>NC_140770.1:157074952-162074952 GCF_044657685.1 Stegodyphus dumicola
TTATATCAGTCGGTAAGACTTGGGTGAAGAAATTTATGGTAGTGGGTGGGACTTGGAATTCTTGAGGAATGTATTTTGTGGAGTTCTTATCTGAGAGAGACCGTCTGTTAAGATTTTTTTAAAAATACTAGTGAATGGAAATTAATTAATTTCTGGCTAATTGTCGTGTCGCAATGATTAAGAATTTAAGAAAGGAAAAAGGCATTTTCGCTATCCAAGAGCTAGTAGACAGTCTAAAGGCAGGAAATAGGCCCATTTTTTTAGTAACAGTATAGTAACAGTATATGTCTGAAGACAATTAGCTTTTTACAATATATACAATTGAGTAATTACACTATATACAAATCTTTCAACTGACAGTCATCCAACTTATACCGCCTTCTCAGGTTTAGGAATAAATTATCATATCCCTATCAGTTAAATGATTTAGAGTGAGTATTTAACGCCTGCTCTTTTAAGGCAATGGTTGATAAATTGAAAGGGAATTAGATTATTTTTGAGAATTTTGATAAGGATCAAAATTTCGCGTTGTAAATCTATTGTATCTGTGCATATAAAAGTTAAAAAGAAATGATAAATTGGTTTTCAGTTTAAAAGTTTAAAGAATACGAGTATAATATTTTAGGGGATATTTTTAAATAAATATTTCGCCTCCTTTCATCGATATTTTTTTTTTTTTTAATTTTCACTTTTAAAAATTTTCATTTTTAAAATTCGATTCTAATGCAACATTACGAAAGGGATTTCAGCATTTGGCATAAATGTCTTCTTATTCAGCGTTAAATTTTCTTGCAAATCCTCTTTTAACGGTCAAACTAAACATCTCTGAATGTGTATCTTTATACTAGGATAGAGAAAAGCATAAAATATTGATTTTGCCGAATTTTATCAGTTTTCAAAATTTTTCTATGCTTTTAGCTATCATGCAGTTGCTAACATTGATAAAAGTAATACAAAAAATAAATAAATAAATAAATAAATAATAAAATAAACAAAAGTCAATTCCTACTTAAGTCAACAAAGAAAAATTTTATTTTAGTTACTTTTTATTAACATCGTTAACATGTTTCTAATTTATGAAGCTGATGGTGCTTTATAATTTCTCATTCTATCTATTTCTTGTAATGCTTCATTATTGCAAGGAACCTTTCCAGTGAGTTTCGAGCAGTCCAGTTCTTCAATTAATTTTCCATCTAATAATTTCACACGACTCGAGGCGACATATGTTTGACCTGCTGTGAAGAGTTTTCGTCTTAGATATATTGCTGCAAGGTTTCTTAAACTGTGGGTTGCGATCCCAAGGGGGTCGCTAAAAATTTTAGCAGTTTTGATATTTCCTTATTATAATAATTTTAAAATTACCAAATATATTTACACAATGTATCTGAAAATAGATAAATATAAGACAATACAGAGAAAGAAAAAAAAAAAAAAAAACGAAAACGTTTCGACTCTTTCTTTTTATAATATAAACGTTCATTTTCCTTGCTTTGCACGTGACGCTATCATTTCGTCTGTTTCACGTTGTTCTATGTCTTAAAATTAGAAATTAAAGTTAATGACCCAAAACTGCAATAGAATGTTGCAGTACCAGTGAAAGAATTGACAGTTTCACTCGCGCGTGTGTCGGATTTGTGCAATACTTATGGGGTCCAACAAAATTTACGTAAATATTATGGGGTCCTGGGGGTCGCGAAAATATCTCAGTGATGAAAAGGGGTCGCGACTGAAAAAAAGTTTAAGAAACCCTGTATTACTGCATAATCTACAGTGCTACCTTGCATCTTATGTACTGTTGTTGCCCATGATAGTATTAATGGTTACATATTAAGGTAACTATACATATTTATTTTTGTCATATATTTGACCGTATGTTTAATGTTGATAATATTAATTAATATTATTTAATTAAAATTGACTTTAATATGTGTAAAAACTGTATTAACATCAAGTGTCATCCGCTACAAGTTTAAAAAAATTTATTTGAACTATAGTGGATGAACAAAAAGTAGTTTATTAACGATTGAAAATTTGAGCAAGATATAGGGAGAGTGTGAGCTAATAGTAGGAATTTTAAAAAAAGTGACCTTTCACTGCTTAATACGTTCGATAGTATTAGCACCATTAAAATGCTTGATAACGTATTTAATGCCCCATTAATTACGTTAATGCCCCGTGAAAGTCAATCTTATCCTTTGTCGTTGAATGTTATGTATAATATCATATGAATACAGATAAATACAGTCCCGGTGGCGTATTTTAACTTCCTCCCTAGGAAACGCAACCTGCGACTAAATTTGGCGATTTATCAGGTTTTGGCGAAATTATGACACCAAGCGCATGCGCAAAAGAAAATAACGCTGTCAGTTTATGTTTCAAATTTGAGATGGCTGCGACTATCTCAAACGAAATGGGAAATGAATTTTATAAAATTTTATTTGATGGATATCCCTACGAAGTAGTGTCTTCCATGTGTGTCAACATGCAAGACTAAATAAGAAATAGGTTAGTTTCAGAAAAAAAGAATGTTTAGCTGCTTTGCATGTCAGAATTTAAAAAAATAATAAGTATACAAGATGTCGTGATGAGTATGTAAAAAAGAATCTGTGCACTTCGATTAAAGTTTCATTCGATCAACATCGATGTGATGTTGCTGAAGCGTGGAATTGCTTGCGCCCAATTGATTCGATGAAAGAAATGTTCATCAACTACTTTCGTGCCGGTAAAATAACAATTAATAATATAATATTTTTATTTTGCTATACATCCACAGAATTCATTGTTAGTAAATACCGCCAAAATGGTGACGATAAAGATGACGACAGAATAGAATTGTTGTACCTAATGGGCAATATGTTTTATTACTTTTCGTGATATTCAGTACCTCATATTTCGTACAATGAATTTTACTTAAGATAGCGGCATTATTTTAATTGCCGTAGTTAAGAAGCTTTGAAGGCATTTTTTGCAACAGCTGAAAGCACATTAGATTGCACTTGCTTAGAATTAATATGCTTAAGAATATTAATTCACCCATTACATTATGGAATAATGAATATATTTATAATTTCTATATGTATATTGAAATGACAGCTTCAGAATATAAAATTATTGAGACACGATAGAAGAAAAATCACTTAACTAATAGATTATTTAATAATAAATTAATTGAATGTTGAAGCAATTAATAACACATAGTAACTTTTGATTTAGTTAAATTCTAAATATAATCACAGACTCCTCTGATAGTAACATCAAAAACGCCTACAAAATCATTGACCAAGAGTGCACTTGGTTATGTCTGTCATTAGTTTAAACCTTGGACACATTATAGGTGATGATATGAATTTCCCCATCTATCTCATTTTGAAACAATGACCAGGAGATAGATCCAAAGATCATCTACCCCGCTTCCGTTCCCATTAACTCTTGAGGACTTATTGTTCCATGCTTTATAACAGGGCTTAATTTCTAAAATTAGAAGTGCCGGAGCCCTATGGAAGACTGTGACGAAGGAAAGAAAAAATAAACAAATAATTAAAATAGCTAATAATTAGATAATAAATTTAAATTAAGAAAAATGTAAAGAGAAATTTAATAAGTTATTAAATTAATTTTGAATAGTTAAATAGGAAAAAAGTATCGGACCCCGTCTTATGTGAGGCATTGTCCGGAATTACAATTCCACTTAGATGCTAAGAAGCAGTTCAGCTAATCTCCTTCTGAGATTAAACCCTGATTATACATAAAATGTACTATTCCAAGGGATGACAAGTATCACTCTTTTTTTGCAACACACCAAGGAAAAAAGATAAAACGAATAAAACTCTACTAAGGAGAATAGTGAGAATTCTAGAAAGAGTAAAGGGTATGGAAATCAATTTAACTGAAAAAGTGTATCTTTGAAGATAAAGAGGGAAGAGTTCAAGACTACTTGATCACGATGCCCTGTCGATATAATTCTAGCCGTCAAGCAGAAATTTTCGCTGATTACTTTTCCTGAATACAATGTGAGAATAAATATAAAACTTCTCGGTACAAGTGGCAACAGTGGTCCCCCCGTTTGGTTACATCATTCAGAAAGTCTACAGCTCTGCAGAAGGAAGTCACTAGCATGGAACGTCCACGACCAGGGTGTCACTTTTAGTTCTTTGAGGGAATACAAAATTTACCCGCTCTTATAAATTCATTGCATATCCTGGAGAATAAGTCTTTGACATATAATTGGAGGCTTTTCTTTCCTCAAAAGTCTCAATCTCTGTGCAAGGCTTGAGTGCGATGGAAAGACAGGCTTGCATTCAGAAGTTAGAATCGGATTTTTAAGACATGTTTACTATAAAAACAAAATTTCTGTGTTAAAATTGTGGTTCACTTGCATAAAAAAGTGCCTGAGCCCTTTTATTTAGTGCTCCGGCTGAAATTATAGTTTATCTCGAAAACTGAGAAGTACCGACGCAATTTAAGCTCTGCTATATACACAAATGCCACAAAGTGAAGTGAAATTTAAATGCCACCAACCTAATTCTCATTCTAAACTTTTCAAAATAAATACAGATTTATCATATGAATACAGTGCATCAAAACAAAAATATCTCTCTTTTTTTTTTTTTCTTTTTGTTTTTGTTTTTGCTTTTGTTCATTCTTCAGAAATCTTGTATGTGACCTTAAGAGTTTGAAAGAAAAAAATGAAATTATATCTGAACAATGGCAAGTTCTGTATTTTTAGTAGAAAGCCCACTCAATCCCTAAATATTAAAAATAAATATTTAGGATTAATAAATATTTGAAAATTTATTATTCCCAAATTATATGACTAATAACTAAATCCTTTATGCCACTTCACTTTTACAAAGGTCTTAAATTTACTCTCAGAAAGAACTAAGGTTTGTAAAAGAAAGCATGGATTTTCATTTTTCTAGAATGAAAAAGTGAAATTATTATTTAATATATTTATTTAATGTAATGACTGCAAAAATGTACGCCTTAATTTTAAGAAAGTATACTGATCTAACACAGTTTTTTCAAAATGCTTTGATCATGTATGAAAACTAATTTTTGTTTATTGAATATGTTTTAATATTTTATGCTAACCATAACACAATATAAACCTGAATTGCCAGTACTGTGAGTAAACAGGCATAGAAATCATAGGAAGAGTACACACTCAAGCAATGGTTAAGATACTACTAAATGATCCACGTTCTTCTTTCTGCATAAAAAAATTGCATATCTTACTATCAGATCTTTGACAACTTAGGATACCAAACATAATCATTACCAACCACCTGTAATTATGATGCACTTGTTGGCCTTTTAAATGCTAATTAATAATATATATATTATTAATTAGACTATGTATTTATTACATCATTTTATATTTTAATTTGTTTAAATATAATTTGAAAAGTCCCCCCCCCTAATCCGAGAACCTTTTTCCATTTAAATTAATGGTAAATAGTCCTTTGACATATACCATTTTGTTTATAAAAATGTTCAATGAAAGATTGCTTTCATTATGTATTAAAAATATGATTTTAATTAAAATTTGAAAATTGTTCTGTAATTATATCAGCTTTACACTATTAATTAAAATAATTGCCATAATTTTTAAACTTTAAATTTCAAGATAGAATATACAAATTCAAGACAAATTCTTGTAAGTGCGTAATGCATATTAATAGCACATAATCTAAAATAGTAACAATATGCCAATCTTTATGGCGTATATAATCCTTGCTGTATAATAAGAGGGGGGAAAATATCAAAAACAAGTCTTAAAATATTTTCATGCTTTTAAAATGAGATATATTTCTTGCAAGAGAGGGAGCACATAAAATTGTCATTTTGCCAATGTAATTAATATTTAAACGCTACAATTGTCAAATTACTTAGCTGACACATTAGAAATAATTTTTCTCTTGCAGTAAATGCTTCTATATTGTAAATCTTATGTCGATTAAGAATTCTCTTAACCTGTTCAATGTCCATACGATTGCCATTAACACCAATTTGCTGGCATGATAAATGCTTCTATATATTTTTTTAACAATTTTCATAAAAATTAAAATTTGTAAGAAATAATTTTCAACATTTAGGAGTATGTACTGTTGTAGTTTAAATCAGAAATCAACTAGGATTTGATAAAATAACATTTATTAACAGACTTCAGAAACAAGCATGAGACATACCTAGATATAAAATGGTTAAACAAATTTCTGCATATAATTGTTCCAATCAACAACTCTATTGCATACTACAAAACTCAACTGAGGTCAGTCCATGGTACCAATGGTACATAAATTTTACAGCTCCAAGAAAATTTAAATGCGATCCTTCAAACCAAGTGCGAAATCTGAGACTTTTTTCTGGGCAAGATCTAAGATTGAAACGTTATTTTGGTGTATCGTAATTGGTAAAACACATCATTTCAGGATTATTTTTATAAAATTTTCATCTATGAGGGATCTCTTTTCTCTGTAGTAATTTCACTGCTTCCTCCTCTTTTTTTTTTTTTTTTTTTGTAAATCCCAGGCAACTTAGCTATTGAACAAGGATTTCTGTCTATAGAATTAAAGAGAAAGTGTTTTCACAAAAAAAAAAAAAAAAAAAAAAAATTAAACAAGTTACATTAAAATAAATGCTTAATAAAGCAAACAAATAAATAATGAGCTTTTCTTTTTTGTACATTTTGATTCCCTTTAGGTCATACATACTTTGTTATTTCATAAATCACCATTTCATATTTTTAATTTTATAATTAACATCTTACTGGATTTAAACTTAAGATCTAATATGCAGCAAAATCCCAAATCTGAAATTGCCAATGTCATGAATATTCTAGATCTTTGACTTTGTACTATATCTCTAAAAGCAGTCTGTATAAAGCCATGCTATACAGGATATAAAAAATTACAGTGACAGTTTCATTTTCAAGGATGTTCATGGTCTGAACAACATTTTGTTGTTTTGGAAACGCTGCTTAGCACAGCCAAAACCAAGTCCAGCAGACATTAAATTAAATCGATGGAACATCGTGCATAATTTTTTTTAAATTTCCGTGGCATATGCTCAGAATGAGAATGCCAAACAGGGCCCGATAAATATGTTCTGCATGCTTTCATAGAGAACTGGGAAATAAAATACATCTTCTATTTTTAAATAACATCAAAAGAAACATTTTTTAGATTGCATTACAAAAGCTTTATATAAATCAGTCCAATGCACAAAGACTACAATTAGTATTGGAAAAACGCACAACCCAAGCTGTACGGCATGTAAATTATATTTATTTAATGAGAATAAGAAAGTGTAATAAACAAATGATAACACATGAATATTGGCTCAGTTCACTCATAAAAACCAAGAAGACTCAGCTGATCACATTGTTGCTATCTTCAACAAGTTATCACATATTTTAACATCTGTTTTTTGCAGTGCCCATATAACAGAAAAAATACCTACATTTCTAATAACAGTTTTTAAATGGAGCACTATCATTATGAGTTATAAAATATGCTTTTTATGTCTTATTAGGGGAAGTTATTAAATTATAGAAATTTTTAAAGTGTTAAAACTAACAGCCTCTTAATGAAGAAAAAGTTACAGAAATGATAATTACTTATGTCTAAGTAAGAAAAGATATATTTTTAATTTATTTAAATCTGTTATTAAAGGGATAGTAATAATCAATTACTCAAGTATATGTTAAAACTTAAAATAAACCTAACACTTATAATGTAATAATTACTTAAAATGATCTTTCAAAATATATTAACATAATTATGTTACTTCTGATTAACATTTCTTACATGATAAAATATTTCTCAGATTGAATTTTCCTTTAAAACTTAAATACATATTTTGAATATAATGCCACTCGTGATATGTCCCCATATATATATATATATACAAATAAATTTAAACAAATTAAATTTAAATTTTAACAAACATGTATAAAAGTAAAAAAGCAAATTTAAAGCCAAAAAAATTTTTAAAAAATATTTAAAAAAATGTGTAAACATGTAAAAGATTTAAAAGATTTAATTCTCGAACTAATCTACAATATCATTTAAATTCAGAAGCATAAGCAAATCAAGTGCAAAAACAATCCATGAAAATAAATTCACTAATTTAGCAAATTAAAATTAATCCAGACAATTTTTTTAAAAATGCATAAGTGAATGACTGTTGAGCAGGCAGGAGACAGACTTATTGTTGCCTCCAAACCTAACTCTCCAATCACTCAATTCGTGTTTCGTCATTCATGCAGGCAAGGGTAAAAGTCAAAACCAAAAGTAAAAAGTGAAGAAGTCCAAAAAGAAATACCAATAAAGTGGTACCCTTAGAAATAGCATTTAAGAATTGAAGTTTTAAAAGGAAAATACTAATGAAGTCTTTTGAGAAACAAGCGAGTAAAGTCAAGTATTCTATTAAACTTTTTTTAAAAAAAATATTTTTTTTAAATAATCTAGAAACTAATGTATTTTAGAAACCCTTGTCTACAGAAACCTCCCCGACACGAATATGCATATAATAAGAAACTAAAAAAGAACTAGACATAATCCATATAAACCAATAAGAAATATAAAGAACTAATTCACAATTTAAAAAAAAAACAAATATATACTTAAAAATATAATTTCATATCTAGGAAATACTTAAATACTACATAAAAAAATTTTAAAAAATACTTAAAGCGAGTAAATAGTAAGTTTTAATTCTAACTTACCTACTAAATGAGCGTTGGGGTCTGCAAAAGTGTTTTAAAAGAGAAGTAAGTGTGTTCTTCAAATTAATTATATAGATGGCGCTAATGTAGGTAAAGTTGAGTGCCGAGCTGCTATCTTTGTTATTAAAAATTTTTTGCAAACATTAATATTAAAACATATAAAAATAAATCTAGAAAAAATTAAATTAAAAATTAAAAATCCTAAAGGTGTGTAATTCAAGTTATAACTTTAACGATAAATTATTTAGGGAGTTAAGCCAGTCAAGAGAGGTAAGTTTGCTTGAAGTAAAATAGAGTTAAGTGGCATTGTGAATTAATAAATGT
Organism: Stegodyphus dumicola; assembly: GCF_044657685.1. Lineage (NCBI taxonomy): Eukaryota > Metazoa > Arthropoda > Arachnida > Araneae > Eresidae > Stegodyphus > Stegodyphus dumicola. The sequence continues at coordinate 157,084,005 of NC_140770.1, forward strand.
AAACTGTTTGTAATGTAAAATGTGTTCTGTTGAAAAATTGTGTAAATATTGCAAGGCAAATAATTAAAGTAATTAAGTAAAAATGAAATATTGAAAAATTTAAGTTTTAAAGCAAAATTTTAAATGTCAAAAAATTTCCCAAAAAATTTTGTGAAACGAAGTCGTTAAAAAACCTCTAAAAAAATTCCCAGTAATTTTCAAAAATTCCTTAAAGAAGTTAAATTTAAATAAAGAAAAAATTGAAAGTTTAATGAACTTGATTTTAACTGGTATATCAAAACTTAACTAAATACTGTATTGTATAATTATATATATAAATAAGTATGGAAAATTAAAAGAGGAAGATTAAAATCTTCACTCAATTCGGGCTATAATTGAGACTTTTGAAAAGAGTTGGCCCTTTATTAGTAAAAGGAAAGAATCCAGTATTGATTAAATATACATATTTACAAATTTATTTACAATAAAAATTTACAAATAATTTCTTTACTCTTCTTTATCCTTCATTACCCTCCAGCTAAGGTTTAAGGTAATGTTATCATATCAAAAAAAGCCAAAAAATTATAAAGTTAATGCCTGCCTTTTTAATATATAAATTAATAAATTTTGGTGGTACTTGGTTATCAACTTGAACATTAATAAGCTTTATTATTTCTTCCTTTAAATCATCCATTTCAGTACATATATTTTTTATTCTGATTATTTGGCTATGAAACGTGTTTTCTATTACTTTTCTAGAGATATTAGAGTTACAATTAATTAGTTTAATAGTATGAAAATGGAAATTCCTTCTTTTATCATATAATTTAATTTTGCTGTGTTTAATTTGCAGGTCTAAGTATTCAATAGTATCTTGATTCTTATTCGTTTTATTAAGTGTTAAACTATTTGGGTAAATTTTGAATTGCTCAAAAGTAGAATTATTATTGAAAGTAATAGTATCATCTATGTATCTAAAAGTATGAGCAAATAGCTTTAATTCATTTTTATTTAAACTTAGTTGGAATTTATATTCAAAAGTAAAAAGAAATAGGTTACAAATTTGTGTAGAACTATTTGCTCCCATAGGAATTCCTCTAACTTGCTGAAAGATCTTATTATTGAATTTAATGTAGTTATTAAATAATGCACATTTCAGATAATTATTCCATCTTTCAATACTAAGGATGTCAAGTATGTCAGGAAAAAGTTGTGGGAGTTGCATTAAACTAGTAAATATTTCTTCTAATGGTAGAAAAATATAAATGTTTTCAAAGTCATAGTAGTTAATGTTCTTGATTGTTAAACTTTTAAAACTGCTGAGAACTGGAGCATTATTATAAATAATCCAACTATAATTGTGTTGTTTGTTAACGAGTTGTTGGATTAAATTACAGATTTTTTAAGTATAATTGCAAATATGTAATCTATAAGCTTTTTATAATTATTTGTACCATTAGCAATAAATCTAAATTTGAGTGGTGGTTTATGAAATTTTGGGAGAGCATATAGATTTGCTAATCTATTGTAGCTAGATGGTTGTGAAATTTGCAGTTTCTTATGAAATGCTTTTAGTTTTTTTGCAATAACATTTTCTTGTATATTGGTGAGTTTGTAAGTAATGGCATTATTTAGTTCAGTATTAATTAATGAGACATAAAAAATTTTCATATTATGCTACAATTATTATTGGCTTTGTCAATTTTGGTGATTATGAACTTTTGTTTTAAATCCTGTAAAAGAGGAATGAGAATATTCCACTGTAAATTGCTATTAAATTCAATTTTACGAATTCTTTGCTTGAATTTTTCTAATACTGCATGTTTCCAAGCCATAAAGGTAGAATTTGGAATATTTAATTTGAAACTAGTTTTAACTATAAATTCGTCTATATTTTTTACGAAACTTTTAAAACTGTGAGGTTTGTTAATTTTTAGTACTGGTCTAAATTTGGTATCTTTTTCCATTAAAATTCTTAAATGTTGGTTTTGAACTATTGCTAAATTGCTTGTAATAATATGTTGAGGAAATTTATCTATGAAATCTTTGCAGTATCAATGGGCTGCAGAAGCTAATTCATGGTGGTTAATTAGCAATTTACTAAGAGGTATTTGATACTTGAAAGCTGGTGAGATCTGTACTTTAGTAGTTGGAAAAAGTTGTTGACTTTTTCTGAAAATTTTGCTAAACTGAATATGATCATAGTTAGGATGAAGGAAATTGATTTTGCAGTAATATTTATTGTATTTGTTATTTGTAGAGAACTTGTAATTGCAAAAGTCAATAATAAGGTCTTTGATAATATTGTGCCCTGTAAAATGCTGTTTTACAAATTTTATAAGTAATTTTAAGAAATTGTGCTTACAAGTATGCAATCAAGTAATTATATTTTTAGTGAAATTTTCAGTAAGAAAGTAATTATTAATATTATCATTTAACGTTTTTGTATCTATTGTTGAAAGAAGATTTTTTTTTTTGTTTATTACCTGCTCTGGTTCCTCGTAATGTTTTTTTACTGAATAATTTAAAATGGCTGTAAGTTGGAATTTCAGAATTTAATTTAATGTATTGGTTGAATGTATTGAGTCCATAAGGGTAAAGTGTTTTAAATTTAAGTATGTAGAGTGACTCTTGAAACAATCTAACTTTGTATTCAGGCATAATGTCCAAAATTTGAATATTAATTTTTTTGAAATCATGTATTTGAAAATGTTCTAATTCAGCTGTATTAAGTGTGTTAAAATTAGTAGTTGCAAATTTTTTAATGTGTGCTCTGTGGTTGTTAATTCTAATATTAAGGCTATTTTTGGTTTGTCCAACATATTTAAGATTTCATGTGTTACAAGTGATTAGATAAATGCAATTATAAGTTTTTCAAAAGGGGAGTTGTTTAGTGGCGGTGATATTAAAAGGCATATTGCTAATAATTTATTTCCTATATACAGTGGCTAGCAAAAGTGTTCGTGCACTTATGATTTTCATTGAAATGGGGCTCTATCCATTAATTAAAAGTAAACTTTATGAATGAGATTTTAATAATTAGATGTATAATCTATTTGTAACACAATTACATGAAATACTTTTAAAATATAGCGAAACTTTATTTTTAAGAAATTAATAATAACAAAATGATGAACATTTTAGCTCACAAAAGTCTTCATACACTGAAATATTTTTGGATAAAATCAAAATTAAAATTATCCTTTGCCACTTTTTTTAATTTTTGCATTGTGGTGGCATTTAAAAGATATTTGCTTTAATTTTTTATTGTTTACTTCATAATATTCTATTTATTATTGAAATATGGGTCGCAGTCGTAAGGAAATTACAAGCAGCATTCGAAAATTGATAATTTTTCACTACAGTAGTGGTAAATCAATTGGAAATATCACTAAATTAGTTAATTTATCCCATTCTACAGTGAAGTATGTGATAAAAGGCTTTAAAGAAGAAAACTGAATTGAAAACAAGGTAAGAAAAGGTCGACCGAGAAAGTTAACTAAACGTTATGAGAGATTTATTATTAGAAAATCTGTGAAAATCCCACGTTCGAGTGCTGTAAAAGTTTCTGCAGAATTTAATGCAAAGTTTTCTACTTCAATTTCACCTTAAACTGTTCGATGAGTTCTCAGAAAATCTGGTTACATGGGCGTTCTGCCCTTAAAAAATGTTTGTTAGTGAGAAAAGCAGAAAGCTTACGCTTTCATTCGCAAAATCAATGATAAATACACCCGAAACGTACTGGAATAATGTCCTATTTGCTGACGAAAGCAAATTTAACATTTCTGGTTCCTATGGTCGAATAACTGTATGGAGGAGAAAAAATGAGGAACTTCATTCTAAGAATTTAGTTGGAACAGTTAAGCATGGCGGTGGACATGTTCTTGTGTAGAGGGGCATGACAGCATCAGGACTAAGTAATTTGATACTTATTGATGGCATAATTAATCATTTTCTTTATTTAAATATTTTAAGAGGCAATTTAAAATTATTAGCCCAAAATTTGGGTATTCATCATGATAACGATCCTAAGTAGTATACGGCTCTCAACGTTCACTGTAGTGTCACTATAATTGTCCACAGGTTTTGAAAACACCACCTCAGTTGCCAGATTTAAACCCCATAGAACACATTTGGAAAAAGCTGGAGGTTAAAGTACGAAAACACAACATCGAAACGAACTCAAAACAGCCATGATGGAAGCCATAATGGATGAACATTGATATAGAAATTACAAAAAAAAAAAAAAGAAAAGAAAAGAAAATAGTAAAATCTATTCCCAGACGTTTAAAAGCTGTTGTGAATGCTAAAGGACATCCTACTAATATTAATTTAACGAAAAATGAAAATATTTACTAATATGTCAAGATTTTTTTGAAGTGTACGAAGACTTCTGTGAGATAAAATGTTTGTCATTTTTTTATTATTAATTTCTTAAAAATAAAGTTTCGCTATATTTTAAAAATATTTCATGTAATTTTGTTACGAATAGATTATGGATCTTATTATTAAAATCTCATTCAAAAAGTTTACTTTTAATTAATGGATAGAGCCCTATTTCAAAGAAAATTATAAGTGTATGAACACTTTTGGGAGTCACTGTATATATAAAGGAAAATATATCACACTTGGTAAGTGTTTGTATATGTTACAAACTGGACAACGGAAGCAAAGGAAGATGAAATGAGTGAAATAAAAACTGTTAGAATGAATAAATTGTTAATTTTTATAAGAAACAATACATATCTTAACAGAATTATTTAATAGGTAAATATATACAATACATGTTATAGTTACAGTTATGAACTATATAGCCTAAACTAAGAATAGTCATTATTAAATTAGAAAGAATTATTATTATTTTATTGTTCACTTGAGCTCATGCTCAGCTAAAGGCTTTTCCCCCCGTGTATACCTAATATTTATCTTTACTGTAATGCGACCACGCTAACCATATGCAGTGCTAGTAACTGCCAATAGCTCGACACGTAGTCAAGCCATAAAAAAGCACCATAAGTACACTCTGTTGAAAAATGAACCGCCATTTTTCTTTATTTAATACCCCCCACTAATCACAGATGAAGTTTGCTGCTTTATGTTTGACACATGCACAATTATATTCAAACCGTCATTACGAAATACTGGCGATCAAGTATCACGGTACAAAATACGACATATCATCACGATAGTTCGTCCATCTCTGCGCTTGCGCTAGCCAAACAATTTCGCCAAGACCTCGTAAATCGCCAAATTTAGTCGCCTGTTGCGTTTCCTAGGGAGGAAGTAAAAATACGCGTCCCGGTGACGCAGTGGCTAGCGCGTCATATAGCAGCAATACAGGTCTGGGTTTCGATCCTCGATCTGGGCAAGGTTAACTCACCCTTTCCTTTCTTGAGTGGGTCGATAAAATGAGCTCGTTTGGAGACTAAATACTGTCTGTCTATGGTAAGAACAGCTCTCGCCAGTTTGTCTGCAGCTGTCTGTTGCCGTAGAAACGAGCCCTAACCCATTTTTCATAGGGGTGTCTTGAAGACTTACTTCTGAGTTTGCCACCTTGGCGCATTTAAAGATAATTTGGCGATATTCACATTTTGTTTTAGTTTCAAGTAAAATTATCATTGACCCTTTGCGTCGACCCCGACATCCAATTTCCGAAAATGAAAATTCGATGGCGTAGATAAAGCTTTTGCAGTCAAGAAACGGTCTTTGATTTTGCCGTGTGAGGTACAAGTCGCTGAATTTGCCATCCCTCTAGATGTACAATGAGTAAAAATAAACTTGTAGGGAAATAAATTTAAAAATCCGTGTTTATTTTTGAAGAAAAATTTTAATTTTGACATTTAAAAAAGTCATGCTATTATTTTGCTTCTTTTTTGTTTATTTGTTTGCTTGCAAAATCATAGATGACATCTTAGAAATCTACTTGATTGCACCATTCTCTGTAATATAGTATAGACGCACTTCATAAATATAAAATAAATTTAATTTTTATAGTTCTCCCCTCTAGCTGATCTACCGTGAACATTCAAAGCAATTTCTTCAGTCTTTAAATGACGTTCTGCTATGTTTTTATTTCAAAATTTTCTGTTAATTTATTGCTTGTGCTTTAATAATGACTAAAATTTCATCATTAAATGTATATAGAATTATCTTGAAAGTAAAAGCGTTTTTTTACATACCCATGCTCTCAATAAATACTTTTTGCGAACATTTCTTCTTTTCCCATACCTTTAAACTAAACCAAAAGCTGGTTAATTTAATGGCGGAAGGAAGCGAAGGTGAATTAAAATCAAAACTGCTTTTTCCTTAATTACCAGTGGTTTGGGTTGGTTTATATGATTACGGAAAGCCCCCAGGGCTAAATGCCTAAGAGGAGGGATGCCTTCATGGAGGGCTTGCTAAGGGAAACTGGCTGTGCGCCCAAAACCGTATCATGTTGCCAACATTTCTTAAAAGCTAAATTGCTGTCAATCCATGTTTCATCGATGTAAACGATGTGGCGTTCACTTGCTCTGAGTTTTCTCATTTCGCGTAAATAATTGTTCCTCCAAAATACAATGTGAGGTCTTTCGATAAGAATTTTTTTTTTTCCTACGCATTCCAACGAAAATTCATTGAACACAAAACTTTGCACAAAGAGTCTTTTTGCCACGGGAAGTCTATTTTTTGCCTCAAGACAGGCAGTAATTTCCGCACAGATGGCACTTTCTTTTCTTTGATGTAAAAGTCTTGTATTGTCTGCCGTAGAACGCATTTGTCAAAATCGTCAATTTCACACTTATGATTAGCAGGGCTTTTACATTTCTTTCCAAGTGTATTCAGAAGTTTATTTTCACCCATTGTTGATACTTCGCTCTTCAAAACTTAAGGAAGAGGAACTACTAAAGAGTTCGCCGAAGCTTCAGAAGCGTAAAATTCTGCGACATTATACACGATTTGATGTGACTGAGACTTTAAAGGTTGACCTTTCTTAAACTGGAAGGGCATTTTAAAAAATTGGCGATTAACAAAGCACTACGAAAACCAAGCTAAATAGAAGCGAATTTGAGCAAATGCTAGCACAAAAGATATAACAACGAGAATAAAAATAGCTAATAGTAATAATATAAGGCTTAAGAAAAGATGCGTGCAGCTGGAATGAAGCCGAGAAGACGAATGATAAACTTCCCTTAAGCCAACAGTCGCCAAAAACAAAATAACAATAAAGCAACACTTGGTTCGTCCCTATTTGAAATATACTAGCCCTGTTGCTATAGTGACCGCCACTCGCCAGACACCGTGGCAGGACTGTTCTTACTGTAGACAGACAGTACATGTCTTTTAGTCTTATGTTTAGTTCTGCGACAAGCCGGTCATTTGCCCAGGGTGGTCACTTCAAAGAGGTTAGAACTCATGGAGATACCCTTCCGCAGTCCAAGTTAAGCCAAAAAAAGGGGGAAAGCATGCACTTAGTAGTTGTGGCTTAGAAAGATTGACGTGCTCTAACCGCACCCAATTTTGTTCCCGGTAGTCGTAAAGGATCGCAGATTCTTCACGCCCACTTTCCTTTACTTTTCTCGCCATTTCATTTTATTTCTACATTATGTAATTGCAATAATTTCTACATTTTGTAATTGCATCCTCTAATTAATGAATGCTAGCATTAAAAGTATTGTGAACACGAAACAGTAACTATGCACTCAAACTATAATTTAATTATACTTTACTTATTCTAAGTATATATAATTCTCAAATTTCTTATGTTATAAATATTACTTATGTTTCGAAAAAACTCAAATTGAATAAACAATGATAGTTAATATGTAAATTTTATGTTGTTATTTTAAAACTCACACAACATATGTGACTAAAAAATCATATATTTACTTGAGCACAAAATAAAATGTAGTTAAACTCATAAAAGGTAAGACCTGTAATGTAATTATGATCAGACATTAAAGTAAACTGTTTTCTTTCCCATGGAGAGCTAGCCACGTCCCCTCCCCTTGTTTACTTATCGTTTTGCCATCCCATATAAGTTAATTACGAATATCACTTTAATTATTATTATGAAAAGGTAAATCTGAGAACTATATATGTTTCTTCGTGTACTTTACAGAAAGAAAATACTCAAATACTCAAACTCTTTCTTGAAGGCCATTCAAACACACATTTCGATTATTCTACTTTTTTATACACGTTCTAAAACATTCTTTTACATGGACATGAAGTCGGAAATGTAGACATTATTTCGCTGTAACAATTCAGTGCCTTTTAGGCCTTTCGCATCTACGCATACAAAATCAGAGAACACACTGAGAACTTGAAACCAGCTGGCGTTTTACCTCACTTCGCTTAGTAAGGTAATAGTTTTCTTGCCCTCACGTGGCGTGGCTTATTTCCTTTCCCTGGCTTCACTTTCTTCGTACTGCAATAGCAGAGACGCCATCTCCATCTATTCTAACCTCCTTGGGTTACTTGCTCATGCAACCTTGGGCCAGCGGTCAAGAAAGCAGATATCAGAGCACTACAAGCCATGGCTTACTAAGGGTTGTTGCACCACTGAGTTTAGTTTCAGATAAATATAAACTGAAGTATATAAACTCACACACCAGAGTAAAACTCGAAATGAATTTACGGCAACGAGACGCAGTCACAGTTGCATTATCATTTAATATAATAATGATGAACTTTAATTGTACAAATATTCCGTGATTACCGCTTAAGAATTGAAGTACTCATTTAATAATTCAAAATTTTTATTTATGAACATAAAATATGTGCAAGTCATGAAAATTTCAAAATTAATGATTTTCGTTAAAATAGCTTTCATTATCAAAAAAGGTTTTTTAATTATCTAATAAAAATATTCATGTAATTAAATATAAAAATCATTGACATTTTAAATAACCACGGTCTTTAACGTAATTTTCTTCGCGACATCACAGAGCTCATAATTAAAAAATAATAACATAAAAATAATGTAAGAGTAAATTTGCATTACGATTTAGTCATTACGAATAATTGTTTGTCATTAAAATCTCAATTTGATTAATAAATTTTAAGATGGTCAACGCAATTATAACTTCCTTAACTCATAATTGAATTCAATTTTTTTTTTTTTTTTGTTTTGTTTTGTTTTGTTTCTTTTGAAAAATTAAGCTTGTGATTTTACCAAATTCGAAAGCTGAAAACGAATTCCTCATTCATGAGGCTAATAATGAATTAGATCAAAATTAATAGTTTAAAGAATAGCTACGAAGACGTGTTGATTGCCGAAGAGAGTAACTGAACAATGGTCCACGAAAGGAAGATCGTTGGCAAATATCATTATTTTCTTTCAGATATGTTGATTTCGTATCAGGTGTCTTCACTCTGGCCATACTTGTTTCAATTCTCCCACCATGCTCATCTCTGGCCATGTGTGTTTCATCTTTCTGACCGTGCTTATCTCTGGCCATGTTTTTGTCTTGAACTTGGAAAAGCTTTTGTGGCAACTGACAAAGAGGTTTTGATTTGATAATTTCATCTGTGACAGATGATTGATCTATACGAGAGAGGATAATTTTGACATTATTTCGTGGCATATTTTCGCTGGTCAAGACGGGATTCCCAGCCTGTGAAGAACTACTAGGAAAGAATACTTCGTTTTCCTTTTTTGACTTGGTTAGTTCATGCTCCACTGGTAGATTGTTGTTGTCTTTAACATAATTTTGAGTGACGGCTGATTTGAAATTCTGATTTAAATATCTATTTTCCGTACGTTGAGCTCCATCTAGCGCACAATGCCTAACATTTCTCCTTCTGATGGTGGTTACAGTAAAAGTTTTTCTTTGGCAGACGTTTACTTGGTTACGTTTTGGAAAAGTGGACAAATTCTTCATACAAAATTTGTTAGGCGTAACATTTTTGTGGTTCGTAATCAAATCCTTTTGCGCTACAAGTTTGGAATCAGCAATAGTCAAATGTCTTTTCCCAAGAGAACAATTTCTCTCTGTCTTTCGCACACATATACTTGAGCTGAAATGCTCCTGATTTATATCAACAAAGTCGCCAGTTTCAGGAGCTTTCCTTCTTTTCTTGGTCGGGCGATATTTACACCGTGTCTGTTTTCTCTTGTCAGTGGATATTTTAACACGTAAATTTCGTTCGTTGTTACGATCGCTACGACCAATTCCATCTACGACTTGTAAGTGGCCCTGACAAACACAGCAAGACATTTCCAATTTCAAATCCTGTCGTTTGTTGTCTAAATGTTCTGTTTGTGTCTGAACATCTCTGTAAAATTTTATTTTTCCACCTCTGTTTTTGTACTCTAAATACTTGGCATTTTCCCGAATGTCCTGGAAAATACACTTTGATTGATTTAAAAAAGAAGATTTCTCGTTTGAAAAATCATGTACATGCTCTGCTTTGCACAGTTCAGTTTCATTCTCTAGAGTAACGCCGTTGGCTGTAAAATCCGAATTGAAAATACTGCCTAGCATCCAAGGCTCTTTAGAAGCAGGTTCTTCTAAAACATAATTCGTGACAGAGCTCAGAGTTGACTCCACTTGATTGGGGAAAATATTTGTATTTAAAATATCACCATAAAGTGCATCATTAGAATTTTTCTTTACGGGCACTTGCAATGATATTGCTTTCTCCGCTGAACCCTCATTTCTTAAGGATTGTAAAACGGTTTTTTCTTCAGAAGGTACTTTACTTTGTTCTTCATTTAAGTTAACCTTTCCATGAAAGAAATAAGAATCTGAAGGTGGACTGAAGATCGCAAAGAATTTCGTCAGTGATTCACTTACAGTTTGCAAATTTTTGCACAACGTTTTTTGAATTTCCATTTGTGCCATATTTTCTGCGTTAGTTACTATTCCATTTGATAGATCATTAAAAATCACTTGGTTCTGTCGCATGATATCGCTAACTGGCGTAGGAGGTTCCTTTCCTAATCCTAATGGCTCTAGCAGATGTTGAACTTTCTCTGGTGTCAGTGCTTGTGATGCACTACCTGAGTTGTTTCCATTATCTGTAGAGTTTTCTAACGTTGTCTCCCGTATATCCGCTTCTGATGCAACAAGATTTATCGATAATCCAGAATCGTATTTCATTGTATCAGCAACTTCAGGCAGTATGGTTTTATCAGATTTCCAAGAATTACTGAAGTTTTCATTTAGGTACACGCTATTTGATTCTTCTATGTTTATTTCCGCATTAGTGTTTGAATGCGAATTCTCTTCAACTGTCCCGGTAGCTGACTGCAGTAAATCTTTTGTGGTTTTATCGCATGAAGAAGGTAAGTTAACAAAATCTCTAGGACTGCTGACACTTAAGCTAGAATCTTCATTTATTGCTTCTGAAGAATTCACTTGTATTGGAATACTTGGATGCAATTTCACATCTTCTACAGCAATAGGTTTCGCAGATTCCTGTATATTCTTTAAGGCATTGACTTTGGCACAGGAATCACTAGAATCGCCAGGATTTAAGCTAAAATCTGGAATCTTTGTTTTTTCATGATCTTGAGTGGAAAAGTTTGAAGCCATGGATGTTAAAAGACGTTCAATCTGATGTACGGCCAAGGATTTTTCGTCCATTGGTTCTTGGCTGAAGAATTCTACGCTGCATTCTTTAGGCTCTACTTGTTGTTCAAGGAAATTTTCAGACTTTTGAGTTAAACACACATTTTCTAAAATGTTTGGCAGTGTTTTAGCGGAGTCGCTTTCATTAGGCATGTAGTTGATTTCAGAACTCAAATGATGACTCTTGTATGAGAAATTACTCTCCATAGATGTCTGGTTGGGGTAGCTGTCAGCTGTTGGCAAAGGCAACATTGAATTATCCGTGGTCCTAAAACTTTCTACAGGAAGCCCAATTGAATAATTCGACCAAAATTCGTAAAAGTTGTTACCAGATTCTAAGAGACGAGGATGTTCGAAATTACGCAGATTCTGAAATTCGTTGTTAGCATTGACAGTTAATGCTGCATCACTTTCGTATTGTCCTGGTATGAACGAGTATCTATGTTTGTTGTCTTCACCATGATGAACATTCGCATTAATAAAAGATTGATGATCATGACTCAAGCTTTCTTTGTCTGTCTTCTGGCTGACTGGCAGGAATTCCTGCTTTAATTCATTGAATGTTACATTCTTCTCTGTCGGTAGCTGAATTAGCTCATCTGTTGTTTCATCGTTTTTTAGCATCACACACTGAGGATTGCAGATATTAGGGAAAGAATGTGGAATGCAATTTCGAAAGCACAGGTTTGAGAGCCTTGCAAAGTTTCCCCTTCTGCTTCGAAAACGATTTCTTGGGAAAATGTGAGGAATACCTCTTCTGATGTATCCATTTATCCCAGCTGTGAAATGTGGAAGCGAATACGGATGATGCGTCCATGGTTTCTTGTCGGTGGGTGAGTATTCCGAGTAAGAAGGCCATCGATAATCTGAAACGCATGAAATAACATCATCAAAAATGTTAACCTAAAACTACCTATCTGTTTTTACGAGTACTTCAAATTAAAATATAATATCCTGGATGAGTGGAGCAGTAATTTTATAATGGTACAGACGCTTACGATTAGTGAAAATTAGGAGAAGTTTTTAAGATTTCGCGAATATCTGATATTTTCCACGAGTGTCGAATAAATTCCCAAATTCCTTTTACTGTTAGATTATTTTATTTTTATCTGAAATACCCGGCATTGCTCTGGTTTTATGCAAAGTGAAGAGGCTTCATTTTAGGGGAGGTGGAGTATTTATTTCTAAAGCAGTTCACAGAATGTTAAACTTATGGTTATAACTTGAAGTTACAATATAATCGTGAAAGTTATAATTTAATTAAACTTTTTAAAAAGATGTATTAGCAAATTGTGATGAAAAAATTCAGAAATTTAAAATCGTATTATCTGCTTAACATAGCATTAATTTTTGCTAATTTTAAGATTTTAATGCTTAAATTTCCATCTTCCTTTTCAGTAAAAAATCATTAACCCTTTAACTGCTTAAGACGTGTTTAAACGTTTTTGGAATTTCTTTAAAAATTCTTAAGACGTCTTTACACGAATTTCAAATCGCACGAAAAATGCTTAAGACATGTATACACGAAGCCCGAATTTCGCGAAGATTGCTTGATTTCGTGAAGATTGAAGACGTGTTTAGACAACGCGATCTGGTCTTCCTTCCCCTACATTTCTGCAGGCGGCTGTTAGTTGACACAAAGGTCTTAATAGGGTGTGAAGTCTCTTTGAAAAGAGCACTTTAGGAAAAAGTCCTTAGAGTGAAGTATCTTTGTCAGACAGCAAGTATGTATTATCTGTGTGCCGACTAAAAGTTTGCGAAAGAAGATAAATCGTTTTACAACTGTTTGCTTTGTGGTACTTTATACAAATGTAAGTCAAACAGGATCCTACGTTGTTATAGTACATTGCCGAATTTTAGTAGAAACAAGAAAAAATAAGAATTGTAACGGAGGACGCCTTTATGCCTATATGTTATAGAATCAAATATTTTATTTTTGTATTGAGAAATGATTACAATTTCTGATTCGTCAGGAAAAAATATAAAATGTTGCAACCAGCTTTCTTGTTTGCCTTCGTATTTCAAATGCGCGTTATTATAATGGTATATTCTTCTTTTTACATTCTTAAATGTTAAAACTGTGCTTTCAGCATGCCTGAGTTTTGTACTCGTATGTGTGGCTCTATGCTCCGTAGAAATGGCGAACTAACATATAAAAATTATATGAATGTTGAAAGGAAGATATTCTACTCGAAACTTCAACTAAATGGAATAAATAAATACGCCGAAGGAATTTCTAGAAATATTTGTTTTAAAGATTTTATTATTAAGATTTTAAATACAAAATGTTTTGAAATCTAAAGAAAAAAATATGTAATCCTTGAAACATTTTTGGAAAGAAATCTATCGATATAAAATCTCTTAAAATTAATGGAGTGTAAATTAATTAAAACAGTTAGTGTACGAAAGGGTTAGATATACTGCGCACAAAAAATTACAGTTAAATCAATTATTTAAAGATATAAATTAATTACATTAAAAGAATTTAAAATAAATTAACATCTGTCCAAATGTCAATGCTAACAGCAATAGCACGAATGAAAGTTATTCTTTAAATTCCGAACTTAGTTCATCCGTCGGTACGCAATGATTGTGTCTTTGCGATTACTTTTCTTATAGATACTACAAAAGGCCGCCAACGAAGTAGCGGTAAAATCGTTGAATACTAGTAGTTTGAAGCGGGTTCAAACCCTGATGAATGGATTGCCTGCATACCAGTTTTAGCGAAAGTTTGTTGCGCATGTTTAATGTGAATATGAGCCAATTTTAGTTAGCTTTTCATGATGACGTGCCTTGACTACGAGTCCTCGCTCGGGTTGTGTTTGGTTTGGCTTGTTAGATTATTAAGGACGTGAAGGCGATCTGTCTAAGGGGAGGTATGCTTTCGTGACAGATTTTCTAAGGGAAACAATCTCGCACTACAAAAAGTTAAAACCATAAAAACGCCCATGCAATCAGCTTGTTCACGGGGGTTTGAATGCAGGTCAAACTACCAGTATGATAAGAGAAGCGATTCCAAGAATGTTTAATTATTTTATTTAGTTTGTCATAAGCTAAATAAAATAATTAAACATTCTTGAAATCTCTTCACATTACTGAAATGGCAATAACTTCGAATTATACTATGCTACCACTTTTCCTCTAATATGAAATTTTGAACTTTTCCGTTATCGGACAGCCCACCAGCGACTCAGCGGAGTCTAACGGAACAACTGGTGGTTCTGTCCGGGGTTCGAATCCCGGCAAACGAGCTGGCTGCCAGGATGATATTCTTAGTTTTCCATATGTGTAACATGTATGCAAGCCAATTTCCGTTGGGCAGTCCTCGAACGAAGGCATCCTTCACTTTAGGCAAATAACCATCGAGTACTTTGCCATAATCAAACAAACCTTTATCCATAACATGCTTCAAATATTTTTATGTTGAAAGGTTCATGCACCAAAGTTGGCCCCGTTGAATGAAATATGTTGTTTATTTTTTCTTTGTTTTTTATAACAACAATGTTCTTGTTTTCAGAATCTGAATTATCAGTAAAATTCTTTTAATAATATGCGATTCTATTTTTTTTTTTTTTTTTTTTTTTTTTTTTTGTTTTTTTGTTTTTTTGTTTAATGAAAAATTAATTTAAGCGACAAATCTCTTACATTTAGAAAAATTTTCGATTTTCGAAACGAGTTGCTGTCAAAAGCGCATCTTCTCGTTGCTGCATATATTTATTTAAAGCAAACTGCTTGGCGCGTGTGCTTTTATATTTGAAAAGATTCCGAGAATTTTCAACAGGGAAATAAAGTTATTAATTTTACTGAATTTTGTGGATTCTTTCCGTTTTGAGGTAAAAGTCAAACCATCATATATGTGATAACCTTAACATAAGGGTATATATAATCAGGATTTTGCGGCCAGACATTCCCAGCGAAATACATTACAAAAAATTATCTATGTAGAATTAATGTATATTCCGTTTAGTATTTTAATTTATCAGTGTTATTACACATCAGCTTATCAGTGTAAGTTATATCGAGTTTTAGTTGTGTTCGATATAAGAATTTTATTTGGTTTATATAAATCCGATTCGTTTAATAATATTATATTTATTAAATACTATTTATTAGGTTTCCAAATCTGTCAAACCCAATCAATGGCCTCCTGGCTAAGATATCTGATTATCGCTATTTCGACTCATATTCGAATCCAAACAAACGAACTGGTTAAATTTTGTGATTTCCCCTATGTGTAACATGAACATGAGTACGTTTTACTTAGAAAGTCGTCCATGGAGACATTCATTGCCTTCGGCTGATAGATCTCGTTTACTTTGCCATACTCAAAAAATCTAAAAATTTTTCAAAAACACTAACAGATGCATATAACAAAATAAAATTAAGTAAATGCATATAAGAAAATAAATTAAGTAAATGCATATAAAAAAACTGAAGTAAATATATATAACGAAAAAAAAAATGAGGTAAAAACAAATTTTCAATAATTTTTCAATACAGTAGTTTTTAAATTGCTTGTTTTCAAATTTTATTTCATTTTTATGTATGTACTAATATACAGTGTATGTGTGCGAAAGTGTGCTTGTTCTGCATATCCATATATATTAATTAAATAAATCTGATTTGAAAATGCATGCACTAACGCGCTATTCTCGTAATTTGAAAAACACTAAAGTATTGTCTGAGAAAAATATTTATAAAGAAAATTAAATTTCGTCTCCTTACTCGGTGCTGTGTAAAAAATTTAAATAAGCTTATTAATTTTTTTTCTTCTTTATTAAAAACAAATTAGTTTCTTTTCATCTATATATGAAAAATAACAAAATCTTGCTGTCAGAATGGAAATTCTTAAAAATATAAAACTCGTTTTTTTCGAACAAAAGTTTCTGAGAAATTTCTCTAGGTCAGTAGGTAGTAACAGGACCACTGACTGCTTTGTTTGAAAAACCCGATAAAGTGGATGATTTTACCCCCAAAATGTTTTCTTTAACAAAGCAGATGCGGTCCAAATGGCTTTGCTGAGAAGCGTTCGTATTTGAATAGCTTGAAGCTTGAAAGCTTGAGTTGGAAGACTTATTGTTTCCGAAGCAATCAGTCAGACAGCAATAAAATTTGTTATAGATATTTCTCTCTCTCTGTGAGTTCTTGAAATCTTGGAATGGGTGAAAGTTTATTTTGTTTTACACATATAAGGAAACTGCATGTAAAGCAAAATAATTCAAGGCACATATCGTATGTTAATCATTGCACGTCCCCTCAGCTCTTCGGTTGGGTATTAAGAAAAGAAATTCCTATACTGCTTTTGTATTACTTGTATATTGAAAGATTTGAAAAAAATAGCTTCATATGAAAAGTTTTTCTCCGATGAACGAATGCAGCTGAAACATGTTTCTGTCTTCAAGTATATCCACAAAACATGAAATAGTATTGTACTCTTTTGTATTCTATTGCATTTTTATATTACTTCGTGGTAAATTTTTTTATTTTTAAATTTCTCTTTCTCTTTTCTTATAATACACAAGTACTCTTTCAAATATGGCTGACCTATGAACCTAAATTTTTATACTATAAAATTTTATATAAAAATTAGCCGTAATCATTAGACACAGCTTTGTGTATATTATATTCTTGAATACATGCCTGCAATTAATACTAAGAATACTATTGATAAAATTCGTGATATAACTAATAATGAAAATACTGTTTAAGCTAAAAATCGATTTGAAGCTTTTTTTCATTATAGGGTAACATGAGCCAAACAATTTTCGTTAGAAATATACAATTATGCTAACTTGACACATCAGATAGAAAATATTTTATCGTCATCATCGGCTATGATAAAAGATTTTTACGCTTAAGATTTTGGATTATGATAAAGCACACAGGACCTATTTGTCTAAGGGAAAGGAAGTCTTCGGGGTAGTTTTTTTTTTTTTTTTTTTGTGGGAAACAAACTGTTAATTCACAACCAATTGTACTTTTGAAAATCCCTAACCCCCCCATGCAGCCGCTAGAATTTACCGGTGCTCAGCTATCTTACCGCTTGGAGACTAGTTGGCTTTCTGAACTTACGCAATACCTATCTGAATTTGAATATTTGCATAAAAAACGAGCAAAATAAAATGACACATTGTAAATAGTACATTTTACTGAAATCAAACTTTCTTTGAAAAAGGAAAATTAATTGTAAGGAATAAGATGGATGCATTTAATTAAACGGCGGGAAATAACAGCGCTGATCATATGTTTCGTATAGGAAATCATTTTCTTTGTGTTATCGTATAACGGAAAATATCCATAGATTATATTTTACAGTTTCTAAGAAGTCATGGGTTATCTGCTTTAAGAGAACACCTTCGTGGGCAATTTTCTAAATAAAATTGGCTTGAATTCACGTTACGCATCGGGAAAATCATAAAGACCACAAGCAGCTAAACTGCTCGGTTGCCAACAACAAAATACCAACATCCAGCAATCTTATTCATTCAACTATAGTGAACTTAAACTAATGTTTGTATATTATTAGTAGTATTAAAATAACGAAAATATTTATTCTAATAAAAGTTTTTGTTTGAATATCCTCCCTAGTAAGGTATTTCCTTTGGTTGGAGATTTGTCAACAATAAATGCTATGTTTAAACAAGACATTTATTTAGAGCATAATGCTTCAAAAATGTATGCTGGGATCCCTAGAAAAAAAATATCGCCGGAAAATATATCTCCGAAAAAGTATTTAATTATTCATATTCTTATGATTAATTATTAAATAATTAATAACTTTTATAATTATTAAATGAAATGCTTATTTATACTTTACCAAATGTACAGCAACACGCTTTCTTTACAAAAATACCATATTGAATAAATTATATTGTAAGCTAATAAGTAACAACATTGCTTTGTTTAATTAAGATACAATAACAAGCCGAACAAACATTAAATTGGAAGTCAAACAACAAAAATCAGCGTTATATTTTCAAATTTTCACAATCTAATTTGCATTATATCTTATCTCGTTCATTTGCGCTTTTGCAGCTGAAGATGATGGTTCGGTAAAACTATCGAAACTAGACCTGTGAAAATTTGAAAATATAACGCTGATTTTTGTTCTTTGACGTCCAAATTAATTGCTTTGTTTGTTATTAATATGTCTCATCTTTCCTATTTCAGATAAAATTTACTAGTGTTTCTTGGACAGGAAAGCAAGAATTTTTAATTTGAATCAATAAATTTATGATACACTGAAAACGGTTTCATGTTATAATTCCCTTTCTGAATATCTTGAATGTATATGAAAAAGTAAAATGCAAATTTAATATTAATATAAAATTTTCATTTTACTTTTTAAAAACACCCAAATATTTCGTTTATTACTCTCTTAAAACTACGTAATAATTAAGGGAAAAAAATTATTTAAAATAATTATTAGTTGCCTGCAGTTGAAGAATATAGGAAAATGCTGAAGGTTTTAAAGATTTTTAATTAATAACAAAAATACAGAAAATCGGAAATAATACGAAATGTTTCAGCAATATCTCAGAAGGAATGAAAGTTGCACCAGATATTTGTCAGAATATAATTTTAGTGATAGTAGTTTAATCAGTCTGCATTGAAATTCCGGTGATAATCAGTGACATACAGATTTAGGTTACTTAGGTTAAAAATGCGTAATAATTTAAAATTTAACCGGGTAAATTTTAAAACCAATTTATTTGAAAACTAGCAGCTTTGCTGCGAGCCTTCGTCTGGCTTTTAAATGTACCGGAAAAATGGCTGAAGGGAACTCCAAACGTTAAATTTAAAAACTGCGTAGGATTTTACTCTGCAGAACAACTTCATAAAAAAGTTATTACGTATAACCAAATTACAATGAAATAAGTAATGTCCCTTAATACAAATATTAATTATCCTAATAAATAAATTAACCAAATTCCCTTTGCAAAATCTTAAGAACTCAAATGGTATAAAGGAGGTTAAGAACTTTGTTTCCTAAAAAAAATCAGTCAAAACTTTTCAATATCTTAAAAACAGTGAAATGAGCAATAAATAAAATAAAGGAATGCAAAAAACAAAAATTTCTGAAAAGCAAAGTATAATTAATGATATTTTATCTTATGTTTTCAAGGGAAAAATTACAATGAAATAAGCTATATCTCTTAATACAAATATTAATTATCCTAATTAAAAAATTAACGAACTTTCCGCAGAAGAACAAAAATCATGCAAAACTTTTCAATATCTTATAAACAGTGAAATAAGCAAAAAAATAACATAAAAGCAACTCAAAAAACATAAAATTCCGCGCAGAATTTTACTCCACAGAACAACTTTATCAAAAAAAAATCAATAAAAATATATTATATTTATATAAAAATGACAATGAAATATGCCAATCTCTTAAAAACAGTGACATAAGAAATACGATGAAAAATTGTTGCCAAACCCATATTTCTAAAAGAATGAAACTATTCAAAATGATGCGATTTCATCAAAAATCTATCAACAACAATAAGAAAGGAAAATTGTTGCCAAAATCACATTTTTGAAGATGTGAGATGTGAGAAATGTACTCGGAAGCTTCATTTAAAAAATCTTTTAAAAATACAAAATATTATCATTTTTCCAAAATTCTTTTTGTAAAAGCATTCGCAAGGATGAAAGTTTAACGTGTCCAAAAATCAAAGAAAAATAAACTGTACATTTTTAAAAATAAACGCTTTTAGAAAAAATCCCATTGAAAAGGTGTTAAGCTCCCTTTGTTAAATAAATTCGTATTTAATCGATTTATTGAAACACGAAATTTATTTTAAGTTCGTAAAATAGCTAAGTGCCTACGTTTCATGACGATGTGAAAATGGAGTGTGTAGAGTAAAATCTCGCTTTCCTATAGCCCATTATGTTTCAAAATGACACGATTTCGTCACAAAACATGAAATAAAAAAAATTCGAATTCGAATTTCGAAAAAATCGCTTCGAAGTGCACTGGCTCTTGTGTAGATGTACCTATGTACCAAATTTCGTAGCCGTGGGTCTATTAGCTTACGTGCAGCGCGAACGAAAGGCGCATACACACAGACAGACTCTTTCTTTTATTATATGTAGAGATAAGATTGTTTAAGGTAAGGAAACTTTCAAGTTTCGCAGCTGTAGCCTGCGGCATTAAGACGGACATCACGGAGAGTCTAGCCTTTTGCAATTCTCTTGAGAGCTCACAGCTACCGAACAATATATAGTAATCAATCTCACTTAGCGGAATCATTGAAGTAAAATTCTGGGAGGGATGGGAAATAACAAAAGAACTGCTTGACAATTTTCAGAAGTTTAGGGTTATTTTCGCGACATTTTACGGAAAGTTCGGTCCAAAACTAGCGACAGTTTTAAAGGGATTCGCAGAAAATCACTCAACGGGCTAAGGGTTAACGAGTTAATATAAAAATATCAAACGTAGAGGTAAAAATATTAATTGCTTATTTTCGTGCTCATCATTACATGAAAATTTACCTCAATTTTTTTCGATTAAAAAAAACATGTCTGCAAATGATTTGTAAATGCTTTATTTTTACCATCGTGTTTTGCACAACTATGTTTTAAAACCACAATATTGTTAAACTCCTGTGTTTTCTTCCTTTTTTTCTCCCATGAGGTTTTGTAAATGTATGTTTGCTTTTATTCCTTGCCTTGTTTCTACGCAGCACTTTTGTTATCACTTATAATAATACTTGTAAATAACTGGAATGTTCTGTCTCATTTTTGGTGGAGAACTCCTCCGAGGACGAATCGGAAGGTTGCCTACCTTTGTTCCCCAGCCACCAACTTCTTAAGAGGTCTTGCGATTCAACAATATTCTAAATGTCACCTCGTTTCAAGAACACTATACATATTTATACCCCCCGGGATCGACGTAGAAAACTCTGAGAAGCTACTGGCTAGGATCTGTACCTAGGCAGTCTCGGCCACGAGGGTATAAAATTACGAGCCTGGCGGTTCCAGAACCCGGGGTTGAGTCGTTTATACGGCCGGACCTCGGGTAGAGACGTAAGACGTAATACCAGATGGTTCTGTAGCTTGGTGTGGGACTGCACCACGGTGTTGGACGGCACCGAGTTTGCTAGGTAACGCCCTGCTGGGACGCGCTGCCCGCGTAGTACTGGCGGGAACATTTAAACGACCCAGTCAGTCCATCAGGTTTTCAGGTCACGCCTCCACCGAAAAGCCGAGAACAGGGAGTGGTGACCCCTCGGGCCCGGCCGAATAAGCGGAAGATTTCGGGAGTTATTTCGTCTGAGGCTAAGAGCCGGTGTGGCACCCGGTTGTCCAGACATAAGAGAATGTGTTCAAAACTCCTAATTGGAATTTGTTGATTTGGGCTGAGGCTAAGTTTTGGAAGTTGTGCACCCACGACTCCAGTTCATTGAGTAGAATTCGCTCTGTGGCCTTCCTGTAGGACTTCCCCCTGCCTAATATGGGGGTGTCTCGGACGGGAGACTGTTTTCTAAGTTGTACTTCAGTGCACAGGAGAGGTGTAAAAAGATTGATTGATTGATACACATTTATAAATATTCATTCCTCCTTCGGGATTCAAAACTTACCCAAGCTACGGCAGATCATCTCTGTGCTCCCACGCCAACACGGTGGCAATATATTAGGTTGTCCGGAAAATAATGCAGGTTTTTAACCTATATTTTTAAAGTATCATAACGCAACTCAAAAATAATTCTATTAATCAAAATAAGCAGCAGCTGAATCAATGCAGTTTTGCCAATGAGATATAAGTTTATTTATGCCGGTAGAATAATATTCTGGAGTTCTGGATGCGATAAAGTTGTGAAAGGCGTTTTTGACCTCGTCTTGGTTTCTGAAGCATTTCTATCAGCAGAATGTTATTCAGATGTTTGAAAAAGTGGTAATCGGTCAGCGAGAGGTCAGACGAATATGGAGGGGGGGAAGAAAGAGAGTCTCGTATCCCAATTCGTCCAATTTCTGTAGGGTCAGTTGCACGACGTACGGCAGAGCATCGTCATGGAGAAGAACTGGCCGCTTTCTGTTGACCAATGCCGAGCACACGCGTTGTAATTTTTGATGCATTTCGTTGATTTGCTGACAGTACTTATCTGCCGTAATCGTTTCGCCCAGATTTAGGAAGCTATGGTGGACGAGACCGGCCTCAGACCACCACACAGTCACCATAATTTTCTTTTAGTGCAAATTTGGCTTTGGAAAGTGTTGTGGTGTCTGACCGCGGTCCAACCGCTTAGTCGAATGTCGCCAGTCATTGGAAAGAATCCACTTCTCATCGCACGTAACAATTTGATCAAGAAAAAGGTCGTTTTTGTTGCGGAGAAGAAGAGCAGACGACACTTCAAAACAGCGATTATTTTTTATTTTTGCTCAATTCGTGAGGCACCCACTTATCGAGCTTCTTTGACTTTCCTATACGATTTAAGTGATCAGAAATCGTTGTTTTGCTTACGCCAAGCTCTCGAACAGTTATGCACGTGTTTGTTTCAACTAAAGTCGTCAAATCATCGTCATCAACAGCTGAAGAGCGCCCACGATGCTCTTGATCTTCCAGATCAAATTCTCCATGACGAAACTTTTGGTATCACCGTTGAAAGGTAGATTCATTAACACTTTTCTCACCCCATACTTCGTTGACATTTCGGGCCGTTTGTGCTGCGCTGTGGCCTAGCTTCTACTCATAAAAGTAAATTTGCAGAAAATCCCGTTTTGATATCTAAACAAAAATACCTAGTAAATATTTTTGAAAATAATTTTGGAACAAAATGAATATTATAGAAATATAGAGCGAAAATAAAGCTTCAAAATGATATATAAATTAAAGTAATTAAAAATATTTTTGTTGCTAAAAATGTACAGGAAAGATAAACAATTGCAAAAACCTGCATTATTTTCCGGACAACCTGATATTTTGATAGTGTGAATGCATTTATTGTGTGGATGTATTTATTCCATTTCGTACAGCTCGCACAAGTTTTAAAATAATCTTGATTTCCTTGCCGTGTGGGACCTCAAAAGAAAGCGCCATTTTAATCGAAAGACATAGTAGAAACAACGTACTTTCTCCCTCCTTTCCGCATGCCTTTGTATATAATTGGAACGCACATTCGATAAGCTCGTGTTCTCGCCGCACATTCGATAGGTTCAGGTTCAATCCTGACAAGAGCATTGCACGTTCTTCACGTCTTCTGCTTAAAAAATCCTAATGACTCTACAAGTCGCATCGGAACTGAAAAGGGTGGTCGTCGATAATTCATCACCACCAGGATTTTGCGATTGGGTCTCCTTTTAAAAGGTGGAGTGCATAAGTTATTTTCTTCCTTCTTTCCGCAGACTTTCGTGGTGTAATTGGAAATATGCTCGATACCACTGTGCCGCAAAAGGTTAAGAGAGATTAAGCTGTAGCAAGTCGTGGAAGATAAAACTGGACATGAGTAATTATTACTTATAATTGCAAAAATTACTATACTGCTCACATATTTTGCGTTTTATTTAGGTGTTAATTTCGAAAGTTATTCAATAACCCTGCTTAGATGAGGTTTTCTGTTTCTTGTGCTCTAGTGAAAATTTTGCAGCTATTACTTTAAGAGTAGCTTGAGCCAATTCATTTATTTAACTACTTTGCTAGAAAATATTACACTGTTACAGTAATTTTACAATTTTATTCCATACAGGCTAATTTTATAAATTTGGATTGAGAAATAAAATTTAAGACTAAAGGTAACGCGCTTTGTTTATAAAAATTTCTTTAACTTGTTATGAAAATCCAAATCGTGATTATGACATCCAAAATCGTGATGCTGCGTATTAAAATTGAAGAAATCTTGCACGCATAATTACTTGAATAGCTGTTATGCGCACGATTGTCAGAATTCGACACATTCTGAAAATTTGGCAACTTTAAGGTCCCAATCCCATTATGTTTCGGCTACGCGGGACTTGACGTCGAAAGGGACAATTCTCAGAACCCGCACAATTCCAGAAAACACACGTAGCTAGGTTACCCTTCTCAGTTACTACAAAGACTTGAACGCCAAGCAGTAATCGATTAGGGCTCAAATCGGGATCACGTGATCCTTCAGAAGCAGAACTTTCGCCTGATTGGTTGTCTCTACCGCGGACCCGAGACATTTTCGGTGAGGTTTGAAAAAAATCCCGCGTAGCCGCAACATTGCTTCCATAGTTAGTCGGGACTTCGCTTCAGGCGGGGCTCTTTCTTCTAGGAATCCTCCCGTTTAAACCAGTGCTACCAGAATCTCGTTTCTCAGAAAAGTTCCCTCTAGCAGGGACTGTAGCCATGTGTGATAACCTCTTTACTAAAGTTGTTAAGCTAAACGTAAGTACCCAGTGCTCTGGAGTCCACCAGCGGCCAAGTCGCTGAACACTTATAGTTCGGTCTGGGGTTCGAATCGAGCAAACGGGCACGCTGCATGGGCGTTATCATGGTTTTCCTCGTACAGCATAATATGTGTTTATTATTGCACTTTGTATTATTGTATATTGTATTACCTCTATTGCATATTGTATTACCTCTACAGCCACATTGATTGCAAACTACTATCGCTACTGCACTGCGCGCGTTAACATGCTAATATCTCAGACTATCACTCATGTGTCCTGCGTAATGCGTACTGTGTACATGTGCACTGCGTTACGTATCTTCTGAGCATGTGAGTATTGCATTATATGCGTTTATTATTGCATATTGTGTCACTGTACATTGTATTACCTCAATTGCATATTGCATTGTGTATTGTATTAAAAAGTGTTTAAGTGTTTTTGTGTACCTTCTCAAGTTTCTTTAAGTGTTTAGGTGTCTACATGTCTGAAGCGTCTTAAGTGTTTGAATGTTATAGGTGTTTTTAGTATTCATGTATTCTTTTTATTTATTTATTTATTTATTATTATGTGCACATTTCATGTGTGTTTATGCTCTGTTTAATGTACAAACAAGACTGCCCCACCCACAAATGTACATCAAATTTCAATGTAGCCCAATGTCGCCCTTGTATGGCCATGTTTAATCTGAATGGATTATCAATAAGCTCCAGGTGCGGCCTTGTGCGGCTCCAGGGAGTTGTTGCATCTGGATAGTGGAAGGCGCGGGACATATGCCTGCTTAACCCTGTTAAACACCAGGCGTCCCCGTCCTCCGTCACCTGTCACCTGTGTAACGTGTACACGAGCCAGTTTCCCTTAGAAAGTCTTCCACGAAGGCATCCTTCCTTTTAGGCAGATAGCCGTAGTGTGCTTTGCCGTAATCTCAATAAACCAAACCATTGCTCTCCGGTAAGACAACACCGGTAAGGCATCCGGTAAGATAGCTTTTTTCATCTTGATAAACCGCATGCGACCGCAACATTTATTGGCTGATAATAAAGGAAGTGTTGCATTTCTTGAAAACTATGGTGCTTCACCCACTTATAGAGAATGCAAAAATTCTCATTCTATGTAAATCAAAACCTACATATACAGGGTATCCTGTAAATGTTGCGACAATCTTCTGGGAGAAGTAGGGCACATCGTACGGATTAAGAACTGCATAGGATCCGATACCCGGAAGTGTCAGGGGTAAGTGGTAGCAGAGGTAGAAGGTGAGAAAGGAAACAAGCGTAATTAGTTTGAAACATTTTTTGGACATAAATACAAATGGTGTACGTGTTAGCTTGAATGTTACAACAGATGCTCGAAGTTTACACCATCAGACGCCAAACATGCCTGACACTGACGGACCGTTTATTACCGGACATATTCTGTGTTTGACAATCAAGGCACGATAAATCCGGTGAGCGTGGGGCTGGGAACTGGTCCACCACGCCCAATCCATCGATGCGGGAATGATCTGTTCAAATGGCTACGAACATCCAGTCCCGAATGAGTCCACTTCTTAATGACCCGTAATCACACAAATTTTGATGCAGAAGTGCAAACAATCTGTGATATGGTTGATGTCTGTCGGAGAAGCGTTCCCGATAAATGCGTGCAGCGGTTCGTCCATACCCTCAGGTACTCCATACGCAAAGTGCATGTCTGCAAGCTCCCGGTTCGTGTATCGTTCCACGCTCTTCATATGGCATCTACCGCTCGAATCAGGCAATCCTCTCTTTCCACTAGCACTCTACTGTACAGCACGCCCTGGCGGCGTACAATGACGTTTCTGGACCTGCGTTCCTATGCAATTCTTAATCCTTATGATGTGCCTACCTCCCCCAGAAGTTTATAGCAACATTTACAGGATACCCTGTAGAATACTAATATCTAGGTCGGAAATTGGGTTGAACGCAGCCTTATCTCCTTTCGAACAGTTGTTTGCTTTGTTTATTGTTGGGCAAAGGAATATACATCAGTGAAATTCTATAAAGAATTGGATTATCATCCAATACAATAAAGATACCAAAAAAGGCATTTTCTGCCAATTCACAACGTCGTCGACGAGTTGGCTACTTTTCGGGCGGGGAGGGGTGGTTAAGCGGATAATCAGAAAGTAACAAATGATTTATAAGAAAGTGATATTTATTAAATTATGTGTTTATTTAGTCTTCTTTTATGATATAAATTTGTCTTCTTTATGTTATGTTATAAAGTTTTGAGCTTAAAAACTAATATGTCCTCTTTAGAACAAGAAAATCGTGCTACAAAGTAAGGAAACGCTGTTGAGACTGCAAACAATATCATCTGTCAACTTGAAAGAGAAACCTGCCAGAGAAAAATTTTAAATAAAGCAGAAAAGTAATTTTGCAACATCTTTAGTAAAGCCCACCCAGGATTTTAACCAAAAAATATCGCCAAGAATGGCGATAAATGACATGATGTGGCAACCCACACCAGTTTACGAGCATGTGGTAACCCATACTTTCGGCAAACGTAATGTAAACAACCGTAAATTTCTTATTTCTAAAGAGAATGGAATTACGGTTATAGCTAATATAGTAGTCAATTACATTTACTCAGTTTGAATACAAATTACCGTGATATCCATTTACTCCCTATCCATTTTAAATATATCTATTTATGATCTCCATTTTAAATATATCCATTTTAGATGTCCATTTTAAATGACGTGCCCCTGTATTCTTACTTTTCCGACTTTTTTTTTTTTTTTTTTTATTTTTATTTTTATTTGTCTCGCGCTGCGTTGCAAGGGGCAAATAAACATTTTTAATTATAATTCTATTAAAATTAACTATCTAAACACAAAATTCGTACCACTCTTTTGGGCAATTGTTTAACGCTCAGATATTGCGGAGTATACTGTTTTGGAGATAAGATTTTTACTTCCTTGTACGAAATAAAAAGGAAGTATTGTAATCGCGAAAAGTTTCAGGAAGCATATTTCAACGAAAATATCCATTTTGACCGCTTTCGAATGCAATTTAACGATGTTTTTGCGTGATATCTGTACATAAGGACAGAATAAAAGACTCTTTTCCTCCAAAAAATTATAAAACTGCTTTAAAATGAACTCTGAAGAGAACTTTTCGTGGCGTCTGTACGAACGTATGTACGTACGTACGTATCTCGCATAACTCAAAAACGAGTAGCCTCAGAACGTTGAAATTTTGTATATAGGACTACTATAAAATGTAGATGTGCACCTTGTATTTTGGTTGCAATCCGCCGCGCCAAACGTAAACGTATATAAATATATTTATATATATATCCACTCTGTTACCCGGCTCAGTGATCTCAGTTTCTTTAATCTTATATGTTTGTAAATTGTACATTTTTTGCTTTAAAATTGATTGAATTATGATGGTCTTATCTTCCGGTTAAGGTTTTATGCCTTTAGTAAATCTGTATGCAATATTTTTAGAATTATCAGCAATTTTAAAGTTGTTTAAGTGCCGCTAAGCCTAATAATTTTTTTGATGGCGGCCATTGCTTGTTTACATTTGAAACAGCAGAGTAGTGGATTTGTTGCCAATCTAGAGAAACGTAGCTTCGCAACAACAAAGATAACGCCTTCATTTATTATTGCGAATTAAATCATGCCTAATCCTTTCTGGAATTTTTTCGGCGAAATAAACGCTTAAGATTTACTTCGTAATTTTTAACACAGATATTTTGAGTTTTTATGCATTTTTGCCTTGTCGCGAAGTGATAACTGAGTTAATTGAATGTGAAATACTCAATCGTCTGTGAAAAACTGTTTCTTTTTTGTTTTGTTTGCTTAATTTCTTTTATACATCCTTCTAGCTTTATTAAAGTATTTGAATAGAACATGTGGCAACGATTCGATAATTCTTTAAAATGATATAAATTTTGTGCATTCTGAGTTATAATATGAACGAAATATAATACTTTTAAGTGAACCTAGCGCCAGAGTGCCGCTATGGTAAACAAATAGAGTGAATTTTAAAGAATGCATTTATTCTATTGTGGTTTATGCGCTGTCGGCGAAGTAGGTTTAATTCAATGCAATAAGTTTAAACGAAATGCAAGAAAAAATGCGTATAATTTAATACTCCGTACAAGGAAGTCATGTGGTGTACATATCAGATTTTTTCATTTAGTTACGGGTTGCTCTAAACCTTCTTTTAGTGATGTTGTAATTAAGTATCGGGAGATTTTAAAGGAAAATTTAAGGTGGGAGATTTCAGACAAGAGTAAAAGTTTGGGAAAGCCAGGCATTCCAAATAGATATTTTATGTATGAATTAACAAGAGGGTATGAACTTTTTAGAGGATTTTTGATGGATTGTGGATTATTGAAGGATAAAGTTTGTTGTGAAAAATGTAAAATACCATTCAAAGGTATCTTACATTTGGGAGAGCCAAGCAAAGGAGCCAAGCAAAACATTTTTGCAGATTGCTTTGGCAGAAAAGGAAGACGCAGTGCGATTCCTGTTTGTGGAAAACACACAATTAAATGATCTAAAACTAGATTCAAGCGCGTAAATTTTGGGATTAAGTCAAGTCCGTTTTTGTTGGCTGCAACAATTAGAGAACACATTAGAAAATATCGAGATGAGCAGCCAGATGTATTTGAAATATTGAATTCTTGTGTTTATGTTGATGATTTTATTACTGGACAGGACAGTATAGATGAGGCTCTAAACTTATCGCGTAAAGCTAAACAAATTATGAGTGCAGCAAATATGAACTTGCGTAAATGGGTATCCAATGATCCTGAGCTGATGAGAAAATGTGAAAAAGAAGATTTCGAGATTCATCCACATAAAATCAATGACTCAAACGAGACACTTAAGACCTTGGGAATATCTTGGGATACTAATGAAGACAGTCTGAGTATAGACACAGACAGTTTGATGGAATTCCTTAAGAATAAGCATAATACGAAACGATTCATCTTGAAAACTGCCGGGAAGATTTTTGATCCCTTTGGGTTAATAACTCCATTTACTGTTAGACTTAAATTCTTGCTACAAGAACTTTGGGTTCGAAAATTGACATGGGATGATGAACTACCTACAGATATCTGTCAAGAGTGGGCAAAGTGGTGCTGTGAGTGTCATCATCTAAGTAAAATTGCAGTTCTAAGATTCATTTTGAATCCCGAAGCCGATTCCATAGAGATCCATTGCTTTTCAGATGCCAGTCAGAGGGGTACGGTACTGTTGTCTACGTAAAACTGCGTAAGCAAGGAGAAATTTCTGTGAGTTTCGTCGCATCAAAATGTCGTGTTGCACCTGTGAAAAGAATTACGTTACCTCGTCTTGAATTGATTGGTGCATTACTAGTACCGCGCGTTTAGGTTCTGGAGTGAAAAAATTGCTCGATCAAAAGAAATTCTCGAGAATATTTTATTGGACTGATGCCAAAATAGTGCTATGCTGGATTAAAGGTACCAGTACCAAATGGAAATCTTTCATCGCCAACAGAGTTAACGAGATTAGGAAGTTAACACAGCCGACAGAGTGGTTCTATTGTTCAACAAAAGAGAACCCAGCAGATGTTATGACGCGTGGTGTTCAAATTGACTTTCTTGTGAACCGTTCCAAATGGTGGTCATGCTGTGTCTAACATGCTCAGAGATTCCTCATCAGGACTTATCAATTGAGGTAGTTGAAGAAGTGTGTCCAAATGAACTTAAAAAGGACAATGAACTGCATAACGATTCTAACTTAGTTTTAATTGCATGTAATAAACCAAACCTCTTTAATGATATTCTTAATTTGTCTTCTAATTATACTAAACTTATTCGTATTGTAAGTTTTATTTTCAGGTTTATCCATAATCTTAAGAACCCTCAGGTTAGGAAGTACGGAGTAATTACTTTAGAAGAGATAAAGGATGCTGAGGTGTATATTTTATTAGAGGCCCAAAAAAGTGAGTTTAAAGACGAAATAAATCAATTAAAAAGAGGTAAGTGTGTAAATCTCAAAAGTAAATTAGCATCACTGAATGTGTTTCTTGATAACATGGGGCTAATTAGAGTGGGCGGACGATTGTCCTATTCGGACCTACCCGCTAATAGTAAACACCTTACTACCTAGTAAACATCGTTTAACTACTATTATTTTAGAGCATTTTCATTTGAAGTACTTTCATTTAGGATCACAATCACTGTTACATCAGGTAAGACAAAGGTTCTGGCCATTCAATGGCAGAAATAATTGTAGAAAGATCATCTACAGATGTGTGACATGTTTTAAGAACAAACCCATCACAGTTCAACAAATAATGGCCGAGTTGCCCAGGGAGCGTGTCACACCATCATACCCATTTAACATAACTGGTGTTGATTTCTGCGGCCCATTTGCAATAAAGTTTAAGAATCAACGTAAGGGAGTTTTGAACAAAATTCGAGTTTATGTCGTAGTATATGTATGCATGAGTACAAAAGCCATACACTTTGTGACAGACCAAACTAACCAATCTTTTATTTCGAACTTAAAACGTTTTTTCTCTAGAAAGGGAAAATGTACTGGAATAATGAGTGATAATTCTAAAACCTTTATTGGTACTAGTGTAGAACTCAAAAAATTGCAAAAATTGGTTGAGTGTCCAGATGAGAATTTAGCGAGTTTTTATACCACTGAAGGTATAGAGTGGAAATTTATTCCTCCAAAGTCGCCAAATTTCGGCGGAATTTGGGAGGCCGGGGTTAAATCATTTAAGAGTCATTTGAAGAGAGTTATTGGTAATCAGTGTTTAACTTTAGAAGAATTTTTAACTGTTTTAACTGAAATTGAAGGAGTATTGAACTCAAGACCTCTTACTCCAATTTCAGCTGATTACAATAATTTTGAAACTTTGACCCCAGGTCACTTTTTGGTTGGTAGACCTATCACAACTCTAGCTGAGCCAGATTTATCCAACATAAATGAGAACAGACTTTCTAAATGGCAAAGAATCACTAAGTATACACAAAAAATTTATAAATTATGGAAACGTGATTATCTTAATAATTTACAAGAACGTCACAAGTGGAAATTTTTAAAGGATGACGTTCAGTTGGGAACTCTTGTATTAATAAAAGATGAAAATTTGCCTTCAACCAAATGGTTAGTGGGGAGAAAAGCTGAGGTTTTTCATGGTAGGGATAACAAAATAAGAGTAGTAGCTGTAAGATTGCCTAATCAGCATTTGCTGAGACGAAATGTTCGAGATATATGTATACTTCCTGTAGAATGATGGTTTATTCCTATTATAAACTGGTATTTGTTGTAATAATTTGAATGTATATTTTTCAATATTGTGATTTGTTATTGTGAAGTAATTTATTGCAGTGCCTTTATATTTACATTTATTGAAATAATAGTTTTGAAATTGTTAATTTCAACGCTGGGAGTGCTTTAGTTGAGAAATGCTTGGCGCCAGAGCGGAATCTTGGCTAATGGCGCATGCGCCGCGGGAATTGGCACTGAAATGTATTCTGTGAGAAATTTTATTTGTGTGGTACATTGGAAGTTGCGATTCATACGTTACGCTGTAAGGTGGAACCTAGCACCTGAGTGTCGCTGTGGAAAACAAAGGTATTTAAACTGTTTAATGTGTGTGGAGTTATTTTATTATGATATATAGCTATCGACGGGAAATAGAATAAGTCAACAGGCAGGAACGCAAAAAAAAAAAAAAAAAAGACACGAGAAGAAAATGTTTTTATGTACAAAATCAACGCAAAGTGCTTCTTTGCAACAATACAGTATTCGCAATAAATATTCACAAAAGGGAACACTAACAGTAATAGGAACTACAGCTGAGATTGGGCTGGCAATGCAGCGGTAAAGGGCGGTAGTGAGCCGGACAAACCACGATCCGATGCATCAGAAGATCATTCGCAACTCTCATGTCGAGCGTGATGGGTAAGTTTATGCACAACATAATGATTATGTGGTTCCAGCATGATGGTGCACCAGCTCATAACCACGTGCAGGACTGCAATTACTTGGATGGAACATTTCCGGGCAGATCGATTGGCCGTGGTGGACCCTTTCGATGGCCACCCCGTTCGCCACATTTATCCAGCTTGGATTTTTTTTTTATGCGGCCATCTGAAGAGTATCATTTACGAGACTCCCGTTGACTCACCGGAGAACCTCGCTGCACGACTATCCATTGCGGTAGCAAGCGTGCGCGAAATGCCTGTCGTTTTTCAAAATTTCGTCAATCCCTTCTGCGACGTTACCAAGCATGTATTACTGCTGGTGGTCGCAATTTTGAACATTTATTTGTGACTACTGTATTGCTACAAGGAAGCACTTTGCGTTGATTTTGTACATAAACACATTTTTACTCGTGTCTTTTTTTTTTTTTTTTTTTTTTTTTTTTTTGCGTTCCTGCCTTAACCCGTCACTTTAGACCCTGCATTCCTATCAAAAAATGCATGTTTTAGTATGCTCCACCACCCCTCCAAGTTTGTCCCATGATCTATGAAACACCCTGTTTAAAAACATAATCACCGTTTCATGGTACCTTGCAATTTATTACTTCTTTCCAGTTGGCAAGAAACATACAATCGAGATATATTCTAAATTTAACACGGAATGATTATTAGATGAATCTCTTAATTAAAAGCAATTTGAAATCATGTCTAAAAATTAAACAATAAATAACTACTTAATTTTTATTTATTATTAGGATCCTCCTAATGGCTAAATTGTAAAACAGAAGTATTTAAATGAAACTAAAAAATTACTACATTTTTAATGCTAACGTCGTCAAATCTTAAAATTATCGAACATGAATAATACATGGTCTACTTATGACGAAGTGATATTCATTTAGATTTAAACATATTATTACAAGCAGACAAAGCTGGTTACGTAAATTAAAGTAATTAAAATTCTTACTATAGTCCATAATCGTCTTCTACAGATATTCTTTAAGTATAATTCATTTAAAATTAAATGGCATTTCGTAATTTCACACAACTCAGAAATAAGAATGATTACTTTATCGCTGCCAAAACTGCCTTTCTAAAAAATAAATTAACATGAAATGGTAGAATTTTTACTGCCTTATACGAAGCAAAGGAAGTATTTAATTGCGAAAAATTTCATTTATCATATTTTAACAAAAATATCCATTTGCACCGCTCTCGAATCCATTTGAACAATGTAAAAATATCTACAAGGTTTCAGATTTTAAATTACATTCAAAGGGGCATTTTTTGACATTTTGTGCGTTACCTTTATTTATTAAATATTATGTTCTTTCCACTTAAACCATAAAATTCAGTTCAACAGCAATATCGCAAAATAATTTTAAAATGAGTATGTCTTTAAATTTAACTATACAGAGCCTCGCGCGCTGAAGATAAAAATGCTTTGTTTCTTTTTTCGTACAGTGTTTTATTGCCGTGGCTCGATTTGAAATCGTTGAGTTTGTTAATCAAAAATTCGTTGAAGTATTACAAATATGAAATCGATAATAAAACAAATTTCAGATTCAAATTACGACTTCCAGATGCCCGTATTGTATGGAAAATTATGTTATTCAAATTTTGATGGCTCTAGGTTCTGTTGTTTTATCACAATGCGAGATATATACATACAATCATGTAGATTCCTTATTATTTAATTTCTTTAAATATAACACAGGGCTCTAATATTTGATGGCAACAATTTGAAAAGTGAAAGAACGCTTATGGTGAATCGACTCAAAATTGCCAAAACGAAATTAATCGTCCTTCTGGGCAACTATCTCCTTTGGATTAATAACGTACTTCTCCACTCGAATATGGGCATCTGGAAGCCCAAATTTAAAATTTGTTTTATTATCTATTTCATATTTTGTAAAGTATTTATAAGTTTTTGATTAAGAAACTCAACGATTTCAAAGCAAGCAATGGAATAACTGTACGAAAAAAAAAAAAAAAAAAAGAAAAGAAAAAGAAACGCACAGCATGCATTATTATTGTATTTTATCTCCAGCGCGCCAGACTGTCTTTCGGAAATTCTAAAGATATGCTTTTTAAAATATTTTGTCATTTTTACGTTGAATTGAATTTTATGGTTTAAGTGCGTAGAATATTGTAAAGGTAACAGACAAAACGTTAAGAAAAAAAAAAAAAAAAAAACACTTTATCGATAATTTGACGATTTTTCACGAAAATTGCAAACTTGCATTCAGTAGGTAACTTTTTAACTTTTTCATCATTATTCTAATGCTATTGTAATCACTTATTATATTTTACATCATACATATTATTATTGTATTTTACATTTAAAAGATTGCGCATTATTCCAAATTTTCGGTTTTTTTTTATTAAAGAGAAATTAGGTATGTCGATTATTGTTGAACTGAATATTACGATGCGCAAAGAAAGTATAACATCCTTTAGTCCGAGAAATATTAAAATCAAAGCTATATATTATATTCATTTGTGGTAAAATTTTTTTTAATTAATGCAGTCATTTCTTGAAATTTTTATAAAATAATGAATATTGGCTGCTTAATAGTCTATAAGAGAATATGAAGTTGGGTGGTAAAATTAAAGGGCTTTGCAACGTAAATTATTTTTTCTTTTCTTATTTGTGTTGTTCCGTGCGTACGAATTTCCTAATATATTGAACGAACAAGTCCGATAATAGGTGAATAAAATTTATTTTTATCAAAAGATATATTTCAGAACTCTGGAATTCGTACAAGTGTTCACCGTGTCACGCAGTATAATCATTCTACCTTCCATTTTTGGAGCCAAATATTTTCGGATGATGGTAACGTTGGCTCTTGTATCGATGCTTATATTACAAGGAACTCCATTCATATGTCCCATGATGAACAGTCTCATTGCAGAAATCTGAAGCGCTTTAAAATTTGGCTTCTGTTTATCTGGCAATCTCTGCCCCGCGAGATGGCCACAAATTAGTTTCCCTGCTTCTTGCTAGGAGTATTTTAACATCCGTGCCCTGGGGTGTTCTGCAGTTTCTTCGTATGTGGTCCTCACCTCAGTTCTAGCACTTTAGGATCGGTTTCTTGTTACCAATATTCCGTCTCAAGGAATTCAGTTGTCTCGTTAAATCATCAAGGCGAGCAGCCATTTGATCCACAGGCTCATGGACTTGCGCAGTTTTGATTGCGTGTCGGTCTGTACGAATTGCTTACTGTGCTGCCTCGAATTTCATGGCATACACCAGAGCGCTTTTTAAGTCCTTAACATCCGCCATTCGTAGAGCCTTCTGTATTTCCGGAACCCGGATGCCATCGATGAAGTACTGCAGGGACAGGATTTCCCTTGTTTCTGTCGAGCACTTCGAAAAGACGAAGTGAGACAGCCTTTAAATATTCGTGGCGAGTTCCAGGAGTGTCTCTGTGGGCTTCTGTTGGCGGGATTTTAAATGAAGCTTGCTATAATCTTTCAAACACTTTTCGCCAAAGCAGAGCTCCAGCGCGCCGGATAGAGCTTTAAAGTCTGGTTTTCGGGAAAAGTTTGGAGAATAACTGATACGCCTGCTCTCAGAAAGGCGGCGAGATGACAGGCCTTAGCTTGGGAATCCCATCCGTTCGCGTCCACCACAATAGAAAATCGTGTCTTATAAACTTGCCAGGCGGTCTTACTATCATAAGGGAGTAGCTTCAAAGAGAAACGAGAAGGCATGGGTAAAAGTTTAAAAACGTCAGAACTGGTTACTGTTGTTGCTGTGCATTTCTATAAGGTGTAAGTTTCTTTGGCGACAGCAACAGAAATTCTGTCTTCAATTCTTCAAATTCGATTCGCTCTGGGGCTGCCGAAACTCTTTCTTCAATTTCTCCAACTCTGTTTTCAAATATGTCTATTCTGTCTTCCATAGCTTCAAATTTCCTCTTTATTATGGCAGTAGCATATATTTTCATTTCCTCTTGGTCCACTTTCATCTGTTCTTTGATGGATTCTTGACCAGCTCTAACCTCTTCTTTGAACGCAGTAAAAGCTGCCACAAACTGCCTTAATTTTTCAGCCATCCCTCTTGTCACTGGCATTTAGTCCCACTCCTGGCACCAAAAATGTTGGGTGCAGGCGGCTTCGTAACAGATGGAATGCACAAGTCCGATAATAGCTTAAAACGTTTATTTTTATCAAAAGAAATATTTCAGAGCTCTGGAATTTTCCACAGATATTTTCGTACAAGGGTTCACAATATCACACAGCATAATCAATAGTTACATTTCAAACTACTAAGAATGTTAAACACAACACAATGCAAAGCACATCTAAAGAGAAAGCTTACTTAGATATCTCAGTTTACGCAGAACTGAACTGCTTGCAACAACAATAACTAAGCAATTGGACCCGCCGAGATTTTTCTAGTATTTTCTGCTTCTCGAAATTACTCGACAGCAATACGAGGGTGGTATTACTGTTACAGCTAACATATCGGTCAATTGCATTTATTCACTTACAATACTTATTTCGGTGATATAGGGACCGGACCAAAGTGACATCATATTTAGCGACTTTTGGTGATTAATCAGCAGATTTGGAGACAAAAAATAAGTCGTCAAAACCGTTGTCAGCTTGGCCATATCTTGCCAAATTACGGAGGTACTCATTTAATCAATGTTAAATGCACTTGCCCCTGAACTCTCACTTTTCCGGCATAGCTTTCTCTTCAAATTTGTCTCGCGCTATATTACACAAAGACATACAACAATGTTACTTTACAATTTACAATAATTACTAAAATTAATTATCTAAGTACAAAGTCCGTAACATTGCCCCCTTTCCGAGGACTCCATGTCCTGGGCGCGTATTTCCAAACCCTAGCCCACTTTTCGAATTTTTGACGTCATGGACAAATCGACTAGTTTCGCCTGGATGGTAATTCTTGAGCATGCGCTGAAGGGCGAGAAGTAACATAAACAGAACTTTGGCTTGCACTTGTAAACAGTATTAAGTATATTGTCTGAAAGTGTATTCGTTTATGTAATTGCATAATTTGACTGTTTCTGTAATAAGAAAACTTCATTCAGATGAAATTTAGGCTAAATCGCAGAATAGGCTGCATCAGTCGATGCTGTGTTTACTTCTCTTATGCTTGGACACGCCTTTTTATGACGTAATATTGGTTACGCCTCTTCTTCAAAACAAGTTATAAGTATGCTATAGCTTCGTATTTAAAGAAAACTTATATTATATTTTAACTGAGTTGAAATAGTAGGTTTATAATGTTCTGTGCGAGATTTTTTAAATTGTAAATCTACTTTTGTGTGTTGTGTGGTATTGTTAGCATTTAACGCAACGAATTATCTCTCACAAATGTATTATTAAGATACCAAACGATTGAAAATATTGAATGCATGAATTAAAAATTATAACCGTAGCTTCTGAAAATACAGAAAAGAATTCTTTTGCTTAAAGAATGTTTTGATTATTCATGAGTGTGTTTAATTCGGTGCTTACTGCAGAATGGATGAGTACTTGAATCTGGATTTCTTTTATCAGTTGGAGCGAAGAGATAAAAAATGTGTTATTGAGTGGTGTATGGAGAAAGGTTTGATTGCAATATCGTATAAGTGCCCGATTTGTGGAACAAATATGAAACTAGTAGAGCGAAAAAACCGTATAGACGGTTTTGAGTGGATGTGCAGAGTTACTGGAGGCGAATGTAGGCATCGAATTTCAAGATCAATTCGAAAGAACTCCTGGTTTGCGAAGAGTAAATTGAGCATGTGTGATGTTTTGCGAGTTACCTATATGTGGTTGGGTAAGTGCGGGAATGATTTTATACGAACGGAATTACGTATTGCTAAAAATACGGTGACAGATTGGAAAAGTTTTTGTAAAGAAGTATGCATGGAGTTATGTTTGAAGGAGAATGTTAAGTTGGGTGGGGAAGGTGTCATTGTCGAAATCGACGAAAGCAAGTTTGGCAAGCAAAAGTATCATAGAGGGAAAAGAGTCGAAGGAAAATGGATTTTTGGTTTGGTTGAGAGAGGAACAGATAAATGCGTCTTTAGAGTTGTTGAAAACAGAGGTGCCGAAACATTGCTAGAAATCATTAAAGAGAATGTTCTACCAGGATCGATTATTATATCCGATTGTTGGAAAGCGTACGACTGTCTCGAGTTCGAAGGGTATGCGCACCTGAAAGTCAATCATAGCTTGAGATTTAAAGATCCAGAAACAGGTGCGCATACCAATAGTATTGAAGGAACTTGGGCGGCAATCAAAAGAAGTTTCCGTGGCTCTAGTAAGGCAAAAGGACAGTTTGATTCCTATCTTGCGGAATATATTTGGAGAAGGAAGCACAAGAAATCCGACGCCAGCCAACTGATGCGTATACTTCTCAGTGAGATCACAGCCATATATTCTGCAAAAGGAGAGGACTGAAGGTAAGTTTCATTTATTATTATTGACTTAAGTAAAATATTGGGTGCTTTTCTTAATATGGCAGTTTGGATGTTTGGTAGTTGCTTTATTCTGGCAGCTTTATTTTTCTTTTGTATCATTTTTCTGGACACATTTTTTGCAAACTTCTCTGATTTCTTTAAGTGAAAGCAAATTTCTGAGTATATGAGCAATGGAGAATTTATTTGATGTCTGATTTTTTTAAGTAAAATAGATCGATGTTCACATGGGCAAAGCCAATGTGGTGCGCAATGCCGAGTTTGTGCAATTCTGGGATGTTTTTTAAGTGAAAATAGGTTGATGTGCACATGGGCAAAGCCAATGTGGTGCGCAATGCCGAGTTTGTGCAATTCTGGGATGTTTTTTTAAGTGAAAATAGGTTGATGTGCACATGGGCAAAGCCAATGTGGTGCGCAATGCCGAGTTTGTGCAATTCTGGGATGTTTTTTTAAGTGAAAATAGATCGATGTGCACATGGGCAAAGCCAATGTGGTGCGCAATGCAGAGTTTGTGCAACTCTGGGATATTTTTTTAAGTGAAAATAGACCGATATGCACATGGGCAAAGCCAATGTGGTGCGCAATGCCGAGTTTGTGCAATTCTGGGATGTTTTTTTAAGTGAAAATAGGTCGATGTGCACATGGGCAAATCCAATGTGGTGCGCAATGCCGAATTTGTGCTAATCTGGGATGTTTTTTTAAGTGAAAATAGATCGATGTGCACATGGGCAAAGCCAATGTGGTGCGCGATGCCGAGTTTGTGCAAATCTGGGATGTTTTTTAAGTGAAAATAGATCGATGTGCACATGGGAAAAGCCAATGTGGTGCGCAATGCCGAGTTTGTGCAATTCTGGGATGTTTTTTTAAGTGAAAATAGATCGATGTGCCCATGGGCAAAGCCAATGTGGTGCGCAATGCCGAGTTTGAGCAATTCTCTGATTTTTCTTCAAGTGAAAATAGATAAATGAGCACAAGGACACCGAGTTTGTGGAATTCTTTAATGTTTTTCGAGCGAATACTGATCGTTGTGTAAAAGGGGAAACGAGGTTGTGCGTGATGTCGAGGAGTAATGTAACTTTATTTATGTGCAATGTTTAACATATCGTTTGTGTATTTTAAATTTGTATTGTTGTTTTAATTGTGAATTATATTTAAGACATAATTTTTCATTTAAATTGTATTTTTAATTTTTTGATATGTTTATAACGCTTTCCGATTTACGATATATATGGATAGTCCGACGATCGACTCAACAGTAGCAAAACTGTAAACTTTAACCCTTGAAGTAACGTTTACCTCATATATTAATACGTAGTGTTTGGTATCGTAATTGCAAATAATATGTGTGTGTGTGCGTATGTGAAGCATTGCTTAGTGTTCCAAGTTTGTAGTATTTATTTTATTATATTATTTTCTTTCATTCTGAGAAATTAGATTTTTTTATTTATTAATGCGTAGAATTCTAGCATGCCTGCACAGAATATAGCGTGATTTAGGAATTTTAGAAACTGATATGAAAGCTGTGTAATGATGTTCATATGGAATAAAAAATATTCGTTTTTTATTAACGTAAAGTTTAAAATTTTTAGAAATAATGAAAATTGTCTAATTATTGGTATGTAAGGAATTATGTCGTTACGTAGCAAGAAGGTAATTTGTAAAAATGATAAAATTGAAATGTTCCACAATATGAATTTAAATTTAAAAAAAATAGTTTATTTGTATAAATAAAAAAAAATTAATAAAAAAAATAATAACTTAATATTGAAGCTCTACAACTATTAGAGACTGCGACGTTGTTTATCGTTTTAATAATTGGTAGAATTCGCTCACTGTATCATGGTAATTTTAAATATAAACGATTTATTATACTTATTATCAGTAACGCCTAAACTTAAATGTTATAAATGTAAATTAAAAGTAAAGAATTTGATATTAATTTACAATAATAAACAATTTATTATTGTTATTTTTAAAAGAAAATAGAAAGTACATGTAGTGTAAATGCGAGACTACGTCATAAGTCTACTATGACTACGTCATAGTGTCATTGTGACGTCATAAGCTTAGTCCCACCCATTTAATGACGTTACGCAGCTCCTCATACTGAACTTTGTTGATGCAGCCTATTCTGCGCTTTTACCGAAATTTATTTTAATGTTATTATTATCTGGTAATAGGATTATACGAAATGCTGAATACTCTTGGTACTATCATAATCTTCGCATAACCTTTCACATTGTATTTTGCGTTATCATTGTAAAATATATTGTATTACAAAGATTAAATTACTTTGTTAGAAATGTGAATGTTCTAACTTTTCTTTTTATCACTTATTATTTATTTTCGCTTTGAAAACACATTCATATTTGACAAATAATTATCTCCTCTGAAAATTTTTTGATTGTTTAAAAACTATCCGCGATTCCAGCTCTCTGATGCGCCATCTAGTGGCTAAAAGGTGGAAACATTAAAGCTCGGTATTTACGTTTGACAATGCTACCTAGTTTGTGAAGCGTGTTGTGATCGAAAAGTAATTAAACGTTTTATTTTTTATTGTTGTGGGCATATGTATAACTTAAAAAGAAGTACAGACCGCATGTTTTGTTGTGTACATCAGTGTAAATCACGAGCTTGCAAGGAACCTGAGTTATGCTTCTATCGCATTCTTGGTTCGAAAAATATCGAACGAGATAGCAAAACGAAGAGGGTGGATTTGCGTATTTCAAATTGGAAAGAAAGTGGGACATTATATGAACGTGCGTTCTAAGCATTTAAAAAAAAAAAAAAAAAAAAAAAAAAAAAAAAAAAAACTGATTACATTTTTTCTCGTAAGAAAAGTTTACCCGGCTCTTGGCTGAATTTGGCGAGTTTTTGGCCGCCATCTTGGATTTCAGAAATGCGCCAAAAAGCGCATTTCGAAATCCAAGATGGCGGCCAAATATTGTTTTCCCTATCCGAGGGAAGTGGACAGGGAAAACAATTCTGAACTGCCAAAAGGA
Source organism: Stegodyphus dumicola (assembly GCF_044657685.1). Lineage (NCBI taxonomy): Eukaryota > Metazoa > Arthropoda > Arachnida > Araneae > Eresidae > Stegodyphus > Stegodyphus dumicola. The sequence continues at coordinate 157,126,293 of NC_140770.1, forward strand.
AAAATTGAACTTAACCTTGTTCATGTTGACATGATGACGCCTGACATTCCCTATTTCTTCAATGTTGTACAACATAGTTAATGTTATATTACTAAGCATGATATGATAACTTACTAATTGTAATTCAGTCTAAAGTAATAGAACAAGAAATTTTAATTAACGTGTACTTTAACGAGTGAAATGTTTTGCATGAAACGCTATAGGGCGAAGAAGTACTTACGCTCAAACTGTAAACAATCGATTTAAAAGAAAGCTTCCAACCTAAAAATTTGACTTGCATGTAATTTCGGCATTATATTATTTGGCATTTAAATTAATAATGAATTTATATTTAAATTAATTATGTTATGCAGGTAAGTGTATGATAGTTAAACGTGATATATATGGATGAGAAATGAAAAATTAGAACATTTATTAAGGTATTTGTAATATATGGTAAGTTCTTTTTAAGAAACTTATTTTTCAGTATATAGCACTCATTTTTTTTTTATTAATTAATCAATTTGAACATATATTTTCTATTTTTCCCTGTGTTAGAATTTCAACTTTTTTTTAATTAATCAATTTAAACATACATTTCTTAACTTATTTTTCAATATGCAAGAATTTCAACTCTTTTAATTAATCAATTTAAACATATATTTCTTAACTTTTGTTTCAATATGTAAGAATTTCACCTTTTTTAATTAATAAATTTAAACAAATATTTCTTAACTTATGTTTCAATATGCTAGAATTTCATATTTTTTAATTTATCAATGTAAACATATATTGCAAAATGAAGGTACTTACCCCTAGATGACATTGCTTGTACAATCTTTCTCTTCTTAAATTATGTTATTTATATTTATATAAAAATTTCACTTTTTCACAAGAAAATTTTTATCCAGGTTCTCACAGTTTCACCTTTTCACAAGAATATTTTTATCCAGGTTCTCACAGTTTCATCTTTTCACAAGAAAATTTTTATCTAGTTTCTCACAGTTTTGCAAGAAAATATGTATCCAGGTTCTCACAGTCAACAAGTTCACAAGAAACTGTGTATATGATAACCAGGGCTAGAAAGGGGGCATATGTCCGTGGGCACATCATCCAAGGGAAGCCAAAATGATGTTACGAATTTTTAGAGTTGAATGTTTTCCATTTTTGGCCAGTAGTCGGGAGGGGCACAAAATCTTCAGTTTTCCCTGGGCGCTGAAAACAGTAACTATGACTCTGCTGATAACTTATAAAATTTCATTTTTTCACAAGAAAAACTGTTCTAGATTCCTTCCTTGTTAAAATCCAATACTTCGTTTCACTGAACTCCACTCTTATAGATCGAGGCCTGTTCATCAGATCTGAAAAAGAACAATTTTGCATTTTGAAATTAGAAATGATTCCATTTCCACATCACCTTAAGACTTACACGTACTTAAAAAAAGAAAAATCTTTTCTTCTGCTTTTTGACTATTCATTTTAATTGAAGCATTACCAAATTTTGTAAATTAGTTTTTATAATTATATTTAAATCAATTATTTATAAAAAATATTTATGCGGGTATTATCATATAATTTCATTTAAAAAATAGGCACTATTTTCACATTACATGACGTTACATGCAGGTTAAAGTGATTTTTAATTAAATCTAAATTTGATAAAAAAAATAGAAACAGTAAGAAATGTGATTAATGATATTAGTGAAACAAAATAGTTACAAATAATCCCAATTTTTAAGCTAGTACATGTAAGACTAGGAGGTAGGAATCCTGATGCGTTTTTTTTTACGAGGTTTCGCCAGGAGCCATAATCCTCTAATTTTAATGTGTACACATATATTTTATATTACTTACCATTCAGCACCACATTTTGCAGTTTTCAGCAGTATTACTTGGCAGTTCACTATTTGGAGTTTTTTGTAGAGAAAATATCCATGTTATATATGCAGAATACAAGATAAATAAACAAGATTTTAAATTTCATGATCGTCGAGATTTCCTGTGGTGGCAGCAGTTGCTCAGTTCCTTCGCTTTCAGGTGTGGCCCGCATCAGTCGTTTCAACTCGGATGTGTTTCTTGAAAGAAAAACCTGGCTATACCCCCAGGTACTGGGTTTGTCATCCGAGTTGATTTCTCCATCTGCTTCTTCCCTCGTCTAAGTGACAGCAAAATGTTATTTTTGAAGTCCCTAAACAAAATATCCATATTATGCATATTCAAAATACAAGATAAGTAAACAAGATTTTAAATTTCATGATCGTCGAGATTTCCTGCGATGGCAGCAGTTGCTCAGTTCCTTCGCTTTCAGGTGTGGCCCGCATCAGTCGTTTCAACTCGGATGTGTTTCTTGAAAGAAAAACCTGGCTATACCCCCAGGTACTGGGTTTGTCATCAGAGTTGATTTCTCCATCTGCTTCTTCCCTCGTCTAAGTGGCAGCAAAATGTTATTTTTGAAGTCCCTAAACAAAATATCCATATTATGCATATTCATAATACAAGATAACTAAACAAGGTTACGATAATGAAAACATAAGTTAGCGTATATATAAACACTTTTATTAAATGTTTTAATATTTTTCTAAAAGTGTTCTTTCTGTTGTTTAGTTTTAATCTTTTGTTAACTACATACTCTTTTTAACTAGAAAATAATAATTGAACATAGTACAAAAATACACAATTACCACAAAAGGGTGGCAAGTTTAAGAAGTTAATAATGTAAGATTGAATCCTTATATTTAAAATAATAAATAAACGGTAAAATTAAAATACTAAACGTAGTATGAAAATACATAATTAAAATAAACAGGCTGGAAACATTAAAAGTAACGAATTCACCTGTATATTTTCTGACTGAAGATTCATTTCTTTCCATGATTCATTTCTCATTTCTGCAATATTCTTTACCTGAAAGGGGTGATAAATTATCCTTAACAATAAAATGTTTTCTGGTAAGAAGTAGGCTGGAAACCTTTAAATTAATCAACTCACCTCTATGTTTGTCAATTTATCTGTCAAAATTAGTTTTCTTCTTTCTTTTATTTATTTTTTTGGATTACCTAATTTGCAATAAAGTTTTTTTTACTGAAAAATAAGTAGGTAAACTTATACTAATAATAACTAAATAAATTTTACAGTTGCTTTTACTGAAGGAGTAGTATTAAAATAAAGTGAAGCACTAATTTGAAACATAAGCTGTGAATGGTTAAAATTTTGTCTTACCTCTGTCATAGTATTTCATGACATTTTGGATCTGCAGCTGTGAAAGAAAGTTTATTTTAATGAAGGAATAACAAAATATATAAAGAATAGCTCTCACGTCAAAATAAAAGTTGAGAATAACTGAAATACACATTTACCTCTTTCTGTAAAAGATATGCTAAATTTTCGCAACATTTCCATCCTTTTGTTTTCTGGGCTCTGTTTTTTGGTTGAATTCTAAAAGGAAATAAAAAATAACAATTTCATGTAGTGAAAAACAAAAAGGTATTAAATCAAAATTTGTGGACCATCTGAACATTTACACAAATTATAGTAAACAATTTACTTGTATGCTTTTCTTATCATTTATTCCAGTTTTAAAACTTGGTCTGTGTTCCCTTACTCTGAAAAATAAGCACATAGATTATAATGGTATGTAATTTAATATTTAAATGCAATTTTTGTATGTATATATATGTAAATAAATAAATTATGTCAAAAATAAAGTTATATTTGTTGCTTTTACCCCATTTATCATCATCTTCCTGAATGAATGGTCTATCATCATCTTGTCGGGCTGATTTCTTTGGAGGCATCAGGTCCTCAATTCCTTCGCTTTCTGATGTTGGTTCGTCCAACATTTTAAGTTCAAGGCCGACTTTTCCATGGCCTGGATACACAGCTTTAATGTCCTGTAGAAACTGAGCAAGTCTTTCTCCATCATAAGTAAAGGGCTTCAAGCAGAACCGCCTGTAATAATGTACAGCCATGTACTGCGTGCAAATATCATCTGTTCTCTTGCTCTTTATAGACCTCTTAAAAAGTTTGTTTTCACCCTCAAGATCATTTATAGTGTTCTGTTTATCATCGGGATCTACGAATACGCCTGTAAATAAAGGATTAATGAATGTTAAGGATGGAAAAAAAAATGTCACTCATTAAAAAAAAAAGACACATATTTACCTTTCTTGTGATTGGTAGTTTTATGTGTTGCTGCCGGAAATAAATTTTCTATCCTTTTATATTGTGGAGCAGAGTCAGTGTATATGAAGGTGGTTTCTGGGTGAACATGACGTTTAATGTAAGGCCACAAATGCCTTTTGCTTTTTCCTTTAACCTTGAAAAATAATCCTTCTTTGTCTTCTTGACAGTAGATGCCTAAAACTACGATGGTCATATTTTTGGTTACCCTGCCGCGGTTGTACTTGCGGCGGGTCAAAAATGTTTCATCAATTAATATAGATTTTCCTTTACCACCTAACATTCTGCTATGATGAGAGGCAAAAATTTCACATACCTCACGACAATATGATAAAAAGTCAACAATAGTCTCATTTGCAATTACTAGTAATTTTTGCTTTTCCCTCCATAGCTTTAGCTGCTGATTTATGTAACTGAAACTGTGATCTAGAACAAAGTACACAGTTATGACTAAAGCTTCCCTTATTGGGATTTTTGTACCCTCAAAAAATGTATTTTCAATGGGGTTAATCATGCCAGAGCAGTTGTTGCGATTTCTCAGGCTGCAGACCCAACGCCATCCGAGCTTTGATTCCTTTCTCTTGTTGCTTCTCATCGGTGCCTGGCACTTGGGGCAAGGTGGTGCCTCATCCTCTCTGGGAAGAAGTCCAGCATCGGTGGCAAACTCGAGTGCAGCTGCCTCTGTATTAATTAAATGCATGTCAGTAATTAAACAGAAATATTTCAGTTTTTCATGCAAAGAAGCCATATTCAAAAAAGTCAGTACAGTGACAGAAATAGTTTAATGAAATTTATTGTTAGAAATTTCAGAAACTTGGTAATTATGCAAAAGTCAAAACTATCAGAAATAAAAAAGTTTAATAAAGATGAAAAGTAATTATAAATTTAATTAAACAATATAAGTTCATTATAGGAAGATAGAGAAGTGAAAAGTTCAAACTAGAAAGTACTGTTACAAAAAAAAAAAAAAAAAAAAGGAAAATAAAAATAATAGTATTGATATGTATCTATGAAAACAAAGTATTAAAACAAATTTTAAGTGAAAAATAATATTAAAAAATGTAATGGATGAAAATAGATTAAAAGTAAACTTAGCTTTGGCAAAGTCCAAACCACGTTTTCACGTAAGTACCGAGGTACTGATTTTTTTCAGTACCTGACAGACAGACAGACAGCTGCACGGGCTTAACCGCGGCAAAATACGATCGCGAAAAATCTTCTTTTTTAAATTTATTTAAAATATTTTCGAAAAAAAAATATTTTACTTTACAAATAAATGTTTTTCGGTACATATGTTTTTTTAAAACATTTTTAAACAGAGATGCAGAAGAATAATAGGTATTGTTATTTTTGTGTGCAGATATGCGTGCGTGATGAACTAAAAAATGATTTTGAAGGTTTCGTGGCATATTTATCCTCTCAAAAATATGCAACTTGCTCAACTTTTCGATTTTATTAAATTAAATAAGGCCTATCTTTTTTTTTTTTTTTTTTTTTTTTTTTTTTAAGCACTGACAATGAAAGCTGTTATGTTCTATTTTTGCGTTTTTATCCCAAAGCGCGTTAGCCCAGAAGGGCTATTAATTTCGTTTTCGCATTTTGCGTTGAACTGTTTCTACCGAATATTATCGCTGTGTGTTATATTTAAAGATATTTAATAATAAAGAATCAGCATAAATATACGTATGTTTAACGTACATAACATTTATGCAGATACTGTGATAAAACAACGGTACCTACAGCTATGAAATTTTGAATATGTACGTCACCACCCGAATATGGGCATCTGAAAGCTCAAATTTGTAATTTGTTTTATTAACTATTTAACATTTTGTAAAGCATTTATGTGTTTTTGATTAAGAAACTCGACGATTTCTAAGCGAGCAATGGCAACACTGTTCGGCGCAAGACTGTCTATCGGAAATTCTAAAGATATGCTCTTCTTTTAAATGTTTTGTCATATTGCTACTTAAGAGAGAAGACAGTTCGGATGTACAAAATTTCGCATGTCTGTTGATTTTGAAAATTCATTTCTATTGAATTTAACAATTGTTTTCAGTTGGCGAGAGGTATACATCTCTGTTGTACACTATTATTGGTAACCTTTAATTGTTGGTTATTTGTTACATTTTTTTGTCTTTCATATTGCCCTGGCTGCATTGGAAATTTCGTGGTTTTCCTCGTGTGTATACGAGCCAGTACAATTAAACTAATGAATCATATCACTTAAATAATGTGAATAATTATAGAATTATTATATAAGTGTAGAGTAATTGGGTTGGTTGTTATGTTCACGAGTTGTGTGTAAATGCGTGGCTTTGTGTGATTATGTAATTAATTAATGAAGATTTCAGCAGCGGCCTGGCGGTAAAGTGTGTGAGCACTGGTAGTTCTGTCCGAAGTTCGAATCCCGCTAATGCGCCGGTTGCTTGTTATGTTCACGAGTTGTGTGTAAATGCGTGGCTTTGTGTGATTATGTAATTAATTAATGAAGATTTCAGCAGCGGCCTGGCGGTAAAGTGTGTGAGCACTGGTAGTTCTGTCCGAAGTTCGAATCCCGCTAATGCGCTGGTTGCTTGTTATGTTCAGGAGTTGTGTGTAAATGCGTGGCTTTGTGTGATTATGTCATTAATTAATGAAGGGTTCAGCAGCGGCCTGGCGGTAAAGTATGTAAGCACTGGTAGTTCATCTCATTACACATATACTAGCTACGCATATATACATTATAGACAGTGGTGTAACTAGAATTCTTGGTCCCGTATGCAAAATAATTTCCTGGGTCCCTAAACCAATAAATTTAATGTGCTTAAAAATAAAAATTAAACTAAAGAAAAGAACGTGAAAAGTAAAAAAAAAAAAAAAATCAAGGATTCCTGGAGCCAATGTTTTCATGATTTTTATCACATCTGGATTAATTGTTAAAAAATAAAAGCACGTTCTCAGGGAACCATTTGAAAGTTATGCAATATGAAGAAAGAGTAAAAAGGAAAATATTTCCCCTTTGCTAACTGGTGAAATGCAAATTTGCTTTAGTCTGGGTATTTGACGTCAGATGATTTTAATTCTGTAATTTAAGACTTTTTGTGTGCGTGCGTGTGAGTGATAGATAATTGATATTGACAGACAAGATAATTGATAAACGTACAGAAAAAATATTACATCAATAGATAGTACTCTGTGATTTTACTCAACTTACGAACATAATTTATGCAATAATATACAAGTACATTTGTTAAATATAAAACATATTTATCATAAACTTCATAAAGAAAACTATTTGAATATACAATTTTAGTAGAAAATATGTAATATTTTTGCTGTCCTTTTAAAAATCCTTTTGGTACACTAAACTACTTGAATACATCATTTTTATAAAAAAACATGAATGCTAAAGATTTTTCCTGTTTCTTTTTAATTTTCCCTCAGCCCGTACTGCTGTTCTTCTCTAATTCCCCCCCCCCTCAATAAGTGTAATTATAACACTGGTGACCGAAATTCATCATAAAGACAAAAATCTTTTTTATTAAAATTTGCGTCTCCTAACCTTCATTTCCGCAAAATTATTTATCAATACCTGGACGTCCATTTTCACAGCCAAGTCAACTTCAACGCTCAATAGTGATAGGTTTAACAACCGATCTCGTATCATAGTGTTTCTTAAATATGTTTTTATTATTGAAAATGACCTCTCGCTCGTGGCTTTGGTTACAGATAATGAATGATAAATACAATATAAGTTAATTGCACTCCCGATTAACTGCTTGTCATGTCATAGTATTTTACCATTGCTAATTTAGCTAAATCCTTAACGGATTTCAAATTTTGGATATCTGTTCTGAAAGTATTTATAAATAATAAAAGTTGTACTTCCAGTACATTAGCAAAGTCTTCTTTATATTTTTTTCTGTATTTTTGAAACATTATTAATAATTTCCGTATTTGTTAACAATGACAAATATTCGTGATTTTCCGCATGTGTAACGTTTATGAAGTATGTTGTGGATGCATATGTGAATAAAGCGGGCGCAGCCCGCTTAGACCGCTGAACACTGGTAATTCTGTCCAACGTTCAAATCCCGGCTAACGGGCTGGCTGAATGCGTGTTTTCTTGATTTTCCGCATGTGTATGATGTTTGCAGTATCACCGTTGAACGCTGGTTATTCGGTCCAACTTACGAATACCGGCTAGCGGGTTGGCTGCATGGGTGTTTTCGTGATTTTACGCATGTGTATTGTGTGCGGAGTATCTTCTGGATGAATACGTGAATAAAGCAGGCGTAACCCGGTCAAAACCGTTAAACGCTGGTAGTTCGGTCCAACTTTTGAATCCCGGCCAACAGGCTGACTCTATATGTGTTTCAGTGATTTTCCACATGTGTATTGGGAATGCAGTATCTTCTGGATGCACAAGTGAATAAAGCGGGCGCAGACCGCGCAAATCCGCTGAACACAGGTAGTTCGGTCCAAAGTTCGAATCCCGGCGAGCGGGCTGCCTGCTTAGGTGTTTTCGTGATTTTACGCATGTGTGACGTGTATGCAGTATCTTCTGGATGCGCACGGGAATAAAGCAGGGGGACCCCGCGCAAAACCGCTGAACCCTGGTAGTTCGGTCCAACTATGGCATAACGGTGATCACGTCAACAATTAAAAGCGGGCTTCAGCCCGCTAGTTATTAATAATTTCCGTATTTGTTAACAATGACAAATACGGAAATTTAAGTTCCAAAAATGAAAACATCATTGCGATTTTTGTTATTCCAGTCATTCTGTATTTTAACTGAGTATTTAAAATGTCGAGAGCAGCATAAAAAACTGTTACTTGAAAAGACATTTCGGAATTTTCAAGGCCTGTTATCCTCACATAACTCATCAATATTTTCTTGTTTTTATTTTCTTCTATTTTTCAAATTTAGTTTCTATGTCCCATTTATTTTATATACAAAAATTTGTATATAAAATTTGTATATAAATTTGTATATTTGTATTTTTGTGAATATACAAGAATTGTATAGTCAAAACTCTGCTTCTTTCATAATGTCTTCAAACTTCTTTCTCATATCTTGCATATTAATAGAAACGCTTTTTACATGTTGGTGAGCTCCATTCAAGTCGATTGATTTTCGATTGTCGAGTCGATTGATTGATTGATAGATCCTGCAGATACAGCGCAGGACGTGTTTAAAAAATTTTGTTTTTAATTTTTGGCATTTTGCCAGAAATGTTTAATAATTTGTAGTTAAGCTCATCGACACAACGTATATTTCAAGATGAGAACTCACACTCTGTCACATGGATTTTAAAAGTAGTACACATAAATACTTGTTTTATACTTCCCTAAACAAGTATAACGTTTAGTTAAAATAAAGTTGTATGAAACAAGTTTTGCGTACTTTGCAGAGAAATGCGCAAAACTTCATTTAATGAAAATAGGTTTGTGGTGGATCAAAAAGCAAAAATCAATTAGGTTATGCGGATATATTTTAGGAGCATTAATATTTATGATTATTGTTATCTGCTTTATTTGCATCTTGAAAAACTATTAATGTCTCAGAAATTAATGACCTCAGATTTCCAGTTTTTACGCTGCTTATAAATTAAGCAGTATCAATTTTTTTTATCTATCTATCATTAATTTATTAAAGACAAAAATATAAAAAAATAAATATAATGTATGGGAACATATATTAACGGAAGCTATTTATGTCTTAGAAAAGTTATGCAGTGGTTCTGAAATGAAAGATAGTAATGTACAAAGGGATTATATGAGTGAAAATCGCTTCATTTATTATTAAAACGTATTAAATAAATTTTTTAATTTGCGAAAATTATTGAAATATTGTAATAACGGGGGAGAATTCTTTTCTGAAATATTCCATTCGTTTGTGTGGTGAAAATAGCAATGTAATTCGCGTTCTTTCAAATGTTGAAATGCAACTTAAAACCATTAGGTCCAACGCTGCCATTGATATGCTTAATATTTTCAGTAATTAATTTATCGAAATTTACGAAGTAGTATATACTTTTAGTTGTGTGATACCATTTTTATTATCATTATTATATTATTATTGACGGTTTCACGTACTGTATTGACGGTGCTGTAGAAAGTAAATTAAAAGCAAAAGTAAAGTAAATTGTAAAATTTAATTTCAAATAACAATTAGAAAGGCGTTCTTGCCCTCCCACTTATTAGTGTAAATAACAGAGAAAAAATCTATCTGCCTTTAACTTTGCCATTTGGTAATGTCAATCGTACTTCTAAATCCAAACTTTTTCTGTCCCTAACCATGCCTCTTCGTGCGACTGCACAGGTTGCAAGTACTGTCGTTTATTACATTGTGAGAACTATACATTTAAACCTGCAATTTCTTCCTTATTTAATGATAGTAAGAGATTCAAGATATGAAAAAAATTAAACGCTACGGAATGACTTGCAAAGTTCATTCCAAATTAAGTATCAGAATCCTGCCTAGTTACTTCTCTGATTTATAATTTTCGAGTTGTGATTGCAAAAAGAGGAACATTTTCTTAAAGGGTGGGTCGCCTTTTTATTTGCGTACGCTCCGATTAAGTAGGAGACACCGAATTTACATACATTAATTTATTATTTACATTAATAATTTATCATTTATTTAATTATCCGTTTTAATTCTAAAAATAAAAATGAAAAGCAAAAGGGAATTAAAATTTTTTTTATTGAAACTCCAATTACGAACAATATATGTAAAAAATGAAAAGCAAAAGGGAAAACCATAAAAATAATAATTAATCTTCTTATAATATTTAATTATCCGTATATATGTAAGAAATGAAAAGCAAAAGGGAAAAAAACATATAAAAATAATAATTAATTACATTATTATTTATTTATAATTATCGGTTTTAATTCCCATTTAACATTATTATTTATTTATAATTATCGGTTTTAATTCGCATTTACCATTATTATTTATTTATAATTATCGGTTTTAATTCGCATTTAACACTATTATTTATTTACCTACGCTCCTATCAAGTAGGAGACAAACTTCTCAACTTCTAACCACGCAGCAGAAGCGAAGAAAAATGGTCACGTGACCTTCAATATGAGCACACAGAAGTTTTCCCTAAATCCCTCCCGATACTCCGGATTCTACAGTAACCTAAACGTCAGCAGAAAGTTGTCGGGGTGGGTAGCCGGGTTTGGCGGAAATCGCCACCACCGGCCGCCGTAGCGAGGTCGCCAAGAGCCGGTTATCCGAAAACTGCCAAAAGTTTTCTTTATATATGCAAAATTTCTTTCTCGTGTATCATACATATAAACGTGTATGTGTATTCTACGAAAGTAAACATGCATATTTGTGTATTGAAGTATAAATCATTATAGCTCATTAATCTCTTAAATATTATTAATACATATACAATTATGCTTTCATGCATATTTTACCTGCAGAAATTTAAATTGTGTTTCAGTTTATGTTAGCAATGATTTAAATGAAAATTTATAGAATGACACATATAAAAGTAAAAGTTAATTATTTTAATGTTAATGATGAACTTTGAATTTCATATTCTAGTAATGTTGAAATTTCTGTGTGTGAGTCATTTCCTGTTAAACTATTTAGAACTGTTTACAGTGGTTCAGGATAGTTAGCATAAAAAATTTCCAGTTCAGAAAATAGGTATGATGATCTAGTATGAGTAATAGTATAAAAAGTATTACAGATATCAAATCTTTTCCACTATACAATAGCATGCACCAAACAATTTCTTATAAAATGATATACATACCATTGTTACTCGCTGAGCACAGTTAAATGTTTTTTCTTATCTTTTATAGCAGTGTTCATTTTGAAGTAAGTATTAGTAATAAAAAGTTTTTAAAGTAGCTTAAAAAAATTTATCCATGGTGAAAATTAGCTAATGATGAAAGTATTTTTTCTCACTTGAAGTATCAAACGGGCACATGTATCTTTTTCGAGAAAATCTGTTGTTCTGTAATGTAAAACACCCAAGTATTTGTTCAGTGATAAATATTGATAGGGAAGAGACTTTTCATTTCTCAGCCATTATTCAAAATATGATGGCATATAACTAAATAACTTTGGAGTAAATTAAACAGCGTGCACAGACATGTGTATACAGATATACAGGTTAGCAAATAAAAGCAAGGACAGTGGATTTGTATCAGTTCAGTAATTTATTAGATTGTTTATGTATTCCTGTTTTATTTATAACAAGCTTTTATTTAGTAGAATAAGAATGTGTAGAACATTTAGTAGAATAAGAATAATACATGAATACACAGCCTTTTAGTTGCAAGAAATAAGATTTTGCATAGTTATTTAAAGATGCAACCATATTTATTATCTCAAACATATTCTACCTTAGTTGTATTTCTGGGGCAAATATGCATTAATTCTCTTACCTATTATTACGTCATTATAAAAATTTGATTTTATCGTGTTGCTTATATGTTCGTAACTAGAATTGGTGTCGATTCTATGCAGTGTTGATACCTGTAACTATAAGCCTCATCAAAAATATATGCATATTGGATGCCTCATCAGTGCTAAGAAGATTTAGCGATTTTTTTTTTTTACTGGCACAATCTCAAAATTTTCAGTGCCAGTATGTAATTGTTTGCATACAGCACTTTTACTAAGAAAATTATAGTACATATAAAAAATGCTAAGGATAATAAAACCTTTGGTGACTCCAGATATACATATTGATTTGATATTATCTGATAAACATTGTAAATGAATGAATAAATTTGTCATTAAAATATTTCGGAGGAGTAAAAATACATTAAATCATTAAATGAAGAGGCTAGATGAAATATTCAAATTGTCCAGCTTCTACATTTAGTCTGAAAAAATATTAATTCTTTGGTAAAAAATCTTTATTTATAAGTGTTGCAAATCAATCTTAAGTTATTTTTTAGAATGATATATAAAAATCTGCATGTGTATCGTGTATGCAGTGTCTTCTGGATGCATATTCGTGCAAAACCGATGAACACTGGTAGTTCGGTCCAACTTTCGATCCCGGCGAACGGGCTGACTCCATGGGTGTTTTCTTGATTTTACACATGTGTATCGTTTAAGCACTATCTTCTGTATGCATACATGAATAAAGCGCTAAATCTGGTAGTTTGGTCCATTTTCGAATCCCGGCAAGCGGGCTGACTGCATAGGTGTTTTCGTGATTTTCCGCATGTGTAACATGTTGGCAGTATCTTGTGAATGCATAACGTCAATAAAGCGGGTGCAGCGCAGGTAAAATCGCTGAATACTGGTAGTTCGGTCCAACTTTCTAATCCCAGTGTACTGTCCAGAAATTGTGGATGCATATGTGAATACAGCGGGCGCAGCCCAGGAAAAAAAATCGCTGAACACTGGTAGTTTGCTTCAAATTTCAAATCCCGTCGAATGAAAGCGGGCTTCACTGGTAGTTCGGTCCAACTTTCGAATAAAGGCCAATGAAAGCAGGCTTCAGGCCGCTCAAATGGTGGGCTTACTCGCTAGCAATCATGCGAGCTAGCGTATATCTTGTGATTGCATACGTAAATCAAGTGAATAAAGTGGGCGCTCCACGAAAGCATCCCTTCCCTCATGTAGCGGGCTTGCCCGTTAGTGATATATAAAACTGTCCCTCTCTAGCTACATCCCTGAAAGTAAGCATTCATTCAAATATTTAACAAATAAATTTGATCATATTTTATGCATCATGCAGACTATATTTCCAGCTCTTTCATTTAAGTGCAATTTATTTTTAATGTATGAACATGAATACTGTACAAGATTAGTCACTTATTCATAATTTAATTCAGTTTTTATATAAAAGTTAAAATTTACCAGGCAATTGCTTAAAAAAATAGTTTAATAGATGTTGCTGTAATTTAACACTTTTGATTTTAATGTTTTCAGAAATTTGCTAAATCAAGTTTATTTTTGTGTGACCTTGCATCAAAGGCACCGATAATAAATTTGTTTTGGCATTTAGTGCTAAAATTTTTAAAGAAAAACTTATTATTGATGTAAAAGAAGGAACAAATTATATTTATCTTGGTAATATGTCTTATGATATGCTTATTTACGGTGTCATGATATTGCAGTAACTTAACGGGCATTTCATATAACTTGTTTCTTAAGTTGCATAACCTGTTTTCATAACATTTTGTTATCAAATATATATAAAAGGTAAATTTCTAATGAAATATTCTTCATTTCACAGCAGTGTTATTTACCGTGATATAACGTGTGTTCACATTTATTATACGGTTATGATCATTATTCATTACAGAGCTTTATATATTTGTTATATACATTTAATTTATATCATTATGTTTTACATGATTTTGCTTTTAGAATATATCACAATATATATTTTGAGTTGCTAATAGAACTACAGTGGTTCCCAAAGTGTTCGTAAACTTATGATTTTCATTGAAATAGGGAAAAATATTTTATATAATTTTGTTACAAATAGATTATAGGTCTTATTATTAAAGTCTCATTCAGAAAGTTAATTAATGGATATTAATTAAAAGTAAACTTTCTGAATGAGACTTTAATAATAAGACCTATAATCTATTTGTAACAAAATTATATAAAATATTTTTTTAATGTAGTGAAACTTTATTTTTAAGAAATTAATAATCAAAAAATGACAAACATTTTATCTCAAAAAAATGAAGATCTTCATTCTAAGAACTTAGTTGGAGGCTATATGCCTTAAGGGAGGGATGCCTTTGTGGAGGACTTTATAAGGGAAACTGGCTTGTATACAAGTTACACATGGGGTAAACCACGAAAACACCCATGCAGCCAGCCCGTTCGCAGGATTCGAACCTTGGACCGAATTACCAGTGTTCAGCGGCGTTACCGCTCGGCCGCTGGTGGTCTTCGCGGGCGGTAATTATGTGAATTAGGATGCTATCATACCGCTCACCCGATGGCAAAAATATAGAAAAGGCAAAGGTTAAATTCATTAATTCTAATCAGAATGCACTAGCAAAGTAAAGCACTGTGGTTTTACATAATTTCTGATTAAGCTATTGAAATCGTACAAACTGTAATAATTCTTGCATTTAAACTTGTGTTCCAAATTAAGATTTAACTTGAAATTAATGTAGATAATTACTGAGAGAATTGAATTTTTGTAGTGTACTTTACGTGAAATGAGATCACTTGGGGTCATGTGATGTGAACCAGCGAATCAGGATGTTTTACCATGAAAGCATAGTAAATTCTTAAATTAATGTCTTTTTGCAAATTTATTGGCTTTTTTACAAAATTTTAAATGACATACATTTAAATGTTTATACCTTTAAAATAAAAAATTCTTAGAACTAACATTTGTCTATATTTTTTATGTGTATACTGTGTGTTGTCGCTAATAAAGTCTGCTTGGCAAGATTTGCGCTGGCGAAACGGAAAAGTACCAAAATTTGCATTCTATAAAATCGTACTTTTTAAATGATAAAATTTTAAAATCTACAATCTGAATATTAGAATATGGTTGGAAAATTACCATAAAATTTCTTGTTTCTACCAAAACGCTTTTAATATTCTGCGATGGAATGGGATAGTTCTTATGAAAATTATATTATGGTACTGGAAATGGCTTCTTGTTTGCTTAAGAATTATAACCAGATAGTGAAGCTCTTACAAAAAATTTTATCTGATTAATATAATTTATGCCTTTTTTACAATGAAATGGCTGTTGTATATAATGATTGTAGTTGTTTAAGAGGTATGTTATATTTTCCCATGAAACCATTATGGCATACTAAAATTCATTTGATAAGTTTAATTTATTTTTGGCTGTTGGGTATTATATTTCTGTGTAAATACATTATGGTATACTGATGATTATCGTCAAACTCCTAATATTTTTACTCTACTTTCGACCATTTTTGGCTAATAAAAACTGATAACAATGTACATTAGCCCCAATAATAGATAAGCATATCAAAACGTACTCATAAATTCTCGGTGGTTTCATATAACACTGAGAAATCCTTAATAAACCACTTTTATCTGTTGATTATCTAACCAAATAAATAGCATCTGTTCCTCCCAAATTTCCACAAATAATTTTTCAAGTTTTTTTATATGCTATATCTCTATAGTTTCTGTTGATCATGTAACTTAAAAAGAAATATCTGTTACAATAATTTTTGAAAGGGCAATATTTCCATCAATCTTCTTGACTGACAAGAAAATATGTAGATAATGTGTGGAGTTATTATAGCATAGGGAAAAACATGACACCAATTTTACAACAAATCTGGGCTAATCTTTGGAATATGGTAACAGGTAGTTTTGCGACATTTTGGTAAGGCGATAAAGGTTACTAGCTAGGACTTTAGCAGTGTACATGGATACAGTCAAGAGTGTGCGCAATGCCGTTTTTGTGCAATTCTGGGATGTTTTTTTAAGTGAAAATAGGTCGACGTGTACATGGATGATACCGCGTATGTGCAATTCGTAAAAACGCGGCAAGCAGTGGATGATTCTGCCCTTTGTCCCAATTTCACACCTAATCTTCGTCATGATTAAGCACTTTTATTCCATAAAAGTTCTAGCATAAGCGTAATTCGGCTAGCAGATTGTTGGAAATGTTGAGTAAAAAAAAAAACATGCCTTTACTTCGTGAAAACAAAATGGCGTTCGAACAAAAACTAGCAGGTTGCTGTAGCAAGGTTGGTCACCAAATTTTAGCCAAAAAATCGCCAAGTTACCATAATCCAAAGATTAACCCAAATCTGAAATTTTGTTTTGTGAGTCTCTGGTTAAACTAAATGCTATAATTTATTTAGGATAAAATAATTCTTTGGCATAATGTAATTCATATGATCTATGTTGCTACAATTCTGTTTCAATACAAGACCATCACATCAGTGTAAGATTTCCTATGTGGAGACTTTGTTTCTAATCTTTGTGTAATATAATACAGAGAAGCTCGTACTGTGAATTCGTAGGTATAATTTATTCTTCTATTAGATTGGAATGGACTCGGTGTTTTCATATAGAATGTTTCATATTCAAAGTGTTAGTTCGGTGTTTCATATTCAAAGATGTTGAAGTTCATACAATGTAATTAATTAATAGACATATCACACAGACCCTTTTTAATAGACTTATTCTTGAATTTTTGGCTCAGATATAAAGTTATTAATTAAAAACAGCATTAGAAAAGCAAAACTGATTAAAAGAACACTTCCATTATTTTTAAAATTGATATATTTAAATGCTTGTGTTCATATAAAAACAACAATAAACACATTTCTAAATAATGAGATTATTAAGAAAATTTGGAACATTTATAAAGGTTTGCAAGGACAACATGATCGATTTTGTTATAAATCACATGGTTTTGACATGTTTTGAGTATGCTCCTGCCAGATTGGTAGAAGCCTGGTGATCCTGTTATGAACAAATCTTAACAGATAAAGATATAACATGTGAATATAGAATCTAAAGAAAAGGTAAGGTTAGATTAGGCTATTTGAATATGGCTAAGCACATTGGTTATCAGCCTGAAGAAGAATGCTTTTATGAAGAACTTTATAGGGAACACTGGTTCGTATTCACAAAACACATGCAAAAAAATAAAAACTGCACAGCCGGCTTGTTCACCAGGATTTGAGCTGAGATTAAACTACCAGTATTGAGTTGTTTAAACCACTTGTAGGACAAAACTAAAGAAAATGCTTGTAATATCATGTAATCAAAAGTTAACTGCATGTTATATGCCAGGATTGCTTTCTCAAGTACTGAGGTAGGTAATACTTAATCTGCTTTTTTTTTTTTTTTTTTTTTTGAAATGTTTGGTCATGGTATTATTCATTGCATGTATTTTCTATAATACATACAGAATATTAATAGTTCTATAACAAGTGTCTTTTTTTCATTTTTAAGTGCTTTGCCTGTTGATATTCTCAAAATTGCATTTGATGATTAGTGCTATCATGTGTATAATAAATACAATAGATGCATATAATAGATCAATATATTTTTAGTATACATATAATGATTCAATATCATTTTTATGGGGAAAAAAAAGACACTTTTGACTGCACAGATTTTCTAGAAATCCCAAGTAAAACACATATAAAATCATTTGTTTACAATCAGTGAACGTTAAAATCAGCTACCTGTCACAATACAATAAAACAGCGACACAATTTCCTACAACAGCCAGCAGTTCCTCCTTTACGTGAACAAGAATTTTTTTTGGGTTTTCATCCGCAGAGAACCCGTTGGCGCTTCGGGAAAGAACACTAGACCGTCAATCTCGGAACGCCTGCTATTGTTAGCTGGGCGAGTTCAATATACGCAGGTGAGAGGAATAGAAAGGAAAGGTTCAGGAATGGTTTCCAACGGAAATAATTAGATCGTGGAATGGCTTTCAGTGGGTACTACGGAAAAAAGGGATATTTTCGCTGACTTATTCCCGAACCGTGGAAGGAGTTTCACTGCTTATTTTTATGCTCCATGCGTTATTGAACATTTTGTTGTACGCCAAATTAATTTTTATCAATTTATGAAACAAAACAAAAAAATACTTCGTAGAAAAATACGTGTTTGCAATGTAAAACTGTATGCTTATTTAAAATTTGCTTAAAGGCATAACGTTTTGGCGAAATTACATAATTTTGTTTATTCCAACGAAATTTAATATTTATTCGAACTCTTATTACGGTAAAGTAACAGAGTATTACATGAAGTTACAATACGTAACTGCAAAGTTTTTATTTACTTAACGTATTGTAGAAAATTGTAACTCTAAAATAAGGGGCAGACAATCAATAAGAATAATAAATAATACACTTACTAACGAAACGCTAGCTACCCTCACAAAGCAGGAGCCCGTTCATAGTAGGCGCTCAATCAGGGAAGGACTGAAATTCCCTATACTCAAAATCCCTTTCTCTTTCTCCCCTTAGCTCATCCCTACTTTCACGTACCATACCTACAAATCTTGGACTCTTCCGGCAAACAATAGAATTCGTTCCGGGATTGAGCGCCTACTGGAAAGAACCCTTTGGTGCCGTTGCAGTTTTACTCGCCAAGAGCCGAGCCGTAAGCGTGATATTTTGTAAACGTGGTTTTTAGTGATGTAAATTCAAGTTAACAGACAATGGTAGTAAAAATTCACAGATAATAAGTATGTAGATATAAAACTAACGGGTTAAACGTGATATACGAAAATAAATTTCTATTAAATTCAAGTTAGCACAGAAAACAATGTATTAAACATATGGCGTTCCGACAGATACTTTGTAAGGATCTTACGTTTTACTAACGTTTATTTTATTTTAAATCTTTACTATCACTTCTTATTTTCTACTTCCGGCCAGAATTATAAGCGTGAAGGATTTTATGCAAAGTTTGTCTGGCGAACGCCAAGTATTTAAGTGTGGCCTTTTTGCCAAGCGAGAGAGAGGAAGCAGTGAGACAACGTAGGCCGCTTACCTTAGGAGTTACGCAGTTGCTGTTTGCCTTCCAGGCCAGAGGTTTTAATCCTCTTGATAAATTAAACGTATTGTAGTGTTCACAGTTTCTGTGCTACATACGCGTCCTGTTATTATAAGGCCAATCTTCCACGTGTATTATTCTAAAGTTAAATTAGAGTTTAGTTTTATTTTTATACTTTTACGTTAGACCCCGAGTGGCGGGTCATTGTATTCCGAAGTACGGAAGTTATTGTATATAGAGAAAAATAAAGGGTTTTGTATACCCTTCGTCTGTATCCTGTCTACTTACTACAATTAGTGAACATAGCTTTAGTAAGCTCTCTGTTCCTAGTCAGGTCCTTGTATGTTCCCGAAGAAGGTTAGAGGGAACATTGAACCTGATAGTGGCGCCCAACGAAGAAGAATAACCATGGCCGAGTTTCAAGAAGAACCTGTGCTGCCTGCAGAAACGGCTCAGAATCCAGAAATGCCAGCTGCCGCCCTGGAAGGATTCGGTTACATCGTCCAGACCATGCGCGCTTCGATGAAACCAGAAGCAACGTTTAATGGAAACTCACCGGTAACCAGTTTTTTGGAAAAATTGGATGACCACTTCATGCTCTACCCCGTGCACGAGTTTCAAAAAGTTACCTTAGCTACCAGCGCTTTGAGGGGCCAAGCGCTTAACTGGTTCAAATGTATCGGCAGAAGTCTCTTGGGTCAAGCAGGAAGTCCCACCTATACTTACGAAAATTTCAAGACTGCCCTACTAAAAGCCTTCCCTGTTGTAAGGGATCGTGCGAAACTAGAAACGGAACTTTTTAGTATATATCAACAAAGAATCGAAAACCTCTCGAGCTTTATTTTAAGAAAAATTCACGTTTTCAAGCTCTTGTATGGAAACCGTCCGGATCCTGAAATAATTCAAGTGATTTTGCCGAGGTTACTGCCCCAAGTGCAAGACTTTATTGAATTAAGAAATCCAACTACACTGGAAAAGTTATTTGAGCTAGCAATCCAGTTTGAAAGTAGAAGAACGGCGGACGTCGAAAGAAGACGCCAATATCAACAGCGAAACCAATTTGGTACGCCAAGACTACAGCAAACTCAAACACATGGCTACGGAGAAAAAGCGAATCAGTGTGCAAGGAAACCCGAGCATTCAAAAACAGCCGGCGAACGTCGACAGTTCAATAGCAACCCAGAAAAAAATTCTCAAGGCCAGGGGAAAAAGAAGGAAAGCACGGAAAGGAAAAATAATTTAAACTAAAACGGATTTCTGCTGACGAGAGGGTGTGGAAATCCGAAGGCCACGAAAACCCCTTTTCCTACAAGTTAAATACAGTAATGGTGAAAAATTTGACTCTTCCGAAGATTGAAGTCTTGGCGAATAATATCCCAGCCACCGCACTCCTGGATACCGGCGCGCAGTGTTCCTGTGTGGCAGAACAGTTTTTTAGGAAGTATTTTCGCAAATACCGCATATATAATGCGGATAATACGACAGTATTAGCGGCGCAAGGAGAAAAATGTAAGTGCGTAGGTAAAGTACCTTTGTATATCCGTATCAAGGACGAACAAATAAAGGTGATGTTTTTTATAGTAAAGAATCTGCAAGCACATTTAATCTTGGGGATAGATTTTCTTTCAGACGCACAAGCTACACTGGATTTTAATGAAGCGTCCCTTAAGCTGACAATGAAATCAGTGCGTGTAGAAAAGGCTGAACCGCCAAGGTTAAATCTTGACCACCTGCCTAATGACGAGCAAGATAGAATCCGACAAGTAGTAAGTGAATTTGCTTCGTTATTTAGTGATATTCCAGGATTTACTCAGGTTACTAACCATAGTATTGACACCGGAGATGCATTGCCAGTTCGTCAAAAACCATACCGGTATGATAAGAATAAGGAAAAAATTATAGAATGGCATATTACTGATATGCTACGTAAAATGATCATAACGCCCATCTCAAGTAGTTATGCTAGCCCGGTGGTTTTATGTAAGAAAAATAATGCCTATCCTTTGGAGCATCCAAAAAGGTGGAGATTCGCTATTGATTACCGTAAATTAAATTCCATAACGAAATATCCGGTATATCCGTTACCGATCATAGAAGAAATTTTAAGGAACATAAAATCAACCAAATTTATGACGACTTTAGACTTAACGACTGGTTATTTTCAAATAGGGGTGAGGCCTGAGGACGTGCCTAAGACTGCTTTTATAACCAAGTCTGGCACTTATGCATTTTTGCGTATGTCGTTTGGCCTTTCAGGGGCCCCAGCAACATTTCAGCGATGCATGGACATTGTGTTAAGACCTGTTCTTGGAAAGTCCACATTTATCTATTTAGACGATATCATTATTACTAGTGATAATCTAGACCAACATATACAGGATTTAAGACAGGTGTTTTCTTTATTAAATGAGGCCGGTCTAAAAGTTAATGTCGAAAAGTGCAAATTTGCAGCCCCTGAATTAAAATATTTAGGTTACAAAATATCGCAAAAAGGGATCGAGACAGATGAATCAAAAATAATCGCTGTACAAAAGTATCCGACTCCAAACACGGCAAAGAAGCTCTCTTCTTTTCTAGGACTTTGTTCCTATTATAGGTCCTTTATAAAAGATTTTGCGGCTATCGCTGAGCCATTGTTAAAATTAAAAAGAAAAAAGGCAAGATTCTCGTGGACGGCCGAAGCCAATAGTGCTTTCGAAAAATTAAAACAAGCATTAACGCAAGCCCCTGTGTTGAAATTTCCTGAAAAGGATGAGAATTTAGAAATTTCAGCGGATGCTTCGGATTATGCGGTAGGAGCGGTACTTTCGCAAAATCAGCAGCCCGTGGCATTTTTAGTCGAACTTTAAATCAAACACAAAGAAACTATTCCGCGACCGAGAGAGAGGCACTTGCAGTTCTGTTAGCAGTGCAAAAGTTCCGAGTCTATTTTGGAAAGGCGCCGATAACAGTGTACTCTGATCATGCGGCGGTAACTAGATTGTACTCAGGGAAAAATTTATCCCCAAGGTTAATAAGATGGGCACTCAAGCTGCAAGAATATAATCTGGTAATCAAGCATACCCCCGGAAAGGAAAATATCGTAACAGATGCCCTATCAAGAATTAAAATAGATGAACAAGGTAATACCGTAAAGGTGGCAATGCTCACAGCATGTACAATAAATTCCCGAGAAACTGTAATAACCGAACTGGGTAAGGATCCTGAGTTTGGAAGTATTTATGAGTATTTGAAGGATCCTGAAAATTTTAGCCACCAAGATATTGTGGCGATAAGAAATAGGGCGGCCCATTACGAACTAATAGATGGTCTATTATTTTATACAAAAACTACGAATCCCAACAACGAATTTCGACCTGTTATCCCAGCTAGTCTTAGATTAAATATCCTGCAGGAGCTCCATGACAGCCCTTTAGCTTCTCATGCTGGTATTCGAAAAACTATCCAACGCGTACGCGAGGCAGTCTACTTTCCTGAACTGCAAAAGTTAACAAAGGGGTATGTCCAGTCCTGCCCAACATGTCAAGCAGTTAATTATATTAATTTCCGCCCGGCCGGGTTTCTAAATAGTATTAAATCCGAATTTCCAAATGAAATAATTGGCATCGATTTATTCGGCCCTTTCCCAAAAAGTCAGTTAAATAAAAGTCGCTATCTCCTTGTTATGGTTGATCATTTTAGTAAATGGACCGAAATTTTTCCCTTAAAACGAGCCTCCGCGAAATTAGTTACTGATTCTATTTTAAATAAATATATTTTAAAATACGGAGCGCCCCTAAAAGTTATATCGGATAATATTCCTCAATTTGTAAGTAATATATTTGAAGACATGTGCCAAAAACTGGGCATACGTCATTTAAAAATGGTCCCGTATCGGCCGCAATCAAATATAGCGGAACGGGTCAATAGAAATATAGTGAAAATTATCCGTAGTTATGTTAAAAATTATCATAAAAGCTGGGATAACTATGTCAATGAATTTGCTTTTGCCCTTAGGACCGCAAAACATGATACAACGGGCAAAACTTCTGCTGAGTTATTTCCAGGCAGAAAGAATATAACACCGTTAGATAAATTATTTTATGTGCAACAAAGAGCCCCAGAATTTAAAATGGGTGATATAGAAAAACTAATAAAAGAAGCAAAAAAGAATACGGAAGTAGCACAAAGAAAACAGAAGCTCTATTATGATTTGAAACGACGGGGAGTAACTTATAAAGTAGGGGATGAAGTTTTAAAAATTAAGCATTCACTTTCTTCAGCACCAGAAGATAAAACTGCCAAATTTTTTCCACGATTTGAAGGACCATATGTTATAGAAAAAATAACTCAAGCTGTAGTAGTGTTAAAAGCCAGAAATGGTGAAACCTGCTCCGCAAACATTGATCAAATCAAACCCTACTTTGATCGTAATAAAATGCAAATATTTTCAGATCTTTTGCAGAATCCGGCACGGCAGACACCGCAGGCACAAGCTCCAGAGGTGGAAAAACGACAAGTACAAGGGCAAGCCATTAAGAGGCAGGAGCAAGTGAAAAGAAATTTCCCCCGCGGAAAAATTGAACGTAGCAAGGAAAAGAAGCCGTTCCACCGTCCAGAAAAGAGAGTTCACGAACACCCCCAGAATGAAGAAGGGAGAAGGACGACGTATGTGAAGAGAACCAGGAGAAATGACGGCAACTATAACCCGGCTTTAAAACGGAAGATCTACTCATCCGACAGAACTCTCCGCAGCAAAAGTCGCCGAACTGCGGAAGGGCCATCAGCGGCGGAGGAAAAAGTATAAGGAAAGTTTGAACGGCCAGCAACGAGGTCCAAGCAAGAACACGGAAGAAATTTCCCGGTTCCGCCAAGACCAGCTGCCATCAAACGGGAAAGACCACAAGCAGAGGAGAAAAGGAAAGTATTCAAGGGTGGCCGTACTGGTGAAAAAAGGAAGCTTCCAGAGGAAAGCACTGAAGGGCGAGCCCGTACAAGAAGGAGGATAAACCAAACTACTATCTGCAGTACAGTCGGTCACAAAAGTATTCGAACACCGGTACTCTATCAGAAAATGACAAGATGGCGTTTTTTTAACTCTTTCTCTCTGTGTGTCGTGTTATTCCATCCTAGGTTTTCTTCTCCCCCCATCTTGGAAAAAACTGGAAAGAAATTGGTCACGATCTCTTTTTGAATGGGGAGATGCCATTTTGAGAAAAAGCTGACGACCCTATATTGGAGAATGAACATGACCGCTCTACACACCCTTTCACTCTCTCTCTCTCTGAATTGGGAAGCCATTTTGGGAAAATGCAGACGACCCTATCTTGGAGAATGGAAATGAACGCCTCTCCCTCTCTCTTTGAAATGGGAAGCCATTTTGGGACCCTCTATTCTTGGGGAGGGAGAAAACTGAAGTCTGCACTTCGCTGTCTCTGAATGCGGAAAGCCATTTTGGGAAAAGCGGACCCTCTTCTTCTGATCCTGGAGAACTGGAAATGAACGCTCTACACGATCTCTCTTTGAATTCAGAAGGTATTTTGGGACCTTCTAATGTTGGAAAACTGAAATGGACGCTCTACGCTTTTTCTCTCTCTCTCTCCCTTTGAGATGAGTAGCCATTTTGGAGGATTCTCCACCACCATCCTAACCTTGTAAAACTGAAATGAACGCTCTACACCTTCTCTCTCTCTTTCTCTCTTTCTCTGAAATGGGTAGTCATTTGAAAACTCCCTAACTTTGGAAAAAAACAGAAATGAACGCTCTACACCATCTCTCTTTGAAAATGGGGGTGTCATTTTGAGACCTCCTTCCCCTAAACTTGGAAACAAAAACTGAAATGAACGCTCTACACTTTCTCTCTTTGGACATGGGTAGCCCTTTGGGGACCCTGTCCTCTTGGTATATAAAAAAGAACTGAAGTGAAGGCTCTACACAATCTCTCTTGGAATGGGATCCATATTTCGGGAAACGTGGATCACCTCATGCTGGAAAACTGAAGTGAACCAACAAGATTGGACTCTATACAATAATTTTTTTTAATTGACATCATGACCCTCCTCCAAATTGCTATTAAAAAAATTGTTTTTTTTTGTTTTGGTTTTTATCCCATTTCCGATGTGATTTCAGAAATGCAATTCCATAACAGTTCAATTTCATTCGAGGTTAAATGATCTAAACAGTCTTTGACCCACCCATCCGTATGATTATTTTCTTCTCCTTCCTGTTGCACCAAATTTTGTAAGTCCATATAATCATTCCATACGGGAAGGGCTGGATCCTCACAAGGCTGTCTTGAAACACTTGGAGTCTCTTTGGGATGAGTGGAGGGATCTAGGATGTCTGGACCCGGCTGCGATTCTACCTCCATGATTTCTGGACCCGTTGGAACTTGTGAACCCGGCTGAAATTCTGCCTCTACGATTTCTGGACCCGTTGGAACTTGTGAACCCGGCTGTGATTCTGCCTCCATGATTTCTGGACCCGTTGGAACTTGTGGACCCGGCTGACATTCTACCTCTACGATGTCGGGACTTTTTGAAGCTTGTGGACCCGTCTGACATTCTACCTCTACGATGTCGGGACAGGTTAGAGAAGAAGAAGAAGAGGATACTGGAAGAGGTTCTGTCTGTGAGGAGTCCAAAAGAGGTTGCCTGTTTGAACAAGTCGGGGAAGAAGAAGAAGAAGAAGCTTCTGGATTCTGAAGCGGATCTTGCACGCCAGGTAGGTTCCGGTAAGTCGACCGTTTTTTAAGAGGTAATTTTTTTTCTTCCTCCTCATCTTCAATCGTGATGACTTCAATTTCATTCCGTTGCCGGGTCGATTTTGTTTCGGGCCATGACGGTTTGGTCCAGCTCCTCCTATCGTCTAAGGAAGGGATGGGTAAAGGTGGCGGAGGGTTTTCTTCTTCTTTTTCTTGAAACATCATCGGCGATTGGAAAGAAATCTCCTCTTTCAATTGTTTCCAAAGCGAGTACGAGCACCGATCGACGAGAAAGAGACTCTTCTGGGTCGTGACGATGAGATATTGCGTTTTCGGGGGAACGACATAGTTTTGAAAAGGTCTTAGAATATATTTCTTATATTTCATCCTGTCGCTGACTTTAAAACTTCTTTCCTTCAGACTGGGGGACGATGATTCGTAATAGGCGAGAGGAGCGGGTGTGGTTTGAACAATATGAACTTCGTCCTCAGCCGTCGTTCTCACTCCAAACGTAAAATATCGTTTCGTGAGAAAAATATTCTTCCACCGAAAACTCGTGCGCGGATCCGTACATCGCCGGTCTGTTTGAATGGGCCGTCTCAAAGCTCGATCCATCCGATTCCAAGAGAAGGGAGATTCCTCTTTCGTTTGTTCCGATTCGAATAAATTTCTGTATATATTCTGAACGAGCAGGTTGGAGGATTCGACATCTTGGTTGAAAGAAACGATCGCTTGATGAGGTGGTAAATGCGGAATAAATGTCGCACAATGACAAGCCAAAAAATTTTCAAGTTGGAGATTTGCTTTAGCGTCTTCAAATCCTCCCCGTTCGAAATCCGTTGAGTTGGAAAAACGTCTAATAGCGACATGGCTCCCAATGGAAAAGAAATGATCTCGCCCAGTACTCTCGTCTTTTTATATATATAGACACACACAGACACACATACAGGCTCTATGACGGCCGTTTTATTTGTTTTTTTTGTTTCTCTCTCTCTTCTTTCCAAGAAATCTTATCTCCATGACCTCTTTTTCTTTTCTTAAAAGATGAATGTGTGTGGGAATGAGGAAGTGAAAGTAATAATTTAATAAACAAAAAATTATCCAACCATGAACTTCTTTTTTTTTTTTTTTTTTCAAAGTCACCCTTTCCAATCCAAGGACGTCCAGAGATAGAGGAAGCAGGGGGAGAGGAGGAGGGAAGGGAAGGTCACACTCTCTTTCTCTCTATAAATAAAAGGTGAGAGCCCCAAAGTCGTATTTTTGTCCAAGTGGATCATGAGGAGGCATCCCCAGCTCACTACGTGTATTCCTTTCAAATATAAATATGTTGATCTTTCCTTTTATATCATCCAAGGAGTCGTTTACCTGAAAGCCTCCGATTTTTCAAAATGTGCGGGTTATCATACCGTGGGGAGTTATCAAAAGATGCGGGACGAATTTTTATCCGACGAAAACGTGTTGATGGCTCGTGACATTCCACCTTTGGATGCACAAATTTTGTTAATGAAACGAGCCAAATATTTTTACACGTCCCACTTTCTAACCGTCTCGCAAATGAATAGGATTATGGATCGTCTTGAGAAGACAAAAGGGATTCTCGTTCATTTTAGTGAATGGTTGCACAAATGTCTGCACGAACCTCTCTCGATCGAGAAGACTGGGAAGAATACCTATTATATTCTTCTCGAGGACTCTCCTCCTTCGTCTCATCTTAGAGAGGCGACGACTTTTGAAAAAATCCTCGAGCAAGAAAAAATAGAATGGTGGAACAACTACCCCATCCCTCTCCCCGAGCATCAAGAGGAGCCTGTTCATAAGAAAAAGAAAAAACCTTTCCAAAAGCCTATCCTCATCCTCCTCGATAATGATGGGGATGAGGAGAAGCCTGTTCAGATTCCTCTCCGTTTGTCAAAACCCGTCGAGGATGAAAAACCTCTCCCTTCCTCAAAACCCCTTGAGGAAGAGAGACCCCTCGAGAAGGAGAGATCTCTCCCATTGTCAAACCTCCTCGAAGATGAAAAACCTCTCCCTTTCTCAAGACCCCTCGAGAAGGAGGGACCTCTTCCTTTATCAAACCCCCTCGAAGATGAAAAACCTCTCCATTTATCAAGACCCCTCGAAAATGAGGGACCTCTCGATTTGTCAAAACCCCTCGAGGATAAGGGAACCAAAACTTCTCTCTCTTTCGAAGAGGAGGGACCCCTCGAGAATAAGGGAACCGAAAATCCTCTCCCTTTCTCAAGACTTCTCGAGGAGGAGGAGGAGGAGGAGAGACCGCTCCATGTCTCAAGACAGGACCCCCCTCTATCTCTTGAGGATCCGAGGGAAACGATTCCTATTGAAAAACCATCTATCGACGATCCCCAGAAAAGGTCTTCGGAGGAGATTAGACTTCCATGTAGAAAACGAATCTGCCACAATCATCATCATCATCATCATCATCATAATAATATACCCCCTTCTCAACAACAGAATCCTACAACATTTGCAGATAAATGCATTCAAACCAATCCCTTTATAATAACCCTTTTGATTGGAGAACCCGTGCATTAGCCTCGAAAAAAAATGAGATTCTAGACTGTTTCTATGTCCAGAATGTTAAGTCAATAGATAGGTCTAGCTCAGAATTTTTCTTTTTAAAAGAAAATAAATAAATAATCCAAAGACTATTCGTAAATATAAATGGTAAAGTCTCGAGTCGGCTGGAAAAAAATTTTCAGAGCTGAGAAAAATTCTCCAACTCAGGAAAAAAAAAAAAACCTTTTGTTAATTTTTATCATGTCTTAGACATGATAAAAATTAACGACCCCCATCCTTTTTCGTCTGCGAATGTTGTCTCACTCTTTTGAAAAACAAATCGTGATTCATTCATGGAATGATTGCCATTAGAGAAAGGATGAGTCATGGTCTATTTTTAGAAAGGGTGAGACATCCTTCCCAGACAAAAAGGGAGGGTTATTAATTTTTATCATGTCTAAGACATGATAAAAATTAACCAGAAGTTTTTTTTTTTCATTAGAGCATTTTTATCTCAGCTCTGAGAAATTTTTTTTCTCCCAGCCGATTCGAGACTTTACCATTTGTTTTTATAAATGATTTCTCCCTGATCTATTATTTCAAAATTCCAAGTTTCGCTTCAGAACCATCTGTGCTGTTGAAGAAGTAACGTGATATATGTATTTTTTTTAATGAGATCTGTCAAGATTGAATTGTGCAGGATCGACCTTGCGAATTTCTTCTCTGTGTCTTTACATAATAATGATACCGAACCGCTTTTTGTAGAGCGCAATGGAAAAAACCTTTTGTATGGTTAGGACAATTCATGTGTTCGATCCCATTGTATTTGAGAATCTCTTGCGTCGATCCCGAAATGCAATAAATGGATCTTTGCAACCATTTCTCTAAAAACCGCCGTTTCATTTCTCCTCGCACCCAAATCATGGAAAAAGGTTCCGTCAACATCGTTAACACCCATGGAAAATAACTGTACGGAATTTCTCCTTCGCACCACGACAAGCCGTGATAATAATCACTCGCCCACACAGCGGTTCGTTTTTCTTTCTCGGTGAGCATTTGCCATGGAAACGGGGATTTAAAAACAAATACCCCTCGAGAAGTACCGTCCAATGTGACGTAAGCCAATTCTTTCACAATAAAGGCTCCTTGAGAATCGTAGAAACCTTCAAAGTCGAGCACGAGTTCCATGTTTTTTATTTCTTTTTCTTTCCAAGGTGACCTTTATTATTATGATGATGGATGTGTATTGAGATACGCACGATATTATTCAAAAAACAAATATATATACGAATGTGACCTTTCCCAGAATTCATACGACCTGTCACGTGCAGCCTTCTCTCTCTATATATATAAAAGAGGAGACGGCGAGAGAACGCTATACATTTTTTTCCTTCAGGACACACAGCGAGAGAGAGAGAGAGAATTTTGTTTTCTTTTTTTCCTCAATTGAAGAAGATGGACATTTTGAGTGCCAAACCTCTCAAAGATTCCTACATTGTTCTGGACATGGAATACTTTCATTGTTATGATCCAAAGACTGGAGATATATGTTTCATCTTGAAAGAACTGGGCTACATCACTTGCGATTTAACCTTATGCGGATCCATGATTTTTCTCCCTCCTGTCCATTACGATGACTTATCGTCCCGCAATCAAGCTGTGGTCAACCAGACTACAAATAACCGACACGGCCTGCAATGGACCGAGGGTCGTCTTTCCTACGAGCATCTTCCTACAATCCTGAAAATACTGACCGAAAATGTGGAGGTGATCTACGTCAATGGATACGATAAAGCCGAATTTTTCAGCAAGCTCTGCCAGCGATCTGTTTACGAGTTTTACATCCCAGGGAAAACCGAGTGGCGGAACAAGTCGAAATGCACGCGACACCAATATTTCCAAAAGATGATTCATTGTGCCGAGAACAAGGTGAGAAATTTTCGATACCATTTGATGGAGGGTAGTTACGTTTTCCGGAAATTACATTGTTACCCCTCCGAGAGCAAAGTTGTCGAAGATGAAGAGGAGGCGGAAGAATCTCCCCAGAAGAACTCGTGCGACGATGAGGAGGAGGAGGATGAACTTTCTAATAATAATAATAATAATAAATGTCTAAGTTGGGATGCTTTAGAGACCCAAGAGTATTGGTCTCAACCCTTATCTCACCTAGACCTGAAAGAGGATCCTCAAGTGTACTCTTTGTGGTCCTCTTCTAAAATTTGGTCTTGGAGAGAACCCTTGAATGTTCATGAATGAAATGGTATGTAAATCCCTAGAGAAAAAAAAATAGAAAAAAAAAGTTCTTTTTTTTGTAATATGTTGATTTCTTTCGAATCCCATTTCTTTTCCATAACTCCAGCCCAATCGACGAGAAGAAGAAGAATTTTCCAAGTTACGCAAGACGAATCTTCCAAGTTACACAAGACGTAGAAAGATTTCACAAGGATTTATAAATCACACTCTCCCACATGATATATGTATAGAGAGAAAAAGACCCTCTGTTCTCCAGCCAATGCGTCAAGACTTCCCTAAACTAAGAGAGATCATGAGTACCGAGGAAACCTTAGCAGAGCAAGTGGAAAGACTTTCAAAGAGATTAGAAGAGTTAAGACGGGATGGATTTACAGTTCCGTCGACTAAAGAGGAAATTATCATCGATTTTAACAAACCGCTGTACTTTCATCCCCTACCCCAAAGAATGAGACGAGTGGGCTCGCCGTTGAACAGTTGCAATGAGAAACAAAATGTCACTTATTTGAATAGCCAATTTCAACACATGAATATTTCATAAGTATTTTTTTGTTTTTTTCCCTAAAGCGTAGGGAGATCGGATCAGTAGTTTTTCCCTTTTCATCGTCGAAAAAGATTGGGAGGAAAAATCTTTCTCAGCTCTCTCAAAAAAATTTTTCAGCCTTAAAAAAAAAAAAACTTTTTGTTAATTTTTATCATGTCTTAAACATGATAAAAATTAACTCTATCCCCCTTTTGTCTGGGAATGTTGTCTCACACTTTCTAAAAATAGACCATGACTCCTCCTTTTCTAAAGAATAGAATTCCAAGAATGGGATCTGGTCTATTTTTAGAAACGGTGAGACCCTATTCCCAGACAAAAGGCGGGTAGAGTTAATTTTTATCATGTCTAAAGTTCAGGGTCCATCCATCTTCTTATGTGAAACGGTGACCCTGACGAGATTGAGATAAACAAGTCCTGTGAGTTGTTTTGTAATCTTGACGCGATCCAAGAAA
The DNA here is from genome assembly GCF_044657685.1 of Stegodyphus dumicola. Taxonomy (NCBI): domain Eukaryota; kingdom Metazoa; phylum Arthropoda; class Arachnida; order Araneae; family Eresidae; genus Stegodyphus; species Stegodyphus dumicola. The sequence continues at coordinate 157,158,362 of NC_140770.1, forward strand.
GACTTTTTATTTTTTTTTGAAATAGGCGGGGGGGTGTGGAGAGAAAATGTTCTCACGACCCTCAGATATCTTTTCATAAATATATTTTTTATCAAAGTGTTTCTTTCATTCCGATCATTTTAAGAGGTTGGAATGACCCTGACATTTAGATGGGGTCGCGATCCCGACAGATGTCGCGAGAGTATAAAAGTGTGTATCCTCCGCGAGATTTCTTCAGAGAACAGAAGAAGACGTGAACTGAGCTGGTAAGTCCCTTTGGTCCTATGAATATGGTTTAATCATAACTTCATTTAAAAAGACCTTTGAAACTTTGAAACTTCTTAACCCTTTGAAAAGAAAAATGTCTCTTTCAAGACGACGACTCTAAAACGTTTTATTGTTTTTTTTCCTTTCTAGATCTTCCCTGTTATACATATATACCTTTTCGATTCTTTTTTTGCTCCTGTTTGTGGAAGACATCACCGTATTCATCGCCATGGCGTGTTCAGAAAACTTTATCGTGCTCGATCTAGAGGGTTTCCAGTCCTACAACCACAAGAAGGTTGAATTTACCTACGTTTTAAAAGAATTGGGCTATGCGACAAAAGATTTTTTGACCGTGGGATCGTTGACGTTTGCTCCTCCTCACCCCTTCCACCAACTGAGTGAAAAAAACCAAAAGACGAATGCCTGGCTGACGAGAAACCGGCACGGACTTCGTTGGAACGAGGGTCATATTCCCTACAACCATTTAGGACGCATTCTCCAATCGCTCACTCACAGCTTCTCCACGATTTATGTGGTGGGATGCCAGAAAGCTAAATCCTTTGCTAAAGCCTTGGATTATCAAAAACCCGTGACGGAAATTTATGTGCCAGATGGAATCATTTGGAAGTATCGGAAAAAATGTGCCCGACATCATCAAAGGAGGAAATATTTCCATTGTGCCGAAAACAAAGTGCGCAACTATCGATGGCATATTACGGAAGGAGATTTTCATATCAATCACGTCTATCCAGACGGAACGGAGAAAGAGGAGAGGATTCAGGAGGAAGCAGACAATCCTCTGCAAGCTTTTGATAAGGCCTACGATCAGTTAGAGAAGGATCCGTCCCCAAAAGCGTACGATAACCTCATCCAGAAATGGGATAATCTGTCCTGTTTCCAAGTGATGGAACATCCGGATGAGCATACGCCTTTCCACTTGATGGGCTCTTCTACTTCTTCTTTGTCGTCAACTTCCTCCAATAACTCGAGGAAGACGGAGGGTTGGGGAGACATACCTGAAAATATTCCCCATTACGATCCAGCAGCCTGTTGGGACGAACCTTCCAAAGAATCTCATGAGACCCCCAAAATATCTTCAGAGGATCCAAAGACAAAATCCACTGAGTGTTGGGACAATGAACGGACAACTCATGCTCCAAAATCTACTAAGACTATGTCCACTGAATGTTGGGACAATGAACGGACGACCCATGCTCCAAAATCTACAACACTATGTCCACTGAGTGTTGGGACGATGAAACCGAAAAGACGACAGAGAATTGGGATGACCGTTCTCAAAAGTATTTGAATTTATATATACATAAACTCAGGAGAAAAAAAAAGAAAAGAGTTTTAGAAATAAGTAGGGAAAGGTTCTCCGCTTTCCCTATATTTATGGAAATGGACTGAGAAGAGAGAGAGAGACGAATCAGGAGACCAAAAAAAATTAGTCTTGGAAGGAATGAGTGCAAATGCATTCGATTCCTTCCGAGACCTATTTTTTTTGGGTCCCTCTCTCATCCAATCTTGGAAAAGAACTTTGTCCTATTTTTCTAGGTCCATTCAAAAAGAAATGAATCTATCCATAAATTTTCTTAAAAGAAAAAAAAACAAAAAGATCCATTACCTCTTGACGGTCCAAAGTCCAGAATCTTGGAAAAAGTCATCCACTCTCCATCCAGTCAAGCTTCTCTATAGAAAATCTAGTAGGTGCATCTGCATTCTTGAACACCCGGCAGTTATTATTGGACGCGAAACGTCGAATGCTGAAATAGTTAACAGTGAGCCCATTCTTAAAGAAACGGGGATGTTTTATTCATCCAGTCGAGTGCGGAAAAATTTCTGAGAGCCGGAGAAAAATTTCTCTGGTTAAAAAAAAAAAAAAAAAAAAAAAAAAAAAAAAAAAAAAAAAAACCCTTTTTAGTCTGAAAATTGATGTCTTCAATTTTTCAAAAATTGAAGACATCAATTTTCAAATTTTCAGACTAAAAAGGGGGCTAATTTATTTTTCAGAAACTTTTCCCAGCCGACTCGATGTGAATAAGACTTTACTGTTTGTTAAGAATGTTATTTAATGGATCGATTTCAACCTATCGAGTTTCGCTTGAGTTCCGGCCGTGCTGTGGGCCCACCTGGATACAAGTTTTCCCCTTTTGGAATAGAATAAAACTTTACTGTTTTTTAAAAATGTTATTTAATGGATCGATTTCAACCTATCGAGTTTCGCTTGAGTTCCGGCCGTGCTGTGGGCCCGCCAGGATACAAGTTTTCTTCTTTTGGAATAGAATTTCCGTCAAGGTAGGCTACTTTTCCTTTTTCTGCATTTTCATGTCATTTCATTTGTATTACAATATACTGAAAACGGGCGTTCGAACTGATTTCTAGGCTATTTCTATACAAATGGAGCTCGATCCAAGAAAGAAATGATGTCTTTTTTTTTATTTTGTGGACTGCCAATTTGTATTGGAATATACTGAAAACGGGTGTTTGAGTCGGTTTTCAGTATATTTCAATACAAATGGAGCTCGATCCAAGAAAGAAATGATGTCTTTTTTTTTATTTTGTGGACTGCCAATTTGTATTGGAATATACTGAAAACGGTTGTTTGAGTCGGTTTTCAGTATATTCCAATACAAATGGAGCTCGATCCAAGAAAGAAATGATGTCTTTTTTTTATTTTGTGGACTGCCAATTTGTATTGGAATATAGTGAAAACGGGTGTTTGAGTCGGTTTTCACTATATTTCAATACAAATGGAGCTCGATCCAAGAAAGAAATGATGTCTTTTTTTTATTTTGTGGACTGCCAATTTGTATTGGAATATACTGAAAACGGGTGTTTGAGTCGGTTTTCAGTATATTTCAATACAAATAGAGCTCCATCCAAGAAAAAAATGATGTCTTTTTTTTATGTTGTGGACAGCCAATTTTGTATTGGAGTATACTGAAAACGGGCGTTCGAGTCGGTTTTCAGTATATTCTAATACAAATGGAGCTCGATCCAAGAAAGAATGATGTCTTTTTTTTATTTCGTGGACAGCCAATTTTGTATTGGAATATACTGAAAACGGGCGTTCACGTTGGTTTTCAGTATATTCTAATACAAATGGAGCTCCATCCAAGAAAAAAAGGATGTCTTTTTTTTTATGTTGTGGACTGCCCTATTTTGTATTGGAGTATACTGAAAACGGGCGTTCGAGTCGGTTTTCAGTATATTTTAATACAAATGGAGCTCCATCCAAGAAAAAAATGATGTGTTTTTTTATGTTGTGGACAATCAATTTTGTATTGGAATATGCTGAAAACGGGCGTTCGAGTCCTTTTTCCGACTATTTCTATACACATTCCACTATATTAAAATGACGTCATGGGTGAGACCAAACAGAGTCGTCCCCGGACAGAGTCGTCTCCGGACAAAGTCGTCCCCGGACAATTTTATGCCGAATTTGTATAGAAATATACTTAAAATGGGCTTGGAGGGGGGGGCGCTTTCTAATATATTCCTATATACATTCGGTTGCATTCAGAAACAAAAAGAATGTCTTTTTGAATGGACAGGATGACTATGGAAACCGGATCTGTCTCTCCCAAGATTGGATGAGAGAGTGCCTCCTATTTGTATTGCAATATACTGAAAACGGGCTTTCGATTCAATTTCTAGACTATTTTTATACAAATGGAGCTCTATTTACGAAAAAAATGATGTCTTTTTTACTGTGTGGACAGCCCTATTTGTATTGCAATATACTGAAAACAGGCGTTCAAGTCGGTTTCTAAACTCTTCCTATACAAATTCCACCATCTATATAGAAATATGTCATCGTTGAGTCCAAACAAAGTCGTCCCCGGACCATCTTGATGACCAGACATATTGCCTTTTCAACAGCCCGTATTATTCTGAACAGAAACGTGGAATACTTTTATAGAAAAGAGAAGAATTGAAAGTGAAAGTCAAAAAGCAAAATAGGATCGGCTGGGAAAAATTTCTGAGAGCCGAGAAAAAATTCTGAGTCAGAAAAAAAAGAAAAAATTTATAATATATATATTATATAATATATATATTATATAATATTTATTATAAAATATATATTATAAATACTTTTTGTTAATTTTTATCATGTCTTCTAGACATGATAAAAATTAACTAATCCCTTTTGTCTAGGAATGTTGTCTCACCGTTTCTAAAAATAGACCATGACTCATTCTTTCTAAAGAATAGAATTCCAAGAAAAGAATGGGTTCTGGTCTATTTTTAGAAACGGTGAGACAACATTCCCAGACAAAAGGGGATACATTGAGTCTGTGCTGTAGACCCTGAACAACCTATCGGTCACCGGTAATATATCTGGAAGGACCTCAAAAAGCTATCCACTGTCGTTGGAATTGTGTTTACTGGAGGCTATTTCTTTTTTTGCAATCCCGCTTTTAGTTTTCTCTGAGATTCTTTAGAAATGGGTGAAGATAGGTAGCGTGAAGCGGGGGACACCTGGATCAGGATTCCCGATTACGGTAGAGAGGGAGGCGTGTTGTCTTTTCAACAGCCCACAGTGTTCTGAACAGAAACGTGGAATACTTTTATAGAAAAGAGAAGAGTTGAAAGTGAAATTAACTCACCCCCTTCTGTCTGGGTATGTTGTCTGACCGTTTCTAAAAAAAGACCAGAACCCAGTCTTTTCTTGGAATTCTATTCTTTAAAAGGATGAGTCATGGTCTATTTTTAGAAAGTGGGAGACAACATTCCCAGACAAAAGGGGGGGATGAGTTAATTTTTATCATGTCTAGAAGACATGATAAAAATTAACAAAAAGTTTTTTTTTTCTTTTTTTTTTCATCTCAGAATTTTTTTCTGAGCTCTGAGAAATTTTTCCTAGCCGATCCCATTTCGTTTTTCGACTTTCACTTTCAACTCTTCACTTTTCCTATCCACTGTCGTTGGAATTGTGTTCACTGGAGGCTATTTCTTTTTTTGCAATCTCGCTTTTAGTTTTCTCTGAGATTCTTTAGAAATGGCTATACAAATTTCACCATCTATATAGAGATGATGTCCAAACAAAGTCGTCCCCGGACCATCTTGATGACCGATTATGTATAGAAATAGTCTGAAAATGGGCTTGAGGGCCGGTTTCTGGACGATTCCTCTACAAATTCGGCCGCATCCAGAAAAACAAAAATACATAATTTCTTTTTGGGTGGACAGGAGATGATAAATTTTTTTTCTCTCTCTCTCCCTCTCTCCCAAGATTGGAGGAGAGAGTGGCCCAAAAAAATGGGTCTTGGAAGGAATCGAATGCATTTTGAAATGCACTCATTCCTTCCAAAACCCATTTTTTTGGTCTCCTGATTCAACTCTCCAGTCTATGGTATAGGAAAAGCGGAGAACGTTTCCCCTTCTTTAAGCGACTGGAGACCATAGCGCATCATCATCATCATCATCATCATCACCATCATCCTCTTTCTGATACTTTTCAACGAAGGCTTGATGTCTCTGGATGATTTTGGGGAGATGATGGATCCCGAATTGAGTGATGAAAAAGAGAGGACTCTTTTTCCTTTCTTGTTCGTCTTGCACAGTCTCTCGGAGGGTGATATACGTTTCCCCGTCCTCCTCAATTTTCGTCAGAGGTCTCATGAATATTTTACACATCCAAGGGAAGAGCGACTTGTTATGCAGGTATTTCGAAGCGACGAAGGCCGCTTCATTCGAAGTGAGGACAATCTGGTTCGGTTGATCCCATTCTTTGGAGTAGTTGTCCAAATCGCCTATTCGAAGAAAATGGTGTCGATTAGGAAAAAAGACTTGGAGAACACTCGTCGTATGCGAGACGTTTGTTGGGAAGAGAGTCAAGATATCTTTGGCATTCCAGTACAGGAATCCTAGATCCACATACGCGTGCACGTAATCCACATACGCGTGCACGCATAGTCATCGTTATATTCCAGTTTGAGCAGCATGGCTTTTGTATTTTTTTTCCGTTCTCAAGGCGAAACACTCGTCTGATATGAACAAGAGCTCGCTGGCGATCCGTTTATATAGACTCCTCAGAGAGAGAGGGAGAGGGGAGGAGGAACAAGGTTGATAAATTCTAAAATTAAAAAAATGATAAAACATGAGTGTTTGTGAAGGTCATAGAGAGATGATTATAAAGTTGTTTTATTTTTTATTTCCTCAAAAGAAAAAACCAAAAGGGTCCCATTCCATACGACATGGCCTTTGAGATGGTGACGGGGTCATGTGTCTACAAAGTTGATAAACTCTAGAATAAAAAAAAAAGCTTTCATCACGTAGCTCTCGAGAAGAAAATGACAGGGGTCTCTAGGAGAAGGTCATAGGTAGTATACAAAGGATGGTTGTTTTTTTTCTTTCGTTCCTCTCAATCCCATGACCTTTGAAAATGTGACGGGGTGTCCTTTAGGAAAAAAAAATAGAAGGTCATAGAGAGAGAGATAGACAAAGTTGATTTTTTTTCTAGAAGTCAACCGTCACGTCGCCCATCACGTGGTCTTCTCGTATATATAGAGAGGCGAGTGGAAGACAGACTCTATTTCCCAGAGAGAGAGAGACTGCTGTGCGTATCCATATTTCTACTCAAGATGATGATCCGCGTCTTATATAATGAGTTTGTGAGCATTCGCTGGTATGTGGATGACGGAAGATTGTTTTGGAACGCTACGGACATTTTGCCTCTGATTCATACTTCCAGTAAAAGAACCTGGGACATTCTCTCCGTGTTTTTCGACAAACACCACGTCTTCAGGAAAATAAAAGATCTTGAGAGTCTCGGCAGTTCTCAAGAGGGATATGTCCTCTCCAGCGAAGAAATGTTACATCTGGCCGAAAATAATCCTAAAAATAATCAGCTTCTGGCCTGGGTGTATAGCATTTTAACTCAGCCGCTGGTTCGAGTTGTACCCAATCAACCCGTTTACCGACTGCTTTATCCGGGGGAGAGATTTCCCTTCATCACCCTCTTTAATCTGGGAGTGCGCTACATACCGCCTCATCCAGGCATGACGGATTCTTCTACTTACCCTAAACAATATGCCAGCGCTTATTGCCAGACAGACCCCCGTCAAGAAAAGGTCGTCGAGACTCAAACGGATCCTCTGGTGGTCTCTTTAAATGTCACTAAAGTCATCACCTTCTAAAAAAAACAACCACCACCACCCAAAAAAAATTTGCTCCTCCTCCAAATTTTTTTTTATCTTCTCGAAAGAAAAAAAAAGAAACTTTTCCATCTAGCCTCTTTCTTTCAATCCCTCTTAAGAGAGAGAGGAAGGAGAAAAGAAAGAGAGTTCTGAGGAGGCAAAAGAAATGGGTCTGGAAGGAAACGGGTGCATTGCGAGAAAAAGAGGGTCCTCTTTTTTTGTCGAAATGCACTCTTTTCCTTCCAGACCCATTTTTTTTGATCACTTCTTCAAGCCAATCTTGGAAAGGGGGGGATACAATAAATTGTGCGTAAAGTCCATTTCGATCAAGACTGGATTTTTTTTGAAAAGAAAACATAATGTTATATATAGATAGCTAAATCTTTATCATGATATTCTTTAAGAATTTCTTAGCCATTTGTCAAAGAAGGGGACTATAATTGAAGAATTTATGAATTTGGGAACATGTCACACATGGCAAATCTAAAATCTTGGAAGTGGATACTGGAAAGCCCCGCTCTGATTATAATTCTGAGTTCTAGCATGGGACATTTTTTAGATCAATAAGCTAAACTATTTTTCTAGTCTCATATTCTCTCGTGACTAGGGTTTCAGATTTGGGTAGAGAGAGACACTGTTCTGAACAGAAACGTGGAATGCTTTTTTAGAAAAGTGAAGAGTTGAAAGTGAAAGTCGAAAAACGAAATGGGATCGGCTAGGAAAAATTTCTCAGAGCTCAGAAAAAAATTCTGAGATGTAAAAAAAAAAAAAAAAAAAAAAAAAAACTTTTTGTTCATTTTTATCATGTCTTAAATTAACTCACCCCCCTTTTGTCTGGGAATGTTGTCTCCCACTTTCTAAAAATAGACCATGACTCATCCTTTTAAAGAATAGAATTCAAAGAAAAGACTGGGTTCTGGTCTATTTTTAGAAACGGTGAGACAACATACCCAGACAAAAGGGGGGTGAGTTAATTTTTATCATGTCTAGAAGACATGATAAAAATTAACAAAAAGTTTTTTTTTTTTTTTTTTTTTACATCTCAGAATTTTCTCTGAGCTCTGAAAATATTTTGCCAGCCGATCTCATTTCGTTTTTCGACTTTCACTTTCAACTCTTCTCTTTTCTATAAAAGCATTCCACGTTTCTGTTCAGAACACTGTGGACACTGTGGGCTGTTGAAAAGGCAACACGCCTCCCTCTCTACCCTAATCGGGAATACTGATCCAGGTGTCCCCCCCTTCACGCTACCCATCTTCACCCATTTCGACCCCGTCACCTTCTCAAAGGCCATGTCGTATGGAATGGGACCCTTTTGGTTTTTTCTTTTGAGGAAATAAAAAATAAAACAACTTTATAATCATCTCTCTATGACCTTCACAAACACTCATGTTTTATCATTTTTTTAATTTTAGAATTCATCAACCTTGTTCCTCCTCCCCTCTCCCTCTCTCTCTGAGGAGTCTATATAAACGGATCGCCAGCGAGCTCTTGTTCATATCAGACGAGTGTTTCGCCTTGAGAACGGAAAAAAAATACAAAAGCCATGCTGCTCAAAGTGGAATATAACGATGACTATTACGTGCACGCGTATGTGGATCTAGGATTCCTGTACTGGAATGCCAAAGATATCTTGACTCTCTTGCCTACGAACGTCTCGCATAAGACGAGTGTTCTCCAAGTCTTTTTTCCTAATCGACACCATTTTCTTCGAATAGGCGATTTGGACAACTACTCCAAAGAATGGGGTCAACCGAACCAGATTGTCGTCACTTCGAAAGAAGCGGCCTTCGTCGCTTCGAAATCCCTGCATAACAAGTCGCTCTTCCCTTGGATGTGTAAAATATTCATGAGAACTCTGACGAAAATTGAGGAGGACGGGGAAACGTATATCACCCTCCGAGAGACTGTGCAAGACGAACAAGAAAGGAAAAAGTGTCCTCTCTTTTTCATCACTCAATTCGGGATCCATCATCTCCCCAAAATCATCCAGAGACATCAAGCCTTCGTTGAAAAGTATCAGAAAGAGGATGATGGTGATGATGATGATGCGCTATGGTCTCCAGTCGCTTAAAGAAGGGGAAACGTTCTCCGCTTTCCCTATACCATAGACTGGAGAGTTGAATCAGGAGACCAAAAAAATGGGTCTTGGAAGGAATGAGTGCATTTCAAAATGCATTCGATTCCTTCCAAGACCCATTTTTTTGGGCCACTCTCTCCTCCAATCTTGGGAGAGAGAGAGAGAGAAAAAAAAGAAATTTATCATCTCCTGTCCACCCAAAAAGAAATTATGTATTTTTGTTTTTCTGTATGCGGCCGAATTTGTAGAGGAATCGTCCAGAAACCGGCCCTCAAGGCCATTTTCAGACTATTTCTATACATATTCGGTCATCAAGATGGTCCGGGGACGACTTTGTTTGGACATCATCTCTATATAGATGGTGAAATTTGTATAGCCATTTCTAAAGAATCTCAGAGAAAACTAAAAGCGAGATTCCAAAAAAAGAAATAGCCTCCAGTGAACACAATTCCAACGACAGTGGATAGGAAAAGTGAAGAGTTGAAAGTGAAAGTCGAAAAACGAAATGGGATCGGCTAGGAAAAATTTCTCAGAGCTCAGAAAAAAATTTGGAGATGAAAAAAAAGAAAAATTAACTCACCCCCCGTTTTGTCTGGGAATGTTGTCTCCCACTTTCTAAAAATAGACCATGACTCATCGTTTTAAAGAATAGAATTCCAAGAAAAGACTGGGTTCTGGTCTATTTTTAGAAACGGTGAGACAACATACCCAGACAAAAGGGGGTGAGTTAATTTCACTTTCAACTCTTCTCTTTTCTATAAAAGCATTCCACGTTTCTGTTCAGAACACTGTGGGCTGTTGAAAAGGCAACACGCCTCCCTCTCTACCCTAATCGGGAATCCTGATCCAGGTGTCCCCCGCTTCACGCTACCTATCTTCACCCATTTCTAAAGAATCTCAGAGAAAACTAAAAGCGAGATTGCAAAAAAAGAAATAGCCTCCAGTGAACACAATTCCAACGAGAGCGGATAGCTTTTTGGGGTCCTTCCAGATATATTACCGGTGACCGATAGGTTGTTCAGGGTCTACAGCACAGACTCAATGTACCCCCTTTTGTCTGGGAATGTTGTCTCATCGTTTCTAAAAATAGACCAGAACCCATTCTTTTCTTGGAATTCTATTCTTTAGAAAGAATGAGTCATGGTCTATTTTTAGAAACGGTGAGACAACATTCCTAGACAAAAGGGATTAGTTAATTTTTATCATGTCTAGAAGACATGATAAAAATTAACAAAAAGTATTTATAATATATATTATATAATATATATATTATATATTTTTTCTTTTTTTTTCTGACTCAGAATTTTTTCTCGGCTCTCAGAAATTTTTCCCAGCCGATCCCATTTTGCTTTTTGACTTTCACTTTCAATTCTTCTCTTTTCTATAAAAGTATTCCACGTTTCTGTTCAGAATAATACGGGCTGTTGAAAAGGCAATATGTCTGGTCATCAAGATGGTCCGGGGACGACTTTGTTTGGACTCAACGATGACATCATTTCTATATAGATGGTGGAATTTGTATCGGAAGAGTTTAGAAACCGACTCGAACGCCTGTTTTCAGTATATTGCAATACAAATAGGGCTGTCCACACAATAAAAAAGACATCATTTTTTTCGTAAATAGAGCTCCATTTGTATAGAAATAGTCTAGAAATTGACTCGAAAGCCCGTTTTCAGTATATTGCAATACAAATAGGAGGCACTGTCTCATCCAATCTTGGGAGAGACAGATCCGGTTTCCATAGTCATCCTGTCCATTCAAAAAGACATTCTTTTTGTTTCTGAATGCAACCGAATGTATATAGGAATATATTAGAAAGCGCCGCCCCTCCAAGCCCATTTTAAGTATATTTCTATACAAATTCGGTATAAAATTGTCCGGGGACGACTTTGCCCGGAGACGACTCTGTCCGGGGACGACTCTGTTTGGTCTCAACCATGACGTCATTTTAATATAGTGGAATGTGTATAGAAATAGTCGGAAAAAGGACTCGAACGCCCGTTTTCAGCATATTCCAATACAAAATTGATTGTCCACAACATAAAAAAACACATCATTTTTTTCTTGGATGGAGCTCCATTTGTATTAAAATATACTGAAAACCGACTCGAACGCCCGTTTTCAGTATACTCCAATACAAAATAGGGCAGTCCACAACATAAAAAAAAGACATCCTTTTTTTCTTGGATGGAGCTCCATTTGTATTAGAATATACTGAAAACCAACGTGAACGCCCGTTTTCAGTATATTCCAATACAAAATTGGCTGTCCACGAAATAAAAAAAAGACATCATTCTTTCTTGGATCGAGCTCCACTTGTATTGGAATATACTGAAAACCGACGTGAACACCCGTTTTCAGTATATTCAAATACAAAATTGGCAATCCACAAAATAAAAAAAAAGGCATCAGTTTTTTTCTTGGATCGAGCTCCACTTGTATTGGAATATACTGAAAACCGACTGAAACACCCGTTTTCAGTATATTCCAATACAAATTGGCAGTCCACAAAATAAAAAAAAGACATCATTTTTTTCTTGGATCGAGCTCTATTTGTATTGAAATATACTGAAAACCGACTCAAACACCCGTTTTCAGTATATTCCAATACAAATTGGCAGTCCACAAAATGAAAAAAGACATCATTTCTTTCTTGGATCGAGCTCTATTTGTATTGAAATATACTGAAAACCGACTCAAACACCCGTTTTCAGTATATTCCAATACAAATTGGCAGTCCACAAAATAAAAAAAAGACATCATTTTTTTCTTGGATCGAGCTCTATTTGTATTGGAATATACTGAAAACCGACTCAAACACCCGTTTTCAGTATATTCCAATACAAATTGGCAGTCCACAAAATAAAAAAAAGACATCATTTCTTTCTTGGATCGAGCTCTATTTGTATTGAAATATACTGAAAACCGACTCAAACACCCGTTTTCAGTATATTCCAATACAAATTGGCAGTCCACAAAATAAAAAAAAGACATCATTTCTTTCTTGGATCGAGCTCGATTTGTATTGGAATATACTGAAAACCGACTCAAACAACCGTTTTCAGTATATTCCAATACAAATTGGCAGTCCACAAAATAAGAAAAAAGACATCATTTCTTTCTTGGATCGAGCTCCATTTGTATTGAAATATACTGAAAACCGACTCAAACACCCGTTTTCAGTATATTCCAATACAAATTGGCAGTCCACAAAATAAAAAAAAAGACATAATTTTTTTCTTGGATCGAGCTCCATTTGTATAGAAATAGCTTAGAAATCAGTTCGAACGCCCGTTTTCAGTATATTGTAATACAAATGAAATGACATGAAAAATGCAAAAAGAGGAAAAGTAGGCTACCTTGACGGAAATTCTATTCCAAAAGGGGAAAACTTGTATCCAGGTTTGCCCACAGCACGGCCGGAACTCAAGCGAAACTCGATAGGTTGAAATCGATCCATTAAATAACATTCTTAACAAACAGTAAAGTTTTATTCACATCGAGTCGGCTGGGAAAAGTTTCTGAAAAATAAATTACCCCCCTTTTTAGTCTGAAAATTTGAAAATTGATGTCTTCAATTTTTGAAAAATTGAAGAATTGAAAAATTGAAAAATTGATGTCTTCAATTTCTGAAAAATTTTTTTTTAACCAGAGAAATTTTTCTCCGGCTCTCAGAAATTTTTCCGCACTCGACTGGATGAATAAAACATCCCCGTTTCTTTAAGAATTTGCTCACTGTTAACTATTTCTGCATTCGACGTTTCGCGTCCAATAATAACTGCCGGGTGTTCAAGAATGCAGATGCACCTACTAGATTTTCTATAGAGAAGCTTGACTGGATGGAGAGTGGATGACTTTTTCCAAGATTCTCGACTTTGGACCGTCAAGAGGTAATGGATTTTTTGTTTTTTTTGTTTTAAGAAAATTTATGGATAGATTCATTTCTTTTTGAATGGACCTAGAAAAATAGGTCAAAGTTCTTTTCTAAGATTGGATGAGAAAGGGACCCAAAAAAAATAGGTCTCGGAAGGATTCGAATCCATTTGCACTCATTCCTTCCAAGACCCATTTTTTTGGTCTCCTGATTCGTCTCTCTCTCTCTTCTCAGTCCATTTCCATAAATATAGGGAAAGCGGAAAACCTTTCCCTACTTATTTCTAAAAATCTTTTCTTTTTTTTTCTCCTGAGTTTATGTATATATCAATTCAAATACTTTTGAGAACGGTCATCAAAATTCTCTGTCGTCTTTTCGGTTTCATCGTCCCAACACTCAGTGGACATAGCCTCAGTAGATTTTGGAGCATGGGTCGTCCGTTCATTGTCCCAACATTCAGTGGACATAGTCTTAGTAGATTTTGGAGCATGGGTGGTCCGTTCATTGTCCCAACACTCAGTGGATTTTGTCTTTGGATCCTCTGAAGATATTTTGGGGGTCTCATGAGATTCTTTGGAAGGTTCGTCCCAACAGGCTGCTGGATCGTAATGGGGAATATTTTCAGGTATGTCTCCCCAACCCTCCGTCTTCCTCGAGTTATTGGAGGAAGTTGACGACAAAGAAGAAGTAGAAGAGCCCATCAAGTGGAAAGGCGTATGCTCATCCGGATGTTCCATCACTTGGAAACAGGACAGATTATCCCATTTCTGGATGAGGTTATCGTACGCTTTTGGGGACGGATCCTTCTCTAACTGATCGTAGGCCTTATCAAAAGCTTGCAGAGGATTGTGTGCTTCCTCCTGAATCCTCTCCTCTTTCTCCGTTCCGTCTGGATAGACGTGATTGATATGAAAATCTCCTTCCGTAATATGCCATCGATAGTTGCGCACTTTGTTTTCGGCACAATGGAAATATTTCATCCTTTGATGATGTCGGGCACATTTTTTCCGATACTTCCAAATGATTCCATCTGGCACATAAATTTCCGTCACGGGTTTTTGATAATCCAAGGCTTTAGCAAAGAATTTAGCTTTCTGGCATCCCACCACATAAATCGTGGAGAAGCTGTGAGTGAGCGATTGGAGAATGCGTCCTAAATGGTTGTAGGGAATATGACCCTCGTTCCAACGAAGTCCGTGCCGGTTTCTCGTCAGCCAGGCATTCGTCTTTTGGTTTTTTTCACTCAGTTGGTGGAAGGGGTGAGGAGGAGCAAACGTCAACGATCCCACGGTCAAAAAATCTTTTGTCGCATAGCCCAATTCTTTTAAAACGTAGGTAAATTCAACCTTCTTGTGGTTGTAGGACTGGAAACCCTCTAGATCGAGCACGATAAAGTTTTCTGAACACGCCATGGCGATGAATACGGTGATGTCTTCCACAAACAGGAGCAAAAAAAGAATCGAAAAGGTATATATGTATAACAGGGAAGATCTAGAAAGGAAAAAAAACAATAAAACGTTTTAGAGTCGTCGTCTTGAAAGAGACATTTTTCTTTTCAAAGGGTTAAGAAGTTTCAAAGTTTCAAAGGTCTTTTTAAATGAAGTTATGATTAAACCATATTCATAGGACCAAAGGGACTTACCAGCTCAGTTCACGTCTTCTTCTGTTCTCTGAAGAAATCTCGCGGAGGATACACACTTTTATACTCTCGCGACATCTGTCGGGATCGCGACCCCATCTAAATGTCAGGTTCATTCCAACCTCTTAAAAGGATCGGAATGAAAGAAACACTTTGATAAAAAATATATTTAAGAAAAGATATCTGAGGGTCGTGAGAACATTTTCTCTCCACACCCCCCGCCTATTTCAAAAAAAAAAATAAAAAGTCTTTCTTGGATCGCGTCAAGATTACAAAACAACTCACAGGACTTGTTTATCTCAATCTCGTCAGGGTCACCGTTTCACATAAGAAGATGGATGGACTCTGAACTTTAGACATGATAAAAATTAACTCTACCCGCCTTTTGTCTGGGAATAGGGTCTCACCGTTTCTAAAAATAGACCAGATCCCATTCTTGGAATTCTATTCTTTAGGAAAGGGGGAGTGATGGTCTATTTTTAGAAAGTGTGAGACAACATTCCCAGACAAAAGGGGAGTAGAGTTAATTTTTATCATGTCTAAGACATGATAAAAATTAACCAAAAGTTTTTTTTTTTTTTTTTCTTTTTTAAAGGATGAAAAATTGTTCTGAGAGAGTTGAGAAAGATTTTTCCTCCCAATCTTTTTCGACGATGAAAAGGGAAAAAAACAAAAAAATAATTATGAAATATTCATGTGTTGAAATTGGCTATTCAAATAAGTGACATTTTGTTTCTCATTGGAACTGTTCAACGGCGAGTCCACTCGTCTCATTCTTTGGGGTAGGGGATGAAAGTACAGCGGTTTGTTGAAATCGATGATAGTTTCCTCTTTAGTCGGCAGAACTGTAAATCTATCCCGTCTTAACTCTTCTAATCTCTTTGAAAGTCTTTCCACTTGCTCTGCTAAGGTTTCCTCGGTACTCATGATCTCTCTTAGTTTAGGGAAGTCTTGACGTATTGGCTAGAGAACAGAGGGTCTTTTTCTCTCTATACATATATCATGTGGGAGCGTGTGATTTATAAATCCTTGTGAAATCTTTCTACGTCTTGTGTAACTTGCAAGATTCGTCTTGTGTAACTTGGAAAATTCTTCTTCTTCTCGTCGATTGGCTGGAGTTATGGAAAAGAAATGGGATTGGAAAGAAATCAACATATTACAAAAAAAAAAGAACTTTGTTTTCTATTTTTTTTTACTCTAGGGATTTACATACCATTTCATTCATGAACATTCAAGGGTTCTCTCCAAGACCAAATTATAGAAGAGGACCACAAAGAGTACACTTGAGGATCCTCTTTCAGGTCTAGGTGAGATAAGGGTTGAGACCAATATTCTTGGGTCTCTAAAGCATCCCAACTTAGACATTTATTATTATTATTAGAAAGTTCATCCTCCTCCTCCTCCTCCTCCTCATCGTCGCACGAGTTCTCCTGGGGAGATTCTTCCGCCTCCTCTTCGTCTTCGACAGCTTTGCTCTCGGAGGGGTAACAATGTAATTTCCCGAAAACGTAACTACCCTCCATCAAATGGTATCGAAAATTTCTCACCTTGTTCTCGGCACAATGAATCATCTTTTGGAAATATTGGTGTCGCGTGCATTTCGACTTGTTCCGCCACTCGGTTTTCCCTGGGATGTAAAACTCGTAAACGGATCGCTGGCAGAGCTTGCTGAAAAATTCGGCTTTATCGTATCCATTGACGTAGATCACCTCCACATTTTCGGTCAGTATTTTCAGGATTATAGGAAGATGCTCGTAGGAAAGACGACCCTCGGTCCATTGCAGGCCGTGTCGGTTATTTGTAGTCTGGTTGACCACAGCTTGATTGCGGGACGATAAGTCATCGTAATGGACAGGAGGGAGAAAAATCATGGATCCGCATAAGGTTAAATCGCAAGTGATGTAGCCCAGTTCTTTCAAGATGAAACATATATCTCCCGTTTTTGGATCATAACAATGAAAGTATTCCATGTCCAGAACAATGTAGGAATCTTTGAGAGGTTTGGCACTCAAAATGTCCATCTTCTTCAATTGAGGAAAAAAAGAAAACAAAATTCTCTCTCTCTCTCTCGCTGTGTGTCCTGAAGGAAAAAAATGGATAGCGTTCTCTCGCCGTCTCCTCTTTTATATATATAGAGAGAGAAGGTTGCACGTGACAGGTCGTATGAATTCTGGGAAAGGTCACATTCGTATATATATTTGTTTTTTGAATAATATCGTGCGTATCTCAATACACATCCATCATCATAATAATAAAGGTCACCTTGGAAAGAAAAAGAAATAAAAAACATGGAACTCGAGCTCGACTTTGAAGGTTTCTACGATTCTCAAGGAGCCTTTATTGTGAAAGAATTGGCTTACGTCACATTGGACGGTACTTCTCGAGGGGTATTTGTTTTTATATCCCCGTTTCCATGGCAAATGCTCACCGAGAAAGAAAAACGAACCGCTGTGTGGGCGAGTGATTATTATCACGGCTTGTCGTGGTGCGAAGGAGAAATTCCGTACAGTTATTTTCCATGGGTGTTAACGATGTTGACGGAACCTTTTTCCATGATTTGGGTGCGAGGAGAAATGAAACGGCGGTTTTTAGAGAAATGGTTGCAAAGATCCATTTATTGCATTTCGGGATCGACGCAAGAGATTCTCAAATACAATGGGATCGAACACATGAATTGTCCTAACCATACAAAAGGTTTTTTCCATTGCGCTCTACAAAAAGCGGTTCGGTATCATTATTATGTAAAGACACAGAGAAGAAATTCGCAAGGTCGATCCTGCACAATTCAATCTTGACAGAACTCATTAAAAAAAATACATATATCACGTTACTTCTTCAACAGCACACACAGATGGTTCTGAAGCGAAACTTGGAATTTTGAAATAATAGATCAGGGAGAAATCATTCATAAAAACAAATGGTAAAGTCTCGAATCGGCTGGGAGAAAAAAAATTTCTCAGAGCTGAGATAAAAATGCTCTAATGAAAAAAAAAAAACTTTTGGTTAATTTTTATCATGTCTTAGACATGATAAAAATTAATGACCCTCCCTTTTTGTCTGGGAAGAATGTCTCACACTTTCTAAAAATAGACCATGACTCATCCTTTCTCTAATGGCAATCATTCCATGAATGAATCACGATTTGTTTTTCAAAAGAGTGAGACAACATTCCCAGACGAAAAAGGATGGGGGTCGTTAATTTTTATCATGTCTAAGACATGATAAAAATAAAGAAAAGGTTTTTTTTTTTTTTCCTGAGTTGGAGAATTTTTCTCAGCTCTGAAAATTTTTTTCCAGCCGACTCGAGACTTTACCATTTATATTTACGAATAGTCTTTGGATTATTTATTTATTTTCTTTTAAAAAGAAAAATTCTGAGCTAGACCTATCTATTGACTTAACATTCTGGACATAGAAACAGTCTAGAATCTCATTTTTTTTCGAGGCTAATGCACGGGTTCTCCAATCAAAAGGGTTACTATAAAGGGATTGGTCTGAATGCATTTATCTGCATGGAAGTCTAATCTCCTCCGAAGACCTTTTCTGGGGATCGTCGATAGATGGTTTTTCAATAGGAATCGTTTCCCTCGGATCCTCAAGAGATAGAGGGGGGTCCTGTCTTGAGACATGGAGCGGTCTCTCCTCCTCCTCCTCCTCGAGAAGTCTTGAGAAAGGGAGAGGATTTTCGGTTCCCTTATTCTCGAGGGGTCTTGACAAATTGAGAGGTCCCTCCTCTTCGAAAGAGAGAGAAGTTTCGGTTCCCTTATCCTCGAGGGGTTTTGACAAATCGAGAGGTCCCTCATTTTCGAGGGGTCTTGATAAATGGAGAGGTTTTTCATCTTCGAGGGGGTTTGATAAAGGAAGAGGTCCCTCCTTCTCGAGGGATCTTGAGAAAGGGAGAGGTTTTTCATCTTCGAGGAGGTTTGACAATGGAAGAGATCTCTCCTTCTCGAGGGGTCTCTGTTCCTCAAGGGGTTTTGAGGAAGGGAGAGGTTTTTCATCCTCGACGGGTTTTGACAAACGGAGAGGAATCTGAACAGGCTTCTCCTCATCCCCATCATTATCGAGGAGGATGAGGATAGGCTTTTGAAAAGGTTTTTTCTTTTTCTTATGAACAGGCTCCTCTTGATGCTCGGGGAGAGGGATGGGGTAGTTGTTCCACCATTCTATTTTTTCTTGCTCGAGGATTTTTTCAAAAGTCGTGGCCTCTCTAAGATGAGACAAGGGAGGAGAGTCCTCGAGAAGAATATAATAGGTATTCTTCCCAGTCTTCTCGATCGAGAGAGGTTCGTGCAGACATTTGTGCAACCATTCACTAAAATGAACGAGAATCCCTTTTGTCTTCTCAAGACGATCCATAATCCTATTCATTTGCGAGACGGTTAGAAAGTGGGACGTGTAAAAATATTTGGCTCGTTTCATTAACAAAATTTGTGCATCCAAAGGTGGAATGTCACGAGCCATCAACACGTTTTCGTCGGATAAAAATTCGTCCCGCATCTTTTGATAACTCCCCACGGTATGATAACCCGCACATTTTGAAAAATCGGAGGCTTTCAGGTAAACGACTCCTTGGATGATATAAAAGGAAAGATCAACATATTTATATTTGAAAGGAATACACGTAGTGAGCTGGGGATGCCTCCTCATGATCCACTTGGACAAAAATATGACTTTGGGGCTCTTCCGTTTTATTTATAGAGAGAAAGAGAGTGTGACCTTCCCTTCCCTCCTCCTCTCCCCCTGCTTCCTCTATCTCTGGACGTCCTTGGATTGGAAAGGGTGACTTTGAAAAAAAAAAAAAAAAAAAAGAAGTTCATGGTTGGATAATTTTTTGTTTATTAAATTATTACTTTCACTTCCTCATTCCCACACACATTCATCTTTTAAGAAAAGAAAAAGAGGTCATGGAGATAAGATTTCTTGGAAAGAAGGGAGAGAGAAACAAAAAAAAACAAATAAAACAGCCGTCATAGAGCCTGTATGTGTGTCTGTGTGTGTCTATATATATAAAAAGACGAGAGTACTGGGCGAGATCATTTCTTTTCCATTGGGAGCCATGTCGCTATTAGACGTTTTTCCAACTCAACGGATTTCGAACGGGGAGGATTTGAAGACGCTAAAGCAAATCTCCAACTTGAAAAATTTTTTGGCTTGTCATTGTGCGACATTTATTCCGCATTTACCACCTCATCAAGCGATCGTTTCTTTCAACCAAGATGTCGAATCCTCCAACCTGCTCGTTCAGAATATATACAGAAATTTATTCGAATCGCAACAAACGAAAGAGGAATCTCCCTTCTCTTGGAATCGGATGGATCGAGCTTTGAGACGGCCCATTCAAACAGACCGGCGATATACGGATCCGCGCACGAGTTTTCGGTGGAAGAATATTTTTCTCACGAAACGATATTTTACGTTTGGAGTGAGAACGACGGCTGAGGACGAAGTTCATATTGTTCAAACCACAGCCGCTCCTCTCGCCTATTACGAATCATCGTCCCCCAATCTGAAGGAAAGAAGTTTTAAAGTCAGTGACAGGATGAAATATAAGAAATATATTCTACGACCTTTTCAAAACTATGTCGTTCCCCCGAAAACGCAATATCTCATCGTCACGACCCAGAAGAGTCTCTTTCTCGTCGATCGGTGCTCGTACTCGCTTTGGAAACAATTGAAAGAGGAGATTTCTTTCCAATCGCCGATGATGTTTCAAGAAAAAGAAGAAGAAAACCCTCCGCCACCTTTACCCATCCCTTCCTTAGACGATAGGAGGAGCTGGACCAAACCGTCATGGCCCGAAACAAAATCGACCCGGCAACGGAATGAAATTGAAGTCATCACGATTGAAGATGAGGAGGAAGAAAAAAAATTACCTCTTAAAAAACGGTCGACTTACCGGAACCTACCTGGCGTGCAAGATCCGCTTCAGAATCCAGAAGCTTCTTCTTCTTCTTCTTCTTCCCCAACTTGTTCAAACAGGCAACCTCTTTCGGACTCCTCACAGACAGAACCTCTTCCAGTATCCTCTTCTTCTTCTTCTTCTCCTCCAACCTGTCCCGACATCGTAGAGGTAGAATGTCAGACGGGTCCACAAGCTTCAAAAAGTCCCGACATCGTAGAGGTAGAATGTCAGCCGGGTCCACAAGTTCCAACAGGTGCAGAAATCATGGAGGCAGAATCACAGCCGGGTTCACAAGTTCCAACGGGTCCAGAAATCATGGAGGTAGAATTTCAGCCGGGTAAACAAGTTCCAACGGGTCCAGAAATCATGGAGGTAGAATTGCAGCCGGGTCCAGACATCCTAGATCCCTCCACTCATCCCAAAGAGACTCCAAGTGTTTCAAGACAGCCTTGTGAGGATCCAGCCCTTCCCGTATGGAATGATTATATGGACTTACAAAATTTGGTGCAACAGGAAGGAGAAGAAAATAATCATACGGATGGATGGGTCAAAGACTGTTTAGATCATTTAACCTCGAATGAAATTGAACTGTTATGGAATTGCATTTCTGAAATCACATCGGAAATGGGATAAAAACCAAAACAAAAAAAAACAATTTTTTTTAATAACAAATTGGAGGAGGGTCATGATGTCAATTAAAAAAAAATATTATATAGAGTCCAATCTTGGTGGTTCACTTCAGTTTTCCAGCATGAGGTGATCCACGTTTCCCGAAATATGGAATCCATTCCAAGAGAGATTGTGTAGAGCCTTCACTTCAGTTCTTTTTTTATATACCAAGATTAGAGGGTCCCCAAAGGGCTACCCATGTCCAAAGAGAGAAAGTGTAGAGCGTTCATTTCAGTTTTTGTTTCCAAGTTTAGGGGAAGGAGGTCTCAAAATGACACCCCCATTTTCAAAGAGAGATGGTGTAGAGCGTTCATTTCTGTTTTTTTCCAAAGTTAGGGAGTTTTCAAATGACTACCCATTTCAGAGAAAGAGAGAAAGAGAGAGAGAAGGTGTAGAGCGTTCATTTCAGTTTTACAAGGTTAGGATGGTGGTGGAGAATCCTCCAAAATGGCTACTCATCTCAAAGGGAGAGAGAGAGAGAAAAAGCGTAGAGCGTCCATTTCAGTTTTCCAACATTAGAAGGTCCCAAAATACCTTCTGAATTCAAAGAGAGACCGTGTAGAGCGTTCATTTCCAGTTCTTCAAGATCAGAAGAAGAGGGTCCGCTTTTCCCAAAATGGCTTTCCGCATTCAGAGACAGCGAAGTGCAGACTTCAGTTTTCTCCCTCCCCAAGAATAGAGGGTCCCAAAATGGCTTCCCATTTCAAAGAGAGAGGGAGAGGCGTTCATTTCCATTCTCCAAGATAGGGTCGTCTGCATTTTCCCAAAATGGCTTCCCAATTCAGAGAGAGAGAGAGAGAGTGAAAGGGTGTGTAGAGCGGTCATGTTCATTCTCCAATATAGGGTCGTCAGCTTTTTCTCAAAATGGAATCTCCCCATTCAAAAAGAGATCGTGACCAATTTTTTTCCAGTTTTTTCCAAGATGGGGGGGAGAAGAAAACCTAGGATGGAATAACACGACACACAGAGTGAAAGAGGAAAAAAACGCCATCTCGTCATTTCCTGATAGGGTACCGGTGTTCGAATACTTTTGTGACCGACTGTCTGATTATACTGGGAGAACCATAAAATCGGAAAAGCGATGGGTTTCACAGTTAACGAGGCAATCGAAGACAGACTGGGAAAGAGAGATCCTTTTTTTTAGCTGAGAAGCAGATTGCCCTGGAAATCCGTGACTCTGACCATATAATTTCTCCATAGACTCTTTGAACGGTATTCAGGAGACATCCTCCATGAGGAAAAAAAAATCTCCCCTTCCCCTTCTAAATCGACTGGAAAGAGAATGAGGTGGAAGAGATCCATCCACGAGAGATCATACTCTTGAAAGTCAGACAAATATGAAGTCGAATAGCTTAAACAAAAAGTGCTTGAAAAGTCATCGAGTCTCGAAAATTTAGGTCTCTCTCTCTCTGAAGGAAATGAGAAAATGGGAATCTGCGTTTTTCTTCCTCAACGGCTGACATTCATCTGAAGTGACACTCGAAATGTTTAAATAGATAAACGAGAATCCATTCTTAAAAAAATGACGCTGTGTCGTCAATTGGAGAATCGAGTCGGCTGGGAAAATATTTTTGAGAGCCAGGAAAAAAAATTTTCTAAATCTGAAAAAAAAAAAAAAAACTTTTTGTTAATTTTTATCATGTCTTTAGACATGATAAAAATTAACTACCTTCCCCTTTTGTCTGGGAATGTTGTCTCACCGTTTCTAAAAATAGACCATCACTCATCCTTTCTAAAAAAGAATAAAATTCCAAGAATGGGTTCTGGTCTATTTTTAGAAACGGAGAGACAACATTCCCTGTCTTGTTTGGATCATCGATGTCTCACCGTTTCGAAAAACAAACCGTGACTCATTCTTGGAATAATTGCCATAAGAAGGATGAGTTTTGGTTTCGTTTTCGAAACGGTGAGACATCTTTCCTTAACAAAAAGAGGGGACAGTTAATTTTTATCATGTTTATAAGACATGATAAAAATTAACAAAAAGTTTTTTTTTTTTATTGCTTAGAAATTTTTTCTCCCCCTCCAACCAACTCAATGGACTAGACGATGAGTTTTTAAGAATGGACGTTTTGTTATTTATGCAGATATTCCGAGTTTCGCGTCAGGTAAATGCGCGCTCACCTTAGATTGAATTCCCTTCAGACAGGTCTAGAGAGTGAATAACCCATCAGGAATTCTTCGACAGGTTTTTGGAAAAAGAAATCGTGAAGAAGTGAGTATTGATTTTGATATTTTCTTTTCAACCTTGGGTCAGTTTCTAGTACATTCCTATACTAATTCCATTGTATTAAAAAAAATAATGTCAGCACGGACTGATCTGACCCGAAACGCTTGCCCATCCAGTTGGCTGGAGGGAGGGAAAAAAAAGAAATTTGTTGTGAAGGATATGTCAGTTTTTTTCTAAAAATAGATTTCTAAGAAAAGAATGAACCTTTATTGGAAATCTATTTTTAGAAACATGTCTAGACAACATGTTGACAAGAAAAAAATTCTTTTTTTTTCTGAGAGTGAAATGATTTTTTTCTTTCCACCCACTTTTCTTTCTTTGGGAGGAAGGAAGAACCTTCCCCCGCCTTTTTTCCTCTAGTATTTATATAGATCCGAGTTTTTCTGCCTACAGGGTTCATTCTCGTTCTTCCTTCCCAACCAAGCAAAACTAAAATGTCGACCGATGCCGTTGCAGTTCTACCTACCCTGGTGGAAATCACGCCCGTCTGTCATCTCGAAGTAGCTGATCAATGGGAACCTCTCTCCCGTTTCGAAGAATGGTTTCGGGACCCGGAGCGTATGGAACAAATCGTCCAGGAAACCATGTGCTATTTATCCTGTTACGATGGAAAAGTCCTGCATTATTTTTCGTCCATCGAAGCTTTCAAGCATTTTGCTTTCCAATCGATGATGGAGGCAGGAACCTTTCGCTTACACGCTTATCTGCGATGGGAAAATGTGATCGCCGTCGATGCTGGAACCTTTTTAAAACTGTTTTACGTTTCACCCGAGTGGGTTCATATTCTTCAAACCGGAGAAGCTCCTATCCGTCTTTATGGATGGGAAATGGAATCAGAAGCCGACGGGTATCGTATGATTCCCTATCGACTGCGAGCTCGCTCCGTGTATATTATTCACGGACCTCTTTACTACCAACTCCAATTTCATGACAAGACGGTGTTTGCCGTAGACGCCCTCTCCAGGAAGAAAATGGAGCCTTTACGAGCGTTGCATCCTGAACAGCATTTCCAATTCCCTGCTCGCGTGGAAGAGAGGAGAAGGAAAAGATCCAGAAGGAGAAGACACCTAAAGAGGTACTAAAAAGAAGTCGGAAGGTAGAAGCATACTTGTTTTTCATTAACGGGAAAAAAACTGTGGATCATTCTTTGTATATTTCTTGGAAAAAAAAAGACTAATAGTTATAATAGAGGGAGTTAGGAGGGACCCTATCTATATATAGCTCTCTGTATAAATCGGAAGCGTCAACAGGACGGTCCACCCAAAACAATCTATCCTATCTTTCTCAGAGCAGAGTGGAAGAAAGGCCAAGATGCGTGGACTCATTGGAAGCAAAAAAATTCGAGTGGTTTAAATAAATAAGTGAGAAAAGATTTTGAGAGGTGTTGTTTTATGGATGGAGCTGGCTGGGAAAAAAAATTGGCAAAGCTCAGAGAAAAATTTCTGAATAAAAAAAAAAAAAAAATTTTTCTTAATTTTTATCATGTCTATAAGACATGATAAAAATTAACTCTCTCGTCTGTTTGTCTGGGAATGATGTCTCACCGTTTCGAAAAATAGACCATCACTCATCATCCTTTCTAAAATAATAGAATTTCAAGAATGGGATATGTTCTATTTTTCGAAACGGTGAGACATCATTCCCAGACAAAAAGAAGAGAGAGTTAATTTTTATCATGTCTATAAGACATGATAAAAATTAACCAAAAGTTTTTTTTTTTTTTTTTTTTTTTTTTTTTTTTTTTTTTTTTTTTTACTCAAAATTTTTTTCCACAGCGCTGAGAAATTTTTCCCAGTCGACTCACTCATCCAACAAGACATCTAAAATTGTTTCTAGAAGGAGCTCTTATTTTTTTCTATTTAAGAAACTCGAGTTTCGCTTCCCATCAGTCTGTACTGAGCATTCAACCTGGATACCCAATTTTTTGGAGATAGGGGAGGGAAACTTTCGCAGTTTTTTTTCTGAAACTCTCTATGGATCAAAGAATCTCACACATATCCTCCTCCGTGGATCGAAATGGACTGACGGCCACATCTGTTTTAGATAATAGTTTTGAATTTTCCACCTCCTCCCCAAGATTGGACTATCTCAATATTTTTTTTAAAGAAAAACAAAATTATTTTTTATGATTATTCTACAATTTTTAGTTTTTCTTTCTTCCCACTCTTTAAGAAGAATAAAAACATAAAGCACATTGAAACAGTTCCGATAAATTTTGAAACTGAAAGTCCATCACCTTGTTCTCCACGGGACTAAAATAAGTTTCCCCGGTCTGAGAATCTTCTTGGATTTGAAGAGGTTCTCTCATCACACTCTGAAGCCAGGTCGAAAAGAGGAGAGCGTCTGGACCCAAATCGTTGAGCAGTCTTTCCAGGGAATCGAAGGTGATAAAAGGGGTATGGCGGAGAATCCGGCTGGGGCGGTCCGACGTATCGATCCAGAGATCCGTCATTAAGGATCGGTAAGGGCGAAAAGGGGCTCGAGAGATCCATTTCTGAATAGTCCGTTGACCTTTCGGACTCATCCAAGTCCCTTGCTGGGAAAGGCAAGTCACGAGTTCCGATCCTCGAAAATAGAGCGTGCCCGACCGCAAGTAAAACGTGAGGGGAATTGTCTTGGCGAAACGGAAACGAATCGCGAGGAAAAAAGACTCTCGCCGTAACCACTCCATGGCATTTGGTTTTCTCTCTCTCTCTCTCTCTCTCCTGAGGACGAGATGGAAAAAAAAGAAAAGACAACTTTTCTCTCGGTTTCTTTTATATATAGGAAGAGAGAGGGGGAAAGGGTTCTCGAAAAGACTCATGGGAAATTTCCTCTTCTTCTTCTTTTTGGGGTAGGTGGGAGGAACTCG
This sequence comes from Stegodyphus dumicola, assembly GCF_044657685.1. Classification (NCBI taxonomy): domain Eukaryota; kingdom Metazoa; phylum Arthropoda; class Arachnida; order Araneae; family Eresidae; genus Stegodyphus; species Stegodyphus dumicola. Next base: position 157,185,002 of record NC_140770.1, read on the forward strand.
TTTTTTTTTTGGCGGAGAGAATGCGTCGGATGACATCCCGAGACATTTAAAAAAAGAATAGATAGGATGGATTCTTCAAATGGGAAATGCGGGGTGGCTAAGGGATCTTATTCCATTTTTTTTACTTTTCTAAATAACAAATAGAATCGGGTGGATTCCATTTATCTCCTTCTAAAAAATATAGCAACACTTGATCCTTCCCGTCCTTTTTCATTTCCTGTTGACGTGTTAGATACTTTAGAGCCTCTTCGATTTTAATTAAGTAACCCCGATAGACCATCCGATCATCAATACTCCCGATATTGCGTTCGAGAGCCATTCTATAAGCAGCTTGAGATTGGAAAGGAGAATAATTATCAAAGTAGGTATTACGGCGTAAATGTTTAGGATGTTCGACTATAAAAAAATATTGTGTATAAATGCATTGATCTAATCCCGTAAATTCTAGTTTGATTAAGGGATACTGATCCACGTCCGAGGGTTGGTAGGCGAATCGGTAGCCGGACTCTTCTTCAAATTCCTGATACGCGACTCTGAACCATTTGAATCGAGGGTCGTCGTCTTTCTTGAAGCGTCTTTTATCCATTTGTCCATGCGGGAAATCCCATTCATCTTCATAAGCTAATTTAGCCTTGTACCGATCATAATCGTCTTGTAAATTGGGATGGAGAGTCGGATAAATATTGTTTTCAAATTCATTTTGAAGCACCGATATTTTTTCCAAATCGAAGGGTGGTTCGATACGTTTATTTTTTAAAAGCTGAATTAAATAATTTTGAAAACAGTATGGCATTTTTCGATGAATCATCACCACCTGTCCTTATGAGGTCTTTACCACTAAACCATATGAAGTAGAGTATTTGTTTCTCTGGATCATCTGAAAAAAGGAAAAAGAGAGAAAAATTCCTTGATTACCTATCCACTCAATGAATACATTTATGAACAGCAAATTTCACTAATTGTTGGAGCGCTAGCATGGCCATAAATCGATGACAAGATTTCGATCGACACGATGGACATTGCTGTGGCTGACGATGTTGAGGTTTGTAAATAACAGTCCATAAAAACTTGAGATGTACCTTTTGATGAATTTTTTCTCGAGTGGGTTCATTCGCCACGTAGAGGTTTTCAATATGAAATCGTTCCAGATCCGCATTCAATTGCTGAATAAATTCCTTCGTATGTGTTTTCAGGTCTCTGGCTATAAACCGGACGCAGTTCGTAAGAGTATATCCATCAGAGGTGACAGCCAACACACCAACAATTTTTTGGTGGAGCTTGGTCTGTGAGGACTTCTTCTTCTTTCTAGAGCGCTGATGAGTGGATGACGAGGGAGGAGAAGACAGTATTTCCAAAGAATGAGTTGGAGAAGGAGAAGACTTTTTCGGTACTCTAAAAACGGGTGAAAATGGTCCATAGAAAGTGGGTTCCGTATCTGGAATATCCTCAAAGGGATCTTCTTCACATGAAATGACTAAGTTATCCGTTGCCATGTGTTCGCTATCTTTTTACGAAACAGAATGAACTCCGATTTCTTTTTCAACCATTTATATACTAAGAGAGGAGGAGGGGGGAAATAAAAGTAGGTAGAGGTATCGGGACATCGTAAATATTTTTGATTGAGAGCTGGGAGAAAAAATTCTTTAACCTTAAAAAAAAAAAAAAAAAAACTTTTTGTTAATTTTTATCATGTCTTTTAGACATGATAAAAATTAACTCTACCCTCCTTTTCATTTTGAATGATGTCAATATGTTGTCTAGACATGTTTGTAAACAATAGACTTCAAGGAAAGTATGATTCATTCTTAGAAATCTATTTTTAGGAAAGGTGAGACATCATTCAAAACAAAAAGGAGGGTAGAGTTAATTTTTATCATGTCTAAAAACATGATAAAAATTAACAAAAAGTTTTTTTTTTTTTTTTTTTTTTTTAATTAAGCCTTTAGAATTTTTTCCACTTGATTCGATTGACAAGAAATCCCAGTTTTTTTTTTAAGAATGGAATTTCTCTTCTATATATTTCAGATCCCTCTGTGCTGTTGAAAAAGCCTGCACTTCAACTCTCCTGGAAACAGTTTAAGCCATGTCTTCTCTCAAGATTCTCTTTAGATCCTGCAAAGATGTGGATTGAGTCTCGTGAAAACAGTTCATTGTTCAAGAAATTCATAGAAAGATGGGGAGGTCTTTTTAAATGTACTATTTCTTTTTATTAACTCTTTTCTTATGTTTACGACCTTGACAACTTGTTGCTTTCTGAACTTCAGGTTCTTTGGTCGGCTGTCTAAAATCAGCTCTTACCTCAGTGGACGATGCATCAAATTCCATTGTACTGAATTCTCCATTTCTCGAAAAGACTTCTTTCAACATGTGGATGGCTTCTTTGGTCAATTCTAATGTTTTATCTATCGTTTTATTCTTTTCATTTTCACTACGTTGGAGGATAGCGGGAGTTAAAAAAGGATTTTGACAACAGGGTTCAAATTCTTTCGTTTTGTCTTTGCGATCATGACGATGTATTTCTATAATCTTGTCATCCGTATCATCAGGGTTTATCCATATTTCCAAATCTAACTCTTTACCTTCAGAATTTTTGGGAGATAGATGAATAAGTACAGGATCCATCGCCATGGTTAAATTATTGCTTCTTCTTTTTTTATTCCTCTTCTCCCTCTTCATTTTTTTTCAAAGTTTTTTATATAATCCACTCTTCAAGTCCCATATTCAACGAATATATTTCTGACTTTCTTTAAAAGCTTGCAATAGCCACTGAAATCGGTATCGTATCAAGTAGGCCAGAGCTCCAAAGTAAAATAATAGAATTAAACAGACGATATAATAATGAATCTTCAATACGTTGCCCAGTAAAGCGAAAAGAATCGTAGGACCCGCCGTTACCAGTAGTAAATGAATGGCGAACGTTTGTCTCTTCGACCATCCTTCCTCTTTGGGGCTTTCGTCTTCCTTTTCAAACCGACTCAATTCTTGGTCCGTTTGAAAGTTTTTCTCGATTCGTTTGAAATGAGATGTCATTCTTGACCTCTCGAAATTTTAGGAACACTTGTTCCATCTACAATGACATAATCGTACGCTGTGTTGCCTCGCAAGACCCGTTTTGTGAACCGTAAAACAGACTGATTCTCTGGACAATAAATCGGTCGGAATTCAACAGATTGGTCGGTCATACATTCTCGTTTTCCCGTTAACCTATGCTTTTCGTCTATGTGTGTATATTCCAAAACACAGGGGGAAGATAGATCGCCCAGAACTCGATGCACGTAGGGTCCACATTCACAGACGTGTCGTTCGGCGTCCCATCCTAGTCCGGGCACGTTCCACAAATCTCGAACGCAGTAATCGACAGAACAGACCCACGGAGATGTTTGAATCATTCGATTACCTCGTCGATCTAAAGAATGGCATTGACACTGGTATCGGAACGATCCATCTTCTAACGTTTCGTAATAATCGGCTACTTCTTGAGCGGGTTGTTGGGTTCGACGATCTATTAAAATATTGAGAGAAGGATCACGGGCTTCTGGATGTTGACAGGGATGTGTGAAAGAGGAACGAGGAGCACAGAGCCATCCCGAGGCCGAAAAAATAGGAATTTCCGAGGAAGAAAGACAAGCGGTCCGGATTCCTTGGGGAATACAATAAGTACCCGGTTCGAGATGATTCCATGTTTTATCAGAAAGAGTGAGTTTTTCGTAAAACGTGGGATTTGTTTCACAGAGCTGAGAACAATCGCAATGGCTATCGGGACACTGAAAGATTTGGAAAGGGCAATACGTCTCGGTTGAAATTTCTGGTAAGGCTAATGATGATGAGGGAGGAATAGAAGGCATCCGGAGATCGGGTTTATAAAAAAGATTCAAGAGAGTCACTAGAAATACAATGCATAGAATGATCGCGCTCGGGTGTATCATTTTTCTTTCTTTCCGCTTTTATAAATTAGAACCGGTTTCGATCCCTACGAGTTCTCATTATACTGTGATTCGACACTTTTCCAAGGACAAGTCGCTTCTGCAACTGTTTCCTCAAGACGTTTACGTGTTCGTCGATCAAGGTATTTGTTATTTGTACGAGAAAACCAACGAAGAAAAAACCTATATTTCAGCTATCCGGCTCGATACGCTGAAGCGGCACGATCTTTTACATTATAAATACATGCTAAAATGGCCTCATACGATTGAAATCGTGTCGTATCCGAATCATCTCACCCATCCGATGGATATTTTAAATTACAGAGCTTGAGGTTCGGTTTTGATGAAAGGAGCCGTATTCTTCACGGCAATATCGTTTTTATTCTCCGTAGTATACCAATGAGCATTGACCTCCCAAATATTTTGAATAGCCTTGCGTTGTGTTTCATAGACGGGATCGTCGAGCGATTTGAGAGGTAATAACGCGTTCGGTTGTAACCGTTGTTCGGCTTTCAAACCTTGGTGAACGATCCGTTTCAACATAAACGTAAGAAACAAGCGACGTTTTCCAAAGAAAACCAGCGACTCTTCTGTATGGGTATCCATAGCCGGATGAAAAAGTGTGAAATGGCGTCCTTTTTGCAGATCCATCACGTATTGGATGACGATATGATGATACCAATCGCGTTGCCGCATTTGCGAGAGGAAATGAAGCCGTTGCAATTGACGAAAATAACGTCGAGTTAAACGATACGAATCCATTCTGACTTACTTTTTTATCGCGCCAAGATCTTTCTTTATTGTTGACAGGATAAACATTCGCGATACAGAGCCGGCATTTCATCCAAAGCGCGATCTTGTTTTAAAAAATGTCGATAATTCGGTTGGGAACAACACGCTGCTGCGTCCTTTTTCGGAATTTTTTGCTCTTTCCATAATTGGCACATCTCGTTCATGAATAAAGGCTGGATGCTCGCCATACTTTTATTCGTTTTGGGTTTATACTACTGCTACTTGTATTTCTATAATTTTTCGGTCCCGTCCCCGAAAGTTCCTTCTTCTCCTCCGACGACAACGACGCGTTTCCAATATCAGATCGAGACCTCAAACGACAACGAGGTTTCGTTTCACACCTCCACGGGAAAAACATGGACGTTTCCTCTCCCACCCGAATATTATTTCGCGGAAGGACGGATTTGGGAAAAAGATGAATGTTTTGGACAGCCCGATGATACTCAGCTCCCCGCAACGGGGAAAAACCTCTACCTGTTTTTATTACGATCGCAGAGTTTTGTACCCCGCGAAAAGTCCATGATGTATTATTATTATCGATGTCGGCACGGTCGTGTTCTAGACGTGCTCTAGACGTGCTCATGTGTCAAGAAGAACATTCTCCTTCTACCTGCATTTCCGTCAATCCCTGCATCGATCAGCATGACGGATCGGTTTTACCCGATCCAACCAATCGACGTTTTTATTACGAATGCCAGAACGAACAACCGATTCGAATCGCCTGTCCGCCCAAGACATTTTTCTACTACGACGCTTGCACTTTGCGAAAACATTTCGTATCTTACTGTGAAGACGGTCAACATTTTCCGATTGACGAGGTGATGTATATCGAGTGTCGTGGCCATCGACCGAAAATGATTCGATGTTCGCCCGGAGAAAAATATTCGACACATTATCGGCGATGCGTGTCTGATCTCTGCGACGGATTTCCGGATAATACGCAACGACCTCTCCCCATCGTCCAAAAAGGATCTTTTCTGTACTCTCCGGGTTACGCGATTTGTGAAAACGGAATGGTTCGCGACACTGTATCCTGTCCTCTTTCCTGGGATACATGGACCGGCGATGCCTTATTCCATTTACCGATGGTGTACGACGAAACGTCCCAAACATGTCAACCGCCTCTTTTCTGTGAAAATGTTCAATCGAGCTCAAAAGAAACTGTCGTTCCCGCTCACGAGTATACGAAATATCTCCCGTCCTATCCATTTTCAACATCTTTGGATCGAGCTGTAGCTTACACGTGTGATCCAACCCGAAAACGTACGGTTCTAGAACCAGGCTATCGAGTGTCGGATCAATATACAGTTGAATGGGCTTGTGAGGATAAGTCGTCATCGTCGAAACTCGCGATAGGCGATACGAGCGATCAATATTTTGATTGCGCTAGGAGGGAAATTCAAACGTGTCCTCCTCAAACATTTTTTGACGGAAATGAATGTCGACCGCGCATCCCCGGGGCGTTTCAGTATCGTCATCTCGATGTGTTTAAATTCGATCATTTATCGATCGTTGCGAATTGGATTCGGCCCTGGACGACTCTTGATCATGAACCTCGTACCTCTTGTGACGAAACCAACGAAGAAGTTTATATTCCCGGCTATAATATTTGTTCTCATCCCGACTGCACGCCGTACCCATTCCTCAAACAATTGAAAACGGCTATTTATTTACCCACTTCTCCTCACATGTGTCTTTTCGAAAAGGGAAAAATTCGAAAAAAACGCGTTCGACGGCAAGGTTTGAAATTTTGGTCGCAGCGATTCGTGAAACAGGCTTCGACTTATAGCGTTCCCGAAACGTGTCGTGAAGGCCATCGCATACGATCGGGACGATTTATTCCCGATTCCGTATTATACGCCACTTGTAATTGGCGTCAACCTTTTGTCTTTTGTCCTTCTTCCTCCACAGAAGGAATTCGAGCCACTCCGTACGGGTATCACGTATGCGTACCCAAAGAAGAAGCCTATGAAGGGATTTTACCGGCTGGATTAACCCTTCGACTTGAAGTTCAAGAGCTGAGTCGTATTATACCGGAACATGGAGCGCGATATAAAATAGATGGACGAGAAGCTGTTTTTGATGCGACGCAGCATCCCGAAGGTATTCCCCTCCTTACCTCAGTCTATGAAATTTGGACCGAGCGCGACATGAAATTGTTTTTTAGAATTCTCGTCACGCATCCTCGTTCAGCTTACTGGGAAGACCGAAAATTAAAAGCCCTCCCCGATCCTGACATGACGTTGTTGTACACAGGTGAAATGACCGAAAAGCCCGTCACGACCGATGACTATCCGGTCTCGGCCGACTCGTTGATTCAAATGGAATAAAGTAGAAAAAAATGGATCGTTATTTAGGTCAAGGCATATTGTTTTACGCTACGGTTTATATCAGCATCATCCTAGTCGCAGTCACCCTCTTAACGAACCGGCTCATCTTTTTATTTTTATTAGTCCTCACGTTTGGTCTAGCTGCTTACATGGCTTATTTGACCGTTCATAATTCCGAACATCTCAAAACGACGGGCCAATCGATTGAAGACTGGATTCGAAAGATGTATCAAAAGATAACTGGATAATCGGAGGTGACTCATGTAAATATCAAGATCGGTAAAGGAAAAAAAACATGGTTTCGGTTTACACCATAGATGAATTTGGAAAAGAACGATATCCGAAAGATCCTAAAAAATCTAAACAGGAGCTGTATTATTTCGATAATGACATTCGACCTATTTTTGCCAAAGACGAGCATGGAAATGAATATTACGCTGTGGAATATCGGGGTCATGAATATATTCATTGGATGTAATGTGAAAACGTATGCTGTCAATGCGAGGGGAGGAGAGATTTATCCTAAATCCAGCATTGGAAAAGAATATTATATACAGGATAGAATTCGGGAAAAGCCAGAGACGAATTACATCCGATATGCACGAGACGAAAATGGAAATGAGTATTACCCGAAAGATCATAAAAACGAGGAATTTCTCTATATCTATCTAAGTTATGCTAAAAAAGCGAATGGTGATGAATTTTATCCGAGAAAGTGGTATTATTGAAAGATCTTCAGGAGAACAGTATCCGCAGCACGGACTCATTTGAAACGAAACTTGGAAAGCTTAAATAGGTAAATTCATTGGATGAATTCATTGGATGTAAATGTGAAAACGTATGCTGTCAATGCGAGGGTAGGAGAGATTTATCCTAAATCCAGCATTGGAAAAGAATATTATATACAGGATAGAATTCTGGAAAAGCCAGAGACAAATTACATCCGATATGCACGAGACGAAAATGGAAATGAGTATTACCCGAAAGATCATAAAAACGAGGAATTTCTCTATATCTATCTAAGTTATGCTAAAAAAGCGAATGGTGATGAATTTTATCCGAGAAAGTGGTATTATTGAAAGATCTTCAGGAGAACAGTATCCGCAGCACGGACTCATTTGAAACGAAACTTGGAAAGCTTAAATAGGTAAACGAGAGTCCATTCTTAAAAAATGGTATCTTGTCCATCGAGTCGGCTGGGAAAAAATTTCTAAAAAAAAAAAAAAAAAACTTTTGGTTAATTTTTATCATGTCTTCTAGACATGATAAAAATTAACTAGTTCCCCCTTTTGTCTGGGAATGTTGTCTCACCGTTTCTAAAAATAGACCAGAACCCATTCTTTAGAAAGGATGAGTGATGGTCTATTTTTAGAAAGTATGAGACAACATTCCCAGACAAAAGGGGGAGGTAGTTAATTTTTATCATGTCTAAAGACATGATAAAAATTAACCAAAAGTTTTTTTTTTTTTTTTTTTTTTTTTTTTTTTTTTTTTTTTCAGCTTTTAGAGTTTTTTCCCAGCCGACTTGATCCAGAAAACCAGACATGTCAAAATTGTTTCTGGAAGGGATTCTTGCTTATCTATTTAAACTCCAAGTTTCACTTCAGATCACTCTGTGTTGTGAAAGAAGAAACATCTTCTTATAATTTGTAAGTACTAACTGATTTTTAGTTTATTCACTGGTTAGTTACTCCCCCTCCAAGTCATTCGTTTTTTTTTTCTCTCCAAAAATCTTCAGCTTTCATTTAGAATGACGATAAAAATAAAACACAAATAGGAAAAAGATGGTCACGCATAAGTAATGCATGTAGGGTTGAAATAGGAAGGTGAATCCTGTTAACAAATAAACAATTATCGTGAAATAAATCCAATTTTTCGGGGTTCTTTCGTCTGTTCGTGATTTTTGGAGAAATGACATTCGCGTTTGGGGTCGATCGGTCATGGGCACTTTATGGATAGCATCTAAATATTCTTGCACTTTCTCGGCAAAGAAGAGGTATCGATCGCTCGCATCTTCTTCTAACACGTCCCATAGAAGATCGGGTGTGATTTCTAGAACATGGTCCGTTTCCGATTGATAAAACTGAACGTCTAATCGCCAGTCGATATCGTAAAGAGTTCGAGCGGTCAGCACTTTATTGAAATGAAACGGATCCAATATATCGAGTACGGCGGACAGAATACTTATACCCGTCAGCACATTGGAAGTAACCGAGAATCCTGTCGCGGCGATTCTGGAAAGTGTTGCGAGCGTACTTAATTGGGTCCGAACGACGGCTTGAAGGATGGCCGATTGAATGGGAAGAGACTGCATACTCAATTTGGTTAAGAGTTTAGGCATCCGTTTTTCAAGGATTTTTTGCGCGGCTTCTAATCCGATATCGATCCCTACATCAATCGCCAATTCATGAACCAAGGACCGTTTCACATGTTTCTTGGGCCAGTTTTGTACAAAGTCGGGAAGATGAGGAGGATATGGTGGTAACGTATAATTTTTTTTGCAGAGTGGAAATAGATCGATAGATACTGCTTCCCAAGAACAATTCGCCAATATCTTGCCCCGTCGTCGTCACACAATCAGGCCCGTTGAAAACAAGACCGTACGCTTCACAATAAGGCTGGTTGAGTCATAAATGACCCTCGACGAGATTGAGGCCGGCATGATGACGAGGAAGAGAAGGATGATTCGATTGAAAGAAAACTTGTTCGGGCAAGAGAGCTAATAATTTCTTGGCGAGATTTACGGCTACACATTTTCCATTTCGATATTCCGTGTCCATACTCTGCTGCGTGTTGGAATATAAACGGTCGCAGGCGGGTTGGCAAGCTAAACTGAAACCCGTTCCGAGTCGAATCCATCGCGGTTCATCTTCCGGGGAACACGATTCTAAATTTTCTTGGAAAGGGAAGCAGGCAATCATGTCACATCCCGTTTGCGTAAAAACAAATTTTTCGACGACGTGACATTGTTCCGGATCGAGGGATTTAGGTATGTAGTAATCCCGTTTGGAGTCGGCTTTTCTTATTTGGAAGGTGGTATGTTTAAAAATAAAAGCGTACCGACTTTGAAGAGCTTGTTCGTAAATATAGAGTTGAGTCGCTTCTTGAGCATACCGAATAGCGTGATCGAGATCGTAAGAAGTGACAGTATATTCATTTCTATTTTGAAACGAATCCCATTTCATCTTGAAGGAGGGCTTTGTTCCTATATATTGAAAAAAAGTTCGATGTTGTTGCTTTTTTAACAACAAAAATAGAAGGATTCTTTTTTTTATATAGTAACAAGTATAAAATGAGATTCAATTCAGTATTTACAGTTGCGTATGGAACATATACAAAAACCAGTTCGAAAAAAAATTTTTTTATTAAAAAATAAATTGTCTCAACTATAAAATTCTATAAATTTTAGTTTTTACAGTTGCGTATGGAATAGCGATAAAAACCAGTTCTCAAAAAATTTTTTTAATGAACTATCTTATCTATAAAATCTTGTCAAAATCAGTTTTTACAGTTGAGGATGGAACCTGATGAAAGAATATTTTGGAAAGGATGCTATTCGAAAAACATTTTATCATGGTTAGTAGTTCTTCTTGTAAAGGACAAAAACAAGTTCATTTCGTCTAATATTTGTGCATCTAAAGTATTTAAATCTATTCCAAAAAATATATATATAGTCTCCCACATACCTTCAATGTATTATTGGACTGTCCACTCTTTATATTCCATTAAAGAGCCATGGAAAAAATGTTCCGAGTCTCTAGGGGTTCATTTTGCCTTATTCACTACTTGTAGTTTCTACATTTTCGTCTTCACACTCTAGTCTTTCGAAGGAAGCTTCTACAGGATCTTCTCCTCCTCTTTCCGATGGAGGTGGACTCTCGGGAGAAATAGGATCTTCTTCCCCCTTTTCCGATGGAGGTGGACTCTTGGGAGAAGGATAACGAACAGGTTGTAAATCGACAATCGAAGGGTCGAAATAATCACTCGAAGCTAAAGTAGGGTCCGACATATTATTTCTGTTTTTCTTCTTGATTCTAGGATCCTCTCTCACATTCTTTCTCTTTTGAGAATTATTTTCTTGTTGATTCTTTTTCGCCTGGTATTGTTCCAATTTTTTCGTCTTCCAGACTTTAATTTCGTAAAATATATTTGAAAATAGATCCTGTCCAAGATACTTTAAATACAATGCACCCCATTCGCTTACTTCATCACTGGTAGAAGGTGTAGTGTTTATTATTTCTTCTATAGTACGTCGAATCACATCCACGTAGAGAAGAGATTCCGATCGTTTGGAAACTTCGTGATATAAACAACGGACGATTGGAGCATGAACTGCTTTAAAATCTAGAGCTTCTTGTTCGTTTAAAGGTGTTTTTTCATCTCCTCCGTACTGTAGATTAAAAACATACTTTTGCAGATCCTCGCTCAGCAATCCGTCTACGGCAAATAATTTATACACTTCTATCTTAGGTATTTCCTGTCGTTTGAATAAGATGTTGGAAAGTCTTATTAGATCGGTAGATCTAGAATAGTCTTTAGATAAAACTTTCTCGATCATATTCCATTCATCTGGCGTGGAGATGGTTTTATTTTGTACCAACTGCTGTTGCACATCCATCCATAAACGCCAAATGGTATTTAAACAGTATCGATGGACGGGTACAAGACGTTTCAAATCTTGAATCAAGGTCCACGGAAACATCATCATATTAGCTATTCTTTTTAAAACTCTCAACTGAACGGTGGTTTTAGTCGTAAACAAATTAGATTGATTAAATTCTTCCAGCACGACTTCATCCAACACGTACTTGAGACGATCCTTCAAGGGTAATGTCAAAGGCTCCAGGGTTACAGTGTTTTCCTGATCCATCTTGTCCTCAGTATGAAATGAGAAAATCGTCTCAGCTCCAGCAGTTTATATACTGTGAAACGAAAGGGGGGGAGGTAGAAAGGAGAAGCAAAAGTTGGGTAGTTAAAAAAAAAAAAAAACTTTTTGTTAATTTTTATCATGTCTTTAGACATGATAAAAACTAACTCTCTCTTCTTTTTGTCTGGGAATGATGTCTCATCCTTTCGAACATATTTCTAAAAATAAATTTCCAAGAAAGAAATGAGTCATGTTCTATTTTTAGAAACATATCGAGACAACAGATTAACATCATTTGAACAAAAGGGGGGATAGTTAATTTTAATCATGTCTGAAGACATGATTAAAATTAACAAAAAGTTTTTTTTTTTTTTTTTTTTTTTTTTTTTTTTTTTTTTTTTTTACGGCTCTGGAAATTTTTTCCAGTTGGTTCGATCGATAAAACCAGAAAAAGGACTTCCACTTAACTATTTAAATTACTCGAGTTTTGGTTTCAAATCAGTCTGTGCTTTGGATACCAGCCTCGAAAGAGCTTCAGTTAAAGTCTATTATATACACATTTTGGTAAGTGAACTTTATTATTTTGTTGAATTGCTTGGATATTGTTTCTTTTTCAACTCGTTGTGTTTAAGCTCTTTTCTTTCTCAAAACAATACGAGCTTGTCGTGGCAATCGATCTCGAGCTGTTGGATGCCGTCGTGAGCAATGACTTAATAGATATCGACAAGCTTTATTGGGAATTTTCTTATTTCGTATGTGGGCCCCACCTTCGGTCACAAACGTAATGGAATGGTTACCATATTTATGAAGCAATCGATTAGGACCCACACGAACGGTTCGAGATCCAAGAACGTATCCTCGACGTTTTCTCATAGGTCTTCTACGAATGGGTCTTTGTGTTCCTCTACGATTGATATTGGAAGGAGAGGAAGAAGAAGATGCAGACGATGAAAAGGAAGCCGAACGACTTCTTCTTACAGGACTTCTTCTTCTAGAATGACGTATTTCTAAACTACGACTACGATTTCTCTGACTTTTTCTTCTTCTTGGACTTGGACTTCTGCTCCTGCTTAGACTTGGACTTCTGCTCCTTCTTGGACTCGGACTGCGTTTTCTTGGACTTCTTCTTGAACTTGGACTCGAACTTCGAGAAGAAGGAGAAACGGACGGTCGAATAATGTAAGGGCTAGTGGTTACATCGGATTTGGCATACGTGTGGAGAGGAAATTGAAGTTCGAAATCGTCGGGAAGGTCGACTTGGTTTTGAATTTGTGAAGGTAGAATATCGTCATAATAAATAACTTCGGGTGTTCCAACAGGTGGAATTTCCTTCGAAACATCATCCTCGTTAGGATCATTCATTCTGACTTTATTTCAATCGAAACACGGATCCGACGACAGGATCTAAGTTATATCGCATAGAAGCTCGATACGCATCTTGAACCGATGTGCAAAGAATATATTCCAAAGGTCCGAATCGTTTCTTTTCTAAAATAATGGGAAGATCGACCGTCCCTGCTCGATAAAAAGGCGTGAGGGAGAGAATTTCATTCAATTGTAACACGTTCCCGTGCTGGAATTCCCTACAACAGAGATAATCGATCCATTTCTGAACGAGTTTCTTATAAGCACGAGCTTCCGCGGACGTTTTAAAACACAATTGCCAGCCTTCAATGCGATCGATATGATTCAGCATGTAATCAAAAGCTGTCCAAAAATGAAATAACAGTGACGACGTATTCCGGAAGGACGTGAGATCGATTAAAATCCATGACATGTTTTCTAAGGGAGTCGGATCGGGATTCTCGGGACTGATCCATCGATCCAGGGTAGGACTAGGACCAATCGAAAGAGCTTTCTTGGACTCTTTAACTTCGGGTAGATCCGTTTTGTAAAGGAACGTCTGTTCCAAATCCCTCAGCTGTTTGGTTTTTTCCATATACCTTTCTAAACTTCCCGGGAAATGAAAATAGGATAAATAGGAGCACGTATGGTATCGATCGATGAAAATCATGTGGCTCGTTAAAATGACGAGGCGCTGAGCCGTTTTAATGTCGTGGTGTAAAACGGCATGCGGAAAAGGTTCAATGTAGAATAATAAATCGCACGTGTTCGTGCTCAATTCTTCCGGTTTAATCACACGCACATGAGGGGAAGACGGGTACGTATAAAAGGGACAAATGACAAAAATGGTGAGGTGGGATAAATGTTTGGAAATGTAATCGTTGATCACATAGGGTAATCGACTCAGGTTCCCAAACACAATTGTTTTCTTGTGTTGGAGAAGGTACTGAAACAATTCGTCTAAATGATTCATTCTTTGCTCTTCTTTTTCTTTTTCTGAAATAAATGAAAAAAAAAATATTTAAAAATATGGAACCATGAATTCAGAAACGATTATGACACAAACTGTAGCTTGCATTTCTTGGTTTTTGAATGAAACGTTCGGTCCCTCGATTGCCGATCGGTTCAACCAAGAAATTCAATGTTGGCCCGAGACATGGAACCGGTTACGCGAATGGTTAGTTCATACGCCGATAAATAACCCCAAAGACTGTATTTTATCGTTTGCTCAAACTCTGCCTCAGTACGAAACGTTCCAGGCCTCTTTAGAAAATTCGCTCGCTATTCACAAAGAATTTTGGAATAATGTATTTACTAACTTGAGAGTTGCCCAGTCGCTTTTAGGATCCCCATGAATATTTCGAAGCTAGAACCGTTCGGTATCTTTGCTTTAGCGGGCGGATTACTCTATTCCATTTGCGTGTTGATTGTGCATGAGGAAGAAACTCACTTTAAATTTCATTTCACGGTCTTAACGCTCGTCATTTTTCTAGCGCTCATGGCCATCACATCTTTCAAATATTTAAAATACCGCTATCAATGTGAGAGAATGGAAGATATAATGTCCGCTTTGAAAATTCAATAATAATAATAAGAAGAAAAAAGCACTTCCATCATGAATTTTGTCGAACAGTTATACGAAATGACGTTGGATGAAATGGCCACTTATTTAAGTGAGAAAGATCCTATTTTCCGGAAATTGTTCACTGAATATGTGGAGTATGCCAATTTATTACCCGAAGAACAAACTCAAGCCGAAACGCTTTACCGACAATATTTTCCAGAATCGGAGGATACTCTCGACGCGTTTATTGACAATTGGCGACGGTTTAAATTACAGTATCGTTCCGACAATGGCCGACAGGCCGAAGAAGATGTCGAACCGGACGAGGTGGAAGTTCGTTCTCAAAAAGGTGGACCTTGTCCGGGTTTCGTCTTTGATCCGAAGGGGAAACGACTTTACAGTCCGAAAGTCCTGAAACCGTTCATATCAGATCGCCGGCCAAATGAATTTGATGTGTTCAAGTTTCTCATGGACAAAGAACGCAATCATGAAGTGTATTACCTAAATATTGAACCGAACGCCAATGAGCTGTATTTAGATATGTCTTATGAAGATAGACGCAACATGGACACTCGAGCAGATCAAGCGCTACGGAAAATGGCGAAAATGGTGACCATGTTAAATCAAAATTGCCATTATAAAATATTGGATCTCTATAGCGAAAGACGAATCACATAAACTAAACGCGAAAAGCCAAAGAAATAAAAAATATATTATTAACATACCTGAACAGAAGCTTGTATTCAGGTCATAGCACAGACTGATTTGAAGTGAAACTGGGATGGTTTAAATAAATAAGTGAAAGTTCATTATTGTAATAAAATGGTGATATCTGGTCAATCGAGTTGGCTGGGAAAATTTTTGAGAGCTGAGAAAAATATTCTCTAGTAGTAAAAAAAAAAAAAAAAAAAAAAAAAAAAAAAAAAAAAAAAAAAAAAAAAAACCTTTTTGTTAATTTTTATCATGTCTTTAGACATGATAAAAATTAACTCTACCCTCCTTTTCGTTTTGAGTGATGTCAACATGTGTCTAAAAATAGATTTCCAAGAAAAGTATGATTCATTCTTAGATGTCAATAAAAGCAGTTGTTGGTATATTTCTTCTTGGATTGAAGTTACGCCCGTCCATCACCTTGAACGTGTTTATGAATACGAGTGACTCATCGTTATGTATGAAAGTATTTCTCTGAAAGATTTTGGATTCATCTTGGGTAGGTCTTGTCATATTTTTTTTAATTACTTCATTACTTTTTCATAAAAATGCCTCCACCTAGCATCAGAGCTATAATATGTAACATTATATTTCCGTAAAACATCCAGTTGCGTTGATTAAAATGTTCGGCTCCTGTTTTGGGTGTCGCATCACTGTAAATAGCTGTTGCCAGGTAGCCGAAATTGAGTAACGAGACAAATACAATTCCTAATAAGATAATTACCATGATAGCCTTTGTATCCATCGTGATGTATTTTTGAATCTAGTCTTTATTCTCTTTTCGGTTACACGTAAAGTAATAAACCGACCATTAGTATATTGATCACATTGACAACCGTTGGAGCAATGAGCAACATTTTATTGTTGGCCCAGAAATCGCTCGCTGTCGTTCCTTTGGTCGTGACTTTATTCGGATCAGCAGCATCGTAAACGAAAGCCACACTGCCGTAGGAGAGACGATATACGATGAGGGCCATGATGACCAGTGTTGTCACCAGACATATTAAAATGGTTATGGCGAGAGTCGAACGAAGATTAAAACCAAACATTGTTTTATCCACTAATGATTCCTTTATTATGTGATTTCTTGATGGACTTGTCGATACCATTGAAGAAGATTGAAATGTAAAGGGTTCGATTGTCCCGAATAATAGACGAGTAAATTTCGGTACATGAAACATTGGAATAGGTAAAGAAGAAAAAAACAGAGTAGATGAAATAATATCATGATGGAAACGATTCTTGATCGTTCATCAGCTTAGATTCCTTATCAGGAAGAATTTCTAAGAAGTCAATTGTTATTGACGTATCCCAAAAATATTATTTTTACACCTCAACTCTTAGACGCGCATTTACGATATGTAACGGAACATGTTTATCCCAATTATCCCTCGGCAGAAAAATTCAACGTGGATTCTTTAAATGAGGTGGATTGGGCTCATTCCGTGATTCTGGTGAATCAAGACAGACAATTATTAATCGCTCCTGAACCGGTTAAACAGCTCGTCAACCTTGATCGGCGTTTACGGTACCATGAAGCGGCCGAAACTATATTCCATGGATTTCATTTCTTTCCTAAACTCTTCTATATATTTCAGTTTCGATGGATCGTGTTTCTGGTGTTGGTTGCGTGGTTTATCGAATGGAGAATAGACATTCAAAAAAAGAAATTCTTTTAAGAATATGGACCCAAATAAGAAGGTTTTTCCTATGATGGAGTATAAGCTTGGATCCAGGCCACAGCACTGACTGACGATTTAAATAGTTAAGTGAAAGTTTATTCTGGTTAAAAAAGGGTAACTTCTTGTCCACATCGAATTGACTATTTAAAAAAAAAAAAAAAAAAAAAAAAAAAACTTTTTGTTAATTTTTATCATGTCTTTAGACATGATAAAAATTAACTTTACCACCCCTCACCCCTATTTTGGTTTGAATCAGGTGTCAACATGTTTCTAAAATAAATTTCCAAGAACGATATTACTCATTCTTTTGTTTAGAAATCTAGTTTTAGAAATGGTGAGACATCATTCACAACAAAAAGAAAAAAGGGGGTAGAGTTAATTTTTATTATGTCTAAAGACATGATAAAAATTAACAAAAAGTTTTTTTTTTTTTTTTTTTTTTTTTTTTTTTTTTTTTTTTCAACTCTTAGAAAATTTTCCCAACTGACATTCTCATGTTTTGTTACTAATGGACTTTCGTATTCCTAAGCTTTTTTTTCATTGGTTATTTTTCTCCTTTTCTAGGTGTTCCGATCATTTCAAAGTCAGGCGTAGATGCAGTTGCATGATTCGCTGCGATCGCCATTAATATACTTGTCACGTATTTACTGACGGCATACATTTGCTGTGTGAAACGATTATACAAAGGATTGGGGACTTTGAGAGGTTCCTTCTTTGACAATTCGTCTTGAATCAAAAACGAAACGCAATGGAGTTCCGTGGATACGTTCGTATCGTCTGCTTGCAGAGTTTCTTGGAATACGGCAAAAGCCCGATTCAAATCGTGATCGGTGACGAGTTTCGTTAAATATGGAGCGATATATTTATCGTGAATGACTTTCCCGATCACGCCATTCAACATGTCAAAGATGGAATTAAACGCCATCAATTTTTTTAACTGAATTTCCGAATGGACGCATGTTTTAGCGATACTGTACATTTTTAAAAATCCTTCGTAGCCTTCTGGAATTTCGGTCGTTGAATCTAGAACGTGTTTACTCATGGGCAGTTTTTCAATGACTTTCCGTAGATAAGAAACGAGATATTTTTCGCGAGCCGTTTCCAATTCTCGATTCATTTGCTGACCGGGATCTGTGTGTTTATTTTGAAGCTCTAATAATAGAGACACGTCCGACTCTTTAATTCGTTTATGGGTAGGTTCTTCTTCCTCCTTTTCCCCCTCTCCATGGTCCATTTCCTTTTCGGATTCTTCATGAGCGCGTTTCATTTTTATTTTGATTATATGTCTCCCTTTCTTTTATTTTGATTTTCTCTCTCTTTCTCTTTAAAAGATATGATTTTTTTCCAACGCTTTCGTGGGTTCTCCTTTAATATCGGGAAAGACGGCTGGATCTAACGTCGCCGCATATGTTTCTACATAAGGAGCTCGAGCAAACGTGACATGCCACATGCCTTCCTCATTCGGTTTCATCTGAATACCGTTCGATCGAAGAAGGTTTGGGAGGGTTTTCAACAGTAAATGGAAAGGATTGAGAACGACATGGCCTTGATAAATTTCGGGAACGCGTCGATCCTCCTCTGAAAAAAGACATACGGGATATCGATACAGGAGCGTGTAGGCGTTCGCGTGTTGACTTAATTTTCCATCCAGTTCTTGCTCGATCAACTGGCAACGTGTGAGCTGGTTTTGTAGAATAATGGTTTCGTAGCACGTTTTAACATGAAAAACAGGATCTTCGTGGCAGTGACGCGTATGCACCGTAAAGGGAAGGTACTTAAAAACATATTGCATGTAGTCAAAAGGCCACGTTTCTTCGATTTGCAGATGGTGTTTCTTGGATTGGACCACGTAATAATTGAAAGGATAGGATAATTGAATCGGGTCTAAATTCTCAAATTCGATGAACGCGACCGGCGAATAATCAAACATGTAGAAATAGGCAAACAGTTTCACATGATGGATCGGGGAATCGGGTTCGCTTTTAAAAATATTCGCGCAAGCATTATAGCCCTTATCGTTATTTTTCAAATAATAGGGATGATCGAGTCGCACCCCAATATTCCCATACCTCGGATCACACACACAACTTCCAAATTCTGCATGATAAAAAGTATGTTTTAAAGGCTGACCTGTAAAAGCATCGAAGGAACAGGGCTGCTGGAAGTAACCGGGTTTTTGGAAAGACGCGAGATACTTTTCGGAAAATACGGTCGGATCCCATACGTTGTTTTTTTCTTCTTCCTTCGAAAACGCTAATCGTTCGTGAGCGGTCATTTCTTCACACCCGAAACATTGCAAAAGCGGCTTGTATCGAAAATCGCAAACACATTTACCTTCTTTCAAAGGATCTTTGTCTAAACTTTCTAATCGGCCGTGAGGTCCGCAAGCAATGTCCACATCACAATTCCCCCGCGTTCTTTTTGCGTGACGAGATGAGGGTATTTACAAAAACAGGTCGCGAATTTCAATCCTTTTTGATTCACCAGAACCCACTCTCCCGTAGCTGAAGAACAAGTAGCATGGGGAAGGAGTTTGGGAGGACATTCACCCCGAAAACATATTTGATCGTCGTCACAATCGGTTGCGTGAATACAAGTCGAATAAAGCGTCGTCCGCTGAGGAGGGTGGTAGGAAATGGATTGCCAAGGAGGGGTTGTAGTCGTTTGGGACTCGTTTCGAAACAGGTAGATCATGATCAGGTAAAGATAAAAGACGAGAATAAATATCCAAAGCGTCATCTTCTTTTTTTCAATAGAGGTTCACAACTTTTATTTTATCGCCTCGATCTTCATGCACCAGACCGGCATTATCTCGTTGAGCCCCTATTTGTTCAAAATATTGCAAAAGTTTATATTTGGTTTGTAGATTCTGGATCGATAATAAATATTTTCGAACACTGTAGACCATATCGTTTCGTTGAGCCTTCACCATTTTGACAGGGTCGTCCATTATTTTTAAATTACTTGTTTACGCCAAACATTTGATTCAGTGCATCCTCCGTGGAGGTTCCTGGACCCCCCTTAATAACACTTACTTTTCTAGCATTTGGATACTCTATTGGGTCTTTAGGAAGTCCTCTTGTGTCCATCTGTAATTCTTTCTGTTCCGGTTTCACCTTTTCCGCGATCGAGGTGGCTATTAACTGAAGGAGGAGAGGTTGATTAAAATTGCGGCAAGGAACGATTTTGTTCAAATATTGACTGTACTGAGGATCAATATTATCTTTTCGGTGTATAATGCTGGAAAGCATATGATCGGTAATCACAAAACTGTTACTCAACAGCGATTCCGATAAACCTCGATGAATAAACATATTATGAGGAGTGAGATAGGGAAGTTGATCCATTTCTTTTTGAGCCATCTTGGCAAAAAATCGGTAACGTCGTTTGGATAATAAATGTCGACGATCAATTTTCCATAAATCCATTTCTAAATGCTTTCTTCTTATTTAAAAATGAGTGACGGGTTTGAAGTAATTGGGAATGCCGATAATTTCGGGACACTTCTCTTCCCCTTCTTCCATCTCTTCGACTACAGTGAGGGAAAGAGGAGTTTTGATATCCAGATCGGTCGAGAACAGGACAGATTCTTTAAATAAGATAAATTCGCGAACTAAACCTCCTACCTTGTACGAATTTTCTCCGAACGTGTACCGGTTAGAAATTTGAAGGTTTAGAATACCTAGAAAAGAAGTCGTCGTACCAAACCTATTTTCAATCGAACACTGAAAAGTATTTTTTAAACCCTCTCCATTAAAGATCCGACTCTTTCGTATACACCACATATTTTTATGAATTTGAAATTTATCTTGGGCTCCTTTACAAGCAGAGCAAAACGCGGGATCGCACCGGTCCATGAAAAAACGACAATTCTCCGCAAATTTGTGTTGCGGATTCTCTTTCATGCTTTCGCCAATTTTAGTTAAAGGAGCACACAGTCGAGTCATGAACGAAGTTCCTGTTTTATTGTTCTCCCCCGGTTTCAAATACCAATAACCAGCCACGAGAACATTATAGCAATTTTGTAAACCAATAATGTTTCGGATGTGAACAGTATCTTTTCGAGTTCCTTTGGAAAATTGAACTTTTTGTTGACAATGTGTCTCGTACAGCGGATCGTGATTTAAAACATCTTCCCAGTCGGGACATATTAAGTTGAGAGCACCTTGACGTTCTTTTAATTCGTCGATAGCTTTCTCAAGGATGGGAGAAGAAAGAATATTCTTGATAATCAACGAATAATCCATTCTTACTCAATAGATTTCTTCTTTTCGAACAAAGTAGAATGTAGTATCTTGGTTATTAGACTACTGGCCTTAGATGTTACCTCTTGAGCAGCAAAAACTGATTTGAAGCGAAAATGGGATGACTTAAATAGATAAGCGAGAATTCATTCTAGAAAGAATTTTGCAATGTCTTGTTTGGTTGATGAAGTCGAGTGGAAAAAAATTTGTGAGAGCTGGAAGAAAAATATCTGGAGAGTAAAAAAAAAAAAAAAAAAAAAAAAAAAAAAAAAAAAAACTTTTTGTTAATTTTTATCATGTCTTTAGACATGATAAAAATTAACACTACCACCCTTTTGTCTCTGAATGATGTCTTACCATTTCTAAAAATAAACTATGACTCATTCTTTTCTTGGAATTTTATTTTTAGAAATGGTGAGTCATGGTGTATTTTAGAAACATGGTGCTGAGACATCATTGAAAACAAAAAAGGGGGGTCATTAATTTTTATCATGTAGTACAGTGCCAGCTGCTCTTGCGACTTGCCCGAACATTTTTTCGATTTGATCCTTCTTCATCGACAATTGAGTTCGGAGTATGTGTTGCCTTTTGCAACGCATTTCCGAGAACGTTCGGGATATACAATAGGTCTCTTTGAAATGAATCCTGGACTTTATAGTGCTCGCATTCTTCAACCGGAATATTTAGCAGAAACGTTTTACACGTTCATTGTTTTCTTGTGTAGTATTTGTTATCGACTCGGAGGAACGGCTCCCGTTTTAAAATTATGTTCTTTTGTGTACACGGACCATCATCCCGTGCTCGTGGATATTGGAGCTCTGAATGTGGAAAAGAGAGAACGCATCGGTCATCGAGAATTTTTAAACGAGAAGAAATGGCATCGGTTCTTGAAACGATGAACGACTCGAGACATTATTCGGTACGTGAAACTCATGCATCCGGATTATTTTAAGAAGAAATGTCGCGGTCAATGCATTCTCTCCGAGAAAGTCGTCTTCAACGATGTAACGCATCAACTGATTTGTAAAAGTCGACAACGCAGTCTGGCCGATGTTTTAGATACTTTTCAAGAACTCATGCCCCATGAGCCTATTCGTCAACTCATTCGAACGTGGCTTTCTGCGAGATAAACAAGAAGATGGATTATAAACAACTCGTCCTCGATTTATTGAAACAGAAAAAATATCCCATTTTATTGGGTTATGTGGTCATGGATATTTATTACAAAGAGGTTTATAAATCAGACGGGAAAGTAAAACGATTTGACTCCCCATGTTTCGAGTTGAATCAAAGATATTTAGAAGAACCCAATCCATATAAACTGGAATTTATCACTTCGGACGAGAGTAGTAAATTGGTTATTCGACGACAAATCGATCCTAAAGATTTTAATATAAATCAATATCCGGAAAAATGTTTTCGTGTTAAACTGTCCAGTCACCATCTTGCTGAATTTGATATGTTTAAATACAAGATGTTCGAAGAACAAATTTATAATTTCATAATGTATCTGAATAGTAACATTCCTGCCATTCGAGAATTTTTGAACTTAACTCACGACGAAAGTGCTCGATATTTACCCCAGTCCATACGACTATGGGTGTATAACTATAAAACGGCCAAGATCACTCATCAAATTATGGATCCCGAATATTTTGGACCCCGTTCATCTCTTTTACTGGAAACACGCATGATTCAAGGTTTATTGTCACCGTGCACTTCTAAATCAGTATTATTGTCCCTTCGAGATGATTATGCTTGGAAGAATCATACCGATAAAGCCATTTTACCGTCTTATGTATATGATTACGATGCTTATAATTTATATTATTCGGATCACTGGAAGGCTCTTGTCCCGCTGGCTTTTAATCCGTTAGAAAATCCCATCATTTGTTAATATTCCAGTTGCAGCACGTACTCATCGTCTTCACTCCCGTCACGAACAAAATTGATGTAACGTTTCGTTTGAGGATCCTTGTAGCGACAGACTTGGCGAATACCCCGACAAATAGATCCCGGCAAATTTAAATCTCGATCCATTCCTCGAGTCGGTTTTAGAATCAGACCCGATTCGTTTGTCTCGAGGGCTTTTATAAACTTTTGATCGTAGCCAACACGAGCTTTGAGTTTGGACTTTCTCTTTCTCTCTCTTTTTTTGGGTAGAGGAGCCAAGTAATGCCGAATGGGTATATCTATACTCGAAGAGCGACTTCGGGATCGATTTTGGACTCTTGTTGGACTTGGAGATCGACTTCGGACTCTTGTTGGACTTTGAGATCGTGTTCGGACTCTCGTTGGACTTCTCGATCGACTTCTCGATCGACTTCTAGAACGTTGACGTTGAGATCGACGCCGCATATTTGGATTTATTTCTACTTTATTACGGTTTAAGAAACGTTTTACATAGTCTTGGACACGAGGTTCTTCACTCATAGCGTCATACCAGTAATTTCCCGGAATGATTATAAATTTATCGTCTCGAAACTTTATAAACTCTTCTGGACTATAGCGGGGAAAAAATTTTTGTAAATGAGACAAGTCGAATAAAACGTGCCCCAACGAACATGTCCCTGTCAATTCAGAACGACGCACGTTTCGATTTAATTTCTCTTCTAACACCTTTTGAACATACTCAATAGGAACTTTGGAAGGATAAGACATTTTTTTTTTTGCTTTATATTCCCCAAATGACTTGTCCATAGAAATATAATCGGAAGAAAACTGAATCTCGAACGTGCTGGTGTGTATCATAGTAAGCGTGATCGTATAAATCAAACACATCTAAATGAGCCAAGGCATGTAAAGTAAAAATGAATAATAATTGCCATGTCGTTTCATTACGATAAAATCGAGTTTGATCTACATTGACCTGATTAGCATAATAGGTGTTCATATTGATCGTGCCCCTGTTTTGATCTACCAGCATCTTGTTCGAAGTGGAATAGTTTAAGCAGTAATTGCGATGAATTTTAATAAACTCGAAAAGATTAAAAATAACGTAGACGGGAATTTTTCCTTCCTCGGTTTCGGTTTCATTAATATATAACTGAATAACCTCTTTGGGTCCTCCTGGCTCTTCACAATAATACATGGACATTTCGTAACGGTCCAATCGACGAATTGGATTTTCCAAGATACGATTGAGAATCGAGACCCATCGTTCAAATATGAAATGGAATTTTTTAAAATCGATCGTGGCCCAATCGTCCATGATTTTAAAGCATGCCGTACAAGCATCTCGCCAAGTATTAATTTTAGACTGAAGAGCCGTTTGACGACAAGATCGACGTTCTTCGTGTTGATCAACTCGTCTTTCCATATCCTTATCCTTTGTTTTTTTTTCCAAAGAAAAAAAAAAGATGGCTGAAATGTATATATTCTTGATGATGTTTGGTCTCTTTCTATTTTTCTTTCCTACTTCTGTCATAGAATCGGATTCCATCTCCATGAACGAATCTATACCGCTTAAAGATTGTCGACGAGAAAAACTCCGGTGTGTGGATACATGTGATTTTCTTTGCACAAACGGGGAAGAAATGCAATGTGTTCGAGGACTCTGTATGCCCAAACTGAATCCTTACCCGTGTCAAACTGAAAAAGGGGGTATGATTATTCTTATCGAAAAAAATGGATTCTATCAGTGGTCGTGTTACTGTACGGATCCAGCTTTTTACAATGGACCGGATTGTGGAGAATTGGCGAAAGACGTTTGTCAAAATGGTACATTTATCTATAGGGGGTTCAATCAGCATGAATGCATGTGTCAATTTCCACAAGTAAAGGCTATGATTCAAGGAAAACCTCAGTGTGTGCATAGGAATATAGCTCGGTTTTATCGGGATCCGTAATGAACTGGATCATTAAAAAATATACGTCTGAAAATGTCTCAAATTTTTTGAAAAAACAAACCGTGACTCTATCTTACATTGGGTGCAATTAGAAATTACCCCTCTTTTCGTCCGAAAATGATGTCTCACAATTTCGAAAAATTGAAGACATCAATTTCGGACGAAAAAAGAGTTTTTTTTTTTTTTTTTTTTTCTACCAATTTAATTGACTTGATCCTTATGGTTTTTTAATTATCCAGACTCTCACTTATCTATTTAAACAATCCGACATTCCCTACAGATCAGTCTGTACTGCTGAAGAGGTAACATCTTTCAACGCAGCTTCTACGTTACGACAAATGCTTCAATAAAGGTAAGAGATTTTTCCTTCTTAATTATTTTTCGTTTTACTAGAAAGAAATGATTATCCTATTTTTTTTGAACCTATCTAAGTGTTTTGAGTTCTACTTCAGATTACGAAGTGCTTTTGAAGATCCAATCTGGTTATCTTTTTCAATCTATAAAAGCAATGATCCCTATATTTTTTGAAAGTTTTTTAAAGAATAGACTCTTGTGTTACTGATTCCATCTCCTTTTTAGCTTCTTCTTGTATATATTTACGATAACCTGCAATTTTCATAGAACGTTTAATGATGGTAAAGGAAGGACTAAAGGATCGATTCGGAAAATACTTTCGAAAGAATCGTTTTAATTTTCTTAAGCAACCATCTAATGATCGAGGGAAAAGTGGGCCGGCAATAACCCAAGCTAAAAATTCATACAAAAACCGATTACGTTGATCCCATATATTGGACGATGCCAATTTCTTTTCTGCATAATGTCGTCGAAGATCTGTTTCGTTCAGAAGTTTTAAAATTTCGTTTGCTTTTAAGTCAGTTTCAAGAATGACAAGAATAAATAAAGCCATCTCTTCATATTCATAGCGATCTATAACTATTTTTCTAAGTTTTTTGAGATCATTTAATGTAAGAAGAGGACATTGACATCTTTTAATATGAATTTGTTTCGAGCGCTCCCTTTTTTCACCGAGCAAACGGTATAAAAACACGATTTTATTTTTTATTTTATTATACGATTTCCTCTTTTCCTCAGTCAGATACTTTTCATATATCTCTAGTGCTCTTTTATAATGATATTTTATACCGTCACCATGTTTTTGATACCAATCATAGAATTCATTAAAATAAAATTGATACTTAGCTCGTGTTCCTTCCGAAATATTCATACGTTTAATAATATTTTGACATTCCTCCATCGACGGACATTGTTTGAATACTGTATTGTCAGGCTTATGTCTATGTTTAGGAAGAGCGTTATCCGAACATTTCCATCGTCTCATTCGTTGGTATTCTTTTTCTTTGAATCGAACGTTTGGATCTTTTCGCCTTTCTCGTTTTCTCCATCGATTTGCTTCTTTTACTCGTTCCAGTGACCAATAATGTTTCAAATATGCTTTTCTTTTTCTTTTCCTTTCAGATAAAGTTGTAGGTTCCTCAGTATCCATCTTGATTCCTACCCTTCATTATTAATTATTATCTATTATTTTTCACTTCGTCTTATATTTTTTAATCTAATCCTTTTTTGGTACCTAAAAAGTAAATTGATTAAAAAAAATATAAGGATTCCATAAAACTTTTAAATTTTCCTTGACCGTAAAATAACAAAGATCCTAAAATCCTTACCTTTTAAATGTAGTGTGTCCCATAGGACAAACCGGTTTGTCCTATGGGACACACTAGATTTAAAAGGTAAGGATTTTAGGATCTTTTTTATTTTACTAAAAATTTGATAAAAAGGTTTATACTAGAAGGTTTCAAAATTTTATTAATGATATTAAATTATTATTATTAATGATTTTTTGAATGGGTGCCAGGATCTGACGCTATTGATAAAGAAATAACTTAATCCATAATATATATGTCTGAAAAACAAATACCATGAAGGGGGAACATAGGTTTCCTAATATTTATCTTGCTGTGTTTTATAAATCATGTAGATGGTCAGACAAATTACTAATGTAATGACAAATAAACAGTAAAGCTGAATAGTATGAATAAAAGGCATAAATGTCTTATAATTAGATCCAAAAACGGATCGGAGAAATGATTCATAACTCATTTTATCTTGTTCATTCCTTTCTCTCTAATTACATACAAGTTCTATCAATATCCTTAATGGATCCAAGATTCTACTTCAACTATAAAATTGACTCATCGTAAGATTTTTTACTTGCAGATACTCGAGGCAGTTTGGTCTGTTTATTAGAATTCCAAATACATTTCCCGCATCTGTTCTAACCAATGGATTCTGGATTTACAACGAGCGGTTTTTATCAGAAGCATAAAAGATTTTCCCCATCTATTCTCTAGCCATGGATTTTAGATTTTATTAGACCCCTTAGCGAATGTCAGTTCGGATACTACGCCAACTATAAAATCGGCTCATCGTAAGCTTTTCCACTTGCGGATACTTTCTCAGATGTCTATTTTCTTCTTTTTTTAATCCGACCCTCTCAAAAACAAAGGATAATGAATATTCATAAATACGCTACACTTTACAGCCAATTTCATGGCTTGCATTTAGGAGGATTCAATGTGATTCAAGATACGATTTTTTTTCCCTTAGCCCATATGCGGCTTCAACCTTCTGTGATTCGAAAACTCGTTCATTTCGATAAAGTCGTCCCGAGTCAGAAACCACTCGTTCTCGTCCTAGCCGCCTATTGTAAAATGTCGGACTTATCGTGTACCGTTTTTCTTCAACGCAATGCATCATGGATCCTTCTTTTAGAAAACGAACGGGTCATTTTCCCCACGATCCCGAATTCATCGGAATCCTCCCACAATCTTTTCAAACTTTTCGCCACACCATTTTTTGTGAAAGATCCTAAAACGATCGAACGGTATTTACAAAATCCCGTGTTCGAAAACGTGTACCGCTCCCAAAATAATCATACAATTCTATATTTAGACGAATGGGATATACCGTATCCAGGAGGACATTACTTTGATGATGATAACGGGCCCAGATTACATTTACTAGAAGATGACGGAGGGAAAAGGTATCGTCTTTGTTTTTTGTCAAACCAGGTCCATCACGAGAATGACCTCGTCCATAATTTCATCAACGAATGGAAAGATCGACCGGACGTTTATTACGATCCTCTGAAAACGCGAATGGCTTTTCCGTCTTCCTTTATTGAATTTTTACCGTCCGTGAATCCTGAGAAACCCATCCCGTTTCCCATTGAGTACAATAAGAGTACGGCGCTCATTCAAAAACAATGGACGTATCAGCACCATCCTCAATATATTGTCCAAGATATTTTGAATACGTACGATCAGAGAAATTCGCTTGAGAAGGTCGGACTCTTGATCGAATACCCGTTTCAAATCGGGTTCGAAAATGCTACTCGATCGAATCCTAACGGGAAATGCATTGCACTCGTCGTCAACGGTTCTGAACCGGAAACGATTTTATATGTTCGATCACCGTATCAGCGGTACATGGAATATCAAGCCATCCCCACGACCGTGCACTGGATTCCTATTCTCTACGAACCAGAAACCACGTATCCACTCCAACCGGTCGTACTCTGTTCGACGGTCATCGGGTTTGAATACAAAAAGTCTTTCTTATGTTTAAGTTATGTCATGCTCGAATCTCATCCGAAACAACCTGCTAATAGAAACACGGCGTGTCTGATTCATCCCGTCACAGATGTGAGCGAATTGACGTTTCTCGAGAGTTACGAATACGATTGTCAGCATGCGCTTCACCGAGTTCGATATGCTTCCATTCCTCATGATTTATGGTGTCTGACCAAAATCGAAGAAGAAAAACCAGTTCCACTTGCTAAACCCTATGCTCATCTACCTTACCTGGTTCAATCATGGCTGGAATTTTATCATCAGAATCGTTCCACGGAACCAGAAATCAGGTACGGCAATCTGAAACTCTTTCAATTGGCTCTAACTTTGGCTCGACATAAAATATGCTTTTCGGCCGAAACGGTCGAAACCGAAGAAGAAGAAGGTATCATTGTACCAAGAAATTCATCGTCCCCGATCGTCATTCGCCTAAGTCAGGAAGCTCGAAAATTTCTCGATATTGTCCGGTTAAGAATTGAATTTATGGAACGACCAGTTTCCTCTCCATGTGTTCTGTTGTAAAGAGAAAAGAAAACGAAACAAATATCTGTAGATTGAGAAATGGTGATTCCCTTAGCTCAGCTAGGAACTCAACTCACAAGAAGTGCGAAAGTTATCCACTGATATACACAATTCTTGAAACGATGACGTCATCTTGAAATGTCTTGTGAATCGAGTCGGCTGGAAAAAATTTCTGAGAGCTTACAAAAAAAAAAAAAAAAAAAAAAAAAAAAAACTTTTTGTTAATTTTTATCATGTCTTTTAGACATGATAAAAATTAACTCTCTCTTCTTTTTGGCTGGGAAGGATGTCTCACCGTTTCGAAAAACAAACCGTGACTCATTCTTGCAATGATTGCCATGAGAAAAGATGAGTTATGATTTGTTTTTTTCAAACGGTGAGACATCCTTCCCAGACAAAAAGAAGAGAGAGTTAATTTTTATCATGTCTTAAGACATGTTTTTTTTTTTTTTTTTATCTACATAAATTTTTCTGGGCTCTCAGAAATTTTTCCTAGCCGACTCGATTGGCAAGACATCTCAAAATTCTTTCTAGAATGGACTCTCCCTTATCTATTTAATCATTTCAAGTTTTACTTCAGATCGCTCAGGAGGGTTGAAGAAGAAGCATTTCGTCACTTGGAGATCATATTGTATTCTTTTCCATTTCGGAATTGGTCAAGATTCGATTAGGAGCAGCAATCAAGTAATCATACATCTGATTACATCGTAGCAAATAATCGACCGTGATCCAATTGAGTTGAATATTCACAATCAACACTAAAAAATAGAGTATTTCAACGCGAGTTATTTCGTACGTCATATCTCCCCGTTGAGCGAACTGGTCAGCTATCTGATCTTTTTCCGTAATGATAGTAAAAAAGTTCAATGGATCCACGACCAATTCTGTATTCCATTGAATTGTAAATGGAAGTACGAGGTTTTGTTCACTCAAAAAATACAAATAGCCGTATTTCTCTTTTTCTCGAAACAGCGTTTGAATATAGTCTCGCACCGCTTCCCGTACTTCTGGATCGCGCACCAGTTCGAGCGTGACGAGGCTCGTGAAGGGGGGAAATTTATGAAATTTGATATATTGAGGTACCACGGTATTCAGTCGAGGACGATATTTATGATGAAGAAGGGGATCAATAGGAGTCTTTAAGGATTGAAGTGTAACGATATCCATCTTTTCTTATACGAATTTCCAAATAATAAGGCCGATGATGACAAGAACGATTCCTAACAAGATTGGTTTTAGGTACGGTATATTACCCAAAACATCCAAAATTCCACTCGTGATGGAACCCGTCACGTCTTGACTGAAATGCGTTAAAGCTTCTCCGATCGTGGGTCGACGGCATTTCAATTCTTGCGTCGGTGTACAATCGTGATATTGACAATCACATAATCGACAACACGTATCCTCTTTCTCGTTGTCGTACCCTTCACACGCATTCCATTGCTGAATAGGAAATCCCGTGCACGATTCGATCCCGTGAACAGGTTCGGGTTGACAACAACTCAATTCTATAAGTTTACAAACCATGTCCCCTCCGTTGTAGAGAAAACAGCCCGAATTGTCCCGAATGTATTGGTTGACATATTGAGAACCGAGCGCGACGGCCGTCACCCCTCCTGCGGTCAGAAGAGCTTTCTTACTAAACACTTTATCAAAAGCTTTTTGAAGGGGTTTATTCTTCGCGACGACTTTAGCGACCTCCCCTGCTCGTTTGACAGGAATGTCGAATCGTTTAAATTGTTCAGTGACTTTGCCTCCAGACTTGTTAAAAAATCGCATGTCTCTTGACCCTTGCCGGATTTTCAGAAACCAAGACAATGAACGAATCCAATTGTATTTTTAGTAATCGAAAAATTCCTTGTGGGTCGGACAATATTTCGGCGTTTCGGAATATTCTCTGCCTGAACCATCTTCGAAATCCTTATGTATTGCAAATTTATTATCATCGAATGGAATCGGAATCGCATACCAAGGTCGTTGGACCTTTCCTGATTGTGAAGGAAAATTTCTCGTTTCCGAAAAATACTGTCATTTTACCGACACGCGAGTTCCTGGATAAACATTTCCGACCCGATTTACACGACGTCCAGTTGGACGATCTCACGTTTAAACTCAACCCGTGCATCGAGCACTATATCAACCATCTGTATTCTCAAGACCCGACCGACTTGAAACGCAATAACGCCATGGATGTGTTTGATCGGCGTTTCCATTACGAACTGCTACGGAATTTAAGTGTTGGCAACACGAACGAAATTGGTTTAGGCGTGAACAATACCACGAAGATGCAAGAAGAAATGATGGTTCATTTCAAGAGCACGCTTCAGCAACGTCTTTGCGGTTTATACCACTATATTAATAATTCAAATGTAGCGACGCTCTTCGACAAGATAAAGGTATGCGACATGGCGAATGGAGGTCTTTTTGTCGACCCTAAAACGGAATTCTCTCCCTTTTACAATTTCCTGCTGGCGCATTGTTTATTCGATTTTCATAAGCTACCCAATTTAGACCTCGTTCCCGAAACCGTCATTTCGAATGTCGCGTACAAGAAAGGGGTTGGGTTTTATACGTTAGAAGATATTTGTCACCCTGAACCGATTGTTGTGATGGGAGAAGAAACAGGATCTTCGTATCTCTATCAATCTAAATGCATCACGTATCCCAAAGAAACGACTTTAAATAAACAATTGACGAGAAAGGATTTGCCCGATAATCTCATTATGAAAAATGCCATGCAGTTTTCTGATACGCGGTTCCTAACTTGCTAAATGCGAAAAAGTTTGGAGAAAAAAATTGATTTGGTTGGGGGGGTTAAAAAGTCAGTACAGAAAAATTTCTATTATGTAAAAAGGAAAAAAAAAACAAAATGGTAATATACCTTGACACAGAATCTGTTTTCATCATGTAGAAGCTTGTACACAGACCACAGCATTAAACGATCTGAAATGAAACTTGAATGGCTTAAATAGATAAGTGAGAACACATTCTTGAAAAAAAATGATGGTCTTGTTGATCGAGTCGGCTGGAAAAAATTTTGAGATCTAAAAAAAAAAAAAAAAAAAAAAAAAAAAAACCTTTTTGTTAATTTTTATCATGTCTTTAGACATGATAAAAATTAACAACCCCCTTCCCTTTTTGTCTGGGAATGTTGTCTCACACTTTCTAAAAATAGACCATAACTCATCCTTTCTAATGGCAATCATTCCAAGAATGAGTCACGGTTTATTTTTCGAAAGAGTGAGACAACATTCCCAGACAAAAAGGGGAGGGTAGTTAATTTTTATCATGTCTAAAGACATGATAAAAATTAACAAAAAGTTTTTTTTTTTTTTTTTTTTTTTTAACTTCTAATCCAGATCACGACGAGACCTGAGAGCGTACGGTTTATACGCAAATTTACTAAACTTCATAGAACTGGCAGAAACCTCACCTAAATAGACTGGATCCTCATTGCCTTTTACATCCTCAGCCTCCTTCTTAGGCTTCTCTTTCTTGAATGGTTTGCACAGATCTGGATTGTTCTTGCTTTTGTTGGGAACCTGGTCTAGATCCACCTTTTCAGTTTTGATTTTCTCTTTATCGAAGGTAGTGGAAATGGTTTCGTTAATAATATTTCTCGAAGAAGGTTCTAAAATATTTAACTGAAACACGGGTTTTTCGATCATATTCAGAGCATCTTCTTGAAAGAGAATCATATCTCTACAAATGCCTCCTACTCTACAATACAAAGCGTCCGTTTCGTAAAAGTACCGCGAATTAATTTTAATATTTAAAATACCAATAAACATATCGTTATTCACAAATTCTTGGTCCAGGGTTTCTTGAAACACGTTTAAAAGGGTCGTTCCATCAAACACTTTGGTTTTGCGTAAACACCATTGATTTTGAGACATCTGAGAATTCAGATCATTTCGTTGACTCATTTGCCGACACGCTTTACAGAGAGAAGGTCTACATTTTTCAATGAAGAACCGACATTGTTCTGAAATCAGCATTTGGGAATGATCGGCGGCCACGGCTTTGGTAATGTCCACCAGAGGAGGACAAAGTTTACATATGAAAGAATGGGCATTCAGATTCCTCTTATAATTAGTAGCGCTGAGAACCCAATACCCCGCTACGAGAATATTATAATGATGATTGAAATCTTTAATATTTTCAATCTGAATATAACCTTTTTCTACGGGATGCTGGAACGGGATCGCTTTAGCTTGAAAATCTTGAAACTGAGGATTGTTGGCTAATATATTTTTCCATTCCCGGCTCACGAGGTTTAACATTCTCGGGTTATTTTCAACGATTTCGTCAATCCCCGCTTTTAAAATCGGGTGCGCAAGAATACGATCGATTAACTCTGAATATTCCATAGTTCCCCTTTATTATTATTTTATGGACTTCTAAACATCTCGGTCTGTTTCCTCAATTCTTTCGCGTACCGGTCAATGATTTCAATCGTTTGATTCATGCAATAGGTTAAGAATTCATCTTTAATGTAGGCTGTATGCGACCCCTGCCAATCTAATCCTCCTGTCAGAGATTGTACGTCCCACTTAAATTAATCCACCACATGTATTGCAATAAAACATCGGTCCATTCTTTCACAGTCATATTGGATCGAATGCTTCGATCCACGAAATCCAATTTATTCAGCACGGATCTAATATATTCCTCCGACGAAAAAACGGTTTTTCCGTACACGACATCAAATCGTAATCGAAAATAGGACACGTATAATTGATAAAACAGGTCGCTGAGCATTTTGAAATCGGACGATACGGAGGGAGAAGGGGTTGGTTCGGTTTTAATGTGTTCCAATTCCTTTTGCAAGTGGGCTTTTTCATCCAGACATCGATCCAAAGCGTGTTTGGCATCTTGTAAATCCAATGACAGACCTCTTACATAGTCTTCGTCGACCGTCGATACGTGCTTTCGTTTATATTTCGAAGTATCGGACATTTCTACATCCTGCGGAGCTACGAGAGCTTTAGCCAGTTGGTTTTCTAAAGTTTGCTTTCGAGACCGAGACACTTCCAGTTGGTTTTGTAAATCTTTCACTTCCCGCTGTAATTCCTCCACTTGATCCGTAGGATACGTAATGGCCGGTACAGTAGTGGGTTCTTTCACTTCGGTAATGTGAGGACGTTCCTCCAACTGCCGTCGATATAGGTCTCGTTCCTGCTCGAAATATAAAATCACCGAATTCGCCAATTCTTCAATGGGATCCGGTATGTTCGGAAACTGGGCTCGAAGCGTGACAATTTGTTTATAAACGAGATCTTGAAATTGTCGATGCTCGTGAATCACGTTTTGGAGTTGATGGACAACAGCTTGCGGCCAATCTTCTCTTTGATCACTAGGGTCATTCTGAAGGATCGTTTTTAGGAACGTGGTCAATTTCGTCTTGGCGTAGAGGAGGTACTCATTACATTTCGTATAATTACTTTCGACTTGATCGAGTTTCTGTTTCAATTCGAAAAGTTGTTATTTGGTTTTACGGAGCTCGACTTCACAATCGTTGCGATTCTCGACCTGTCGAGCCCATTCGATCATGCTCGACGCCAAATTATCGAATTGAACAACCGGTATTTCGGGAAAATGACCTTTCAGTTGCGCCAATTGCGTTTCGAGGGTCCTCTCTAGATTTTCTTTGAAATGGAATACTTTTTCGAGTTCCGCGAGAATCTGATCGTAATCCGTGGCCCCAAAATACGCATTCCATGTAGTCCGTATCAGAGTTACCAAATTCGTTTTCAGGACCTCCAGTTTCTTTTCCAAAGCGACGCGTTGCCGTTTTTCATGTTTCTGCTGTAATTTTTTATGTTCTTGGCTACGATCCCGATGGAGTTGAGCTTGGATTTGTTGTAGGACCTCCTTCGCTTCGTTCTGGTTCTCAATCGATTGTTGAAGATCGTGCAGTCGTTGCAAGAGGGTCGTGTCTTCCATCATGCTTTTAGAGGAAGAGGAGACTGTGAAGAACGGTATGAGCTAAATTGTCGGGCGTTAGCGATTGATTTAAAGCATTCCCGAGAAGTGTTAATTGGTTCAAAAGCTGGGTTTGCCAATTTTGTAAATACTGGATATACGTTTGAATTTGCTGGAAGAAAAACGTTTTCCAATCTTGGTTCTCACCTAAAGGTTTCCAAAATGAGGGGGGAAGGATCGTCTGTAAAAACGTCATAAACTGCGTTTCGTGGAACTCCTTCATTTGTTTAGCCATTTCGTCTCGAAGAATCGTCTCGATATGAGGATTTCTCTTTTGCAGCGTGTCAAGAACGCGTTGAATACCTTCCTGGAAATGTGTTTCGGACTCGATTTTCCATTTTTGCAGGAGGTCGGTTCGTTCTTTCTGACCCTGCTCCAACTGCTTTTCCAACATCCGTTTTTCGTTTTGACAAAGGGTCAATTGTCCTTTCAGTTCCTCGTTCAATTGCTGGACGTGCTGTTTTTGTTCCGATTGATACGATGTTAAAAACTGGTCGAGGGTTTCTTGTAATTGCTCTAATTTAGATCGCGACGACTCGATCATGAGCTGCTGAGAAGGAGGCGATTCGAGCGGTAAAGTTTCAATGACCGTAGTCGTAGAAGAAGGAGGAAGTTTCAGTTGCTCGATCGTTTCTTGTAAAGCCATTTGCAAAGGGCGGATTAAACTTTCCGTTCGTTGCATCCATTCTTCAAGTCCCGTTTCTTAGCGTTGGTGGAGCATTTGCGATTCGTTCATCAAACGGTTTGGAAACTCGATATTATTATTATTATTATTCAATTGTTGTTGTTGTTGTTGTTGTTGTTCTACTATTTGCCTCTGCCATTGTATTTTTTCAGACTCGTGCGTTCGAATTTGTGTCTGTAAGGTTTCGTGATCTCGTTTCAATTGCTCCCACTGAGTTTGTAAGGTTTCGTGATTCCGTTTCAGCTGCTCCAACTCAGTCTGCAGGGTTTCTTTCTCCCATGTAAGGCGTTCCAATTGTCGTTGCAAATCCACGACTGAATGCTCTTTTCCGAATCGAGAGGTATTCACATATTGTTCTTTTTCCGCTAGAAAATAACGCATTTCGTTCCGGTGCTCTTGTTGGAGCGTCTCGATTTGTTTCTCGAAAGCTTTCCGATCTGCCTCCAATTGAGTTTCCAAAGAAGCGATTTTGTTTTCCAGGTCCTGCGATTCCATCGGAACAATCTCTTCCAAATGCAAGCCCGAAATGCGAAACAAGAAATCGATGATGCTCGAACTCTTTTTATACAGTTGAGGATAGAGATGGAGTAAAGGTCGACTCAGGAGAAAAGCATCGATCACTTCGTCTCGAAGATTTTGTTTGAGACCATCGACAACATTTAAAGATATAAAAGTGGGGTCGGACTGGTATTGAATAAGACATCGAACCAGTTCTCGTAACATTCTTTTCTTTTTGCTTTTTTTAAATCATTAAAAGGTAGGCTACTTTGTTCAAATCGAGCAACATATATTGATATTTTTCTTCGGAGCGGGACGATAACCAAATCATGACTTCTTTCAAGTAGCGACGATTCTTTCTAAAGTGGGAAACGTATATTTTAAATCCTTCTCGGGTCCATAATTCATTATTTCGGTAAAACGGTAGCCAATAATTACATTGTTCACGATTCACGTCGAGGAACGTTTCATGATGGAATGACGCAATCATGGGCGAAACATACATCACTAAAGACATATTCAAAACGACAAACCAAACACCGGTTAATTTCGTGTCATCAAAAGTAATTTCACAAGTATAAAAGTCCGATGGAATAGAATCCGTATGCAGGTATGGTGGAAGGGAGCGTTTCCACAATTTATGAAGTTTGGCAGCCAATTGAGCACTCGCAGCTTGTCCCGTTAAATGTATGAAGGGGAGGATGAGCATGGGATGTAAATAGTGATACCAGTTGGACCACGATTCCCAGACGTGCGTATTTCGTTTGAAAAATCGGAGGCGCATGCAATGCTCTAACTGGAAAGGTTCTCTTTTTATGTAGGTCATCGTCAGATCGCTTAAGGCGCGAAAAGCCATATTGCGAGGAAGTACTTTCCAGAACAAGGAAAACGGATTGATGGTCGAACAAACAAATAATGTATTATTTTCATAAGAGACCTTGCTAAAATCTCGAGAGGGAAATAAACTTTGTAAAAACTGATCGGTCGTATCTCTAGAGACGTTAATCCAACGAGGATCCTCTTTTGTTCCATGCACGCAAAAGACTAAAGACCCATGAGGAAACGGATAGTCTTTGTCTAAATTTTCTCCTTGGAAAATGAGTCGAATTTCACTGACCACGAGAATACAAGGTGCTCGAACGAGACCCGGGCTAAAATGCTTCAAAGTATCGACATGGAAGATGGGTAGTTTGAAACGAACAGCTGTAAAATAATATTGTCTATAGACATTTCCATACGCTTCCACATAATCCGAAACATTGTAGTACTTTTCATTATCCATGACAGAGCTTACTTTATCTCGCCTTCTTCCTCGAAAGGAATAAGTCTACAGAACCAACTTACACGCTTTATATATACATGAGAGATGACGTCATTCAAGGACATAAACAAGGACGTTTATGTCTAGAAAAGTAAAAGCTGGCTGGGAAAAATTTCTCAGATAATCTGAAATGTATATTTAAAAAAAAAAAAAACTTTTTGTTAATTTTTATCATGTCTTTTAGACATGATAAAAATTAACTGTCCCCTCTTTTTGTCAGGGAAGGATGTCTCACTCTCTAAAAAATATACCTTGACCCATTCTTTTATTGGAGTTCTATTTTTAGAAAGAATGAGTCATGTTCTATTTTCCGAAAGTGTGAGACAACATTCCCAGACAAAAGGGGAAAAGGGGAAGGTAGTTAATTTTTATCATGTCTAAAGACATGATAAAAATTAACAAAAAGTTTTTTTTTTTTTTTTTTTTTTAGAATTTTTTTTTTGAGCTCTGGCTAGAAAGAACTCTGGTTTATCTATTTAAGACGTGCGAAACGAATTTCACTTTAAATCATTCTGTGCCGTGAATTCAACAGTATATAGGAACAGACTTTATGAAGGTAAAAGTGCTCAGTTTATTTATTCTTTAGAGGAGCACGTGGAGATTTTATAGGATATTTACTTACAAAGCATTGCTTGTATTTTTTTAAGAAATATTAATCAAGTTAAAGATATATAATCATGTCGCAGAGCCTCCATTATTTAACAAGGATTAATTCGGTTGGAGATGCGCCCAACGATGCTTACATTTTCTACCAGATGTCGGGAGGAATCTTTTACTGTAACCGAAAAGACTACGCACAATTTTCTCGATTTTATACTCGAACGTCTGCGGAAAATCTTTTTTTAACGATGGATCTTTGCTCGACGACCCATCATTCCCTTATCCTAGATATTGATATTAAAACCGAATGCGATGCATCCCTTCCTTCATCTATGCTCTACGATTATGTAGATTCTGTTATTCTCTCAACCTTAAAATTTTACTTTTTATCCCTTAAGCATTTTACTTTTATTGTGGCTGTTTGTCCAGGAGGTGGTATTCATGTCCATTTGCCGGAAGTTTCGATCGCTCATGATGATTATATTCAATTCTGCAGCCAACTTCAACCCCGGTTCTATCACGAAACATCTGAATTTATTTTCCAGTTGGACGTTTTAGCGAATGCGACGCTTGTGAATTCGTCCAAGCCCTATACGAATAAATACGAATCCATGCTGATTATTTATGTAGACGAACAAACCACCTGGCGTTTAGATTTGACCAATCCCAATGCTTTCAGCATGCGATTGTTAGGCATTCAATCAAAATTTAAACGTCGCAAGGATAATACCAATTCCTTTTTTCGTAAACTGCTCCACCTCCAGCCAATGGATATTCAAAAACAACTTTATGAATATATGATGCCTGTGGTGACACTGTACGATCCTTTGTATCGAGTGTCGTATCCCACGCTTATTAGCAAAGATGAGGAAGCTGGACCCGACGATGAAAAAGTGGCTACATTTGTGTATAAACTAAAAACCCCGATGTATATTTACAAAGGGAAGGATTTTGGAACCGAAGGTCATCATTGGTTAAAAACGTTTTACTTTATCAAGTTTAACGGGTTTGTGATTTCAGACTTTGAATCTAATAACCGGGCTCTAAAACGATGGTACCGGGAAAGTCAAAATTCTATCGTCATCGAAAACGATGTATTCCAGACGGTGAATCAAGCTCTCAAGTTAGACAATCCTAGTTTGCATTCCGATCCCAATCCCCTTCGTACGATTATGCAGTACAATCAAGGTTACTATTTTTTACCTGTCTTTTGTGCCTTGTGTCAACATTTACGAATGTCCTCCCATACACTCGCATCCCATTTGCGTACGATATTAGAATCTCACGAACTCATAGATTCTGTGGAAAAAATCAACAGTAAAATTATAGATATCATTTCCCAAGATTTTACTCTCGACACGATCCTCTTTTGTGGTTCGAATCTCAATCCTAAAATTTACAAATTTAAAGATAAACTGGAAGCTATTATCAAAACCATGAAAGGCGTTATTTTATATTCGGTGTCTGGAGATCAGCTCGTGGAACAAATTCATCGAATTCAAGAGCGATATTTTCCGATTCTCGTCATTACCATGCACAATTCCTGTAAGAAACCTCAACGCTATATGTGGAATAATATCCACGAGTACTGGCAAGAAGTGCCCCACCAGATAGAAATTCTAAACCTGATGAATGCCATCTGGTCCTCCATTCAGGCCTATGCTCGGAATCAGTTTGCCGATAAAACTAAAAACATGTGTCCTTTCACAGACATTATGAAACAGGTCAACATTAATTATGTGGTCTCGTCCATTCTGAGTCGAACCAACATTGATCGTAAAATCATTCAAATGGATCGACATAAATGGCATATTCGAACCCACGATGGGGTTCTGAATCTCTTGACGGGTCATGTAGGAGGGACGGTTCCGGAATTTTACCTATCGGATCGACGTTTGGGCATCAATTTTAGTCGACACGAGTTGATACAATTTCGTCACGATCCGGATTTGATAGCCATCTATCGTTTATTAACCGACCGGAAATTTTTTCTACAATACCTGAAAAGCTGTTTTCTCGACCTCACGGACGATTTACTGGATACGCTGCGGGAAAAAGTGCGCGAGTTTCATGACAAACTAGAAACCAACCCGCTCATTCAAAGCATGCTTCATTTTTATGTGCACATGTGTAAATATACGTGTTTCGAATACGATCTGTTCATGTACCTTTTAGATGTCCTGGCCAGTCTTCTCATTGCGACCAATTACGGTCGCAAATTTTTTATTTTGAAAGGCAACACGCGCAATGGAAAAAGTAAATTCTTTCAAATGATCTCGAAGGTCTTTGGAGGCTATAGTCATGGTATTCGAGCCGTCAATTTACAAACGACGAGTGGTCAAGGACTATCAGCCCAACCCGAACTGGCCTCTTCGTTATTTTGTTGTCGGGTAGTGACTGTTGAAGAAATGTCGGGAAAATTAAACGAAAACCTCGTGAAAGAAATCACGGGTAATTCGACCACCAGTTTTCGGAATTTGTACGAGCAAAATGTAGGAGCGATTCCCAGTGCCAAACTCATGGCTTCTACCAATACGTTCCCAGTGTGTACGGTCACAGAGGCGTTTAATGATCGCGTGGTAGCGATTCCTTTTGACGCCGTGTTTACGAAAAATGCTCCATCCCTCACCTCAGAACAAGTGATGCAGGATCAATATTTACTCGAAACCAAAGATTCTATCGTCGAAGATTCCTATAAAGGTTTCTTTTTAATGATTTATCTGCATCTGGCCCACAATATTAACATGGAGGACGGCATGATCCGTTACCGTTCCGAACCTGAAATATTAGTAGAATTCAAAAAAGAATTTTTATCTTCGACCGATATTTTTACACAATTCAAACAGTGTGCCGATGTACAAATCATTCCCGGTTCTGTTACGACCTTTAACGAACTGAAATCGGCCATTCGACAATTTTTGAAAACGATGCGCGACACCTCCATCCACGAATCGGAACTCATTATGCGTTTCAATGATGAATTTGGACATTTGAAACGGACCGAAATGGATTTCAGTTCCTTTTCAGCCGAAAATAATATTTCCTCGTCTTTGGATATAGTAGAACCCCTTCAGTTTGAAAATGCCGAATTGAATTCGTCTCTCAAACGAAAGCATAACGAGGAAGAGGGAGAACACTCAACCACGAAACATTTAAAAGTGGACGATGAACCGATTGATCTGCCTCAGCATAAAAGACAAGTTATTTATTACGATAATGTTATCATCAAAAATCTGAAAAAAGACAAGAATTACTAACCTTTTTACATATGCATGAGGTAGGTTCCCAACATTTCATTGTGTAATGACTTGGAAAAAACAAAAGTTGACTGAAGAAAGCCAGATTTCAAGATGTTTCTTCTTCAAAAACACAGAATCATGTGAAGTGAAACTCGCAATGCTGAAATATATAAGTGAGAGTCCATTCTTAAAAAAGGGTGATGTCCGGTCGATCGAGTCGGGTTGGAAAAATTTCTAACAGCTGAGAAAAAATTCTAAAGATAAAAAAAAAAAAAAAAAAAAAAAAAAAAACCCTTTTAGTCTGAAAATTGATGTCTTCAATTTTCCGAAAATTGAAGACATCAATTTCGGAAGAAAAAGGGGATTTTTTTTTTTTTTTTTTTTTTTTTAGCCAGCCTTCGAGTCATTCTTTCTCTTCTCACTGACTATATATAAGAACGTTCTTCTTACAGTCCTGGCATTGACATTAACGTAGCTGCTAGAATAAAAGCCATTGTAGGTATTTCAGCTAAGCACAAACAGAGGCATGGAAACAACCTTTTAAGAATTTCTTCAACGGGTACCGTGGATTGATAAACGCAGTTTCCTGCAGCATCGCATGTGCGTTTATAATGTTCTGAGAGAAGACACTTGTACTGTTCAAAATAATTCCAGGGAATGAGGACTTTTCCACTACATGCTTTAGCAAAGTAGATTTCACCTTGGGCATCTTTCAGGACGTAAGGTTCTTCATTTTTCACTAAATAATATTCGTTCCCTCTAAAATCCACCGGGTATCGTTCTTTTCCGTCCGCGTATTTGGCCAGAACGAATTCGTTTTGAATTTGAATAACGAGGGATTTTTTACGTTGTAGAGGATATTTTTCATTTCCTT
Source organism: Stegodyphus dumicola (assembly GCF_044657685.1). Classification (NCBI taxonomy): domain Eukaryota; kingdom Metazoa; phylum Arthropoda; class Arachnida; order Araneae; family Eresidae; genus Stegodyphus; species Stegodyphus dumicola. Next base: position 157,227,681 of record NC_140770.1, read on the forward strand.
TCCGATCTTTGGCATAATATGGAAGGCCGTCTAGGGTTTTAGCGAAAGGATCACCTTTGTCGGGATAGATTTCCCCCTTTTGGGAGTGAATGGCATACCTTTCATGACCATATTCACTTTTCAAAAAGACTGGATCTTTTTTTCGATATTTGTAATATTCGCTACCATATCGATTCGGATAAAATTCCATTATATTGCTTTATCTTTTCAAAAATAAATTTCTCGTCTAATGATTTTATTTTTACTTTTCTTCGTGAGCATGTTTAGCTAATAAATATTGATGATATTTATTGCCGTGCATTAAATAATCCATTGTGATCCAAGTATATTTCGGATTCGCGAGTAGTGCGTAAAAATATAAGAGATAGATGCAAGTGATATGGTAATGAGCAGAATCTTTAGGAAAAAACTGACTGGCCATTTTGCGAATAAGATCTAAGACTTCTTCATTCGATAAAATAAATTCTTCATCATTCCATTCCAGGGCATTAAACACGCGCTGCTGATCGATTAAAAGATATAGGTGTCCATATTGCGACATATTATCTAACACGTGACGGATATGAGCAACGGCCTGTGATTGAAAATCTCGAACGAGTCGAGGCGTAATCTCAAAAAATAAATTCAGAAACCGGTACGTCGCTTGATAGTTTTCAAGTTGAGGATTTTGCCCACTCACGAATCGGATGAATCGATCAATCGGTAATTGAATAGTTTTCAAAACAGAAATATCGTAATACTCTGCCATGCTTGTTTAATCCTTCGAACCGAAGAAGAAAAAAAAATAAATTAAATTGAAAAAAAAATGAATCATTCAACCTTTCTTCCATGGCGAATCACCGAACGGTTCAATCGACAAATAGGTCCCTCCTTTCGATATATTGTTCTTATTTCCCATACTGCCACGTTTGATTTGGAAAGAGATTTAAAATCGACCTTGGGTCTTCAATCTTGGTCCTTAATACAATTTCTAGAAAAGTTTCGTCAACATCGAGTGGGTATAGAATATATAACTCTGTTCACTCGCAAGGATAAGATACGTCTAGGACCTATTGCAGTACAAGTATCAGAGCGGATTTGTCTCCAACAATTAAAGAAAAAATATGGAACTCAATCCATCCACTTAGTTGGAGCCACCTATCTAAAAGGCAAATTGAGAGATTTTCATGTGATAACCGTAGAGGATTTTAGATTCAATGTTCTCCTGAAACAAGATGACCGATAAAAATAAAACATGGAATCCTATATCGTTCTCAATTTCGAAGGTTTCGAATTGAATGGTGATCCTCTCGCCAAAGAAATCAATCTTTCTTATAATGATGACTTTTCCGACTATATTATTAAAGAAGTGGCTTATATCACCCATGATCGTTCCCAAGGCATTATCTACGTGGAACCACCCATACCGTGGTCTGAATTATCCTATTCCGCCAAACAAAGTGTATCGAGTGTTCATTTACCGTTAGCGGATATAACGCATGGCTTTTCATGGAATGAGGGTCATTTGCCGTACGATCAATTAAAACCGTTTCTCGTAGCTCTAACGGCAGGATATAAAACATTTACTGCCCTCATTATTGGAAAATTAATGTTTTGTACCAGATACTGGCCCGTCCTATTTATTTCAATTTCGTCTCCAAGAACAAGGAGGCGTTTCATACCGCGCCCATACCAATGAACTATGAATATTCATCGTTTTGTCCGAAACATATAGGTCGGACCAAATATTGTGCTTTCCAAGAAGCTTTGTTTTATTTTCATCGCCTTCAAGAGTACAAGAAAGAAACCTTTCCGTTTGTCATTCATAAATCTTTAGAAAAAAATGAAAAAGAAAGAGACTTACCTCCAACATTATCCAACACGTTATAGAATACTTTTTTTTTCCTTCCCCATGAATGAGTCAACTAGGATCTAGGTGGGTCCCTCTTCAACAGCACGTACACATTTGAAGCGAAACTCGAAATGCTTAAATAGATAAGGAAGAGTTCATTCCTAAAAAAATGGTGATGACTTGCGAATCCAGTCGGCTGGAAAAAATTTCTCAGAGCTATTAAAAAAAAAAAAAAAAAAAACTTTTTGTTAATTTTTATCATGTCTTCTAGACATGATAAAAAATTAACTATCCCCTTTTGTTTTCAATGATGTCTCACCATGTTTCTAAAAATACACCATGACTCATTTATTTCTTGGAATTTTATTTTTAGAAAGGGTGAGTTATGGTCTAATTTTCGAAAGGGTGAGACATCATTCCTAGACAAAAAGAGTAGATAGTTAATTTTTATCATGTCTAGAAGACATGATAAAAATTAACAAAAAGTTTTTTTTTTTTTTCTTTTCTTTTTTTTTTTTTTTTTTTTTTTTTTTTCAGCTCTGAAAATTTTCCAACCGACTGGATTGACAAGGCATCCCAATCTTTTTAAGAATGGATTGTTTCAGATATTTTTCTTTCTCTCACGACTTTACTTTTTAAACAGTATATTAATGCAGATTAGGAACGCAAGTATGGCCAAGATACCTATCATAGAAAGAATGATTTTAGTACAGTTCGTGGTGGATTGATGATTATTTTCGTCAGACTGTATCGGGTTGGCATATATTTTCTTTTTTCTTTTCTTCTTTTTCTCTTCCTCTTCCACTGGATCTTCCTGTCCTGGAAGACCGCTTTCCACTTTCTCGACCACTTTACCCTCCGAGTTATTATATATAACTTTATAGGGTTGGAATCCGTGTCGAGAAGCGCGTTTTGATCTCAAATTGGTCAAATAATCCATCGGTTTCGAATGCGATCGGTACAAGTAGCCTATCAAATTTTCGGGTTCAATTCTAGGGTCTCGTATAAACGCAGGCATCCAGGGCTTGTCATTTAAATTGGGAACAATGATGATTTGATCACACGTGATGGGGTATCCACTCGCAAAGATTTGTTCCTCACTCACTTTCTTGAACTGGACAATGTACTCGTTATTGTATCGATCGACCGGGTAGTAATATTCACCCAATTTATTTTGAGCGTACCGGTTTCCTAAAGGTTTTTGGGTAATGCGCTTATCGGCATGAATAATTTCCGGATAGATTTCATTATTGTCTGCATCTTTGGCGTATCGTTTCACGGCCGGATCTTTCATCAATTGATCGTACGATCCTTTGTCCGTCACTAAATATCGTTCGTTGCCGTGTTGATCGACCGGGTAAATAATGACCCCGTTCTTATCATGAGCATAAAAGAATTCTTTCAACCTCGTCATGGCGAATTGACCGCTGTCCGGGTAAATTTCGCCTCCATCCGCTTTCCGCGCATACACTTTGTTCTGATCGGTATCTCTTCCAAAGATAACTTGCTGAGTGAAAGGGTGAAGGATTTCATAAAATTCATCGCCTGTAGCATTTTTAGGATAGATGGGTTTACCCTGAGAATTGATAGGATAGAACGGAATACCGTTTTTATCGAGGGCGTAAGACATGTATTCGGGCTTGTGTTCCGTATCGTCGGCGAACAAGGGATAGTTTTCATTTCCTGTCTCATCTTTAGCATAATAATACCACCCGTCGGCATCTCGAGCAATCATGTCGTTCCCAAACAAATCTTTGGGATACATCTCGGCCCCGGAATGCTCTTTGGCATAAATTTCTCGACCCTGGTACTTTAGAAAGACGGGCAAGTTATTGATTTTTCCATAATACTCCTCAAATTTTTTTTCTCCACCGATATACACGGGTTTTTTAGCATAACGGGGAACTTTATATTTGTCTAGGGCATACAGTAGACTGGGATCGTCAGTGGTAATATATGTTTCAAATTCCCTTCGATCCTTTCTATATCGTTGATTTCCAAGATTGTCGACTGCATAATACTCATCTTTTGCCATCGAAGATCCTTTGGTAATCGTTTTGCTTTATTCGTCATTGTCGTCGTGGTAAATTCTCGGATAATATTCGTCCAAGTTTTCATCTTTCGCATAAATGCCTCCTCCTAAAGCATCTAAGGCCGGTTCGTCCCTATTTCCAATTCGAATATACGTTTCGAGACCGTTGAGTTGCTTGGGATAGTATTCGTCCCCACTCGCTCTCTTAGCATAATAAGGGGTTCCATCGATGTTCCTAGCCGGCATTTCATTGTGCAAACGATCTCGAGCGTAAATTTCATCGTTGAATTCGTTGACGGGATAATATTCACCTAGCGTATTGTTTCGGAAATACATTTCGTCCTAATCCGGAGAGAGTTCAAACAGCGGTCGTTTTGTGACGAGATTAAACGGGTATTGGAATTTATTGTTCTCTAAGGGAATATAGATCCGTTGACCGTTGGAATCGAGAGGGGCGTATTCGATGGGGAATTGATTGACATCGAGTTTTCGAGCATAATAAGGCTTTTGATGCTCGTCTTTGGCAAAATAGGGTCGATGGTGCTCGGCTAAAGCATAGATTTGTTCTTTGGTCTGAGGATTTTCCGGATACCATTCTTTTCCTCCGTAGAACAGATACACCATTTTTCCGTTTTCTATGGGAAACATGGGTTCCCCATCACTATCAAATCCATACACGGGACGGTTTTGGGCGTCGACGGGTAAAATAGAACGGTTCAGATGATCGACGGCATAGACAGGGGTTATTTTACCGGTGATGGGAGAGATTTGTTTTGCAAACACAATATTTCCATCGGGATCCAGCATATAAAATTCATCTCCTTGTCGATTCTTAGCATAAATCTCATTTCCGTCAGCCAATTTGGCATAGCGCTTATCTGATTTCATTCGATAGGGGTAGTATTCTTCGTAATTCAGGAGATCTCGCCTATGCCGACGAATTATTTCCTCATCCACGTCCATGGGAATATTGCCTACATTATCATTATTAGGAGGATTGTCATGGATTGGAGGAGGATGGTTAGATGGATTGCTTGGAGGGTGATTGTTAAGGGGGTTGTCAACGACTGGGTCTCCTACATGATTAGGAGGAGCTGCTTCCATTCGAAGCAATTTTCGTTCCGCTTTATCAGATGTGGATTTATCCCTTCGAACCATTTTTTTAAATTAATATGAGTTACTTTATTATTATCTCTTCTCTTCTGACTCAGAACAAAGAAAACAAAAATATGGTATCGATCCTCTTATGGATTTTATTATTTCTCTTTATCCACCATCCCGTTTATAATGCTTACCAGAATATTACGTATCGGACCCTTTATTACGAGACATTAGGTCAAGAATAGAGAAGAAGAAGAAAAAAAACAAATGGATTCCTTAACATTAGGAACGCTTTTAGTCGCTGGAGCGTATACGTCCTTCGTGATCCTGTTTTCTCTCATTTTAACACAAAGCTGGTTCTTTCTCCTTTTCCTCCTCATCGACGGACTCATTTTTCTCTTTCTGGCTTTTGGATACATTCGCAAGCTGACGACTTTTACAACCTTCGGGGAATTGCTCGGCAGTTTGGTGCAAAATAAAGACGTGGGAGATTGGTATTGCCGTTTTCGTCAATGGTGGTTTAAGTAAAGAGAATGGATGCTCAAACCTTTAAACGTTTAAAACGAACTTATTTAGAAGATGAACCAATCGTTTCGAACGAACTCCAAGAAAGCCAGGCTCGTGTTTCACCGTTCGTGGCTCATAAAATTCATGAACTTTTACACTTCAAAACCCCTTCTTCTCCACCTCCTCCTCCGGGTATTGACGTCACCCACTTTACGACCGCTTTCCGAGAAGAAGAGCCCCAACAACGATTAGATGAAGTCGTCGTCACCTATTTATTATTCATGGCCAATTTAATGAACCAAGATAAATGGGGACGGACGTTTCTACGACCTGGAGCTTGGGTAGGCGAATACAGTTGGATTCAACTCTTTAAATTGACTACGTACTGCGTCTTAACGCTCCTGTACCGTATTCGATGGAAGAGCGAATACTTTTTCTTTTTAGACGAAGCGGTGATTGAATTACTCCAGGGGAAAAGTCAGGCTATTCGAGACTTGATGACCCGGATCGGCATTTCCGTATCCCCACAACCTTTTTCATACGAAGATTATATTCATCACATCAATTACCACAACACGTTGGTCTTCGGTCCTTATTACTGGCGGCGTTTACATTGGATGGCCGAAGCGTTTTCAGTTCAGGACGAGCAGGACGAGGATATTCGTCTCGCGAAAACTCTTTGGAGAGACTTTGTGACAGAATCTTTATATCGAACTCTCCGATGCGGGATTTGTGTGTATCATTACTTATCCAAACTCAAAACGTATAAAGAACGGTTTTTAGGCGAACACTTTGCCCACGTCTGGTTTCAATTTCATAATGAAGTGAATGCCAGTCTTCAAAAGCCACCTTATCCTGAATCGGAATTCCAGAAAGATCAAGAATATATGCGAGCTGCGTTAAAAAAATAAAGAATAAGAAGCATGGGATCTTTTCTGACTCGTCTCGGGAATCAAGTATGCGGAACAACCACCATGGGTTCCATTCAAGATCTTTTCAAGAAATGTCAAGACGCACCCGTGACCGTTGTATTAGGTAATTTAGGAAGGCATCCTTCCCTCTTATCCTATCATTTGGAAACCCTTTTTGTTCGACATCATAAAACGGTTCATATTCTTCTCGACGATTCCAACGATTGGTTCGTCAGCGGGTTAGATCCGTCTTACGAATGCGACGGCACGCATTGCGATCTTCTCATCTGGATCGAACCGAATTTTGGAGACTCGGTGGTCAAACCAGCCTATGCCGATCGTCTCATTGTTTTCACGAGCCATCTTCATCTCAATTTATCTAATTGTCAGTTACTGAATTATCATTTAGGCGATCCCTACGACCTTCCTTCCAGTACCATGAAACCGTGGATCGAAGATGACGCTGAAATATATCCACACAATGAAGTGCTGTACCCAAGGAAATATCAAACTGGGAGATGGTGGAAGCAAGTCGAGAATGAAATGGATGTTGTCTTTCATTTGAAACTGTGTCGGACAGCTCAAGAATGCTATCTCAGCATGTTAAACGCTCTCGAGATTATTGGAAAGTATCGTCCCAAAACCTGGCGATTCCTTCTTTCCGAATATATGAAAAAGTCATTGGCTTTATATCTTCGGATGGGATTAAAGAAATGGGATGAATATCAGTCCCAATCCATTCCATCGGTTCGAGTCCGATCCCTACATCCGTCATCGGCTAATTTACTCAAACCCATCTATGGTCTCGATTCCTTTTTCCAGTCTCAATTAGTTTCCTCACTCTGGTTTTCTTCCTCAGGTTCGATTGATTCTGTTTCCTCCTCCTCTTCCTCCTCAGAAGTTTCCCAAGGTCCCAATAATTCATACATGAGTAAATCATCTAAATCAGCCTCATCGTCTGAAAACCTGATGCGATTTTCATAATCGTAAATTACATCATATAAAAAAGAACGTCGCAAAGGGAGAAACATAGAAATTAATTTCTGCAGGGCATCTTCAAACGGTTCTCGGCAGACAGGACACGTCAATGCTTTTTCTCTCCAAATGTCAATACATTTCGTGTGGAACTGATGTTGACACGTTAAAGTAGAAATGGTTTCTACATCTTCGGCAATGAGTTCGTCTAAGCAAATTGGACAACATTCGGTCATTTTGTTTCTACTGTTTCTTCTTCTTATTATAAATATTTTTTTTTGATTCAAAAACCTATTAATTATAAATAAGTAAGAGTTCTTCATTATACCAAAAATAAAAGAAGCATCATGTCTCCCTCAAAAACTAGTAAATTAGTCTACTCTATTTATGAAAATCAATATGAAACTTCGTGTTTACAAATGCATAAAGATCTAAATCATACCGAAACACTTCAAGAATATCACCAATATCTTATCGATCAAAAACAACGTTCCGCGAAATATATTTCAAAAGCTTTAAATGCTATTCGACGAAAATGGTTCTTACCTTCTGCAGATGAGGTGGTGGTCAAGAAACCTCGTCGTCGAAAACACCAACGTTTTATAGCAGAGCAGATGAATCAAATCCGTAATCACTGTCTCTCCAATTATGAAACAGATGAACTGTCGCTGATAGTCTTATTACTGTTAGAAACGGAATTGAGGATGATTCACATCTTGGGCTATCTAAACGATGATCCAGACAAACGAAAAGCGTTTGCGTCTAAATCTTTAGAGGTCTATAAGGATCCAAATCAGATAAAGTTATTCCAGTTTCTATTCAATGCTCCTCCATCCAAACTATTTGGAAAAAATCATTACCAGTAATTATTTAATCTAAAGTGACGATTGAAGAAACAGTATAACATCAAAGGAGCTTCCTTCGAAATGCTGAAGCGGTCTCGATATCTCGCGAAAGCAAAGGCGAAAACGAATGAATCAGAACCCAGTGAGTGAAACTTATATATCGTTATCAACATCTCCAAAAAAAGAAAGTAAAACCGACCGACTGGTGGAAAATATTTCTCAAAAAAAAATCTAATGTGGTATTAAAAAAAAAAAAAACTTTTTGTTAATTTTTATCATGTCTTAGACATGATAAAAATTAACTCTACCCTCCTTTTTGTTTGGAATAATGTCAACATGTTGTCTAGACATGTTTCTAAGTATAAATTTCCAAGAAAAGCATGATTCATTCTTAGAAATCTATTTTTAGAAAAGGTGACATCATTCAAAATAAAAAAGAAGGTACAGTTAATTTTTATCATGTCTAAAAGACATGATAACAATTAACAAAAAGTTTTTTTTTTTTTTTTTTTTTTTACTATCAAATTTTTTTGAGAAATATTTTTCAACAGTCGGTCGGTTTTACTTTTCCATTTGGAAATAGATCTGTTGATATAACGATGTATAGGAGATGGATCTGTTGATAACAAAATATTATACACCAGTCGTGAGTCTTACTTTTCCATTTTTGCATACTGTATTTATTTTTATTTTAAGAATCATCTAATTCCTTCTACTTCGTCTTTGTCGTCTCATTTCTCTCCAAAATGCATTCGGTCGACCAAAATAAGGATTGACTTCCCGTTCTTCATCATCCGAGGTAGGTGAACTTTGTCTAGGTGTATCCATATAAGCATAGTCTCCCACTAAATCTTCTCTTCTCTGTCTTCTGTGTCTCGTCTGACTGGTACTAGGCCCTGAAAAAATGAGACCATGGCCTCCTAGATCGACTAATTCTTCTTCGGGTCTTCGTCTTCGTCGTTGCCTTGGCGGTTCTTCCACCTCTGGTTCTTCCTCCTCCTCCTCTTCATCCGAATCTATTCTTAAATGTTCCATTTGCAATGTTCCGCTGGTGAAATAGAGCATATCATCCTGGCTGATACGAGTCCGACAGGTCGGGCATTTCTTTTTACCATACTCTCGAATCCATTTCTTTATACATTTAATATGAAAGGAATGCTCACAATCGAGATTGTAGACTTTATAGCGTTTCGTTTCTTTGAAGGCCTTCAGGCAAATTCCACAGATTTCTTCCTCTGCGTCTGCCATTTTTCCCAATGATTTACTTGATTATGACATATCCATCTCTTCGCCGTCTTCGTTTCTTCTTCCTCCTCCTCCTTGACATATTTCTTGACGAGAGGGAACTTGAGATTCCTTCGTCGCTACATTGAGTAACATTCTCAATTCTTTTTCCATATACCCGTCGGAACATAAGAACAGTTTCACCATTTCCATCGTCCAGAAAATTTCTTCGTCGGATTTTTCAAATTCGCGTATTTTCAAGGCCACTTTCTGTACAAGATGGTAAAATTTCTTACCCGTCGCGATCGAACCTTTCACTAATCCTTTACCTTTGAGCTTGGAAATAATAAACCCGGTCCCGAAAAGATATCCGAGGTACTCATCAATTTGGGTGGCTTTTTTCGTCATCTCTTCGTCTTCTTTCGGAACAAACAGGACGTAGGGGAAATTTTGTTTGAACGCAAACTGCTTTATTCGATCATCCGCTTTTCCTAGGAACACTTTCGCTAAAAAGGTTTCGATTCGACTCATTTTTTCAATAAATTCTAGTGATAAGGCATCGCACGTGCCGCCTTGTTGAATCTCTCGAAGGAGGTAGTAGAATTCTGTATTCCGATGGTACGTAATTTGAGAAGTGACCAGTTTTCGCAATTGCTGGGTCAAGAACGATTCTTTGAAGAAGAAGGGGCGACGACAAATGCGAACTCCAAACTCAAACACGAAATTCGCCACCACGTTGAGTTCGTTCCGGCATAAATTGCAATAAATCATGACGTGCACAAGATCAAATAGGGTCGTGTAAGGAGAATAACGAGCCCGAATTTGATTCGAGGCTTTCATTTCCAAACATAATTGATAAGCGGGATCCTTTTCAACATCCTTGGAAGTAGGAGGTAGAAGGAACGAAGCATCGTCGCCATCACATATTTTTACATAGGGAGCTAGGACTTTGTGATAATAACTTAAGAAATTGAAAGGTTGGTCCTCGTGTTGATGGCCATTTCCCATGAGCGATTTCATGTTGGTGAAAAGAGCGTGCAGAGCCGCTTTATCGACTTGGGAGTGATTCTCTTCCTTGGCGATTTTTTAAATATGCTGGGCGTATTCGTCCATGTATTCGATCATGAACCGTTCGAGCGATTCATACGATTCAAAAGGTTCGGCCTGGGATCGAAAAGGGGCATTCACGCATTGTAATAATCGAATCCCGTTTAATAAAATACGTAACGTGACGGAAACATTACGGATCGGTAAAATACCAGGAATCCCTATGAGAGGAAATGTGCAGGGTACGTTCAAATCTCCCGTCCAATTCGCATATTCTCGAGCTAGACGAGCTGATAAGAACGGATCACTGTCATCAGGAAAGGACGCTTGTAAAATAAAAGCATACGCATCTTGAATTTGATCACATTCCGTGCACTGCAATTGACCATTGACACCTGCTACGATTTTATCGGGACCGTGACACGTTGAAATGAAATCAAGGAACATGGTAACCAAGATCCTACTTGTATTATTCTTATTCTTATCATGCCGTATACACCTATTGAAATAAGACGGGAAATTCGTCGTTCGTATTATGAACGAGGGCAAACGGTTCGTCAAATTGCTCGACACTTGAATGTCGCTCCTTCCACAGTTCAATATTGGATCTCCCGCTCCTCGGAAAATGAGGAGAACTATCAAACCAAACACAAATCCGGCCGACCTCGAGCCACGACCCAAGAAATGGATCAACGTATTTTTGAAATGTCGACGGGTGATCCCTTTTTACCCGCGACGGATATTGGTCGTCGATTACAAGTGCCTTGCACCGCTCAAACGGTTCGTCGTCGATTAAAAGAAAAAGGATTAGTGTCGCGCATCCCCGTCCGAAAAGATTATTTGCGGGAGATTCATCGTCAACGACGCTACGACTTTGCTTCTCAGCGTGCGGAATGGACGGTTGACGATTGGTCCCGGATTATATTTTCCGATGAGAAAGTATTCAGTTCGATCGGGTACGGTCCTATTCGCGTATGGCGGCCTCGACAGGTCCTGCGTTATCAAGACGAACGTTATTTTTCTTCTGCGTTAGAAGGCCGTCAACGTTCCGTTCGTTTTAATCTCAGTGTCTGGATGTGCATGAGCGGAAAATTTCCCAACCAAATCCGTCGAATCGGGATCCAGCATTTAAATGCCGACTATTACGTCTCTAATATTTTAGAGCCGGTGCTTCTCGATCATAGTCAACCTCCCGATGTTTTTTTAAACCCTTTGATCACCGAACACCGTCTCTTGTTCATGCACGATCTCTCTCCGATCCATACGAGTTTACGCGTCACACAATGGATTCGAGAACATGAAATTCCTATGGTCGAAGACTGGCCTCCTAAAGGAGCCGATTTGAATCCCGTCGAAAATGTTTGATCGGAATTAGAACGTCGATTAGCGAATCGGGTAGCTCGAAACCGATTGGAATTATGGGACTTGGTCCGCGATGCTTTTTATAGTTTGGAAGAAACTTATTTTGAAACATTAATCGCGTCCATGCCTCGACGAATTGCATCTGTCATAGAACACAGAGGAGGTTGGAAAAAATACTAATCATCATCTATAAAAAAAGACACTTCATTTGGTTCTTCAATGAATATATTTATTGACACCATATTTCACTATTTGTTGCAGGGCGATCATAGCCATAAATCGATGACAATATTTCGTTCCACAATACCCACATTGCTGTGGACGACGAGAAGGTTTATAGCTTACTGTCCATACAGATTCAACATGGAGCAATTAATAAATTTTTTTCCGACAATGTTCATTCGCGACATACAGTCTTTGAATATGAAGTTTTCGCAGATCCTCATTCAATTGCTGAATACATTTGGTATGCGGTCGATACGTTTTCATGTCTCTAGAGGCAAACCGGACACTGTTTGTCAGAGTGTATCCATCAGAAGTGATGGCCAGCACACCTATGACACTCGGATGAATTTCAGTTCGATATTTCTTTTTTTTTAGTAGAAGAAGTAGAATGAGATGAGGAGGGAAGATCTTCTTCGATTGTAGAACGCATGCGTGGTGGAGAGGATTGGTCCATTATTTCTGAATAATGAGAGGAAGAAGACGAAATGGGCGATAACGGCGGATTGAAATTCAGAGAAGGAGTATCACGAATTGGATTAGGTTTCTTCTTTTTGATCCTACGGCGGACAGGTGGAGGAGAAGGAGTTGGCGATATATCAGACCACAACGCGATATACTCATTCTCCGAAGAAACACATTCATATAAAGGCGAAGAAGGTTGCAAGTCCAAACAGGGTTCATCATCGTCTTCACACGTCATGATTAAGTCTCCCGTAGCCATCTGTTTTCGACCTATCTGCTCAAGAAAATGAGCCGCGATTCCTTCTGCAATCGTTTATATAGAGAAAAAGTGAGAGGGGAGAATGAAAGTAGGTAGGAGTAAAAACGATAAGTCGTTGGGAAAAATATTTCTCTCAGAAAAATTTTCAACCTAAAAAAAAAAAAAAAAACTTTTTGTTAATTTTTATCATGTCTTTAGACATGATAAAAATTAACTATACCCTCTTTTTCAAATGATGTTGATAACCTGTTGTCTCGATATACTTCTAAAAATAGAACATGACTCATTTCTTTCTTGGAAATTTATTTTTAGAAACATATTCGAAAGGATGAGACATCATTCTCAGACAAAGAGAGGTTCCCATTGATGAGCTCGTTCGAGATGACAGACGGGCGTGATTTCCACCAGGGTAGGTAGAACTGCAACGGCATCGGTCGACATTTTAGTTTTGCTTGGTTGGGAAGGAAGAACGAGAATGAACCCTGTAGGCAGAAAAACTCGGATCTATATAAATACTAGAGGAAAAAAGGCGGGGGGAAGGGAAGTTCTTCCTTCCTCCCAAAGAAAGAAAAGTGGATGGAAAGAAAAAAAATCATTTCACTCTCAGAAAAAAAAAAGAATTTTTTTCTTGTCAACATGTTGTCTAGACATGTTTCTAAAAATAGATTTCCAATAAAGGTTCATTCTTTTCTTAGAAATCTATTTTTAGAAAAAAACTGACATATCCTTCACAACAAATTTCTTTTTTTTCCCTCCCTCCAGCCAACTGGATGGGCAAGCGTTTCGGGTCAGATCAGTCCGTGCTGACATTATTTTTTTTTAAATACAATGGAATTAGTATAGGAATGTACTAGAATCTGACCCAAGGTTGAAAAGAAAATATCAAAATCAATACTCACTTCTTGACGATTTCGTTTTCCAAAAACCTGTCGAAGAATTCTTGATGGGTTATTCACTCTCTAGACCTGTCTGAAGGGAATTCAATCTAAGGTGAGCGCGCATTTACCTGACGCGAAACTCGGAATATCTGCATAAATAACAAAACGTCCATTCTTAAAAACTCATCGTCTAGTCCATTGAGTTGGTTGGGGGGGAGAAAAAAATTCTCAGAGCTCTGGAAAAAATTTCTGAGTAATGAAAAAAAAAAAAACTTTTTGTTAATTTTTATCATGTCTTATAGACATGATAAAAATTAACTGTCCCCTCTTTTTGTCAAGGAAGGATGTCTCACCGTTTCGAAAACGAAACCAAAACTCATCCTTCTCATGGCAATTATTCCAAGAATGAGTCACGGTTTGTTTTTCGAAACGGTGGGACATCCTTCCCAGACAAAAAGAAGAGAGAGTTAATTTTTATCATGTCTAGAAGACATGATAAAAATTAACCAAAAGTTTTTTTTTTTTTTTTTTTTTTTTTTTTTTTTTTTTTTATCACTCAGAAATTTTTTCCAAAGCTCTGAGAATTTTTCCCAGCCGACTCGATGATCCAAACAAGAGAGATCCAAATTGTTTCTAGAAGGAACTCTCCCTCCTCTATTTAAACCACTCGTGTTTCCAACTTCAGTTCAGTCTGTGCTGTGAATTCGACCTGGATACACACTTCTACCTCCTGGAAAGAATTTCTGTGAAGGTATGTGAACATTTTTCTCAGCTCTTAGAAAATTTTACCAGCTGACTTGATCGACGACAGACATCTCGAACATTCTGTTATCTGCGGAAGACGTTTCATTTTCGTGCAGTCCATGCTGTGGACTCACCTGAATATCCATTGCTCCCTCCCCCTTCTGGAAAGGGTCGTAGCTTTTTTCCATCCTCGTCGCTCTTTTTACGTTTCGTTGGATATCTAGGACGAACTTTTTTACCTTATTCCTTTCAAACTCTAATATTGCGGTTGGAGAGCCGTCATGGAAAATCAGCCATGATCCTGACGAATCTAAACCGACTCCTTGAAAGCAGAGCTATGTCATGTTTTTTTTTTTTTTTTTGATGACAGATTTCCAAGCTCCGAGTGATGAGAAATTTAGAAATTTTGCAGTGTTAACGGAAAGGAGGAGACAGAAACCTGGAGAATGGAAATCAAGCTGAGAAAAAATACTAAGAGCTAAGAAAAAAAAAGGCTCTTTCCAGGAGGGAGGAGAAGCGCGTATCTAGGTTGAGTGCCCAGCACACACGGATCTGAAGTTGGAAACACGAGGGGTTTAAATAGAGAAGCGAGAGTTTGTTCTAGAAACAATTTTGGATGTCTTGTTGTTTGGATCATCGAGTCGACTGGGAAAAAAATTCTCAGAGCTCTGGAAAATATTTTCTGAGTAAAAAAAAAAAAAAAAAAACTTTTGGTTAATTTTTATCATGTTTTCTAGACATGATAAAAATTAACTGTCCCTCCTTTTTGTCTAGGAAGGTTGTCTCACCATTTCTAAAAATAGATCATGACTCATTCTTGGAATAATTGCCTTGAGAAAGGGTGAGTGATGGTCTATTTTTAGAAAGAGTGAGACATCCTTCCCAGACAAAAAGAAGAGAGAGTTAATGTTTATCATGTCTGTAAGACATGATAAAAATTAACCAAAAGTTTTTTTTTTTTTCATCTAGAGAATTTTTTCTAGCCGACTCGATCGACAAGACATGACATGACCATTGTTTTTTTTTAATAATGGACTTTCGCCTATCCCTTTCAACACTCCGAGTTTGGCTTTGGATCCGTGTCCTTGCTTCCATATTCAGAGCTCTTTTCTTCAACATTTCGATGCAGGGGAAGAATCAATTCTTTCACGACGTTTACATATTCTTTCAGAATGCTAGAAAACTCATTCAAAGAAGAAGTATCTAAGGGTGGAGTTGCTGGTTGAGGAAAATTCACGAGTCTTGGAACCGGATTATGCGAATCCGTCTGTATACCAAACTGTAAAGGAGAACCACCCGCTTTAGGAGAGCAGATAATAGTAAGATCCATCTTTTTTCAATTTTTGATTTGTATACTTGTTTCTTCTTACTCGGAACATTTTCCTTTTTCTTCCTCCTCATCCAGGAACTGAATTCCAGGTGGAACGGAAGCATTTGTAATAAACTGTTCTTTCTTGGTTCCACACACCTGACATTTTCCCGTGACCATCGGCCGTCGATTTTTCGACATGCGATAGGGGACGTCGACCGTATCGGTCTTGGCTCGGCATTTCACACACCAAATGGAATAAGAAATAGGTTCCGCGTCAGAATGCTCCATTGCAGTAACACACTCTTTATTATTTTCTCCTCTTTCGATAGAGAGAGAGAGAGAGAGAGATCTTAACCAGAAGTGTAGATATAAAATTTAGGATACGTTTCGGATCCGTCGGCTCTTTTCGCATACCCCACTTCTTCACAGAGATATTCCGTTTGCTGATCCGCTCTTTGAGGATAAAACTCGTTTCCCCAAGCATCGCGAGCATAACGAATTCGATCGCCGGCCGTTAAACAATATTCGACTCCATCCGCCTTTTTAGGATACATTTCATGCCGCGATTCGTCTTTGGCATAAGGGAATAAAACAGACGTATAAAGCGAATACTCGTCCCCATTTTGAAATTTCGGGTAGTATTCTCGTCCAAAAGCCGTTCGGGCATACCGTCGAGGAGCTAAAATGTATTGGTTTCCGTTTAAATCTACCGCGTAATACTCATGACCGTTTTCGTCTCGAGCCAAGATAGGATTTCCTTCAGGATCCGTAACGTATAATTCGTAATGAGGATGTTGGGGGTCGGTCGGGTATCGTTCTTTCCCCGATGCGTCTACTCGATAAACAGACATGCTTAGTTCTCGTCGCCTGCTCCTTCCTTCCTCCCACTCGAGACCCGTTGAGATGAGGGTATGAGGTTGATATCTATAAAATGGGTTGACCCTTTCAAACTATTCTATTGTTTAAAGACGGGTGGGTTAGGAAAAAAATAATAATAAAAGCAAATATCTGAACGGTTCAACACAACGGGTGAATGGAAAAAGGAATAGTTCTCTCTCTCCACTCACAGGATGGTTTCTTCTTGAACGGCTCACACTCAACTGAAGCGAAACTCGGAACTCGAAATGTTTAAATAGATCATAGAGTCCATTCCAGAAAGAATCCGGAGATGTCTTGTCCAGCCAAGTCGACTAGAAAAAAAATTCTCAGAGCTGTGAAAAGAATTTCTGAGTTAAAAAAAAAAAAAAAAAAAAAACTTTTGGTTAATTTTTATCATGTCTTATAGACATGATAAAAATTAACTGTCCCCTCTTTTTGTCTGGGAAGGATGTCTCACCCATTCGAAAATAACAAACCATGACTCATTCTTGGAATTGTTGCTATTAGAAAGGGTGAGTGATGGTCTATTTTTAGAAAGAGTAAGACATCCTTCCCAGACAAAAAGGGGGTTCATTAATTTTTATCATGTCTAGAAGACATGATAAAAATTAACCAAAAGTTTTTTTTTTTTTTTTTTTTTTTTTTTTTTGAGTAACAGAAATTTTTTCCAGCCGACTCGATCGACAAGACGTCCCCATTTTTATTTTAAAATGGATTCTTGTTTATTTGTGTAAGCATTCCGAGTTTCGTTTTAGATGAGTCTATGTTGTTGAAGAGGAAACATGGGTACCCTCATTTTTTTTTCCTATCTGATTTCTTAGATGAATTCAGTGAGTTCACTTTGAGCTTTTCAAATTTTGTTTGTTTACTTTTAGCCCAGAGGTCGACGGATAAATCATTCTGATTTTTTATATATTTTTTGTGTCGCTCTCTCTCTCTAAGAAACCTATCTCGTTCCAAGTCTTCTCGAAGTGCTATTGGTTTGTTTCGAGACGAGGTCATTTCACATCCCCCCCTCCTCAAAAAGTATATGTATATAAATTAAAGGAAGTGATTTTCTATACACACACTTCACCTTTTTGAGTGGTGTCACGATGAGCCTATCCAGTAGAGAACGTCTTAGGGAAAGAATGCGTGAACAGAAACGACGCTGGCGAAGCAATTCAGCTAATCGAGAGCGAGAACGAATACTTCAAAGGGAACGTTATGCTGTTCTTAAAAAGAACTCCCGACCGCGAAAGAAACATCTTCCTCCCAAGCAGTGGGAAAGCTATACGAATTTGCAGTATAAGGATATGTGGTCCGAAGAAGCCTATCAAAAATGTATTCGACAATGTAATAAAGAGCAATACAATTTCCTGATCTACGTTCTCGTTCGTTTGTACACCTATTACGCGTTACCTGAATCGAAACGTCCCCCTCCTCTGGATATTATTGTGCAAGGATCTGCCGGAACGGGTAAATCTTTCCTGATCCAAGCTTTATACCAAACTCTGATTCGAACGCCTCTTTTTAGCGAAGCGTTCTCGGTTCTCAAACTCGCACTCAGTGCTCGAGGAGCGGTCTACATTACGGGAGATACTTTGCATCATGCCCTGCGTCTTCAAATGAACGGGACTTTTGTTCGACCTCTGACCCAAGAGACTTTAGACTATTACAGACCCCTGTATGCTCCTTTACGGATGGTGATTTTGGATGACATTTCCACGATCGGATCCAATTTATTTTCGCGCCTCGACCAGCAACTTCGACAATTGTGTCATGTGCCGGATAAGCCGTTTGGGAATGTGCATATGATTAAATTCGGAGATTTGCAGCAGCTCCAACCGATTCGCGACACGCCCATTTTTTATTCTGAAGGGTGGTGGACGCCTCAATCCACGCTCTACTATGAACTAGTCGAATGTATGCGATTCTCTCTGGATTACGAGGAGAGACTCGATCGTTTAACGAGAAATCACTTTTTAGAACCGGACGATGTGGCATTTTTCCAGTCCCGCGTTCGCAGTTTCGACGAAATTCCTCGCGAAGCTATTATTCTCTGTTTTTCGAGCAAGGATGCAGAGAAATATAATATGAAACGTCTCCAATCCCGAGGGACGTACTGCTCGTGTCTGGCTCGAGACGTGATTTATTCCGAGAGCGAAAAATTGCGGAAGAGGATGATGAAACGGAGTCGACATTTACATCGATCTCAGATGGCGAATCTCGAATCCGTCCTCCATTTACAAAGAGGAGCGCGATATCAATTGACTGAAACGCTCGACAGATCCAAAGGATGGATGAATGGAGCGATTGGAACACTACACCAAATAGACCAGGACGAAGACGGAGTTGTGACGCGTGTCTGGCTGCAATTTTCCAATAGTCTAGCTCCTATCGATCGCGTCTCCATTCGTATTGACACCTGTTCGACGAAAAGACTCGCATTTTATCACGAACAGTTTCCTTTGATGTTAGCCGAAGCAATTACGGCTCATAAAGCCCAAGGAGCCACCTTTCCGTCGATCGCAATTTACATGCACGGACCTTTTAATCGATTTCAGCAATATGTCGCTTTTTCTCGAGTGACTCAACCCCAGGGATTGTATATTCTGGAACAGTTTCGTCCCCGCATGAAATTGACGAGCAAGCAAAAATACGAGGAGGAACTGGAGCGATTGCAAAACATGTCCCGGATTCCGTATGATATATCGGCTCGAGAAGAGAACCAAGATCCGTACGAGTTTCTCATGAACCTTCTTCAATGTGGGAATCGTCTTTCCTTCCATCTTTCCAATAGAAACATCTCCCAAGAAATCGAAATCCTCAAACTAGAAGAAAAACCTTCTTTCCATGTAAAACCTGTTATAAAATGTCAATCTTAAATCTTTTTAAAAAAATTCAATAAAATGAAATATTCTCCATCAAAACCCCTCCATTCTTTCAAAGCTTCACAAAACGCTCAACAATGTCCAAACAATGGGAAGAGAAAAATCGATCTCAACGGTCCACACAACATGTTGACTCCTCAAAATATGTGTCTCCCAAGTGACAGGATGCTTCTTCTTCAACGGCTGACACTCATCTAAAGCAAAACTGGGAATGCTTAAATAGATAAGCGAGAGTTTATTCTTAAAAAAAAATGGCGCTGTCTTGTCAATGGAGAATCGAGTCGGCTGGGAAAAAATTTTGAGAGCCGGGAAAAAAAATTTCTAACTCTTAAAAAAAAAAATTTTGGTTAATTTTTATCATGTCTTCTAGACATGATAAAAATTAACTCTACCCTCCTTTTGTATGGGAATGTTGTCTCTCCGTTTCTAAAAATAGACCAGAACCCATTCTTGGAATTTTATTCTTTCTAGAAAGGATGAGTGATGGTCTATTTTTAGAAACGGTGAGACAACATTCCCAGACAAAAGGGAAAGATAGTTAATTTTTATCATGTCTAAAGACATGATAAAAATTAACAAAAAGTTTTTTTTTTTTTTTTTTTTTTTTTTTTTTTTTTTTTTCAGATTTAGAAATTTTTTTTCCTGGCTCTCAAAAATATTTTCCCAGCCGACTCGATTCTCCAATTGACGACACAGCGTCATTTTTTAAGAATGGATTCTCGTTTTTCTATTTAAATATTTCGAGTGTCACTTCAGATGAATGTCAGCCGTTGAGGAAGAAAAACGCAGATTCCCATTTTCTCATTTCCTTTAGAGAGAGAGAGACCTAAATTTTCGAGACTCGATGACTTTTCAAGCACTTTTTGTTTAAGCTATTCGCCTTCATATTTGTCTGAGTTTCAAGAGTATGATCTCTCGTGGATGGATCTCTTCCACCTCATTCTCTTTCCAGTCGATTTAGAAGGGGAAGGGGAGATTTTTTTCCCTCATGGAGGATGTCTCCTGAATACCGTTCAAAGAGTCTATGGAGAAATTATATGGTCAGAGTCACGGATTTCCAGGGCAATCTGCTTCTCAGCTAAAAAAAAGGATCTCTCTTTCCCAGTCTGTCTTCGATTGCCTCGTTAACTGTGAAACCCATCGCTTTTCCGATTTTATGGTTCTCCCAGTATAATCAGACAGTCGGTCACAAAAGTATTCGAACACCGGTACCCTATCAGAAAATGACATGATGGCGTTTTTTTCCTCTTTCTCTCTGTGTGTCGTGTTATTCCAACCTAGGTTTCTTCTCCCCCCATCTTGGAAAAAACTGGAAAAAAATTGGTCACGATCTCTTTTTGAATGGGGAGATGCCATTTTGAGAAAAAGCTGACGACCCTATATTGGAGAATGAACATGACCGCTCTACACAACCTTTCACTCTCTCTCTCTCTCTCTCTGAATTGGGAAGCCATTTTGGGAAAATGCAGACGACCCTATCTTGGAGAATGGAAATGAACGCAACTCCCTCTCTCTCTGAAATGGGTAGCCATTTTGGGAAAAGCGGACCCTCTTCTTCTGATCTTGGAGAACTGGAAATGAACGCTCTACACGATCTCTCTTTGAATTCAGAAGGTATTTTGGGACCTTCTAATGTTGGAAAACTGAAATGGACGCTCTACGCTTTTTCTCTCTCTCTCTCCCTTTGAGATGAGTAGCCATTTTGGAGGATTCTCCACCACCATCCTAACCTTGGAAAACTGAAATGAACGCTCTACAGCTTCTCTCTCTCTTTCTCTCTTTCTCTGAAATGGGTAGTCATTTGAAAACTCCCTAACTTTGGATAAAAACAGAAATGAACGCTCTACACCATCTCTCTTTGAAAATGGGGGGTGTCATTTTGAGACCTCCTTCCCCTAAACTTGGAAACAAAAACTGAAATGAAATCTCTACACTTTCTCTCTTTAGACATGGGTAGCCCTTTGGGGACCCTCTCCTCTTGGTATATAAAAAAAGACCTGAAGTGAAGGCTCTACACAATCTCTCTTGGAATGGGATCCATATTTCGGGAAACGTGGATCACCTCATGCTGGAAAACTGAAGTGAACCACCAAGATTGGACTCTATATAATATTTTTTTTAATTGACATCATGACACTCCTCCAATTTGTTATTAAAAATTGTTTTTTTTTGTTTTGGTTTTTATCCCATTTCCGATGTGATTTCAGAAATGCAATTCCATAACAGTTCAATTTTATTCGAGGTTAAATGATCTAAACAGTCCTTGACCCACCCATCCGTATGATTATTTTCTTCTCCTTCCTGTTGCACCAAATTTTGTAAGTCCATATAATCATTCCATACGGGAAGGGCTGGATCCTCACAAGGCTGTCTTGAAACACTTGGAGTCTCTTTGGGATGAGTGGAGGGATCTAGGATGTCTGGACCCGGCTGCGATTCTACCTCCATGATTTCTGGACCCGTTGGAACTTGTGAACCTGGCTGAAATTCTGCCTCTACGATTTCTGGACCCGTTGGAACTTGTGAACCCGGCTGTGATTCTGCCTCCATGATTTCTGGAGCCGTTGGAACTTGTGGACCCGTCTGACATTCTACCTCTACGATGTCGGGACAGGTTAGAGAAGAAGAAGAAGAGGATACTGGAAGAGGTTCTGTCTGTGAGGAGTCCAAAAGAGGTTGCCTGTTTGAACAAGTCGGGGAAGAAGAAGAAGAAGAAGCTTCTGGATTCTGAAGCGGATCTTGCACGCCAGGTAGGTTCCGGTAAGTCGACCGTTTTTTAAGAGGTAATTTTTTTTCTTTCTCCTCATCTTCAATCGTGATGACTTCAATTTCATTCCGTTGCCGGGTCGATTTTGTTTCGGGCCATGACGGTTTGGTCCAGCTCCTCTTATCATCTAAAGAAGGGATGGGTAAAGGTGGCGGAGGGTTTTCTTCTTCTTTTTCTTGAAACATCATCGGCGATTGGAAAGAAATCTCCTCTTTCAATTGTTTCCAAAGCGAGTACGAGCACCGATCGACGAGAAAGAGACTCTTCTGGGTCGTGACGATGAGATATTGCGTTTTCGGGGGAACGACATAGTTTTGAAAAGGTCTTAGAATATATTTCTTATATTTCATCCTGTCGCTGACTTTAAAACTTCTTTCCTTCAGATTGGGGGACGATGATTCGTAATAGGCGAGAGGAGCGGCTGTGGTTTGAACAATATGAACTTCGTCCTCAGCCGTCGTTCTCACTCCAAACGTAAAATATCGTTTCGTGAGAAAAATATTCTTCCACCGAAAACTCGTGCGCGGATCCGTGTATGGCCGGTCTGTTTGAATGGGCCGTCTCAAAGCTCGATCCATCCGATTCCAAGAGACGGGAGATTCCTCTTTCGTTTGTTGCGATTCGAATAAATTTCTGTATATATTCTGAACGAGCAGGTTGGAGGATTCGACATCTTGGTTGAAAGAAACGATCGCTTGATGAGATGGTAAATGCGGAATAAATGTCGCACAATGACAAGCCAAAAAAATTTTCAAGTTGGAGATTTGCTTTAGCGTCTTCAAATCCTCCCCGTTCGAAATCCGTTGAGTTGGAAAAACGTCTAATAGCGACATGGCTCCCAATGGAAAAGAAATGATCTCGCCCAGTACTCTCGTCTTTTTATGTATATAGACACACACAGACACACATAGAGCCTCTATGACGGCCGTTTTATTTGTTTTTTTTTGTTTCTCTCTCTCTTCTTTCCAAGAAATCTTATCTCCATGACCACTTTTTCTTTTCTTAAAAGATGAATGTGTGTGGGAATGAGGAAGTGAAAGTAATAATTTAATAAAGAAAAAATTATGCAACCATGACCTTCTTTTTTTTTTTCAAAGTCACCCTTTCCAATCCAAGGACGTCCAGAGATAGAGGAAGCAGGGGGAGAGGAGGAGGGCAGGGAAGGTCACACTCTCTTTCTCTCTATAAATAAAAGGTGAGAGCCCCAAAGTCGTATTTTTGTCCAAGTGGATCATGAGGAGGCATCCTCAGCTCACTACGTGTATCCCCAGCTTTCAAATATAAATATGTTGATCTTTCCTTTTATATCATCCAAGGAGTCGTTTACCTGAAAGCCTCCGATTTTTCAAAATGTGCGGGTTATCATACCGTGGGGAGTTATCAAAAGATGCGGGACGAATTTTTATCCGACGAAAACGTGCTGATGGCTCGTGACATTCCACCTTTGGATGCTCAAATTTTGTTAATGAAACGAGCCAAATATTTTTACACGTCCTACTTTCTAACCGTCTCGCAAATGAATCGGATTATGGATCGTCTTGAGAAGACAAAAGGGATTCTCGTTCATTTTAGTGAATGGTTGCACAAATGTCTGCACGAACCTCTCTCGATCGAGAAGACTGGGAAGAATACCTATTATATTCTTCTCGAGGACTCTCCTCCTTCGTCTCATCTTAGAGAGGCCACGACTTTTGAAAAAATCCTCGAGCAAGAAAAAATAGAATGGTGGAACAACTACCCCATCCCTCTCCCCGAGCATCAAGAGGAGCCTGTTCAGAAGAAAAAGGAAAAACCTTTCCAAAAGCCTATCCTCATCCTCCTCGATAATGATGGGGATGAGGAGAAACCTGTTCAGATTCCTCTCCGTTTGTCAAAACCCGTCGAGGATGAAAAACCTCTCCCTTCCTCAAAACCCCTTGAGGAAGAGAGACCCCTCGAGAAGGAGAAATCTCTCCCATTGTCAAACCTCCTCGAAGTTGAAACACCTCTCCCTTTCTCAAGACCCCTCGAGAAGGAGGGACCTCTTCCTTTATCAAACCCCCTCGAAGATGAAAAACCTCTCCATTTATCAAGACCCCTCGAAAATGAGGGACCTCTCGATTTGTCAAAAACCCTCGAGGATAAGGGAACCAAAACTTCTCTCTCTTTCGAAGAGAAGGGACCTCTCAATTTATCAAGACCCCTCGAGAATAAGGGAACCGAAAATCCTCTCCCTTTCTCAAGACTTCTCGAGGAGGAGGAGGAGGAGGAGAGACCGCTCCATGTCTCAAGACAGGACCCCCCTCTATCTCTTGAGGATCCGAGGGAAACGATTCCTATTGAAAAACCATCTATCGACGATCCCCAGAAAAGGTCTTCGGAGGAGATTAGACTTCCATGTAGAAAACGAATCTGTCACAATCATCATCATCATCATCATCATAATAATAATAATATACCCCCTTCTCAACAACAGAATCCTACAACATTTGCAGATAAATGCATTCAAACAATCCCTTTATAGTAACCCTTTTGATTGGAGAACCCGTGCATTAGCCTCGAAAAAAAATGAGATTTTAGACTGTTTCTATGACTAGAATGTTAAGCCAATAGATAGGTCTAGCTCAGAATTTTTCTTTTTAAAAGAAAATAAATAAATAATCCAAAGACTATTAAATACTATATAAATGGTAAAGTCTCGAGTCGGCTGGAAAAAAATTTTCAGAGCTGAGAAAAATTCTCCAACTCAGGAAAAAAAAAAAAAACTTTTTGTTAATTTTTATCATGTCTTAGACATGATAAAAATTAACGACCCCCTTCCCTTTTCACCTGGGAATGTTGTCTCACTCTTTTGAAAAACAAATCGTGAGTCATTCATGGAATGATTGCCATTAGAGAAAGGATGAGTCATGGTCTATTTTTAGAAAGGGTGAGACATCCTTCCCAGACAAAAAGGGAGGGTCATTAATTTTTATCATGTCTAAGACATGATAAAAATTAACCAAAAGTTTTTTTTTCATTAGAGAATTTATATCTCAGCTCTGAGAAATTTTTTTTCTCCCAGCCGATTCGAGACTTTACCATTTGTTTTTAAGAATGATTTCTCCCTGATCTATTATTTCAAAATTCCAAGTTTTGCTTCAGAACCATCTGTGCTGTTGAAGAAGTAACGTGATATATGTATTTTTTTAATGAGTTCTGTCAAGATTGAATTGTGCAGGATCGACCTTGCGAATTTCTTCTCTGTGTCTTTAAATAATAATGATACCGAACCGCTTTTTGTAGAGCGCAATGGAAAAAACCTTTTGTATGGTTAGGACAATTCATGTGTTCGATCCCATTGTATTTGAGAATCTCTTGCGTCGATCCCGAAATGCAATAAATGGATCTTTGCAACCATTTCTCTAAAAACCGCCGTTTCATTTCTCCTCGCACCCAAATCATGGAAAAAGGTTCCGTCAACATCGTTAACACCCATGGAAAATAACTGTACGGAATTTCTCCTTCGGATATACTGAATTGGAATATACTGAAAACGGGCGTTCACGTTGGTTTTCAGTATATTTCAATACAAATGGAGCTCCATCCAAGAAAAAAATGATGTCTTTTTTTTATGTTGTGGACTGCCCTATTTTGTATTGGAGTATACTGAAAACGGGCGTTCGAGTCGGTTTTCAGTATATTCTAATACAAATAGAGCTCCATCCAAGAAAAAAATGATGTCTTTTTTTTATGTTGTGGACTGCCCTATTTTGTATTGGAGTATACTGAAAACGGGCGTTCGAGTTGGTTTTCAGTATATTCTAATACAAATGGAGCTCCATCCAAGAAAAAAATGATGTCTTTTTTTTATGTTGTGGACTGCCCTATTTTGTATTGGAGTATACTGAAAACGGGCGTTCGAGTCGGTTTTCAGTATATTCTAATACAAATGGAGCTCCATCCAAGAAAAAAATGATGTCTTTTATTATGTTGTGGACAATCAATTTTGTATTGGAATATGCTGAAAACGGGCGTTCGAGTCCTTTTTCCGACTATTTCTATACACATTCCACTATATTAAAATGACGTCATGGTTGAGACCAAACAGAGTCGTTCCCGGACAGAGTCGTCTCCGGACAAAGTCGTCCGCGGACAATTTTATACCGAATTTGTATAGAAATATACTTAAAATGGGCTTGGAGGGGGGGCGCTTTCTAATATATTCCTATATACATTCGGTTGCATTCAGAAACAAAAAGAATGTCTTTTTGAATGGACAGGATGACTATGGAAACCGGATCTCTCTCTCCCAAGATTGGATGAGAGAGTGCCTCCTGCAATATACTGAAAACGGGCTTTCGAGTCAATTTCTAGACTATTTCTATACAAATGGAGCTCTATTTACGAAAAAAATGATGTCTTTTTTATTGTGTGGACAGCCCTATTTGTATTGCAATATACTGAAAACAGGCGTTCGAGTCGGTTTCTAAACTCTTCCTATACAAATTCCACCATCTATATAGAAATGATGTCATCGTTGAGTCCAAACAAAGTCGTCCCCGGACCATCTTGATGACCAGACATATTGCCTTTTCAACAGCCCGTATTATTCTGAAGAAAAACGTGGAATACTTTTATAGAAAAGAGAAGAATTGAAAGTGAAAGTCTAAAAGCAAAATGGGATCGGTTGGGAAAAATTTCTGAGAGCCGAGAAAAATTTCTGAGTCAGAAAAAAAAAGAAAAAATATATAATATATATATTATATAATACATATTATATAATATATATTATATAATATATATTATAAATACTTTTTGTTAATTTTTATCATGTCTTCTAGACATGATAAAAATTAACTAATCCCTTTTTTCTAGGAATGTTGTCTCACCGTTTCTAAAAATAGACCATGACTCATTCTTTCTAAAGAATAGAATTCCAAGAAAAGAATGGGTTCTGGTCTATTTTTAGAAACGGTAAGACAACATTCCCAGACAAAAGGGGGTACATTGAGTCTGTGCTGTAGACCCTGAACAACCTATCGGTCACCGGTAATATATCTGGAAGGACCCCAAAAAGCTATCCACTGTCGTTGGAATTGTGTTCACTGGAGGCTATCTCTTTTTTTGCAATCTCGCTTTTAGTTTTCTCTGAGATTCTTTAGAAATGGGTGAAGATAGGTAGCGTGAAGCGGGGGACACCTGGATCAGGATTCCCGATTAGGGTAGAGAGGGAGGCGTGTTGCCTTTTCAACAGCCCACAGGGTTCTGAACAGAAACGTGGAATGCTTTTATAGAAAAGAGAAGAGTTGAAAGTGAAATTAACTCCCCCCCTTTTGTCTGGGTATGTTGTCTCACTGTTTCTAAAAATAGACCAGAACCCAGTCTTTTCTTGGAATTCTATTCTTTAAAAGGATGAGTCATGGTCTATTTTTAGAAAGTGGGAGACAACATTCGAAGACAAAAGGGGGGGTGAGTTAATTTTTATCATGTCTAGAAGACATGATAAAAATTAACAAAAAGTTTGTGTTTTTTTTTTTTTTTTTTTTTTTTTTTTTCATCTCAGAATTTTTTTCTGACCTCTGAGAAATTTTTCCTAGCCGATCCCATTTCGTTTTTCGACTTTCACTTTCAACTCTTCACTTTTCCTATCCACTGTCGTTGGAATTGTGTTCACGAGAGGCTATTCCTTTTTTTGCAATCTCGCTTTTAGTTTTCTCTGAGATTCTTTAGAAATGGCTATAGAAATTTCACCATCTATATAGAGATGATGTCCAAACAAAGTCGTCCCCGGACCATCTTGATGACCGAATATGTATAGAAATAGTCTGAAAATGGGCTTGAGGGCCGGTTTCTGGACGATTCCTCTACAAATTCGGCCGCATCCAGAAAAACAAAAATACATAATTTCTTTTTGGGTGGACAGGAGATGATAAATTTCTTTTTTTTCTCTCTCTCTCTCTCCCAAGATTGGAGGAGAGAGTGGCCCAAAAAAATGGGTCTTGGAAGGAATCGAATGCATTTTGAAATGCACTCATTCTTTCCAAGACCCATTTTGTTGGTATCCTGATTCAACTCTCCAGTCTATCGTATAGGGAAAGCGGAGAACGTTTCCCCTTCTTTAAGCGATTGGAGACCATATCGCATCATCATTATCATCATCATCATCATCACCATCATCCTCTTTCTGATACTTTTCAACGAAGGCTTGATGTCTCTGGATGAGTTTGGGGAGATGATGGATCCCGAATATAGTGATGAAAAAGAGAGGACTCTTTTTCCTTTCTTGTTCGTCTTGCACAGTCTCTCGGAGGGTGATATACGTTTCCCCGTCCTCCTCAATTTTCGTCAGAGGTCTCATGAATATTTTACACATCCAAGGGAAGAGCGACTTGTTATGCAGGGATTTCGAAGCGACGAAGGCCGCTTCATTCGAAGTGAGGACAATCTGGTTCGGTTGACCCCATTCTTTGGAGTAGTTGTCCAAATCGCCTAGTCGAAGAAAATGGTGTCGATTAGGAAAAAAGACTTGGAGAACACTCGTCGTATGCGAGACGTTCGTTGGCATTCCAGTACAGGAATCCTAGATCCACATACGCGTGCACGTAATCCACATACGCGTGCACGCATAGTCATCGTTATATTCCAGTTTGAGCAGCATGGCTTTTGTATTTTTTTTTCCGTTCTCAAGGCGAAACACTCGTCTGATATGAACAAGAGCTCGCTGGCGATCCGTTTATATAGACTCCTCAGAGAGAGAGGGAGAGGGGAGGAGGAACAAGGTTGATAAATTCTAAAATTAAAAAAATGATAAAACATGAGTGTTTGTGAAGGTCATAGAGAGATGATTATAAAGTTGTTTTATTTTTTATTTCCTCAAAAGAAAAACCAAAAGGGTCCCATTCCATACGACATGGCCTTTGAGATGGTGACGGGGTCATGTGTCTACAAAGTTGATAAACTCTAGAATAAAAAAAAAAGCTTTCATCACGCAGCTCTCGAGAAGAAAATGACAGGGGTCTCTAGGAGAAGGTCATAGGTAGTATACAAAGGATGGTTGTTTTTTTTCTTTCGTTCCTCTCAATCCCATGACCTTTGAAAATGTGACGGGGTGTCCTTTAGGAAAAAAAATAGAAGGTCATAGAGAGAGAGATAGACAAAGTTGATTTTTTTTTCTAGAAGTCAACCGTCACGTCGCCCATCACGTGGTCTTCTCGTATATATAGAGAGGCGAGTGGAAGACAGACTCTATTTCCCAGAGAGAGAGAGACTGCTGTGCGTATCCATATTTCTACTCAAGATGATGATCCGCGTCTTATATAATGAGTTTGTGAGCATTCGCTGTTATGTGGATGACGGAAGATTGTTTTGGAACGCTACGGACATTTTGCCTCTGATTCATACTTCCAGTAAAAGAACCTGGGACATTCTCTCCGTGTTTTTCGACGAACACCACGTCTTCAGGAAAGTAAAAGATCTTGAGAGTCTCGGCAGTTCTCAAGAGGGATATGTCCTCTCCAGCGAAGAAATGTTACATGTGGCAGAAAATAATCCTAAAAATAATCAGCTTCTGGCCTGGGTGTATAGCATTTTAACTCAGCCGCTGGTTCGAGTTGTACCCAAACAACCCGTTTACCGACTGCTCTATCCGGAGAAGAAATTTCCCTTCATCACCCTCTTTAATCTAGGAGTGCGCTACATACCGCCTCATCCAGGCATGACGGATTCTTCTACTTACCCTAAACAATATGCCAGCGCTTATTGCCAGACAGACCCCCGTCAAGAAAAGGTCGTCGAGACTCAAACGGATCCTCTGGTGGTCTCTTTAAATGTCACTAAAGTCATCACCTTCTAAAAAAAACAACCACCACCACCCAAAAAAAAATTTGCTCCTCCTCCAAATTTTTTTTATCTTCTCGAAAGAAAAAAAAAGAAACTTTTCCATCTAGCCTCTTTCTTTCAATCCCTCTTAAGAGAGAGAGGGAGGAGAAAAGAAAGAGAGTTCTGAGGAGGCAAAAGAAATGGGTCTGGAAGGAAACGGGTGCATTGCGAGAAAAAGAAAGTCCTCTTTTTTTTGTCGAAATGCACTCTTTTCCTTCCAGACCCATTTTTTTATCACTTCTTCAAGCCAATCTTGTAAAGGGGGGGATACAATAAATTGTGCGTAAAGTCCATTTCGATCAAGACTGGATTTTTTTTGAAAAGAAAACGTAATATTATATATAGATAGCTAAATCTTTATCATGATATTCTTTAAGAATTTCTTAGCCATTTGTCAAAGAAGGGGACTATAATTGAAGAATTTATGAATTTGGGAACATGTCACCCATGGCAAATCTAAAATCTTGGAAGTGGATACTGGAAAGCCCCGCTCTGATTATAATTCTGAGTTCTAGCATGGGACATTTTTTAGATCAATAAGCTAAACTATTTTTCTAGTCTCATATTCTCTCGTGACTAGGGTTCCAGATTTGGGTAGAGAGAGACACTGTTCTGAACAGAAACGTGGAATGCTTTTATAGAAAAGTGAAGAGTTGAAAGTGAAAGTCGAAAAACGAAATGGGATCGGCTAGGAAAAATTTCTCAGAGCTCAGAAAAAAATTCTGAGATGTAAAAAAAAAAAAAAAACTTTTTGTTCATTTTTATCATGTCTTCTAGACATGATAAAAATTAACTCACCCCCCCTTTTGTCTGGGAATGTTGTCTCCCACTTTCTAAAAATAGACCATGACTCATTCTTTCTAAAGAATAGAATTCAAAGAAAAGACTGGGTTCTGGTCTATTTTTAGAAACGGTGAGACAACATACCCAGACAAAAGGGGGGTGAGTTAATTTTTATCATGTCTAGAAGACATGATAAAAATTAACAAAAAGTTTTTTTTTTTTTTTTTTTTTTTTACATCTCAGAATTTTTTCTGAGCTCTGAAAATATTTTGCCAGCCGATCTCATTTCGTTTTTCGACTTTCACTTTCAACTCTTCTCTTTTCTATAAAAGCATTCCACGTTTCTGTTCAGAACACTGTGGACACTGTGGGCTGTTGAAAAGGCAACACGCCTCCCTCTCTACCCTAATCGGGAATCCTGATCCAGGTGTCCCCCCCTTCACGCTACCCATCTTCACCCATTTCGAACCCGTCACCTTCTCAAAGGCCATGTCGTATGGAATGGGACCCTTTTGGTTTTTTCTTTTGAGGAAATAAAAAATAAAACAACTTTATAATCATCTCTCTATGACCTTCTCAAACACTCATGTTTTATCATTTTTTTAATTTTAGAATTCATCAACCTTGTTCCTCCTCCCCTCTCCCTCTCTCTCTGAGGAGTCTATATAAACGGATCGCCAGCGAGCTCTTGTTCATATCAGACGAGTGTTTCGCCTTGAGAACGGAAAAAAAATACAAAAGCCATGCTGCTCAAACTGGAATATAACGATGACTATTACGTGCACGCGTATGTGGATCTAGGATTCCTGTACTGGAACGCCAAAGATATCTTGACTCTCTTGCCTACGAACGTCTCGCATACGACGAGTGTTCTCCAAGTCTTTTTTCCTAATCGACACAATTTTCTTCGACTAGGCGATTTGGACAACTACTCCAAAGAATGGGGTCAACCGAACCAGATTGTCCTCACTTCGAATGAAGCGGCCTTCGTCGCTTCGAAATCCCTGCATAACAAGTCGCTCTTCCCTTGGATGTGTAAAATATTCATGAGACCTCTGACGAAAATTGAGGAGGACGGGGAAACGTATATCACCCTCCGAGAGACTGTGCAAGACGAACAAGAAAGGAAAAAGAGTCCTCTCTTTTTCATCACTCAATTCGGGATCCATCATCTCCCGAAAATCATCCAGAGACATCAAGCCTTCGTTGAAAAGTATCAGAAAGAGGATGATGGTGATGATGATGATGATGATGATGATGATGATGATGATGCGCTATGGTCTCCAGTCGCTTAAAGAAGAGGAAACGTTCTCCGCTTTCCCTATACCATAGACTGGAGAGTTGAATCAGGAGACCAAAAAAATGGGTCTTGGAAGGAATGAGTGCATTTCAAAATGCATTCCATTCCTTCCAAGACCCATTTTTTTGGGCCACTCTCTCCTCCAATCTTGGGAGAGAGAGAGAGAGAGAAAAAAGAAATTTATCATCTCCTGTCCACCCAAAAAGAAATTATGTATTTTTGTTTTTCTGAATGCGGCCGAATTTGTAGGGGAATCGTCCAGAAACCGGCCCTCAAGCCCATTTTCAGACTATTTCTATACATATTCGGTCATCAAGATGGTCCGGGGACGATTTTGTTTGGACATCATCTCTATATAGATGGTGAAATTTGTATAGCCAT
Organism: Stegodyphus dumicola; assembly: GCF_044657685.1. Lineage (NCBI taxonomy): Eukaryota > Metazoa > Arthropoda > Arachnida > Araneae > Eresidae > Stegodyphus > Stegodyphus dumicola. The sequence goes on from NC_140770.1 coordinate 157,260,218, forward strand.
TTCTAAAGAATCTCAGAGAAAACTAAAAGCGAGATTGCAAAAAAAGACATAGCCTCCAGTGAACACAATTCCAACGACAGTGGATAGGAAAAGTGAAGAGTTGAAAGTGAAAGTCGAAAAACGAAATGGGATCGGCTAGGAAAAATTTCTCAGAGCTCAGAAAAAAATTCTGAGATGAAAAAAAAAAAAAAAACAAATTTTTTGTTAATTTTTATCATGTCTTCTAGACATGATAAAAATTAACTCACCCCCCCCTTTTGTCTGGGAATGTTGTCTCACCGTTTCTAAAAATAGACCAGAACCCATTCTTTTCTTGGAATTCTATTCTTTAGAAAGAATGAGTCATGGTCTATTTTTAGAAACGGTGAGACAACATTCCTAGACAAAAGGGATTAGTTAATTTTTATCATGTCTAGAAGACATGATAAAAATTAACAAAAAGTATTTATAATATATATTATATAATATATATTATATAATATATATATTATATATTTTTTCTTTTTTTTTCTGACTCAGAATTTTTTCTCGGCTCTCAGAAATTTTTCCCAGCCGATCCCATTTTGCTTTTAGACTTTCACTTTCAATTCTTCTCTTTTCTATAAAAGTATTCCACGTTTTTGTTCAGAATAGTACGGGCTGTTGAAAAGGCAATATGTCTGGTCATCAAGATGGTCCGGGGACGACTTTGTTTGGACTCAACGATGACATCATTTCTATATAGATGGTGGAATTTGTATCGGAAGAGTTTAGAAACCGACTCGAACGCCTGTTTTCAGTATATTGCAATACAAATAGGGCTGTCCACTTAATAAAAAAGACATCATTTTTTTCGTAAATAGAGCTCCATTTGTATAGAAATAGTCTAGAAATTGACTCGAAAGCCCGTTTTCAGTATATTGCAATACAAATAGGAGGCACTCTCTCATCCAATCTTGGGTGAGAGAGATCCGGTTTCCATAGTCATCCTGTCCATTCAAAAAGACATTCTTTTTGTTTCTGAATGCAACCGAATGTATATAGGAATATATTAGAAAGCGCCCCCCCCTCCAAGCCCATTTTAAGTATATTTCTATACAAATTCGGTATAAAATTGTCCGGGGACGACTTTGTCCGGAGACGACTCTGTTTGGTCTCAACCATGACGTCATTTTAATGTAGTGGAATGTGTATAGAAATAGTCGGAAAAAGGACTCGAACGCCCGTTTTCAGCATATTCCAATACAAAATTGATTGTCCACAACATAAAAAAACACATAATTTTTTTCTTGGATGGAGCTCCATTTGTATTAGAATATACTGAAAACCGACTCGAACGCCCGTTTTCAGTATACTCCAATACAAAATAGGGCAGTCCACAACATAAAAAAAGACATCATTTTTTTCTTGGATGGAGCTCCATTTGTATTAGAATATACTGAAAACCGACTCGAACACCCGTTTTCAGTATACTCCAATACAAAATTGGCTGTCCACAACATAAAAAAAAGACATCATTTTTTTCTTGGATGGAGCTCCATTTGTATTGAAATATACTGAAAACCAACGTGAACGCCCGTTTTCAGTATATTCCAATACAAAATTGGCTGTCCACAAAATAAAAAAAAGACATCATTTTTTTCTTGGATCGAGCTCCACTTGTATTGGAATATACTGAAAACCGACTCAAACACCCGTTTTCAGTACATTCCAATACAAAATTGGCAATCCACAAAATAAAAAAAAGATCATTTTTTTCTTGGATCGAGCTCCACTTGTATTGGAATATACTGAAAACCGACTCAAACACCCGTTTTCAGTATATTCCAATACAAATTGGCAGTCCACAAAATAAAAAAAAGACATCATTTTTTTCTTGGATCGAGCTCTATTTGTATTGGATTACACTGAAAACCGACTCAAACACCCGTTTTCAGTATATTCCAATACAAATTGGCAGTCCACAAAATAAAAAAAAGACATCATTTCTTTCTTGGATCGAGCTCTATTTGTATTGAAATATACTGAAAACCGACTCAAACACCCGTTTTCAGTATATTCCAATACAAATTGGCAGTCCACAAAATAAAAAAAAGACATCATTTCTTTCTTGGATCGAGCTCCATTTGTATTGAAATATAGTGAAAACCGACTCAAACACCCGTTTTCAGTATATTCCAATACAAATTGGCAGTCCACAAAATAAAAAAAAGACATCATTTCTTTCTTGGATCGAGCTCCATTTGTATTGGAATATACTAAAAACCGACTGAAACAACCGTTTTCAGTATATTCCAATACAAATTGGCAGTCCACAAAATAAAAAAAAAGACATCATTTCGTTCTTGGATCGAGCTCCATTTGTATTGAAATATACTGAAAACCGACTCAAACACCCGTTTTCAGTATATTCCAATACAAATTGGCAGTCCACAAAATAAAAAAAAGACATCATTTCTTTCTTGGATCGAGCTCCATTTGTATAGAAATAGCCTAGAAATCAGTTCGAACGCCCGTTTTCAGTATATTGTAATACAAATGAAATGACATGAAAAATGCAAAAAGAGGAAAAGTAGCCTACCTTGACGGAAATTCTATTCCAAAAGGGGGAAACTTGTATCCAGGCGGGCCCACAGCACGGCCGGAACTCAAGCGAAACTCGATAGGTTGAAATCGATCCATTAAATAACATTCTTAACAAACAGTAAAGGTTTATTCACATCGAGTCGGCTGGGAAAAGTTTCTGAAAAATAAATTACCCCCCTTTTTAGTCTGAAAATTTGAAAATTGATGTCTTCAATTTTTGAAAAATTGAAGACATCAATATTCAGACTAAAAGGTTTTTTTTTTTTTTTTTTTTTTTTTTTTTTTTTAACCAGAGAAATTTTTCTCCGGCTTTTAGAAATTTTTCCGCACTCGACTGGATGAATAAAACATCCCCGTTTCTTTAAGAATGGGCTCACTGTTAACTATTTCAGCATTCGACGTTTCGCGTCCAATAATAACTGCCGGGTGTTCAAGAATGCAGATGCACCTACTAAATTTTCTATAGAGAAGCTTGACTGGATGGAGAGTGGATGACTTTTTCCAAGATTCTCGACTTCGGACCGTCAAGAGGCAATGGATTTTTTGTTTTTTTTTCTTTTAAGAAAATTTATGGATAGATTCATTTCTTTTTGAATGGACCTAGAAAAATAGGACAAAGTTCTTTTCCAAGAATGGATGAGAGAGGGAACCAAAAAAAATAGGTCTCGGAAGGAATCGAATGCATTTGCACTCATTCCTTCCAAGACCCATTTTTTTGGTCTCCTGATTCGTCTCTCTCTCTCTTCTCAGTCCATTTCCATAAATATAGGGAAAGCGGAGAACCTTTCCCTACTTATTTCTAAAAATCTTTTCTTTTTTTTTTCTCCTGAGTTTATGTATATACCAATTCAAATACTTTTGAGAACGGTCATCCCAATTCTCTGTCGTCTTTTCGGTTTCATCGTCCCAACACTCAGTGGACATAGTCTCAGTAGATTTTGGAGCATGGGTCGTCCGTTCATTGTCCCAACATTCAGTGGACATAGTCTTAGTAGATTTTGGAGCATGGGTCGTCCGTTCATTGTCCCAACACTCAGCGGATTTTGTCTTTATATCCTCTGAAGATATTTTGGGGGTCTCATGAGATTCTTTGGAAGGTTCGTCCCAACAGGCTGCTGGATCGTAATGGGGAATATTTTCAGGTATGTCGCCCCAACCCTCCGTCTTCCTCGAGTTATTGGAGGAAGTTGACGACAAAGAAGAAGTAGAAGAGCCAATCAAGTGGAAAGGCGTATGCTCATCCGGATGTTCCATCACTTGGAAACAGGACAGATTATCCCATTTCTGGATGAGGTTATCGTACGCTTTTGGGGACGGATCCTTCTCTAACTGATCGTAGGCCTTTATCAAAAGCTTGCAGAGGATTGTCTGCTTCCTCCTGAATCCTCTCCTCTTTCTCCGTTCCGTCTGGATAGACGTGATTGATATGAAAATCTCCTTCCGTAATATGCCATCGATAGTTACGCACTTTTTTTCGGCACAATGGAAATATTTCCTCCTTTGATGATGTCGGGCACATTTTTCCCGATACTTCCAAATGATTCCATCTGGCACATAAATTTCCGTCACGGGTTTTTGATAATCCAAGGCTTTAGCAAAGAATTTAGCTTTCAGGCATCCCACCACATAAATCGTGGAGAAGCTGTGAGTGAGCGATTGGAGAATGCGTCCTAAATGGTTGTAGGGAATATGACCCTCGTTCCAACGAAGTCCGTGCCGGTTTCTCGTCAGCCAGGCATTCGTCTTTTGGTTTTTTTCACTCAGTTGGTGGAAGGGGTGAGGAGGAGCAAACGTCAACGATCCCACGGTCAAAAAATCTTTTGTCGCATAGCCCAATTCCTTTAAAACGTAGGTAAATTCACCCTTCTTGTGGTTGTAGAACTGGAAACCCTCTAGATCGAGCACGATAAAGTTTTCTGAACACGTCATGGCGATGAATACGGTGATGTCTTCCACAAACAGGAGAAAAAAAGAATCGAAAAGGTATATATGTATAACAGGGAAGATCTAGAAAGGAAAAAAAAACAATAAAACGTTTTGGAGTCGTCGTCTTGAAAGAGACATTTTTCTTTTCAAAGGGTTAAGAAGTTTCAAAGTTTCAAAGGTCTTTTTAAATGAAGTTATAATTAAACCATATTCATAGGACCAAAGGGACTTACCAGCTCAGTTCACGTCTTCTTCTGTTCTCTGAAGAAATCTCGCGGAGGATACACACTTTTATACTCGCACGACATCTGTCGGGATCGCGACCCCATCTAAATGTCAGGGTCATTCCAACCTCTTAAAAGGATCGGAATGAAAGAAACACTTTGATAAAAAATATATTTATGAAAAGATATCTGAGGGTCGTGAGAACATTTTCTCTCCACACCCCCCCCGCCTATTTCAAAAAAAAATAAAAAGTCTTTATTGGATCGCGTCAAGATTACAAAACAACTCACAGGACTTGTTTATCTCAATCTCGTCAGGGTCACCGTTTCACATAAGAAGATGGATGGATCCTGAACTTTAGGGAGTGATGGTCTATTTTTAGAAAGTGTGAGACATCATTCCCAGACAAAAGGGGGGTAGAGTTAATTTTTATCATGTCTAAGACATAATAAAAATTAACCAAAAGTTTTTTTTTTTCTTTTTTAAAGGATGAAAAATTTTCTGAGAGACTTGAGAAAGATTTTTCCTCCCAATCTTTTTCGACGATGAAAAGGGAAAAAAACAAAAAAATACTTATGAAATATTCATGTGTTGAAATTGACTATTCAAATAAGTGACATTTTGTTTCTCATTGCAACTGTTCAACGGCGAGTCCATTCGTCTTATTCTTTGGGCTAGAGGATGAAAGTACAGCGGTTTGTTGAAATCGATGATAATTTCCTCTTTAGTCGGCGGAACTGTAAATCTATTCCGTCTTAACTCTTCTAATCTCTTTGAAAGTCTTTACACTTGCTCTGCTAAGGTTTCCTCGGTACTCATGATCTCTCTTAGTTTAGGGAAGTCTTGACGTATTGGCTAGAGAACAGAGGGTCTTTTTCTCTCTATACATATATCATGTGGGAGAGTGTGATTTATAAATCCTTGTGAAATCTTTCTACGTCTTGTGTAACTTGGAAGATTCGTCTTGCGTAACTTGGAAAATTCTTCTTCTTCTCGTCCATTGCGGTGGAGTTATGGAAAAGAAATGGGATTGAAAAGAAATCAACATATTACAAAAAAAAGGAACTATTTTTCTATTTTTTTCTCTAGGGATTTACATACCATTTCATTCATGAACATTCAAGGGTTCTCTCCAAGACCAAATTATAGAAGAGGACCACAAAGAGTACACTTGAGGATCCTCTTTCAGGTCTAGGTGAGATAAGGGTTGAGACCAATATTCTTGGGTCTCTAAAGCATCCCAACTTAGACATTTATTATTATTATTATTATTAGAATGTTCATCCTCCTCCTCCTCATCGTCGCACGAGTTCTCCTGGGGAGATTCTTCCGCCTCCTCTTCGTCTTCGACAGCTTTGCTCTCGGAGGGGTAACAATGTAATTTCCGGAAAACGTAACTACCCTCCATCAAATGGTATCGAAAATTTCTCACCTTGTTCTCGGCACAATGAATCATCTTTTGGAAATATTGGTGTCGCGTGCATTTCGACTTGTTCCGCCACTCGGTTTTCCCTGGGATGTAAAACTCGTAAACAGATCGCTGGCAGAGCTTGCTGAAAAATTCGGCTTTATCGTATCCATTGACGTAGATCACCTCCACATTTTCGGTCAGTATTTTCAGGATTGTAGGAAGATGCTCGTAGGAAAGACGACCCTCGGTCCATTGCAGGCCGTGTCGGTTATTTGTAGTCTGGTTGACCACAGCTGATTGCGGGACGATAAGTCATCGTAATGGACAGGAGGGAGAAAAATCATGGATCCGCATAAGGTTAAATCGCAAGTGATGTAGGCCCAGTTCTTTCAAGATGAAACATATATCTCCCGTCTTTGGATCATAACAGTGAAAGTATTCCATGTCCAGAACAATGTAGGAATCTTTGAGAGGTTTGGCACTCAAAATGTCCATCTTCTTCAATTGAGGAAAAAAAGAAAACAAAATTCTCTCTCTCTCTCTCGCTGTGTATCCTGAAGGAAAAAAATGGATAGCGTTCTCTCGCCGTCTCCTCTTTTATATATATAGAGAGAGAAGGTTGCACTGGGATAGGTCACATTCGTATATATATTTGTTTTTTGAATAATATCGTGCGTATCTCAATACACATCCATCATCATAATAATAAAGGTCACCTTGGAAAGAAAAAGAAATAAAAAACAAGGAACTCGTGCTCGACTTTGAAGGTTTCTACGATTCTCAAGGTGCCTTTATTGTGAAAGAATTGGCTTACGTCACATTGGACGGTACTTCTCGAGGGGTATTTGTTTTTAAATCCCCGTTTCCATGGCAAATGCTCACCGAGAAAGAAAAACGCACCGCGGTGTGGGCGAGTGATTATTATCACGGCTTGTCGTGGTACGAAGAAGAAATTCCGTACAGTTATTTTCCATGGGTGTTAACGATGTTGACGGAACCTTTTTCCATGATTTGGGTGCGAGGAGAAATGAAACGGCGGTTTTTAGAGAAATGGTTGCAAAGATCCATTTATTGCATTTCGGGATCGAAGCAAGAGATTCTCAAATACAATGGGATCGAACACATGAATTGTCCTAAACATACAAAAGGTTTTTTCCATTGCGGTCTACAAAAAGCGGTTCGGTATCATTATTATTTAAAGACACAGAGAAGAAATTCGCAAGGTCGATCCTGCACAATTCAATCTTGACAGAACTCATTAAAAAAAATACATATATCACGTTACTTCTTCAACAGCACAGATGGTTCTGAAGCGAAACTTGGAATTTTGAAATAATAGATCAGGGAGAAATCATTCTTAAAAACAAATGGTAAAGTCTCGAATCGGCTGGGAGAAAAAAAATTTCTCAGAGCTGAGATAAAAATTCTCTAATGAAAAAAAAAAAAAACTTTTGGTTAATTTTTATCATGTCTTAGACATGATAAAAATTAATCTCATCCTTTCTCTCATCCTTTCTCTAATGGCATCCTTTCTCTAATGGCAATCATTCGATGAATGAATCACGATTTGTTTTTCAAAAGAGTGAGACAACATTCCCAGACGAAAAGGGAAGGGGGTCGTTAATTTTTATCATGTCTAAGACATGATAAAAATTAACAAAAAGTTTTTTTTTTTTTTTTTACTGAGTTGGAGAATTTTTCTCAGCTCTGAAAATTTTTTTCAGCCGACTCGAGACTTTACCATTTATATTTACGAATAGTCTTTGGATTATTTATTTATTTTCTTTTAAAAAGAAAAATTCTGAGCTAGACCTATCTATTGGCTTAACATTCTGGTCATAGAAACAGTCTAGAATCTCATTTTTTTCGAGGCTAATGCACGGGTTCTCCAATCAAAAGGGTTGCTATAAAGGGATTGGTTTGAATGCATTTATCTGCAAATGTTGTAGGATTCTGTTGTTGAGAAGGGGGTATATTATTATTATTATTATGATGATGATGATGATTGTGACAGATTCGTTTTCTACATGGAAGTCTAATCTCCTCCGAAGACCTTTTCTGGGGATCGTCGATAGATGGTTTTTCAATAGGAATCGTTTCCCTCGGATCCTCAAGAGATAGAGGGGGTCCTGTCTTGAGAAATGGAGCGGTCTCTCCTCCTCCTCCTCCTCGAGAAGTCTTGAGAAAGGGAGAGGATTTTCGGTTCCCTTATTCTCGAGGGGTCCTGACAAATTGAGAGGTCCCTCCTCTTCGAAAGAGAGAGAAGTTTTGGTTCCCTTATCCTCGAGGGGTTTTGACAAATCGAGAGGTCCCTCATTTTCGAGGGGTCTTGATAAATGGAGAGGTTTTTCATCTTCGATGGGGTTTGATAAAGGAAGAGGTCCCTCCTTCTCGAGGGGTCTTGAGAAAGGGAGAGGTTTTTCATCTTCGAGGAGGTTTGACAATGGGAGAGATCTCTCCTTCTCGAGGGGTCTCTCTTCCTCAAGGGGTTTTGAAGAAGGGAGAGGTTTTTCATCCTCGACGGGTTTTGACAAACGGAGAGGAATCTGAACAGGCTTCTCCTCATCCCCATCATTATCGAGGAGGATGAGGATAGGCTTTTGGAAAGGTTTTTCCTTTTTCTTCTGAACAGGCTCCTCTTGAAGCTCGGGGAGAGGGATGGGGTAGTTGTTCCACCATTCTATTTTTTCTTGCTCGAGGATTTTTTCAAAAGTCGTGGCCTTTCTAAGATGAGACGAAGGAGGAGAGTCCTCGAGAAGAATATAATAGGTATTCTTCCCAGTCTTCTCGATCGAGAGAGGTTCGTGCAGACATTTGTGCAACCATTCACTAAAATGAACGAGAATCCCTTTTGTCTTCTCAAGACGATCCATAATCCTATTCATTTGCGAGACGGTTAGAAAGTGGGACGTGTAAAAATATTTCGCTCGTTTCATTAACAAAATTTGTGCATCCAAAGGTGGAATGTCACGAGCCATCAACACGTTTTCGTCGGATAAAAATTCGTCCCGCATCTTTTGATAACTCCCCACGGTATGATAACACGCACATTTTGAAAAATCGGAGGCTTTCAGGTAAACGACTCCTTGGATGATATAAAAGGAAAGATCAACATATTTATATTTGAAAGGAATACACGTAGTGAGCTGGGGATGCCTCCTCATGATGCACTTGGACAAAAATACGACTTTGGGGCTCTCCCCTTTTATTTATAGAGAGAAAGAGAGTGTGACCTTCCCTTCCCTCCTCCTCTCCCCCTGCTTCCTCTATCTCTGGACGTCCTTGGATTGGAAAGGGTGACTTTGAAAAAAAAAAAAGAAGGTCATGGTTGGATAATTTTTTGTTTATTAAATTATTACTTTCACTTCCTCATTCCCACACACATTCATCTTTTAAGAAAAGAAAAAGAGGTCATGGAGATAAGTTTTCTTGGAAAGAAGAGAGAGAGAAACAAAAAAAAACAAATAAAACGGACGTCATAGAGCCTCTATATGTGTCTGTGTGTGTCTATATAGATATATAAAAAGACGAGAGTACTGGGCGAGATCATTTCTTTTCCATTGGGAGCCATGTCGCTATTAGACGTTTTTCCAACTCAACGGATTTCGAACGGGGAGGATTTGAAGACGCTAAAGCAAATCTCCAACTTGAAAATTTTTTTGGCGTGTCATTGTGCGACATTTATTCCGCATTTACCACCTCATCAAGCGATCGTTTCCTTCAACCAAGATGTCGAATCCTCCAACCTGCTCGTTCAGAATATATACAGAAATTTATTCGAATCGCAACAAACGAAAGAGGAATCTCCCTTCTCTTGGAATCGGATGGATCGAGCTTTGAGACGGCCCATTCAAACAGACCGGCGATATACGGATCCGCGCACGAGTTTTCGGTGGAAGAATATTTTTCTCACGAAACGATATTTTACGTTTGGAGTGAGAACGACGGCTGAGGACGAAGTTCATATTGTTCAAACCACAGCCGCTCCTCTCGCCTATTACGAATCATCGTCCCCCAATCTGAAGGAAAGAAGTTTTAAAATCAGCGACAGGATGAAATATAAGAAATATATTCTAAGACCTTTTCAAAACTATGTCGTTCCCCCGAAAACGCAATATCTCATCGTCACGACCCAGAAGAGTCTCTTTCTCGTCGATCGGTGCTCGTACTCGCTTTGGAAACAATTGAAAGAGGAGATTTCTTTCCAATCGCCGATGATGTTTCAAGAAAAAGAAGAAGAAAACCCTCCGCCACCTTTACCCATCCCTTCCTTAGATGATAAGAGGAGCTGGACCAAACCGTCATGGCCCGAAACAAAATCGACCCGGCAACGGAATGAAATTGAAGTCATCACGATTGAAGATGAGGAGGAAGAAAAAAAATTACCTCTTAAAAAACGGTCGACTTACCGGAACCTACCTGGCGTGCAAGATCCGCTTCAGAATCCAGAAGCTTCTTCTTCTTCTTCTTCCCCGACTTGTTCAAACAAGCAACCTCTTTTGGACTCCTCACAGACAGAACCTCTTCCAGTATCCTCTTCTTCTTCTTCTCTAACCTGTCCCGACATCGTAGAGGTAGAATGTCAGACGGGTCCACAAGCTTCAAAAAGTCCCGACATCGTAGAGGTAGAATGTCAGCCGGGTCCACAAGTTCCAACGGGTCCAGAAATCATGGAGGTAGAACCACAGCCGGGTTCACAACTTCCAACGGGTCCAGAAATCGTAGAGGCAGAATTTCAGCCGGGTTCACAAGTTCCAACGGGTCCAGAAATCATGGAGGTAGAATCGCAGCCGGGTCCAGACATCCTAGATCCCTCCACTCATCCCAAAGAGACTCCAAGTGTTTCAAGACAGCCTTGTGAGGATCCAGCCCTTCCCGTATGGAATGATTATATGGACTTACAAAATTTGGTGCAACAGGAAGGAGAATAAAATAATCATACGGATGGGTGGGTCAAAGACTGTTTAGATCATTTAACCTCGAATGAAATTGAACTGTTATGGAATTGCATTTCTGAAATCACATCGGAAATGGGATAAAAACCAAAACAAAAAAAAACAATTTTTTTAATAACAAATTGGAGGAGGGTCATGATGTCAATTAAAAAAAATATTATATAGAGTCAAATCTTGGTGGTTCACTTCAGTTTTCCAGCATGAGGTGATCCACGTTTCCCGAAATATGGATCCCATTCCAAGAGAGATTGTGTAGAGCCTTCACTTCAGTTCTTTTTTTATATACCAAGAGGAGAGGGTCCCCAAGGCGCTACCCATGTCCAAAGAGAGAAAGTGTAGAGCGTTCATTTCAGTTTTTGTTTCCAAGTTTAGGGGAAGGAGGTCTCAAAATGACACCCCCCATTTTCAAAGAGAGATGGTGTAGAGCGTTCATTTCTGTTTTTTTCCAAAGTTAGGGAGTTTTCAAATGACTACCCATTTCAGAGAAAGAGAGAAAGAGAGAGAGAAGGTGTAGACCGTTCATTTCAGTTTTCCAAGGTTAGGATGGTGGTGGAGAGTCCTCCAAAATGGCTACTCATCTCAAAGAGAGAGAGAGAAAGCGTAGAGCGTCCATTTCAGTTTTCCAACATTAGAAGGTCCCAAAATACCTTCTGAATTCAAAGAGAGATCGTGCAGAGCGTTCATTTCCAGTTCTACAAGATCAGAAGAAGAGGGTCCGCTTTTTCCAAAATGCTTTCCGCATTCAGAGACAGCGAAGTGCAGACTTCAGTTTTCTCCCTCCCCAAGAATAGAGGGTCCCAAAATGGCTTCCCATTTCAAAGAGAGAGGGAGAGGCGTTCATTTCCATTCTCCAAGATAGGGTCGTCTGCATTTTCCCAAAATGGCTTCCCAATTCAGAGAGAGAGAGAGAGAGAGAAAGGGTGTGTAGAGCGGTCATGTTCATTCTCCAATATAGGGTCGTCAGCTTTTTCTCAAAATGGCATCTCCCCATTCAAAAAGAAATCGTGACCAATTTTTTTCCAGTTTTTTCCAAGATGGGGGGGAGAAGAAAACCTAGGATGGAATAGGATGGAATAACACGACACACAGAGAGAAAGAGGAAAAAAACGCCATCTTGTCATTTTCTGATAGGGTACCGGTGTTCGAATACTTTTGTGACCGACTGTACCTTTAAAGACTGGGCCCAGAAAAGGATGTCCGAATATTACAAAGATAAGTAAAATTTTATGTTACTTTGCAAACTTAAGTTAATCTTTCATTCTTACTGCAAGTGGCAGATTTCAAGAAGTTTTACCTCATGCGAGGTCTACCTTTATCGCCAAAAGGGCGAGAAATGAGTTGTGACCGATTTTCTTATTATGTTTTTCAATTACTCGCGCGTAAAACTAAAGTTGATGTATAATAGCGTTGTGTAAAAACTTAAATATTGTAAAAAGTTATTGTATAAATTTTATTTAAAACATTCTAGCAAGAGAGAAGTTTTAGTCTGAAAGACTTTTTGAAATGTATTATTTCAATGTAGAAAGAATTGGCACTTGCTTTGAAAAGAATAGAAGTTAACAATGTACTACTAATGTATGTTTTCAAATCTGTAAAATTAACGGCATGTTGATATGTTCTGTTATTTTAAATGTTAAGAAATACCGTGATATGGTAAAAGTGAAAGTAATGTTAAAAAATTGTTATTCGTGTGACTGTAAAGACTAAATCATGGCGAATATGTGTTAAAGGTTGAATGATGTAGTTAGGCTCTCTGACGCTACACTTTAGAGTTAGCCACTTTTAGAATAGTACCTCAGGGTTTAGAGTTGAAATTAAGGTGTGTTAAGAGCTCTCGTTATGTTGAATTTTAACACGTTAGTGTTTTGATTGTAGGAGGAAGTGTTGCACACGTAGACAGAAACACATTCGTGTTTGGTGTTCTTTTACAACACATGTCAGAGAGCACGGGGAGAGATAATTAAAATAGTCATGAATGAAATAAGAATGTTAAGAGCAGCATAATTCTATATGTTACTTGCCATGTCATTGTGTAACATTTCATTAAACTAGTTTTCCTTTCAGATCTCTGGAAGGAACCAGAACTGAATAAAAGCTCCTGTGTAGATGCAGTACAGATGAAAAAAAAAAGATTGTTGTATATCCTGGGAGCTGCTATTGTAACAAATTTCTTTCTTTTAAATTTTCTAGTTTCTAGCGAAGTTATGTTTGTAAAAGGTTGGCCTCGCGTTAGATTCTAGAGCTAAAAGTTTTCAACAAGGTCGTTTTAGACCTCAGTTTCAAACTAATTAACTCTGGCGGGAAGTATGTAAGGATCTTAAGTTTTACTAACGTTTATTTTATTTTAAATCTTTACTATCACTTCTTATTTTCTACTTCCGGCCAGAATTATAAGCGTGATGGATTTTATGCAAAGTTTGTCTGGCGAACGCAAAGTATTTAAGTGTGGCCTTTTTGCCAAGCGAGAGAGAGGAAGCAGTGAGTCAACGCAGGCCGCTTACCTTAGAAGTTACGCAGTTGCTGTTTACCTTCCAGGCCAGAGGTTTTAATCCTCTTGATAAATTAAACGTATTGTAGTGTTCACAGTTTCTGTGCTACATACGCTTCCTGTTATTATAAGGCCAATCTTCCACGTGTATTATTCTAAAGTTAAATTAGAGTTTAGGTTTATTTTTATACTTTTACGTTAGACCCCGAGTGGCGGGTCATTGTATTCCGAAGTACGGAAGTTATTGTATATAGAGAAAAATAAAGGGTTTTGTATACCCTTCGTCTGTATCCTGTCTACTTACTACAATTAGTGAACATAGCTTTAGTAAGCTCTCTGTTCCTAGTCAGGTCCTTGTATGTTCCCGAAGAAGGTTAGAAGGAACATTGAACCTGATAACTTCAACTTCTATTCATGAGATGGCGCCACGTGTAAAATCCAGTTCTTAATCGGAGCAGCAAAGCGACATCTTTACTCTCTCAGACTTCTCGTCGGACAAGTGTACGCGACGCTAGCACGAACTGTGTTCCGAGCTCTGTGTTGATCTTTGCAATGTAATTTAAATTGTAATTTAGTACTTAATATATTCTTTTGTTATAGGAGATTGTCTACTCTTATTTTCTTTAATTATATCATGCATTAAGCACACACGACCACCAAAAGTGGTGACCTTTTGACTGAGCACGCTACTGACAATGGATTTTCAACGACCCTAAGCCACGTGCATCCAAGGCATTCTGAAGAACTGACTAAAAATAATAACGAATATGGACATTAAACGTATGCTACAACGTACCCCTTCAATTATTTCTAGAAGTATTGATATATATTGCTTGTGGTTTTTTTTTCAAAGTCGTGCATATCATCGCAAGGAGCTTCAGCAAATCATCAATGTGATCTGTTCCGTTCCGCTGACTTCGCCAGTCGTGCAATAATTCTTCGATCATTCAACTTTTGTGACAAATGTAATACAATAGTGATTTTCGCTAAATGTGCTACATCAGTAATTTTTCTGCAACGTGCTACGGCAAAATTCTTCCCTCAGTTTTCGAAAGTAGTGAATTTCTTTCCCACGTGCTACAGGAGTGATTTCCTTTTTCCTTCGAAAGTGCCTTAGCAGTGTGAAGTGGTGATTTTGTGTGTGCGCAATACAAAATGAACGCATCTTTTTTTTTTCTCAAATAAGGGTTTCTTTTCAAATGCCTTTCGGTAAAATATTATTTGTGTGTGTAATTGCTGACCCTGTCTTATTTGTGTGTGTATCCTTACGTAAATTTTTTCTGCATGGTTAAAATATTTATTGTTATCATGGTAAAATATCAATAGTGTATCTTCATGCTACAATATTTGTGCTGTTAAGTGTTTATTATTTAAAGTGAAAATTATCTATCAGTATGCCCGACGATATTCCACCAGAGCCACAAATCACACGCGTTGCGGTGAAGCCACCGCCTTTCTGGAAAAATAATCCTTCATTGTGGTTCGCGCAGATCGAAGCACAATTTTCTATCGCTCGCATTAGTGAGGATTCTACAAAATTCAACCATGTAGTTGCAGCAATTGAGTCTGATATTCTGAATTCAGTGCGTGACTTAATTCTCAAACCACCTGATTGTGATAAATACTTCAAACTGAAACAGCGGCTCATTGAAATCTATTCAGAAAGTGAATCTTCAAAAATACGTACTTTACTACAAGGACTTGAACTTGGAGATCAGCGACCTTCATACTTGCTGTCACGAATGCGTGATCTGGCAGGAAGCCATTTTAGTGACGACTTGTTGAAGTCACTATGGCTTTCGCGTCTCCCTAATAACATACAAATAATTCTCGCTGCTTCCAATGAAGATCTAACCCGTTTAGCAGCAATGGCTGACAAAATTAATGAACTTGTTACTCCAGCTTATGTCAGTGCTGCTAATGCTGCCCCTTCCAGTTCATCCCTCGAAAAAAAGTGGCTGAATTGACCAAAAAAGTATCTGAACTCTCTACAAGTCTTCATGCTTCACAGAGATACAATCGATCAAATCAGGGCCCACGTAATAAATTTCGTGCCCGAAGCAGGAGTCAATCTCGTCATAATACTCGAACGCAGTACAAAGAACCCACAAGTGGCATATGTTTTTAATATGTGCATTTTGGCTCTCAAGCTCGCAAGTGTGCCCCTCCATGCACTTTTGTACAAGCGGGAAACTAAATGGGCGGTCTTCTGCTGGCCAACAGAATGTCCGCCACATCGACAGAATAGTACTGGCTGATCGTTCAACTCTGTTATGTTTTCTAGTAGATACTGGAGCTGACATATCAGTGCTTCCGAGAACTAAAACAAATGCTCACCAACTTAATAAACTTGTACTGTATGCAGCCAATGGTACCAAATTGCAACCTACGGCACCAAACTATTGACACTTGATTTAAACTTGCGCCGGACTTTCAACTGGCCTTTTATTATTGCGGATGTAACTCAAGCAATTATTGGTGTCGACTTCTTGACACATTTCCACCTTCTAGTGGATGTCAAGAATAATTGCTTAATAGATGCTACAACTCAGCTGACATCACAGGGCCAAGCTTCTCACATATCAAACGTACCTACCAACATAAGTGTTTTATCGGGCAGCACACGGTTTCATTGGTTATTAGCAGAATACCCTGACATTTTAAACCCATCCAAATCAGGGCAGCATACTCATCAGCCAGAAGTGTATCATCACATTGAAACACATGGCCCACCTGTATTTTCCAAGCCTCGTCGTCTTTCTCCAGAGATGCTAAAAGCTGCTCGCAAAGAATTTGAATTCATGCTAGCACAGGGAACCATTCGCCCATCTAAAAGTCCATGGGCCAGTCCACTTCACATGGTTTAAAAGTCCATGGGCCAGTCCACTTCACATGGTTAAAAAGTCTAATGGTGACTGGCGGCCTTGTGGAGATTATCGTCGACTTAATGCCGTCACAGTCCCTGACAGATATCCAGTCCCACATATCCAAGACTGTACAGTCGGTCACAAAAGTATTCGAACACCGGTACCCTATCAGAAAATGACAAGATGGCGTTTTTTTTCTCTTTCTCTCTGTGTGTCGTGTTATTCCATCCTAGGTTTTCTTCTCCCCCCCCCATCTTGGTAAAAACTGGAAAAAATTGGTTACGATCTCTTTTTGAATGGGGAGATGCCATTTTGAGAAAAAGCTGACGACCCTATCTTGGAGAATGAACATGACCGCTCTACACACCCTTTTACTCTCTCTCTCTCTCTTTGAATTGGGAAGCCATTTTGGGAAAAAGCAGACGACCCTATCTTGGAGTATGGAAATGAACGCCTCTCCCTCTCTCTTTGAAATGGGAAGCCATTTTGGGACCCTCTATTCTTGGGGAGGGAGAAAACTGAAGTCTGCATTTCGCTGTCTCTGAATGCGGAAAACCCTTTTGGGAAAAGCGGACCCTCTTCTTCTGATCTTGGAGAATTGGAAATGAACGCTCTACACGATCTCTCCTTGAATTCAGAAGGTATTTTGGAACCTTCTAATGTTGGAAAACTGAAATGAACGCTCTACGCTTTCTCTCTCTCTCTCTCTCTCTCTCTTTGACATGAGTAGCCATTTTGGAGGATTCTCCACCACCATCCTAACCTTGGAAAACTGAAATGAACGCTCTACACCTTCTCTCTCTCTCTCTTTCTCTCTTTCTATGAAATGGGTAGTCATTTGAAAACTCACTAACTTTGGAAAAAAACAGAAATGAACGCGCTACACCATCTCTCTTTGAAAATGGGGGGGGTGTCATTTTGAGACCTCCCTCCACTAAACTTGGAAAAAAAAACTGAAATGAGCGCTCTACACTTTCTCTCTTTGGACATGGGTAGCCCTTTGGGGACCCTCTCCTCTTGGTATATAAAAAAAAAGAACTGAAGTGAAGGCTATACACAATCTCTCTTGGAATGGGAACCATATTTCGGGAAACGTGGATCACCTCATGCTGGAAACCTGAAGTGAACCACCAAGATTGGACTCTATATAATATATTTTTTTAATTGACATCATGACCCTCCTCCAATTTGTTATTAAAAAAGTTTTTTTTTGTTTTGGTTTTTATCCCATTTCCGATGTGATTTCAGAAATGCAATTCCATAACAGTTCAATTTCATTCGAGGTTAAATGATCTAAACAGTCTTTGACCCACCCATCCGTATGATTATTTTCTTCTCCTTCCTGTTGCACCAAATTTTGTAAGTCCATATAATCATTCCATACGGGAAGGGCTGGATCCTCACAAGGCTGTCTTGAAACACTTGGAGTCTCTTTGGGATGCGTGGAGGGATCTAGGATGTCTGGACCCGGCTGCGATTCTACATCCATGATTTCTGGACCCGTTGGAACTTGTTTACCCGGCTGAAATTCTACCTCTACGATTTCTGGACCCGTTGGAACTTGTGAACCCGGCTGTGATTCTGCCTCCATGATTTCTGGACCTGTTGGAACTTGTGGACCCGGCTGACATTCTACCTCTACGATGTCGGGACTTTTTGAAGCTTGTGGACCCGTCTGACATTCTACCTCTACGATGTCGGGACATGTTGGAGGAGAAGAAGAAGAAGAGGATACCGGACGAGGTTCTGTCTGTGAGGAGTCCGAAAGAGGTTGCCTGTTTGAACAAGTCGGGGAAGAAGAAGAAGAAGAAGCTTCTGGATTCTGAAGCGGATCTTGCACGCCAGGTAGGTTTCGGTAAGTCGACCGTTTTTTAAGAGGTAATTTTTTTTCTTCCTCCTCATCTTCAATTGTGATGACTTCAATTTCATTCCGTTGCCGGGTCGATTTTGTTTCGGGAAATAACGGTTTGGTCCAGCACCTCTTATCATCTAAGGAAGGGATGGGTAAAGGTGGCGGAGGTTTTCTTCTTCTTTTTCTTGAAACATCATCGGCGATTGGAAAGAAATCTCCTCTTTCAATTGTTTCCAAAGCGAGTACGAACACCGATCGACGAGAAAGAGACTCTTCTGGGTTGTGACGATGAGATATTGCGTTTTCGGGGGAACGACATAGTTTTGAAAAGATCTTAGAATATATTTCTTATATTTCATCCTGTCGCTGATTTTAAAACTTCTTTCCTTCAGATTGGGGGACGATGATTCGTAATAGGCGAGAGGAGCGGCTGTGGTTTGAACAATATGAACTTCGTCCTCAGCCGTCGTTCTCACTCCAAACGTAAAATATCTTTTCGTGAGAAAAATATTCTTCCACCGAAAACTCGTGCGCGGATCCGTATATCGCCGGTCTGTTTGAATGGGCCGTCTCAAAGCTCGATCCATCCGATTCCAAGAGAAGGGAGATTCCTCTTTCGTTTGTTGCGATTCGAATAAATTTCTGTATATATTCTGAACGAGCAGGTTGGAGGATTCGACATCTTGGTTGAAAGAAACGATCGCTTGATGAGGTGGTAAACGCGGAATAAATGTCGCACAAAGACACGCCAAAAAAATTTTCAAGTTGGAGATTTGCTTTTGCGTCTTCAAATCCTCCCCGTTCGAAATCCGTTGAGTTGGAAAAACGTCTAATAGCGACATGGCTCCCAATGGAAAAGAAATGATCTCGCCCAGTACTCTCGTCTTTTTATATATCTATATAGACACACACAGACACATATAGAGGCTGTATGACGTCCGTTTTATTTGTTTTTTTTGTTTCTCTCTCTCTTCTTTCCAAGAAATCTTATCTCCATGACCTCGTTTTCTTTTCTTAAAAAGATGAATGTGTGTGGGAATGAGGAAGTGAAAGCAATAATTTAATAAACAAAAAATTATCCAATCATGACCTTCTTTTTTTTTTTTCAAAGTCACCGTTTCCAATCCAAGGACGTCCAGAGATAGAGGAAGCAGGGAGAGAGGAGGAGGAGGGAAGGGAAGGTCACACTCTCTTTCTCTCTATAAATAAAAGGGGAGAGCCCCAAAGTCATATTTTTGTCCAAGTGGATCATGAGGAGGCATCCCCGGCTCACTACGTGTATTCCTTTCAAATACAAATATGTTGATCTTTCCTTTTATATCATCCAAGGAGTCGTTTACCTGAAAGCCTCCGATTTTTCAAAATGTGCGGGTTATTATACCGTGGGGAGTTATCAAAAGATGCGGGACGAATTTTTATCCGACGAAAACGTGTTGATGGCTCGTGACATTCCACCTTTGGATGCACAAATTTTGTTAAAGAAACAAGCCAAATATCTTTACACGTCCCACTTTCTAACCATCTCGCAAATGAATAGGATTATGGATCGTCTTGAGAAGACAAAAGGGATTCTCGTTCATTTTAGTGAATGGTTGCATAAATGTTTGCACGAACTTCTCTCGATCGAGAAGACTGGGAAAAATACCTATTATATTCTTCTCGAGGACTCTCCTCCTTCGTCTCATCTTAGAGAGGCCACGACTTTTGAAAAAATCCTCGAGCAAGAAAAAATAGAATGGTGGAACAACTACCCCATCCCTCTCCCCGAGCATCAAGAGGAGCCTGTTCAGAAGAAAAAGGAAAAACCTTTCCAAAAGCCTATCCTCATCCTCCTCGATAATGATGGGGATGAGGAGAAACCTGTTCAGATTCCTCTCAGTTTATCAAAATCCGTCGAGGATGAAAAACCTCTCCCTTCTTCAAGACCCCTTGAGGAAGAGAGACCCCTCGAGAAGGAGGGATCTCTCCCATTGTCAAACCTCCTCGAAGATGAAAAACCTCTCCCTTTCTCAAGACCCCTCGAGAAGGAGGGGCCTCTTCCTTTATCAAACCCCCTCGAAGATGAAAAACCTCTCCATTTATCAAGACCCCTCGAAAATGAGGGACCTCTCGATTTGTCAAAACCCCTCGAGGATAAGGGAACCAAAACTTCTCTCTCTTTCGAAGAGGAGGGACCTCTCAATTTATCAAGGCCCCTGAAGAATAAAGAAACCGAAAATCCTCTCCCTTTCTCAAGACTTCTCGAGGAGGAGGAGGAGGAGGAGAGACCGCTCCATGTCTCAAGACAGGACCCCCATCTATCTCTTGAGGATCCGAGGGAAACGATTCCTATTGACAAACCATCTATCGACGATCCCCAGAAAAGGTCTTCGGAGGACATTAAACTTCCATGTAGAAAACGAATCTGCCACAATCATCATCATAATAATAATAATAATAATAATAATATACCCCCTTCTCAACAACAGAATCCTACAACATTTGCAGATAAATGCATTCAAACCAATCCCTTTATAGTAACCCTTTTGATTGGAGAACCCGTGCATTAGCCTCGAAAAATAAAATGAGATTCTAGACTGTTTCTATGACCAGAATGTTAAGCCAATAGATAGGTCTAGCTCAGAATTTATCTTTTAAAAAGAAAATAAATAAATAATCCAAAGACTATTCGTAAATATAAATGGTAAAGTCTCGAGTCGGCTGGAAAAAAATTTTCAGAGCTGAGAAAAATTCTAAAACTCAAAAAAAAAAAAAAAAAAAAAAAAAAAACTTTTTCTTAATTTTTATCATGTCTTATACATGATAAAAATTAACGACCCTCTTCCCTATTCGTCTGGGAATGTTTTCTCACTCTTTTGAGAAACAAATCGTGATTCATTCATGGAATGATTGCCATTAGAGAAAGGATGAGTCATGGTCTATTTTTAGAAAGGGTGAGACATCCTTCCCAGACAAAAAGGGAGGGTCATTAATTTTTTTTTTTTTTTCAGCTCTGAGAAATTTTTTTTCTCCCAGCCGATTCGAGACTTTACCATTTTTTTTAAGAATGATTTCTCCCTGATCTATTATTTCAAAATTCCAAGTTTCGCTTCAGAACCATCTATGCTGTTGAAGAAGTAACGTGATATATGTATTTTTTTTAATGAGTTCTGTCAAGATTGAATTGTGCAGGATCGACCTTGCGAATTTCTTCTCTGTGTCTTTAAATAATAATGATACCGAACTGCTTTTTGTAGAGCGCAATGGAAAAAACCTTTTGTATGGTTAGGACAATTCATGTTTTCGATCCCATTGTATTTGAGAATCTCTTGCGTCGATCCCGAAATGCAATAAATGGATCTTTGCAACCATTTCTCTAAAAACCGCCGTTTCATTTCTCCTCGCACCCAAATCATGGAAAAGGGTTCCGTCAACATCGTTAACACCCATGGAAAATAACTGTACGGAATTTCTCCTTCGTACCACGACAAGCCGTGATAATAATCACTTGCCCACACAGCGGTTCGTTTTTCTTTCTCGGTGAGCATTTGCCATGGAAACGGGGGTTTAAAAACAAATACCCCTCGAGAAGTACCGTCCAATGTGACGTAAGCCAATTCTTTCACAATAAAGGCTCCTTGAGAATCGTAGAAACCTTCAAAGTCGAGCACGAGTTCCATGTTTTTTATTTCTTTTTCTTTCCAAGGTGACCTTTATTATTATGATGATGGATGTGTATTGAGATACGCACGATATTATTCAAAAAAGAAATATATATATACGAATGTGACCTTTCCCAGAATTCATACGACCTGTCACGTGCAACCTTCTCTCTCTCTCTCTCTATAAAAGAGGAGACGGCGAGAGAACGCTATCCATTTTTTCCTTCAGGACACACAGCGAGAGAGAGAGAGAATTTTGTTTTCTTTTTTTCCTCAATTGAAGAAGATGGACATTTTGAGTGCCAAACCTCTCAAAGATCCCTACATTGTTCTGGACATGGAATACTTTCACTGTTATGATCCAAAGACGGGAGATATATGTTTCATCTTGAAAGAACTGGGCTACATCACTTGCGATTTAACCTTATGCGGATCCATGATTTTTCTCCCTCCTGTCCATTATGATGACTTATCGTCCCGCAATCAAGCTGTGGTCAACCAGACTACAAATAACTGACACGGCCTGCAATGGACCGAGGGTCATCTTTCCTACGAGCATCTTCCTACGATCCTGAAAATGCTGACCGAAAATGTGGAGGTGATCTACGTCAATGGATACGATAAAGCCAAATTTTTCAGCAAGCTCTGCCAGCGATCCGTTTATGAGTTTTACATCCCAGGGAAAACCGAGTGGCGGAACAAGTCGAAATGCACGCGACACCAATATTTCCAAAAGATGATTCATTGTGCCGAGAACAAGGTGAGAAATTTTCGATACCATTTGATGGAGGGTAGTTACGTTTTCCGGAAATTACATTGTTACCCCTCCGAGAGCAAAGCTGTCGAAGACGAAGAGGAGGCGGAAGAATCTCCCCAGGAGAACTCGTGCGACGATGAGGAGGAGGAGGAGGAGGATGAACTTTCTAATAATAATAATAAATGTCTAAGTTGGGATGCTTTAGAGACCCAAGAATATTGGTCTCAACCCTTATCTCACCTAGACCTGAAAGAGGATCCTCAAGTGTACTCTTTGTGGTCCTCTTCTATAATTTGGTCTTGGAGAGAACCCTTGAATGTTCATGAATGAAATGGTATGTAAATCCCTAGAGGAAAAAAAATAGAAAAAAAGTTCTTTTTTTTTTGTAATATGTTGATTTCTTTCCAATCCCATTTCTTTTCCATAACTCCAGCCCAATCGACGAGAAGAAGAAGAATTTTCCAAGTTACACAAGACGAATCTTACAAGTTACACAAGACGTAGAAAGATTTCATAAGGATTTATAAATTACACGCTCCCACATGATATATGTATAGAGAGAAAAAGACCCTCTGTTCTCTAGCCAATACGTCAAGACTTCCCTAAACTAAGAGAGATCATGAGTACCGAGGAAACCTTAGCAGAGCAAGTGGAAAGACTTTCAAAGAGATTAGAAGAGTTAAGACGGGATAGATTTACAGTTCCGCCGACTAAAGAGGAAACTATCATCGATTTCAACAAACCGCTGTACTTTCATCCCCTACCCCAAAGAATGAGACGAATGGACTCGCCGTTGAACAGTTCCAATGAGAAACAAAATGTCACTTATTTGAATAGCCAATTTCAACACATGAATATTTCATAAGTATTTTTTTGTTTTTTTCCCTAAAGCGTAGGGAGATCGGATCAGTAGTTTTTCCCTTTTCATCGTCGAAAAAGATTGGGAGGAAAAAATCTTTCTCAGCTCTCTCAGAAAAAGTTTTCAGACTTAAAAAAAAAAAAAAAAAAATTTGGTTAATTTTTATTATGTCTTCTAGACATGATAAAAATTACCTCTACCCCCCTTTTGTCTGGGAATGTTATGTCACACTTTCTAAAAATAGACCATCACTCCTCCTTTCCTAAAGAATAGAATTCCAAGAATGGGATCTGGTCTATTTTTAGAAACGGTGAGACCCTATTCCCAGACAAAAGGCGGGTAGAGTTAATTTTTATCATGTCTAAAGTTCAGGGTCCATCCATCTTCTTATGTGAAACGGTGACCCTGACGAGATCGAGATAAACAAGTCCTGTGAGTTGTTTTGTAATCTTGACGCGATCCAAGAAAGACTTTTTTTTTTTTTGAAATAGGCGGGGGGAGAGAGAAAATGTTCTCACGACCCTCAGATATCTTTTCATAAATATATTTTTTATCTAAGTGTTTCTTTCATTCCTATCCTTTTAAGAGGTTGGAATGACCCTGACATTTAGATGGGGTCGCGATCCCGACAGATGTCGCGCGAGTATAAAAGTGTGTGTCCTCCACGAGATTTCTTCAGAGAACAGAAGAAGACGTGAAATGAGCTGGTAAGTCCCTTTGGTCCTATGAATATGGTTCTCTATAAAATCGATTTGATTCTTTGTTTCTTTTTTTAATAATCATAATAATCATAACTTCATTTAAAAAGAACTCTCTTCTTAACCCTTTGAAAAGAAAAATGTCTCTTTCAAGACGACGACTCTAAAACGTTTTATTGTTTTTTTTCCCTTTCTAGATCTTCCCTGTTATACATATATACCTTTTCGATTCTTTTTTTTTGCTCCTGTTTGTGGAAGACATCACCGTATTCATCGCCATGGCGTGTTCAAAAAACTTTATCGTGCTCGATCTAGAGGGTTTCCAGTCCTACAACCACAAGAAGGGTGAATTTACCTACGTTTTAAAAGAATTGGGCTATGCGACAAAAGATTTTTTGACCGTGGGATCGTTGACGTTTGCTCCTCCTCACCCACCAACTGAATGAAAAAAACCAAAATACGAATGCCTGGCTGACGAGAAACCGGCACGGACTTCGTTGGAACGAGGGTCATATTCCCTACAACCATTTAGGACGCATTCTCCAATCGCTCACTCACAGCTTCTCCACGATTTATGTGGTGGGATGTCAGAAAGCTAAATTCTTTGCTAAAGCCTTGGATTATCAAAAACCCGTGACGGAAATTTATGTGCCAGATGGAATCATTTGGAAGTATCGGGAAAAATGTGCCCGACATCATCAAAGGAGGAAATATTTCCATTGTGCCGAAAACAAAGTGCGCAACTATCGATGGCATATTATTGAAGGAGATTTTCATATCAATCACGTCTATCCAGACGGAACGGAGAAAGAGGAGAGGATTCAGGAGGAAGCAGTCAATCCTCTGCAAGCTTTTGATAAAGCCTACGATCAGTTAGAGAAGGATCCGTCCCCAAAAGCGTACGATAACCTCATCCAGAAATGGGATAATCTGTCCTGTTTCCAAGTGATGGAACATCCGGATGAGCATACGCCTTTAAACCTGATGGGCTCTTCTACTTCTTCTTCTTTGTCGTCAACTTCCTCCAATAACTCGAGGAAGACGGAGGGTTGGGGAGACATACCTGAAAATATTCCCCATTACGATCCAGCAGCCTGTTGGGACGAACCTTCCAAAGAATCTCATGAGACCCCCAAAATATCTTCAGAGGATCCAAAGACAAAATCCACTGAGTGTTGGGACAATGAACGGACAACTCATGCTCCAAAATCCACTAAGACTATGTCCACTGAGTGTTGGGACAATAAACAGACGACTCATACTCCAAAATCGACTGAGACTATGTAAGGATCTTAAGTTTTACTAACGTTTATTTTATTTTAAATCTTTACTATCACTTCTTATTTTCTACTTCCGGCCAGAATTATAAGCGTGAAGGAGTTTATGCAAAGTTGTCTGGCGAACGCCAAGTATTTAAGTGTGGCCTTTTTGCCAAGCAGAGGAGAGGAAGCCGTGAGTTCGAAGCAGGCCGCTTACCTTAGAAGTTACGCAGTTGCTACTTTGCCTTCCAGGCCAGAGGTTTTAATCCTCTTGATAAATTAAACGTATTGTAGTGTTCACAGTCTCTGTGCTACATACGCTTCCTGTTATTATAAGGCCAATCTTATTCTAAAGTTAAATTAGAGTTTAGTTTTATTTTGATATCTTTTAAGTTAGACCCCGAGTGGAGGGTCATTGTATTCCGAAGTACGGAAGTCATTGTATATAAAGAAAAAAAATAAAGGGTTTTGTATACCCTTCGTCTGTATCCTGTCTACTTACTACAATTAGTGAACATAGCTTTAGTAAGCTCTCTGTTCTAGTCAGGTCATTGTATGTTTCCGAAGAAGGTAAGAAGAAACATTGAACCTGATAGTGGCGCCCGACGAAGAATAACCATGGCCGAGTTTCAAGAAGAACCTGTGCTGCCTGCAGAAACAGCTCAGAATCCAGAAATGCCAGCTGCCGCCCTGGAAGGATTTGGGTATATTGTCCAGACCATGCGCGCTTCGATGAAACCAGAAGCAACGTTTAATGGACACTCACAGGTAACCAGTTTTTTGGAAAAATTGGATGACCACTTCATGCTCTACCCCGTGCACGAGTTTCAAAAAGTTACCTTAGCTACCAGCGCTTTGAGGGGCCAAGCGCTTAACTGGTTCAAATGTATCGGCAGAAGTCTCTTGGGTCAAGCAGGAAGTCCCACCTATACCTACGAAAATTTCAAGACTGCCCTACTAAAAGCCTTCCCTGTTGTAAGGGATCGTGCGAAATTAGAAACAGAACTTTTCAGTATATATCAACAAAGAATGGAAAACCTCTCCAGGTTTATTTTAAGAAAAATTCACGTTTTCAAGCTCTTGTATGGAAACCGTCCGGATCCTGAAATAATTCAAGTGATTTTGCCGAGGTTACTACCCCAAGTGCAAGACTTTATTGAATTGAGAAATCCGACTACACTGGAAAAATTATTTGAGCTAGCAATCCAGTTTGAAAGTAGAAGAACGGCGGACGTCGAAAGAAGACGCCAATATCAACAGCGAAACCAATTTGGTACGCCAAGACTACAGCAAACTCAAGCACATGGCTACGGAGAAAAAGCGAATCAGTGGGCAAGGAAACCCGAGCATTCAAAAACAGCCGGCGAACGTCGACAGTTCAATAGCAACCCAGGAAAAAAGTCTCAAGGCCAGTGGAGAAAGAAGGAAAGCACCGAAAGAAAAAATAATTTAAACTAAAACGGATTTCTGCTGACGAGAGGGTGCGGAAATCCGAAGGCCACGAAAACCCCTCTTCCTACAAGTTAAATACAGTAATGGTGAAAAATTTAACTCTTCCGAAGATTGAAGTCTTGGTAAATAATATCCCGGCCACCGCACTCCTGGATACCGGCGCGCAGTGTTCCTGTGTGGCAGAAGTCTTTTTTAGAAAGTATTTTCGCAAATACCGCATATATAATGCGGATAATACAACAGTATTAGCGGCGCAAGGAGAACAATGTAAGTGCGTAGGTAAAGTACCTTTGTACATCCGTATCAAGGACGAACAAGTAAAGGTGATGTTTTTTATAGTAAAGAATTTGCAAGCACACTTAATACTAGGAATAGACTTTCTTTCAGACGCACAAGCTACACTGGATTTTAATGAAGCGTCTCTTAAACTGACGATGAAACCAGTGCGTGTAGAAAAGGTTGAACCGCCAAGGGTAAATCTCGACCACCTGCCTAATGACGAGCAAGATAGAATCCGACAAGTGGTAAGTGAATTTGCTTCCTTATTTAGTGATATTCCAGGATTTACCCAGGTTACTAACCATAGTATTGACACCGGAGATGCATTGCCGGTTCGTCAAAAACCATACCGGTATGATAAGAATAAGGAAAAAATTATAGAATGGCATATTACCGATATGCTACGTAAAAAGATCGTAACGCCTATCTCAAGTAGTTATGCTAGTCCGGTGGTTTTATGTAAGAAAAATAATGATTATCCTTTGGAGCATCCAAAAAGGTGGAGATTCGCTATTGATTACCGTAAATTAAATTCCATAACGAAATATCCGGTATATCCGTTACCGATTATAGAAGAAATTTTAAGGAACATAAAATCAACCAAATTTATGACAACTTTAGACTTAACGAATGGTTATTTTCAAATAGGGATCAGGCCTGAGGACGTGCCTAAGACTGCTTTTATAACCAAGTCTGGCACTTATGCATTTTTGCGAATGCCGTTTGGCCTTTCAGGCGCCCCAGCAACATTTCAGCGATGCATGGACATTGTGTTAAGACCTGTTCTCGGAAAGTCCACATTTATCTATTTAGACGATATCATTATTACTAGTGATAATCTAGACCAACATGTACAGGATTTAAGACAGGTGTTTTCTTTATTAAATGAGGCCGGTCTAAAAGTTAATGTCGAAAAATGCAAATTTGCAGCCCCTGAATTAAAATATTTAGGTTACAAAATATCGCAAAAAGGGATCGAGACAGATGAATCAAAAATAATCGCTGTACAAAAGTATCCGACTCCAAACACGGCAAAGAAGCTCTCTTCTTTTCTAGGACTTTGTTCATATTATAGGTCCTTTATAAAAGATTTTGCGGCTATCGCTGAGCCATTGTTAAAATTAAAAAGGAAAAAGGCAAGATTCTCGTGGACGGCCGAAGCCAATAGTGCTTTCGAAAAATTAAAACAAGCATTAACGCAAGCCCCTGTGTTGAAATTTCCTGAAAAGGATGAAAATTTAGAAATTTCAGCGGATGCTTCGGATTATGCGGTAGGAGCGGTACTTTCGCAAAATCAGCAGCCAGTAGCATTTTTTAGCCGAACTTTAAATCAAACACAAAGAAACTATTCCGCGACCGAGAGAGAGGCACTTGCAGTTCTGTTAGCAGTGCAAAAGTTCCGAGTCTATTTTGGAAAGGCGCCGATAACAGTATATTCTGATCATGCGGCGGTAACTAGATTGTACTCTGGAAAAAATTTATCCCCAAGGTTAATAAGATGGGCACTCAAGCTGCAAGAATATAATCTGGTAATCAAGCATACCCCCGGAAAGGAAAATATCGTAGCAGATGCCCTGTCACGAATTAAATTAGACGAACAGGGTAATACCGTAAAAGTTGCAATGCTGACAGCGTGTACAATAAATTCCCGAGAAACTGTAATAACCGAACTGGGTAAGGATCCTGAGTTTGGAAGTATTTATGAGTATTTGAAGGATCCTGAAAATTTTAGCCACCAAGATATTGTGGCGATAAGAAATAGGGCGGCCCATTACGAACTAATAGATGGTCTATTATTTTATACAAAAACTACGAATTCCAACAACGAATTTCGACCTGTTATCCCAGCTAGTCTTAGATTAAATATCCTGCAAGAGCTCCATGACAGCCCTTTAGCTTCTCATGCTGGTATTCGAAAAACTACTCAACGCGTACGCGAGGCAGTCTACTTTCCTGAACTGCAAAAGTTAACAAGGGCGTATGTCCAGTCCTGCCCAACATGTCAAGCCGTTAATTATATTAATTTCCGCCCGGCCGGGTTTCTAAATAGTATTAAATCCGAATTTCCAAATGAAATAATCGGCATCGATTTATTGGGCCCTTTCCCAAAAAGTCAGTTAAACAAAAGTCGCTATCTCCTTGTTATAGTTGATCATTTTAGTAAATGGACCGAAATTGTTCCCTTAAAACGAGCCTCCGCGAAATTAGTTACCGATTCTATTTTAAATAAATATATTTTAAAATACGGGGCGCCCCTAAAAGTTATATCGGATAATGGTCCTCAATTTGTAAGTAATATATTTGAAGACATGTGCCAAAAACTGGGCATACGTCATTTAAAAATGGTCCCGTATCGGCCGCAATCAAATATAGCGGAACGGGTCAACAGAAATATAGTGAAAATTATCCGTAGTTATGTTAAAAATTTTCATAAAAGCTGGGATAACTATGTCAATGAATTTGCTTTCGCCCTTAGGACCGCAAAACATGATACAACGGGAAAAACTCCTGCTGAGTTATTTCTAGGCAGAAAGATTATAACACCGTTAGATAAACTATTTTATGTGCAACAAAGAGCCCCAGAATTTAAAATGGGTGATATAGAAAAACTAATAAAAGAAGCAAAAAAGAATACAGAAGTAGCACAAAGAAAACAAAAATTGTATTATGACTTGAAACGACGGGGAGTAACTTATAAAGTAGGGGATGAAGTACTAAAAATTAAGCATTCACTTTCTTCAGCACCAGAAGATAAAACTGCCAAATTTTTCCCACGCTTTGAAGGACCATATGTTATAGAAAAAATAACTCACGCTGTTGTAGTATTAAAGGCAAGAAATGGTGAAACCTGTTCCGCAAACATTGACCAGATAAAACCATTCTATGACCGTAATAAAATGCAAATCTTTTCAGATCTTTTGCAGGATCCGGTACGGCAGACACCGCAGGTACAAGTTCCAGAGGTGGGAAAACGACAAGTACAAGGGCAAGCCAATGAGAGACAGAAGCAAGTGAAAAGAAAATTGCCCCGCGGAAAAATTGAAGGTACAAAGAAAAAGAAGCCGTTCCACCGTCCAAAAAACAGAGTTCACGAACACCCCCAGAATGAAGAAGGGAGAAGGACGACGTATGTGGAAAAGACCGGGAGAAAGGACGGCAACTATAACCCGGCTGTGAAACGGAAGATTGACTCATCCGACAGAACTCTCCGCAGCAAAAGTCGCCGAACTGCGGAAGGGCCATCAGCGGCGGAGGAAAAAGTACAAGAAAAATTTGAACGGCCAACAACGAGGTCCAAGCAGGATCACGACAGAAGTTTCCCGGTTCCACCAAGACCAGCTGCCTTCAAACGGCCAAGACCACAAGCAGAGGACAGAAGGAAGATGTTCAAGGGTGGCCGTAGTGGTGGAAAACGGAAGCTTCCAGAGGAAAGCACTGAAGGGCGAGCCCGTACAAGAAGGAGGATCAACCAAGCTACGGTTTGCAGCACCTTTAAAGACTGGGCCCAGAAAAGGATGTCTGAATATTACAAAGATAAGTAAAATTTTGTGTTACTTTACAAACTTAAGTTAATCTTTCATTCTTACTGCAAGTGGCAGATTTGAAGAAGTTTTACCTCATGCGAGGTCTACCTTTATCGCCAAAAGGGCGAGAAATGAGTTGTGACCGATTTTCTTATTATGTTTTTCAATTACTCGCGCGTAAAACTAAAGTTGATGTATAATAGCGTTGTATAAAGACTTAAATTGTATAAATTTTATTTAAAACATTCTAACAAGAAAGAAGTTTTAGTCTGAAAGACTTTTTGAAATGTAGTATTATTTCAATGTAGAAAGAATTGGCACTTGCTTTGAAAAGAATAGAAGTTAACAATGTACTACTAATGTATGTTTTCAAATGTGTAAAATTAACGGCATCTTCATATGTTCTTGTATACATGTGAACTGTTATTTTGAATGTTTAGAAATACCGTGATATGGTAAAAGTGAAAGTAATGTTAAAAAATTTTGTTATTCGTGTGACTGTAAAGATTAAATCATGGTGAATATGTGTTAAAGGTTGAATGATGTAGTTAGGCTCTCTGACGCTACACTTTAGAGTTAGCCACTTTCAGAATAGTACCTCAGGGTCTAGAGTTGAAATTAGGGTGTGTTAAGAGGTCTCGTATGTTGAATTTTAACACGTTAGTGTTTTGATTGTAGGAGGAAGTGTTGAACACATAGACAGAAACACATTCGTGTTTGGTGTTTTTACAACACATGTCAGAGAGCACGGGGAGAGATAATTAAAATAGTCATGAATGAAATAAGAATGTTAAGAAAAGTATATTCTATATGTTATTTGCAATGTCATTCTGTAACATTTCATTAAACTAGTTTTCCTTCCAGATCTCTGGAAGGAACCAGAATTGAATAAAGCTCCTGTTTTGATGCAGTACAGATGAAAAAGAAAAAAGATTGTTGTATATTCCGGGAGCTGCTATTGTAACAAATTTCTTTCTTTTAAAATTTTCTAGTTTCTAGCTAAGTTATGTTTGTAAAAGTTTGGCCTCGCGTTAGTTTCTAGAGCTAAAAGTTTTCAACAAGGTCGTTTTAGACCTCAGTTTCAAACTAATTAACTCTGGCGGGAAGTATGTAAGGATCTTAAGTTTTACTAACGTTTATTTTATTTTAAATCTTTACTATCACTTCTTATTTTCTACTTCCGGCCAGAATTATAAGCGTGAAGGAGTTTATGCAAAGTTGTCTGGCGAACGCCAAGTATTTAAGTGTGGCCTTTTTGCCAAGCAGAGGAGAGGAAGCCGTGAGTTCGAAGCAGGCCGCTTACCTTAGAAGTTACGCAGTTGCTACTTTGCCTTCCAGGCCAGAGGTTTTAATCCTCTTGATAAATTAAACGTATTGTAGTGTTCACAGTCTCTGTGCTACATACGCTTCCTGTTATTATAAGGCCAATCTTATTCTAAAGTTAAATTAGAGTTTAGTTTTATTTTGATATCTTTTAAGTTAGACCCCGAGTGGAGGGTCATTGTATTCCGAAGTACGGAAGTCATTGTATATAAAGAAAAAAAATAAAGGGTTTTGTATACCCTTCGTCTGTATCCTGTCTACTTACTACAATTAGTGAACATAGCTTTAGTAAGCTCTCTGTTCTAGTCAGGTCATTGTATGTTTCCGAAGAAGGTTAGAAGAAACAGTGAACCTGATAACTATGTCCACTGAGTGTTGGGACGATGAAACCGAAAAGACGACAGAGAATTGGGATGACCGTTCTCAAAAGTATTTGAATTGATATATACATAAACTCAGGAGGAACAAAATAAAGAAAAGATTTTTAGAAATAAGTAGGGAAAGGTTCTCCGCTTTCCCTATATTTATGGAAATGGACAAAGAAGAGAGGGAGAGAGACGAATCAGGAGACCAAAAAAAATGGGTCTTGGAAGGAATGAGTGCAAATGCATTCGATTCCTTCCGAGACCCATTTTTTTTGGGTCCCTCTCTCATCCAATCTTGGAAAAGAACTTTGTCCTATTTTTCTAGGTCCATTCAAAAAGAAATGAATCTATCCATAAATTTTCTTAAAAGAAAAAAAAAACAAAAAATCCATTACCTCTTGACGGTCCAAAGTCGAGAATCTTGGAAAAAGTCATCCACTCTCCATCCAGTCAAGCTTCTCTGTAGAAAATCTAGTAGGTGCATCTGCATTCTTGAACACCCGGCAGTTATTATTGGACGCGAAACGTCGAATGCTGAAATAGTTAACAGTGAGCCCATTCTTAAAGAAACGGGGATGTTTTATTCATCCAGTCGAGTGCGGAGAAATTTCTGAGAGCCGGAGAAAAATTTCTCTAGCTGAAAAAAAAAAAAAAAAAAAAAAAAAAAAAAAAAAAAAAAAAAACCCTTTTAGTCTGAAAATTGATGTCTTCAATTTTCAAATTTTCAGACTAAAAGAGGGATAATTTTTTTTTTTTTTTTTTATCTAACTTTGAACCACAGAAATTTTTTCCGGCTCTCAGAAACTTTTCCCAGCCGACTCGATGTGAATAAAACTTTACTGTTTGTTAAGAATGTTATTTAATGGATCGATTTCAACCTATCGAGTTTCGCTTGAGTTCCGGCCGTGCTGTGGGCCCACCTGGATACAAGTTTTCCCCTTTTGGAATAGAATAAAACTTTACTGTTTTTTAGAATGTTATTTAATGATCGATTTCAACCTATTGAGTTTGGCTTGAGTTCCGGCCGTGCTGTGGGCCAACCTGGATACAAGATTTCCCCTTTTGGAATAGAATTTCCGTCAAGGTAGGCAGGCTACTTTTCCTCTTTTTGCATTTTTCATGTCATTTCATTTGTATTACAATATACTGAAAACGGGCGTTCGAACTGATTTCTAGGCTATTTCTATACAAATGGAGCTCGATCCAAGAAAGAAATGATGTCTTTATTTTATTTTGGGGACTGCCGATTTGTATTGGAATATACTGAAAACGGGTGTTTGAGTCGGTTTTCACTATATTTCAATACAAATGGAGCTCGATCCAAGAACGAAATGATGTCATTTTTTTATTTTGTGGACTGCCAATTTGTATTGGAATATACTGAAAACGGGTGTTTGAGTCGGTTTTCAGTATATTCCAATACAAATAGAGCTCGATCCAAGAAAGAAATGATGTCTTTTTTTTATTTTGTGGACTGCCAATTTGTATTGGAATATACTGAAAACCGGTGTTTGAGTCAGTTTTCAGTATATTCTAATACAAGTGGAGCTCGATCCAAGAAAAAAATGATGTCTTTTTTTTATTTTGTGGATTGCCAATTTTGTATTGGAATATACTGAAAACAGGTGTTTGAGTCGGTTTTCAGTATATTGCAATACAAGTGGAGCTCGATCCAAGAAAAAAATGATGTCTTTTTTTTATATTGTGGATTGCCAATTTTGTATTGGAATATACTGAAAACGGGTGTTCACGTTGGTTTTCAGTATATTTCAATACAAGTGGAGCTCGATCCAAGAAAAAAATGTCTTTTTTTTATTTTGTGGATTGCCAATTTTGTATTGGAATATACTGAAAACGGGTGTTCACGTTGGTTTTCAGTATATTTCAATACAAGTGGAGCTCCATCCAAGAAAAAAATGATGTCTTTTTTTTATTTTGTGGACAGCCAAATTTGTATTGGAATATACTGAAAACGGGCGTTCACGTTGGTTTTCAGTATATTTCAATACAAATGGAGCTCCATCCAAGAAAAAAATGATGTCTTTTTTTATGTTGTGGACAGCCAATTTTGTATTGGAGTATACTGAAAACGGGCGTTCGTTGGAATATACTGAAGACGGGCGTTCACGTCGGTTTTCAGTTTATTTCAATACAAATGGAGCTCGATCCAAGAAAGAAATGATGTCTTTTTTATTTTGTGGACTGCCCTATTTGTATTGAAATATACTGAAAAGGGGTGTTCACGTCGGTTTTCAGTATATTCCAATACAAGTGGAGCTCGATCCAAGAAAAAAATGATGTCTTTTTTTTATTTTGTGGTCTGCCAATTTTGTATTGGAATATACTGAAAACGGGCGTTCACGTCGGTTTTCAGTATATTTCAATACAAATGGAGCTCGATCCAAGAAAAAAATGATGTCTTTTTTTATGTTGTGGACAACCAATTTTGTATTGGAATATACTGAAAACGGGCGTTCACATCGGCTTTCAGTATATTACAATACAAATGGAGCTCGATCCAAGAGAAAAATTATGTCTTTTTTTTATGTTGTGGACAGCCAATTTTGTATTGGAGTATACTGAAAACGGGCGTTCACGTTGGTTTTCAGTATATTCTAATACAAATGGAGCTCCATCCAAGAAAAAAATGATGTCTTTTTTTTATGTTGTGGACAGCCAATTTTGTATTGGAGTATACTGAAAACGGGCGTTCGAGTCGGTTTTCAGTATATTCTAATACAAATGGAGCTTCATCCAAGAAAAAAATGATGCCTTTTTTTTATGTTGTGGACAGCCCTATTTTGTATTGGAATATACTGAAAACGGGCGTTCGAGTCGGTTTTCAGTATATTCCAATACAAATGGAGCTCTATCCAAGAAAAAAATGTTGTCTTTTTTTATGTTGTGGACAATCAATTTTGTATTGGAATATACTGAAAACGGGCGTTCGAGTCCTTTTTCCGACTATTTCTATACACATTCCACTATATTAAAATGACGTTATGGTTGAGTCCAAACAGAGTCGTCCCCGGACAGAGTCGTCTCCGGACAAAGTCGTCCCCTCTTTTCTTTGAATTCTATTCTTTAAAAGGATGAGTCATGGTCTATTTTTAGAAAGTGGGAGACAACATTCCCAGACAAAAGGGGGTGACAATTAACAAAAAGTTTTTTTTTTTTTTTTTTTTTTTTTTTTTTTTTTTTTTTTACATCTCAGAATTTTTTTCTGATCTCTGAGAAATTTTTCCTAGCCGATCCCATTTCGTTTTTCGACTTTCACTTTCAACTCTTCACTTTTCCTATCCACTGTCGTTGGAATTGTGTTCACTGGAGGCTATTTCTTTTTTTGCAATCTCGCTTTTAGTTTTCTCTGAGATTCTTTAGAAATGGCTATACAAATTTCACCATCTATATAGAGATGATGTCCAAACAAAGTCGTCCCCGGACCATCTTGATGACCGAATATGTATAGAAATAGTCTGAAAATGGGCTTGAGGGCCGGTTTCTGGACGATTCCTCTACAAATTCGGCCGCATCCAGAAAAACAAAAATACATAGTTTTTTTTGGGTGGACAGGAGATGATAAATTTCTTTTCTCTCTCTCTCTCCCAATATTGGAGGAGAGAGTGGCCCAAAAAAATGGGTCTCGGAAGGAATCGAATGCATTTTGAAATGCACTCATTCCTTCCAAGACCCATTTTTTTGGTCTCCTGATTCAACTCTCCAGTCTATGGAATAGGGAAAGCGGATAACGTTTCCCCTTCTTTAAGCGACTGGAGACCATATCGCATCATCATCCTCTTTCTGATACTTTTCAACGAAGGCTTGATGTCTCTGGATGATTTTGGGGAGATGACGGATCCCGAATTGAGTGATGAAAAAGAGAGCACTCTTTTTCCTTTCTTGTTCGTCTTGCACAGTCTCTCGGAGGGTGATATACGTTTCCCCGTCCTCCTCAATTTTCGTCAGAGGTCTCATGAATATTTTACACATCCAAGGGAAGAGCGACTTGTTATGCAAGGATTTCGAAGCGACGAAGGCTGCTTCATTCGAAGTGAGGACAATCTGGTTCGGTTGACCCCATTCTTTGGAGTAGTTGTCCAGATCGCCTATTCGAAGAAAATGGTGTCGATTAGGAAAAAAGACTTGGAGAACACTCGTCGTATGCGAGACGTTCGTAGG
The DNA here is from genome assembly GCF_044657685.1 of Stegodyphus dumicola. Classification (NCBI taxonomy): domain Eukaryota; kingdom Metazoa; phylum Arthropoda; class Arachnida; order Araneae; family Eresidae; genus Stegodyphus; species Stegodyphus dumicola. Next base: position 157,296,843 of record NC_140770.1, read on the forward strand.
CAAGAGAGTCAAGATATCTTTGGCATTCCAGTACAGGAATCCTAGATCCACATACGCGTGCACGTAATAGTCATCGTTATATTCCAGTTTGAGCAGCATGGCTTTTGTAATTTTTTTTCCGTTCTCAAGGCGAAACACTCGTCTGATATGAACAAGAGCTCGCTGGCGATCCGTTTATATAGACTCCTCAGAGAGAGAGAGAGAGAGAGGAGGAGGAACAAGGTTGATGAATTCTAAAATAAAAAAAAATGATAACGAAATGAGATCGGCTGGCAAAATAGTTTCAGAGCTCAGAAAAAAATTCTGAGATGTAAAAAAAAAAAAAAAAAAAACTTTTTGTTAATTTTTATCATGTCTTCTAGACATGATAAAAATTAACTCATCCCCCCTTTTGTCTGGGTATGTTGTCTCACCGTTTCTAAAAACAGACCAGAACCCAGTCTTTTCTTGGAATTCTATTCTTTAAAAGGATGAGTCATGGTCTATTTTTAGAAAGTGGGAGACAACATTCCCAGACAAAAGGGGGGGTGAGTTAATTTTTATCATGTCTAGAAGACATGATAAAAATTAACAAAAAGTTTTTTTTTTTTTTTTTTTTTTTTTTTTTTTTTTTAACATCTCAAAATTTTTTTCTGAGCTCTGAGAAATTTTTCCTAGCCGATCCCATTTCGTTTTTCGAATTTCACTTTCAACTCTTCACTTTTCTATAAAAGCTAAAAGCATTCCACGTTTCTGTTCAGAACAGTGTCTCTCTCTACCCAAATCTGAAACCCTAGTCACGAGAGAATATGAGACTAGAAAAATAGTTTAGCTTATTGATCTAAAAAATGTCCCATGCTAAAACTCAGAATTATAATCAGAGCGGGGCTTTCCAGTATCCACTTCCAAGATTTTAGATTTGCCATGGGTGACATGTTCCCAAATTCATAAATTCTTCAATTATAGTCCCCTTCTTTGACAAATGGCTAAGAAATTCTTAAAGAATATCATGATAAAGATTTAGCTATCTATATATAACATTATGTTTTCTTTTCAAAAAAAATCCAGTCTTGATCGAAATGGACTTTACACACAATTTATTGTATCCCCACCTTTCCAAGATTGGCTTGAAGAAGTGATCAAAAAAATGGGTCTGGAAGGAAAAGAGTGCATTTCGAGAAAAGAAAAGAGAACCCTCTTTTTCTCGCAATGCACCCGTTTCCTTCCAGACCCATTTCTTTTGCCTCCTCAGAACTCTCTTTTCTCCTCCCTCTCTCTCTTAAGAGGGATTGAAAGAAAGAGGCTAGATGGAAAAGTTTCTTTTTTTTTCTTTCGAAAATATAAAAAAAAATTTGGAGGAGGAGCAAATTTTTTTTGGGCGGTGGTGGTTGTTATTTTTAGAAGGTGATAACTTTAGTGACATTTAAAGAGACCACCAGAGGATCCGTTTGAGTCTCGACGACCTTTTCTTGACGGGGGTCTGTCTGGCAATAAGCGCTGGCATATTGTTTAGGGTAAGTAGAAGAATCCGTCATGCCTGGATGAGGCGGTATGTAGCGCACTCCCAGATTAAAGAGGGTGATGAAGGGAAATTTCTCCCCCGGATAGAGCAGTCGGTAAACGGGTTGATTGGGTACAACTCGAACCAGCGGCTGAGTTAAAATGCTATACACCCAGGCCAGAAGCTGATTATTTTTCGGATTATTTTCGGCCAGATGTAACATTTCTTCGCTGGAGAGGACATATCCCTCTTGAGAACTGCCAAGACTCTCAAGATCTTTTATTTTCCTGAAGACGTGGTGTTCGTCGAAAAACACGGAGAGAATGTCCCAGGTTCTTTTACTGGAAGTATGAATCAGAGGCAAAATGTCCGTAGCGTTCCAAAACAATCTTCCGTCATCCACATAACAGCGAATGCTCACAAACTCATTATATAAGACGCGGATCATCATCTTGAGTAGAAATATGGATACGCACAGCAGTCTCTCTCTCTGGGAAATAGAGTCTGTCTTCCACTCGCCTTTCTATATATACGAGAAGACCACGTGATGGGCGACGTGACGGTTGACTTCTAGAAAAAAAAATCAACTTTGTCTACCTCTCTCTCTCTATAACCTTCTATTTTTTTCCTAAAGGACACCCCGTCACCTTTTCAAAGGTCATGGGATTGAGAGGAACGAAAGGAAAAAACAACCATCCTTTGTATACTACCTATGACCTTCTCCTAGAGACCCCTGTCATTTTCTTCTCGAGAGCTACGTGATGAAAGCTTTTTTTTTATTCTAGAGTTTATCAACTTTGTAGACACATGACCCCGTCACCTTCTCAAAGGCCATGTCGTATGGAATGGGACACTTTTGGTTTTTTCTTTTGAGGAAATAAAAAATAAAACAACTTTATAATCATCTCTCTATGACATTCACAAACACTCATGTTTTATCATTTTTTTAATTTTAGAATTCATCAACCTTGTTCCTCCTCCCCTCTCCCTCTCTCTCTGAGGAGTCTATATAAACGGATCGCCAGCGAGCTCTTGTTCATATCAGACGAGTGTTTCGCCTTGAGAACGGAAAAAAAAATACAAAAGCCATGCTGCTCAAACTGGAATATAACGATGACTATTACGTGCACGCGTATGTGGATCTAGGATCCCTGTACTGGAATGCCAAAGATATCTTGACTCTCTTGCCTACGAACGTCTCGCATACGACGAGTGTTCTCCAAGTCTTTTTCCTAATCGACACCATTTTCTTCGACTAGGCGATTTGGACAACTACTCCAAAGAATGGGGTCAACCGAACCAGATTGTCCTCACTTCGAATGAAGCGGCCTTCGTCGCTTCGAAATCCCTGCATAACAAGTCGCTCTTCCCTTGGATGTGTAAAATATTCATGAGACCTCTGACGAAAATTGAGGAGGACGGGGAAACGTATATCACCCTCCGAGAGACTGTGCAAGACGAACAAGAAAGGAAAAAGTGTCCTCTCTTTTTCATCACTCAATTCAGGATCCATCATCTCCCCAAAATCATCCAGAGACATCAAGCCTTCGTTGAAAAGTATCAGAAAGAGGATGATGATGCGATATGGTCTCCAGTCGCTTAAAGAAGGGGAAACGTTCTCCGCTTTCCCTATTCCATAGACTGGAGAGTTGAATCAGGAGACCAAAAAAATGGGTCTTGGAAGGAATGAGTGCATTTCAAAATGCATTCGATTCCTTCCGAGACCCATTTTTTTGGGCCACTCTCTCCTCCAATATTGGGAGAGAGAGAGAGAAAAGAAATTTATCATCTCCTGTCCACCCAAAAAAAAACTAAGTATTTTTGTTTTTCTGGATGCGGCCGAATTTGTAGAGGAATCGTCCAGAAACCGGCCCTCAAGCCCATTTTCAGACTATTTCTATACATATTCGGTCATCAAGATGGTCCGGGGACGACTTTGTTTGGACATCATCTCTATATAGATGGTGAAATTTGTATAGCCACTTCTAAAGAATCTCAGAGAAAACTAAAAGCGAGATTGCAAAAAAAGAAATAGACTCCAGTGAACACAATTCCAACGACAGTGGATAGGAAAAGTGAAGATTTGAAAGTGAAAGTCGAAAAACGAAATGGGATCGGCTAGGAAAAATTTCTCAGAGCTCAGAAAAAAATTCTAAGATGTAAACAAAAAAAAAAAAACTTTTTGTTAATTTTTATCATGTCTGCTAGACATGATAAAAATTAACTCACCCCCCCTTTTGTCTGGGAATGTTGTCTCCCAATTTCTAAAAATAGACCATGACTCATCCTTTTAAAGAATAGAATTCAAAGAAAAGAGGGGACGACTTTGTCCGGAGACGACTCTGTCCGGGGACGACTCTGTTTGGACTCAACCGTAGCGTCATTTTAATATAGTGGAATGTGTATAGAAATAGTCGAAAAAAGGACTCGAACGCCCGTTTTCAGTATATTCCAATACAAAATTGATTGTCCACAACATAAAAAAAGACATCATTTTTTTCTTGGATGGACCTCCATTTGTATTAGAATATACTGAAAACCGACTCGAACGCCCGTTTTCAGTATACTCCAATACAAAATTGGCTGTCCACAACATAAAAAAAAGACATCATTTTTTTCTTGGATGGAGCTCCATTTGTATTAGAATATAGTGAAAACCAACGTGAACGCCCGTTTTCAGTATACTCCAATACAAAATTGGCTGTCCACAACATAAAAAAAAGACATCATTTTTTTCTTGGATGGAGCTCCATTTGTATTAGAATATACTGAAAACCAACGTGAACGCCCGTTTTCAGTATACTCCAATACAAAATTGGCTATCCACAACATAAAAAAAAGAAATCATTTTTTTTCTTGGATGGAGTTCCATTTGTATTAGAATATACTGAAAACCAACGTGAACGCCCGTTTTCAGTATACTGCAATACAAAATTGGCTGTCCACAACATAAAAAAAAGACATCATTTTTTTCTTGGATCGAGCTCCATTTGTATTGGAATATACTGAAAACCGACGTGAACGCCCGTTTTCAGTACATTCCAACGAACGCCTGTTTTCAGTATACTCCAATACAAAATTGGCTGTCCAGAACATAAAAAAAGACCATTTTTTTTCTTGGATGGAGCTCCATTTGTATTGAAATATACTGAAAACCAACGTGAACGCCCGTTTTCAGTATACTCCAATACAAAATTGGCTGTCCACAACATAAAAAAAAGACATCATTTTTTTCTTGGATCGAGCTCCATTTGTATTGTAATATACTGAAAACCGATGTGAACGCCCGTTTTCAGTATATTCCAATACAAAATTGGTTGTCCACAACATAAAAAAAAGACATCATTTTTTTCTTGGATCGAGCTCCATTTGTATTGAAATATACTGAAAACCGACGTGAACGCCCGTTTTCAGTATATTCCAATACAAAATTGGCAGTCCACAAAATAAAAAAAAGACATCATTTTTTTCTTGGATCGAGCTCCACTTGTATTGGAATATACTGAAAACCGACGTGAACACCCGTTTTCAGTATATTCCAATACAAATAGGGCAGTCCACAAAATAAAAGAAAGACATCATTTCTTTCTTGGATGGAGCTCCATTTGTATTGAAATATACTGAAAACCGACGTGAACGCCCGTTTTCAGTATATTCCAACGAACGCCCGTTTTCAGTATACTCCAATACAAAATTGGCTGTCCACAACATAAAAAAAAGACATCATTTTTTTTCTTGGATGGAGCTCCATTTGTATTGAAATATACTGAAAACCAACATGAACGCCCGTTTTCAGTATATTCCAATACAAAATTTGCTGTCCACAAAATAAAAAACAGACATCATTTTTTTCTTGGAGGGAACTCCACTTGTATTGAAATATACTGAAAACCAACGTGAACACCCGTTTTCAGTATATTCCAATACAAAATTGGCAATCCACAAAATAAAAAAAAGACATCATATTTTCTTGGATCGAGCTCCACTTGTATTGGAATATACTGAAAACCGACTCAAACACCCGTTTTCAGTATATTCCAATAGAAAATTGGTAATCCACAAAATAAAAAAAAGACATCATTTTTTTCTTGGATCGAGCTCCACTTGTATTGGAATATACTGAAAATTGACTCAAACACCCGTTTTCAGTATATTCCAATACAAATTGGCAGTCCACAAAATAAAAAAAAGACATCATTTCTTTCTTGGATCGAGCTCTATTTGTATTGGAATATACTGAAAACCGACTCAAACACCCGTTTTCAGTATATTCCAATACAAATTGGCAGTCCACAAAATAAAAAAAAGACATCATTTCTTTCTTGGATCGAGCTCTATTTGTATTGAAATATACTGAAAACCGACTCAAACACCCGTTTTCAGTATATTCCAATACAAATTGGCAGTCCACAAAATAAAGAAAAAGACATCATTTCTTTCTTGGATCGAGCTCCATTTGTATAGAAATAGCCTAGAAATCAGTTCGAACGCCCGTTTTCAGTATATTGTAATACAAATGAAATGACATGAAGAATGCAAAAAGAGGAAAAGTAGCCTACCTTGACGAAAATTCTATTCCAAAAGGGGAAACTTGTATCCAGGTTGGCCCACAGCACGGCCGGAACTCAAGCGAAACTCGATAGGTTGAAATCGATCCATTAAATAACATTCTTAAAAAACAGTAAAGTTTTATTCACATCTAAAACTCAAGCGAAACTCGATAGGTTGAAATCGATCCATCAAATAACATTCTTATAAAACAGTAAAGTTTTAAGCGAAACTCGATAGGTTGAAATCGATCCATTAAATAACATTCTTAAAAAACAGTAAAGTTTTATTCACATCGAGTCGGCTGGGAAAAGTTTCTGAGAGCCGGAAAAAATTTCTGTGGCTCAAAGTTAGATAAAAAAAAATACCCCCCTTTTAGTCTAAAAATTGATGTCTTCAATTTTTTGAAAACACAAACCGTGACTTGGATCTTACATTGGATGCAATTAGAAAAAAAAATTACCCCATTTTTAGTCTGAAAATTTGAAAATTGATGTCTTCAACTTTTGAAAAATTGAAGACATCAATTTTCAGACTAAGAGGGGAGTTATTTTTTTTTTTTTTTTTTTCAGCTAGAGAAATTTTTCTCCGGCTCTCAGAAATTTTTCCGCTCTCGACTGGATGAATAAAACATCCCCGTTTCTTTAAGAATGGGCTCACTGTTAACTATTTCAGCATTCGACGTTTCGCGTCCAATAATAACTGCCGGGTGTTCAAGAATGCAGATGCACCTACTAGATTTTCTACAGAGAAGCTTGACTGGATGGAGAGTGGATGATTTTTTCCAAGATTCTCGACTTTGGACCGTCAAGAGGTAATGGATATTTTTGTTTTTTTTTCTTTTAAGAAAATTTATGGATAGATTCATTTCTTTTTGAATGGACCTAGAAAAATAGGACAAAGTTCTTTTCCAAGATTGGATGAGAGAGGGACCCAAAAAAATGGGTCTCGGAAGGAATCGAATGCATTTGCACTCATTCCTTCCAAGACCCATATTTTTTGGTCTCCTGATTCGTCTCTCTCTCTCTCTTCTTAGTCCATTTCCATAAATATAGGCAAAGCGGAGAACCTTTCCCTACTTATTTCTAAAAATCTTTTCTTTATTTTTTTCCTCCTGAGTTTATGAATATATCAATTCAAATACTTTTGAGAACGGTCATCCCAATTCTCTGTCGTCTTTTCAGTTTCATCGTCCCAACACTCAGTGGACATAGTCTCAGTAGATTTAGGAGCATGGGTCGTCCGTTCATTGTCCCAACATTCAGTGGACATAGTCTCAGTCGATTTTGGAGCATGAGTCGTCTGTTCATTGTCCCAAGACTCAGTGGACATAGTCTTAGTGGATTTTATAGCATGAGTTGTCCGTTCATTGTCCCAACACTGATTGGATTTTGTCTTTGGATCCTCTGAAGATATTTTGGGGGTCTCATGAGATTCTTTGGAAGGTTCGTCCCAACAGGCTGCTGGATCGTAATGGGGAATATTTTCAGGTATGTCTCCCCAACCCTCCGTCTTCCTCGAGTTATTGGAGGAAGTTGACGACAAAGAAGAAGTAGAAGAGCCCATCAAGTGGAAAGGCGTATGCTCATCCGGATGTTCCATCACTTGGAAACAGGACAGATTATCCCATTTCTGGATGAGGTCATCGTACGCTTTTGGGGACGGATCCTTCTCTAACTGATCGTAGGCCTTATCAAAAGCTTGCAGAGGATTGTCTGCTTCCTCCTGGATCCTCTCCTCTTTCTCCGTTCCGTCTGGATAGACGTGATTGATATGAAAATCTCCTTCCGTAATATGCCATCGATAGTTGCGCACTTTGTTTTCGGCACAATGGAAATATTTCCTCCTTTGATGATGTCGGGCACATTTTTCCCGATACTTCCAAATGATTCCATCTGGCACATAAATTTCCGTCACGGGTTTTTGATAATCCAAGGCTTTAGCAAAGAATTTAGCTTTCTGACATCCCACCACATAAATCGTGGAGAAGCTGTGAGTGAGCGATTGGAGAATGCGTCCTAAATGGTTGTAGGGAATATGACCCTCGTTCCAACGAAGTCCGTGCCGGTTTCTCGTCAGCCAGGCATTCGTCTTTTGGTTTTTTTCATTCAGTTGGTGGAAGGGGTGAGGAGGAGCAAACGTCAACGATCCCACGGTCAAAAAATCTTTTGTCGCATAGCCCAATTCTTTTAAAACGTAGGTAAATTCACCCTTCTTGTGGTTGTAGGACTGGAAACCCTCTAGATCGAGCACGATAAAGTTTTCTGAACACGCCATGGCGATGAATACGGTGATGTCTTCCACAAACAGGAGCAAAAAAAAAGAATCGAAAAGGTATATATGTATAACAGGGAAGATCTAGAAAGGGAAAAAAAACAATAAAACGTTTTAGAGTCGTCGTCTTGAAAGAGACATTTTTCTTTTCAAAGGGTTAAGAAGAGAGTTCTTTTTAAATGAAGTTATGATTATTATGATTATTAAAAAAAGAAACAAAGAATCAAATCGAGTTTATAGATAACCATATTCATAGGATCAAAGGGACTTACCAGCTCAGTTCACGTCTTCTTCTGTTCTCTGAAGAAATCTCGTGGAGGACACACACTTTTATACTCGCGCGACATCTGTCGGGATCGCGACCCCATCTAAATGTCAGGGTCATTGCAACCTCTTAAAAGGATCGGAATGAAAGAAACACTTTGATAAAAAATATATTTATGAAAAGATATCTGAGGGTCGTGAGAATATTTTCTCTCCCCACCCCCGCCTATTTCAAAAAAAAATAATAAAAAGTCTTTCTTGGATCGCGTCAAGATTACAAAACAACTCACAGGACTTGTTTATCTCGATCTCGTCAGGGTCACCGTTTCACATAAGAAGATGAATGGACCCTGAACTTTAGACATGATAAAAATTAACTCTACCCGCCTTTTGTCCGGGAATAGGGTCTCACCGTTTCTAAAAATAGACCAGATCCCATTCTTGGAATTCTATTCTATAGGAAAGGAGGAGTCATGGTCTATTTTTAGAAAGTGTGAGACAACATTCCCTAACAAAAGGGGGATAGAGTTAATTTTTATCATGTCTAAGACATGATAAAAATTAACAAAAAGTTTTTTTTTTTTTTTTTTTTTTTTTTTAAGGCTGAAAAATTTTTTTGAGAGACCTGAGAAAGATTTTTTCCTCCCAATCTTTTTCGACAATGAAAAGGGAAAAACTACTGATCCGATCTCCCTACGCTTTAGGGAAAAAAACAAAAAAATACTTATGAAATATTCATGTGTTGAAATTGGCTATTCAAATAAGTGACATTTTGTTTCTCATTGGAACTGTTCAACGGCGAGTCCATTCGTCTCATTCTTTGGGGTAGGGGATGAAAGTACAGCGGTTTGTTGAAATCGATGATAGTTTCCTCTTTAGTCGGCGGAACTGTAAATCTATCCCGTCTTAACTCTTCTAATCTTTTTGAAAGTCTTTCCACTTGCTCTGCTAAGGTTTTCTCTGTACTCATGATCTCTCTTAGTTTAGGGAAGTCTTGACGTATTGGCTAGAGAACAGAGGGTCATTTTCTCTCTATACATATATCATGTGGGAGCGTGTAATTTATAAATCCTTATGAAATCTTTCTACGTCTTGTGTAACTTGGAAGATTCGTCTTGTGTAACTTGGAAAATTCTTCTTCTTCTCGTCGATTGGGCTGGAGTTATGGAAAAGAAATGGGATTGGAAAGAAATCAACATATTACAAAAAAAGAACTTTTTTTTTCTATTTTTTTTCCTCTAGGGATTTACATACCATTTCATTCATGAACATTCAAGGGTTCTCTCCAAGACCAAATTTTAGAAGAGGACCACAAAGAGTACACTTGAGGATCCTCTTTCAGGTCTAGGTGAGATAAGGGTTGAGACCAATATTCTTGGGTCTCTAAAGCATCCCAACTTAGACATTTATTATTATTATTATTATTAGAAAGTTCATCCTCCTCCTCCTCCTCCTCAACGTCGCACGAGTTCTCCTGGGGAGATTCTCTTCGTCTTCGACAGCTTTGCTTTCGGAGGGGTAACAATGTAATTTCCGGAAAACGTAACTACCCTCCATCAAATGGTATCGAAAATTTCTCACCTTGTTCTCGGCACAATGAATCATCTTTTGGAAATATTGGTGTCGCGTGCATTTCGACTTGTTCCGCCACTCGGTTTTCCCTGGGATGTAAAACTCATAAACGGATCGCTGGCAGAGCTTGCTGAAAAATTCGGCTTTATCGTATCCATTGACGTAGATCACCTCCACATTTTCGGTCAGCATTTTCAGGATCGTAGGAAGATGCTCGTAGGAAAGACGACCCTCGGTCCATTGCAGGCCGTGTCGGTTATTTGTAGTCTGGTTGACCACAGCTTGATTGCGGGACGATAAGTCATCGTAATGGAGAGGAGGGAGAAAAATCATGGATCCGCATAAGGTTAAATCGCAAGTGATGTAGCCCAGTTCTTTCAAGATGAAACATATATCTCCCGTCTTTGGATCATAACAGTGAAAGTATTCTATGTCCAGAACAATGTAGGAATCTTTGAGAGGTTTGGCACTCAAAATGTCCATCTTCTTCAATTGAGGAAATAAAGAAAACAAAATTCTCTCTCTCTCTCGCTGTGTGTCCTGAAGGAAAAAATGGATAGCGTTCTCTCGCCGTCTCCTCTTTTATATATATAGAGAGAGAGAAGGTTGCACGTGACAGGTCGTATGAATTCTGGGAAAGGTCACATTCGTATATATATATTTGTTTTTTGAATAATATCGTGCGTATCTCAATACACATCCATCATAATAATAATAAAGGTCACCTTGGAAAGAAAAAGAAATAAAAAACATGGAACTCGTGCTCGACTTTGAAGGTTTCTACGATTCTCAAGGAGCCTTTATTGTGAAAGAATTGGCTTACGTCACATTCGACGGTACTTCTCGAGGGGTATTTGTTTTTAAACCCCCGTTTCCATGGCAAATGCTCACCGAAAAAGAAAAACGAACCGCTGTGTGGGCAAGTGATTATTATCACGGCTTGTCGTGGTACGAAGGAGAAATTCCGTACAGTTATTTTCCATGGGTGTTAACGATGTTGACGGAACCCTTTTCCATGATTTGGGTGCGAGGAGAAATGAAACGGCGGTTTTCAGAGAAATGGTTGCAAAGATCCATTTATTGCATTTTGGGTTCGACGCAAGAGATTCTCAAATACAATGGGATCGAACACATGAATTGTCCTAACCATACAAAAGGTTTTTTCCATTGCGCTCTACAAAAAGCAGTTCGGTATCATTATTATTTAAAGACACAGAGAAGAAATTCGCAAGGTCGATCCTGCACAATTCAATCTTGACAGAACTCATTAAAAAAAATACATATATCACGTTACTTCTTCAACAGCACAGATGGTTCTGAAGCGAAACTTCGAATTTTGAAATAATAGATCGGGGAGAAATCATTCTTAAAAAAATGGTAAAGTCTCGAATCGGCTGGGAGAAAAAAAATTTCTCAGAGCTGAAAAAAAAAAAAAATTAATGACCCTCCCTTTTTGTCTGGGAAGGATGTCTCACCCTTTCTAAAAATAGACCATGACTCATCCTTTCTCTAATGGCAATCATTCCATGAATGAATCACGATTTGTTTTTCAAAAGAGTGAGACAACATTCCCAGACGAAAAGGGAAGAGGGTCGTTAATTTTTATCATGTCTAAGACATGATAAAAATTAACAAAACGTTTTTTTTTTTTGAGTTGTAGAATTTTTCTCAGCTCTGAAAATTTTTTTCCAGCCGACTCGAGACTTTACCATTTATATTTACGAATAGTCTTTGGATTATTTATTTATTTTCTCTTTAAAAGATAAATTCTGAGCTAGACCTATCTATTGGCTTAACATTCTGGTCATAGAAACAGTCTAGAATCTCATTTTATTTTTCGAGGCTAATGCACGGGTTCTCCAATCAAAAGGGTTACTATAAAGGGATTGGTTTGAATGCATTTATCTGCAAATGTTGTAGGATTCTGTTGTTGAGAAGGGGGTATATTATTATTATTATTATGATGATGATGATGATGATTGTGGCAGATTCGTTTTCTACATGGAAGTTTAATGTCCTCCGAAGACCTTTTCTGGGGATCGTCGATAGGTGGTTTTTCAATAGGAATCGTTTCCCTCGGATCCTCAAGAGATAGAGGGGGGTCCTGTCTTGAGACATGGAGCGGTCTCTCCTCCTCCTCCTCCTCCTCGAGAAGTCTTGAGAAAGGGAGAGGATTTTCGGTTTCTTTATTCTTGAGGGGTCTTGATAAATTGAGAGGTCCCTCCTCTTCGAAAGAGAGAGAAGTTTTGGTTCCCTTATCCTCGAGGGGTTTTGACAAATCGAGAGGTCCCTCATTTTCGAGGGGTCTTGATAAATGGAGAGGTTTTTCATCTTCGAGGGGGTTTGATAAAGGAAGAGGTCCCTCCTTCTCGAGGGGTCTTGAGAAAGGGAGAGGTTTTTCATCTTCGAGGAGGTTTGACAATGGGAGAGATCTCTCCTTCTCGAGGGGTCTCTCTTCCTCAAGGGGTCTTGAAGAAGGGAGAGGTTTTTCATCCTCGACGGGTTTTGATAAACTGAGAGGAATCTGAACAGGTTTCTCCTCATCCCCATCATTATCGAGGAGGATGAGGATAGGCTTTTGGAAAGGTTTTTCCTTTTTCTTCTGAACAGGCTCCTCTTGATGCTCGGGGAGAGGGATGGGGTAGTTGTTCCACCATTCTATTTTTTCTTGCTCGAGGATTTTTTCAAAAGTCGTGGCCTCTCTAAGATGAGACGAAGGAGGAGAGTCCTCGAGAAGAATATAATAGGTATTCTTCCCAGTCTTCTCGATCGAGAGAGGTTCGTGCAAACATTTATGCAACCATTCACTAAAATGAACGAGAATCCCTTTTGTCTTCTCAAGACGATCCATAATCCTATTCATTTTCGAGATGGTTAGAAAGTGGGACGTGTAAAGATATTTGGCTTGTTTCTTTAACAAAATTTGTGCATCCAAAGGTGGAATGTCACGAGCCATCAACACGTTTTCGTCGGATAAAAATTCGTACCGCATCTTTTGATAACTCCCCACGGTATAATAACCCGCACATTTTGAAAAATCGGAGGCTTTCAGGTAAACAACTCCTTGGATGATATAAAAGGAAAGATCAACATATTTATATTTGAAAGGAATACACGTAGTGAGCCGGGGATGCCTCCTCATGATGCACTTGGACAAAAATATGACTTTGGGGCTCTCCCCTTTTATTTATAGAGAGAAAGAGAGTGTGACCTTCCCTTCCCTCCTCCTCTCTCCCTGCTTCCTCTATCTCTGGACGTCCTTGGATTGGAAAGGGTGACTTCGAAAAAAAAAAGAAAGAAAAAGAAGGTCATGGGTGGATAATTTTTTGTTTATTAAATTATTACTTTCACTTCCTCATTCCCACACACATTCATCTTTTTAAGAAAAGAAAAAGAGGTCATGGAGATAAGATTTCTTGGAAAGAAGAGAGAGAGAAACAAAAAAAAAACAAATAAAACGGACGTCATAGAGCCTCTATATGTGTCTGTGTGTGTCTATATAGATATATAAAAAGACGAGAGTACTGGGCGAGATCATTTCTTTTCCATTGGGAGCCATGTCGCTATTAGACGTTTTTCCAACTCAACGGATTTCGAACGGGGAGGATTTGAAGACGCTAAAGCAAATCTCTAAATTGAAAATTTTTTGGCGTGTCATTGTGCGACATTTATTCCGCATTTACCACCTCATCAAGCGATCGTTTCTTTCAACCAAGATGTCGAATCCTCCAACCTGCTCGTTCAGAATATATACAGAAATTTATTCGAATCGCAACAAACGAAAGAGGAATCTCCCTTCTCTTGGAATCGGATGGATCGAGCTTTGAGACGGAACATTGAAACAGACCGGCGATATACGGATCCGCGCACGAGTTTTCGGTGGAAGAATATTTTTCTCACGAAACGATATTTTACGTTTGGAGTGAGAACGACGGCTGAGGACGAAGTTCATATTGTTCAAACCACAGCCGCTCCTCTCGCCTATTACGAATCATCGTCCCCCAATCTGAAGGAAAGAAGTTTTAAAGTCAGCGACAGGATGAAATATAAGAAATATATTCTAAGACCTTTTCAAAACTATGTCGTTCCCCCGAAAACGCAATATCTGATCGTCACAACCCAGAAGAGTCCCTTTCTCGTCGATCGGTGCTCGTACTCGCTTTGGAAACAATTGAAAGAGGAGATTTCTTTCCAATCGCCGATGATGTTTCAAGAAAAAGAAGAAGAAAACCCTCCGCCACCTTTACCCATCCCTTCCTAGGATGATAAGAGGAGCTGGACCAAACCGTTATTTCCCGAAACAAAATCGACCCGGCAACGGAATGAAATTGAAGTCATCACAATTGAAGATGAGGAGGAAGAAAAAAAATTACCTCTTAAAAAACGGTCGACTTACCGGAACCTACCTGGCGTGCAAGATCCGCTTCAGAATCCAGAAGCTTCTTCTTCTTCTTCCCCGACTTGTTCAAACAGGCAACCTCTTTCGGACTCCTCACAGACAGAACCTCTTCCAGTATCCTCTTCTTCTTCTTCTTCTCCTCCAACCTGTCCCGACATCGTAGAGGTAGAATGTCAGACGGGTCCACAAGCTTCAAAAAGTCCCGACATCGTAGAGGTAGAATGTCAGCCGGGTCCACAAGTTCCAACAGGTCCAGAAATCATGGAGGCAGAATCACAGCCGGGTTCACAAGTTCCAACGGGTCCAGAAATCGTAGAGGTAGAATTTCAGCCGGGTAAACAAGTTCCAACGGGTCCAGAAATCATGGAGGTAGAATCGCAGCCGGGTCCAGACATCCTAGATCCCTCCACTCATCCCAAAGAGACTCCAAGTGTTTCAAGACAGCCTTGTGAGGATCCAGCCCTTCCCGTATGGAATGATTATATGGACTTACAAAATTTGGTGCAACAGGAAGGAGAAGAAAATAATCATACGGATGGATGGGTCAAAGACTGTTTAGATCATTTAACCTCGAATGAAATTGAACTGTTATGGAATTGCATTTCTGAAATCACATCGGAAATGGGATAAAAACCAAAAAAAAAAAAACTTTTTTAATAACAAATTGGAGGAGGGTCATGATGTCAATTAAAAAAAAAATATTATATAGAGTCCAATCTTGGTGGTTCACTTCAGTTTTCCAGCATGAGGTGATCCACGTTTCCCGAAATATGGATCCCATTCCAAGAGAGATTGTGTATAGCCTTCACTTCAGTTCTTTTTTTTTATATACCAAGAGGAGAGGGTCCCCAAAGGGTTACCCATGTCCAAAGAGAGAAAGTGTAGAGCGTTCATTTCAGTTTTTTTTCCAAGTTTAGGGGAGGGAGGTCTCAAAATGACACCCCCCCCCATTTTCAAAGAGAGATGGTGTAGAGCGTTCATTTCTGTTTTTTTCCAAAGTTAGGGAGTTTTCAAATGGCTACCCATTTCAGAGAAAGAGAGAGAGAGAAAAAAAAGCATAGAGCGTTCATTTCAGTTTTCTAACAATAGAAGGTTCCAAAATACCTTCTGAATTCAAAAAGAGATCGTGTAGAGCGTTCATTTCCAGTTCTCCAAGATCAGAAGAAGAGGGTCCGCTTTTCCCAAAAGGGTTTTCCGCATTCAGAGACAGCGAAATGCAGACTTCAGTTTTCTCCCTCCCCAAGAATAGAGGGTCCCAAAATGGCTTCCCATTTCAAAGAGAGAGGGAGAGGCGTTCATTTCCATTCTCCAAGATAGGGTCGTCTGCTTTTTCCCAAAATGGCTTCCCAATTCAAAGAGAGAGAGAGAGAGTAAAAGGGTGTGTAGAGCGGTCATGTTCATTCTCCAAGATAGGGTCGTCAGCTTTTTCTCAAAATGGCATCTCCCCATTCAAAAAGAGATCGTAACCAATTTTTTCCAGTTTTTTCCAAGATGGGGGGAGAAGAAAACCTAGGATGGAATAACACGACACACAGAGAGAAAGAGGAAAAAAAACGCCATCTTGTCATTTTCTGATAGGGTACCGGTGTTCGAATACTTTTGTGACCGACTGTCTGATTATACTGGGAGAACCATAAAATCGGAAAAGCGATAGGTTTCACAGTTAACGAGGCAATCGAAGACAGTCTGGGAAAGAGAGAAAC
Organism: Stegodyphus dumicola; assembly: GCF_044657685.1. Classification (NCBI taxonomy): domain Eukaryota; kingdom Metazoa; phylum Arthropoda; class Arachnida; order Araneae; family Eresidae; genus Stegodyphus; species Stegodyphus dumicola. The sequence continues at coordinate 157,313,083 of NC_140770.1, forward strand.
CTTTTTTTAGCTGAGAAGCAGATTGCCCTGGAAATCCGTGACTCTGACCATATAATTTCTCCATAGACTCTTTGAACGGTATTCAGGAGACATCCTCCATGAGGGAAAAAATATCTCCCCTTCCCCTTCTAAATCGACTGGAAAGAGAATGAGGTGGAAGAGATCCATCCACGAGAGATCATACTCTTGAACGTCAGACAAATATGAAGTCGAATAGCTTAAACAAAAAGTGCTTGAAATGTCAACGAGTCTCGAAAATCTAGGCCTCTCTCTCTCTGAAGGAAATGAGAAAATGGGAATCTGCGTTTTTCTTCCTCAACGGCTGACATTCATCTGAAGTGACACTCGAAATGCTTAAATAGATAAACGAGAGTCCATTCTTAAAAAAAATGACGCTGTGTCGTCAATTGGAGAATCGAGTCGGCTCGGAAAATATTTTGAGAGCCAGGAAAAAAAATTTTCTAACTCTGAAAAAAAAAAAAAAACTTTTTGTTAATTTTTATCATGTCTTTAGACATGATAAAAATTAACTACCTTCCCCTTTTGTCTGGGAATGTTGTCTCACCGTTTCTAAAAATAGACCATCACTCATCCTTTCTAAAAAGAATAAAATTCCAAGAATGGGTTCTGGTCTATTTTTAGAAACGAAGAGACAACATTCGCAGACAAAAAGAGGGTAGAGTTAATTTTTATCATGTCTATAAGACATGATAAAAATTAACCAAAAGTTTTTTTTTTTTTTTTTTTTTTTCTTTAAGACTTAGAAATTTTTTTTCCCGGCTCTCAAAATTTTTTCCAGCCGACTCGATTCTCCATTGACAAGACAGCGCCATTTTTTTTAAGAATAAACTCTCGCTTATCTATTTAAGCATTCCCAGTTTTGCTTCAGATGAGTGTCAGCCGTTGAAGAAGAAGCATCCTGTCACTTGGGAGAGACATATTTTGAGGAGTCAACATGTTGTGTGGACCGTTGAGATCGATTTTTCTCTTCCCATTGTGTGGACATTGTTGAGTGTTTTGTGAAGCTTTGAAAGAATGGAGGGGTTTTGATGGAGAATATTTCTTTTTATTGAATTTTTTTAAAATGATTTAAGATTGACATTCTATAACAGGTTTTACATGGAAAGAAGGTTTTTCTTCTAGTTTGAGGATTTCGTTTTCTTGGGAGATGTTTCTATTGGAAAGATGGAAGGAAAGACGATTCCCACATTGAAGAAGGTTCATGAAAAACTCGTACGGATCTTGGTTTTCTTCTCGAGCCGATATATCATACGGAATCCGGGACATGTTTTGCAATCGCTCCAGTTCCTCCTCGTATTTTTGCTTGCTTGCCAATTTCACGCGGGGACGAAACTGGTCCAGAATATACTATCCCTGGGGTTGAGTCACTCGAGAAAAAGCGACATATTGATGAAATCGATTAAAAGGTCCGTGCATGTAAATTGCGATCGACGGAAAGGTGGCTCCTTGGCCTTTATGAGCCGTAATCGCTTCGGCTAACATCAAAGGAAACTGTTCGCGATAAAATGCGAGTCTTTTCGTCGAACAGGTGTCAATACGAATGGAGACGCGATCGATAGGAGCTAGACTATTCGAAAATTGCAGCCAGACTCGCGTCACAACTCCGTCTTCATCCTGGTCTATTTGGTGTAGTGTTCCAATCGCTCCATTCATCCATCCTTTGGATCTGTCGAGCGTTTTAGTCAATTGATATCGCGCTCCTCTTTGTAAATGGAGGACGGATTCGAGATTCGCCATCTGAGATCGATGTAAATGTCGACTCCGTTTCATCATCCTCTTCCGCAATTTTTCGCTCTCGGAATAAATCACGTCTCGAGCCAGACACGAACAGTACGTCCCTCGGGATTGGAGACGTTTCATATTATATTTCTCTGCATCCTTGCTCGAAAAACAGAGAATAATAGCTTCGCGAGGAATTTCGTCGAAACTGCGAACGCGGGACTGGGAAAATGCCACATCGTCCGGTTCTAAAAAGTGATTTCTCGTTAAACGATCGAGTCTCTCCTCGTAATCCAGAGAGAATCGCATACATTCGACTAGTTCATAGTAGAGCGTGGATTGAGGCGTCCACCACCCTTCAGAATAAAAAATGGGCGTGTCGCGAATCGGTTGGAGCTGCTGCAAATCTCCGAATTCAATTCTATGCACATTCCCAAACGGCTTATCCGGCACATGACACAATTGTCGAAGTTGCTGGTCGAGGCGCGAAAATAAATTGGATCCGATCGTGGAAACGTCATCCAAAATCACCATCCGTAAAGGAGCATACAGGGGTCTGTAATAGTCTAAAGTCTCTTGGGTCAGAGGTCGAACAAAAGTCCCGTTCATTTGAAGACGTAGGGCATGATGCAAAGTATCTCCCGTAATGTAGACCGCTCCTTGAGCACTAAGTGCGAGTTTGAGAACCGAGCACGCTTCGCTAAAAAGAGGCGTTCGAATCAGACTTTGGTATAAAGCTTGGATCAGGAAAGATTTACCCGTTCCGGCAGATCCTTGCACAATAATATCCAGAGGAGGGGGACGTTTCGATTCAGGTAACGCGTAATAGGTGTACAAACGGACGAGAACGTAGATCAGGAAATGGTATTGCTCTTTATTACATTGTCGAATACATTTTTGATAGGCTTCTTCGGACCACATATCCTTATACTGCAAATTCGTATAGCTTTCCCACTGCTTGGGAGGAAGATGTTTCTTTCGCGGTCGGGAGTTCTTTTTAAGAACAGCATAACGTTCCCTTTGAAGTATTCGTTCTCGCTCTCGATTAGCTGAATTGCTTCGCCAGCGTCGTTTCTGTTCACGCATTCTTTCCCTAAGACGTTCTCTACTGGACAGGCTCATCGTGACACTACTCAAAAAGGTGAAGTGTGTGTATAGAAAATCACTTCTTTTAATTTATATACATATACTTTTTGAGGAGGGGGGGATGTGAAATGACCTCGTCTCGAAACAAACCAATAGCACTTCGAGAAGACTTGGAACGAGATAGGTTTCTTAGAGAGAGAGAGCGACACAAAAAATATATAAAAAATCAGAATGATTTATCCGTCGACCTCTGGGCTAAAAGTAAACAAACAAAATTTGAAAAGGTCAAGGTGAACTCACTGAATTCATCTTAGAAATCAGATAGGAAAAGAAAATGAGGGTACCCATGTTTCCTCTTCAACAACATAGACTCATCTAAAACGAAACTCCGAATGCTTACACAAATAAACAAGAATCCATTCTTAAATAAAAAATGGGGACGTCTTGTCGATCGAGTGGGCTGGAAAAAATTTCTGTAACTCTGAAAAAAAAAAAAAAAAAAACTTTTGGTTAATTTTTATCATGTCTTCTAGACATGATAAAAATTAATGAACCCCCTTTTTGTCTGGGAAGGATGTCTCACTCTTTCTAAAAATAGACCATCACTCACCCTTTCTAATAGCAACAATTCCAAGAATGAGTCATGGTTTGTTTTTTTCGAATGGGTGAGACATCCTTCCCAGACAAAAAGAGGGGACAGTTAATTTTTATCATGTCTAGAAAACATGATAAAAATTAACCAAAAGTTTTTTTTTTTTTTTTTTTTTTTTTTAAACTCAGAAAATTTTTTCAGAGCTCTGAGAATTTTTTTTTCTAGTCGACTTGGCTGGACAAGACATCTCCGGATTCTTTCTGGAATGGACTCTATGATCTATTTAAACATTTCGAGTTCCGAGTTTCGCTTCAGTTGAGTGTGAGCCGTTCAAGAAGAAGAAACCATCCTGTGAGTGGAGAGAGAGAACTATTCCTTTTTCCATTCACCCGTTGTGTTGAACCGTTCAGATATTTGCTTTTATTATTATTTTTTTTTCCTAACCCACCCGTCTTTAAACAATAGAATAGTTTGAAAGGGTCAACCCATTTTATAGATATCAACCTCATACCCTCATCTCAACGGGTCTCGAGTGGGAGGAAGGAAGGAGCAGGCGACGAGAACTAAGCATGTCTGTTTATCGAGTAGATGCATCGGGGAAAGAACGAGACCCGACCGACCCCCAACATCCTCACTACGAATTATACGTTACGGATCCTGAAGGAAATCCTATCTTGGCTCGAGACGAAAACGGTCATGAGTATTACGCGGTAGATTTAAACGGAAACCAATACATTTTAGCTCCTCGACGGTATGCCCGAACGGCTTTTGGACGAGAATACTACCCGAAATTTCAAAATGGGGACGAGTATTCGCTTTATACGTCTGTTTTATTCCCTTATGCCAAAGACGAATCGCGGCATGAAATGTATCCTAAAAAGGCGGATGGAGTCGAATATTGTTTAACGGCCGGCGATCGAATTCGTTATGCTCGCGATGCTTGGGGAAACGAGTTTTATCCTCGAAGAGCGGATCAGCAAACGGAATACCTCTGTGAAGAAGTGGGGTATGCGAAAAGAGCCGACGGATCCGAAACGTATCCTAAATTTTATATCTACACTTCTGGTTAAGATCTCTGTCTCTCTCTATCGAAAGAGAAGAAAATAATAAAGAGTGTGTTACTGCAATGGAGCATTCTGACGCGGAATCTGTTTCGTATTCCATTTGGTGTGTGAAATGCCGAGCCAAGACCGATACGGTCGACGTCCACTATCGCATGTCGAAAAATGGACAGCCGATGGTCACGGGAAAATGTCAGGTGTGTGGAACCAAGAAACAACAGTTTATTACAAATGCTTCCGTTCCACCTGGAATTCAGTTCTTGGATGAGGAGGAAGAAAAAGGAAAATGTTCTGAGTAAGAAGAAACAAGTATACAAATCAAAAATTGGAAAAAGATGGATCTTACTATTATATGCTCTCCTAAAGCGGGTGGTTCACCTTTACAGTTTGGCATACAGACGGATTCGCATAATCCGGTTCCAAGACTCGTGAATTTTCTTCAACCGGCAACTCCACCCTTAGATACTTCTTCTTTGAATGAGTTTTCTAGCATTCTGAAAGAATATCTAAACGTCGTGAGAGAATTGATTCTTCCCCTGCATCGAAATGTTGAAGAAAAGAGCTCTGAATGTGGAAGCAAGGACACGGATCCAAAGCCAAACTCGGAGGGTTGAAAGGGATAGGTGAAAGTCCATTATTAAAAAAAAAGATACAATGGTCATGTCATGTCTTGTCGATCGAGTCGGCTAGAAAAAATTCTCTAGATGAGATTGAAAAAAAAAAACTTTTGGTTAATTTTTATCATGTCTTACAGACATGATAAAAATTAACTCTCTCTTCTTTTTTGTCTGGGAAGGATGTCTCACCCTTTCTAAAAATAGACCATCACTCACCCTTTCTCAAGGCAATTATTCCAAGAATGAGTCATGATCAATTTTTAGAAATGGTGAGACAACCTTCCTAGACAAAAAGGAGGGACAGTTAATTTTTATCATGTCTAGAAGACATGATAAAAATTAACCAAAAGTTTTTTTTTTTTCATCACATAGAAAATATTTTCCAGAGCTCTGAGAATTTTTTTTCCCAGTCGACTCGATGATCCAAACAACAAGACATCCAAAATTGTTTCTAGAAGAAACTCTCGCTTTTCTATTTAAACCCCTCGCGTTTCCAACTTCAGATCCGTGTGTGCTGTGCACTCAACCTAGATATGCGCTTCTCCTCCCTCCTGGAAAGAGGCTTTTTTTCTGAGCTCTTAGCATTTTTTCTCAGCTTCATTTCCATTCTCCAGGTTTCTGTCTCCTCCTTTCCGTTAACACTGCAAAATTTCTAAATTTCTCATCACTCGGAGCTTGGAAATCTGTCATCAAAAAAACATGACATAGCTCTGCTTTCAAGGAGTCGGTTTAGATTCGTCAGGATCATGGCTGATTTTCCATGACGGCTCTCCAACCTCAATATTAGAGTTTGAAAGGAATAAGGTAAAAAAGTTCGTCCTAGATATCCAACGAAACGTAAAAAGAGCGACGAGGATCTAAAAAAGCTACGACCCTCTCCAGAAGGGGGAGGGAGCAATGGATATTCAGGTGAGTCCACAGCATGCATGGACTGCACGAAAATGAAACGACTTCCGCAGATAACAGAATGTTCGAAATGTCTCTCGTCGATCAAGTCAGCTGGTAAAATTTTCTAAGAGCTGAGAAAAATGTTCGCATACCTTCACAGAAATTCTTTCCAGGAGGGAGAAGTGTGTATCCAGATCGAATTAACAGCACAGACTGAACTGAAGTTGGAAACACGAGTGGTTTAAATAGAGAAGGGACAGTTCCTTCTAGAAACAATTTGGATCTGTCTTGTTTGGATCATCGAGTCGGCTGGGAAAAAATTCTCAGAGCTTTGGAAAAAATTTCTGAGTGAAAAAAAAAAAAAAAATCTTTTTGTGAATTTTTATCATGCCTTCTAGACATGATAAAAATTAACTCTCTCTTCTTTTTGTCTGTGAAGGATGTCTCACCGTTTCCAAAAACAAACCGTGACTCATTCTTGGAATAATTGCCATGAGAAGGATGAGTTTTGGTTTCGTTTTCGAAACGGTGAGACATTCTTCCTTGACAAAAAGAGGGGACAGTTAATTTTTATCATGTCTATAAAACATGATAAAAATTAACAAAAAGTTTTTTTTTTTTTTTTTTTTTTTTTTTTTTTTTACTTAGAAAATTTTTTCCAGAGCTCTGAGAATTTTTTTCCCCCCCAACCAACTCAATGGACTAGACGATAAGTTTTTAAGAAGGGACGTTTTGTTATTTATGCAGATATTCCGAGTTTCGCGTCAGGTAAATGCGCGCTCACCTTAGATTGAATTCCCTTCAGACAGGTCTAGAGATTGGATAACCCATCAAGAATTCTTCGACAGGTTTTTGGAAAAGAAATCGTCAAGAAGTGAGTATTGATTTTGATATTTTCTTTTCAACCTTGGGTCAGTTTCTAGTACATTCCTGTACTAATTCCATTGTATTTAAAAAAAATAATGTCAGCACGGACTGATCTGACCCGAAACGCTTGCGCATCCAGTTGGCTGGATAGAGGGGAAAAAAAGAAATTTGTTGTGAAGAATATGTCAGTTTTTTTCTAAAAATAGATTTCTAAGAAAAGAATGAACCTTTGTTGGAAATCTATTTTTAGAAACATGTCTAGACAAGATGTTGACAAGAAAAAAATTCTTTTTTTTTCCTGAGAGCGAAATGATTTTTTTCTTTCCACCCACTTTTCTTATTCTTTGGGAGGAAGGAAGAACTTCCCTTCCCCCCGCCTTTTTTCCTCTAGTATTTATATAGATCCGAGTTTTTCTGCCTACAGGGTTCATTCTCGTTCTTCCTTCTCAACCGAGCAAAACTAAAATGTCGACCGATGCCGTTGCAGTTCTACCTACCCTGGTGGAAATCACGCCCGTCTGTCATCTCGAAGTAGCTGATCAATGGGAACCTCTCTCCCGTTTCGAAGAATGGTTTCGGGACCCGGAGCGTATGGAACAAATAGTCCAAGAAACCATGTGCTATTTATCCTGTTACGATGGAAAAATCCTGCATTATTCTTCGTCCATCGAAGTTTTCAAGCACTTTGCTTTCCAATCGATGATGGAGGCAGGAACCTTTCGCTTACACGCTTATCTGCGATGGGAAAATGTGATCGCCGTCGATGCTGGAACCTTTTTAAAACTGTTTTACGTTTCACCCGAGTGGGTTCATATTCTTCAAACCGGAGAAGCTTCTATCCGTCTTTATGGATGGGAAATGGAATCAGAAGCCGACGGGTATCGTATGATTCCCTATCGACTGCGAGCTCGCTCCGTGTACATTATTCACGGACCTCTTTACTACCAACTCCAATTTCATGACAAGACGGTGTTTGCCGTAGACGCCCTCTCCAGGAAGAAAATGAAGCCTTTACGAGCGTTGCATCCTGAACAGAATTTTCAATTCCCTGCTCGCGAGGAAGAGAGGAGAAGGAAAAGATCCAGAAGGAGAAGACACCTAAAGAGGTACTAAAAAGAAGTCGGAAGGTAGAAGCATACTTGTTTTTCATTAACGGGAAAAAAACTGTGGATCATTCTTTGTATGTTTCTTGGAAAAAAAAAGAAAAAGACTAATAGTTATAATAGAGGGAGTTAGGAGGGACCCTATCTATATATAGCTCTCTGTATAAATCGGAAGCGTCAACAGGACGGTCCACCCAAAACAATCTATCCTATCTTTCTCAGAGCAGAGTGGAAGAAAGGCCAAGATGCGTGGACTCATTGGAAGCAAAAAAATTCGAGTGGTTTAAATAGATAAGTGAGAAAAGATTTTGAGAGGTGTTGTTTTATGGATGGAGCTGGCTGGGAAAAAAAATTGGCAAAGCTCAGAGAAAAATTTCTGAATTAAAAAAAAAAAAAAAATTTTTCTTAATTTTTATCATGTCTATAAGACATGATAAAAATTAACTCTCTCGTCTGTTTGTCTGGGAATGATGTCTCACCGTTTCGAAAAATAGACCATCACTCATCATCCTTTCTAAAATAATAGAATTTCAAGAATGGGATATGTTCTATTTTTCGAAACGGTGAGACATCATTCCCAGACAAAAAGAAGAGAGAGTTAATTTTTATCATGTCTATAAGACATGATAAAAATTAACCAAAAGTTTTTTTTTTTTTTTTTTTTTTCATAACATGAAATGTTTTTCCAGAGCGCTGAGAAAATTTTCCCAGTCGACTCATTCATCCAAACAAGACATCTAAAATTGTTTCTAGAAGGAGCTCTTATTTTTTTCTATTTAAGGAACTCGAGTTTCGGCTTCCCATCAGTCTGTACTGTGCATTCAACCTGGATACCCATTTTTTGGAGATAGGGGGGGGGAACTTTCGCAGTTTTTTTTCTGAAACTCTCTATGGATCAGAGAATCTCACACATATCCTCCTCCGTGGATCGAAATGGACTGACCGCCACATCTGTTTTAGATAATAGTTTTGAATTTTCCACCTCCTCCCCAAGATTGGACTATCTCAATATTTTTTTTAAAGAAAAACAAAATGATTTTTATGATTATTCTACAATTTTTAGTTTTTCTTCCCCCCCCACTCTTTAAGAAGAATAAAAACATAAAGCACATTGAAACAGTTCCGATAAATTTTGAAACTGAAAATCCATCACCTTGTTCTCCACGGGACTAAAATAAGTTTCCCCGGTCTGAGAATCTTCTTGAATTTGAAGAGGTTCTCTCATCACACTCTGAAGCCAGGTCGAAAAGAGGAGAGCGTCTGGATCCAAATCGTTGAGCAGTCTTTCCAGGGAATCGAAGGTGGTAAAAGGGGTATGGCGGAGAATCCGGCTGGGGCGGTCTGACGTATCGATCCAGAGATCCGTCGTTAAGGATCGGTAAGGGCAAAAAGGGGCTCGAGAGATCCATTGCTGAATAGTCCGTTGACTTTTCGAACTCGTCCAAGTCCCTTGCTGGGAAAGGCAAGTCACGAGTTCCGATCCTCGAAAATAGAGCGTGCCCGACCCCAAGTAAAACGTGAGGGGAATTGTCTTGGCGAAACGGAAACGAATCGCGAGGGAAAAAGACTCTCGCCGTAACCACTCCATGGCATTTGGTTTTCTCTCTCTCTCTCTCTTTCTCCTGAGGACGAGATGGAAAAAAAACAAAAGACAACATTTCACTCGGATTCTTTTATATATAGGAAGAGAGAGGGGGAGGGTTCTCGAAAAGACTCATGGGAAATTTCTTCTTCTTTTTGGGGTAGGTGGGAGGAACTCGTTTTTTTTTGGTGGAGAGAATACGTCGGATGACATCCCGAGACATTTAAAAAAATAATAGATAGGATGGATTCTTCAAATGGGAAATGCGGGGTGGCTAAGGGATCTTATTCCATTTTTTTTACTTTTCTAAATAACAAATAGAATCGGGTGGATTCCATTTATCTCCTTCTAAAAAATATAGCAACACTTGATCCTTCCCGTCCTTTTTCATTTCCTGTTGACGTGTTAGATACTTTAGAGCCTCTTCGATTTTAATTAAGTAACCCCGATAGACCATCCGATCATCAATACTCCCGATATTGCGTTCGAGAGCCATTCTATAAGCAGCTTGAGATTGGAAAGGAGAATAATTATCAAAGTAGGTATTACAGCGTAAACGTTTAGGATGTTCGACTATAAAAAAATATTGTGTATAAATGCATTGATCTAATCCCGTAAATTCTAGTTTGATTAAGGGATACTGAGCCACGTCCGAGGGTTGGTAGGCGAATCGGTAGCCGGACTCTTCTTCAAATTCCTGATACGCGACACTGAACCATTTGAATCGAGGGTCGTCGTCTTTCTTGAAGCGTCTTTTATCCATTTGTCCATGCGGGAAATCCCATTCATCTTCATAAGCTAATTTAGCCTTGTACCGATCATAATCGTCTTGTAAATTGGGATGGAGAGTCGGATAAATATGGTTTTCAAATTCATCTTCAAGCACCGATATTTTTTCCAAATCGAAGGGTGGTTCGATACGTTTATTTTTTAAAAGCTGAATTAAATAATTTTGAAAACAGTATGGCATTTTTCGATGAATCATCACCACCTGTCCTGATGAGGTCTTTACCACTAAACCATATGAAGTAGAGTATTTGTTTCTCTGGATCATCTGAAAAAAGGAAAAAGAGAGAAAAATTCCTTGATTACCTATCCACTCAATGAATACATTTATGAACAGCAAATTTCACTAATTGTTGAAGCGCTAGCATGGCCATAAATCGATGACAAGATTTCGATCGACAAGATGGACATTGCTGTGGCTGACGATGTTGAGGTTTGTAAATAACAGTCCATAAAAACTTGAGATGTACCTTTTGATGAATTTTTTCTCGAGTGGGTTCATTCGCCACGTAGAGTTTTTCAATATGAAGTCGTTCCAGATCCGCATTCAATTGCTCAATAAATTCCTTCGTATGTGTTTTCAAGTCTCTGGCTATAAACCGGACGCAGTTCGTAAGAGTATATCCATCAGAGGTGACAGCCAACACACCAACAATTTTTTGGTGGAGCTTGGTCTGTGAGGACTTCTTCTTTCTAGAGCGCTGATGAGTGGATCACGAGGGAGGAGAAGACAGTATTTCCAAAGAATGAGTTGGAGAAGGAGAAGACTTTTTCGGTACTCTAAAAACGGCTGAAAATGGTCCATAAAAAGTGGGTTCCGTATCTGGAATATCCTCAAAGGGATCTTCTTCACATGAAATGGCTAAGTTATCCGTTGCCATGTGTTCGCTATCTTTTTACGAAACAGAATGAACTCCGATTTCTTTTTCAACCATTTATATACTAAGAGAGGGGGAATAAAATAGGTAGAGGTATCGAGATATCGTTGAAAAATATTTTTAAGAACTAGGAAAAAAAAACTTTTTGTTAATTTTTATCATGTCTTTTAGACATGATAAAAATTAACTCTACCCTCCTTTTCGTTTTGAATGATGTCAACATGTTGTCTAGACATGTTTGTAAACAATAGACTTCCAAGAAAAACATGATCATTCTTAGAAATCTATTTTTAGGAAAGTGAGACATCATTCAAAACAAAAAGGAGGGTAGAGTTAATTTTTATCATGTCTAAAGACATGATAAAAATTAACAGAAAGTTTTTTTTTTAGTCCAAAGGGGCATTGTCCCCGAAGGACTATTAGTTTCGTTTGGGCGTTTTGCGTCGACAACCGTAGAATGTCCGATTCACTTTTCAAAATAACGCACTTACCCAGATCCACCCTCACCTCCTTCTCGCTCTCTTATCCTTAACTACTCTCTCCTCCTCCACGCTGTCTTATCCTCCTCCTCTCTCTTATCCTCCTCGCTCTCCCATCCTCCTCCACTCTCTCATCCCCCTCGCTCTCCCATCCTCCTCGCTTTCCCATCCTCCTCCACTCTGTAATCCTCCTCCTCTCTCTACTCATGCACACTCTCTCATCCTCCTCTCTCTTGTCCTCCATTTCCATATAGTTACCATTTCCCGTTGTATGAAACAATAGAATAGTAATCATTCTCAATAAAACGGTAGTCAAGCAACCGCAGTAAGAGGAAATCTTTGAAATAGATCTTAGTAAAAAAAACTATTGTAAAAATCATTTGTATTGAAAAACAATTATCATATCATTAATCACAATCAAAGTCCTTCGGGGACAATGCCCCTTTGGACGTAATCCAAAATCTGAATTCTTTCAGATTTTTTTTTTTTTTTTCAGCCGAGAATTTTTTCTACCCGATTCGATTGACAAGACATCCCAGTTTTTTTTAAGAATGGAATTTCTGTTCTATATATTTCAGCATTTCAACTGTTGCTTGAGATCACTCTGTGCTGTTGAAAAAGCCTGCACTTCAACTCTCCTGGAAACAGTTTAAGCCATGTCTTCTCTCAAGATTCTCTTTAGATCCAGCAAAGATGTGGATTGAGTCTCGTGAAAACAGTTCATTGTTCAAGAAATTCATAGAAGGATGGGGAGGTCTTTTTAAATGTACTATTTCTTTTTATTAACTCTTTTCTTATGTTTACCACCTTGACAACTTGTTGCTTTCTCAACTTCAGGTTTTTTTGGTCGGCTGTCTAAAATCAGCTCTTACCTCAGTGGACGATGCATCAAATTCCATTGTACTGAATTCTCCATTTCCCGAAAAGACTTCTTTCAACATGTGGATGGCTTCTTTGGTCAATTCTAATGTTTTATCTATCGTTTTATTCTTTTCATTTTCTCTACGTTGGAGGATAGCGGGAGTTAAAAAAGGATTTTGACAACAGGGTTCAAATTCTTTCGTTTTGTCTTTGTGATCATGACGATGTATTTCTATAATCTTGTCATCCGTATCATCGGGGTTTATCCATATTTCCAAATCTAACTCTTTACCTTCAGAATTTTTGGGAGATAGATGAATAAGTACAGGATCCATCGCCATGGTTAAATTATTGCTTCTTACTTTTTTATTACTCTTCTCCCTCTTCATTTTTTTTTCAAAGTTTTTTATATAATCCACTCTTCAAGTCCCAGATTCAACGAATATATTTCTGACTTTCTTTAAAAGCTTGCAATAGCCACTGAAATCGGTATCGTATCAAGTAGGCCAGAGCTCCAAAGTAAAATAATAGAATTAAACAGACGACATAATAATGAATCTTCAATACGTTGCCCAGTAAAGCGAAAAGAATCGTAGGACCCGCCGTTACCAGTAGTAAATGAATGGCGAACGTTTGTCTCTTCGACCATCCTTCCTCTTTGGGGCTTTCGTCTTCCTTTTCAAACCGACTCAATTCTTGGTCCGTTTGAAAGTTTTTCTCGATTCGTTTGAAATGAGATGTCATTCTTGACCTCTCGAAATTTTAGGAACACTTGTTCCATGTACAATGACATAATAGTACGCTGTGTTGCCTCGCAAGACCCGTTTTGTGAACCGTAAAACCGACTGATTCTCTGGACAATAAATCGGTCGGAATTCAACAGATTGGTCGGCCATACATTCTCGTTTTCCCGTTAACCTATGCTTTTCGTCTATGTGTGTATATTCCAAAACACAGGGGGAAGATAGATCGCCCAGAACTCGATGCACGTAGGGTCCACATTCACAGACGTGTCGTTCGGAGTCCCATCCTAGTCCGGGCACGTTCCACAAATCTCGAACGCAGTAATCGACAGAACAGACCCACGGAGATGTTTGAATCATTCGATTACCTCGTCGATCTAAAGAATGGCATTGACATTGGTATCGGAACGATCCATCTTCTAACGTTTCGTAATAATCGGCTACTTCTTGAGCGGGTTGTTGGGTTCGACGATCTATTAAAACATTGAGAGAAGGATCACGGGCTTCTGGATGTTGACAGGGATGGGTGAAAGAGGAACGAGGAGCACAGAGCCATCCCGAGGCCGAAAAAATAGGAATTTCCGAGGAAGAAAGACAAGCGGTCCGGATTCCTTGGGGAATACAATAAGTACCCGGTTCGAGATGATTCCATGTTTTATCAGAAAGAGTGAGTTTTTCGTAAAACGTGGGATTTGTTTCACAGAGCTGAGAACAATCGCAATGGCTATCGGGACACTGAAAGATTTGGAAAGGGCAATAGGTCTCGGTTGAAATTTCTGGTAAGGCTAATGATGATGAGGGAGGAATAGAAGGCATCCGGAGATCGGGTTTATAAAAAAGATTCAAGAGAGTCACTAGAAATACAATGCATAGAATGATCGCACTCGGGTGTATCATTTTTCTTTCTTTCCTCCTTTATAAATTAGAACCGGTTCCGATCATTACGAGTTCTCATTATACTGTGATTCGACACTTTTCCAAGGACAAGTCGCTTCTGCAACTGTTTCCTCAAGACGTTTACGTGTTCGTCGATCAAGGTATTTGTTATTTGTACGAGAAAACCAACGAAGAAAAAACCTATATTTCAGCTATCCGGCTCGATACGCTGAAGCGGCACGATCTTTTACATTATAAATACATGCTAAAATGGCCTCATACGATTGAAATCGTGTCGTATCCGAATCATTTCACCCATCCGATGGATATTTTAAATTACAGAGCTTGAGGTTCGGTTTTGATGAAAGGAGCCGTATTCTTCACGGCAATATCGTTTTTATTCTCCGTAGTATACCAATGAGCATCGACCTCCCAAATATTTTGAATAGCCTTGCGTTGTGTTTCATAGACGGGATCGTCGAGCGATTTGAGAGGAAATAACGCGTTCGGTTGTAACCGTTGTTCGGCATTCAAACCTTGGTGAACGATCCGTTTCAACATAAACGTAAGAAACAAGCGACGTTTTCCAAAGAAAACCAGCGACTCTTCTGTATGGGTATCCATAGCCGGATGAAAAAGTGTGAAATGGCGTCCTTTTTGGGGATCCATCACGTATTGGATGACGATATGATGATACCAATCGCGTTGCCGCATTTGCGAGAGGAAGTGAAGCCGTTGCAATTGACGAAAATAACGTCGGGTTAGACGATACGAATCCATTCTGACTTACTTTTTTATCGCGCCAAGATCTTTCTTTTTTGTTGACAGGATAAACATTCACGATACAGAGCCGGCATTTCATCCAACGCACGATCTTGTTTTAAAAAATGTCGATAATTCGGTTTGGAACAACACGCTGCTGCGTCCTTTTTCGGAATTTTTTGCTCTTTCCATAATTGGCACATCTCGTTTATGAAGAAAGGCTGGATGCTCGCCATACTTTTATTCGTTTTGGGTTTATACTACTGCTACTTGTATTTCTATAATTTTTCGGTCCCGTCCCCGAAAGTTCCTTCTTCTCCTCCGACGACAACGACGCGTTTCCAATATCAGATCGAGACCTCAAACGACAATGAGGTTTCGTTTCACACCTCCACGGGAAAAACATGGACGTTTCCTCTCCCACTCGAATATTATTTCGCGGAAGGACGGATTTGGGAAAAAGATGAATGTTTTGGACAGCCCGATGATACTCAGCTCCTCGCAACGGGGAAAAACCTCTACCTGTTTTTATTACGATCGCAGAGTTTTGTACCCCGCGAAAAGTCCATGATGTATTATTATTATCGATGTCGGTACGGTCGTGTTCTAGACGTGCTCATGTGTCAAGAAGAACATTCTCCTTCTACCTGTATTCCTGTCAATCCCTGCATCGATCAGCATGACGGATCGGTTTTACCCGATCCAACCAATCGACGTTTTTATTACGAATGCCAGAACGAACAACCGATTCGAATCGCCTGTCCGCCCAAGACATTTTTCTACTACGACGCTTGCACTTCGCGAAAACATTTCGTATCTTAGTGTGAAGACGGTCAACATTTTCCGATTGACGAGGTGACGTATATCGAGTGTCGTGGCCATCGACCGAAAATGATTCGATGTTCGCCCGGAGAAAAATATTCGACACATTATCGGCGATGCGTGTCTGATCTCTGCGACGGATTTCCGGATAATACGCAACGACCTCTCCCCATCGTCCAAAAAGGATCTTTTCTGTACTCTCCGGGTTACGCGATTTGTGAAAACGGAATGGTTCGCGACACTATATCCTGTCCTCTTTCCTGGGACACATGGACCGGCGATGCCTTATTCCATTTACCGATGGTGTACGACGAAACGTCCCAAACATGTCAACCGCCTCTTTTCTGTGAAAATGTTCAATCGAGCTCAAAAGAAACTGTCGTTCCCGCTCACGAGTATACGAAACATCTTCCGTCCTATCCATTTTCAACATCTTTGGATCGAGCTGTAGCTTACACGTGTGATCCAACCCGAAAACGTACGGTTCTAGAACCAGGCTATCGAGTGTCGGATCAATATACAGTTGAATGGGCTTGTGAGGATAAGTCGTCATCGTCGAAACTAGCGATAGGCGATACGAGCGATCAATATTTTGATTGCGCTCGGAGGGAAATTCAAACGTGTCCTCCTCAAACATTTTTTGACGGAAATGAATGTCGACCGCGCATCCCCGGCGCGTTTCAGTATCGGTATCTCGATGTGTTTAAATTCGATCATTTATCGAACGTTGCGAATTGGATTCGGCCCTGGACGACTCTTGATCATGAACCTCGTGCCTCTTGTGACGAAACCAACGAAGAAGTTTATATTCCCGGCTATAATATTTGTTCTCATCCCGACTGCACGCCGTACCCATTCCTCAAACAATTGAAAACAGCTATTTATTTACCCACTTCTCCTCACATGTGTCTTTTCGAAAAGGGAAAAATTCGAAAGAAACGCGTTCGACGGCAAGGTTTGAAATTTAGGTCGCAGCGATTCATGAAACAGGCTTCGACTTATAGTGTTCCCGAAACGTGTCGTGAAGGCCATCGCATACGATCGGGACGATTTATTCCCGATTCCGTATTATACGCCACTTGTAATTGGCGTCAACCTTTTGTCTTTTGTCCTTCTTCCTCCACAGAAGGAATTCGAGCCACTCCGTACGGGTATCACGTATGCGTACCCAAAGAAGAAGCCTATGAAGGGATTTTACCGGCTGGATTAACCCTTCGACTTGAAGTTCAAGAGCTGAGTCGTATTATACCGGAAAATGGAGCGCGATATAAAATAGATGGACGAGAAGCTGTTTTTGATGCGACGCAGCATCCCGAAGTTATCCCGCTCCTCACTTCAGTCTATGAAATTTGGACCGAGCGCGACATGAAATTGTTTTTTAGAATTCTCGTCACGCATCCTCGTTCAGCTTACTGGGAAGACCGAAAATTAAAAGCCCTCCCCGATCCTGACATGACGTTGTTGTACACGGGTGAAATGACCGAAAAGCCCGTCACGACCGATGACTATCCGGTCTCGGCCGACTCGTTGATTCAAATGGAATAAAGTAGAAAAAAATGGATCGTTATTTAGGTCAAGGCATATTGTTTTACTCTACGGTTTATATCAGCATCATCCTAGTAGCAGTTACCCTCTTAACGAACCGGCTCATCTTTTTATTTTTATTAGTCCTCACGTTTGGTCTAGCCGCTTACATGGCTTATTTGACCGTTCATAATTCCGGACATCTCAAAACGACGGGCCAATCGATTGAAGACTGGATTCGAAAGATGTATCAAAAGATAACTGGATAATCGGAGGTGACTCATGTAAATATCAAGATCGGTAAAGGAAAAAAAACATGGTTTCGGTTTACACCATAGATGAATTTGGAAAAGAACGATATCCGAAAGATCCTAAAAAATCTAAACAGGAGCTGTACTATTTCGATAATGACATTCGACCTATTTTTGCCAAAGACGAGCATGGAAATGAATATTACGCTGTGGAATATCGGGGTCATGAATATATAGCGCTTCCTCGTCGGTACGCCAAATCCAATTCCGGAGACGAGTTTTATCCTAAATTAAACAATGGAGGAGAATACCCGTTAAATTCATTGGATGTAAATGTGAAAACGTATGCTGTCAATGCGAGGGGAGGAGAGATTTATCCTAAATCCAGCATTGGAAAAGAATATTATATACAGGATAGAATTCGGGAAAAGCCAGAGACGAATTACATCCGATATGCACGAGACGAAAATGGAAATGAGTATTACCCGAAAGATCATAAAAACGAAGAATTTCTCTATATCTATCTAAGTTATGCTAAAAAAGCGAATGGTGATGAATTTTATCCGAGAAAGTGGTATTATTGAAAGATCTTCAGGAAAACAGTATCCGCAGCACGAACTCATTTGAAACGAAACTTGGAAAGCTTAAATAGGTAAACGAGAATCCATTCTTAAAAAATGGTATCTTGTCCATCGAGTCGGCTGGAAAAAAATTTCTCACAGCTGAAAAAAAAAAAAAAAAAAAAAAAACTTTTGGTTAATTTTTATCATGTCTTATAGACATGATAAAAATTAACTGTCCCCTCTGTTTGTCTGGGAAGGATGTCTCACCCATTCGAAAAAACAAACCAGGACTCATTCTTGGAATTCTATTCTTTAGAAAGGAATGATGGTCTATTTTTAGAAAGTGTGAGACAACATTCCCAGACAAAAGGGGGAGGTAGTTAATTTTTATCATGTCTAAAGACATGATAAAAATAAACCAAAAGTTTTTTTTTTTTTTTTTTTTTTTTTTTTTTTAAATCTAGAGATTTTTTTTCAGCTCTTACAGTTTTTTCCCAGCCGAGTTGATCCACAAAACCAGACATGTCAAAATTGTTTCTGGAAGGGATTCTTGCTTATCTATTTAAACTCCAAGTTTCACTTCAGATCACTCTGTGCTGTGAAAGAAGAAGCATCTTCTTATAATTTGTAAGTACTAACTGATTTTTAGTTTATTCACTGGTTAGTTACTCCCCCTCCAAGTCATTCGTTTTTTTTCTCTCCAAAAATCTTCAGCTTTCATTTAGCATGACGATAAAAATAAAACACAAATAGGAAAAAGATGGTCACGCATAAGTAATGCATGTAGGGTTGAAATAGGAAGGTGAATCCTGTTAACAAATAAACAATTATCGTGAAATAAATCCAATTTTTCGGGGCTCTTTCGTCTGTTCGTGATTTTTGGAGAAATGACATTCGCGTTTGGGGTCGATCGGTCATGGGCACTTTATGGATAGCATCTAAATATTCTTGCACTTTCTCGGCAAAGAAGAGGTATCGATCGCTCGCATCTTCTTCTAACACGTCCCATAGAAGATCGGGTGTGATTTCTAGAACATGGTCCGTTTCCGATTGATAAAACTGAACCCATTCGCCGTTTCCGATTGATAAAACTGAACCTAATCGCCAGTCGATATCGTAAAGAGTTCGAGCGGTCAGCACTTTATTGAAATGAAACGGATCCAATATATCGAGTACGGCGGACAAAATACTTATACCCGTCAGCACATTGGAAGTAACCGAGAATCCTGTCGCGGCGATTCTGGAAAGTGTTGCGAGTGTACTTAATTGGGTCCGAACGACGGCTTGAAGGATGGCCGATTGAATGGGAAGAGACTGCATACTCAATTTGGTTAAGAGTTTAGGCATCCGTTTTTCAAGGATTTTTTGCGCGGCTTCTAATCCGATATCGATCCCTACATCAATCGCCAATTCATGAACCAAGGACCGTTTCACATGTTTCTTGGGCCAGTTTTGTACAAAGTCGGGAAGATGAGGAGGATATGGTGGTAACATATGATTTTTTTGCAGAGTGGAAATAGATCGATAGATACTGCTTCCCAAGAAAAATTCGCCAATATCTTGCCCAGTCGTCGTCACACAATCAGACCCGTTGAAAACAAGACCGTACGCTTCACAATAAGGCTGGTTGAGTCGTAAATGACCCTCGACGAGATTGAGGCCGGCATGATGACGAGGAAGAGAAGGATGATTCGATTGAAAGAAAACTTGTTCGGGCAAGAGAGCTAATAATTTCTTGGCGAGATTTACGGCTACACATTTTCCATTTCGATATTCCGTGTCCATACTCTGCTGCGTGTTGGAATATAAACGATCGCAGGCGGGTTGGCAAGCTAAGCTGAAACCCGTTCCGAGTCGAATCCATCGCGGTTCATCTTCCGGGGAACACGATTCTAAATTTTCTTGGAAAGGGAAGCAGGCAATCATGTCACATCCCGTTTGCGTAAAAACAAATTTTTCGACGACGTGACATTGTTCCGGATCGAGGGTTTTAGGTATGTAGTAATCCCGTTTGGAGTCGGCTTTTCTTATTTGGAAGGTGGTATGTTTAAAAATAAAAGCGTACCGACTTTGAAGAGCTTGTTCGTAAATATAGAGTTGAGTCGCTTCTTGAGCATACCGAATAGCGTGATCGAGATCGTAAGAAGTGACAGTATATTCATTTCTATTTTGAAACGAATCCCATTTCATCTTGGAGGAGGGCTTTGTTCCTATATATCGAAAAAAAGTTCGATGTTGTTGTTTTTTTTAACAACAAAAATAAAAGGATTCTTTTTTTTTTATATAGTAACAAGTATAAAATGAGATTCAATTCAGTATTTACAGTTGCGTATGGAACATATACAAAAACCAGTTCCAAAAAAAAAATATTTTTAATTAAAAAATAAATTGTCTCAACTATAAAATCCTATAAATTTTAGTTTTTACAGTTGCGTATGGAATAGCGATAAAAACCAGTTCTCAAAAATTTTTTTTAATGAACTATCTTATCTATAAAATCTTGTCAAAATCAGTTTTTACAGTTGAGGATGGAACCTGATGAAAAAATATTTTGGAAAGGATGCTATTCGAAAAACATTTTATCATGGTTAGTAGTTCTTCTTGTAAAGGACAAAAACAAGTTCATTTCGTCTAATATTTGTGCATCTAAAGTATTTAAATCTATTCCAAAAAATATATATATAGTCTCCCACATACCTTCAATGTATTATTGGACTGTCCACTCTTTATATTCCATTAAAGAGCCATGGAAAAAATGTTCCGAGTCTCTAGGGGTTCATTTTGCCTTGTTCACTACTTGTAGTTTCTACATTTTCGTCTTCACACTCTAGTCTTTCGAAGGAAGCTTCTACAGGATCTTCTCCTCCTCTTTCCGATGGAGGTGGACTCTCGGGAGAAATAGGATCTTCTTCCCCCTTTTCCGATGGAGGTGGATTCTTGGGAGAAGGATAACGAACAGGTTGCAAATCGACAATCGAAGGGTCGAAATAATCACTCGAAGCTAAAGTAGGGTCCGACATATTATTTCTGTTTTTCTTCTTGATTCTAGGATCCTCTCTCACATTCTTTCTCTTTTGAGAATTATTTTCTTGTTGATTCTTTTTCGCCTGGTATTGTTCCAATTCTTTCGTCTTCCAGACTTTAATTTCGTAAAATATATTTGAAAATAGATCCTCTCCAAGATACTTTAAATACAATGCACCCCATTCGCTTACTTCATCACTGGTAGAAGGTGTAGTGTTTATTATTTCTTCTATAGTACGTCGAATCACATCCACGTAGAGAAGAGATTCCGATCGTTTGGAAACTTCGTGATATAAACAACGGACGATTCGAGCATGAACTGCTTTAAAATCTAGAGCTTCTTGTTCGTTTAAAGGTGTTTTTTCATCTCCTCCGTACTGTAGATTAAAAACATACTTTTGCAGATCCTCGCCCAGCAATCCGTCTACGGCAAATAATTTATACACTTCTATCTTAGGTATTTCCTGTCGTTTGAATAAGATGTTGGAAAGTCTTATTAGATCGGTCGATCTAGAATAGTCTTTAGATAAATTTTTCTCGATCATATTCCATTCATCTGGCGTGGAGATGGTTTTATTTTGTACCAACTGCTGTTGCACATCCGTCCATAAACGCCAAATGGTATTTAAACAGTATCAATGGACGGGTACAAGAGGTTTCAAATCTTGAATCAAGGTCCACGGAAACATCCTCATATTAGCTATTCTTTTTAAAACTCTCAACTGAACGGTGGTTTTAGTCGTAAACAAATTAGATTGATTAAATTCTTCCAGCACGACTTCATCCAACACGTACTTGAGACGATCCTTCAAGGGTAATGTCAAAGTTTCCAGGGTTACAGTGTTTTCCTGATCCATCTTGTCCTCAGTATGAAATGAGAAAATCGTCTCAGCTCCAGCTGTTTATATACTGTGAAACGAAAGGGGGGGAGGTAGAAAGGAGAAGCAAAAGTTGGGTAGTAGGAAAAAATTTAGCTTAAAAAAAAAAAAAAAAAACTTTTTGTTAATTTTTATCATGTCTTTAGACATGATAAAAATTAACTCTCTCTTCTTTTTGTCTGGGAATGATGTCTCATCTTTTCGAACATATTTCTAAAAATAAATTTCCAAGAAAGAAATGAGTCATGTTCTATTTTTAGAAACATATTGAGACAACATATTAACATCATTTGAACAAAAGGGGATAGTTGAAGACATGATTAAAATTAACAAAAAGGTTTTTTTTTTTTTTTTTTTTTTTTTTTTTTTTTTTTTTTTTTTTTAATACAGCTCTGGAAATTTTTCCCAGTTGGTTCGATCGATAAAACCAGAAAAAGGATTTCCACTTAACTATTTAAATTACTCGAGTTTCGGTTTCAGATCAGTTTGTGCTTTGGATACCAGCCTCGAAAGATCTTCAGTTAAAGTCTATTATATACACATTTTGGTAAGTGAACTTTATTATTTTGTTGAATTGTTTTTTGGCTTTTGTGAATTGCTTGGATATTGTTTCTTTTTCAACTCGTTGTGTTTAAGCTCTTTTCTTTCTCAAAACAATACGAGCTTGTCGTGGCAATCGATCTCGAGCTGTTGGATGCCGTCGGGAGCAATGACTTAATAGATATCGACAAGCTTTATTGGGAATTTTCTTATTTCGTATGCGGGCCCCACCTTCGGTCACAAACGTAATGGAATGGTTACCATATTTATGAAGCAATCGATTAGGACCCACACGAACGGTTCGAGATCCAAGAACGTATCCTCGACGTTTTCTCATAGGTCTTCTACGAATGGGTCTTTGTGTTCCTCTACGATTGATATTGGAAGGAGAGGAAGAAGAAGATGCAGACGATGAAAAGGAAGCCGAACGACTTCTTCTTACAGGACTTCTTCTTCTAGAATGACGTATTTCTAAACTACGACTACGATTTCTCTGACTTTTTCTTCTTGTTGGACTTGGACTTCTGCTCCTGCTTAGACTTGGACTTCTGCTCCTTCTTGGACTCGGACTGCGTTTTCTTGGACTTCGTCTTGAACTTGGACTCGAACTTCGAGAAGAAGGAGAAACAGACGGTCGAATAATGTAAGGGCTAGTGGTTACATCGGATTTGGCATACGTGTGGAGAGGAAATTGAAGTTCGAAATCGTCGGGAAGGTCGACTTGGTTTTGAATTTGTGAAGGTAGAATATCGTCATAATAAATAACTTCGGGTGTTCCAAGAGGTGGAATTTCCTTCGAAACATCATCCTCGTTAGGATCATTCATTCTGACTTTATTTCAATCGAAACACGGATCCGACGACAGGATCTAAGTTATATCGCATAGAAGCTCGATACGCATCTTGAACCGATGTGCAAAGAATATATTCCAAAGGTCCGAATCGTTTCTTTTCTAAAATAATGGGAAGATCGACCGTCCCTGCTCGATAAAAAGGCGTGAGGGAGAGAATTTCATTCAATTGTAACACGTTCCCGTGCTGGAATTCCCTACAACAGAGATAATCGATCCATTTCTGAACGAGTTTCTTATAAGCACGAGCTTCCGCGGACGTTTTAAAACACAATTGCCAGCCTTCAATGCGATCGATATGATTCAGCATGTAATCAAAAGCTGTCCAAAAATGAAATAACAGTGACGACGTATTCCGGAAGGACGTGAGATCGATTAAAATCCATGACATGTTTTCTAAGGGAGTCGGATCGGGATTCTCGGGACTGATCCATCGATCCAGGGTAGGACTAGGACCGATCGAAAGAGCTTTCTTGAACTCTTTAACTTCGGGTAGATCCGTTTTGTAAAGGAACGTCTGTTCCAAATCCATCAGCTGTTTGGTTTTTTCCATATACCTTTCTAAACTTCCCGGGAAATGAAAATAGGATAAATAGGAACACGTATGGTATCGATCGATCGATAAAAATCATGTGGCTCGTTAAAATGATAAGGTGTTGAGCCGTTTTAATGTCGTGGTGTAAAACGGCATGCGGAAAAGGTTCAATGTAGAATAATAAATCGTACGTGTTCGTGCTCAATTCTTCCGGTTTAATTACACGCACATGAGGGGAAGACGGGTACGTATAAAAGGGACAAATGACAAAATTGGTGAGGTGGGATAAATGTTTGGAAATGTAATCGTTGATCACATAGGGTAATCGACTCAGGTTCCCAAACACAATTGTTTTCTTGTGTTGGAGAAGGTACTGAAACAATTCGTCTAAATGATTCATTCTTTGCTCTTCTTTTTCTTTTTCTGAAATAAATGAAAAAAAATATTTAAAAATAAGGAACCATGAATTCAGAAACGATTATGAAACAAACTGTAGCTTGCATTTCTTGGTTTTTGAATGAAACGTTCGGTCCCTCGATTGCCGATCGGTTCAACCAAGAAATTCAATGTTGGCCCGAGACGTGGAACCGGTTACGCGAATGGTTAGTTCATACGCCGATGCAGAATCCCAAAGACTGTATTTTATCGTTTGCTCAAACTCTGCCTCAGTACGAAACGTTCCAGGCCTCTTTAGAAAATTCGCTCGCTATTCACGAAGAATTTTGGAATAAAGTATTTACTAACTTGAGAGTTTCCCAGTCGCTTTTAGGATCCCCATGAATATTTCAAACCTAGAACCGTTGGGTATCTTTGCTTTAGCGGGCGGATTACTCTATTCCATTTGCGTGTTGATTGTGCATGAGGAAGAAACTCACTTTAAATTTCATTTCACGGTCTTAACGCTCGTCATTTTTCTAGCGCTCATGGCCATCACATCTTTCAAATATTTAAAATACCGCTATCAATGTGAGAGAATGGAAGATATAATGTCCGCTTTGAAAATTCAATAATAATAATAAGAAGAAAAAAGCACTTCCATCATGAATTTTGTCGAACAGTTATACGAAATGACGTTGGATGAAATGGCCACTTATTTAAGCGAGAAAGATCCTATTTTCCGGAAATTGTTCACTGAGTATGTGGAGTATGCCAATTTATTACCCGAAGAACAAACTCAAGCCGAAACGCTTTACCGACAATATTTTCCAGAATCGGAGGATACTCTCGACGCGTTTATTGACAATTGGCGACGGTTTAAATTACAGTATCGTTCCGACAATGGCCGACAGGTCGAAGAAGATGTCGAACCGGACGAGGTGGAAGTTCGTTCTCAAAAAGGTGGACCTTGTCCGGGTTTCGTCTTTGATCCGAAGGGGAAACGACTTTACAGTCCGAGAGTCCTGAAACCGTTCAAATCCGATCGCCGGCCAAATGAATTTGATGTGTTCAAGTTTCTCATGGACAAAGAACGCAATCATGAAGTGTATCACCTAAATATTGAACCGAACGCCAATGAGCTGTATTTAGATATGTCTTATGAAGATAGACGCAACATGGACACTCGAGCAGATCAAGCGCTACGGAAAATGGCGAAAATGGTGACCATCTTAAATCAAAATTGCCATTATAAAATATTGGATCTCTATACCGAAAGACGAATCACATAAACTAAAAGCGAAAAGCCAAAGAAACAAAAAATATATTATTAACATACCTGAACAGAAGCTTGTATTCAGGTCATAGCACAGACTGATTTGAAGTGAAACTGGGATGGTTTAAATAAATAAGTGAAACTTCATTATTGTAAGAAAATGGTGATGTCTGGTCAATTGAGTTGGCTAGGAAAATTTCTGAGAGCTGAGAAAAATATTCTCTAGTAGTAAGAAAAAAAAAAAAAACTTTTTGTTAATTTTTATCATGTCTTGTAGACATGATAAAAATTCACTCTACCCTCCTTTTCGTTTTGAATGATGTCAACATGTGTCTAAAAATAGATTTCCAAGAAAAGTATGATTCATTCTTAGAGATCTATTTTTAGAAACATGTTGACATCATTCAAAACGAAAAGGAGGGTAGAGTGAATTTTTATCATGTCTAGAAGACATGATAAAAATTAATAAAAAGTTTTTTTTTTTTTTTTTTTTTTTTTTTTTTTTTTTTTTAGCTCTTGGGAAATTTTTCTAGCTGACTCTGATCATTCTTGTTCTTCCTTCTTGAGTGGGCAAGATGTCAATAAAAGCAGTTGTTGGTATATTTCTTCTTGGATTGAAGTTACGCCCGTCCATCACCTTGAACGTGTTTATGAATACGAGTGACTCATCGTTATCTATGAAAGTATTTCTCTGAAAGATTTTGGATTCATCTTGGGTAGGTCTTGTCATATTTTTTTTAATTAAATCATTACTTTTTCATAAAAATGCCTAGCATCAGAGCAATAATATGTAGCATTATATTTCCGTAAAACATCCAGTTGCGTTGATTAAAATGTTCGGCTTCTGTTTTGGGTGTCGCATCACTGTAAATAGCTGTTGCCAGGTAGCCGAAATTGAGTAACGAGACAAATACAATTCCTAATAAGATAATTACCATGATAGCCTTTGTATCCATCGTGATGTATTTTTGAATCTAGTCTTTATTCTCTTTTCGGTTACACGTAAAGTAATAAACCGACCATTAGTATATTGATCACATTGACAACCGTTGGAGCAATGAGCAACATTTTATTGTTGGTCCAGAAATCGCTCGCTGTCGTTCCTTTGGTCGTGACTTTATTCGGATCAGCAGCATCGTAAACGAAAGCCACACTGCCGTAGGAGAGACGATATACGATGAGGGCCATGATGACCAGTGTTGTCACCAGACATATTAAAATGGTTATGGCGAGAGTCGAACGAAGATTAAAACCAAACATTGTTTTATCCACTAATGATTCCTTTATTATGTGATTTCTTGATGGACTTGTCGATACCACTGAAGAAGATTGAAATGAAAAGGGATCGATTGTCCCGAATAATAGACGAGTAAATTTCGGTACATGAAACATTGGAATAGGTAAAGAAGAAAAAAACATTGTAAATGAAATAATATCATGATGGAAACGATTCTTGATCGTTCATCAGCTTGGATTCCTTATCAGGAAGAATTTCTAAGAAGTCAATTGTTATTGACGTATCCCAAAAATATTATTTTTACAGCTCAACTCTTAGACGCGCATTTACGATATGTAACGGAACATGTTTATCCCAATTACCCCTCGGTAGAAAAATTCAACGTGGATTCTTTAAATGAGGTGGATTGGGCTCATTCCGTGATTCTGGTGAATCAAGACAGACAATTATTAATCGCTCCTGAACCGGTTAAACAGCTCGTCAACCTTGATCGGCGTTTACGGTACCATGAAGCGGCCGAAACTATATTCCATGGATTTCATTTCTTTCCTAAACTCTTCTATATATTTCAGTTTCGATGGATCGTGTTTCTGGTGTTGGTTGCGTGGTTTATCGAATGGAGAATAGACATTCAAAAAAAGAAATTCTTTTAAGAATATGGACCCAAATAAGAAGGTTTTTCCTATGATGGAGTATAAGCTTGGATCCAGGCCACAGCACTGACTGAAGATTTAAATAGTTAAGTGAAAGTTTATTCTGGTTAAAAAAGGGTAATGTCTTGTCCACATTGAACTGGCTGAAAAAAAAAAAAAAACTTTTTGTTAATTTTTATCATGTCTTTAGACATGATAAAAATTAACTTTACCACCCCTCACCCCTTATTTTGGTTTGAATCAGGTGTCAACATGTTTCTAAAATAAATTTCCAAGAACGATATGACTCATTCTTTTGCTTAGAAATCTAGTTTTAGAAAGTGTGAGACATCATTCACAACAAAAAAGAAAAAGGGGGTAGAGTTAATTTTTATCATGTCTAAAGACATGATAAAAATTAACAAAAAGTTTTTTTTTTTTTTTTTTTTTTTTTTTTTTCCCAGCTCTTAGAAAATTTTTCCAACTGACATTGTCATGTTTTGTTACTAATGGACTTTCGTATTCCTAAGCTTTTTTTTTTTCATTGGTTATTTTTCTCCTTTTCTAGGTGTTCCGATCATTTCAAAGTCAGGCGTAGATGCAGTTGCATGATTCGCTGCGATCGCCATTAATATACTTGTCACGTATTTACTGACGGCATACATTTGCTGCGTGAAACGATTATACAAAGGGTTGGGGACTTTGAGAGGTTCCTTCTTTGACAATTCGTCTTGAATCAAAAACGAAACGCAATGGACTTCCGTGGATACGTTCGTATCGTCTGCTTGCAGAGTTTCTTGGAATACGGCAAAAGCCCGATTCAAATCGTGATCGGTGACGAGTTTCGTTAAATATGGAGCGATATATTTATCGTGAATGACTTTTCCTATCACGCCATTCAACATGTCAAGATGGAATTAAACGCCATCAATTTTTTTAACTGAATTTCCGAATGGACGCATGTTTTAGCGATACTGTACATTTTTAAAAATCCTTCGTAGCCTTCTGGAATTTCGGTCGTTGAGTCTAGAACATGTTTACTCATGGGCAGTTTTTCAATGACTTTCCGTAGATAAGAAACGAGATATTTTTCGCGAGCCGTTTCCAATTCTCGATTCATTTGCTGACCGGGATCTGTGTGTTTATTTTGAAGCTCTAATAATAGAGACACGTCCGACTGTTTAATTCGTTTATGGGTAGGTTCTTCTTCCTCCTTTTCCCCCTCTTCATGGTCCATTTCCTTTTCGGATTCTTCATGAGCGCGTTTCATTTTTATTTTGATTATATGTCTCCCTTTCTTTTATTTTGATTTTCTCTCTCTTTCTCTTTAAAAGAAATGACCTTTTTCCAACGCTTTCGTGGGTTCTCCTTTAATATCGGGAAAGACGGCTGGATCTATCGTCGCCGCATATGTTTCTACATAAGGAGCTCGAGCAAACGTAACATGCCACATGCCTTCCTCATTCGGTTTCATCTGAATACCGTTCGATCGAAGAAGGTTTGGGAGGGCTTTCAACAGTAAAAGGAAAGGATTGAGAACGACATGGCCTTGATAAATTTCGGGAACGCGTCGATCCTCCTCTGAAAAAAGACATACGGGATATCGATACAGGAGCGTGTAGGCGTTTGCGTGTTGACTTAATTTTCCATCTAGTTCTTGCTCAATCAACTGGCAACGCGTGAGCTGGTTTTGTCGAATAATGGTTTCGTAGCACGTTTTAACATGAAAAATAGGATCTTCGTGGCAGTGACGCGTATGCACCGTAAAGGGAAGGTACTTAAAAACATATTGCATGTAGTCAAAAGGCCACGTTTCTTCGATTTGTAGATGGTGTTTCTTGGATTGGACCACGTAATAATTGAAAGGATAGGATAATTGAGTCGGGTCTAAATTCTCAAATTCGATAAACGCGACCGGCGAATAATCAAACATGTAGAAATAGGCAAACAGTTTCACATGATGGATCGGGGAATCGGGTTCGCTTTTAAAAATATTCGCGCAAGCATTATAGACCTTATCGTTATTTTTCAAATAATAGGGATGATCGAGTCGCACCCCAATATTCCCATACCTCGGATCACACACACAACTTCCAAATTCTGCATGATAAAAAATATGTTTTAAAGACTGACCTGTAAAAGCATCGAAGGAACAAGGCTGCTGGAAGTAACCGGGTTTTTGGAAAGACGCGAGATACTTTTCGGAAAATACGGTTGGATCCCATATGTTGTTTTTTTCTTCTTCCTTCGAAAACGCTAATCGTTCGTGAGCGGTCATTTCTTCACACCCGAAACCTTGCAAAAGCGGCTTGTATCCAAAATCGCAAACACATTTACCTTCTTTCAAAGGATCTTTGTCTAAACTTTCTAATCGGCCGTGAGGTCCGCAAGCAATGTCCACGTCACAATTCCCCCCGCGTTCTTTTTGCGTAACGAGATGAGGGTATTTACAAAAACAGGTCGCGAATTTCAATCCTTTTTGATTCACCAGAACCCACTCTCCCGTAGCTGATGAACAAGTAGCATGGGGAAGGAGTTTGGGAAGACATTCACCCCGAAAACATATTTGATCGTCGTCACAATCGGTTGCGTGAATGCAAGTCGAATAAAGCGTCGTCCGCTGAGGAGATTGGTAAGAAATGGATTGCCAAGGAGGGGTTGTAGTCGTTTGGGACTCGTTTCGAAACAGGTAGATCATGATCAGGTAAAGATAAAAGACGAGAAGAAATATCCAAAGCGTCATCTTCTTTTTTTCAATAGAGGTTCACAACTTTTATTTTATCGCCTCGATCTTCATGCACCAGACCGGCATTGTCTCGTTGGGCCCCTATTTGTTCAAAATATTGCAAAAATTTATATTTGGTTTGTAGATTCTGGATCGATAATAAATACTTTCGAACACTGTAGACCATATCGTTTCGTTGAGCCTTCACCATTTTGACAGGGTCGTCCATTATTTTTTAAATTACTTGTTTACGCCAAACATTTGATTCAGTGCATCCTCCGTGGAGGTTCCTGGACCCCCCTTAATAACACTTACTTTCCTAGCATTTGGATCCTCTATTGGGTCTTTAGGAAGTCCTCTTGTGTCCATCGGTAATTCTTTCTGTTCCGTTTTCACCTTTTCCGCGATCGAGGTGGCTATTAACTGAAGGAGGAGAGGTTGATTAAAATTGCGGCAAGGAACGATTTTGTTCAAATATTGACTGTAATGAGGATCAATATTATCTTTTCGGTGTATAATGCTGGAAAGCATATGATCGGTAATCACAAAACTGTTACTGAACAGCGATTCCGATAAACCTCGATGAATAAACATATTATGAGGGGTGAGATAGGGAAGTTGATCCATTTCGTTTTGAGCCATCTTGGCAAAAAATCGGTAACGTCGTTTGGATAATAAATGTCGACGATGGATTTTCCATAAATCCATTTCTAAATGCTTTCTTCTTATTTAAAAATGAGTAACGGGTTTGAAGTAATTGGGAATGCCGATAATTTCGGGACACTTCTCTTCCCCTTCTTCCATCTCTTTGACTACAGGGAGGGAAAGAGGCTTTCAATATCCAGATCGGTCGAGAACAGAACAGATTCTTTAAATAAGATAAATTCGCGAACTAAACCTCCTATCTTGTACGAATTTTCTCCGAAAGTGTACCGGTTAGAAATTTGAAGGTTTAGAATACCTAGAAAAGGAGTCGTCGTACCAAACATATTTTCAATCGAACACTGAAAAGTATTTTTTAAACCCTCTCCATTAAAGATCCGACTCTTTCGTATACACCACATATTTCTATGAATTTGAAATTTATCTTGGGCTCCTTTACAAGCAGAGCAGAACGCGGGATCGCACCGGTCCATGAAAAAACGACAATTCTCCGCAAATTTGTGTTGCGGATTCTCTTTCATGCTTTCGCCAATTTTAGTTAAAGGAGCACACAGTCGAGTCATGAACGAAGTTCCTGTTTTATTATTCTCCCCCGGTTTCAAATACCAATAACCAGCCACGAGAACATTATAGCAATTTTGTAAACCAATAATGTTTCGGATGTGAACAGTATCTTTTCGAGTTCCTTTGGAAAATTGAACTTTTTGTTGACAATGTGTCTCGTACAGCGGATCGTGATTTAAAACATCTTCCCAGTTGGGACATATTAAGTTGAGAGCACCTTGACGTTCTTTTAATTCGTCGATAGCTTTCTCAAGGATGGGAGAAGAAAGAATATTCTTGATAATCAACGAATAATCCATTCTTACTCAATAGATTTCTTCTTTTCGAACAAAGTAGAATGTAGTATCTTGGTTATTAGACTACTGGCCTTAGGAGATGTTACCTCTTCAGCAGCACAAACTGATTTGAAGCGAAAATGGGATGACTTAAATAGATAAGCGAGAATTCATTCTAGAAAGAATTTTGCAATGTCTTGTTTGGTTGATGAAGCGAGTGGAAAAAAAAAATTGTGAGAGCTGGAAGAAAAATATCTGGAAAGTTAAAAAAAAAAAAAAAAACTTGCAGATACTCAAGGCAGTTTGGTCTGTTTATTAGAATTCCAAATACATTTCCCGCATCTGTTCTAACCAATGGATTCTGGATTTACAACGAGCGGTTTTTATCAGAAGCATAAAAGATTTTCCCCATCTATTTTCTAGCCATGGATTTTAGATTTTATTAGACCCCTTAGCGAATGTCAGTTCGGATACTACGCCAACTATAAAATCGGCTCATCGTAAGCTTTTCCACTTGCGGATACTTTCTCAGATGTCTATTTTCTTCTTTTTTTAATCCGACCCTCTCAAAAACAAAGGATAATGAATATTCATAAATACGCTACACTTTACAGCCAATTTCATGGCTTGCATTTAGGAGGATTCAATGTGATTCAAGATACGATTTTTTTTCCCTTGGCCCATATGCGGCTTCAACCTTCTGTGATTCGAAAACTCGCTCATTTCGATAAAGTCGTCCCGAGTCAGAAACCACTCGTTCTCGCCCTAGCCGCCTATTGTAAAATGTCGGACTTGTCGTGTACCGTTTTTCTTCAACGCAATGCGTCATGGATCCTTCTTTTAGAAAACGAACGGGTCATTTTCCCCACGATCCCGAATTCATCGGAATCCTCCCACAATCTTTTCAAACTTTTCGCCACACCATTTTTTCTGAAAGATCCTAAAACAATCGAACGGTATTTACAAAATCCCGTGTTCGAAAACGTGTACCGCTCCCAAAATAATCATACAATTCTATATTTAGACGAATGGGATACACCGTATCCAGGAGGACATTACTTTGATGATGATAACGGGCCCAGATTACATTTAGCAGAAGATGACGGAGGGAAAAGGTATCGTCTTTGTTTTTTGTCCAACCAGGTCCATCACGAGAACGACCTCGTCCATAATTTCATCAACGAATGGAAAGATCGACCGGACGTTTATTACGATCCTCTGAAAACGCGAACGGCTTTTCCGTCCTCCTTTATTGAATTTTTACCGTCCGTGAATCCTGAGAAACCCATCCCGTTTCCCATTGAGTACAATAAGAGTACGGCGCTCATTCAAAAACAATGGACGTATCAGCACCATCCTCAATATATTGTCCAAGATATTTTGAATACGTACGATCAGAGAAATTCGCTTGAGAAGGTCGGACTCTTGATCGAATACCCGTTTCAAATCGGGTTCGAAAATGCTACTCGATCGAATCCTAACGGGAAATGCATTGGACTCGTCGTCAACGGTTCTGAACCGGAAACGATTTTATATGTTCGATCACCGTATCAGCGGTACATGGAATATCAAGCCATCCCCAAGACCGTGCACTGGATTCCTATTCTCTACGAACCAGAAACCACGTATCCACTCCAACCGGTCGTACTCTGTTCGACGGTCATCGGGTTTGAATACAAAAAGGCTTTCTTATGTTTAAGTTATGTCATGCTCGAATCTCATCCGAAACAACCTGCTAATAGAAACACGGCGTGTCTGATCCATCCCGTCACAGATGTGAGCGAATTGACGTTTCTCGAGAGTTACGAATACGATTGTCAGCATGCGCTTCACCGAGTTCGATATGCTTCCATTCCTCATGATTTATGGTGTCTGACCAAAATCGAAGAAGAAAAACCAGTTCCACTTGCTAAACCCTATGCTCATCTACCTTACCTGGTTCAATCATGGCTGGAATTTTATCATCAGAATCGTTCCACGGAACCAGAAATCAGGTACGGCAATCTGAAACTCTTTCAATTGGCTCTAACTTTGGCTCGACATAAAATATGCTTTTCGGCCGAAACGGTCGAAACCGAAGAAGAAGAAGGTATCATTGTACCAAGAAATTCATCGTCCCCGATCGTCATTCGCCTAAGTCAGGAAGCTCGAAAATTTCTCGATATTGTCCGGTTAAGAATTGAATTTATGGAACGACCAGTTTCCTCTCCATGTGTTCTGTTGTAAAGAGAAAAAAAAACGAAACAAATATCTGTAGATTGAGAAATGGTGATTCCCTTAGCTCAGCTAGGAACTCAACTCACAAGAAGTGCGAAAGTTATCCACTGATATACACAATTCTTGAAACGATGACGTCATCTTGAAATGTCTTGTGAATCGAGTCGGCTGGAAAAAATTTCTGAGAGCTTACAAAAAAAAAAAAAAAAAAAAAAAAAAACTTTTTGTTAATTTTTATCATGTCTTTTAGACATGATAAAAATTAACTCTCTCTTCTTTTTGGCTGGGAAGGATGTCTCACCGTTTCGAAAAACAAACCGTGACTCATTCTTGCAATGATTGCCATGAGAAAGGATGAGTTATGATTTGTTTTTTTCAAACGGTGAGACATCCTTCCCAGACAAAAATAAGAGAGAGTTAATTTTTATCATGTCTTAAGACATGTTTTTTTTTTTTTTTTTTTTTTCATCTACAAAAATTTTTCTGGGCTCTCAGAAATTTTTCCTAGCCGACTCGATTGGCAAGACATCTCAAAATTCTTTCTAGAATGGGCTCTCGCTTATCTATTTAAACATTTCAAGTTTTACTTCAGATCGCTCAGGAGGGTTGAAGAAGAAGCATTTCGTAACTTGGAGATCATATTGTATTCTTTTCCATTTCGGAATTGGTCAAGATTCGATTAGGAGCAGCAATCAAGTAATCATACATCTGATTACATCGTAGCAAATAATCGACCGTGATCCAATTGAGTTGAATATTCACAATCAACACTAAAAAATAGAGTATTTCAACGCGAGTTATTTCGTACGTCATATCTCCCCGTTGAGCGAACTGGTCGGCTATCTGATCTATTTCCGTAATGATAGTAAAAAAGTTCAGTGGATCCATGACCAATTCTGTATTCCATTGAATTGTAAATGGAAGTACGAGGTTTTGTTCACTCAAAAAATACAAATAGCCGTATTTCTCTTTTTCTCGAAACAGCGTTTGAATATAGTCTCGCACCGCTTCCCGTACTTCTGGATCGCGCACCAGTTCGAGCGTGACGAGGCTCGTGAAGGGCGGAAATTTATGAAATTTGATATATTGAGGTACCACGGTATTCAGTCGAGGACGATATTTATGATGAAGAAGGTGATCGATAGGAGTCTTTAAGGATTGAAGTGTAACGATATCCATCTTTTCTTATACGAATTTCCAAATAATAAGGCCGATGATGACAAGAACGATTCCCAACAAGATTGGTTTTAGGTACGGTAAATTACCCAAAACATCTAAAATACCACTCGTGATGGAACCCGTCACGCCTTGACTGAAATGCGTTAAAGCTTCTCCGATCGTGGGTCGACGGCATTTCAATTCTTGCGTCGGTGTACAATCGTGATATTGACAATCACATAATCGACAACACGTATCCTCTTTCTCGTTGTCGTACCCTTCACACGCATTCCATTGCTGAATAGGAAATCCCGTGCACGATTCGATCCCGTGAACAGGTTCGGGTTGACAACAACTCAATTCTTTAAGTTTACAAACCATGTCCCCTCCGTTGTAGAGAAAACAGCCCGAATTGTCCCGAATGTATTGGTTGACATATTGAGAACCGAGCGCGACGGCCGTCACCCCTCCTGCGGTCAGAAGAGCTTTCTTACTAAACATTTTATCAAAAGCTTTTTGAAGGGGTTTATTCTTCGCGACGACTTTAGCGACCTCCCCTGCTCGTTTCTCAGGAATGTCGAATTGTTTAAATTGTTTAGCGACTTTGCCTCCAGACTTGTTAAAAAATCGCATGTCTCTTGACCCTTGCCGGATTTTCAGAAACCAAGACAATGAACGAATCCAATTGTATTTTTAGTAATCGAAAAATTCCTTGTGGGTCGGACAATATTTCGGCGTTTTGGAATATTCTCTGCCTGAACCATCTTCGAAATCCTAATGGATTGCAAATTTATTATCATCGAATGGAATCGGAATCGCATACCAAGGTCGTTGGACCTTTCCTGATTGTGAAGGAAAATTTCTCGTTTCCGAAAAATACTGTCATTTTACCGACGCGCGAGTTCCTGGATAAACATTTCCGACCCGATTTACACGACGTCCAGTTGGACGATCTCACGTTTAAACTCAACCCGTGCATCGAGCATTATATCAACCACCTGTATTCTCAAGACCCGACCGACTTGAAACGCAATAACGCCATGGATGTGTTTGATCGGCGTTTCCATTACGAACTGCTACGGAATTTAAGTGTTGGCAACACGAACGAAATTGGTTTAGGCGTGAACAAAACCACGAAGATGCAAGAAGAAATGATGGTTCATTTCAAGAGCACGCTTCAGCAACGTCTTTGCGGTTTATACCACTATATTAATAATTCAAATGTAGCGACGCTTTTCGACAAGATAAAGGTATGCGACATGGCGAATGGAGGTCTCTTTGTCGACCCTAAAACGGAATTCTCTCCTTTTTACAATTTCCTGCTGGCGCATTGTTTATTCGATTTTCATAAACTACCCAATTTAGACCTCGTTCCCGAAACCGTCATTTCGAATGTCGCGTACAAGAAAGGGGTTGGGTTTTATACGTTAGAAGATATTTGTCACCCTGAACCGATTGTTGTGATGGGAGAAGAAACAGGATCTTCGCATCTCTATCAATCCAAATGCATCACGTATCCCAAAGAAACGGCTTTAAATAAACAATTGACGAGAAAGGATTTGCCCGATAATCTCATTATGAAAAATGCCATGCAGTTTTCTGATACGCGGTTCCTAACTTGCTAAATGCGAAAAGGTTTGGAGAAAAAAATTGATTTGGTTGGGGGGTTAAAAAGTCAGTACAGAAAAATTTCTATTATGTAAAAAGGAAAAAAAAAACAAAATGGTAATATACCTTGACACAGAATCTGTTTTCATCATGTAGAAGCTTGTACACAGGCCATAGCATTAAACGATCTGAAATGAAACTTGAATGACTTAAATAGATAAGTGAGAACACATTCTTGAAAAAAAAAAAATGATGGTCTTGTTGATCGAGTCGGCTGGAAAAAATTTTTGAGACCTTAAAAAAAAAAAAAAAAAAAAAAAAAAAAAAAAAAAAAAAAAAAAAACTTTTTGTTAATTTTTATCATGTCTTTGGACATGATAAAAATTAACAACCCCCTTCCCTTTTTGTCTGGGAATGTTGTCTCACACTTTCTAAAAATAGACTATAACTCATCCTTTCTAATGGCAATCATTCCAAGAATGAGTCACGGTTTATTTTTCGAAAGAGTGAGACAACATTCCCAGACAAAAAGGGGAGGGTAGTTAATTTTTATCATGTCTAAAGACATGATAAAAATTAACAAAAAGTTTTTTTTTTTTTTTTTTTTTTTTTAACTTCTAATCCAGATCACGACGAGACCTGAGAGCGTACGGTTTATACGCAAATTTACTAAACTTGTTCTTCATAGAACTGGCAGAAACCTCACCTAAATAGACTGGATCCTCATTGCCTTTTACATCCTCAGCCTCCTTCTTAGGCTTCTCTTTCTTGAATGGTTTGCACAGATCTGGATTGTTCTTGCTTTAGTTGGGAACCTGGTCTAGATCCATCTTTTCAGTTTTGATTTTCTCTTTATCGAAGGTAGTGGAAATGGTTTCGTTAATAATATTTCTCGAAGAAGGTTCTAAAATATTTAACTGAAACACGGGTTTTTCGATCATATTCAGAGCATCTTCTTGAAAGAGAATCATATCTCTACAAATGCCTCCTACTCTACAATACAAAGCGTCCGTTTCGCAAAAGTACCGCGAATTAATTTTAATATTTAAAATACCAATAAACATATCGTTATTCACAAATTCTTGGTCCAGGGTTTCTTGAAACACGTTTAAAAGGGTCGTTCCATCAAACACTTTGGTTTTGCGTAAACACCATTGATTTTGAGACATCTGAGAATTCAGATCATTTCGTTGACTCATTTGCCGACATGCTTTACAGAGAGAAGGTCCACATTTTTCAATGAAGAACCGACATTGTTCTGAAATCAGCATTTGGGAATGATCAGCGGCCACGGCTTTGGTAATGTCCACCAGAGGAGGACAGAGTTTACATATGAAAGAATGGGCATTCAGATTCCTCTTATAATTAGTAGCGCAGAGAACCCAATACCCCGCTACGAGAATATTATAATGATGATTGAAATCTTTAATATTTTCAATCTGAATATAACCTTTTTCTACGGGATGCTGGAACGGGATCGCTTTAGCTTGAAAATCTTGAAACTGAGGATTGTTGGCTAATATATTTTTCCATTCCCGGCTCACGAGGTTTAACGTTCTCGGGTTATTTTCAACGATTTCGTCAATCCCCGCTTTTAAAATCGGCTGCGCAAGAATACGATCGATTAACTCTGAATATTCCATAGTTCCCCTTTATTATTATTTTATGGACTTCTAAACATCTCGGTCTGTTTCCTCAATTCTTTCGCGTACCGGTCAATGATTTCAATCGTTTGATTCATGCAATAGGTTAAGAATTCATCTTTAATGTAGGCTGTATGCGACCCCTGCCAATCTAACCCTCCTGTCAGAGTTTGTACGTCCCACTTGATGTATTGCAATAAAACATCGGTCCATTCTTTCACAGTCATATTGGATCGAATGCTTCGATCCACGAAATCCAATTTATTCAGCACGGATCTAATATATTCCTCCGACGAAAAAACGGTTTTTCCGTACACGACATCAAATCGTAATCGAAAATAGGACACGTATAATTGATAAAACAGGTCACTGAGCATTTTGAAATCGGACGATACGGAGGGAGAAGGGGTTGGTTCGGTTTTAATGTG
Organism: Stegodyphus dumicola; assembly: GCF_044657685.1. Lineage (NCBI taxonomy): Eukaryota > Metazoa > Arthropoda > Arachnida > Araneae > Eresidae > Stegodyphus > Stegodyphus dumicola. The sequence continues at coordinate 157,351,792 of NC_140770.1, forward strand.
TTCCAATTCCTTTTGCAAGTGGGCTTTTTCGTCCAGACATCGATCTAAAGCGTGTTTGGCATCTTGTAAATCCAATGACAGACCTCTTACATAGTCTTCGTCGACCGTCGATACGTGCTTTCGTTTATATTTCGAAGTATCGGACATTTCTACATCCTGCGGAGCTACGAGAGCTTTAGCCAGTTGGTTTTCTAAAGTTTGCTTTCGAGACCGAGACACTTCCAGTTGGTTTTGTAAATCTTTCACTTCCCGCTGTAATTCCTCCACTTGATCCGTAGGATACGTAATGGCCGGTACAGTAGTGGGTTCTTTCACTTCGGTAATGTGAGGACGTTCCTCCAACTGCCGTCGATACAGGTCTCGTTCCTGCTCGAAATATAAAATCACCGAATTCGCCAATTCTTCAATGGGATCCGGTATGTTCGGAAACTGGGCTCGAAGCGTGACAATTTGTTTATAAACGAGATCTTGAAATTGTCGATGCTCGTGAATCACGTTTTGGAGTTGATGGACAACGGCTTGCGGCCAATCTTCTCTTTGATCACTAGGGTCATTCTGAAGGATCGTTTTTAGGAACGTGGTCAATTTCGTTTTGGCGTAGAGGAGGTACTCATTACATTTCGTATAATTACTTTCGACTTGATCGAGTTTCTGTTTCAATTCGAAAAGTTGTTCTTTGGTTTTACGGAGCTCGACTTCACAATCGTTGTGATTCTCGACCTGTCGAGCCCATTCGATCATGCTCGACGCCAAATTATCGAATTGAACGACCGGTATTTCGGGAAAATGACCTTTCAGTTGCGCCAATTGCGTTTCGAGGGTCCTCTCTAGATTTTCTTTGAAATGGAATACTTTTTCGAGTTCCGAGAGAATCTGATCGTAATCCGTGGCCCCAAAATACGCATTCCATTTAGTCCGTATCAGAGTTACCAAATTCGTTTTCAGGACCTCCAGTTTCTTTTCCAAAGTGACGCGTTGCCGTTTTTCATGTTCTAGACTCTGCTGTAATTTTTTATGTTCTTGGCTACGATCCCGATGGAGTTGAGCTTGGATTTGTTGTAGGACCTCCTTCGCTTCGTTCTGGTTCTCAATCGATTGTTGAGGATCGTGCAATCGTTGCAAGAGGGTCGTGTCTTCCATCATGCTTTTAGAGGAAGAAGGGAGACTGTGAAGAACGGAATGAGCTAAATTGTCGGGCGTTAGCGATTAATTTAAAGCATTCCCGAGAAGTGTTAATTGGTTCAAAAGCTGGGTTTGCCAATTTTGTAAATACTGGATATACGTTTGAATTTGCTGGAAGAAAAATGTTTTCCAATCTTGGTTCGCACCTAAAGGTTTCCAAAATGAGGGGGGAAGGATCGTCTGTAAAAACGTCATAAACTGCGTTTCGTGGAACTCCTTCATTTGTTTAGCCATTTCGTCTCGAAGAATCGTCTCGATATGAGGATTTTTCTTTTGCAGCGTGTCAAGAACGCGTTGAATACCTTCCTGGAAATGTGTTTCGGACTCGATTTTCCATTTTTGCAGGAGGTCGGTTCGTTCTTTCTGACCCTGCTCCAACTACTTTTCGAATATCCGTTTTTCGTTTTGACAAAGGGTCAATTGTCCTTTCAGTTCCTCGTTCAATTGCTGGACGTGCTGTTTTTGTTCCGATTGATACGATGTTAAAAACTGGTCGAGGGTTTCTTGTAATTGCTCTAATTTAGATCGCGACGACTCGATCATGAGCTGCTGAGAAGGAGGCGATTCGAGCGGTAAAGTTTCAAGGACCGTAGTCGTAGAAGAAGGAGGAAGTTTCAGTTGCTCGATCGTTTCTTGTAAAGCCATTTGCAAAGGGCGGATTAAACTTTCCGTTCGTTGCATCCATTCTTCAAGTCCTGTTTCGTAGCGTTGGTGGAGCATTTGCCATTCGTTCATCAAACGGTTTGGAAACTCGATATTATTATTATTATTATTCAATTGTTGTTGTTGTTGTTGTTGTTGTTCTACTATTTGCCTCTGCCATTGTATTGTTTCAGACCCGTGCGTTCGAATTTGTGTCTGTAAGGTTTCGTGATCTCGTTTCAATTGCTCCCACTGAGTTTGTAAGGTTTCGTGATTCCGTTTCAGCTGCTCCAACTCAGCTGCTCCAACTTCAATTTTTCCAAAATTGAAGACATCAATTTCGGAAGAAAAAGGCTTTTTTTTTTTTTTTTTTTTTTTTTTTTTTTTTTTTTAAATCTTTAGAATTTTTTCTCAGCCAGCTTCGAGTCATTCTTTCTCTTCTCACTGACTATATATAAGAACGTTGTTCTTACAGTCCTGGTATTGACATTAACGTAGCTGCTAAAATAAAAGCCATTGTAGGTATTTCAGCTAAGCACAAACAGAGGCATGGAAACAACTTTTTAAGAATTTCTTCAACGGGTACCATGGATTGATAAACGCAGTTTCCTGCAGCATCGCATGTGCGTTTATAATGTTCTGAGAGAAGATACTTGTACTGTTCAAAATAATTCCAGGGAATGAGGACTTTTCCACTACATGTTTTAGCAAAGTAGATTTCACCTTGGGCATCTTTCAGGACGTAAGGTTCTTCATTTTTCACTAAATAATATTCGTTCCCTCGGAAATCCACCGGGTATCGTTCTTTTCCGTCCGCGTATTTGGCCAGAACGAATTCGTTTTGAATTTGAATAACGAGGGATTTTTTACGTTGTAGAGGATATTTTTCATTTCCTTTGCGATCTTTGGCATAATATGGAAGGCCGTCTCGGGTTTTAGCGAAAGGATCACCTTTGTAGGGATAGATTTCCCCCTTTTGGGAGTGAATGGCATACCTTTCATGACCATATTCACTTTTCACAAAGACTGGATCTTTTTTTCGATATTTGTAATATTCGCTACCATATCGATTCGGATAAAATTCCATTATATTGCTTTATCTTTTCAAAAATAAATTTCTCGTCTAATGATTTTATTTTTACTTTTCTTCGTGAGCATGTTTAGCTAATAAATATTGATGATATTTATTGCCGTGCATTAAATAATCCATTGTGATCCAAGTATATTTCGGATTCGCGAGTAGTGCGTAAAAATATAAGAGATAGATGCAAGTGATATGGTAATGAGCAGAATCTTTAGAAAAAAACTGACTGGCCATTTTGCGAATAGGGTCTAAGACTTCTTCATTCGATAAAATAAATTCTTCATCATTCCATTCCAGGGCATTAAACAGGGGCTGCTGATCGATTAAAAGATATAGGTGTCCATATTGCGACATATTATCTAACACGTGACGGATATGAGCAACGGCCTGTGATTTAAAATCTCGAACGAGTCGAGGCGTAATCTCAAAAAATAAATTCAGAAACCGGTACGTCGCTTGATAGTTTTCAAGTTGAGGATTTTGCCCAATCACGAATTGGATGAGTCGATCAATCGGTAATTGAATAGTTTTCAAAACAGAAATATGGAAATACTCTGCCATGCTTGTTTAATCTTTCGAACCGTAGAAGAAGAAAAAAAAATTAAATTAAATTGAAAAAAAATGAATCATTCAACCTTTCTTCCATGGCGAATCACCGAACGGTTCAATCGACAAATAGGTCCCTCCTTTCGATATATTGTTCTTATTTCCCATACTGCCACGTTTAATTTGGAAAGAGATTTAAAATCGACCTTGGGTCTTCAATCTTGGTCCTTAATACAATTTCTACAAAAGTTTCGTCAACATCGAGTGGGTATAGAATATATAACTCTGTTCACTCGCAAGGATAAGATACGTCTAGGACCTATTGCAGTACAAGTATCAGAGCAGATTTGTTTCCAACAATTAAAGAAAAAATATGGAACTCAATCCATCCACTTAGTTGGAGCAACCTATCTAAAAGGCAAATTGAGAGATTTTCATGTGATAACCGTAGAGGATTTTAGATTCAATGTTCTCCTGAAACAAGATGACCGATAAAAATAAAACATGGAATCCTATATCGTTCTCAATTTCGAAGGTTTCGAATTGAATGGTGATCCTCTCGCCAAAGAAATCAATCTTTCTTATAATGATGACTTTTCCGACTATATTATTAAAGAAGTGGCTTATATCACCCATGATCGTTCCCAAGGCATTATCTACGTGGAACCACCCATACCGTGGTCTGAATTATCCTATTCCGCCAAACAAAGTGTATCGAGTGTTCATTTACCGTTAGCGGATATAACGCATGGCTTTTCATGGAATGAGGGTCATTTGCCGTACGATCAATTAAAACCGTTTCTCGTAGCTCTAACGGCAGGATATAAAAACGTTTACTGCCCTCATTATTGGAAAATTAATGTTTTGTACCAGATACTGGCCCGTCCTATTTATTTCAATTTCGTCTCCAAGAACAAGGAGGCGTTTCATACCGCGCCCATACCAATGAACTATGAATATTCATCGTTTTGTCCGAAACATATAGGTCGGACCAAATATTGTGCTTTCCAAGAAGCTTTGTTTTATTTTCATCGCCTTCAAGAGTACAAGAAAGAAACCTTTCCGTTTGTCATTCATAAATCTTTAGAAAAAAATGAAAAAGAAAGAGACTTACCTCCAACATTTTCCAACACGTTATAGAATACTTTTTTTTTCCTTCCCCATGAATGAGTCAACTAGGATCTAGGTGGGTCCCTCTTCAACAGCACGTACACATTTGAAGCGAAACTCGAAATGCTTAAATAGATAAGGAAGAGTTCATTCCTAAAAAAATGGTGATGACTTGTGAATCCAGTCGGCTGGAAAAAATTTCTCAGAGCTAAGAAAAAATTCTGTAAAAAAAAAAAAAAAAAAAAAAAAAAACTTTTTGTTAATTTTTATCATGTCTTCTAGACATGATAAAAATTAACTATCCCCTTTTGTTTTCAATGATGTCTCACCATGTTTCTAAAAATACACCATGACTCATTTATTTCTTGGAATTTTATTTTTAGAAAGGGTGAGACATCATTTTCCTAGACAAAAAGAGTAGATAGTTAATTTTTATCATGTCTAAAGGACATGATAAAAATTAACAAAAAGTTTTTTTTTTTTTTTTTTTTTTTTTTTTTTTTTTTTTTTTTTTCAGCTCTGAAAAATTTTTTCCAACCGACTGGATTGAAAAGACATCCCAATCTTTTTAAGAATGGATTGTTTCAGATATTTTTCTGTCTCTCACGACTTTAGTTTTTAAACAGTATATTAATGCAGATTAGGAACGCAAGTGTCGCCAAGATACCTATCATAGAAAGAATGATTTTAGTCCAGTTCGTGGTGGATTGATGATTATTTTCGTCAGACTGTATCGGGTTGGCATATATTTTCTTTTTTCTTTTCTTCTTTTTCTCTTCCTCTTCCACTGGATCTTCCTGTCCTGGAAGACCGCTTTCCACTTTCTCGACCACTTTACCCTCCGAGTTATTATATATAACTTTATAGGGTTGGAATCCGTGTCGAGAAGCGCGTTTAGATCTCAAATTGGTCAAATAATCCATCGGTTTCGAATGCGATCGGTACAAGTAGCCTATCAAATTTTCGGGTTCAATTCTAGGGTCTCGTATAAACGCAGGCATCCAGGGCTTGTCATTTAAATTGGGAACAATGATGATTTGATCACACGTGATGGGGTATCCACTCGCAAAGATTTGTTCCTCACTCACTTTCTTGAACTGGACAATGTACTCGTTATTGTATCGATCGACCGGGTAGTAATATTCACCCAATTTATTTTGAGCGTACCGGTTTCCTAAAGGTTTTTGGGTAATGCGCTTATCGGCATGAATAATTTCCGGATAGATTTCATTATTCTCTGCATCTTTGGCGTATCGTTTCACGGCCGGATCTTTCATCAATTGATCGTACGATCCTTTGTCCGTCACTAAATATCGTTCGTTACCGTGTTGATCGACCGGGTAAATAATGACCCCGTTCTTATCATGAGCATAAAAGAATTCTTTCAGCCTCGTCATGGCGAATTGACCGCTATCCGGGTAAATTTCGCCTCCATCCGCTTTCCGCGCATACACTTGGTTCTGATCGGTATCTCTTCCAAAGATGACTTGCTGAGTGAAAGGGTGAAGGATTTGATAAAATTCATCGCCTGTAGCATTTTTAGGATAGATGGGTTTACCCTTAGAATTGATAGGATAGAACGGAATACCGTTTTTATCGAGGGCGTAAGACATGTATTCGGGCTTGTGTTCCGTATCGTCGGCGAACAAGGGATATTTTTCATTTCCTGTCTCATCTTTAGCATAATAATACCGCCCGTCGGCATCTCGAGCAATCATGTCGTTCCCAAACAAATCTTTGGGATACATCTCGGCCCCGGAATGCTCTTTGGCATAAATTTCTCGACCCTGGTACTTTAGAAAGACGGGCAAGTTATTGATTTTTCCATAATACTCCTGAAATTTTTTTTCTCCACCGATATATGCGGGTTTTTTAGCATAATGAGGAACTTTATATTTGTCTAGGGCATACAGTAGACTGGGATCGTCAGTGGTAATATATGTTTCAAATTCCCTTCGATCCTTTCTATATCGTTGATTTCCAAGATTGTCGACTGCATAATACTCATCTTTTGCCATCGAAGATCCTTTGGTAATCGTTTTGCTTTATTCGTCATTGTCGTCATGGTAAATTCTCGGATAATATTCGTCCAAGTTTTCATCTTTCGCATAAATGCCTCCTCCTAAAGCATCTAAGGCCGGTTCGTCCCTATTTCCAATTCGAATATACGTTTCGAGACCGTTGAGTTGCTTGGGATAGTATTCGTCCCCACTCGCTCTCTTAGCGTAATAAGGGGTTCCATCGATGTTCCTAGCCGGCATTTCATTGTGCAAACGATCTCGAGCGTAAATTTCATCGTTGAATTCGTTGACGGGATAATATTCGCCTAGCGTATTGTTTCGGAAATACATTTCGTCCTGATCCGGAGAGAGTTCAAACAGCGGTCGTTTTGTGACGAGATTAAACGGGTATTGGAATTTATTGTTCTCTAAGGGAATATAGATCCGTTGACCGTTAGAATCGAGAGGGGCATATTCGATGGGGAATTGATTGACATCGAGTTTTCGAGCATAGTAAGGCTTTTGATGCTCGTCTTTAGCAAAATAGGGTCGATGGTGCTCGTCTAAAGCATAGATTTGTTCTTTGGTCTGAGGATTTTCCGGATACCATTCTTTTCCTCTGTAGAACAGATACACCATTTTTCCGTTTTCCATGGGAAACATGGGTTCCCCATCACTATCAAATCCATACACGGGACGGTTTTGGGCGTCGACGGGTAAAATAGAACGGTTCAGATGATCGACGGCATAGACAGGGGTTATTTTACCGGTGATGGGAGAGATTTGTTTTGCAAACACAATATTTCCATCGGGATCCAGCATATAAAATTCATCTCCTTGTCGATTCTTAGCATAAATCTCATTTCCGTCAGCCAATTTGGCATAGCGCTTATCTGATTTCATTCGATCGGGGTAGTATTCTTCGTAATTCAGGAGATCTCGCCTATGCCGACGAATTATTTCCTCATCCACGTCCATGGGAATATTGCCTACATTATCATTATTAGGAGGATTGTCATGGATTGGAGGAGGATGGTTAGATGGATTGCTTGGAGGGTGATTGTTAAGGGGGTTGTCAATGACTGGGTCTCCTACATGATTAGGAGGAGCTGCTTCCATTCGAAGCAATTTTCGTTCCGCTTTATCAGATTTGGATTTATCCCTTCGAACCATTTTTTTTTAATTAATATGAGTTACTTTATTATTATCTCTTCTCTTCTGACTCAGAACAAAGAAAACAAAAATATGGTATCGATCCTCTTATGGATTTTATTATTTCTCTTTATCCACCATCCCGTTTATAATGCTTACCAGAATATTACGTATCGGACCCTTTATTACGAGACATTAGGACAAGAATAGAGAAGAAGAAGAAAAAAAACAAATGGATTCCTTAACTTTAGGAACGCTTTTAGTTGCTGGAGCGTATACGTCCTTCGTGATCCTGTTTTGTCTCATTTTAACACAAAGCTGGTTTTTTCTCCTTTTCCTCCTCATCAACGGACTCATTTTTCTCTTTCTGGCTTTTGGATACATTCGCAAGCTGACGATTTTTACAACTTTCGGCGAATTGCTCGGCAGTTTGGTGCAAAATAAAGGCGTGGGAGATTGGTATTGCCGTTTTCGTCAATGGTGGTTTAAGTAAAGAGAATGGATGCTCAAACCTTTAAACGTTTAAAACGAACTTATTTAGAAGATGAACCGATCGTTTCGAACGAACTCCAAGAAAGCCAGGCTCGTGTTTCACCGTTCGTGGCTCATAAAATTCATGAACTTTCACACTTCAAAACCCCTTCAAAACCCGAGATGAAGAGCCCCAACAACGATTAGATGAAGTCGTCGTCACCTATTTATTATTCATGGCCAATTTAATGAACCAAGATAAATGGGGACGGACGTTTCTACGACCTGGAGCTTGGGTAGGCGAATACAGTTGGATTCAACTCTTTAAATTGACCACGTACTGCGTCTTAACGCTCCTGTACCGTATTCGATGGAAGAGCGAATACTTTTTCTTTTTAGACAAAGCGGTGATTGAATTACTCCAGGGGAAAAGTCAGGCGATTCGAGACTTGATGACCCGGATCGGCATTTCCGTATCCCCACAACCTTTTTCAGCCGAAGATTATTTTCATCACATCAATTACCACAACACGTTGGTCTTTGGTCCTTATTACTGGCGGCTTTTACATTGGATGGCCGAAGCGTTTTCAGTTCAGGACGAGCAGGACGAGGATATTCGTCTCGCGAAAACTCTTTGGAGAGACTTTGTGACAGAATCTTTATATCGAACTCTCCGATGCGGGATTTGTGTGTATCATTACTTATCCAAACTCAAAACGTATAAAGAACGGTTTTTAGGCGAACACTTTGCCCACGTCTGGTTTCAATTTCATAATGAAGTGAATGCCAGTCTTCAAAAGCCACCTTATCCTGAATCGGAATTCCAGAAAGATCAAGAATATATGCGAGCTGCGTTAAAAAAATAAAGAATAAGAAGCATGGGATCTTTTCTGACTCGTCTCGGGAATCAAGTATGCGGAACAACCACCATGGGTTCCATTCAAGATCTTTTCAAGAAATGTCAAGACGCACCCGTGACCGTTGTATTAGGTAATTTAGGAAGGCATCCTTCCCTCTTATCCTATCATTTGGAAACCCTTTTTGTTCGACATCATAAAACGGTTCATATTCTTCTCGACGATTCCAACGATTGGTTCGTCAGCGGGTTAGATCCGTCTTACGAATGCGACGGCACGCATTGCGATCTTCTCATCTGGATCGAACCGAATTTTGGAGACTCGGTGGTCAAACCAGCCTATGCCGATCGTCTCATTGTTTTCACGAGCCATCTTCATCTCAATTTATCTAATTGTCAGTTACTGAATTATCATTTAGGCGATCCCTACGACCTTCCTTCCAGTACCATGAAACCGTGGATCGAAGATGACGCTGAAATATATCCACACAATGAAGTGCTGTACCCAAGGAAATATCAAACTGGGAGATGGTGGAAGCAAGTCGAGAATGAAATGGATGTTGTCTTTCATTTGAAACTGTGTCGGACAGCTCAAGAATGCTACCTCAGCATGTTAAACGCTCTCGAGATTGTTGGAAAGTATCGTCCCGAAACCTGGCGATTCCTTCTTTCCGAATATATGAAAAAGTCATTGGCTTTAAATCTTCGGATGGGATTAAAGAAATGGGATGAATATCAGTCCCAATCCATTCCATCGGTTCGAGTCCAATCCCTACATCCGTCATCGGCTAATTTACTCAAACCCATCTATGGTCTCGATTCCTTTTTCCAGTCTCAATTAGTTTCCTCACTCTGGTTTTCTTCCTCAGGTTCGATTGATTCTGTTTCCTCCTCCTCTTCCTCCTCAGAAGTTTCCCAAGGTCCCAATAATTCATACATGAGTAAATCATCTAAATCAGCCTCATCGTCTGAAAACCTGATGCGATTTTCATAATCGTAAATTACATCATATAAAAAAGAACGTCGCAAAGGGAGAAACATAGAAATTAATTTCTGCAGGGCATCTTCAAACGGTTCTCGGCAGACAGGACACGTCAATGCTTTTTCTCTCCAAATGTCAATACATTTCGTGTGGAACTGATGTTGGCACGTTAAAGTAGAAATGGTTTCTACATCTTCGGCGATGAGTTCGTCTAAGCAAATTGGACAACATTCGGCCATTTTGTTTCTACTGTTTCTTCTTCTTATTATAAATATTTTTTTTGATTCAAAAACCTAATAAAAAAATTATAAATAAGTAAGAGTTCTTCGTTATACCAAAAATAAAAGAAGCATCATGTCTCCCTCAAAAACTAGTAAATTAGTCTACTCTATTTATGAAAATCAACATGAAACTTGGTGTTTACAAATGCATAAAGATCTAAATCATACCGAAACACTTCAAGAATATCACCAATATCTTATCGATCAAAAACAACGTTCCGCGAAATATATTTCAAATGCTTTAAATGCTATTCGACGAAAATGGTTCTTACCTTCTGCAGATGAGGTGGTGGTCAAGAAACCTCGTCGTCGAAAACACCAACTTTTTACAGCAGAGCAGATGAATCAAATCCGTAATCACTGTCTCTCCAATTATGAAACAGATGAACTGTCGCTGATAGTCTTATTACTTTTAGAAACGGAATTGAGGATGATTCACATCTTGGGCTATCTAAATGATGATCCAGAGAAACGAAAAGCGTTTGCGTCTAAATCTTTAGAAGTCTATAAGGATCCAAATCAGATAAAGTTATTCCAGTTTCTTTTCAATGCTCCTCCATCCAAACTATTTGGAAAAACTCATTACCAGTATTTATTTAATCTAAAGCGACGATTGAAGAAACAGTATAACATCAAAGGAGCTTCCTTCGAAATGCTGAAGCGGTCTCGATATCTCGTGAAAGCAAAGGCGAAAACGAATGAATCAGAACCCAGTGAGTGAAACTTATATATCGACTTATATATCGTTATCAACATCTCCAAAAAAAGAAAGTAAAACCGACCGACTGGTGGAAAATATTTCTCAAAAAAATCTAATGTGGTATTAAAAAAAAAAAAAAAAAACTTTTTGTTAATTTTTATCATGTCTTAGACATGATAAAAATTAACTCTACCCTCCTTTTTGTTTGGAATGATGTCAACATGTTGTCTAGACATATTTCTAAGTATAAATTTCCAAAAAAAGCATGATTCATTCTTAGAAATCTATTTTTAGAAAAGGTGACATCATTCAAAATAAAAAAAGAAGGTACAGTTAATTTTTATCTTGTCTAAAAGACGATAAAAATTAACAAAAAGTTTTTTTTTTTTTTTTTTTTTTTTTTTTTTTTACTATCAAATTTTTTTTAGAAATATTTTTCAACAGTCGGTCGGTTTTACTTTTCCATTTGGAAATAGATCTGTTGATATAACAATGTATAGGAGATGGATCTGTTGATAACAAAATATTATACACCAGTCGTGAGTCTTACTTTTCCATTTTTGCGTACTGTATTTATTTTTATTTTAAGAATCATCTAATTCCTTCTACTTCGTCTTTGTCGTCTCATTTCTCTCCAAAATGCATTCGGTCGACCAAAATAAGGATTGACTTCCCGTTCTTCATCATCCGAGGTAGGTGAACTTTGTCTAGGTGTATCCATATAAGCATAATCTCCCACTAAATCTTCTCTTCTCTGTCTTCTGGGTCTCGTCTGACTGGTACTAGGCCCTGAAAAAATGAGACCATGGCCTCCCAGATCGACTAATTCTTCTTCGGATCTTCGTCTTTGTCGTTGCCTTTGCGGTTCTTCCACCTCTGGTTCTTCCTCCTCTTCCTCTTCATCCGAATCTATTCTTAAATGTGCCATTTGCAATGTTCCGCTGGTAAAATAGAGCATATCATCCGGGCTGATACGAGTCCGACAGGTCGGGCATTTCTTTTTACCATACTCTCGAATCCATTTCTTTATACATTTAATATGAAGGGAATGCTCACAATCGAGATTGTAGACTTTATGGCGTTTCGTTTCTTTGAAGGCCTTCAGGCAAATTCCATAGATTTCTTCCTCTGCGTCTGCCATTTTCCCAATGATTTACTTGATTATGACATATCCATCTCTTCGCCATCTTCGTTTCTTCTTCCTCCTCCTCCTTGACATATTTCTTGACGAGAGGGAACTTGAGATTCATTCGTCGCTACATTGAGTAACATTCTCAATTCTTTTTCCATATACCCGTCGGAACATAAGAACAGTTTCACCATTTCCATCGTCCAGAAAATTTCTTCGTCGGATTTTTCAAATTCGCGTATTTTCAAGGCCACTTTCTGTACAAGACGGTAAAATTTTTTACCCGTCGCGATCGAACCTTTCACTAATCCTTTACCTTATAGCTTGGAAATAATATACCCGGTCCCGAAAAGATATCCGAGGTACTCATCAATTTGGGTGGCTTTTTTCGTCGTCTCTTCGTCTTCTTTCGGAACAAACAGGACGTAGGGGAAATTTTGTTTGAACGCAACCTGCTTTATTCGATCTTCCGCTTTTCCTAGGAACACTTTCGCTAAAAAGGTTTCGATTCGACTCATTTTTTCAATAAATTCTAGTGATAAGGCATCGCACGTGCCGCCTTGTTGAATCTCTCGAAGGAGGTAGTAGAATTCTGTATTCCGATGGTACGTAATTTGAGAAGTGACCAGTTTTCGCAATTGCTGGGTCAAGAACGATTCTTTGAAGAAGAAGGGGCGACGACAAATGCGAACTCCAAACTCAAACACGAAATTCGCCACCACGTTGAGATCGTTCCGGCATAAATTGCAATAAATCATGACGTGCACAAGATCAAATAGGGTCGTGTAAGGAGAATAACGAGCCCGAATTTGATTCGAGGCTTTCATTTCCAAACATAATTGATAAGCGGGATCCTTTTCAACATCCTTGGAAGTAGGAGGTAGAAGGAACGAAGCATCGTCGCCGTGACATATTTTTACATAGGGAGCTAGGACTTTGTGATAATAACTTAAGAAATTGAAAGGTTGGTCCTCGTCTTGATGGACATTTTCCATGAGCGATTTCATGTTGGTGAAAATAGCGTGCAGAGCCGCTTTATCGACTTGGGAGTGATTCTCTTCATTGGTGATTTTTTCAATATGCTGGGCGTATTCGTCCATGTATTCGATCATGAACCGTTCGAGCGATTCATACGATTCAAAAGGTTCGGCCTGGGATCGAAAAGGGGCATTCACGCATTGTAATAATCGAATCCCGTTTAATAAAATACGTAACGTGACGGAAACATTACGGATCGGTAAAATACCAGGAATCGCTATGAGAGGAAATGTGCAGGGTACGTTCAAATCTCCCGTCCAATTCGCATATTCTCGAGCTAGACGAGCTGATAAGAACGGATCACTGTCATCAGGAAAGAACGCTCGTAAAATAAAAGCATACGCAAATTTAATTTGATTACATTCCGTGCACTGCAATTGACCATTGACACCTGCTACAATTTTATCGGGACCGTGAGACGTTGAAATGAAATCAAGGAACATGGTAACCAAGACCCTACTTGTATTATTCTTATTCTTATCATGCCGTATACACCTATTGAAATAAGACGGGAAATTCGTCGTTTGTATTATGAACGAGGGCAAACGGTTCGTCAAATTGCTCGACACTTGAATGTCGCTCCTTCCACAGTTCAATATTGGATCTCCCGCTCCTCGGAAAATGAGGAGAACTATCAAACCAAACACAAATCCGGCCGACCTCGAGCCACGACCCAATAAATGGATCAACGTATTTTTGAAATGTCGACGGGTGATCCCTTTTTACCCGCGACGGATATTGGTCGTCGATTACAAGTGCCTTGCACCGCTCAAACGGTTCGTCGTCGATTAAAAGAAAAAGGATTAGTGTCGCGCATCCCAGTCCGAAAAGATTATTTGCGGGAGATTCATCGTCAACGACGCTACGACTTTGCTTCTCAGCGTGCGGAATGGACGGTTGACGATTGGTCCCGGATTATATTTTCCGATGAGAAAGTATTCAGTTCGATCGGGTACGGTCCTATTCGCGTATGGCGGCCTCGACAGGTCCTGCGTTATCAAGACGAACGTTATTTTTCTTCTGCGTTAGAAGGCCGTCAACGTTCCGTTCGTTTTAATCTCAGTGTCTGGATGTGCATGAGCGGAAAATTTCCCAACCAAATCCGTCGAATCGGGATCCAGCATTTAAATGCCGACTATTACCTCTCTAATATTTTAGAGCCGGTGCTTCTCGATCATAGTCAACCTCCCGATGTTTCTTTAAACCCTTTGATCACCGAACACTGTCTCTTGTTCATGCACGATCTCTCTCCGATCCATACGAGTTTACGCGTCACACAATGGATTCGAGAACATGAAATTCCTATGGTCGAAGACTGGCCTCCTAAAGGAGCCGATTTGAATCCCGTCGAAAATGTTTGGGCGGAATTAGAACGTCGATTAGCGAATCGGGTAGCTCGAAACCGATTGGAATTATGGGACTTGGTCCGCGATGCTTTTTATAGTTTGGAAGAAACTTATTTTGAAACATTAATCGCGTCCATGCCTCGACGAATTGCATCTGTCATAGAACACAGAGGAGGTTGGACAAAATACTAATCATCATCTATTAAAAAAGACACTTCATTTGGTTCTTCAATGAATATATTTATTGACACCATATTTCACTATTTGTTGCAGGGCGATCATAGCCATAAATCGATGACAATATTTCGTTCCACAATACCCACATTGCTGTGGACGACGAAAAGGTTTATAGCTTACTGTCCATACAGATTCAACACGGAGCAATTGATAAATTTTTTTTCGACAATGTTCATTCGCGACATACAGTCTTTGAATATGAAGTTTTCGCAGATCCTCATTCAATTGCTGAATCCATTTGGTATGCGGTCGATACGTTTTCATGTCTCTAGAGGCAAACCGGACACTGTTTGTCAGAGTGTATCCATCAGACGTGATGGCCAGCACACCTATGACACTCGGATGAATTTCAGTTCGATATTTCTTTTTTTTAGTAGAAGAAGTAGAATGAGATGAGGAGGGAAGATCTTCTTCGATTGTAGAAAGCATGCGTGGTGGAGAGGATTGGTCCATTATTTCTGAATAATGAGAGGGAGAAGACGAAATGGGCGATAACGGCGGATTAAAATTCAGAGAAGGAGTATCACGTGTTGGATTAGGTTTCTTCTTTTTGATCCTACGGCGGACAGGTGGAGGAGAAGGAGTTGGCGATATATCAGACCACGACGTGATATACTCATTCTCCGAAGAAACACATTCATATAAAGGCGAAGAAGGTTGCAAGTCCAAACAGGGTTCATCATCGTCTTCACACGTCATGATTAAGTCTCCCGTAGCCATCTGTTCTCGAACTATCTGCTCAAGAAAATGAGCCGCGATTCCTTCTGAAATCGTTTATATAGAGAAAGAGTGAGAGGGGGGAATGAAAGTAGGTAGGAGTAAAAAAGATAAGTCGTTGGGAAAAATATTTTTAGGTTTAGAAATTTTTTTCTTGGCTTTCAGAAATTTTTCCCAGCCAACTCGATGGACAAAACCATCCAATTTTTTAAGAACGGCCTATCGCTCATCTATTTAAGCATTCCAAGTTTCGCTTTAGTTCAATCCGTGTTTCCTTTTAGAATGAGTGTGTGCTCTCCAACATGGTTCTACCCTCTCTTCTCAAGAACCCCGTCCAGTGAAGAATTTAAGGATATCTCCTACCTATCTATCAAAGAAGCTACGCGTAAATTTAATAGAGTTGAATTCAATATGAGTTTTTCTAACAGTTTTCATCAATGGATATTCACAAAATTAATAATAAACGCGGAACCACCCGTTTTTTATGAACACAGATTAACGAAAAGAAATGCTTTACATTTCGCTATTTTGTTCTCAATGGATGATATCGTTAGGCAACTGATTCTTCTTGGATGCGACATGAACAAACATGATATTTTTGGTTTTACCCCTTTACACTATGCCTGTCAATTACGATGCAAACTCATCGTGGATATGTTGTTGCTTGCTGGTGCAAATGTCCGGTGTTGCGATCCCAAAACAGTTTTAGAACGCTGGCGAAAAAATGGAAAATTGGAAGAGAAAAATATGCGGTTACTCAATTATGCTGTTGAACCACGTATTCTTAGCCTGGAAAATTTATGTTACATAACTATTAGAAAACATATGAGGCATGTCAAAAGGAATGCTCATCATCTCGGATTACCTGACTTAATGGTAAGACGTCTCACCCTCGAAGAATGGTAATAATATTCTTTAAAATAAGATCCCTTAGCCACCCCGCATTTCACACTTGAAGAACCCATTCTATCTATTCTTTTTCTTAAATGTCTAGGGATGTCATCCGGCGCATTCTCTCCGCCAAAAAAAACGATTTCCTCCCACCTACCCCAAAAAGAAGAAGAAGAAGAAATTTCCCATGAGTCTTTTCGAGAACCCTCCCCCTCTCTCTTCCTATATATAAAAGAAACCGAGAGAAAAGTTGTCTTTTCTTTTTTTTTTCCATCTCGTCCTCAGGAGAGAGAGAAAACCAAATGCCATGGAGTGGTTACGGCGAGAGTCTTTTTCCCTCACGTTTTACTTGGGGTCGGGCACGCTCTATTTTCGAGGATGGGAACTCGTGACTTGCCTTTCCCAGCAAGGGACTTGGATGAGTTCGAAAAGTCAACGGACTATTCAGCAATGGATCACTCGAGCCCCTTTTCGCCCTTACCGATCCTTAACGACGGATCTCTGGATCGATACGTCGGACCGCCCCAGCCGGATTCTCTGCTATACCCCTTTTATCACCTTCGATTCCCTGGAAAGACTGCTCAACGATTTGGGTCCAGACGCTCTCCTCTTTTCGACCTGGCTTCAGAGTGTGATGAGAGAACCTCTTCAAATCCAAGAAGATTCTCAGACCGGGGAAACTTATTTTAGTCCCGTGGAGAACAAGGTGATGGACTTCCAGTTTCAAAATTTATCGGAACTGTTTCAATGTGCTTTATGTTTTTATTCTTCTTAAAGAGTGGGGGAAAACTAAAAATTGTAGAATAATCATAAAAAATAATTTTGTTTTTCTTTAAAAAAAATATTGAGATAGTCCAATCTTGGGGAGGAGGTGGAAAATTCAAAACTATTATCTAAAACAAATATGGCGGTCAGTCCATTTCGATCCACGGAGGAGGATATGTGTGAGATTCTCTGATCCATAGAGAGTTTCAGAAAAAAAACTGCGAAAGTTTCCCCCCCCTATCTCCAAAAAATGGGTATCCAGGTTGAATGCACAGTACAGACTGATGGGAAGCCGAAACTCGAGTTTCTTAAATAGAAAAAATAAGAGCTCCTTCTAGAAACAATTTTAGATGTCTTGTTTGGATGAGTGAGTCGACTGGGAAAAATTTCTCAGCGCTGTGGAAAAAAATTTTGAGTAAAAAAAAAAAAAAAAAAAAACTTTTGGTTAATTTTTATCATGTCTATTAACTCTCTCTTCTTTTTGTCTGGGAATGATGTCTCACCGTTTCGAAAAATAGAACATATCCCATTCTTGAAATTCTATTATTTTAGAAAGGATGATGAGTGATGGTCTATTTTTCGAAACGGTGAGACATCATTCGCAGACAAAAAGAAGAGAGAGTTAATTTTTATCATGTCTATAAGACATGATAAAAATTAACAAAAAGTTTTTTTTTTTTTTTTCAGAAACTTTTCTCTGAGCTTTGCCAATTTTTTTTTCCAGCCAGCTCCATGCATAAAACAACACCTCTCAAAATCTTTTCTCACTTATCTATTTAAACCACTCGAATGTTTTTGCTTCCAATGAGTCCACGCATCTTGGCCTTTCTTCCACTCTGCTCTGAGAAAGATAAGGTAGATTGTTTTGGGTGGACCGTCCTGTTGACGCTTCCGATTTATATAGAGAGCTATATATATATATATAGATAGGGTCCCTCCTAACTCCCTCTATTGTGACTATTAGTCTTTTTCTTTTTTTTTCCAAGAAATATACAAAGAATGATCCACAGTTTTTTTTCCGTTAATGAAAAAAAATGCTTCTACCTTCCGACTTCTTTTTAGTACCTCTATAGGTGTCTCCTCCTTCTGGATATTTTCCTTCTCCTCTCTTCCTCGCGAGCAGGGAATTGAAAATTCGACTAATAAAAAAGGAAGAAGCAATAATTTAACCATGGCGATGGATCCTGTACTTATTCATCTATCTCCCCAAAATTCTGAAGGTAAAGAGTTAGATTTGGAAATATGGATAAACCCCGATGATACGGATGACAAGATTATAGAAATACATCGTCATGATCGCAAAGACAAAACGAAAGAATTTGAACCCTGTTGTCAAAATCCTTTTTTAACCCCCGCTATCCTCCAACGTAGAGAAAATGAAAAGAATAAAACGATAGATAAAACATTAGAATTGACCAAAGAAGCCATCCACATGTTGAAAGAAGTCTTTTCGGGAAATGGAGAATTCAGTACAATGGAATTTGATGCATCGTCCACTGAGGTAAGAGCTGATTTTAGACAGCCGACCAAAAAACCTGAAGTTGAGAAAGCAACAAGTTCTCAAGGTCGTAAACATAAGAAAAGAGTTAATAAAAAGAAATAGTACATTTAAAAAGGCCTCCCCATCCTTCTATGAATTTCTTGAACAATGAACTGTTTTTACGAGACTCAATCCATATCTTTGCTGGATCTAAAGAGAATCTTGAGAGAAGACATGGCTTAAACTTTTTCCAGGAGAGTTGAAGTGCAGGCTTTTTCAACAGCACAGAGGGATCTGAAGCAACAGTTGAAATGCTGAAATATATAGAACAGAAATTCCATTCTTAAAAAAAACTGGGATGTCTTGTCAATCGAATCGGGTAGAAAAAATTCTCGGCTGAAAAAAAAAAAAAAATCTGAAAGAATTCAGATTTTGGATTACGTCCAAAGGGGCATTGTCCCCGAAGGACTTTGATTGTGATTAATGATATGATAATTGTTTTTCAATACAAATGATTTTTATAATAGTTTTTTTTACTAAGATCTATTTCAAAGATTTCCTCTTACTGCGGTTGCTTGACTACCGTTTTATTGAGAATGATTACTATTCTATTGTTTCATACAACGGGAAATGGTAACTATATGGAAATGGAGGACAAGAGAGAGGAGGATGAGAGAGTGTGGATAAGTAGAGAGAGGAGGAGGATTACAGCATGGAGGAGGATGGGAAAGCGAGGAGGATGGGAGAGCGAGGAGGATGAGAGAGTGGAGGAGGATGGGAGAGCGAGGAGGTTAAGAGAGAGGAGGAGGATAAGACAGCGTGGAGGAGGAGAGAGTGGTTAAGGATAAGAGAGCGAGGAGGAGGTGAGGGTGGATCTGGGTAAGTGCGTTAATTTGAAAAGTGAATCGGACATTCTACGGTTGTCGACGCAAAACGCCCAAACGAAACTAATAGTCCTTCGGGGACAATGCCCCTTTGGACTAAAAAAAAAAAACTTTTTGTTAATTTTTATCATGTCTTTACACATGATAAAAATTAACTCTACCCTCCTTTTTGTTTTGAATGATGTCTCACTTTCCTAAAAATAGATTTCTAAGAATGATCATGTTTTTCTTGGAAGTCTATTGTTTACAAACATGTCTAGACAACATGTTGACATCATTCAAAACGAAAAGGAGGGTAGAGTTAATTTTTATCATGTCTAAAAGACATGATAAAAATTAACAAAAAGTTTTTTTTCCTAGTTCTTAAAAATATTTTTCAACGATATCTCGATACCTCTACCTATTTTATTCCCCCTCTCTTAGTATATAAATGGTTGAAAAAGAAATCGGAGTTCATTCTGTTTCGTAAAAAGATAGCGAACACATGGCAACGGATAACTTAGTCATTTCATGTGAAGAAGATCCCTTTGAGGATATTCCAGATACGGAACCCACTTTTTATGGACCATTTTCACCCGTTTTTAGAGTACCGAAAAAGTCTTCTCCTTCTCCAACTCATTCTTTGGAAATACTGTCTTCTCCTCCCTCGTTATCCACTCATCACCGCTCTAGAAAGAAGAAGTCCTCACAGACCAAGCTCCACCAAAAAATTGTTGGTGTGTTGGCTGTCACCTCTGATGGATATACTCTTACGAACTGCGTCCGGTTTATAGCCAGAGACCTGAAAACACATACGAAGGAATTTATTCAGCAATTGAATGCGGATCTGGAACGACTTCATTCTTGGAATAATTGCCATGAGAAGGATGAGTTTTGGTTTCGTTTTCGAAACGGTGAGACATCCTTCCTTGACAAAAAGAGGGGACAGTTAATTTTTATCATGTCTATAAGACATGATAAAAATTAACAAAAAGTTTTTTTTTTTCATTACTCAGAAATTTTTTCCAGAGCTCTGAGAATTTTTTTCTCCCCCCCAACCAACTCAATGGACTAGACGATGAGTTTTTAAGAATGGACGTTTTGTTATTTATGCAGATATTCCGAGTTTCGCGTCAGGTAAATGCGCGCTCACCTTAGATTGAATTCCCTTCAGACAGGTCTAGAGAGTGAATAACCCATCACGAATTCTTCGACAGGTTTTTGGAAAACGAAATCGTCAAGAAGTGAGTATTGATTTTGATATTTTCTTTTCAACCTTGGGTCAGATTCTACTACATTCCTATACTAATTCCATTGTATTTAAAAAAAATAATGTCAGCACGGACTGATCTGACCCGAAACGCTTGCCCATCCAGTTGGCTGGAGGGAGGGAAAAAAAGAAATTTGTTGTGAAGGATCTGTCAGTTTTTTTCTAAAAATAGATTTCTAAGAAAAGAATGAACCTTTATTGGAAATCTATTTTTAGAAACATGTCTAGACAACATGTTGACAAGAAAAAAAAATTTTTTTTTCTGAGAGTGAAATGATTTTTTTCTTTCCACCCACTTTTCTTTCTTTGGGAGGAAGGAAGAACTTCCCTTCCCCCCGCCTTTTTTCCTCTAGTGTTTATATAGATCCGAGTTTTTCTGCCTACAGGGTTCATTCTCGTTCTTCCTTCCCAACCAAGCAAAACTAAAATGTCGACCGATGCCGTTGCAGTTCTACCTACCCTGGTGGAAATCACGCCCGTCTGTCATCTCGAAGTAGCTGATCAATGGGAACCTCTCTTCCGTTTCGAAGAATGGTTTCGGGACCCGAAGCGTATGGAACAAATCGTCCAAGAAAGCATGTGCTATTTATCCTGTTACGATGGAAAAATCCTGCATTATTTTTCGTCCATCGAAGTTTTCAAGCACTTTGCTTTCCAATCGATGATGGAGGCAGGAACCTTTCGCTTACACGCTTATCTGCGATGGGAAAATGTGATCGCCGTCGATGCTGGAACCTTTTTAAAACTGTTTTACGTTTCACCCGAGTGGGTTCATATTCTTCAAACCGGAGAAGCTTCTATCCGTCTTTATGGATGGGAAATGGAATCAGAAGCCGACGGGTATCGTATGATTCCCTATCGACTGCGAGCTCGCTCCGTGTACATTATTCACGGACCTCTTTACTACCAACTCCAATTTCATGACAAGACGGTGTTTGCCGTAGACGCCCTCTCCAGGAAGAAAATGGAGCCTTTACGAGCGTTGCATCCTGAACAGCATTTCCAATTCCCTGCTCGCGAGGAAGAGAGGAGAAGGAAAAGATCCAGAAGGAGGAGACACCTAAAGAGGTACTAAAAAGAAGTCGGAAGTTAGAAGCATTTTTTTTTTCATTAACGGAAAAAAAACAGTGGATCATTCTTTGTATATTTCTTGGAAAAAAAGAAAAGACTAATAATCATAATAGAGGGAGTTAGGAGGGACCCTATCTATATATAGCTCTCTATATGAATCGGAAGCGTCAACAGGACGGTCCACCCAAAACAATCTATCCTATCTTTCTCAGAGCAGAGTGAAAGAAAGGCCAAGATGCCTGGACTCATTGGAAGCAAAAATTCGAGTGGTTTAAATAGATAAGTGAGAAAAGATTTTGAGAGGTGTTGTTTTATGGATGGAGCTGGCTGGGAAAAAAATTGGCAAAGCTCAGAGAAAAATTTCTGAATTAAAAAAAAAAAAAAAACTTTTTGTTAATTTTTATCATGTCTTATAGACATGATAAAAATTAACTCTCTCTTCTTTTTGTCTGCGAATGATGTCTCACCGTTTCGAAAAATAGACCATCACTCATCATCCTTTCTAAAATAATAGAATTTCAAGAATGGGATATGTTCTATTTTTCGAAACGGTGAGACATCATTCCCAGACAAAAAGAAGAGAGAGTTAATAGACATGATAAAAATTAACCAAAAGTTTTTTTTTTTTTTTTTTTACTCAAAATTTTTTTCCACAGCGCTGAGAAATTTTTCCCAGTCGACTCACTCATCCAAACAAGACATCTAAAATTGTTTCTAGAAGGAGCTCTTATTTTTTTCTATTTAAGAAACTCGAGTTTCGGCTTCCCATCAGTCTGTACTGTGCATTCAACCTGAATACCCAATTTTTTGGAGATGGGGGGGGTCTTTCGCAGTTTTTTTTCTGAAACTCTCTATGGATCAGAGAATCTCACACATATCCTCCTCCGTGGATCGAAATGGACTGACCGCCACATCTGTTTTAGATAATAGTTTTGAATTTTCCACCTCCTCCCCAAGATTGGACTATCTCAATATTTTTTTTAAAGAAAAACAAAATTATTTTTTATGATTATTCTACAATTTTTAGTTTTTCTTTCCCCCCCCCCACTCTTTAAGAAAAATAAAAACATAAAGCACATTGAAACAGTTCCGATAAATTTTGAAACTGAAAGTCCATCACCTTGTTCTCCACGGGACTAAAATAAGTTTCCCCGGTCTGAGAATCTTCTTGGATTTGAAGAGGTTCTCTCATCACACTCTGAAGTTAGGTCGAAAAGAGGAGAGCGTCTGGACCCAAATCGTTGAGCAGTCTTTCCAGGGAATCGAAGGTGATAAAAGGGGTATGGCGGAGAATCCGGCTGGGCCGGTCCGACGTATCGATCCAGAGATCCGTCGTTAAGGATCGGTAAGGGCGGAAAGGGGCTCGAGATATCCATTGCTGAATAGTCCGTTGACCTTTCGGACTCATCCAAGTCCCTTGCTGGGAAAGGCAAGTCACGAGTTCCGATCCTCGAAAATAGAGCGTGCCCGACCCCAAGTAAAACGTGAGGGAAAAAGACTCTCGCCGTAACCACTCCATGGCATTTGGTTTTCTCTCTCTCCTGAGGACGAGATAGAAAAAAAAAGAAAAGACAACTTTTCTCTCGGTTTCTTTTATATATAGGAAGAGAGAGGGGGAGGGTTCTCGAAAAGACTCATGGGAAATTTCTTCTTCTTCTTCTTTTTGGGGTAGGTGGGAGGAACTCGTTTTTTTTGGCGGAGAGAATGCGCCGGATGACATCCCTAGACATTTAAAAAAAAGAATAGATAGAATGGGTTCTTCAAGTGTGAAATGCGGGGTGGCTAAGGGATCTTATTTTAAAGAATATTATTACCATTCTTCGAGGGTGAGACGTCTTACCATTAAGTCAGGTAATCCGAGATGATGAGCATTCCTTTTGACATGCCTCATATGTTTTCTAATAGTTATGTAACATAAATTTTCCAGGCTAAGAATACGTGGTTCAACAGCATAATTGAGTAACCGCATATTTTCCTCTTCCAATTTCCCATTTTTTCGCCAGCGTTCTAAAACTGTTTTGGGATCGCAACACCGGACATTTGCACCAGCAAGCAACAACATATCCACGATGAGTTTGCATCGTAATTGACAGGCATAGTGTAAAGGGGTAAAACCAAAAATATCATGTTTGTTCATGTCGCATCCAAGAAGAATCAGTTGCCTAACGATATCATCCATTGAGAACAAAATAGCGAAATGTAAAGCATTTCTTTTCGTTAATCTGTGTTCATAAAAAACGGGTGGTTCCGCGTTTATTATTAATTTTGTGAATATCCATTGATGAAAACTGTTAGAAAAACTCATATTGAATTCAACTCTATTAAATTTACGCGTAGCTTCTTTGATAGATAGGTAGGAGATATCCTTAAATTCTTCACTGGACGGGGTTCTTGAGAAGAGAGGGTAGAACCATGTTGGAGAGCACACACTCATTCTAAAAGGAAACACGGATTGAACTAAAGCGAAACTTGGAATGCTTAAATAGATGAGCGATAGGCCGTTCTTAAAAAATTGGATGGTTTTGTCCATCGAGTTGGCTGGGAAAAGTTTCTGAAAGCCAAGAAAAAAATTTCTAAACCTAAAAATATTTTTCCCAACGACTTATCTTTTTTACTCCTACCTACTTTCATTCCCCCCTCTCACTCTTTCTCTATATAAACGATTTCAGAAGGAATCGCGGCTCATTTTCTTGAGCAGATAGTTCGAGAACAGATGGCTACGGGAGACTTAATCATGACGTGTGAAGACGATGATGAACCCTGTTTGGACTTGCAACCTTCTTCGCCTTTATATGAATGTGTTTCTTCGGAGAATGAGTATATTACGTCGTGGTCTGATATATCGCCAACTCCTTCTCCTCCACCTGTCCGCCGTAGGATCAAAAAGAAGAAACCTAATCCAACACGTGATATTCCTTCTCTGAATTTTAATCCGCCGTTATCGCCCATTTCGTCTTCTCCCTCTCATTATTCAGAAATAATGGACCAATCCTCTCCACCACGCATGCGTTCTACAATCGAAGAAGATCTTCCCTCCTCATCTCATTCTACTTCTTCTACTAAAAAAAAGAAATATCGAACTGAAATTCATCCGAGTGTCATAGGTGTGCTGGCCATCACGTCTGATGGATACACTCTGACAAACAGTGTCCGGTTTGCCTCTAGAGACATGAAAACGTATCGACCGCATACCAAATGGATTCAGCAATTGAATGAGAATCTGCGAAAACTTCATATTCAAAGACTGTATGTCGCGAATGAACATTGTCGAAAAAAAATTTATCAATTGCTCCGTGTTGAATCTGTATGGACAGTAAGCTATAAACCTTTTCGTCGTCCACAGCAATGTGGGTATTGTGGAACGAAATATTGTCATCGATTTATGGCTATGATCGCCCTGCAACAAATAGTGAAATATGGTGTCAATAAATATATTCATTGAAGAACCAAATGAAGTGTCTTTTTTTATAGATGATGATTAGTATTTTGTCCAACCTCCTCTGTGTTCTATGACAGATGCAATTCGTCGAGGCATGGACGCGATTAATGTTTCAAAATAAGTTTCTTCCAAACTATAAAAAGCATCGCGGACCAAGTCCCATAATTCCAATCGGTTTCCAGCTACCCGATTCGCTAATCGACGTTCTAATTCCGCCCAAACATTTTCGACGGGATTCAAATCGGCTCCTTTAGGAGGCCAGTCTTCGACCATAGGAATTTCATGTTCTCGAATCCATTGTGTGTATTCCATTGTAAACTCCATTGTAAACTCGTATGGATCGGAGAGAGATCGTGCATGAACAAGAGACAGTGTTCGGTGATCAAAGGGTTTAAAGAAACATCGGGAGGTTGACTATGATCGAGAAGCACCGGCTCTAAAATATTAGAGAGGTAATAGTCGGCATTTAAATGCTGGATCCCGATTCGACGGATTTGGTTGGGAAATTTTCCGCTCATGCACATCCAGACACTGAGATTAAAACGAACGGAACGTTGACGGCCTTCTAACGCAGAAGAAAAATAACGTTCGTCTTGATAACGCAGGACCTGTCGAGGCCGCCATACGCGAATAGGACCGTACCCGATCGAACTGAATACTTTCTCATCGGAAAATATAATCCGGGACCAATCGTCAACCGTCGATTCCGCACGCTGAGAAGCAAAGTCGTAGCGTCGTTGACGATGAATCTCCCGCAAATAATCTTTTCGGACTGGGATGCGCGACACTAATCCTTTTTCTTTTAATCGACGACGAACCGTTTGAGCGGTGCAAGGCACTTGTAATCGACGACCAATATCCGTCGCGGGTAAAAAGGGATCACCCGTCGACATTTCAAAAATACGTTGATCCATTTATTGGGTCGTGGCTCGAGGTCGGCCGGATTTGTGTTTGGTTTGATAGTTCTCCTCATTTTCCGAGGAGCGGGAGATCCAATATTGAACTGTGGAAGGAGCGACATTCAAGTGTCGAGCAATTTGACGAACCGTTTGCCCTCGTTCATAATACGAACGACGAATTTCCCGTCTTATTTCAATAGGTGTATACGGCATGATAAGAATAAGAATAATACAAGTAGGATCTTGGTTACCATGTTCCTTGATTTCATTTCAACGTGTCACGGTCCCGATAAAATCGTAGCAGGTGTCAATGGTCAATTGCAGTGCACGGAATGTGATCAAATTCAAGATGCGTATGCTTTTATTTTACAAGCGTCCTTTCCTGATGACAGTGATCCGTTCTTATCAGCTCGTCTAGCTCGAGAATATGCGAATTGGACGGGAGATTTGAACGTACCCTGCACATTTCCTCTCATAGGGATTCCTGGTATTTTACCGATCCGTAATGTGTCCGTCACGTTACGTATTTTATTAAACGGGATTCGATTATTACAATGCGTGAATGCCCCTTTTCGATCCCAGGCCGAATCTTTTGAATCTTATGAATCGCTCGAACGGTTCATGATCGAATACATGGACGAATACGCCCAGCATATTTAAAAAATCGCCAAGGAAGAGAATCACTCCCAAGTCGATAAAGCGGCTCTGCACGCTCTTTTCACCAACATGAAATCGCTCATGGAAAATGGCCATCAAGACGAGGACCAACCTTTCAATTTCTTAAGTTATTATCACAAAGTCCTAGCTCCCTATGTAAAAATATGTGATGGCGACGATGCTTCGGTCCTTCTACCTCCTACTTCCAAGGATGTTGAAAAGGATCCCGCTTATCAATTATGTTTGGAAATGAAAGGCTCGAATCAAATTCGGGCTCGTTATTCTCCTTACACGACCCTATTTGATCTTGTGCACGTCATGATTTATTGCAATTTATGCCGGAACGAACTCAACGTGGTGGCGAATTTCGTGTTTGAGTTTGGAGTTCGCATTTGTCGTCGCCCCTTCTTCTTCAAAGAATCGTTCTTGACCCAGCAATTGCGAAAACTGGTCACTTCTCAAATTACGTACCATCGGAATACAGAATTCTACTACCTCCTTCGAGAGATTCCACAAGGCGGCACGTGCGATGCCTTATCACTAGAATTTATTGAAAAAATGAGTCGAATCGAAACCTTTTTAGCGAAAGTGTTCCTAGGAAAAGCGGATGATCGAATAAAGCAGTTTGCGTTCAAACAAAATTTCCCCTACGTCCTGTTTGTTCCGAAAGAAGACGAAGAGATGACGAAAAAAGCCACCCAAATTGATGAGTACCTCGGATATCTTTTCGGGACCGGGTTTATTATTTCCAAGCTCAAAGGTATAGGATTAGTGAAAGGTTCGATCGCGACGGGTAAAAAATTTTACCGTCTTGTACAGAAAGTGGCCTTGAAAATACGCGAATTTGAAAAATCCGACGAAGAAATTTTCTGGACGATGGAAATGGTGAAACTGTTCTTATGTTCCGACGGGTATATGGAAAAAGAATTGAGAATGTTACTCAATGTAGCGACGAATGAATCTCAAGTTCCCTCTCGTCAAGAAATATGTCAAGGAGGAGGAGGAAGAAGAAACGAAGACGGCGAAGAGATGGATATGTCATAATCAAGTAAATCATTGGGAAAAATGGCAGACGCAGAGGAAGAAATCTGTGGAATTTGCCTGAAGGCCTTCAAAGAAACGAAACGCTATAAAGTCTACAATCTCGATTGTGAGCATTCCTTTCATATTAAATGTATAAAGAAATGGATTCGAGAGTATGGTAAAAAGAAATGCCGACCTGTCGGACTCCTATCAGCCAGGATGATATGCTCTATTTCACCAGCAGAACATTGCAAATGGAACATTTAAGAATAGATTCGGATGAAGAGGAGGAGGAGGAAGAACCAGAGGTGGAAGAACCGCCAAGGCAACGACGAAGACGAAGACCCGAAGAAGAATTAGTCGATCTAGGAGGCCATGGTCTCATTTTTTCAGGGCCTAGTACCAGTCAGACGAGACCCAGAAGACAGAGAAGAGAAGATTTAGTGGGAGATTATGCTTATATGGATACACCTAGACAAAGTTCACCTACCTCGGATGATGAAGAACGGGAAGTCAATCCTTATTTTGGTCGACCGAATGCATTTTGGAGAGAAATGAGACGACAAAGACGAAGTAGAAGGAATTAGATGATTCTTAAAATAAAAATAAATACAGTACGCAAAAATGGAAAAGTAAGACTCACGACTGGTGTATAATATTTTGTTATCAACAGATCCATCTCCTATACATTGTTATATCAACAGATCTATTTCCAAATGGAAAAGTAAAACCGACCGACTGTTGAAAAATATTTCTAAAAAAAATTTGATAGTAAAAAAAAAAAAAAAAAAAAAAAAAAAAAAAAAAAAAAAAAAAAACTTTTTGTTAATTTTTATCGTCTTTTAGACATGATAAAACTTAACTGTACCTTCTTTTTTTATTTTGAATGATGTCACCTTTTCTAAAAATAGATTTCTAAGAATGAATCATGCTTTTCTTGGAAATTTATACTTAGAAATATGTCTAGACAACATGTTGACATCATTCCAAACAAAAAGGAGGGTAGAGTTAATTTTTATCATGTCTAAGACATGATAAAAATTAACAAAAAGTTTTTTTTTTTTTTTTTATACCACATTAGATTTTTTTGAGAAATATTTTCCACCAGTCGGTCGGTTTTACTTTCTTTTTTTGGAGATGTTGATAACGATATATAAGTCGATATATAAGTTTCACTCACTGGGTTCTGATTCATTCATTTTCGCCTTTGCTTTCACGAGATATCGAGACCGCTTCAGCATTTCGAAGGAAGCCCCTTTCATGTTATACTGTTTCTACAATCGTCGCTTTAGATTAAATAAATACTGGTAATGAGTTTTTCCAAATAGTTTGGATGGAGGAGCATTGAAAAGAAACTGGAATAACTTTATCTGATTTGGATCCTTATAGACTTCTAAAGATTTAGACGCAAACGCTTTTCGTTTCTCTGGATCATCGTTTATATAGCCCAAGATGTGAATCATCCTCAATTCCGTTTCTAACAGTAATAAGACTATCAGCGACAGTTCATCTGTTTCATAATTGGAGAGACAGTGATTACGGATTTGATTCATCTGCTCTGCTGTAAAAAGTTGGTGTTTTCGACGACGAGGTTTCTTGACCACCACCTCATCTGCAGAAGGTAAGAACCATTTTCGTCGAATAGCATTTAAAGCATTTGAAATATATTTCGCGGAACGTTGTTTTTGATCGATAAGATATTGGTGATATTCTTGAAGTGTTTCGGTATGATTTAGATCTTTATGCATTTGTAAACACCAAGTTTCATATTGATTTTCATAAATAGAGTAGACTAATTTACTAGTTTTTGAGGGAGACATGATGCTTCTTTTATTTTTGGTATAATGAAGAACTCTTACTTATTTATAATTTTTTTATTAGGTTTTTGAATCAAAAAAAATATTTATAATAAGAAGAAGAAACAGTAGAAACAAAATGGCCGAATGTTGTCCAATTTGCTTAGACGAACTCATCGCCGAAGATGTAGAAACCATTTCTACTTTAACGTGCCAACATCAGTTCCACACGAAATGTATTGACATTTGGAGAGAAAAAGCATTGACGTGTCCTGTCTGCCGAGAACCGTTTGAAGATGCCCTGCAGAAATTAATTTCTATGTTTCTCCCTTTGCGACGTTCTTTTTTATATGATGTAATTTACGATTATGAAAATCGCATCAGGTTTTCAGACGATGAGGCTGATTTAGATGATTTACTCATGTATGAATTATTGGGACCTTGGGAAACTTCTGAGGAGGAAGAGGAGGAGGAAACAGAATCAATCGAACCTGAGGAAGAAAACCAGAGTGAGGAAACTAATTGAGACTGGAAAAAGGAATCGAGACCATAGATGGGTTTGAGTAAATTAGCCGATGACGGATGTAGGGATTGGACTCGAACCGATGGAATGGATTGGGACTGATATTCATCCCATTTCTTTAATCCCATCCGAAGATTTAAAGCCAATGACTTTTTCATATATTCGGAAAGAAGGAATCGCCAGGTTTCGGGACGATACTTTCCAACAATCTCGAGAGCGTTTAACATGCTGAGATAACATTCTTGAGCTGTCCGACACAGTTTCAAATGAAAGACAACATCCATTTCATTCTCGACTTGCTTCCACCATCTCCCAGTTTGATATTTCCTTGGGTACAGCACTTCATTGTGTGGATATATTTCAGCGTCATCTTCAATCCACGGTTTCATGGTACTGGAAGGAAGGTCGTAGGGATCGCCTAAATGATAATTCAGTAACTGACAATTAGATAAATTGAGATGAAGATGGCTCGTGAAAACAATGAGACGATCGGCATAGGCTGGTTTGACCACCGAGTCTCCAAAATTCGGTTCGATCCAGATGAGAAGATCGCAATGCGTGCCGTCGCATTCGTAAGACGGATCTAACCCGCTGACGAACCAATCGTTGGAATCGTCGAGAAGAATATGAACCGTTTTATGATGTCGAACAAAAAGGGTTTCCAAATGATAGGATAAGAGGGAAGGATGCCTTCCTAAATTACCTAATACAACGGTCACGGGTGCGTCTTGACATTTCTTGAAAAGATCTTGAATGGAACCCATGCTGGTTGTTCCGCATACTTGATTCCCGAGACGAGTCAGAAAAGATCCCATGCTTCTTATTCTTTATTTTTTTAACGCAGCTCGCATATATTCTTGATCTTTCTGGAATTCCGATTCAGGATAAGGTGGCTTTTGAAGACTGGCATTCACTTCATTATGAAATTGAAACCAGACGTGGGCAAAGTGTTCGCCTAAAAACCGTTCTTTATACGTTTTGAGTTTGGATAAGTAATGATACACACAAATCCCGCATCGGAGAGTTCGATATAAAGATTCTGTCACAAAGTCTCTCCAAAGAGTTTTCGCGAGACGAATATCCTCGTCCTGCTCGTCCTGAACTGAAAACGCTTCGGCCATCCAATGTAAAAGCCGCCAGTAATAAGGACCAAAGACCAACGTGTTGTGGTAATTGATGTGATGAAAATAATCTTCGGCTGAAAAAGGTTGTGGGGATACGGAAATGCCGATCCGGGTCATCAAGTCTCGAATTGCCTGACTTTTCCCCTGGAGTAATTCAATCACCGCTTTGTCTAAAAAGAAAAAGTATTCGCTCTTCCATCGAATACGGTACAGGAGCGTTAAGACGCAGTACGTGGTCAATTTAAAGAGTTGAATCCAACTGTATTCGCCTACCCAAGCTCCAGGTCGTAGAAACGTCCGTCCCCATTTATCTTGGTTCATTAAATTGGCCATGAATAATAAATAGGTGACGACGACTTCATCTAATCGTTGTTGGGGCTCTTCTTCTCGGAAAGCGGTCGTAAAGTAGGTGACGTCAATACCCGGAGGAGGAGGTGGAGAAGAAGGGGTTTTGAAGTGTAAACGTTCATGAATTTTATGAGCCACGAACGGTGAAACACGAGCCTGGCTTTCTTGGAGTTCGTTCGAAACGATCGGTTCATCTTCTAAATAAGTTCGTTTTAAACGTTTAAAGGTTTGAGCATCCATTCTCTTTACTTAAACCACCATTGACGAAAACGGCAATACCAATCTCCCACGCCTTTGTTTTGCACCAAACTGCCGAGCAATTCGCCGAAAGTTGTAAAAATCGTCAGCTTGCGAATGTATCCAAAAGCCAGAAAGAGAAAAATGAGTCCGTTGATGAGGAGGAAAAGGAGAAAGAACCAGCTTTGTGTTAAAATGAGACAAAACAGGATCACGAAGGACGTATACGCTCCAGCGACTAAAAGCGTTCCTAATGTTAAGGAATCCATTTGTTTTTTTTCTTCTTCTTCTCTATTCTTGACCTAATGTCTCGTAATAAAGGGTCCGATACGTAATATTCTGGTAAGCATTATAAACGGGATGGTGGATAAAGAGAAATAATAAAATCCATAAGAGGATCGATACCATATTTTTGTTTTCTTTGTTCTGAGTCAGAAGAGAAGAGATAATAATAAAGTAACTCATATTAATTAAAAAAATGGTTCGAAGGGATAAATCCAAATCTGATAAAGCGGAACGAAAATTGCTTCGAATGGAAGCAGCTCCTCCTAATCATGTAGGAGACCCAGTCATTGACAACCCCCTTAACAATCACCCTCCAAGCAATCCATCTAACCATCCTCCTCCAATCCATGACAATCCTCCTAATAATGATAATGTAGGCAATATTCCCATGGACGTGGATGAGGAAATAATTCGTCGGCATAGGCGAGATCTCCTGAATTACGAAGAATACTACCCCGATCGAATGAAATCAGATAAGCACTATGCCAAATTGGCTGACGGAAATGAGATTTATGCTAAGAATCGACAAGGAGATGAATTTTATATGCTGGATCCCGATGGAAATATTGTGTTTGCAAAACAAATCTCTCCCATCACCGGTAAAATAACCCCTGTCTATGCCGTCGATCATCTGAACCGTTCTATTTTACCCGTCGACGCCCAAAACCGTCCCGTGTAAGGATTTGATAGTGATGGGGAACCCATGTTTCCCATGGAAAACGGAAAAATGGTGTATCTGTTCTACGGAGGAAAAGAATGGTATCCGGAAAATCCTCAGACCAAAGAACAAATCTATGCTTTAGACGAGCACCATCGACCCTATTTTGCCAAAGACGAGCATCAAAAGCCTTACTATGCTCGAAAACTTGATGTCAATCAATTCCCTATCGAATATGCCCCTCTCGATTCCAACGGTCAACGGATCTATATTCCCTTAGAGAACAATAAATTCCAATACCCGTTTAATCTCGTCACAAAACGACCGCTGTTTGAACTCTCTCCGGATCAGGACGAAATGTATTTCCGAAACAATACGCTAGGTGAATATTATCCCGTCAACGAATTCAACGATGAAATTTACTCTCGAGATCGTTTGCACAATGAAATGCCGGCTAGGAACATCGATGGATCCCCTCATTACGCTAAGAGAGCGAGTGGGGACGAATACTATCCCAAGCAACTCAACGGTCTCGAAACGTATATTCGAATTGGAAATAGGGACGAACCGGCCTTAGATGCTTTAGGAGGAGGCATTTATGCGAAAGATGAAAACTTGGACGAATATTATCCGAGAATTTACCATGACGACAATGACGAATAAAGCAAAACGATTACCAAAGGATCTTCGATGGCAAAAGATGAGTATTATGCAGTCGACAATCTTGGAAATCAACGATATAGAAAGGATCGAAGGGAATTTGAAACATATATTACCACTGACGATCCCAGTCTACTGTATGCCCTAGACAAATATAAAGTTCCTCATTATGCTAAAAAACCCGCATATATCGGTGGAGAAAAAAAATTTCAGGAGTATTATGGAAAAATCAATAACTTGCCCGTCTTTCTAAAGTACCAGGGTCGAGAAATTTATGCCAAAGAGCATTCCGGGGCCGAGATGTATCCCAAAGATTTGTTTGGGAACGACATGATTGCTCGAGATGCCGACGGGCGGTATTATTATGCTAAAGATGAGACAGGAAATGAAAAATATCCCTTGTTCGCCGACGATACGGAACACAAGCCCGAATACATGTCTTACGCCCTTGATAAAAACGGTATTCCGTTCTATCCTATCAATTCTCAGGGTAAACCCATCTATCCTAAAAATGCTACAGGCGATGAATTTTATCAAATCCTTCACCCTTTCACTCAGCAAGTCATCTTTGGAAGAGATACCGATCAGAACCAAGTGTATGCGCGGAAAGCGGATGGAGGCGAAATTTACCCGGATAGCGGTCAATTCGCCGTGACGAGGCTGAAAGAATTCTTTTATGCTCATGATAAGAACGGGGTCATTATTTACCCGGTCGATCAACACGGTAACGAACGATATTTAGTGACGGACAAAGGATCGTACGATCAATTGATGAAAGATCCGGCCGTGAAACGATACGCCAAAGATGCAGAGAATAATGAAATCTATCCGGAAATTATTCATGCCGATAAGCGCATTACCCAAAAACCTTTAGGAAACCGGTACGCTCAAAATAAATTGGGTTAATATTACTACCCGGTCGATCGATACAATAACGAGTACATTGTCCAGTTCAAGAAAGTGAGTGAGGAACAAATCTTTGCGAGTGGATACCCTATCACGTGTGATCAAATCATCATTGTTCCCAATTTAAATGACAAGCCCTGGATGCCTGCGTTTATACGAGACCCTAGAATTGAACCCGAAAATTTGATAGGCTACTTGTACCGATCGCATTCGAAACCGATGGATTATTTGACCAATTTGAGATCTAAACGCGCTTCTCGACGCGGATTCCAACCCTATAAAGTTATATATAATAACTCGGAGGGTAAAGTGGTCGAGAAAGTGGAAAGCGGTCTTCCAGGACAGGAAGATCCAGTGGAAGAGGAAGAGAAAAAGAAGAAAAGAAAAAAGAAAATATATGCCAACCCGATACAGTCTGACGAAAATAATCATCAATCCACCACGAACTGGACTAAAATCATTCTTTCTATGATAGGTATCTTGGCGATACTTGCGTTCCTAATCTGCATTAATATACTGTTTAAAAACTAAAGTCGTGAGAGACAGAAAAATATCTGAAACAATCCATTCTTAAAAAGATTGGGATGTCTTTTCAATCCAGTCGGTTGGAAAAAATTTTTCAGAGCTGAAAAAAAAAAAAAAAAAAAAAAAAAAAAAAAAAAAAAAAAACTTTTTGTTAATTTTTATCATGTCCTTTAGACATGATAAAAATTAACTATCTACTCTTTTTGTCTAGGAAAATGATGTCTCACCCTTTCGAAAATTAGACCATGACTCACCCTTTCTAAAAATAAAATTCCAAGAAATAAATGAGTCATGGTGTATTTTTAGAAACATGGTGAGACATCATTGAAAACAAAAGGGGATAGTTAATTTTTATCATGTCTAGAAGACATGATAAAAATTAACAAAAAGTTTTTTTTTTTTTTTTTTTTTTTTTTTTTTTTTTTTTTTTTTTTTTTTTTTTACAGAATTTTTTCTTAGCTCTGAGAAATTTTTTTCAGCCGACTGGATTCACAAGTCATCACCATTTTTTTTAGGAATGAACTCTTCCTTATCTATTTAAGCATTTCGAGTTTCGCTTCAAATGTGTACGTGCTGTTGAAGAGGGACCCACCTAGATCCTAGTTGACTCATTCATGGGGAAGGAAAAAAAAAGTATTCTATAACGTGTTGGATAATGTTGGAGGTAAGTCTCTTTCTTTTTCATTTTTTTCTAAAGATTTATGAGTGACAAACGGAAAGGTTTCTTTCTTGTACTCTTGAAGGCGATGAAAATAAAACAAAGCTTCTTGGAAAGCACAATATTTGGTCCGACCTATATGTTTCGGACAAAACGATGAATATTCATAGTTCATTGGTATGGGCGCGGTATGAAACGCCTCCTTGTTCTTGGAGACGAAATTGAAATAAATAGGACGGGCCAGTATCTGGTACAAAACATTAATTTTCCAATAATGAGGGCAGTAAACGTTTTTATATCCTGCCGTTAGAGCTACGAGAAACGGTTTTAATTGATCGTACGGCAAATGACCCTCATTCCATGAAAAGCCATGCGTTATATCCGCTAACGGTAAATGAACACTCGATACACTTTGTTTGGCGGAATAGGATAATTCAGACCACGGTATGGGTGGTTCCACGTAGATAATGCCTTGGGAACGATCATGGGTGATATAAGCCACTTCTTTAATAATATAGTCGGAAAAGTCATCATTATAAGAAAGATTGATTTCTTTGGCGAGAGGATCACCATTCAATTCGAAACCTTCGAAATTGAGAACGATATAGGATTCCATGTTTTATTTTTATCGGTCATCTTGTTTCAGGAGAACATTGAATCTAAAATCCTCTACGGTTATCACATGAAAATCTCTCAATTTGCCTTTTAGATAGGTGGCTCCAACTAAGTGGATGGATTGAGTTCCATATTTTTTCTTTAATTGTTGGAGACAAATCCGCTCTGATACTTGTACTGCAATAGGTCCTAGACGTATCTTATCCTTGCGAGTGAACAGAGTTATATATTCTATACCCACTCGATGTTGACGAAACTTTTCTAGAAATTGTATTAAGGACCAAGATTGAAGACCCAAGGTCGATTTTAAATCTCTTTCCAAATTAAACGTGGCAGTATGGGAAATAAGAACAATATATCGAAAGGAGGGACCTATTTGTCGATTGAACCGTTCGGTGATTCGCCATGGAAGAAAGGTTGAATGATTCATTTTTTTTTCAATTTAATTTAATTTTTTTTCTTCTTCTACGGTTCGAAAGATTAAACAAGCATGGCAGAGTATTACGATATTTCTGTTTTGAAAACTATTCAATTACCGATTGATCGACTCATCCGATTCGTGATTGGGCAAAATCCTCAACTTGAAAACTATCAAGCGACGTACCGGTTTCTGAATTTATTTTTTGAGATTACGCCTCGACTCGTTCGAGATTTTAAATCACAGGCCGTTGCTCATATCCGTCACGTGTTAGATAATATGTCGCAATATGGACACCTATATCTTTTAATCGATCAGCGGCCCCTGTTTAATGCCCTGGAATGGAATGATGAAGAATTTATTTTATCGAATGAAGAAGTCTTAGACCCTATTCGCAAAATGGCCAGTCAGTTTTTTTCTAAAGATTCTGCTCATTACCATATCACTTGCATCTATCTCTTATATTTTTACGCACTACTCGCGAATCCGAAATATACTTGGATCACAATGGATTATTTAATGCACGGCAATAAATATCATCAATATTTATTAGCTAAACATGCTCACGAAGAAAAGTAAAAATAAAATCATTAGACGAGAAATTTATTTTTGAAAAGATAAAGCAATATAATGGAATTTTATCCGAATCGATATGGTAGCGAATATTACAAATATCGAAAAAAAGATCCAGTCTTTGTGAAAAGTGAATATGGTCATGAAAGGTATGCCATTCACTCCCAAAAGGGGGAAATCTATCCCTACAAAGGTGATCCTTTCGCTAAAATCCGAGACGGCCTTCCATATTATGCCAAAGATCGCAAAGGAAATGAAAAATATCCTCTACAACGTAAAAAATCCCTCGTTATTCAAATTCAAAACGAATTCGTTCTGGCCAAATACGCGGACGGAAAAGAACGATACCCGGTGGATTTTAGAGGGAAAGAATATTATTTAGTGAAAAATGAAGAACCTTACGTCCTGAAAGATGCCCAAGGTGAAATCTACTTTGCTAAAACATGTAGTGGAAAAGTCCTCATTCCCTGGAATTATTTTGAACTGTACAAGTATCTTCTCTCAGAACATTATAAACGCAAATGCGATGCTGCAGGAAACTGCGTTTATCAATCCACGGTACCCGTTGAAGAAATTCTTAAAAAGTTGTTTCCATGCCTCTGTTTGTGCTTAGCTGAAATACCTACAATGGCTTTTATTTTAGCAGCTACGTTAATGTCAATACCAGGACTGTAAGAACAACGTTCTTATATATAGTCAGTGAGAAGAGAAAGAATGACTCGAAGCTGGCTGAGAAAAAATTCTAAAGATTTAAAAAAAAAAAAAAAAAAAAAAAAAAAAAAAAAAACCCTTTTTCTTCCGAAATTGATGTCTTCAATTTTCGAAAAATTGAAGACATCAATTTTCAGACTAAAAGGGGGGTATTTTTTTTTTTTTTTTTTTTTTTTTAATCTTTAGAATTTTTTCTCAGCTGTTAGAAATTTTTCCAACCCGACTCGATCGACCGGACATCACCATGTTTTAAGAATGGACTCTCACTTATATATTTCAGCATTGCGAGTTTCACTTCACATGATTCTGTGTTTTTGAAGAAGAAACATCTTGAAATCTGGCTTTCTTCAGTCAACTTTTGTTTTTTCCAAGTCATTACACAATGAAATGTTGGGAACCTACCTCATGCATATGTAAAAAGGTTAGTAATTCTTGTCTTTTTTCAGATTTTTGATGATAACATTATCGTAATAAATAACTTGTCTTTTATGCTGAGGCAGATCAATGGGTTCATCGTCCACTTTTAAATGTTTCGTGGTTGAGTGTTCTCCCTCTTCGTCGTCATGCTTTCGTTTGAGAGACGAATTCAATTCGGCATTTTCAAACTGAAGGGGTTCTACTATATCCAAAGACGAGGAAATATTATTTTCGGCTGAAAAGGAACTGAAATCCATTTCGGTCCGTTTCAAATGTCCAAATTCATCATTGAAACGCATAATGAGTTCCGTTTCGTGGATGGAGGTGTCGCGCATCGTTTTCAAAAATTGTCGAATGGCCGATTTCAGTTCGTTAAAAGTCGTAACAGAACCGGGAATGATTTGTACATCGGCATACTGTTTGAATTGTGTAAAAATATCGGTCGAAGATAAAAATTCTTTTTTGAATTCTACTAATATTTCAGGTTCGGAACGGTAACGGATCATGCCGTCCTCCATGTTAATATTGTGGGCCAGATGCAGATAAATCATTAAAAAGAAACCTTTATAGGAATCTTCGACGATAGAATCTTTGGTTTCAAGTAAATATTGATCCTGCATCACTTGTTCTGAGGTGAGGGATGGAGCATTATTCGTAAACACGGCGTCAAAAGGAATCGCTTCCACGCGATCATTAAACGCCTCTGTGGCCGTACACACTGGGAACGTATTGGTAGAAGCCATGAGTTTGGCACTGGGAATCGCTCCTACATTTTGCTCGTATAAATTCCGAAAACTGGTGGTCGAATTACCCGTGATTTCTTTCACGAGGTTTTCGTTTAATTTTCCCGACATTTCTTCAACAGTCACTACTCGACAACAAAATAACGAAGAGGCCAGTTCGGGTTGGGCTGATAGTCCTTGACCACTCGTCGTTTGTAAATTGACGGCTCGAATACCATGACTATAGCCCCCAAAGACCTTCGAGATCATTTGAAAGAATTTACTTTTTCCATTGCGCGTGTTGCCTTTCAAAATAAAAAATTTGCGACCGTAATTGGTCGCAATGAGAAGACTGGCCAGGACATCTAAAAGGTACATGAACAGATCGTATTCGAAACACGTATATTTACACATGTGCACATAAAAATGAAGCATGCTTTGAATGAGCGGGTTGGTTTCTAGTTTGTCATGAAACTCGCGCACTTTTTCCCGCAGCGTATCCAGTAAATCGTCCGTGAGGTCGAGAAAACAGCTTTTCAGGTATTGTAGAAAAAATTTCCGGTCGGTTAATAAACGATAGATGGCTATCAAATCCGGATCGTGACGAAATTGCATCAACTCGTGTCGACTAAAATTGATGCCCAGACGTCGATCGGATAGGTAAAATTCCGGAACCGTCCCTCCTACATGACCCGTCAAGAGATTCAGAACCCCATCGTGGGTTCGAATATGCCATTTATGTCGATCCATTTGAATGATTTTACGATCAATGTTGGTTCGACTCAGAATGGACGAGACCACATAATTAATGTTGACCTGTTTCATAATGTCTGTGAAAGGACACATGTTTTTAGTTTTATCGGCAAACTGATTCCGAGCATAGGCCTGAATGGAGGACCAGATGGCATTCATCAGATTTAGAATTTCTATCTGGTGGGGCACTTCTTGCCAGTACTCGTGGATATTATTTCACATATAGCGTTGAGGTTTCTTACAGGAATTGTGCATGGTAATGACGAGAATCGGAAAATATCGCTCTTGAATTCGATGAATTTGTTCCACGAGCTGATCTCCAGACACCGAATATAAAATAACGCCTTTCATGGTTTTGATAATATCTTCCAGTTTATCTTTAAATTTGTAAATTTTAGGATTGAGATTCGAACCACAAAAGAGGATCGTGTCGAGAGTAAAATCTTGGGAAATGATATCTATAATTTTACTGTTGATTTTTCCACAGAATCTATGAGTTCGTGAGATTCTAATATCGTACGCAAATGGGATGCGAGTGTATGGGAGGACATTCGTAAATGTTGACACAAGGCACAAAAGACAGGTAAAAAATAGTAACCTTGATTGTACTGCATAATCGTACGAAGGGGATTGGGATCGGAATGCAAACTAGGATTGTCTAACTTGAGAGCTTGATTCACCGTCTGGAATACATCGTTTTCGATGACGATAGAATTTTGACTTTCCCGGTACCATCGTTTTAGAGCCCGGTTATTCGATTCAAAGTCTGAAATCACAAACCCGTTAAACTTGATAAAGTAAAACGTTTTTAACCAATGATGACCTTCGGTTCCAAAATCCTTCCCTTTGTAAATATACATCGGGGTTTTTAGTTTATACACAAACGTAGCCACTTTTTCATCGTCGGGTCCAGCTTCCTCATCTTTGCTAATAAGCGTGGGATACGATACTCGATACAAAGGATCGTACAGTGTCACCACAGGCATCATATATTCATAAAGTTCTTTTTGAATATCCATTGGCTGGAGGTGGAGCAGTTTACGAAAAAAGGAATTGGTATTATCCTTGCGACGTTTAAATTTTGATTGAATGCCTAACAATCGCATGCTGAAAGCATTGGGATTGGTCAAATCTAAACGCCAGGTGGTTTGTTCGTCTACATAAATAATCAGCATGGGTTCGTATTTATTCGTATAGGGCTTGGAGGAATTCACAAGCGTCGCATTCGCTAAAACGTCCAATTGGAAAATAAATTCAGATGTTTCGTGATAGAACCGGGGTTGAAGTTGGCTGCAGAATTGAATATAATTAACATGAGCGATCGAGATTTCCGGCAAATGGACATGAATACCACCTCCTGGACGAACAGCCACAATAAAAGTAAAATGCTTAAGGGATAAAAAGTAAAATTTTAAGGTTGAGAGAATAACAGAATCTACATAATCGTAGAGCATAGATGAAGGAAGGGATGCATCGCATTCGGTTTTAATATCAATATCTAGGATAAGGGAATGATGGGTCGTCGAGCAAAGATCCATCGTTAAAAAAAGATTTTCGGCAGACGTTCGAGTATAAAATCGAGAAAATTGTGCGTAGTCTTTTCGGTTACAGCAAAAGATTCCTCCCGACATCTGGTAGAAAATGTAAGCATCGTTGGGCGCATCTCCAACCGAATTAATCCTTGTTAAATAATGGAGGCTCTGCGACATGATTATATATCTTTAACTTGATTAATATTTCTTAAAAAAATACAAGCAATGCTTTGTAAGTAAATATCCTATAAAATCTCCACGTGCTCCTCTAAATAATAAATAAACTGAGCACTTTTACCTTCATAAAGTCTGTTCCTATATACTGTTGAATTCACGGCACAGAATGATTTAGAGTGAAATTCGTTTCGCACATCTTAAATAGATAAACCAGAGTTCTTTCTAGCCAGAACTCAGAAAAAAATTCTAAAGTGGATATTAAAAAAAAAAAAAAAAAAAAAAAACTTTTTGTTAATTTTTATCATGTCTTTAGACATGATAAAAATTAACTACCTTCCCCTTTTGTCTGGGAATGTTGTCTCACACTTTCGGAAAATAGAACATGACTCATCCTTTCTAAAAATAGAACTCCAATAAAAGAATGGGTCAAGGTATATTTTTTAGAGAGTGAGACATCCTTCCCTGACAAAAAGAGGGGACAGTTAATTTTTATCATGTCTAAAAGACATGATAAAAATTAACAAAAAGTTTTTTTTTTTTTAAATATACATTTCAGATTATCTGAGAAATTTTTCCCAGCCAGCTTTTACTTTTCTAGACATAAACGTCCTTGTTTATGTCCTTGAATGACGTCATTTCTCATGTATATATAAAGCGTGTAAGTTGGCTCTGTAGACTTATTCCTTTCGAGGAAGAAGGCGAGATAAAGTAAGCTCTGTCATGGATAATGAAAAGTATTACAATGTTTCGGATTATGTGGAAGCGTATGGAAATGTTTATAGACAATATTATTTTATAGCTGTTCGTTTCAAACTACCCATCTTCCATGTCGATACTTTGAAACATTTTAGCCCGGGTCTCGTTCGAGCACCTTGCATTCTCGTGGTCAGTGAAAATCGACTCATTTTCCAAG
Source organism: Stegodyphus dumicola (assembly GCF_044657685.1). NCBI lineage: Eukaryota > Metazoa > Arthropoda > Arachnida > Araneae > Eresidae > Stegodyphus > Stegodyphus dumicola. The sequence goes on from NC_140770.1 coordinate 157,394,174, forward strand.
GAGAAAATTTAGACAAAGACTATCCGTTTTCTCGTGGGTCTTTAGTCTTTTGCGTGCATGGAACAAAAGAGGATCCTCGTTGGATTAACGTCTCTAGAGATACGACCGATCAGTTTTTACAAAATTTATTTCCCTCTCGAGATTTTATCAAGGTCTCCTATGAAAATAATACTTTATTTGTTTGTTCTACCATCAATCCGTTTTCCTTGTTCTGGAAAGTACTTCCTCGCAATATGGCTTTTCGCGCCTTAAGCGATGTGACGATGACCTACATAAAAAGAGAACCTTTCCAGTTAGAGCATTGCATGCGCCTCCGATTTTTCAAACGAAATACGCACGTCTGGGAATCGTGGTCCAACTGGTATCACTATTTACATCCCATGCTCATCCTCCACTTCATACATTTAACGGGACAAGCTGCGAGTGCTCAATTGGCTGCCAAACTTCATAAATTGTGGAAACGCTCCCTTCCACCTTACCTGCATACGGATTCTATTCCATCGGACTTTTATACTTGTGAAATTACTTTTGACGACACGAAATTAACCGGTGTTTGGTTTGTCGTTTTGAATATGTCTTTAGTGATGTATGTTTCGCCCATGATTGCGTCATTCCATCATGAAACGTTCCTCGACGTGAATCGTGAACAATGTAATTATTGGCTACCGTTTTACCGAAATAATGAATTATGGACCCGAGAAGGATTTAAAATATACGTTTCCCACTTTAGAAAGAATCGTCGCTACTTGAAAGAAGTCATGATTTGGTTATCGTCCCGCTCCGAAGAAAAATATCAATATATGTTGCTCGATTTGAACAAAGTAGCCTACCTTTTAATGATTTAAAAAAAAGCAAAAAGAAAAGAATGTTACGAGAACTGGTTCGATGTCTTATTCAATACCAGTCCGATCCCACTTTTATATCTTTAAATGTCGTTGATGGTCTCAAACAAAATCTTCGAGACGACGTGATCGATGCTTTTCTCCTGAGTCCACCTTTACTCCATCTCTATCCTCAACTGTATAAAAAGAGTTCGAGCATCATCGATTTCTTGTTTCGCATTTCGGGCTTGCATTTGGAAGAGATTGTTCCGATGGAATCGCAGGACCTGGAAAACAAAATCGCTTCTTTGGAAACTCAATTGGAGGCAGATCGGAAAGCCTTTGAGAAACAAATCGAGACGCTCCAACAAGAGCACCGGAACGAAATGCGTTATTTTCTAGCAGAAAAAGAACAATATGTGAATACCGCTCGATTCGGAAAAGAGCATTCAGTCGGGGATTTGCAGCGACAATTGGAACGCCTTACATGGGAGAAAGAAACCCTGCAGACTGAGTTGGAGCAGCTGAAACGGAATCACGAAACCTTACAAACTCAGTGGGAGCAATTGAAACGAGATCACGAAACCTTACAGACACAAATTCGAACGCACGAGTCTGAAACAATACAATGGCAGAGGCAAATAGTAGAACAACAACAACAACAACAACAACAATTGAATAATAATAATAATAATATCGAGTTTCCAAACCGTTTGATGAACGAATGGCAAATGCTCCACCAACGCTACGAAACAGGACTTGAAGAATGGATGCAACGAACGGAAAGTTTAATCTGCCCTTTGCAAATGGCTTTACAAGAAACGATCGAGCAATTGAAACTTCCTCCTTCTTCTACGACTACGGTCCTTGAAACTTTACCGCTCGAATCGCCTCCTTCTCAGCAGCTCATGATCGAGTCGTCGCGATCTAAATTAGAGCAATTACAAGACACCCTCGGCCAGTTTTTAACATCGTATCAATCGGAACAAAAACAGCACGTCCAGCAATTGAACGAGGAACTGAAAGGACAATTGACCCTTTGTCAAAACGAAAAACGGATATTCGAAAAGCAGTTGGAGCAGGGTCAGAAAGAACGAACTGACCTCCTGCAAAAATGGAAAATCATGTCCGAAACACATTTCCAGGAAGGTATTCAACGCGTTCTTGACACGCTGCAAAAGAAAAATCCTCATATCGAGACGATTCTTCCAGACGAAATGGCTAAACAAATGAAGGAGTTCCACGAAACGCAGTTTATGACGTTTTTACAGACGATCCTTCCCCCCTCATTTTGGAAACCTTTAGGTGCGAACCAAGATTGGAAAACATTTTTCTTCCAGCAAATTCAAACGTATATCCAGTATTTACAAAATTGGCAAACCCAGCTTTTGAACCAATTAACACTTCTCGGGAATGCTTTAAATTAATCGCTAACGCCCGACAATTTAGCTCATTCCGTTCTTCACAGTCTCCCTTCTTCCTCTAAAAGCATGATGGAAGACACGACCCTCTTGCAACGATTGCACGATCCTCAACAATCGATTGAGAACCAGAACGAAGCGAAGGAGGTCCTACAACAAATCCAAGCTCAACTCCATCGGGATCGTAGCCAAGAACATAAAAAATTACAGCAGAGTCTAGAACATGAAAAACGGCAACGCGTCACTTTGGAAAAGAAACTGGAGGTCCTGAAAACGAATTTGGTAACTCTGATACGGACTAAATGGAATGCGTATTTTGGGGCCACGGATTACGATCAGATTCTCTCGGAACTCGAAAAAGTATTCCATTTCAAAGAAAATCTAGAGAGGACCCTCGAAACGCAATTGGCGCAACTGAAAGGTCATTTTCCCGAAATACCGGTCGTTCAATTCGATAATTTGGCGTCGAGCATGATCGAATGGGCTCGACAGGTCGAGAATCACAACGATTTTGAAGTCGAGCTCCGTAAAACCAAAAAACAACTTTTCGAATTGAAACAGAAACTCGATCAAGTCGAAAGTAATTATACGAAATGTAATGAGTACCTCCTCTACGCCAAAACGAAATTGACCACGTTCCTAAAAACGATCCTTCAGAATGACCCTAGTGATCAAAGAGAAGATTGGCCGCAAGCCGTTGTCCATCAACTCCAAAACGTGATTCACGAGCATCGATAATTTCAAGATCTCGTTTATACACAAATTGTCACGCTTCGAGCCCAGTTTCCGAACATACCGGATCCCATTGAAGAATTGGCGAATTCGGTGATTTTATATTTCGAGCAGGAACGAGACCTGTATCGACGGCAGTTGGAGGAACGTCCTCACATTACCGAAGTGAAAGAACCCACTACTGTACCGGCCATTACGTATCCTACGGATCAAGTAGAGGAATTACAGCGGGAAGTGAAAGATTTACAAAACCAACTGGAAGTGTCTCGGTCTTGAAACCAAACTTTAGAAAACCAACTGGCTAAAGCTCTCGTAGCTCCGCAGGATGTAGAAATGTCCGATACTTCGAAATATAAACGAAAGCACGTATCGACGGTCGACGAAGACTATGTAAGAGGTCTGTCATTGGATTTACAAGATGCCAAACACGCTTTAGATCGATGTCTGGACGAAAAAGCCCACTTGCAAAAGGAATTGGAACACATTAAAACCGAACCAACCCCTTCTCCCTCCGTATCGTCCGATTTCAAAATGCTCAGTGACCTGTTTTATCAATTATACGTGTCCTATTTTCGATTACGATTTGATGTCGTGTACGGAAAAACCGTTTTTTCGTCGGAGGAATATATTAGATCCGTGCTGAATAAATTGGATTTCGTGGATCGAAGCATTCGATCCAATATGACTGTGAAAGAATGGACCGATGTTTTATTGCAATACATCAAGTGGGACGTACAAACTCTGACAGGAGGGTTAGATTGGCAGGGGTCGCATACAGCCTACATTAAAGATGAATTCTTAACCTATTGCATGAATCAAACGATTGAAATCATTGACCGGTACGCGAAAGAATTGAGGAAACAGACCGAGATGTTTAGAAGTCCATAAAATAATAATAAAGGGGAACTATGGAATATTCAGAGTTAATCGATCGTATTCTTGCGCAGCCGATTTTAAAAGCGGGGATTGACGAAATCGTTGAAAATAACCCGAGAACGTTAAACCTCGTGAGCCGGGAATGGAAAAATATGTTAGCCAACAATCCTCAGTTTCAAGATTTTCAAGCTAAAGCGATCCCGTTCCAGCATCCCGTAGAAAAAGGTTATATTCAGATTGAAAATATTAAAGATTTCAATCATCATTATAATATTCTCGTAGCGGGGTATTGGGTTCTCTGCGCTACTAATTATAAGAGGAATCTGAATGCCCATTCTTTCATATGTAAACTCTGTCCTCCTCTGGTGGACATTACCAAAGCCGTGGCCGCCGATCATTCCCAAATGCTGATTTCAGAACAATGTCGGTTCTTCATTGAAAAATGTAGACCTTCTCTCTGTAAAGCGTGTCGGCAAATGAGTCAACGAAATGATCTGAATTCTCAGATGTCTCAAAATCAATGGTGTTTACCCAAACCAAAGTGTTTGATGGAACGACCCTTTTAAACGTGTTTCAAGAAACCCTGGACCAAGAATTTGTGAATAACGATATGTTTATTGGTATTTTAAATATTAAAATTAATTCGCGGTACTTTTACGAAACGGACGCTTTGTATTGTAGAGTAGGAGGCATTTGTAGAGATATGATTCTCTTTCAAGAAGATGCTCTGAATATGATCGAAAAACCCGTGTTTCAGTTAAATATTTTAGAACCTTCTTCGAGAAATATTATTAACGAAACCATTTCCACTACCTTCGATAAAGAGAAAATCAAAACTGAAAAGATGGATCTAGACCAGGTTCCCAACAAAAGCAAGAACAATCCAGATCTGTGCAAACCATTCAAGAAAGAGAAGCCTAAGAAGGAGGCTGAGCATGTAAAAGGCAATGAGGATCCAGTCTATTTAGGTGAGGTTTCTGCCAGTTCTATGAAGAACAAGTTTAGTAAATTTGCGTATAAACCGTACGCTCTCAGGTCTCGTCGTGATCTGGATTAGAAGTTAAAAAAAAAAAAAAAAAAACTTTTTGTTAATTTTTATCATGTCTTTAGACATGATAAAAATTAACTACCCTCCCCTTTTTGTCTGGGAATGTTGTCTCACTCTTTCGAAAAATAAACCGTGACTCATTCTTGGAATGATTGCCATTAGAAAGGATGAGTTATAGTCTACTTTTAGAAAGTGTGAGACAACATTCCCAGACAAAAAGGGAAGGGGGTTGTTAATTTTTATCATGTCTAAAGACATGATAAAAATTAACAAAAAGTTTTTTTTTTTTTTTTTTTTTTTTTTTTTTTTTTTTTTTTTTAGGTCTCAAAAATTTTTTCCAGCCGACTCGATCAACAAGACCATCATTTTTTTTTTTTCAAGAATGTGTTCTCACTTATCTATTTAAGTCATTCAAGTTTCATTTCAGATCGTTTAATGCTATGGCCTGTGTACAAGCTTCTACATGATGAAAACAGATTCTGTGTCAAGGTATATTACCATTTTGTTTTTTTTTTCCTTTTTACATAATAGAAATTTTTCTGTACTGACTTTTTAACCCCCCAACCAAATCAATTTTTTTCTCCAAACCTTTTCGCATTTAGCAAGTTAGGAACCGCGTATCAGAAAACTGCATGGCATTTTTCATAATGAGATTATCGGGCAAATCCTTTCTCGTCAATTGTTTATTTAAAGCCGTTTCTTTGGGATACGTGATGCATTTGGATTGATAGAGATGCGAAGATCCTGTTTCTTCTCCCATCACAACAATCGGTTCAGGGTGACAAATATCTTCTAACGTATAAAACCCAACCCCTTTCTTGTACGCGACATTCGAAATGACGGTTTCGGGAACGAGGTCTAAATTGGGTAGTTTATGAAAATCGAATAAACAATGCGCCAGCAGGAAATTGTAAAAAGGAGAGAATTCCGTTTTAGGGTCGACAAAGAGACCTCCATTCGCCATGTCGCATACATTTATCTTGTCGAAAAGCGTCGCTACATTTGAATTATTAATATAGTGGTATAAACCGCAAAGACGTTGCTGAAGCGTGCTCTTGAAATGAACCATCATTTCTTCTTGCATCTTCGTGGTATTGTTCACGCCTAAACCAATTTCGTTCGTGTTGCCAACACTTAAATTCCGTAGCAGTTCGTAATGGAAACGCCGATCAAACACATCCATGGCGTTATTGCGTTTCAAGTCGGTCGGGTCTTGAGAATACAGGTGGTTGATATAATGCTCGATGCACGGGTTGAGTTTAAACGTGAGATCGTCCAACTGGACGTCGTGTAAATCGGGTCGGAAATGTTTATCCAGGAACTCGCGCGTCGGTAAAATGACAGTATTTTTCGGAAACGAGAAATTTTCCTTCACAATCAGGAAAGGTCCAACGACCTTGGTATGCGATTCCGATTCCATTCGATGATAATAAATTTGCAATCCATTAGGATTTCGAAGATGGTTCAGGCAGAGAATATTCCAAAACGCCGAAATATTGTCCGACCCACAAGGAATTTTTCGATTACTAAAAATACAATTGGATTCGTTCATTGTCTTGGTTTCTGAAAATCCGGCAAGGGTCAAGAGACATGCGATTTTTTAACAAGTCTGGAGGCAAAGTCGCTAAACAATTTAAACAATTCGACATTCCTGAGAAACGAGCAGGGGAGGTCGCTAAAGTCGTCGCGAAGAATAAACCCCTTCAAAAAGCTTTTGATAAAGTGTTTAGTAAGAAAGCTCTTCTGACCGCAGGAGGGGTGACGGCCGTCGCGCTCGGTTCTCAATATGTCAACCAATACATTCGGGACAATTCGGGCTGTTTTCTCTACAACGGAGGGGACATGGTTTGTAAACTTAAAGAATTGAGTTGTCGTCAACCCGAACCTGTTCACGGGATCGAATCGTGCACGGGATTTCCTATTCAGCAATGGAATGCGTGTGAAGGGTACGACAACGAGAAAGAGGATACGTGTTGTCGATTATGTGATTGTCAATATCACGATTGTACACCGACGCAAGAATTGAAATGCCGTCGACCCACGATCGCAGAAGCTTTAACGCATTTCAGTCAAGACGTGACGGGTTCCATCACGAGTGGTATTTTAGATGTTTTGGGTAATTTACCGTACCTAAAACCAATCTTGTTGGGAATCGTTCTTGTCATCATCGGCCTTATTATTTGGAAATTCGTATAAGAAAAGATGGATATCGTTACACTTCAATCCTTAAAGACTCCTATCGATCACCTTCTTCATCATAAATATCGTCCTCGACTGAATACCGTGGTACCTCAATATATCAAATTTCATAAATTTCCGCCCTTCACGAGCCTCGTCACGCTCGAACTAGTGCGCGATCCAGAAGTACGGGAAGCGGTGCGAGACTATATTCAAACACTGTTTCGAGAAAAAGAGAAATACGGCTATTTGTATTTTTTGAGTGAACAAAACCTCGTACTTCCATTTACAATTCAATGGAATACAGAATTGGTCATGGATCCACTGAACTTTTTTACTATCATTACGGAAATAGATCAGATAGCCGACCAGTTCGCTCAACGGGGAGATATGACGTACGAAATAACTCGCGTTGAAATACTCTATTTTTTAGTGTTGATTGTGAATATTCAACTCAATTGGATCACGGTCGATTATTTGCTACGATGTAATCAGATGTATGATTACTTGATTGCTGCTCCTAATCGAATCTTGACCAATTCCGAAATGGAAAAGAATACAATATGATCTCCAAGTTACGAAATGCTTCTTCTTCAACCCTCCTGAGCGATCTGAAGTAAAACTTGAAATGTTTAAATAGATAAGCGAGAGCCCATTCTAGAAAGAATTTTGAGATGTCTTGCCAATCGAGTCGGCTAGGAAAAATTTCTGAGAGCCCAGAAAAATTTTTGTAGATGAAAAAAAAAAAAAAAAACATGTCTTAAGACATGATAAAAATTAACTCTCTCTTCTTTTTGTCTGGGAAGGATGTCTCACCGTTTGAAAAAAACAAATCATAACTCATCCTTTCTCATGGCAATCATTGCAAGAATGAGTCACGGTTTGTTTTTCGAAACGGTGAGACATCCTTCCCAGCCAAAAAGAAGAGAGAGTTAATTTTTATCATGTCTAAAAGACATGATAAAAATTAACAAAAAGTTTTTTTTTTTTTTTTTTTTTTTTTTTTTTGTAAGCTCTCAGAAATTTTTTCCAGCCGACTCGATTCACAAGACATTTCAAGATGACGTCATCGTTTCAAGAATTGTGTATATCAGTGGATAACTTTCGCACTTCTTGTGAGTTGAGTTCCTAGCTGAGCTAAGGGAATCACCATTTCTCAATCTACAGATATTTGTTTCGTTTTCTTTTCTCTTTACAACAGAACACATGGAGAGGAAACTGGTCGTTCCATAAATTCAATTCTTAACCGGACAATATCGAGAAATTTTCGAGCTTCCTGACTTAGGCGAATGACGATCGGGGACGATGAATTTCTTGGTACAATGATACCTTCTTCTTCTTCGGTTTCGACCGTTTCGGCCGAAAAGCATATTTTATGTCGAGCCAAAGTTAGAGCCAATTGAAAGAGTTTCAGATTGCCGTACCTGATTTCTGGTTCCGTGGAACGATTCTGATGATAAAATTCCAGCCATGATTGAACCAGGTAAGGTAGATGAGCATAGGGTTTAGCAAGTGGAACTGGTTTTTCTTCTTCGATTTTGGTCAGACACCATAAATCATGAGGAATGGAAGCATATCGAACTCGGTGAAGCGCATGCTGACAATCGTATTCGTAACTCTCGAGAAACGTCAATTCGCTCACATCTGTGACGGGATGGATCAGACACGCCGTGTTTCTATTAGCAGGTTGTTTCGGATGAGATTCGAGCATGACATAACTTAAACATAAGAAAGCCTTTTTGTATTCAAACCCGATGACCGTCGAACAGAGTACGACCGGTTGGAGTGGATACGTGGTTTCTGGTTCGTAGAGAATAGGAATCCAGTGCACGGTCTTGGGGATGGCTTGATATTCCATGTACCGCTGATACGGTGATCGAACATATAAAATCGTTTCCGGTTCAGAACCGTTGACGACGAGTCCAATGCATTTCCCGTTAGGATTCGATCGAGTAGCATTTTCGAACCCGATTTGAAACGGGTATTCGATCAAGAGTCCGACCTTCTCAAGCGAATTTCTCTGATCGTACGTATTCAAAATATCTTGGACAATATATTGAGGATGGTGCTGATACGTCCATTGTTTTTGAATGAGCGCCGTACTCTTATTGTACTCAATGGGAAACGGGATGGGTTTCTCAGGATTCACGGACGGTAAAAATTCAATAAAGGAGGACGGAAAAGCCGTTCGCGTTTTCAGAGGATCGTAATAAACCTCCGGTCGATCTTTCCATTCGTTGATGAAATTATGGACGAGGTCGTTCTCGTGATGGACCTGGTTGGACAAAAAACAAAGACGATACCTTTTCCCTCCGTCATCTTCTGGTAAATGTAATCTGGGCCCGTTATCATCATCAAAGTAATGTCCTCCTGGATACGGTGTATCCCATTCGTCTAAATATAGAATTGTATGATTATTTTGGGAGCGGTACACGTTTTCGAACACGGGATTTTGTAAATACCGTTCGATCGTTTTAGGATCTTTCACAAAAAATGGTGTGGCGAAAAGTTTGAAAAGATTGTGGGAGGATTCCGACGAATTCGGGATCGTGGGGAAAATGACCCGTTCGTTTTCTAAAAGAAGGATCCATGACGCATTGCGTTGAAGAAAAACGGTACACGACAAGTCCGACATTTTACAATAGGCGGCTAGGGCGAGAACGAGTGGTTTCTGACTCGGGACGACTTTATCGAAATGAGCGAGTTTTCGAATCACAGAAGGTTGAAGCCGTATATGGGCTAAGGGAAAAAAATCGTATCTTGAATCACATTGAATCCTCCTAAATGCAAGCCATGAAATTGGCTGTAAAGTGTAGCGTATTTATGAATATTCATTATCCTTTGTTTTTGAGAGGGTCGGATTAAAAAAAGAAGAAAATAGACATCTGAGAAAGTATCCGCAAGTGGAAAAGCTTACAATGAGCCGATTTTATAGTTGGCGTAGTATCCGAACTGACATTCGCTAAGGGGTCTAATAAAATCTAAAATCCATGGCTAGAGAATAGATGGGGAAAATCTTTTATGCTTCTGATAAAAACCGCTCGTTGTAAATCCAGAATCCATTGGTTAGAACAGATGCGGGAAATGTATTTGGAATTCTAATAAACAGACCAAACTGCCTTGAGTATCTGCAAGTTTTTTTTTTTTTTTTTTTTTTTAACTTTCCAGATATTTTTCTTCCAGCTCTCACAATTTTTTTTTCCACTCGACTTCATCAACCAAACAAGACATTGCAAAATTCTTTCTAGAATGAATTCTCCCTTATCTATTTAAGTCATCCCATTTTCGCTTCAAATCAGTTTGTGCTGCTGAAGAGGTAACATCTCCTAAGGCCAGTAGTCTAATAACCAAGATACTACATTCTACTTTGTTCGAAAAGAAGAAATCTATTGAGTAAGAATGGATTATTCGTTGATTATCAAGAATATTCTTTCTTCTCCCATCCTTGAGAAAGCTATCGACGAATTAAAAGAACGTCAAGGTGCTCTCAACTTAATATGTCCCAACTGGGAAGATGTTTTAAATCACGATCCGCTGTACGAGACACATTGTCAACAAAAAGTTCAATTTTCCAAAGGAACTCGAAAAGATACTGTTCACATCCGAAACATTATTGGTTTACAAAATTGCTATAATGTTCTCGTGGCTGGTTATTGGTATTTGAAACCGGGGGAGAATAATAAAACAGGAACTTCGTTCATGACTCGACTGTGTGCTCCTTTAACTAAAATTGGCGAAAGCATGAAAGAGAATCCGCAACACAAATTTGCGGAGAATTGTCGTTTTTTCATGGACCGGTGCGATCCCGCGTTCTGCTCTGCTTGTAAAGGAGCCCAAGATAAATTTCAAATTCATAGAAATATGTGGTGTATACGAAAGAGTCGGATCTTTAATGGAGAGGGTTTAAAAAATACTTTTCAGTGTTCGATTGAAAATATGTTTGGTACGACGACTCCTTTTCTAGGTATTCTAAACCTTCAAATTTCTAACCGGTACACTTTCGGAGAAAATTCGTACAAGATAGGAGGTTTAGTTCGCGAATTTATCTTATTTAAAGAATCTGTTCTGTTCTCGACCGATCTGGATATTGAAAGCCTCTTTCCCTCCCTGTAGTCAAAGAGATGGAAGAAGGGGAAGAGAAGTGTCCCGAAATTATCGGCATTCCCAATTACTTCAAACCCGTTACTCATTTTTAAATAAGAAGAAAGCATTTAGAAATGGATTTATGGAAAATCCATCGTCGACATTTATTATCCAAACGACGTTACCGATTTTTTGCCAAGATGGCTCAAAACGAAATGGATCAACTTCCCTATCTCACCCCTCATAATATGTTTATTCATCGAGGTTTATCGGAATCGCTGTTCAGTAACAGTTTTGTGATTACCGATCATATGCTTTCCAGCATTATACACCGAAAAGATAATATTGATCCTCAGTACAGTCAATATTTGAACAAAATCGTTCCTTGCCGCAATTTTAATCAACCTCTCCTCCTTCAGTTAATAGCCACCTCGATCGCGGAAAAGGTGAAAACGGAACAGAAAGAATTACCGATGGACACAAGAGGACTTCCTAAAGACCCAATAGAGGATCCAAATGCTAGGAAAGTAAGTGTTATTAAGGGGGGTCCAGGAACCTCCACGGAGGATGCACTGAATCAAATGTTTGGCGTAAACAAGAAATTTAAAAAATAATGGACGACCCTGTCAAAATGGTGAAGGCTCAACGAAACGATATGGTCTACAGTGTTCGAAAGTATTTATTATCGATCCAGAATCTACAAACCAAATATAAATTTTTGCAATATTTTGAACAAATAGGGGCCCAACGAGACAATGCCGGTCTGGTGCATGAAGATCGAGGCGATAAAATAAAAGTTGTGAACCTCTATTGAAAAAAAGAAGATGACGCTTTGGATATTTCTTCTCGTCTTTTATCTTTACCTGATCATGATCTACCTGTTTCGAAACGAGTCCCAAACGACTACAACCCCTCCTTGGCAATCCATTTCTTACCACCCTCCTCAGCGGACGACGCTTTATTCGACTTGCATTCACGCAACCGATTGTGACGACGATCAAATATGTTTTCGGGGTGAATGTCTTCCCAAACTCCTTCCCCATGCTACTTGTTCATCAGCTACGGGAGAGTGGGTTCTGGTGAATCAAAAAGGATTGAAATTCGCGACCTGTTTTTGTAAATACCCTCATCTCGTTACGCAAAAAGAACGCGGGGGGAATTGTGACGTGGACATTGCTTGCGGACCTCACGGCCGATTAGAAAGTTTAGACAAAGATCCTTTGAAAGAAGGTAAATGTGTTTGCGATTTTGGATACAAGCCGCTTTTGCAAGGTTTCGGGTGTGAAGAAATGACCGCTCACGAACGATTAGCGTTTTCGAAGGAAGAAGAAAAAAACAACATATGGGATCCAACCGTATTTTCCGAAAAGTATCTCGCGTCTTTCCAAAAACCCGGTTACTTCCAGCAGCCTTGTTCCTTCGATGCTTTTACAGGTCAGTCTTTAAAACATACTTTTTATCATGCAGAATTTGGAAGTTGTGTGTGTGATCCGAGGTATGGGAATATTGGGGTGCGACTCGATCATCCCTATTATTTGAAAAATAACGATAAGGTCTATAATGCTTGCGCGAATATTTTTAAAAGCGAACCCGATTCCCCGATCCATCATGTGAAACTGTTTGCCTATTTCTACATGTTTGATTATTCGCCGGTCGCGTTTATCGAATTTGAGAATTTAGACCCGACTCAATTATCCTATCCTTTCAATTATTACGTGGTCCAATCCAAGAAACACCATCTACAAATCGAAGAAACGTGGCCTTTTGACTACATGCAATATGTTTTTAAGTACCTTCCCTTTACGGTGCATACGCGTCACTGCCACGAAGATCCTATTTTTCATGTTAAAACGTGCTACGAAACCATTATTCGACAAAACCAGCTCACGCGTTGCCAGTTGATCGAGCAAGAACTAGATGGAAAATTAAGTCAACACGCAAACGCCTACACGCTCCTGTATCGATATCCCGTATGTCTTTTTTCAGAGGAGGATCGACGCGTTCCCGAAATTTATCAAGACCATGTCGTTCTCAATCCTTTCCTTTTACTGTTGAAAGCCCTCCCAAACCTTCTTCGATCGAACGGTATTCAGATGAAACCGAATGAGGAAGGCATGTGGCATGTTACGTTTGCTCGAGCTCCTTATGTAGAAACATATGCGGCGACGATAGATCCAGCCGTCTTTCCCGATATTAAAGGAGAACCCACGAAAGCGTTGGAAAAAGGTCATTTCTTTTAAAGAGAAAGAGAGAGAAAATCAAAATAAAAGAAAGGGAGACATATAATCAAAATAAAAATGAAACGCGCTCATGAAGAATCCGAAAAGGAAATGGACCATGAAGAGGGGGAAAAGGAGGAAGAAGAACCTACCCATAAACGAATTAAACAGTCGGACGTGTCTCTATTATTAGAGCTTCAAAATAAACACACAGATCCCGGTGAGCAAATGAATCGAAAATTGGAAACGGCTCGCGAAAAATATCTCGTTTCTTATCTACGGAAAGTCATTGAAAAACTGCCCATGAGTAAACACGTTCTAGATTCAACGACCGAAATTCCAGAAGGCTACGAAGGATTTTTAAAAATGTACAGTATCGCTAAAACATGCGTCCATTCGGAAATTCAGTTAAAAAAATTGATGGCGTTTAATTCCATCTTTGACATGTTGAATGGCGTGATAGGAAAAGTCATTCACGATAAATATATCGCTCCATATTTAACGAAACTCGTCACCGATCACGATTTGAATCGGGCTTTTGCCGTATTCCAAGAAACTCTGCAAGCAGACGATACGAACGTATCCACGGAAGTCCATTGCGTTTCGTTTTTGATTCAAGACGAATTGTCAAAGAAGGAACCTCTCAAAGTCCCCAACCCTTTGTATAATCGTTTCACGCAGCAAATGTATGCCGTCAGTAAATACGTGACAAGTATATTAATGGCGATCGCAGCGAATCATGCAACTGCATCTACGCCTGACTTTGAAATGATCGGAACACCTAGAAAAGGAGAAAAATAACCAATGAAAAAAAAAAGCTTAGGAATACGAAGGTCCATTAGTAACAAAACATGACAATGTCAGTTGGAAAAATTTTCTAAGAGCTGAAAAAAAAAAAAAAAAAAAAAAAAAAAAAAAAAAAAAAAACTTTTTGTTAATTTTTATCATGTCTTTAGACATGATAAAAATTAACTCTACCCCCTTTTTCTTTTTTGTTGTGAATGATGTCTCACACTTTCTAAAACTAGATTTCTAAGCAAAAGAATGAGTCATATCGTTCTTGGAAATTTATTTTAGAAACATGTTGACACCTGATTCAAACCAAAATAGGGGTGAGGGGTGGTAAAGTTAATTTTTATCATGTCTAAAGACATGATAAAAATTAACAAAAAGTTTTTTTTTTTTTTTCAGCCAGTTCAATGTGGACAAGACATTACCCTTTTTTAACCAGAATAAACTTTCACTTAACTATTTAAATCGTCAGTCAGTGCTGTGGCCTGGATCCAAGCTTATACTCCATCATAAGAAAAAACCTTCTTATTTGGGTCCATATTCTTAAAAGAATTTCTTTTTTTGAATGTCTATTCTCCATTCGATAAACCATGCAACCAACACCAGAAACACGATCCATCGAAACTGAAATATATAGAAGAGTTTAGGAAAGAAATGAAATCCATGGAATATAGTTTTGGCCGCTTCATGATACCGTAAACGCCGATCAAGGTTGACGAGCTGTTTAACCGGTTCAGGAGCGATTAATAATTGTCTGTCTTGATTCACCAGAATCACGGAATGAGCCCAATCCACCTCATTTAAAGAATCCACGTTGAATTTTTCTGCCGAGGGGTAATTGGGATAAACATGTTCCGTTACATATCGTAAATGCGCGTCTAAGAGTTGAGCTATAAAAATAATATTTTTGGGATACGTTAATAACAATTGACTTCTTAGAAATTCTTCCTGATAAGGAACCTAAGCTGATGAACGATCAAGAATCGTTTCCATCATGATATTATTTCATCTACTCTGTTTTTTCCTTCTTTACCTATTCCAATGTTTCATGTACCGAAATTTATTCGTCTATTATTCGGGACAATCGATCCCTTTACATTTCAATCTTCTTTAATGGTATCGACAAGTCCATCAAGAAATCACATAATAAAGGAATCATTAGTGGATAAAACAATGTTTGGTTTTAATCTTCGTTCGACTCTCGCCATAACCATTTTAATATGTCTGGTGACAACACTGGTCATCATGGCCCTCATCGTATATCGTCTCTCCTACGGCAGTGTGGCTTTCGTTTACGATGCTGCTGATCCGAATAAAGTCACGACCAAAGGAACGACAGCGAGCGATTTCTGGACCAACAATAAAATGTTGCTCATTGCTCCAACGGTTGTCAATGTGATCAATATACTAATGGTCGGTTTATTACTTTACGTGTAACCGAAAAGAGAATAAAGACTAGATTCAAAAATACATCACGATGGATACAAAGGCTATCATGGTAATTATCTTATTAGGAATTGTATTTGTCTCGTTACTCAATTTCGGCTACCTGGCAACAGCTATTTACAGTGATGCGACACCCAAAACAGAAGCCGAACATTTTAATCAACGCAACTGGATGTTTTACGGAAATATAATGCTACATATTATTGCTCTCATGCTAGGTGGAGGCATTTTTATGAAAAAGTAATGATTTAATTAAAAAAAATATGACAAGACCTACCCAAGATGAATCCAAAATCTTTCAGAGAAATACTTTGATAGATAACGATGAGTCACTCGTATTCATAAACACGTTCAAGGTGATGGACGGGCGTAACTTCAATCCAAGAAGAAATATACCAACAACTGCTTTTATTGACATCTTGCCCACTCAAGAAGGAAGAACAAGAATGATCAGAGTCAGCTAGAAAAATTTCCCAAGAGCTAAAAAAAAAAAAAAACTTTTTATTAATTTTTATCATGTCTTCTAGACATGATAAAAATTCACTCTACCCTCCTTTTCGTTTTGAATGATGTCAACATGTTTCTAAAAATAGATCTCTAAGAATGAATCATACTTTTCTTGGAAATCTATTTTTAGACACATGTTGACATCATTCAAAACGAAAAGGAGGGTAGAGTTAATTTTTATCATGTCTACAAGACATGATAAAAATTAACAAAAAGTTTTTTTTTTTTTTTTTTTTTTTTTTTTTTTTTTTTTTTTTCTTACTACTAGAGAATATTTTTCTCAGCTCTCAGAAATTTTCCCAGCCAACTCAATTGACCAGACATCACCATTTTCTTACAATAATGAACTTTCACTTATTTATTTAAACCATCCCAGTTTCACTTCAAATCAGTCTGTGCTATGACCTGAATACAAGCTTCTGTTCAGGTATGTTAATAATATATTTTTTGTTTCTTTGGCTTTTCGCGTTTAGTTTATGTGATTCGTCTTTCGCTATAGAGATCCAATATTTTATAATGGCAATTTTGATTTAAGATGGTCACCATTTTCGCCATTTTCCGTAGCGCTTGATCTGCTCGAGTGTCCATGTTGCGTCTATCTTCATAAGACATATCTAAATACAGCTCATTGGCGTTCGGTTCAATATTTAGGTGATACACTTCATGATTGCGTTCTTTGTCCATGAGAAACTTGAACACATCAAATTCATTTGGCCAGCGATCGGATTTGAACGGTTTCAGGACTCTCGGACGTTTCCCCTTCGGATCGTTTCCCCTTCGGATCAAAGACGAAACCCGGACAAGGTCCACCTTTTTGAGAACGAACTTCCACCTCGTCCGGTTCGACATCTTCTTCGACCTGTCGGCCATTGTCGGAACGATACTGTAATTTAAAGCGTCGCCAATTGTCAATAAACGCGTCGAGAGTATCCTCCGATTCTGGAAAATATTGTCGGTAAAGCGTTTCGGCTTGAGTTTGTTCTTCGGGTAATAAATTGGCATACTCCACATATTCAGTGAACAATTTCCGGAAAATAGGATCTTTCTCACTTAAATAAGTGGCCATTTCATCCAACGTCATTTCGTATAACTGTTCGACAAAATTCATGATGGAAGTGCTTTTTTCTTCTTATTATTATTATTGAATTTTCAAAGCGGACATTATATCTTCCATTCTCTCACATTGATAGCGGTATTTTAAATATTTGAAAGATGTGATGGCCATGAGCGCTAGAAAAATGATGAGCGTTAAGACCGTGAAATGAAATTTAAAGTGAGTTTCTTCCTCATGCACAATCAACACGCAAATGGAATAGAGTAATCCGCCCGCTAAAGCAAAGATACCGAACGGTTCTAGCTTTGAAATATTCATGGGGATCCTAAAAGCGACTGGACAACTCTCAAGTTAGTAAATACTTTATTCCAAAATTCTTCGTGAATAGCGAGCGAATTTTCTAAAGAGGCCTGGAACGTTTCGTACTGAGGCAGAGTTTGAGCAAACGATAAAATACAGTCTTTGGGATTCTGCATCGGCGTATGAACTAACCATTCGCGTAACCGGTTCCACGTCTCGGGCCAACATTGAATTTCTTGGTTGAACCGATCGGCAATCGAGGGACCGAACGTTTCATTCAAAAACCAAGAAATGCAAGCTACAGTTTGTTTCATAATCGTTTCTGAATTCATGGTTCCTTATTTTTAAATATTTTTTTTTTCATTTATTTCAGAAAAAGAAAAAGAAGAGCAAAGAATGAATCATTTAGACGAATTGTTTCAGTACCTTCTCCAACACAAGAAAACAATTGTGTTTGGGAACCTGAGTCGATTACCCTATGTGATCAACGATTACATTTCCAAACATTTATCCCACCTCACCAATTTTGTCATTTGTCCCTTTTATACGTACCCGTCTTCCCCTCATGTGCGTGTAATTAAACCGGAAGAATTGAGCACGAACACGTGCGATTTATTATTCTACATTGAACCTTTTCCGCATGCCGTTTTACACCACGACATTAAAACGGCTCAACACCTCGTCATTTTAACGAGCCACATGATTTTTATCGATCTATACCATACGTGTTCCTATTTATCCTATTTTCATTTCCCGGGAAGTTTAGAAAGGTATATGGAAAAAACCAAACAGCTGATGGATTAGGAACAGACGTTCCTTTACAAAACGGATCTACCCGAAGTTAAAGAGTTCAAGAAAGCTCTTTCGATCGGTCCTAGTCCTACCCTGGATCGATGGATCAGTCCCGAGAATCCCGATCCGACTCCCTTAGAAAACATGTCATGGATTTTAATCGATCTCACGTCCTTCCGGAATACGTCGTCACTGTTATTTCATTTTTGGACAGCTTTTGATTACATGCTGAATCATATCGATCGCATTGAAGGCTGGCAATTGTGTTTTAAAACGTCCGCGGAAGCTCGTGCTTATAAGAAACTCGTTCAGAAATGGATCGATTATCTCTGTTGTAGGGAATTCCAGCACGGGAACGTGTTACAATTGAATGAAATTCTCTCCCTCACGCCTTTTTATCGAGCAGGGACGGTCGATCTTCCCATTATTTTAGAAAAGAAACGATTCGGACCTTTGGAATATATTCTTTGCACATCGGTTCAAGATGCGTATCGAGCTTCTATGCGATATAACTTAGATCCTGTCGTCGGATCCGTGTTTCGATTGAAATAAAGTCAGAATGAATGATCCTAACGAGGATGATGTTTCGAAGGAAATTCCACCTGTTGGAACACCCGAAGTTATTTATTATGACGATATTCTACCTTCACAAATTCAAAACCAAGTCGACCTTCCCGACGATTTCGAACTTCAATTTCCTCTCCACACGTATGCCAAATCCGATGTAACCACTAGCCCTTACATTATTCGACCGTCTGTTTCTCCTTCTTCTCGAAGTTCGAGTCCAAGTTCAAGAAGAAGTCCAAGAAAACGCAGTCCGAGTCCAAGAAGGAGCAGAAGTCCAAGTCTAAGCAGGAGCAGAAGTCCAAGTCCAACAAGAAGAAAAAGTCAGAGAAATCGTAGTCGTAGTTTAGAAATACGTCATTCTAGAAGAAGAAGTTCTGTAAGAAGAAGTCGTTCGGCTTCCTTTTCATCGTCTGCATCTTCTTCTTCCTCTCCTTCCAATATCAATCGTAGAGGAACACAAAGACCCATTCGTAGAAGACCTATGAGAAAACGTCGAGGATACGTTCTTGGATCTCGAACCGTTCGTGTGGGTCCTAATCGATTGCTTCATAAATATGGTAACCATTCCATTACGTTTGTGACCGAAGGTGGGGCCCACATACGAAATAAGAAAATTCCCAATAAAGCTTGTCGATATCTATTAAGTCATTGCTCACGACGGCATCCAACAGCTCGAGATCGATTGCCACGACAAGCTCGTATTGTTTTGAGAAAGAAAAGAGCTTAAACACAACGAGTTGAAAAAGAAACAATATCCAAGCAATTCACAAAAGCCAAAAAACAATTCAACAAAATAATAAAGTTCACTTACCAAAATGTGTATATAATAGACTTTAACTGAAGATCTTTCGAGGCTGGTATCCAAAGCACAAACTGATCTGAAACCGAAACTCGAGTAATTTAAATAGTTAAGTGGAAATCCTTTTTCTGGTTTTATCGATCGAACCAACTGGGAAAAATTTCCAGAGCTGTATTAAAAAAAAAAAAAAAAAAAAAAAAAAACTTTTTGTTAATTTTAATCATGTCTTCAGACATGATTAAAATTAACTATCCCCTTTTGTTCAAATGATGTTAATATGTTGTCTCAATATGTTTCTAAAAATAGAACATGACTCATTTCTTTCTTGGAAATTTATTTTTAGAAATATGTTCGAAAAGATGAGACATCATTCCCAGACAAAAAGAAGAGAGAGTTAATTTTTATCATGTCTAAAGACATGATAAAAATTAACAAAAAGTTTTTTTTTTTTTCCGCGAAGTTAAATTTTTCCTACTACCCAACTTTTGCTTCTCCTTTCTACCTCCTCCCCCCTTTCCTTTCACAGTATATAAACAGCTGGAGCTGAGACGATTTTCTCATTTCATACTGAGGACAAGATGGATCAGGAAAACACTGTAACCCTGGAGCCTTTGACATTACCCTTGAAGGATCGTCTCAAGTACGTGTTGGATGAAGTCGTGCTGGAAGAATTTAATCAATCTAATTTGTTTACGACTAAAACCACCGTTCAGTTGAGAGTTTTAAAAAGAATAGCTAATATGATGATGTTTCCGTGGACCTTGATTCAAGATTTGAAACCTCTTCTACCCGTCCATCGATACTGTTTAAATACCATTTGGCGTTTATGGATGGATGTGCAACAGCAGTTGGTACAAAATAAAACCATCTCCACGCCAGATGAATGGAATATGATCGAGAAAGTTTTATCTAAAGACTATTCTAGATCGACCGATCTAATAAGACTTTCCAACATCTTATTCAAACGACAGGAAATACTAAGATAGAAGTGTATAAATTATTTGCCGTAGACGGATTGCTGGGCGAGGATCTGCAAAAGTATGTTTTTAATCTACAGTACGGAGGAGATGAAAAAACACCTTTAAACGAACAAGAAGCTCTAGATTTTAAAGCAGTTCATGCTCGAATCGTCCGTTGTTTATATCACGAAGTTTCCAAACGATCGGAATCTCTTCTCTACGTGGATGTGATTCGACGTACTATAGAAGAAATAATAAACACTACACCTTCTACCAGTGATGAAGTAAGCGAATGGGGTGCATTGTATTTAAAGTATCTTGGAGAGGATCTATTTTCAAATATATTTTACGAAATTAAAGTCTGGAAGACGAAAGAATTGGAACAATACCAGGCGAAAAAGAATCAACAAGAAAATAATTCTCAAAAGAGAAAGAATGTGAGAGAGGATCCTAGAATCAAGAAGAAAAACAGAAATAATATGTCGGACCCTACTTTAGCTTCGAGTGATTATTTCGACCCTTCGATTGTCGATTTGCAACCTGTTCGTTATCCTTCTCCCAAGAGTCCACCTTCATCGGAAAAGGGGGGAAGAAGATCCTATTTCTCCCGAGAGTCCACCTCCATCGGAAAGAGGAGGAGAAGATCCTGTAGAAGCTTCCTTCGAAAGACTAGAGTGTGAAGACGAAAATGTAGAAACTACAAGTAGTGAACAAGGCAAAATGAACCCCTAGAGACTCGGAACATTTTTTCCATGGCTCTTTAATGGAATATAAAGAGTGGACAGTCCAATAATACATTGAAGGTATGTGGGAGACTATATATATATTTTTTGGAATAGATTTAAATACTTTAGATGCACAAATATTAGACGAAATGAACTTGTTTTTGTCCTTTACAAGAAGAACTACTAACCATGATAAAATGTTTTTCGAATAGCATCCTTTCCAAAATATTTTTTCATCAGGTTCCTCCTCAACTGTAAAAACTGATTTTGACAAGATTTTATAGATAAGATAGTTCATTAAAAAAAATTTTTGAGAACTGGTTTTTATCGCTATTCCATACGCAACTGTAAAAACTAAAATTTATAGGATTTTATAGTTGAGACAATTTATTTTTTAATTAAAAAAAATTTTTTTGGAACTGGTTTTTGTATATGTTCCATACGCAACTGTAAATACTGAATTGAATCTCATTTTATACTTGTTACTATATAAAAAAAAAGAATCCTTTTATTTTTGTTGTTAAAAAAAACAACAACATCGAACTTTTTTTCGATATATAGGAACAAAGCCCTCCTCCAAGATGAAATGGGATTCGTTTCAAAATAGAAATGAATATACTGTCACTTCTTACGATCTCGATCACGCTATTCGGTATGCTCAAGAAGCGACTCAACTCTATATTTACGAACAAGCTCTTCAAAGTCGGTACGCTTTTATTTTTAAACATACCACCTTCCAAATAAGAAAAGCCGACTCCAAACGGGATTACTACATACCTAAAACCCTCGATCCGGAACAATGTCACGTCGTCGAAAAATTTGTTTTTACGCAAATGGGATGTGACATGATTGCCTGCTTCCCTTTCCAAGAAAATTTAGAATCGTGTTCCCCGGAAGATGAACCGCGATGGATTCGACTCGGAACGGGTTTCAGCTTAGCTTGCCAACCCGCCTGCGATCGTTTATATTCCAACACGCAGCAGAGTATGGACACGGAATATCGAAATGGAAAATGTGTAGCCGTAAATCTCGCCAAGAAATTATTAGCTCTCTTGCCCGAACAAGTTTTCTTTCAATCGAATCATCCTTCTCTTCCTCGTCATCATGCCGGCCTCAATCTCGTCGAGGGTCATTTACGACTCAACCAGCCTTATTGTGAAGCGTACGGTCTTGTTTTCAACGGGTCTGATTGTGTGACGACGACGGGGCAAGATATTGGCGAATATTTCTTGGGAAGCAGTATCTATCGATCTATTTCCACTCTGCAAAAAAATCATACGTTACCACCATATCCTCCTCATCTTCCCGACTTTGTACAAAACTGGCCCAAGAAACATGTGAAACGGTCCTTGGTTCATGAATTGGCGATTGATGTAGGGATCGATATCGGATTAGAAGCCGCGCAAAAAATCCTTGAAAAACGGATGCCTAAACTCTTAACCAAATTGAGTAGGCAGTCTCTTCCCATTCAATCGGCCATCCTTCAAGCCGTCGTTCGGACCCAATTAAGTACGCTCGCAACACTTTCCAGAATCGCCGCGACAGGATTCTCGGTTACTTCCAATGTGCTCACGGGTATAAGTATTCTGTCCGCCGTACTCGATATATTGGATCCGTTTCATTTCAATAAAGTGCTGACCGCTCGAACTCTTTACGATATCGACTGGCGATTAGACGTTCAGTTTTATCAATCGGAAACGGACCATGTTCTAGAAATCACACCCGATCTTCTATGGGACGTGTTAGAAGAAGATGCGAGCGATCGATACCTCTTCTTTGCCGAGAAAGTGCAAGAATATTTAGATGCTATCCATAAAGTGCCCATGACCGATCGACCCCAAACGCGAATGTCATTTCTCCAAAAATCACGAACAGACGAAAGAGCCCCGAAAAATTGGATTTATTTCACGATAATTGTTTATTTGTTAACAGGATTCACCTTCCTATTTCAACCCTACATACATTACTTATGCGTGACCATCTTTTCCCTATTTGTGTTTTATTTTTATCGTCATGCTAAATGAAAGCTGAAGATTTTTGGAGAGAAAAAAAACGAATGACTTGGAGGCGGAGTAACTAACCAGTGAATAAACTAAAAATCAGTTAGTACTTACAAATTATAAGAAGATGTTTCTTCTTTCACAGCACAGAGTGATCTGAAGTGAAACTTGGAGTTTAAATAGATAAGCAAGAATCCCTTCCAGAAACAATTTTGACATGTCTGGTTTTGTGGATCAACTCGGCTGGGAAAAAACTGTAAGAGCTGAAAAAAAATCTCTAGATTTAAAAAAAAAAAAAAAAAAAAAAAAAAAAAACTTTTGGTTTATTTTTATCATGTCTTTAGACATGATAAAAATTAACTACCTCCCCCTTTTGTCTGGGAATGTCGTCTCACACTTTCTAAAAATAGACCATCATTCCTTTCTAAAGAATAGAATTCCAAGAATGAGTCCTGGTTTGTTTTTTCGAATGGGTGAGACATCCTTCCCAGACAAACAGAGGGGACAGTTAATTTTTATCATGTCTATAAGACATGATAAAAATTAACCAAAAGTTTTTTTTTTTTTTTTTTTTTTTCAGCTGTGAGAAATTTTTTCCCAGCCGACTCGATGGACAAGATACCATTTTTTAAGAATGGATTCTCGTTTACCTATTTAAGCTTTCCAAGTTTCGTTTCAAATGAGTTCGTGCTGCGGATACTGTTTTCCTGAAGATCTTTCAATAATACCACTTTCTCGGATAAAATTCATCACCATTCGCTTTTTTAGCATAACTTAGATAGATATAGAGAAATTCCTCGTTTTTATGATCTTTCGGGTAATACTCATTTCCATTTTCGTCTCGTGCATATCGGATGTAATTCGTCTCTGGCTTTTCCCGAATTCTATCCTGTATATAATATTCTTTTCCAATGCTGGATTTAGGATAAATCTCTCCTCCCCTCGCATTGACAGCATACGTTTTCACATTTACATCCAATGAATTTAACGGGTATTCTCCTCCATTGTTTAATTTAGGATAAAACTCGTCTCCGGAATTGGATTTGGCGTACCGACGAGGAAGCGCTATATATTCATGACCCCGATATTCCACAGCGTAATATTCATTTCCATGCTCGTCTTTGGCAAAAATAGGTCGATTGTCATTATCGAAATAATACAGCTCCTGTTTAGGTTTTTTAGGATCTTTTGGATATCGTTCTTTTCCAAATTCATCTATGGTGTAAACCGAAACCATGTTTTTTTCCTTTACCGATCTTGATATTTACATGAGTCACCTCCGATTATCCAGTTATCTTTTGATACATCTTTCGAATCCAGTCTTCAATCGATTGGCCCGTCGTTTTGAGATGTTCGGAATTATGAACGGTCAAATAAGCCATGTAAGAGGCTAGACCAAACGTGAGGACTAATAAAAATAAAAAGATGAGCCGGTTCGTTAAGAGGGTGACTGCGACTAGGATGATGCTGATATAAACCGTAGAGTAAAACAATATGCCTTGACCTAAATAACGATCCATTTTTTTTCTACTTTATTCCATTTGAATCAACGAGTCGGCCGAGACCGGATAGTCATCGGTCGTGACGGGCTTTTCGGTCATTTCACCCGTGTACAACAACGTCATGTCAGGATCGGGGAGGGCTTTTAATTTTCGGTCTTCCCAGTAAGCTGAACGAGGATGCGTGACGAGAATTCTAAAAAACAATTTCATGTCGCGCTCGGTCCAAATTTCATAGACTGAAGTGAGGAGCGGGATAACTTCGGGATGCTGCGTCGCATCAAAAACAGCTTCTCGTCCATCTATTTTATATCGCGCTCCATGTTCCGGTATAATACGACTCAGCTCTTGAACTTCAAGTCGAAGGGTTAATCCAGCCGGTAAAATCCCTTCATAGGCTTCTTCTTTGGGTACGCATACGTGATACCCGTACGGAGTGGCTCGAATTCCTTCTGTGGAGGAAGAAGGACAAAAGACAAAAGGTTGACGCCAATTACAAGTGGCGTATAATACGGAATCGGGAATAAATCGTCCCGATCGTATGCGATGGCCTTCACGACACGTTTCGGGAACACTATAAGTCGAAGCCTGTTTCATGAATCGCTGCGACCAAAATTTCAAACCTTGCCGTCGAACGCGTTTCTTTCGAATTTTTCCCTTTTCGAAAAGACACATGTGAGGAGAAGTGGGTAAATAAATAGCTGTTTTCAATTGTTTGAGGAATGGGTACGGCGTGCAGTCGGGATGAGAACAAATATTATAGCCGGGAATATAAACTTCTTCGTTGGTTTCGTCACAAGAGGCACGAGGTTCATGATCAAGAGTCGTCCAGGGCCGAATCCAATTCGCAACGATCGATAAATGATCGAATTTAAACACATCGAGATGCCGATACTGAAACGCGCCGGGGATGCGCGGTCGACATTCATTTCCGTCAAAAAATGTTTGAGGAGGACACGTTTGAATTTCCCTCCTAGCGCAATCAAAATATTGATCGCTCGTATCGCCTATCGCGAGTTTCGACGATTACGACTTATCCTCACAAGCCCATTCAACTGTATATTGATCCGACACTCGATAGCCTGGTTCTAGAACCGTACGTTTTCGGGTTGGATCACACGTGTAAGCTACAGCTCGATCCAAAGATGTTGAAAATGGATAGGACGGGAGATGTTTCGTATACTCGTGAGCGGGAACGACAGTTTCTTTTGAGCTCGATTGAACATTTTCACAGAAAAGAGGCGGTTGACATGTTTGGGACGTTTCGTCGTACACCATCGGTAAATGGAATAAGGCATCGCCGGTCCATGTGTCCCAGGAAAGAGGACAGGATATAGTGTCGCGAACCATTCCGTTTTCACAAATCGCGTAACCCGGAGAGTACAGAAAAGATCCTTTTTGGACGATGGCGAGAGGTCGTTGCGTATTATCCGGAAATCCGTCGCAGAGATCAGACACGCATCGCCGATAATGTGTCGAATATTTTTCTCCGGGCGAACATCCGAACATCGAATGCAGCTGATCGATGCAGGGATTGACAGGAATGCAGGTAGAAGGAGAATGTTCTTCTTGACACATGAGCACGTCTAGAACACGACCGTACCGACATCGATAATAATAATACATCATGGACTTTTCGCGGGGTACAAAACTCTGCGATCTTAATAAAAACAGGTAGAGGTTTTCCCCGTTGCGAGGAGCTGAGTATCATCGGGCTGTCCAAATTATTCATCTTTTTCCCAAATCCGTCCTTCCGCGAAATAATATTCGAGTGGGAGAGGAAACGTCCATGTTTTTCCCGTGGAGGTGTGAAACGAAACCTCGTTGTCGTTTGAGGTCTCGATCTGATATTGGAAACGCGTCGTTGTCGTCGGAGGAGAAGAAGGAACTTTCGGGGACGGGACCGAAAAATTATAGAAATACAAGTAGCAGTAGTATAAACCCAAAACGAATAAAAGTATGGCGAGCATCCAGCCTTTATTCATAAACGAGATGTGCCAATTATGGAAAGAGCAAAAAATTCCGAAAAAGGACGCAGCAGCGTGTTGTTCCAAACCGAATTATCGACATTTTTTAAAACAAGATCGTGCGTTGGATGAAATGCCGGCTCTGTATCGTGAATGTTTATCCTGTCAACAAAAAAGAAAGATCTTGGCGCGATAAAAAAGTAAGTCAGAATGGATTCGTATCGTCTAACCCGACGTTATTTTCGTCAATTGCAACGGCTTCACTTCCTCTCGCAAATGCGGCAACGCGATTGGTATCATCATATCGTCATCAAATACGTGATGGATCCCCAAAAAGGACGCCATTTCACACTTTTTCATCCGGCTATGGATACCCATACAGAAGAGTCGCTGGTTTTCTTTGGAAAACGTCGCTTGTTTCTTACGTTTATGTTGAAACGGATCGTTCACCAAGGTTTGAATGCCGAACAACGGTTACAACCGAACGCGTTATTGCCTCTCAAATCGCTCGACGATCCCGTCTATGAAACACAACGCAAGGCTATTCAAAATATTTGGGAGGTCGATGCTCATTGGTATACTACGGAGAATAAAAACGATATTGCCGTGAAGAATAGGGCTCCTTTCATCAAAACCGAACCTCAAGCTCTGTAATTTAAAATATCCATCGGATGGGTAAGATGATTCGGATACGACACGATTTCAATCGTATGAGGCCATTTTAGCATGTATTTATAATGTAAAAGATCGTGCCGCTTCAGCGTATCGAGCCGGATAGCTGAAATTTAGGTTTTTTCTTCGTTGGTTTTCTCGTACAAATAACAAATACCTTGATCGACGAACACGTAAACGTCTTGAGGAAACAGTTGCAGAAGCGACTTGTCCTTGGAAAAGTGTCGAATCACAGTATAATGAGAACTCGTAGGGATCGGAACGGGTTCTAATTTATAAAGGAGGAAAGAAAGAAAAATGATACACCCGAGCGCTATCATTCTATGCATTGTATTTCTAGTGACTCTCTTGAATCTTTTTTATAAACCCGATCTCCGGATGCCTTCTATTCCTCCCTCATCATCATTAGCCTTACCAGAAATTTCAACCGAGACGTATTGCCCTTTCCAAATCTTTCAGTGTCCCGATAGCCATTGCGATTGTTCTCAGCTCTGTGAAACAAATCCCACGTTTTACGAAAAACTCACTCTTTCTGATAAAACATGGAATCATCTCGAACCGGGTACTTATTGTATTCCTCAAGGAATCCGGACCGCTTGTCTTTCTTCCTCGGAAATTCCTATTTTTTCGGCCTCGGGATGGCTCTGTGCTCCTCGTTCCTCTTTCACCCATCCCTGTCAACATCCAGAAGGCCGTGATCCTTCTCTCAATGTTTTAATAGATCGTCGAACCCAACAACCCGCTCAAGAAGTAGCCGATTATTACGAAACGTTAGAAGATGGATCGTTCCGATACCAATGTCAATGCCATTCTTTAGATCGACGAAATAATCGAATGATTCAAACATCTCCGTGGGTCTGTTCTGTCGATTACTGCGTTCGAGATTTGTGGAACGTGCCCGGACTAGGATGGGACTCCGAACGACACGTCTGTGAATGTGGACCCTACGTGCATCGAGTTCTGGGCGATCTATCTTCCCCCTGTGTTTTGGAATATACACACATAGACGAAAAGCATAGGTTAACGGGAAAACGAGAATGTATGACCGACCAATCTGTTGAATTCCGACAGATTTATTGTCCAGAGAATCAGTCGGTTTTACGGTTCACAAAACGGTTCTTGCGAGCCAACACAGCGTACGATTATGTCATTGTACATGGAACAAGTGTTCCTAAAATTTCGAGAGGTCAAGAATGACATCTCATTTCAAACGAATCGAGAAAAACTTTCAAACGGACCAAGAATTGAGTCGGTTTGAAAAGGAAGACGAAAGCCCGAAAGAGGAAGGATGGTCGAAGAGACAAACGTTCGCCATTCATTTACTACTGGTAACGGCGGGTCCTACGATTCTTTTTGCTTTACTGGGCAACGTATTGAAGATTCATTATTATGTCGTCTGTTTAATTCTATTATTTTACTTTGGAGCTCTGGCCTACTTGATACGATACCGATTTCAGTGGCTATTGCAAGCTTTTAAAGAAAGTCAGAAATATATTCGTTGAATCTGGGACTTGAAGAGTGGATTATATAAAAAAAACTTTGAAACAAAAATGAAGAGGGAGAAGAGTAATAAAAAAGGAAGAAGCAATAATTTAACCATGGCGATGGATCCTGTACTTATTAATCTATCTCCCAAAAATTCTGAAGGTAAAGAGTTAGATTTGGAAATATGGATAAACCCCGATGATACGGATGACAAGATTATAAAAATACATCGTCATGATCACAAAGACAAAACGAAAGAATTTGAACCCTGTTGTCAAAATCCTTTTTTAACTCCCGCTATCCTCCAACGTAGAGAAAATGAAAAGAATAAAACGATAGATAAAACATTAGAATTGACCAAAGAAGCCATCCACATGTTGAAAGAAGTCTTTTCGGGAAATGGAGAATTCAGTACAATGGAATTTGATGCATCGTCCACTGAGGTAAGAGCTGATTTTAGACAGCCGACCAAAAAAACCTGAAGTTGAGAAAGCAACAAGTTGTCAAGGTGGTAAACATAAGAAAAGAGTTAATAAAAAGAAATAGTACATTTAAAAAGACCTCCCCATCCTTCTATGAATTTCTTGAACAATGAACTGTTTTCACGAGACTCAATCCACATCTTTGCTGGATCTAAAGAGAATCTTGAGAGAAGACATGGCTTAAACTGTTTCCAGGAGAATTGAAGTGCAGGCTTTTTCAACAGCACAGAGGGATCTGAAGCAACAGTTGAAATGCTGAAATATATAGAACAGAAATTCCATTCTTAAAAAAAACTGGGATGTCTTGTCAATCGAATCGGGTAGAAAAAATTCTCGGCTGAAAAAAAAAAAAAAAATCTGAAAGAATTCAGATTTTGGATTACGTCCAAAGGGGCATTGTCCCCGAAGGACTTTGATTGTGATTAATGATATGATAATTGTTTTTCAATACAAATGATTTTTATAATAGTTTTTTTTACTAAGATCTATTTCAAAGATTTCCTCTTACTGCGGTTGCTTGACTACCGTTTTATTGAGAATGATTACTATTCTATTGTTTCATACAACGGGAAATGGTAACTATATGGAAATGGAGGACAAGAGAGAGGAGGATGAGAGAGTGTGGATGAGTAGAGAGAGGAGGAGGATTACAGAGTGGAGGAGGATGGGAAAGCAAGGAGGATGGGAGAGCGAGGAGGATGAGAGAGTGGAGGAGGATGGGAGAGCGAGGAGGATAAGAGAGAGGAGGAGGATAAGACAGCGTGCAGGAGGAGAGAGAGGTTAAGGATAAGAGAGCGAGGAGGAGGTGAGGGTGGATCTGTGTAAGTGCGTTATTTTGAAAAGTGAATCGGACATTCTACGGTTGTCGACGCAAAACGCCCAAACGAAACTAATAGTCCTTCGGGGACAATGCTCCTTTGGACTAAAAAAAAAAAAAAAACTTTTTGTTAATTTTTATCATGTCTTTAGACATGATAAAAATTAACTCTACCCTCCTTTTTGTTTTGAATGATGTCTCACTTTCCTAAAAATAGATTTCTAAGAATGATCATGTTTTTCTTGGAAGTCTATTGTTTACAAACATGTCTAGACAACATGTTGACATCATTCAAAACGAAAAGGAGGGTAGAGTTAATTTTTATCATGTCTAAAAGACATGATAAAAATTAACAAAAAGTTTTTTTTTCCTAGTTCTTAAAAATATTTTTCAACGATATCTCGATACCTCTACCTATTTTATTCCCCCTCTCTTAGTATATAAATGGTTGAAAAAGAAATCGGAGTTCATTCTGTTTCGTAAAAAGATAGCGAACACATGGCAACGGATAACTTAGTCATTTCATGTGAAGAAGATCCCTTTGAGGATATTCCAGATACGGAACCCACTTTTTATGGACCATTTTCAACCGTTTTTAGAGTACCGAAAAAGTCTTCTCCTTCTCCAACTCATTCTTTGGAAATACTGTCTTCTCCTCCCTCGTTATCCACTCATCAGCGCTCTAGAAAGAAGAAGAAGTCCTCACAGACCAAGCTCCACCAAAAAATTGTTGGTGTGTTGGCTGTCACCTCTGATGGATATACTCTTACGAACTGCGTCCGGTTTATAGCCAGAGACCTGAAAACACATACGAAGGAATTTATTCAGCAATTGAATGCGGATCTGGAACGACTTCATATTGAAAAACTCTACGTGGCGAATGAACCCACTCGAGAAAAAATTCATCAAAAGGTACATCTCAAGTTTTTATGGACTGTTATTTACAAACCTCAACATCGTCAGCCACAGCAATGTCCATCTTGTCGATCGAAATCTTGTCATCGATTTATGGCCATGCTAGCGCTCCAACAATTAGTGAAATTTGCTGTTCATAAATGTATTCATTGAGTGGATAGGTAATCAAGGAATTTTTCTCTCTTTTTCCTTTTTTCAGATGATCCAGAGAAACAAATATTCTACTTCATATGGTTTAGTGGTAAAGACCTCATCAGGACAGGTGGTGATGATTCATCGAAAAATGCCATACTGTTTTCAAAATTATTTAATTCAGCTTTT
Organism: Stegodyphus dumicola; assembly: GCF_044657685.1. Classification (NCBI taxonomy): domain Eukaryota; kingdom Metazoa; phylum Arthropoda; class Arachnida; order Araneae; family Eresidae; genus Stegodyphus; species Stegodyphus dumicola. The sequence goes on from NC_140770.1 coordinate 157,425,651, forward strand.
AAAAAATAAACGTATCGAACCACCCTTCGATTTGGAAAAAATATCGGTGCTTGAAGATGAATTTGAAAACCATATTTATCCGACCCTCCATCCCAATTTACAAGACGATTATGATCGGTACAAGGCTAAATTAGCTTATGAAGATGAATGGGATTTCCCGCATGGACAAATGGATAAAAGACGCTTCAAGAAAGACGACGACCCTCGATTCAAATGGTTCAGAGTCGCGTATCAGGAATTTGAAGAAGAGTCCGGCTACCGATTCGCCTACCAACCCTCGGACGTGGCTCAGTATCCCTTAATCAAACTAGAATTTACGGGATTAGATCAATGCATTTATACACAATATTTTTTTATAGTCGAACATCCTAAACATTTACGCCGTAATACCTACTTTGATAATTATTCTCCTTTCCAATCTCAAGCTGCTTATAGAATGGCTCTCGAACGCAATATCGGGAGTATTGATGATCGGATGGTCTATCGGGGTTACTTAATTAAAATCGAAGAGGCTCTAAAGTATCTAACACGTCAACAGGAAATGAAAAAGGACGGGAAGGATCAAGTGTTGCTATATTTTTTAGAAGGAGATAAATGGAATCCACCCGATTCTATTTGTTATTTAGAAAACTAAAAAAAATGGAATAAGATCCCTTAGCCACCCCACATTTCCCATTTGAAGAATCCATCCTATCTATTCTTTTTTTAAATGTCTCGGGATGTCATCCGACGTATTCTCTCCACCAAAAAAAAACGAGTTCCTCCCACCTACCCCAAAAAGAAGAAGAAGAAGAAATTTCCCATGAGTCTTTTCGAGAACCCTCCCCCCTCTCTCTTCCTATATATAAAAGAATCCGAGTGAAAAGTTGTCTTTTGTTTTTTTTTCCATCTCGTCCTCAGGAGAAAGAGAGAGAGAAAACCAAATGCCATGGAGTGGTTACGGCGAGAGTCTTTTTCCCTCGCGATTCGTTTCCGTTTCGCCAAGACAATTCCCCTCACGTTTTACTTGGGGTCGGGCACGCTCTATTTTCGAGGATCGGAACTCGTGACTTGCCTTTCCCAGCAAGGGACTTGGACGAGTTCGAAAAGTCAACGGACTATTCAGCAATGGATCTCTCGAGCCCCTTTTTGCCCTTACCGATCATTAACCCACGGATCTCTGGATCGATACGTCAGACCGCCCCAGCCGGATTCTCCGCCATACCCCTTTTACCACCTTCGATTCCCTGGAAAGACTGCTCAACGATTTGGATCCAGACGCTCTCCTCTTTTCGACCTGGCTTCAGAGTGTGATGAGAGAACCTCTTCAAATTCAAGAAGATTCTCAGACCGGGGAAACTTATTTTAGTCCCGTGGAGAACAAGGTGATGGATTTTCAGTTTCAAAATTTATCGGAACTGTTTCAATGTGCTTTATGTTTTTATTCTTCTTAAAGTGTGGGGGGAAAGAAAAACTAAAAATTGTAGAATAATCATAAAAAATCATTTTGTTTTTCTTTAAAAAAAATATTGAGATAATCCAATCTTGGGGAGGAGGTGGAAAATTTAAAACTATTATCTAAAACAGATGTGGCGGTCAGTCCATTTCGATCCACGGAGGAGGATATGTGTGAGATTCTCTGATCCATAGAGAGTTTCAGAAAAAAACTGCGAAAGTCCCCCCCATCTCCAAAAAATGGGTATCCAGGTTGAATGCACAGTACAGACTGATGGGAAGCCGAAACTCGAGTTCCTTAAATAGAAAAAAATGAGAGCTCCTTCTAGAAACAATTTTAGATGTCTTGTTTGGATGAGTGAGTCGACTGGGAAAAATTTCTCAGCGCTCTGGAAAAAAATTTCATGTTATGAAAAAAAAAAAAAACTTTTGGTTAATTTTTGTCTGGGAATGATGTCTCACCGTTTCGAAAAATAGAACATATCCCATTCTTGAAATTCTATTATTTTAGAAAGGATGATGAGTGATGGTCTATTTTTCGAAACGGTGAGACATCATTCCCAGACAAAAAGAAGAGAGAGTTAATTTTTATCATGTCTATAAGACATGATAAAAATTAACAAAAAGTTTTTTTTTTTTTTTTTATTCAGAAATTTTTCTCTGAGCTTTGCCAATTTTTTTTCACAGCCAGCTCCATCCATAAAACAACACCTCTCAAATCTTTTCTCACTTATATATTTAAACCACTCGAATTTTTTTGCTTCCAATGAGTCCACGCATCTTGGCCTTTCTTCCACTCTGCTCTGAGAAAGATAGGATAGATTGTTTTGGGTGGACCGTTCTGTTGACGCTTCCGATTTATATAGAGAGCTATATATATATATAGATAGGGTCCCTCCTAACTCCCTCTATTATAACTATTAGTCTTTTTCTTTTTTTTTCCAAGAAATATACAAATAATGATCCACAGTTTTTTTTCCGTTAATGAAAAACAAATATGCTTCTACCTTCCGACTTCTTTTTAGTACCTCTTTAGGTGTCTCCTCCTTCTGGATCTTTTCCTTCTCCTCTCTTCCTCGCGAGCAGGGAATTGAAAATTCTGTTCAGGATGCAACGCTCGTAAAGGCTCCATTTTCTTCCTGGAGAGGGCGTCTACGGCAAACACCGTCTTGTCATGAAATTGGAGTTGGTAGTAAAGAGGTCCGTGAATAATGTACACGGAGCGAGCTCGCAGTCGATAGGGAATCATACGATACCCGTCGGCTTCTGATTCCATTTCCCATCCATAAAGACGGATAGAAGCTTCTCCGGTTTGAAGAATATGAACCCACTCGGGTGAAACGTAAAACAGTTTTAAAAAGGTTCCAGCATCGACGGCGATCACATTTTCCCATCGCAGATAAGCGTGTAAGCGAAAGGTTCCTGCCTCCATCATCGATTGGAAAGCAAAATGCTTGAAAACTTCGATGGACGAAAAATAATGCAGGATTTCTCCATCGTAACAGGATAAATAGCACATGGTTTCTTGGACTATTTGTTCCATACGCTCCGGGTCCCGAAACCATTCTTCGAAACGGGAGAGAGGTTCCCATTGATCAGCTACTTCGAGATGACAGACGGGCGTGATTTCCACCAGGGTAGGTAGAACTGCAACGGCATCGGTCGACATTTTAGTTTTGCTCGGTTGAGAAGGAAGAACGAGAATGAACCCTGTAGGCAGAAAAACTCGGATCTATGTAAATACTAGAGGAAAAAAGGCGGGGGGAAGGGAAGTTCTTCCTTCCTCCCAAAGAATAAGAAAAGTGGGTGGAAAGAAAAAAATCATTTCACTCTCAGGAAAAAAAAGAATTTTTTTTCTTGTCAACATGTTGTCTAGACATGTTTCTAAAAATAGATTTCCAACAAAGGTTCATTCTTTTCTTAGAAATCTATTTTTAGAAAAGAATTGACATATCCTTCACAACAAATTTCTTTTTTTTCCCTCTCTCCAGCAGCCAACTGGATGGGCAAGCATTTCGGGTCAGATCAGTCCGTGCTGACATTATTTTTTTTAAATACAATGGAATTAGTATAGGAATGTACTAGAAACTGACCCACGGTTGAAAAGAAAATATCAAAATCAATACTCACTTCTTGACGATTTCTTTTTCCAAAAACCTGTCGAAGAATTCTTGATGGGTTATCCAATCTCTAGACCTGTCTGAAGGGAATTCAATCTAAGGTGAGCGCGCATTTACCTGACGCGAAACTCGGAATATCTGCATAAATAACAATAACTTATCGTCTAGTCCATTGAGTTGGTTGGGGGGAAAAAAAATTCTCAGAGCTCTGGAAAAAATTTTCTAAGTAAAAAAAAAAAAAAAAACTTTTTGTTAATTTTTATCATGTCTTATAAACATGATAAAAATTAACTGTCCCCTCTTTTTGTTAAGGAAGGATGTCTCACCGTTTCGAAAACGAAACCAAAACTCATCCTTCTCATGGCAATTATTCCAAGAATGAGTCACGGTTTGTTTTTCGAAACGGTGAGACATCCTTCCCAGACAAAAAGAAGAGAGAGTTAATTTTTATCATGTCTAGAAGACATGATAAAAATTAACAAAAAGTTTTTTTTTTTTCACTCAGAAAATTTTTCCAAAGCTCTGAGAGTTTTTTCCCAGCCGACTCGATGATCCAAACAAGACAGATCCAAATTGTTTCTAGAAGAAACTCTCCCTTCTCTATTTAAACCACTCGTGTTTCCAACTTCAGTTCAGTCTGTGCTGTTAATTCGACCTGGATACACACTTCTCCCTCCTGGAAAGAATTTCTGTGAATGTATGCGAACATTTTTCTCAGCTCTTAGAAAATTTTACCAGCTGACTTGATCGACGAGAGACATTTCGAGCATTCTGTTATCTGCGGAAGTCGTTTCATTTTCGTGCAGTCCATGCTGTGGACTCACCTGAATATCCATTGCTCCCTCCCCCTTCTGGAAAGGGTCGTAGCTTTTTTAGATCCTCGTCGCTCTTTTTACGTTTCGTTGGATACCTAGGACGAACTTTTTTACCTTATTCCTTTCAAACTCTAATATTGAGGTTGGAGAGCCGTCATGGAAAATCAGCCATGATCCTGACGAATCTAAACCGACTCCTTGAAAGCAGAGCTATGTCATGTTTTTTTGATGACAGATTTCCAAGCTCCGAGTGATGAGAAATTTAGAAATTTTGCAGTGTTAACGGAAAGGAGGAGACAGAAACCTGGAGAATGGAAATGAAGCTGAGAAAAAATGCTAAGAGCTCAGAAAAAAAAGGCTCTTTCCAGGAGGGAGGAAAAGCGCATATCTAGGTTGAGTGCACAGCACACACGGATCTGAAGTTGGAAACGCGAGGGGTTTAAATAGAGAAGCGAGAGTTTCTTCTAGAAACAATTTTGGATGTCTTGTTGTTTGGATCATCGAGTCGACTGGGAAAAAAAATTCTCAGAGCTCTGGAAAATATTTTCTATGTGATGAAAAAAAAAAAACTTTTGGTTAATTTTCATCATGTCTTCTAGACATGATAAAAATTATCTGTCCCTCCTTTTTGTCTAGGAAGGTTGTCTCACCGTTTCTAAAAATAGATTATGACTCATTCTTGGAATAATTGCCTTGAGAAAGGGTGAGTGATTTTCTATTTTTAGAAAGGGTGAGACATCCTTCCCAGACAAAAAAGAAGAGAGAGTTAATTTTTATCATGTCTGTAAGACATGATAAAAATTAACCAAAAGTTTTTTTTTTCAATCTCATCTAGAGAATTTTTTCTAGCCGACTCGATCGACAAGACATGACATGACCATTGTTTCTTTTTTTTAATAATCGACTTTCACCTATCCCTTTCAACCCTCCGAATTTGGCTTTGGATCCGTGTCCTTGCTTCCACATTCAGAGCTCTTTTCTTCAACATTTCGATGCAGGGGAAGAATCAATTCTCTCACGACGTTTAGATATTCTTTCAGAATGCTAGAAAACTCATTCAAAGAAGAAGTATCTAAGGGTGGAGTTGCCGGTTGAGGAAAATTCACGAGGCTTGGAACCGGATTATGCGAATCCGTCTGTATGCCAAACTGTAAAGGTGAACCACCCGCTTTAGGAGAGCATATAATAGTAAGATCCATCTTTTTCCAATTTTTGATTTGTATACTTGTTTCTTCTTACTCGGAACATTTTCCTTTTTCTTCCTCCTCATCCAAGAACTGAATTCCAGGTGGAACGGAAGCATTTGTAATAAACTGTTGTTTCTTGGTTCCACACACCTGACATTTTCCCGTGACCATCGGCCGTCGATTTTTCGACATGCGGTAGTGGACGTCGACCGTATCGGTCTTGTCTCGGCATTTCACACACCAAATGGAATACGAAACAGGTTCCGCGTCAGAATGCTCCATTGCAGTAACACACTCTTTATTATTTTCTTCTCTTTCGATAGAGAGAGAGAGATCTTAACCAGAAGTGTAGATATAAAATTTAGGATACGTTTCGGATCCGTCGGCTCTTTTCGCATACCCCACTTCTTCACAGAGGTATTCCGTTTGCTGATCCGCTCTTCGAGGATAAAACTCGTTTCCCCAAGCATCGCGAGCATAACGAATTCGATCGCCGGCCGTTAAACAATATTCGACTCCATCCGCCTTTTTAGGATACATTTCATGCCCCGATTCGTCTTTGGCATAAGGGAATAAAACAGACGTATAAAGCGAATACTCGTCCCCATTTTGAAATTTCGGGTAGTATTCTCGTCCAAAAGCCGTTCGGGCATACCGTCGAGGAGCTAAAATGTATTGGTTTCCGTTTAAATCTACCGCGTAATACTCATGACCGTTTTCGTCTCGAGCCAAGATAGGATTTCCTTCAGGATCCGTAACGTATAATTCGTAGTGAGGATGTTGGGGGTCGGTCGGGTATCGTTCTTTCCCCGATGCGTCTACTCGATAAACAGACATGCTTAGTTCTCGACGCCTGCTCCTTCCTTCCTCCCACTTGAGACCCGTTGAGATGAGGGTATGAGGTTGAAGAGGAAACATGGGTACCCTCATTTTTTTTCCTATCTGATTTCTAAGATGAATTCAGTGAGTTCACTTTGAGCTTTTCAAATTTTGTTTGTTTACTTTTAGCCCAGAGGTCGACGGATAAATCATTCTGATTTTTTATATATTTTTTGTGTCGCTCTCTCTCTCTAAGAAACCTATCTCGTTCCAAGTCTTCTCAAAGTGCTATTGGTTTGTTTCGAGACGAGGTCATTTCACATCCCCCCCTCCTCAAAAAGTATATGTATATAAATTAAAGGAAGTGATTTTCTATACACACACTTCACCTTTTTGAGTGGTGTCACGATGAGCCTATCCAGTAGAGAACGTCTTAGGGAAAGAATGCGTGAACAGAAACGACGCTGGCGAAGCAATTCAGCTAATCGAGAGCGAGAACGAATACTTCAAAGGGAACGTTATGCTGTTCTTAAAAAGAACTCCCGACCGCGAAAGAAACATCTTCCTCCCAAGCAGTGGGAAAGCTATACGAATTTGCAGTATAAGGATATGTGGTCCGAAGAAGCCTATCAAAAATGTATTCGACAATGTAATAAAGAGCAATACAATTTCCTGATCTACGTTCTCGTTCGTTTGTACACCTATTACGCGTTACCTGAATCGAAACGTCCCCCTCCTCTGGATATTATTGTGCAAGGATCTGCCGGAACGGGTAAATCTTTCCTGATCCAAGCTTTATACCAAACTCTGATTCGAACGCCTCTTTTTAGCGAAGCGTTCTCGGTTCTCAAACTCGCACTCAGTGCTCGAGGAGCGGTCTACATTACGGGAGATACTTTGCATCATGCCCTGCGTCTTCAAATGAACGGGACTTTTGTTCGACCTCTGACCCAAGAGACTTTAGACTATTACAGACCCCTGTATGCTCCTTTACGGATGGTGATTTTGGATGACGTTTCCACGATCGGATCCAATTTATTTTCGCGCCTCGACCAGCAACTTCGACAATTGTGTCATGTGCCGGATAAGCCGTTTGGGAATGTGCATATGATTAAATTCGGAGATTTGCAGCAGCTCCAACCGATTCGCGACACGCCCATTTTTTATTCTGAAGGGTGGTGGACGCCTCAATCCACGCTCTACTATGAACTAGTCGAATGTATGCGATTCTCTCTGGATTACGAGGAGAGACTCGATCGTTTAACGAGAAATCACTTTTTAGAACCGGACGATGTGGCATTTTTCCAGTCCCGCGTTCGCAGTTTCGACGAAATTCCTCGCGAAGCTATTATTCTCTGTTTTTCGAGCAAGGATGCAGAGAAATATAATATGAAACGTCTCCAATCCCGAGGGACGTACTGCTCGTGTCTGGCTCGAGACGTGATTTATTCCGAGAGCGAAAAATTGCGGAAGAGGATGATGAAACGGAGTCGACATTTACATCGATCTCAGATGGCGAATCTCGAATCCGTCCTCCATTTACAAAGAGGAGCGCGATATCAATTGACTAAAACGCTCGACAGATCCAAAGGATGGATGAATGGAGCGATTGGAACACTACACCAAATAGACCAGGATGAAGACGGAGTTGTGACGCGAGTCTGGCTGCAATTTTCGAATAGTCTAGCTCCTGTCGATCGCGTCTCCATTCGTATTGACACCTGTTCGACGAAAAGACTCGCATTTTATCGCGAACAGTTTCCTTTGATGTTAGCCGAAGCGATTACGGCTCATAAAGCCCAAGGAGCCACCTTTCCGTCGATCGCAATTTACATGCACGGACCTTTTAATCGATTTCATCAATATGTCGCTTTTTCTCGAGTGACTCAACCCCAGGGATAGTATATTCTGGACCAGTTTCGTCCCCGCATGAAATTGGCGAGCAAGCAAAAATACGAGGAGGAACTGGGGCGATTGCAAAACATGTCCCGGATTCCTTATGATATATCGGCTCGAGAAGAGAACCAAGATCCGTACGAGTTTCTCATGAACCTTCTTCAATGTGGGAATCGTCTTTCCTTCCATCTTTCCAATAGAAACATCTCCCAAGAAAAAGAAATCTTCAAACTAGAAGAAAAACCTTCTTTCCATGTAAAACCTGTTATAAAATGTCAATCTTAAATCTTTTTAAAAAAATTCAATAAAAAGAAATACTCTCCATCAAAACCCCTCCATTCTTTCAAAGCTTCACAAAACGCTCAACAATGTCCACACAATGGGAAGAGAAAAATCGATCTCAACGGTCCACACAACATGTTGACTCCTCAAAATATGTCTCTCCCAAGTGACAGGATGCTTCTTCTTCAACGGCTGACACTCATCTAAAGCAAAACTCGGAATGCTTAAATAGATAAGCGAGAGTTTATTCTTAAAAAAAATGGCGCTGTCTTGTCAATGGAGAATCGAGTCGGCTGGGAAAAAAATTTTGAGAGGCGAAAAAAAAAAAAAAAAACTTTTTAATTTTTATCATGTCTTATAGACATGATAAAAATTAAATCTACCCTCCTTTTGTCTGGGAATGTTGTCTCTCCGTTTCTAAAAATAGACCAGAACCCATTCTTGGAATTTTATTCTTTTTAGAAAGGATGAGTGATGGTCTATTTTTAGAAACGGTGAGACAACATTCCCAGACAAAAGGGGAAGGTAGTTAATTTTTATCATGTCTAAAGACATGATAAAAATTAACAAAAAGTTTTTTTTTTTTTCAGAGTTAGAAAATTTTTTTTCCTGGCTCTCAAAATATTTTCCGAGCCGACTCGATTCTCCAATTGACGACACAGCGTCATTTTTTTTAAGAATGGACTCTCGTTTATCTATTTAAGCATTTCGAGTGTCACTTCAGATGAATGTCAGCCGTTGAGGAAGAAAAACGCAGATTCCCATTTTCTCATTTCCTTCAGAGAGAGAGAGGCCTAGATTTTCGAGACTCGATGACATTTCAAGCACTTTTTGTTTAAGCTATTCGACTTCATATTTGTCTGACGTTCAATAGTATGATCTCTCGTGGATGGATCTCTTCCACCTCATCCTCTTTCCAGTCGATTTAGAAGGGGAAGGGGAGATTTTTTTCCCTTATGGAGGATGTCTCCTGAATACCGTTCAAAGAGTCTATGGAGAAATTATATGATCAGTGTCACGGATTTCCAGGGCAATCTGCTTCTCAGCTAAAAAAAAAGGATCTCTCTTTCCCAGTCTGTCTTCGATTGCCTCGTTAACTGTGAAACCCATCGCTTTTCCGATTTTATGGTTCTCCCAGTATAATCAGACAGTCGGTCACAAAAGTATTCGAACACCGGTACCCTATCAGAAAATGACAAGATGACGTTTTTTTTCTCTTTCACTCTGTGTGTCGTGTTATTCCATCCTAGGATTTCTTCTCCCCCCCCCATCTTGGAAAAAACTGGAAAAAATTGGTTACGATCTCTTTTTGAATGGGGAGATGCCATTTTGAGAAAAAGCTGACGACCCTATCTTGGAGAATGAACATGACCGCTCTACACACCCTTTTACTCTCTCTCCCTCTCTCTTTGAATTGGGAAGCCATTTTGGGAAAAAGCAGACGACCCTATCTTGGAGAATGGAAATGAAGGCCTCTCCCTCTCTCTTTGAAATGGGAAGCCATTTTGGGACCCTCTATTCTTGGGGAGGGAGAAAACTGCATTTCGCTGTCTCTGAATGCGGAAAACCCTTTTGGGAAAAGCGGACCCTCTTCTTCTGATCTTGGAGAACTGGAAATGAACGCTCTACACGATCTCTCTTTGAATTCAGAAGGTATTTTGGAACCTTCTAATGTTGGAAAACTGAAATGAACGCTCTACGCTTTTTTTCTCTATCTCTCTCTCTCTCTCTCTTTGACATGAGTAGCCATTTTGGAGGATTCTCCACCACCATCATAACCTTGGAAAACTGAAATGAACGCTCTACACCTTCTCTCTCTCTCTCTCTCTCTTTCTCTCTTTCTCTGAAATGGGTAGCCATTTGAAAACTCCCTAACTTTGGAAAAAAACAGAAATGAACGCTCTACACCATCTCTCTTTGAAAATGGGGGGGTGTCATTTTGAGACCTCCCTCCCCTAAACTTGGAAAAAAAACTGAAATGAACGCTCTACACTTTCTCTCTTTGGACATGGGTAACCCTTTGGGGACCCTCTCCTCTTGGTAGAAAAAAAAACAGAACTGAAGTGAAGGCTCTACACAATCTCTCTTGGAATGGGATCCATATTTCGGGAAACGTGGATCACCTCATGCTGGAAAACTGAAGTGAACCACCAAGATTGGACTCTATATAATATTTTTTTTTAATTGACATCGTGACCCTCCTCCAATTTGTTATTAAAAAATTTTTTTTGTTTTGGTTTTTATCCCATTTCCGATGTGATTTCAGAAATGCAATTCCATAACAGTTCAATTTCATTCGAGGTTAAATGATCTAAACAGTCTTTGACCCACCCATCCGTATGATTATTTTCTTCTCCTTCCTGTTGCACCAAATTTTGTAAGTCCATATAATCATTCCATACGGGAAGGGCTGGATCCTCACAAGGCTGTCTTGAAACACTTGGAGTCTCTTTGGGATGAGTGGAGGGATCTAGGATGTCTGGACCCGGCTGCGATTCTACCTCCATGATTTCTGGACCCGTTGGAACTTGTTTACCCGGCTGAAATTCTACCTCTACGATTTCTGGACCCGTTGGAACTTGTGAACCCGGCTGTGATTCTGCCTCCATGATTTCTGGACCTGTTGGAACTTGTGGACCCGGCTGACATTCTACCTCTACGATGTCGGGACTTTTTGAAGCTTGTGGACCCGTTTGACATTCTACCTCTACGATGTCGGGACAGGTTGGAGGAGAAGAAGAAGAAGAAGAGGATACTGGAAGAGGTTCTGTCTGTGAGGAGTCCGAAAGAGGTTGCCTGTTTGAACAAGTCGGAGAAGAAGAAGAAGAAGAAGAAGCTTCTGGATTCTGAAGCGGATCTTGCACGCCAGGTAGGTTCCGGTAAGTCGACCGTTTTTTAAGAGGTAATTTTTTTCTTCTTCCTCATCTTCAATTGTGATGACTTCAATTTCATTCCGTTGCCGGGTCGATTTTGTTTCGGGAAATAACGGTTTGGTCCAGCTCCTCTTATCATCTAAGGAAGGGATGGGTAAAGGTGGCGGAGGGTTTTCTTCTTCTTTTTCTTGAAACATCATCGGCGATTGGAAAGAAATCTCCTCTTTCAATTGTTTCCAAAGCGAGTACGAGCACCGATCGACGAGAAAGAGACTCTTCTGGGTTGTGACGATGAGATATTGCGTTTTCGGGGGAACGACATAGTTTTGAAAAGGTCGTAGAATATATTTCTTATATTTCATCCTGTCGCTGACTTTAAAACTTCTTTCCTTCAGATTGGGGGACGATGATTCGTAATAGGCGAGAGGAGCGGCTGTGGTTTGAACAATATGAACTTCGTCCTCAGCCGTCGTTCTCACTCCAAAAGTAAAATATCGTTTCGTGAGAAAAATATTCTTCCACCGAAAACTCGTGCGCGGATCCGTATATCGCCGGTCTGTTTGAATGGGCCCTCTCAAAGCTCGATCCATCCGATTCCAAGAGAAGGGAGATTCCTCTTTCGTTTGTTGCGATTCGAATAAATTTCTGTATATATTCTGAACGAGCAGGTTGGAGGATTCGACATCTTGGTTGAAAGAAACGATCGCTTGATAAGGTGGTAAATGCGGAATAAATGTCGCACAATGACACGCCAAAAAAATTTTCAAGTTGGAGATTTGCTTTAGCGTCTTCAAATCCTCCCCGTTCGAAATCCGTTGAGTTGGAAAAACGTCTAATAGCGACATGGCTCCCAATGGAAAAGAAATGATCTCGCCCATTACGCTCGTCTTTTTATATATCTATATAGACACACACAGACACATATAGAGGCTCTATGACGTCGTTTTATTTGTTTTTTTTTGTTTCTCTCTCTCTTCTTTCCAAGAAAACTTATCTCCATGACCTCTTTTTCTCTTCTTAAAAAGATGAATGTGTGTGGGAATGAGGAAGTGAAAGTAATAATTTAATAAACAGAAAATTATCCAACCATGAACATCTTTTTTTTTTTCAAAGTCACCCTTTCCAATCCAAGGACGTCCAGAGATAGAGGAAGCAGGGAGAGAGGAGGAGGGAAGGGAAGGTCACACTCTCTTTCTCTCTATAAATAAAAGGGGAGAGCCCCAAAATCATATTTTTGTCCAAGTGGATCATGAGGAGGCATCCCCGGGTCACTACGTGTATTCCTTTCAAATATAAATATGTTGATCTTTCCTTTTATATCATCCAAGGAGTTGTGTACCTGAAAGCCTCCGATTTTTCAAAATGTGCGGGTTATTATACCGTGGGGAGTTATCAAAAGATGCGGGACGAATTTTTATCCGACGAAAACGTGTTGATGGCTCGTGACATTCCACCTTTGGATGCACAAATTTTGTTAATGAAACAAGCCAAATATTTTTACACGTCCCACTTTCTAACCGTCTCGCAAATGAATAGGATTATGGATCGTCTTGAGAAGACAAAAGGGATTCTCGTTCATTTTAGTGAATGGTTGCATAAATGTTTGCACGAACCTCTCTCGATCGAGAAGACTGGGAAGAATACCTATTATATTCTTCTCGAGGACTCTCCTCCTTCGTCTCATCTTAGAGAGCCCACGACTTTTGAAAAAATCCTCGAGCAAGAAAAAATAGAATGGTGGAACAACTACCCCATCCCTCTCCCCGAGCATCAAGAGGAGCCTGTTCAGAAGAAAAAGAAAAAACCTTTCCAAAAGCCTATCCTCATCCTCCTCGATAATGATGGGGATGAGGAGAAACCTGTTCAGATTCCTCTCAGTTTATCAAAACCCGTCGAGGATGAAAAACCTCTCCCTTCTTCAAGACCCCTTGAGGAAGAGAGACCCCTCGAGAAGGAGAGATCTCTCCCATTGTCAAACCTCCTCGAAGATGAAAAACCTCTCCCTTTCTCAAGACCCCACGAGAAGGAGGGACCTCTTCCTTTATCAAACCCCCTCGAAGATGAAAAACCTCTCCATTTATCAAGACCCCTCGAAAATGAGGGACCTCTCGATTTGTCAAAACCCCTCGAGGATAAGGGAACCAAAACTTCTCTCTCTTTCGAAGAGGAGGGACCTCTCAATTTGTCAAGACCCCTGAAGAATAAGGGAACCGAAAATCCTCTCCCTTTCTCAAGACTTCTCGAGGAGGAGGAGGAGAGACCGCTCCATGTCTCAAGACAGGACCCCCTCTATCTCTTGAGGATCCGAGGGAAACGATTCCTGTTGAAAAACCATCTATCGACGATCCCCAGAAAAGGTCTTCGGAGGAGATTAGACTTCCATGTAGAAAACGAATCTGCCACAATCATCATAATAATAATAATAATAATAATAATATATCCCCTTCTCAACAACAGAATCCTACAACATTTGCAGATAAATGCATTCAAACCAATCCCTTTATAGTAACCCTTTGGATTGGAGAACCCGTGCATTAGCCTCGAAAAATAAAATGAGATTCTAGACTGTTTCTATGACCAGAATGTTAAGCCAATAGATAGGTCTAGCTCAGAATTTTTCTTTTTAAAAGAAAATAAATAAATAATCCAAAGACTATTCGTAAATATAAATGGTAAAGTCTCGAGTCGGCTGGAAAAAAATTTTCAGAGCTGAGAAAAATTCTACAACTCAAAAAAAAAAAAACGTTTTGTTAATTTTTATCATGTCTTAGACATGATAAAAATTAACGACCCTCTTCCCTTTTCGTCTGGGAATGTTGTCTCACTCTTTTGAAAAACAAATCGTGATTCATTCATGGAATGATTGCCATTAGAGAAAGGATGAGTCATGGTCTATTTTTAGAAAGGTTGAGACATCCTTCATAGAAAAAAAGGGAGCGTCATTAATTTTTATCATGTCTAAAGACATGATAAAAATTAACCAAAAGTTTTTTTTTTTTTTTCAGCTCTGAGAAATTTTTTTTCTCCCAGCCGATTCGAGACTTTACCATTTTTTTTTAAGAATGATTTCTCCCTGATCTATTATTTCAAAATTCCAAGTTTCGCTTCAGAACCATCTATGCTGTTGAAGAAGTAACGTGATATATGTATTTTTTTAATGAGTTCTGTCAAGATTGAATTGTGCAGGATCGACCTTGCGAATTTCTTCTCTGTGTCTTAATGACACAGAGAAGAAATTCGCAAAAAATTAATAATTAATAATAATAATGATACCGAACTGCTTTTTGTAGAGCGCAATGGGAAAAACCTTTTGTATGGTTAGGACAATTCATGTGTTCGATCCCATTGTATTTGAGAATCTCTTGCGTCGATCCCGAAATGCAATAAATGGATCTTTGCAACCATTTCTCTAAAAACCGCCGTTTCATTTCTCCTCGCACCCAAATCATGGAAAAGGGTTCCGTCAACATCGTTAACACCCATGGAAAATAACTGTACGGAATTTCTCCTTCGTACCACGACAAGCCGTGATAATAATCACTTGCCCACACAGCGGTTCGTTTTTCTTTCTCGGTGAGCATTTGCCATGGAAACGGGGGTTTAAAAACAAATACCCCTCGAGAAGTACCGTCCAATGTGACGTAAGCCAATTCTTTCACAATAAAGGCTCCTTGAGAATCGTAGAAACCTTCAAAGTCGAGCACGAGTTCCATGTTTTTTATTTCTTTTTCTTTCCAAGGTGACCTTTATTATTATTATGATGGATGTGTATTGAGATACGCACGATATTATTCAAAAAACAAATATATATATACGAATGTGACCTTTCCCAGAATTCATACGACCTGTCACGTGCAACCTTCTCTCTCTCTCTCTCTATAAAAGAGGAGACGGCGAGAGAACGCTATCCATTTTTTCCTTCAGGACACACAGCGAGAGAGAGAGAGAATTTTGTTTTCTTTTTTTCCTCAATTGAAGAAGATGGACATTTTGAGTGCCAAACCTCTCAAAGATTCCTACATTGTTCTGGACATGGAATACTTTCACTGTTATGATCCAAAGACGGGAGATATATGTTTCATCTTGAAAGAACTGGGCTACATCACTTGCGATTTAACCTTATGCGGATCCATGATTTTTCTCCCTCCTGTCTATTACGATGACTTATCGTCTCGCAATCAAGCTGTGGTCAACCAGACTACAAATAACCGACACGGCCTGCAATGGACCGAGGGTCGTCTTTCCTACGAGCATCTGCCTACGATCCTGAAAATGCTGACCGAAAATGTGGAGGTGATCTACGTCAATGGATACGATAAAGCCGAATTTTTCAGCAAGCTCTGCCAGCGATCCGTTTATGAGTTTTACATCCCAGGGAAAACCGAGTGGCGGAACAAGTCGAAATGCACGCGACACCAATATTTCCAAAAGATGATTCATTGTGCCGAGAACAAGGTGAGAAATTTTCGATACCATTTGATGGAGGGTAGTTACGTTTTCCGGAAATTACATTGTTACCCCTCCGAAAGCAAAGCTGTCGAAGACGAAGAGGAGGCGGAAGAATCTCCCCAGGAGAACTCGTGCGACGATGAGGAGGAGGAGGAGGAGGAGGATGAACTTTCTAATAGTAATAATAAATGTCTAAGTTGGGATGCTTTAGAGACCCAAGAATATTGGTCTCAACCCTTATCTCACCTAGACCTGAAAGAGGATCCTCAAGTGTACTCTTTGTGGTCCTCTTCTAAAATTTGGTCTTGGAGAGAACCCTTGAATGTTCATGAATGAAATGGTATGTAAATCCCTAGAGGAAAAAAAATAGAAAAAAAAAGTTCTTTTTTTTGTAATATGTTGATTTCTTTCCAATCCCATTTCTTTTCCATAACTCCAGCCCAATCGACGAGAAGAAGAAGAATTTTCCAAGTTACACAAGACGAATCTTCCAAGTTACACAAGACGTAGAAAGATTTCATAAGGATTTATAAATTACACGCTCCCACATGATATATGTATAGAGAGAAAAAGACCCTCTGTTCTCTAGCCAATACGTCAAGACTTCCCTAAACTAAGAGAGATCATGAGTACCGAGGAAACCTTAGCAGAGCAAGTGGAAAGACTTTCAAAGAGATTAGAAGAGTTAAGACGGGATAGATTTACAGTTCCGCCGACTAAAGAGGAAACTATCATCGATTTCAACAAACCGCTGTACTTTCATCCCCTACCCCAAAGAATGAGACGAATGGACTCGCCGTTGAACAGTTCCAATGAGAAACAAAATGTCACTTATTTGAATAGCCAATTTCAACACATGAATATTTCATAAGTATTTTTTTCTTTTTTTCCCTAAAGCGTAGGGAGATCGAATCAGTAGTTTTTCCCTTTTCATCGTCGAAAAAGATTGGGAGGAAAAAATCTTTCTTAGCTCTCTCAGAAAAATTTTTCAGCCTCAATAAAAGCCATGATAAAAATTAACTCTACCCCTTTTTTGTCTGGGAATGTTGTCTCACACTTTCTAAAAATAGACCATCACTCCTCCTTTCCTAAAGAATAGAATTCCAAGAATGGGATCTGGTCTATTTTTAGAAACGGTGAGACCCTATTCCCAGACAAAAGGCGGGTAGAGTTAATTTTTATCATGTCTAAAGTTCAGGGTCCATCCATCTTCTTATGTGAAACGGTGACCCTGACGAGATCGAGATAAACAAGTCCTGTGAGTTGTTTTGTAATCTTGACGCGATCCAAGAAAGACTTTTTATTTATTTATTTATTTATTTATTTATTTGAAATAGGCGGGGGGAGAGAGAAAATGTTCTCACGACCCTCAGATATCTTTTCATAAATATATTTTTTATCAAAGTGTTTCTTTCATTCCGATCCTATTAAGAGGTTGGAATGACCCTGACATTTAGATGGGGTCGCGATCCCGACAAATGTCGCGCGAGTATAAAAGTGTGTGTCCTCCACGAGATTTCTTCAGAGAACAGATGAAGACGTGAACTGAGCTGGTAAGTCCCTTTGGTCCTATGAATATGGTTATCTATAAAATCGATTTGATTCTTTGTTTCTTTTTTTAATAATCATAATAATCATAACTTCATTTAAAAAGAACTCTCTTCTTAACCCTTTGAAAAGAAAAATGTCTCTTTCAAGACGACGACTCTAAAACGTTTTTTTTGTTTTTTCCCCCTTTCTAGATCTTCCCTGTTATACATATATACCTTTTCGATTCTCTTTTTTGCTCCTGTTTGTGGAAGACATCACCGTATTCATCGCCATGGCGTGTTCAGAAAACTTTATCGTGCTCGATCTAGAGGGTTTCCAGTCCTACAACCACAAGAAGGGTGAATTTACCTACGTTTTAAAAGAATTGGGCTATGCGACAAAAGATTTTTTGACCGTGGGATCGTTGACGTTTGCTCCTCCTCACCCCTTCCACCAACTGAATGAAAAAAACCAAAAGACGAATGCCTGGCTGACGAGAAACCGGCACGGACTTCGTTGGAACGAGGGTCATATTCCCTACAACCATTTAGGACGCATTCTCCAATCGCTCACTCAGAGCTTCTCCACGATTTATGTGGTGGGATGTCAGAAAGCTAAATTCTTTGCTAAAGCCTTGGATTATCAAAAACCCGTGACGGAAATTTATGTGCCAGATGGAATCATTTCGAAGTATCGGGAAAAATGTGCCCGACATCATCAAAGGATGAAATATTTCCATTGTGCCGAAAACAAAGTGCGCAACTATCGATGGCATATTATGGAAGGAGATTTTCATATCAATCACGTCTATCCAGACGGAACGGAGAAAGAGGAGAGGATTCAGGAGGAAGCAGACAATCCTCTGCAAGCTTTTGATAAGGCCTACGATCAGTTAGAGAAGGATCCGTCCCCAAAAGCGTACGATAACCTCATCCAGAAATGGGATAATCTGTCCTGTTTCCAAGTGATGGAACATCCGGATGAGCATACGCCTTTAAACTTGATGGGCTCTTCTACTTCTTCTTCTTTGTCGTCAACTTCCTCCAATAACTCGAGGAAGACGGAGGGTTGGGGAGACATACCTGAAAATATTCCCCATTACGATCCAGCAGCCTGTTGGGACGAACCTTCCAAAGAATCTCATGAGACCCCCAAAATATCTTCAGAGGATCCAAAGACAAAATCCACTGAGTGTTGGGACAATGAACGGACAACTCATGCTCCAAAATCCACTAAGACTATGTCCACTGAGTGTTGGGACAATGAACAGACGACTCATGCTCCAAAATCGACTGAGACTATGTCCACTGAATGTTGGGACAATGAACGGACGACCCATGCTCCAAAATCTACTGAGACTATGTCCACTGAGTGATGGGACGATGAAACCGAAAAGACGACAGAGAATTGGGATGACCGTTCTCAAAAGTATTTGAATTGATATATACATAAACTCAGGAGGAAAAAAATAAAGAAAAGATTTTTAGAAATAAGTAGGGAAAGGTTCTCCGCTTTCCCTATATTTATGGAAATGGACTAAGAAGAGAGAGAGAGAGACGAATTAGGAGACCAAAAAAATGGGTCTTGGAAGGAATGAGTGCATATGCATTCGATTCCTTCCGAGACCCATTTTTTTTTGGGTCCCTCTCTCATTCAATCTTGGAAAAGAACTTTGTCCTATTTTTCTAGGTCCATTCAAAAAGAAATGAATCTATCCATAAATTTTTTTAAAAGAAAAAAAAAACAAAAAGATACATTACCTCTTGTGGACTGCCAATTTGTATTGGAATATACTGAAAACGGGTGTTTGAGTCGGTTTTCACTATATTTCAATACAAATGGAGCTCGATCGAAGAAAGAAATGATGTCTTTTTTTTTATTTTGTGGACTGCCAATTTGTATTGGAATATACTGAAAACGGGTGTTTGAGTCGGTTTTCAGTATATTTCAATACAAATAGAGCTCGGTCCAAGAAAGAAATGATGTCTTTTTTTTATTTTGTGGACTGCCCTATTTGTATTGGAATATACTGAAAACGGGTGTTCACGTCGGTTTTCAGTATATTTCAATATAAATGGAGCTCCATCCAAGAAAAAAAATGATGTCTTTTTTTTATGTTGTGGACAGATAATTTTGTATTGGAGTATACTGAAAACGGGCGTTCGTTGGATATACTGAAAACGGGCGTTCACGTCGGTTTTCAGTATATTTCAATACAAATGGAGCTCGATCCAAGAAAAAAATGATGTCTTTTTTTTATGTTGTGGACAACCAATTTTGTATTGGAATATACTGAAAACGGGCGTTCACATCGGTTTTCAGTATATTACAATACAAATGGAGCTCGATCCAAAAAAAAATGATGTCTTTTTTTTCTGTTGTGGACAGCCAATTTTGTATTGGAGTATACTGAAAACGGGCGTTCACGTTGGTTTTCAGTATATTCTAATACAAATGGAGCTCCATCCAAGAAAAAAATGATGTCTTTTTTTTATGTTGTGGACTGCCCTATTTTGTATTGGAATATACTGAAAACGGGCGTTCGAGTCGGTTTTCAGTATATTACAATACAAATGGAGCTCGATCCAAGAAAAAAATGATGTCTTTTTTTATGTTGTGGACAGCCAATTTTGTATTGGAGTATACTGAAAACGGGCGTTCACGTTGGTTTTCAGTATATTCTAATACAAATGGAGCTCCATCCAAAAAAAAATGATGTCTTTTTTTATGTTGTGGACAGCCAATTTTTTATTGGAGTATACTGAAAACGGGCGTTCGAGTCGGTTTTCAGTATATTCTAATACAAATGGAGCTCTATCCAAGAAAAAAATGATGTCTTTTTTATGTTGTGGACAATCAATTTTGTATTGGAATATACTGAAAACGGGCGTTCGAGTCCTTTTTCCGACTATTTCTATACACATTCCACTATATTAAAATGAGGTTATGGTTGAGTCCAAACAGAGTCGTCCCCGGACAGAATGGTCTCCGGACAAAGTCGTCCCCTCTTTTCTTTGAATTCTATTCTTTAAAAGGATGAGTCATGGTCTATTTTTAGAAAGTGGGAGACAACATTCCCAGACAAAAGGGGGGGTGAGTTAAAAGACATGATAAAAATTAAGATAAAGTTTTTTTTTTTTTTTTTTACATCTCAGAATTCTTTTCTGAGCTCTGAGAAATTTTTCCTAGCCGATCCCATTTCGTTTTTCGACTTTCACTTTCAACTCTTCACTTTTCCTATCCACTGTCGTTGGAATTGTGTTCACTGGAGGCTATTTCTTTTTTTGCAATCTCGCTTTTAGTTTTCTCTGAGAATCTTTAGAAATGGCTATACAAATTTCACCATCTATATAGAGATGATGTCCAAACAAAGTCGTCCCCGGACCATCTTGATGACCGAATATGTATAGAAATAGTCTGAAAATGGGCTTGAGGGCCGGTTTCTGGACGATTCCTCTACAAATTCGGCCGCATCCAGAAAAACAAAAATACATACTTTCTTTTTGGGTGGACAGGAGATGATAAATTTCTTTTCTCTCTCTCTCTCCCAATATTGGAGGAGAGAGTGGCCCAAAAAATGGGTCTCGGAAGGAATCGAATGTATTTTGAAATGCACTCATTCCTTCCAAGACCCATTTTTTTGGTCTCCTGATTCAACTCTCCAGTCTATGGAATAGGGAAAGTGGAGAACGTTTCCCCTTCTTTAAGCGACTGGAGACCATATCGCATCATCATCATCATCCTCTTTCTGATACTTTTCAACGAAGGCTTGATGTCTCTGGATGATTTTGGGGAGATGATGGATCCCGAATTGAGTGATGAAAAAGAGAGGACTCTTTTTCCTTTCTTGTTCGTCTTGCACAGTCTCTCGGAGGGTGATATACGTTTCCCCGTCCTCCTCAATTTTCGTCAGAGGTCTCATGAATATTTTACACATCCAAGGGAAGAGCGACTTGTTATGCAGGGATTTCGAAGCGACGAAGGCCGCTTCATTCGAAGTGAGGACAATCTGGTTCGGTTGACCCCATTCTTTGGAGTAGTTGTCCAAATCGCCTAGTCGAAGAAAATGGTGTCGATTAGGAAAAAAGACTTGGAGAACACTCGTCGTATGCGAGACGTTCGTAGGCAAGAGAGTCAAGATATCTTTGGCATTCCAGTACAGGAATCCTAGATCCACATACGCGTGCACGTAATAGTCATCGTTATATTCCAGTTTGAGCAGCATGGCTTTTGTATTTTTTTTTCCGTTCTCAAGGCGAAACACTCGTCTGATATGAACAAGAGCTCGCTGGCGATCCGTTTATATAGACTCCTCAGAGAGAGAGGGAGAGAGAGAGGGGAGGAACAAGGTTGATGAATTCTAAAATAAAAAAAAATGATAAAACATGAGTGTTTGTAAAGGTCATAGAGAGATGATTATAAAGTTGTTTATTTTTTATTTCCTCAAAAGAAAAAACCAAAAGGGTCCCATTCCATACGACATAACCTTTGAGAAGGTGACGGGGTCATGTGTCTACAAAGTTGATAAACTCTAGAATAAAAAAAAGCTTTCATCACGTAGCTCTCGAGAAGAAAATGACAGGGGTCTCTAGGAGAAGGTCATAGGTAGTATACAAAGGATGGTTGTTTTTTTCTTTCGTTGCTCTCAATCCCATGACCTTTGAAAAGGTGACGGGGTGTCCTTTAGGAAAAAAATAGAAGGTTATAGAGAGAGAGAGGTAGACAAAGTTGATTTTTTTTTCTAGAAGTCAACCGTCACGTCGCCCATCACGTGGTCTTCTCGTATATATAGAGAGGCGAGTGGAAGACAGACTCTATTTCCCAGAGAGAGAGACTGCTGTGCGTATCCATATTTCTACTCAAGATGGTGATCCGCGTCTTATATAATGAGTTTGTGAGCATTCGCTGTTATGTGGATGACGGAAGATTGTTTTGGAACGCTACGGACATTTTGCCTCTGATTCATACTTCCAATAAAAGAACCTGGGACATTCTCTCCGTGTTTTTCGATGAACACCACGTCTTCAGGAAAATAAAAGATCTTGAGAGTATCGGCAGTTCTCAAGAGGGATATGTCCTCTCCAGCGAAGAAATGTTACATCTGGCCGAAAATAATCCTAAAAATAATCAGCTTCTGGCCTGGGTGTATAGCATTTTAACTCAGCCGCTGGTTCGAGTTGTACCCAATCAACCCGTTTACCCACTGCTCTATCCGGGGGAGAAATTTCCCTTCATCACCCTCTTTAATCTGGGAGTGCGCTACATACCGCCTCATCCAGGCATGACGGATTCTTCTACTTACCCTAAACAATATGCCAGCGCTTATTGCCAGACAGACCCCCGTCAAGAAAAGGTCGTCGAGACTCAAACGGATCCTCTGGTGGTCTCTTTAAATGTCACTAAAGTTATCACCTTCTAAAAAAAACAACCACCACCACCCAAAAAAAATTTGCTCCTCCTCCAAATTTTTTTTTATCTTCTCGAAAGAAAAAAAAAGAAACTTTTCCATCTAGCCTCTTTCTTTCAATCCCTCTTAAGAGAGAGAGGGAGGAGAAAAGAAAGAGAGTTCTGAGGAGGCAAAAGAAATGGGTCTGGAAGGAAACGGGTGCATTGCGAGAAAAAGAGGGTCCTCTTTTCTTTTCTCGAAATGCACTATTTTCCTTCCAGACCCATTTTTTTTATCACTTCTTCAAGCCAATCTTGGAAAGGTGGGGATACAGTAAATTGTGCGTAAAGTCCATTTCGATCAAGACTGGATTTTTTTTGAAAGGAAAACATAATGTTATATATAGATAGCTAAATCTTTATCATGATATTCTTTAAGAATTTCTTAGCCATTTGTCAAAGAAGGGGACTATAATTGAAGAATTTATGAATTTGGGAACATGTCACCCATGGCAAATCTAAACTCTTGGAAGTGGATACTGGAAAGCCCCGCTCTGATTATAATTCTGTGTTTTAGCATGGGACATTTTTTAGATCAATAAGCTAAACTATTTTTCTAGTCTCATATTCTCTCGTGACTAGAGTTTCAGATTTGGATAGAGAGAGACACTGTTCTGAACAGAAACGTGGAATGCTTTTAGCTTTTATAGAAAAGTGAAGAGTTGAAAGTGAAAGTCGAAAAACGAAATGGGATCGGCTAGGAAAAATTTCTCAGAGCTCAAAATTTTGAGATGTAAAAAAAAAAAAAAACTTTTTGTTAATTTTTATCATGTCTTCTAGACATGATAAAAATTAACTCACCCCCCCTTTTGTCTGGGAAAGTTGTCTCCCACTTTCTAAAAATAGACCATGACATCCTTTTAAAGAATAGAATTCCAAGAAAAGACTGGGTTCTGGTCTATTTTTAGAAACGGTGAGACAACATACCCAGACAAAAGGGGGGATGAGTTAATTTTTATCATGTCTAGAAGACATGATAAAAATTAACAAAAAGTGTTTTTTTTTTTTTTTTTTTTTTTTTTTTTTTTTTTTTTTTTACATCTCAGAATTTTTTTCTGAGCTCTGAAAATATTTTGCCAGCAGATCTCATTTCGTTATCATTTGTTTTTATTTTAGAATTCATCAACCTTGTTCCTCCTCCCCTCTCTCTCTCTGAGGAGTCTATATAAACGGATCGCCAGCAAGCTCTTGTTCATATCAGACGAGTGTTTCGCCTTGAGAACGGAAAAAAAAATACAAAAGCCCTGCTGCTCAAACTGGAATATAACGATGACTATTACGTGCACGCGTATGTGGATCTAGGATTCCTGTACTGGAATGCCAAAGATATCTTGACTCTCTTGCCTACGAATGTCTCGCATACGACGAGTGTTCTCCAAGTCTTTTTTCCTAATCGACACCATTTTCTTCGACTAGGCGATTTGGACACCTACTCCAAAGAATGGGGTCAACCGAACCAGATTGTCCTCACTTCGAATGAAGCGGCCTTCGTCGCTTCGAAATCCCTGCATAACAAGTCGCTCTTCCCTTGGATGTGTAAAATATTCATGAGACCTCTGACGAAAATTGAGGAGGACGGGGAAACGTATATCACCCTCCGAGAGACTGTGCAAGACGAACAAGAAAGGAAAAAGAGTCCTCTCTTTTTCATCACTCAATTCGGGATCCATCATCTCCCCAAAATCATCCAGAGACATCAAGCCTTCGTTGAAAAGTATCAGAAAGAGGATGATGATGATGCGATATGGTCTCCAGTCGCTTAAAGAAGGGGAAACGTTCTCCGCTTTCCCTATTCCATAGACTGGAGAGTTGAATCAGGACACCAAAAAAATGGGTCTTGGAAGGAATGAGTGCATTTCAAAATACATTCGATTCCTTCCGAGACCCATTTTTTGGGCCACTCTCTCCTCCAATATTGGGAGAGATAGAGAGAAAAGAAATTTATCATCTCCTGTCCACCCAAAAAGAAAGTATGTATTTTTGTTTTTCTGGATGCGGCCGAATTTGTAGAGGAATCGTCCAGAAACCGGCCCTCAAGCCCATTTTCAGACTATTTCTATACATATTCGGTCATCAAGATGGTCCGGGGACGACTTTGTTTGGACATCATCTCTATATAGATGGTGAAATTTGTATAGCCATTTCTAAAGTTTCTCAGAGAAAACTAAAAGCAAGATTGCAAAAAAAGAAATAGCCTCCAGTGAACACAATTCCAACGACAGTGGATAGGAAAAGTGAAGAGTTGAAAGTGAAAGTCGAAAAACGAAATGGGATCGGCTAGGAAAAATTTCTCAGAGCTCAGAAAAGAATTCTGAGATGTAAAAAAAAAAAAAAAAAAACTTTATCTTAATTTTTATCATGTCTTTTAACTCACCCCCCCTTTTGTCTGGGAATGTTGTCTCCCACTTTCAAAAAATAGACCATGACTCACCCTTTTAAAGAATAGAATTCAAAGAAAAGAGGGGACGACTTTGTCCGGAGACCACTCTGTCCGGGGACGACTCTGTTTGGACTCAACCATAACGTCATTTTAATATAGTGGAATGTGTATAGAAGTAGTCGGAAAAAGGACTCGAACGCCCGTTTTCAGTATATTCCAATACAAAATTGATTGTCCACAACATAAAAAAAGACATCATTTTTTTCTTGGATAGAGCTCCATTTGTATTAGAATATACTGAAAACCGACTCGAACGCCCGTTTTCAGTATACTCCAATAAAAAATTGGCTGTCCACAACATAAAAAAAGACATCATTTTTTTCTTGGATGGAGCTCCATTTGTATTAGAATATACTGAAAACCAACGTGAACGCCCGTTTTCAGTATACTCCAATACAAAATTGGCTGTCCACAACATAAAAAAAGACATCATTTTTTTCTTGGATCGAGCTCCATTTGTATTGTAATATACTGAAAACCGACTCGAACGCCCGTTTTCAGTATATTCCAATACAAAATAGGGCAGTCCACAACATAAAAAAAAGACATCATTTTTTTCTTGGATGGAGCTCCATTTGTATTAGAATATACTGAAAACCGACTCGAACGCCCGTTTTCAGTATACTCCAATACAAAATTGGCTGTCCACAACATAAAAAAAGATATCATATTTTCTTGGATGGAGCTCCATTTGTATTAGAATATACTGAAAACCAACGTGAACGCCCGTTTTCAGTATACTCCAATACAAAATTGGCTGTCCACAACATAAAAAAAAGACATCATTTTTTCTTGGATCGAGCTCCATTTGTATTGTAATATACTGAAAACCGATGTGAACGCCCGTTTACAGTATATTCCAATACAAAATTGGTTGTCCACAACATAAAAAAAAGACATCATTTTTTTCTTGGATCGAGCTCCATTTGTATTGAAATATACTGAAAACCGACGTGAACGCCCGTTTTCAGTATATTCCAATACAAAATTGGCAGTCCACAAAATAAAAGAAATACATCATTTTTTTCTTGGATCGAGCTCCACTTGTATTGGAATATACTGAAACCCGACGTGAACACCCGTTTTCAGTATATTCCAATACAAATAGGGCAGTCCACGAAATAAAAAAAAGACATCATTTCTTTCTTGGATCGAGCTCCATTTGTATTGAAATATACTGAAAACCGACGTCAACGCCCGTTTTCAGTATATTCCAACGAACGCCCGTTTTCAGTATACTCCAATACAAAATTGGCTGTCCACAACATAAAAAAAAGACATCATTTTTTTTCTTGGATGGAGCTCCATTTGTATTGAAATATACTGAAAACCAACGTGAACGCCCGTTTTCAGTATATTCCAATATAAAATTGGCTGTCCACAAAATAAAAAAAAGACATCATTTTTTCTTGGATGGAGCTCCACTTGTATTGAAATATACTGAAAACCAACGTGAACACCCGTTTTCAGTATATTCCAATACAAAATTGGCAATCCACAACATAAAAAAAAGACATCATTTTTTTCTTGGATCGAGCTCCACTTGTATTGGAATATACTGAAAACCGACTCAAACACCCATTTTCAGTATATTCCAATACAAAATTGGCAATCCACAAAATAAAAAAAAGACATCATTTTTTTCTTGGATCGAGCTCCACTTGTATTGGAATATACTGAAAACTGACTCAAACACCCGTTTTCAGTATATTCCAATACAAATTGGCAGTCCACAAAATAAAAAAAAGACATCATTTCTTTCTTGGATCGAGCTCTATTTGTATTGGAATATACTGAAAACCGACTCAAACACCCGTTTTCAGTATATTCCAATGCAAATTTGCAGTGCACAAAATAAAAAAAAGACATCATTTCTTTCTTGGATCGAGCTCTATTTGTATTGGAATATACTGAAAACCGACTCAAACACCCGTTTTCAGTATATTCCAATACAAATTGGCAGTCCGCAAAATTAAAAAAAAGACATCATTTCTTTCTTGGATCGAGCTCCATTTGTATTGAAATATAGTGAAAACCGACTCAAACACCCGTTTTCAGTATATTCCAATACAAATTGGCAGTCCACAAAATAAAAAAAGACATCATTTCTTTCTTGGATCGAGCTCTATTTGTATTGAAATATAGTGAAAACCGACTCAAACACCCGTTTTCAGTATATTCCAATACAAATTGGCAGTCCACAAAATAAAAAAAAGACATCATTTCTTTCTTGGATCGAGCTCCATTTGTATAGATATAGCCTAGAAATCAGTTCGAACGCTCGTTTTCAGTATATTGTAATACAAATGAAATGACATGAAAAATGCAAAAAGAGGAAGAGTAGCCTGCCTACCTTGACGGAAATTCTATTCCAAAAGGGGAAAACTTGTATCCAGGTGGGCCCACAGCACGGCCGGAACTCAAACGAAACTCGATAGGTTGAAATCGATCCATTAAATAACATTCTTAACAAACAGTAAAGTTTTATTCACATCGAGTCGGCTAGGAAAAGTTTCTGAGAGCCGGAAAAAATTTCTGTGGTTCAAAGTTAGATATATATATATAAAAAAAAAAAAAAAAAAAAAAAAAAAAAACCCTTTTAGTCTGAAAATTTGAAAATTGAAGACATCAATTTTCAGACTAACAGTTTTTTTTTTTTTTTTTTTTTTTTTTTTCAGCTAGAGAAATTTTTTACCGGCTCTCAGAAATTTTTCCGCACTCGACTGGATGAATAAAACATCCCCGTTTCTTTAAGAATGGGCTCACTGTTAACTATTTCAGCATTCGACGTTTCGCGTCCAATAATAACTGCCGGGTGTTCAAGAATGCAGATGCACCTACAAGATTTTCTACAGAGAAGCTTGACTGGATGGAGAGTGGATGACTTTTTCCAAGATTCTCGACTTTGGACCGTCAAGAGGTAATGGATCTTTTTGTTTTTTTTTTTTTCTTTTAAGAAAATTTATGGATAGATTCATTTCTTTTTGAATGGACCTAGAAAAATAGGACAAAGTTCTTTTCCAAGATTGGATGAGTAAGGGACCCCAAAAAAATGGGTCTCGGAAGGAATCGAATGCATTTGCACTCATTCCTTCCAAGACCCATTTTTTTTGGTCTCCTGATTCGTCTCTCTCTCTCTTCTTAGTCCATTTCCATAAATATAGGGAAAGCGGAGAACCTTTCCCTACTTATTTCTAAAAATCTTTTCTTTATTTTTTTCCTCCTGTGTTTATGTATATATCAATTCAAATACTTTTGAGAACGGTCATCCCAATTCTCTGTCGTCTTTTCGGTTTCATCGTCCCAACACTCAGTGGACATAGTCTCAGTAGATTTTGGAGCATGGGTCGTCCGTTCATTGTCCCAACATTCAGTGGACATAGTCTCAGTCGATTTTGGAGCATGAGTCGTCTGTTCATTCTCCCAACACTCAGTGGACATAGTCTTAGTGGATTTTGGAGCATGAGTTGTCCGTTCATTGTCCCAACACTCAGTGGATTTTGTCTTTGGATCCTCTGAAGATATTTTGGGGGTCTCATGAGATTCTTTGGAAGGTTCGTCCCAACAGGCTGCTGGATCGTAATGGGGAATATTTTCAGGTATGTCTCCCCAACCCTCCGTCTTCCTCGAGTTATTGGAGGAAGTTGACGACAAAGTAGAAGAGCCCATCAAGTTTAAAGGCGTATGCTCATCCGGATGTTCCATCACTTGGAAACAGGACAGATTATCCCATTTCTGGATGAGGTTATCGTACGCTTTTGGGGACGGATCCTTCTCTAACTGATCGTAGGCCTTATCAAAAGCTTGCAGAGGATTGTCTGCTTCCTCCTGAATCCTCTCCTCTTTCTCCGTTCCGTCTGGATAGACGTGATTGATATGAAAATCTCCTTCCATAATATGCCATCGATAGTTGCGCACTTTGTTTTCGGCACAATGGAAATATTTCATCCTTTGATGATGTCGGGCACATTTTTCCCGATACTTCCAAATGATTCCATCTGGCACATAAATTTCCGTCACGGGTTTTTGATAATCCAAGGCTTTAGCAAAGAATTTAGCTTTCTGACATCCCACCACATAAATCGTGGAGAAGCTGTGAGTGAGCGATTGGAGAATGCGTCCTAAATGGTTGTAGGGAATATGACCCTCGTTCCAACGAAGTCCGTGCCGGTTTCTCGTCAGCCAGGCATTCGTCTTTTGGTTTTTTTCATTCAGTTGGTGGAAGGGGTGAGGAGGAGCAAACGTCAACGATCCCACGGTCAAAAAATCTTTTGTCGCATAGCCCAATTCTTTTAAAACGTAGGTAAATTCACCCTTCTTGTGGTTGTAGGACTGGAAACCCTCTAGATCGAGCACGATAAAGTTTTCTGAACACGCCATGGCGATGAATACGGTGATGTCTTCCACAAACAGGAGCAAAAAAGAGAATCGAAAAGGTATATATGTATAACAGGGAAGATCTAGAAAGGGGGAAAAACAATAAAACGTTTTAGAGTCGTCGTCTTGAAAGAGACATTTTTCTTTTCAAAGGGTTAAGAAGAGAGTTCTTTTTAAATGAAGTTATGATTATTATGATTATTAAAAAAAGAAACAAAGAATCAAATCGATTTTATAGATAACCATATTCATAGGACCAAAGGGACTTACCAGCTCAGTTCACGTCTTCTTCTGTTCTCTGAAGAAATCTCGTGGAGGACACACACTTTTATACTCGCGCGACATCTGTCTGGATCGCGACCCCATCTAAATGTCAGGGTCATTCCAACCTCTTAAAAGGATCGGAATGAAAGAAACACTTTGATAAAAAATATATTTATGAAAAGATATCTGAGGGTCATGAGAACATTTTCTCTCTCCCCCCGCCTATTTCAAAAAATAAATAAATAAATAAATAAATAAAAAGTCTTTCTTGGATCGCGTCAAGATTACAAAACAACTCACAGGACTTGTTTATCTCGATCTCGTCAGGGTCACCGTTTCACATAAGAAGATGGATGGACCCTGAACTTTAGACATGATAAAAATTAACTCTACCCGCCTTTTGTCTGGGAATAGGGTCTCACCGTTTCTAAAAATAGACCAGATCCCATTCTTGGAATTCTATTCTTTAGGAAAGGAGGAGTGATGGTCTATTTTTAGAAAGTGTGAGACAACATTCCCAGACAAAAGGGGGGTAGAGTTAATTTTTATCATGTCTAGAAGACATGATAAAAATTAACCAAAAGTTTTTTTTTTTTTTAAGGCTGAAAAATTTTTCTGAGAGAGCTAAGAAAGATTTTTTCCACCCAATCTTTTTCGACGATGAAAAGTGAAAAACTACTGATCCGATCTCCCTACGCTTTAGGGAAAAAAAGAAAAAAATACTTATGAAATATTCATGTGTTGAAATTGGCTATTCAAATAAGTGACATTTTGTTTCTCATTGGAACTGTTCAACGGCGAGTCCATTCGTCTCATTCTTTGGGGTAGGGGATGAAAGTACAGCGGTTTGTTGAAATCGATGATAGTTTCCTCTTTAGTCGGCGGAACTGTAAATCTATCCCGTCTTAACTCTTCTAATCTCTTTGAAAGTCTTTCCACTTGCTCTGCTAAGGTTTCCTCGGTACTCATGATCTCTCTTAGTTTAGGGAAGTCTTGACGTATTGGCTAGAGAACAGAGGGTCTTTTTCTCTCTATACATATATCATGTGGGAGCGTGTAATTTATAAATCCTTATGAAATCTTTCTACGTCTTGTGTAACTTGGAAGATTCGTCTTGTGTAACTTGGAAAATTCTTCTTCTTCTCGTCGATTGGGCTGGAGTTATGGAAAAGAAATGGGATTGGAAAGAAATCAACATATTACAAAAAAAAGAACTTTTTTTTTCTATTTTTTTTTCCTCTAGGGATTTACATACCATTTCATTCATGAACATTCAAGGGTTCTCTCCAAGACCAAATTTTAGAAGAGGACCACAAAGAGTACACTTGAGGATTGTCTTTCAGGTCTAGGTGAGATAAGGGTTGAGACCAATATTCTTGGGTCTCTAAAGCATCCCAACTTAGACATTTATTATTATTATTAGAAAGTTCATCCTCCTCCTCCTCCTCCTCATCGTCGCACGAGTTCTCCTGGGGAGATTCTTCCACCTCCTCTTCGTCTTCGATAGCTTTGCTTTCGGAGGGGTAACAATGTAATTTCCGGAAAACGTAACTACCCTCCATCAAATGGTATCGAAAATTTCTCACCTTGTTCTCGGCACAATGAATCATCTTTTGGATATATTGGTGTCGCGTGCATTTCGACTTGTTCCGCCACTCGGTTTTCCCTGGGATGTAAAACTCATAAACGGATCGCTGGAAGAGCTTGCTGAAAAATTCGGCTTCATCGTATCCATTGACGTAGATCACCTCCACATTTTCGGTCAGCATTTTCAGGATCGTAGGCAGATTCTCGTAGGAAAGACGACCCTCGGTCCATTGCAGGCCGTGTCGGTTATTTGTAGTCTGGTTGACCACAGCTTGATTGCGGGACGATAAGTCATCGTAATAGACAGGAGGGAGAAAAATCATGGATCCGCATAAGGTTAAATCGCAAGTGATGTAGCCCAGTTCTTTCAAGATGAAACATATATCTCCCGTCTTTGGATCATAACAGTGAAAGTATTCCATGTCCAGAACAATGTAGGAATCTTTGAGAGGTTTAGCACTCAAAATGTCCATCTTCTTCAATTGAGGAAAAAAGAAAACAAAATTCTCTCTCTCTCTCTCTCTCTCGCTGTGTGTCCTGAAGGATAAAATGGATAGCGTTCTCTCGCCGTCTCCTCTTTTATAGAGAGAGAGAGAGAGAGAGAGAAGGTTGCACGTGACAGGTCGTATGAATTCTGGGAAAGGTCACATTCGTGTATATATATTTGTTTTTTGAATAATATCGTGCGTATCTCAATACACATCCATCATAATAATAATAAAGGTCACCTTGGAAAGAAAAAGAAATAAAAAACATGGAACTCGTGCTCGACTTTGAAGGTTTCTACGATTCTCAAGGAGCCTTTATTGTGAAAGAATTGGCTTACGTCACATTGGACGGTACTTCTCGAGGGGTATTTGTTTTTAAACCCCCGTTTCCATGGCAAATGCTCACCGAGAAAGAAAAACGAACCGCTGTGTGGGCAAGTGATTATTATCACGGCTTGTCGTGGTACGAAGGAGAAATTCCGTACAGTTATTTTCCATGGGTGTTAACGATGTTGACGGAACCTTTTTCCATGATTTGGGTGCGAGGAGAAATGAAACGGCGGTTTTTAGAGAAATGGTTGCAAAGATCCATTTATTACATTTCGGGATCGACGCAAGAGATTCTCAAATACAATGGGATCGAACACATGAATTGTCCTAACCATACAAAAGGTTTTTTCCATTGCGCTCTACAAAAAGCAGTTCGGTATCATTATTATTTAAAGACACAGAGAAGAAATTCGCAAGGTCGATCCTGCACAATTCAATCTTGACAGAACTCATTAAAAAAAAATACATATATCACGTTACTTCTTCAACAGCATAGATGGTTCTGAAGCGAAACTTGGAATTTTGAAATAATAGATCAGAGAGAAATCATTCTTAAAAAAATGGTAAAGTCTCGAATCGGCTGGGAGAAAAAAAATTTCTCAGAGCTGGAAAAAAAAACTTTTGGTTAATTTTTATCATGTCTTTAGACATGATAAAAATTAATGAACCTCCCTTTTTGTCTGGGAAGGATGTCTCACCCTTTCTAAAAATAGACCATGACTCATCCTTTCTCTAATGGCAATCATTCCATGAATGAATCACGATTTGTTTTTCAAAAGAGTGAGACAACATTCCCAGATGAAAAGGGAAGGGTGTCGTTAATTTTTATCATGTCTAAGACATGATAAAAATTAACAAGAAGTTTTTTTTTTTGGAGTTGTAGAATTTTTTTCAGCTCTGAAAATTTTTTTCCAGCCGACTCAAGACTTTACCATTTATATTTACGAATAGTCTTTGGATTATTTATTTAATTTCTTTTAAAAGAAAAATTCTGAGCTAGACCTATCTATTGGCTTAACATTCTGGTCTTAGAAACAGCCTAGAATCTCATTATATTTTTCGAGGCTAATGCACGGGTTCTCCAATCAAAAGGGTTACTATAAAGGGATTGGTTTGAATGCATTTATCTGCAAATGTTGTAGGATTCTGTTGTTGAGAAGGGGGTATATTATTATTATTATTATTATTATTATTATTATTATGATTGTGGCAGATTCGTTTTCTACATGGAAGTCTAATCTCCTCCGAAGACCTTTTCTGGGGATCGTCGATAGATGGTTTTTCAATAGGAATCGTTTCCCTCGGATCCTCAAGAGATAGAGGGGGGTCCTGTCTTGAGACATGGAGCGGTCTCTCCTCCTCCTTTTCCTCCTCGAGAAGTCTTGAGAAAGGGTGAGGATTTTCGGTTCCCTTATTCTTGAGGGGTCTTGACAAATTGAGAGGTCCCTCCTCTTCGAAAGAGAGAGAAGTTTTGGTTCCCTTATCCTCGAGGGGTTTTGACAAATCGAGAGGTCCCTCATTTTCGAGGGGTCTTGATAAATGGAGAGGTTTTTCATCTTCGATGGGTCTTGAGAAAGGGAGAGGTTTTTCATCTTCGAGGAGGTTTGACAATGGGAGAGATCTCTCCTTCTCGAGGGGTCTCTCTTCCTCAAGGGGTTTTGAGGAAGGGAGAGGTTTTTCATCCTCGACGGCTTTTGACAAATTGAGAGGAATCTGAACAGACTTCTCCTCATCCCCATCATTATCGAGGATGAGGATAGGTTTTGGAAAGGTTTTTTCTTTTTCTTCTGAACAGGCTCCTCTTGATGCTCGGGGAGAGGGATGGAGTAGTTGTTCCACCATTCTATTTTTTCTTGCTCGAGGATTTTTTTAAAAGTCGTGGCCTCTCTAAGATGAGACGAAGGAGGAGAGTCCTCGAGAAGAATATAATAGGTATTCTTCCCAGTCTTCTCGATCGAGAGATGTTCGTGCAAACATTTATGCAACCATTCACTAAAATGAACGAGAATCCCTTTTGTCTTCTCAAGACGATCAATAATCCTATTCATTTGCGAGACGGTTAGAAAGTGGGACGTGTAAAAATATTTGGCTTGTTTCATTAACAAAATTTGTGCATCCAAAGGTGGAATGTCACGAGCCATCAACACGTTTTCGTCGGATAAAAATTCGTCCCGCATCTTTTGATAACTCCCCACGGTATAATAACCCGCACATTTTGAAAAATCGGAAGCTTTCAGGTAAACAACACCTTGGATGATATAAAAGGAAAGATCAACATATTTATATTTGAAAGGAATACACGTAGTGAGCCGGGGATGCCTCCTCATGATCCACTTGGACAAAAATATGACTTTGGGGCTCTCCCCTTTTATTTATAGAGAGAAAGAGAGTGTGACCTTCCCTTCCCTCCTCCTCTCTCCCTGCTTCCTCTATCTCTGGACGTCCTTGGATTGGAAAGGGTGACTTTGAAAAAAAAAAAGAAGTTCATGGTTGGATAATTTTTTGTTTATTAAATTATTACTTTCACTTCCTCATTCCCACACACATTCATCTTTTTAAGAAAAGAAAATGAGGTCATGGAGATAAGATTTCTTGGAAAGAAGAGAGAGAGAAACAAAAAAAAAAAAATAAAACGGACGTCATAGAGCTTCTATATGTGTCTGTGTGTGTCTATATAGATATATAAAAAGACGAGAGTACTGGGCGAGATCATTTCTTTTCCATTGGGAGCCATGTCGCTATTAGACGTTTTTCCAACTCAACGGATTTCGAACGGGGAGGATTTGAAGACGCTAAAGCAAATCTCCAACTTGAAAATTTTTTTGGCGTGTCATTGTGCGACATTTATTCCGCATTTACCACCTCATCAAGCGATCGTTTCTTTCAACCAAGATGTCGAATCCTCCAACCTGCTCGTTCAGAATACATACAGAAATTTATTCGAATCGCAACAAACGAAAGAGGAATCTCCCTTCTCTTGGAATCAGATGGATCGAGCATTGAGACGGCCCATTCAAACAGACCGGCGATATACGGATCCGCGCACGAGTTTTCGGTGGAAGAATATTTTTCTCACGAAACGATATTTTACGTTTGGAGTGAGAACGAAGGCTGAGGACGAAGTTCATATTGTTCAAACCACAGCCGCTCCTCTCGCCTATTACGAATCATCGTCCCCCAATCTGAAGGAAAGAAGTTTTAAAGTCAGCGACAGGATGAAATATAAGAAATATATTCTAAGACCTTTTCAAAACTATGTCGTTCCCCCGAAAACGCAATATCTCATCGTCACAACCCAGAAGAGTCTCTTTCTCGTCGATCGGTGCTCGTACTCGCTTTGGAAACAATTGAAAGAGGAGATTTTTTTCCAATCGCCGATGATGTTTCAAGAAAAAGAAGAAGAAAACCCTCCGCCACCTTTACCCATCCCTTCCTTAGATGATAAGAGGAGCTGGACCAAACCGTTATTTCCCGAAACAAAATCGACCCGGCAACGGAATGAAATTGAAGTCATCACAATTGAAGATGAGGAGGAAGAAAAAAAATTACCTCTTAAAAAACGGTCGACTTACCGGAACCTACCTGGCGTGCAAGATCCGCTTCAGAATCCAGAAGCTTCTTCTTCTTCTTCTTCTTCCCCAACTTGTTCAAACAGGCAACCTCTTTCGGACTCCTCACAGACAGAAACTCTTCCAGTATCCTCCTCTTCTTCTTCTTCTCCTCCAACCTGTCCCGACATCGTAGAGGTAGAATGTCAGACGGGTCCACAAGCTTCAAAAAGTCCCGACATCGTAGAGGTAGAATGTCAGCCGGGTCCACAAGTTCCAACAGGTCCAGAAATCATGGAGGCAGAATCACAGCCGGGTTCACAAGTTCCAACGGGTCCAGAAATCGTAGAGGTAGAATTTCAGCCGGGTAAACAAGTTCAATGGGTCCAGAAATCATGGAGGTAGAATCGCAGCCGGGTCCAGACATTCTAGATCCCTCCACTCATCCCAAAGGGACTGCAAGTGTTTCAAGACAGCCTTGTGAGGATCCAGCCCTTCCCGTATGGAATGATTATATGGACTTACAAAATTTGGTGCAACAGGAAGGAGAAGAAAATAATGATACGGATGGGTGGGTCAAAGACTGTTTAGATCATTTAACCTCGAATGAAATTGAACTGTTATGGAATTGCATTTCTGAAATCACATCGGAAATGGGATAAAAACCAAAACAAAAGAAAACAATTTTTTTAATAACAAATGGGAGGAGGGTCATGATGTCAATTAAAAAAAATATTATATAGAGTCCAATCTTGGTGGTTCACTTCAGTTTTCCAGCATGAGGTGATCCACGTTTCCCGAAATATGGATCCCATTCCAAGAGAGATTGTGTAGAGCCTTCACTTCAGTTCTGTTTTTTTTCTACCAAGAGGAGAGGGTCCCCAAAGGGTTACCCATGTCCAAAGAGAGAAAGTGTAGAGCGTTCATTTCAGTTTTTTTCCAAGTTTAGGGGAGGGAGGTCTCAAAATGACACCCCCCCCATTTTCAAAGAGAGATGGTGTAGAGTGTTCATTTCTGTTTTTTTCCAAAGTTAGGGAGTTTTCAAATGGCTACCCATTTCAGAGAAAGAGAGAGAGACACAGAGAGAGAGAAGGTGTAGAGCGTTCATTTCAGTTTTCCAACATTAAAAGGTCCCAAAATACCTTCTGAATTCAAAGAGAGATCGTGTAGAGCGTTCATTTCCAGTTCTCCAAGATCAGAAGAAGAGGGTCCGCTTTTCCCAAAAGGGTTTTCCGCATTCAGAGACAGCGAAATGCAGACTTCAGTTTTCTCCCTCCCCAAGAATAGAGGGTCCCAAAATGGCTTCCCATTTCAAAGAGAGAGGGAGAGGCGTTCATTTCCATTCTCCAAGATAGGGTCGTCTACTTTTTCCCAAAATGGCTTCCCAATTCAAAGAGAGAGAGAGAGAGAGTAAAAGGGTGTGTAGAGCGGTCATGTTCATTCTCCAAGATAGGGTCGTCAGCTTTTTCTCAAAATGGCATCTCCCCATTCAAAAAGAGATCGTAACCAATTTTTTCCAGTTTTTTCCAAGATGGGGGGGGAGAAGAAAACCTAGGATGGAATAACACGACACACAGAGAGAAAGAGAAAAAAACGCCATCTTGTCATTTTCTGATAGGGTACCGGTGTTCGAATACTTTTGTGACCGACTGTACCCATCTTTTTGATGGAACAAACATATTTTCTACCCTCGATCTTGCCAGAGCATATCATCAGATCCCAGTGCATGCTGAAGATGTGCCTAAGACCGCAGTGACTACACCATTTGATCTCTTTGAGTACTTATATATGCCATTTGGCCTTCGCAATGCTGGCCAAATATTTCAGCGTTTCCTACACCAAGTACTGTCTGGCCTCGATTTCTGCATTCCATATTTTGATGATATCCTGGTTGCATCTACAGATGCGGAAGAACATTTTCAACATCTGCGTCAGATTTTCACTCGCCTTAAAGATCTTGGATTAAAACTAAATCCATCCAAATGTGTACTTGGTCAACCCTCAGTTTCCTTTCTTGGATGTCTTATCACCCAGAATGGAGTCAAACCTTTACCGGAAAGAGTCAAAGCAATTAACGACCTACCTCAGCCCAAAACCATCTCTGAACTGAAGCGTTTTCTAGCAATGTTAAATTTCTACCGACGCTTTCTGCCAAATGCCGCAAAAACACAAGCCTGCCTACATGAATTTCTGAAGAATAGCAAAAAAAACGATCAACGAGCTGTCCCTTGGACTGAATCTGCATCTGCAGCATTCGTGCAATGCAAACACGATCTGGCAAATGCAGCCACACTTTCTTATCACTCACCTAGTGATCAGCTCTCTATAATGGTAAATGCATCTGACACGGCCATAGGAGCAGTGCTTCAAGCCCATACCACTAAAGGACATTCCCCAATGGCATTCTTTTCCAGAAAACTCACTACTGCAGAAAGGAAATACAGCACATATGACAGAGAGCTACTTGCTGTGTACTGTGCTGTTAAATACTTCCGGCACAACTTGGAAGGACACGACTTCATCATTTTCACTGATCATCGACCATTAACCTTCGCTTTTAGAAAAAACTCTGACTCATGTTCTCCTCGTCAGCTTCGACATCTGGATTTCATCGCCCAGTTTAGTACAGATATCAGATATGTCTCTGGTACTGATAATTGTGTCGCTGATGCCTTGTCTCGGGTAAACAATATCAACCTCACTACCCCAGATTTCTCTGAAATTGCAAAAGCTCAATTGCATGATGAGGAACTCAAGAACCTAATCTCAAATCCACAAACCTCCCTTCAGTTACAACCGCTGCACATTGATCCAACGCTTAAAATTTACTGTGACATAGAGAACAATAGAATACGTCCCTATATTCCTGTCAATTTTAGACGTGAAGTGTTTAATGCCTTGCACAATTTGGCACATCCTGGAATCCGTGCCACCAAAAAGCTGATCGCAGACAGATTTGTCTGGCCAGCGATGAATCAAGACATCACAGAATGGACTCGTTCATGTATTAGATGTCAACGGTGTAAAGTATCCCGTCACACTCACAGTCCCATTCAACAATTTAACCTTCCAGCAAGACGCTTTGATCATGTACACTTAGACTTGGTTGGCCCATTGCCTCCTTCAAATGGTTACACTTACCTCCTCACTTGTATTGATCGGTACACAAGATGGCCTGAAGCCATTCCTATTGAAAATATATCCGCTGAAACTGTAGCTCGAGCATTCATCTCCCAGTGGCTTTCAAGATTTGGCATGCCTACCACCATCACTACTGACCAAGGCCGACAATTTCAATGTCACTTGTTCGCATCACTCACCTCTCTTCTTGGCATTCGCCATATTCGCACAACACCATACCATCCATCTGGAAATGGGATGGTGGAACGCTTTCACCGATCTCTCAAACAAGGTCTGAAGTGTCACAGTAGCACACACTGGACAGAAGCCTTACCCCTAGTCCTGCTTGGTCTTCGCACAGCATTCAAAGAAGACATGGGTAGCACTTGTGCTGAAATGTTATATGGTGCAACCCTCCGTCTGCCAGGTGAATTCTTTCACCCAGAATCTACTCCAGTTATCGACCCTCCAACATTCCTTCAACGTTTACGTGAGACCATGAGCAATATCTCGCCAACCCCAGCATCTTCGCATAACCAGCCAAGCTATTTTGTACATCCTGCGCTTGAGACATCTTCGCACGTATTCGTGCGCAACGATGCAATTAAGCCAACTTTAACACCTTCATATGATGGTCCATTCAAAGTTGTCAAACGAACACCGAAACATTTCACCATCATCTGCAATGGCAAACAATCAGTGATTGGAATCCATCGTCTCAAACCAGCATTTCTAATGCAAGATCCAACAACTTCCTCATCAACATCACTCCCGGAAGAAAGCTTACATCCCGTTAAAGAGCAACCTAAAACTACCAGATCTGGAAGAAAGGTTAAATTTAACCCAAACTATAACGTACCGATGGTACTTGGAGGGGAGTACTGTGGCGTTCCGACAGATACTTCAACTTCTATGAGATGGCGCCACGTGTAAAATCCAAGGAGGTTAGAATAGAAGGAGGGAGGGTTCGCGGTTTCCTCCACTATCGGGGAATGAAACTCCGCCGAAGAAGCGGCGTCCATGTTTGTGACTTCAAAACATTGCATTACGGCAGTGACATGTACGTGTTTCTAACCTGTTCCGTGCATTTATTTTCCAGTAAAAATATGTTAAATTTATAATGAAATCCCTCGCTATTGTTGAATTTTTGTTTTAAAGTAATAAAGATGATATCCATAATTTACTATGTACAGCAAATTATTAAGAAATAGTTCGAAATCTAAATGCATGCGCATAACATTAAAGCCTTTAAAAAATGATGTTTCCGCATATTTCACGGACTTGGTTACGTTAGAAAATAAATCTTAATAAAATAAAACAGATTTATGTGAATTCATTGATTTCAGTTTATGCGCATTTCATATTTATTAATCTCAAAGAAACTGCCTTTAATTAAGTTGAATTACAGAAATACACCTATATAAGTTTTTGGATACATCTTTCCACATGTTCAATTGTGTAAATATTTTACTTAATTTTATCACTATACTGCCCAGAAATTTGTAAGTTTATGCAAAAAATTTTTAACAACAGAACAGTTTATCTTAAAAAATGAATAATAATTAATATATAAAGAAAAGCATTGCTTTATTTAACACCTTTACAATTAATAAAAATAGTAACAATTGATTTCTTACTTTTCATGAAAGTTATAAAACGAATTAACTAAAACGTTCAAATTATACAATTTAAATCCTACCATATAGCATTGTATCTTGAACGAAGATACCAGCTATAAACAGAAACATTAAAATGTATTTAATATATTTTGATTATAGTTATATTAAATAACCTATTTTAAGTCCTTTTTTTTCACATCTGGAAAGAAAACCACATGACATTGTGATATTTTTTGACATAGTTGTCATATTACATAAAAAAAGAAAATTAATACTGAAAAATAATGCCCTGAATTTTTTTCGAGAATCTTTTTGTGCATCCATATGCAATACAAGCTGACATGCTTCAAAAAGAAAAGAAAAAAATGTTGCAATGACAGACTTCCTTGCACAAGTCACGGTGATAACAGGAAGATGGCTGCCAAGCTTCACCGTTTGAGTTGAACCTTCCCTCCTTTTATTCTAACCTCCTTGGTAAAATCCAGTTCTTAATCGGAGCAGCAAAGCGACATCTTTACTCTCTCAGACTTCTCGTCGGACAAGTGTACGCGACGCTAGCACGAACTGTGTTCCGAGCTCTGTGTTGATCTCTGCAGTGTAATTTAAATTGTAATTTAGTACTTAATATATTCTTTTGTTATAGGAGATTGTCTACTCTTATTTTCTTTAATTATATCATGCATTAAGCACACACGACCACCAAAAACATAACGGGAAGTAAAAATTCATTTAAAAAATAACAATTAGTATTCTTATACTTACGTTTACAATATACTTATATGTATTTTCTCTAATTCATATAGAATACTAATATTTCTATTACAAATGTCTATTTTCACTATTAAGTACTTTACCTGTTGATTGATGTATTTCGGTAAGAGCCATGCCCATGTAATAAATGAATGCATGACCTTTAATATATCCATTTTACATAGTTTTAAGTATTTTTTTTAAGTTACTTGCATACAGCTTAAAGCATTTTACGTTGAAACAAATACCTATCCTTTTTCATGATATATTTCACAATACAAATAACCTTCAACAGTAATCAAATTTTCTTCAGTAGCATTTTTAATAAAACTAGAACTTTATACATTTTAAAATTATTATAGGGGTTGGAAACCTCATGGTTCTGCGTGCTTACAGCTGTTAATAATTAAGAACATAACGTGAACAGCCATGTTACAAATTAGCATTCACCCCTCCCGCCATAATTTCTTCCTTTGATCCCGAACTGACGACCCTAGAACCGGCATCTTTCGACGAAAACTTCTTTAATTATGCGAAAATATTTCTATCTATTCGTTGTTAAAAAATTCAGAAAAAATAATAATAAATAAGAGAAAAATAATATAAATCTCCAAATGCGAACAACGACAACCTTCGCATAAGCGAATAGGATGAATTAGCTAGATTACCAGGTTTGAACTATTATCGCCAAAGTTGGCGATGTTTACCGGGTTCTCTGCGAAAGTGCTTCCATTTTTTTTTTTTTTTTTTTTTTTTTTTTTTTTTTTTTTTTTTTAATTTTTATTTGTCCTTTTTGAACAATGAAATGTCCTTCGATTTCATGCGATCAGGACGCTATAGAACTTATCCTTAAACAGAAAGCCAAAACTTGTACATTGGATTTCAAGTAAAATTCCGTGCATTACCAAATGATCAGCTTTTTAAAATGCTCTCTGCTTCAGTAATACAGCAAGAATTTACGTCTCCTTGAACAAAATCAAACATTTCGGAAGAGCTAAGTAACTCCATTTTTGAATGTACGAAGTCAGATCACAAATCAAAATACCGAGCTTTATCCGCCATACTAATGTGTGAAAGCGCCATCTATAGGTGAATTGAATCGCGGATATCTGTCAATAATGT
Source organism: Stegodyphus dumicola (assembly GCF_044657685.1). Lineage (NCBI taxonomy): Eukaryota > Metazoa > Arthropoda > Arachnida > Araneae > Eresidae > Stegodyphus > Stegodyphus dumicola. The sequence goes on from NC_140770.1 coordinate 157,468,146, forward strand.
AATAAAAACTCACTAATCTAGTGCTTCATAGATCAATATGACAACGAATTCGAAATGTTTTAAAAACAGTTCTTTAATCTTTAGTTTGTAGTAGATGCAACTAATGTCACAGAGAAAAAATATTTCAATAAAAAAGTTCTCCATGTTAATTCAATAGCAAAATTATTTCTATTTCAGTGAGAAATCCACTTTCACTGCTTATATAACAGAAAAATGTAACATAAGCATTTTAGAAATTTTAAATATAAGCTAAAGGTTTGCTGTACAATTTTATGTAAGAAACGTAATAATTTACTTTCGTTCCTTTTAAATCAGCATATTTGTTTCCAATAGATAACTGAACTTTTTGACAAGTTACAGACTTAACTTTAACACAGAGTTCCATCACTTAAAATATCAATTAATTGTTCTTTTTCATTTAGAGATACATTGGAATTGAAGGTACTTACGTATTAACGCAACCAGGCCAAAATTCGCATAAATCGCCAAATTTGGCGACCCTACTTACGGCAACCCTACGTTTTATATGTAGTTTTTCGTAAAGAAATTATTTTTCTTACTGGTTAGATTGAATGCCCTGAAATACTTTAATTACTTTTTTGCAGAATTACTTTTTCGGTTACTGTACCTAACAGAAGCGCCGTTACCCTCATAGAAAAAATTTGCGAAAATATCAAGGAAGGAAGCATCATTTATTTGGATTGCTGGAAAAGATACAATACAAGTGAGTTCGAAAATGCTGGATTTCTGCATGGAGCTGTTAATCACAAATATAACTTTGTGGATCCCAACACGGGCGTTCACACACAACATGTAGAGCGCATGTGGGGCTCAGCCAAATGGCGCAACAAAAAACAGAGAGGAACAGCCCGTCATCATCTTGACTCATACCTTATCGAATTTATATGGCGCCAAGCTCAAGCTGTTAATGGCGAAGACAGTTTTCAATCAGTGCTAAAAGCAATAGCCAAAAGATTTCCGCCGAAAAAATAATTCTGCAACTTATTCAAATTCGAAACCGGAAGGGTTTAATTGCTATTTTATATTTTAAAACAAAATAATATAAAAAACTGTATTAAAAATTATCTGTAATTAATAAATGTACATTTTCTTATTATTCATACTTTTTTACTCAAACTTACAAATCGCGCCAACCTGGTTGCAATAATACGTAAGTACCGAATTGAAAATACCAAAGGCAAAATGGGTCACAAAATTTCTGTCAGTTTTATCATATGTTGTTTTAAACAAGAAATCTGTATTATTTTCTTTAGTAAATTCTGAAAAACATGTTTCTGTTGTTTTAGTTCAATTGTCCTTGCCAAAGTATTAGCTTAGTTTTAAAAGTTTCAATATTGGTGCTCATTATTAAAATGCTTAGGTTTTTAGAAAATGTCTACTATGTAACTGAGTTTTCCTAATTAATCATTATTAATGAATGAACTTGCTGATGTATGTTTCTTTTCTTCCAAAAATATGTAAACTGTATTTCTCAAATCGAAAATATGTCTTGCTATTTTTCTGTGTGAAAGCCAACTGACTTTGGTAATAATGTCTCATATACAGAACTTATCTAATTACATTGCATTAAAAAGAGACAGCTGTTTAGGATTTTGCCTTTTAATGTAATTAATTGCAGTAATAACCCTGCAATATCATGTCCAATTCTTCATCAGTTTGCAACAAGATCTTTTCTATGTGTCATACAGTGATGGAATATTATATGGGGAGCAATTTTCATTATTAACCCTCGTAGTCCTTTATAATTACCTGTTAATGCTGCAGCATCATTGGTACAAACTGCGACACAGAGTGTCTAGGTAAGATTATTTGTTTCAAAATGTCTGTCAATAATTTGAAATATTTTCTCTCCAGTTGCTTTTCCTTTCCAAATATTACAACATAAAAAATATTCTACTGTGTCGTCTTCAAAAATGTATCTCAGATAAACGATGAATTGAGACATTTTTATAATGTCGGTAGCTTCATCAAGTTTTATAGTAAAGACTGGATTTTGTATTCTATAATGTCTGATATTACAGAAATTTGGTGAGAAACGGTATCTTTTTTTAATGCTATGCTTTTTAAATCATTACTTTATTTTTCTGCATGCATAAATGATGTTATTTTAATTGCTGAAGGAAGAATGAGTGATTCTCCAATTGTATGAGGTTTTAAATTTTTTGCAATTAAATATGAAACTTTTAAGATGCCTGTAAATCTTCTCAGGAACTGTTGTATATTTTTTCAAAAATATATTTTAATTTTTCATGCTCTTAGCTCATTCCTTAAAAAAATTCTTCACATTTATTTACTTAATCTTTATGTTTAGTTTCTGAGGTACATTCCGTTTCACTGGCGCAAATTTCGCCAAGCAGACTTTGTTGTCGACAACATACAATATACACATAAAAAATTTTAACAAACCTTAGTTTTAAGAATTTTTTATTTTGAAAGCATAAACATTTTAATACCTTTTAAAATTTTGTAAAAAAGCCAATAAATAAAGACAATAAATTTGTGAAAAGACATTAAGAATTTACTATGTTTTCATGTTTCAACATCCTGATTTGTCGGTTCGCATCACGTGATCTCATCTCGCGTAAACTACGCTACAAAAATCTAATTCTCTCAGTAATTATCTACATTAATGACAAATGAAATCCTTATTTGGAATGCAAATTTAAATGCAAGAATTATTTCAATTCGTACGAATAGTTTATTCAGAAATTACGTAAAACCACAGTGCTTTACTTCGCTAGTCCATTCTCATTAGAATTGATGAATTTGACCCGTGACTTTGTCTTTTCTATATTTTCGCCTTCGGATGAGCAGTGTGATTGCATTCTAATTAACTTAATTACCATGAATGGTCTTAGAGCATAAAATTTAACTATCTTGTACAAATTCTATGTAATTGTATGCCAGTACAGTCAATCTGATAAGAAATGGCTGCAACTTGTTTTGAAAATGAGGCGTAAAAGGTTGCCAGTGAAGGTATTCTGTTTGGCATCAATTGTACCATTGTTGGCAGCTTTATCGTGTGCACCGGCAAAACGGAAAAGTACCGTTTCTAAATGTGTTTTTAATTTCGCAGGTTTCATACTTTCCATGTGCCAAGTTTTCACTGCATTGAACACACAATGGATATTCATTTTCCATTAATAATGCGACATGTAAAATAGTATAAAATAAACTCTTCTTGATATTTACTCAATTTTTTTAGAAGTAGAAAGAGAGCCATTGGATTCATTATTGTTTGCATTTTCATTAATAGTTTTTCTCTAAGTTTATTTGATGTTGGTCCATCCATCCCATTTCTCTTGTGAACATTGGGTATCTATTTTGGGCCATTTAACCATCATGAACAAAATTGCAGCTAAAACAAAATTGTTTTTATTATCCTTTGAGACACTACTGAATTTTCCAATACTTAGGAAATGTTATGTGCTTACTTGACAACAAATTTGATTAGAATTGAGAAACATAGTTTATAAATGATGCATATTACAATTACATGCAAGACACTACTAACATAGTCGAAAAAACTACATCTTAGCTACGCGTATGCAATTGCATTGAAATTCGATTCAACCTGTTTGGAAATCATCAGTCATAACACACAAATCAAGTGGAAAGCTATAAAATCAAAATTTAAATATGGAAATGTTAAAAACATCCAAAGTTCTCCTCAAATTCCATATACCTTTTATCGTCAAATAAATATCTTTGGATTTGGTGACCCCCCACAAATTTGTTCATGACTCCCAGGTTTAAATTTTGTAAAAAAAACAATACAAGTTATCAATTGCATTTTGGAAAAAAAAAAAAAAAAAAAAAAAAAATTATTTCGGGCTTGTCTTCAACTGAACACCATGCAATAGAGTATTTTCAAAATTACGGGAAAGTACGACTTACTAAACGTAGTACGTATCAATTTTCACATGATGAAAATTGATAAACATTGGCTGTCCAATGTGAAAAGTGAATTACGGTTTAATATGTTATGTTCATAGCTTGTGTATTTGTTTATCTAACTGAATACAGAATGATCCGTTTCTTCAAATTTCTGCTGGAATAACTGCTAGAAAATCTATCCCATTTCAGATGAACAGAAAGCAAGTGTTTTATTCTTATTCAAAAATTACAGTAATTGTATTCCGTATTTACATGAATTAGGTTAGTGCAATTAATTTTATTCCGTATTTACATGAATGACTTATCGCACAATGCTGTGTAGGCTAGTGACCTAGCTATGATGACTCAAAATGCATCTCTGCATTCAGGCATACACTCCTGACAAGAATATAACCATGCACTGGAGTCCTAGCTTCAACAGGTACATTTTGTTGTGCTATGCTATCTCTGTGGGTCCTAAATTCTAAAAACTTTTCCACTCCTAAATTCCAAAAATTTTGCTACTTGATATTTCTGTAAATTCCAAAATTTTGCACACCTGCCATAACCGCACTGGCTGTGGCCTCAGTTAAAGTTCTAGCAAAATCAAATATTGTAACGTTATTTCAGACAACTTTCTTAAACTGTAGATCGCAACCCCCATCTACAGCAGGGAGTCGCAAAAAATTTTATTAGTTTTGGTATTTCTTAAAACTTAATATAATAATTTTACAATTACCAAATATTTTTACACAATGTATCTGAAAATAGATGAAGATAAGACAATACAGACAAAGAGAAAAACAAAAATGTTTCAACGCATTCTTTTTATAATATAAATGTTCATTTTACTTGCTTTGCACATGACACTGTCATTTCATCTGTTACTTAATTAAAATTTTCACATTGTTTTATGTCTTAAAATGAGAAATTAAAGATAATGACCTAAAGCTGCCATATTATCTTACAGTACAAGTAGAAAAATTGACAGTTTCACTCACGTGCGTGTCGGATTTTCACAATGCTTATGGAGTCCCAAAAAATTTTCGTAAATATTTTGGGGTCGTTAAAAAAAATCTATGATAAAAAAAGGTCACAACTGAAAAAAAGTTTAAGAAGCCCTGTTTTAAACCAATCAGTTTCCTGATGCGAACCCATTTTTTTTTTTTTTTTTTTTTTTTTTTTTTGCCTGTTTTGTTTCTTAGCCAAATTATGTTTTTGTGGGAATTTTTCTATATTTTTACTGTTTCAGCTGAATGGAAAAACATGCTAAAATGTTTCAAATGACTATTAGGGGAAGAGGATCAAATATCCCACATTATTATCTCTATTTATTTCCTGTTTCAATTCTGAGTTATGTTTTTTGATAGAATTTTTCCATATTACATATTTCTGTTCAACAAAAAATCAACTTTTAAAATATTGAGGAAAAGCATGTACTAAAATGTTTCAAAATGAAAGTGTAGGATAAATAAATACAGTATAAAGTCATTAATACGGACGTCCATAATCTGGAGTGATCTATAATCCGGACCTCAAAGCTACAAACTTTCTGCACATGCGTGCGTTTAATGTATAACAGACGGTATAAGCTAGGCTAAAATTATCTAATTATCTATTTCAGTTAAAGTTGCAGATTGCGTTGTTCCTTAATCTTCTAATTGAATCAGGCATATTATTTTTTGCAGGCTGTTAGAGCAATTTTATAAAAAGTAAGCTTGAACTTTCGATTATGTCAAAAAGACTTTCCGATTCTGGAGGGATCTACAAAGGGAAAGCATGTTTCGATGTCCATCAAACAAAAAGTGGAATTGCTGCAAAAAATGGATAAAAGCATGAAGAAAGTGACAGAGAGGTTAGTGAAAAAGAAAAAATTGATAAAGATTGATAAGTTAGTCGGTAATCTCGGCACAGCAATTACAGGACTTGAACAGTGGAACTTTGTAACTGAACAGGAAATTATGTCTGTTTATAGAATTAAAAAGAAAGTATTAGCACATAAAACGAAGCAACTTAAACAACTTACATTAAAAGAAATGTTTAATAAAGTAAATAAATAAATAATAAGCTTTTTTTGTTGTAAATTTTGATACCCTTTAGATCATAATTGCTCTTTATTTCATAAATTACTGTTTCATATTTTTAATTTTATAATTTCTGCATGCCATCTTACCAGATTTAAATTGATGATCTATAATCCGGAATTGCCGAAGTCCCGACGAGTCCGAATTAAAGACTTTGTACTGTATATAAATTACTTTTTTCTAGGAGTATAGGAGTTCTTATATATATATATATATATAAAGAAATTTAGAACCAACTTTTCACAAAGACTAAAAAATTTAAGTTTAAATTTTCTTCATAAAATACTTTTAAAATGTAAAAATTAACACATTGACTGCAGCGCGCATTTTACGTGATTTGCCCAAGATGCCGACTTGAAATTTTTATTATGTGATATATATTATGTTGAAATATTATCTGCAGAACATTATGTTATATATAATCGTGCTTAATGCATTTTTCATGCTGGTTGTCACCGAAGACCCCCAAACATCTGTAGACCATTTTTGCGATTTATAATTTAAATTTTTACAATTTATTATTCTTCAAATCATTATAGTAACAATGGTACTATTTAAAAATTTATCAGTATCGATATTTATTCTAATTATGTATTTTACTATTGGTCGCATTGCCGGTATCACCCACGGCGTTGTAGCCAAGTTGAGTGCTGGTCACCGGTGGCCCCCACGGCAGTCAACGTGTTAAAATACACCATCACAAGAAAAACCAAAAAACAGTATAAAAGAACAAGAAAGGCGAGGAATCCAACCAACTTCAACAAAATATCATCAAGACGAGGTATGTCAAATTTACCGTATTTGACGGCATATAAGACGCACCCTTATTTAGAAGGCCACACACATGTAGATGTAGAAAAAGTTATGTGTGTCTAGACCTTTATCCGGGCTAAAAATAGCATTCAGTATTGAAAGTTAACCTGTGTCCTTCACGTATAAGACGCAGGTAACTTTTTTTTAGATCAAATTTAGGAAAAAAAGTGCGTCTTATATGCCGTCAAATACGGTAATTACATTTCCCTTTCTAAAACAAAATCCTTGCTTTTCTAAAACAAAATCCTTGCTTTTCTGTATCCAGAATCAGTTGATAAACCATTTCAATATATTTTTTATCTTAATAGTTCACCCGAAAATTCTAGTCCTCAAAGCGAAGGAAAATCATTAAAAATATCTTCCAATTTAAAAATATTTTTCTAATCTAAAAAGAATCTTAAAAAAAAAATGGAAACATGCCCTTAAAAATGTAGAAAAAATTAAAATCCTGCAATGGAAAATCTTTGAAAGTTCAAAATAATCTTGACTCAAAACTTTACTAGAACCTCTTATCAAACAGCAGTAGCAAAGAAAAAAGGGGAAGGGGGAATAAAATCATTAAAATTATCTTACAATTTAAAAAGATTTTACTAATCTAAAAATAATATTTGATATTCGACTTTTATAGGATTTTATCAAGTTAATTTGAATTTGAATTTTTATTCTTTCTGAAAAATTTATTCTAAATTTCTTTCTTTATATATTTACTAATTAATTTTTAACAGCATAATGCAGGAAAAATTTTGGAAGGATTATAAATTTTCCTTTTAAAAAATTATTTGTATATACATAGTCCAAACGCATCTGTATATGACGGAATACGTTTAACGTGAAATCACTTAAGGCGAAATATCGGTTAACACGAAATAATGCAACGGCCCCGACAAACTACTATGTATTTTCATGCATTTTGTTTCTCTTAACACGAAAAGATATCCTTTCTGGAAATGAACAAAATACAGAAAACACTGGCACCGCAGATGAGATTTAAGCGGGATGTGAAATAAAAGAGAGGTGGTTTCACATATTTCGTAGAAAAGAGGCTAATTTGGCTTTGAAATACCCTCGGAATAGCCTGTGACACGAGCCAGTTTTGTTTATCTACGCTACTTTCGCCTTCCACCTCTACAAATGCCACACAAAAATCTCATCTCTCATCAGTTAGCTTTGGAATTCGGTGACGAGTACATGGCAGTGTGAGTAAAAATTAGTGAGTTTGGCTCATATGTTGCACTGCATGGAATTCAGCAACTCCAAGGATGAATGGAAATTATTTTCATTACACACAATTCTCAAAAGTATCAGATTCTTTGGCGCCAAAAGAAATAGAGAAGTAGGATAGTGAAACTGAGCTGACACTTAATAAAATGTTTGAGAAAGTTTCTGTATCAATGAACTGTTGTACTGTACTATCAGAAGAATTTGTTGCAGTAATTTATGATAATGTGTGTACAGCCTCAATTATGGCAGACAAAGTTATTTTGGAGTTTGTTTAAAGCTAAAAAAATATCATTGATGCAGATTCTGATGACGAAAATAAAATGAATAATGCAGTTCCTGTTCCCACATCATCCGAAATGAGGAACATCATAAAAAGTATGGACAGTTATTCAGACGCACATTCCAATGGTGAAATGAATAACAAAATGTTTGACAATGAACAATTTGATGCTAAAAAAAGACAATGCAAAGAAAAATATCAGATTATTTTCCCAAAACTCAATAAATGTTTTGTTTTTCAAAAAACTTGAAAATTTTGTATTATATTCTATCAAGTTCTTGTGGATGTTTTTGTTTCATTGATTTTTATTAAATACATGCATATACACATATCTATGTAAATAAAATGTACTCTAAGCTTAATTTTGTTGAACATATATATATATATATATATATATATATATATATTAATATCCTTTAACACGAAAAAATATTTCAGTCCCCTCAGTTTTGTGTTAAATGATTTTCACTGTATATCTATTGCAAATAAATCCCTTTCTTACATAAAATATAAATGTATGTATAAAATACCTAAATAAATTGTAAAGGAAGTTTAATTAGCAACTATGAAATCTTAAAAAAGTAGTATAAAATTTATAATGGCTAACATTAAAATAGATGAAAGTAAATAAAATTTAAATTATAGAATGTACTTTATAAAATTAATAACAAGTGGTTAAAAATATATATTTTTAATTGCTTAAAATATGGAAGTTATTAGGCAGAGATTGTTGGATATAAAGTTACTACTACAAATTTTCAGATTACTATTCATATTTAAAGTCTCAACTTGCAGTCTTAATCCACATAAAAACCATTGTAAAAATCACCCGTTATCATATTCCAAAGATCAGCAGCATACATTTTTTTCAAAATCGTGCATAATATTAAATAGTCAAGTTGATACAAATAAGATGAACTGTTTTTATGAGTTCAGACTAGTAGTTTATTCTTCCATTCACTTCATTTTTTATATGCTTGACTATCCAAAATTTCAAGAGCTTTCCGGATATTTTTTAGTTGTTTTTACTGTACAATCATTTCAGTATTTACATCGTCAAAATTGCATAGACACATACTTCAAGTGAATTTACTTTTACAGCTAAACACAGGAACTGGAAAACGAAAAAGTACTTATTCGGAGATTGTATTTCTTTTCCGTTCATGAAAATCAAAGTTTATTACACAAACATGCAACCACACTGCACAAGCATATATGGAAATTCTTAACACATTTAGTAAATAAATAAGAAAATATTTTAAAGTATAACGAATAAAGTATTTAAGCTTTTTTAAAACAGAGCATAATACTACAGTTACGAAAAAATTTAATGTTATAAAAGTTAGTTAATTTAGTAAATTTCAGTTTTTCACCAAAGCAATGAAATATTTTGATAATTATGAAGTTCCTTGTAATATATCTTTATAAAAGAACTTTATTGCTGTTTTAATCAATTAAACAACTGTCCAAGTTATTTTAATACTTTTGAAATATATACACTAAAAGAAACATTAAAATTTATTAATATATTTGTCAACCTTGATTTTGGCATAAAAGTCTGCAGAATGCTTCGTAGTTTTTAAGCACACAGAGGGACTACAATTCTTATTCCTTGATTTGAAGTTTTCTGCAAGTGTTTATTATTATTATTATTATTATTATTAAAATATCTGTGTTGGCACAGATACAATTTTTTTATAGTGACTTCAGATGTGGATAAATTTTTCGAACACTCTCGTTTGTTTTACTGGCGTAGCTGAATTTTGCGATGAATGCATCACATATATTGCCGAGTATCACCTTCCAAATTTTTCATACTGTTAATGTATACATTAGCAGTGAATTATTCTCCTCTTTCCTCAGATATACTACGGCGATAAACAATAACCATTCACTAAAGATTTTGCGTAAATTTCCACTCATAATAATTTAAATTGCGAAAATCTCACAATTACCACCTAAACACTCTATTCAGCACCACAATTCTTTCGAAAGTGCGCCGTAGTAGTCAAAAGGGGTTTTCATCCGCAGAGAACCCGTTGGCGCCGTTGCAATTTTTACTCGCCAAGGGATGAGCCGAGCCGTAAACGTGATTTTTAGTGCATGTAAATTCAAATTAGCAGACAAAACAAAATATAAAGCATATGGTAGTAAAAATTCACAGATAATGAGAATGTAGATGTAAAACTAACCGGTTAAACGTGATATACGAAAATAAAGCTGTATTTTATATATGTAACTGTATCTATTATTATCTTTAACCATAACTGTAATGTAGAATAGTAGATGAGCAATGTAGAATAGATTGAGAGGGCGGGTGTGATCACCGAGGCAAGCGGCAGCATGATCGCTGCGCTCCGTAAAAAAGTGAAAATTTTTCCTTTCCTCTTGGAGATTATCAATTAAATTTCTTTGAAAAATGTTTATTTTTCCCCTACAAAACCTATATCATTCCAATGAATTTCGGCTCCGATGTTGACGAGAATAAAACAGCGGACAATGTAAGGATATACTCCCAAAGCCTGGAATTTTAAGATAAGTACTTTTCTTTCATCTAAACTAAATCAAATTTCTATAAATAAGTGCCTTTAAATCAATAAATCTTAATTTTTCATCAGTTTAAAGCATTAAAAAATACTTGTAATTGCCATTGCTTTTGGCTTCCTTTGTGTATCAACTCCAAACAGACGCCAGCGTTATCAGTTCACGTCTGTCAACACTTACAAAGCCCTTAAGGAATCTCGAGAGAGGGAAAATTTGGGGATGAGAGGGATAATTTGGGCATCGCGCTATTTCCCTCTCGGATCTTCTGGATTCTCTTTTCTTTCTAGATCGCTTGAATATAGTTTCGCCTTTAAATAATATTATACCTCACCGATTTTTTCTCATACTGTTCTTTGCTATCTGCTAAATGTCCATATGTAAGGGATGGTTTATTCTTCACCGCCTTAAATGAATTTTTAGAACTATGAGCTTATATAAATAACAGTGTGCCTCATTGTGTTATATTAACATTATTTAACTAGTAATAAATTATGATAGTTAAATTAATAAATACTGTTTAATTTGTGTTTTTAATACATATACTCAGTAGTTTACACACACACACACACATATATATATATATATATATATATATATATTATTTTATTTATTTATTTATTTTTTTGGGTGTATGCGGTTGTGGTCTTGTATTGTATATGGTTCTATGTTGTTAGTCTGCTGCTGCTTTTTGAAAAATTTATGAAAATGTTGAGAATGAAAGTAGCATAAGTTACTTTGGTTAAATTAATATATACTTTTGTTTGATGACCTCTGTTGATATCTCAGGATGCAAGCTTACATATTACTTTATATTCCATGCTAAATACCTTGATACGAAGAATCTTAACACCGTCAATATTTGTTTTTTCCCCAGTAACACATCTATTCACCATTACCAAACATACTCACTATACAAACACACCTGTGAGACACTATTTATTGTAATTGAAGACAGTCTCTTCTCCTGTTAACTACACTCATGGACACAATCGTATTTTAGGATATTTTGTACTTCTTTTCCTTTTCTTTCTATAGGCCCTTTTTTTTTTTTTTTTCCTCTATTATTTTTGGGCCATTTATTTTAAATTTTATTTTGTCCCATCTTTTCTTCCTGGTCTTTTGAACTCGTACAAGATGTACGAAGTTCCTTTTTACTCTCCTCAAATACGAAATTGCCCCTCTTTCTATATACCTTTCCTTCGCACCTATGCTTGATTTTTCGCCCATCGGTGCAGAAAGACTTAGCGGGTGCAAAACAAGACATCTGTCTACTTTGTCTGTCTGTCTGAATAAATTGAGGGAGGTCTGCGATCACCTAGGCAGACGGCAGCACGATCGCTGCGCTCCGTAAAAAAGTGAAAAAATTTCCTTTCCTCTTTGTGATTATCAATTAAATTACTTTCGAAAATGTTTATTTTTCCCCTACAAAACCTATATCATTCCAATGAATTTCGGCTCCGATGTTGACGAGAATAAAACAGCGGACAATGTAAGGATATACTCCAAAAGCCTGGAATTTTAAGATAAGTACTTTTCTTTCATCTAAACTAAATCAAATTTCTATAAATAAGTGCCTTTAAATCAATAAATCTTAATTTTTCATCAGTTTAAAGCATTAAAAAATACTTGAAATTGCCATTGCTTGTGGCTTCCTTTGTGTATCAACTCCAAACAGACGCCAACGTTATCAGTTCACGTCTGTCAACACTTACAAAGCCCTTAAGGAATCTCGAGAGAGGGAAAATTTGGGCATCGCCCTATTTCCCTCTCGGATCTTCTGTATTCTCTCTTCTTTTTAGATCGCTTGAATATAGTTTCGCCTGTAAATAACATTAGACCTCACCGATTTTTTATCATACTGTTCTTTGCTATCTGTTAAATGTCCATATGTAAGGGATGGTTTATTCTTCACCGCCTTAAGGGGCGAATTCAAGTGGAACGCTTGTCATGATAATCACACTTGCATTGCAAAACCGAATTCAAGTGCAACGCTTTTCGGACACGCCTACTGAAAATACGTCACTACCATAGAGGAATTTTGCGGCTACTCCTGACCTGCCGCAAACTCTTAACAGCGACTGTAAACAAGATGGCTGAAGTGATTTTGCTCAGACGTTTAAGAAATCGGAGAAATGCTGATCGAATTCCTTGGCATTTAAGAGACAGTCGTAATGCTTTTGAAATGTCGGAGCGTGAATTCATCAGTTGATTCAGATTAAATCGGTTTGCTTCAATGAATTGAAACCTTTTCTGAAGGCAACTGCCAATGGATATTCTCTTCAAAAGCAGGTTTGTTTTTACTTCAGATTATGAAAACTGAAATACTTCTGGAAATGTTTCCGAATCAAAGACTATGCTTAAATGACCTATTTGAGAATGTTATATATTTTTATGCGTAAACACACAAATTTTTAATGTTATTGTATCAGGATTCTTTCTTTTTCAACCCCCTTTTTTTTCCATAGTAATGATCGAAATCGTTAATTACTGCGAATTTTGGAATGCAGTAATAATATCACCATTAATTCATTGTTTTAATTACTCTAAAACGTAATCTCGGAGAAATTGTTTTTCTAACAGAAATTATGCATATGCCTGTCTTTGAGATATATATATATATATGTTTGGGATTAGTTTTTTCGAATATTATATATTTTTTCATGGTTTTAGATACGTGCATTTAATTTACATATGCTTTCAGAATTTCAGTGATATAATAAATTATTTTGCAGCAATAATTAATCTTTGATACGTATGCAATTAAAATTTCATAATTTAAATTAACTTTATATGAATAGAGAATATTTGTTAAATTCAAATTTCATTCTTTCAGCAATGGCGCATGAGAATTATTTAAATTTAACTTTACTTTTTATTCTTATGAAACAATATATATATATTCTGTAACTGTAGGGGGAAAAAGCATGAATTTTTCTCAGCTGTTTAAACAGTTCCCATGTGTAAAATAGTATTTCATCCCCCAAAATATTAGTTAATTTTCTCCTAATGTATAATGTCTTGCCTGTTCGTACAATGTGATTAATGTCATGGTAATTTTGGATACTTTCTATAGATCTTGCATAATAACTACACATGTAAGTTATATACCCATTCGTAAATCTCTTATGATATGAAAAGTTATTGCAGACTTTCACATAACTATTAATAACTTGATATTCTCGATAACAGATGACTTACCTTACTTCCGTAGACCATGATCAGAATTAAATAAACTTATAAGGTTATCATACTAAATTACACGAAAAGCAGTATGACATAAATAAATACAAAGAAATTAAATGTATTTACTGTACTTACTAATAGATTATTATATTACATGATATTGGTTTTGCCCATGTATAATGGGAATGAAAGCCTGTTTTCCATAGAAAGTCCTCTACAGGGGCATCTGTTTTCTTAAGCAGATTGCTTTTACCACATTTCAGTGACCTTGATTTAAGTATGAAGCTGGATAATATTTTCTTTCTGCATGAAATGTGTTAACTGAGTTTTAGAAATATAAGCCATCTTGCAGTTACTGTGATAATAGTACTAATTTTTGGTACCTCCATATTATACCATCAACCATGAAAGTTGTGCTAATTACTGCTGTGGAATTCTGAGCCAGACATTTGTATACAGCAGTTACAACAAACCATACATCAGTCTCTCTGCAGAATACATGAAATAACCCTGCTGTGAAAGTATTGGACCCACTTCGTGAAAAAACATTCGTTCATTACTACTGTTTTATTTGCAGTCAAATTTTACCAAAAGCTCATTTTAGAATGCTATGAATACAAGTTGTCCACAGGTAATTGTTCCAATTTCTTACTGTTTTGTTCGCTATTTCCACACACAGTAGATGTTAATTCTTTCGACCAGCTGTAAAAGAACTGGAGTGCAATCACAAATGTGATTCTAACTAGCTTACCAAGAATTATTTTGGGTTACATACAAATGAAACCGCAGATGTTCCGAGTGTGGTGATATTAATTTTTGTTTTGTCTTCATTAACCGGAAAAATAAATTTTCCATTAATGGTGAAAAGGTAAGAAATATATGATAATAAGTATAATATTATAGTCATTTCAAATTACTGCAAGAATGTTTCATTATTATTCAAATAATAATAACAAAAAGCTATCTATACTATAATTATAGTGAAGTATAGATATTAAATAATACAAAATGATAAATAAATTTTAGAATCACCTATTTACTATAATTACTACAATTTAATGAAAAAAAAGTAACTGTAATGTTTTTTTTTTTTTTTTTTTTTTTGTGTGTGTGTGTGTTTGTTTTAACGTTTTATTGCATATTTTTTAATAATGAAAAAACAGTGACATATTTTTGTTAAAAATGGAAAGTAAACTCCTTAAAAAGACTGATTTATTAATATATCAACTATATTTAATGTTAAAAATCTGTGTATTAAAATTTCAGATGAAACTTTCTTTTGACTGAGGATTTATGTTTTTCTAGGTATGGAATGCTGGTCTGAGGGTTCTCTATGCTATAGGACAATGGCCAGGCAATACTCATGATGCATTTATATGGAGTGGACTGAAACAAAATCTAGATAGTATTTTGTCGCATCGTGCATATCTTTGGGAGATAGTGGATTATATTCCCATTTTATCACGGGAATACCTCTATAATGAGAAGCACAGAAAAGTTCGTGCAGCTATAGAGATCAAATCAAGATTTAGGGTACTGCACGATACTGGTGGAACACTATTGTATTCACAAAGCAAAATATGTAAAATGGTCATATCTGGTGGCCATTTTACATAATATATGCTTAAGGTATTGTGTTGAAAATCCTGAGATTGATGTGTTTGAAGATGATGAGTTGGTACCTTCAGAAAGTTTTCAGTCAGTGCATTGCACAATGAATTATCTTTAAATTTTGAAACTCGATAATAAAAACCCAAAGTGGGCAACAATGAACCTCTGGCAAAGGTGAAACCCCCTTCATGGATAATAAAGAATATATTATGAAAAAAAATTACTTTCATAATATATTCTTGGGGACCCACAAGCCATGGTTTATATTTAAACCTGTAACTAAATGCACAACCCTAAATGATTTTAATTGATAATAATAATCCTAAATAATTTTATTAGTCCTGGTTTCAAATGCATACTGACAACTTTTATCATTATTGTTCTTCCCTCTGAATTTCTTGTTTCCATCATTTATGTTTAAAAACTCTTGACTACCAGAAATAACTTAATAGGCTTGATATATATATATTTTAGTGTTGGTATGACAGTCATGATTTACAATAGTAAGTCACTATAAATTAGCATTGCACTTAATTTATCTTAAACTTAGCAATAAGATTTACTGCATCGAAATTCAGTTTCTTCCAAAAAGTCAAATGTTTCCCTTTCGTCCCCTTCCGTGGGACAAGATAAAAAATTTCCATGTGACAATACACATTTAATAGCATAAGAACTTCATGCTTATTTATTATAGTATAAATTAAAACAATTATTTCACTCTATACTGTTTATGTATTATGTTTACTCTATACTGTTTATGTCTTCTTGGGGGTGGGCAAAACAAATATTGGACAGTTCAGTTTTCCTCAATTCAATGTGAACTCATGCTGGAAAACTGAAGTGAACCACCAAGATTGGACTCTATATAATATTTTTTTAATTGACATCATGACCCTCCTCCCATTTGTTATTAAAAAAATTTTTTTTTTTGGTTTTGGTTTTTATCCCATTTCCGATGTGATTTCAGAAATGCAATTCCATAACAGTTCAATTTCATTCGAGGTTAAATGATCTAAACAGTCTTTGACCCACCCATCCGTATGATTATTTTCTTCTCCTTCCTGTTGCACCAAATTTTGTAAGTCCATATAATCATTCCATACGGGAAGGGCTGGATCCTCACAAGGCTGTCTTGAAACACTTGGAGTCTCTTTGGGATGAGTGGAGGGATCTAAGATGTCTGGACCCGGCTGCAGTTCTACCTCCATGATTTCTGGACCCGTTGGAACTTGTTTACCCGGCTGAAATTCTACCTCCATGATTTCTGGACCCGTTGGAACTTGTGAACCCGGCTGTGATTCTGCCTCCATGATGTCTGGACCTGTTGGAACTTGTTTACCCGGCTGACATTCTACCTCTACGATGTCGGGACATTTTGAAGCTTGTGGACCCGGCTGACATTCTACCTCTACGATGTCGGGACAGGTTGGAGGAGGAGAAGAAGAAGAAGAGGATACTGGAAGAGGTTCTGTCTGTGAGGAGTCCGAAAGAGGTTGCCTGTTTGAACAAGTCGGGGAAGAAGAAGAAGAAGCTTCTGGATTCTGAAGCGGATCTTGCACGCCAGGTAGATTCCGGTAAGTCGACCGTTTTTTAAGAGGTAATTTTTTTCTTCCTCCTCATCTTCAATTGTGATGACTTCAATTTCATTCCGTTGCCGGGTCGATTTTGTTTCGGGCCATGACGGTTTGGTCCAGCTCCTCTTATCATCTAAGGAAGGGATGGGTAAAGGTGGCGGAGGGTTTTCTTCTTCTTTTTCTTGAAACATCATCGGCGATTGGAAAGAAATCTCCTCTTTCAATTGTTTCCAAAGCGAGTACGAGCACCGATCGACGAGAAAGAGACTCTTCTGGGTCGTGACGATGAGATATTGCGTTTTCGGGGGAACGACATAGTTTTGAAAAGGTCTTAGAATATATTTCTTATATTTCATCCTGTCGCTGACTTTAAAACTTCTTTCCTTCAGATTGGGGGACGATGATTCGTAATAGGCGAGAGGAGCGGCTGTGGTTTGAACAATATGAACTTCGTCCTCAGCCGTCGTTCTCACTCCAAACGTAAAATATCGTTTCGTGAGAAAAATATTCTCCCACCGAAAACTCGTGCGCGGATCTGTATATCGCCGGTCTGTTTGAATGGGCCGTCTCAAAGCTCGATCCATCCGATTCCAAGAGAAGGGAGATTCCTCTTTCGTTTGTTGCGATTCGAATAAATTTCTGTATATATTCTGAACGAGCAGGTTGGAGGATTCGACATCTTGGTTGAAAGAAACGATCGCTTGATGAGGTGGTAAATGCGGAATAAATGTCGCACAATGACACGCAAAAAAATTTTCAAGTTGGAGATTTGCTTTTGCGTCTTCAAATCCTCCCCGTTCGAAATCCGTTGAGTTGGAAAAACGTCTAATAGCGACATGGCTCCCAATGGAAAAGAAATGATCTCGCCCAGTACTCTCGTCTTTTTATATATCTATATAGACACACACAGACACACATAGAGGCTCTATGACGTCCGTTTTATTTGTTTTTTTTTTGTTTCTCTCTCTCTTCTTTCCAAGAAATCTTATCTCCATGACCTCTTTTTCTTTTCTTAAAATGATGAATGTGTGTGGGAATGAGGAAGTGAAAGTAATAATTTAATAAACAAAAAATTATCCAACCATGACCTTCTTTTTTTTTTCAAAGTCAACCTTTCCAATCCAAGGACGTCCAGAGATAGAGGAAGCAGGGAGAGAGGAGGAGGAGGGAAAGGAAGGTCACACTCTCTTTCTCTCTATAAATAAAAGGGGAGAGCCCCAAAGTCGTATTTTTGTCCAAGTGGATCATGAGGAGGCATCTCCAGCTCACTACGTGTATTCCTTTCAAATATAAATATGTTGATCTTTCCTTTTATATCATCCAAGGAGTCGTTTACCTGAAAGCCTCCGATTTTTCAAAATGTGCGGGTTATTATACCGTGGGGAGTTATCAAAAGATGCGGGACGAATTTTTATCCGACGAAAACGTGTTGATGGCTCGTGACATTCCACCTTTGGATGCACAAATTTTGTTAATGAAACGAGCCAAATATTTTTACACGTCCCACTTTCTAACCGTCTCGCAAATGAATAGGATTATGGATCGTCTTGAGAAGACAAAAGGGATTCTCGTTCATTTTAGTGAATGGTTGCACAAATGTTTGCACGAACCTCTCTCGATCGAGAAGACTGGGAAGAATACCTATTATATTCTTCTCGAGGACTCTCCTCCTTCGTCTCATCATAGAGAGGCCACGACTTTTGAAAAAATCCTCGAGCAAGAAAAAATAGAATGGTGGAACAACTGCCCCATCCCTCTCCCCGAGCATCAAGAGGAGCCTGTTCAGAAGAAAAAGAAAAAACCTTTCCAAAACCTATCCTCATCCTCGATAATGATGGGGATGAGGAGAAGTCTGTTCAGATTCCTCTCAGTTTGTCAAAAGCCGTCGAGGATGAAAAACCTCTCCCTTCCTCAAAACCCCTTGAGGAAGAGAGACCCCTCGAGAAGGAGAGATCTCTCCCATTGTCAAACCTCCTCGAAGATGAAAAACCTCTCCCTTTCTCAAGACCCATCGAAGATGAAAAACCTCTCCATTTATCAAGACCCCTCGAAAATGAGGGACCTCTCGATTTGTCAAAACCCCTCGAGGATAAGGGAACCAAAACTTCTCTCTCTTTCGAAGAGGAGGGACCTCTCAATTTGTCAAGACCCCTCAAGAATAAGGGAACCGAAAATCCTCTCCCTTTCTCAAGACTTCTCGAGGAGGAGGGGGAGGAGAGACCGCTTCATGTCTCAAGACAGGACCCCCTCTATCTCTTGAGGATCCGAGGGAAACGATTCCTATTGAAAAACCATCTATCAACGATCCCCAGAAAAGGTCTTCGGAGGAGATTAGAGTTCCACGTACAAAACGAATCTGCCACAATCATCATAATAATAATAATAATAATAATAATATACCCCCTTCTCAACAACAGAATCCTACAACATTTGCAGATAAATGCATTCAAACCAATCCCTTTATAGTAACCCTTTTGATTGGAGAACCCGTGCATTAGCCTCGAAAAATAAAATGAGATTCTAGACTGTTTCTATGACCAGAATGTTAAGCCAATAGATATGTCTAGCTCAGAAGTTTTCTTTTAAAAGAAAATAAATAAATAATCCAAAGACTATTCGTAAATATAAATGGTAAAGTCTTGAGTCGGCTGGAAAAAAATTTTCAGAGCTGAAAAAAATTCTACAACTCAAAAAAAAAAAAAAAAAAACTTCTTGTTAATTTTTATCATGTCTTAGACATGATAAAAATTAACGACCCCCTTCCCTTTTCATCTGGGAATGTTGTCTCACTCTTTTGAAAAACAAATCGTGATTCATTCATGGAATGATTGCCATTAGAGAAAGGATGAGTCATGGTCTATTTTTAGAAAGGGTGAGACATCCTTCCCAGACAAAAAGGGAGGGTCATTAATTTTTATCATGTCTAAAGACATGATAAAAATTAACCAAAAGTTTTTTTTTTCCAGCTCTGAGAAATTTTTTTTCTCCCAGCCGATTCGAGACTTTACCATTTTTTTTAAGAATGATTTCTCTCTGATCTATTATTTCAAAATTCCAAGTTTCGCTTCAGAACCATCTATGCTGTTGAAGAAGTAACGTGATATATGTATTTTTTTTTTAATGAGTTCTGTCAAGATTGAATTGTGCAGGATCGACCTTGCGAATTTCTTCTCTGTGTCTTTAAATAATAATGATACCGAACTGCTTTTTGTAGAGCGCAATGGAAAAAACCTTTTGTATGGTTAGGACAATTCATGTGTTCGATCCCATTGTATTTGAGAATCTCTTGCGTCGATCCCGAAATGTAATAAATGGATCTTTGCAACCATTTCTCTAAAAACCGCCGTTTCATTTCTCCTCGCACCCAAATCATGGGAAAAGATTCCGTCAACATCGTTAACACCCATGGAAAATAACTGTACGGAATTTCTCCTTCGTACCACGACAAGCCGTGATAATAATCACTTGCCCACACAGCGGTTCGTTTTTCTTTCTCGGTGAGCATTTGCCATGGAAACGGGGGTTTGAAAACAAATACCCCTCGAGAAGTACCGTCCAATGTGACGTAAGCCAATTCTTTCACAATAAAAGCTCCTTGAGAATCGTAGAAACCTTCAAAGTCGAGCACGAGTTCCATGTTTTTTATTTCTTTTTCTTTCCAAGGTGACCTTTATTATTATGATGATGGATGTGTATTGAGATACGCACGATATTATTCAAAAAACAAATATATATACGAATGTGACCTTTCCCAGAATTCATACGACCTGTCACGTGCAACCTTCTCTCTATATATATATAAAAGAGGAGACGGCGAGAGAACGCTATCCATTTTTTCCTTCAGGACACACAGCGAGAGAGAGAGAGAATTTTGTTTTCTTTTTTTCCTCAATTGAAGAAGATGGACATTTTGAGTACCAAACCTCTCAAAGATTCCTACATTGTTCTGGACATGGAATACTTTCACTGTTATGATCCAAAGACACCAATATTTCCAAAAGATGATTCATTGTGCCGAGAACAAGGTGAGAAATTTTCGATACCATTTGATGGAGGGTAGTTACGTTTTCCGGAAATTACATTGTTACCCCTCCGAAAGCAAAGCTGTCGAAGACGAAGAGGAGGCGGAAGAATCTCCCCAGGAGAACTCGTGCGACGATGAGGAGGAGGAGGAGGATGAACTTTCTAATAATAATAATAAATGTCTAAGTTGGGATGCTTTAGAGACCCAAGAATATTGGTCTCAACTCTTATCTCACCTAGACCTGAAAGAGGATCCTCAAGTGTACTCTTTGTGGTCCACTTCTAAAATTTGGTCTTGGAGAGAACCCTTGAATGTTCATGAATGAAATGGTATGTAAATCCCTAGAGAAAAAAAAATAGAAAAAAAAGTCCTTTTTTTTGTAATATGTTGATTTCTTTCCAATCCCATTTCTTTTCCATAACTCCAGCCCAGTCGACGAGAAGAAGAAGAATTTTCCAAGTTACACAAGACGAATCTTCCAAGTTAGACAAGACGTAGAAAGATTTCACAAGGATTTATAAATCACACGCTCCCACATGATATATGTATAGAGAGAAAAAGACCCTCTGTGCTCTAGGCAATACGTCAAGACTTCCATAAACTAAGAGAGACCATGAGTACCGAGGAAACCTTAGCAGAGCAAGTGGAAAGACTTTCAAAGAGATTAGAAGAGTTAAGACGGGATAGATTTACAGTTCCGCCGACTAAAGAGGAAACTATCATCGATTTCAACAAACCGCTGTACTTTCATCCTCTAGCCCAAAGAATGAGACGAATGGACTCGCCGTTGAACAGTTCCAATGAGAAACAAAATGTCACTTATTTGAATAGTCAATTTCAACACATGAATATTTCATAAGTATTTTTTTGTTTTTTTCCCCTAAAGCGTAGGGAGATCGGATCAGTAGTTTTTCCCTTTTCATCGTCGAAAAAGATTGGGAGGAAAAATCTTTCTCAGCTCTCTCAGAAAAATTTTTCAGCCTTAAAAAAAAAAACTTTTTGTTAATTTTTATCATGTCTTAGACATGATAAAAATTAACTCTACCCCCTTTTTGTCTGGGAATGTTGTCTCACACTTTCTAAAAATAGACCATCACTCCTCCTTTCCTAAAGAATAGAATTCCAAGAATGGGATCTGGTCTATTTTTAGAAACGGTGAGACCCTATTCCCACACAAAAGGCGGGTAGAGTTAATTTTTATCATGTCTAAAGTTCAGGGTCCATCCATCTTCTTATGTGAAACGGTGACCCTGACAAGATCGAGATAAACAAGTCCTGTGAGTTGTTTTGTAATCTTGACGCGATCCAAGAAAGACTTTTTATTATTTTTTTTTTTTGAAATAGGCGGGGGGTGGGGAGAGAAAATATTCTCACGACCCTCAGATATCTTTTCATAAATATATTTTTTATCAAAGTGTTTCTTTCATTCCGATCCTTTTACGAGGTTGGAATGACCCTGACATTTAGATGGGGTCGCGATCCCGACAGATGTCGCGCGAGTATAAAAGTGTGTGTCCTCCACGAGATTTCTTCAGAGAACAGAAGAAGACGTGAACTGAGCTGGTAAGTCCCTTTGATCCTATGAATATGGTTATCTATAAACTCGATTTGATTCTTTGTTTCTTTTTTTAATAATCATAATAATCATAACTTCATTTAAAAAGAACTCTCTTCTTAACCCTTTGAAAAAAAAATGTCTCTTTCAAGACGACGACTCTAAAACGTTTTATTGTTTTTTTTTCCCTTTCTAGATCTTCCCTGTTATATATATATACCTTTTCGATTCTTTTTTTTTGCTCCTGTTTGTGGAAGACATCACCGTATTCATCGCCATGGCGTGTTCAGAAAACTTTATCGTGCTCGATCTAGAGGGTTTGCAGTCCTACAACCACAAGAAGGGTGAATTTACCTACGTTTTAAAAGAATTGGGCTATGCGACAAAAGATTTTTTGACCGTGGGATTGTTGACGTTTGCTCCTCCTCACCCCTTCCACCAACTGAATGAAAAAAACCAAAAGACGAATGCCTGGCTGACGAGAAACCGGCACGGACTTCGTTGGAACGAGTGTCATATTCCCTACAACCATTTAGGACGCATTCTCCAATCGCTCACTCACAGCTTCTCCACGATTTATGTGGTGGGATGTCAGAAAGCTAAATTCTTTGCTAAAGCCTTGGATTATCAAAAACCCGTGACGGAAATTTATGTGCCAGATGAAATCATTTGGAAGTATCGGGAAAAATGTGCCCGACATCATCGAAGGATGAAATATTTCCATTGTGCCGAAAAAAAAGTCCGCAACTATCGATGGCATATTACGGAAGGAGATTTTCATATCAATCACGTCTATCCAGACGGAACGGAGAAAGAGGAGAGGATTCAGGAGGAAGCAGACAATCCTCTGCAAGCTTTTGATAAGGCCTACGATCAGTTAGAGAAGGATCCGTCCCCAAAAGCGTACGATAACCTCATCCAGAAATGGGATAATCTGTCCTGTTTCCAAGTGATGGAACATCCGGATGAGCATACGCCTTTAAACTTGATGGGCTCTTCTACTTTGTCGTCAACTTCCTCCAATAACTCGAGGAAGACGGAGGGTTGGGGAGACATACCTGAAAATATTCCCCATTACGATCCAGCAGCCTGTTGGGACGAACCTTCCAAAGAATCTCATGAGACCCCCAAAATATCTTCAGAGGATCCAAAGACAAAATCCACTGAGTGTTGGGACAATGAACAGACAACTCATGCTCCAAAATCCACTAAGACTATGTCCACTGAGTGTTGGGACAATGAACAGACGACTCATGCTCCAAAAGCGACTGAGACTATGTCCACTGAATGTTGGGACAATGAACGGACGACCCATGCTCCAAAATCGACTGAGACTATGTCCACTGAGTGTTGGGACGATGAAACCGAAAAGACGACAGAGAATTGGGATGACCGTTCTCAAAAGTATTTGAATTGATATATACATAAACTCAGGAGAAAAAAAAAATAAAGAAAAGATTTCTAGAAATAAGTAGGGAAAGGTTCTCCGCTTTCCCTATATATATGGAAATGGACTGAGAAGAGAGAGAGAGAGAGACGAATCAGGAGACCAAAAAAAGGGGTCTTGGAAGGAATGAGTGCAAATGCATTCGATTCCTTCCAAGTCCCATTTTTTTTTTTTGGGTCCCTCTCTCATCCAATCTTGGAAAAGAACTTTGTCCTATTTTCCTAGGTCCATTCAAAAAGAAATGAATCTATCCATAAATTTTCTTAAAAGAAAAAAAACAAAAAGATCCTTTACCTCATGACGGTCCAAAGTCGAGAATCTTGGAAAAAGTTATCCACTCTCTCCATCCAGTCAAGCTTCTCTGTAGAAAATCTAGTAGGTGCATCTGCATTCTCGAACACCCGGCAGTTATTATTGGACGCGAAACGTCGAATGCTGAAATAGTTAACAGTGAGCCCATTCTTAAAGAAACGGGGATGTTTTATTCATCCAGTCGAGTGCGGAAAAATTTCTGAGAGCCGGAGAAAAATTTCTCTGGTAGAAAAAAAAAAAAAAAAAAAAAAAGTACCCCCCTTTTAGTCTGAAAATTGATGTCTTCAATTTTTCGAAAATTGAAGACATCAATTTTCAAATTTTCAGACTAAAAAGGGGGGTAATTTATTTTTCAGAAACTTTTCCCAGCCGACTCGATGTGAATAAAACTTTACTGTTTGTTAAGAATGTTATTTAATGGATCGATTTCAACCTATCGAGTTTCGCTTGAGTTCCGGCCGTGCTGTGGGCCCACCTGGATACAAGTTTTCCCCTTTTGGAATAGAATAAAACTTTACTGTTTTTTAAGAATGTTATTTAATGGATCGATTTCAACCTATCGAGTTTCGCTTGAGTTCCGGCCGTGCTGTGGGCAAACCTGGATACACATTTTCCCCTTTTGGAATAGAATTTCCGTCAAGGTAGGCTACTTTTCCTCTTTTTGCATTTTTCATGTCATTTCATTTGTATTACAATATACTGAAAACGGGCGTTCGAACTGATTTCTAGGCTATTTCTATACAAATGGAGCTCGATCCAAGAAAGAAATGATGTCTTTTTTTTTTTATTTTGTGGACTGCCAATTTGTATTGGAATATACTGAAAACGGGTGTTTGAGTCGATTTTCAGTATATTTCAATACAAATAGAGCTCGGTCCAAGAAAGAAATGATGTCTTTCCTTTTATTTTGTGAACTGCCAATTTGTATTCGAATATACTGAAAACGGGTGTTTGAGTCGGTTTTCAGTATATTTCAATACAAATAGAGCTCGATCCAAGAAAGAAATGATGTCTTTTTTTTTATTTTGTGGACTGCCAATTTGTATTGGAATATACTGAAAACGGGTGTTTGAGTCGGTTTTCAGTATATTTCAATACAAATAGAGCTCGATCCAAGAAAAAAATGATGTCTTTTTTTTATTTTGAGGACTGCCAATTTGTATTGGAATATACTGAAAACGGGTGTTTGAGTCGGTTTTCAGTATATTTCAATACAAATGGAGCTCGATCCAAGAAAGAAATGATGTCTTTTTTTTATTTTGTGGGCTGCCAATTTGTATTGGAATATACTGAAAACGGGTGTTTGAGTCGGTTTTCAGTATATTTCAATACAAGTGGAGCTCGATCCAAGAAAAAAAATGATGTCTTTTTTTTATGTTGTGGACAGCCAATTTTGTATTGGAATATACTGAAAACGGGCATTCACGTCGGTTTTCAGTATATTTCAATACAAGTGGAGCTGGATCCAAGAAAAAAATGATGTCTTTTTTTTATGTTGTGGACAGCCAATTTTGTATTGGAATATACTGAAAACGGGCGTTCACGTTGGTTTTCAGTATATTACAATACAAGTGGAGCTGGATCCAAGAAAAAAATGATGTCTTTTTTTTATGTTGTGGACAGCCAATTTTGTATTGGAATATACTGAAAACGGCGTTCACGTTGGTTTTCAGTATATTACAATACAAGTGGAGCTGGATCCAAGAAAAAAATGATGTCTTTTTTTTATGTTGTGGACAGCCAATTTTGTATTGGAATATACTGAAAACGGGCGTTCACGTTGGTTTTCAGTATATTACAATACAAGTGGAGCTGGATCCAAGAAAAAAATGATGTCTTTTTTTTATTTTGTGGACAGCCAATTTTGTATTGGAATATACTGAAAACGGCGTTCACGTTGGTTTTCAGTATATTCCAATACAAATGGAGCTGGATCCAAGAAAAAAATGATGTCTTTTTCTTTATTTTTTGTGGACTGCCAATTTTGTATTGGAATATACTGAAAACGGGCATTCACGTTGTTTTCAGTATATTTCAATACAAGTGGAGTTCGATCGAAGAAAAAAATGATGTCTTTTTTTTATTTTGTGGACAGCCAATTTTGTATTGGAATATACTGAAAACGGGCGTTCACGTTGGTTTTCAGTATATTCCAATACAAAATTGGCTGTCCATAAAATAAAAAAAAGACATCATTTTTTTCTTGGATGGAGCTCCATTTGTATTGAAATATACTGAAAACCAACGTGAACGCCCGTTTTCAGTATATTCCAATACAAAATTAGCTGTCCACAAAATAAAAAAAAGACATCATTTTTTTCTTGGATGGAGCTCCATATGTATTGAAATATACTGAAAACCAACGTGAACGCCCGTTTTCAGTATATTCCAATACAAAATTGGCTGTCCACAAAATAAAAAAAAAGACATCATTTTTTTCTTGGATGGAGCTCCATTTGTATTGAAATATACTGAAAACCAACGTGAACGCCCGTTTTCAGTATATTCCAATACAAAATTGGCTGTCCACAAAATAAAAAAAAGACATCATTTTTTTCTTGGAACGAGCTCCACTTGTATTGAAATATACTGAAAACAACGTGAATGCCCGTTTTCAGTATATTCCAATACAAAATTGGCTGTCCAAAAAAATAAAAAAAAAGACATCATTTTTTTCTTGGATCCAGCTCCATTTGTATTGGAATATACTGAAAACCAACGTGAACGCCCGTTTTCAGTATATTCCAATACAAAATTGGCTGTCCACAAAATAAAAAAAAGACATCATTTTTTTCCTGGATCCAGCTCCACTTGTATTGTAATATACCGAAAACCAACGTGAACGCCCGTTTTCAGT
Source organism: Stegodyphus dumicola (assembly GCF_044657685.1). Taxonomy (NCBI): domain Eukaryota; kingdom Metazoa; phylum Arthropoda; class Arachnida; order Araneae; family Eresidae; genus Stegodyphus; species Stegodyphus dumicola. Next base: position 157,495,548 of record NC_140770.1, read on the forward strand.
ATATTCCAATACAAAATTGGCTGTCCACAACATAAAAAAACACATCATTTTTTGTTGGATCCAGCTCCACTTGTATTGTAATATACTGACAACCAACGTGAACGCCCGTTTTCAGTATATTCCAATACAAAATTGGCTGTCCACAACATAAAAAAAGACATCATTTTTTTCTTGGATCCAGCTCCACTTGTATTGTAATATACTGTAACCAACGTGAACGCCCGTTTTCAGTATATTCCAACACAAAATTGGCTGTCCACAACATAAAAAAAAGACATCATTTTTTTCTTGGATCCAGATCCACTTGTATTGAAATATACTGAAAACCGACGTGAATGCCCGTTTTCAGTATATTCCAATACCAAATTGGCTGTCCACAACATAAAAAAAAGACATCATTTTTTTCTTGGATCCAGCTCCATTTGTATTGAAATATACTGAAAACAGACTCAAACACCCGTTTTCAGTATATTCCAATACAAAATTGGCTGTCCACAAAATAAAAAAAAAGACATCATTTTTTTCTTGGATCCAGCTCCACTTGTAATGTAATATACTGAAAACCAACGTGAACGCCCGTTTTCAGTATATTCCAATACAAAATTGGCTGTCCACAACATAAAAAAAAGACATCATTTTTTTCTTGGATCCAGCTCCACTTGTATTGTAATATACTGAAAACCAACGTGAACGCCGTTTTCAGTATATTCCAATACAAAATTGGCTGTCCACAACATAAAAAAAAGACATCATTTTTTTCTTGGATCCAGCTCCACTTGTATTAAAATATACTGAAAACCGACGTGAATGCCCGTTTTCAGTATATTCCAATACAAAATTGGCTGTCCACAACATAAAAAAAAGACATCATTTTTTTTCTTGGATCGAGCTCCACTTGTATTGAAATATACTGAAAACCGACTCAAACACCCGTTTTCAGTATATTCCAATACAAATTGGCAGCCCACAAAATAAAAAAAGACATCATTTCTTTGTTGGATCGAGCTCCATTTGTATTGAAATATACTGAAAACCGACTCAAACACCCGTTTTCAATATATTCCAATACAAATTGGCAGTCCTCAAAATAAAAAAAGACATCATTTTTTCTTGGATCGAGCTCTATTTGTATTGAAATATACTGAAAACCGACTCAAACACCCGTTTTCAGTATATTCCAATACAAATTGGCAGTCCACAAAATAAAAAAAAAGACATCATTTCTTTCTTGGATCGAGCTCTATTTGTATTGAAATATACTGAAAACCGACTCAAACACCCGTTTGCAGTATATTCCAATACAAATTGGCAGTTCACAAAATAAAAGAAAAGACATCATTTCTTTCTTGGACCGAGCTCTATTTGTATTGAAATATACTGAAAACCGACTCAAACACCCGTTTTCAGTATATTCCAATACAAATTGGCAGTCCACAAAATAAAAAAAAAAGACATCATTTCTTTCTTGGATCGAGCTCTATTTGTATTGAAATATACTGAAAACCGACTCAAACACCCGTTTTCAGTATATTCCAATACAAATTGGCAGTTCACAAAATAAAAGAAAAGACATCATTTCTTTCTTGGACCGAGCTCTATTTGTATTGAAATATACTGAAAATCGACTCAAACACCCGATTTCAGTATATTCCAATACAAATTGGCAGTCCACAAAATAAAAAAAAGACATCATTTCTTTCTTGGATCGAGCTCCATTTGTATAGAAATAGCCTAGAAATCAGTTCGAACGCCCGTTTTCAGTATATTGTAATACAAATGAAATGACATGAAAAATGCAAAAAGAGGAAAAGTAGCCTACCTTGACGGAAATTCTATTCCAAAAGGGGAAAACTTGTATCCAGGTTTGCCCACAGCACGGCTGGAACTCAAGCGAAACTCGATAGGTTGAAATCGATCCATTAAATAACATTCTTAAAAAACAGAAAAGTTTTATTCTATTCCAAAAGGGGAAAACTTGTATCCAGGTGGGCCCACAGCACGGCCGGAACTCAAGCGAAACTCGATAGGTTGAAATAGATCCATTAAATAACATTCTTAACAAAAAGTAAAGTTTTATTCACATCGAGTCGGCTGGGAAAAGTCTCTGAAAAATAAATTACCCCCCTTTTTAGTCTGAAAATTTGAAAATTGATGTCTTCAATTTTTGAAAAATTGAAGACATCAATTTTCAGACTAAAAGGGGGGTATTTTTTTTTTTTTTTTTTTTTTTTTTTTCAGCCAGAGAAATTTTTCTCCGGCTCTCAGAAATTTTTCCGCACTCGACTGGATGAATAAAGCATCCCCGTTTCTTTAAGAATGGGCTCACTGTTAACTATTTCAGCATTCGACGTTTCGCGTCCAATAATAACTGCCGGGTGTTCGAGAATGCAGATGCACTTACTAGATTTTCTACAGAGAAGCTTGACTGGATGGAGAGAGTGGATAACTTTTTCCAAGATTCTCGACTTTGGACCGTCATGAGGTAAAGGATCTTTTTGTTTTTTTTTTTTTTCTTTTAAGAAAATTTATGGATAGATTCATTTCTTTTTGAATGGACCTAGAAAAATAGGACAAAGTTCTTTTCCAAGATTGGATGAGAGAGGGACCCAAAAAAAATGGGTCTTGGAAGGAATCCAATGCATTTGCACTCATTCCTTCCAAGACCCATTTTTTTTTTTGGTCTCCTGATTCGTCTCTCTCTCTCTCTCTTCTCAGTCCATTTCCATAAATATAGGGAAAGCGGAGAACCTTTCCCTACTTATTTCTAGAAATCTTTTCTTTATTTTTTTTTCTCCTGAGTTTATGTATATATCAATTCAAATACTTTTGAGAACGGTCATTCCAATTCTCTGTCGTCTTTTCGGTTTCATCGTCCCAACACTCAGTGGACATAGTCTCAGTCGATTTTGGAGCATGGGTCGTCCGTTCATTGTCCCAACATTCAGTGGACATAGTCTCAGTCGCTTTTGGAGCATGAGTCGTCTGTTCATTGTCCCAACACTCAGTGGACATAGTCTTAGTGGATTTTGGAGCATGAGTTGTCTGTTCATTGTCCCAACACTCAGTGGATTTTGTCTTTGGATCCTCTGAAGATATTTTGGGGGTCTCATGAGATTCTTTGGAAGGTTCGTCCCAACAGGCTGCTGGATCGTAATGGGGAATATTTTCAGGTATGTCTCCCCAACCCTCCGTCTTCCTCGAGTTATTGGAGGAAGTTGACGACAAAGTAGAAGAGCCCATCAAGTTTAAAGGCGTATGCTCATCCGGATGTTCCATCACTTGGAAACAGGACAGATTATCCCATTTCTGGATGAGGTTATCGTACGCTTTTGGGGACGGATCCTTCTCTAACTGATCGTAGGCCTTATCAAAAGCTTGCAGAGGATTGTCTGCTTCCTCCTGAATCCTCTCCTCTTTCTCCGTTCCGTCTGGATAGACGTGATTGATATGAAAATCTCCTTCCGTAATATGCCATCGATAGTTGCGGACTTTTTTTTCGGCACAATGGAAATATTTCATCCTTCGATGATGTCGGGCACATTTTTCCCGATACTTCCAAATGATTTCATCTGGCACATAAATTTCCGTCACGGGTTTTTGATAATCCAAGGCTTTAGCAAAGAATTTAGCTTTCTGACATCCCACCACATAAATCGTGGAGAAGCTGTGAGTGAGCGATTGGAGAATGCGTCCTAAATGGTTGTAGGGAGTATGACCCTCGTTCCAACGAAGTCCGTGCCGGTTTCTCGTCAGCCAGGCATTCGTCTTTTGGTTTTTTTCATTCAGTTGGTGGAAGGGGTGAGGAGGAGCAAACCTCAACGATCCAACGGTCAAAAAATCTTTTGTCGCATAGCCCAATTCTTTTAAAACGTAGGTAAATTCACCCTTCTTGTGGTTGTAGGACTGGAAACCCTCTAGATCGAGCACGATAAAGTTTTCTGAACACGCCATGGCGATGAATACGGTGATGTCTTCCACAAACAGGAGCAAAAAAAAGAATCGAAAAGGTATATATGTATAAAAGGAAAATCTAGAAAGGGAAAAAAAACAATAAAACGTTTTAGAGTCGTCGTCTTGAAAGAGACATTTTTCTTTTCAAAGGGTTAAGAAGAGAGTTCTTTTTAAATGAAGTTATGATTATTATGATTATTAAAAAAAGAAACAAAGAATCAAATCGAGTTTATAGATAACCATATTCATAGGATCAAAGGGACTTACCAGCTCAGTTCACGTCTTCTTCCGTTCTCTGAAGAAATCTCGTGGAGGACACACACTTTTATACTCGCGCGACATCTGTCGGGATCGCGACCCAATCTAAATGTCAGGGTCATTCCAACCTCTTAAAAGGATCGGAATGAAAGAAACACTTTGATAAAAAAATATATTTATGAAAAGATATCTGAGGGTCGTGAGAATATTTTCTCTCCCCACCCCCCGCCTATTTCAAAAAAAAATAATAAAAAGTCCTCCTTGGATCGCGTCAAGATTACAAAACAACGCACAGGACTTGTTTATCTCGATCTTGTCAGGGTCACCGTTTCACATAAGAAGATGGATGGACCCTGAACTTTAGACATGATAAAAATTAACTCTACCCGCCTTTTGTCTGGGAATAGGGTCTCACCGTTTCTAAAAATAGACCAGATCCCATTCTTGGAATTCTATTCTTTAGGAAAGGAGGAGTGATGGTCTATTTTTAGAAAGTGTGAGACAACATTCCCAGACAAAAAGGGGGTAGAGTTAATTTTTATCATGTCTAAGACATGATAAAGATTAACAAAAAGTTTTTTTTTTTTTTTTTTTTTTTTTTTTAAGGCTGAAAAATTTTTCTGAGAGAGCTGAGAAAGATTTTTCCTCCCAATCTTTTTCGACGATGAAAAGGGAAAAACTACTGATCCGATCTCCCTACGCTTTAGGGGAAAAAAACAAAAAAATACTTATGAAATATTCATGTGTTGAAATTGACTATTCAAATAAGTGACATTTTGTTTCTCATTGGAACTGTTCAACGACGAGTCCATTCGTCTCATTCTTTGGGCTAGAGGATGAAAGTACAGCGGTATGTTGAAATCGATGATAGTTTCCTCTTTAGTCGGCGGAACTGTAAATCTATCCCGTCTTAACTCTTCTAATCTCTTTGAAAGTCTTTCCACTTGCTCTGCTAAGGTTTCCTCGGTACTCATGGTCTCTGTTAGTTTAGGGAAGTCTTGACGTATTGGCTAGAGCACAGAGGGTCTTTTTCTCTCTATATATATATCATGTGGGAGCGTGTGATTTATAAATCCTTGTGAAATCTTTCTACGTCTTGTGTAACTTGCAAGATTCGTCTTGTGTAACTTGGAAAATTCTTCTTCTTCTCGTCGATTGGGGTTGAGTTATGGAAAAGAAATGGGATTGGAAAGAAATCAACATATTACAAAAAAAAGGAACTTTTTTTTATTTTTTTCTCTAGGGATTTACATACCATTTCATTCATGAACATTCAAGGGTTCTCTCCAAGACCAAATTTTAGAAGAGGACCACAAAGGGTACACTTGAGGATCCTCTTTCAGGTCTAGGTGAGATAAGGGTTGAGACCAATATTCTTGGGTCTCTAAAGCATCCCAACTTAGACATTTATTATTATTATTAGAAAGTTCATCCTTCACCTCCTCCTCCTCCTCATCGTCGCACGAGTTCTCCTGGGGAGATTCTTCCGCCTCCTCTTCGTCTTCGACAGCTTTGCTTTCGGAGGGGTAACAATGTAATTTCCGGAAAACGTAACTACCCTCCATCAAATGGTATCGAAAATTTCTCACCTTGTTCTCGGCACAATGAATCATCTTTTGGAAATATTGGTGTCGCGTGCATTTCGACTTGTTCCGCCACTCGATTTTCCCTGGGATGTAAAACTCGTAAACGGATCGCTGGCAGAGCTTGCTGAAAAATTCGGCTTTATCGTATCCATTGACGTAGATCACCTCCACATTTTCGGTCAGCATTTTCAGGATTGTAGGAAGATGCTCGTAGGAAAGACGACCCTCGGTCCATTGCAGGCCGTGTCGATTATTTGTAGTCTGGTTGACCACAGCTTGATTGCGGGACGATAAGTCATCGTAATGGACAGGAGGGAGAAAAATCATGGATCCGCATAAGGCTAAATCGCAAGTGATGTAGCCCAGTTCTTTCAAGATGAAACATATATCTCCCGTCTTTGGATCATAACAGTGAAAGTATTCCATGTCCAGAACAATGTAGGAATCTTTGAGAGGTTTGGTACTCAAAATGTCCATCTTCTTCAATTGAAAAAAAAAAAAAAAAAGAAAATTCTCTCTCTCTCTCTCTCTCTCGCTGTGTGTCCTGAAGGAAAAAATGGATAGCGTTCTCTCGCCGTCTCCTCTTTTATATATATATAGAGAGAAGGTTGCACGTGACAGGTCGTATGAATTCTGGGAAAGGTCACATTCGTATATATATTTGTTTTTTGAATAATATCGTGCGTATCTCAATACACCTCCATCATAATAATAATAAAGGTCACCTTGGAAAGAAAAAGAAATAAAAAACATGGAACTCGTGCTCGACTTTGAAGGTTTCTACGATTCTCAAGGAGCCTTTATTGTGAAAGAATTGGCTTACGTCACATTGGACGGTACTTCTCGAGGGGTATTTGTTTTTAAACCCCCGTTTCCATGGCAAATGCTCACCGAGAAAGAAAAACGAACCGCTGTGTGGGCAAGTGATTATTATCACGGCTTGTCGTGGTACGAAGGAGAAATTCCGTACAGTTATTTTCCATGGGTGTTAACGATGTTGACGGAACCTTTTTCCATGATTTGGGTGCGAGGAGAAATGAAACGGCGGTTTTTAGAGAAATGGTTGCAAAGATCCATTTATTACATTTCGGGATCGACGCAAGAGATTCTCAAATACAATGGGATCGAACACATGAATTGTCCTAACCATACAAAAGGTTTTTTCCATTGCGCTCTACAAAAAGCAGTTCGGTATCATTATTATTTAAAGACACAGAGAAGAAATTCGCAAGGTCGATCCTGCACAATTCAATCTTGACAGAACTCATTAAAAAAAAATACATATATCACGTTACTTCTTCAACAGCATAGATGGTTCTGAAGCGAAACTTGGAATTTTGAAATAATAGATCAGAGAGAAATCATTCTTAAAAAAATGGTAAAGTCTCGAATCGGCTGGGAGAAAAAAAATTTCTCAGAGCTGGAAAAAAAAACTTTTGGTTAATTTTTATCATGTCTTTAGACATGATAAAAATTAATGAACCTCCCTTTTTGTCTGGGAAGGATGTCTCACCCTTTCTAAAAATAGACCATGACTCATCCTTTCTCTAATGGCAATCATTCCATGAATGAATCACGATTTGTTTTTCAAAAGAGTGAGACAACATTCCCAGATGAAAAGGGAAGGGTGTCGTTAATTTTTATCATGTCTAAGACATGATAAAAATTAACAAGAAGTTTTTTTTTTTGGAGTTGTAGAATTTTTTTCAGCTCTGAAAATTTTTTTCCAGCCGACTCAAGACTTTACCATTTATATTTACGAATAGTCTTTGGATTATTTATTTAATTTCTTTTAAAAGAAAAATTCTGAGCTAGACCTATCTATTGGCTTAACATTCTGGTCTTAGAAACAGCCTAGAATCTCATTTTATTTTTCGAGGCTAATGCACGGGTTCTCCAATCAAAAGGGTTACTATAAAGGGATTGGTTTGAATGCATTTATCTGCAAATGTTGTAGGATTCTGTTGTTGAGAAGGGGGTATATTATTATTATTATTATTATTATTATTATTATTATTATTATGATTGTGGCAGATTCGTTTTCTACATGGAAGTCTAATCTCCTCCGAAGACCTTTTCTGGGGATCGTCGATAGATGGTTTTTCAATAGGAATCGTTTCCCTCGGATCCTCAAGAGATAGAGGGGGTCCTGTCTTGAGACATGGAGCGGTCTCTCCTCCTCCTCCTCCTCCTCGAGAAGTCTTGAGAAAGGGAGAGGATTTTCGGTTCCCTTATTCTTGAGGGGTCTTGACAAATTGAGAGGTCCCTCCTCTTCGAAAGAGAGAGAAGTTTTGGTTCCCTTGTCCTCGAGGGGTTTTGACAAATCGAGAGGTCCCTCATTTTCGAGGGGTCTGGATAAATGGAGAGATTTTTCATCTTCGATGGGTCTTGAGAAAGGGAGAGGTTTTTCATCTTCGAGGAGGTTTGACAATGGGAGAGATCTCTCCTTCTCGAGGGGTCTCTCTTCCTCAAGGGGTTTTGAGGAAGGGAGAGGTTTTTCATCCTCGACGGGTTTTGACAAACTGAGAGGAATCTGAACAGGCTTCTCCTCATCCCCATCATTATCGAGGAGGATGAGGATAGGCTTTTGGAAAGGTTTTTTCTTTTTCTTCTGAACAGGCTCCTCTTGATGCTCGGGGAGAGGGATGGGGTAGTTGTTCCACCATTCTATTTTTTCTTGCTCGAGGATTTTTTCAAAAGTCGTGGCCTCTCTATGATGAGACGAAGGAGGAGAGTCCTCGAGAAGAATATAATAGGTATTCTTCCCAGTCTTCTCGATCGAGAGAGGTTCGTGCAAACATTTGTGCAACCATTCACTAAAATGAACGAGAATCCCTTTTGTCTTCTCAAGACGATCCATAATCCTATTCATTTGCGAGACGGTTAGAAAGTGGGACGTGTAAAAATATTTGGCTCGTTTCATTAACAAAATTTGTGCATCCAAAGGTGGAATGTCACGAGCCATCAACACGTTTTCGTCGGATAAAAATTCGTCCCGCATCTTTTGATAACTCCCCACGGTATAATAACCCGCACATTTTGAAAAATCGGAGGCTTTCAGGTAGACGACTCCTTGGATGATATAAAAGGAAAGATCAACATATTTATATTTGAAAGGAATACACGTAGTGAGCTGGAGATGCCTCCTCATGATCCACTTGGACAAAAATACGACTTTGGGGCTCTCCCCTTTTATTTATAGAGAGAAAGAGAGTGTGACCTTCCCTTCCCTCCTCCTCCTCTCTCCCTGCTTCCTCTATCTCTGGACGTCCTTGGATTGGAAAGGTTGACTTTGAAAAAAAAAGAATGTCATGGTTGGATAATTTTTTGTTTATTAAATTATTACTTTCACTTCCTCATTCCCACACACATTCATCTTTTTAAGAAAAGAAAAAGAGGTCATGGAGATAAGATTTCTTGGAAAGAAGAGAGAGAGAAACAAAAAAAACAAATAAAACGGACGTCATAGAGCCTCTATGTGTGTCTGTGTGTGTCTATATAGATATATAAAAAGACGAGAGTACTGGGCGAGATCATTTCTTTTCCATTGGGAGCCATGTCGCTATTAGACGTTTTTCCAACTCAACGGATTTCGAACGGGGAGGATTTGAAGACGCTAAAGCAAATCTCCAACTTGAAAATTTTTTGGCGTGTCATTGTGCGACATTTATTCCGCATTTACCACCTCATCAAGCGATCGTTTCTTTCAACCAAGATGTCGACCTGCTCGTTCAGAATATATACAGAAATTTATTCGAATCGCAACAAACGAAAGAGGAATCTCCCTTCTCTTGGAATCGGATGGATCGAGCTTTGAGACGGCCCATTCAAAGAGACCGGCGATATACAGATCCGCGCACGAGTTTTCGGTGGGAGAATATTATTCTCACGAAACGATATTTTACGTTTGGAGTGAGAACGACGGCTGAGGACGAAGTTCATATTGTTCAAACCACAGCCGCTCCTCTCGCCTATTACGAATCATCGTCCCCCAATCTGAAGGAAAGAAGTTTTAAAGTCAGCGACAGGATGAAATATAAGAAATATATTCTAAGACCTTTTCAAAACTATGTCGTTCCCCCGAAAACGCAATATCTCATCGTCACGACCCAGAAGAGTCTCTTTCTCGTCGATCGGTGCTCGTACTCGCTTTGGAAACAATTGAAAGAGGAGATTTCTTTCCAATCGCCGATGATGTTTCAAGAAAAAGAAGAAGAAAACCCTCCGCCACCTTTACCCATCCCTTCCTTAGATGATAAGAGGAGCTGGACCAAACCGTTATTTCCCGAAACAAAATCGACCCGGCAACGGAATGAAATTGAAGTCATCACAATTGAAGATGAGGAGGAAGAAAAAAATAACCTCTTAAAATACGGTCGACTTACCGGAACCTACCTGGCGTGCAAGATCCGCTTCAGAATCCAGAAGCTACTTCTTCTTCTTCTTCTTCTTCCCCGACTTGTTCAAACAGGCAACCTCTTTCGGACTCCTCACAGACAGAACCTGTTCCAGTATCCTCTTCTTCTTCTTCTTCTTCTTCTTCTTATCCAACCTGTCCCGACATCGTAGAGGTAGAATGTCAGACGGGTCCACAAGCTTCAAAAAGTCCCGACATCTTAGAGGTAGAATGTCAGCCGGGTAAACAAGTTCCAACAGGTCCAGACATCATGGAGGCAGAATCACAGCCGGGTTCACAAGTTCCAACGGGTCCAGAAATCATGGAGGTAGAATTTCAGCCGGGTAAACAAGTTCCAACGGGTCCAGAAATCATGGAGGTAGAATTGCAGCCGGGTCCAGACATCCTAGATCCCTCCACTCATCCCAAAGAGACTCCAAGTGTTTCAAGACAGCCTTGTGAGGATCCAGCCCTTCCCGTATGGAATGATTATATGGACTGACAAAATTTGGTGCAACAGGAAGGAGAAGAAAATAATCATACGGATGGGTGGGTCAAAGACTGTTTAGATCATTTAACCTCGAATGAAATTGAACTGTTATGGAATTGAATTTCTGAAATCACATCGGAAATGGGATAAAAACCAAAACAAAAAAAAACAATTTTTTTAATAACAAATTGGAGGAGGGTCATGATGTCAATTTAAAAAAAAAATATTATATAGAGTCCAATCTTGGTGGTTCACTTCAGTTTTCCAGCATGAGGTGATCCACGTTTCCCGAAATATGGATCCCATTCCAAGAGAGATTGTGTAGAGCCTTCACTTCAGTTCGTTTTTTCCTACCAAGAGGAGAGGGTCCCCAAAGGGCTACCCATGTCCAAAGAGAGAAAGTGTAGAGCGTTCATTTCAGTTTTTTTTTCCAAGTTTAGGGGAGGGAGGTCTCAAAATGACACCCCCCATTTTCAAAGAGAGATGGTGTAGAGCGTTCATTTCTGTTTTTTTCCAAAGTTAGGGAGTTTTCAAATGGCTACCCATTTCAGAGAAAGAGAGAGAGACACACAGAGAGAGAAGGTGTAGAGCGTTCATTTCAGTTTTCCAACATTAGAAGGTCCCAAAATACCTTCTGAATTCAAAGAGAGATCGTGTAGAGCGTTCATTTCCAGTTCTCCAAGATCAGAAGAAGAGGGTCCGCTTTTCCCAAAAGGGCTTTCCGCATTCAGACACAGCGAAATGCAGACTTCAGTTTTCTCCCTCCCCAAGAATAGAGGGTCCCAAAATGGCTTCCCATTTCAAAGAGAGAGGGAGAGGCGTTCATTTCCATTCTCCAAGATAGGGTCGTCTGCTTTTTCCCAAAATGGCTTCCCAATTCAAAGAGAGAGAGAGAGTAAAAGGGTGTGTAGAGCGGTCATGTTCATTCTCCAAGATAGGGTCGTCAGCTTTTTCTCAAAATGGCATCTCCCCATTCAAAAAGAGATCGTAACCAATTTTTTCCAGTTTTTTCCAAGATGGGGGGGGAGAAGAAAACCTAGGATGGAATAACACGACACACAGAGAGAAAGAGGAAAAAAACGCCATCTTGTCATTTTCTGATAGGGTACCTGTGTTCGAATACTTTTGTGACCGACTGTCTGATTATACTGGGAGAACCATAAAATCGGAAAAGCGATGGGTTTCACAGTTAACGAGGCAATCGAAGACAGACTGGGAAAGAGAGATCCTTTTTTTTAGCTGAGAAGCAGATTGCCCTGGAAATCCGTGACTCTGACCATATAATTTCTCCATAGACTCTTTCAACGGTATTCAGGAGACATCCTCCATGAGGAAAAAAATATCTCCCCTTCCCCTTCTAAATCGACTGGAAAGAGAATGAGGTGGAAGAGATCCATCCACGAGAGATCATACTCTTGAACGTCAGACAAATATGAAGTCGAATAGCTTAAACAAAAAATGCTTGAAAAGTCATCGAATCTCGAAAATCTAGGCCTCTCTCTCTCTCTGAAGGAAATGAGAAAATGGGAATCTGTGTTTTTCTTCCTCAACGGCTGACATTCATCTGAAGTGACACTCGAAATGCTTAAATAGATAAACGAGAATCCATTCTTAAAAAAATGACGCTGTGTCGTCAATTGGAGAATCGAGTCGGCTGGGAAAATATTTTGAGAGCCAGGAAAAAAAATTTTCTAACTCTATAAAAAAAAAAAAAAAAAAAAAAAAACTTTTTGTTAATTTTTATCATGTCTTTAGACATGATAAAAATTAACTACCTTCCCCTTTTGTCTGGGAATGTTGTCTCACCGTTTCTAAAAATAGACCATCACTCATCCTTTCTAAAAAGAATAAAATTCCAAGAATGGGTTCTGGTCTATTTTTAGAAACGGAGAGACAACATTCCCAGACAAAAGGAGGGTAGAGTTAATTTTTATCATGTCTATAAGACATGATAAAAATTAACCAAAAGTGTTTTTTTTTTTTTTAGAGTTAGAGAATTTTTTTTTCCAGGCTCTCAAAATTTTTTCCCAGCCGACTCGATTCTCCATTGACAAGACAGCGCCATTTTTTTTAAGAATAAACTCTCGCTTATCTATTTAAGCATTCCCAGTTTGGCTTTAGATGAGTGTCAGCCGTTGAAGAAGAAGCATCCTGTCACTTGGGAGAGACATATTTTGAGGAGTCAACATGTTGTGTGGACCGTTGAGATCGATTTTTCTCTTCCCATTGTGTGGACTATTCGAAAATTGCAGCCAGACTCGCGTCACAACTCCGTCTTCATCCTGGTCTATTTGGTGTAGTGTTCCAATCGCTCCATTCATCCATCCTTTGGATCTGTCGAGCGTTTTAGTCAATTGATATCGCGCTCCTCTTTGTAAATGGAGGACGGATTCGAGATTCCCCATCTGAGATCGATGTAAATGTTGACTCCGTTTCATCATCCTCTTCCGCAATTTTTCGCTCTCGGAATAAATCACGTCTCGAGCCAGACACGAACACTACGTCCCTCGGGATTGGAGACGTTTCATATTATATTTCTCTGTATCCTTGCTCGAAAAACAGAGAATAATAGCTTCGCGAGGAATTTCGTCGAAACTGCGAACGCGGGACTAGAAAAATGCCACATCGTCCGGTTCTAAAAAGTGATTTCTCGTTAAACGATCGAGTCTCTCCTCGTAATCCAGAGAGAATCGCATACATTCGACTAGTTCATAGTAGAGCGTGGATTGAGGCGTCCACCACCCTTCAGAATAAAAAATGGGCGTGTCGCGAATCGGTTGGAGCTGCTGCAAATCTCCGAATTTAATTCTATGCACATTCCCAAACGGCTTATCCGGCACATGACACAATTGTCGAAGTTGCTGGTCGAGGCGCGAAAATAAATTGGATCCGATCGTGGAAACGTCATCCAAAATCACCATCCGTAAAGGAGCATACAGGGGTCTGTAATAGTCTAAAGTCTCTTGGGTCAGAGGTCGAACAAAAGTCCCGTTCATTTGAAGACGCAGGGCATGATGCAAAGTATCTCCCGTAATGTAGACCGCTCCTTGAGCACTGAGTGCGAGTTTGAGAACCGAGCACGCTTCGCTAAAAAGAGGCGTTCGAATCAGAGTTTAGTATAAAGCTTGGATCAGGAAAGATTTACCCGTTCCGGCAGATCCTTGCACAATAATATCCAGAGGAGGGGGACGTTTCGATTCAGGTAACGCGTAATAGGTGTACAAACGGACGAGAACGTAGATCAGGAAATTGTATTGCTCTTTATTACATTGTCGAATACATTTTTGATAGGCTTCTTCGGACCACATATCCTTATACTGCAAATTCGTATAGCTTTCCCACTGCTTGGGAGGAAGATGTTTCTTTCGCGATCGGGAGTTCTTTTTAAGAACAGCATAACGTTCCCTTTGAAGTATTCGTTCTCGCTCTCCATTAGCTGAATTGCTTCGCCAGCGTCGTTTCTGTTCACGCATTCTTTCCCTAAGACGTTCTCTACTGGATAGGCTCATCGTGACACCACTCAAAAAGGTGAAGTGTGTGTATAGAAAATCACTTCCTTTAATTTATATACATATACTTTTTGAGGAGGGGGGATGTGAAATGACCTCGTCTCGAAACGAAACAATAGCACTTCGAGAAGACTTGGAACGAGATGGGTTTCTTAGAAAGAGAGAGAGGGACACAAAAAAAATGTATAAAAAATCAGAATGATTTATCCGTCGACCTCTGGGCTAAAAGTAAACAAAAAAAATTTGAAAAGGTCAAGGTGAACTTGTAAGGATCTTAAGTTTTACTAACGTTTATTTTATTTTAAATCTTTACTATCACTTCTTATTTTCTACTTCCGGCCAGAATTATAAGCGTGAAGGAGTTTATGCAAAGTTGTCTGGCGAACGCCAAGTATTTAAGTGTGGCCTTTTTGCCAAGCAGAAGAGAGGAAGCCGTGAGTTCGAAGCAGGCCGCTTACCTTAGAAGTTACGCAGTTGCTACTTTGCCTTCCAGGCCAGAGGTTTTAATCCTCTTGATAAATTAAACGTATTGTAGTGTTCACAGTCTCTGTGCTACATACGCTTCCTGTTATTATAAGGCCAATCTTATTCTAAAGTTAAATTAGAGTTTAGTTTTATTTTGATATCTTTTAAGTTAGACCCCGAGTGGAGGGTCATTGTATTCCGAAGTACGGAAGTCATTGTATATAAAGAAAAAAATAAAGGGTTTTGTATACCCTTCGTCTGTATCCTGTCTACTTACTACAATTAGTGAACATAGCTTTAGTAAGCTCTCTGTTCTAGTCAGGTCATTGTATGTTTCCGAAGAAGGTAAGAAGAAACATTGAACCTGATAGTGGCGCCCGACGAAGAATAACCATGGCCGAGTTTCAAGAAGAACCTGTGCTGCCTGCAGAAACAGCTCAGAATCCAGAAATGCCAGCTGCCGCCCTGGAAGGATTCGGGTATATTGTCCAGACCATGCGCGCTTCGATGAAACCAGAAGCAACGTTTAATGGAAACTCACAGGTAACCAGTTTTTTGGAAAAATTGGATGACCACTTCATGCTCTACCCCGTGCACGAGTTTCAAAAAGTTACCTTAGCTACCAGCGCTTTGAGGGGCCAAGCGCTTAACTGGTTCAAATGTATCGGCAGAAGTCTCTTGGGTCAAGCAGGAAGTCCCACCTATACCTACGAAAATTTCAAGACTGCCCTACTAAAAGCCTTCCCTGTTGTAAGGGATCGTGCGAAATTAGAAACAGAACTTTTCAGTATATATCAACAAAGAATGGAAAACCTCTCCAGGTTTATTTTAAGAAAAATTCACGTTTTCAAGCTCTTGTATGGAAACCGTCCGGATCCTGAAATAATTCAAGTGATTTTGCCGAGGTTACTACCCCAAGTGCAAGACTTTATTGAATTGAGAAATCCGACTACACTGGAAAAATTATTTGAGCTAGCAATCCAGTTTGAAAGTAGAAGAACGGCGGACGTCGAAAGAAGACGCCAATATCAACAGCGAAACCAATTTGGTACGCCAAGACTACAGCAAACTCAAGCACATGGCTACGGAGAAAAAGCGAATCAGTGGGCAAGGAAACCCGAGCATTCAAAAACAGCCGGCGAACGTCGACAGTTCAATAGCAACCCAGGAAAAAAGTCTCAAGGCCAGTGGAGAAAGAAGGAAAGCACCGAAAGAAAAAATAATTTAAACTAAAACGGATTTCTGCTGACGAGAGGGTGCGGAAATCCGAAGGCCACGAAAACCCCTCTTCCTACAAGTTAAATACAGTAATGGTGAAAAATTTAACTCTTCCGAAGATTGAAGTCTTGGTAAATAATATCCCGGCCACCGCACTCCTGGATACCGGCGCGCAGTGTTCCTGTGTGGCAGAAGTCTTTTTTAGAAAGTATTTTCGCAAATACCGCATATATAATGCGGATAATACAACAGTATTAGCGGCGCAAGGAGAACAATGTAAGTGCGTAGGTAAAGTACCTTTGTACATCCGTATCAAGGACGAACAAGTAAAGGTGATGTTTTTTATAGTAAAGAATTTGCAAGCACACTTAATACTAGGAATAGACTTTCTTTCAGACGCACAAGCTACACTGGATTTTAATGAAGCGTCTCTTAAACTGACGATGAAACCAGTGCGTGTAGAAAAGGTTGAACCGCCAAGGGTAAATCTCGACCACCTGCCTAATGACGAGCAAGATAGAATCCGACAAGTGGTAAGTGAATTTGCTTCCTTATTTAGTGATATTCCAGGATTTACCCAGGTTACTAACCATAGTATTGACACCGGAGATGCATTGCCGGTTCGTCAAAAACCATACCGGTATGATAAGAATAAGGAAAAAATTATAGAATGGCATATTACCGATATGCTACGTAAAAAGATCGTAACGCCTATCTCAAGTAGTTATGCTAGTCCGGTGGTTTTATGTAAGAAAAATAATGATTATCCTTTGGAGCATCCAAAAAGGTGGAGATTCGCTATTGATTACCGTAAATTAAATTCCATAACGAAATATCCGGTATATCCGTTACCGATTATAGAAGAAATTTTAAGGAACATAAAATCAACCAAATTTATGACAACTTTAGACTTAACGAATGGTTATTTTCAAATAGGGATCAGGCCTGAGGACGTGCCTAAGACTGCTTTTATAACCAAGTCTGGCACTTATGCATTTTTGCGAATGCCGTTTGGCCTTTCAGGCGCCCCAGCAACATTTCAGCGATGCATGGACATTGTGTTAAGACCTGTTCTCGGAAAGTCCACATTTATCTATTTAGACGATATCATTATTACTAGTGATAATCTAGACCAACATGTACAGGATTTAAGACAGGTGTTTTCTTTATTAAATGAGGCCGGTCTAAAAGTTAATGTCGAAAAATGCAAATTTGCAGCCCCTGAATTAAAATATTTAGGTTACAAAATATCGCAAAAAGGGATCGAGACAGATGAATCAAAAATAATCGCTGTACAAAAGTATCCGACTCCAAACACGGCAAAGAAGCTCTCTTCTTTTCTAGGACTTTGTTCATATTATAGGTCCTTTATAAAAGATTTTGCGGCTATTGCTGAGCCATTGTTAAAATTAAAAAGGAAAAAGGCAAGATTCTCGTGGACGGCCGAAGCCAATAGTGCTTTCGAAAAATTAAAACAAGCATTAACGCAAGCCCCTGTGTTGAAATTTCCTGAAAAGGATGAAAATTTAGAAATTTCAGCGGATGCTTCGGATTATGCGGTAGGAGCGGTACTTTCGCAAAATCAGCAGCCAGTAGCATTTTTTAGCCGAACTTTAAATCAAACACAAAGAAACTATTCCGCGACCGAGAGAGAGGCACTTGCAGTTCTGTTAGCAGTGCAAAAGTTCCGAGTCTATTTTGGAAAGGCGCCGATAACAGTATATTCTGATCATGCGGCGGTAACTAGATTGTACTCTGGAAAAAATTTATCCCCAAGGTTAATAAGATGGGCACTCAAGCTGCAAGAATATAATCTGGTAATCAAGCATACCCCCGGAAAGGAAAATATCGTAGCAGATGCCCTGTCACGAATTAAATTAGACGAACAGGGTAATACCGTAAAAGTTGCAATGCTGACAGCGTGTACAATAAATTCCCGAGAAACTGTAATAACCGAACTGGGTAAGGATCCTGAGTTTGGAAGTATTTATGAGTATTTGAAGGATCCTGAAAATTTTAGCCACCAAGATATTGTGGCGATAAGAAATAGGGCGGCCCATTACGAACTAATAGATGGTCTATTATTTTATACAAAAACTACGAATTCCAACAACGAATTTCGACCTGTTATCCCAGCTAGTCTTAGATTAAATATCCTGCAAGAGCTCCATGACAGCCCTTTAGCTTCTCATGCTGGTATTCGAAAAACTACTCAACGCGTACGCGAGGCAGTCTACTTTCCTGAACTGCAAAAGTTAACAAGGGCGTATGTCCAGTCCTGCCCAACATGTCAAGCCGTTAATTATATTAATTTCCGCCCGGCCGGGTTTCTAAATAGTATTAAATCCGAATTTCCAAATGAAATAATCGGTATCGATTTATTGGGCCCTTTCCCAAAAAGTCAGTTAAACAAAAGTCGCTATCTCCTTGTTATAGTTGATCATTTTAGTAAATGGACCGAAATTGTTCCCTTAAAACGAGCCTCCGCGAAATTAGTTACCGATTCTATTTTAAATAAATATATTTTAAAATACGGGGCGCCCCTAAAAGTTATATCGGATAATGGTCCTCAATTTGTAAGTAATATATTTGAAGACATGTGCCAAAAACTGGGCATACGTCATTTAAAAATGGTCCCGTATCGGCCGCAATCAAATATAGCGGAACGGGTCAACAGAAATATAGTGAAAATTATCCGTAGTTATGTTAAAAATTTTCATAAAAGCTGGGATAACTATGTCAATGAATTTGCTTTCGCCCTTAGGACCGCAAAACATGATACAACGGGCAAAACTCCTGCTGAGTTATTTCTAGGCAGAAAGATTATAACACCGTTAGATAAACTATTTTATGTGCAACAAAGAGCCCCAGAATTTAAAATGGGTGATATAGAAAAACTAATAAAAGAAGCAAAAAAGAATACAGAAGTAGCACAGAGAAAACAGAAACTCTATTATGACTTGAAACGACGGGGAGTAACTTATAAAGTAGGGGATGAAGTTTTAAAAATTAAGCATTCACTTTCTTCAGCACCAGAAGATAAAACTGCCAAATTTTTCCCACGCTTTGAAGGACCATATGTTATAGAAAAAATAACTCACGCTGTTGTAGTATTAAAGGCAAGAAATGGTGAAACCTGTTCCGCAAACATTGACCAGATAAAACCATTCTATGACCGTAATAAAATGCAAATCTTTTCAGATCTTTTGCAGGATCCGGTACGGCAGACACCGCAGGTACAAGTTCCAGAGGTGGGAAAACGACAAGTACAAGGGCAAGCCAATGAGAGACAGAAGCAAGTGAAAAGAAAATTGCCCCGCGGAAAAATTGAAGGTACAAAGAAAAAGAAGTCGTTCCACCGTCCAAAAAACAGAGTTCACGAACACCCCCAGAATGAAGAAGGGAGAAGGACGACGTATGTGGAAAAGACCGGGAGAAAGGACGGCAACTATAACCCGGCTGTGAAACGGAAGATTGACTCATCCGACAGAACTCTCCGCAGCAAAAGTCGCCGAACTGCGGAAGGGCCATCAGCGGCGGAGGAAAAAGTACAAGAAAAATTTGAACGGCCAACAACGAGGTCCAAGCAGGATCACGACAGAAGTTTCCCGGTTCCACCAAGACCAGCTGCCTTCAAACGGCCAAGACCACAAGCAGAGGACAGAAGGAAGATGTTCAAGGGTGGCCGTAGTGGTGAAAAACGGAAGCTTCCAGAGGAAAGCACTGAAGGGCGAGCCCGTACAAGAAGGAGGATCAACCAAGCTACGGTTTGCAGCACCTTTAAAGACTGGGCCCAGAAAAGGATGTCTGAATATTACAAAGATAAGTAAAATTTTGTGTTACTTTACAAACTTAAGTTAATCTTTCATTCTTACTGCAAGTGGCAGATTTGAAGAAGTTTTACCTCATGCGAGGTCTACCTTTATCGCCAAAAGGGCGAGAAATGAGTTGTGACCGATTTTCTTATTATGTTTTTCAATTACTCGCGCGTAAAACTAAAGTTGATGTATAATAGCGTTGTATAAAGACTTAAATTGTATAAATTTTATTTAAAACATTCTAACAAGAAAGAAGTTTTAGTCTGAAAGACTTTTTGAAATGTAGTATTATTTCAATGTAGAAAGAATTGGCACTTGCTTTGAAAAGAATAGAAGTTAACAATGTACTACTAATGTATGTTTTCAAATGTGTAAAATTAACGGCATCTTCATATGTTCTTGTATACATGTGAACTGTTATTTTGAATGTTTAGAAATACCGTGATATGGTAAAAGTGAAAGTAATGTTAAAAAATTTGTTATTCGTGTGACTGTAAAGATTAAATCATGGTGAATATGTGTTAAAGGTTGAATGATGTAGTTAGGCTCTCTGACGCTACACTTTAGAGTTAGCCACTTTCAGAATAGTACCTCAGGGTCTAGAGTTGAAATTAGGGTGTGTTAAGAGGTCTCGTATGTTGAATTTTAACACGTTAGTGTTTTGATTATAGGAGGAAGTGTTGAACACATAGACAGAAACACATTCGTGTTTGGTGTTTTTACAACACATGTCAGAGAGCACGGGGAGAGATAATTAAAATAGTCATGAATGAAATAAGAATGTTAAGAAAAGTATATTCTATATGTTATTTGCAATGTCATTCTGTAACATTTCATTAAACTAGTTTTCCTTCCAGATCTCTGGAAGGAACCAGAATTGAATAAAGCTCCTGTTTTGATGCAGTACAGATGAAAAAGAAAAAAGATTGTTGTATATTCCGGGAGCTGCTATTGTAACAAATTTCTTTCTTTTAAATTTTTCTAGTTTCTAGCGAAGCATTTTTTGTTAAAGGTTGGCCTCGCGTTAGATTCTAGAGCTAAAAGTTTTCAACAAGGTCGTTTTAGACCTCAGTTTCAAACTAATTAACTCTGGCGGGAAGTATGTAAGGATCTTAAGTTTTACTAACGTTTATTTTATTTTAAATCTTTACTATCACTTCTTATTTTCTACTTCCGGCCAGAATTATAAGCGTGAAGGAGTTTATGCAAAGTTGTCTGGCGAACGCCAAGTATTTAAGTGTGGCCTTTTTGCCAAGCAGAAGAGAGGAAGCCGTGAGTTCGAAGCAGGCCGCTTACCTTAGAAGTTACGCAGTTGCTACTTTGCCTTCCAGGCCAGAGGTTTTAATCCTCTTGATAAATTAAACGTATTGTAGTGTTCACAGTCTCTGTGCTACATACGCTTCCTGTTATTATAAGGCCAATCTTATTCTAAAGTTAAATTAGAGTTTAGTTTTATTTTGATATCTTTTAAGTTAGACCCCGAGTGGAGGGTCATTGTATTCCGAAGTACGGAAGTCATTGTATATAAAGAAAAAAATAAAGGGTTTTGTATACCCTTCGTCTGTATCCTGTCTACTTACTACAATTAGTGAACATAGCTTTAGTAAGCTCTCTGTTCTAGTCAGGTCATTGTATGTTTCCGAAGAAGGTAAGAAGAAACATTGAACCTGATAAACTCACTGAATTCATCTTAGAAATCAGATACGAAAAAAAATGAGGGTACCCATGTTTCCTCTTCAACAACATAGACTCATCTAAAACGAAACTCGGAATGCTTACACAAATAAACAAGAATCCATTCTTAAATAAAAAAATGGGGACGTCTTATCGATCGAGTCGGCTGGAAAAAATTTCTGTTACTCAAAAAAAAAAAAAAAAACTTTTGGTTAATTTTTATCATGTCTTCTAGACATGATAAAAATTAATGAACCCCCCTTTTTGTCTGGGAAGGATGTCTCACTCTTTCTAAAAATAGACCATCACTCACCCTTTCTAATAGCAACAATTCCAAGAATGAGTCATGGTTTGTTTTTTCGAATGGGTGAGACATCCTTCCCAGACAAAAAGAGGGGACAGTTAATTTTTATCATGTCTATAAGACATGATAAAAATTAACCAAAAGTTTTTTTTTTTTTTTAAACTCTGAGAATTTTTTTCAGAGCTCTGAGAATTTTTTTCCCAGTCAACTTGGCTGGACAAGACATCTCCGGATTCTTTCTGGAATGGACTCTATGATCTATTTAAACATTTCGAGCTCCGAGTTTCGCTTCAGTTGAGTGTGAGCCGTTCAAGAAGAAGAAACCATCCTGTGAGTGGAGAGAGAGAACTATTCCTTTTTCCATTCACCCATTGTGTTAAACCGTTCAGATATTTGCTTTTATTAATATTTTTTTCCTAACCCACCCGTCTTTAAACAATAGAATAGTTTGAAAGGGTCAACCCATTTTATAGATATCAACCTCATACCCTCATCTCAACGGGTCTCGAGTGGGAGGAAGGAAGGAGCAGGCGACGAGAACTAAGCATGTCTGTTTATCGAGTAGACGCATCGGGGAAAGAACGATACCCGACCGACCCCCAACATCCTCATTACGAATTATACGTTACGGATCCTGAAGGAAATCCTATCTTGGCTCGAGACGAAAATGGTCATGAGTATTACGCGGTAGATTTGAACGGAAACCAATACATTTTAGCTCCTCGACGGTATGCCCGAACGGCTTTTGGACGAGAATACTACCCGAAATTTCAAAATGGGGACGAGTATTCGCTTTATACGTCTGTTTTATTCCCTTATGCTAAAGACGAATCGGGGCATGAAATGTATCCTAAAAAGGCGGATGGAGTCGAATATTGTTTAACGGCCGGCGATCGAATTCGTTATGCTCGCGATGCTTGGGGAAACGAGTTTTATCCTCGAAGAGCGGATCAGCAAACGGAATAGCTCTGTGAAGAAGTGGGGTATGCGAAAAGAGCGGACGGATTCGAAACGTATCCTAAATTTTATATCTACACTTCTGGTTAAGATCTCTCTCTCTCTCAAAAGAGAAGAAAATAATAAAGAGTGTGTTACTGCAATGGAGCATTCTGACGCGGAACCTGTTTCGTATTCCATTTGGTGTGTGAAATGCCGAACCAAGACCGATACGGTCGACGTCCACTATCGCATGTCGAAAAATCGACGGCCGATGGTCACGGGAAAATGTCAGGCGTGTGGAACCAAGAAACAACAGTTTATTACAAATGCTTCCGTTCCACCTGGAATTCAGTTCCTGGATGAGGAGGAAGAAAAAGGAAAATGTTCCGAGTAAGAAGAAACAAGTATATTCAAATCAAAAATTGGAAAAAGATGGATCTTACTATTATATGCTCTCCTAAAGCGGGTGGTTCACCTTTACAGTTTGGCATACAGACGGATTCGCATAATCCGATTCCAAGACTCGTGAATTTTCCTCAACCGGCAACTCCACCCTTAGATACTTCTTCTTTGAATGAGTTTTCTAGCATTCTGAAAGAATATCTAAACGTGGTGAGAGAATTGATTCTTCCCCTGCAACGAAATGTTGAAGAAAAGAGCTCTGAATGTGGAAGCAAGGACACGGATCCAAAGCCAAATTCGGAGGGTTGAAAGGGATAGGTGAAAGTCCATTATTAAAAAAAAAGAAACAATGGTCATGTCATGTCTTGTCGATCGAGTCGGCTAGAAAAAATTCTCTAGATGAGATAGAAAAAAAAATCTTTTGGTTAATTTTTATCATGTCTTACAGACATGATAAAAATTAACTCTCTCTTCTTTTTTGTCTGGGAAGGATGTCTCACCCTTTCTAAAAATAGACCGTCACTCACCCTTTTTCAAGGCAATTATTCCAAGAATGAGTCATGATCTATTTTTAGAAACGGTGAGACAACCTTCCTAGACAAAAAGGAGGGACAGTTAATTTTTATCATGTCTAGAAGACATGACAAAAATTAACCAAAAGTTTTTTTTTTTTTTCATCACTTAAAAAATATTTTCCAGAGCTCTGAGAATTTTTTTCCCAGTCCACTCGATGATCCAAACAACAAGACATCCAAAATTGTTTCTAGAAGAAACTCTCGCTTCTCTATTTAAACCCCTCGCGTTTCCAACTTCAGATCCGTGTGTGCTGTGCACTCAACCTAGAATTGCGCTTCTCCTCCCTCCTGGAAAGAGCCTTTTTTTCCTGAGCTCTTAGCATTTTTTCTCAGCTTCATTTCCATTCTCCATGTTTCTGTCTCCTCCTTTCCGTTAACACTGCAAAATTTCTAAATTTCTCATCACTCGGAACTTGGAAATCTGTCATCAAAAAAAAACATGACATAGCTCTGCTTTCAAGGAGTCGGTTTAGATTCGTCAGGATCATGGCTGATTTTCCATGACGGCTCTCCAACCTCAATATTAGAGTTTGAAAGGAATAAGGTAAAAAAGTTCGTCCTAGATATCCAACGAAACGTAAAAAGAGCGACGAGGATCTAAAAAAGCTACGACTCTTTCCAGAAGGGGGAGGGAGCAATGGATATTCAGGTGAGTCCACAGCATGGACTGCACGAAAATGAAACGACTTCCGCAGATAACAGAATGTTCGAGATGTCTCTCGTCGATCAAGTCAGCTGGTAAAATTTTTCTAAGAGCTGAGAAAAATGTTCGCATACCTTCACAGAAATTCTTTCCAGGAGGGAGAAGTGTGTATCCAGGTCGAATTCACAGCACAGACTGAACTAAAGTTGGAAACACGAGTGGTTTAAATAGAGAAGGGAGAGTTCCTTCTAGAAACAATTTGGATCTGTCTTGTTTGGATCATCGAGTCGGCTGGAAAAAAATTCTCAGAGCTTTGGAAAAAATTTCTGAGTGATAAAAAAAAAAAAAAACTTTTGGTTAATTTTTATTATGTCTTCTAGACATGATAAAAATTAACTCTCTTTTCTTTTTGTCTGGGAAGGATGTCTCACCGTTTCGAAAAACAAACCGTGACTCATTCTTGGAATAATTGCCATGAGAAGGATGAGTTTTGGTTTCGTTTTCGAAACGGTGAGACATCCTTCCTTAACAAAAAGAGGGGACAGTTAATTTTTATCATGTTTATAAGACATGATAAAAATTAACAAAAAGTTTTTTTTTTTTTTATTGCTTAGAAATTTTTTCTCCCCCTCCAACCAACTCAATGGACTAGACGATGAGTTTTTAAGAATGGACGTTTTGTTATTTATGCAGATATTCCGAGTTTCGCGTCAGGTAAATGCGCGCTCACCTTAGATTGAATTTTCTTCAGACAGGTCTAGAGATTGGATAACCCATCAAGAATTCTTCAACAGGTTTTTGGAAAAAAGAAATCGTCAAGAAGTGAGTATTGATTTTGATATTTTCTTTTCAACCTTGGGTCAGTTTCTAGTACATTCCTATACTAATTCCATCGTATTTAAAAAAAATAATGTCAGCGCGGACTGATCTGACCCGAAACGCTTGCCCATCCAGTTGGCTGCTGGAGGGAGGGAAAAAAAAAAGAAATTTGTTTTGAAGGATATGTCAATTCTTTTCTAAAAATAGATTTCTAAGAAAAGAATGAACCTTTGTTGGAAATTTATTTTTAGAAACATGTCTAGACAACATGTTGACAAGAAAAAAATTCTTTTTTTTTTCCTGAGAGTGAAATGATTTTTTTCTTTCCACCCACTTTTCTTATTCTTTGGGAGGAAGGAAGAACTTCCCTTCCCCCCCCGCCTTTTTTTCTCTAGTATTTATATAGATCCGAGTTTTTCTGCCTACAGGGTTCATTCTCGTTCTTCCTTCTCAACCGAGCAAAACTAAAATGTCGACCGATGCTGTTGCAGTTCTACCTACCCTGGTGGAAATCACGCCCGTCTGTCATCTCGAAGTAGCTGATCAATGGGAACCTCTCTCCCGTTTCGAAGAATGGTTTCGGGACCCGAAGCGTATGGAACAAATCGTCCAAGAAAGCATGTGCTATTTATCCTGTTACGATGGAAAAATCCTGCATTATTTTTCGTCCATCGAAGTTTTCAAGCACTTTGCTTTCCAATCGATGATGGAGGCAGGAACCTTTCGCTTACACGCTTATCTGCGATGGGAAAATGTGATCGCCGTCGATGCTGAACTTTTTTAAAACTGTTTTACGTTTCACCCGAGTGGGTTCATATTCTTCAAACCGGAGAAGCTTCTATCCGTCTTTATGGATGGGAAATGGAATCAGAAGCCGACGGGTATCCTATGATTCCCTATCGACTGCGAGCTCGCTCCGTGTACATTATTCACGGACCTCTTTACTACCAACTCCAATTTCATGACAAGACGGTGTTTGCCGTAGACGCCCTCTCCAGGAAGAAAATGGAGTCTTTACGAGCGTTGCATCCTGAACAGCATTTCCAATTCCCTGCTCGCGAGGAAGAGAGGAGAAGGAAAAGATCCAGAAGGAGGAGACACCTAAAGAGGTACTAAAAAAGAAGTCGGAAGGTAGAAGCATATTTGTTTTTCATTAACGGAAAAAAAAACTGTGGATCATTCTTTGTATATTTCTTGGAAAAAAAAAGAAGAAAAGACTAATAGTCATAATAGAGGGAGTTAGGAGGGACCCTATCTATATATAACTCTCTATATAAATCGGAAGCGTCAACAGGACGGTCCACCGAAAACAATCTACCTTATCTTTCTCAGAGCAGAGTGGAAGAAAGGCCAAGATGCGTGGACTCATTGGAAGCAAAAAAATTCGAGTGGTTTAAATAGATAAGTGAGAAAAGATTTTGAGAGGTGTTGTTTTATGGATGGAGCTGGCTGGGAAAAAAATTGGCAAAGCTCAGAGAAAAATTTCCTGAATTGAAAAAAAAAAAAAAAAACTTTTGTTAATTTTTATCATGTCTTATAGACATGATAAAAATTAACTCTCTCTTCTTTTTCTCTGGGAATGATGTCTCACCGTTTCGAAAAATAGACCATCACTCATCATCCTTTCTAAAATAATAGAATTTCAAGAATGGGATATGTTCTATTTTTCGAAACGGTGAGACATCATTCCCAGACAAAAAGAAGAGAGAGTTAATTTTTATCATGTCTATAAGACATGATAAAAATTAACCAAAAGTTTTTTTTTTTTTTTTTTTTTTTTAACTTAAAATTTTTTTTCCACAGCGCTGAGAAATTTTTCCCAGTCGACTCACTCATCCAAACAAGACATCTAAAATTGTTTCTAGAAGGAGCTCTCATTTTTTTCTATTTAAGGAACTTGAGTTTCGGCTTCCCATCAGTCTGTACTCTGCATTCAACCTGGATACCCATTCTTTGGAGATAGAGGGGAAACTTTTGCAGTTTTTCTTTCTGAAACTCTCTATGGATCAGAGAATCTCACACATATCCTCCTCCGTGGATCGAAATGGACTGACCGCCACAGCTGTTTTAGATAATAGTTTTGAATTTTCCACCTCCTCCACAAGATTGGACTATCTCAATATTTTTTTTAAAGAAAAACAAAATTATTTTTTATGATTATTCTACAATTTTTAGGTTTTCTTTCCCCCCACTCCTCTTTAAGAAGAATAAAAACATAAAGCCCATTGAAACAGTTCCGATAAATTTTGAAACTGAAAGTCCATCACCTTGTTCTCCACGGGACTAAAATAAGTTTCCCCGGTCTGAGAATCTTCTTGGATTTGAAGAGGTTCTCTCATCACACTCTGAAGGCAGGTCGAAAAGAGGAGAGCGTCTGGACCCAAATCGTTGAGGAGTCTTTCCAGGGAATTGAAGGTGGTAAAAGCGGTATAGCGGAGAATCCGGTTAGGGCGGTGCCGACGCATCGATCCAGAGATCCGTCGTTAAGGATCGGTAAGGGCGAAAAGGGGCTCGAGAGATCCATTGCTGAATAGTCCGTTGACTTTTCGAACTCATCCAAGTCCCTTGCTGGGAAAGGCAAGTCACGAGTTCCGATCCTCGAAAATAGAGCGTGCCCGACCCCAAGTAAAACGTGAGGGGAATTGTCTTGGCGAAACGGAAACGAATCGCGAGGGAAAAAGGCTCTCGCCGTAACCACTCCATGGCGTTTGGTTTTCTCTCTCTTGAGGACGAGATGAAAAAAAAAGAAAAGACAACTTTTCTCTCGGCTTCTTTTATATATAGGAAGAGAGAGGGGAAGGAGTGTTCTCGAAAAGACTCATGGGAAATTTCTTCTTCTTCTTCTTTTTGGGGTAGGTGGGAGGAACTCGTTTTTTTTTTTTTTTTTGGTGGAGAGAATGCGTCGGATGACATCCCGAGACTTTAAAAAAAGAATAGATAGGATGGATTCTTCAAATGGGAAATGCGGGGTGGCTAAGGGATCTTATTCCATTTTTTTTACTTTTCTAAATAACAAATAGAATCGGGTGGATTCCATTTATCTCCTTCTAAAAAATATAGCAACACTTGATCCTTCCCGTCCTTTTTCATTTCCTGTTGACGTGTTAGATACTTTAGAGCCTCTTCGATTTTAATTAAGTAACCCCGATAGACCATCCGATCATCAATACTCCCGATATTGCGTTCGAGAGCCATTCTATAAGCAGCTTGTGATTGGAAAGGAGAATAATTATCAAAGTAGGTATTACGGCGTAAATGTTTAGGATGTTCGACTATAAAAAAATATTGTGTATAAATGCATTGATCTAATCCCGTAAATTCTAGTTTGATTAAGGGATACTGAGCCACGTCCGAGGGTTGGTAGGCGAATCGGTAGCCGGACTCTTTTTCAAATTCCTGATACGCGACTCTGAACCATTTGAATCGAGGGTCGTCGTCTTTCTTGAAGCGTCTTTTATCCATTTGTCCATGCGGGAAATCCCATTCATCTTCATAAGCTAATTTAGCCTTGTACCGATCATAATCGTCTTGTAAATTGGGATGGAGAGTCGGATAAATATGGTTTTCAAATTCATCTTGAAGCACCTATATTTTTTCCAAATCGAAGGGTGGTTCGATACGTTTATTTTTTAAAAGCTGAATTAAATAATTTTGAAAACAGTATGGCATTTTTCGATGAATCATCACCACCTGTCCTGATGAGGTCTTTACCACTAAACCATATGAAGTAGAGTATTTGTTTCTCTGGATCATCTGAAAAAAGGAAAAAGAGAGAAAAATTCCTTGATTACCTATCCACTCAATGAATAAATTTATGAACAGCAAATTTCACTAATTGTTGGAGCGCTAGCATGGCCATAAATCGATGACAAGATTTCGATCGACACGATGGACATTGCTGTGGCTGACGATGTTGAGGTTTGTAAATAACAGTCCATAAAAACTTGAGATGTACCTTTTGATGAATTTTTTCTCGAGTGGGTTCATTCGCCACGTACAGTTTTTCAATATGAAGTCGTTCCAGATCCGCATTCAATTGCTGAATAAATTCCTTCGTATGTGTTTTCAGGTCTCTGGCTATAAACCGGACGCAGTTCGTAAGAGTATATCCATCAGAGGTGACAGCCAACACACCAACAATTTTTTGGTGGAGCTTGGTCTGTGAGGACTTCTTCTTTCTAGAGCACTGATGAGTGGATGACGAGGGAGGAGAAGACAGCATTTCCAAAGAATGAGTTGGAGAAGGAGAAGACTTTTTCGGTACTCTAAAAACGGGTGAAAATGGTCCATAAAAAGTGGGTTCCGTATCTGGAATATCCTCAAAGGGATCTTCTTCACATGAAATGACTAAGTTATCCGTTGCCATGTGTTCGCTATCTTTTTACGAAACAGAATGAACCCCGATTTTTTCAACCATTTATATACTAAGAGAGGGGGGAATAAAATAGGTAGAGGTATCGAGATATCGTTGAAAAATATTTTTAAGAACTAGGAGAAAAAATTTTTCAGTAAAAAAAAAAAAAAAAAACTTTTTGTTAATTTTTATCATGTCTTCTAGACATGATAAAAATTAACTCTACCCTCCTTTTCGTTTTGAATGATGTCAACATGTTGTCTACACATGTTTGTAAACAATAAACTTCCAAGAAACACATGATCATTCTTAGAAATCTATTTTTAGGAAAGGTGAGACATCATTCAAAACAAAAAGGAGGGTAGAGTTAATTTTTATCATGTCTAGAAGACATGATAAAAATTAACAAAAAGTTTTTTTTTTTTTCTTTTTGTTTTTTTGTTTTTTTTTTTTTTTGTTGTTGTTTTTTCACCCGATTCGATTGACAAGAAATCCCAGTTTTTTTTAAGAATGGAATTTCTCTTCTATATATTTCAGCATTTCAATTTTTGATTCAGATCCCTCTGTGCCGTTGAAAAAGCCTGCACTTCAACTCTTCTGGAAACAGTTTAAGCCATGTCTTCTCTCAAGATTCTCTTTAGATCCAGCAAAGATGTGGATTGAGTCTCGTGAAAACAGTTCATTGTTCAAGAAATTCATAGAAGGATGGGGAGGTCTTTTTAAATGTACTATTTCTTTTTATTAACTCTTTTCTTATGTTTACCACCTTGACAACTTGTTGCTTTCTCAACTTCAGGTTTTTTGGTCGGCTGTCTAAAATCAGCTCTTACCTCCGTGAACGATGCATCAAATTCCATTGTACTGAATTCTCCATTTCCCGAAAAGACTTCTTTCAACATGTGGATGGCTTCTTTGGTCAATTCTAATGTTTTATCTATCGTCTCATTCTTTTCATTTTCTCTACGTTGGAGGATAGCGGGAGTTAAAAAAGGATTTTGACAACAGGGTTCAAATTCTTTCGTTTTGTCTTTGCGATTATGACGATGTATTTCTATAATCTTGTCATCCGTATCATCGGGGTTTATCCATATTTCCAAATCTAACTCTTTACCTTCAGAATTTTTGGGAGATAGATGAATAAGTACAGGATCCATCGCCATGGTTAAATTATTGCTTCTTCCTTTTTTATTCCTCTTCTCCCTCTTCAATTTTTTTTCAAAGTTTTTTTTATATAATCCACTCTTTAAGTCCCATATTCAACGAATATATTTCTGGCTTTCTTTAAAAGCTTGCAATAGCCACTGAAATCGGTATCGTATCAAGTAGGCCAGAGCTCCAAAGTAAAATAATAGAATTAAACAGACGACATAATAATGAATCTTCAATACGTTGCCCAGTAAAGCGAAAAGAATCGTAGGACCTGCCGTTACCAGTAGTAAATGAATGGCGAACGTTTGTCTCTTCGACCATCCTTCCTCTTTGGGGCTTTCGTCTTCCTTTTCAAACCGACTCAATTCTTGGTCCGTTTGAAAATTTTTCTCGATTCGTTTGAACTGAGATGTCATTCTTGACCTCTCGAAATTTTAGGAACACTTGTTCCATGTACAATGACATAATCGTACGCTGTGTTGCCTCGCAAGACCCGTTTTGTGAACCGTAAAACCGACTGGTTCTCTGGACAATAAATCGGTCGGAATTCAACAGATTGGTCGGTCATACATTCTCGTTTTCCCGTTAACCTATGCTTTTCGTCTATGTGTGTATATTCCAAAACACAGGGGGAAGATAGATCGCCCAGAACTCGATGCACGTAGGGTCCACATTCACAGACGTGTCGTTCGGCGTCCCATCCTAGTCCGGGCACGTTCCACAAATCTCGAACGCAGTAATCGACAGAACAGACCCACGGAGATGTTTGAATCATTCGATTACCTCGTCGATCTAAAGAATGGCATTGACATTGGTATCGGAACGATCCATCTTCTAACGTTTCGTAATAATCGGCTACTTCTTGAGCGGGTTGTTGGGTTCGATGATCTATTAAAACATTGAGAGAAGGATCACGGGCTTCTGGATGTTGACAGGGATGGGTGAAAGAGGAACGAGGAGCACAGAGCTATTCCGAGGCCGAAAAAATAGGAATTTCCGAGGAAGAAAGACAAGCGGTCCGGATTCCTTGGGGAATACAATAAGTACCCGGTTCGAGATGATTCCATGTTTTATCAGAAAGAGTGAGTTTTTCGTAAAACGTGGGATTTGTTTCACAGAGCTGAGAACAATCGCAATGGCTATCGGGACACTGAAAGATTTGGAAAGGGCAATACGTCTCGGTTGAAATTTCTGGTAAGGCTAATGATGATGAGGGAGGAATAGAAGACATCCGGAGATCGGGTTTATAAAAAAGATTCAAGAGAGTCACTAGAAATACAATGCATAGAATGATCGCGCTCGGGTGTATCATTTTTCTTTCTTTCCTCCTTTATAAATTAGAACCCGTTCCGATCCCTACGAGTTCTCATTATACTGTGATTCGACACTTTTCCAAGGACAAGTCGCTTCTGCAACTGTTTCCTCAAGACGTTTACGTGTTCGTCGATCAAGGTATTTGTTATTTGTATGAGAAAACCAACGAAGAAAAAACCTATATTTCAGCTATCCGGCTCGATACGCTGAAGCGGCACGATCTTTTACATTATAAATACATGCTAAAATGGCCTCATACGATTGAAATCGTGTCGTATCCGAATCATCTCACCCATCCGATGGATATTTTAAATTACAGAGCTTGAGGTTCGGTTTTGATGAAAGGAGCCGTATTCTTCACGGCAATATCGTTTTTATTCTCCGTAGTATACCAATGAGCATCGACCTCCCAAATATTTTGAATAGCCTTGCGTTGTGTTTCATAGACGGGATCGTCGAGCGATTTGAGAGGTAATAACGCGTTCGGTTGTAACCGTTGTTCGGCATTCAAACCTTGGTGAACGATCCGTTTCAACATAAACGTAAGAAACAAGCGACGTTTTCCAAAGAAGACCAGCGACTCTTCTGTATGGATATCCATAGCCGGATGAAAAAGTGTGAAATGGCGTCCTTTTTGGGGATCCATCACGTATTGGATGACGATATGATGATACCAATCGCGTTGCCGCATTTGCGAGAGGAAGTGAAGCCGTTGCAATTGACGAAAATAACGTCGGGTTAGACGATACGAATCCATTCTGACTTACTTTTTTATCGCGCCAAGATCTTTCTTTTTTGTTGACAGGATAAACATTCACGATACAGAGCCGGCATTTCATCCAACGCGCGATCTTGTTTTAAAAAATGTCGATAATTCGGTTTGGAACAACACGCTGCTGCGTCCTTTTTCGGAATTTTTTGCTCTTTCCATAATTGGCACATCTCGTTTATGAATAAAGGCTGGATGCTCGTCATACTTTTATTCGTTTTGGGTTTATACTACTGCTACTTGTATTTCTATAATTTTTCGGTCCCGTCCCCGAAAGTTCCTTCTTCTCCTCGGACGACAACGACGCGTTTCCAATATCAGATCGAGACCTCAAATGACAACGAGGTTTCGTTTCACACCTCCACGGGAGAAACATGGACGTTTCCTCTCCCACCCGAATATTATTTCGCGGAAGGACGGATTTGGGAAAAAGATGAATGTTTTGGACAGCCCGATGATACTCAGCTCCCCGCAACGGGGAAAAACCTCTACCTGTTTTTATTACGATCGCAGAGTTTTGTACCCCGCGAAAAGTCCATGATGTATTATTATTATCGATGTCGGCACGGTCGTGTTCTAGACGTGCTCATGTGTCAAGAAGAACATTCTCCTTCTACCTGCATTCCTATCAATCCCTGCATCGATCAGCATGACGGATCGGTTTTACCCGATCCAACCAATCGACGTTTTTATTACGAATGCCAGAACGAACAACCGATTCGAATCGCCTGTCCTCCCAAGACATTTTTCTACTACGACGCTTGCACTTCGCGAAAACATTTCGTATCTTACTGTGAAGACGGTCAACATTTTCCGATTGACGAGGTAACGTATATCGAGTGTCGTGGCCATCGACCGAAAATAATTCCATGTTCGCCCGGAGAAAAATATTCGACACATTATCGGCGATGCGTGTCTGATCTCTGCGACGGATTTCCGGATAATACGCAACGACCTCTCCCCATCGTCCAAAAAGGATCTTTTCTGTACTCTCCGGGTTACGCGATTTGTGAAAACGGAATGGTTCGCGACACTATATCCTGTCCTCTTTCCTGGGACACATGGACCGGCGATGCCTTATTCCATTTACCGATGGTGTACGACGAAACGTCCCAAACATGTCAACCGCCTCTTTTCTCTGAAAATGTTCAACCGAGCTCAAAAGAAATTGTCGTTCCCGCTCACGAGTATACGAAACATCTCCCGTCCTATCCATTTTCAACATCCTTGGATCGAGCTGTAGCTTACAAATGTGATCCAACCCGAAAACGTACGGTTCTAGAACCAGGCTATCGAGTGTCGGATCAATATACGGTTGAATGGGCTTGTGAGGATAAGTCGTCGTCGTCGAAACTCGCGATAGGTGATACGAGCGATCGATATTTTGATTGCGCTCGGAGGGAAATTCAAACGTGTCCTCCTCAAACATTTTTTGACGGAAATGAATGTCGACCGCGCATCCCCGGCGCGTTTCAGTATCGGCATCTCGATGTGTTTAAATTCGATCATTTATCGATCGTTGCGAATTGGATTCGGCCCTGGACGACTCTTGATCATGAACCTCGTGCCTCTTGTGACGAAACCAACGAAGAAGTTTATATTCCCGGCTATAATATTTGTTCTCATCCCGACTGCACGCCGTACCCATTCCTCAAACAATTGAAAACAGCTATTTATTTACCCACTTTTCCTCACATGTGTCTTTTCGAAAAGGGAAAAATTCGAAAGAAACGCGTTCGACGGCAAGGTTTAAAATTTTGGTCGCACCGATTTGTGAAACAGGCTTCGACTTATAGTGTTCCCGAAACGTGTCGTGAAGGCCATCGCATACGATCGGGACGATTTATTCCCGATTCCGTATTATACGCCACTTGTAATTGGCGTCAACCTTTTGTCTTTTGTCCTTCTTCCTCCACAGAAGGAATTCGAGCCACTCCGTACGGGTATCACGTATGCGTACCCAAAGAAGAAGCCTATGAAGGGATTTTACCGGCTGGATTAACCCTTCGACTTGAAGTTCAAGAGCTGAGTCGTATTATACCGGAACATGGAGCGCGATATAAAATAGATGGACGAGAAGCTGTTTTTGATGCGACGCAGCATCCCGAAGGTATCCCCCTCCTTACCTCAGTCTATGAAATTTGGACCGAGCGCGACATGAAATTGTTTTTTAGAATTCTCGTCACGCATCCTCGTTCAGCTTACTGGGAAGACCGAAAATTAAAAGCCCTCCCCGATCCTGACATGACGTTGTTGTACACGGGTGAAATGACCGAAAAGCCCGTCACGACCGATGACTATCCGGTCTCGGCCGACTCGTTGATTCAAATGGAATAAAGTAGAAAAAAAATGGATCGTTATTTAGGTCAAGGCATATTGTTTTACTCTACGGTTTATATCAGCATCATCCTAGTAGCAGTCACCCTCTTAACGAACCGGCTCATCTTTTTATTTTTATTAGTCCTCACGTTTGGTCTAGCCGCTTACATGGCTTATTTGACCGTTCATAATTCCGAACATCTCAAAACGACGGGCCAATCGATTGAAGACTGGATTCGAAAGATGTATCAAAAGATAACTGGATAATCGGAGGTGACTCATGTAAATATCAAGATCGGTAAAGGAAAAAAAACATGGTTTCGGTTTACACCATAGATGAATTTGGAAAAGAACGATATCCAAAAGATCCTAAAAAACCTAAACAGGAGCTGTATTATTTCGATAATGACAATCGACCTATTTTTGCCAAAGACGAGCATGGAAATGAATATTACGCTGTGGAATATCGGGGTCATGAATATATAGCGCTTCCTCGTCGGTACGCCAAATCCAATTCCGGAGACGAGTTTTATCCTAAATTAAACAATGGAGGAGAATACCCGTTAAATTCATTGGATGTAAATGTGAAAACGTATGCTGTCAATGCGAGGGGAGGAGAGATTTATCCTAAATCCAGCATTGGAAAAGAATATTATATACAGGATAGAATTCGGGAAAAGCCAGAGACGAATTACATCCGATATGCACGAGACGAAAGTGGAAATGAGTATTACCCGAAAGATCATAAAAACGAGGAATTTCTCTATATCTATCTAAGTTATGCTAAAAAAGCGAATGGTGATGAATTTTATCCGAGAAAGTGGTATTTTTGAAAGATCTTCAGGAAAACAGTATCCGCAGCACGGACTCATCTGAAACGAAACTTGGAAAGCTTAAATAGGTAAACGAGAGTCCATTCTTAAAAAATGGTATCTTGTCAATCGAGTCGGCTGGGAAAAAATTTCTCACAGCTGAAAAAAAAAAAAAAAAAAAAAAAAAAAAAAAAAAAAAAAACCTTTTGGTTAATTTTTATCATGTCTTATAGACATGATAAAAATTAACTGTCCCCTCTGTTTGTCTGGGAAGGATGTCTCACCCATTCGAAAAAACAAACCAGGACTCATTCTTGGAATTCTATTCTTTAGAAAGGAATGATGGTCTATTTTTAGAAAGTGTGAGACAACATTCCCAGACAAAAGGGGGAGGTAGTTAATTTTTATCATGTCTAAAGACATGATAAAAATAAACCAAAAGTTTTTTTTTTTTTTTTTTTTTTTTTTTTAAATCTAGAGATTTTTTTTCAGCTCTTACAGTTTTTTCCCAGCCGAGTTGATCCACAAAACCAGACATGTCAAAATTGTTTCTGGAAGGGATTCTTGCTTATCTATTTAAACTCCAAGTTTCACTTCAGATCACTCTGTGCTGTGAAAGAAGAAACATCTTCTTATAATTTGTAAGTACTAACTGATTTTTAGTTTATTCACTGGTTAGTTACTCCGCCTCCAAGTCATTCGTTTTTTTTCTCTCCAAAAATCTTCAGCTTTCATTTAGCATGACGATAAAAATAAAACACAAATAGGGAAAAGATGGTCACGCATAAGTAATGTATGTAGGGTTGAAATAGGAAGGTGAATCCTGTTAACAAATAAACAATTATCGTGAAATAAATCCAATTTTTCGGGGCTCTTTCGTCTGTTCGTGATTTTTGGAGAAATGACATTCGCGTTTGGGGTCGATCGGTCATGGGCACTTTATGGATAGCATCTAAATATTCTTGCACTTTCTCGGCAAAGAAGAGGTATCGATCGCTCGCATCTTCTTCTAACACGTCCCATAGAAGATCGGGTGTGATTTCTAGAACATGGTCCGCTTCCGATTGATAAAACTGAACGTCTAATCGCCAGTCGATATCGTAAAGAGTTCGAGCGGTCAGCACTTTATTGAAATGAAACGGATCCAATATATCGAGTACGGCGGACAGAATACTTATACCCGTCAGCACATTGGATGTAACCGAGAATCCTGTCGCGGCGATTCTGGAAAGTGTTGCGAGCGTACTTAATTGGGTCCGAACGACGGCTTGAAGGATGGCCGATTGAATGGGAAGAGACTGCATACTCAATTTGGTTAAGAGTTTAGGCATCCGTTTTTCAAGGATTTTTTGCGCGGCTTCTAATCCGATATCGATCCCTACATCAATCGCCAATTCATGAACCAAGGACCGTTTCACATGTTTCTTGGGCCAGTTTTGTACAAAGTCGGGAAGATGAGGAGGATATGGTGGTAACGTATGATTTTTTTGCAGAGTGGAAATAGATCGATAGATACTGCTTCCCAAGAAATATTCGCCAATATCTTGCCCCGTCGTCGTCACACAATCAGACCCGTTGAAAACAAGACCGTACGCTTCACAATAAGGCTGGTTGAGTCGTAAATGACCCTCGACGAGATTGAGGCCGGCATGATGACGAGGAAGAGAAGGATGATTTGATTGAAAGAAAACTTGTTCGGGCAAGAGAGCTAATAATTTCTTGGCGAGATTTACGGCTACACATTTTCCATTTCGATATTCCGTGTCCATACTCTGCTGCGTGTTGGAATATAAACGATCGCAGGCGGGTTGGCAAGCTAAACTGAAACCCGTTCCGAGTCGAATCCATCGCGGTTCATCTTCCAGGGAACACGATTCTAAATTTTCTTGGAAAGGGAAGCAGGCAATCATGTCACATCCCGTTTGCGTAAAAACAAATTTTTCGACGACGTGACATTGTTCCGGATCGAGGGTTTTAGGAATGTAGTAATCCCGTTTGGAGTCGGCTTTTCTTATTTGGAAGGTGGTATGTTTAAAAATAAAAGCGTACCGACTTTGAAGAGCTTGTTCGTAAATATAGAGTTGAGTCGCTTCTTGAGCATACCGAATAGCGTGATCGAGATCGTAAGAAGTGACAGTATATTCATTTCTATTTTGAAACGAATCCCATTTCATCTTGGAGGAGGGCTTTGTTCCTATATATCGAAAAAATGTTCGATGTTGTTGCTTTTTTAACAACAAAAATAAAAGGATTCTTTTTTTTACATAGTAACAAGTATAAAATGATATTCAATTCAGTATTTACAGTTGCGTATGGAACATATACAAAAACCAGTTCGAAAAAAAAATTTTTTTAATTAAAAAATAAATTGTCTCAACTATAAAATCCTATAAATTTTAGTTTTTACAGTTGCGTATGGAATAGCGATAAAAACCAGTTCTCAAAAAATTTTTAATGAACTATCTTATCTATAAAATCTTGTCAAAATCAGTTTTTACAGTTGAGGATGGAACCTGATGAAAAAATATTTTGGAAAGGATGCTATTCGAAAAACATTTTATCATGGTTAGTAGTTCTTCTTGTAAAGGACAAAAACAAGTTCATTTCGTCTAATATTTGTGCATCTAAAGTATTTAAATCTATTCCAAAAAATATATATATAGTCTCCCACATACCTTCAATGTATTATTGGACTGTTCACTCTTTATATTCCATTAAAGAGCCATGGAAAAAATGTTCCGAGTCTCTAGGGGTTCATTTTGCCTTGTTCACTACTTGTAGTTTCTACATTTTCGTCTTCACACTCTAGTCTTTCGAAGGAAGCTTCTACAGGATCTTCTCCTCCCCTTTCCGATGGAGGTGGACTCTCGGGAGAAATAGGATCTTCTTCCCCCTTTTCCGATGGAGGTGGACTCTTGGGAGAAGGATAACGAACAGGTTGCAAATCGACAATCGAAGGGTCGAAATAATCACTCGAAGCTAAAGTAAGGTCCGACATATTATTTCTGTTTTTCTTCTTGATTCTAGGATCCTCTCTCACATTCTTTCTCTTTTGAGAATTATTTTCTTATTGATTCTTTTTCGCCTGGTATTGTTCCAATTCTTTCGTCTTCCAGACTTTAATTTCGTAAAATATATTTGAAAATAGATCCTCTCCAAGATACTTTAAATACAATGCACCCCATTCGCTTACTTCATCACTGGTAGAAGGTGTAGTGTTTATTATTTCTTCTATAGTACGTCGAATCACATCCACGTAGAGAAGAGATTCCGATCGTTTGGAAACTTCGTGATATAAACAACGGCGATTCGAGCATGAACTGCTTTAAAATCTAGAGCTTCTTGTTCGTTTAAAGGTGTTTTTTCATCTCCTCCGTACTGTAGATTAAAAACATACTTTTGCAGATCCTCGCCCAGCAATCCGTCTACGGCAAATAATTTATACACTTCTATCTTAGGTATTTCCTGTCGTTTGAATAAGATGTTGGAAAGTCTTATTAGATCGGTCGATCTAGAATAGTCTTTAGATAAAACTTTCTCGATCATATTCCATTCATCTGGCGTGGAGATGGTTTTATTTTGTACCAACTGCTGTTGCACATCCATCCATAAACGCCAAATGGTATTTAAACAGTATCGATGGACGGGTACAAGAGGTTTCAAATCTTGAATCAAGGTCCACGGAAACATCATCATATTAGCTATTCTTTTTAAAACTCTCAACTGAACGGTGGTTTTAGTCGTAAACAAATTAGATTGATTAAATTCTTCCAGCACGACTTCATCCAACACGTACTTGAGACGATCCTTCAAGGGTAATGTCAAAGGCTCCAGGGTTACAGTGTTTTCCTGATCCATCTTGTCCTCAGTATGAAATGAGAAAATCGTCTCAGCTCCAGCTGTTTATATACTGTGAAACGAAAGGGGGGAGGAGGTAGAAAGGAGAAGCAAAAGTTGGGTAGTAGGAAAAATTTAACTTCGTGGAAAAAAAAAAACTTTTTGTTAATTTTTATCATGTCTTTAGACATGATAAAAATTAACTCTCTCTTCTTTTTGTCTGGGAATGATGTCTCATCTTTTCGAACATATTTCTAAAAATAAATTTCCAAGAAAGAAATGAGTCATGTTCTATTTTTAGAAACATATCGAGACAACAGATTAACATCATTTGAACAAAAGGGGGGATAGTTAATTTTAATCATGTCTGAAGACATAATTAAAATTTACAAAAAGTTTTTTTTTTTTTTTTTTTTTTAAATACAGCTCTGGAAATTTTTCCCAGTTGGTTCGATCGATAAAACCAGAAAAAGGATTTCCACTTAACTATTTAAATTACTCGAGTTTCGGTTTCAGATCAGTTTGTGCTTTGGATACCAGCCTCGAAAGATCTTCAGTTAAAGTCTATTATATACACATTTTGGTAAGTGAACTTTATTATTTTGTTGAATTGTTTTTTGGCTTTTGTGAATTGCTTGGATATTGTTTCTTTTTCAACTCGTTGTGTTTAAGCTCTTTTCTTTCTCAAAACAATACGAGCTTGTCGTGGCAATCGATCTCGAGCGGTTGGATGCCGTCGTGAGCAATGACTTAATAGATATCGACAAGCTTTATTGGGAATTTTCTTATTTCGTATGTGGGCCCCACCTTCGGTCACAAACGTAATGGAATGGTTACCATATTTATGAAGCAATCGATTAGGACCCACACGAACGGTTCGAGATCCAAGAACGTATCCTCGACGTTTTCTCATAGGTCTTCTACGAATGGGTCTTTGTGTTCCTCTACGATTGATATTGGAAGGAGAGGAAGAAGAAGATGCAGACGATGAAAAGGAAGCCGAACGACTTCTTCTTACAGGACTTCTTCTTCTAGAATGACGTATTTCTAAACTACGACTACGATTTCTCTGACTTTTTCTTCTTCTTGGACTTGGACTTCTGCTCCTGCTTAGACTTGGACTTCTGCTCCTTCTTGGACTCGGACTGCGTTTTCTTGGACTTCTTCTTGAACTTGGACTCGAACTTCGAGAAGAAGGAGAAACGGACGGTCGAATAATGTAAGGGCTAGTGGTTACATCGGATTTGGCATACGTGTGGAGAGGAAATTGAAGTTCGAAATCGTCGGGAAGGTCGACTTGGTTTTAAATTTGCGAAGGTAGAATATCGTCATAATAAATAACTTCGGGTGTTCCAAGAGGTGGAATTTCCTTCGAAACATCATCCTCGTTAGGATCATTCATTCTGACTTTATTTCAATCGAAACACGGATCCGACGACAGGATCTAAGTTATATCGCATAGAAGCTCGATACGCATCTTGAACCGATGTGCAAAGAATATATTCCAAAGGTCCGAATCGTTTCTTTTCTAAAATAATGGGAAGATCGACCGTCCCTGCTCGATAAAAAGGCGTGAGGGAGAGAATTTCATTCAATTGTAACACGTTCCCGTGCTGGAATTCCCTACAACAGAGATAATCGATCCATTTCCGAAGAGTTTCTTATAAGCACGAGCTTCCGCGGACGTTTTAAAACACAATTGCCAGCCTTCAATGCGATCGATATGATTCAGCATGTAATCAAAAGCTGTCCAAAAATGAAATAACAGTGACGACGTATTCCGGAAGGACGTGAGATCGATTAAAATCCATGACATGTTTTCTAAGGGAGTCGGATCGGGATTCTCGGGACTGATCCATCGATCCAGGGTAGGACTAGGACCGATCGAAAGAGCTTTCTTGGACTCTTTAACTTCGGGTAGATCCGTTTTGTAAAGGAACGTCTGTTCCAAATCCATCAGCTGTTTGGTTTTTTCCATATACCTTTCTAAACTTCCCGGGAAATGAAAATAGGATAAATAGGAACACGTATGGTATCGATCGATAAAAATCATGTGGCTCGTTAAAATGACGAGGTGTTGAGCCGTTTTAATGTCGTGGTGTAAAACGGCATGCGGAAAAGGTTCAATGTAGAATAATAAATCGCACGTGTTCGTGCTCAATTCTTCCGGTTTAATTACACGCACATGAGGGGAAGACGGGTACGTATAAAAGGGACAAATGACAAAATTGGTGAGGTGGGATAAATGTTTGGAAATGTAATCGTTGATCACATAGGGTAATCGACTCAGGTTCCCAAACACAATTGTTTTCTTGTGTTGGAGAAGGTACTGAAACAATTCGTCTAAATGATTCATTCTTTGCTCTTCTTTTTCTTTTTCTGAAATAAATGAAAAAAAATATTTAAAAATAAGGAACCATGAATTCAGAAACGATTATGAAACAAACTGTAGCTTGCATTTCTTGGTTTTTGAATGAAACGTTCGGTCCCTCGATTGCCGATCGGTTCAACCAAGAAATTCAATGTTGGCCCGAGACGTGGAACCGGTTACGCGAATGGTTAGTTCATACGCCGATGCAGAATCCCAAAGACTGTATTTTATCGTTTGCTCAAACTCTGCCTCAGTACGAAACGTTCCAGGCCTCTTTAGAAAATTCGCTCGCTATTCACGAAGAATTTTGGAATAAAGTATTTACTAACTTGAGAGTTGCCCAGTCGCTTTTAGGATCCCCATGAATATTTCGAAGCTAGAACCGTTCGGTATCTTTGCTTTAGCGAGCGGATTACTCTATTCCATTTGCGTGTTGATTGTGCATGAGGAAGAAACTCACTTTAAATTTCATTTCACGGTCTTAACGCTCGTCATTTTTCCATTTTTCTAGCGCTCATGGCCATCACATCTTTCAAATATTTAAAATACCGTTATCAATGTGAGAGAATGGAAGATATAATGTCCGCTTTGAAAATTCAATAATAATAATAAGAAGAAAAAAGCACTTCCATCATGAATTTTGTCGAACAGTTATACGAAATGACGTTGGATGAAATGGCCACTTATTTAAGTGAGAAAGATCCTATTTTCCGGAAATTGTTCACTGAATATGTGGAGTATGCCAATTTATTACCCGAAGAACAAACTCAAGCCGAAACGCTTTACCGACAATATTTTCCAGAATCGGAGGATACTCTCGACGCGTTTATTGACAATTGGCGACGGTTTAAATTACAGTATCGTTCCGACAATGGCCGACAGGTCGAAGAAGATGTCGAACCGGACGAGGTGGAAGTTCGTTCTCAAAAAGGTGGACCTTGTCCGGGTTTCGTCTTTGATCCAAAGGGGAAACGACTTTACAGTCCGAGAGTCCTGAAACCGTTCAAATCAGATCGCCGGCCAAATGAATTTGATGTGTTCAAGTTTCTCATGGACAAAGAACGCAATCATGAAGTGTATCACCTAAATATTGAACCGAACGCCAATGAGCTGTATTTAGATATGTCTTATGAAGATAGACGCAACATGGACACTCGAGCAGATCAAGCGCTACGGAAAATGGCGAAAATGGTGACCATCTTAAATCAAAATTGCCATTATAAAATATTGGATCTCTATAACGAAAGACGAATCACATAAACTAAACGCGAAAAGCCAAAGAAACAAAAAATATATTATTAACATACCTGAACAGAAGCTTGTATTCAGGTCATAGCACAGACTGATTTGAAGTGAAACTGGGATGGTTTAAATAAATAAGTGAAAGTTCATTATTGTAAGAAAATGGTGATGTCTGGTCAATTGAGTTGGCTGGGAAAATTTCTGAGAGCTGAGAAAAATATTCTCTAGTAGTAAGAAAAAAAAAAAAAAAAACTTTTTGTTAATTTTTATCATGTCTTCTAGACATGATAAAAATTCACTCTACCCTCCTTTTCGTTTTGAATGATGTCAACATGTGTCTAAAAATAGATTTCCAAGAAAAGTATGATTCATTCTTAGAGATCTATTTTTAGAAACATGTTGACATCATTCAAAACGAAAAGGAGGGTAGAGTGAATTTTTATCATGTCTAGAAGACATGATAAAAATTAATAAAAAGTTTTTTTTTTTTTTTTTTTTTTTTTTTTTTTTTTTTTTTTTTTTTAGCTCTTGGGAAATTTTTCTAGCTGACTCTGATCATTCTTGTTCTTCCTTCTTGAGTGGGCAAGATGTCAATAAAAGCAGTTGTTGGTATATTTCTTCTTGGATTGAAGTTACGCCCGTCCATCACCTTGAACGTGTTTATGAATACGAGTGACTCATCGTTATCTATGAAAGTATTTCTCTGAAAGATTTTGGATTCATCTTGGGTAGGTCTTGTCATATTTTTTTAATTAAATCATTACTTTTTCATAAAAATGCCTCCACCTAGCATGAGAGCAATAATATGTAGCATTATATTTCCGTAAAACATCCAGTTGCGTTGATTAAAATGTTCGGCTCCTGTTTTGGGTGTCGCATCACTGTAAATA
Organism: Stegodyphus dumicola; assembly: GCF_044657685.1. Taxonomy (NCBI): domain Eukaryota; kingdom Metazoa; phylum Arthropoda; class Arachnida; order Araneae; family Eresidae; genus Stegodyphus; species Stegodyphus dumicola. Next base: position 157,539,652 of record NC_140770.1, read on the forward strand.
GCTGTTGCCAGGTAGCCGAAATTGAGTAACGAGACAAATACAATTCCTAATAAGATAATTACCATGATAGCCTTTGTATCCATCGTGATGTATTTTTGAATCTAGTCTTTATTCTCTTTTCGGTTACACGTAAAGTAATAAACCGACCATTAGTATATTGATCACATTGACAACCGTTGGAGCAATGAGCAACATTTTATTGTTGGTCCAGAAATCCCTCGCTGTCGTTCCTTTGGTCGTGACTTTATTCGGATCAGCAGCATCGTAAACGAAAGCCACACTGCCGTAGGAGAGACGATATACGATGAGGGCCATGATGACCAGTGTTGTCACCAGACATATTAAAATGGTTATGGCGAGAGTCGAACGAAGATTAAAACCAAACATTGTTTTATCCACTAATGATTCCTTTATTATGTGATTTCTTGATGGACTTGTCGATACCATTAAAGAAGATTGAAATGTAAAGGGATCGATTGTCCCGAATAATAGACGAATAAATTTCGGTACATGAAGCATTGGAATAGGTAAAGAAGGAAAAAACAGAGTAGATGAAATAATATCATGATGGAAACGATTCTTGATCGTTCATCAGCTTAGGTTCCTTATCAGGAAGAATTTCTAAGAAGTCAATTGTTATTAACGTATCCCAAAAATATTATTTTTATAGCTCAACTCTTAGACGCGCATTTACGATATGTAACGGAACATGTTTATCCCAATTACCCCTCGGCAGAAAAATTCAACGTGGATTCTTTAAATGAGGTGGATTGGGCTCATTCCGTGATTCTGGTGAATCAAGACAGACAATTATTAATCGCTCCTGAACCGGTTAAACAGCTCGTCAACCTTGATCGGCGTTTACGGTATCATGAAGCGGCCAAAACTATATTCCATGGATTTCATTTCTTTCCTAAACTCTTCTATATATTTCAGTTTCGATGGATCGTGTTTCTGGTGTTGGTTGCATGGTTTATCGAATGGAGAATAGACATTCAAAAAAAGAAATTCTTTTAAGAATATGGACCCAAATAAGAAGGTTTTTTCTTATGATGGAGTATAAGCTTGGATCCAGGCCACAGCACTGACTGACGATTTAAATAGTTAAGTGAAAGTTTATTCTGGTTAAAAAAGGGTAACTTCTTGTCCACATCGAATTGACTATTTAAAAAAAAAAAAAAAAAAAACTTTTTGTTAATTTTTATCATGTCTTTAGACATGATAAAAATTAACTTTACCACCCCTCACCCCTTATTTTGGTTTGAATCAGGTGTCAACATGTTTCTAAAATAAATTTCCAAGAACGATATGACTCATTCTTTTGCTTAGAAATCTAGTTTTAGAAAGTGTGAGACATCATTCACAACAAAAAAGAAAAAGGGGGTAGAGTTAATTTTTATCATGTCTAAAGACATGATAAAAATTAACAAAAAGTTTTTTTTTTTTTTTTTTTTTTTTTTTTTTCAGCTCTTAGAAAATTTTTCCAACTGACATTGTCATGTTTTGTTACTAATGGACCTTCGTATTCCTAAGCTTTTTTTTTTCATTGGTTATTTTTCTCCTTTTCTAGGTGTTCCGATCATTTCAAAGTCAGGCGTAGATGCAGTTGCATGATTCGCTGCGATCGCCATTAATATACTTGTCACGTATTTACTGACGGCATACATTTGCTGCGTGAAACGATTATACAAAGGGTTGGGGACTTTGAGAGGTTCCTTCTTTGACAATTCGTCTTGAATCAAAAACGAAACGCAATGGACTTCCGTGGATACGTTCGTATCGTCTGCTTGCAGAGTTTCTTGGAATACGGCAAAAGCCCGATTCAAATCGTGATCGGTGACGAGTTTCGTTAAATATGGAGCGATATATTTATCGTGAATGACTTTTCCTATCACGCCATTCAACATGTCAAAGATGGAATTAAACGCCATCAATTTTTTTAACTGAATTTCCGAATGGACGCATGTTTTAGCGATACTGTACATTTTTAAAAATCCTTCGTAGCCTTCTGGAATTTCGGTCGTTGAATCTAGAACGTGTTTACTCATGGGCAGTTTTTCAATGACTTTCCGTAGATAAGAAACGAGATATTTTTCGCGAGCCGTTTCCAATTTTCGATTCATTTGCTAACCGGGATCTGTGTGTTTATTTTGAAGCTCTAATAATAGAGACACGTCCGACTGTTTAATTCGTTTATGGGTAGGTTCTTCTTCCTCCTTTTCCCCCTCTTCATGGTCCATTTCCTTTTCGGATTCTTCATGAGCGCGTTTCATTTTTATTTTGATTATATGTCTCCCTTTCTTTTATTTTGATTTTCTCTCTTTCTCTTTAAAAGAAATGACCTTTTTCCAACGCTTTCGTGGGTTCTCCTTTAATATCGGGAAAGACGGCTGGATCTATCGTCGCCGCATATGTTTCTACATAAGGAGCTCGAGCAAACGTAACATGCCACATGCCTTCCTCATTCGGTTTCATCTGAATACCGTTCGATCGAAGAAGGTTTGGGAGGGCTTTCAACAGTAAAAGGAAAGGATTGAGAACGACATGGTCTTGATAAATTTCGGGAACGCGTCGATCCTCCTCTGAAAAAAGACATACGGGATATCGATACAGGAGCGTGTAGGCGTTTGCGTGTTGACTTAATTTTCCATCTAGTTCTTGCTCGATCAACTGGCAACGCGTGAGCTGGTTTTGTCGAATAATGGTTTCGTAGCACGTTTTAACATGAAAAATAGGATCTTCGTGGCAGTGACGCGTATGCACCGTAAAGGGAAGGTACTTAAAAACATATTGCATGTAGTCAAAAGGCCACGTTTCTTCGATTTGTAGATGGTGTTTCTTGGATTGGACCACGTAATAATTGAAAGGATAGGATAATTGAGTCGGGTCTAAATTCTCAAATTCGATAAACGCGACCGGCGAATAATCAAACATGTAGAAATAGGCAAACAGTTTCACATGATGGATCGGGGAATCGGGTTCGCTTTTAAAAATATTCGCGCAAGCATTATAGACCTTATCGTTATTTTTCAAATAATAGGGATGATCGAGTCGCACCCCAATATTCCCATACCTCGGATCACACACACAACTTCCAAATTCTGCATGATAAAAAATATGTTTTAAAGACTGACCTGTAAAAGCATCGAAGGAACAAGGCTGCTGGAAGTAACCGGGTTTTTGGAAAGACGCGAGATACTTTTCGGAAAATACGGTTGGATCCCATATGTTGTTTTTTTCTTCTTCCTTCGAAAACGCTAATCGTTCGTGAGCGGTCATTTCTTCACACCCGAAACCTTGCAAAAGCGGCTTGTATCCAAAATCGCAAACACATTTACCTTCTTTCAAAGGATCTTTGTCTAAACTTTCTAATCGGCCGTGAGGTCCGCAAGCAATGTCCACGTCACAATTCCCCCCGCGTTCTTTTTGCGTAACGAGATGAGGGTATTTACAAAAACAGGTCGCGAATTTCAATCCTTTTTGATTCACCAGAACCCACTCTCCCGTAGCTGATGAACAAGTAGCATGGGGAAGGAGTTTGGGAAGACATTCACCCCGAAAACATATTTGATCGTCGTCACAATCGGTTGCGTGAATGCAAGTCGAATAAAGCGTCGTCCGCTGAGGAGGGTGGTAAGAAATGGATTGCCAAGGAGGGGTTGTAGTCGTTTGGGACTCGTTTCGAAACAGGTAGATCATGATCAGGTAAAGATAAAACACGAGAAGAAATATCCAAAGCGTCATCTTCTTTTTTTCAATAGAGGTTCACAACTTTTATTTTATCGCCTCGATCTTCATGCACCAGACCGGCATTATCTCGTTGAGCCCCTATTTGTTCAAAATATTGCAAAAATTTATATTTGGTTTGTAGATTCTGGATCGATAATAAATACTTTCGAACACTGTAGACCATATCGTTTCGTTGAACCTTCACCATTTTGACAGGGTCGTCCATTATTTTTTAAATTACTTGTTTACGCCAAACATTTGATTCAGTGCATCCTCCGTGGAGGTTCCTGGACCCCCCTTAATAACACTTACTTTCCTAGCGTTTGGATCCTCTATTGGGTCTTTAGGAAGTCCTCTTGTGTCCATCGGTAATTCTTTCTGTTCCGTTTTCACCTTTTCCGCGATCGAGGTGGCTATTAACTGAAGGAGGAGAGGTTGATTAAAATTGCGGCAAGGAACGATTTTGTTCAAATATTGACTGTACTGAGGATCAATATTATCTTTTCGGTGTATAATGCTGGAAAGCATATGATCGGTAATCACAAAACTGTTACTGAACAGCGATTCCGATAAACCTCGATGAATAAACATATTATGAGGGGTGAGATAGGGAAGTTGATCCATTTCTTTTTGAGCCATCTTGGCAAAAAATCGGTAACGTCGTTTGGATAATAAATGTCGACGATGGATTTTCCATAAATCCATTTCTAAATGCTTTCTTCTTATTTAAAAATGAGTAACGGGTTTGATGTAATTGGGAATGCCGATAATTTCGGGACACTTCTCTTCCCCTTCTTCCATCTCTTCGACTACAGGGAGGGAAAGAGGAGTTTCAATATCCAGATCGGTCGAGAACAGGACAGATTCTTTAAATAAGATAAATTCGCGAACTAAACCTCCTACCTTGTACGAATTTTCTCCGAAAGTGTACCGGTTAGAAATTTGAAGGTTTAGAATACCTAGAAAAGAAGTCGTCGTACCAAACATATTTTCAATCGAACACTGAAAAGTATTTTTTAAACCCTCTCCATTAAAGATCCGACTCTTTCGTATACACCACATATTTCTATGAATTTGAAATTTATCTTGGGCTCCTTTACAAGCAGAGCAAAACGCGGGATCGCACCGGTCCATGAAAAAACGACAATTCTCCGCAAATTTGTGTTGCGGATTCTCTTTCATGCTTTCGCCAATTTTAGTTAAAGGAGCACACAGTCGAGTCATGAACGAAGTTCCTGTTTTATTATTCTCCCCCGGTTTCAAATACCAATAACCAGCCACGAGAACATTATAGCAATTTTGTAAACCAATAATGTTTCGGATGTGAACAGTATCTTTTCGAGTTCCTTTGGAAAATTGAACTTTTTGTTGACAATGTGTCTCGTACAGCGGATCGTGATTTAAAACATCTTCCCAGTTGGGACATATTAAGTTGAGAGCACCTTGACGTTCTTTTAATTCGTCGATAGCTTTCTCAAGGATGGGAGAAGAAAGAATATTCTTGATAATCAACGAATAATCCATTCTTACTCAATAGATTTCTTCTTTTCGAACAAAGTAGAATGTAGTATCAAGGTTATTAGACTACTGGCCTTAGATGTTACCTCTTCAGCAGCACAAACTGATTTGAAGCGAAAATGGGATGACTTAAATAGATAAGCGAGAATTCATTCTAGAAAGAATTTTGCAATGTCTTGTTTGGTTGATGAAGTCGAGTGGAAAAAAAAATTGTGAGAGCTGGAAAAAAATATCTGGAGGAAAAAAAAAAAAACTTTTTGTTAATTTTTATCATGTCTTTAGACATGATAAAAATTAACACTACCACCCTTTTGTCCCTGAATGATGTCTTACCATTTCTAAAAATAAACTATGACTCATTCTTTTCTTGGAATTTTATTTTTAGAAATGGTGAGTCATGGTGTATTTTAGAAACATGGTGCTGAGACATCATTGAAAACAAAAAAGGGGGTCATTAATTTTTATCATGTCTAGAAAACATGATAAAAATTAACAAAAAGGTTTTTTTTTTTTTTTTTTTTTTTTTTTAATGGTTGTAAATTTTTCTGACATATTTTTTCCAGCCAGATTTTCAACCGACCTTTTCCCAATCATCATTTTTTAAAACTGGCTCACTATTGGTTTGTTTAAAAATGACGTCATTGCTTCAAGAACTATATACACATAACTTTCTCGTACTCACTTCTCTATACGGAATGGGGTTCCCAGCTGACATAGCAAAAAACCCTATCTCGCTTCATCTACAACTCTCGTTGATGATCTATACAAAATTGGGTAATTTTTTCCACGACTTTATACAGTTCTTGATCACGGGGATCTATCTGCTTGTACGGCTTCACGTGAATTCTTAAATCATAGCGCTCGTCCATATTTTCATTGACGTTATCATCGACCCCAATTAAAAGAATGTCGTAATCGTACAAGACTCTGATATGTTCCGAACATTTTGAAATATTGTACTTTCGGCACGACTTTTCACATTGTGTGCGGCCAAATATCCGATACACATATCGTGCAATATCGTGCAATGAACTGTTGATCACTCGCTCGACATAATCATCCGAACCTTTACTCCACAAAATGATATCGATATTGCAAAGACGTAAAAACTGGATCAGGAAATTGGTTTTGGGTCGAATTTGAAATGTTTCTCCTTCAAAGTATCCAAGCGTCTCATCCATATCTAAGACACAGACCACCACCATCTTTCTTTTTTAAAGAAAGAAGAAGATGAGTCGATCCACCACTCATACTATTATTGAACACGTGAAAGAAATTGTTTATTATGCTCCTTCCAAATGTCCTTGGCATTTTGATTATGCCTGTTTTCTCATTTTAAATAATTTCAATCAAAGACGATTCCACTGCCTGTTTACTTCCCACTCGATGCAGTGGAGATCTTACAGTGCCAGCAGCTCTTGTGACTTGCTCGAACATTTTTTCGATTTGATCCTTCTTCATCGACAATTGAGTTCGGAGTATGTGTTGCCTTTTGCGACGCATTTCCGAGAACGTTCGGGATATACAATAGGTCTCTTTGAAATGAATGCTGGACTTTATAGTGCTCGCATTCTTCAACCGGAATATTTAGCAGAAACGTTTTACACGTTCATTGTTTTCTTGTGTAGTATTTGTTATCGACTCGGAGGAACGGCTCCCGTTTTAAAATTATGTTCTTTTGTGTACACGGACCATCATCCCGTGCTCGTGGATATTGGAGCTCTGAATGTGGAAAAGAGAGAACGCATCGGTCATCGAGAATTTTTAAACGAGAAGAAATGGCATCGGTTCTTGAAACGACGAACGACTCGAGACATTATTCGGTACGTGAAACTCATGCATCCGGATTATTTTAAGAAGAAGTGTCGTGGTCAATGCATTCTCTCCGAGAAAGTTGTCTTCAACGATGTAACGCATCAACTGATTTGTAAAAGTCGACAACGCAGTCTGGCCGAGGTTTTAGATACTTTTCAAGAACTCATGCCCCATGAGCCTATTCGTCAACTCATTCGAACGTGGCTTTCTGTGAGATAAACAAGAAGATGGATTATAAACAACTCGTCCTCGATTTATTGAAACAGGAAAAATATCCCATTTTATTGGGTTATGTGGTCATGGATATTTATTACAAAGAGGTTTATAAATCAGACGGGAAAGTAAAACTATTTGACTCCCCATGTTTCGAGTTGAATCAAAGATATTTAGAAGAACCCAATCCATATAAACTGGAATTTATCACTTCGGACGAGAGTAGTAAATTGGTTATTCGACGACAAATCGATCCTAAAGATTTTAATATAAATCAATATCCGGAAAAATGTTTTCGTGTTAAACTGTCCAGTCACCATCTTGCTGAATTTGATATGTTTAAATACAAGATGTCCGAAGAACAAATTTATAATTTCATAATGTATCTGAATAGTAACATTCCTGCCATTCGAGAATTTTTGAACTTAACTCACGACGAAAGTACTCGATATTTACCCCAGTCCATACGACTATGGGTGCATAACTATAAAACGGCCAAGATCACTCATCAAATTATGGATCCCGAATATTTTGGACCTCGTTCATCTCTTTTACTGGAAACACGCATGATTCAAGGTTTATTGTCACCGTGCACTTCTAAATCAGTATTATTGTCCCTTCGAGATGATTATGCTTGGAAGAATCATACCGATAAAGCCATTTTACCGTCTTATGTATATGATTACGATCCTTATAATTTATATTATTCGGATCACTGGAAGGCTCTTGTCCCGCTAGCTTTTAATCCGTTAGAAAATCCCATCATTTGTTAATATTCCAGTTGCAGCACGTACTCATCGTCTTCACTCCCGTCACGAACAAAATTGATGTAACGTTTCGTTTGAGGATCCTTGTAGCGACAGACTTGGCGAATACCCCCACAAATAGATCCCGGCAAATTTAAATCTCGATCCATTCCTCGAGTCGGTTTTAGAATCAGACCTGATTCGTTCGTCTCGAGGGCTTTTATAAACTTTTGATCGTAGCCAACACGAGCTTTGAGTTTAGACTTTCTCTTTCTCCCTCTTTTTTTGGGTAGAGGAGCCAAGTAATGCCGAATGGGTATATCTATACTCGAAGAGCGACTTCGGGATCGATTTCGGACTCTTGTTGGACTTGGAGATCGACTTCGGACTCTTGTTGGACTTTGACATCGTGTTCGTACTCTCGTTGGACTTTGAGATCGACTTCTCGATCGACTTCTAGAACGTTGACGTTGAGATCGACGCCGCATATTTGGATTTATTTCTACTTTATTACGGTTTAAGAAACGTTTTACATAGTCTTGGACACGAGGTTCTTCACTCATAGCGTCATACCAGTAATTTCCCGGAATGATTATAAATTTATCGTCTCGAAACTTTATAAACTCTTCTGGACTATAGCGGGTAAAAAATTTTTGTAAATGAGACAAGTCGAATAAAACGTGCCCCAACGAACATGTCCCTGTCAATTCAGAACGACGCACGTTTCGATTTAATTTCTCTTCTAACACTTTTTGAACATACTCAATAGGAACTTTGGAAGGATAAGACTTTTTTTTTTTTTTTTTTTTTTTTTTTTTTTTTTTTTTTTTTGCTTTATATTCCCCAAATGACTTGTCCATAGAAATATAATCGGAAGAAAACTGAATCTCGAACGTGCTGGTGTGTATCATAGTAAGCGTGATCGTATAAATCAAACACATCTAAATGAGCCAAGGCATGTAAAGTAAAAATGAATAATAATTGCCATGTCGTTTCATTACGATAAAATCGAGTTTGATCTACATTGACCTGATTAGCATAATAGGTGTTCATATTGATCGTGCCCCTGTTTTGATCTACCAGCATCTTGTTCGAAGTGGAATAGTTTAAGCAGTAATTGCGATGAATTTTAATAAACTCGAAAAGATTAAAAATAACGTAGACGGGAATTTTTCCTTCCTCGGTTTCGGTTTCATTAATATATAACTGAATAACCTCTTTGGGTCCTCCTGGCTCTTCACAATAATACATGGACATTTCGTAACGGTCCAATCGACGAATTGGATTTTCCAAGATACGATTGAGAATCGAGACCCATCGTTCAAATATGAAATGGAATTTTTTAAAATCGATCGTGGCCCAATCGTCCATGATTTTAAAGCATGCCGTACAAGCATCTCGCCAAGTATTAATTTTAGACTGAAGAGCCGTTTGACGACAAGATCGACGTTCTTCGTGTTGATCAACTCGTCTTTCCATATCCTTATCCTTTGTTTTTTTTTCCAAAGAAAAAAAAAAAGATGGCTGAAATGTATATATTCTTGATGATGTTTGGTCTCTTTCTATTTTTCTTTCCTACTTCTGTCATAGAATCGGATTCCATCTCCATGAACGAATCTATACCGCTTAAAGATTGTCGACGAGAAAAAGTCCGGTGTGTGGATACATGTGATTTTCTTTGCACAAACGGGGAAGAAATGCAATGTGTTCGAGGACTCTGTATGCCCAAACTGAATCCTTACCCGTGTCAAACTGAAAAAGGGGGTATGATTATTCTTACCGAAAAAAATGGATTCTATCAGTGGTCGTGTTACTGTACGGATCCAGCTTTTTACAATGGACCGGATTGTGGAGAATTGGCGAAAGACGTTTGTCAAAATGGTACATTTATCTATAGGGGGTTCAATCAGCATGAATGCATGTGTCAATTTCCACAAGTAAAGGCTATGATTCAAGGAAAACCTCAGTGTGTGCATAGGAATATAGCTCGGTTTTATCGGGATCCGTAATGAACTGGATCATTAAAAAATGTACGTCTGAAAATGTCTCAAATTTTTTGAAAAAACAAACCGTGACTCTATCTTACATTGGGTGCAATTAGAAATTACCCCTCTTTTCGTCCGAAAATGATGTCTCACAATTTCGAAAAATTGAAGACATCAATTTCGGATGAAAAGAGAGAATTTTTTTTTTTCAATTCAATCTACTTGATCCTTATGGTTTTTTAATTATCCAGACTCTCACTTATCTATTTAAACAATCCGACATTCCCTACAGATCAGTCTGTACTGCTGAACAGGTAATATCTTTCAACGCAGCTTCTACGTTACGACAAATGCTTCAATAAAGGTAAGAGATTTTTCCTTCTTAATTATTTTTCGTTTTACTAGAAAGAAATGATTATCCTATTTTTTTTAACCTATCTAAGTGTTTTGAGTTCTACTTCAGATTACGAAGTGCTTTTGAAGATCCAATCTAGTTATCTTTTTCAATCCATAAAAGCAATGATCCCTATATTTTTTGAAAGTTTTTTAAAGAATAGACTCTTGTGTTACTGATTCCATCTCCTTTTTAGCTTCTTCTCGTATATATTTACGATATTTTGCAATTTTCATGGAACGTTTAATGATGGTATAGGAAGGATTAAAGGGTCGATACGGAAAATACTTTCGAAAGAATCGTTTTAATTTTCTTAAGCAACCATCTAATGATCGAGGGAAAAGTGGGCCGGCAATAACCCAAGCCAAAAATTCATACAAAAACCGATTACGTTGATCCCATATATTGGACGATGCCAATTTCTTTTCTGCATAATGTCGTCGAAGATCTGTTTCGTTCAGAAGTTTTAAAATTTCGTTTGCTTTTAAGTCAGTTTCAAGAATGACAAGAATAAATAAAGCCATCTCTTCATATTCATAGCGATCTATAACTATTTTTCTAAGTTTTTTGAGATCATTTAATGTAAGAAGAGGACCTTGACATCTTTTAATATGAATTTGGTTTGAGCGCTCCCTTTTTTCACCGAGCAAACGGTATAAAAACACGATTTTATTTTTTATTTTATTATACGATTTCCTCTTTTCCTCAGTCAGATACTTTTCATATATCTCTAGTGCTCTTTTATAATGATATTTTATACCGTCACCATGTTTTTGATACCAATCATAGAATTCATTAAAATAAAATTCATACTTACCTCGTGTTCCTTCCGAAATATTCATACGTTTAATAATATTTTGACATTCCTCCATCGACGGACATTGTTTGAATACTGTATTGTCAGGCTTATGTCTATGTTTAGGAAGAGCGTTATCCCAACATTTCCATCGTCTCATTCGTTGGTATTCTTTTTCTTTGAATCGAACGTTTGGATCTTTTCGCCTTTCTCGTTTTCTCCATCGATTTGCTTCTTTTACTCGTTCCAGTGACCAATAATGTTTCAAATATGCTTTTCTTTTTCTTTTCCTTTCAGATAAAGTTGTAGGTTCCTCAGTATCCATCTTGATTCCTACCCTTCATTATTAATTATTATCTATTATTTTTCACTTCGTCTTATATTTTTTAATCTAATCCTTTTTTGGTACCTAAAAAGTAAATTGATTAAAAAAAATATAAGGATTCCATAAAACTTTTAAATTTTCCTTGACCGTAAAATAACAAAGATCCTAAAATCCTTACCTTTTAAATCTAGTGTGTCCCATAGGACAAACCGGTTTGTCCTATGGGACACACTAGATTTAAAAGGTAAGGATTTTAGGATCTTTTTTATTTTACTAAAAATTTGATAAAAAGGTTTATACTAGAAGGTTTCAAAATTTTATTAATGATATTAAATTATTATTATTAATGATTTTTTGAATGGGTGCCAGGATCTGACGCTATTGATAAAGAAATAACTTAATCCATAATATATATGTCTGAAAAACAAATACCATGAAGGGGGAACATAGTTTTCCTAATATTTATCTTGCTGTGTTTCATAAATCATGTAGATGGTCAGACAAATTACTAATGTAATGACAAATAAACAGTAAAGTGGAATAGTATGAATAAAAGGCATAAATGTCTTATAATTAGATCAAAAAACGGATCGGAGAAATGATTCATAACTCATTTTATCTTGTTCATTCCTTTCTCTCTAATTACATACAAGTTCTATCAATATCCTTAATGGATCCAAGATTCTACTTCAACTATAAAATTGACTCCTCGTAAGATTTTTTTACTTGCAGATACTCAAGGCAGTTTGGTCTGTTTATTAGAATTCCAAATACATTTCCCGCATCTGTTCTAACCAATGGATTCTGGATTTACAACGAGCGGTTTTTATCAGAAGCATAAAAGACTTTCCCATCTATTCTCTAGCCATGGATTTTAGATTTTATTAGACCCCTTAGCGAATGCCAGTTCGGATACTACGCCAACTATAAAATCGGCTCACCGTAAGCTTTTCCACTTGCGGATACTTTCTCAGATGTCTATTTTCTTCTTTTTTTAATCCGATCCTCTCAAAAACAAAGGATAATGAATATTCATAAATACGCTACACTTTACAGCCAATTTCATGGCTTGCATTTAGGAGGATTCAATGTGATTCAAGATACGATTTTTTTCCCTTAGCCCATATGCGGCTTCAACCTTCTGTGATTCGAAAACTCGCTCATTTCGATAAAGTCGTCCCGAGCCAGAAACCACTCGTTCTCGCCCTAGCCGCCTATAGTAAAATGTCGGACTTGTCGTGTACCGTTTTTCTTCAACGCAATGCGTCATGGATCCTTCTTTTAGAAAACGAACGGGTCATTTTCCCCACGATCCCAAATTCATCGGAATCCTCCCACAATCTTTTCAAACTTTTCGCCACACCATTTTTTGTGAAAGATCCTAAAACGATCGAACGGTATTTACAAAATTCCGTGTTCGAAAACGTGTACCGCTCCCAAAATAATCATACAATTCTATATTTAGACGAATGGGATATACCGTATCCAGGAGGACATTACTTTGATGATGATAACGGGCCCAGATTACATTTACCAGAAGATGACGGAGGGAAAAGGTATCGTCTTTGTTTTTTGTCCAACCAGGTCCATCACGAGAATGACCTCGTCCATAATTTCATCAACGAATGGAAACATCGACCAGACGTTTATTACGATCCTCTGAAAACGCGAACGGCTTTTCCGTCTTCCTTTATTGAATTTTTACCGTCCGTGAATCCTGAGAAACCCATCCCGTTTCCCATTGAGTACAATAAGAGTACGGCGCTCATTCAAAAACAATGGACGTATCAGCACCATCCTCAATATATTGTCCAAGATATTTTGAATCAGAGATCAGAGAAATTCGCTTGAGAAGGTCGGACTCTTGATCGAATACCCGTTTCAAATCGGGTTCGAAAATGCTACTCAATCGAATCCTAACGGGAAATGCATTGGACTCGTCGTCAACGGTTCTGAACCGGAAACGATTTTATATGTTCGATCACCGTATCAGCGGTACATGGAATATCAAGCCATCCCCAAGACCGTGCACTGGATTCCTATTCTCTACGAACCAGAAACCACGTATCCACTCCAACCGGTCGTACTCTGTTCGACGGTCATCGGGTTTGAATACAAAAAGGCTTTCTTATGTTTAAGTTATGTCATGCTCGAATCTCATCCGAAACAACCTGCTAATAGAAACACGGCGTGTCTGATCCATCCCGTCACAGATGTGAGCGAATTGACGTTTCTCGAGAGTTACGAATACGATTGTCAGCATGCGCTTCACCGAGTTCGATATGCTTCCATTCCTCATGATTTATGGTGTCTGACCAAAATCGAAGAAGAAAAACCAGTTCCACTTGCTAAACCCTATGCTCATCTACCTTACCTGGTTCAATCATGGCTGGAATTTTATCATCAGAATCGTTCCACGGATCCAGAAATCAGGTACGGCAATCTGAAACTCTTTCAATTGGCTCTAACTTTGGCTCGACATAAAATATGCTTTTCGGCCGAAACGGTCGAAACCGAAGAAGAAGAAGGTATCATTGTACCAAGAAATTCATCGTCCCCGATCGTCATTCGCCTACGTCGGGAAGCTCGAAAATTTCTCGATATTGTCCGGTTAAGAATTGAATTTATGGAACGACCAGTTTCCTCTCCATGTGTTCTGTTGTAAAGAGAAAAAAAAACGAAACAAATATCTGTAGATTGAGAAATGGTGATTCCCTTAGCTCAGCTAGGAACTCAACTCACAAGAAGTGCGAAAGTTCGAAAGTTATCCACTGATATACACAATTCTTGAAACGATGACGTCATCTTGAAATGTCTTGTGAATCGAGTCGGCTGGAAAAAATTTCTGAGAGCTTAAGAAAAAAAAAAAAAAAATTTTGTTAATTTTTTAACTCTCTCTTCTTTTTGGCTGGGAAGGATGTCTCACCGTTTCGAAAAACAAACCGTGACTCATTCTTGCAATGATTGCCATGAGAAAGGATGAGTTATGATTTGTTTTTTTCAAACGGTGAGACATCCTTCCCAGACAAAAAGAAGAGAGAGTTAATTTTTATCATGTCTTAAGACATGATAAAAATTAACAAAAAGTTTTTTTTTTTTTTTTTTTTTTTTTTTTTTTTCATTTACAGAAATTTTTCTGGGCTCTCAGAAATTTTTCCTAGCCGATTGGCAAGGATTTCGATTGGCAAGACATCTCAAAATTCTTTCTACAATAGACTCTCGCTTATCTATTTAAACATTTCAAGTTTTACTTCAGATCGCTCAGCAGGGTTGAAGAAGAAGCATTTCGTAACTTGGAGATCATATTGTATTCTTTTCCATTTCGGATTTGGTCAAGATTCGATTAGGAGCAGCAATCAAGTAATCATACATCTGATTACATCGTAGCAAATAATCGACCGTGATCCAATTGAGTTGAATATTCACAATCAACACTAAAAAATAGAGTATTTCAACGCGAGTTATTTCGTACGTCATATCTCCCCGTTGAGCGAACTGGTCGGCTATCTGATCTATTTCCGTAATGATAGTAAAAATGTTCAATGGATCCACAACCAATTCTGTATTCCATTGAATTGTAAATGGAAGTACGAGGTTTTGTTCACTCAAAAATACAAATAGCCGTATTTCTCTTTTTCTCGAAACAGCGTTTGAATATAGTCTCGCACCGCTTCCCGTACTTCTGGATCGCGCACCAGTTCGAGCGTGACGAGGCTCGTGAAGGGCGGAAATTTATGAAATTTGATATATTGAGGTACCACGGTATTCAGTCGAGGACGATATTTATGATGAAGAAGGTGATCAATAGGAGTTTTTAAGGATTGAAGTGTAACGATATCCATCTTTTCTTATACGAATTTCCAAATAATAAGGCCGATGATGACAAGAACGATTCCCAACAAGATTGGTTTTAGGTACGGTATATTACCCAAAACATC
Organism: Stegodyphus dumicola; assembly: GCF_044657685.1. Taxonomy (NCBI): domain Eukaryota; kingdom Metazoa; phylum Arthropoda; class Arachnida; order Araneae; family Eresidae; genus Stegodyphus; species Stegodyphus dumicola. The sequence goes on from NC_140770.1 coordinate 157,555,111, forward strand.
CAAAATACCACTCGTGATGGAACCCGTCACGTCTTGACCGAAATGCGTTAAAGCTTCTCCGATCGTGGGTCGACGGCATTTCAATTCTTGCGTCGGTGTACAATCGTGATATTGACAATCACATAATCGACAACACGTATCCTCTTTCTCGTTGTCGTACCCTTCACACGCATTCCATTGCTGAATAGGAAATCCCGTGCACGATTCGATCCCGTGAACAGGTTCGGGTTGACAACAACTCAATTCTTTAAGTTTACAAACCATGTCCCCTCCGTTGTAGAGAAAACAGCCCGAATTGTCCCGAATGTATTGGTTGACATATTGAGAACCGAGCGCGACGGCCGTCACCCCTCCTGCGGTCAGAAGAGCTTTCTTACTAAACACTTTATCAAAAGCTTTTTGAAGGGGTTTATTCTTCGCGACGACTTTAGCGACCTCCCCTGCTCGTTTGACAGGAATGTCGAATTGTTTAAATTGTTTAGCGACTTTGCCTCCAGACTTGTTAAAAAATCGCATGTCTCTTGACCCTTGCCGGATTTTCAGAAACCAAGACAATGAACGAATCCAATTGTATTTTTAGTAATCGAAAAATTCCTTGTGGGTCGGACAATATTTCGGCGTTTCGGAATATTCTCTGCCTGAACCATCTTCGAAATCCTTATGGATTGCAAATTTATTATCATCGAATGGAATCGGAATCGCATACCAAGGTCGTTGGACCTTTCCTGATTGTGAAGGAAAATTTCTCGTTTCCGAAAAATACTGTCATTTTACCGACGCGCGAGTTCCTGGATAAACATTTCCGACCCGATTTACACGACGTCCAGTTGGACGATCTCACATTTAAACTCAACCCGTGCATCGAGCACTATATCAACCACCTGTATTCTCAAGACCCGACCGACTTGAAACGCAATAACGCCATGGATGTGTTTGATCGGCGTTTCCATTACGAACTGCTACGGAATTTAAGTGTTGGCAACACGAACGAAATTGGTTTAGGCGTGAACAATACCACGAAGATGCAAGAAGAAATGATGGTTCATTTCAAGAGCACGCTTCAGCAACGTCTTTGCGGTTTATACCACTATATTAATAATTCAAATGTAGCGACGCTCTTCGACAAGATAAAGGTATGCGACATGGCGAATGGAGGTCTCTTTGTCGACCCTAAAACGGAATTCTCTCCTTTTTACAATTTCCTGCTGGCGCATTGTTTATTCGATTTTCATAAACTACCCAATTTAGACCTCGTTCCCGAAACCGTCACTTCGAATGTCGCGTACAAGAAAGGGGTTGGGTTTTATACGTTAGAAGATATTTGTCACCCTGAACCGATTGTTGTGATGGGAGAAGAAACAGGATCTTCGTATCTCTATCAATCCAAATGCATCACGTATCCCAAAGAAACGGCTTTAAATAAACAATTGACGAGAAAGGATTTGCCCGATAATCTCATTATGAAAAATGCCATGCAGTTTTCTGATACGCGGTTCCTAACTTGCTAAATGCAAAAAGGTTTGGAGAAAAAAATTGCTTTGGTTGGGGGTTAAAAAGTCAGTACAGAAAAATTTCTATTATGTAAAAAGGAAAAAAAACAAAATGGCAATATACCTTGACACAGAATCTGTTTTCATCATGTAGAAGCTTGTACACAGACCACAGCATCAAACGATCTGAAATGAAACTCGAATGGGTTAAATAGATAAGTGAGAACACATTCTTGAAAAAAAAATGATGGTCTTGTTGATCGAGTCGGCTGGAAAAAATTTTTGAGATCTAAAAAAAAAAAAAAAAAAAAAAACTTTTTGTTAATTTTTATCATGTCTTTAGACATGATAAAAATTAACTACCTTCCCCTTTTGTCTGGGAATGTTGTCTCACACTTTCGGAAAATAGAACATGACTCATCCTTTCTAAAAATAGAACTCCAATAAAAGAAGGGGTCAAGGTCTATTTTTTAAAGAGTGAGACATCCTTCCCTGACAAAAAGAGGGGACAGTTAATTTTATCATGTCTAAAAGACATGATAAAAATTAACAAAAAGTTTTTTTTTTTTTTAGTCCAAAGGGGCATTGTCCCCGAAGGACTATTAGTTTCGTTTGGGCATTTTGCGTCGACAACCGTAAACGGCGAATCACTTTTCAAAATAACGCACTTACCCTGATCCACTCTCACCTCCTCCTCGCTCTCTTATCCTTATCCACTCTCTCCTCCTCCTCTCTCTCTTATCCTCCTCCTCTCTCTCTTATCCTCCTCCTCTCTCTTATACTCCTCGCTCTCCCATCCTCCTCCACTTTCTCATCCTCCTCGCTCTCCCATCCTACTCGCTTTCCCATCCTCCTCCACTCTCTAATCCTCCTCCTCTCTCTACTCATCCACACTCTCTCATCCTCCACTCTTGTCCTCCATTTCCATATAGTTACTATTTCCCGTTGTATGAAACAATAGAATAGTAATCATTCTCAATAAAACGGTAGTCAAGCAACCGCAGTAAGAAGAAACCATTGAAATAGACCTTAGTAAAAAAAACTATTGTAAAAATCATTTGCATTGAAAAACAAATATCATATCATTAATCACAATCAAAGTCCTTCGGGGACAATGCCCCTTTGGACGTAATCTAAAATCTGAATCCTTTCAGATTTTTTTTTTTTAACTTCTAATCCAGATCATCCAGATCACGACGAGACCTGAGAGCGTACGGTTTATACGCAAATTTACTAAACTTGTTCTTCATAGAACTGGCAGAAACCTCACCTAAATAGACTGGATCCTCATTGCCTTTTACATCCTCAGCCTCCTTCTTAGGCTTCTCTTTCTTGAATGGTTTGCACAGATCTGGATTGATCTTGCTTTTGATGGGAACCTGGTCTGGATCCACCTTTTCAGTTTTGATTTTCTCTTTATCGAAGGTAGTGGAAATGGTTTCGTTAGTAATATTTCTCGAAGAAGGTTCTAAAATATTTAACTGAAACACGGGTTTTTCGATCATATTCAGAGCATCTTCTTGAAAGAGAATCATATCTCTACAAATGCCTCCTACTCTACAATACAAAGCGTCCGTTTCGTAAAAGTACCGCGAATTAATTTTAATATTTAAAATACCAATAAACATATCGTTATTCACAAATTCTTGGTCCAGGGTTTCTTGAAACACGTTTAAAAGGGTCGTTCCATCAAACACTTTGGTTTTGCGTAAACACCATTGATTTTGAGACATCTGAGAATTCAGATCATTTCGTTGACTCATTTGCCGACACGCTTTACAGAGAGAAGGTCTACATTTTTCAATGAAGAACCGACATTGTTCTGAAATCAGCATTTGGGAATGATCGGCGGCCACGGCTTTGGTAATGTCCACCAGAGGAGGACAAAGTTTACATATGAAAGAATGGGCATTCAGATTCCTCTTATAATTAGTAGCGCTGAGAACCCAATACCCCGCTACGAGAATATTATAATGATGATTGAAATCTTTAATATTTTCAATCTGAATATAACCTTTTTCTACGGGATGCTGGAACGGGATCGCTTTAGCTTGAAAATCTTGAAACTGAGGATTGTTGGCTAATATATTTTTCCATTCCCGGCTCACGAGGTTTAACGTTCTCGGGTTATTTTCAACGATTTCGTCAATCCCCGCTTTTAAAATCGGGTGCACAAGAATACGATCGATTAACTCTGAATATTCCATAGTTCCCCTTTATTATTATTTTATGGACTTCTAAACATCTCGGTCTGTTTCCTCAATTCTTTCGCGTACCGGTCAATGATTTCAATCGTTTGATTCATGCAATAGGTTAAGAATTCATCTTTAATGTAGGCTGTATGCGACCCCTGCCAATCTAACCCTCCTGTCAGCGTTTGTACGTCCCATTTGATGTATTGCAATAAAACATCGGTCCATTCTTTCACAGTCATATTGGATCGAATGCTTCGATCCACGAAATCCAATTTATTCAGCACGGATCTAATATATTCCTCCGACGAAAAAACGGTCTTTTCGTACACGACATCAAATCGTAATCGAAAATAGGACACGTATAATTGATAAAACAGGTCGCTGAGCATTTTGAAATCGGACGATACGGAGGGAGAAGGGGTTGGTTCGGTTTTAATGTGTTCCAATTCCTTTTGCAAGTGGGCTTTTTCGTCCAGACATCGATCTAAAGCGTGTTTGGCCTCTTGTAAATCCAATGACAGACCTCTTACATAGTCTTCGTCGACCGTCGATAATGTGCTTTCGTTTATATTTCGAAGTATCGGACATTTCTACATCCTGCGGAGCTACGAGAGCTTTAGCCAGTTGGTTTTCTAAAGTTTGGTTTCGAGACCGAGACACTTCCAGTTGGTTTTGTAAATCTTTCACTTCTCGTTGTAATTCCTCCACTTGATCCGTAGGATACGTAATGGCCGGTACAGTAGTGGGTTCTTTCACTTCGGTAATGTGAGGACGTTCCTCTAACTGCCGTCGGTATAGGTCTCGTTCCTGCTCGAAATATAAAATCACCGAATTCGCCAATTCTTCAATGGGATCCGGTATGTTCGGAAACTGGGCTCGAAGCGTGACAATTTGTTTATAAACGAGATCTTGAAATTGTCGATGCTCGTGAATCACGTTTTGGAGTTGATGGACAACGGCTTGCGGCCAATCTTCCCTCTGATCACTAGGGTCATTCTGAAGGATCGTTTTTAGGAACGTGGTCAATTTCGTTTTGGCGTAGATGAGGTACTCATTACATTTCGTATAATAACTTTCGACTTGATCGAGTTTCTGTTTCAATTCGAAAAGTTGTTCTTTGGTTTTACGGAGCTCGACTTCACAATCGTTGTGATTCTCGACCTGTCGAGCCCATTCGATCATGCTCGACGCCAAATTATCGAATTGAACGACCGGTATTTCGGGAAAATGACCTTTCAGTTGCGCCAATTGCGTTTCGAGGGTCCTCTCTAGATTTTCTTTGAATTGGAATACTTTTTCGAGTTCCGCGAGAATCTGATCGTAATCCGTGGCCCCAAAATACGCATTCCATTTAGTCCGTATCAGAGTTACCAAATTCGTTTTCAGGACCTCCAGTTTCTTTTCCAAAGCGACGCGTTGCCGTTTTTCATGTTCTAGACTCTGCTGTAATTTTTTATGTTCTTGGCTACGATCCCGATGGAGTTGAGCTTGGATTTGTTGTAGGACCTCCTTCGCTTCGTTCTGGTTCTCAATCGATTGTTGAAGATCGTGCAATCGTTGCAAGAGGGTCGTGTCTTCCATCATGCTTTTAGAGGAAGAAGGGAGACTGTGAAGAATGGTATGAGCTAAATTGTCGGGCGTTAGCGATTGATTTAAAGCATTCCCGAGAAGTGTTAATTGGTTCAAAAGCTGGGTTTGCCAATTTTGTAAATACCGGATATACGTTTGAATTTGCTGGAAGAAAAACGTTTTCCAATCTTGGTTCGCACCTAAAGGTTTCCAAAATGAGGGGGGAAGGATCGTCTGTAAAAACGTCATAAACTGCGTTTCGTGGAACTCCTTCATTTGTTTAGCCATTTCGTCTCGAAGAATCGTCTCGATATGAGGATTTTTCTTTTGCAGCGTGTCAAGAACGCGTTGAATACCTTCCTGGAAATGTGTTTCGGACTCGATTTTCCATTTTTGCAGGAGGTCGGTTCGTTCTTTCTGACCCTGCTCCAACTGCTTTTCCAACATCCGTTTTTCGTTTTGACAAAGGGTCAATTGTCCTTTCAGTTCCTCGTTCAATTGCTGGACGTGCTGTTTATGTTCCGATTGATACGATGTTAAAAACTGGTCGAGGGTTTCTTGTAATTGCTCTAATTTAGATCGCGACGACTCGATCATGAGCTGCTGAGAAGGAGGCGATTCGAGCGGTAAAGTTTCAATGACCGTAGTTGTAGAAGAAGGAGGAAGTTTCAGTTGCTCGATCGTTTCTTGTAAAGCCATTTGCAAAGGGCGGATTAAACTTTCCGTTCGTTGCATCCATTCTTCAAGTCCCGTTTCGTAGCGTTGGTGGAGCATTTGCCATTCGTTCATCAAACGGTTTGGAAACTCGATATTATTATTATTATTATTATTATTATTATTATTCAATTGTTGTTGTTGTTGTTGTTCTACTATTTGCCTCTGCCATTGTATTTTTTCAGACTCGTGCGTTCGAATTTGTGTCTGTAAGGTTTCGTGATCTCGTTTCAATTGCTCCCACTGAGTTTGTAAGGTTTCGTGATTCCGTTTCAGCTGCTCCAACTCAGTCTGCAGGGTTTCTTTCTCCCATGTAAGGCGTTCCAATTGTCGCTGCAAATCCACGACTGAATGCTCTTTTCCGAATCGAGCGGTATTCACATATTGTTCTTTTTCCGCTAGAAAATAACGCATTTCGTTCCTGTGCTCTTGTTGGAGCGTCTCGATTTGTTTCTCAAAAGCTTTCCGATCTGCCTCCAATTGAGTTTCCAAAGAAGCGATTTTGTTTTCCAGGTCCTGCGATTCCATCGGAACAATCTCTTCCAAATGCAAGCCCGAAATGCGAAACAAGAAATCGATGATGCTCGAACTCTTTTTATACAGTTGAGGATAGAGATGCAGTAAAGGTCGACTCAGGAGAAAAGCATCGATCACGTCGTCTCGAAGATTTTGTTTGAGACCATCAACGACATTTAAAGATATAAAAGTGGGGTCGGACTGGTATTGAATAAGACATCGAACCAGTTCTCGTAACATTCTTTTCTTTTTGCTTTTTTTTAAATCATTAAAAGGTAGGCTACTTTGTTCAAATCGAGCAACATATATTGATATTTTTCTTCGGAGCGGGACGATAACCAAATCATGACTTCTTTCAAGTAGCGACAATTCTTTCTAAAGTGGGAAACGTATATTTTAAATCCTTCTCGGGTCCATAATTCATTATTTCGGTAAAACGGTAGCCAATAATTACATTGTTCACGATTCACGTCGAGGAACGTTTCATGATGGAATGACGCAATCATGGGCGAAACATACATCACTAAAGACATATTCAAAACGACAAACCAAACACCGGTTAATTTCGTGTCGTCAAAAGTAATTTCACAAGTATAAAAGTCCGATGGAATAGAATCCGTATGCAGGTAAGGTGGAAGGGAGCGTTTAAACAATTTATGAAGTTTGGCAGCCAATTGAGCACTCGCAGCTTGTCCCGTTAAATGTATGAAGTGGAGGATGAGCATGGGATGTAAATAGTGATACCAGTTGGACCACGATTCCCAGACGTGCGTATTTCGTTTGAAAAATCGGAGGCGCATGCAATGCTCTAACTGGAAAGGTTCTCTTTTTATGTAGGTCATCGTCACATCGCTTAAGGCGCGAAAAGCCATATTGCGAGGAAGTACTTTCCAGAACAAGGAAAACGGATTGATGGTAGAACAAACAAATAAGGTATTATTTTCATAGGAGACCTTGATAAAATCTCGAGAGGGAAATAAACTTTGTAAAAACTGATCGGTCGTATCTCTAGAGACGTTAATCCAACGAGGATCCTCTTTTGTTCCATGCACGCAAAAGACTAAAGACCCACGAGGAAACGGATAGTCTTTGTCTAAATTTTCTCCTTGGAAAATGAGTCGATTTTCACTGACCACGAGAATGCAAGGTGCTCGAACGAGACCCGGGCTAAAATGTTTCAAAGTATCGACATGGAAGATGGGTAATTTGAAACGAACAGCTATAAAATAATATTGTCTATAAACATTTCCATACACTTCCACATAATCCGAAACATTGTAGTACTTTTCATTATCCATGACAGAGCTTACTTTATCTCGCCTTCTTCCTCGAAAGGAATAAGTCTACATAGCCAACTTACAGGCTTTATATATACATGAGAAATGACGTCATTCAAGGACATAAACAAGGACGTTTATGTCTAGAAAAGTAAAAGCTGGCTGGGAAAAATTTCTCAGATAATCTGAAATGTATATTTAAAAAAAAAAAAAAAAAAAAAAAAAAACTTTTTGTTAATTTTTATCATGTCTTTTAGACATGATAAAAATTAACTGCCCCCTCTTTTTGTCAGGGAAGGATGTCTCACTCTCTAAAAAATATACCTTGACCCATTCTTTTATTGGAGTTCTATTTTTAGAAAGGATGAGTCATGTTCTATTTTCCGAAAGTGTGAGACAACATTCCCAGACAAAAGGGGAAGGTAGTTAATTTTTATCATGTCTAAAGACATGATAAAAATTAACAAAAAGTTTTTTTTTTTTTTTTTTTTTTTTTTTTTTTTAATATCCACTTTAGAATTTTTTTCTGAGTTCTGGCTAGAAAGAACTCTGGTTTATCTATTTAAGATGTGCGAAACGAATTTCACTCTAAATCATTCTGTGCCGTGAATTCAACAGTATATAGGAACAAACTTTATGAAGGTAAAAGTGCTCAGTTTATTTATTATTTAGAGGAGCACGTGGAGATTTTATATGATATTTACTTACAAAGCATTGCTTGTATTTTTTTAAGAAATATTAATCAAGTTAAAGATATATAATCATGTCGCAGAGCCTCCATTATTTAACAAGGTTTAATTCGGTTGGAGATGCGCCCAACGATGCTTACATTTTCTACCAGATGTCGGGAGGAATCTTTTGCTGTAACCGAAAAGACTACGCACAATTTTCTCGATTTTATACTCGAACGTCTGCCGAAAATCTTTTTTTAACGATGGATCTTTGCTCGACGACCCATCATTCCCTTATCCTAGATATTGATATTAAAACCGAATGCGATGCATCCCTTCCTTCATCTATGCTCTACGATTATGTAGATTCTGTTATTCTCTCAACCTTAAAATTTTACTTTTTATCCCTTAAGCATTTTACTTTTATTGTGGCTGTTCGTCCAGGAGGTGGTATTCATGTCCATTTGCCGGAAATCTCGATCGCTCATGATGATTATATTCAATTCTGCAGCCAACTTCAACCCCGGTTCTATCACGAAACATCTGAATTTATTTTCCAGTTGGACGTTTTAGCGAATGCGACGCTTGTGAATTCCTCCAAGCCCTATACGAATAAATACGAACCCATGCTGATTATTTATGTAGACGAACAAACCACCTGGCGTTTAGATTTGACCAATCCCAATGCTTTCAGCATGCGATTGTTAGGCATTCAATCAAAATTTAAACGTCGCAAGGATAATACCAATTCCTTTTTTCGTAAACTGCTCCACCTCCAGCCAATGGATATTCAAAAACAACTTTATGAACATATGATGCCTGTGGTGACACTGTACGATCCTTTGTATCGAGTATCGTATCCCACGCTTATTAGCAAAGATGAGGAAGCTGGACCCGACGATGAAAAAGTGGCTACGTTTGTGTATAAACTAAAAACCCCGATGTATATTTACAAAGGGAAGGATTTTGGAACCGAAGGTCCTCATTGGTTAAAAACGTTTTACTTTATCAAGTTTAACGGGTTTGTGATTTCAGACTTTGAATCGAATAACCGGGCTCTAAAACGATGGTACCGGTAAAGTCAAAATTCTATCGTCATCGAAGACGATGTATTCCAGACGGTGAATCAAGCTCTCAAGTTAGACAATCCTAGTTTGCATTCCGATCCCAATCCCCTTCGTACGATTATGCAGTACAATCAAGGTTACTATTTTTTACCTGTCTTTTGTGCCTTGTGTCAACATTTACGAATGTCCTCCCATACACTCGCATCCCATTTGCGTACGATATTAGAATCTCACGAACTCATAGATTCTGTAGAAAAAATCAACAGTAAAATTATAGATATCATTTCCCAAGATTTTACTCTCGACACGATCCTCTTTTGTGGTTCGAATCTCTATCCTAAAATTTACAAATTTAAAGATAAACTGGAAGCTATTATCAAAACCATGAAAGGCGTTATTTTATATTCGGTGTCTGGAGATCAGCTCGTGGAACAAATTCATCGAATTCAAGAGCGATATTTTCCGATTCTCGTCATTACCATGCACAATTCCTGCAAGAAACCTCAACGCTATATGTGGAATAATATCCACGAGTACTGGCAAGAAGTGCCCCACCAGATAGAAATTCTAAACCTGATGAATGCCATCTGGTCCTCCATTCAGGCCTATGCTCGGAATCAGTTTGCCGATAAAACTAAAAACATGTGTCCTTTCACAGACATTATGAAACAGGTCGACATTAATTATGTGGTCTCGTCCATTCTGAGTCGAACCAACATTGATCGTAAAATCATTCAAATGGATCGACATAAATAGCATATTCGAACCCACGATGGGGTTCTGAATCTCTTGACGGGTCATGTAGGATGGACGGTTCCGGAATTTTACCTATCGGATCGACGTCTGGGCATCAATTTTAGTCGACACGAGTTGATGCAATTTCGTCACGATCCGGATTTGATAGCCATCTATCGTTTATTAACCGACCGGAAATTTTTTCTACAATACCTGAAAAGCTGTTTTCTCGACCTCACGGACGATTTACTGGATACGCTGCGGAAAAAAGTGCGCGAGTTTCATGACAAACTAGAAACCAACCCGCTCATTCAAAGCATGCTTCATTTTTATGTGCACATGTGTAAATATACGTGTTTCGAATACGATCTGTTCATGTACCTTTTAGATGTCCTGGCCAGTCTTCTCATTGCGACCAATTACGGTCGCAAATTTTTTATTTTGAAAGGCAACACGCGCAATGGAAAAAGTAAATTCTTTCAAATGATTTCGAAGGTCTTTGGAGGCTATAGTCATGGTATTCGAGCCGTCAATTTACAAACGACGAGTGGTCAAGGACTATCAGCCCAACCCGAACTGGCCTCTTCGTTATTTTGTTGTCGGGTAGTGACTGTTGAAGAAATGTCGGGAAAATTAAACGAAAACCTCGTGAAAGAAATCACGGGTAATTCGACCACCAGTTTTCGGAATTTATACGAGCAAAATGTAGGAGCGATTCCCAGTGCCAAACTCATGGCTTCTACCAATACGTTCCCAGTGTGTACGGTCACAGAGGCGTTTAATGATCGCGTGGTAGCAATTCCTTTTGACGCCGTGTTTACGAAAAATGCTCCATCCCTCACCTCAGAACAAGTGATGCAGGATCAATATTTACTCGAAACCAAAGATTCTATCGTCGAAGATTCCTATAAAGGTTTCTTTTTAATGATCTTTTTATCTGCATCTGGCCCACAATATTAACATGGAGGACGGCATGATCCGTTACCGTTCCGAACCTGAAATATTAGTAGAATTCAAAAAAGAATTTCTATCTTCGACCGATATTTTTATACAATTCAAACAGTATGCCGATGTACAAATCATTCCAGGTTCTGTTACGACCTTTAACGAACTGAAATCGGCCATTCGACAATTTTTGAAAACGATGCGCGACACCTCCATCCACGAAACGGAACTCATTATGCGTTTCAATGATGAATTTGGACATTTGAAACGGACCGAAATGGATTTCAGTTCCTTTTCAGCCGAAAATAATATTTCCTCGTCTTTGGATATAGTAGAACCCCTTCAGTTTGAAAATGCCGAATTGAATTCGTCTCTCAAACGAAAGCATGACGACGAAGAGGGAGAACACTCAACCACGAAACATTTAAAAGTGGACGATGAACCCATTGATCTGCCTCAGCATAAAAGACAAGTTATTTATTACGATAATGTTATCATCAAAAATCTGAAAAAAGACAAGAATTACTAACCTTTTTACATATGCATGAGGTAGGTTCCCAACATTTCATTGTGTAATGACTTGGAAAAAACAAAAGTTGACTGAAGAAAGCCAGATTTCAAGATGTTTCTTCTTCAAAAACACAGAATCATGTGAAGTGAAACTCGAAATGCTGAAATATATAAGTGAGAGTCCATTCTTAAAACATGGTGATGTCCGGTCGATCGAGTCGGGTTGGAAAAATTTCTTAACAGCTGAGAAAAAATTCTAAAGATTTAAAAAAAAAAAAAAAAAAAAAAAACTTTTTGTTAATTTTTATCATGTCTTTGGACATGATAAAAATTAACTTTACCTCCCCTCACCCCTATTTTGGTTTGAAACAGGTGTCAACATGTTTCTAAAATAAATTTCCAAGAACGATATGACTCATTCTTTTGTTTAGAAATCTAGTTTTAGAAAGGGTGAGACATCATTCACAACAAAAAGAAAAAAGGGGGGTAGAGTTAATTTTCATTATGTCTAAAGACATGATAAAAATTAACAAAAAGTTTTTTTTTTTTTTATAGAATTTTTTCTCAGCCAGCTTCGAGTCATTCTTTCTCTTCTCACTGACTATATATAAGAACGTTGTTCTTACAGTCCTGGTATTGACATTAACGTAGCTGCTAGAATAAAAGCCATTGTAGGTATTTCAGCTAAGCACAAACAGAGGCATGGAAACAACTTTTTAAGAATTTCTTCAACGGGTACCGTGGATTGATAAACGCAGTTTCCTGCAGCATAGCATGTGCGTTTATAATGTTCTGAGAGAAGATACTTGTACTGTTCAAAATAATTCCAGGGAATGAGGACTTTTCCACTACATGTTTTAGCAAAGTAGATTTCACCTTGGGCATCTTTCAGGACGTAAGGTTCTTCATTTTTCACTAAATAATATTCTTTCCCTCTAAAATCCACCGGGTATCGTTCTTTTCCGTCCGCGTATTTGGCCAGAACGAATTCGTTTTGAATTTGAATAACGAGGGATTTTTTACGTTGTAGAGGATATTTTTCATTTCCTTTCCGATCTTTGGCATAATATGGAAGGCCGTCTCGAGTTTTAGCGAAAGGATCACCTTTGTCGGGATAGATTTCCCCCTTTTGGGAGTGAATGGCATACCTTTCATGACCATATTCACTTTTCACAAAGACTGGATCTTTTTTTCGATATTTGTAATATTCGCTACCATATCGATTCGGATAAAATTCCATTATATTGCTTTATCTTTTCAAAAATAAATTTCTCGTCTAATGATTTTATTTTTACTTTTCTTCATGAGCATGTTTAGCTAATAAATATTGATGATATTTATTGCCGTGCATTAAATAATCCATTGTGATCCAAGTATATTTCGGATTCGCGAGTAGTGCGTAAAAATATAAGAGATAGATGCAAGTGACATGGTAATGAGCAGAATCTTTAGGAAAAAACTGACTGGCCATTTTGCGAATAGGGTCTAAGATTTCTTCATTCGATAAAATAAATTCTTCATCATTCCATTCCAGGGCATTAAAAAGGGGCTGCTGATCGATTAAAAGATATAGGTGTCCATATTGCGACATATTATCTAACACGTGACGGATATGAGCAACGGCCTGTGATTGAAAATCTCGAACGAGTCGAGGCGTAATCTCAAAAAATAAATTCAGAAACCGGTACGTCGCTTGATAGTTTTCAAGTTGAGGATTTTGCCCAATCACGAATCGGATGAGTCGATCAATCGGTAATTGAATAGTTTTCAAAACAGAAATATCGTAATACTCTGCCATGCTTGTTTAATCCTTCGAATCGAAGAAGAAAAAAATTAAATTAAATTGAAAAAAAAAATGAATCATTCAACCTTTCTTCCATGGCGAATCACCGAACGGTTCAATCGACAAATAGGTCCCTCCTTTCGATATATTGTTCTTATTTCCCATACTGCCACGTTTGATTTGGAAAGAGATTTAAAATCGACCTTGGGTCTTCAATCTTGGTCCTTAATACAATTTCTAGAAAAGTTTCGTCAACATCGAGTGGGTATAGAATATATAACTCTGTTCACTCGCAAGGATAAGATACGTCTAGGACCTATTGCAGTACAAGTATCAGAGCGGATTTGTCTCCAACAATTAAAGAAAAAATATGGAACTCAATCCATCCACTTAGTTGGAGCCACCTATCTAAAAGGCAAATTGAGAGATTTTCATGTGATAACCGTAGAGGATTTTAGATTCAATGTTCTCCTGAAACAAGATGACCGATAAAAATAAAACATGGAATCCTATATCGTTCTCAATTTCGAAGGTTTCGAATTGAATGGTGATCCTCTCGCCAAAGAAATCAATCTTTCTTATAATGATGACTTTTCCGACTATATTATTAAAGAAGTGGCTTATATCACCCATGATCGTTCCCAAGGCATTATCTACGTGGAACCACCCATACCGTGGTCTGAATTATCCTATTCCGCCAAACAAAGTGTATCGAGTGTTCATTTACCGTTAGCGGATATAACGCATGGCTTTTCATGGAATGAGGGTCATTTGCCGTACGATCAATTAAAACCGTTTCTCGTAGCTCTAACGGCAGGATATAAAAACATTTACTGCCCTCATTATTGGAAAATTAATGTTTTGTACCAGATACTGGCCCGTCCTATTTATTTCAATTTCGTCTCCAAGAACAAGGAGGCGTTTCATACCGCGCCCATACCAATGAACTATGAATATTCATCGTTTTGTCCGAAACATATAGGTCGGACCAAATATTGTGCTTTCCAAGAAGCTTTGTTTTATTTTCATCGCCTTCAAGAGTACAAGAAAGAAACCTTTCCGTTTGTCATTCATAAATCTTTAGAAAAAAATGAAAAAGAAAGAGACTTACCTCCAACATTATCCAACACGTTATAGAATACTTTTTTTTCCCTTCCCCATGAATGAGTCAACTAGGATCTAGGTGGGTCCCTCTTCAACAGCACGTACACATTTGAAGCGAAACTCGAAATGCTTAAATAGATAAGGAAGAGTTCATTCCTAAAAAAAATGGTGATGACTTGTGAATCCAGTCGGCTGGAAAAAATTTCTCAGAGCTAAGAAAAAATTCTGTAATGAAACAAAAAAAAAAAAAACCACTTTTTGTTAATTTTTATCATGTCTTCTAGACATGATAAAAATTAACTAACCCCTTTTGTTTTCAATGATGTCTCACCATGTTTCTAAAAATACACCATGACTCATTTATTTCTTGGAATTTTATTTTTAGAAAGGGTGAGTCATGGTCTAATTTTCGAAAGGGTGAGACATCATTCCTAGACAAAAAGAGTAGATAGTTAATTTTTATCATGTCTAGAAGACATGATAAAAATTAACAAAAAGTTTTTTTTTTTTTTTTTTTTTTTTTTTTTTTTTTTTTTTTTTTTCAGTTCTGAAAATTTTTTTCCAACCGACTGGATTGAAAAGACATCCCAATCTTTTTAAGAATGGATTGTTTCAGATATTTTTCTTTCTCTCACGACTTTAGTTTTTAAACAGTATATTAATGCAGATTAGGAACGCAAGTATGACCAAGATACCTATCATAGAAAGAATGATTTTTGTCCAGTTGGTGGTGGATTGATGATTATTTTCGTCAGACTGTATCGGGTTGGCATATATTTTCTTCTTTCTTTTCTTCTTTTTCTCTTCCTCTTCCACTGGATCTTCTTGTCCTGGAAGACCGCTTTCCACTTTCTCGACCACTTTACCCTCCGAGTTATTATATATAACTTTATAGGGTTGGAACCCGTGTCGAGAAGCGCGTTTAGATCTCAAATTGGTCAAATAATCCATCGGTTTCGAATGCGATCGGTACAAGTAGCCTATCAAATTTTCGGGTTCAATTCTAGGGTCTCGTATAAACGCAGGCGTCCAGGGCTTGTCATTTAAATTGGGAACAATGATGATTTGATCACACGTGATGGGGTATCCACTCGCAAAGATTTGTTCCTCACTCACTTTCTTGAACTGGACAATGTACTCGTTATTATATCGATCGACCGGGTAGTAATATTCACCCAATTTATTTTGAGCGTACCGGTTTCCTAAAGGTTTTTGGGTAATGCGCTTATCGGCATGAATAATTTCCGGATAGATTTCATTATTGTCTGCATCTTTGGCGTATCGTTTCACGGCCGGATCTTTCATCAATTGATCGTACGATCCTTTGTCCGAAGGATTTGATAAAATTCATCGCCTGTAGCATTTTTAGGATAGATGGGTTTACCCTGAGAATTGATAGGATAGAACGGAATACCGTTTTTATCGAGGGCGTAAGACATGTATTCGGGCTTGTGTTCCGTATCATCGGCCAACAAGGGATATTTTTCATTTCCTGTCTCATCTTTAGCATAATAATACCGCCCGTCGGCATCTCGAGCAATCATGTCGTTCCCAAACAAATCTTTGGGATACATTTCGGCCCCGGAATGCTCTTTGGCATAAATTTCTCGACCCTGGTACTTTAGAAAGACGGGCAAGTTATTGATTTTTCCATAATACTCCTCAAATTTTTTTTCTCCACCGATATACACGGGTTTTTTAGCATAATGGGGAACTTTATATTTGTCTAGGGCATACAGTAGACTGGGATCGTCAGTGGTAATATATGTTTCAAATTCCCTTCGATCCTTTCTATATCGTTGATTTCCAAGATTGTCGACTGCATAATACTCATCTTTTGCCATCGAAGATCCTTTGGTAATCGTTTTGCTTTATTCGTCATTGTCGTCATGGTAAATTCTCGGATAATATTCGTCCAAGTTTTCATCTTTCGCATAAATGCCTCCTCCTAAAGCATCTAAGGCCGGTTCGTCCCTATTTCCAATTCGAATATACGTTTCGAGACCGTTGAGTTACTTGGGATAGTATTCGTCCCCACTCGCTCTCTTAGCGTAATAAGGGGTTCCATCGATGTTCCTAGCCGGCATTTCATTGTGCAAACGATCTCGAGCGTAAATTTCATCGTTGAATTCGTTGACGGGATAATATTCACCTAGCGTATTGTTTCGGAAATACATTTCGTCCTGATCCGGAGAGAGTTCAAACAGCGGTCGTTTTGTGACGAGATTAAACGGGTATTGGAATTTATTGTTCTCTAAGGGAATATAGATCCGTTGACCGTTGGAATCGAGAGGGGCATATTCGATAGGGAATTGATTGACATCAAGTTTTCGAGCATAGTAAGGCTTTTGATGCTCGTCTTTGGCAAAATAGGGTCGATGGTGCTCGTCTAAAGCATAGATTTGTTCTTTGGTCTGAGGATTTTCCGGATACCATTCTTTTCCTCCGTAGAACAGATACACCATTTTTCCGTTTTCCATGGGAAACATGGGTTCCCCATCACTATCAAATCCATACACGGGACGGTTTTGAGCGTCGACGGGTAAAATAGAACGGTTCAGATGATCGACGGCATAGACAGGGGTTATTTTACCGGTGATGGGAGAGATTTGTTTTGCAAACACAATATTTCCATCGGGATCCAGCATATAAAATTCATCTCCTTGTCGATTCTTAGCATAAATCTCATTTCCGTCAGCCAATTTGGCATAGCGCTTATCTGATTTCATTCGATCGGGGTAGTATTCTTCGTAATTCAGGAGATCTCGCCTATGCCGACGAATTATTTCCTCATCCACGTCCATGGGAATATTGCCTACATTATCATTATTAGGAGGATTGTCATGGATTGGAGGAGGATGGTTAGATGGATTGCTTGGAGGGTGATTGTTAAGGGGGTTGTCAACGACTGGGTCTCCTACATGATTAGGAGGAGCTGCTTCCATTCGAAGCAATTTTCGTTCCGCTTTATCAGATTTGGATTTATCCCTTCGAACCATTTTTTTTTAATTAATATGAGTTACTTTATTATTATCTCTTCTCTTCTGACTCAGAACAAAGAAAACAAAAATATGGTATCGATCCTCTTATGGATTTTATTATTTCTCTTTATCCACCATCCCGTTTATAATGCTTACCAGAATATTACGTATCGGACCCTTTATTACGAGACATTAGGACAAGAATAGAGAAGAAGAAGAAAAAAAACAAATGGATTCCTTAACATTAGGAACGCTTTTAGTTGCTGGAGCGTATACGTCCTTCGTGATCCTGTTTTGTCTCATTTTAACACAAAGCTGGTTTTTTCTCCTTTTCCTCCTCATCAACGGACTCATTTTTCTCTTTCTGGCTTTTGGATACATTCGCAAGCTGACGATTTTTACAACTTTCGGCGAATTGCTCGGCAGTTTGGTGCAAAATAAAGGCGTGGGAGATTGGTATTGCCGTTTTCGTCAATGGTGGTTTAAGTAAAGAGAATGGATGCTCAAACCTTTAAACGTTTAAAACGAACTTATTTAGAAGATGAACCGATCGTTTCGAACGAACTCCAGGAAAGCCAGGCTCGTGTTTCACCGTTCGTGGCTCATAAAATTCATGAACTTTTACACTTCAAAATCCCTTCTTCTCCACCTCCTCCTCCGGGTATCGACGTAACCCACTTTACGACCGCTTTCCGAGAAGAAGAGCCCCAACAACGATTAGATGAAGTCGTCGTCACCTATTTATTATTCATGGCCAATTTAATGAACCAAGATAAATGGGGACGGACGTTTCTACGACCTGGAGCTTGGGTAGGCGAATACAGTTAGATTCAACTCTTTAAATTGACCACGTACTGCGTCTTAACGCTCCTGTACCAATCCCTACATCCGTCATCGGCTAATTTACTCAAACCCATCTATGGTCTCGATTCCTTTTTCCAGTCTCAATTAGTTTCCTCACTCTGGTTTTCTTCCTCAGGTTCGATTGATTCTGTTTCCTCCTCCTCTTCCTCCTCAGAAGTTTCCCAAGGTCCCAATAATTCATACATGAGTAAATCATCTAAATCAGCCTCATCGTCTGAAACCCTGATGCGGTTTTCATAATCGTAAATTACATCATATAAAAAAGAACGTCGCAAAGGGAGAAACATAGAAATTAACTTCTGCAGGGCATCTTCAAACGGTTCTCGGCAGACAGGACACGTCAATGCTTTTTCTCTCCAAATGTCAATACATTTCGTGTGGAACTGATGTTGGCACGTTAAAGTAGAAATGGTTTCTACATCTTCGGCGATGAGTTCGTCTAAGCAAATTGGACAACATTCGGCCATTTTGTTTCTACTGTTTCTTCTTATTATTATAAATATTTTTTTTGATTCAAAAACCTAATAAAAAAATTATAAATAAGTAAGAGTTCTTCATTATACCAAAAATAAAAGAAGCATCATGTCTCCCTCAAAAACTAGTAAATTAGTCTACTCTATTTATGAAAATCAATATGAAACTTGGTGTTTACAAATGCATAAAGATCTAAATCATACCGAAACACTTCAAGAATATCACCAATATCTTATCGATCAAAAACAACGTTCCGCGAAATATATTTCAAATGCTTTAAATGCTATTCGACGAAAATGGTTCTTACCTCCTGCAGATGAGGTGGTGGTCAAGAAACCTCGTCGTCGAAAACACCAACTTTTTACAGCAGAGCAGATGAATCAAATCCGTAATCACTGTCTCTCCAATTATGAAACAGATGAACTGTCGCTGATAGTCTTATTACTGTTAGAAACGGAATTGAGGATGATTCACATCTTGGGCTATATAAACGATGATCCAGAGAAACGAAAAGCGTTTGCGTCTAAATCTTTAGAAGTCTATAAGGATCCAAATCAGATAAAGTTATTCCAGTTTCTTTTCAATGCTCCTCCATCCAAACTATTTGGAAAAACTCATTACCAGTATTTATTTAATCTAAAGCGACGATTGAAGAAACAGTATAACATGAAAGGGGCTTCCTTCGAAATGCTGAAGCGGTCTCGATATCTCGTGAAAGCAAAGGCGAAAATGAATGAATCAGAACCCAGTGAGTGAAACTTATATATCGACTTATATATCGTTATCAACATCTCCAAAAAAAGAAAGTAAAACCGACCGACTGGTGGAAAATATTTCTCAAAAAAATCTAATGTGGTATAAAAAAAAAAAAAACTTTTTGTTAATTTTTATCATGTCTTAGACATGATAAAAATTAACTCTACCCTCCTTTTTGTTTGGAATGATGTCAACATGTTGTCTAGACATGTTTCTAAGTATAAATTTCCAAGAAAAGCATGATTCATTCTTAGAAATCTATTTTTAGAAAAGGTGACAGCATTCAAAATAAAAAAGAAGGTACAGTTAATTTTTATCATGTCTAAAAGACATGATAAAAATTAACAAAAAGTTTTTTTTTTTTTTTTTTTTTTTTTTTTTTAACTATCAAATTTTTTTGAGAAAATATTTTTCAACAGTCGGTCGGTTTTACTTTTCCATTTGGAAATAGATCTGTTGATATAACAATGTATAGGAGATGGATCTGTTGATAACGAAATATTATACACCAGTCGTGAGTCACTTTTCCATTTTTGCGTACTGTATTCATTTTTATTTTAAGAATCATCTAATTCCTTCTACTTCGTCTTTGTCGTCTCATTTCTCTCCAAAATGCATTCGGTCGACCAAAATAAGGATTGACTTCCCGTTCTTCATCATCTGAGGTAGGTGAACTTTGTCTAGGTGTATCCATATAAGCATAATCTCCCACTAAATCTTCTCTTCTCTGTCTTCTGGGTCTCGTCTGACTGGTACTAGGCCCTGAAAAAATGAGACCATGGCCTCCCAGATCGACTAATTCTTCTTCGGGTCTTCGTCTTCGTCGTTGCCTTGGCAGTTCTTCCACCTCTGGTTCTTCCTCCTCCTCCTCTTCATCCGAATCTATTCTTAAATGTTCCATTTGCAATGTTCCGCTGGTAAAATAGAGCATATCATCCTGGCTGATACGAGTCCGACAGGTCGGGCATTTCTTTTTACCATACTCTCGAATCCATTTCTTTATACATTTAATATGAAAGGAATGCTCACAATCGAGATTGTAGACTTTATGGCGTTTCGTTTCTTTGAAGGCCTTCAGGCAAATTCCACAGATTTCTTCCTCTGCGTCTGCCATTTTTCCCAATGATTTACTTGATTATGATATATCCATCTCTTCGCCGTCTTCGTTTCTTCCTCCTCCTCCTCCTTGACATATTTCTTGACGAGAGGGAATTTGAGATTCCTTCGTCGCTACATTGAGTAACATTCTCAATTCTTTTTCCATATACCCGTCGGAACATAAGAACAGTTTCACCATTTCCATCGTCCAGAAAATTTCTTCGTCGGATTTTTCAAATTCGCGTATTTTCAAGGCCACTTTCTGTACAAGACGGTAAAATTTCTTACCCGTCGCGATCGAACCTTTCACTAATCCTTTACCTTTGAGCTTTGAAATAATAAACCCGGTCCCGAAAAGATATCCGAGGTACTCATCAATTTGGGTGGCTTTTTTCGTCATCTCTTCGTCTTCTTTCGGAACAAACAGGACGTAGGGGAAATTTTGTTTGAACGCAAACTGCTTTATTCGATCATCCGCTTTTCCTAGGAACACTTTCGCTAAAAAGGTTTCGATTCGACTCATTTTTTCAATAAATTCTAGTGATAAGGCATAGCACGTGCCGCCTTGTTGAATCTCTCAAAGGAGGTAGTAGAATTCTGTATTCCGATGGTACGTAATTTGAGAAGTGACCAGTTTTCGCAATTGCTGGGTCAAGAACGATTCTTTGAAGAAGAAGGGGCGACGACAAATGCGAACTCCAAACTCAAACACGAAATTCGCCACCACGTTGAGTTCGTTCCGACATAAATTGCAATAAATCATGACGTGCACAAGATCAAATAGGGTCGTGTAAGGAGAATAACGAGCCCGAATTTGATTCGAGGCTTTCATTTCCAAACATAATTGATAAGCGGGATCCTTTTCAACATCCTTGGAAGTAGGAGGTAGAAGGAACGAAGCATCGTCGCCGTCACATATTTTTACATAGGGAGCTAGGTCTTTGTGATAATAACTTAAGAAATTGGAAGGTTGGTCCTCGTCTTGATGGACATTTTCCATGAGCGATTTCATGTTGGTGAAAAGAGCGTGCAGAGCCGCTTTATCGACTTGGGAGTGATTCTCTTCATTGGCGATTTTTTCAATATGCTGGGCGTATTCGTCCATGTATTCGATCATGAACCGTTCGAGCGATTCATACGATTCAAAAGGTTCGGCCTGGGATCGAAAAGGGGCATTCACGCATTGTAATAATCGAATCCCGTTTAATAAAATACGTAACGTGACGGAAACATTACGGATCGGTAAAATACCAGGAATCCCTATGAGAGGAAATGTGCAGGGTACGTTCAAATCTCCCGTCCAATTCGCATATTCTCGAGCTAGACGAGCTGATAAGAACGGATCACTGTCATCAGGAAAGGATGCTTGTAAAATAAAAGCATACGCATCTTGAATTTGATCACATTCCGTGCACTGCAATTGACCATTGACACCTGCTACGATTTTATCGGGACCGTGACACGTTGAAAAGAAATCAAGGAACATGGTAACCAAGATCCTACTTGTATTATTCTTATTCTCATCATGCCGTATACACCTATTGAAATAAGACGGGAAATTCGTCGTTCGTATTATGAACGAGGGCAAACGGTTCGTCAAATTGCTCGACACTTGAATGTCGCTCCTTCCACAGTTCAATATTGGATCTCCCGCTCCTCGGAAAATGAGAACTATCAAACCAAACACAAATCCGGCCGACCTCGAGCCACGACCCAAGAAATGGATCAACGTATATTTGAAATGTCGACGGGTGATCCTTTTTTACCCGCGACGGATATTGGTCGTCGATTACAAGTGCCTTGCACCGCTCAAACGGTTCGTCGACAATTAAAAGAAAAAGGATTAGTGTCGCGCATCCCCGTCCGAAAAGATTATTTGCGGGAGATTCATCGTCAACGACGCTACGACTTTGCTTCTCAACGTGCGGAATGGACGGTTGACGATTGGTCCCGGATTATATTTTCCGACGAGAAAGTATTCAGTTCGATCGGGTACGGTCCTATTCGCGTATGGCGGTCTCGACAGGTCCTGCGTTATCAAGACGAACGTTATTTTTCTTCTGCGTTAGAAGGCCGTCAACGTTCCGGTCGTTTTAATCTCAGTGTCTAGATGTGCATGAGCGGAAAATTTCCCAACCAAATCCGTCGAATCGGGATCCAGCATTTAAATGCCGACTATTACCTCTCTAATATTTTAGAGCCGGTGCTTCTCGATCATAGTCAACCTCCCGATGTTTTTTTAAACCCTTTGATCACCGAACACCGTCTCTTGTTCATGCACGATCTCTCTCCGATCCATACGAGTTTACGCGTCACACAATGGATTCGAGAACATGAAATTCCTATGGTCGAAGACTGGCCTCCTAAAGGAGCTGATTTGAATCCCGTCGAAAATGTTTGGGCGGAATTAGAACGTCGATTAGCGAATCGGGTAGCTCGAAACCGATTGGAATTATGGGACTTGGTCCGCGATGCTTTTTATAGTTTGGAAGAAACTTATTTTGAAACATTAATCGCGTCCATGCCTCGACGAATTGCATCTGTCATAGAACACAGAGGAGGTTGGACAAAATACTAATCATCATCTATAAAAAAAAACACTTCATTTGGTTCTTCAATGAATATATTTATTGACACCATATTTCACTATTTGTTGCAGGGCGATCATAGTCATAAATCGATGACAATATTTCGTTCCACAATACTCACATTTCTGTGGACGACGAGAAGGTTTATAGTTTACTGTCCATACAGATTCAACACGGAGCAATTGATAAATTTTTTTTCGACAATGTTCATTCGCGACATACAGTCTTTGAATATGAAGTTTTCGCAGATCCTCATTCAATTGCTGAATCCATTTGGTATGCGGTCGATACGTTTTCATGTCTCTAGAGGCAAACCGGACACTGTTTGTCAGAGTGTATCCATCAGACGTGATGGCCAGCACACCTATGACACTCGGATGAATTTCAGTTCGATATTTCTTTTTTTTAGTAGAAGAAGTAGAATGAGATGAGGAGGGAAGATCTTCTTCGATTGTAGAACGCATGTGTGGTGGAGAGGATTGGTCCATTATTTCTGAATAATGAGAGGAAGAAGACGAAATGGGCGATAACGGCGGATTGAAATTCAGAGAAGGAGTATCACGAATTGGATTAGGTTTCTTCTTTTTGATCCTACGGCGGACAGGTGGAGGAGAAGGAGTTGGCGATATATCAGACCACGACGTGATATACTCATTCTCCGAAGAAACACATTCATATAAAGGCGAAGAAGGTTGCAAGTCCAAACAGGGTTCATTATCGTCTTCACACGTCATGATTAAGTCTCCCGTAGCCATCTGTTTTCGCCCTATCTGCTCAAGAAAATGAGCCGCGATTTCTTCTGCAATCGTTTATATAGAGAAAGAGTGAGAGGGGGGAATGAAAGTAGGTAGGAGTAAAAAAGATAAGTCGTTGGGAAAAATATTTCTCTCAGAAAAAATTTTTAACCTTAAAAAAAAAAAAAAAAAAAAAAAAAAAAACTTTTTGTTAATTTTTATCATGTCTTTAGACATGATAAAAATTAACTATACCCTCTTTTTCAAATGATGTTGATAACCTGTTGTCTCGATATGCTTCTAAAAATAGAACATGACTCATTTCTTTCTTGGAAATTTATTTTTAGAAACATATTCGAAAGGATGAGACATCATTCTCAGACAAAAAGAGAGAGTTAATTTTTATCATGTCTTAAGACATGATAAAAATTAACCAAAAGTTTTTTTTTTTTTTTTTTTTTTTTTTTATGCTTTCAGAAATTTTTTCCAGCGAACTCGATGGACAAAACTATCCAATTTTTTAAGAACGGACTATCGCTCATCTATTTAAGCATTCCGAGTTTCGCTTTAGTTCAATCCGTGTTTCCTTTTAGAATGAGTGTGTGCTCTCCAACATGGTTCTACCCTCTCTTCTCAAGAACCCCGTCCAGTGAAGAATTTAAGGATATCTCCTACCTATCTATCAAAGAAGCTACGCGTAAATTTAATAGAGTTGAATTCAATATGAGTTTTTCTAACATTTTTCATCAATGTATATTCACAAAATTAATAATAAACGCGGAACCACCCGTTTTTTATGAACACAGATTAACGAAAAGAAATGCTTTACATTTCGCTATTTTGTTCTCAATGGATGATATCGTTCGGCAACTGATTCTTCTTGGATGCGACATGAACAAACATGATATTTTTGGTTTTACCCCTTTACACTATGCCTGTCAATTACGATGCAAACTCATCGTGGATATGTTGTTGCTTGCTGGTGCGAATGTCCGGTGTTGCGATCCCAAAACCGTTTTAGAACGCTGGCGAAAAAATGGAAAATTGGAAGAGGAAAATATGCGGTTACTCAATTATGCTGTTGAACCACGTATTCTTAGCCTGGAAAATTTATGTTACATAACTATTAGAAAACATATGAGGCATGTCAAAAGGAATGCTCATCATCTCGGATTACCTGACTTAATGGTAAGACGTCTCACCCTCGAAGAATGGTAATAATATTCTTTAAAATAAGATCCCTTAGCCACCCCGCATTTCTCATTTGAAGAATCCATCCTATCTATTCTTTTTTTAAATGTCTCGGGATGTCATCCGACGCATTCTCTCCGTCAAAAAAAACGAGTTCCTCCCACCTACCCCAAAAAGAAGAAGAAGAGGAAATTTCCCATGAGTCTTTTCAAGAACCATCCTCCCCCTCTCTCTTCCTATATATAAAAGAAGCCGAGAGAAAAGTTGTCTTTTCTTTTTTTTTTCATCTCGTCCTCAAGAGAGAGAAAACCAAATGCCATGGAGTGGTTACGGCGAGAGTCTTTTTCCCTCGCGATTCGTTTCCGTTTCGCCAAGACAATTCCCCTCACGTTTTACTTGGGGTCGGGCACGCTCTATTTTCGAGGATCGGAACTCGTGACTTGCCTTTCCCAGCAAGGGACTTGGATGAGTTCGAAAAGTCAACGGACTATTCAGCAATGGATCTCTCGAGCCCCTTTTCGCCCTTACCGATCCTTAACGACGGATCTCTGGATCGATACGTCGGACTGCCCTAGCCGGATTCTCCGCTATACCCCTTTTACCACCTTCAATTCCCTGGAAAGACTCCTCAACGATTTGGGTCCAGACGCTCTCCTCTTTTCGACCTGCCTTCAGAGTGTGATGAGAGAACCTCTTCAAATCCAAGAAGATTCTCAGACCGGGGAAACTTATTTTAGTCCCGTGGAGAACAAGGTGATGGACTTTCAGTTTCAAAATTTATCGGAACTGTTTCAATATGCTTTATGTTTTTATTCTTCTTAAAGAGGAGTGGGGGGAAAGTAAACCTAAAAATTGTAGAATAATCATAAAAAATAATTTTGTTTTTCTTTAAAAAAAATATTGAGATAGTCCAATCTTGTGGAGGAGGTGGAAAATTCAAAACTATTATCTAAAACAGATGTGGCGGTCAGTCCATTTCGATCCACGGAGGAGGATATGTGTGAGATTCTCTGATCCATAGAGAGTTTCAGAAAAAAAAACTGCGAAAGTTTCCCCTCTATCTCCAAAGAATGGGTATCCAGGTTGAATGCAGAGTACAGACTGATGGGAAGCCGAAACTCAAGTTCCTTAAATAGAAAAAAAATGAGAGCTCCTTCTAGAAACAATTTTAGATGTCTTGTTTGGATGAGTGAGTCGACTGGGAAAAATTTCTCAGCGCTGTGGAAAAAAATTTTGAGTTAAAAAAAAAAAAAAAAAAAAAAAAAAAAAAAAAAAAAACTTTTGGTTAATTTTTATCATGTCTTATAGACATGATAAAAATTATCATGAACAACAGAACATATCCCATTCTTGAAATTCTATTATTTTAGAAAGGATGATGAGTGATGGTCTATTTTTCGAAACGGTGAGACATCATTCCCAGACAAAAAGAAGAGAGAGTTAATTTTTATCATGTCTATAAGACATGATAAAAATTAACAAAATGTTTTTTTTTTTTTTTTTTTTTTTTTTTTTTTTTTTTTTTTTCAATTCAGGAAATTTTTCTCTGAGCTTTGCCAATTTTTTTCCCAGCCAGCTCCATCCATAAAACAACATCTCTCAAAATCTTTTCTCACTTAACTATTTAAACCACTCGAATTTTTTTGCTTCCAATGAGTCCACGCATCTTGGCCTTTCTTCCACTCTGCTCTGAGAAAGATAAGGTAGATTGTTTTCGGTGGACCGTCCTGTTGACGCTTCCGATTTATATAGAGAGTTATATATAGATAGGGTCCCTCCTAACTCCCTCTATTATGACTATTATTCTTTTCTTCTTTTTTTTTCCAAGAAATATACAAAGAATGATCCACAGTTTTTTTTTCCGTTAATGAAAAACAAATATGCTTCTACCTTCCGACTTCTTTTTTAGTACCTCTTTAGGTGTCTCCTCCTTCTGGATCTTTTCCTTCTCCTCTCTTCCTCGCGAGCAGGGAATTGGAAATGCTGTTCAGGATGCAACGCTCGTAAAGACTCCATTTTCTTCCTGGAGAGGGCGTCTACGGCAAACACCGTCTTGTCATGAAATTGGAGTTGGTAGTAAAGAGGTCCGTGAATAATGTACACGGAGCGAGCTCGCAGTCGATAGGGAATCATACGATACCCGTCGGCTTCTGATTCCATTTCCCATCCATAAAGACGGATAGAAGCTTCTCCGGTTTGAAGAATATGAACCCACTCGGGTGAAACGTAAAACAGTTTTAAAAAAGTTCCAGCATCGACGGCGATCACATTTTCCCATCGCAGATAAGCGTGTAAGCGAAAGGTTCCTGCCTCCATCATCGATTGGAAAGCAAAGTGCTTGAAAACTTCGATGGACGAAAAATAATGCAGGATTTTTCCATCTTAACAGGATAAATAGCACATGGTTTCTTGGACGATTTGTTCCATACGCTCCGGGTCCCGAAACCATTCTTCGAAACGGGAGAGAGGTTCCCATTGATCAGCTACTTCGAGATGACAGACGGGCGTGATTTCCACCAGGGTAGGTAGAACTGCAACAGCATCGGTCGACATTTTAGTTTTGCTCGGTTGAGAAGGAAGAACGAGAATGAACCCTGTAGGCAGAAAAACTCGTATCTATCTAAATACTAGAGGAAAAAAGGCGGGGGGAAGGGAAGTTCTTCCTTCCTCCCAAAGAATAAGAAAAGTGGGTGGAAAGAAAAAAATCATTTCACTCTCAGGAAAAAAAAAAGAATTTTTTTCTTGTCAACATGTTGTCTAGACATGTTTCTAAAAATAGATTTCCAACAAAGGTTCCTTCTTTACTTAGAAATCTATTTTTAGAAAAGAATTGACATATCCTTCAAAACAAATTTCTTTTTTTTTCCCTCCCTCCAGCAGCCAACTGGATGGGCAAGCGTTTCGGGTCAGATCAGTCCGTGCTGACATTATTTTTTTTAAATACAATGGAATTAGTATAGGAATGTACTAGAAACTGACCCAAGGTTGAAAAGAAAATATCAAAATCAATATTCACTTCTTGACGATTTCTTTTTTCCAAAAACCTGTTGAAGAATTCTTGATGGGTTATCCAATCTCTAGAGCTGTCTCAAGGGAATTCAATCTAAGGTGAGCGCGCATTTACCTGACGCGAAACTCGGAATATCTGCATAAATAACAAAACGTCCATTCTTAAAAACTCATCGTCTAGTCCATTGAGTTGGTTGGAGGGGGAGAAAAAATTTCTAAGCAATTAAAAAAAAAAAAAAACTTTTTGTTAATTTTTATCATGTCTTATAAACATGATAAAAATTAACTGTCCCCTCTTTTTGTCAAGGAAGGATGTCTCACCGTTTCGAAAACGAAACCAAAACTCATCCTTCTCATGGCAATTATTCCAAGAATGAGTCACGGTTTGTTTTTCGAAACGGTGAGACATCCTTCCCAGACAAAAAGAAGAGAGAGTTAATTTTTATCATGTCTAGAAGACATGATAAAATTTAACCAAATGTTTTTTTTTTTTTTTTTTTTTTTTTTATCACTCAGAAATTTTTTCCAAAGCTCTGAGAATTTTTTCCCAGCCGACTCGATGATCCAAACAAGACAGATCCAAATTGTTTCTAGAAGGAACTCTCCCTTCTCTATTTAAACCACTCGTGTTTCCAACTTTAGTTCAGTCTGTGCTGTGAATTCGACCTGGATACACACTTCTATCCTGGAAAGAATTTCTGTGAAGGTATGCGAACATTTTTCTCAGCTCTTAGAAAAATTTTACCAGCTGACTTGATCGACGAGAGACATTTCGAACATTCTGTTATCTGCGGAAGTCGTTTCATTTTCGTGCAGTCCATGCTGTGGACTCACCTGAATATCCATTGCTCCCTCCCCCTTCTGGAAAGAGTCGTAGCTTTTTTAGATCCTCGTCGCTCTTTTTACGTTTCGTTGGATATCTAGGACGAACTTTTTTACCTTATTCCTTTCAAACTCTAATATTGAGGTTGGAGAGCCGTCATGGAAAATCAGCCATGATCCTGACGAATCTAAACCGACTCCTTGAAAGCAGAGCTATGTCATGTTTTTTTTTTTTTTTTTTTTTTGATGACAGATTTCCAAGCTCCGAGTGATGAGAAATTTAGAAATTTTGCAGTGTTAACGGAAAGGAGGAGACAGAAACATGGAGAATGGAAATGAAGCTGAGAAAAAATGCTAAGAGCTCAGGAAAAAAAAGGCTCTTTCCAGGAGGGAGGAGAAGCGCAATTCTAGGTTGAGTGCACAGCACACACGGATCTGAAGTTGGAAACGCGAGGGGTTTAAATAGAGAAGCGAGAGTTTCTTCTAGAAACAATTTTGGATGTCTTGTTGTTTGGATCATCGAGTCGACTGGGAAAAAAATTCTCAGTGCTCTGGAAAATATTTTTTAAGTGATGAAAAAAAAAAACTTTTGGTTAATTTTTATCATGTCTTCTAGACATGATAAAAATTAACTGTCCCTCCTTTTTGTCTAGGAAGGTTGTCTCACCGTTTCTAAAAATAGATCATGACTCATTCTTGGAATAATTGCCTTGAAAAAGGGTGAGTGATGGTCTATTTTTAGAAAGGGTGAGACATCCTTCCCAGACAAAAAGAAGAGTGAGTTAATTTTTATCATGTCTTACAGACATGATAAAAATAAACCAAAAGTTTTTTTTTTTTCATCTAGAGAATTTTTTCTAGCCGACTCGATCGACAAGACATGACATGACCATTGTTTTTTTTTAATAATGGACTTTCACCTATCCCTTTCAACCCTCCGAGTTTGGCTTTGGATCCGTGTCCTTGCTTCCACATTCAGAGCTCTTTTCTTCAACATTTCGTTGCAGGGGAAGAATCAATTCTCTCACGACGTTTAGATGTTCTTTCAGAATGCTAGAAAACTCATTCAAAGAAGAAGTATCTAAGGGTGGAGTTGCCGGTTGAGGAAAATTCACGAGTCTTGGAATCGGATTATGCGAATCCGTCTGTATGCCAAACTGTAAAGGTGAACCACCCGCTTTAGGAGAGCATATAATAGTAAGATCCATCTTTTTCCAATTTTTGATTTGAATATACTTGTTTCTTCTTACTCGGAACATTTTCCTTTTTCTTCCTCCTCATCCAGGAACTGAATTCCAGGTGGAACGGAAGCATTTGTAATAAACTGTTGTTTCTTGGTTCCACACGCCTGACATTTTCCCGTGACCATCGGCCGTCGATTTTTCGACATGCGATAGTGGACGTCGACCGTATCGGTCTTGGTTCGGCATTTCACACACCAAATGGAATACGAAACAGGTTCCGCGTCAGAATGCTCCATTGCAGTAACACACTCTTTATTATTTTCTTCTCTTTTGAGAGAGAGAGAGAGATCTTAACCAGAAGTGTAGATATAAAATTTAGGATACGTTTCGGATCCGTCCGCTCTTTTCGCATACCCCACTTCTTCACAGAGCTATTCCGTTTGCTGATCCGCTCTTCGAGGATAAAACTCGTTTCCCCAAGCATCGCGAGCATAACGAATTCGATCGCCGGCCGTTAAACAATATTCGACTCCATCCGCCTTTTTAGGATACATTTCATGCCCCGATTCGTCTTTGGCATAAGGGAATAAAACAGACGTATAAAGCGAATACTCGTCCCCATTTTGAAATTTCGGGTAGTATTCTCGTCCAAAAGCCGTTCGGGCATACCGTTGAGGAGCTAAAATGTATTGGTTTCCGCTTAAATCTACCGCGTAATACTCATGACCATTTTCGTCTCGAGCCAAGATAGGATTTCCTTCAGGATCCGTAACGTATAATTCGTAATGAGGATGTTGGGGGTCGGTCGGGTATCGTTCTTTCCCCGATGCGTCTACTCGATAAACAGACATGCTTAGTTCTCGTCGCCTGCTCCTTCCTTCCTCCCACTCGAGACCCGTTGAGATGAGGGTATGAGGTTGATATCTATAAAATGGGTTGACCCTTTCAAACTATTCTATTGTTTAAAGACGGGTGGGTTAGGAAAAAAAATATTAATAAAAGCAAATATCTGAACGGTTTAACACAATGGGTGAATGGAAAAAGGAATAGTTCTCTCTCTCCACTCACAGGATGGTTTCTTCTTCTTGAACGGCTCACACTCAACTGAAGCGAAACTCGGAGCTCGAAATCTTTAAATAGATCATAGAGTCCATTCCAGAAAGAATCCGGAGATGTCTTGTCCAGCCAAGTTGACTGGGAAAAAAATTCTCAGAGCTCTGAAAAAAATTCTCAGAGTTTAAAAAAAAAAAAAAACTTTTGGTTAATTTTTATCATGTCTTATAGACATGATAAAAATTAACTGTCCCCTCTTTTTGTCTGGGAAGGATGTCTCACCCATTCGAAAAAACAAACCATGACTCATTCTTGGAATTGTTGCTATTAGAAAGGGTGAGTGATGGTCTATTTTTAGAAAGAGTGAGACATCCTTCCCAGACAAAAAGGGGGGTTCATTAATTTTTATCATGTCTAGAAGACATGATAAAAATTAACCAAAAGTTTTTTTTTTTTTTTTGAGTAACAGAAATTTTTTCCAGCCGACTCGATCGATAAGACGTCCCCATTTTTTATTTAAGAATGGATTCTTGTTTATTTGTGTAAGCATTCCGAGTTTCGTTTTAGATGAGTCTATGTTGTTGAAGAGGAAACATGGGTACCCTCATTTTTTTTTCCTATCTGATTTCTAAGATGAATTCAGTGAGTTCACCTTGACCTTTTCAAATTTTGTTTGTTTACTTTTAGCCCAGAGGTCGACGGATAAATCATTCTGATTTTTTATACATTTTTTTTGTGTCCCTCTCTCTCTTTCTAAGAAACCTATCTCGTTCCAAGTCTTCTCGAAGTGCTATTGTTTCGTTTCGAGACGAGGTCATTTCACATCCCCCCCTCCTCAAAAAGTGTATGTATATAAATTAAAGGAAGTGATTTTCTATACACACACTTCACCTTTTTTGAGTGGTGTCACGATGAGCCTATCCAGTAGAGAACGTCTTAGGGAAAGAATGCGTGAACAGAAACGACGCTGGCGAAGCAATTCAGCTAATCGAGAGCGAGAACGAATACTTCAAAGGGAACGTTATGCTGTTCTTAAAAAGAACTCCCGACCGCGAAAGAAACATCTTCCTCCCAAGCAGTGGGAAAGCTATACGAATTTGCAGTATAAGGATATGTGGTCCGAAGAAGCCTATCAAAAATGTATTCGACAATGTAATAAAGAGCAATACCATTTCCTGATCTACGTTCTCGTCCGTTTGTACACCTATTACGCGTTACCTGAATCGAAACGTCCCCCTCCTCTGGATATTATTGTGCAAGGATCTGCCGGAACGGGTAAATCTTTCCTGATCCAAGCTTTATACCAAAGTCTGATTCGAACGCCTCTTTTTAGCGAAGATTGCTCGGTTCTCAAACTCGCACTTAGTGCTCAAGGAGCGGTCTACATTACGGGAGATACTTTGCATCATGCCCTACGTCTTCAAATGAACGGGACTTTTGTTCGACCTCTGACCCAAGAGACTTTAGACTATTACAGACCCCTGTATGCTCCTTTACGGATGGTGATTTTGGATGACGTTTCCACGATCGGATCCAATTTATTTTCGCGCCTCGACCAGCAACTTCGACAATTGTGTCATGTGCCGGATAAACCGTTTGGGAATGTGCATATGAATAAATTCGGAGATTTGCAGCAGCTCCAACCGATTCGCGACACGCCCATTTTTTATTCTGAAGGGTGGTGGACGCCTCAATCCACGCTCTACTATGAACTAGTCGAATGTATGCGATTCTCTCTGGATTACGAGGAGAGACTCGATCGTTTAACGAGAAATCACTTTTTAGAACCGGACGATGTGGCATTTTTCTAGTCCCGCGTTCGCAGTTTCGACGAAATTCCTCGCGAAGCTATTATTCTCTGTTTTTCGAGCAAGGATACAGAGAAATATAATATGAAACGTCTCCAATCCCGAGGGACGTACTGTTCCCAATTGACTAAAACGCTCGACAGATCCAAAGGATGGATGAATGGAGCGATTGGAACACTACACCAAATAGACCAGGATGAAGACGGAGTTTTGACGCGAGTCTGGCTGCAATTTTCGAATAGTCTAGCTCCTATCGATCGCGTCTCCATTCGTATTGACACCTGTTCGACGAAAAGACTCGCATTTTATCGCGAACAGTTTCCTTTGATGTTAGCCGAAGCGATTACGGCTCATAAAGCCCAAGGAGCCACCTTTCCGTCGATCGCAATTTACATGCACGGACCTTTTAATCGATTTCAACAATATGTCGCTTTTTCTCGAGTGACTCAACCCCAGGGATTGTATATTCTGGACCAGTTTCGTCCCCGCATGAAATTGGCGAGCAAGCAAAAATACGAGGAGGAACTGGAGCGATTGCAAAACATGTCCCGGATTCCGTATGATATATCGGCTCGAGAAGAGAACCAAGATCCGTACGAGTTTCTCATGAACCTTCTTCAATGTGGGAATCGTCTTTCCTTCCATCATTCCAATAGAAACATCTCCCAAGAAAAAGAAGTCGTCAAACTAGAAGAAAAACCTTCTTTCCATGTAAAACCTGTTATAAAATGTGAATCTTAAATCTCTTTTTAAAAATTCAATAAAAAGAAATATTCTCCATCAAAACCCCTCCATTCTTTCAAAGCTTCACAAAACGCTCAACAATGTCCACACAATGGGAAGAGAAAAATCGATCTCAACGGTCCACACAACATGTTGACTCCTCAAAATATGTCTCTCCCAAGTGACAGGATGCTTCTTCTTCAACGGCTGACACTCATCTAAAGCCAAACTGGGAATGCTTAAATAGATAAGCGAGAGTTTATTCTTAAAAAAAATGGCGCTGTCTTGTCAATGGAGAATCGAGTCGGCTGGGAAAAAATTTTGAGAGCCTGGAAAAAAAAATTCTCTAACTCTAAAAAAAAAAAAAAACACTTTTGGTTAATTTTTATCATGTCTTATAGACATGATAAAAATTAACTCTACCCTCCTTTTGTCTGGGAATGTTGTCTCTCCGTTTCTAAAAATAGACCAGAACCCATTCTTGGAATTTTATTCTTTTTAGAAAGGATGAGTGATGGTCTATTTTTAGAAACGGTGAGACAACATTCCCAGACAAAAGGGGAAGGTAGTTAAATTTTATCATGTCTAAAGACATGATAAAAATTAACAAAAAGTTTTTTTTTTATAGAGTTAGAAAATTTTTTTCCTGGCTCTCAAAATATTTTCCCAGCCGACTCGATTCTCCAATTGACGACACAGCGTCAT
This sequence comes from Stegodyphus dumicola, assembly GCF_044657685.1. Taxonomy (NCBI): domain Eukaryota; kingdom Metazoa; phylum Arthropoda; class Arachnida; order Araneae; family Eresidae; genus Stegodyphus; species Stegodyphus dumicola. Next base: position 157,589,677 of record NC_140770.1, read on the forward strand.
TTTTTTAAGAATGGATTCTCGTTTATCTATTTAAGCATTTCGAGTGTCACTTCAGATGAATGTCAGCCGTTGAGGAAGAAAAACACAGATTCCCATTTTCTCATTTCCTTCAGAGAGAGAGAGGCCTAGATTTTCGAGACTCGATGACTTTTCAAGCATTTTTTGTTTAAGCTATTCGACTTCATATTTGTCTGACGTTCAAGAGTATGATCTCTCGTGGATGGATCTCTTCCACCTCATTCTCTTTCCAGTCGATTTAGAAGGGGAAGGGGAGATTTTTTTTCCTCATGGAGGATGTCTCCTGAATACCGTTCAAAGAGTCTATGGAGAAATTATATGGTCAGAGTCAGGGATTTCCAGGGCAATCTGCTTCTCAGCTAAAAAAAGGATCTCTCTTTCCCAGTCTGTCTTCGATTGCCTCGTTAACTGTGAAACCCATCGCTTTTCCGATTTTATGGTTCTCCCAGTATAATCAGACAGTCGGTCACAAAAGTATTCGAACACCGGTACCCTATCAGAAAATGACAAGATGGCGTTTTTTTTTCTCTTTCTCTCTGTGTGTCGTGTTATTCCATCCTAGGTTTTCTTCTCCCCCCCCCATCTTGGAAAAAACTGGAAAAAATTGGTTACGATCTCTTTTTGAATGGGGAGATGCCATTTTGAGAAAAAGCTGACGACCCTATCTTGGAGAATGAACATGACCGCTCTACACACCCTTTTACTCTCTCTCTCTCTTTGAATTGGGAAGCCATTTTGGGAAAAAGCAGACGACCCTATCTTGGAGAATGGAAATGAACGCCTCTCCCTCTCTCTTTGAAATGGGAAGCCATTTCGGGACCCTCTATTCTTGGGGAGGGAGAAAACTGAAGTCTGCATTTCGCTGTCTCTGAATGCGGAAAGCCCTTTTGGGAAAAGCGGACCCTCTTCTTCTGATCTTGGAGAACTGGAAATGAACGCTCTACACGATCTCTCTTTGAATTCAGAAGGTATTTTGGGACCTTCTAATGTTGGAAAACTGAAATGAACGCTCTACACCTTCTCTCTCTGTGTGTCTCTCTCTCTCTTTCTCTGAAATGGGTAGCCATTTGAAAACTCCCTAACTTTAGAAAAAAAACAGAAATGAACGCTCTACACCATCTCTCTTTGAAAATGGGGGGTGTCATTTTGAGACCTCCCTCCCCTAAACTTGGAAAAAAACTGAAATGAACGCTCTACACTTTCTCTCTTTGGACATGGGTAACCCTTTGGGGACCCTCTCCTCTTGGTAGAAAAAAAAACAGAACTGAAGTGAAGGCTCTACACAATCTCTCTTGGAATGGGATCCATATTTCGGGAAACGTGGATCACCTCATGCTGGAAAACTGAAGTGAACCACCAAGATTGGACTCTATATAATATTTTTTTTAATTGACATCATGACCCTCCTCCCATTTGTTATTAAAATTTTTTTTGTTTTGGTTTTTATCCCATTTCCGATGTGATTTCAGAAATGCAATTCCATAACAGTTCAATTTCATTCGAGGTTAAATGATCTAAACAGTCCTTGACCCACCCATCCGTATGATTATTTTCTTCTCCTTCCTGTTGCACCAAATTTTGTAAGTCCATATAATCATTCCATACGGGAAGGGCTGGATCCTCACAAGGCTGTCTTGAAACACTTGGAGTCTCTTTGGGATGAGTGGAGGGATCTAGGATGTCTGGACCCGGCTGCAATTCTACCTCCATGATTTCTGAACCCGTTGGAACTTGTTTACCCGGCTGAAATTCTGCCTCCATGATTTCTGGACCCGTTGGAGCTTGTGAACCCGGCTGTGATTCTGCCTCCATGATTTCTGGACCTGTTGGAACTTGTGGACCCGGCTGACATTCTACCTCTACGATGTCGGGACTTTTTGAAGCTTGTGGACCCGTCTGACATTCTACCTCTACGATGTCGGGACAGGTTGGAGAAGAAGAAGAAGAAGAAGAGTATACTGGAAGAGGTTCTGTCTGTGAGGAGTCCGAAAGAGGTTGCCTGTTTGAACAAGTCGGGGAAGAAGAAGAAGAAGAAGAAGAAGCTTCTGGATTCTGAAGCGGATCTTGCACGCCAGGTAGGTTCCGGTAAGTCAACCGTTTTTTAAGAGGTAATTGTTTTTCTTCCTCCTCATCTTCAATTGTGATGACTTCAATTTCATTCCGTTGCCGGGTCGATTTTGTTTCGGGAAATAACGGTTTGGTCCAGCTCCTCTTATCATCTAAGGAAGGGATGGGTAAAGGTGGCGGAGGGTTTTCTTCTTCTTTTTCTTGAAACATCATCGGCGATTGGAAAGAAATCTCCTCTCCCAATTGTTTCCAAAGCGAGTACGAGCACCGATCGACGAGAAAGAGACTCTTCTGGGTTGTGACGATGAGACATTGCGTTTTCGGGGGAACGACATAGTTTTGAAAAGGTCTTAGAATATATTTCTTATATTTCATCCTGTCGCTGACTTTAAAACTTCTTTCCTTCAGATTGGGGGACGATGATTCGTAATAGGCGAGAGGAGCGGCTGTGGTCTGAACAATATGAACTTCGTCCTCAGCCGTCGTTCTCACTCCAAACGTAAAATATCGTTTCGTGAGAAAAATATTCTTCCACCGAAAACTCGTGCGCGGATCCGTATATCGCCGGTCTGTTTGAATGGGCCGTCTCAAAGCTCGATCCATCCGATTCCAAGAGAAGGGAGATTCCTCTTTCGTTTGTTGCGATTCGAATAAATTTCTGTATATATTCTGAACGAGCAGGTTGGAGGATTCGACATCTTGGTTGAAAGAAACGATCGCTTGATGAGGTGGTAAATGCGGAATAAATGTCGCACAATGACACGCCAAAAAAATTTTCAAGTTGGAGATTTGCTTTAGCGTCTTCAAATCCTCCCCGTTCGAAATCCGTTGAGTTGGGAAAACGTCTAATAGCGACATGGCTCCCAATGGAAAAGAAATGACCTCGCCCAGTACTCTCGTCTTTTTATATATCTATATAGACACACACAGACACACATAGAGGCTCTATGACGTCCGTTTTATTTGTTTTTTTTCGTTTCTCTCTCTCTTCTTTCCAAGAAATCTTATCTCCATGACCTCTTTTACTTTTCTTAAAAAGATGAATGTGTGTGGGAATGAGGATGTGAAAGTAATAATTTAATAAACAAAAAATTATCCAACCATGACCTTCTTTTTTTTTCAAAGTCAACCTTTCCAATCCAAGGACGTCCAGAGATAGAGGAAGCAGGGAGAGAGGAGGAGGAGGGAAGGGAAGGTCACACTCTCTTTCTCTCTATAAATAAAAGGGGAGAGCTCCAAAGTCGTATTTTTGTCCAAGTGGATCATGAGGAGGCATCTCCAGCTCACTACGTGTATTCCTTTCAAATATAAATATGTTGATCTTTCCTTTTATATCATCCAAGAAGTCGTTTACCTGAAAGCCTCCGATTTTTCAAAATGTGCGGGTTATTATACCGTGGGGAGTTATCAAAAGATGCGGTACGAATTTTTATCCGACGAAAACGTGTTGATGGCTCGTGACATTCCACCTTTGGATGCACAAATTTTGTTAATGAAACGGGCCAAATATTTTTACACGTCCCACTTTCTAACCGTCTCGCAAATGAATAGGATTATGGATCGTCTTGAGAAGACAAAAGGGATTCTCGTTCATTTTAGTGAATGGTTGCACAAATGTTTGCACGAACCTCTCTCGATCGAGAAGACTGGGAAGAATACCTATTATATTCTTCTCGAGGACTCTCCTCCTTCGTCTCATCATAGAGAGGCCACGACTTTTGAAAAAATCCTCGAGCAAGAAAAAATAGAATGGTGGAACAACTACCCCATCCCTCTCCCCGAGCATCAAGAGGAGCCTGTTCAGAAGAAAAAGAAAAAACCTTTCCAAAAGCCTATCCTCATCCTCCTCGATAATGATGGGGATGAGGAGAAGCCTGTTCAGATTCCTCTCAGTTTGTCAAAACCCGTCGAGGATGAAAAACCTCTCCGTTCCTCAAAACCCCTTGAGGAAGAGAGACCCCTCGAGAAGGAGAAATCTCTCCCATTGTCAAACCTCCTCGAAGATGAAAAACCTCTCCCTTTCTCAAGACCCATCGAAGATGAAAAACCTCTCCATTTATCAAGACCCTTCGAAAATGAGGGACCTCTCGATTTGTCAAAACCCCTCGAGGATAAGGGAACCAAAACTTCTCTCTCTTTCGAAGAGGAGGGACCTCTCAATTTGTCAAGACCCCTCAAGAATAAGGGAACCGAAAATCCTCTCCCTTTCTCAAGACTTCTCGAGGAGGAGGAGGAGGAGAGACCGCTTCATGTCTCAAGACAGGACCCCCTCTATCTCTTGAGGATCCGAGGGAAACGATTCCTATTGAAAAACCATCTATCAACGATCCCCAGAAAAGGTCTTCGGAGGAGATTAGACTTCCATGTAGAAAACGAATCTGCCACAATCATCATCATCATAATAATAATAATAATAATAATAATAATAATATACCCCCTTCTCAACAAAAGAATCCTACAACATTTGCAGATAAATGCATTCAAACCAATCCCTTTATAGTAACCCTTTTGATTGGAGAACCCGTGCATTAGCCTCGAAAAATAAAATGAGATTCTAGACTGTTTCTATGACCAGAATGTTAAGCCAATAGATAGGTTTAGCTCAGAATTTTTCTTTTAAAAGAAAATAAATAAATAATCCAAAGACTATTCGTAAATATAAATGGTAAAGTCTTGAGTCGGCTGGAAAAAAATTTTCAGAGCTGAAAAAAATTCTACAACTCCAAAAAAAAAAAAAAAAAAAAAACTTCTTGTTAATTTTTATCATGTCTTAGACATGATAAAAATTAACAACCCCCTTCCCTTTTCATCTGGGAATGTTGTCTCACTCTTTTGAAAAACAAATCGTGATTCATTCATGGAATGATTGCCATTAGAGAAAGGATGAGTCATGGTCTATTTTTAGAAAGGGTGAGACATCCTTCCCAGACAAAAAGAAGAGAGAGTTAATTTTTATCATGTCTATAAGACATGATAAAAATTAACAAAAAGTTTTTTTTTTTTTTTTTTTTTTTTTTTTTTCAATTCAGGAAATTTTTCTCTGAGCTTTGCCAATTTTTTTCCCAGCCAGCTCCATCCATAAAACAACATCTCTCAAAATCTTTTCTCACTTAACTATTTAAACCACTCGAATTTTTTTGCTTCCAATGAGTCCACGCATCTTGGCCTTTCTTCCACTCTGCTCTGAGAAAGATAAGGTAGATTGTTTTCGGTGGACCGTCCTGTTGACGCTTCCGATTTATATAGAGATATATATATAGATAGGGTCCCTCCTAACTCCCTCTATTATGACTATTATTCTTTTCTTCTTTTTTTTTCCAAGAAATATACAAAGAATGATCCACAGTTTTTTTTCCGTTAATGAAAAACAAATATGCTTCTACCTTCCGACTTCTTTTTTAGTACCTGTTTAGGTGTCTCCTCCTTCTGGATCTTTTCCTTCTCCTCTCTTCCTCGCGAGCAGGGAATTGGAAATGCTGTTCAGGATGCAACGCTCGTAAAGACTCCATTTTCTTCCTGGAGAGGGCGTCTACGGCAAACACCGTCTTGTCATGAAATTGGAGTTGGTAGTAAAGAGGTCCGTGAATAATGTACACGGAGCGAGCTCGCAGTCGATAGGGAATCATACGATACCCGTCGGCTTCTGATTCCATTTCCCATCCATAAAGACGGATAGAAGCTTCTCCGGTTTGAAGAATATGAACCCACTCGGGTGAAACGTAAAACAGTTTTAAAAAAGTTCCAGCATCGACGGCGATCACATTTTCCCATCGCAGATAAGCGTGTAAGCGAAAGGTTCCTGCCTCCATCATCGATTGGAAAGCAAAGTGCTTGAAAACTTCGATGGACGAAAAATAATGCAGGATTTTTCCATTTTAACAGGATAAATAGCACATGGTTTCTTGGACGATTTGTTCCATACGCTCCGGGTCCCGAAACCATTCTTCGAAACGGGAGAGAGGTTCCCATTGATCAGCTACTTCGAGATGACAGACGGGCGTGATTTCCACTAGGGTAGGTAGAACTGCAACAGCATCGGTCGACATTTTAGTTTTGCTCGGTTGAGAAGGAAGAACGAGAATGAACCCTGTAGGCAGAAAAACTCGTATCTATATAAATACTAGAGGAAAAAAGGCGGGGGGGGAAGGGAAGTTCTTCCTTCCTCCCAAAGAATAAGGAAAGTGGGTGGAAAGAAAAAAATCATTTCACTCTCAGGAAAAAAAAAAGAATTTTTTTCTTGTCAACATGTTTCTAAAAATAGATTTCCAACAAAGGTTCATTCTTTTCTTAGAAATCTATTTTTAGAAAAGAATTGACATATCCTTCAAAACAAATTTCTTTTTTTTCCCTCCCTCCAGCAGCCAACTGGATGGGCAAGCGTTTCGGGTCAGATCAGTCCGTGCTGACATTGATTTTTTTTAAATACAATGGAATTAGTATAGGAATGTACTAGAAACTGACCCAAGGTTGAAAAGAAAATATCAAAATCAATACTCACTTATTGACGATTTCTTTTTTCCAAATTCCTGTTGAAGAATTCTTGATGGGTTATCCAATCTCTAGACCTGTCTGAAGGGAATTCAATCTAAGGTGAGCGCGCATTTACCTGACGCGAAACTCGGAATATCTGCATAAATAACAAAACGTCCATTCTTAAAAACTCATCGTCTAGTCCATTGAGTTGGTTGGAGGGGGAGAAAAAATTTCTAAGCAATTAAAAAAAAAAACTTTTTGTTAATTTTTATCATGTCTTATAAACATGATAAAAATTAACTGTCCCCTCTTTTTGTCAAGAAAGGATGTCTCACCGTTTCGAAAACGAAACCAAAACTCATCCTTCTCATGGCAATTATTCCAAGAATGAGTCACGGTTTGTTTTTCGAAACGGTGAGACATCCTTCCCAGACAAAAACAAGAGAGAGTTAATTTTTATCATGTCTAGAAGACATGATAAAAATTAACCAAAAGTTTTTTTTTTTTTATCACTCAGAAATTTTTTCCAAAGCTCTGAGAATTTTTTCCCAGCCGACTCGATGATCCAAACAAGACAGATAAAAATTGTTTCTAGAAGGAACTCTCCCTTCTCTATTTAAACCACTCGTGTTTCCAACTTTAGTTCAGTCTGTGCTGTGAATTCGACCTGGATACACACTTCTATCCTGGAAAGAATTTCTGTGAAGGTATGCGAACATTTTTCTCAGCTCTTAGAAAAATTTTACCAGCTGACTTGATCGACGAGAGACATTTCGAACATTCTGTTATCTGCGGAAGTCGTTTCATTTTCGTGCAGTCCATGCTGTGGACTCACCTGAATATCCATTGCTCCCTCCCCCTTCTGGAAAGAGTCGTAGCTTTTTTAGATCCTCGTCGCTCTTTTTACGTTTCGTTGGATATCTAGGACGAACTTTTTTACCTTATTCCTTTCAAACTCTAATATTGAGGTTGGAGAGCCGTCATGGAAAATCAGCCATGATCCTGACGAATCTAAACCGACTCCTTGAAAGCAGAGCTATGTCATGTTTTTTTTTTTTTTTTTTTTTTTGATGACAGATTTCCAAGCTCCGAGTGATGAGAAATTTAGAAATTTTGCAGTGTTAACGGAAAGGAGGAGACAGAAACATGGAGAATGGAAATGAAGCTGAGAAAAAATGCTAAGAGCTCAGGAAAAAAAAGGCTCTTTCCAGGAGGGAGGAGAAGCGCAATTCTAGGTTGAGTGCACAGCACACACGGATCTGAAGTTGGAAACGCGAGGGGTTTAAATAGAGAAGCGAGAGTTTCTTCTAGAAACAATTTTGGATGTCTTGTTGTTTGGATCATCGAGTCGACTGGGAAAAAAATTCTCAGTGCTCTGGAAAATATTTTTTAAGTGATGAAAAAAAAAAACTTTTGGTTAATTTTTATCATGTCTTCTAGACATGATAAAAATTAACTGTCCCTCCTTTTTGTCTAGGAAGGTTGTCTCACCGTTTCTAAAAATAGATCATGACTCATTCTTGGAATAATTGCCTTGAAAAAGGGTGAGTGATGGTCTATTTTTAGAAAGGGTGAGACATCCTTCCCAGACAAAAAGAAGAGTGAGTTAATTTTTATCATGTCTTACAGACATGATAAAAATAAACCAAAAGTTTTTTTTTTTTCATCTAGAGAATTTTTTCTAGCCGACTCGATCGACAAGACATGACATGACCATTGTTTTTTTTAATAATGGACTTTCACCTATCCCTTTCAACCCTCCGAGTTTGGCTTTGGATCCGTGTCCTTGCTTCCACATTCAGAGCTCTTTTCTTCAACATTTCGTTGCAGGGGAAGAATCAATTCTCTCACGACGTTTAGATGTTCTTTCAGAATGCTAGAAAACTCATTCAAAGAAGAAGTATCTAAGGGTGGAGTTGCCGGTTGAGGAAAATTCACGAGTCTTGGAATCGGATTATGCGAATCCGTCTGTATGCCAAACTGTAAAGGTGAACCACCCGCTTTAGGAGAGCATATAATAGTAAGATCCATCTTTTTCCAATTTTTGATTTGAATATACTTGTTTCTTCTTACTCGGAACATTTTCCTTTTTCTTCCTCCTCATCCAGGAACTGAATTCCAGGTGGAACGGAAGCATTTGTAATAAACTGTTGTTTCTTGGTTCCACACGCCTGACATTTTCCCGTGACCATCGGCCGTCGATTTTTCGACATGCGATAGTGGACGTCGACCGTATCGGTCTTGGTTCGGCATTTCACACACCAAATGGAATACGAAACAGGTTCCGCGTCAGAATGCTCCATTGCAGTAACACACTCTTTATTATTTTCTTCTCTTTTGAGAGAGAGAGAGAGATCTTAACCAGAAGTGTAGATATAAAATTTAGGATACGTTTCGGATCCGTCCGCTCTTTTCGCATACCCCACTTCTTCACAGAGCTATTCCGTTTGCTGATCCGCTCTTCGAGGATAAAACTCGTTTCCCCAAGCATCGCGAGCATAACGAATTCGATCGCCGGCCGTTAAACAATATTCGACTCCATCCGCCTTTTTAGGATACATTTCATGCCCCGATTCGTCTTTGGCATAAGGGAATAAAACAGACGTATAAAGCGAATACTCGTCCCCATTTTGAAATTTCGGGTAGTATTCTCGTCCAAAAGCCGTTCGGGCATACCGTTGAGGAGCTAAAATGTATTGGTTTCCGCTTAAATCTACCGCGTAATACTCATGACCATTTTCGTCTCGAGCCAAGATAGGATTTCCTTCAGGATCCGTAACGTATAATTCGTAATGAGGATGTTGGGGGTCGGTCGGGTATCGTTCTTTCCCCGATGCGTCTACTCGATAAACAGACATGCTTAGTTCTCGTCGCCTGCTCCTTCCTTCCTCCCACTCGAGACCCGTTGAGATGAGGGTATGAGGTTGATATCTATAAAATGGGTTGACCCTTTCAAACTATTCTATTGTTTAAAGACGGGTGGGTTAGGAAAAAAAATATTAATAAAAGCAAATATCTGAACGGTTTAACACAATGGGTGAATGGAAAAAGGAATAGTTCTCTCTCTCCACTCACAGGATGGTTTCTTCTTCTTGAACGGCTCACACTCAACTGAAGCGAAACTCGGAGCTCGAAATCTTTAAATAGATCATAGAGTCCATTCCAGAAAGAATCCGGAGATGTCTTGTCCAGCCAAGTTGACTGGGAAAAAAATTCTCAGAGCTCTGAAAAAAATTCTCAGAGTTTAAAAAAAAAAAAAAACTTTTGGTTAATTTTTATCATGTCTTATAGACATGATAAAAATTAACTGTCCCCTCTTTTTGTCTGGGAAGGATGTCTCACCCATTCGAAAAAACAAACCATGACTCATTCTTGGAATTGTTGCTATTAGAAAGGGTGAGTGATGGTCTATTTTTAGAAAGAGTGAGACATCCTTCCCAGACAAAAAGGGGGGTTCATTAATTTTTATCATGTCTAGAAGACATGATAAAAATTAACCAAAAGTTTTTTTTTTTTTTTTTTTGAGTAACAGAAATTTTTTCCAGCCGACTCGATCGATAAGACGTCCCCATTTTTTATTTAAGAATGGATTCTTGTTTATTTGTGTAAGCATTCCGAGTTTCGTTTTAGATGAGTCTATGTTGTTGAAGAGGAAACATGGGTACCCTCATTTTTTTTTCCTATCTGATTTCTAAGATGAATTCAGTGAGTTCACCTTGACCTTTTCAAATTTTGTTTGTTTACTTTTAGCCCAGAGGTCGACGGATAAATCATTCTGATTTTTTATACATTTTTTTTGTGTCCCTCTCTCTCTTTCTAAGAAACCTATCTCGTTCCAAGTCTTCTCGAAGTGCTATTGTTTCGTTTCGAGACGAGGTCATTTCACATCCCCCCCTCCTCAAAAAGTGTATGTATATAAATTAAAGGAAGTGATTTTCTATACACACACTTCACCTTTTTTGAGTGGTGTCACGATGAGCCTATCCAGTAGAGAACGTCTTAGGGAAAGAATGCGTGAACAGAAACGACGCTGGCGAAGCAATTCAGCTAATCGAGAGCGAGAACGAATACTTCAAAGGGAACGTTATGCTGTTCTTAAAAAGAACTCCCGACCGCGAAAGAAACATCTTCCTCCCAAGCAGTGGGAAAGCTATACGAATTTGCAGTATAAGGATATGTGGTCCGAAGAAGCCTATCAAAAATGTATTCGACAATGTAATAAAGAGCAATACCATTTCCTGATCTACGTTCTCGTCCGTTTGTACACCTATTACGCGTTACCTGAATCGAAACGTCCCCCTCCTCTGGATATTATTGTGCAAGGATCTGCCGGAACGGGTAAATCTTTCCTGATCCAAGCTTTATACCAAAGTCTGATTCGAACGCCTCTTTTTAGCGAAGATTGCTCGGTTCTCAAACTCGCACTTAGTGCTCAAGGAGCGGTCTACATTACGGGAGATACTTTGCATCATGCCCTACGTCTTCAAATGAACGGGACTTTTGTTCGACCTCTGACCCAAGAGACTTTAGACTATTACAGACCCCTGTATGCTCCTTTACGGATGGTGATTTTGGATGACGTTTCCACGATCGGATCCAATTTATTTTCGCGCCTCGACCAGCAACTTCGACAATTGTGTCATGTGCCGGATAAACCGTTTGGGAATGTGCATATGAATAAATTCGGAGATTTGCAGCAGCTCCAACCGATTCGCGACACGCCCATTTTTTATTCTGAAGGGTGGTGGACGCCTCAATCCACGCTCTACTATGAACTAGTCGAATGTATGCGATTCTCTCTGGATTACGAGGAGAGACTCGATCGTTTAACGAGAAATCACTTTTTAGAACCGGACGATGTGGCATTTTTCTAGTCCCGCGTTCGCAGTTTCGACGAAATTCCTCGCGAAGCTATTATTCTCTGTTTTTCGAGCAAGGATACAGAGAAATATAATATGAAACGTCTCCAATCCCGAGGGACGTACTGTTCCCAATTGACTAAAACGCTCGACAGATCCAAAGGATGGATGAATGGAGCGATTGGAACACTACACCAAATAGACCAGGATGAAGACGGAGTTTTGACGCGAGTCTGGCTGCAATTTTCGAATAGTCTAGCTCCTATCGATCGCGTCTCCATTCGTATTGACACCTGTTCGACGAAAAGACTCGCATTTTATCGCGAACAGTTTCCTTTGATGTTAGCCGAAGCGATTACGGCTCATAAAGCCCAAGGAGCCACCTTTCCGTCGATCGCAATTTACATGCACGGACCTTTTAATCGATTTCAACAATATGTCGCTTTTTCTCGAGTGACTCAACCCCAGGGATTGTATATTCTGGACCAGTTTCGTCCCCGCATGAAATTGGCGAGCAAGCAAAAATACGAGGAGGAACTGGAGCGATTGCAAAACATGTCCCGGATTCCGTATGATATATCGGCTCGAGAAGAGAACCAAGATCCGTACGAGTTTCTCATGAACCTTCTTCAATGTGGGAATCGTCTTTCCTTCCATCATTCCAATAGAAACATCTCCCAAGAAAAAGAAGTCGTCAAACTAGAAGAAAAACCTTCTTTCCATGTAAAACCTGTTATAAAATGTGAATCTTAAATCTCTTTTTAAAAATTCAATAAAAAGAAATATTCTCCATCAAAACCCCTCCATTCTTTCAAAGCTTCACAAAACGCTCAACAATGTCCACACAATGGGAAGAGAAAAATCGATCTCAACGGTCCACACAACATGTTGACTCCTCAAAATATGTCTCTCCCAAGTGACAGGATGCTTCTTCTTCAACGGCTGACACTCATCTAAAGCCAAACTGGGAATGCTTAAATAGATAAGCGAGAGTTTATTCTTAAAAAAAATGGCGCTGTCTTGTCAATGGAGAATCGAGTCGGCTGGGAAAAAATTTTGAGAGCCTGGAAAAAAAAATTCTCTAACTCTAAAAAAAAAAAAAAACACTTTTGGTTAATTTTTATCATGTCTTATAGACATGATAAAAATTAACTCTACCCTCCTTTTGTCTGGGAATGTTGTCTCTCCGTTTCTAAAAATAGACCAGAACCCATTCTTGGAATTTTATTCTTTTTAGAAAGGATGAGTGATGGTCTATTTTTAGAAACGGTGAGACAACATTCCCAGACAAAAGGGGAAGGTAGTTAAATTTTATCATGTCTAAAGACATGATAAAAATTAACAAAAAGTTTTTTTTTATAGAGTTAGAAAATTTTTTTCCTGGCTCTCAAAATATTTTCCCAGCCGACTCGATTCTCCAATTGACGACACAGCGTCATTTTTTTAAGAATGGATTCTCGTTTATCTATTTAAGCATTTCGAGTGTCACTTCAGATGAATGTCAGCCGTTGAGGAAGAAAAACACAGATTCCCATTTTCTCATTTCCTTCAGAGAGAGAGAGGCCTAGATTTTCGAGACTCGATGACTTTTCAAGCATTTTTTGTTTAAGCTATTCGACTTCATATTTGTCTGACGTTCAAGAGTATGATCTCTCGTGGATGGATCTCTTCCACCTCATTCTCTTTCCAGTCGATTTAGAAGGGGAAGGGGAGATTTTTTTTCCTCATGGAGGATGTCTCCTGAATACCGTTCAAAGAGTCTATGGAGAAATTATATGGTCAGAGTCAGGGATTTCCAGGGCAATCTGCTTCTCAGCTAAAAAAAGGATCTCTCTTTCCCAGTCTGTCTTCGATTGCCTCGTTAACTGTGAAACCCATCGCTTTTCCGATTTTATGGTTCTCCCAGTATAATCAGACAGTCGGTCACAAAAGTATTCGAACACCGGTACCCTATCAGAAAATGACAAGATGGCGTTTTTTTTTCTCTTTCTCTCTGTGTGTCGTGTTATTCCATCCTAGGTTTTCTTCTCCCCCCCCCATCTTGGAAAAAACTGGAAAAAATTGGTTACGATCTCTTTTTGAATGGGGAGATGCCATTTTGAGAAAAAGCTGACGACCCTATCTTGGAGAATGAACATGACCGCTCTACACACCCTTTTACTCTCTCTCTCTCTTTGAATTGGGAAGCCATTTTGGGAAAAAGCAGACGACCCTATCTTGGAGAATGGAAATGAACGCCTCTCCCTCTCTCTTTGAAATGGGAAGCCATTTCGGGACCCTCTATTCTTGGGGAGGGAGAAAACTGAAGTCTGCATTTCGCTGTCTCTGAATGCGGAAAGCCCTTTTGGGAAAAGCGGACCCTCTTCTTCTGATCTTGGAGAACTGGAAATGAACGCTCTACACGATCTCTCTTTGAATTCAGAAGGTATTTTGGGACCTTCTAATGTTGGAAAACTGAAATGAACGCTCTACACCTTCTCTCTCTGTGTGTCTCTCTCTCTCTTTCTCTGAAATGGGTAGCCATTTGAAAACTCCCTAACTTTAGAAAAAAAACAGAAATGAACGCTCTACACCATCTCTCTTTGAAAATGGGGGGTGTCATTTTGAGACCTCCCTCCCCTAAACTTGGAAAAAAACTGAAATGAACGCTCTACACTTTCTCTCTTTGGACATGGGTAACCCTTTGGGGACCCTCTCCTCTTGGTAGAAAAAAAAACAGAACTGAAGTGAAGGCTCTACACAATCTCTCTTGGAATGGGATCCATATTTCGGGAAACGTGGATCACCTCATGCTGGAAAACTGAAGTGAACCACCAAGATTGGACTCTATATAATATTTTTTTTAATTGACATCATGACCCTCCTCCCATTTGTTATTAAAATTTTTTTTGTTTTGGTTTTTATCCCATTTCCGATGTGATTTCAGAAATGCAATTCCATAACAGTTCAATTTCATTCGAGGTTAAATGATCTAAACAGTCCTTGACCCACCCATCCGTATGATTATTTTCTTCTCCTTCCTGTTGCACCAAATTTTGTAAGTCCATATAATCATTCCATACGGGAAGGGCTGGATCCTCACAAGGCTGTCTTGAAACACTTGGAGTCTCTTTGGGATGAGTGGAGGGATCTAGGATGTCTGGACCCGGCTGCAATTCTACCTCCATGATTTCTGAACCCGTTGGAACTTGTTTACCCGGCTGAAATTCTGCCTCCATGATTTCTGGACCCGTTGGAGCTTGTGAACCCGGCTGTGATTCTGCCTCCATGATTTCTGGACCTGTTGGAACTTGTGGACCCGGCTGACATTCTACCTCTACGATGTCGGGACTTTTTGAAGCTTGTGGACCCGTCTGACATTCTACCTCTACGATGTCGGGACAGGTTGGAGAAGAAGAAGAAGAAGAAGAGTATACTGGAAGAGGTTCTGTCTGTGAGGAGTCCGAAAGAGGTTGCCTGTTTGAACAAGTCGGGGAAGAAGAAGAAGAAGAAGAAGAAGCTTCTGGATTCTGAAGCGGATCTTGCACGCCAGGTAGGTTCCGGTAAGTCAACCGTTTTTTAAGAGGTAATTGTTTTTCTTCCTCCTCATCTTCAATTGTGATGACTTCAATTTCATTCCGTTGCCGGGTCGATTTTGTTTCGGGAAATAACGGTTTGGTCCAGCTCCTCTTATCATCTAAGGAAGGGATGGGTAAAGGTGGCGGAGGGTTTTCTTCTTCTTTTTCTTGAAACATCATCGGCGATTGGAAAGAAATCTCCTCTCCCAATTGTTTCCAAAGCGAGTACGAGCACCGATCGACGAGAAAGAGACTCTTCTGGGTTGTGACGATGAGACATTGCGTTTTCGGGGGAACGACATAGTTTTGAAAAGGTCTTAGAATATATTTCTTATATTTCATCCTGTCGCTGACTTTAAAACTTCTTTCCTTCAGATTGGGGGACGATGATTCGTAATAGGCGAGAGGAGCGGCTGTGGTCTGAACAATATGAACTTCGTCCTCAGCCGTCGTTCTCACTCCAAACGTAAAATATCGTTTCGTGAGAAAAATATTCTTCCACCGAAAACTCGTGCGCGGATCCGTATATCGCCGGTCTGTTTGAATGGGCCGTCTCAAAGCTCGATCCATCCGATTCCAAGAGAAGGGAGATTCCTCTTTCGTTTGTTGCGATTCGAATAAATTTCTGTATATATTCTGAACGAGCAGGTTGGAGGATTCGACATCTTGGTTGAAAGAAACGATCGCTTGATGAGGTGGTAAATGCGGAATAAATGTCGCACAATGACACGCCAAAAAAATTTTCAAGTTGGAGATTTGCTTTAGCGTCTTCAAATCCTCCCCGTTCGAAATCCGTTGAGTTGGGAAAACGTCTAATAGCGACATGGCTCCCAATGGAAAAGAAATGACCTCGCCCAGTACTCTCGTCTTTTTATATATCTATATAGACACACACAGACACACATAGAGGCTCTATGACGTCCGTTTTATTTGTTTTTTTTCGTTTCTCTCTCTCTTCTTTCCAAGAAATCTTATCTCCATGACCTCTTTTACTTTTCTTAAAAAGATGAATGTGTGTGGGAATGAGGATGTGAAAGTAATAATTTAATAAACAAAAAATTATCCAACCATGACCTTCTTTTTTTTTCAAAGTCAACCTTTCCAATCCAAGGACGTCCAGAGATAGAGGAAGCAGGGAGAGAGGAGGAGGAGGGAAGGGAAGGTCACACTCTCTTTCTCTCTATAAATAAAAGGGGAGAGCTCCAAAGTCGTATTTTTGTCCAAGTGGATCATGAGGAGGCATCTCCAGCTCACTACGTGTATTCCTTTCAAATATAAATATGTTGATCTTTCCTTTTATATCATCCAAGAAGTCGTTTACCTGAAAGCCTCCGATTTTTCAAAATGTGCGGGTTATTATACCGTGGGGAGTTATCAAAAGATGCGGTACGAATTTTTATCCGACGAAAACGTGTTGATGGCTCGTGACATTCCACCTTTGGATGCACAAATTTTGTTAATGAAACGGGCCAAATATTTTTACACGTCCCACTTTCTAACCGTCTCGCAAATGAATAGGATTATGGATCGTCTTGAGAAGACAAAAGGGATTCTCGTTCATTTTAGTGAATGGTTGCACAAATGTTTGCACGAACCTCTCTCGATCGAGAAGACTGGGAAGAATACCTATTATATTCTTCTCGAGGACTCTCCTCCTTCGTCTCATCATAGAGAGGCCACGACTTTTGAAAAAATCCTCGAGCAAGAAAAAATAGAATGGTGGAACAACTACCCCATCCCTCTCCCCGAGCATCAAGAGGAGCCTGTTCAGAAGAAAAAGAAAAAACCTTTCCAAAAGCCTATCCTCATCCTCCTCGATAATGATGGGGATGAGGAGAAGCCTGTTCAGATTCCTCTCAGTTTGTCAAAACCCGTCGAGGATGAAAAACCTCTCCGTTCCTCAAAACCCCTTGAGGAAGAGAGACCCCTCGAGAAGGAGAAATCTCTCCCATTGTCAAACCTCCTCGAAGATGAAAAACCTCTCCCTTTCTCAAGACCCATCGAAGATGAAAAACCTCTCCATTTATCAAGACCCTTCGAAAATGAGGGACCTCTCGATTTGTCAAAACCCCTCGAGGATAAGGGAACCAAAACTTCTCTCTCTTTCGAAGAGGAGGGACCTCTCAATTTGTCAAGACCCCTCAAGAATAAGGGAACCGAAAATCCTCTCCCTTTCTCAAGACTTCTCGAGGAGGAGGAGGAGGAGAGACCGCTTCATGTCTCAAGACAGGACCCCCTCTATCTCTTGAGGATCCGAGGGAAACGATTCCTATTGAAAAACCATCTATCAACGATCCCCAGAAAAGGTCTTCGGAGGAGATTAGACTTCCATGTAGAAAACGAATCTGCCACAATCATCATCATCATAATAATAATAATAATAATAATAATAATATACCCCCTTCTCAACAAAAGAATCCTACAACATTTGCAGATAAATGCATTCAAACCAATCCCTTTATAGTAACCCTTTTGATTGGAGAACCCGTGCATTAGCCTCGAAAAATAAAATGAGATTCTAGACTGTTTCTATGACCAGAATGTTAAGCCAATAGATAGGTTTAGCTCAGAATTTTTCTTTTAAAAGAAAATAAATAAATAATCCAAAGACTATTCGTAAATATAAATGGTAAAGTCTTGAGTCGGCTGGAAAAAAATTTTCAGAGCTGAAAAAAATTCTACAACTCCAAAAAAAAAAAAAAAAAAAAAAACTTCTTGTTAATTTTTATCATGTCTTAGACATGATAAAAATTAACAACCCCCTTCCCTTTTCATCTGGGAATGTTGTCTCACTCTTTTGAAAAACAAATCGTGATTCATTCATGGAATGATTGCCATTAGAGAAAGGATGAGTCATGGTCTATTTTTAGAAAGGGTGAGACATCCTTCCCAGACAAAAAGAAGAGAGAGTTAATTTTTATCATGTCTATAAGACATGATAAAAATTAACAAAAAGTTTTTTTTTTTTTTTTTTTTTTTTTTTTTTTTTCAATTCAGGAAATTTTTCTCTGAGCTTTGCCAATTTTTTTCCCAGCCAGCTTCATCCATAAAACAACATCTCTCAAAATCTTTTCTCACTTAACTATTTAAACCACTCGAATTTTTTTGCTTCCAATGAGTCCACGCATCTTGGCCTTTCTTCCACTCTGCTCTGAGAAAGATAAGGTAGATTGTTTTCGGTGGACCGTCCTGTTGACGCTTCCGATTTATATAGAGAGTTATATATAGATAGGGTCCCTCCTAACTCCCTCTATTATGACTATTATTCTTTTCTTCTTTTTTTTTCCAAGAAATATACAAAGAATGATCCACAGTTTTTTTTCCGTTAATGAAAAACAAATATGCTTCTACCTTCCGACTTCTTTTTTAGTACCTCTTTAGGTGTCTCCTCCTTCTGGATCTTTTCCTTCTCCTCTCTTCCTCGCGAGCAGGGAATTGGAAATGCTGTTCAGGATGCAACGCTCGTAAAGACTCCATTTTCTTCCTGGAGAGGGCGTCTACGGCAAACACCGTCTTGTCATGAAATTGGAGTTGGTAGTAAAGAGGTCCGTGAATAATGTACACGGAGCGAGCTCGCAGTCGATAGGGAATCATACGATACCCGTCGGCTTCTGATTCCATTTCCCATCCATAAAGACGGATAGAAGCTTCTCCGGTTTGAAGAATATGAACCCACTCGGGTGAAACGTAAAACAGTTTTAAAAAAGTTCCAGCATCGACGGCGATCACATTTTCCCATCGCAGATAAGCGTGTAAGCGAAAGGTTCCTGCCTCCATCATCGATTGGAAAGCAAAGTGCTTGAAAACTTCGATGGACGAAAAATAATGCAGGATTTTTCCATTTTAACAGGATAAATAGCACATGGTTTCTTGGACGATTTGTTCCATACGCTCCGGGTCCCGAAACCATTCTTCGAAACGGGAGAGAGGTTCCCATTGATCAGCTACTTCGAGATGACAGACGGGCGTGATTTCCACTAGGGTAGGTAGAACTGCAACAGCATCGGTCGACATTTTAGTTTTGCTCGGTTGAGAAGGAAGAACGAGAATGAACCCTGTAGGCAGAAAAACTCGTATCTATATAAATACTAGAGGAAAAAAGGCGGGGGGGGAAGGGAAGTTCTTCCTTCCTCCCAAAGAATAAGGAAAGTGGGTGGAAAGAAAAAAATCATTTCACTCTCAGGAAAAAAAAAAGAATTTTTTTCTTGTCAACATGTTTCTAAAAATAGATTTCCAACAAAGGTTCATTCTTTTCTTAGAAATCTATTTTTAGAAAAGAATTGACATATCCTTCAAAACAAATTTCTTTTTTTTCCCTCCCTCCAGCAGCCAACTGGATGGGCAAGCGTTTCGGGTCAGATCAGTCCGTGCTGACATTGATTTTTTTTAAATACAATGGAATTAGTATAGGAATGTACTAGAAACTGACCCAAGGTTGAAAAGAAAATATCAAAATCAATACTCACTTATTGACGATTTCTTTTTTCCAAATTCCTGTTGAAGAATTCTTGATGGGTTATCCAATCTCTAGACCTGTCTGAAGGGAATTCAATCTAAGGTGAGCGCGCATTTACCTGACGCGAAACTCGGAATATCTGCATAAATAACAAAACGTCCATTCTTAAAAACTCATCGTCTAGTCCATTGAGTTGGTTGGAGGGGGAGAAAAAATTTCTAAGCAATTAAAAAAAAAAAACTTTTTGTTAATTTTTATCATGTCTTATAAACATGATAAAAATTAACTGTCCCCTCTTTTTGTCAAGAAAGGATGTCTCACCGTTTCGAAAACGAAACCAAAACTCATCCTTCTCATGGCAATTATTCCAAGAATGAGTCACGGTTTGTTTTTCGAAACGGTGAGACATCCTTCCCAGACAAAAACAAGAGAGAGTTAATTTTTATCATGTCTAGAAGACATGATAAAAATTAACCAAAAGTTTTTTTTTTTTTATCACTCAGAAATTTTTTCCAAAGCTCTGAGAATTTTTTCCCAGCCGACTCGATGATCCAAACAAGACAGATAAAAATTGTTTCTAGAAGGAACTCTCCCTTCTCTATTTAAACCACTCGTGTTTCCAACTTTAGTTCAGTCTGTGCTGTGAATTCGACCTGGATACACACTTCTCCCTCCTGGAAAGAATTTCTGTGAAGGTATGCGAACATTTTTCTCAGCTCTTAGAAAAATTTTACCAGCTGACTTGATCGACGAGAGACATCTCGAACATTCTGTTATCTGCGGAAGTCGTTTCATTTTCGTGCAGTCCATGCTGTGGACTCACCTGAATATCCATTGCTCCCTCCCCCTTCTGGAAAGAGTCGTAGCTTTTTTAGATCCTCGTCGCTCTTTTTACGTTTCGCTGGATATCTAGGACGAACTTTTTTACCTTATTCCTTTCAAACTCTAATATTGAGGTTGGAGAGCCGTCATGGAAAATCAGCCATGATCCTGACGAATCTAAACCGACTCCTTGAAAGCAGAGCTATGTCATGTTTTTTTTTTTTTTTTTTTTTTTTTTTTTGATGACAGATTTCCAAGCTCCGAGTGATGAGAAAATTAGAAATTTTGCAGTGTTAACGGAAAGGAGGAGACAGAAACCTGGAGAATGGAAATGAAGCTGAGAAAAAATGCTAAGAGCTCAGGAAAAAAAAGGCTCTTTCCAGGAGGGAGGAGAAGCGCAATTCTAGGTTGAGTGCACAGCACACACGGATCTGAAGTTGGAAACGCGAGGGGTTTAAATAGAGAAGCGAGAGTTTCTTCTAGAAACAATTTTGGATGTCTTGTTGTTTGGATCATCGAGTCGACTGGGAAAAAAAATTCTCAGTGCTCTGGAAAATATTTTTTAAGAGATGAAAAAAAAAAAACTTTTGGTTAATTTTTATCATGTCTTCTAGACATGATAAAAATTAACTGTCCCTCCTTTTTGTCTAGGAAGGTTGTCTCACCGTTTCTAAAAATAGATCATGACTCATTCTTGGAATAATTGCCTTGAAAAAGGGTGAGTGATGGTCTATTTTTAGAAAGGGTGAGACATCCTTCCCAGACAAAAAAGAAGAGAGAGTTAATTTTTATCATGTCTGTAAGACATGATAAAAATTAACCAAAAGTTTTTTTTTTCATCTAGAGAATTTTTTCTAGCCGACTCGATCGACAAGACATGACATGACCATTGTTTTTTTTAATAATGGACTTTCACCTATCCCTTTCAACACTCCGAGTTTGGCTTTGGATCCGTGTCCTTGCTTCCACATTCAGAGCTCTTTTCTTCAACATTTCGTTGCAGGGGAAGAATCAATTCTCTCACGACGTTTAGATATTCTTTCAGAATGCTAGAAAACTCATTCAAAGAAGAAGTATCTAAGGGTGGAGTTGCCGGTTGAGGAAAATTCACGAGTCTTGGAATCGGATTATGCGAATCCGTCTGTATGCCAAACTGTAAAGGTGAACCACCCGCTTTAGGAGAGCATATAATAGTAAGATCCATCTTTTTCCAATTTTTGATTTGAATATACTTGTTTCTTCTTACTCGGAACATTTTCCTTTTTCTTCCTCCTCATCCAAGGACTGAATTCCAGGTGGAACGGAAGCATTTGTAATAAACTGTTGTTTCTTGGTTCCACACGCCTGACATTTTCCCGTGACCATCGGCCGTCGATTTTTCGACATGCGATAGTGGACGTCGACCGTATCGGTCTTGGTTCGGCATTTCACACACCAAATGGAATACGAAACAGGTTCCGCGTCAGAATGCTCCATTGCAGTAACACACTCTTTATTATTTTCTTCTCTTTTGAGAGAGAGAGAGAGATCTTAACCAGAAGTGTAGATATAAAATTTAGGATACGTTTCGGATCCGTCGGCTCTTTTCGCATACCCCACTTCTTCACAGAGCTATTCCATTTGCTGATCCGCTCTTCGAGGATAAAACTCGTTTCCCCAAGCATCGCGAGCATAACGAATTCGATCGCCGGCCGTTAAACAATATTCGACTCCATCCGCCTTTTTAGGATACATTTCATGCCCCGATTCGTCTTTGGCATAAGGGAATAAAACAGACGTATAAAGCGAATACTCGTCCCCATTTTGAAATTTCGGGTAGTATTCTCGTCCAAAAGCCGTTCGGGCATACCGTCGAGGAGCTAAAATGTATTGGTTTCCGTTCAAATCTACCGCGTAATACTCATGACCATTTTCGTCTCGAGCCAAGATAGGATTTCCTTCAGGATCCGTAACGTATAATTCGTAATGAGGATGTTGGGGGTCGGTCGGGTATCGTTCTTTCCCCGATGCGTCTACTCGATAAACAGACATGCTTAGTTCTCGTCGCCTGCTCCTTCCTTCCTCCCACTCGAGACCCGTTGAGATGAGGGTATGAGGTTGATATCTATAAAATGGGTTGACCCTTTCAAACTATTCTATTGTTTAAAGACGGGTGGGTTAGGAAAAAAAATATTAATAAAAGCAAATATCTGAACGGTTTAACACAATGGGTGAATGGAAAAAGGAATAGTTCTCTCTCTCCACTCACAGGATGGTTTGTTCTTCTTGAACGGCTCACACTCAACTGAAGCGAAACTCGGAGCTCGAAATGTTTAAATAGATCATAGAGTCCATTCCAGAAAGAATCCGGAGATGTCTTGTCCAGCCAAGTTGACTGGGAAAAAAATTCTCAGAGCTCTGAAAAAAATTCTCAGAGTTTAAAAAAAAAAAAAAACTTTTGGTTAATTTTTATCATGTCTTATAGACATGATAAAAATTAACTGTCCCCTCTTTTTGTCTGGGAAGGATGTCTCACCCATTCGAAAAAACAAACCATGACTCATTCTTGGAATTGTTGCTATTAGAAAGGGTGAGTGATGGTCTATTTTTAGAAAGAGTGAGACATCCTTCCCAGACAAAAAGGGGGGTTCATTAATTTTTATCATGTCTAGAAGACATGATAAAAATTAACCAAAAGTTTTTTTTTTTTTTTTTTTTGAGTAACAGAAATTTTTTCCAGCCGACTCGATCGATAAGACGTCCCCATTTTTTATTTAAGAATGGATTCTTGTTTATTTGTGTAAGCATTCCGAGTTTCGTTTTAGATGAGTCTATGTTGTTGAAGAGGAAACATGGGTACCCTCATTTTTTTTTCCTATCTGATTTCTCAGATGAATTCAGTGAGTTCACCTTGACCTTTTCAAATTTTGTTTGTTTACTTTTAGCCCAGAGGTCGACGGATAAATCATTCTGATTTTTTATACATTTTTTTTGTGTCCCTCTCTCTCTTTCTAAGAAACCTATCTCGTTCCAAGTCTTCTCGAAGTGCTATTGGTTCGTTTCGAGACGAGGTCATTTCACATCCCCCCTCCTCAAAAAGTATATGTATATAAATTAAAGGAAGTGATTTTCTATACACACACTTCACCTTTTTTGAGTGGTGTCACGATGAGCCTATCCAGTAGAGAACGTCTTAGGGAAAGAATGCGTGAACAGAAACGACGCTGGCGAAGCAATTCAGCTAATCGAGAGCGAGAACGAATACTTCAAAGGGAACGTTATGCTGTTCTTAAAAAGAACTCCCGACCGCGAAAGAAACATCTTCCTCCCAAGCAGTGGGAAAGCTATACGAATTTGCAGTATAAGGATATGTGGTCCGAAGAAGCCTATCAAAAATGTATTCGACAATGTAATAAAGAGCAATACCATTTCCTGATCTACGTTCTCGTCCGTTTGTACACCTATTACGCGTTACCTGAATCGAAACGTCCCCCTCCTCTGGATATTATTGTGCAAGGATCTGCCGGAACGGGTAAATCTTTCCTGATCCAAGCTTTATACCAAAGTCTGATTCGAACGCCTCTTTTTAGCGAAGCGTGCTCGGTTCTCAAACTCGCACTTAGTGCTCAAGGAGCGGTCTACATTACGGGAGATACTTTGCATCATGCCCTACGTCTTCAAATGAACGGGACTTTTGTTCGACCTCTGACCCAAGAGACTTTAGACTATTACAGACCCCTGTATGCTCCTTTACGGATGGTGATTTTGGATGACGTTTCCACGATCGGATCCAATTTATTTTCGCGCCTCGACCAGCAACTTCGACAATTGTGTCATGTGCCGGATAAACCGTTTGGGAATGTGCATATGATTAAATTCGGAGATTTGCAGCAGCTCCAACCGATTCGCGACACGCCCATTTTTTATTCTGAAGGGTGGTGGACGGCTCAATCCACACTCTACTATGAACTAGGCGAATGTAAGCGATTCTCTCTGGATTACGAGGAGAGACTCGATCGTTTAACGAGAAATCACTTTTTAGAACCGGACGATGTGGCATTTTTCCAGTCCCGCGTTCGCAGTTTCGACGAAATTCCTCGCGAAGCTATTATTCTCTGTTTTTCGAGCAAGGATACAGAGAAATATAATATGAAACGTCTCCAATCCCGAGGGACGTACTGTTCCCAATTGACTAAAACGCTCGACAGATCCAAAGGATGGATGAATGGAGCGATTGGAACACTACACCAAATAGACCAGGATGAAGACGGAGTTTTGACGCGAGTCTGGCTGCAATTTTCGAATAGTCTAGCTCCTATCGATCGCGTCTCCATTCGTATTGACACCTGTTCGACGAAAAGACTCGCATTTTATCGCGAACAGTTTCCTTTGATGTTAGCCGAAGCGATTACGGCTCATAAAGCCCAAGGAGCCACCTTTCCGTCGATCGCAATTTACATGCACGGACCTTTTAATCGATTTCAACAATATGTCGCTTTTTCTCGAGTGACTCAACCCCAGGGATTGTATATTCTGGACCAGTTTCGTCCCCGCATGAAATTGGCGAGCAAGCAAAAATACGAGGAGGAACTGGAGCGATTGCAAAACATGTCCCGGATTCCGTATGATATATCGGCTCGAGAAGAGAACCAAGATCCGTACGAGTTTCTCATGAACCTTCTTCAATGTGGGAATCGTCTTTCCTTCCATCATTCCAATAGAAACATCTCCCAAGAAAAAGAAGTCGTCAAACTAGAAGAAAAACCTTCTTTCCATGTAAAACCTGTTATAAAATGTGAATCTTAAATCTCTTTTTAAAAATTCAATAAAAAGAAATATTCTCCATCAAAACCCCTCCATTCTTTCAAAGCTTCACAAAACGCTCAACAATGTCCACACAATGGGAAGAGAAAAATCGATCTCAACGGTCCACACAACATGTTGACTCCTCAAAATATGTCTCTCCCAAGTGACAGGATGCTTCTTCTTCAACGGCTGACACTCATCTAAAGCCAAACTGGGAATGCTTAAATAGATAAGCGAGAGTTTATTCTTAAAAAAAATGGCGCTGTCTTGTCAATGGAGAATCGAGTCGGCTGGGAAAAAATTTTGAGAGCCTGGAAAAAAAAATTCTCTAACTCTAAAAAAAAAAAAAAAAAACACTTTTGGTTAATTTTTATCATGTCTTATAGACATGATAAAAATTAACAAAAAGTTTTTTTTTATAGAGTTAGAAAATTTTTTTCCTGGCTCTCAAAATATTTTCCCAGCCGACTCGATTCTCCAATTGACGACACAGCGTCATTTTCTTAAGAATGGATTCTCGTTTATCTATTTAAGCATTTCGAGTGTCACTTCAGATGAATGTCAGCCGTTGAGGAAGAAAAACACAGATTCCCATTTTCTCATTTCCTTCAGAGAGAGAGAGGCCTAGATTTTCGAGACTCGATGACTTTTCAAGCATTTTTTGTTTAAGCTATTCGACTTCATATTTGTCTGACGTTCAAGAGTATGATCTCTCGTGGATGGATCTCTTCCACCTCATTCTCTTTCCAGTCGATTTAGAAGGGGAAGGGGAGATTTTTTTCCCTCATGGAGGATGTCTCCTGAATACCGTTCAAAGAGTCTATGGAGAAATTATATGGTCAGAGTCAGGGATTTCCAGGGCAATCTGCTTCTCAGCTAAAAAAAAGGATCTCTCTTTCCCAGTCTGTCTTCGATTGCCTCGTTAACTGTGAAACCCATCGCTTTTCCGATTTTATGGTTCTCCCAGTATAATCAGACAGTCGGTCACAAAAGTATTCGAACACCGGTACCCTATCAGAAAATGACAAGATGGCGTTTTTTTTTTTCTCTTTCTCTCTGTGTGTCGTGTTATTCCATCCTAGGTTTTCTTCTCCCCCCCCATCTTGGAAAAAACTGGAAAAAATTGGTTACGATTTCTTTTTGAATGGGGAGATGCCATTTTGAGAAAAAGCTGACGACCCTATCTTGGAGAATGAACATGACCGCTCTACACACCCTTTTACTCTCTCTCTCTCTCTCTTTGAATTGGGAAGCCATTTTGGGAAAAAGCAGACGACCCTATCTTGGAGAATGGAAATGAACGCCTCTCCCTCTCTCTTTGAAATGGGAAGCCATTTTGGGACCCTCTATTCTTGGGGAGGGAGAAAACTGAAGTCTGCATTTCGCTGTCTCTGAATGCGGAAAGCCCTTTTGGGAAAAGCGGACCCTCTTCTTCTGATCTTGGAGAACTGGAAATGAACGCTCTACACGATCTCTCTTTGAATTCAGAAGGTATTTTGGGACCTTCTAATGTTGGAAAACTGAAATGAACGCTCTACACCTTCTCTCTCTGTGTGTCTCTCTCTCTTTCTCTGAAATGGGTAGCCATTTGAAAACTCCCTAACTTTGGAAAAAAACAGAAATGAACGCTCTACACCATCTCTCTTTGAAAATGGGGGGGTGTCATTTTGAGACCTCCCTCCCCTAAACTTGGAAAAAAAACTGAAATGAACGCTCTACACTTTCTCTCTTTGGACATGGGTAACCCTTTGGGGACCCTCTCCTCTTGGTAGAAAAACAAAACAGAACTGAAGTGAAGGCTCTACACAATCTCTCTTGGAATGGGATCCATATTTCGGGAAACGTGGATCACCTCATGCTGGAAAACTGAAGTGAACCACCAAGATTGGACTCTATATAATATTTTTTTTAATTGACATCATGACCTTCCTCCCATTTGTTATTAAATTTTTTTTGTTTTGGTTTTTATCCCATTTCCGATGTGATTTCAGAAATGCAATTCCATAACAGTTCGATTTCCTTCGAGGTTAAATGATCTAAACAGTCTTTGACCCACCCATCCGTATGATTATTTTCTTCTCCTTCCTGTTGCACCAAATTTTGTAAGTCCATATAATCATTCCATACGGGAAGGGCTGGATCCTCACAAGGCTGTCTTGAAACACTTGGAGTCTCTTTGGGATGAGTGGAGGGATCTAGGATGTCTGGACCCGGCTGCAATTCTACCTCCATGATTTCTGGACCCGTTGGAACTTGTTTACCCGGCTGAAATTCTACCTCCATGATTTCTGGACCCGTTGGAACTTGTGAACCCGGCTGTGATTCTGCCTCCATGATTTCTGGACCTGTTGGAACTTGTGGACCCCGCTGACATTCTACCTCTACGATGTCGGGACTTTTTGAAGCTTGTGGACCCGTCTGACATTCTACCTCTACGATGTCGGGACAGGTTGGAGAAGAAGAAGAAGAAGAAGAGGATACTGGAAGAGGTTCTGTCTGTGAGGAGTCCGAAAGAGGTTGCCTGTTTGAACAAGTCGGGGAAGAAGAAGAAGAAGCTTCTGGATTCTGAAGCGGATCTTGCACGCCAGGTAGGTTCCGGTAAGTCGACCGTTTTTTAAGAGGTAATTTTTTTTCTTCCTCCTCATCTTCAATTGTGATGACTTCAATTTCATTCCGTTGCCGGGTCGATTTTGTTTCGGGAAATAACGGTTTGGTCCAGCTCCTCTTATCATCTAAGGAAGGGATGGGTAAAGGTGGAGGAGGGTTTTCTTCTTCTTTTTCTTGAAACATCATCGGCGATTGGAAAGAAATCTCCTCTTTCAATTGTTTCCAAAGCGAGTACGAGCACCGATCGACGAGAAAGAGACTCTTCTGGGTCGTGACGATAAGACATTGCGTTTTCGGGGGAACGACATAGTTTTGAAAAGGTCTTAGAATATATTTCTTATATTTCATCCTGTCGCTGACTTTAAAACTTCTTTCCTTCAGATTGGGGGACGATGATTCGTAATAGGCGAGAGGAGCGGCTGTGGTTTGAACAATATGAACTTCGTCCTCAGCCGTCGTTCTCACTCCAAACGTAAAATATCGTTTCGTGAGAAAAATATTCTTCCACCGAAAACTCGTGCGCGGATCTGTATATCGCCGGTCTGTTTGAATGGGCCGTCTCAAAGCTCGATCCATCCGATTCCAAGAGAAGGGAGATTCCTCTTTCGTTTGTTGCGATTCGAATAAATTTCTGTATATATTCTGAACGAGCAGGTTGGAGGATTCGACATCTTGGTTGAAAGAAACGATCGCTTGATGAGGTGGTAAATGCGGAATAAATGTCGCACAATGACACGCCAAAAAAATTTTCAAGTTGGAGATTTGCTTTAGCGTCTTCAAATCCTCCCCGTTCGAAATCCGTTGAGTTGGAAAAACGTCTAATAGCGACATGGCTCCCAATGGAAAAGAAATGATCTCGCCCAGTACTCTCGTCTTTTTATATATCTATATAGACACACACAGACACACATAGAGGCTCTATGACGTCCGTTTTATTTGTTTTTTTTCGTTTCTCTCTCTCTTCTTTCCAAGAAATCTTATCTCCATGACCTCTTTTACTTTTCTTAAAAAGATGAATGTGTGTGGGAATGAGGAAGTGAAAGTAATAATTTAATAAACAAAAAATTATCCAACCATGACCTTCTTTTTTTTTCAAAGTCAACCTTTCCGATCCAAGGACGTCCAGAGATAGAGGAAGCAGGGAGAGAGGAGGAGGAGGGAAGGGAAGGTCACACTCTCTATAAATAAAAGGGGAGAGCCCCAAAGTCGTATTTTTGTCCAAGTGGATCATGAGGAGGCATCTCCAGCTCACTACGTGTATTCCTTTCAAATATAAATATGTTGATCTCTCCTTTTATATCATCCAAGGAGTCGTTTACCTGAAAGCCTCCGATTTTTCAAAATGTGCGGGTTATTATACCGTGGGGAGTTATCAAAAGATGCGGGACGAATTTTTATCCGACGAAAACGTGTTGATGGCTCGTGACATTCCACCTTTGGATGCACAAATTTTGTTAATGAAACGAGCCAAATATTTTTACACGTCCCACTTTCTAACCGTCTCGCAAATGAATAGGATTATGGATCGTCTTGAGAAGACAAAAGGGATTCTCGTTCATTTTAGTGAATGGTTGCACAAATGTTTGCACGAACCTCTCTCGATCGAGAAGACTGGGAAGAATACCTATTATATTCTTCTCGAGGACTCTCCTCCTTCGTCTCATCATAGAGAGGCCACGACTTTTGAAAAAATCCTCGAGCAAGAAAAAATAGAATGGTGGAACAACTACCCCATCCCTCTCCCCGAGCATCAAGAGGAGCCTGTTCAGAAGAAAAAGAAAAAACCTTTCCAAAAGCCTATCCTCATCCTCCTCGATAATGATGGGGATGAGGAGAAGCCTGTTCAGATTCCTCTCAGTTTGTCAAAACCCGTCGAGGATGAAAAACCTCTCCGTTCCTCAAAACCCCTTGAGGAAGAGAGACCCCTCGAGAAGGAGAAATCTCTCCCATTGTCAAACCTCCTCGAAGATGAAAAACCTCTCCCTTTCTCAAGACCCATCGAAGATGAAAAACCTCTCCATTTATCAAGACCCTTCGAAAATGAGGGACCTCTCGATTTGTCAAAACCCCTCGAGGATAAGGGAACCAAAACTTCTCTCTCTTTCGAAGAGGAGGGACCTCTCAATTTGTCAAGACCCCTCAAGAATAAGGGAACCGAAAATCCTCTCCCTTTCTCAAGACTTCTCGAGGAGGAGGAGGAGGAGAGACCGCTTCATGTCTCAAGACAGGACCCCCTCTATCTCTTGAGGATCCGAGGGAAACGATTCCTATTGAAAAACCATCTATCAACGATCCCCAGAAAAGGTCTTCGGAGGAGATTAGACTTCCATGTAGAAAACGAATCTGCCACAATCATCATCATCATAATAATAATAATAATAATAATAATAATAATATACCCCCTTCTCAACAAAAGAATCCTACAACATTTGCAGATAAATGCATTCAAACCAATCCCTTTATAGTAACCCTTTTGATTGGAGAACCCGTGCATTAGCCTCGAAAAATAAAATGAGATTCTAGACTGTTTCTATGACCAGAATGTTAAGCCAATAGATAGGTTTAGCTCAGAATTTTTCTTTTAAAAGAAAATAAATAAATAATCCAAAGACTATTCGTAAATATAAATGGTAAAGTCTTGAGTCGGCTGGAAAAAAATTTTCAGAGCTGAGAAAAATTCTACAACTCCAAAAAAAAAAAAAAACCTTTGTTAATTTTTATCATGTCTTAGACATGATAAAAATTAACGACCCCCTTCCCTTTTCATCTGGGAATGTTGTCTCACTCTTTTGAAAAACAAATCGTGATTCATTCATGGAATGATTGCCATTAGAGAAAGGATGAGTCATGGTCTATTTTTATAAAGGGTGAAACATCCTTCCCAGACAAAAAGGGAGGGTCATTAATTATCCTGTCTAAAGACATGATAAAAATTAACCAAAAAGTTTTTTTTTTTTTTTTTTCAGCTCTGAGAAATTTTTTTTCTCCCAGCCGATTCGAGACTTTACCATTTCTTTTAAGAATGATTTCTCTCTGATCTATTATTTCAAAATTCCAAGTTTCGCTTCAGAACCATCTATGCTGTTGAAGAAGTAACGTGATATATGTATTTTTTTAATGAGTTCTGTCAAGATTGAATTGTGCAGGATCGACCTTGCGAATTTCTTCTCTGTGTCTTTAAATAATAATGATACCGAACTGCTTTTTGTAGAGCGCAATGGAAAAAACCTTTTGTATGGTTAGGACAATTCATGTGTTCGATCCCATTGTATTTGAGAATCTCTTGCGTCGATCCCGAAATGTAATAAATGGATCTTTGCAACCATTTCTCTAAAAACCGCCGTTTCATTTCTCCTCGCACCCAAATCATGGAAAAAGTTTCCGTCAACATCGTTAACACCCATGGAAAATAACTGTACGGAATTTCTCCTTCGTACCACGACAAGCCGTGATAATAATCACTTGCCCACACAGCGGTTCGTTTTTCTTTCTCGGTGAGCATTTGCCATGGAAACGGGGGTTTAAAAACAAATAACCCTCGAGAAGTACCGTCCAATGTGACGTAAGCCAATTCTTTCACAATAAAGGCTCCTTGAGAATCGTAGAAACCTTCAAAGTCGAGCACGAGTTCCATGTTTTTTATTTCTTCTTCTTTCCAAGGTGACCTTTATTATTATGATGATGGATGTGTATTGAGATACGCACGATATTATTCAAAAAACAAATATATATACGAATGTGACCTTTCCTAGAATTCATACGACCTGTCACGTGCAACCTTCTCTCTCTATATATATAAAAGAGGAGACGGCGAGAGAACGCTATCCATTTTTTCCTTCAGGACACACAGCGAGAGAGAGAGAGAGAGAGAGAATTTTGTTTTCTTTTTTTCCTCAATTGAAGAAGATGGACATTTTGAGTACCAAACCTCTCAAAGATTCCTACATTGTTCTGGACATGGAATACTTTCACTGTTATGATCCAAAGACGGGAGATATATGTTTCATCTTGAAAGAACTGGGCTACATCACTTGCGATTTAACCTTATGCGGATCCATGATTTTTCTGCCTCCTGTCCATTACGATGACTTATCGTCCCGCAATCAAGCTGTGGTCAACCAGACTACAAATAATCGACACGGCCTGCAATGGACCGAGGGTCGTCTTTCCTACGAGCATCTTCCTACAATCCTGAAAATGCTGACCGAAAATGTGGAGGTGATCTACGTCAATGGATACGATAAAGCCGAATTTTTCAGCAAGCTCTGCCAGCGATCCGTTTACGAGTTTTACATCCAGGGAAAACCGAGTGGCGGAACAAGTCGAAATGCACGCGACACCAATATTTCCAAAAGATGATTCATTGTGCCGAGAAGGTGAGAAATTTTCGATACCATTTGATGGAGGGTAGTTACGTTTTCCGGAAATTACATTGTTACCCCTCCGAAAGCAAAGCTGTCGAAGACGAAGAGGAGGCGGAAGAATCTCCCCAGGAGAACTCGTGCGACGATGAGGAGGAGGAGGAGGTGAAGGATGAACTTTCTAATAATAATAATAAATGTCTAAGTTGGGATGCTTTAGAGACCCAAGAATATTGGTCTCAACCCTTATCTCACCTAGACCTGAAAGAGGATCCTCAAGTGTACCCTTTGTGGTCCTCTTCTAAAATTTGGTCTTGGAGAGAACCCTTGAATGTTCATGAATGAAATGGTATGTAAATCCCTAGAGAAAAAAATAAAAAAAAGTTCCTTTTTTTTGTAATATGTTGATTTCTTTCCAATCCCACTTCTTTTCCATAACTCAACCCCAATCGACGAGAAGAAGAAGAATTTTCCAAGTTACACAAGACGAATCTTCCAAGTTACACAAGACGTAGAAAGATTTCACAAGGATTTATAAATCACACGCTCCCACATGATATATATATAGAGAGAAAAAGACCCTCTGTGCTCTAGCCAATACGTCAAGACTTCCCTAAACTAAGAGAGACCATGAGTACCGAGGAAACCTTAGCAGAGCAAGTGGAAAGACTTTCAAAGAGATTAGAAGAGTTAAGACGGGATAGATTTACAGTTCCGCCGACTAAAGAGGAAACTATCATCGATTTCAACAAACCGCTGTACTTTCATCCTCTAGCCCAAAGAATAAGACGAATGGACTCGCCGTTGAACAGTTGCAATGAGAAACAAAATGTCACTTATTTGAATAGTCAATTTCAACACATGAATATTTCATAAGTATTTTTTTGTTTTTTTCCCCTAAAGCGTAGGGAGATCGGATCAGTAGTTTTTCCCTTTTCATCGTCGAAAAAGATTGGGAGGAAAAATCTTTCTCAGCTCTCTCAGAAAAATTTTTCAGGCTTAAAAAAAAAAAAAAACTTTTTGTTAATTTTTATCATGTCTTAGACATGATAAAAATTAACTCTACCCCCTTTTTGTCTGGGAATGTTGTCTCACACTTTCTAAAAATAGACCATCACTCCTCCTTTTCTAAAGAATAGAATTCCAAGAATGGGATCTGGTCTATTTTTAGAAACGGTGAGACCCTATTCCCAGACAAAAGGCGGGTAGAGTTAATTTTTATCATGTCTAAAGTTCAGGGTCCATCCATCTTATGTGAAACGGTGACCCTGACAAGATCGAGATAAACAAGTCCTGTGAGTTGTTTTGTAATCTTGACGCGATCCAAGAAAGACTTTTTATTATTTTTTTTTGAAATAGGCGGGGGTGGGGAGAGAAAATATTCTCACGACCCTCAGATATCTTTTCATAAATATATTTTTTATCAAAGTGTTTCTTTCATTCCGATCCTTTTAAGAGGTTGCAATGACCCTGACATTTAGATGGGGTCGCGATCCCGACAGATGTCGCGCGAGTATAAAAGTGTGTGTCCTCCACGAGATTTCTTCAGAGAACAGAAGAAGACGTGAACTGAGCTGGTAAGTCCCTTTGATCCTATGAATATGGTTATCTATAAACTCGATTTGATTCTTTGTTTCTTTTTTTAATAATCATAATAATCATAACTTCATTTAAAAAGAACTCTCTTCTTAACCCTTTGAAAAGAAAAATGTCTCTTTCAAGACGACGACTCTAAAACGTTTTATTGTTTTTTTTCCCTTTCTAGATCTTCCCTGTTATACATATATACCTTTTCGATTCTTTTTTTTTGCTCCTGTTTGTGGAAGACATCACCGTATTCATCGCCATGGCGTGTTCAGAAAACTTCATCGTGCTCGATCTAGAGGGTTTCCAGTCCTACAACCACAAGAAGGGTGAATTTACCTACGTTTTAAAAGAATTGGGCTATGCGACAAAAGATTTTTTGACCGTGGGATCGTTGACGTTTGCTCCTCCTCACCCCTTCCACCAACTGAATGAAAAAAACCAAAAGATGAATGCCTGGCTGACGAGAAACCGGCACGGACTTCGTTGGAACGAGGGTCATATTCCCTACAACCATTTAGGACGCATTCTCCAATCGCTCACTCACAGCTTCTCCACGATTTATGTGGTGGGATGTCAGAAAGCTAAATTCTTTGCTAAAGCCTTGGATTATCAAAAACCCGTGACGGAAATTTATGTGCCAGATGGAATCATTTGGAAGTATCGGGAAAAATGTGCCCGACATCATCAAAGGATGAAATATTTCCATTGTGCCGAAAACAAAGTGCGCAACTATCGATGGCATATTACGGAAGGAGATTTTCATATCAATCACGTCTATCCAGACGGAACGGAGAAAGAGGAGAGGATTCAGGAGGAAGCAGACAATCCTCTGCAAGCTTTTAATAAGGCCTACGATCAGTTAGAGAAGGATCCGTCCCCAAAAGCGTACGATAACCTCATCCAGAAATGGGATAATCTGTCCTGTTTCCAAGTGATGGAACATCCGGATGAGCATACGCCTTTAAACTTGATGGGCTCTCATCCAATCTTGAAAAGAACTTTGTCCTATTTTTCTAGGTCCATTCAAAAAGAAATGAATCTATCCATAAATTTTCTTAAAAGAAAAAAAACAAAAAGATCCTTTACCTCTTGACGGTCCAAAGTCGAGAATCTTGGAAAAAGTTATCCACTCTCTCCATCCAGTCAAGCTTCTCTGTAGAAAATCTAGTAGGTGCATCTGCATTCTTGAACACCCGGCAGTTATTATTGGACGCGAAACGTCGAATGCTGAAATAGTTAACAGTGAGCCCATTCTTAAAGAAACGGGGATGTTTTATTCATCCAGTCGAATGCGGAAAAATTTCTGAGAGCCGGAAAAAAATTTCTCTAACTGAAAAAAAAAAATCCCTCCCTTTTAGTCTGAAAATTGATGTCTTCAATTTTTCAAAAATTGAAGACATCAATTTTCAAATTTTCAGACTAAAAAGGGGGGTAATTTATTTTTCAGAAACTTTTCCCAGCCGACTCGATGTGAATAAAACTTTACTGTTTGTTAAGAATGTTATTTAATGGATCTATTTCAACCTATCGAGTTTCGCTTGAGTTCCGGCCGTGCTGTGGGCCCACCTGGATACAAGTTTTCCCCTTTTGGAATAGAATAAAACTTTACTGTTTTTTAAGAATGTTATTTAAGGGATCGATTTCAACCTATCGAGTTTCGCTTGAGTTCCGGCCGTGCTGTGGGCAAACCTGGATACAAGTTTTCCCCTTTTGGAATAGAATTTCCGTCAAGGTAGGCTACTTTTCCTCTTTTTGCATTTTTCATGTCATTTCATTTGTATTACAATATACTGAAAACGGGCGTTCGAACTGATTTCTAGGCTATTTCTATACAAATGGAGCTCGATCCAAGAAAGAAATGATGTCTTTTTTTTATTTTGTGGACTGCCAATTTGTATTGGAATATACTGAAAACGGGTGTTTGAGTCGATTTTCAGTATATTTCAATACAAATAGAGCTCGGTCCAAGAAAGAAATGATGTCTTTTCTTTTATTTTGTGAACTGCCAATTTGTATTGGAATATACTGAAAACGGGTGTTTGAGTCGGTTTTCAGTATATTTCAATACAAATAGAGCTCGATCCAAGAAAGAAATGATGTCTTTTTTTTTTATTTTGTGGACTGCCAATTTGTATTGGAATATACTGAAAACGGGTGTTTGAGTCGGTTTTCAGTATATTTCAATACAAATAAAGCTCGATCCAAGAAAAAAATGTCTTTTTTTTATTTTGTGGACTGCCAATTTGTATTGGAATATACTGAAAACGGGTGTTTGAGTCGGTTTTCAGTATATTTCAATACAAATAGAGCTCGATCCAACAAAGAAATGATGTCTTTTTTTTTATTTTGTGGACTGCCAATTTGTATTGGAATATACTGAAAACGGGTGTTTGAGTCGGTTTTCAGTATATTTCAATACAAGTGGAGCTCGATCCAAGAAAAAAATGATGTCTTTTTTTTTTATTTTGTGGACTGCCAATTTTGTATTGGAATATACTGAAAACGGGCATTCACGTCGGTTTTCAGTATATTTCAATACAAGTGGAGCTGGATCCAAGAAAAAAATGATGTCTTTTTTTTATGTTGTGGACAGCCAATTTTGTATTGGAATATACTGAAAACGGGCGTTCACGTTGGTTTTCAGTATATTCCAATACAAATGGAGCTGGATCCAGGAAAAAAATGATGTCTTTTTTTTTATTTTGTGGACAGCCAATTTTGTATTGGAATATACTGAAAACGGGCGTTCACGTTGGTTTTCAGTATATTTCAATACAAATGGAGCTCCATCCAAGAAAAAAATGATGTCCTTTTTTTTATTTTGTGGACAGCCAATTTTGTATTGGAATATACTGAAAACGGGCGTTCACGTTGGTTTTCAGTATATTTCAATACAAATGGAGCTCCATCCAAGAAAAAAATGATGTCTTTTTTTTTATTTTGTGGACAGCCAATTTTGTATTGGAATATACTGAAAACGAGCGTTCACGTTGGTTTTCAGTATATTTCAATACAAATGGAGCTCCATCCAAGAAAAAAATGATGTCTTTTTTTATGTTGTGGACAATCAATTTTGTATTGGAATATACTGAAAACGGGCGTTCGAGTCCTTTTTCCGACTATTTCTATACACATTCCACTATATTAAAATGACGTCATGGTTGAGTCCAAACAGAGTCGTCCCCGGATAGAGTCGTCTCCGGACAAAGTCGTCCCCGGACAATTTTATACCGAATTTGTATAGAAATATACTTAAAATGGGCTTGGAGGGGGGCGGAGTCCAAACAAAGTCGTCCCCGGACCATCTTGATGACCAGACATATTGCCTTTTCAACAGCCCGTATTATTCTGAACAAAAACGTGGAATACTTTTATAGAAAAGAGAAGAATTGAAAGTGAAAGTCAAAAAGCAAAATGGGATCGGCTGGGAAAAATTTCTGACAGCCGAGAAAAAATTCTGAGTCAGAAAAAAAAAAGAAAAAATATATAATATATATATTATATAATATATATATTATATAATATATATTATATAATATATATTATATAATATATATTATATAATATATATTATAAATACTTTTTGTTAATTTTTATCATGTCTTCTAGACATGATAAAAATTAACTCATCCCCCTTTTGTCTGGGTATGTTGTCTCACCGTTTCTAAAAATAGACCAGAACCCAGTCTTTTGTTGGAATTTAAAAGGATGAGTCATGGTCTATTTTTAGAAACTGGGAGACAACATTCCCAGACAAAAGGGGGGTGACAACTAACAAAAAGATTTTTTTTTTTTTTTTTTTTTTTTTACATCTCAGAATTTTTTTCTGAGCTCTGAGAAAATTTTTCCTAGCCGATCCCATTTCGTTTTTCGACTTTCACTTTCAACTCTTCACTTTTCCTATCCACTGTCGTTGGAATTGTGTTCACTGGAGGCTATTTCTTTTCTTGCAATCTCGCTTTTAGTTTTCTCTGAGATTCTTTAGAAATGGCTATACAAATTTCACCATCTATATAGAGATGATGTCCAAACAAAGTCGTCCCCGGACCATCTTGATGACCGAATATGTATAGAAATAGTCTGAAAATGGGCTCGAGGGCCGGTTTCTGGACGATTCCTCTACAAATTCGGCCGCATCCAGAAAAACAAAAATACATAGTTTCTTTTTGGGTGGACAGGAGATGATAAATTTCTTTTCTCTCTCTTTCCCAATATTGGAGGAGAGAGTGGCCCAAAAAAATGGGTCTCGGAAGGAATCGAATGCATTTTGAATTGCACTCATTCCTTCCAAGACACATTTTTTTGGTCTCCTGATTCAACTCTCCAGTCTATGGAATAGGGAAAGCGGAGAACGTTTCCCCTTCTTTAAGCGACTGGAGACCATATCGCATCATCATCATCACCATCACCATCGTCCTCTTTCTGATACTTTTCAACGAAGTCTTGATGTCTCTGGATGATTTTGGGGAGATGATGGATCCCGAATTGAGTGATGAAAAAGAGAGGACTCTTTTTCCTTTCTTGTTCGTCTTGCACAGTCTCTCGGAGGGTGATATACGTTTCCCCGTCCTCCTCAATTTTCGTCAGAGGTCTCATGAATATTTTACACATCCAAGGGAAGAGCGACTTGTTATGCAGGGATTTCGAAGCGACGAAGGCCGCTTCATTCGAAGTGAGGACAATCTGTTTCGGTTGACCCCATTCTTTGGAGTAGTTGTCCAAATCGCCTAGTCGAAGAAAATGGTGTCGATTAGGAAAAAAGACTTGGAGAACACTCGTCGTATGCGAGACGTTCGTAGGCAAGAGAGTCAAGATATCTTTGGCATTCCAGTACAGGAATCCTAGATCCACATACGCGTCCACGTAATAGTCATCGTTATATTCCAGTTTGAGCAGCATGGCTTTTGTATTTTTTTTTCCGTTCTCAAGGCGAAACACTCGTCTGATATGAACAAGAGCTCGCTGGCGATCCGTTTATATAGACTCCTCAGAGAGAGAGAGGGAGAGGGGAGGAGGAGGAACAAGGTTGATGAATTCTAAAATAAAAAAAATGATAACGAAATGAGATCGGCTGGCAAAATATTTTCAGAGCTCAGAAAAAAATTC
The DNA here is from genome assembly GCF_044657685.1 of Stegodyphus dumicola. NCBI lineage: Eukaryota > Metazoa > Arthropoda > Arachnida > Araneae > Eresidae > Stegodyphus > Stegodyphus dumicola. The sequence goes on from NC_140770.1 coordinate 157,628,375, forward strand.
TGAGATGTAAAAAAAAAAAAAAAACTTTTTGTTAATTTTTATCATGTCTTCTAGACATGATAAAAATTAACTCACCCCCCTTTTGTCTAGGTATGTTGTCTCACCGTTTCTAAAAATTTTTCGACTTTCACTTTCAACTCTTCACTTTTCTATAAAAGCATTCCACGTTTCTGTTCAGAACAGTGTCTCTCTCTACCCAAATCTGAAACCCTAGTCACGAGAGAATATGAGACTAGAAAAATAGTTTAGCTTATTGATCTAAAAAATGTCCCATGCTAGAACTCAGAATTATAATCAGAGCGGGGCTTTCCAGTATCCACTTCCAAGATTTTAGATTTGTCATGAGTGACATGTTCCCAAATTCATAAATTCTTCAATTATAGTCCCCTTCTTTGACAAATGGTTAAGAAATTCTTAAAGAATATCATGATAAAGATTTAGCTATCTATATATAACATTATGTTTTCTTTTCAAAAAAAAATCCAGTCTTGATCGAAATGGACTTTACGCACAATTTATTGTATCCCCACCTTTCCAAGATTGGTTTGAAGAAGTGATAAAAAAATGGGTCTGGAAGGAAAAGGGTGCATTTCGAGAAAAGAAAAGAGGACCCTCTTTTTCTCGCAATGCACCCGTTTCCTTCCAGACCCATTTCTTTTGCCTCCTCAGAACTCTCTTTCTTTTCTCCTCCCTCTCTCTCTTAAGAGGGATTGAAAGAAAGAGGCTTGATGGAAAAGTTTCTTTTTTTTTCTTTCGAGAAGATAAAAAAAAATTTGGAGGAGGAGCAAATTTTTTTTTTGGTTGGTGGTGGTTGTTTTTTTTAGAAGGTGATAACTTTAGTGACATTTAAAGAGACCACCAGAGGATCCGTTTGAGTCTCGACTTCCTTTTCTTGACGGGGGTCTGTCTGGCAATAAACGCTGGCATATTGTTTAGGGTAAGTAGAAGAATCCGTCATGCCTGGATGAGGCGGTATGTAGCGCACTCCCAGATTAAAGAGGGTGATGAAGGGAAATTTCTCCCCCGGATAGAGCAGTCGGTAAACGGGTTGATTGGGTACAACTCGAACCAGCGGCTGAGTTAAAATGCTATACACCCAGGCCAGAAGCTGATTATTTTTAGGATTATTTTCGGCCAGATGTAACATTTCTTCGCTGGAGAGGACATATCCCTCTTGAGAACTGCCGATACTCTCAAGATCTTTTATTTTCCTGAAGACGTGGTGTTCGTCGAAAAACACGGAGAGAATGTCCCAGGTTCTTTTACTGGAAGTATGAATCAGAGGCAAAATGTCCGTAGCGTTCCAAAACAATCTTCCGTCATCCACATAACAGCGAATGTTCACAAACTCATTATATAAGACGCGGATCATCATCTTGAGTAGAAATATGGATACGCACAGCAGTCTCTCTCTCTGGGAAATAGAGTCTGTCTTCCACTCGCCTCTCTAGACCACGAGAAGACCACGTGATGGGCGACGTGACGGTTGACTTCTAGAAAAAAAATCAACTTTGTCTATCTCTCTCTCTCTATGACCTTCTATTTTTTTCCTAAAGAACACCCCGTCACCTTTTCAAAGGTCATGGGATTGAGAGGAACGAAAGAAAAAAAACAACCATCCTTTGTATACTACCTATGACCTTCTCCTAGAGACCCCTGTCATTTTCTTCTCGAGAGCTACGTGATGAAAGCTTTTTTTTTATTCTAAAGTTTATCAACTTTGTAGACACATGACCCCGTCACCTTCTCAAAGGCCATGTCGTATGGAATGGGACCCTTTTGGTTTTTTCTTTTGAGAAAATAAAAAATAAAACAACTCTATAATCATCTCTCTATGACCTTCACAAACACTCATTTCGTTATCATTTTTTTTTTATTTTAGAATTCATCAACCTTGTTCCTCCTCCTCCCCTCTCCCTCTCTCTCTCTGAGGAGTCTATATAAACGGATCGCCAGCGAGCTCTTGTTCATATCAGACGAGTGTTTCGCCTTGAGAACGGAAAAAAAAATACAAAAGCCATGCTGCTCAAACTGGAATATAACGATGACTATTACGTGCACGCGTATGTGGATCTAGGATTCCTGTACTGGAATGCCAAAGATATCTTGACTCTCTTGCCTACGAACGTCTCGCATACAACGAGTGTTCTCCAAGTCTTTTTTCCTAATCGACACCATTTTCTTCGACTAGGCGATTTGGACAACTACTCCAAAGAATGGGGTCAACCGAACCAGATTGTCCTCACTTCGAATGAAGCGGCCTTCGTCGCTTCGAAATCCCTGCATAACAAGTCGCTCTTCCCTTGGATGTGTAAAATATTCATGAGACCTCTGACGAAATTTGAGGAGAACGGGGAAACGTGTATCACCCTCCGAGAGACTGTGCAAGACGAACAAGAAAGGAAAAAGAGTCCTCTCTTTTTCATCACTCAATTCGGGATCCATCATCTCCCCAAAATCATCCAGAGACATCAAGACTTCGTTGAAAAGTATCAGAAAGAGGACGATGGTGATGGTGATGATGATGATGCGATAGGGTCTCCAGTCGCTTAAAGAAGGGAAAACGTTCTCCGCTTTCCCTATTCCATAGACTGGAGAGTTGAATCAGGAGACCAAAAAAATGTGTCTTGGAAGGAATGAGTGCATTTCAAAATGCATTCGATTCCTTCCGAGACCCATTTTTTTGGGCCACTCTCTCCTCCAATATTGGGAAAGAGAGAGAAAAGAAATTTATCATCTCCTGTCCACCCAAAAAGAAACTATGTATTTTTGTTTTTCTGGATGCGGCCGAATTTGTAGAGGAATCGTCCAGAAACCGGCCCTCAAGCCCATTTTCAGACTATTTCTATACATATTCGGTCATCAAGATGGTCCGGGGACGACTTTGTTTGGACATCATCTCTATATAGATGGTGAAATTTGTATAGCCATTTCTAAAGAATCTCAGAGAAAACTAAAAGCGAGATTGCAAAAAAAGAAATAGCCTCCAGTGAACACAATTCCAACGACAGTGGATAGGAAAAGTGAAGAGTTGAAAGTGAAAGTCGAAAAACGAAATGGGATCGGCTAGGAAAAATTTCTCAGAGCTCAGAAAAAAATTCTGAGATGCAAAAAAAAAAAAAAAAAAAAAAAAATTTTAGTTAATTTTTATCATGTCTTCCAGACTTATCCTTTTAAATTCCAAGAAATGACTGGGTTCTGGTCTATTTTTAGAAACGGTGAGACAACATACCCAAACAAAAGGGGGATGAGTTAATTTTTATCATGTCTAGAAGACATGATAAAAATTAACAAAAAGTATTTATAATATATATTATATAATATATATATTATAAAATATATATATTATATAATATATATATTATATATTTTTTCTTTTTTTTTTCTGACTCAGAATTTTTTCTCGGCTGTCAGAAATTTTTCCCAGCCGATCCCATTTTGCTTTTTGACTTTCACTTTCAATTCTTCTCTTTTCTATAAAAGTATTCCACGTTTTTGTTCAGAATAATACGGGCTGTTGAAAAGGCAATATGTCTGGTCATCAAGATGGTCCAGGGACGACTTTGTTTGGACTCCGACCCCCTCCAAGCCCATTTTAAGTATATTTCTATACAAATTCGGTATAAAATTGTCCGGGGACGACTTTGTCCGGAGACGACTCTATCCGGGGACGACTCTGTTTGGACTCAACCATGACGTCATTTTAATATAGTGGAATGTGTATAGAAATAGTCGGAAAAAGGACTCGAACGCCCGTTTTCAGTATATTCCAATACAAAATTGATTGTCCACAACATAAAAAAAGACATCATTTTTTTCTTGGATGGAGCTCCATTTGTATTAGAATATACTGAAAACCGATAGGGCGATAGTTTTGTGGGAGAGTTGGATTTTGTTGCGGTTTAGCAAAAACAATTATTATAGCTTGCTTCCATGAGTTAGGAAAATGAGCGAATTTGATAATGTTGTTGATTATTTTAGTTAGGCAGGTAAGCGTTGATCGAGAGATGCTTCAGTGCTTTGGTCGAGATGCCATCGTGCTCTGGGGCTTTCTTCGTTTGTAAGGCGCTGATGGTGTTGGCAACGATGGTTGGGGTAGTCAGGAAAGTGAAGTTGTACGGAGCAGGGGTGTTAAGGAAGTTATTGACCACCTGGTTGATCCGTTCAATATGGTTATTGTTGTACGGAGTGGGATTAAGAGTGAATGTATCTTCCATATAGTCCGCAAAAGATTTAGCTTTATCTTCTTCTGTATATGAAGTTCCACTAGGTCCATGGATAGGTGGAATAGGTTTATAAGGTTTCTTGAATTTGCGGGAAATGTCAAATAGGGAATTGTCCTCTATAGCTAGGTTATTTAGGAAATTGGTCCATTTTTGGTTTTTGAAGTTCTTGATTCTTCTGTTGATTTCTTTTTGCATAGAGTTTAGTTCGTGTTTGAGTTGTGGATCCCTGGTGGTTTGCCATCTTTTACGGATCAGGTTTTTCTCTTTAATCCTATTCCTTATATCGGCAGGCAGGGGAAGGAAAGGCTTGTTCACATAAAAAGTATTGGTGGCTTCCTTTAAAGCAGAATTGATGCTGTTGATAAATTTTGAGACTTCGTGTTCTAAATCTTCTGTATTGTTGATGCATGGGTTACCTTGTATGGAGTTATTCAGAATTTCAGAGTATTTGATCCAATTTGTAATTCCTATACTTCTGTCAAGTGAGGGGAGGTATTTATTAATGGGGATTTCAAATACAATGGGGTTGTGGTCGGAAGACAGGGCTGAAATTATAGAGATATTGCATCTGTTAGTAATGTTATTTGAGATGAAGAAGTCAATTGTGGTGGCGCTATTGTACCCGTAGTGGGTGGGCTCGTCTGGAGCATGAATATTATAATTATTTGATTGAATGAGCTTAAATATGTCATTTCCTTTTTTGTTAGCAGGAGTGTTCGGTTCCAACAGGGGTGTTTTGCGTTGAAGTTCCCTCCGACAATGGTAGAAGTATTAGAATTAAGGAGGTGAATCAATTCTTGTGCGCTGGGATTATTATTTGGTGGGATGTATATATTCGAAATTTTGAATTTTTTATGTTCTATTACAATTTCTATTGTGTTACTTTCGAAAGTGGTACTGGAATTAGGAATTTGAGCGTGTTTTATGCTCCTTTTAACAAATGTGATGATGCCACCGCCTCTTCCTGTCTCACGATCAGTACGGTAGGTGTTATAATTAGCATAAAGTACTTTGAGTGCTGGTTTAAGGTGAGTCTCTTGTATGAGTATTACGTCAGGTTCAATTTCAATAATGAGGTTCGATAATTCATCTTTTTTATGGTAAAGACCGTTAGCGTTCCAAGAGAGGATTTTTATGTTGCATCTGTTCTTGAATTTATTAGCATTAAAGATGATTTCCTATTTTTTCAATGATTTCGACTACAGCGATTATTTTATCAAGAGGTGATTTCTTGGTTTTAATGTTTTTGAGTCCTTGTATCACTATTGTCCAGATTGTTTTTAGCGTAGAGAAGTCAAAGAGGTCTGATAGGGAGGATTCTGCGGTGCTGGTAGTTTCTTCTGTTAGAATTTCGTTTTGAATGGAGGTTTGAGCGATATTTTCGTTACTGTTTGATGTCAGCGGAGGAAAGTCTTGTTTTCTGTTAGTCCAGGGATTGGTTGCTGGTGGAGGACTGGGTTGGAACTGAACTTGTTTGTTTTTTGGTCTGGCTGGGCAATTTGAAAAGTTGGCTGGGCGAGGACCTTTGCAGTGATAACATATGGCTGGCTGGTCGCGACTACGGTTGCATTCTATAGGTTTGTGATTGCCTCCACAACGGACGCAAACCCAGTCTCTGGTGCAGAGCAGGGAACTGTGAAAAAATCCCTGGCATCTATAGCATTGTGGAGGGCCAGGTTTCTTGCGTAATGATTCTATTGTTACGTTCATATAACCTATGCGTTTGATTTTGAATACTTCCTTATTTTCTTCTGATTTTGGTATATGTACTAAGAAAAGCGGCATCGGTTTGTTTTCTTTTCTGTTTCTTAAAAGTGTAATAAAGTTAACCTTAAATCCTTTGTCAAGAAGTTCTTGAGTGATGGTTTGGGGATCTGTGGTGATGGGTAAGCCTCTTATTATGACTTTTAAAACTTTATCTTCGGGCAGTAAGTAGATGTGGGCTTTAAGCTTAGTTTCTTCGACTATTTTGCGAATGAATCGATGTGAGTCAGAGTCTGCAGGCTGTATTTCTAGGCGGCGTCCTTTTAAGGTACCAGTTATCTCTTTTCCGGTTTGCTTGTTTAAGTTTTTTAAGAATTCATCTGCTTTTGGTACGTCATCTACGACAATAATTGGCACTTTATCAATTCTGCTTGTTTTGGGGCTGGAGTTTGTTTTTCTATTTGCGGGAATGGTGTCACTTTCGTTTGGTTGGTCTTTTGGGGTGGTAGTGAGCTGAGTGGCTGATTCATCTTCGTTGTCCAAATGCATGTCGTCTATTTGGTTCTCTAATTGTTTATATCGATTGCTGGTTTTGAGGGAAGGCTCCTCATCGGAGTCAGAATCCGTTTGTCTATGGCGAAATTTTCTTTTTCTTTGTTCTTTGAAACCACTAGTGGATTGAAGTATGTCGCAGAAGTTTTTAATCTCTTCAAATTGCTTAGCGAGCTTTTCGTTGGAGGTTTGTAGTTCGTTTATTTTTGCATTGGCCATCTCGTTTTCCTGCATACGCAGTTGATTAATGGCTTTAACAAGGAGAAAGTTTAGTTCTTTTTGATCACTAGCGGACAAAATCACATTTGTGTCATTACGAATATCTTGGATATCTTCCACCAAGGATCTGGTAGTTTCGACATCATTGGATAAAGTAATTTTGTGACTTAATATTTGGAGAACGTTGGGTTCATCATTGAGATGTCTCATGTGAGGATTTTCTGAGTTTGGAGGTGAATTTTCCATGTTTATGTTATTATTAGTTACAGTTATGTTTGTTGTGTCATATTGATTAATCATGTGAGGCAAATAAGTTGGAAAAAGGCCTAACTAGAGGCCGTACCTGAAGGTACCCTTATCAGCACGGTGAATAAAGAAAATCAGAAGAAAGAATAAAATACGACCTGTTTTATCCAGCGAAGAGTGCAGCAGTGGAGTTAAGGCGACGCTTTTGCGAGGCGAAAGCCAAAGAAGAAACAACCCAGAGCCCTTGAGGCGAGGTCGATGAACTCGGTACAGTAGCGGGGGTGGTAGCAACGCAAGGCAACCAACCATCCCTCTTGCGTACATTTTGTTGAATTATCACTGTCGTTGTTCGCATATGGAGATTTATATTCTTCTTCTCTTATTTATTATTATTTTTTCTGATTTTCTTAACAACGAATGGATAGAAATATTTTCGTTATAATTAAAGAAGTTTTCGTCGATAGATGCCGGTTCACGGCTCCAATTTTTATGGCTTAAAATTTTAACAAGATACTATATTGTTAATGCTTTTCTAACAATAACCTTTTCGAGGATAGCAGGTGTGACATAAATAGCTGATTAAATTGAAATAAAAAATATTATTGATTATCTAAGATGACAGAGTAGTTTGATGCATCCCCATGGTCATCAAATTTAGCAAACCACTGCTGGTGTAAGGAATACAGTTCAAATTACTCTTGAAAAATAATAAAATGTATAAAGTTCTAGTTTTGTTAACAATGCTACTGAAGAAAATTAGATTACTGTTGAAGGTTATTTGTATTGTGAAATATATTATTGTGTTGTATTTTATATGTGTTGGGTACCTGCTCAGTGATGATTACAACATGTACACAAACATCGTTTATTCTACATTGCTCATCTACTATTCTATATTACAGTTATGGTTAAAGATAATAATAGATACAGTTACATATAAAACATCTCCCTTTTTTATAAAAAATAACAATAGTAGTAAAATTAAACATATTCTTTTAAATAATAAGGTTTCTTAACAGTCCTACCAGATCGAGTGACGTAGTTATGTCCATTTGAAAAATTTGATGATACTATACCTCTTTCACTATTTGGTGACACAACACTTCTGTTAGATTTTGAAGGACTTACAGGCACATCTAAATTTGTAGTGCTCCTACTATTTTCATGTATCTCGGGTTCATCTATAACTTCATTCTCATAGTTGTTTTTATTGCAAACTCTTCCTGATTAGTTCCTTTAAGAAGGTCTCTTCTGTTCCTTTCTACAATTCTTCCATCTCTTCTTATAATCCTATATGAACGTGGTCTTTCTGCTTCTTCTATAATTTTCCCTCTTTCATTTAGTTTTTCCCCTTTCTCTTTTATGTAAACATGATCTCCTGTTTTCAGTGGTTTTAATGGTCTTGCATTCCTATCATAATTACTTTTTTGTAAGGTTTGTCTCTTCTGTAAGTGTTGTCTATGGACTTCATATCGTTTAGCTTGGATGAAATTCTCTTTTATAGGCATCAATCCATTTACTTTTCTTCCAAACATCAATTCTGAAGGTGACTTAATTTCATCTGAAATAGGAGAGTTACGACCCACATAGCACAAAAACATCCTATGGGATGTTATTAGGATTTAAAGTCCTACTTACTACATCCTCAGGACATCCCGTAATATCCTAATTTCCTCCTAAACTCATCCTCCTGAGCGCTTAACGTCACATCCCAGTATATCCTTAGGACATCCTATCTACGTCCCACCGACAGCGTATGGGATGTTATCAGGATTTGAAACACTAGTTACAATATCCCTTTAACCTCTTAAATACATACTCTCAACTGCTTAGTGTCACATCCCAGTATATCTACAGAGGAAAATTCCAGTGAATGTATGTGAAGATGTGATGATCTAAAACCTACTTTTTTCACACAGATAGTCTCAAATCCTTCTCCTATGGTTACTATGGAAAAATCAGAAATGTTGAAAATATTTATACAACTTGTTTTGTTTTTAAATCTGAAGTTGTGAATGTATTAAAACTGAGCAAGGAAACTAAAATGAATTATTAATACAAAATATTAAAACTGAAAATTTTGCTTTTATTTTTAAGATATTAAAAATCTTTTGATCATTTTTAAACATCCAATAGCCCCCAAATTGAATTATTCATAATTAAATTGTTTTACAAAATCAGTTTCTAGTTTCAGTTAATTTGTATTAAAAATTGAATAATAAAATTAGCCATTTAATAATCTTTACATAAATGAATCATCTTTCTTTAAAACATGTAAGGAATTTATAGTGTTTTGATGACACTGTTGGGAAATTGTTAAAAGGAATAAATTGTATTTTTAAAACTAAATCAATTCCTAGCCTCAGAATAAATAAATATGTTTTCGTAACATGAGAATGCTGCAGGCTTTTTTATATATTTAATATTTAGTTGCAAAAATTTGACATTATGTTAACAATTCTTTATATCATTCAAAAGGTAACTCAAGAAGCTCTTCTAAAATTCTATCTTTCTGCTCACACAATTAAAAAAAAAAAATCTGAAAGGCCTCAGATTTTAGCAGTCACTCAAAGAGGCTAAAAGTTTATGAATGCATAGATTATCAATACAGATGGGGCAGTGGAAATAGCAAAACATTTTATAAGATACTGACACCAGAAAGTTATACATCTTCTATATATTTGAAAAATGAAGAAATATATCATGTAATTATGTAGAAATATTAAAATGTTTTCAATTAGATATATCATGAATTAAATGCATTTTAAATCAATCAGATTAAAAATTAAAAAAAGCATTGTTAAGAACTGTGTGTAATGCTTTTAAATAGCTTGGCTTGTTAGTCAATTATATATTAGGTTTTAAAGGTAAATATGTTAAATTTTGCCAAATGGCAAGACTTGAATGAAAAGCGAAACAAGTTTACGACTGACGATATGAAGTCACATTTCAAAACTAATAGCCCTTTTAGATTAAAAAAAAAAGTTCTGAAAATAATTTGCAATGGTTCATTGGTATTATTTTACGCAAAATTCAGTAAAATGGTTTGGTTTATTAAATTACGGCAAAGCACTCGAGGGCTATCTGCCCTAAGGGAGGGATGTCTTCGTGGAGGACTTTTTAAGGGAAACTGGCTCATATACACGTTACACATGGGGAAAACCACGAAAACACCCATGCAGCCAGCCCGTTCGCGGGATTCGAACCTCAGACCGAACTACCAGTGTTCAGCGACGTTACCGCTCGGCCGCTGGTGGGCCCTTTCAGTAAAATGAAATTTACCCGTTGAAATCAGCACCAAATTAAACTTTGTAAATTCTAGCGCATGTTCAGAATTTTATTACTAACCATTCATTTCAGAGCAAAATAAAACAGTAATTGCCATTTATATGACAATCAATATCAAAAATTTAAATCTGCATTTTACGCAACATAGAAAAACTTCAAAAGATCTACTGTTTACCATGCAATTAAGGCATTTTATTCTGCAATCAACTCTACCAATTATTAATTCCATTAAGTATATCCAGTTTACTCTTTCTGCTCAATATATGCTATGTAAAATTTACAATAAATTTATTAATTCATTTTATTTTGAGGTGAGCTTTTATTCAACTCTCAATGTCAACGAGAATGTTTAGTTCATTTTTTATTCGGTCTCAAAAGAGAAATCAAAATAAGTGGATTTATGTACGTGTATTTATGAATCAAAATATATGAGAAATCACAGTGAGAAAAGCACTGCTACCTTAAATTGTGATTATATATAACAAATGCAGTGAATTATAGTTAAAAAATAGTGAAAATATTTATATTTCTGAACTATTTCATATATAACATTTTCAGTTTCGCATATGTGGCAATTTAAGAACGTTTTTACGTATACCAATTTTTTGAAATATCTGCAAATTTTTGTATCTTCAAGGAAAGCTTATTCTTTCACCTTTAGTATATAAGTAATGGTAATTTACCAGATAAAATTACTTAATGGGGAATACAGAAAAATATCTAACCACTTACCTTTGTGACTTCATCTGCAGAGAGATGAAAAGAAGTTCAGCTAAATCTGCTATAATAAATATTTATAATAATGCTAAATTATGCAATATCTATTAATATGACAAATTTTTGTAAAGCTATTTATTTGGATGAAAAATAAACACATTCAGAAATTTATGGCACTATATTATGATTAACAGAGGAAAAACACTTAACAAAATTCAAAATAGTTTTTATTAATCCAATTTATCACATTTTATTTGAATTCATGAAAAACAATCTTATATCCATGTATTCTTATGTATATAAGAACTCTTGATAATTGGATCTCTGTCATTGCCTTTCACAGCACCTAAAATAAAAAAACACTCACAATTACTATATGTGAATATAATTTATAATTAAATTTAAACAAATGACTATTAGAATGCAAATTAAAGGAAGCATTTAAAATATTTTAACATTTAATACCTATAAACAGAGTAGCAATTATTTGATTTTTCGATTATAGTAAAATAAACATGCGGGAATGCCTTTTAAAATTTTTTATGTCAGAAAATAAACTCAAACCACCAGCTGAACATATGAGCAGTTTTATCAATCAGCCACTGGTAAATAACCTGGATACTGAATCAACATATAAAGTTGCCAAGATAAAGAGAGAAACAAAATTATGATAATCACATCTTACCTATTCATAAAACTATTTTAAATTTAATGTGTAGGCAAGTCCAAACAGAATGAGAATGAATTTATTTTGCAACACAAAGTAAAGTCTTGCAGGAGCAAAAAAAACTTGTCTCATGAGATTGGCAAGTAAAAAATAATTAACTGCATCTGGTAACATTTATCTGACAACACATAAGTAATTGTTAGCTACGTGCAGAAAATAAAATCTGATCAGGGGCGTAGCTAGAGGGGGGGAAGGAGGGGCATCTGTCCCCGGGCGCAGAATCCAAGGGGTGCCAAACTGATGTTAGAACATTTTAGAATTAAATGTTTTCCATCCTTGGCAAGCAGTAGGGGGCGCGAAATCTTCAGTTGTCCCTGAGCACTGAAAACACTATGACTCTGAATCTGATCATGTTAATGCAATTTTAAACTTTTGAATTTAACCGCAGAAATTTACCAAAGAAGTACTTGTAACAGTAGTAAATGAAGATGTGGCTAATCTTTACTGTATGGTACACCTTGGTTTCTGTCTGAAAAAAAATCACAAAGTGGTTGTTTGTGAAATGTGGAAGCCCATTGCGTCAAATAAGTTTTTTGGTAACCCTAATGTTGATAATGTTGGCGAAAGTAGCCTTTAGGAAAAAAAAAAAAAACTTTTTTTTTGTCAATAAAAAGGAGTTATTTCAAATATTGCCAACGTGTTGTGATAAATTTAGTTTTGAGCTACTTTTTTTAATAGTAAACCTCTTGTACGGTCCCAGGTTTTTGGTTCTTACCATTCTTTTCAATTGCTGTGTTTGGTTGCACGGAAGTGGTATGGTCTTGTATTTTGAACATGCTATTTATTATTTTGGTGTGGGTACCATCGTTTGAGTATGTCTGAGGTGACTAAGAGACGAAAAGTTGAATTGAATTGCTTACCTGGAGGATGGTGGTGGGAAACCTAAACATATGCATGTGAAAAAAAAGGTACGTGAAAAAAATGACGTTTCATTTATTTTTTTGTCTCTGTGTGTTAATTTTTGTTAGAAGATTTGTTGTTTAATGTTTTTATGTTAGGAAATATGTATTTTTGGTAACTTATTTCTCTCTGTTTATGTATTTTTGGTTGTCTGTGTGTTAAGACAGTGGTGAATATTTTCTGGTAACTATGATATTTTTAACTTTCTGATTTTCTTAAAGTGAAAATAGATCAATGTGTACATGGACAAAGTTAAGGCAGTGCACAATGCCCAGTTTGTGCAGTTCTCTGTTTTAATAGGTCGATGTGTACATGGACACAGAGTTTGTGTATGTCTTTGACTTCTTATTTTGGTTTTGTGTAGCGGCCACCTTGAAATTGGTGCCGATCCTCTCAGATGACGATCTTGATATAAAAAAAAGAAACGATTCGCCAAGGGTTACAGTAGAGTAAATTTTTACCAAAGATGTTCTACCATAATCACCATTTCAGTGGTTTAAACACTAGTGGAGCAGTATGCAGAGATGAAGACTTGAGTTTTGTTTACACAGCATGATGGTTTAGGCACTCCAGCCATTACAGTGAACAAAATTATAATAAACATAGCCACAATAATTGTCTATAAATATTGATGTATAACACTGCATTAACTAATATATTTCTTATGCTAGTATATACAGAATCCTTAATCGAAGGGAAAATCAGAAGACTGTGCATGCATTTTCCTTTAACTGAAACATGGATTTGACCATACAAATCTCAGTCTTACGGGACATGCCACACTATGCAGGCAGACAGTAAAAAGTGCTTGCGTTGTTTTTATTTGTTAGAGGTATGAAATAAATATACTTCTAGATTTTAATTTTTTCTTTTCTTGTTTTACATTTGGATTACCTATCAAAAAGTAAGGAATTTTGATATTATTACAATATCGGAGTTAAAATAATAATTATTGGACATGTTAAAGTAATGAAAATTTTAAATTAGGTTAAAAAGTAACCCTTAATGTGGCATATTTTTGAATTAAACTCTATCGACATTAAAATCAACAAAACGTCCCTCTTTATTAAGGACTTTAATTAACTAATTTTAAATACGGAGCTATGAATGAATTTTTTCCCTTGCATGTTATAATAACTGAAACAAAATTACTCTGATACAGTCAAAATTCCTAAATGCAAGTACATAAAATTTACTTTAGCAATTTAAAGAGATGAGACACACTGAACACATGAAAAAATTTCTATCAAAGAATAATTTGTTAAATTTGGCCCGTTCCATAGTAAACTTTAACCATTAGATTACATTATTACACCATGTTATCAGTTTGAAAAGCAAGTCATATGCCAGATCTTGCATGTAAATGAAATGCACAAAATAATATACAGATTATTGAAAAATGATGTATACCAATGTTTATAGATATGATTAAATGTAACAGAAAATTTACTGTCACAACCACATTTTTAAGTGAAATGTATTATTTTAACATTTTACAATATTTAAGGTATGGCATTAAATGCAACATTGTGTGCCTGGACATAAGTTAGTAAATTAAAAAAAAATAATAATAATAATCAAAGAATGAATGTCATAAAAAATTTCAAAAACAAGCAGAATTTAATTTAGAAGACCTTTAGACACTTATGATAAATAACTGAGAATTCTTCACCCAAAATTAAATTATAATTAACTAAAACCAGTTTGACTGACCTTCTACAAAATCCTTCAGCTGCAATTTTTTCTAGCTTGAAAACCAAATTCTTCTCCACATGGTAATAACATCTTAACCAGTTGAAATTCCTGCAGAAAGTTTGATAACACAGTAATAGAATTAATAGAATAGAAAAATTAACACAAAAGTATAGAACATCATTTAAACTTAACATTATTACAAATTTTGGTGCTTTCTGACTATCTGCAAAGCTGTGAAAATTGGCAAAATGGTTAGTTTACGGTTCATATCTACTGCTCTGTTCACAAGTAGTAATTCAAATAAGCACTTTATAAGAAACAAGAAATTTTAGGATGCACACACACAAAAATATATATATTGGGTCAATATTCACATATTTTTCATCCAATGGAATACTGTTCAGAAATAAAGATTAAATATAAAGCATGTAAATACATGTGTGTGGTATGCATATTCATAGTTTGCTATTATTGTGTGCATACTCTTGCTGTTTTAGCATAAGTTGAAGCTGTGAGGGCAGATGATAAGAAAGTATCAGAATTTTTCATGTATAAGAAAAGATTGCCCAGAAAATAGTATCTCAATTGTTTAGCACTGACATTTACATAGCACATTAGAAATATATAGTAATATATGTATAATAAAAAGATAATTGAATATTATTAATTCATTTTTTTAAATGCCAAACTTTAACAATTCTTTCACATAGAACTAAAGAGAATTCTTTCACATGAACATCTAAAATCCATTCTTAACTAAAGAATAAATAATAAAACCATGTAAATTTCTTATCAAGCCCATCATTTCCGAAATGTCTACTTCTGAAAGTTCCCAGCATTTCTCAATATATTATTAAATTTCTAAACTAAGCATCAATGATCGTCATGTTCGCTAATGTGGCAATATCTTTCACACTTCTTTGTTACCACAAGTAACAAGTAGGCTTCAATAAATCTTTAACTGTTACATGCTACTTTTGTCTAAAATTTGTACAAATAATAAAATTAAATGAGCTCTTTATAATATGCTCAAAGAAATAATTTTGTATGAAAATTTGTATGTTATATATTGGCCTGATTAATGATTCAGGAAATAATTCGGGTTTTCAAAGTGCTTCCAATAATTCAAATTTCAGCTTGTGTCAAAATAAAATCTATAACCAAAGATTTCCTAATGAACAATGCATTTTAACATTATTCAATCACTGGCAATCACACAGTACTGATTGCTTCAATAAACATTACTGTAACTGTGTTATTTAAAAAACTGTAATGTTTTAATTATTTCCTTAATTAAAACATTACAGTCTTTTCCTCCTTCTAACACCAAAAGAAAACCCAGATAAGAAATATAAAAATATCAGTAAAAATAAATTATATTATTGAATGACACTTTACATTAATTACACTTATGCATATATTATTTTATTATAAATTATTTCAAAATCAAAGAAGAGAAGGAGGAGAAACTTTAATATTGACATTTCTAAAATGATATAAACATTAATCATTTAGCACAATTTGTTATTTCAGGCAAAAAGAATTCACTTTTCTGGATAGCATTTATATTTCCATCTCACTTTCAATGAAACATTAAGAGAAATGCATATAATTTAAACACCAGTTTATTTTATTTATCAGACAGATTATGTCAACTCGAAAAAACCTATCAGTAAAATTCGGTAGTAATAATCCTGAATGTTAGGCAACTTGCAAGATTCAACAAAAATTATCAATACTTTTACTATAATGACAATACTACAGTAACATGAACATAAAATTAAACTGCATATGACTATAAAATAAGCCAGCATATAATAATGGTGCATTGGTTCCTAAAACAATGGGCTCGATGAAAAAATACATGTATTATGGTAGCTATTCATATTCTTCAGCTTTCCTAATATTCTCATGTTCACTTTACATAACTAAAGTATCTAAAATACAATAAAAATGCAAACAATATTTATGAGAAAATGATAAAAGCATTCATAAGCATTTGATTGAATGACCATATTTTGTCTTCCTGCAAGTCGAATCTTAAAATGATATGCAGTTTGAAAAATGCTTAATCCTTTTATAAAATATTCAAAAAAGATTAAAAAAAGGTACTGTTCTGTTATCAGGACCGGGTTCAGAAATGTATTTATGTATGCATGTACATTTGTATGTTTGTGTGTCTACATATACACATCTATGCACATACTTACGAACACAGGTTCATACATTTCCGATTCTGGTACAGAACAGTACCCCCAAAAAAAACTTGAATTACAAACTAGATTAAGATAATGTTTCAACCATACATATTTTGGACAAAACAATGCAAACTCTTATTTTTATACAATTGTTCAAACTATTTAACATAAATTTATTGCTGCAATAAAATAATAAGCAATCTGATCACACATATTATTTTGAAACTGAATGCATAAACTAGACTAAAAAAAATTCAGTCATAAACATTTGGATAGCAGGGCAAATTAGATATTTGAAAAGACAGCCAGCCATTGAGATACACGTAATTCACGACAGAATGGTAACAATTCATAAAGCTGTGAAACATTTAACTGTCAAAATGACATAAATAACATAAATTCGAAAAGCAAAAAAAGTAAACATACAAGTATTGCAACTGAACTTACCTTTCATGCAACAAAAAATATCCATACAAGTTAACCTCAAGGTTCTTTAATATACTAACCTCATGGCGCAGCCATTTTGGATTTCGTTTCAAATCAGACAGATGTTTACGGATTTGCGGAAGAATACGAGGAACTAGTAGTTTGCCATCCAATATTTCTGAGAATATAAACAAATTTTGGAATCTGAGGGTATCAGTAAATAAATATATAGAATATCGCCTCTCAAACGACCACTTCTGAAACTGACTAATAGTTCTGAGATTATAAATAAATATTGATATTAAGCATTATTTCTATAAGACAACCATCTCTATATAAGACCAAAGTTTCTAGAATCTTGGATAGTCATCAGAGATGTATCTTTACTGCGAAATTATCGCACGACTGTAATTCAATATCAATAACAGATCGCGCGATTGAAAAACATTTTCTGTCCTGTAATTAGAGGAAAAAAATTTTCCTTATGAGGTATTTCTCCCGCTTTCCTAGCGTGCCTTCGTGGTGTAATAGTTCTGCACGCTGGGCCGGTATTTCAGAGGTCCGTGGTTCGATTCACGGCGAAAGCGGTTGCTAATTTTTCATCTCTACGGCTTCCCAAAAAAATCTTAATGTCTCTACAGTGGCGCCCGAACTAAAAAGGTGTTGGATGAGGTATATCCACACCCAGGATTTAGTGATTGGATTCCCTTAAAAAAAATCGGCCTTTAAAAAGAGAAGTAATATAAGGTATTTCTCCCACTTTCCTAGCGTGTCTTCGGCCCACCAGCGGCCGAGCGGTAAAGTTGCTGTACCCTGGTAGGGCGATCCGAGGTTCGAATCCCGCGAACGGGCTGGCTGCATGGGTGTTTTCGTGGTTTTCCCCACGTGTAACGTGTATACGAGCCACTTTCCCTTAGAAAGTCTTCCACGAAGACATCCCTTCCCTTAGGCAGATAGCCCTAGTGTGCTTTGCCATAATTAAATACACCACCACCACACCTAGCGTGTCTTCGTGGTGTAGTGGTTCTGCACACTGGGCCGGTATTCCAGAGGTCCGTCCTTCGATTCCCGGCGAAGGCAGTTGCTAATTTTTCATGTTTCCTGCTTCCAAAAAAATACCTAATGTCTCTATACCCAAATTTTTAAAAAAATTCGTTTGCGTAATTAAATATATATATATATCTAATTTTACCTATATTTGTAGTAGGGTTTGTAATCTGTAAGTAATTATACATGTAATTTATACATTTTTTATTAAAAAAATATATTATTTAGAATTTTGCAAATATTCTAGAAAATGCTAATCCATTGAAAAAAATCTTTTCCATAACTAAAATTTTTAAAAACGTCAGAAAAAATAGCAGTTAAAATTAATAACAAAATAACAAGAATAAATCATCAATCATATCAATATTTTTAATGTACAGCATTTAGAAACAACTTAGTAAAATACATATGAAAAATAAAATAATGTGCAAGTTTCAGATGTGCAATGTCAAAAAATTAAAACTGGTAAATTTGAGAACAAATAGCCTCAAAATGTTTGACAACGAAAGTCCTCCGGACAATGCAGAATGAATGTCCTCAGGATGTGAAACTGGTGAACTCCTCAGGACATCTGAGAATCAACATCTTCAGGACATCCTGTCATATCCCGGGACATAGCGACTTAAATAAGACATCCTCAGGATGTTAAATTACGATCTCCTCAGGACATCTGAGAATCAACCTCCTTAGGACATCCTAAGTATGTCCCGGGATATTGCGACTTAAATAGGACATCCTGAGGATGTTTTGTGCTATGGGGGCGATATTCCAGTAAAACTAAATATGGATCCTTGTTGTCAACTACAGCTTTTTCTAACATTCGCTTGACAGTTTGAATATGTCTTTCAACCATTGCATTAGACTGCGGGTATTTTGGACTTGAAGTTCTGGTTTCAAAATTCCATCTTCTTGCAAAATCTATATATTACCTGCAATTATATTGTGGACCATTATCCGAATATACTATTTTCGGAATACCATGTCTTGCAAAAATTGATTTCAATTGCTTTATCACTGCTACACTTGACAAATCTTCCAAATGCCCAATTTCAACATATTTGCTAAAATAATCTATAACTATTAGATAATCCCTTCCTTGAAAGTAAAAGAGGTCTGTTCCCAATACTTCCCATGGACCATTAGGTATTTCTTTAGATATCATTGGTTCTTTAGTATTAGCTTTTTGTAAACTTAAACATGTTTGACAATTCAGTACCAAATCTTCAATTTCTTTGGACATTCCTGGCCAATATAATATTTCTCTTGCTTTGATCTTGCATTTTACTACTCCTAAATGACCATAATGAATTCTGCTTAACATATCTTTTCGTAAACTTCTTGGTACAACAACACAGGAATTTTTAAATATTAATCCATTTGCTTCTGATAGTTCTTCTCTGAAGTTAAAATATGGTTTTGCCAGTTCTGGAACCATACATTTTTCATCTGGCCATCCAGTTTTAATTAATTTTCTTAAAACTTGTAGTTCTTCATCTTTTTCTGTTTCCAGTTGAAAAACTTCCATTTTACCATTAGACATTGGTATACATTCTACAACTAATCCAACATGAACTTCTATTTCTCCTTCAAAGACATCAGATCCTTTATCAGTGAATGATCTTGATAATGCATCCGCTATAAAAAGTTCTTTTCCTGGTTTATATTTTATCTCAAACTGATATGGCTGTAATCTTATACGCATTCTTTGTAGTCTTTCTTACAGGGCATTTATTTAATGGCTTTTTAAAAATTGATTCCAGTGGTTTATGATCACTTTCCACAGTAATATTTTTTCCAAATATATATTGGTGAAATTTCTCACACGCAAATACAATAGCTAAAGTTTCCTTTTGAATTTGAGCATAATTCTTCTGTGTATCTGTTAATGCCTTAGATGCATATGCCACTGGTAAATTATTCTGCAGTAAGACTGCTCCTAGTCCTTCTTGAGATGCATCTACAGATAAAACTACTGGCATGTTTATATCATAATACTGTAAAACTGGTTTATTTACCAAGACATCTTTTAGTCTTCTAAATGCTTTTTCATGTGTTGCATTCCAGTTCCAGATAACTTGTTTTTTCAACAAATCTCTTAAACATGATGTCAATTCTGATACATTAGGTATAAATCTAGAAACATATGTAATCATTCCTAGAAAAGTTTCTAATTCTTTCACATTTTTTGGTGGTTTTATATCTAGAATAGCCTTAATTTTGTCTTCATCTGGTTTTAAACCATCTTTAGAAAATATATGTCCCATATATTTCACTTCATTCAGCCCAAATTTACATTTATTTAAATTAAATTTAACATTCTTTTCTCTGGCTCTGTCCAACAACTTCTTTAATCTTGAATCACGTTCTTTTTTATCTTTACCCCAAACTAATAAGTCATCTATATATATTTGAACTCCTTCTAAATCACTAAAAATTTCAGAAAAACTTCCGTGGAAAACTTCTGGTGATGAACTCAGTCCATATGGCAACCTCAAAAAACAATATCTACCAAACGGAGTGTTAAATGTAGTAAATTCACAACTTGAATCTGACAGTTTAATTTGCCAAAATGCTTTGTTTGCATCTAAAATACTAAAGACCTTTGCATTTGTCATTTGAGATGAAATTTCTTCAAAGGTTGGTATGTGATAATGTTCTCTCAGTATATTTTGGTTAAGGTGCTGAGGATCCAAACACACTCTTAAATTTCCATTCTTTTTCCTTACTACCACTAATGAATTCACAAAGTTAACCAACCAACAGTGGTTGGTTAACTTTCTTTATAATACCATCTTTTTCCATTCTTGCTAATTCCTTTTTTAATGGATTTAATAAGCTAAGTGGAATTTTCCTACAGGGTTCTATTTTACCAACAGCTCCTGGTTTTAATTTAATATGATATGTATATCCAGTTAAATTCCCAGTTCCTTTAAACAAATCTTGATATCCTTTTAAAATTTCTGGTAACCTTTCATTAGAATCAGGATTTACTGTACAAATCCTTTGTATTAGGTTTAATTTTTGCAATGTAGGTAAACCTAAAATATCTGGAACAGTTTTATCACATGCTACAACTTGAAATTCTATTTCATCCTTGTTCCCTTTCGATGTTTCACATAATAATTTACATTTTCCAACTACATCAATTGTAGTACCATTGTAATTATTTAAAGTGACTTTTGATTTAGTCAAACATTTCTCTCTTAAATTTAATTGTTTAAATTTAGGCAATGGTAGCACATTACACTAAGCTCCAGTATCCAACTTAACAAATAAATATTTAGATATGTTTACTTTTAGTTTTTCAAACCATTCAGTTTTATTTTTAGAAAATGGATTTATATCTTCTACTGACCCTAAAATATATTCATTACCATTATTATGTAACTCATGCTCTAAATTATTCTGTACAACATTAACATTTTTAAAAGTGCACATTTTAGAAAAGTGATTTTTCTTTTTACAGTA
Source organism: Stegodyphus dumicola (assembly GCF_044657685.1). Classification (NCBI taxonomy): domain Eukaryota; kingdom Metazoa; phylum Arthropoda; class Arachnida; order Araneae; family Eresidae; genus Stegodyphus; species Stegodyphus dumicola. The sequence goes on from NC_140770.1 coordinate 157,649,788, forward strand.
CAAGCAAATCTTATTATAAGCAGGACAGTTGTATAACTTATGAAAAGTTCCACATTTTCTACATGGTTTTGGATTATTGTACTTATTTCCTTGATAGTTTGAAGAAGATTTAGTACTTTGTTGCTTTTGTTTTACATGAAAGTCTTTCTTACAAGGCTGACGTTTTTCCTCTGAAGGTCGAAATTTATTACGTTTGATAGCTTCTATTTTATTTTCTTCAGTTAAAGTTTTCAGCTGAAGTTCTGCTAATTCAGAAGCTTTACACATTTTAATACATTTCTCCAATGTTAACTGATCTTCCCTTAATAATCTATGTTTGAGATTTTTATTTAGAATTCCACTATACTATCTCTATTCTATCTCTACTATTCTATCTCTTATTACTATTCTATCTCTATTAAACTATCTTTTAATTCTGCAAATCCACAGTTGCTACTTAATTTCTTTAAATCGGTTAAGAAATCATCAAACGATTCACCTACATGTTGTGTTCGACAGAAAAATATATGTCTATCAACACTTTCGTTTGCTTTCGGTATGCAACAATTTTCGAAAGCTTCAATTACTTTGTCAACATCCTTCTTATCTTCTTCACTTAAATTAAAAGTATTAAATTTTTCAAGTGCTTCTTCACCAATTATATGCAATAAAATAGCTACTTTAATTTCAGGTGATTTAGTGATACCACCAGACGCTAACATATAAATTTGGAATTTTTGTTTCCATTTCTTCCAATTTTCGCTTAAATTTCCTTCGAAACTTAGATTACTTGGTGGCTTTAATCCATCCATATTTAATTTAGGGCTTTAAATAGTTTATATATACGTATTTTTACCCACTTCCAATAAAAATAAACAACTCACTTACCAGCGATATAAGTTTCGATTTCACAGTAAACAACTTCCCATGATGTTTTTGTTTAGAACATCTTTACCGAGGCTGCATGGTTCTTCAAAAAGATTTTCTTTTTTTAATCAACGACGAGCTGCGCCATGTGTTGTATTTTATATGTGTTGGGTACGTGCTCAGTGATGATTACAAGATGTACACAAACATCGTTTATTCTACATTAAGACAGACAGACAGACAATGTAGACAGATGTCTTGTTTTGCACCCGCTAAGTCTTTCTGCACCGATGGGCGAAAAATCAAGCATAGGTGCGAAGGAAAGGTATATAGAAAGAGGGGCAATTTCGTATTTGAGGAGAGTAAAAAGGAACTTCGTACATCTTGTACGAGTCAAAAGGCCAGAAAGAAAAGATGGGACAAAATTTTAAATAAATGGCCCAAAAATAATAGAAGGGGAAAAAAAGGGCCTTTAGAAAGAAAAGGAAAAGAAGTAGAAAATATCCTAAAATACGATTGTGTCCATGAGTGTAGTTAAAAGGAGAAGAAACTGTCTTCATTTACAATAAATAGTGTCTCACAGATGTGTGTGTGTAGTGAGTGTGTTTGGTAATGGTGAATAGATGTGTTACTGGGGAGAAAACAAATATTGACGGTGTTAAAATGCTTCGTATTAAGCTAATTAGCATGGAATATAAAGTAATATATATGCTTGCATCCTGAGATATCAACAAAGGTCATCAAGCAAAAGTATATAATAATTTAATCAAAGTAACTTATGCTACTTTCATTCTCAACATTTTCATACATTTTTCAAAAAACAGCAGCAGACTAACAATATAGAACCATATACAATGCAAAACCACAACCGCACACACCAATATATATATATATATATGTGTGTGTGTGTGTGTGTGTGTGTGTAAATTACTTAGTATATGTATTAAAAACACAAATTAAACAGTATTTATTAATTTAACTATCATAATTTATTACAAGATTAATTATTTTACTATCATAATTTATTACTAGTTAATTAATGTTAGTATAACACAATGAGGCACACTGTTATTTATATAAGCTCATAGTTCTAAGAATTCATTTAAGGCGGTGAAGAATAAACCATCCCTTACATATGGACATTTAACAGATAGCAAAGAACAGTATGAGAAAAAATCGGTGAGGTATACTATTATTTAGGGGCGAATTCAAGTGCAACGCTTGTCATGGTAATCGCACTTGCATTGCAAAACCGAATTCAAGTGCAACGCTTTTCGGACACGCCTACTGAAAATACGTCACTACCATAGAGGAATTTTGCGGCTACTCCTGACCTGCCGCAAACTCTTAACAGCGACTGTAAACAAGATGGATGAAGTGATTTTGCTCAGACCTTTAAGAAATCGGAGAAATGCTGATCGAATCCCTTGGCATTTAAGAGACAGTCGTAATGCTTTTGAAATGGTGGAGCGTGAATTCATCAGTTGATTCAGATTAAATCGGTTTGCTTCAATGAATTGAAACCTTTTCTGAAGGCAACTGCCAATGGATATTCTCTGCAAAAGCAGGTTTGTTTTTACTTCAAATTATGAAAACTGAAATACTTCTGGAAATGTTTCCGAATCAAAGACTATGCTTAAATGACCTATTTGAGAATGTTATATATTTTTATGCGTAAACACACAAATTTTTAATGTTATTGTATCAGGATTCTTTCTTTTTCAACCCCCTTTTTTTTTCCATAGTAATGATCGAAATCGTTAATTACTGCGAATTTTGGAATGCAGTAATAATATCACCATTAATTTATTGGGTTGATCTTTACATTACGGTAACTTGGCGATTTTTTGGCGAAAATTTGGCGACCAACTCCCCTACAGCAACCCTCTATTTTTTTTTCCCCGCCGCCATTTTGTCTTCACGAAGTAAAGACATGTTTCTTTTCTTCTTATCTACTGAACACTTCTTCCAACAATCTACTAGCCGAATTACACGCTAGAAATTTTATCAAACAAAACTGCTTAATCATGACAAATATTCACTGCAAAATTCAGAAAAAGTGCACAATACCATACACCTTACGCGTTTTTCAAAATAACACATACACATAAACCATGTACACGCCGACTTATTTTTACTTAAAAAAACATCCCAGAATTGCACAAAAATGGCATTGCGCACACTCTTCACTATATCCGTGTACACTGCTTTTTTCTCATAAATTCGAAAAATTTCACGAAAATACATGACAATTTTCTCAATCTTTAAACCCGGTAAAAAGAACATATATGAAATTACCTGATCGCGAAAAAGTATTTACCCTTTACAAATATGAACATTTCCACATATAAAATAAATAAAATATCCAAAAACTTTTACCTCTAAATCATCTATTACATTATACACGTCACCAACGAATTCATACATGAAGCATTACAAATATTTATTATCAAATATTTAAATTATTTCCATGCACATTCATTTCAACTTAAACATACACCAAATTCCTACAAGTATAAAATTCACAAAATAATTATCATTTCATTAAAATATAATTAAATTCAAAAACACCACTTAAAATATACATGAGCACATACATTCAATTAATAAAAATTACCTTACAATCCTAATTACTTTAAACTAAATCATTGCTAATAACAATTTTCCCAATAATACCAAATTCCTTTCCACCTTACATTTCCAACAATGCATAAAAATAATTAAAAATACTAACTTACCTAATCTCCTTCAGAATCTTCATTACGTGGCGGATACACTTTTCTTCATTCTCTTTCAGAATCTTTAAAATCATACTTATCTTTCAAAGCAAGATACCAGGTAAAATAAATAACATAATAAAACATGTTTATTTCTCTCTCACACAACCTTAAAAAACATTTCTTACTATCCTTTTCAATACCACTAAATACCCATTTCGAATTCACTTTACTTACGGCCATGGGATCCAAAAATTCACAAACACTATTTCACACAACACAGAATAAAGCCAAATACAAAATTTCCAGATTTTTTCCCGATTTCCCCCCTTTTCCGATTAAAGAACCGTAATTCGTCCATTAATATCACATGACATATCCCATGATCTCGCATTTCCCCCACACAAAATAATGCGTAATCGGAACTCAGTACTGCTAACATTAATACCAAAGTCCCAGGTAGTAACCTTTATCGCCTCCAAAATGTCGCCAAACTACCAGTTACCGTAATGTAAAGATCAACCATTTATTGTTTTAATTACTCTAAAACGTAATCTCGGAGAAATTGTTTTTCTAACAGAAATTATGCATATGCCTGTCTTTGAGATATATATATATATATGTATATGTTTGGGATTAGTTTTTTGGAATATTATGTATTTTTTTCATGGTTTTAGATACGTGCATTTAATTTACATATGCTCTCAGAATTTCAGTGATATAGTAAATTAGTTTGCAGCAATAATTAATCTTTGATATGTATGCAATTAAAATTTCATAATTTAAATTAACTTTATATGAATAGAGAATATTTGTTAAATTCAAATTTCATTCTTTACAGCAATGGCACATGAGAATTATTTAAATTTAACTTTACTTTTTATTCTTATGAAACAATATATATATATATATTCTGTAATTGTAGGGGGGAAAACCATGAATTTTTCTCAGCTGTTTAAACAGTTCCCATGTGTAAAATAGTATTTCATCCCCCAAAATATTAGTTAATTTTTTCCTAATGTATAATGTCTTGCCTGTTCGTACAATGTGATTAATGTCATGGTAATTTTGGATACTTTCTATAGATCTTGCATAATAACTACACATGTAAGTTATATACACATTCATAAATCTCTTATGATATGAAAAGTTATTGCAGACTTTCACATAACTATTAATAACTTGATATTCTCGATAACAGGTGACGTACCTTACTTCCGTAGAACATGATCAGAATTAAATAAACTTATAAGGTTATCATACTAAATTACACAAAAAGCAGCATGACATAAATAAATACAAAGAAATTAAATGTATTTACTGTACTAATAGATTATTATATTACATGACATTGGTTTTGCCCATGTATAATGGTAATGAAAGCCAGTTTTCCATAGAAAGTCCTCTACAGAGGCATCTGTTTTCTTAAGCAGATTGCTTTTACCACATTTCAGTGACATTGATTTAAGTATAAAACTGGATAATATTTTCTTTCTGCATGAAATGTGTTAACTGAGTTTTAGAAATATAAGCCATCTTGCAGTTACTGTGATAATACTAATTTTTGGTACCTCCATATTATACCATCAACCATGAAAGTTGTGCTAATTACTGCTGTGGAATTCTGAGCCAGACATTTGTATACAGCAGTTACAACAAACCATACAACAGTCTCTCTGCAGAATACATGAAATAACCCTGCTGTGAAAGTATTGGACCCACTTCGTGAAAAAACATTCGTTCTTTACTACTGTTTTATTTGCGGTTAAATTTTACCAAAAGCTCATTTTAGAATGCTATGAATACAAGTTGTCCACAGGTAATTGTTCCAATTTCTTACTGTTTTGTTCGCTATTTCCACATACAGTAGATGTTAATTCTTTCGACCAGCTGTAAAAGAACTGGAGTGCAATCACAAATGTGATTCTACCTAGCTTACCAAGAATTATTTTGGGTTACATACAAATGAAACCGCAGATGTTGCGAGTGTGGTGATATTAATTTTTGTTTTGTCTTCCTTAATCGGAAAAATAAATTTTCCATTAATGGTGAAAAGGTAAGAAATATATGATAATAAGTATAATATTATAGTCATTTCAAATTACTGCAAGAATGTTTCATTATTATTCAAATAATAATAACAAAAAGCTATCTATACTATAATTATAGTGAAGTATAGATATTAAATAATACAAAATATTAAATAAATTTTAGAATCACCTATTTACTATAATTACTACAATTTAATAAAAAAAGGGTAGCTGTAATGTTTTTTTTTTTTTTTTTTTTTTTTTTGTGTGTGTGTGTTGTAACGTTTTATTGCATATTTTTTAATAATGAAAAAACAGTGACATATTTTTGTTAAAAATGGAAAGTAAACTCCTTAAAAAGACTGATTTATTAATATATCAACTATATTTAATGTTAAAAATCTGTATATTAAAATTTCAAATGAAACTTTCTTTTGACTTAGGATTTATGTTTTTCTAGGTATGGAATGCTGGTCTGAGGGTTCTCTATGCTATAGGACAATGGCCAGGCAATACTCATGATGCATTTATATGGAGTGGACTGAAACAAAATCTAGATAGTATTTTGTTGCATCGTGCATATCTTTGGGAGATAGTGGATTATATTTCCATTTTATCATGGGAATATCTCTATAATGAGAAGCACAGAAAAGTTCGTGCAGCTATAGAGATCAAATCAAGATTTAGGGTACTGCACGATACTGGTGGAACACTATTGTATTCACAAAGCAAAATATGTAAAATGGTCATATCTGGTGGCCATTTTACATAATATATGCTTAAGGTATTGTGTTGAAAATCCTGAGATTGATGTGTTTGAAGATGATGAGTTGGTACCTTCAGAAAGTTTTCAGTCAGTGCATGTTGAAATTGCATTGCACAATGAATTATCTTTAAATTTTGAAACTCGATAATAAAAACCCTAAGTGGGCAACAATGAACCTCTGGCAAAGGTGAAACCCCCTTCATGGATAATAAAGAATATATTATGAAAAAAATTACTTTCGTAATATATTCTTGGGGACCCACAAGCCATGGTTTATATTTAAACCTGTAACTAAATGCACAACCCTAAATGATTTTAATTGATAATAATAATCCTAAATAATTTTATTAGTCCTGGTTTCAAATGCATACTGACAACTTTTATCATTATTGTTCTTCCCTCTGAATTTCTTGTTTCCATCATTTATGTTTAAAAACTCTTGACTACCAGAAATAACTTAATAGGCTTGATATATATGTATTTTAGTGTTGGGTATGCCAGTCATGATTTACAATAGTAAGTCACTATAAATTAGCATTGCACTTAATTTATCTTAAACTTAGCAATAAGATTTACTGCACCGAAATTCAGTTTCTTCCAAAAAGTCAAATGTTTCCCTTTCGTCCCCTTCCGTGGGACAAGATAGAAAATTTCCATGTGACAATACACATTTAATAGCATAAGAACTTCATGCTTATTTATTATAGTATAAATTAAAACTGACGTATTCTGTCAAAGATATTTAAATGTATTTCCTAAAAACAATTATTTCACTCTATGCTGTTTATGTCTTGGGGGTGGGCAAAACAAATATTGGACAGTTAAATTTTCCTCCACCATTCCTGTAAGCATATTCTTCAATTAAGCAGGGTTTTGCTCCAATTCCTGATTAGCATAATATGTAAAGAATAAACAGCCTATGATTTATGCCTCCATATCCTCTTGTATTATTTAAAGAACATACATTTTTCTTTTAATTCTAGATTTTAAAACATTAAAGTAAGGGAAAGATTGTTTGCTGAATTTAGATTTATATCATCATTACGCATTGACTATAATAACTTACTGCATACTTACCTCAGTGGGTTTGCCATTAAAAGAAATACATTTAAGTAAAATCATGAGTGTATAATAAATTGTTTTTCAGCCAAAAAAAGAGAAGGGGGAAAATAAATACAGTTTGATTCACTTAATTTTTAGTACGCGACTCAACACTGTTATTGTAAACTAGACATTAGCCATACTTTAATAGTTGTCATCTCTGTATTTTTAGAACTTCGAAATTAGAATGTCAATTTTATCTGCCATTGTTATGGAGCTGTAGGATATCGAATGTTATTTCTTCAACGATAAAAAGAAATGAAATTTTTAATACCACATCTCATTCATATAACTTATTAACATAATTGAAAAACAATTTAATTCATTTCGTGTTATATCTGAAAATTAAAATTTGTAATACATTGACTAAAGATTCTTACAGGTCTTATTACCATTTTCCCCCAGGAAAAAGATAATTGCTGTGTAAAATGCATAAATATTTTCACGAGACTTATAATAGTGGTATTAGAATTATTATAATGTTTATGTCATATAATGGATCTGTGAATTTCTTTTAAATAATTTTTATAATCACAAAATTTTATAAAATTAAGAAAGTAGTAAATTTTACAATTAAAATATGAATCCCGCACTGCAGAAATACATACAAGAATGAAAACACTGTAATATTTGAAATGCATGATTTATTTTTTTAATAAATTAATAATTATATTTTGATTTTCTATGACAGCAGACTGATTTGCAACTGATTGCTTATACAAGTCACATATTTCACACAGTACATTAATATATTCTTCTGCGTTTTAATTATTTCCTTTTCTGCAGCTGTAATATCATCTCTCTTCCTTTTTTCTCTTCGGTCTCCTGCTTCAAATAGTTGAGCTTCTATCTGAGGGAAAATTTTAAAATATTCATTCAAATACAAATATTCTTCATTTTTATATTTCATAATGTAAAACACTTTTTATAATTAATTAAACAATGAAACTTCTCTAAAAAGGAACAATTCATAATATTGATTTCTTTAACTTTCAATTTTTTTCCCTTTATAATTTTTAAGACTGTTTATAGATCAAGAGGATTTAATGATTATTATTTTAAATTCTTAAAATCTTGTTGTTAATAAAAGACTTACTTTGTATATAATGTTCGCAATAAAGAATTGAAATAACTCTTTTGTATGAGAAATATTAATTTACATCTGTTATAATTAATTTATACCAGCGGTTCTCAGCCGGTGGTATGCAAAGAAACAAAATATTTTTAACTATGAAATTCAAAAATCTCATAAAGAAAAGAATAGTTAATAGAAATTTCCTTTGATCAAAATTGACTTGAAGATTTAGTAAATGACACACTTGTTAACTTTTGGCTGAACCGAAAAAAAGAATTTAAAGGCATTTCAAATAAAGCTATCAAATTTGTATTGTCTTTTCGCACAACCTGTTTGTGTAAAAAATGATTTTTTCCATGTTAAATTTGAAATATAAATACTCATCAAAATAAAAAGTGGATCCTAATTTACCATTAAATGAAATAAGAGCAGACATAAAGAAATTAAATATTAAAGTATTATAACTGAAATTTTGATAATCAAGTGAATAATTAATTTAATTAAATTTAATTTTGATAATTAAGTAATCATCAGTTTTTAATCTAATAGTTCTTTATGTGTACATACTTAATACAAAGAGTGTGCAAATGGCAATATATATATATATATATATATATATATTTTTAATATTTCTATTGAGGAATTGAAAAATAATCATTGTAAAATTAGTGGTAGTCTTAATGTTTTTCAGTTTTTGCTTAGATGGTACACTACAGTCAAAAGTTTGAAAACCGCTGATTTATACCATTAAAGTTTTTCTGTTGGGAGGAAAAGGAAAAGAAGAATGCAGAAAACATTAGATTTTATGTAATAGATACAAACTTGTCATTTCCAAATGCCATTGCAGATTTCCTCGTGAGGTGTGGAATTTTCTAATGTAAAAAAGAAAAAAGCATAAAATAAGCACAATTTACTCAACAATCTTGACTGAAATATACATGCTTTCAGAGATAGCATAAAGCAAGAAAAGTTTACTCAACAATCTTGATTGAAATATACATGCTTTCAGAAATAATATACAAAGCATACTGCATAATCAAAGTTATGAGTTTATATACTATGAGATACTATACATGTTTATAATATACCACGTTCCTGTACACCTAACACCTCGTCCACAATTTTCTATACAATTCATTAAAGATAGTTCCTGAAACATAACTGACTTAAAAGAAACATGCATACTTCTAATTTATGCACAACAATTTGACAAACATTAATTTCAGGTAATGAGCTACATGTATTATATCAAAGAAAGAATGAATAAGCGTAATTTGCCTTTATCCTACAAATACTTAAAAACATTTACATTAAAAAAATGAATTATACATAATGGTAGCATATTTTTAATGAAAAATAAAACAAGAGTTGAAAACTTAAAGCAGTTTTTGTCAATATTTTACTCTCTTAAAATTTATATAAATGTATAGAAACTTTAAATGCATACCGCATTTGGCTGGAAAACTTGTGGTATTGTACTGCACTCTAGGGAAAGGGAAAAAGTATACAATGAAGCAATCATAAGAATAAAAGATATTTGCATATTATTGAAACCAGCTTAATAAAAGTTACCAAATTTTCAAAAATGTGCCAAACTGTGACAACGATTATGTATCAAAATTTTTCAGGTAACATGCTCATGACAATTTTTCATTCAAGCAATGTCACCATTTTCATATGTGTTTCTTATGTTGTATTTCAAGTTCCAATGGATTTTAGATACGAATAGTTGTTTTAGATTAATTTCAGATTTAAAATACTGCTTGTGGAACTTACCATCAAAAGACGAAGCTGTGTTAAAAGTTCTGCAGGAATAGAACATTTTAGTACAAAAATTTCTAATGGAAACAACTATGAGATGAATTTGGTACATAGACAAGGCATGCAGTATCAAGTTTATGTAATTCTCTGATTTTTTTTTTTTAAGTGAAAACAGATCACTTGGCACAAGTGCTAAAAAATTAGACAAAAAATTTGTGGAAAATGTATTTTTTTTAAACTATCATATAATTTTTATTTAATAATTGAAATTAGTATTTTAAAATTTGTTAAATGTTTTTCCTTTGATATGTTGATAACATTTTGCCAACTTAGATAAATATTGATAGTTTGGTTATGCTAAAAGCAAGCTGCAAAAACAACGTACTTCTCCTGATAAGTATTTTTCTCTTTTCATTTATAAAGACCACCAAACTGATCCAGGTGTTTGTGTTAATACGTTAAGTACCAAAAAATATTGAAGAATGCACAATGAAAGATGGCAACCAGTATGGTAAAAGATATAATTAATATATGCAATGAAAGAAATCTTATTAAAAAACGACTTTCATTATCAGCAGAGAAGCATGACACAGTTACAGTAAAGAAATTAAGCTTTTGTTTCTGCACTTGTAGCTTTTAATAGCCAAAAATTGTTTTTTGAAATTTTATGAAATAAATAAATCTGAACATAACTGATATCAAATGAGAATGGGTCCAAACTTTCACTTAAGAGGAAGAAAGTGTACTGTAAATGCACAATATAATGAGCAGAACACAAAGCATAATTTATAAATTAACCTTTACTCTGGATGTATATATTACATTAATATCACATTAGAATTATCAGGGTTTCATATAATTTTTTATTTATTGTATTACATTGAAATACCTTTAATTTCATTTTTATATTTTCCCAACGATGTACAATATAAATCTAAAAATTGCTCTTAACTGTTTCATCACATAATGAATGTCTAAGGGAAGGAATGCCTGCGTGGAAGACTAAGTAAAACTTAGTATTCATGTTATACATTGAAAAAATGAAGAAAACACTCATGCAGCCAGCTTTTTCACCTGGATTTAAAGAGAGACTGGGATAGCGGTGTTCAGCAGGCTTATCTGCTTGTAGATAGATGGGCTTATTAATTACTATGTAATTCAAGAACTAGTTAATTTTCATATGGTAAACATGCCTACTGTCACTGAAGAATCATGCATCTGCATTAAACAATAAAAATATAACACAAATTTGAATTGTAAATTAAACTTACTATTAGAAGAATTAAAACCAAATGCTGTAATTTGAAAATGGGAAAAAAATTTGGTTTATATTTGAAAAAGCAAGGATTTTTGTATGAAAAGTAAAATATATTTTACACTCACCTGTTGCTGTAGTTTACTTTGGAGGGAATTTTCTATAGGATAAAGTAAATAAAGTTGTACACATTAAATACATGTTGTACACATTAAAAGAAATATATTTCTTTCGTTTTCAGGACTGGAACAATTCGTTACACAACACTACAACGCAGTAAACACTTGACCATAAGCTCAGAGAAATCATGGGAACTGATGTTTTCTGTTTACATCGACACGCAGTCTCATTGGATATTGATGTAGTTTATCGGACAAGCTCTCCTGGCACGACAGCAAACCAGCTCCCCATTGCAATTTTGACGTCATCAGTTACCAGAGCGGTAAAGCGTTGCACTTGAATTCGACTTTAGCAGCCGATAGCAGGAACGCCTCTTGCGAGCTAACATTTGCAATTTATCAGAGCGTTGCACTTGAATTCGCCCCTTAAAGGCGAAACTATATTCAAGCGATCTAAAAAGAAAAGAGAATCCAGAAGATCCGAGAGGGAAATAGCGCGATGCCCAAATTTTCCCTCTCATCCCCAAATTTTCCCTCTCTCGAGATTCCTTAAGGGCCTTGTAAGTGTTGACAGACGTGAACTGATAACGTTGGCGTCTGTTTGGAGTTGATAGACAAAGGAAGCCACAAGCAATGGCAATTTCCAGTATTTTTTAATGCTTTAAACTGATGGAAAATTAAGATTTATTGATTTAAAGGCACTTATTTATAGAAATTTGATTTAGTTTAGATGAAAGAAAAGTACTTATCTTAAAATTCCAGGCTTTTGGAGTATATCCTTACATTGTCCGCTGTTTTATTCTCGTCAACATCGGAGTCGAAATTCATTGGAATGATACAGGTGTTGTAGAAAAATAAAAACATTTTTCAAAGAAATTTAATTGATAATCACCAAGAGGAAAGGAAATTTTTGCACTTTTTTACGGAGCGCAGCGATCGTGCTGCCGCTTGCCTCGGTCGGACAGACAGATAGGTTTCCGTTTATCCTACATTAAGACAGACAGACAGACAGACAAAGTAGACAGATGTCTTGTTTTGCACCCGCTAAGTCGTTTTGCTCCGATGGGCGAAAAATCAAGTATAGGTGCGAAGGAAAGGTATATAGAAAGAGGTACAATTTCGTATTTGAGGAGAGTTAAAAGGAACTTCGTACATCTTGTACGAGTTCAAAAGGCCAGGAAGAAAAGATGGGACAAAATAAAATTTAAAATAAATGGCCCAAAAATAATAGAGGTAAAAAAAAAGGGCCTATAGAAAGAAAAGGAAAAGAAGTAGAAAATATCCTAAAATACAATTGTGTCCATGAGTGTAGTTAAAAGGAGAAGAAGCTGTCTTCATTTACAATAAATAGTGTCTCACAGGTGTGTGTGTGTGTGTGTGTGTGTAGTGAGTGTGTTTGGTAATGGTGAATAGATGTGTTACTGAGGAAAAAACAAATATTGACGGTGTTAAAATGCTTCGTATCAAGGTATTTAGCATGGAATATAAAGTAATATGTATGCTTGCATCCTGAGATATCAACAAAAGTCATCAAACAAAAGTATATATTAATTTAACCAAAGTAACTTATGCTACTTTCATTTTCAACATTTTCATACATTTTTCAAAAAACAGCAGCAGACTAACAACATAGAACCAAAAAAAAAAAAAAAAAAAAATCCGCACACACCCATATATAAAATATATATATATGTGTGTGTGTGTAAATTACTGAGTATATGTATTAAAAACACAAATTAAACAGTATTTATTAATTTAAATATCATAATTTATTACAAGATTAATTATTTTACTATCATAATTTATTACTAGTTAATTAATGTTAGTATAACACAATGAGGCACACTGTTATTTATATAAGCTCATAGTTCTAAAAATTCATTAAGGGGCGAATTCAAGTGCAACGCTCTGATAAATTGCAAATGTTAGCTCGCAAGAGGCGTTCCTGCTATCGTCTGCTAAAGTCGAATTCAAGTGCAACGCTTTACCGCTCTGGTAACTGATGACGTCAAAATTGCAATGGGGAGCCGGTTTGCTCTCGTGCCAGGAGAGCTTGTCCGATAAACTACATCAATATCCAATGAGACTGCGTGTCGATGTAAACAAAAAACATCAGTTCCCATGATTTCTCTGAGCTTATGGTCAAGTGTTTACTGCGTTGTAGTCAAGTGTTTAGTGCGTAACGAATTGTTCCAGTCCTGAAAACGAAAGAAATATACAGACAGGTATATTTCTTTTAATGTGTACAACTTTATTTACTTTATCCTATAGAAAATTCTCTCCAAAGTAATCTAGAGCAACAGGGGTGTGTAAAATATATTTTACTTTTCAGACAAAAATCCTTGCTTTTTCAAATATAAACCAAATTTTTTTCCCATTTTCAAATTACAGCATTTGGTTTTAATTCTTCTAATAGTAAGTTTAATTTAAAATTCAAATTTGTGTTATATTTTTATTGTTTAATGCAGATGCATGATTCTTCAGTGACAGTAGGCATGTTTACCATATGAAAATTAACTAGTTCTTGAATTATATAGTAATTAATAAGCCCATCTATCTACAAGCAGATAAGCCTGCTGAACACCGCTATCCCAGTCTCTTTTTAAATGCAGGTGAAAAAGCTGGCTGCATGAGTGTTTTCTTCACTTTTTCAATGTATAACATGAATACTAAGTTTTCCATCCACGCAGGCATTCCTTCCCTTAGACATTCATTATGTGATGAAACAGTCAAGAGCAATTTTTAGATTTATATTGTACAGTCGGTCACAAATGTATTCTAACACCGGTACCCTATCAGAAAATGACAAGATGGCGTTTTTTTTTCTCTTTCTCTCTGTGTGTCGTGTTATTCCATCCTAGGTTTTCTTCTCCCCCCCATCTTGGAAAAAACTGGAAAAAATTGGTTACGATCTCTTTTTGAATGGGGAGATGCCATTTTGAGAAAAAGCTGACGACCCTATCTTGGAGAATGAACATGACCGCTCTACACACCCTTTTACTCTCTCTCTCTCTTTGAATTGGGAAGCCATTTTGGGAAAAAGCAGACGACCCTATCTTGGAGAATGGAAATGAACGCCTCTCCCTCTCTCTTTGAAATGGGAAGCCATTTTGGGACCCTCTATTCTTGGGGAGGGAGAAAACTGAAGTCTGCATTTCGCTGTCTCTGAATGCGGAAAGCCCTTTTGGGAAAAGCGGACCCTCTTCTTCTGATCTTGGAGAACTGGAAATGAACGCTCTACACGATCTCTCTTTGAATTCAGAAGGTATTTTGGGACCTTCTAATGTTGGAAAACTGAAATTAACGCTCTACACCTTCTCTCTCTCTGTGTCTCTCTCTCTTTCTCTGAAATGGGTAGCCATTTGAAAACTCCCTAACTTTGCAAAAATACAGAAATGAACGCTGTACACCATCTCTCTTTGAAAATGGGGGGGTGTCATTTTGAGACCACCCTCCCCTAAACTTGGAAAAAAAAACTGAAATGAACGCTCTACACTTTCTCTCTTTGGACATGGGTAACCCTTTGGGGACCCTCTCCTCTTGGTAGAAAAAAAACAGAATTGAAGTGAAGGCTCTACACAATCTCTCTTGGAATGGGATCCATATTTCGGGAAACGTGGATCACCTCATGCTGGAAAACTGAAGTGAACCACCAAGATTGGACTCTATATAATATTTTTTTTAATTGACATCATGACCCTCCTCCCATTTGTTATTAAAAAATTGTTTTTTTTTTGTTTTGGTTTTTATCCCATTTCCGATGTGATTTCAGAAATGCAATTCCATAACAGTTCAATTTCATTCGAGGTTAAATGATCTAAACAGTCTTTGACCCACCCATCCGTATGATTATTTTCTTCTCCTTCCTGTTGCACCAAATTTTGTAAGTCCATATAATCATTCCATACGGGAAGGGCTGGATCCTCACAAGGCTGTCTTGAAACACTTGGAGTCTCTTTGGGATGAGTGGAGGGATCTAGGATGTCTGGACCCGGCTGCAATTCTACCTCCATGATTTCTGGACCCGTTGGAACTTGTTTACCCGGCTGAAATTCTACCTCCATGATTTCTGGACCCGTTGGAACTTGTGAACCCGGCTGTGATTCTGCCTCCATGATTTCTGCACCTGTTGGAACTTGTGGACCCGGCTGACATTCTACCTCTACGATGTCGGGACTTTTTGAAGCTTGTGGACCCGTCTGACATTCTACCTCTACGATGTCGGGACAGGTTGGAGGAGAAGAAGAAGAAGAAGAGGATACTGGAAGAGGTTCTGTCTGTGAGGAGTCCGAAAGAGGTTGCCTGTTTGAACAAGTTGGGGAAGAAGAAGAAGAAGAAGAAGCTTCTGGATTCTGAAGCGGATCTTGCACGCCAGGTAGGTTCCGGTAAGTCGACCGTTTTTTAAGAGGTAATTTTTTTTCTTCCTCCTCATCTTCAATTGTGATGACTTCAATTTCATTCCGTTGCCGGGTCGATTTTGTTTCGGGAAATAACGGTTTGGTCCAGCTCCTCTTATCATCTAAGGAAGGGATGGGTAAAGGTGGCGGAGGGTTTTCTTCTTCTTTTTCTTGAAACATCATCGGCGATTGGAAAGAAATCTCCTCTTTCAATTGTTTCCAAAGCGAGTACGAGCACCGATCGACGAGAAAGAGACTCTTCTGGGTCGTGACGATGAGATATTGCATTTTCGGGGGAACGACATAGTTTTGATAAGGTCTTAGAATATATTTCTTATATTTCATCCTGTCGCTGACTTTAAAACTTCTTTCCTTCAGATTGGGGGACGATGATTCGTAATAGGCGAGAGGAGCGGCTGTGGTTTGAACAATATGAACTTCGTCCTCAGCCGTCGTTCTCACTCCAAACGTAAAATATCGTTTCGTGAGAAAAATATTCTTCCACCGAAAACTCGTGCGCGGATCTGTATATCGCCGGTCTGTTTGAATGGGCCGTCTCAAAGCTCGATCCATCCGATTCCAAGAGAAGGGAGATTCCTCTTTCGTTTGTTGCGATTCGAATAAATTTCTGTATATATTCTGAACGAGCAGGTTGGAGGATTCGACATCTTGGTTGAAAGAAACGATCGCTTGATGAGGTGGTAAATGCGGAATAAATGTCGCACAATGACACGCCAAAAAAATTTTCAAGTTGGAGATTTGCTTTAGCGTCTTCAAATCCTCCCCGTTCGAAATCCGTTGAGTTGGAAAAACGTCTAATAGCGACATGGCTCCCAATGGAAAAGAAATGATCTCGCCCAGTACTCTCGTCTTTTTATATATCTATATAGACACACACAGACACACATAGAGGCTCTATGACGTCCGTTTTATTTGTTTTTTTTGTTTCTGTCTCTCTTCTTTCCAAGAAATCTTATCTCCATGACCTCTTTTTCTTTTCTTAAAAAGATGAATGTGTGTGGGAATGAGGAAGTGAAAGTAATAATTTAATAAACAAAAAATTATCCAACTATGACCTTCTTTTTTTTCAAAGTCAACCTTTCCAATCCAAGGACGTCCAGAGATAGAGGAAGCAGGGAGAGAGGAGGAGGAGGGAAGGGAAGGTCACACTCTCTTTCTCTCTATAAATAAAAGGGGAGAGCTCCAAAGTCGTATTTTTGTCCAAGTGGATCATGAGGAGGCATCTCCAGCTCACTACGTGTATTCCTTTCAAATGTAAATATGTTGATCTTTCCTTTTATATCATCCAAGGAGTCGTTTACCTGAAAGCCTCCGATTTTTCAAAATGTGCGGGTTATTATACCGTGGGGAGTTATCAAAAGATGCGGGACGAATTTTTATCCGACGAAAACGTGTTGATGGCTCGTGACATTCCACATTTGGATGCACAAATTTTGTTAATGAAACGAGCCAAATATTTTTACACGTCCCACTTCCTAACTGTCTCGCAAATGAATAGGATTATGGATCGTCTTGAGAAGACAAAAGGGATTCTCGTTCATTTTAGTGAATGGTTGCACAAATGTTTGCACGAATCTCTCTCGATTGAGAAGACTGGGAAGAATACCTATTATATTCTTCTCGAGGACTCTCCTCCTTCGTCTCATCATAGAGAGGCCACGACTTTTGAAAAAATCCTCGAGCAAGAAAAAATAGAATGGTGGAACAACTACCCCATCCCTCCCCCCGAGCATCAAGAGGAGCCTGTTCAGAAGAAAAAGAAAAAACCTTTCCAAAAGCCTATCCTCATCCTCCTCGATAATGATGGGGATGAGGAGAAGCCTGTTCAGATTCCTCTCAGTTTGTCAAAACCCGTCGAGGATGAAAAACCTCTCCCTTCCTCAAAACCCCTTGAGGAAGAGAGACCCCTCGAGAAGGAGAGATCTCTCCCATTGTCAAACCTCCTCGAAGATGAAAAACCTCTCCCTTTCTCAAGACCCATCGAAGATGAAAAACCTCTCCATTTATCAAGACCCCTCGAAAATGAGGGACCTCTCGATTTGTCAAAACCCCTCGAGGATAAGGGAACCAAAACTTCTCTCTCTTTCGAAGAGGAGGGACCTCTCAATTTGTCAAGACCCCTCAAGAATAAGGGAACCGAAAATCCTCTCCCTTTCTCAAGACTTCTCGAGGAGGAGGAGGAGGAGAGACCGCTTCATGTCTCAAGACAGGACCCCCCTCTATCTCTTGAGGATCCGAGGGAAACGATTCCTTTTGAAAAACCATCTATCAACGATCCCCAGAAAAGGTCTTCGGAGGAGATTAGACTTCCATGTAGAAAACGAATCTGCCACAATCATCATCATCATCATCATAATAATAATAATAATAATAATAATAATAATAATAATATACCCCCTTCTCAACAACAGAATCCTACAACATTTGCAGATAAATGCATTCAAACCAATCCCTTTATTGTAAGCCTTTTGATTGGAGAACCCGTGCATTAGCCTCGAAAAATAAAATGAGATTCTAGACTGTTTCTATGACCAGAATGTTAAGCCTATAGATAGGTCTAGCTCAGAATTTTTCTTTTAAAAGAAAATAAATAAATAATCCAAAGACTATTCGTAAATATAAATGGTAAAGTCTTGAGTCGGCTGGAAAAAAATTTTCAAAGCTGAGAAAAATTCTACAACTCCAAAAAAAAAAAAAAAAAAAAAAACTTTTTGTTAATTTTTATCATGTCTTAGACATGATAGAAATTAACGACCCTCTTCCCTTTTCATCTGGGAATGCTGTCTCACTCTTTTTAAAAACAATCGTGATTCATTCATGGAATGATTGCCATTAGAGAAAGGATGAGTCATGATCTATTTTTAGAAAGGGTGAGACATCCTTCCCAGACAAAAAGGGAGGGTCATTAATTTTTATCATGTCTAAAGACATGATAAAAATTAACCAAAAGATTTTTTTTTTTTCAGCTCTGAGAAATTTTTTTTCTCCCAGCCGATTCGAGACTTTACCATTTCTTTTAAGAATGATTTCTCTCTGATCTATTATTTCAAAATTCCAAGTTTCGCTTCAGAACCATCTATGCTGTTGAAGAAGTAACGTGATATATGTATTTTTTTAATGAGTTCTGTCAAGATTGAATTGTGCAGGATTGACCTTGCGAATTTCTTCTCTGTGTCTTTAAATAATAATGATACCGAACTGCTTTTTGTAGAGCGCAATGGAAAAAACCTTTTGTATGGTTAGGACAATTCATGTGTTCGATCCCATTGTATTTGAGAATCTCTTGCGTCGATCCCGAAATGTAATAAATGGATCTTTGCAACCATTTCTCTAAAAATCGCCGTTTCATTTCTCCTCGCACCCAAATCATGGAAAAATGTTCCGTCAACATCGTTAACACCCATGGAAAATAACTGTACGGAATTTCTCCTTCGTACCACGACAAGCCGTGATAATAATCACTCGCCCAAACAGCGGTTCGTTTTTCTTTCTCGGTGAGCATTTGCCATGGAAACGGGGGTTTAAAAACAAATACCCCTCGAGAAGTACCGTCCAATGTGACGTAAGCCAATTCTTTCACAATAAAGGCTCCTTGAGAATCGTAGAAACCTTCAAAGTCGAGCACGAGTTCCATGCTTTTTATTTCTTTTTCTTTCCAAGGTGACCTTTATTATTATGATGATGGATGTGTATTGAGATACGCACGATATTATTCAAAAAACAAATATATATACGAATGTGACCTTTCCCAGAATTCATACGACCTGTCACGTGCAACCTTCTCTCTCTATATATATAAAAGAGGAGACGGCGAGAGAACGCTATCCATTTTTTCCTTCAGGACACACAGCGAGAGAGAGAGAGAGAATTTTGTTTTCTTTTTTTCCTCAATTGAAGAAGATGGACATTTTGAGTACCAAACCTCTCAAAGATTCCTACATTGTTCTGGACATGGAATACTTTCACTGTTATGATCCAAAGACGGGAGATATATGTTTCATCTTGAAAGAACTGGGCTACATCACTTGCGATTTAACCTTATGCGGATCCATGATTTTTCTCCCTCCTGTCCATTACGATGACTTATCGTCCCGCAATCAAGCTGTGGTCAACCAGACTACAAATAATCGACACGGCCTGCAATGGACCGAGGGTCGTCTTTCCTACGAGCATCTTCCTACAATCCTGAGAATGCTGACCGAAAATGTGGAGGTGATCTACGTCAATGGATACGATAAAGCCGAATTTTTCAGCAAGCTCTGCCAGCGATCCGTTTACGAGTTTTACATCCCAGGGAAAACCGAGTGGCGGAACAAGTCGAAATGCACGCGACACCAATATTTCCAAAAGAGGATTCATTGTGCCGAGAACAAGGTGAGAAATTTTCGATACCATTTGATGGAGGGTAGTTACGTTTTCCGGAAATTACATTGTTACCCCTCCGAAAGCAAAGCTGTCGAAGACGAAGAGGTGGCGGAAGAATCTCCCCAGGAGAACTCGTGCGACGATGAGGAGGAGGAGGAGGAGGAGGATGAACTTTCTAATAATAATAATAAATGTCTAAGTTGGGATGCTTTAGAGACCCAAGAATATTGGTCTCAACCCTTACCTCACCTAGACCTGAAAGAGGATCCTCAAGTGTACTCTTTGTGGTCCTCTTCTAAAATTTGGTCTTGGAGAGAACCCTTGAATGTTCATGAATGAAATGGTATGTAAATCCCTAGAGAAAAAAAAATAGAAAAAAAAAAAGTTCTTTTTTTTTGTAATATGTTGATTTCTTTCCAATCCCATTTCTTTTCCATAACTCCAGCCCAATCGACGAGAAGAAGAAGAATTTTCCAAGTTACACAAGACGAATCTTCCAAGTTACACAAGACGTAGAAAGATTTCACAAGGATTTATAAATCACACGCTCCCACATGATATATGTATAGAGAGAAAAAGACCCTCTGTTCTCTAGCCAATACGTCAAGACTTCCCTAAACTAAGAGAGACCATGAGTACCGAGGAAACCTTAGCAGAGCAAGTGGAAAGACTTTCAAAGAGATTAGAAGAGTTAAGACGGGATAGATTTACAGTTCCGCCGACTAAAGAGGAAACTATCATCGATTTCATCAAACCGCTGTACTTTCATCCTCTAGCCCAAAGAATAAGACGAATGGACTCGCCGTTGAACAGTTGCAATGAGAAACAAAATGTCACTTATTTGAATAGTCAATTTCAACACATGAATATTTCATAAGTATTTTTTTGTTTTTTTCCCCTAAAGCGTAGGGAGATCGGATCAGTAGTTTTTCCCTTTTCATCGTCGAAAAAGATTGGGAGGAAAAATCTTTCACAGCTCTCTCAGAAAAATTTTTCAGGCTTAAAAAAAAAAAACTTTTGGTTAATTTTTATCATGTCTTAGACATGATAAAAATTAACTCTACCCCCTTTTTGTCTGGGAATGTTGTCTCACACTTTCTAAAAATAGACCATCACTCCTCCTTTCCTAAAGAATAGAATTCCAAGAATGGGATCTGGTCTATTTTTAGAAACGGTGAGACCCTATTCCCAGACAAAAGGCGGGTAGAGTTAATTTTTATCATGTCTAAAGTTCAGGGTCCATCCATCTTCTTATGTGAAACGGTGACCCTGACAAGATCGAGATAAACAAGTCCTGTGAGTTGTTTTGTAATCTTGACGCGTTCCAAGAAAGAATTTTTTTATTATTTTTTTTTAAATAGGCGGGGGTGGGGAGAGAAAATATTCTCACGACCCTCAGATATCTTTTCATAAATATATTTTTTATCAAAGTGTTTCTTTCATTCCGATCCTTTTAAGAGGTTGCAATGACCCTGACATTTAGATGGGGTCGCGATCCCGACAGATGTCGCGCGAGTATAAAAGTGTGTGTCCTCCACGAGATTTCTTCAGAGAACAGAAGAAGACGTGAACTGAGCTGGTAAGTCCCTTTGATCCTATGAATATGGTTATCTATAAACTCGATTTGATTCTTTGTTTCTTTTTTTAATAATCATAATAATCATAACTTCATTTAAAAAGAACTCTCTTCTTAACCCTTTGAAAAGAAAAATGTCTCTTTCAAGACGACGACTCTAAAACGTTTTATTGTTTTTTTTCCCTTTCTAGATCTTCCCTGTTATACATATATACCTTTTCGATTCTTTTTTTTGCTCCTGTTTGTGGAAGACATCACCGTATTCATCGCCATGGCGTGTTCAGAAAACTTTATCGTGCTCGATCTAGAGGGTTTCCAGTCCTACAACCACAAGAAGGGTGAATTTACCTACGTTTTAAAAGAATTGGGCTATGCGACAAAAGATTTTTTGACCGTGGGATCGTTGACGTTTGCTCCTCCTCACCCCTTCCACCAACTGAATGAAAAAAACCAAAAGACGAATGCCTGGCTGACGAGAAACCGGCACGGACTTCGTTGGAACGAGGGTCATATTCCCTACAACCATTTAGGACGCATTCTCCAATCGCTCACTCACAGCTTCTCCACGATTTATGTGGTGGGATGTCAGAAAGCTAAATTCTTTGCTAAAGCCTTGGATTATCAAAAACCCGTGACGGAAATTTATGTGCCAGATGGAATCATTTGGAAGTATCGGGAAAAATGTGCCCGACATCATCAAAGGATGAAATATTTCCAAAAGTGCGCAACTATCGATGGCATATTACGGAAGGAGATTTTCATATCAATCACGTCTATCCAGACGGAACGGAGAAAGAGGAGAGGATTCAGGAGGAAGCAGACAATCCTCTGCAAGCTTTTGATAAGGCCTACGATCAGTTAGAGAAGGATCCGTCCCCAAAAGCGTACGATAACCTCATCCAGAAATGGGATAATCTGTCCTGTTTCCAAGTGATGGAACATCCGGATAAGCATACGCCTTTAAACTTGATGGGCTCTCATCCAATCTTGAAAAGAACTTTGTCCTATTTTTCTAGGTCCATTCAAAAAGAAATGAATCTATCCATAAATTTTCTTAAAAGAAAAAAAACAAAAAGATCCTTTACCTCTTGACGGTCCAAAGTCGAGAATCTTGGAAAAAGTTATCCACTCTCTCCATCCAGTCAAGCTTCTCTGTAGAAAATCTAGTAGGTGCATCTGCATTCTCGAACACCCGGCAGTTATTATTGGACGCGAAACGTCGAATGCTGAAATAGTTAACAGTGAGCCCATTCTTAAAGAAACGGGGATGTTTTATTCATCCAGTCGAGTGCGGAAAAATTTCTGAGAGCCGGAGAAAAATTTCTCTGGCTGAAAAAAAAAAAAAAAAAAAACCCTTTTAGTCTGAAAATTGATGTCTTCAATTTTTCAAAAATTGAAGACATCAATTTTCAAATTTTCAGACTAAAAAGGGGGGTAATTTATTTTTCAGAGACTTTTCCCAGCCGACTCGATGTGAATAAAACTTTACTGTTTGTTAAGAATGTTATTTAATGGATCTATTTCAACCTATCGAGTTTCGCTTGAGTTCCGGCCGTGCTGTGGGCCCACCTGGATACAAGTTTTCCCCTTTTGGAATAGAATAAAACTTTTCTGTTTTTTAAGAATGTTATTTAATGGATCGATTTCAACCTATCGAGTTTCGCTTGAGTTCCGGCCGTGCTGTGGGCAAACCTGGATACAAGTTTTCCCCTTTTGGAATAGAATTTCCGTCAAGGTAGCTACTTTTCCTCTTTTTGCATTTTTCATGTCATTTCATTTGTATTACAATATACTGAAAACGGGCGTTCGAACTGATTTCTAGGCTATTTCTATACAAATGGAGCTCGATCCAAGAAAAAAATTATGTCTTTTTTTTATGTTGTGGACAGCCAATTTTGCATTGGAATATACTGAAAACGGGCGTTCACGTTGGTTTTCAGTATATTACAATACAAGTGGAGCTGGATCCAAGAAAAAAATGATGTCTTTTTTTATGTTGTGGACAGCCAATTTTATATTGGAATATACTGAAAACGGGCGTTCACGTTGGTTTTCAGTATATTACAATACAAGTGGAGCTGGATCCAAGAAAAAAATGATGTCTTTTTTTTATGTTGTGGACAGCCAATTTTGTATTGGAATATACTGAAAACGGGCGTTCACGTTGGTTTTCAGTATATTACAATACAAGTGGAGCTGGATCCAAGAAAAAAATCATGTCTTTTTTTTATTTTGTGGACAGCCAATTTTGTATTGGAATATACTGAAAACGGGCGTTCACGTTGGTTTTCAGTATATTCCAATACAAATGGAGCTGGATCCAAGAAAAAAATGATGTCTTTTTTTTATTTTTTGTGGACAGCCAATTTTGTATTGGAATATACTGAAAACGGGCATTCACGTTGTTTTCAGTATATTTCAATACAAGTGGAGCTCGATCCAAGAAAAAAATGATGTCTTTTTTTTATTTTGTGGACAGCCAATTTTGTATTGGAATATACTGAAAACGGGCGTTCACGTTGGTTCTTAGTATATTTCAATACAAATGGAGCTCCATCCAAGAAAAAAATGATGTCTTTTTTTTATTTTGTGGACAGCCAATTTTGTATTGGAATATACTGAAAACGGGCGTTCACGTTGGTTTTCAGTATATTTCAATACAAATGGAGCTCCATCCAAGAAAAAAATGATGTCTTTTTTTTTATTTTGTGGACAGCCAATTTTGTATTGGAATATACTGAAAACGGGCGTTCACGCTGGTTTTCAGTATATTCCAATACAAATGGAGCTCCATCCAAGAAAAAAAATGATGTCTTTTTTTTATGTTGTGGACAGCCAATTTCCTATTGGAATATACTGAAAACGGGCGTTCGAGTCCTTTTTCCGACTATTTCTATACACATTCCACTATATTAAAATGACGTCATGGTTGAGTCCAAACAGAGTTGTCCCCGGATAGAGTCGTCTCCGGACAAAGTCGTCCCCGGACAATTTTATACCGAATTTGTATAGAAATATACTTAAAATGGGCTTGGAGGGGGGGCGGAGTCCAAACAAATTCGTCCCCGGACCATCTTGATGACCAGATATATTGCCTTTTCAACAGCCCGTATTATTCTGCACAAAAACGTGGAATACTTTTATAGAAAAGAGAAGAATTGAAAGTGAAAGTCAAAAAGCAAAATGGGATCGGCTGGGAAAAATTTCTGAGAGCCGAGAAAAAATTCTGAGTCAGAAAAAAAAAAGAAAAAATATATAATATATATATTATATAATATATATTATAAATACTTTTTGTTAATTTTTATCATGTCTTCTAGACATGATAAAAATTAACTCATCCCCCTTTTGTCTGGGTATGTTGTCTCACCGTTTCTAAAAATAGACCAGAACCCAGTCTTTTCTTGGAATTTAAAAGGATGAGTCTGGAAGACATGATAAAAATTAACAAAAAGTTTTTTTTTTTTTTTTTTTTACATCTCAGAATTTTTTTCTGAGCTCTGAGAAATTTTTCCTAGCCGATCCCATTTCGTTTTTCGACTTTCACTTTCAACTCTTCACTTTTCCTATCCACTGTCGTTGGAATTGTGTTCACTGGAGGCTATATCTTTTTTTGCAATCTTGCTTTTAGTTTTCTCTGAGATTCTTTAGAAATGGCTATACAAA
Organism: Stegodyphus dumicola; assembly: GCF_044657685.1. Lineage (NCBI taxonomy): Eukaryota > Metazoa > Arthropoda > Arachnida > Araneae > Eresidae > Stegodyphus > Stegodyphus dumicola. The sequence goes on from NC_140770.1 coordinate 157,675,483, forward strand.
TTTCACCATCTATATAGAGATGATGTCCAAACAAAGTCGTCCCCGGACCATCTTGATGACCGAATATGTATAGAAATAGTCTGAAAATGGGCTTGAGGGCCGGTTTCTGGACGATTCCTCTACAAATTCGGCCGCATCCAGAAAAACAAAAATACATAGTTTCTTTTTGGGTGGACAGGAGATGATAAATTTCTTTTCTCTCTCTTTCCCAATATTGGAGGAGAGAGTGGCCCAAAAAAATGGGTCTCGGAAGGAATCGAATGCATTTTGAAATGCACTCATTCCTTCCAAGACACATTTTTTTGGTCTCCTGATTCAACTCTCCAGTCTATGGAATAGGGAAAGCGGAGAACGTTTCCCCTTCTTTAAGCGACTGGAGACCATATCGCATCATCATCATCACCATCACCATCGTCCTTTTTCTGATACATTTCAACGAAGGCTTGATGTCTCTGGATGATTTTGGGGAGATGATGGATCCCGAATTGAGTGATGAAAAAGAGAGGACTCTTTTTCCTTTCTTGTTCGTCTTGCACAGTCTCTCGGAGGGTGATATACGTTTCCCCGTTCTCCTCAATTTTCGTCAGAGGTCTCATGAATATTTTACACATCCAAGGGAAGAGCGACTTGTTATGCAGGGATTTCGAAGCGACGAAGGCCGCTTCATTCGAAGTGAGGACAATCTGGTTCGGTTGACCCCATTCTTTGGAGTAGTTGTCCAAATCGCCTAGTCGAAGAAAATGGTGTCGATTAGGAAAAAAGACTTGGAGAACACTCGTCGTATGCGAGACGTTCGTAGGCAAGAGAGTCAAGATATCTTTGGCATTCCAGTACAGGAATCCTAGATCCACATACGCGTGCACGTAATAGTCATCGTTATATTCCAGTTTGAGCAGCATGGCTTTTGTATTTTTTTTTCCGTTCTCAAGGCGAAACACTCGTCTGATATGAACAAGAGCTCGCTGGCGATCCGTTTATATAGACTCCTCAGAGAGAGAGAGGGAGAGGGGAGGAGGAGGAACAAGGTTGATGAATTCTAAAATAAAAAAAAATGATAACGAAATGAGTGTTTGTGAAGGTCATAGAGAGATGATTATAGAGTTGTTTTATTTTTTATTTTCTCAAAAGAAAAAACCAAAAGGGTCCCATTCCATACGACATGGCCTTTGAGAAGGTGACGGGGTCATGTGTCTACAAAGTTGATAAACTTTAGAATAAAAAAAAAGCTTTCATCACGTAGCTCTCGAGAAGAAAATGACAGGGGTCTCTAGGAGAAGGTCATAGGTAGTATACAAAGGATGGTTGTTTTTTTTTCTTTCGTTCCTCTCAATCCCATGACCTTTGAAAAGGTGACGGGGTGTTCTTTAGGAAAAAAATAGAAGGTCATAGAGAGAGAGAGATAGACAAAGTTGATTTTTTTTTCTAGAAGTCAACCGTCACGTCGCCCATCACGTGGTCTTCTCGTATATATAGAGAGGCGAGTGAAAGACAGACTCTATTTCCCAGAGAGAGAGACTGCTGTGCGTATCCATATTTCTACTCAAGATGATGATCCGCGTCTTATATAATGAGTTTGTGAGCATTCGCTGTTATGTGGATGACGGAAGATTGTTTTGGAACGCTACGGACATTTTGCCTCTGATTCATACTTCCAGTAAAAGAACCTGGGACATTCTCTCCGTGTTTTTCGACGAACACCACGTCTTCAGGAAAATAAAAGATCTTGAGAGTCTCGGCAGTTCTCAAGAGGGATATGTCCTCTCCAGCGAAGAAATGTTACATCTGGCCGAAAATAATCCTAAAAATAATCAGCTTCTGGCCTGGGTGTATAGCATTTTAACTCAGCCGCTGGTTCGAGTTGTACCCAATCAACACGTTTACCGACTGCTCTATCCGGGGGAGAAATTTCCCTTCATCACCCTCTTTAATCTATGAGTGCGCTACATACCGCCTCATCCAGGCATGACGGATTCTTCTACTTACCCTAAACAATATGCCAGCGTTTATTGCCAGACAGACCCCCGTCAAGAAAAGGTCGTCGAGACTCAAACGGATCCTCTGGTGGTCTCTTTAAATGTCACTAAAGTTATCACCTTCTAAAAAAAACAACCACCACCAACCAAAAAGAAATTTGCTCCTCCTCCAAATTTTTTTTTATCTTCTCGAAAGAAAAAAAAAAGAAACTTTTCCATCTAGCCTCTTTCTTTCAATCCCTCTTAAGAGAGAGAGGGAGGAGAAAAGAAAGAGAGTTCTGAGGAGGCAAAAGAAATGGGTCTGGAAGGAAACGGGTGCATTGCGAGAAAAAGAGGGTCCTCTTTTCTTTTCTCGAAATACACCCTTTTCCTTCCAGACCCATTTTTTTTATCACTTCTTCAAACCAATCTTGGAAAGGTGGGGATACAATAACTTGTGCGTAAAGTCCATTTCGATCAAGACTGGATTTTTTTTTGAAAAGAAAACATAATGTTATATATAGATTGCTAAATCTTTATCATGATATTCTTTAAGAATTTCTTAGCCATTTGTCAAAGAAGGGGACTATAATTGAAGAATTTATGAATTTGGGAACATGTCACCCATGACAAATCTAAAATCTTGGAAGTGGATACTGGAAAGCCCCGCTCTGATTATAATTCTGAGTTCTAGCATGGGACATTTTTTAGATCAATAAGCTAAACTATTTTTCTAGTCTCATATTCTCTCGTGACTAGGGTTTCAGATTTGGGTAGAGAGAGACACTGTTCTGAACAGAAACGTGGAATGCTTTTATAGAAAAGTGAAGAGTTGAAAGTGAAAGTCGAAAAATTTTTAGAAACGGTGAGACAACATACCTAGACAAAAGGGGGGTGAGTTAATTTTTATCATGTCTAGAAAACATGATAAAAATTAACAAAAAGGTTTTTTTTTTTTTTTTTTTTTTTTTTTTTTTTTTTTTTTTTTTTTACATCTCAGAATTTTTTTCTGAGCTCTGAAAATATTTTGCCAGCCGATCTCATTTCGTTATCATTTTTTTTATTTTAGAATTCATCAACCTTGTTCCTCCTCCTCCCCTCTCCCTCTCTCTCTCTGAGGAGTCTATATAAACGGATCGCCAGCGAGCTCTTGTTCATATCAGACGAGTGTTTCGCCTTGAGAACGGAAAATAAAATACAAAAGCCATGCTGCTCAAACTGGAATATAACGATGACTATTACGTGCACGCGTATGTGGATCTAGGATTCCTGTACTGGAATGCCAAAGATATCTTGACTCTCTTGCCTACGAACGTCTCGCATACGACGAGTGTTCTCCAAGTCTTTTTTCCTAATCGACACCATTTTCTTCGACTAGGCGATTTGGACAACTACTCCAAAGAATGGGGTCAACCGAACCAGATTGTCCTCACTTCGAATGAAGCGGCCTTCGTCGCTTCGAAATCCCTGCATAACAAGTCGCTCTTCCCTTGGATGTGTAAAATATTCATGAGACCTCTGACGAAAATTGAGGAGGACGGGGAAACGTATATCACCCTCCGAGAGACTGTGCAAGACGAACAAGAAAGGAAAAAGAGTCCTCTCTTTTTCATCACTCAATTCGGGATCCATCATCTCCCCAAAATCATCCAGAGACATCAAGACTTCGTTGAAAAGTATCAGAAAGAGGACGATGGTGATGGTGATGATGATGATGCGATATGGTCTCCAGTCGCTTAAAGAAGGGGAAACGTTCTCCGCTTTCCCTATTCCATAGACTGGAGAGTTGAATCAGGAGACCAAAAAAATGTGTCTTGGAAGGAATGAGTGCAATTCAAAATGCATTCGATTCCTTCCGAGACCCATTTTTTTGGGCCACTCTCTCCTCCAATATTGGGAAAGAGAGAGAAAAGAAATTTATCATCTCCTGTCCACCCAAAAAGAAACTATGTATTTTTGTTTTTCTGGATGCGGCCGAATTTGTAGAGGAATCGTCCAGAAACCGGCCCTCGAGCCCATTTTCAGACTATTTCTATACATATTCGGTCATCAAGATGGTCCGGGGACGACTTTGTTTGGACATCATCTCTATATAGATGGTGAAATTTGTATAGCCATTTCTAATGAATCTCAGAGAAAACTAAAAGCGAGATTGCAAGAAAAGAAATAGCCTCCAGTGAACACAATTCCAACGACAGTGGATAGGAAAAGTGAAGAGTTGAAAGTGAAAGTCGAAAAACGAAATGGGATCGGCTAGGAAAAATTTTCTCAGAGCTCAGAAAAAAATTCTGAGATGTAAAAAAAAAAAAAAAAAAAAAAAAAAAACTTTTTGTTAATTGTCACCCCCCTTTTGTCTGGGAATGTTGTCTCCCAGTTTCTAAAAATAGAGCATGACTCATCCTTTTAAATTTCAAGAAAAGACTGGGTTCTGGTCTATTTTTAGAAACGGTGAGACAACATACCCAGACAAAAGGGGGATGAGTTAATTTTTATCATGTCTAGAAGACATGATAAAAATTAACAAAAAGTATTTATAATATATATTATATAATATATATATTATATATTTTTTCTTTTTTTTTCTGACTCAGAATTTTTTCTCGGCTGTCAGAAATTTTTCCCAGCCGAACCCATTTTGCTTTTTGACTTTCACTTTCAATTCTTCTCTTTTCTATAAAAGTATTCCACGTTTTTGTTCAGAATAATACGGGCTGTTGAAAAGGCAATATGTCTGGTCATCAAGATGGTCCGGGGACGACTTTGTTTGGACTCCGCCCCCCCTCCAAGCCCATTTTAAGTATATTTCTATACAAATTCGGTATAAAATTGTCCGGAGACGACTTTGTCCGGAGACGACTCTATCCGGGGACGACTCTGTTTGGACTCAACCATGACGTCATTTTAATATAGTGGAATGTGTATAGAAATAGTCGGAAAAAGGACTCGAACGCCCGTTTTCAGTATATTCCAATTCAAAATTGATTGTCCACAACATAAAAAAAGACATCATTTTTTTCTTGGATGGAGCTCCATTTGTATTAGAATATACTGAAAACCGACTCGAACGCCCGTTTTCAGTATATTCCAATACAAAATTGGCTGTCCACAACATAAAAAAAAGACATCATTTTTTTTCTTGGATGGAGCTCCATTTGTATTGGAATATACTGAAAACCAACGTGAACACCCGTTTTCAGTATATTCCAATACAAAATTGGCTGTCCACAAAATAAAAAAAAGACATCATTTTTTTCTTGGATGGAGCTCCATTTGTATTGAAATATACTGAAAACCAACGTGAACGCCCGTTTTCAGTATATTCCAATACAAAATTGGCTGTCCACAAAATAAAAAAAAGGACATCATTTTTTTCTTGGATGGAGCTCCATTTGTATTGAAATATACTGAAAACCAACGTGAACGCCCGTTTTCAGTATATTCCAATACAAAATTGGCTGTCCACAAAATAAAAAAAAGACATCATATTTTTCTTGGATCGAGCTCCACTTGTATTGAAATATACTGAAAACAACGTGAATGCCCGTTTTCAGTATATTCCAATACAAAATTGGCTGTCCACAAAAAATAAAAAAAAGACATCATTTTTTCCTGGATCCAGCTCCATTTGTATTGGAATATACTGAAAACCAACGTGAACGCCCGCTTTCAGTATATTCCAATACAAAATTGGCTGTCCACAACATAAAAAAAGACATCATTTTTTTCTTGGATCCAGCTCCACTTGTATTGAAATATACTGAAAACCGACGTGAACGCCCGTTTTCAGTATATTCCAATACAAAATTGGCTGTCCACAACATAAAAAAAAGACATCATTTTTTTCTTGGATCCAGCTCCATTTGTATTGAAATATACTGAAAACCGACGTGAATGCCCGTTTTCAGTATATTCCAATACAAAATTGGCAGTCCACAAAATAAAAAAAAAGCTATCATTTTTTCTTGGATCGAGCTCCACTTGTATTGATATATACTGAAAACCGACTCAAACACCCGTTTTCAGTATATTCCAATACAAATTGGCAGTCCACAAAATAAAAAAAAAGACATCATTTCTTTCTTGGATCGAGCTCTATTTGTATTGAAATATACTGAAAACCGACTCAAACACCCGTTTTCAGTATATTCCAATACAAATTGGCAGTTCACAAAATAAAAGAAAAGACATCATTTCTTTCTTGGACCGAGCTCTATTTGTATTGAAATATACTGAAAATCGACTCAAACACCCGATTTCAGTATATTCCAATACAAATTGGCAGTCCACAAAATAAAAAAAAACATCATTTCTTTCTTGGATCGAGCTCCATTTGTATAGAAATAGCCTAGAAATCAGTTCGAACGCCCGTTTTCAGTATATTGTAATACAAATGAAATGACATGAAAAATGCAAAAAGAGGAAAAGTAGCCTACCTTGACGGAAATTCTATTCCAAAAGGGGAAAACTTGTATCCAGGTTTGCCCACAGCACGGCCGGAACTCAAGCGAAACTCGATAGGTTGAAATCGATCCATTAAATAACATTCTTAAAAAACAGTAAAGTTTTATTCTATTCCAAAAGGGGAAAACTTGTATCCAGGTGGGCCCACAGCACGGCCGGAACTCAAGCGAAACTCGATAGGTTGAAATAGATCCATTAAATTACATTCTTAACAAACAGTAAAGTTTTATTCACATCGAGTCGGCTGGGAAAAGTCTCTGAAAAATAAATTACCCCCCTTTTTAGTCTGAAAATTTGAAAATTGATGTCTTCAATTTTTGAAAAATTGAAGACATCAATTTTCAGACTAAAAGGGTTTTTTTTTTTTTTTTTTTTTTTTTTTTTTTTTTTTTTTTTCAGCCAGAGAAATTTTTCTCCGGCTCTCAGAAATTTTTCCGCACTCGACTGGATGAATAAAACATCCCCGTTTCTTTAAGAATGGGCTCACTGTTAACTATTTCAGCATTCGACGTTTCGCGTCCAATAATAACTGCCGGGTGTTCGAGAATGCAGATGCACCTACTAGATTTTCTACAGAGAAGCTTGACTGGATGGAGAGAGTGGATAACTTTTTCCAAGATTCTCGACTTTGGACCGTCAAGAGGTAAAGGATCTTTTTGTTTTTTTTCTTTTAAGAAAATTTATGGATAGATTCATTTCTTTTTGAATGGACCTAGAAAAATAGGACAAAGTTCTTTTCCAAGATTGGATGAGAGAGGGACCCAAAAAAATGGGTCTTGGAAGGAATTGAATGCATTTGCACTCATTCCTTCCAAGACCCATTTTTTTTGGTCTCCTGATTCGTCTCTCTCTCTCTCTCTTCTCAGTCCATTTCCATAAATATAGGGAAAGCGGAGAACCTTTCCCTACTTATTTCTAAAAATCTTTTCTTTATTTTTTTTTCTCCTGAGTTTATGTATATATCAATTCAAATACTTTTGAGAACGGTCATCCCAATTCTCTGTCGTCTTTTCGGTTTCATCGTCCCAACACTCAGTGGACATAGTCTCAGTCGATTTTGGAGCATGGGTCGTCCGTTCATTGTCCCAACATTCAGTGGACATAGTCTCAATAGATTTTGGAGCATGAGTCGTCTGTTCATTGTCCCAACACTCAGTGGATATAGTCTTAGTGGATTTTAGAGCATGAGTCGTCCATTCATTGTCCCAACACTCAGTGGATTTTGTCTTTGGATCCTCTGCAGATATTTTGGGGGTCTCATGAGATTCTTTGGAATGTTCGTCCCAACAGGCTGCTGGATCGTAATGGGGAATATTTTCAGGTATGTCTCCCCAACCCTCCGTCTTCCTCGAGTTATTGGAGGAAGTTGACGACAAAGTAGAAGAGCCCATCAAGTTTAAAGGCGTATGCTCATCCGGATGTTCCATCACTTGGAAACAGGACAGATTATCCCATTTCTGGATGAGGTTATCGTACGCTTTTGGGGACGGATCCTTCTCTAACTGATCGTAGGCCTTATCAAAAGCTTGCAGAGGATTGTGTGCTTCCTCCTGAATCCTCTCCTCTTTCTCCGTTCCGTCTGGATAGACGTGATTGATATGAAAATCTCCTTCCGTAATATGCCATCGATAGTTGCGCACTTTGTTTTCGGCACAATGGAAATATTTCATCCTTTGATGATGTCGGGCACATTTTTCCCGATACTTCCAAATGATTCCATCTGGCACATAAATTTCCGTCACGGGTTTTTGATAATCCAAGGCTTTAGCAAAGAATTTAGCTTTCTGACATCCCACCACATAAATCGTGGAGAAGCTGTGAGTGAGCGATTGCAGAATGCGTCCTAAATGGTTGTAGGGAATATGACCCTCGTTCCAACGAAGTCCGTGCCGGTTTCTCGTCAGCCAGGCATTCGTCTTTTGGTTTTTTTCATTCAGTTGGTGGAAGGGGTGAGGAGGAGCAAACGTCAACGATCCCACGGTCAAAAAATCTTTTGTCGCATAGCCCAATTCTTTTAAAACGTAGGTAAATTCACCCTTCTTGTGGTTGTAGGACTGGAAACCCTCTAGATCGAGCACGATAAACTTTTCTGAACACGCCATGGCGATGAATACGGTGATGTCTTCCACAAACAGGAGCAAAAAAAAAGAATCGAAAAGGTATATATGTATAACAGGGAAGATCTACAAAGGGAAAAAAAACAATAAAACGTTTTAGAGTCGTCGTCTTGAAAGAGACATTTTTCTTTTCAAAGGGTTAAGAAGAGAGTTCTTTTTAAATGAAGTTATGATTATTATGATTATTAAAAAAAGAAACAAAGAATCAAATCGAGTTTATAGATAACCATATTCATAGGATCAAAGGGACTTACCAGCTCAGTTCACGTCTTCTTCTGTTCTCTGAAGAAATCTCGTGGAGGACACACACTTTTATACTCGCGCGACATCTGTCGGGATCGCGACCCCATCTAAATGTCAGGGTCATTCCAACCTCTCAAAAGGATCGGAATGAAAGAAACACTTTGATAAAAAATATATTTATGAAAAGATATCTGAGGGTCGTGAGAATATTTTCTCTCCCCACCCCCCGCCTATTTCAAAAAAAAAATAATAAAAAGTCTTTCTTGGATCGCGTCAAGATTACAAAACAACTCACAGGACTTGTTTATCTCGATCTTGTCAGGGTCACCGTTTCACATAAGAAGATGGATGGACCCTGAACTTTAGACATGATAAAAATTAACTCTACCCGCCTTTTGTCTGGGAATAGGGTCTCACCGTTTCTAAAAATAGACCAGATCCCATTCTTGGAATTCTATTCTTTAGGAAAGGAGGAGTGATGGTCTATTTTTAGAAAGTGTGAGACAACATTCCCAGACAAAAAGGGGGTAGAGTTAATTTTTATCATGTCTAAGACATGATAAAAATTAACAAAAAGTTTTTTTTTTTTTAAGGCTGAAAAATTTTTCTGAGAGAGCTGAGAAAGATTTTTCCTCCCAATCTTTTTCGACGATGAAAAGGGAAAAACTACTGATCCGATCTCCCTACGCTTTAGGGGAAAAAAACAAAAAAATACTTATGAAATATTCATGTGTTGAAATTGACTATTCAAATAAGTGACATTTTGTTTCTCATTGGAACTGTTCAACGGCGAGTCCATTCGTCTTATTCTTTGGGCTAGAGGATGAAAGTACAGCGGTTTGTTGAAATCGATGATAGTTTCCTCTTTAGTCGGCGGAACTGTAAATCTATCCCGTCTTAACTCTTCTAATCTCTTTGAAAATCTTTCCAGTTGCTCTGCTAAGATTTCCTCGGTACTCATGGTCTCTCTTAGTTTAGGGAAGTCTTGACGTGTTGGCTAGAGAACAGAGGGTCTTTTTCTCTCTATACATATATCATGTGGGAGCGTGTGATTTATAAATCCTTGTGAAATCTTTCTACGTCTTGTGTAACTTGGAAGATTCGTCTTGTGTAACTTGGAAAATTCTTCTTCTTCTCGTCGATTGGGCTGGAGTTATGGAAAAGAAATGGGATTGGAAAGAAATCAACATATTACAAAAAAAAAGAACTTTTTTTTTTCTATTTTTTTTTCTCTAGGGATTTACATACCATTTCATTCATGAACATTCAAGGGTTCTCTCCAAGACCAAATTTTAGAAGAGGACCACAAAGAGTACACTTGAGGATCCTCTTTCAGGTCTAGGTGAGATAAGGGTTGAGACCAATATTCTTGGGTCTCTAAAGCATCCCAACTTAGACATTTATTATTATTATTAGAAAGTTCATCCTCCTCCTCCTCCTCCTCCTCATCGTCGCACGAGTTCTCCTGGGGAGATTCTTCCGCCTCCTCTTCGTCTTCGACAGCTTTGCTTTCGGAGGGGTAACAATGTAATTTCCGGAAAACGTAACTACCCTCCATCAAATGGTATCGAAAATTTCTCACCTTGTTCTCGGCACAATGAATCATCTTTTGGAAATATTGGTGTCGCGTGCATTTCGACTTGTTCCGCCACTCGGTTTTCCCTGGGATGTAAAACTCGTAAACGGATCGCTGGCAGAGCTTGCTGAAAAATTCGGCTTTATCGTATCCATTGACGTAGATCACCTCCACATTTTCGGTCAGCATTTTCAGGATTGTAGGAAGATGCTCGTAGGAAAGACGACCCTCGGTCCATTGCAGGCCGTGTCGATTATTTGTAGTCTGGTTGACCACAGCTTGATTGCGGGACGATAAGTCATCGTAATGGACAGGAGGCAGAAAAATCATGGATCCGCATAAGGTTAAATCGCAAGTGATGTAGCCCAGTTCTTTCAAGATGAAACATATATCTCCCGTCTTTGGATCATAACAGTGAAAGTATTCCATGTCCAGAACAATGTAGGAATCTTTGAGAGGTTTGGTACTCAAAATGTCCATCTTCTTCAATTGAGGAAAAAAAGAAAACAAAATTCTCTCTCTCTCTCTCTCTCTCGCTGTGTGTCCTAAAGGAAAAAATGGATAGCGTTCTCTCGCCGTCTCCTCTTTTATATATATAGAGAGAGAAGGTTGCACGTGACAGGTCGTATGAATTCTAGGAAAGGTCACATTCGTATATATATTTGTTTTTTGAATAATATCGTGCGTATCTCAATACACATCCATCATCATAATAATAAAGGTCACCTTGGAAAGAAAAAGAAATAAAAAGCATGGAACTCGTGCTCGACTTTGAAGGTTTCTACGATTCTCAAGGAGCCTTTATTGTGAAAGAATTGGCTTACGTCACATTGGACGGTACTTCTCGAGGGGTATTTGTTTTTAAACCCCCGTTTCCATGGCAAATGCTCACCGAGAAAGAAAAACGAACCGCTGTTTGGGCGAGTGATTATTATCACGGCTTGTCGTGGTACGAAGGAGAAATTCCGTACAGTTATTTTCCATGGGTGTTAACGATGTTGACGGAACATTTTTCCATGATTTGGGTGCGAGGAGAAATGAAACGGCGGTTTTTAGAGAAATGGTTGCAAAGATCCATTTATTACATTTCGGTATCGACGCAAGAGATTCTCAAATACAATGGGATCGAACACATGAATTGTCCTAACCATACAAAAGGTTTTTTCCATTGCGCTCTACAAAAAGAAGTTCGGTATCATTATTATTTAAAGACACAGAGAAGAAATTCGCAAGGTCGATCCTGCACAATTCAATCTTGACAGAACTCATTAAAAAAAAAACATATATCACGTTACTTCTTCAACAGCATAGATGGTTCTGAAGCGAAACTTGGAATTTTGAAATAATAGATCAGAGAGAAATCATTCTTAAAAGAAATGGTAAAGTCTCGAATCGGCTGGGAGAAAAAAAATTTCTCAGAGCTGAAAAAAAAAAAAAAAACTTTTGGTTAATTTTTATCATGTCTTTAGACATGATAAAAATTAATGACCCTCCCTTTTTGTCTGGGAATGATGTCTCACCCTTTCTAAAAATAGACCATGACTCATCCTTTCTCTAATGGCAATCATTCCATGAATGAATCACGATTTGTTTTTCAAAAGAGTGAGACAACATTCCCAGATGAAAAGGGAAGGGGGTCGTTAATTTTTATCATGTCTAAGACATGATAAAAATTAACAAGAAGTTTTTTTTTTTTTTTTTTTTTTTTTTTTTTTGGAGTTGTAGAATTTTTTTCAGCTCTGAAAATTTTTTTCCAGCCGACTCAAGACTTTACCATTTATATTTACGAATAGTCTTTGGATTATTTATTTATTTTCTTTTAAAAGAAAAATTCTGAGCTAGACCTATCTATTGGCTTAACATTCTGGTCATAGAAACAGTCTAGAATCTCATTTTATTTTTCGAGGCTAATGCACGGGTTCTCCAATCAAAAGGGTTACTATAAAGGGATTGGTTTGAATGCATTTATCTGCAAATGTTGTAGGATTCTTTTGTTGAGAAGGGGGTATATTATTATTATTATTATTATTATTATTATGATGATGATTGTGGCAGATTCGTTTTCTACATGGAAGTCTAATCTCCTCCGAAGACCTTTTCTGGGGATCGTTGATAGATGGTTTTTCAATAGGAATCGTTTCCCTCGGATCCTCAAGAGATAGAGGGGGTCCTGTCTTGAGACATGAAGCGGTCTCTCCTCCTCCTCCTCCTCGAGAAGTCTTGAGAAAGGGAGAGGATTTTCGGTTCCCTTATTCTTGAGGGGTCTTGACAAATTGAGAGGTCCCTCCTCTTCGAAAGAGAGAGAAGTTTTGGTTCCCTTATCCTCGAGGGGTTTTGACAAATCGAGAGGTCCCTCATTTTCGAGGGGTCTTGATAAATGGAGAGGTTTTTCATCTTCGATGGGTCTTGAGAAAGGGAGAGGTTTTTCATCTTCGAGGAGGTTTGACAATGGGAGAGATTTCTCCTTCTCGAGGGGTCTCTCTTCCTCAAGGGGTTTTGAGGAACGGAGAGGTTTTTCATCCTCGACGGGTTTTGACAAACTGAGAGGAATCTGAACAGGCTTCTCCTCATCCCCATCATTATCGAGGAGGATGAGGATAGGCTTTTGGAAAGGTTTTTTCTTTTTCTTCTGAACAGGCTCCTCTTGATGCTCGGGGAGAGGGATGGGGTAGTTGTTCCACCATTCTATTTTTTCTTGCTCGAGGATTTTTTCAAAAGTCGTGGCCTCTCTATGATGAGACGAAGGAGGAGAGTCCTCGAGAAGAATATAATAGGTATTCTTCCCAGTCTTCTCGATCGAGAGAGGTTCGTGCAAACATTTGTGCAACCATTCACTAAAATGAACGAGAATCCCTTTTGTCTTCTCAAGACGATCCATAATCCTATTCATTTGCGAGACGGTTACAAAGTGGGACGTGTAAAAATATTTGGCCCGTTTCGTTAACAAAATTTGTGCATCCAAAGGTGGAATGTCACGAGCCATCAACACGTTTTCGTCGGATAAAAATTCGTACCGCATCTTTTGATAACTCCCCACGGTATAATAACCCGCACATTTTGAAAAATCGGAGGCTTTCAGGTAAACGACTCCTTGGATGATATAAAAGGAAAGATCAACATATTTATATTTGAAAGGAATACACGTAGTGAGCTGGAGATGCCTCCTCATGATCCACTTGGACAAAAATACGACTTTGGGGCTCTCCCCTTTTATTTATAGAGAGAAAGAGAGTGTGACCTTCCCTTCCCTCCTCCTCCTCTCTCCCTGCTTCCTCTATCTCTGAACGTCCTTGGATTGGAAAGGTTGACTTTGAAAAGAAAAGAAGGTCATGGTTGGATAATTTTTTGTTTAATAAATTATTACTTTCACTTCCTCATTCCCACACACATTCATTTTTTTAAGAAAAGAAAAAGAGGTCATGGAGATAAGATTTCTTGGAAAGAAGAGAGAGAGAAACAAAAAAAACAAATAAAACGGACGTCATAGAGCCTCTATGTGTGTCTGTGTGTGTCTATATAGATATATAAAAAGACGAGAGTACTGGGCGAGATCATTTCTTTTCCATTGGGAGCCATGTCGCTATTAGACGTTTTTCCAACTCAACGGATTTCGAACGGGGAGGATTTGAAGACGCTAAAGCAAATCTCCAACTTGAAAATTTTTTTGGCGTGTCATTGTGCGACATTTATTCCGCATTTACCACCTCATCAAGCGATCGTTTCTTTCAACCAAGATGTCGAATCCTCCAACCTGCTCGTTCAGAATATATACAGAAATTTATTCGAATCGCAACAAACGAAAGAGGAATCTCCCTTCTCTTGGAATCGGATGGATCGAGCTTTGAGACGGCCCATTCAAACAGACCGGCGATATACAGATCCGCGCACGAGTTTTCGGTGGAAGAATATTTTTCTCACGAAACGATATTTTACGTTTGGAGTGAGAACGACGGCTGAGGACGAAGTTCATATTGTTCAAACCACAGCCGCTCCTCTCGCCTATTACGAATCATCGTCCCCCAATCTGAAGGAAAGAAGTTTTAAAGTCAGCGACAGGATGAAATATAAGAAATATATTCTAAGACCTTTTCAAAACTATGTCGTTCCCCCGAAAACGCAATATCTCATCGTCACGACCCAGAAGAGTCTTTTTCTCGTCGATCGGTGCTCGTACTCGCTTTGGAAACAATTGAAAGAGGAGATTTCTTTCCAATCGCCGATGATGTTTCAAGAAAAAGAAGAAGAAAACCCTCCGCCACCTTTACCCATCCCTTCCTTAGATGATAAGAGGAGCTGGACCAAACCGTTATTTCCCGAAACAAAATCGACCCGGCAACGGAATGAAATTGAAGTCATCACAATTGAAGATGAGGAGGAAGAAAAAAAATTACCTCTTAAAAAACGGTCGACTTACCGGAACCTACCTGGCGTGCAAGATCCGCTTCAGAATCCAGAAGCTTCTTCTTCTTCTTCTTCCCCAACTTGTTCAAACAGGCAACCTCTTTCGGACTCCTCACAGACAGAACCTCTTCCAGTATCCTCTTCTTCTTCTTCTTCTCCTCCAACCTGTCCCGACATCGTAGACGTAGAATGTCAGACGGGTCCACAAGCTTCAAAAGTCCCGACATCGTAGAGGTAGAATGTCAGCCGGGTCCACAAGTTCCAACAGGTCCAGAAATCATGGAGGCAGAATCACAGCCGGGTTCACAAGTTCCAACGGGTCCAGAAATCATGGAGGTAGAATTTCAGCCGGGTAAACAAGTTCCAACGGGTCCAGAAATCATGGAGGTAGAATTGCAGCCGGGTCCAGACATCCTAGATCCCTCCACTTATCCCAAAGAGACTCCAAGTGTTTCAAGACAGCCTTGTGAGGATCCAGCCCTTCCCGTATGGAATGATTATATGGACTTACAAAATTTGGTGCAACAGGAAGGAGAAGAAAATAATCATACGGATGGGTGGGTCAAAGACTGTTTAGATCATTTAACCTCGAATGAAATTGAACTGTTATGGAATTGCATTTCTGAAATCACATCGGAAATGGGATAAAAACCAAAACAAAAAAAAACAATTTTTTTAATAACAAATGGGAGGAGGGTCATGATGTCAATTAAAAAAAATATTATATAGAGTCCAATCTTGGTGGTTCACTTCAGTTTTCCAGCATGAGGTGATGCACGTTTCCCGAAATATGGATCCCATTCCAAGAGAGATTGTGTAGAGCCTTCACTTCAGTTCTGTTTTTTTTTCTACCAAGAGAAGAGGGTCCCCAAAGGGTTACCCATGTCCAAAGAGAGAAAGTGTAGAGCGTTCATTTCAGTTTTTTTTCCAAGTTTAGGGGAGGGTGGTCTCCAAATGACACCCCCCCCCCATTTTCAAAGAGAGATGGTGTACAGCGTTCATTTCTGTTTTTTTCCAAAGTTAGGGAGTTTTCAAATGGCTACCCATTTCAGAGAAAGAGAGAGAGACACAGAGAGAGAGAAGGTGTAGAGCGTTCATTTCAGTTTTCCAACATTAGAAGGTCCCAAAATACCTTCTGAATTCAAAGAGAGATCGTGTAGAGCGTTCATTTCCAGTTCTCCAAGATCAGAAGAAGAGGGTCCGCTTTTCCCAAAAGGGCTTTCCGCATTCAGAGACAGCGAAATGCAGACTTCAGTTTTCTCCCTCCCCAAGAATAGAGGGTCCCAAAATGGCTTCCCATTTCAAAGAGAGAGGGAGAGGCGTTCATTTCCATTCTCCAAGATAGGGTCGTCTGCTTTTTCCCAAAATGGCTTCCCAATTCAAAGAGAGAGAGAGAGTAAAAGGGTGTGTAGAGCGGTCATGTTCATTCTCCAAGATAGAGTCGTCAGCTTTTTCTCAAAATGGCATCTCCCCATTCAAAAAGAGATCGTAACCAATTTTTTCCAGTTTTTTCCAAGATCGGGGTGAGAAGAAAACCTAGGATGGAATAACACGACACACAGAGAGAAAGAGAAAAAAAAACGCCATCTTGTCATTTTCTGATAGGGTACCGGTGTTCGAATACATTTGTGACCGACTGTACAATATAAATCTAAAAATTGCTCTTGACTGTTTCATCACATAATGAATGTCTAAGGGAAGGAATGCCTGCGTGGATGGAAAACTTAGTATTCATGTTATACATTGAAAAAATGAAGAAAACACTCATGCAGCCAGCTTTTTCACCTGGATTTAAAAAGAGACTGGGATAGCGGTGTTCAGCAGGCTTATCTGCTTGTAGATAGATGGGCTTATTAATTACTATATAATTCAAGAACTTGTTAATTTTCATATGGTAAACATGCCTACTGTCACTGAAGAATCATGCATCTGCATTAAACAATAAAAATATAACACAAATTTGAATTTTAAATTAAACTTACTATTAGAAGAATTAAAACCAAATGCTGTAATTTGAAAATGGGAAAAAAAATGTGGTTTATATTTGAAAAAGCAAGGATTTTTGTCTGAAAAGTAAAATATATTTTACACACCCCTGTTGCTCTAGATTACTTTGGAGAGAATTTTCTATAGGATAAAGTAAATAAAGTTGTACACATTAAAAGAAATATACCTGTCTGTATATTTCTTTCGTTTTCAGGACTGGAACAATTCGTTACACCACACTACAACGCAGTAAACACTTGACCATAAGCTCAGAGAAATCATGGGAACTGATGTTTTTTGTTTACATCGACACGCAGTCTCATTGGATATTGATGTAGTTTATCGGACAAGCTCTCCTGGCACGAGAGCAAATCGGCTCCCCATTGCAATTTTGACGTCATCAGTTACCAGAGCGGTAAAGCGTTGCACTTGAATTCGACTTTAGCAGACGATAGCAGGAACGCCTCTTGCGAGCTAACATTTGCAATTTATCAGAGCGTTGCACTTGAATTCGCCCCTTAATGAATTTTTAGAACTATGAGCTTATATAAATAACAGTGTGCCTCATTGTGTTATACTAACATTAATTAACTAGTAATAAATTATGATAGTAAAATAATTAATCTTGTAATAAATTATGATAGTTAAATTAATAAATACTGTTTAATTTGTGTTTTTAATACATATACTCAGTAATTTACACACACACACATATATATATATTTTATATATGGGTGTGTGCGGATTTTTTTTTTTTTTTTTTTTTTTTTTTTTTGGTTCTATGTTGTTAGTCTGCTGCTGTTTTTTGAAAAATGTATGAAAATGTTGAAAATGAAAGTAGCATAAGTTACTTTGGTTAAATCAATATATACTTTTGTTTGATGACTTTTGTTGATATCTCAGGATGCAAGCATACATATTACTTTATATTCCATGCTAAATACCTTGATACGAAGCATTTTAACACCGTCAATATTTGTTTTTTCCTCAGTAACACATCTATTCACCATTACCAAACACACTCACTACACACACACACACCTGTGAGACACTATTTATTGTAAATGAAGACAGCTTCTTCTCCTTTTAACTACACTCATGGACACAATTGTATTTTAGGATATTTTCTACTTCTTTTCCTTTTCTTTCTATAGGCCCTTTTTTTTACCTCTATTATTTTTGGGCCATTTATTTTAAATTTTATTTTGTCCCATCTTTTCTTCCTGGCCTTTTGAACTCGTACAAGATGTACGAAGTTCCTTTTTACTCTCCTCAAATACGAAATTGCACCTCTTTCTATATACCTTTCCTTCGCACCTATACTTGATTTTTCGCCCATCGGAGCAAAACGACTTAGCGGGTGCAAAACAAGACATCTGTCTACTTTGTCTGTCTGTCTGTCTGTCTTAATGTAGGATAAACGGAAACCTATCTGTCTGTCCGACCGAGGCAAGCGGCAGCACGATCGCTGCGCTCCGTAAAAAAGTGCAAAAATTTCCTTTCCTCTTGGTGATTATCAATTAAATTTCTTTGAAAAATGTTTTTATTTTTCTACAACACCTATATCATTCCAATGAATTTCGACTCCGATGTTGACGAGAATAAAACAGCGGACAATGTAAGGATATACTCCAAAAGCCTGGAATTTTAAGATAAGTACTTTTCTTTCATCTAAACTAAATCAAATTTCTATAAATAAGTGCCTTTAAATCAATAAATCTTAATTTTCCATCAGTTTAAAGCATTAAAAAATACTGGAAATTGCCATTGCTTGTGGCTTCCTTTGTCTATCAACTCCAAACAGACGCCAACGTTATCAGTTCACGTCTGTCAACACTTACAAGGCCCTTAAGGAATCTCGAGAGAGGGAAAATTTGGGGATGAGAGGGAAAATTTGGGCATCGCGCTATTTCCCTCTCGGATCTTCTGGATTCTCTTTTCTTTTTAGATCGCTTGAATATAGTTTCGCCTTTAAGGGGCGAATTCAAGTGCAACGCTCTGATAAATTGCAAATGTTAGCTCGCAAAGGGCGTTCCTGCTATCGGCTGCTAAAGTCGAATTCAAGTGCAACGCTTTACCGCTCTGGTAACTGATGACGTCAAAATTGCAATGGGGAGCTGGTTTGCTGTCGTGCCAGGAGAGCTTGTCCGACAAACTACATCAATATCCAATGAGACTGCGTGTCGATGTAAACAGAAAACATCAGTTCCCATGATTTCTCTGAGCTTATGGTCAAGTGTTTACTGCGTTGTAGTGTTGTGTAACGAATTGTTCCAGTCCTGAAAACGAAAGAAATATATTTCTTTTAATGTGTACAACATGTATTTAATGTGTACAACTTTATTTACTTTATCCTATAGAAAATTCCCTCCAAAGTAAACTACAGCAACAGGTGTGTGTAAAATATATTTTACTTTTCATACAAAAATCCTTGCTTTTTCAAATATAAACCAAATTTTTTTCCCATTTTCAAATTACAGCATTTGATTTTAATTCTTCTAATAGTAAGTTTAATTTACAATTCAAATTTGTGTTATATTTTTATTGTTTAATGCAGATGCATGATTCTTCAGTGACAGTAGGCATGTTTACCATATGAAAATTAACTAGTTCTTGAATTACATAGTAATTAATAAGCCCATCTATCTACAAGCAGATAAGCCTGCTGAACACCGCTATCCCAGTCTCTCTTTAAATCCAGGTGAAAAAGCTGGCTGCATGAGTGTTTTCTTCATTTTTTCAATGTATAACATGAATACTAAGTTTTACTTAGTCTTCCACGCAGGCATTCCTTCCCTTAGACATTCATTATGTGATGAAACAGTTAAGAGCAATTTTTAGATTTATATTGTACATCGTTGGGAAAATATAAAAATGAAATTAAAGGTATTTCAATGTAATACAATAAATAAAAAATTATATGAAACCCTGATAATTCTAATGTGATATTAATGTAATATATACATCCAGAGTAAAGGTTAATTTATAAATTATGCTTTGTGTTCTGCTCATTATATTGTGCATTTACAGTACACTTTCTTCCTCTTAAGTGAAAGTTTGGACCCATTCTCATTTGATATCAGTTATGTTCAGATTTATTTATTTCATAAAATTTCAAAAAACAATTTTTGGCTATTAAAAGCTACAAGTGCAGAAACAAAAGCTTAATTTCTTTACTGTAACTGTGTCATGCTTCTCTGCTGATAATGAAAGTCGTTTTTTAATAAGATTTCTTTCATTGCATATATTAATTATATCTTTTACCATACTGGTTGCCATCTTTCATTGTGCATTCTTCAATATTTTTTGGTACTTAACGTATTAACACAAACACCTGGATCAGTTTGGTGGTCTTTATAAATGAAAAGAGAAAAATACTTATCAGGAGAAGTACGTTGTTTTTGCAGCTTGCTTTTAGCATAACCAAACTATCAATATTTATCTAAGTTGGCAAAATGTTATCAACATATCAAAGGAAAAACATTTAACAAATTTTAAAATACTAATTTCAATTATTAAATAAAAATTATATGATAGTTTAAAAAAAATACATTTTCCACAAATTTTTTGTCTAATTTTTTAGCACTTGTGCCAAGTGATCTGTTTTCACTTAAAAAAAAAAAATCAGAGAATTACATAAACTTGATACTGCATGCCTTGTCTATGTACCAAATTCATCTCATAGTTGTTTCCATTAGAAATTTTTGTACTAAAATGTTCTATTCCTGCAGAACTTTTAACACAGCTTCGTCTTTTGATGGTAAGTTCCACAAGCAGTATTTTAAATCTGAAATTAATCTAAAACAACTATTCGTATCTAAAATCCATTGGAACTTGAAATACAACATAAGAAACACATATGAAAATGGTGACATTGCTTGAATGAAAAATTGTCATGAGCATGTTACCTGAAAAATTTTGATACATAATCGTTGTCACAGTTTGGCACATTTTTGAAAATTTGGTAACTTTTATTAAGCTGGTTTCAATAATATGCAAATATCTTTTATTCTTATGATTGCTTCATTGTATACTTTTTCCCTTTCCCTAGAGTGCAGTACAATACCACAAGTTTTCCAGCCAAATGCGGTATGCATTTAAAGTTTCTATACATTTATATAAATTTTAAGAGAGTAAAATATTGACAAAAACTGCTTTAAGTTTTCAACTCTTGTTTTATTTTTCATTAAAAATATGCTACCATTATGTATAATTCATTTTTTTAATGTAAATGTTTTTAAGTATTTGTAGGATAAAGGCAAATTACGCTTATTCATTCTTTCTTTGATATAATACATGTAGCTCATTACCTGAAATTAATGTTTGTCAAATTGTTGTGCATAAATTAGAAGTATGCATGTTTCTTTTAAGTCAGTTATGTTTCAGGAACTATCTTTAATGAATTGTATAGAAAATTGTGGACGAGGTGTTAGGTGTACAGGAACGTGGTATATTATAAACATGTATAGTATCTCATAGTATATAAACTCATAACTTTGATTATGCAGTATGCTTTGTATATTATTTCTGAAAGCATGTATATTTCAATCAAGATTGTTGAGTAAACTTTTCTTGCTTTATGCTATCTCTGAAAGCATGTATATTTCAGTCAAGATTGTTGAGTAAATTGTGCTTATTTTATGCTTTTTTCTTTTTTACATTAGAAAATTCCACACCTCACGAGGAAATCTGCAATGGCATTTGGAAATGACAAGTTTGTATCTATTACATAAAATCTAATGTTTTCTGCATTCTTCTTTTCCTTTTCCTCCCAACAGAAAAACTTTAATGGTATAAATCAGCGGTTTTCAAACTTTTGACTGTAGTGTACCATCTAAGCAAAAACTGAAAAACATTAAGACTACCACTAATTTTACAATGATTATTTTTCAATTCCTCAATAGAAGTATTAAAAAAATATATATATATATATATATTGCCATTTGCACACTCTTTGTATTAAATATGTACACATAAAGAACTATTAGATTAAAAACTGATGATTACTTAATTATCAAAATTAAATTTAATTAAATTAATTATTCACTTGATTATCAAAATTTCAGTTATAATACTTTAATATTTAATTTCTTTATGTCTGCTCTTATTTCATTTAATGATAAATTAGGATCCACTTTTTATTTTGATGAGTATTTATATTTCAAATTTAACATGGAAAAAATCATTTTTCACACAAACAGGTTGTGCGAAAAAACAATACAAATTTGATAGCTTTATTTGAAATGCCTTTAAATTCTTTTTTTCGGTTCAGCCAAAAGTTAACAAGTGTGTCATTTTCTAAATCTTCAAGTCAATTTCGATCAAAGGAAATTTCTATTAACTATTCTTTTCTTTATGAGATTTTTGAATTTCATAGTTAAAAATATTTTGTTTCTTTGCATACCACCGGCTGAGAACCGCTGGTATAAATTAATTATAACAGATGTAAATTAATATTTCTCATACAAAAGAGTTATTTCAATTCTTTATTGCGAACATTATATACAAAGTAAGTCTTTTATTAACAACAAGATTTTAAGAATTTAAAATAATAATCATTAAATCCTCTTGATCTATAAACAGTCTTAAAAATTATAAAGGGAAAAAATTGAAAGTTAAAGAAATCAATATTATGAATTGTTCCTTTTTAGAGAAGTTTCATTGTTTAATTAATTATAAAAAGTGTTTTACATTATGAAATATAAAAATGAAGAATATTTGTATTTGAATGAATATTTTAAAATTTTCCCTCAGATAGAAGCTCAACTATTTGAAGCAGGAGACCGAAGAGAAAAAAGGAAGAGAGATGATATTACAGCTGCAGAAAAGGAAATAATTAAAACGCAGAAGAATATATTAATGTACTGTGTGAAATATGTGACTTGTATAAGCAATCAGTTGCAAATCAGTCTGCTGTCATAGAAAATCAAAATATAATTATTAATTTATTAAAAAAATAAATCATGCATTTCAAATATTACAGTGTTTTCATTCTTGTATGTATTTCTGCAGTGCGGGATTCATATTTTAATTGTAAAATTTACTACTTTCTTAATTTTATAAAATTTTGTGATTATAAAAATTATTTAAAAGAAATTCACAGATCCATTATATGACATAAACATTATAATAATTCTAATACCACTATTATAAGTCTCGTGAAAATATTTATGCATTTTACACAGCAATTATCTTTTTCCTGGGGGAAAATGGTAATAAGACCTGTAAGAATCTTTAGTCAATGTATTACAAATTTTAATTTTCAGATATAACACGAAATGAATTAAATTGTTTTTCAATTATGTTAATAAGTTATATGAATGAGATGTGGTATTAAAAATTTCATTTCTTTTTATCGTTGAAGAAATAACATTCGATATCCTACAGCTCCATAACAATGGCAGATAAAATTGACATTCTAATTTCGAAGTTCTAAAAATACAGAGATGACAACTATTAAAGTATGGCTAATATCTAGTTTACAATAACAGTGTTGAGTCGCGTACTAAAAATTAAGTTAATCAAACTGTATTTATTTTCCCCCTTCTCTTTTTTTGGCTGAAAAACAATTTATTATACACTCATGATTTTACTTAAATGTATTTCTTTTAATGGCAAACCCACTGAGGTAAGTATGCAGTAAGTTATTATAGTGAATGCGTAATGATGATATAAATCTAAATTCAGCAAACAATCTTTCCCTTACTTTAATGTTTTAAAATCTAGAATTAAAAGAAAAATGTATGTTCTTTAAATAATACAAGAGGATATGGAGGCATAAATCATAGGCTGTTTATTCTTTACATATTATGCTAATCAGGAATTGGAGCAAAACCCTGCTTAATTGAAGAATACGCTTACAGGAATGGTGGAGGAAAATTTAACTGTCCAATATTTGTTTTGCCCACCCCCAAGACATAAACAGCATAGAGTGAAATAATTGTTTTTAGGAAATACATTTAAATATCTTTGACAGAATACGTCAGTTTTAATTTATACTGTAATAAATAAGCATGAAGTTCTTATGCTATTAAATGTGTATTGTCACATGGAAATTTTCTATCTTGTCCCACGGAAGGGGACGAAAGGGAAACATTTGACTTTTTGGAAGAAACTGAATTTCGGTGCAGTAAATCTTATTGCTAAGTTTAAGATAAATTAAGTGCAATGCTAATTTATAGTGACTTACTATTGTAAATCATGACTGGCATACCCAACACTAAAATACATATATATCAAGCCTATTAAGTTATTTCTGGTAGTCAAGAGTTTTTAAACATAAATGATGGAAACAAGAAATTCAGAGGGAAGAACAATAATGATAAAAGTTGTCAGTATGCATTTGAAACCAGGACTAATAAAATTATTTAGGATTATTATTATCAATTAAAATCATTTAGGGTTGTGCATTTAGTTACAGGTTTAAATATAAACCATGGCTTGTGGGTCCCCAAGAATATATTACGAAAGTAATTTTTTTCATAATATATTCTTTATTATCCATGAAGGGGGTTTCACCTTTGCCAGAGGTTCATTGTTGCCCACTTTGGGTTTTTATTATCGAGTTTCAAAATTTAAAGGTAATTCATTGTGCAATGCAATTTCAACATGCACTGACTGAAAACTTTCTGAAGGTACCAACTCATCATCTTCAAACACATCAATCTCAGGATTTTCAACATAATACCTTAAGCATATATTATGTAAAATGGCCACCAGATATGACCATTTTACATATTTTGCTTTGTGAATACAATAGTGTTCCACCAGTATCGTGCAGTACCCTAAATCTTGATTTGATCTCTATAGCTGCACGAACTTTTCTGTGCTTCTCATTATAGAGATATTCCCATGATAAAATGGAAATATAATCCACTATCTCCCAAAGATATGCACGATGCAACAAAATACTATCTAGATTTTGTTTCAGTCCACTCCATATAAATGCATCATGAGTATTGCCTGGCCATTGTCCTATAGCATAGAGAACCCTCAGACCAGCATTCCATACCTAGAAAAACATAAATCCTAAGTCAAAAGAAAGTTTCATTTGAAATTTTAATATACAGATTTTTAACATTAAATATAGTTGATATATTAATAAATCAGTCTTTTTAAGGAGTTTACTTTCCATTTTTAACAAAAATATGTCACTGTTTTTTCATTATTAAAAAATATGCAATAAAACGTTACAACACACACACACACAAAAAAAAAAAAAAAAAAAAAAACATTACAGCTACCCTTTTTTTATTAAATTGTAGTAATTATAGTAAATAGGTGATTCTAAAATTTATTTAATATTTTGTATTATTTAATATCTATACTTCACTATAATTATAGTATAGATAGCTTTTTGTTATTATTATTTGAATAATAATGAAACATTCTTGCAGTAATTTGAAATGACTATAATATTATACTTATTATCATATATTTCTTACCTTTTCACCATTAATGGAAAATTTATTTTTCCGATTAAGGAAGACAAAACAAAAATTAATATCACCACACTCGCAACATCTGCGGTTTCATTTGTATGTAACCCAAAATAATTCTTGGTAAGCTAGGTAGAATCACATTTGTGATTGCACTCCAGTTCTTTTACAGCTGGTCGAAAGAATTAACATCTACTGTATGTGGAAATAGCGAACAAAACAGTAAGAAATTGGAACAATTACCTGTGGACAACTTGTATTCATAGCATTCTAAAATGAGCTTTTGGTAAAATTTAACCGCAAATAAAACAGTAGTAAAGAACGAATGTTTTTTCACGAAGTGGGTCCAATACTTTCACAGCAGGGTTATTTCATGTATTCTGCAGAGAGACTGTTGTATGGTTTGTTGTAACTGCTGTATACAAATGTCTGGCTCAGAATTCCACAGCAGTAATTAGCACAACTTTCATGGTTGATGGTATAATATGGAGGTACCAAAAATTAGTATTATCACAGTAACTGCAAGATGGCTTATATTTCTAAAACTCAGTTAACACATTTCATGCAGAAAGAAAATATTATCCAGTTTTATACTTAAATCAAGGTCACTGAAATGTGGTAAAAGCAATCTGCTTAAGAAAACAGATGCCTCTGTAGAGGACTTTCTATGGAAAACTGGCTTTCATTACCATTATACATGGGCAAAACCAATGTCATGTAATATAATAATCTATTAGTACAGTAAATACATTTAATTTCTTTGTATTTATTTATGTCATGCTGCTTTTTGTGTAATTTAGTATGATAACCTTATAAGTTTATTTAATTCTGATCATGTTCTACGGAAGTAAGGTACGTCACCTG
This sequence comes from Stegodyphus dumicola, assembly GCF_044657685.1. NCBI lineage: Eukaryota > Metazoa > Arthropoda > Arachnida > Araneae > Eresidae > Stegodyphus > Stegodyphus dumicola. The sequence continues at coordinate 157,701,521 of NC_140770.1, forward strand.
TTATCGAGAATATCAAGTTATTAATAGTTATGTGAAAGTCTGCAATAACTTTTCATATCATAAGAGATTTATGAATGTGTATATAACTTACATGTGTAGTTATTATGCAAGATCTATAGAAAGTATCCAAAATTACCATGACATTAATCACACTGTACGAACAGGCAAGACATTATACATTAGGAAAAAATTAACTAATATTTTGGGGGATGAAATACTATTTTACACATGGGAACTGTTTAAACAGCTGAGAAAAATTCATGGTTTTCCCCCCTACAGTTACAGAATATATATATATATATTGTTTCTTAAGAATAAAAAGTAAAGTTAAATTTAAATAATTCTCATGTGCCATTGCTGTAAAGAATGAAATTTGAATTTAACAAATATTCTCTATTCATATAAAGGTAATTTAAATTATGAAATTTTAATTGCATACATATCAAAGATTAATTATTGCTGCAAACTAATTTACTATATCACTGAAATTCTGAGAGCATATGTAAATTAAATGCACGTATCTAAAACCATGAAAAAAATATATAATATTCCAAAAAACTAATCCCAAACATATACATATATATATATATATCTCAAAGACAGGCATATGCATAATTTCTGTTAGAAAAACAATTTCTCCGAGATTACGTTTTAGAGTAATTAAAACAATAAATGGTTGATCTTTACATTAGGGTAACTGGTAGTTTGGCGACATTTTGGAGGCGATAAAGGTTACTACCTGGGACTTTGGTATTAATGTTAGCAGTACTGAGTTCCGATTACGCATTATTTTGTGTGGGGGAAATGCGAGATCATGGGATATGTCATGTGATATTAATGGACGAATTACGGTTCTTTAATCGGAAAAGGGGGGAAATCGGGAAAAAATCTGGAAATTTTGTATTTGGCTTTATTCTGTGTTGTGTGAAATAGTGTTTGTGAATTTTTGGATCCCATGGCCGTAAGTAAAGTGAATTCGAAATGGGTATTTAGTGGTATTGAAAAGGATAGTAAGAAATGTTTTTTAAGGTTGTGTGAGAGAGAAATAAACATGTTTTATTATGTTATTTATTTTACCTGGTATCTTGCTTTGAAAGATAAGTATGATTTTAAAGATTCTGAAAGAGAATGAAGAAAAGTGTATCCGCCACGTAATGAAGATTCTGAAGGAGATTAGGTAAGTTAGTATTTTTAATTATTTTTATGCATTGTTGGAAATGTAAGGTGGAAAGGAATTTGGTATTATTGGGAAAATTGTTATTAGCAATGATTTAGTTTAAAGTAATTAGGATTGTAAGGTAATTTTTATTAATTGAATGTATGTGCTCATGTATATTTTAAGTGGTGTTTTTGAATTTAATTATATTTTAATGAAATGATAATTATTTTGTGAATTTTATACTTGTAGGAATTTGGTGTATGTTTAAGTTGAAATGAATGTGCATGGAAATAATTTAAATATTTGATAATAAATATTTGTAATGCTTCATGTATGAATTCGTTGGTGACGTGTATAATGTAATAGATGATTTAGAGGTAAAAGTTTTTGGATATTTTATTTATTTTATATGTGGAAATGTTCATATTTGTAAAGGGTAAATACTTTTTCGCGATCAGGTAATTTCATATATGTTCTTTTTACCGGGTTTAAAGATTGAGAAAATTGTCATGTATTTTCGTGAAATTTTTCGAATTTATGAGAAAAAAGCAGTGTTAATGGATATAGTGAAGAGTGTGCGCAATGCCATTTTTGTGCAATTCTGGGATGTTTTTTTAAGTAAAAATAAGTCGACGTGTACATGGTTCAGTGATATTTTAATGAAATGATAGTTATTTTGTGAATTTTATGCTTGTAGGAATTTGGTTTACGTTTAAGTTGAAATAAACGTGCATGGAAATAATTTAAATATTTGATACTAAATATTTGTAATGCTTCATGTATGAATTCGTTGGTGACGTGTATAATGTAATAGATGATTTAGAGGTAAAAGTTTTTGGATATTTTATTTATTTTATATGTGGAAATGTTCATATTTGTAAAGGGTAAATACTTTTTCGCGATCAGGTAATTTCATATATGTTCTTTTTACCGGGTTTAAAGATTGAGAAAATTGTCATGTATTTTCGTGAAATTTTTCGAATTTATGAGAAAAAAGCAGTGTACACGGATATAGTGAAGAGTGTGCGCAATGCCATTTTTGTGCAATTCTGGGATGTTTTTTTAAGTAAAAATAAGTCGGCGTGTACATGGTTTATGTGTATGTGTTATTTTGAAAAACGCGTAAGGTGTATGGTATTGTGCACTTTTTCTGAATTTTGCAGTGAATATTTGTCATGATTAAGCAGTTTTGTTTGATAAAATTTCTAGCTAATTCGGCTAGTAGATTGTTGGAAGAAGTGTTCAGTAGATAAGAAGAAAAGAAACATGTCTTTACTTCGTGAAGACAAAATGGCGGCGGGGAAAAAAAAATAGAGGGTTGCTGTAGGGGAGTTGGTCGCCAAATTTTCGCCAAAAAATCGCCAAGTTACCGTAATGTAAAGATCAACCCAATAAATTAATGGTGATATTATTACTGCATTCCAAAATTCGCAGTAATTAACGATTTCGATCATTACTATGGAAAAAAAAAGGGGGTTGAAAAAGAAAGAATCCTGATACAATAACATTAAAAATTTGTGTGTTTACGCATAAAAATATATAACATTCTCAAATAGGTCATTTAAGCATAGTCTTTGATTCGGAAACATTTCCAGAAGTATTTCAGTTTTCATAATTTGAAGTAAAAACAAACCTGCTTTTGCAGAGAATATCCATTGGCAGTTGCCTTCAGAAAAGGTTTCAATTCATTGAAGCAAACCGATTTAATCTGAATCAACTGATGAATTCACGCTCCACCATTTCAAAAGCATTACGACTGTCTCTTAAATGCCAAGGGATTCGATCAGCATTTCTCCGATTTCTTAAAGGTCTGAGCAAAATCACTTCATCCATCTTGTTTACAGTCGCTGTTAAGAGTTTGCGGCAGGTCAGGAGTAGCCGCAAAATTCCTGTGACGGTAACCGCAAAATTCCTTCACTATATCCGTGTACACTGCTTATGGTAGTGACGTATTTTCAGTAGGCGTGTCCGAAAAGCGTTGCACTTGAATTCGGTTTTGCAATGCAAGTGCGATTACCATGACAAGCGTTGCACTTGAATTCGCCCCTAAATAATATTATACCTCACCGATTTTTTCTCATACTGTTCTTTGCTATCTGTTAAATGTCCATATGTAAGGGATGGTTTATTCTTCACCGCCTTAAATGAATTCTTAGAACTATGAGCTTATATAAATAACAGTGTGCCTCATTGTGTTATACTAACATTAATTAACTAGTAATAAATTATGATAGTAAAATAATTAATCTTGTAATAAATTATGATAGTTAAATTAATAAATACTGTTTAATTTGTGTTTTTAATACATATACTAAGTAATTTACACACACACACACATATATATATATATATATATATATATTGGTGTGTGCGGTTGTGGTTTTGCATTGTATATGGTTCTATATTGTTAGTCTGCTGCTGTTTTTTGAAAAATGTATGAAAATGTTGAGAATGAAAGTAGCATAAGTTACTTTGATTAAATTATTATATACTTTTGCTTGATGACCTTTGTTGATATCTCAGGATGCAAGCATATATATTACTTTATATTCCATGCTAATTAGCTTAATACGAAGCATTTTAACACCGTCAATATTTGTTTTCTCCCCAGTAACACATCTATTCACCATTACCAAACACACTCACTACACACACACATCTGTGAGACACTATTTATTGTAAATGAAGACAGTTTCTTCTCCTTTTAACTACACTCATGGACACAATCGTATTTTAGGATATTTTCTACTTCTTTTCCTTTTCTTTCTAAAGGCCCTTTTTTTCCCCTTCTATTATTTTTGGGCCATTTATTTAAAATTTTGTCCCATCTTTTCTTTCTGGCCTTTTGACTCGTACAAGATGTACGAAGTTCCTTTTTACTCTCCTCAAATACGAAATTGCCCCTCTTTCTATATACCTTTCCTTCGCACCTATGCTTGATTTTTCGCCCATCGGTGCAGAAAGACTTAGCGGGTGCAAAACAAGACATCTGTCTACATTGTCTGTCTGTCTGTCTTAATGTAGAATAAACGATGTTTGTGTACATCTTGTAATCATCACTGAGCACGTACCCAACACATATAAAATACAACACATGGCGCAGCTCGTCGTTGATTAAAAAAAGAAAATCTTTTTGAAGAACCATGCAGCCTCGGTAAAGATGTTCTAAACAAAAACATCATGGGAAGTTGTTTACTGTGAAATCGAAACTTATATCGCTGGTAAGTGAGTTGTTTATTTTTATTGGAAGTGGGTAAAAATACGTATATATAAACTATTTAAAGCCCTAAATTAAATATGGATGGATTAAAGCCACCAAGTAATCTAAGTTTCGAAGGAAATTTAAGCGAAAATTGGAAGAAATGGAAACAAAAATTCCAAATTTATATGTTAGCGTCTGGTGGTATCACTAAATCACCTGAAATTAAAGTAGCTATTTTATTGCATATAATTGGTGAAGAAGCACTTGAAAAATTTAATACTTTTAATTTAAGTGAAGAAGATAAGAAGGATGTTGACAAAGTAATTGAAGCTTTCGAAAATTGTTGCATACCGAAAGCAAACGAAAGTGTTGATAGACATATATTTTTCTGTCGAACACAACATGTAGGTGAATCGTTTGATGATTTCTTAACCGATTTAAAGAAATTAAGTAGCAACTGTGGATTTGCAGAATTAAAAGATAGTTTAATAGAGATAGTATAGTGGAATTCTAAATAAAAATCTCAAAGATAGATTATTAAGGGAAGATCAGTTAACATTGGAGAAATGTATTAAAATGTGTAAAGCTTCTGAATTAGCAGAACTTCAGCTGAAAACTTTAACTGAAGAAAATAAAATAGAAGCTATCAAACGTAATAAATTTCGACCTTCAGAGGAAAAACGTCAGCCTTGTAAGAAAGACTTTCATGTAAAACAAAAGCAACAAAGTACTAAATCTTCTTCAAACTATCAAGGAAATAAGTACAATAATCCAAAACCATGTAGAAAATGTGGAACTTTTCATAAGTTATACAACTGTCCTGCTTATAATAAGATTTGCTTGTACTGTAAAAAGAAAAATCACTTTTCTAAAATGTGCACTTTTAAAAATGTTAATGTTGTACAGAATAATTTAGAGCATGAGTTACATAATAATGGTAATGAATATATTTTAGGGTCAGTAGAAGATATAAATCCATTTTCTAAAAATAAAACTGAATGGTTTGAAAAACTAAAAGTAAACATATCTAAATATTTATTTGTTAAGTTGGATACTGGAGCTTAGTGTAATGTGCTACCATTGCCTAAATTTAAACAATTAAATTTAAGAGAGAAATGTTTGACTAAATCAAAAGTCACTTTAAATAATTACAATGGTACTACAATTGATGTAGTTGGAAAATGTAAATTATTATGTGAAACATCGAAAGGGAACAAGGATGAAATAGAATTTCAAGTTGTAGCATGTGATAAAACTGTTCCAGATATTTTAGGTTTACCTACATTGCAAAAATTAAACCTAATACAAAGGATTTGTACAGTAAATCCTGATTCTAATGAAAGGTTACCAGAAATTTTAAAAGGATATCAAGATTTGTTTAAAGGAACTGGGAATTTAACTGGATATACATATCATATTAAATTAAAACCAGGAGCTGTTGGTAAAATAGAAGTAGGAAAATTCCACTTAGCTTATTAAATCCATTAAAAAAGGAATTAGCAAGAATGGAAAAAGATGGTATTATAAAGAAAGTTAACCAACCACTGTTGGTTGGTTAACTTTGTGAATTCATTAGTGGTAGTAAGGAAAAAGAATGGAAATTTAAGAGTGTGTTTAGATCCTCAGCACCTTAACCAAAATATACTGAGAGAACATTATCACATACCAACCTTTGAAGAAATTTCATCTCAAATGACAAATGCAAAGGTCTTTAGTATTTTAGATGCAAACAAAGCATTTTGGCAAATTAAACTGTCAGATTCAAGTTGTGAATTTACTACATTTAACACTCCGTTTGGTAGATATTGTTTTTTGAGGTTGCCATATGGACTGAGTTCATCACCAGAAGTTTTCCACGGAAGTTTTTCTGAAATTTTTAGTGATTTAGAAGGAGTTCAAATATATATAGATGACTTATTAGTTTGGGGTAAAGATAAAAAAGAACGTGATTCAAGATTAAAGAAGTTGTTGGACAGAGCCAGAGAAAAGAATGTTAAATTTAATTTAAATAAATGTAAATTTGGGCTGAATGAAGTGAAATATATGGGACATATATTTTCTAAAGATGGTTTAAAACCAGATGAAGACAAAATTAAGGCTATTCTAGATATAAAACCACCAAAAAATGTGAAAGAATTAGAAACTTTTCTAGGAATGATTACATATGTTTCTAGATTTATACCTAATGTATCAGAATTGACATCATGTTTAAGAGATTTGTTGAAAAAACAAGTTATCTGGAACTGGAATGCAACACATGAAAAAGCATTTAGAAGACTAAAAGATGTCTTGGTAAATAAACCAGTTTTACAGTATTATGATATAAACATGCCAGTAGTTTTATCTGTAGATGCATCTCAAGAAGGACTAGGAGCAGTCTTACTGCAGAATAATTTACCAGTGGCATATGCATCTAAGGCATTAACAGATACACAGAAGAATTATGCTCAAATTCAAAAGGAAACTTTAGCTATTGTATTTGCGTGTGAGAAATTTCACCAATATATATTTGGAAAAAATATTACTGTGGAAAGTGATCATAAACCACTGGAATCAATTTTTAAAAAGCCATTAAATAAATGCCCTGTAAGACTACAAAGAATGCGTATAAGATTACAGCCATATCAGTTTGAGATAAAATATAAACCAGGAAAAGAACTTTTTATAGCGGATGCATTATCAAGATCATTCACTGATAAAGGATCTGATTTCTTTGAAGGAGAAATAGAAGTTCATGTTGGATTAGTTGTAGAATGTATACCAATGTCTAATGGTAAAATGGAAGTTTTTCAACTGGAAACAGAAAAAGATGAAGAACTACAAGTTTTAAGAAAATTAATTAAAACTGGATGGCCAGATGAAAAATGTATGGTTCCAGAACTGGCAAAACCATATTTTAACTTCAGAGAAGAACTATCAGAAGCAAATGGATTAATATTTAAAAATTCCTGTGTTGTTGTACCAAGAAGTTTACGAAAAGATATGTTAAGCAGAATTCATTATGGTCATTTAGGAGTAGTAAAATGCAAGATCAAAGCAAGAGAAATATTATATTGGCCAGGAATGTCCAAAGAAATTGAAGATTTGGTATTGAATTGTCAAACATGTTTAAGTTTACAAAAAGCTAATACTAAAGAACCAATGATATCTAAACAAATACCTAATGGTCCATGAGAAGTATTGGGATGTCCTAAGGAGGTTGATTCTCAGATGTCCTGAGGAGATCGTAATTTAACATCCTGAGGATGTCTTATTTAAGTCGCTATGTCCCGGGATATGACAGGATGTCCTGAAGATGTTGATTCTCAGATGTCCGGAAGAGTTCACCAGTTTCACATCCTGAGGACATTCATTCTGCATTGTCCGGAGGACTTTCGTTGTCAAACATTTTGAGGATATTTGTTCTCAAATTTACCAGTTTTAATTTTTTGACATTGCACATCTGAAACTTGCACATTATTTTATTTTTCATATGTATTTTACTAAGTTGTTTCTAAATCCTGTACATTAAAAATATTGATATGATTGATGATTTATTCTTGTTATTTTGTTATTAATTTTAACTGCTATTTTTTCTGACGTTTTTAAAAATTTATTTAGTTATGGAAAAGATTTTTTTCAATGGATTAGCATTTTCTAGAATATTTGCAAAATTCTAAATAATATATTTTTTTAATAAAAAATGTATAAATTACATGTATAATTACTTACAGATTACAAACCCTACTACAAATATAGGCAAAATTAGATATATATATATATTTAATTACGCAAACGAATTTTTTTTAAAATTTGGGTATAGAGACATTAGGTATTTTTTTGGAAGCAGGAAACATGAAAAATTAGCAACTGCCTCCGCCGGGAATCGAAGGACGGACCTCTGGAATACCGGCCCAGTGTGCAGAACCACTACACCACGAAGACACGCTAGGTGTGGTGGTGGTGTATTTAATTATGGCAAAGCACACTAGGGCTATCTGCCTAAGGGAAGGGATGTCTTCGTGGAAGACTTTCTAAGGGAAAGTGGCTCGTATACACGTTACACGTGGGGAAAACCACGAAAACACCCATGCAGCCAGCCCGTTCGCGGGATTCGAACCTCGGATCGCCCTACCAGGGTACAGCAACTTTACCGCTCGGCCGCTGGTGGGCCGAAGACACGCTACGAAAGTGGGAGAAATACCTTATATTACTTCTCTTTTTAAAGGCCGATTTTTTTTAAGGGAATCCAATCACTAAATCCTGGGTGTGGATTTACCTCATCCAACACCTTTTTAGTTCGGGCGCCACTGTAGAGACATTAAGATTTTTTTGGGAAGCCGTAGAGATGAAAAATTAGCAACCGCTTTCGCCGTGAATCGAACCACGGACCTCTGAAATACCGGCCCAGTGTGCAGAACTATTACACCACGAAGGCACGGAAGATGGAAATATAAATGCTATCCAGAAAAGTGAATTCTTTTTGCCTGAAATAACAAATTGTGCTAAATGATTAATGTTTATATCATTTTAGAAATGTCAATATTAAAGTTTCTCCTCCTTCTCTTCTTTGATTTTGAAATAATTTATAATAAAATAATATATGCATAAGTGTAATTAATGTAAAGTGTCATTCAATAATATAATTTATTTTTACTGATATTTTTATATTTCTTATCTGGGTTTTCTTTTGGTGTTAGAAGGAGGAAAAGACTGTAATGTTTTAATTAAGGAAATAATTAAAACATTACAGTTTTTTAAATAACACAGTTACAGTAATGTTTATTGAAGCAATCAGTACTGTGTGATTGCCAGTGATTGAATAATGTTAAAATGCATTGTTCATAAGGAAATCTTTGGTTATAGATTTTATTTTGACACAAGCTGAAATTTGAATTATTGGAAGCACTTTGAAAACCCGAATTATTTCCTGAATCATTAATCAGGCCAATATATAACATACAAATTTTCATACAAAATTATTTCTTTGAGCATATTATAAAGAGCTCATTTAATTTTATTATTTGTACAAATTTTAGACAAAAGTAGCATGTAACAGTTAAAGATTTATTGAAGCCTACTTGTTACTTGTGGTAACAAAGAAGTGTGAAAGATATTGCCACATTAGCGAACATGACGATCATTGATGCTTAGTTTAGTAATTTAATAATATATTGAGAAATGCTGGGAACTTTCAGAAGTAGACATTTCGGAAGTGATGAGCTTGATAAGAAATTTACATGGTTTTATTATTTATTCTTTAGTTAAGAATGGATTTTAGATGTTCATGTGAAAGAATTCTGTTTAATTATATGTGAAAGAATTGTTAAAGTTTGGCATTTAAAAAAATGAATTAATAATATTCAATTATCTTTTTATTATACATATATTACTATATATTTCTAATGTGCTATGTAAATGTCAGTGCTAAACAATTGAGATACTATTTTCTGGGCAATCTTTTCTTATACATGAAAAATTCTGATACTTTCTTATCATCTGCCCTCACAGCTTCAACTTATGCTAAAACAGCAAGAGTATGCACACAATAATAGCAAACTATGAATATGCATACCACACACATGTATTTACATGCTTTATATTTAATCTTTATTTCTGAATAGTATTCCATTGGATGAAAAATATGTGAATATTGACCCAATATATATATTTTTGTGTGTGTGCATCCTAAAATTTCTTGTTTCTTATAAAGTGCTTATTTGAATTACTACTTGTGAACAGAGCAGTAGATATGAACCGTAAACTAACCATTTTGCCAATTTTCACAGCTTTGCAGATAGTCAGAAAGCACCAAAATTTGTAATAATGTTAAGTTTAAATGATGTTCTATACTTTTGTGTTAATTTTTCTATTCTATTAATTCTATTACTGTGTTATCAAACTTTCTGCAGGAATTTCAACTGGTTAAGATGTTATTACCATGTGGAGAAGAATTTGGTTTTCAAGCTAGAAAAAATTGCAGCTGAAGGATTTTGTAGAAGGTCAGTCAAACTGGTTTTAGTTAATTATAATTTAATTTTGGGTGAAGAATTCTCAAAGTTATTTATCATAAGTGTCTAAAGGTCTTCTAAATTAAATTCTGCTTGTTTTTGAAATTTTTTATGACATTCATTCTTTGATTATTATTATTATTTTTTTTTAATTTACTAACTTATGTCCAGGCACATAATGTTGCATTTAATGCCATACCTTAAATATTGTAAAATGTTAAAATAATACATTTCACTTAAAAATGTGGTTGTGACAGTAAATTTTCTGTTACATTTAATCATATCTATAAACATTGGTATACATCATTTTTCAATAATCTGTATATTATTTTGTGCATTTCATTTACATGCAAGATCTGGCATATGACTTGCTTTTCAAACTGATAACATGGTGTAATAATGTAATCTAATGGTTAAAGTTTACTATGGAACGGGCCAAATTTAACAAATTATTCTTTGATAGAAATTTTTTCATGTGTTCAGTGTGTCTCATCTCTTTAAATTGCTAAAGTAAATTTTATGTACTTGCATTTAGGAATTTTGACTGTATCAGAGTAATTTTGTTTCAGTTATTATAACATGCAAGGGAAAAAATTCATTCATAGCTCCGTATTTAAAATTAGTTAATTAAAGTCCTTAATAAAGAGGGACGTTTTGTTGATTTTAATGTCGATAGAGTTTAATTCAAAAATATGCCACATTAAGGGTTACTTTTTAACCTAATTTAAAATTTTCATTACTTTAACATGTCCAATAATTATTATTTTAACTCCGATATTGTAATAATATCAAAATTCCTTACTTTTTGATAGGTAATCCAAATGTAAAACAAGAAAAGAAAAAATTAAAATCTAGAAGTATATTTATTTCATACCTCTAACAAATAAAAACAACGCAAGCACTTTTTACTGTCTGCCTGCATAGTGTGGCATGTCCCGTAAGACTGAGATTTGTATGGTCAAATCCATGTTTCAGTTAAAGGAAAATGCATGCACAGTCTTCTGATTTTCCCTTCGATTAAGGATTCTGTATATACTAGCATAAGAAATATATTAGTTAATGCAGTGTTATACATCAATATTTATAGACAATTATTGTGGCTATGTTTATTATAATTTTGTTCACTGTAATGGCTGGAGTGCCTAAACCATCATGCTGTGTAAACAAAACTCAAGTCTTCATCTCTGCATACTGCTCCACTAGTGTTTAAACCACTGAAATGGTGATTATGGTAGAACATCTTTGGTAAAAATTTACTCTACTGTAACCCTTGGCGAATCGTTTCTTTTTTTTATATCAAGATCGTCATCTGAGAGGATCGGCACCAATTTCAAGGTGGCCGCTACACAAAACCAAAATAAGAAGTCAAAGACATACACAAACTCTGTGTCCATGTACACATCGACCTATTAAAACAGAGAACTGCACAAACTGGGCATTGTGCACTGCCTTAACTTTGTCCATGTACACATTGATCTATTTTCACTTTAAGAAAATCAGAAAGTTAAAAATATCATAGTTACCAGAAAATATTCACCACTGTCTTAACACACAGACAACCAAAAATACATAAACAGAGAGAAATAAGTTACCAAAAATACATATTTCCTAACATAAAAACATTAAACAACAAATCTTCTAACAAAAATTAACACACAGAGACAAAAAAATAAATGAAACGTCATTTTTTTCACGTACCTTTTTTTTCACATGCATATGTTTAGGTTTCCCACCACCATCCTCCAGGTAAGCAATTCAATTCAACTTTTCGTCTCTTAGTCACCTCAGACATACTCAAACGATGGTACCCACACCAAAATAATAAATAGCATGTTCAAAATACAAGACCATACCACTTCCGTGCAACCAAACACAGCAATTGAAAAGAATGGTAAGAACCAAAAACCTGGGACCGTACAAGAGGTTTACTATTAAAAAAAGTAGCTCAAAACTAAATTTATCACAACACGTTGGCAATATTTGAAATAACTCCTTTTTATTGACAAAAAAAAAGTTTTTTTTTTTTTTCCTAAAGGCTACTTTCGCCAACATTATCAACATTAGGGTTACCAAAAAACTTATTTGACGCAATGGGCTTCCACATTTCACAAACAACCACTTTGTGATTTTTTTTCAGACAGAAACCAAGGTGTACCATACAGTAAAGATTAGCCACATCTTCATTTACTACTGTTACAAGTACTTCTTTGGTAAATTTCTGCGGTTAAATTCAAAAGTTTAAAATTGCATTAACATGATCAGATTCAGAGTCATAGTGTTTTCAGTGCTCAGGGACAACTGAAGATTTCGCGCCCCCTACTGCTTGCCAAGGATGGAAAACATTTAATTCTAAAATGTTCTAACATCAGTTTGGCACCCCTTGGATTCTGCGCCCGGGGACAGATGCCCCTCCTTCCCCCCCTCTAGCTACGCCCCTGATCAGATTTTATTTTCTGCACGTAGCTAACAATTACTTATGTGTTGTCAGATAAATGTTACCAGATGCAGTTAATTATTTTTTACTTGCCAATCTCATGAGACAAGTTTTTTTTGCTCCTGCAAGACTTTACTTTGTGTTGCAAAATAAATTCATTCTCATTCTGTTTGGACTTGCCTACACATTAAATTTAAAATAGTTTTATGAATAGGTAAGATGTGATTATCATAATTTTGTTTCTCTCTTTATCTTGGCAACTTTATATGTTGATTCAGTATCCAGGTTATTTACCAGTGGCTGATTGATAAAACTGCTCATATGTTCAGCTGGTGGTTTGAGTTTATTTTCTGACATAAAAAATTTTAAAAGGCATTCCCCCATGTTTATTTTACTATAATCGAAAAACCAAATAATTGCTACTCTGTTTATAGGTATTAAATGTTAAAATATTTTAAATGCTTCCTTTAATTTGCATTCTAATAGTCATTTGTTTAAATTTAATTATAAATTATATTCACATATAGTAATTGTGAGTGTTTTTTTATTTTAGGTGCTGTGAAAGGCAATGACAGAGATCCAATTATCAAGAGTTCTTATATACATAAGAATACATGGATATAAGATTGTTTTTCATGAATTCAAATAAAATGTGATAAATTGGATTAATAAAAACTATTTTGAATTTTGTTAAGTGTTTTTCCTCTGTTAATCATAATATAGTGCCATAAATTTCTGAATGTGTTTATTTTTCATCCAAATAAATAGCTTTACAAAAATTTGTCATATTAATAGATATTGCATAATTTAGCATTATTATAAATATTTATTATAGCAGATTTAGCTGAACTTCTTTTCATCTCTCTGCAGATGAAGTCACAAAGGTAAGTGGTTAGATATTTTTCTGTATTCCCCATTAAGTAATTTTATCTGGTAAATTACCATTACTTATATACTAAAGGTGAAAGAATAAGCTTTCCTTGAAGATACAAAAATTTGCAGATATTTCAAAAAATTGGTATACGTAAAAAAGTTCTTAAATTGCCACATATGCGAAACTGAAAATGTTATATATGAAATAGTTCAGAAATATAAATATTTTCACTATTTTTTAACTATAATTCACTGCATTTGTTATATATAATCACAATTTAAGGTAGCAGTGCTTTTCTCACTGTGATTTCTCATATATTTTGATTCATAAATACACGTACATAAATCCACTTATTTTGATTTCTCTTTTGAGACCGAATAAAAAATGAACTAAACATTCTCGTTGACATTGAGAGTTGAATAAAAGCTCACCTCAAAATAAAATGAATTAATAAATTTATGGAAAATTTTACATAGCATATATTGAGCAGAAAGAGTAAACTGGATATACTTACTTAATGGAATTAATAATTGGTAGAGTTGATTGCAGAATAAAATGCCTTAATTGCATGATAAACAGTAGATCTTTTGAAGTTTTTCTATGTTGCGTAAAATGCAGATTTAAATTTTTGATATTGATTGTCATATAAATGGCAATTACTGTTTTATTTTGCTCTGAAATGAATGGTTAGTAATAAAATTCTGAACATGCGCTAGAATTTACAAAGTTTAATTTGGTGCTGATTTCAACGGGTAAATTTCATTTTACTGAAAGGGCCCACCAGCGGCCGAGCGGTAACGTCGCTGAACACTGGTAGTTCGGTCTGAGGTTCGAATCCCGCGAACGGGCTGGCTGCATGGGTGTTTTCGTGGTTTTCCCCATGTGTAACGTGTATATGAGCCAGTTTCCCTTAAAAAGTCCTCCAGGAAGACATCCCTCCCTTAGGGCAGATAGCCCTCGAGTGCTTTGCCGTAATTTAATAAACCAAACCATTTTACTGAATTTTGCGTAAAATAATACCAATGAACCATTGCAAATTATTTTCAGAACTTTTTTTTTTAATCTAAAAGGGCTATTAGTTTTGAAATGTGACTTCATATCGTCAGTCGTAAACTTGTTTCGCTTTTCATTCAAGTCTTGCCATTTGGCAAAATTTAACATATTTACCTTTAAAACCTAATATATTATTGACTAATAAGCCAAGCTATTTAAAAGCATTACACACAGTTCTTAACAATGCTTTTTTTAATTTTTAATCTGATTGATTTAAAATGCATTTAATTCATGATATATCTAATTGAAAACATTTTAATATTTCTACATAATTACATGATATATTTCTTCATTTTTCAAATATATAGAAGATGTATAACTTTCTGGTGTCAGTATCTTATAAAATGTTTTGCTATTTCCACTGCCCCATCTGTATTGATAATCTATGCATTCATAAACTTTTAGCCTCTTTGAGTGACTGCTAAAATCTGAGGCCTTTCAGATTTTTTTTTTTTTTAATTGTGTGAGCAGAAAGATAGAATTTTAAAAGAGCTTCTTGAGTTACCTTTTGAATGATATAAAGAATTGTTAACATAATGTCAAATTTTTGCAACTAAATATTAAATATATAAAAAAGCCTGCAGCATTCTCATGTTACGAAAACATATTTATTTATTCTGAGGCTAGGAATTGATTTAGTTTTAAAAATACAATTTATTCCTTTTAACAATTTCCCAACAGTGTCATCAAAACACTATAAATTCCTTACATGTTTTAAAGAAAGATGATTCATTTATGTAAAGATTATTAAATGGCTAATTTTATTATTCAATTTTTAATACAAATTAACTGAAACTAGAAACTGATTTTGTAAAACAATTTAATTATGAATAATTCAATTTGGGGGCTATTGGATGGTTAAAAATGATCAAAAGATTTTTAATATCTTAAAAATAAAAGCAAAATTTTCAGTTTTAATATTTTGTATTAATAATTCATTTTAGTTTCCTTGCTCAGTTTTAATACATTCACAACTTCAGATTTAAAAACAAAACAAGTTGTATAAATATTTTCAACATTTCTGATTTTTCCATAGTAACCATAGAAGGATTTGAGACTATCTGTGTGAAAAAAGTAGGTTTTAGATCATTACACCTTCACATACATTCACTGGAATTTTCCTCTGTAGATATACTGGGATGTGACACTAAGCAGTTGAGAGTATGTATTTAAGAGGTTAAAGGGATATTGTAACTAGTGTTTCAAATCCTGATAACATCCCATACGCTGTCGGTGGGAGTAGATAGGATGTCCTAAGGATATACTGGGATGTGACATTAAGCGCTCAGGAGGATGAGTTTAGGAGGAAATTAGGATATTACGGGATGTCCTGAGGATGTAGTAAGTAGGACTTTAAATCCTAATAACATCCCATAGGCTGTCGATGGGACATAGATAGGATGTTTTTAGGATATAATGGGATGTGCTTAGGAGGTTTTGGGATGTCCTGAGGATGTAGTAAGTAGGAGTTCATATCCTAATAACATCCCGCACGCTGTCGATGGGACTTGGTTAGGATGTCCTGAGGATATCCCGGGATGTGACATTAAGCACTCGGGAGGAGGTTCGCGGGATGTCCTGAGGATGGGCGCATATCCCGCGAGCAACATCCTTGGGATATCCCAAGGATGTTTTTGTGCTATGTGGGTCGTAACTCTCCTATTTCAGATGAAATTAAGTCACCTTCAGAATTGATGTTTGGAAGAAAAGTAAATGGATTGATGCCTATAAAAGAGAATTTCATCCAAGCTAAACGATATGAAGACCATAGACAACACTTACAGAAGAGACAAACCTTACAAAAAAGTAATTATGATAGGAATGCAAGACCATTAAAACCACTGAAAACAGGAGATCATGTTTACATAAAAGAGAAAGGGGAAAAACTAAATGAAAGAGGGAAAATTATAGAAGAAGCAGAAAGACCACGTTCATATAGGATTATAAGAAGAGATGGAAGAATTGTAGAAAGGAACAGAAGAGACCTTCTTAAAGGAACTAATCAGGAAGAGTTTGCAATAAAAACAACTATGAGAATGAAGTTATAGATGAACCCGAGATACATGAAAATAGTAGGAGCACTACAAATTTAGATGTGCCTGTAAGTCCTTCAAAATCTAACAGAAGTGTTGTGTCACCAAATAGTGAAAGAGGTATAGTATCATCAAATTTTTCAAATGGACATAACTACGTCACTCGATCTGGTAGGACTGTTAAGAAACCTTATTATTTAAAAGAATATGTTTAATTTTACTACTATTGTTATTTTTTATAAAAAAGGGAGATGTTTTATATGTAACTGTATCTATTATTATCTTTAACCATAACTGTAATATAGAATAGTAGATGAGCAATGTAGAATAAACGATGTTTGTGTACATCTTGTAATCATCACTGAGCAGGTACCCAACACATATAAAATACAACACAATAATATATTTCACAATACAAATAACCTTCAACAGTAATCTAATTTTCTTCAGTAGCATTGTTAACAAAACTAGAACTTTATACATTTTATTATTTTTCAAGAGTAATTTGAACTGTATTCCTTACACCAGCAGTGGTTTGCTAAATTTGATGACCATGGGGATGCATCAAACTACTCTGTCATCTTAGATAATCAATAATATTTTTTATTTCAATTTAATCAGCTATTTATGTCACACCTGCTATCCTCGAAAAGGTTATTGTTAGAAAAGCATTAACAATATAGTATCTTGTTAAAATTTTAAGCCATAAAAATTGGAGCCGTGAACCGGCATCTATCGACGAAAACTTCTTTAATTATAACGAAAATATTTCTATCCATTCGTTGTTAAGAAAATCAGAAAAAATAATAATAAATAAGAGAAGAAGAATATAAATCTCCATATGCGAACAACGACAGTGATAATTCAACAAAATGTACGCAAGAGGGATGGTTGGTTGCCTTGCGTTGCTACCACCCCCGCTACTGTACCGAGTTCATCGACCTCGCCTCAAGGGCTCTGGGTTGTTTCTTCTTTGGCTTTCGCCTCGCAAAAGCGTCGCCTTAACTCCACTGCTGCACTCTTCGCTGGATAAAACAGGTCGTATTTTATTCTTTCTTCTGATTTTCTTTATTCACCGTGCTGATAAGGGTACCTTCAGGTACGGCCTCTAGTTAGGCCTTTTTCCAACTTATTTGCCTCACATGATTAATCAATATGACACAACAAACATAACTGTAACTAATAATAACATAAACATGGAAAATTCACCTCCAAACTCAGAAAATCCTCACATGAGACATCTCAATGATGAACCCAACGTTCTCTAAATATTAAGTCACAAAATTACTTTATCCAATGATGTCGAAACTACCAGATCCTTGGTGGAAGATATCCAAGATATTCGTAATGACACAAATGTGATTTTGTCCGCTAGTGATCAAAAAGAACTAAACTTTCTCCTTGTTAAAGCCATTAATCAACTGCGTATGCAGGAAAACGAGATGGCCAATGCAAAAATAAACGAACTACAAACCTCCAACGAAAAGCTCGCTAAGCAATTTGAAGAGATTAAAAACTTCTGCGACATACTTCAATCCACTAGTGGTTTCAAAGAACAAAGAAAAAGAAAATTTCGCCATAGACAAACGGATTCTGACTCCGATGAGGAGCCTTCCCTCAAAACCAGCAATCGATATAAACAATTAGAGAACCAAATAGACGACATGCATTTGGACAACGAAGATGAATCAGCCACTCAGCTCACTACCACCCCAAAAGACCAACCAAACGAAAGTGACACCATTCCCGCAAATAGAAAAACAAACTCCAGCCCCAAAACAAGCAGAATTGATAAAGTGCCAATTATTGTCGTAGATGACGTACCAAAAGCAGATGAATTCTTAAAAAACTTAAACAAGCAAACCGGAAAAGAGATAACTGGTACCTTAAAAGGACGCCGCCTAGAAATACAGCCTGCAGACTCTGACTCACATCGATTCATTCGCAAAATAGTCGAAGAAACTAAGCTTAAAGCCCACATCTACTTACTGCCCGAAGATAAAGTTTTAAAAGTCATAATAAGAGGCTTACCCATCACCACAGATCCCCAAACCATCACTCAAGAACTTCTTGACAAAGGATTTAAGGTTAACTTTATTACACTTTTAAGAAACAGAAAAGAAAACAAACCGATGCCGCTTTTCTTAGTACATATACCAAAATCAGAAGAAAATAAGGAAGTATTCAAAATCAAACGCATAGGTTATATGAACGTAACAATAGAATCATTACGCAAGAAACCTGGCCCTCCACAATGCTATAGATGCCAGGGATTTTTTCACAGTTCCCTGCTCTGCACCAGAGACTGGGTTTGCGTCCGTTGTGGAGGCAATCACAAACCTATAGAATGCAACCGTAGTCGCGACCAGCCAGCCATATGTTATCACTGCAAAGGTCCTCGCCCAGCCAACTTTTCAAATTGCCCAGCCAGACCAAAAAACAAACAAGTTCAGTTCCAACCCAGTCCTCCACCAGCAACCAATCCCTGGACTAACAGAAAACAAGACTTTCCTCCGCTGACATCAAACAGTAACGAAAATATCGCTCAAACCTCCATTCAAAACGAAATTCTAACAGAAGAAACTACCAGCACCGCAGAATCCTCCCTATCAGACCTCTTTGACTTCTCTACGCTAAAAACAATCTGGACAATAGTGATACAAGGACTCAAAAACATTAAAACCAAGAAATCACCTCTTGATAAAATAATCGCTGTAGTCGAAATCATTGAAAAAATAGGAAATCATCTTTAATGCTAATAAATTCAAGAACAGATGCAACATAAAAATCCTCTCTTGGAACGCTAACGGTCTTTACCATAAAAAAGATGAATTATCGAACCTCATTATTGAAATTGAACCTGACGTAATACTCATACAAGAGACTCACCTTAAACCAGCACTCAAAGTACTTTATGCTAATTATAACACCTACCGTACTGATCGTGAGACAGGAAGAGGCGGTGGCATCATCACATTTGTTAAAAGGAGCATAAAACACGCTCAAATTCCTAATTCCAGTACCACTTTCGAAAGTAACACAATAGAAATTGTAATAGAACATAAAAAATTCAAAATTTCGAATATATACATCCCACCAAATAATAATCCCAGCGCACAAGAATTGATTCACCTCCTTAATTCTAATACTTCTACCATTGTCGGAGGGAACTTCAACGCAAAACACCCCTGTTGGAACCGAACACTCCTGCTAACAAAAAAGGAAATGACATATTTAAGCTCATTCAATCAAATAATTATAATATTCATGCTCCAGACGAGCCCACCCACTACGGGTACAATAGCGCCACCACAATTGACTTCTTCATCTCAAATAACATTACTAACAGATGCAATATCTCTATAATTTCAGCCCTGTCTTCCGACCACAACCCCATTGTATTTGAAATCCCCATTAATAAATACCTCCCCTCACTTGACAGAAGTATAGGAATTACAAATTGGATCAAATACTCTGAAATTCTGAATAACTCCATACAAGGTAACCCATGCATCAACAATACAGAAGATTTAGAACACGAAGTCTCAAAATTTATCAACAGCATCAATTCTGCTTTAAAGGAAGCCACCAATACTTTTTATGTGAACAAGCCTTTCCTTCCCCTGCCTGCCGATATAAGGAATAGGATTAAAGAGAAAAACCTGATCCGTAAAAGATGGCAAACCACCAGGGATCCACAACTCAAACACGAACTAAACTCTATGCAAAAAGAAATCAACAGAAGAATCAAGAACTTCAAAAACCAAAAATGGACCAATTTCCTAAATAACCTAGCTATAGAGGACAATTCCCTATTTGACATTTCCCGCAAATTCAAGAAACCTTATAAACCTATTCCACCTATCCATGGACCTAGTGGAACTTCATATACAGAAGAAGATAAAGCTAAATCTTTTGCGGACTATATGGAAGATACATTCACTCTTAATCCCACTCCGTACAACAATAACCATATTGAACGGATCAACCAGGTGGTCAATAACTTCCTTAACACCCCTGCTCCGTACAACTTCACTTTCCTGACTACCCCAACCATCGTTGCCAACACCATCAGCGCCTTACAAACGAAGAAAGCCCCAGAGCACGATGGCATCTCGACCAAAGCACTGAAGCATCTCTCGATCAACGCTTACCTGCCTAACTAAAATAATCAACAACATTATCAAATTCGCTCATTTTCCTAACTCATGGAAGCAAGCTATCCAACTCTCCCACAGAACTATCGCCCTATCAGTTTACTTAGCCACCTGTCTAAAGTTACTGAGAAAATTCTACTTTTCCACATCCAAAAAATTCACCCTTCCATGAATTTTCTACCAAAAGAACAATTCGGTTTTCGTAATCATCATAGCACTTGCCACCAACTTCTTATAGTTATCAACATTATCACTGAAGGCTACAATTGCAAGCTTCCGACCGGTGCTATATTTCTCGATATCGCGAAAGCTTTTGACAGGGTATGGCATCGAGGACTTATTTACAAACTAATCACTCTCAATTTTCCAGATCATTTTATTCGCTTAATAGCCTCTTTTCTCAGCAACAGATCATTCAGAATCAAAATCGGTACTGCTTACTGTACCACCAGAGTAATCAATGCTGGTGTCCCACAGGGGTCGGCACTTTCGCCGTACCTTTTTAATATTTATACACAAGATATCCCTAAAGACCCTTCTGTTCATCTTGCACTCTTTGCCGATGACACCGCCATACTTACTAAAGCCTGCACTGTTATCGCCGTAAGAAACCAACTCCAAAGCTATCAGATAAAACTGGAAAAATGGCTTACCCTTTGGAGGATTAAAATTAACACTGATAAAACTAAGGCAATAATTTTCCGTAAAGGAAACATGAAATACTATTCTCCACCCCCTGAAATATTTAACGAAGAAATAGACTGGATTAATGAAACCAAATACCTTGGAGTCACCCTTGACCAAAAACTTACCTTCAGAATCCATTTCCGGTCCGTAGTACAAAAATTTAAAATCACCACAGCTACTATGCGAACTCTTCTTGGTAGAAAAAGCAACTTATCTACTACAAATAAATTAATTCTATATCGTTCCATACTACGCCCAGCTCTTCTTTATGCAGCACCGATCTGGGGACATGTAGCTAAAACCAATATTAAACAATTACAAATTCTACAAAATAAAATTTTACGAGAAATTATCAATGCTCCTTGGTATATTCCCAACATCTATATCCACAGAGACCTTCGAATGGAACTTATTCAAGAGTATATTAAACGATTAGCGGTCAACTTCTTTTATTCAGTACAAACCCACAGTAATAGCCTTATTAGCACTCTCAGACACTCCCCACGTCCCAGAGAAAAACATCGCTACCCTTCTGATATCCTCCCCACATAAGATTCACAACCTTAATTGACTCATTCACGCAAAACTGACTCTGCGGTTTTACCACCCGCGGCTTCATCTTATAACGACACTGAACTTGACACTCGCCTTTTCTCGCCGCCGCTAGTGCGGACCTGACTCTCTTTCATCCGCCTTCCACACTCCTTTCACCCTTCTCCCTCTCTCCCCCTCCTGCTCTTTATCAGAAGTCGAGTAAAAAGATGTTTCTACATCTTGACACTCGAGAATAAAATACGATCTGTGTGTGGATGGTTGCAACTTTCAAACAAGCGAATACGATTAATCCGATAGGTTACCAGGTTTGAACTTTTATCGCCAAAGTTGGCGATGTTTACATTTACCGGGTTCTCTGCGGAAGTGCTTCCGTCAAAAGTGGGGTACGCCGTCTTGCCAGGTGAAACTAGTCGATATTTCCGTGACGTCAAAAATTCGAAAAATGGGGTAGGGTTTGGAAATACGCGTCCTGGGCAGTACAATCCCCGGACAGGAAGCCATACTTACAACTGGGCACATCAATACAATAATAAACATTACAACAGAATAACAAACAAAGTAAACAATGATTGCAATAAGTAACTTAAATCAAATCAAATACTAATTCAATAAAACAAAGAAATAAAACCATGTTTTATACTATTTGCATTATATACACTACGTACTATAGCCATATGGAAGTATCCAATGGCAACGAGGATGTATTTGTTGCCATCGGCAGTTCATTGCAGAATAATACTAAAATACACTAATATACACTAAATACTAATTATGAAAGATAATTCTTTAGCAAGATTAAGCATATTTAACAGAAGACGCTTCATTTGCGTCAGACACAAGTTAAATTTCTGCTTCATTTAAATAAAATAATTTAATATAGTAAATGTTAAGCACTTGAATTGAGATAACATAACACAATTATGAATCTATTCATGCAATAAATTGAAAATGTGTTTATAAATATACATTTAAAATCCCAAATGCAAGTCTGTTTGCCTACATGACAAAAATGTCATACAAGTAAAAGATCAGCGCGAGGGGAATCCTATAGTATATGAAAGAGGTTTTTCCTTTTTATTATTATACAGTAAAGATATAAATGGTAATATATAAGACGGTAATATATATTTCCTATAAGTAAAAGATATATCTTTAACTTATAGGAAGTGAATATGGTTCTATGGCAACAAACCATTACAAACATAATGCATATTTTTAAAGTTGGCAACATTAATGATAGCCAAAATTTGTAAACTCTGAAGTTTCGCTAATTCATTACCTGAAGAACATATTGATATAAAATTTATTTGAATTTCAGATGTGTTAGTGATGCATGTATTTAGATTTCTGTTTCTCTTAGCCGTATTCACTTTCTTTTGCTCTCATGAATGTCATCGCATCGGACTTTCTTCTTCAACTTTATTTATAGCTCCATCTGATTTAAATGAATTACGTAGTATATTTACGCTTTATAGAGATTCTGAATTTGAAAATGAACTTCACATTTTAGAAAATCGAATAAAGCGTAACTCAGTTGCATCTTCTAATGCGAAACCCTCGAACTTTTCAACTGTTGTAAGTTTTCTGTTGTTTACTTTTAAGTCTTTTTGTGTTGTTATTTTAAATGATTGGTGCATATTCGTATTTTTTCCCTTAAATTATTGTTAAATTCATTTAAACTATAATAAGTTGCGTGCTATTTTGAAATTACTTCTTTAAGGAGTTGACTCTAGTCTAGTTTGATCAAATATCTCTGATAGAATGAACATATTGTGAAATTTGCAAAATATTTGCTTCTGTTAGGTCAGGGCTAACTTCATTTCTTTTCAGTCACAGCTATATGTTGCAGTTTAAAAATTTCAAGAACCTGTAACAGATTTTCCTATAAAACTAGAATTAAACTTTTATGTTATTTTAAAGATAAAGGAATGATTTTTTTAAATGCAAAATTTTCATTACCACATGAGTTCTGTTATTTTTAATTAATGCCAAGCATAAAACAAAACTTTAAATTATAACCATAAACAAATAATTTTAATTCCTGAAGCTTTATAAGAAAGTATGTTCTATGGTATCTGAACAATTTTTGGTACTATTCGGTTTCGAGAGCAGTAAAAAAATTGCAACAAAAATGTGTGCGCAAAAACGCCAAATCTAGCAAACGTGCCCATTTAACAGCACGCCAAATTTAGCATATGTGTTGATTTCAGATCGTGTAAGTTTATATAGTTCTATATTTCTTAAGACACCATTTAAATACTAGTTTAATTTTTAAATCCTTTTTTGATATCTTATAGATTTAACAATTTGGGAATTGCCCATGATGAAAGGTCGGCAATAGAATTTTGGGTAAAGTGCAGAATCACCCACTACTTGACGCGTTTTTAAGAATTGCACATACTCGATATCCATGTGCACATCGACCTATTTTCACTTAAAAAAAAAATCCTAGAATTTCACAAAAATGGCACTGCGCACAGCCTTGACTTTATCTATGTACACATCGACCTATTTTCACATAAACTAAAATATCAATCTTAAATAGTTATTTACTATTATGCTTCCTTTCTTGCCGCAATTATTTTTGGCAGCATTGTCATCAACAATAGCTTGATGATTTTTTTACGGCCCTCAAAACCGAATAGTACCCAATTTTTTTTTTTTTTTTTTTTTTTTTTTTTTTTTTTTTTTTTACAATGTGCTAAAATGTTTATTATTTTCTGGTTATCTGCATTTGACGTTTCAACTGGAAGCATGGGATATAATAGAACTATGTGTTTGGTGTATTGGTAAAAATCCTGGTATATGATACGGCCTTAACGGGATTTTGGAAATTGTTGCCAACACCAAAATGACTCGTTTATTGCTCATCATAAACACTGCATTTTACTGATCGTCACGTTATTATCTCCAAATTCCGTGTGTACGATAAACCAGGATTAAACCGACTTATTTTTTAATATTCACACAACAAAGCTAAACATGCATGCATATACACACACACGTTTGTGTTCACATGAATTTACATCCTTTATATTTAACAGTTATTCTGCTGAAGAGGTGTCAGTGGCTATAAAAAAGTAAATAACATCGATATAGATTTTTTTTGTAGTAAAATTGTTTCATATAAAATGTTTTGTTTTGTTATTATTTATGAGCTCTAAAGATAATGAACAATCATTTTTTGTCTATTCACAAAACTACCAATAACTACCAATGAAAAAGTATATAATTTTCCCCTTCAGATAAAAATAATGGAACTACTCTGATATGCGCCCTCAAGTCGCATTTTTGGCGAGAAACTTCACGCTGCCATATTACTATCTAAATTTTTTGTCTACATTTCAAACTTTTAGCCTAAAATGTCTCCAAAAACACAGTTTTTGCACATGCAAAAACTACGTTTTGAACACACAATTTAGCTAAAAATCCGAAACAAAAACAAAAAATTTAGATAGCAAAAACGTAAAGTTTCTAACCAAAAATATTTGACAAGAATCCATGTACACAGTGACATGTTTTAACTTAAAAAAACATCTACGAATTGCACAATGTAGGCAACGAAGAATCTACAAACTACGCACACCTCGCTTTAATAAATTAACATAACAACAATAAATTTCAAAGAATACCATGTACACAGCATCCTGTTTAAACTTTAAAAAAATTCTACGAATTGCACAATTTAGGCAAGGAAGGAATCTACGATCTACGCACTCCTCGCTTTAATAAAATAACATAACAATAAATTTTAAATAATACCATGTACACAGCGTTGTTTCAACTTTAAAAAACATCTACGAATTATACAGTCTAGACACTAAACAACAAAATAAACTAAAATAAATTTCAAACAATTTAAAAAAACAACAATAACGACAGAAATTCATACTAAAGAACCAATGAACATAACATTCTACAAAATAAGAACAAGGATAAAATAAAATGCACTTACCATGAATTAATGCGTTTTCGAATAGCAGAAATATAAATTTCATACCGCCTTTAACATGCTGCCACGTAATTACTATCGTATTTACATCACAGCCAGACACACTATCCAGAAAATTTATACTTTAGTTCACAAATAAATAAAATCACAAATCCCTACTTCTGTCATGCACTGCCATTAAAAATAATCTCCCAGACCCTCTTTCCACACTTCCAAATACCCACTACCCCTCAACAGGATAGCCACAATCATATTTCCTTTTGCTGAACTTCAATTCAACAACTACCATTTTATCTTTCCCTCCCATCTTCTCAGACACAGAGGCGAACCAACGAGCTCCAGTGAAAGATTTTTCAACGTCAACAGGGTTGCCATAGAACATGCAATCGCGCCCAAAACCAGCGCAGAACACATATCGCCACATTTGGTGAAATTAGGGCTTATACTGCACATTAAAAAAAAAGAAAGAAAGAAAAGAAATGTATATATTCCATTAATACCCCTTCAACTTTCCAAAAATCACATCCCAAACAAATTACCAGTATTCTATTCTATGGCTTTGTCCACTGGAAGGTCTAGCAATGTGAGCTAGTGTAATTCCAAGCAAATAAGTAGTTAGACCTAACGATAATCATGCAGTGGCTAATTTAATTTTTAAGTGCAAAACTCTTTAAAACTGTGAAATTGGCCTTTTAATGACTTGAATATCATTAAAAAGTAAGACATTCCTACTTTATTTATATTTAATTATTTTAATTTTATAGTTTTGTATAAATTTTTGTTTTGTATATTAGTTTTTATATATTTTAATTTAACAGATTTTTTCTCCTGTAGTTTCCTTTAAATGATAGTCATGAACAATTATCTGTCCATTGGGCTGGAAAAGGGAGTGATGTACTCATTTGTTTGGCAAGAGATAGAAGACAAAATGAGCATTCAACATCAAGCGTGTTCATCTCGTATGATTATGGCAAAACATTTGTGGAAAAGCAGAATCAGAGTATGCGAATATCTGATGAACAACTGTCAATCATATCAATGTTTTACATAAGTCCTGTACTGAATAGTCATGTAAGTAAATATGATTTTTTTTTTTTTTTTTTTTCCAAATTTGCAGATTAGATTAAAACTATTTATGTGTGTGTATATATATATATATATGCATGTTTATATGTTTAATACAGCTATCGGCTGATCTTTGGAATATGGTAACTGGTAGTTTGGCGACATTTTGGAGGCAATAAAGGTTACTACCTAGGACTTTGGTAATAATGTGAGAAGTACTCAGTTCCGATTACGCATTATTTTGTGTGAGGGAAATGAGAGATCATGAGATATGTCATGTGACATTAATGGACGAATTACAGTTCTTTAATCGGAAAAGGGGGGCAATTTGGAAAACTGTAGTACTATATTATTTTGTATTAAGCTTCATTGTGTGTTGTGTGAAATAGTCGAAGTGTGCGTGCCACGTAATGAAGATTCTGAAGATTAGGTAAGTTAGTATTTTTAATCATTTGAGGATATTATTTTTATGCATTGTTCAAAATGTAAGGAGTAAATAAATTAATATGATATTATTGGAAAATTGTTATTAGCAATGATTTAGTTTAAAGTAATTAGGATTGTAATCTAATTTTTATTAATTTAATGTATGTGCTTATTTATATTTTAAGTAGTGTTTTTTAATTTAATTATATTTTAATTTAATGATCGTGATTTTGTGAGTTATATGTTTGTAGTATTTTGGAATACGTTTGAGTAGAATACGTTGAGTATTTTCATGCATTTTCATGAAATTTTTCTAATTTATGAGAAAAAAGCAGTGTACATGGATATAGTGAAGAGTGTGCGCAATGCCATTTTTGTGCAATTCTGGGATGTTTTTTTTAAGTAAAAATAAGTTGACGTATACATGGTTTAGTGATATTTTAATTAAATGATAGTTATTTTGTGAATTTTATGTTTGTAGGAATTTGGTATACGTTTCAGTTGAAGTAAACGTGCATGGAAGTAATTTAAATATTTGACACTAAGTATTTGTAACCATTTGTAATGTTTGCGGTATGAATTCGTTGGTGACGTTTATAATATAATACAGTCAAAAGTCGTTAATCCGGACTCGTCGGGACTTCGGCGATTCCGGATTATCGGTTTTTCCGGATTATAGATCATCAGTTTAAATCGCGTAAGATGGCATGCAGAAATTCTAAAATTAAAAATATGAAACCGTAATTTATGAAATAAAGAACAATTATGATCTAAAGGGTATCAAAATTTACAAAAAAAAGCTTAATATTTATTTGTTTACTTTATTAAACATTTCTTTCAATGTAAGTTGTTTAAGTTGCTTCGTTTTATGTGATAATACTTTCTTTTTAATTCTATAAACAGACATAATTTTTTGTTCACTTACAAAGTTCCGCTGTTCAAGTCCCGTTAATTGCTGTGCCGAGAATACCGACTAACTTGTCAATCGAAATTTTTTCGTTTTCACTAACCTCTCTGTCACATTCTTCATGTTTTTATCCATTTTTTGCAGCAATTAAACTTTCTGTTTGATGGACATCGAAACATACTTTCGTTTTGTACGATCCTTTGGGAGCTCCAGAATAAAAAATTCTATTTGACATAATCGAAAGTTCAAGTTTACTTTTATAGTATTGCTCTTACAGTCTGCAAAAAATAATAAGCCGGTTCCAATTCGAAAATTAAGGTACAACGCGATCATCAACATTAACTGAAATAGATAATTAGATAATTTTAGCTTACACCGTCTGTTATACATAAAACGTGCACGTGAAAACGTATTCTGCGCTTGCGCACACGCAAATGCACAGTCGTAAGAGGTCTTACGCGCACGCGTAAACGCCTATGCGCATGTGTCAACGCGGCGCATGCGCAGAAAGTTTTTAGCTTTGAGGTCCGGATTATAAATTATTCCGAATTATGGGTGTCCGAATTAACGACTTTTGACTGTAGATAATTTAGAGGTAAAAGTTTTTGGATATTTTATTTATTTTATACGTGGAAATGTTCATCCTTGGAAAGGGTATATACTTTTTCGCGATCAGGTAATTTCATATATGTGCTTTTTACCAAGTTTAAAGATTCACAGAATGTTTTTGCATTTTCGTGCAAATTTTTGTAATTTATGAGAAAATAGCAGTGTAGATGGATAAAGTTAAGAGTGTGTGCAATGCCATTTTTGTGCAATTCTGGGATGTTTTTTTAAGTAAAAATAAGTTGACGTGTAAATGGTTTATGTGTATGTGCTATTCTGAAAAACGCGCAAGGAGTTTGCGATTGTGCACTTTTTCCCAATTTTGCAGTTAATATTTGTCATGATTAAGCAGTTTTGTTACATAAAATTTCTAGCATAAGTGTAATTCGACTAGTAGATTGTTGGAAAAAGTGTTCAGTAAATAAATAGAAAAGAAACGTGTCTTTATGTCGTGAAGACAAAATGGCGGCGAAAAAAAAAATAGAGGGTTGCTGTAGCAGAGTTGGTCGCCAAATTTTCGCCAAAAAATCGCCAAGTTACCATAATCCAAAGATCAACCCAGCTATCTATCTATCTGTCTGTGTAAAGAATAAAATCCTAAAGGGGACCTCTTTCCCCAAAAAACAGTTTTAATATCAAGTGCTGAAGCTGCTCAAGATTTAATTTAACAAAAGTTTAATTTTTAAAAATTAGAAGGGGAAAAACTATACTATCCTGTAAAATTTTTTATTTGAAATTTAAAGTAAAGAAAATTTAGAGAAACTGTTAAATTTTAGAATGATGTATTATGCAAATTCAAAAGTAGGAATAAACTAAAAAAAATCCTCTTGGAATTTTTAAAAAAAAATAATGAAAATTCAAATTAGTTATTCATATTTTGATATTTTAAATTGACTCATCAAGGGCTAGTAATTTAAAACATTAAAGCCTGAAATTAAGAAGTGCTTTCACCATTAATCTTACAGGGACAGTCCCACCCCGTAACTGTGCAGTTCCACCCTGATTTTGAGGGAGAGACTTTCAGTTTGCCATATATTTTTCAGTGCCCTTTGCTGCACAGAGCACTGTGTGCTTGCAAACATCCATGTCCTCTTCAAGATTTGAACCTAGGCCCATCAGTATGGCAGTGATGGCCATACCAGGTAAACGGCATCCATTTAACAAGACATTCAAAATAGTTGTTCCCTTTGCAGATTTTGTGACAAAATACTGCATTTCTAATACTCAGAAATCTTAATCGTGGTTTCATTTATTCCTGGCAAAGTCTACAAATGCAGATTTAAAAATTAAATTAGGCTAAAAATACCATTATTTGTCCATAAAAATTGTTGGAACTTGTAATTCAAAATAGCTAAGATGGCTGCACTAATGCATGCCAGCTGTGCTCATCTATGTCAAGAATCCTTCCCCCCCCATTTTAAGAAATTAAGAGTGTCCAGCTGCCCATGAATTGCAACTATTTATTTGCTTATGATTGGCTTTAATTATTAACATCTATGTCATTATCAAAAATTATTTCCTTATATAAATATAGGAACTAAGAATGTGAGTTATTATTCAGTTATTAAGAACCATATACTTTAAGTCTAACATCCTCTAGTTCTAAATGTATGTAACACGTATGTTCTCTTTATTTTATACTTTAATTCATAACTACAAAACATACATTTCTGCATTTTGTATATATATTGTGTAAACGTATGTCTGCACTGGAACATTTTTGGAGGTAACCCTTTTTTGACAAAGTTTTGAGGACAACATTCATTTGCATCAAGTTCATTCTTACTGTATTTTACATTGTGCATTTACTAAATTTGCTGAAATGAAGCAGTTGTTTATTATTTCCAGGCCTGTAGTGTTTTGCCAAAAAATCATGAACGTTCGAGTTCTTATGCATGGCATGCATGGCAGAGTATGTATGATGGAAATGCAATATTAAAGGCTGTGATAAAAATTGTTGAAAATAATAACTAGAAAATGGTTCAAAGCAAATAATTTGCCTTCTTACTTAGTGAAGTTCATGTGGAGACCAGAAGCTGGGAAGAATTACAGTTGCTTGATTCAATTGCTAAACAGTATTTGCCAGAATGTTTTTAGAGGGGGGGGAATTTAATTCATGTTTATCAAACTTGTTATTTTTGCTATAACTAGTCAATTTGCTGTTTTAGTCACATTGTATAATTGCATGACTATTTTTTTCACACATATTTCATGTAGTAAAATATTTATGATAGATATTTAATGCATACAATGAATTTAAAGTTCTAAAACGTTAGCATGAAGATAGCATATGGAATCAGAAAATAATAATGCAGAAAAAACTTTCAGCATCTGAGAAATCATGAGCACCAAGTAAGCCAAATTAAATAAAGCAATACAGTTTTGCAGAAAAATATATTTCAGAGCCCCTCTTGTGAAAATTGGTGATTTTTTTTTGGGGGGGGGCACTTTTCCTATTTACATGCAGTGCCTTCCCAAATAAAATGGCTCTAATTTGCATAGTACAAAAAGAAAAGACCTTATTTAGGAGTTTATGTGTCTTCCATGTGTGGCACACAGAATTCTTTAAGAGCATCCAAAAACTTTTTTAAATTATCAGAACTAGAATCTGCATGCTGTTGTTGCCACATAAATTCACAAAAGTAAGAATAAAAAATATCCTTCGTAGTGCCGGACTGTTAGTGGCATTTCTTTCAAAATAATAATGCAGAAAAAACTTTCAGCATCTGAGAAATCATGAGCACCAAGTAAGCCAAATTAAATAAAGCAATACAGTTTTGCAGAAAAATATATTTCAGAGCCCCTCTTGTGAAAATTGGTGATTTTTTTTTTGGGGGGGGGGCACTTTTCCTATTTACATGCAGTGCCTTCCCAAATAAAATGGCTCTAATTTGCATAGTACAAAAAGAAAAGACCTTATTTAGGAGTTTATGTGTCTTCCATGTGTGGCACACAGAATTCTTTAAGAGCATCCAAAAACTTTTTTAAATTATCAGAACTAGAATCTGCATGCTGTTGTTGCCACATAAATTCACAAAAGTAAGAATAAAAAATATCCTTCGTAGTGCCGGACTGTTAGTGGCATTTCTTTCAAAAATCCCTTTTTATTACATCCCACGTATCTTCGATAGTGTTAATATGAGCTCTGGTTTCTGAATCCTTAAATATCATTGTGTAATTTACTATAAGGTGAACAAAGCCGTTATCAGAAAGACAGTCATATGACTTCTAGCAATTGGATAAGATCTTTGTTTCTGGTAAGATATTCTGTTCAATTACATCCAGCAAAGTTTCTTTTCTTCTATCCTCAACCACATAAAAAAACACCTTCCGCTCCCTCATTCTATACCACCTAATACCCAGTTTACTACCAGCAGCCATTTTATGGTGTAAAGGACAAAATGAGAAAAGTAATTCCTAACCAACATCCAGCGCAGAAATAAGCCCTTAGAAATGTTCTTCCAACAATCAAAATCACCGCCGTGATGCATTACAACCAATCACGTCATTATAGGTTCTAACCAATCACATCATGATAGGGTTTCCAAAACATTCACTGTAAATACTCAAATTACCATAAATAAAATAACAACTTGGCGATAAATGAAATAGCAACTTGGGGGTACCTAAAATATAGACTATCCCAGTTTTTGTCAATAAAACTGAGAAGTAATGTCATTGTGGTAAAGTTTCTTGTGTTTTGTTTGAAAAGTTTCTTGTTATGGTTTTCTACCTCCCTCCTTATATTTTCGTACATAATTTTAGAGGAAAGGAACCCAAAAGCAAAAAACAGCCAAGTTCTTGAAAACCATTTGCAATATATTTTACTTAAGCTGAATAAATGAAAGGACGTGGGATCAGTATCTGCCTGCTCAGCAGCCTGTAGTGAACTAGGGTCTGCTTTTGTGTGTTTTCCATTTGGCTAGGGGCTTTCAACACCTGGGGACAACTGAAGATTTTGTATCTTCTCCTGTTTGCCGAAATGCAGCGGGAAAGGGCAATAAAATGCCCCCTGGATGCTGGACTTGGAGGCAAATGCCTCCCTTTGCCTTATTCTCCCAGCTATACTAATAGGGTTTATTACAGTTACTAAAAAGAGCCTTGTTTCATCCCTTTTAGGAATTGGTCAGTTAAGATTTGAGAGAGTGAATAGGTGTATTTGTCTTGATTTTGAGATTATCTGCAATAATGATAGCAGTAGTAATACAAAGAGGAATCTTATCAGTTAATCGATAGCTCTACGGTCTCTAAACAATTCTAAAATATATATGCCTCACCAAAATATTGTCAAACCATCTGTTAGCAAATATCTCATGCTATCAAGAATTTTATGTATTAAAAAGAAATGTACATTTAATAGAATTGCATTAATCTCTTACTTTAAGAAAGAAGGGATTCAGAAATTTTCTGTTAATAGTGAGTTATCTGAACTATTTAAGAGCTGTTGATGCAGGTTTGACTATATGAAAAAAAATAATTGTTATGTTTGTAAACTGGCACTGGGGGAAAAAAAAAAAAAAAAAAAAAAAAGAGTAGATGAGTATTTTGTAAAGATAAGAAGATGGAGGGCAGGGATGCTCTCTATGCAAAGTATTTATCTTTTATCTGCCTTTGGCATTCTAATAATGGTTTTTGCAAATGAAAAATTTGTACAAAATGATATTAAATAAATATTTGATGTTCATTTGTTATTCAGATACCTAATATCCAAATTAATTTTTTAGGAGAGTCATAAACTGACTGTGTATTAATAATTTCACCAGTCACAGACCTGTACCCATAGTTTTAGCACAAAGTGCTACCACACACACATGCAATGCACATTTAATTTTTTTTATTTATTTTTTACTGTCGGATAATGTAAAATTCTATTTACTAAATTTGTAAGACTAACTTGAGTGTATAATTATTTATCCTAACTTGAATTTTTCTTTTTGTCTATTTCTTTTTTCAATTTCAGTTATGTAATTTGAAGAATTTAATAGCCATAAATAGTAAATACAATGCTAAATGCCACTTACCGTGTATCAAGAACAGAAATGTATAGGTGTATTTTATTTAAGCATCCCACAGCCATCAGCAGGTAGTTAACGCTTGTTCATTGGTAGAGGACATGCACATTTTTCATTAATGTTTACGTTATAATTACACTGTGTTGTAGTTTGTTCATTTCTGTGTATTAATTGTTATATTGTTCTACAATAAGAAAATCTGGTTTCGTTTTATAATGAGTATTAACGAGTTTCTTGAATATATAATTGAAATATTTTGATTACAAAACTTAGTTTTATGAAATACTTTCAAATTACTAGAACTGTCAAATTTATATTGTGAAATTTCAAGAACTGTGCAGGTTTTCAACTGTTTTATGAAAAAATTCAGACCCCAAATGTCGAACATATTTATACTATTTGGAGAAAAAGTTTCAAGAACTTTAAAAATTTATATTTTAGTGACTTTCAAATTGGACTGTATATTTAATTTAGTGATTATATAATGTTTTGTTCTAATATTCGCAAATTACATTTTTATGTGTTGTTTTATAAATTCAGATATGAAAAAGTTTATGAATAAATATTATGAGTGTAGTGAAACCCAGGGCTATGTCTTTGAAGCAACTCTCAAATATATTGTATATATTGTACAAAATTTCTGTTCCTCTGCTAAAGCTTTTTCTGAAAAGGCTTTTCTATTGTCAACCCTTTTTCTCCTTTAAGTGGGGAGATGTAAGATATAAAATGCAAAAGACAATTACTAACAAAAATTACTATCTTAATTTGGCAATAGCACTTATAATTCCTGATATTATTTGTCTTTGCCCCCTTCAAAGAATGTGTACTGTGCCACTTGCATCGTTATTTCACCTGCAGTAATCCATAATGCTGTTACTTCTCATCTAGTCAACGTTTAAAACTGAAACAAAAAATTTCGGTTTTTTTAAAATACCTGAGCTTCTCAATACGCAATCTCTTTCCTGCTCTTCTTACTTGGCTACTCATATGTCACTGCAGTCCATTCTTCCATTGTTCAACTGTTGTAACTGTTGTCCATTGTTCAAAAATGCCATGGAATTGGGGGGCTTGTTGCACTCATAGTGATGCTAGGAAAAGAAAATATGCCATAAGAAATTATTCTTCCAAAAAATAAAATTATTTTACTATTATCCAGCTATGGAAAAATATATTTCAGGGACCCCTTTGGCCAACATTTGGTACCATTTTAAAATTAAAATAAAACAAATAAATAACATTAAAAAAATGGAAACATGCTTTATATAATCTGCACAGTACAGAAAGGAAATATTGACTTATTTAGAAATTTGTATCTTCAGTGTGTAGCACACAAAATTCCTTAAAAATATTCGAAAACTGTTTAAAGTTATCTAAACTAGAATATGTATATTGCTGGCACCACATAAATTCGCAAAAGTAAGAATTAAAAATATCCTCTATAATGCCGGACTAGCATTTCTTTCGAAAATCCCTTTTTATTACACCCCACATTCCTTTGATAGTGCTGATATGAGGTCTGGTTTCTGAATCCTTAAATGTCACTGTGTAATTTACTAAGAGGTGAATAAAGCCATTATCAGAAGAACAATGGTACGACTTCCAGTAATTGGATATGATCATTATTCTAGGTAATATATTCCACTCGATTACGATTAAACCTTCATTTACACAACAGTCAATCAATGTTTTCTTTTCCATTCATTACAAATTGTACAGAAACTTCAGGTTGTTCTTATCACGTGCAGCCATTTTATAATGTAAAGCACAAAATAAGAAACAGAAATCCAATACAGAAATAAGCCCTGAGTAATATTTTCCCAGCAATAAAATTCAGCACATTTGCACATTGCTACCGATCACGTCATAATAGCATTTTCAAAACATACATCATAAAATACTCAGGTTACCATAACTGAAACAACTTGGCAATAAATGAAACAGCTGAATTTGGATGCTCTAAAGATTATCACCAAAAATCAAGGCTGGTGCTAAAGCTGGCAGAATTACAGTGGCCATACTGATGAACATAATTTTTAGAATTTGGGCAGACACTGGGCAGTAAAATGTCTTGCACCTATTCTGCCAAAAATGTCATATTTCCGTTGTTGTACTGGTTGGCAAAAAGTTTGTAAATATCTTTCTCATGTTTAGTATTTCTTACTGAAAATTTTCTAGGTGTCAAACCAATATATTGAGTTTTCATATATGTATTTTTATAGTGGATGAGTATTACATACATGATGTATCTGTTGTGCTAGTCTCCAATTTATATTCCTTCTGTAAATATGGTGTGTGGCTAGGGTTATGGCAAATGTGTAGTCAAAACTTTTGAAATGGAACTCATGCGAGAGGTAGTAAGATAAGAAAGAAATCGGACAGATGTAAATTCAGTATAATTTTTCCCCTACAGTTTTATTTCATTTTAATTGCCATATATGTCTTTCTTTTCTAAAGTTTAAATATTGTAATATTTATGCAACATATGAGACATATGCAAAGTTCTGATGTAAAAATTTTTTTAGTTGAAATATAATTTTGAAAAAATGGAGAAAATCTATTGTAATCTGTGAAAATTATATAACTTTTAAAAGTTTAAGCATGTTGTAGAATTTTTTGGTATTCTTTAATTAAAATTTTCAAAGTTTGATTCATTTTTTATTTACTTTTAAAATTCTGAATTAGGGGTTATTTTAATGTATTTTTTATTGTGACTTCAGTTAATCAGTATTTTAACACATGTTCAGCTTTAAGATATATATTTTCATGACTAATATTTTCATTTCTTTATTGAATTATATTTATTGAATTATATTCTTTAATAAATTTCATTTCTTTATTTCTTTATTGAATTTATATTTGAATATTTTTTTTACAAAGTTTTGCTTTATTTGCAGTACGTTTTTACTGATGTTATTCACAACTATATCTTTACAACTCAAAGCTTTGGAAAATCATTTTCAAAGCATTCAACACCTTTTACTCCAGATCTAATATCTATGCATCCAACGAATTCTCAAATCTTTTTGGGAATGGAAAAAAATGATCCATTAAGAAAGGTAATTTATAGTTTTTGTTCCCTCCTTTTCTGCTTAAATATTTTATATTTTATAAAAAATTTGTAGAATCTGAATAAAATTTTATGAAAATATTGCATATTTTAAGACTGAAAACTCCCTCTTAAGTAGTCTGAATCATGTATTATGACTTCTATTCATGTTTGCTAATAAAATTGATGATTATATTTAATAAAAAATTATTAATTATATAGGTATGTTTATTATTCCTAATACAATATTTAGCAAAAAGGAAAAAATTGTTCTGTACAAATGTTTAGAAGAGAAAGGTAATAATTGTGGCATATGAGCTACAAAATGACATTTAAAAATAAATTTTTGCAAGTAAAATTTTTTTGTTATCTTTAAATAATATGGTACTTAAGTATTATTCCATTTGACCAGCCAAGTAGTGGGATTTAATGCCAGTTATGGATGACCATCTTCTTTGAGTTCTATGGTAACGATTGGCAACTGTTGCCAAAATTTCTGCTTATTGTCAATGGAATAATATGTAAGTATCTTAAATTACTGACACAAACCTAAATTCATTCAGCGTCATCTGAAATTGAATGCTTATCTATTTACTTTTTATCTGCACTGCTGTTGCATGGAACATATGGATCTCTTTTAGTATAGGAATTATAGGAAGCTTTACTTTTATTATCAACCTTCTGAAAATTTTCATGATCTTCATCCAAAATATTGAAAGGCCTCATTTTTTTTTAAGTGATTTTGAAATAGTCTTGTGTTTTCTACTTCTGCAGATTGATTATCAATTAGAAATAAAATAAATTGAGGACCAGTTTATATGTTTGATATACCTAAAACTACTGATTGTTTTGATAAAATTAGATTTAAAAAAGAAAGAAAGAAGTGAAAATAAATCTGATCATTCTGTAAATGTGTAGCAATTATTGTTCTTCTATGTATGATCTGTTTCCTATTCAATATGTTTTCACTTAAAAAAAAAAAAAAAAAAAAATCAGAAAATTGCACAAAGTCATCATGCACTGCCTTGGTGTTACACTCATTAAATATTGCACAGCTAATCATGATACAATATAAACAGGCTACCTTATACTATGGCACTTTGGTTCACATTTGATGACTGGCTCTACATTTATTAATGTAGAGAAAAGTAAAAAACATTTTGATTTTGTAAAACCTAGAATTATCTTTTATGCTAAAGAATGCCATAAATACTTTTTTACTTAAACATGTGAAATATTGTAATTTTTATAAGCAGCTTTAATTTGTTTGAGAGAACTTTTAATTTGAGTTCCTCGTTAGTATAATTAAAAAAATTTACTACTATGTGATATTGCTGTATTTAAAATAAATTGCTACAACTTTCTTACATTTAAAGCATAGCGTTTCTGAAATTCAGCCAACACTGCTTACATAGATTATAATGTAAAATTATTGATATTTTTCTGTTACCAAACCACCTCAGAAAAGTGCTAAAATTCTGTTTGGTGACTTTTCCCGAATTCCTTTATTGATAACCACATTTTGTAATGTTATGCAGTTTGACACTAAACTGGTGAACTTTCTGAACTGGTGTTGCTAAGAGGAAACTGCCAAATTCTTCATTTGTTCAGTATGTCAGATCTGTTACAAAGTATCGTATTTGATGGCATATAAAACACACCCTTATTTAGAAGGCCACACACATGTAGATGTAGAAAAAGTTATGTGTGTCTAGACCTTTATCCAGGCTAAAAATAACATTCAGTATTGAAAGTTAACCTGTGTCCTTCACGTATAAGATGCAGGTATCTTTTTTGAGACCAAATTTAGAAAAAAAAAGTGCATCTTATAGGCCGTCAAATACGGTAATTGTCACTTGTTCAAAAATCTCAACATCTTTTAACCGGGGAAAATTTCTATTAATTCTTCATATATACATTACCTAAATATTAGTTGATCTTAAAATTCAAGATGCTTTCTCTGTCTACATTTACTTTTAGGAGTTACAAGTATCAGGTTTTTTTCTGTGACAAGGTACCCTTAATGACATTCAGAATTTTTTTCCTAGCCTGAGGCATCAAGGGCAAGAATGATTTTCAAAATAGTTCTTTCTTAGCAATATCATGAAGGAACAACAGATCAATAAAATTCAAGATGCAAGAAATAGTAATTAAGCATGAAATAAGTATAAATTAAAACTTAAAAATTTAGTTTGTTTCTTGATTTGCAGTCCATGGTTTGTAAATAATTTTAATATACTTATATATATATAGAAAGAGATAGAGAGGGAGAGAAGACTTTTGATGGTGGTGTTATACTTTTTATGGCACCATGTGAATTCGACAAAATAAGAGTCACATGATTTGAAACTTGTCAGTGTTATTGATGTATGCTGCACAAATTTCCTGTTGTTTTTGTAAACTGAGTATTCACACTTTGAAGTAATTATTTCTTGATCCTTATACCATACAATGACACTTTTCATAACTTATTAAATAGCTGCAGAATTTCAAAAATGTTTGCATTTGTTTCATCTAGTGGCAGATAAAACAGATGATTTAACTCACAAGAAATGCACTCTTCCTTTACAAGGGCAAAGACCCATTGGTAAAAAACATCAGATTCACTTTAAAGCCCATGCTGAATTTCCAAATGCTAATGCTAGTTAACATTATGAAGAAAATAGAATGTGGTAAATTTTTTAATTCAGCAGTTAAAAAAAAAGAAAAAAAAAAGCTGATTAATTCACATTGCGACATAATATCAGGGATAAATAAAAACCACATTTGGCAAGGAAATTTAACAGTTATCCTCTTCATGTTACATAATTTGTTGAAATATTTTTTATTTAAAGATTATTTCTGTACTGTGCATGTTTATTTATAGGTTTAATGTAGCAAAATTTCTGTAGGCAGAAACATTTGAAATTTTCCCCAATTGAAAATGATTACATTAGGTGATAAAATTAATATTTTAAAATATATGCTCAAAACGTTTTTTCTGTGTAAAGAGAAATAGATGAACTTTGCTGAGGTAGTTCAGTTATTCCATAAAGCT
This sequence comes from Stegodyphus dumicola, assembly GCF_044657685.1. Classification (NCBI taxonomy): domain Eukaryota; kingdom Metazoa; phylum Arthropoda; class Arachnida; order Araneae; family Eresidae; genus Stegodyphus; species Stegodyphus dumicola. The sequence continues at coordinate 157,741,716 of NC_140770.1, forward strand.
CTTTTGCATGTATTTTTGTTTTTAATTATGTGAAATTTGTATCTTGGCTTTGTAAGTTTTATGTAGTTGGCATATATTTTCATTCTAATTTCTTCAAATTTTGTTTAACACTCAGGTCTTTACACTGTTGTTGTTAATCCTCATGCTCAACCACTATTGTATTTTATATTCAACTCCTTATCCCTTGAAAATATAATAAGGTCTTAAAGTGATAAGATCTTATCATAATGATCTTTGTTCTTTTAATGGTACTAACATATGTCATAACTATCACTGAAGAGCTAGCTTCCTTATTCACAATCAGTTTGTAGTCTGCCCATTTAGAGAAAAGGCCTGAGTAGGATTGCCACTTTGGTACAAGAAAGGTAATAAGTTTAATTCTTTGAAGGCTGAAATGGCTGAGATGGCTTGTTATTCAAATGACCACAACCGGCTGAGATGGCCCTTCATTCAAATGGCCACAACTGCCCGAAAAGACCGAGATTGTCATGTTGTTTTCTTCCCTCCCTCTAAGATATGCGAAAGCAGATGCATTGTATCATTTTAGTGCAAACAGCTTGCTAATGGAAGCTTCTTTGTTTGGAAGTAAAAAGGATAGAAAGGGATGTCAATTGAAATCTTTATATCTATTTGTGTGTTAATGGATGGAGAGGTGGAAACTGCTGTGTCTCTCAAAAAGAATTTCAGGCATCTCATTATTTTAAGCATACAAGTTAGCAAAGGCTTCGGTTTTCTAAGGGTTAAAGTTGTAGGATTAGGGATTGTATGGCAGAAGATCATGGCATAAGAAAATATTTTTTGCTGTATAATATTCTTTTTGCAATCAGTTTGGTCCAAAAAATGTTATTTTTTTTTTGTATTAAAGTTTCATTTAAAGTTTGCCTTCTGCAGAGCTTAATTTCAGTTTAAATGCCCTCAACTATTAAATTTAAGCATTTAGACCAATTTATGAGAAAATTTATGAAACTTTTATTACTTAATATTAACATGTTTTTCATATAACCATATGCCTATGTAAATATATATAATATAAACATAGAGCATCTAAAGTTAATATTAAATTGGAATCAAAGCAAGGCTATTCCTCAACAATATTAATAATTGCAACTGTGTAACATAATATCTAAACAAATCAAATATAAAATAAGAATTCATAGCAGAACAAACTCGAAAAATAAAAATGCCAAAGGGAAAATTATAAAAATATATAAATTAATCTCTTTTTACTGAAACTCCAATTCAGAACTCATAAGGGGGAAATGAATTAAAGCTTCATAAAAGTCGATTAATATGTTTCGTTCTCCTGGTTCATTTGAGATAAAAACCGAAAAAAGATTTAATTTTTCATTTAAAATTAATATAAAACCGAAAAATCGAATTTCCAATGTACCAGAATTTATGTCCACGTTTTTGAAACACTTGCTTTGATTCTAATTTAATATTAACTTTTACTCCTGCAGCTGTAGTGCAGGACAGGTTTAAAAAAATTTGTTTTTAATTTTTAGCCATTTTTTGTTTCTTTTTATATATAATATATATATTATATCATATTTATGTATGTATAATTTTATTATTGTTTATTAACATTAATATAGCATAACATTTCTTCCCCAGAACTGTCTCTATACCTTATGTTTGAGAAGAACTATCTGTACATATTTTGTACAAAAATATTATCTCTTGGAATCCGGGGGGGGGATTACAATAGTGATCATGCTTCAATGGACTGCTTTTGCCATTTCTTGACAAAATTGTGAACTAATAAGAAACCAAATATAGCCTATACATTAACAGAGAACATAAGCTCTTCTATCCTGCATGATGTGCGAGCAAATCAAGTGAGTCCTGGAAGTGATACATGTACAGCGTGCAGGCGAATCAGATAAGTGGCTAAAAGTAGTTTCAGAAGTATAGGAGTCCTAAAGTCTGTGCTAGAAATCAAGCAAGATATAAGTTGCTAAATTTTTTTAACTTAAAACTTGTTAGTAATCTTAACATGGTTTAAATAAAGTGCAGTAATAATAAGGAAGTACCCATAACTGCAATAAATATTGCATATTTACAATCAAAAAGTCACACTTTTATAACAATATAATAACATAGAAATATGTAGAAAGTATGTAGGAACAATCTGTAGAAATGGGACAATATGTAGAAAGTAAAGTAATATACAATATGATTACTTTACTTTCTACGTATTGTCCCATTGTAGAAATGGGACTATTTTTCTTTACTTTCTACTACAATATGATTACTTTACTTTCTACATATTACCCCAATAAGGGACAATATGTGGAAAGTAAAGAAAAATATTGGCTTATCAATCTTATGAACCTAAATAATTTTAATTCAGCAGAATTTAAAAAACTCAAAATGTATTAACTAAAAGATTTACTATATATTAAAAATAAGCAAAATATTCTATATTTTTAATTTTTTTTCTTTCCTCCCATACTTCTGTAGTTATGGCTGTCCGAGGATTTTGGTGTTTCTTGGAAAGAAATTCAACTGCAAGTTAAGACATTTTACTGGTTAGTTTATCTTAATTACTGTACTATGTATCCTTCATTTTATGCATGATGTAATTCTGAAGTTTTATGTAGTTACAGGTTTTAAATTATGAAGTCAAAGGAGTGTATTTTAACATGGCTGAAAGTAGTAACTTTCAAACCCTGAGAATGCATCAGGAATGGCATCTTCCAGTAATTATTATTAATCAGAACATGTTATTTCTGATTTTTATTCTCAGACAGTAAGTGCTGTTGTGGTTTAATAAAAGCAAAAATTTCAGCCACTGACCTAATTTGATTCTATTCTAAATATAAAAGATGGTTACTTAGTTTTATTAAAATAAACTTTATGGTTACTGTTGTTTTGGGGTATATAATAATTCTGATAATAAATACTCGTATGTGATACAATGAAGAATGACTTATGTAGTTAAATTTTAGAAAAAACATGCTACTCTTTCTAAAATATGTATAGTAATAACATTCTCTCCCAAAATACTTTTTATATCAATTATGGGTTATTAATATGAAAATGTACTTAAAGCTATTCTGAGTAAATAAATTTATCTTGATTATCATAAGTTAATGGGTGTATTGTATCTTTAAACATAGCTTTAACCTCAGATTTCTTTGTTTCCTGATTCTTGTGCATTTCCTGTTTCAAGAGCTCTTATGTTAGTTGTTTTTATGCTGGTTTTGATAATATAACTGCTTTGAATCACAAGCTTTGCTTTTCATTTTAATCATAAGAGAAAAGATGTAGAACCTGAACGTTTTCAGAGCAGAAAGTGTGAAAAAAAACAGCTGTAACGTTGCCAGGATTCGTATCTCAGGTCATTCAAGTCTTAGGCAGACAACTTTTTTAACTAATTTATTAATAACCAAATTACATAATATTTAGCATCAGATTTAAGATTTCCCCATGAAAATTAAACTTCCATTGAATAGCAGTCAGCCAGTCCATGCAGTTAACTTTTGAGTGCACCATAAAATATCTTTAAATTTGACTTACTTCATGATGTTCCTAATTGTAATAGTGATGTTCGTGATTGTAAGTCTGAAATCCGGATGTCCATTATCCGGAATGATCTAAGATCTGGACCTCAAAGCCACAAACATTTTTTTATTAATGCTTTACACATGCACATTGGATTTTTCCTTCCATAATAAAACATGGGGAGATTTTCACTTAAAAATTCTGAATCTTAATTTCATTTAGGCACTAAATAAAGTATTTCATTATGGAAAAACAATCATGTAAGCATAAATTGGTGAGATTAATAATTTGGCTCCGTAGCTGAGTATCTACCAGGCATACATCTCAAACCGAAACATTCACCTATTTTATATCCCTGACGCTGACCTGGCGAGTCATTATTTATTATATTTTGCTTTCATCACCACATGTTTATCAATACATAACAGCTTCAGTAATAACTCATGCTTGTGATGTCTAAACTTTTTTTATATTAGAAATTGAATAACAAGAGTATGGCAACCTTTTCTCTAACATTACACTCGGCGATGATTATAGATTTTTAAATGTTCTAAGAAATGTTGACGAGGAAAAATTCAACAAAAATTTCTTTTCATATGCTAAAAATAGATTTTGTTAATGAAACTCATAGGCCCAAAGATTACATTTAGTGCTATTTTAATTAAGAATAACTGTTATTCACCATAAACCCAGAAGTGGCGGCAGAATACAGAGGCTGTTAACACATTTTTTAGACGATATATACTGTATTCACAAAACTAAATTACATAAAATTCTTGCGTTTTAAATGTTCTATTTGACATCCCTTATTCTGAACTATCTTTTGACACCGCAATTTCCAGGATAATAATGCCTTTTGAAGTGGCAGAAGAGGTATTCTATCCCATTCCTCCCGAACAGCTTTCCAGAGTCCTGTTAGGGTTTGGGGACAACGTTTGGATAATGCAGTTTTTAAAAGTCCAAAAGCATAAAAATCCATGGGTGAAACATCGGGAGATTTAGTAGGTATATCTGTGAAGGGTATGACCTTGATACCAGTTTTTTGTTCTATTTCTTTTAGGAAATTTACAGTGGATTTTGATGTGTGACTGCTAGCTTTGTCCTGATGGAGTCTCACAGATTAATGGCACTGTGGGTAAAGCGATGGTATTTCATTCAGAAAAATTGGTGATAAAATATGTTCCTGATAGTATTTGGAGTTAATCTTGACATTTTTTTGCACTCTCTGTATTTTTAACTTGCCATTATAAGAAAAACCAGCAATAATCATGATTCCTTTAGAAAAACTTTTTTTCGATTCTTTGAAAAATGTACTTAATTTTTTTCTCCCCTTTTATGATAATAAATGGCTCTTTTTTTGTTACAATCATTTAAATACACCCATGCTTCATCTATTGTGACAATTGTTTTCCATTTTTCTTTGGACAAGTGTTTCTCATATAGAATTCTGCAGCGTGTCCTGCGTCGAGTGTTATGCTTTGGAAGAAGGCGATGTACATTGCGTTTTTTTGCTTTCTTAAGATTTAAATCAACGTTTGTCATTTTGTGTAAAGTCGACACCGAGCATTTTAATGATTTTGCAACTGTCCTGTGACTAGGGGGATTTTCTTTTAACATTAAACAACGTACCTTTGCAATAGTCGAAGATGTTCGTTTTTTCCTTGGATACTTGTTTGGAATTTTTGTCCCACTTGAGGCTCCAATTTGACATAAAAAGGAAGTATTGTAATCGCAAAAAGTTTCAGGCAGCATATTTCAACGAAAATATCCATTTTGACCGCTATCGAATACAATTTAACGATGTTTTTGCATCATATCTGTACGTAAGGACAGAATAAAATACTCTTTTCCTTAAAAAAAAATATAAAACTGCTTTAAAATTAATTCTGAAGAGAATTTTTCGTGGCGTCTGTACGAACATATGTATGTACGTGCGCACATACGTATCTCACATAACTCAAAAACGAGTAGCCTCAGAACGTTGAAATTTTGTATATAGGACTGCTATAACATGTAGATGTGCACCTCGTATTTTGATTGCAATCGGTCGCACCAAACGTATATAAATATTTTTATATATATACCCACTCTGTTACCCGGCTCAGTGATCTCAGTTTCTTTACTCTTATATGTTTGTAAATTGTACATTTTTTGCTTTAAAAATGATTGTGTTATGTTGTTTTTATCTTCCGGTTAAGGTTTTTTATGCCTTTAGTAAATCTGTACGCAATATTTTTAGAATTATCAACAATTTTAAAGTTGTCCTAAGTGCCGCTGAGCGGCGGCCATTGATGTTTACATTTGAAACAGGAGACTATTGGATTTGTTGCCAATCTAAAGAAACTTAGTTTCACAACAACAAAGATAACGCATTCATTTATTATTGCCAATTAAATCATGCTTAATTCTTTCTGGAATTTTTTCGAGGAAATAAGTGTTTAAGATTTACTTCGTAATTTTTAATATTGATATTTTGAGTTTTTATGTATTTTTGCCTTCTCGCGAAGTGAGAACTGAATTAATTAAATGAGAAATACTCAATCATCTGTGAAAAACTGTTTCTTTTTTGTTTTGTTTTCTTAATTTCTTTTATACATCATTCTATCTTTATTATAGTATTTGAATAGAACATGTGGCAACGATTAGATAATTCTATTCTTGAAATGATATAAATTTTGTGCATTATGAGTTATAATATGAACGACATATATAAGTTAACTGTTATATAATTATTAATACTGCTAAGTGAATCTAGCGCCAGAGTGTCGCTATGGTAAACAAATACTAGAGTGAATTTTAAAGAATGCATTTATTTTATTGTGGTTTATGTGCTGTCGGTGAAGTAGATTTAATTCAATCCAATAAGTTTAAATGAAATGAAAAAAAAAAAAAATGTGTATAATTAATATTCCATACAAGGAAGTCATGTGGTGTACACGTCAGATTTTTTCCTTTTTTGTTGATGATATTACCTATCAACACTTTAGATATCACAAAACCATGACTATCACATCAATTTTGGATAACGGAGTATGCATATTTCTCTTCGGGAAGAGTGTAAATGTAGCTTTCGAACCACTGCTTTGTTAAATTCGCCATTTTGAATAAAAACAAAACTTTCAAGCCACAGACGATAATTTTGACTTTTAAAAACATAGTACAATTGAAATTACTTCTTTTGCAGCAAACCATTTTTTATTACCACCTACCAAAATCATCTAAAATATATGCGAACAGCCTCTGTATTTCGGCACCGGGCAGCAGAATTATGGGAAGACGAAATTTTTGAATTTAGGATAAGCACCGAGCGGCAAAATTAAGGGATGAGAAGTTTTTATTATTTAGGTAAAGCACTGGGATCCAAAGTTTAGGCATATTGAAAATTTAGAACTTAGGAAAGCGCTTTGTAGCAGAATTTAGGACCTGTTATAGAGACTGCACCAGGTGGTATCGAGCTGGCCCTAGATAAAGCCTTGAGTATATGTGAGAGTTTATTTATTCAGGACTCGGATTAGTTTGAAGCATGTGCAAGAAATAAACATAGGTAAAGTAAATAACTAATACAATTCAGGCTTAATTCAGTACGCAATAGGAGCAAGACATAATTTAGCAAAACAACTTGGCTTTCGTCGCCAATCTTGTGATACACAGCCAGTAATATATAACAGATGCTATTAAGCTAGGCTAAAATTATCTTTACTGACTCTAAGGCATCTCAATTAATGTAGCAGACTGCGCTGCTCCCCGATCTTCTAATTTGATCCAGCATATTATTTTTTGCAGACTGTTATTATTATGGCAATTTTATAAAAACTAAGCTTGAACTTTCGATTATGTCGAAAAGAGTTTCTAATTATGGAGTTGCCAAAGGGTCTACAAAGCGAAACCAAATAAAAAGTGGAATTGCTGCAAAAAAATGGATAAAGGCATATCTATCTCAAAATTATGCGAGGTAAGTCCACTGTATATGACTCAAGAAAAAAGAAGAAAAAGGAACTTTTTGAATTTTTTGTGGAAGCATCTTAATCAACTTACATTGAAAAAAATGTTTAATAAAGTAAACAAATAAATATTAAGCTTTTTTTTTTTGTTGTAAATTGGATACCCTTTAGATCACATTTGTTCTTTATTTCATAAATTACGATTTCATATTTTTAATTGTATAATTTCTGCATGCCATCTTACCAGATTTAAATTGATGATCTATTATCCAGAAAAATCTCATCTGGATCGCCGAAGACCAGTCCGGATTTCGGACTTTGTACTGTATATACTTGTGTTCAATCAGCTGGCATCTATCCGATTATTTATTTTATTGATTACACCATTATTGCTGGGTTTAATTGCTAGCCAAAGCAACATAATAGGAATTTTTTACTGAGGTACTCAAAAGTGGTTATGAGCTTGTCTATTAACACATTGATCACCATAGAATTTTATATAAATTTGGTGAAAAAATGGCTGTTGGTTTTCAGGCTTTTTCTGTGATTCCTTTTACACACATTCTTCCGCATATCATCACCAAAAAAGTTCTTGACAATTTCTTTTAGTTTTGCTATAGTATTATTTGTTTTTAATTTTAATTAATGTTAATAATTTGTTTTTATTAAAATTATTTATGTAATATTTTCAATTATTCGCTGTTCTTTCTACACACTTTCTTCCATAAATGAGCATATATTATATTTCTTTCAAATAAATGCCAAATCGCAGTAATGTGCTGAAAGGCCACATTGGTCTCTTTATGTAATCAAATGCACAGAGTGTGACTGGCAGCACTGAGCGATAGATCAAAGATCAGTCTGTTTTGCCACTCAACCAATGACTCCAACAGCACTACTGACATGACCAGATGTTGGTCGCCAGTGACCCTCATGGCCACTGGTGTTTTAAGAAGTTTATGAACTTATGCAATTACATTAACCTTATTTCTGTGTCAGTCCTTACTACCTTCCCTTTAAGAGTAGAATCTATGTCTGAAATCATGTTAAACATAGTTATGCACTTAAAATCAGTATGGATTTGTGCAACGTTTAAACTCTGCCTGGAGCTTTCATTGAAAAATGAGATTTTTAATAAGTCTTGAATATTATGTTATTCAGATCATTCAGAAAGTATTCATTTAGAATATTGCATCTGATAATAGAAAACATTTGACTTGAAAGAGAAAACATTTATCTTTCCCGTCTCAAAACTATCAGATATCAAAATCTGCTTGAAGTTGGAGAAGATTATATGTTATTTGCTATCTACATTTTCTGTTATCAAAAATTTTAGAAGTTTATATCCTTGTTTTATGTTAGTTATGTATTTTCCTTTATAGGGGAGTAAACAGTGTTGATCCAGAAAATACCATTTTTGTGGAAAGAATTGAGCCACGGAATTACACAACATTATTATCATCCACCGACTTCTTTAAGAGCAGAAATCATACTAAAGTATTAATTACAAACATAAAAGATTTTGAAGTTAGAGATAAATATTTGTTTGTTACTCGTAAACAGGTATAATATTTTTTCTTTTAATTAAAAAGATAAAATGACTTAATTAAACCTTTAAATTCATTCCTATTTTTGTCTTTTATCCCTAAAGCATTTATTAGGTTCAAGGAATCCAGACGGAGTTCTTCAGCTGTGGGTTTCTTACAATAGAGGTAGCTTTAAAATGGCTGAATTTCCTAGTCATTTGGAAAGAAAGGTAAATTTCTTGTTTGGCTCTCTGTAAATTCTTGATATTTTAATACATTTTTATTAGGCAAAATTTTCAGGCGTATATTTCAAGTGTTTTAACCAGCTGAGTGGCATTTATATTTAGACTTGATGAAGAGTTCTACTTTATTATTAGTTAAATTTAAGAAACTTATATGATTATAAAATTAATTTCAAATGTAAAATCTATATACTTTTTAAAACCATTATGATGTTTACTTATGAATATTTTGTGGGGAAATATTCTTGTGAAGTTTTTTCCAATAAAATTCAGTATGTGAATAAATAATCGTTAAAGCCTTGGCTATAGTAAAAAGAAGGTTTCTGTAGACTTTAGAAACACCAAGTGTACCATATTGTTTAAAAATATTGTATCTGAGTACACTGGATTTGAAAAAGAATGGTGGAGTTTGTGAGGATATTGCAAAACATGTTGAAAGTAGGATTTATGTTGACCAATTGAGACATATTAGCGTCCCCCCTCCAGATATACCCAACAGAGGTACATGTTATGAATGAGGAAATATGCAGTTAAACTATTGGGTACTGATATACAGGCAGTGCCATCAGTCAAAGAATGAGAAACCAGAGAACTGCAGTATGCCATCAGTCGCAATGTGTGCTCAGAAGTTAAGTTGGGCAATGCACATTGGCGAGTTTTAGGTGTGAGGTATATGCAAACAAAAGTTATATGTGTGTTATTGCTAATGGAACAGTATTAACATCATTCTGGTGCAAAGGCAATTTTAATTGTCACAGTGATCCTTTGCATAAGAACAATATCTGCGAATGGCACATTAAGCTCCAGAAGAATGATTGTTTGAAAAGAGGAAAATTATTTGGAAGGTGTAGAACATCTGACAGAATTATTAATTTATTTCAGAATCTATCATGAAATCAAAAAAAAAAAAAAAAAAAAAAAAAAAAAAAAAAAAAAATGTGACACCAAAATCATTAAATCAGTAACAAAATCAGTAACTAGAAATCAGCATTTAATGTAAATCAATAAAGAATATTTTTGGACCCTTTCTATCACTGAATTAAGTATAAAAAATATGGCATATTTAGATGTGTTGGCAATTTTTACTTCCTTGTACGAAGTAAAAAGGAAGTATTGTAATCGCAAAAAGTTTCAGACAGCATATTTCAACGAAAATATCCATTTTGACCGCTATCGAATGCAATTTAACGATGTTTTTGCGTCATATCTGTAGGTAAGGACAGAATAAAATACTCTTTTCCTTCAAAAAAATTATAAAACTGCTTTAAAATTAATTCTGAAGAGAATTTTTCGTGGCGTCTGTACGAACGTGCGTACATTCGTGCATATGTACGTATCTCGCATAACTCAAAAACGAGTAGCTTCAGAATGTTGAAATTTTGTATATAGGACTGCTATAATGTGTAGATGTGCACCTCGTATTTTGGTTGCAATCGGCAGCACCAAACGTATATAAATATATTTATATATATATCCACTCTGTTACCCGGCTCAGTGATCTTAGTTTCTTTACTCTTATATGTTTGTAAATTGTACATTTTTTGCTTTAAAAATGATTGAATTATGTTGTTTTTATCTTCCGGTTAAGGATTTTATGCCTTTAGTAAATCTGTGTGCAATATTTTTAGAATTATCAGCAATTTTAAAGTTGTTTAATTGCCGCTAAGCCTGTCTTGAATGGCGGCCATTGATGTTTACATTTGAAACAGAAGACCAGTGGATTTGTTGCCAATCTAGAGAAACTTAGCTTCTCAGCAACAAAGATAACGCATTCACTTATTATTGCCAATTAAATTATGCTTAATTCTTTCTGGAAGTTTTTCGAGGAAATAAGTGTTTGAGATTTACTTCGTAATTTTTAATATAGATATTTTGAGTTTTTATGCATTTTTGCCTTCTCGCGAAGTGAGAACTGAATTAATTAAATGAGAAATACTCAATCGTCTGTGAAAAACTGTTTCTGTTTTGTTTTGTTTGCTTAATTTCTTTTATACATAGTTCTAGCTTTATTATAGTATTTGAATAGAACATGTGGGAACGATTAGATAATTCTTTAAATGATATACATTTTTTTCATTCTGAGTTATAATATGAATGAAATATAATACTGTTAAGTAAACCTAGCGCCAGAGTGTCGCTATGGTAAGCAAAGTGAATTTTAAAGAATGCATTTATTCTATTTTGGTTTCTGTGGCTTCATCTTAGAAATTTTAATATCTTTTGCAAAAAAATAGAAGCACCAAAAAGAACTTTTGCGATCGTGATGAAATTTGATACGCAAAAACATCTTGATCGAACGTGCAAATGATCAAAGGCAAGGCTCTACACGTTCTCATTGCAAAAGGAAGTGTTCCACAAATAAATGCAGTTGTAAAAGGAAGGGCCTTTTGTGCAATTGAAAGTGTCATAATAGTTTAAGTTGTTGAAATAAATAAGATTTGAATCACATAATTTAGTAAGTTTTTTAATTACTGTTATTTTATTTTCTCATTTAGAACGTACTGTATAATTAAGCAAGTTTTTAGCTTCTATTATTTTCCTTTCTCATTTTCAATGTACTGTGTTTTAAGTTCTTATTTTAAGTCTCAAGTGCGTTTTTTCGTGATTGAATTACGGAGAAGAAAATATAATATTCTTATATGTTGAATATTCGCCATTAGTACATGGTGAATATTGGCATTTACCGGTGTAAGTCAAAAATAAGAGTATTTGGAAAGTATTTCGGATATACACCAAGCAACTATGTGAATGTTGACATTCACCGGTGAAAGTCAACACTGTCCAGATTTCAGTGTTTCATAGTAACATACATAGGCACACAAACAATTTTCCATGATTTTATCGCTGTGCCATTACTGTACACAATTTTATTATGCTACATTTAGTTTGCTAAAATAATATCCATATTTCTGAGTAAGTTTAAACTTTTAATTTTTTAAATTGCAAAAATCAAATAGCATAATATAAAAAACTAAATTTTACACAAATAAGTAAATAAAAATAAATAAATATTTTAATTTCTTAATATTTTATTGCCTCCAGGAAACCCTAATGCTTCAGTGATTTTCTTGAGGCATCAAAAACAGCTTGTTTTCTGTAGCATTCTTATGGGTAAATGTGTCGCCTTTCACTTCATCAGTAGTCGGCCAGAGTAAAATAGGGAAGTGATTTTGTCCATGATACTGAATGTGTTTAGAGGCTAGGCATTTTGAAGGCATGAGATGAAAGAAAAGGCTAGCTTCATTAACACTGAAAACACTTTTAACTGATATCCATACACTTTTTGGACATATTGAAGAATCTTCAATAAATTCAGCTGAGATGTCTTTGAGTTCTCCATCTATCACATATGTTGTTTTTGTGACTTAATCTCACTTGTCTAACAGTAACTTCAGAACAAGCCTGCAAAATTCATCGTAGCAAGGAGTGCAAGTTTGCACCTATGGTTGGCGAGAGAACCATATAGGGGACAATACAACTTTGCTGAGTTCTATTCCCAATTTTGACAGAGCAGCTCCAAGGGTCTCCCACCGCTTTTTCTCTACCACAACCTCTCGAGAGAACTGTCGGCTCGCTTCATATTTAGAGTGCTCCCATGCCACACAGACACTACATTTACAAACATCCATGCCTCCTCCGGGATTCGAACCTGGGAAGTCATTGCTAGCCACCGTCCCAATCAATTGCGTAAATTAAATTTATACATTTCTTTAGTGAAAAATTAGTTTATCTTCTACGATGTTATTTCTTCTGTGTTTTAGTATAGGTCCATTTGCTGGAATATTTGACTCCACTGAGTGGAAATCTCAACAAAATATTATTTGAGCTTCCAGATATTTCACTATCTGTGCCAGTGCTGGAATCATTTTCTTGCTGTGATGTGTTCAAAACAGAGCCATCATCAGCCTTCTGATATTGCCAGTGTTGCCTCATCTGAGCACATCATCCATTCAGTGATATCTTATTCTTGCAAAGCCTCCTCATTTATTTTTTCTTTTGAATATAAAAAGCAATTCTCTTGCTTTAACCTTTGCTGCACTGACCCTAAAAATTTGCTGTCATCACTCTCAGTTTCAATAAATAGAGAAGATGGCCATACATTAAGCCAGGCATTTACTAATGTTGTTTGGGAAACAGAATTCCATGATTCACCTAACAAATAAATGCAGTCTTTGATGGTGATTTTTATATATATATATATATAATCACAAAGTGAAATAGAATGGTCACTTGAAAGAAATTTTTTCAGAAGCTCTGGTGTATAGTGGTATTTAATACTGTGTGCACATGGGTGGTTTAAGATTCAGTGGTAATCCAAGTTTGTCGAAAGTGTGGTGGTTCAGAAAAACATATCACATCTCATATCAATAAATCAAAATCAATAATCACCAATCAATAAAATATAAATTGATTTAATTAAATATAATAATATCTCAATCTCAGAAATCACACATCATCCATCGAGTAACTTCCATCGAATCTCAGCACACTCTCAATGGCGCTCTCAGTGCCCTCTAGTGGTAGGCGGTCTTACCATTCTCCCCGCTTAAACTCCCATGGAGTTTACATTTCAATTTCCAGATATTCAAATAAATTTAAAGTGACTAAAATTACACTAAACTAAATATTAAATTGGTAAACTATTAAATATAAAATAAAGTTTTTCAAGTTCATTCAGTCTTTAAATGGTAGAGGAATAATTTTGTTGATGGCTCGCCGAAGAACACCTGTAGAGGTTTTAACTTCAACTACTCTGACCAGACCATCAGCACCAGGATACACTTGTTGGATGCGACCCAATGGCCAATGCAAAGGCTTGAGGTTGGAGTCCTTCAGCAGTACTAGTTGACCAATCTGCGTGTTTGGCTGTGAACTGCTCCATTTGGCACAATTCTGTAGTTGATTTAGATACTCGGAATGTCACCTCTTCCAAATGTAGCTTGAATGAGTCTCTGAACTAGTTCTCACCTGGAATGAAAAGAAAGAGAATCCGAAGCAGTATGTGGTTCAGGAAAGGACAACATAGCATTTCCTGTTAAAAAATGTCCCAGAGTTAAAAGCTGTAAGTCATTCGGATCGGAAGAAAGTGACGATAATGGATGGGAATTCAGAACTGCTTCTATCTGAGTAACTAAAGTAGTTAACTCTTCAAAATTCATGATAGCTGATTTTGCTACCCTTAACAAAATCCGTTTCACTGATTTTATGTTTGCTTCCCACAGTCCGCCAAAGTGAGGAGAAAATTTCCATTGGATGCCTTCTTCTGCACTAAATCCTTGAATTGGGTTAGATTTGCAAATATCATTATATGCGTTCAGAATATTTCTCGCACCTTTGAAATTCGTGGCATTATCGCTCCAGATAACGGCTGGTTTGGATCTTCTGGCAATAAATCGTCGTAAACAGGCTAGAAAAGCTTCTGTTGTTAACTCAGAAATGATTTCTAAATGCACTGCTTTAGTGCAAAAACAGATAAATAATGCAATATAAAGTCACCTTTGACTTTTTCAAATGAGGTTTTGTGATTGTAGGTTCTGCGAAATCTAATCCAATCTTCTCGAAAGGTCTAGAAGGCACGACTCTGTCCCTAAGTAGATTACCCATCATCTGGCTTACCATTTGATTCTTCATTCTAAAGCAAGTGATGCACTTATTTATTACTCATCTAACTCGATATTAACCAGACGGTATCCAATAAGACTGTCTTATTAAAGATAATGTAGTCTGTACGCCAGAATGTAAGGATTTTCTATGATAATATTTAATAACTAAATTAGTGAAATGATGTGCCTTTGGCAAGAGTATCTGATGTTTCTGAAATTCAGAAAACTCATACTCCAGTCTTCCTCCTACTCTCAGTACCTCATTTTTGTCAAGAAATACGTTCAGAGATGATATTTTACTATTTTTTTGAATAGATTGTCCGCTTTTCAAGCACTTTATTTCCCTTTGAAATTCAATTGACTGTACGAGTTTTACTAAAACTTCAGTAGCATGTCTTAACTCAGAACATGAAGTCTGTTCTCAACTCTGGGTTTGCTTTACAGTTATTTATAAATCTCAAACATAAAGCAGTTATCCTAATTAATTTACTGAATGAATAGTATCTTGTGATCAAATTGTTTTCATTTTGGCCGTTTTCAACAGTTGCATTTACAACTACTGACTTCTTAAACTCTAACTTATCGACTTCTACTTTGGTTTCTTCCATTGATTATAAGGAGGATGGCCATGCTGTATTATTCATTGTCAACCAACAGGGTCCATGCCACCAGAGCTGGTTATTCTTGAGCGTGCTTAAGGATAAACCCCTAGAAATCAAATCGGCGGGATTATTCTTTCCTATACAATGATGCCATTCTTCTGGATTGCTGTGTTTTTGTATTTTTTTTTGTTCTATTCTTCACGAATACCTTATGTCTATTTGGATCACCTTTGATCCAGTAATAAGCTATGGAGGAATCCATCCAAAAATATCGAGTAACTGGAAAACTTAGTGCAGTTACAATTTTATTGCTCAATCTTGAAGACAAAAGTGCACCCATGAGTTCCAATCTAGGAATTAATTGAAAGGGTTTTTAACGGAGCTACCCTGCTCTTTCATGCTACAAACCTAGAAATGATATTTCCGCTCTTTAATTCTATGCGTAAGTATGCAACAGTACCATAAGCTTTCATAGATGCATCTCAAAAACAGTGTAATTGAATAGTCATTGCATGACTGGGCAAAGAATTTTGAAAATAATATCGGGAATAATTATTTCCTTTACATCTTGGATCTCATTGCACAATTTATTCCAAGCAATTTCTAACTGTTTGGGCAATTTTTCATCCCAATCTAATCCTAAACACCAAATTTCTTGCATCAAGTACTTAGCTCTAATAGTATATGGTCCTATAAAACCTACTGGATCGAAAAGTCGACCTACCATTTGTAGTAAGTGTCTTTTTGTGTTAGTTCTTTTTGAAAGAAATGTTTCCAGATTTCTGGTATCGAAATAAAACATGTCAGTTTGTTCATCCCAACCAATTCCCAATACTTTTGAAGCTATCAGTTTTGTATCTAGACTCTTCACCCTGATCTACATTGAAGTTTAAATTCTTTAATTCTTTACTTAGCTCAGGAGAATTGGTTCTCCACTTTTGAAGGTCCATGCTTGCCTCTTTTAAAATGTCTACACTCTCTTTACAAGTCTTTAGAGCCTGTTGAACAGTGATTTGCCCACAAATAAAATCGTTGACGTACAATGATTCATTAAGATGCTTAGAATTCAGAGGAAATATATCTATGTACCTTTTCAAGTGATGTTTGATTGTAGCTGCAAGGAGGAACAGGCTAGATCTCACCCCAAATAACACCCTTGTCATCCGAAAAATTTCCAATTTCTTGTTTTCATCATAAGTTCCTGGATCTTCTTCCCAGAAGAATCTGGTGTAGTTTTGTTCATTTTCATCTATTTCAATCTGGAGAAAAGCCATCTTAATATCTGCAACAAATGCTATCAGATTCCTTCTAAATCTAATCAAAAGAAGAGATAGGTTAGGCATAAAATTAAGTCCCGTGTATAAGCAGTTGTTCAAAGATAATTGACCTTTTGCATGCGCTGAAGCATCAAACACAATGCGTAATTTGCTTGTAGTCTTATCTGTACGAATTACAGCTCAATGAGGTAGATAAAATGTATTTTGGCATAAATTTACTTCATCAACTGGGACAGGTTCAATAATATTCTTCGAAAGATAATTCTTTAGAACAGTGTTATATTCACAAAATAAGGACAGGTCATTTTTAAAAGATGATTTCAATCTCAAAAATCTTTTTATTGCTATCTGCTTGTTAGTTTCTAATAATGTCTTCATATTTGGTTTCCAGGGCAGTTTCACTTTGTATCGCTTATTTTGATATGTAATTCCGGATTCAAATTCACTCATTATTTCTTTCTCAGTGGGTTCTATTTCAGCTACTTCTGCCTCGATACCCAAATTCTCTAAATCCCAAAATTCCTTGAGTTGATCGAAATATTGGATTCGTTTACCATAACACTCATTGCAAACGCTTCATTTAAGTTTGTGTTTCGGCCTTGCAAACACCACCCAAATATTGTTTCAACTGCAACGAGGATTTTGCTTAGGCGTGTAATTCGACCAGTGACAATATCATAATAGTAATCTGCACCTATTAGTATTGATATTTCTTTATCGTTAAATTCATAACAGTCCGCTAGTTGTACATTTTTTAAACGTCTAAATTGTTTCTCAATATTTTTATCGGGAGTTGGTAAATGTGTGCCGAAATATGGTCTGTCTCCAGTGCTTCAATTTCTATGCATAAATTTGGATCATCTCTATTCTTTAATTTAAGTTTAACTACAGTAAGTGATTTTGTTTCTGTTTCCTTAGCACCAAATGTGCAAATGGAAAGGCTTTCCTTTCTAACAACTGGAAAGTTAAATCTTCTTGAAAAAGCTGATAAAACAAAGGAGTGGTGTGAACCATTGTCCAGGAAAATTCTAATAATTTCCTGCTCTTTTCCATTATCAATTAAGGTTGAACATGTTTGTAACATAATATTCCTTTTTGCTGATACAATATTAGCTGATACAACATTATCGGTTTCTCCCTTTGGAGAAATAATGTGTGGATTATTTTGATTTCGAAAACAAATTGGAACATGGTGAGGTTTGCTGCAGATGGGACACAAATCCTTTTTCAAACATTCTTTCACTCGATGGTTTGGGGTCAAACAACAAAAACATTGACCTCGTTGCTTCAATATATCTATCCGTTCATTTGCATTAAATGTAGAGCATGATTCTGATTTATGACCTTTGCTACAAAATAAACACATAACATTTTCGACTGACGCCAGGAATTCATGCGTGTGTGGGGAGGGTAAAGAATTCTCCCTCTTATATGGAGGTCTTGAAGAGTTATGTCTAACGGAAGTAGAATTTTTATTTTTTATTTTCTCTTGTGAGAAACATAAGTGCACTCGTTGATTCGATGATTTATAATTATTTATTGTAAAGGATCTCTTGCGGCTTCGAATTTCTTTATTAATGAATTGCAAAAGAGTTTTTAACTCAAATTCTTTGTCGCTTTGAATGCGATTAAATTCTAAAACAAATTCTGAAGGAATTAATTTCATTAAAATTGGTGTCAATAGATTTGTATATGATTCACCTGTAATTCCTAAAGAATCTAAGCTTCTGATCTGTGTTTTCGCGTTATCGTATAAATTTCGTAAACTTATAACATCGTTAGGATTTTTAACCGGAGTTAAATTCAGCAAAACACTCAAATGGGTATTAATCAAAATGTTTTTATTTCCGAACCTTTCTTTCAATAAATCAATTGCTTTATCATAATTTTCATCACTTAAAGCAAATCCACTAATACATGCTGCCACGGTACCACCGAAATAAGATTTCAAGTAATTAAATTTATCAACTTTGCTTAATTATTAATATGTAATATGTAATTTAGGCAATTTTATATTTATATTTTCAGTTTCATTATTAATCAACTGAATGTTTTGTGAAACTGTATCAACATGGATAGAATCAGAATTCAATTTCTTTATTTTAGAATGAAGTTTCGATTTCCAAAAATTATTTTTTCTTTTATTTCTTCTGAAGCTTCTATATCTTCAGATAGTGTTTCAATGCTCAAAAGATTTTCAATTTCATAATTTAAAGAATTTAAATCAGTTTCTTTTCCTATTAATTGTTCCAAAAATGCTTCCAACTGATCAACTGTTTCGTTTTCGTTGTTGATAGCAACTTCTATTTTGTTAATTAATTTCGTCAACATCGAACGCACGGAACTGTGTTTCTTCTTCAACTTTGACAGGTTTTCAGCCATATTTAATTTCTATCCAGGTATAATTCAGTTTCAATAATTCAATAAAGATTCTCTTACCTGGTTTTTGGCATAGATGCACCAAATGTGCATCGGTAGTTTAAGATTCAGTGGTAATCCAAGTTTGTCGAAAGTGTGGTGGTTCAGCAAAACATATCACATCTCATATCAATAAATCAAAATCAATAATTACCAATCAATAAAATATAAATTGATTTAATTAAATATAATAATATCTCATTCTCAGAAATCGCACATCATCCATCGAGTAACTTTCATTGAATCTCAGCACACTCTCAATGGCGCTCTCAGCACCTTCTAGCGTGAGGCGAGTCTTACCACTGTGTATTACATCCTGGTCCATTGGTTGGATTGTTGATGTAGTATTTGGAGGCAAAAAAAGGGCCATGACTTTATCACTCGTTAAAATGGTTGCATCTGGATGTGCAGAGCAGTTGTCTAACAATAGTAAAATCTTGCAATCTGATGGTAACCCCACACTGTTACAATGCCTTCTAGCCTCTTTAATGAAATGCTCCATGAACCATTCAGTCATAAGTTTGTTTTGTGAAGCAGGAATTTTCATTATTCCTGTAAATCACAGGTAAAAATTTTACTCCTTTCAGAGCTCTGTGATTGGTGCTCATACTCACTACATTACATTTGTAAGTTCCAGCTGCATATCAAAATAGTAACTCTTTCTTTAGCTTCTTTCACTCCTGATGGTGTGCTTTCTTTGCTTGTCACAGATGTCTTTCTTGGCGAACACCGCCAAAAAAGTCCAGTCTTGTCCATACTGAAAACATGTTCTGCACTAAGATTTTTTTACCACTAACACAGAAAATTCATCAATAATTTCCTCTGCAGCATCTTTATCTGCTTAATGTCCCCCCCCACATGCTTTCGGGTAACGAATACAATGTCTCTTCTTAAAACTGTTCAGCCAACCGCTGCTGAAATCGCAGGGCTCCTCTATTTTTAAATCAGCAGGAATCTGTTTTCCATTTTCTCTCAGGAGTGGTCCTGAAATTGGCACTGCCACTCTGCCACTGCCAGAACCACTGGGACAAGACAGCGTCAAAGTTTGCCGATTTTGCTTCTTGCAAAGAATTCAGGTTTTGGATTCCGGTGTTAAAATCACTGTTGCTGTAAAATTTCAACAGCTTTTCTTCATTTTTCTGTATATCATACATGGTCTGTATTACAGTTCCATAAGATTCTGCTACAAACCGAGGAGTAATACCTGCATCCATCTTTTGCAGAATTTTCACTTTTTGCATTACTGTCAATGCAACGTGTTTATGTTTTTCAATGTTGCAAGCAGTAAAGTCATAATTGCATTTCTTATCTGTCATTTTCTTAAAAAGTGCTGAAATTTAAAATATTTTTAATTTATCCACAAAGTAACCCGATAAAAAAAGAAACAAAAATGGCAGCATTAAACAATCTCGTGATAACAAAGCTCTGGAGATGCAACGTGAATTGTTAACTTGAAAGAAGAGATGAGTGAATCATCTGCTTTTTTACCTCGATACAGATTGGAGGGAGAAAACATTTACCCTGATGTCAGTAATTTGGTATTTTTACTATGACTCATTATTATTGGTAATTATGATGTCATTATTCGGTAAGTATTTTTTCTTCAGTATTTTGTTCTACATGTTGCAGTTTCCGGAACCTATAAATTGAATCTTTATATTTTGAGAGGCGACACGGATTTTTGGTATTTGACTGTACTCATCTATGATCCGGGGGTATAAAAGGCAGTATCATCCATAACTTTTGGTTAGGAAATCTTGAGAAATGGTGAGTTTTCAAAAACAAAAGTACTTGCAAACTTTTCACAAGATCTGATTTATCAATGTCCAGAAGTCACCATTATTGAAAGCTGAGGATCTTCGTTGTCCATAGTACATTAAATATGCTAGCTGCATTTATCAAGAACTTCAATCAGGCATAATACACAATAAAAACTGTTCTTTATTTCAAGACTTCAAATGCGCACCACTTGACAAACGGTCTTTGTTCTCTTTGCGCTCCTGCAAAATCTCCTTAGAGTTGCTATATATCAGCAGCAATGCACGCTCATTTGTCACTTAGCATGACTCGCCACTAAAAACCTAAACAAATTCCACCATTCTTTGATGGATGATTTTACATATCTGTGAATTAAGTTATATTGTATTAAATAATTTAAAACAAGACAAACATCATACTTTAAATTACTTCCTTCTCCTTTTCATCAAATGTGCTTATGCTTCAGTCTTTTTAATTGTGTTTAATTATTCAGAGATTTATCTTGTGTATTTAATTATTAATTAATTTTATTTTTATTCTAGGTATTCTTAGTAAGCCAAATGTTTTTACATGTTTTTGAAATTATGATTTTATTAATATTCTAAATAGTTATTATTTTTTTAATAATTATTCATTCTTTAGTTTAAAAGTCTCATGCCTTGAAATTTTGCAGTGTTATTGTATTAAATATTAATAATAATGTACTATATTAAATTTTAGAATCTAGATTTAAATAATAATTTATAATTACTGGTTAACCCGTTAGTTACTGTATTGCCTTTCACTTGAAGGAAATAAACAAAAAATTAGTTTTTTGATATATTAAGAGAGTAATTAAGAGAAAAAATGTAACGGGGGAAAAAAATTATTTTTATTGAACGTAAAAAATGTTGCGAAAATGTGACATTCAAAACCGATCACTTTTGGGATACATGGAAATCTTTGAAATATTTACTATACAAAGGCAGATTACATTTATTACAAACAATTATCATTTGACTAATATGGTATCTGAGTGGTTTTTTTTTTTTTTTTCCAAATCTTTCTCATTATTCATGAGGTCCTTTCTCATTTTACTTAAGGCTAAATTCTAAGAGAAAGATAGTTGTCCATCACAATTAGTATATGAAGCTGAATTCTGCAGTTTATCAGAATTTTCTTCTCTTGTTTTCAGCAATGCCAGCACACTGTTTCTTGGCAAATCTAACAGAAGAATTCGGGTGTCTACAGCAATCTTATAAAACTTGCAACATTTAATTTAGTTGTATCAATAAAATTGGCAAAAATAGGCCGCCTCCATTTTTCATGTTTTGTTTGCATTCTATATACATCACAACAGAATTGTCTAGGAGGTCTTCATCATCCATATATTTATTGTGATTTCCAATATGTTTAGGTTACTTTATGAATACGGTTTGGTTTTCTTTTGAGTATCTCTTGGCAGCTGAATGTGGATCAGTTGTATTAAAGTTAGTTGCCATAGTTAGGATGGAATTGTCATTCCGTCAAACTACTGCAATGTTATATGTTCCAATTTCTTTTTTCTTTACAGCTGTAATAGGATATTTTCCTGATCTGTTCTTACAAATTGATCCAACTGCAAGGAACCCTAGCTCATTCGATTCTGATAATAACATTTGTGACGTAAAAAAATTGTTGAAATATACGTAATGATTTGAATCACATCTAAAATATCTGTGATGTCCATCACATTTAAAATATCTGTGATAACATCTTCACCTAGTCCAAGATCAATCAGTTTCTCTGAAGATTTTCCTAAATATGCATCAAAATGGTGTAAGTACCCTTCATAAGACCCAAACACAAAACTAAGATATCATTTGCTCATTAATAGTAGGATGTGTTGAAAAAACCTTATACTGCATGAAATTGGTGTTTAACTATTTAAATATGGCAAACTTGAGCTAGGTTTTTGGTTTTATCCAATCAATTATTATCAGCTAAATGCAAGTTTTTCTTGATATTAGTATATGTAGAGCATATCATTGCTGCACATACTAATAGACAACTGACATCTTTAACAAATGACCAGTCAAGTCTTTTATGAAAAAGACAAACATAGCCAGTAGAAAGCCTATAAAGCTCTTTAACATTTACACTCTTAACAGAAAGAGAAAAAAAATTGCCAGTTTTTCTGATTTGTATATTTTGGACATTCTTGGGTGATATGTTCCAAAAGATTCTGTTTGTTCAACTGTAGATATGTTTCTATCATGCATTTTTTGATCAGGCATTTTTTCTAAAATTATTTTCTTTTTTTGCCTTTTCTGTGGATTCTTTATTGACTGACATCACTGCATATGCAGAAAAATTTTTCCTACCAGTTTCTTTTTTATAGATGATTCAAAAGTTTTTTTTATCATTTTTTGATAAGTTTGATACATTTTTTCCCATTTTTTTAGATGAAAACATCTTGAATTAGCCTGACATTGAATTTTGGGCATTGAAAATTATGACTTAACACATCATTATCGTTGCATTCTCTGTTGGTCATTAAATCTGTTTCTGCTTGGGCATCATCATCTGATGAAAACTCTAAAACATGATCTTCATCTGACTCTTTCAAAAATTTCAGTGCTTCATTAGAAGTTAAAAAACTATTGTCTTGGTTATCCATAATTTTAGAACTGTTGTTTTGTGGAATTTGTAAAAGAAAATGCCAATATCCACAAAGTAGTGTTTATTCATAAAGACACTACTTTGAACTGATATTCCGTATTTGCAATATTTAAAAAAAGCGTATTTATACCAACATAGATAAAATAATAACCTCACCTTTTGACTCCATCTTACTGTCTAATGTTTCTAGAAAATTCGCATGTCTTCATAAAATCATTTGATTGTTTGTGCTGTCTATCTGAAAGAAAAAAGACTTTGCAAAAAAGTTTCAGCAATTTTATTTCCATAAAGATTTTTAATAGGAGACCAATATTTTTTTGCCCAGAATCATTGAAGTTTTATCTACAATATACAAAAAAATTAAAGAAAAAAACAGAAGTAAAATAAAAGTGTTTTCACTAATGTTGCAAAAAATGCAGTGTCGGTCATTAGCAGGTTAAGCATTAAATAACACAATAAATGCAAGTACAGTTAAAAATAAATTTAGTATATGTTTAAAATTTTAAACAGGTCATATTTTACAGGAATATTAATTTTTGTTAATTATTATATAGGAAATTTACATTGTGGATGCTTCTGATGACCAAGTATTTGCCTGTGTCATGCATAGTGAAACAACTACAAATTTATACATATCTGATGTTCAGAGGATGAAATTTTCCCTTTCTTTGGAGAACATTCTTTATGTAAGCTCTCAAGCTAAAGACAGCAATTTCCAGAGGTTATATTTTTATTTATTTATATGCATTCTTTAGTTAACGGTAGTTCTCATGCTTGTTAACCCTCTGAGTGACATGATCACTTTTATCCATTCATAAGATTTGTGACTGTTTGTATATATGACTTAATTCTTTAAAATATTTTGCTCTCTGTTATTTTAATGATTTAAGTATCACCTTAATGAATGAAAGATATGCAAATTAAAGAGTCCGGTACGAAATGCAGAGTTAGCTAATGAATGATGGTGGGAATAAGTTCTTTTGAGCAAATCAAAAAATGCTACTCAAAAGGTTAATGCAGATTTGTTGTAATGAAATCATTTAACTCGTAAAAGTCAGTTTAAACAATTTCTTTGGATTTAAAAAAAAGGAAAAATGAAAAATCAGCTTTGGTTTCTCAGATTTGAATTTGATCTTCCACTTGTTAGATGTGCATGCTAACCATTTAAGCATCGAGAACACACACGGAGAGTAATGTGATAATTCCTTACAATCTTCAGGCATGAAAATCAGTTGACCCACTGCAGGTGATGGTGAATTATCATCTAGGAAACACAAAATATTAACAGTAGTTTTGCCAGGGATTGACCATGAATCTTCCAATTGCTAGCTGGACCTAACCACTTGCAAAGAAAGTATGAGAATTCCTTACTGCAGAAATAAAACAATGAAATTAAAAGTTCAAAATAATTACTAGATAACAAGAGATTAAGCTTATAAATATGTAAGCTATATTTTTCTCCTAATCAGATGGGAGGAAAGTAAATACAACAACAACTAAAAAAGGATCTACCTGAAACTTGCAAATGAGCCATTTATATATTGCTAAAGAGATTGTAAATCATATTGTTGCGTTTTTCTCTTCTGACACCAGTTGTTGCGTTATATTCTTCCTTCGCGTTCGTACAGGGTTCATATAGATTTGGAGTGAATAACGATGACACTACTTGATGAAGTATCAAAACACACTTTATTGGCCAGTATTGTCAGAGCAGCTCCAAAGTACGTTTACAGTCGTCGATAAACTACTATAAACACGCTGACATGATCAGCGACACAGGATCCAGTTTATCAGGCTATCACGGTGGAGACAGCTTCATGGCAAAGCAGAATTGGGAGTACAGCTCCCAACTCTGCTTGGTTGTTCTCGGAACTATACATACTCTCGAGACTCTCCACGCTACAACTCGCTATGCACTCGACGATACTCAGAGCGCAGCTCTCGATTCTTCGGTTCAGTCGTTCCCAGAGCTCAACATGCTCTCTTGACGATGCACTAACCGCGATACACTAACAGACTCCTTCGATGAACTTGGCACTCGCTGCCCGGCTGTCATCTTGATCGATGCCACAGGGATTGACTTGCTAGACGAGACACCAACTCGATACTGACTATCTCGCACTCTAGGCGTGGCACTCTCACTCACCCTCTCGATGAGGCACACTCTATACTTACTGCACACCAGCAGGGACCATGTAGCCCCCCGGCCTGTGCTCGAGAACATTCCGGGTCAAACCGGGAAGAACCCGTTCCAGAAGGCTCTCCATCCATTCATGGCACATCGCCAATTATGGCACCAAATAGCCAATTTCTCGCCAAATGTGGCAACCCTGCCACCCTATGACAACCCTAAAACTGCCTTGCGGGGAAGCCACCTTACCGCTCCTCTACATTTCGTAATACTGCCCCCTCCCAAGGACTGCACCTCCCGGGCAGAACAACCCTTGGTCAGAAGCATAATTCGATACAAACAAAAGGTTCTAAAGCAAACAAATAACATAACTAAAGAAGCAAATATTTACACGATATATAAGTTATATACACAAATTAGATACATAACAATTTTAAATTATATGCATTAAAGTTCAGAATGAATTGCAATCTCAGTTTATATAAAATATACCCGGGTCAAATACTTTTCCACTGCAGTTCTCAGATGCATTTCTGTTTTGCATATCACAGTATGAAGATTCAGTCCTTTGAGACTTTTCATCCACAGAAAGATCTGAAACAATTTGTTCACCACTCTGAAGTTTGTTCGCATCGTGTGTAAAGTTCACCTCGGCATTTTCAGCAGCTGGTACATGCACATTTTCCTACGTTTCCGGAGAACCAGTTCCGATCTTTGCGCCAGGGTCGCGAATAGAATCCGATCCTTTACAAGCAGAAGTATCTGGGTTTAGAATCAAGTCCTTGTCTACAAAATCTGCACTATGAGACGCACATCCAGTTTGCGAAATGAGTGAATTTTCTCGCAATACTGGAGCACTCTGTGTAAGTTGTAAATCAGTTTCTTCCATCTCAGCACCACATGAATTTTCAGATGTTTCAATACTTGCTAACTGTGGCTTGGTAATTTCACTATCAGTTTTGACGAACTTAACAGTCACATTTTCATTTTCTTCCACTTCAGCCACTTGAAAATCGAAAGCTTTTTTCCCATTTTTTATTTCTTCATGTTTTTGTTGTTTTCCTTTAATCCTGTTAGATGTTTCATCCATTATTTCTTGATCTTTCTTGGGCAGTTTGTTAGCTACTTCCTTCATTTCTACATCGTCTTTTATGGCTCTAGTTTCTTCTGTAAGCTCCCCTTTTACCTGTCGGAATTCCTCTCGCACCTTTTCTTGGCCGACATTTGTTTCTTCTCGTCGGGTTTTCTTTTTCTTCTCTTCCAGTCCGGCTTTCATCTCTTTCAGTCCGGTTTTGATCTCAGCTGTCATCTCTTTATATCCAGCTTTTATCTCATCATATCCGGCTTTTATCTCAACCAGTCCAGCTTTCATTTCAGCCTTCATCTCTTCATATCCAGCTTTCATCTCAGCCCTCATCATAACATATCTGGCTTTTATCTCAGCTAAAATGTCCATCAAAGTCTTCATTTCTTCCGCCATGGCTTTCCTCTGCAGGCGGGTCACTGGCATTCACTCACAAATCCCACTTCTGACACCAGTTGTTACGGCGTTCGTGAGGATTTAGAGTGAATAACGACGACACTACTTGACGAAGTATCAAAACACACTTTATTGGCCAGTATTGTCAGTACAGCTCCAAAACACGTTTACAGTCGTCGATGAACTACTATAAACACGCTGACACGATCAGCCACACAGCTTCCAGGTTATCAGGCTATCACGGTGGAGACAGCTTCACAGCAAAGTACAGCTCCCGACTCTGCTTGGTCATTCTCTCGGAACTCTCGAGACTCTCTACGCTACAACTTGCAATGCAGTCGACAACATTCGCACAGCTCCCGACTCTTCGGTTCAGTCGTTCCCAGAGCTCAACGATCGACGCCCTCTCGATGATGCACTAACCGCGATACTCTAACAGACTCCTTCGGTGAACTCGACGACCCACTCGGCACTCACTGCCCGTCTGTCAACTCGATCGACTCCGCAGGGATTGACTCGCTAGATGAGACACCAGCTGGATACTGACTATCTCGCACTCTCACTCGCCCTCTCGACGAGGCACACTCTTTACTGACTGCGGACCAGCAGGAACCATATAGCCCCCGGCCTGTGCTCGAGAATATTCCAGGCGAAACCAGAAAGAACCCGTTCCAGAAGGCTCTCCATCCGTCCATGGCACATCACCATTTATGTCGCCAAGCGATTTCTTGACAAATGTGGCAACCCTGCCACCCCTTGGCAACCCTAAAACTGCCTTGCGGGGAAGCCACCTTACAGCTCCGGTACATTTCGTAACAATATGATGGAGCTTGAAGAAAATGTATTAAATTTTTTAAACTTCTGAAAGTTCTTTGCATTTTGTTGTTTAGTTTTATATACAGGAAACACTTTTGGTTTCCTATTTAAAACATATACTTGAACATATAAACAATGTGCAATTCCAGACGCTTTATTTTATTTTTGCATTACTTATCTTATTTGTCCATTTACATACATGACCCATAGGCTTTACTACTGCACTTGGTGTGCATATGATAGTTTTCTGTGAAACATTTTGTTTGGAAAATTAATATTTTTCAAATATTTCTATGTTGGGAGAGTTGGCTACTCTGTATGGCCGGATTCTGGAAGACTGGTGCAGCCAACTTGGGGATTTCGACTATCAATAGCCAGTAAGTGCTGACCCATGTGACAATATGTATTTTGTGTTGTATGAATTTGAATATTAGTAGCTATGGAGCACTGGCCCATATATAGTAGGTTTTTTATATGAAAAAATTTTTTGAAATGAGGTCATAACTTTACAGTGAGCCTTTAGAAAGGAGTTTTGTGATAAGAAATGGTAAAGGAAAATTTCTAATGGGAAGGCAGTTAGTGCATGGGTGAGACAGTGATGTAATAATGGAATTATGCAAAATGACATCCATGAAGAAGGACAATGGGAATACTAGAGAACATTCAGAGAAGAATGAGTGCTTGTAATGAGAGTGGTAAGTGTGAAACAGCTGAAGGAATGAATCAGGAAGAGACTGTGAATTTGTTTCACAAGTTACTATACGAAGTATAGTAGTGGCATGTATGTTAATGAACAAGTTTAGCCAAAAAAAAATAATAATAATAATAATAAATAAATAAATAAATTGTTTGGAGCTGTCTAATGAACGTCTAATGTCTAATGAAGGAATGAATCAGGAAGAGACTGTGAATTTGTTTCACAAATTACTATACGAAATGCACACAAAGTATAGTAGTGGCATGTATGTTAATGAACAAGTTTAGCCAAAAAAAAAAAAATAATAATAATAATAAATAAATAAATTGTTTGGAGCTGTCTCTAGGGTCCAGTATATTATTTTCAAATGGGTTATCAAAAATGTTTCACCCTGTTTAAGTATTAATTTTTTCTTTATGTTTAGAAAATTTCTAGCCTAGCGCATATATTATTTTTTAAAAAAAATAATTTTAGTGAGGAGCGTCTTGCTGATATACATAAAGTGCATGGTCTACGAGGTGTTTATATTGCGACTCAGTTGAAACAGCGTGCTGGTTCAAATACAACTTCTGAGGATTTGATTTCTGTCATCACTTTTGATAAAGGGGGAGAATGGAGCCTGTTGAAGCCTCCTCCTATAGACAAAGAGGATAATCCTATTAAATGTGACATAGTAAGTTCTATCATTATTTTGAGCTACTACTTCTATTTTATTATAGTAAAAGAAATATTGAATTCATGAACTAAACCTGTATGAATTGTAATCCTTTTTGTTTTTTAAGAATGATGGATGTTCCTTACATTTAACTCAGAAATTCAGTCAGTTGTATCAGAGATACCGTGCACCGCCCATTTTAAGCAAAGTATCAGCTGTTGGTTTAATAGTTGCTTCAGGTAAGCCTAGTTAATTTATTGGAAGTAACTTTCCTGACATTTATAGTATTTTTTTTAAATTCTATTTTTTTTTTAAATAAATGAAGCTCTACCACCTAATATATCATATCTAATTCTTAAATTTTAAACTGCCTGAGAAAAGTTAATATTAGTTTGCATCATCAACAATCTTTTGACATCTTTTCATGATGAAATACATTTAAAATATCAATAAATAAATTAAACTTTTTTTTTAATTTACATATTATTGCAACTTAACTTAGTAGAAGTTACCAGATTTTCAGAATAAGTCAACCTCTGATAGCCATGCACATAATGATACTTCAGGCAATCATGCTAATTTTAGAAAGTAGCTAAGAACTTAAGTTCAAGTGTGAGTCAATTTTCTTTTGCTTATGCGGAAAAATACCAGTGGCTTGCATATAATTTCTTCAATAGCTACACAACAACTAAATATCAATACTTTTTACTTGTTACAGTTATAATTTTATGTTTATTTTAATATGCCAATTTATCATAATAGTAATTGAAAACATTTAATAAGTTGCAAAAATTGTCTTCAGTTTCTTTTAAAACTGCAATAATTCTATGCACATTGAAAGTTCATATTATAACTCACAGCTTCTCCATAACTCGAAAACACTTATAAAGTTTAGGACTGTAGCTTTATTTCACATCTCTGTAATTACTTTAACACTTTCGCCACAAAGGCGGGAACACTGAACACTCACTTCTCCAAAGTGAGAACAAACGCTGGGTTATTCCGTTTTTTCACTGCACTGCACTCTGGAAGCATTTTCTACATTTTGCAGTTCATATATCAGGGAGGTAAGACTGAACATACATGTAAAAGCGAAAATTTAAGTTATGAGATATGCTAACAGACATGAAGTTGGTTGAGTGTCTGAAACGTGTTTTTGAAACATTGCAATGTAAGGAGCTTATTCGCCCCACTAAATTAAAAATAAACAGTAGTTAGGTGTATATGCCTTGTTGGCCTTTAAGAGGTTAACACAAGATAAATAAAAGGTATGGTATAATGCTGATTTGGGCTTGCTTTAGTTGATCTAAAATAGATGTTTAAATTAAAAAGATGTCATTCTGCCCCTCCTCCTTAACAAAAAACAAAAAAAAAAAAAAAAAAAAAAAAGAGGGAGAGAGAAATCACATTGTTTTAGAAAAGTTCGGAACATTTTCTAGAGTTGCTGCAATACTTCCTAGGACTGATGAGTTGTATTAGTGGCATTGTCACAACAGTTGTTAGCTGATACCAAAGTATTGAAAAATCTGTTTTTCATCAGTGTTACACTGATCTCAGTCTGTAGCTGTAATTTTATTTGGCATTGTAATGGCATATCCTTCACAATTTTAACTGTTTTTTACTTCCTTGTACGAAGTAAAAAGGAAGTATTGTAATCTCGAAAAGTTTCAGGCAGCATATTTCAACGAAAATATCCATTTTGACGGCTATCGAATGCAATTTAATGATGTTTTTGCATGATATCTATACGTAAGGACAGAATAAAAGACTCGTTTCCTCCGAAAAAGTTATAAAACTACGTTAAAATTAATTCTGAAGAGACTTTTTTGTGGCGTCTGTACGAACGTATGTGCGTACGTACGTATCTCGCATAACTCAAAAACGAGTAGCCTCAGAATGTTGAAATTTTGTATATAGGACTGCTATAACGTAGATGTACGCCTCGTATTTTGGTTGCAATCGGCCGCACCAAACGTATATAAATATATTTATATATATATCCACTCTGTTATCCAGTTCAGTGATCTCAGTTTCTTTACTCTTATATGTTTGTAAATTGTACATTTTTTGCTTTAAAAATGATTGAATTATGTTGTTTTTATCTTCCAGTTAAAGTTTTTATGCCTTTAGTAAATCTGTGTGCAATATTTTTAGAATTATCAACAATTTTAAAGTTGTTTAAGTGCTGCTAAACGTTTTTTTGACGGCAGCCATTGATTGTTTACATTTGAAACAGCAGACTAGTGGATTTGTTGCCAATCTAAAGAAACTTAGCTTCGCAACAACAAAGATAATGCCTTCATTTATTATTGCAAATTAAATCATGCTTAATCCTTTCTGGAATTTTTTTCGAGGAAATAAGTGTTTAAGATTTACTTCATAATTTTTAATATAGATATTTTGAGTTTTTATGTATTTTTGCCTTCTCGCGAAGTGAGAACTGAATTAATTGAATGAGAAATACTCAATTGTCTGTGAAAAACTGTTTCTTTTTTGTTTTATTTGCTTAATTTCTTTTATACATCATTCTAGCTTTATTATTTATTATAGTATTTGAATAGAACATGTGGCAACAATTAGATAATTATATTCTTTAAATGATATAAATTTTGTGCATTATGAGTTATAATATGAATGAAATATAATACTGTTAAGTGAATCTAGCGCCAGAGTGTCACAATGATAAACAAATACTAGTGTGAATTTTAAAGAATGCATTTATTCTATTGTGGTTTATACACTGTCGGCGAAGTAGATTTAATTTAATCCAATAAGTTTAAATGAAATGCAAGAAAAATTGCGTATAATTTAATATTCCGTACAAGGAAGTCATGTGGTGTACACATCAGATTTTTTAATTATTATTATTATTATCAGTATCATTATTTTTATTTCATTAAATCTGTAATATACCTTATGATTCTTTGTCATATTGATTATTTTTAACATGTAATTGCATGTGAGACTGATGGGAAACATGACTTGGAGTTAAAAAGAATCCACATGATTTTTCTTCTGCTTTACTGATTAGTCATTTAATATGTGCAGTGTTTGGTTTTCATACTTTTAGTGAAATTTAATTTCTTTGAAATTCTGTAAGTAATAAATACTTTCCTACAAAATAATAAATTTTTAATTTAGTGGTAAATATTTTGCAGTCAGTTATTATTATTTCAGTAAATTAATCTTCCATATTAGTTTAATATATGAAATCAAATACTTAGCTTTGTATAATCATTAGATTTCTTATCATTTTGTATAGTTTGTACGTTGTTTTTTTAAGGCGTTGTCGGTAAATCATTGAAAGGCCATCCCCGTGTGTTTGTTTCATCAGATGCTGGAATTAACTGGCGTGAGGTAAGGACTTATTGTTTGCTCTCTTTAATTGATTACTGTTTTCTTCCATTTTTTACTGAGTACGATTTGAGATAAACCTTTATTTTTATTATGAATGGTAGTTTTCTTGTTTGTTTGATGAATTGTGTATGTGTGTGATTATTAGAAAAAAGAAAAGAAAAATAGACATTTTTCTAAAATAAACTTTCAAGAATTAAGTAAAAAAAAATCTTGAAAGTTTGTTCTGGAATTTGTTTTTTAAAGAAATGTTTTCAAAATTTGTAAAAATGAGTTTATCTTTTGTTTATTTATTTACTGAAGGATTACATCAGTTTTAAACTTTAGAAGGGAAAAAAAAAAAAACTTTCTGATTTCCTAGGTGCTGGATGGCAGTTACATTTATATGGTTGGGGATTATGGAGGAATTATTGTAGCTGTTTCATCATTTATCCATCAAGAAACGGATGAAGTATTGTAAGTCAATCTACAAGTTGTAGAATTCATATTATAATTTAAAACAGATAACTTAAAATGTGAAAGATAAAACATGCTACAAAAGTAATGAAATGTGTATATTTTTACAGATATTCAACTGATGATGGAGAAACATGGGATTCAGTAAAATTTGTTTCTGATGGTAGCAAACCAATCAGAATCTATGGCTTAATGACTGAGCAAGGGGAAAAAACTACCACTTTCACACTTTTTGGATCAGTCAGAGATCGTCGTGAGTGGTTGCTAGTTAGATTAGATCTTCGGCATGTATTCAGTAAGTTTATGTATTTTCTGTTTGTGTAAAGGAATGACAAATCGATGAAATTTATTTTATCTGTGGTATAATGTTTTGTAGCCTGAAAGAAAGAGTAAGAAATATAATTAAATATTACATAAATTTTTAATTAATTTTCACTGCCTGATTTTGATTTTGATAAGAATTCAGTCTAATGGATTTTTAAAAGGCAGAAGTAATGAAATCTTTTAATAGTATTTCTGATTTTTTACAAATATTTTTATTACTAATTTTGTTCTTGAATCTTGGATGACGATGCTTTAGCTGAGATTTGCTTATATGAATCTGTTTAAGAAAAAACATAATTAGGTGTGTGCAGTGTATTTTAATGTAACTTTTTTTTTCTTCCTCCAGATAAACATTTTTCCAGTAGCTTCTCTCCTTGTGTTCTAGTATGCTTTAATTAAGATCCTCTTTCTCTGAGCTTAGTTTTGCAAGAGGATTATATAATAGCGATTATATTTTATGAGGAGTATTAAGGAAAAAGTATTGCACATCTCAGGGAAAGAAACAATTCACACCTTCTAAGAAATGTTTTGCAATTTGGTAAATGATATGAAAAACCATTTATTGGCTGAATCACCAAAACATTTATCAGATTATTGAAGCACTTTTCGTTTCAACCATAAAAATTTACATGATTGCTGATATAGAGTTATTTTGTTGCAGCTGTTTCCGTATTGATGCTACATATCAAGTGAGTACCAGATAACTGATTAACCGAGTGGAAAAGTAGTTTAGCAAACAAACATGAGCTAAAAACTGCCTGCCTCCTTATCTCATATGCGAGATATGATCTCATTTGTAGTATTCAGCATCCTTGTCTAGCAGATATCATAATTTATATCGAACATTGTATTGTTTTCTTAGTATTGATTTGTATGTGTTCTGTCTAAGAACCTGAATACCAGAAGATGAGTATGAGAACTTTTCCAGTGAATATCGCTGAAAAGTTTATCAAAAATTGCAACTTTGATCACTTTAATGATAAAATGAGATGTCTGATTTCTATCATGTTTATTTATTCATCATCTCTTCTGACTGCTCCTAAGTGAGCCCAACTAAGATATTGCTTAGAAATTTAGAAATACTGATGACTTTCGTTTATTGACATTTCTTTGCTCATAAATATTTTATTATTGCTCTTATTTTGAATCCGGAAACATGTTTTCAACTACAGCATCATCTCAGAATGTCGCCACACATTTCTCGATGGCCAAGGATCGATTGAGGAAACAAGCTTTTCCAGTCTATCACCCTGAAATGTTATGCTAAAACAGGCATAGGTATTCTTAGCAGAGTGAGGTGGAGCATCATACAGCTAAAGTATTTAAACTGTTAGGTTTTAGGGTGATAGATTGTCTTTTATGTAGGTTTCTGTCAGTTGTAAAATATCATCGCTAGTAATAGTGGCATTATTAAAAAATATGGCCCTGATGTTCTAATTGCAGGAGCTGCACACCAGACATTGTTTTTAGGACAGGATTTTTTTTTGTGTTTGTGTGTTACGTAGAGATTCTTTCTTTTCCAGATGGCATAATCTTGTTGGTTTGCGTATCTATGCATAAAGAGTCATTTTGTTGCTGAAGATCATTTTGCAAATAATGGTTGGTCCCAAATTCAATACCTTCAAAAGGACATTGCACACATTACAACAACCTTGTCCATAGGAAATAGAATCTGAGCATGATGTGGATGCATTATTCCATCGCAATTCAAGTTTCTCCACACAGTTGGCTGGGGATTACAGTATTCAATGCTAATTCATCTTTGTCAATTTTTTAAGACTTTGCAAGAAAACTTGTGTATGTGGGCAATCTTAAATTTAATAATTGTTTTAATTGTTCTGGCTCAAAACATATAAACCAACGGCAAATTTTGCTGTTTTGAAGATATTTTTAGGAAGGTGATATATTTTTGTTGTTTATTGGGGGGGAGGAAGCCTGGTTAATTGGTAATTGCAAATCGAGGTATGTCCTGTCATTAGCTATAATTTTAATTTTAATTATAACTTTCATAGAATGAACTATATATGTATATTCATTAATTTTGTTTTAAATACTATGCTATCCAGTAAAGACCTGTGTTAACATAAAACCTAAAGAAAACCTTATGAATTTATGCTAAAAAAAGTCTGAAAATGTTCAAATTTTAACAGACACCCAAAATAATTTAAAGGTTTTTTTTACACTCTCGCTGAGCTCGCAGGCTACTAGTCTGCTGTTAACCCTTTCCGGCACGCTACCTTTTAAAGTTGGAGTTTTGATTTAAAAAAAAAAAAAAAAAAAAAGGTAGGCAGTCTAATTAGGCCTAGAGGAGTACACAAATAAAATTTTGTGAAGATAGCACTTATCGTTTTAATTCTGTGGGTGTGCCCAAAGTGGGCACACTGATTGAATAGACCTTCGAAAAGAGTGCTGAAACGAGCATTGCTGTCAATGAACTGACCGATGAAATGCAGAGAAACAACAGTCTCTCAGTTGTCCTAGATTATCGGTGAGCCCGGTCTGGGCACACCTAGGGTTCGCCGTTTGATTTTAGGCAAGATTTCAAGGTAAAAATTTAAAACTAGTATAGAATAAAGAGATTAGCAGACAGCCCAAAAAAAAAAAAAAAAAAAAAAACATAGAAATTTCTTTTCAAACAATTCGTTTTATAGTCAAAAAAAAAAAAAAAAATCTGGAAGATTTCTTTGAAAAATGAGGGTCTTAAAAAACTAAACATGGCTAAAGTATATCGACTGGTTTGTGTTGAGCTGCCATCTACTATAAATAAAGAAGGTTCAGAGTAACCTATAGTAACATATAAATCCTTTTTCATTCAATTTTTCTGTGCATACAGAAGGAAACTTGTAGGTATGTCCAGACCGGACACACTGTGCCGCAAAGTGTTAAACACATTCCTGCTAACCCATTTCTTTTCTTTTCTTTTTTTTTTTTTAGATTTGTTATTAAGCATAATTTTCTCTAAACTTATGCTATATACAATTCAATAGCAAAATTACACAAATTTCAAAAGCAACATAGCAGTATATGTTTAGAATTCCTGATGCAGCGTTAAGTACTGGCATGCATTTTTACCTCCCCCTCCAGTCTTTTCTCTTCATCGTATCAGTGTTTCAGTTTTCTTAGGCCGATATAACATATCCATCTATTTCAAACAAAAAAAATTGTTTCATACAATTTTCCTGCCTGCTTTACCACTGAAAGATTTTTTTTCCACGATTTTTTCCTTTCTTTCGTAAAAAGTTATAAGTTGTTCACTTTCAAGGACTAATCAGTGTCAAATGTCCTGTCATCAATCATCATTTATATATGAGAAGTAGTTTGCCCTTTACATGGTAACCCCAGAACGATCTGTGGTGATTGGCTGTTTCGTATCATGTAACAAAGCAGAAAATTTTAGTAAGGGCTTGTAATTTTTTTTTGGGGGGGGTCTTTTTATTATTAGCATTCTGTGTGTTAACTTTATTTATTAAATATCTTCCCACTTACACCACATAAAATTCAATTCAAAAGCAAAATCATGAAATATTTAAAAACAGCAACAGCATATCTTTAGATTATTTGACTGCTGGAGATAAAAATGGCCCCCCCCCCCACATACAATAATGCTAAGGCTTATTTTCAAATTATTGAATTTGTTAATCAAAAATTCATGAAAGTTTTACAAAATATGAAATACAAAATTTAAAATTTGATCATACAGGGGCACATGTTGAAGTGGAGGACTACATTATTCAAACTTTGATGCCGTATTTACCGTTATTATTTCACAGTGTGAGGAACATATATACATTCATACAGATCTTTTGTTATTTAATTTCTTTAAATATAATATTTGGTGGCAACAATTTGGAAAGTGATTCCCCATTTTAATGGATGATGCAAAATTCTGTTTCAAGACTAATAGCACTTTTGGGCTCATTTATTGAAATATTTTTATTTCAATGCAGACTACCACCTTCAGTTACAAGGTTAGAATTGAATCTGTTTGATACATGGTTCTAGTCTTGTAACTGAAGTTCGAGGATGGTATTTGTCTGAAGAGTTCAGTTCGATGGTAAATATGTGATGGAACCATTTCTTTAGTATGTTTCATAAGATTATTTTTTTATCTACCAGTTTGCCTATATTTTTCATAGCTTTCTCAGCTACGATAACTTGAACTCATTAGGTATAAACAGAAACTAATTCATGAAGTACATTCAGGATTCATAAAATCTCATTTTATAATTGATTTTTTATAGATATCAATCTATACGACTGTATGTAAACAGATTGATGTCGATATGGTTATACACTCACCATGATGTATTTGTAGGCATAAACTTTGAAATTTCTCAAAAATTTTGAATTGTTATAGAAATTTATTGAAGTACATCCATCTTTGTACAGGAAAACATAATGCCAGTAATCAAGTCAACGCATTTTCGTAAACTATTGACTAGTGTGTTAACTTGATGCTCTTTAGAATTTTAACATAAACTTGAAATTAATTGTATATTTTACTTTTATTTCTTATTTTTAGTTCCTTTAACTTTTTGTTATATTACTATAATATTTATTTATTTTATTGCAGAACATGATTGCCGACCTGAAGATTACAAGTTGTGGAGTCCTCATGCACCAAATCGTACTTGCTTGCTAGGTCGCGAAGAAATTTATGAACGCCGAATTTCACATACCTCATGCTATAATGGTCAGAATTATGAACGTCCTATAAAAACAGAGAATTGTCCTTGTGAAAGGGAGGATTATGAATGGTATATTTTTATTGCATGCAGAATTTTTGAAGTTTATGCATTCGTTAAATTGGTGACATTTTAATAGTATTAACCATATTCTTTCTAATTTCCTGTTTGATTTTTCTGATACGTATAGTATTCCTGCAAAGAAGTGTTTTGAATAATCAAGCATTTGAAAATTAAAGTGATTGACTTTAATTATTTTATTTATTAGAATTTGTAGTTATTTTGTCTTCAATGATTTTTTACAAGAGAAAGGATGTAATAACAGTGAGCTTGAAAACAAGGCTAAATCTACATTTTGCAAATTAGTAATTTCTGTGTAGCATATCAACCAGATCTTAATCATTTTTAAATCTGTGTGAATGGATGTTTCAAAGGGAAGTAAGGAAAATATCTTTTGAATGATTTTAAGTGTGATATTTTATTTTACGTCATATGGAATGAAATGATTTTCTTGTTTGAGTTATAAAGCCATTTCAGTCACAGGTGTTATGAAAAAATTTTTGCTTATTTATGCTACTAATATGAACTTTTTTAACTGTTCATATTTTAACTGTTCAGACAATATAACTAATGAAACATATGCCTAATATTATATACTATATACATTCATTATAAATTTTAAACATTAATTGACACAAATGTAATGCATAAGTAATTGAAAAATCTAATTAATTTTGTAGTTGTAGTCACTTAATTTATAAATCACAAGAGCCTGTATTTCATGAATATAGTAATGAGAGCATGTAATAATTAATTTATTTCAAAATATAATAGAACTAAAGGACTTATAAAATGGAAATTTTCCTGTCTATAACTTAAATTTCACTCTTCCTGTTTTAAGGCTGAACTAATTTCATGCAAAAGTTAGAATAGAATTACTAAAATTGGCCAATTTGATTACAGTGTTAGTAAATGGAGATGGAGAATGTTGCTGAAATGGCTAACCACTATACCTCCCAGCTGGTGTAGTGGTACTGACAATTGTACCGATGGCCTCGGGTTCGAATCTTGGAGAAGGGATGGATGTTTGTAAGTGTATAATGTCTGTGCAGTAAAGGCAACATTTAAAATATATGACTGGCCAAAAAGTCTTTTCAAGAGGTTGGTGGTTGGGTTAGAGGGGTTGGAGAGCCTCGGGCAACCCCTTTCCAGATGCCTTAGAGTGGAATTGTACAGTTAGTATGGCAGGACTTTACCTATATATTAGCACTGACAGACTATACTACCATATGTACCACACAAGTAAACAGATTTATAAGTGGACATGGCCATTTTTCTTCTTTTTACTAAAGCTTGAATTTAGAAATATACATCAAGTAAGTTATAATATGTATTACTAATATTATTAATGTGTATGGGTTGGATAAAAAATATCTAAATCAAAATTATAACTTAAGCTAGCAATAGCCCCTTAATTCTTCATTTTAATTTGGGTATTTCCCTTTTATTCTAAAAATAGCACTGCTTAATAACTTTTTCTGGACTACATCACTTCTAGATTAATCCAAATCACATGACTTTTGCATAATGCTCTGATGAAAACAACTTACATGAGACTTCGGATAATAATAATTTTTAGAGCATTATTAATTATTCAGTCATGTACATCAAAACCAAAATTAATTAAGTCTGAATTAAAATTTCATTCTGAGTTACTGGGTGCAATACTTTACAACAAAGTCTCTTGTAAAGTATTGCACCCAGTAACTCAGTGGATTGCCTTAAAGCAGTGGTTAACATCAATATAACATCAGTCAATGTATTGTCATTGGCTTCAGTGCAATTTCTCTGGTCAGCAGTTATGTCAGTTAATCTGGAGAAAAATCACATTTATGGCGCACCATTTTGTTGAGGAAAGCCAGTGGCGCATTGACCGTGACTGGTGCTCGGAACATGGTGGTTTCTGGCACCCGCCCCCCCCAAAAAATGTAATAATATGGTATATATAGAATATACTTGTAATAAAAATGTAATACACGTAATAATGAAATCTGCCTTAAGGTACACTTAATACTTAAATAATCTGCCTTAAAAATAGTCACTACCTAACTACGTTTCTACAAAATGCTATACAGTTTTTCGGACTAAATGGTGCACAGTTTTTCAGAATAACAGGCTCACGTTAGGCTTAAAATTTGAGACAAAAAATCAAGCCTAGAATTCAATTCAGAAATGTTTCTGTGTCAGTGGAAAAATCAGACCATACGCTCATCTGGAATTAGTTAAAAAAATATTATTTATTTTATGTATAGTTGCTTTAAAGAAAACGCAGTTTTTAAGCAATGAAAAAAGCTAATGTATGGTATATTTAAGTAGATATATTAATACAATTAATTATTATGTATACATTTTTCTTGCCTTTGATGGAGCAAATTTATCAATTACTTCAACAAACTCGGTCATTTCAGATTTTTCTCTATCCACTGTTAAAAATGGCTATGTCATTTAGGCAATCTTGTCCCATCATTGATCATAGATATTCCAAAATAATTTTAATTTGCTAAAGAAATGTTCACAGCTAGCAAGTGATACTGAAATAGTAAGGAGCATTTGGAATGCGAGTTTCAAGTTTGGAAAAATGTTTTCTCCAAATGAGAATATAAAGGTCAGAAGTTCTAATGGTGCTTTAGGTTCAGTTTCTTTCCTGCTCCGAAATAACATCTTGCAGTCACATATTTCGACACTAAATCTGTTCCATAGAAGTCTGTATTATAAAATTCGCCCACATTTTTACTTCCTTTTGCAAAATAAAGGAAGTACAGTACAAAGTCCGTAATCCGGACTCGTCGGGAGTTCTGCGATTCCGGATTAAAGGTTTTTCTGGATTATAGATCATCAATTTAAATCTGGTGAAATGGCATGCAGAAATTATACAGTTAGAAATATGAAACTGTAATTTATGAAATAAAAAGCAATTATGATCCAAAGGGTATCAAAATTTAAAAAAAAAAAAAACTTAATATTTATTTGTTTATTTTATTAAACATTTCTTTCAATGTAAGTTATAAGTTGCTTCATTTTTTGCGCTAAATGCGCATGCGTAAACATTAAATGCACGTGTGTAAACGCATTACGCACATGCATAAAGCATACAAAAAAAGTGTTTGTGGCTTTGAGGTCCAAATTATAGATCATTCTGGATAATGGACGTCCGGATTACAGTCTTTGTACTGTATTATAATTGCAAAATATTTCGAGTATCATATTTCAATGAAAATATCCATTTCAATCACTCTTGAAACCATTTGAATGATGATTTTGTGTGACATCTGTTTGTGCGGACAGAATAAAGGACTGTTTTTACTAAAATGGATTTAAAATAGGCTCAGAAGAGATTTTTCTTAACATCTGTACATATGTACGTATCTCGCATAACTCAAGAAGGAGTAGCGGTAGAACATTGAAATTTTGTATATGGGACTGGTATAACGTGCAGTTATGCCCCCCTTTTTTCATTGCAATCGGCCGTACCTGTCGTGCACTTTGTTACCTGGCTTGGTGAGCTAAATTTGTTGCTAATTTGTGCATTTTTAGTTTTAAAGTTGATTGAATTATGTGGTTTTTATACCTTTAGTTAATCTGCATGCAATAGACGTAGAATATTAACAATTTAAAAGTAAGTGGCAAGTTAAGACTAACAAACCACCATTTGTGGGCATTTGAAACACAGTAGAATAGTGAATTAAGTCAGTGTGTACACCTTCTGTGTCTTTTTGCTGAGTTGAACCAAAAGTAACTTCAGTTTTGTGCGCAAAAAAATATTCCTTCTTGCCCGCTGGCCGAATTACTTGTTTTTGCATAGAAACTCGAATTTTAATTGTAAAAATTTGTTTTTTAACTGTTTTAACTGTATTTGGTGTTTTATATTTTCCTGTATTTTACAATTTTTAATGAAAAATTTTTGAGTTTTTATGTATTTTTGCCTTGCCGCAAAGTGAGAACTGAATTAATTGAATGAGAAATGAATCTCTAATAAAATTCGAGGAAATAAGTTTAAATGAAATGTAGCAAGAAATGTATATAATTTAATAGGCCATACAAGGAAGTCATGTGGTGTCCATATCAGATTTTTATGATTCTTTTCGAGATTGTTATCAACATTATCCTTCTTTAATAAATTTTCAATGTCCGGTAAATATCCAAATCTAGAATTAAGAACACTTAGTTATGTGGATAGTGTACTTATTTCCTGCTGCAGATGATCATGAACACTTTTCACAATGTGAGAAATTTCACTTTCTGCAGAAAGGCCAATATCCCCAGCTAATTCTCCAGTCGTTTGTTGGTGTCATCTAACACGAATTTTTTGATAGAGACTTTTCTGCTGGTAAAATCAATGTCTACATACCTAAAGACTTGTGACATTTGTTCTCAATAAGCGATTTCAGGAGTCAAATCAAATAAGCCCATAATATTTATTTCTCTTGATGTCTCTTATTAGTTGATTATTATAGTTTAGTTGCCGTATTAATAATATATCAAGGTCTAAAGGGTATAAAGGTCTAAAGGGTTATAATATAGTAAAAGACTATATTGTTTGTTATTATTTTAAAATGACAAGCATAAGTCGTGCATTTCATTAAAAAAATATAAATATTTTACTATTTTAGAAAAATAAAGTATTCTGAAAGAAAGAAGAAAGAACGATATACATATTTTATTGATTTACTGCAAACATTATTTATAACATATTTTATCAGGCAAATCAAGAAGCGAAATAATTAATTATATTACAATAATTATTAATTTAAAATTTATTTCATAGAAATTAATCAAAATAAAAATTGAAATTTTCTGGAAAATCTTTTATGTCTTAGCGGATAATTAATATTTTCCATTTCTGTAAGGGGAGGGGAAAATTTTTCTCATATTATTTTATTAGCTCAAAAGGGCTGTTAGTACTGAACAGGATATTAGTCTCAAAAGGGTGTCTTGTATCAAAACATTTGAATGCATTGTATCACTTTTCAAATAGTTACCACAATGTTATTGCTCAGTACTATATTTAAGAAAATTAAATAATGAAGAATCTGCATGAATGTATGTATTTTTCTCACATTGTGAATAAATGACAGTAACTAGAGTCATCAAATTCTGAATAGCATAATCCTCAACACAAATGTGGACACCTGGAAGCCTGAATTTTGAATTTGTTTTATTACCTGTTTTATGTTTTGTAAGACTTTAACAAATTTCTGATTAACAAATTCAACGATTTCAAAGTGAGCAGTGGCAACGCTGAACAGAATAAAACATTTTTATCTCTGTCTGTCTATCAGAAGATGAACTGTTTTTTGATATTTTATGATTTTTCTGTTGAGTTGTTGTGTCTGCACCAAGAATGTGATATTTAAATAAATAAAGTAAACACACAATGCATTAATAATAAAAAGATTAAAAAAAAATTTTTAGAGCAATCGTAGTAAGAAAACTGAACATTGATATAATGAACTCAGAAAGGACTGGGGGGGAGGAACAGGAAAATATAATGCCAGCACTCAATACTACATCGGGAATTCTAAACATATACTGCTATGCTGCTGTTAAATTTTGTTAAATTTTGCTGTTGTATTGTATAAGTGTTGAATTGTATGCATAAGTGAATTGTATAAGTGCAAGGAAAGTAATGCTTAATAATAAAGCTTAAAAACAAAAAGAGTTAGCAAGAACGTAACAGCAGACTTGTAGACTGCGAGGTCTGCAAGAGTGTATAAAACCTTAACAAACTCTTTTGGGTGACCGTTAAAATCTGAAATCTTTCAGATTTTTTATTATTATTATTTGATTTTTTCCTGACCAATGGTCAAGCTAAACTAAGCTAGTCATAATGCTTTCATGTAATTAAGTAGCTATGAAAAATTTTAAAAATTTGACCAAAGCATTCATCCAAGACAGCATTTTTAATTTTTTAATTTTCTTTTTCATAAGTGATGCACTTATAATCAAGCATATTAATGGTATTTGAGTTTATCTTTT
Source organism: Stegodyphus dumicola (assembly GCF_044657685.1). NCBI lineage: Eukaryota > Metazoa > Arthropoda > Arachnida > Araneae > Eresidae > Stegodyphus > Stegodyphus dumicola. The sequence goes on from NC_140770.1 coordinate 157,785,864, forward strand.
ATATTGAGAATAGTTTTATTGTTTCCAGATGTTCTGAGTATAATATTTGGGAATTTTTGTAGTGACTTTGGCTTTAAAGAACAAGCTGATCAGTGTGTAAGAGATGAAGAAAGTGAAGCAGATCCTTATGCAATCCCTGCTACCTGTGTTCCTGGAGAATACTATAACAGAACTCAAGGGTATAAGCTTATATGTTAAATTTTTGTCGCAGACTTAATCTCATTCTAGAGCTATGTTGATTTTTTTTTTAAATAAACCACAGTATTTTAATTTTGGGATTGATTCTTGTTCTGATATCTGATTCAACTTTTATTTCTGAAAATTATAAATACTGAAAAATATTTCATTAATAACATATAAAAATACTTCAAAGACATGTCTAAAATTTTTTTAATTTTGAACTATTAATTACAAAAATTGTACCAAATCAACATGTTTTACTTATTTTCAATTCTAACAGTAACTGTAGTTGGTATGTTCATACTATATTGCAATTTATATGTGACTTTTAATGAATTTTATCCCGTACGAACCAATTTTCATGTATTATTATTAATTTTTAATTATATATGTTTTTTCTAGCTAAGCTATTTAAAATTTTTTTTCATCTGTCTTTTAGTGTGAATTTAAAATCTAAATTCCTTTTCTTTATGTAGCTATCGCAAAGTTCCAGGGGATACGTGTACTGGAGGAAATAATTTCTTGTATGAACCTGAACTCAAACTTTGTCCTTCAGAAGGTAAATTTTAAAATATAAGTAAATCCTTGAAAACAGTTTATAATTCCTTTTAAAATTAAAAGAATTTTTATTTAAATTTTATTCATTTATTTTCTTTTAAAGTTCAGCTAATTACGTTGGCATTTTCATATTATTTGTATTGACTGGTTTGGTATTTTTAAACAGTAATTTCTATGCTTATGGTAATTTTGTCTCCATTCTCTGAATCCTTGTCATCTTTCTCCATGTTGATTGATTATCAGGTTTTTTGTGTAATTGTTAATTTATAAAAGGACTGTTATTGTTTTATGCAATGTGAGTAGCTTAATAAATAAAGTGGCACTTTAAAGAATATATCTTCCATTCTTCATACTTACTTTGTTTAGTTGTATCAAAATGCACATGTATTAAGGTAGTTTTTAGCTCTAAAAGGCTATTACTCTCTCAAAACATGATTTTGCTCTGGTTCCCTTTAAATGTTGTTCATTATAAGTGCATTGTATCACTTTGCATCCGAGTCTGTTGCCATTTGGAAGAATGTAACACACACACACACACACACACACACACACACAAAAAAAAAAAAAAAAAAAAAAGAGAGAGAGAAACATGCCAAAGTAAAACAAAAAAATTAGCAAAGCAACAGCCTTGTGTTAGACATAGATTTAGTCAAGAACTCTATTAATTTCAAGAGCAAACAGGAACACTTTGAAAATAAAAAATAAAAAAAAAAGGACAGTTCTATATCTATTGCGCCAACTGACAAAATTCAAATTGCATTTTCCATGTCTTGAAAGCATGATTTAGGATATTTATTAGATTTATATATAACATAGTTATTTTAACTCTAAATTAGTTGTTTTGACACAAAATCGGACTTTTTCTAAAATGCCATGCCCTTTTATTTTTTTTTCATATTTCAATTCTACGACACAAATTAAGCCTGAATATTTTGTAAAATTTGGTGTGAAATTTACGAAGAAATTCAAAAATTTATCTTGGCGCATTTTTTTCAAAGAAAAAACAGGTTGCTTTAAATTAAGAAGTTCGCCAAGTGAATTATTTTTGCTGCATTTTTTTCAGTTTGTGCCAAAATAATTCGCTTGGTGAACTTCCTAATTTAAAGCAACTTATTTTTATTTCCTTTTTTTTTTTTTTTTTTTCAAAACATTGTGCGACAGAAAATTTGCATGCACAAGGACAAAAAATGAAGCAATTATTTGTAATGTTTTTTCACCATATTCGTTTTCACAACTGCAGAAAGAATTAGATAAATTGCACATTTATCTCCATATATTATGATGCTTCCAACCACAAAGATTTAAAATTATTTCCCACAGTTGTTAGACTTTTTGATCCAGAAACAGGAATTAAAATTAGGATATTAGATTTTGTTTCATTGCTGGGTGAAACCTTTTTTTTTTTCCAATGGCAGATTGTGAACAGTTATAGCTTTGTAACAGAGTCCATTAATCTATGCTAAGGCCAGATGTGGTGGTCTCTTTATTATGGAGACAACACCTAATTGGTGGGCCACCATTGCCTTCTATGAAGGAATGAAGAGTTACAACCATACCTTCTCCGGGATTCGAACCCAGGCCCTTCGGTATTGCAGTCAGGCTCCCCTAACCACTATACAGTCTTGGCGGCTGCCCAGTGAAACTTGACAAATAATTTTTGATTCCATAAGTACTAATTTAAAAAGAATAATTTGAAGAATAAAATCATTGCCTATTGTGAGGCAATAATTTTATTGTTGACACTAATGCTAATTTTGGTGGAAAAGCTAGAAGAAGCATCAATAACGTTTTTACGAAACTTAATAAATGTTTGAACCAAAAAATTATTTGAGTAGGTTGTGCTCCACACATTCTACACAATACTATTCAAACAGCATCTGACTTACTTACTTCCAATGGATGTTGAAAATATTATTGCAAAAATTTATTCGTATTTTTATATATATACTGAGCTTGTCGAAATTTTGAAGGATTTTTGTGAAAGCACAGAAATCGAATATAAAAGAATCATTGGTTACAGCAAAACATGAAGGATAGCTCTTTTACCAGCTGTAGAAAATATTTTTAAAATATAAGAACCATTAAAATCATACTTTTTATCACGAGATAAATGTCCAAGAATATTGAAGCTTTTTTTTTTAAATGACGCATCACAAATTTGGCTTCAATTCATCCACAACCAAGCTACATTATTTCACAATGCTGTGAAAATTATTGAAGGGGACAAAATTCCGTTTATGGAAGTGTCAAATGAAATCAATAACTTAGAAACAAAATTGTGAGAAAGAATTTATAATGATTACATTCCTTTAGCTATTCGAAAGAACATCACTAGGTTGGAAGAACAAGGTGCCATATTAAATGACCTGATTTTCTGAAAGTCAGAAATTTTTATAATAGCTGCTTGGAATATCTTGAAAAATGGACAGTTCAATTCGAGGATATTAAAAACTGTCATTGGGTGATATTAAAAAAAAAAGAGATTTTATGGGAATATGTGGAAAAATCTATTTAATATATTAGTAACCATTTTCCAAAAAATAATATTTGCGAAAATGATCTTTTTGATGAGGTGTCATTGGTAAAAACTGATGACAAAATTAAATGTTGGTTGTCTGCAAAAATGGAAGCAGACAAAAAAAATGGGTGGAATTATTCCTTCATTTTAAACAGAATACTTATGAAAATATTTAAAAAACTGTAGAACATGCACTGTCCCTTCCAAGAACAAATGCAGCAACAGAACGTGTTTTTTCTAGTATCAATAAAATATGGACAATTGGAAAAAAAAAAAAAAACGCAGTTGAACATTAAAATTTAAAAATCTGTAGTAAGCCTAAAGTATAATTTGATCAGTTCATGTGAGAAATTTCACTACATTTTAATAAATGATTCAAATCTATTGCAACATATTAAAAAATATAATCGTGAAAGAAAATCATAATTTTTTTAAAAACAAAATATTAAATTAATTAAAAAAACATAATATTCAAATTATTGTTTTTTACGGATATTTTTATAGTTACTAATAGTTAATAATAAATATATTTTTGTATATTTAAAGACAAGTATATGAATGTATATAATAAAATATATATTTTTTAATTATTGGTCTGCTTTCATAACTAAATTATAATTCTCATTTCATTCCATTTGTCCCGCTTAGTCTCAATGAAAATGTGGTCACTTTACTTCAGCCATGTTGTCATTTGAGCCATTCATTTCAAGAGACAGGTGATGATTTTTCAGCAACCATTATTAATTTTTTTTTTAAATGTTCTTTTTTGTTAAAGTCTATGAAGGGCCAACCACTTCTGGATTCAACATTAACATCGCTGTGTCCATCACAAAATCATCCATATGAATGTGAAAATCTTGGATATGTTAATGGTTTATCTTCTTGTGCTGTACACAACATTTCGAATGTCTCCATTGCTGATTTCCCCCTTTGCATCAAAACATTATTGCATAATTCTTTGCTTAGCTTTTGAATCCGTAACAGCAGATGTTCACTGAATCGAATCTAATGACATGATTACATAGAAAATTCTGTTCATGTATGGAGGAAGTAGGAGAAGCAAATTAAGATAGCATAGTAATAAATGCTTTGTTAAGGGGGGAAAAGTTAATCCTAAAGATGTGTAACATATAATTTCATTTTAAAACAAAATTTTGGTTATTTAAATCCAGATTTAATTTTTCATTTAGTTATGTGTATGATCTTTTTTTAATTTTTATATGCCTGGGACCTGTTTTCTTCTTGTATACCCTTTGATATATTTTTTGTTTTTCAGATGATGAGTTCCTTCTTGTGGCTGAGATGCACAGAATCAGTAGATTAGATTTAAATTCAGAAACACCTGAATTGCTCCAAATTCCTTTATCAAATATACGTAATGTTGTTGCACTTGATTTTCATTACGCAAGCCATTGTCTCTATTGGCAAGATACAGATGCTGTATTTGTTAGTATTTTGTTTTTATTTTATTATTGTAATTTGCATTTTTATTTTATGGATCATCAGTAAACCCTATACTTTGTGAATATATTTATCTTTTTTATTGAGAAAATTTAAGGGTTACTCAATCCCGTATTGATAATAATGTTCCATTTTCATTGTTGTGTAGTCCTGGAAAAAAGTTACATAAATTGAAATTTTCTTGTCCTCTGCAGTACTGATAGCTCAGAAATATTGGTTCAGAAACCTTTTTTTTTTTAGAAAAACTTAATTTTGCTTCCTTGTGTAAAGTATTATAATTTTGAAAAATTTGGGGTATCATATTTCAATGAAAATATCCATTTTGAATTTTGACTGCTCTCGAATCCATTTGAAAGTTTTTTTTTTTTTTTTTTTGTTTAAAATCCATACATATAGACAGAATAAGACTCTTTTTTCCAAAATGCAATAAAATGGATTGAGAAGAGATTTTTTTCATGATACCTGTACATATTTATCCATGTATCTTGCATAACTCAAGAACGAGCAGCTGTAGAAAGTTCAAATTTTGTACATGGTACTGCTATAATATGTAGTTGTGCACCTTCCTTTTCATTGTAATTGTATGTATAAATATATTTCTTCCCTGTTACCTGGCTTTGTGAGCTACATATTTTTATTCTTATATGTAGGTAAATCGCACATTTTTTGCTTTAAAAGTGGCTAAGTTTTTTATGCCTTTAGTTAATCTGCATGCAGTAGTTAAAGAATTATCAACAATTTAAAAGCTTAAGTAGTGCTAGGCCTAACGAGACTGCCATTTGTTTACATTTAAAACTCTTAGTAGAACAGTGAATTAAATCAGTTGGGGCACCAACTTTAATCGCTTTTTAGCCAGTGGTACCAAGAATTAACGTTGTTTTGTGCATCAAAAACTGAGTCTTCGTCCACATTGGCCAAATTTTTGTTTGCATAGAAACTTTTAATTTTAATTGTAATTAGAATTTTTAATGAAGATGTTTTTATGTATTTTTGCTTTGCTGGGAAATGAGATCTGAATTGATTGAAAGAGAAATATATCTCTAATGAAATTCAAGAAAATAAGTTTAAAAGAAGTGCAGCAAAAAATGTGTGGAATTTAATAGGAATATGTGATGTCCACATCAGATATTTTAAAAAAAAAATGACATTAGGTATTAGCTGGTGCATACTGAAACATCAACATTAATTACACCCAACATCAACACCCAGGGGGATGAAATTAATTGGGGGATAACTTTGTGTATATTTCAGCATCAACATCTGTTGCCTCTGCACCAGATGACAGAATTCGAGAACGGAAGGCTATAGTAAACATGGACATTATATTAGGCAGTAAAATACCTTGCACCGACCCTACATTTGTCTTATATTTACAGTATCCCAGAAATGAAGTAAAAACCATTCATAATTTGTTAGAAAGAGAATTGGGAAATGGTTTGGGTGAAGTCATTTTCTTGTTTAGCAGAGTTTATATGGATGCAGAGGCAGGCCTTGGAGAACATCTGCGTGGTGTGATTTTGAATGCTTTTGCCAAATCATACCTGATGGAGATCAAAAACATTGTTTTATCAATTTGCTGCTGTCAAAAATATGTTTAACTTTAAAAAAATGACACTAAATTATGGGCAGGATATTGGCAGATATTGGCTAATACTCAAGTACCAAGAAGTCGCAGTGTGCATTTTTCTCCTTTAGCTGTAATACTTTTTTTTATTTCCAATGGCTAGGCAAAACGTTACAAAGAACTAAAATTGTACAGACAAAGGATTATAAACAATAGAACTAAGAACAAAAAGAGAACAAAGTCATTGCCTAAGAACTAAGAACAAAGTCATTGCCTAAGGAGCACTCTTGCCTCCTAGTATCTCGGCTCTTTTGTAAGACCACGAAGAGCCCCACATCGAACCAGATGGTCCCTGTCCATTTCTTCTCCAGAATTACAAAGTGGGCAAATAGGGTCTGCAACGTCAGTACACCCGTGTCGGGTGAAAGAAAGACAGGTTGTCTTTTAAATTATTTATTTGATAAACTAAAATAGATTTCTTGATTAAAACATAAAAATAAACTGATCATTACAGCCCTAAATCATACAATATCCGCTAACGCAGATTGGACGCAAAAAAGCGTCCTTTTTACTGTAGTTACAGCATAAAAAAAACTATTGTTCTACAGAAACCACTGGCGTGGTTTAGGACGTAAAAGATGCGTCCTGTCACCTCAAAATCACATGAAGAACTCTTACACAAAGATTTCACTCATTTTGTTATCTGCGAAGAGAAACATAATCAGTTCCTTGTGTCCGGAAACTCCCAGGGGTTTTTTTCTGCAGTCCTGCTTTTCGCAGGTATGGTCCATTCGTCCACGAACCAAACAGGAAGTTATAATTCAGCACCTGTGCCCGCGGGGGGTGCTAGTAGCTGTATCGTCACAACCCCTTTTCTTCCCGGAGGGCGGGGGTTTTCAGAACTCCAATTCACGGTAGCTACCACAGCAAGTTTTCAAAGTAAACTAATTAGCAGTTATTAGCATTAATACATTTTACAACAACACTGGGCTACGTACCAAGGATAAGCATAACAAGAACTATATTGAGGCCAGTAAAAAAAACATATAATCAACATAATACTGAGAAATAAACTTAATTATACACACACAAATAAAGAACGTATAATTTTCTGAAAAATGTAATATACAATATACAGTCCTAAGTTTAATATTAATTATATATCTAGCCAGGCTGAAAAGGGAAACCTTGCAGATTTTTAACTTTCCGTTTGTGATAATCTCTGAATGGTAAATTTACACTACTTGGTGTCTTGGCCAGTTCTCCTACGGAATTTTTAGGCATTCGCAAACCTCCCGAGTCTGGTTGGTACGAAACGTCGTTTAGCTTATCTACAGTTTCTTGTTCGGGCCGAACCGAAAAGGTAATTCTTAACTTGTACACCTTTCCCAAAGAATTACTGTGATCGTTTAACACGACTAAGTGACAAGATGGCTTTACAACGTCACTTTTCTTTTGTAGGTCCGCTATAAAAGAATATTTTATTGTAGGCAGTGATAGTTCATTCACTTTCGTTTCAGGCAGAAAGAAATTTGTTTTCTCTATCCTTTGTGTTTGAGACAAGACTTTACCCCTTTCTATAATGAGGGGAGAAACTTCACTTGAGGGTTCGAGTTCGCCTCGTTCAGACTCCAGTGGACAACTTTTCCCCATTTCATTCTTTGATTGACTCGGAGCTCGAATACCTGTTTTCACCTGAAAGAAAAGTTTATCATGTTGATCTACGGCTAATTTTTCGGCGGTTCTGTTTCCTAACAGATAATGTTCCAATTCATTTCGAATGACCGCTGCTTTTGTTGTTACTTGGCCAAAAGTTCCTTCTATTGTAACGTTTGCTAAGGGTACACAAATTGGGGCCTCATCAAACGGGTGTTTTACCCAAACAGTCTCACCCGTCAGCATCGAAGGAGTGAGATATTTCTTGCAAATTACGTCAATGCATGACCCGGTATCTCTCAAAACTGGCAGATCAAAACCGTTCACTTTAGCCATCGTTAGATACGGGGCTAAACAATCTTCTTCAATCTCCTGGACTCTATTTACAATAAACGGAGTTTTGAGATCCCTTTTAATTTCTGGACATTGAGGCCTTAAGTGTTGGGTTGAACCACAAGAATAACACTTAATTGGTCTTCTCATATCAAATTGACGCTCATCCTGATTACGGAGATGTTCCTTTCTGTCAGAGGCATATCTATCTTCCCCTCCAGACTGGTGATACTTTTTCGGATCCCTCGAATTTAAATTATTTATATTTCCCCTTTGTGACTCCAAACTATGAGCAGGAGAGATCTTCTTCCGGGGTTCACGCACATTTTCATATTCTTCCAGCATTTCCGCTAATTTCTCTGGAGTCATTATCTTCTACCATTCGTCAATAAAATATTGCCGCACTTCGGCATTTACATGACGCTTCATTTGGCCCGTTATCATGAGCTCCTTTAAAAGTTCAAAATACGTAACTTCCAAACCTGCAATCCATTCTTCAAAATAATTCCTTAATTCAAAGGCAAAATCTCTCCAAGTGGTTTGGGGGTGTTTCTGAGATTGCACGAATTTGATGCGAAATTTTTCTGGACTAAGTTTGAACCTTTTAAGCAGTATACCTTTTATATAAGCGTAATCATAAGCCTGCTGTTCTGGTTCTCGCATAATCAGCTGAACTATGTCAGTTGGCAAAATTGTCAATAAAACCGAAACCCATTCTGATTGGTGAAGATTCGCACGCTTTGCTTGGCACTCAAACATGACCAGATACAAACTGATATCGTTCTCTTCAGGATCAAATTTTGGCTTCATTTTTTTTAGATCATATCGGCTTTTTTAGTCCATTTTCTTCATTCCCACCATTTCCAGAGTCATTTCTGTTAGCGGCTAGTAAACGTAACTTGGATAATTCAAATTCCATTTCTTCTCTTCTAATTCTATCCTGCCTTTCTTCTTCTTCTCTCCTAATTCTTTCTTGCCTTTCTTCTTCTTCTCTCCTAATTCTTTCTTGCCTCTGTTCTTCTTCCTTCCTAATTCTCTCCTGCTCCTTTTTTTTCTCTCTCAAGCCTCGTTGAAGTGATATTTTCTAACAGGCCTTTCACTAGTTCCTCCTCATAGGATTCATTTCCCATAATCAGCTGTCTTAAATCCAAATCCTAAGTTCAGGGCTAACGTTTTCCCCTAACTCTTCAGCCAAGGATTTAAGATCCTCTTTCCTAACTTTTGCTAAGAATGCCATGATATAACCAAAATTATGATCCTAACAATTTTAGCTCCCTCACACTACAGATACATACAATTGATTTAAACAGATATAATTTTCACAAGAGAGAGTAAAAATTAAACTTTTATAATTTTTTTCACAACCTATTTTACAGATGTTAGACAAAAACATGACAGTTTACACTATAATATGCACATTATGCATTCAAAAATAAAAACAAAAATTGTCTACTTGAGGACGTATGAAACTACAAATAATATTATCCTCTGAAAAGCTTTAAATTCAGTTGCGTAAAACACACTTGCTTATGATAATACAATATACTTTCCTCAAAATTTGGGATATGTTAAAAATATGCATTCAGAAATACAATAAATTACACAATACCTATCCATATGCTAGTAATTAACATTAATATGACAACAGTTAAAAGGAAAGATACTGGGGGTTTTATCATTCCCCTTTTACTCCTTCAATAGAAGAAAAAAAATTTTCAGTTCTTACACAAATAAAAGTTTGACACACCTTAACTGAAATTCTAATATTTATAACATTCAAAAGTCTTAGAAATGATATGTCAGAATGCCACCTAACATTAAAACCTTTAAGTTGCAGTAATTCTACTCCTTTTCCCAATCCAATATATAAGTTTAATTTAAGCACAACACATTAACATTTCAGATATTAAAAAAAATCTATTAACACAGGTTTAAATTCTAAATTTTATACTTTCTTATTGTAACATGAAACCCAAAAAGCACATTTCTTTAAGCTTTACAGGAACAAGTTGACTTAAAACTTATGTGAACTTGCATACTGATTTACAGAAATAAATTAAATTACTTTACTGCCTCAATATAAAAATCCAAGGGACTTACCCCTCTGGATTGGAGAGTTGAAATGGTTGCGATGCAAAACCGGATGCCGTCCCAACTTCGCTTCTCACAATTTAAGATTTTATGGACGCTGATGATCCAGGCACCTATAACGCACACACACAAGATCTGATGATCTAAATTTTCTCGATCACAAGGGTGATCACCCACATATCACTTTTTCAACATCTACACATCACAATGATCTGATGATCTTCAGACAATGATTGTCCCACACGCTCACTGCGGTAAATTTTCTCGAACACAAAGATGATCGCACCAGTAATACCTTTATCACTGCGCTTAAAGATGAGCTTATTTCAGGGGACTGTCGTTCCTCTTTTTCTGGGCTGATGTCTGTAACTTCTTCGTGGATTCTATTCCCCACTTTGAAGAGCTGTAAATCACTTTTCGAACGGATGTTCGTAAATTCGTGCTGCACTTCAGAGCCTGGCGGTCTGTACTATCTGCAAACACTTATGATGTTCGGACAATGGCTGTCCTACAAACTCGAGATGAATTTCAGACTCGGACGGTCTGCAATCTCTGCATGGATTTCTTATCTCCCTGCTTCGGAGAGCTGTAATCACTTTTTTGAACTGATGTTCGTAACTTTTCGTGTTGCACTTCAGAACCTGACGGTCTGTAATATCTGCAAAACACTGTTGATATCCGGACAATCACTGTCCCACAATCTTGAGATGAATTTTTAGAGCCTGACGATCTGTAATTTCTGCATGGATTTTCTCATCTCGTTGCTTCGAAGAGCTGTAATCACTTTTTCGAACTGATGTTCGTAACTTTTCATGCTGCACTTCAGAACCTGACGGTCTGTAATATCTGCAAAACACTATTGATATCTGGACAATGACTGTCCCACAATCTTGAGATGAAATTTTAGAGCCTGACGGTCTGTAATTTCTGCATGGATTTTCTCATCTCACCACTTCGGAGAGCTGTAATCACTTTTTCGAACTGATGTTCGTAACATTTTGTGTTGCACTTCAGAACCTGACGGTCTGTAATATCTGCAAAACACTTTTGATATCCGGACAATGACTGTCCCACAATCTTGAGATGAATTTTTAGAGCCTGACGGTCTGTAATTTCTGCATGGATTTTCTTATATGAACCGCTGCCACCATTTATTATAGCTGTAACATCAGTACACCCGTGTCGGGTGAAAGAAAGACAGGTTGTCTTTTAAATTATTTATTTGATAAACTAAAATAGATTTCTTGATTAAAACATAAAAATAAACTGATCATTACAGCCCTAAATCATACAATATCTGCTAACGCAGATTGGACGCAAAAAAGCGTCCTTTTTACTGTAGTTACAGCATAAAAAAAACTGTTGTTCTACAGAAACCACTGGCGTGGTTTAGGACGTAAAAGATGCGTCCTGTCACCTCAAAATCACATGAAGAACTCTTACACAAAGATTTCACTCATTTTGTTATCTGCGAAGAGAAACATAATCAGTTCCTTGTGTCCGGAGACTCCCAGGGGGTTTTTTCTGCAGTCCTGCTTTTCGCAGGTATGGTCCATTTGTCCGCAAACCAAACAGGAAGTTATAATTCAGCACCTGTGCCCGCGGGGGGTGCTAGTAGCTGTATCGTCACAGGTCACTTGAAATACCTATGCGATGCATGTGAGCAGCAAGGCAATCATGTCTTGTAGATAGACGGAAAGCCATAACTGCATTGCGTCTTGGACTATCAGGAATAAAAGAAGTATTTATTATTCTCCAACTTTTTAATGCTGTACGAGTCTGAAGATCTCGTAAGATATTTTAATTGTAATATTATCTTCAGCAATAAAATCTTATAAAGATTTAATAAAAATTCCACGAAACTAACAAATGAGTGTCAAAATTATAATTTTCTAAATAGATAGAATTTGGCTTATTTTAGACAAAAATTTAAAGTGTCAGGTTGAGGCTGAGATAGTATAAACGGATCTTTTCCCTTTTTGATATTTGTTTCACACAAGGAACAAGTTTTTCATTAGAAATTCACAAAATTTTTCCACTTGTAACTGTAAAAACTAAAAGTTTTGCCCAAATATGGATTTTCTATACTTATTTTAATATCATATATAAAATTCTGAAAAAAAATATTTTTTACCCAATGGTTTATTTGATCTAAATTAAGTAATGGCTTCTCGCTATGGAAGTTCAGAGATATATTGAATTTCTGAGTTGCCATATGTTGACAAAATTTAGTTTTGATCATCAGGATTTATTTTATTGGAAATATCAGTAATTATCAATGATCCTGGGTCACATTTTCTTGACAGTATGGCCTTTAAAAAAATTCTAATGATATTTTATTAAAATCAATCTTATTTCTTATCTCTAAATTTTGCTTGCTTATTTATTTATGAAAGTGTATTACTTGGAGTTAATCACTAGCATTTCTTCTACTGGTTATTAAACTAATCCCATTATAGTGGTTAAAGATAGTTTTAAAAGTTTTTTTTTTTGTTGTATTTTAAAATTGTATTAATTGCTATTATTTATGCAATTATTATAGCTACCCTGTAGGTGTGTTTCTCTATGGAGTTCTAAATACAAGCCATAATTTGCAACTTATGCTATGTAAAAAGAAATAAGTTCATTTGTATGTGTTGGAATATACTAATCTTTGTAAGAAGTACGGAAACTTCCCTCACCGACATCCATGTGCAATTTATGTAGAAAATGAACCATTCCTTGTGCTTTATATATAAAGCATGTCCAGCACATTCAAAGATGAAAATTTAATTTAAACAAGGATGTAAATATTGTGGATTTTTCTAAAAAAATTATTTCTGATTTCTTTTCCTTTTACATTAATATCTGTTTTGGGGGCTAAGGGAAGTTGAAAATGACTTCTTCCCAACCACTCAATGTCAACTTCAGACCAGTCAAAACAAGTACATATCTGCCCACTGCATCATTTTTGCTAACCCTTTTCCTGCAAAAATCTCAGGGCAATGATTGCTCATTTTGTATTGTACGTTTACTGGGTTTGCTGAAAAATGAAGCAGAAAAGTACATTATTTCCAGACATATAGTATTTTGCCAAAACATCTTGAGTGTTCCAGTTCTCAATTAGCAACAATGCTATGATAGAAGATGTGTGTAATTACCGATAAAGTGCCAAAATAAGAACTTGCATTCTTATTTAATGGCATTCATAGTGAAGCAAAGACAAGTTGCAGGGAATAAATCTATTTGATGTGATTTTGAATGAGACTGCTGAGAAATTCATTCAGGAAATAAGAAAAAAAATGTACTTAATCTGCTAATATCAAAAATATATTATATCGGCAAAATGTGCTGATCGGTAGCATATCACCCTGTGCTGGCTATTATCTAACATCAGCAATTTTATGAATATGTGTAATGTGCATTTTTACTGCTACTTCATAATTTCTTAGGATTATATTGCATAATAATAACTATTGAAATGTAATACTTTTTCCAGAGACATTGTTCACATTCCTCAAAGAAGGGCAATGAAGCTATAGCAGAATCTAATATGGCAGCAGTTGAAGGGCTTGCATTAGATTGGATTAGTGGAAATGTATACTTTTCTAATGGAGAGCGATCTGCTATAGAAATGGTAAAAGCTAACACTTCTATTGCACAGGTCAGAAGAATTATCTTAAATAATACGTACATTGACAAGCCTCGTGGATTAGCTGTTCATCCTGTGAAAGGGTAGGTGTAGCTTAGGTTAGCAGCAGGTTCTGTAACACAAAAGATCTGACACTTTTTTGATGAAAAAGTAGATTTTAAGAATACAAGTAACTGTAAAATATTGATAAACTCTAGATATACCTTAATTTTGCCAGTTGTTTGGTTCTCAAATTTTATTATAATCAACATAATACTGTAATGCATGTAATATCTTCTGTGAAACATATGACTTTCATTTATGGAATAGAGAATGCAACTAATATTTTATATTCTGCAAAACATAATTTTATTATATGTCTATGTTAATATGTTTATATAGTAATGAAATATGTAATTTATGTAATTCTAATACATTATGAAAGTGTGTAAGTTGAAAAAAGTAAATTTTATATAGGAAAATGTTTAAAGTTATCATAATCAACAGTAAAACAGTTTTAAATTGTTTAGATAAAGTCAACCAATCTGTAAAATTTAACTAACCATGTTACTCCCAAGTTAGTTTACTACTATATAATGTATTATCAATGTTGGGGGGAGGAAGAAAATGGCGAGTATTTATTGTGGTTAATAACCTGAAACAGTTTTAAGTGATTATATTACACTTTATACCTAATACCTACCTGCCTTTCAAATTTTTCTTCAACAGTATCAGTCCCCCCCTCCAACATTTTGTCCATTGCTGGAAATATGAAAATAGTTCTCCTAAAATTGTATTTTCTTGCACCTTATATGTGTCACTGAATTACTTTTTGAGAGCTTTCTTTATGCGTGAAAGTTAAAAAGAAAAGTCACACTGATGGAAAAGATTTTGGAAAGGGTGTAAGCAATACAAAATTGCCCCCCCCCTTTTTTTTCCCAAAATATGTGTCAAATGGAGAAAGAATTTTTTTTTTTTTTTTTCAAGATTTCTAGGCACTTTTTTTTATTATTATTATTTGCCTTAATATTGTGTCACATGTTAATTTTTCCCTCATTTCTTCTCATAAGTGGATATCAAAGTCATATCAATCATTGCTTATCGAGACATGGTTTTTTAATCTGAAAAACCAATCATCCACTTGTGATTTAATCAAAGCATCTTTAAAGATCTGCTATATTCATTGTTCAAAATTCCAGTTATTCTGGAGTACTCTTTCATATGTCAGGTACTCTGAAAGTAATTCAGTGCAAAGCATTAAGTTTGCTTAAGTATTTAAATGTTTTGAAATCAGAAAAGCAGTTTGAAAGTTGGTGTTAAATATAAGTAAATGACTTCAGATGCTAATATTTAGATAATGATAAAATTTCCTTCTGGTCTTGAAGATTTAACTATCAGGAATCATTTCAGATTTAGTAACAGCTTGTGTTCTGAAGTGAGAAGCCCGGTGGCGCAGTGGCTAGCGTGTTACGCAGCAGCACCACAGGTCCAGGGTTCTATCTCCGGGCTGAGCAAGGTCAACTCAGCCTTTCATCCCTTGAGGAGCTAAACACCAGGGGGGGGGTTCTTGCGACAAACTGACCACTTGTCCAGGACATATGCTCATGCACCACAGAGCCCGTGGTCAAGAAAGCAGATATGAGGACACTGCAAGCTTTGGCCCCACACTGCGCCACTGAGTTTAGTAGTTTGTGTTCTAAAGTAAGTGCCATGTAGCGCTTCTTTATATCACAGCAAGAGTTTGTTGACTTGATAGATATTTTGATGGCAGTAGAAGCATTTAAACATATAATATAAATTTAAAATTACTTCATGGATGCTAAACTCAACTTTTATTTGATGTTAAATTGAATTTAGAACAAACTAAGTACATTGCGTGGCTGAAGTGGTCCAAAAGTTGAATATTTCTTTGTCCAGATTTTATAAGATGGCGGCTCAAAAAAAATTGTTGGATGATCGAGGCTATAAAAAGTCATAAGGTAACTATATAAAGATATATGACTCATAAATTAGTTTCTAAAGGATTCCATTAAATATTTTTCTTTTGTTGCTTGTAATAGCCAAAAGCTCATTAAAATTGAAGATTCATTTTTATATGCTATATCATTTATAGTGATTTAAAACTATGATATACAGCCTTTAAATAATAAGAATCACTTTGTGACTTCAGAACTGACAACACCGGCGTGAACCTGTACGAGCACACTAAAGCAGAGTTTAAATTGCACTGGAGCTGGGCTCAGGTACTTTTCAGTTTTTGACATAAATTGTTATTCTAGCCTGAGTACACTTCAGGCATAAATAAGAGGGTTCTGCACTTCTTTTATGTAATTCAATAACAATTTTGGTAGAAAATTCTTTTGATCCTAAAAATTTTATTTTCATAGTAAAACTTAATCAATTCTCTCTCTCCTGATTGCATGGTTGTCTTTATCTGAAAAACTATCCCTTTGTTCAAGATTAAGAGTTAAAGAAAAGCCCACATTCCACATGTCAAAGACTTATTCTCCAGGAAATGCTATAAATTTGTGAGAGTAAAATTTTCATTCTCAAAAGTATCAGAAGTTATTACCCTAGAATCAAATATGAGTAATGAAAATTGCTGTTTGTACAGAACTTCATTTTGTTCTCAGCTTCTAGATCAAGTCTGATATTCCATTTAACAACTAGAATTATATCATCAGGGGATCTTTCTTGGAAAGTGTCTTTCTTGGTCTCTTGTCTGTTTTCATACTTATACATTTCTGTTAAAATCCTACCATATTCTTTTAATATTTATAGCATTCTCTTTATTTTCATTAGTGATTCTTCAACCATTTTACCTTCTTTCATTGGCATGCTAGAAAAAGAATGACCTTTTGTTTCTGCCATCCCTTGAAATGGTACATTTTACTTTGTATTCAGGTATAAAATTCTGGTTGAACTCTTTTTTTAGTTTTTAAGTGAAAATGAATTTCAGCTGCTGCTCTAAATAATGTAAGGTCCAGTATTTTTTTTATCTATTAAACTATTTTTATCTATAAACCTATTAAACTGATATTTTTATCTATTAAATTAATTTAATAATTTATTTTTTTAAATCTCTTAACATTTTATTGAATTTTAATTGTAGTTATTAGTCCAAAGGGGCTTTGTCCCCGAAGGACTATTGTTTCCGTTTTGTGATTTTGTGGTGAATCACTATAAATGTCCATTTCACTTTTCAAACTGTTGCCACCAAATGTTAGAGTCCGGCATTATATTTGAAGAAACTAAATAATGAAAAATCTGCATAAATGTTTGTATATTTCTCGCATTGTGATAAAACAATGGTACATAGAGCTATCGAATTATGAATGACGTAATTCTCCTACGAATATGGAATTAATATTTGGAATTTGTTTATTATCAATTTCATATTTTGTAAAACTTTAACGAATTTTTGATTAACAGACTCAAGGATTTCAAAGCGAGCAATGGCAACACTCTACAAGGGTGGGGGGGAAACCTTTTTATCTCCAGCATGCGAAACTGTGTATCGGAAATTCTAAAGATTTTAAAATTATTTTGTGACATTGCTATTGAACTGATTTTTATGGTTTAAGTGCAAAAGAACATGATATTTAATAAATAAAGGTTACACACAAAATGTTAAAAAAAGCCCCTTTTGGACGTAATTTAAAATTTGAAACTTTTCAGATTTTTCTTTTTATTAGTTGTTTTACATATAATTTTTTTTTTTTTTTTTTCCTTTCTCCTGGCAGCTTTTCATAGGGCTCCGGCATTTTAAATTTTAGAAATTAAGTACTGAAAGCAAATACATCTCAGTATATGTTTGCCAAGTTGTGTGACAGTAGCATTCAAGAGTATGAAGTTAGGGATTTATAACAGCTAGTACTTCTGGAGCACTAATAATTAAAATGGCTAATAATAAAATTGAGTAAAAAGTGTTTATTAAATTTTTCATTAAATCAGGTATAAAACTGTCTAAAATTAACATGGTTTATATGGCAAACATTGCATATGATAGGCACATACATGAATGGATATAAGATGAAAGTTTTTTTGGGGGGGGGTTCTATTAATGCAACCTTTTATCATGAACCTTTGAAGCATTTTTAAGGTGCCGAGTAGTACTTGCAAGACCAGATTTGATGACAAGTGGTTGTACAGTACATGGGGCTGCCATGCTGCCGGGAAAAGTGAGGGAATTTCATAGGGAATCCTCCAAAAAGCCATTTTCGCGGCATCGGTAATGATAATTTTCTTGGCAAATCATGTATCACGCGAACATCGTTCGGACAGCTGGCGTAGAGCCAATTTTCATAGTGCCAATCAGACTGTGTTTTAGAAAGGAAAGGCAAGGCAAGTTTTCGGCATCTTTGGTTTCCAGTAACCTCGAGAGTCCAGAGATTCACATGTGCAGTGCATGTTGAACGAAAGTAAATTTTCCCATTCTTGTATAAAACAAAAAATCATATAAATTTTTTCTTCTTTCTTAAATGCCTTATTTGTCATTTCGCAGTAAAATAAAATTTTAAAAATTCAGTCATCTGGGCTAGCTATTTGATATACAATCGTGTAAAAAAGTTTAAGACCACACATGGAAAAATCAGATTTATTGGAATTCCAAAACAAAAACATATGTTATAAATGAAAAAAATAGACTTACAACATTATTGAAGTATAATCAGTATTTTGTCGGACCTCCTTTATTTTTTATCACTGCTGCAATCCTTTTAGGCATATTATAAAAAAAAGACTGGCAGTAAGCTTGAGAAATCTCTGTACGCCACATATGCTTTATTGCTTCAAGCAATTTCTGTAGCACTGGATGGTAGCTTCTTCACGACCATTTGTCATAATACACCACAGATTCACATAATACACCACAGATGGGATTCAAATCTGGGCTGGCCAATCAAGCACTTAGATTTGAATAGCCCTCAGATAGTCCTTTACATTCCTTGCCCTGCGACATGGAGTCCCATCATGCATGAAAATTGAACATCTGTGAACATCCACGTGAAGTTTCAACATGTCATGTAACAAATTAAGGTATCGACTGCCGTTCATCGTGGTTTTAGATAGCAGGAAATACACAGCAGCAGTACCAGACGCAGACATTGCACCCCATATAATCTGACTTGGTGGGTGTTTCACTGTTGAAATCTATATCTGTCATTTTATCTTTTTTCAAATGAGTGGCAAATACATTTAGCACATGCAGAAAATTGCTGCACGCTTATCAGAAAATAACCCTATACACCACTGTTGTTCGGCTCAAGTCTGACATCGTCTGCGAAAGTCAGTCGATCCTTTTTCATACTTTGAGTAAATCGAGGTTTCCTTGCAGGTTTATAGGAAAATAAACCATAATCTTAAGTCAAACATCTTGAAATAGTACTCAAACTGATGTTGGTACCATTTTCAGCCAGAACAGCTCTAATTTTACTGCAGGAGATTGTTGGTCATCGAGTGATCTTCCTTCTTATAACACGATCATCACATGCACAAGTTTTTTTTGGGCGACCGCTTCTCTTAAGATCTGCATAATTTCTTGAAATTTTGAATTTTCTGATAGAAATATGAATGGCTGTCTTGCTGACATTTACTTTCAAACTTGTTTCATGTTTTGAAAAGCCAACTTCATGCAGGGCCACTATTTTTGCTCGTTTTTCAACAGTAAGTGAAGGTTTCTTTACCCATTACAAGAATTATACAACAGCACTGTGTACACAAAATCCAATAACGAACTATTGATAAATGACATCACGTTATGTTTTAGCAGTAGAAAGCATTTGATGTAATCAACAAATGAGATAACGCAGTCACGAGCGAAAATGGTGCCATCTGTTAAAATACAGGAAAACGGCTACTGGTCTTAAACATTTGCCAGTGACTGTATCTGTATTCGCCAAAATACCATCCGTTTGTTTAATTCAGTTTTTAATACTTAAGTAATTTATTTTAATGTTATTCTTATCATTTAATGCGTCTTCTTCCTTCTAAATTTATTTATTGTTAGTTAATAATACTTTCAAATTTCAGACAATTTTCTCTGGAATACTTTTGAAACTAATTCTAGCAGTTTTGAACATACTATCACGAAATTTTAATGCACATATATTTACTTATGTGTACTGCTAAATAAATACAAAATACTTGAATTTATTTTAAAATATCATTAAATACATATTTTTCTACCTTTAGTTGCTAAATGTCTACAGAAAAGACATTTTTAAATCCCTATTGAGCAGATTCTAATCTCAGTCCTGAGTGGAGAAAAGAACTATTATACTTATAAAAGTAATGCTTTGGGGATTATATATATATATATATATATATATATATATATATATAGGTTCAAGTGGTACCATAATTAATTTACCCTAAGCACAGTCAATGCACACTATGCAGATAGCCTGGAATTTTCTTGAAACACACCTGGAAAGCCTGGAAGAGTCAGGGAAATTTATTCTCCTGTTTGAGTGGCAACCCTTGAGTGAAAAGTCAGAAATCCAGATCTCCCAACCATTAGCAATTCCCTTTTCTTAAAAAAAAATTTTGTGAAAAGGAAGAAATTGGGGACCCGAGAGTAGCATATGCTTTATGCATGCGCAGTGGACTACCCCCCCCCCCATGAAAGAGCATGTGGAAGGTCCTGATTCTTAATTTCACTTCACTAAATAAAATATGTCGATGTTGAAGAAACACAATCATTTATTAACATAAATCTATATGATCAATAATTTGACTGCATAGCTGCCGCATGCATTTCAAATCACAACATTTATCACTGATTTTACACCTGCTTGAATCACAGTGGCAAATACCAGTGACTTTACATTGGAGGAGTGGAGTGCTTAGTGATAAGTGTTGTGGATCCATGAATGAATCACTATGGTAAAAATATGATACAGGAGATGGATAGGTTTCATGAACAGTTTGGTAAGGAACTGCCAGGTCATCAGATTTTGATCACATGGGAGAAGAAAGCTTTTTGCTTGAGAAGTGTTTTGGATTCACCAGGCTCTTATCCTTTGCTACCTGGATGCCTGGACCTTCAGACACCAGAAAAGGCCCTGTGGCATCATCAAATTCGTATGTTAGTAACAAGCAGTACGCAGATAATAATGCTTTGGGAGCAAATGTGTTTGAAGCCTTCCAGCATGTGACACCACAACTGTTAAAGTGGATGGATAGGAGGGCGTTTAGGCATATCAAACTCTGAAGGATAATGGTGGAGTACATACAGATGTTTAGG
The DNA here is from genome assembly GCF_044657685.1 of Stegodyphus dumicola. Classification (NCBI taxonomy): domain Eukaryota; kingdom Metazoa; phylum Arthropoda; class Arachnida; order Araneae; family Eresidae; genus Stegodyphus; species Stegodyphus dumicola. The sequence goes on from NC_140770.1 coordinate 157,807,081, forward strand.
ACAAGTGTTATTATGCCCGTGTAAAGGAACTTTCTGGACACCCTGTAGATATTCACCCGTGTAAAGGAACTTTCTGACACCCTGTAGATATTCAGAAACTGAAATTTACTGCGTCTATGGTGGTCTGCAGATCGCACAGCAGGTATGCTAAGAGAACAATATTTTATAGACATTTACTAAACAGAAAACAATATGAACAAAACTGGCTTTTGTACTCAAATTCTTCAGGAAAAGTTTATTGCATCACATGAAAACTATTTGGTAGTGTGAGTTATACATTTGTTATAGGTTCAGTGATGAAAAAAATCAGAACATGAAAATTTTACCCTGCATAAAGAAAACCCCTGTATGTTTGTTAACTGTAATTTGCAGAAAAGTGTGAATATTTCAAAAATTAAATATGTTAAATTTCAGGGTATTGTTATGAAGGAGCATAAGCTTGATGTCATTAAAGTTGTTCTATAAAAAAAAAATTCTCATTATTTAATTGTTATATCTTGTGTATAAAATACCCAAAATGCTTTTTAATTTAGTGGTTCCTTTTATAATATCTTGTTATTAAAATATCTAATTTATTTTCAGCTTCCTCTTTATTGCAGATTGGAGTGAAAAAAGTCCTTCAATATCTAAATCATACCTAGATGGCTCACATTATAAGGTTTTATTTGATGCATTAGTTGTCCAGTGGCCAAATGGTGTTGCAATCGATTTGATAGATGATAAAATATTTTGGACTGATGCAAAACTGCATTATATTGCATCATCTAATTTGGATGGATCAAATATGAAGCATGTCATTCAAGGGTCTAAAGTTATTCCTCATCCTTTTGCTGTTGTCATATATAAGGTATATTGAAGTTTTTGGTTATATTGTGCTTCTGTTTGTAAGTTTTATGGATTTAAGTTGAGATTATGTTAATTTATAAGTCAAATAACAAAAAATCAGCGTTGTATTTTCAAATTTTCACAGGACTAGTTTCGATGGTTTTGCCGAACCATTATCCTTAGCTGCAAAAGTGCAAATGATTTGCAGCATGATAGCATTTGCTCTTTTGCAGCTGTGGATGATGGTTTGGTAAAATTATCGAAACTAGTCCTGTGAAAATTTGAAAATATAACGCTGATTTTTGTTGTTTGACTTCTAAATTAATATTTGTTTGGCGTGTTATTGTATCTTAATTGAGATTATGTGTAAGAAATCTCATAAAGCAGTGATACAGTGAAAGTTACATTTTAATTTTATTTAGAATGCTCTTTTCATTTTCACATTAATTTCTCAATGCTTTAAAAATTTACTGTGTTTATTTAAGTTGTTAGATACAATTATTCTAGCTGTCTATAAAATGACTTTGGCTACTAAAACTACATTGGCTCCGAAGTTGCAATCATGCGCAAAAGACTTTATTTCGAGCAGATTTATTAAAGTATTAACAGTATTATGATTTCATTAGCATTACTTTTATTGACAAATGTTATAATTATGGAACTATTAAATGCTGGTAATTTATTCTCAGCTGTAATGGTTGAATAGGCTGCCTGCTTTTTTTTTTTTTTTTTCATAGTTTTTATCTTGTGTGATGTGAAAACAAATTAGTTTTCCTGTAAAAAGTTCCTTTAGAAAAGCGTCCATTCAAAGGCTTAAGTGCTTTGTCTTGATAAATTATCACCTGCATCTCCATTTCTTTATGCTGCATACACAGCAAAAATTTATTGGATTCCTAAGTCGATATATATTAACAAATTGAATCCTTCGTTTTCTATATTCAACAAGTTTAAGAAAAAAAGAGAGAGGGTCCTGTATTGAGTTAATTCCTAGTGTCAGTGGGTATTTACATGTTTGTTCTACTTTTGATGACAAGTTCCATTATTTATATTTATGCCTCTTTTTTTTTTTTTTTTTTTTTTTTTTTTTTTTTTTTTTTTAGTATTAAGCATTTTAAAGTTTAATTATTAACAAGAAGTAATAGAAATTTGTACTTTTGCTGAAATTCATTTAAATAAAGAGCAAACATTTTTGTAAGGAAAAAAGAGTAATTTGTAAATAAAGAGCAAACATTTTATGAACTTTTTTTTCTTTCATATTTTCTTTAATGTCTTAAATATATTAATTAATAGAAAATTAGGAAAATAGAGAAAAGTAAAATAATTACGCAAATTTGTTTGTAAATGCTACGGAGATACATGAAAAGATAAAAAATACCAGAATCATTTGGTAGGTTTAAATACACTTTAATAAATCAGTGAAATGTTTTGAAAATTTATACATGCCACTTTTGCTCGTATGAGTTCGAAATTGGTATTATTGTTTTTAAAAATATTCTCTACGAAGATCAATACACTTTTGCATGTGTTTGAATCAATTTTCAAAGTACTTTTTCCACTTCGATTGAGGTAACTCCAAAACATGCATTTTGAAATGTGTCAGCCGCTTCTCCACGTGTTGCAAATCCCTGGCCAAGTAAATTATTTTTGATGTGAGAGAATGAAAAAAGTCATCGGTTGCCAAATCAGGGCTGTATGGTGGGTGGCTCATCAATTCAATGTTTTGGCCCATCAAAAATTCCTTTGTTTGAGCCAATGTGTGAGAGCTTCCATTGTTATGATGAAGAATGATTCACCTCTTCTGCTTTTTTTGAATTTCCTTGATGTCTTCTGACAAACAAATGGTGATTTATCGTTCGGAATTGACCGTCCTACATTGCTGTAACGCCACTGTCAGCACTTGACCAGTAATGCTGAAAAGACAGGCAACCATTTTCTTTGATGTGCTTTTTCCGCGAACAACTTTTGTTGAATTTGGCTTGTCTTGGAAGACCCATACGGTCGACTGCTGTTTTGTTTAGGCTCATATGCAATTGATCCATGATTCGTCACCTGTGTAGATGTTATACATAGCCTTTGATGCATATTGAGCATATTTTTCCATTATTTCCTTGCACTAATCGACGTGAGCCTTCTTGTGAGCGTTTTTCAGATTATGCAGGATCCGACACGAATAAATCTTTTTCATGGCCAAATATTCATGTAGTATCTTATGCTTTGTCATACTAATGCACAAAGATACCTCAATCTCATGGTGAGTCACATGACAATCTTGCTTTATCAGTTAACGCACGGCATCAATATTTTCTGGCGCTACAAACGATTTTGAATGACTTTTACGGAATTCTTCCTGGAGCGAATGTTGACCATGATTGAATTTTTTATACCAGTTTTTTACAGTACTATAGTATTGTGCTTTATCACTGTATAAAGAATTAAGTTCAATTGAGCACTCTTGTCTTGATAATCCATGTCAAAAGTTATGAAAAATAATCGCATGAAAGTTTTTACGAGTCAATTCCATTTTTTGCCTGAAATGAATTTTTCAATTTACTATGAACAACACAATTTACACTAAAATGGCAAAGTGTTCTGAAGAAGCTATGGTTAAAAATATCCATCTTTCTATTATAATATATTGCAGTCTCCTAGCAGCACTTACTGTTGCCATGTCTGTTGCCAAATAGCAACTTTCATACAACAGATGTTTATTGGTCATGAGTTGGATTTACTTGGACACAATAGATATGCAAGAGTTATTCAGTTGTGGCTATGTCACTGCTGAGTGAAAACAGTGATGATAACTTCCTTCAATCCTATATCAGAGGGGGCCGCCAAATCGATTAGAAAGTTTATTTTATGTTTCCTTCTTTAATGAACTTTTTTTAAACAAAATATCAAATTTTGGCTCTTCAGATGTGCTATAATCCTTTTAATGATGAACATACAATTGTTAGAAAATCAATAAAATGGACAGAACGATATTTCGTCTGACCATTAGAGGGGGACTTTATAGCAATTTTAGATTCCAGTCAAATTTTCTTGTTATATATCTATAATGAGGTGAAAAATTTAAATACTTCCATAAAGTTTGGTTCTTCATTAGTGAAGCAGGGTTCGTACGGTCCTTAAGAGTCCTTAAAAGTCCTTAGGTTTTTTGGAATCAATTTTTGGTCTTTAAAGTCCTGAATTTTGGCCCAAATCAGCAGCAGGTCCTTAATTTTAATCATCTGAAATTTCTGTCTGTTTTTATGACTGCCATTTTTGAGTGTGAATTAGTATTTTGGAGGAATATTTTTTGGTGATTCACTGACACATATGGTTATCTTTTGATTGGGTTCATGGGTTATAATTTGTTTCCATTTCTAATATAAATGATGAGATACTTGAGTTTCTAAGCAAGAAATGAAACATGAGTATTTTGAAATTCATTTTTCCTAATAAAGAGCTCTTAAACAACGTTTCGCTTTTGGGGATGCAAATTCTTTTATTAAACGGCTCTAAATTTGGCGACTTATCAACATGTTGGCGATTTTAAGATCAATTTCTATAGAAAAATTTTTAGATGATTTTTTTTTAAACATTGTAACATTGACAAATTTCACTAAAGTAATGGTAATATATTGAAATTATATTTTAAAAATAACATTAGAATAAAACATTTTTATTCGCTGTCATATTATAAAGTTTCATTTTGGCAACTTATTTTGCAATATTTTGAATCTGAAAAATAGACAAGATATAATGCTATAAAGCACAATTTAAGAAACAGCTCTTAGCAAAAGCAAAATTAGCTATGTGTTTAATTAAAAATGTCTTCTTTTTAATTTTTTCATAGTAAGAGTTTTTCCCGTGTAATTTTCTCAGAATATGAATCAGTTTTCTCTGTAAAATTAATTTTACACTTTTCCCCTCCTTTTTTTTTTTTCCAAAATATTTCTCGCTTTTTGCTGTTACAGAATTGGTAGGAATAATTTTTCTTTAGCATTTTAGACATTGCAGCTTGGAAAGTTTAGAAGAATTTGAAGGCAAGATTTATAGACCCATGATTCTAGAAGATTTGAGAAATATGTGACAAAATTTAAAATGTCTCCATGGTATCAATATGTAATGGATGTATTTTACATAAAGTTTGCTATGAATTTTTTACTTTTTGGAGAGCGTCTGGAAGAACAATGAAAACATAATATTTGAATGTTTTTACTTCTGATACTAGAAGTCTTTTTCTTAACATTTTATCTTCCCTTTACTTTCTCTACTTTTCCCTAGACACAAGCATAGAAAATATCAAAAGTGCTTCTGATCTTATCACATGGGCAGGCATTATAGAAAGGGATTTTTTTTATTAATAGAGAAATTGAAAACTGACAATTTAAAAAATTCATCTAATATGTCGTAATGCATCATAAACAGAGCTGGCACTAGGTATTTCCCCACCTGATGCAATCTCTGTGGATCTTAAATTTTGCTGCCTAGTGACTAAATTCTGCTTCCAATGTCTGCTCTAAATTTTTAAAGTTTTGCCATTTTTAGATTATATCGTTCGGTGTATCAATAAATTATAAAAATTCTGCCACACCAGCTCTGTAACTGGCCTGCTTTACCATATATATTTCATATTTCTTCTGAATGTTCATATTACTAAAGAAATAAAATTAGCCGTTTTTTCGATACATTCTAAATGCATTTAGTGCTTTTTAGATCGACAGAAATCCTTAATTAAATCCAAAAATTCTAAAATAAAAAAGAAACATGTTGAAGAAAGAATCTGAATGCGTAAAGAAAGAATGCATAATTCAAAGATATGTGCAGTTATTATTATGTAAGTTACCCAATTGTTTATGATTTCAGCCTTTACTATAATTCTCCATTTCTATTTCCTCATATGATAGTTACTGAGCCAGATTAAATTAAAATTAAATTGTATAATCTTTGACCACTAGTTCACATATTTAGTTTGAATTTGACTGTTTTTGTTTAATTACGTCACCGTGAGCTGTAAATGATTTTATTAGCATCAGAACATGCCTTTATGTTCTAAGTTGTTTTTAAATAAGAGGCTTATTTAAACCTTTGTCTGATATTGTAATTACTTTCAGATGTAGCAATAATTGTCTAATTGGTTTTGTACTATTTAACTTTTACCAGATCAAGTAAACGCTCATATGTACATTGTGGAGAGGTTGACAAGTTAGGAGCTAAAGCACGCAGAAACTAGTGAAAGCCTTGGTTTGCATATTGCGACAAATTTTTAATTGTTAGAAAATATGCTTAAAGAGAAGGAAATCGATATAAACTAGCCAAAATGTTTGGAAAGGCTTCAAATTAAAATGACGGATAAATATTTTGTTGAGTGTTGTTGTTACAAAACATAATATATGTACATAAACATAATATATGTACATAATATCCTAATATTGTTTAAGAATCAATGTCATAAATTACATGTATTTCAAACTGTGAAATTTTATTAGATTTTGATTTTAATAGGGCTTTTTAAACAATATTGTTAAAAAAAAATAAAATTTAATAGTGGCAATGTAAATCCATAGTGACTAAAGTTATCTAACTACCTAATTTAATTATTTATAGTTGCTTACCCTTAAAAATTATCTCTACATATTAAAGCGAGTTATTGCCTTTCATTAATACTCATTGTGGTCACAAGATAAAACACAAAAATGTAAAAATTCAAGTAAAACTTATTCTTTGTATCCAGTGAGACTTAAAATAATACAAAACAACTTATCACCTCTGGTGCTTTAATGGCATACTGGAACCTTAAAGTATATTAACTGGGTTACAACCCCTGGAACTCTACATGAAGCTACGACAGTAACTGCATCAAACAGAGCCTGGCTAAATTTCAACACTTGCCAACCGTGCCTACATGAGGCCTTTCTGGTTAGTTGTAATCAGCAGGTCTCTCTCTAGACAAGCAGCAGCAGTGACAACATTCAGTCTTTTGTTATGAATCATGCTGATTATGATCTTACTTCTCATTTTAATCTATGCCATTTGACATAAAAATCTACCTGCTACTTACTAAACCTCTAGACTGACCAAGTGTGTGACAAAATGAGACATAAAAATAAATCAACATAAAGCTAACTGTTATTAAAACGTAAATGTCACTTATCTTCTTTCAAGTATGTCCAACTATTATAAGTGTAAAATATTAAATGCTACATGATAAATTGCATAAAGTTTATTTTATTCTCAAAAAATTAATCATTGTGTTAATTAATGTTTAGTAATAATGCATACTACTTAAAGATCTATTTTATTTTTAGAATGGTATTACAAAAGTGAAATTCAGGCATAGATAATATTTTTGATTGAATTTAGTCAGTTCTCATTTGCTCATAGGTCCTTAATTTTTTTCATTAATGTTCCTTAAAAGTACTTAATTTCCATGTGCAGAAATGTGTACGAACCCTGTGAAGCAGACGGGGGCCACCAGGCCCCAATTAAATTAAGTCAGGCCCTGCACAAGGCGTGAGTATGTATATGAAATGTATTATCTCATAGATGTCTATTGTGTTAGCAGAAATACCCTGAGCATTTGCAAAATATGAAGGGGAAAAGTCTTCCAAGTTTTCTTGTATTTCAATGTAAAATTTGGTGCAGTTGCATTATTTACTGATTATGAATTTTTAAAATGTTTCACAGATTTTTGAATAACTCTGTATTTTCCCATCTGATAGTCATTTATCATATTCACTGTACTTTAATAATAATGAATGAGAAAATGCATCTTTTATGTCTTCTTTTTTTTTTTTTTTTTTTTTTTTTTTTTCTTTTTTTAAGGACTGGATATACTTTGATGACTGGAACAAACAAATGATTATGATGGCCAACAAACATGATGGATCAGGGTTGCATGCGTTAATTACTACCGATGATAGAGCTATGGATATGAAGGTCTTTGCTCCTAGCCTTCAGAAAGGTAATAATTAAAGTTTTTTTAAAGCAATATTTGGAAAAGATGGAAAATGGTACTAAATTATTATTAAATACTTACATAATTAAAGTTGTTCTCTTGTGACATTCATTATTTTTCAAATGCCTTATAAATTGCTCTTTGAAAATAAGACAAAACATTGTAGCAGCTTTCAATTTTCCTAAGGTTTTACTTGGATTGACATCTGTTATTAACTCAAAATCATGGTTAATCAGAGGGTATTTATGAAAAATGTAAAAAAGAATATCCATAGTATAATTAGGTAAAGAAAAATTACCCGCGTTCTTGAGCAGTTTAATAAAATATGAAATCGATAACTAAACAAATTCTAAATTAGGACTTCCAGATGCCCATATTCGGTGGAGGATTACATTATTCAAAATTTGATAGCTCCAGGTACCGTTGTTTTATGACCGTGCGAGAAACATACATACATTTATGCAGATTCTTCATTATGCAATTTCTTTAAATATAACATGTAGCAATAATATTTGTTGGCAACAACTGAAAAAGTGAAATGGACATTTGAAGTTTTCTACACAAAATGCCAAAACGAAATTAATATTCCTTCTGGGCTAACAATGAAATTTCTAACAAAATAAGCAAACATGCCGGTATCCCTTTAACATAAAGAGCCGTGACTCCTAGTTTGTTTACATCAATAAATCTATCAAAATGAGGAGCACAGAAAAGAAACTGATGCTCATACATCTAGGTCAAAAGCCACATGACTTAACCGATGTGAAAACTGTTACCATTTAGCACCATCTACTGGCATTTAAAAATTCAAAAATATCATTCTGTTTTCAAGTTACGTGTCCGAGACACTGGGCTAAAGAGATTGATTATAGCTCTTCCCATGTAAGTGATGCTGGTCTGATAAGAGTGGAAGTGTTGTGTTGTGCCTATGTGATGTTGGTCCTGAATGGGTTAAAGGAGGGGAAAAAATCCATGAATACTTTAAAAGTTTTCAGAACTTTGTGGTAAAAAGTGAAGGGGAAAAATATGTGAGTAAATATGGAAATAAATGGCTTTAAAGAACAATATGTATAAGAAAACTTGAGTTTAAACTCGCATAAAATTGTCAGAATGCTTTGATTTTTGCTGTTCAGTCTTTATAAGTTCCAAATTGCATAATGAATAAATTATGTATTGTTGAGAATGAAAAACAACTTCCAGATATTTGGACATCATCTGCTGTTACTGTTATTATCCCAAGCACTTTTCTTTTTCTTTTTTGTCTTTCCTGTAACTCTTTTCTTATTTTTCTCATTTATAGTTTAAAATTTTTTTCCTTCATTGTGTAATGAACCTTTTGTGTGTGTGAGAGCGAGAGAGGCTTTCTTAATTTACACTCAGGTCATCAGAAGTTGTCTGTAGATGCATTTTCTATATTTATTTATTAATATATTAAACTTTACTTTGAAATATCTTTTCCCCTTTTTACTGAAAAATGTCTCATAATGGGAAGTAATATGATTTTCTATAATGTAATATGAAATCCCATACTGATAATAAGAAATAGTATGAATCTTCTTTATTTTTCATAAATTCTAAACAAATTGTTAGAATCATTTATTGCTGTGAAAGTTAATTTGTTTCACGTTCAGTCAGAGCGAATAATGAAAGTTAAAGCTAGATGTTTATAGTTGCCTTATTTTATATATTTTTCTCATAGTCCTCACGGCAACTCGTCAGTTTCATTAGCTAGAACTTAAAGCAGAGTATCAAAAATGTAGAAACTATATTGAAGAAAGTCGTTACTCTCCACAGACTATATTCACCATAAAATTGCCCTTATATTATTACAGAAAGAGAAATGATGCTAGATACAAATATTACCAGTGGAAAGTGAGAGCTTATTACTAAGCATGGCATTTTCTATTAAGTAAGTCAGATAAAGCAGTCAGCCTTCTTGCAGAGAAGGGAAATTTTGGTAAGAAAATTCTGGGTTACATGGGAGACATAAATTGCATTATTAAGAATAAAGCTTATAAAGTATTTGCTGTTTTTTGGAGAATCACGTAACTGTGTTTGAAATTTCATAGTACAGCATTTTCTAAGTAAGGAAGCTGTCTGCCATTTTATTGGCTCTGAGTTCGAACCCTGAAAAAGATGGAATGTCTGTAAATTTATAATATCTGTGTGGCATGGGTAGTTTAAAATATTCAAATGGGGGACCAAGCTGGACAACGTGATACTTTCACCAATAAAATGTCCAAGGCCTTTGCTAACTTCCATCTTGCAATGAATTTTTGTTGATATAACATCTTCATTATTTAAAATATGTGTCACAGATTGTTGCTTTAATATCCTGCATGTTGGGCCTTCTTTGCATTGATTATGTTTTCCTCTTCAGTTATGCTGCATACAGTATAATAGAAATTTTTAATGAAGTGAAATAATCTCTCATTTGAGCATTTAATTAAATATAAAAAAACTTTCTTCCATAATTTTAAGTATTAATTTTTTTTAAAGCTCTGCTTTGATTAATTTATCATTGTTTTTACTTAAAGTGTGTTGAAAAGGGTAACCTAATGATTTATATACTATAAAATTATATTTTTAAATATATATTTGTTTTTTATAAATTATGAATTAGTTCTTTTTGTTTCTTATTGGTTTATATAAATTATGTCTAGTTCCTTTTTATTGATATGCATATTCGTGTCAAGGAGGTTTCTGTAGACAAGGGTTTCTAAAATGAATTGGTTTCTAAATTAATTTTTCTGAAAAATTATTTTTTTCAAAATTTAATTATTTTTTAAAAAGTTTAATTTAATACTAGACTTTACATTGCTAATTTCTTTAAAAACTTCATTGATATTTTCCTTTTAGAACTTTAATTTTTAATTGCTAATTTCTAAAGGTACCACTTTATTGGTATTTCTTTTTGGACATTCTTCACTCTTTACTTTTGGTTTTGACTTTTACCCTTGCTCATCAACATTATTATAAATTTACAGACATTCCATCTTTTTCAGGGTTCGAACTCAGAGCCAATAAAATGGCATGACGAAACATGAATTGAATGATTGAAGAGTTGGGTTTGGAGGCAACTTCCCCTTGATAAGTCTGTCTCCTGCCTGCTCAACAGACATTCACTTATGCATTTTTAAAAAGTTTTTAAATTAATTTTAATTTGCTAAATTGGTGAATTTATTTTCATTGTTTGGTTTTGCACTTGATTTACTTATGCTATCTGAATTTAAATGATATTGTAGATTAGTTCTAAAATTAAATCTTTTATATGTTTGCACATTTTTTTAAAAAGTATTTTAACTTTAAATTTGCTATTTTACGTATATACATGTTTGTTAAAATTTAAATTTGTTTAAATTTAAATTCCATTCCTTGCAGCAATGGTGCAAAGAATTAATTAAATTTGTATTTAAATTAAATTTATTCTTTTGAAACAACTTTATATTTCTTTATATACTTTTAGGTTCAAATGCTTGTAGTGGTCCCACGAATGGTAACTGCAGCCATTTTTGTGTACCGTATCCTAATGGTAATCATGTCTGTCTTTGCCCTGACTGGGCTGTAAAGACTAAACTAAGCAATGGATCTGAAATTTGTTCTTGTTACAATGGGAGTGTAATGTTACAAAATGGAACTTGCAGTCAGAACAGTAAGTATTTTTACATTTCTGTTAAAAATTAGTTTATCAGTTTGTGTTACAGAAAAATAATGTAAGAAATAATGAAATGTAGCAATTCTAACTATTATAAATTTTCCATAATTATTACTGATTTTTACCTTTTACTATGGAATTATGTATGTGGAAAAAAATTGCTACAAAAAATCAAATTTGGTAAGTTGCATATTGAAACTGTAAACACGTGCATAGATTCTGGTGTGTATTTTTATTAAAAACTGTTCTGATGAATTTACCACGTTGCTTTCAAAAAGACAAAGAATTCTTCAAAAATGCAAAGTTTTAGTAAAGAATGGCCATGCTTACTGGCTATAAAATTTTCAGAAAATCATGCATTTTGTGTGCAATTGTAGTTTTTCTGCCTCTAGTAGCAGCTGTGACAGTTGCAGGTATCATGTACTGCAAGACAAACAGCACAATGATGTGAAAATAAGATAACTTCAAAGGCAGTATCAGTGTTTCCATAAAAAAAATTTTCAACAATTGGTTATAAACACAGCATTTATTTTCATCATTTCTGGTGAGACATATTATTTCAAATGCATGTGCTGACTTTGTGAATTCTTATTTTGAATTAACATTTCCCGATTCTGCCATAGCCAAAAAAATTGCTTTTAGAAAGACTAAAGCACATAGCAAATTCTACAAGAAAAGATATTACTAGATAGGATTTAAGTGTATATCTTAATTAGACTGCTAAATTATTGGATATACTAGATCAGCAAAAAGGATTAAAGTACATAGCAAATTCTAGGAGAAAGAATCCTGTTCAGGTGTTGCAGATTGCTCTGTTGGCCTCAGCTACTGTTGGTAATTCAAGTTGTAATAGAGTTCTGTAAAATTCCAGTGTTTGTTGTTTCATACTGCAGTTGAATTCAAGTCCAAATATACTTATCACTATTGTCATTGCTGGAATACACTGGCAATTCTGGAGAAGGAATTTTTAATGTCTTGAACAATGATTTTACTCTGAAGTATATACCTTGGGGAGACTGTGTTGCCTTCACTTGCAATATTCATAAATCGAGATTCTAAATTTTAGATATTTGGGCAACACTCATAATTTTAATACATGTGCTTATTTCATCTTTGCCATTTTAACAGTTGAACGGATTGTACAATTAACCTTTTGCCGAAAACTGAATCATAGTGACATCTGGCTATGAATATATCGTTAGATGGATCAATTTTCACCTGCTAGAAACATCTGATTCTACATATAGTGAACTATTTCTGTCTCCCATTATTGACATGTATTCTATCCAACCATGCCACTCTAAGCTTTATGTTCATAATGTCTCTTCATATATAAACTTGCCATTTTGGGAATTTGAATTTCATGCATGCATTATTCTCTTCAAATTAAAAAATAAGGAAAAGAAAGATACAGGAAACATTGCTTTTGTGATGGTTGGTACTGAAAATGATTGCATTTCAGCTGATTATGTGTCAACAACTTATTTCAGTTGCACAACAGCAACAATTCTAGTTTTCTTAGCAACATTTATGAACAAAGTGCTGTAGCATCATTTTTTTCATGAATGTTTTTGAAATAACAAAACAAATTGTTAAAACATAACAACTTTTATACTATATAAATTAATACTGTTTTAATATGTTTTTATCATAGCCCCCACGAACTTTCGCATTTCTGAATTATGTCGTAATAAAAAGTTTGCGTTCCCTAGTTTAGGACACTTTCTTCCAATGAAAATTTTTATTTTTCTATTTCAGAGTTCCTTAACATTAAGTCACTGCTAGAAAATCATGCATGTAAACTTTATTGTCCAGCCTTCAGTAATACCCTTCCATTTTTTTGTTTCTATTATATTTCTTCTACAAGAAACTCCCAAAATACATGTTCTCCAGATGAAATTTGTTTTGAATGGTAAGATTTGTTAAACCTACAGTTTTTAAGGCCAGTATTGATGATATATCAATTTTTAATGTTGATTTTCAGTGAAGAAAAAACCAGAAAGATGATTCTCACCTGATGATTGTTGCTTTGGAATTCTTACTTTCCAAAAAGGAAACTTACATTTTCCCAGATAGGTTTATTTTATTCCATTATAAGGGAATTTTACAAAGCAAGCTATGACTACATTCTCAAGAAAATGCTCATCAACATTATTGACAATGAATTTCTGAAGCATCCAGAACTGATGGATGTTTATGTGAAAAGGAGAAAGTTTGATTTTCTTCCAGATCAGCACATCATTCTTGAAAAACCTGCCTAATGATGCTGATCAACTTGAAACTGAATTTGCAACTTAGCAGTTTATGATTTTGCTGCACAGTTAGTGTGGCAAGAGTATACCTCTACCAATTATGAAATTCTGATGTCCAATTAAGAAATTCTGATTTTCTGACCAATTATAAAATTCTGATGCCCTGCCTGCTTGTACCTGTACCAGTATCTGAAGTTCTTGGTGCAGTTCGAACTGATAAAGCATGGCACAATATCTTGAGATTGCAAGACAAAACTCCATTGCGCAGATTTGGAAAGTTCAGCAAAGTAATATTTTGAATGCAGTTCTTGTGCAGAAAGTGAAGTCATTTACTTACAACAGTGTTTGCCATTAGAATAATTTAGCCATGAAGAGTTGGCTGCAACAAAGTTGACTTGGCAGGGCAGAGACAATGATGTGGGGGGAAATGTATCTTATTTTTTTATTTTTAAAATGTACGGAATTATTATTTATGTGCCTTTATGTGATGTAACATCCAGTGTATGCTGTTGAATCCCATCCTTCCAAGCTTGGAATACTTGAGTGTCATGACATAAATTCAGTTAAATATTATGATAGCTCTCCTCAAAGGCTGGCATCTCTAGAACTTACTTAATGTTGCAATTCAAAATATAAGAAGGAAGAATAGTTATAATGTTGAATAAATTTCCTCCATTCTCTATAGATACATATCCCTAAAAGGGCATTTTTCTGGACTATTCTTTTCTTTGATTTAGCTGTGAAGTAACACTAGTGTCATTTATGACATTTAGCTCGTGAGTTTTGAAATATAAGAATCCAGGGAAATGGGCTAGCTGCATGGGCATTTTTGCAGTTTTTCCCTTACGTAACATGCATACAAGCCAGTTTACCTTAGAAAGTTCTCCACAAAGGCATCCCTCTCTTTAGGCAGATAGCACTAGTGTGCTTTGCCATTATAAACTAAACCAAAACCAGTCTTTGAAATACTATATGTGTACATTAATGAAAAATGATATATTGATGGAAAATTTTTTAAATGCCTAAATATGTGTTTATTCTTCATGTTTGCTTAATTGGTTTGTACATTGATTTGCTTAATATGAAAATATATACACATCTTTAATTATATTTTAAGAATTTAAAATTGATCTGTAATAACTAGCTGTATTTGTAGAAAATAATAAGAAGATAATTAATGAAGGAATACTAAAAAAATAACACTCAGTGAGTGATTTTTAATTATTATTATTTATTTATTTTTATTTTATTTTATTTTATTTATTTTTTTTTTATTTATATTTTTTTCCCTTGCGTTCAGTATGTCACTAATGTGTAACCAGTCATTTTGTGCATGTTTGGGTTTGTTAATTTGTTCATCCGTCCATCACAAATTAAAGCGTCTTATATTGAGCACTGACATAGAGAAAAGCAAAATTTCTTTTGCATTGACTGGTTTAGATTGCTGTTGTCATTATATGCCTTTTAAAATTGTTGTATGGATTGTATATAA
This sequence comes from Stegodyphus dumicola, assembly GCF_044657685.1. Taxonomy (NCBI): domain Eukaryota; kingdom Metazoa; phylum Arthropoda; class Arachnida; order Araneae; family Eresidae; genus Stegodyphus; species Stegodyphus dumicola. Next base: position 157,822,245 of record NC_140770.1, read on the forward strand.
ATTCTGACATCTCTCTTTTTTTCCTGCCTGAATTTGCAGTGTGAACTTCTACAGATTTCAGAATTTAGTAAATAGTAAAGCTGTGTAAAATGCTATAGTATAAATTATTCTTTAATTTTTCTAGCATCTGTATCTTGCAAAGAAGATGAGTTTGCGTGTCATAATAATATATGTATTAGCAGAAGCAAGCTGTGTGATGGTGTCAATGATTGTGGTGACTACAGTGATGAAGGAAGAGACTGCGGTAAGGAATTATCTTTGGCTTGAAAAATCTATTTTAAGATGCACAGTGATTTAAAAATTACATGAGCTGAAAAGTGTAAACTTTCCAATTTTTTCAAAAATCTCTAAGAACTAAATTTTTAAAAACATTTGATAAACAAACCATTTCATAAAAAAAAAAAAAAAAAAAGTAAATAAATGTGGGACAAAATTTATAAAATTTTATTTCCAAAACATTTTTATGGGTAGTTAGTCATGAAATTCAAAGTTACAGTGGTTCAGTATTCTATTTAATGTTAATTCTGCATAATTTTCCATGCAAATAGGGTTCAGGGAAAAGGAACTATTTCCTTTTCAGAGATCATGTCTATATATTTTGAAGGTAAGCAATTATGTATATGTCCATGTATGCCTAATAGACCCTGGTTGAATATATTAGCTAACGTTAAACAGTATCTCTCTAATTTAGCAATATCAGTACCATATCAACTTACCTATCTCTTTGACTATGTACACTGTGCAAAAAATGGGGGGACCATTCTATAGCTCTCGTTCTATTGGGCTGATTGATGAAATTCAAACTGCATTTTTCATGTCTTGAAAGTGTGACTTAGGATATATATTTGAATTATATATAGCATTGTTCTAACTTAGGTATTTTGACACAAAATAGGACTTTTTCTGAAATGGCATGCCTATTTTTTTTCCATATTTTGATTCTACGACTCAAATTATGCCAGACTCGTAAGTTTTGTAAAAATTGCGTGAGTAGTTTTTAAAAAATTAGCTCTCAAAATTTTAGCTCCTCAATGCTAATTGAGTTTGGTATATATTTATTAATCTCTCTTTTTTTATTAAACTTATTTGATTCTTCCTCTCACATTTCGAAATTCAGGTAGATTCCAAATAAAATTCACCCATTTTTTATGATTTATTTTTAAATTTGTATTTTTAAATAATTTTTATAAATGTTAAAAAAAATCTGAATTATAACCTATAAAATTTTTACAATCACCTTAAAGTAGATGTATTTCTAAGCATACCTGCAAAAAATTAGAGCTTTTTATTCAAAATTTACAAAGAATATACGTGAATTTATATATTGACACGTTTTGAAATTTGGCTTATTTGTTGAAAGCGATAATAATGAAAATTTGGTAATGCACTTTGTTAAAAATTATTTGAAATTAGAAACAATTTGACTTTTTTTCCGCTCATCCACAATGTAAAAAGGTAGGAATGGTATGACTTTTCTTCTGTTCCTGCACAATGGAAGGGAAACGAAAATAGGTTGCTATATATTAAGAAGTTTGCCAAGTGAATTATTTTTGGCTCAAACTGACAAAATTATGGCAAGTTACATTATTGAATTTCTCCATAAATTTCACACCAAATTTTACAAAATTTAATATTTAGGCATAATTTGAGTTGTAGAATCAAAATATGGAAAAAAAATTGGTATGTTATTTCAGAAAAATTCCCATTTTATGACAAAATACCTGTATTAGAATTTTTTAAAAATCTAATACAGTCAAAAGTCTTTAATCCGGACTCGTCGGGACTTTGGTGATTCCGGATTATCGATTTTTCTGGACTATAGATCATCAGTTTAAATCTGGTAAGATGGCATGCAGAAATTATACAATTAAAAATATGAAATTGTAATTTATGAAATAAAGAGCAATTGTGATCTAAAGGATATAAAAATTTACAAAAAAAAAAAAAAAAGCTGAATATTTATTTTTTTACTTTATTAAACATTTCTTTCAACGCGTGCATGCGTAAAGCATACATTACGCATAGTCAAAATTAGAAAATTGCAACCAGAAAACTATTTATGCGTATTCATGATATTTATAATGATGAGGAAATTGATTTAAATCATATCGGAGTACATCGAGATGAAACACTACATTTAGTAAGGAATTGTAAGCCGAATAAAATAAAAACATCTGCCATGAAGATAAGGATAGTGCTGACAGATCAACTTCCAGTTCATTGCGCGCCGCGACGTCTCACCCCCCACACACACACACACACACATACACAGAGCAGCGTGAAATTGATAAACAGATTTCGGAATGGTTAGAGAAACAAATCACTTCTCTGTCACTTTCTTCATGCCTTTATCCATTTTTTGCAGCAGTTCCACTTTTTGTTTAATGGACATCGAAACGTGCTTTTGCTTTGTAGATCCTTTGGCAGCTCCAGAATTGGAAATTCTATTTGACATAATTGAAACTTCAAGCTTACTTTTATAAAATTGCTCTAACAGTCTGCAAAAAATAATAAGCCGGATCCAATTCGAAGATTAAGGAACAACGCAATCTGCAACATTAACTGAATTAGATAATTTTAGCTTAGCTTATACTGTCCGTTATATGCTAAACGTGCATGCATAAACGTATTATGCGCATGCATAAAGCTGTTACTCACATGTGTAAATGCATATGTGCATTGGGTTTACGCATGCGCAGAAAGTTTGTAGCTTTGAGGTCCGGATTATAGATCATTCCGGATTATGGATGTCCGGATTAAAGATCATTCCGGATTATGGATGTCCAGATTAAAGACTTTTGACTGTATATACCATAAGTCGCTCTTTTGAGACATGAAAAACACCTTGAATTCTGTCAATTGACCCAGTGGAACGGAAGATATAGAGCTGTCCCCTTTTTTATTTTTTTGCGTAGTATACCTCTTAACTATTCATTTATTCTTCAGTCTGTTCATATAAATGTGCAGCTAATTGTCTGCCTATCTGTCTGTGTAATTATGCATCCCTACTACTAGGAAGTTCTAGCTGAAATCTCCGAGACTCGGAGGACAAGACGACACTATATAGCATTGTTTTGATAATCCAGTTCAGTGTAGTTTTTGATAATCCATTTACACTTTACTGGAGCATTCATACTCCAGTTCGAACACATGTAATCCATTATAAATATATTGCTCTTTTCTGGCACCACTGTGAGATTTTCATTGTATTTTGGGTTCACTGCATAATTGACATAGATGCGATGTGCACATTTTCAGAAATCATAAGTACATTGTACAGGACAGTACTTTGTTTACAGTACAAACAAATAAACAGGTATAGTTACATAAGGTTAAAGTAATTATTATGCTAGCTTGCAGCATAACATACATAAGCATTATTTATGACATCCACTTTCTGATGTCTGTTCCGGCTTGGTATCTCGTGGGATAGAGGCAAAAGTGCACATCATTTAGGCTAAAGTGCGCATGCATGGTGTTCATAAAATCTTGACAGTGTAGGTAGTGTCCTGATTCATCTCTTTGGTTTCTCCATTAAAATTAGGACAGAGATAGGCAGTCCTAAATTGTCATTTGTAGGACTTAGCCATGATGAATATGATTGATATGAATAAGTCAGACAACAAAATGAACAATGTAGTATGTGTAATAAAACATGCAAAGGAATGCATATTATTCAGTTTGACATAGCCTAGAAAGAAGAAAAACAATCTGGGTATCTTGTATTTTCAAATAATTGAATAGTTGAAGTTCTATTGAATTTAATCTATTTCAATTTTTCTTATATGTAATTTAGATACTACTTGTGATTCTGGTAAATTCAAATGCAAGAATGGGCAGTGTATTCATGCAACATTCAGGTGTGACTTTGATGATGACTGTGGGGATGGATCAGATGAGCTCAGTTGCGGTAAGTGAAATCATACGAATGATAGTTTTGGCATTTTGCATGCTTTGCTGTTAGTTCTTCTTCTGTTTTTTATTCTTATGGTGAGTGCATTTTTAATGTATTTTATGTTATATATGATTTACCTAATTAATTAAAAGTTTACATAATTTTTATAAATACATGTCATTTAATCAATGATGACATGCTAATTTGTAAGAAACAGTTCAGTGTAGTACTTTTCAAAATCTCAAAAGTTGATGATTTCCAAAAATATTAAGGTAGTATTCCTAACATTTCTGCTTTCAGTTTTGATACCTGGGTATTAGCTGGCACTCACCATCAAAAGTATCATGCATAACTCTGCTTCCCAGGAAGTGTTACAGCTAAGCCTAGAAACTCATCTGATTTCTTCTAGAAAGATAAGATTTTTTTTGGGGGGGGGGTTCACTTCCCTTTTTAACTAAACAAGACAAGGGTAGGAATAGTTTGTTATTATTATTACTATTATTTCACTATTAGCTTTAAGACCAATGGAAGCAAGTGCATATTTGCATTGCATTATCTTTTTGGTAACCCTTTTCAAACAGAAACTTCTTGGAACAATATTTGTTTGCCTTGTGTTAATTTTTATAGTACTGGGGGTCATACATTTACTAAATTTGCTAACAAACAAAAGAAACCCATTTTTTTCCAAGCATGTGGTTTTTTGCTCATCACTTACTTGCCTTTTTATTTAACATAATTCATATAAGAGCAAAAAGCAAGCTGTAGTGATCCACTTCTAAAATGTATTCAAAATCACATTAGATCCTTGGACATACCTATGCGTCATGTTAGAGAATAAAGAACACCACTTTCTACAAAAATATCTTCTTACTAATCCCTCTGATCTAAGTCAAATCAGATCTGTAAGTTCATTCACCTTCATAACTTCCAACATGTATGTAGGTCTCTTCAACAAGTCTTCATGCATCAATGCAACACAACTAAGTAGATGTTACACAGTAGCTTCAAGTCTTTTACATTTCATGTAAGTTGGAAAAGTTTTAGTACCCAAAAGTCTGAGAGTCCTAAAATGTCTTAGTGTCCTAAAATGTGAGAGTCCTAAAAAAAAAGTCAATTGAGCCAGAGCCGTTTGGTCCTTCCTGTCACCCTTGAAACCAATAGCAGTACCAGGACCTGTACTATGATACCATGAGTGTGTCAGTAGCTATCTCCAAGAATTGTTAATTAAAAACCTTTCTTCTTAAGTATACTAGGTTGTATGATGACTGTGGACTGTGTACTTCTTGAGTATACTAGTTCGAGGCAGGTCAAAAGTTTAGCATAAACCTGAGGTGTGGAAGTATCCTCCTTTGCTTGTCTGTCAGCTGTAGTATTATATTTTAGATTTACATGAGATGGTATCCATTGTAATTGGAGGACAGAAGATTCAGACAAGGTCTTGAGTTTTTCAATAACTTAAGTTCCAAGTTCAAGTCTCTAATATTTCTCCACTTTTCTAGGTATTGAATTATACTTTGGCTGTTTGTAAGGATCCAACTTTCCCCAAATAAAATCCAGATAAACACAGTCCAAAGATTGGCAATCAATTCACAGCTGGAAGTGGAACAGAAATTGGTATTTCTACACTTGTGAGATATTTCTCCCATTCCAAATTTAAGAAAAGCTCTTCCACCAGTATATCCATGTTCATTCTTACTGCCATCTGTATACGCTGTAGAACTGCCTCAACAGGGTATTCTATTAATCACTTCCAGAGCAACCTGTCATATGTATTCAGTATGTTGAGAGGACTTATTAGTCAATAACTCTGTATGAAAAAGCACACCAGCCGATGAGTTCGTAGGGAATGTGATATATTTTAAAGAATTAAACTCATCAGAAGACTGCAATACATCCAGTTTCTTGGCATCACTGAGGGGACTATCCCTTTCTAATCTTTGAATATTTTGCCAATCATTCAAAAAGATTGCATTACGATGTTGATCACAATAACTTAGGAGTTTGATAAAGTATTTAGTAAGATTAGGGATACTAACCAGCTGCAAAGGTTGCAAATCAGCCTCGTAAAGAACGATTTCAGTTAGAGTGCTGTTGCAAAGTCGTGTAATAAGGTATACTACTGTCAGTTGTACCCTTTCAGTATTTGAAGATTTGTAGCTGAGGCAACATTATAGATTTGAAAACCATATTCAAGAATCAGTCTTATAAGGCAGATATAAGTTGTCCTTAGGGTTTTGGCTTCCATTCCCCAGTTGCGTCCAGAAATAAATTTCAAAATATTCTCTCTTTCAGCCCTAGATATCAGTAGGTCAATGTGCTTATTGCTTGTTATTTCAACAAGTCAAGGACAAAACCAAGATATTTAGGATTCCTCTCACACTGTAAGAGGTGACCATGAAGCAAAATTTTTAGACAAAAATATACAGTGCAAAGTCTGTAATCCGGATTCGTCGGGGCTTCTGCGATTCCGGATTAGGGGTTTTTTCGGATTATAGATGATCAATTTAAATCTGGTAAGATGGCATGCAAAAATTATACAATTAAAAATATGAAACCATAATTTATGAAATAAAGAGTTATTATTATCTAAAGGGTATCAAAATTTACAAAAAAAAAAAAAAAAAAAAAGCTTAATATTTATTTGTTTACCATATTAAACATTTCTTTCAATGTAAGTTGTTTAAGTTGCTTCGTTTTTTGTGCTAATACTTTCTCATTAATTCTATAAACATACATAATTTGTTGTTCAGTTACAAAGTTCCACTGTTCAAGTCTTGTAATTGCTGTGTCGAGAATACCCACTAACTTGTCAGTCGAATTTTTTTTCATTTTCAATAACCTTTCCGTCACTTTCTATTCGAAGCACGCATTGGTAAACGCTTTACGCGCATGCATAGCGGATGTGCATTAAACGCACATGCGTAATTTGTGGCTTTGAGGTCTGGCTTATAGATCATTCCGGATAATGGACGTCTGGATTACGGACTTTGTACTGTACTTTCATTTATACTAAGAATTCGGATTATAGATCATTCCGGATAATGGACGTCTGGATTACAGACTTTGTACTGTACTTTCATTTACACTAAGAATTTGCATGCAGCACGGAACAGTGCTTGCCCAGTGGCAAGATAGAATTACATGAGAAGCTTTGTGAGTACTACATTCTGTTGAACAAGCTAGAAACCTATTTCCAACATATTCCTCCATCTGAATGTCTTGGGAGGTAAATTCACATATTTATTAAACACAGTACAAGCATAATAGTACAGTGTAAAATATTTTAAACGAATATGAGATATTACAATATAGAAATATAAAATTATTCTTACCAAAATGCTGTAACAGATTTGAAATACAAATTATCTGAAAAGGTAGCATTTCATACATACAGCAGTAAAGACATGCTAAAAGATAATACTAAACCTAGGGAAAAAATCAAATCAGTACAGGGTATTCAAACAAGCATACAACATTTCACAGATCATATTACTGGTTTCACAGTTCAACCACTAGTCATAGAAATAGTTTAGATTGCAACCTTTTGGAACGCATTATCCAGATGAAGTCTGTACAGTCCTTGTACTGGTCGTAGAAATTCAGAAGTCTCTGTTTTTATGAGGGCAAGTCTTATTTGCCCATTACAACCAGGTATCAGTTTTATCATATGTACCAGGCTCCAAAATGCATGTTTCTTGTTGCTGTCTTCCAGTGGAACAATTTCACCCACTTCAAGAAATTTAACCATAGAGTTTGACATAATTGTGCTAGATTATTATCTATACAGAATCTTACTGTGAGTTGTTCTTTCATTTTTTGTAGATACTCAGCTCATTTACTCAGTTTTTCTTTATCTGCCATTTCAATATTAGGTACTTCTGATCTAGAAATCTTCTGCAAAAACATCTCCGGAGTTAATAAAGATACATCTTCAATGTCTTCGGACATGTAGGTAGGTGGCCTGATATTAATCACTCTATCACAATCGTGCAGAACTGTAAGCAGTTCCTTATAATCCAGGGCAGCCCGACCTAGGACTTTTCTCAGAATCTGTTTCACCTTTTGAAAACTAAACACTACCCCCAACTGCCCCGCCAGGTGCAGAGGCAGGATTAAATTTCCACTGAATTCTTTGTTCAGTGGCTTTTGAACTCAGACTTTCCCAATAAAATGCATATAGAAGGCTCTCTGGCCCTTTAAAATTACTCCCAGTGTCTTGAGTATATTCACAGTGGAAATCAAATTAGATACATGCACATTAGAGAGTAAAGAATACCATCGTCTACAAAACTGTACTTTTATTTATAAATAGAATTTGCATGCAGCATAGAACTTACAAATCCTAGCTTCCATTCAAAACATACTTTTGTTTCACACAGGTAGCACATGTGCAGTGACAAGATAGAATTACAAAAGAGGCTTAGCAAGTACTGCTATCTATTAAACAAATTAGAAACCTATTTCCAACACAAGCTACAGAGAATAACAATCTGTCTGATGTGACTGCCAAAGAATACCCACTAAAATTTGATTTTTTGTTTAGTGTCATAAATGTTTTTCATTGCTAAATTCATTAGTTTTAGATTATGTTTGGTGCCTCATTAGATAACAACTGATATCCAGGTACCACATTTTTTTATGCTGTGTCTTCCAGTACATTTGCTTTATTATTCCAATATATGATATAACAAATAATATATGATAGTATTTAATGTCTGTAAAAAATAAAATATTTTAAAGTGGCATGATAATACAAGGTAACTAAAAAAGTTCTTACTTTTTTGGACAGCCAGAAAGAAAAAGTCATAAAACAAATAATACTCACTGCAAATCCTCAAAGTAATCACCGTCAGCATCCAGTGCCTTTTGCCAATGAGTGGCTAACTGTGCAATGCCATGAGTACAAGCCTACTGTGATCATTTGGCCCACTAGCAGGAGCTCATAGTGCACCATTTGGCAATTAGTCCATCATATACTGAGCATGATCTTGCATGGGTAGAGAGAAGGTCTCACAGTGTAAGGCATAGGGTCCCGTGGTGACAACCAATGTCTGGAATGCCTGGTTGTGTCATACTGTACCCACTTTTCATCGCTGGTGAGTACTCAATCAAGTATGGATGCATTGCGGTGCAGAGTAAGCAATGACAAACAGGCAGCGACATGCTGTTACTCGTTTGCATCGGACAGTGAGGGGGGTACCCATTTGCTCAGCTTGTATGCCTTTCCTGTGCAGTGCAAATGGAGTCTGATCATTTTATCAGGTACCTGGAAGTGTGCAGGAAGCTCATCACATGTTTGGCTACTGTCACTCTCTATGGCTGCTCTCAATGCCTCATTGTCCAGCGCTTGTGGCTGATCATTGTGTGGTGCATCACTAAGAGACTTATCCCCTGACCTGAACTTCTGGAAATATTGCCTAGTGGTTCGTTTGTTAATGGCATAATCCCCAAAGGCCTGGCAAATTCGCCGACTTGATTCTGCTGCTGACAAGCCCACTTTAAAATCATACCGCAAACTACTCCAAACCAGCACCTTTGATGCATCCATTTCAATCAGTTGCTGTGAAGAGCTTGCATTATTTATTGAACAGTAATAACAATGCAGAATATGTTAGTTATCTTGATTGTACAAATGTAACTAAAATGTTTCTGAACAGATTTCATAAGTATAAGGAATTATAAGACCAATTCATCCCCTTGCTATTTTTACAGAGAAGCTTTCCGTCATAAATAATTTTTCTCTATAATTCAAAAATTATGCAGAATAATTTTGCTGTTATAATTTGCATAATTTTGCTGTTATAAAACTTACTAAGTGTTTGAAATTCTAGATTATCCAACCTGTACAGCTAGTGAATTCACATGCAATAATGGCCGTTGTATAAGAAAGGAGTACGTATGTGATCTGGATGATGATTGTCGGGATGATTCCGATGAGGCTGATTGTAAAAGTAACTAAATTGTGTTCTTTACTTAAACAGTGTTGAAATATTAAATCTTCAGTATATACTTAGACAGTGTTAAAATATTATATATCACTTCTAAATTAATATTCAGAAGTTTCATGTTTGTTTTTCTTTATTCTGAACTTTCTTAAATTTGTAGATCCTGAGAAAGTATGCACAGATAATGAATTTTTCTGTGCTAGTGGAAGGCACTGCATACCTTTGTCCTGGCGATGTGATGGTGATGGTGACTGTAATGATAATTCTGATGAATTACATTGTGTTAATATTACTTGTGAATCATGGCAGTTCAAATGCAAAGCTGGTTCATGTATTTTTGATTCATGGGTATGTGATTCTCAAGATGACTGTGGTGATAATTCTGATGAAGTTAATTGCAGTAAGTGTTTATGCTTCTCAAAGTTTAATATTTTATACTGATTTTGCAACAAAAATTGTTTAATTTGTAGCTCTTCTCATTTTTAAATGTATCATTTTTGTTCTTCTTCCCCCTTCCCAGTTTACAAAATTGTTTTAACTAACCAATATTTTTTAGTGTTTGCTTGGCTGTTTCAGTTTTTCCTCTGTGTCTTGTATTTAGTGTTAAGGAACTTAAGTGTATATCATTTGCATTATTGTGTTGTGATATCACTAATACTTATCTACCAAATCTCCCAGTTTTTAATTTTTGGCATCTACTTATGGAAATGGTTTTTAGCCATAAATTAAATTTATTAAATTTTATTAAATTAATGAAATTTAAATCGTACAAATTTCATTCTCATACAAGTGATTTTCAGCATTTTTTTTATTAAATTTTGTTTCATAATTGTCTTAGCTTATTGTAAACATTTGTGAACTTTATATAAAGTTAATTTAATATATGAATTTTATTTAATATTTAATAAATTAAAATTTTTTAAATTTTATTATGCATCAATATGTGATACATCAATATTTCTCAATCTATAGTTCTCAAAGCCTATCCTTGCAGTCTTTCTAGGTTTCCAAAAAGTTAACAAAATTAATCAAGATTTTACATCATTTCTTGTGATTACATTTGGCTAAGTACATGCTCATATCTTTCAGATATATTCTCAAAATTGAATGAATTAAATCTCTGTGTGCAAGGTTTGACTGTTTTCATTGCCCAAAGGGGTTTTAGGGAGCCTTGGTTTTTTTATTAATTATGTAAAACAGAGAAGTGTTTTACCATATTCAGCCTTGGAATCTATTTTAATGGTAATGGATTTTGGTTTTAGGAAAAATATTATGCAATGGCACATGTTTGTGACTTGAAACTCTGAGATCACTGTTTGAAACTGGCTTGTTTTCCAAGGGTTTCGAATTTTGTGATTGGAATTGAAAATTCGTGGAAGTGATTCATAATTGGAATTGAAAACCCTCGGAATTATTTTAGGCAGCTGAAATTGAGTAAGCTAGTTTCAGATTGTGATTTCAAAACCTTGGAATTACAATTTGAAACTGTCTTATTTTCCAATTAACGTATTTTCATGCACTTGTGATCCTTTCCATTGTAATAACTGAAAGTGACAAACTGCAGTGTACTGTGTTTAAAAGCACTTTGATAAGTTAAAGCTTTCCATACTTATTCAGAAATTTCTCAGTTTAAAAGTAAAACAATTACAAAATGAAATTAATCGAAGAACATCAAATTTAGACTATCTAATTAACTAAATATATTTTACATCAGAGTCATATTATAAATAATCAAGTAACATGAACTATGTATTATAAAGCTAATTCAAATCTGTTCAGGGTCCTTTTGCAATTGCTTCTTCGTGCAGCATGGGAAAGTTTCCCAAAATGCCCGGTTTTGGTTCCAAAAAACCTTTCAAATATTTTTTGTATTTTAAGTTTGGCAGCTTTGCTTTTGAGCAAACTTCACATTATTTGCAAAGAATTCAGATTGCTGTGTAATGTGTTGAAGCAGTTTAATTCATTGTCATTGGAAATTGTGAGGTATAAACAGAAACCAAAACAAAATTGTAGAAAAATTTATTCAACTTTTTCACATGGTCTATAATTCATTGTCTTCGGAAATTGCGAGGAATAAATAGAGACCAAAACAAAATTGAAGGAAAATTTATTCAACCTTTTTCACATGGTCTGTAGAGTCTAATTTTTTATGAAGCCATTTAGTCAAATATTCAAACAGCAATGAACAGAACAATATATCAACAGGGTATGTTATTTCCCACTCCGTTTTAAGGTGCAAACTGTAAATCTCCTTAATAAAGTAAAATTTTTTTAGCCTTCTTTAATGTAGCAAATGCATGATAAGTCCCAGTCTCCAGGAAAAAGTTAAGAAATAATTTTAGAGTTATGCATTTTAATTTCATTATGAAGCTTAAATCAATATGTATATTATAATTTATAATTCTCTTTAAACTGTTTTTGAGGCTTTCTTATCTATTTGTATGTATGTGTTATAGTAATGGGAATGAACAGGAAAAGTCCTCGAAGGTTGCATCCTAAGGTGTAATACTTAAGAGAATTTGCTGAAATAACGTAATCAACAGATATTAATGAAACCCATTTTGTCTACAAAATGCAACAATATGTGTGTTAACAGAATCTGTATATGAAAAATAAAAATTAAAAAAAAATTAGGTAATTATTTTCATTAGTAAGCCCCAGACCATGCTCTAAGTACAGAAATGTTTAAGTATACAGTGGTGGCCAAAATTGTGGACACTTTTGGAAATTTTTATCTTTTTGAACTTTGTAAGCTTATAGAAAATGTTACGTTTTGCAAAATGCAAACTTATATATATCATTTTTAAGAGAATTTATTACTTAATTCAATACAAAACACAAAATTCAATTATTTGCAATGCAAAAAAGTTATATGTACTTTAATATAAATAAAAAACACAGTTATGAAGTGGTTTGTAATGTCTAGCTTTCCTGGCCAATCACTGTTCTTGTTCTGAGAACCAATCAAATGTTAGTAACTGCCAGTAGAAGCTGACATCATGTTTACACTTGAAACAATTCATTATTTTGCTTTGTTCTGTAGAAGAAGGACCTGTTTCTTATACACTGCAATTACAAGTAGGAATTTTTGTAAAAATTTTTAATATTTAGTCAAGAAGCAATGACATCAAATAAAAGAGTAGATTGGACACCTAAAAAGAGAGGTAATATTATTGTGTTACGAGAAAGTGGTTTTTCCTATGCTGAAATTGCAAGACAGCTGGGTGGTTCAGTGACTACATCCGGAGTCTGAAAGTTTTGTTTACAATATCAGGAGACTTCAATAAAAAACAAAGAAGGAAAAGGCTGAAAAAGGTGCACCACATCTATTGATGACAGAAGAATAAAAGGACTATGTCTCCAACATAGAAAAATGTCATCAGCAGCCATCAGAAGTGATCTGAATGATGCTGGTGTTTCTGTCAGTTCAAGAACAATCAGGAGAAGATTAACAGATGTTGGACTGAGAGGTAGAATTCCACGAAAAAAGCTTTATCTTAATTTTCAGCAACGAAAAAAAGACTACAGTGGGCAAAGGAACACATTAATTGGACAGATGATATGTGGTCACAAGCTATATGGAGTGATGAAACTAAGACATTGTTATTCGGTAGTGATGGGCGAAAATATGTAAGACGTAGAATAGGAGAAGAGCTACATCCTGACTGCATTCAAGCAACAGTGAAGTACCCAGTTAGTGTTATGATTTGGTCATTCATGTCAGCAGATGGTATTGGTCGCCTTCATGTCATCAATGGGACACTGAATGCCAGAAAATACATTGACACTATTCTAGAACCAAAACTTCTACCTTCCATCAGAGATCTCTTTCCCAACAATGCTTCGTTTATTTTTCGGCAGGATTCTGCTACTTGCCACACGGCCAAAATATCGAAAGAGTGGTTTTGTACAAAGAGCATTAAATTGTTGTCATGGCCAGGAAACAGTCCTGACCTGAATCCTATCGAAAATTTGTGGCACCGTTTGAAAACTCTTGTTGGAATGAGGCGCCCATCAAATAAAAGGGAACTAATTGAGGCTATAATTGTTTCCTCGCATCATGTAATAATGAAAGAAGAGCTTAAAACTCTTGCCAGCTCAATGAAACTTCGATGTGAAGCTGTAATCAAAAATAAAGGGTACCCTACTAAGTACTGATAACTCACTGCAATCATCACTATCTAATGTATATCGATAACTATTATCGTTTAACTTTTTTTGTATTGCAAATAATTGAATTTTGTGTTTTGTGTTGAATTCAGTAATAAATTCTCTTTAAAATGATATATACAAGTTTGCATTTTGTGAAACGTAACATTTTCTATAAGCATACAAAGTTCAAAAACATAAAAATTTCCAAAAGTGTCTACAATTTTAGCCACCGCTGTAGATACTTAAGAATACATGCAAGGTACACTGCTCTACTACGGAATCAATTTAGTTTCCACTCCTGATATTGTATACGCATAAAACTTCCTTAAAGCCAACCTAATACTGGTGCCAACAATTCAGTGAATTTGACAAGTATCATATCTCTGTTTTCAGGGAAATATGCTGACCATACTTGATGAATCACTCAAGAAGAATCTTAAAATGATAACACAGTTAAACAGCATCAAAACCATTAGTAACAATAACTTCTATAATTATCATGATGGTAGCAACATTTTTAGAATGCTAGGTTCTTGGAACAATTCAGCAGTAGTGAGAACTGTTATAAAACATATAAATACAGGGGTTGGACAAAAATATGGAAACACCTTTAAAAAAACATGTTTCTTTGCTTAATATGGTGTAGGAAACCCGTTGGCATCCAAAACAGCTTGCAGTCTTCTCAGAATGGATAAATACAGTTCCTGTATGTTTGCCAAGGGAATATTATACCATTCTTCCTGCAAAACGGTGGCAAGTTCAGATAACGATGTTGGCAGTGGATAACGAGAACACACTTTCCATTCCAATGTAGACCACAAAGGTTCGATTTCAGGTCTGGTGACTGTGGTGGCCAGGGGAGATGGGACAACTCATCCTCATGCTCAGAAAACCAGTCCTGGACAATGTGAGCTGTGTGAACAGGGGCTTTGTCGTCTTGGAAGACACCATCACCATCGGAGAACAAAGTTTGTACCATGGGATGAACTTGATCGGCCAAAATGTTCACATAAGTCTTGGCAGTCATGTGCCCTGACACAGTTATCATGGGGCTAGCAGAGAACCACGATATGGCTGCCCAAACCATAACAGAACCCCCGCCATGTTTCACCCTTGGCAACAAGCAGTCTGTATTATAGGCTTGAGATGGCGTTCTCCAGACGTAAACTCAGCCAGAAGTGGGAAACAATGTGAAAGAAGACTCGTCAGACCATTTTACTCGCTTCCACTGCTCTATAGTCCAGGCTTTATGACTTAAACACCACCTTTTCCTGTTACGGGCATTAGCATCACTGATGAGTGGCTTCTCAATTGCAGCACGGCCAGCAATTCCCTGTTTATGAAGCTCCCTTCTAATTGTTTTGGTACTCCCAGGGTTCGGTAACACAACATTCATTTCAGCAGTAACTTTTGCAGCTGTGGTCTTCTTATTTTTCGTCACAATTGCCCTTAATGATCGTCTGTCACGATCACTCAGGACACACTTTCGTACGCGCTGTGATTTAGCAGATGATGTTTTTCCACTTTTCAAATATGCGGAATAAATCTTCGATACAGTACCTCTTGAAACACTAAACACCTCGGCTACCTTGCTTACGGAAGCACCTACCATACGCGCTCCAATAATTTGCCCACGTTCGAAGTCTGTTAACTCTGACATAATGCAATGACAACCTCACATAACAGTACTCCGACAACAACTGAACTGTTTAGCACGTTTACGAAGTTGTATAGGTGGCGTCAGTAGTCAAAAGCGCCAGCACCACCTACATATTTCATTAAAATCAATCTTTCTTTTCAAACATGCATTTCACAAGGTGTTTCCATATTTTTGTCCATCCACTGTAGCTTCATTTCAGAAGCACCTTATCACATCTCCTAGACACAGAACCCGTCGGTAGCCAAATGGGTAAAACTGATGAACACTAGTAAGTTGATTCAGATGCACCTGCATTGGCTGTGTGGGTGAGTCCCTCATATGATTTATGTACTATATTCAAATGACAAACCTTGACATTATCATGAAACTGGCCAGGAGATTGGACTTGACATTTGGCATCCAATGTGGCGACTTTTAATTCCTAGGCATTGAGAGCAATATTTACACAGGTGTTGGCCTTGAAACTTATAATGTATTAAACAGAAATTGTATTATTCAGTGATGAATTGTGGATTTTACTTAGCTCTGATGAGCAAGGATTAGAACTACCCTACCCTACCCACCTTGTATTATTAAAAAACAGAATATGTCCATCACATTAACATTTGTACATCAGTGGCATCTTACAATCTGTTGTGTTGCCAGTGTTGTCATATCGGTCGATGACCACTTTTCCAGGCAAGAAAATGCCTTTTCATTTATAATTAACATCTTCAAAAGAATATCTGCATGGCATTACAATGACTCCTTAGCCTGCAAAGTCACCAGATTTCTCCACAGTCCCAAATATACAGAACATTTTAGGATGCTGGTTAAAGTCATGCTGCTAGTTAACAATTACAGAATATGTGACAGCAAATTCCACAGAATAGCATTCAATATTGTTATAAGTTGGCCAAACTAAATAACCTTATTTTGAACTGCTACTAGTGGATATACCTATAAGGTACAGCACTCATTTAATATACATATAACGTCAAAATTGTGTGCTTGTGGTTGCTAAATAAATTTACTGATTACTATCCTATATCAAATTTTTCTTATTAGCATGCAAAGTTCTTTTGTGTGTGTGTGCATGCGTGTGTGCGTTGAGTGTGTTGTTTTTTAGCTTTAAACAAAAAATGGTTTCTATGCAGTCAAAAATTGTCATAATATGCCAGGAAAACTCACATCTACCAGTTGATTAGCTCTATCAGTATACTGCTTTATCCTGATATTTGAATATCATAAAATACATACTACTATTTTATGACATTTTTTGGAGGGGCAAGGAATGTGTCAGTATACATCATTGCTGATGTGATAAATTCTACAATTAAAGCCAACGTTAAATTTCATCTGTGGGTAGAAATATCTGGCTTTAAAAAAATTATTTCTTTTTATTGAAGTTTCCATTCATAAAATTTATATTCCTTACTTCTGATTCTAAATATTACATTGTTATAGGAAAGTAAGGTACTTTTCCGTTTCGCCGGCGCAAATCTCGCGAAACAGATTTTATTGGCGACAACACACAGTATACACATAAATGTTAACAAATGTTAGTTCTAAGAAATTTTTATTTTAAAGGTATGAACCTTTTGTAAAAAGACAATAAATTGGTAAAAAGACATTAATTTAAGAATTTACTATGCTTTCATGCTACAACACCCCGATTCACAGTTTCTTATCAAGTGACCCCAAATGATCTCATCTCATGTAAACTACGCTACAAAAATATAATTCTCTCAGTAATTATCTACATTAATTTCAAGTTAAATCTTAATTTGAAATAAAATTTAAATGCAAGAATTATTTCAATTCGTACGAACAGCTTACTCCGAAAAAATGTAAAACCATAGTGCTTTACTAGTGCTAGTGCATTCTCATTAGAATTTAACCCTTGACTTTGGCTTTTCTATATTTTCGCCTTCGGGTGAGCAGTGTGATTGCATCCTAAATGACTTAATTACCACAAATGGCCTTAGGGTATAAAATTGAATTATCTGGGTAAAAATTATATGTTATTGTATACCAGTATTGAAAGAAATAATCAATCTGATAAGAAATGGATGCGACTTGTTTTGAAAAATGAGGCGTAAAAGATTACCAGCGAGGATATTTCGTTTGGTATTGGTTGTACCATTTTTGGCGACTTTGTTGCTTGCGCCAGCAAAATGGAAAAGTACCGAAAGTAATAATGTAATTCTTAATTCTGTATGAAAATAAGGTATTTTTAATTATTTGATTTGTATTTTTAAATTGTGTATGTCATTTTTATTATAGCTACATCATCTGTAGCCCCTACTACACCTTTTTCAACACTTTCAACTGCAGTTCCTGGTGATTGTTCTCAGTGGATGTTTAAATGTGATACTGGTGTCTGTGTTCCATTTTGGTGGCGCTGTGATGGAGTCAATGATTGTGGTGATATGTCTGATGAGGCCAAATGCGGTAAGTAATCCTTATAATTTTAGCGTATTTAAAGCTGATATAATTAATTATTTTGTAATGAACATTGGTCATAACTGGAAATTTTAATTAATTATTTTTGTACTAAATCTTTTCAGGTGATGAAGGTGATAAGACAAAATCTTCATCTACAACTCCAGCGATTCCTCCGACCTCTGAAAATCCTGAGAGTTGTGGAGAAAACCGCTTCCGTTGTAATTCAGGTAAGACTAATGTATATACATTTTTATCAAAGAATTATGTAGCGTAACTTTTTTATTGTTTGATGACTAAGTCTTTCAACGCAAAAGGAATTAAAGCTTGTAAAATAAAATTGTATTATTTTAATTTTTGTTTTTATTTCTTTAAAAATGGCTATACAAGCATTGAAAATATTGAATGTACAGTCAAAAGTCGTTAATTCGAACACCCATAATCCGGACCTCAAAGCTTCAAACTTTCTGCGCGTAAGGCCTTTACGGCTGAGAATATGCTTGTGCGCGTGCGCAAAATACGTTTACGAGTGCGCGTTTAATGTATAACGGACCGTATAAGCTAAGCTAAAATTATTTAATTATCTATTTCAGTTAATGTTGCAGATTGTGTTGTTCCTTAATCTTGGAAGTGGATCCGGCTTATTATTTTTTGCAGACTGTTAGAGCAATTTTATAAAAGTAAGCTTGAACTTTCGATTATGTCAAATAGAATTTCTGATATATATTTATTAATATGTAAATGATCTACAAAGCAAAAGTATGTTTCGAAGTTCATTAAACAAAAAGTGGAATTGCTACAAAAAATGGATAAAGGCATATCCTTTGTTTATCTAAATTTAACGTTTGTTTATCTTTAACCCCGCAGCGCCGCGCAATGAATTCAAAGTTGATCTGTCAGCACTATCCTTATCTTCAGGGCAGATGTTTTTATTTTATTTGGCTTATAATTCCTTATTAAATGTAGTATTTCATCTCGATGTACTCCATCTTTGATATGATTAAATCAAATTCCTCGTCATTATAATTCACTTTCGATAGCGAAGAAAGTAACAGAGGTTATTGAAAACGAAAAAATTTCAATTGACAAATTAGTCGGTATTCTCGACACAGCAATTATAGGACTTGAACAGCAGAACTTTGTAACTGAACAAGAAATTATGTCTGTTTAAAGAATTAAAGAGAATATATTATCACATAAAAAACTAAGCAACTTAAACAACTTACATTGAAAGAAATGTTTAATAAAGTAAACAAATATTAAGGTTTTTTTTTTTTTTTTTTTTTGTAAATTTTGATACCCTTTAGATCATAATTGTTCTTTATTTCATAAATTACGGTTTCATATTTTTTATTTTATAATTTCTGCATGCCATCTTGCCAGATTTAAACTGATGATCTATAATTCGGAAAAATCGATAATCCGGAATCGCCGAAGTCCCGATGAGTCGGGATTAACGACTTTTGACTGTATATATGTAATAGATTCTGTGGTACATCACAGGCGGTTGAATCCGTGATGAACAGTTAGAATTTTTATGTCGTAGAATGCTGAAATGCCAATTCACAATGAGTAAGAAATTTGGCAGTCAAGGTATATTTAATTCAACTTTTATTTCAGTAAACATGTTGCGGCCACTTTACAAGTTGGCACATTAATTGTGCCTATTCCAAGAGGTTTACATTTTTAATAACTTCGCAGCAAGAGGGAAGCAGCTGACAGACAGCAGTTCAGGTAGGCCAAAACATTGAAAGCAAGTGTGTTACGTTCAGAGTGAAATCTTAATTCAGACTGAGTTAGTTTTGGTTCTCAGTGCATTTTGATTGGACAGTTAATATTGCTGTAAAATTACAATTGGCTGTTTGAGTTTTAGTTTCATTTACATCATCAGAATTATGTAAGAGTCATATGACAAAGATTTTTCTTGAAATGACGCAGTGCAAATAGAGGTTACTATTTTTAGAATACAGAAAAGAATTAATTTTCTCTGCTAACTTAATCTTTTACATATTCTTTATTTCTCTTACGTATATGTGTTTATAGTGCATTTGAAATGCTTTTGCATAAAACATATAGTTTCGCTATGCACAGTGAAGGATTCTGCGGAAGTGACATACAGATTCATATAACATAAACAAATGTTTATGGTTATTGATCAGTGCATAAGACTTTTTTCTAATTTTAAAATATATTGATTTTATATTTGTGCTGATAGTTTACTTTTTTTGGCTAGTAAAAGTTTTCGCTTTTAAAATATAGCAGGGTTTCAACAGTAACCTATCTGCATATATGTGTTCTTGTGCCTTCAATTTTAAAATATAATGGATAACGGTTTTTTGTGCAAGCTAGTAGTTCATGTTCCTTTGGTGTGTGAAAAATTTTGCTTTTTTAATTATAGTGGTTTTCATTGCAAAAGTTTATCTCATATTTACTTTTTTCAGCCTGGTGTCAACTAAAAAAAAACCGCTTCCCTTAAAAAAAAAAAAAAAAAAAAAAAAAAAAAACTGAAATGTTTCAGATTTTAAATTACGTCCAAAGGGGCGTTTTTTTAACGTTTTGAGTGTTACCTTTATTTATTAAATATCATGTTCTTTGCACTTAAACCATAAAATTCAGTTCAAGAGCAATATCGCAAAATAATGTTAAATTAAGCATATCTTTAGAATTTCCGATATACACAGTCTCGCGAGCTGGAGATAAAAGTATTTTTTTTTCTATATAACGTTGCCATTTCTCGCTTTTAAAGCATTGAGTTTGTAAATCAAAAATTCGTTAAAGTTTTACAAAATATAAAATCTATAATAAAACAAATTCCAAATTTGGGATTTCAGATGCCCATATTCGCAGTAGGATTTCGTCATTCAAAATTCGATGGCTCTATGTACCATTGTTTTATCACAATGCGAGAAATAGACAATCATTTATGCAGATTTTTCATTATTTAATTTCTTCAAATATAATGCAGGACTCTAACATTTTGTGGCAACAGTTTGAAAAGTGAACCGACGTTTATGAGTCCGACGCAAAATCGCAAAACGAAAACAATAGTCCTTCAGGGACAAAGCCCCTTTGGACTAAAAAAAAAAAAAAAAAAAAAAACCACAAGGAAAAGACATTTTGTACAAAGAAAGAATTTATCAAAGTGGGCATAATTTGCAATTATATGCTAGAAAATAAACCACTTAACTTGGAAATGTCAGCAGCGTGTCTAATTCCTAATGTAGAATGCTTCTGCAGAACAGTGAAATAACAGAATGAAATGCACATAAGTACAACTTGCCATCACCTGGAATCATATCTAGCTGAATTCATGTTGAGGCACTAAGTTGGATGTGATAATGTGTTCGAGGCATTATTAAGAGCAATTGCTGAACTCTGGCCAACAGAAAATGTTTTTAAAAAGTAAAGTGTCCAGTATGTATGTTATTTTTTTTTACCCTTTGCACTCGAGTGGTGCCTCTCAGGCACCACTGCATGTGATGCGATAACTCGAGCGGTGCCTGAGAGGCACCATTCGAATCAATGTGTTTATTTGTGTTTGACCTAAGGAATATCGCCTGAGAGATCTACTTGGCTTTTTGTAGATCATATTACGAGGTGTCTGAATAGCTATAAAGATGTCTTATCTCAAATAAAGGTTGTCTTTGTAATGCTTATGCAATTAAATGTCTTATCTCAAAAATATTTGCGACCGCGGGTAGGACTCTGTCTTCGACATCAGTTCGAACTCAACCTTCTTGCCGATCACAGTATTTCTTTTAAAGTTACTGAGCC
This sequence comes from Stegodyphus dumicola, assembly GCF_044657685.1. NCBI lineage: Eukaryota > Metazoa > Arthropoda > Arachnida > Araneae > Eresidae > Stegodyphus > Stegodyphus dumicola. The sequence continues at coordinate 157,844,095 of NC_140770.1, forward strand.
CAATAAGTATGGAACACGACGAAGAAGTTACTTCTAGCGAAGATGAGTATAATTTTTCGGCAATAACGAACGAAATTACATCACTACATAGACAGCTTGCCCATGAGAACGAAGACGGAAGTGATAAAGATAGTGGCGACGTTAGAGGAGCAAGAAGACGAAAAATCCGAATGATCGATAGTGAATCTGGAAGCCAAAGTGATTGTACAGAAGAGACTGAACCTTCAGAATGGACAGTGTGCACAGAAAAGCGCCTCGAGTGCAAAGGGTTAATAGATTGCTAACAAAATTATATGCTGTAATAAGTATTTTAAAATTATGATTTCATTCAAAAATGATAAGCATAGTGAGTGTTTAACAGTGAAAAGTTCTGTATTGACATGGCACAATTACAAAAAAACCAGCAGATCATTGACCGTTTGTTTCTTGCAAAAGTCAGTAACCATTTGTTTCTCGTGAGTTCAGAAAAGTGTCAAATCCACATTCTCGCCAAGGCCTCTGCAGAAGACAAGTACCTGAGGAAAATATTCTTTGAAAGCTTCAGCATAGCAAACAACTTTACAGCTGCATTATGTTCAATATAATGAAGGCTACGTTTTTCCACAGTGCATCTCCTTGACTTAGTTTTTAAGTTAACTGCATCTCTTATTTTCTGCAGAATTCTTACTAGAAAATGAGTAATTGTACTGTAAATTTTGAATTATGGGAAGATTAATTTTGCTAAGCCTGTGGCATTAGGTTTCCTGAAATAAGTGAGGTTTTCTTAGTGTATAGCTTGGATATGAGCCAGTTTCCCTCAGAAAATAAACCAATACAATAAATAAATAAATAAATTATGTAAAAAAGAACATGAAAGAAGAGGAATCCAATCAACTCTGACATAACGTCTGCAGGAAGAGGAAATGCCGAGATTGGTTACAGTTCTTCCATAGGAAAATCCGTGCTTTTCTATATTCAGAACTAGCTGATGAACCATTCCAATATATTTTTTAATTTTAACAGTTCACCCAAAAACTCTGGTCCTCTCCAAAGCAAACAAAAATGCAAAAGTACAAAGTAAAAGCATTAATGATTTCAATTTAAACTTTGTTAACTGAAGGTATTTTTTTATTCTACGTATAATGGGTAAGTTTTCAATTTTATATTGGATTGGATTATTTGATTATGGAGACAGCAGCAAGATCCTGTTAATTGTTTGATCCTGTAAATTTAATTGTCTTTTTTGAGTTTATTAAACTGTGTCTCAGCGGGACGTGCAGCAGGGGATCACCAAAAATTTTAGCAGTTTTGATGTTTCTTATTATAACAATTTTACAATTTCCAAATATTTTTACACAGTGTATCTGAAAATAGATAAAGATAAGACAATACATACAAAGAAAAAAAAATGAAAGTGTTTCAATGCATTCTTTGTATAATATAAACTTTCATTTTACTTGCTTTGTACTTGACCCTATCATTTCGTCTGTTACTTTTAAAATTTCCACATTGTTCTGTATCTTAAAATTAGAAATTAAAGTTACAGACCTAAAACTGCAATAGTATGTTACAGTACAAGTTAAAAACTTCCTGGGGTTGCAAAACAATCTCAGTGATAAAAAGGGGTCACGACTGAAAAAAATTAAACCTTTTCCAGCACGCTACTCTTTAAAGTTGGAATTTTAGCAAAAAAAATTGTAGGCAGTCTATTTAAAAAGCCCTGGCCTATTGGCTTGTTGTATCTAAAATTATTGCTGCAAGAAATTTGGGAGAGAGCATGTGATGGGGGTGAAGAGTTGCCAGAGGACTTGTGGCAAAAGTGAATTACGTAGTGTAATAAAACTGGAAAATTAATGGACGTTACTATTCTGAGCTACTGTTTTCTGGATTGTAAGAATGAGCAAGCAGTGCTTCACCAAGTGCTTACAGAAAAGTTGTTACACAACAGTGAGAATATTTGTAATTATAGAGTGTTGAAAAGTGGAGTATTGTCGTTAAAGAAATTAATGCTGCTGTGGTTAGAGCTGAGGCCATGATGATAGGTGCTAGAGTGGGGAGTTACCTTTTGAGTGTTTTCAAAGATAAAATTGGAAGAATAGTGTTTGGGAGTGATTCTTGCTTTGGGTGAAGTGAAGTTCGAAGAGATGGAAGCAGTCTGTTGCCAACCAGGGTGTGGGAATTCTGGAAAAATCGAGTCCGAGTACTTGGTATTATTGTCTATCTGAAGATAAGATTTGCTTACTAGAAAAAATATAGGCTGAGAAGTTGGTACGTAATTAAGAAAAAACGGTGGTTAAGTCCAATTTGGCTTTGGAAAAGTTGTGAGAGTTGGCCTAAATTATGAGTTAGAGGATTACCAGATGTAGACAGTATGTTAATACTAAAAGAGCAAAGAAGGATTTATTTAAAAGTTTCATGGTTTGTAGAGTTAGTTGAGCAGCTTCGGAACAAATTTTCGAGTTTGCTGAGACAGTTTTTAAGTTTACTGCTGTTACTCTATTCTCAGTTCCTTCACAGGTGTGAATTACTCTTGCCATTTTCCATTTTAGTGGCATTTTCAACCTTGATTAAGCTCTAAATCATTCATATATAAATCGTCTCTGGGAATTTTCCACTTGCTGTGCACTTGCAACTGAGTCAGGTTCTGGGGGATGTTGCAGAGAGTTGTCGCATGGTGTTTAAGGTTTATCAGAAATGTGAAGGGGAGGAGGATTTTCACTTCTTCTTTTGTAACAACTGAACTAAAAGAAGTGTTTGATGTTGTAATCAAACTAATCCTAAGAACTTACTATAAAAAATAAATAGTTATGAGAACGTGAGAGTGGTAAAGAAAAGGTCTTTAATTTCTTTAAATCCATTCTTGGACAATAGTGGATTGCTTACGTATGGGAATATGTTTAAGAAATGCCAGCTTACCAGCGTATTTTAAAACATCAGATAATATTGTCTAAGAATCATTCTGTTACAAAATTATTAATGAAATTTTATGTTAATTACATGCATGGAGGAGTACAATTAGTTAACTCTGTAATGAAACAAAAACATTGAATTATAGAAGCAAAAACTGCATTATGCAAAGAAGTAAGAAAATGCAATGTCTGTGCCAGATTTTGCTCTGAATTTTCGAAACGAATTATGGCAGTCTTATCATCTGTGAGAATTGATCGAGGAAGAGTATTTCTTAGATGTGGTACTGATTTTGCCAGACAATTTTTTATCAGTCCTTGATATAGTAGAGGAGTTAAACCACACAAAATGTGTGTATGGGCTTCACAACGAAAGTTAGTTAAAAACCTATACAACAGAGACATTTGGTACTTACTTGACCAATGAAAACATTAAGTGGACAATGAATGTTCCATCAACCCCTTATTTTGTAGGCGTAGCCATTAAATCCATAAATCTTTATCTGAAACATATTGTTACGGTTTTTGTATTTAGTTTGCTATTTTTAGTAGAATTTGTAATTAAAATTGTTTCATATTCCCATGCAATGCAGCATGAGACTTATTGGAAGAGAAAGCTACTCCAGAAAAATTAAAATACAGAAGCACTCGCATTTAACATTTTAATAAATAGATATCTTGTAATTGTGCGCTTTTGCTATCAAGAAAAATTGAGAAAATAACAGAATGTTCTCTTGCTGATTGAAAAGCATATAAAAGCAGGAGTAAAACATCTTAGTTCAGTTGTTTACTTATTGCTGTTATATATTGTAGCTAATTCGCAGTGAGATCAGATTAGCTTCTCTGGGTTTTTGAATTTGAGTATCTTGATATTTATATTTTAGTAGTTTAAAATATAACTATTGTGAGATATTGTGATATTGTACGAATATCTCTGAGGAAATTTCAGCATTTTGTTTAATTTGTTGTGATGAGAATAAATTTTATTCACTTTTCATCAGACTTGTGCATTCAATTTATTATGAACCCATACGCTCGCAACAATATAGAATTGAGATCCATTTACAAGAAGAGTTTTCTGTATATTTGTTGAAGATAGAAGCAGTATTTTCCATCTTTTTAATGGCTGTTTCTGAGGATGCAAATGACTCAGTTGCAAGTGCACAGCAAATGGAAAATTCCCAGAGATGATTTATATGTAAATGATTTAGAGCTAATCAAGGTTGAAAATGCTGCTAAAGTGGAAAATGGCAAGAGTAATTCACATCTGTGAAGGAATTGAGAATATAGTAAGAGCAGTAAACTTAAAAACTGTCTCAGATGGCTTGAAGAGACCAATCAATAAACTGGTTCAACTTTCCATGGATGATTAATTGTTTTATTTATTTCTTTCATTTATTTTTCATGGGGGCCCAGTGTGTTACAATATCTACTGTAGCGGAGTGCTGAGTCTGACAATAAATATCTGTAGAGGTTTGGCTAGGTTTTACTGTATGCTGAATTAGAGATGCTTGATTTTAAATAATAAACCTTTAATCACAACCATTGCCACATAACTACTCATTAAATTAACATTGAAGATATTTGTGTTGGAGAATAAATCCGACAGAGCATGAAGTGTTTGTAGTGCATCCGGGAAATTTCTGTTACAGTTACAGGTAGAAATTCAAGCATGTGGTTGGCAAGTAACAAAAACAAGTTCCTTTAGTATCGCCACACTATGTTGTGGCACGTTGAAAGAGGGCACTGCATTTTCATTTTTTGTTTGTATTCCATATGTATTTGGAATAATCATGTTGTGTGTAATGGAACTCTTAATTTTTTTCGTAGTCTGAAGTTTGATTTCTGTCCCACCCCTTACAAAGAGGTGAACACTGTCCATTATCAAATTTTTATTCTAGAAGCATGGTACTCATTTATATCGTGCAATTTACAGTATTAGCTGTGTTAAAGTGGTGATGTTATAATAGTCATATTCTAAGAATAATAAGTATGAATTTTAAAGCAACTACTAACATCAAGAAACTGTATTCATTTGAAAGTCAAGACATTTTGCAAAACTTTATAATTAACATAATTATGTTAAGTGACTCAAACTACAACTTGGGCACCTTCTCTTTATATATTTTATAAAATTATTTATGATAAAAAGAAAAGTATTTAAAAAATGTTATGAATTATTTTTATTTATTCTTTTAACATATAAATGCTCAAACAATGAAAAGTAATTGCATAATAACTCGGCAATAATTATTGTTATAAATTAATTTGAATTATTTAAATGAATTTTGGTATTTGATTGGCAAGTCTATATTTGTTGTAATGTCTTTTAATATGTTTGCCATTAAGTAGACTAATTTTTTTAATAATTAAAAGTATTTTTTGACCTACATTTTATGTCTTTTCTAAATCTTTTGAATCAGATATGAAATGAGTTTTAATTTTTCATTGAAATTTGCCTGTTCAGTTTTCAATTACATTTTAGCCTGGAGACTGAGGGGACATATCTGTAGCATGTGGGCAGTTATAAAACAACCACAATCTAACTTTTTAAGGTTTTATGCTTTGCATCATTGTCGTGATAAAATTCAAAACAGTCATCAATAAAAACAGCCAGTTTTTAAACACATCTTTAACATTTTCTTTTAGCAGTTTTAAATATTTATTTTGGTCCATTATTTCATCAATGATGTGAAGGTTACCTGATCCAGTGGTTGATACTGATCTCCATTTCATTATTGATCTATCACCATGTGTTTGCTAGTAGATTTAAATTTTTTTTCTTTAAATTCTTAGTTTGAATTCTTAGTCTTCCAGACATATGAGCTCCTATGAGCAAAAGATAATAAAATTTGGATTCATCCATAAATAAAATTGGCCTTTAAAATGAGTCTCTATTTTTATGAAGTTTTGCAAATTTCAATCCTTTCAAATGACTGATCTCACTCGGGAAGGGTTTTCCCCCCTAGCAGCTAGCCCTCTGAGATATTCCAAAATGCTTTCACAACTCATTTGAGAGGACTTAATTTGGAGGTTTTCTGTACTTCTTTTTCGATTTAGCACATTTCAGAATCTGTAAAATCGTATGTTTGGTTGCTTTAGATTTATTTCCAGTGGGATTTCTTGTCTTAAATCTTTGAATTATATCATTGTTGGATGTCTTCATTTACTGTTTTTTCAATACTTGTTATTGAAAGTGCATCTTTAAAATGTTTTATTATAAGCTCACAAATCTCCAAAGATGTTCAACCAGATTGCTGCCCATTAAACATTAAAAAAAAATTGCAAACAGAGAGCAAATTAAACTAATAAAAATGCTGGAAACTCAAAAACAATTTTGAAACTTTTATATTTTAAAAAAGAAAAACACAAAATTTAAGCTAACCAACTTTTATTTTGATACTGATTTTAACTCTTTAAAAGTTTAATTTTTTTTAAATTAGTGGTGGCTAACTTTCCCTTTTGTTTATGATAAAATAATATATATTTAAAGTATGATTTATAAAGGCTTTTTTGCAATTTATTTAAATTATTTCTTATGTTGAAAATTACTTAAAAGTATAAAAATGTAAATGCCCAATTTTTACTTTGAGCTACTATAATAATAATGTGTTCTTACTTTTAATGTAGGGAGTTGCATATGGAGCTCATGGATATGTGATCACTTAATTGATTGTCCTGGGGGAGAAGATGAAGAAAATTGCAAAGGTATGTTATATACAATCAACATTTCCTGTGCACTCAATATGTTCCCTCTTTTGCTTTGAAGTTAGAGAAATAAAACATGTTCTCATCTTCAAATTGAAATGTTTCAAAAAACACACATAAAGTTAACTGTGGTGAGAAATATGTATGCACCAAAAAAGGGCTATCTTATTGCCATACAATAAAGCAAACAGTAGGGCATACCAAGTTAATGAAATTGTCAAACTGTAAATGAAACTTTATGCGGAACTTATCCTTACTGAGATATTCAGATGACTAAATCAGAGCATTTGCAAAATTGCTAAGTTTATGGAAATTATTGAGACTTAATGAGGATCTTTGAAAAATGTGAAACTAGATAGGATGGTGAGGCTGTTGCTAAATATGATGCAGAATTTGTCCTTTTATGAACCATCTTGAGATATACTGTGGTGAAATTTTTTAAGATGGAAATAATATATATTTTAATATAGGTACAGTATCTTAAATCTAGCTGGAAAAAAGGGTTGTGTATTCAAAAGCTATTTTAAGTATCCATACTAATCACTATTGAATACTAAAAGTAATAAACTTTGGGCATTTAAATATCAAAGTTTGAGCATGAATGATAGAAGAAAGAGTTAATAAATATTTCCCCCTTTGTACAGGATTAGATTGACTTATTTAATTAATGAAAAGCATGCAAAGGCTATTTGCTTGCTTATGTAGGTTTCTGTCTTTTGCCTTTTTGCTACTGGAATTTAGGCAGTATAAATATATTTGTGCTATGCTAAATTTATTGCCAAGTATAGAAGAAGACTTTTAGAAGGCAGTAAAACTACAGCAAACATATGATGATCTGGTATGTATTTTACTTTCAAACCATTCAATAATTTTGTTTCCTAAAAACATGATTTATAAGATGATAAGGAGTGTTTCAATTGTTTCTAGCTTTTCTAATTGATCATTGGGTGATGAATATTTTCATCATTTTCTATAGAATTTTGCTTCATGCTGGCATTTGGCCACAATTTTCATCATGCCCATGAACATCATTTGGACTGAATCAACTTGGAAGTCTTTGATTCAGCAATCACACTTTAATAAATTTTATGCAAAATACTTCCCGTATATGCATTTAAAGCTTTTAATAACTCTTGATGTATAGGCTGAATTTCTATTATCAAACTTTTGGTAAATTGTTAAGTCAGATGTTTTCGTTTTATTCCCTTGACACTTTCATCAGGTTTTGAAAATATTTAAATAACAGAAGATAAATAAAGTGAATGTTATGTAAGCAAAAAAATGTTGAACAAAAGACTAACTGAAAGTGACAAAAAAGCCTTGAAGCAACTGCAGAGTTTTTCCAGATATTACCAAATGAAATGCTAATAATGTTATTTTAGAGGCAGGAATGTCAATGTCAGATTATCAGATGTGCTGAATCACTGAATGCTATACTATTGAGCTTTTACCATAATCTAGAATGTCAAAGGTCTGTAGTTCTTCTGTTGTTAATGTTTCTTAAGCTAAATATACAGTATTGTAACTAAAGGCTGGATTTTATATGGAAAGCTGAAAACTTACCTAAAAGTATCTTCATATATTTATAATTTCAAAAATGGCTTGAATTATCATGATGCATGTCTGATATGAGAATAGTAGCCTGGATAAAAATATCCGAGAGCTTAATGAGAAAGAGTTTAGTCGGTTATTGTAGTGAAGATAAAAAGCAACTATCAAACAAAAGGTAATCTATATCTACTCTTTGATGACCCCCCCCCAAAAAAAAACTGTGTAATGAGAACTAAAGGATATATTAAAAGGGAAGTTAAGTATTTTCTTTAAAATTTGATTGCAATCTAAGTCTTATTATTTGACAGCTAGACACATGTAATAACAATTCTGAATAAAAGAATGTGTTTTCATCTTTTACTTTCTCTGTGACTCTTATATAATGTGTTCATATATAGCACAGATGTATTAAATTCACTAATTTATATTTTTAAGAGTAATTTTAGTAAAAATATTGTGCTTTTTCAGGGGATGAAATCTGTGATGTTGGATATTTCCGTTGTGTTCATAGTTATGGCTGTATTGCTAACAAACTTATTTGCAATGGTAAAGATGATTGTGGTGATGGTAGTGATGAGTGGGGATGTAGGCCATCCAACTGTAAGTGTTTGTCTTAATATTTTATGTTTTGGTTTAGAATGTATTTGTAATTCACTGACTTTTGCCTCTGCTTTCAATTAGCCACTGGTAAGCCTCTAACATGTACTACCCAGCAGTATATGTGTATAACTGGAGAATGTATAGGTATTGCAAAACTTTGCGACAAAAAAGATGATTGCCCAGATGGAAGTGATGAAAAAACTTGTACTGAAACTGGTATGTTTAATTATATTTTTAACAGGATTTTTTGTTCCTTATTATGTTATTAAAACAGTCAGTATATTCAAAATAATTCAGTACTACATGTTAGCACCAGCATCTGAGTAGAAGTTGCCAAATTTTCAGAATATGCTAAACTCTAAAAATTCTCTCAGATCTCTTCAGATTTAATAAGCAATATCACCATTTTCATAAGTGTTCATTTGTCATACTGTGAGTTCCAGTAGACTTCATAGTCCAGTTAAAATATTTTTAGATTAAAACTCAGTTTTTTAAAAATATGACACTTTGATCTTTGTCTAATGGAAAAGATAAAGCAGTAAAAAATTTTTCAGGAGTGCAGTATTTGCATTAATTTTTATAGTGATCATCATGAAATATCTCTGATCGACAAAAAGCCATTTGTAATTGGTTTGCTGACTGAATTTTGAGATAAATTCGATATTGAACACAAAATATAATATACAGTAAGACCCCGCTTAATGCTGTTTCGTTTAGCGCTGTTTCGGTTTAGCGCTCTTTTATTTCAACCCGGGGATTCCACGAAATCGCTCGCAGCATACGGGGATTCCACGAAATATTATGCAGCGATAGGTTTCAAATACATATCCGAAAGAGTGTACTTGTATTTCTTGTTTGGTGCTGTATTGTAGAGACATAGTTTGAAGGGGTAAATGTGGAAGATGTCGAAGAAATAATTCAAGAAGCAGCGGCTAGTCTTTCTAATGATGAGCTCAAGGAATTAACTGAACAAGAAGAAAACAAAAATGTTGACAGCAGTGATTCAGAAGAAGAGCAAAAAGAACTTTCGATGGCATTTGTAAAAAGGAGTTTGTCTACCATAATTGAAATAATGGATCAATTCATTGAAAATGATCCGAATTTTGACAGGAGTTCAAAAGTAAGGCATGGTGTTAGAGATGCTCTATCCGTTTATGAAGAACTTTTAAGAGAACAACGCAAAAGAAAAAGGCAAACAACATTAGATGCTTTTGTCACAAAAAGGCAGAATACTGAAAACGCGGAAGGCTAACTAAATATGACTGACTTAGAATTTTATTTGTTTTTTTTTTAAGAATATTCGTTTTGTTATTTATATTTTGTTTTTATTTTTGCAAGAAATAATAATGTGGTATTAATTTGGGCTTTAAGAAATAAATGTTTGGTTTTATTTTTATTAAAAAAACATACTTTTTAAATTTAATACCTAACCAATTTCCTAGCCATCTTCCCCTAACCCCAATATTTACATGTAAAGATAGCCTCGTTTAGCTCTGTTTCGCATTACGCTCTACTTTGATGGAACGTATCGCCCACGTTAAGCGGGGTCTTACTGTATATGTAGTAAGTAATTTTTTACAATCAGTAATTGACCAGTTATACTTTGTCTCTATAAAAAATCACCAAATTGGTCTAAGGTGGTTGCAATACAAGGTAAGTACCAATTTATATTCAAAATAATTTTGGTATATTAGCTCTTTATTTAAAAAATTCTGCATGATATACTCATTTTCTAGGGAAGAATGGTATAAAAATGTCAAGTTTGTTATTTCAATTAAAAATTTGAATAAAATGTGAATTATTTGATAATGAGTTTGTGGTTTTATTCGTCACAATGAAATAGCTAGGTGTTTTAAATTGTAACACATAGACTTAAACATTTAAAATTGAAAAATGTTTAATTTTAGTGCTTTTGTGGGAAAAAATCAATATTTTGCTGTTGTCTCTGAGATAAAAGTTTAAGCTTAACCATAGACGTAGCACTAACTGATATTACAGAATCTTATTCTCCTTGGATTTTAGTTACTGGGCAGAGGTATATATTGATGAGGAAAGAGATATGCTTTTAAACATTAGCATGCACAAAGTTGTTATTGTAATGTAATTTATATGGAAACATGCAGTAAGGTAAAGGAAAAAAACCTCCCTGTATCTAACCCATGATTAACTGCTAGAAAATTTTAAATTGAAGTTCAAAGTTAGCACATCTGTTTTATATTAAATTGAATATTATAGCATAAAAATGTTGTGTAATTTTAGTATTGTTAAAGATCATGTTTATAGTTTTTGTTTGTATAATAGTAAAAGGAAGTAAACAAGTGACCAAGTTCATTAAGTGAGATATTTAGATCACATATTTTTTGACATATTTTAGACATATTCTTTTAGTTATGCAGGACATTCATTATGCAAGGCACCACTCAACATTAACAAAGAATCATGCATTCAAATACCTAAAAATTGCTTTGTATGAAAAAGACAGACGGTTTTTTAACAATACTTTTTTTAATGAAAAATACAAGTCTTTTCTTTGCATTCTTATTTATAGAAAAGAAGCTGATATTGATATTTTTTTCAGTCTTGCCTTTAAAGTATTAGCATTCATATCATTTACAGCATATTCATTTAAAGTTCATAATCTGATGGTGTCAAGAGATTCCATTGGACTCCATGGTTTTACGCTCAGATGGGAAGCACCTGTTGGGCAAGTTCATTTGGATATTGAATATTTGCCTTCATACCGGTATGTATACTGAGCTTTGAAATGTATGGTTTAGAACCTTTTAAGGCATATAATAATTTTCAAAAAAAAAAAAAAAATTGTAATCTGTAGTAAAAATAAAAACTTGCATCCCAAAAACTTCAGATTGCAGTCTCTGTGTATATTGTAAGCTTTTATGTATGAGTAACATCAGATCAAGTCCTTACATTTTATCATGGCCAAAAAGAAAGGTTGTACCTATTGTTGGAAGCCTTATAGGTGATGGTGTGAATTTGCGCAGCTATGTGATAAATGCCTGGCTATAATGCATGAATGAAAAGGGAAAATGTCTGAAGTTTTATGTACTTACAGGATGTGAAAATTTTTCCATCGTATATTCAAGTATGTTAATGTTCATGAAACAGCAGAAGTGTTTGTTTGAGCTTGTGGACTCAAATAATACAAACAATGAACTTTTTTGTATCCCCAAAGAAAAAAAGTCAGAGGCTTAATGTATGGAATCCAGCTGTATCCCTGAGGTGTTTATATATTAAAATTTAGATTATTTTTCTTTATGTTCGCGTAATACTGCCTTTTTATTTTGCTAATTTAAAAACCATATAAATTTTAAATATAATTGTTCTCTCTGAATTAGATTTTTAAGCTATATCCATTAGATATACACTGACTACCAATAAGTATTTGGACACCTGTGATAGAAAAAAAAAAACTAACTTTATTCAAAATCAATAGTTGGTACAGCCTCCACAAGAGGTAATTACAGCATGGACCCTCTGGGGCATACTTTCCATAAGTCTTTGTATGACAGCTAGTGGTATTTTCTTCCAGTCGGCTTGGAGAAGACATAGAAGTTCCTTCACCGATTTTGCATGGGTAGTGCACCCCTGAATTCGGCGATGCAACTCATCCCAGAGGTTCTCGATAGGGTTCAGGTCTGGACTCTGGGAAGGCCAGTCCATTCGATGAACTCCATTGGCAACATACCAAGCCTTGGTTAATGTCGAAACACAACAACTGGCATCATTGTGCTGAAAGTAACAGGGGTCCAACCCGTAAAACTGCCACAACGTAGGAAGCACATTGTCATCTAAAATAGTGCAGTAGACATCGGAGTTGAGCTTACCATGAATGCGGACCAGCCCATAGGCATCTGAGTTTACCATGAAATGAGGACCAAGGGTCCCAACCCATACCAGGAGAAACACCCCCAGATCATAATTCCACCTCCGCTGAACTTGACTGTTGGCACAATGCATTCTGGCAGGAGACGTTCTCCAAGCAGACGCCAGACCCAGACCCTGCCATCCGAATGGTAAAGGGTGAACCTTGATTCGTCACTCCAAAGAACTCGTTTTTACTGCTGTGCGGCCCAATTTCGATGTGCTTTGCACCACATTAACCGAGCAGTACGGTTGGACTTTATGATCAAAGGCTTATGGGCAGCAGCATGACCATGAAAACCAAGCAGGTGTGCTTTCTTACGGATGGTATTCATTGAAACAATACTCCCGGATGCCTGTCGAAACTCCTTGTGGATGAGGGCCATCGGTTGGGTGCGGTTCTTCCGAATTTCTCTGGACAGCACTCGTCGGTCTCTATCTCCCAGTTTCGTTGGTCTGCCGACTCGCACATTCCAACAATCACCGCTCACCTTCCACTTCTTAATAACATAGGCCACTGTCGATTTTGGGTACTTCAGATCACTAGATATGCCCCTTAAGGATCGGCCACATTTGTGATACTCGATAATTATACCTTTCTCGAAATCAGAGAGCTCCGAACTGCAAGGCATCTTACATGTCACTAAAGCCGATGCTGTTTCCTACACGATATATACCGGTGGAGTCCGTGACGTACCTTAGGACCGCAGATATCGTCATTTGCATAGGTGTCCAAATACTTATTGGTAGTCAGTGTATTTTGTATGTTAAATCTCATAAAATTTTATAAGCAAATACCTTTTTATTTAATCTAAATGCTGAAAAGTAGTTATAGGAAATACTTAGTGTTTAAAGATGGCTCTTCTACATATCACATTTTTCAAAGCAGTGCTGGAAGCTGACCATTACTCATAATTATATTTCAACAGGGATATTGGTAATGGAGCTGTAATATGACCCATCAGTTCCAAGAGTCTGGCACATATCTGAAAACGTTTTTGCTTGACATACTTCCATAAGTAAATAGCAGCATATGGTAGATCATCTGACTGAACTGAGCAAAGGATACCATGATGAGAAATCAAATCAAATCAAATGAGAAACCCAATTCTGCAGAAATGTCTCTTTTTAAAAAAAAAAAAAAATTCCATGCATGCCATGTGCTTGTACCTCAGGTCTTATTAGAACTATAAAATGGTCCATATTCTACCATTAATTCTTACAACATTCTGCAACATTGTTATATGCATTGCTGTCATTTCTGTTATTTGTTTCCTACAAATGGTTAGTGTTTTTTTAAATGAGGGTAATATGTGGTTTTACTTTTTAATAACTAAAATAGTAAAGAGTCACTTAATATTATTGATTGGAGTATTTTGAATTATTGTTTGAAATTATAGACTCCTCATTCGCCTAGAAGGGTCAGGGAAATTAAAAATTGCAAGGGAAAATAATTCTTCCACAAAGACCAAGGAAAATCAGAACTTGGAGAAGAGTTAGTTTTAAAAAAGTTCAAGAAGTTAAAAAGGTGTGAATCAATCCTCCTAAATCATATTCTAAATAATCGGCAATAAACCAGAATTGCTGTTCTTAAAAAGAAAGTATAGAAAGAAGTATAACAATCTTTGTTTTTCATGCATGAAATATTTTGCCTGTTATATATCCAATACAGCTTTATCAAAACATAGCTTTCTTGGTGATCTATTTTTCCCTTTTTTCTTTAGAAATTCAATTTCCCTTCAAAAATAATAGTTAATCAGTTATTTAGGGATACCAGAAGAGTAACTGTTCTAAAGTTCTTTTGTTGAAGGAACAATTTGCTTTACAGTAGCAAATGAAATCAATTAAATTTTTATAATGTTTGTAGTTAATGCATTTTGTTCTAAATACACTCAAAAGTCGTTAATCCGGACTCGTTGGGACTTCGGCGATTCCAGATTATCGATTTTTTCGGATTATAGATCATCAGTTTAAATCTGGTAAGATGGCATGCAGAAATTACAAAATTAAAAATATGAAACCGTAATTTATGAAATAAAGAACAATTATGATCTAAAGGGTATCAAAATTTACAAAAAGAAAAAGCTTAATATTTATTTGTTTACTTTATTAAACATTTCTTTCAATGTAAGTTGCTTCGTTTCATGTGATAAATACTTTCTCTTTAATTCTATTAAACAGACATAATTTCTTGTTTAGTTACAAAGTTCCGCTGTTCAAGTCCTATAATTGCTGTGTCGAGAATACCGACTAATTTGTCAATTGAAATGTTTTCGTTTTCAATAACCTCTGGGTCAATTTCTTCACTATCGGAAGTGAATTATAATGACAAGGAACTTGATTTAAATCATATCAAAGACGAAGTACATCGACATGAAATACTACACTTAGTAAGGAATTATAAGCCAAATAAAATAAAAACATCTGCTCTGAAGATAAGGATAGTGCTGACAGATCAACTTCCAATCTGCAGTGTGAAATTGATAAACAGATTTCGGATTTCAAAACATACTTTCGCTTTGTAGATACAAATTACATATTAGTAAATATATATCGGAAATTCTATTTGACATAATCGAAAGTTCAAGCTTACTTTTTTGAAATTGTTCTAAAAGTCTGCAAAAAATAATAAGCCGGATCCAATTCGAAGATTAAGGAGCAACGCAATGTGCAACATTAACTGAATTAGATAATTTTAGCTTAGCTTATACCTCCGTTACACATTAAACGCGCATGTGCACAAACATATTCGCAGTTGTAAAGGTCTTACGCGCACTCTTAAACGCCTGTGCGCATGCGTGAACGCGACACATGCGCAGAAAGTTTGTAGCTTTGAGGTCCGGATTATGGGTGTCCGAATTAACGACTTTTGACTGTATATAAACTACTACTTAATTTGATAAATTAGTTCATGTGTATGAACAGAGAAAAGTGCAAGTTGAATTTGATCAAGAATCCTTACTTAAAAGTTTTAGCAGAAGGTACATGTTTATTGAAATAATCTAAGAAGATTCACTTCACTGCAGTTCTCTAAATTTTAATTTGGGGAGATCACCTTAAAAAACATGACTGTATGAGTGATATTTCCATATTTGTTTATGTTTCCAGAAATATTGGCCACTTTCAGAAGTGTTCATTTGCAAGAAATTGTTTCCATAAGAGATTTCCGTGTACTTGTTTAAATTGAAATTTCCAACGTCATGTTACCAGAAGATTTTCATAAATGAAAATTTTGTGGTAATGAAATCTTTTCATTGATGAAAATCTTGTGCTATTATTATTGCTTTATTATATTTTACTTTGTATAGCTGTTACAGTTTGTTTTAGAAAGGGATATGTCATAATTTTATTTCATATATAGTGTGGCTACTTCCTCTGACTGGCGAAATACAACTTGGACCAAGAATACTTATTATGAATTTAAAAATCTGATTTCTGGTACAGATTACGTGGTTACAGTTTATGCTCGTTTATCTAATCACAGTGAAGTTGCTCCTCCAACAGAATTCCTCACTATAACTACAGAATGGGCTGGTAAGATTTAAACAAAAAAAAAAAAAAAAAGTTTACATAAAGTGTTATGTGTAAATTTTTGAAACTATTTGAAAAGGTTAAAATTGTATTTTAACATATTTTTTAATTAACTAAGTTTTTGTTTTATGTTACATTATATTCAAAGTAGATTGTACTAGCTATGCACTTTGCCAGTGTCTAACTTTTATGGAAACTGGCTTGCAGCCAGTTTTTGCATGTTGTCGTAGAACTTTGAAAATATGCAACTGCTTAATCCACAAATGTTTGGAATTCACACTTCTTTTTTAATGTAGATGAGACAAATTTTACTTTTTAGAAAATTCTGCATAATAAATTTAATAATAGGTTTTCTTACATAAATATGGAGATAAACTTTTTAAAAATATGCTATATTAATAACACATTCTGATTGGAAAGGTGGGATTATTATATTACTGAAGTTATTTTTGCTGTAATCTGTAAATTTTTTGTATTAGATAAATAATTACTTTTTAATGTTTATTCCTTTGTCTTTTTTAATTAAATTTTGGTTTATGTAACTTTCCAGCCTGTGATTAAATGCTCCTAATAGTTGGTTACATTCCACACAATGAGGCAGCTTGTTTATATTGTGGATAGATTCATATTCCAAATTTTTCATTGTAGATAAATCATTGCTTTTAAATGTTTATTTCTTTATCTTTTTTAATTAATTGAGTTTATATAGCTTTTTAGCCACTGAGTTCCAACTTAAATGCTCCACTTGGCTAGTTTGCTTACATTTCACGGTGGGAGCAAGCTTGTTTGTACTGTGGCAAATAATTATAGATCCTTAGAAATAGCTCTTGTAACAACTTTTTATCTTTAAAAATCAAAAGTAGGCCAACTAAAGGATAAAAACAGAAATCTTTTCTTTTAATGTTTAGGTAATTTCATTTCCAGCTAAGCTGCTCTGTGCATAAATGTATTAAAAAAGCTTAATAGGTTGTGAATTTAATTCCATTAAAATAATTCTTAAGGTATAATTTTATTAATTGGTATGGCAAAGTATCCAAATTTAATGTAAAAGTTCAAAAGGTAAAAATGTAAACAAAATTCAGGAGGACATCACCTACAAATATATCAAATAAACAATTATTCAAATTCATGACTCTTAAATGAGCAATGAATCTGTTGTTATTTTCAGAAAAATTGAAAACTGTTTCTATAAAAAACATCAAGTATTAAAAAAGATTATAGAAGTGTTATTTTTCTATACTTCCTCCCATTATAAGCAAAAAAAAAAAAAAAAAAAAAAGTTGAAATGTTAAACCTAGTCTTGGGGGTGAAAGAATAGCGTGTTTAGTTATTAAATTAAGAAAATCAATTGCTAAAATGAAATATTGTGAATAGTGAATTTACGAACTAAAGAGTAAATGCAAATCCATTCCAGATTCAGACGTTAATCATTTCTTTGATTCAGTTGATTTGTAAAAGAAAATTGATTCTAAATGAGAAATCTGTTTGCAAAAAATTCCTACCATAAAATACAAATTATATGGTAGGAAATCAAGAGAACTCTCTTGGGAAAAAATACAACTAAATGAAAGCCTGTCAATCTGGAAAAGAAAATTTTTAATTTTTGAAAAAGAGAGTAAGTATTTGAGAAAAATTACAAAAGTAGGAAAATGTGCAGGATTGGATTAATATTAATGCAGAATCTGTTCTAAATCAGATGGTAGCTTCAAATATTTTGAGCAAAGCTTATATTCTGCGTGAACTTTTAAAAATTATAATATTTTTAAATAATCAATTCTCTGGAGTGTTTTGCTATGCAAGATACATCAATGTGTATCTTGCATAGCAAAACACTCCAGAGAATTATCTATTTAATATATTTTAATCATTCTTATTTTAAAAGATGTTAATGAGTTGCAGGAAAAGAAAGAATGAAACATTTCAAGATATATGAAATTCAGTTTCAGAATTTAAAACTGCTAAACTATTAATATCAAAATGTATCATAGTTTCACAAATTTTGTGTAATGTAACATTAAATAACTGAAGAGAGCGTGAAGCTGTACCAGGAAAAGGCAATTCTGTTTAACATTGGGGCTATCTCACTAAATTGGTGACATATCACAAAGCTGGTGATGGTTTTGGCAATAAATTTTTGTCGCTAGATTTATCAAGAAGTTGCCAAACTTGATGACATATTGGTTCAGTTTCCATATAACTGTAATTGGCACTATAATTTATTCCTATATGTAACTGCAACTGTATCTGGCTCTTAGATGTAACTTTGACTGTATATTCTTTCCTGTAATTTTGAGAAATGGAAGGTACTAGAAATTTCTCAGTGGCTGAAGTAAAACTATATAAGCCTGGAGAGAGCATTAGTTCTTAGTTTTTAGTTCATGGCTGACTTTAGTGTAGTGAAAGATCTTTGTGCACGCTTTACTTTTCAGATGCGCTTTGCATTGTATTGTGTTTAATACTGAGAACTGTATGAGTACTTTTGTGGAAAGTTCTAAAACTGTAAAGTGTTCCTTTTGGGAAAATAAATTTTATCAAGCTGTCATCAGTTCTATGTGCATTCAATCCATTACGAACCTGTACGCACGCAACACTATGTATCTGATTAGTGATTTCATATAATTCAGAAAGAAAATTGGGAGAATTATTTTCAACAAGATAACTTTTGGAATTTTTCTATTCAGCAACATAAAATATGATGCAATGATTAATTCATCCATACATGGAAAGGTCTCTTCTTCTGGATAAGAATTATCCAGAAAGTTAATTATTTAGTCTATAAAATTTATGTATTTTGTGTATAATCACTGAAAGTATGCATCTATTGTGAAACTTTTGAATTCATATAATTATGAATGGATTGATATAAAGTTATATTTTATTCATTCTGCCTCAATTTATCACTTATTTATTTTCAGCTCCAGATCCTCCTACAAATATTACAGTTAGTATATATCATACTAAGCACGTTCTTGTTAAATGGAATCCCCCAGCCATCTTAAATGGAATAGATGCTTATCGGGTGAGCATAGCTTTCATATGTAGAACTTGTGTATATTCAGAAATTTCTTATATATATATATAGATATAGATATAGATATAGATATATAACTGTACATGAATTTGTTTAGATTTATTTCTCACCACCTTTCCCACCTCATTATGAAACAGTCAAGGATATGGAAACTTCTCATGCTATCAATTTTGCATTTGGACCTGGTGTAAATTATACTTTTTGGGTAAGACTTCTATTTTTTAAACAAAATCTGTTATGTGATTTTTTATAATCAACTGATTTCTGTTTTGAGTACTTTCTGGTTTGGAGTTCATCATATATTTATTTCAGTACATTAAAATTTTCTCTGAAGATGTAAGTAATTCATATTTCTAAGAAAATGCGAGTATATATTTTTTTCCTTGCATCATTCTGCACAAAAATTATCGATGCACATTTTGTGGTAATAAAATAATTTTTAGTTTTATCTAATTAAATACTTTATGTTTTCTGTTTGTGTGTTCAGCTTTATTTCCCAAAGATTAAATGAGCTGGCTTCATAAAATCTTCTGTACCTATCATCTACCTTATAATCTTAAATGATTTGCCATAGTAAATATCTAACTTATCTTTTTAAATTTAATTTTTTGCATATTAAAATACCTAAGCTCATGTTAACTTAAGAATCCTAAGGTCTTGTGTTTTAAACTTGGAATTGAATGCATAATGTAAAAGAATTTTACATAAATGGTTGTTCCATTTCAGTTTACATTACACTTCTTAAGAGTGAAAAGGTTCTTGGTTCTTGTTGATGAGAAAAGTTTGGAAAAAAAAAAAAAGTTAAAGTGTTTTTTTAAGAAACATATTTTGAAAATTTATGTTGAAACTTTCAAAACAATGTTTCTGTAAGTTTATACAAAAGTGTAGACACAGAATGTCCCATTTTGAATAATATAAGTATTGCACTTTACATTGTTTAAATGCACCTTATTCTCTAATGTAAATGCAATACTTATTTGAAGTGTACAGAACATTCATAATTAACTCTGCGTTTTAAATAATTAGCAAGAAGTTGTGGGTAGATAAACTCTAATTGTGTAATGATTATTCGTATTTCAAAACTAAACTATTTAATATTAGAAGACATATGCAAAAAACAAAATCAATAACAGAAATATAACAAAATAAATAACATGTGGGTTCTGTAAGCTAAATAAAAGACTTGAATTCAGTGTAGCCATAAAAACTGCATTTCAAGCCACATTATCTAATATTCTATGAACCAACTGTGATGTGTTACATTACATGTCAAAGACGGGCATTTTCCCATTTTGTAGTAAGTGGTTTTGTGTGCAGCACTTTTCTTCATTAACACTTTATGTTTATAGTTTTGGAATTTATATTTAAATGTATGTGAGACAGCTTTTCAGGAATGACTTTTACTAAAGTAAAATAGTGAAATTCCTTGGAACCAGATCTTCGCAGTGCTGTATTCCAAAGATTACAGAATGGCGAAAACCAGTGCTAAATATTTGAGGTTACTGCTTATATTAAGCATATAGATACACACACACATATATATATATATTCTTTCTAAATTATAATATGTATATATATATTCTTATAGCTTCGTTAGGTTTTTTTGATCTCAACTTTTTAAATTCATTTAAAAATTAAGCAGCACTAGGCACTAATTTTGAACTTTTTAGTTCTTTTTTAATTTTCGTAAATTAAACTTGGATTACATTCTAATTTTATAATTATATATATAGAGGAAAAAAAAACTGTTTTGAGCAGTATATATATATATACTCTGCTCAAAACAATTAGGAGCTATTATAATTTTGGATGTAAACTGCAAATGACTGATATGTGATGTATAGATGCTGTAATGCTCTATATTTTCTTTTCTCGTTTTCTTTTCGATCATTGGTCTGCGAGCATACAAACCCACATGGTGGAGTTAGTTTCAAACAGTATGGGTCCAGATTCTTACAGCACAGTAGCTCTCTAAAGGTGCTATTGCAAGAAAGTGGCATTTATAGTGGGGTTTCTTATGACTGTTAGCATTAAATACCAGTCCTCATTTTGTGTTGTTGCAGGCATACGATCTTGTTTCGATCTTTGGCAAACATTTCGTGTTTCCAGAAACAACATTTTTAGAAACACCTAAAGCTTATGCTACAATGGTTTGCGTTTGAACTGCCTTTGAATGACCGATGGCCCTCCAGGCTACCGATTCAGCTAAGTCATCTTGCTGAAATATAAGCCTTCTTGCTGAGACATCATATTCCTTGTTATAAAACATTCAACATGTGTCAATCGTTTTAATCTCCTTCTACAGAAGAAAGGCTGTCGCTTTTCACTCCTTATTTAAAATGCATAAGTTTTGGCATTGCATATTCCCAACTTTGTGAACATTATAATTTTCCTTAACCTTTTCTATTTCATTTTTGTTTAAAAAGTTGTTGATTATTTGATTGTTTCATAGTAAACTCACAATGTCCCCTAACTGTTTTGAACAGTGTAACTAATTTTACAAGACCAAAAACTGAAATTTCATTAATTCTTTTGAATTAGGGTTTTATTTATTTGAAGTTCTTAAGTTTTAACATTTATTAAACACTTTTTTACATTTATAGGATTTTTTTTAATTTATTACTTATGAATTTCAATTGTTGGTCTTAAAATTGGTTCTAAATTTCTTACTTTATGTCTTTACTGATAATTTTTAAATATTATTTAATTATACATATATAGTTTTATAATTTGCAAAGAATTTTTATTTTTGAATTTCTAAAATCATATTTTTATAGAATTTTATTACAGTAGAAGTCCAGAAATCCGCAAAACTTGGGACCAAAGGTTGTGCAGATTTTAGGATTTTGCGGATTTCAGGACAGAAAAGATAAATCATAATATTGAGACTAAAAGTGCAAAATAAATAAGGCATATTAGATACATTTAATTAAATTATTATATACATTATTGCAATAACTTATTATATGCATTAAATTATTATTACATATATAAATTGATTATATTATTCATTGTATTATATATACCCAGCATCGAGGTTTGCCGATTTCACCTCATGCAAAGATTTCCAGTGTTAGAATCAGTGTTGCTGTAAAATTTCAACAGCTTTTCTTTATTTTTCCGTATATCATACACAATAGTATCGCAATTCCATGCAATTCTGCTATAAAATGCACCTATCTCCATCTTTTGCAGAATTTGCACTTTTTGCATTACCGTCAATGCTACGTGTCTACGTTTTTCAACGTTGCAAGCAGTAAAATCATGAGTGCATTTCGTATCTGTAATTGTATTAAAAAGGGCTTAAATTTAAAATATTCTTAATTTATCAACAAAATATCCAGATAAAAAAAAAATGCGGCACTAAATAATCTCGTGAAATAACAAAGCTTAGAAAATACAACGTGAATCGTGAACTTGAAAGAAGAGTTGAGTAAATCGTCTGCTTTCTTACCTCGATGCAGATTAAAGGAGAAAAAACTTTTTACATGATGTCAATAATTTGGTATTTCCGTTATGACTCATTATGATTCGGTAATTATGACGTCATTATTTGGTAAGTATTTTTTCTTCGATATTTCGTACTCAATGTTGCGTTTTCCAGAACCTATAAACTGAATGTTTATATTTTGAGAGGCAACACGAATTTCAGGAGTTCGCAGATTTCAGGTTGTTGGATTTTCGGTATTTGACTGTATTATTAATATGTAATATTTTGTATGTGTGCAAGCAAGTAAATTACCTACATATTAAATATAAGGGCTTTTTAGAATGCTCATTTAGAAGTAAGCAATAATAATAATAATAACAATTTTACCCTTTTCTTATATGTAAAAGCATTATTAAGAAAAGAATTTGGAGTCTAAATTCTTTTTGGTTCATACAATCATATAAATAAAAATATGTAGACTCACATATAAATAAAAAGTCCAGCTAAATTTTTAACATTATTTATATAAATATAATTTAAGGATTATTTCAGACCTTTGAAGTTAGAATTGCTCTGTAATCAGAAGTATGTCTCTGGAAACCAACAAATGGAGGTTAACAGTGAAATAATCATCAAAACATGGACAATTAAATTTTAATTATATATATATATATATATGGAAAACTACAGGTTATAAAATTTTATGTGCGAATGAAATTGATTAAGTGTTGTGAAAGATTCTGATCATGTCAAATAATAACCCATAGTCAGGTAGTGTAATTTTATTTGCCACCTTGCCTGTGTTAAGTTTTATGAATAATAGTTTGTTTTAAAGAGCTATCAGACTCGATTACAAATGAGAAATTCTGCAGCAATTTCAGAAAGTATTCTGCTTTTTAACTGGATTACCAATTACAAAAGTAATGTCAGTTTGAATGCTATGTAGAAATCAACTATGGCATGCATTGTCAGAAGAGTATGTCAGTTTGAATGCTATGTAGAAATCAATTATGGCATGCATTGTCAGAAGAGTTTTCCTGCGATCTTTTATTAGCTTCTGCCTGCTCTTTGTTGTGCTTTTTTTATGTGCAGTTCAGTGTTAGAAGTAATGCTTTGTTATTTTTCAATGAAATTTTAATGTGGGAATCAGATCTTTTACTTAATTCTATAAGACTGTTATAGCATATGTTGTAGTTAGATAGCAGCTACTCCAAGGTCTCTGTATCTGATATTGTGATGAATTTTTTATACATTTTGAATGCATAAAATTAGCAAAGCAATAACCTTGTGTTTGGCATAGATTTTAGTCAAGACTCTATTGATTTCGAGGGCAAACAGGTACAGGTTCCTTTTCATCAGAAGCAAAGAAATCTGTAATGAAGGGAAAGCTGCAGTTGTATTTATACCCAAAAGGGGTGGCTTTTCCTTTGTTGCAGATTTCTTTGCTCCTGGTGAAGAAGGACCTCTACCTGTTTTCCCTGAAAATCAATGTAGTGTTGGCTAAAATTTACACCAGACATTAGACCACACATTTATAATTTGTGTTGTTTTTACCAGGTGTTGTTTTGCTAATTTTATTTTTACTTTTGCATGTTTCTCTTCTGTTTTGATATTTTCAATACAGTAGAATTCCAGAAATCCACAAAGCTTGGGACCAGAGGTTGTGTGGATTTTAGAATTTTGTGGATTTCAGGACAGAAAAGATAAAGCCTAATATTCATATTAAAAGTGTAAAATGAATAAGGCGTATTAGATACATTTAATTAAATTATTATTACATATATAAATTGATTATATTACAGTCAAAAGTCTCCGGATTATAGATCATCAGTTTAAATCTCGTAAGATAGCATGCAGAAATTCTAAAATTAAAAATATGAAACTGTAATTTATGAAATAAAGAACAATTATGATCTAAAGGGTATCAACATTTACAAAAAAAAAAAAAAAAAAAAGAAAAGCTTAATATTTGTTTACTTTATTAAACATTTCTTTCAATGTAAGTTGT
Source organism: Stegodyphus dumicola (assembly GCF_044657685.1). Lineage (NCBI taxonomy): Eukaryota > Metazoa > Arthropoda > Arachnida > Araneae > Eresidae > Stegodyphus > Stegodyphus dumicola. Next base: position 157,868,721 of record NC_140770.1, read on the forward strand.
TTAAGTTGCTTCGTTTTTTATGTGATAATACATTCTCTTTAATTCTTTAAACAGACATAATTTCTTGTTCAGTTACAAAGTTCTGCTGTTTAAGTCCTATAATTGCTGTGTCGAGAATACCGACTAATTTGTCAATTGAAATTTTTTCATTTTCAATAACCTCTGTTACTTTCTTCGCTATCGGTAGCGAATTATAATGACGAGGAATTTGATTTAATCATATCAAAGATGGAGTACATCGAGATGAAATACTACATTTAATAAGGAATTATAAGCCAAATAAAATAAAAACATCTGCCCTGAAGATAAAGATAGTGCTGACAGATCAACTTCCAATTCATTGCGCGGCGCTGCGGCGTTAAAGATAAACAAACGTTAAATTTAGATAAACAAAGGATATGCCTTTATCCATTTTTTGTAGCAATTCCACTTTTTGTTATTGACTCATCGGGACTTCGGCGATTCCGGATTATCGATTTTTCCGAATTATAGATCATCAGTTTAAATCTGGTAAGATGGCATGCAGAAATTATAAAATAAAAAATATGAAACCGTAATTTATGAAATAAAGAACAATTATGATCTAAAGGGTATCAAAATTTACAAAAAAAAAAGCTTAATATATGTTTACTTTATTAAACATTTCTTTCAATGTAAGTTGTTTAAGTTGCTTCGTTTTTTATGTGATAATACATTCTCTTTAATTCTTTAAACAGACATAATTTTTTGTTTAGTTACAAAGTTCCGCTATTCAAGTCCCATAATTGCTATGCCGAGAATACCGACTAACTTGTCGATTGAAATTTTTTCGTTTTCACTAACCTCTCTGTCACCTTCTTCATGTCTTTATGCATTTTTTGCAGCAATTAAACTTTTTTTTTTTTTTTTTTGATGGACATTGAAACATACTTTCGTTTTGTAGATCTTTTGGGAGCTCTAGCATCGGAAATTCTATTTCACATAATCAAAAGTTCAAGTTTACTTTTATAAAATTGCTCTTACCGTCTGCAAAAAATAACAAGCCGGATCCAATTCGAAGGTTAAGGAACAACGCAATCATCAACATTAACTGAGATAATTATATAATTTTAGCTTATACCGTCCGTTATACATAAAAAGCGCACGCAAAAACGTATTCTGCACTTGCACGCACGATATGCACAGTTGTAAAGATCTTACGCGCACACGTAAACGCCTATGCACATGTGTCAATGCGGCGCATGCGCAGAAAGTTTTTAGCTTTGTGGATTATAGATCATTCTGGATTATGGGTTTCTGAATTAACGACTTTTCACAGTATTCATTGTATTATATGTACACAGCATCAAGGTTTGCCGATTTCGCCTCATACAAAGATTTCCGGTTTCGGATTCTGGTGTTAAAATCACTGTTGCTGTAAAATTTTAACAGCTTTTCTTTATTTTTCTGTATAACATACACAATAGTGTCGCAATTCCATACCGTTCTATAAATCGAGGAGTAGCACCTACTTCCATCTTCCGCAGAATTTGCACTTTTTGCGTTACCGTCAATGCAACGTGTATACGTTTTTTAATGTTGCAAGCATCACAAGTGCCTTTCTTATCTGTCATTATATTAAAACAGGCTAAAATTAAAAATATTCTTAATTTATCCACAAAATATCCGGATAAAAAAAAGGCAGCACTACACAATCTTGTGAAATGAAATAACAAAGCTCAGAAAATACAACAACGTGAATCGTGAACTTGAACAAAGAGTTAGTGAATCGTCTGCTTTTTTACCTCGATGCAGATTAGAGGGAAAAAAATTATCTTATTTATTTTATCTTATTTTTTAAACTTTTTTATATCAATAATTTGGTATTTCCGTTTTGACTTATTATTATTCGGTAATTATGACGTCATTATTCAGTAAGTATTTTTTTCTTAGATATTTCGTCCTCAATGTTGCGGTTTCCGGAACCTATAAAACTGAATGTTTATATTCCCAGAGGCAACGCGGATTTCAGGTCGGCGGATTTTCGGTATTTGACTGTATTTACATTCTTCCTCACTCTATACTCTCATTTTTTTTTTGCCCTTTTTGTTCAACAAATTTATGATGAAAAAGAGAAAGAAATATATTAAATATAAATTAAATGGTTTTTTTTCTTTTCATTTTTAAGTAAAATATACATCAAACTTAAAAAATTATATTTTGCTTTTTATTTAATTATTTATTTATTAGTCATTTCTAAGATTTAAATATGTTTAAAAATGCATGAAGCATGAACATATATCAGATAGAAGCCTATTAAATGAATATAAATAAAATGTAACATTTGGAACTGCTAAAAATACACTATCCAAAGATATATATTATTGAAAATTTTAAAAATATAAGTTGCAGAAAACATTGACATCTGTAAAATGTCTGCAAAATCAAATCTTTCATTTTTCTTATACAGTCAAAAGTCGTTAATTCGGACACCCATAATCCGGAATGATCTATAATCCGGACCTCAAAGCTACAAACTTTCTGCGCATGCGTCGCGTTGACGCGTGCGCGTAAGACCTTTACGACTGCGAATATGCTTGTGCGCGTGCGCAAAATACGTTTACGAGTGTGCGTTTAATGTATAACGGACGGCATAAGCTAAGCTAAAATTATCTAATTATCTATTTCAGTTAATGTTGCAGATTGCGTTGTTCCTTAATCTTTGAATTGGATCCGGCTTATTATTTTTTGCAGACTGTTAGAGCAATTTTATAAAAGTAAGCTTGAACTTTCGATTATGTCAAATAGAATTTCTGATATATATTTATTAATATGTAAAGGATCTACAAAGCGAAAGTATGTTTCAAAGTTCATTAAACAAAAAGTGGAATTGCTGCAAAAAATGGATAAAGGGATATACTTTGTTTATCTAAACTTTAGCATTTGTTTATCTAAACTTTGTTTATCTTTAACGCCGCTGTGCACAATGAATTGGAAGTTGATCTGTCAGCACTATCCTTATCTTCAGGGCAGATGTTTTTATTTTATTTGGCTTATAATTCCTTACTAAATGCAGTATTTCATCTCGATGTACTCCGTCTTTGATATGATTTAAATCAAATTCCTCGTCATTATAATTCGCTTCCGATAGCGAAGAAAGGGAGAGGTTATTGAAAACAAAAAAATTTCGATTGACAAATTAGTCGGTAGACACAGCAATTATAGGACTTGAACAGCGGAACTTAACTGATCAAGTAACTGAACAAGAAATTATGTCTGTTTATAGAATTAAAGAGAATGTATTATCACATAAAAAACGAAGCAACTTAAACAACTTACATTGAAAGAAATGTTTAATAAAGTAAACAAATATATATTAAACTTTTTTTTGTAAATTTTGGTACCCTTTAGATCATAATTGTTCTTTATTTCATAAATTACGGTTTCATATTTTTAATTTTATAATTTCGGCATGCCATCTTACCAGGTTTAAACTGATGATCTATAATCCGGAAAAATCGATAATCCGGAATCACCGAAGTCCCGACGAGTCCGGATTAACGACTTTTGACTGTATCTAATTACCTTTGTAAAGCAATTTACTTTCAGATTTTTTTTTTTTTTTAGAGGGAAGGGTGTTGTTACATATTTATTCATAAATCCAACTGCAATTTACTCATATATATGAACTGTAAAATAAATTCTCCACAGATGCTAGAGTTTATGTCATTAAGTGCATAAATGTGAAGAGCTAATATATAATCACTTAATTTTCAATAAGTTTCATATTATAATTTCAGATGACTTCACTTAATGGAGAATTAGAAGGTAAGATGTCTGCACCATGTGTCATTGAATTTGCAAGAGAGGCTGTTTTAAGCCCTGTGCGAAATCTTCATGAAGTAGCGTCAACTAACAGTACTGTCACCCTAGCATGGGATCATGCCTTTCATAAAGGCAGTGGATATACCATTGTATATCGCCCGGAGTATATCAGTGACCATTTCGTGAACACAACAAATATTACTGGAAGCCAAGCAACTGGTATGTTCTCATAAATAATTTTTGTATGCATATATTTATTTTTAGCCATATAAATGTGATCTGTAGTGTACAGTCCTAAAATCGTTTTTAGCTCCTGAGACAGAATCTGTCAAATTTGACTGTGCAGTGCGTGCATCGTATATGCTTCACTGATGAGCAGGTTGCAGAAAGGAAGTACACAAGGGCTGAAAAATATCCTACCTTATGAACTACATTGGAATTTCATCATACGTGAAACGTGGAGATAAATTGTTTTATGTTTTTAATACCCAGTAAATGTAAAAAATTGTCAGTTCTAAGATAATGAGCAGGGGAACAGGTACATAAAAATATTTCTTAATGTTATATTACCAGAAAAACTACAAGCTTCTTTGTCCAGAAACATGAGAAAACCCAGAAGAGTTTCTTACAGTGAGGGGAAGGTCCTTGATATTTGCAGTAGGATTTATATCTGCTGGAACTATCAAGGACCTTCTAAAGAAGCAGAAATTAGATGTTTTAATTTTTTTTTTAATTAGAGGTGCAGAACCACAGCCAGGTACTGGCTTTCCAGTAAGCTCAGCTGAATTGAACAGTTGATACATTCATAAAAATGCCATGCACTGTTTCAGGACTAAATTGAAAAAGGAGGCGATTACTAACTTCTTGAAATAAAGACTCTTTAAGGCTGATGATCAAGAATATCAAAGACAACTGAATTTACCTATTCTTGTGGAAGACTAAAAAGATTCCGACTAAACTGAATTAAAACACTGCAAAACTTTGTGTATATAAATATTTTATTGTTGATCAGATAGTAAATTTCTAATGTTTTGAAAATGGTAATATGTAAAATGTTCTCTGAAATTCTTTTACAATGTTTCTCGTTGAGGAACTGATAAAATTATTTTTTTAATAACCGATGATAAACTGTCCTACATGATGAATACAATCCTAAAATGGGTTACATTCATTATGAGAGGCACCACTGTATTTTGTTATGTGTATGAGGAAACAAGGTTCGTACGGCTAATTTTTGAATGGGTTCATGAGTTATAATTTGCTCCTATTTGTAATATAAATAATGGTGGGATACTCAAGTTTCTGAGCAAGAAGTGAAACATAAGCATTTCAAAATTATTTCATTTTTTGTAATGAAGAGCTCTCAAACAACTTTCCACTTTTGGGGATGTGAATTCTTTTATTAAACAATTCTAAATATGGTGATTATCAACATTTTGGCAATTTTAAAATCGGTTTCTATAGAAAATTTTTAATTCCGAGATCTGGGAATTTTTTGACGATTTTTTTAGAATATTCTAACGTAGATAAATTTCATTAAAATAATGGTAAATATTGGAATTATATTTAACAAATACCATTAAAATAAAGCATTTTTATTTTTGACTGTCATATTATAAAGTTCCATTTTGGCCACATATTATACAATTTTTTGAATATGAAAAATAAGCAAGGATTAATGCTATTTAGCACAGTTTACAAAGCATTTTTTTAGCAAAAGCAAAATAGCTATGTAATTAATTTAAAATGTCTTTTTAATTTTTTTCATGGTAAGAATTTTTCCCATTTCTCATAATGATCAGAATTCTCAGAAAATGCATCAATTTTCTCTATAAAATTAATTTCACACTTTTTTCCTCCGATTTTTTTAAAAATCATTTCTGGCTTTTTGCTGTTACAGAATTGGCAGGGGTAATTTTTCTTTAGGGTTTTAGACATTGAAGCTTGGAAAGTTTAGAAAGATTTTAAGGCAAATTTATAGACCCACGATTCTAAAAGATTCCAGAAAAATGTCTCCATGGTAGTAACACACAGTTTCTTACATTTTGAAGAACATCTGGAACAATGAAACATAATATTCGAATGTTTTACTTCTGATTCTAGAATCGCTTTCTTAACATTTTTATCTTCCCTTTATTTTCTCTACTGTTCACTAGATTCAAGCATGGAAAATATCAAAAGTACTTCTAATCTTATCATATAGACAGGCATTGTAGAAATAATTTTTTTATTAATAAAGAAATTGAAAGCTGACAATTCAAAAGATTCATCTAATATGTCTTAATGCATCATACACAGAGTTGGCGCTAGGCATTTTGTCACTTGACGCAGTCTCTTTGGATCCTAAATTCTGCTTCCAATGCCTGCTCTGAATTCTAAAAGTTTTGCCATTTCTAGATTTTGTTGTTCAGTGTGTCCCTAAGTTAAAAAAATTATGCCACACCAGCTCTGTGACCAAACTTTACCATATGTATTTCATATTTCTTCTGAATGTTCGTAGTACTAAAGAAATAAAAATTAGCAGCTTTTTCCGTACACTCTAAATGCATTTAGTCTTTTAGAATAACAGAAGTCTTTAATTAAATCCCAAAAATTTAAAGTGAAAAGGAAATGTATTGAAAAAAGAAACTAAATATTTAAAGAGAGAGAAAATTATTCTTCAAAGATATGTTCAGTTATTATTATGTAAATTATTATGTGTTAAACCTTTACCGTGGTCACAAGGTAAAACACAAAAATATAAAAATTCATATGAAACTTATTCTTTGCATCTAGTGAGACTTAATGCAAAACAACTTATCACCGCTAATGCTTTAGTGGCTTAATAGAACCTTAAAGTATATTAACTGAGTTACAACCTCTGGAACTCTACACAAAGCTACAACACTAACAGCATCAGAAAGAGGTCAGCTAACTTTCAAAACTTGCTAACTGTGCCTACATCAGGCCTTTCAGGTTTGTTCTGATCAGCAGGTCTCTCTATAGGCGAGAAGGAGTGGTGACAACAGCCGGTCTTTTGTTATGAATCATGCTGATTATGATTTTAATGCTCATTTTAACCTATGGTGCTTGACATGAAAATCTACTTACTATTTACTAAACCTCTAGACTGATATCCTGATATCAAGTATGTGACAAAATGAGACATTAAAAAAAAAAAAAAGAAAAAGAAAAAGCTAACTCTTAGAAAAACATAACTAAAATGTCACTTATCTTCTTTCAGATATGTCCAGTTATTATGAGTGTAAAATATTTAATGCTACTTGATAAATTTCATAAAATTAATTTTATTCTCAAAATATTAATAATTACGTTAATTAAGTTATGTTTAATAATAATGCATCCTACTCATGTTCAGGTATAGATATAATATTTTTAATTGAACTTATTCAGTTCCCATTTGCTCTTAGGTCCTTAATTTTTTCATTAATGGTCCTTAAAAGTCCTTAAAAGTACTTAATTTCCTTGTGCAGAAATGTGTACGAACCCTGGAAAAGAACTGTTGCTTAAATTAACCGTAATAGTATTAAACAATTCTCAGCAAAAAGTAGGTATTAATATTCATGACTGAGCAATCTTTACATTTCCATTCCCCCCCCCCAATACTTGCTGCTGTTTTGAGCTATGGTAAAGCTTTGCATTCATAAATTCAAAATTTTATTCGGTTAATATAGTTACATTTCATTTAATTTGAATCATTGTTAATAAGTGGCAACGAATAATTAAATAGCAACGAAAACTTGATTTTATTCACTTTAAATCCAGTGTATCCGATTTGATTGACTAGAGTTATGACAGAAATCAATATTGAATGGAATAATGATCATATTTAGAGGAAGGCCAAGTGCATATTATAAGTATAGGTTATGTATCCTTTATCTGATAAGTTTGGAAGCTGAAGTATTTCAGATTTTGACTTGCATGTATATCCCATATTTATAATTGCTGCAGAGAAAAAAATGCAGCCCTTAGAGAATTTTGTCATGACAATATGAAAATTTCCGAATATATTTAGGGAAACAAATTTTATTAGATAATGATGTAATTTTAAAATTAATAAAAGATAAAGGGCTAAGATTTAAAAATAACTCAGTGCTGTAAAATGAGTTTCTTATGCTGTATTTGTCTAAGGCATAAAATAGAAAATGCTTATAAGTTGCCTTTAGGAACATTTTCATCAAATAAATGGCCAAGTCATTTGCTGAATGCTTGTGGTTCGACGTCGGTTCAATCTCAGTCAAACAAGCTGACTGCATGGCTGTTTCCATAGTTTTCCTCATGTGTAACATGGATAGAAGGCCTTTTTCCTTAAAAAGTCCTTCATGAAGGCATCCCTGGCAGCTATCCCTTGCATGCTTTGCCATAATCAAACAATCCAAACTATCAAACCAATGAGTTAACTTGAAATTTAATAGTAGGGTCGCATTATCAGAGAACATCATAGACTCATCACACTTTTTGCTGTACATATTTTGCTACCACCAACCTCTTGGGTAGATTTTTGGCTGAAACAATTTTTTAAATGCCCTCATTCTAAATATGGAAGTATACATTAGCAAGCATCCATACCTTCTGCAATTCAAACTTGTGCTTAAACAGTGCAGTTGTTGGCACCATTTATGAACAGGGGAAGTGAAATGTTGTCAGTTTTTTGCTATTTGGAATTGAACAACATAAGTCATTAATATTGGAAGCCCACGCTATTAAGCTGCTTTCCTTCAGATCATAGGTAAATTTAAACATTTATTTGCATTAATAGTATTAGAAAAAATTAATTATGTAATACAGTCAAATATCCCATTAACAGATATTCATAGGATAATGGACTATCAATAAGTGCCCATTAAGTGACAGTGAAGTTATCTCCTACTTTGAGGGTTTAAAGATTCAGGAGCTATCCATTAAGGAGGAGGGTCTGTTAATAAAAGTTTGACTGTATTTTATATGCAGTGTATTAATATTTTTTGTATATTATATATTATTATTTCTAAATTTCATATTTATTCCAGTGAGCAACCTGGCACCAGGTGCAAAATATGAATTTCGAATATTTTCCTTTAAGGAAAGTTTTATTGGACCTGATGAAAAAATTGAAGTTACTACTAAAGGTTTGTATTTTGGGAATGTCCAAACTCTCTATGATGTACTTAGCTAGCCTTTCTTAAATCTAAAATGATTTAGAAACTACTGTTGTGTTGTAACCACAAATGAAATTAACATGAAGAGTGAAAAGCTGCAACAAAACAAGTTCCAGCTGAAGTAGATAAGCCATATACACATAAACTCTGATGCAGCTAATTAGAATAATATTTTTGTTTATTTAATATAAATATATTTTTGAGAATAATTAGTTTAGTAATTTTTAAATTAAAATTCATGTAGATTGCAGTTTTCAGATGTAAGTTAATTCTTAAATTTTGTGGTCATTTCTGAGTAGTTTGAAAGTTACATTTAAAATTAAGCAAATAAATACCGTTTTCTGTATTTATCAAAAAAATATGGTACAGAATGTAATAAAATTTGGTATGAGTACAGATTAATATAAAACAGCAATGTTTTCCATGCAATAGTGAAAATACCCAGTCATAATTATGAGTTATACTCATGAGTGCAGGAATACACTAAACTGACATTTTATGTGGTGCATAAAATGAAAGTAATAGGGTGTATGATCACCTGTTTCAAACATACATGTCACATTGAAAGTCCTCATATTGTTAGCAAGACAGTGGGCAAATCCCTGTTTCAGCTACACTTATTCCTGCACGAGAACAGTTTTTAACTTCTGAATGGTTCTTGGAGACAGTGACTTGTAGTAACTCTCCAAAATGCATTTCAGTTTCAGATCAGAAGATTTGGGCTGCCTAGTCTACCTGCAGAACATTCTCACTTTGAAAATATTCATCTCTTACTTGAGTTCAGTGTTGATGAGCATTGTCATCCCTAAAAAAGAACTGACAGCTAGCTGTGTTGCTGGAAAATCTGATGTAGGACTCTTAAGTTCTCTTTTTTTTTCTTCCCCCCCCCTTTTCTCCCCTATACTTCTTACTCAGTGAGCCTATTTTATGCAAATAGAATGGTGTGTAACCTTTTAACATGATGCCTGCCCAGACAGTGACACATCTGCTGCCCAGTACTCCCTTTTTAATATTAGAGGAATAGCACTAATTTCAAGCAGAAGTCTTTCCAGATAAAAGTGCATTGAGAATCATTTTCTATCCTAAATCTAGACTTGTTACAAAAGAGAAATTAGGCCAGCTGAAGTTGGGTCAAAAGGTAATATACTGTGCACCATATTTGCCTTTCTATCTTTTGTGTGGGAAACTGAGTAAGATGCAAACAACTGATCTTCTGGGTGAAGAACATCTCTCATTGAACCTTTTAGAAATAGTAATTCTTAAAACTAATATTCTAGTGACAACAGAGAGCTGTGAGACTATAACAGTCCGGTTCTACATAATTAAAAATGCCAAGTACCAATCTTCATCAGGTATCATGGCTCTTGGATGCCCGATACAGTAGACTCTCGATTATCCGTGCTGCAGAAAGTTTTTTTTTTTTTTTTTTTTTTTTAACAATCGTAAAACAAAGAAAATAAAAATATTCACAAAACTGGGTGAAACGTTAAATTTGCTAACATCGTGCTTAGTTATGGCAGGGCTTCTTGGAACCTTCCCCGCGGCATTCTCAGAACCTTCCTCTCTGATGAGTAAGTGATTTCTTACTCACCTTTGCAGTGCCCGCTCCACCGCCCTCTCTTGTCTTAATCTTACAGACACGACCACTTCCTCCCACTCGCCATTGTTAGTTTAAGCCTGATAGTGTTTGCGAACCGGTCGGAGTTAATTTCTTATCTTTTATTGTGTTTAGTGCTCTTTGGTTTTGTGTGGTTCCGATTTAAAATGTCAGGAAAACGAAAGAAGGTTGTGTTGATGACTGCGCAAAAACTAGAATTAATTTCCAAAGTAGCAAACAGCGCTACAAGGTAGCAGATGGAATTGGATTATGGAATTGCAGAAACAACAATGCGTGACATTCTAAAGCAAAACAACAAATTTGTGAACTTTGCATCAATGTCGGACGGTGCTTCTGCAATGAAAATGCGAAAAACTATGAAGGGTTCTACCTTTGACGAGCTAGACACGGCATTGACAGAGTGGTTAGCTCAAGTTCGAAAAGAGGGTACTCCTGTACATGGTCCTATCATTGCAGCGAAGGCAAAAACCTTTTTTGAGTTGTTAGGCCTGAAAGGAAATTTTGATGCGTCTTCTGGCTGGTTGACTCGTTTTAAGCAGCGACATGGAATTCGAGAAATTGGACTTCATGGGGAGAAACTTAGTGGTGACCGGCAAGCAGCCGACGATTTCCACCATGAATTTGAAGAATTTGGTTTAAAAGAAGAGCTATCTTTTGAACAAATTTACAATGCCAACAAATCGGGACTTTTGGGGAAATGTCTTCCCACTCGCACTTTAGCATTTGAAAGTGAAAGTAAAGTGGCAGGTTATAAAAGCAGCAAGGAAAGGATCATTATCATGTCTTGCAGCAACGCTACCAGTGGACATAAACTTTAGGCTTGTTGTCACTGAGAACTGATTTTCTTCAAAAAGGTGTTACTGATACACAAATTACTGATTTCTTCAAAAAAGTCCAAAAAAACGAGATCTTTCAAAGGCAGAAGGATAGAAAATTTGCTCATTGATTACTTTAACCAAAAAAAAAAAGATTGGATGAACCGAAACATTTTTCCAGAATGGTTCGAAAAAATCTTTGTTCTTCATGTGCGTAAACATTTTAAATCAAAAAACCTGCCTGAAAAAGCTGTGCTATTGATCGACAACGAACCTTCTCACCCAGCAACAAGCGTACTAAAGTCTTCGGATGGACAAATTTTTGCAAAGTTTCTCCCCCCAAACTTTACTGCGCTAATCCAACCCATGGACCAAGGAGTCATTGCGACAATGAAGAGAACATGCTGAACCAAGCTGCTAATGACCAAAATTGAAGAAGGTTATGATCTGAAAGAGTTTTGGAAACATTATGCAATCTTGGACAGCATCTACGATATTGAATCTGCGTGGGACTCTGTGAAACCGTCAACCCTCATAAAATCATGGAGAAAATTCATGCCTAATATTGAAGCCAACAACAACCTAACCCCTTTGAGTTGTGAAGAAGAGAATAAGACACGCCCACGGCAACTCTTGCCGATATGGTGAAAACAGTTCCGGGTAGTGAGAACGTTGAAGTCTTAAACATTAACGAGTGGTTGGAGTGTGATGTCAACAAACCTGGCTTCGAACGCTGGACAGATGCCGAAATTGTGAAGAAAGCAAGGAGAGAGACCAAGAATGAAGGATGATGAAGAAGAGCCCATTGTGCAGATGCAGAAGACTCACGAAGCAGCTTTGCAACAAGTCGACGGACTGCTGAGCTATTTGGAAAAACAAGACAACGCGGAGTTAGCCAAAAAACTTACGCTACGAAAAATGCAATCTTGGATCAAGAGAAAATAATGCTTCCAAAGCAAGAAGCAAACACAAATTACTGATTTCTTCAAAAAGGTGTAGTTTTACAGTTATGCTTTTGTAATTACATAATACATTACAGTATTAAAATAGTACATATGTATTAATTTTTCCGTGTATCCTTGACGCCTCTCGTAAGTACAAAGCACTTTTTTGTTTTCATTAACAAAATTCATTTTAGGTTAGTTTTGAGCAATATACTAAAATATTAAGCGTCAGTTAAACATTTTTTGCTGTTTGTTTTATTGTACATAAAACGATTTTTCAAAGTTGGAATTTGCTATACCCGTGTTTAGCTTTTTTCGGATTATCCGCGATTTTTGTTATCTGTGGCGGCCGCGCCACCCAAATCCGCAGATAATCGGTAGTGTACTGTACCAATAATTCTTCACTTCAATCTGTCATCTAGATTTTAATGGTAACTTATTCTACTGCATTGCTCATAAAATCTATTTAAATTGTGGAAGTTTATGGAACTATAATACATGGTAGTAGTATTATAGTACAATAAACACTATTGTCTGTAAACAAAGTAAAAACGGAGTGACAAACCACATTTTGTATTTATCATGGTCGCAACAAAAAACAAAAGTGGAAGCTATGAGCTCAAATAATGATTCTTTATTATTTGAGTACATAATTTCGAGTTTAGGAACAGGATTTTTTCAAAAATTCAAAAAAGTTTGTTAATTGCTTAATTTTTAGCATTAGTGTACATGTCTATGCTTAAAATTCTATACTTATTACTTTATATACATGAATTAAATTTTAGGCTTTTGCAATTAAAAATTACATTCTCCTTCTCTTATATAATTATATTGTTTTCTAATGGTACTAATGAAGGAAAGTAGATTTGAGATTTTATTTTTATTTATGCCCATGTTCAAAAATAGGGAATATAAAAATTTAATGATTGTGAATAAAATCTCATAATAAACATGAAATTTAGTTTGAAATTTGGCAGGTTCTTATTTTCAGCATAAAGCTTTTTAAATAAAGAATTTCTAGTTTCCTTGTTGTGAAATATATATTATTCTAACATTCAAAGTCATTCTCAAAAAATTTTTTATTATTTAATTGAAAAGGTTATTTCTTATCTTACACAATATACATTTGGGGAGGGAAGAAGAGAAATTATTTTAAATTACAGCTGCCTGTTTTATATTAGAATTCTGTTAATTTTTAACATAAAAATAAATCATTGTTAAAAGAAAGTATTTTTCATAATAAAAGTTTAGTGCATTTAGTATCCATTTTTTTAGTACAAGAATAACTCAATTTTAGTGCTTTAAAACTCATGTTAGATACTTATAATAAACGTTTTTACCCAAAAGGGACATTTTCGAAATGGCATTTGCGGCAAAACACTTAAATCCATTATATCGCTGGGATATTATTCGCAAAACGGCATTTTTCATCAAACCTCTTAAATCCATTCTATCACTTTTCAAATATTTGCCACCAGACATTATCACCCTGTATTATATTTGAAGAAATTAAGTAATGAGGAATATGCACGAATGTATGTATACTTTGTGAAAAAATAACAGTACCTAGAGCCTTCCCACTTTGAGTAACATAGTTAGTCTTTCACCTGAAAGTTTACACTTGGGAGACAGAATTTTGAATTTTGAATTTGTTTTATTATCTATTTCATATTTTATAAAACTTTAATGAATTTTTGATTAATAAACTCAACGATTTCGAAACAAGCAGTAGCAGCACTCTACAAAATAAAACATTTTTATCTTCAGTGCACAAAACTGTCTGTTGGAAGTTCTAAAGATATGCTGTTCATAAATTTCTTGTAATCTTGCTGTTGAATCGAATTTTATGTGGCTTAAGCACCAGGAATGTGATATTTAATAAATAGAGTAAATGCACACATTGTTAATAATAAAAGGCCAAAGAAAGTTTTGTAAAGCCATCTTAGTTTGAAAGCTGAACATTGATATGGTGAACTGAAAAAAGACAGGGGGGGGAGCATGCCAACACTTACACTGCAACAGGAATTCTAAACATATACTGCTATGCTGCTTTTAAAAATTTTGTAATTTTGCTGTTGAATTGTAGTATATGGATAAGTATAAAGAAAATTATGCTTAATAATAAAGCTGAAAAGACAAAAAGAAAAGGGTTAACAGGAGTGAGTGTAACAGCAGACTATTAAAGTGTGAGCTCAACGAGAGGATAAAAAACCCTTTTGGGCGACTGTTAAAATATGAAACTTTTATTGTTATTGTTGTTGATGATCATTATATTCCTGTTCTATGACAGTTGATAAGACTATGTTGTACTATTGAATAGGAACTCCACTGCCAGTTGTTGCTAATGTCAAGCATAAAGTGGATGGAAGTTCTATTACTTTGTTCTGGACTCATCCACATGACAAGAGAGCTAGTCAGTGGTCTTATGGTATCTATGTATTTTCCCCAGAAGTAAATGATTTTGGTATGCAAGTACCTACTTTTTTGTTGCATTTATTTTTTCTACAGGAAACTTTTTTTTTTTATGAATTAAAAAAATGCATCTTTTCTCTTTTCTAGAAATAAGTGGAACTACTACTGATACCAATTATACATTAACAAATCTTAGTTCCTGCACAATATACATCCTAAGAATTCGACTTGTTGGTCCACTTGGAGTAGGTCCAGCAGAGAACGTTCTTTATGCATCTACAGAATTTGACAAATTAGCTCCTCCAAGAAATCTTAATGTAGCTTTGGATACAACAAGTTTCATGAAAATTACTTGGGAAGCATCTTGTTCTTCTGTAGATTCTGATATAGGATATAAGGTTTGTTCTACAGAATTTATTACAGTGACAGTTGATAAGACTGTGTGATTCTATCCATAGTGAAATCTGAAGTATATTTCTTAACACTAAGTGTTTTATGTATTTTAAAGTTGCAAATGATGTTCTATTTTTTAATAATTTTTTAATAATGATTATGTTTAAAATTATTTGTAAGTATATGTGATATATTCATTTACTTTCCATGATTTGAGATTAAATAAAGTGCAGTATAGTTATTGTGCTTCATAAGTGGTTTATATATAGATTATGCAAAAAAATTATCAGAAATTCCATTGAATCATTCATTCTGTCTTCTTTGTGATACTTATGCAGTATTCATTTACGTGGAAAATCTTGAAAAGTCGAGAATGATATAAAAGCTTTTGAAGAAGGTCAGAGAAAATTATAATTTTTTTCAAAAAAAAAAAAAAAAAAACAGAGAAGTTGATGCTTCAGTCCTTGCAAATAATAAAAAGTTCACAATTTAAGTAATAATAGATTCATAAAATAAATAAAAATTGCACTTCTTAAAAAAGGGGACTAATAAAGAGTTATTGTATTGTATGTTTTCCTTCCTCAAATTATTGATAACTTTAAATCTACCAAAAAATAATAGTATGGATGTGGTACTGTCATAAATTTCTTTTGCAAAATGAATGACTCCTCCCTCTCCAAGAACTTGGTATTTCTTTATAAAACCATGCCTGCTTTCTTGAATGGTTTGCATCCATATTTTTTCATACATGTGTCTCATTTTCTTCTTAATAGTAAGCAAGATAAATTTTATGATGTTTTTACTTATTGCATTGTATTCTGTAGTAAATGTAGAAAATTATTGAATTATATGTGGTCAGTGAAATTAAAACATGAATTTTAATGACAACCCCATTATGGAAAACTAGCAGTTGTTTTATCTGCTTGTGTATTAATGAATATATGTAATGGATACCACCATGATAACAGAAGACACATTATTAGAAGATAATACTTCTGTTACATTTTAATATCGTCTAAGTTATGTCATTGGAAAGAGGTGTTTTTTTTTTTGGGGGGGGAGTGATTTTTGCATCTTACCTAAATACACTGTAGCAGGTCTCTTCTATTAATATTGGGTAATATATCAGTACTTCAATAGGAATTGGGCCAATATATTAATTCTGATTATTTTTCTAAAATCATAGTTAAATCTTATTTCTAAAATCATAAGATTACTGCTGAAATCCTAGCAATTATGTTAAAAAACCTGTACTTTTATTGTGGACTTTTAATTAAATCCATTTGTTGCTGTCTTGTATATAACTTGCAGGAAAATTTTTAGAAGATATGTATAATCTCTATATTGATAACTTTAAATAACTCTAATGTAAAGGATACTAATTTTGAGTTCAACATAATGAATTTATTAACATTGAATGAAAACATTCCAAATTACTTTACTGCCATCTTTCCTTTGTGGGGAAGTTATTGTTTGGGTTTTACAGTGTCATTATTTGTAGCTCCTTTTTTTGCTTTGTATGTCTTCAGAATATTAATGGGTATTATCTGATTTTTGATCCTAACAATGATTCCTTCATGTGTAGCCTTAACTGTTTGCATTGTGTTTGTAAATGTGATTATAATTCCTAGAAATTTAAAGGTGCTTTGTGTAGTACATTGTAACAAACAGTACAAAATGAAATTGTTAATGCACCCACTAGTGGCCAAGTGGTAAAGTTGCTGAACACTGGTAGTTCAGTCTGATGTTCGAATCCCATGAACAGGCTGGCTGCATGAGTGTTTCATGGTTTTCCAGGGTTCGTACAGTCCTTAAGAGTCTTTAAAAGTCCTTAGATTTTTTTGGAATCAATTTTTGGTCCTTAATTTTCGACAAAATCCCTAGAAAATCCTTAATTTTAATCATCTGAAATTTCTGTCTGTTTTTACGACTGCCATTTCAAGTGTGAATTAGCCTTTTGGAGGAATATTTTTGGCGATTCACTGACATATATAGTTATCTTTTGAATGGGTTCATGGTTTATAATTTGTTTCTATTTCTAATATAAATGATGGAATACTCGAATTTCTAAGCAAGAAGTGAAACATAAGCATTTCGAAATTCATTTTTTCTAATAAAGAGCTCTTAAACAACTTTTCGCTTTGGGGATGTGAATTTTTTTTATTAAACGGTTCTAAATTTGGCGACTTATCAACAGTTTGGCGATTTTAAGATCAGCTTCTATAGAAAATTTTTAATTCCGAGATCTGAGATTTTTCGACGATTTTTTTAAACATCGTAACATTGATAAATTTCATTAAAATAATGGTAATATATTGAAATTATATTTAAAAAATAAGATTAAAATAAAACATTATTATTTTTTGCTGTCATATTATAAAGTTTCATTTTGGCAACTTATACAATATTTTTAATCTGAAAAATAAATAAGGTATAATGCTATAAAGCACAATTTACGAAAAATCTCTTAGCAAAAGCAAAATTAGCTATGTAATTAATTAAAAATGTCTTCTTTTTAATTTTTCATAGTAAAGAATTTTTCCCATGTGATTGTCTCAGAATATGCACCAGTTTTCTCTATAAAATTAATTTTACACTTTTTCCCTCCCCTTTTTTTTTTTCCAAAATACTTCTGACTTTTTGCTGTTGCGGAATTGGTAGGGATAATTTTTCTTTAAGATTTTAGACATTTGCAGCTTGGAAAGTTTAGAAGGATTTGAAGGCAAGATTTATAGACCTACGATTCTAGAAGATTTGAGAAATATGTGACAAAATGAAAAATGTCTCCATGGTATCAACACATAATGCATGTTTTTTACAGAAAGTTTGCAATGAATTTCTTACTTTTTTGAGAATGTCTGGAAGAACAATGAAAACATAATATTTGAATGTTTTACTTCTGATACAGTAAGACCCCGCTTAACGCGGGGGATACGTTCCATCGAAGTAGAGCGTAATGCGAAACAGCGCTAAGCGAGGCTATCTTAACATGTAAATAATGGGGTTTGGGGAAGACGCATAAAAAATGGTTAGGCATTAAATTTAATAATGTTTTTTTTAATAAAAATAAAATCAAACATTTATTTCTTACAAAAATAAAAACAATATAAACGCATATACTTTTAAAAACAAATAAAATTCTCAGTCAGATCATTCAGTCTATTCTGGGTTTCCAATTTTCTGCCTTTTTGTTAAGAAGGCATTATGATAGATTGGCTTAATGGCATATTGTGTTCAGTTTCGTTGTCAGTCCATATAGACAGTCGTTTTTCCATTTCCTCTATAATGTTATTTCTAGAACGGGTAATTCTAGTTGCAGAGCTTGACGTAGTTGCAGTTGCCGATGGCAGTATTTTTCTTTATTCTTAAGAATTGTCCTTATTGTTGTTGAAGTTGCCAAAATCAATGCAGCGCTAATTTGAGATTGACGTTCACCAGAATCTAATCTTCTAATCACTTGCATTTGAGTTTCCAGTGAAATGCTTTTTCTGGTTGCTTTCTTTTCTTGTTTTTTATTATCACCCATGATAAAAACTAAAGATCATAATATTTGTCACTGTATTAATCGTTATAGTATTATACAAATTTAAACTTACAATAATGTCAACAAATGTTTCAAATGATAAAAATGCGTCCACCAAGAAAGAAACACAACTACACTGTTTCGGATATGTTATTTGGAAACCTAGCGCTGCGCACAATTTCGGAGAATCCCCGGGTTGAAATAAAAGAGCGCTAAACCGAAACAGCGCTAAACGAAACAGCGTTAAGCGGGGTCTTACTGTACTAGAATCTTAACATGTTTATCTTCCCTTTATTTTCTCTACTTTTCACTAGACACAAGCATGGAAAATATCAAAAACGCTTCTAATCTTATCACATGGGCAGACATTATAGATAGGGATGTTTTTATTAATAAATAAATTGAAAACTTACAATTTAAAAGATTCATCTAATATGTCTTAATGCATCAACACAGAGCTGGTACACATTTTCCCCACCTGATGCAATCTCTGTGCATCCTAAATTCTGCTGCCTAGTGCCCTTCTAATTTCTGCTTCCAATGTCTACTCTAAATTCTAAAAGTTTTGCCATTTCTAGATTTTGGTGTTCGGTGTGTCTCTAAATTCTAAAAATTCTGCCACATCAGCTCTGTAACCTGCCTTTACCATATATATTTCATATTTCTTCTGAATGTTCATATTACTAAAGAAATAAAATTAGCCACTTTTTGTATAAATTCTAAATGCATTTAGTGTTTTTTAGAATAACAGAAATCCTTAATTAAATCCAAAAATTCTAAAATGAAAAGGAAATGTGTTGAAGAAGGGAACTGAATACATAAAGAAAATTATTCTTCAAAAAATATGTACAGTTATTATTATGTAAATTACCCAATTGTTTATGATTTGAGCCTTTACTATAATTTCCCATTTCTATTTCCTCATATGATAGAGTTACTGAGCCAAATTAAATTGTATAATCTTTGACCGCTAGTCCACATTTTTAGTTTGAATTAAACTGTTCTTGTTTAATTATGTCACCGTGAGCTGTAATGGATTTTGTTAGCATCAAAAAATGCCTTTATGGTCTAAGTTCCTTTTAAATAAGAAGCTTATTTAAACTTTTGTCTGATATTGTAAATACTTTCAGACATAGAGATAATATTCTTCACGTCTGTTGCAGGGTTTTGGACTATTTAACTTTTACCAGATCAAGTAAACCCACATAGGTACATTGTGGAGAGGTTGGCAAGTTAGGACATAAAGCACGCAGAAACGAGCGAGAGCACTGGTTTGCATATTGAGACAAATCTTTAATTGTTAGAAGAGATGCTTAAAGAGAAAGAAATCGATATAAAGTAGCCAAAATGGGAAAGCTTCAAGTTAAAATAATGGATAAATATTTTTTGAGTGTTGTTGTTACAAGACATAAATGTGTTGTAGCTTTTAATGTGTAATTTGTAAATCCATAATGAGTAAGGTTATCAAACTACCTAATTTAATTATTTATAACTAACTGCATACTCTTAAAAATTATCTTTACATATTAAAGCGAGTTATTTCCTTTCATTAATACTTACTGTGGTCACAAGATAAAATTAAAAAAATGTAAAAATTCAAGTAAAACTTATTCTTTGATTCTAGTGAGACTTAAAATAATACAAAACAGTTTATCACCTCTGGTGCTTTAATAGCTTATTGTAATCTTAAAGTATATTAACTGGGTTACAACCGCTGGAACTCTACACAAAGCTATGACATTAACTACATTAAGCAGAGCTTGACTAACTTTCAACACTTGTCAACCGTGCCTACATCAGGCCTTTCAGGTTTGTTCCAATCAGCAGGTCTCTGTATAGACAAGCAGCAGAGGGACAACATTCAGCCTTTTGTTATGAATCATGCTGATTATGATCTTACTTCTCATTTCAACCTATGCCGTTTGACATAAAATCTACCTGCTATTTACTAAACCTCTGGACTGACCAAGTATGTGACAAAATGAGACATAAAAAAATCAACATAAAGCTAACGGTTAGTAAAACATAAATGTCACTTATCTAGTTTCAAATATGTCAACTATTATAAGTTTAAAAATTTTAATGCTACTCAATAAATTGCATAAAGTTTATTTTTTCTCAAACCTATTAATAATTATGTTAATTAATTCATGTTTATTATGTTAATTAATTCATGTTTATTAATAATGCATACTACTTAGGAATCTATTTCATTTTTAGGTTGATATTACAAAAGTGAAATTAAGGCATGGATTATATTAACTGAATTTATTCAGTTCCCATTTGCTCATAGATCCTTAATTTTTTTCATTAATGGTCCTTAAAAGTCTTTAAAAGTACTTAATTTCCATGTGCAGAAATGTGTATGAACCCTGTTTTCCCTATGTGTAATTTGTATACGAGCCAGTTTCCCTTAGATTGAGTCTTCCAGGAAGGCAGATCCTTAGGCAGATAGCCCTCGAAGCTTTGCCATAATCACATAAACCTAAACTGAAGCTATTAATACATGAAAAAATAGGAATCTGTAAAAATGGGAAACTTCTTATTATATTATTATTTTTTGTTTAGTCTGGGATTTGACTAATGATGTAATTATTCCTTTATATGCCCAATAAGAGTTTTAATTAATACACATTTAAAATTTACGGTTCAAAAGCAAACAAATCCCAAAAAGTGTATCTTGGCTGAAAGGAAGAAAGTTGGCAGCATGCGTTAATAAAAGCGAATTGCAAGCAAATTATATTTTAAGAAATCTGCAGTATAGACTGCTTCACATAAAGGTGAAAAGTATTGTGAGCAAGATTAATATTATATCTACATCTGATATTGCAATGCACATATAATGGTTGGAATGGAAAATTGTTTGGTTATTTGCTGAAAAGACTGCAATCAAAAGAGAAAAAAGAGTGATTAAATATAAGGAAAAAGATTCGAAATTTTGCAGCTAACAACAGCTGGCTTTAAAAATTTAAGTTTAGGACTGAACTAAGCTATGTGAAAATAATAAATACAGTTGCAAAGACTGAGGATGTTACATCTGTATTTCCTACTTAGATACAAAAAATTTGTGAAAACAATTATTACAATTGTTGCTACATTTTCAATATAGATGAAACTAGATTGTTAAATGGAATTCATCTAGAACTTATATAAAAGCAGCTCAACCTGTCTATAAAGTGTCAAAAGATCATTAAATTGTTCTGCTTGGAGATAATGAAAATAGCAGTCTTAAGTTGAAACAATGGTTTTTTTTTAACTAAACTTTAGGTACTTTAAGAGATTGCAGTCAGAAATCTTAGCCTGTAAAGCAGACAAATCAAAAGGCTTTTGTTACCAAAATTTATAATTTAAGTCTTATTTATGTCTCGTATTTCAGTTTTACTTCAAGACAAATAACTTCCCTTTCAAATAACATTTGTAGTCATCCAAATCCTCCTAATGCTTATATATATGAGCATTAGGAGGATTATATATATAGGTAATGATACCATCAGTCAGCTTCATCATAGAGCAGCAGTTTTGAATATCTGTGTGTATGCCAAAAATTTGCCATTATTTTGAATGTCCTTTAACCAGATGCCATCGGAGTCAATTGCAGATCAGAACAGTTCCTAAGGTCATATATTTTATTCTAAGCTGAAACAGTAAATATGGCAGTGCAGTGGCTGATAGATGTTTAGATTGTATTGAAAACTGAAATTTAATTATCGGACAAAATGAAAGGAAGCTTTAGTAATTGTTTCTTGTTTCCTGCAGTCATTTAAAATGGAAATGTAGCTAGACAATGCATTTAAAGATTTGTTTTGTTTCTTAAAATCTGTGAGTTGTAATCATGTATTGGAAACTTAGCTGCATTTATAAACCTTATTTCAGTTGTTTTATATTTAAAGAGATGGCTTGTATTTGCTACGTGTTTAGTGCATTGTAGTCTTTCCAAGTTATACGCCATTAAATCCGCAGTTCATCCATAATTGCGTGTACATATATAAAACTAATAATTCTGTTAAATACATCTTCTAATTCAAAATTATTGATGACTTTCTTTGAAAATTTAGTAAAATTAATGTCTGTGTTTACTTAGAATATTACATATTTATAATTGCCTATAAATTTTATGTTTAGTTGTAGCGATGCATTGGGTTACAAATTTCCTAGAAACCAGCTGTGAATTGCAAACTGGTACAGTGGTTAATGCATAAAGCTGTCTGAAATGCCCTTGATTTTCCCCTTTTTTATATTTTAAATTCACCTTTAAAAAAAATACTGTGTCTTTTGAAGGTTTACAGCGGAATTAATTCGAAATATGATTTTCATTTCTTTCTGCAGTTATTTAAAAGAATTTTTTTCTCTAAGAAATTTTGCATTTTTCCATTTAGTAGTGTAAATGCAATTATATATTTTGGCAGTTCGTTTTAAAATTTAAAGTGCCAGTGCCCTATAGAAGGTTCTCAGTTAACGTGAGAAATACATTGGCAAGGAAAATTAAAGTAACATCTATAAAAAGATGCTTTATGTTGTTAAGTCCATTAAGGAAATCTATCGTAATTGATTGGTTGCTTCACATTCTAATTTCAAGCTTGTGTATGTACTGGTGATGAATGCATGCAACTAGGTCAAGGTTGAAAGCATGTCACAACAGATTCTGAGAACTGTTATTTGGCAGCATTTGCTAAAAGAAATAGATAACTAGCCTTGGTTCAAATTGAAAGGATGTTTGCTGCAGCTGTAGGAATTTGACTATCCAGATGTACTATGAATGGCATGACATTTATCTTTTAAAACTTTGACTGCCTGCTTGTCAGTGTTAAGCTTAGAGTCTTTGTCACCACAGATAAAATCTTTCCATGTGGACATGTAGGTTTTCCGAGTCCAAGTCTTCAGATTGTGCTGACTGGTGGTATCGGTATGCATGTAAATAAGCTTTCAATTTTTGTATGAATTTCCAAAACTATTATAAAAGTTCTTATAAAATATGAATGTAGAGTATGTAAAGTAATATAGTATATTTGTAAGTATACTAAAGGTAACTAATATGAAACATAATTGTAAAGCATATTTGAAACTTTCCAGCATCTTAAAATATTGTGAATTCATTTGATTCTTGAATATCGAGAAGTTCTAAGGTACCATCTGCCTGTGGGTGTTGAAAATCCACGTCTGACTTCCCAAAACCTAACTACTAAACTTTATTGCGGTTATTGTTTATACTTTATTTTTAAGATGCAATAACTGAGATGATAAAGCTATTATGTAAGAAATTCGTTAAAAAAAGAAATACAGTAATAGTAGTATGTAAAGTCTCTTCAGCATTTGTGCTTTCACTCTATCACAATATTTCCAAAGTCTGAGTTTGTGCCATATTTCAGAGGAGTAGTAACCTTGTTTTTCTTTGTTTGCTTCATCATCAGACAAGTTGCGTCATTTTCATATGTCAGTGGCTGTGTGTAATTAAACATATAATAATAAAAATACAATATTTGTAACATCTTATTTTTTCTTATTTTGTCTAATATATTGGGTGTTGCAAGTGTAATAATGACTAAAGAGTATAATTTCATGTCTAGAGTCTGTAACAATTCCAAAAAATGTATTTAGTTCACAAACAGGTTTTCTATGTTGTAACTATAATAATATTCAATTAATAAATAAGGAATCCTACTTCCCAAAAGTTTACCTATTGCAGTAGAGTCTGGAATTGATTAACTGCGATAAACAAGGACTAACATGTCAGTACTTAAATTTACATCTCAGTTTGCATGAGGAAGCTAACTGTTCTTAAATCAAATATTAGATGCCAAAAATGAATGTCTTTGCAGCAGTTTTTATGCATATATTATGATAGTAAATGATGAGATGTACAGATATTTACTGATTATTTTTTATTCATTCAGGATGCACTTTAGTAATGTTTTAAGTGTAGTTTTTAGTATGTTAACTTAGATTATTTTGTTTTGTCTTAACTAGATTATGGCATTTTGTACCCAATTTATTTTTCTCGGCGTCGTTTGGTCAAGTGGTTCATTTGCAAGTTTCTGAAACTGATGCTTATCTCTAAAAAATCTTCAGCACATTTATTGATATAAAATTTTCACATAATTTAAAGCCGCACAGTTCAAACACACATTGCTCAAGAATCATTGTGTATTATGTTATTAAAAAAAGCCTTATGAAGTTACACTTCTTCTTTTCGTTTTATATGGAAGTGCTATATAAACTACATTTTTATCTTATTTTTTTAATTTCAAAACTATTTTTATGGGAGCAAATAATAAATAAAAAATAAAGACCCAGAAAATTTATTCATGCTATTTGTGAAATGAATTTAAGTACAAATTTTTCTAAAAATAAATGATTAAATTAAAGCTCAAAATAAATCAGAATTTTTTTATATATGAAAATAAACAAAATTGTATAGTAAATATATTATATTGTTAAACATAATTTTAATTAAAATATTTTTGGAAAATTTTTAGGTCCTAATAAAAGATTTAGTGCTGAAAAGAAGTCACTGGATTGGGTTGGCTGCTCGAACTGACACCAAAATATTTTTCCATTATGTCATCCATTATGGTGGGAATTACTCAGTTCAAGTCCAAACTGATGCACCAAATTCTATACCTACTGATCCTGTCTTTTTCACTGCTCCTCCTTTGCCTGTCGTGCCCCAAGTGAAAGCATTACGAGAAAAAAATGGTACTATTTATGTTACATGGCAAGAAGTGAAATGGCCAAAGGATTTGAAAGATCACAAGTAAAAATATGTTTTTTTTTACTTACTCTAAACAAAATATATGTATAATTTTAAACTATTTGAAAGGCAGTCTGATGTGATTAGGAAGAAATGGATTAATTGTTAAATTCTTAGGCAGTTGTGCACTCTTCATTTTCTTATGGAATTCAGGTGAAATAAATATATTTATGTCTGCAGCTCCACTTTTGGTACAAATGGGCATGCTTCTTGACTATAGTCTGTTTACTCTTGGGCCCAGGTGTAGGGCTCTAAGGTCATTTGTAGTTCCTTATAATCCTGCTTTTCCCTTCCTATACCATGGGGTGAAGTGGGCCAGAAATGCCCCTAAAACAACAAACACTGTGAGTGCCACCATAGACTGTCTTAACCTGTCCTTGTCCATAATCAGGCTTAGTCCAGCTCTGTCAGGTATATGGAGTTACATTTAATAAACTTTTCACAAATTGAAAAACTTATCAGATTAACATTTTTAACTTAAGGTGTTTCCATCCTAAGTATTTGGTTGTCAGAAAAACATGACTTATTTTTTCTGTGTTTTTCAAATGTTACTTATTTACATAACGAACAAAGATTAATCAGTTATGTTCTGCCCATTTGTTTGAAAACCTTTTACCACCTTTTAATAAGTTAATTCCTCATTCGTTGAAATACCTATGATTATCACCAAAAAACTTACAGAAGTGCTGATTTACAGCATCAGCATAGCAGTTGAACATTGTACCGTACCAAAGAGTTTAGAAGGAACTGAGTCAAGTGAAAGTCAGACAGTGCAAGGTAAGGTGAACATTGTGGGTGTTAAAACACATCCCATCCAAGTCCGATAATTTTTAATAGATTATGAGGCTTGTATGTGATCCTGTATTGTCATGATGGAGCACAAATCTTTTACAATTAAAACTGTTCACATTGCAATTGATTGTTTGATGCCTTGGTAGGAGTTTGAATTGCCTTTCAGCATCAGGAAACTCCTCTGTAGTCAAGAAACCTTTATTTCTGTTTTGAAGAATGCTGGCATGGTTTTTCCTAAATCTCAAACACCAAATCGGTCTTGTCCACGATGAATATGCTGCTGTTTAAAATGCTGTGAACTTCATTGATTCCAGTCATTGTTTTTATTGGTTTTCTTTGTTTGTTAAGTGCTTCTTTTGGTAGAACACTGGATCTCTTGGTTGAGCTTAACTAGAACACTGGATCTCTTGGTTGAGCTTAACTAGAACACTGGATCTCTTGGTTGAGCTTATCTTCAGTTGAAAGTTCTGTTAATCAATCAGGATCATTGAACCATAGATATCAGTGGAATCCTATTTATGGAAAGAAATATACACAAGAACTAAATCTGTTTAATTCTCATGGGTTTAGGATCAGTTAATGGAACAGAGTGCCTACAATTTTGCTCATAACAAAGATTTCTCCTTAAATTCAAATTAAAGACGGGGGGGGGACTAAATTTATAATTCCGTTAGTATGTGTGGAAGCTGAGCTGTACAGTCTTGTATAATAAAATATGCCTGATATCCGGGATCTTGCAGCACATGACACAGTTGATATATTTCTGACACAATATATTCATGATACAGTTGATATATTTGAAACACTGACTGCTGCTTTACAAAGTAACTCCTCTTTAATTACAGCTAAATTCGTTTGCAAATCTTCTTTTCTTAATTGAGCCATTCCAAACGGTTGCTGCTGGTTTTCACTAGCAATAACTGAAGTTTAAGACATAGCTACTTCCCTTGGAATAAAGGGGCAGGATTGAACCGAAAGAATGTTTGATATTCTAGTGCTTTGATTAATTATGCCTGATTGGCATTCGTTCAACAATGCAAAAGATTTGTGTTTCTTTTGGCACTTAAACAATTTTACGTATTGGTTGAAAAGTTCATAGATAAACAGTATTACACTTTACAGAATTGATCTTTTCCTGCAGCAATATAGTGTTAAATTTAGAGCATTTGATTAATTCAATGCTTTTACATATTGAGCATTGATGGTTTGTCTCTTATCGCTAATAATTTGAATACATTTAGATTTTTCTAATGTTACACTTGAGTTTGTAAGGATGATAACAATTTGTTTAAAGTACCCAATTCATGATATGATATGAGGGACGCAACCCGACCCTCCTGGCAGACTTTATGTCGCCCTAGGGCCTTTTTTGTGGGCTGCACCAGAGCAAGCTAGAAACAACACCCAATTCATCTCATTTCATTTCTCTTGCCCTCCAGCGTCTTATAGATTTGTCTAATTTTTTTATAAGAATAGGCACCGTCATGGTTTCACTCAAGCCTTTAAATTTATAATGTAGCGTTTCTAAAGGTCACTCATATTCGTTAATAGTTGGTCGTTTTAAAAATTTCCTAATGAGTGCATTCACTAATTTCCTTTACTGAAATATCTGTCTCCAAGTAACTGCTGAGCAATTTCAAAATTTACATAAAAAATAATTATTGAATGTGTAATTTTTAGGCGTCACTTTTGCAATTAGCCTTTAAATACTGTAATGTCAAAACATTAAAAATGCTTTCATTTTCATATACACTTGTTATAAATGTTAACTACTACTCAGTTTTGCCTAAGAAGATTTGAAGAGAAGAATAGGTTATTTTATCTCTGCATTATTAGAATTTAAATGTTAACATTTTCTCATTAATTCTGAAAGTAATGTAATCATAAGGAAAATTCACCAATAGTATCTTAAAGAAATTTCACTGTAGAAGTAAATTAATCTAATTCACCTATACACCTCTCAACAGTCAAATCAAAAATTGTTTTTAATTCTTCTTATAGTAGTTAATTAGTTATTTTTTTAATTATATTTCTTTTAAATTGGTATTTTTAAAATAAAATAAATGCTGCTAAAAATTATCCAAAGTATACAGTAAATATTAGTGTTCACTTTTTGACACAAATGTTTCAGCTTTACTGGATCAAAATATGTTGGAACCAGAGAATTTGCAGTGGGGACTTTTCATGCCTCACATACAGTAAAATCAATATTTGCCATTAAAACTATCATTATTAAATGCACGTTTAATTTTTAATCCATAATTTTGATGAATAAGTTTTTCTAGTTTGTAAGTAGTTCATCTTTTTTTGCATGTAACAGCAGAAAAAAGATGAAAGTTTAAAAACAAAATTACAATGATAAATTAACATCGCTGAGTTTGACTTCATGCAGCACGTTCTGCATTTTAATAATAGTAAGTTATTTTGCACAAAATTTCCCAAATTACTATAATTTGGTAAAGTTTCTAACTGATTTTCTTTTTTGTATTTTAGGTTCATTTATAGTGTGTGGTTAAGTGATGACAGAAGTATGGAAAAAGCATATCAGTATAATACAACAAAGCCTCCATTTTTCTTGCACTCCCACCCATTTTCTTGGAGCAAAGTTTACGTAGCAGTGAATGTAATTGATGAACATGGATATCATGGTCCCCTGTCAGATGAATATGACCTTGGAAGTGATGAAAGTAATTTCTTAGTTTATGAATTTTCTTGATGTAAATATTTAAATATTTGTTTTGATATACACTTTTCGACATTGAAAATGCAACACCAAGAAGGAGTGGTCAGAAAGTGATGAAATTTGGAAAAAAGACAGAGACAGCAAGCAGCAATAAGTGATCTTTATTTTAAAATGATAGTCAGAATATAGAGCGAGAACGGCATCAGCTCAGTAGTATGTAGGACCACCGCGGACAGCGATGCACGAAGAAACACGTCTATGCATAGAGTCAATAAGAGTGCAGATGGTGTCCTGAGGGATAGTTCTCCATTCTCTTTCAACCATTTGCCACAGTTCATCTTCTGAATGAGGCAGGGGCAGAGTCTGCAAATGGTGTCCTATCACGTCCCGCACATGTTCGATTGGTGACAGGTCAGGAGAGTACGGTGGCCAGGGAAGCATCTGTATACTTTGCAGAGCATGTTGGCAGCCGTGAGCAGTGTG
The DNA here is from genome assembly GCF_044657685.1 of Stegodyphus dumicola. NCBI lineage: Eukaryota > Metazoa > Arthropoda > Arachnida > Araneae > Eresidae > Stegodyphus > Stegodyphus dumicola. Next base: position 157,898,053 of record NC_140770.1, read on the forward strand.
TGGTCGGGCGTTATCCTGCTAAAAAATTGCATTAGGCAGCCCCTGAAGGTGGGAGATTGCCACTGGCCGCAGTACATTATCCAAGTATTGTTAGGCCATCATAGTGCCCTGAATACGAACTAAAGGTTATCTGGAATCGTAGGCAATAGCGCCCCAAACCATTATGCCACGTTGTCGCACGGTGGGGCGTTCCCTATTTACTGCCAGATTAGATCTGTCTCCACACACGTATGCGGCGACTGTCACTGGATAAACAGAAGCATGACTCATGTGAGAACACGACGTTTCGCCATTCTGTCATCCACATCACTCCAGTTCGGCACCATTCTAAACGTTGCCGTCTATGCTGTGGGGTCAATGGCAGTCTTCTTAATGGACGCCCTGAGTGCAGGCAACGTTCAACCAATTGACAAGAAATGGTTCTGGTCGACACGGGAACATCCAGGGTATCTTGTACATGCTGCAGAATTGCGGGACCGCCACAGCTTGTCGGCGGATGTGTCGTTCCACACATGCTGACGTTGCTCTGGCTGCACTTGCACCTCTCATTCTTCCCACATTTCCTTGTTTCAACCATGTTCGCCATAGCCGATGCACCATGCTTGCATCCATGTGGGTATCAACTGTGATTTGACATAAGGACCAACCCGCTCTTCTCAGTCCGATCACCATACCCCTCGTAAAACCGTCTATCTAATGGATGGCGGCCTGGCATTCTCTCCTATTACACGTATCCTCCGGAACAAAAACCAACTTTCTTCAATAATTCATCTGGAAGAAATAACGACATGAATATTGCCCATTCTGTACGTTCCTTCCCTTATATCTTACTTCACGTGCATCAGAGAGCTGCGCATTTCACATCATTCGCATAATTCAGTGATGTGCGTCCACTCTAAAATTTGCATAAATTTCTGACCGCTCCTTCTTGGTGTTGCATTTTCAATGTCGAGCAGTGTATATTTATGTATTAAATTATAATACTACCAATAAGTATTTTGACACCCACGCAAATGCTGTTATCTGCGGCCCTGATGTACATCATGCCCTCTGCCATTCAATATCATGTATTAAACAACATTGGCATTAGTCGCATGCAAGATGCTACAATGTGCAGAGTTATCTGATTGCAAAAAAGTTGTAATCATCGGGTGTCACAGAAATGACTGATCCTTAAGGTCCATATCTAGTGAGCTGAAATACCCAAAATCGACAGTGGGCAATGTGATTCAGAAGTGGAAAGTGAGCCGCAATTGTCGGAATCTGCCCCAAGTTGGCGGACCCGTGAAACTGGGAAATAGAGACTGACAGGTTCTGCCCAGAGAAATTTAGAAGAACCTCACCCAACCAATGGTCCACATATTCCAGAAGTTTCAACAGGCATCCAGAAGTGTTGCTTCGATGACCTACCCCTGTAAAGAAGCACACCTGCTTGGTTTTTGTGGCCGTGCTGCCTCCTATAAGCCTTTAATCACAAAGTCCAGCCACTTTGCTTGGTTAATGTGGTGCAACGCACGTCTACAGTGGACTGTAGATTAGTGGAGATGGATTATCTGGAGCGACATATCGAGATTCACCCTCTCCTGGTCAGATGGCAGGGTCTGGAGGTGTTTCTCTTTGTATGGAATGGAATCCTTGTTCCAAATTCATCGTAAGTTCAATGACAATGCCTACTGCATTGTTTTGGATGACAGTGTGCTTCTTACATTGTGGCAATTTTATGGGATGGACTCATGTTACTTTCAAATCAACAGTGGCAGCTATTATGTTGCAAGGTCCACCATGGATTGATATGTAGACAGTGGGATTAACTGAATGGGCTGGCCTGTCAGAACCCAGACATAAACGCTATTGAGATCCTCTGAGACAAGTTGGATCACTGAATTAAGGGGTGCAGCAACCGTCCAACATTTTGGTGAAGGAACTTGCATGCCTTTTGCAAGCTCAGTGGAAGAAAATACCAATAGCCGTCATACGAGGGCTTATGAACGCATTCCCTGCAGGGTCAAGGCTGTGATTTCCACTCATGGAGGCTTTACCAAGTATTGAATATGAATAAATTTTGTTTTCTTTTCTACCATAGGTGTCCAAATACTTATTGGTAGATAATGTATGTACATATATAATATTTAAGAAAGTCCAAAAAGAATTCTTAAAATAAAGTTTTAAAAAGCAAAGAGATGAATCTGTTCAAATGCTGCTAAACCGAAAATTAAAAAATTAAAAAGGAAAAGTCGGAAATAAAATGAAAAATTATAATTTTTTTCTATATGAAATTATCTGGTGAAAGAATTGGTTAGGGCCTTCATAAAGAAGAAATTATCATATTTCATTATAGTTCTAACTTTTCCTTTTTAATTAGATATACAGATGGAGGACAAAATAATACGAACATACAAACACCTGTGAATTAATGGAAAACCCTTTTTAATAGGGGTTGGGCCACCCTCTGACTGAAGTACAGATTGAATGTGACGTGGGATAGATGCATAAATGTCGTGGGCAATATTTAAAGGATTATTAAGCCATTCCTCCTGCAGAGCGGTCTGTAATTCCAAAAGTCTGGATGGAGGTGGAAATCGGGAACGAAGTTTGAACTCGAAATATGCCCATAAATGTTCAATAATATTCAAGTCCAGAGACTGAGGGGGCCAAGAGAGATGTTCAATTGCATCAACATGCTCTTCGAACCATTCTTGAATACACCTAGCAGTGTGGATAGGGGCGTTGTCATCTTGAAAAATTGTTCGCTCCCCAGGGAATACAGTCTGGACATGATCCCCTAGAATGTTTAGATAGTGATTGGATGTGATCCTCCTATGTAGAAGTGGCCCAAGACTGCGTCAAGATATTGCGCCCCATACCATAATGGCGCCACCCCTTTGCTTCACAATCGGCGAGAGGCAGTTGGGATGAAACGCTTCTTTGGGCGTTCTCCAGACATAAACGTGTCTGGTTGTCTGAATGGGATGAATGACGATTCATCTGACCATATTACCTGTTGCCACTGCCTTGGTGATCTCTGCACTATTGGTGTCGCTTGCTTTCACCAACGGTTTACAAATTGCCACTCTGCCATAAATGTTCGCAGCATGAAGTTCCCTTTTGACAGTTTTTGTTGAAATGGGGTCCTGCAGATGCCTATTCATTTTGGATGTTATCTCGGATAATGATTGCTTGTGCTTTTGGGCTACTATGCGCTTCAAGACCGTCTATCCCTATCAGCCAGTTTTGACTTTCAGCAACTGTTGTGCTTTGAAGACGTTGTCGTACCCTCTTTTGTGTACGCTGTCATAACGGCTGATACCGTACTCCTTGCACACCCCACAAGGTATGCTGTTTCCATAACCGATGCTCTACTTAAACGAGTTCCAACTATCATTCCTCTGTATAACTCTGACAGGTCTGACATTTCAACTCTTCACCAGCAGTTGGATCGAAGCATGCAACGCAGTTGATTGCTGTTGAAAGACTGATACCTTCCTCTTCACACTCATTAGGTGACAGACTTCTTTTGCAGGTGGTGCGGCTGTACTGCAGATGTGAAATACATCATACTTTTTCACAGGTGTTCGCATTATTTTGTCCTCCGTCTGTATATATATATATATATATATACACACACATACATACTTATATACACACACACAGATGCTGCTGCCAAATTCAACCAACAAATTCAGAGAGGTGATTGTAAGTACCAAGAGGATGAGAAATTACCATAGAACATGGGGTGGGGTTGCAAATCGCATTTAGTCGGTGAAAATTGCAAAAAAAAAAAATAGAGTAAAAGGGGTGGGTAACATTTTTCGTCATTGAGCCAAATGAAATTTTTCGTATTGTGACACAGGCCAGATTAGATTAAAGAATTTCATTTTTTAAAGCATATACCCACCATTAAATTGAAAAAAAAGATTGAAGAATTTAATGAAATAGAATAAACAAAAAAATTAATTAATAGGTATACCAAATTCTCAATGTATTTAAAACTAAAAATGAAATATTTACTTGAAATCGGTTATACATAGTAGAAACAAGAAAAGAATTTTAAGAAAAATTAAACGAGGAATAAAAAATTTAGTGAGGATGATTAAAATTAGTATGTTCGTGATCAATAATTTCTTCGAAATTTAGATTCAAATCACTCATGGCTCTTCTTGAAACAGCTCCTAAATTTTCTTCTGTAATTCATGATCTTGTTTTGCTTTTGTATTTTTTATTAAAGAAAATGTAGCTTCACACAGGTGGGTAGATCCAAAAAATGCTAAATATTTTTTAACATTTCATGTTTTAATGAATCATAAAATTCTGTTTCCATTTTTATTCTGCAAATTGGTTTTTAAGTATCAGACAAATTTATCAGACTAATGAAAAATTTTCTGATAAACTGATAAAGTAACTGATTTCTAAATCTTTTGAAAATTGTCAATTCTTATAAATTCATTGTACAAGTCACTATAGCTTCATACTTCTTGAAATCACTACCTTTCAAGCATTTCTCTCTTCCTTGCAAAATGGGAAAAATGTGTTAACTGTTTACTTGGAAATTGCAAAAATAGTTTTAGTCTAGTGGTTTATGATGTGGCATTAGTAAACATATCACTGGAGAAGAAAAAATCTTTCAGCCAATGTTCATCTTGTAGTTCATAGCATCTTAGCACATAAGAAGTTAATAATTTCAGCTAACAATTCATAGAATTGCTTTAGCATTTTTGCAAGACTAAGCCACTGTATTTCCATGTGGTAAGGAGTACAGTACAAGGTCTTTGATCCGTACCTCAAAGCTACAAACTTTCTGTGCATGCGTAGTGTTAACGCATGTGCATAAAACCTTTACGCATGCGTGTTTAATATATAACGGACGGTATAAGCTAGGCTAAAATTATCTAATTATCTATTTCAGTTAATGTTGCAGATTGCATTGTTCCTTAATCTTCTAATTGGATACGGCTTATTATTTTTTGCAGACTGATAGAGCAATTTTATAAAAAGTAAGCTTGAACTTTCGATTATGTCAAAAAGAGTTTCAGATTCTAGAACTGACAAAGGATCTACAAAGTGAAAGCATGTTTCAATGTCCATCAAACAAAAAGTGGAATTGCTGCAAAAAATGGATAAAGGCATGAAGAAAGTGACAGAGAGGTTAGTGAAAACGAAAAAATTTCGATTGATAAGTTAGTCGGTATTCTCGGCACAGCAATTACAGGGCTTGAACAGCGGAACTTTGTAACTGAACAAGAAATTGTGTCTGTTTATAGAATTAAAGAGAAAGTATTAGCACAAAATTTTGATAATTTGATACCCTTTTGATCATAATCGCTGTTTATTTCATAAATTATGGTTTTGTATTTTTAATTTTATCATTTCTGCATGCCATCTTACCAGATTTAAATTGATGATCTATAATCCGGAAGCGCCGAAGTTCCGACGAGATCGGATTAAAGACTTTGTACTGTATCAGTAAACACGCAGTCAATGTCTTGCAAAAATATAACAAATTGTCGCTGTTTTAAAACTCTTCCACAAATAAAATTAACCGTCTTCATTACCAGGGCTGATCCTAGTGGGGGGGGCAAGGTAGTGCATAGCACATGGCCAGCTAAAATGGTTATCAAGCATAATATATTTCTGTAAAGAAGGGCGGCAAGTATAAATTTGCTCATGGGCAGCCAACGGTCTAAGATCGGTACTGTTCGTTACAACCAATATTGCATGTTAAGTTTTAAAACTCTTTTATAAAGGGTTCCTGATGAATAATACAATGTAGGAATCTTTCCTGGAATCTTCTTTATTTTGTCGCTTATTCTTTTTTAACAATCCAATGTTTTTCACTGTCAAATTAGGACATCCATCAGTTCTGATATTAACAGTTTTTTTCCTATTTTATATTGTATTTCTGCAATATTTCTTGAAGAGCAATAAAAAAAATCTTCCGTAGTCACTGTGTCTTTCATTGGCTATATAGAAAGTAATTCTTCTGTTATTTTAAATTTGATTTACACCTGGAATAAGTATTATAAGTTTTAGTAGTACTGTTAATGTTATGTGACTCATCTAAAGCCAGTGCATGGTAAGAGGAATTTTCCAATTTTAATTTTAATTGGCCACATAAATTTGAAATATTACAAATTCACCTCACAAGGTTTCTTTATGACAAAGACATTTTTTTCAAATGTTTGTTTCTTATCAGGGCATAATAATTCAACAATATCTATCAAACATGCCTTCACAAATTCACTGTCAGAACAAGATTTGCATTGCTTTGCAACCTTATGTGCAACAATGTAACTAGCTTTTATAAGAACTCTATATTTGCAATTAAATATTTAAATGTCCAATTATCCTTAAAAATGCAGCATTCCACATCAGTTTCCCCCTTACCCTGTTTTTTTAAATTGCTCATCTTATGAGCTAGAAATTATATTTTCAATTAAAAACTATAATTATAAAACGTGTAGTCACTTACATTGTTTTTTAATAAACGTTGATTGTTAGCTAAACTTAGTTTGATCAATGGTTTAATAACAATTAAGAAACAGAGATATTCTTTGATAACCAATTGCACTGAATGCAGCTATCAGTTTCATCACAACAATGGCGATTATCCTATAACTCAAGTAATCAAAGCTCAGCAATTAAATGATGCACAGAATGCTTTCCTTCCTGTATCTCATTATGATGTGCGCTAAATGTACAATTTTTGTTGTTTCCTTCAATGTGTGTTCCTTCAATTTGCATTGAGTTTGTGTTTTCTAATTTAAAAGGAAATCATAAATTGAAATGTAGTGAGAATAAAATCAGGATTATGTCACAAAATGCACTAAATTCAAATATTGGATTGTTTGTGTTTTCTAATTTCAAAGGAAATGATAAATTCAAATGTAAAACTTGTGTATAAAATCAGGATAACATTTATCGCAAAATGTTTGCATTCATATGCAAAATTTTACACTACTGTCAGTTCAGTTTAGTTCAATGATGGTGAAGCAGGCATCCAACTGATAGGAGTTTTAACCTGCAAAGAAAAAAGCTTGAAAGCTTTTGGTGGTGTTTAAAAAATAAGCACTATTGTGCTTCTGATATAAAATTTGGAAAACAGACAAGCATGTGCCACCATCTTGGCATTGGCAAGACAGTGAGTTTTACCCTTAGACCTTTAGGAAGGAAAAAAATTGAAAAATTTCCTTCTATTAATATAAAATTCAGTGAATGCATGGATGCATAACTTTTTCATTTTGGGCAAATTCGTTTCGGTAAAATACAATACTGTCAGTTATTTGTACCAAGTGTGATAAAAAAAACTCTTAAAATAGTGCTAATCTCACTTAAAAAATTTTAATTGGTAACAGTTTCAAAATTATTCAAAATATTCTATATTTTATGCATTTATCTGAGGGGTAACCTAGAATATCACAAGATGTTAAAATGAACTTTTCAGTTCCCCCGCCTCCTTCATTGTGTTTAGGAGTAATGCTAACCAGACTTGATAGAAAGCACTACACCGCAACCACCAAATTTATTCAAAAAGGGCTTTAAATGTTCTAAAAGCATCTGGAATGTTCTGAAAACTTCTACATATGTTTTTCTACCACCATCTCTTAAATGGTTAGACATTCTCTCTTCAAGCATTCAGAGTGGCTGAACCTGTTGGTCATTTAGCCATCTCATCAGTAAGAGTGTTATCCCTGTTAAAATCACTATTAAAATGTAGTATCATCTGTTATAATCTTGTTTATAATCCAAATAACATTTTTTTTTTTTTTTACTTCATGCATTAAATGGAAACTATATGTTATTCCAGTATTAAAATTTCTAAGCAACATTGAATTCAATTTCAGGTTATGCTGCTGTTGTTTTGACTCAGACTAGTCTTGTTGGTGTCATTGTTGGTGTAACTGTGGTATTTATATTACTTGTCGGCACATTAGGAGTTTTTGTTGTACGTCATCGACGTCTGCAAAGGAGCTTCTTATCTTTCGCAAATAGCCATTATGACACTAGATCGGGAGCTGCTACCTTTTCTACTGGAGAAGAATTAGGTAAGTGGCTTTAAATAAAATGATAATAAATATCTTGAATAATAATAATTTGTTTTTAATATTTAAAAAAAAGTTCAGACAAGAATTGGATATCCTTTTCACAAAATCCCAGATCCAAAAAATTTCAGAACAAAATCCCAGATCGAGAATTCTTGATTGTGGCGATTCTGGATTTCAGAAATTTCCAGATTTTAAATCATCAGTTTAATTCTAGGAAAATGAAAAATTATCACACTAAAAATATTCTTTTTTAATATTTCTTTTAAGAAAGTTTTATTTTGTATAAAGAAAGTTACCTTTTTTTTTTTTTTTTTTTTTTCTAACTTTTTCTTAATAATTACCACTTGAAATTAAAATGTGACTTGGCAATATTAACTCAGCTTCAAAATATATTACAGGTATTCACCATTCCATTATTTGATTGATATTTAATGTCATCATGGTGTAAGACCTCAGTTATATCATCTTAGCATTTCTTCTCATATTCCATGATTCAGAAATTTTCTTTTTCTTACTATAACCGAAAACTTGCAGATTTGCAGCTCTCATTATCATTATAAATTTGTTAGCTGACAATAAATTATGCTAGGCATTTTAAAAAATATTACTAGACACAACTTTTAATGACCTTGCAATGCCCCACACATCAGATTTTATATTAAATTATTTTTTGAATTCTTGGATGGTTTTACTGTGGCATTGGTTTTTAAAAAGTTACTTTAGGTGTATAGTTTCATAGAAAAGTAAAATGGAGATGCTATCATTTACTAAAACTGTAATTTTGGTAAGATTAATAATAAAACATTGAGAAAAATAATAAGCTACTTCAAATCAGAAAGTTAATTCAAAATAATTCTTTGATTCTTTTTCCCTTCCCTACTGCTATGCCAACAAAAGAAAACTAGTATGAACAGCAACCCACTCCATATAAATATGTCAGGGGACTTCACTTATTGTTTGGATTGGATAGAAAAATGCTACCTTGTGGTAATGGCTAACATCAGTTCAATGTCAATCGTGTATTCTCATTTGACAGGGTGTGATTCCCTAACCCACAGTTGCCAGAAAGTGACATACAAAACTCTAAAACCCTTATCACATACGATATTTGTTGCCGGAACAAAACGTTTGCAGCAACAGTTCTGAGAAACGCCCTTTGGCGAAATAGGGTTACCATCTTCACTTGGTAAACAGGCTGAAAGCCAAACAAGAATCAGTTATCGCTCAGATTGGCGAAAGTGACGTTTCCTTTCAAGTGACTTCGCTTCTTCGTGTTGTTTTGAATCGCTCACACGCTTTTCGTTTTAAACTTTATTGTTAGTAATGGAAGATAATAGAAAGGTGATTGCTATCAAGTTAATCACTTTGATCTCCACTCTGGCACTTCATGTAACAGATAAACACACTTCTGGTTATAGCAATCAGTTACATCAGTGATAGCCAAATTCTGTATACACTAAGAATAGTTTAAAAACGCGTGCTGGATAAGTCTATTTATCACACATCGCTTATGTGTATTTTCTGTTGTCTGCATTTCAATGAAAATTTGATGGCTCACTGGAAAATTTGTGACCTGGTGAAAGCATTTTCTGACTAACTTTATGGCTCATAATTACTGTTCTGTCCATTCAAACAAACAAAAAAAAAAAAAAAAAAAAAAAAAAAACCTTCTATAAGAAAAATCTATATGGCTGATATTTACCTCCTCACAGCCAGCAGATACTATTCAGCAAAATGAAGATCAAATAAAGCATATGAATACATGAGCAATCAAACTTGTGCAAATTGTTTACCGTCCCATAGAACGCTTGGTAATATACCTAAAACACATTAATTATACCAACTCTAGAAATTAGGTGTTCACATCATGAGTTTGTTTTATGGTTTGGTTTATTCAGATTACAGCAAAGCACACTAGGGCTATCTGCCTAAGGGAAGGGATGCCTTCGTGAGGACTTTCTAAGGGAAACTGGCTCGTATACACATTACACATGGGGAAAACCACGAAAACGCCCATGCAGCCATGCCGTTCGCGGGATTCGAACCTCGGACCTAACTACCAGTGTTCAGCGACTTTACCGCTCAGCCGCTGGTGGACTCAGTTTGTTTTATGTGATTATCGCAAAGCCTCGAGGGATAACAACAGGAGGGATCCCTTTGTAGAAGATTTTTTTTAAGTGGCTCGTATACCAGTTACAAATGGGAAAAACCAAGAAATTGCCCATGTAGCCAGCTCGTATGCGGCATTCTAACCTGAGACAGAACTACCAGTGTTCAACGACGCTTCGGCCACTAATAGGCCCGTGCACTTAATTGGAAAGTACAATTCATTATGTAAACAGATATGAAGGTGATAATCAGTTGTGCACTGTTTTATGTAATCAAATCTTATAAATGCACAGCTGTTACATTTCTTATTATTTATTAGTCATGTTTATATTACGTAGATCATACATATGATATAATTATGAATTAAACCAATAACAAAATGTGTACACTCTTTAGTCCTTAAATGCTGCTCATTTAGTTTTCAACTGATTATTACATATCCATAATAATTTGGAAAGAACTGATGACTACAGTTGCTGCCAATTACAGGATCGTTATGTGAATTAAAAGTAACTTCAAGTAAACCTTTTCCCAATGTTCATTTTTGTATTCATACATACATATATATACACATCTAATAAGTCATATATTTACATATACACATCTAATAAGTCATATATTTACATACAGATAGAGAGATGCGATGGTTTAGAAGTTGTTAATATATATTTATTAGTATTAATGTAATGAATAAGATTTATATTAATGAATGTATATACAAATGTTTTTCATCATGAATAATAATAAATCCACAAATTTCCAATGTTTCAATCTGCAGCATTTACAATAAAAGTATAGTTTCTAATGTATTTATAATCCAAAAAGTATTTCATTAATAACATGTAAATAATAGACAACTTTAATGAGTATTCTCATTATTACATAAACTATGCTTTTCTTTTTTTATTTTTTATACATCTTTTATGCTGTTTAAAATGTGTCACTGATTATGCAATTAACAATTTAAAAGATAAGTAATTAGGAGAAAAGCCATGCATATATAAACGGATTTTGAAAAATTATTCAACTTAAATTTAAGAAATAAAATTCTATTATATAAGTGATAATACACGATCGGCACGAAATACGACAAAGTTGGCGAACTTTTGGCGATGAACAATTTGTAAACAAATCCGAACTGCAAGAACGTCGTGAAATACTGTCAACATTGAAATTTCCATGATTATATATTTAATGAATATATAAACATTTTAAAAATGACGCAGGCACTTATATTATTACAACAAAACAACAATAATTAAATCGGCCTCTATTTCCATCGTCCATGACTTCACAGTGAGAGTCACCGCCGTATTGAAAGTTGCCCGTGATCCTTCAGAAGCAGAACTTTCGTCTGATTGGTTGAATGTTCGAGGAACACGTCTCCAGCCGGAACATTTTCGGAAAAGTTTTAAAATGTTGATCGTAGCCGGGAGATGTTCCTCCTATCTAGACAAAACATTTCTCGGGAGCCTGCTGCTTAAAGCCGTGATACTAGAATCTCGTTTGTCGGAATTGTCCCGGGTAAGCGCGCGCGTCCATAAAAGTGATAGGGCCATAAATCACCCAGAGGGGAAGTGCTTTTATAGCATACCTGTTTTTTTCTCAAGTATTACCTTCTTCATTCTTAGACTTCATAAGGAAAAAATGTTTTAAATGGTCTGGGTATTGAGTGTGCAAATTTTAAACTTTATATGTGTGTGTGTATATATGAGAGTTGGAACTTTAATAGTGGCAACACAGCTGAAAAAGCGCTACGCAACAAAACCAAAGAATATCGCGTATACCACATGTGAACTACATACCTACCTTACCTCTCAGCAAAAAGACTCGTCCTTCCTACGTCACACGCATGCGGAGTGACGCGAAGAACGGATCCTTGTATTAGCTCGCGGTCTAAAGTAAGTGTTGTCAGGATGTTTTCAAAACTAGAACAATGATGTTGGATAAAAATTGAATGTGCCAGAGGTCGTACAGCACGACAGTGTCTTCAAGAGGCTTGTGGGGAATCTGCATTGCCTTACAGAACCGTATCAAGATGGGTGAAAGCATTCAATGAAGGACTCTAAAACGTGGCAGACATGCTGCGGCCAGGCCGCTCGAGTGTCAGCGATGCAGATGTGCAAGCTGTTGCCGCACTAATGGACAGTGATTGCCGCCAAACGATTCATCAGCTGGCCGGACAAAACAGGATTAGCGGATACGACTGTGCTGCACATTCTGAAGGAATGCCTGTCCATGAGAAAAATTGCTTCACAATGGTTTCAACATCAATTGACGGAAATGCAGAAATGGCTACGATACGATGCTGCCCGAACCCACCTGGAGTGCTATGAGCGCGAAGTAGATGCTTTTTTACGTTGGATGAGACTTGGGCCCGATTGTGCCTGCCAGAACTGAAATGCCAATCAAACGAATGGCGTCATCACGGGTCACCACGACGTTCGAAATTTCATCAGAACCCCAGCAATGTGAAAGTTATGGTGATTCTCGTGTACGACTGTGATGGTGTCATCCTAATGCATACCGTTTCCCCACAGCAGACCGTCACTGCGCAGTATTACTGCTCATTTTTGGAGCACAATCTCTAACCAGCTTTGAGAAAAAAACGGCGACACTTTCTGCAGAACGCTCCTCTCATTTTGCATGACAATGCTCGGCCGCATGCAGCGCAAGCTGTGACTGATTTGTTCAAGCGATGGCGCTGGGAAGTGCTTTACCATCCACCATACTCCCCAGATCTAAGCCCTTGTGACTATGACTTAATTCCTAAGATGAAGGAACCACTTCGTGGCACTCGCTTCCAAACTGTTCCTGAGATTCTTGCGGCAATAGACCGGTCAATTCAAACTATCAACAAAAAAGGCACTGCTACAGGTATTCTGTGACTCCACATCGTTGGAAACAGGTTGTACACAATGCTGGCGACTATATTGAAGGACTGTAAAACATGGTGAGATGAATCACTTTTGTATGCCTTGTAAATAAATAGTTGCCACTATTAAAGTTCCAACCCTCGTATATATATGTGTGTGTGTGTGTGTAAAATCTAAAAAATAGGATGGCTTTGCTCTTTGCGAACCAGCAACCTTTAATGAACTTTCTGCAATTCAGGATCTTCTCCCTAGACTAGTACTTTCCAGAACATTCGTGCCTATTATGTAACTGCTACTATAAATAACGAATGTGCGGCATTTTGCGGACAGAAGCTTCCCTCTCCCTGTGCTGTTAAAATCTACACTGCTGATCCCATCTTCCTTTCCTCTATGATGCAGTAAATTTAAAATAATCTTATTTAGTAACGAATATTGATCTGCTTCTGAAGTTGAAATAAAGATATGAAATATTAAAAAGTGAAATCATGTGTCTTCTTTGGTTACTTCTCTAATACTCTGCTACAGAAATGCCTGGACATTACGCCAAGCTTCTTCACAACTGCTGGAAAATATCACGCATATATAAGTATGTATGAGAATTTAGTATTTTCTGCGAATTGCTTATTTGCTGATCCATAAATTTATGAATTAATAATACCCATCTCACAAGTTTTTTTAAAAAGCAGTGAGTACAAAGTTGAATAGCCAGACTAGTCAGAACTTCGGCAAGTCCAGATTTTGGAATTTTGCAGATTTTAGATCATCACTTCAAATCTAGTAAGAAGACATATAGAAATTATTAAAGTAAAATACTTAATTGTTGTTTGTGAAATATTGTAGCATTTATGACCTTAAGAGAATCAAAATTTACTTTTACTTATTTGAGTTTTAAAAAAATTTAATATTTACTTATTTGAGTTGGTAAACAATATTATATTTAATTTTTTAGCTACACATAATTTCTTGTTCAGTTACAAAGTTTCATCATTCAAGTTCTCTAATTGCCATGTCGAGAATTCCCTTTGAATTGTCAACAATTTTTTTTTAATTCTCAACAGCCTCTCTGTCACTTTCTTATTGCTGTAAGTAGTCATTATTAGGACTTGATCATGTTGGAAAACTTCTGTTATATCATCTTCATTCACTTGTTGTTTGCCATATCCCAAAACCTTCAAATTTGCTGCTGTCATCATAAAGCTTAGCTAACGTCTGCTGTACATTATTAGCAATATACCATGAGATTGCTGACTGAAGGCATGTCGTTTAGCTATAGTTTGTCGTGCTTTTATCACCTGTTGAGAAAGTTAAACCTGAATTATATTAGTTTAGTTAGTTTAGTTGCATCTCTTTCCTGTATATGCTTAAGGCTTGTACAAGACCCAAAGAAATAAATTCTATCATATAGTTAAGCTTATCTCAACAACAAATCAATTATTAATTCAAACAGCTCTAAATGTAATATTTTGGTCTATGAATGTTATTTACAATATTACAATTTGCAATTTTATTTTGGATATGGAATGAAATTTCTCTTTGGCAACTCTTCACAGATTAGTTGACAGAAATCTGTATTCATCACCAACATAAAAGGGTACATCCAGTTTGGTATTCGGTTACTAATATTACTTGAAAATTGTTTTAAGCATTGCTCCCTCAGTCATTTCTCAAGTTGCTATGAGTTGATAGTCCATGTGATGATTAAAGCAAAAAATAATAAAAATGATTCACCAGACTGATGTTAGGGTTAGAAAATATTCAGTAGGCATAAAATCAGCTGTGAACTTCAGTAAAATGTTAGTTCAAGCAAAAAGGTGGATGTACAACTAAATTATTGATCCTACATATTTATTCTGATAAATTATTGTGTTTCTTCAACACGAGGGTGTTTTATTTAGTGCTGAAATAAAATTGAGAATTGGGACCTTCCACGTGCTTTATCAAAATGCATACAGCACATGTGTGAAGCAGTAAATACGCTGAGACAAGATACTATTATCAAAATACAATTCTTTCTTTTTCACAAAAAAATTCTAAAAATCATTTTTTCTTGGTCCAGAAGTCTTAAGTATTAAACATCTGTACTTATTTGTTTTAATTTCACAACCAACAGAATGTAGCTGTAATTAATCAAGCCCAATCAAAAAGAAAAATACCTTGAGGAAAACGATATGAGTATCATTCCCTATATCTGAATATTAATTATTATAAATAAATGTGTAGGATTATGTAACAAAACAAACATAAAACTCAGACCCTTTTGTGACTTAACAATGTTTATTGTGATCTATTGCTGGATTACAGTTCACACTTTGGGAACCACATAGACTATTACAGTCAAAAGTCGTTAATTTGGACACCCATAATTCGGAATGATCTATAATCCGGACCTCAAAGCTAAAAACTTTCTGCGCATGCGCTGCATTGACACATGCGCATAGGTGTTTACGCGTGCGCGTAAGACCTCTTACTACTGCGCATTTGCGTGTGCGCAAGCGCAGAATACGTTTTCGTGTGCGCGTTTTATGTATAACAGACGGTGTAAGCTAAAATTATCTAATTATCTATTTCAGTTAATGTTGATGATTGCGTTGTTCCCTAATTTTCGAATTGGATCCGGCTTATTATTTTTTGCAGACTGTAAGAGCAATACTATAAAAGTAAACTTGAACTTATGTCAAATAGAATTTTTGATTCTGGAGCTCCCAAAGGATCGTACAAAACGAAAGTATGTTTCGATGTCCATCAAACAAAAAGTGGAATTGCTGAAAAAAAAGGATGAAGACATGAAGAATGTGACAGGGAGGTTAGTGAAAACGAAAAAATTTCGATTGACAAGTTAGTCGGTATTCTCGGCACAGCAATTAACAGGACTTGAACAGTGGAACTTTGAAAGTGAATAAAAAATTATGTCTGTTTATAGAATTAAAGAGAAAGTATTATCACATTAAAGAAGAAACTTAAACAACTTACATTGAAAGAAATGTTTAATAAAGTAAACAAATAAATATTAAGCTTTTTTTGTAAATTTTGATACCCTTTAGATCATAATTGTTCTTTATTTCATAAATTATGGTTTCATATTTTTAATTTTAGAATTTCTGCATGCCATCTTACGCGATTTAAACTGATGATCTATAATCCGGAAAAATCGATAATCCGGAATCGCCGAAGTCCCGACGAGTCCGGATTAACGACTTTTGACTGTATACATTTTCATGTTTCAGTCAAGAATTATCTGCTAATGAAGTTTGGAAGCGAGATGATTTACAACTAATTTAATCATAAAAACAAATAATTGGAAAAATATTAATATTTGAAATCAACTGAAGAAAGTGTTATTACTTTAATTAATCCTAATGTACATTAATGTGGAATTTTCTAGCAATTCTAAAGAAGTCTTTCTCTGCTCTAGGCAAATCCAGCTGTCCAATTATCCTCCAATTTGTTATCATCATCAACAGTCAACCCTGTAAATAATATTATCTTCTGTTTCATCTATAGCATTACTGATACAAATTTTTTTAATGATGAGAGAATCATGTTTGGCTTATTTTTCAAATGGATGAGGACTTCACATTCATCTTCAGTTCGTCTGATAAATCTTGCTAAGTTAGGTGACCAGTTGTTTGAATTTCTGGTTATTTATAGAGCTTTTGGCTTTTTCAGCTGCAGTTGCAATTGAAGAAGGTAATAATGTTCAATCACTGAATGAATTCTTACTGAAATAAAATCTAGTACAATAAGTATTATTGTTCTTGCTCCCACATTATATTGTTCGATTCTTAGTGTGAGTAAATTTGCCTTATAGTACATAGGTTTTCAGTTTTAGGCTGAATTCATACTTCAGCTTATACATGAATTTGTTTATATTCAGAAATTTATGGTAATTCTAAATAAGTGACTGATACATAGAATTATGGAAATATGTCGACTATTAAGAGAAGTTAATCAGATTTTTCTGGATATTGTAAATTGTATTTGTTTTGCGCTCTCCATCCCCACCACCACCAAAATCACCTAAACAAGAACAAAAATCTTAAGAGGTACTGTAAAATATCGTCGTCTAACTGCTAACACCCTATTACTGTTCAATATGAAATGATGACTGTGAATAACCGGTCTTCAACTTAAGTGACCTATATGAACTTCAAATGAAAACTTCAGAATAATGCAATATTTAAGCATTATTGATATGAGAGATTTCTATATCCCTTAAGTAAATGGCTGTGTAGTTGTATTAAAATTATTTCGTTGACTGTTAAAAATAGTTATTGACAGTGCTTAAATAAATTTAAGGAACTTTTTCATTAACTGCTGATTGAGACTTTGATTTGTTGTTTCATAATGCTGTGAAGATGTTAATTGTTAATTAAGTCATCTTATTCACAATAATTTTGATTATTGTTACTGTATTCATTTTACTGGTGATTATTAGGTCATGTCAAGAATCTTATTTATATTTATGTAGATGAGGAAGAGGAGTCTCCCATGATTCGTGGATTTTCTGATGATGAACCTCTTGTTATAGCTTGAGAATTGTTTGTAAAATTTCCCAGTATTTCTTAATTGTTCCTTTAAACAAGATTATTTTATAATATTTTGTTGAAGCTTCTGATTGTACCTGTTTATTATACTCTTAAGTTCTTTTGTTACATCAGTTCAGATTGCATTACTGAACATTGTATGCATGCAGTTTAGTATGGTTTGCATCATTTAATGTAGAATAAGCTGTTAAAATGTTGAAATTCAGTATAAAGGAGCTATGGGCATTTGGTGTATTACCTCAACTCCTTATTAGTAATGTTTTAAATGAATGTGTACTTGTAAATGGTTGCGTATGATCTACCTGAATTTTGTATTCAAATTTTTTGCCGTAATTGTCAAATATGGTTATATACATATATATATGATAAATTATTCATTTTTTTTCTACATTCCATAATATTTTTTAAAATCATCTTATGTATTTAAACATACTTGTGGGATTTCTAAAACAATTTACTAATTAGAAATTATTTAGCCATTATTTCTGGAAATTGAAAAATATCCAATTACTTTTGTAAGAGATTTTATTTGTAGTAATCAAAGTAAGCGGTATTTTAGAAGTTATGTATATTTTATTTGATAATTTCCTCTGATCATTTGTTTGGGATTTTTTAATTAAAATTTTTTTATTGAAATATAAAAAATACCATTTTGTGTTTATTTTTCTGTAGAATATTTTGCATTCCATTTTAGATGTAAGTTTTTAAAGTCGAAGATGTTAACCAACAGTGAAGTTATAAATAAATTTCAGTAATAACAATGAGTATTATTTATAAAGTAATTTTTCTTATTGAATACAGATAATAGTTTAAAATTTAAACGTTTATTTCGTAGCTTATTGTTGAGTTTGCTGTTCTGTTTTTCCTGGTTTCCGTGTTGTTTACGAAATCATTACAAAAATGTTTTGCTATTACAGAAATCTAACCTTTTTTTTTTTTTTTTTTTTTTTTTGTGTGTGTGTGTGTGTGTGTAACAGAGCATTTTTTATATATATTGTGCTTAATTTTTTCTTGCTTTGTTTTTTTTAATTAGTTCTTTACGTAACCAATTTTAATGTACATAAAGTGTAATCAGTAATTTTTAACTATATGGTTTTTTATAAATACCAATTTTTCCTGACTTCTATTTTCAGTTTATTTTATGAATTTATTGTAAATGGCTTTTAGATTAATTCTAAATAGCTTTCAGATTTTTGTAAAGCACGATTAAATATGCTAATATATTTTATTATATTTTATTTATACACAAAATATACATGTATAGGATGAGCTCAGGAGCAAATTAGTTTATTTAATGATTTGTATGAGAATTTAATTTAGATTCATAAGTTTGTTACTTTATTTAATATATTTAAGCATGTTTAATCATTAAATATGAACACAAAAATGGATTATGTTGTAATATTAGTTTAGTACATAAACATAAAGATAGATAATAATTTAGCATGTATTTAGTATCTAACTGCATTAAAAAACTGAAGCATCTATATTTGTGGGTTACACTATTTTGCTTCTAATCACTTCTTATTCTATTAAAAAAAAACATGTTTTCAGTCACATAAATAGAAATGAAGACTGTTTAATATGAATAGTTTGTGTAACTTTATTGTGTTTTATTTTGTTTCTCAAAAAAAGGAAAACAAAAAAGGGGGGGACTTCTGTTCCCCCAATCCTAAAGGGAAAAGGAATTTTTATTTGAATTTCAGTTTTGTATTCAGGATTGTATAGTTTTCTTTAATTATATGTATGTATGTGTTATATATTTATACTGTGTCAGTTTTATAGTTTCCCATCTTTTTGTTGTATTGTTAATATAAATTACTTATTTTGTGATAAAAATGTATATGGAAGTTATAATGTGATATGCATTAGATTAGTCTCCAAAATGCTTTTTGTTCCTTTCAATTCCTCCCCACCCCCTCTTGAATGTATCAAAATTCAGTTAGTTACACATATGCATTTCCTTTCGCAGTGGAATTTAATTAAAATGGAAATTTTTACAAAGAATATTACTTATGATAATGCTGTCTTGGTATAAAAGCACATGATAAATGAACTACTGAACATTTGAAATTCTGTTATGAATAACTTTCATTGTGTTTAATATTTTGCTTTAGTAACCCATTGTAGTTATGTGGAACGTATAAATGAGACAGACATGAACGATGAATCTTTGCGATCTCCATAGTCTTAGAATAAGTTATGTTTCTGTGTAAGGTAAAAATGTTTTACTTATGAAATGGTAAAACACCGAATTAATTCTATTTTTACACTTAGAATTTTATGCTTTAGTTCTGATGAAAGGGACAAAAAAAAAAAGAAAACATTTTGAACATGCAAAATACGTGTAAATAATAAATAAAATTATCAGAAAACTAAAGTTAAGCTTGTAATCATTGTATTACATGCTTAACTTTAGTTTTCTGATAATTTTATTTATTATTTACATGTATTTATATATTATATACATGTATATTTTCTTATATGAGTATTCCACATAAATAAAATATGCATTTAGCAGGAAAAAAATAACTTTACAGAACAACAAATGTAGTTAAAAATGTTTTAGATTAGTATATACAGCATTGGCTTAACCTTTATTTGGCGTAATGTAAAAAGTCTGACATATTAAGACTGATGTATCTGTCATGCATTTAATTTCATAGAATATTTATGTGATTTCATGTTGCAGCATGAAATCTCAGGTTATATGTCATGAATTTTTTTAACTCAAATATGCATTTTGAATCATTCTCATGCTGTGCACAAAAGCTGTTGTATATGTACCATGAAGGCATTTTGAGACTGGCTGTACGAAATCATCTGCACCTGCAACAACGATCAATGTACTCTTTCCACTTGCCTGTAAGTGGAATGGTTTCAGATGTTAAAATTTACAGCACTGCTTACTAGTTATGTTGATAGTTAATGAAGTAATTCTGTCATGAAAGTACAGTTTTTATGAATTTATGCATGGTGTATGTATTTCAGTTTGAAAAGGGTATTAAAATTTTTGCCTGTATTTTCAGCCTTATACTTACATAAATCAGAGTTTCTGCAATGAAAATAGTAATATCTAAATAGAGATATTGATGCATGTTGCTACTTTTTAACCTTAAAAGCACATCATAATATAACTCTGTGGAACACAGCTATAACAGATTTTACTTTAAAAGCTGAGGCTTTAATGTTATAATACTTAAAGCAACTGTAATAGTTCAGAACTATAATAATTGTGTTGTAAGGTCACAGATGATCTGTTTAGTGTATTGGTAATTGCTGTTTTGAAAATGTCGAAACGGAAAACAAGTTTTATTGGTTTAAAAGCGCATAATTAGGTATAAATATTCTGCAAGGAGTTATTCAAGAAATCTTTCAAAATATTGTTTAGTGAAATAGTAGCTCAGTTTAATTATACAAGCAACTACAATAATTAACTATTAAATAAGGTGTATTATTTATACCAGTGTTGGCCAGTTTTATATCTTTGGACAAACTGCACATTTTGTTTCATTTAGAAAATGCTTTTGAATATCCCCTTGAATTATGAACAGCAGATATTTCAAAATTCTTGTGGTTCTGATTTCAGTTTATTTTCTTATAAAGGTAGCCCACATGAAAGTAGATGTTAGGAAGTAATAAGAAGAATTAATTTTATTAACTTTGCCGTGGGCCACACTGATTTGCGCTAATCAAGAACTGTTTATTTCTTGTTTTTACAATTTTTTCAGTAAATTTTATCAATCTTTCTTATCGTGTTTTTATTCTTATGATCTGAAAAGGCATTTTTAAATGCATATATTTTTCTTTCTTAGCTTTTATTTTCATTTTCATAATATTAACTAAATGAATAGAAGTGTGAAAATATACAAATTCAAGGTCAGTAAAAATAAATTTTATTTACTTGGCTATGGGCTGTCGCTGATTTTCACTTATTAAAAAATTTTAGTTCTACTTTTTTACAATTTTGACAATAAATTTTGTCAATCTGTTTTATTTTTATTCTTAGGCTCTGAAAAAGTATTTTTAAATGTATATTTTCCCCCTGTCTGTATATTTTTTAAATGTATATTTGTTATTTTCATTTTCATAATATTAACTAAACGTTTAAAAGTGTGAAAATATACAAATTCAAGAATTTGGTCAGTAAAAATAAACGTTGTTTACTTGGCCATGGGCTGTAACTTTTTTATTTAGTTGTACTTTTTTACAATTTTGCCAGTAAATTTTATCAATCTTTTTTTTATTTTATTTTTATTCTTATGATCTGAAGAAGCATTTTTAAATGTATACTTTTTTCCTCTCGTAGCTTTTATGTTTTAATTTTCACCATATCAACTTGCAAGTGTATGTGCATTAGTATCTTAAAGTCTGCTAAAAGATTTTTTTTTTTTTTTGTTTGCATACAAGGAAAATAAATTACCATTAAAAATAAAGTATACTGCAATTTGTATACTACACTTGCCATTCTAGTTTTTAATTAAATGTGGAATGTTTTATGTAGTTTTGCAATGAAATTGTGATATGTGTATGAGATGCTGATATTAAGAGAAATTTAAAGAGATATATATGTAAATATCATTTGTAATAAAGGTTGTATTATCTGTACAAAGTTTTTCTGTCAAATAATTTATCTTTTATTCTTGAATAGGATCTGAATGCTTACGAAAAATTTGACTAACTTATTAAAATATACAAGGTCTTTGATAAAAATGGTGAAAGGCTTTACTTCCTTGAGTAACAATCCTAGATGTGTTTCATATTATCTGACATACAAGTCCATGCTTTAAGTTTAAAAATATCTTTTAAACATCTAATTGACATATAGGCTGAGTATAGAAAATCATAGTGACTTCTGTTTACATTTGCTTAGAAATAGTGATTATATTGAATTAGAATGATGAATTATGTTTTTCTCATTTCAAATGAAGCAAAAATTGAGAAAAATTATATACAAAATATTGTGAAAGGAAAAATAATATTGGTCACCATACATATTGCCAAAACATGGTAAAATTAATTTTCACATATAAAACCATTACTTTTCATTGTTAGCTTATGTTAAATCATTGACAAGATCTACAGTCTGTCATCATAAACTAAAATAAAGTATTCTTCCGGCTCCTTTTAATCCTCTAGCACTGCTGTGGCATCATGGTGTGGATCTTATTTATTATTTGATAGCATCATATTTGCCGTCAGATTTCCACAAATAATTTTCTTCACCCATAGAATTTAAGCTTTTATTATAAATTTGCTTTTTAATAACAGCTTGCCTGTTTACTTTAACAATTAAAACAACTTCCAATTCCTTTAAAAATATATCAAGGGGGGAATTAAAAATATCATAATCCTATTAGAATATATCAAGGAATTCATTTAATTTTTGAATGAATATTTATCCTATTATTATCCCATTAATTGACTATGCATTTTTACATGGTGTATGACATTTTAAAATTTTCTGTTTTTTTAAATAACAATAATAATTTAGAATAACATTTTTAATAAAAATTATCAAAACATGAAATATTGAAAAAAATTTTTCATTTATCCTCAAATTCCCAAGAATTTAAATAATTTAAGAAACATATTGTTATGAAATGTCCAGAGGTAGGATTGCTTCCCCTCAAAGCGGGTTTAGGGTTGCCATAAAGTTGAACGAAAAACAGGGTTGCCAGTTTTGGTGCGAAATCGCCCATTTGGCCATCCCATAGATGCAACATTCTAGAACAAATACTTACCAGTTTACCCTAGAATATTCTCGAAGACAGGTTAAAAGCTATATGAACCGTGCCTGTACGCGGAATAACAGTTTATCATCGAGGGTATCGGGAATTTTATCGCCAAGAGTATCTTGAGTGTATTTGAGCTCCAAGTTGGGAGGCTCTATTTAATGTTTTGAAGCTGCCTACACCGTTATAGACTGAAGGCTGTGTTGCTGATTGTTTCAATGTGTTTATCATAGTTTTCGATGATTGTAAACGTGTTTTTGGAACTTTCCTGGGGAATAAATTGTGTTTTGATTCTTCATCAAATATTGTCAATCACTCCAAATCCACGAACCCGTAGAAAGCAACAATATTTTAGTTTCTTCATAATAATTATGCAGTAATACGCAAATAATTATAACTACTTACTAATGTAATGCCATTAATGTTAACAAAAAGTATCAATAATACATTTTAATCATTTGGATTTTTGAGTTATAGCTTATCGATATTCAATATTAAATTAAAATTTTCGTCGACAGAGGGTGCTGTAAGAGATCAAATAACACACTTCAAGGAAAACTATATTTATTTGCATGCAGGCAAATATTTACAAGCATTATTCCTCTTATTCTATATGTCCGTCATCACCACAAATTACAATTTGTAAGCGAGTTATAACACTGTCAAATGCAGCATGTAGCATATCCGAATGGATGCAATAGATTTCATGACGAATGGCATCCTTTAAATGCACAAAAGAATATGGGCTATAGTGGTACACTCTGGACTTGACATAACTCCAAAGGCAAAAATCAAGTGGTGTTAAGACCGGCGAGCGAGGGGGGCCAATCTACAATGACGACTAATCAATCGCTTTTCGGTGAAAGTTCTTCTTAGCAACGTGTTCACTTCGTTTGTGATATGAGGAGGTGTGCGTCTGTCAAGGATATTATGTTCCAGTAAGTACGGTACCACTTTTTTCTACTGCATTGGCAAGTAGTATTTTCCAGTAATTGAGCAGGTCTTCCAGCCAGCTTTTGCACAGCACTGTTCAAAGAAAAAAGGGCTCACAGTAATAGATGCAATGAAACCACATCAAACAGTTAAATGCGGTAAATGTAGAGCTCCTCAATATAGACACGTGGGTTCTTCTTTGCCCAGATTCTATTCAGCTATTGTGGATCGTCATCAATTTTCGACAAAGCCCAATTTACGAATTCGTATTGTTTAGCTTTGTCATTTGATAAGAGCTAGTGGATTGATTGTAACTCGTTGGGGTACAATTTTAAAACACAGTGAAGGAAGTGGAATACCGTGGTTTTCGGTATACCAGTGTTCCGGCCTCTTCTCTGCGCTACTTCTCTTAGAGTGTCAATCTGTGAAACAACATCAAAAGTAAGGACCTCTAATAAACTCTGTGCACCATAATGAAGGCAATGACACAAACTTCCCGTTTCTTCGAAAAGTCGTTCTAGGTAAGTCAATCCAGCTAAAGTGATTGGACCTGAACCTTTCTTCCATTTCTTCTGAGTCCGAAACATTCGCTTTTTAACATCCCTTTAACAAAAACTATTTTTAAGTTTAACATGTTTTATCAACGTTAGTTATCAATAGAGATGGTCCAAGTGGAATAGCAAAACATTTTATAAGATACCATCTGAATGTACAGGGTAGAGATGCTCCAATTGGAATAGCAAAACATTTTATAAGATACCATCTGAATGTACAGGGTGCGTCAAAAAAGTGTATACACACTTTGAACCGTCATAGAAACTGTATTTTACCTGCTACAAGGTTCAACTTCTGGAGAAAGTAATTTTATCTTTCTTCAACAGGTGGCAGCAGAATTGTCGCTTCAGCTACTCAACCCAGTTAGTGGCAAGTAAGTAACTGCAAGATGGCGGACGTACGTTTGAGCTTTAAAGCGCGGAAGCGGGTAATTAAGCGGTATTGGAAGTTTGAGAATGTTGCTGCGGTTCAAAGACAGTGGAGACGTGAATATAGTACAGAACCACCTTCAAGGGTAACAATTAAACATTTAATGAGACAAATTCTAAATGTATGGAACAATGTGTGATGTGCATAAAGATCGATCAGGTAACCGTGTATAGCTGTAAGTGAGGAATCCTCAGCTGCGGTTTCGGAACTGTTTCATTTTTCACCTCAAAATGTAGTGAATGGGTTTAGGAGATGTTGAGGCGTGAACCGGGATTTATGGGTGCCATAATTTGGTCGGAAGAAGCCCAATTCAGACTAAATGGAACTGTCAATAGGTAAAATTTTGTGTACTGCGCTAAAGAAAATCCTCACATTGCTGTTGTAAAAGCTGTCAATTTTCCCGGTGTAAATGTGTGGTGTGGTTTTTTTTCGCAAGGGGACTTACTGGACCTTTAAACTTTGAAGGTAATGTAACAGGCGAAAAGTACCTAACAGTGCTTGCTGATTCCATATTCCCTGCCATTCGTGCATTATACGGTAATGACAAGTTTGATTTCTAATAAAATGACCCCCTCCGCATAATCATCGCGACGCACGAGCATACCTGGATCAAAATTTGCCAGGCCACAGTGGATAAGACGCAGGGTTTCCTCCACGCTCTCCAGACCTTACACCACTGTATTTCTTATGAGGTGTACTAACGTAAACCACGTAACCTGGACACACTTTGTAATGAGATTCAAGCGGTGCGAGCAGAAATCCAATTGGACACGTTGGTACGATGTACGGAATCAGTGGTGACTCTTACTCGGAAATGTATTGATGCTGAAGGCCGCCATTTTGAACAGTAATCACATTTGCGTTTATGTTTCAAACTGGACTTTAAGCTTTCCATTTCCAACAATTGAACCTTCTAGAACGGAACATAAATTTTCTATGACGGATCAAAGCGTGCATACAGTTTTTTGGCTCACCCTGTATATCTGGACTAACATGGGAATTTTTCATAAAAAAACATAATCTAAAATAAATTAGAAAAAGGAAGATGGTTACCTGCATGAGGTTACCTCTATTAAAATATGTGTATATTTGAAAAGGAAAAAATTATATAATGTAATTCTCTAAAAATATTTGATACTTTTAATTAGCTATATAATATTATATACTGCAATAAACAAGAAAAATTAACAACTAAGATAGTTGTAGGTAGTCCAAGGAGAACACAGAGATGAAGCAAATTGTGCATAGTACACGAGAAATATCGTCGAAGATTACCGGTACCGCTCACAGAATAAGCTATAAAAAGAAAAATTCAATCAGCTAACTCTGTAAATCTCACTAATCTTTGAAGAAACTTAGAATTAAATTAAATAACTATTCCTATGTGTAACTGTAACCGTATTCGGCCCTTATATGTAAATTTAATCGTACGTGCCTTCCTGTTATTTCGAGAAATAAAAGTTATTAGATATTTCTTGGTAGCCGGGGAAAAAACCATCTAAGACACAGATGGCATCAGTTCTCAGGTTTCAGTTCAGAGATCTCTGTGCGAACTTCGCTTCCTGGATGCGCTTTGCACTGACTTGTATTTAATGTTATTAGAAGTTTGAAATGGTAATTACGGAATGCGCTCTGTCCTGATGAGAAGAGCTGTGTGAGTATTCCTGGGAAAAGTTCCACAACTGTTAATTGTTTCTTTTGGGAAAATACATTTTACCAATCGATACTTGGATCGATCAAGTTCATTTAATCCATTACTAAACCATACGCACGCAAAAATATTATTTGGCGCCATATTCCCGCTAGATTTCTCACAATCTTACTGTTTCTCAGGAAGGTAATTAGCTAATCAATTTCTTCCTGAAAAATTAAGAAAGAAATTTAAGCACTGAGAAACTGGAAATGAGAAGATCAGTGCTACTTATAGCAGTTAATAGAGTTTGAAATTTTCATAATTAACTAATAAAGCTCATTTATTAATTATTTTCTTTTATAAAGTTTTAGTGGCAATTTTTCATAAAAAAAAACATAATCTAAAATAAATTAGAAAAAGGAAGATTGTTACCTCTATTAAAATTGTTTAATTAATTATAAAATTGCAAAATTATTTTCTTTCACCTTTATTAATTTGAATTCTAAATTTTGCTTTCAGTTTATTCATCTTCTTAAAGCGTCATTAACATTTCATGAAGAGCATGCACTTAATCGTTTGGAGTCAACAGCTACGTAATATTTCAGTAAGGGAATTAAATTCTATTAACTGCTATAAGTAGCATTAATCATTAATTTTCTACACATTTTTCGAGTTTGCAAGGCTTAAGTTTCCTTCTTTCTTTTTCAACAAAAATTTAATTCTTAACTCAGAAGTAGGAAACTGATTCCATCTTGTGCTCGCAATCATTATGCAAATATGCACTTACAATGTTTCAAATCCGAAAAACGTATGCCTGCGATATACTTTCGACGACGATTTTTTTTTTTAACCGCAAAGTTTTTGAATTTCTTCATTTTCGACATTCTTAGAACTGGATGTTTTCTCTTTGTTTTTATTCTGTGCGTTTTTTACGATGATGTATTTGCCTTTCATTGTTTTCTCCTCTACATTTGTGTCCACGAGGTTTTGGCGGACATACTGACACGCAAAGAAAAAAAAAAAAAAAAAAAAAAAGCCAGAAGAAAAATATTAAATAACAAAACATTTGAAACCTTTCAGATTTTAAATTACGCCCAAAGGAACATTTTTTTTTTTTTTTTTTAACGTATAAAATTCAGTTCAACAGCAATATCGAAAAATAATTTTAAAATGAGCCTATCTCTAGAATTTCCGATATACAGCAAAATAAAAAATAGTTTTTTTTTCCCCCTCCCTCCCCGCACAGTGTTGACATTGCTCGCTTTAAAATCGTTTAGTTTGTTGATCAAAAACTCGTTGACGTGTTACAAAATAGGAAATCCATAATAAAACCAATTTTAAACATGTTTGTTTGTTTGTTTGTTTGTTTTTTCTTTCTCCCGCAGAATGTTGCCTGGCTCGCTTTTAAATCCTTGAGTTTGTTAATCAAAATTCGTTAGAGTTTTACAAAATATGAAATCGATTATAAAACAAATTCCAAATTTGGACTTTCAGATGCTCATATTCTCAGTAAGATTACATCATTCAAAATTGGATGGCTCTAGGTGAAATCCCCCCCCATATGCAGTCAGGTCGTAAATTTACAATCCCTTTTTTCAGGGGGAGAACTGACAAGGAGGGGACAATCTTGCTGGGGATCTTGAGAAAATGTGGAGGTTGTTTAAACATCTAACTTCTCTACATTCAGTTTTATACAGAGGAAAATACAAATTGAATTCTTCGAATGAATGCAATTTTGTACAATGAAAATGTATTACTTAACGATAAACTGTAAAATAAATAACATCTTTTTTTAAAGCCATAGGTGTAGAAAGACCGATATTTGTTACACGAATGAATTTGTAGTAAATATTGAGTTTTTTATTTCGAATGCTATGTTCCATGTATGCGAAGTAGCTGAGTATGTGAGATAATAGTCATAACCGAATGGCTTTCACCCTTTTCACGTCTAAAAAGGGACTGTTTTTCAATTACATTGTGGTCGCTGCTTTTTGGTTAATTTTCTAATGGCATATAAACAATAATTGTTTTCATTTGAGACTTATGAATAAAATAACGCAAACTAGACTGCAGAAAATTCTTCAGAATGAAGCTAAATAATACTGAAAAATACATTATTGATGCACTTTTGGGTTTTATATGTAGTAGTATTAACTACTATAATCCTTAACTACTACTATAATCCTTAAATGGAATCCTTAAATTATATATATCTATGTATAGGTATATATAAATGGAACCAAATAAAGAACAAGGTATAAAATATCAAAGAAAAATATCTTTATTATACAATGTTCATTACCATATGTATATTTACGTAATATCAATATAAATAGTTAGTTAGGTTTCGTACATATATCATTTATTTTTATATTTTGTATTTTTTGTATTAGATTCAGTATTGTATACGTATCTGAAGTTTAATTTTACTTGTTCTCTTTTTGGGTTACGACTTTAAGTGAGAAAGAATTGTTAGGGCCTTCATAGGGATTACATTATATATAATCAGTTAGGATCCGACTTTTCCTTTCTTTTAATCATTATATATATTTAAATACTACTTGATAAGTATACATAAAATATAGCAGTTTTTTAAGCCACTTATTTATATATGTATTGTTTGGTCTGGTTTGTTTGATTATAGCAAAGCATTCGACGGTTATTTGCCGAAGGGTAAGGGTGCCTCGTGGAGAACTTTCTAAGCAACTGACTCTTATGCACGTTATACATGTGGGTAAAACCTCGTAAACGCCAATACAGCCATCCCCGTTAAAATTATTATTTAGAAATGCGCTTATAATGGTTTTTATATTTACGAAAGATACTTCCCGGTTACTCAGGCTCACTGTATTCAAGTCGATAGGACCAATTGATTAGAAATATCGATTTGTTAATTCATTTCCAAGTTTCAAATCGGATGAATGGACTCTCAAAAAAAAATGGCACATTAAAATACGGTCGCTGAACTACAGTGAGCTATGAAAATTTTAACAAAGGTTTCGTACTTTATCTTATGAAAACAAAATATCAGAATCTAATTAAATGTTTCACTTATTAGAAAAATAGAAAATCTAAATATTTGTGAATAAAAAGAAATTGTCTTTAAAAAAATAAAATTTAAATGAAAAAAAAAAAATAAAAGAATTACAAAATATTACAGAAATTACATAAAATAGCGAATAAACTTATTAGGCACAAGCTCGCTAAATGTGAAACAGATTGTACAGTCAGAAAGCTCGCCTTGTCACAGAAATATACTGTTCATCGGGCTTAAAGGTTATTCAGACTAACGTGCGAAGTTCAGTGAGTAACATGTATTTTCCTTTGAATGTATAAACTAGCCAAAAAAAAGGGGGAAGCACTTGACAATTAGATGCAAATTTAACAGATGGATTGAAGGAACCCTACTACAACCTACCACTTTGTGTAAGCATTTTCGTGGATTTCCTTAAGGTATGTAAATATGAGCCCATTTTCCCTAGAAAATTCTCCATAAAATCATGCCTAGCCAACCCTCATATGTTTTGCCATATTCAACACAAAATCATTCTTAAGATGATTAATTAATTAATTTTATGTTAGATGATACGAAGCTTTTCAAAAAGTAGGATACTTTCCGTAAACAATTAGTATTAATAAGCGCTGTTCAACTGGAATTGGGTTGGATTATTTGTTTATAGCAGTGCTTTTCAGCCGACTTACGTGTACCTGTATGTATTGCTCAGAGGGGGGTGGAAGGAAATTCCTGAATGAAAACAATGTAACAATGAAATGTTAATAAACAAATAAATATAGCTTTTCGTATCCTATGTAATTTGTCTCCATTCTGATACCATGTGCATCCTTATACACATTACTGACTTACAGTGAAGAACAGAGAACTCTAGCTCCATTGAAGATTTTATTTCTGATATACTGATACTGAATGAGACTTAAAAACACTTTTCTTTTAAAATATATCTCCCCTTATGATCCCTGACACAGCCGTTTACTTTCCCCTTCCGTAATTAACGTCAGTTTCCTGCTTTTGACCGCATTTGCAAAGCCACCCTCTAGGTACCGTTGTTTTACCACAATGCAAGAAACATACATACATTTATGCAGATTCTTCATTATTTAATTTCTTCAAATATAATCCAAGGCGACAGTATTTGGTGGCAACAGTTTGAAAAGTGATGCGCCGTTTATAGGGTTCCGACGCAAAATCGAAAAACGAAAGCAATAGTTCTTCAGGGAAAAAGCCCCCTTTTGACTAAAAATCTGAAAGGTTTCAAATTACGTCCAAAGATGCGGTTTTTTTTTTTTTTTTTTTTTACGTTTTTTGTGTTACCTTTATTTATTAAATATCATGTTTGCACTTAAACCTTTCTTTCTTTCCACCGACAGCGAGGCAGCCAGTCCACTGGGTAGTTAGCATATCGGCCAGGTAGCCCTGCTGACGGAAATAACTTGAACAAAAGACACACTTATAAATACATATTGTGCTCAAGACGACTGCTGGGGGCAGTGCAAACAAATGCTGGACGAAGACGATAGTGCATGATGGAAGAAGGGTGCATTGCGGGCGTGAAGAACAATTCCAGTTACATATTTACAGAGTAATGCACTTACCATAAACCATAAAATTCAGCACTTACCATGTTTGCACTTAAACCATAAAATTCAGTTCAATAGCAATGTCGCCGCGAAATAATTTTAAACTGAGCGTATCTTTAGCGTTTCCGCTACATAAATCCGCGCGCTGGAGATAAAAAGTCCCTCCCCCCCGTACAGTGTTGCCTTTGCTCGCTTTGAAATCATTGAGTTTCTTAATAAAAAAATTCCTTAAAGTTTTACAAAATATGAAACAGATAATAAAACAAAATGCAAATTCCGAGTTCGGGGTTCCAGATGCCCATATTCTAGTGGAGGACAACTTGTGGAAAATTAGATGTCTCTAGTTACCGTTGCTTTTTCTCAGCAAGAGAAACATACATACATTCATTCAGATTCTTCATTATCTAATTTCTTTAAATATAATGCGGTGCTCTAATATTTGGTGGCAACAATTTGAAAAGTGAACCGACATTTATAGTGAACCGATGCAAAATGTTAAAACGAAATTAATATACCTTCTGCGCTAACTCCCTTTGGGCTAAGAAAAAGGCAGTCAGTGAACTTTAAGAAAGGCTTGAGCATAAGAAGACACACTTGAACGCTACTGAAGAAGGCAACACCGCAGATCTATATCTATTAAAAAGCATATAACACCTGTAACTTGATAGAATGTCAAAGTCTAATTTAATTAGAAAAAGGTTTACAAATTTTGAAGAACGTGGACTTATAGTAACACATTCTAGCTACAAGAAAAGGAATACAAAATTATTAGTTTGCTCTAAAAAAATTTTACGTGATAAAAAGAATTATTGATTCGTCAGACGAGTTTGTTAAAATTTATTAAGCCAGTGGCATCGAATTAACTTCTTTTTATGGAGCACATTTATTTTAATACTGTTTTGTAATATACGCGAAAACTTTAAACTCTTCTTTGAAATGTTAGACTGTAACTTGAAGTTTTCCTAGTGCCAGTTTCCTGAACATTTTTATATTTCATTTTTTATGTGTAAACGACAATGAAATCATTGCATAGACTGAAATTCTAACAACAAATATAAAGGTAATAAATAATCTTTTCGCCAACAGAAAATATTATTAAGATGTAGATGTTTTCTAAAAATGATTATTTCTCTTACAATGATCAGCATTGTATTAGTATTATAATTTAAAAACTGAATAAAATATTTTATGCACTATGAATGGCAACAATTTTTTTTTTTTTTTTTTTTTTTTTTTTTTTTTTTTAAATTTTCGTATTTTCCGTTTTTGTTTCTAGACAAGAACACGAGACCAGATGTAGGCGAGGAAAAAGAAGCTTTTTTTGTGGGTTGACCAAAGCACATGTCAAAGAATATTAAACGCACTTGTCTAAATTCACAGGTTTCTATTCATTAAGGCAAATTTAAAATTTTCCATTCTAGCTGCATTCGACGTATTAATTAAATTACATTTTAGATAAAATGTATCCTTATTTCGTCTTTCAAAGGTTGAACCTTATCTTTCAACGACAGCAAACTGTACTGTCTGCCTCAAATCGTCCTCGCTGTGGTTACTGACTGAACAACGACGAAAGCAAAGATTCTCACAGATTCTCTAATACTCTACTTAGTGACGTCACCTTACGACACCACCCACTCTGCCATTCATTACTTTTTGTCCAATCAGGGGGCATCTTCCAGTTCGCAAGTTGATTGAGGACGGTTCACCCGCGAGACTTCTAGAGTAACTGTCTAGCTTTGTTTTGTGCCGTTAAAATTCTACAACCGTGATTTAAGCGACAGTTTCAATTACTGGCAGCCTGACCAGTGTTATATTACATCACATTTAGAGGTTTATTGAAATACTTAACTTCTATAAATAGGCTTTGGGAAGATGTAGACCTAGAACTTCTTATGCAAATTGAACCAGGTCGCTGTGCAAATAATGAGTAAGTGTTGTGTTTTTGTTTTGGTTAGGAACACAAATGCGTTTTCTCTTTCCGATGTGAATGAAAACTTCATTTTCTTGGCGAATAATCAATATTTTGGTGAACAAATAAATGAATTTTGCAGTGACTGTTGCATTCCCTCCTTAGCAGTTGTCAGGAATGTTACTATAAACACTATTTAAACGATTTACTTATTTTTTTAGATTTTACCTAACTTGTTAATTTCAATTACTACTTGACTAGAACTGAATTTTAAAATATTTGTTCTAGGCATAAAATAATATATTATTTATTGTTAATCAGTTAAAATAATATCTTTTTTGGGAGAATGGGTCAGTTTTGATTTCTTTCCGTGACCTGGAGACTTCCTACGCTGCTGAGTCAAAATTCAAAATAATTACCGAAAATTAATTAATGGCATTTTAAATAGATTTAAGAATGTGCAAAATAAATGAATTCATTATTGAATGAGTAATTTATTTATTATCGTGCGAAAGGAAACGAAACAATATCGTGTAAGTTTTCCCCACATAATTCTTATAATGTTTTTCTAGCTAAATGAAAACGGAAAAAATTTTAAAACAAATAAATTATTTAAGAAAATAATTCATTATTTCGTGTGTGAGTTAAATGCAAGTTTCCGAATGCGGAACATACAAAAAAGCTATAAATTTTCTTCCATCAAAAATGCAGTAGCTCTGAATTTTCTCCAATTAGATGGTAATGGAATACAAATACAAGGTAGGAGGGAATAATTTTAACTGGTGTCTTCCTGTTTGCGCGGTTGTCAAAAACGTTCCTGTTTGCGCGAAATTATCAATCTTCATTACTCCCCCTTCCAAAGGAGTTCCATAATGGGGGACCGACTGGGCGTTGGCCTCTTCCGAAACGTAGGAAAGCAAAAATTTTTTAGATTTAAAAAAAGAATTTTTAAAAGAAATAATAGAAAGATATTTACGAAGTCTGAGTCTTTGTATATCTTTGCATAAACGAAGTACTGTATTTAAAAGGGAAGAGATGTTCAAACTCTGCGATGATTTTGGCAATGAACTAAAAGATCGTTTCCTAAAGTAAAAACAGTATTCTTCCGAAATTCTGCATAAAGGTGAATTATAATAAAATCTCAGAATATATATTCTTTGCGAAAAGAAAGGCAGATGAGAAAAAAATATACCTCGAATATCAAGGCAGCTTCTGAGAAAGCTTTGTCCTAGCAAAAAGAAGCTTTTTTTTCCAAGCTGTAAATTGTCAAAGTCTTAATTCAGAAATATAGCATCTGAATCTCGATTGAATGGACTTGCTTTACTTGCATTCATCGGAATATCCAAATACATTAATTACATCCAAATACCAATACGGAATATCCAAATACATTACCATTGATAAATCTATTAATTGTCAAAGGTAAATTTGTTAGTTTCAAAGATTTAATTCAGAAATTCCAGAAGCATAGCGCACGATTCAGCAGCGATTGTATATATTTATCATACTAATTTAAAATAATGAATATACTTGTTAGTAATTATTGACAGTAAATATAAATAGTTAAGAGTATATTTTAAATCATTTATTTTTATATACACATCTGTATTTGTATATAATGAAATTCTTAATTATTATCAACTTATTTGATATTATTTCATTTTAAAATGCTCTTTTTCTAAATCTCTTATTCCTCTAGCTTCTTTTTTAAGAGAAACTGTACTTTGTGAGTCACTTTCAATTCCAACTGTAAATGCGATTCACAATTTAATTTATTCGTATGGTGGCAATATTAAAAACTTCGGAAACACTGGTTCAACAGTTGTAACTGAAGAGTAAGTACAATCAGCTTCTTTAAGGCAAATATCAAACGACTTTAGTTTACTCTGACGATGGATATTTAAAAAGGGGAGAATTCAGTATTCGTCGAATATTGCAATATTCTGATAATCCCTTAAAATTCGTGCTTTCGAAATCTCTGATAATCCCTTAAAATGCATGCTACGATTAGAAAATTTAATAAATTTGATTACAGTGTGACGTTATTAGGTTTAATCAATGCAGCAAACGTGAAAAATATGCAGTGCCCTCCCCGAGTCTCGAACCCTGGACCTCTCGAATACACGCCCGAGTATGCTTCCAACTAATCACGAAGGCATGCGGAAAGGAGGCAGAAAATACCTTATAACTAAAATTATCAATTTAATAACAGAGAAAATTCAACTTTCCTTCACACTTTTCCAGGCTTAGGACTGGCAGTAAAAATACTGGCGTGTTTAAAAGTTGTGTGATGTTAGTCACTTTCCTTTTTAAAAAAAAAAAATTATTATTAAGTTATTTTTAGAGAAAATTTTCATATGTTTTAATTGAATTTTTATAGATAAGAAAGAGATAATAATCACTTTCTTATATTTTGTGATGAGTAAAATTCTTGCATAATACGTTGGCTTCTTTCCTCTTTTTTGACCACACTTGTTTTCCTTCTTTTCTCTTCTAAATTTACATAACGACGATCTATAAAATAACCACTTTCTTTAGCTCCGTTTTTCAAAAATTTTATCAGTTCTAGAGTTTTAGGATGGATTTTCCTAATAACAGAATTTAATTTATGATGCCATCCTTCAAAATATTATTTGTCCTGTGCAATTTTTCATTGCAGTTCCACATCTGTATACTTACGACGTCATTTTCAAGCCACTGCTCAACAAAGTAATCATAAAATGCCTCTAATCTTGCATTACGAGGTGAACTTTTTTGTATGCACAGCCAACCATTATCGAAACATTCCGTGGGTATGTATGCAAGGGATCTAATTTCTTCATTATGCCTATATTCGTTAACAAGTCCCAAATCTTGAATCTTTCTCCACAGACACTGATTTAAGTGGAAATTGCAACTCTTATATTTAAGGAAGGAAAAATATTTTTCAGCGAAATTATAACTGCAGTTTCACAATCCATCACAATTTCTTTAGGATCCCAATCAGAAATATGGGTTTTAATTAAACGAAATAATCTCTCATAAGTCTGCTTTCGTTTATCGGGAAGTAAGCAAAACAACACAGGAACAACATTAATCTCGTTAGAGGTACTTCCAATATCAACATGGATAGTATAAATTTGAGAGAAAAACTTTGAGCAACTTTTAAAAGTTCCATCCATAAAGAAAATTCTGCCGCTTTTCATTGCTTCCCTTCCCTTCTTACTTGAAAATACCAAAATTCGGCTATCTTTTAAATCATCGAACAACAAGAAAGTAAAATTATCATCCATTGCTAATAATTCATTAGGAATTTCTAAATCTTCCATAT
The DNA here is from genome assembly GCF_044657685.1 of Stegodyphus dumicola. NCBI lineage: Eukaryota > Metazoa > Arthropoda > Arachnida > Araneae > Eresidae > Stegodyphus > Stegodyphus dumicola. Next base: position 157,934,721 of record NC_140770.1, read on the forward strand.
ATGTAGCTTCTCGATATTATCCTTCGGCACTTTGCCTAGATTTGTATAGAGCTGTTTTAACACTTGAAAACTGCGGAATATTAGTTAATGTGTCAAAGCCTTGATTTTATAGTTTTCCAACTTCTTCATTGTAAATTTGAGAAAGTGGAACATTTTCTTCTTTCGCTCTCATTTTTGCTACAAATATTTGTTTTTTTTTTACTAAAGAATATGCTGTATCAGGTTGACATAAATGAATTTTTTCTTCTAAAACAACTTCTTCCTTGGTCAATTGAGCCTTTGCAGCTTTTAGTTTTTTCATTTATGCAAATCCAATAAACATTTTCCTTATTTCTATTCCGAATTCGATATTGATAACCTTTGTAAAGGGCTAAAGGCTTTTTTCCTTTTAGTTTCAATAATCTCTAAAACATCCATACTGATTTAGATACGAAAAATAACAGCTAATACTAAAGATTTTAAAGTGGAATGAAACTAAAGATTTCGAGAGGAGCCTAAACTAAGACACGTCTTCTGTCTAACAATGTCAAGAAGATGACGAACTTATTCACAAAGGAACTGCCCAGCTCTTCTTAATGACTCATCCTGACATCTCCTGAGGAACTTTGGGAGGGGGACTGTACTCCCTGATTTCGCGCAAACAGGAAGATTTTTTTAAAATGCGGAAACAGACCTAAATCTTTTAACTGCAATTAAATTCGGCGGATAAATGTTTAAACATATAATTTTCGTTATTTGCAGTGGTTACATTTGTTTTCGGGCACTAGTGCTTTCATGCAAATATCAGTTACTTCATTATAAGCGAAAAGGACTTGTTTTCCTTTTACATATCTTATGGATCATCTTTTTTAAAACCTGCTTGTTTTCGAGAAAGTTATTCGAAACGCGTTTGGTAAAAATTAATTTATTCTAAATGTTCTGAAAATGAACTCATATAAATATTTAGGCACTTTGAACAAGCATATTATATTTAATAAAATCATGAATATAACGGACATTCAATACTTTTTAGATATCCTTTAGCTAAAATTACTCTTTTCATGCATTCTGGAATGATCTTAATTAATATTTTAGAGTAAAAATACTTCATTTTGTTCTATTCCTACGTAAGAATAGCGTTTAATAGATTGAATAGCTTTTAATGTTCGATAGGATTTAAATTCGAATAATATGGAGGAGTTTGATAACTTCAGAACTGTCGTATAATAATCCCAAGCGAACATTTAGGGCTGTATGTTTAGGCTCGTTATCCCTATAGAACTTAAATGTTCTTTTTATTCCAAGTTTTCTTGCAGATGCTTTGAGATTTTCATTAAAAATATTTATATATTTGTACTGATCCGTATTATTTTCTATAAAAAGTAAATTTCCTTTCCCAGGGGTAGCGAAACGTACCCAAACTATTGTACTTCCACCCTCATAATTAACAATAAGTGATAGGTTTTTCGGATTCAGTTCTTCGTTTATCATTCGCCTTGCAGCAATTCGTCTATCGGACCTAAATATATTAAATTTTGACTCGTCTTGACGTTCTATTTTTTTTTTTTTTTTTTTTTTTGTTGACGAAGAATTTTCTTCTTGCTGCTCACCCATGTATCCAAAGGCCTTAATGAATCATCTAACGGTTTCAAAGAGTTAACCCTTATTACAAGCTGTTCTTCTAAATCCGCTGCAAAGTTTACAGAATTAATTTCTGGGTTTCGTTTGAATTTTCATAGGATAAATTTCCGATTCCTTCGTGTTAGCGTGGAATGTGGCCCCGTCTTCAGCGCATTTTGAGCAGTTCACGCCATTTCCATAGTTTTAATATTTAAAAAATAACTGAAAACTTTACACCAAGGATTTTTTTGAGTACTTTAAAATAATTCTGAGATTTATACAATGATGAATAATTAAATTTCTAACAGAACTTGTAGTTTATTTGTAGCGTCTTGCCTTGCTCAGTTCAGATATTGAATTATTCTTAAATTTTACTGAACAAAATGATAATTTCCAAACGCAAACTATAATTCTGGCGACATATTTTCATTTAAAACACCCCCCCCCCTCAAATGAGAAGAACCATCGCCTTCCAATGTCAACAAAACTTTGGAGTGTCCGAATTATTACGAGACTTACTGATTATCCTCTAAGCGGCAAGGCCGTATATATACGGCCTAGAATATTTTTTGTGATATCGGTAAGAACATATATATACGTGGATATTAAAATGTGTCAAAGAAATTAAAGCATTATATTAAAAGCACACAAATCTTTGTGTGGTCAGAGTTTTTACATTAAAATAAAAAAATAATAATTTGTTCTTATAGTAGTTTTGGGAAATTTGTGCTTTCTTAGCGAAAACCTTGGCCGCTCAGAGGGTTAATACTTCCAGAATAAATTATTTTACCGCAAAGAATATTTTGATGATATTTATTTTGTAATAAGTAAATCTTAAAACCCTCTAAGCAGCAAAGCAATATATATATATACGGCCTAGAATATTTTTTGTGATATCTGTAAGAACGTATATATACGTGCATATTAAAATATGTCAAAGAAATTAAGGCACTATATCAAAAGTACACAAATCCAGGTATGAAATACCAGGAGAGTTTTTACATTAAAATCAAAAAATAATTTGTTCTCATAGTTGTTTTGGAAAATTTGTGCTTAGCGAAAACCCTGGCAGCTCAGAGGGTTAAAATTGAGAAAAAGTAATATATTAGGAAAAAATTTCAAGTGCAAATTTCAATATATATAATATATATATATATATATATATATATATTCCTCAATAGCGAGCGCTTGCCTATAACGTCATTGGCCACTCCTAAGGCCAGAAGTGGTGGCCATTTTATTGTGGAGGCGCCTAATAGGCAGCCATCGTTACCTCATATGGAGAGACAGACAATTTTACATTCATGCCTTCTCCGGCATTCGAAACCAGGCCTTTCGGTATCGCAGTTAGGCTCCCCTAACCACTAACAGTCTGCGCGGCCAATTTCAATATTTAATAAAAGCAAATCAATTTGAATAATAGAAGTATTCGAAAACAAATGGGAGCCACTGTAGTATTTTATCTTTATTTGGTATTTAATGTACTAATTAGTTGATAAGAATTACGTAGGGATATCACATTTACTCACTATTTCCCAATTTACAGTATAAATTATAACATTCATTTATTATTTTTCATTTACGGTATAAATGAAGTTCTGAATCAAACTAGAAAATTTTACGTATAAAAAAACTGAGAAATAATATTCACATTCCTAATTTTCGTCTTCGTGGTATAATATAAAGTTTTCTATATGAAACATTCTTCGTCATACATTCTATATAAAACTTTCTCTTACCCTGTTAAACAATGCTTTACATGGATTTTTCAAATTCCTTTTTAGTACTGGAAAGCATTGTTACAGAAAATATTTCATTTTATGTAGCAAAATAATGTAAATTGATTTAAAGATGCAATTTAATTTAGTTTCATTTATATTAAAAGGCAATGGATATACATTTTTACAAAGAAGCACATATATTTTAAATATAGCTTGCTAATTATCAGTCAGTTAATAATAGTTTTCCGTTCTATTAATCGTATATTCATAGAATTCCATTACAATATTAGTAACTGTATTGTTTATTTCATTGCTATCTAGTTACACAAAAATATAATTGTTATTTTATTAGTTATTTATTTTAAAATATACTTCTGTTTGTAACTTCCATAGGAAGTCATCCACGAAAGCGCTCAACCAGTGGCTGAGTCGTTAAAACCGCCGAATTACTACGGTTTGAACTCAGGCGAACGGACTGTCTGCATAGTTGGTTTTCATGCTTTTCCCCGTGTGTGACGTGAATGCAAGGTAGTTTCCTCCACGAAGGCATCCTCCCTCTTAGACAGATAGCTCTTCATGTGTTGTTAACTACTCAGACTTAATTTGCATATTCATTAAGTCTGAGTATTAAATGATTATTTAATTTTAATACGTTGCAAAGCATTCGAAGGCTATCCGGTTAGAGAGATGGCTATGCGGAAGACGTTCTGGGGTAGAATTAGCTCATATTTACATTATGCATGGGGAAAAACCAGAAAAACACGAAATCGCTATATAATTAGTCCATTAGTCCATTTTCTGTGACTCAATGCTAAGAAACAATTATTAATGATTTTGGGGAAATTAATCATCCTATGCATTTCGTAGATAGCTTTTGTTCTTCAAGCAAAATATTCAGCAGAAAATGTGCTACTGGCAAACATATTTTGTTCATTGCCGGAAAGAGATATCTCAAATTCTTTTGACGCTATATATGGAACATTTAATCTAACTAATGTTAATTTAAGATTAAATTTTGTTGAATTTTAACATTTAAAATGAATACTTCTTATCAATGTTCAGTGGCTTCAGGCACCAGATCAGTGTGGGAATTAGTTATCAAAACAATTTAACCTTTTGCTTAAATTTATATGACATTCTGTTATCATCAGGGATACTTCTGTATGTTCACCCTCTTAGGATTTACAGATTAAAATAATAATAATAATAATAAAAATCTGAAAGGTTTCGGATTTTAAATTACACCCAAAGGGGTGTTTTTTTAACGTTTTGTGTGTTACCTTTATTTATTAAATATCACGTTCTACGTACTTAAACCATAACATTCAGTTCAACAGTAATATCGCAAGATAGTTTTAAAATGAGCATATCTTTAGAATTTTCGATATACGGTCTCGGGCGCTGGAGATAAAAAGGTCCCCCCCTCCGTAGAGTGTTGCCATCACTCGCTTTGAAATCCTTGAGTTTGTTAATCAAAAATTCGTTAAAGTTTTACAAAATGTGAAATCGATAATAAAACAAATTCCAAATCCCAAATTTGGGCTTCCATATGCCCATATTCGGGTGGAAACGTACGTTATTCAAATTTTGATGGTTCTAGGTACTGTCGTTTTATCACAGTGCGAGAAACATGCATTGATGCAGATTCTTCATTATTTAATTTCTTTAAATATAATACAGGGCGATTAAATTTGGTGGCAACAATTTAAAAAGCGATACGCCGTTTATATTTTCAACGCAAAATGACAAAACGAAATTAATAGTCCTTCAGGGCAAATTGCCCCTTTCGACTAAAAATTTTTAGATTTCAGTTTGAAGATATACTGTTTCTTTCTTTCTGTGTTTGGTATAAAAATTAACTTTTAAGCATTTATGGTTGATTACGTGTTTGAAGTATATTTTTAGAATTTATGCTTTTTAAGCTAGGAGCAAACAGTGCCTTTATTGCCCTATCTAGTATCACGCAGGCTTCGTCCAGTATATAGAGGCAAATTGGGGGGGGGGTGAATGGAATAGATACCTCTTGTTCGTTCATGGAGGTAAGAATGAACTTACTTCCTAACTCCATCATGTGTTCGTTTAGGGGTATTGGCACTTAGGAGAGGGTCTTCAATTAAATCTCACGCAGTTCGTAGCCTACCAAGGGAAAAAATAGCTTTACTATAAAATAGTTAGATAAGAGTTATAGTTAGATAACTGTACAGCGCACACGCCTTTGGTCTCTGAAATTTGGGAAAATGCAAGCAGTTCGAAGGAAATAAGTAAGTCGATATGTCTACTAGATAACGTAAAATCTATAGTCAGTGAAGGAACCAATCGCTTAAAATCATATAAAAACTGTTTTCGAAAATGTGGCTTTTATGTAGAAATCTCAGAGGAATTACAAACTATAGCTAATGTTTCAGAGATCAGCGAGGAAAGTTATGAAGATTCACTGTTAGAATGAAAACGGAAAAGGAATTATGAAGATTTATTTTTAGAATACCGTATTTCCTCCTGTATATTTCTCCCTTTCTTTCTTTTTTAAATTCCTACTATTAGCTCACACTCTCTCTATATCTTGTTAAAATTTTCAGTCGTTAATAAAATACTTTTTATTCATTCTCTCAAGTTCAAATACATTTTTTTAACTTGTAGTGGATGACACTTGGTGTTAATAAAGTTTTTTCACATATTAAAGGTCAATTCCTACTTATTGATCCCGGTTTGTCGGAACTAAAGATAGGCTGTTTTTATTAAATATACTAGCAGCTTCGCTGCCAGTTTTCGTCTGGCTTTTAAATGTACCGGAAAAATGGCTGAAGGGAACACCAAACGTTAAATTTAAAAACTGCTTAGAATTTTACTCTGCAGAACAACTTCATAAAAAAAAGTTATTACGTATAACAAAGTTACAATGAAATAAACAATATCCCTTAATACAAATATTAATTATCCTAATGAATAAAATTAACCAACTTCCCTTTGCAAAATCTTAAGAACTCAAATGGTATAAAGGAGGTTAAGAACTTTGTTTCCTAAAAAAATCACTCAAAACTTTTCAATATCTTAAAGACAGTGAAATGAGCAATAAATAACATAAAAGAATACAAAAAATTCTGAAAAGCAAAGTATAATTAATGATATTTTATCTTATATTTTCAAGAGAAAAAAATTACAATGGAATAAGCTATATCCCTTAATACAAATATTAATTATCCTAATAAAAAAATTAACCAATTTTCCGTCAAAGAAAAAAAATCATGCAAAACTTTTCAGTATCTTACAAATAGTGAAATAAGCAAAAAGTAACATGAAAGAAACTCAAAAAACAAAAAATTCCGCGCGGAATTTTACTCTGCAGAACAACTTTATAAAAAAAAATCAATAAAAATGTATTATATATATATATATATATATATATATATATATATATATATAAATGACAATGAAACATGCCAATCTCTTAAAAAACAGTGACATAAGAAATACGATGAAAAATTGTTGCCAAACCCATATTTCTAAAAGAATGAAACTATTCAAAATGATGCGATTTCATCAAAAATCTATCAACAACAGTAAGAAAGGAAAATTGTTACCAGAATCACATTTTTAAAGATGTGAGGAGTGTACTCCGAAGTTTCATTTAAATGTTTTTTTAAAAATACAAAATATCATCATTTTTCCAAAATTCTTTTTGTAAAATCAGTCGCAAGGATGAAGGTTTAACGTGTCCAAAAATCAAAGAGAAATAAACTGTACATTTTTAAAAGTAAACTTTTTAAGAAAAAATCCCGTTGAAAAAGTATTAAGCTCCCTTTTTTAAATAAATTCGTATTTAATCGATTTATTGAAACACAAAATTTGTTTTAAGTTCGTAAAATAGTTAAGTGCCTACGTTTCAAGACGATGTGTGAAAATGGAGTGTGTAGAGTAAAATCTCGCCTTCCTATAGCCCATTATGTCTCAAAATGACACGATTTCGTCACAAAACATAAAATTAAAAACATTCGAATTCGAATTTCGAAAAAATCGCTTCGAGGTGCACTGGCTCTTGTCTAGATGCACCTATGTACCAAATTTCGTATCCGTAGGTCTATTAGCTTACGCGCAGCGCGAACGATAGACTGACACACAGACATATATGTAGAGATTATAAGACTTAAAAATAATGACTGTTTATTAGGAATTCTCACATGCTGTAAAAATAAATTTTATAACAACTTATAAATAATAGTATACGACTGTGATCAATAGGATTGTCATATTTAACAAAAAATAAGTTGCAACAGTAAGACAAAGTTCTAAAGATTTTTAAAGTGTATGGAATTAAAGAATTGTAGTTTTATAGAGTTGGTTGAAGCGGATGTCATGTCCCATTATGTAGCGAAAATTCTCCCCATATTTCTAGGTTTACGTGATAATAATATATGTTTAAAATATAACCCTTTAAAATGTCCCTTGCTTCACAAACGAAGAATGCGAAAAGAAACTACAACGCAAGCGACACTTAGAGAACAGCAGGTCAAGCATATGTCGTGCGAAATTATTAGATGGAATATTAATCGAAGAACTGGACTGCTCGGAACTCACTGGAAAGGTTCCTTGCAATAATGAAGCATTACAAAAGATGGATAGAATGAGAAATTATAGACCACCATCAGCTTCGTAAATTAGAAACGAAAAAATATTAATAATGTTAATAAAAAGTAACCAAAATAAAATTTTCTTTGTTGACCTAAGTAGGAATTGACTTTAAAATTTGTTTTTATTTCACTTGTTTACTAATTTTAACGTCTAAACTCGAGAGAGGAAATGCATGTTTTTGTTGTTGTTGTTGTTGCTGCTGTTTTCATAGAACTCGGTTAAAGTTCATACTTGCATAACAAATATTATACTTACATATAAGTATACCTATATACTTACATATGAGTGTATAACAAATGTTATACTTACATAACAAATAAAAAGTAGTCACGGAGAAAGTACTGGTAACTATCACGATATTATTCCTTTAAAAGAAATTTATGATAATATTATATAAGAACACACAGTTCTCACATTGCTGTAAATTATTCATATGTTGCCTGTGTAACAATGCTACTTTATAAATGTGCACCAAATAGTTGATTTAATTTTTTCCCTCGAGAATATACTGGACCTCAAAGATTTCGAAATTAATTTACACTTTTTTTGGGGGGGAGGGGAGGGGCTCAGATATTTATCTACTATAAAGTAGTTTAGAGATATTAGAAGTTCGAGTCCATACGGAAGTTTTTCATCTATAATTTTTTTTAATACACGAATTAAAAATACAATCGCCATTTTCGAAGGGGAAGGAAATTTTTTGAAAGTAAATTTAAAATCTTATAATTTCGAATTGAATGTATACCACATTTCCTTGCGCATTTTTACACCTAGCTTTTTACCGCTAGGTTCTGAAAATTTTTAAAACATTCGCGCAGTTTTCACTTTCCTGAATGAATTCGGAGAACAGCTCCCATAAATCTTGGAAACGGATTCGTCCACATAGTGATTGTTTTCGTCTTGCTAACAAAGGCAAATCCTAGCAAATTATTTGCGAAGATCACGTCGAACTTTTACCTTTTAATTCTTGAACTTTATGCCAGCCTAATATAAGAACCGACTCATAACAGCGAAGCGAAAACGAACTGACATTCAGTATAACGTTTGAGAGAATCTATTACAGGATTTCTGCTTTAAGAAGCAAAAGTACTCAGCGTCGTTCAACCATAATTTTTCAGCTTAAGTATGCAATAAGATGGCAACAGATAAGCAAATTTGAAAGAAAAAAGGAAAGTACTACATAAACTGAGTAGTGGCAAACATTTAGAAACAAAACAAATAGAATTCTCAAAATACCAGTTAACATAAATAAAAATATTGTAATTAACGTTGGCATCAAAGCATTGAAATAATTGAAATACTTCAACTTGAACCTAAAAATTTGGCAAAATTCAGTCATGGATATCGTGGAATTTTATCTTTTTTATCTGAAGTTTTAGTTGCAGTCTGAGATTACTGTTTTACAAAATCTCAAGAAGATAAAAATACAACGTCTCTGCAACGCAAAACTCGCAAGTTAAATGAGTTGATGAGTTTTATTTCGGAATCAGTGGATCTTATTCTCAATGTCACATTGAAACAAGTCATTCAAGTTGCGTGAATTTTAACGTATATTTTTCGATGCAATTATCTTGAAAGATATCAAGCTTTACGTTGATAGCAATCGCAAAAACTGTAAGTTGGTGACAAGCGTCGCGTGACTTGAAACATCATGGGCGAGTCTCCGCCAACTCCTTGAAAAGTTTCTAACGATATTGATATTTAGGTCACGTGAGAATGGCACATGGCCATCCGCAGCAGATTAAATGCACGGTTTTTAAAATAGACATATTGCTAAACCTTGAAAATACTGTCGGTTTGAATTTGTATAAAATGCAGAAAGATGAAATGGAGCCGAACATTCGAGAGACGAAAGGCAGTCGAACGCACACTTTCTCTTCTGTGTATATCGTTTCTAGGATTTATTTATTTAACCCAGTGAAATGTTTCCGCAGACATACAGTATTTATTACTTATTTAAGCTCAGCCGCTTATTTTCGTTTGGAACGACATCCGTTTCGGCGCTTTTAATCTCAGCAAATGCGTTATCTGCATTTCATACTTTAATTACTGATATAAAAGATAAATACATTTAATTGAAAAATTTTAAATATAAATGGTGAGTTTTTTAGGCTGGACATCTCAAAAATTCAGAAAATGCTTTTATTGATATTCTTAGCATAGAATCAACTCCCAATCATCAGCAGTAATCCTATAGACACGACATCTAGGTTAACGGCCGACCAGACGGTATAGTGGTTAGGGGAGTCAGCTGCGATACCGAAGGGTCCGCGTTCGAATCCGAAAGACATGGATGTAAAATTGTCTGTCGCCTCACAGGAGTCAACAGTGACTGCCTATTAGGTATCTCTAGAATGGAATGCCCCACCCCCCTCCGGCAACTTAGGAGTTGCCAATGTTACAATCGCAAAATAAATAAATGAATATCTCAAAGGGGCATTTTTTAACGTTTTGTGTGCTACCTTTATTTATTAAATATCATGTTCTTTGCTCTTAAGTATAAAACTCAACTCAACCGCAGCATCGCAAAATAATTTTAAAATGAGCCTACCTTTAGAATTTCCGATACACAGCCTCGCGCACTAGAGATAGAGATAAAAATGTGATTTTTTTTTTTAGTCCAAAGGGGCTTTGTCCCTAAAGGACTATTGCTTTCGTTTTGTTTATACATTGAACTGCGGTGCTTAACCACCAGGGTGCCTGGGCGCCATAGCCCTACCCCTCATCGAATAACATGATAAAAGTTTCGAATTATGAACTGAATGTGCTAAATAATTAAATGAGTAAGAGTTTAAATACATAATTGCTAATAGTTAAATACATATTTTTTCCTTAAGTACCTAATTACTAATCCATACATAATTAACTATTTTTTTAACAACTATTTCACAGAAGAATACATGTACACACAAGAGAAACAAAATACGAAGTGCGACGCCTTAGTGCCACTAGTAAAAACAAAATGCAATCAGGAGGAAAAAAGAACAATATACAATAAAGAATCTGAGCAACAATTTGCATAACACATATACAAAATTACATACTAGTAACATTTAGGATCGCCCTTGGGCGTTTACTGAAATTGGGGTCCCTAGTATCATAACAATAGTTAACAACCACAGGATTGTCCAGAAGTTCCTGTTTATCATAAAATGCCCTAGATAGGCGGCAATAAAAATCACAAAGATTCTCTATTCTTAACTCTTTACGAATTTGGCTATTCCGAATGTACCAGGGGGCATTACATATCTTACGCAATACCCCGTTTTGGGCAGCTTGTAACTGCCTTCTCAAACTTTTGCACGAGTATGCCCAGACGAGGCATGCATAACTATAAGAATTGGACGCAACATGGTTTTGTAAATGAGCAACTTATTATCAATAGATAGAACACTGTTTCGAGCAATTAAGGGGAAGAGTGAAGCTTTACTAGCTCGAAACTTCCTGAGAATATGTGTAACGTGTGGGTTCCATGTAAGAGATTTACTGAGGATCACCCCAAGATAAGGGACCTGCTTGACCCAGGAAATGTCCACACCATACATTTGCAGGTGAGTCAGGAAATTCTTCTTAGTAGTAAACAGTATGGCATGTGTCTTGTCGACATTCACCAAATTTCCATTTGGTCAGCCAAGTCGCTTTCGTTTTGCGATTTTGCGTTGAAAACTTTTAAAGGCTGTATCACTTTTCAAATCGTTGCCACCAAATATTGCCGCCATGTATTATATTTGAAGAAATTAAATAATGAAGAGTCTGCATAAACGTATGTATGTTTCTCGCATTCTGCTAAAACAACAGTACTTAAAAGCCATCCAGTTTTGAATGACGTAATCCTACTGCGAATATGGGCATCTGAAAGTCCAAAATTGCAATTTGTTTTATTATTATTGATTTCATATTTTGTAAAAGTTTAATGAATTTTTGGTTAGCAGACTCAACGATTTAAAAGCGATCAGTGGCAACACTCTACGGGGGGGGGACCTTTTTATCTCCAGCGCGCGGAATTGTGTGTCCGAAATTGTAAAGATATGTTCATTTTAAAATTATTTTGCGACATTGATGTTGAAGTGAATTTTTTTATGGTTTAAGTGCAAAGAACATGATATTTAATAAATAATGGTTGACACAAGGCATTAAAATACGCCCCTTTGGATGTAATTTAAAATCTGAAACCTTTCAGTCCCCCCCCCCTCCGTACAGTATTGCCATTGCTCGCTTTGAAATTGTCGATTTTGTTAATCAAAAATTCGTTAAAGTGTTACAAAATATGAAATCGATAATAAAACAAACTTCAAATTCTAAATTTGGGCTTCCAGATGCCCATATTCTTTGGATGATTACATTATTCAAAATTCGATGGCTCTAGGTACCGTCGTTTTATCCCTATGCGAGAAACATACATACATTTATACAAAATTCTTCTTTATTTAATTTCTTTAAATATAATACAGGGTCTAATATTTGGTGGCAACGATTCGAAAAGCGAACCGACGTTTATAGTGAACCAACGCAAAACGCCAAAACGAAATTAATAGTCCTTCATGGCAAATTGCCTCTTTTGGACTATTAAAAAAAAAATCTAGGTTAACAGGTTAACTCAGAGTTACGTTAATCTGAGAGCTGGGTAAGGGAAGGAAGAAAAATTCTTTCTATCGTAATTAATATAAAAATGCTGTTAAAAATTTACTTGTATTTTTAAGAGTTTTTATTCATAGAATAAGTGCTCATTTGAGAACGCATATTAAATTAGAATTTAAAATCAAGAGCAAAAAGGAAGAATTTTTATTTATTTATTTAATGACAGGATTCATTTAATTCGCATCCATCCTACCTCCTCATGAATGTGCTCCTGGTCAACTGGGAGTTGTATTCGTTTGAGCAAAAAATATGCACAGCATGCTGTGATCGATTGAATGTATTCGTTTGAGTAAAAAATATGCACAGTAGTGCCGCATGCTGTGATCGAGTCTGACCATGGCTATTTGGATAACACTGACCGAAAAACATCATTAAACGATATGGAATTTAACTGATTCAGTATAAATACAACTAAAAACATAGACTTGGGTATTTTTACAACAATTTAAAGAGGAAAATGCAAAAATTTGTCTATGAAATGTTCATAGTATTTTTAACGCGAAAGTACATTCCTGAACTGAAAATAATGTTTCTGAAATTTGTTTCACCCTTGCTGTACCCCTCGATTTAATATTGGGAAGGCGTATATCGTTAAAAAAACATATTAATGTAAAATTTAAAACTAGGCCAACAAAACAACTTTAATTTTGCATAAATGTTTTTATGGAATTTTTTCCTGCCGAAATTTTTTTAACCTAATAAAGAGAGATCTGCACCTTATCGTTCTCGAAAGCGAAAGAGTTATTTAAAATAAGAATTAAACCAACGCTACTCTTTTTTTTTTTTTTTTCCGGATTTTAAATGGTTGACTGAAATCGAAATCAAACATCAAGGCGATTTAATGTCTTGCTTAGCAAATTTTATAATTTATTTAACTTGACTTTATTTTAGTGAACAGCCACAGACATGCATAAATGTGCCCGCGTTCTTATAGAATTCAGTTTAGAAATTGGAGGAAGCAAGTATCGTCTAAGTTTCTCATCTTTATGATGGTTACTAACTTGATAAAATCTTCATCATAAAGGTGCAGGCACCTGTGAACAGTAGGCCGCTGTTTACAGAGGATGCCCTAACATCCTGAAGCCAGAAGTATAATTAAGTTACTTTTGAACTCTAAGAAAGTAACTTACATCAGAGCAGCTTTGTTAGGAACTTGAAGAAAGTAACTTATTTATTAATATTCTCCGATTATGCAGCTTATTTATTAATATTCTCCGATTATGATACAGGCACCATTATGAAGTTCAGTTCATGACGTGGAGAAAGCACCTTTCGTCAAGGTGCCGGAGTAGATAAAATATGAGAGTTTCAAGCTATGTGGCGCTGTGGCGCTGGGGCTGCGTGGCGCTCACAGAGGAGAGGGAATTTACCGAGGAGTACGTCATCAACTACGAACGTGCAACATCCTGTTCGTGACGTCATCACGCATTATCACCTCGAATTATTTTGCTATTGTTACGTCAGCCACATGTTTCATCTCGTTTGTGTTGTAATCCGGTTTCATGTCCGCGCTTATCCATTGACGTAGAACTCGCCGCTGCTCTGATGTCATACTTAATTCGCAACCTGATTGCAGTATGCAGATACATGTTAGAATTTCTAGAACATTCTGTTTAGTTCAGCAATCACCGCTAGAGGGCAGTAGTCTTACCCATAGTGCATTTTGATTGGTACTCGTGGATCTTGACGAAATTATTAACCATTATTTTTAATTGATTATACTATTTGACTTAATATAGCAGTATTTAATGAAAAACGTTCATGTATTTATATGTAAATTTCATGTATTTGGCCATCTATGGCATGCGAAACGTGGACGATAACACAAAGTCGTGCTTTTATCTCCTGAATCCTATTATTTGATTATTATTTAAACGTATATATCCTCTTTGTTCATCTGACTTAGCGGAAACCAACATGAGGCTGATGGACTGCACATAGGCAATTCTGTTCCAACTTGCTCAGACATTTGTAATTCCTCGATAATGAATGAATTCATAATTTTAAATTTATTTTGTTTCTACTTTAGGTTAAGATATTTTAAATTTCTCATTTCTTTATCTTACAAACATAATTTACGTAATTTTCTTTTCTTCTCGCCGTTAAATTAAATGTACTAATTTTCACACCATATTTTTTATATACGAACATAAGATTTTCTTTTTCCCCCCATTTTTAAATTTTACATTCTTTTCCCCCTGCGTTTAACTTACAAAAGTAATAGATTTTATAAAAGTAATACGTTTTCACAATTTTAATTTTTTTTCTTTCTCTTTTTATTTTACAAAAGTTTTTTTTTTTTTCCCTTTAGTTTAATCTTTCCTTTCCATGTTTTACATTTTTCACTTTATTTGTTTTACAAAAGCTGTACTTATTTTCATACGATTTTTTATTTATTTTTTACGAACTCGGTCTTTTTTCCTATATTTTACTTCAAGAAGTAATTTTTAATTTTTCTTTTATATAAAAATATTTTTTTTTAATTCTTTGAAGAATTTTCTTCTCTCATTTCTTTTTTCTTTCTTTTACTTTCCTCTTAAGGTTTTTCTTTAAATAAGATGTTACACCTCCATTTCGTGAAGCGTAAAGTTACATATATATTTCTCTGTCTATGAAATTTAAGCTGGAACTTACACGCACATAATTTCCCTCTAGAGGCTTTCATGGATAATATTTTCTGTACAGTTAAACCAATAAGTACGATGTTCCTTCCATATAGATTACTTAGCATATTATATTTCTTATTACTTTTTTACGCTACTAAAGATATACAAAACTTTCTCTTCTAATGTATTACACCATACTACTAACACTTAATAATTGATATTCCGAACTTTCTCTTCCAACGTATTATACTAACTTTTTGAAACACTATACAAAAACGTCGAGGATTCTCTTTTACACATCTCATTTTTGTTCAAAGGATTCACGAAATGTGTCAAACAAATGTAAATTTTTAACTTTCTATTTTCCATTTAGACATTTTGCCTTACATTTAACCTTTATCATGTTTTTAAAACATATCCCTGTTAATATTTCTGATTCTTTTTTTCCTAAAAATAAATACAGACTTATACGGATTTTTTAAAGATCTAGTGACTTTGAATTAAACCTTCTAATTCAGAAAATATAAATTTTTACAACATAAAATCTACTTGAACTAATATATGGACATCTCTAGCCAGTTTAGTTCAAATACATACGAAACAATATGAAATTTCTTATTATTGTCTACCCCAGTTTAATACGTACCAACAGAATTTCATTTTCTATTATTTTACATTTCAGACATTTACATGAATATATTCAGAACACTCCTTTTAATTGAGCAGGAGGTTTCAGATATATTATTAACACAGATTGACTCTTTGAAATATTTTACAAAAATATCTTGGATTTTCTTGTATACATTATATTTAAATCACCGAACATACGTTAAATTTTGGTTTCTAACACGGGAAAACTTCACCCGGATTCTTAATGTGATCCCACCATTTACCGCAGACCTTCATAAACACTGCTATATTTGAACTTAACACAGACATAATTTTTAACAAGCTACAGAATTTTTAACTACAGAGAAGAATATCCACATTGTAATGTAATATTTTAAATTCACTATAGAGCAATATTTGTGTAAAACAGCTAAAAAGAAAGGATGTCTGGACATGGAATTAATGTTAAGTCACGGAAGTGAAACTTTGTCATCTTTCTCCCTACTAAGAATATAAAAATTTCTCAGCTAGGAATATATATATACTTTTTTCAAATAGTGTGATCATTATTTTTACAAGTCTCAAAGCTTTTTAATATATTCCTTCTAACTTAAGATATGCATTTCAAATTGACAAACACTGAACTCTTACAGCTTTTTGAGAATGACTTTTAAGTTATGATACATAGCAAATAAAATCCTACATAACAGGGAATATTGACATGAATTTCCAAATAATAATACAATGTATCTCCAATATATTCAATTTAACTGAAGATAAACATTTCAAACTGACATTAATTTACTTAGAGTTCTTACAGCTCTTTGAGTACAACCGATATTTAATTTTTCACGGATATGAGAAACATCTTGCATAAATACCATACAAAACAATTAATATTGACAGGAACTCCACATTATGGTCCAACATTGGTAACTTAAATGAACCTTTAACACATTTTAGTATGAATTAATTTTAAAAAGAAAAATTCAAATGCAAGTATTCAAACAGAAATGCTTCACAAATTTACATATTAAGCAAACATTCAAGAGAATACCTATATATCTAGAGATATTATTTACACTAGCTGGTAATGTAATTTAATAGAACAGTCGCACACGTATAGGAGAGGTATGCAATATCCATGAAAAATAACTTCCTACCAAGCCAAAGAGCAATAGTGAAATATAACATATAAGAATAGGGGAAAAAAAATGTCTGAGTATGGGAAAACATGAACAAGAAATGAATATTTTTTCTGAAACTGTCCCGTTTGGGATAAGTCAGGAGTAAGAACCTTAACCAGTTTAAGGAATAGGGCCTGAAAAATAATGAAGTAAATCTTATTTTTTGTTTATAATGTATTTATTTATACTAAAATATTCTGTTTGAAGGCTATATTCTACACTTAGAAGGAATTTAATAAATCAGAATGATTTCGTTTTCTGAAGATTCAGGTTCAGAAATATTACAACTCAAAAGAAAAAAGGTTAGAGAGAGAATGAAGTATACCGTAACCAATAATTTTTTTTTTCCTCCCTAAAAAAAATAAAGTGAAATTTTTTCAACCTAAAGAAATCTAAATCAATTTTTTTCGACTTTTCAAAGTCAAAGTGTAAATTTTTCCCCTTACATTTTGAATTTAACATGGGTTTTCCCATAGACAAAGTAAAAGTGGAGATGTTTCTTCCTAAAAAATTTAAAATGAAACTATTTCGACTTAAAAAATCTAAATTATTTTTTTTTCACGTTTTTAAACTCAAAGTGTAATTTTTCTAACTACATTTTGAAATTAACATGGGTTTTTCCATAGACGAAATGACAGTGGAGAGCTTTCGTCTTAAAATATTAAAGTGAAAATTTTTCCAATATATTTTTCTGCTTTTTATGCCATTACATTTCCAATGAAATTTGATTCATTGCCAGATAGTTAAATGTTTATTTTTTTTCACATCCGAATGCATTTCTTGTCTCACATATGCTCATTACAACAAAGTTATCTTTAAAAAAAAAAAAAAAAAAGTTATATGGAGAAAAAAAACTGGTTAAAACTAGTTATATGGAAGATTTCCATAAAGTAGTTCCAGCGAAGAAAACATGCCAGCAATCCCCTGCAACTTTAAGTGGGGCTTTGATCTTCGCTGTTACGTTGAATCTTCAATTCTACTTAACTTTTGTAAGAGCAAAGATCAGGTGCTCACTTAAAGTTTTAGGAGACTGCTGGCGTGTTTCATTCGCTCGAACCACTTTATAGAAATCTTCCATATAACTAGTTTTGTATAATTACCGTCCAGATGTTTGCAGAGTACTTGATCTTCATTACATCTCTTTTCAGTAAATTTACATTTTTATGCTATGTAATTCCAAAAATAAGCTTCGAATAGGATGAATATTTGCACATTCTACTGAATTGCCTAGATCTTAAGAATTTCTTTTACATCCAGATTTTTACCTTATGTTTGCATTTATTCCATTCGTCTTCTTATTATTGATAGGAAAAATTAAAGCTATGTGAGAGATTTGGAATACTGAAGTTCATATGAATGTTCAATACTGGGAACAAATTCGGCATTCTGTCATAATTGAGTTATACTCTGAATAATAAAATTTTAAGAAAAAATCAGTTTCATTCACGGGGAAAAGTACATTTTCCAAAAACACATCCCGGAAATCTACCACAAGTGTCAATATAAATGATCTACAAATATAATAAATCAAAAAGTACAACATGTACAAATTTTTCTTCGCAATAACTTATGAATGTTTCCGTTTCAGTAGAATGAAGTCGGAAAGTACAAATTTGGTAATGAAACACTCATTTAAGCCTTTGAGATTTTATCAAAAAGTGCAATAAACACATGTGTGTTATAGTAAAATTCTACTTGAAAAATGAGCATTTAGGGGAAAACATGACTTTCTTCTCATAGTCACTTAATATGTAATTACAATAAGTTAAAATATAACACTGGTTCATCAATACAATATATTACCTATGTACGGTTAGTTGTTCATTTAGAATATGATAAAGAAGAAACTTTTGAGTCAAACAGAAACATATTTACAAAACAATGATTCTTAGTTTCCTAGTAATTTAAATCAAGGTGCTGATATTTCTCATCAATGTCAGATATTTTCTTAGACATGTTTCTAATGAAATTAGTACATAAACTTCTTTTAAGAAAGAAATAGACTTCATGAGAAAAATCTATGATAGCGCAAGTCAGTGATTCTTGGTAACTTCGAGAAAATATTCTTTATGAGCTGGGTTAACAGTCTCTATTCCCATAGTATACTAAGATAAAAAGTTCCATTTCTTTTCTTAATTTTCTGATTCAGCGTGGTAGTGTTATTGAAGTTAAATCTTCCAAACGTGCAAAACGTTATTAAATCAAACAATATATCTATTTAATAAAAATTTATTCCCAAATCTTTACATGGCAATGTAAAAGATAAATAAGAAAATATTTGAAAATTTAATGATTTGCTGTGGCCGTAACATTAAAAATTGTTAATACTCAAAGTTTTCAAAAGGTTTATGGAAACACGATAACATCATAGTCATCCGCAAATAACTTCCATCGAAACTGAAAACTTTATGCACAAAATTTACTTGGAATGCAGGAATAGAGGATTCAAAATGAAGATACTTTCCGGAATGAAATGTACAGTATTTCGGGAAGATAACTTTGTTGTAATGAGCATATGTGAGACGCGAAATGCATTAGGATGTGAAAAAAAATAACAAACATTTAACTATCTGGCATTGAATCAAATTTCATTGGAAATGTAATGGCATGAAAAGCAGAAAAATATATTGGAAAAATTTTCACTTTAATATTTTAAGACGAAAACACTCCACTGTCATTTCTTCTATGGGAAAACCCATGTTAAATTCAAAATGTAAGGGGAAAAATTTACACTTTGATTTTGAAAACTCGAAAAAAATTGATTTAGATTTTTTTAGGTCGAAAAAGTTTCACTTTAATTTTTTTAGAGAGAAAAATCTCCACTTTGATTTTGAAAAGTCGAAAAAAATTCATTTAGATTTTTTTTGATGGAAAAAATTTCACTTTTAATTTTTTTAGGAAGAAAAAAACTTTTTATTGGTTACGGTATACTTTATTCTCTCTCTAACCTTTTTCTTTTGAGTTGTAATATTTCTGAACCTGAATCTTCAGAAAACGAAATCATTCTGATTTATTAAATTCCTTCTAAGTGTAGAATATAGTCTTCAAACAGAATATCTTAGTATAAATAAATGCATTATAAACAAAAAATAAGATTTACTTCATTATTTTTCAGGCCCTATTCCTTAAACTGGTTAAGGTTCTTACTCCTGACTTATCCCAAACGGGACAGTTTCAGAAAAAATATTCATTTCTTGTTCATGTTTTCCCATACTCAGACATTTTTTTTCCCCTATTCTTATATGTTATATTTCACTATTGCTCTTTGGCTTGGTAGGAAGTTATTTTTCATGGATATTGCATACCTCTCCTATACGTGTGCGACTGTTCTATTAAATTACATTACCAGCTAGTGTAAATAATATCTCTAGATATATAGGTATTCTCTTGAATGTTTGCTTAATATGTAAATTTGTGAAGCATTTCTGTTTGAATACTTGCATTTGAATTTTTCTTTTTAAAATTAATTCATACTAAAATGTGTTAAAGGTTCATTTAAGTTACCAATGTTGGACCATAATGTGGAGTTCCTGTCAATATTAATTGTTTTGTATGGTATTTATGCAAAATGTTTCTCATATCCGTGAAAAATTAAATATCGGTTGTACTCAAAGAGCTGTAAGAACTCTAAGTAAATTAATGTCAGTTTGAAATGTTTATCTTCAGTTAAATTGAATATATTGGAGATACATTGTATTATTATTTGGAAATTCATGTTAATATTCCCTGTTATGTAGGATTTTATTTGCTATGTATCATAACTTAAAAGTCATTCTCAAAAAGCTGTAAGAGTTCAGTGTTTGTCAATTTGAAATGCATATCTTAAGTTAGAAGGAATATATTAAAAAGCTTTGAGACTTGTAAAAATAATGATCACACTATTTGAAAAAAGTATATATATATTCCTAGCTGAGAAATTTTTATATTCTAAGTAGGGAGAAAGATGACAAAGTTTCACTTCCGTGACTTAACATTAATTCCATGTCCAGACATCCTTTCTTTTTAGCTGTTTTACACAAATATCGCTCTATAGTGAATTTAAAATATTACATTACAATGTGGATATTCTTCTCTGTAGTTAAAAATTCTGTAGCTTGTTAAAAATTATGTCTGTGTTAAGTTCAAATATAGCAGTGTTTATGAAGGTCTGCGGTAAATGGTGGGATCACATTAAGAATCCGGGTGAAGTTTTCCCGTGTTAGAAACCAAAATTTAACGTATGTTCGGTGATTTAAATATAATGTATACAAGAAAATCCAAGATATTTTTGTAAAATATTTCAAAGAGTCAATCTGTGTTAATAATATATCTGAAACCTCCTGCTCAATTAAAAGGAGTGTTCTGAATATATTCATGTAAATGTCTGAAATGTAAAATAATAGAAAATGAAATTCTGTTGGTACGTATTAAACTGGG
Source organism: Stegodyphus dumicola (assembly GCF_044657685.1). Taxonomy (NCBI): domain Eukaryota; kingdom Metazoa; phylum Arthropoda; class Arachnida; order Araneae; family Eresidae; genus Stegodyphus; species Stegodyphus dumicola. The sequence goes on from NC_140770.1 coordinate 157,956,123, forward strand.
GTAGACAATAATAAGAAATTTCATATTGTTTCGTATGTATTTGAACTAAACTGGCTAGAGATGTCCATATATTAGTTCAAGTAGATTTTATGTTGTAAAAATTTATATTTTCTGAATTAGAAGGTTTAATTCAAAGTCACTAGATCTTTAAAAAATCCGTATAAGTCTGTATTTATTTTTAGGAAAAAAAGAATCAGAAATATTAACAGGGATATGTTTTAAAAACATGATAAAGGTTAAATGTAAGGCAAAATGTCTAAATGGAAAATAGAAAGTTAAAAATTTACATTTGTTTGACACATTTCGTGAATCCTTTGAACAAAAATGAGATGTGTAAAAGAGAATCCTCGACGTTTTTGTATAGTGTTTCAAAAAGTTAGTATAATACGTTGGAAGAGAAAGTTCGGAGTATCAATTATTAAGTGTTAGTAGTATGGTGTAATACATTAGAAGAGAAAGTTTTGTATATCTTTAGTAGCGTAAAAATGTAATAAGAAATATAATATGCTAAGTAATCTATATGGAAGGAACATCGTACTTATTGGTTTAACTGTACAGAAAATATTATCCATGAAAGCCTCTAGAGGGAAATTATGTGCGTGTAAGTTCCAGCTTAAATTTCATAGACAGAGAAATATATATGTAACTTTACGCTTCACGAAATGGAGGTGTAACATCTTATTTAAAGAAAAACCTTAAGAGGAAAGTAAAAGAAAGAAAAAAGAAATGAGAGAAGAAAATTCTTCAAAGAATTAAAAAAAATATTTTTATATAAAAGAAAAATTAAAAATTACTTCTTGAAGTAAAATATAGGAAAAAAGACCGAGTTCGTAAAAAATAAATAAAAAATCGCATGAAAATAAGTACAGCTTTTGTAAAACAAATAAAGTGAAAAATGTAAAACATGGAAAGGAAAGATTAAACTAAAGGGGAAAAAAAAACTTTTGTAAAATAAAAAGAGAAAGAAAAAAAAAATTAAAATTGTGAAAACGTATTACTTTTATAAAATCTATTACTTTTGTAAGTTAAACGCGGGGGGGGGGAAAGAATGTAAAACTTAAAAATGGGGGGGAAAAAAGAAAATCTTATGTTCGTATATAAAAAATATGGTGTGAAAATTGGTACATTTAATTTAACGGCGAGAAGAAAAGAAAATTACGTAAATTATGTTTGTAAGATAAAGAAATGAGAAATTTAAAATATCTTAACCTAAAGTAGAAACAAAATAAATTTAAAATTATGAATTCATTCATTATCGAGGATGTACAAATGTCTGAGCAAGTTGGAACAGAATTGCCTATGTGCAATCCATCAGCCTCATGTTGGTTTCCGCTAAGTCAGATGAACAAAGAGGATATATACGATCAAATAATAATCAAATAATAGGATTCAGGAGATAAAAGCACGGCTTTGTGTTATCGTCCACGTTTCGCATGCCATAGATGGCCAAATACATGAAATTTACATATAAATACATGAACGTTTTTCATTAAATACTGCTATATTAAGTCAAATAGTATAATCAATTAAAAATAATGGTTAATAATTTCGTCAAGATCCACGAGTACTAATCAGAATGCACTATGGGTAAGACTACTGCCCTCTAGCGGTGATTGCTGAACTAAATAGAATGTTCTAGAAATTCTAACATGTGTCTGTATGCTGCAATCAGGTTGCGAATTAAGTATGACATCAGAGCAGCGGCGAGTTCTACGTCAATGGATAAGCGCGGACATGAAACCGGATTACAACACAAACGAGATGAAACATGTGGCTGACGTAACAATAGCAAAATAATTCGAGGTGATAATGCGTGATGACGTCACGAACAGGATGTTGCACGTTCGTAGTTGATGACGTACTCCTCGGTAAATTCCCTCTCCTCTGTGAGCGCCACGCAGCCCCAGCGCCACAGCGCCACATAGCTCTCATATTCTATCTACTTGCCGGGATCCTTATGGTGGCTTCTGTCTTGGCGAACCAGTCACCAGATTGCGTAAAGGTTCTTAAATCTTTAGCGACGAGGCTGATCATGGGCGCCTCGGGAAATTCACTTAATTCCCAATATTCCAATGCTTTATAAGATTTCTTCTTTCAGGATAATTAGAAAATCTCAATACTAAAGGGGGGAAAATGCATTTTCGATTGTGAAAGTATTTTATTAGGAGGGAGAAAAGGAAAGGGTGGAAAAAGAAAAAAATCTGAAAGAAAATTCAATTCACAAGCAATATTGCAAAATAATTTTAAAATGAGCCTATCTTTAGAATTTTGCGATACACAGTCTCGCATCGCCGCTGGGGATATGTTTTTTTTTTTTTTTTTTTTTTTTTTTTTTTTTTTTACAGAGTTGCCATTCCTCGCTTTGAAATCGACGGGTTTGTTAATCAAAAATTCGTTAATGTTTTACAAAATAGGAAATCGATAATAAAACAAATTCCACATTTGGGCTTCCAGATGCCCATATTCGGGTGAAAATGTACGTCATTTAAAATTCGGTGGTTCTAGGTACCGTTGTTTTATCACAATGCGAGAAACAAACATATATTTATGCATATTCTTCATTATTTAATTTCTTTTAATATAATACAGGGCTCTAATATTTGGCGGCAACAAACTGGAAAATGAACCGATATTTACAGTGAGCCAACGCAAAATGCCAAAACGAAATTAATAGTCTTCTGGGCAAGCTAAAAACTAATCAAGTTTGGCAGCGGTGGGACTCGAACCCACGCCTCCGAAGAGACTGCTACCTTAGACCAGCGTCTTAGACCGCTCGGCCACGCTACCGTTACAAAACATGAATCATACTAAATCAATTGCCTTTTACATTTCCTTATCTTATCAGGTCATTATGCTTTATATTTGATTGCCTTGGGAGTAGAACAGAAAAAGCAGGTGAAGGTTTGAAGGTGTTTGTTATAAAGCAAGTTGTAAGCTGAGTTGATAAAACCACCAACTTCTGGTAGTTCGTGTCTGATTCCATTGCTGCCATGAATTTCCCCGCGTATATCGTAATCCCAACATTTTGTCTTAGAAAAAGTTTTGGGACTCCCCCCCCCCCCCCCAAGAATCATGAAGCTCTACTAATGGTAAAACTTTGGGGGAGAGGATTGTTTTTTACGCATCAGAACTTATTTAAATTTCTTTATTTTTTGGGATACATCAACTATGGGGAGTGGGGGTGCTGAGGGCCCAGGAAACCGCTCAGCTACTTGCCTGTTACATTAAAGTAGCATTCCTACGACAGATAATCTTTCAGTACTTGGTCTTAAAAAATTACCGAATAATCAAAAGTATTATCAACTCTCGATTAGCTGGCTTGATGTTTAACTGAACGATGTCTAAGATGAGTTGTTTATTACAGGAGAACAGGGAAAAAAATATATATATATACCACTAGCATAAAACAAAACTGTCTTCGAAAAATATGAAAAGGAAAGGAAAAATATGAAAAGAAAAGGAAAAATACGCAAGGATATCAGTAACAATAGTAGTAATAGTAGGTATAACTATAGTAGGCAATACCGCTGTAAACAATAGTAGCATACAACAATAGTAGGTAATACTGCTGTTAGATGAACGCTGCCCCCCAAAAAAAGTTCCAACCGAATTTTTCAATGAAATTTTAACTCACTGACTTTGTTCAAGTTCTCTTGTAAATGTTTGCATTTAAATGTCATTTATAACTTAATGAATGTTGTCACTTCTAATGATGCATATTTACAGTACATTCTCTTTGTTTTGAACACTAATTCAGTTTGCGTAAAACCAAATGAACTACAACAAGTTACTTAAAACTGTTAAATTGCATGCAGATACAGGTTAATTGTTACTAATATTTTTCTGTTAATTGTAATACAGATTATTTCTCTTTTCTATCTTTTTTATGGCATGATTAATTGAACTAAGCGCGCTTGTTCCTGGCTAATTCAAACTAAGCATGATTGTCCCTAGCTTATCTAGAGTTGATTGAAATTTTCTTTGATCAAGAATAAATGTAAGAATGGAAAGATATATTCCGTGATTTTGATAGTTATGATTAATGTTATATTTTTCGTAGGTAAAGTAACTTCAGACTAATATTCAGAATCACTAAAGCCTAATTTTTTTCTACTTTACGCGTAAAAAAATATTAATTATTCCTAAGGCGCAAATGTTGATTGGATAGAAGAAGCCTCGTATGAGCCAAACGGGAATCTAACCGAAGTCAGCTGTATACATTAGATGTCAATTACAGCAAGTGGCGCAGTAGGTTTACAAATAAACGCAATCCCTAATGCTGGAAACCTGTTTCTTAATTGCAAAAACGATCCTTTTCCTTTGATGTCCTTCGATGTATAGTAAGTGGTACAAGACTGATGACTTAACATGGATACGTAATCCGCATCCATCTGTTTTCGACCAGTAATTACAGCTCATGTGATCATCACTGATTTACTTTTCCCCTTAATTCACCCACTTGGTCCGTTATCTGGGTGGGAAAAAAAAAGAACCGTTGGGGGCCGGGTGGCGGCTCGGGCTGGTCTATTTGTTCCTCGACCCTCCAAACGATCTCTTCAGTCGCGGACAGTTCGGAGTTGTTCTAACGTGATTCTATTAAAGCGTAATAAGGAAGAGAACAATTAAGGAGAGCGCAGACAGCTGCGAGTGCCCTCCGCCGGCCAATGCGGAGGTCGGAGAGAGGCCCTGACGTCACCGGGCCTGCACGTGCAAGTCCGCGGTACACGAACCATTAGTGTGTGAAGCGCGAATGGTTTTAATGTGTGTGAAAGAAGATTTCTTTTCTATGTTTGGTTGACGTCGTGGGTTCAGGCCAGCGGGAATCTGAAGTTGCAAATGACAGCGATTTCGGGATTACGAGAGGAAAGTTGGTTTTTCAAGCGTTGTTGGTTTCGCCTTAACAAAAGGGAGAAGAGATCGAAGCGCCGCTCCAGTGCTTTGCTGATATTGAAATTATAGTAAGAGTCGTCCAAAAAAATCGTAAAACCTTATATCATACAAGCTGTATATGTCCCTATAAGCTATATATGGACCATATAAGCTGTGATGTGGGGCGCAGCCCGACCCTCCTGGCACACTTCACATCTCCCCATGGTCTCTTTATGGGCTGCGCCAGCTATATATGTAGCCATATGTACACGAAAGTTTTTATTTCGAAAGTTTGGTTGGCTTATAGAAGTGACACCTACAGCTATCGACACCCTGGGCGGAAATCTCTCTGCCCTCCTTATTTGAATGATCATCATACAAAATGTCAACACAAATATATAATTAACATTTATTTAATTATAGTTAAGCAGTTAAAATGATTTGGAAAAAAAAATTTAAAAAAAAATGTAAGACTAATGAAACACCAACTCATTTGTGTCATCCGGAAAGTCTTGCGGATTATTGTCGATAAATACAAATGAAACAGTGTGTGTGGGGGGAAGGGGAATTACTGAATCGCATAAGCTGTATTTTGTTCTATGACATTTTGCCATCTCTTTGGCAGCTGGAAAAAAAAAATTTTTTTAATCATTAGGTTTATTCGTAAAGAAGTTATCGACGTGCTGTTTGGCAGTCTCCAAGGCAGTGAACTCCAGGGCACTCAGAGAATTTTAAGTGACCTGAAGAGATGAAAAATCTGAGGGGACAAAGTCTAGTGACTAGAGAGAAGGATATAAAACATCTCACCAAACTCAATACGTTTTGGTCTGAATTTACTGACATTTGTGCCGAGCATTACCATGAGGGAAGAGATTACTTCATTGGACTGCTCAGCTTGGGGCCCTTTGCTTCAATTTCTGCTTTTAAAACAGCCGTTTGTGAACAGTATTTTCTCTAATATATGGACTAATTTACAGCAAAAATTCGTAAAATATAATTCTTTTATATTCCGCCACACACAAAGCATTAATTTTGGGGGATGCAGACTTCACTGGACTGGTCAGCTTAAGGCGCTTTGCTTCAATTTCTGCTTTTAAAACGGCCGTTTGGGAACAGTATTTTCTCATATTGGGAATGCAGACCCATTTTGTTACTAAAGGAGGTACTTTTAGCTTACCCCGTGATCTGTTTCTAGTGACGTTATGTTATTTTATATTATCAACTTCTTAACACCAGCAATGAGCCGTTTCAAAAGAAAAGTTTTTATATTTTGCTTCAGCAAAGTTTCGTTTCAATTCGTTCCTGCAATCACGTGCCGAAATTCGAGCAAGCAGATTCTGCTCTGTTAAAGTATGAGGTACCCATATATCGTAACAGATTACATACCCATTCCTTTTCAAATGATAATGTAATGCACTTTTTGGAATATTTAGTCTCTCTAATAATTCCTGAACTGCATAACGTGTATTTTTAGTGATAGCTTCTTTTAATAAGCTCTTGTTTATAGAAGATGATCGTCTAGATTGAGTGTTATTGTCGATGCGAGATTTCCGTGCTTCTAAATCCACCTTTAAACTCATTCATGAGAAAAAGCGCTTTGTCCATATGCAGCAAAAATTTTACAAATAATCTGATTACCATTTTTTTCCCTTTTAAAAATAAAACATTATAATATGACGAAAATGAACGGTTGTATTCTTCGGTGCTTCTGCGAGACATCCTCGTCAGGACATGAAATAAAAGGGACAAAAGCGATTTTCGAGAGTATTACGAATAGGAGATGTTTAAATTGAGATGTATTCGGCATTTAGGTAAAACGATTTTAATCAGGGAAATTATTTCTGTGAAATTAAACTAATTTTCCTACTTTTAATAACTACCGACTCTTCCAGTTTTAACAGGCGACTCCCTGTTTTTCGCCACATCTTCCTGTCTTCTGATAGTCACCGAACCCCCGGTTATTAATCTGTAATTTAAGTACTTTTCAGCAACACAGTAGGCGCCGCGTAATCTCCTCACTTTTGTCCAAGACCATTTTGATAATATTTAATGAGAACATTAAGCGATGAGAGTATTATCGTTCAGAATCTCATTGGAATTTAACTAATTATATATAAATATAACTAGAAACATAAGGTATTTCTCCCGCCTTCTTGGCATGCCTTTGCGATGTGGTGGTCTGACGCTGGGCGCGTATTCCAGAGGTCCGCAGTTCGATTTCCGACGAAGGCGTTGCGTATTTTTTATCTCTCCTGCTTCCGAAATAAACCTAATGACTCTACAAGTGGCGCCCGAACTAAAAAAAAGGTTGGTGGATGATGATTCTCCCCACCCAGAATTTGGCGATTGGGTCCCCTAAAAACCCCAGTCGCCTTTTAAAAGGGGGAGTATATGAGGTATTTCTCCCGCCTTTTTCGCGTGCCTTCGTGGTGTAGTGGTCTGCACGCTGGGCGCGTATTCCAGAGGTCTGCGGTTCGATTCCCGGGGAAGGCTTTGCTCACTTTTCATCTTGCCTGCTTCGAAAATACCTAATGTCTCTACAACATGTCTGCAATTATTACGAAAAAAATTCATTTTTGAATCGTTCATATTCGTACTCCTTCTAGAAATTACTTGATAGTAGATGCATATTTGACAGCAACTTTTTCTTCGCCATGAATACGTTTGTGAGCAATGATTTTTCTTTCTTTTCCTAGACTAAACCAGCCATTTATTGCTACAAAATCATCTTTCCCCACTTTTGCGGTTAATTATTCAGCTTTCTGCCGCTTCAGTGGGCCGTTGACTGCCACATCCTTTTCAAGAATATTTGTAAGCCAAATCATCAGTTGTCAGTTATGATCTTTTCCGCCGGGCCTCTGTTTCAAGTGTTCGTTTCAGTTTTACTGTGACGTAAAAATAATATATTCAGTAGTCTTCAAAATCTTGCGAAAGAGACGTAGAGAATATTTGCCTTAGGAACAGCATTCCGTTGACTCCTTTTTGATACAGTGGAACCTCGAGATACGAGCACCTCTATACACGAAAAATTCGAGATACGAAGAAAGCATGAGCGAAAAATTCGTCTCTAAATACGAGCATTGACTGGAGTAACGAGTGTTGTTGGTATGCGTGGCGGGTTTCTCGGTCCGGCTCGTTTCGAGGAATCCCTTCTTCAGATCACTCAGTGTTCTTTGACCTACGAGTTTGTGCGCTTGTGAGTTAATTGGTTATTACATTTAACGTGAAAATATTCTTTTCCAGATGCCTCCCAAGAAGATTGTTGGCTCCGATAGCTAGTGCTGCAAATAAAAATAAGGAATCAGCCATGGCCGTTGAAAATAAGAAAGGAATAGTAGATAAACTTAAGCGTCGTGTAAGAGTGACAGACATGGCGAGGACTTACGGCCGTTCGACATCGACGATCTGCACCATTCTGAAGAAGAAGGAAGAAATTAAGAAACTTGATGTGGTCAAAGGAATTACCGTTACCTCCAAGCACCATCCCAAACTCCTAGAAGATGTTATTGGTGTGGATTAACGAAAAGCAGTTAAAAGGCGATTCGTTGTGGGGAGGCTATCTGCGCTAAGGCTAAGAATTTGTACTTGGACCTTCTCCGAAAAACACACCAAGTATTATTTACCAGTGTTATTTATTAGGAAAATTGATTTATATGTTGATATTTTCGGGGAATGTGGAACGGATTAACTGGATTTCCATTATTTTCAATGGAGCAGTTTGTTTCTAGATACGAGAAATTTGTTCCAGCACGAGCTCAGTGCTGGAACAAATTAAACTCGTATCTCGTGGTTCCACTGTAGTTGGTCATAGCGTTTTAACTTTATCCTTCATATTATTACGCGTTTTGTTAGAGTGTATGATTGACTAAACACCATAAAAAATAGCATTTTCTGAAAAGCATATTATTCATACATAAATGTAAAGCTGAAAACAAATAAAGGGTGATTTTGGCGCGGAAGCAACATCACCTAGAATTCCGTTTCGTGAAATTATTCCAGTCAACTGGTCTAATATTAATTAGTTCAGTCGATCTTTCTGAAACTTGGAAAATGGCTCCTTAATACACGCTTGCCTTAAATCAAAATCAGGCTGCTTGGCAAAATCTTTGTCATATGGCAATCTGTTTATTCTGTTTCGATCTCATATGGCGATTTCATCTGTTATTGGGCGACGATGTATTTTGTATCTTTTCGTATACAAGTGGGTGGGACTATGGCAATCCGATAACAGTGTCCGAATAATAACTTTAACAACAATCACATTAAGCGGATCCTACTGTAAATGAAATTTATAGAATTAATGAAACTTAAATTGTCAAAAATTAATTTCCTACTCCTAGTGATTTTCAGCAAAATTTTATATAAGCCATCTTCATCTATTGCAAACATTTGTAGAACATTGTTGACATTTATGGAACTATGTAGAATTTGTGGACATTCGTAGAACTGTGTACAGAAAGATTCAACCAAGGTTAATGTTTTAATCAATGCAAATGCAATTTCCAATGCAAATGTTTTAATGTTAAAACATTAGCGTTTGTTTTACATCATTATATAAATATCATAAGTATATTCCTAGAAGCTATAATGAAGTAGTCAAAAAGTGTACCGTTGGCTTCAATATGGTAAACTGCGAAAAAAAAAAAAAATCTATGTTTCCCGTACTACTGGGCCGATTGAGGAAATTCAACTTGTCTTTTTCATGTCTTGAAAGCGCTACTTAAGATATTTATTACATTTTATATATAGCATTGTTATAATAGAGATATTTTGATACAAAATTCGGACTTTTTCTGAAATAACATGCCAATTTTTTTCCACATTTCGGTTCTACGACTCAAATGATGCCAAACTGTTGAGTTTTGTAAATATCACAAAATTAGTTTTTAAACAATTAGCTCTCAAAATTTTAGCTCCTCAGTGTTAATTGAATTTGGTATATATTTTTTAATCTCTCTCTTTTTTTTTTTCAAACTTATTTGATTCTTTCTTTCCCATTTCAAAATTTAGGTCATTCCGAATTAAATTCGCCCATTTTTTATGATTTATTTTTTAAATTTGTACTTTCAAATAATTTTTTTTTAAATTTTTCGAAAAAACTTTTGAATTTTAACCTATAAAATTTTTAACATCATCTTAAAGTGGATGTATTTCTAGGCACACCTGCGAAAAATTTAGAGTTTTTCCATCAAAATTTTCTAAGATATACATAAATTGACATTTGACATTTGGCATAATTTTTATAAGCGATTATAACGCCAAATGTGGTAAAAGCACATTGTTATAATCATTTGAAATTATGAAGGATGACTTTTTATTAGCTCGTATGCAATGCAAAAAGGGAAAGAAAAATAGGTTGCTGTAAATTAAGAAGTTCACCGAGTGAATTATTCTTGGCGAAAACTGAAAAAAATGCGCCAAGATAAAGTTTGGAATATCCTTGTAAATTTCGCACTAAATTTTACAAAATTTAATATTTAGGCATAATTTGGGTCGTAGAATCGAAATATGGAAAAAAAAATTGGTATGTTATTTCAGAAACAGTCCCATTTTGTGTCAAAATACCTATGTTAGAGCAATGCTATATATAAATCCAATATATATCCTAAGCCGCACTTTCGAGACATGAAAAGCGCAATTTGAATTTCGTCAGTCCGCCCAGTAGAACGGGAGATACAGAGCTGTCACTTTTTACTTCCTTGTACGAAGTAAAAAGGAAATATTGTAATCGCGAAAAGTTTCAGGCAACATATTTCAACGAAAATATCCATTTTGACCGCTATCGAATGCAATTTAACGATGCTTTAGCGTGATATCTGTACGTAAGGACAGAGTAAAAGACTCTTTTGCTCCAAAAAAATTATAAAACTGCTTTAAAATTAATTCTGAAGAGAATTTTTCGTGGCGTCTGTACGAACGTATGTACGTAAGTACGTATCTCGCATAAACGAGTAGCCTCAAGAACGTTGAAATTTTGTATATTGGATTGCTATAACATGTAGATGTGCACCTCGTATTTTGGTTGCAATCGGACGCACCAAAAGTTATATCCACTCTGTTACCCGGCTCAGTGATCTTAGTTTCTTTACTCTTATGTGTTTGTAAATTGTACATTTTTTGCTTTAAAAATGATTGAATTATGTTGTTTTTATCTTCCGGTTAAGGTTTTTATGCCTTTCGTAATTCTGGAAGCAATATTTGTACAATTATCAACAATTTAAAAGCTGTTTAAGTGCGGTTAAGTTTTAAATAACATGGCGGACATATTTGTTTACATTTTTAATGCAGATATTTTGAGATTTTATGTATTTTTGTCTTGTCGCGAAGTGAGAACTGCATTAATTGAATGAGAAATACTAAATCGTCTGTGAAAAACTGTTTCTTTTCTGTTTTGTTTGCTTAATTTATTTCATACATCGTTTTAGCTTTATTATAGTATTTAAATAGAGCATGTGGCAACGATAATTCTTCAAATGATATAAATTTTGTGCATTCAGAGTGTCGCTATAGTAAACAAATATAGTGAATTTTAAAGAGTGCATTTATTCTATTGTGGTTTATGCGCTGTCGACGAAGTAGATTTAATCCAATCCAATCAGTTTAAATGAAATTCAAGAAAAAAATGCGTATAATTTAATATTCCGTACAAGGAAGTCATGTGGTGTACACATCAATTTTTTTTTACATTATTAAGTTTATCATGATACATTGTCTAAAGATTTGTATGAATATGTGTGTCACATAATGCCATCAATAAACTTCGGGAAATATCCACGAGACTTTGTTTTATGAATAACTTTGTTGTGTGAACACGAGACTTTTGTTTCATGAATCCATTTTTGCGGATGGCATCAGTTTTCGGCGTTGCCATGCACGTTTCTGATCAGTGTTTGCGTAGTGATATAAGCGTTCTATGAATTTAATGTTGGTATTAATTGAATCATATACATATATATATATATATATATATATATTGTTTATTTAATAATATCCTAGTAGAGAATCCCTGCTTTAATTCAAGGAAACTGTGAAGCTGCTGATGTCAAGTGTTAATAAAATTGTTATTCGTCAAGAGGCATGTGCAGAATCCAAGAAGATAAAATTTATTTCTTTTTCTGTTAATATTGAAAGTATAAACAGATATTCTAATAGTACACTGTGTCTAATTATTATTAAGTTTATATACGTATATTAAGAGTGCAGAACAACCGTTGACGGGTATTCTCGGCTTAGTTTTGATTTTGGTGTTGATTTTCGTTACAATGTGGTACATTAATGAGTTTATCCATTATATATTTATGTATTTTAATAATTAACTCCAAGGGTGTTATTGCCTCGAAATTCACTTTTTGTCCATATCACTTGTGCATCCTATTCACTTTTCAAACTGTTGTTTCCAAATGTTATCGCCATATATCATTCATCAAGTATTATTCATTATCTCCATATTTATTCCAAAATACGTAGTTTGTTTAATCAGAAGTTACTTTACATGTGAATCCACTCTAACAAATAAATAGTATTAGAAGGGAGGTAAAGTAAACTGAGATATTTTCGAGAGGTCTTTGCAGTCGCTATTCTCCCCCCCCCCCTTTTTTTTTTTTTTTTTTTTTTTTTTTTTTAAATTCTGAAAGGTTTCAGATTTTAAATAACGTCCAAAGGGGCTTTTTTTAACGTTTTGTGTGTTACCTTTATTTATTAAATATTACGTGCTTCGCACTCATACCATAAAATTCAGTTCAACAGCAATATCGCAAAAGAATTTTAAAATGAGCTTATGTTTAGAATTTCCGATACAAAATCTAGCGCGCTGGAGACAAAAATGTTTTTTTCGTTGACGTGTTACAAAATAGGAAATCCATAATAAAACCAATTTCAAATTCAAATTACGGACTTCCACATGCTCATATTCTACAGAAGATTACGTTATTCAGATTTTGATGGCTCTAGTTACCGTTGTTTTGTCAAAATGCGAAAAACATACATACATTCATGCAGATTATTCATTATTTAAATTCTTCAAATATAATCAGGGCTGTAATATTTTGTGGCAACAGTTTGAAAAGTGAAACAATGTTTATCGTGAATCGACGCAAAATGCCAAAACGAAATTGATAGTCCTTCTGGGCGAATTACTGGTTTGAACTAAAAAGGAGGAGAAATAACGGGACGAGTTCAAATACTTCTTTGCTTTTCGATTAAAATCACCAGGAAATGGAAGTGGAACACAGAAGCCCTAGAATTCGGAACTAGAATTACTATTACGCTACCCTGCTGATTGTCAACACACCTTCAGGGGGCGGCATCGTGACAACTGTCATCACAGTAGGCGAACAGCGAACTGAGGGGACCACCCCAGTGAAAAACGCTTGTTTCCATCTTCTGGCAGAAATTCTAACCCGTGGCGCTGTTTCTTCCCTGAAGTCACTGGATCGGGGAAAAGAGATGATTTCCGTTATCATGGGATTGTTAACACGAGCTGTTGCCATCTACTTCTCCTTAAATATAATATAAGCCTAATGAATTAGGAAGGTGTATTTTTTCCCCTTTGAAGACAGTATTGTTCACTTATTTTCGAGAGAGACGTTAAAAATCTGCCGATTATGGCTGCAAGTTAATCAGCGTTCAACAGTGCAGATTTTAATTTAGCAGACCTTTCATTTAATTTCCTTTAGATCTTTTACTCGGTTGCAGCCAAAGAAGATGATAATGTTCAGTCGCTGAAGGAATACCAAACATCTGGCGTTGGTCCAGACAGTTTGGGATTTCTAATTATGTCATCAGTATGTCAACAAATCATCATCTACAGTAAAATTAAACTATTTGATAAAAGAAGAGTTTTTAAATATACAGTTATTAAATTAATTATTAATTGGCATACCAATGTATCCAGAAAAGTAATTGGTAACACAATTATTAATCAAATTACTAGGATAAAAAATATTTGTACGGTAATAGATTATTTAAAAGATCAGCTAATTTTACTTTCACGAATTCTTATGGATATGAAAATTCCTACTAAATTTATTATCTTTTTTGCTTAAAAAAAGCTGGTGTTTAGCTATCAAATTTAATCTCTAAGCTGAATGATGAAAGTAACTATCACATTATCCCAACCGTGATGAGGGTAAGATAGGAAATGTTTATTAGTATTGGAGATTTGCATATTTTATGTTTAGTTTTTAAAATTTTATTAATTATATATTTCTGGCAGATTTACTTTTAGTAACTTTAGGCCATTTTCGTTTCAAAAATCTCAATAGCTGCCAATGTTAAGTGAAGAATTTTTACTGCACTTTTACTTTTTTGTCTTTGACTTTTAACCATAAATAAATAATTATTTTAAAATATTTGTTTAACTCCATATTCTCTGCCTCGTGACTCTTACAGACAACTTTCATCGCCAGTTCTGCACCTTTACCTAACAGTTAATTTTTCTTTATCAGCAGACAATCACAGACATTCCTTTTCAAAATTTTCTTCCCAAATTAGCATCCATTAATAGCGAGCTAAGAATTTATGTGCCAAATGAAACTTTCCACGCCTGTTTTTCTGTTCCCGATTTCTGTTTTTCCTTTCCGATTAACAAAAATGGCTAATTATCCAGCGCCGCTGCAAGAGTTTTCCAAATTTGTAAGTAAATTTAATTCTGGGCCCTGGTTTTGTAATTTTATGTTTTATAGGACAAATAATTATTTCTACTACAAATTTTTTAAAAAAATCAGATTTTATTTTGTATTCTTTTTTTATTGTAGAAGATTAATTTTATAATTTAATTAGTAATTTAATATAGTCCTTAGCTATATAGCGTAATCAGTATCAGGGCTATAGAGTCGGTAGGAAAAATGACCGACTCCGACTCCTGGAACTTGAAAGACTCTGACTGCCTCATATACATATATATAGTATGTAAACATATACACATTGGTTAAGGCTTAAGCAATAGATGCTATAGAAAAAAAATGATGGCATAGCAAATTATTCATATTAATTAGCATTTATTATAAAATGGAGAAACCGGCATTAGTTTGTAGCGTTGCGCGCCTCCAACTTGCACGCAACCAAGAGGTGACTGTGAAAACTGGATAAAAGACAGAGTCTTGTTAAGGGTTTAAGTCCCTTTTTATTCAACGTAATTAAATTACAAGTGCGTGCTCTTGACGCTCACAAACTGCGCCAGCTCGGCGGTCAAATAAAAATAATAACCTGAAAAGAAACTAAAGACAAGACTCTAACTACGAGGCTTTCTAAAAGTAACTAACTCACCGCGTTTTACAATACCGCTGCTAATTCAGCAAACTTGAAGATCACTTGAACGATTAACACTACTTCCAGGCAAGCACACAGGCCGAAACGCGGGGTTCTTCAATTTCTGGCCAACTACCTCCGCGCTCGTGAAGTAAGAATATCACACCTCGAACTCGTTTCCTTTCTATTTAAATCAGAATACTTCCGCTGATAATTTGAATCCTTGCGCGTTCTACTAAAATTTACATACTCTGGCATTGGCAGTTCCAGGGAAAAGTAAGGCTTGACAGGAAAGATAGTTTAAACTTAAAATAAATGTTAGTTAAAATAAATATAAACCCTACATTTGCCGCTGCCAGAATTTGGAAAACTTGGAAGCAGGTCCTACAAACGACCTGTTGTAAGTTTCTATAATTCTGAACTAACTCTCAAGAGCCTCGTTTACACAAAAAAAATCTTATGTAACAAAATGTATACTAAATTTCTGTCGATACTTATATAAATCTCTCTTCTTACAGCAACTTTTCCTGGACTTCATCAATCAATCTTGTTCTTTTCCTTCCAGCATCTGGAAGGAATAAGTATCAGTATCTTTCTAAATACATTATAATTCACACTTTCTTGACACTAAATAAATTTTTGTTTTTAAACGATTCGTTTTCCTTAGTTACTGCTTAATTCACATTCATTCAATTTTTCAAGCATTAATTTAACTTTACCCTGGCTCTCCACCATGTGTGGTGTCAAACGGGAATATTCGTGTTAGTCTTACAACACTTCCCCTAACCACCATGATTTTTTAGAATTCAACGACCAAATAGACACACCTTACTCGACATTCTACAACTCGATGAGCTACTTTAACATTCTTAGAAATTCAAGTGTAGGTGGAGAACCCTACAAAACACATTCATTCTAACTTCCCCCTCATTCATCTTTAGACATGCAGGCTTTCGCTCTAAAGCATGATTTTATCTACAATTTAATACTTAAATTTTGACTTCATTGCTTTTGAGCATTTACTTTTAGCATCTAAAATTTTATGCTTCTAGACTAAATTCTACTTTTACATAACATTCAAGTATTTACGTACATTTACAAAATTTTAATACATATAATTTTTACAATTTACCATACAATGAATAAGAGAAAATAAATTTTTACTTTACTCATTCTTCGCCAAGCTGGCGGCACTGAAACTAAAATTCTTATTAATACAAGAATACGAAGTTATTTTTATCTTCGGCCAAATTTAGGCTTTAACATAACAGAATTAGTCTTTCGACCAACAGAAAATGCTTGTTCTTAGCTTTTATACTTAAAGAAAATAATACTTTTGCCTTAGCTAAATAAAGTAAAACAAAACTAAGTCTCAACCGAGACATATTGACTTTCGTCAAAACATAGAACTTCGTACTTATACATAACATTTCGGAACAAAAGAGAGAGAAAAAAAAAATTATAGAAGGTTTTAACTTATCTTTGAGTTTTCGATGCTTGAAACTCCGTCATTCTTTTTTGGCAATATTGGTCCCAAGTTAGAGGTTTCATGGACGTCAATCTTCTCCTTACTGACCTCCGAGTGTCGTCCACATTAGTTTTTCTTTTGCGTCCTCTACATGCTGGCCTCTTGGCGGAGTAATCGTCTGGTTGTTGGCATTTCCGTTTTTCCCTGGGACGGCTGGTCTTGACGTCCTCCGGTCTGGAGCAAGGTTCTTTAATATACTATACCGGTCTGGAGTCCTTCTTGAATTTCTTCTGTTCCTGATATTTTTGTTGCTCCTGTTGCCGTTTCAGTTTCCGGAACGGCGGCCTTGCTGGCACCTGACTCTGTGGCCGTGTGCGCGTTCTCCTTGATGTATAATTTCTCCTGCGATCCGTTGTAGGTGGTGTTTTGCTCTTTACCACGGTTTCTTTACGCGGTGCATCTGTATTCTTGTTTTTCTTAAACGCTGGAGTTTGAAAGTTATTTTTTCTTTTTGATACCGACGTCCGGGTTGTAGAAGGGCTAGGTCTCTCTTCAGTTCTCTGCTTCTTGGGTGGTGGAATAGTTGTTGTTATTTCTGGACCTTCTACTTCGTTTAGACTTGAGTCCTGCAAGAAACTTTTTAGGATTTCAAAATCATTTGGATTATAGTATTTTTTCACCTGGTCGGGACTTGCTTTACAGATTTCCCCTCTCTCGTTCTTAAGATATAATACTACTCCTTTGATTTCCTGAATTACATAGGGACCTTCTAATTTTGGAGCTAGCTTTGCCCTAAAATTGTCTGGGGCACTTGATAAAGAAAATTTCCGCTTCAATACTTTATCCCCAACGTTAAAATCTGCTTCACGGCGTTTTCTATCATAATATACTTTCTGCCTATTTCTTGCCGTATCCGAGCTTTTAAGCGCCTGATCAATCAGCTTTTGCACATCTTTTTGTTTAAACTCCTGCTCTCTTTGTTGCACAAAGAATAATTTATCTAAAGGCGTAATTAACTTTCTGCCTAAAAATAATTCTGCTGGGGTTTTTCCCGTAGTATCGTGATTTGCTGTTCTTAAAGCATAAGCTAATTCATTTATGTAGCCATCCCAGCGCTTGTGATGTGTGCTCACGTAGCTGCGAATTATTTTTACTATGTTTTTATTCACTCTTTCTGCTATGTTTGCCTGTGGTCTATACGGATCCATTTTGATATGGCGTATGCCAAATCCATTGCATATGTTTTCAAATATTTGACTAATGAATTGTTTTCCGTTATCGCTAATGACTTTTATCGGTGCACCGTATTTTAAAATGTATCTGTGTAAGAATTTATCTGCGACTGTTTTGGCTGACGCGCGTTTAAGTGGAAAAATTTCTGTCCATTTTGAAAAATTATCTACTATAACTAAAAGAAAACGATTTTTATTTAACTCGCTCTGGGGGAAGGGACCAAGAAGATCTATGCCTAAAATTTCATTCGGAAATGTAGCGCGAATGCTATTTAAGTACCCGGCCGGGCTGTAATTAATATCATTTATTAACTGACATTGATTGCAGGACCTGACATATGCCGTTACTATTTTTTATAATTGCGGGAAATATACCGCCTCGCGTACCCTTTTTAAAGTCTTTCTGACCCCTAAATGGCCCGCTGTTTTCGCGTCGTGTAATTCCTTCAAAATGCTTAATCGAAGCGAGGCTGGGATGACTGGTTTGTACTCAAGATTTTCGTTTGTTGTTTTCCTATAAAATAATAAATTATCTATTATTTCATAGTTTTCTGCTCTATTTCTTATCGCATCGATATCTGTGTGCTCAAAGCTTTCGGGGTCTTTCAAATATGCATAGATATTTCCAAATTCAGGATCAGCTTTCAGTTCAGTAATAATCGTATCTCTAGAATCTAAAATTTTTTAAGTCAACACAGCGCATTTAAGTTCATTTCCTTCGTCGTCCAGTTTTATACGAGAAAGTGCGTCAGCTACATTGTTTTCCTTACCCAGTTTATATTTTATTCGGATATTATATTCTTGGAGTTTTAAAGCCCATCTTATTAACCTGGGCGTTAGGTTTTTCCCCGAGTAAAATCTACCAACAGCCGCATGATCCGAAAAGACTGTTACTGGCGCTTTGCCGAAATAAACTCGAAATTTGTGTACAGCCATTAATACGGCTAATGTTTCTCTTTCTGTAGCTGTATAATTCCTTTGTGTCTGATTCAACGTTTTACTAAAAAATGCCAGAGGATGGTTATTTTGCATAAGAACCGCACCCACCGCATAGTCTGACGCATCTGCTGCAATTTCCAGGTTTTCGTCTCCCTCCGGGAATTTTAAAACAGGGGCATTGATGAGCGCTTCTTTTAATCTTTCGAATGCTGTATTTGCTTCCGCTGTCCCCGTGAATTTACTTTTCTTTCTTTTAATTACTAACAGGGTTCAACAATATTAGCGAAATCTTTTATGAATAACCGATAGTAAGAACATAACCCAAGGAAAGAAGAAAGTTTCTTGGCGGTGTTGGGCGGTGGGAAATTCTTGATAGCTTTTATTTTTGAATCTTGCGTTTCTATACCCTTTTGCGAAAGTTTATAACCGAGATATTTGAGACCGAGAGTTAATTGTAAGACCGGCCTCTTTTAATAATTTAAAAACTTGTTCTAGATCATTAATGTGTTGTTCCAACGTACTACTCGTTAGAATTATATCATCTAGATAAATTAAAGTTGATTTTCCTAGGACAGGCTTTAGAACAATGTCCATAGCTCTCTGGAATGTTGATGGGGCCCCACACAACCCAAAGGGCATGCGTAAAAATGCATAAGTGCCCGATTTTGTTATAAACGCGGTTTTATGTATGTCTTCGGGTCTCATAGCTATTTGATAGTAGCCAGACGTTAAGTCCAAAGTACACATGTATCTTGTCGATTTGATCTGTCTAATGATCTCGTCTATAACCGGCAAAGGGTAAACTGGAAATTTGGTAATACTATTTAGTTTTCTGTAATCAATAGCAAACCTCCAAGCCCTTTTATCCGAAGGAGGAAACTCGTTCTTTTTCCTACATAGTACGACTGGACTCGCGTACTCACTATTTATGGGCGTTATTATTTTATTCTTTAACATCTCCTGAATATGTTCTTCGATGATTACGTCTTTTTGTTTGTCGTACCGATAAGGTTTAGTCCTACAAGGTTTTTCGGCATTTAATTGAATCTTGTGCGTGACTATTTGACAATTTCCTGGTTTTTCTGAAAACAAATGAGAAAAATTACTCACCACTTGCTGTATTGCTTGCCTTTCATGATCATTGAGATGGCTAAGGTCCACTTGCGGTGTCTCCACAGGTTCCACCACCCTCTGGTCCATCTCCAACACCACGGAACTGTCTTGAAAATTTAATTTGGCCCTCGCGGCCCTTAAAAACTCCATACCTAAAATAAGAGAATTTTGCAGATTTTTCACTACAAAAATTAATACTTTGAGGCTTTCCTCTTTTACCTGTAAGTTTAATGATAATTTCCCGATGCAGTGACATGTTTTTCCTTGCGCCGCTATAATTTCCGTATTTTTGGTTTTAAATAATCGTACCCTATAAAAATTCTTTTTGAAGAAATTTTCACTCATAAAATTTCCTTCTGCTCCTGTATCGATGAGGGCTTCTACTGGTACATCGCCAACCAGGACTTGTATAATTGGTAGCTGTGAGTTTTTTACGATGACCGTATTAAAATGTCTATTTGAGGGTTTTTTTTAAACTTCCGGGGTCTGGACCCTCCCTTTCACAGGCCCCTCTACTCGTTTAAAGCTTTCCTTTCAAACTGTGCCTTCTGGGTACGCGGATGTTTATTTTTGAATTTTCTTTTTGGGTCTTGACCTTCGAGTTTCGATGAGTTAGCTTGATAGCTCTTTCCCCCATAAGAGCGATTTCCATTTCTGGTTTCTTCATTTGCAGATTTCCTTCGGGTACTTTGAGAATACGTTGCCCCTCTAGTTTTTTCCGGTATTCTGCGATTTTGAAACTTCACCGCCAATTCGAAGAGCTCCTGCAATGTGCTTGGGTTTCTAATTTCAAAGTAGTCTTGAACAGCGGGTAACAATCTTGGTAAGATTATTTCAATAATCTCCGCATCGGGTTTCTTCCCATACAGCATATCCGTCAGCTTAATTTTTCGTAGAATAAAGTCCGTCAATTCTGCTATATCCCGTTGATAGAAACTATATAGTTCGGCTTCCAGCCGTGCGCGATCTTTCACTATGGGGAAGGCCTTTACTAACGATTTTTTGAAATTTTCAAATGTATACGTCGGGCTTCCAAATTCACCTAGTAGAAATTTTCCTATGTTTTTCCACCATAGCGCGGCCTGTCCTCTTAGTGCTGATGTGGCGATGGCATCTTTTTGTCTTTCAGGCACAGGGTAGAGCTGAAAGTGGTGTTCTAGACCTTCTAGAAATACCGCCACCGAATTTTTTCCGTCGAAATAGACGTTTGGCTTGATTGACGCTCTCAAAGTCTGGACCAGGTATCCAAATCCTTCCAATTGGCTTGTCATTTCTTGGTGCTGTCCAGCGGTTTCCATCCAATTTTCGGCCATTTTAATTCGATAAGTGTTCGGGCGCCAATGTAGCGTTGCGCGCCTCCAACTTGCACGCAACCAAGAGGTGACTGTGAAAACTGGATAAAAGACAGAGTCTTGTTAAGGGTTTAAGTCCCTTTTTCAACGTAATAAATTACAAGTGCGTGCTCTTGACGCTCACAAACTGCGCCAGCTCGGCGGTCAAATAAAAATAATAACCTGAAAAGAAACTAAAGACAAGACTCTAACTACGAGGCTCTCTAAAAGTAACTAACTCACCGCGTTTTACAATACCGCTGCTAATTCAGCAAACTTGAAGATCACTTGAACGATTAACACTACTTCCAGGCAAGCACACAGGCCGAAACGCGGGGTTCTTCAGTTTCTGGCCAACTACCTCCGCGCTCGTGAAGTAAGAATATCACACCTCGAACTCGTTTCCTTTCTATTTAAATCAGAATACTTCCGCTGATAATTTGAATCCTTGCGCGTTCTACTAAAATTTACATACTCTGGCATTGGCAGTTCCAGGGGAAAGTAAGGCTTGACAGGAAAGATAGTTTAAACTTAAAATAAATGTTAGTTAAAATAAATATAAACCCTACAAGTTATTTCTAAAAAACAGTATAGCCTCGGTAAGATTTTCTTTGTTGGAGGGCCACAGATCCGATTTGATAAACTTCAGAGATGAGAAGAGTCTTTCCACACTAACTTGAGTAGGAGGAAGAGCTGTTACTGTTAAAGCTACTACTTTTAACTTTTCAGGGTAGATTTTTATAAGTTCTGAAAGAGGTGCCTTGCAAGAGCAATAAAATTTCTCTATTTCTTCAAAGGCCGTGTAGAAATCTTGTCTATATTTTTTCAATTTTATATCTAAAGGCTCTTGGTTCTTTATTTTCATTCGCTTTGCCTTAGCCTTTTCAATATTATCCAAAAATGTGTCTCAAAATCTAATTCATTACTGGAAGAGGATGATAGAGACCCGGTTGCAATGTCTGCAGTTTGATTGTTCTGATTAGAATACTCCAAGTGTTCTCAAAATAATTTCGTTCTTATTGAAAGTTCATAGGTGGCTTTCTTCGCCTTCTTAATTTGTTCGTCATCCAACAAGATTCGGTGTTTTGGATCTACATAGTGAACCCAGCAAGATCTCATTAGTCTAGCAAATTAGTTTCTCTTTCCTTCATTAAAGAAATGATTCCTTTTGCAATAAATCCTCAATTTCAGGAACAACAAACGTCACATTCTCCCGTTCTCACCTCCTCATAATTCTTCAGATTGCAACTTTTTTTTGTAGCTATATACGATGTAGAAAGAAAAGTTTCTAAATCTGAAAGATCATTCCACAGTCTTTCTATTAGTGAAGCATTAGAGTTATCTACATCTTCTAAAAACGTTCTTAATTCTAACAACCTCTATATCATCAAATATCTATATCTCCATCGCGTTGCTTGATCAATATTTGCTTCTTTTCCTGCTCGCTTGCTAAGAATGGCATCAATTTTGGGAATTCTTGCTATTGCTGCTTACCTAAATTTACCAGTGAGATTTGTAACTAAATGAATCAGTTTTATCCCTAATAGCAAATATCACATCCATCCTTCTCCCTTATATTTATTTATTAATATGTCAATAAAATAGAAAATATTTATTAATGTATATTGTCCATAAATAAAAATAATAACTCAGTTTTTCATTATTTTTTTCAATTCACTTTAATTTCATTTCAAATTCAAACTGTCCAACAAAAACTGGAATCGGAATCAACCAACTCCTCTTACCTCAAAAATCTGCCTAACGCCGGTTCTGACTCCGCAGCCCTGATCCATAAACAGTCAATAGTGTGTGGAATTAGTCAGTAGTCCATAGGCATTAGACATTAGATATTCAGCGCTTAACACTGAGACATTTGAATCTCAGAATGTTAAATGTTGTTTCGAAGAAGAGGGGCCTCGAGTTCTTTAATTGTGGCATCCTGTTTTTATAGTGGACATAAGGGTCCGAAAGTAGTGCCAGGATTTTGGGGTGCAATGGTCTATGGAATGCTATTGTCTATAAAATTAATAAATAAAAGGAATTACTGTTTTTTTTTGTGTATTTTTTTGCAATGTAAGTGTGTAAGGGATTAGTACTTCCAACTAGCATTGCTAGATTCGCTGTTCGAATCTAGTGCTCATGACCTTTGACTTTTCTTATTCCGATCAACTTTATTGTGTTTGCCTATTTTCTAAAGCTACGTCCAAATTCGTTACGAATATCTTCATACGATAATCTTCTTGGACGCTCGACAAAAACAGCCCTTTTTCATCTGCTATCATCTTCCTACAACTAGCTCTTAATACTTTGAACAAAAGTAAGAAATAATGATATTTTAACGAAAATGGATTCAGGGATTAGGAACTCTCTGTATATGTCATAAAAATGAAATAGAAATATTTATATTTTTAAAATTATTTCATCTTTATAGAATATAGTAGATACCGCTTAATGCGACTGCGGTTAGTTTTCATTCGGATACTGTTATGAAAGTGGCCAAGTCCCGTCCGTTTGTGTACGAAAACATGGAAACTACATGGCTTATTGTGACCGATTAATCCGTTATTTTATCAAAATATTATAGAAAAAAAATTTTTTAAACCAAAGAAATGTCGCCAAATAAAAGATAAAATCCACTAAAAACGTCAAAATTGTCTGTTAAAACTGCCAAATGATAGAGAAATATCGCAAAATAAAGGATCAAGTCACCAAACAGCTTGGTTTCGATTTCGGTCAACCATTTAAAAATTGGGGGGGGGGGGAGAAAAGGCATCCTAGTTTTACGTAGATTTTGAATAGTTCTATCAATTTTGAGTACGATCAGACCTAGGTCCCTCTTCTTCATCACCAATTACTTTTTCCTCTTGAGGGAGGAAAATCTCTGAAAGTATATACGCCAAATTTGCTCTTTTGCCCAGTATTACTTAAAAAAAAAAAAAAAATAAAGAATGAAGAATGTATGCATGTTTCTTGAGTTGTGTGTGTGGGGTGGAATTGTACCTAGCGATATCAAATTCGTAATAACGTAGTCTTCCACACGAATATGGGCATCTGAAGTCCAAATATGGAATTTAATAATTATCTATTTCATATTTTGTAAACATTTAAACGAATTTTTGATTAACAAACTCAACGATTTCAAAGCGGGAAATAGTAGAACTGTACTGAGGGGTAGGGGAACCTTTTTAACCCCAGCGCGCGAGACTGTGTATCCGAAATTTTAAAGATATGCTCTTTTTAAATTATTTAGTGATATTGCTGCTAAGTTGAATTTTAAGGTTTAAGTGGGAAGACTAATATTTAATGATTAAAAATAACACACAAAATATTAAAAAAAAGCCCTTTTGGGCGTAATATAAAATCTAAAAGCTTTCTTTTCTTTTTTTTTTTTTTTTTTTCCCGCCTCATGCAAACGGTAATGAATGTCAGTGGCAGATCTACAGCTATCGAGACCCGGGATGAAAATCTCACTAAGGCCTTTTTATTGAAAAGATCATGACAGAAAACGAACAAATTTTCGATCAACAAACTTAACGATTTCAAAGCGAGTAGTGGCAACACTGTGTGGGAAAAAAAAAAAAAAAATTATCGGAAATTTTAAAGATACGCTCTTTTGAAATATTTTGTGATATTGCCGTTGATTTGAATTTCGTAGTTTAAGTGCGAAGAACATGATAGTTAATAAATAAGGGTAACACACAAAACGTTAAAAAAAAGTCCCTTTGGGCGTAATATAAAATCTGATCTTTATATATATATATTTGACCTTAAAGTTTCCCTGTTCACTTTTTTTCCATCTTTCCTCTTTAATTTTCTGTTATAGAACAATTCAAAATTTCCGTATGATTACTAAACAAAATTACATGAAAATGTTCTCGAGAGCATTTTCCTTATTTCCTGCCTAGCTTGAATAGACTTCACTTTTTTATTTATGAACAGATAAGAAGAGATCCACCCAGCTGCGGTCATTTTTGCATTATAGAACGACAAAATAACAATTCTTAAAATTTAAACGCCTTTACAATATTTGATTATTTAAATATTCAGAAATTGCCGAATAAGACCCAGATGGGCAAACACCATTCCTGAAACACCTGCTTTGTATTAAGAGCAAGCCACTGTTTGCAGAAAAGAAAGAAATTGCGTTTGAATGAGCGGCTTGAGAGGACGACACATATTTTTAAATGGCTGTATCCGACCTATGAATAAAAACTGCATAACGATTGAATCAAAGAACCTGAATTGAATTTCCCCGCGACTGACCCTTACGATCTCTCCAGATGTATGCATAATGGGCTAAAATTTTATACGTCGGAAACGGATGCAGACGGATTGTGTTTACTTGATCAGAACAGCGTGGCCTCTGTCAGCTGATGATAATCTTCGGCAATAGCGAAAGATTAACTTTGTTTCAACTGGGGTTCCTCTGTCCAGCATGCGGCTTCGCGACGCTTTTTTTGGGGGGGGGGGGAACAGTTACGTTTTCGTAGAATTCCATAAACGAATGCAGAAAGTTAACGTTAAATGCAGTTTATCAAATTAGCCGTCCTATCAACGAACCATCAGTGGAAAACAAAATGGTCTGCGGGAAGTGGGAATGTTACAAGTATTGTTAAATCCTCCATTAGAAATACACTGCTCAGACTCTCAGTCTTAGAAATACTCTGTTAAATAATGAAGAATTTGTTTATATGTATGTATGTAACATCATCGCACTGCGGCAAACGGCAGCACCTAGAAACACCATATTTGGAACAAATGTAAGTCCTCTACCGAGCATATGGACCCCCAAGTCCGAATTTTGAATTTCGAATTTGTTTATAATTTATTAGTCCAAAAGGCTACTAATTTCGTTTTGGCATTTGCGTCAATTCACTATAAAGGGATTATCACATTTCAAATTGTTGCCAGCAAATGTTAAAGGCCCTGCATTATATTTAAAGAACTTAAATAATGAAGAATGCACAAATGTATATATGTTTCTAGCGTTGCAATAAAGCAACGGTACCGAGAGCCATCCAATTTTGAATAACGTACGTTTTCACCCGAATATGGGCATCTGGAAGCCCAAACTTCAAATTTGGAATTTGTTATATTATCTATCTCATGTTTTGAAAAACTTATTTGTTACTCAAAACGAATTTTTGATTAACCAACTTATCTATTTCAAAGCGAGTAATGGCAACACTGTACGAATTTTTTTTTTCCTTCAGCGTGCGAGACTGTGTATCGGAAATTCTAAAGATATGCTCTTTTTAAAAGATTCTAAAGATACATTATTTTGCTATATTGCTGTTGAATTGAATTTTATGGTTTAAGTGCTAAGAACATAATATTATTTAATAAATAAAGGTAACACACGAGACTTTAAAAAAAAAAACCGTTCGGGCGTAATATAAAATCTGAAAGCTTTCAGATTTTTTTTTTTTTTCAAATTTATAAGAATTGATTGATTTTTTTATTAATAAATTCAACGATTTGAAAGCGAATAGCGGTGACACTGTTTGAATTTTTTTTTAAACCCCCAGGACGCGAAACTGCTGCCATTCGATAATATGTAAGATATTAGTCTTTCACGTTTGATCAGCAAATTCTGCTTTTTAAAAGCAATGCGTTGCTTTTCCCGAAAGAAAGTACTTTTTTATCTTCCAAGCGCCAGTGTGTTGTCATTCATTAGAGCATAATATATTTAATTTTCAAATTTAATCTGTCTGATATTCAGTAACAAAACAAGTGATTTAAAAGCAATAACCCAAGGGTTCTCAACCAGGGAAGAATTTCATAGTTTCAAAGGGATGGAATGCAGTCCACCCTTATTTACTTGCTAAGGAATTTAGTTTTCTTTTATGAATATAAACTACACTACTTTTATTCAGATTTTGGTGTTAATCGAAACTTTCTCTACTCTTTTTTGTTTAATTTACAAAACACAGTACAAAATTTTTTAAATTTAAATAAATGTATATGAATTTTAAGAATTTTGAAGAAAGGGTGAGAATGATTATCTAGCAATTGGAAAAGGGTGCATGGGGCAAAAAAAATTGAGAAACATTGCCATAAACGCAGTTCTTAAGAATACTTTTTCTAGCAGTGCATTTAAATCACGAGATGTCTAATTGGAAATACTGTTGTTATTGCTAATGCTCATTTGTCTGACCTATTGCATATTTTTTAATTGGCGTCGGATTTAATAATTGCACTGGATTTGATAATTGCCCTCGGATTTTAATTGCCCCTTAATTTTTTAATTGACCTTTGCATATTTTTTAATTGCCCTCGGATCAAGGATGGCTTTCGCAATTCAACCCGAACCGGGAAATATGCCTTGACCATCATTCCCATTTCAGCCTTCGTTTTTCCACACTCTCGTATAAACGGTAAAGAGGATGAGTTTATGACTGCACAAACTTTGTTCTTTATACGAAAACTGCCGTGTTGTTCATATTAGCGTATCGTCGCACTTGACCTTTCTTCAGGACTAAGTTGTAGTAGTAATTTTTACCCTCTTTCTTTTTTTGTTAGCTAGTAGTTCTTACTACATTACACTGGTTACGTTAGGAGTTTTTTTTAAAATGTCTAAGAAAAATGATCGGATATAATGAAACACAGAACGGCAAAAAAGGTCCAAGTTTATGATGCCAGATCTTTTAAATTGAGATATATCTATAAAATAGAAATATGTAAAGGGTTTGCTGATCTAACAAAGAAATAGAAATATAAATACTGCAACAAGGTAATTGACTAAAACATACGTGTGTAAGTTAAAATTGAGGTAAACAGAAACACACTGTCTTTAATTTCTTTTATCTACTATAAAAGGTCTATAAAAGTATCGAGGCTGATCTGGGAATTGGCTCATCGGTACTAAAAAACCACGTAAGCAATGATATAAATATAAAACAAAAACACTGATTCCACTTTTGGAATACCACCGTCTAACAGCAATAAAACGGTTTCTTTTCTTTCTTTCTTTCTTTCTTTTTTTTCTTTTTTTTTTTTTTTTTTACTCACAGCACCTACCTACGTAGAGATTGTATTTTCCGAAACAGCATGAAAGAGCAATCTATTTCGGGCCTATTTTTATGTAAAGAGTTCTTTTAATAGGTACTAAAAAAAAAAAAAAAAGAATTTCTCTCAACGAAGCACTTTTATCCTCGTTTACAAGACTTCTCTTTTGTTACTTGCAGACTGAGTGCAGCGCCCGCTTGAGGTGGAAGGGCTCCTGGGAGCGTCGTCCGTCAGTCTGTCCTGCTGGCGTCTGGAGATGACCGTGGTCAGCTCTGATCGGTGAGAGGTGTCACCGGCCTCTCTCCAGTCGTTGCTGATCCTTCTCTTGCCCAGAATAGCTGATGTGGTAAGAGATCCATTCATTTTAAAGAGTGGTGCCAGCTTTCTAAAGGGTTAACTGGCACCAAATGTTGTTATGATTGGCTTTCTTTTGAAACCGAACACAGATTCCCGCCCCCCCAAACTTACAGTTATTGGAAACTAATTGTTCAATAAGTGTATCTGAATGACAAGTATAATCAATTTTCTTTTAATGCGTGTTAGATATACGGGAACATTTGAGGCTCTTGTGCACTTCAGCATTAGATCTATTATTATCTAAGTATCAAGGTTAGCACAGCCTTGATACTGCCTAGAAAGGAAATCCATCGCACTGGCAAATTGGTGGTTCTGGTGTTAAATTATTAAACAGTTTTCTTTCTAAGGAGATAACAATAACCGAGAAAGGCTTCAGAGAAACAATAGGTTCTGTTTATATCTAATGTGGTAATTGGTAAACTTCAGATGGATGTGCTGTCACTGGATGAACCAGGTTTAATTGGATTTTGCAGTTTTACATTATACATTTGGATTACTGAACAAAAGATTTTTAATTATTTTTAATTTTCCATAATGGTGTATATTGACAGTTCTTTTCCACTTGTGGCGATGTAACTAAAAAATCTGATGTGTACACCACATGAGTTCCTTGTACGGAATATTAAATTATACGCATTTTTCTTGTATTTCATTTAAACTTATTGGATTGAATTAAATCCACTTCGTCGATAGCGCATAAACCACAATAGAATAAATGCACTCTTTCAAATTCACTATATTTGTCTACCATAGCGACACTCTGGGGCTACGTTACTTAACAGCGTTATACTTCATTCATTTTATAACTACTTGAAATCAAGATGAACACTGGTTTGTCACGCTTTCATTTCATTTTATAACTCAGAATGCACAAAATTTATATCATCTGAAGAATTATCTAATTGTTGCCACATGTTCTATTCAAATACTATAATAAATCGAAAACGATGTATTAAAAAAAAAAAGAAAGAAAAAGAAAAAAAGGAAGAAACAGTTTTTCACAGACGATTCAGTATTTCTCATTCAATTAATCGCTCACAAGGCAAAAAGTACATAAAAACTCAAAATATCTATATTAAAAATTAGGAAGCAAACCTTAAACACTTATTTCCTCGAATGAATTCCAGAATGCATTAAGCATGATTCAATTCGCAATAATAAAAGAAGGCGTTATCTTTGTTGTAGCAAAGCTTAATTTCCCTAGATTGGCAACAAAGCCACTATTTTGTTAAGTTTCAAATGTAAACAAATATGGCCACTATAGTCAAAATAATTAGGCTTAGCCACACTTAAACAACTTTTACATTGTTGATAATTCTTCAAATATTGTATGCAGATTTATTTAGAAGGCATACCGGAAGATAAGCACAACATAATTCAATTATTTTTAAAGCAAAAAAATGCACAATTTATAAACATATGAGAATAAAGAAACTGAGATCACAGAGCCGAGTAACAGAGTGGATATATATCTATACATATTAGTAGATATATATATATACATTATTTATATACATATATTAGAGCCGAGTAACAGAGTGGATATATATATATATATACGCTTATTTATTGGTGCGGCCGATTGCAACCAAAATAGGAGGTGCGCATCTACATGTTGTAGCTGTACTATATACAAAATTTCAACGTTCGGAGGCTACTCGTTTTTGAGTTATGGGAGATACATACATACATATGTACGTACACACAGACGCCACAGAAAATTCTCTTCAGTCTTCATTTTAAATCAGTTTTATAATTTTTTTGGTGGGAAAGAGTCCTTTATTCTGTTCTTACGTACAGATGTCACGCAAAAGCATCGTTGGATAGCGGTCATTTGCGGTCATCGATAGCGTCATCTTTGGATAGCAAATTGCATTAGATAGCGGTCGAAATAGATATTTTCATTGAAATATGATACCCGAAATTTTTCGTGATTACAATACTTCATTTTTACTAATTCTGATGAGGAAACGAAAAGGAGAAGTGATAGTAAAGGTATAAATGATAACTATTTGATTAAAATAATACTAAATATATAAATTTATGGAAACAAAGACTTCAGCTGGTAACATAGTATCATTTTCAAGCTTTCTTTCATACTACTGTACATTTAATACTATACAAAATCAAAGAAAAATACGGTTCCTATTTTTCGTGGTACACAATTTATTAAACTACTAATATTTTTCAGAATAAATGTCTTCAGTAGTAAAATTTTAATGATTTGCCTAATGCTGATGTCCTAAATAAAATAGTAAAACTCAGTAATTTATACTATTTTGACCGTTTTGAAAACGTTAATTTATAAGGATTGTTTCTTTTAAATCAGCTCGTCATTTCTTATAGTAATAATCTTCCCTGTAATTCTACTGTTTAGTCAAATTCACCAGAATATTTAATGACAGGAGTTTTAAGTAGGATTAGTCATTTAAGTTTAAGAGAGATGTTTGGTAACATCAGGAGAGACCGTAGTCAGTCTCCTCTGTTACTGTCCTGATTTAGATACAAGTATTCACAACCAGAGGAGAATTCTCTCCCCTGGGGGGGGAGGAATTTCATAGTTACAAGGGAGGAATGTTCTCAATTTTTATTTACCTGTAAATATTTAGTTTATGAACAGATTTTTTAAAAATTCAAGTTTTGGTGTTTATCAACATTTTCCATATTTTTTCTTGTTTAATTTATGAAACACATTCAAAAATAATAAAAATTTAAATAAATGCATATGCATTTTTCGAGTTTTGGAGTTCTAGCAACAGTTAAAGGGGTTCCTGGGGCAAAAACGATTGAAAAACCACTGTGTTACAATCATTCGGTGAGTTTTTGACTACTTAAACATTTCGTCAATTTTGTTGCAATAGCAAAGCCAGGTGCTAATATTTCAATTTAATATTTTCCTTCGTAAATATTTTTAATCACCTTTGCTCCGTTTAGGATTTTCAAGCTTCTGGAGCCCCCCAAACAAAAAGTATTCCATTTTAGGTTTTCTCTCTTCTTCTGCAGATGTTAAAAAATTTTGCCATTTCATCCTTTCTTTGAATCATGGGAAAATTCATGTCTTTAACGAAACAATTATTTAAAAACATCATAGCTTAAAATTGTATTGCGTATGTAGCAGACTGATTACACAATAAATCTGTTATCACAATAAATCTGTTATACTTCTCGGCCATCTAATCAGCGGGGGAAAGAAAAAAAACGCACCCCTGACTGTTTGGTTTAAAAGAAGGAATTCCAAAATAAAATTTACATATTTTAAATAATCTGAAACAGATTATGCGTGAAGAAAGGGAAACAAACAGAACGTTTCTATACATGCAATACTTATTTTAGTTGGGGAAAAAAAAGGACATGACTTCTGTTTGAAAACCATATAGTAACCCTCTATGCAAATGGTCGTAAAAAATTCATTTCTGGGTATACGGCTCATCATTCTGCTCACCGACGAAAAACACATTTTTTAATTTTGAGTAAAACAGCGAACCTACTTTATTAAAGTAGAATATCGGTATCATTGACGATTTCATGAGTCTTTCAAGCATTATCTTTTTAAATTAGATTTAATGCTAATCCAGTCTTCAAATGTTCTTATATTTCTCTTTTATTTAAGTTGTTCAAGCCTCCAAACATTTCAGCCGTGTTTATCGATTAAAAATCAATGTGGCCATATTTCAAGATAACATTGCAATCAGCTAAAAGCCATTTCAATGTTTATTGTCACCACTATGTTACTTTAATGTTGTTTGTCTGTGGACAGCAGTCCACACACCTGACCGCAAGTGGCCTTATGGCTTAATTAGTCCCAGTCATAAGTACACACACTAAAGTAGAATTCCCACTGTTGATTGATTATTATTGATATATTTTAAATTTTGTTCTTGGTAAACTTCTCACCTTGTCAAAATTTGATGATAAAACACAATCCACGTTAAAAGCTCCATTTGTGATCAAATCTTTCCTTATGTCATTTAAAAGTGGGCAGACTCCCACGAAGAATTTAGCATCTCTAATCATTGTAGCTGCCGCAGAGGTCGGAGTTTTGAAGATTAAATCTTTTAAACTATGTAGGAAAACGGCCGTGATTCGTTGAAATTTGCTTTAAATCTAAGTCACTATGCTTTATATATATTATACATATATACTGAAGAGACAAAACATTACGTCCACTTACTTATTAACGAGTCCCGCAACCTTTGGCCTGCAAAACAGCTGCAACTCGCCTTGGTATGGATGCCACAATTTCTTTGTAGATGACTGGAGACAGATTGTACTGAATATCTAAGCAGCCATCACGCAAAGTCGAGATATTTCGACATGGTGGTATTTGAACTCTGAGCTGCTTCTCCATGACATCCCAAATGTGGTGTATCGGGTTAAGATCCAACGAGTTAGGTGGCCAGGACATTAATTGGAATTCACCCTTATGCTCCTCAAACCACTGGAACACAATTCGAGCCTTGTGACATGTACCTGCTGGAAGATTCCATTTACAGTTGGGAAGACAGACGCCATGTAAGGGTGCAACTGATCCACAATTATGTTCAGATCGTCTACAGCTTCCTACTTTCCTGTTTAGAGCTATGGGCATGTTGGCCTGCCAAGAACGATCATTCCTCGTGTATAATGCATTAGAGCATTTTTCCTGTAACAAAATTCTGAAATTACGGGACTAAATATATCCAAGTCCCATATTGTCAAGATATGCAACTCTTAAAGTTTTCATCTTATTAAAATTCATGTTATTGTTAAAACTTGAGTTTGATGTTCATTCCAACCCTGTGTCATAACCCAGGGTTTGCGTAGCGGTTTCGGGCACCACACCACAGCAGTAAAATTAAAATTGGTGGCAGCGGTTAAGATTGTTTCTGAGAGTAAATTTAGGAACGGACTTTTCGTCTGTGAACTACAGTTAACATCGTGCGCTGATTTTCGTGCATCTCTTCGTGTGAGTGTTCCGGATCGTCGAATGGAAGTTCCAGAAAAGGCAGTATTGTAAAGGACTTTATGTGAGCAGTCAAGGCTTTCTGCTCT
The DNA here is from genome assembly GCF_044657685.1 of Stegodyphus dumicola. Taxonomy (NCBI): domain Eukaryota; kingdom Metazoa; phylum Arthropoda; class Arachnida; order Araneae; family Eresidae; genus Stegodyphus; species Stegodyphus dumicola. The sequence continues at coordinate 157,989,719 of NC_140770.1, forward strand.
GCACATGAACGATCTAATTTTGCGTGCGAGGACAGTTCGCGTGGTGAAATCTCTTCAGAAAGTGACAGTGTGTCAGAAGGGAAAGCCGGAGGAAGCGTGATCTAGTGCCGCAAAATAGTAAAATTTCCCGGAAGAGTTGGAGTATCCAAGTTATTGCCAGAAAAGTCATCGAAGGTGTCTTCAAGTTGGTGAGTACCATTTTTGTGATTTTGGAGAAGTTATGCCAGTTATTCGAGACTAGGTTGATGTTGGATATAGCTCTGTTATTGGGGATCAAAAGTTTTCTTGGGGTTATTGAAAGTATTATACTAACTATACGTTACTAACTATACTATAGCTATACTAACGATACTAACTATACTATAGCGGAAATGGTATATGGAGAGAATATTAAACTTCCTGGAGAATGCTTTGAAGAAAAAATAAGTCATACACCGCCTAGAACTTTTATACATAAGTTACAAAAGCATATGGAATTGATTTGGAATACAACAGAAAGGTATCCCTAAATTATTTGTACACAAAGATTTAGAATCAACATCCCATGTTTTTCTTCGCATTGACGGGGTTCGGAAACAACTCGAACCCCCATATGAAGGTCCGTATTTGGTTATCAATCGTTCACCCAAATATTTTACTCTCAGGATAAAGAATAAAGAAGTAAATGTATCGATAGACAGATTGAAGCCAGCATATATTCTACCACAACAAACCCCTGAACAAGAGAAACCTACAACTCCAAATTGTGTAAACAATGCACCTGCGCCGATTGAAATTCAAACCAAATTAACTGTGGCTCAACCTAAAATCAATTCAGCTTTAAGACAATCTCGGACTGGTAGAATTCTTAAGACACCATTGCGATTCAAAAACTGATATTTTATTTATACATGAATTTTGTTATTATTTTGATGATGCACTATTACTTCTTCCAATCTTTCTAACGTAATGTTCGTCACTGGAAAGGGAGTGAATGTAACGGCATAAAATATAAATAATTAGTTTGAAAGTAACTCACAATATTTTAATACTCATAATACTTTAATAATTATAAATGTTTACTTTGCATATTATTGTATTATCGTTTTGGCAACAGTTTTTATCTTTAGAATTCGATTTGTTTATTAAAAATATAGAAGATGAAATTTTTTTTACGACTGAGCTGGTGAATAAAAATTATATTCGATGTTGATGTGGTAATCTTTTTATTTTATAGTAAGAATTTATTTGCATTATATTATATTGTACCAAATGAAGATCCATAAAGGCGTACTGTTTATATTTGTTATAAGGCCAATCTGGTGAATAATTTAGAAACGGAGAGTGTAGCGAAGTGTTTTGAGCCGTATTTCAAGAAAGCAGTAATTAATGAGGTAGAAAGAGAATGTCTAAGAGATACTGGAGCTGGAACAGATCTGTGTAATAGTACTTGGATTAATACTAGTGACTTATTAGTGAAAACTGTTTGGATGAAACCGCCTTTGGACACAGAATGTAATTGTTTAACCTTTGGCGAAAGTTACCATTGAAGGTGATTTTGATGTGGTCACCACAAAGGCAGCGGTTACTCCGGTAGAATTAGATAAAGAGTACTATTTGTTAGGAAATAAAACTGCACAGTTGATATAGGAAATTAGGTGTTTTGAAATTGAAAGATTACATTCCACCTTGAAAAGGGTATTGAAGGCTTTGTGCTTGGAAAGCGGGAAGGACTGGAAAAAATGTTTGCCATGTGCTTTGTTCGCCCTCAGAACTGTTAGCCGTGATAGCACAGGTTTTAGTCCTTGCGAGTACACGGAAAGAATCTGAGAACGCCCCAAACGATTGTGTATGAAAAGTGGCTAGAGGAACAAAGTTCAGACCCTACTGTGGTCGAGCATGTTCTAGACTTGGTAAACAGATTAAAGAAGTGTCAGGAGCTGGCTGTAGAAAGGATGAAAGAGTGTCAGAGTAAAAGGAAACTCTGGTATGATCGCAACGCTGTTACGAGAAGGTTTAAGGTCGGAGATCTCGTGCTTGTTTTAGCTACGTCTAAGCCACACAAAATGGCGGTAAACTGGATAGGGCCAGGTATAGTAACTAGTGTGATTTCTGAAACCAATTATACGGTACAGATTCCGAATAAGCGTAACAGTGATACCATTTATCATGTCAATTTGATGAAACCTTATCATCAGCGTCCCGAGTTTGTAAATCTCTTGAGGGAGGATAACGAGGGAGAAGTTGATATTCTTTATCTTTTGGCTGATTCAACGCAGATTGAATCTGGGAAAATGGTAATTGTCGTACGAGGTTTTTGTAGCGTTTTGGAATTATACTTGTTGTGTAGAGAATTTGTCTGATAGCGGTATAAAAACTAGGTGAATGATTTTCTGATTTATGGAAATTTTAATTTTATTTGATTCTGAATTATTTACTTTAATGCTTTAATTCCTAGAAGATCAAGAGATTTACTTTTATTTGCAAATTTTGTGCAAGCTTTGATTCATTGTGAAAGAAGCAGGGAAAGGGAGGCAATTTTTTGCCAAGTCATGATTTCGCGCGCTTTGTCCTTTAGAATGTTCTAGAAGGATTTTCATTGTGTAGTTGACCTTAAGAGAGGAAGTACGTGACAAAAAGGTCAAAGGTTGCTACTTGTCTTTCAATGTAAGTCATTCAGGTTTTTGGCGATTGAGGGTCCGGTTGTTGGCTAAGTGAAGAAGGGCGCGCATGCGCGATCACCCTTATTTCCGCATTCAGGGGTTGAAAACGCAAATTTTTCCAAAATTAAGGGGGCGATAATTGAAGCCATAGTGGGAGCCCGCGTTTGTGAAGGAGACGAAGGAAATTCGAGTTGGAATCACTTACTGACTGGCTTGTGGAACTTATTGTGGACGTTACTCGTGAAGCTTGCTCTTGGAATGAGCAAGAACAGGCGAGCCGTAATTGCCTAGAAAAACGTTTCTGGCCGGGAGCTGCAAACATGCTCCCTTGCCGCGTTCTGGTAAAAAGGCGAAATTTGAACCAGTTACCTGCGTGTTGACTTAAGACTTTCAAGACCAAGCGGATAGCCATGCTGGGCAGCAGTGCTCCTGTTTCTGTTTTACAGAGGTAAAAATAACGTCGTCATTATAAAAACCAGTTACCTGCGTGTTGACTTAAGACTTTCAAGACCAAGCGGATAGCCGTGCTGGGCAGCAGTGCTCCTGTTTCTGTTTTCCAGACTTAAAAATAGCTTCATCATTATGAAAACCAGTTACCTGCGTGTGTGTTTTCGCAAATAGTTCCCGGACAGGACAATGTCTTCTGAAACTTCCATTTTGTGACCGTAAAGATGAGCCCCGCCGACGTCAACGCTTATTAGGATACGAGTCCACACAAGATAAGTTTCACTTCAAGATGTCCACACAAGATAAGTTTTATTTATTTATTTATTTATTTATTTATTTTTGTGTGTTTGAACTTTAAGTAAGTTTTTCAAAAACTTCCTTAGAATGTAAAAACAACGTCGAATCTTAAAATTAATTCTCAGGCTATCAATTGTTTCCCTTTCCCCTTTTAAATTACCAAGACAACCCTTAAAGTTTTTTATATGAATTTAAATGTAAAAGAAAAAAAAAAAAAAAGTAAATGACAAATTGAAGAATTCGCCTTAGACTCTCTGATGAGGATAAGATTTTATTTTTTTGTGATAAAATTGAATAAACTGATATTTAATCTGGAAACCTATTACAGTATGTTTTCTTTATATATTTAATATGTCTTTCCTATATATCTTGTATATGTTTTTCTTATGTTTTTGATCCTCTCACGGCGAGGTCCCGGGATGCATTTTTTTCACAACGCAAAATGCTTTACCGTTTCACTAAAAGTTTGGTAATTTGCAAATTCTTAAGAGTTTAGTTTCCTCCCTAAGAGGAAGTAGAAACCTTTCACGGCAAGTAGTTTCTTATTTAACATGAAACATATATGAATTTCTTATTTAACAATGGTGCCGTGTAGCAAGTTATATAACATTATTCCTCGCACGTGAAGTAAACATATATAACATACTTTTGTAGATTCAAAATTGTTTGCATCGTGTATTTTACTTTCAAGATGGTTAGAATTAAATGTTTCTTCCCAAGTATTAGCATTTTGTAAAATTTGAGAAATGTACTTTGTATGAGGCAGACATTAGGAGTAGTTTAAATTATTTTTATTGTATTCTTGTTTTTATGTTTATATGTCTTAAGGTGATGTTATCTAGAAATAAGTGCAGGTAAGTGTAACTGGCTTCTCTATTATCACTTAAATGGTTACCACTTGTGTGTTGAAAGCAGTGAAATGTATTTAGAATTTTCCTTTCCATAGTCTAGGAAAATTCTTCTCTGAGGAGAGGAAGTTATGTTAAGGTGGGATAAAGGTTCTTTGTCTAGGATGATTGATTTCAGAGTGCAATAATTTTCATCAGTAGTGAAATCCTGTGCCTTTTTTAATGATCCCGGTTGCAGCCTCGAAGGTCACTCCAGGGTACAAAGAGGTAAAAGAAGTTTTTTCATCAGGATCAGGAGATGGACCCTTTGTTATGTATGAGTGAAAGAATCATTCCTCCTCCCTGGGAGTTCAGTGCAAGTAAACACAGGGAGATATATAATGTGGTTTCCTGAGAAGAGAAAAAACTACGACCGACCTACAACACGAAGAGAAGATCAAAAATGAAATTAATAGCATCAAAGGCAGGAATAACTAAGATTTTGTTAAATTTGTTTCACCAGGTGAAATTCAGTACATCATTAAAAGACTTAACATCAGGAAAGTCCGAGGTTTCGATGGGATAAACAATCGGGCCTTGAAAGCCCTCCTCCACAGATGTTTCGTATTACTTGCTAACATTTTTAAATGCGTTTGAAAGAAACTGCTACTTCCCCCTCTCAGTGGGAACACTCTATAATTATTACGATCTTAAAACCGGGGGGGGAAATCCATCAGAAGCTACCAGTTATCGTCCCATCAGCCTTTTAACGACGATTGGCAAAGTAGTCGAGAGAGCTCTTAACTTAAAAATCATAAGTCACCTAGAACGCCTTGATCTGATCGACCGAGCGCAGTTCGGCTTCAGAAAGCACCACAGCACAAATCACCAAGTAAAGTTGTAGAATTTATTTTCAGCGCTATTTTCCAAAAGACAGGAGTTGCGGCGTGTTTCCTAGACCTGGAGAAAGCGTTCGACAGAGTCTAGTACGACGGCCTCATCTATAAAATCAATAATTTCATGTTCCCCATCAGTTTTGTGAAGCTCATGATTTCTTATCTGAAGAAAACTCTTATTTGAATCATGATTTCTTATCTGAACTTTTCAAGTTCGGGTAGGAGATACTCTGTCACAGTAAAAAGTAATACAAAGTGGGGTCCTGCAAGGCTCAGTTATCGCAACTTTTTAATATTTTTATAAATGACTTGACTAATCCATTGGTGTCTAAAACACTAAAATATGCAGATGACACAGTGATTTTGTCGCAATCAAGACAACCTCCAACTCTACTTGAACGTTGTCGCCGCCTGGTGTCAGCTCTGGAAGGTAAAAATCAATACTTCAAAATGCAAAATTGTTCACTTTCGTCGTTACAGGAAAAATGAGAGAACAAATAGTGACATAAAAATTGGATATCGTATTATCATCGCAGTCTCTTCGTCCGCTAAATATCTCGGAGGGATTCTTGATGAACGACTTAGCCTAGGACTTAGGTCTAGGAAACACGCCGCAAAAGACTCATGTCTTTTGGAAAAAAGCGCTGGAAATAAATTCTACAACTTTAAGTACTTGGTGGTTTGTGCTGTGGTGCTTTCTGAAGCCGAACTGCGTTCGGTCGATCAGATCAAGGCGTTCTAGGTGACTTGTGATTTTTAAGTTAAGAGCTCTCTCGACTACTTTGCCAATCGTCGTTAAAAGGCTGATGGGACGATAACTGGTAGCTTCTGAGGGATTTTCCCCCCGGTTTTAAGCATGGAGGTAGGAAAGGAAGGAGGGGCCAGTCGGCACTAGAAGTGAAGCACTACTTTGAAGCTTGGGTCACCAGATGGGGTGTTCTTTGTTTACATTCAGAAGCTCGCTTGACACGGTTTTGATAGTATTTCGACACACGACAGTTCCATACAAATCGAAAAAGGGACACTTTCGCATGAAAGAAACATTCATAGTGTGATAGATAATGGCAATTTGTATAGTTTAGTGACATTTACGCAAAAATCACATCTTGGTTATTTTTCGATAACTAACAACAGCGCGATTTTGATTATGAATCTGTTTTATAAAATTTTAAGCTGTTGAACTACAAAAATATAAATTTTAAGAAAAATGTTATGCTTAAAGAATGAAAAATACCTTACGGTACATTTAAAACTGTATACGTCTTTCGATACCCTTGATAGAGTATTCGCTACTTTTATTTTATTTTCCAAACGCCAACATGTTTTAAATAAAACAAATTTTTTTCACATCCATATATTATTGTTGCATATTATTGCAAAAAGCATGTATCTGCCTTTGACAAAATACATAAATATTCATTAAATTATTTATAAATGTATTTGAAATGAAGAATTTATTCACTTATAAACAACTGTGAAAGTACTGTGAAGAAATCCAATTATTAAATGTATCTAATTTATAATGATTATAAATGTTATCTAAATATATAATAACCTTAATATTGAATTGTAAACATAAATTGAAATCCTGTTGACAAATACGTTATAAAACTATTTAAGCAAGAATTGTTCGTATTGGAAAGCAATCTGTGAAAAGGTATTGTAAAGCAAATGCTTTGTGATGCGCACTTAAGAAAGTAATAAAGAGTTTTGGAATATGTATTGTTGAAATGAAGAATAAAAAAAAATCTGATAAGTATAATTAAAATAATTATTCCCCTTACATTTTATAATAACTCAGTTACAAGTTTTAAATAATACTTAAAAAAAAAAAAAAAAAAAAAAAAAAAAAAAAAAAAAAAACCTTATTTTATTCCCTTTCAGAAATGTTTAGAGTATTTCGAAGTCAAGTACTATTTAAAGTATTTCGCTAATTCCTAATAATTCTCTAATTTAAAATGAACTGAATAGAGCATTAATTATAAATTGACTTACATTTTTCGATTTAAAAGATGCCTCAGAAGCCAAAAAATCGTGTCATATTTAAGAAAGTATTTTAGGAAGAAGCTCTATAAATAGAAAAGAAATAATGCATAATTTTAATATTAATAATACAATGAACTTTGATCTTAATTTTTGTACCTTAACCGAATAAAATCGAATTACCTTAATTTTTTTTTTCTAACGTGATTAACGAAAACTTGTGAAAATATTTCATTCAAATTAAACCATTCTGAGAAAACTGTCTTGTGAAAAGTACAGCATTTAATTCCGTTCACAATGAAATGTTGTTTAAAAATATGTTGTTTCATATACTTAGGACTCTGAAGTGTTGTAGAAAAAGAAAATATATACATTTATATGTATATTTACGACGTAATTACAAAATATTTACATCCGAACGCGTCAAATCCCGTTGAACTCAATGGTAAATGACCCAATGTTTTGGTCACCACGTAGGGATCGCCGGTGCTTCAGAGCAGGGTACGGGAGAAACTTGTTTAGGGCAACTCCATCTTACTTCCTACCTCCATGGTTTTAAGATCGTAATAATTATAGAGTGTTCCCACTGAGAGGGGGAAGTAGCAGTTTCTTTCAAACGCATTTAAAAATGTTAGCAAGTAATACGAAACATGTGTGGGGGAGGGCTTTCAAGGCTCGATTGTTTATCCCATCGAAACCTCGGACTTTAATGATGTTAAGTCTTTTAATGATGTACTGAATTTCACCTGGTGAAACAAATTTAACAAAATCTTAGTTATTTCTGCCTTTGATGCTATTAATTTCATTTTTGATCTTCTCTTCGTGTTGTGGGTCGTAATTTTTCTCTTCTCAGGAAACCACATTATATATCTCTATAATCTCATAGGACGGAAATCTAAACCTAGCTTAAAAATTAAACGTTGCTCTGTATTTAGTACTTATTAGACTTAATTTTGCTTTATGCAGTCCCGGCTTGGGCCACGGCGTTAAACACTGAACGAAGGAAAATTAACCGCCTGCAAAATAAAATACTAAGAACGATGGTTAATGAGCCTTGGTTTGTTAGAAATACGATCATTTATGAAGATTTAAAAATTAAACCAATACCGGAGCAGATTCTAATGGATGCTCACAACTTTTTTGAGAAAATGGAGAATTCGTCAGTCAATACTTTGAGAGAACTTAGGAATTATGATCCCATTGTGGAAAGCTTCGTGAAACGACCTAGGTCAATTCACCACAATGTAAAGTGGTACCTGTAAATATGTATATAGTTTTATCCAACTTATCTCAATTTGTTCAAGTATTTAATCAAACATTTAATCCTAGTATCTGAAAAAGTATTTAACCAAGATTTATTTCGTGTTTGTGAATTTCTGTTTGTGTTTACTACTAAGAATATGGACTTAGTGCCTGGACAGGCAAAGACTTATTTGTACAAAGTGTAAGTAATTGAACTCCTCACGCCTACCACTGTGGATGCAACTGTATTAGCTAGTACCGGTCACGTGATATTCATACCCTGAATTCTCAAGAATCAGATATTGTTACGAAATGTGCAGGCGCGGTGAGATGGCTTCCCCGCAGAGCAGTTTTGGGGTTGCCATGGGGTGGCGGGGGAGGGCAGGGTTGTCACGTTTAGCGAGAGGTCGCCCGTTTGGCGACAGAGTTGGCGATGTGCCATGGACGGTTGGAGAACCTTCTGGAACGAATTCTTACCGGTTTAGTACAGAATGTTTCCGAACACAAGCCGAAAGCTATATAGGCCGTGCTGGTCTGCGGTCAGTGAGTGAGTCTCTCATCGAGAGTAAGTGTGCCTCGTCTAGCGAGTCAATCCCTGCGGAGTCGATCGAGTTGACAGCCGGGCAGCGAGTGCCGAGTGGGTCGTCAAGTCCACCGAAGGAGGCTGTTAGTGTATCGCGGTTAGTGCATCGTCGAGAGAGCATGTTGAGCCTCCGGGAAAGACTGAACCGAAGAGTCAGGAGCTGTTCTCTGTGTGTCGTCGAGTGCATCGCGAGTTGTAGCGTGGAGAGTCTCGAGAGTACGTGGAGTTCCGAGAACGACCAAGCAGAGTCGTGAGCTGTACTCTGGAAAGCAGAGTCGGGTGCTTTTCAGGAAGCTGTCTCCACCGTGATAGCCTGATAACCTGAAGGCTGTGTCGCTGATCGTGTCAGCGTGTTTATATCGAATTATGCATCGACGAGTGTAAAACGTGTTTTGGAGCTGTCCTGACAATATTGTCTAAATTAAGTGTGTTTCGATACTTCATAAAGTGTCATCGTTATTCACTCCAAATCCGCACGAACCCCCTAACGTAACAATATTATGCTCTCGAATCTCTCACTAAGCAGTGTTGTGTTCTTCAGTCAGGACTCAGATGATTTTCATGACTTAAAAATTGAAATTTTTGCTATTATGTTAGTGTACGCCACCTTGACTTGCCACTTTAAAGCTCTGATTGCCTGATCTCTCAGACTCTTATTTTCGCCTTCGGGTGTGTGGCGTAATAGCGCCCTAAATTTTTCTACAACTGTGAATGGCCATATGGCAAGTTAGAATGACCAAGTTTAAACTCTTAAGAAGTTGATGCCTGTAGTGAAAGTAAAGCATAAGCATAAGAGAGGAAAAAACTTTCCTGTTTAGAGCTATGGGCATGTTGGCCTGCCAGGAACGATCATTCCTCGTGTATAATGCGTTAGAGCATTGTTCCTGTAACAAAATTTTGAAATTACGGGACTAAATGTATCCAAGTCCCATATGGTCAAGAACTATTAAGGTTTTCATCTTATTAAAATTCAAGTTATTGTTAAAGCTTGAGTTTGATGTTCATTCCAACCCTATGTCACAACCCAAGGTTTGCGTAGCGGTTTCGGCCACTACACCACACTACCACAACTGAGGGTCCTAGAGCCGCCCGTGAGAACGTTCCCGAAAGGTTAATACCGCCACTAGCAGCCTGAGTAAGTTCTGCTGCACAGGGGAGGAGCAAATGTTTGCCTGGATGGCGTACCCTGACATGTCCATTGATGTGCTGAATGAGAAATCGTGATTCATCCGACCAGGCAACTGTATTCCATTTGTCCATGGTCCAGTCTCGATGTTTCCGGCCCACTGTAGGCGTGGTTGACACTGACGCTTGGTCAAGAGGCACACGAGTGGAACGTCTACAGTGCAGTCCGATATCCAACAGTGTCCGCTGAATTGTGTATTCCGAAACACTTCCACTTGAACCTGTACTGTATTGGGCTGTCTGGCGCCGATTTTTTGCTGTATCAAGCGGGACAGTCTTCGACATCCTTTTTCTTTGATGACGCGTGGACGTCCAACACCTTGACGTCTACTTCTGGTTTCTATGTATGTCATTTATACATTTTGCATAAATAGAAACAACGGTAGATCGTGAACAACCTACCAGTTGTGCAGTTTCGAAGATACTCGTTCCGAGTCTTCGGGCCATTACAGTCTGCCCTCTATCAAATTTGCTTAGATCAACAGCTTTCCCATCACTCTCAAAAGTAAGTGCAAGAGTGATTCCTTATCTTCTCGAGCAGCAGTTGAACACTATTCCCACTTTATCCTCCACGACATCCAGACGAGTTGAAAAATGTGGGAAGGGTCATAATGTTTTGGCTCCTCAGTGTATATTACCAGTCTCTCATAGTCTTTACTCTTGTCAAATATTTCTTATTTCATAATTTGTAGGTACAATTCTTCATAACGGTCACGGCCTTCCTCTTCGACTCCTGCAACTCAGTGATTTCCATGTTATATTGTATAATAGCTTTTCATAGCTAATGCGTCCTACCTTTCATTTCCAATAAGACCCGCATGTATTTTACCTAAATCAGATTAATTATATACCTACCCAGAGTTCAAAAAAAAGTTCATCTATATCTAATACAGTTTATTTTATCTGGTCCGGGCAGGAGATTGCCTGTAAAGTTAATGTTGATAAACTGTCAGTATATATGCTGATTAGAGATGGACAAAACCGCTCCTTTAAGGGATTAGATTGGAACCGTTCGCTCACTGAAGGGAATCAGTACTTTTCAACGATTCACCGCTCACTAACAATGACCTTGATGAATGCGTTCGGAACAGGCATGGATCAAGAGCGGTGGGCAAAGATCAGGGCAAAAGCAAAAAGAATTGAACAAGGAGTGGTATAGCTGGAATAAACTCAACCAAACTGCTCCACCTTGGATTGATTTCTTTCATCTGTACCTTTGAAATACCCTGAAAAACCTTTCTACATAGAACAACGATACGATTCTGGAATGAAAAATGCTAAAAGTTAAAAAGTAATGAAAATTAAACTCACTTTTGTTAAACATTACATTATTTCATTACTATAATTGATATTTTGTTGCTACTACAAAACGAAGTGTAAAAATACATTTTTAAATTGGAGGCAGATCCCAAAGAACAAGAAACTGTCTGCTGACAATACCGGTATTTTCATTTTTTTGTCTAATTTGACAAAATGATACCAAATATCGCTCGAGGTTTGTCTTTTCGGTAGGATCCACATTTTATTCTGCAATCTTGAAAAAATTCATTAGATGGAAAAATTTATGTTTATAAAAATATACTAATACTAAAGAACATTAAACAGAAATGCACAGTTCTTGATTACAAGACGTTAGTAAAATAAGTAAATAAATAAAAATATGTTTACATAAATATTTTACATAAATATTACCGTAATAATATATAAAAAATTAATACTTAATATACATAGCTATACTATGACACAGTATTAAAAGAATCAAAATGAAACTCAAAGGAACAGTTCCGAGGAAGCGAAAATAGGAAATAATCAAGACTCCGCAGAAGCCAGATTTGAAAGAGCGAATATTGAAGACACCCGTCGGAATCAGATCCGCAGCTAGAGCAGGAGCTTGCAAATAATCACCACGCCGAAGGACCCAGTGTTTAGAGCACTGACAACTGGGAATATGAGGAACTAGCTGCTATAATCTACGTACTTTAAGCAGATCCTCGCACTGCCAGATGGGAAAAAAAGCGCTATCCATTTGAAAACAGGGGTGTTGAGAGTTTCGCTGAGATAAGTCGGTTTATTTAATGTTTTGTTTTTTAATGATGTTAGATGGAACACAAGCAAGCCAAAAGTCCACATGTAAAAAAATAGATCAGAGATGTTTTCGGTAAAATAATAAAGCAAAAACTGCTATTGTTTACGTTAAGAGGAATCAAAATTTTGGCTTGTTTCCCAAAAACTGCCGTTCCGTTTTCGCCGGAGCGCTGATCATTGGTTTAATAAAGTGAATCGTTTCTTTGAATCGGTTCCGGAGCGAATCGTCCATCTCTAATGCTGATCATACTCCCGATTTTTTAAAATCTTTTTATCCACTTTTAAAGTAAAGAAAATAACAGTGGCATCTACTTGAATATATATAAATATCTATAAGATAAAAAATATGTAAATCAAAATTATAATTTAAACTAACGGTAAAACATTAATTCGCCCTCTCTATTCTAAAACTCACAATAACTTTTCTGGATTGCGTCATTTCTAGATTCTTCTATGGCCTGCGCAGCTCTGATGATGTAATAATTGGGAATTGAAACTACCATTGTAAACCAAAACGTTTCTCTTTGCGTGCTTCCATCTTTCATAACTACGCACTTCAGCTTCTGTCTGTGCTATGTTTGGACGCAATTTTGCTATGCTGCTTCCTATTGCAAAAATATCAATAATATAAATGTTCTTGAACAGGCACGACTAGGATGCCAAGTGATCTGTGGCCACATAATGTCAATTGGAAATAAAAATGGAATTAAAATCGCCTCGACTGCCAAGTTTTATTTACGAAGTCAACATAGCTTACGACGCAATCAGAATACTTCCTCTTCAATATAGGATAACTACGTATCAACCGTCTTTTCCTTTCCTTGCTTGAAATATGAAATGCTTGCAAGAGACGATGCTCTGCCGGAAAAATAAGACTACAAAGGCAAATCTATTTAATATTGAAATAAATGGCTATCTCGCTAAATTGACGAGATATCACCAAACTGGTGACAGTTTTGGCAACTAATTTTTGTGACCAAATTTGTTGGGAAATCGCCAGAAGAAGCCAAATTTGGCTACCATTTTACGACATTTTGGACCAAAGAGAACTTTTAGTTCAGAGCTGAACTCGGAGTATTGAGATATCCGTGAAAGCTTCGCCATTTAGTTACACTTTCCATTGCGTTGCTTTCAACATTCTTAGTAGTTTGAAGTTAATTCTTAGAAGTTTACATTGCTTTTAACATTTTTAGTAGTTTTTACTGATTGTTCTCTGTGATACTATGGCAGAAAAAAACTATTTTTTTAAAGAAAAATGGGTTTTTAATTAGTTAAAATGAAAAGGCAGCACTTTTACGTACATGTTATATAACGTACTGTACCGTACTTACAAGTGCTGAAAGTCAGTGCTTGCTGAACAGCTTGGTCAAAGTACGCTGTTTGACTTTCTTCATCCGTTTTCGGGCAGCCAAGTCGCACATTCGCTTGACAGTGAGAAGTTGTAGCCGGGCTGACGCTGCATCCACTTCAACGCAGTTTCAAGGCTGGCAGACGCTTCACTACCTGATGGTCTCCTGTCTGCTTTAGCTTCGACATTAAGGTCATCCTCTTCCTCGACACTTTCTTCTCTCACACTTTCAATAAGTTCATCATCATTGAGAATTTGAAATCCAGGGTCTGACGAATCACACACCATCCATTCTGCTGTATTCTCATCACTAACTTCTGAACACCCAGAAAGTTTCAAAAGAAAAAATTCCTCAAGTGACACATCATCCTCATCTTCTCCTGTCTCTTTCCTTTCATTTCTTCGAGCTTCTTTTTCCTACTTCTCCTTTTTCTTCTCTTCTTCAGTTGATCTGAAAAATTCTAAAAGCGATTCGAATAATCGGAGTCCGGATAATTGGAGTTGTACTGTATATGTTGCTGTGAGAGGGGGTATACTGGCCAGTATATATTAATGCTGTATCAAAACATTGTATTTATGTACGAAATTTAAGGACCGAAGTATCATTGGAACATTACTTCGTACATATTTTTCCAGTTACGTGACCTTAGATTACACTTTTGTATTTAATGTCGATTTTGAATGAAAAGACAGAAAGAAAAATGAAAAAGCCTCAAATTGGATGACAGAAAATACCTTCCATCATTTACACCAAAAAAATAATAATAATAATAATAATTATAATATTTTGAATCACCTCTCGAATTTCGACCCACTCTGATTTTGGATCGTGGAAGACTTTATATTCTCTGAAGTAAAAACTCGCCGTAAAGGACACTAGTTTGGGAGCATTTCGGAAAGGAAGAAGAAACAACGAAGAGCCCCGGTTTGTTTTTTCTCAAAATTGGGGCAGAAGTTTAACACTTAGTTAGGTTCAACAATACCTCAGTTATCTGTAGTGCCGACAGAGATGTCGCCGAAGTTTCTGTCTGTACAAATAGAAGTATCTACCTGTGCATCTATGCATCCAGAAGGTTTCTGAACGTTACAAAAATGTGTATAGAATGCCAGATAATGTTATTTTCTTCAAATCTATGTATTTTTAAAAAAGTAGAGATAAAACTTGTAAATGCACCTTGGATACATATGGAATTTGGATACGGGGAGTACATGTTTTCGGAGATTGTTTAGGAGCTGTTGCCGAATAGCTAAGATATTGTTGAAAGTTTGTTAGGAATCCAAATAAGCTTGATTCTTCGCTTTCTGACAGACAGGAGAGGAGATTAAATGTAGGCAATGATCATTGCCCCTATGGCTCAAACTGGCGTGAAGATAATCTCTGCCCTCACCTACGATGGTCGAGGTATCCCTTTGGTCATCTTCAAACGCGTTATTATGGGATTAGTCCTGCACTTGACATCCGTGGAGGGAACGGTCCAGCGAACGGCCGCGCTGTTTGGTGATGCTCCAGTAAGTCACCTGCAAGGTGAGAGGGGTGGGGGCTCGCAGACGAGAGATCATTTCAACCTCCTGGCCTTGATCTTGTTAGCATTAGCGAAAAGGAGAAGCAAAGGAGCGAATCGTTATATTTTTCGTCCTGACCTTCACGCTTGCTCGGAGATGGCGACGTCTCTTTTATTGGTTGGGATGCGCATGCACTCACGTCTAGAGCATTCCATACTTCAACCAGATCCGGTATTTCCCCAAATTTTACTTTTTGATTTTCCTTTCCTCTGCGTAAAGTGTGACAAAAAACGACGTTTCATTACTTTCAAAATAGTAGACGAAAACGAAAATAAAAAATAAAAAATTGCGTTAGTGCCGTGTCTCTTGAATAGAGGTTGCATAAAAAGTATATCTTCTCATTTTTCGAATAAAACTGCTTCCCAAATGCGAAACAGAGCTGCTTTAACGATTTAGTTCCAACATTGTTTGATTTCAGTCACATACTTGCAATATACCAGCAAAAAGCATCTGTATACTTATGAAAATAACGCGGGGTGATTTTTGTTTCTTTTTGAAAAGTATTTACTTGTGTTTTGCTTAAACTAGTTTCACTCGTTTTTCGTGTTAGAAATTTGTTCTGTAAAGTTCTAACAGGAACGCGAAAACGTTTTTTTTCCTAAGAGACACTAAAGAAGAGAAATCAGTGTAAGGTGAGAAAGTGTACATTGCTGAAAAGTTTTTCAGGTTAAATATAGAACTTCTCCTTTAGCGCGAAAGAGAATTATATGAGTTAATAGTGCAAACTGACTCACCTTACATTCGTTCCTGTTATTTATTACTGATTCCTTTACAATTTAATTATTTGGTATGTTTTAGTCCAAAGGGGCTTTGTCCCTGAGGGACTATTGTTTTCATTTTGCGAGTTTGCGTCGAATCAGTCTGAATGTCCCTTTCACTTTTCAAACTGCTGCCATCAAATGTTAGAGCTCTGTATTATATTTGAAGAAATTAAATAATGAAGAATATGCATAAATGCATGCATGTTTCTCGCATTGTGATCAAACAACAGTACCTAGCGCCATCCAATTTTGAGGGACGTAATGCTACTGCGAATAGGGGCATCTGGAAACCCAAATTTGAAATTTGTTTTATTATCGATGTAAGATTCTCACTTTGCATTCTCAGTTACTGTAGAAAGTGACGAATCTTAAGAACTAATTAGCGAATAATCGCTGAAGTTCGTGTAACAACAAACAACAAGATGGAAGGGTAACTAACCCTTTATTATTCCAATAAGATTTAACAAAACTCCATCTTGGAGTGTACAACAAAAGCCGACACTTGGGCTTGATCTTAAGAGACTAAAAATTAAACTAAAACTAAGATTAACTGAAGACACATAGCCGAAGCTATCAAGATTCTAATCGAGTTGGTCCCTTAACTCTATTTGACTACGAAGCTTATAATGTTATATAAGCTTCGTAGTTATATAGTTAGTTTATTATAACTATATTATTTATCAAGGGCCTGAGTATGGCCGAGCGTAATAACAGCTTTGAGAGAGAGAGTAGCCAAAAGGCAGACTCGCGCAAAATCAGAAACTCTGATTCTCTCTAATTCTGCAAGTAGACTTCGCGGTTAAATACAGCTCCTCCTCATTAAGCATTCAGAATGATTCCAAAACTACGTTCTGGCCGGAAGTAGTAAGTTGAAGTTAAGAATTTGACAGGAAAGGAACTTAAAATTTAACTGTTAATAAAATTAACATAATCCTTACATCGATTTCATATTTTGCAAAACATTAACGAATTTCTGATGATCAAACTCAAGGATTTCAAATCGAGTAATGTCAACGTTGTACAGAAAAAACAATTTTATCTCCGGCGCGTGAGACTGTGTATCGGAAATTCGAAAGATAGGCTCAATTTAAAGCTACAAGTATTTTGCGATATTGCTGTTGAAATGAATTTTGTGGTTTAAGTGCGAAGAACATGATATTTAATAAATAAAACTAACACACAAAAAGTTTTTAAAAAAACGCCCCTTTAGACGTAATTTAAAATCTGAAACCTTTCAGGTTCCCCCCCCCCTCTATTTTCCCCCTGTTTTTAACCTTATTTTCTCATGTTTATGCAAAAACTATTGGCTACCTATATTATTTTGTAAAATTTTAATGAATTTTTTTATTAACAAAGTCAAAAATTTCAAATCAAGCAATGGCAACACTGTACGGAAAGAAAAATTATCTCCAGGGCGCGAGACTGTGTATCGGTAACTCTAAAGATATGCTCTTTTTAAATTGTTTTGCGCTATTGCTCTTGAATTGAATTTTATGATGTAAGTGCGAAGAACATGATATTTAATAAATAAAGGTAACACACAAAACGTTATAAAATATCCATTTAGGCGCTATACAAAATCTGAAAAGCTTTAAGATTTATTATTTATTATTATTATTTTAAATTAATTAATTTATTTTTACTAACATCTGGAAAACAGAGTTATTATGCGTTATTCAAATTCAAAATATGTCATTTACAGGTTGAAATAAGTTTACCACCTTAGAAACGCTCCTTTTTCGGTTTTCTTAATTTAATACACAATTAATTATTATTTTTTTTTAATCACGTGAATTTTATTTTTGAATTTCTGATTCGAAAACAAACAATGAGACTTTTTCTTTTGCTGATAAACATTTGTCAAAAAGCAGAACAGATTTAATGTGGAATCAGTTTGTTAGGCACAAAATGCAAATTTAAATTACAAAGTGCTTTAAACTTTTTAAGGTTAATTAATTAAAAACGTTTTTTGTGTCTGGAAAGTCGCGATTAGCTTTAATTGGGCCATCATGCATTATTCTTCTTTATCTCTTGAGGTTCCTGTATTCCTGAAACCTAGATTTATCTCTCATATCCATCTTCATACTGATGTACAGATCCCTCATTTTAATTTCTTTCTTTTTGTCCTACAGTTTTGTTACTCAATATTATCATTCAAGCCGATGAAAACCCGTTTTTTCCATCTGCAGTCAACATTTCTTTTAAGCACTCATTTTATTTATTATCACCAATAACTCAATATTATAAACTCGCCATTATCTCTTCGGTTACGACGCAAGCGCAACTCTATCCGATGGAAGAACGCCTTCCAGGTCACGTGACAACCTTGAGAGAGCGGCACAATGCGAATCATTGAAATCCTTGAACTCTTAAGGATACCAGGCAGTAAAAGAATAATGGGAAGGGTCGAACGGTTTTCGAATCGCAATCAGTAGGTTAGAATGATACTCGAGAGAAGATATTTAAATGTCTTCATGGCCAAAGGTAATTAATTACCAGTAACCAATCAAATAACTTGAAAATGGCCTGGCAGTTTGCAGTCTTCAATAAAGTGGGAAAATATTCCCAAATATATTTTAAGAAATTTAAATATATTAGGAGAAGATGTTTAAATATGTTAGGAGAAGATTTTTTTAAGGTTTATGGGTAAAAACTTGCATTGAATGAGTAAATATGTTGTAATTCATTAGACCAGATTTAACAAATCTTTATGTCCGCACGAAGGGTTTCAAATAATTTTCCAATCAGTATCAAGATAAAGGGCATCGAAAATAATGGAATTACGTCTTCGATATTATTTATTGTCTATATTTCTAATTTTCAATTTGCGCAGTTGCATCTGAGGATCTAGAATTCTTCTTAGTCTCCTCTAGCATCCAAGGTATATAAACCTAAACTAGCCGATCTCAGAAATAATGTTCACCTGATGGGAGGAGCTTGTTAGTTGAAATGCTGTTGTGATTGCTAACTTTTACCTGTCACATTGCATTGTAGAAGCCATAACGGAAGAACGTCCATGTAGGGACTGCAGATATTCTGTTTATGGGAGAAGTCTGATAGAAAGACATCGGCATTTTGAGAAACTATCTAGCCCATCAAATTTAATACTAATGGATTTCCTTCTCCTGTGTAGCTTAATTTCTAAAAACAATGCTGTTAGATCAAACTAACCGACTTAAGCACATACTAGCCTGCTTAATACATGCATGACGTGCATGATATGCCATGAGTGCTTCAAAAAGTAAAGAACGACGCTGAGCACTATTTTGATGTTTGTCGAGCCATCAATGGCTTCACATAATATAATATTCATTAAAATAATTACAGGTATAAAATAACAACAAAAAAACCTGAAAGGTTTCAGATATTAAATTATGTTCAAAGGGGCGTTTTTTAAACATTTTGTGTATTATCTTTATTTATTAAATATCCTGTTCTTTGCACTTAAACCATAAAATTCAGTTCAACAGCAATGTCGCAAAATAATTTTAAAATCAGCATATTTTTAGAATTTCCGATGCACAGTCTCGCGCACTGGAGATAAAACTGTTTTCTCTATACAACGTTGCCATGGCTCGCTTTGAAATCGTTGAGTTTGTTACTCAAAAATTCGTTAATGTTTTACAAAATATGAAATCGATTATAAAAGAAATTCCAAATTTCAAATTTGGGCTTCCATATGCCCATATTCGCAGTAGGATTACGTCACTCAAAATTGGATGGCTCTAGATACCGTTGTTTTATCACAGTGCGAGATACATACATACATTGATTCAGATTCTTCATTATTTAATTTTTTCAAATATAATACAGGGCGATAATATTGTTGGCAACAGTTTGAAAAGCGAAATGGACATTCAGAGTAATTCAACGCAAAATCGCAAAACGAAAACAATAGTCCCTCAGGGACAAAGTCTCTTTGGACTAAAGATTTTGAGAAATATAATCTGATTGTGTAAGACTGGAGTTCGTGTAGTAACCATTTTCTGTCATTCAATTTTGTTTATTTTGGATATTTTTCATCCAAATAACTTTCAAACATAGCTTTGGAGAAACTGTTTCTGTAATAAGGCTAAACTTCACTGCCAGTTCAGTGCTAACACGGCGAAAACAACTTTCTCTACATATGCCGCCTAAGGTCATCTTCACATCTTTTCATATCTAAAGATGCATTTGAAAAAAAGGATCTAATAATTAAAAAAGGATTTAAGGAAAATAATCGTAGAATTTATGAAGGAGTACATAAAAAAGAAAATAAAGGAACACCGCTTACATTCTCGTATTTTTCTCATTAGCTAACATGAGTTTCTGAAAGCGTTTTAAATATTAACGTAATTTTTCCTTCCTCCAGACGTTCAGAAAGCGAAATTCCCCAAATTTTAAAATAGATTCGACAACTTAGTGATTGCTTTCTCTTACTAATTGATTTAGTAAAATTTTAGTTCCGGTTCTGATTCTTGAAACAATAATATTTTCGAGAGCTTTAAGAAAACGTATATCTAATCTTCTTGAAGTATCTAATATTCTTAACGGTGCTGAAGATCATTGAAGATACACTGAACGGTGGTGACGAAGAGGATGACAACGGGGACGATAAGGACGACTTTCAAGCCGCAGCAGACGACACAGACTGCATTTCTAGTGGCATTAAATAATTTAAAGCCTGAGGACTAGCAGTGGGCAGCAATTTTTAAGATACAGAGAAGTAGAAATCAAGATATCTTATTAGATACTCTAATGTTATTATTTGTATTCTTATTGGAATGAAGGTTTCTTTTAGAGAAATAATACTGTGATAGTTGCCTGCAGTTTATTTACGAGTACTTTTATTATTTGCATAATTCCCCGTCTCGTACGATCAGTTGAAACACATTGACTTCCTTGTACGACTACAAGCAATACACACTTTTTTATACGCATGTTTCGCTGCACTTCATTTAAACTTATTTCCTCGAATTATTCTACCTTATTTAACCGATCCCTCAAGGACAGTTGAAAATGAAAAACTGCAAATATTGAAATGAAATCTCCGGTCAATTTTTGTAGAATGAACGAATCATACTTGTTATAATTTTATTTTTTCATAACGAAAACTTTCCCAAATATAAGAATAGGAATCGGAAGACAACATTAAAAACTAGATTTTGTAATTTGCTTAAAATTAATTATTTTTTTTAGTTTAACATTGCCAAGACATAAAAATTTTCGATAATTAAAGCACTTCTGTAATTGGAAATATATGATTATGACCAACGATTGCGAAAACAAAGGCCGGGTTAAGGTGATGACTATATGTGTACATGTATGATATTGTTGCGAAATGCCCAACTGCGGTAAGATAGCTTCCCCGCAAAGCGGGGTTCCCAAATTTGGTGCGAAATCGCCTATTTGGCAATATTTGGTGACATTCAGACAATAATGTCAGAGACGGAGAGAGAACATTCTAGAACTAATTCTTGCCGTTTTTCCCGAGAATGTTCTCGAAGGCAGGTCAAAAGCTACATATATCCTGCCTTATATGCGGAGTAGGTTAATATCTTCAGTAGTGTAGAGTACGTTGAGTTCATTAGTAGTGTTTCGAGTTCAGAGATTAGCTTGAGAGCGGCCGAACCGAATCAAGAGCTGTATTTTATTGCTTTTCCGTGAAGCTGTCTTCACAGTTGTAGCCTTAAGGCTGCGTTGCTAAAAGCGTTTCAGTGTGTTTATTGCAGTTTTTCGACGGCTCTAAACGTGTCTTTGGAGCTCTGTGTAATACTGGCGAAAAAACTGTGTTTTGATGCTTCATCAAGTGTTGTCATCGATATCACTCCAAATCCGCGAACCTGTACAGCGCAGCAATATGTTTTGTATTGCCGACTGCGATAAAAAAGGGAGGTGCACAAATAGACGTTATAGCACTCCTATATACAAACTTTCAACGTTTTACAACTAATCGTTTTTGAATATATACGTACGTACATACAAATGTCACGAAAAAATTCATTGTTGCGAGCGTATGAGTTCTTAATGGATTGAATGCACACCAAGCCGATGATAGCTTGATGAAATTTATTTTCCCTAAATAAACTCTTTACATTTCTAGAACTTCTTACGAAAGTACTTACAGTTCTTCTCAGCATAACGGAGCACAATCAGTAGAAATCTCTAGTACGTTCCGTTTCCCGAAATTATTGGAAGGCATATGCGGTTAAAGTTATATATAAAGGCGGGATACGGTTACAGTTACATATAAGTATCTATTACAGCACTAATTAAAGTTATGCAGGAACCAGGCCTCGTAAAGTTCGTAAAAAAGTGACAAAATTAGCCCCCAAAACAATTGCCTCCCTGTTAAACAGACTTGCTCCCGTAATCTAATTTTTGCAGCCTGAGCGTCGTTCTTCAAACTTCTCATGTTACATTATATAAAAAATATTACGATTTCACATATTATAGAGACATTAGGTATTTTTTGGAAGCAAGAGAGATGAAAAATGAGCAGTGAGTCCTCGCCGGGAATCGAACCATGGACCTCCTCTCGAATACGTGCCGAGTGTGCTGACCACTACACTAGGAAGGCATGCTAATAAGGCGGAAGATAATAATAATAGTAATATAATAGAGTTATAATATAACCTCATTAAAACTATTTAAATATATAAAAAATTCGTAACACCATTTTGAATCCTTTTCGGGAAGAGTCCTTTATTCTGATCGTACGTACAGACGCTATGCAAAAACGTTCGGAGAAAAAGATAGAAATATGGATTCGGGAACGGTCAAAATGGATATTTCCGTTGAAATATGATACTCGAAAGGTTTCTCAATTACAATACTTTATGAAAGAAAGTAAAAAAGGGGGGGAGAATACGCGCTGTTCTTATGGTGATGCTCGTCTTGTTTGTCATATATTACTTGAAAGTCGGTTTTATTTCATTAGTGCTGTTGTTGCTATCCTATTGATCTTGAGATCCTATTCAGATGAGGTCTACGAATTAATCACGGCGAAAAGGAAGATAGCGCTTATGACGGCAAGGGCTTGGGTATACCTGATAGGTGACAATATGATTTCTGCTCAGAATTAATGGAAATGAGCTCGATGAAAGCTCGACGGACAGAGAAGGCAGCTTTTATACTCCGTTGGCAGAGCCGCTTACCATATCTTTTCAGCACACAGCGAACAAGCAAAGGAAAGGACTAGCAAAGGAATCTCCTAACTGAACGAACTCTGACCAAAGGTCGCGAAGAAATGCGTGAAATTCTGTATCCCAGCGAAATTTTGTCTATGAGAAATGCCATAAGAAGGTCAACCTACAAGACTGTTGTGATTGCTCGAATTATATATGGCATAGGCGCATGGGGTTGCCGGGTGAAGGAGCTGATTAGGTGTTTAATCAGCTCCTCCGCCCGGCTGATTAGAGCTTACGAGATGTTTCAGAATGACCTCTACTGAGGTTGTTTGTATCCTGGCCGGTGTGCCCCCTCTCTCCAAACTGATTGCTTTTTATTATGATAAATTTCGTTTAAGAACAGGAAATATTGATTTTAAATTATATAGAGATTCTATTGTAACACGGTGTGCTTTTGAAAAATTTGATTTAAATTTGATTCACCCTGCTGAAAGAATTTTTATTCCGTATTATTCGGATGCTCCAAAAATAGGAGAAATTGACATTTATACAGACGGGTCAGGTCTGGGAGACGCCATTGCTTTCGCATATGTTATATATTATTATGGAACAGATATTGAGGATAATAAATTTAAACTCAATATTTATAACTCAGTTTATCAAGCGGAAGCTATGGCTATTTTTTATTCACTGAAATGGATTAAGAAGACTCTTAAAGAGAAATATGATATACATATTTATTCTGACAGTTCTTCAAGCTCTCTCACGACCTGATCAAGACAACCCTTTAATGGTAGACATTATAGAATTATATAAAGACTTGAGAGAAGATCAAAATATTGTGTTGGACATTTTGGAAGGCACACGTCGGACATTTTGGAAATGAGAGGGCGAACGCACGGGCCAAGGAGGCAATTACCGATGTTAATGCTCGTGATATTGATGTACAGGGATCAACAAGGAAGGCTCTGACTATTATGAAAAATTATATTTATGATAAATGGAGGGAGGAGTGGGAAAGGTCTGATCGAAATAAAGCTTATATGAAATTTGTTAAACTTAAAAAAAAGATTTATGTTATTCAGATATTGACATTAACCAAATCATTACAGATCATCGCCGTTTTCCTTTCTATTTTAAAAAGGTTTAAATTACAAGAGTCTGACCTCTGTGATATCTGTAAAGAACCGTGCACTGCGAAGTATTATGTGGAAACATGTAAATATTTTACTGATATCGGGAACGAGTTTAAGAAAAAAGACATTTTTAATATATATGATATTTTAAATGATTTTAAAAAACTGAAAACATTAGCCAGGAAAATGATGGAGAGAATTAATCATAATAAGCTTGCAGTAGGGATTTTAGTTTTAATTTTGTTTTTTAGTTATGTTCTTCATGTCTGTTTGTTGAAGGTGTTGTTTCCAGCTTGCTCTGGAGCAGCCCGTACAAAAGCCATAGGGTGACGTAAAGTCTGCCAGGAGGATTGGGCTGCGTCCCTCATATCATATCATATCCTAGCTTGCCTATGTACTGAAATACCTGAAAAAAGTGTTTGCACAGGTTAAAAACCATGCAAAATACCAACCAAATATGCAATGCGTGGAAGAAATAATAATGTAGGTAAAAGACAAGTAATAGTGATACAACATATTATGATTATTGAAATAAATAGCATTTAGATTCACATTACAGTACGCAATGTACAATTATGTAAAGAACAAAGAGTGTGGAAAAACTCCAGTGAACGTATCAAAGGATCTCCTACGCTTCTCAACCTACCATCAGCTTCTCTAGGATACTCTCCGCTCCACATTATTGAAGTGCCCCCATACCGCAATGCACTTTACACTTAACAAACATCCATAACTTCCTCGAGATTCGAATCCGGGCCCAACGATATAACATCGCTAAGCCCCGTGCCGAACAGTTTTTAATAATGCTACAGTTCTGAAAGAAATGTTGCTGATTGTGTGACACAACCAATGAACAGATTATGGATTACTCTAAAATATTTATTTCTATCAACTTTGATATTATGAACTAAAAGAAGCTGAGCGACGATTAAAACTTCACTCATAGTGATAAGGTAAGAAAGGACTTACAAAAGGATTTATCGGAAACAAAGAATTGGATTGTTTGTTTTTAAGTAAATTTCGAAGTTTTTCTTTTTCTCGCTTTATTCTTCATTTACCTTTTTATTTATATCTGAGCCGAACACTCATTGTAATCGAACCCGCTTAATACTACCTCGAAGTCGTAATTCTAACCTCTTGTAGCCCAGAATGTACAATGGACTGCTAAAACAATTCTAGTTGCGTATTTACGGCCAATTCATTACAAGCTTGCCTGGCGTTTACTGCTGGATTTGTAGTGCGTGTCTCGCCTAATGAATGGCTCTGTCGTCACGCTTGCTTGCATTTCACTTCACTTCAATGTAGTAGCGCCATTATTCATTGGAGCTTTGTCGGTGAAGAATCAGTTTAGAAAACAATGGGCGAATATCTGAGTTGGGTTGAATTTTATGGCTTGGTCCGCGTCTTCTTGGGCTATTCGTGTTTCAAATTTATCAACGAATGATGATATTGAAACATTTGCGCGAAAAATTTCAGGAAAGAACAAAGGATTTCCGATGCCCTATTCTGTCCATAGCTGATTCTTTCGGAATAACTTTCCCATAGCGAAAATCGAAATAAAAAAAGGCTAGAAACATTTTTGAATGCTGTAGCCTGGAACTATTTAACTAGAATATATTGGCAGAGTTTGCTTTTGGGATTGGTTCTGATTTATGTACGATATTGTATCATCATAACAATATTTCTTAGGAATCAAAATTCCAATATTCTGCACTTTGGTTAAAATTTTTGAAAAACTAATTCATCGAAAACTCAGAATTTCGATAGACACAGAAAAGAGCTTAAAAAAGTCTGCGTATTTCATAGAAACGAAAATAAGAGTCGAATAATAGCAATAATTAATGAATTGTTAAATATAAAAATCGTGAAAAGATTATTAATGTTTATTAAAAGATTATAAACTAGTTTGGGAAAATTTATCATCTTATTTATTAATAAAAATACATAAAAAGTGAAATTCAATTATATATTATTATATTTTTATTTTTAAAGCTAACTTCAACTTACTTTAACTAACATAAATTTTAGTTAAGCGTTCACTTAACTTTAGCCTTTTTAACAATTTTAAAGCATTTCGCTAAAATCTGAATTTCTATTCTTTAAGAATCCAAAATACTCAGTGCCTCTTTGATAAAATTTTACTTGAAAAAAAATTTTAAATAAATAAATTAAAAATGTAAAGATTTTTATTGTTG
Source organism: Stegodyphus dumicola (assembly GCF_044657685.1). Lineage (NCBI taxonomy): Eukaryota > Metazoa > Arthropoda > Arachnida > Araneae > Eresidae > Stegodyphus > Stegodyphus dumicola. Next base: position 158,016,018 of record NC_140770.1, read on the forward strand.
TTAATTCTAAATTATATTTAGAACATACTTGCTGTTATTAAATTTTTTTGATTGGGAAATACAAATTCGTTTTTTGAAAGTCAGCATTCACTTTCTTTTTGTGTACGAGTTTAAAAAAATTCTTTTCGTGAATTCTGGTCTGTCTTCTTTTTTAAACGTAATTTTTTTTACTTGCAAATATGTAATATTTCGAATTCGTAATTCATCAGAATTATCTGTTCTGACATTCAGATTTTATTCTTTATATGAGAAAAACCTATATGTATATGTCGCTATGCATGACCAAGAGGCGAAATAAATAGAGAATAGTAACTGTGACATCTACTTTCATAATTTTATACAACAACAATTTTATTTGAAATCAACTGGACATAAATAACCTTCCAAGAATTCCTTAAGACTATAAAACTTAGCTCTGTAAAGCTTACTACTTCAAATATCATTTATATTTGTGTTTTTGATTATACATTTCATCATTTATATTTGCTGTGGAAATTACACATAATCATTTATATGTAATATCCAGAGCATTGATGCAAACTTTAAAACTTTGAAATTCATATTTTCGGATCTTAGGGTCCATGTAGAAATAACTCTTCTCCCCTCCTATTTACATTTGCAGATTTGAATGTAACTTGTGTGAGAAATGTTTTAACAGAATTATCAGAACCCCAAATGTAACATCCTCGCTCACTATGATATTTGCAATTATATGAGGATGAACTGAAGCAGATATAAGAACGGACATGCGGTAGTTCTATGTACCTCTGAAAAGAAAATATATGAAAATATTTCAATATGAAAGAAATTTGTTCATTCTTTTCAAGCAACAACCAAATCGTAAGTATTTATTTTCGTTTAGTCCAACGGGGTTTTGTCCCTAAGGACTATTGTTTTCGTTTTGCCATTTGCGTTGGTTCACTATAAATGTCCGTTTCACTTTTTAAACTGTTGCCACGAAATATTAGAGCCCTGCACTATATTTGAAGAAATTAAATAATGAAAAATCTGCATAAATGTATGTATATTTCTCGCATTGTGATAAAACAACTGTACAGGGAGCCATCGTATTTTGTATGACGTAATCCTACTGCGAATATTGGCATATGGAAGCACAAATTTGAAATTTGGAATTTGTTTTATTATCGATTTCATATTTTGTAAAACTTTAACGAGTTTTTGACTAACAAACTCAAGGATTTTGAAGCCAGCCTTGCCAACACTGCACGGGAAAAAACATTTTTATCTCCAGCGCGCCAAACTCTGTATCGGAAATTCTAAAGATAGGCTTAATTTAAAACTATTTTGCGATAGTGCTCTTGAACTGAATTTTATGGTTTAATTGCGAAGAACGTGATATTTAATAAATAAAGGTAACACACTAAATGTAAAAAAAAAAACGCCCCTTTGGACGTAATTTAAAATCTGAAACTTTTCAGTTTTTTTTTTTTTTTTTTTTTCCTAACCGAACCAGGAGACAAAAACTTTTGACACTTCGGGTTAATACCTACGACGTCATGATTTAAATTTAATGTAATATAACAGTTTCTCAATATTAATAAAAGATTTAACGTGGCTATGATATATGTGTCAATTATACTAACCTGAAACAAAAGAATTGTCAAAAGCAGCTATTTATTTAAAATGCTGACATTAACGAACAATTTTCGACGTACATTAACGTCACATGCAATCGCGTGCTTTCTTCAACATCAGAATATTATAGAGTCATTAGGTTAATTGGAAGCCGAGAAGATGAAAAATATGCAACCGCCTTCGCCGGGAATCGAACCACGGACCTTTGGAATACCGGCCCAGCGTGCTACCGTTACACCACGAAGGCACGCTAGGGAAGTGGGAGAAATACCTTATAATGTTACCTTATATATGTCTAATGTTTGACAATGTTATTTTTATTCCGTATTTTGTAAAACTTAACAAATTTGAAAGCGAGCAGTAGCAACACTTTTCGAAATAAAGAATTTTTGTCTCCAACGCAGAGACTGTTGCCACTCGGAAAATGAGGGCGAAAATTAGCGTTTTTCAGAGTTTTAATTTAATATCTCCTCTAATTAAAGTCGTACGATGATGAGAATGGTCGAAATGGCTTCCCACGAATTTTTGGTATCCTAGAGGAGAAGATACCTCTCTCGCAATTCAACTCCCCCGTTGTTCCGGAGGAGGTAATGCTACAAAGAAACAGACAGATAGAAGCACACAAATTTTAATAGTATAGGTTATGAGAGCCTACGTTTTTATTTTCCCGTTCCAACTAAATTAAAAATCTCTCAGTTGATATGATGATGTCCACAGATGCTGTACAGAACACAGAATACCGTATTTCCTCTCGAATTTTCCCCTTGGAGTATTTTTCCCTCCTAGCTTTATTAGTGCTAAGTTCGGTTGTAGAGACATTAGGATTTTGGGAAGCAGGCAAGATGAAAAATGAGCAATCACCTTCGCCGGGAATCGAACCACGGACCTCTGAAATACCGGCTCAGTGTGCTGACCACTACACCACGAAGGCACGCTAGGAAGGCGGGAGAAATACCTTATATACTCCCCCTTTTAAAGGGCGACTGGGGTTTTTAGGAGACCCAATCGCCAAATCCTGAGTGAGGAGAATCATCATCCAACTACCTTTTAGTTCGGGCGCCACTGTAGAGACATTAGGATTTTTCGGAAGCAGGAGAGATTAAAAATTAGCAAGGCCTTCGCCGGGAATCGAACCACGGACCTCTGAAATACCGGCTCAGTGTGCATGATCACTACACCACGAAGACAGGCTAGGAAGGCGGGAGAAATACCTTATACGGTAACTTGTAAAGTATTTGCATAAATTTTCCCTTTCTTTACTGTACGTAGTTTTTCTCCCTCAGGGCTAATTTAATGAAGAATTGTATTCTCTTCATTATTTTTATTCTGTTTCAGTATAATTAGTTTGCATTTGCATTTTTGTATTAGAATTTCATCTCTTTTATTTTCCCTTGCCTTTAATATCTGAAACGTATTTTGTGTAGATTCTTCGTTAAGCTACCCTGACGAAGCAGGGGTTCTCACACTTAAGAAACTTTCCAAACATGTGATTTTCCCTTACTTCTTTTATTTAAGTTTCAGCTGATTGTTGCTTTATATCCCGCCGATGTGTTCGATCTTTCAAAATCCCCTTTTTCTACGTTTCTCCGATATCTGTCTTGGGAATTAAAGCCAAAACTCATTCATGTGAGGTGCCCCTTGGGCTTTGCAGTATCCTCAGATATCTTTCCTAAGGTATCTCTTGTACAAAAAAAGTTTTACAAATAGCTTTACACAGTTATTGACTGGTCAAGGTCTCTCTTTATCATATTTATTTCGATTTGATTTAACTGCCTCTAACATTTGCTCCTGCGGTGAAGTTGGGGACCCCAAACATTACTTGTTTCATTGTTCAGCTACAAAAGATTTTCATCTAAAAAGAACCACTAGCACAACACAAACCCAAATGGGCTGAATTAATACTTCGTTCTTCATCAGAGAACAAAAAATTACAAGAAATTTTGACATATTGCCAAAAAAATTATTCTAATATGACTATTGCAAATTAATTTCCAAGAATTAAGTATAAAGTCAGCATCGCTTTCTAGCTTCACTTATTTGACTTTTTAACTATTAACATTTCTGAATTTTCCATACTACTCTGGCCAAAAATTTCTTCAACATTGTCATTTATGGATTTTTGGATTTATGAACATTTTAATACCTTACCTTAGTGTTTAAAATGACAGTCTCTAGGTTTTAAATTACAAAATTCTGGAGCTCACTTGTTAACAACTTTGGATTAATAAGTGGTAATAATGATTATCTTATGCTTCATCTTATGGATGTATGAACTCATAATCAAGTGGTGACTCTCATAGGTTCCTTATATAGGAGCAAGTACTCTACTTAACTTACTTAACTTTTGTATTAAATAAATATTGCATTTTATGGGATGCATAGCACTTTCAAAATTATATTGTCAAAGAAATGTTACTAAACCATTTCCTTAAATTAATATTTGTTAAAATATCTTGAATTCTATTAATATTTTTTTAATTGCCCATATTTTGTTTATATATTGTGTTTATTTATGCTTTTATTTAATATATTATTGTTCCATATTATCTAGTATGTATTGAATAGCATGATCTTATTGTGTAGTGTTTTATCAATTGTACCATGTAAATATTGTACTAAGTCAAAATCGCTGTACTTTGCTGGCATTGTTGCCCATGCAAACTTTTTTTTTTGTTTAAAATAAATATCGCATCGTCTGCCATCCCTCCCTGGTGTGGCGTAGCTTCTGGAGACAAGGGTATATCCCATGTGAGGTGAACCTCGAGTTCACTAGGCAATGGTGCCCTTGTTCTCCGGCGTAAAAGTATCCTCAGATATTAGCTCTATATGCGTCATACATTGTAATGCTAATATTACTACACTGACTACCAATAAGTATTTGGACACCTATGCAAAGGACGATATCTGCTGTCCTAAGGTACGTCACAGAGTCCGCCGGTATATATCGTGTAGGAAACAGCACCGGCTTTAGTAGCATGCAAGATGCCTCGCAGTTCAGAGCTCTCTGATTTCGAGAAAGGTATAATTATCGGGTATCACAAATGTGGCCGATCCTTAAGGGACATATCTAGCGATCTGAAGTACCCAAAATCCACAGTGGCCTATGTGATTAAGAAGTGGAAGGTGAGCGGTGAAAGTGGAAGGTGAGCGGTGATTGTTGGAATGTGCCCCGAGTCGGCAAACCAACGAAACTGGAAGATAGAGACCGACGAGTGCTGTCCAGAGAAATTCGGAAGAACCGCACCCAACCGATGGCCCTCATCCGCGAGGAGTTTCAACAGGCATCCGGGAGTATTGTTTCAATGAATACCATCCGTAAGAAAGCACATCTGCTTGGTTTTCATGGTCGTGCTGCTGCCCATAAGCCTTTGATCACAAAGTCCAACCGTACTGCTCGGTTAATGTGGTGCAAAGCACATCGAAATTGGACCGTATATCAGTGGAAACGGGTTCTTTGCAGTGACGAATCAAGGTTCACCCTTTACCGTTCGTATGGCAGGGTCTGGGTCTGGCGTCTACCTGGAGAAGTCTCCTTCCAGAATGCATTGTGCCAACAGTCAATTTCGGCGGAGGTGGAATTATTTCTGGGGTCTGGTGGTCTGGTGGAATTATGGTCTGGGGTGTTTCTCCTGGTATGGGCTGGTCCGCATTCATGGTAAGCTCAACTCCGATGTCTACTGCACTATTTTAGATGACAATGTGCTTCCTACGTTGTGGCAGTTTTACGGGTTGGACCCCTGTTACTTTCAGGACGACAATGCCAGTTGTCATGTTTCGACGTTAACCAAGGCTTGGTATGGTGCCAATGGAGTTCATCGAATGGACTGGCCTGCTCAGAATCCAGACCTGAACCCTATCGAGAAGCTCTGGGACGAGTTGCATCGCCGAATTCAGGGGTGCACTACCCGTGCAAAATCGGTGAAGGAACTTCTATGTCTTCTCCAAGCCGAGTGGAAGAAAATACCACTAGCTGTCTTACAAAGACTTGTGGAAAGTATGCCCCGGAGGGTCCACGCTGTAATTACCTCTCGTGGAGGCTCTACCAACTATTGATTTTGAATAAAGTTAGTTTTTCTTTTCTATCACAGGTGTCCAAATACCTATTGGTAGTCAGTGTATGTATTCTTATTGGAATGTAGGTTTCTTTTAAAGAAATAATATTGCAATAGTTATCAGTAATTTATCCCTGACTAGTTTTGAATTCTTAGGTTCTTAATTTAACCGCATTATTTGGAAATTAAATTACTCGCAAAATTTTCTACTCTCGATTTTTGCACGATCAAATTAATTCAAAAAGGAGTCGAAACGCGAAGAAATACGGCGTGTCCTTCTTGAACTAAAAGTTTTGGCATATAATTAATATTTCGGCTGATTAAAGTCGAACGAAGATGGGAATAGCTGAAATGGCTTCCCACGAGTTTTTGTAATCGGAAATAATGTATTTAACTTTTGGCATTGCTATTTTTATTTCATCGTAAAACTTCGAAACTTTTTATTAATAAACTTTAGGATTTTGAAAGCGAGCAGTGGCAACAACTTTCGAAATAAAGCAAATTTTCATCTCCAGCTTGAGAGACTGTTGCCACTCATAAAAAATTATCATTTTTCCGAGTTTTTAATTAATATCTCTGATTTTAGCTATTTTTTGGGGGGGGAGTGGACATCGACCTTTTCCAGGACCCAGAAAAGAAATGTAGAAAGTTTGGTGACGATAACTGTAGTAGTTCTGTATAAATAAGAATCCGAAGTTTCATGAGCATTATAGAGCTATTGATAGACCAACATTTGTTAGAAAGTATTGCGAAAGAACCTGATATTTAAAAACTGAAAACGTAATTTTTACTGCATCAAGCTGTAATTAGAGAAAACAAAGACACCACAAACCTCACCGTTGTCTTCGAAGCGTCATCACATATTGAAGGCAAATTGTCAATGAATGGTTGTTTAGAACCAGATGTTTCTTTCCATTTGAAACTTGATTCACTACTTTTAAAATAATATAATTGTAGACTTTGGGAAAGTCTAATTGCGAACTTTCCTGAATTCGAACATGCGTCTCCTGAATTTCAACATCACAGGTACAGGTAAAAGTGTTGGGAGCACCAGAAACTTCATTGAAGATAGAACAGGTATAACTTCCAAACACTAACCAAAAAGTACAAATTTAAAACCTCATGAGGTCAAGAGTCTGTGGGGCAGAGATTTGTCAAATTTGGGGGATATGGGTGAGGTTTTTTGAGGAGCGAAGGATAGAGAAAGAATGAAGCTAGTGATAGTTCTTTAAATGGAGGTTTAGAAGTTTATTATTAAGAGAGGACGACTAAAAAGGGAGAAAGGTTATTATCTTCTCATAACCTTTCTCCCTTTTAGTCGTCCTCTCTTAAAGAAGAAAACTAAAAGGCTCATTAGAAGGGTTACTGTGTAGTGGGTGAATCAATTGCTAGCCCACCAGATGAGACCAGACTCTAACAATTTGTACTTTGGGAAAGGAGAGAAATCGAATAAAGCAAGTTTTTACATTAACCTAGCATAGAATATATCATATGACATATTTAGAATAATACTTAATATATGAAAAAAAAAAACAGAAGATAAAATACAGAATAATAAGTCATATAATAAAATTTTGAATTTTTCAAATTTGGAATAAAATGTTAAAACATAGAATATATCATATGACAGATTTAAAGTTTAAATTCCAAGATGACAAGAAGTCTGCCCGTTCCCGTACAACGAGCACCATCGTAACATTGAGAAGACCTTGGCTTCAACCATCGAGAAGGGTTGGACGGTTTTCCATCCCCTCAGCTGGAACGTTCCCTCTATACAGCACTGCTGCAGATCCGAGTAGGAGTTAATTAAAGAAAAGAATCAATTTTAATCATTACCAATTATAATCGATCCTAATTTGTAAGATATTTTCTTCATCTTTACCGCTTGCCTTCGTGGTGTTATAAGGTATTTCTCCCACTTCCCTAGCATGCCTTCGTGGTGTAGTGGTTCTGCACGCTGGGCTGGTATTCCAGAGGTCCGTGGCTCGATTCCCGGCGAAGAAGGTTGCTAATTTTTCATCTCTCTGGCTTCCAAAATATCCTAATGTCTCTACAACTGGCGCCCGAACTAAAAGGGTTGTGGATGATGATTCTCCGCACCCAGGATTTGGCGACTAGGTCCCCTAAAACCCTAGTCGCCCTTTAAAAAGAGGAGTATATAAGGTATTTCTCCCACTTCCCTAGCGTGCCTTCGTTTTGCCCTCGTGGTGTAGTGGTTCTGCGCGCTGGGCCAGTATTCCAGAGGTCCGTGGTTCGATTCCCGGCGAAGGCGGTTGCTAATTTTTCATCTCTCTGGCTTCCAAAATATTCTAATGTCTCTACAGTGTAACTGGAAGCTCGTCCTCCTAGCAGTCGGGAGGCCCGGAAGCATATTTCGTAAGTGCCCATCTGTATAGCCACCCAGGGAGTGGCTTCTGGAATGGACCAATGAGCTTCCAGTAATATTTCTGTCCATTTCACATGATCTTTGCACGCTGTAAGGAGGATCGCTGAAAATAGTTTGGCATGCAATTTCCTGTACAAAGTAATTAAAGCGTTGAGGAAAGTTTTCAGTGCGAAGTTAGATCAAATATAAGCATAATTATGTATATAAATCGTAGAAGTCTTAGCAATTTTTATTGCAGTCTACACGAAAAAGATTTTCTGTAATAATAGCCAATGCACAGTTTTATTCAAAGTGAACTTTACTGATTTGTGGTCCTACACATTTACTGTGTTAAATTTCATATTAATAACTGTTTACTCGTAATGTGCATTGCCTGCACAAGAAATGCTCTTCAGAGAGCATGAATATATTTTATTCGCAACGAATATTTTTAATTTATTCGTATGCAACTTTTAATATTAGCAACAGGTATAATCAGATCATTCACAATATATATTTTGAATCTTACATTTTCAAAAATCAAAGGAAAGCAAGCACTGTGATAAGAAGATACTAGATTCATTGTAACACTTCCAGTTATTCTAGGTTTAATAATAATAATAATAATAATAATAATAATAATAATAATAATAATAATAATATACTTGAATTCTCTTAACGCACAAGTGCATTCTATTCGAGGCTCATTGTAGCTTTTTTCTCGATATAAAAAGCGATAATATGCCGCGAACTTTGATCCGAATATCAGTGCGTGATGAGTTTCTCGAAAGTAAAATGTTGACGATAAATAAATTTATAAAATAAAAGCATTACCAGATTTTCTACTAAAATGGTAGCAGCATTTATACGCCATACACATATAACTGCGAACCAAGTGTAAAATAAAATGTTAACGACAACATGCGCTCATATCCACAGTCTGAAAGATTGAACGTCACAAGAGCAATGGAAGCTCATTGGTCTATTTTTGAAACCCCTCCCGCAGTGGTGATACTTATGTACAGTTGTGAATTATGCGGCCCGGAATTCGAGTCCCGTTGATTAGATTGCTCATTTTTTACATTTTCTGCTGCAATAAGATTCATAATAATTCTACAAACTGTAAAACCAGAAATAAAAATTTAAATTTATATATACATTTTAATGCACCGTTTATCTAGCTAACGAATGAAATTTCATAGAGTAATTTAACATTTTTAGGTGTTTATTTAAGCCAAACATGCAATTCATTCTACGTCCTTTATTAATAGATATAATGTGGCATCACAGCAAACAGTGCTTAAATCATGTTTAAGAATTACCATTAAATAAAAAGTACAAGACTTATTCCTTTAATATAAAGATCTATAGCGCTGAAACAATATGTAAGGACTATTGTCTTATAGCATTTAAATAGTAGTTTAAATAACAGTGCTTTTCGGTTATGAGTAGAAGAAGTTGGAATAAAAAGAAAAATGTGATTAATAAATATAAATCGTGACAACTTAAACGTTGTTAATTAATCGTTAGAAGAGAAGCTGTGCTTGTTAAGTTATTCCTGCCTCTGAAGATTGCAGAAAGGAGCACAGCTCATAATTATGGTTCTTTTATAATTATTATTAACGAACACAATACTTTTTTTCCTATAATTAACTCCGAATGCATTAAGTATTAGATTCTTTGTGCGTAAATTTCTTTTTTCACTCGAAATAATTTTGGGCTTTCCTTTTCAATTTGAAAGCCCTAATTTATGTTTGGTATGTGTTATAAAAAGATGTAAATTCTGACCGCCCTTGTACAGTGAGCACCATCCTAATATTAAGAACACTTGGCTTCAAGCATCGAGAAGGGTTGGACGATTTGCCATCCCCTCAACTGGATCGTTCTCTCTGTACAGCACTGCGGTAGATCCGAGTTCCTTCGTTTTTTCCCCTCCATCCCAGGATGCCTTCGTGGTGTAACGGTAGACCAGTCCGCTCATATTCGAGATAGTTGAGGTTCAAGTCCCAGGGAGGGCACTGCTCATTTTAATGGCTCTTGCTTCAAAATGACCTAATAACTGTACAGTGGCGCCCAAACTAAAAAGGTGGTGAACAATAATTCGTCACCATCAGGATCTGGCGATTGGGTTTCCTAATCCCCGATCGCCCTTTGAAAGCGGGAGTATATAAGGCATTTTCTCTCTCAATCCAGCATGCCTTCGTGGTGTAACGGTAGCACATTCGTCGCGTTTTCGAGAGGTCCACGTTCCATTCCCGGCGAGGACATCAAAAGATCCTAATGACTCTACAGTGGTTTGCCTAAAAGAGGTTATGTTCTTTAAAAACAAAGGAATATTTCTTCTCATCTCATCATCACAATGTCCGCTATACAGACAGGAGATTCTTCGACTCAGCAACACTCAGAAGTGACAGGCTTAATGAACATACCGGTTACTCAGAGCATCTCGGGTCTGACTTGTGTACAATTAAATTTACAGAGATCAAGGGCAGCTACTTTAAATTTTATTGATTTTATGATTAGAAATGAAATACAGCTCGCTCTCTTACAAGAACCTTATGTCAAAGATGGCAAGATCATTGGATTACCAAACTGTAGTAAGATATTCTTTTCTGGTTCTTTTAAAGCGTTGATAATATATAACGGCCCTCTAAATCCATTTTTTGTGGCGAGAACTTTAGATGCAGTGACAATTCGCTTGCAATTTATCAATAGAAGCATTAATATTACTAACGTTTATTTCCCACCGACGGCCGATTTAGATAGCTATTTAACCGAACTTTGTTCACATATTATTCATAATGATCATTTGCTTATTGCGGGTGATTTTAATGCTACGAGTCCTCTTTGGGGTGGAAATCAAGAAGATCATAGGGCTGCTAAAGTTCTTGATTTTATCCTCGAAAACAGACTTTGTGTTCTTAATTCCTCCGATTCAGAGCCAACATTCTTAACTGTCAGAGCCAAGGGTTGGCCTGATATTACATTAGCTTCATCTCCTTTTGCAATTTCTATTACAAATTGGAGGGTGTTGACAGGTTTGTCTATTAGTAATCATCAAATTATTTTGTTTGAAATTGGAATCTCGGAAGACATAATTTTGAAACGTAGATTTAAAACTTCATATGGTGGACATGAAAAATTTATTGAAAAACTTCGTCCACGAATTTCTCAATTTATAAATTTATTTGAATCTAATACTTCTCGAGAGGATTTAGAAAATAACTACGACTTTTTTATTGGTTCATTGATGGATGCAGCAACAGCGTCCTATAAGTCGAAAAGAGTACGGATTAAAACCTCTACATCATGGTGGTCTGACTCGCTCACAATAAAAAGGAACAAAGTTTGCGCTTTGAGGAGACGTATGCAAAAAGAAAGGGATGACAATATAAGGCATTCACTTAAATTTCTTATAAGAAGGAACTAGCAATTTTTAAAAGATTGATTATAAAGACAAAAAGTGAATCTTGGAAGCCATTTTGTGCTGCTATTGAAAATCCTTATGGCATCACTCAAAAGATTGCAGTGGACAGAGTATTTCGACCTCTTCAGCTGCCAGTAGAGGTAGCTCCGGACTGTACTTCTCTGGGAGAGAAATATAAAAAAAAATTTAGATGAGTTATTTCCATTGGATTTGGAGATTGACGATATGAATTTACATAAAGTAATGCGAGAAAAATTTAAAAATCAAACTTGGAATTCTACTTTAAGTGACTCTGCCCTCCTGGAGCTTGAGGAGTTAGAAAATACAATTCGTTCTCTACCGTCTAAGAAGGCCCTCGGACCAGACGGTCTTGATAATATTATCATAAAGATACTTTTCAAAGAATTCCCCCAATTGTTGTTATTTTTATATCGAACATGTTGGAAATTGGCTTTATTTCCACGGCAGATGAAAATTGCCGAAATAGTTTTATTTGGCAAAAAAGGTAAAGATCCTGCTATTTTGTCTTCTTATAGACCAGTGAGTCTTCTTTCTTCTTTAAATAAACTCTTTGAAAAATTAATATTGAACAGACTAAATTATTTTCTAACTGAAAAATAAAGTGATCAGCGACTTTCAATTTGGATTTAAAAAGGGGGTTTCAACTGAAATGGCTGTTTTTAATCTGCTAAACACAGTAAAAGGCAACAAGGATGGTAACAGGCACACGTTAATCATCTCCATTGATATACGTGGTGCATTTGACACGGTCTGGTGGCCTGACATAATTGATGCATTGGATAGCGCAAACTGCCCTGTAGAAATTTTGAATTTAATTCGAAATTATTTGGAACAACGCAAAATTCAATTAACCCTGGATAATGAAATTTTAATAAAAGATTTGCAAAGAGGCTGTCCACAGGGTTCCTGTTTAGGACCAACCCTGTGGAACTTAGTCGCTAATACGGCCTTTGGTATGTTTGAAAATACTGAACAAGTGACTCTGCAAGCTTATGCCGATGATTTTCTGTTAATTATCTCAGGCGTAAAGGACATTGAAGTAAGAGCTCAACAAGCGATTAATAAGTTTGTAGAGTGGGCAGACATGCATAAATTAAGAATTTCTGAAGAAAAAACTATGTTTTTTATCGGTAGGAAAAGAAAAATACGTCGAAATCCGTCTATTAAAATCCATGGAAGGCCCATAAAATGTGCAAACACCTTGAAATAATTAGGCTTTGTTATCAGCAATACGCTGTCTTGGTTTCCACATGTGAAACATCTTAAACAGAGATGTGCCGTTCTTACGAATGGCATGACAAAGACTATGGGCCTTAATTGGGGTACTTCCCCAAAAATCTTGCGGCTGTGGTATAAAACAATCACTGAAAGAGTTCTTTTGTACGAAATCTCCATTTGGGGTTCTGATATGATCAAAACTATGAGTGGCTTACTGAATTCAATACAGAGGCATCAGCTATTACTTATTTCCAAAGGTTATAGAACAACCTCGACAGCCTCACTGCAGATTTTGGCGGGTATACCTCCATTAGATCTGCAGGCTCAAAGAGACTCTTTCTTAGGACGGATCCTAAGATTACGATTGAATGGGGATTTATGGAACCAACATCACCTAGTAAATGATTATGAACTATGGGTTCCATCTAAACTTGGCCATCCTGTCTCTTTAAAACTCAAATCTGCAGTCAATTTATACTATACGGCTCCAGTAGCCAATGACATTGCTCTATTTACAGATGGTTCTAAAACTGAACGTGGAACAGGTTGTGCATTTTGTGTATTTAACAATACTCAAGAGGTATATACATGGACTCGTAGGCTTGATAACAGAAATACTGTTTTTCAGGCAGAACTTTTAGCGATAAACGCTGCTCTCACTTAAAAAGAAATCTATCGGGCAAGATTAAGATCTTAAGTGATTCATTATCTAGTCTGCAGGCTATCTTAGACATTACGAATAGAAATCCGATTGTACAAGTTATTCAAGAGAAATTGCTAAGATTTAATTCATCTGAAAGACACCTTTTTACCTGGGTGCCAGCTCATGTTGGCATACTGGGCAACGAAGAAGCAGATACTTTAGCTAAATGGGCTGCTAATGATATCAACGGAATTGAAAATCCCACGAAATTGCCTTTTTCACATTTGAAGAGCAAGACTTTAAAGTACACCTCATTCTTTCATCGATAATCTCATTGATTCTATGCGTCGCAGATATGCGACAGTCTTGGAAAACAATACTTATTGAAACTCATTTGTAACCTAAATATGACATTTTTTATATAATAAGCACAAATCAGGTATGCTTTATTTACCGAAAAATATCGTCAATAAATTTTAATTATTGCTTGTGCGTTGCTTGTTTTTCTTTCCTGCCAGCTTAAAACTCCTGTATATTATACATCAGACGCCAAAACATTCGCTCATCCGAAGTTTATACCCAAATTCATAATAACATCTCCTAATTATTTCCGAGCAGTGTATTAAAAACATATTATATAAATGTGGTTTTGGAAATGTGAAAGATTTTCACACCTAAGTAACTTTCCAGACTCCGTGATATAAAGGAAAGATTCCTCCCGACGAATACTGCAATTAATTCTTTGGCAAACTATTGTTCCATGGAAATGGAAAATCCATACTTAAAGAATATTATGAAATTCGCACTGCTTGTGAAATGGCAGGAAAGATGGACTAATGACTCCACAGGAAGACGAGTCTTCTCTTTCTTTCCAAAAATTTCACTCAGTCAAAGAAGCACATCGAATTTTTATACTCAATTTTTCACTGGTCATGGACCTTTTAATACATATCTCTTTCGATTTGGACTACGTACGACTGAGCTTTGTTCTTGCGGGAAGTTGGGAGACCTTGAACACGTTATCTTTCACTGTCCATTTACTAAAAAACTTCACTTGAATAAACCTTTAGATTAACACAGGCCAAAATGGGCTGAACTGATATTAAAAAACTCTAGTGAGAGTAAGAAATTTAAGGAAATTATGCTTTTTCTGTCAGGAATTAAATTTTTCTGTAAATAATTCTCTCAGATCATCTCTATTGGGAGTGAGTAATTGACTTAAGCGACTGTTAGATTTTTACTGCATAATGGTAATTGTTTAAATTTTGTGTTTGATGCTTATTATTGTTCAGTTTTGTTGTTTCCACTACTTATGTTACTGATTTAAAATTAGAAGTGGTTTTACGTAGAACAGACGTATCTGACATTGAATGCATCTATGCTCTTATAAATTGTAACGGTTACTTGTAGCCTATTACTTTCTTATATTGTACAAATAGTCGATTTTATTTGAGACGCACATAGTATTTGGTGTATGGTACTGAAATCGTTCTTAATCATATATATCACATGATTATTTTGTTCAGTTTTGAAATTGTTAATTAAATTTAACAGAAAATGTTTGTGACAATTTTAATTATTTTGCATATTTTAATGCATTCTTTTGTAATTGAATTGATTCGCTTTGGTGAATTTGATAGGCATTAATTGTGCATTCTATTATAAAAATTTGCATTCATGATAGTTACTTTATATTAATTTTCTTTACTTTAATCTTGAATGCAGTTTGCATTTGATTTTGAAATTCTGTAAAATTTTATGTCGGCATTTTTCTAGTATTGCATTTGTCTTAGCGATGCCAGCAAACCTAATCTAGAATAATTATTTTGTATACCTTTTTGCACTTTTCTGAATTGAATAGTTGACCTGTTTTTGTGAATTTGATTGGTTTTACTTGAGTTCTCTATTGTAAAATGTGCATTTAAGGCAGTATTTTATAATAATTTTCTTTGACTTATTTTTGAATATTTGACTTATTTTTGAATGAATGTGGTTTTTGAATTGGAAATTTTTCATATCTTTATGTTGGCATTATTCTTGTACTGTATTTCTATCGCGTTGCCAGCAAACCTGATGTAGAGTTTTTATATTACTTGGAGTGGTTTTGTTTTTAAACCAAATTTATGTTTTGTATTGTAATAATATCTCAGGTTCAGTGTATTTTATGATAATATTGTTCAGTTATCAAAGTTATTGGTTCTTAATTCTGAATTCATATGAAGAAATTTTATTTGGTAGTTTATTATTGTCTTAGTTTATCTTTATGCATTTTTTCTAAATTGAATGGTTCTTCTTGATATTGTGAATCTAATTGAAATTAATTGTGTATAATACAGTAATGGATGTATTATATTTTGTTTGTTTGTTTGTACCATAGTTTTTATTTAAATTAGTTGGACTCAGTTTTGAAAGTATTTCGTATTTTCAGTACAAATTATGAAAGTATACTCGGTTTATTGTTTGAATGCTATAGGTACTACTTGTAACATGTTTTCTTTAGGGTCTATTAATGACTATGTTACTTATGTCCTTGTGTTGTTGAAGGCCTTGTATGCCACTGTAAACTTGTTCTGCTTAGTTATAATAAATAGCTTCTGGAGGCAGGGGCTTTAATCCGTGTAAGGCAGACATCATGTCAGCTAGGTAATGGAGCCCCTGTTCTCTGGTTAACAGTATTTATACTTATCTTAGCAAGCCTTTTCCACAGGTTTTAAATTAGAGCGCAGACGGAAAGCAAAGACTGAGTTCTGTCACAACTCCAAAGCGGCGAGAGTGGAGTTGGAGAAATACACAGATATGTGCAATTTCTGCTACATATCGATATTGCCGCCTAATTCCGCTTAAAAACAAGAACAAATGTGGCTGAACCAGTAGCCTAAAAAACATTCGCTCCAATCGTCTCGGGAGTGAGAAGATATTTTGGATAAATTGTAAGGATCTTAAGTTTTACTAACGTTTATTTTATTTTAAATCTTTACTATCACTTCTTATTTTCTACTTCCGGCCACAATTATAAGCGTGAAGGAGTTTATGCAAAGTTGTCTGGCGAACGCCAAGTATTTAAGTGTGGCCTTTTTGCCAAGCAGAAGAGAGGAAGCCGTGAGTTCGAAGCAGGCCGCTTACCTTAGAAGTTACGCAGTTGCTACTTTGCCTTCCAGGCCAGAGGTTTTAATCCTCTTGATAAATTAAACGTATTGTAGTGTTCACAGTCTCTGTGCTACATACGCTTCCTGTTATTATAAGGCCAATCTTATTCTAAAGTTAAATTAGAGTTTAGTTTTATTTTGATATCTTTTAAGTTAGACCCCGAGTGGAGGGTCATTGTATTCCGAAGTACGGAAGTCATTGTATATAAAGAAAAATAAAGGGTTTTGTATACCCTTCGTCTGTATCCTGTCTACTTACTACAATTAGTGAACATAGCTTTAGTAAGCTCTCTGTTCTAGTCAGGTCATTGTATGTTTCCGAAGAAGGTTAGAAGAAACATTGAACCTGATAGTGGCGCCCGACGAAGAATAACCATGGCCGAGTTTCAAGAAGAACCTGTGCTGCCTGCAGAAACGGCTCAGAATCCAGAAATGCCAGCTGCCGCCCTGGAAGGATTTGGGTACATTGTCCAGACCATGCGCGCTTCGATGAAACCAGAAGCAACGTTTAATGGAAACTCACAGGTAACCAGTTTTTTGGAAAAATTGGATGACCACTTCATGCTCTACCCCGTGCACGAGTTTCAAAAAGTTACCTTAGCTACCAGCGCTTTGAGGGGCCAAGCGCTTAACTGGTTCAAATGTATCGGCAGAAGTCTCTTGGGTCAAGCAGGAAGTCCCACCTATACCTACGAAAATTTCAAGACTGCCCTACTAAAAGCCTTCCCTGTTGTAAGGGATCGTGCGAAATTAGAAACAGAACTTTTCAGTATATATCAACAAAGAATGGAAAACCTCTCGAGTTTTATTTTAAGAAAAATTCACGTTTTCAAGCTCTTGTATGGAAACCGTCCGGATCCTGAAATAATTCAAGTGATTTTGCCGAGGTTACTACCCCAAGTGCAAGACTTTATTGAATTACGAAATCCGACTACACTGGAAAAGTTATTTGAGCTAGCAATCCAGTTTGAAAGTAGAAGAACGGCGGACGTCGAAAGAAGACGCCAATATCAACAGCGAAACCAATTTGGTACGCCAAGACTACAGCAAACTCAAGCACATGGCTACGGAGAAAAAGCGAATCAGTGGGCAAGGAAACCCGAGCATTCAAAAACAGCCGGCGAACGTCGACAGTTCAATAGCAACCCAGGAAAAAAGTCTCAAGGCCAGTGGAGAAAGAAGGAAAAATAATTTAAACTAAAACGGATTTCTGCTGACGAGAGGGTGCGGAAATCCGAAGGCCACGAAAACCCCTCTTCCTACAAGTTAAATACAGTAATGGTGAAAAATTTAACTCTTCCGAAGATTGAAGTCTTGGTAAATAATATCCCGGCCACCGCACTCCTGGATACCGGCGCGCAGTGTTCCTGTGTGGCAGAAGTCTTTTTTAGAAAGTATTTTCGCAAATACCGCATATATAATGCGGATAATACAACAGTATTAGCGGCGCAAGGAGAACAATGTAAGTGCGTAGGTAAAGTACCTTTGTACATCCGTATCAAGGACGAACAAGTAAAGGTGATGTTTTTTATAGTAAAGAATTTGCAAGCACACTTAATACTAGGAATAGACTTTCTTTCAGACGCACAAGCTACACTGGATTTTAATGAAGCGTCTCTTAAGCTGACGATGAAACCAGTGCGTGTAGAAAAGGTTGAACCGCCAAGGTTAAATCTTGACCACCTGCCTAATGATGACCAAGATAGAATCCGACAAGTGGTAAGTGAATTTGCTTCCTTATTTAGTGATATTCCAGGATTTACCCAGGTTACTAACCATAGTATTGACACTGGAGATGCATTGCCGGTTCGTCAAAAACCATACCGGTATGATAAGAATAAGGAAAAAATTATAGAACGGCATATTACCGATATGCTACGTAAAAAGATCATAACGCCTATCTCAAGTAGTTATGCTAGTCCGGTGGTTTTATGTAAGAAAAATAATGATTATCCTTTGGAGCATCCAAAAAGGTGGAGATTCGCTATTGATTACCGTAAATTAAATTCCATAACGAAATATCCGGTATATCCGTTACCGATTATAGAAGAAATTTTAAGGAACATAAAATCAACCAAATTTATGACGGCTTTAGACTTAACGAATGGTTATTTTCAAATAGGGATCAGGCCTGAGGACGTGCCTAAGACTGCTTTTATAACCAAGTCTGGCACTTATGCATTTTTGCGAATGCCGTTTGGCCTTTCAGGCGCCCCAGCAACATTTCAGCGATGCATGGACATTATGTTAAGACCTGTTCTCGGAAAGTCCACATTTATCTATTTAGACGATATCATTATTACTAGTGATAATCTAGACCAACATGTACAGGATTTAAGACAGGTGTTTTCTTTATTAAATGAGGCCGGTCTAAAAGTTAATGTCGAAAAATGCAAATTTGCAGCCCCTGAATTAAAATATTTAGGTTACAAAATATCGCAAAAAGGGATCGAGACAGATGAATCAAAAATAATCGCTGTACAAAAGTATCCGACTCCAAACACGGCAAAGAAGCTCTCTTCTTTTCTAGGACTTTGTTCATATTATAGGTCCTTTATAAAAGATTTTGCGGCTATCGCTGAGCCATTGTTAAAATTAAAAAGGAAAAAGGCAAGATTCTCGTGGACGGCCGAAGCCAATAGTGCTTTCGAAAAATTAAAACAAGCATTAACGCAAGCCCCTGTGTTGAAATTTCCTGAAAAGGATGAAAATTTAGAAATTTCAGCGGATGCTTCGGATTATGCGGTAGGAGCGGTACTTTCGCAAAATCAGCAGCCCGTGGCATTTTTTAGCCGAACTTTAAATCAAACACAAAGAAACTACTCCGCGACCGAGAGAGAGGCACTTGCAGTTCTGTTAGCAGCGCAAAAGTTCCGAGTCTATTTTGGAAAGGCGCCCATAACAGTATATTCTGATCATGCGGCGGTAACTAGATTGTACTCTGGGAAAAATTTATCCCCAAGGTTAATAAGATGGGCACTCAAGCTGCAAGAATATAATCTGGTAATCAAGCATACCCCCGGAAAGGAAAATATCGTAGCAGATGCCCTGTCACGAATTAAATTAGACGAACAGGGTAATACCGTAAAAGTTGCAATGCTGACAGCGTGTACAATAAATTCCCGAGAAACTGTAATAACCGAACTGGGTAAGGATCCTGAGTTTGGAAGTATTTATGAGTATTTGAAGGATCCTGAAAATTTTAGCCACCAAGATATTGTGGCGATAAGAAATAGGGCGGCCCATTATGAACTAATAGATGGTCTATTATTTTATACAAAAACTACGAATTCCAACAACGAATTTCGACCTGTTATCCCAGCTAGTCTTAGATTAAATATCCTGCAAGAGCTCCATGACAGCCCTTTAGCTTCTCATGCTGGTATTCGAAAAACTACACAACGCGTACGCGAGGCAGTCTACTTTCCTGAACTGCAAAAGTTAACAAGGGCGTATGTCCAGTCCTGCCCAACATGTCAAGCCGTTAATTATATTAATTTCCGCCCGGCCGGGTTTCTAAATAGTATTAAATCCGAATTTCCAAATGAAATAATCGGCATCGATTTATTGGGCCCTTTCCCAAAAAGTCAGTTAAACAAAAGTCGCTATCTCCTTGTTATAGTTGATCATTTTAGTAAATGGACCGAAATTGTTCCCTTAAAACGAGCCTCCGCGAAATTAGTTACCGATTCTATTTTAAATAAATATATTTTAAAATACGGGGCGCCCCTAAAAGTTATATCGGATAATGGTCCTCAATTTGTAAGTAATATATTTGAAGACATGTGTCAAAAACTGGGCATACGTCATTTAAAAATGGTCCCGTATCGGCCGCAATCAAATATAGCGGAACGGGTCAACAGAAATATAGTGAAAATTATCCGTAGTTATGTTAAAAATTTTCATAAAAGCTGGGATAACTATGTCAATGAATTTGCTTTCGCCCTTAGGACCGCAAAACATGATACAACGGGCAAAACTCCTGCTGAGTTATTTCTAGGCAGAAAGGTTATAACACCGTTAGATAAACTATTTTATGTGCAACAAAGAGCCCCAGAATTTAAAATGGGTGATATAGAAAAACTAATAAAAGAAGCAAAAAAGAATACGGAAGTAGCACAAAGAAAACAAAAATTGTATTATGACTTGAAACGACGGGGAGTAACTTATAAAGTAGGGGATGAAGTACTAAAAATTAAGCATTCACTTTCTTCAGCACCAGAAGATAAAACTGCCAAATTTTTTCCACGCTTTGAAGGACCATATGTTATAGAAAAAATAACTCACGCTGTTGTAGTGTTAAAGGCAAGAAATGGTGAAACCTGTTCCGCAAACATTGATCAAATCAAGCCCTACTTCGATCGTAATAAAATGCAAATCTTTTCAGATCTTTTGCAGGATCCGGTACGGCAGACACCGCAGGTACAAGTTCCAGAGGTGGGAAAACGACAAGTACAAGGGCAAGCCAATGAGAGACAGAAGCAAGTGAAAAGAAAATTGCCCCGCGGAAAAACTGAAGGTAAAAAGAAAAAGAAGCCGTTCCACCGTCCAAAAAACAGAGTTCACGAACACCCCCAGAATGAAGAAGGGAGAAGGACGACGTATGTGGAAAAGACCGGGAGAAAGGACGGCAACTATAACCCGGCTGTGAAACGGAAGATTGACTCATCCGACAGAACTCTCCGCAGCAAAAGTCGCCGAACTGCGGAAGGGCCATCAGCGGCGGAGGAAAAAGTACAAGAAAAATTTGAACGGCCAACAACGAGGTCCAAGCAGGATCACGACAGATGTTTCCCGGTTCCACCAAGACCAGCTGCCTTCAAACGGCCAAGACCACAAGCAGAGCACAAAAGGAAGATGTTCAAGGGTGGCCGTAGTGGTGAAAAACGGAAGCTTCCAGAGGAAAGCACTGAAGGGCGAGCCCGTACGAGAAGGAGGATCAACCAAGCTACGGTCTGCAGCACCTTTAAAGACTGGGCCCAGAAAAGGATGTCTGAATATTACAAAGATAAGTAAAATTTTATGTTACTTTACAAACTTAAGTTAATCTTTCATTCTTACTGCAAGTGGCAGATTTCAAGAAGTTTTACCTCATGCGAGGTCTACCTTTATCGCCAAAAGGGCGAGAAATGAGTTGTGACCGATTTTCTTATTATGTTTTTCAATTACTCGCGCGTAAAACTAAAGTTGATGTATAATAGCGTTGTATAAAGACTTAAATATTGTAAAAAGTTATTGTATAAATTTTATTTAAAACATTCTAACAAGAAAGAAGTTTTAGTCTGAAAGACTTTTTGAAATGTAGTATTATTTCAATGTAGAAAGAATTGGCACTTGCTTTGAAAAGAATAGAAGTTAACAATGTACTACTAATGTATGTTTTCAAATGTGTAAAATTAACGGCATCTTGATATGTTGTTGTATACATGTGAACTGTTATTTTGAATGTTTAGAAATACCGTGATATGGTAAAAGTGAAAGTAATGTTAAAAATTTGTTATTCGTGTGACTGTAAAGATTAAATCATGGTGAATATGTGTTAAAGGTTGAATGATGTAGTTAGGCTCTCTGACGCTACACTTTAGAGTTAGCCACTTTCAGAATAGTACCTCAGGGTCTAGAGTTGAAATTAGGGTGTGTTAAGAGGTCTCGTATGTTGAATTTTAACACGTTAGTGTTTTGATTGTAGGAGGAAGTGTTGAACACATAGACAGAAACACATTCGTGTTTTGTGTTTTTACAACACATGTCAGAGAGCACGGGGAGAGATAATTAAAATAGTCATGAATGAAATAAGAATGTTAAGAAAAGTATATTCTATATGTTATTTGCAATGTCATTCTGTAACATTTCATTAAACTAGTTTTCCTTCCAGATCTCTGGAAGGAACCAGGATTGAATAAAGCTCCTGTTTAGATGCAGTACAGATGAAAAAGAAAAAAGATTGTTGTATATTCCGGGAGCTGCTATTGTAACAAATTTCTTTCTTTTAAAATTTTCTAGTTTCTAGCTAAGTTATGATTGTAAAAGGTTGGCCTCGCGTTAGTTTCTAGAGCTAAAAGTTTTCAACAAGGTCGTTTTAGACCTCAGTTTCAAACTAATTAACTCTGGCGGGAAGTATGTAAGGATCTTCAGTTTTACTAACGTTTATTTTATTTTAAATCTTTACTATCACTTCTTATTTTCTACTTCCGGCCACAATTATAAGCGTGAAGGAGTTTATGCAAAGTTGTCTGGCGAACGCCAAGTATTTAAGTGTGGCCTTTTTGCCAAGCAGAAGAGAGGAAGCCGTGAGTTCGAAGCAGGCCGCTTACCTTAGAAGTTACGCAGTTGCTACTTTGCCTTCCAGGCCAGAGGTTTTAATCCTCTTGATAAATTAAACGTATTGTAGTGTTCACAGTCTCTGTGCTACATACGCTTCCTGTTATTATAAGGCCAATCTTATTCTAAAGTTAAATTAGAGTTTAGTTTTATTTTGATATCTTTTAAGTTAGACCCCGAGTGGAGGGTCATTGTATTCCGAAGTACGGAAGTCATTGTATATAAAGAAAAATAAAGGGTTTTGTATACCCTTCGTCTGTATCCTGTCTACTTACTACAATTAGTGAACATAGCTTCAGTAAGCTCTCTGTTCTAGTCAGGTCATTGTATGTTCCCGAAGAAGGTTAGAAGAAACATTGAACCTGATAAAATAAAGTCCTGAAATAAAAAATTACCTGTTATTGAACTTTCGGGAGGCTCAATGAAACAATAAATCTGCTTCTGTTAATCTAAGGCTTCTAAAGACTTTTTCTGAGTTACTTTTGAATTCACTTCCAACTGAATGCTGAACTGAGGTATCGTTTTTCGCCAGGCTTTCTTAGTTTCACTGCAATCTTCGAGATTTCAAAAATTGATACCTCAAACTCTGTGTAAACTATTTACAAAATTTCAACACTTCGCTATGCTTGATTTAAGAAATGAAATGAGTAAGAGGGATACTAATTATGATTTGTTCGAAATTTTCTTCAATATATCACTTGTCAACCTGCTGCCATATCACTTGCAATTTTCATAGCAATAGAGTGTACGCAATAACTTCACTGTAATAATTTACCAGGAGTCTTTTTCGAATTCCAGAGATCCCATCTTCCACATCAAAGACTTCTTGTAGAAATGTTTCCATTAGCTTGCACAGACATTAGGTATTTTTTGGAAGCAGGAGATGTGAAAAATGACCAATGCCTTCACCAGGACAAAGAATCTCTAAGAAGAAGAATGAAAGCTTCCATAGACGCAATGTAAACCTGTTTCGCCTCTGCGCCGCTGTACCGAAGAGCCACGGTTATGCAGTGAAACACCAGCGCAGGGTGAAATTTAAACAGCGCAGTTTGAGGAGATTGTAAATTTTTTACTTTGAAATAACTCAAAATGTTTTATTTTCATACATTTCTGGAGTTTTATGAGCAAAAGGGTGTTAGTTGGAATTTTGGGGCGAATTATAGAAATCCTGTCCAATTTTTACTTTCAATTTAAACAGCCAGCCGTACGAAGACAAAATTTAAATGAAATAAATTTCTTAATTCTTTTCCTCTGTAAACTTAAAAAGGGGGAAAACACATGCCGTACAAAACGTAATAAATTTTTATGGATCCATAGTTAAAATTTTACAGTGAAATTTTAAAAGCAAAATTTGCAATAACTAACTTAAATAGAAAAAAATATTTAAAGACAATTAAAAGCACCCCTAAATAAATTGAAAACACTGAAATACATTATAATTATCCGACAACAACTTTAAAAACAAATTACCATGAAAACGTTTAGACAATCATTTGGAATGACCATTGTAAAAACCAAGAGCAAAGTTTTCACCCAATAGCCCAAACCATTTCACTTACAGCATTACATTTAAAAAGTCTTTAAAAGAATTTCACATAGCTAAAACCAAGTACCTCTGACTACAACAACAAAGAACGTTTTCGAACAACGTGGTAAAAGATTGCTAACATGGCCGACGGCATGCTGCATTCTTTGATGCTGCTTTGTTGCCTCCTGATGTTATTTCGCACATGCGCAGTGAGGTACGGAGGGTGGATAGCTTTGGAATGGTTTGCCCCTTTAAGGTAAGCTTCAGGGATATACATAATGTGTCTCTTCGGTCTGACGGAGCCACATTTGCCCCGGGGAACCTTTACTTCTTCTCCTTAGAGATTCTTTGACCAGGACTCGGACCACGGACCTCTCGAATACGCGCCGAGCATGCTGACCACTACACTACGAAGGCATGCTAAGAAAGCGGGGGGGAATACCTTATAAACTTAATTTTCATAGAACATTGCATAGCTGTTCATGTGTCATACACTGAGTATTATATTGTAAGCTAGTTAATATTTTTATAATGTTTATTAAACCTATTCTCTAAAAAATATCTGAAAGCTTTCAGATTTTATATTACGCTCAAAGGGGCGTTGTTTAACTTTTTGTGTTATCATTATTTATTAAATATCACGTCCTTCGCACTTAACTGTAAAATTCAATTCAACAGCAATGTCACAAAATAATTTAAAAAGAGCATATTTTTAGAATTTCTTATCAAAATCTCCCGCGCTTTTTTTTTTTTTTTTTTTTTTTTTTTTAAAAGTCCAAAATGGCTTTGTTCCTGGAGGACTATTGTTTTCGTTTTGCGATTTATGAAAGACTAGTTATGAAAGACTAGTGAAATGGATTTGCAAGTTGTAATTGCGAAGGGTCCCATGCTCTAAGAGGCCATTTTTAAAAGTACTTAATTTTTAAAAAAATGTATTTAACGTAAAACTTGCAAACTTCACACATGTGGAATATTAATTCTATATTTTTATCTCATTCTTATTTTATTGATTAATTTCATAGCATTTTGTGTGACACTAGTAGTAATTATTAATTAAATTTTATGCAGTTTATGATCTATATTTTGATTTTGTTATTTAATTACGTAAGGTTACATAAGGTTTAAAATTACGTAAGGTTCAAAAACATTCTTTTACTCAAACATACTGATTTCAATATATTTTATAATAATAAGCATCATTTTAGACAAAACATCTATTACTTTATACTACTCTTATAGACATATTCTTTAGTATTTCAACTATGAAAAATATATTCAACATACATAATTACTTAAAGGGATATTAAGAAGGAAATAATATGAAACCTTTACAGACACAACCATTGGAATTTTACGTCAGAAAAGTAACTTCTACTGCCATAATAACTTGCGGTTATAATACAAGCAAATAACCTGTAACGGTTACAGATACATGTGTATGTGCTGAGATTTTACATGAGAAAAACATGTTCTTTTTCCATAATTATTTGCTATAATATTACACGCAAATAATCTGTAACCATTACAGATATATCGTTTGGGATTTTACATTAGAAAAATATGTTCTACTTACATAACTATATGCTGTGATATTACAAGAAAAAGATCTGTAACCATTGCAGGCAAAATTCTTGTAAAGTTACAAAGAATGCACCTGTTACTCAAATAACCTATGGCATCCCAGTCTCCATGAGTTTTCATAGAGTAACGTTACAGAATTTTTTTTACAATGTAGGGCTTACCCTTAAAATTATGTATTTTTATGACGAATAGCTTTTAAGCTGTTTATTTTAATTATATATTTGCCAACCCAGACTACCTTGTATAGGTTTTTCTTTCATCCGTTTCAAGTTTAACCCTTTGCGGCACAGCGTGTTCGGTCTGGACACACCTAAAAATTTCCTTCTGTACGCACAGAAAAATTGAATGAAAAAGGATTTATAGGTTACTATAGGTTACTCTGAACCTTCTTTATTTATAGTAGATGGCAGCTCAACACAAACCAGTCCATATATTTTAGCAATGTTTAGTTTTTGAAGACCCTCATTTTTCAAAGAAATCTTCCAAATTTTTTTACGGTATAAAAGGAATTGTTTGAAAAGAAATTCTATGTTACTTTTTTGGCTGTATGCTAATCTCCTTATTCTATATTAGTTTTAAATTTTTACCTTGAAATCTTGCCTAAAATCAAACGGCGAACCCTAGGTGTGCCCAGACCGGGCTCACCGATAATCTAGGACAACTGAGAGTCTGTATTCTTTGTTTCTCCGCATCTCATCGGTCAGTGGCTCGTTTCAGCACTCTTTTCGAAGCTCTATTCAATCAGTGTGCCACTTTGGGTTCACCTACAGAATTAAAACGATAAGTGCTATCTTCACAAAATTTTACTTGTGTACTCCTCTAGGCCTAATTAGACTGTTTTTTTTTTTTTTTTTTTTTTTTTTTTTTTTTTTTTTTTTTTTTTAATTAAAACTTCGACTTTAAAGGGTAGCGTGCCGGAAAGGGTTAAAGGAAAAAAATATTTTGCAAAAAAGTTTTCTTGTTTTCTATTTTTTCTTTAAGTTCAATTTTAATTTAAATTGCAGGCACGTCGGGAAAAGAGACGAAGCTATTGAGACATAGCTAAAATAAGATAATTTTATTAACGAATAACCGCTTTCAGTCTCAACTGTTTGGTCTGACGAAAAGTGCCTATGGTATTACCTAAATTGGAGTTTTATCACACTTTTCCGTTGATAAGTCTGTGTGAAACCTCGAATTGGGCTAATTGACCAATCATTGAAATTCTTTGTACATTATTTCTTTGTCTTTAAAATGTTTTTGATTGTTTGCGAACAAAATATAGATTTTAATTTAAAAAGGTCGTAATAATTTTTTTTCTTCTAATTTCCAGTTTTGGTTTTTGTAGTTTATATTGTTTAGTAGTTATTACAGTAGGTTTTTTCGCGTAAAATTTAACTGCCTTAGTATTGTATTATTGTTTATACTTGGTGTTACTTGTATACTCTGAAACTGCAGTATCAAATGTACTTTAAAGCATTCGTGAATTTTAACTTTCCTCTTCTTAATCTTAGGAGATAATATAATCAATATTATTTAGTCAATATATATACATATATATATATATACTTTTCGTACTGCCTCATCCTATGAAAGTATCTTGTCTTTCTAAAAGTCCGATCGTTCTTTGTAGTGTTTAAGAAATTCTTAGCAGAGAAAGATGAACCGAGGAAGGGAAAGAAAAAGAAAACTTTTTAAATGCGTTGGACTAAGCATTCACGTAGGGTTTCTCACGAACTTTTTTATTTCCTTCTGGAGAATCACGAAACACTATAAATAGTCTAAGTAAAATAAAGCGTTTAAGGAATCGAACAATGTTTCTTTTACCAAACAAATATTCATTTCGTCAAGATTTGTCATTTCTGCTATGAAAGTTAAAAAAACAATGCTTAGAGCCGGTCATTCGTTTTAAAGTAACTCTTTATCGTACCTTTTGTTTCTTACACTTGGACAGTTCTTGCCAGACAATTCGTATGTCTCCTGTTTTACATATTTAAGAACACGACTTTGAAAATGCTCTGCTAGACAAGGGTGCTTAGCCGTGAATCATTGTATTTCCCCAGTTAGACGGAATAGAAACAAAGACCTGTTTCTTAAATTAGCCTTTTTATAGAGGCCAACAATACGGTTTGGATCTGTCTAATGGTCTTAAAACGTAAGACTGGTAAAATATGGCTCACCGTTTAAGTAAATGCTTGCTGACAATAGAGCTTCTCGTGGCGACGAAAAACCTAATTTGCATCAAAGTGACGTCACTTCGTTTAATCGAATACATTGTGTTCAGTTTCATAAGCTGTCATCACTTTTTGTGAAGAGATTTCTGTCAAAAGACCCGAATGAAAGCTTAACAAATTGCTTTTGATTCTGTCACAGATTTCTTTATAGTTCAATCGTGCAGGTATTGTTGAATCATCCTACATTGGGCAAGGGCTTACAGGGGCGCAGAGCAGAAAACCTCGGTCTCTGATCCGGGGACAGCCCCTGAAGAACATTAATTATTTAAGTATATGTATCCATACATAGGAATATAAAAAAGAACGAAGCGAAAAAAAATGGTCTTCATTGAAAATGTTCCAATAAGGAGAGGCCCTAGGGAGAACTTTGTATACTGTTCCCGGCTATTCGACACAAACTGGAGGCAGGTAATAATCCTAATATTCGGGAGCTATCAGATAAATGCGATGATCAGTATTAAACTTGATTCTTGAAAGATTCTTGGAAATTCTTCGGCAGATTCTTGAAAGCTCAGCGCTATTGCGCACAGACATTTCGCGCAATGCAAGACGAACGTCATTCTAATAATTATATTAATGAAACACTTCTTCCAATGCAGTGTAAGTCTCAGTTCTTCAGTTTTAGCTGAAACATATTTGAGAACAGTTTTGGGTAATGATGTAATGTAAGATTTACCGTTTTAATTAGTTATTTACTTCTTAGATGGTACCACTAAAACGTTATTTATAAATATGAAAATAAATACAAATATTTAGGAATATATAAATTCCATTAATTAAATTTAAATAACTTCATAAAATAAACTCCATCTTTAACACAGATCGACAAGTAATCCTCTTCAGTAAGTTAAGCAAAATTTTCATTTACAGAAATATTCCTGATTACGAAAATTCTTCTTAGCAACATTTAAAGAATATATTCTACTTTCCTGTTTTTTTTTTTTTTTTTTTTTTTTTTTTTTTTTTTTTTTTTTTTAAATAATATATCGACCTTTCCAGTGGCCATGTGGTTAAGACAGCTGTATACTGGGAGTTTGACTCGAGGTTGAACCCAGACGAATGAACTGATGCATGGTTGATTTCCGTGATTTTTCCCATGTGTTAAACGCCCCACGTTCATTTCTTCATGCTCAGCGCCCCTTAAGTCCTCCACGAAGACATCTCTTCCCTTAGGCAGATAGCTCTCGCAAGCTTTGACATATTCACATAACCTAACTTGGCTTTTCCGTTAATATTCGTGTCCACAAATCGCCGACACGGTTATTGGCCAACGAGTTGGCTGCGCATGGCCAATAGGTTGAGTCCCATGTGCATACGAGACAGTTCCTATAGAATATCTTCCAAGAAAGCATACCTTCTTTACTATGCGAGATTAATCAACGAATCAGTCTTTCATTTTGGTGCAGCTTTTATTAATCAAATGAATTTTCGTTGTAAGAAAGATTTATTTGAGCTTGAGCAGAACTTTATAAGCCAACTAACTCTGATTTAAATATGGCTACAATAATATATAATACAGAATTCAAATTTATACTTATTTTCTGCATGAAATCTGAAAGCTAGTATCTGCAAGAAATGTGTGCTGGTTTCTACTGATCTGCTCGGAATCCTTACTTTCTTCTGGATGGCATTTTTTGCGCCTGAAACGCAACTGTTTGCAAATCAGGTTTCACTTCAGCAAAGCACAAACGGCAAAGTCGTTATCTGCACTAACTCCTCAAAACTCATCGCTGACGCAATGATCGCGACTGTAGTGTAATGTTAATGTTACTCTGTCTGGCTATGTTTTGAGAATACAGAGCATTCTGCGAGGTTTCTATTTAAACGGAACGGAAATTTCTGATCGCAACCCTAGCAGAGAAGCAAGAGAAAAAAATAGATGAAAAACTTAGAAATTTCGTGTTAAATGATAAACTCTAACGAAGTAAAAGATTTATAAGGTCTCGATTAAATTCCTAACTGGTTATCTTATCTTAATATTCTTTCATATCTATCTCCTTTCCATTCTCCTGCTAGGATTTAAATTTCTAGCTCGCGCGATATTCAAATGAAGTAGAATGAAGAGACTATTTGAAGGAAGGTTTTAGAGGGTAGAACTAGAGCGTGTTCTGCCTGCTTGAAGGCGACGTAAATTTGATGCTACTCAACGCATTATGTCAGACCCAGTTTCCACGCTATTCCAATTGTGAAGCCGTTAGGTTAAACTTATTTTCATTAGTTTTAATTCATCCATTATCTTTGATTAACACGAAACTGTGTTGGCTTCTGTAAGCACGAGTTGGTGCCGTCTGTTAACCTTTATTTGAGTTAATAAAAGGGTCCTTTGCACCTTTTCCCTGTGTCTGTAGTGCTTACAAGTAATAGCGATAATTCGCCACTAGTCTTTCAGAGTTTTAGTCTAGTGTATGCTTTCTAAGAAGACCAAATCAGTTTTTTTTTTTTTTTTTTTTTTTTTTTAAACCCAAAAGGAAGATTATTCCCGAAATTAGTCTCGAAAAGGCATTTTGCGCTGAATCACTATAAATGGCATATCATTTTTTCAGATTGTTGCCATTAAATATTATCTTTATTCTATTTAAAGAAATTAAATAATGAAGAATCTGCCTGAATGAATGCATGTTTCTCGCACTGTGATAAAACAACAGTACCTAAAGACATCCAATTTTGAATAATGTAGTCGTCTACTCTAATATGAGCATCTGGAAGCCCGAATTTGAATTTGTAATTTGTTTTATTATCTATTTCATATTTAGTAAAACTTTATCGAATTTTTGGTGAACAAATTCAATGATTTCAAAGCCACTAATGGCAACACTGTGCAGGGGGAAAAAATCATCTTTATCTCCAGCGCGCAAGACTGTGTATCGGAAATTCTAAGGATATGTTTGATCTTTTAAAATTATTTTGCCATATTGCTATTGAAATGAATCTAATGGTTTAAGTGCGAAGAACATGATATTTAATAAGTAAAGGTAATACACAAAATGTTAATAATAAAAAGAAGAAAAAAAAAGTTTTGCAAAGACATCTTAAGTAAGAAAACTGAACTCAAACTGAATCTTAAGTTAAGAAACTCATTTATTGTGCTGTTACTGCAATCGCATTCTTCCGAAATTAAAGAAATCACATAATTTTCATCTGTAGGTTTTTCGGACGGTAATGTTTTTCCTCTTGAAAAAGAGGGACTTGTGTCTGTTCGCCCTGAAAATCGATAGAATACAATGTATTTTTCTAAGTATGGGACGGGGTTTCCCGAAAAATGTTATCGTTCTAAGGGATCCGTGAGCCGACAAAGTTTGAAGGCACTGATCTAGAATAAATAAGTTGTATGCTCCAAATTGGAAAAGTTTATTATTAAGAGAGGACTAAAAAGGAAGAAAGGTTATTAGAAGAAAAAGAAGAAAACTAGAAGGCTCATTAGAAGAGTTTACTGTGTAGTGGGTGAATCAGTTGTTAGCCCACGGGATGAGACCAGACTCGAACAATTTGTATTTTTGGGAAAGGAAAGAAATCTAATAGAGCAAGTTTTTACATTAAAATATATAAATTTTATTATATAACGGTCATATAATAAAATTTATCTCTCTATATCTCTGAAAACTGAGGTATAATAAAGACATAAAACATAATAAAAATTCAGGCCTAACTGGCATTGATTTTGCATGGATGTGATAATAATAAAAAATATAATAAATAAATTGGCTAGTTTTGTTTACTTCGCTTAGCTTCTATTGTTTTGACCTTTAGCAAGATTTCTGTTATTGATAATTCGTTTGCGTCGATAGACCGTGACCTTGATTATGCAGATGAGAAAAACCACTGAGTGCGCAGTTCGTTTTCATAACAATGTTTCACTTTTCGGAAGCCATTTTCCCCGCCCTCAACTTCGTTGCCATGTAGAACAATTAAGCCTTCATTTACAGTGAAAATCTATTTTACGGCGTAAGAAGGATTATCTCGGGAAAGTACACTTTTAAAGGGTGTTGGAACCCAAAAATCTTCAAAAAGTGGTGATTTCGGATTTCTGCATTTTCAAATTCTCTACACTTTTATCTTTCTAAAAATACCATTCTTTAATCTCTATGAAAATTAGAACTGTAAAAAATTTAGTTTTAATTTGTCATCGAATGCTTTGATAAATGGGGATTTTTACATAAAACCGCGTTTTTCTCCAAACGTGATTTTTTTACACTCGATGTACCTTTTCTCAGGAACTACTGCTCATAGGTATCTAAAGTTTTTATGGCTTATTTATTAGGTTTCCTAATATTTACTGAAATGAGCTTTTTTTGATAAACTAAGAAAAAAATTTTTTTAATTTTTTGTGTGAGAAAAGTGCTAAATTTTACTATGCCTAACAAAATATTCTGTAAATTACTCTTAAAATTCAAAATGTTTCAAAAGCTCATTTCAGTATAATCAGATAGGTATACTTTAATTACACAAAAAATTTCAAGCGTATATCTACAGCAGATTTTTGAGAAAAGGTACATCGGAAATGGCCAATTTAACATTGTCGGTATAGGGGTTGCTGATACCCCTTAATCGGCAGTCAGTTTTCGTGGACTGTTCCAAAATGCAAGATGATTCAGGATGATTGGTCCTGTTATCATTTCTGAAATTTATGAACACAGAAGGGCAAATAGTACACAAGAAAAAAGAAACTTTGTTTTACATATAACTATTGTTAACTATTACATATATCATGCGCCTTTTATTGGCTTCTAGAAAGCCTTTCATGCTCTAATAAGTCGAATAAATGAGTGCCTTAAACTCTACCAAGGTAGCTAAAGCTGGAAACAACATCTAAAGTAGGCAACTCGTGCCTTAAAATCTTTCATTACCTAATATTTTCAAATAAACCCTCAAGACAGCTCGGAGAATGCAAATAATAATATTAGGTCATAACATTCTATTGATAGTATTATTAGGATCTTAAAATTGATGATTTTAAATGTATAAAAATAACACCTTACCTGATTTTCAAAAATAAAAGTTTTAAAACTTAGGATTCCGTTTCAAAATGCTTTACAAATCATTGCCATCCTCAGCTTCAAAAATTAAATTAAACGTATTGGTATTTTCCAGTGCTTTCTAATAACCGAGTCAGTATTTTTGTGTGTTTAACAGTTTTTATAAACTTTGTGAATAAACATGTCAGAAGAGAAATAAAAACTTTGAACTTTTTTTACAATTCCAAACAATAACACTTTTTACGAGTAAAGATGTCCGGAGTAGCCGCCCAGACGGTATAGTTAGGGAAGCCTGACTGCGATACTGAAGGGCCTGGATTCGAATACTGGAGAAAGCATGTCTGTAACTGTCCGTCTCTTCATAGGAGGCGATGGTGGCCCACCTATTAGGTGCCTCCATAATAAAGAGACCACCCCATCTGGCCTTCTATATAGATTAATGGACTGTGTTACACTGTAACTGTTCCCAATCTGCCATTTGGGGAAAGAAAAAAAAAGATGTCCGGAGTAAATCCGAATACTTTCATCAATATACATCCCAAATATAAATAGTATAGCGAATATAAAGTATGACAAAACTTAACACTTTGTAAACATGAACACTGATCAGCTCAGTCCGTTTCTGTTCTCCTTTCCTAATATAATACATGATGAAACTGAACGAGTGCGCAAAACTTTAGCGGGTAGATAGAAGCTATACGAGCAATTTTCGTCGTTCGATGTATGGTGGGAACGCAAACGGCGAGCTACTAGGTGGCATTCTAAATGGTATAAAAAAGGGTCGACCTCTTACCCAACGGCGTTTTATACCGTAAATTGCCGAGACGATGGCTGGTTATACGAAGTGGTCCTATGAACTTGGCAACGAAGGTCACCGGATCTCTCGTTTTTGGACTTTTTCTTGTGGAGTCAAATGAAAAGCCTAATCTACGAATGCGCCGTTAACCTCTTCGTCGTCCGTAACGCGTCTAGCGCGTTCAAGTGAAACGTCCGCAGGGCGGCTGTAACGCGCTACAAGCGTTCTTCTACATTTTAAAAACTTTTAAACGTTTAAAACGCTTCCTAAATGTTTACTTGTTTGAGTTTTTATTTTTGCTTGTTCTAATACCTCGCAGCAGACTCCTTAGCTAAAGAGGCAGCCAGTAACATTAATGCCAAACCTCTGACCATACCAGCACCTCCCTCCTATCTTAAGGGCCAACTTACCCGTATGGCAATCCGTAAATGGCAGACAGAATGGGATGCTGCAGATACTGGAAGAAGAACATACAAATATCTTTGTAAAGTAACCACAAATCGGCTTATAGCCATCCCACCACTAGTTAATTTTATCACAGGGCATGGACCTTTCCCGTCATATTTCCACCGTCACCGTATCACAAACACGGATATATGTGTCTGTGGTGAAGACGGGGCACCGGATCACTACATTTTTACTTGCCCGCTTACAGTCAATCACCATCTGCCCATATCTGTAAGCAATTCCGAGCCATATCATCGGTTCATAATACAGCACAAGCCTTCCATCAATAAAATCTGCAAAGTTATAGATCAAATAACGGCATTGGGTCAAGACATATGTCAGGCCACTTAATAGATAAGTACTTACTTATCTCCTTCCGTACCAAATCTTACGTACTCAACTAAAAGTATTTCTTCACATTAGCAATCTATGGATCAGCTGTGTACCAAATGGCAAATCTCTATGCATCTGCAACATATGTGACTCAAATGTATATCGAATTTGTAATACATGCAATAGTACAAATATACGTATCCTATATGCCAATCACTATCTGCACTACAAAGTGAGCATATTACTTCTATAACAATCTGTATTAAGTATTATATATATAATCTCCAATCAGTAATATGTATTACGTACCAGAACTATGCGTAATTCAAGTGCCTGTAATGTATTATGTATAATCTGCGAACTGTATTATGTATAATCTGTATTATGTACAACAATCTGCATTACGTGTCGTGTATAATAAGCAACCTGCACTACGTATTACGTACATGTATTATGTACCAGTACGCCTTATATACATGCATTATGTACTTGAAATCCGTATTATGTATTTTGTACCAATCGCGTCTCATATTGCAAATCTCTTTGCAACTGCAACATATGTGACTCAAATGTACAATCTGAAGTACATGCATTAGATGAAATACACATATCATATGTGTCAACTACTATCTACATGTCAAATTAAGCAAATTAATTCCACCACAATCTGTATTAAGTATTATGTATAATCTCCAATTTGTATTATGTACCTGTACTATATGTAATTCAATCGCCTATAATGTATTGTGTATAATCTGCAAACTATATTAAGTATTATGTCTAAACTGTAATATGTACGACAATCTGCATTATGTACAGTGTATAATCTGCAAACTGCATTATGTATTATGTATCTGTACTATGTACCAGTAAGTACCTGTATTATGTACTGCAATCTGTATTTTATATACTATATTTTATGTATAATCTGCAATCTATATTATGTAATATCTACTGCATTGTGTGTAATTCAAATGCCCGTAATGTATTGTGTATAATCTGCAATTTGTATTATGTTTTATGTATAATCTGTACTATGTACCTGTATGCATTATGTACCAGTATTATGTACTTGCAATCTGTATTTTATGTACTATATTTTATGAATAATCTGCAATCTATATTATGTTATATGTACCCATATGCATTATGTACCAGTATTATGTAACTGCAATCTGTATTTTATGTATAATCTGCAATCTATATTATGTAATATGTACCTGTACTGTGTGTGATTCAGGTGCCTGTAATGTATTGTGTATAATCTGTACTCTGTTCTATGTATAATCTGTACTACATACTTGTATGCATTATGTACCTGTATTATTTACTTGCAATCTGTATTATGTATAATGTACCAATTGCATATCAAGTTGCAACTGCAACATATGCGACCCAAACGTATATCCAATTTGTAGTACATGCAATTGATCCGGTATACATACCATATAAGTCAATCAATATCTGCATTTCAAATTAAGCATATTAATTCTATAACAATCTGTATTATGTAATGCGCATAACCCGCAATTTGTATTATGAAGTATGTACCTGTATTACACACAGTGTAGGTGACTATAATGTATCTGCGACTTGTATCATGTATTATGTAAGATCTGTATTATGTTTAACAATCTGCATTATGTACTTGTGCATAATCTATGTCAATCACTATCTGCATATCAAATTAAGCGTAATATCTCCATAACAATCAGTATTGTGTATGGTATATTAATCAGTATTAAATAATCCTAAGTATTATGTACCAGTATTGTCCTACTCACAGTGCACTATGTATCCTGTATGTATGTAGTTTATTTGTATTGCGCATTATGCACCTCCAAAAGATATGTATCATATATAGTATATTAATTAGTTTTAAGTAATCCCACGTATCATGTAACACTATTGTCCTACGCACAAAGTACTATGTATTCTGTATGTATGTTGTTTATCTATATTATTTGCATTATGTACTTGCAATCTGTATTATGTACATCATGTAATCTGCATGTATTTAATTTTCTCTTTTGTACTATGCATTTCGCATAAACTATGTACTTGCATACTGCACAACCTTTAACATAAGTAACCCGTACTATATGCATATCATTTTGTTACATATCACTTAAACGCATTCCCGTATTGCATTATGCACAGCGCATTATGTATATTGAATTTTTAATAGTCTTTGTTTATATGTGATATGTCCCCCGTCTTTGTGTTTATTTATTCATTTATTTATTTGTGTGTGTAATTTGTGCATTATGTGTTCCATGTCATATTTTTAATTAATTTTAATGTGTATATTAATGTGTTTTATGTAACGGCTGTTTGTAATTTTTATATATAACATATGTACTACGTTCCCACACAATGTCTTACATCAGTTATAGCCCCTGTATGGCCATGTAACAAATTTATTTAAGATCCAAATGAACTCCCGGTGCAGCCTCCTGGGGCTCCAGGGAGTTGATGTTTCTAGATAGTGGAGGGCGCGGGACATACGCCTGTTTACCTATGTTAAACACCAGGCGTCCCCGTCCTCCGTAACCTGTAACCTGTTCTAATACCTCCTATAGGGTAGCACTAATCAGGCATTCTACTTCTAATTGAATTTGCCCCGGGTTTTATGAATATTCGCGCCATTTTACATAAGATACAAGACAATGAGAGATGGCTTCAACGTCTACTCAGCAAGAAAAGAGAAAAAATGAGGTTGTGAATTGGAAAGACAAGAAGGATATAAGTTTGATGAGTATAGTCCATAATAACTCGATGATTGATGTTGGAACACGGAAAAGAACTGTAAAAAAACCAATAATTGTAAAAGATTACAACAACAAAATGGGAAGAGTGGAACAGATGTCACGCTACGAAAAATAGACGGCCGCTGGGGAGAAATTTTCGCGGACAGGAGAGGACGGCGAAAGGGTTAAAACGAATAATGGATCTAATCGTCAGGTTGTCTTTGTCGCCGGCGATACTCAGGAAATGCCTTGTATCTTCGCAAATGTGCGTGAGTCCCCCTATCGCGCAAAATGTGAAGCCTACAGCTGGCGGAAGGTCTTTTGAGCATGCACATCAATTACCTTTCTGTTAATAAAATGTTTTCTGAAGTATCTCTGCTCATTCTTGTGTTAATTCTTTAAATGTGAAAGTGGAAAACTATCCTTCTCACCACCTGCCTTCCGACCATACATTTTCTATGACGAATATTGCTCAAAGAGCTACCTTCTAGCACCCCCTAAAGTTTTGCCCATTTGTTCAGATTCACCCTGTATACGAGAAATTAAAAAACAATGTTGGTTCAAAACTGTTAACCCGTCCTCAAATGACTTGATTTTTAAAAATTCAATTTCGAGGGCGATCTGAGTTTTTTTGTTCTTTTATTGCATTTGATTCAATTTATTTTTATTTTTTAGTCGGCATCTATTTCCCTGAATATCTTACTATCAGAGTGAAATTTTATTCTAAATTTTTAACTTTTATTTATTGTATCTATTTATGTTTATTATTTATTGTATTATTTATATATTTATTTCTTGATATTTTATTTTTATTATGTAATTATCAAAATTCTAAAATTTTATTGTATTTTACATAACAACACAGTTGGTAGATGATTCCATCAGTTGAGCGTAAAAGCTGAATGTCTTAAAGGCGGTGCAGCTGCTCATCTGATGGTAAATAAATAAATAAATAAATATCAGAGTGAAATTTATTTTGTTTTAATTTGCATTTATAAAAATATTTTAAGATTAACTTTTTGGAATATTATATATTTATTCATCGTTTTAGATACTTGCACTTATTTTACATCGTTTTAGATACTTGCACTTATTTATGATATTGTAAATTAGTTCACAGCAACATTTATTTGTATTCAATTAAAATTTCAAAATTAATAATCCTAATTTAAATTAATTTTATACGAATAGAGAATATTCGTTAAATTCTGATATTTCAAGATACAATATAAAATTTCTTTCTAAACTCAGATCATTTCTTTTTTCCTTCATACAGATCAGTCTTAAGATGGACTTCCCGTCCAGGAGTGTCAATCACCACGTAATGATTCCACCAGATGCGATCAAAAAAGAAAATCTGGATGATTCCTGTGAAGAAACGCTGATGTCCATCCAAAAGGTTCCTTCTCTTAGTGATTTGTCTGAAGATAACTCTTTAGGTAAATACTTTATTAATTCCCCTCCTTTGTTACTTTTTTCAGTATTCTTTTATCTTTTGATAGCAAGGAAAAGGAGAAGACATGTCTCCAACATTCGAAAAAATGTTAAACAAACGTTCCCTTTGTGTATTTTGCTACAAATCTTGATTTGTTTAATTTTGTTTTTAAGATCTGTTGGATATTCCTTGATTCGAGATGAAATAAAATTTTCAGATAATTTAGTAATAATAAATGTAATGCTATGTAAAGTATATTTTAATTTTATAACAGTTATTTTAATTCGGATAATCTTTCCTATCAACCCTTGTTTCCACTTACAACTCCCTTACCAAAATGAGTTTTTAGAATCGCGTTGAAGTAAATGAATAGAATTAAGAAAATAAGGAATTTAAGAAAGGTTCAACTTAGTGCAGTAGAGAAAGCTAGGAATTCTTAATAGCGCGTGTTTGCCTTCAGGCCTCGGCTGTATTGATATTCGCTGGCTAAGTTTAAATTAAGGGCCAGCTACGGTAGATAATCGTGTTAGCTTCGACTAAGTCTCTTAGTTAGTTCTTATTATGAGTTTAAGCCCGAGTAGAGGCTTTGTTGTAAGCCCGAGAAAGGGTCCGACTGTGACTTTGAATGAAATAAAGAGCAGTTTGACTCTTCTTGAGTCTATATCTTTAGTTATTTGAACTCAGCGATAAGTTGCTATACATTTCACTAGGTTCCTCAACGTTCATCTTAGAAAAAAGGCGTGAAAAACTCTATAGCTAATTAAAATCTTATGGATTATGCTGCTGAGCACTTTTAGCGTTAGAGTTACCAAATTTGGAAATTTACTTCTGCGTTTCTGACTGGTTGAAAATAAGAGATTCATGTTTTCTGATTTCTGTTTTTAAGTTTTTCTGATCAAAGTGTTGAGCACCGTACTAAAAGTTCACAATTACATTTGTCAATGAATTATTGGATAATAAAGGACGTACAAGAGTAATATTATAAATGCAGTGCAGCGCGTGACGAATATTATGAGAAAGCTAAGCCGGAAAATTTAAAAATAAAATAGCACGTGCATTTAATAAATAAATTCAACGTCTATATATAATAGAATTCGGAAATATGCAACCGGCAAAAATAGGCAACGATGAAAAAACAAATAAAATTAAATAAATAAATATCTTTATTATATGCGGCTTAAGTGTCTGTTTGTCGCCGATAGTTTGTTGGTTGCTTGCTTAACTGTACTAGCCAATCGGGTGAAGTTGCCACGGCACAGGGTTGCCTTTTCACTTGAGACGTAGACAGTTTCCTGTAAAACTTGCCTTTGCTATGACCATCCATAAGTCTCAGGGCCAAACGGTTAAGCGTGTTGGCATTTTTTTACCTGAGCATGCATTTGGACACGGTCAACTTGATGTTGCCTGTTCAAGAGTTCGTGAAAGAACGGACGTAAAATTAAAAATAATGGATGGTCATCTGCAAGGTGAGCTTAAAAATGATGGAAAGATCTACACAAGAAATGTTGTGTTCAAAGAGATCTTTGACATGTGAATTAACATTTTATTATTTCAATCACCTTTATTTAATGAGCTAGCGGTGGCTCTTAAGAAATGTACCGCCAGTGGTTTCCTTCATTTCACTCTACTTTAAGCAATTAAGCAAGTAGAAGGGGGAAACCCCGTGGGGCAGTAAGCAAAGGGGCGTCCTCCCCGCCTGCCCTGGCTAATTCAATTTGAATTAGCAGACACCTTTGCACAAATCATTTTAATTACAATTTATAATATCTAGAACAGCGGTCATTTCGTATGACCGCCGGGCTTTCTAGTGTTTCATGTTTGGCATTCAATCGGCGTCTGCAAAATGAACAAAGAAGACAAATTGGATGCATGCAGAAAATGGCAGTCGGCAGTCTGTAAAAAGGATGCCATTGGTTGGAGGGCGAAAACCACGCATATACCGCATATTTCGCTAGATAAGCCGACTTCCAGATAAGATAAGGTATAAATTTTAGTCAAAGTTTTATGATTCTAACATATATTTGCCTTGAAATTCGACTCCCAAACTATCAGCGACATACGAATTTAGTACCCCGCTGAAACGCCCGCGTATCAGCGAGGCGTTTTTTATGTCTCGAAAGCATGACTTTCGGATATATATTTAATTTATATATAGCATTGTTCTAATATAGGTATTTTGACACAAAATCGGACTTTTTCTGAAATGGCATGCCATTTTTTTTTTTTTTCCATATTTCGATTCTACGACTCAAATGATACCGAACTGCCATGTTTTGTAAAAATCGTAGCAGTAATTTTTAAAAAATTAGCTCTCAAGATTTTAGCTCCTCAGTGTTAATTGATTTTTGCTATATATTTTTTAATATCTTTTTTTTATTAAACTTATTTGATTCTTCCTTTCATATTTCGAAATTTAGGTTCATTCCAAATAAAATTCGCCCATTTTTTATGACTTATTTTAAAAATTTGTATTTTAAAATAATTTCTATAAATTTTGAAAAACATTTGGTTTATAACCTATAAAATTTTTAACATCGTCTTAAAGTAGATGGATTTCTAGGTACATTTGCAAAAATTAGAGTTTTTTATTCAAAATTTTCGAAGATATACATGAATTTACATATTGGCACGTTTTGAAATTTGGCATATTTGTTATAAGCGATAATAACGCCAAACGCCAAATGTGGTTTATGCACTTTGTTAAAATTATTTGAAAGTATGAACGATGACTTTGTACCTGATTATTATAGCACATCCTTAATATAACTGTATACCTAACATGTACGATAGTAGTGAAAAGTCTCAGCAGTCTCCGCCATGCACCTTCTTTCCATGTTCTGGTCCTTATTTCAATGTTCCTCGTTTCGTGGCCAATACCCGAAGGACACAGTACTAAGCTGCTTATTTATATTTATTCATGTATTTATTTTTAATTCCATGGAAGGGATCCAACAGGCTTA
Organism: Stegodyphus dumicola; assembly: GCF_044657685.1. Lineage (NCBI taxonomy): Eukaryota > Metazoa > Arthropoda > Arachnida > Araneae > Eresidae > Stegodyphus > Stegodyphus dumicola. Next base: position 158,057,823 of record NC_140770.1, read on the forward strand.
AAAGCACCTAACCCAGTGGGCCAGTTGTTCCGTCGATGGTGAAAAGAAAGAAAGAACGATGACAATTTTTTTTTCCACTCGTCTGCAATGAAAAAAAGCAAAGGAAAATAAGTTGTTATAAATTAAGATGTTCGATGAGTGAATTATTCTCGGCGCAAACTGAAAAAAAAAATGAGCCAAGTCAAATGTTTGAATTGCTACGTAAATTTCGCACCATATTTTACAAAATTTAATTTTTGGGCATAATTTGAGTCGTATAATCGAAATGTGGAAAAAAATGGCATATCATTTCAGAAAAAGTCCGCTTTTCTGTCAACGATTATTAGAACGATGCTATATATAAATCGTATATATATTCTAAGTCGCGCTTTCGAGACATGAAAAACTGAATTAGATTTTCGCCAATCGGCTCAGTAGAACGAGAGATATAGAACTGTGCCGTCTGTTCAAACAATTTGTGCTGTAAATGTGCCCAGCGTAAAATTTGCAAACTGTGTGCCTAATCACGGAACCGACGAAAAGAAGGAAATGTGAAGTAAGCTTCAAGTTAAAAGTCGTGAAACGGGCTAAAAAAAAGAGCTGCCACAAGGCCTTTTAGTATAACAGAGATGATGGCAAGAGACTGAACAAAGAACGAAAATGCTATTTAAAAATGCCAGGAAAAATTGTTCTATAAAGAGAGATATAGCTTGCTGGCCAGATTTAGAAAGTAACGTTGCAGAATGGGTATAAGAAAAGAGGCAAAATCATTATGTTGTTACAAGAAATATGATTAGGCCTTAGGCATTAAAATGAGCAGGGGCCAATCAGCCAATCTAGAACAAGGCGAAGAATTTAAAGCAGTAGTAGGTTGGTGCAATCGTTTTACGAACAGAGCCAAATCTGGTAATAAGTCAGAAACAAAAAATGCGCAAAAATTATCACAAAATCTTGACCTTAAAGTCAAGCGTTTTCAGAAGTTTGTTATTGGTATGAGGCAAAAATACAATTTTCCATTTTTGATATTGGTAATATTGATTAAACACCGATGATAAACAATAAAACTGTGGAAACAAGAGGCGTAAGAACTGTTCAAATCAGAAGTACAGGCCATGAAAAAAGCCAGGTTTACACTTTTCGCCACTGATACAGGCTTCCGACCTAAGGCAATTGCGAGAATTGCCAAACGGAATTAGTGCCTGGTCAGTGGAAGTATTCAACCTCTCCATCAGCGTGCCCCACATGCCAGCGGCATTTAAATTCAAAATTGAAGAGTTACAGAGTCACAGCAGTTTGAGGTATACATAATCATGTGTGCCAATGGCTACGAATACATTCATTAATTGTATACATTAGATATAATAGCATAATAATAGACATATTGTATCCACACAAGATTCACATCAACTTCAACCATCTTTGCAAATAGTATATAATGTGAAGGCGTAATAGGAATGAAAAACAGATGGGATCTCTTCAAAATAATAACAAGATGATATAATAGTTTAAGTACAAGAAAAATAGTTTGTTCTATTTCTACATGACGAAAGGTACTGTGCTATTTACAGTTTATAGATCATTCATATTTAGTGTGCAAGATATGTACATTAACAAAAATAAGTATAATCAATACATTTTAAACAGTACTGGAATGAAATTGCAATAGAGATGCAACAAGTACTATACAGTGAGTACATAACAGAACGTACCTAGGCAAAGATAGATCACAAAAATGATGATGATTTACAAATTACCGACACAGTATACATTGATTTGCTTTTCCTAGGTTACTAAAATAAGAACTATATATTGTATTGTCAGAATCATCAAGGGATACAAAGCTATATATTATACTGTCAAGATCATCAGAGAATACTAAAGCATTACATTAGTAGGTTTACACTAGTAGTAACATGCATAGCAGATCGATCAAAGTTGACACACATAGTTATTTTCAAGAGGAAATCTACTCCTAAAATAAAATTCCCGGCAAGTAAAATTGTGGATGGAAACTATGTGGCAGTGGTGGCCACGTGCCCTACGAAATCAGCACTGTTTGTTGGACATGTTTCGCAGTCATATAACTGAGAACACTGAAAATCGCTTAGCACAGAATAGTACTAAGATACATGTTATACCGGATGATATCACATTCATAAAGCTGTACTCGGTAGTGGGTGCTCTATCTTGGATCGGCAATGCTCGTACTGGGGTCGTCAAGTCGGAACAGGTTGTCGTGAGTGTTACCGTGGCCTTCGAGATAACATGGCCTGGTTAGCTACGAGTGACGTCACGAAAGGCGTCCGATTCTTCCGTGACTTTCTTTGCTTCAGATTTGAATGCGAGCGTTTTGTTCGATGTTTAGAGTGTTTTGTTTTTAATAATGCATAATAATTAAATTTCCAGAGACTTGAAAACGTATATAAAAGGTCGTATATTCATTTGCAGTTAAGATTAATAACTTAATAAATATTAATTTTTAAGAAATATTCACGAAATTTTCTATGCCATGTTTAGGTTATCTTGTGCATTTTTTTACACTGTATTGTAATAATTTGTTAAGATACACTCAAAAAAGAAAGTATTGAAATAAGTACATAAAAAGGCTGTTATTTATTAGCATAAAAATGTCTTTACAGTTTGAGAAGGAGAGGAATGAAAGGATTTAGAAATATAAATAATTCACTAACAAAAGTAAATATAATTTAGCAAATTAAAAGATATAAAAAATAACTTTTCCTTAAAACTATAAATATTTCAGAGCTTGCAAACATTATGCAAACGTATTTTTAATTCATTTAAATTGCTATCTAATAAAATGAACAGAAAAGCCACAGAAAAAATTTAAATCTCAAAACTTTGTAAATTAAATAAATTACAATTTTGCTGCAACATTACAGAAAATGAATAATTTTCACATATTTATATGTTATCTATAGCAATAATTATAAGAATATTTACATCATTTAATAATATTTACATTATTAGTTATATGTAGATGCATAATAAATAATATATTTGCAAATAAAAGCCATCCATATAATGTTTCATAAAAGCGTAAAATCAATAAATTTGCCAACGAAAACCTCAAAACAACTATACATAGAACAAACCATCATTTCTGTCTAATTAGGAAATACTGTGCAAGTTGTACTAGTATACTGAAGCAATAATTAATCGCAATTGATAATTTATTTTGAAAAATTATGAAGCATTATCAAATAATAAGGAAACAGCAAAAGGATTAATAAATTTAAATGTAAAAGATATATTATTGAAAATATATTTGAACTGCATCATATTTAGTACACTATTTTTAAAAAATAAAAGTGTCATGTACATACTCATATCCAGAGTCGTAGCTAGGGTTTTCAGCGCCCAGGGACAGCTGAAGATTTCGCGCCCCCTACTGCATGCCAAGGATGGAAAACATTTAATTCTAAAATTTTGTAGCATCAGTTTGGCGCCCCTTGGATTCTGCGCCCGGGGACAGATGCCCCCCTTGCCCCCCTCTAGCTACGCCCCTGCTCATATCTTTTCATCACGTATTCTTGATTTTTTTAAGTTTCCTTTCATCGATTTTTGTATGCATATTATTTTGAAGAACTTTAGTATAAATGTTCAAACAAATATTTGAAACGGTGCTCATTATTTTTTTTAATCTGATAGAAAAGGGAATTCCACACATTAAACAAGTTTCATGAACATCAAACATGTTAATGTTTTGTACATATATCTCGGTAAGTTTGACCAGTAAAGAATGCTGTTCAACTTCTTTACTGGTTCTTCTTTACTTTCAACTGGAACGACTTTATCTCCTAGATAAACTGCTATATCTGTATGAAGCGATACAAAGATACTCTTTTTCAATTTTAGGATATGGATGAAAACTGAGCAATAAAATATAAATACCAGCAACAGATTTGTGCAAAATAATATTTGAAGTATCTGAAATATTTAATTTATTTGGTAACATAGAAGAAAAATCCTCAAATGATGCTATTTTGTCCTTTCTCAAAAATTCATTAAAAATATGCTTCTCCATCTTAGCTCTTTTTTCCTCCCTGCTCATCCTCTGAGGAGTTGGACTTTCAGATAAGTATTTTGGACAATCAGAAAAAATGCATTGGTAAGCATCGTTATTTAATTTAGGATGCCCTCTACACATCTGGATAAAAGTACCTTCGTTTGTTGGTAAATAATCATAGCGAATAATATCATCTTTTCGAAATGTTTTTCACACACAACGCTGCGCTCACTTGAAATAAAATTTTTCCTTGGAATTTTTTTGATCCATAAATCCCGTTTTACTGTAGAAATTTGAATACTGATACATATTCATTAGTGCCATCGTAATTGGATTTGCATGCTGGAACGCAACATCGTGCAGGCATGATGAAGACAGCTCTACGTAGACGTCGATCGTTATTCTTGTTAACAAATAAGTTAACTAGTAATCTCAATTTAAAAACAAAAATATCCTTAACAACATTACTTAAATTTAGCAATAAAAAAGACACGAATAATAAAAATATACAGCACGCAATCAACGTAATAAGAAGTCTTCGCTAGCAGTGTCCATACAATGCAGTGCGAAGGGTGAAAGTTCAGACGCCTTACGTGACGTCAAATCACGTGATTCTGCTGCTGACCAGGCCATCTAATCTCAAAGGCCACGGTATTACAGCCAGTGATAGAGCTACTGATGCCATGTAACCGGATAATTCCAAGCCTATGATTTAACTTCGATTCTCATACCTGTAGACGTCTGTCTGAATAAAGCGTTCAAAGATCATATCGTTAATAATGGAATAACCGGGTGAGGAGTAGCGAAAAGTCGTATAAGAAAGGTAGAGCTATGTGGACTCCCTCACTCAATGTATTTTGTGATTTCGCCATCAAATCGTGGGAAAAAGCGAAAATGGAAACAGTGATCAAATCTTTCAAAACGTGTGGGATATCTAATGCTAGGTAGAGCACTGAGGAGAAGTTGTTATGCGATATTGATGACGAAGCGGAAATAGACTCGCTAGATACTGAATGGGACCGATACGACGAGCTTTTCAACAAAGAAAGTGAGGATGTACTTCAGGAGCTATGTGCCTTAGACTATGAACGATTTTGCAGGATTTTAAACACATTAGTGAGAGATTTGTTTTATTTCATAATGGTTTTAATTTATATAAATTTCAATCTAATTTTTGTGTATCTGTCCTATAAGACGACCCCGGATTTTGAGGGCCTTTTTTATAATTCAACTATTGTCTTATCTGAGGAAATATACGGTTGCATTACTTCTGAAGAAACGACTTCTTTTCAAGATCGATTCGTTTAAATAATGTAATACTTCCATTCTAAGATTCTACCAATTGTAACACAGAGATATCGATTTTTGTACCAGAAACAGAAAATATTTTGAGCGTATGAAAATACAAATGAAACACTAAAAGTGTATCTAAAGAATATTTTCTGTTATAAATCAATTTTCTAGCACCTTTTGAAACACTTTTTAACAAACAATTTCAATTTCGTGTACCGAGCTGATATTATGAATCTCCTTTAAGACGTACCATGAATGATTTGTTATTGATCTTCGTCAATTAAAAATGGTTTGGTTTATTGAATTATGGCAAAGCACACTAGAGCTATCTGCCTAAGGGGAGTGATGCCTTCGTGGAGGACTTTCTAAGGGAAACTGGCTCGTATACACATTACACATGGGGAAAACCACGAAAACACCCATGCAGCCAGCCCTTTCGCGAGATTCGAAACTTCAATTAAAAATGAGTATTCAGTTTTTTTAGGAAAAGATGTAATTGTTCATTTTAAGGCATCATTTTGAATTGCAAACATTTTTGAGTCTGTAGGTGGAGTGAGAAATTAATGGAAGAGTTCTGTGTCGGCATTCCAGCTGACTGATTGACAAAACTTTCATTGCGTTTACATTACATTGCGTGTATATAACAGCAAACACCCGATTCTCTAACGAATCGGATAATGTTTTAAATAAAAATGACCAACCAACATTAGGGGTTGAAAACAGGGTTGATCGTCCTGTACAGCCCTTGTTTTCAATCACCAATGATCTGTCTCGAATATTTTTTTAATGTTGTTAACTTGTCGAGCGGACGAAGAATGCTATAATTTTTTTATTGCTGAATTACTCAATGTTCTCTCTCAAATTGTTTTTGCTAACATTCCAAAACATTACTTGTATACGAAAACATTGATCAACTGGGAAAACATAGGAAATAACAATAAATAATAGCTCATGCCTTAAAGCTCATTCATCTCATAATATGTTAAGACTAACATCAAAACAGTTCACAGAAGGCAAATAGTAAAATTAGATCATAATTATAAAGATTACGACCCCCTATTGATTGTATCATTGGAATTTAAAAACTCACGGTTTTAAATATTTAAAAATAACATGTTACCTGTATTTCAAGATAAAAGTTTCAAAACTTGGAATTCCATTTTAAATTGCTTTATAAATCATTGCTACCCGCAGCTTCAAAACAAAGAATAATTGAATTAAATATTTGTATATTTTCCGGTGGTTTCAAATATCGAACCGGTATTTTTGCGTGTTAGCTTTTTGTATAAACTTCAGAATAAACGTACCAGAAGAGAAAGAAAAAAAAAAATTGGAACCTTTTTTTTACAGTTCCAAGGAGTAGCAATTCTTACAAGCGAAGCTTTCGTCAATTTACATTACAAATATAAATAGTATGGCGAATATGAAAGAAAATATGGCAACACTCTGTAAACGTAAACTACGTCCAAGACACATACATTTTCTTCTCTTCGCTTTTTCTAATATAAAATTATCTTTATAAATAATATACTATTCTAACAGCTTATTTCAGAAAGCAAGTCCAAATTATATTTCACTTCTATTTTGCGTGTTGTATGTGCTTATTATTTCAAGTGAAAATGTATCTGAGCCAATAAGTATACAAATTTATTTATTCTTCATTGTTGTTCTATCAACTAGTAACTTTAAATTTAACTAAAAAATTTTTGTAGTTTATGATACAAGAAATTGGGTTATTTGAATGATAAAAATTTACAGTAAGTTTACACGTGACCTAAATCAATGAAATATTTTATAATATAAACTCATGTAACTGCAGTATCTATTTAAAAAAAAAGAAGAAGGACTGCAAAATCCTTGTTTTGAAATTGAATTTTTAATATCTTCGTTCCTTCACAGATCGCTTTAATTAAAATTTGAATCCTGAAATTTTCTGAAATTCAGTAAACTCCTAAAAACTCTGACATCAAAAAACTTCAGTAAACGATTTTAAAAAAATACTGCAATACATCTGAAGAGAATTTTTGCTTTTTTTTTTCGGGGGGGGGGGAGAGCACCTACTTTCTTCGATGGCAAACATTCAAAGAAACCAAACTAATTCAGCCCAGTCACATAAATATTTAACGTCTTTAAATCCCTAATTTAAGTTGAATATTAGTATTTCTTGCGTGTGGTTGAATTAAAAATAAATTTGAAAACGAAATTTTCTTTGTTTTTTCCCTAATTGTATATGAAAATAACAATAATCTGGAAAATGATCTGCAAAAATAAAAAACTCATTTTAATTTTGTATGAAAGCAAGTCTGATAGTGGGCTATTCAAATTTGCCTCATTTTAATTTAATTTATTTAAATACCATATACCTAGCGTATTTTCTTTTCCTACCTGTTTAGCACAAGGTTGTCAAAATTTAAAAAATATTCGCTTATTTTTCCCTTTCTTCGATGCGTTCAGAGAATGAACTAAATTTTCCCCCAATTTTTTAATTTAAGGAAAATTTAACGTCAAAACTTACCTAAATTTTAAAATGTATTCACGCATGTAATGATTGTTTTATTCTGACCAACAAAGACAAACCGTCGTTAAATGCCTGCGAAAGTCACGCCAAACGTTTCCCATCTGACTGTTGAACGTAATGCCAGCCTAATAATAAAACGAGCCTATTACAAGGGAGCAAACTCATACTGACATTCAGTTTACGATTTGCCCCAGTCAGCTGCGGATTTCCCTTCTCTAATTATTTATGGATCATTTTAAAGCTTATAAGGACTAGCAGAGACAAAAGTAAGAATGAGCGAGGTTCCAGTTAAAGGGAAATAGAAACGAAGAAATCTCATCAGATATCGTAATGTTAATATCACTGCGTATATAATATAGATATCGTGTATATTGGAATGCAAGTTTTTTTTTTAAAGGAAAAAATTCTGATGTGTACACCACATGACTTCCTTGTATGGAATATTAAATTATACGCATTTTTCTTGCATTTCATTTAAACTTATTGGATTGAATTTAATCTTCTTCGTCAATAGCGAGTAAACCACAATAGAATAAATGCACTCTTTAAAATTCACTATATTTGTTTACCACAGCGACGCTCTGGCGCTAGCTTCATTTAACAGCGTTACATTTCGTTCATTTTATAACTAGGAATGCACAAAATGTATATCATCTGAAGAATAAGCTAATCCTTCCCGCATGTTCTATTCAAATACTGTAAAAAATCTAAAACGATATAGAAAAAAAAATTAAACAAATAGTAATAATAATAATAATAATAAAGAAACAGTTTTTCACAGAAGATTCAGTATTTCTCATTCAATTAATTCAGTTCTCACTTCGCGACAAGGCAAAAATACATAAAAAACTCAAAATATCTACATTAAAAATTGCGAAGTAAATCTTTAAACACTTATTTCCTCGAATGACTCCCAGAATTGATTAAGCATGATTTAATTCGCAATAATAAAAGAAATGTTTATCTTTGTTGTTGCGAAGCTTAGTCTATCTAGATTGGCCACAAATCCACTATTCTGCTAAGTTTCAAATGTAAACAAATATGGCGGCCATGGTCAAAATAATTAGGCTTAGCCCGCACTTAAAAACTTTTAAATTGTCTATAACTATTGCATGCAGATTAACTATAGGCATAAAAACCTTAACGGGCACATAAGAACAACATAATTCAGTCATTTTTAAAGCAAAAAATGCACTATTTACCAACATATAAGAATTAAAAAACTGTGCTCACTGAGCCGAGGAACAGAGCGAGTATATATATATATTATATATATACTTTTGATGCGGCCGATTGCAACCAAAATAGGAAGTGCACATCTGCATGTTATAGCAGTCCTATGTACAAAATTTCAACGTTCTGTGGCTACTCCTTTTTGAGTTATGCGAGATACATACATATACACGTAACAGACGGCACGAAAAATTCTCTTCATAATTCAATTTAAATCAGTTTTATAATTTTTTTTTTTTTTTTTTTTTTTTTTTTTTTTTTTGTGTGTGTGTGTGTGTGTAAAAAGAGTCCTTTATTCTGTCCTTACTTAGAGATGTCATGCAAAAACATCGTTAAATTGCATTCGATAGTGGTCAAAATGGAAAAATGTATATTTTCGTTGAAATATGATACCCGAAATTTTTCGCATTTACAGTACTCCCTTTTTACTTTTTACAAAGAAGTAATAATATAGTAATAGTTCCGTGTAGTTTATCAGTGGCTACTTTTTATTAGTTATGTTCTTACTATACCCGCCTCCTCGGGAAATCAAATTATTCACATAATTTTCATCTCTCGATTTTCGAGCAATAAAATTAGTAAGAAAAAAAAGCAATGTTAAAAAAAAGTAAAATTAGTAAAAAAATGCAGTAAAAATCCGATAAACTGGTATCCCGTGATTCGGAACTCCCGAGAATCTGGCCTAATTTTCGCCACATTTCTGGCGTAAGATGGAGCTACTGGTATTACAGCCCGCAACAGTCCAAAAGCCTCGGCTTCCATCATTTCTTTTTTTCGAATGGGTCTTTATTTAAAATTTTTTTCCCTTTATAAATTGTTCGTGTTTAGTCCAAAGGGGCAATTTGCCCAGAAGGACTATTAATTTCGCTTTGGCATTTTGAGTCGATTCACGATAAGCGTTCTCTCACTTTTCAAATTGTTACCACCCTATATTATCGCCCTGTATTATATTTGAAGAAATTAAATAATGAAGAATCTGCATCAATGTATGTATGTTTCTCGCACTGTGATAAAACAACGGTACCTACAGCCATCCATTTTTGAATGACGTAATCCTACTGCGAATATGGGCATCTGGAACATTTAAGATTTTCTTTTTAATTTTTATTATCCTTTTCTTTTACTTTCTAAATTTATTCCTGCATAATACAACAATGTACATAAAATAATTCCGACAAATATTTCCCTTTATAATTAAAGATGTACTCTGTCCCTCCCACACACAAAAAAGGGGGCAGGGGACAGTTCTGTAACTCCCGTTCCACCAACACGGTATTCTTTAGAAGAACTTATTTTTTAGGAAGGATACCTGGGTATTATTGTGTGATAATTTCGATATATTTCGTACTCCGGCACCGGTCAGGTTCTGACTATGCGGGATATTTTCTGTAATGCTGGTATTGTAGGCTTAGAACTTTGCTAATTAAACTTATGTGTAAGGAAACATTTGTATTGAAAATGTGTTCAGTTTTTTTTTTTTTTTTTTTTTTTTTTTTTTTTACACGGTGGTGCGATGCTTTAGCGATGAACAAATGAGCTTTCTGTGTATGACTTTGATTTGTCATTATTTTTGAGGAAGGAAATTGACTTTGTTTTTTCTTTTTTCCCCCCTACATAGAATGATCAACGTGTAAGTTTCCGTTGTTGCGAGAATTTTGCTGCTGCTCGGAAGATAGAAGAGGAGATAAAAACGAATTGTTAGCTCACACAAGGGCAGATGGGGCTATTGCGAATTCGGGAAATTTAGAGGAGTCGATGACTATCCCCAGGTCCGATTTGTCACTAAAATATCAGCACCTGTATGCAAGTTAGCGATAGTAGCTTGACGAAAGGTACTTTCTTCGAATATAAATTTAACTTCACGCTGGTGCCTGTACTTTTGGGGTGTAATTTCTCTAAGATTCCTAAGTTCTTTCTCTAAGTTAATTTCTTCAAGTTATAAACCGAACTGTATAATGATGTCGGCTTTATAAGGATGCGGGCACCTTCATGACAGGGCATCATGGGCAAACAGTGGTTCACTCGTATAAAGATACCAGCACCTTTTTGAAGATTTCTTTAAAACAGAAAGGTACGGCACTTAAATGGAAGCTGCTTTCTCCAAGTTATAAACTGAACTACATAAGGGTGTGAGCACCTTTATGTACGTCGGTGACTACTATTCACTGAAATAAAGACCTTTACATATCATCTCGCTGTCTTGATCGAGATTACATTCTTCGTGGTGTAAACTGAACTCATAAGGGCCCTTTATGTCTCATAACTCTTTATGTCTTGATGAACAATGACTTATTCAAGTGCGCGACTATTTGCTTAGAACTTCATGAAGGTTATTTTCTTCATGGTATAAACTGAAATTTGATCTCGAAGGTCGTCATAGTTATTTCATGGTATATGAAGGCTGCTGGTATATAAGGAACTTGATAACATTTTTGTCTTCATCCCGGAGCATTCTTGTACCTTGCCGGAGAACAGTCAGCTTGCCCAAAGTGCCGGTATATTTATACAAGTTTGGCCGCGCCGGTCAGACCACCTCTATCCGCACCTGATTCTGCGATAAGAAACGTTTGAGAAACATAGTAATGATCGTACATCAAAAATCATTTTTAGTTCTTTGACTTTACAAAATGAGGCGCAGCACAATACTCCAGGCCATTTCAGGCAAACTCCAGGAATTCTTGCGTAACTACGGATGCGTTCCTGTAGTGCATAGTTTAGTAATATAAACTAACTGAGGAGTTACTTAACAGGGGGAGCAGGTGGTTAATACTTTCCTTTTACCAAAGGTTAACAGTCGGCAGCTTTCCCTGACAGAGGGGATTTAACTTGCATGTAACATATTATTAGTCGCTAGGCTTTCGCTGGTCGTTTGGAATCGTTTTCTGCTTGAGAATTTAGTGGGGGACTTCTCGTACTTCTTTTGTGTGGATATGTGCGTATCTGTGTATAAGAATATATTTTTGTTATCATTTTTTTACGACTTGTTATTTAGATATGAGAGATACGATAGCAACAATTTACACAGATTTCCAATTACTTATTTCGATTTCTTCTCCCCTTCCTTTTTTTTTCTTCCGTATTTACTCGAAAATAAGACACTTTTTTTTTTCTGAGATATATTTTAAGAAATAAAAATGTCAGCGGATATTGAGAGCGTGGTTCTTTTGATACTGATCAGAATGAAAAGTAAACTAATTAATTAAATACAATCTTTTCCTACGGCATACAAATAAAATTTCTCTTTTCGATATTTTTTACTGTTCTCTTTTGAATTACGCTTCATTTGAGCTCATTCGCCGATATAAATTTTGTGCAAATTCGCAAAATCTTAAGGCCACCTACTTTGCTTTTATTACTTAGTGTTTTTACCAAGAATTGTTTATTTTACACAAAAACAACTCTCCAACTTAATTAAGTTCCAAAAAAGCATGAATTTCTGCTACAAGTTTATTACCTTTGATATTATAAAACGATAGAAATTACGTGGAACTGTTGAAATGCATTAACGTCTGGACGACATTTCAAACTAACGCCAAGGAATGCAAAATTTATCTTAAGACGCGTGAAACAAAAATCGAAAATAGTGCTGTAAAACTTGCAACAAATTTAAAACGATTTGCAGTAAAAGTTACCCCTGAAACTCTTCTAAAAGCTATTAGGGAATATGGACACAATGCGCGACCAATAAGAAGGAAATTCTTCTCAATAAGAAAAGTACATCAGACACATTATCATTATCATTATAAGATCCGATCCGATCCGATCAGAGAGCACACAAGCTGGCCGTATGATCAATAAATGGGACTGGCCAGACATCTGATACATACAAAATCCAACGTAAGCAAAGCTTTATCGTATTAGAGAAATGCTGTACTTGTAGTTGAGTCAAAATGTAATATATTTGAACAGACTGGCGAATTACTGTAAAGCAAAAGCCGAATGAAAAACCGAATGAAACGAGCAATTTTTCTTTAGTTTTTGGTATTTTCAGATGTTAGAAACGTATACAAATGCAGTTTTAGTTTCTTCAGATAACTTTTTATCGAATGACATAATTTCCTAATCCTCATAACAAACCTTGCATCATTTGAAAGCTTAAAGCCACGAAAGCGTTACGCACGGAAGGAAACGCCGGCGGAAGAGGCGGAGCTAAAAGAACTCTCCAATCTAGTGAGATAATCAATATTTTTATTTTTAAAAAATAAGAGATAAAAGAAGTAACGCACACGATTCTAAGTAACCCTCCAATTCACACTTGCCGTTGCTCATTACACATAAGCCGAAGCGGTATTTTTGAATCAACGTCAGAAGAACAGCCCCCTTCCTTTTGGCGCGAAAGTGAAAAATAAAAACGAATGATTTACTGCTCGAAGTTTCAGATGACACGCTCTCTTCACTTCACCTACTTCTCCTCTCCTCTTCTTTGCTCCTTCTGCCACCGTTCGTCTCGCTTCTTAGCAGTAAATAGTCATCACCCGTTCGAGGAGTTTCTCGCATTTCTCAATCAGTTCAAGATCACACAGACGCGACTGCGGTTTCGCTGACAGTTTTTTAGATGGGTTTAGATATCAGAAAAGTCGTTGCAGAAACTTGAACTGTTCAGACGATGTACCGATGGCGTTTCCGGGAACTTTGTAACACTTGAAGAAATAAATCTCGTTTTATTAGAAATTCTAAATCTAACGGTCATGTGGAAAAAATTTCTTTTTTCCTCTTTCTCTCGCTGTAGGGATACAATTTGTGAATTTTCCCTCTGTTACATTTCATCTCAACTAATGGGCTTCAAACTGGCTAAGTTTAAATGCAACTGCTTTAGGGTTCTTAGGCGTCAAAATCAAAAATTAAATGTAATTTTAGTAACATCTGATTTCCAAAGATAAACACCTAAAGTAATTAACTGAGTATTAATGTTTAGCCCAAAGGGCAAATTTGCCCAGAAAGGCTTTTAATTTCGTTTTGGCATTTTGCGTTGGTTCACTATAAACGGCATTTCACGTTTCAAATTGTTGGCACTAAATATTAGAGCTCTGCATTACATTTAAAGAAACTAAATAATGAAGAATCTGCATGAATGTATATATGTTCCTCGCACTGGAATTTTTTTTTTAATAACTTAGTCCTCCACTCGAATATGGGCATCTGAAAACCCAAATTTTGAATTTGTTTTGTTACCTATACCATATTCTGTAAAACTTTAAAGAATTTTTGATTAAGAAACTCAACGATTTCAAAACGAGCAATGGCAACGGTGTACGGAAAAAAAAATTTTTTTCTATCTCCAGCCCGCGAGACTGTGTATCGGAAATTCTAAAGATATGCTCATTTTAAAATTATTTCGTGATATTGCTCTTGAACTGAATTTTATGGTTTAAGTACGAAGAACATGATACTTATTAAATAAAAGTAACACACAAAATGTAAAAAAAAGACCGCCCCTTTGGACGTAATTTAAAATATTAAACCTTTCAGAATTTTTTTTATATAATTGTAGAGACATTTGGTTATTTCGAAGCAGGAAAGATGAAAAATAAGCAATACCCTCGTCGGGACTCGAACCACGGACCTTTCAAGTTCGCGTCGAGAGTGCTGACCACTCACAAAGGCATGCAAAGAAGGCGGGAGAAATACCTTATATGCGCTCCTTATAAAGAGCGTCTGGGGTTTTAAAGGACCCAATCGCCAAATCCTGGGTGTGAAGGTCCATCATCCACCACCCTTTTTTTTAGTTCGGGTGCCACTTGTCATTAGGTTTATTTCGGAAGCAGGAGAGATGAAAAATACGCGCCCAGCGTGCAGACCACTACACCACGAAGGCATGCTAAGAAGGCGGAAGAAATACCTATACAAGAAGTTTATTTATTTTTATTTATTTATTTATTTATTTTGTGTCTGTGTCCTTTTTTATTTCTATTGTTAGTTAATAAAAATAGAAATATAGAGGTACCTCAGTATGCTCCGCCTTAAAATAAGTCCTACTTGACGTATATCCCGTTTGAAGGCGAAACCTTTTATTTAGTCTATGATACTTGTTCGGAAAACTACTCCAGTTCGATGAGTCGAGACTGCATATGTCTCTTTCGAGACAATGCGATCATCAAAAATGCGTAATAAATGTAAGGCATCCTCTAATGCTAAACCTTTAAAATGGCTACACCTCTACAACAGGTTGCCCCTACGGAAATTTTTGACAAATGGATGGATATCAGAAACTTTGAGACAAATACCATCTCAACAAAGCTCAAATAACCCGTAATTGCATTTTCTGGAATGACAAAAACAATATCATATTTCGGAAGCATCCTGAACAGAAGGTAGAAGTAACTTTCATTGGAGAGGTTTTTAGTTAAGATTAGACCTGGTGGTTCGCAACTACGTAAGTTCTGGTATGTACTTGCCAAAAGAAAAAGAGTTAAATAAATTTGTTAAATTTACATTCATTTGCAGTATATATTTCACCCACTGCATTTGTATTTTAGCATTAAAATGTGTTACGATAAAAATAATACGATTTTTTATAAGATTAATTATTTCTCCTTTATTTCTTGGACAAGACCTCAATAATTATTTTCCCCCTTGGAAATGTTCGTTTGGTATAAGTTCAAGGATCTGGAACAGATTAATAATGTATATAAAAGTACTACAGTTTTATTGAGTATACCATAGTAATACTGATTTTGTTTTACGTTTTAATATAAAGTTTACATAACATTGATGTATTTTCCTTTTCTGTAGATGGTAGAAGTTCCAGGGAAAAAATAAATAAACTTGTCTGAAAGCTTTTAGATTTTATATTGCGCCCAGAGGGGTTATTTTTTTAACCTTTTGTGCGTTACCTTTATTTATTAAATACTATCATGTTCTTCGCACATAAGTCATAAAATTCAATTCCGCAACAATAACGCAAAATAATTTTAAAAGAGCATATCTTTAGAGTTTCCGATACGCAGTCTCGCGTGCTGCAGATAATGTTTTCCCCCCGTAGAGTGTTGCAATTGCTCGCTTTGAAATCGTTGAGTTTGTTAATCAAAAATTCGTTAAGGTTGTACAAAATATGAAATAGGTTGTAGAGTCATTAGGCTATTTCGACGCAGGAGATGTGAAAAATGAGCAGTGCTCTCGCCGGTACTCGAACCTCGGACCTCTCGAATACGCAGAGTGTGCTGGCCATTACACCACGAAAGCATGCTCAGAAGGCGGGCGAAATACCTTATATACTCCCCCTTTTAAAGGGCGACTGTGCGGATTAGGGGACTTAATCACCAGATCCTGGAGATGGAGAATCATCACCCACTACAATTTTTTTTAAGTTCGGGCGCCACTGTAGAGACATTGGGTTATTTCGAAGCAGGAGATGTAAAAAATGAGCAGTGCCCTCCTGGAGACTTGAAACTCGGACCTCTCGAATACGTATGGAGTGGGCTGGGCATTAGGCATGAGTAGTAAGCAGGGGTACTCGGGTGACGGAAGTGACGTCACAGAAAAGGGGCGTAGGTAGTATCCAGAGGGGCTTGGAACCGGAAGTGACGACAGCAGCGCCATCTTGTATCACGTAATGGAAAAACATCATCAATGTTTCGTTTTTATTCTGTGGCAACGATTTTATGTTTTCAAAGTTTTTTTTATTTTTGTGGCAATGACACTATTTTTTATGTTTGTGGCAACGAGCTCTTGAACCACGTGTTTGGAATGACATTACTTTTAACTTATTATTTTCATTTATTTAATATGCATTTATTGTCCCTTATTATTTTAACTAATAAGTCATTACTTTTAATTATTTACTCATTTTTATACGATTCATTTTAATTATTTAATCCGTCATTATTTTAATTACTTTTAATTGATTCCATTATATTTTAATCTGCTTTTAATGAATTTTAAAAATAACTCCACGGCTGAGATTCGAACTCGCTATCTCTGGGATGGGAGTCTAGTGCTTTACGCTTGGCTAAGCCCTTCTTGTTATCAAACCTGTTATTTTTCCGTTTGGAGCGAAAATCCATGGACCTTATAAGAAATAGACTAACCCAGGGGGCGGGGCGTGCGTCACACACATGTCGGGAAGAGAGAGTAGAGACGATTTAGTTTATCGTAACATTGACACATATGGCGTTTGTATCACATAACTCTTTTTAATTATTAAATGTGATGTGTTGTATAAATGATGAGGTAATAAAAATCCTCATCCAGTTTTTGCTAATAAGATTTTATATATCTCATGAAACCACTTTTTAGTGCATTTTGAGTATTTTTTTTTTTTTTTTACTGCATT
The DNA here is from genome assembly GCF_044657685.1 of Stegodyphus dumicola. NCBI lineage: Eukaryota > Metazoa > Arthropoda > Arachnida > Araneae > Eresidae > Stegodyphus > Stegodyphus dumicola. Next base: position 158,075,145 of record NC_140770.1, read on the forward strand.
TTGAGCATAAGCGTAATTCTTGTCTAAACATCATTACTTTGATAAAACGGTAAAAACTCTAAACAAAAAATTTATGAATTTACTTTTGGCTACAAATAAAATAAAATTAAGTAAGACTGATAGTACATAATGCTATGAAACAAATAAGGTAAAATTAAACAAGATTTGGTAATTTTTTTTTTTTTTTTTTTTTTTTTTTTTTTTTTTTTTTAATTTTCTGAACATTTTCAGGCAGTAGTAGCAAATATTTATCATTTCAAATGTTTATAGAAACCAAGGATTGTTTTATTTATTTTTTCTGTTTTCAAAATTATTATGGTATTAAAAGATGATCATTTGTGACAATATTAATAACTCATAAAATTCGGAGCATAAACTTTTCTGAGTGTAATGAAAAATTTTTAAAAAAATTCGCAGTAAATAAAAAAATCTTATGCGGGACTAGAAATAAATTTTAAAAAAATAATTACTATAAAATACAAGATATTATATGTCCAATCTTAAATTTTTATTAATGCGCCTAAAGTAACCTTGTAATTTTATATACCTGTAAATACTTTAAGCAGAATGACTATACATCCATAAATACATATGTATAAAAGTAAACAATTTAGGATGTTTGTTGCATTGAAAAATTCCCTTATTTCACTTTTTATTTCAAATATTTGTGAAAACAAGATTATAACTATTTATCTATTAATGTAAATACACACACCTATATATATATATATTTAGAGAGAGAGAGGAAGAGAAACAGATAATATGATTTATTGATGGTTAAATAAAATTAATTTAGTAAATCTGCTTCGAATATTTTCTCTCTGTTTAGATTCATTGTAACATGCAACTGCATGATGCATTCTGATTTTTAAATATTGAAATATCACTGCTTTAATTAATTTAATCAGGTGGTTTTTATCTGGCTCATCATCATAAATATGGTCTTGAAGAGAAGCAATCTCCTGAAACTCTAAGTGGGAGTTTGATCTTCGCTCTTACGTAGAATTTACAATTCTACTTAGCTTTTGTAAGAGCATAGATCAGGTGCTCACTTAAAGTTTTAGGAGACTGCCGGCGTGTTTCCTCCGCAGGGACCACTTTTTATGAAAAACTGCCATATAACTAGTTTTGCATAATTATCGTTCAGATTTTGCAGAGTACTTGATTTTCATTATATCTCTTTTTATTAAATTTACACTTTATATGCTATGTAATTCCAAAAATAAGCTTCGAATAGGATGAATATTTGCACATTCTACTGAATTGTCTAGATATGAAGAATTTCTCTACTTCCAGATTTTTACCTTATGTCTGCATAACCTGCATGTATTCCATTCGTCTTCTTACTACCAATAGGAAAAATTACAGTTACGTGAGAGATTTGGAATACTGAAGTTCATATGAATGTTGACTAAAAAGAGGACAAATCAGACATTCTGTCATAATTGACTAATACTCTGAATAATAAAATTTTAAGAAAACATCAGTTTCATTCACGTGAATAAAATAAAATACATTTTCCAAAAAAAATTAATCCAGGAAATCTATCACAAGTGTCAGCATAGACGATCTACAAATATATTTTTAAATATTTAAATATTTCATAAGTTGAAGATAAACCAAGAAAGTATCGAGAATTCATAGGCATATACCAACAGCAAAGATAAAATAGTTTCCAATAGCAAAGAGAAAACAGTTTCAAAATGTCTAAAAGACTACCGAGAGCACACTCTGAAAACGTTTGCAAAAAAAAGATGACATCACAAATACAAAAATTTTACGAAACATAACATTAGTTAACAATTTTCGTTTGAAATTTTAGTTCTGATATAGGAAAATACACATTAAATAATTAAATGTGGGTATTCGTGTAAATGTTTGTAAAAAACAAATATATAAATTTTTAGGAAAATTTTGCATGTTTTCTATTTTGGTAATGATACTGGTAAGTTAGGAAAATTTTTTGTACTGAACATATGTGTCTACGAAATTCTTTGGAAAAAGCGGAAATCAAATAATCATTTCGATACTTCACTAGAAATCAAGTGTTATAGTTGAACAACGATTTTAAAATTAACCAAGACTACCACGAAGTACATATATAAATTATTTTGCTAATCGGTTATGAACTTTTAAGTAGGATATATCCAGAATCTTCAAAATTAGTAATGAAACGTTCAATTTAACACTTGAGATTTTACTAAAGAAGTCTCTGTAATAGTAAAATGTTGGTTAAAATTGTACTAACAGAAGGAAAAAATATGCTTTTTTAAAAATATTCGCATGATATGTGATAAAAATGAAAGCATGGCCCCGGTTCAGCAATACAAGGTTTTTAAGTAGAAAAGTTTCTAAACTGAGTTTTTTTTTTTTTTTTTTTTTTTTTTTTTTTTTTTTTTTGTCACGTGCGAAAATTAGCAATATATTAGCAGTGGACTAGGAAACAATTTTTCAAAGATAATACTGTGGTATGAAAATCAATCAAAAAGTATAACATTTTTCTTCGCAATAAGTTATGAAGGTTTTCGTTTCAGTAGAATGAAGTCAGAAAGTACAAATTTGGTAAAGAAACAAGCGCTGATTTTCTTATGAATGTGAGATATTTTCTTAGATATGTTCTAATGAAATTAGTATATAAACTTCTTTTAAGAAAGAAATAGACTTTATGATAAAAATCTATGACAATGCAATTTTTGGTGACTTAGAGAAAATATTCAAAGTCTGTATGATCTGTGTTAAAAGTCTCCATTATCTACTACATTCGAATATATCAGTGCTAGAGAAAATTAATCTATTCCTGTAGTATACTAAGATAAAAAATTCCATTTATTTTCTTAATTTCTGATTCGGTGTGGTAGTGTTGTTGAAGTTAAATCTTCCAAACGTGTAAAAAGTTATTAAATCATACCATCTAACTATTTAATAAAAATTTGTTCTCAAATATTTACAAGGACTTGTAAAAGATAAATAAGAAAAATATTTGAAAAATTAAATGATTTGCAGTGGCCGTAATATTCAAAGTTTCAAAAGGTACTTCACAAAAAACTGTTTATGAAAACACGAACACATCACAACCACCCACAAATAACTTCCGTCACAACTGAAAATTTTATACTCAAAATTTGCATTGAATGAAGGAAAAGAAACATTAGGGGTTTCAAAATGAAAATTCTCATGTAAACTTTCCGGAATGAAATGTACAGTATTTCAGGAAATATTCATTTAACTTCCAACTTGTTTGCAATTTTGTTAAATCATATGTAATGAGCGTATGTAAGACACGAAATGCATTCGTATGCGAAAAAATAACAAACATTTAACTATCTGACAATGAATCAAATTTCATCGGAAATGTAATGGCGTGAAAAGTAGTACAATATATCTGTATGGAAAATCTTGATGATAATTTCTGTGTTTTTTTTTTTTTTTTTTTTTTTAATAAAAAAAATAGTTAAAGGCTCCTAGGTTAGTAATGAACTACTAAATTCGGTCAATTTTCATCAAAAACGCAGTAAGAAGTTATCCGTTGTAAGGATCTTAAGTTTTACTAACGTTTATTTTATTTTAAATCTTTACTATCACTTCTTATTTTCTACTTCCGGCCAGAATTATAAGCGTTAAGGATTTTATGCAAAGTTTGTCTCGCGAACGCCAAGTATTTAAGTGTGGCCTTTTTGCCAAGCAGAAGAGAGGAAGCAGTGAGTTCGAAGCAGGCCGCTTACCTTAGAAGTTACGCAGTTGCTATTTGCCTTCCAGGCCAGAGGTTTTAATCCTCTTGATAAATTAAACGTATTGTAGTGTTCACAGTCTCTGTGCTACATACGCTTCCTGTTATTATAAGGCCAATCTTACACGTGTATTATTCTAAAGTTAAATTAGAGTTTAGTTTCATTTTGATATCTTTTACGTTAGACCCCGAGTGGAGGGTCATTGTATTCCGAAGTACGGAAGTCATTGTATATAAAGAAAAATAAAGGGTTTTGTATACCCTTCGTCTGTATCCTGTCTACTTACTACAATTAGTGAACATAGCTTTAGTAAGCTCTCTGTTCTAGTCAGGTCATTGTATGTTTCCGAAGAAGGTTAGAAGAAACATTGAACCTGATAGTGGCGCCCAACGTAGAAGAATAACCATGGCCGAGTTTCAGGAAGAACCTGTGCTGCCTGCAGAAACGGCTCAGAATCCACAAATGCCAGCTGCCGCCCTGGAAGGATTTGGGTACATCGTCCAGACCATGCGCGCTTCGATGAAACCAGAAGCAACATTTAATGGAAACTCACCGGTAACCAGTTTTTTGGAAAAATTGGATGACCACTTCATGCTCTACCCCGTGCACGAGTTTCAAAAAGTTACCTTAGCTACCAGCGCTTTGAGGGGCCAAGCGCTTAACTGGTTCAAATGTATCGGCAGAAGTCTCTTGGGTCAAGCAGGAAGTCCCACCTATACTTACGAAAATTTCAAGACTGCCCTACTAAAAGCCTTCCCTGTTGTAAGGGATCGTGCGAAATTAGAAACAGAACTTTTCAGTATATATCAACAAAGAATGGAAAACCTCTCGAGCTTTATTTTAAGAAAAATTCACGTTTTCAAGCTCTTGTATGGAAACCGTCCGGATCCTGAAATAATTCAAGTGATTTTGCCGAGGTTACTGCCCCAAGTGCAAGATTTTATTGAATTAAGAAATCCGACTACACTGGAAAAGTTATTTGAGCTAGCAATCCAGTTTGAAAGTAGAAGAACGGCGGATGTCGAAAGAAGACGCCAATATACACAGCGAAACCAATTTGATACGCCAAGACTACAGCAAACTCAAGCATACGGCTACGGAGAAAAAGCGAATCACTGGGCAAGGAAACCCGAGCATTCAAAAACAGCCGGCGAACGTCGACAGTTCAATAGCAACCCAGGAAAAAAGTCTCAAGGCCAGTGGAGAAAGAAGGAAAGCACGGAAAGGAAAAATAATTTAAACTAAAACGGATTTCTGGTGACGAGAGGGTGCGGAAATCCGAAGGCCACGAAAACCCCTCTTCCTACAAGTTAAATACAGTAATGGTGAAAAATTTAACTCTTCCGAAGATTGAAGTCTTGGTAAATAATATCCCGGCCACCGCACTCCTGGATACCGGCGCGCAGTGTTCCTGTGTGGCAGAAGTCTTTTTTAGAAAGTATTTTCGCAAATACCGCATATATAATGCGGATAATACGACAGTATTAGCGGCGCAAGGAAAAGAATGTAAGTGCGTAGGTAAAGTACCTTTATATATCCGTATCAAGGACGAACAAGTAAAGGTGATGTTTTTTATAGTAAAGAATTTGCAAGCACATTTAATCCTAGGAATACTTTCTTTCAGACGCACAAGCTACACTGGATTTTAATGAAGCGTCCCTTAGGCTGACAATGAAACCAGTGCGTGTAGAAAAGGTTGAACCGCCAAGGTTAAATCTTGACCACCTGCCTAATGACGAGCAAGATAGAATCCGACAAGTGGTAAGTGAATTTGCTTCCTTATTTAGTGATATTCCAGGATTTACTCAGGTTACTAACCATAGTATTGACACCGGAGATGCATTGCCGGTTCGTCAAAAACCATACCGGTATGATAAGAATAAGGAAAAAATTATAGAATGGCATATAACCGATATGCTACGTAAAAAGATCATAACGCCCATCTCAAGTAGTTATGCTAGCCCGGTGGTTTTATGTAAGAAAAATAATGATTATCCTTTGGAGCATCCAAAAAGGTGGAGATTCGCTATTGATTACCGTAAATTAAATTCCATAACGAAATATCCGGTATATCCGTTACCGATCATAGAAGAAATTTTAAGGAACATAAAATCAACCAAATTTATGACGACTTTAGACTTAACGAATGGTTATTTTCAAATAGGGGTCAGGCCTGAGGACGTGCCTAAGACTGCTTTTATAACCAAGTCTGGCACTTATGCATTTTTGCGTATGCCGTTTGGCCTTTCAGGCGCCCCAGCAACATTTCAGCGATGCATGGACATTGTGTTAAGACCTGTTCTTGGAAAGTCCACATTTATCTATTTAGACGATATCATTATTACTAGTGATAATCTCGACCAACATATACAGGATTTAAGACAGGTGTTTTCTTTATTAAATGAGGCCGGTCTAAAAGTTAATGTCGAAAAGTGCAAATTTGCAGCCCCTGAATTAAAATATTTAGGTTACAAAATATCGCAAAAAGGGATCGAGACAGATGAATCAAAAATAATCGCTGTACAAAAGTATCCGACTCCAAACACGGCAAAGAAGCTCTCTTCTTTTCTAGGACTTTGTTCATATTATAGGTCCTTTATAAAAGATTTTGCGGCTATCGCTGAGCCATTGTTAAAATTAAAAAGGAAAAAGGCAAGATTCTCGTGGACGGCCGAAGCCAATAGTGCTTTCGAAAAATTAAAACAAGCATTAACGCAAGCCCCTGTGTTGAAATTTCCTGAAAAGGATGAAAATTTAGAAATTTCAGCGGATGCTTCGGATTATGCGGTAGGAGCGGTACTTTCGCAAAATCAGCAGCCCGTGGCATTTTTTAGCCGAACTTTAAATCAAACACAAAGAAACTACTCCGCGACCGAGAGAGAGGCACTTGCAGTTCTGTTAGCAGTGCAAAAGTTCCGAGTCTATTTTGGAAAGGCGCCGATAACAGTATATTCTGATCATGCGGCGGTAACTAGATTGTACTCAGGGAAAAATTTATCCCCAAGGTTAATAAGATGGGCACTCAAGCTGCAAGAATATAATCTGGTAATCAAGCATACCCCCGGAAAGGAAAATATCGTAGCAGATGCCCTATCACGAATTAAATTAGACGAACAGGGTAATACCGTAAAAGTTGCAATGCTGACAGCGTGTACAATAAATTCCCGAGAAACTGTAATAACCGAACTGGGTAAGGATCCTGAGTTTGGAAGTATTTATGAGTATTTGAAGGATCCTGAAAATTTTAGCCACCAAGATATTGTGGCGATAAGAAATAGGGCGGCCCATTACGAACTAATAGATGGTCTATTATTTTATACAAAAACTACGAATTCCAACAACGAATTTCGACCTGTTATCCCAGCTAGTCTTAGATTAAATATCCTGCAAGAGCTCCATGACAGCCCTTTAGCTTCTCATGCTGGTATTCGAAAAACTATCCAACGCGTACGCGAGGCAGTCTACTTTCCTGAACTGCAAAAGCTAACAAGGGCGTATGTCCAGTCCTGCCCAACATGTCAAGCCGTTAATTATATTAATTTCCGCCCGGCCGGGTTTCTAAATAGTATTAAATCGGAATTTCCAAATGAAGTAATCGGCATCGATTTATTGGGCCCTTTCCCAAAAAGTCAGTTAAACAAAAGTCGCTATCTCCTTGTTATGGTTGATCATTTTAGTAAATGGACCGAAATTGTTCCCTTAAAACGAGCCTCCGCGAAATTAGTTACCGATTCTATTTTAAATAAATATATTTTAAAATACCTAAAAGTTATATCGGATAATGGTCCTCAATTTGTAAGTAATATATTTGAAGACATGTGCCAAAAACTGGGCATACGTCATTTAAAAATGGTCCCGTATCGGCCGCAATCAAATATAGCGAAACGGGTCAACAGAAATATAGTGAAAATTATCCGTAGTTATGTTAAAAATTTTCATAAAAGCTGGGATAACTATGTCAATGAATTTGCTTTCGCCCTTAGGACCGCAAAACATGATACAACGGGAAAAACTCCTGCTGAGTTATTTCTAGGCAGAAAGATTATAACACCGTTAGATAAATTATTTTATGTGCAACAAAGAGCCCCAGAATTTAAAATGGGTGATATAGAAAAACTAATTAAGGAGGCAAAGAAGAATACTGAAGTAGCACAGAGAAAACAAAAATTGTATTATGACTTGAAACGACGGGGAGTAACTTATAAAGTAGGGGATGAAGTACTAAAAATTAAGCATTCACTTTCTTCAGCACCAGAAGATAAAACTGCCAAATTTTTTCCACGATTTGAAGGACCATATGTTATAGAAAAAATAACTCACGCTGTTGTAGTGTTAAAGGCCAGAAATGGTGAAATCTGTTCCGCAAATATTGATCAAATTAAGCCCTACTTCGATCGTAATAAAATGCAAATCTTTTCAGATCTTTTGCAGGATCCGGCACGGCAGACACCGCAGGTACAAGTTCCAGAGGTGGGAAAACGACAAGTACAAAGGCAAGCCAATGAGAGACAGAAGCAAGTGAAAAGAAAATTGCCCCGCGGAAAAATTGAAGGTAAAAAGAAAAAGAAGCCGTTCCACCGTCCAGAAAACACAGTTCACGAACACCCCCAAAATGAAGAAGGGAGAAGGACGACGTATGTGAAGAGGACCAGGAGAAATGACGGCAACTATAACCGGGCTTTAAAACGGAAGATCGACTCATCCGACAGAACTCTCCGCAGCAAAAGTCGCCGAACTGCGGAAGGGCCATCAGCGGCGAAGGAAAAAGTACAAGAAAAATTTCAACGGCCAACAACGAGGTCCAAGCAGGATCACGACAGAAGTTTCCCGGTTCCACCAAGACCAGCTGCCTTCAAACGGCCAAGACCACAAGCAGAGGACAAAAGGAAGGTGTTCAAGGGTGGCCGTACTGGTGAAAAACGGAAGCTTCCAGAGGAAAGCACTGAAGGGCGAGCCCGTACAAGAAGGAGGATCAACCAAGCTACTATCTGCTATACCTTTAAAAACTGGGCCCAGAAAAGGATGTCCGAATATTACAAAGATAAGTAAAATTTTATGTTACTTTGCAAACTTAAGTTAATCTTTCATTCTTACTGCAAGTGGCAGATTTCAAGAAGTTTTACCTCATGCGAGGTCTACCTTTATCGCCAAAAGGGCGAGAAATGAGTTGTGACCGATTTTCTTATTATGTTTTTAAATTACTCGTGCGTAAATCTAAAGTTGATGTATAATAGCGTTGTGTAAAGACTTAAATCTTGCAAAAAGTTATTGTATAAATTTTATTTAAAACATTCTAGCAAGAAAGAAGTTTTAGTCTGAAAGACTTTTTGAAATGTAGTATTATTTCAATGTAGAAAGAATTGGCACTTGCTTTGAAAAGAATAGAAGTTAACAATGTACTACTAATGTATGTTTTCAAATGTGTAAAATTAACGGCAGGTTGATATGTTCTTATATACATGTGAACTGTTATTTTAAATGTTAAGAAATACCGTGATATGGTAAAAGTGAAAGTAATGTTAAAAATTTGTTATTCGTGTGACTGTAAAGATTAAATCATGGTGAATATGTGGTAAAGGTTGAATGATGTAGTTAGGCTCTCTGACGCTACACTTTAGAGTTAGCCACTTTTAGAATAGTACCTCAGGGTTTAGAGTTGAAAGTAGGGTGTGTTAAGAGGTCTCGTTATGTTGAATTTTAACACGTTAGTGTTTTGATTGTAGGAGGAAGTGTGGCACACGTAGACAGAAACACATTCGTGTTTGGTGTTCTTTTACAACACATGTCAGAGAGCACGGGGAGAGATAATTAAAATAGTCATGAATGAAATAAGAATGTTAAGAGAAGTATATTCTATATGTTATTTGCAATGTCATTGTGTAACATTTCATTAAACTAGTTTTCCTTCCAGATCTCTGGAAGGAACCAGAATTGAATAAAGCTCCTGTTTAGATGCAGTACAGATGAAAAAAAAAAGATTGTTGTAGATCCTGGGAGCTGCTATTGTAACAAATTTCTTTCTTTTAAATTTTCTAGTTTCTAACGAAGTTATGATTGTAAAAGGTTGGCCTCGCGTTATATTCTAGAGCTAAAAGTTTTCAACAAGGTCGTTTTAGACCTCAGTTTCAAACTAATTAACTCTGGCGGGAAGTATGTAAGGATCTTAAGTTTTACTAACGTTTATTTTATTTTAAATCTTTACTATCACTTCTTATTTTCTACTTCCGGCCAGAATTATAAGCGTTAAGGATTTTATGCAAAGTTCGTCTGGCGAACGCCAAGTATTTAAGTGTGGCCTTTTTGCCAAGCAGAAGAGAGGAAGCAGTGAGTTCGAAGCAGGCCGCTTACCTTAGAAGTTACGCAGTTGCTATTTGCCTTCCAGGCCAGAGGTTTTAATCCTCTTGATAAATTAAACGTATTGTAGTGTTCACAGTCTCTGTGCTACATACGCTTCCTGTTATTATAAGGCCAATCTTACACGTGTATTATTCTAAAGTTAAATTAGAGTTTAGTTTCATTTTGATATCTTTTACGTTAGACCCCGAGTGGAGGGTCATTGTATTCCGAAGTACGGAAGTCATTGTATATAAAGAAAAATAAAGGGTTTTGTATACCCTTCGTCTGTATCCTGTCTACTTACTACAATTAGTGAACATAGCTTTAGTAAGCTCTCTGTTCTAGTCAGGTCATTGTATGTTTCCGAAGAAGGTTAGAAGAAACATTGAACCTGATACCGTACTGGTAAAATATTACTTAAATTCTCTAGCTTTGAGACTTCCCTCAGACATTGGCAAGACAAACGGCTGTCTGGTCAATACAGGATAACTATGTGTCTAATAGCTTACTTCAAAGCTATGAAAGAAATAACAGTTGGGTAAAAAATATGGACATTTTCAAGAAACAAATGTTCTCTTATGTCCTTTTGGCATTATAGTTATAAACAAAATGCAAAAATTTAGTAAATACGTATAGATAAATCTCAGGAAAAATGGTAAATTAACATGAAATGTTTACTTAAAGTCTATGTAAAGTTGGAAAACAGTGATCGTAATACATTTGAAAAATAGTTCATATACAGCGCATTAAAATTTTGCACCCGATCTATGAATTCATGAAAATCGGCCCAAAAATGTCATTTATCACGTTCGCTTGCTTGCAGTGTATTCTCTTGTTTTAATCTTTTTGCTTTTGAGTTGTATTATTTCTGAAGTTGTAATATTTCTGAATCTGAAGCTTTAAAACACAAAATCACTCTGATTTATCAACTTGCGTCTAAATGTAAAGTACAGTCAACCAAATGGAAGATTTTAGCATAAGTAAATGTACTACAGACAAAATAAAATTAAAAATTCATCATTATTTTTCATGCTTTGTTCATGAAACTAGTCCTGACTTATTCCATTCGGAACATTTTCAGAAAAAAATATTAATTTCTTGTTCATGTTTTTGCATACTCAAATACTAATTTTGTTGGAAATAGGACATTTTCTTATTCCATTTTATATTTCACTGTTAAAGTCTGGCTTGGGAAAATTGTTTTCCATGGAAATGGCATAGTTGTCCTATATGTCTGTCACTGTTCTAATAAATTACATTACTAACATGTGAAAATACCTAGTTATACAGGAATTATCTTGAATGTTTCCTTAATCTGAAATGCAAAATGTAACCCATGTGCAAAACTAGAGCAAGTTAATCTTAAAAAGTTCTCCACGAATACGTCTTTTTCTCGGTCCTTACATGCTTTTCTGTATTTATCACTCAAGGTCATTGTGTACCTCTCTTTAATCTAATTTGTGAAGTATTCCTCTTTGAATACTAACATTTGAATTTGTTTAACTGATTTTAAAGTACATGTATATTTTGGTCAATGCGTGGGGAAATGAGGAACTGTGGCACTGAGTGTTATAAGCATTCCATACTGCATTTTTCTTAAGAGTACAGTTCAGTTAAAAGCGAAATGTGTTTCGTACTTTGTGAAAATTTTATTTACTTATTATGTGTCATGCTCATGATAAATAAAAATGTTATACATGTGCGCAGGACTGTGTGGTTCCAATGTTTAATTAAAATAATGCTTTTAAAAAAAAGTGTGGTCTTTCTTATGACATATTCAAAATGCGTTAAAATTTTTTAAAGTTGGTGACTATAGTAGATCATTATATGGACTTTCTGTCATTATTAACTATTTTGTATAATTATTTGTGTGTAATTTTATTTATTATCTATGAGAAGTTAAATGTCAAAAAAGCTGTAAAAGTTCATTATTAAGCAATGTCAGTTTGAAATTTCTATCTTAAAATTATTTGTGTTAGGTCTTTTATGTTAATTACTATGTTAGATCATTATTTGGAACTCAATATTTCGTGTAATGTATCATAACTATGTAGGAGTCATTTATCAGGTATGATAAATTAAATTTCGTTCTCAAAAGACTGTAAGAGTTCAGTGCTAAATAAATTATTGACAATGTGAAATATGGGTATTTTTCAGTTAAATTACAATGAATACGTTAAAAATATTCCAAGTTAACAAATTTTTATATTCCAAATTGGGAGAAAGGCGATAAAGTTTCATTTCCATGGCTGAATATTAATTCCATGTGTATTATTATAGACTTTAAATTCTCCTTCACAAAATGTGACTATAAGTCAAGTTTAAAATAATACGTTACAATGTGGATATTCTTCTCTGTAGTTAAAATATAATTCAATCTTCAGTACCTTGTTAAGAGAGTTAGGCTGTGATAAGTTCAAATAGAGTAGTGTTTAAAAAGTTCTGCGGTAAATGGTGGAATCATATTAAGAATCCGAGTGACGTTTTCACATGAAGGAAAAATCAAGGTTCAGTGTATGTTTGGTGATTTAAGTAGGATGTGTGCAAGAAAATACAAGATATTTTTGTAAAATATTTCAAAGAGTTAGCAAAATGTGTGTTAGTAGTATAAATGAATCTTACTGAATAAAAGGGAGTGTTCTGAATATATATGCATAAATGTCTGTAGAGTAAAATAAGAAGAAACGAAGTACTATTGGTATGTATCTAAATTTAACTGGGTAGAAATGCTCCATGCATTGGTTTGAGTGGGCTTCATACCATGAAAATTTATTGCTCCTTGTAAGATTTGGTTAAAGTTAGTAAGTCGTACAATAAAGAAACATGTGTAAGTCTGTATTTATTATGGGAAAAAGGAATCAGAAGTACAGCATGAATATGTTTTATAAGTTAAATATAAGGGTAAATGTGTAAGTGGAAAGTGTAAAAATTACATTTGTCAGACATAGTTTGGTGAATCCTAAGTAAGACGTGTAAAAGGGAATCATCAAAGTTTTGTATAGTTGATCAAAAAGTTAATACAGTCATTAATAGTTAGTGCAATACATTAGAAGGAAAAGTTCTGAGTATCTCCAACTTAGTAGTAAAAAAGTAAGAAATGTAGTATTCCAGTTAAACTATACAGAATGAGCATTGTGTATGTTGGTTTAAAGTTACAGAAAATATTATCTAGTGAAGTTATATGCATGTAAACAAATGCATAAGGAAAAAAAAAACAAAAAAAAAACTGCATTTGTGTAAACAAAAAACTCAAAAAAATTAAAATTCTGAAACTAAATATTACTTTTGTAAAAAAATAAAGTTAAAAATGTAGTAACACCTTTTTTAAAATAAAAAGCGGAAGGGAAAAATTAAATTTGTAAAAATAAATATTACTTTTATAAAACTAAAAAAAAGTTTAAACAAAAACTTAAAATAAAGTAAAGTAAAAATACGAAAAGGAATAAATTTGGAAAAAATTCAAAATAAAAAAGTGAAAAGGAAAAGAATAAATTCGTAAAAATAAAATATTACTTTTGTAAAACCAAAAAGGAAATTAAATATAAAAAAATTAAAGTAAAAATACGATAAAGAATACATTTGAAAAAAAAAAAAAAAAACTTTTGCAAAGTAAAAAGAAAATGTCAATTCACTTTTATAGAGATAAACGTCAATTTGCGAAAGTTAAAAATAAAATTTATGTTTGTAAAAGGAAAGACATATTAAATCAAAAATTAATAAATTAACTAATAACTTTAAAAAAATAGTAAGAATAAGATGAAAAAAATGAAAACATTGGCTGAAATAAGATAGATATTGTTAGCGAAATGCTGATTGGTAGTTAAGATTGTATACGTTCGCCAGGGCAGATGTAGAAAGCGTGAAGCGGTTTCGGCATGCTGCAACGTGAAAGAGATGACGTTTGCCTGTTTTCCCCCAGCCTATTGACGTCATGGTGATTTTCGCTCCAAATGGAAAAATAACAGGTTTGATAACAAGAAGGGCTTAGCCAAGCGGTAAAGTATTAGACTCACATCCCAGAGATAGCGAGTTCGAATCTCAGCCGTGGAGTTATTTTTTAAATTCATTAAAAACAGATTAAAATATACTGGAATCAATTAAAAATAATGACGGATTAAATAATTAAAATGAATCGTATAAAAATGAGTAAATAATTAAAAGTAATGACGTATTAGTTAAAATAATAAGGGACAATAAATGAAAATAATAAGTAATATCATTCCAAACACGTGGTTCAAGAGCTCGTTGCCACAAACATAAAAAATAGTGTCATTGCCACAAAAATAAAAAAACTTTGAAAATATAAAATCGTTGCCACAGAATAAAAACGAAACTTTGATGATGTCATTTCATCACGTGACACAAGATGGCGCTGCTGTCGTCACTTCCGGTTCCACGCCCCTTGGGATACCGTGGAGGTAGGAAAGGGAGGAGGGGCCAACCCGCGCTAGAAGTGAAGCACTGCTTTGAAGCTTGGGTCACCAGATGGGGTGTTCTTTGTTTACATTCAGAAGCTGGCTTGACAAGATTCTGATAGTATTTCGACACACGACAGTTCCATAGAAATCGAAAAAGGGACACTTTCGCATGAAAGAAACATTCATAGTGTGATGGATAATAGCAATTTGTATAGTTTAGTGACATTTACGCAAAAATCACATCTTGTTTATTTTTCGATTACTAACAACAGCGATTTTGATTATGAATTTGTTTTATAAAATTACAAGCTGTTGCACTACAAAAATATAGATTTTAAGAAAAATGTTATGCTTAAAGAATGAAAAATACCTTACGGTACATTTAAAATTGTATACGTCTTTCGATACCCTTGATAGAGTATTCGCTACTTTTATTTTATTTTCCAAAAGTCAAAATGTTTTAAATAAAACAAATTTTTTTTCACATCCATATATTATTGTAACATGTACCTTTTAAAATTTTTTAGAGGAGAGGCTTTACTGCTGCTCATTTTAAACCCATCGTTTTAATTTTATATATCTGAAAAATAATCACTTTGGGCTTACACGTTTTATAAATATAAAATTATGTATGTTAAAATATTTGTAATTAGGCACATAGGTCAGATTAAGTTTTTATTAAATAGAGTAACGCATGCAAGGGCTATCTGCCTAAAGAGAGAGATGCCATTGTGGAGGAATTTTGAAGAAAAACTGACCTTTGAGTGGGTATTAAAAATAATACTTATAATTTTCATTCAAATTATATTCATATATATTTTTTATGTAAAACTTTCGGGTGTATGCTAAATAAGTGTAAATTACTTTACACGAAAAATATAGTGAATGCACAGAAATTAAAGATTTGCACATGCCGGAAATGATAAATAGGAAATATGTATGGGTATTTATGCATGTGCTTGCAAAAAGCATGTATCTGCCTTTGACAAAGTACTTAAATATTCATTAAATTATTTATAAATGTATTTGAAATGAAGAATTTATTCACTTATAAACAACTGTGAAAGTACTGTCAAGAAATCTAATTATTAAATGTATCTAATTTATAATGATTATAAATGTTATCTAAATATATAATAACCTTAATATTGAATTGTAAACATAAATTGAAATCCTGTTGACAAATACGTTATAAAACTATTTAAGCAAGAATTGTTCGTATTGGAAAGCAATCTATTAAAAGGTATTGTAAAGCAAATGCTATGAGATGCGCACTTAAGAACGTAATAAAGAGTTTTGGAATATGTATTGTTGAAATGAAGGGTAAAAAAAAATCTGATAAGTATAATTGAAAGAATAATTCTTTTAATTATACTTATCAGATTTTTTTTTACCCTTACATTTTATAATAACTCAGTTACAAGTTTTAAATAATACTTAAAAAAAAACTTATTTTATTCCCTTTCAGAAATGTTCAGAGAAAGTCAAGTACTATTTAATACCTATTTAATTATTAGGAATTAGCGAAATACTTTAAATAAGTAATCTGCTAATTCCTAATAATTCTCTAATTTAAAATGAACCGAATAGAGCATTAATTATAAATTGACTTACATTTTTCGATTTAAAAGATGCCTCAGAAGCCAAATAATCATGTCATATTTAAGAAAGTATTTTAGGAAGAAGCTCTATAAATAGAAAAGAAATAATGCATAATTTTAATATTAATAATACAATAAACTTTGATCTTATTTTTTTACCTTAACCGAATAAAATCGAATTACCTTAATTTTTTTTTCTAATATAATTAACGAAAACTTGTGAAAATATTTCATTCAAATTAAACCGTTCTGAGAAAAACTGTCCTGTGAAAAGTATAGCATTTAATTCCGTTCAGAATGAAATGTTGTTTAAAAATATGTTGTTTTCACATACTTAGGACTCTGAAGTGTTGTAGAAAAAGAAAATATATACATTTATATGTATATTTACGACGTAATTACAAAATATTTACATCCGAACGCGTCAAATCCCATAGAACTCAATGGTAAATGACCCAATGTTTTGGTCACCACGTAGGGAACGCCGGTGCTTCAGAACAGGGTACGGGAGAAACTTGTTTAGGGCGACTCCATCTTACTTCCTACCTCCATGGGATACTGCCCACACCCCTTTTCTGTGACGTCACTTCCGTCACCCGAGTACCCCCGCTTACTACTGGCATGCTAAGAAGGTGGGAGAAATACCTTATAAGATAATAAAACAAATTCCAACTTTGGGCTTCCAGATACGCATATTCGAGTGGAGGACTACGTTATTCAAATTTTATTCTCTCTAGGTACCGTTGTTGAACAGTTAAGAAGTAGCCACACTGGTAATGAAAAGTTAGAAATCCCTTTAAAAACAAAATTACGATTATTAACTTTGAAGAATCCCATACAGAAGCATAGTTTTCAAATATTTCATTTAAAGTAATAAAACAGCTCTGTTTACAATAATTTGAAAGAATTACATTCCTGACGTTGCCTTCGTTCTCTCTGATATTTGACCAGCTATCTGATTTTCATGAATCGTCTTACATAGCCATCTTTTCAGACAGGAAGTCCCCTTTCTGTTTATGTTCGACAGAACATAGTATGTATTGTGTAGAAATTGAATGAACCTTACTAGTTAAAAGTGACCTACTAGTGAAACTAGACTATTGAATGAATTGAACTACCGCGCGAGTTTCTTCTCCGTCTGAAATATTATGAAAAATTGTTGAGAAAGTTGTAAATAAACTTTTTGTTCAAGTCTTGAAATTAAACAGAGGGCGTTACTTGTGCTTGCAATCAAAACACCACCACTTCCAGGTGTTTAAAATAGCATAAGTTTTCAAATTCAAGATAGTGTAATTGGAGATTATACAAACAGGTGTACTTAAGTTGGCTGAATAACACGGTGCGTTTAAACGTCGCCTAGTGAAATGGCCATAGCCGAGATATTCGCTAGAAGAGTTATTGGATGCAATGCAAACTGCAGAAGACGCTGCCAGAGCTTCTATCACTAAAACATTCACAGCATTTTAGCATCAGGAGTATATTATGTTATTGGCATAAGTTTAAAAAGGATGAAATTAATTTATTTACTCGTAGAAGCAGAAAAGTATTGATTTTTGTTAGTTTTGATTTAATTTTATCTGAATAAAAAAAATTATTTTCACTTTAACCGTTATTTAATTATAAGCGTCATTAGCGTTGAATAAAAATCATCACGTGAGAGGGTTTCGTTTGGTAACGACGCTCTTGAAAATGTTTCATTATAAGATTATTATTTTTGGGGGAGAGTAAGTGGAAGTAACCAAATTAAAAAGGAAAGGCCTATTAAAAGTTAGGCTTAGAATTTATCTTGAATGTTTAACTAATTATACAGTAAAAGTGTTTTCAAAACTTTTTTTCGAAGCACCAAAAAGGGATTCCATCTAACGAATGGATCATGATCTACAGTTTGGGAATCGCTGCTCTACTGCAATAAAAATTTTGTGTCAGTAACTTCTCATCCGAGTTTTTTGGTATCGAGGAGAATCAGTCCTTATCATCCACAATATTCTTCCCTTCTATACCTTTGAAACAGAAACATGTTCCTAAATAAAATTAAAAGCTGAAGTCAGCATGTGAAAATTTTCCTAGTTAATGCTCACTATTTAAGGCTGGGGGAGGATCTGAAAGGTTTCAGATTTTAAATTACGTCCATAGGGGCGTTTTTTTAACGTTTTGTGTGTTACCTTTATTTATAAAATATCATGTTCTTTGCACTTAAACCATAAAATTCAGTTCAGTAGCAACGTTTCAAAATAATTTTAAAATGAGAATATCTTTAGAATTTCCGATACACAGTTCCGCGCCCCCGCTGGAGATAGAAAAGTTCCCCCTCCCCTACCGTAGAGTGTTGTCATTGCTCGCTTTTAAATAGTTGAGTTTGTTACTCAAAAATTCGCTAAAGTTTTACTAAATATGAAATCGATAATAAAACAAATTCCAAATTTCAAATTTGGTCTTTCGCATGCCCATATTCGCAGTAGTCATTATATACGTCATTCAAAATTCGATGGCTCTAGTTACCGTTGTATTATCACAATGCGAGAAATAGACATACATTTATGCAGATTTTTCATTATCTAATTTCTTCAAATATAATGCAGGACTCTAACATTGGGTGGCAACAGACAAACAAAAGTGGCAAACTTTAACAAAAGTGAAACGGACATTTATAGTGATTGAACGCAAAATCGCAAAACGAAAACAATAGTCCTTCAGGGACAAAGTGCCTTTGGACTAAAAATAAAAAAGAAATAGAGTCACATTTTCCAATTTTAAATCTCCGAGAAAGAAATATAAAACCCCACTTTTTATTTATGTATTAAATTATATAATATCAAAATGGGGATGCCTTAGATCAGGGGTTCTCAACCCTATGCCCGCCGATCGTTTAACGTGTGCCCGTCGCTGTGCGATCACAATAAAAATGTTTTAGTTTTTAATAAAATTCTACGTGAATGTTTTCTGATTTTTAATGAAATAGAAACTGCGTCCAACACAGATACCAGGACAAAGCGAAATGGCGAAATGCGACCGATCTCTCTCTCTCTCTCTCTCTCTTTTTTTTTTTTTTTTTTTTTATGTGCATGTATTATTAACTCTATCCAACTATAAATTCACATTGAAAAAGTAAACGGTTCCTGACATCCAACAGATATTCTAGAATGTGCCTCTAGAGACAAAAAGGTTGGGGACCCCTGCTTTAGATAGTTCAGCACCCAAATATTTGTTAGGTGTTTAACTTTCTAAGACTTGCCAAGACTGTAACATTAATGCAACACGTCTCGTTCAAATCACGTGGTGTTCCACGTTGTCATCAATAACTGAAATAGCTTCGAATACTGAAAGCCCCGTGCTTGGCACATGTATGAGTTATTTATAACACCCGAGGTAGGGGTACTTGTTTACATCTTTCATGTGGTCTTAGCGATGAACTCGTTCTGTTAAAGAATTTCGAATAGCATTTGGTGCGCATTTGGAGTTGCAGAGCGACCCAAAATATGAAATGTTTTCGGTATCGGCTGTAAGACGTGGTAAAAGAAAATGAATGAATTTTTTAGAACGCCTGACGTATCAGAATGGGTTCTGACAGTTCGGCGAGGCAAAACACTAATGCTCGTTAGAAGTAACAGAAGCAGCACGCCTGCAAAGTTTTAGGATTAAAGTCATAAGAAATCAAGGTTTGGAGAAAGTAACATTTTATAGAGATCTCTACACAATGTCTTCGAATGATTCACCTTCTGCCGCATTCACAGAGCTTCTAGACATATTCGTAAAGTTCAAAAGTTGGAATACTCTTTACTGCGCTCGTTACGTTTACCTGAAATTCCCGCCGTATTCCTCCATCCTTTAGGACGGTTTTCCATTTTGAGGGAAAGAGTTAGGGGTAAAGTACTGTAGTGCAGGGCTTCTTAAACTTTTTTCAGTCGCGACCCCTTTTTACCACTGAGATTTTTTCGCGACCCCAGGACCCCATACAAAGATTTTGTGGGGCCCATAAGCATTGCGCAAATCCGACTCACGCGTGAGTGAAACTGTCAGTTATTTCCCTTGTACTGTAATATACTATTGCAGTTTTAGGTCGTTAACTTTAATTTCCAGCTTTAAGACATAGAACAATGTGAAAATTTTAAATAAGTAACAGACGAAATGACAGGCGTCACGTGCAAAGAAGGAAAATGAACATTTATATGATAAAAAGGATGCGTCGAAAAGTTTTTTTTTTTTTTTGTTTTTGTTTTGTTTTGTTTTTCGTTGTCGGTATTGTCTTGTCTTTACCTATTTTCAGATATATTGTGTAAAGATATTTGGTAATTGTAAAATTATTATAATAAATTAAAGAAATATCAAAACTGCAAAAATTTTAGGCGACCCCCTGCTGCAGGTCCTGCAACGCCCATGGGGTCGCAACCCGCAGAGTAAAAAACTCTGCTATAGTGGATAAGGGGGGGAGATGATCGAACAGTTTAGGGAAATCTGCATCCTCCTATTGCTATTCTTTTGCATCATCATATAAATAATCATACACTTAGATTTCCAGAGTTGAAACATATACATTAAACACTTTTTTTTGTTACTATCAATATCTATCAATAGATACCGAACAGCTATCAATATCGTATTTCCTTGAGTAATCGCCCCCCACACACTTTTTTTAAAAATTCCTACTATTAGCTCACACTCTTCCTATATCTTGTTCAAATTGTCAGTCGTTAAAAAAATACTTTTTATTCATCAACCAAGTTCAAATACACTTTTTTCTAACTTGTAGTGGATGACACTTGATGTTAATACAGTTTTTTCGCAAATTAAGGTCAATTCCTAATTATTTATTCCTGTTTATCAGAACTAAAGATATATATAAGCATATAAAAATGTTAATAATGTTAAAGTAACTAAAAAATTTTAATGTAACTAAAATAAAATTTTTCTTTGTTGACCTAAGTAAGAATTGACTTTATATATATATATATATATATATATATATATTACTTGTTAACTAATTTTATCGTTCGAAAATCGAGAGGGGAAAATTATGCGATTCATTTAATTTCTGAAGAATGCGGTTTGTAATAAGAACATAAGAGATGAAAAACATTAATGGATAAATTTCTGATCATTATCACACATTATTATTTCTTTAAGACAAACTTACATTCCAGTAAGAACACAACGACATTACAATATGCGACGGATATTGAGCCGATAACTGATAGTAAGTGAGTCGGATCCGCC
This sequence comes from Stegodyphus dumicola, assembly GCF_044657685.1. Classification (NCBI taxonomy): domain Eukaryota; kingdom Metazoa; phylum Arthropoda; class Arachnida; order Araneae; family Eresidae; genus Stegodyphus; species Stegodyphus dumicola. Next base: position 158,096,439 of record NC_140770.1, read on the forward strand.
TGAATTACGTTATAAAGCCCCGGGGTCACCGCACATGAAGGAATCTTGACGCGATTCTTACGAGGGACATCGGAGGAACGAGTAGAAGGGGGAACAAAATATGCCGATTTCGAGACATCGAACACATAAGCATCCGGTAAGGTTTCAATGAGCTGAAACGTAAATAATAGAGAAAAGGTAAAAACACATGTTTGGAATATTTGTGGTATACATATATACCAGCCATGTCCAAGTAGCTTAATGAAGAATCTGCACAAAATATGTTTTAAATAATAGATGCAAGGAAAAATAAAATGGATGAAATGCAAATACAAATTGAATACGCAAAATAGAAACAAAAATAATCAGGGGAATATAATTTACAAATAAACTAGCCCTCAAAGGGAAAAATCTATGCAGAACAGAAAAAAAAGGGAAATTATGCAAATATTTTTTATTTTATTCTCAGAGAAGGTAAGAGGGAGGGAATACGGGAACAAGCATCATGAGCTGAGTAATAGGCAACTGAAACTGTATAATATTTAGTTGATTTTTACAGTACTCTCCTAGCCATCGTGGGGTATTTTTGTTTGAATCACGAATCAGACTACTGCCCATAGAAAAGCACTGCGAACAAATCCGATGAAAGGCTACTTACATTTGGGCGTGAGTAGTAAAATTTGGTTCAGATTTGTCATAAACTGTTTATCTTCCAAATTAGTTATGGTTTTAAAGTGCTCAGCATTTTATTGAAAAATTTACATTGGTCATAAGACTGAACTCAGGCTTGAAAAGTTTCTGTAACCCGTTCACCTTGTTTTGCTACGATTAAGTTGGCTGGTGACCGGTGTCGGATATTTTTGGTTTAAATTATCATCTTCCATAAGAGTTCAAGGGCCAACTTGACCTTAAAATTTGGCAAACTTAAGAGCATAGTACCGGCGTTTAGTTCTACCCGCAGAATATCAACTGGGAATGACGTCATTAAGAAGCATTATCGCATGCCACATCGATACGTGCTTTTTCTAATTGTCATCGAACGCAACGTCGGTGATTGCGGGCGTCGCGCTCTGCGATTTCGGTGCCAGGTAGTTAACGATGAAGGGTCACACTTCGCCCACTCTTTTGTGCTCAAGTGGCCAAGTGAAGATCCTGTCCCTGTCCCCCGGTACCCCTCTTTCCTTCTCATCTCGTGCAACTCACCCACTTCGAGGTATATCGAAAGGTGTAAAACAGCAGGTCCCTCTTTTCTAATGATGTCAGATTTAGAATTGGGGAGAAGAGATATATCTGTCACAGTTAGGAACCCGAAATCAGCGGAGCAGTAATCGATGGGTGAACCCCCCCCCAAGTTGCTTACCCAATACCTCAGGTTGAATGCATCAAACAAGAAATTTTTGTATTTCATATGTTCACGGAGAAATTTTTCATCCTCTTCAGGATGGAAGTTTGCTGTGGTGATACGACGCTTGCGTACATGCAATTCCGCCCAAGTTCAATTTGCGCATATCATCCCTAAAGAACAGGAAGTTTTGTAACAAGTTATCATTCTTTTAAGGAATATATAATTTTATTAACTTTTAACGTAGGTCATTTTTTTTGCATTAATTTTATATTCTGAAAACAAATCAGCAAAAAATACTGATTTTTTTCTATAATGCTATGCGCAGCACATATTACAATATTATGTGGATGAGAAGAAAGCTATTTTAGTTGAAATAGTTTAATACTTAGAATATAAAATGAAAATATCAAGTGCACTATTAAAGATGTCGAAATAAGTATTCAAAATTTCACGCCTCATAACTAGTAACTCATAAACTTAAAACTCCATATCTTTAAAACTGACCGTTTTAAAGATATTGAGCTTTAAAATATGTCCTATTTTGGGTATAAAGTAATACCTCCCAATAACGGACATCCATTGAACCAGGCATTTTCTCCTTTGAATAGAAGTGTCCTTTCATCAGGGGTACGTACTAAAAGAATATAATTTAATTAGAAATTCAGGTTATATCAAGCTTTAAATAAAAGATACATAAATAAGTAACATAGTCACAACTATTATTGGAATTTAAGGTTATAAGGTATTTCTCCAGCCTTCGTGGTATGGTCTGCATGCTGGGCGCGTATTCCAGAGGTCCGTGGTTCGATTCTCGGCGAGGGCGTTGCTCATTTTTCATCTCTCCTGCTCTCAAAAAAATCTTAATGTCTCTACAAGATTGATGAAAAATGAAAATTGATAAAAAAAAGTTTATTACAAAAATGTATGAAATGAACAACAAAATTTTGTACTCATAGAAATTTATTGACAATTCGTTACACAGGTTTGTTTGTAAGTCTTTTTTTCTTTTCCTCCTACATGGATATTAAAGTCCATGTAGGCGAAAAAGCAGGCTGCATAACCTACTGTCTTAAGTCCTTCACTGTCATCAACAGTCATCATGGTGGTTTTTTTTTTTTTTTTTTTTTTTTTCCTTAAAGGCATGTGTATAGTTTTTTGTGTCACATTTCTTATCTGACTCTTCTTTGTCTTCCTCACTGCTTTCCAAGTTATTTTTGTTAAAACTCACATCATCAGTTACACTTGAAATAAAAAATTTTATGTCGTCATTGGTGTCTTCACTACACAAATTTTCATCGATTTCTCAATGTTTTTGCATTTGAGCACTGTCACTGATTTTGACTAATTCAAACAATTCATTTTCATCCGCATAGCGTTTCACTGAGGGTGCCCGAATTTGGATCTTAAAAGCCTACTTTCTTAAAACAATGCTGAACACAACTTTGTGACACATATCTAACAGCCTTTGTTATTCAATGAATGGCAATCAATACATTGACACATTTTGCAAGCTGATCACTGCTTCCGCTTGACAAAAAACATGCCATACAAACAGATTTCTGTAATAAACCCTTAGAGACATTATGTTTTTTGAAGCAGAAGACAGGAAAAAAAAGCAGTGCTCTCTCCAGGACTCGAACCTGGACCTTTCGGATACACGCCAAGTGCCGTTACACCACGAAGGCCTGCAGAAACGAGGGAGAAAATATTTATATACTCCCCGCTTTTGAAGGCGACTGGGGATTAGGGGACCCAATCGCCAAATCTTGGTGGTGAAGAATCATCATCCATCACCCTATTGGGTGCCACTGTAGAATGATTAGGTTTTTTTTTCTTAAGTAAGAGACTTGAAAAATGTGCAATGGCATCGCCGGGACTCGAACCTCTCGAATACACTCCGAGTGTGCTACCGTTACACCACGAAGGCATGCTGGAAAGAGGAAGAAGATACCTTATAAACCTTGAAGCTTCTAATTATACCTGGATCCAAAGGCTGTAATGCTGATGTTGCATTATCAGGACTTGTATTCCTCTTGACTTGCTTTGGAAACATGAATTGTCCTGACTCGGAACAGGGAGCTTACTCAAGCTATGTTCAAGAAATTGTGAAGTAGACAATACAAGCAGGAAGGGTATACAAAACCCTTTATTTTTCTATCTTTACAGGTATTTACGGAACTTCGGAATGCAGAGACCAACCACTTGTGGTCTGAACGTAAGAATATAAAAACTACTAACTAAAACTCTAATTAAAACTAACTTTGAATTAGTATACAAGTGCCTAGCTTTAAGATTGGCCGTTATTTAACAAAGTCCGTGTGCAGTACGCCGAGCTGCTAAAACTACGATACGTTTTGCAATTATCAAGAGGACTAAACCTCTGGCCTTGAAGGCAAACAGCAACCGAGTGCAAACTCGTAAAACGACAATGGCAAGCGGCCTGCTTCCAATAGCTCCTTCCTTTCTCTTGCTTGGCAAAAAGCCACAACTTAAGTACTTGGCGTTAGCAAGACAATTAGTAGAAAATAAGAAGTGATAGTAAAGATTTAAAATAAAATAAACGTTAGTAAAACTTAGGATCCTTACAGCATTAGGTGGGAACAATACTAACTTCACTGATTTGGTGATGGGCAATTGATGGGTGGGTTGCGAATCGTCAAAAAATAGCAGAATCTTCCTATTTTTTTAGACATCGTTCCATCAAGAGCAATCAACCATTCTAACATTGCGCTTTTCGTCATCCATGACATTTTATTGTGATGCCAATGGACCAGTAAAGCCTTTGCGTTGAAGCTCTTAGATTGATGTGTTTAAAGCATCTTGCATTTTTGGCCTTTTCGCTTACAAGTGGTTGCTCAAATGCTCCTTCCATATTACATCAAGGTAGCACAATGAGACGTTTCCTTGGAGCTTTTACCACTAGAGTACTTTTCTCCTTTGAAGCACAAAGTTTTACTAGGCAAAATTCGAAAAATAATCTAGTTTCATATGCACTGTAGATGATTTTAGCCTAATATCCTTCACAAATTTGAGCTTTTTTATCCAGTTTGTTACAGGCTGCGTATCTACTGCTTTTTCCTCACAACAAATAGTCTTAAAGGTAATGTTATGTCTTTGCTTAAATTTGTCTAATCAATCATTTAATGCTTTGAAGTTCCCTTCTTTTGCTTTTTTCCCCCTTTCTTTTGCCTTTTCTTACAATAATACTCCACTTATAAGAATCTTGTTTCCTATTACGGAACAAAACTAACTGAACACTACTATATCAGTTTCTCATGCTTCAGTTTTTCTAAATTCTATAGTCTTGGAATGTTCATTCAAATTAGTAAGCCATAATAATTTTATTTCTTCCCTATCATTTATGACATAACTTGCTTGATATTTACATATTTCACATTTCTGCCCTAAATCTCTCAAACTAAGCTTCTCAATTTCTGCTACATGAATTAATCAATTATACGTTTGAAAGTTAATCTTTCCCTCTTTGAAGCCATGCTAGGTAATGTATGTAAAAATAATACATAAGTATAAAACTATTTTGCTTCCCAGTCCTAGCAAGGACCACCTTTTCCTTCCCATTGGTCCCTGTCTTGGATTGCCTTACAACTTGATAACTTTTTGCTTTCGCCTATCGAAAACTGTAGCAAGAATAACTGGACTTTGAATTCTGTGAATGGTAAATATCCTTTTGATTGCAGCACTAATTGCTTTTTCCCAATGTATTTTTCCCCTTTTCCAACAGGGTACCCTTTTACCTGAAATTAACTTTTAGTTCTCTTGTTCTCTTGTCACAAAACTATCTTTCACTAAGCAGAAACTTGCCTTTGAAACTTGAAAAGATTGCTAATAAAGAGTATTAGTATTTTTATTTATTTTTCTACCTCTATCTTATGTATTGTTGAAACTTTTGTAGTTTCTTTATAAGAGATAAATATATTAAGGTCCCTATTCAAAGGGACCTGGACCAACATAATTGCCCCGTACTCGGGTGGTGTTCACTATAGGAGGTACTATTATACTGATTTTAAGGTACCTTAAGGTATTTATCATTCTTTAACACACTCGTAATATAAACGTTTTGTTAAAATCTATATTTGTTCACTCCAGTAGCTTCAAATTTCATAAAACAAATTAATAATCCAAGTCGCCGTTCCAAGCTGTCGAAAGATTTTTCAAGAACATGTGGTTCTGAGTGGTGCTGTGGCTAAAGTGTATAAAATTACATATTACTCATCCAACAATGAATGGCTTTTTTGTGCGAGTGTTCCAGCTTTGTCCACGAACCCATTTTGTTTTGATAGGAAGAAACACTTATTATAATAATCATTTAACACAGATGATTCATTTTCTTGATTGTCCCAAACGATTCTTTATCGCAGCCGTGCAGCTACTTGTTTCGATAATTGTGAGTACTAGAATACTTAGCATCTTTAACGACAGCAGAAAATGATCGCATCGCATCGAAAGGACAACTCTGTTAGAGGTATTCAGATATATTCAATTACCTCCATTTCCGGAATAAAAAGAACAGTTTCTTAAAAGAAAGACCTCATAGCGTATCTTTTTTGGCGATCCTTTAGAGCTCTATATTTAGGCATAAATTTCGGAAGACACGCTATCAAGCTAGCTGAGAGCTAGAAGACCCAAACCATCTCAAAATGAATATCAGCAAAATGTTCACATGTAGATATTATAACAGAGTTTTGGGAGAGATATTATAACAGAGAGATCGAAATATATCTTCTGAAAATTCGTCGTCAAGCAACCAAGGATCTTCTCTTCCCGGTTATCAAAAAAGGTTAGATCTTGTTGGCTTCTGTTTAAATTAAGACAACGTGTCACGCACACGCCATACTGAGGGAGGCCAAACAGGAGATACAGTTTCTTAATTTGTATGTAGAAGGCACCATTTGTATGAAGACGGTACACCACGAAAGCAAACCATGAGGAGAGAGGATATACCTTACAAACTTCATTTTATAGATAATTAAGCGAGAATTTTCGAACAGCTGTTAGTAACAAGATAGCGTAAGTTGAATAATACGCAATTTAAACTATAGAATATTTAATTGATTTATTATACTAGAGTTATGAGTTCCAAGCAACGACGCAAAAGTTATGATAGGATGGCAATGTTTCTGTATATGATGTTTCATTTTTTGGCAAACTGTGAGGCATAGGGTTGTTTGGGTGTCTGCCAAAACAACAAATTTTGTTTTTTGTTTCATCCAGTATCAAGAATGAATGAGCACCTGTGGTAATTTCGTAGCGCCATCATTTTTTCTATGAGGAATCTTGAAAAACCAACCGTCTCCTCGCCGGTATTCGAGCCCTAGACCGAGCTCTGGCTGGATGGGCTGAGTAGTACACCACAAAATTACTTGGGAATATGGTCTTTAATTTCTGTTAGCCTCATTGATAAAGTTATCAAAAACATCACTTGAGGCATCTTTACGATTCTCAAATCAAACGTCAGCTGTCCAAGTTGAAGCCTCCACCATATTTAAATGGACCACTCGAAGTTCAAAATAACCAATGCAGCTATTTTTCGATTGGAAAGGTATCGTTCACGGTTTTATTCCATAGGGGGTTACAATTAAGCAATATTTGTAAGTGTAGTGCAGATGTCCTGCAAAAATAGTAATAATTTGCCTAAAAGAGCTTGAACGTTTTTCAACCAACGGCTAAATATTATTTCGCCAAAATTCAGCTAATTTTTTATTCATAATTATCTGGTGAAAACTGCGTGCAGCTAAACTTCTCTGTTCTTCCTATTTACCAAAGTTTTTGTCTCAAAGGAGAAGACACTGTTGAAAGGTAGCTTGTCTGTAATGAAGAACTTGTGAAAATATCTTTGAAGGGTGGTATGGAAAGTACCGTATTCCCACACCCTCTAGCTTTTAAGAGCAGGTTCTGAGAATTTTTGAATTATTCGCATTATTTTCCCCTGTCTCTGTCATACACAATTTTACCCTATGAGAGATAGTTTATTGTTAAATTACATTACTTTGATTTTTTTTATTTTATTCATTGTAGTATTTAGTTTGTATCTGCATTTCTGTAGTAGCATTTCATCCACTTTATTTTCCCTTGTATTTATTACTTGAAGCGTATTTTGTGAAGATTCTTCATTAAGCTACCCTGACGTGTTTACTTTACTTCTGTTACTTATGTTCTAGCTCAGTGCCGCCTTATGTACTCCTATGGGTTAAATTTTTTTGGACTTTTTGTTCTCCCCTCTTATCTTTCGTTTCTCTAATATCCATCTCTTTGGAACTATGGTCAAAACTTTTTCATCTGAGCTGATGTGTGAAGTCCATGGGGTTTTACAAGGTAACTGAGCGGAACACGTCGCGCAGCTCAATTACCTTCAGCTATCGGCTGAATAGACTTCAGATATTGTAATGTTAATACTACTTTGTATATTCATATTGGAACTTAGATTTCTTTTAAAGAAATGATATTGTGATAGTTACCTGTAGTTTATCCGTAACTACTTTTAATTTGTTGTGTTCTTATTGTAATTGCGTTTTTTGGAAATTGAATGACTACCATAATTTTCCTGTCTCCATTTTCGGACAAAAGAATTAGTAAAACAAAAAAGAGGGAGATATACTCAAAATCAGCGGTTTAAAGCAATTCTGTTCATTCACTCTCATTCATTAGAAGAATCTCAGTAATACTTATAATTAGAGAGAAACGTGATTAAATATATAGGTCTGATTTTAAAAATGCATATTAATAAACATAAAAAAAAGAACTCAAATTCAAACTTCGTTGCTTTTCTTGTGCAGAATTATTGTTATGTTTGGTTAGAATTCGTTTTGCGAAAAAGTCTTTTTCAGTTATAAATACCAGGCGTCAATATTTTGACACAACTCCGCCATTTTTATTTACCCCTGCAATTTAATTCCCTTCTTTCGGCTCAACGGCAACATTTCCGTTTCTTATACAATGTAAAATAGCCAGTGATGATATGATGTCCATGTATCGAAGGCGTTTCCGAAGAGGAAAAAGAAAAAGGCATTAAAAATAAAATCAAAAAGAAGAAAGAAGGTTGCGCGAGGAGTGAAAGCTGGAGTCAAGGTCGACAGCTGTTTGAAATCTAACTTCCATTCATGATATCGGATTACGAAGAGCGTGGGTAGTAGTTGGCAATGAGTGGGTGTAACCCCCATTGGCTACAAAATGGTATTTGCTGTTGCTACTCCAGATATTCTGGATAGTCTGCTAGACTTAGTCTTGCGCATTGCCTCAATGATCTCAAATTAGCGATACCCGAAGCAATTTAATGCAGCCCGAGAAAACAGTTTAATTATACATTTGTTGTTAAATGTATAGTTGCAAAAATTTCAAAACTTTAATTATTTGAAGTCCGAATTTACATAATTATCATTACTATTAAAAACGAACATGAAGAACGCACCAGAAAACATATAAATAGAGCTAAATTATTTACAGTGTAATATATAAAGCTTATTCATAGATTTGACGATACAGTTTTGATTAACTTTAGATGCGCTTGTCAAAAAAAAATAAGTATGCTCAGTTATGAATTTTTGCACTGAAAATAATCACTTTATTCGGAAATTAATCAGACAAGAACCTAACTCACTTATGAGCATTCATAATTCGAGATAAGATCATTTCTAGCAATTTTTCTTCAATGCGCGGTCATTCTACAAACAAATTTTATATTCACATACAAAATTTACACTTATTTACATATAAAACTGTGTATTGTAATTTATATAGAAGAAAAATTTCTAAAAAAACTTAAAGTGGTCATTATTTATTCTCAAGTTTTGTCCACCTTGGAAAGTTTTCTTAGTTTGTGTATTATGCTGAAATTAAAATAAATTGTTTAATGATTAATTAAACATAGAATTATTTTGCATAAGCGCCAGTTTGAAATATTAATATAGTTAGCTTTCAATATTTAAACTGCAAAGTGTAGCCAACAATATTGTCTTGCAGGGAGATTTCAGACAGAATATAAATATAAATTTGAATTCATTTCCTTTGTATTATTACTATTTACCTATATTTTAATAAATAATTGATAAGCGAAATTTAATTTAGTTGAAAATTGTTTAATTTTTGTTGGTAGAAAATTTTCATTTTGATAAAATTAAAAATGGCAATAATAAAATCTAGATCGTCATCTGTTTTCATACCTTCCAAACTTCCACTGCATTATGTACTGACTACCAATAAGTATTTGGACACCTGTGATAGAAAAGAAAACTAACTTTATTCAAAATCAATAGTTAGTAGAGCCTCCACGAGAGGTAATTACAGCGTGGACCCTTCGGGGCATACTTTCCACAAGTCTTTGTATGACAGCTAGTGGTATTTCCTTCCCACTCGGCTTGGAGAAGACATAGAAGTTCCTTCACGGATTTTGCACGGGTAGTACACCCCTGAATTCGGCGATGCAACTCGTCCCAGAGGTTCTCGATAGGGTTCAGGTCTCGACTCTGGGCAGGCCAGTCCATTCGATGAACTCCATTGGCACCATACCAAGCCTTGGTTAACGTCGAAACATGACAACTGGCATTGTCGTCCTGAAAGTAACAGGGGTCCAACCCGTAAAACTGCCACAACGTAGGAAGCACATTGTCATCTAAAATAGTGCAGTAGACATCGGAGTTGAGCTTACCATGAATGCGGACCAGCCCATACCAGGAGAAACACCCCAGACCATAATTCCACCTCCGCCGAACTTGACTGTTGGCACAATGCATTCTGGCAGGAGACGTTCTCCAGGTAGACGCCAGACCTAGACCCTGCCATCCGAACGGTAAAGGGTAAACCTTGATTCGTCACTCCAAAGAACTCGTTTTTACTGATGTGCGGCCCAATTTCGATGTGCTTTGCACCACATTAACCGAGCAGCGCGTTTGGACTTTGTGATCAAAGACTTATGGGCAGCAGCCCGACCATGAAAAACAAGCAGATGTGCTTCCTTACGGATGGTATTCATTGAAACAATACTCCCGGATGCCTGCCGAAACTCCTCGCGGATGAGGGCCATCGGTTGGGTGCGGTTCTTCCGAATTTCTCTGGACAGCATTCGTCGGTCTCTGTCTCCCAGTTTCGCTGGTCTGCCGACTCGGGACACATTCCGACAATCACCGCTCACCTTCCACTTCTTAATCACATAGGCCACTGTCGATTTTGGGTATTTCAAATCGCTAGATACGTCCCTTAAGGATCGGCCACATTTGTGATACCCAATAATTATACCTTTCTCGAAATCAGAGAGCTCCGAACTGCGAGACATCTTGCATGCGACTAAAGCCGATGCTGTTTTCTACACGATATATACCGGGGGAGTCCGTGACGTACCTTAGGACCTTGCATAGGTGTCCATATACTTATTGGTAGTCAGTGTATAACTAGTTTTTCAACTATGGTAATGCATAAAAAACGTGCTACTACTTTTGAGTACTTTTGCAGTGTCTTACTGGCATCGGACAAACTGACAAATTTAGTAAATTCAGTTTAAGAAAACTTTAGAAGAAACAGAGTTTGTTGTAGTTTATGCTTACTTGTCTGACGTTCAGCACAAGCCCACGAAATTTCGCGTTGCAAGGAGCGCTAGATTACGCCTGTCGTTGGCAACAGCCTTGAGCACCTAACAGGTGACAGTGTGAATTGGCTCAGTTCCGCCCCCTCCCCCAATTTTGATGGAGAGCGCCCCGGAGGTACGGTTCCGAGGATCTCCCACTCCTCGCGTTCCACCAACCACCTGAGAGGACTTACGGCTCGAGGCATATTTAGAGTACCGCCATGCCGCACCGACACTATACATTTACAAACATCCATACCTTCTTCGGGATTCGAACCCGGGCCGTTAGGTATGGCAGTCAGCGACGCTCACCACTATACCGGTTGGGAGGCTAATAAAGTTTACAGCTGTGTAAGTAATTCGTCTGAATATGAACTGAAATATTTTCATGTAGTTCGCAAAATACTAGCCTAAAACTATAATTTATGTTAAAAAGTTAGTGCAATTTCTCTTTTCTCTATATACGAGTAAATTTATATTGTACTAATGCCAGTAAGTTACGGAGCGCCTATGGTTCAAAAAAATTTATATTGTGTACATGTCTTGCAGAAAAATTAAAGAAAAATCACCATTACTTTACAATTTTACTCATAAAAACGCATTTATTTCTTATTATTTAAGTACCAATAACAAATACGGGATGTCCCAACGAAAACGGAAAATTTAAATTTGAATAAAACATTTTTTAAAGAAAATATCGACATTTTGATCAAGTCATAAAGTAGACATGTATGGAACATATCTGATAAATTCCCTCCTTGGCTTTGATGACCTATTTGCAGTCTTTTGACGAAATTTTCAATCCCGGTTTGGTATTTTATGGATACAGCGTCAAATCTCCTCCTTCGAAGTTTGGATGGTCGTGAACTTGTTGACATAAACGCCTGACTTCAAAAAATTCCAAAGTAAGAAGTCCAAAGGATTTAAATAGCCCGATCTATGCGGCCAATTCTGGTTATCCTAACAAAAAGTTACACGACAAGGGAATGTCTCGGTTCAGTTATGTTGAGTTGGTTCAGTTGATATGGTTCACAATAGCAATATGGTTCAGTTGAATTTTATAGGCTCGAAGACGCAAATCTTCCGCGAGAATACGCTGCTTAGTGCTTCTTGAAATGTCCAGTTCTTAAGCACGAGGCAAAATGGACGTTCCCTGACTATTCTGGCAAACAGCTGAGCTGAACGACCTAGACGAACACATATCCATGGTCTGAGATCAGTAATAGGCCCAGTATCGATTATTTTCTTCACTGCTGATGCAGATGAAACATTTTTCTGATCGACAATTATACGCAATTTTCAAATCATAGCAGTCAAACTTTCACAGTTTTTTAAATAATGATTAACAACAAGAATGCATTGTTGTGTCGAATGGCAATGCATTTTTAATAATGGCTGACTGTTAAAGTCATGTAATATCACGAAAATCAGGAAAGGAATGAAAACCATTATTCCTGTGCTAAAATAGAAATGAAAAATTATTTAAAATCAAAGTCATCAAAGAAACAACTTTAACACCCTCTTGTCTTAAGCAGCCTTTTTTTCCCAAAGTGAACAGTTATCTCCATAGTTGAAAATTTCCCCCCGTTCGGTGCGCATCCCCCCTTTCATGCTCGCAGAGCAATTAAACATGCACATTTGACCTTGTGACATTACATTACATCAGCTGATTTGTCTCCGTGTGCCCATGGGCTGGAAGAAAAATTCCTGAAACAGATCAGTTGATTTGTCTCCGTGTGCCCATGGGCTGGAAGAAAATTTCCTGAAACGTCCAACCACGTGGTTGGTTTTAGCCACGGGGAACGTCTAAACCTAACTGCCTACATCTAGGATCTAAGATCGTATCTTTTCTTCTGGCATCAACTTCTAGGAGTTCTAACCAGTAGTTAAACATTTTACCAAAGGCCCTTAGTAATCATAATAAAATAAGAGGTGTATTGAAAAATACACCACACACGAAGGCGAGATCGAAGTCATGAGATAAACTCGGTAAATAGTAATATTTAAATGCAATTAAATAGCATGTCATTAGCAGTGGTCGGTGCAAAATAAGCCCTAAGTTTCATAAAATTGCTGAATAAAACGTAAAATAAGACTGTAGAAGTAACACCACGTGATGCGAGATGGCTGTAGCGAGTGAAAGAGTCATAAGACCGCGAACTAAAATTTTTCACTGTAAGCAAAGTCTTTGCTATAAAACACTTTACAGTACTAAATAAATTCTTGGTTAAATAGAAATAATAAGTAAAATAAGTAAGTAGTATAAGTTGCAAAGTCCATAAGCTTTGTCAGAGCATAGTCCAAAACATAAGCAAAACTTGATTAAATGAAGAGTATTAAAATACGTGAAATAAGTAGAATAAAATGTATATACTGTATACACTACCACCATAATGCATTATGATGGATAGTTCGCGGCCTTTTAACTGCATGTTCCTCTGTGGGATCATAGTTTGTGAGTTCTTTACTAGCCGGATATTGCGAGTTTTTCCTTTTTTCAAAGAAGTTGTGTGCAGTAGTTAGTATTTGATCGTGAATCGGCAGAATCTTTAAATCCTTATGAATTTGCGCGTTACGCACAAACCAAGGTGCTTTGGCAATGCTTCGAAGAATCTTATTCTGTAAGACGTTTATTTTCTGGCGTTCAGTTTTTCCAGCAGTCGCTCATGCAGAAACTGCAAAGTAGAATTGGTCTGATGAGGGTGATGTAAAGTTTTCTCTTGATGTTTAGATTTAATTTAGATTTCCTTCCAAGCAGGGAGTAAAGAGACATGAATGCTGCATTAGCTTTATTGATGGTATACTGGATATGATCCTTGAAATTTAAAGCTTTGTCGACGTACACTCCTAAGCATTTATATGAGCTTGCTACAGGAACTGGTGAATTATCTATTTTTATATTGTAGTTGACAGGATAATTTTTCCTGTATCTGCGGTATAAAACAACACAACATTTAGCTGCGTTAAATTTAATTTTCCAATCTTCGCAGTATTTATTGATTAGATTAGCTTGCATTTGGAGTTTGTCAAGAGCATTTTGCGGATTTCTAGAACTGGTTAAGATAACTGTATCGTCAGCATATTTATAAATACTTAAGTGTAGTGTGACAGGCATGTCATTTATGAAAATATTAAAATATTTCGGTCCTAAAACTGAACCTTGAGGGACGCCCCGGAAAATCGTTTTTCTTGATGAGAGAGCTTCCCCGCATCTTACTTGAAATGTGCGTCGGTAGAGATAAGAATGGGTAAGTTTAATGAAGCTATTAGGCAGAAGGAAATTTGATAATTTGTGAAGTAAACCAGCATGCCAGACTCTATCAAAAGCCTTCTCGAAATGAGAAAGCATGCTACTACTCCATTCTTTTTTCTAAATTCTTGGCCGATAAATTCTACCAGGTGGAGTATCTGATGAGTAGTACAATGTCCCTTCTGAAGCCAAATTGGTTCTTATCAATGAGATCCATTTTTTCTAGGTGGTTAGTAAGTCTTGTACTGATTTTTTACACGTTCAAATACTTTGCCGAGAGCCGGTAACAGGCTAATAGGTCTATAATTATTGGCATTTTTAGGATCTTTCCCAGGTTTCAGGATATTAATAATGATTGAATGCTTCCACTGTGAGGGAAAATAGCAGTGATGAATGCATGCGCTGAAAATATTGGTGATAAGAACTATACGTCTGTTAGGCAGTGCTTGTAACGCTTCATTTGAGATATTATCAAAACCTTTGACTTTACGTTTTGTAAGTTGCTTGATAATTGATTTAACTTCGCCTGGTGAGGTAGGGTCAATGAAATCAGTATTCGGGCTATTCAGAATGCTTGCTATTGAGTAATTTACATCTTTTTCAGTTTCAGAGTTCGTATTATTATGTTTTTCGAAAGTTTTACTAAGTTCTTCGGCATGAATTTCCGCAATTTCTTTTTCCGAATGGTGCATTTGCCCCACATGACATAAGGGGTGAATCTGATTGGTGGTAGTATTTCTTAAAGACTTAGAAATTTTCCAAATAGTATTTGGTTGAAGATCAATATTTTCCAACAGGTTCCCTCAGACTTTAGAGCGATGTATAGATATATCTTCTTGAATTTTCCTATTAAGGTAATTGAGGAGTCTTTTATCTTTAATATGGCGGGTGATATGCCAACGTTTCCTGCATCTGTTCCTTTCTTTGATTAAATCTTTAATTTCTCCTGGGAGACCGTAAGGGTTTTTCTGCTTACATATGTACGTGGAGTTGTTAATTGTATTCTGAATTTTAAAATTAAGTTTGGTAATTTCGTGCTCAATTTCACAGCTATGTTCAAAAGTAGCTCTTCTAGGAATGTTCTGAAGTTGATCTGTAACGAGATTTCAGTTAACCTTAGTAAATGCTTTGGGAAGTGGGGGATAAAAACCCATAAAATTCAAAAATGATAGGCAGGTGATCAGAAGCTAATTCTTGTAAGACTTCAAGTTGAGGGGTGTTAGGCAGATTTTTCATCAGGACAATATCCAAAATATCACCAAGTCCATTGGCAATATAATGGGTTGGATTGTTAGGAGCTATGAGTCTAATGTCGCTATTGAGAATGAAATTATTAAGGACAATTCCATTTCTGTTGGTGTTCCTGCAGTGCCAGGCGTTATTTTTAGCATTGAAATCTCCTGCAATGATGGTAGGATAATTATTATTAGTGAGAATATTAAGATCTCGAGTAGTAAGCATATTACAAGGAGCATTATAAGCTGAGATGAAAAGATATGGTTCACTGAATCCACTGTAAATCAGGGCGGCAGCATTTTCGATGGAGCAGAAAGTATTGATGTTAAATTTAGTGGCTTTTATATGGCTTTTAATTATGATAGCGTTTCCGCCTCCTCTGTTGTGGGGTCTATCCTCACGGATGATCTGATAACCATGAATTCTGAATCTGTCACATGCTCGAAGATGTGTCTCATTGACTAACATGACATTAATGTCATGTTTTTCAAGGTAAGAGATTAGCTGGAGTTGTTGCTTACGGTTTCCATTAGCATTGAAGAAACTAATTTTTAAAAAGCTTTTCGTAGCTGAAATAAGATTAGTAATATTATGAATCGGTTTAAAATTCATAATCGATATTTGACAGATAATCAAAAACGGCCATGCCGAGCTCTAATTTTTCAAATATTCCTTTAGCATTTTTGAATTTCTGGAAGAAATCCTTAATTTGTAACATCTGTAGCTTTAACCACTCGAAAAATCCTAATTGGCTAGGTTTTGATCCTTTCGGCTGGTTTTCATCGCTGGCTGGCTGTTGCCAAGCAGGACTGCGTTTAGGGTTATCCTTCGGATTGAGCGCCGAGAATTCATTTTTATCGTAATGGAATTGTTTCTTCGCCGCTTCTTTTTTGACTTTAATTTCTTCGATTTGTTTCTGGATATTAAATGGGTGCTTAGGGCAACCTTTAAAGGAAGAAATATGATCTGCTCCACAGAGGGCACAGACAGGAAGTTTATCTTTTGTTTGGGAGCAAGTATAGGTCTCGTGAGGTTTTGCACATTTTAAACAGCGTGCTTTATATTTGAAGCGATCCCGTGTGTGTCCGTACCGCTGGCACTTATGGCATTGCACGGGACCGGGGCGAGATTTTTAAGGTTCCACGTACACGTCGAGTCCTATTAATTTCTTTATGTCATATATAGCTTTACCTTCTTTATTGCGGGTGCATTCAGCTAAGTATACTTGTCAGATGGACAATTTTTCCCTCAATGACATGAGTGATTTGACGGATTTTTTGGATGGGTATTCCCATTTCTTTTATTTCAGATTTGATAATTTCAATATTAGCAGTCTTAAGCAGTTTCTTGATTATAGCTTTAATGGGTTTCTCGCTGTTCAATTTAAAAGTATAGTAGGGGAGTTCAAGTTTATCTAGAAAGTCTGTGAGTATTCTGTAATGTTCAAAGTCGTAAATTCTGATGGTAAGAGTTCCACCGGATAAATTTCCACGCAATTTTTTGATTTGTAATTTTTCTTCAATATCATCTTTTAATTTGTCCCAGTCGCCTGCAAAGTCGGCTAGGACAATGGGAGGAATATGCCCTGCAGTTTTTGTTGGGGCTACAAAATGACCCTGATCGTTAGTAGAATCCATATTGTCTTCGGGAGTTAAACCCTGGAATTTGTTTTTCTGTGCTGGCTCATTAACCTCTGAGCTTGAAAGAGTGCGTTTATGTGTTATGCGAGGTGTAGTAAAATCTTCTTTATCCGTTATGTTTTTCTTACGCTTAATTTTAGCGTTAGTAGATTCGGTAGATTGATTAGTTTCCATGGTAGCTGGTGAGTTACTAGTGGCTTTATCCTCAGTTTGAGTTTCAGTAACGTACTGGTTTAGTGCAGCGATTTGATTTTTGAGATCATTAAGATAAGCTAATTGTTCCTCGGACTGATTGGGAACATCTCTAAGTGAGTAATATTCTTCCTCTAGTTTTTGCATAATAAGCATAAGATTAGATGGGTGTAATTCTATATTATTATTCAAACGCCATTGCTCGGTCCTTCTGAAAGCCTGCTCTGTCTCCATGATAATTTGTTGTTCCGTACACCTAACCAAATGGCTAAGGTAAAATGAAAAACATACTTATCAATAAAGTCAAGATGAGACGACAGGAACTCAGCATGGATGATGTAATGGCAATAATGTCGCGCAGATAAAAGTCAATCCAAAGAAAGCAATAAAAACGCCTTCTCAGATGAAGACAAGAGCAGGTAAAATTGAGCTCACACACTCGACTTATCTATATACGAGTAAAAAATACTTAAATGATACCGGGTATAAGATTTAAACTGCACGGTCAGCTGCAAAGCATATAAATACAATTAAGTTAAGAAATGCTATTTCTGTTTGTCCAAGCACATGGAGCATCCTCAGTAATGACCGAGTGCCCACATGTTTGTGGAACCAACACCCTAGACTTAAGGTTTCGGCGCGCTGTTCGTGACGTCACTGCAGGGGTACTTACAGAGGGATACTTTCATTCGCTCTAACTTAAAGAATGTATGCAGTAGCCGTATTAAAAATCCGTTTATCAGGGTTGTAATTTAATCGAACCTAAGTTCTATATTCTCATCGCTGGTTTTCCTCTTAAAGCACAACAGCAAAAATACCGCCAAGTTTAAATTTTCTTTCTTGTTGAAGCATCTTTTACAAATAAAACATATTAAATTTATCATTTTAAAGTATTAATTTTGCGGTCTTAATGATTTTAAAATTTCTGCCAGAATTTTGATTTTGGCTTGTGAGAACCTCCGAAGAGTTTCTTGGAACTCAAGATTTGAGTACAGTTAGCAGAATGAGTAATAGGGTCGCTTTGTAGTACCAAGTTCTCGTGAAGAAACGACAAAATGACCCATGGGTTTCGGCCTTTTCCAACGAACGTATTAAGTTGCAAGTGTTTGGCCACTTGAAACAACCAAACGCATATATTCGTTTTTTTATCTTTCTTGCGCTCAGAGCTACCAAATTGTACCAATATCCCAAAGATTAAATTTAAATATTTTGAAGGCACTCCTGCGAATGCATTCAATTGCGAAACCTTTAGTATTTTATTAATTTAATTTTTTCGAATCAAGTGGTCAATATTTACCGTATATTCCGTCTATAACGCACACTTTTAATACGAAATATAAGATCGAAATTTACGAGTTGCAAGTTATATTCTAGACACAAAACTGATAGATTTAAAAATTAAAAGTAACGAAAAGATGAGCATGCAAAAATTAGATTGCAACGTGTACCTAAATGCTGGTTCTGGTGATTTTGGCGATTTTCTAGGACCAAGCTCGGAACACTTTCTTCTAGGATAGGCCATTTCGTTACTCCTTTACGCAAAGCATATTTATTTTTTGGCATATTAATTTTTGTGACTTCCGTTTTTTTTCCATTCACGTACGTACCAACAACAAACATCTTTGCTGCAGCAGGATTTCCATTTTCTTTCTCAAACTGAACGAATGACTTTGCATTTGCAACCGGCACTATGTTTATTTCGTGTGGCAGCAGCCGTATTTACTATTAGAAGGAACACCAGAAAAATTGTATTTCAACAAAAGCAAATGCAGTTTGCTAAAGTCTTCGATGTTCACTTTGCTGATCAAAAATTCGTTAAAGTTTTACAAAATTTGAAATAGATAATTAAACAAATTCAAAATTCGGGCTTCCAAGTGCCAGTATTCGGTTGGAGGACTACGCTATTGAAAATTGGATGACTCTGGGTAGCTTTGTTTTTTCACAATGCGAGAAACATTCCTGCATTCGTGCAGATTCTTCATTATTTAATTTCTTTAAATGTAATACATGACGATAATATTTGATGGCAACAGTTTGAAAAGTGAATCAACGCAGAAAGCGAAACGAGGTAAAATGCCGTTTTGAGACTAATAGCTCTTTGGACTAGTAAATGGATAAATAAAATTTTAAAAATAAATCACGGTTTTACTGAGCAGTAAGAAAAATCCTTGTTTCCTTAAATTGTGTGTACTTTCTTAATTTGAATTATCCCTAACACACTTTTCCCACAGAAAGTTAACTTTGCGGAATACTGTTTTGCCAGTGTATTAATGACGTAACTCCCGCGTTCGGTAAGAGTGTATTGTAATATTAATCAGTAATCATAATCAAAAGATCTGCTCTAGTGGAAATAATTAGTTATTTATATATTTTAACTTCTGCACCACTCTAAAAATACAGAATCCTTTTCAACTCACTTTAAATGTTTCCTTCTTTAGAAAAACTATTTCACTTCTTTATACACGTTATGGTTCACATTTCATTGTTAGGAAGCCTATAACAAAAGTGTTCTTTTAGTATAGAATTAAGCATGCGTTTATGTTCCTTAACGTAAGTTATTAAACACGTATCCAAAATCTTCACAAAAAAAACTACAAAATTACTAATATAATGTAAGTATTCTATATTATTTATCGGCGTGCTTTTCAAGTGTATATCCTGCTGCCGCAAAACAAATATTAAATTCCAAATTATAAAATAAATAAATAATTGCTGCTAGTGAATTATACGATAACCTTTTGCAGCCAATGAATGTAGTAATACGTTATCATCTGCGTTTTTTGGTAATAAATTGGCAGCGCCACAGCCCTACATTGAAAGGATAACAGAGCCGTCTTTGTTCATTCAAGAGGACTAACATTAGAAAAATTTCTTCGATGAAAGTGGCGCAAAGAAACGCTTCCTTTTATCTCTTTTTGCTTCATTTAAATCAAGAGGAACTGCTTAAGCTCTCCTCTTAGGATACTCCTTCGTCGGCGAGTGATTTTCTTTGAGGAAAAAACGCTTTGTGACGTCAGGGAAACTCGTAGTAAGAAAAATACTACGTGTCGTACGTCGTGCAGTGAAGCACAGCAGGGTCGCCCATTCATAAATTCGCTTCGCTTCTTTAGGATGCCATAAAAGCGAAGAGGTAAAATTGAATGTAACAGACAGTTTCACAAACAATAAATGACATCCTCAAAAGTTTTTTAACACACTATTAATAGCATTATTCTACATAAAATTCACGTTTTACATATTTTATGCTCTGCTTTAGTAATGTTAGTGCTTCCAGGGGCGTAGCTAGAGGGGGGCTAGGGGGGGCATCTGTCCCCGGGCGCAGAATCCAAGGGGCGCCAAATCGATGTTACGACATTTTAGAATTAAATGTTTTCCATCGTTGGCAAACAGTAGGGGCCGCGAAATCTTCAGTTGCCCCTGGACGCTGAAAACCCTAGCTACGACTCTGAATGCTTCTGTTGTACATGATCTGATTAGTTATATGCTTTTATTTAGTTCGCTCATGATGTATGGTTAAACTTTTGTCATCGATTTTTATTACACTTCCTGATAAGCTATTTAATTCAAATCTTTTACATACACTATTGGTCGATGACCAGCCATTGCTGTAAAAGGATTTTGTTTTCACAGTTCCATTTAGAATTTTTTACTGTTGTTGTTTTGTCCATGAATTTCGTGGAAGAATGGTTGCCAGAGCCTCAAGGAGGTTGGATATCTACTTCCACCCCAAATTTTGAGGAAGAGCACCCCGAGGGATGGTCCGAGAGTCTCCCACCCCATTCCGCTTCCACAAACCACACAAGAGGACTTTCGGCTCGCCATATATTTAGAGTGCCCCCATGCCGCTAAGACACTATACGTTTACAAACATCCATGCCTTCTCCGGGATTCGAACCTGGGCCCTTCCGTACCGGAAAAGCTTTCCTAACCATTATACCGTCTGGGCGGTAGAATTTTTAACTTTGATGCTTAAATGGTTTTTCGCGCATATTTTCGTTTAACGAACAAATTAAACATGTCAGAATTTTACTCTTTGCATCCCTGAACAGAGGAGGGGGGGAATCTTTTCAGTAAAACTTGTGTGAAAATTGTAACCTAATTTCTGAATTTTTCGAGAAATTTAGAATAGCGCTCGATTCTTACTGCTGTTTGACTTTTACGATTTTTAAATTTCAACATCTAAAAGTTTATCGAACATAAAATTTTGAAACCTTCATTAATTACAAAATAAGTTATCCGCCCTCTTTTAAAACAAGAATGATTAAAAAAATATTAATTGGATTTTCTAAATTTTTTTAAATGTTTTGCAGTCTGAAGCAGACGGGAGAAAAAAACGTTTCTCGCAGAAAATTTGCTTTTAACTCTGCCATCTTGGTGCACGTAATGACAAAATTTACCATCTTGACGCAATTAATGACGAATTTGCAATATTCTTTCTTTTTCTTTTTTTTTTGGGGGGGGGAGGAGCATTTTAGCTCCAGATAAAGTACTCCTTGTAACATTCTTATTGCATGCAATTCTCGAAACTGAAAATTCAAAGTGATTTCTTTATTCTGTACAAGACATTCAGCTATTTTATTATTTTTCGTAATTTTCTTATGATTTTACTGCTCGTGTTCTAATAATGACTAAAAATTTCATCATGCACAACGTGTAATTTTGACCAAAAAACATGAAATAAAATACAATTAAAAATAAGTTTTTATACTGTAAGCTTTTATTTAAAATGGGTATGATAGATAATGCATTAGAAGGAGAAAAATGACTTGTCATACAGTTTAATGGAAATAATAGATTAAATCATTCTATTTACAGAATTGCACTTCAATTTTTATATCGCAAATAATAAAAGCGTGGGGCACCAAAATAAGGAAATCTATAAATTGAATTGCATTGTCAAATTTATAAGTCATTATCTTTTTTAATTTATCAAGGGCACGCCACGCTTCCGTGATTCGCGATATAAAATTGCTGATGAATTCTGTAAATAGGATTTTTTAATCTATTACTACCATTAAGCTATAAGACAAATTATTTTCTACCTTTCAGTCACATTAATTATATTAAATAAAAGATTACTGCATAAAAGTTTTCTTTTTAATTATATTTTTAACATACTCTTAATAACAGAATTGTAGATTAAATATGAGTTTTACATTTTTTTTACGCCCTGTTTCAATAATATTCGTGTTTCTATAGTATTTGATGTGATTCATTTTCAAGATATGCTATTCATTTAGGACTGGCGAAGGAAAAAAAAGGATAATAATTCCTCATTCTTGCGTCCCTGTTATTTGAACGGTGCAAAATTATCGTCAGGTTTTAATTAAGAAAAATAAAATTTAAGAATTTACACGGCAAAGTTGTTTACTTGTCACTCCTATATGTCATGTTCTTAAATGCAAATTTCAGGCGAGCTGAATACAGGATCTGAAAGCAGCTAACGGGCAGAGAATAATTATAATAAAATTAATAAATATTAAAAAAAATCTGAAAGCTTTCATATTTCATATTATGCCCAAAGGAGCATTTTTTTTTTTTTTTAACGTTTTGTGCGTAACCTTTATTGATTAGATACCATGTTCTTCGCATTTAAACCACATGAAATTCAATTTAACAAGCAACACTATCACAAAATATTTTAAAACAGCATAGCTTTAGAATTTGATACCCAGTCTGGCATTGGAGATGAAAACTTTTTTTTTTTTTTTTTTTTTTTCGTACAATGTTGCCACTGCTGGCTTTTGAAATCGTCGAGTTTGCTAATCAAAAATTCGAAATAAAAAATTCGTTAAGTTTTACAAAGAAATAGACAATAAAACAAATTCAAAATTCGGTGAAGATTTTACGAGAGACTTGTGCGATCTGTCAAAACAATATTAATAAAAATTCTTGGTAGAACATCACTGCTACCTGAAGACTTGGAAACTGTACTGACTGAAATTGAGGCGGTGATAAATCGTCGACCCTTGATTTGCGTCCAAGATAATGAGCCCCAAGTTCTGTCACCTGCTCGTTTTCTGCTAGGGCAGAAACTTGCTAATTTGCCTCCTGTCAAATACACTCATGAAGTGCGCAGTACTAAAGAAATTCTTTTAAAAGCGCATCTATATCGTGAAAAATTATTAAGTAACTTTTGGAAAATCTTTTATAAAGATTATTTGTTGAATCTGAAATCTACAAGTGGCGCCCGAACTAAAAAGGGTTGTGGATGATGATTCTCCGCACCCAGGATTTTGGCGACTAGGTCCCCTAAAACCCTAGTCGCCCTTTAAAAAGGGGAGTATATAAGGTATTTCTCCCACTTTCCTAGCGTGCTTTCGTGGTGTAGTGGTTCTGCACACTGGGCCGGTATTCCAGAGGTCCGTGGTTCGATTGCCGGCGAAGGCGGTTGCATATTTTTCATCTTTTCTGCTTTCTGCAACCTAATGACTCTACAGATGCACATGTTCGGGTGGAGAATTATGTAATTCAAAATTTGATGGCTCTAGGTATCGTCGTTTTTTCCCTACGCGCAAAACATACATACATTCATGCAGATTCTTCATTGTGTAATTTCTTATTGTACTATAAATACTTAAAATATTATACAAGACGGTAATATTTGGTGGCAACAATTTAAAAAGTGATTCGCCGTTTATAGTGAAACGCCATAAAATGTCTTTTTGAGATTAATAATCCTTTTGGACTAACGCTTCTTTTGGCTAAAAAATAAGTAAACCAATAGTAATCTGAAAGGTTTCAGATTAATAATCAGAGGTTTATCAGAGGAGATTATTTATAAAGATGGCCCAGGTGGAATAGCGAAACATTTTATAGGATATTAGATGAATATGCATATAGACTAACATGGAAACGTTATCAATTGTTCCGTGCGGCTCCAAATAAAAAGTGAAATAAGCCATTAAAGTGAATAAATGCAAAATCGTCAAAGTCGTGTTTCGAACTTGTTTAGAGACCTTTGGGTTAGTAAAAAAAAAAAAAAAAACGTTAATTTTTAGTTTAAGGGGTGTTGGAATCCCAAAATCTTCAAAAAATTTTGATTTCAGATTTTTGCATTTTCAAATTCTCTACACTTTTATCTTTCTAAAAATACCATTCTTTAATCTCTATGAAAATTAGAACTGTACAAAAATCTAGTTTTAATTTGTCATCTACTGCTTTGATCAATGAGGATTTTAACATAAAAACGCGTTTTTCTCCAAACGTGATTTTTTTATACTCGATGCACCTTTTCTCAGGAACTACTGCTCACAGGTATCTAAATTTTGTATGGCTTATTTATTAGGTTCCCTAATATTTACTGAAATGAGCTTTTTGTAATAAACTTAGAAATAAAATTTTTAAAAATTTTTTTGTGTGAGAAAAGTGCTAAATTTTACTATGCCTAACAAAATATTCTGTAATTTACTCTAAAATTCAAAATGTTTCAAAAGCTCGTTTCAGTATAATCAGATAGGTATACTTTAATTACAGAAAAAATTTCAAGCTTGTATTTAACATTGTCGGTATAGGGGTTTCTGATACCCCTTAACAAAACAAAACTTTTTAACTGAATTAAAAAAAATTCTTATTACATATTTGTCAAAACAAACAGTAGAGTTTGTTAATTAATAACAGACAGTAATAATAATGACACAAATAATAAATAATGACGCTAAAAATAATAATAATGACACTAAGAAAAAAATTGAAATGTAAGCTTATTTTCTGTGAAGTGGCTTATATCTGCAACAAATTTATGTTGGTTAGGCTTGGTAATTCAAACTCATTTGCAGCTATCATTTGCTCAGATAATTGTAATATATTGAATTAAAACGCTAAATAACTTAAAATAAAAACAAAGTACGAAAACTTCAAAAGAAGGACATAACTTGAGAATACGTAATAACATCTTCTCTTTCTTTTATTTATTACCTTTTTATTTGACGTATGCAGAAAAAATCCATATATTTATGTAAATAATTATAAACGTATTTATCCTTTATTACAGTTTTCAGCTACAACACCTCATGGTGTTTCCATTTTGATAGAATTTTTAACCTTGGAGGAAAATTACTAGAAAGCATCTTCATCACAAATTGTACATACTCATTGGTTATTCTAGTTTATTTTTTTTAATAAAGACTTACTAATTTTTGACTGCGAAAAAAAACTATTCACATATAAATGTATTTCCAAACAAAGCGATTATTCTTATTGCAAAAATTCTCTGACTGAGGATATTTATCTTTTGACAAGTATGAATAAACGTTAATCAAATTTTTATCTTCAAATCTTTGAATAAGATTTATATCACACTGTAAATTAATTAACTCCATTTATAGATTTTTCTTGATTTATAATCCATTTATAGAATCACATTCGTTCGTAATGGTTATGAGAACAATGTAAAACGGAACTCAAAGTCATTAAAATCATAAACTTTTTTAACTTCCTGTTATGTTCATTTTTAAAAAGTAGACTGAAAATGAATTTCGTCCTTTAAAAATTTAATTTTAATTCTGCTCACGTGTTATCTTTAATGACAATTTTAAAAAAAAAAAAAAAAGTATTCGTTATTTGCATGAAAAAGAAAACAAATAAACTCTTTGTTCATTACACACATGCCCCCGCACCCCGAAGAGCATCTTTTATTCTTTACATTAAACAAACTTTAATTACTTTCTTTTGTAGCCCCGAAACAGACATTGGAAAGTGTTTATTTCATCAGATCTTTAAGAAATCATCGATGCTCGGTAATTCGCAAGATTATGAAAACAAGAGTCCCAACAATGGCGGACCGCTAGAGCGTGCTGCGCAGATGATTGCTACTTAAATGCCTCGCTTATTCGGGACTCGAAACTTCGATTCAGGAGCGCCGTCTGTCGGATTCTTTAATCTATTCCACAGGCCTTAATCGTCGATGACTGGAAGTGTACGGAATGGTGGACAAAGCGATGCTCAGCTGACTCCCTTTTCAGAAATTGTAGCTTGATTATGGCAACAAACAAAGAAAGGCTGTGACCCGTTTCGGGCAAAAGAAATTACCGCCTTCTTTTTTATTTTCTCCTCTTTTTTTTTTTTTTTTTTTTTTTTTTTTGTAAGAAGTTCAAAGCTTTTTAAACTCGTTTACTTTCCTTTATCTAATTTAATCCTCTTTGTAAGAATCTTCGTATCTTTGCAATACTTTAAACAGATGGAGCACAATTTAACGGTTTGCAGTTCTGGGACTTCATTTAGAACAGATGATCTGCAACTAGGAGATATTTTGACCTATGAGATTTAGCTATTGGTAAGGTTACGTGGTCAGAACGGACGTAGTCTGAACGGACAGTGGCTACAGCGGACACGTGAGGGGTAGCTGGGTGGACAGAGCGGACATTCTTGCACCTATTGTGTTGTTTACCTAATACTGATACTGAAGATACTGAAGAAAACTGAACATTCCTGGGTGCCCAACATTGCTGAGATGGAAGTTAAAAGGATGTTAGAGATTTGCAGAAAAAGAGTCCGAGGAGAAACATCAGTTCCCGTTCCCCAAATACTTCAAGAAGAACTTTCAGAATTATATCAGAAAGGATATTATTTCGTTACTAAAATACCGACATACCCCAGTGCCAAGAGTAATTCCAGTGCCTTGTAATTGGATAATCTAGTGCAAAAACAGAACACTTCGGTAAAAGAAAAAAAAAAAAAGTTATCCCACTTTGAAAGAGATTTGCCACTTAAAATACTGTTTTAAATTATATTTGTGATTTTTAAAAGTATTTATTTACTTATTTATCTGCACTGTTCTAAGATAGGGGGGGGAAATGTGTCCGGTCTAACCACGATGAGTTTCGAAGTGTCCGCTCTGACCACGAAATTGTATGTATTCGCTCTGACCATGTCCGCTGCAGCCACACCACCATTAGTAAGCCCCGATTCTCTAAGGCAGGGCTTTTTTAACTTTTTTCAGTCGCAACCCCTTTTTATCACTGAGATTTTTTTCGCGACCGCAGGACCCTATACTATTTACGAAAATTTTGTAGAACCCCATAAACCTTGCGCAAGTCCGACACACGCGTGAACGAAACTGTCAATTTTTTTCACTTGTACTGTAATATACTATTTCAGTTGTAGGTCATTAACTTTAATTTCTAATTTTAAGACCTAGAACAATATGAAAATTTTAAATAAGTAACAGACCAAATGACAGCGTCACGTGCAAAGCAAGTAAAATGAGTGTTTACAGTATAAAAAGAATGCGTCGAAAGGTTTTCGTTTTTTCTTTGTCTGTATTGTCTTAACTTTATCTATTTTCAGATACACTGTGTAAAAATATTTGGCAATAGTAAAATTATTATAATAAGTTAAAGAAATATCAAAACTGCTAAAATTTTTGGCGACCCCCTGTTGCGGGTCCTACGACCATGGGGGTCGCGGCCCACGGTTTAAGAAACTCTGCTCTAACGAATCGAATAAACGAACGCGTCAAACTCACTACAGTACACGGGAATGAGAATTGGAAAATTTTAAAGTAGAGAATAAATCCAACTTTAAAGTTGTATATACATTTTGAAATATGACGATAAGATTAAACGAAGATTAAATATTAAACGAATAATATTAAATGTAGATTAAACGAAGGTGGATGAATTAAAATATAACTTAAACTTAAAGTACGAGCAGCAAAGCTAACAAAATAAATCAGCTCATGAAATTAACTAAACACTTCACGGTACACAATGTTTAGGGTTAAAACTGTTAAATATGAATATAACATACATATATAGCATTTTAAACTAAATATAAACTCTACAGCAGAAAACTTGGCTTTGCTTTAAAACTAAAGCGTAATGATAAACTGCGATACAATCAATGCTAAATCAACGAACATTCCCTTCTTCCCGCAGACAGGGGGAAAATTCTTTTATGCTTTTATGTTGTGGGAGGAGGAGAATATCTTTGACATCAATCAGCTAACTGCGTCCACGGCACACGCATCCACTTTCAATACAGGATACTTTATCTGATTTCATAGGGTTTCATTTGTAGAGCTCTCATTCTCCCGGAAAACCCTAGAAGTCAAGAAAGGGAAAATGTACACTTTTTTAGAAAAGTAAGGAAAAATCAGAATTTCTTTTCGAAAAGCCAAGGAAATAAAAAACGCAAAATAGTCCTTTAAGAAAATAAGTTTTTAAATGTTCGAATGCATTTTATCATATTTGTTAGTTTTGTTTATTTGATTATGGCACAGCACCCTAGGGATATATGCATAGGGGTAGGGATGCCTTCATGGTTGGGTTGGGGGGGGGTTCTAAGGTAAGCTGGCTCGTATTCACGTCACATATGGGGCAAACATTCTGCAAGTGGCAAAATTCAACGCTGCACGTAGCCACGAATTCCGTATATCTTTATTTACAACTGTTAATTTATAGTCAATGAGAACATGAGATGCAAAAATAAACATTTACATTTTTTTCCCCCTTCTTTATAAAGACAAGAAAGTGGCTGAGGCTTCTCTGATTGCTTTATAGAAAGCATGTGTAAAAACTGATTTAAAGAATTTCGGTCCAGAAATTTTATTTTTCACTTTAAAGACGACTAGCGTTCTACTCGACTTTCTAAAGTTTATATGACAAAATTAAAGCCATAATCGAATCGAATGTCATGTGCGAAAGATTTCAGAAAGGTTAAATATATTACAAACAGCAATTGACAACAATTGACAAAAGGCGTCTTGGACACATTAAGAAGCTCGATATTGAGTTCCACACGAACTGAAGGAAATTCACTTAACACAACGAATGAATATTTGCGATACGCATTTCGAACGTAATGCAGTCGACCCTTTTTTGAAACGAATTATCACTCATGATGATGAAAACTGGATCGTCTATAAAAACATTAATCGAAACAGATCATAGTCCAAGCATATGAATCCGCACAAATCACATCGAAAGTTAAATTGCATGAGAAAAAGATCATGCTGTCAATTTGGTGAGATTACAAAAGTGTTATGCATTTTGAGCTGCTTCCAAGCAACGAAAACCATCAACTCAGATGTTTACTGCCAGCAACTTATGAAACTGAAAGAAGCAATCAAAGCGAAAAGACCGCAATTGGTAAATAGCCAATGGAAGTGTCCTATCACGACGACGCGAGGCTTCACACAGTCTTGGCAACACATAAGAAATTATTGGCGATTGCTTTTGGGCAGTCACGTCGCGTCCTCCATATAGCCCCGGATCTTGCACCATTGGATTATCATTTATTTCGAAATTTACAAAACTTCTTAAATGGTAAAGATTTCCGTAATGACGATGACCTCAAATCGCACTTGGTTGAGCTTTTTTCTGACCAGACGTTCTATAAGCGCGGAATCGTGAAGCTACCAGAAATATAGCAAAAATCAAACAACAGAATGGAAGCTATTTGAATGATAAATTTCATTTTTTGAATAAAAACAATTAGCTTTATTTCCCACTAAGAAACTGAAATTACTTTCTTGGCAACATGATATAATAAAATTATAAATTAAAGAATGTTAACACACTACAGAATGACAAAATAATATTACTGAATTACATCAAAAGAGGGGGAAAAATCAACCTCGAATTATTCTAATGTATATTTTAACTGACCCCTTAAGGCAAAAGCTTAATTAAATATATCGATCAAACCCTTTTTTTTTTAATGAATATACACTTTGCTAAATATAATTACAGGGAAATGAGACCGCAGAAAAAGCAGAGCTTAAATAACGCTGGAACCCACTGCAGCCTCAGTTTTTAAGATAAATTTTAATTCTACCCAGAGCCCTAAATTCTCCAACATTTCTTTTATGTAAGTGAACCAGCAAACAAATTTTATTTTAATAATAAATATGCCTTAACAATTGATTATAATTTCTGAATGCATGCCTGTCTTTCTCTGGCCAACACGCTTTGACGGAGGTTGAGCCTTTTCAGGAAAGAAGTCCCCATCCACAGGGCTTATTCTCTGGGAAGTGCACTGACTTTATGAGAGCGGATAAAATTTTCGTTCCCTAAAATACTAACAGCGATCACTCTGGTCGAGCACGCAACTTTCCTCCTGGTTTGAAAGATGTAATCAAATACGCTGGACGAAAACTGCTGTTTGTACAGAACCCTTTACGTTGTGATAGGATATTCCCTCGTCATAACCTGGCTGACAGCCAGAATTATATCAGTTGGGCATCGCTTTCAGAAAATGCTGAACTCTTCATTTTTGTTTTCAAAGCTGAACTTCTCCATTAAAAAAAAATTGCGAAAAGTTTTTGGACCTTTTCAAATGAAGATTAGTTTTAACAGTGCACTCCAAGATGAAATACAATACAAGGTTTTCAGAATTAGAAATTTAAAAAATGTGCAAATTTAAAACTACGATCTTTTTACCTCCTTCCCTAAGTGTCGTTGGTAGGGAAAATATGTTCTTCTCTTCCCGCTTACAAAAATTTGCTTCAGTTGTCTTTCTTTGTAAGTCCACGATATTTTTCTAGAATCCCAGGCTGCGTGCCTTTTACTGTAAGCCGGCATGCCAGTTTCATATGAAACTCAGAGAGAGTAAAAATAGTATAATCCCAATTTATACTCATGATTACAAGTCCTCTGTAATATAAAGTACTCCATGACTATTGTGAGTAATCATCCATAAATGGTATTATGTAAATATTTTTCTTCGTTTAATCTATATTCTTTGCATTATGTTCGTAGTTATATGTTACGTTTTTAAGTATTTTATTACATTCTCGTAATTTTCATTTGTATCTGTATTTTAAAGTTAGTTATTATTAATTACGTAAATGAGGTATCTTATTGCTTTAAATGGCCCTTCTTACCTTAATGTACTTATGTTTTGCGTATATATGCTCCTACCCAAACTGTGTCTTATTTCTTGAATTACTTTGTCTTGAACTGCCGGCATGAACAGCATTATTGAAATGCTCTCAAACTGCCGGCATGAACAGCATTATTGAAATGCTCTCAAACTGACATTGGAACTTCAGGATAATAAGAGTTATGTGCAGTGCCCATGAGAGATTTTGGTGGAGAATCACTCCGAGATAGGGCACTCGCCCACGTACCGTGGTTCCATAAAGAAGAAGGCTGGCAGTAATTTTCTTTCTCCTTGTAAATAGTATTGCAGTAGACTTATCGACGTTTATTTCAATTTTCCATTGTGCAGGCGAGGTCTCAAGTAAGTGAATGTGTTTTTGTAATGCTTTTATTGTTGGGCGATAAAAGATTTTTGTGATAAGATCGCACTGTCATCTGCATATAACGTTAGTGTGTTGTTAAGTGGGGTGTTTGTGGGACTTATCGGCTCGCATACAAATTGAAAAATGTGGGCCCAAGTCATGAGTCCAGCCAATGTAGCTCGATGGGAAGAGTATGTGTTAGAGATGCAAAAGACAGTTTCTCAAATATCATCAAATCCTACTTATAAGGGTAGGATTTGATGATATGTATGGTATCACCTGGGAATCCCAGAGTTGAGCAATTTGCGAAGGAAGTCATCTAGGCAAACTCTGTTAAAAGCTTTGTCAATGAAAAGTCCAACTGTAGACTTTTACGCTCTAGTCTTCGAAGATTAGCTCAACTACTTTCTAGAGCTGGTGAGTTGTGGATAAATTATGTCTGAATCCAAACTGCTATGGGATCGTGGCATTTTTGGCTTCAATGAAAGTCTTATTAGCATTGCTGTCTCTGCAACCTTGCTTATGGATAATAACAGACTAATAAGCCGGTAGCTTATCGATGAGGTCGAAGACTTTACTAGAATCGGTGTATATCTCTGCCTTCCACGATGTTGGATAATACTCATGTTTGAAGATAATATTAACAATCTTCGTAGACTGGAAAATTATCTTCAGCGACACCTTCTTAATCATTTTGTTTGTTAATTTATGCAGTCTAGTGCTCTTCATACTGCTAACTGTCTCGACATAGCCGCAGACCTTCAGAAGAAA
This sequence comes from Stegodyphus dumicola, assembly GCF_044657685.1. Lineage (NCBI taxonomy): Eukaryota > Metazoa > Arthropoda > Arachnida > Araneae > Eresidae > Stegodyphus > Stegodyphus dumicola. The sequence goes on from NC_140770.1 coordinate 158,128,611, forward strand.
ATGCTGGGCTAATGTTGTTTGCGTGTGGGTTTATTAAAGCGTTATCACATACTATATTTGTTGCCGGAACAAAATGTTTGAAGGAACAGTTCTAAGAATCGCTTTTCCGCGAAATCGGGTTACCATCTTCATATGGTAAACAGGCTGAAATCCAAACAAGAATCAGTTATCGCTCAGATTGGCGAAAGTGACGTTTCCTTTCAAGTGACGTTTACTTCTTCCGTGTTGTTTTGTATTGCTCACACTCTTTTCGTTTTAAACTTTATTGTTAGTAATGGAAGATAATAGAAAGGTGATTGCTATCAAGTTAATCACTTTGATCTCCACTCTGGCACTTCAAGTAACAGATAAACACACTTCTGGTTATAGCAATCAATTACATCAGTAATAGCCAAATTCTGTGTATACTAAGACTAGTTTAAAACGTGGTGCTGGATAAGTCTGTTTATCAGACATTACTTATGTGTATTTTCTGATGTCTGCATTCCAATGAAAATTTGATAGCTAACTGGAAAATTTGTGACCTGGTGAAAGCATTTTCTTGACTAATTTTATAGCTCATAATTACTGTTCTGTCCATAATAATAATAATAATAATAATAATAAAAAAAAAAAAAAAAAAAAAAAAAAAAAAACAAGACCTTCTATGACAAAAATCTATATGGCTGATATTTACATCCTCACAGCCAGCAGATACTATTCAGCAAAATGAAGATTAAACAAAGCATATGAATACATGAGTAATCAAACATGCGCGAGTTGTTTTCTGTCCCATAGAACACTCCGTACTATACCTAAAACACATTAATTATACCAACTCTAGAAATTACGAGGTGCACATCATGAGTTTGTTTTATGTGGTTACGGCAAAGCCTCGAGGTATATCTGCCTAACAGGAGGCATGTAGCCAGCCTGTTCGCAGCATTGTAACCTCAGACAGAACTACCAGTGTTCAACGACGCTTCGGCCACTAGTAGGCCTTTGCACATAATTGGAAAGTACAATTCATTGTGTAAACACACATGAAGGTGATAATCAGTTGTGCATTGTTTTAAGTAATCAAATGTTATAAATGCAAAGCTGTTACATTTCTCATTATTTATTAGTCATGTTTATATTACGTAGATCATACATATAATATAATTATGAATTAATCCAAAAACAAAATGTGTACACTCTTTAGTACTCAAATCCTCATCAATTATTTTTCAACTGATTATTACATATCCATAATAATTTGCAAAGAACTGATGACTACAGTTGCTGCCAATTGCACGATCGTTATATGAATTAGAAGTAACTTCAAATAAACTTTTTGGCAATGTTCATTTTTGTATTCATACATACATATATTCTAATATTTTATAATATTCCACACAAGTCATATATTAAGTCATATATTTACATACAGATAAAGAGATGCGATGGTTTAGAAGTTCTTGATATATATTTATTAGTATTAATGTAATGAATGTATGTACAAATGTTTTTCATCATGCAAAATAATAAATCCATAAATTTCCAATGTTTCAATATGTAAAAAGTCATTTAGGTCTGTTTCGCAATTCCTGTTTCCGCGTTTTTAAAAAATCTTCCTGTTTGCGCGAAATCGGGGAGTACGGCCCCCCTCCCAAAGTTCTTCAGGGGATGTCAGGATGAGTCATTAAGAAGAGTTGGGCAGTTCCTTTGTGAATAAGTTAGTCATCGTCTTGACATTGTTAGATTGAAGACGTGTCTTTGTTTAGGCTTCTCTCGAAATATTTAGTTTCATTCCACTTTAAAATCTTTAGTATTAACTGTTATTATTCGTATCTCAATCAGTATGGATGTTTTAGAGATTATTGAAACTAAAAGGAAAAAGCCTTTAGCCCTTTACAAAGGTTATCAATATCGAATTTGGAATAGAAATAAGGAAAACGTAGTTTATTGGATTTGCATAAATGAAAAAACTAAAAGCTGCAAAGGCTCAATTAAGACCAAGGAAGAAGATGTTTTAGAAGAAAAAATTCATTTATGTCAACCTGATACAGCACATTCTTCAGTAAAAAAAAAAAAAAAAAAATTGTAGCAAAAATGAGAGCGAAAGAAGAAAATGTTCCACTTTCTCAAATTTACAATGAAGAAGTTGGAAAACTATACAATCAAGGCTTTGACATATTAACCAATATTCCGCAGTTTTCAAGTGTTAAAACAGCTCTATACAAATCTAGGCGAAGTGCCGAAGGATACGATCGAGAAGCTACATGTATGGGAGATTTAGAAATTCCTAATGAATTATTAGCAATGGATGATAACTTTAGTTTCTTGTTGTTCGATGATTTAAAAGATAGCCGAATTTTGGTATTTTCAAGTAAGAAGGGGAGGGAAGCAATGAAAAGCGGCAGAATTTTCTTTATGGATGGAACTTTTAAAAGTTGCTCAAAGCTTTTCTCTCAAATTTATACTATCTATGTTGATATTGGAAGTACCTCTAACGAGATTAATGTTGTTCCTGTGTTGTTTTGCTTACTTCCCGATAAACGAAAGCAGACTTATGAGAGATTATTTCGTTTAATTAAAACTCATATTTCTGATTGGGATCCTAAAGAAATTGTGATGGATTGTGAAATTGCAGTTATAATTTCGCTGAAAAATATTTTTCCTTCCTTAAATATAAGAGTTGCAATTTCCACTTAAATCAGTGTCTTTGGAAAAAGATTCAAGACTTCGGACTTGTCAACGAATATAGGCATAATGAAGAAATTAGAACCCATCTCAGAATGTGCTCGTTTCTTGCATACATACCCGCGGAATGTGTCGATGATGGTTGGCTGTGCATACAAGAAAGTTCACCTCGTAATGCAAGATTAGAGGCATTTTATGATTACTTTGTTGAGCAGTGGCTTGAAAATGACGTCGTAATTACACAGAAGTGGAATTGCAATGAAAAACTGCACAGGACAAATAATATTGTTGAAGGATGGCATCATAAATTAAATTTTGTTACAGTCAAAAGTCGTTAATTCGGACACCCATAATCCGGAATGATCTATAATCCGGACTTCAAAAGCTACAAACTTTCTGCGCATGCGTCGCGTTCACGCATGTGCACAGGCGTTTACGAGTGCGCGTAAGACCTTTACGGCTGCGAATATGTTTGTGCGCATGCGCGTTTTATGTGTAACGGACGATATAATATTGTTGCGATATAATATTGTGTGCGTTGCGATATAATATTGTGCGTTGTTCCTTAATCTTCGAATTGGATCCGGCATATTATTTTTTGCAGACTGTTAGAGCAATTTCATAAAAGTAAGCTTGAACTTTCGATTATGTCAAATAGAATTTCCGATATATATTTACTAATATGTAATTTGTATCTACAAAGCGAAAGTAAGTTTCGAAATCCGAAATCTGTTTATCAATTTCACGCCGCGGGTTGGAAGTTGATCTGTCAGCACTATCCTTATCTTCAGGGCAGATGATTTTATTTTATTTGGCTTATAATTCCTTACTAAGTGTAGTATTTCGTCTCGATGTACTCCGTCTTTGATATGATTTAAATCAAGTTCCTCGTCATTATAATTCGCTTCCGATAGTGAAGAAAGTGACCCAGAGGTTATTGAAAACGAAAACATTTCGATTGACAAATTAGTCGGTATTCTCAACACACCAGTTATAGGACTTGAACAGCGGAACTTTGTAACTAAACAAGAAATTATATCTGTTTAATAGAATTAAAGAGAAAGTATTATCAATTATGAAACGAAGCAACTTACATTGAAAGAAATGTTTAATAAAGTAAACAAATAAATATTAAGCTTTTTCTTTTTGTAAATTTTGATACCCTTTAGATCATAATTGTTCTTTATTTCATAAATTACGGTTTCTATTTTTAATTTTGTAATTTCTGCATGCCATCTTACCAGATTTAAACTGATGATCTATAATCCGGAAAAATCGATAATTGGAATCGCCGAAGTCCCGACGAGTCCGGATTAACGACTTTTGACTGTATTAGGAAAATCCATCCTAAAACTCTAGAACCGATAAAATTTTGAAAAACGATGCTTAAGAAAGTGATTATTTTATAGATCGTCGTTATGTAAATTTAGAAGGGAAAAGAAGGAAAACAAGTGTGGTCATTATGCAAGAATTTTACTCATCACAAAATATAAGAAAGTGCTTATTATCTGTTTCTTATCTACAAAAATTCGTTTAAAACATATGAAAATTTTCTCTAAAAATAACTTAATAATACTCTTTTTTTTTAAAAAAAAAAAGGAAAGTGACTGACATCACACAACTTTTAAACACGCCAGTATTTTTACAGCCAGTCCTAAGCCTGGAAAAGTGTGAAGGAAAGTTGAATTTTCTCTGTTATTAAATTGATAATTTTAGTTATAAGGTATTTTCTGCCTCCTTTCCGCATGCCTTCGTGATTAGTTGGAAGCATACTCGGGCGTGTATTCGAGAGGTCCAGGGTTCGAGACTCGGGGAGGGCACTGCATATTTTTCACGTTTGCTGCATTGATTAAACCTAATAACGTCACACTGTAATCAAATTTATTAAATTTTCTAATCGTAGCATGCATTTTAAGGGATTATCAGAGATTTCGAAAGCACGAATTTTAAGGGATTATCAGAATATTGCAATATTCGACGAATACTGAATTCTCCCCTTTTTAAATATCCATCGTCAGAGTAAACTAAAGTCGTTTGATATTTGCCTTAAAGAAGCTGATTGTACTTACGCTTCAGTTACAACTTTGAACCAGTGTTTCCGAAGTTTTTAATATTGCCACCATACGAATAAATTAAATTGCGAATCGCATTTACAGTTGGAATTGAAAGTGACTCACAAAGTATAGTTTCTCTTAAAAAAGAAGCTAGAGGAACAAGAGATTTAGAAAAAGAGCATTTTAAAATGAAATAATATCAAATAAGTTGATAATAATTAGCAATTTCATTATATACAAATAGATGTGTATATAAAAATAAATGATTTAATGTTGTATGAACTTAAATCCATTTAGTGCGAATACAAGTTATTATTACTTGCGCAATTGCTGCAAAGTTAGTTAATAATAATTTATTTCCTAAACCGTTTCAAAATATAACTTACCAGTATGGATGCACACTTTTAAAATAATTCTACTTTAATTAAACTTAGGAGATAATATAATCAATTAATCAATACGGTTTAGGAAATAAATTATTAGTAATAAATGATTTAAAATATACTCTTTAACTATTTATATTTACTGTCAATAATTTCTAACAAGTATACACACATAATTAATTATTTTAAATTAGTATGATAAATATATATAATCACTGCTGAATCGTGCGCTATGCTTCTGGAATTTCTGAATTAAATCTTTGAAACTAACAAATTTACAGGGCAAAGCTTTCTGAGAAGCTGCCTTGATATTCGAGGTATATTTTCTTCTCATCTGCCTTTCTTTTCTCAACGAATATATATTCTGAGATTTTATTATAATTCACCTTTATGCAGAATTTCGGAAGAATACTGTTTTTACTTTAGGAAACGATCTTTTAGTTCATTGCCAAAATCATCGCAGAGTTTGAACATCTCTTCCCTTTTAAATACAGTACTTCGTTTATGCAAAGATATACAAAGACTCAGACTTCGTAAATATCTTTCGATTATTTCTTTTAAAAATTCTTTTTTTAAATCTAAAAATTTTTTGCTTTCCTACGTTTCTGAAGAGGCCAACGCCCAGTCGGCCCCCCGTTATGGAACCGCTTTGGAAGGGGGGTAATGAAGATTGATGATTTCGCGCAAACAGGAACGTTTTTGACAACCGCGCAAACAGGAAGACACCGTAAAAAGTGTAGTTTCTAATGTATTTATAATTCAAAAAGCATTTCATTAATAGAAAATAATAGAAAAATTTAATGAGTATTCTCATTATTACATAAACTATGCTTTTCTTTTTTTATGCATCTTTTTAAAATGTGTCACTGATTATGCAATTAACAATTTCAAAGATAAGTAATTAGCAGAAAAGTCGCGCATGTACAAACGGATTTAAAAAAATTATTCAACTTAAATTTAAGAAATAAAGTTCTATTACATAACAGTGATAATACACGATCGGCACGAAATACGACAAATTTGGCGAACTTTTGGAGACGAACAATTTGTAAACAAATCCGAACTGATGCAAGAACGTTGTAAAATACTGTCAACTCTGAAATTTCCACGATTATATATTTAATGAATATATAAACATTTTAAAAATGACTCAGGCAGTTATATTACAACAAAACAGCAATAATTAATTAAATCGGCCTCTATTTCCACCGTCCATGACTTCACAGTGAGAGCCATCGCCATATTGAAAGTTACCCGTGATTCTTCAGGAGCAGAACTTTCGCCTGATTGGTTGAACGTTCGAGGAACACGTCTCCAGCCGGAACATTTTCGGAAAAGTTTTAAAATGTTGCTCATAGCCGAGAAATGTTCCTCCTAGCTAGACGAAACATTTCTCGGAAGCCCCCCGCTTAAGGCAGTGCTACTAGAATCTCGTTTCTCGGAATCGTCCCGCGTAGCCGCGCGCGTTCCTAGAAGTGATAGCCTCTTTGTGTGTGTGACCTCGTGTTCTATCTGGCCATCTTGAATGTTGTTTGTGTGAAACTGAGTTGTGCTTGTTGGTTTACCTGATAATACACTACAGTCTATTTAGTTTTCTCTCATGTGAAGGGTTTTCTCGTTTTTTGCTACTTTCTGCAAGCAGTATTCCTTTGTTGGATGAAATTCGTTTTTATTTTTCTTCTTCCTTTTGTCCTGGGTACTTCGAGGCATTTTCATGTGTGGAGACAATTTCATCAATAAAAGTCGTCATCAGACTATCTATATCATTCCCCAAATGTGTTGTTGACAGCACGAACTGTCTATTATACCACCGACACCAGCGTTATATCGGGTTGGGATGGATGGAGCTGCTATTCATACTATAGTATCTTCTATGATACTATTTGTATCATAGAAAGTAGCAAAAAATCATCATCAATCATTTGTATCATAGAAAGTAGCTATTTGTATCATACTATTTGTATCATAGAAGATACTGCTACGCGTCCAGGTGAATACTACGCGTCCCAGGTGTTGAAATTATAACAGTTCTATGAGCGGTATCGTGCATTTAAGTTTGCACCGATGATTAATCGATGGCAAAACATTTAGGTCGGAAGAAACATGTTGTAGCAAAACAACTTGGCGGTTTGTAGGTGAAGACGAAAATGTATATGAGTGAATTGCTTAATGGATGTTAATGGCTGTGACGTCAATGGCTAAAAGCTGTGGCATTGTTATTGGATAGTGGGGGAAGAGAGCGCTTGTCAAGAAAAGCAACACCTCCAGTAGTGCAATTCCTTTTCAATCGTTAGGCGACAGCTAGACTGGAAAAGACCGTGGGAAACAAGTTCAAGTCATTGTTTACAGAAAAGCAACCAAATTATGCTTTGGCATAATCAACACTTTTTGGAACTACTGGAAAAAATTTCCGCCCTTTCTCAGTAGGATTTCCCGCTTTGACTTTCTTGCTATGTTCGGCAGGAGATTTTCCAGGGAATGCTTTCAAACTTTTATCTTTGATATTCATATCACATACAATCATTGTGTAAGGAATTAGTTTCGGGAAAAGGCTGGAAGTCATACGTATTAATTGTACATGCACAAAATTATACAGGGAAGTGAAATAATCCTTCGCGTTTGCCGTTTTAGCGGAGAGATAAACAAGTGTACAAACATATTCACCTAAAAATATATTTTAAAGCGATTGCAGCTATCTGAAAGAATGCAGTTTTGATGAAATATTTATTCTTACTTCGTTTTTAATACTTATTCTAACAAAGCTGATGTATTATTCATACGATTTCAGTATTTTTAGCTTTTAGCGTGACTGTTTATTTTATTTATTAATACGACTCCGATTCTTTAACGAATCGAATAAGCAAACGCGTTAAACTCGGTATAGTATCACTTGCACGGGAATGAGAATGAGAGAATTAAAAAATAGAGAATAAATTCAACTTTAAAAGCTGTATATACATTTTGAGGCGATAAGATGAAACGAAATTAAAAGCAAATAAATAAAATTAAATAAATATTAACGAATGATGGATCAATTATTTTATTGTTTTATTTTACAGCGTAACTCAAACTTTATGCAATAATGAGGTGTAAATTATTTTAGAAGTCAAACAACAAAAACTAAATTAATGAGCCGTAAATTTAACAAAATAAATCAGTTCATGAAATTAATCAAATATTTCACTGTACACAAAATTTCGGGTAGAAACATTATTAAATATTAGTAAAAATTAATCTGCTGAGTGCGTCCACGCCACACTTTTTTTTTCTATTCATCACTTCTAATATAAGATTGCACGTAGAAAGAGATGTATTCGTTTTTGGTTACTATGCAAAATCACATGGTTAACAAAATCGCAATGTTATATGTGTACCCGTGTTTGTGCCTTAGAAATTGAAGGACGAGAAAAACGGAAAGAGTCTAGAAGCAGCTCTCAGCAAATGTTGCCAGTTGGCGAAATATAATTCTTTAATTTATTTTCCACTTGCCCTTTCGCAAAGACAATTTGTTTCATTTCGGCAAAGTCTAAGATCTTTAATTTATCTGTTGTTAATTAACGAACAGTGAGATTTAAGAGCAAAAAAACAACTTTCTCAATAATTAAAATTTTTGTTTTATTCTTTTTAGTAACGTATCTTACTGATATAAATTAAAATATATTTATTTTATAATATATATAACTCACAAATTTTTAATGTAGTTTTGTTTTCTACTTAAATAAAAATATTTTTAATGCCACGCATTGCGTTACTGCTACAGAACCTTTCCCTCCTTCTTTTCTTTTATTATTTTATTAAAATTTCTAAAAGTGAATCATTTTTGAAGGGCCTAACTAGAATCTGAAATTTTCAAATTGCAAATTTCTTGTATTTATTTCGGATTTAATGGATATTCATCTCGCTTTTGTCAGCACAATGCCCATAACGATGGCAAAAAAACTTGAATCCGGAGCCAAGTGGAGGAAGTGACTCATAGAAAGGGGAAAATAAAATCGATAGTGTAAAGAAGGGAAAGGGATGTTATAGTTATAAACAATTTTTTTTTTTTCTTTCTTTCTTTATCTAAAAAGGTAGACTAGTTTAATGGAAATGTGCCTTTTCGCAATGTAAGCAAAATATTGGAATCACTGTCAGGAAGACGGAAGTGAAAATGGAAAAAATTCAGGGTAATATGAAAAACAAAAAATAAGAGAGACGGAAGTAAAATGCAACGAATTAAGAGAAAACTTCCAATTACACCAAGCAAAGTAAAGCTTTCCATACCGACAGAGGGCTGTGACCAGTTAGAATGACTTGCAAGCATATTTTAATAAATGTTGGATGTCCCAATAAATGCTCCGATTTAAGAATGATGCATTTAATTTGACCTGGTAACCAGGAGAGGATGGGCTATCGGAAATTCGGGAAATCCTGAGGCGCCGATGTCTATAGATCTGCTTTGTCACCTTTATGCAAGTCAGCGATAGTTCGCCAAAATATATGCCATCGTAAACGTGCTTTAACGTAAAGGTATTATCAACTCGACAAGAGAGATGCTCGCCAAAGGTGCCGGTACCTTTATGAAAGGATTTCCCCAAAACTCGTAATAAAGGCGCTCTAATATAAAGGTACCGGCACCTTCGGGAAAGTTACTTTCTTCGAGTTATACACAGAACTTAATAATGGTGACGGCTTTACAAGGTGAGAGCACTTTTAATCCAAGATATCGTAGGTAAGCAGTGGTTCACTCGTGTAGAGGTATCGCACTTTTATGAAGATTTCCCAAAGATAGAAAACATTATAAAGGTACGGTACCAGTGTTGCCAAATAGTGCATTTTTTCGCAAATTTGCGACTTTTAACAAACTTGAACTACTAAAATTTATGTCTGTGAAATTTTGTAAATTGTCTGCTATACACATACTATAATCTAAAGAAAACTGACTCAAAATTTTGAAGACGTTCATAACTGAAATAACTGCCTCAGTGCACCGACAAAATTCAAAAACATTATTCTTTTATATTCTTTCCGATATTAAAATACCTTACAAAAATAAAGTTTTAAGGATTATTAGTCCAAAGGGACAATTTGCCGTGAAGTTTTTCGTTTTGGCATTTTGCGTTGATTCACTACAAACGTTGTTTCACTTTTCAAATTGTTGCCACCCAATATTATCGCCCTGTATTATATTTAAAGAAATTAAATAATGAAAAATCTGCATAAATGTATGTATGTTTCTCGCATTGGGATAAAACGACGGTACCTAGAGGCATCAAAATTTGAATAACGCAATCTTCCGTAGAATATGGGCACGTGGAAGCTCTAATTTGAATTTGAAATTTGTTTTATTATTGATTTCATATTCTTTAAAACTTTAACGAATTTTTAATTAACAGACTGAAGGATTTCAAAGCGAGCCATGGCAACTTTGTACAGAAAAATACATTTTTATCTCCAGGGCGTGAGTATCGGAAATTTTATAGATATGCTCATTTTAAAATTATTTTGCGATATTGCTGTTGAACTGAATTTTATGGTTTAAGTGAGAAGAACATGATATTTAATAAATAAAGGTAACACAAAAAAACGTTAAAAAAACGCCTGTTTGGACGTAATTTAAAATCTGAAACATTTCAGATTTTTTTTAAATGTCTTGTTTTATTAATTTATTTAGTTCATGTGTCAGCAATTTTTCTCTTTCTCGTTTCCATGCTAATAATTGGTGACCTATACATCCTTAAAAATGTCTGATATAGACTCCATATGACTTTCTCGTACGGGACTTACATATGTACATTATCTCGTATGGGAGTTACATATGTACGTACGTACAGACGTCAAGAAGAAAATCGCTTTTAAATCCATTTTACAACCCATTCTGAGGGAAAAAAAGAAGAATCCTTTATTCCGTTTATACATGCAGATGTCCCGCAAAAACTCTGCTCAAATGAATTCGAGAGCGGTGAAAATGGATATTTTCGTTGAAGTATGATATCCGAAATTTTTTGTGATTACGATATTTCCTTTACTTCGTATAAGGATATAAGAAAAAGGTTTATTAAATTTTGCCAGCGTCGCCATTGCTATTCGTAAAATTTTAATAAAAAAACTTTTTCTCGAATTTCTATATTTTTTTTTCTTTTAATAAATATTAAATGAAAATAGAAATCATTATTATTTACAGCCAATAACGAGAGAGAGAAAAAAGATTTTACCAGTGCATATTTTTTAATGTTTTGCCGGCTCCTAGAACATCATATTTTTATTTTTTTATTCATAAAATTTTCGTAAAATAATAATTTGATCGAATTTCCGTGATAAAAAATATTTTTATTTTACGTATGATTTTGTTTGGAAAATAAATGTCTAGTAATTTGTCACTTAATAAAATCCGTAAATAAATATAAAATAGAAGTCATGATGATTTTTATACCATTAGTATTTTTTTTTTTTTTTTTTTTTTTTTTTTTTTTTAAGCGTACAGCGATTTTTTGGTAGCCTAAAACCTAGATTTATACATAAAAAACACAGTAGCTCATTAAAAAAAATCTTCACCTTTTATTGTAGCACCGTAAAGTAGTTAAGAAGCTAGAGCATATGCTACCGGGGCTGTTCCTGATTTTCTCGCCCCTCTTATATAAAAAGAGATAACTAAAAAAATGTGAAATGTTTATATAGGAAAATAAATAAAATCTCTACTACTCCTTTTTAAGATAATCTTTGATGAATGTTGTCCTTTTGTTTGTTTATTTGTTCGCAAAACCATAGATGATATTGTAAAGGTCTATTTGACTGTTCTTGCTGTTAATGTGGACCGTAGAGAAAGTATTTTTTAAATGCATATAAATTATTATAACTCTTAAATGGCTTTTATTTAGAAAACACTTCTCCCAGCATCACTTATAGCAGATGTGAGGAAAGTTCTTTGTAGTATATACAGTATTTAGAGCTTCGTTCTGGAGATCGTATTTTAAAATAAACTGGGGGGGGGGGAATTCAAAAGGATGGCGCTTCCATGCTCCTGTTTTTCCAAGTCGGACAAACCTTGAGAATAAGCAATGACAATATAATTTTTTTCTCTTATTTATTAAATTTTTCTTCCGCACATAAATAAAAATACTTATGCTTGCGTGAAAATAATTATAAACTCTTAATTTCTGATTACAGCTTGACACTGGATGGTATTAGATTCTCATAAAGTTTGTAGACTTTGGAGAGAAAGCACTGAAAATTATCTTTGCCACGGATTGTGGATTCTCATCGGTTAATCGGGTTATTTTCTTATCAGGTTTTAACTGTTAAATAAAAAGAGCTGTTCGCATATTCCATATAATTCGCATATAAATTTCCAAACTAAACGATTATTCTTAGCTCAAAGCTCGTAACTGACCTTATTTATTTTTGGACAAGTACGAATTAAAAATTAATGAACTCTGTACCTTGAATAAGATTAATATCACACTGTAAATTAATTAGCTGCATTTATAGAATTTTTGGCACGTCCCAAGTTCATTTTTAATCGAAATGGAAATACTGCAAACTCGAGCTTTAATTAACTAAAATCTTGAAATCTTTTTAACACCATATATGCAACAAATACATAACTGGAAAATACTGGCGGGCCGAATGCCAATTCGACTCAGAATCTCATCATTCTGCAGCTGCCTCCACGATTCACATCACTAATACCTATTTTTTAACACATTGTGTGTTACCTTTGTAGAGACATTAGATTATTTCGAAGCAGGAGACTTGAAAAATGAGCCATGCCGTCGCCGGGACTCGGACCACGGACATTTCGAATACGCGCCGAGCGTGCTGACCACTACACCATGAAGGGATGCTAAGAAGGTGGGAAGATATACCTTATACCTTTATTTATTAAATAACCTGTTTTCCGCACTTAAACCATAAAATTCAGTTTGACAGCAATATCGCAAAATAATTTTAAACTGAGCGTATCTTTAGAATTTCCAATACACAGTCTCCCGCGTTGGAGATAAAAAATGTTTTTTCTGTGCAACATCGCCATTGCTCGGTGAGTTTGAAAATCCTTGACTTTGTTCCTCAAAAATTCTTTCACGTTTTACACAATATGAAATCGATAATAAAATAAATTCTAAATTTCAAATTTGGGCTTCCACATGCCCATATTCGCAGTAGGATTAGGTCATTGAAAATTGATAGCTCTAGGTACCGTTGTTTTATCACAGTGCGAGAAACATACCTATATTTATGCATATTCTTCATTATTTAATTTCTTCAAATATAATACAGGGCAATAATATTCGGTGGCAACAGTTTGAAAAGTGAAGCGGACATTCAGAGAAATTCGACACACAACCGCAAAACGAAAACAATAGTCCCTCAGGAACAAAAGCCCTTTGGACTAAAAAAGAAAACTCTGATTTCTCAGCTATAAACTATAAAACTATAAATTTCAAATGATTCAGTGATCCGTAGTAAATTTCATAGCACTTCACGGGGGAATTGCCCCTCGTCTGGAAGCCCCTAATCCAGACTTTGCCACGTCGTCATCTATGTTATTGTCTGTGTCTGCTGGCATCAAGAAACCGTGACAGCCGAAGGTGCAAGTCTGCGAATTGTTTTTGCTACGTCGCGAGCCTAATCTGGGACCTCGCAGTCGGTTGTTGGTCACTGCGTGGTCATCGATAAACACTCTCATTATCGGGGACAGATGACTTCTAACTTGTCGACTCGACGGAGTAATTCGTTGGCATTTATGAAGAAGTTATAAAGAGAGCTTTTTATCAGTTGGGACCAGTCGAGAAGCCCGCACCCGTTTCCTTCCGGCTGCTGCTCTGAAAAACGAGAGATAAGGACACGGGCCTCGGGTTGCCACGAAACACCAACTCGTACGTACGTCAACACATCACGGGAATAGAATTATTCCCCCCAAACACAGCCAACATTAAACGCCAAATCACGTCAAACAAGAGACTAATAAACCTGCAAGCTAAAGTTTTAAGACTATTGGAAGTCTACACACTCTCGGAGGAGGGGGAGTCGTGTTACAAAAGCTTGAAATCCATACCGACGGGGGTAGATTTTTTGGAATTTAGAAAGGTAATTTTCCATAAGATTTTTCAACTTTTATCTTATTAATTTCTACGAATTTTTTACAAAACAACAAGACTTTTAAAAGAGAATCAACAAATCAAGTAACAAAACAATAGGAAAAGTAATTAATATGCTTAACCTGAGCAGTAAAATCAGAAAAAAAAAAAAAAAAAAATTCTTTCATGCTCCTTTTCTGGTAAATGATAAATTATTGAAAAGGCACGTAAATTATCGGATTCTGTTGGACTTTAGGAATGCACTGTAATAGAATCAATCTTCTCATCATCAACACAGCATCAAAATCATAAACTGAAACGTTTGCTTCTTTCGCACGAGTGCATTCATTGCTACGTTTTACCTTTATAAGTGATAAGAATTTATATTCTCCGAAATCTATGTAAAAGAATCATTATATAAATGTTCATGGCCCAAATTTTCTCGAAAACATTTTCTTGAACATGTATTTTTAATGAAAGCTGATTATGATTTTCATAGTGATATAACATAAAAATATTGCAAATATTTTTATAAAAAAAATATCATGTGATAAACTTTGTGATATATCTTTCCGAGATATGGCCAAAGAGGCTGAAGAAATGAAACATAAGATGTCAACTCCAGGGCCCACTAGTGGCTCAGCGGTCAAATCCTCAACACTGATAGTTCGGTCCGAGGTTCGAATCCTGCGAACGGGCGGGCTGCGTGGGCGCTTTCGTGGTCTTTCCTATGTGTAACGTGTTAATACGAGCCAGTTTCTATTAGAAAGTCCTCCACGATGGTATTCTTCTCTTCCGTGTAGTGCCTTAGAGCGGAACACGTAAATAATAATGTCAACCCTGACAAATTTATTCCACAAGTTTCTACAATGAAATCTTATAATATTTACGGAACTAAAAATTCTTTAATTCGTAGACATTAAAAACGAGTAATATGTCTAAAATATTTTTTAATAAAATATGATATTATAACCAATGATAATCCTGAAATTATAACATCAGTTTATGCCCTTTTTTTAATCATGCATTTGAAGGCTTCGATCTGACAGAATTTAAAAAAAAAAATAAAAAATAAAATAAATAAATAAAAAAATAGAGACTAAATTTAAAACTTCGTACTATTTTAATTTGTGATATTAAGAATAAAATGTTTGGTAGTCGATTTTAATTATAGTTCGAAAGTAAGGTTGTCATCAGGACAAATTTTCAAGAGTAACGCCCCCTATTCCAGTACTAAACTCCGTTTAAATAGCATAGGAATGGAACATAGGGCAAACTGCTAGTGTTTAGCAGTTTTAGCGAGTCGGCCGCTAATGAAAAATTGGAAATTTATGCAATATATACACGGCATGTACAAATTTCCTGAACAACTGTACCCTATTATCGTGATCACCCTTTAAAAAGTATTGCTATAAGTTTTTTTGTGCCGCCATTACTCGTATATCAAAGTTTCTTTTTTCTCCAAAATTTGTTTTGTTTTAATATACATATAATGTGAGTATTCGGGAATCCGAAAATTTTCATCTCACAAGGGAGTTTAAGCGGGACAGCTCGAAAATGAATGGTCCACCAGCGGCCGAGCGGTAAAGTCGCTGAACACTGATAGTTCGGTCCGAGGTTCGACTCCCGCGAACGGGCTGGCTGCATGGTTGTTTTCGTGGTTTTCCCCATGTGTGACGTGTATACGAGCCAGTTTTCCTTAGAAAGTCCTCCACGAAGGCATCCCTCCCCTTAGGCAGATAGCCCTAGTGTGCTTTGCCATAATTAAATACACAAACACACCACACCGAAAATGAATGTATTGTGTGGGATGCTGTACGGAAAGATTTTAGGATCATTTTTCTTCAAGGAACAAACGATAATAGCCTTTACCTCGATAAATTGATTAATCGCATTTGTCCACTGTGGAGAACAGTCAACCAGAATTCGTTATGTTGTGTCACTCGTAACAAAAAACAAAAAAAAAAAAAAAAAAAAATTTGAACCCTGTTTGCGAAAATGTGACCAGCACCAAAGCTGTTCCATTCCCAAACAGCAAGCTGTTAAATTTGCTTAAGGAATGTGTGAACACCCGGTCGGTAATTCGTATAATAAGTATACCATTGTGCATCTAAATAGCTAATAGTTAAGGAAAAAACAAAAAATACGTATTAAATTTCTCGTAAACACATGTTCTGTTTTAATGCATAATGCTTTTATGTTTAGTTAAATACATTTATGCTGAGGTTATTATTAATTGTTATTTATGATGTTTATCGTTTTTAAATTCAAAATGCTTCACTTATTTAATCTTAACCTTTTACAACTCGAAACGTTTAGAATTTATGTAAAACCATCAAAACACTAAGATAAAAGCTTATTAATATAAAATTATCAATATATTAAATAGCTAAATTTTTTTTGAATAAAATATCACCTTAGTTGATTTACAGGTTGAAAGAATTTATGTAAAACCATCAAAACACTAAGATAAAAGCTTATTAATATAAAATTATCAATATATTAAATAGCTAATTTTTTTTTTTTTTTTTTTTTTGAATAAAATATCACCTTAGTTGATTTACAAGTTGAAAGAATTAACGTTGTTTCCTAACTAAAACTATTGTAGCCGATGTTAACTCATCCATTCAATAAATCACAAGTGAAGTCACACTCATAATATTAGCGCAAAGAGTTAAATATAAGTACAGAATTTTGTTATCAAAATCTTTTATGGAATTTTACATTATGCTTGGTAATTTTCATGAATTATCCTGAGCATTTCAAAAAAAAAAAAAAAAAAAAAAATTAATTTCTCTTTCAACAACTGATGCTGTAAAACCGAACATATGCATGTATGAAAATATACCGAGTGAATTAATTTTATTCACTTTTAAATAAAACATGATAAAAGTCAGAGTAAATGTTAAAAATCTTTTATTATTCTGAATTTAAATATTGTTATAATTCCTTAAGTTTGAATCACAAGTAAACTAGTTGCTTTGATTTATTGTGGGACTGCTTCCTTTAAAAAGATCTTCACGAAAGCATCTCTCGCCTTAGATAAATGCCCTTTTGCCGAATCTCTAAAGAAATGTTATTTTAATTCAGTTTACTGTTATTTCTCAAATTATTTAGAAAAAGCCGCACCATAGGCCCGTGCCTTATTTAGTTTTATTAATAACTGCAGAAAACTCAGTTTTTATTTTCTAAAATTGTTTCATATTTAACTGAGAGACAAAATTAAGTTTTCATAAAATATTAGCCATTCTCCAAAGAGTACTGAACAAAAATTGAACGAAAATGAAAACAAAATGTCACGATCTGAGATTAATAAACATTACATTAATTTCATTTTCTTGATTAACTGCATTTAATTAGCATTCACTAGTTGTCATTTATCTAACTATTAACTTTAAGTTGTCTAATTACTGAAAGATGCATTAAAAAAAATCTCTTATTATAGATTTAAAAAATGAAGTTTATGTTTTGCTAAATACATATAAAAAATCAATATATCTTTATATTTAAAAAAAAATAAAAATAAAAATAAAATAATCTGAAATAAAAAGAACTTTTAAAAGTCATCTAAAAAATACAAATATCAAACTAAAATCGTATAAAAAAAGATACTTTCAATTTATTAAACACATTTTAAAAATCATCTTTAGATGAACATTTATTTTTTATAACTTAGCTTAAATTCCTTGTCTAGCTTTACGAAATATTTATTATTAAACTTTGCGAATTAAAAACTTTAAAAAAGTGTGGTTAAGTGCAGAATTTTTTTCAGTTTGACCATACTCGATCAACTGAATTAGGCATTCAATACTGTACCGTTATAGAAAATTAAAAGCCAATTTTAATATATATACAAAATTCGTATCTCGAGATTTATTTTAACCAATAGTAATAATTAACTAACTGCAGCTCTTTTATGGCCCTGATGAGATTATCCAAAACCTAACCCTTTGAGGCCAGAAGCTGCTACTTGATTGGCTCAAACAAAAGCGATAAACAGCCAAAAGTAAACACCCACCTCTCTTCTTGTCTGCTGAGAATTCATTTGAATACACTCCTGCACTCGGAATTCTGTATATAGTTGCTTTCTCAAACACACATCTCACTTTTGGATGGTAGTGGTGCGTCCTCTTCAACAACTGGAAGAACTCAAAAAAATTTTGCTCATTTAACTACTCAGGAAAGGAACTCGCCAGTTTCCTGATCAGCTGACAGTTGCTGATTGTTGCCGGACATCATCCAAACGGACATTAGGCGGGACATCGAATGGAAACCGGACACAGGATATGATAAAAGGTAAGCGTTCAAGATTCCTCTGACAAAAACCGAAAACGGATGAAGCTTTTACTTTGCAAACGTCCGTTGGTAATGAGAGGCAAGATGCGCCTCTTGGTAGATAAGTCATCTCCAGGTATCCTAAACTAGCATTTAACTCTTTGGGCGCCCTCGAGTCTTCTGTTAGGATGTGCAGGTATTAGGTTCCAGAAGCCTTTCAGCGCTTATGATGCCCATGTGCAAGAGGTTTTTTAGCACTCAACAGCGCTGAAATATTTTCATTTTCTTTAATACAGTGCCATTCATTTATTACGGATAACTAATCGATCAATGAATAAAAATTACCGAAAGATGAAAATTCATTTTCCCCTTCTATGTCCCAGTTTGCTGTTGGATTGAGTTTGCTTTGCACATCATAACGAAGCCATTGGAGTTTAATGCGCAAGTTCGTGTTACATTTTTATGGACATCAAAATATTCTCAATTTAATTTTTATTTTTAAGCTGGTATACATTTAAGCAATGGTCTCAAACTAGCTGCACAAGGCCCTCCCCAGCAACATTATGCAGCCCGCGCAATTATGTATTTGTTGCAAATATGGTATATGTTCCAAGGATTTTAAGATTTTAGTTATTTGAAGTCCAGCTTTTTCCATTAAAAATGCACTAGAAACTGTATAAATGGAACTGATTAATTTACAACGTAATATAAATCTTATTCAAAGATTTCAAAACAGGGATTTCATTATCTTCCATTCGTACTTGTCAAAAAATGAATAAGCTCAATTATTAATTTTTGCACCTTTGTTTGGGAATACATTTGTATGTGAACAAACATACTTTCTTTCACTGCTGAAAATTAATTAGAAAAGAACCTGATTGACAGTGAGTATCCAATAATCCACGACGAAAGATAGTTGCTAATAATTTTCTCTTGAAGGAATTACTTCGAACTTTATCAGAACCGAAACGTCATCAAGTGTCGAGCTGTAATAAGAAATAAGTAGTTTATAATTATTTACACACGGACATAAGTATTTAAGTATTTTCAACTATGCGTCGAAGAAAATTTCATAAAAAAAGAGTAAGAAACTAAATTCTCATTATTTATTCTGAAGTTTTGTTCCATTTGGTAAATTTTCTCTGAAAACTTACAGTGTTTTGTAATTTGTTTATTTTTAGTTCAAAATAAAGTTAAGTTTTTAATGATTTATTGAACGTATTTAATATTTAGCTGTCAATATATTTGAATGATAAAGTGTAACCAACAAAAATGTCTTGCAGGTACCAAATACTCGTAGAAAATAAATATAAATCTGAATTACTCTTTTCTCATGTGATATTGTTAGTATCGTTTATGTTTGTTTTGATGAATATTTATTAAGTTTACTGCATGGTTAAAATTTATTTAATAATTTTTTTTTATTTTGATAGTAAAATTTTATTTATTTTTTAATTATTTTTTTATTTTTTATTAATTTTTTTAAGTGGGGTGGGAGAAAGGTTTTGGCCCGTCAGCTGTTTTCAGATGCTGGGTGCAGCTCATGTGCAGTTTGAGTTTGAGAGCATTGTGGTATAGGCTTCAGAGATCAAATCATGACATTTTACTTGAAGATATTTTCCGTTATTTCTTATCTGGGATTTATCAAAAGCACTTCAGCATTTTCAGTGAAATTATTGAATGCATTTTATCTTAAGAATGAAATTATTAATCATTAAATGAATAACCTATTATATATTTGAAAAGTGATTTAAAAAGGTCCGTTTTGTTTATGATTTCGCTGTTAGATCCGACTATGCCAAATTCCGCATAAACTGTTCACAGTGCGAATTAAAATTTAAGCCACGCGTGTGCTCTGAACATGGCATTGAGTAAAACGATGTAGTCGAGTGTATTTTTATCAGAGCCCAAAGTTATTTCTGTTGTACTATTATAAATTTTATTGTTATAAAAATAAATTATATAAGTAATAAACTACGCCATCTTTCTAAAATTCAAAAACCCTCGGAAGCTCAAAACACCTAGTTATTCGTGTATAGTATCTGCCTTAAATTTCAAAGGATAGGGAAAAAAATATGTTGTAACATTAGCCGCTAATTTAATACTGCTTACGTGATCTTCACGCATGTCCTGCGTCATACATTATTGACAAATCTGAATAACAACATGCATTCAACAAACCATCACCAAAGCCTGAAGGAATTCGTTTAGGATTTCAAACCTTTCTTTGCTTTATTTTCTCATGATGCAATGCAGTATTAATGACGAAGATTTTATGTAAAGTGCTACGTCAGATACATAACAAAGAAGAATTAAAATGATGTTGAACGAAACCCTACTTGGTGTTTTTAACCTTTCGTAACATTGACAAAATAATGATTTTGTGAAGATCGTATGCGAACGAGGTGGATCGGATAAATCAAATTTTCTTAAAAGCATGCCTTACCTTTTAAATTTGTTGATAGGACTCAGGGAAAAAAAAAAATTGTACAGAGATCACCAGCAACATTTTCGGTCGGAAACCGAATACAATTCGATTGTGCCATTTTACACTTTAAAAGGAACTTTAGTGTCTCACTTTATCAGTCTTTTATGAGACATGATGCAATTTAAATTCAAGTTGCCGTCGCTTAAAGAAGCCTTAGATCATTCATTTTCATTATGAGCAACAGTAGGAAGAACACTTTCTGCATTCATGAAGCTTCAGCGAAATCCTGCGGATCACAGAGTATTGAAGAAGGTTAAAATAACCTTTTCATTTAGTCTTAAATTGAACCGAATAGGTACAATTTGTGCTACAGACGAATCTTCCACGACTTTTGAGTGTTTAAATCAACATAACAGGCAATTAAATTCAAACGTAGATAACGTAATCTAAGATTGCACATAATATAGACTAAATTAAGTTGGCTCAGAATTTTACCAAAGCGTATTTTTAAGCATCGGCTAGCGAGACGCTAGAGCCGGAATATAAATTTAAGCAGAGCTGGAGAGAATAATTAGCAGTAAAACGCGGTTGCCAAGCTTTAATCTAAACATTCGAAACCCTCGGCTAAATTGAAAAAAAAAAAAAAAAAAAAAAAAAAAAAAATATTAATTTGCATTCTGGTGAGGAATATGGAGAAGTGAAGTTACAGGAAGGACTTAAGTTATAACTGGTTAATTAATATGAAATATTTTACAATGGTAATTTGTCAAACGTGAGCCCAACTGTTTTCCTCTTCTTACTGACCTTTTTAATGGAGTCATTGACCTAAACTCCAAGCAATTTAATTTCTAGTCGCTCTAAATATGCCCTGAAATTTGCATAGGCACTGAAACAAAATTTGAATCAAAATTCTGAGCCAACTTAATTTAGTCTATTTTATGTGCAATGTTAGATTACGTTATTTACATTTGAATTTAATTGCCTGTTATGTTGATTTAAACACTCAAATTGATGAGGCAATTTCCTAGCGTAAAAACGTACTTTCGTCGTCGGCTTATTTCCACTGCAATAAAATATAGTGTGTCCCAATAAAATCACTGGATTTAATGTGCCGCTCCCCTCCAAAAAAATTAATTAATTTTTAGAAAATGGGAAATATTTTTCCATGCTGAAAACAGATAAATGTTCCAAGTTAAGAATATTGAGTTTTATTTGACGTCGCATCACATGTTTTTTAAGACAGTCAATTCCTATTGCAGCTTTGTTACAACTTAGTAGATGAGAGCATATGATCGTTAATACAAAATTTTAATATACGTCTAGTTTCGATTTAGCGACAATTTCTTTAGATTTATTAACAAGCAATGTTAAGTTATATTTATTTATTTACCACCAGATGAGCAGCTGCACCGCCTTTAAGACATTCTTTGCAGTCTCGTATATACTTGAAAAGGAGATTATTGATACCGAAAAAATATTTTTTTTATAACAACTCATAAATCTTCTTGTAGTCAAAGCCCACCAGTGGCCGACCGGTAAAGTTGCTAAACACTAGTGGTTCGGTCCGACGTTCGAATCCCGCTAAATGGCTGCTTTCATGAGCTCTTTCGTGGTTTTCCTCATATGTAATGTGCATACGAGCCAGTTTCCCTTAGAACGTCCTCCACGAAGGCATCCCTCTCCTTAGGCAGATAGCCTTCGAGGCTTTGCCGTAATCAGATAAACCAAACCAAATCAGTCTCATAGTCAGATATCGTGTAATTTTAAATGACCTCTGTCCAGTTTTCTTTCAATCTCAAAGACATGTTAGGTTCTCTTAAGCACCGTTTTGGGCAAAATATGTGATCTCTTTTTTTTAATTGAAGGAGGGGAAAAAGGAAAAGATTTAATAGTTAAATATTATTGTTATATGATATTAATTACATAGGGTGCCCCAACGAAAGCGCTGGATTTTATTTTCAGAAAATGGAAACTACTTTTGCCCACTTAAAACAGTGTTTCGGTCGAATCTGATATGACCTGGTAGCACTGGTTTTTTATGACAGCCAGATCATTTGGCAGCTGCGTTACAGGTTGATAGACATGGACCGTTACGCAAAGGAACAGCAAGTTCTGATTGTGAAAACTCATTACAAGAATGGTGACTGTTGCGCACATACTGTTAAGAAGTCTCGTACAATCTTTGGAGGTGAAAGTGCACCTAGTGAAACTGCAGTTCGCAGATCGATGAAGAAACCTGAGGACCCAGGTCGGACAGTAGGCATTCAGTCCTAGATCCAGCCGGCCTGTAGAAAACATCGCTGTTGCGCGAGACTCTGTTATTGAATCCGAATTAAAAAAATCAGAACTTAGAATCCTAGAAAGAACAGCGACGAAAGAATTTAGACATTCATTTAATGTGTCATTAGTCATCTTGTAGGAGACATTAGGTTATTTCGAAGCAGGAGAGATGAAAAATGAGCAATGCTTTCAGTGGGATTCCAACCACGGACCTCTCGAATTCGCGTCGAGCGTGCTGACCACTACACCATAAAGGCATGTTAAGAAGGCGGAAGAAATACCTTATATACTCCCCCTTTTAAAGTGCGATTGGGGATTTCCTCCTAAATCCCCAGTCTTTTTCTTCACCAGTAGCCAAATGCTAGTGGTGAAGAATGATCATTCACCACCTTTTAGTTCGGGCGCCACTGTACAGACATTAGTTATTTTAAAGCCGAAGACGTGAAAATGAGCAATGTCCTCTCCGGGACTCGAATATGCGCCGAGTATGCTAACCGTTACACCACGAAGGTATGCCCAAAGGTGGGAGAAAATACCTGCTAACATTTGAATTAAAAGTAACCAGCGCTAATGCGTGTATATTTTTGCAGAAAATTGTTTGGCTGTATTGTAAGATTCCAAAATTTTCATGACGTTGCATTTTCTGCAGAAACAGAATAACATATTTTTTGCAAAATGTCATCACTTCTTGAAGCCGCGCAGTTCACTCCTATCATTCACGTATCAAGTGTAGAATAGAGTGAATACTTTATTATTCATTTTTGTGCATACTTAAAGAGAATTTTGTATGTGTAATGACTTTTTACGATAATTCTGAGTTATAAATAAGTTCGGTGGTAAATTCAATGAACCGTTCTACGCGCAATTTATACCGCTGCTTAATTCTAATTATCTTTCAATCCAGACAAATTCATCACAGCCCCGCTTTTCCATGTCAGTTAATTACATTATAGTTTACTGAACGAAAGTGAAGTTTTTTTCAGGTTGCTATGGTAACCGAAACAATATACAATATGCTTAAGAAATGTGCAGTTCTTTTATCAGATATTTTTAAGGTTTGCCAAACTAATTCGCTTAATTTAATAAATTACAGTTAGGCTTAAAAATTAGTTCTTTAGTTTTCTAACTCAATTTTAGGCAAATTGTAGTCGGTCACAAAATTGTACGGTTTCTCCAAAGGTTCAGTTTTCAAATCTTTTTATTGCCTCTCAGTAAAATCAATGGTTCGATTCTTAAAGATTCCATTTCTGTCTTTAATTCTTTGGGAATTTATAGCGTATCTTGTCTGTGTCGTTTGAGATACATCTACCAAACTAAAACAGCGTTAAAGTTTCGCATCAAGGAACATGAATCTCATGTACGAAAAGGCAAAATTAACAAAGTTTTCGATAGCTAATCATAGTTGAAAATTTAATCATGATTTTGACTTTGGGGTCTGCGAAAATTACCCCAAAAGCTTCTTCCATTGGTGAACTGGATTTTCTTGAAGCTTTTCCCATTAATGAGGATTTATCTTGCTTAGTTAATGACTTAATGAAGTCCAATCCAGTCCTTCGCAGTTCTTTTAAAATTCTGTTAACTTAATTTTTCAATTTCCGTTAATCTTTTTGCTGGCAGATAGCGCTACGTTCAGTTTCCTTTACACCTGTAGGGATATAAATACAACCATGGCTTTCTGTTTGTTGCAGATTTCTTTGCTCCTGATGAAGAGGAACCTGTACCTGTTTGCCCTCGAAATCGATAGAGTTCTTGTCAAACGCAAGGTTGTTGCTTTGCTAAATAAAACTATTTTTTTCTTAAACTGAATTAAAACGTTTTTTAGATTAGGATTCAAAAGATTCGAATGAAAAAAAAAGCGTGAAAGTTCGATTCTTTCAATTTGTGTTTCCCTCTTCCCCCATTCCCCCACTCCTAACTTGTCACAAATAAAGTTCACCAGCAGCCGAGTGTGTAATCGCTAAACCAGAGGTTCTCTATTTGGGGGGCGGCGGAATTTTCTATTTTCGAGAGGATGTAGTCGCCTTTTATTTAGCTGGATACTTTTAATTTATGACTATATAAAACTGCTTCTATTCAAGCTTTGGTATTTATCAACATTTTTATACTTTTTGTTCAACATTCGAGTTTTGGAAAGAAGAAGATCTAGCACTGGTGAAAGGGGAGCATAGGGTTAAATACGTTTGAACGCTCTGGCTAAACACTGTCATTCCACCTACGCTCAAAGCCCTGTGAACGGTCTGGCTCGTAGGAATTTTCAAGCTTTCTCTGTGTGTAATACTACGCAGTTTACCTTAGAAAGTCCAACACGGAAGCATTCCTTCCTTAGACAGATACGTATCGTGTGCTTTGCGGTATTTGAATAATCATAACTTATAACCATAGAAAACCTTTAACCCAAGCAGATGATAGCCTTTTTTTTTTCTCAGAGTCATAAGCAAAGCCGCAATTTTTCATCTCCAGTGGCAGTTTGTTTGAAAATATCTGGATTATATCTGGAAAATATCTGGATTAATTTTCGCTCTGCAGCAAAAATTTATCTTCATTCTTTACTCAGATATCGAGCACGTGACAGCAGATATTCACTGGATACTTGTTTCAGATATTCAAAACAAACGACTGTCTGCATAGAAAATTCGACTACAATACGACCCCTCTCAGATAGCGTGGTCAAAGTGAGTATCGGGATTATTTAAGCCGGGTCGCGTGCTTGTTTTTTAAGCTATTATCATTTTTCTTGAATCCCCCCTTTTTCCCCTTCTGTGCTCGTGTTATGTGCTGCTGGATGCAAAGGCATTTAATGAGGATGCAAAGCCTCAGATGGGAGAACAACTGCATTTGTTTACAAACTCACCTGCGCTGCCGCCGTGGTTGAAAACTGAGACCGACGCAGCTGCCCTCAGTAGCAGCTACAGGACGACTGTCGGACATCGGGTTGATTTAGGGAATTCTAAATAAGTAGGTGAATAAATAATTTGCCTTTGTTTGGGGAAAATGAGTGCAGACACTGCGTGTGTTTTCTGAAATGAAGTGTCTTAAATTGTGTGAATCCTAAACTGTGATCTTGTGCGAATTGCAATAATTAGCACAGGCGGTCCTTAAATTAGGCCTGATGGCGCTCCGTGCCTATGAGCAGGCTGCCAAAGCACTGGTCTCAACCTATTTTGCCCCGTGCAACCCTATATCATTGCTATAACAGAAAACCATTCCCCATACTACTCCATTCCAAAACCTGAAAAATAACATACACATTTATTTAGATTTAGATTTCTTTTAACATGTTTTATAAATTAAACAAGAAGAAAAGCACAGAAAAAGTTCATAAATACCATATCTTGAATAAAAGTAGTTTTTTGTATTCCTAAATTAAAACTAAGTAATGAAGAGTTAAATAAAAGACCGACCGCATTCCCCACAAAACTATGAAATTCCCTCTGGGTTCAGAATCCCTATCCTAAAGTTTTCTATAACGGTAAATAATTAAATTAGTGATTTGGAAACTACTTTTTTAATTATTATTATTTATTTATTTATTATTATTATTTTTCACCCGAAAGACATAAGCAACGGATTCAAATTCTGAATCTTTTCGAGTGAATTGGTTAGGTTAGGTTATTTGAATATAGCAAAGGGTTATCAGCTTAATACCATCTTAGAGAAATTTCTGAGGAAAAAAAAAATGGCTCGTATTCACATTATATATTCAGAAAACTAAAAACCAACCATGCATCCAGGCCGTTCTCTTGGGTTAAAAACCTATATAAGGTATTTCTCCCGCCTTCTTAGCGTGCCTTCGTGGTGTAGTAGTCTGCATGCAGGGCGCGTATTCCAGAGGTCCGTGGTTCGGTTTCTGGCGAAGGCGTTGCTCATTTTTCATCACTTCTGCTTTAAAAAAATACCTAATGTCTCTACACTCAAAGCAGGTCAGAGTACCAATATTTAACGGTTTTAACCACTCCACCACTGGTAGGGCCTGACTGATTGGTTGCGAATCTTTCTCCGGGATTCGAACTCGGGCGCTTTGGTACGGCAGTCAGTGCCACTCTTCGGTACGGGGAGTTGTCAACAGCACGTAGTACTGTCAGATGATCATTCTCACAAGAACTGACCGCACCCGATCAGTACTTGGAAGAGTGATTATCTAGAAACGCTGATGACGACTCAAACACTTGTACACGCGATAAGGATTTTAGCACAGAAATACCGGAAAGCTAGGCGGCGAATAATGTAAAATCAAGTAACAGCATGTTCCATTCATTGCAATTACTCTTGCACCCGGTTAATCATTTTCATTTTATGCGGTGGCAACCAGTGTGTTAAACCACAGAAGCCATGAAAGGATTCTTAAACTAACATTTGAAACTAATAGCATATTCATCGCATCAGTCCTTAATTGCAAAATACGAATCACTGGAAATACCCGTGTTTTGAATAACTAATGACATTTAAATGCTATCACATGTTTCGAATGACTAATGAAATTAAGAAAGTACGTATCCACAACCATAACTGCTAACAAGCATAAGTAATTCTCTAGAAAAAATAGCCAACAGGGTCACAAATCACAGCCTGCTTTTAGATATCAGTATGCCCAATCGACAGAGAGCGTGAGACCCCAGAAACCTTGTCTAGTGTCACGCAATCTCTAACTCACCAGGGGGCGCCTGGCGCGTTCGCGCGTCTATTGTTCGATGAGGGTCTAAAGCCGGATGCTTATCGTCATTGATCTCTGGATTAACTAATTTTTAGATATTGTTCTCGTGCGCGTGCTTGCCACGTGACACGATTTTCTGGGTACTTGTAGAATGGTTGTGTTTTATGTGTATTAGAAAGTTATTATTAAAAGAGAATTTAGTTTATACTTTAACCTCGCATGCACCGTAAATGCCACCCAGGGCTCAAAATATTTCGATTTTTGATGGCTGGAATATTTATTCTTTGCTGAACAATTGTTCTGAACCTTGCCGCACCTGTAAACTATTCCTCTTTTGGAACGCTTTTTATTCATATTCAGTACTTTGAAAATGCAGTTTTGAGAAGCGTTTAATGAAGGTGTTTGTTGTATTTGCCCCCATCAATTATACTAATAAAACTGGTGTCTATTATTAAACTCAGTTTTTATTGTCAGCGTTTTATTGAATACGCAATTATATTTAAACTGCTGTTAAGTACATTTCAAGCTGCAGAGCGATAAACAAATGACATAAATAAGCAATATTATTCTTATAAAAGTTTTTTATCACGAAACTTGCAGTCACAATAGCGAGGACCCTCTAACAAAAACGCCCATTTAAACAAAAAATAAAACAAGAACAGATTTTTAGCTTCATTAAGTATAAATATATATGTGTGTGTAATAAAAACAAAATTTAAAAAAATATTGATGTAGGAACAATGGGTACGTAGAAACGCAGAACATACTGATGGCGAAGTATGTAGATGGCGTATTGAAGAGGAAGAATTTTGATTGCGTAGAATGCTAATTCGTAATGAATAGAAAAATTGGCAGTCGAGACAGATTAAATTCCATTTTTATTTAAATTCACATTTGTGGCGACAATTTACTCGGCACACTACCTGTGCCTATTCAAGAATATTTACATTTTTCCTATTACTGCGGTAAGAAGAAAACATAGCATAACAGCATCCAACCAGTACAGACGGTAGAAGCGAAGTAACGTCTTGACTACAGAAGATCTGAAGCTAAAAGTGCGCATTTATCCAATATGGAAGATCGCTAATTCTTTTAGTTCCTTGTGCAAGGCAGCGCGTGACGAGTTTTAAGAGAAAGCTACGCCGAAAAAGTAAAAATACAGGAGCACGCGCATTTAATAAATATATATCTCGTCATTTATATTTAAATCGAATAAATGCAATTGTGTGTTAGCTGTAACTGTGCTTCTACTCTTTTGCTTTCCAGAAATCTCGAGAAAATAGAAAGTACCAGAATGTTCTCGTGCACGATTAAAATCTTTAAAAAGCCGGAGAAAAACATCTCAGTTCAGTAGTTTTAGTGAGCTTTTGTTGTTTACTTAGCTGCCGTAAATTTTGAGATCGGATTAGCTTTCTCTGTGCTTTGAATAGTGTTCTATTTAACGCTTTAGTAGTTTAAAATGTAACTACTGTGTGATATTGTACGAATATGTGTGAGGAAAAATTTCAGTTTTTTTTTTTTTTTTTTTGTGCTAAGAATAAATTTTATCAAACTTGTTCATTCAATCTATTACGAACCCGTGCGCACGCAACAATATATATAGGTAAAATAAAAAAAACTATCGAAACGATAAAATATAATTTAGATTAGCATTAACCCCTTGATGCTTAATTTCAATTTGGTACCTCGCCTCTGTATTCTAAAAATAGTAATCTTTTTCCACTGCGTCATTTCGAAGCTAATCCATGTCATATGACTCTTACATAGCACTGATGATGTAATGGAACTAACACTCAAACGGCCAATAATAAATTTATAACAGGTATTAATTATCCAATCGAATGCATTGAGAACCAAAACTAACTCATTCCGAATTAAGATTTCATCCTGAACACAACTTCGTTTGCTTTCAACCGTTCGGCCTACCTGGACTGTATGTAGTCCGCTGCTTTCTTCTTGCTGACTATCAAAAATTTAAACATTTTGAAATAGGTAAAAGTAGTGTGGCAAGCTGTTCGGGGTGGCAAAATATTTACTGAAATAAAAATGAATTTTTAATTTGCCTTGGCTGACCAGTTTGCTTTTCAATATGCATCTACTTCTACGCAATCAAAATTCTTGCTGCTCATTACGGATTCAACACTCTACGTTCAATGTTATCAAATTATAATACAAAATTACATCTAAGTTTGCTTCATTAGAATGAAAATTTGTTTTATTATACACACACACACATATATATGCATATAAGTTTAAAAAAAACCAATCCGCAAACTTTAGATAACAGTCTAAAACTTCGAAGAATTTCCTACTTCCTGGCATAATTTTCCCAATGGTTTCTTAGCTCTAGGTTTTGAAAATTTAAAAAATATTCGGATAATTTCCCCTTTTCTCAACGCGTTCAGAAAATAAGTTCCTCTAAATTTTAACCGATAGCCAACCGGGCGTGCTTCCAATTATACCCCGAAAGCACGTAAGGAAGGAGAATAGTCCTTACATTCTCCTCCCAATTAAAGGGTGACTAACTGATTTTTCAAAGCAGGAACCAAAAAAATTAACGATGCCGTCTTTTGGATTCGAACTTAGGACATTCAGATGGCTAGTCGGGCGTGTTTCCAATAACATAACTAATCACGCGCTAAGGAAGAAGAAATTCCGTATAATTTGATGAATACCAATATTCGGTTTCTCGAAGAACTTCCATTTAACAATTCTTATGAACTGCTTTCTTCGTTATGCGTACCCCATTTTTATCCCATTTTCCAAATTTCTAGTGCTATTTATAGGAAAGGTTATAATTTTATAGGAAATGAATAAATGACATGATATAGTATGTAAGTTACAAGTAAAAATATGAGTATAATTTAGTAAAAATTGCATTGTTGATTTCTACGGGTTCGTAGATTTGGAGTGATACTCAAGATACTCTCTTACTTCGCGTATAGGCAGGGTATATGTAGCTTTTGACCTGCCTTCGAGAACATTCTCCGGAAACCCGGTAAGATTTCGTTCTAGAATGTTTTCACTCCATATATGGCATATCACCCATTTTGTCGCCAAATATGGCAACCCTGCCTTTCCTTGCCACTCTAACTCCGCTTTGCGGGGAAGCTATCTTACCGAAGTTGGGCATTTCGTAAGAATATATTAAGTGCAAATACAAAGTTAATAATTTGTATTTAAACTAGAAATAAATTTGTAATTAACCTCCTTGGACCGCAATGTTTATAAATAAATTTCAGGACAAAAATTCTTATGAACTGCTTCCTTCTTTATTCGTATCCCATTTCATTTCATTCAGGACTTATGTCCTGAAGTTTCTTAGGATTCAGGACTTATGTCTTGAAATTTCTTTTATGCAAATTTCTTTGCAAACGAACTGAAGACATTTTTTTCGGGGGGGGGGCGGGTCGATGGCTAAATTTTAAAAATTTAGAATGAAATAACAACTAATAAACTAAGGGAACACTGTTCTGAGATCGGAGTTCATCAGGGGAAGAGCCTATCTCAGCTTTAATTTATTTTCACGCTAAAATCCAAAAATGTTTCTCTAATATGCTATTGGCTAGGAAAAATTTTAACGTGAATTTAGTAATTAAATTTGTTCTTGAAAACGCTCGCAAATCTATTCCGTACACCTTTGGATACCTACCTACACATCATCCTACAACACAGCTAAAAATCAAATTAATGGCAATAACGAAAATCCACGGGTTAAATTATCTTTCTAAAAGTGGTAAATAAGAAAGAGAAAAATTATAGGAAACGAATCCAAAAACTTTCCAAGAAAATATTCAGTATAGGGATCTATTTTATAAGGAAAATAATGAAAAAGAGTCGAATAATTTTATAGGAAATGAATCGCTATTATGTTTGCAATTGAAAAATTTTGTATATTTTATCTTTGCTGGCTGATACTTAACCAATGCAGATTCCTCATCTTTAACCGCGAGCTTCATCTGAAACGTGATTGAACTTATATGTTTGTTTGAAAGTTTAAATATAAAATTAATCATTGCTAATTATATACCGTATATTTATTAATTTGCGTTTCATGTCGTTTTATTGTTATGGTAGAATTTACCAAAAATTAAAAACTTTATTTTCTCAAAAACTCTTTTTCTGGAGTGAAGGTTTTCCTAGAAAAGTCCTTATTTCAATCCCCTCGTAAACGGTAATGAATGTCTCCGATCAGTGGCAGATCCACAGCTATCGAGTCCCGGAAGTCTCATTGGGCCCCTCCCGTCTTATTGGAAAGATCATGATGCAAAATGTCAACACAAATATCTAATTAAAATTAAACAATTAAAATAATTTGGAAAAAAATCTTAAGACTAAAGATACTCAACTTACATTATAGCAAAAAAATATATATTTAAAAAAGAATATTATTCTGCCATTTTCAATGATTTAAGGAAAATAGCTTTATTTTTTTAGCAATAAAAAAAAAAAGCTAAAACTGTTTCGTGAGAGCTGAGATTTCTGAAACATTTTTATAGCTTCATCAAAATTAATGTTTTCAACTATTGCATTTTCAAAGGAAAGGATTGCCAAACCGTCAGGTTTTACTTGGACCATTGCTGATCGAAAATATCTTTTAATCAACTCCCAGTTTTGAAAAGCATCTCAAGCAGAAACAACTCAAACACAGACTGTCCCCCCCCCAAAGAAAAAATCTGAAAGGTTTCAGATTTTAAATTACCTCCAAATGGGCATTTTTTAAAAATTTTGTTTGATACTTTTATTTATTAAATATAACGTTCTCTGCACTTAAACCATAAAATTCAGTTCAACAGCAATATCGCAAAACAGTTTTAAAATGAGCATACCTTCAGAATTTCCTGTACAGAAACTCGCGCGCTGCAGATAAAAATGTTTTTTCTGTACAATGTTGCTATCAAACGTTGCGTTTCTGTACAACGTTGAGTTTGTTAATGAAAAATTCGTTAAAGTTTTACAAAATATGAAATCCATAATCAAACAAATTTCAAATTTGGGCTTCCACATGCCCATATTCGTGGGAGGATTACGTCATTCAGAATTCGATGGCTCTAGGTACCGTTGTTTTATCACAATGAGAGAAATAGACATACATTTATGCAGATTTTTCATTATTTAATTTCTTCAAATATAATGCAGGACTCTAAGATTTGGTGGCAACAGTTTGAAAAGTGAAACGGACATTTATAGTGAACCAACGCAAAATCGCAAAACGAAAACAATAGTCCTTCAGGGACAGTCCCTTTTTTTTATTCCCTTTGGACTAAAAAAAAAGTCTTTAGTGCCGAATATAAGTTAGGGTCTGAGTCTTGGATGTTCACTTCTACAATAAACTGTAACATTTTCAATGCAAACCGCTTTTTAGCTTCATGTTTTTTTTTTTTTTTTTTTTTTTAATTTTATTTTTTATATTCCTACATAGGTACATATACTTGAAAACCTTCAGCTCTTTGGAGGCCTCCTCCGATCAGCGGCCAGGGACGGAACTCTCTCCTGCCCCCTCCCTCGATGCACCCCTGTCTTCGATAACCTGTTGTAAACATAAAATTCTTATGAAAATACGAGTACGTAAGTGGGGATATCATTAAGGTAATAAGAAACATTTAAATACCGCATATTTATTAACATCTCAAGGGCGTTATCGCATTTCAGCTCGATAAGGTATTTTCCATTGCTTGAAAACATTTACTCAAATTAGGAAAGGGGAGAAAAATTTCAGAAAGCTACAAGCCTGCGAAGAACAAAGGATGCCGACTCTTGATAAGCTCCATTGACACTACACCCACACGCAAATACAGAGCTCGCTCCACCAATGGGCGAATCGTTGTCCTCGCCTTGTGAAATTCCTTGTTATCGTTCGTATTGCCTCCCCTCCCCCGACCGAGGGTTTTTCGTTTACTGCTGACAGCTGAATCAATAGCTTACTTTTTTCTTCTTTTAGTTAGTTTGAATTTAGGTCGGTGTTTTGGGGAGTCGGTGTGAGCTTGTTTGAAAATTGGCTTTTGAGCAGTGACACTGCATTTATGGCCTGTTTAACATACGCGTCGCGTCAAGGTGAAGTCACAAAATGGTTATGTTTAATAAGATAGAAAAATTACACATTTTAATTGCTTGTTTGAGTTTTTTTGCGGAGATGACGAGACAGCCGAAAGGTGTTTAAACATGCTGGCTGTTAAACCTCGCCATTATGTATATTCATTGAAATGGTTTTTTAGACTCCTTTTTAATTCCTTGTTTTTGAGGTGATCCTCACAAATTCCTTCACATGGATCCCAGGCATTGCATCTATTATTCCGAAGTTTCGAGTGCATAAAGCTGAACTCCACGCATTAATTACTCGAAATAGTGTTCTGTCTAGTGACAAGTTACTTTCCGACTCCCTTGCTGTATTATGCCCGGCCATTCTGGGCGCATTCTTGTGAAATAAACAGAAATATAATTACGTTTTGCGGCGAATTACAAACTCTCCTTGATATACTCCTAACAAGAACACGGAGAATTAAAAATGGTCCATTTCCGAACATATTATTATCACTTAGCCAAGAATTTTTCATGATTAATAAAGCAAAATTAAAAACTCAAAAATCAGAATTTGTAGGTACGACGACAACAATTCTACAGATCACAAGAGGCCGAAAGCCTTTAATAATCTCCAACAAACTGTTTAATATACTTGTTGAATTATAATATACCTCATCAAATTCGTAAGTGATTTTGCTATTAGTGACTAATTTTTAATCCAAAGGAGCTTTGTCTCTGGAGAACTATTGTTTTCGTCTTGCGATTTCACGTCGGAACCCTATAAACGGCGTATCACTTTTCAAATTGTTGCCACCAAATACTATCGCCCTATATTATATTTGAAGAAATTAAATAATGAAGGGCCCACCAGCGGCCGAGCGGTAAAGTCGCTGAACACTGGTAGTTCGGTCCGAGGTTCGAATCCCGCGAACGGACTGGCTGCATGGGCGCTTTCGTGGTTTTCCCCATGTGTAACGTGTATACGAGCCAGTTTCCCTTAGAAAGTCCTCCACGAAGGCATCCCTCCCCTTAGGCAGATAGGCCTCGAGGCTTTGCCATAATCATACACACACACACGTAAATAATGAAGACTCTGCATAAATGTATGTATGTTTCTTGCGTTGTAATGAAACAACGGTACCTAGAGGCATCCAATTTTGAATGACGTAATCCTACTACGAATATGGGCATTTGGAAGCTCTAATTGGGAATTTGTTTTATTATCGATTTCATATTTTGTAAAACTTTAACGAATTTTCGATTAACAAACTCAAGGATTTCAAAGTGAGCTATGGCAACACTCTACGGCGTAGGAAAAAAATCTTTTTATCTCTAACGGGCGGAACTGTGTATCGGAAATTGTAAAGATATGCTCATTTTAAAATTATTTTGCGACATTGTTGTTGAACTGAATTTTATGTTTAAGTGCAAAGGACATGATATTTAATAAATAAAGGTAAGACACAAAACGTTAAAAAAAACCGCTCCTTTAGACGTAATTTAAAATCTGAAACCTTTCAGTTTCAGTTTTTTTTTTTTTTTGTGTGTGTGTGTGCGTTTCATTATGTGTCAAAATAAGCCATGACAAAACAGCCTGTTACAAAATAGCCTAAATATAACTATAAATATCTTATTTCTAGCTTCAAATCTAAAAATGTACGTAGGACCAGCAAAAATAACAAAATCAGTATTAATTAACACTCATTTTCAAGATTATTGCGATATTTTGATGTCCTTTTGCGCAAATCTTGTAAATTTTCCAGAAATTATATAATAATAATAATAATAATTTGGAAAGAAGAAGGCGCCCTGCTTGACAAGTGGTTGTGAAACATTTTTTAATTAAATCAGCATATACATGCCAATATATACAAATACGCGTACAAAATCAAATTTGAGCGGGTATGTTTTTGTAATGCTTAATGTGCAAGACGTAATTACTGGTGTATACATACAACGCGGTCCTCATTTATATCGCCTGCGTATATTTCCATACTAAAAAAAACCGTCAAAAACTGTTCCTGGTACACAGTTCAGAAGACTGATTTAGGCCAGCGGTTGTCAACCCTTTGACTAACGCGTACTATCCAAGCAAAAATTGAAAAACTTTAGTACTACCAATACATTTTGCAATGATTATTTTTCAGTTTTTCAATAGAAATATTAAAAAAAAATTTTTGCCATTTGCACAACCTATTGGCTATTTATATTAAATCTGAACACATAAAAAATATTAAATTAAAAATTGATTACTATTTTTACTATCAAATTTTAAGTTATAATAATTTAATTCTAAAATTTAGTGCGGAATTTGGGCCTGTTTAAGAGAGATCAATTTCTTTATGTCTGTCTGGTCTTATTTAACTTAGTTTTAACCGTAAATTTGGATCCACTTTTAATTTTGTTCTGTATTTATTTTTCAAATATAACATGAAAGAAAATCCGTGTTCGCACAAATAGGTTCTGCAAAAAAGCAATAAAAATTTGATAGCTTTATTTGAAAGGTCTTTAAATTCTTTTTTCCGGTTCAGCCAAAAGTTAACAAGTGGGCTATTTTTGGAATCTTCATTAATTAATTTCTGGTTTAGAGGGTGACTCTTTTGTTGTGCCTTATTTTGGCGGGGTACCTTCATTCATATATACGCAAATGGGTTTTCTTATGACCGTCTGCCGAATAGAATTATTATTGGTATTCACAGACACATACTAGGTTCTCTTTTCCATGAAACAAGTATTCTCCATTCTCCCATTTAAAAAAAAAAAAAAAAAGAAAAAAAAAGAAAAGAAAAGAAAAAGAAAAAAAAGAAAGAAAGAAACAAAAAAAAAGAAAAAAGGCCACTCTATTTTCTAGTTTTTCTGCTCGATTCATAAGTGCTTGCAGAGTTATTTACATGTGAACATGTTCTAAGCATGTGGACTTCCTGTTTCAAATTTCTGCTTCTGAAGCAAACAGCGAAAAGGTTTAATCGCTAATAAACATTTAATGACCGAAAAAGGAAAAAAAAAAAAAAAAAAAGATTGGTGACGAAGCAGTGAAACCAGTATGGTAAGGTTTCATAATTTTCCAGCGGAGGCTTTTCAAAAATCGTGCCATTTCATCTATTCCCCAATTCCATTTCACATTTCAGCCTTTTCTTTCAGACTCAGCGTAAAATCCAAAAGCTCGATAGAATGTTACGTGACTTTAAAATTGGGAAAGGCAAATATGGGACATCACGTATGGTATGCACTTAATACAATTTTAAGCTAGTGCCTTTTTTTTGGGGGGGGGGTAATTATTTTTAAAGAAAACAAAGAATTCTTCCATGACGTGAAAGAAAGATAGGAATGGTGCAGCGTTCGATGTTATTGCCGCAAACACTCCCAGAAAAAAAAAAAAAAAAAAAACCTGAAGAGGCGCAAAAATTGTTGGTCCTTTAAGAAAGCTCAAATGCAAAGATGGGCTAATGAAAATCACATTATTGTTCTGGTGTTGAAAACGAAGTGTGAAACTTTACAAACCAACCTCCGTTTGAACGAAGACTGAGTTGGAAAGAAATTGAACGGCTATTCACCATTAAAATAAGTACCGATTATAAACATCTCAGTTCTGCTTACAGATTTGTCTCGAGAAATGCGAAACCTGTTTACATCCCATTTCTACCGTAATATGAATCAAGAACCCATTTGGGCTCATACCGTATCCAAATTTAGCGTACGATTATTTAAAGCTCTTTAAAAAAACGTTCACTTAGCATCTTTAAAAATGATTCACAACTTTGCTGCCAGATTTACGAAAATAAATGCAAAAGAATTGCTGAAGTGTTGCCAGCCACACCAGAGAAAAAGTGTATGTGCCAAATCCAGGTGAAGGCCAGAAATAAATGCTGGTACCGTTTTACGTTTCCATTCATAAGAAAATTCTGCGTCTCCTTGTGAATGAGAACACATCGAGCGGCGAAGAAAACGTGAGTTTGCTCTTCCCCGTTTCAGTATTTTTTTTTATTCCCCGGGTCAGTAGTTCTTCATACCATCTCCTCTTCATCTGAAAAACAGTTTTCCTCGAATAAAGTTTTCCTTTCATTCTTACTACTGACTATTTCTTTATTTATTTTATAAACAACTAGAATTTCGCACCGCTAGACGTGCGGTTTGGCAGTATCATCTTGCAGACGATTTTCTTAGTACGGCGCTAGACGCGCGGTATGAGACAAAACCGCGACAAAAAGTTCGAATAAAATTATATGCTATAGGATGTACAGAGTTCATTATGCTTTTTAGTTTCCTTGATGTTTGCGAGTAATTTAAAAAGCGGCTTAGCTGTTAAATAATTCAGTTGGTATATGTAGTCATATATGAAAGTAAGTTTGACAACGTTATCTCATGATTCGTATAAAAATTTGCTTTTGAAAATATAGCTATAGTAATCTAGATATGATAGAATCCTTTGGACTATTTCGTGGCATGACACATTGCGTCTATAAAGTTTTAGGTTGGTTTGGTTTATGCGATTACGGCAAAACCTCGAGAGCTATCTGCCTAACGGGAGAACTTTCTAAGGGAAACACGTTACACATATAGAAAACCACGAAAACGCACACACCAAATCTTAGGACTAAGTTCGTACAAAACTCGAAGAAGAAGAAAAGAACACAGATTATAGGACACAGACATTTTTTTAAAACAAATGTTTTTTAGACAGTGAAACAACACTGTCTAAAACATGTCCGTTTCCTATAGGACATATGCTGCTCATTATAAACATTTAAGCCTTTTTTACAAGATTTTAAGACACACTCAAAATTCACTTAACTATGATACTAAATTGTAGTTCATTTTTATATAAAAACACTGAAAAATGCAAAAAAGTATTAAAATGCTTATAAGAAACAATGTAATTTGAAACTTTTTTTCCATCCCCAAAATTAAAAATTTAGCAGATGACATTAAAAATATTACAAAAAAGATTAAAATAGCCTAATTTTAAGTGCTCCCTAAAGATAAAAAAAAAGATTCAAATCAGAATACTAAAAAATAATGTATGTTTTAAAGATTTTCCAAGTCATACAAATATTCTCCGCATATCATACCTTTATAGTTAATTATAACTATAATGAGCAGCATATGTCCTGTCCTATATTATAGGAAACGGACATTTTTTAGACAGGTGTTGATAAAATCAACACTAGTTTTCAAAAAAAAGTCTGTGTTCTATAGTATGGGACATATGCTGCTCTTCTTAAGCACAAAAAGCCCACCAGCGGCAAAAATCAAAAAGTCGCTGAACACTGGTAATTCGGTCCGAGGTTCGAATCCCGCGAACGGGCATGGGTGTTTTCATCGTTTTTCCGCATGTGTAACGTGTATACGAGCCAGTTTCCCTTAGAAAGTCCTCCACGAAGGCATCCCTCCTGTTAGGCAGATAGCCCTCGAGGTTTGCCATAATCACACACACACACACACACACTTAAGCACAAAAATCAGAAGTTGATGAAAACCATATTCTTTTTTCATACGCACAAATTCGGAAGCCGAAGAACGCAACATTCCTACTTCTTAAGCATAAAAATGTAAGTTGATAAAAACAACATTCTAATTTTTAAGCACAAAATCTGAAACTGATAAAAGCAACATTCCTATTTCTTAAGCGCAAAAATCGGAAGTTGGAAGAAAACAACATTCCTACATCTTAAGCAAAAAAGATGGAAGCTAATGAAAACAACATTCGAGATGAAGTAGCGGCTACACTTTTCTTCGTCAGAAATTGCTTCAACAGAATGGAATCATGAGACAGCGCATTGACATGCTGTAGACACCAGTTATTTTTCAGACCTAACGAGCTGGATTCTTTACAGATGTCTGTCCGTTACGTCTTTCATAAAGATTCCCTGAGAAAAGCCAAGCCCATTGGACAAAAGAACACGAAACAAAAGCCCATAAAAATAACCCCACTATGATAAATACCCACAAGATAAATACCAACATGGATGAAAGCCCACAAAATGATGGAAAAAAAAAACACCACAAAGTCATTACTAAACACCCACATTGATAAAAAAAAAAAGAAAACTTACTCAAAAACGCCCACACGAATAAAATTTATATCAATATAAAATGTATTTAAGATTGTAATTACTATAAACGTAATATTTGAGTCTAATTTTTGATATCAAAAATAAGTATTTTATCACTATCTATATTTGTGTATTTTATGAAGGCTAAAACAACGCCTTTCCAACCCCCAACTCCTTTGCAAAAAAATACATTTATATTTTTTAAATTTAGATTCAGATTATTTTTTAACTTGCTTTGAAAATTAAACAAAAAGTATAAAAAAAAGGTTGAAAAATACAAAAACTTGAACAAAACTAGTTTTTTATGTTC
The DNA here is from genome assembly GCF_044657685.1 of Stegodyphus dumicola. NCBI lineage: Eukaryota > Metazoa > Arthropoda > Arachnida > Araneae > Eresidae > Stegodyphus > Stegodyphus dumicola. The sequence goes on from NC_140770.1 coordinate 158,168,786, forward strand.
ATAAAGTTTATTATTATTATTTATTTCCATTATTAATTTCATTTTAAAGTTTATTATTATTGGCGACAGTTTTAGGCGTTCGCCGCTACTAAGGCCAGAATGGTCAAGACACTATGGTCACTTCAATGTGGAGATTTTAGGAGACAACTTCGCAGATTTCCTTTCTTCAAAATGAACTCTCGACAAATAATCTTTAAAATATTTACTTTTAAACATAAGAATAAATTGAATTTAATTTAAAAAATTAAATTTAAATACAAATTTAATTAAATATTCTTTGCGCCATTGCTGCAAGGAATGAAATTTAAATTTAAAAAAAAATTAAATTTAATGTTTAACAAATACGTATAAAAGTAAAAAAGCAAATTTAAAGCCTAAAAAAAGGAAAAAAACCAAAATAATTTTTAAAAAAAATGTGCAAACATATAAAAGATTTAATACTCGAACTAATCTACAATATCATTTAAATTCAGAAGCATGAGCAAATCAAGTGCAAAATCAATCCATGAAAATAAATTTACTAATTTAATAAATTAAAATTAAATTAAACATTTTTTTTTTTAAAATGTATATGTGAATGACCGTTGAGTAGGCAGGAGACAGACTTATCAAGGGGAAGTTGCCTCCAAACCTAACTCTCCAAGCATTCCATTCGTGTTTCGTCATTCATGCAGGCAAGGGTAAAAGTCAAAACCAAAAGTAATTCCAATAAAGTGGTTCCCTTAGAAATTAACATTTAAGAATTAACATTTAAGAATTAAAGTTCAAAAAGGAAAATACTAATGAAGTCTTTTGAGAAACAAGCAAGTAAAGTCAAGAATTAAACTTTTTTTAAAAAAATTAATTTTTTATAAAAAGTAATAAAAAAATAATCTAGAAACCAATGTATTTTAGAAACCCTTGTCTACAGAAACCTCCCCTACACGAATATGCATATCAATAAAAAGAAACTAAAAAAGAACTAGACATAATCCATATAAACCAATAAGAAACAAAAAGAACTAATTCACAATTTTTAAAAACATATATATATTTAAAAATATAATTTCATATTTAGAAAATACTTAGATACTACATAAGAAATTTTTAAAAAATACTTAAAGCAAGTAAATAGTAAGTTTTAATTCTAACTTACCTACTATAATTTGCTTTTTTACTTTTATACGTATTTGTTAAAATTAAATTAAAATTTTTTTAAAAATACTTTTAAACATAGCATTAAAGGGATTAATTACAAGCAGAATACTCCAGCTCGAGGTAGATTCCATAATGTTTACGCCATGGTGCTTCTAGAAGACAGCCGGAAGACGGGGGTGGGAGGAAAGTAAACTACTGCGAAATTAAACTGTGCATATTACTGTGAAATTTTTTAAACGCATAACGCATTTTTAACGTTGCATACCTAAGACTAATTGTTCATATGATTCAATATTAAAAACTGAGGAAAATGTTATGTAATCCAAAAAAAGAAATCTGATGTGTACACCACATGACTTCTTTGCACGGAATATTAAATTATACACATTTTTTCTTGCATTTCATTTAAACTTATTGGATTGAATTAAATCTACTTCGTCGATAGCACATAAACCACAGTAGAATAAATGAACTCCTTAAAATTCGCTATATTTGTTTACCATAGCGACACTCTGGCGCTAGGTTCACTTAACAGTGTTACATTTCGTCCATATTATAGCTCAGAATGCATATGAATTTATATTATTTGAAGAATTATCTAATCGTTGCCACATGTTCCATTCAAATACTATAATAAATCTGAAAGATGTTAAAAGAAATTAAGCAAAAAAAAAAAAAAAAAAAAAAGAAGAAGAAGAAGAAGCAGTTTTTTACAGACAATTCAGTATTTCTCATTCAATTAATTCAGTTCTTACTTCCTAACAAGGCAAAAATACATAAAAACACAAAATATATTAAAAATTGCGAAGTAAATCTTAAACACTTATTATTTCCTCGAATAAATTCCAGAATGGATTAAGCATGATTTAATTTGCAATAATAAAAGAAGGCGTTATCTTTGTTGTTGCGAAGCTTAGTTTCTCTAGATTGGCAACAAATCCGCTATTTTGCCAAGTTTGAAATGTAAACAAACATGTCCGCCATCGCAAAATTCATTAGGCTTAGCTGCACTTAAAAAACTTTTGAATTGTTGATAACTCCACAAATACTGCATACAGATTTACTAAAGGCATACAAACCTTAACCGGAACATAAGAATAACATAATTCAATCATTCTTAAAGCAAAAAATGCACAATTTACAAACATATAAGAATAAATAACATAGTTGATATATATATATTTATATACTTTTGGCGCTGCCGATTGCAACGAAATTACGAAGTGCACAGCTGCATGCTGTAGCAGTCCTACATACAAAATTTCAACGTTCTAAGGCTACTCGTTTTTGATTTATGCGAGATACATTCGTACGCACAGACGCCACGAAAAATTCTCTTCAGAATTCATTTTTCATCAAATTTATAATTTTTTTGGGGGAAAAGAGTCCTTTATTCTGCGGATTTCACACAAAAACATCATTAAATTGCATTGGCTAGCGGTCAAAATCGATATTTTCGTTGAAATATGATACCCGAAATTTTTCGCTATTACAATAATTCCTTTTTACTTCGTACAAGTAAAAAACAAATAATTTATGACGGAATATTTATAAGGTTCTTTTAGTTCTTTAACTACAATGTAAAGCCTAATACTCGAGAACTCAGGTAAGCTAACAAACAAAAAAAAAAAAAAAGCATTCTCTTTAGATAACTGCCATTATTTTTAAATCAAATTAGACTCTAATATAAGAAATATACATGAAAGAAATCATTAATCTTCATTCGCGAAAACTCCATTTCATTTTAAAGTTTTTTTTTTTTTTTTTTTTTTTTCCTTTAACATTTTTATTTCATCAAGAGAGAGGCTGTAAGTTTTTCTGAAAGTATACATTTCCCAGCGGACCTTCAACACCCGACATTTAGACTTTACTTTCGAAGTACTGTGCCGAAAGAGATAGTTTCAAGAAACTAAGGGGCGGTACGAAACGATTTTTTCGGTTTCTCGGAGTTTAATCTGCTTACAGTACAAATAAATTTTTTTCAACTTACATTTCAATGATATTCACCATTCTGGTTTCACGGAAACTCACAACTAATAATGTTAGCGACATTTTTTCTCGCATCGCATAACTGACTGACGTTATTACAGTAACTATAACAGACATAGAAGTTTAATCTAAATACCCACCACCATTTTATACTTTCAGGTCTCGCTAGTGGTAGCTGAATAGCTGAATACTGGTAGTTAGACCTGGATTAGATCCTAGCCGCGCAGGCTCGCTGCATAGTTCGTTTACGTGGCTTTATTTTTGTGTAACGCGAATGTGAGCCAGGTTTCCTTGGAAATTTCTCCAAAAAGGCAACCCTTCCCTCAGGCAGATAGCCTTCGTGCGCTTTGGCCAAATTCAAATAGCCAAACCTAACCTTAATAAATTTCATCATAATTACGCTCGCACGTTTCTTTTGATATACCTTTTTTAAAATTTTACTTTCACTATAATGTATAATATATATTTATCGCTACTTTATCTATAAGTAGCTGCTAATTTTAATAATTTTTAAAACACCATTCACCGCTCAGGGAGGTCTCTGTATTTGCCCCCATCTTAATATGCAAACAAATAACTAAAAAAGGTCAAAATGACAAATAGCGAAATAAATTTAAACTATATTTATTTTTGAAGAAAAATTGTTCTCAAAGTACTCGATGAGAAGTCTGCTGGATTGCCCTAGTAGCTGTAATGCAGACATAATAGGTTTATTTTTTTATTTTTTTTTATTTTTTTATTTCAAATAAGAAGTAATTTCCTGAGATCTTTTAAAAAACAAGGTGCTCATCATTGATGCAAACCGACAGTGAGTAGGGGAAAGAAACTGTCACCAATGAGTTGCAGATGGCGGAGGCCATCGATCATTCTTAATTACAATAACAATCAATCCTTGAGATTCAAATGTTAAGATTGTTGAAGTTGGGTCGATCCGAAATCTTCTAAGATCCGTATGTAAAATAATTGGCAGCAGGTTTTTTTGGCAACTCGAACAGATTGCTCTCCGACCCACAGCCGAAGGTCTTGCTCGATCGTTTTCTACTTTCTTCCAACTGCTCAACAAGTGTCACTTGCGGCACCTTGCGCACGAGGCAGCTAATAATGCACTTCGGTACGTAATGGGCAAAGCGGCGGCTAATGAAGTCACGCTCCGGACCGACGGCGCAGCTGCACGACGGGCAACTAGTGTGACCTCATCTGTCTCTCCTCATCATGTCCCCCCCCCTTAAGTAGCCGCTGGGAATTTACCGTGGTTAAGTGTGCCCGAATTCAAAATCGCTTTCAACAGAATGTTGAAGAGAGAAACTGATTCTGTCAGAAAGGAATGACGCACTGCAGCGTCTGATGATAGTGTTTGTGACCAGTCCCCCGCTACTATTTCTTTTTAATTTATTTCTAGCCATGGTTGTTAACGTAATATTATTCATTAATGTGTAGCAACACACAGCACAAACACAGAAGAAATTAAAATATACAAAACTGCGTTTAAAAACTTAACAAAATTAAAAAGTAGAACTCACTAACGGGGGGGGGAGAGAGAGAAGCCGTTAAAAATATCTTAAAAACGCGTTACAAAAAGTCTGAAAAGTTTCAGATTTAAATGATCGTCCAAAAGGAAGGGCTCTTTTAAAGTTTAATGTGTTTTACCAGTAGAGATGATCGATAGAGATGGGCTAGGTGGAAGGACGAAACATTTTATAGATATTAGATGAACTTTCATTTAGAGTAGAATTAGATATATCATGAATTAAAGTATATCAGAATTGCACACCGAATTAAATTGAGCGGAAAAAATTATGTTTCCTCGATTAAAGTACTCAAAGAAACCACCACGTGATCTCAGAAGCTACATATTTTTGTTATACCTTTTTTATTCAGTCCGAACTTTAATGAAAATTACGAACACGAACTAAATTGTGATCACAGTGGTAATCCCCCCCGGCAATGGTGAGTTGCAGCCGTTTATAGACGTTGGCCACTATTAAGTCCGAAAACGGTGGTCTCTTTATTATGGCGGCATCTAATACGTGAGCCACCGTAGCCTCTTATGAAGGAAGATACAAATTAAAGCCATGCCTTTCCCGGGTTTCGAACCCGGAACTTTCGGTACAGCAGTCAAACTCACTAACCATTTTCCAGTCTGGGTGATTCACGGTGACATTAATAAGGAAGAATTTCTTATTATTCCTTACTCATACACCTTAAAACCCATAAGATCTTCGAATGTGTGACTGCTGCAAGAATTGGGAAACTTATTTATTTTAAAAGCAATTACTTCCAACTTTTTACAGTTGACTACATAATATAGCTACTTTCTGAAATACTAATCAGACAGTTTGTGCTGCCACAAATATTTTAATAATTTAATCCGCTTTGTGACAAAAGTTTCCCTCATGTTTCCACGTTGCGCGCCCACTTTAAAACGTTCTGTTGCATAATGTAATTCCATATTTAATATATATCTTTTATAACATTTGGAAATTACTGTAAACCAAAAATCCTAAGAATTTCACGTTAACTTTTTATTTTATTTGGAGTTGAGTTTATAAAATGTATTTTATTAAGAAAATCTGTAATGTTTTCGTGCATAAAATTTTTTCATATTAAAATATTCATCAGATTTTTGGTTCAGTTAGAAAATAGTACCCATATAAAGAATTCTAACAAATTTCAAGTATGTACCATTAGCCATTTTTAAAATATCGTGCGCGCAAGGTGAAAACATGACAAAAAATTTTGTCACAAAGCGGATTAAATTACAAAAATTTTTGTGGCAACACAAACTTTCTGGTTACTAGTTCCCAAAGCAGTTATATTATGTAGTTAGCTGTAAAAAGTTGGAAGTACTTGCTTTTAAAATAAATAGAATATCCCAATTCTTACAACAGTCACATATTCGAAGATCATAAGGGGTTTAAGGAGTATGAGCCCCTTAAGGAAGGCTCACCCGCGCCGAGAGATGAAGTCGCTGAACACTGGTGTTTCGGTCTGGGTTTCGAATCTTGGCGAACGGACTGACTGCATGAGCACTTTTATTTAAATCAATCGGATTAAAAAGTGAATAAATTATATTTTTAAAAGCTGTACCTATTGCTTTTAAATAGTTTGTTTGTTTATTAATAACAGACAGATTCAATATGAAAGAATAACATCTTCTCTATATCTTAATAATATCTTCTCTACCTTAATAATATCTTCTATATATCTAAATATATTTTAATAATATCTTTAATTCTAAATTACAGCAGACTCGAATGAAAAGTGACACTACGGATTAAAGTTAAAAAATCTGTTGGAAAAGGGGAAAATATATAACGTAATTTTATAGAAATATTTAATGTTTTTAATTAGATTTATCACGAATGAAATGAATTTTTATTTAACTAAATTCGATTCAAAAATGAAAAAATACTATTCTTAAGAAGTGCGTCTATTGTTTAAACATCTTAGTTTGCCCATTAATTAGAGACAGGTACAGATAGAAGCCAGGCCAGCACCTCCGTAGTACCAGAGGTAACTGAGGTATTGCTGAACTTAACTAACTGTTAAACTTTCCACCCCAATTTTGAGGAAGAACATCCCTGGGGCCTGAGGATCTCCCGCCCCTCTTCCTTTACCATGAATGTAGGAAGTAAACACCTTTCTTACCTCAATGTCCTTTACCATCAACTCCTTGAGAGAACTTTCTGAGATCACTGATTTCTGGTATTATTAGTGTACACAAATCATACTGAGAAAAGACTGTCCTTGAAAAGTTGAGCAACTGATGCTTCCAAAAGTCTAAATGTATGTACAAGTGTCCTTCCTAAGGCGGAAGGTGTAATAAGCAAGTCTTTGGAGCTCCCATCTATCAGCATTGCGTATAGAAAAATGAAATCAGTTAGAGATAGATTATTATTAAATTTGAAAGAATAATTTTCTAAGTTTTTCCGAATGGAATGAACCGACTGGAATGAAAAGTGAAACAACACAAAATCGCGTTTCGAGAGTAATATCTATTCTGGGGTGAAAACCGAAGAGATTCAAAATGGCTTGAATCATCTCTCCAGACTCCATTATCTTTCAAATTGCTTTCCGTTAAAAATGACAAGTTTTCTGCGTAATTACAGCGATAATTTCGGCATCTCATACCCACGCACTCAGGATTAGGAAAGAATCCAAATCTATGAAAATAGCTTAGTAATAAATGTTAGATTCCTTCATTAAACGGAAAGTTGCAACACGATATCCTGTTTTGAAACTAGGAATTTGATCCAGGACGTACCTCTAATCCTTTTCTTTAATTTGTCTCCTTTGTGTAATTTTATAATGAAGTTTTGACAAGTCCAAAAAATATCCCGTCAAAGTAGAGAGGGAGCATCCTATAATAATAATAATAATAATAATAATGGTGACTCTTTGGAGCCTACGAAAATAAAATCCCCCCCCTCAAAAAAAAAAAAGACAGGTTATTTAAAATGTAGTTCAAATATCTGATATAATGAGTAAATATGTGCCAGTAATTTTCAACATTTTGGTGATTACAGCGCATTTAAAATATCTCTTGTCATTTGAGACATCAAATACTTGTAGTTTTCCATTTTTAATGGCATGGTTGCAAATTGAATAAAAATTAAAGTTTCACTGAAAAAATAATTTATTGGTAGCAAAGATATTAAATTGTTAGAAGAATACTTAATAAAGTTCAATGAGCTATCATTTATAACATTTCAGCCAAAGATTTGCAATCGAAATTTTTTTGGGAATCAAAATATTTCGAGCTCTTTCTGTTAAAGACACAGAATTTTACTTTCAAATATGTATTGAAGCAAGGGAATTCTCGCGGTAAAAGCGTGAAAATTTACAAAATACAAAACTGAGATTCAGAAATTTTCAACAGTTGAAATAACTACAAATTTAAAAATAATTTCTCTAGTTGCTTTTATTATAAACACACTAAATTAAACATAACACTTAGAAAAATGGTATTCAATCACAAAAACTGTATATGTAAGCTATTCTTTAAATTTACTTGAAGTGCAGCATTTGATTAATTCTTAGATTTTTTTGCTTTTTTTTTTTTTTTTTTTTTATTTTTTTTATTTTTATTTATTTATTTTTTTTTATTCCGCTGTGAGAAAAATATTAATCTCCTTCCCAAAGGGATACTTTCAGATTGATATTCAGATCAGTGTTTCCAGAATTTCTATACTGAATCCATCGAAATTTAAAACCCGTCAGCAATCTTCAAGCAAATTTTGTTACATTCTTGAAAGCTAAGCTTCGAAATTCCTATTTTTAAGGTTGTTATACTATTTCTAATTAATAAAAAGGATGTAAATAAAAATAAATAATATTGATTATGGGGTCTTAAAAACAGTTTCAAGAATTTTTAGAGAGCTCTAAGAAGTTTCCTTAAGGGTTGCTGAATGCTGGGAATTCGGTCAGTGATCGATCCCATGCGAATGGGGGGGGGGGCTTTGTGAGTTTCCCCATATGCAACACCAATGCGAGCCATTTCTTTCAGAAAACCCTTCACAAAGACATGCTTTGCCATATTAAAAATTATTAGTTAACATTTATATTAAATTTTGCTTTATATCAATAAATGGTACATTACTATGGTTACCCATGTAATAGCACGCATTTAATATATTAATTATTAATTTTATTTTCATCGTGTTTGAAAGTATTCCTATTAAAAAAAAGTTCCCCCCCCCCTTAGTGTACAAGAGTAAGAAAATTACATCGAATGAAGAACATAAAATCCAGATTGCCTAGCTAAATATTAATAACATTTCACATCAGAATCATATTACAAATAGTTTAGTAAGTCAAATTTTGAGTCATTTTAGAACGTTCTTTGCATGTTACATGAAAATGCTACTACCACCAGCATTTAACGTGCTTTTGTAAGTTAGAAAACTGTACATATAGAATAGAGAACCTTCTTGTAGAACGTTACATGAGTAAAATCTTCTTTACACGCTACTTGAGAGGGCCATTAGCTTCGGTATTAGACATGTTAGTATTCGTTTTAGATATGTAACGTTGGGAAATGATCTGGGACCTTCATCGTCCCTAGCACGTCTGTGTTTTCCAAAGTCATTTATTAAAATTTAAAACATGTTTTGACACACAAAAAACAACTCTTCATCACTCTCGATAGATCGAGATTTACTTCCGTTTCAACCCGAACCTCAATAAATCCCCATTTTCTTCTTTCGAATGAGATGGCCCAGACTCGTAAGTTTCACTCGCATTTTTAGCGAAACTATAAATAGTTTGCTTAATGGACTTTTTTTAATTAAATTTTTAATAACGTAGTTCAAGACACAGTTACAAAATATTTTCAAATATGCTTGCACCCACGACCATATGAAAAACGGTTACACTTCGCCAATCCTTCTAAAATACTTTAAAAAAAAAAAAAAAAAAAAAAAAAAAAAAAAAAAAACCTCTGAAAGGATTTGGATTTTAGCGTCGCATCAGAGGATTTCTTAGGTCTTTTACGCTCTCGCTGACCATCGCGGGTCACCAATCTGCTCTTGAACTCGCTGCTAATTTTTTTTGCTTTATTATTATTAAAAATCGCTTTCTTCGCACTTGTACCACATAAAATCCAAGAACAAAATCGCAAAATATTGAAACACAGCATATTTTTAGAATATCCGATAGAGTATAAGGGGTTACAGTATATTTCTTTTTTATTTTCGCTATATTATTTTATTTGAAAACTAGCCGCTCGAGAGGCCAGCCGCTTTAAAGAGTTGTCATACAAACGAAAAAAGTATATCATGATTTTAATGAGTTCAGCTAGTAGCTAGTTTCATTTATCTACGCAATGCTGATGGACGGGAGCTCCAAAGTCTTAATTAAGGTGCGGAAGGTGTAATAATAATTTTATTACACCTTCCGCCTTAGAAAAGACATTTATTCTTACATTTCTGCTTTTGGAAGCATCAGTTGTTGAACTTTTTAAGGACAGTCTTTTCTCAATATGATTTGCGTACACTATTAATACCAGAACTCATTTATCTCAGAAAGTCCTCTCAAGTGGTTGATGGTAAAAAAAGAGGGGCGGGAGAACCTCGGACCCCCCCCCGCCCGGGGTGTTCTCCCTCAAAATTGGGGTGGAAAGTTTAACAGTTAGCTAGGTTCAGCAATACCTCAATTACCTGTGGTACTACGGAGGTGCTGGCCTAGCTTCTACCTGTACCTGTACCTGTACCTGTCATTTCATAAAAATATTCAATATTTCTAATGAAATATTTCATTATTTAAATGCATTTCTATTTAAATCGATCAACAAAAAAAAAAAAAAAAAAAAAATTAATAACTACGTTTATTGCTTTTCAGTCACTTGGTTTACTACTCAGCAACAGAAAGATAAAATCTAAAAGAAAAATACATTACGCTTACTGCCGCGCACGTGTTCGGTCCGAGGCGGGCTCACCAACAGTCGAGTGGTAAAGTCGCCGAACACTGGTAGCTCGGTCCGGAGTTCGAATCCCGGTCAACCAGCTGGCTACATGGTTGCTTTCGTGGGTTTTTTTCGATGTATATCGTGTATACGTGCCAGTTTTCCATAGAATGTCTTCCACCAAGGCATCCCTTCCCTTAAAGAGATGGCCTTTGAGTGCCTTGCAAAAATCAAATAAAGCAAACCTTCTTTCTGAGGGAGTGTCAACACATTGCTTTCAAACAGCCGAATTTGTGGATTAAAATTGGAAGATAAATATCCTAAATATCTTAGATTTTTCTGAATGGCAATAGTCTTGCGCGCTGGAAATAAAACTGTTTTATTTCGAACAGGGTGGCCAGTCGTTTAAGATCGCTGAGTTGTTAAACTAAATAGTGTTGATTTTAAATAAATAAATGGAAAACAAATTCAAAATTCGGACTTCCAGGTGGCCATTTTCGGGAAGTTCTATGTGTATTAAAACTTCGGTGACTCTAAGTGACTTCGGTGCCTTTCTCCACAATGCAAAGATATATATATATATATATATATATATATATATATATATATATATATATATATATATATATCTTTGCATCTGTATGTTATGTGTGTATATATATATATATATATACACACATAACATACAGATTCTTCGTTATTTGTTTATTTTTAGTCCAAAGGGGCAATTTACCTAGATGGACTATTAATTTCGTCTTGGCATTTTGCGTTGGTTCACGATAAATATCGGTTCATTTTTCAATTTGTTGCCACCAAATATTAGAGCCCTGCATTATACTTAAAGAAATTAAATAATGAAGAATCTGCATAAATGTATGTATGTTTCTCGCTGTATGTGTGATAAAACAACGGTACTTAGAGCCATCCAATTTTGAATAGCGTAATCCTCCTACGAATATGGGCATCTGGAATCCCAAAGTTGGAATTAGGAATTCGTTTTATTATCGATTGCATATTTTGCAAACCTTTATCGAATTTTGATTAACAAACTCAACAATTTCAAAGCAAGCAATGGCAGCACTGTGCGGAAGGGTGGGAACTATTTTTATCTCCAGCACGCGGACTGCGTATCGGAAATTCTAAAGTTTATAATCTAAAGTCCATTTTAAAATTATTTTGCGATGTTGCTGTTGAACTGAATTGTTTGGTTTAAGTGCGAAGAGCATGATATTTAACAAATAAAGGAACACACAAAATGTTAAAAAAACGCCTCATTGGGCGTAACATAATTTATTTATTTTTAAATAATACATAGCGATAGGATTTGGTGACAACCATTTGTTAAGTGATTCGTATATGGAGAAAAAGCGAGTTTCCAGGCTAATAGCACTTCTGGGCGCTGAAAAGCTCATGCGCACGAAGGTGCGTGAGTGAACGTATTAAATACGTGACGTACAATCAATCAATGCGCATTTGTTTCACTGCATTTATTTGTTTTTGTAACAGTTATTCAAAAATGAAATTTCGAATGTATTTGCAACAATAATCTAAGGACTAAGCATCTGCTGTGTAGGAATTTCCTTTTCACTTTCTGCCTTTCCGAAGGTAGCAATTTAAAAAGATCGAATTAAAGCGATTATATTATCGTGTTATATTTCTTTCTCATTATACCACTTAAAATTCGTCAATGTAGAACTCGTTTGGATGTGCTTTGTGGTTAAACTTATTTCTGTGACTGGCCTTGAAATTGAACATTCAAAGTAGGTATTTGTGGTTTCAGCTGCGGCAGACGGTAAAATTTTCACTACTTGACACGTGAGATTAAAATTGACATGATTCAAGTTTGAAATTTCTATGACACTTAGGGACACCTTTTAGAATTCTAATAAGTAAAAGCGTTTTGCAAGTACATGATACTGTAACGAATTTTGTATTTATGTAAGTAATTTTAATGAAATTATATGTGAAATTTTAGTATCTTTTGTATAACTGTAACGCCAAAAATCTGAAGAGAGATGAAGTTCTGCCGGAAAAATAAAATTACAGGGGCAAGTTTATTTATTGAGGTAAATGGTTATCTCGCTAAACTGGTGAGACATCGCCAAGCTGGCAATAATTTTAGCCACTCATTTTTGTCGCCAAATTTGGCGAGAAATTGCTAAATTTGTCAAACCTGGCAGCCATTTGGCGACTTTATATAAATTTAATTAAATGGAATTTATAGTAATGTTATTGATCACTAAATGAAATGATTGAATATGTAATTAGGAACACAAAGTAATAGAATTTTGTTGATTAATGTTAGTTCTAGTACCCTGAAAACAGCCCGCATCCTTTTCCATTAAATGTTAGGATTTGATTCTATGAACATCATCTTTCCCCTTCGCTATCTTTTTCACTTAACGGTCTTTTTATTCTTGTTTTAGCAATCTTTTGCTATTTTAGCTATTCGGTGGAAGCTGAATTTTGTCAACTCATTCATTTACTGCAGAGAGCAAGAAACAGGCTAATTACTTTTCAAAAAGATGATTTAAGAATAAAAAGTTAAACAATTTAAAGTTGAACAAATTACACCAAATATTTTATTTAAAATAAATAAATAAATATATTCAGCACAGTTAAACAAATTTATTTACTAAAATCGAACTTTTGCGGGTTTTATTATTATTATTTTATATTTTTATTATTAGTACAAAGGGGATTTGTCCCTGAAGGACTACTGTTTTCGTTTTGCGATTTTGCGGTGAATCACTATAAATGTCAGTTTCACTTTTCAAACTGTTGCCATCCAATGTTAGAGTCCCGCATTATATTTGAAGAAATTAAATAACGAAAAATCTACATAAATGCATGTCTATTTCTCGCATTGTGATAAAACGTAGAGACATCGAATTTTGAATGATGTAATCTGTTATCCTCCTACGAATATGGGCATGTGGTAGACCAAATTTGAAATTTGGAATTTGTTTTATGATCATATTTTGTAAAACTTTAACGAATTTTTAAGTAACAAACTCAACGATTTAAAAGAGAGCAATGTCAACACTCTACGGCGGGGGAAAAAAAAATACCTTTTTATCTCCAGCGGGGCACGGAACTGTGTATCGGAAATTTTAAAGATATGCTCATTTTAAAATTATTTTGCGACATTGCTACTGAACTGAATTTTACGGTTTAAGTGCAAAGAACATGATATTTAATAAATAAAGGTAACACACAAAACGTTAAAAAAACTCACCTTTGGATGTAATTTAAAATCTGAAACCTTTCAGATTTTTTTTGGGGGGGGGGCCTTATTATTTACTTTTATTATTATTATTTTTTTTAATATTCTGGACACATACAATCTCCCCGTGCACCACAGATGTACAACACAGAGCTTACAAATGTATGTTAACAAAAACATTAAATATTACATTCATAAATAAAACGAACAGAAACAGAGAACAGCAGTCTGTGTCACTGTCACGAAAAGACACAGTTCACTGGTTAAGTCACGCCGAACATTTTCAAATCATTCTGCAAGCGATATCTAGGGCCATCAAAGGTAGATCATGAAAAAATCAAATGTTCCATACATTGAGGTATTTTTTTAACATACATATAAATAATTTGATCTTAGATTGAAAAGAAAACTTGCAAATTTACAGTGACCAGATAAAAACTGAGAAACTTAGAAATTAATAGAGAGGAAAGACTCGGAATGCAGTCTATGGTAAATAGACGAAAAGACATTTTTGGCGCGCTCACCATTACAAGATGCAATATATTCCTCATTCCACTTAGCTATAGAACCAGCGCCATTAGAACTGTAATTTCACCCCCCCCCCGAAAAGTTGCTTATATTTATAAAATTAATAATAAGAATACAGAAAATAATAAAACATGCGTCTAATAAATCAATTTTTGGAAAGCAAAGCATTCTTAGTATAATTGTTATGATTATGTTGACTGATTATGTTGAATGCTGTATATTGTAGAAAAAAATGTAAAGGCATCGATGAAGTAAACAATTCTTTTAAAAGGAGTCAATACAAAGAAAGGGATCTAGATCCTTAGTCTAGATCAAATTGGCAAAATAAATTACAATCCAGTGACAACATAAAATAAATACAAACATCAAAACTTCAAAGTTGAACAACAAGACTACAAAATACAATACAAAACTAACAAAAGTTAAAGTTTAAATACAAATGTTATGTACGAGTGCTCAGTAAAAAGTATTACACTTTTATATAGATGAGGTTATAGAGTTTTAAGTGAAAAAATTTTCGTTAAATTTATTTATAAGGTATTTTCTCCCTTCTTTCTACAATCCTTCTTGGTGTAACGGTAGCACACTGGGCGCGTATTCGAGAGGTCCAGGTTCGAGTCCCGGCGAGCCCATTGCTCATTTTTCATGTCTTTTGTTTCAAAATAGCCTAATGACGCTTTAGTGGCGCCCGAAAGGTGGTGGATGATGATTCTTCACCACCAGGATTTGGCGACTGGGTCCCCTAATCCTCAGTCGCCCGTTAAAAGGGGGGAGTATATAAGGTATTATCTCCTTCCTTTCTGCGTGCCTTCGTGGTGTGACGGTAGCCCACTCGGCGCGTCTTCGAGATGTCTAGGTTCGAGCCCCGGCAACGGCATTGCTCATTTTTCATGTCTCCTGCTTCAAAAATCATAATGACTCTACAGATCTGGGGGGTGCAGCAAATGGTCTAAGGTCATAGTCCTCTTCTAGAATTTCATAGTTAAAACGTTGAATGACTTAAAGTGTTCACAACTGAGAGTTTTGTCGTAAAATTTTTTGTTTGTTTTACAGAGCTATGTTTCAGTAGTGCTTCGTGTAGTGTTTGATTTCTGAGATAATATTGAGCATTAGTAACAATGCGAAGATAATAGCGATTGGGGAGATCATTTTTGTTGCAGTTGTCCATGCAGGCAGGCATAAACTATAATTAGTCTAACGACTGAAGAGTAAACAAGACGTTCCTTCGTGAGGTCCACTCTGGAATATTTTCCAACTAAGGGAAGTAAACTATCAATAACTTTGCCTGCCTTATTCTTGACATTATTTATATGATCATTTCATTTTAGCTATGTATTAAACGTAACAACGAAGTATTTAGCTTTCTTGACCATAGGTAAAATGTCATTGAAAAGTATAAGTTTTGAGTGATTCTTATCCTAGCTTTTTTGTTTCTAATAATTAGCAGTTGTCATTTTTGAGCATTAATTGCAATTCTCCAGGAAGTATACCAGTTCCATATGTTGGGTAATTGATCCCGCAGCGTTTTTATTGCAAGGTTAAGATTTGCTGATCTTGCAGCAAGTCCCGTATCATCAGCACAGCACCCAAGTAATTTTGGAGAAGTTCAGATGATGCCCTTTACATAGTATCTTCTTTCCTTTTTCGGGGTGCGGGTATACTAAATTTTGAGTCCAAATGAACTAGAACTCAAATAATTAGACTGTAATTTTGGGGGGCAGAAACAATGACGGAGAATTAGTATTTTTTATTTCTGTTTTGTAGACAGGATATGTCAACAACATCGAAGAGCCTTTAATTTTATTCTTGATGGATTAAAAAAAGTCCCTGCCTTGCTCATTAATATTATTATTCTTACAAATTTGCTTCCGCCAACCGTTCTAATGTCAATATAGCAGGAAGCGAACCGAGCTTCCATTAAATACTAAGAAAACCAACAGGTGCCTAGCGCCCGGTAAAACCCGTTGACTAAAAAATTGCTTTCCAATTATTAAAAGAAAAGGGGGACATAGGAAACCACTCTTTCTACCCATCTAGAGCAAAGACGCCGGATTATTCTTTCTTCCCATCTAGAGCAAAGACGCCGGATTATTCTTTCTTCTTTTTTTTCCTCCCATGGATTCACTTCTTTTTGAGTTGTGAGCCCCGAGGGCACGACAAGTACAGGAATGATGGAGTAAAAAAGTAAGAAAAAATAACCCTGTTCGTGCAAGAGGCGCGTGGCTCACGCACGCCGGCCAAACCACTTTTGTAACGATTCTTGCGGGGCTGCTAGAAAAATTCTCACAGCGCTAGTTTTTTAAAGCACGAAATGATTCTTTTGAGGACAAGGGACTAATGCATTTAGCATAGAACAAGATTTGAATGTGATTCGCTGCTTTACTTATTCCCCTTAAAACTTTTAATACGATTATATACGAATGGTCAGTATCAACAGCAGTCAGTTCAGTATAGCCTCGTTCTCTTTGGAGCATAAACTAACGAGCTCTAAAAGACTGTATGATGATTTATCCTCCAGGTCCTTAAGTACAACAGAAAGTAAAAAAAAGGTTGCAAAAAATCCTTTATTTACTCAATATAATTTAACAGATGGTCCCACTTGGGCTTACACAAAGCCAGCCCTCAAAGAAATTAATGATAAATTTCAAATAAAAAAATAGTAAATCTAGCTTAACGGCTCGCACGATAATTTAATGCTAGGAAGGCTCTGACTCGTAGAAGTTGGCGGAAAACAAGCCTAATGGCAAGAAGCACTCAATGCCGTAGCAATCTAATCGCTAGTAATTCAAAATAGCAAAGAGGCCTTCATGCTAACATAACATGTTTGAAAATAGCTTTCCAAAAAGAACCTTCCTTTAAATAGCACTTCTTTATACCTCATTTGAATACACGCGAGCTAGCTTATTAACATTCTGGCAAGAAAGCGTGGGTAAAAGCGAGACTGAAAGGAAAGTTCCTTTATTATCTAAAAATGAATTGTTAGTTAATATTAAATAAATCTTTACGGAGTGTTCCAATAAAAGCTCCGGATTCAATATGACCCCAAAAATACCTTATTTTTAGAAAATGAAAAATATTTTTACATACAACAGTTAAATGTTCTGATTTGAGAATGTCGAGTTTAATTTGATTTGGCAAGACTGACAGTTTATCTCTGTCATTTCCTTTTGTGGCTTCGTTGCAGCTTGGTTGACTGGGAGGGCTACACAAAACAACAGCGGGTTTTGATTGCCATTATATTGAGTTCTATAAACAGACTGTTAGGAAGCTTCGTGCAATCTTTTGATGCGAAAATGCACGTAATGGAATAAAAAAATCGCAGATTAATAAAGAAGTTTGACGCCAGAGGTTCGATAGTAGATGTTGAAGCATTATGTTCTCGATTCTGCCGGTTTGTTGAAAACATCGCTATTGTGCATGGCAGCGCTATTGCAAGTCCGAAGGAATTTTAGAACTTAAAAAGTAAAAATAAAAGAACTTAAAGAGGAAAGTGAATGTGTCATTAGTCACCCCTAAATAGGCAAACATATGAGAAAGAGATTATGAATTTCATCGAGAGAATACGGTGCTGTAGAACAAACAATTCGTGACGGACATATACCAGACATTATTTTCCATTCTTGCAGGATATTTAACTTATAAGGTATTTCTACCACTTTCCTAGCGTCCTTCGTGGTGTAGTGGTACTGCACGTTGGGCCGGTATTCCAGAGGTCCGTGGTTCGATTCCCGGCGAAGGCGTTGTTAATTTTTCATCTTCTCTGCTTCCAATTTATCTAGTGACTCTACAAGTGGCGCCCGAACTAAAAGGGTTGTGGATGATGATTCTCCGCATCCAGATTTGGCGACTAGGTTCCCTAAAACCCTAGTCGCCCTTTAAAAAGGGGAGTATATAAGGTATTTCTACCACTTTCCTAGCGTCCTTCGTGGTGTAGTGGTTCTGCACGCTGGGCCGGTAATCCAGAGGTCCGTGGTTCGATTCCCGGCGAAGGCGTTGTTAATTTTTCATCTCTCCGGCCTCCAAAAATTATACCTAATGTCTCTACAAACTGTTGTAAATATACAAAACTATTTTCCCTTTTTTGAAAATAAAGCAATTTTACGAAGCCTTTTGAATCCGGAACTTGGATTAGAACATCTTTTATATATTAGAATTACTCTCTTTTCGCTCCAAGGAACGGCAAACCTTCTTAGGTTAGGTAATTTTAGGCTATTTCAACATGGCAGGGTAGCCCATAATCATAGTTTTACGAATTTTGTATGGATGTAAATCATTTTAGTGAAATTATATGTGAGATTGTAATTAAGGCGAACATTCGAATAACATGAACAAAATTTTAGTTTCGCCAGCGATGTGTGTGATCTTAAAGGAAGTCTTATCGATTAACGCGAACTTCAGTTAGCACGAATTACGAACTCTTTTTTAGACCGTTTTCTAGACCGTCATTAGATTTTAGCACTTAACAGGAACTTTCAAATTTTTTATATTTTGTTCCTGTTGGTTCTCTTTGCGTTGCGAAACCTGGTGTTAGTTTTGAGGAGTTTGTTAGTGCAGATGACGAAGTTGCCGAGGGTGCTTAAGTGGAAATTGATGTATAAGCAGTTGTGTCTAAGGTGCTAAAAAATGTCATTGGAGGAGAGTGATGAAGACAATATCATTCCGCCCACTTGCTAAGAAATATTACATGCTTTGTACCACTGTAGAATGTTTAGCTGCAACAGCCGAATTAGCCGCTAGTTATACGACTACAGTTGGCCGTGAAGTTAACTAGGCATTTTCGTTCTCGTCTGCAACAGCACAATACGCAAGAATTCTCTACCTAAAATCGATCTGTATAAGTGCTTTTTTTTGCCCAGGTTACAGTACAAGATATTTCTCCCGCCTTCCTAGCACGCCTTCGTACACTCTGGACGCGTATTCCAGAGGTCCGTGGTTCGATTCTCGGCTAAGGCTTTGCTCCTTTTTCATCTCTTCTGCTTCCAAAAATACCTAATGTCTCTACAGTGGCGCCCGAACTAAAAGGGTGGTAGATGATGATTCTCCACACCCAGGATTTGGTGATTAGGTCCCCTAAAAACCCCAGTCGCCCTTTAAAAGGGGGGAGTATATAAGGTATTTCTCCGCCTTTTTAGCATGCCTTCGTGGTGTAGTGGTCAGCACGCTCGGTGCGTATTCGAGAGGTCCGTGATTCGAGTCCCGGTGAGGACATTGCTCATTTTTTAAGTCTCCTGCTTCGAAATAACCTATTGTTTCTACAACAGTACAGTAATTAATGCAACACTGTAGTGTTTTCTACGACGACATGCATAGTATATTGTAGTACTTACGTAACTATACTCTGTAAATAGTTAATGTGTAGAAAAAAATTATGCCAAAAATAAAACTGAGACATTTGTTAACACGAATTTTTTTAACACCATCTCTTGATTTTTCGGTCCGTTGTGATTAGTATTGTTTACTGTATTTCGTATGGCTAACCATCGAGTATTTTTATTCTGATTGTTTGATAATTTCGTAATCTAGGTCTTTATTTTCATGTTCCAGTTATCTTCAAGTAAATGTTACTTATGTTTGAGCACAACTTCATCTTTTATGCCTCAAATAAGTAACATAAATGCTTTTTATTTTTCCTGCACATAACTTTAAATGTGCTTTTTCGCTTCCACTTCTTAAATTTTTAAAAATTGAAAGGATAGCGGAAAATTTATACCTATGAAATTTCTACTGATTTCTGCCTGAAAGCTGTAATTTTATTGAAATTATCACAAGTCTAGACTTCAAAATAAATAGGTTGTTAGAAAGCATGTAGTTTCTATATGTTAGGAAATATTTAAAATTATATATTTATATGTATTGCAACCCGGTAGTGGATCCTTGGCGACATTTGGCTCGATTTTCTCGCTTTTAGGCCTGCGGCAAAATGCCGTGTGTAACTGCAGCAGCTGGAAGGCGGCGCCAAGCACGAGCACCTGCTCTCGCGAATCTCTGGACTTGTCGTTAACATCTGCTTGGCTGATCTCAAACTTCTGCAGATTTAACCCCTCCACTTCGTCCCCTCTCTCTTTCTGTCCGCCTTCCTCCCTTCGCCTTATTTCATATTTTAGGAATCTTCGTGCGATTTCGCAGCTCTGGGCAATTGCGCGCGTGCTTAAGTGCGTCGCCGATTAACAAGTTTGCTCTCTGTAAAATAAGAAAGCATCTAGCTAGCTAATTGACAAAGATGCGCTTGCATTTACTTTTTGGTCCCACCTCTGGCCGTGTGGCTAATACCGCATAATACAGGTATTTCGATATCGGTTCAAACCTGGGATGACAGCAACGAGCTTTCGAAGTATCGCAATACAAGCTAGTTTTCCCTGAAACATATTGTTACGAAATGTACAGGCGCGGTGAGATAGCTTCCCCGCAAAGCACTTTTAGGGTTGCCATAAAAATGGTAAGTAAAAGTAAGGTTGCCACATTTGGCGAAAAATCGCCCATTTGGCTACAAAATTGGCGATATACCATGGACGGATGGAGAACCTTCTGGAACGAATTCTTACCAGTTTAGCCCAGAATGTTCTCGAACACAAGCCGAAAGCTATATCAACCCTGTTGGTCCGCAATCAGTGTGTGTGTCTCGTCTAGCGAGCTGAGAGCCAGTCATTGAGCGAGTGTCTCGAAGTCTAGCGCCGAGTTGGTCGTCGAGTGCATCGCGAATTAGTGCATCGTCGAGTTTTGTCTTAAACTGTGTGGAGTTCCGAAAACAACCAAGCAGAATTGGGAGCTGTACTCTGGTGCTTTTCTCCACCGTTATAGCCTGATAACCTGAAGGTTGTGTCGCTGTCCAGTGAGTGTTTATAGTAGATCTTCGACGACTGTAAAATGTGTTACTGGAACTGTCCTGATTAATATTGGCTGAATAAAAAAAAAAAAAGTGTGTTTAGATACTTCATCAAGTGTCGTCGTTATTCACTCCAATTCTGCAAACCCCGTACGAACGTGAAGGAAGAAAATAATGTAACAATATTCTGTGTATTAAAGGCATCCCTTCCCTTCATCAATTATCTAATCAATCTTTTTGTTTGTTTGTCTGTTTAGTTTTTTTTTTTTTTTTTTTTTTTTTTTTTTTTTTTTAACTGGGTTATTGACAGCAGGATGCAGGGGCGGAGGAATTGACCGTGATGAGAAACGTTTTCATCATCACCACATATTTATTATTTTTGATCACCTTCATATTAATAGACTATATTGCAATGTTTATCCTCATCAGTAACTCTAACACAAATTTAAATCTATTCCGTCCCCCCTTTTTTTTCTTTAAATTAAATTCGTTTATCCTCCGCAAGTCAAAAAAGCGTTGCATTTCCAAAATGAGGAATATTACGAATTTTCTATGAGCGCGTAGAATAATAATGTTGGAATTCTAAAGTGTAATTTTACTGAGTTGGTTTTTGAAAACGGTAGAGTATAGCATGGAAAGAATATCGATTATTATTTAATTTAATGACTTGGCTGTTCTTCAACCTGTTCGAGAATTAAGAATCAATAGATATTGTTGCGTTTTTCTATTCTTCTGACACCAGTTGTTACGTTATTTTCTTCCTTTACTTCACGTTCGTAAGTACGGGATTCATGTGGATTTGGAGTGAATAACAACAACGGCACTTGATGAAGTATAGAAACACACTTTACTTACCAATATTAATTAGCTCCAAAACACTTTTACAGTCATCGATGAACTACTATAAACACGCTGACACGATCAGGGACACAGCCTTCAGGTTATCAGGCTATCACGGTGGAGACAGCTTCACTGCAAAGTACCAGAGTACAGCTTCCCGACTCGGTTTGGTCGTTCTCGGAACTCCACGTACTCTCGAGACTCTCCACGCTACAACTCGCGATGCACTCAACGACGCACAGAGCACGGCTCCCGACTCTTCGGTTCAGTCGTTCCCGGAGCTCAACACCCTCTTTCGACGATGCTCTAACCGCGATACACTAAGAGACTCCTTCGATGAACTCGACGACCCACTCGGCATTCGCTGCCCGGCTGTCAACTCGATCGACTCCGCACGGCCGCTGGACGAGACACACTCTCTGAGACACACAACTGGCGGACCAGCAGGGTTTATATAGCTTTCGGCTTGTGTTCGAGAACATTCTGGGCTAAACCGGTAAGAATTCGTTCCAGAAGGTTCTCCATCCGTCCATGCCATATCGCCATTTTTGGCACCAAATGGGCGATTTCTCGCCAAATATGGCAACCCTAAAACTGCTTTGCTGGGAAGCCATCTCACCGCGCCTATCCATTTCGTAACAATATTATTTTTATACTATGTTCTTTATTACTGTTACAATTACTCTGGTGGGAATTCAGCTAGGTTTTAGGCAGCTGTAAATATACACTTCACTGTATGAAAACGTAATAAATAGTAGAGTTGTAATCATATTAAATAATAAAGAATATGTATGCATGCTCCTCTCATTTTGGAATAAACGATCGCATCTACGGCCACCATCTACGGCCATTTTAAACATATATAAGTCTGAATATGATTTAAACTTATTGTTATAAATTTTGTATAATGTAATATGAGCGGCCTCAAGAAAATTGAAGCTTTGCTGGAAAACAAGCTTACAGGGGCAATTGTATTATTAATATTGAGATCAGTGGTTGTCTCGTTAAACTGGCGAGATATCGCTAAGCTGGAGATATGTTTGGCAATTTGTTGTGTGGCCAAATTTGGTGAGAAATCTCCAAAAGTGGCAAAGTTAGCAACATTTACGTCTGGTTTCTGTGCAACTGTAATTGGCCTAAATGCCTGTGTAACTGCAACAGTATCCGTCCCTATATGTAACTGCAATCGGATCCAAATATATTAAATTTTGACTTGTTTTCAAGTACAACATTATTTTAATATGATAAATCTTTGTTTACCGTGAACTTTGCCGAAATCAGACGTATTTTCGTTGTTTACTTGTTGATGAAGGATTCTCTTCTTGCTGACCGCCTAATGTATTTATGTGTCCAAATGTTTCTTTTTTTTTTTTTTTTTTTTTTTTTTTATGCGGTCTGCGCTTCAGTGCATTTTAAACAGTGCCACTCAATTTCCATTCTTTCCAAACATCGCAGATAATTGAACTCTTAGCATAAAGGATTTTTTAAATATTTTGGATGTTTTTATTATCTTTGAAATCATGAACATTTAGATTTTGAACAGAATTTGTTAATTTGCAGCGTCTTGTCGTGTTCACTTAAGATATGGAATCGTTAATATATTGTTACGTTTTTCCTTTTTTCGTGGCACCAGATGTTACGTTATTTTCTTCCTTCACGTTCGTACGGGTTTTGTAGATTTGGAGTAAATAACGACGACATTTGATGAAGTATCAATCTGCTTTTGTTTACATGTGCTACAACTCGAGCTTTACATCTAGAACTTGTCCCTTCTATGAGCGTGGAGAATTTCATGCTTGCGTTTCGCAGGTTTATTTCTCGTCGTGGATTGTGCTCAACGATATATTCAGACAATGCCAAGACATTCAAATGTGCTGATCTCGAGTTGCGAAAAATTTGGAAGTGTATTCAACTTCATCCATCTGTACAAAATTTGTTTTCTTCCCACGGTATAACATGGAAGTTTATTGTGGAAAAAGGAGCATGGTGGGGAGGGTTCTGGGAAAGGCATTTTAAAACAATTAAAACTTGTTTAAGGAAAATAGTTGGACGTTCTAGTCTCTGTTTGAATGAGCTAGAAATAGTCTTCGTAGAAATCGAAGCCATAATTAATTAAAGGCCCATAACGTATGTCTACAATGACCCTTCAGAACCCTCACCGCTAACTCCTGCTCATTTTTGAATTGGTAAACGTTTACTTTCTCTTCCAGTTACCAGAGTGTGCAGAGAAGACTTGATTGGGTCTAGATATTCCTTGATCAAAAGGTATAAACATCAACAAACCTTGTTAAACCACTTTTGGAATAGGTGGAGGAAGGATTACTTGCTTTCTTTAAGATCTGTGAATTTATGTCCACCTACTAAAGCGTCTGGTCAGTTTAATGTTAATGACGTAGTTCTTGTACATGACGACCGTTTACCTAGGAATTTGTGGACACTAGGTAAGATAATAGAAACTTATCCTGGCAGAGATGGTCAGGTTCGTTCTTGTCTCATTAAAACTCAAACAGGTAATCTAAAGAGACCAGTACAATTGCTGTACAACCTTGAAGTGTATAATTAGTAGTAATGAGTTACTGTGTAATAATCTAATTTTTTGTTTGCACATATATCATCTTCTGAGTATCTTTATTGATTGTTGCTAAATGTAGTTTAGTTTATATAATTATTTCGAATTTTGATTTAGTATAATGTTTCTTATTTAGTAATTACTTTATAAGTTGATTTAACGTGTTTAAACATTACTTAATTGTTATTTGTAATTTGATGTAGTTTATAGAGTATTCAAATGTTGTGTTTGATTTAGAAATGCTGGTTTATTTTGTATTCGGTTTGTGTGAACTTTGAGTTCACAGGTGAGGAGTGTTGTCTAATAATAAATAGCATTAGAAAAACTGAACCATCGGATGTTTTGTGATTAGCTCTACGGGCCGAGCTAATATTAATCAGGACAGCTCCAATAACACTTTTTACAGTCGTCGAAAATCTACTTATAAACACGCTGGAATAATCAGCGACACAGCCTTCACACTGTCATGCAATAACGGTGGAGATAAAGCTTCACTGCAAAGCACAAGAGTACAGCTTCCGACTTTGCTTGGGTTGTTCTCGGAACTCCACGTACTCTTGAGACTGTCCACGCTGCAACTCGACGATACACAAGAGTATAGCTCTTGACTCAGCACTGTCTAAGACAAAACTCGACGATGCACTGATTCGCCATGCACTAAAAGACTCTCTCGATGCACTCGACGATCAGTTCGGCGCTAGACTTCGAGACACTCGCTCAGTGACTCTCGCTGACTATCAGCTCGCTAGACGAGGCACACACACCGAGACACTCACTAACTGACGGTGACCAACAGGGTTTATATAGCTTTCGGCTTGTGTTCGAGAACATTCTGGGCTAAACCAGTAAGAATTCGTTCCAGAAGGTTCTCCATCCGTCCATGGTATATCGCCAATTTTGTCGCCAAATGGGCGATTTTTCACGCAAATGTGGCAACCCTGCCTTCCCTTTCCCTTTTATGGCAACCCTAAAATTGCTTTGCGGGGAAGCTATCTTACCGCGCCTGTACATTTCGTAACAATATTTTGCTGAACAAGTAAGAATTTCCAAAAGCAGACGTGTGACATATTTTTATATATATAAAAAAAATTATCACAAAAATATTTCAAGAAATCTTTCAAATGCTCGAATTATTATGCGAGTTACTGATTAACCCTTCTGCAATAAATTATTTTATTGCAAAGAATATTTTGATGATATTTATTTTGTAACAAGCACGCCTTAAAATAAAGAAAAAATAGTATTGTAACGTTTTTATTGTAACGTACGGATTCGTGGATTTGGAGTGAATAACGAGAGTAGCACTTGATGAAGTATCAAAACATAATTTATTAGCTAGCATTACTCAGGACAGCTCCAAAAACACGTTTACAGTCTTCCAAACTGCAAACAGGGTGAAAAAAACCACAGCTTTCAGGCTATAACGGTGAAGACAGCTTCACGGCAAAGCACCAGAGTATAGCTCCCGACTCGGTTCAGTCGTTCTCAGAACTCTACATACTTCCGAGACTCTCCATGCTACAGCTCGCGAAGAACTAAACGATACACACTCTCGAAGCACCAACTCACGATCCAGCCGACGACCAACTCGAGATTGGACTGCCGATCAACTCCATGGACTAGGAACTGACTGTTAACTGACTCGCTCTCCGCGTACCAGCAGGGTTTATATAGCTTTTGGGCTGCGTTCGAGAACATTCTGGGCCAAACCGGTAAGAATTCATTCCAAAAGGTTCTCTCTCCATCCGTCTATGTCGCGGGCGATTTCGCGCCAAATATGGCATCCCTGCCTTCCTTTGCCATTTTCTGGCAACCCTAAATCCGCTTTGCGGGGAAGCTATCTTACCGCGGCTGGGCATTTCGTAACATTAAGGAAAAAATTTGTAGTTTATATTTCAATATTAAATACTACAATAGCTACGCAAATAAATTTCAAAAATACAAGTGTCCGAAAACGAATATGAGCAACTGTAATTTCGAAATTATGAACTTATTAATTCAAAAACTTGTTTATCAATAAAAGGTACGGGAAATTTTTTCAGGAGATATTTTTAGGCAGTTTAAGAAAGAAGTAAATATATTTGACTCGCATGTGCAAGCAAGTGGAAAATTCGCCACTTTATAAATGAAGGTGGCATTTCTTTTGTGGAAGATATTCGCATGTGAAATATTTGGTAAAAGAAAGGGACTGTTAAGGGGCGCGAAAGCCACTTGCCGATCATGAGTCACAACTTTTTGAGTGATTGTGGGGTCTGTCAGACGAACGTTCCTCACTTAGAAGGTTATTAAATAATTTTAGGAGGGAAAGGAGGTGGGGCTCGTTAATATGAGTAGGCAAGCTCAACCCTCAGTCAGAAAATAGCTTCGAATTTTTCCTAGAATTTCGCTCTACACTTTCCCCTTTTAATCTTCCAGTGCAGATGGTTAAATTCTTCGGCTTTGTGTATCATTTTATACTCTTTGCTGTTTTTCCCCCTTTACATTAACAATGTCTGTAGGGTACTCTTTCCAATTTTAGGGGTCATTGTTTTACGTTACATTGCTAGGATATTTGTCATCCATTCAGACTTATTAGTATTGCCTTTACATGATGTAAGATATTAGGTTTTTTTCTTCCACGCAACCTGACAAAGAAGAAACCCGTTCTCAGAATGGTAACATTTGACCTAGCAATAAGATCTTTAGCTTATCATTCAAATTATTATAGCAGTTATAACAAACGGAGTTATTCAAAAGCTTTAAACATACTTCTTAATATTCCGCACTTATATTTATGCACTTTTATTTATTGTAAAATACGAAAATGTTGATTTTTAATAAGCATTGTCACAAATATTGAAAATTATAAAAGATGTTTATAATACTATTTATTACGTATTTTCGCAGCAGAATGATTGTGATGAAAAAAGTTTATATGCTCTTCCACCCAAACAAGAGTGCCTTGAAGGCAGAATTTTGAATTTCTAATCTGTTTTTCATTTATTAGTCCAAAGGGGCAATTTGCCCAGAAGGACTATTATTTTCGTTTCGCATTTTGCGTCGATTCGCATTCTGCCTTGTTTCACTTTTCAGATTGTTGCCCCCAAATATTATCACCCTGTATTACATTTTAAGAAATTAAATAATGAAGAATCTACATAAATGTATGCATGTTTCTCGCATTGTGATAAAACAGCGGTACATAGAGGCGTCGAATTTTGAATGACGTAATACTGCGAATATTAGCATCTGAAAGCCCAAATTTGAAATTTGGAATTTGTTTTATTATCGATTTCATATTTTGAAAAATTTTAACGGACTTTTGAACAATCTCAAGGATTTCAAAGCAAACAATGGCAACACTTTTTTTTTTGGACACTTTTAATCTCTAGCGCGCGAGACTGCGTATCGGAAATTCTAAAGATAGGCTCATTTTAAAAGTATTTTGCGATATTGCTGTTGAAATGAATTTTATGGTTTAAGTGCGAAGAACATGATATTTAGTAAATAAAGGTAACACAGAAAACGTTAAAAATACGCTCCTTTGGACGTAATTTAAAATCTGAAACCTTACAGATTTTTTTAATTGCCTATTATATTGAAATTTAATGGATTTTTAATTAAAAAGTCAGCGGTTTGAAAGCAAGAAGTAGCAAACAGTGTTCAAAATAAAACATGATTTACCTCCACGATGCCAGATTGTTGCCAGTCAGTAAAATATAATACATTTATCTTTCTGTTTTAATCCTCAAATTCGTTTATTTGAAAGCAATGTGCTGCCACTGCCTCAGATAGAATACGTATTAATCTCCACCCACCGGCGTGCTGTCATTCAGTAAAGCGTAAGATATTTAATTTGCTAGTTTAATCTTTTTGTTATGGAGTAGCCAACCAAGTGATTGAAAAGACATAAATGCAGTTCTTCAAAATATCTTTCCTTATTTTTAACCTAATTGATTGAAATAAAAATGCATTTAAATCATAAGATATTTAACAGAAATATTAAATATTTTTATAAATTAACAT
Source organism: Stegodyphus dumicola (assembly GCF_044657685.1). Classification (NCBI taxonomy): domain Eukaryota; kingdom Metazoa; phylum Arthropoda; class Arachnida; order Araneae; family Eresidae; genus Stegodyphus; species Stegodyphus dumicola. The sequence continues at coordinate 158,197,305 of NC_140770.1, forward strand.
TAGCTGGACTCATTGAAAAAATTACATCCTTTTTACTTCCTTGTACCAAGTAAAGGAAGTAAATCGCGAAAAATTTCGGATATCATATTTCAACGAAATTATCAATTTTGACCGGTATCGAATGCAATTTAACGATGTTTTTGCGTGGTTATCGGTACGTAAGGGCAGAATAAAAGACTCTTTTTCCCCAAACGAATAATAAAACTGAGTTAAAATGGATTCTGGAGAGATTTTTTCGTGGCGTCTGTACGTACGTATGTATCTTGCATAACTCAAAAACGAGTAGCCTTAGAACATTGAAATTTTGTATACAGGACTGCTGTAACATGTAGATCTGCATCTTCTATTTAGTTTGCAATCGCTGCACCAAAAATATACAAATCCTTATATATATCCACTCTGTTCCTCGGCTCAGTGAGCTCAGTTTTTTAATTCTTATACGTTGGTAAATTGCGCATTTTTTGCTTTAAAAATGATTGAATTATGTTGTTCTTATGTGCTGGTTAAGGTTTTTATGCCTTTAGTTAATCTGTATGCAATAGTTGTAGAATTATCAACAATTTAAAAGCTATTTAAGTGCGGCTAAGTCTAATTAACGAAGTAAAAAGGAAGTATTGTAATCGCGAAAAATTTCGGGTATCATATTTCAACGAAAATATCCATTTTGACCGCTATCGAATGCAATTTAACAATGTTTTTGTGTGACATCTGTACTTACGGACAAAATAAAGGACCAAAACTTAACTTTTAATTTTGTGCGCCGAAAATTTTATCTTCCCGTCCAGTAGATAAATGACTTGTTTATGCGTAGAGACTCTCAGTTTATTTATTTATTTATTTATTTTAAATGTAAGTGTTTTAGCTGTATTTTGGTGTTTAAAGCTTTTCTCTATTTTACAATTTTTAATGAAGATGTTTTGAATTTTATGTATTTTTGTCTAGCGCGAAGTGAAACTTAACTGAATTGATTGAATGAGAAGTATACCTGTAATGAAATTCGGAGAAATAAGTTTGTATGAAGTGCAGCAATAATCACATCAGTTTTTTTTTTTTTTTTTTTTTTGTATGATAACTTTTTAGGCGAATGGCCGCTCGGTCGCCTAGTAGTAATAAAAGTCAAGGGCAGTCAATTTTACTTGGTGAATTGTTAATAATCTTGCGTTTGGCACTTTTGCATTTCTTCTCTCTTAACCGGATGACAACCTTAGGGGGGGGGGAACCTGTCTTCCGTTTAACTTGTGTTATGTCTTAATTCGTTGCCTGTAATTTTAGATCCACCACTTGAATGTCACAGCGACGAGTATAAAATATTTCTCATACCTCGTTGGACCGCAGTGTGAGAACTATGCGACAGCTTACTCGACACGTTCGTCATTCTGTCAACAACTTTTGACGAGCTGGTAAAGGTTCTTCCGGTCATTTAAGTCTGTCCGACAGATTATGAATGAACTTCGATTCTTGGTTTGTGTTTCTCCACGAGAATGAACCGATGATCGCTGTGGCACTTCCATTCATAAACTGCTGCGCAAACAGAAGCGATTTTGACGTGTGATGCAAGCAGCTGTTCTGAAACGTCATATTGCACTCCATGTTTGAGAAACGCCTTTGGTCTCTGAATCGAGTATTAGAAACGTGATTATTTCCGTACAAGAATATTATTGATAAATACAGGGCCTTTCAAAGGAGGGATGTATACAGCTTTTCAAGGCAACACAAGAAACCACTCAAAAGCGTACAAAACGTATGCCGCCCAGACGGTATAGTGGTTAGGGAAGCCTGCTGCGGTACCGAAGGGCCTACGTTTGAATGCCGTAGAAGGCATGAATGCTTGTAAATGTATAGTGTCCGTGTGGCATGGGGGCACTCTAAATATTTAGCGAGGCGAAAGTCCTTTCGAGAGATTGGTGGTAGGGGAAGAGCGATGGGATAGCTCCGGACCCGACCCTTCGGGGCTCTCTCCATCCAAATTTGAGGCGGAACTGAGCGTAGTAGTGTCACATGCACGGTGCTCAAGGCTCTTGTCAACGACAGGCGCAATCTTGCTCTCCTTGCCACGATGAATTTCATGGGCTTGTTCTGATGCTACTGTCAAGCAAATGTGATAAGTCACAGCAACTACACGACAATGAAACGTAAGCACAGAATAACCGGGGAACTACTCTTATGTACGCCCTCGCTTGGCAACAAATTTCTCGCCAAATACTTTTGGCGAGGAACTCCCCGGTGCCATATTACTACCTAAATTTTTGTCTACATTTCGAACTTTAAGCCTAAAATATCTCCAAAACGCACAATTTAAGCTAAAAATCCGAAACAAAATATTTAGATAGCAAAAACGTAAAGTTTATAACCAAAAATATTTGACGAGAATCCATGTACACAGCGATATGTTTTAACTTAAAAAAACATCTACGAATTGCACAATCTAGGCGACGAACGAATCTACGAAATAAGCACAACTCGCTTTAATAAATAAACATAACAACAATAAATTTCAAAGAATACCATGTACACAGCATCCTGTTTAAACAACTTTAAAAAAAATCTACGAATTGCACAATCTAGGCATTGCGCACAAATCAACAAAATAAACCAAAATAACTAAAATTACAAACAATGCAAAAAAAAAAAAAAAAAAATAACAACAGAAATTCATAGTAAAAAAACAATGAACATAACATTCTACAAAATAAAATGCACTTACATTCGTTAATAAAATACATTCGTTGTGAACAAAAGTGCTACGATTATGCTATATCACATGTCTTTCTGCGATTCAAAATTTCGAAAGTAACGATAAAAACTTCCTCCAAAGTTAACTTACTACACGAAAACCACAATCCAAATCTTAAACTCCGCTGACAGCCACTTACTTTACCAGCAAGCATTTAACTGCAAATCCACACAAGAACTATCAGAAACGTCCGAGTTCTCATAGCAGCTCCGCATTTCGAACTCCGTTTTAAAAGTCCCACAGAAATTCCAAAAATACACTTCCATCCTCATAAGCACACCCGTGAACATAAGACTCGTTAACAACTCCAACATCGTACCTTTTAATACTAAATTTACTTTCCACACAATATAAATACGCGACTGAAATATACCCACGTCTGTCATTGCAACATAGGTCATTTCAAAACACGCACGACAAGAACCAATGAGCAATTAAACCACTGCAGCAAAAGAGTTAAGTTTCAACGTCAAAAGGGTTGCTATAAAAACAACATCGTACCCAAAACCACCGCGCAGCACCACAATCGCGCCAGAAACCAGCGCAGAATATATATCGCCACATTTGGTGATCTTAGGGCGAATATAAGAGTAGAGCCTAACCGGGAAAACTTGCAAAAGTCACAATATAATATTTCACGATAAAAACAAAAAGTGTTCTTTTTTAAATTATTATTACTATTTTTTAATGTTTTTACCTTCCGCTAACTCGTATATAGTTAAAGGAGGCAATGTTTTCGGTCCAAAACTCAATTCTGAGTTTTCGGTGAATAAGCAGGAATCCCCACAACTCGTTTTTATTACCTTTACTATGCCCGCGGTAACTCTTAAATAAAAGTCCCCCCCCCCCAAAAAAAAAAGAAATTTTTTTTCTACATTGATTTAAAGAATTATATTGGTTAGATTTTGGGCAAAACTGTACAACCGGAAGTGGTATTTTACAGGAATCATAACAGTCTTTAATGTTCAATCGGAAATTATATACGTTACTTGAAGCTGGTAACACTTTTTAGTCAAAACTGATATTGAAATATAATCCAAAACTTTTCAATATTACTATTTAAGATTTTTATATTTTTGGGAACAACATGTTAGATTGACAAACTAAATAACATGTTAGAACACAAAAAAAGCATGGGGTCACCCATGACAAATTAAAAAAGATTATGGCTTAATACATTTGACAATGCAATGAAATTAATTGATAGAAAATTTTAAAAGGCAATAACTTACACATTTCACAATGTAATTGAATTAATCGATTTCGTTATTTAAGCGCCATTTGCTTTTATTATTCGCGATATGAAACTGTAGATAAATTCTTTAAGTATAAATATTTTTAATATCTTTTCCATTAAACTATGAGAAAAATAAAATTAAATTTTCCTCTTTTTGTCGCATTAATCATCGTATCTATTTTAAATAAAATTTTACTGTATGAAAATCATTTTTCAATTGTATTTTATTTCCTGTTTCTTGGGCCCACCAGCGACCGAGCTTTAAAGACGCTGAACACTGGTAGTTTTTATCTGAGGTTCAAATCCCGCTAACGGGCTGGCATGGGCGTTTTCGTGGTTTTCCCCATGTGTAACGTATATACGAGCCAATTTCCCTTAGAAAGTCCTCCACGAAAGCATCCCTCCCTCCAGGCAGATAGCCCTCGTGTGCTTTGCTATAATTGAATAATCTAATCCAATCCCTTAGAAAGTCTTCCAGGAAGGCATCCCTCCCTTTAGGCAGATAGCCCTCGTGTGCTTTGCCGTAACTGAATAATCCTAATCCTTCCTTTTTCTTATTTTCAATTACATGTTATCAATTGCATGATGAAATTTTTAATTATTATTAAAACACACGGAATAAGTTATAAGAAAATTACGAAATAAAGAAAATAACTAAATCTCATTCAGATTCTGAAGAAACTGCTTTGAATACTGCGTTTCGGAAATTAGATGTAATAGCAATGACACAACCAGTATTTTATTTGAAGCTAAAATAAAATAATAAGACGAAGATATACCAAATATGTCTAATTCGCAGCTGAGTGCGCCAAGATGGCAAACTCAAAAACAGTTTTTCCGGGAGAAACATGTTTTTCTCCAGTCTGCGTCAGACTGCAACACATTTTCTTTAAATATAGAAAATCGCTCAAATACTTTTTTTAATCAACCTTCTTTTAAAAGAAGGCGAAATGTTTATTATATAATAATAATAATATCTAATAATATTATAAGTTTTGAAAATTTCAAAACTCAGCATCCGATACAAGTAGTCCAAAAAATCAAGCGGTTTTCAAAATTTCGCCCAAAATTCAGAAATTAAGTTACGGTTTTCATGCAAAATTCATTGAAAAATTTTTTTATGCAGATTCGATGGAGCTTAGTTGATTCTGATGTGCTTAGTTAGTTTACTGTGTGTGTACAAAATTTGAACTCTTTAGTTTTCCATAAAGAATTAAAGAAATTTAAAACTGAAAATTTGAACAAGATATAGAGAATGTGAGCTAATGGTAGGAATTTAAAAAATAGTTTACTTTTGAAAGCTTTCGGGACGCATCTTCCATTTTGTATTGTTATTAGTCTCCTATACCACGGTTTCACACAATACGGTATTTTCTAGGAACCTATTTAGAAAGGATACCTCAAGTTTCTTGTTTTTCACAAGCAATATCAGTAGGGAATTTTGCAAGAAGTTTGATTCGTTATTCCCACAGATCTAAGTCGCCTTCTTTTATAACTTTATGATTCAGAGTGGTTTACCGCTCATTCAGTTGTTGTTGAAAAGGGGTGTGATAACTCAAGTATTGTTAGGAATGAAATGAAGGGAAATTTTTCTGATCGACCTAAACTGAGAATAAACTGAATGAATCATTTCGTTTAACACTAAAAGGAGAATAAAAATGTCAAGGTTGATTCGGCACTAAACAGAACCTATTGGGTGGTCTGTTAAGGTTTAATGAAAATATAATTTGAGAAATGTTTCTCGCATGTTGTTGATCGAAGTTTTCCTCTGAAATAGCCGCATAGGGCAAGTGCCGCTTTTACAGCTTTCTGGACCTCTGGGAAAACTAGTGTACTGGGCCCTCCTGACAAGCACTTCCAGAAATGAAACATAATTAGCATGGAGCCATCATGGTCGACTGGACCCATGCTTTAAGACGGTCTTGCGTAGGTTGTCTGTGACCAACGACAGGTATGACTCATCATGGGATTCCCTATGAACATAGCCATCAGTCAAATTTTTAGTATCATTTTTAAGAAAAATATATTAGAAGCCTGCTAAGAGAATCTTGGCTCCGAGGAGTAGGAAAGTGTAAATTCAGAGTCTTGCCGGAGCGCATTTTTTTTTTTTTTTTTTTTTTTTTTTTTTTTTTTTTTGTCCAAAGGGGCTTTGTTTCTGAAGGACTATTGCTTTCGTTTTGCGATTTTGCGTTGAATCACTATAAATGTCCGTTTCACTTTTCAAACTGTAGCCACCAAATGTTAGAGCCTTGCATTATATTTGAAGAAATTAAATAATGAAAAATCTGCATAAATGTACGTCTATTTCTCGCATTGTGATAAAACAACGGTACATAGAGCCATCGAATTTTGAATGACGTAATCCTACTGCGAATAACGAATTTTTGATTAACAAACTCAAGGATTTCAAAGCGAGTAATGGCAACACTCTACGGGGGTGGGGAAACCTTTTTATCTCCAGCGAACGGAACTGTGTATCGGATTTAAAGATATGCTCATTATAAAATTATTTTGCGGCATTGCTATTGAACTGAATTTTATGGTTTAAGTGCAAAGAACATGATATTTAAAAAATAAAGGTAACACAAAAAACGTTAAAAAATATGCCCCTTTGGACGTAATTTAAAATCTGAAACCTTTCAGATTTTATTTATTTATTTTTAATAAATAATCTTTTCAGGTACAGAACAATGCATGCCAAACAATTTTCGAAAGAAAGATCCACGCGGCCATTTGTTTTTTCTAGTAAGAAAAACGTTCTTCATCAGCTCGTTTTGACTCTGGTAAAGCTGGTGGTTAACACCGTTGAATTACTGGCAGTTCGATCTGGCTTGGGTTGAAACCCAGGCGAACGGTTTGGCTGCATGTTCGGGACTGCGTATCCAAATTTGTGTGACTTCAGTGGGTCAACGTTGACACAAGAAACTTATTTCCTTTATGCATGCAAAAGATTTCAGGCTTAATTTTGTAGTTAATTCTATTCCGTAATTCCGAAAAATTTCGGGCATGAATATGCGCCAGTTTCCTCAGAAAGGTCTCTACGGAGGTATTCACTCTCTTAGGCAGATAGCCTTAGCCAAATTCAAGTAATCTAACACGCTGACTGTGGTAAACATTTTTTAAACATAAGGAAATATATCTTCTAGACTGGTTATCTCAATGAACAAAGGGTAAAATAAAATTGCATCGTTTATATATTATTTATTTTTCTTTATTAGCCAAAAAGGGGTTATTGAAAAGTCTCGAAATGGTATTTCACTATAAACGGCGAATCACTTTTTAAATTGTTGCCACCAAATATTATCGCCTTGTAGTATTTTTAAAGAAATTAAGTAATAAAGAATCGGCATGTATGTATATATGTTTTTTGCATTGTGTAAATGTGTAAGGTTAAGAAAAACTTCCAAATCTGGCTATTTTCTCCACAGAACAGAGGTTCTAAACCTTTTTTTTTTGGCCACAAGCACCCTTTTCACCATTGCTAGACGATCATCCTCCTTTCCAAACTCAAAATATTTGATGTGGACACCACGACTTCCTCATACGGCCTATTAAATTATACACATTGTTTGCTGCACTTCATTTAAACTTATTTCCTCGAATTTCATTAGAAGTATACTATTTCTCAGGCAATCAGTTCAGTTCTTATTTCGCGGCAAAGAAAAAATACATAAAATCTCAAAACATCTTCATTAAAAAATGAAAAATACGGAATAGAATTAACTACAAAATTAAGCCTGATAAATCATTTGCATGCATAAAGAGAATAAGTGTCTTCTGTCAATGTTGACGCATTGAAGTCACACAAATTTGGATACGCAGTCCCAGCCTCTCCTTCATTTTAAAACGTGATTTTCGTCGTGTGTGGCGGTAAACATCAAACAGTGTTTTTCCTGTCCACGCCTTTTTCTCGGAAACTACAAACAGTACGTCGACCGTTTCATTCCTTAAGAAGCGGCGAAAAGCAAGGGTGTCCCAAAGGGGTTGTAACACCATTTCCCCTCCCCCTTTCTAAATGACCTGATGTTTTAAAAGCTACTTTAGAAGAGAAAGACAACTGGTGCCAACGTCCTGGGCTGCAGACAAGATCTGACACATTTATGGCAAGAACTTCTGGAGATTGCCAATGACGTAGCTTGAATTTTTGTCGAGCGGGACGGCTCCACTTAAATTCCCACATTTAAGTTCTTTTATTATTTTAATTGCTTTTTTTGTTCACAAAAACACCCATGACATAGTACAGGTGTACTGCTCCAGTTGCTGTCGTATAGACAGTATAAAAAGATTTCTTAAATGCAAAATATACATTTAGTTTTTAAATATTAAAAATTTTTTTTTTATTTAGAAAACTGATACTTTTTCGTTTAGCCGGCGCAAATCTCGTCAAGCAGATTTTATTGGCGAAAACACATAAAAAATATTGACAAATGTTAGTTCTAAGAATTTTTTATTTTAAAGGTATAAACATTTTAATGTTGTTTAAAATTTTATAAAAAAGCCAATAAATAAAGACAATAAATTTGTAAAAAGACATTAATTTAAGAACTTACTATACTTTCATCGTACAACACCCTGATTCGCCGGTTTATATCACGTGAGCCAAAGTGATCTCATCTCACGTAAACTACGCTACAAAAATCTAATTCCCTCGGTAATTATCTACATTAATTTCAAGTTAAATCTTAATTTGGAATACAAGTTTAATTGCCAGAATTATTTCAATTCGTACGAATAGCTTACTCAGAAATTTTGTAAAATCGCAGTACTTTACTTCGCTAGTGCATTCTAATTAGAACTGATGAATTTAACTCTTGACTTTGCCTTTTCTATATTTTCGCCATCGGATAAAAGGTGTGATTGCATCCTAATTGACTTAATTACCGTCCGCGAATGGCCTTATGGCATAAAATTTAACTTTTTGATAAAAATTCTATGTAATTGTATGCCAGTATCGAAAGAAACAATCAATCTGATAAGAAATGGCTGCGACTTGTTTTGAAAATGAAAAAGTTAAAGTAAAAGGTTACCAACGAGGATATTTCGTTTGGCATCGGTTGTACCATTACTGGCGACTTTAGCGCTTGCGCCGACAAAACGGAAAAATACAAAAAACTCTTCTCATAATTAGGAACAAGTGCTGCAGTTGGGAGGCAAAGTTCGCAACAACATTACAGTATTTGAAAATTTATTCAAAATGGATTTTATTTTAGTACAAACTGCAAGAATTCAAAAGGACCGACTTTCCATGTTCCTGTTTCTTTTTCCACAGCAATAACGGAAATAAACTTCAGAAATATTTCTCTTTTAATCGGGAATTCTTCCTTGTTAATGCCACCGCGATCATAATTTGCTTGATATTCCTTATTTTTGTTCAAAAATTTCGACGGAATGAAAAAGGTATAACAAGGATATCCAGGTGTTGAAATCTCGAGATGGTTTCTTTCACTACTTTGTCTGTAGCAAAACCTTTTTCTCCCCTGAAATTTAATTCCGTATTGCAATTAAAAACATCAATTATTTTTTTATCTGTCTTTGCTGTCCACATAACTAAACTCTATGAAATAATGTTTCATGCTAAAAATGCCACTTCGGACATTCCGAACTGGAGGACCTTCCTAGGGTAAAATGGTTCGTATACATGTTATACATGGAGAAAACCATGCAGTTAGCCCATTCGCCTGGAATTGAATCCAGGTGAAAAATACCAGCGCTCAGCGAATTTACCGATCGGCTGCTGGTTGGGTCCCATTAGCCAAGTGATTCTGCAATAAGGACTACGGAAAGAAAGGTCCTTAAGTGAAACGTATAGGAGGGCCTTCGCTGATCATCAACCATATAAGGATATATAACGAACACAAAAACAACAATTCCCTCACCTCGCCATCTAGACCTAAACAAAAATCAACGAAATCACTAGTGTTTGTTGTCTACCGATATGGCATTTCCAGAAGGTACTGTCCAGTGAGAAGCAGCATTCATCAAAATACGTGTCTATATCTATGTGGGTCTTTTTTCTGGCGTTAAAAAAGGAAAAAAAGTATATTTCTTGTTGAATGCTGCAGTCTTCAGTTAATAGAGTCTTTAACTAGGGACCACAATTGAAAATATTTTATTCTACACTGTGGGTATTTTATTGTCATCTTAAAAAGACTGTAAGAATCTGTCGTGAATCTGAAAAAATGCGTAAGCTTTCCTCGTCTTCTTTCAATTGCTAAACGGAAAATATATTGTAAATACGTTATACTACTGCTGATCAAAAATTATGCAGTAGACGCCGATTATTAGGATCGCGGTTAATGTTATCCTTCGGATATTGTTAACGAATTCCGGAAATTCCGGCCATTTGTATATGAAAACATGGAAAATACGTCGCTTATTGTGATCAACAGTTCAGTTGGTGTTATCAAAATATTATTCAATGAATATTTCAAACCAAAATAAATTCTCCTACGTATAATATAGGAAATAAATTCCTACGTATGATATCAATAGAGGCTGAAATGGCACGATTTTCTATAAAAGCCCCAATTGGGAAAGCCTGAAACGGAACACATCACCAAGCTGCAGGTAGCCTGTCTACCATCTACAGTATTTATTTCGCTTTGGCCGTGTGAAAGGAGACAAAATATTAATAGTACTTATAACGCACTGAGAAAACATTTTCATTATCGCTTAAAGAAACATAATTGTGTTTCATACCTGTTATTCCCTGTTACTATCGGTACCACTAAAGTAATCACCTGCACCATTTGTATACGTATCGGTGGTACCTGTATACCACAGCATGCTATCCTCATAGCCGTCTGAAGCATTCACCAACATCTTACGTTCTTACCTTATAGATCGACAATTTATTGTTCGTGTTAACAACACAATATCCACCCCAGACCTACCCAGGCTGGGGTTCCCCAGGGATCCCTTCTCGGGCCTCTTTTATTCAATCTTCACACGAACGACATCCCACAGACACCATACACACTCGCACTCTGTGCAGATGACACTGCGATTCTTTCACAAAGTGCATCTTTTAACTCAGTCATCATTACAACACTACAAAACCATATTCATGCACTGGAATCCTGGCTAATGGCCTGGAACATACAAATTAATGTACAAAAATCGGATGTCATACTGTTCACCTTTCCTTTGAAACAAAATCTGAAACCTTTCCTTTTTTTTTTTAAATTTATTTATTTATTTATTTATTTATTTTATTTTTTTATTTTTATTTATTTATTTATTTATTTTTTTAAATTTTTTATTTAGGGTGAAACGGCCAGCCAAATATCAGGAAAGCTATCCGGCATTGTATGAGTTTCGCAAGGGTAGTATCGCAACAGTTGCAACGAAAAACGTTTGCGATGTTTACCTACATACGTGCATTAGACGTTCGTAAATGCCAAAAGATGGTTTTTCTAAGTTCAGATCCGGTAATTTTGATCGATCAAGAAGACCAACAACATTAGACAAATCCATTTCAAACAATCGAGTAACTGTCAAACATCCTTAAACAACCTTTGTCGACCATCCAAAAACATTTAAAGCAGATTAGAAAAATAAGCAGAGCAGGTGTTTTGGTCCCTCATAATATGTCGTATTGCATAATAGACACATTGCTTCAACGGCACCATACAGAACCATTTTTTTTTTTTTTTTGATCGTTTGATTACTGGAGACCAAAAATGGGTCCTATACGATAATCGAAAAGTCAAAAGGCAGTTTTAATAGGGGTTACAAACGGTTTACATCCCAAAAAGGCGCTCCTCTGTGTTTGGTGGAGTATTCGCGGAATTGTTCATTTTGAATTGCTGTAACCTAGACAAACTGTTAATGCAGACCTTTATTGTGAACAATTGAGCCAATCTCTAATTGGCGATTTAATCTTTTTATTCGGCGAATGTCAACAGAAAAGGCGTCATTCTGCAACACGACAATGCGAGACTAACACTGGAAAAAAATAATGAATTGGGGTGGAAGGTACTGCCTCACCCACCATACTCGACTGATATCGCACCTTCGGATTTCCATTTATTCCGATCCCTACAACATTTTCTTAGTGGCAAAAAAATTTGAAAAGTTGGATGATGTCCAAAATGCCATCTCGAGATATTTTACTCAAAAACTAATTGATGGCAAGAGGTTGTTGATAACGAGGGTGATTATGTTATTGATTAAAAATAAAAACTTGTTAAAATTTTATTCGTTTGAATTTAATGTAAGAAAGCGACATTACTTTCCGATCCCCCTATTATCTTTAAAACTAACATCAAAACAGTTCGCAGAATGCGAATCATAAATTTAGATCGTAATAATAAGGCTTATAACATCTTATCGATTATATTATTGGAATCTTAAAATTTACAGTTTTAAGCAGATCAGAATAACATCCTACTTGTTTTACAATATAAATTTTAAAACTTAGGATTCCATTTTAAATGGCTTCACAAATCGTTGCCATTTGCAGCTTCAAAACAAAGAATAATTAAAAGAAATATATTAATACATTTCAGAGTTTTCAAATAGAATTAAAATTTTTTTATGTTAGCAGTTCAAATAAACTTTGTAAAAAAAACATGCAAGAGCCAAAAGTCTGGAACCATTTTTTACAGCTCCAGTAACAATTTTTACAAGTGAAGATATCCGAAGCAAATCCAGATACTACATTCATCAATTTATACCCCAAATTATCAATACAAGAATAGCGTAGAATAGCGAATGTAAAAGAAAGTATGGCAACACTCTGTCAAAGTGAACTATGATCAGCTGACTGCGTCACGGTACACACAGTTTGTTCTCTTCGTCTTTGCTAATATAAGATATTTCAGTTTTTTAAATACGCAGAAATGGATCTAGGATCTAGAATCGTATCTTTTCTTCTGGCATCAACTTCTAGGAGTTCTAACCAGTAGTTAAACATTTTACCAAATGCCCTTAGTAATCATAATAAAATAAGAGGTGTATTGAAAAATACACCATACCCGAAGGCGAGGTCGAAGTCATGAGATAAACTCAGAAAATAGTAATTTTTAAATGCAATTAAATGGCATGTCATTAGCAGTGGTCAGTGCAAAATAAGTCCTAAGTTTCATAAAATTGCTGAATAAAACGTAAAATAAGACTGCAGAAGTTCAAAAAGGCGAATTTTGAAGAGATAATAATGTCCTTATTCTTCAGAAACACAATTCGGGTACAGTACAATTAATTAATCATGCAAGAAAATTTATTTCTTTAAAGTTGCAGAGTAAACACCACGTGATGCGAGATGGCCAGTAGCGAGTGAAGGAGTCATAAGACCGCGAAGTTAAATTTTTCACTGTAAGCAAAGTCTTTGCTATAAAACACTACACAGTACTAAATAAATTCTTGGTTAAATAGAAATAATTAGTAAAATAAGTAAGTAATATAAGTTGCAATCAAAGTCCATAAGCTTTGTCAGAGCATAGTCCAAAACATAAGCAAAACTTGATTAAGTGAAGAGTATTAAAATACGTGAAATAAGTAGAATATAATATATATGCTGTACACTACCACCATAATGCATTATGATGGATAGTTCGCGGTCTTTTTACTACATGTTCCTCTGTGGGATCATAGTTTGTGAGTTCTTTAATAGCCGGGTATTGCGAGTTTTTCATTTTTTCAAAGAAGTTGTGTGCAGTAGTTAGTATCTGATCGTAAATCGGCAGAATCTTTAAATCCTTATGAATTTGCGCGTTACGCACAAACCAAGGTGCTTTGGTAATGCTCCAGAAATGGAGAAACTGATATATATATGTTTCTCATCGCTACTTTCCCCTTTTTTTTTTTTTTTTTTTTTTTTAAAGCGCAAAGGACATGAAACTCCTTAACAGTTATTACAATTGATTTAATATAATAACTTAATATAGTAGCAAAATATTCTACAGGAAAAATTTTAAAAAAAACAGCCGAAAAGAAAAGAACATCCTTCCCCCCCCCCCCGAAATAATGTCTAAACGTCGACATTAGTCCATCTCCTCGGAATAAACTCCGAACAGGTGCGTTGGAGGAATCTACGCTTCGACAATTTTCCACCGACCAGGTGTCACGCCACCCGGGTCACCCCCAAGACGGGGGGGAGGAAAAGCGAATTTTTTTCTCTTTGTTTACTTATTTACAGCGACAGGAACGAGCGGTTCGGTCGCCGACGAGAAGGAACTCGCTAATTAAGTCTGCGGGGGGACGGGTGCAGCAGCAAGGGAAGAGAGTCGAAAAAGTCAAAGCTCACCACTAGTGGAGTGGCCATCGGATGTGAGTCTTCCTTCATTCGCTGTTTCTGTCTGTCGCTGCTGTCGTTGGCTAGGATTCGCGCGGCACGTGTGGGGTTCTTTGGCGGCGTGTTCTTTTCTTTTCTTCGGATAATCGAAAGGATTTGTGATTCTACATATTTGATTCTTTTCACCCCTCTCCGGAATCGTCGGGTTCGCCGACGAATATGGGATTGTTGACGGGCGTGAGATTTTATCCTGGCAGAGGTGAGAGTTGTTTTTTTTTAACATTTTTTTTTTTTTAAACTTGTTGCTGTTCCTTTAGTTTCGGTTTTAAATAAATCGCTGAAGACAATCTTGACTCGTTGTATGCTTTCACTAAAAAGAATTAATGCAAGTCCCCGAAATTTGTTATAACATCAACCTAGGAGTAAAAATGTATGATGTTGCCACGAGCAGTTGGAACTTTGGTTTCTCATTAGTTCAGGGTAACCAATCATCTGAATTATCCCGCTAAGTCAAAGAAACGCAAAGTGGGAAGAAAAAAATATAATCTTTAATACAGGAAATAAAAACTTTCTTCCAGTGAGTAAGAGAAATAAAGCTCATTTCGCTCAATTAAAAGTTCAGATTTAAAGTAGCACCGATAAGCAAAAATTTCTCCTCTTAATTAAAAAAAGTAAAAAAAGAGTTATTGTACTCGCGTTGTTTTACTTTCGGTAAAACTCATCCACTCATGTTGGATGTAATTTTATCAATCCAAATATCGCTTGTCCGATTGGTTTTTGAATAGAACAATCAGCTTCCGGTTAGAAATATGTCTTGTCTCTTTGGAGCATGACTTTTCCTTAAAAATAAATAATGTAATTTAGAAATCGCTATATTGTATGGTTGTTTGTTGTAATATGTAACTATAGTAATCAAACACTTTTCTTTATCCAATGTAATTCTTCAAAGTTTTATTCTTAAACACAGCAGAAGTAATCTTTTATGAATGACATGCAGTTAGGCATACACAAATAGTTTTTTTTCTGTATTGGATGTTTATTATTATTATTATTATTTAAATTCTGCCTGTTTTCGCTTCCTTGAACGAAGTACTGAAATCGTGAAAAACTTGGGGTATCATATTTCAATAGAAATATCCAATTGACCTTTCCTGAATACATTTGCACGATTTTTTGTGTGACAGTGTACGGACATAATAAAGGACTTTTTCCTAAACTGATTGTAAAATGGCTTCAAAAGGGATTTTTTTCGTGACGTCTGCACGTACCTACGTATGTATGTATGTGTCTCGAATACTCAGAAACGATTAGCCGTAGAACGTTGAAATTTTGTATATGGAAATGCTATAACATCTAGTTGTGCATCTCCCTTTGTTATTGCAATCGGCAAAACCAAACATGTGTGTGTATGTACCTACCCTCTTACCCGGCTTAAAAGTTCTTATTCGGCATTTATTTTCGCAATCATTGGTCGTAGTCATGTAATTTCAGTTACAGAAATGTTTTAAGTGACGAAAATATTTATTTTTTGGCAATGCCAATTTTAAAATATATATATATATTTATTTTGGACAAATAACGAAATCTAGCTTTTAATGCTTTCTCCCGGTTCCTGACATGTTTATACTCGTTATATTTAAAAAAAGAAAAAAAAAAAAAAAAAGAAAGAAAAGAAAGAACAAAATTATAAGAAATTTGACCCCATACCACAAAAGTTGACCGGAGATTTTTACTTTCAAAATTCAAAATTTTTAAAGTCATTATCAACTTACCTCGAGGAGTCGGCTAATTAAGTTAGAATAATTCGAAGAAATAAGTTTAAATGAAATGCAGCAAAAAATGCGTATAATTCAATAAATAGATCGTATAAGGAAGTCGTGGTGCCTAGATGAGATTTTTTTTAATGGTTATAGTTGCATATTTCCTACATTTTAACTTTTCATTTGCTTAACAATAATCAGTACTGTAAATTAGATTTTTTTTGTAATGTTTTTAATTATGTTAAACGCACAAACCACTAGAACCAACTACGTAGCCAGCCTATTCTACTGGGGTCGAGCTCCAGTATTCAGAGGTCTTAACCACTTGGCTGCTACACTAATAGGGCCAACCTTCTAGGGAAACAAAAACCGTTCCTTTTAGCGTGCTCGTTTGAGAATTCTCGAAATAGTCCTCTTCACTGTCTACTTGCTTTGATTTAAAAGGATTATTTAAAAAATATAAAACATTTCAACTGTTGCCATGTATTAAAGATGTCTGAATTAAAAACCAGCTGAAAAAATTTTCAATAAAATGAAGAAATATTAATGTCAAAGTGAACATGATTGATTATTTTTGCATACGAATTTCCATATAAATGAAATATTAATATGTGAAAAATAATTTTTGATATAATCTCGTTTTTATTTCATTTCAAAATATCTCTTATTTGCCATCCATATGTTGCCCATTTATACTTTTCTTTGAGGCAGGTTCTAGACATTTAGTATTTTCCTCCATTCTAATTGCTTCATTCAAAATTTAATAAACCAGCCGCCTAAAATAGTAATTATGGGGGGGAGGAAAGAAAAAGAAGAAAAATATAATGATTTTAATGAGTCCAGCTAGTATCATTTCATAAAAACATTTAATATTTCTAAACAGACATGTCATAGTTTAAATGCATTTTTCATTTAAATTAATCAGATTAAAAGGAAGAATAAATATTCTTAACAGTTCCGTTTATTTCTTAAAATCTGTTAAAAATTTTTACTCAGTAATAGACAAACTAATGAAAGTTAAATTATCTTTCGCTTAAACTGTATGCCAACATGTTGGCGCCATTCTTAAAGATTTTGTTTCCATCTAGCAGTTAAAAGTATTTTATTTCGTGCAGTATATAACAAGCAACAACTTGCTTTTAAATAGCCGAGTTTGTTGATTAAAATTGAAAGATTACATTACCTTATATTTTGCCGAATGGCAACAGTCTGGCGCGCTGGAGATAACATTGTTTTATTTCGAACAGTTTTGCCATTACTCGCTTCCAAATTGCTGCATTTATGAATCAAAAATTCATTCAATTCGCACAAAGAATCAAAAAGAGATTCCAAATTCCGACTTCGAGGTGACCATGTTCAGGAGGAGAACTACATGTGTTCAAAATTTGGTAGCTCTAGGTGTCGCTATTTTTCTGTAATCAAAATCTGCATTGCGAGGACCATGCAAACAAATTCTTCATTTTCTTTAATAGTAATAGGTTTAGTAGAAATAATGAAAGCTAATAAATGCCTATTTTCAAAGTCCATTGTTTTTTTTAATAGAAATAGCGTTTTATGCGTAAATGACGATATTCAGCATCTATTTACGAATTCTGATGGCTCAAATATAAATCTTGCTTACTCTCTAAATCATTAGTTTAGAATGTGAAATGTAACTTAATTCTTAAATTCGTTAACTTTTAAGTATCTTGTTTTACTTAATTTTTTTTTTAATCTTCAATCCAGTTTTCCTTTTATCTTCTTTTTCTTACTATTATTAACTTGCTTTATCTACTTTTCCTTGAGGATATACTGAAAACTCATTTTGTAAAGATAACAGCTCAGTTTTGTATTATAATCTATACTGTTAACATAAATGGTATCTTTTGTTTTAATGCCATATTACTGAGAAACTTTTCGTCGAGAATTGTCTGAATATATTCCTTAATAATGAGAAAAATGTAATTTTTCTTTAACAACGAAAAATAATTAATTCCCATGCACTGAGAGATAATTAATTCAATGATGAGGCATACTTAATTCTTCGATAATGAGAAATAATTAATTCTTCCCTAATGAGGTGGAAAAAAAATGGCTTCCGTCGGTGAATTAACAGAGCAGTCGTCTGCATGCAAATCGAGATACAATAAGTTCTCGAGTGTGACTGTGTTTTGAAACTTTATTCTTTAAGATTTAAGTTTTTAAATCTAAGAACGATTAATATATTTAAGAGAAGTTTCATGTTTAAGATATGGAACATTTCCAAATAAAAGATGTTTCCATTTCGTTTTATAACTGGTATCTTGTAGAAAACAAGTCACTAATGACTCTTGTAGAAAACAAGTCACTTGAATTATTAATACAAAATTGCATTCACATTTGATTCATAATTCGTACATTTTTCTTCTTGAGAAAACGAATTGATATACTTGTAGGCACAGGCCACAAATACTCAAAAATAATTATGGACATCTTTCATAATAATACAAATTTTAACATGAAAGCAGTGACGACTAGCTTCCTACCACGTAAGTATAAAATAAGTAACGCAGCAGTGACAAGAGTAAAATCATAATAATAGTAATAACATACCACTACTTAAAATAAATTATTCCAAGCCTAAGATTAAAGTATAATCATCTTGGTATTGGTCTATTCAGGCTCATATCTCGTCGAGCGGGCTGGTTGTATAACGAAAATATGAGCAGTTTCTTGAAAGTTTAATTTTACATTTTTTTATTGCTTGAAACTTTTATGATGTTTCGATTTTGAAAGATTTATCTTTTATTTATTTAATTCAACTATTTTTTGTTTGTTTAACTGACATAAAACTGAATTTGCCATCTAAAATGTCCTATAATTAAAAATCTTCTAATTTTGGTTGGCGTGTGGCATCGGTGGGTCTGTGTAACTAATTCTTTGCTAACTAAACTAACTAAGCCTGCTCAGAGTGACATCAAATATTCAACAAAACTTTATTTGTTCACTATTGGTGAGTTATAGCTAAAGTTAAAATGTACAACTCAGAAAAGTCGAGTAACTTTTCGATAGTAACATTAATACATTTGGCAGACTATCTCGTATTATTGGAACTAGCAAGAATAACTAATGATTTAAAGTCATTTACCAACGTGAATGGGAAATACTGAGGGTCTCCTGCAATTTTAGATTAGTGCTAAGTTTTTTAAACGTTAAGTTTTTGACTAGGCGGATATTCATTCCATTAAAGCAGGAGTTGCAGTTAAAACATCTAACTTTTAAATTATCCTTTTAGTGCTCTTCATTTGCTGTATTTTCCAAAATGAATTGTAAAATGGATACAGAGGAGAGTTTTTCGTGACGTCTGTACGTACATACCTATGTATGTATCTCACCTAACTCAAAAATAACCGTAGAACGTTATAATATTGTATATGGGACTGCTATAACGTGTAGTTGTGCAACTCCCTTTTTCCTTATATAGATACCCATTCTCCTACCTGATTCCGTGAGCTCAAATTTTTTTATTCTTGTATGTTGGAAAATTGTGCTTTTTTTCCGTTAAAAGTGATTTGATTGTGTTGTTCTTATGTTCCGGTTAAAGTTTTATGCCTTTGAGTTAATCTGCATGCAATAGTTCTAGAATTATCGACAAATTAACAGTTTAAATGGCGTAAGGCCTAAGTTGCCATTTGTTTACATTTGAAACTCTTAGCAGATCAGTGAATTAGGTCAGTTGGTACACCAACTTCGGTGTCTTTTAGACCAGTGGAACGAAATGTTAACGTTGTGTCAATTTTATGCACCGAAAATTTTGTCTTCATGTCCACTGGCCGAATTGCTTGTTTTTGCGTATAAATTGTAATTTTATCTGTACAAAAATTTTTATTTTAACTGTTTTTAACTGTGTATGGTGTTTTAGGTTTTTCTGTATTTTACAATTTTTAATGAAGATATTTTAAGCTTTTTATGTAACTCTTTGGTATTAAAAGTCGACAGTAACAAGAAAAAAAGGCTTAACTAGTATTAATCGACGTAAGGCTATCGAAGCGTTAAATACAATTTGTGAAATTTACAGCATAGTATCCTCAAAATAATTGCAAAATCATGAATCATCGTACTCTTCTCCATAATTTTTGACGAGAAAGTGGACATGTTCATGCAATAGAAATGCAATGGATTCTAAAACATGAGATGGTTAAAAGTAACGAATTGTGTAATTTATCTTCTAGCATGTTTTGAACCATTAAATCTTAGTATAAAGTTTTACTTTCTTGCAAAATGTTAAATTACGTTTGCAATTTTTTTTTCCGGCTTTACTTTGTATTATTCGGCATTACTTGCCAAGTAGTGGGAATTCTACTCTACATTATGCCCAGTCTGAAACAGTTATCACCAAAATATAAAATATATAATAATTTGAATGAGTCCAGCTAATAATTAGTAACAATATATAAATAACTGCTTTTATTGCTTTAAATATCTTAGTTTGCTAATAAATAACAAACAGATTAAATTTGAAAGAAAATTTAAATGTCTCAGGATTTGCCGAATAGCCTGTGGAAGGTTAAAAGATTTTATTTCGGTCAGTGACAACACATTTCTTTTAACTAATTGAGTTTGTTGATTAAATTTGCTGTTCGGAATTTAGGAGCTGCCGAGTCCGAAGACATGGCACCAGGCGGCGAAAATGTTTAGCGCCGACCCTGTTTTAAAGACAAATATGTCACACTTTGCGAAGTCGCAACACGTTTCTTTTAAATCGTCGAGTTTTCTGAATTAAATTTAAATTTATAAATACTACCGCATGGTTTCCCCTTGGGCGACGCGAATACGAGGCAGTTGCCTTTAGAAAGTCCTCCTCGAAGGCATCCCTAATCTTATCCAAACGACCGTTGTGTGCTTTGGCGTCTCCAGTAACGTAACAATAAATACCGTACGCTTTTTCAAGTGACAACACATTTTTTTTTTTAAATCGTTTAATTTGCTAATCAGATTAGGTTAAATTCGTTCAAAACATCAAAGAAAATTTCAAAAATCGGTTTCGAAGTGCACGTTTTCGGCGGAGGACTTAAAGCGTGTTCAAAATCTGGGTGTTTCGGGCGCCATATTGTTTTTTTTTTTTTTTTTTTTTTTTTCCCTGAACGCGAGGAACAGACATACAGATTCTTCAGTAATAAATAATATAAATGTATTGAGAATGACATCTGTTATATTGACAATGAGCTAATTTCAAAGGGGAGGAGATAACGAATATTTTAATTATTGTTTTATAATTCATCTGGCATTTGAACCTCACTGCGCATTACTAGTCTATTCTAAATGCAACGGCTTAAATGTTAAAAAGTAAGTTTGGAAATTTTAACCATAATTTATTTTTACATAACCGGAAAAGTGAAGTTTCGAATATTTATGTCTTCGTTATGGTGTCCCTTGAAGGTAAGGAGAGAGGGAGAGTCTATGTGTGCAGTATCTTTATGGGGTATCCATCGCCTTGGTCGGCGTAGCGTGCTTCCGTCATATTTCGGCTGCCACCTGATTGGTTCATTTCACTGACCGTGATTCAGATCGCGTTTGTGTATCCAAGGGCTGTGCCAGATCGGATATGACATAAGAAGTTTCGCATAGACATCCGACTTTTGTTTTTTGTGGTGGCAATCAAAATATACACTCATTCGGGGCCATACACGCGGGCGGAGTGTAAGGATAAAATGATCACCCTTTTTTTTTCTGTTTGTTTTCCTTGACATAAAATTAAATACAGGATGTAAAAATAAATTACATTAAAAAGAAATGACTTTTTGGACAAACCGTTCCCATTCGAATGTTATTTGTCAATCGATTTCATACAGTTAATACTATAACATATAGTTAGCCGAGGATCGAATCTATCTTTTGCAATTTTTACTGAAATTATGGAAGGTGTACCATATTCTGCACAAATGATTTCGAAGAACAACACTTCTTTGGCAGTGAAGAAATTAGGGGAGATTCTCCTGATGTTAGATTTCAGTTATTTTGATACTGATAACCCATCTGTTCAATCTCTCTCATTTCAAATATTTCAAACGGTAAACCCGCTGAACACTGCTAATTCCACCCGGATTCAAACATCGGCGTACAGACCGGCTGTAGGTGAGATTTCGTGGTTTTTCGTATATGTAACTCCATTATGTGTCAATTTTCCTTAAAAATTCTCCACGGAGCGTCCCTCCCCGTAAGCAAATAGCTACCATTTGCTTTACCGTAACCTAAATCAGCGGCTGTCAACTTTTTTTCTTTCGCGTACCTCTTTATGAGACAAAATGTAATTATAGAACACCCTTAACATTCCGCTTAAAAAACCTATGCCCCCTCCCGTCAGTATTCTCTCAATACATCTTGCAATGCTTTTATTTTGATACCATAAAATAAATAAACTGTGATAAGTAAAATCGGAAAAGTATAAGTTGTTCCTTTTCAGAGAAAGTTAATTTTGAAGCTGCTCTAAAAGAATTTTCACTGATAATGTCTGAAACTGAATTGTCCTTCTCATTTTGTTTCGGTAAGTAATGTTCGAACGACCCTTGAAGGCCTTGTAAGTGCGTTATTGTGCTCTCTTTGACCTCATTTGTAAATTACAGCTAATTTTTCTGACAAGAATTTCTAAAGTGTCTCGAAAATTTCGGTCTAATTTATTTCCAGAAATCTAATTTTTGCAGCATATTGAACATAGAATCAGTTTTGTAAGACGCTTATGAATACCAGTTATGGAACTAGTCGGTAATTCTTAGCTTAATTTATTTACTTTTGAAAAAGTATAGGATAGTTATGCAAACCCTTGATCATCACTGCGAAATTTCAAGCTCATTTGAAATGGGTGGTCTCCCAAAACGTGCTTGGCGTAGACCCCAAACCAGAACTGTTTGCCACCAGTACTTTCTGTTCTGTTCAAAGATCTACTCCTTAATAATTTATCAATTTTATATAAAAAACACTTTATAATTTTTAGCTTTAAAAGAAACACATATCTAAAACAAAGCTCCACACTCAAACTGATTTGCAAATCACTATTTAAAGAAAGAGAGCTACATAACTCACTCGATTATTCGCTAAATGCTGAAAATACAGTCGCCGTAGACGATACCCTGGAATAGAACAAGAAAAGGAACGGCTAGATACCATGCATACGGAATCGAGTAATATAACAATTGTCTGCGGACTTTACAACTTATTACATTTCTTTGAACACATTTCGGAAAGTAGCATTTACATCGGAAGCGGTCAAATAGACTTTCTTTTCGATTAATGTCGAATTTAAATTTTCCGAATATTTTGACGTATCCCCAGACTACATGTACCACATGTAGAGAATTAGCTGATTTAAATAATCAGATCCGTTATTTTTGTTTTTTGCAATCATGATATAATTTTCTTTTTTTATTTCCTTTTTAAACAAATGTGTCCATTTGCCTTTGTATTTTCCGTCATTCTATGTTAAGTAAGGTTACAGTTTATCTCTAAAACTATGTCAGTATAAAAGCCATTTGATGCAAAATAATAATAATAATAATAATAATAATAATAATAACTGAAGCTCCAGAAATTTAAAGATTACATTAAAATTTGTTCTGGAATTATATTACTAGAATTTGCTCTTTTTCCACGTGTTAAGAACTCAGAATCAGTACTCCTGCTAATCCTTCTTGCTTTAACATGAGTGTTTTATATATGTTAAACAGTCAATACAGTCAATTAATTGTCAATTAATTATATAACCTAGAAGTAAAAATGCTCGTGTTGTCCCAGTTCAGGCTTTCAGAAGATGGCAACAAAAGTCATGCCATTTCAGGCTTTGTTTTTCCCCTGTTGCATCTGTTCTCAATGAGAATATCAAAAATAATACCATTTTAGCCTCTATATTTTTAACTTTTCATCATAGTTGGAGAAAAGACATTGGAGGAGGGGGACACTGTAAGATAAAATTCGTGTATTTTAAGTTATACTCCGGAATAAATTGCTAGAAAAACAAAATTGGGGGGGGGGGAGATTCTTCTTAGGGCGCATAAATAGAAGAATTTTTTCAGCCCAAAAAGAAGACAGGTCTTTTAATACCGTGTAGTTATTCCGTTCGGCAGATGATTGTAAAAATGTGTTTTCCCGTATTATGCCTTAATATCTCTTCTAAGATAAAAGTCACATTTAAAAAAATTTATAGTAATTAATCTATTTATTAAAAACTGTGATAGCAGTATTACTGACGATTTTCACAATTTTTTGGAACATTGTATTTTTTATAGATTTAATGGTAGCCAAATCTTCGGAAGTTCTCCCTTATCGTTTTCAATGTTTCAGCTTCCAAGATGTAGAATTCTCAGAATATTTAACTGCGATTATTCTTTAGAAATCGATAAGATCGTGTTTCGAAATGATAATAATGGCACTGAATTGTAATCAAATGTTAAAAACAAACATCTTGTTTTCTGTAGTAGGGGTAATCAGCCATGTCATTAATGGTTTATCTAAGCAGTACCTGAAGTAAATTTAAAAGCTGAGGCGTCAGTGTGACATTACCTTTTAGATATTTCATTCACAGTCATGTGAACTTCAATTTTATTTATTTATTTATTTATTTATTTTTCAATTTTTCTTACCCTCTATCAAGGAAGGCTGAAATGGCTCAATTGGAAAAAAAAAAAAAAAAAAAAAAAGAAAAAAAAAAAAAAAAAAAAAGCATCAATGATAAAGTCGGAAATGGGAACATAACCAAAAATGCCTGTACAGCTTCGCAAGAAATGAGAGTGCGGAGTATGTGAGGGTATTTTGTACGAAATTAACCCATATCCTCCCGTAAGTGGTTTTTTAACACATCAAGCTAGTATTTTCTTCATTCCTGAGTCCGTAAGCACTTTTTTGTGGCATTCACTTCTTTCTTTTTGTTGTACTCACTTAACAGTTAATCCAACCTTGCACGTGCCGCTGCAGAACTTCCGCAAATTTTGTCTGACACATTAGACTACAAATAATTTGAAAAATTTTTAATCATAATCATTTTGTTTCCGTATTACGTGCAAGGCTTAATTTCTAAAATTAGAAGTGCTAGAGCCTTTTGGAAGGCCGTCAGCAAAGAGGCACAGAAATAAATAAAATGACTATTAAAATCATTAACAATTTTAAAATTAAATAGTTAATTATTATCAAATTAATCAATAATTATCTAATGAACATTAATAATAAATATTTTATGAATTATTATTTAATTAAATAAAAAGTAATTAATATTTATTTAAATGATTAAATAATTAAAATTAAATAAAATGTAAAGAGATTAACTGAAATTTAATAAGCGATTTTTAATACAATTTTATTGCAAAAAGTAAAATTTTCGAGATAAAATTTCTACTGAAATTGTTGTCACTTATATAAAATGAGTGCTGCAACCTTCTTATTTACGACTCCGGTGCTTTAATCCAAGAATTATTATTTATACCAAAAACTAAGAAGTGCCGGAGCCGAGCTCTTAGCTTTTGGTATAAATTGAATTTGTGCAATTTAAGCTCTGATTACGTGATGAATAGTTACTAGTCATTCGATGCTGTGCAACTGCAGTAAAGACCTACGAATTTTTAATGCTTATTCGAGTAGTATTTATAACATTCATAGGAATTGTTGTAAATTTAGCGGGCGCCCACCGAACTCACAGAGAGTTCTGAGCAAAGGGGGTAAAAAGGTTGGGAAAACTACGTTATAAATCAATGTTTTCACATGACACCCGAAGAAATCCGATGCTCTCAAGTCTGGCCTCCGTGAAAAACCGTCATTTCTTCAATCCTGTGAAACGTTCACAAAGCATCCTACATAATCATTGTAAAGTTTTTTTATTCTGGTAAGGTTAACGAGCTTCGCTTTTGGGGAATTAGAAAGTCTCTAGCCATATCTAAGTAAGAATTGCTTTAACCCTTCATTTTATTTCGAACAGTGTGTAAACCAATGATCAGGAGTAGCATATAATGTTCCTGGCATTCATATTGTGTTCTTGAAACTTCCAGTAGTTTTATTTGTAACCAGGCTTCTAACCGGAAGACGCCTTTAGCTTTTATTAAAAATGCAGTTTTTGATGTAATAATATAGGAGCCGCAATAATAGGCAAAGAACCGCTGCGGGACGAGGTCAGTCAAACTAATTCAGTACTTAACTTCATATAAAATTTTATACTCATCCATCATTTGTGGGTAATAGTTGCAGCCATTCTTAATCTGTTTTGAATAGGTTAGGTTAATTGGTTAAGGCAAAGCAACTCGAGGGCTATCTCCTTTATGGGGAAAGAACGCCTTCATGGAGGACTTTTTAACCCTTTCCGGCACGCTACCTTTTAAAGTTGGAGTTTTGATAAAAAAAAATAAATAAATAAAATAAAATAAAGTAGGCAGTCTAATTAGGCCTAGAGGAGTACACAAGTAAAATTTTGTGAAGATAGCATTTGTCGTTTAATTCTGTGGGTTGAATAGAGCTTCGAAAAGAGTGCTGAAAGGAGCATTGTTGTCAATGAACTGACCGATGAGATGCGGAGAAACAAAGAATACAGACTCAGTTGTCCTAGATGATCGGTGAGCCCGGTCTGGGCACACCTAGGGTTCGCCGTTTGATTTTAGGCAAGATTTCGAGGTACAAATTTAAAACTAATATAGAATAAGGAGATTAGCATACAGCCAAAAAAAAAATAACATAGAAATTTCTTTTCAAACAATTCCTTTTATACCCTAAAAAAAAATTTGGAAGATTTCTTTGAAAAATGAGGGTCTTAAAAAACTAAACATGGCTAAAACATATGGACTGGTTCGTGTTGAGCTGCCATCTACTATAAATAGAGAAGGTTCAGAGTAACCTATAAATCCTTTTTCATTCAATTTTTCTGTGCGTACAGAAGGAAATTTTTAGGTGTGTCCAGACCGGACACACTATGCCGCAAAGGGTTAAGAAAATTGTCTCGTATCTGCGTTACACATGGGGTAAACCACGAAAACCAACCTTGCAGCCAGCCCGTTCACCGGGATTCGATCCCAAGTCGAACTACTAGTGTTCAGCGACGTAACCGCTCGGCCGCTGGTGAGCTTATGATTGGAATAACATTCCAAATTAGTGAAATTTGTAAATGATTGCTGTCATTAAGCTAGTGCAATAAATGTTTTGAGTCCTTTTAAATTTGAAGTAAAAGGGAAAAAACAAAGTCAAGAAAGCACATGAAATGAAGCTTCTGTACATGCATATATAGTTGTTTAGCCAGGTATGTAAACATGCGTTCCTAGTTACTGTTTTAATTATAAATTCTTACTTGATTTATTTTGTTCCGATGATAATATGCATGTTACCGGCAAGTCGAATGCTTGGCGTTTTTAGGCAAAGCATGAAATACGAGAACAATTATATACTTTACCTAAGCGTTGTATATAATACTTAGGCATTCTAGAGAATGACCAGATCCTCATTAGGCAAAGTATGAAAAAAATTCATTATAAAACTATGATTTAAAGCACGTCCTTCCCTCAATCCAAATGTTATTTTTAAAAAATAATGAAAGTGCCATTACAAAATTTGTATTCAAAATACAGTTAGTCAATAAAGTCTGCGTACGTCAAGAAAAGTAATATCAAATCCAAATTTTAAGGTGCGAAAAGGGTAGTTTCTTAAAGTTTTATTTTTTAAATATTTAGTTTCAATAAGGGACTTTGAAATTATTTAACTGTAATATTTTCATATGTAATAATTTATGCGCACGCACTAATTTTTAAAAGATAAGTGGCCAGAAATCAAAGCCAATAAAGTTTGCGTACAACGCGAAGGAGGCGGGGGATTTCTTATCTAACTTTTGAACTCCAAATTTGAGAATGCAAAGAAGGTTACACTTTCAAGGTCATTGACCTCCGAAGCAAATTTCACGTTGATTGGAAGTTGCTATTTCTATTTTCTTTGACGAAAATGACAACCAATAAAGAAATTCCTTTAGTTACGAGACAACTAATTATCAAATTGAGAGACGAAGGTAAAACTCTTCGTTATATTGGTAAAATCATTGGAAAACCATTTTCTAGTGTGCAAAGAGATATTCAAAACTATCTTGACACTGGTAGTCTTGCTGTAAAACCAAGATGTGGGAGACCGAAGAAGCTAACGCAGAGAGAAGAAAGAAAAATTCTTTTACGAATTAAACAAAATCCTAAACTTTCTGCTGCAAGCATTGCAAAAGACATTTTTTTAACTAGCAACAAGGAAATTTCTCCTGAAACTGTACGAAAAGTGCTGCGAAAGTCCGATTATCATGGACGCAAACCTAGGTCTATGCCATACATTTCCGAGACAAATAGAAAGAAAAGAATTGGTTTAGTCAAAACATATTAAAACTCTTCGCAGGACGTCTGGAACAATGTAATTTGTTCAGATGAAAGTAAATTTACAATATTTAAAGTTAATGGCCACCCTATTGTATGGAGAAAACCAGGAACAGAACTGAATCTGAGAAATTTAAATCCAACTGTCAAACATGGAGTTGGTGGTGTGATGGTATGGGGGTGTATGTCGTCGAAAGGAGTTGGAAATTTTCACATTATTGATAAAGTCATGGATAAGAATTTTTGTATCTGGATATTCTGAAGAAAAATCTACGAGACAGTGCTCGAAATTTAAACCTTTCTAATACCTTTATTTTCCAACAAGACAACGACCCGAAACATACAGCTAAAATTGTGAAGGAATATCTCCTCTATCACACTCCAAGACAGTTGCGTACTCCTCCACAGTCACCAGACCTCCATCCAATCGAACATTTATGGGCAAAATTGGAGAAACGAATTCGAAAACACAATATTACGTCGCGAAATAAGCTAATTAGTAAATTGCAGAAGAATGGGTGAAATTTACGTCGGATGACACTGAAAATCTAGTTTAGTCAATGCCCAGACGTCTGCAAGCTGTTTTGAAGAATAAAGGATATCCTACAAAGTATTGAAGTAATGTAAAAAACTTTTTTTTTTTTTTTTTGAAAGTGTACGCAGATTTATTGGAGGGAATTTCTGAGTTTTTTTGACAAAATATATTTTTGAAGAAATGTAGAAAGTATTACACTGATTTACTTTTTATTTAAGCTTACAATTTTAGCTAATAGAAGAAAAAAAATTCAATGATTAAAATACATTTTTCTATGCTTTAAGTGTTTTTTTAATTTAAAATTTAGTCTGTACGCAGACTTTTGTGACTAACTGTAAATGAAGAAAAATGAAAGTTTTACGAAATAAAATTTATGCATTTCCTGTTAAAGAAATCTCAATTTTCATAAAAAAATAAGCTATTTGTTGGAACATGGTAGACATGAATGACATTTTGAATTTACATTATTACATTTTTCACACAAAGGCATTTCATATTTCCACACTTTCTTTTGCACATTTACTTGACGAAACTTCCATAGGACTGAGCAACTGCAACTGCCCGAACAAGAATTTCGTGATCAAGAATATCTCCAATTCTAAGCACGTTCTTAGAACATAAAATGAGCTGTGATTTCTTATATATATGTTTCAAAAATCTTTCAGAAGTTCCAAATCGGTGGAAACTATTCTGTGTTACACTCACTACAACTGCCAATATATTGCACGAATCATTATTTGCTTTCCCTAAGCACTTTATATGTTACCGGCAAAATTTGAAATCCGGTATTCTATAGAATGCCTAGGCATTGTATAGAATGCTTAAAATTAGTCGGAAATGTATGAAACGATTCATATTTCACGCATTTCCTAGGCATTCTATAGAATGCCAAATGACAAACCAGCAAAGTATGAAATGATCTTCGATTCCTTTCGAATATCACGTGCATTTCAATTAATTCAATACTTCACATATTACATTTCTGATAACTTTTGTGTGTGTTTAAAGGAAACGAGGGATGCACTTGCATGCAAAAAATGTCGTCAAAATATTCATACCTTCTGTGGCCAGATGATAAAATGATAAAATGATAATGATGATAAAATTTTGTGCACCCTTTGTTTCAAAACTGAAAATGCTATTGAAGGTAAAATAAATTCTAAAATCAATCTGGAAATACAAGCCCCCCCCAAAAAAAAAATGAAAATGAATTTGGGAAAACAATTTCACAACACTTCAAACAACCAGTTCTTTGGGAACTACTGTACGAGTTCCTATTCCTGACGTCGACAAAGGGGCGAGGTGATTCGCGCAATATATTGGCAGATTTTTATATTCTGTATTTATAGAATACAGAATCTATAGAATCTATAGAATGTCTGCGTTTTATACTTTGCCGGTATCCTATATAATAGCCTAATTCTTTTTTCATACTTTGCCTAAATAGCAATTGTCGTTCTACAGAATGCCTAAGGGAAGCATGTAATAATTCTCATATTTCATACTTTGCCTAAAAACGTCTGGCATAATGTACAATGCCTAGGCATTCTATAGAATGTCGGCGTTTCATATTTGCCGGTAACCTATATAATAGCTTAATCAGGACCTTTTTTCATACTTTGCCTAAATAGCATTTGCCGTTCTACAGAATGCCTAGGTATTATATGCAATGCCTAAGGAAAGTATGTAATAATTCTCATATTTCATACTTTGCCTAAAAACGTCTGGCATAATATACAATGCCTAGACATTCTATAGAATGTCGGCCTTTCATACTTTGCCGGTAACGTATATAATAGAGAGATGTATTTCATACTTTGCCGGTTTATCATTTAAATATATGAATGCCTAGACAATATAAGAAATATTTAATCGTTTCATGTATTGTCTCAGTTTTCGGCATTCTGTAATGTGCCTAGGTATTCTATAGATGGATGGATTTCATACCTTGCCGATAACATACATATGAAAAAAAACTACGTACCCAGTGATCTTGAAACTTTGGTAAGCTATAGGATATATGACAAAACTAACTTAAAAACTTTTCTCCCTTCTCTAACAGTGTATCTCTTTCGCTTTGAACATATACAAAACAGAGCCCTTTTCCTTTATTCGTAAATTCGACTTAAAGTAGAAACTTTTTAGATTAATATAGTAGTAATGTTTAGGTTTATATGAGTAATGTTAGCAGTATTGTTTGGGAAGGGGAAGGCATTTCTGTTTTTTCTATAATCAGTGCTTA
The DNA here is from genome assembly GCF_044657685.1 of Stegodyphus dumicola. NCBI lineage: Eukaryota > Metazoa > Arthropoda > Arachnida > Araneae > Eresidae > Stegodyphus > Stegodyphus dumicola. The sequence goes on from NC_140770.1 coordinate 158,228,370, forward strand.
ATATTTCCGGTAAAAATATCAAGACCGGATGTTGTATTACAGCCAATTAATATTGTTATTCACGTAAAGTCACCATTTATTTCAGCTGTTTCTTATCGCATAAAATCACAGCTTTCTATTCTTTAATTTCAACCGTAAACATGGCAAATGGTTCATGACGTGAAAATAATATCGTGAACACATTACTTCTAGTATAAACTTTTGGAAAAAAGAAAAGCTTTTCAAAGATTGCTTTAACTTCTCTCTCTATCCTTCAACTTTTATTTCATATTTTTAAGAACTTGTAATTTGTAGCTACTTCGGGCATCTAAACACTAGTGGGTTGTTACCCGAATCTCTGGATATATTCTGCGAGAGAGCTGGCCGAAAATATGAAATAATGGGTACTCTGGTATTATCGCAACCACTTTGGCGCAATCTGGCGAATTTTTGAAGAAGAAAAAGAATGGCATTTCAAATCGGAGAAAGTTGTTTATTTCATATCATACGTGTTATTAAGTACATATTTTAATTTTGGTTAGATAAGTATTAAGAACGCCTATAAAGTGCAGTTTTAAGAACGCATATACCTCTCCCGGAATTTATTGGTCGCTCATGAGTCTATGGGACCCATCAAACAATGAAGTTGATGCTATTAGTTTCTCACAGGAATTAAGTTTTATTTGTGTCAACCGAAGAAGGCACGGCGATATGGGGTTCTTCAAAATGGTGGAAAAAGAAAAATTGTGGTACAGCAAGACACTGTTTGAAATCGTACTCAGCGGATTTCATGTGCTAACAGAAAGATGTAGTTGAGGGTTAAAAAACAACTTCGAAACTATTTTAGAAGCGATTGCCAAACATTTTCCATCCGAAATGAAGAAAAATTAATTATATCAAATGACTGCCAAAGTTAGAGAATCTCCGTTAGTATACATGCAAAATTTTTCTTACCGTACTTAAAATTTAGTGTTCTTAATGGATTGTAATACGTATAAGTACTGAGATGGATATACAGATAATTCCTTTAGATGCTGCATTTGTTCGTGCTTCATGTATATCATTTATTTTTCAATTAAAACTTTTATGACCATTTTCATCAAGTTGGGGATGAAATTATATATCGAAACGATGGTTTTAATGGCAAACAAGGGCATTAATCAAAAATGATGAAAAACGCGGAATGAAATTAGGCGAAACTGCAACCTTATTTTGGTGTAGATTTCAAATAAAATTAAAATACTTGCGCAGAATGTTTTGGGTCCTGAAGAACGAGCCCAGTGTCAGATCGCGCTTGAGATCGATGGAGTTTTATATAAAATCTACGCCAAAATAAGATTACTGTTTTGTTTAATTTTAAGAGTGTTAATGTTCATATTCTTTTCTAATCTATATATGTGCTTAGAGCCAAATTCAGCTTACTTCTTCTTGTGTATCAATTTAAATTTTTTATTGATTAATTTAGAAGTTTAATTATCTAGTTAATTAATTTAATTCTTTTAAATATTATTTCATTAATAAAAGATGGATATATGTTCGTGTATTAGTGACCGAATAAAATCCCACAGTCATGATTTCCTACATGAAAAGTACTCACGTAGATACAGGGTGTTTATAAAGTCCCGGACCCATTTTGATGTTTAATAACTCATAAAATAATGAAGATATAAACAAATTTATGGCATTTATGGATAGAATAACTTATATATTTTCCTTTTCAGGTTTGAATATCTTTACTTTTGTAAATATCGTTTGCTTATTAATTGCATTTAAATCTTTCTGGCATTGTTAATCGCCATAATGTGCGCATATGGGGATCTGAAAACCCTCATGAATACCGTGAGGCACAAAGGGATTCCCCAAAGGTTAATGTGTGGTGTGGACTAATGCACGACCGAGTCATTGGGCCTTTCTTTTTTACAGAAAAGACGGTGTCATCAGTCGTATACTTAGACATGTTGGAAAACTTCGCATTTCCACAACTAGAAGAGCTTCAGCCACACGTCTTTTTGCAACAAGATGGTTCACCACTTCATTGAGGTACCATCGTTCGTAATTCTTTGAATGACCATTTTATAGGAAGATGGATTGGGCGAAGAGGTCCAATTCCTTGGCCACCCAGATCACCTGATAACGCCGCTGGACTTTTTCTTTTGGGGATTTGTAAAGGACAACGTTTACAGGAGGAGAGTGTCGAACATGGATGACCTAAAAGCCAGAATTACAACCGCAATAGCCTCTATGGATGCCGACATGCTTGCCGGTACCTGGCGTGAAATTGAATATCGTCTATTGAAAGAAATATTCTCCGTGCGACGAAGGGGGCACACGTGGAAGTTCATTGACAATGGTCATGAAACGTTTTGAGTCTATCTAACCATTTATGTTATTAATGTTAATCTATCTTTATTATTTTATGAGTTATTAAACATCAAAATGGGTCAGGGACTTTATAAACACCCTGTATATCTATGCAATTTCTTTCAGTATAAATAACAATATATGTTTCTCTCTATATATATATATTTGAAATAAAATGTAAAATTTTAAGATTTGTTTTGTTTCGGAACTCGTAAAATGCGATGAAATTTTGAAATAAAATTTTGCCTTGTATAAATAAAAAATTATTTTCAGTGTACGCATATAAATTCGTGTGGGTGTTTATCCGTGGGGGTGCTTTGCATGGGCAGTTATAACTGTTCACATTTTTCTTAATCAACATAATTTTTAAATATTATATTCTGAATATTAATAGCAGTTTTTAAACTTTCTGTTTTTCTCAATTAAACTTGATTTCTCAATTAAACTTGATTCTCAATTAAACTCCATAACTGCTTCCGGCTGATATCCTTTGCCGTGATCTAAAATATCTTATCTTATCTAATCTAGTCAGGTAACTAAACAACTTGACCGAATAAGCGTCCAATTTTAAGCCGAGCGTCCTGATTGGCTGCCCGTATCATTTAACCCTTAACCACCACGGCTTCTGTGTGTATTGAAAGAAATATCTTCTGAAACAAATTTAGTTTTAGTTCTTGGAATATTTAACCCTTTCACTTAGACATTTTAATTAAGATAAACACTATGGATGTTTATCTGGGGTGAAGTGTGTTTCTCTTCTGGTATCGGTACAAAGTCCTGTGTACTTGTTAGGGGAAGTTTATTACAAATTCACAGCTTGTACATCCAATTCTTGTAATTGAATCTGAGACGAACCTGTTGTTAATTTGTGATTATCACCAAATGGTTCATCAAACAAAGACAAACTATACTGAAACAACAGTTTTTATTAACGAGCTATCAGAACTGTTACGCAGAAAACCTGATTTAGAAGGAAATGTCTAATAGTAGAGAGAAAACGGTTAAATATATGCCATGTCTCAAAGTGAGAATTGCCACGTCTCAAAAATATATGTCATGTCTCAAAGTCAATGTAAATAGCCTGTCTCAAAATGACCGACAAGAACATACAGACTATACAAATCAATGTTAAACTGAAAATCGTCTTTCAGTAGTAGCCATACATCCAGGGCGCTAATTTTAATGAGGCTGTAAACTCTATATGTGACAAAAATTAATTTAACTAAATTACTAAGTTTATAAGAGTTCATGGCAGATTTCACGAATAAATGAGCTCAAGGTCAGAATCACTTGACATTTATTGAAGTTCCAAAAGATTATACTTCATAAATTTCGTGATGATGGATAAAGTCCCAACGTCCAAAGTCCCAAATAGCTGAAAAACCTTCTGTTGAGCTACAAATACAGTCAGTAAATTTATTTCTAAAGAACAAGAAAACCGAGAGCACTAAAAGTATCGAAAGTGCAAGAAAGCACAAGAAACACCGAAAGTATAAGAGAAAAAGTTTTGGAAAATGCACATTGAAAATAGGCAATGTCCGTGTCAAAAATCGCAAGTTATTTCACGGAATACAAAAACCTAATTTTGTAATTCATTCCACTAAATGATTCACCAACTGCTTCCAGCCGTTTTTTTTTTTTTTTTTTTTTTAAGATATATATATAAGATTTTTGCTCTAAGGGAAGGAGAAATTTAATTTCGGAAGTTCCAGCCTCTGAGCTTTCCTTTTACAACGTTTCTCAAACTTTTTACTCTAGAGCAAGCTGGAAAAAATTTTTTTTCGTGATAGTTCAGTATAACAAATTTATGTTCACAGCTAACTGTATACTGATTTAAGTAGTAGGTACAATACAATGATCTGATTATCCAATTAAATATGACAATTATTACCAATATCTTCCAGCAATGAGTTTTTTTTTTTTTTTTTTTTTTTTTTTTTCCGTAGAGCCCACCAGCGGCCGAGCGGTAAAGACGCTGAACACTGGTAGTTCGGTCTGAGGTTCGAATCCCGCGAACGGGCTGGCTGCATGGGCGTTTTCGTGGTTTTCCCCATGTGTAACGTGTATACGAGCCAGTTTCCCTTAGAAAGTCCTCCACGAAAGGCATCCCTCCCTTTAGGCAGATAGCCCTCGTGTGCTTTGCCATAATTAAATACACCAACACCTTTTCCCGTAGACTTTTTTGTCTACTATATTAGCCTACAGTTTTTTTTTTATAGATTTCCTCCTATTGCCAATATTTATCGTATTGTTCAGTTTTCCATTTTATATTAAGTTTATAATGTGTCCACTGAGTTACGCGATACATTAAAATCCGCCTTTATTCCATTGGAAAAAGAATTGCTTTCATTAAAGAGTACTGTGACCAGTTCTGGGTATTCTTTCACGATTATTCGTGTTCTTTCAAGAGCTTTTAAAAAGCTCGCTTTTCTTATTTTCAATAACGGAAAACAAAATTATGAGATATGGTTGCATCTTTGGTGTCTTCTTAAATCTAAATTCTAGCCTTCTGGCTGTAAGTGATAACCAAGGATAGGAATACGTGGAATAATTTTGGTAATTTTATAAGAAAGTAAACGAGGGCTGTTTGTGGAAGGGAAGGAATGTGTTCCTGAAGGGTTTTTTTTTAAGGGAAAGTCTTTCGTATATCCGTAAAGAAACTCATATTCACATAAACCCAAAACTGCGGAAACTTCCATACACATGCATTCAGCTCAGTCGCCAGAATTTGAATATGGGTCCATCTATCACAGTTTAGCAGTTTTATTGTTCGGCATCAAGCTCTGGTAACGAATGAACTAATTAGAATTCCTTTTTCGCGATTTTTTTTCTTGATTATTATGAATACTAGCCAGTTTCGCTTAGTCCTTCACGAAAGCATCCTTTCATTTGCAGGTAGTATCGCGTACTTTACCTTAATTAATTCAGCCAGCCAACCGAACCATTCGAAAAAATATCAGCTGTCCATCTTTAGATAATCTTGATTTAAAGTAAATAATGAATATTTTAATAGAAAAAAGTTCTGAAGGAAGTTTTAACGCAAAAAATTCTAATATGCAATATACATAATTTCGTGGTTTTCCCCGCTTGTGAATATGAGCCAGGTTCCTTTAGAAAGTCCTCTACAAAGGCATCCCTTTCCCTGTGCAAATAGCCGTCGTGTGCTTTCCCAAATTCAAGTAACCTGATTATAACTGTCAATCAATTTTTACAGTTTAGGCTATTTTTAGGCTCATGGTAAAGCACGCGAGGTCTTCGTGAAGGATTTTCTAAAGGAAAATTACCTTACACGTGGGAAAACCGGCAACTCAGACAGCGGTTTCAAAAAATGGAGAACTTTTCATTCGAGTTACGGTGAGAAGACGTTTAAGTTCCGAATAAGTTAGGTCTTCATTGTCATGTAAAAGTCATATGATATGGATTATTCTAGAAATGACGCAATTTAGAAAAAGTTATTACTAAATTTAGAATACAGAGGGAAGTACCTAAATTAATATGAAGAATGAAGGAGCTATTGCTAATTTAAGTTATAATTTCGATTTACACACACTATTCTAGAAATGGCGCAGTTCAGAAAAAATTATTACTATTTTTAGAATAGAGAGAGGAAGTACTCGAATTAAAATTAGGAATCATACACACATATAATGTAAGACATTCATCATTAAGATTTCGCGCTTTGTAGCAGATTTATTTTTCCCCTGCGGTTCCGATAGCTCATACCTAAAGTAGCATCTTGTACTATAATTTGTATTGCAGCTGTATGAGGTCGCAGAAACTGTGCACAGTTTGAAATTGTTTAAAATTACTATATATAAAATTTACAAAAATATATTGGCCAATCTTAGGGGACAAAATTTTTGATTGCAAGCTTTCTGTTTCAAGGTCAAATTTTAACTAAAAAATAAAACTATTGTCAGGATATGAACAGTATTTAAGGGGCGTTATGAAGATCGGCTCGCGAGCTGACAGTGCATGTGTGGCACTAGTTTGTGGATTAGCACGAATGTGGAACTGCCGCCAACAACGTTTCGTTCACTTCGAGGTCGAAGTTCGTGACCATGACAGGCGGTTAAACGATAACCCAGGGGTTCAGCGGATGAGACCCGCCCGAGCGAAAGTCTTGGGCAACGCACACGCGCGGTCCTCTTTGCGAAACCTGGACGTGCTTGTTCCACGCGGAGCCCTTTTGTAGTGGGTCCTTTGTTTCCCATTTGTGGGTCAGCTGGCCCTTCTCTTATCTTTTTAATTTTGTAAACACTCGAAGCCGCTCGTCCGAGAAATGTGTCACAATGGATTAGCTCGTCGAATGACTCCGCAGGATAAAGCTTTTGCGTCACTGCTGGTCGACGGTGCAATGTTTCGCAAATAGTCGCCTGACCTCTTCACTCTGGACTCGCTGAAAGGCTGAAGCATACATTAATTTTCTCGAAATTAAATGGGAAAAGCTGATGCAAAAATGATGTTTGGCGTTTACCAAATTCTATTATTAAAACGTTTGAGCTCCTTTTCGTTAGGCCAGGCATGGTCAACCTAGTCCCTACCGCCCACTAATGGACGCTTTAAACTTTCTTGGTGGGTGATAGAGGTTTTTGTCTGATGATGAGGATCAAGAAAGATCGAAACGCACTCGCACATACATCGATGTGTACATACGTGAAAGTTGAGTTCTCTACTTGACTTCTCTCCCTGTTTCCATAGGAGGCCCACCAGCGGCCGAGCGGTAAAGTCGCTGAACACTGGTAGTTCGGTCCGAGGTTCGAATCCCGCGAACGGGCTGGCTGCATGGGCGTTTTCGTGGTTTTCCCCATGTGTATCGTGTAAAGGAGCCAGTTTCCCTTAGAAAGTCCTCCACGAAGGCATCCCTCCCCTTAGGCAGATAGCCCTAGTGTGCTTTGCCATAATTAAATAAATCAAACCCTGTTTCCATATATTTATAGGTCTTTGTCACTTCTCTTAGATATTGTTCTGTGAATACAGTGCACATAACATGGTTATCACATCCAATACCGAGTGACACTCTAAGAGAAACGAGGTTTTTCCTTTTCTTACCACTGAAGGGCTTCTAGCCGAAACAATTTTGCTGGAACCGATGTCTCGACTAGCTATGTGGAACATAAACTTGCTGTTTATTATAAGTATACAAATTTAACTAAATATTTTTTTACTAAACCTCCACCCAAAAAATTACTTTGCAGCTTCGCAGAATAAAGTTACAGAGGAACCGGTGGGCGGTAAGGAAATTTGAAATAGGAAACTCTATAAAGTGTTTCCCATTTCTATAAAGTACTGGAAATGGGAAATAATAGAAAGGTTGACTATTCGTGGGTTAGGCTACAGTTTCTCAACGAGGGCACTATCGGCCACCGCTGAGCGCTGAGAAAATCTACTGTGAGTATAAGAAAGCAATGGGCAATAACGGCACACTTGACAGAAATCGTTTGCTTAAAAAATTTTGAAACAGTCGGGGACTCATACAACTTAAACCCCTCATGATCTTCGAATATGTGACTGTTGCAAGAATTGGGATATTTTATTTATTTTAAAAGCAATTACTTCAAACGTTTTACAGCTGACTACATAATATAGCTGCTTTGGAAACTAGTAACCAGAAAGTTTGTGTTGCCACAAATATTTTTGTAATTTAATACTCTTTGTGACAAAATATTTCGCCACGTTTACACCTTGCGCACATGATATTTTAAAAATGGCTAATGGTACATACTTGAAATTGGATGGAATTCTTTATATGGGCACTATTTTCTAACTGAACCAACAATCTGATGAATATTTTAATACTAAAAATTTTATGGACGAAAACATTACAAATTTTGTTAATAAAATACATTTTATAAACTCAACTCAAAATTTAAAAAAAAAAAAAAATTAACATGAAATTTTTAGAATTTTAGGTTCACAGTAGTTTCCAAATGTTATAAAAACTGTATATTAAATATGAAATTAAATTATGAAACAGAATGTTTTAAACTTGTTGGAAACATGACGAAAAATGTTGTCACAAAGCGGATTAAATTATAAAAATATTTGTGGCAGTACAAACTTTCTGATTAGTATTTCAGAAAGCAGCTATATTATGTAGTCAGCTGTAAAAAGTTGGAAGTAATTGCTTTTCAAATAAATAAGTTATCCCAATTCTTGCAACAGTCACCTTTTCGAACATCTTATGGGTTTTAAGGTGTATGAGTCCCCTTAAACATTCACTTGCTGACACGAATGTTACAGTCATTTACAGTAAATATGCTAGATCCTGCAGTCGATCCTTTGCTTAAGTTGGTTTAAGTTTCATTTAAATTCATTTTTCTGTTCCAAAGGAACGAAGTTATAAACTGTCAGTACAATATTCTAACCATGAGTCATAAATGTGTTCTCTGAGGTGATTTTCACTGGCTAGTCCACCTCCTGTCTGATATAGAGACTCAGCTGGGATATCCCGGTCTCCGTGAAGTGGTTTTCATTAACCGGAGCACATGACTTTATCTGATGGATCTCAAATATCCGCAGCAGAAAAGAAAAAGTCTAAAATGTCATGATTTCTGTTGTCACCTTCTGAAAGGGGAAAGAAATATTGACTTACGAGACATAACGAGAATTTCTGCCTCGGCTGACTTGCAAAAAGGTTAGGTTAGGTTAGGTTAGGTTATTTAATTACGGCAAAGCCTCGAGGGCAATCTGCCTAAGGGAAAGGATGCCTTCGTGGAGAACTTTCTAAGGGAAACGGGCTCGTATACACAACTTGCAAAAAGTTAATCAATTAAAGCAAAGCAGTTTAAGGATTATTTGCGTATGAAAGAGATTAAGGGAAACTGGCTCATGTCTTTGTTACTCATGAGAAAAACCTCATGCAGCCAGCCCGCTCGCCAGGGTTTCTGTTTGAACTACCAGTGCTGAGTCACTTAACAACTCGGCCGCTGCAAAGCTGCAAGCACTTTAATAACAGCCACTGTTATGAGGAAGTTCCACCAACCAGTCTTGCCTCTTTGAGCCTCAGGTAAATACGTATTATCGCAACCACCTTGGCCTAGTTTGACAAATTGTACGGGAAAAAAAAAAAAAAGAACAGTTACTCTTATTATCAAAATTATTTATAACATACATTATTAATTACGTATTGTCTGTTTCAACCGTATATTTATTCCCACAGCCAATCAGTAAACCTAGATGCAAACGGGCTTTTGTTGTGGTGATATTTCGTTGCGATGGATGCCTTCGTGGAGGACTTTCTAAGGAAAACTGGCTCGTATACACGTTTACACATGGAGAAAACCACGAATAGGCCATGCAGCTAACCCGTTCGCGGGATTCGAACCTCGAACTACCAGTGTTCAGCGACTTTACCGCTCGGCCGCTCGTGGGCACGCGATGGCTTTGAGATAGGATTCTTATAGCAATTTTGCGGTAAAATAATATGCTCCTGCAGAAATTTCACCTCTATTTTTTTTCTACTATAGAAAAATCCTACAAGCACAAATTTTAAAAATCCAGTTTAAAAAAAATTAATCATAATTATAAAAATCATTGGAACTTAAAATACTACAATGGCGACGTTTGAAACTGAATATTTGTCACGCGAATGGTTGCCTGAATAATTATGCACGTTGGTATCAGAGTTTGTTTAGAAGTTTGGGCGAGTTTTACCATGGTGGTTGCGATAATACGTAAGTACCGAAGCACAAATTGTTAAGATTTGAATAGTTTAGGATTCACATCTATCACAGTTATTTATGAAATTTGCACTTTTTTGTATTTTATTATTGGTTACTTAAATAGGTTATGCCTCCTTTGAGCATAGCAATTCAGAATCAAATTCCTGTGCAACGAAAACTTGATATGCACTTCATAGATTGCGAAAAACATACATTTATCGAAGCACAGCAGCCCCTTTCCCCCCTAATTTTTTTCTTCTTTCATTTGCGGAAAATCCGTTGCGAATCCGAGAATGAGACTATCTCAAACAGGATGTTGCGTAGTTTCTTTTTCGGAGCTGAAATCGCTGCCATTTGTTTCACAGCTCATGAATCTAGTATTAAAGAAGAAATGGGGAGAGAGGGGGGTGCTGCGAAATAATTCGCATGCTGTGCCTGAATCCCTAATCATCTGACCAAATGAAAGTGAAATTTCTATCCTAATTTGTGTTGAAGATTTCGTTGTTGGAATATGAACACCAAGAAAATTGCGATAATATGAAATAATAATGGGAAAAAAAAAACCTAATAAAAAGTATCTGCACTGTGAAAGCCATACTGTATCTTGTAAAATATATAAAAACTTTGCTGCAAATACTAAAATTTGATATTATAAAAGTATTTTGTGACAGTTTCAGTATTTTAAAATACCTTCTGATTAAATACTTGAAAAGATGTTAGGTAGGTTATTTGAGTACGGGAAAGCACTCGACGGTGAATACGGCAAAGCTTAAGACGAGGAATGCTTTCGTGCGGGACCTTCTAAGGAAGGGATGTTCAGCCTTTTGCATGCCATGCACCAATTTTTGACAGACGAGTTCAGCTGCGCCAGCTCGAACACTTTTATACCTTCTTATGCTCATGGTTATAGACAATTAATATAGAAGTATGTTTATAGACATAAAATTTTTTAAATGATTTAATACATTATTTACCATTAATGAAACTTTTGAGCCAGTTTGGATTTCGCTTGTCTTTAAGTGCCCGGTGTTCAATGTTAGTTGGAGTTACCGGAGTGCCCGGTGTTCAATGTTACTTGGTTGTTACTTGGAGCAACAGAGAATCTTCAAATCTGTATCAGTTATTCGTGACGTGTTTTGCTTTTAATAAATTTCATTGAAGAAAATGCTTGTTCCCATCTGTATGTTGTTCCAAACAGACATATATAATTTTTTGGCAAATTATCTTAGCTCTGGGAAATGTTCACATAGTAGTGAACGCCAGAAGCAATTTGACCTGTGGAAGACCCTCATCAAATTTCGGTTTTAAGACTGTATTTTTTTATTTTATTTATTTATTTATTTATTTATTTATTTAAAATTCAACCAGTTCCGTTTGTTTTCTGCTAGGCGTCTGCATTATGTTTTGTTCACTATTATAAAGGCGAGAATATGCAGTGTTCTTCATTAGTAAAATCGTGAAAACGGCTTTCAGATGTCTCTTGATTTTTCTTCCTTGTACGAAGTAAGGAGAACATTCCAATATAAAATTAACATCACCCATGAATCACAGCCGCTTTGGTACTATTCGGTTTCGAGGGCCGTAAAAAATCGCCTAACTATTGTTGATGCCAATGCTGCCAGAAATAACTGCGGCAGCCCTAATAATTGCAGCGAAAAAGGAAGTACGAGTATAATAGTAAATAACTATCTAAGATTGATGTTTTAATTTAGATGAAAGGTTATTTTCATATAATACTTTTTTATTATTATAATTTATATAAAAAAGGCTAAACATGACTGAATGGAAGCATAAGAGTAAATAACTATTTCAGATCATTATTATAATTTATATAAAAATTGCTAAACATAACTGAATGGATGCCTGCATCGCTATTTCGCTACCGACTTATCGCTAAAGCATAATTACATCTCGTTGGTTTTTCAAACGTAATTTTCTATAATGAATGATGCCTTTTCTTTGAAAATATTCTCGGTAAAGTGCAGAATCGCTCACTTATTTGTTTGCCGCTTTTTACAAGGGTAAAAACAATTGAATTTTTGTCAATTTTCTTTTACTTTTTAAGTGAAAATAGGTCGATGTTTACATAGATAAAGTCAAGGGTGTGCGCAATGCCATTTTCGTGCAATTTTAGGATTTTTTTTTAAGTGAAAATAGGTCGATGTGCACATGGATACCGAGTATGTGCAATTCTTAAAAACGCGTCAAGCAGTGGCTGATTCTGCACTTTACCCAAAATTCTATTGCAAACTTTTCATCATGGACAATTCCCAAATTGTTAAATCAGTAGGATATCAAAACAGGATTTAAAAATTAAACTAGTATTTCAATGGGCGTCTTTAGAAATATAGAACTATATAAACTTACGCAATTTGAAATCAACGCGTACACTAGATTTGGCACGCTGTTAAATGGGTGCTTTTGCTAGATTTGGCGCTTTTGCGTATACATTTTCGCTGCAATTTTTTTACGGCCCTCAAAACCGAATAGTACTGCCGCCTTAATCTTCGGAGCCGCGTGCTTGAATGCGATTAACGGGTTTTGTATTTTTGAAGCCGTGTGAGTCAACGGTGCTTCACACACACAGAGACAGATTTATACGGTTAAAATTATTTGTACGGCCTTATGAAGTTACTCCGCATTCTTGGTTTTCGGCTTGTGGAAGCTTTTTTTTCCATAAATTGTAATATGATTTTTTGTATACTTAAATCGGAAATGTTTACGCCGGGTATAAGTGTGAGAAGCAGCTGCTTTAATATGTTCAGTTTTATTAGAGGTTGGAAATCCTTTTAGTTACAGTTTTCAATATTCCATCATTTTTCCGCTTAGCTCGAATTTATTCAGCATTCAATTCCAATATTAAACGAAAAGTTTCTAATCAGATATAAAAGTGATACGAATAAAATTTATGTGGCTTTATACCAGTAAATTTAGCATGGTTATTTTTTTTAATAACTGAAAAAATCAGACATAGTCAGATTTCATTAAGGCAAAATATGTGATTGAGAAGGGTTGATTCTGCATGTTAATTCGTGGAACATTTTGCCAGCGAAATGGCAAATATCCACATTCTTTTCATTGTGTAGAGCTAAGATGTACTGTTAATAAGAATTTTAGCTTTATGTAAAGTTTTAACGCATTCGCTTATCTCCTTAGGCAGTAGTATAAACCTAGCTAAGTTATTAGTATTTATACCATCAAGAAATATCGACAGGATATTCCTCTTTTTTTTTTTTTTTTTTTCATTTTACCTGTCGTGGGAGCCGGCATCTCTTGAAAATTATTAACGCGATTCATTAAAATTATTCTCGTGATTATCTGGATGATCAGCTGCTGCTAAAAATGTTTTACAGTTATCTTTAAGTCATTATGCCACAAAGATTTTTGATTCAGTTTAGCGTGCTTGAGAGTATCATGATAAATATTCGTTTATGGCTGAAATAAATCCCTCTACTTCGGAATACACAAAAGGTATACAGCTTGAAATTTCTAGTAGCTAGTAATACTAAGAAATGTTTCACACACAGAAAGAAACTTAATCACTCCCACGTGGATTTCTCATAGCTCATTATCGTTGAAGAGAACCCTCTAAAGTGGATAATTTCACGTTGGCGACGCTATGCCCCTCTCATCATTCATCAATCATGTGCGGCAGGTAACGGCAGCGGACATCTGACCTTACCACTCCCCACTAATTTCTGTAGAGATCTGGTTTTGATGCTTCAGGTAATGCACACTGCATACGTAGTGATTAGCCATCACTGGATACTGACACATTCTCACGCTGTATCTTTATTTAGTTCTTCAGTTTATAAGCTTGTCATGAATTCAGTGAGCTTCTGTTCAGATTTGACAAACGGCATTTTCATGTTAGCTGCTCAATATCTTGTAAATCCATGCCACATCAAAGAACACGGGATCGAACAAGTCGCAGTATCTGCTATCTTTACCTATTTGGATACTTTTTGTGAAGTCCAGTTCTCTAATTCATAGTTTTTACGTTTGGTTAAGTACATTTTAAACAAATTGGAAGGGGGCCAGTCCACATTTCCTATCTCTGATTCTCTTGTTTTGTCCATTCAATATATTTAGTCCAGTAATATTATACATGTGTTTAGTACAGCAATATATTAATGTGATATATATACAGGGTGTTTTTGAATTCGACCGACAGATTCACAGGGATGATAGTAAGGATAAAAAGAATGAAAAATTACCATAGAACAGGGGTCACAAACCACGTTTAGTGGGTGAAAATCGCAAAAATAGACGTTGATACGGATTAGGAGCACTGCTGCGGCCAAGGGGGGGGGAATCTCGTATGCAAATTTTCTATGTGTATGGGGTAAATAAAAGCAGCGAGCAGCTATTTAGGGGCACTGCAGAATTCACGGGTGTTAAACTTCATTCGAAAATATGTCATAATATAATACACAAACGAAGAATGTGCGGATATGCATCCGATTTACAGCCGAGCAGGTGGCAATGGACGCTTAGCACAGAAGGATGTACCAAAAGCAATATCACCTTCACGGGATCCTTCCATATAACGAGGTGTAATGCAGAGAAAGAACGCAGTATGCGCACACATGAAACAGAAAACCTAGTACTGCAGTGGTTTGCCTTTTCCCCATCGACTAGTACACGATCGGTTGCAACTGAACTGGGTGTTCGTCATAAAATGGTGTGGAAGGTTCTGCTTGCAGAAAACATGCACCCCCTTCCACATGCAGAAGGTCCAACTCCTAGACGATGACGAATATTTCTTTCGGGTAGAGTTCGAACGCTGGATGCTTGATGCCACAGAGAATGATTTCGTTTTATTCTCAGATGAAGCCTGGTTTACGAGAAAAGCCGTGGTCAACATGCACCATGCGCATATGTGGTCGTTCTAAAATCCCCACAGCGTTGTCTCACTGAAAGTGCTACAGAAGTTCAGCATTAACATCTGGGCAGGGACATTCGAAGATCATATATTAGGATATTACCTTCTGCTCGAACGCTTCAATGGCGTAAATTACCTTCTGCTCGAACGCTTCAATTTTCCTACAGCATGCTTTCTCTGATTTGACAAAAGGAATATCGGGCACTGTGCACCACGACATGTAGTTCATGCATGATGGTACACCAACGCGTTTGCGGTGCCTATCCACCTCGGTGCTACATATCCTGGGAGATGGATTGGCCGTCGCACTTCCTAGACTTCAATCCCTCGGATTTCAGATGGCCCTTCTTCTAGGGCCATCTGACGCCTGTGGATACACTAGAGGATTTGACAGCACGGATCATCTTCGCTTCAAGAGACATCGCCAGCACACCAGTATTTTGAACGTGTCGGGCAATCCTTCGACCGTCGGTATCGGCTGTCAAATGACCGTCGCGCCCACAGCTTCGAACAGTTCCTATAAAACTAACTCGTTGTCTCCTTTCTGACTCTGAACGGTCATGCATTGCAATCCTACTTTATGTCAAATAATTTTTTTCCTACTTATTATTGGCCCCTTTTGTTTCATTCGACGTCACACCCTTCATAAATATGTTTGCGATTTTCTTCCACTAAGCATGGTTTGCGACGCCTTGTTCAATGTCAATGTTTCATCCTATTGATGCCGACTATCACCTCTCTGAATATGTAACTCGAATTCGGAAACTCCGTACATATACAAGGTTTTTTAATTGATTGATTTTAGAATTTAAATTTGTTTCTCTTTTCCAGATCTTCCGAGTCAAGTGCCACCTTTAACTCCAGGGACCAATCAGAAAATGACGCAAGCGCTGGCGGCTAGCTTCAGCAGTTGGGAGAAAGAGAGAGACTTGTATAATATTCTTAGAGGTACGTCTATTTTGAAACTTCTGGGCTCACTATCAGCCGAACAGTCGTTCGAGTCGGATTCAGATTCCATCGAATGGATAACTGCCAGGGGCATTTTCATGATTATTCCTTGTGTAAAACGGATACGAACTAATTTTCCTTATGAAGTAACCAACCTTACTACTTTCCATACCATATAAATTGCTGAAGCTATAGCAGGGAAATTTAGTTATCTCTCGCAGAGAATTAACATGGGACTAATTAAAATTAATACTTAGATTTTGTGATGAATTTATACCGCCAGCCATTAGGTGGCGCTTCAGGCTTTCTGTCTTTGGAATAATTTTGATTCTGTGCGGAGAAATGAAGTCATAAAAGTGTTAAGCCAAAGAATCTGAAGGTGTGAGTCTAATAATTCGCATGATTGAAAAAAAAAAAAAAAAAAAAAAAACATAGGTTATCTATGTAAAATTATGCACGTATGTGTTAAGATCATTGATAATTTATGTGAATGTCACTTACCTCTGGAATTAATATTACCTGTGGCGTAGCTAGAACTTTAGTCGCACGGGCGCACCCTGAAATTGCTGTTCTCCTTGATATCCAAACAAATAACTAAAAAAGAATATCAAAATGACACCCAGAGAAATAAATTAAGACTTCGTATTCGTTTTTGAAGGAAAACTACAGTTCCAACTTTTTAAAAATTATATTATTATTTGTATTTCATTTATTTATTTATTTTGTTCTCAAAACCCTCGATTACATCGCAGAGGTCTATGATTACCCCAGCTGCTGCCATGCAGACAAAATGCAAAATAAACAGTTATAGTTCCTAAGTACTTCTTAAATATAAGATAAACATTTATGGTTCTAAAATACATTCTAAATGATTTTTAGTTAGAAAACTTTTCTCACAACCAACAGCGCTTATAGCAGTTGTAAGGAAAGTTCGTAATAGTATTACAGTATTTGGAACTTTGTTCTGAAGATTGTATTCTAGAATAAACCGCAAAAAATTAAAAGGACCGCCCTTTCACGTTCCTATTTTGCTTTCCGTGGCAATACCAGAATAAATAAATAAATAACCTCTGAACTATTTCTTTCTTAGAGAGGAATTCTTCCTTATTAATGCCACTGTATTCTTAATGTAGTTATGTTCGTAATGTTCATTAAAAAGCTTGAATGAAGTAAAAAAAGATATAACAAGAGTATGTAGCTGCTGGAATCTTGTGCTGATTTCTTTGAATACTTTTTCCAGAGTTATTTTTCTTCTCAATTTAATTCCATATGATAATTTAGACTCTCATAATTTTTCACCTGTGTCGACAATCCACTTGATGAACATTTATAAAATATTGTTTCGTGCAAAAAATCGTAACCGCAAAACATTTCGAGTATCATATTTCAAAGAATATATCCATTTTGACCGCTCTCGAATCCATTTGAACGACTTTTTTGCGTGATATCTGTATGTAAGTACAGAATAAAGGATATATATATATATATATATATATATATATATATATATATATATTCAAAATGGATTTGAGAAGGGTTTTTTTTTCGTGACGTCTATACCTAACTACGTACGAACGTATGTATGTGTCTCGCATAACTGAAAACCGATTAGCCCTAAAGCGATGAAATTTTGTATACAATACTGCTATAACATCTAGTTGCGCATGTCCTTTTTTTGTTGGAATCAGCACCACCAATATATATATCCACATATATATGTGTCTATAATCAATTCATCCTTTTATCCGTCTCGGTAGTCTGTTTTTTATTCTCATATATTGGTAAATTGTGCTTCTTTTGCTTTGAAAGTGATTGAAATATGTTGTTCTCGTGTCCCGGTTAAGTTTTTATGTCTTTAGTTAATCTGCATGCAATAGTTGTTGAATTATCAACAGTGTAAGTAGTGCTAGGCCTAACGTGGTGGCTATTTGTTTACATTTAGAACTCTTCGTAGTACAGTGAATTAAGCTAGTTTTCTAACCAGTTGCAATGTCTGCCCAGTGGGAGCAAAAGTTAACTTTAAACTTCTGTGCGCCGAAAATTTTGTCTTTCTGCCCGTTGGTCGAATTGAGAGTTTTTGCATAAAAACACTAATTTTAATTTCAAGAATTTTTTCTAAACTCTTTTAACAGTATTTAGTACTTTAGGTATTTCTGCATTTTACAGTTTTTAATGAAGTTGTTTTGAGTTTTTATGTATTTTTGCCTTGCTACGAATTGAAAACTGCATTGCTTGAATGATAAATATATCTCTAATGAAATTCGAGGTAATAAGTTTAAATAAAGTGCAGCAAAATAAGTGGGCAATGTTTAATAGGCTGTATTAGTCATATACTATCCACAATAGAATTTATATATATATATTTTTTACTTATTTTCTATTACACAGAGTAAGTGACGTATAAAATTGCTTGATAAATTAGACAACGATATTAGTCAGCTTTTTGGTAGCCAGTGCAACTAAAATTATAACTTTTACCACTAATGCAATAGATACGCGATACATTATTTAAAATGATTACTTTTCGTACATATTCAGGAAGCATATACGGTATTTCCTTCCTCCTTCCTGCATGCCTTTGTGGGGTAACGGTAGCACACTCCGCGTGTATTCGAGAGGTCCAGGTTCGAGTTCCGTCGAGGGCATTGCACATTTTTCATGTCTCCTGCTTCAAAAATCCGAAACACCTTCATATGCTAATTACATAATGCTACAAGCGCAGGCTACGTATTTAACTTTGAAGTGCATTTTAAAACTTTAATGTAAATTTTAAATATCAATACTCAATTTTCGAGGTTTGATTGGGAAGACAAAGATATACGAAAACTGGATATAAAACAGAGATCGTAGATATAAATATAACAAGTGAACAAGTCTTCGTTCACTGAACATATGAAGCTTACATCTTTTCAGTATAATCTTTTCGCATATTTATCACTTTCTATCGTACATCTAACAAAAGATGGATGTGTCCATCACAGCTATTTTTTTTTTTTTTTTTTTTTTTTTTTTTGTTTTTGTGTGTGTGAACTTAGCATATGAAAGTGTTGAGTTTGGAAAACGTTTTTCCTTTTATGAAAAGATTTCCTTTCTTGCCATTGATTACTTCCGGTTTGGTTTGGAACGGAAGTTTAACCATGTACTATCTTTCAAACGCGATGGATGTTCGAATACTTTCTTACCATTAACATGCTCATAAATTTCCTACAGAAGCCAAAGAAATGAAGATTATATAGCTGTAGTACAGTGGAGCCTCGAGATACGAGCACCACTATATACGAGGAAAGTATGAGCGAAAAATTTGTCTCTAAATACGAACATTGACTCGAGTAACGAGCAAGGAACCAGGTTGTTGGTATGCGTGGCGCCATTTCCCGATCCGCCTCGACTCGGGGAATCCCCTCGTCAGATCACTCGGTGTTATTGATCTACGTATTTGTGCGCATGTGAGTCAATTGTCACATAAAAATGATTATTTCGCGATGCCTCCCAAGAAGATTATGGCCTCAGATAGTGCTGCAAAGGAAAACAAGAAAACCATGGTCGTTGAAATTAAGAAAAAAATCATAGATAAAAATAAGCGTGGTGAAAAAAGTACAGAATTAGCAAAGACTTCTGTAACACGTCTTGCCTTTCGACATCACTATCTGTAACACGTGTTGCCTTTCGACATCAACGATATACACTATTCTGAAGAAGCAGGAAGAAATCAAGAAATTTGATGTGGCCAAAGAAGTTACCGTTACGTCCAAACACCTTCCAAAACTCCCAGAAGAGGTTGTTGGTTTTGGATTAAGGAGAAGTAGTTAAATTTTATTTACTAGTGTTATTAATAGAAAAATTGACTTTTATGTTGATATTTTTGGACGTGCGGAACGGATTAACTGGATTTCCATTATTTTCAATGGGGAAATTTGTTTTTAGATACGAGAAACTCGTTATACGAGCTCATTGCTGGAACGAATTAAACTCGTTTCTCGAGGTTCCACTGTATAGGGATTTGTTAGCTATTACCAATATATATAATGATTTTTTACTTCTCTTAGGTGTTGTTCTGTCACTATAGCGCTGATAATGAGATTATCACATCTAACAACACATGGGGTTAGGAGAAACTTTTACTAGCGAAAATAGTTTCGCTAGGAGCGATGTCCCGGCTAGCTACGTTGGGCATACATTTTCTGTCTACGGAAATACGGAAAGTAAGAGGAAATGGATCAATTTAACTATATAGTTATTTTTTAGTAAAAACTAAACTCAGTGGGGCAACAGCCTTAGTGGGACACGGCCTGCAGTGCCCCAAAATCTGCTTTCTTGACCTTGGACCCCGGAGTGCATCAGCATATGCCCTGGGCAAGTGGTCAGCTTGTCGCAGGCCCCCCGGT
The DNA here is from genome assembly GCF_044657685.1 of Stegodyphus dumicola. Taxonomy (NCBI): domain Eukaryota; kingdom Metazoa; phylum Arthropoda; class Arachnida; order Araneae; family Eresidae; genus Stegodyphus; species Stegodyphus dumicola. The sequence continues at coordinate 158,248,592 of NC_140770.1, forward strand.
GTTTAGTCCCCAAGCGAACTTGATACTCATTTTATCGACCCACTCAAGGGTGAGTCAACCTTGCCCAGCCCGGGGATCGAACCCCGTACCTGTGATGCAGCTGCGCGACTCGCTAGCCACTTCGCCACCGGGCGGTCATTTTTCACTAAAAACCTGCATTCAAAAAATGACTTAGCAGTTGTGCTAAATTATGTTACTGCGGAAGCGGTGGCGGTAAGGATATTTAATTATCTCCTGAGTGGGCAATGGATGTAAAAAGGTTGACTACTGCTGATTTGAATAGTAAAATGTTTGAAAATTTGTAATCTCTTCTCAGCGTGTTTGTTATTTAGTGTAACTGAAACTTAAAGGTATTCGCTCGGTATTCGTTAAGATGAATGAAGCAAAATTGTTTGTTCAGGCTGCTAGAAGGAAATTACTGTGAGAGAATGCTCGTTTCTTTATCTGTAACACGTGTTGCGTGTTTTTATCCTTTTACACTGTCATTTCAAACTGCAACTGTCATCTCCAACCGTTTTATAATTTAATGGCACAGAAGAGAAAAAGCAAAAAAAAAAAAAAAAAAAAAAAAAAAAAAAAAAAAAAGGCGAAAGTTGTTATTAATTGTCGAGATAACAGGCCCATGACATGAAATAACAGTCGATTGTTTATTTCTTCATTCGATCCCATTTCGTGTATTCTTTTTCCCCTTCTGAAGAACCTTTCTCAACACCAGTGATGGAGGAAGTCGACACGATGATTGGCCTGAAGACGCGCAAGTGTCGTTTTTCATCATTAAACCCTAAATAAATAACGAGTGAATTATTTTTCGCAAAAACTATAAAAATTCCGTTCTATGACGTTGGTCTTGCGCTTCTTTCAAGATGGCGGTCGCTAAATCAAAATTTAATGTCACTTCTGCAAATTGGATTGTTAAGTTATCGCAGCTCTAACATCGAAAATCGTTTGCTTTTAGTGAGTGCAACGACCGAGGCAGAAATTATTCCTTTTTGAAAGTTCATTTTGATGTGCTATGCATGCGAAAGAGCATATTTTTAGAATTCGAAACAAGAAAACTCGACCAGTCTTGCTGAGAAGAAGTGGTTGCTAATGAAAATTATATTACTTTTATTGAATATTAAAAAATTATATGAGATTTTGGACTTTTTTTTCCCTTTAGATTTGTTTTCTCTGGCCAATCCCATTTTTTATATAATATGTGTAAGATAAAAGAGATACGCAAGATAAATTTCTAATTTTAACTGGCAGTAATCCGTTAGTTCTTCATTTTTATTTCGATATTTCCCCTTTCTTTTCTAAAAATAGTAATTGATTATCCTAAACCTCACTGAACTGCGTCATCCTACAATTAATAATCGCCAGCAGATGACTTTTATATAACGCCAGTTTATATAACGGTTTTGCGAACTGAAACTCAACCAGCCAATAATAATTTTAGAGCTTTATTTATTAGCCAATCCCGATGATTCGAAAATCGGAACTAGATCTGGAAACCATAATTTTTGAACCAGACCTCCATACCGGATGACGCACTTCGCTTCTGCTTTTCGACCTATGTGACTGCTGCTGCGCTGCTCGCTTCTTGCCGCAACGATATCAAAAATGGAAAAGAACAGGCACGATTAATGTGCCAATTTATTTGTGGCCTCAGATATCAAATGAAACAAAAATTAACATTCAAATCTGCCACGACTTACCCGCCCCTCCCCCATCTACAGAACTTGAAATATTTCTAAGTATAGTTTAACATCTTGCGATCAAACTTTCTCGTTTAGTCACACACATATACAATTCGCAGTAGTAGCACTGGTATTTATAGACAAAAACTTCTTTAATTGGATTGGCTGAGAGTTCACCGCACTGCAGCATAATTTCATAAACACGAAACGGATTAATTGTCAGATGACGCACTTTAGATTCATGTATCAGTACTTTTAAGACAGGAATGTGACGAAGCCAAATTGAAGTTACTGATTTCGAGTTTTATTTATTTATTTTAATCATACATATTTATTTAAACGCTTTGGTCGAATGCTGCGACTGCTTCAGAAGAAAATCGACTTATATACTATAATCATAATAAATAATTTCAGAAAATATTCTTGAAAACTGTCTAGCACTTTAAACAGTTACCAATACCATTTATCAGTATCAGTATATCAATTAAATATATAGAAAAATAAAATCATATCTAATTAAGAAGTATGTGCTTATTATTTTTAAATCAATTAATTTGTAAATAAACTGCAAGTAAATTATACTGTGGATGCCAGTATGGAATAGCATTAAGCGGCTACTTATACAATTTGAAAGCTAAATTAAGGATCTTCTGTCGTGTTGAATGGCAGCAGAGAAGTTAATATTTACCCGGCAGAGGGAAAGTTAAATTAAATACGTATTGTCGCTTGGATAGGCCACACATGCCAGGTTGTATGGACGATAAATGCCGGGTAACGTTGCATAAAGTGACGGCCCCCAAATTGGAAAGAGCCTGTCATACAGCATTTCAACGAAATACTATGTGAAAAAAGACATAGTGGTAACAGTGAAGATTTTTTTTAACTGCAACTTAGCGTTTACGCAGCTTGTTAGAAGTGTACAATAAAAACAAATTATATTTCTATAAATTAGGCAAGATTTAATTGCATTAGAAATATGTATGGGTACTTTATCAATGCTGGTCAAGTTTTTTTTTAAATGATATTCAAACATAGAAATAGATAATAAAAAGCATTTCAGTTTAATAAACTGATGTTTGTTCCAATATTCCTTTTCTGAAAGCAGTACTTTTTAAAAATGGTATAACTGTAAAGCTGTAAAATATTACTCTGAATAGACAGTTTATAAAACTGAGGATTTTTATTATTAGTTGTTTTTTTTTTTTTTTTTTTTTTTTTTTTACTTTGTACGAATTAAAAGAAGTATTGTAATCTCGAAAATTTTCGGGTATCAAATTTCAACGGAAATATCCATTTTGACCGCTTCAGAATCCATTTAGACGATTTTTTTGAGTGACGTCTGTACGTAAGGACAGAACAAAGGATATTTTTTTCCAACAGGGATTTTTAAAGGGATTTGTTTACATTTGAAACTCTCAGTAGCATAGTTAACTAAGTCAGACGGTTCACCAGCTTTAGTATTGCTCTGCCCAGTGGGACCAAAAGTTAACTTTAAAATATTGCGCACCGAAATTTTTGTCTCTCTGTCCGTTGGCTGAATTGCATGTTTCGCTCAGAAACTGCAATTTAATATGCAGAAAAAAATAGCTAAACTGTTTTTAAACTGTATTCGGTGTTTTGAGTTTTTTTTTTTTTTTTTTTTCCAAATTTTTAACGATAATATTTTGATTTTTTATGTACTTTTGCCTTGCCTCAGATTGGAAGCTGAACTGTCTGAATGAAAAATATATCTGCAATGAAATTCGAGGTAATAAGTTTAAATAAAGTGCAGCAAAAAATTTAATAGGCCGTATTAGGAAGTCATTGATGGCCACATCAAATTTAAAATTACAGAAAACTTCCAAATGATAACTGATAATTACCTTGGCATCTAATTTGTTTTTTCTAAAATATCATTTGCTTAGAGACAGAAATTTCCATGCAGTTAATCGATTCCTTTGGTCCAGTACGCATCTGCCGCCATGCGTTCGAAAGTTGAGCAATAAGATTAGGATACAACATTGATCAAATAATTTCTAAAAACATTATGAATATGAACTATTCATAAATGAACTTTTGCGTAACAATTCCAAACAGTCAGCTATTTTAAGACCATTTTTTTGTAATTAAAATGCTATGAAAATAAGTATTTATGATGTGTGTCTAATTATATTTGTATTAAATTAGTTAAATTCCGTTTATATTTGGAAGGATAATTTTCTCATCTCTTGATATCATCATGCGGTTGTTATCAAAACAGTCATTGACAATCATGGGTTACATTAAGCGGTGCCTGCCTGCTTAACAAGTAATTTCTTGTTATGTTGCTGCAGTCGATTATTTACTAGATTTGACGCTTGCAGATTACTTTCTCTTCCTTAAAATGAAGTTTTACCTCACAGGTCATTGCTTTAACAGCACTAAAGAGATTTAGTAAACCGTAACCAAAGATTCAAACAGTATTTCCAAGAAAGGTATTCTGTGAAAGAATCAAACCCATCCATGACACATACAAGCGTTGCAGGCTTACAAGGATTATATATTGAAAGCTAAGAAATAAGAATGTTATTTTCTTCCAACTGTCTATTTAGTAAGAAGTCCTAAAACTTTCTAGATACTGTGTTTGTGGATTGCTAAGGATTTCTTTCTCTTTTCTGGACGTTATCTGAGTGGAATAAAAATAACATTTGAAAGAATCTTTTAGTAGCTTAAAAAAATTATGGGGTTGTTGAAACAAGCTCGGAGAAAAATAAGAGGCTACGCCGAGAAACTTCAAGATAACTACACTGATAAGTTTCAACAGTTTCATTTCTCTTCTGTTTCACATCAATTGAAATCTAATTGCACTATTAAAATGGCTAAACCTCCAAATTAGCTTCTTTATGATACACTCAAAACTGCTTCTTAAGTGTCTCCCTTCCGACCACTCACATTAGAGTTTTATATAAGACGCAGTGAGTGAATTTCTTCGCGTGACTGGACCTCGTGAGAGTAACGGTTTCGTTGTGGGAGAAGGGAAATCATTATTTTTAGAGAAAAAGAAAAAAACGCTGGTAGACCGTGTCCACAAAACACACCTGTCCAAGCTCTTTTTTTCTGCCACTTCTATTCCTTTCGCTAAACTTTCGCTGGAGGAATATTATTTAACAGTGCAAAGTTGTTGTTTTTTTTTTTTTTTTAAATCGTCTGTCAAGTCCAATTTTCTCTCTTTACATCAGCTGCTATATCTGTTTTATATTCATTCTCAGTGGCAAGACTGCTGTGTTATCATTACAGTTTCAGAATTCCTTTTACTGTCTTCGGGTTGACGAAATTTTTAAAATTGCAGCAATGGAGGAATTATTTATATTTTTATCCTTTTCATATTTTCTGATGTAAACTTTAGGTATTTTTAATGCTAAGTTCCAAAAATGAAAGAATGTCATCATTACTTATTACGACGCTGAAAAGAGGTACTGTGAATTTGCGAAGAGTTTGTGTCTGATGGAATGTTCTTAGAAACTAAAATATTTTCTTCAGTAAAACTCTGGAGCTAATCTGCGAAAAACGAGCATAGTTTTTTTAACAAGAAAGAAAAAAGTGGGATGGCAACGATTATCGCCATTATTTTTCATGGAAGAATATCAAAAAACATATTTGTGTAATGCCTTCATTAATGGTGAAGACTATGGAAATTAACCATTTGGAATAAATGATAAAAAACTGAAATCCAAAAGAATGTTGAAAATGGAATAACGGTCAGAAATTTATGTTTCTTGCGGATTCGCAAAATTGAAGAAATGCTAGTCATGTGATATTAGTTCCTCATTAATCATGCGACTCCCCAACGCGAAAGGCGTTTAGCAGCTGCAAGTGCAAGCAGCTGGTTATTAAACGTGCCGTTACATATATATTTTATTCTGTCTGAATAAAGTCTTCGCTTGGTTATTCTTATACTTCTGCTTTCAGAAACTGCGAACATCCTTAAAGTATTTAGTGTGACTGCAGTGCTAAATTTATACTTGGAAATAAAAACAGAAGAATGCTTTGTTAATTGTTATGTTCATTAGTAAATGATGCAAATGTTTTTGCTGGAAATGGGAACAGTTATTCTTAATCACTATAACTTATGATACTGGCAAGATTATCTTCATTTTTGCTATATATAACCAAGAGTACCGTTAGTTTTTCGTGAAATTTCTAATGTTCATCTTTTGATATTTTACTCATATTTTCTCCATTTTACACGTTATAAGTTCTCTAAAGCAATCCTTTGGCCAACTTTTGTTTGTTTGTTTGTTTGTTTGAGTGTGCTGTTGTAAAGTTTGTAACAATTATACTTAACACACGGAATCAGATGTACGAATTGCAGGCTCCGATATACTTGCTTGTAAGTTTTTGAATTTATACAATGATTTCGCAAGATGAATTTTTTGAAAAAGATTTTTGGTTTCTTTTGAGGCTTTTATTCTTTACTGGGTGAGTTCTCTTTTAATTTGATCTGGGTTCGATTCCAGCCGAACGGGCTGGTTGCATGGGCGTTTTCTTAATTTTCCTCAAGTGTATTTTGGACATGAGCCAGTTTCGTTTAGAAAGTCCTTTATGAAGGCATCCATCCCCTTTCCCAGATAACCCTAAGGTGCTTTGACATAATTAAATAAACCAAACTAAATTGACTAACTGGCGGCTCCAAGTGCAGAGAGAGGGATGTAGGATTACCTAACAGTGCTGGAAGTTTCTAGAAAAATCGCTGCTTGCGCTTCGAAAATGAGTTTTCTGAAAACTTCCAGAAAGGCTCCTAGTTGGCAAAAGACCACCAGATGTCGCTAACTTAGCGACCCGTCACGAAATTTTCTACTTACACCCCGAATTTTAATTAAACTTTTTCCACAATTCAAATTTCGATCGATTCAAAATTATACGATCTGCAAGATAATATGCGAAATAAATATTTGTAAGTACAAAAAATGACCGCCAAAATTGAATGCATAGCAAAATTGTTGTACAAAACGCACTAAATAAGTAAATTAATTAATAAAAGTAATACATAGCACTATATAAATACTTAAAAACTAAATTACTAACAAATAAGTACAAACATTCACAAAAATTTACAGTATTATTAAATTAAGCTATTAATGAAGAATCTTATAAATTGAAATATTCTTATTATTTTAAGCAACGTATTATCATGATTTTATTATTTTCAGGTCTATCTTAACAGAATCATGGGCCTCTGGACTTTTTAAATATATAAGGGCTTTAAGTTGTCTCAAGACTGACAGTAAATTTGTCAAAATAAGAGGCTGTGGTGTAGCTGGAATTTACGCTGCTTAGGGCGGTCTCTAAATTTGCCACTTCTTTTCATATTCAAGCAAATAGCTTTAAAAAACGTCAGAATGATTTTTATGGAAAACTCTCCTCACAACTAGAAGCACTCAAGCAATTTTGAAAAAATTCTCTTTAGTATTACAATATTTGAAACTTTGTATTTTAGAATAAACTACAAAAATTCAAAAGGAACCTTCACGTTCTTGTTTCGCTTTCCTTAGCAATAGCGAAAATAAAACTCTGAAATACTTCTTTCTTAACATGGAATTCTTTTATATTAATTTTACCTGATCATAATTTAGTTGGTATTCGCAGTTTTCAGTCAAACGTTTTGACGGAATAAAAAAGGTATAACAAGAATATGTAGTGGTAGAAATCTCCTGGTAATTTCCTTGCATGCTTTATCTACAGCAAAAAACTACTTTTCTTCGCAGCTTAATTCCGTAAGGGGAATTCAGAATCTCATTATTCTTTACCAGCTTCGACAATCTACATGCCTAAAACCTATAAAATAATTTTTACGTGAAAATTACGTCCCTTCCTCCCAGTTATGCCACTATCTATATTCGCAGAGCCTTCTGTTTATGCCAAAAAACGTTACGATGACCCTGATTGTTGTGATTGCTGCATAACAAACCTGCAGTGGGACCGCTCTGTATACACGTATAATGACCTATACAAACTTAACCACTATATCCACATCTAACTTCCTAGTTATTGTTATGTTCTAATAGGGTTTTAGTTTGGTTTCCAGTGCTTTAAAAAGATTTAGGACTATATTCGTAGAAAATCGATATCTTAGAAAAGCAACATTCTTACCTCTTAGCCTGTTTCTTCTAACTCTCTTTAAAACTCTCGGCACTTTCACAAAGCAGCTTTATTCCGTTGTAGAACTGAATTTTTTGGAATCTGCTTTACTGCAAAACGTTATTACTATTCTTTGTTGCGTTTTCTAACCCATGACAGCAAATGTTCCCTGGATCAAAGCAAACGATCCACTCTTTAGAGAATTCTCTCCATAAGCAGACGAAATTTTATAAAAAGCAAGTTGAAATGTCATTGTAATAAATGTTGCTCTTTATCGTTTGGCAGGTTTGTGAAATTTGTTAAAACAAAATTAGCCCTAAAATTTTGTAGACGCAGCGTGCATTGCAGTTCGTTTGGCAACACTCGGGAATTTCTTTGTAACTACTCTTTTAATATGAATATAATGAAAAGATTCGAATCAAGTTAATTTGATAATTCTGATTTGCTCATTTTGGTTATTTTCACGAAATTATTTTATTTCTTTTCGCAATTTTTTTCAGATATTGTTGAATTTGTTATATCTGCTTGTCGAGCTAATTATTGAGCGCCAGTATATAATCTGCCCTTTGATTCTTGAGTATACTCAGTACTTAAGTGTGTAAAATACTTCACTGTACTCACGATTTCTAATTTTCCTTTCGACACCTTTATGTTCCTTTTTAACTTTACATATTTACGTACAGCAACAAAGAGTTTCCAGAAGCCAGAACAAATTACAACGAAAATTTAAATACGAACAGGTTTCCGACTGAAGTGATGGAACAGATGGTTCGATTTGAAGGACGAATCTCTAAACACACACTTCTTGTTGGAAAGAGGGCAAGAGGAATTAAATACTCTTTTTATTTCTTTTATTTTATCTTTCCATTTGATTCTACGGGGGGGGGGCTAGAAGTAATACAATCATTTGTTAAGAACAATGAACTAAAACCCTGCTCCTATAGTCCAAAATTCTGGTACATACAAGAATAAAATCAATTTTCCATTATAACAACTTAGAAGCATCCATTTTCGATTAAACGGAAGAGAAAGAACTGCTGAAACATTTCTTGTTTAATTAAATATCTGCGGCTCTCGACGAAGTCTGAAATTAATACCTAATCGCAATATTTGAGATTAGTCTTTTGTACTGCCATATGATACCACTAGCTTAAACAGATCAGTTTTCCTAATTTTAGAGTCAAATCTGTCGAGCAGGAGTATGATTGCTATTTATTATGACTGGTATAAAAGTTACAGATTCCTCAACGAAACTACGCCAAGAGTTTGGTCCTAAAATCCTATAACATTTATGATCACGGTAGTTTGAGACCGCTTCACTGCCTGCCTTCGTGGTATATAATCGGAACCACTTCCGGTTAGGAAACGGAGGGTTCTTGGCGAGGGTATCAGCTGATTTATCACGTTTCCTGCACCCCCCCCCAATAAAAGTTTAAAAGTTCTAAACACTGTCTACAGTGGTGTCAAAGTATGGTACATGATACCATCTGAATGTAGCAGTAAGATGCCTTCCCTGCCCAGTCGCTGTATAAGTGAAAAAGAACTTGAGGAAATTTCTGCTTCCTAAGTGTGTACCTTTGTGGTACAATTGGAATCACGGCCGGCTAGCAATCGGAAAATCCAGAGTAGTTCCTATTTCGGTGACAGCAAAGGTTATTTTCGCATGTTTCTCGTTTCAGAGAAGTTTTAATAGCTTATAAGGTATTTTCCTCCTCTTTTCTGCCTGCCTTCGTGGTGTAACGGTAGCACACTCGGCGCGTATTCGAGAGGTTCCGATTCGAGTCCCGGCGAGGGCATTGCTCATTTTTCACGTCTTCAGCATTTAAAAAAAAAAAGATTCTACAAGCTCTATAAGGTCACAATAAGAATTTACCTAGTTTCTTCCAATTTTGAAATAGAATACCACGGGGGACGGATCCTTGGGTCTTATGTGTCTTTCCCCTTCGACAGCTTCTACAGAACTCATTCATAACCCTAAGAAAAATAACTGGTATTTTAATGAAGGCTTTAAATTTCCCGCATAAATTGAACTGAACAGACAAAGCCTAAATTTAATTCGTTCTCAATTAACCATGAATCAACTTTACATAAATCTGTAAAAAAGAGCAGGCGAAATGCATTCTTAGCATTTTTGATTTTGCAGTTATTAATGTCGGAAGCAAAAACTATGCAAGTTTAATAGAAAACAGACGTGTAGTTAGGATATTTAAATCCGCTTAAAAAAACACGATTTCCAAACATTTTAAATTAGCGCATCATTTTGGAGACAGTTTAGTAAAGAATTGGGAACCTTTTCACAGTTTTAACAAAGTGTCGTTTTTATAGGATTTATGACAAAAAACGCGTTTCTCAAAAGGCCACAAAGCAGAAGTTTTATACCAGGTTTACGTTCAGAATTGCTCTTTCGATCAGTAGCCATCGGATGATGCGGAAACTTGGAATAGTTCCAAAACTTGAATACGTACGTCCATCTAGAAGTACCTAATGGTCCGCCATATCATTTACGTTTGATTGTTTGGCAATCCAGAAGTAAAAGACGTCTTTTACCGTAATCGTCATCGGCACTGTTCAATGTATGTAGAACAAAAGACTGTGCAAACAAAGATGCAGGAGTAGTGCTTTACTAATGCTGTTATCTTTCACTCCAAAAATTTCGCGGCTAAAGTTTCGATGTATGGCTTTATCAAATACCCTGGAGTATCGATGGATGGCTTTATCAAATACCCTGGAGTATTGATGGATGGATTTATCAAATACGCTGGAGTATCGATGGATGGCTTTATCAAATACCCTGAAATATCGATGGATGGCTTTATCAAATACCCTGAAATATCGATGGATGGCTTTATCAAATACCCTGGAGTATCGATGGATGGCTTTATCAAATTTTAAGCTAAAATCAGTTCGTTCAAAGAATGATGCATCGCTAAACTATAGCCTGAGTGCTATACAAGGTTGTTCAATAAGTTCGCGGAGCGCCATCTATTCGTCAATATTAGACCTAAAACTTTGACTCCATTTTCATATTTGTTCTTTCTTAGGAACACGTCAAAAGTCTCATTTCGAGCTGTTAATTTATTCATTGTTTAACCGCCCTTTATATCTAACGTGTTGTGCCTTTTTTCAGGTATGAATAAAATTGAGCAACGTGCAGTTATCAAATTCTTTGTAAAGAAAGGTTTAAAGGCAATGGAAATTCATACCGAAATGGTGAATGAGTTGGGTGAATCTGCTCCTTCAAAAACAATGGTTTACAAGTAGGCTAGTTTATTCAAAAGTGGTCGTGCCAGCCTTGAAGACGATCCGCGAGAGGGACGTCCAAAAACTGCATCAACACCGGAAATCATCGGAAAAATACAAGATATGGTATTGGAAAACCGTCGATTGACTGAAAGAGATTTAACAGAGGCTTTAGGCATTTGATTGGGCATAGTGAGCAGTGTTAATTTGGATTTCAAAAAACTCTGTGCAAAATGGGTGCCGCATTCTCTAACGATGGAGCAAAAACACATTCGGATGCGACTTTGCCAGAAACATTTGGAGCGTTTTAAGAAGAATAAAAGCGACTTTATCCGTCGATTTATCACAATGGATGAGAATTAGGTCTACCATCATGATCCTGAATCAAAACAGGAGGTTAAGGAGTGGTGTGAACCCGGCTCTTCGGCGACGAAGCCATTTCGTGTGCAAAAATCAGCCAAGAAGGTGTTAGCATCAGGTTTTTGGGATGCGAAAGGAATTTTGTTTATAGATTACCTTCAAACTGGCAAAACAATTAATTCGGATTATTATTGTAACCTTTTGAATCAATTAGACGAAAAAATTCGTGAAAGAAGACCCGGATTACAGAAGAAGAAAATCATTTTCCACCAAGATAACGCACCTGCGCACACAGCTCAAAAAGCCATTGCTAAAATAACTGAATTGAAGTACAAATTGTCGCAACATCCAGCCTATTCTCCAGATTTAGCTCCCTCCGACTTCTGGGTCTTCCCACACAAACAATATCTCCGTGGAAAACGATTTTCTTCAAACCAAGAGGTAATAGCTGCCGTGGAGGGATATTTTGCAGAGCTGCCGAAAAACCACTACAGTCAAGGGATCCATAAATTAGAAGACCGTTGGAATAAGTGTATTGACGTTGAGGGAAACTACGTTGAAAAATAAATGTCATTTTTACAAATAAAAATTGGTTTCTTCATTTCCGTTCCGCGAACTTATTGAACAACCTGGTATTGTACCAATGAACAGTAACGTATCTAGCGGCATGGCTAACGTAATATACGGGCGGGCCGCACCGGGCGGCAATTTTTGCGTGAAACATTATTTTCTGGAATTTAGTCAGGTGGATCATCGAGGCAGACGAAGAGTACCGTATATACCCGCATATAAGTCGAGATATTTTGGACAAAAAAAAAAGACTTCAAAGTGGAGGGGTCGACTTATACGCGGGGCCATAAAAAATTAAAAGAATCGGTAGTTCAAAAATTTCTTTATACAATGCAGTTGTTTTCTTCCCGCACTCAAATTGGACGACTTATTAAATAAGTCACTTACCCACCCAATAACTGAACAGTTATGAATATTTCAAAACACCAAAAAACGACTGTGGCCGTAATTCCGGGAGGATTGACATCCGTCATTCAACCCCTAGATGTCTGCCTCAATAAGCCCTTTAAAGTAAATGTTAGAAAATATTGGGCAGAGTGGATTAGTTCCGGTCGACCAACATTTACAAAGGGATGCAACATTAAAAAGCCCGATATTACATTAATTGCTCAGTGGGTTAAAGATGCTTGGAACGAAATACCCTCTGAAATGATTATAAAATCATTTAAAAAATGTTGTACTAGCAATGAACTAGACGGCCCGGAAGATGATGCTGTTTTTGAAAGTGAAAATGACGACGAAGGCTCTAGTAGTGATTGTAACAATACAGAATTCGAGACTGAAAAAATATGTATGATGATGAGCCAATGACGACAGAAGCGTTCTATGAAATGTTTGGTGAATCTGACCATGAATCGGACGTTGAAGGATTTTGATTTTGTTTATTTACCAAGGTATTTTTTATCGTATATTTACTTTTTTTCCTCAGATGATTTTGAAAAAAAAAATTTTCGAAGTTTCTCGATCAATTTCGGAAGTGGGGGGTCGACTTATACGCGGGTTTCTTATTTTCTACGAATTTTTTATGTCGAAGTGGAGGGGTCGACTTATACGCGGGTATATACGGTAATTAGATTCTAAATTGCCATATGGAATTAAATTGAGAAGAACAAAAGTTTTTCTCTAGGTAAATTATTGAAAGAAATCGTCACGTGTGATTTCGAGACCTACATACTTTTCTTATATCTCTTTTATTCCGTCGAAACTTTTCAATGCAAATTGCGAATATCAATTTGCATTCAATATTTCAATTCAGCATTTCAGAGTTTTATTTCCGTTGTAGCTTCCGGCTATTGTGAGAAGCGCTTTCTAAATAAAAATCACTTGAGAAATATTTAAGATCTTTCGCATTTGAGAAATTTGTCTCTGCTGTCTACATTGTAACGACTGCAATCATCAAATAGACCTGCACGATGTCACTGATGGTTTTCAAAAAAAAAAAAAAAAAAAAACAATAACAATAATAAAAAATCTGAAAGGTTTCAGATTTTAAATTACGTCCAAAGGGGAGTTTTTTTTTAACATTTTGTGTATCACCTTTATTTATTAAATCTCATATTCTTCGAACTCAAACTATAAAATTCAGTTCAACAGCAATATCGCGGAACAGTTTTAAAATGAGCATACCTTTAGAACTTCCGATACAAAGTCTCGTGCTACAGTTTTTTTTTTTTTTTTTTACACTTTTGCGATTGCTTGCTTTGAAATCGTTGAATTTCTTAATCGAATATTCGTTGAAATGTTACAAAATATGAAATCGATAATAAAACAAATTTCAAATTCAAATTTTGATGGCTGTAGGTACCGTTGTTTTATCACAATGCGAGAAACATACATACATTCATGCAGATTCTTCATTATTGGACTAATAATAGAATTTAAAAATGTTTTTCTTTAAAAATAAGCACAGAACTTTAATATTTTTCCCCGCATGTAGTTTTGACATTTTTTCATGTTACTTGTTTGTATATGAAGAGAGGCGACAAAACTGAGTGACCGTCCCGGATGGCAAAAGTTCTACTAATGTGTTTATTGCGGCATCGATACTTCTTTGATTAGACTTTTATCTTTTGAACTGCTAGAGTAGTAAGTGTCTACGATTCCAGCCTTTCAGTGCTCTAAGAAAACGCAAAAAGCTTACTATCAATTAAAATCAAAAGCTGCTGAGAGAAAGTGCCTTTAAGGAAACCCGTGTTTGACCCTAATGAGTGCCTAATCCAGTTTTGTCACAAACTTTTGAGCTAAAGCATCAAGAGAAGAATCGAAAAGTTGAAAACATTGGCACGTGACGTCAGAGATCATGTAACATTTGTGACTAATTTTTGTAATTGTATTTCGTAGGTTCGTAAGCTTATATGATCTCTGACGTCATCACATAGTCAGTTCAGTATAACGTGCATATTATTATTAGTAGTAATAGTAGTAACGTGCATAACTTTCGCTTTTAATGCAATATTTTTCTCTTCAGTTACTTTTATTTTTACGGAGTTATGAGTTCAAAGAATAATTTTTATCTAGCCCTTTACACATAAACAAAGCAACGCGAGAATAAATCCTACAATTATTTTGGCATTCATTTTTACTTCTTTGTACGAAGTATTGTAATTGTATTGTAAGGGAAGTATTGTAGTTGTAAGGTAAGTATTGTATTTGTTTGAAAAAAATTTCGGGTGTCATATTTCAAAGAAAATAGCCATTCTCGAATCCACTTAGACTTTCATCCATACGTACGGACAGAATAAAGGATTATTTGTTCCAAAACGGATTGTAAATTGGATTTAAAATGGATTCAAAAGGGACGTCTGTACGCATGTACGTATGTATGTATCTCGGAAATCCCAAAAGCGATAAGCCGTAGAACTTTGAAATTTTGCATATGGAACTGCTATAACACGTAGTTGAGCTTCTGCCTTTTTTCTTGCAATTGGCCGTACCAATGTATATATATCCATATATATATACAGTGTCGGCGCCAGAATATGTGCAACCGCACCGGGAGACGGAATTCAGGGACGGTAAACTTTTCAAAATTTAGAAAGAACCGGGCGGCAGAATTTTGGATTTGTGGAGTGGCAAATAGCCTAGCTCCGGCCTTGTGTATATAAATAAGAAATACACAGGGCCGGAGCTAGGCTATTATATAAGTAAGAAATTTGGAACCAATTTTTGACAAAGACCAAAAAATTGAAATTCATAAGTAATAAATTTAAAGTCCTGTAAATGTAACAAAGAATTTAATAATGTTAAAACTAAATAAATGTTAAAACTAAAATACTTCAAACAAGCAATACCCTAATTCAAAAAATTCAAGTTAAAAGAATATCAAAGAGGAATTCAATCAACCTCAATGCCATTTCGTTAGGAGGAGGAACATACCCACTGTCTTACCCGACTCAGTGAGCTCTGTCTTTTTATTCTTATATGTTGGTAAATTGCGCATTTTTGACTTTAAAAGTGATTGAATTAATTATGTTGTTCTTACGTTCCGTTTAAAGTTTTTATGCCTTTATTAATCTGCATGCAATAGTCTTGGAATTATTAAGTGGTGTTAGGTCTAACGAGGCCGCCATACATGTTTATTGCTTGAATACCTGTGAAACATGCATTGTTTATATTTGAAACCTTTAGTAGAATAGTGAATTAAGTGAGTTGGCGCACCAACTTTAGTATCTTTTTGCCCAGTGTGCTCAGCGATTGAGATAAAGATGTTTAAGTGCAAAGAAATTGCAGGGAAAGTGTGGCATAACATGCCGAAGATTGACGCAAAGTGGTGCAAAGCGAATCTTTGAAGTGGAGATGTGTTTAATTAAAATTTATGAATTTAAAGGTCTGTTGCCAGTTGGTTCCAGTTAAATTTAATAATTTTTTCCATATCTATATGTGTATGTAATAAGATGACATGGAATAAGCTTAACAGATTGCCGATGCTTCTATTATAATTTAGCAGCGTAAATTTATTTCCCTTCTCTAGTTTCAAAATAGTAATATGTCTTTGGACTGCGTCATTTCGAGACTAATCCATGTCATATGACTCTTACATAATTCAGATGATGTAAATTGAACTCAAACAACCAATAATAATTTTACAGCTGTATTAATTATCCGATCAAAATGCATTGAGAACCAAAACTAACTCAGTCTGAATTAAGATTCCATCTTAAACAAAAAGCACTCACTAGGCAACTCTTCAGATCTGCTACTGTTTCTCAACATAAAGATATAAAAAATGCAAACATTTTGAAATAGGCACAAATAACGTAGCAAATTGTTTGTGGCCGCAACATGTTTACTGAAATAAAACGGAAATTTAATGCGCCTCGGCTGCCAGGTTTCCTATTCATTGTGGATCGGCATTTGAGCATTCTACGCCATCAAAATTCTTGCCCTTCATTACGTATTAAACCTTTTAAGTTTTACACGAACAATATCGCCAAAATCCTTTTTTATTACACATATATGTAAGATACTATAAAATATGGCTGCGCTAAGAAATGATAAATTGACCTCAAAATTGACTATTCTGAATTTGATGTTCTTCTCTTTAAGTTAATTTTTTTTCTCCCAAATTCGAGATCTTTCCAAGTTACATAATGCTGCTTGCAAAATCTATAACCTAAAATTAACCAATTGCGGCTTAGCTCTACATATGCACATTCTATCTGTCTACGAGAAGAACAGTTCCCGCCATAGAGTCTGGCGGGTCGTGGTCGCTATAGTAACAGGGCTAGTATATTTCAAATAGGCACGAACCAACGGTTGCTTTATTGTTATTTTGTTTTTTTGCAACTGTTGGCTGAGGGAAAAAGAGTTTATTATTATTATTCAAGACTCTCATTACGGAAAATTGTGTCAAGCCTCGTTTCTACAGCAACAGACAGCTGCAGACTAACTGGCGAGGGCTTTTCTTATGACAGACAGACTGTACGTTGTATAAATACTGCTTTGCGAACAATTACGTCATTCCTTTTGCTAACTTCTGCCCCGCAAACATCTCTGCACTTCTATGCTTTCCTGTCGAAGATGACGTCGGACATTTTAACCTGTGAACATAATAAATTACACTTTATTGTATTCAACTATGATCGAAAAGTAACTTGTCTGCCAAAGAAATGATTTGATTTATGCGTGAAAATTAATATTGTGATACTTCGAGCTCAGTTTGGTCTAGCTTCATCTTCATGCCTTTCACCCTCAGCCATGACGACTGCCGGAAATTAAAAGTGTCGGGTTTCCTCTTATGCATTAAAATATCATATACATATTTGGTTTACTATGAATTCTTATTTTAATTTTGATTTGTTTAGATATTGTGTTAAACCTCTTATACACGGTTGCAATTATTAATATTTTTGAGGAATTGCCTCGCTTTGATTCCAATTTAATATTAACTATAGATGCTGCAAGTTTATTTTATTTCAATCCTGCAGCTATAGCGCAAAATGAATTTAGTAGGTGTTTTTTTTTAAAGCCTATTATTATGTTTATATATAAACACAATTTCTTTTTAATAAATAAAAATATATAATTATTCCAAGAATTTTCGCGCATTATGCTGCTGAAAATTAATCAGTAAATACATAAAGAAAGAAACTTAGAACCAATTTTTCACAAAGACCCAAAAAAGGAATTCAAATTATTAAATTAAAAAAAAAACCTCTATAAATGTAGAATCAGAATTTTGTAAATGTTTTAAAAAAAATTGAAATACACCATCGCAAAATCTACGTAGGATTGAATTTCGTTTTCTGTTTTTTGTGAAAAATTGGTTCTAAATTTCTTTCTTTACACACACACATATATATATATATATTATGTTGCTTTTTCCAAAGCGTTTAGAAATAACGTAATTTTTTTAAATCTTTCTAAGTAAAACCCTCGGAATCCATTTCCAAATTTTCTTCAGACTAGTGCTTTGGAAACTCAAATTAAGGACATATTCCTCGTGCTATAAATTTATACTTCAAAAAATGAGAAACTATTCAAAAATACTTTTCATCAATGCCTGTGATTCCAGATATTCATATTTTTACATTTTTATATTTCTTCTTTGATCTAAATTAAAGTTTATTTCTATATTGCTTCTAACACACGCGCATCATTTAAAACATTCTCTTAATTTACTTCAAGTTATATATATATATATATTGTTTCATTTGCTTCACAGTAATGAATAAAATTAATTAATTTTATACCGTTCTTAATCATGGCATTATATTTTGAAATAAAGATATAAAATTACTCACCTTCTTAATACTTAATTTGATATTTAGTTCATTGAGATTGATCGGAAAATTTTCTATTTGTCCATGGGGAATTAAGGAAATTAAAATCTGAATTTCTGTCGGATTTCCGTTATGCTTTCTCTACATTCTTTTAATAAATGGTCAGTTATGCAGTTACTTATGCGCGGAATCCAATATTTTATTTTTTTAAATCATAACAAATGGTGGAATTTTTTATTGCGGAGTAAAGGCTTATTCGGGTGATGACGTCATCTTTAATAAACTACCACTAGACGCCTATTTTCAAACAATAGCCGAAAGAAGAAGATTCCTCTGCGAATAGCAGCTGAAGACGACCAGCTGCATACCCCCAGACACTCCTTCTCCAGTAGGGTATTTGACCGCCTTTGACATACCTCTACACGGACGGACTTTTCAGTCGTAGACGCAGCCAAACGGAATTGGTAATTGTCAACAAGCGGTGGCAAAGAAACTGATGTCTCGTGACGCTTTCTGGAGCCACCCATAAAATTCACTTCAACAGCAATGTCGCAAAATAATTTTAATATGAGCACTTGGATACACAGATCCGCGCGCTGGGGATAAAAAGGCTGTTCCCCCCCGTAGCGTATTGCCATTGCTCGCTTTTTAGTCGTTGAGTTTGTTAATCAAAATTCGTTAAAGTTTTACAAAATGCAAAATCGATCATAAAACAAATTCCAAATTTAAAATTTGGGCTTTCAGATGCCCATATTCGCAGTAGGATTACGTCATTCAAAATTGGATGGCTTTAGTTACTGTTGTTTTATCACAATGCGAGAAACAAACATACATTCATGCAGATTCTTCATTATTTAATTTCTTCAAATATACTACAGGGCGATAGTATTGGGTTGCAACGATTTGAAAAGTGATACAGCCTTTTAAAGTTTTCCACGCACAATCGCAAAACGAAAACAAGATTCCTTCAGGGACAAAGCCTCTTTGGACTAATAAGTAGTAACCATATTTACTTATTTTCACAACATTTTAACTAGGAAAAAAATCTTTGCTAGAGGATTGTCTGCAAGCTCCATGCAAAAGTTCATTAATGAACTCTGTCTAATGTTTCTGGAAATTATTTGACAAAAATGTCGTATCCCCTAATCTTTAATACTCGGGGGGGGGGCGTACATCAGCATTTATATGGAATTCACTGCTTTACATTCTTCAAAACGTTTTTGACAGGATGTGCTTGGATTTGTATCAGAAAGCCTCTGGGATATGTTTTCTGTCTGAAGAAAAGAAACCTGATGTGTTTAATCGTTCACGAAATCAGCAGAGCTATTAAAAACTTGCTCCAAACTAAACAAAAGTTTCTTTTTTGCCTAATTTTTTAAATGGTTGACTAAAGTAAAACCCAAGCAGTTTGTTGACGTAGCCAAGATGTTTTCTTAATGGGTGACATTTTTCAATCATCTGGAAAATTTAAAAATTTATTTTGAACTTTTTTGGCGATTTTACTTCGACTTGAAAAATTTATTCTATAATATTTTGACAACATTAACCGAAATGTGGATCCCAATAAGCGAAGTATTATCATCTTTTCGTATACCAAACGAGAGGGACTTCGGCAATTTGATTAGAGTATCCGAATGATAACAGTAACCCCAATCACATTAACCGATGCAGCGACGTTCCTAGGCCATTGGCTGCCCGCGTCTTTCCTATAGATTGCCGCCCCAAAATTAAAAAAAAAAGAATGCTCAATGATTAATAAAATTTTTATTTCATACTCACTAAGTACTTACATATGACAAGTTGTTTAAAAAGTACTTTCATATGACAAGTGCTAACAATGAATTTAATGAATTTTAAATATTTAAACGTGGATCGAGAGAGTCTGACCTCTCCTGCTTTTCGCCGCCCGCGTACTTTTATGCGCTCCACCCACCGCTAGGAAAGGCCCTGATGCGATTTCTACCGTATCACTACTATTAATGTTTATTTGTCAGAGTTTAAATGTTATTAAATGCCATTTACGCCAGCCATTGAAAACTGCGGTTAAAAGCCATTTAAACGATATAATTTTAATTTTACGGAACCTAAAAATGTATTGGAACGTTACAAATTTTTCAACCTAAAAATACCACAATTCGAATTACGCCAATTGAAACATTTGATTCGAAATCATTTTTGGCAATTGTATAAACACATTTATCGATATGGTGTAATTTCGAGCAGTACAGAATCGAATCATATTTCCATTTCCGTGTCATATTCTCACATTAAGTAACGATCTCGTACTTACACCATTCCCGACTCTCGTTTGAGAAAAAAAGTCAAGGTCAACCTCTTGGAAACCTTTCCGACGCTGTTACGGAGCTAATGGTTGTAAAGCTCGCATAAATGGAGGGTGGTCTATGCATCGAATGCCGCTTAAAGTGTAATCACACCTACGAAACAATGCAATGTCATCGAATGACGAAGTTATTCATTGCAAAGTGTCTCTTTTTTGTCTTTTCCAGATCCGAGGTTATGGAACGAAATGGACGTGACCCGCTGGCTGGACTGGGCCATTCGAGAGTTCAATTTAGAAGGTGTGAACGCGCATAATTTCAGGATGAAAGGGAAGGATATTTGCTCACTCGGGAAAGATGTTTTTCTCTCTTTAGCGCCCCCTTACGTCGGAGAAATACTCTGGGAACATCTAGATCGCCTTCAAAGAGGTAATGTAGTCGTTGTTTTTATACATGAATAAACTTCCTCAGTGCCAGGTTAGGAATTGTCTAGAAATTCAGGAAAGTTTGTGTGTGCTAGATGCAAATCCGAGTGAATGCCATTATCTTCCAATTCATCATTAACATCTTCTTTATCAGCTTTGGGAATAATATCATCTCCAGTTCCATCCATAGCATTACTAATGCAATATTTTCGAAACGATAGTATTGGATTGACACTGTGCAGAACCAACACCGATATACGGCCAAGACTAGTTACTCGCATACGATTGACAACGATAAAATAAAAATTTTGATAAAGTTGTAATAACGACGAGAAGGATTAACGCATATTTATAACAAAGTTGTCACCAAGCGTACGATCGACACTGCGTTAGCCGCGTAAATAAACTTGTAAATTTCCCTTATAGTTTTGGACTTGTAGGACGATACTAAATTTAGTTTCTACGCAAGATTTTTCAATGTCAGTTGAATCATTGCAGCAAAATGGTATCCCTTAGTTTTTGTTAGAATGGGTGTCTATTTGAAAATGTAGACTGCAGTCTTAACCCCTCGAGGAAATAAATTTTTTTAAAAAACCTTTTCCGAGTTTTTCACAACTCTTTTTAAATAAAAAAAAGTAGTTATTCGTGCCAGCTTAGAAAACATAATGTTCAGTAATGAAGAACATTAGATGTAAACTGAGTAACTACTATTTTAACAATAAAACTGTCATTTCTTTCTACATCCTTTTTTGTCTTTTTTTGAAAGTCATAGGGTTGAAACTGAAAAATATCAAAATATTACAACAGTAGATTGTTGTTCGAACAAGGGTGGGGAGGAATAAATAAATAAAGGAATAAATGATGTCTTAAATTACAGTCTCAGTTCACATGGGGGGGGGGAACTACAGGCTGTTTGGTGACGACGATACATCTTTTAAGACCGTAAACTAAGTAGAAAAAGCAAAGCGAAAAAAAAGTGTGTATGCCATGGAACAATCAGCTAATCAATGTTCACGTTTACAGAGTGTTAAGTGTTGTCATACTTTTTTTTATATTCGCTATCTTATTTATATTTGGGATACAAATTGTTAAAAGTGTCTGAATGATGACAATATTCGTAGCAATCGTCTCTTCACCTGTAAAATTAGTTACCACTTCAATTTTTTTTTTCTTTTTTTTAACCGCAGAATAGTCTGACATGTATATTTGCAAAGTACATATGAAGGAAGTATATGTGAAAGTTCATATGAACAAAAACACAAAAATACTAACTGAATATTCGAAGCCCCAGGAAAAATGAAAATGTTCAATTTAATCATTCATTGTTTTGAAGCTGTGGTTGGCAACTATTTGTAAAGTATAATAAGTAAAATGTTATTTTTATATATCTAAAATTGCGAATTTTAAGATTCCAATAGTATAATCCATAGGATGTTATAAGCCTTATTATTATGGTCTAATTTTATGACTCCCATTTTGCCGACTATTTTTATTTTAATTTTAAGGTATTATGAGATGAATGAGATTTAAGGCGTGAGTTACCTCTTTAGTTATTATTGTTACTGTAGGCATTATTTTAGCGTTAGCAGTGACATCAGCATTTTGGTTAATACGATTCAGAAAGGCGTAGAGAAACAAATGGGGTTAGAAAAAAAGAGGGCGAAGAAAAAACAAATTGTGTGTGGCGTGACTGCGCTTATTTGATCCATGTTTACGTTTACAAGTAATGTTTTCAAAAATGAGAGTTAATACAAAGCAATCTGAGAGAGAACATCAAGCAGTTAAAAAAGTTGAGTTCTTTGCTTGCGCTTGATGAGACTTAACATCAGTTCTAACACATGGGAAGGGGGGAAAAAAATCGATTCAGATGATTGCAATTGAAAACAAGAGTTGAACCTTGGACAGGAAAATGAAATGTTAGTTGGTCATTTTAATTTAATGTTAAGCATTAAGGTCATTTTCATTTACGCACTATTCGATTCGTTAGAGAATCGGGGGTGTACTAATTTTAAACCAACAGACTGAAGTCACAAACCGATGTCTATCATCCATGTTACTATCGACGCTAACACATTGGCGATCCCCTATGAACATTACTGTTACACCCAACGACGTGTTAAGACTAGAAGAACTAAGGTCTTAAAAGGTTTTGGTGCTTCACATACATTTACCAGTGACGTAGCTGGGAGAACATCCGTCCCCGGGCGCAGCTACCACGGGGAGCAAATTAACGATTTTAATTGGCAAATTGAAATTTTAAAATCAAATGTTTTTCATTCTTGGCAAACAGAAGAGGCCGCAAAATTTTCAGTCATCCCTGGGGGCTGAAAACCCTAGCTACGGTTTCTGACATTTACGCCTGTTTTTTCTCCCCATTTCTTCTCTCAGAGTCTTGGTTAGCTACACCCAACGGGGAATGTTTGTGGTGCCTCCTTTCCTTAGTCCCTAAGTTTGCGATGCCACATTTCTTCGATAACCTAAGCACGTGCTTATTTTGCTTGATGCTTAATCCGACTCTGCCGAGACCATTTTGAAATTCAGTATCCGTATAGACTGACATTCAGGAGGATAACATCACAGGAGTTATCTACGCGATCCGAACAAGCTTAGCCACTTAATGCGAATGCATCTCCATGGGACGCCTTCTAACACATCGGCGCTCAGATTAATAAGCCAGCTCGCTGACTGGGTCATGCGCCTGCTGCCACGAACGCCGGCCAGAATAAAACTTTAATAAAGCAACTGTTAAAGAGATTGGTTGCGGGGGGGGGGAGAACTAGCGTACATCTCGTAAGAAGTCAAATAAAGAAGCTAAAAAAGAAAGAAAAGAAAACTTCTTTGTTCTCCCGTCGTTGTCAGAAAAGGGCGGTGCATTTAGCGTTGTAATAAGTCAAGATCGCAATCGCTGGATTCGGCCTTCCACACACAGAAACACAATAATTATTGTCTGTCGCCCTGTGTCGCAAGCTCTCTATCCCTCTCTTGCCCAATTGTTACGCTCTCCATTTTCTTCATTCACTACCTCTACGTGGGATTACTCATTCCCCAATCATTTCTGGTCCTTTCTTTCCATCTCCGAGTTTCTGATGGGGTTGGTGAGAGTTTTGGAATGCTCGGAAGCTCCACGCTTGACGTGTGTATGTGTATCGGAAGAGATGACCGTCTATGCCTTGCCTTCTGTTGACACCGACAGTGGAATCAAATTTTCAGTCCAAGCTAGTGTTTGATTATGCGAAAGCAAAATGCGATCCGAGCTTTCACTAATAGAGCCTCCATATCTAACTATATTATGGATTATTATAGACGTGGCTTTTGCGAAAACCGACTTGTGGCTCTGTCTTCGAACTCTTCCTGTTGTGAAGTTTAGCCACCCCTGATCAGTAATATTTAAAATATATAAAATCTATAATATTTAAAATATGCGAAATTTTAATTTTTCCCATTCTAGACTGTAAAAATATAAAATTGAAAGCAGGAACAAAATATTAAATTTCCAGTTTTAGCTCTAAATGTATATGAGTATATAATATATTAGAGCTGGTTTATTGTGTAAACAGAAGGATGACACTTGCGGACAGACGCAGCCGTATATTCGACATAATTCTATTACTCGATAATGCTATTCTTTAAACGCATAATCAGATCGACACATCGTTATTTTGCGCAATAAGCACCCCACAATTTTTGGAAGCTTATACGTCGTGAGGCATATAGTGGATGATAAACAGAAGGTAGCGGCGACGTGTTATTTTGATTGGGGCGAGCGGGAAAGTGCATGATGAACCAGGAAACGCATGGGAGAAATATAAAAGTTTTGGTTTGAATAGACATCTTATTCGGTGATCGGATAAGAGGTGTTTGCATTGCAGCATTACTTAAGACGCGAATTAATTTTAAAATGAAGCAGATTAGATTGCTATATTACGAATTTTACTGTATTTAGAACAGAAAAGGGAAGTACTCAAGGTAAAATGAAGAATAATGGCGCTATTGCAAAATTAAACTTAGTAGTATGCGTTCATATTTTCTATCTTACATTTATACACATTTATTTGTACATTTATTTCTCGCCTATTTATTCCTAATTTTACCGTCTAAAAATTACGCGAGTAATTTAATTTTAGAAGGACGCAGTTATACTAAGAACATACTACTTTCCGAAGGACGTGGTTGCTGTAAGACCATAACGAATGAAACGTAGTTATGCATAAATTGCTGGTAACTTCAAAAGAAATTCTAATAAGAATATATATTAATATTTAACATTACAATATCTGGCAGATACTGGGCCGATTTCTGATTTTTTCCGTAGAGTTCTTTTTTGTAATCTCTCGGAAAGAATGAGTTAGTTCTTAAGTCATTTCTTAAAATTTCGGAGATTACATTTAATAAAACAGATTACATTTAATAATTTCAATAAATCTTGTTTAAAAAATCTAATGAGGACACCACATGACTTCTTTGTTAGGACTATTAAATTATACACACTTTTTGCTGTATTTCATTTAAACGTATTTCCTCGAATTTCGTTAGAGATATATTTCTCATTCAATTAATTCAGTTCTCACTTGGCGGCAAGGCAAAAATACATAAACACTCAAAACATTTCATTAAAAATTTAAAAACATAGAAAAGCATAAAACACCAAATTTAGTTAAAAGCAGTATTTTTTTTTTTTTTTTTTTTTTTAATCCAAAGGGGCTTTGTCCCTGAAGGACTATTGTTTTCGTTTTGCGATTTTGCGTTGAATCACTAAAAATGTCCGTTTCACTTTTCAAACTGTTGCTACCGAATGTTAGAGTCCTACATTATATTTGAAGAAATTAAATAATGAGAAATCTGCATAAATGTATGTATATTTCTCGCATTGGGATCAAACAACGGTACATGGAGCCATCGAATTTTGAATGACGTTATCCTTCCACGAATATGGGCATGTGGAAGACCAATTTTGAAATTTGGAATTTGTTTTATCATCCGTTTCATATTTTGTAAAACTTTACCAAATTTTTGATTAACAAACTCAAGGATTTCAAAGCGAGCAATGGCAACACTCTACGGGGGGGAGAGGGGAACAAAACATTTTTATCTCCAGCGCGCGCGGAACTGTGTATCGGAAATTGTAAAGATAGACTCATTTTAAAATTATTTAGCGACATTGCAGTTGAACTGAATTTTATGGTTTAAGTGCCAAGAACATGATATTTAATAAATAAAGGTAACACACAAAACGTTAAAAAAACGCCCCTTTGGACGTCATTTAAAATGTAAAACCTTTCAGTTGTTTTTTTTTTTTTTTTTTTTTTTTTTTTTTTTAACAATTAAAGCGTCTACGCAAAAACAAGCAATTCGGCCAGCCGGCAAGAAGGCAGATTTTTTGGTGCACACAACTGAAAGTGTACTTTTGGTGCCACTCGGCAAAAAGACACTGAAGGTGCAGAAAAGGACTTAATTCACTATTCTGCTAAGTTTTAAATGTAAACAAATGGCTGCTCCGTTAGGCTTAGTAGCGCTTGAACAGTCTTAAATTGTTGATAATTGTACAACTATTGCATGCAAATTAACTAGAGGCATAAAATCCTTAATCGGAACATAAAAACAATGCGACCGATTGCAACCAAAAAGGGAGGTGCACAGCTACATGTTATAGCAGTCCCATATACAAAATTTCAACGTTCTGAAAGTATTCGTTTTTGTACGTATATATGCATTTATGTATCTGGCATGAATTACGCCACGCTTGTGTTTAATTTTATGTATTAAAGAAACATTCCCCTCTTCCAGACGTCGACGCAGGACGAACGGGTGGAAATCTGGAAAGCATCCCTTCCAATATGTACGAAGCAGTCTGCATGCCGGATTTGGATGAATTCTTCCAACACGACCCCTGTTATGCCCCACTGAGGGAACAGAAAGTAACGCCTGTCATGAATGGTACTAATCCCGCCACGCCAGTGACTGCCAGCCAGCCTCCCTACTTGGACGGTAAGTGCAACATCCATCCATATTCATGATTCATGTCCCGCCCTACTTTCATAGCGACTCAGCCTTCGTCAGAAGTGGTGCCTCGGTATACGTCATTAATCCGCTCCATACTTTACATAAATCATAAAAGAAAGACTGCACATAAATATTTTTCTACTGTCCATCTCAAAAGCAATTTTTGAAAGTGCTCTAACGTCTCCTATTTCTGTTTGGGAATCAATTTAACCCTCTTTGCAACATCAGCGGATTTAGTAGCGTTTTCGTTTTTCACAGTAGCAGAGAACTTCGTACTCGGCATACAGTAAGCAATAGCCAAGTACCGGAAACGCATGCTATCGCCATACGTTTCAACACCCTGCCGATCCTAACAATATTCTTCGTTGCTTGACTGTTATCACTAACTTTCCTAAAATTCATTCTTAGTGAATTTACAAAAATATTACGCGAAAAAACACAAACTCTCTTGATAATTCACAGTTCTAGCTAGGTTGTGTACTGAATACTGGCAAAAGGCTCATTTGCGGTCGTAACATTGTCTCAAAAGCGATAAACGAGGGTAGTCTGTGTAGTCGTGATTGATTGAATTCGAGTCGTATTCCAAATGAATGCCATATAGAAAACAAAAAATTTCCCGTCCAAACCAGGTTGGGCGTATTTCAAACCAGACGTATGCTAAGGTACCAATATATATTGGTCATTAAAATGATAACAGCATAGCTTCTAGCTTTCCCAGTTTTTCGTCACATCTCCTGATCGATCACCTAATATCTGGATTTTTCATTTTTACCCTTTACTATGGGAAAGAGTTTTGCAGCGATAAATGTGTTCAGGCAACACAATTCGTGAAAAACTGGGTATTCTTTTCAGATACGCGCTATCTATTATTATTATTATTATACACCAGAGAACAGGGGCTCCGTTGCCTTGCAGTCTAGCAGACTGACTGCCTTACACGGATTAAAGCCTCTGCCTCCGGAAGATGATACGCGCTATCTATCACTAGCTAGCGCACAACGTTTATAAGAGTCTCGAAGAAACTAGCAATTCCGCCATCCCATTTTATAATTACGGTTACTGCTCGCCGGATAATGCCCAGCGGCCATCATATGCAATAATACGACACAGAAGTTGTGCTGTTCTGTGCTTCTTATTTTGCATCTATTACAGTTTCCTAGTATATACTTCTGTATCAACAGTGCCTTTAATTATTCCACTTATTTTATGAGCTCGTTATCATGTGGTAAGACCATTTTGATTCTGCGAATGCCTCATGTGAACTTTACTCGAGAACTCTTAGTCTGTTAAATGAATAATCGCTTAAGTCCAGAAACAGAAACGTAAAACTGAAGAAGGGTTAATTACCCTTTACTGCTCAAAATAAAGGTATACAATCGGCCCCTTTCTCAAGGCGTACAGCAAAGCCTCCCCTTGGGCTTAAACTCAAAAGTGTAAGAAATAAGAACTTAAGTAATAACTAACTAAAGAGATTTAGTCGAAGCTAACACAGATCTAACTAGTTGGCCCCTAAATATCGAACTAGCTAGCAAAGCTATCAGGGGCCCCTAATACAGCCGAGCGTAGTAACAGCTTAGAGAGACGTGGCCAAAAGGCATACGCGCGGCTAGTCAGGAATTTTGATTCTCTTTCTCGAAGTCAGTGAAACTTCGACTTAAATACTACTCATTTGCATTTAACCCGATTCTAAAAACAATTTCTGGCAAGGAATTTGTAAGTTAAAATTAGGAGAGATAGGAAAGAAGCTTGTAAGATTCTAACCTGTGTATTTTAAGTTAAAGTTGAAGAATCTTAAGAACTGGTAAGCGAATAATCGCTTGAGTTCGTGAGACAGAAAACAAAACTTGGGAAGGGTTAAATACCCTTTATTATTCCAAATTAAATTCACAGAGCTCCTTCTTGGAGTTTTACAATACTCGGGCTTGAACTCAGGAACTAAGAAATTAAACTTAACTAATCTTAACTAAAAAGATATAGCCGAAGTTATCAAGATTCTAACAGAGTTAGCCCTTTAGCGCTAAATAACGGAGATGCTACCAAGGGCCTAAAGTACGGTCGAGCGTAATAATAGCTTAAAAGAGAGTAGCCTGAAACGGCGGCCGCGCATTAGTCAGAATCACTGGTTTTCTCCCTCACGAAGTCAGTAAAACTTCATATTTAAATACTTCTCCTCATTTGCATTCAAACGCGATTCAAAAAATACTGTTACGAAATGTACAGGCGCGGTATGATAGCTTCCTCTCAAAGCAGGTTTAGGGTTGCCATAAAATGCAAAGGCAAGGCAGGGTTGCCGCATTTGGCGAGAAATCGCCCATTTGGCCATGTACCATGGACGGTTGGAGAACCTTCTGGAACGAATTCTTACCGGTTTAGCCCAGAATGTTCTCGAACACCAGCCAAAATGAATGGATAGGAAAGTAACTTTAACTCAAAATTTAGCTGTTATGTAAATTAAGATAATCCTTACAAGCTTTAACTTAAAAAATAACTGTTATAAACTTAGGATAAACCTTACAAGTTTTTCATTATTTATTGATGATAATTGTTTTTCTTCTTCATTGGCTAAACAGCCCAAGTCGGCTCTGGCCTTTTCCAGGCATCGCCGCGTTTGGCAACTTTTTCCAGTTTTTGACTTTGAGAATGTTTAGGTCATTTTCAACACTATCGATCCATCTCAGCGAGGTCTAACTCGAGGTCTGGTTCCCATGGACTTTCCCAGAAAGACTTTTTTTTTTTTTTTCCAGAAAGTCTTTTTGCGTGAAGAATGTCGATCTTCATGCATTCTGGCTAGATGACCAACTCATTAAAGTCTCTATAGTTCGAAGAATCTTACTACATCAGATTGTCTGTAGATCTTATATAGCTCAAAGTTAGATCTTCTCAACGATCCCTTCGGACGGACTCCACTACGTATGCGACGCAAAATCATTCTCTCAAAAATCCCTAAAGTTTCCTCATCACGTAAAGTCAGTGCCCAAGTTTCTGACGCATAAGTCAGGACAGATCTTATAAGACTCTTATCAAGAAGTAATTTAGTTCGGAATAAAAGTGAAAGAAAATTATGGAATGAAATTAACCAAAGAATATAAAATTTAGAAAATTGAATTAAACATTAGTATAGTTTATGTCAAAAATATTACAAATTGTTCAGTGACCTGAATAGTGCACTATAATGCGAATTTGAGTCAATTTGGAGCTCTTTTGAAATAACGCAGCCCCCTACTGCGAATACTTCCCTGAAATTGTCGATTTTTTGAGCGAGAACCTCACATTTTTTCATATTTCATGTCTGTCAACTTTGTAACGGTAACTATCTACGGCTATTAGAAAGGCCTTTTATGTAGGCACTTCTAAATGAAATATTCTACCACCAAATAACACCAGAGGACTTTCTGCTCACCATATATTTACAGTGTCCCCATGTCGCAAAGACACTATACAACCAAGAATTGAGCTTATGTCGAATTACCAGTGTTCCGCGACTTTACCGCTCCGCCGCTGGCGGCATTCTATTGTAGTAATAATGCAAGGTTTTTCGAGTTTAGAGAAAGTCGAAAGATTCGAGAAAAATCCGGATTAGATTCGAGAAAATTTAGTTCTCATTTACCTGCATTATTAAGAATCAGTATTTATATGTAAGTAAAAATATTCTGCTGTTTTGTCTCTGGTAGACTTTTTTAAAAAGAGATTTTGTCTGATCAGTTACCGAGTTTTTTATATATCTGTGATTTTTATTTCCAAATGACATCCTTCTTTTATTTATTTAAATTTTTATTATGTAATGAAAGAAATTGCATTTGTAGACAGTAAACTTTCTGCAGTCAGATGCAGAGAAGCAAATGCTCTAGTTTCAAATGGATGTTTGGTTAAGAACGATTGAATTGCGATTTTTGCTTTCGCGCGATTTTTTACTTAAGTGTTAGTTTGCAAAATTTGAAATTATTATTGGCTGAAGCGTTGTGTAAACGCCTGCGCCATTAGCGTTATGCATCTGGGTTTACATATCATATTTCTAGTTCGGTTAAAGCCGGTTACATCAGAAATTTGCAAATTTTCTGCAGTGAATTTCATTTCTATTTATTCTATTATCCTTGAAACGCATTGGAAAAATTTCTTGGAAAAAAGAGGCAAATATCAAACAATAAGTATTCATTTATATATTTCAATGAGGTGTCATTTATGTGAGTGGCGTTAAAATTTTATGATCTGAATGGAGTTAGCCAAATTTAAATTCTTCAATATCATTAAATCAAATTAATATCAAGTTGAAATTATATCAAAAATCAAATTAATATCGAGTTGAAATTTGCAATTTTTAGCTTACTAATCTAAAAATTACAACTTGTAAAATAGAGTTTAGTTCGATTATATCGAAAAACAGATAAATGACACAATTTCCTCATCGTAATCACGGTGATATGTTATATTTATCATGTTATCGCTATATCCGTGATGTTAGCGAACTTTCCCATCTCATAAATAGTTCTAACTCTTTGAACATTTTCGAAACTAATAAAATAATTCGGTTTCTTTCGTAAGTAACGTGAATAGAATTTAGTTTCTTTTAGAAGGTTCTTCATCCAGACATCTCTTTCCTTCGGTAGGTAACCTTTTCTTGCTTTGTAAGAATCATGGAACAGCTACATAAACAAAATTAAAGATCCTATCATAGAAGACTGGAATTTTTTGCTACACAGAAACAGGATTTCCTACAGTTGTTATTGGCGTGTATCCCGGTGTCTTCTTTTGTTGTTTACATAGTGGCCTTTCTATAAATTGTTATCTGTCATTTCTTTTAAGTGGCCTGTTGTTATTTTGGCACTGCATGTCCGGCGCGGCTCTCTGGAACACACTTGAATGTGCATTGAAGTAGTTAAGGAGTTAGCAACAAACGGCTTACATTGACGTCAATCGTCTATCTTCCATCAAGTCTCGTGACCACCGAATTTGCTGAACAGAAGAAGTAACAACTGTGTACTTTTGCCGTTCTACGGTATACCCGGATTTTCCCACGCCTAGTTCCTCTTTGATGCAGATCAGGAACCTGTCAAAACAGTGAGTCTTCTGTAACACTTCGGAGAGAATCGACAGTTGCTAATCTTCTCTAAAGATACCATTTACTTGCTGTTGTTAGGAATGAGGTTTGGACAGCTTGAGCTATCAGAAACTGACTTTACAGGATCCTATCGAT
The DNA here is from genome assembly GCF_044657685.1 of Stegodyphus dumicola. Taxonomy (NCBI): domain Eukaryota; kingdom Metazoa; phylum Arthropoda; class Arachnida; order Araneae; family Eresidae; genus Stegodyphus; species Stegodyphus dumicola. Next base: position 158,280,653 of record NC_140770.1, read on the forward strand.
TTCTAAAGAATAATCGCGGCTAAAATAATCTGAGAATTTTGCATCTTGTCAATCCGCAATGAAAAGGTAAAAATAGAAAGGTTAAAATGGTGGTCTGTTACTTTAGAATAGACATTTCAAGGTCATTCACTCCCTTCCCCCCAAATGCCTCATAATCATAGTGACGACTTCCTATTTTAAAGTAAGTACTCATGGATATTCACACTTATTCTTTACATTCAGTTATTCATCATACAATACTTAACATTGATTGCATACTTAGCATAATTATTCATTGTAGTTTTAAATATCATTTTTTTGTAATACATTTCTCTTTAACAATATTTAATAATTTTCTCATGTGTTGTAACAATAGTTAGAATTATTTAGCACACTTTTAGATTATTATTTTTAATAAAAAATTTTCGATATTAATCGTATTTCGGATTAAGCCCCATTCTCAAAATAATTAATTTTTATAACAGTTGAAAATTTCAACTATTATTGCATTAAATTTGAATAATCTTACATAAATAAAATATTTGATAAATTTTAAAATTCGTTAGTTAAATTATGCAAGTGTTGTGTTAAATAATGTATGTTAGTTAAATTATTGAAAAGTATATGTCTAACAGCATAAAATTTTAATTTGATACCATTTTCATAAAAAGAGTATAAAGTTCATGAATATTTATCATCGGTATGTAATTATTTTTAGAATTGAAAGAAAAAGTCACCAAATTAAAAAGGGATTTTAGGGGCTATTACAAAATAAAATTAGAATTTTATTTTACATGTTCCTTATCTTGCATACATCAGTTCAGTTTTATTAATGTAAAGTTCTGAACAATAGGAATATGTTAACTAAGTATATTATCTACCGTCAGTGTCAGTATTTTTAATCCAATCATTTAAATCGTTGTTTACTGACGTAGATGTAGTATATAAATGACTATAAATAGTCTAAAAAATTGATTTTACAAAACAGGGAAGCTTAATATTAAAATGAATTTATATTTAAATTTTTTAAAATCTGGTAAAAGAGAGGGTAAATAAAACTTAGATTTGGGAGGAAATCACGATTTTTGTGCAAAACGCGTGTATGACACCAACAAAACGTATGTATCGAAAGAAAGAACAAATTTCCACAAGCACCAATTTTTTATTAAACAGAATGTATATTAAAAAAAAATATTTTCTTGCTAAATGAGTATTTCATACAAAATTTCAATAAACGGAAAAACAAACTGCGTTTCTGAACTATTATAAGCAACAATCTTTCAGGTTGCCCAGCCCTTGGTTTAATGAGAGAAACTGTACCGGGCAACAGAAAGCCTAACAGCGGCCCTGACTATCATTTGAGCCTAAGTGATACGAGGGCCTGCTTTGCGCATGGATTTATGACTTATTAACCAGCGTGCGTATTTCCGCCTACATTGTACGCCTTTACTAATTCTATTTGGTAGTGTTATCCGATTCATAGAACTTGAGCCGTTCGCTATGGTCTTATATGAGGTAGAAGCACACACAATGGACCAAAGGGGGAGGGAAGGGAAAAGAACTCACCCGACAAATACTTGATATATGTGGGTGGGAGAATCTCAGGACTTCCGGTGGAGATCACCTGCTTCAAAAGAGCTACCGGAAGTAGGGGGTGACGACGAGCGGAAAGGTGCGCGCGTCCACCTACTCCGGAAGCGAACTCTTCTGGCAAATTCCCTCCGCGAAACGATTCATTCCCACAGCAGCCTTGAGTTCGCCGGTTTTTCTCACTTCTCGGTCTGTTCGATTGGGCGCGTGCTCAAGTTGTGGATATGGAATGACTTGACGAAGACCGTGCGTGCACTGGAATAAGCAACATCTTATAGGTCGGCGAAATCTTCGGGTAAGTTTTTATTTTCTTATTGTTCGTTTTAAAGCAAAGGGTGTTTTTTTTTTTTTTTTTTTTTTTTTTTTCACTTAACTGTATTTCGCGGTAAATATGAAACGTCGGCCTTCGACGTATGCTTCGTTAGATCGCATAGACTGTTTTTTAGCTACTTTCGAATGCTACATATTCAGTTTCTCTCGCTATAAAGCCAGAATTAAATCCATGTTATACTGAAAATAAAAGTTTTATATTGTAAACTATCTCTCTGGCTGTGTTTCATATACACAGAGAGACAGAGAAGAAAAGATAGGGGCGAAAGAAGAAATCACATCTGTGCTTCTGCATTTAACAGTAAATTTAAAAAAAAAAAATCCTTTTTAAATAACAAATATATATATATATATATATTTTAATGTTGAGCTGAAAAATAACTATATAAATTAAAAAAAAAAAAAGCAATAAGCAAGATTTAAAAAAAAAATAGCATGTAATTTATTAGGCATGGACCATTCAATTTCTACAAATCGCAAAAACATTAGCAAATTCGAATTCTCGTGCTCTTGTTATCATTCGAATCTTAATATAAAAAACTGATGAGCATTGAAAAAGATTGTTGCAAGTTCGGTGAACTTGGATCACTGGTCTCCCTCTGGGGAAAGGGGGGGCTAAGTGTCACATCATTAATTTTCTGAAGAGAATTTAATATTCCGGGTTTAGTGTGTTTATCCATATTGATTCTTGAAATAATCTCCCCTACATTTGCTTTGATTTAAAACGATTCTGGAAAAACGTAAAAAAAATTCAACTTCCACTGACTCATTCTTTTGCCAAATAATTACATTGAACAAAAATCGTTATACAAGTCTGAAAGGTTTCAGATTTTAAATTACGTACAAAGGGACATTTTTTAAAAATTTCGTGTGATACTTTTATTTATTAAATATCATGGTCTTCGCACTTAAATCATAAAATTCAGTTCAATAGCAATATCGCAAAATAATTTTAAATTGAGCCTATCTTTAGAATTTCCCATACACAGTTTCACGCGCTGGAGATAAAATGTTTTTTCTGTACAACGTTGCCATTGCTCGCTTAAAAATCCTTGAGTCTGTTAATCAAAAATTCGTTAAGTTTTGCAAAATATGAAGTCGATAATAAAATAAATTTCAAATTTTGGCTTCCAGATGCCCATATTCGCAGTAGGATTACGTTATTCAAATTTTGATGGCTCTAGGCACCGTTGTTTTATCACAGTGCGAGAAACATACATACATTTATGCAGATTCTTCATTATTTAATTTCTTCAAATATATTACAGGGCGATAATATTGGGTGGCAACAGTTTGAAAAGTGATCCGACGCAAAATCGCAAAACGAAAACAATAGTCCCTCAGGGACAAAGCCCCTTTGGACTGAAGATATACGAGATTTAATTGCATTTTATTTATAGTTTCTTAATAAATATAAGTGCATTTTAAAAAATTGCTTTCTTAAATTTTATTTCTATTAAACGAAGATTAAAATTTTTCTTTTATTGTGTTGTTTAATATTAAGTGTGTATGTTTAAGCATTTGTCATTATTAACGTTAATATTATAATATAAAGTTTTTCGGAAGCATCTAGACCAGTGATTCTCAAACTTTTTCTTCTCCCAATGCACTTTTAATGAAAAATTTGGCTGCACACCAAAAATAAGATATATATATATAAAAGAATTTTACTCCGTTAATTGATGGATGCACCTACAATATATTTTGTAAAAATAGTATACGATAAAAATGTTCAGTGAAATAGAAAATAAAATTGTATTTCAAAGTAACTAAAGTGTTTATTTGATAATCATTTACAAATTACATGTAATGAAAAATTTGAGTTTGGTGTTTTTTGATAAATTTATTTACATTTGGGCGTAAAATGACAGTGCTAACAATTTCGTGCTTTAGGTGTGAAAGTCTGGCTCTTTTTTTTCGTTTTTATATAGGTCAAAACCAAAAGTTCGAATTCTCACAAATAAGATGTGGAAAATATAACAACACGCTTAAAACCTTTTGTAATATTGTCAAAGAATCGTATCTGAGATAAATCCATAGCGAATTCATTGATTCGTCTGAATGTTTTGAAATTAAATCTGTTATTACACACCTAAATAAGTTCTTTCTTTTCTTAAAAAATTAATTCATACATCGAATTGTCCTTATTAAAAATGGATTTCGAATCCAATCAAAATTTAAATAATAATAATAAAAATTGGAAAGCAATGAGCAATTCTTTGCTAGAGCACTGTCAAATGATTAATCATTATTTTGTGAATTATTTTACAACAGTCTTTTGGAGCTGGCTCGAACTTTTCTAAACTACTTTATGCTTAAGTCTTCCATAAGGTAATTTTATTTATTTATTTGCAGTCTCTATCATAACCGGTATAGTTTTTTTAAGCCCAAACGGGGCGATTTGTCCAGAAGGGCTATTAATTTCGTTTTGGCATTTTGCGTCGATTCACTATAAACGGCGAATCACTTCTTAAATTGTTGTCACCAAATATTATCGCCCTGTATTATGTTTAAAGAAATTAAATAATGAAGAAGCTGAAAAAATGTACGATTGTTTCTAGCATTGTGATAAAACAACGGTAGCTAGAGTCATCCATTTTTGAATAACGTACGTCTCCATCCGAATATGGGCTTCTGGAAGCCCAAATTTGGAACTTGTTTTATTAACTATTATACATTTTGGAAAGCATTTATGAGTTTTTGATTAACAAACTGCACGATTTCAAAGCGTGGAATGGCAACACTATACAAGGAGGGGAAATCTATCTCCAGCGCTCGAAACTGTGTACCGGAAATTCTAAAGGTATGCCGTTTTAAATATTTTGCGATATTGCCGTTGAACTAAATTTTATGGTTTAAGTGCGGAGAATATGATATTTAATAAATAAAGGCAACACACAAAACGTTACAAAAAATGCCTCTTTTGGCGTAATATAAAATCTGAAAGCTTTCAGATGTGAAAACAACAACGGTACCTAGAGTATCAAATTTTGAATAACGTAGTACTCCACTCGGATATGGCCATCTGGAAACTCAAATTTGAAACTTGTTTTATTGTCTATTACATACATTTTGTAAAACTTTAATGAATTTTTGATTAAGAAACTGAACGATTTAAAAGAAAGCTTGATACGTTCAGCTCAGTGCAAAACTACTGAGTTAGCGTGTTTTTGGGCGTCTGGGTGAGAGACCCTATCCCACTGTAGCATTTGGATCTGTTTCCGAATGTTGGCGATCGTAGAGTTGGGTAGAGTAATATGGCAATTATAAGCATAATATTGAAATATGGCAAAAGATATTATTTGAAGTGAGTCCTAAAGTAAATGGCAATTTAAGAGTGAAGATTAGCAATTATTTTGCAGGAGAAGCGGAGTCAAAAGATAAGCACTTTCAGAGAACGATTTAAAAGCGAGCAATGCCAACACTATGTGTACGGGTGGACATTTTTATCTCCAGCGCGCGAGACTGTGTATCGGAAATTCTAAAAATATGCTATTTTAAATATTTTGTGATATTGCCGTTGAATGAAATTGTATGGTTTACGTGCGAAAAACATGATATTTAATAAATAAAGGTAACACACAAAACGTTAAAAAAAGGCCCCTTTAGGCGTATTTTATATTGCGTCGGGGGCGGCGTACTTTTTATTTTTTATTACTAATTTAAAATTGACCTTCTGGCAAGATTTTAAAGATGGGATTTTCAGAATTTAATATTGACGTAACATTTTTTTCTCATTCATGGTGCACATTAATCTGTGATACTAAAATGTGATCGAGCGCGCGGAGCGTAGAAAATCTTGACTGTTTTTACAGGGTTATAATTTTTAGCACCGACTTGATTTCAAGTTTAAAATAATTTTGAACTGTTCAAAGAGGCGTTTTCTGTAAAATAATAATAAAAATCTGAAAGCTATCAAATTTTATATTATGCTCAAAGGGGCGTTTTTTTTCAGTTGCATACGCAAGCACGTTTCGAGAGCATTTGGGTTTGCATTGCTCTCTTTGAAAGCGTTGGGGTTTTTAATCAAAAATTCGTTAGTTTTAGAAATATGAAATACACAGTAAATTCGAAATTTATTCGAGTGGAGGACTACGTTGTTCAAAATTTGATGGCTCTAGGTACCGTTGTTTTTTCACAATGCGGAAAACTTGCATACATTCATGCAAATTCTTCATTATTTAATTTCTTTAAATATAATAAAGGGCGATAATATTTGTTTGCAGCAATTTGAAAAAGTGATTCAGACTTTTATAGTTATTCAACGGAAAATCCCGTTTTGAGACTAAAAACTAAAGAAAACTGTCCGTTGGAAATAAAGCTCCGAAACATCAGAACACATTCTTGTGCTATGGATTAAGTTTATTTATCTGCGATATTATAAAAAATGCGGTAGGTAATCACTAGCACTGTTTTTGTTTCCTAAAAATATGTTTAGAAATCATCATTTTATAGTTCATATCGGAAAGATTAAATGCAGTTGAATGGGCAATGGGTTATATCAAAAGCATGTTTTTGCTCTCATTTTACACAGCTCGTAATTACTTCCAGATTGGCACGAGGCTATATGTTAATTAAAATCTTCCCAGTCCCCCTGCTTGATGTTGTCCTTTCAAAAATCGGGAATTTGTTTAAGGAAAGCCTGACAATTTTACAAATATTAAATTTGCTACAGTGCTTAAATGAAGTGAACCTTTGTTGAAGTCGTCATTAAAGATGTCTATGAGGAGTCGCATGTACACTCACTTGTTGAAACTGGGACTTTTTTGGTTGCGTTTAGAAAAGGATGAAAAGATGCTGTAATCTTCTTTTCTGAAAAATATTCGCCGAACTTCTTTAGATTTCGGAAAGCTCTAAGTTTTCACATAACTACTTTTTTTTTGGGGGGGGGGTGCTGAGAGTGTCTGTGTGTGTTTCACCAAAGGTTAACCGTTTGAGTCCGGCGAAGCGCTGTCGCGCTTCACTTGCCGTATGCCAAAAATACGGATCAGCGCGATAGCGCTTCTCTCTTTTTTTTTTTTTTATATATATATATATATATATATATCGAGAATGCGAAGTCGTTGCTGTTGGTTAGTATACTTGGAAAAAAAAAAAATATTGAAAATTGAAAAAAAAATATTGAAATATTCAATTGGTTTTGTATCAGGAGGAGGGGCATGCTTCGGTCCAGGTACTTCAGAAAAAGTATTCGATTTGTTCGAAAAAATTGTATCCACGGGTAAAAACTCATCAATAATATCGTCATCGGAGGTACTTGCAGTTACTTCATCATCATCATCACTGCTATCACCAATAACTCGTAATCTCTTAGAACGAATGATGATGTCACTTCCACTATCACTTTCAAGGTCATTACTATACTCTTCATAATCACTTCTTATAACATAATCACTTTCAAATGAATCAGAACTTGACATGGGTTATTTCGTAAACATCAGCATAACACTTGGTAAAAAAATGAAAACAATTTCCAATTCCTACAAAACAGCTGCTACTGATATCACTACAACTGCTCTCAATAATTGCGTAAACTATACTAACCAACAGCAGCGTCTTCGCATTCTCGATACAAAACAAGAGATATCGCGCTGCGCCGTATTTTTGGCATACGACAAGTGAAGCGCGAGAGCGCTTCGCCGGACTCAAACGGTTAAATACCACCACGTTGCCAAATTTTACGATCTAATGCCTTGGCCCATCGTGGAGTTGTGAAATTTCAGCATGTTCTCTTAATAAAAGTAGTCGGCTGTCTGACCAAGCTTTCAAATTGCAATAAAATTTTGTTGGATTCATACAGCTTCCCAGTCTTGCCAAATTTCACCTCATTTGAAGTCCCCCCCCCCTCCCAAAAAAATTTCTCTTCCTGCTTTTAGGTTCAGATTTTGTTTTCTTCCATAAAATAGTTTGACTTTAATTTTTCTTGAGCAAAGTAAACTGCGGTATGATGGGCTTACAATTCTATACATAATTTAGGTAATGCTCAAAGACCTATGCAGTCGATGCAAACTCTGCAAAAAAAATCATCCGTGTCGATTTTATTATAGATTTTGCATCGATCTACAATAAAATCGACACGGATGATTTTTTTGTAGTAACCCTTTATATAACCAATTAAATTCCGCTTTGTTTTCGTGTACTTTAGAACTTTTAAATTGGCAGCTAAAGCCTCAAAATGTTGCTCTACAGCAGAAGTACATTTAAAACTACAAGCAAGTATCTAAAATATTCTACGCATTTCAAACGGAATACAATCCACACTTTTTTTGAAATGAATTATCATTAATGATGGAAAATGAATCTTCGAAAAAGGTCATGGTTCAAGCAGGATGAATCAGCACAATTCATCCCCGAACTTACACCGCCGGATTATCATTTATTTCGAAGGTTACAAAACTTCTTAAATGGTTCAGTCATAACGTTGACCTCAAATCGCACCTGGTTGAATTTTTTGCTTTTAAAATCTAAATATTCTATGAGCGCGGAATCATGAAGTTACCAGAAAGATGGCAGAAGCTCAACGAAATGCTCAACGAAGGAAGTTCATTGATTAAAGTTCATTTTTCGTATAGAAAAAAAAAATTAATTTAATTAACTATTAAGTTACTATTAGTTCAAAATTTGATGGTTCTAGGTACCGCTGTTTTTCACAGTGCCAGAAACATATATACATTCATTCAGATTCTTCATTATGATTTCATTAATATAAAGTACTGAGCGATAATATTTGATCGGAACAATTTGAAAAGCGATTTAGTGCTTTTTAGGGATCCGGCGCTAAATGCCGTTTTGAGATTAAAAGGCCTTCTAACACCTCTTTGGGCTCCTAACAAGTGTTCTAGAGTCGCGAAATTTTGCAGTAAGCATTGAGAATACATTTATATATTGACAGTATTTTTCACCGTTGAAAAGTAATAAAAAAAAAGAAATCTGATGTGTACACCACATGACTTCCTTGTACGGAATATTAAATTATACGCATTTTTTCTTGCATTTCATTTAAACTTATTGGATTGAATTAAATCTACTTCTCCGACAGCGCATAAACCACAATAGAATAAATGCATTCTTTAAAATTCCCTCTAGTATTTGTTTGTTAGATTCACTTAACATTATTATATTTCCTTCATATAATAACTCATAATGCACAAAATTTATATCATTTAAAGAATAGAATTATCTAATCGTTGCCACATGTTCTATTCAAATACTATAATAAAGCTAGAACGATGCATAAAAGAAATTAAGCAAACAAAGCAAAAAAGAAACAGTTTTTCACAGACGATTGAGTATTTCTCATTCAGTTAATTCAGTTCTCACTTCGCGAGAAGGCAAAAATGCATAAAAACTCAAAATATCTATATTAAAAATGACGAAGTAAATCTCAAATGCTTATTTCCTCGAAAAAATTCCAGAAAGGATTAAGCATGATTTAATTGGCAATAATAAATGAAGGCGTTATCTTTGTTGTTGCGAAGCTAAGTTTCTCTAGATTGGCAACAAATCCACTAGTCTGCTGTTTCAAATGTAAACAATCATGGCCCCCATAAAAAAAAAAAAAAGGCTTAGCGGCATTTAACCGGAGGATAAACCGCAACCGGAGGATAAAAACAACATAATTCAATCATTTTTAAAGAAAAAAATGTACAATTTACAAACATATAAGAGTAAAGAAACTGAGATCACTGAGCCGGGTCACAGAGTGGATATATATATATATATATATAAATATATTTATATAGGTTTGGTGCGGCCGATTGCAACCAAAATACGAGGTGCACATCTACATGTTAAAACAGTCCTATATACAAAATTTCAACGTTTTGAGGCTACTCGTTTTTGAGTTATGCGAGATACGTACGTACGCACAGACGCCACGAAAAATTCTCTTCAGAATTAATTTTAAAGCAGTTTTATATATATATATATATATATATATATATATATATATATTTTGAGGAAATGAGTCTTTTATTCTGTTCTTACGTGCAGATATTACGCAAAAACTTCGTTAAATTGCATTCGATAGCATTCAAAATGGATATTTTCGTTGAAATATGCTGCCTGAAACTTTTCGCGATTACAATACTTCCTTTTTACTTCGCACAAGGAAGTAAAAAAAGCCCGACTGAACGATAAAGATAATTTGTAGTAATTTTTTCCCAAGTCTGCAAACTTTATCAGAATTGAAAGCCCATCAAATATCAAGTTGTAGTACAAGGGATAAAGAAATTTATAATTATTTACTTAGAAACATTTATATTTTTATAGAAACATTTATATTTTTATTTATGAGCGAAGGGAAAATCTAATAAATAAGCGGAATAAACTAGGTTGTCATTGTTTATCCTCAGGTTTTGTTCTACTTGGAAAGTTTTATCTAGAAATTTGGAAAGTTTTCATAATTTGTTTACTTATGACATTAATTAAAGTAAGTTATTTGAAATAAATGTTAATCTTAAGTATTAATATTTAGCTATCAGTAGCTTAAATTACAAAGTGTAACCAATAAAAATGCCGTGCAGATACCAAACTTTAAATTTCTGACAAAAATAAATATAAATTTGAAGTTTAGCCTTTGAGTTATTATTTATTGTTGTTTATGCGTGCATGAATAAAATTTATTTATTTTATTTATTTATTTATTATTATTATTATTATTATTATTATTTTTTTTTTTTTTTTTTGCTTTGGTAATGAAAATTTTTTATTTTGCTAAATAAAATAAATAAATAAAAATAAAGTGAATAAAGCTGGGAAGTTTTAGGAATTAATGGCTTAAGGGAATATGTAAGTTACTTCATTTTTCTGAAATGATGAGGAATATTTCCACCATTTTGGGTAAAACATTTTTTTCATTATTCGTAACATAAGTGTTGAGTTATGCAATAAATATTGCAGTAATGACATAGTAATTTATTACAATAATATACCCATGAGTAATTTTTTCCCCCACAGGATTGTTCCTCTTTTTAGTTGATGACAGTCGTTGATGAACGAACGCAATTCACTTCGGATGACGTCAGCGTTTGTTTGCCTTAATTTGAAAGGAATTTGTGCCATTTTTTTTTAATGAAAAGGTTTCATTAATTGCTGTCTTTTGCCGTACGTCTTTCCAATCAGAAGACTATTTGTTAATTAAACTCTCCCAAATTTATGACTGATTTTTCATGGAGACTAAATAAATTGCACTGAAAACTTGAGTCTTGCAAACTTCTTTAACCCTTTCAGTCCCAGTGGTTTATATAAGTACCAGTAGGTGTTTAAAGAAGCCCAGAGGGAATTAATTACATGCATCTATTTACTACATAGTTGATGTTCCACTGGTAGAAAAGCATCATTTCTAACATCCCCCACCACAAAATGCGATTCTCTTCTTATAGTGGCTTAGTGAATTTGTTTATTAGAAGACAAGCGTGTGCTACGTCTTTAGACTTGTTTAGTTTTTGGTTTTGCATAAAATACGTGTAAAAAAAAATGTCTAGGTAAATTTGTTTATTAGAAGACAAGCGTGTGCTACGTCTTTAGACTTGTTTAGTTTTTGGTTTTGCATAAAATACGTGTAAAAAAAAATGTCTAGGTAAATTTGTTGGCATTCAGTTACTACTAAAGAACTGATGCATATTGCTAAAAATATTTCTGATCTGGAAGAAACAAATAAATTGGGACTGAAAGGGTTAATCTATGATTCTAGTTAGGTAGCACCATGCACAAAGTGGAATTCATTGGTTATTAGCCAACAGAAATCTAAAGAACTCTTACTGATTTTATTTCAAATATTAATTAAGTTACAAATACAAGACACACACACACACACACACACAAAAAAAAAAAAAAAAAAAAAAAAAAAAAAGGCTATTCAGTTATTGTCCTTTCTCCCAAATTATTATGTTTAATATGGTTTATCAGTAGATTAATTATCGGCAGAGATGCCTGTGCAGGAAATGCGAAACATTCTATAGGATATTAGATGTATATTCATTTAGATTCCCATGGGAACTTTTTTAATGTCTTCTGAGCAATGGCGTAGCGAAGGGGGCAAGGGGGTGTATGATGCCCCGGGCGCCGCTCGCAGAGAGACGCTAAAGTCTCCAAACAAGATTTTCATCATATCACTGTGGTTTTTTTTTTTTTTTTTTTTTTTTTTTTTTTTCGGGGAGGAGGGTCGCCAGAAAGTTATTTTGCCCTGGGCGCCTGTTATGCTCGCTACTCCATTGCTTCTGAGGATTCGAAAAGTGAAAAAGTACGCAATGCAATTCTGTAAAACTGTTTAACGTTTTTAATTAGGTATATCGTGAATTCAATGCATTTTTATTTCAGTTATTCCAATAAAATGTAAAGAAATAATATTCGTTTGTATTGCTTTTAAATATTAGCTTTTTTTAAATAGATTAGTTTATTGCTTTTAAATATATTAGTATTTTATTATTATTACTTTTAAATAGATTAGTTTATTAATCAATAAGAGACATTAAATTTGAAAGATCAATATCTTACATTTGGCGGAATGAAAAGTGAAACAATGCATTTACAGTAGACGACATTTAAAGTGAATCGGCGTAAAATCATGTTTCGAGACTAATAGCCCTTCTAATGTAAAAAGTAAAACCCGAAACTTAGGGGGGAGATTCTTATTAAAAATTAGAATTAAAGAAATATTTAAGGGAAGATTAAAAAAAGCTTAAAATACGAAATTTGGTTCCTCTTTTCCAATTTTGTATCTTTTTAGAATTAAAAAATAAGAAAAAAAAATTTACATATTTTAACGAAGAATTTTGATTGGACTTTGAGGGACTTAATTTTGATTGGAAGCTCCACGGAAAGTAGACGTGTTTGGGGCACGTGTCTCCTATTGCTCTTGTGCAATGAAAAGGTCGAGTAGGTTCGACCCCCCCTCACCTCATTCTCTTAACCATGGAGGTAGGAAAGGTACCTCCATGCTCTTAACTCCTACCACGTCAGACTGCCTACCGTCATGTGCCTACTGGCTCATGAGCTGGAAACAGCGCGCATCGCGCGCTACTCCAGCCATACTTGTTCGGATCGGATCGAATCGGTTCGACCCCAGAGATTCCAAAATCACTTTAAAATATATTCACCTGTATTATAAAACGAACGTAATCGCACATATGGTGGCTAGCATGCACACACACACACATGACGCATTATGGCAGCCGCGCTGCGGTGGTGTTTCAGAACTGAATTGCGAATTCGGCGCCCTGCGCGGCACCTAATAAGAGGGCTTTCGCTCTCGGAGCGCCGAAAGAGAGCGGCGTAGCGTGACCTGTGACCCTGTTGCGCGTAGATGTGGGCCAGGGGAGCGCACCTGTCGAACGCTCCGCCGAGCCCGCTTCCTGTGCTCTCCTCCCCCACTGCCCTCGGAGCTCGCCGCCTTTACGCCTCGAAGCGCCCGGCAATGGCGTGCGTCTCTCTCCGCCACTCGGACCCGTGGACGGCCGGTAAGTTCGTCATTTCATTTCCCCGCGTTTGCGGTTTGCCTTGCAAGTACTAAATATAATAGTCGCTTTCTACCCAAAGAATATATTTTATATCGTTTGGCGCTCGAATTTAGTACTTATATTTTTCACCTTACACGACTATAATATTGGTGGAAAACTTGGCACAAGAGCGACATCATCTGTGGTCTCTATCTATGATGGAATCAATCTGTGCAGGTACCCTTGTAAGGTTGGTTTAATTATCCTATACTTACAATGTGTTTACTCCACCAGGATATGAAAACGGGAGGACATATAATAAGACTTAAAAATCTAAGAAAATGAGGATGGACAAATAGTGCCTGTTTGTGACCGAAGTAACGAATTTTGTTTTGGATTTTATGTAGTAATTCGTGAAATTAACTGAGTCAGAGGGGTGAGTTGTAATTTAAACGTGTGAATTGTAAATGTAGATCAGAGTTGCATTCTATTTACAATTTTGTTAGTGCAAGAACTTTTTTTTTTAATGACGGGCACTAGCCATTTTAGGCTTTGGCCACTACTAAGACCAGAAGCAGTGGACATTTAATTATGAAGGCACCTAATAGCCGGCCACCGTTATCGCTTATGAGGAAACAGGCAGTTTATATCCATGCTTTCTCCGAGATTCGAATCCGGGCCCTTCGGTCAAGAGCCCATTAACCACTTTCCCGTCTGGGCGGCGCACGAATAAATTATATGAACAAAAAACATCTTTGATGATGAACGATGTTTGGGTTACGAACACTCAAATCGACAACAAAGGAGATGAAGAGGAATAACTAGAGGACCATAAATATAAGCTCAACCACAGAAAACTGAAACATCTCAGAGGCAGCAAAAGACGATTGTACAGGAAATGTCTTCGGAGCAAGAGGAAGAATGGGCGATGATCTTCGAAATTCGTTAAAAGTTCTTCTGTAACAACATCGTCCTGATGAGGAGTAGCTAACTATAACAAAGCATTTATCAATGACATTGTCATGACTCGCTTTAGGAAATAAAGCGTAGATAATAACAGACGATACTGGATAACTTTTGAGTGAAAAGGAGATCTAGCGAGTCTTAAGCAGAGACCACAAACAGATTAAAAAAAGACGAAAAGAGATGCTTAAGAAAAACGTTCTATATGTTTTATGGAAGGGGGATTCTCATCTTAAACTGTAGCATGTCTTCCTTTTCTCTTCAGCATTACTTAGGCCGTCTCCTCTCCTTCATGAAGGTACGGTAAAGTTAAACTATATTTTCGGCTATTTTACGTATTTAATATTTTGTTTAAATCCCCAACCCTTTGTTTCAACTATTTCATTTGTTTTGTATCACGAACTTACCCACAAAGTACTGTTGTTGAATTCAAAAAAATAATTGTCTGTGGTCCAGGAACGAATTAATCCCTTTTATAATAATTCTTAGAGGAAAGCAGTTTCGGTAGACGAACATTTCGGATGACGAATGCTCTTCAAGAATAACTGAATTCGTGAACCGAAGCTTCGTTGTATATTGCCGTATGTAGTGAAAATCAATTTAGTTCTGTACTTCAAATTGAAGGCACAGCAGAATTTTTATTGATTTTATTTTGGTTTTTATTTATTTAGTGTTCCTATACTGTCAGTTAAAGTTCGACAAAAGCTCATCTGGCACTGCTAGAAATTTAAACTAGTTTTTAGAAGTAAACCAACATAAATTTAATTTGCTACCTGAGAAAATATCGACCTTGCGCCACGTCCCTTTTATACATATGTCGATCCTATGTCTATGTTAATTAAACGGTGTCGATAGTACGTTAGTGTCAAACTTAAGCAGTGTCGATCGTATGCTTGTGACACCCCTGGGGCACACTGGATGTCAACGTAACTACGGATTTGTGGTCATCATGTTGTTAGAGACCCATCAACGGTCGAGCGGTAAAGTCGCTGAACATTGGGTAGTTTGTTCCGGGTTCGAATCCCGGCGAAAGGGCTGGTTGCGTGGGCATTTTCGTTTTTTCCTCATGCGTAATGTATATACGAGCCAGTTTTCCTTAGAAAGTCCTGCAGAAAGGCATCGCTATCCTTACGAAGATACCCCTCGAGTGTTTTGCCGTGATTAAATCATGTTTTTCTAGCATATTAGACAGAATTTTGTTTCTTTGGAATAAAAGAATGAAACTCTATGTAACTTGAACCAACATGAGTGAAAGTTCAGCTAGCGTAATGTGGCATAATTTTATTTAATGTCAGAATAAAAGATATGTGATTGTAATATTTGTATTATGAAGTGGATGTTTAAATGTTTGTTTCAAAGCGTTTAAGCAACCAAATTTTCGAAACGTATTCTTGTATTGCCCGCTTGCTTCTTTTTATTACGCTTACTTCTCCACGAACCTGCAAGTCCACCCACCCTGCTAGATCGCCTCAGCGCCCACCGACGGTAATTAATGTTCACGATGGAAAACTGTGGTCTAACTGGAGTGATGCCTTCGTAAAGGATTTTCTAGGTCTTTGGGGAACTTCACGCACCACCCAAGCAGATTACGTATTTTGGTCATTTTTAGTGTCAGAAGTAAAATTCGTCTTACGAATCAGATGCCATTTAAAATATTTAACCTTTCTTAAGAATGGAGAATTGTCTGCCAGCTTACAGTCCCATCTCATGAAATTAAATTGTTAGCGGAAATGTTTTAAGTATTTGAAAGATAATTTTTAACTCTTGTAACTTTTAAATTCTGAGTCGAATAGCTCACGTTCCTCGTGATGTCCATGAAAGGCGAAACAGAGAATGAATAGGACTATCCATCATGCAATAGAACCTTGTCCTTAGAAAGGCTTTGAAATATTTAATCATTGAACTTCGTGTTCATTGCCATCAAATGTGAATTTCCTCATCCTTCACACGTGAAATACGTCATATTTCACGCGAGCACAATTTATCGCTCCTCCCCCTCTCCCCCAATTTTATGTCACACTGAAATAAACTCTGGGTATTATGCTCGTTTATTTATGCACTGAGAAGCTCGATCTCCCCACTCCCGTTTAATTTGGAAATTCGAATGAAAAGGCCTCAATTATTATAATTTAAATGTTTAATTAAATAAAGCGAAATTTATTTCAGATTTAAATGTATTTATCATTTGTTTAAAAAAAAAAACTGTACTAGAGAAGTTAGGATGGTGAGTTGATGTCAGCTTTGGCGATTTAATTTCCCATTCAGCCCCAACCGAAAATCGCTTTTGACCATCATTTCCATATTGGCTTTCGTTTCCCACCTCTACTTCCTCCCTGCGGTATAAGCAAACGTAAATGAGAGTGGGTTTATGATACTTCGCCCTCCGTTCGTTATACCAAAAATCTTACGTGGTTTGAATTAGCCTATTTTCGCATTTGACATTTCTTAATGACCAATTTCTGGTAGTTCCCCCCCTCTTTTATCTTGTAGTATTCTATTGTACTGGTTAAGAGTTCTTCTTACAAGGTCTTAGAGAAAAATGGAATATTATATAATATAACTCAGAAAAAGTCCTATGTTTATGTCGACTCGTCTTTTTAGATTGAACCATACATATAAAAGTGGAAATAGGCATTGGGTTTGCCGATCTAGCAAAAAGCATTGATTGTGCGTTATCTTATATATATTTATGGAAGTTTATATAAAGTTTATGAAGGTGGCGTAAAAACACTCTTGAATGAGGGGGTACAAATGAAATGAGGAGGTATATTTCCAATCGGACTCATCTGGGAATAAAATTACCGAGTCCTTCTCTCTGAGGCTCAGATGGGAATAAAACTGTTAAGGCTCTTTTGAGAATGAGCTGAATCGGTATTAAGCCAATTTTCAAATAAAACTAATGCCAAAGATAAGGTTTAGTTGATTTGATTTGAAATACTCTTAATGAATTCACTGTTCAAAACAGTATATACTATTACTGTTTATTTTATTATTAGAAAATTAATCATTCACATTTATCTATCGAAATTCTTTTTTACAACGTCGAAAAACAGGTGCTGCTTCGGAATCACATTCGCGAAATAATTTTCTCTTCTAAGCAGGTGCTAGAATCACATGCATTCGGTAAACTAAACCGTGACAGATGCCTATTATATATTTTGCTTTTTTAATAGCCAAAATTTGTTTTTAATTTTTTATTCTCATCTATTTTTCTTCAAAATTGGGTAGCAAAATATGCACGTAGAACTTCCGAGGATTTTTGTAATTGTATTATTTATGGATGCAGGTGAACATATGACTGATTGCTTTTGCAATTAAATTTCTGAGTGATTGTGTCTTTGAAACTCACGAACGCTGTAACAAAAATTGAATTTATTCGTTTCAGCAGGTATACATACTGCGGTCATTTAAAAATACTTTTAAGTTTACTTCAGATTGCTAATTTAAGATCTTAATACTATAAATATACGCGTTTTTCATGAGCTCCTTTTAAATGCATTTTGCTTGAAATAAATATCTAAAATTTAATTAAATTTTTTTTTGTTTTCGCTTTATATGATACAGTGTACCTCACTCACATATAATAATAATACACTTATCTATAATAATTACTTCACCTTGTTTCCACTTTTTAATTTTTTTCACTTTACATATAATGTGCATCTCCAGTTGTTAAAAAAATTAGGCCCCTCTGGTAAATCGCCGGTAGAAACATGACTAGGCTTGAATTATTTCCTAGGCCTTCAAGGCCGGAGACTCAAGCCCCCCATAGTGTGTCAGACGATTCGCATCAAGGAACATTAAAGTACTAAAGTAAAAACTTTTTTGCGTATTATTTGGAATTTAGGGTTATACCTCCATGACCTCGTAATGTGTCAGTTATTCTGACACACTGTAGGAAGAGAAATTAGGCCCAAAACGATTTTGAACCATTAGCATTGCAAATGTTTGTTTTCTTAATAATTAATTTGACTATTTACTTTAAGTTCGTTAAAGATAATTTTGTATGATATCTGCTCTTATATTTACTTTCAATGATACAAAAATGGTTCAACTGTATGGATAATTTCATGGTCCAATAAAATAAAATCTGGAATCCAAAGCACAGCGTCTCTATCAGGTGTCCATAACACCCACTTTCCTTGCTTTTATGCAGGAAATACATGTTCATGAGAAATTAGGATGATAGGCACCTTAATGTACTTATTAAGAGACCGCTTATTAAGGGACACTAAATAGAAGTTAAAAAGATAGAAAAATAAATAAAAATAGAAATACTTTTTATAATTAATCTTTTGAGGTTTCAAAGGCAAGTTTGCGCTCAGTGAAAGATACTCGTAGTTTTGTGACAAGGGAACAATAACATGAAAAGCTAATATTTAACAACATATTTACTCTATAATATTTTGCAATATTAATCGAATTGTTGATAACAATTAGCGATTTGCATTATATGTTTTCATACATAAACGGGCGGAACTTCGGCAATTGAATAACAATATCCGAATGATAACTTTGATCGTGATTCCATGAAGCAGCGTTTACTGTACAATTTTTTGGACTTCTTGATTCTGTTTTTCCCACTTGGAAAAAATGATAAGCATTGACATATTTACCTTTTTAAATAATTAATGCATTTTATATGAGAATTATTCAATAAGGAACATTAACAAGAATTTGCAACAGAATGGCTACTACAAAGGCAAGCCATACTAACAGCCTCGCGAACTGTAAAATGAATGCAAATTTGCATTCTTTTCGCATGGACGATATGAAATGAGATTTTAGTATTCTAGAAACATCACTACTCCCTTTGCATACTGTAATATATAACGCTTAATACCACTGCGTTGCGACGCCTGTTCGTCGTTGACCTTGTGACCGCTGTCCTATAGCCTTGTTCACTTTGCACGCAAGCATGAACTATGAAGTTTTTACGTGTGACGTCATCTTTGGCTACTGCTGAGATGACCAAAAAAAGCAACATGCATTCCTGTAATATATGCGGTGAAGTCATCTTTCCCTGTTGAAGTCTTTGTCTGGTTTGGAATCGATGGATAGCTTTGGCTTTCTCATTGTCATACTCTGGTTTGGAATGCATTTATAATGCCGGCATCTTCGATGACGTCACCGATTTCAGCCGATTTGATTGATTTAGAGGAGCGAAACGTGAGAACGAATTTCATGTCAGTCATATTAATAGTCTCTATGAAAAAGTTTTTTTTTCTTAAATAATATATATTACATTAAACTAAATGCAAAATGTCGAATGACTGTTATTGGAACAGGTAATTGTCATTTAAAAAAAGCGATTACCTTTATACCACAATAAACATTTTCTTAATTTCATAATTATTAATAGTTCATTTTAAAGGAAATGAAATTTGAAATTAAAATAAGCAATTTGATGGTTATTTCGTGCACTAAGTATATAATGGTTTTACTTTATTTAGCATCTGAAAAAAATGTTATTTTTACTTTTTCGAGGAAATCCTGTACTAGCAAAATAGGAAGCTGTTTTCAATCTAGAAGTCATAATTCCGTTCAGTTATCTTTCAAGTTATAGCGATGCAATAAAATTAGCTATTTATAGATGTTCTATAATATTTTTAATGATATTTTATTACTTTTTCATTGCAACAATGTTAGTAAAAAATATTTCATTCTATAATGAATATTAAAAAACATTTCTAGTTCCATAGTAAAAAATTCCTTTAACTCTCCTCTCTGTTCACTATAATTTACTTCATAAACCATAATGTTAATAACATTCCAAAGCCACGCATAAATCGCAATAGCTTATTCGCCCTTTTTTCTCAATATTTTAAAAACTACATTTTCTATCAGATGGCAACAGCCTGTTGTTTCAACTGAAACAGAAAGGCGAAATATTTCTATTTCATGCTTTTTGTATTTCAACTAAGCTCGATTGATAGAATTCGGTACCTCGGCAGTTCTTATTTACTCGTACATATGTATATAATTCCTAAATTAAACATATTTTATCATAAAAATTTTAACTTTTTTTGATGGACTCTTGTTTTTTTAACTGCGCTTTGGGTAAATCTTCGGATTATGGTAACTTGGCGATTTTTTGGCGAAAATTTGGCGACCAACCCTGCTACAGCAACCTGCTAGTTTTCTTTTTGGACGCCATTTTGTTTTCACGAAATTAAGGCCTTATTTCCCCCCCCCCTCAACATTTTTTCCAACAATCTGCTAGCCAAATTGCGCTTATACTAGAACTTTTATGAAACAAAAGTGCTTAATCGTGACGAAGATTAGGTGCGAAATTGGGAGAGAGTGCAGAATCGCCGACTACTTGCCGCGTTTTTAAGAATTGCTCGTACACGGTATCCATGTACACGTCGACCTATTTTCACTTAAAAAACATCCCAGAATTGCACAAAAATGGCATTGCGCACACTCATGACTTTATCCATGTACACATCGACCTATTTTCACTTAAAAAGTCAAAGAAAATTGACAAAATTCCAATTCTTCTTACTCTTGTAAAAAGCGCCAAACAAATAAGTGGGCGGTTCTTCACTTTAGCAGCGAAATTGTTTCTAAGTGCTTATTAGCTAAAATCACGATCGGACTTTTCCGGAAAATGTCACATTACATGTCTCATGATCTCTCATTTCTCTGAGACAAAATAATCTGTGATTCCAACTGTGTACTTCTCAGATTATTGCTAAAGTCCTAGCTAGTTACCAAAATGTCTCCAAACTACCTGTTACCAAACCTGTCTACCTGCTACCTGTTATTCCAAAGATTAGCCGCGCTTTGTTATTTTATACGCTACAAAATATTGTACTGCAAAGATATTTCATTTTAAATATTTAAAACTTTTTAAATACACATCCCGTGATCGAAATAATGATTCCTTTGATACAGTCACACAATTCTTTTACATATATTTCATTTCGATGGGTCTCATTTTCATTAAACTTTGCTACAATACCGTTAATCTGATGTTGAATATCAAAAATGCCGCCCAGAAACAACCTGTTGAAATTATTTCTTTTTCCCTCCGATGGATTCAGTTTTTCTTTTATTTTTTATCGTCTGTCGCCGACTAGGTCACGTGACTGGCGGCAGAGAAGGAATGTAATACTCTTTTAGTTAAGCTTGAGGGCGACGCCTTGAAATGATTTGTTCTTGGCCGCATAGCGGTAATGAACAATTATAATAATTGTTCTTGATAAACGAATCTTAGCCCTATGATGGGAAAATTTATATTATATGTATATTTGTGCTTTCAATAATGTAAATAATGTACATAAGCTCTTCATTAAATGTTTTGTTTTTTCTATAAAATAAAAAAATAGAATCGTAAATTCGTGAGTATAAACGTGACAAGTATTTATACACACAACCTTCAAAGAATTTTTATTCTAGCAGGCATGTGCTGTAGCTTAAAAAAAGTTTCCCCCAAATAATTTTCTTACAATTTGTTTTAAAGAACAAAACAGAAACTGTTTCCTGACATCAAACTGTGATTTAATCTCGATTTACGTTTTGTGCCACAAACGTAAACACAATCACAATGTTTGATTAGGCTTATACGATGCCAATGAAAACAAAGCGTGTTTAGCCTCGACACCGGCGATCCGCCCATCAAGCGGTGTTGATAAACGAGCCGCCTAAAAGAAATCAACCATCGATGACGCAATGTTTGAGGCGCAGCTTCAAGAGGGTGCCAGTTCGCTAGTGTCAACAATGACCACGTGGTACACCTCCCAAGGTGGAAGACTGGGTGAGGTGGTAAACGCACACCGGAAGACAGGTAGATGTAGGGATTGGTGCAGCTGAAGCGTACTATACTGGAGGTCAGTTTGGGAATTAAGCTTGTATATAACCAGGAATGGATATTTTGATCTGAACTTTAGTAAGTCTCGAATGCGGGAATGAGACACTAGGTGCCGCTTAACGTCATTACGTTTGTTCAAAAATTAAGCGATGAGGAAGATACCCTTCAAACTATCAATGGACTTTAATTTAATGTAACTAGAAACATAAATAATTTTACAGTATTTTAATTAGGGAAAAAGTCATTAACAGTTGATTATCTGTAATCATTACGCAATATTGCATTTATGAGCGGTTCATATTCGTGATGTTTCTGGAAAATTGTTTCAGAAAGCGACAGGGAGGTATCTTCCCCCATAACCGTTTAAAACAGTTATCTTTTTCGAGACGCGGTTCCAAAACTTAAATGTTGCTTAAAATCAAAATCGAGATTCTTGTGTCTTGATTCCCTACTGGGCGACATGTCGGTCATTTGAGAATTTCTATACTATATTTCGACCTTATTCAGCGATTTTATCTTTTATTTGAGAGCATTATTTCAGTTAAAAAAACATATAACATTTCTATTACATTTTGATAGCATTAACCGAAATTTGATCATAATAAGAAATATATTCATGTTTTCGTATACAACCGGGCGGACTTCGGCAAATGTATAACAATATCCGAATTATATCAACCGCGATCACTATTACACGGCCTCTACTACAGAGTAAATCTGTATTGTAATTCCTTATAATCCACGGGGAAAGGACGTTGGGACGCCCAAAAGATCTATCTCTAGCTCTTCACTGAATTTTGATTTTAAAATTCATATTTTATTTTCTTATGCTATAAAATTAGGAATAAAAACGGCAGCATTAAGGGAAGAAACTTGTAATTTGATTATTTTTTTCCGTATTGTAGTTGGAACATCTGTAACCACAATCTGAAATACTAAGTGTGCCAGCTCATAGAAAAATAAAGTCAATTTATTTTCATGATGAAACATATTTATTCCTGTCCGTACATTCATCATCGACACGATGCTAAACCATTGGATGTGCAGTTTTTGCTATTTTCGCTTATGTAAATTTTGTAGAATACTTTCTGGCTGTTCTACAACAGTTGAAGGGAGGCAGATGCGTACACGAGATTTTTGAAGAAGTTATAACAGAATTTTTTTATGAGTCAAGAAAACTAGCTTCCCGAAAAAGTATGATTTTGCAGATTCGTGGTTTTGACGGGGTGCCAATGTTATAGTAAAGCAAATGAGAGTTGGAAAGCTTCCGAGTTCTTTGACTGAATTTCGCTGAACTGCAAACTGCTAGTAAGACATACAAAACATCTTCTTTTTGAATCAAAATAATATTCACTATTGCTGCTGAATAAATTCAGAAATGCTTGGGGAGGAAGAAAAGGGAGGGGGAAGAAAGGGAAAATAGACGATTGTTGTTTGTAAGAACCACAGCATAATATATGGTGTTAGATACGTCTTTTATTATTTATATTAATGGTGAAGATAATAAAATATCTGGCATCTGTTATCAAGAAATACGTATATTTTTAAATCCCCCCTTTTTTTAACATCGATAAGCAATAAACATAGTTTTATGATCTAGAATAAACCTGAAAATTCCAAAAACTATTTTCGTTTCCATAATTCGTGTGTTTATTTATTTATTTTGTTTCTAACACAGAATGGTGAATAGAGAGTATCAAAATGCTATTAAAAGCAACATTGTAATTTAATTAACGTTAAAGAAACGTTCAGATTTCTGTTTGTAAATTACCTCACAATTTCTTAATTAATTTAGAATAGATAGATTTGATGGTAAGAATTAGATTTCATTAGGTGGTAACAATGCATGTAATTTTTGTTTGTGTAAAGAAGCGAGCGAATTAGGTGTTTCTCAGCAAAATCGTTCTCTTGCATTACGAAAACTCTTCTTTCCTCAATGTTAGGACAAAGATGGCATTTTGTTTGCCGTGCATTTTATTATGCAAATCTGTCATAAATTGGGATACATCATTTTTGAATATGGATGCATAATCATTTTTCTTGTAGCATAAGCCGAAATTTGTTGCTAGGCAACTGCATCTTGCTATGTTACGAAAACTGAATATAAAGATTTTGTTTAAATGTTCCAGCTGTTCAACTGTAACTTTGTCTGAGAACAAACAGCTTGGTTATGAATAAAATATTTTCGAGAAGAAAATAAGTTTTTATACTAACCGAAAATTGCATAAGAACGTAAGCTACAAAGAGTTAAATTATTAAACTACTTTTATTTTAGTTTAATTTTTCAGAATGACATACAAGCAAAATCAATGATCAGTTCAAAAAAGTCCATAAACACAATATTTAGTTCTGCAGTTAAAACAATGACAATAAATAAAAAAAAAAAAAAAAAACAGTTTTTTTTTTTTTTTTTTTTTTTTTTTTTTTTTTTTTTTTTTTTTTTTATTATTTGCAGAAAGAACCGATCTCTTAGTCATTCGTAAACTACACTATTCATGTCATACGATCCTTTGATCGTAGGCGGAGTTTAACCGCTTATATTTCCGTGGATGCTGTAGGAATGACGAAGGATTCGGACACCAAATAGTAAGCTAATTAAATCAGCGCATGCGTTCGCACGTGCTAATGATTAGACAAGCCCTTATTTGTACGCCCCTCAAACAAACACGGACCTGACTTACAGTCAAAGTAAATAACGTTCGCTGTGTTCGGTTACGCCCATGTTTCATTTTGCATGACAGGTTGTTCGAAACTTTTAGAATCTTCTTGTTTTTATTTATGAGGTGTATAGCCCTACTTTTGATAAAATTTGCTTTTTATGCATTTTTCGCTACAGCTGTTCGCTAATGGAGCCTTTGCGGTTTCGTAATTTTCTTCTGGACAAATTTCGGTATTCTCGCAACAGGTGATCTACCGCCCGAATAGGAACCATGAACAAAACCAAATAAAATGATTTTTATACTAAACCATACGAAAAGCAGCAGTGCATTTTATATACTTACATCTATTGCATTACCAGATTATACTAAATTATACAACTTTACCAGAAGAATGTTGTGATATGGTCCTAAAGAGGACATAGTAATGAATTTTTGGCGTATAATCTCAAAGTTTATCATGCGCCAAACATATGGTCAGATGAAAAAAACCTATGATATTCCTCGACGATCGTCACTGTTTTTTAAACATAGTAAAAAACCAATTTAAGCGATCCTGTTTGGCATCTGTGAACTGAAGCAATTCTATTTCACATTTGTTAACAGTCAGCATTTTAGTACTGTCATCAGCAAAAAGGCCTGTCTCCCAACATGGTCAGAAATTTTTCCACTTTGTTGACAGATCGCCACCACAATTCAGCAAGGAGGCGGAGGAGCATCTTGGATGTCGTTTCTCTCATATTACGGACAATTATTTACGATGACTCTGTAAACATCCTATCGCCCGAGTGTTGCCACCGTAGTAGGATTAACAAAATTCGTCTGATAATTTAGCGTCAGGTGGGTATATCATGCAATTCATATTCAGTAACAAGGTAGGTCATATGTTATATATACGGTCCGGTAGGTCACATGTTATAAGAATACTCAGATTTATTTCTTTCTTAACGTAGCATTGAATGAACTACTTAGCGACGAAGGTATTTTCTTGAAAAATTTCCTGAGCCTTCAACCTGTTGGATTTGTCAGCTTATCAGTGAGTATTAGTGTTCGATACGCTCGAACATCAGAAGGATGTCTTAATTTCCTTAAAAGTTTACAAAATCAGGATACGCAGAGAATTATGTCTTCTGTTGTCGACAATAGAGGAAGGTAAACAGGCTGAACTGAACCACGTGAAAGCATCTAGGATACCGTTCAATAGTCCTTATATAGACAGAAGCTACGAAGTTTCGAGAAAGAATCTACGGGTTCGTAGATTTGGAGTAATTGATGATAACACTTGATGAAGAATCAAAACACAGTTTATTCTTCAGTATTACACAGGACAGTTCAAAAGACGCGTTTGCAGTCGTCGAAAAACTACGATAAACACGCTGAAAGAATCAGCAACACAGCTTTCAGTCTATAACGGTGAAGACAGCCTCACGGCAAAGCACTAAAGTACAGCTCCCGGCTCGGTCAATCGCCCTCGAGTTAATCTCTGAACTCAAGCCACCGCTACTACTCCGTGCACAGGCAGGGTATATGTAGCTTTAACCAACCTTCGAGAATATTACAGAGAAAACCGCTAAGAATGCGTTCTAGAATGTTCTCGGTCCGTCTATAGCATATTGCCAATTTTGTCGCCATTATGTGTTATAAATTAAAAACCATTTACTGTTCTTTTCTATAACTAATTAAGCCAAGAAAACTAATTAAAAGGTTTTCGAAGAAAGTATCCTTCCAGCCAAGCAAAAAGGCCTAGAATCTTTTCATAATTAAATAACGAAACAGCTTATCAGTTTATCTATCAAGTAGAATTATATATATATATATATACATATAATGGCGACAAACAAACAATATATATTTGTTGTTCGAAATTCCTAACAAAGCACTCGGTTAAACTTTATGAAATATTTTTGTTCACGTATCATATCATCAGATATGTATGTAATGAATAACAGGCGCCTTCTTAAAATTGGCGCAGTTTTAGCAAAATTGTGTAAATAACGAATTTATGCTCATTCATATCAGCTTGGATAATCTTCAGTTTTATTTGCATTTGTTATCTCTCGTTCAAGAGTAACTGACAATGTCGCTGTTAAGGTTGACATCAGAGTTTACACTTTCTCACATTTAAGATACCCAACTTCAAATTAAGCGATACAGAATTTCAGAGTTAAGCTCAACAGAAAGTTCGATTTCCGTACTATACATGTCACTGACTTGCAAAATTTCGAAAGAAAAATTCGAATTTGCTAAAACATAGTAATTAAAAAGTCGGGAAAAGAATATAAGGATATTTTTCGTAGTACAATCGCATTTTAAGCTTCAAATCGAACTAATCAATGTGCTACTTTTTGCACATAGTGAAATTTAAAGTATGCATCTTACCAAATTTAGAATTTGTTTTATTGTCTTTTTCATATTTTGTAAAACTTTAACGAATTTTCGATTCACAAGCTCAAAGATTTCAAAGCCAGCAGTGGCAACACTATACGAAAAAAAGCATTTTTTTATCTCCTATCGGAAATATTAAAGATATGCTGTTTTTAAATATTTTTAGCCCAAAGGGGCAGTAGCCCAAATGCTCTCGAAACGTGCATGTATGTGTAAATGAAAAAACTCCTCTTTGGGTGTAATATAAAATCTGAAAGCTTTTAGTCCCCTCCCCCAACGCTGAAGACGTAGCAACGTACTTGTTCGCGAGTAATATAGTATTTTCCCCTCTACCTTTTTAGCGCCAAGTTTTGAAAACATTAAAAATATTCGAGTAACTTTCCGCTTCCTTGAATCCGTTCAAAAAACGAACTTTCCTAAATTTTTAAATTGATTCGTTTACGTAGTATTTTTTTTTTTTTTTTTCTTTTTTCTTTTTATTAACAAACCCTCCCAAACTATCTGCATAGGTCATAGTGAAGCTTTCCCCTGTAAGTATTAAACTTGAGGTGGTACTTACTGATTAACGCAACCCCCTTGGCGCGCAATTAAGGTGAAAATTACTTATTGGGTGCAAGTTGATGGTTTTCGCGAATTTTCCAAACTCTTCAAGCGTTCTATTATCGGCATATGAAGAGAAAACGTTTTAAATAAAAATTTTTATTATGAAATTAATATTACGTGACACATTAAAAATCAAAAAATGTTTTTTACTAAATCTTTCTGTAATTATTATGCACTATTCTTTCCAAGTGCATAAGCTATCTGTTTTCGTCTAGAACACGTCAGAGACTCGGCATCGCGCAAACCATGGCAACAGCGGTTATCTACGAAACGCATCTCCTCCTTGTTCCTTTTAGAAATTTTTCAGCAAAATTATGTATTTCTGCAGAAATTTTATTGCATTTTCCTCCATAGCTGACAATTTCCACAAGCGCATACTTGAGTTTAATAGAGATATCACAATTTGTTCCTAAAACCTGTTGAAACTTAAAGTATAACAAAATAAACGCATAAGAAAACGGGGACATTACTCGACTAAAGGATGATTATTCTGAGCATAATAGCGTGTAGAATGGTTATGCGCATGGTTGCCAGAGTTGGCATATTTTAAAAACTTGGCGATTTCTACTAAGGTGGCCGCGGTAATACGTAAGTACCCGCTTTGCGAGCCAAATACAAAAACCGACCTATCACAACGAAGCAGACACGAACTGACATTCGCTTTGCGAGCCAAATACAAAAGCGACCTATCACAACGAAGCAGACACGAACTGACATTCAGTCTATGATTTCGCCGAGTCAGCTGCACATTCGCCTTCTGTAAATTACTTATGAATGGTTTGAAGCTTAAGAATAGCAGAAACAACGGGGGAAATTCGTTACAGGGAAGAAGAATTTAAGTATCGTGTTAGATATTATAATGTTAACATAACTAATGCATTCTGACTAGGGTGTAGGTTTCTTTTAACGAAATAATATTGGAGTACTTAACTGTAGTTTATTCGTGATTACTTTTCATTCGTTATCTTCTTACCATAACCGCTTCCCTTGGAAAGTAAGTTATTTACATAATGTTCCGCTCTTGATTTTCGGTCGATCAAATTAGTCAAAAAGAGAGGAAAAGTAGCGAAAGAAATAAGGTAATTATTTCCCTCGGGTGGCAATACTTTCTATTTTGGGAGCAAGCGAAACCTGCTAGCTGGAAACAGTAAACATTTCAAGGTGATTTATTCGAAGCCTAGGCACAGCACTGCTCTTGCTGCGTTTTCCTAGCGAGTGAGTGCACTAAATGCAATATAAGGATGGCCCCCTTTCGCCTCCCTCAAGCCTGTCATCTTTCACTCACCGCGGGCAGAAAGAACTCCCGCTTCAATGAGTGACCCTGCGAGAGAGAAAAGAATGGGCCTGTTGCGTCATGATCGTTCGCTTGTCTCTCTCCCT
Source organism: Stegodyphus dumicola (assembly GCF_044657685.1). NCBI lineage: Eukaryota > Metazoa > Arthropoda > Arachnida > Araneae > Eresidae > Stegodyphus > Stegodyphus dumicola. Next base: position 158,309,794 of record NC_140770.1, read on the forward strand.
CCCACACTCGGCTCGCGCACAGATCGGGGCGTCGACGTTTGGTGATCGCTTTCACTTGATCGGCCACTATTTTGTGTTTAGGTACTAATGGTATTTTCACCTTGTGGACAGATAGAATTTTCTCTTCCCTCTGGTGGAACGTAATGACTTCGACGGCGCTACAAACGGTGAGTTGGAAATTTTTTCTTGCATACCGTTTCCCATATGGTGTTGGTGGATCGCATTCGAGCCATCTCAATTCGTTCATGACATGTTCTTGTGCTTTGTCGTTCGTGAGCTAAGAACTGCAGATCGTCATCTGAAAAATCAGTCGTCCATTTCCGATTTTCTGGAAATTATCTCCGTATGAATTTAACCATTCATTCTGTTGTCATCCTCGTTGAATCAATCTGTCGACTTGGAGCTCTTCGTAAGAACAGAATTTGTTTATATGCCGTAATTTACCGTCTTACGGTAAGAAATTTTTATTTGCTTACTGTTTGTTCCTTTTATTATTCCATTTAAAAGGCAATTAGTTTTAGGGGTTCTCAGATGGAAGGGAGATTCTTCCCTTTGAGGGGAATTTAATTAATAGTTTCACGGGGGCTGGGGTCAGCCGTTTATTTAGCTGTTAAATATTTAGTTTTAGTTTATGAATATAAAAAAACTTTTATTCAAGATTTGATATTCGTGAACATTTTCTATACTTGATTAATTTATAAAACACTTTGAAAAGTAATCTTAATCTAAATAAATATGCATATGTAGTTTTCGAGTTTTAGAAAGAAGGAGCTGGGATGGTCATCTAACAGTGGTGAAAGTAATCTTAAAGGGTGCATGGAGCAAAAAAGATTGAGAACCACTGGGAATAGTTTATCTTGAAGTTTTTCTTCAAGGGGCTTAAATATTTTGATTGATTAACATGTCTCGGTTAACATGTGTGTAGGATTTAAAATGAGAATGGCGTTGTATAGGATTTCTTACGTTGCGAAGATAAAAAAAATTAACAAGGGGAGGGGATCGCAAAAAGCGAAAAATGTTTACGTTAAATTTACCGATAATATTAATTCTGGTTATTATTGGTTCAGCCGCTGACCCCCCCCCCCGTTAAGTTAAAACTGTATGACCGTACTGAATTTTGTCGCTTTTTTAATGCAAGGCCTGCCATGAGTACTGTCCTACCGCCCTTGCCAACATGACCGTCGCTCTTAGCAGCCCGTTAATTATCCAGAAATTACTTCTTTATGAAAAATTGCCATTGCTTACCGAATTACCATAATTCTATAAATATGCTTAATACGCCTAAAGGAAAGTTTTGACTTTGTTTCTTGAAAGAACTGACGAAAATTCAGTGATGACGATATTTTTATCATCCTCAATTTAATTTAGCAGCGTGTTTTTGAATACTTTTAAGTATTTTTTTATCGTGTTGCCAAATACAGCATTAGTTTTTCAATTCTAGTTAAAGGACTTGCGGATATTTTCTTAGATTACCGCAAAATGCGCTATTTTATTTTTGAATACTTTTAATTTATTTAACGCTATTTTATTTTTGAATACTTTTAAGCATATTTTATTATGTTGCAAAATACAATTTTTTTCAATTTCATTTAAATGAATTGCGGATATATTCTTAGATTACGGAAAAATACGCAGGGCTCTTGCTTAAAGGTAGGATTGCATTCGCGGAGAACTTTCTAAGGAAATGTCCCGGCTCGTGTTCATGTTACACATGAGGAAAACCGCAGATTCCCATTCAATATGCCGGTTCACCGAGATTTGAATCTGAAAGGAATTGCTTTTATTTTCTCGATATATAATTTTTCCAGTAATTACCCGAATTGTTAATAGCAGTGTTACATAAATAGTAAAACAAAACAAAGATTAAAGTCAAAATATAAAACAAAAACAAAATATGATACGTTACGGACGTCAAAACTTTCATAAAACTGCTGCGATGTGTAGTAAGTTGGATTTAAGTTTGGTTATTTAAGCTGAGAGCAAGTATTTAATAATGCGAGCTTATTTCAGCCAGGGCCAGTCTGACGTACTATAAACACATGGCATAGCTGCCAACTGTGTTTTTCATCACATCTTCCGGCGGATCATCCAATCTCTCTGTTTCAAACTTGTTTAGTCTTTAATAATGAAAGAGTTTTTAACAATAAATGAAATTTATTGAATTAATTAATTAAGTTGTGCAAATTTCATACCCTAGTAATTTTTTTATTATCTTTTAATTGGATCTGAATTGTCTTTAATCAAAAGTAGACAATAGCAGAACTTTATATGGAGATTCAACAGATATTTAATCAGGAAAAAATTTGTATTTAATTTTGTTTTACATCAGTCTGTGGTACATTACTATGGTTATTTATTCACATAAAACTGTGTATACTAATTATTAATTTATTTTCAACGAGCTTAAGTACTTTGATAAATTCAAACTTTCCCGACTCGGGATTTATCAATTTAACAGTGTAAGAAAACTACAAAATGAAATTAGAAAATAGAATTTGAGTATATAATTAAATATTAATTTATTTAACATCGGTTGAATAATGCGAACCGAGCATTATAAAGCAAATTTAAGTCAATTTGACGTTCCTATGTAATGTTCAAGCCCCCCTTTTTTTGTTTTGTTTTGTTTGTTTGTTAAAGTTTGTCGTTGTTTATCGAAATTGCAATTTAAATTTAAGCGACAGCAGCTCCTAAATTTTTGGTTACAGATTCATGCAGATGACTAAAAAATGTCTCGCACAGCTCTAGAAATTTTCATGCCATTCGGAGCAACGTATTTTAGGGAAAATTCTTTCTCAACTTTTGTGGCAACATAAACAAAATATAGAAAAAAATGCAGAATAGGAAATGCGACTGCAAATATCAAGAATTACGGAATTCGATTGCTTCTACAAAAGAAATATGCAAGCACACCGCAAGTCACTAAATATAATGCGGGTGTGGATGTCGTCAGGAGTACTAGTTAATACTATTAATGAGTAAATTATCGTACATTAATTTTATGTTAATTTTTTAATAAAAATACTTTTCTTTAATTGCCTTTACATAAATTATCTATAACATACTGATATACTTTAATATTATTTTAAGATATACAACCTTTCTAAGGATGGGTTTGGGTTCCTCGGAACAACCGTACAGATCTAAAGGTTCCGTGAGTTCGTAGTTTGAAGACCACTGCTATAACGTATCCTATCACCTACTTGCGAGTACGACAAACTAAATGTAAAGTAAATAACGGAAGTAAAAGGCCAGCAGTGGGTTTTCTTTTCTTTCTTCTTCTTCTTCTTCTTCTTTTTTTTTTTTTTTTTTTTTTAAAGGAAGCTTTTGCCTCAGATTAAACAAGAAGCACACTACTATAAACTTAATCACAGAGAAATGAGAAAAAATAATGATTTAAAGGGGAAAGAAAATTTGCAGTATGATTTCTAGATAATATCTTAAAATTTTAAATCTAGCATAAACTTGCGTTTGTGTAACGCGTAAATAAATAAGTAATAATAATAAAAAAACTCGTACCTACATATATGCAACAAATTTTAAAAGTAAAGCAGGAAAAAAAAAATAAATATTGAAATCAAATATGGTACATGATTCCGCAACTTTCTATTTCGACAGGACGTGATTTTTTTTTTTTTTTTTTTCACATATTGAAATCGTTAACACCCTGTTTCAGAGGCTGGTGATAATAATGCGAGTCAAATGAAGTTGACTGATCCCCACTTTCTTAGTCAAAGGTAGAAGGAAAGAACAATCAGCAAAATCGGAGGGAGTGGTTTTTCGCATATTGAGATTTTGATTTTGGTTACCTTTTTTTCATATTATCTTTCTTTTACTTTTGTTTTTCAAACTAATTTTTCCCCCTAAATAATTTAAATAAAATTTTTTGCTTTTCAAACTAATTTTTTTTTCAATCAGTTTTTATAAATATTAAAGCTCACTTTAACACATGCAACGCGAGAGATTCTGAGAGAGAAGGAATACCTTCCTCGACATTCTAAAGTAATGGTATTCAAACTGCATTTTGTGAGTCAAAATAAAATTTCGAAAGGAAAATTATAAAGTACTCAAATTAGTTGACTAGTGTTTATTAACTAAAAAATATGTGCTTAACATATGTTAAAGATAAAGATGTGCAATGCTTGCAAGACTAAACAATTTTCTAGTATGAAATGTCTTGAATTAGACGATAGTGTTAAAAATTATATCATGAAGCAGTGTTTTCAACTGAAGAAAACTTAGCCCAAAAGGGCGTTTTTTTTAAACGTTTTGTGTGTTACCTTTAGTTATTATTAAGTATCATGTTCTTCTCACTTAAACCATATAATTTAATCCAACAGCAATATCACAAAATATTTAAAAACTGCAAACAGCATATCTTTAGAATTTCTGATACACAGTGCGTGAGATAAAAATGTTTTTTCCGTGGAGTGTTTGCCATTGCTCGCTTTGAAATCGTTAAGTTTTTGTTAATCAAAAATTCGTTACTTTTTGAAAAATTTGAAATAGGTAATGGAACAAATTCGAAATTTGGGCTTCCAAGTGCCCATGTTTGTTTGGAGGACAATGTTATTCAAAATTTGATGTCTAACGCTCCTTTGGGCTATTAAAAAACTTCCCTAGAGGAAAATACTAAGTATGACTGGATAAAATTAAACTTCGAACTACTACAATAAATCAGAAGGCTTGCCAATGAGAACAGGGAAAAAAAATTCGACTTTTAAATCTAAATTTAAGCAAGAGCAGCTTCTAAAGTTTCAATTGCAGATTTATGCGCAATACGTAGTTTTTCACACAGTTATAAACGTTTTAAATGTTCTTCGGAACAACTATTTAAATGATCAACGGATGGTGGCTACAAAAAAAAAAACACAAAGAGAAATTAAATACAGAACATGATATACGACTGCAGTTAACATCAATAGACATGGATATGGGCAGTTTCTGTAAAAGATTGCAAGCACACTTCTGTTACTAAATACAATGCAAGGATAGGTCATACTCGAAGCACGAGTTAATGCTATTGATGAAAAAATTACATTAATTTTACGTTAAAATTTGTTAATAAATGATAGTGTTACGAATTTTGTATTTAGATAGGTCAGTTTAATAGAATTATAATTAAAAATTGTTGTGTTTTTCTATGTAATGTAGCGCGAGACAAATTTTAAGAGAAAGCTATGCCGAAAAAGTAAGAATACGGTGCATTTAATATTGAGTAGTATTATTGATTTAATATTGAGTATTTGTATTGAAATTGAATAAATGTAATTGACCACTATGTTAGCTGTAACCGTAATTCCACTCTCGTATTGCTTTTCAGTAATTTCGAGAAGCAGAAAGTACTACAAATATCTCGTGGCCTGTTGAAAACTATTTAATGCTGAAGAGCTCTCAATTATTTAGTTAGCTGCTGCTGTTTTTGTTGCGAGTTCAGCGTGAGATCGCATTAGCTTTCTCTTTACATACGCTTTGCGCTCTTTGTAGTTTGCAGTGTAATTATACTGTGCGATACTGCGAACAACTGTACGAAAATTTCTGTGGAAAATTTCACAAGTTCTGAAACATTTCTTTTGATAAAAATAAATTTTTATTAACCTCTCATCGGACTTGTGCATTCAATCAATTACGCACCCGACAATAGAATACTTACTTATCTTTATCTGTTTTTACAAGTACCTATAGCATATTAATCTACTTTAAATATTATTTTAAAAGATTTTTTCTGAGGGTGGAATGGGGCTCCCGAAAAAGCTTTAATACGTTCATTACAGATGGCTTTATTTTTCGTAATGAAAAGAAATTTCTCGATTTTTTGTTTTTATATATATTTTTTTAACCTGTTATTTTGGTTTTGGGTTTGATCTTCGACAATTTTATTTCATAGTTTATTTATTTATTTGTATATTTTGAATAACTTGGATCTCTTCGGTTTCTTTATCTAAATATTTTACATCGTAATATCCTTGTAATGCTGGTGTTTCTAAGCTTGCTGATCTGGGAGAATCTCGATCAGATCCATGAATTCGTCCCTGCCAAGAGATAATTAGCGCCTGCCATTGGCCAGGGTCTTGAGCACCTTGCAGATGAAACTCCCAACTGTTGCCCAGCTCTGTCCGACTTTTGATGGGGGAATCCCCCAGGCAAAGCAGCCGAAAGGCTGCTATTTCTTATGTGTAACGTAAGTACGAGCCAGTTTCCTTTGGAATATCCTCTACGAAGGCATCTTCCCTTAGGCAAATAGCCCTCTCGTCTACTTCAACATAATCAAATTAACAGAACCAAACAAACCTACTATAATTCCCCTACCACAAAATGACTTTCAGCTCGACTTTTAAGTGGCTCGGGCTGCAAAGAACACTTATGCACTTACAAACACCTGTGCCTCTTCTTTATATATAAAATTATATATAAAAATCGAACAATAGCCCATGGCTATGACAGTCGGCTTCACTGCCATTAGATAAGAATTTTTTCGTTATTTAAGATTTATCTATTTAAGCTAATTATTTCCAGTTTTTGCGTTATTGTCTGATAGGATGTCAGAAAAGTAGCTGTAAATAGCTTGTTCAATTAAATCTATCGAAAAGAAAAGAGCTTAGCTGAACCGATCTTATATTATTATTGGTTTTAGTTTGATTTTTGTATCTTTTTAGGATTTGATTTATTAAAAACCGTTTCAGTTTTACTTTTGGATATGAAAAAGTTTTCTCCGAATTAATTCACTTCGCAATTCATTTGATCTAATCAGCTACTTGTGTTTTATTATGCTGGTTTCTTAATGAGGATTTAGGAAAATTGGTAATACACTCATGTCCATAAATTAAGGATAATGCAAAATCAGGCAAAGGAAGAGTTGGAAGCAAAACAAATATGACTTACTTGTAAAGCTTATTTATTAAACAAAAGGTAAAGAGCAAAAAAAGATGCTATATGTTTGATATTATTAAAAAAATTAGCGATTTTTTCTCCCTGGAGCAAATTACAAAAAAAAAAAAAAAAAAAAAAAAATCTGAAATGTTTCAGATTTTAAATTACGTCCAAAGGAGCGTTTTTTTAACGTTTTGAGTGTTACCTTTATTTATTAAATATCATGTTCTTTGCACTTAAACCATAAAATTCAGTTCAAGAGCAATATCGCAAAATAATGTTAAATTAAGCATATCTTTAGAATTTCTGATACACGGTCTCGCGAGCTGGAGATAAAAGTATTTTTTTTCTATATAACGTTGCCATTTCTCGCTTTTAAAGCATTGAGTTTGTAAATAAAAAATTCGTTAAAGTTTTACAAAATATAAAATATATAATAAAACAAATTCCAAATTTGGGATTTCAGATGCCCATATTCGCAGTAGGATTTCGTCATTCAAAGTTCTATGGCTCTATGTACCATTGTTTTATCACAATGCGAGAAATAGACAATCATTTATGCAGATTTTTCATTATTTAATTTCTTCAAATATAATGCAGGACTCTAACATTTTGTGGCAACAGTTTGAAAAGTGAACCGACGTTTATGAGTCCGACGCAAAATCGCAAAACGAAAACAATAGTCCTTCAGGGACAAAGCCCCTTTGGACTAAAAACAATATTACATGGTTGGTATGATTGTTAATACATTATATGTCTCCCAGACGATGCAATACAGTCCGTACAACGCCTAGGCATGCTGAGTATCAAATTATCGATCTGACCTTGGGGGATATTACACCACTCAAAAAGCAATGCTCTCCGAAGTTCCGGTAGACATGTAGAAGGAGGTTGACGGGCGGCAACTCGTCGGCCAAGCATGTCCCACACGCTCTACTGGATTCAAGTTCGGTGAGAATGCTGGCCAGTCCATACGAGTGATATCCTCTGATTGAAGGCATTCGCTTACGATGTTTGCACGGTGAGAACGGGCGTTGTCATCCATAAACACAAATTGTGCGCCCATGGCGCCCCGAAACAAACGTACATGTTGTTCCAGAATGACGTCCCGATAGATTTGGCTTGTCATGGTTCCAATTTGAACATTCAGGTCAGTTCTGGAACCCAGAATAATTCCACCCCAAACGAGCACTCCTGCACCACCGTAACGGTGTCGTTCAATGATGTTTTCTTGGTGGTAACGGGTACCTGGAGCTCTCCATATGAAAGTCTGGCGAGAATCAGACTGCAAGCTTAACCTGGACTCGTCGGAAAACATCACACAAGCCCTCTGTTGCGGTGTCTACAATGCATGCTCTCTACTCCAGGCTAACCGCAGGCGACAGCGAGTTGCAGTAAGTGGAACGCATCTGACAGGTCTACGAGCATATAGACCAACCTGCCCTAAGCGTCTGTACACGGTCTGCCTTGAAATTGTCGTACCAGTGGCTGAAGAGAGCTGACGAGACAGGTCTGAGGCTGTGCTTCGCCTGTTTCTTTTCGTAGTAACTGCCAAATACTGGTCCTCATTCGGCGTTCTAACTCTGTGGCGACCTGTGTTGTAACGTCTACTCACATTACCATCATCTTGGAATCGTTGCCAAAGCCTGGAGATGACACTCTGGGCAGTTCCCAGTTCGACTGATACTTCCAGTTGGGTACGCCCACATTCCAGACGGCCGATAATTCTACCACGTAAAAAATCCTCCAAATGCCTCCTTTGTGTCATAACTATTCGGTTATTGCACTGAAATGCTTATAACGCGCCTGCAAACAATTTTACTTCTTTGCATGTATTCCTATATATCACTCTCTTACACTGTCATCATTGTGACGTACCATCGGTGTCATCTGGTTACTTCCTGAAATTTGCATATGATTCTTGAAGATGTATGTAGTGATTTTACAGGTGATATATTTATTTTAGAGTTCGATTTCCGCGTGACTCCGAATATCCTTAATCTTCTGGACATGAGTGTATTTAATGAATTGCTGCATCAGCGCAAATTAAGGAATTTGTTTAGAGTGTTTCCCCAAACCTCTTTTTCATATGTATATAGCGACCCTTGCCCGATTAGTTAAAAGTCACTAGACATTGAGTGTTTTTTTTTTTTTTTTTTTTTTTTTAACGTAGGGGATAGTGTATTGTAGATTTATTACGAACTAAAATATATTTTACAAGAATATTTCTTTAGAAAGGAGCATTATCCTAAATAATCATCTTCTTTAACAATGTATGTCTTCGTAACGATTGTATGTCCTCTTTAACGATGAAACTGGTTAACAAATTTCTTTCTAAAATTCCATTTTATTTGAATCTATCTCTCATATTAATTTTCATTACCGTACTTCGCTTTCATTATTTTACCCGTTAAAGCAAAAGAAATGCTTAATGGAATTCAGTATTTGAAAACTTCCACTCCAAAAATTCTCCTCTTGACAAATGATCTAATGTAGCGTTTGTTTACATGCTATGGCGTGTCTTTTAACGAAAATGACCTTGCTAGATGTAGTCAGTTTTAAATTGTCCTGTTATTGTATCCTATTTTATCACACGAGGGGTCATGCAGTTACTGCGGAAGAATTTAAAGAGTTTGCGTCAGGTATTTTGCTTTCGAATGTGCCACGTTTTCCGGACCAATCAAAAATCAGCATTACCCTCTTCTAAGTAATTTTAATTTGTTTTGTATTCTGTCTTACCAGTATGCAAATGAAGTTTCTTCTCTGAAGAAGGTGTCTTCTGCATATTTCTTTCAAAGCATAAACACGGCTCGTTTCACAAAGATAGAATTTTTTTTTCCTACATTAAAATGATTGTTTGGTACTTTTCCGTTTTGCCGGCGCAGGCGATAAAGTCGCCAATAATGGTACAACTGATGCCAAACGGAATATCCTCGCTGGTAACCTTTTACGCATCAAATTCAAAACAAATGGCAGCATTTCTTATCAGATTGGATTGTTTCTTTCAATCCTAGCATATAATTACATAGAATTTTTATCAAAAAGTTCAATTTTATGCCATAAGGCCATTCACGGTAATTAAGTCAATTAGGATGCAATCACACCCCTCACCCGAAAGCGAAAATGTAGAAAAGGCAAGGGATAAATTCATCCATTCTAATGAGAATGCACAAGGGAAGTAAAGCACTATGGTTTTACATAATTTCTGAGTAAGCTATTCGTACGAATTGAAATAATTCTTGCATTTAAACCTGAATTCCAAATTAAGATTTAACTTAAAATTATTGTAGATAATTACTAAGAAAATTAGATTTTTGCAGCGTAGTTTACGCGAGATGAGATCACTAGGGGGCACATGATATGGACCGGCGAATCAGGATGTTGAACCATGAAAGCATAGTTAATTCTTAAATTATTGTCTTTATTTATTAGATTTTTACAAAATTTCAAACGATGTTATGCCTTCAAAATAAGAAATTCTTAGCACTAACATATTTTATGTGTATTTTGTATGTTGTCGCCAATAAAGTCTGCTTGGCGAGATTTGCGCCGGCAAAACGGAAAAGTACCAAATGATTTATGTCGTATTTGTTTCAAAATGTCGCTTCGGGGGCTACATGCTTCTCCTAATTAAATATTCTATTGGAAATATTTCTGGAACAAATTCTTCTAATAGTTCGTTAAGAGTACGATGAAAGCCGTTCTTTGTTTGCATTTCAGGCATTGAAATAAGTTAAACCCTTTGAACTCGACGCCTTTTTTGCTCGCGTCGACCAGCAACTAGAGAGAATTTTTCGCATATTTGGTACATTTCCTTGCGACTAACTTAGACTGATTTCACACACAATTTAAAGAAATCTAATGGTATGTCTGAAGGTACTTGCAGTCTTGGGGATCTTTCGCCGGATGCAAAACGGTATTCTGAATTTTCTATCTCTTCTGCGGAATAACTGTCACTTTCACATTCACTATCTATTATCATAATTTTTCAGCTTCTTGGACCTCTTACTTTATCGCTATCTTCATCACTGCTTTCCACTGTTTGTCGTCAAGTTTTCTATACACAGACGTAATTTCGTTTCGTCAACGAAAAATCGAACTCAACTTCTTGTGAACTGATTCCGTCGTCGTATCCATGCTTATTGGGCTACATAACTTTGAAAATAATATTCATATTGCCACGTCTGTTGAGTTCGAACTAACATCGAAAACGCATATATAACAATAAATCCAAAAAACATATTTAAGATTAGAGATTGGCAGTTTTTTTTAATACGCATGTATTGTTGAATACACTCATGAAGCGATATTACCCAAACCAAACCTAAATAAATGTCGTACTCGCTCGAATGATCACGTCATACTCATTAAAAAAGAAAAAAGGATTCTTGCTGGGTGTTGAGAAAGAAATGTTGGAGTTAATTCATATGTGTGCTCTAATTGATTTTATTTTATACTATGATTATCTTTATTTATTTATTTATTTTTTAAATTTCAAGATAGCGAATGGTTGCTTTTACAATACATAAAAATTTCAAGGCCATCATAAATTTCCCAATGTAAAAATTTAAAAATATCGGAAATATGATAATCGAAAACTAAGATTTATTTTGAAGTAATTATGGAAAACGAGTTAAATATTCGGAGTAGTCTTGAACTGAAAGATAATTTTTTGATCTGTTTGGTAATGTGCATGTGGGGGAGGGGGTAGAAGTTCGGTGATGGATAGCTCCATCGTTAAGTGAAGATCTATCTGAAAGAGAGAAGCACGTCAAGTAGCAATAGGGATTTTTTAAAAACAATCGCAATCAAATTTTTCAAATTGCTTCAGCTTGTGAATACAATTCCTCTTCTTGCATAATCTGCTCGTCATTGTATCATGGCCTTAGACACTAGGCTGCTTGGGATTACTAGGCCCTATTTCAAGTCGAAAACGTGTGAAGTTTCAAAGTAGATTAGTCCGAAATAACTTAGATGATTAATATCAGTCAATTTATTGAGAAACGAATACTCAAATCACATACATATTCAGATGAACAGACTTTAAAACCATCGAAGACGGTAAAGTGAGTCCTAATCAGATGGAGCCAGAAATGCATGAATATAAATTGCACATTAAAAAACAAATAACAGTTTACGAAGTAAAATACAAGAAAATATATAATACACAAGCATTTGATAATTTAATACGGCCACTGGCCTTTTTTGTGTTTTCTAGGATAATTACAAATTCCGATTTAAAGATTATTCTTCTACCCCTGGCGTGTATGAAAAGTTGTTGCGCAAATGATAATAATGCGTCCTTAATTGGATAATTTTCAGCTCTGCATAGATTCTGTTGTTGCAAATATAGCAGGGAAGTAGGAATTCGCCGTAGACCACAGTTCTGGGCAATTATAATCAGCACCAAATTTTGCACCTTTCTGTACGCTATGGGACACATAAGAACTTTTTTATTATTATAGCTACTATTTCTCTACGAATGTTAGTATGTATATCAAGAAGTAATTAATAATATTGAAAAAACATGTTGATGGCATTCTGGGATACTACTTTTCATGATTCCATTCGTTTATTAATTTTGATTTTGCTTTTAGGTGGATACGGTCAAATCGCAGAATCGATGCATACTCTTCATGAAATGAGTCAAGAGGAGATGGGTGTAACCACAACCCAAATCGAAGAGAACACAGAATACGTATTAGAGCCGATATCAAATCATCCCACCTACCTTGAAGGCAGTCCAGAATTCTACTCACCTCCAGGAGTTGTGATGGCCCCAGACACCAAATATCAAACCTCATACCTCAACAGGAACTACAGGGGTAAGCAAACTACCATTTCTTTTCCTGACATGATTTTTTTGCATTACGTAAGGTATTTGTTTCACTTAAGTTCAAAATTAAATAAAAATTCACGGTTAGAAAATATTAGTTCTAATAACAGTGCACCAACTGAAATATGCGGAACCCACGGGGCCGGATGGGGCTGTCGGTAATGGGGAAATTTCCGGAGGCACATGGCCTTATAGGTCAGCTGTATCACTAAAGATACCGGCACTCTTATGTTAATCGGCCGCGTGTCGCCAAGAGAGAATCCATCCTGAACGTGCTTTAACGCAAAGGTGCCGGCACTTCCACGAAATGTAATTTCTGCAAGTAATAAATTTAACTTCAGTGGTGTCGGTACCTTTATGAGGGGATTTCTATGTGATACCTAATAAAGATGCTGTAATATAAAGGTACCAGCACTTTCGCGAAAGTTGCTTTTTCAAGTTATAAACTGCACTTCCGCTTTATAGGATGTGGGCATCTGTAACAAACGGTGGTCCACTCCCATATACTGGCAATATTCTTCATAAGGGATGCCGGACGTCCCTTATATCTTGTTGAACAATGGCATGTTCAAGTTGGTGAGTGTTTATTTAGATCTTCACTGAAACGTCCCGGAATCTTGGCGAATGCTTCATTCATCATTATATAAACTGAAATGCCTGAAGGGTGCCAGCCAATCTTTGTGTCTATATATTTGTGGATATATAAAAATTCCGGATAGTTGGCTTTATAAGAAACTGAATTCACGTTAGAAAAGCTATACAAATAGGAAAAAGTTCTGACCGCATTTCAGTCTTAGAAAAACCGACCTATTTCATAGGCCTCATCGATTATGCACTCATGTCCATAAATTAAGGATATTTGCAGTCACGCGGAAATCGAACTATAAAATAAATATATCACCTGTAAAATCACTACACACATCTTCAAGAATCATATGCAAATTTCAGGAAGTAACCATATGACACCGATGGTACGTCACAATGACGAGAGTGTAAGAGAGTGATATATAAGGAATACAGGCAAAGAAGTAAAATTGTTCGCAGGCGCGTTATAAGCATTTCAGTGCAATAACCGAATAGTTATGACACAAAGGAGGCATTTGGAGGATTTTTTACGTGGTAGAATTATCGGCCGTCTGGTATGTGGGCGTACCCAACTGGAAGTATCAGTCGAACTGGGAACTGCCAAGAGTGTCATCTCCAGGCTTTGGCAACGATTCCAAGATGATGGTAATGTGAGTAGACGTTACAACACAGGTCGCCACAGAGTTACAACGCCGAATGAGGACCAGTATTTGGCAGTTACTGCCAAAAGAAACAGGCGAAGCACAGCCTCAGACCTGTCTCGTCAGTTCTCTTCAGCCACTGGTACGACAATTTCAAGGCAGACCGTGTACAAACGTTTAGGGCAGGTTGGTCTATATGCTCGTAGACCTGTCAGATGCGTTCCACTTACTGCAACTCGCTGTCGCCTGCGGTTAGCCTGGAGTAGAGAGCATGCATTGTAGACACCGCAACAGAGGGCTTGTGTGATGTTTTCCGACGAGTCCAGGTTAAGCTTGCAGTCTGATTCTCGCCAGACTTTCATATGGAGAGCTCCAGGTACCCGTTACCACCAAGAAAACATCATTGAACGACACCGTTACGGTGGTGCAGGAGTGCTCGTTTGGGGTGGAATTATTCTGGGTTCCAGAACTGACCTGAATGTTCAAATTGGAACCATGACAAGCCAAATCTATCGGGACGTCATTCTGGAACAACATGTACGTTTGTTTCGGGGCGCCATGGGCGCACAATTTGTGTTTATGGATGACAACGCCCGTTCTCACCGTGCAAACATCGTAAGCGAATGCCTTCAATCAGAGGATATCACTCGTATGGACTGGCCAGCATTCTCACCGAACTTGAATCCAGTAGAGCATGCGTGGGACATGCTTGGCCGACGAGTTGCAGCCCGTCAACCTCCTCCTACATGACTACCGGAACTTCGGAGAGCATTGCTTTTCGAGTGGTGTAATATCCCCCATGATCATATCGATAATTTGATACTCAGCATGCCTAGGCGTTGTACGGACTGTATTGCATCGTCCGGGAGACATACAATGTATTAACAATCATACCAACCATGTATTTTTTTTTTTTTTTTAATTTGCTCCAGGGAGAAAAAATCGGTAATTTTTTTAATAATATCAATTATATAGCATCTTTTTTTGCTCTTTACCTTTTGTTTAATAAATAAGCTTTACAAATAAGTCAAATTTGTTTTGCTTCTAACTCTTCCTTTGCCTGATTTTGCATTATCCTTAATTTATGGACATGAGTGTAGATTCCTGATTGGGTATTTCCTTGCAGAATGCTTTAGGAGATCAATTGTTATTGCATTGTCTCAAAAGAGTAGAACTTCTTTTCGCTATGAGGGTTGTTAAAAGACCAAGTTGAGATAGGGTTGTGGTAGGCTTATTAGATATAATTTGGTACTCAACCAGCAGCAACACACCACAATTGCTTCTTAACTAGTCAACTCATCCGACCTTATTAAGAGATTTGTCTGTCTATTTTAGGGAGGTACACACACCACGAAATGGGGTATTCGGAAAACTACAGTCCCCATCACTATGAGCCTCCATTTCAAACAGTTCCTGGCTCCATACAACCAGGTGGTCACTGGGCTTCCGATATGGGGAATCATCAACATCCTGGCTATGCTAACATCCCAAGAGATGGTCACACGTCGCTCAACAATTTACAGAATCATATGATCCCTGGGATGCATAGTCCAGTTTCAATACCTGGCCAGGACAGTAAGCCAGTAATACAAGCGGCTGTCTTAGCAGGATATTCAGGTAAGAATATTTATTATATTATTTTTATTTAAGGGGTTATTTTTTAAGCTATTTCACATTCCATTTACACGCAAGTTCAATTCTTGCATTTCACTTTTCTGATCATGTGTACCAAATCCACATAGTGTCAGGGAAAGGACTGATGAAGAGGAGAGGGGAAAAAAAAAAGGCACATCCAAAATCTATGTGTTTATTGAATTACGGTTTACACAACTGAAAAGGATTGCTCAAGAAGTTCTAGTACATCCCTTTATCAGCGTCGTTTATAGATACTAGACGATTCACTTCGGAGCTGATTCAAAGAACCAATTTACTTTACTGAGCGAATTTACTTCGATTCCAGAAAACAGAGCTGTAGCTTTTTTACAGCTCGTGGATAGTTTTTGTTGAAAGTATGTCAGGAATAGGCATCTGCTAGTCGTTCACGAACTGATTCACTTGATTGACCAAACGAACGCCTGATTCGTGGGTTGTTGGAAGCGGGCCAGGAAAGTTCGATTATCATTTTAGGGGAAAAAAAGAATGCTGTTAATCTTCCCATGTTAAAAGCTAGTTTAATTTTTATCATTTTCTAACTTTTTGGAACTTTTTATTCTAGAATTATGTTGTTAGTTCTGTGTAGAATCTGTGTGGTTTATGGGTAGTTCTGTGTATCTCAAAACTAATGAGGGAAATAAAATGAGGGAGGGAGTTAGCGTTTGAGTCGATTCTCCCGATCCCATGGCTCGTTTTATTTTATTTTTTTTCCGCTTTCCTTTAATACCTTGCTAACCAGACAAAATACTAGTTGAATATTATTATAATAGTAAAAGAGCTCGTTAAATCTATTAGAAATGGGTATTAGCGCAACTATCTTGACGCAGTTTGGCGATTTTTTTTCAGGGCAAGGAAAGAAAAAATGTGATTTATAATACTGTTGCGTGCGTACGGGTTCGTTATGAAATGAATGCACAAGTCCGATGAAAAATGAACAAAAATTTATTATTATCACAACAGAAATGCTTAAATTTTCTCAAATTATCATGCAGTATCACAATATCTCACAGTAGTTATCTTTTAACTACTTAAATGTACAATAGAACGTAATTCAAAACAGCTAAAGAACGCTAATCCGCGAATTCGCTATAATCAACAACGGCAGTTTTCTAAACAAGAACAAACTAAGCAACTACTACAAACTGAGATGTTTTCCTCCTTTTATAAGATTTTAAAATCACGCGCTAGAATTTTCCAGTACTTTCTCGAAATCAAAAAGAGATATTTATTTATTTAACGCACGCGCTCTTGTATTTTTAATTTTTCCGGCTTAGCTTTCTTTTAATATTCGTCACGCGCTGCACTGCGCGAGAAATAAAACCATTTAATTTATAATTGAACTAACATTAGCTTTTTAAATACCAAATTCGTAACACTGCCCCCTTCCCAAGGACTTCACGTCCCGGGCAGTACAATCCCTGGACAGGAAGCTAAACTTACAACTGTGGCAAAAATGCATTAATAAGCATTACATTACAATAATAAACAACATGAACAATAAATGCAATAAATAAAACAAATCAAATGCTATCAAATACTAAATACAAAACAAATACTAAATACAAATCAAATACTAAATACAAATCAAATACTAAATGCAAATCAAATACTAAATGCAAATCAAATACTAAATACAAATCAAATCAAATACACATTTAAAAACAAAAAGGACCATGGTCTGATACTATTTACAATTATTTACATTATGTACTATGGCCATAGTAATAAGCTAACCTGTCGTAAGAGTTCGAAGACTCACGGATCCGAACCACGACGTCATTCGTGTTCAGCACTGTATATGGACCATCCGAAGGTGACTGTAATTTAGGACTAAGTCCTTTTCGTTGAATCGGGTTCCACAACCTCACCTTGTCTCCTTTGTTGGATCTATGTCCAGTAGCTCTCGTGTTGTATCTGGTCTTCACTTTCTCCGTCGTCAAGTTCACTCGCTTTCGTGCGAAACGGGGCATCACTTCAAAACGGGCCTGGACATCTTGGATGTGTTCCTCAGGCGATGAAGGCGCATCCGCACGGCGATCAAACAGGCGGTCACAAGGCAGACGAAGGTCTCGACCGAAGAGCTTCTGAGATGGAGAATAGCTGGTAGTCTTGCGTTTCTTTTCGACCCTAGCATGATTTCGGCGGCTTCCCGAGCTGGGTCTTTCGGACAAGGCGTCAGCATTTCCAAGTGAGGATCTCTTCTGAGGATGGATAGTCATGTCACCAGATGCTGAAAGCAGTTTGTTGTTTTTGAAGTCTAAGGAAAAATTGTATTTCCTTAAAAAGTCCAATCCGAGTATGCATGGATCTGTGATATCCGCCACATAAGCCGTGTGATGGTAGGCGGCACTTCCAAACGTGATGTTTACGTTTAACTTCCCAGTTATGTCGATCTTATCACCAGACGCAGTCTGAAGGGTAACACAGGATGGCGTCCAAATAAGTTTATCTTTAAACTGTTCAGCTAAGTCTTTCCTAATGATGGTAACATTAGCTCCTGTGTCAATGATCATATTGCAAGGAACTCCATCGATATTCCCATTAATGGACATTCCGTTACTGTTGCCACTCACTGTATAAATTTTAAGCGCTTTAAAACAAGGTTTTTCATTATCTGGCAACCTCCGTTCCTTGATATGGTCATTAATTTGTTTCCTGCGTCGTTGCTCAGAAATTGTCTCAATTTTCGTACCCTGGGGTGTTCTGCAATTCTTTCGTACGTGGCCTTCAGTTCCACAGTTCCAGCATTTTAGTTTCTTGTCACTCCTTTTTCGTCCGAGAGCATTTAATTGTCTGTTCAATTCGTCTGTCTTATTTTCCGTGCTCTGGGGAGTTCTGCAGTTCCTTCGCACGTGGCCTCCAACACCGCAGTTCCAGCACTTTAGAACTGGTTTCTTTTCACTTCTGTTCCGTCTCAAGCCACTGACTTGTCTGGTAAAATCATCTGTTTTATTTTCCGTACCTTGGAGTGTTCTGCAATTCCGTCGTATGTGACCTTCACTACCACATTTCCAACACCTTAGAGCCACTTTGTTCTCGCTCCTACTCCGTATCAAATCGTTGACTTGTCTGGCTAATTCATCTAAACGAGCCATCAGTTGATCCCCTGGCTCGTGGACTCGCACAGCTCTGACTGGGTAGCAATCTCGACGGGTGGCTTGCTGGGCTGCCTCGAATTTCATGGCGTACACTAAAGTGCTTTTCAAGTCTTTAACATCCGCCATTCGTAGAGCCTTCTGTATTTCGGGATCCCGGATGCCATCAATAAAGTACTGCAGGGACAGGATTTCCTTCGTTTCTCTCGGGCACTCTGAAAAGGCATGATGTGACAGCCTTTCAACATCCGTGGCGAGCTCCTGAAGTGATTCGGTGGGCTTCTGTTGACGAGATTTTAATTGGAGCCTACTGTAGTCTTTTAAACATTTCTCGCCGAAGCGCAGCTCCAAAGCGCCGGATAGAGCTTCGAAATCTAGCCTTTGATTTTCGGGAAGCGTCTGCAGGATATCCGCTGCGTCTGCTCTCAGAGAAGCGGCGAGATGACAGACCTTAGCTTGGGAATCCCATCCATTCGCATCCGCAACGATAGAAAATTGTGTCCTATACACCTGCCAGGAGGTCTTCCCATCATATGTAGATAGTTTCAGAACGGAACGAGCAGGCATCGATAAAAATTTGAAACCTTCAGAATTGTTTCCTACCGTCGCTATGCACTTCTTTAGGCTGTCAACTTCTTTGGCGACGGCAGCAGAAACCCTATCATCAATTTGTTGTTCGACGGCAGAAACTCTCTCTTCTATATGTTCTTTTAGAGAAGAAATTCTTTCTTCTACTTGTTCTTTTACCGAAGAAACTCTTTCTTCTATTTGTCCAACTTTAGTTTCAACCGCGTCTATTCTGCCTTCCATAGCCTCAAATTTATTTTCTATTACGCAGGTAATTTCTCTTTTCATTTCGTCCTGACCTGCTTTCATCTCATTTTTAAGAGATTTCATCTCTTCCTTAACGGATTCCTGGCCCAACTTCGTTTCTTCCTGTGCCGTTTTCATTTCTTCCTTGAGGGATTCCTGGCCCAATTTCATTACTTCTTTAACGGACCTTTGACCAGCATCCATTTTCTCTTTAATTTCTTCTTTAAAAGATGTTTGGCCAGCTTCCATCTTTTCTTGGAAAGCAGCAAAAGCAGTAATGAGCTGTCTCAATTGTTCTTCCATCCCTCTTGTTATTGGCATTCAAATCCCACTCCTGACACCAAAAATTGTTGCGTGCGTACGGGTTCGTTATGAAATGAATGCACAAGTCCGATGAAAAATGAACAAAAATTTATTATTATCACAACAGAAATGCTTAAATTTTCTCAAATTATCATGCAGTATCACAATATCTCACAGTAGTTATCTTTTAACTACTTAAATGTACAATAGAACGTAATTCGAAACAGCTAAAGAACGCTAATCCGCGAATTCGCTATAATCAACAACGGCAGTTTTCTAAACAACAACAAACTAAGCAACTACTACAAACTGAGATGTTTTCCTCCTTTTATAAGATTTTAAAATCACGCGCTAGAATTTTCCAGTACTTTCTCGAAATCAAAAAGAGATATTTATTTATTTAACGCACGCGCTCTTGTATTTTTAATTTTTCCGGCTTAGCTTTCTTTTAATATTCGTCACGCGCTGCACTGCGCGAGAAATAAAACCATTTAATTTATAATTGAACTAACATTAGCTTTTTAAATACCAAATTCGTAACAATACAATTGTAAAAAATTATTTGTTTCGTAGAAGATGTAGCTCAAATGAAGATAATTTCAGTTTTAAGTTAATAATTTAAAATGATAAATTAGGTAAACTGATAGCTATAGCTTAAGTAAGAATATCTCATATTATGTTGAATTTCCTCATCAAAGTGTAATAATTTAAAATGATAAATTAGGTATATTATTAGTTATAAGCTTAAGTAAGAATTTCTTATACAATATTATATTTAATTTCCGCATCCAAGTATGTATTCATTTAAAAAAAGGGCTAGCTGTTTTTGAAAAAATATGAAACAGGAGGCTCTCTAAATTTGTTATTAAAAACTGAAATCTTAAGGTTTCATAGAATTGTTGATTTAAAACCTGAAAGGTCCAAATTGCTCCACTTAGTTGTTGCATTATGAGCATGATCGTTCATGTAACTTCAAATAGAGTTTAATGTTATTTATTTTCTACCCCAGTTTTGAATAATTTTATTAGTAAGTGTTCTTCTTTATTTTTATATTAAGTAAATGTCTTCAAGTGCAGAGTATAATTTATTACATTCCAGTACGTACCTAAAGCATTTTAAAATTGTTTCAGTTATTATTATTATTATTTTTTAATAAAGATGTTTCCCTTGCCTTTCTTATAAAAAAGCATTAAGTATTCAGTTTAGTTTGACTTTAAAGTGTTACATGGAAAATAAAAATATTCATGGATACATCATGGATATTGAAATTCATGGATATCAATTCATGGATATTGAAAAGTGTTACATACAGTAAGTCATCTTATTCTAGCTAAGCCATAATTTCCATAATAAAAACAATAATTATTTCTTTTAATTATTCTGATTCGTATAGTTGTAACTTTTATGCATACATTTTAAAATATAATAACTAAATCAGCATGGCAGCATGATGTCCCATTTTAGCCTTTCCCACTTCAGGCCTTTTGGAGATGGCAAAAAATATGGCGCTCTTTTTTTGGGGGGGGGCGTTGGGGGTGAGATCGTGAAAGAAATTTTTTTTAAAAATAAAATCAAAACAAATTTAGCTTAAAATTGTGTTATGTGCATATGCCATACTAATTTCACTGACTTCACATTAAATCTATTCGATTTCTAAGCCATTGAATGTTTATTAGCAAGAAAAACCGTCTTACTAACTTCTTTAGAAACAGAAATTGGTAGATAAAATTCACATATTTTAAGTGTTTGGAAATAAATTCCAAGAAACAAGAAAATTCGAAAAAGAAGAGTTAAAGATGGATGAAGAATATTTATTTCTGCTGGGAAAGGTTATATTCTTTATTTGAATACTGTATAGTAAATCTGTTTGGCAGATGGTCATAAAAAAATTCATTTTCTATACATACTCGTAGTTGCCTAGAAATATTATGTGTAATATACAGGACACAAGCATTAACAAGATCTAATACTTTTTATTGATACAAACGATTTTGTGATTCATGCGAAGATTTTTGATGATGAATATAGGTGAAGTTGCCCTTAGCAATCTTTGAACAAATAAAAACATCAGAAAAGTTCTACAGCTTTCTAGACAGACTTCTGAAGAGAATTCAGTACCTTAGGCTTGAAGCTCAATGAAATAATTGGTTTTTACTGCCCGATGATGCACCGTCACACATTCTTGCCAAGCAATTTCTAGAAAAGAAAAATGTCAAAATTTTCAACCACCTCACATATTCGCCAGATTTGGTATCACCAAACTACTCTATCTTCTGTTAAGTGAAATATCACCTCAAACGTCATTTAATAGAACTCAAGAGATTTAGAAAACCATAACTGCGGACTTTAAAGGAATCAAACAGTATGCACGAAGATGCTAAATGTCATACAGACTTATAAGAATTGTGTATTGAAAGCTAACAATTGTTATTTGAATAAAAGAACTAGAAGATTGTTTTCTTCAACTTTAAGTTTTGTAGGAACTTAGTTCTAAAACTTTTTTGATGCACTGTATATGAAATATTTCCTGGCAATATAGAAGTATTTTAAAATGAACCACTATATTATGATGTAGGTGTTGTTCTTTACTTGAATTTTCCCTTCACATAGAACTAACTTTTTTTTTTTTTTTTTTTTCTTTTCTTTTTAATTCGTGCCTTTTACTTGCGTCGGTATTTATTCTATCAGTAAGGAAAAGCCTTTAAAATTTCACTTTTATTTCATATGGATACTGTATTTATAGCGCACATATAATTTATTATAATATTACACTTGTAACCGACATATGGTAAAAACTTCTAAAATCAGTAACAATGCTTTTTGTTTTCTTAATATTGAAATTCTATCATAAAACACAACTTATTTCTAATAAAGGGTAGGTGATTAGTGTAGGTTAGCGTTTTTAAATCAAATTTCTAAATGAACGAGATCTAAGTGCACATATTATTGAATAACCTTATGAAAAGTTTTTTTTTAAATGCAAATGTTGCCAGTTTATTTTAGATAAATTTTAATATTGTTGAAGACATTTATAATACAGCGTTTTTTTTGTTTTGTTTTGTTTTGTTTTGTTTGCAGGAAGTGGACCAATACAGCTCTGGCAGTTCCTCTTGGAATTATTGACTGATAAATCGTGCCAAAATTTCATCAGCTGGACTGGAGATGGTTGGGAATTTAAACTAACAGATCCTGATGAAGTTGCTCGAAGGTGGGGTATTCGCAAAAACAAACCAAAAATGAATTACGAGAAATTAAGCAGAGGACTTCGTTACTATTATGATAAAAACATCATTCATAAAACAGCAGGCAAACGCTACGTCTATCGTTTTGTGTGCGATTTACAGAACCTTCTTGGGTATTCTCCAGAAGAACTCCATGCTATGGTAGAACTAAAACCAGATGTAAAAACAGAAGACTAACAGCCATTGAACATAATCAGATCTGGTCATATTTGTAAGAGGTTTAGGCAATATTTATTGTACAACACAAGTTGTTCAAGACTTCAGCGAAGTAAGCAGTATTGCTGGATGATATGACACCATATTTACAGTTTTAACAAAGAAACCGTTCTAGTTACCAAAGTTTCAGGATGTGGCTTCATACGATCAGAAACACTAGAGTATTTAAGAGAAAAAAGACTAGTCAATGAAATTAAAGTCCTTGCTCTGGATATTAGCCACACCTTATTTAAAATGTTACATAGTCAGTCTTCTTGCCTGCTTCATTACAGAAACATATTTTGTATATAGTTGAGCCTATTTAATGCCAATATATTTATCCTTGAATGAAATATGAATAATTATAAAGCAAATGATTTTATGCACACTAGGCACCATTTATAAATATTTTGAAAATGTTGATTTATTTTTGACTAGTCTTTATATTTGGACAAAGTTTTACCAATGTTGAACATTCTATTTAATTCCTTAAAATGTTGTGGCTTTTACAAGTGCCTTACAAAAGGCCATCCTTATGACTGTGTTTTTATCATGTGCAAATCATCAATTTTTACCATTAATATTTGCAAATATATAGCTGGAATGCCAAATATAACGAAGCATTTTGTAAGAAATGCTTAGTTAAAACACAGTTAATTAAAAAAATTAACTGTGTTTAAATAATATACACATAATATGTAATAAATTAACACATAACTCATTTTATATAATATTTGAAATAATTTAAATGAATAATAATTACTAAAATTTTTAAGCTAAATTTAAAAATCACAGAAAGTAAATTATTAATTTACTAAAAGTGCATGAAAAATTTTAAAAACAGACATTGATTTCTCTCGAGTTCTAACATGCTTTATATATAGTTCTAACATAATTTATAGCCATGCAAAATATATCAAGATATAACAGGAAACCTAGTATTGGTTCTTAAAAGTTTTTAATATTAAAATATACTGTAGCATATTTTTTGTAGCAGTCATAATCATAATTAGAATCAAAGGTACTATTCCGTTTTGAAGACCGTAAAAAAATTGCAGCGAAAATGTATGTGCAAAAGCGCCAAATCTAGCAAACGCGCCCATTTAACAGTGCGCCAAATCTAGCGTACGCGCTGATTTCAGATTGCGTAAGTTTATATAGTTCGGCTAATCTTTTAATATGGTAACAGGTAGTTTGGCGACATTTTGGTAAGGCGATAAAGGTTACTAACTAGGACTTTAGCAGTGTACATGGATAAAGTCAAGAGTGTGCGCAATGCCATTTTTGTGCAATTCTAGGATTTTTTTTTTTTAGTGAAAATAGGTCGACGTGTACATGGATGATACTGTGTATGTGCAATTCTTAAAAACGCGGCAAGCAGTTTGCGATTCTGCACTTTCTCCCAATTTCGCACCTAATCTTCATTACAATTAAGCATTTTTGTTCCATAAAAGTTCCAGTATAAGCGTAATTCGGCTAGCAGATTGTTGGAAAAAAAATGTAGAGTTAAAAAAAAAAAAAAAAAAGTCTTTACTTCGTGAAAACAAAATGGCGTCCAAAACAAAACTAGCAGGTTGCTGTAGCATAGTTGGTTGCCAAATTTTAGCCAAAAAATCGCCAAGTTACCATAATCCAAAGATTAGCCTATAGTTCTATATTTCTTAAGACGTCATTGAAATATTAGTTTAATTTTTAAATCCTTTTTTGATATCCTATGGATTTAACAATTTGGGAATTGCCCATGACGAAAAGTCTGTAGAATTTTGAGTAAAGTGCAGAATCCTCCACTGCTTAACGCGTTTTTAAGAATTGCACATACTCTATCCATGTACACATCGACCTATTTTCACTTAAAAAAAAATTCCAGAATTGCACAAAAATAGCACTGCGCACACCCTTGACTTTATCTATGTACACATCGACCTATTTTCACATAAAAAGTAAAAGAAAATTGACAAAAATCCAATTGTTTTTACCCTTGTAAAAAGCGGCAAACAAATAAGTGGGCGATTCTGCACTTCACCGAGAATATTTTCATAGAAAAGGCATTATTCATTATAGAAAATTATGTTTGAACAACCAACGAGATGAAATTATGCTTATGCATTTTTTTTACTCGGTAGCGAAATAGCGATGCAGGCATCCATTCAGTTATGTTTTGCAGTTTTTATATAAATTACAAAAATGATCTGAAATAGTTATTTACTCTTATGCTTCCATTCAGTCATGTTTAGCCTTTTTTATATAAATTATAATAATAAAAAAGTATTATACGAAATTAACATTTCATCTAAATTAAATCATCAATCTTAAATAGTTATTTACTATACTTCATTTTTTGCCTTAGGGTTGCCGCAATTATTTTTGGCAGCAACAATAGTTTGGCGATTTTGTACGGTCCTCAAAACCGAATCAAATTATGTTGTTCAAAATATTTTGATACTAAAATAAGTTATTCTAGCGCAGAGAAAATATAACCTTAATTTCGTTTTCATATATTCTAATTCCATGATGCAGTTTGTATTTTTATTCATTTACATAGTTGCTTAAATTTTAATTAGCAAATGAATTTTGTGTATTAATGTAATAAATAATGTATTAAGTTACTTCAGAATGTTGCTATAATTTCAAATACTGTAAAACCATATCTTAAGTATTTTGTAATTACAGTTGTTTTCAAATATCCTGTTATAATGTGATAATTATGTATAATAATTGCAATAACTTGAATTAATACTATAAGAACTGCAATTTTCAGGCTTTAGTTGTTGGCATTCTTCAGGTAACTGGTTAGTTTTAGAATTTAGAATAGGTATCAATATTTAAACAGTTAACTTTATAAAGAACTTTAATAATATTACACACAATTGCTCTGTTTACAAACTGATATTTTATTAAATCAAATTTTTATCTGTTACCAAAGATTAAAAGTTTTCACAATGAACTGAGAAAATTATATATTAAGATTTAAATGGTGCTCAGTTATCAGTCAGTTGTTGTAAATAATAACAAATATGAATTAATGTCATTTTGTTCATATGCACATATGTAAATATCACACCTTATATTACAAGTTTATCATGCATAATATTCTACTTTGTTATGTGTATTTGTATCACCAGTTCTGTAACTGTACTCATACCATATGTATCATGTTAATATTACAGAAGTGCCTTCATTGATGACTTGTTAAAGTTTTATTAATAATTGTTATAGTAACTTGCTGGAAAGGACATTATATATTTATAATCTATTTTTATAATTTTATTTTAGCAAACATTAACATTTTAAAGATTTTTTAAGTCATTTTAAAATTTGAAGTCTTTTTGAAGTCATAAAAAATACTATTTTATCAGATTTTTAAATATATTTTTATCAATAGTTTTTAGCTCTGAAATTTTTCATATTCATCTAATATTTTTTCACCAGTGTTTGTAAATAATAAACAATAATTCAGAGATTTTAAAAAAGGACTGGAATATTTTATATTTTCATTTTTTAATATGTTTAGATAAATTTTCTGAAAAATGGAGGTTTGAATATTTGTATATTAAATAAAGATTAGCAGTTACTTTATATACAAGACTGGCATATTTCTTGGTAGTCATTTTCTTATTGTCCATGAAAAATAAAATTCTCAAATGTTACTAATTTAAAATTCTAAAAAAATTAATTTTTAGGAATTATTTTGATGTGAAAATAATCTTTTTTGTTGAATTTCTCATGCTGTTTAACGAAGCTGTGTATTTCCTGCAGCAAACAATACACATTCATTATGAGGTCAGTAATAAGTGCCCACAAGCTTAGAATATTTTTGTATTAATTCTGGATTACAGTATTAATTACTGGCTTTGAAGCTCATAAACTATTTTCTGTGTGCACTTGCTGGCATGGAAAATAATTAAGATCGTATATGTATTCAAAAAAATTTAGAAGACATTTCAAAGAAGTTGCCTTAGCAGTATCTTCCAAAATTTGAAGCTAAAAATAAATGGACAAAATGACTTAAGAAATTAATGTTTGAAATGGGAAAATTTTTTGAAATCAAAATGTATAATCTTGATACTTGAAAGTACAACAGACTAATTGTTTTTGATTTTTATAACATTAAATTTGATGTATTTTAATCAGTTATGAACTAGAAACAAAATTTTAGCCATTGTTAACAATATTTTTATGCTATTTCAATCACTCTAAACTTTATGTGCTGTATTCATATCTTTCTAAACTAAATTATTTTTAAGCTCTGAAAACGGAAATTAATTTTCTATAAGAGGCTAATATATTTAATCAGTTTTCTGTTTTTTAACAGTTACAACACAATTAAATGCACGTCATTTTTAAGAATAAGTTTTTTTTAATAAGCGTTTCCAAAGAACTATCAACTGTATAATGTAGGCTGGAATAGTTTATTTCTGTATTCTGTTTCCTTAGTCATATTTATTTCTACTGCATTATGTACTTTTATATCTCCAGGTACATAATATCCTCAAAATATTGAACATCCCAAATAAATGTTTAGTGGTCCACAAAATTTATCCCGGCTAACAGAAACTGAAAATTTCTGGGAGAAGTGTATAATACAGTAAATATATGCATCTTTTTAGTTGCTATATTAAGAGGTTTTTAAATAATGATCTGCAATATCAGTATTTTGTTCAAAAAAAAGAAAACATGCACCTTAAAAATGATTTTCTAGCAAGTTCTTAACTTTTAAAATGAACCAATCTGTGATGTGCAGCTTGCAGAGCTGAATTAAGACGCACATGAAATACTATATTAGCACTTTTATATCAAGTGATGATAAAAACGAAATTTCGAATATGTGTATGTTGTGCAGTTGTAATGATTTCATTCCATGTTAATTATGAAGTGAATGCTTGCGTGATTTTTTTATTTGTGAAATGTCTGGTCAATTTCACACTGTTTTAAATACCAAAGTGTCTTAAATCTTGTTTTAGTCACTGTTGAATTTAGAAATCTGAAAATAAAATATATAAAACTTTATGTGGTGTTTTGTGTAGATTGCAGTAACTAAATCAATCAACAAGATTAAATATTTTAACTAAAAATATTCATTTATGACATTTCAAATATGCAGTGATACTTTCCAATTATGCTAGTCATGGCAAGTAACAGAAATGAATTCTTATGAAATTAATTCTCTGCATATATACATAAACCACAACTAAAGGAAACAGTCAAAAAAAATTATAAGGCTTTTGAAAAATATTCGAGAATAAAACTTGTATTACTAATAAAATGACAGCAACAAATTTATTACATCACTAAAAAACTGAGTAGCTACGAAGTTGAGAAGTTTTACATTAATATATTAAAGTTGTACAGTATGCTGCAAAATTAAGCAATCAAAATTAAATCATGAAAGGGTTTAATATTCTAACAGTTGCTTAGTTTTATATATACACACATACATATATATAATGTACAAGATAAAAAAATATGTAAATAAAAATTCTGATTTAAATTTAATATAGTTCTTTCACTTTTTATTTTCATACGGTTATTTTCCTAAAAATAGCTCATAATAAACTCTATTATTTCAAAATTAATCCTTTTTATATGATTCTTGCATAAAGCTTCAACCAATAACAATTTTAAATTTTTTGCAGCAAATGGAGAAAAAGCTGAACTAAAACTAAATCACTCTGAGCCAAGTTTTCATCTTAGACATATTGCATTCTCTCTCGCTCCCCTTCTGGTACTTATTCCTTCATCAAAACTTATAAAAATGTAGAAAAGATACAAATGTTATCAAGAAAGGTATATTGTAATTTATGTTAAGAATAACTTCTCATGAATAAAATGTTAAATTGGCCATTATGACAGTTAACCTCTTTTTACCATCTACGTCTTTATTAAAGTTATCATTACACACACACACACACACATAAATATGTTGGGTAATCCAAAAGTAACAACAAAATAATTCGAAAAGTATAATCAGTAGGACTGTAGATTTCACAGAAAGGTATGGGAGTTTTTTTAATTGTGAAACTTTTTTTAGCTGGAATAGTTACATTTTTCAACAACAGGTGGAGCTTCTTTGGGTAATTAGTTTGTATAAAGTGACACAGCACAGTTTACATTGGTGTAAAATTGGGAGAAGCTGGAGACCATTCTTGTAGGAAAGAGGACATTCTTATCACCAATGCAATGTTTGACAGGACCTGCCAAATTAATGATGCTCTCTTAACACTACCATATAACACTCGCTTACAACATTAACAATTTGAAATGTATCGCTTTGGACTTACTAAAAAAAAGGTAAGCCTATGGTAAATAACATGGTGAACTCGCATCACATCTGGCTGATGCACATGGGTCTTCTCAATACTGGGTGAGTTAACTCTGAAATAAATTAGATTATTTGAATACGGCAAACAGAGTGGTAGGTAGCGTTTTTAGTGCCCAGGGACGACTGGAAATTTTGCATCCACTCCTGTTTGCCGAGAATGGAAAACGTTCAAATCTAAAATTTTGTAACATCCATTTGGCATCCCCTGGTTGCTGCACCTGGGGACATCTGTCTCGGCTACACCACTTACTGCAGAGAATGCAAGGGCTATCTGCCTATGCTAAATTCGACAGTTGTCTGCATGTACACTTCCATGAAACAAAACATACATCTCATAAGTCGCAGCATGTTTGACAACCAGTTTTCAGTGTCTTCTATCTGTAGAAAGCCAATAAAGTTGCTGACCCTGGTAGTTCAGTTTGAGGTTCGAATTATGTTAATGGGCTGGTTGCATCGGCTTTTCACGGTTTTCTACATGTGTAATGTGTATACCCACTCCTGTTTGACAAGAGTGTATACGAATCAGTTGCCCTTAGAAAGTCCTCTACGAAGACATCCCTTACCTTAGGCAGATAAACCTTGAGCTTTTGCTGTAACTACATAAACCAACCGAATCCAACTACCTGTACAAATGCTCATCTTTCAAATTCATGACATCTCTCAAAACTGGATGATTTCGGTTTCTCTACATGTTGGATTTTGAAAAGACGATCCTGTAGGATTGCCATAAAGGCTTGACAAAATGACTTGCCAGGATTGCTATAGCGCCATCTATCTGTGAAAAATACAACTATTCTGGAAATAAGATTTTTCAAATTTCCATCTTACATCATATTGAATTAGTAATTTCAGCAGCACTGCAGTCAGAAATGAAAAACCAGAATTAATAAGGTGTCATGAGGATAAACCTTTAAATGTTTCCCAGGCATAACTGTGAATAAAAATTTGCATAAGCCTGAGAATATTATGAATTCTCTTCACAGGCTATTAGTAGGTGTTATGTGCACTCAATTATATATTGCAATCACCCCTTACAAATTGAAAGCAGATAAAACATTTGAAATGGGTGAAAATTAGAGACAATAAATGAGAAAAAAAAAATTGAAAGGATTCAGATTTTAATGTTGCACCAGAATGTTTGCTAAGATTTTTTATGCTCTTGCTGAATTTGTAGTTTACCAGTCTGCTCTTGGACTCACTCCTATGTACACTGCTCAAAAAAAAAAAAAAAAAAAAAAAA
This sequence comes from Stegodyphus dumicola, assembly GCF_044657685.1. Lineage (NCBI taxonomy): Eukaryota > Metazoa > Arthropoda > Arachnida > Araneae > Eresidae > Stegodyphus > Stegodyphus dumicola. Next base: position 158,340,586 of record NC_140770.1, read on the forward strand.
AAAAAAAAAAAAAAAAAAAAAGTGGGACAGTTCTATCTGTTAGCATTTAATTAGTTCCTTTATTAAAAACACATTCCGTCAAACATTACTTGCTTTATTCAGAAACATTACCGTCAACATTACTGCTCAAAAACTTACAGTTCAAAAATATTATCGTTCTGGAAAAAAACTGTTGTTGCCAATCGGGAAAATACATTTTAAATAAAATTAATACGTTGCGTTTACATTCGGGCATCCTGACTTAGTTACGACCTCGGAACATTAAGAACTTATATTTAAAAAATTAAATCTCTAATATTAATGTTTATAGTTCGAAAGTCTTTAGCTGTCATATAGATTCACCTTCGTTTTCTATTCTTTTTCCGTGTCCTAGTTTTAGTAATATGCGGCGTGTTGTTATCGTTATCCCCAGTAACACTAATGTCATCACCATCATCATCGTCTTCTTCCGATTCAGCTTGACACTGCCATGACTTTAATTGGCTCACATGAGCTGTCGTACTAAAGAAATGTCCTTTCACCTTCTCTTCTAATTGAGTCACTCTATAGGTATCACTTGGTAAAACTTCTGTAACTACCAAAGGTCCTCGATACTTTTGTTGTGTTTTGGTTGATTTAGGTACTCTTCTCATAACTACTATTTCTCCTCGTTCGAATGTTAAAGAATTACTTTTCTTCTTGTCATAATTTGCTTTCATTTTCATCGGCATATCTTCAATTCTCTTTCTAGCTTCATTCTGTACGATTACTGGATTCTCCCATTCATCTGCGTCTTCATCTGTAATCATCCTCATCAATCCGTCATTAAATTTTGGTGAATAACCGTGAAGCATTTCGAAAGGAGTTTTATTTGTAGTCTTATTTATCATATTGTTTAAATTTCTTTCGCATTCCTTAATCTTTTTGTCCCAGTCTCTCTGATTCGGATTTTCCATACTCGTTTTAATCGTAGCCAAAATTGTTCGATTTGCTCTTTCCACCATTCCATTACCACTTGGATGTTGAGTTGAATTGAGTGTATGACTGATTCCATTATTTTGACAGTACTCTCGAAATTCCTTCGCTGTGAAACATGTTCCTCTATCGCTGATAATTTTTTCTGGTAACCCAAAATCATCTACAAAACTCTTCAATGCAACTAACACATACTTGGTTGCAGTACTTTTCATAGGATATAAGCTTGTAAATCTCGTAAAATTATCAATTATTACAAATAATTCTGTATTTCCTCTTGAACTTTTTACGAATGGTCCTAAATGATCTATATGTATAATTGCAAAAGGTCTTCTACCAGGTCTAATTGGATGCAGTACTCCTTGTTTCTTACCACTAGGCATTTTATTTACTAGGCATTGGAAACACATCGAAATGTGACGCATAACATATCGTTTCATTCCTTTAAACCAGTATGATTCCTTGATTTTGGCAACTGTCTGCTGAAAAATGTCTCAAAAGATCGTGAAATTTTACTACAATACCTTTTCTCATCGATTTAGGTATGACATATAACAATTTCTCCTTTTCCTGATCTTTCACTTTACGAAACAATCGATTATTCTTCAAGACATTTTCAGTTACATATTTCTCTGCATTCGTTCTATCATTTATCTTTTTCTTTAAAATGTCTATTAATTTGCGTAATTCTGCATCTGAATGCTGAATCATAAGAATTTGTTCATCTATCGTTAGCGTTAAACAAACTTCCAAGTTGTTTTCAATTATAGAGTCTAAAGTTTCTTCTGGCTGATCAACTGGCGATCGGCTCAATGCATCTATGTGACTCATTTTTTTACCTTGTCTGTGCTTTATTTCAAGATTGTATTCCTGGATCAGATTACTCCACCTTGCTATCTGAGGATTTGAAGTTTTCTTCGCGTTTAAATAAACTAAAGCTTGGCAGTCTGTAATTACCGTAAATCGGATTCCAATTAAAAATTGTCGAAGTCGTGTCAAAGTCCAAACTATAGCCATTAATTCTAATTTGCCTGAATGATAATTCTTTTCTGTTTCTGTTGTCCCTTTACTTACACAATAAACTAAATGCTACTTTCTATCTTCACCTTTTTGCAACAGCATTCCTGCCAGCCCTTTGTTGCTCGCGTCTGTGTGCACTTCAGTCTCTGCTTCGGGATTATATAATGCTAGTATTGGTTCATTAGTTAAATGATCCTTTAAAGTACTGAATGCTTCTTGCTGATCTTCGTTCCAACGAAATGTTTCATCCTTCCTCGTCAGTCTCGTTAGCGGCTCAGCTTTCTCTGCGTATTTCGGTACAAACCTTCTAAAGAAACTTATAAGACCTAAAAATTGTTTAACTTCATGTTCATTGGTTGGTTTAGGAAAGTTTAACATGGCTCGTACTTTTCTTGGTCCAGGTTGCATACCATTTGATTTTATTAGAAATCCCAAATACTCAACTTCATCTTTTCCAAATTCGCATTTTGTCAGTTTCAATGTCAGCATTGCTTCTCTCAATCTATTAAACATTTTCCTAAGTTTTTCCATCATTTCTTCCCAAGATTTAGCCGGAATTAATATGTCGTCCAAATAGCACAATACTTCTTTATTAAGCAATGGACCTAAAACTTGATTCATAAGTCTCTGAAATTCTGCAGGTGCATTAGCTAACCCCAAAGATCATACGTTCAAATTGACCAGTATCATCTGGAGTGATGAAAGCTGTTTTCAGTTTCGCTTCTTCAGTTAAAGGAATCTGCAAATATCCATGAGCTAAGTCCAATGTAGTGAAAACTTTACACTCACTAAGACATTCAAGAAGATCATCTATCCTAGGGAGTGGAAATTTATCTTTAACAGTTTGCGAATTCAACTTTCTATAATCTATCACTAATCGTAATTCACCTGTTTTTTTCTTTACGAGTAAAACTGGACAAGCATACGGAGATCTTGTTTCAGTAACAATTCCATATTTCTTCCATTCATTTATTATCTTCTTTATAGAAGCACGCTCTTCGGCATTGGTTTTATACGACTTCATGCAAATAGGCTTACTCCCTTCAGTTTCTTTAAGATCCATTTTTGTTAAGTTTGTACACCCTAATTCCTCCATATTTAATGCAAAACAATCTCGATACTCATTTATCAAATGTAAAACTTCCTGTTTTCTTTCTGGCGTAGTATTATTATTAACTTTAATTTCTTCTAAAGTAATCGGTCTCCTGAACTTCTTAATTTGATTTATTATCAGTATTTCCTTTTGACTTGAATTTTCAGTTTTCTGATCTGAACTTGGTTCAACTAATTCTGCTACTTCCGCTCTACCGATACATTGATTCTCTTTCAAAATTAGTTTTCGATCGCTGTAGTTAGTGACTGGTATCACTGTTTCTCCCTGTATTACTTCCAATAATGAGCCCAACTCATCTTCCAATCCACTTATTAAAACATAACCGTCATTTATTTCATCAGTTTTAACTTGCACGAAATTAACCGTATTACTTTCGATTTGAGTTTCTTGGGAAGCCTTCAGTTTAATTCGCGGAGTGTTGCTATCATTTTGCAACTGTGAAAATGGGCAGTCATTAGCATAGCGTATGTGCAAGGTATTACCTATCTTGGCGTATGCAATATGCGGTAAATCAATCCATGTTCGACCAACTAATAAGTCGCATGGTTGCGTTTCATCTTCTACAATTAGAACTGTAATGTCCTTTCCTTCCACATTATCAATCTCTAAGTTAACAGTTACTTTTCACAATGTTCTAGCGACTGGTTTATTCTGGTTCCCAAAGCCAAACAATTCCTCCACATCAGGTTTTACAATAAGATTCAGTCTCTTAGCCGCAGACTGTTTCAATAAACACGAACTAGAACTCGTATCTATGATTGCAGTAATTTCTTCTCCATTATTGATGCGAGCATACTTTAAATATACAGCTGGTGAAACATCTGAATTCTGGTTCACGGATAAATTATTTTTAACATTTGTCAAGTCTGGATTCTTAGACGTACACCTTTTAAAAGTATGACCCTTTTCATTACATTTCCTGCAAATAATTTCTTTTTTAGGCTGAGGACAATCCGTCGCTATATGTCCATGTTCATTACAATTGAAGCATTTCGGCTCACCCTTTTCATTGCGGATGCCAGGATTATATTCCCTTTTCCTTTCGTCTGTTTTATAAAATTTATCTCTCAGATTGTATTTATTATCAAAACTGTTTTTAAAATCCACTTTGAAATTACCATCTGTCTGCATGGAATCTTTAACATTTCTTTGTCTTGAATACTGATTATAGGATCCTTCATAAAATTTAGAACCAGATTTGGGCTTAAAATTATGCCTAAAAGTTTTATTTTCTACTTGAAGTACTTTTATCCCTGCCCGAATATTTTCCTATTCATCTAGTTTTTCAGCCAACTCTTCAGGATTAATGAATTTAGACCAATCATCAATGAAATGGTCTCGGATAGCAGCGGGGACCCTCTTCTTTAATTGATCAGTAATAATAAGTTATTTTAAAGAGTCAAAATCTGTTACATTTAATCCAGCAAGCCACTCTTCAAAATAATTTTTTAATTCAAACGTGAAGTCCTTCCAAGTATTACGCAACGTTTTAATATGATCAACGAACTTTTGCCGAAACTGTTCAGGGCTTAACTTAAATTTTCTCAGTAGCAGTTGTTTAACGTGCATATAGTCGTTAGCTTTCTCTTCTGATTCAGGGGCAATTAATTGAGTTATTTCATAAGGCAATAGACTCAACAGCTGAGAAATCCAGTTTTGTTCTTCTAACCCAATACGTCGTGCCTGTCTCTCAAATAAAACTAAATAAAAACTTATATCACCTTCATTCAAATCATACTTATGCATTAATTTTCTCATATCACAAATATTACTTCTACTAACATTAGAAGAAACAGAATCATTTACATTACTACTTCTGATTTCCGCTTCTATTTTCAATTTTTCAAGTTCAAAAGTTCTTTGCTTATCTCTTTCTATAATTTCCATTTCAAATGCTCTTTGCTTATCTTTTTCTATAATTTCCATTTCAAATGCTCTTTGCTTATCTTTTTCTAAAATTTCTAACTTTTCCCTGTCTAAACGATCATTTATAATTCTATCTAGCATTTGTTTAGTAAAGTTTTCGTTATAATTCTTACTATTCAAAATCATATCTCTTAAGCCTACAATTTTAATATCAGAAGGGACATCTACATCAAGTTCCAAAGCAAGTTCTTTTAAATCACATTTTTTGCCTCTTACCAAATAAGCCATCTTAGACTTCAATTTTCAAATAATAATACAATAATTATACTTAAGTTCTTTCCGTTTAATACTTAGACATAACATAAACAGTTTATAAATTCACGTACCTTTCTACTTTCAGTTTTGGCGAGTTTCCACATTCAGTTTAGGCTTAGCGTACGTTAAGGCAATACGTTGTTAAATCTAGATAATAATTCTAGTTTATCCCACTTCTGAAATGTTAGCATTTAATTAGTTCCTTTATTAAAAACACATTCCGTCAAACATTAGTTGTTAAATACTTGCTTTATTCAGAAACATTACCGTCAACATTACTGCTCAAAAACTTAACAGTTATCGTTCTGAAAAAAAAAACTGTTGTTGCCAATCGGGAAAATACATTTTAAATAAAATTAATACGTTGCGTTTACATATCTCTCCCGTTCTACTGGGCCGATTGACAAAATTCAAATTGCGTTCTTCATGTCTCAAAAGCGCGACTTAGGATATCTATTAGATTTATATATAGCACTATTCTAACATAGGTATTTTGACAAAAAATCGGACTTTTTCTGAAATAACATACTAATTTTTTTACATGTTTCGATTCTACAACTCAAATTACGCCTAAATATGAAATTTTGTAAAATTTGGAGCGAAATTTACGGACAAATTCAGAAATTTATGTTGGCACTTTTTTTTCAGTTTGCGCCAAGAATAGTTCACTTGGCGAACTTCTTAATATATGGCAACCTAGTTTCCTTTCCCGTGAGAGGGAAAAAAGTCACCATCGTTCCTTTTTCCCAAATAATATTCTTTATATTATATTTTTAATTATAACTGTTATTATTTTAAGTAATTTTTTCTTTTTCAAATTCCATTTTAATTATTTAAGTTGCATGTTTTTTTTCGAATAACTGTTTTAAAAATTTCTATTTACCTATTCGAACTGCGTAAATAAAGGTGCAGCGTTTATTATTTTTTTCAAATAGTTTTCTTTATATATATTTTTGTCATAATCATTATTTTAGGTAATTTTTAAATTTATATACTTTTATTTTAATTTGTGTTGCATTGTCTCTTCAGATAATTGTTTTAAAATTTTCTATTTATTCCTTCGAAATGAGCATTTTAAATATATTTATTAATATAAATTTTTTAGAATTTGATTTTATTTATTTAAATTGCGTTTCTTTCGGAAGAATACTTTGCAACCCAGACTACGATGCGTTTGAAAACTGCATATATTAAAAGAGAAAATACAGAAAAGCACGGTTAACACGCCTTTCAATGTTCCGTTCAAAAAAGATATATATAAATAAGAGAGATGTAGTATAACCGACATTTTAACTTAGGATGACTTGCATACACTGCTTTAAACGGTTTTATCATTGTGTCCATTCCTTTACCCAATTTTATCCTACATTTGGTTTCTTAAAATGTTATTCATATTTTAGTCAAATATTTTCTTTTTGAAATCGCAAGAATCAAATATCATAATATTAAAAAGCTTTAAATAAATAATAATAAAAAAAAAATACAAATACTAAATTTTACGCAAAAATTTATTTTTTCTTCTCTTTTTCTTCAGGCATTCTACTTTATTCTTGCTCTTTTTCTTTAGGCATTCTGCAAGTATATTAAAAAGCATCAAACTTTTTGAAATATCTTGGTATTTCTGACAATCATTTTAAATAAATTCCACCGCTCGGCCTTCCATTTCATAAAGGCCCACAAACGGCCGAGCGGTAAAGTCGCTGAACACTGGTAGTTCACTCTAGGGTTCGAGTCCCGGTAAACGGGCTGGTTTGCATGGGCGTTTTCGTGGATTTTCTCATGTGTACCGTGTATGCCAGCTGGTTTTCCTTAGAAAGTTCTTCATGAAGTATTTGGTCAGAGCCTTTATCAGTCTTTAGAGGCTAAACATTTTGAAAGTACGAGATGAAAGGAAAGACTGGTTTCGTCAAGAGGTTTTGGTTATTTAATTATGACAAAGCACACTAGGGTTATCTGCCTAAGGGGAGGGATGCCTTCGTGAAGGACTTCCTAAGGGAAACTGGCTCGCGTACACGTTACACATGGGGAAAACCACGAAAACGCCCATGCAACCAGCCCATTCGTGGGATTCGAACCTCGGACCGAACTACCAGTGTTCAGCGACCTTACCACTCGGCCGCTGTTTCATCAGGAGGAAAAAAAAAACATCTTTACGTGACATCCACATACAGCACTGGATAAACTCCTGAATCTTCAAAGAATTCGACTGAGAAAATCATGGGATTCTCCATTTATGATACGATATAATGTTCTATAACGTAATTTAAATTTATACAACTATATAGTCTAAAAGCAGTCGCTATTCACTTTAATCTGCAATGATATCGTTTTTGTCTTTTCTGTTAACACAAGCTCAATTGATGATATTTGCTGGTGTACACGTCCAAGTGTTTTCTCTCTGAACACCTAAATTCTTTGAAGTATCCTAAAAGTATATTCAAAAGCGTCCAACTTTTTGAAACATCTTGGTATGTCTGATAGCCAAATTTCCCTGCAAATTTTTGCTTACTTTGTAGAGTCATTAGGTTAATTGGAAGTAGAAAAGATAAAAAATACGAAACCGCCTTTGCCGGGAATCGAACCACGGACCTCTGGAATACCGGCCCAGCGTGCTACCATTACACCACGAAAGCACACTAGGGAAGTGGGAGAAATACCTTATATACTCCCTTTTTTAGAGGGCAACTAGGGTTTTAGGGGACCTAGTCGCCAAATCCTGGGTGCGGAGAATCATCATCCACAACCCTTTTAGTTCGGGCGCCACTTGTAGAGTCATTAGGTTAATTGGAAGCAGAAAAGATGAAAAATACTAAACCGCCTTCGCCGGGAATCGAACCACGGACCTCTGGAATACCGTCCCAGCGTGTTATCGTTACACTACGAAGGCACGCTGGGGAAGTGGGAGAAATACCTTATAACTTTTCTCCATAATTTTCTTCTTTCCTTCTACAGTTACTTTCAGTGATCACACAAGAAAAATAAGATTTTTCGATTGCTAGACTTCCATAAATTTTGCATTCTTGTCAATTTTTTAAAATATCAATTACATGAATTGCGTTTCAGCTGAAGACAGGCTTTGCATTTTCTAGTCATTTTAACTATAAATAAAGTTTAAAGCGAAGTCCAAAGGATAAATATTTTAATTAAAAGATTCTTGCTAAATGACAAAGAAATAAAACAGTCCAGCATGGTTTGTTCTGTAACATCGAGTGACCCGATTCTTATATTGGCTGAAACAATCTAAATCATATTAAAAGAACATGTTTTTTTATTCAATCTATAATGCGAGAGAAAAATTAGCTTCTTTAAACATTCTTTCTAAGAGGATTAATATAAAAGATTATATATATATATATATATATATATATATTTAGAGCTGGGACTTGAACAAAACTGACAAACTTTTAAAGTTTAATTTACATGGTGGTTATAATTAAAGTTCCAATTTGAAATGGTCATAAAAGGAAAACTACCGGACCAAATGTTATCAAACTTGGGCAGGGGCGTATCTGTCCCCGGGGGCAGAATCCAAGGGGCGCCAAACTGATGTTACGACATTTTAGAATTAAATATTTTCCATCCTTGGCAAGCAGTATTGGGCGCGAAATCTTCAGTTGTCCCTGGGCGCTGAAAGCCCTAGCTACGACTCTGAACTTGAGAATCGTGTGAAGGAGGTTATGGGAATTTATTTTCCTCGGAGAAAAAAAAAAAAAAAAAAAAAAAAAAAAAAGAGAGTTCAAAAATTCACAACCAGGGGAAAAATGGCACTATATACAATATTGTTAAATGAAATAGGACATGAAAACATCTGTTTAAAATGTGTTTAATAGTTTCCGAAACGTTTTACAAAGCATGTTCATTGTAGCGTCCAGCATTTTCCGAAAGCAAGTTAAATCCTGTTACTACATTCTCAACAGCAGCTCTTAGTATATCAGGAGGAATGTTACGGACATGTCAGTGTATGACATTTTTCATTTCTGCCAAATTGTTTAGATTATCACCATAAACAGTGCTTTTGAGATACCCCCATAGCCAAAAGTCACAGAGGTTGAGATCTGGTGGGAAGATGGGAAGTTGTAGAGTCATAAGGTTAATTGGAAGCAGAAAAGATGAAAAATATGCAACCGTCTTCGCCGGGAATCGAACCACGGACCTCTGGAATACCGGCCTAGCGTGCAACCGTTACACCACGAAGGCACGCTAGGGAAGTGGGAGAAATACCTTATGAAGTGTCGGCCTATAAGACGTTCATTCGTGATATGTTGCCTAAGTAACTGTGTGACACACGTGAGGCGGGGCCCAGGCCTGCATAAAAATCGTAGTATCTAAAATGCCATTTTACTGCAGTTCATGTATTACGAAACATTTTAACATTGACTCTAAGTGAGCTGCAATCACAGTGGTCCAGCTGTCGACTGCTCTTCAGAGAAAAATGGTTCAGTCATAAAACTAGCTGTCGTTCAACACTAAACGGTGTGGAATGACTGCTATGCAATCGAATGCAGTAGGAGAATGCAATGGAACTAGATAGATAACATGGGGGATTTCTTTGGCCCAAATCGATTAAAAGTGTTTTGAATCAGTATATTCATGTTTTAGGGCCGAATTCAGGCTTCAAAAATTACAAATTAGCGATCTGTAAGAAAACGATTTCGCACTTGTGCGAGTGATTTGCGATCTCACATTTTCTAATCGTTAATTCGTGGTTTTCACGGACGAATTTCTCACTTACACGGAGGGCGCACTCGACTTTTATTGAATTTAACGCTTTTAAATGGTAATTTGCTTACTTCAAAGTTTCTTAAGGGTATACAACATATTAAACCCGTGTAACTAAAGGTTAAGTTAGATTCCGACCCATATTTCGTTTAACAGTATTGCATACAGCGCCATTTCCCCCCTGGTGGTGAGGATTCCAACTTCCTTTTTTTTCCGGAAAATAAATTTCTATGATCTCCTTTACACGATTACCAAGCTTGATAACATTCGATCCAGTAGTTTTCCTTTTATGACCGTTTCAATGCGGAACTTTAATTATAACCACTCTGTATATTATTAAATTTTAATCTGAAGCTATGCGTTATATGTATACCATGCGTAAATTTTTCGCTTTTATGGAAAAATAAAGAATCGAACTTGAATTTATTGCGTTATCGAAATATTTAATTTGACTTATCTTCTAAGTCCTAGTTCCGACAACAATTCCGTCAAAAATTCCGAATTTCTTAAGCTGAATTTAAAGATTTAGTATATATTCATTGTATGTTAATAAAGTAATCAGAGTGTAATAAAAATAGATTATAGAATTAACACTGATGCAACTTTTTGTCTGACTGCACAACATGTAATGGAAGAGAAGGCTTGTAGAGATCTGTTTTGGACATGCCTCTAAAAGTAGATGTCATACTCCTTTTGTCTCTTCAACGTAAAAAAAAAAAAAACTTTCCTTTGAGAGGCAACTTTAGTTTTTGGGAAAGAAAAAAAAAAAAAAAAATCACAAGAAGAAAAATTTGAAGACCATGCAGGACGACTGAGTACACATACTTATTTTCAGAACACAAGCGGTTCTACGACTGGTTATTGAATAATGAAAAGATGCATTGTCATGCAATACAAAACATTTGGAATACGTTTTTTGACTGAAAACGTAAGATTAAAAGTCATCTGCTTAATTCACAGCCATTTACAAGTCAACTACTTGAGCAATTGCAGAATCGTTTTGATCCTGAGCTTGTAAGACAAACCTAATATCACTGGATTTAAACACTTCTTTAATCTTCTGAGAACGTTCCTTCTTTAGCTCATATTCCAAGAATATTAAGTGAATACAATTATTGCAAAAGAAATTTAATATTCATTTGCACTACGGCTTGGTAGTTTACTAACGAGTTAACAAAACTTAAATTCTGCTTTTTGTGTCTAAGAATACAACAATATTTTAAATATTTACAAATAAAATATTAAATTGGAGCCTCACCAGTTGCCTAGCATTTGAAGATTGTTAAATACCAATTGTTTGTTGCGAAGTCTAACCCAGGCTGCATTGTTGGTTTTCGTAGCTTTCTAGGTTCTATTTACAAAGGTTCTCTATAAAAGCCTCTTAATCAAATAGCTCCCATGTTCTTTCTATGTTCAAATAACCAACTCAGTTTAAGCGCGATTTCCAAGGGAAGTTCCTAGCAAAACCCGATTACTCATTAAAAATCATGTACTTGCCAATCGGGAGTAACATGAAAGATACGGTGCCAATAATTGAATTGCTGTTACGGTACGCTGTTTCTAAACTTAGATGGTCATTTCTTAATTAAATAGCCCACCAGTGGCCGAGCGGTAAAGACGCTGAACGCTGGTAGTTCGGTCTGAGGTTTGAATCCCGCGAACGGGCTGGCTGCATGGGGGTTTCCGTGGTTTTCCTCATGTGTAACGTGTATACGAGCCAGTTTCCCTTAGAAAGTCCTACATGACGGCATCCCTCCCTTTAGGAAAATAGCCCTCCTGTGCTTTGCCATAAATAAATAATCCAATCCTTAATTAAATATCATTGATTTGTAACTTCTACTAGAGCTGACGGTAAGAATTGAAGCGTAAATAAATAATATCGTGTGCAAACGTGATTAATATAAAATTAAAAATATTTTCATTCAGACAGAGTTTTATAAAATATTTGCAATTACTTTATAAGAAGGATTTATTAATAACCGTAATAATTACTTATTATATTACTGATGATTAGGATTCAGTTCTTGACCATTACATTCTAAATTAGAACTTTAAGGATATAATGAAAATACGCTACACACAAAAATACATTTTAGGATAAAAAATGAGTTGATTTTTTATGTTTTAAAACTTCTTAAATTCATTTAATAAACATCGTATCCTCGTTGTTAATTGAATCCAGAATGTTGGGTATCATTTATATAATTATTCTTACTTGTCCACAGAACCTGCTGACTTATGCAGCTATTAAGTAGCTGCAAATCATTTCTACATAACCATTGAACTTCCATTAATTCAGTCTCTAGAGGGTTGTATGTTTATATCATAATTTGACTTTTATAAAAATGATTATTCTAAATCTTATGTTTCTATAAAAATATGGATGATAGTATCAGCCGCTCTTTCAGCCACTTCATAAGCAACAGTTTATTTAGAAATAAATTATGCAGTAATGTCATAAAATATTTTCACAAAATTCAAATAAACATTAAACGAAAATTATCAGTTTTAGACAATTCAATTTAAACAAAGTTAAAGTAAAGTAGCAGACGATAAAATGCCGAAGGTAAAGAGTTACTCTTATTTTTTTTAAGAAAAGGAAGAAAGAGAGAAATTAAAAAAAATAGTTAAAAATTTGAATAATACCATCTATAATTAAAAAAAAAATAGCTTTTCCTATAGTATTAATAAATATTTATTACGCATCATTGAGGGAAAAAATTTCATATAATTAACTCTCCGTAAAATTTTACTTGAAATTTAAGGTTAAAAACAGCTGTGGCAATTCACTGTAACAAAAATCCATAAACCACATTTGGCGTTATTATCGCTCAAAAAAAAAAAAAAAAAAAAAAAAGATGCCCAGTTTCAAAACGCGAAAATATGTAAATTCGTGTACATCTTAGAAAATTCCGAATAAAAAAGTCTAATTTTTTGCAGATATGCTTAAAAATACACCTACTTTAAGATGATGGTAAAAATTTTATAGGTCATAATTCAAAATTTTTTTCAAAAAATTTATAAAAATTATTTAAAAAGTAAAACACAAAAAATGGGTAAATTTTATTTGGAATGAACCTAAATTTCGAAACGTGAAAGGAAAAATAATAAAAGTTTAATAAAGAGATATTAATAAATATTTACCAAATTCAATTAATATTGAGGAGCTAAAATTTTGAAAGCTAATATTTTAAAAACTACTCGTACGATTTTTACAAAACTTAATATTCTGGCATACTTTGAGTCGTAGAATCGAAATATGGAAAAATATTGATATATTATTTCAGAAAAAGTCCGATTTTGTGTCAAAATACCTATGTTAGAATAGTGCTATATATAAATCTAATATATATCCTAAGTCGCGCTTTCAAAACATGAAAAACGCAGTTTGAATTTTGTCAATCGGCCCAGTAGAACGGGAGATATAGCACTGTCTCATTTTTTTTTTGAGCAGTGTACATACGTTTTTTTGACTTTTTAACTTTATTAAAAAGCATCACTTTGTTTGCACTTATGCCACATAAAATTCAACAACAAAATCACAAAAGTTTTAAAACAGCATATCCTTTGAATTCCTAATGCACTGTTAGTGCTGTCGTACATTATTTAGCCTGAAGGGCTATTAATCTCAAACCTCACTTTTGCTGTCCGTTTAACTTTCAAATAACTTTTTTTTTCTAGTAACAATTTTAGGTGACTAGCATAAAAAATATAGTTCTTTTAATAAATCCAGCTATTATAATTTCATGGATCCAGCCCATAATTAATAAGAGATAAAGAACTGCATTTCTATAAGCTTTTAAATCAGTTTGTTAATTAATAACAGACAGATTACATTAAAAAAATACTTATCTTTTATCAAATGGTGTTCTCTTGCCTTTTCAGCATTGGCCACTGCTAAGGCCAGAACTAGTGGCCATTTTATTATGGAGGCACCTAATAGGAGGCCACCGTTACCTCCTATGAGGGGACAGACAATGCCTTCTCCAGGATTCGAACCCGGGCCCTTCAGTATCCCAGTTGGCTCCCCTAACCAGTTTGGGGAGCTAACTATACCATTTACCATTTACCTAACCACTATACTGTTTGGGTGGCAGGATAAAAACATGTGGTTCAAGACTAATAGCATCTCTGGTGCTAAAAAATGTAATGTTTTTTCAGACAATAGCCACATATATTTTAATTATGGAGGATCACAGCTACAGAAAACATTGAAAAAATTCCAACAGAGTCGTACATTGTGTTAATAAGCAACTTGTTCGTACAGTCAAATCTCTGTTAACAGATATATCCCATTAACAGCCAATTCTTGAATATCCTAATGCTGGGTCGAGGGTAGGAGTGGCCAACCTTTTTGGGAATATTGCCACTATCTGAAGTTCTGCGTGCCACTTCCAACTTTTGTAACAGGTAAGTATAAAAAGATGGTATTTATGGGCTGATTATGGGATTTCTACGCAAGCAGCACATTTTTTATGCAAGGTTGAGCACTGGACATTTAAAAAATAATATAATAAATTAAACAAATGCACAATCTAGGGTTTTATTGTAAATTAACCTTTTTAAAAGTTCAGTCCGTTAGGTTATGTATGAAATAAAAATGAATAATTTGAAACATTTAATTCCAAATAACTACTAAATAGTCAATACTTAATTAAAAAGGTTTCTGAATATGTAGGTATTTTTATTAAGTCATCGATATTAGGATTAGTCCTTGAAGATGCTAACAAAATTTGATATTTTAGGTGCATATCAGTTAACCTTGAATGATATTTTAATTTTATTATGCTCATGATAGAAAATGTTTGTTCACAAACATACGTTGATCCAAACCTACAACAATATCCAACAGCCAAATCATATAAAGTTGAAAAACTGCTCGTTAGTACAAATTTCCAAAATTCAATATAATTTAGATTACTTGCAGTTGAAATAAGTTCTGTATATTTGTTTTTCAGTGTAGTATGCTGCTGTAGGTCAATAATTTCAGTTTGAATTTTAGTTGGGTAACAATTGTCTTGCAGAGGATTTGAATTATTATGTTTATTCTAATGTTTTTATGTGTGTATTTATTGATGGAGTTGATACAGACGATATTATTATTTTTTCAAATCTTTTAATTCAATAAGTTTTTGCGTGCCATTGTTAAAACTTCGCCGTGCCGCAGGTTGGCCATCCGTGGTCTAGGAGAACAATGCACTTTCATTTAGCAAATACTTCCCACTTAAGGAAAAGACTTGGCCCTGTGAATGCCCTGTAATAATGGAAGATTCTATGACATGCTTGCTGAATATATTTTAATAAAGCATAAGAAGGCTATCTGCCTAAGAGGATGAATTTCTGTGGAATAATCTCTCAATTGTATTCACATTACACTTTGAAAAAAAATCATGAAAGTACCAGTGCAATCAGTCTGCTTGCGAGACTATCCATGTGCAGAGATCTTATACACTGGGCCACTAGTGGGTTGTTCATATTTGGATATTGCTAGATTTGAAGCTGCATGCGATATTATACAGCTGGTAAATTAATAAGATGATAAAAATTTTTACTTTGACCATTGTGCAACAGTTTATCTATGATCCTTTTATATTTCTGCATGATTCCTATGACAGATCTTAAACTATTAAGCAATGCACTCTGCATACTCTCCAAAATACTTCCTTTATATTTTTGACCAGAGATAGAAGCGTTTAAAACCAACATATTACAGCTTAGGAATCAAGCTTTCTTATACAGACTAACTTACGATCCAGATAATTTTGAATTCCCAAACTTTCCATTCTCTCGGCACCCTACAAACTCACCTAACATAATTTATTTTAAGGAGCCTATAAATATCAGTATAACCAACAGTATTTGCAGATGGATCTAAAATAGGAGAAAAATAGGATCAGTCTGTATTTTCCATAAACCCAAAAGCTAAAAATACTATAGAAAGGGCACAAATGCCCAGAAAATATAGTTTTTCAAGCAGAAATTTTAGCAATTAAAAAGTAATAGAACCTGCAATTAATAATAATGCAGTCTCTGAAGAATAAAACTTGATTCTGAACTGCAGCAAAAATTTAGAGAAGTTATTAATTAAAGCCTCTCAACTAAGATGATTAGGCCATATATAGAGATATTGAGATGAAAACCCAATGAAGAAACTGACATTCCAAAAGCCAAAGAGAAAGAGATGAAGAGGAAGACTATGAACGAGGTAGCTAGACAATGTGGAAGAGTAGCACAAGAAATCTTTGATCTCCTCAACAAAAAGAGCTAAATTAAAATTTTGCTTGGTTGGGTTAAAACACATGCAGGGAATGAAGGAAACGATGATGCTGACTTCCTTACGATAGCTGCAGCTACTACTTCTGATTCCAAATATATGAAATTAAAATGGCCTAAATTATACATAAAATAAGAAAAACACAACAAAATAAATCACATCTGGCAGAATGAATGGACGCCTGATTCCAAAGATATGCAATAAAAATGGCCTAAGTCATACCTAAAAAAAAGAAACACAGAAGAAAATAAATCTTATCTGGCAAGACCTCTTTTCTCCAAAGCAGGAAAATCATTGGACTAATCAACAAAATAGGTAGGATAAGGTGGCTCAGTAACCCCTGCTTAAATCAATTCATATCAGCATGTGGACCCGTCCTTATTTATTACTACAAGAGAAATATATCTTTCTTAGACAACTGTATTTGTGGCAAAAGAAGATCTCCAGAACACTACCTCTTCTCTTGGCCTTCACAAACAATAAAAAGAAAGCAAAATCTACTTTCATATTAATGACTTTATGAATATGCATGCTTTTGCAAACAGTTAAGAGGAGCTGTATTTCTGCTAGTACATTTAGGTAAGGATAACTGTTTCAAAATACTTGTCCTGTTTTGTTTCATTTTGTTTTTATCAGCATGGCGTTGGTAATATTGTGCCTCAGCGATTGTCATCGCAGCAAGGCTGACCACTCAGCATGCTGGAAGACAGCATATCATTATCGAAAGCAGGAAATCAACAGACTGACTCATTGTGCTGAATCACAGCATTAGACCAACTACAAAGGAACTCGAGTTTCGAAGATATATAATCCAAAATTTCATCACAAAATCAACAATATTGTTAAATATTTTTTGGAACAAGGGCAAAATATTCATGAGCAATACCTGTCATAAAAAAGTCTTTATGTTAGTATGCAAACTCTTCTAAATAATAACTGCATAAAAATATTTTGCAAAGTCTGCACAGAACTTCTGTAGGATGCTTCAATGGATCAGTAGCATCATGAGACAGCAACTGTATCACACCATATGATAAAGTTTTAGTGTATTGTACACTTATTCCTGTCCTGTAGATATCACTAAATTGTTTCCCAAACAAGATGGGAATCCTACAAATGCTCCTTGGAATATTTGCAGTATAAATTAGATTAAGGAGAAAAGCTTGGTCAAATTCATATTAAGGGCAACTGTATTTTAGTATTATTATAATATTATACACCAAAAGGATGCGAAGAGTTAATAATTCCAATGCCAATGGAGATTCTTGCTTTAGGTATGTATTTTGCTTTCAATGCAGATTCTTGCTAGAGAGATAAAGGTAATTTGGCCAAACATTAAATGTACCCAATTTTTACATTTTTCTTATATTTAAGGCCATAAATTTATTTTACATAACATGAAGTTCATATTCCCCCTCCATAAAACTGGTTTCATACTGTGACACATTACTAAAAAATGTAAATACAATATTTATGTAATACTACATACTGCATTTTAAAACTTGAATACATTTAAGATGGTCTAATATGACACAGAAAATAAAACCTGAAAATACATTTTTATATCTCACAGTAGAGTTTGTTCACTTCTATTTTTAGGTTCACATCTACATATATTATCTAGAATTTTTTTTTTATTTCTTTCAGTCTTATTCTACCAGCAATTAAAAAGAGCCACTCAAAGCAAAGACAACAAAAGCTGAAAGTAAAATATGTTTAATCCTAAAACATTCACAGAAACAGTTTGAGAACATATATCACAGATCATTCAAACCATAAGTTTGAGTACATTATCAAAATACATAGGAACCTTTCAAAATCTTTGTGACGTATTCTGAACAGCTTCAAGCTGCGAACTCAGCTTCATTATTTTTCGGCTCAAGTTGTTACAGTGTTGCTTCAGGTAACGAATCATATCGGCTTGCTTCTCTAAAATTTCTTCCATATAATCCTCATCCCTAGATAGAAGAGAAATAAATAGATGAAATATTTAGAATTAATGTTAAATTTGCAAAATTCATATCAAGAGAGAGAGAGCTCAGACTCCAGATGTTTGTTCACTTAAGTAAGGGGGGAGCTAAGAAAATCAGGGTTCGTACACATTTCTGCACACAGAAATTAAGTACTTTTAAGGATTTTTAAGGATCATTAATGAAAAAAATTAAGGACCTATGAGCAAATGGGAACTGAATAAATTCAATTAAAAATATTATTCTATGCCTGAATTTCACTTTTGTAATATCATCCTAAAAATAAAATAGATCCCTAAGTAGTATGCATTATTACTAAACATGAATTAACTAACATAATTATTAATAAGTTTGAGAATAAAATAAACTTCATGCAGTTTATCAAGTAGCATTAAATATTTTACAATTATAATAGTTGGACATATTTAAAAGAAGATAAGTGACATTTACGTTTTACTAATAGTTAGCTTTATGCTGAATTTTTTTTTTTTTAATGACTCATTTTGTCACATACTTGGTCAGTCTAGAGGTTTAGCAAATAATAGGGAGATTTTATGTCAAACGGCATAGGTTAAAATGAGAAGTGAGATCATAATCAGCATGATTCATAACAAAAGACTGAATGTTGTCCCTCTGCTGCTTGTCTATACAGAGACCTGCTGATTGGAACAAACCTGAAAGGCCTGATGTAGGCACGGTTGACAAGTGTTGAAAGTTAGTCAAACTCTGCTTAATGTAGTTAATGTCATAGCTTTGTGTAGAGTTCCAGCAGTTGTAACCCAGTTAATATACTTTAAGATTACAATAAGCTATTAAAGCACCAGAGGTGAAAAGTTGTTTTATATATATTATAAGTCTCAGTAGATGCAAAGTATAAGTTTTACTTGATGGTTCTCCACACAAAGGATTTGGCGATTGGATTCCCTAAAATCCCCAGTCGCCCTTTAAAAGAGGGGGGTATATAAACCTATGAGGGTTTACATGATCTGGTAAAAGTTAAATAGTCCCAACCCCCCTACCCATGATGGATGTGAAGCAAATTATCACTGTATCTGAAATTAACTACAATATCAGACAAAGAACTTAGAAGATAAAGGCATGTTCTGATGCTAACAAAGCCAATTACAGCTCACGGTGACGTAATTAAACAAGAACAGTCAAATTCAAACTAAAAATGTGTTCTAGTGGTCAAAGATAATACAATTTAATTTTAATTTAATCTAGCTTAGTAACTCTATCATATGAGGAAACAGAAATGGGAAGTTAAAGTAAAGGCTGAAATGATAAACAATCGGGTAATTTACATAATAACTGCACATATCTTTGAAGAATAATTTTCTTTATATATTCGGTTTCTTTCTTCAGCGTGCTTCCTTTTAATTTTAGAATTTCGGGATTTAATTAAGGATTTCTGTTATTGTAAAAAACACTAAATGCATTTAGAATGTACAGAAAAAGCGGCTAATTTTATTTCTTTAGTAATATGAACATTCAAAAGAAATATGAAATGTATATGGTAAAGGCCGGTTACAGAGCTGGTCACAGAACAACAAAATCTAGAAATGGCAAAACTTTTAGAGCAGGCATTGGAAGCAGAATTTAGGATACACAGAGATTGCAACAGGTGGGAAAATGCATAGCACCAGCTCTGTGTACGATGTATTTAGACATATTAGATGAATCTTTTAAATTGTAAGTTTTCAATTTCTTTATTAATAAAAAAAAACTCTTTCTATAATGCTTGCCCAAGTGATAAGATTAGAAGCATTTTTGATATTTTCCATGCTTTTGTCAAGTGAAAAGTAGAGAAAATAAAGGGAAGATAAACATGTTAAGAAAAAAGATTCTATTATCAGGAGTAAAACATTCAAATATTATGTTTCCATTGTTCTTCCAGACGTTCTCCAAAAAGTAAGAAATTAATCGCAAACTTTCTGTAAAATGCATCCATTACGTGTTGATATGTTGATACCATGGAGACATTTTTCATTTTGTCACATATTTCTCGAATCTTCTAGAATTGTGAGTCAATAAATCTTGCCTTCAAATCCTTCTAAACTTTCCATGCTGCAATGTCAAAAATACTAAAGAAAAATAATCCCAACGAATTCTGTAACAGCAAAAAGCCAGAAATATTTTGAAAAAAAGGAAAAAAAGGAAGGAAAAAGTGTAAAATTAATTTTATAGAGAAAACTGATGCATATTCCCCAGTCGAATTTTGAATTATCTAAGACAATTGCATGGGAAAAACGCTTACTATGAAAAAATTAAAAAGAAGACATTTTAATTAACTACATAGCTAATTTTGCTTTTACTAAGAGCTGTTTCATAAATTATGCTTTATATACCTTGTTTATTTTCCAGATTTAAAATATTGTATAATAAGTTGCCAAAATGAAACTTTATAATATGACAGCGAAAAATAAAAATGTTTTATTTTAATGTTATTTTTTAAATATAATTCAAATATATTACCATTATTTTTTAATGAAATTTATCAATGTAATGATGTTTTAAAAAAAATCGCCGAAAAATTCTCAGATCTCGAAATTAAAAATTTTCTATAGAAACTGATCTTAAAATCGCCAAAATGTTGACAAGTTGTCAAATTTAGAACCATTTAATAAAAGAATTCACAACGCCAAAAGCGAAAGGTAGTTTAAGAGCTCTTTATTAGAAAAAATGAATTTCGAAATGCTTATGTTTCACTTCTTGCTTAGAAACTCGAGTATCCCATCATTTATATTAGAAATAGAAACAAATTATAACCCATGAACCTATTCAAAAGATAACCATATACGTCAGTGAATTGCCAAAAATATTCCTCCAAAATGCTAATTCACACTCAAAATGGCAGTCGTAAAAACAGACAGAAATTTCAGATGATTAAAATTAAGGACCTTCTACTGATTTTTGCCAAAATTAAGGACTTTTAAGGACCAAAAATCAATTACAAAAAATTTAAGGACTTTTAAGGACTGTACGAACCCTGAAAGTGTAATTATATAGAGTTATTGCAGTCTTTTTTTATATATAAAACTGTAAATCTAACTTTCCCGTTAGGTACTCATGTAAAAAGAAAACTTTCAGGGAAAATACTATTATTTTCTTTGCAATAAAAAAGTTGTTCTAAGTGCTTAAAAATATAACAAATATTAATTTGAATATCTTTTCCCCACTTACAATTGGAAAATAAAGAAAGACATTATTTAGATTGAATTGGGGGGGGGGAAGGAAACAGTTACGTGGTTAAAGAATAGAAACCCTAATAATAAGAAAGCACTGACATAATCATGCATCAGATTGTGATAATTGATTCTAGAAAACAAACTATTTCATGAACTATAAATAAAATTATAAGAGGTTTTTCATAAGTATTCAAAGCTTTAATGATATCTAATTAATCTCCCGAAAAAGCTTTTTGAATAAACTAGCAGAAGAAATATGTACAGATAGAAGTTTAAGACCTATAATAATTAACACGACAAAAATAATTTCCATTTATTTTCTGATATAATTTTCATTCAAATTCAAATTTAAAGATGATAAAATATGCATGATCTAAGCTTTCTATTTTTTTGCATCAAATTACACTACCAGGGCATTTGTCATGTACGTTGACTAGAAAATCGTAGTTTCTGAGAGTTGGCAATATAGTAAGAATAATGAGAAAAACTTTTACTTAATTTTAATAGTTTTTTAAAAATGCAAAAACAGAAATTTGTATTTAATGAAAAATAACTTCAAGAATAGATTTTTTAAAATACACCTGTATTTATTAAGCCACAAATGAAATCCAATAAATGAAAAACATAAATCTCTTAAGACTTTGGATTCATTTTCTCAAAGAAATTTAATAAAAAATATTTAAGTGAAAGTGAAAATTAATGTTTCTTTTCTATGAAGGCAAATTCCGTTCACTTTCTCTTCAAACAGGCATTTAAAAACAAACATAAAATATGGTGAGATTTGCATTTCATTTCTTTCAGCAGAAAGGGTGGGTGTGGTGGTAAACTAGTATAAAAATGTACAATTTTGGTTTGCTTTTCCCACAGTTCATTTTTGATTCTGTATTTTGTCACTGTTATTTTCTATGAATTTTAACCCGCCCCCCCCCAAAAAAATTGCATTTGGGGAGGGCAATGTTGAATGTAGATGGAGACGAAGAATATTGTTATAAATTTTGTACACAGATAGATGATTTTAGGGCTATTTTTTGTAACAAGAAAAATCTAGAGAGAGAATGCTCTTCCAGAAGAATAAGCATACCGGAACAAGTCTATTTAACACTGAGTAAATGGCTATGTCCAGTAATTTCGAGAAGTACTAGACATTTCTCGGCAGCCAGGTGAAAACTATATAAGGGCATCTGCTCTTGGCTGTTAGTTGTTATTCAACATGAGTTTGGAGCACTGAGATACCTCTGGGTTTACTTTATTCTTTAGATATGCACTGTTTTGCCTTGTATTTTAATGCTCTTAGTAGCTTGAAGTGTAACTACTGGTTGTGGACCTACGTGCATTCTTTGTATTATGAACCCGTATGCAGACAGTTTTTGGAGTGAGTGGAGCTGAATGTCACAAGAGCAATGTAGGAGCAAATAAGACAGCTAATGGCAGCCTTTGCTGCAATCAAGAAAGAGATGATAACAGGACAAGAATCTGTTAAAGAACAGATGAAAGCTATTTAAAGCAGGCCAAGAGGAAACGAAAAGAGAAACTCAATAATGGAAAACAAACCTGAGGATACAGCTGAAACCGAAGAAAAGGTTTTCTCTATAAAAGAACAAATCAAAGAGATAGTTTCTGCCATGAAACAACAAACCGATTACACAGTTTCTGCTATCATCAAAGAAGCTGACACCTTAAAGAATTTCATACTGCCAGTAGGAAGCAATTTTGATGATTTTAAATGTTTATGCCCTCTCAAGCTCTTTAAAGATATCCACATATGATGGTAAGACCTCATGTCAAGTGTACAATTTTCTACAGTGGCAGATGCAAATGGATGGGATCATCAAGTTAAGGACTGCCATCTCGCTGCTTCGAGAGCAGATATCCTTCAAGCTCTGCCCAATAACTAGAGATTAGACTTCAAAGCTCTGTCCAGTAGGTTGGAGCTGTGCTTAGGGCTTTTAATATTTTTTGTAGCCCGTTACAAAAACCATTAGATAAATCAGCAACTTCATTTCTTAGGTTCATATTATTTTTCTTTTTCATATTCATTAAGATGATGTCTTTTTAGATGATGCTCTAAATTGGAAACATGATTTCCAATCATAACTGTGTCACATATATTACAGATTTTAAAATATGTCAAAACTCACTACTTGTATTCGTCTTATTTTCTTAATGGGGTATAAAAAATAAAAAAATTAAAGGACTCTGGACCAATTAGATGACAAAAAAATACCCAGGGTTTTTTTTCCCCAAATTTGAACCCCTCGTTTTAAAAAAATATAGTGCAGAACGTAAAAAAATGAAACAGCATTTTCTATAAAAAGGGATACAATTTAAAAAACAAAATCTTGGTTTGTTTTTTCTTTTTAACATGCCAATTTGCTTAAACTGATATTTTTCATTCAGAATTTGTGCTTATAGCTCATTTAAATGTATTTATTTGCCTTTTTAAAAATAGTTTCACGTGAACTTGAAATAGAAAAGTACAAGAGCATTGAAACAAGAAATCAATCCCAATGTACATGTGAAGATAATTTAAAGGTTGATGTTAAATTAGAAAATATTGATAATTTGAATGTTGTAACAAAATGACGAAAAATATACTGAACCAATATTTTTTTGGTTCAGTTCCAGTTCGAAAAACAACGTTTTGAATCAAAAGTTAAAATCGGATGATGGAAAAGAATTCTGATAAAAATTCATTTTTCCAAGATTCCACATGTCCTTAAAGAATTACATAGCAGCTCCATAAAAGGCCACGTCAGAATAATGAAGACTTCCTTCGAAACATAGTTCGAAAAAACTTTTAGGGAAGTAATGCAAGGGCTGATGTACAAAAGAAGTATGAAGTGCCAATTTTGCCATGCCCGTACGGGTCGGAAACGACCAAAGAATCGCAGCCGAGGGAAGCTGCAATGTTATGGTGTAGGAGTGCTTTTTGAACACATCACCTTTGACAACCTGCAACCTCTGCTACAAACTGCTGATGGCAGCAAATACACCCTTGTTGTCCCTGATTACTTCACCAAGCGGCCAAAAGCATATCCTATTCCTGATCAAGAGGCTGTCACAGTAGCAGAGGTAATGATACAGCAGTGGATTTCCAGGTTTGAAGAGCCTCTTTAGTTACATTTCAATCAAGGAAGAAATTTTACTTCAGCTATAATTAAAGATCTTTGCAAGCTACCTGGCAATGACAAAACCCAAACAACACCTTTACATCCCAGTCAGACGACACAGTAGAGAGGTTTAATCGAACCATCCTTAACCCTTTGAGGACCAGTGAACCCCCCAAAATGGAACATTGCCACCAACCCATGCATTTTCAGCATTTTAATATAATAACCTCAGTTTTTGAAGTTATGTTCTTATTATACTATTTTTTAATATTTATTAATATACAGAATATCACACTAATAGAAATAAATGAAACATGGAAATACTAAAATTATAACTATACACAGGAAAACGGCGAGCAAGTAAGATGTACCACACATCGGGTAAGCTGATGTCTTTCTCCTTCTATACTAATGCTGTAAATTTACTTTTTAATTAACCAAGAAAACCTATGTTAAGTTATAAAAAAAATATAAAAAAGAACAGCTGGTCTGAGTTCTTCCATGACAGAAGTTTGCCGATGTTAAATCCACTACAGCCAGATAAATCCATCAAAAACAGAAGTACAGAACAGAAACTGAGGTTCATACATGAAGGTCCAAAAACCACGACTTAACTGATGTTAAAACCATTACCATTTAGCAGAGCTTAATTTCTAAAAGTAAGAAGTGACGGAGCCCTAGTAGAAGACCGTCAGGAAAGAGGAACAGGAGTTAAATAAATAAATAAAATTACTATTAAAAACCATTAGTAATTTTTAAATTATATAGTTAAAGAGTATCAAATTAATTAATAATTATTTAATTGATATTAATAATTAATATTGATTAATTTTATTTTATTAATTCATAATTAATTTATTATTATGTATTAAAAATAATTTAAAATTAAACTCATTAGATGATTAAAATTGAATAAGCGATTTTTAATATAATTTTATTGCTAAAAATAAGATTTTAGAGATCAAATTTTTGCTGAAATAATTGTTCAGTTACATAAAAGAAGTGCCAGAGCCTTCTTATTTAGGACTCCGGCTAGAATTAGAATACATCTCAGAAACTAAGAAGTGACCGGAGCTAGGCGTCAGCACAATTTAAGCTCTGTTTTGATGACATTTAAACTAATATATTTAACATAAATATATCCTAGGCAGATTTTTAATTTATCGGAAAAGAAATTGTCCGAGGCTGATTTTTCGCATAATTTAATAATGAGAACATGCATAAAGATGCATATATCGCATCTAAAGGTCAATTTCATCAATGAATTTGCTTTTCAATGGTACTTATTTCTAAAGTAAAAAATAATTTGAAATTTTAACACTTGCATTTGTTAGAAAATGTGTCATACAACAATAGTTCTCCCAGAAAAGCAACTCGAATTTTGATTTTATAAATATCTTTATCAAAACAATTCTTACATTTCAAGATATAGGAAAAATTGGTTAAACTGATCTCTTTCCAACGCATAAATCAAAGGAAGGTTTAATGATATAACTATGTGCAACTATTGAAATAAATTAACATAAATGACATTTTTAGCTTTATATTTTAGAGAAATTATACTAATTAGAACACAGAAATATAAATAAACATTTATATATGTTACATGAATATTTATATTAATATTCACGTAACATATATAAATGTTTATAAAATTATTATGTTAAATAAAATCACGTAGAGTACTTTTTTCAATGTACCAAACAAAAGCAGTTTGGTACAAAATATCAAAAGAAATTCCAAGACGAATGTTATTCAATATTTGATAGCTCTAGGTACCATTGTTTTATCACAATGCGAGAACCATATATATATTCATGCAGATTCTTCATTATTTAATTTGTTTAAATATCATACAGGACGATAATATTTGGTGGCAGCAATATGAAAAGTTATTCAGACTTTTAAATTTTTTGACGCAAAATGCCAAAACAAAATTAATAGCCTTTTTTGGTCCAGAAAGCTCAAATGTTATATTTCTCTTTAAGATAATAAACCACGAATGCAATATCAGTATAGTTGTATATGTAACAAGTCGTTAAAATAATTTTTTATTGTGTGTGTGGAGGGGGGTAGAATTTAAATCCTACCGTATTGTTATATAAAACGATTCTTCAGAAAATGACGTGATTTTGGAACAATATAATATTGAACAATGGCTTCAGTTACTTGAAATTATGACATTTTATGTCATTATATGACATATTATGTCATTTGATTTATAAGAAAACATCTTATACATAGTGCCTCTGTAATTTGCATGTAGTATGTTCCAAGATTTACCACAGATACGCAAAAACGCGGATAATAGCAAATATTATACATAATACAGGATATTCATGCAGATTATGTAAATAGGATCACATTTAATTGATAAATTATATAATAATAAAGTATACTTTAGGCTGCACTATGTTACATACTGTAGGACTCTAATAAAGTAATGCAAAATATACTACATATTGTCTTGTACTCGTTTTGATGAATTAGTCTAATCCTCCGAAAGCCGAGTCGGAGAAAAAAACTTATTTTTTATACAATATGATGCACAATTTCAAGGGATCGTTGGGGGAAGAGTTAAATATGCTTACAGTATTGCTGATGAAAATTCAGATAATGATATAAATAGGGTGAAAAGAATGAGGGTGTGAGGGAATGAGAGGTTGGAAACAAAAAAAATGAGAGGAATCTTGATGAGAGAGAGTGTTCTCTTTGACCATGGCCCTCTGCTGATATAATTGTAGCCATCAAGTGCATGTGTATCAAGGGTAAAATGACTCCTAAGAATGAACGTAAAATTGCCCGTTACACTTTTGCCCCCCGTATTTGGTTACATTAGCGGATACTGTAAGAAGATGATAGTATAGGAAGTGCTTGAGTAGTTTATCTCAGTATTTCACTCTTATTATACTCGCTGTCACATTTAAGAACACAAATTTCCCTTCCTGCGACGATAACTAACTGTACCCATCGATAACAATACACTAGATAAAATAGCATCGCGAGAAATTTACGCGTTCCTAAACAAACTCCCCCAAATTTATTGCCCTTCTTAAAGGGAAAGGTTTCCGCATGTGAGTGAGGGGACTTTATTTGAACGTCTCATGAGTTCGTATTTCTAGAGAAATAGAGTATTGCAAGGTCTACTTATTGTTAAACTGAAATGTTAGGAATTCTAATTTTTTTCCTTTTAAATTGTGGTTCAGTTTTATAAAAAGAAGTACCGGAGCTCATCTTATTTAGGGCTTCGGTGCGCTCCGGCTAGAATTGTAATTTATCTTAAAAATTAAGAAGTACCGGAGCCAGGCTCCAGCGCAATTTAAGCACTATGTTCTAGCATTTAAAAATTCACATAAATTATTCCATTTGAAGACCAAATATGGCAGAACAGCTACAGATTGATTCAACGAAGGTGACAAAGTATGGTTACAAAATATAATTCAACTGAAAGGACTTTCTCCTAGTCTAAATAGGCTGAATAATGTCATAGTTCAGACCCGTGAGACACCAAATTCTATGCCTGAAATTGTTTATTATGACAGGATTGATTTGTCTTAGTTGTAAGTGTGGGTTCCTGTACAGGGTTGAGAATGGGACAATGATACACATTTTGTATATAAATAGATGATTTTAGTGCAGTTATATGTAAAGCTATTGTTTTTTTCCCCCTGCATAATGTAACATGAAAGTCTAGAGAACGAAGCTGGAAAAGCAAGAATAGAAGGCCAAGTCTATTTTAACATTGAGTTAATGGCTTTCTTGCTAATTTGGTGAGATATTGCCAAACTAGCAATGATTTTGGCTACTAATTTTTATCGCCAAACTTGATGGACATTGGGGGGCCAGTCTCTGCATCACTGTAATTGATTTCCCATGCAACTGTAACCGTACCCGGTCCTCATATATCTTCCAGCAGTTTCGAGAAGTACTAGACATTTCTCAATGGCTGGGTGAAAACTACATAAGGTCGGAGTGAACACCTGCTCTCAGTTGTTAGTTCAGCATCAATTTGGAGTATTGAGATATTTTAGGTTAGCTCTGCTTTTTATATATGCTTTGCATTACACTGTGTTTAATGTTTTTAGTACTTTAAAGTGTAACTACTGATTGTACTCTCTGATACTGTGAAGGATTGTGCGACTATTTTTGCAGAAAGTTCCAGAACTCTGAAGTGTTTCTTTTGATAAAATAAATTTCATCAACCTATCAAGTGGACCTGTGTCAAAGAATATGTATTGTTAAGAAGGAAAGCTTCGCAGCAGCAGGAGTGGCTCCCTCCGAACGAAAAGGGACACAACTGCGCATGCATGAAATATCTGTCGCCAAAGCTCGAAGCTGACGTCGAAGTTCGAACAGGTTCGATGGTTACGTTTATCAAGAGTTTAAAGCTGTGTGACTCCATTTTTTTTCCTACATATTGACAGATATAAAATCAGACATCAAACTGCGATATGGATAATACAAGTTCAACTAGTAAAGCAAAAAAGCACGAATATTCGAGGTTAAATTATCGCGAAAAGTCAAAGAACGATTCATCTTAACCCGTGTACCTCAATTTCCTGTACACGTGGTGGAGGTGGAAAATCTCAGCCAAGTACATCACAAAGGGGGAAATTCTCGCCAACAGGTTCCGTCGCCAAATCCCTTGGCGAATTGTCCCTCTTCTTTCTAACGGCGTAGAAGACAAACTGGTTTTCATTACGTCTATGGAGCCTTTCCTTCTTTACATAGACTTTCTTTGCCTGTGTGTATTCTACCTTTTACAAACCCACATGCCTGCAACAGTATGTTTCAAGTTTTTCAGGCTGAAGTTTGGAAATTACATCATACAGTTTTTCACACTAGTTTATAGCATGTAGTTTTGAATTAATATGCCATTTTGATGACTCTGCATTTATTCTGCTATAGCTGAAAAATTGTTGAATAATATGAAAGTGAGTCATTAGTTTTTTTACTATTTTCTAAGCTTTTTGTTGGTATAACATAAGAAATTAAACAGGTAAAAATTATTTCATTTAAAAAACATTTTGTGAAATATATGCCACAGTTTAGGGTTAATATACTGCAGGAATGGAAAAATACCTAAAAAATCCATGTCTGTTACTATAATGTACCTGCAACTAGACCAAGATATGTTGCTATTACAGACAGATAGTACTTCGAAATATTTTCAGAATTTAGGTACGTCGTTTATTTTCAAACTGGTGATACCAACTGATGAAATCAGAAACCATTTTCTTTAATGAAAATGTGTGCTCACATGCCCCTGTCACATTCAGTAGCCTCTTCTTAGCAAAATTTGGTTATTTAGGTACCCACTCCTGTCAACATAGTAAATAAATCCCACGGCTGCACATTAAAATGTAACTTTCTCTAAACACATAAATTTAGTGCATGTGAATTAAAATATTCTCAACTGCTGCTAGTAATCTGTATTCTTTAATACTAACTGTTCAGTCAATATGTTAAATACAAAAAAGGTACAGAATATCACATTTCAATATATAAAAAAGGAATTTCTGTTAACTCTTTAGCAGGGATGGCTCTAAGCATAGGTCCTAGAATGCTAATTTTTTGGAAAAATAGTTACATTTTTCTCACAAATCACAGCTTAATAAAAGCATATTTTGCTTTTACTTAACTCAATAAAAGCAAAATTTGATTTTGTATCAAATTGCTAAATTGTTTATTTTTTATATGGGGTATTGACTGTATTAATCGTCTAGGATGCCAAAAATGCTGCAGCCAGGCCTGCTTTAGAGCCTTTCTCCACAGCAGACACAAATATACCAGTACTTACCGAAAACCAACTTCGTTAACTGGTGCATAAGACTGTACATAGCTGACTAATAATTCATCCTGATGCACATCAGGAATTGCTTTACTTTGGTTAAACTTCACAACGAGAACTAGAGAGAAGAAAAATTAATATGTTAATTAACCTTTTTTAACTACTGAAAGCAAAATTAAAGTTACAAATACAGTGGTACCTTAGTGTACATCCGCTTGGAAATATATCCTGTTTGGATGAAAACATTTTTGCTTGACATACAACATTTGTTTGGAATACGACTCCCGTTCTATAAGTCATGATTGTGTGCACTACCATTTTCTAGACAATGCCTGAACTACCCATGAGTATTAGCAGCATGTCTGTTGCAACATTTTAGTAAAGAACTCCTCTAAAACTCTGAATTTCCCCATAATTTTGAGCTTTGTTATGTGAATTTTTTGTAAATTCCTTAACAATGAGTTTTAAGGAAATTTAAAAGTCAAGCAATAAAGAAAATGGTTAGGATTGCATCTCCACCGGGGTTAAATGATATGTGTATCCAATATTTGGCAACTACAAACAATGCCTCCCCTACCCCCCAAAAAATCTTTGATTGTGAAAAACAAAGATGCTATTAAACAAGCTAACATTGCAAAAAAGGGGGATGATTACCAAACAAAGGTCTAAGACATTACAGCATGTTGAGAAACTGCTTCTGATCAGTATTACAGAAAAAACGTATACAGTATTTCATTCATGTACAATATATTTCTCACCCACTGCATTCTAGTCAAAAGATCTGGAATAGATTAATGATGTACAAGGAGGTACCACTATTGGAAAGAGGGTCGGTATGAACGCCTAGCAAGCACCAGACCACAAGGAGGTACTACTGCATAATACACTTTTCCTTTGGCAAAAGTCTAATTTCCTATTTCTATATACCTTGAAGTTATTTTAAAAGGAAATAAATGCACATGCTAGATTATGCAATTGCATTAAACATGATAACATTTTCATCAAAAACTTTTTATAAATATTTAATGCATGTGCAGATTTAAGTAAAACTTATCCTATTAGCTGCAAATATGGGTTTGGCTCATTAAGTTTTTGAAAAATATATTTGTACAAATGCTAAGTGGTATACAAACAAACAAACAAAAAAGAGCAATACTTCTCAAAATGCAGAAATTCATCCCTTGTGACATATAACAAAACTACACTAAAATGAACTGTAATAAATGAGAAAATTTAACACAACTCCATACTCATTTTTGAAATAATAGACTGAATACATTTTGAAAGAAAAATCAGCACATTCTTCGATGTAAACCATTGAAACTAGTCCTGTGAAAATTTGAAAATATTACGCTGATTTTTGTTGTTTGATGTTGCAGCTCACCTGGAGTTACTGAAGAGCTCTTCTAAAGCACGATGATAGTTTTTACAGTCACAAAACAGTGTTCTTTCAAGTCGGATTTGAGCTAGAGAAACAAAAGAGCAGTCAGCAAGAACAAGTCTGGGCTGCAGGGATGTTAGGGCAGTGCTACCCTAGCTTATTTTGGAAGGAACCTCTTTCACTAGCATCAACGATGAACAACACAGGTGTCAGTGACCTCTCAGCTGACAAATGAGAAATTGGCTTTAAATTTCAATTTTTTGTTTGTCTCAAAAATCTTAGGACTCAATTTGGCATAAAATTTTCAATCCACAAATATTTCTTGATGATTTCGTACATAATAGGTTTTTGAAGTTCCTTTTGATCTGCTACAATTCTTAGATATCAATTAAGCACACAAGACTGCTTTTATCCACATCCGGAATATGAAACATCAGTGGGCACCATATGCATTTTCCATCCATACAATTTTCTCTTCTTTATTTGAACTTTCTGGAAGTTTGATTTCCACAAAGCATCCTTCCTTACACTTTCTGCATCACAGCAAGCATCTGTTGTAAGATTTTTTAAAATTTAACACAAAACTTTACAGTGTATTGCTGCTTAACACTCATTCACATTTTGATCACTATGTAATGCTCAAACAGTTGTCCACTTCAAAAATAATCTAAACACTATGAAAGCTCAGAGTTCCTTGAAAAGAAATAAATTAATTACCTAATATCCTTTCACCAAATTTCATGCCTAGCCACTCTGATTGGCTAGGAAAAGCAATCTCATTATTTTTCAGACAATCTTTTAATATGATTCATCTATGAACAGAATTCTTCTATCTCCAGTACAAACTCAAACCTATTTATTCTATTGCCAATACTGTGTGCATCACTATTAATCTCTAAACATTAGTCAATAGTTTTTGAGCAGCATCATGACTGAAAACCAAGTGTTATTATTTTCCAAAAGATAGTTATGTTATGGACTTCAGCTTTTAAGCAGACAAAAATTACTTGCAACAGATATTAAAGATGTCCGATAATTTCATTTCGAAGCACAATTCAAATTCTCCGATCTTCATCTTTTCGATTTATGAGTTACCAGGTTTTTGGTTGATTCAGCAGTTCTACGACATCTACACTTCATGATATTTTGACCAAATAACTAACTTTGTAGGTTCTAACTATCATGTGCATTGAAACAGATTCATTTCCCATTAAGCCATGATGATTACCCAACTGTATAATCAAAAACAGCATTTTGTCCAATTTTTAGATGTAGTTTGACTCGAACATCTAACAAAATAAACAAGCCCAATATGACAAAATAATATGAGGGGTTTGATCCTCCATTTTTAGAACTAACTGAAAAGAATATAATACCATACATATGAGACTGTGATATAATGCAGGCAGGAAAACTTAGTTTTTCTTATCTCCTAGAATCAAGATTACTCATTAGTGGTTAAAAAAAATAAAGGAAAATATATATGTGTGTATGTGCTGGATGGGAGTTATATGAAAAACGACAGAACGTTTCAGACAACTCAATATATTCAAATTAGAATAGTGCATAACAAAACATAATGCAAAACAACAACTACATAACAAAATCAAAATATGTAAATAAACCCTGGTTAGAGATTTTATTAAAATTTTAAATCCACAAAAAGCTATTAATAAACACTAGTTAAAACTTGAAATTTAGCTGTATTGACAAAAATTTGACAGGGAGTTAAGTTTTGAACAACAAGTAAGTTAAGCTGATTAATTCTGTGAATCGGCACAATATCTTTTTAGCATAGCACTTTATTACTTCCTAAATTTATTTTTATATATTTATTTCACATATGGAATCTCAAAGCAGATTGCCTAGATCAATTTAGAAACCCATTTACACAATATTTTCATTTTTTATATGCCTTCTTTTCAATAATTGAAATTTAGAGCTATATTTGTGAAGTAGTCTTACTGAAATACGTTTTATTTGCATACAACTTGAATATGTATCTTTATAAAATTACATTACATAATACTACATCTCCTCATATATCTATCAAAGCTACTCAATTCTTATTAAAATTCAAAATTTAAAGAGTACTATTCCGTTTCGAGAACCGTAAAAATTCGCCAACCTATTGTTGATGCGACTGCTGCCAAAAATAATTGCAGCAACCCTAACGTAAGAAAGGAAGTATAATAGTAAATTAACTAAGATTAATTTTGTTTTAATTCAGATAAAAGGTTAATTTCATGTAATACTTTTTTATTATTATAATTTATATAAAAAAGGCTAAACATAAATGAATGGAAGCATAAGAGTAAATAACTATTTCAGATCATTATTATAACTTATATAAAAAAAGGCTAAACATAACTGAGTGGA
Organism: Stegodyphus dumicola; assembly: GCF_044657685.1. Lineage (NCBI taxonomy): Eukaryota > Metazoa > Arthropoda > Arachnida > Araneae > Eresidae > Stegodyphus > Stegodyphus dumicola. The sequence continues at coordinate 158,374,667 of NC_140770.1, forward strand.
TTCCTGCATCGCTATTTTCACTACCGAGTTATCGCTAAAGCATTATTTCATCTTGTTGGTTGTTCAAACATAATTTTCTAAAATGAATGATGCCTTTTCTTTGAAAAAAATTCTATTGCAGACTTTTTGTCACTGGGCAATTCCCAAATTGTTAAATCAACAGCGTTATCAAAAAGGGATTTAAAAATTAAACTAGTATTTCAATGGCATCTTAAGAAATATATGTTATGTTATGTAGAAGTGAGGGGGGCACCTAATATTTATCCTAAGTAAGCAGGTATTAGCCCCACACACTAACTAGAAAACTAACAACATTCTGGCATCATTCCTAGAGTTGTGATGGAAACTGCGACTCCAGTGAGAACTAAAGAACTAACTAAACTTACACAATTTGAAATCAGTGTGTATACGTTAGATTTGGCGCGCTGTTAAATGGTCGTGTTTGCTAGATTTGGCGCTTTTGCACATACATTTTCACTGCAATTTTCTTTACGGTCCTCAAAACGAAATAGTACCATTTAAACTGCTTTCTTATTACTCCCCAATGAAAAGCATAAAAGTACTTACCCAAATAATTTATTAAACATATTAACAGCATACATGCTTCTACACCAATTATTATCTGCAAGTAGTTATAGGAATGAAAATTGCTATCTGTAGGGCATTTCTCAAGCAGTGGGCAATATTTTTGGAACAAGGAAAGTATCACAACCAACAAAGCATTGCCTGTCAACAAAAAATTTACAAAAGCAATTTAATTAATATGAAAGTAGCTGCAAATCTTGTAATGAAAATAATAATTAAAAAAAAAGAAAGATAGAGAGAGAAAAGACAAAAATTGTGCCTAAACTGTATCAGACTAAAAGGATTCAAAATATTAAAACTGTCAACATTTTAAATTTATGTATTCCTATTGATCTATAAATTATTCTTAGTTTCTCAACAGCTTGACTAATTTTCAAGCCATTATATACTATTTTGACCCGTATGTAAGATGGCCTCTTGAAAATGATGATCCTGTATTTTTAAAGTATTTTACACGCCAAAGAGACTTGCAAATGAGATGATCTCGCATGTAAGAGCCCGACATGGAAGGCATTTGAAAAGAAAGATACAGTCTTTCCCATTATAGGGTAGCACATGCTAAACAATTTTCTACAGAAAGATGTATGTGGCAACACTGCCTACTGGCTGCCATTAAATTATATTTATTGCTTTTATGTCTTATAACAATGTTCGATACTTTTGATAATCCACATCCTCACCGAAAATTTGCAAAATGCATTCACAAGGCAAAGATGTAAATCGCTGAAATAGTTGTGCGGCAACCCAGGTATGCAAGCACATGTCTGTTTTGGCTAGTCTTTGCCATGTTATGTGGATGCCCAATATGTGCCATTCTCCTGTGCTTTTTAAGAGAAAAGAGACTGCTATGCACATGGAGAGAGAAGTGAAAAAAATTACACATGGAGTACTAATTATTGGTATTATTACCAATAATTGGTATTCCATGTCTAATTATTGGTATTTCTTGAAATAAGTGTTTTATTACCAAAGTTTCTTACTTTTTTCATTTTAATTATTGATTGCTCTTTTATGGAATCCTCACTGCACCAATATTTCAGAAATGATTGTTAGCTTTCATGTAGTTGCTTGACAAAAAATTAGTCGGCAACTAGTTAGCAAATGTTCTCCTGTGCTTTTTGAGTCAAAGAGTGCGTGATTTTTGGATGTGGCTATGGAAAATCGGAAGATATCTATGTTCTTTATTTTCAAAGTAAGATTTATCAATAAAAAGTTTTTAGAGCATGCCATTTTACGTCACTCTTTCTTTATTGAAAACTAAGGGATATATTTCTTAAGGTTAGAATATTTTCAACTTAAGTTGAAATGAAAATGTATTTTCAAAGAAAACTGTTTGGCAAGAGACAGAAAAGATCTGAAAGGGTATATGTTTTGAGCAACATACTTTGAGATAAAACAAAATACATATACTCTTGTTTAATGCAAAAGTTAAAAAAGTAAATTATCATAATATATTTTTTAAAAGATAAGTTGCACATATAAGATGAATTTTTCATTATTTAAAGGGAAAAATGTGATGCAATATTTAAGGCCAAGAAGTTATATGTTCAGAGAGAATTTAGTTACGAATTTAACCATACAACAGAATTTTTCACTCCCATATACTTTAAAACAGTATAAAAGAAAACAAAATGTTTCATACTTCTAAATTTTAGTCAAATAGGAAAGACGGTACCATCACAGAACTCCATCCCTCCAATTTTAGCAACAAGAAGACTTATTTTAAAGGCTGCAATTAAGCAATCAAAAATAGGCTTATGTAAAAAAAATATATATAAGCAAAACCAAATTTATTACGACACTTTCTACAAAAAATTGTGTTGCTAGTAAAAAGGAAGGAAAACTTTCATTTGATGAACAATCTAACTAATAAACTTTGCACAACAAAAATAGATAATGCATGTTTGATGACATTGCATCAAATAGAATAGATAGTTTGAGGTATTTAAGATTATGAGAATCAGTGTGATATGAAAATGAAAACAACTATGAAATGATTTCCTTAAAAGCTGAGGGTAAATATGGATTGGAATTGGGATTGTTAACTAGACCTGAAAGATTTATGAATGTGAAATGCCTCTAGAAAATCAAATTCGCCAACAAAAGATGTTTCTCAAATAATTTTGGCTGCAGAGAAATGGAAAATGCGATTTTCTGAGCCACAGTGTTGGCCGACAGAGGATTTATGTACTACTTTTTTCCTAAGATATGTCTTATATTCCTTAGTGTGAAATTTCAAGGCTCTCTTTTAGTTTGACCAACGTAAATTAAATCACATTATCAAAGAATCCTGTATCTATCTCAGTTGTATATACCCTTCCTCTCTGCTGTGTTAAGAAGAAATTTCTACATTTAAACTTTCAAAACTAGTTCTGCAAATATATGAATATTATATTGAGTCTTTTTGCCTTAACACTTCCAATAATTGTTATTCGGTATGGTATTCTAACTCAGATTTTAGATAGCTACTTATTTCTTAGATGACACCGGTAAAATACTATTTTTAAAAATGAAAATAAACATGAATAATTAAGAATATATATTAAAAATAATTTCATCAACTAATTTAATAACTATTAAATTCCTTGTAATTTTACGAAACAAAAGCATGAGTGGCTCATTTTTATGAATTGTTCAGCCACGTACATTATGAATGCTGTGCAGCATGGCCAAAAAATAGCCACTGCATTTATTAACAAATCTCCACAATAATCTACAAAATAATGTGAAAGTATTTGTGGTGTGGTACTCCTAATTTCAGTAATTTTCTAATTCAATAACAATGGTTTCATAAAATAAAAAATCATCAGCTTTCGTATTTGAAAGCTTGATAAAATGGATGGAAAAAGAAGTGAACAAAACAACCAATTTTAGCAACACCATCTTAAAAAAATAATTAACTAAAAGTGGTAGAGAGCATACACCATTACCAAAGATTCTAAGTGGAATAAACAAAGTTCCTACCGAATCATCTGTGATTAAAATGCAGAAAATACACAACAATGATAATCTATTATTATTATCTATTAGAACACAGTATCTACTCCAGTGCCTATGTGTATCTTGTACACTGCAGATATGAAAAGCTTAAAATACACTCTAGACAAAAAAAAAAAAAAAAAAAAAAAAAAGATGCACCGAGAAGATATAAAACAAATCGGACACAAATTGATATGCATACAGGTTTCGATGGAAAATGCAAAACTTTACATTTTGGCTGCCAATGAATGAACGATTGTCGCTACAACACATCTGATCTGCCCAACTGGCAGGATATTTAAGAGGAGAAATTACAATTCCAGGTCATAAATTCTTCACGAATTTCATTCCGTGTATTCTGGTAGACAGTAATTATACCTCGCATACAGGTGCACAAATGATATGTGCAGATATCAGAATTTGAGAGAGGTCATGTAGTTGCACTCAAAGAAGCCGGTTGGTCTTATCGGTGAATAGCTTGACATTTGAGCAGGAGCGATGCCACTATTATACAAGGTTGGCAGGAATGGGTGAACCAGGACCGCACACAGCGTCAAGAAGGAAGCGATAGGCCTAGACAAACGACAGAACGTGAAGATCGAGCAATCGTCAGAGCGGCACTCACAGCCCCAGATGCATCATTATCATCGATTGTACGTGCATAGAAAGGAGGCTGAAGTCATGGCGCCCCTCGCGCCGACTACCATTGTCCTCTATACAATGTCAAGCCCATTTGCAGTGGTGTCAGGCACATTCGCACTGGAATGGAATAGTCTTCAGTGACAAGTCCCGCTTTCAACTGAGCCATTTCATTTCATAGTAGGGCACCTTTTGCCCGATCATCAGAGCGGCACTCACAGCCCCAGATGCATCATTATCATCGATTGTACGTGCATAGAAAGGAGGCTGAAGTCATGGCGCTCCTCGTGCCAACTACCATTGACCTCTATACAATGTCAAGCCCATTTGCAGTGGTGTCGGGCTCATTCGCACTGGAATGGAATAGTCTTCAGTGACGAGTCCCGCTTTCAACTGAGCCCCGATGACCAGTGAAGGCGAGTCTACAGATGCCCCAGACAGCGGTGTGATACCAACCTGACTATCTTTCAGCAGACAGGTCGACAACCAGGAGTGATGGTCTGGGGTGCCATTTCATTTCATAGTAGGACACCTTTGGTTGTCCACAGCGGTACGTTGGCAAAGTTCTAAGGTCCATTGTGTTGCCCTTCATGTCACGCCACCCTGGGCTTACATTACAGCAAGATAATACCTGCCCCCCACACTGCACATGTTTCTACTGCTTGCCGAACATTACCTTGGCCGGCAAGGTCGCCAGATCTCTTTCCTATTGCGCACGTTTGGAGCATTATGGGCAGGGCCCTCCAACCAGCTTGGGATGTTGACGATCTAACGCGCCAGTTGGACAGAATTTGGCACGATATCCCTCAGAAGGACATCCACAACCTCTATCAATCAATGCCAAGCCGAATAACTGCTTGCATAAGGGCCAGAGGTGGACAAACGAATTATTGACTTTTCCACTTTGTGAAGCTCTATCACTTCAATAAATCATCCAGTTTTTCTCAAACTGTAATCATTTGTTTTCTGTACATGTACATCACTTCTACCGATTTTCGTCCCATTTAGATAACTCCTTCTTGGTGCGTCTTTTTTTTTCTTTTTTGTCTAAGAGTGTATGAGACTATGCTTGATTGATAAAATTTTCCTCCCTTCACTCTACACTTTTCTATAGGCAATAAAAACATTGTGTAATTGTTCATTTTGTCATTGTTGTTTGTTCATAGTTTGTCATTTTACAGAAATCATGCACAGAACATGCTATAATGTACAATGTGATGCTTCTAGATTAAATACTTTCTTTGATATTGCTATATTTTAACAGAAATATTACTCCTATTGCATCACATTTCAAACACCTACAAAACATTTTTTTGACATGATAATAATCCCTCCTACTACACATTTGTTGGGGGCATGTCACTGACCTGCCCAACAAATATCATTATTTTCTGAAAGAACTAGTTTTGAAAGTTTAAAATTGTACATCAATGGCTAACTTGGTAAACTTAACAACAGCACTAGTAACAAAATATGTAGGAGACATATGCAAATAATAACTGCAAATTATTAAAATATGTTTTCACAAGTGAAAAAAACCTTTGACTATCTTTCATCACCTGATTGGGGGGGGGGAGAAATAAAACTCTAATGTAGTCTTTTTTTTTTTTTTTTTTTTTAAGCACAGGTCCATAAAGTGAATATCTGTAGAAGCTACCTCCTAAAATTCCTTATTTAAGAAAATGTTATCGATATCTTTAGAGTTTCAACACATGCTGATTTCTGCAAGCCTTAAATTTTCTTTTGGACAAGTACAAAAAGTTAAAGATTTAAAACTTTCAGATGATTTTCTTTCTCGTACCACGTACATTTTGATGTACACTCAGATAAACTTTATATTTGTTTCTAAAAAAATTCTCTTATGAGAAATTATTTATTTGCATCAAACTATGATACAAAGAGTGTTTCATTCTCCAAAATCTAGAACATCTTTTGAAACAGGTTTTATAAATCAAAAAAGTATTATAATATAAAAATTTATATTGTTTCCCAAAAGGAATTTATTATTAATTGTCAAGAATATATTTATAGATTTATAAAGTTTATGAAGATATTGTGAAGAATAACAAATTTAATCCTTCCCCTTAAACAATCTACTCATATGTGATCAAAGAACAGAAAACAGAACTTCACTACAAGTTATCAGCTTCATAATGATTTTCATATCTAAACAAATTATGTTGATAGAAATCCAAACAATACCATCAAAATGAATAATTTCTTCTTTTAAAATGCTGTTTTATATTTTTTATGGTACTTAATAGTTGCCTCAAATTTCATTGGAAGCTCTGTTTAGAATGCTACGAATACAAATTTCCTGCAGGAAATCGTTCCAATCTATTAATTTTTTATCAGCCATATTCAGCAGACCATACCATATCCACTATTTTTTTTGGAGGGGGGGTATGATGTCATAACTTTAGATAATCCACTGTTGTTTTGCAGAATTCAGGTCCCAAATTTAATTTTTTTAATGCAAGAAAAAAATAAAGCCACAGCAATAATAGTTTACATTCTTGTCCATAAAAACAAAATGTAACATGTTAAAGTAAATCCCCAAATTAACACCTGGGCATAATTTGGCGATTTTTTTTATATGAAAAGGTAAAAGTTACATATCAGGCACAAGCAATTCCTGCGACTTTATTAAAAAAGAATCTGCAGACTATTGACATTTATTGTAGGTACCGTTCTGTTATTGGGACCGGAGTTGTCGCCGAATGTTTTGCTAACTCGCCAAGAGATTGGTTCATATAAAGTCGTCAAAGTTTATTCCAAATGTCATCAAATGTTAACTTTTTTTTAAAAAAAGTAAAAAAATGCCTTTTCAAAATTGGCAACGAGAATGCAAATTCCAAAGATGTAAAGGTAACTTGTGTTTTTATTACTTTATTTACCATGGATTTGAAAATTTTGACTTTCCTAATCATGAAATATCTTCCATACAAATTTTTCAGGAATGTGAAATTATTCAGTCTGAAAAAAGTCCACGAGAAAACATAAAATGATTTTTTTTAAAAATTTCTTTTGCAAGTTGTTTAATTTACATTAAAAATTTCTAATTTTATGAACATCTATTATTATTTTTTCCCCTTGGATTTTTCTTAGACTATATCATATTTTATTTATCGTAATTTAAATATTTTGGCAATTATTTTTGCGCTTCAAAGTTTTCTCTAGATCGTCAGGCTTTGGCGATATCCGAATCCGGTCCTGATAACTGAACAGTACCTTATTGTAAGTCGGTAAACATTGAGCATTTTAATAGAAAACACTTTTTTAACAATTTTTATGGTAAGGATTAAATAAGAATTACAATACATTAAAAAATTTGTTTTCATAAAAACCTTCTGAAATTTTTTATGCTGTTTTTCTCCCCATGTGCACAGCAATCTGTTTTTGCTTAAAAGAACATTAGAATTGCACAAACTCTGAATCTTGCACAACCTTGGCAATGCATACTATCTATTTACTAAACGTTCTCATCCTTGCCTCCTTTGCGATTTTGTTACAAAATGTCGCATTCCTTAAGAAATTTTACTGCAGTTTCTTTCACTGCTGGCAAATTCCAGAGGCACATATTTAAATACAATACAAAGTCTGTAATCCGGACTTGTCGGGACTTTGGTAATTCCGAATTAGGGGTTTTTCCAGATTATATATCATCAATTTAAATTTGGTAAGATGGCATGCAGAAATTATACAATTAAAAATACGAAACCGTAATTTATGCAATAAAGTGCAGTTTTGATCTAAAGGGTATCAAAATTTACAAAAAAAAAAAAAAAAAAAAAAAAAAAAAAGCTTAATATTGATTTGTTTACTTTATTAAACATTTCTTTCAATGTAAGTTGTTTAAGTTGCTTCATTTTTTGTGCTAATACTTTCTCTTTAATTCTATAAACAGACATAACTTCTTGTTCGGTTACAAAGTTCCACTGTTCAAGTCCTGTAATTGCTGTGTCGTGACTAACCGACTAACATGTCAATCGAAATTTTTTCGTTTTCAATAACCTCTCTATCACTTTCTTCACTATCGGAAGCGGTATTTTCTGAATCTAGAACCATACTACAGATTTTGCCGTCCGTTAATTGATTGATGATTGGGGCATTGTCGTCACAATGAAAAACTTGTTATATCATCTTCATTTATTACCGCTTCTCCACATTTCTTTACAAAATCCAATAACCGGAAAATTTCATTTTTAGTTTGCGATATCCCAAAACCTTCAAATTCCCGGCTATCATCTTCATCGTCCTCACCATGAAATATGGTAGCTGGCCATAAATTATACCAAGCACTTTTTAACATATCTGGAGACACATCCTCCCAACATTTTGCGATGCTCCACACAGCAAATTTTATGCTAAAAAATTTCAAAAAGTCTTGAATAGTTTTGCCATTGTTCAAGAAATTTAACATAGATGTAAAAAATGCTGCTTTATATTTGCCTTTCAGCGTGTGCACTATTTCCTTATCTATAGGCTGAATGATAGACGTACAATTTGGAGGGAAAAATAATATGGATACATTATCTTTCACTAAAACTTTTAAGTGAGGTATGTGCCGAACAGGTGTCAACAATCAGGAACAGGTGTCAACTATTTTTGAACTGTCAGAGAAACCAACTGAATTCAAATGTCGCTGAGCCTCGGGTATAAAATTATTTTCAAACCAATCATTAATCAATGCTTGTGTCATCCATGCTCTTTTATTTGTGCGATACATAATGGAGAAAATCGTTACTCTTTTAAATGCTAAGGTCATGCATATTTTTTGATTACGAAAAGTTTGCACTTGTGATTTGTTTGCACTTGTGTGTTCCTGCAGCATTTTTTAAAATTTGGTTAATCAACCTGTCGAGTATGTACACTCAATGTTTAAGTTAATTTCTTCATGAAATATTTTAGCTTGAGCCATTAGCATTGGAACCGTCAATGGCACGCTCTCGCTGCGACGCTGTCCGACCCACCCAATCATCACTTTGTCAAGATTGTCACTTTTAGCATAACAAACCCCTTTTCTGTTATTCATTGTAAGTGGGGTGTTGGAATCCACAAAAAAATTCAAAAAGTTCCTTTTACTTTTTTATTATGTCATATACAGTTGACTTTCGAATGTCATACTCTTCGCATAATTCTGAGACTGATATGCCTTTATCCTTTTTTTGCAGCAATTCCACTTTTTGTTTGATGGACATCGAAATATGCTTTCGCTTTGTAGATCATTTGGCAGCTCCAGAATTGGAAACTCTTTATGACATAATCGAAAGTTCAAGCTTAATTTTTATAAAATTGCTCTAACAGTCTGCAAAAAATAATAAGCCGGATCCAATTAGAAGATCAAGGAAGAGTGCAATCTGCAACATTAACTGAAATGCCTTAGAATCAGTAAAGATAATTTTAGCCTAGTTTATACCGTCCATTATACATTAAACATGCATGGGTAAAGCATTAAATAAATAAATTAAAAAAAAAAAAAAAAAAAAAGAAGAGGTTTGCGGCTTTGAGGTCCAGATTATAGATCATTCCGGATAATGAACATCCGGATTATGGACTTTGACTGCATTGAATTTATGGCCAAAAAACATATTTACCTAATAAAACTGTTAGAACTTGCAAAACAATAAAGACACCATGCTAATATGTATCGGTGTTCTCAGAAATACTAGTCACTTTTAGAGGTGACTGTCCATAAGAAGCGATCAACACAACATTGTTCACAGTACATATAAATAATTTCAAAGTTAATTTGATAGCCAATTTGATGTAATTAAAATGATTTCTAATAATAATTTTTTTTAATTTAAAAAATATCATCTTTTGGCTTATTTCATACAATGATGGTAAACACACAATACATTTATATTTTGTTTTGCTATGAGGGGAAAAATAAATACCAAGAGAAGGTATAAGCAGAGGTATCTTTTGAAGCAGCTGAGTATTTCTGAAGAATTCCAGATATCCACATTTTTGTATGTAATTATGATGATAATTTCTATATCCACTGGTTATAAATAAGAAGCACCAATAGCCAGAATGTGCACAAGTGAGAATAAAACATACATCATTGTCTTTTTGATATAAAGGGATTACAAATGCAGATGTTAGAAGAGTAACCTGTTAAAAGAGTAAAAACATCAATAAGTATACTGTACATAAAAATAAAATACTAATACATTTTTAAAATTACCTCAGTATGGGAAGAATTTGTTTATTGAAATATGTTTTTTTATGGGATAACATATTCAACTAGCTTAAAATTTACAATTCAGCTTTTTTTTTTTTTTAACTTTAACATACTTGAATTTGCTTTATTAGATCTTCAGGTCTACTATTCTGCAAAAGATACAAATTGTTTTTTTGTACACTTTCAGATAAGGCATCTAATAGTTCTACAGCAAACAGAATACTATAAAATATTTTCTCCCTCCTTTCTGCATGCTTTCGCGGTGTAACAGTAGCACATTCGGTATGTATTGAAGAGGTCCAGGTTCGAGTCTCGGCGAGGGCATTGCTCATTTTTCATGTCTTCTGCTTCAAAATAACCCAATGACTCTACAATACAAGCTGAATAAATATAAACATTAATAGTACCAAGATACCAGAACAGAAATCCAGTGTGAATGAAAATGCAGAAACACACTGTTAAGAAAGAAACAAATATAGTGGTTTACAAAACAAACTGATTAAACTATGGGCAAAAGTTGTGGTGTGTGGAAAATTTCAAGATAGCATTTAACTGACATTCACTGGTGTGTATATCTGAAAAAAATAAGAGGATACTTTTTAATATTAACAGCTTAATGCAATTAAGCATAATATCCCATCAGTGAAATATATTGTTGCGTTTTTCTCTTCCTGACACCAGTTGTTACGTTATTTTCTTCCTTCACGTTCATACGGGGTTCATAGATTTGGTGTGAATAACAACGACACTTGATGAAGTATTGAAACACACTTTATTTACCAGTATTGTCAGGACAGCTCCAAAACATGTTTTACAGTCGTCGATAAACTACTATAAACACGCTGAAACGATCAGCGACACAGCCTTCAGGTTATCAGGCTATCACGGTGGAGACAGCTTCACTGCAAAGCACCAGAGTACAGCTCCTGACTCCGCTTGGTCGTTCTCGGAACTCCACCTACTCTCGAGACCCTCCACGCTACAACTCGCAATACACTCAACGACACACAGCACACAGCTCCCGAATCTTCGGTTTAGTTGTTCCCGGAGCTTAACACACTCTCTCAACGATCCACTCGGCACTCGCTGCCCGGCTGTCAACTCGATCGATTCCGTACGGACCGATTAACTATCTCGCACTCTAGACGAGGCACACACTAACTGACTGCAGACCAGCAGGGTTTATATAGCTTTCGGCTTGTGTTCGAGAACATTCTGGGCTAAAATGGTAAGAATTCGTTCCAGAAGGTTCTCCATCCGTCCATGGCATATCGCCAATTTTGTCACCAAATGTGGCAACATTGCCTTCCCTTGCCATTTTAGGTCGCTGCTTTTTCAGATGGCCCAGACTTTCCTTTTACTAGCAATAGGCAGACTCTTGTCATCGATAATGAAATGGCCATCGTTTATCGATTACGAAGGTTTTCCTTAATGTTTTGGATTCGTGTATGAACTTTGTCAAGAGGAAAATGAATATCGCGAAACCTTGCAATTTAAAGGAGTACTTTGCAGACAGGAAATAGAAACTGTTAAAAAAATTTGCTTACTATTATAGAAAATCATTCTGTAAGAGTATCTTATGAAGTATGTTATGTATGATACGAGTTATGAAGGTAAATGTAGAGATAATGCATGTATATGTGTGAAGTAAATAAAATCCTCTAGAACGTAAACACTTTATTTGGTTATCTAGTTGAAAGTTACGCCATTTTGTTCTTAAGTACTTATCAACATAAATTTTTATTAATTTTATTGCCTAAGATCTTGTTGATGTTTCAAGATCTGGTCCAAGTTAAAAAAAAAGGTTTATAGACGTTCATATTCATTAATTTTGCTGCATAACGTGTAATAGAGTTCTGTTTGATTTTTATTTGGTTTCATTGTCAGCTATTGCATGCTTTTTTTTAAATAGCTGATTCTTTACAAAGCATTCTATACTATATTAAACATTAAACAAGGTGTACTGTGTTAGATTTGAAAATTTTTATTATTGTTTCTCCAGAAACTCAACAATTGCCTCAATGACTACTGTATTTTTCATCCTGTCTTATTGTATAAATGCAGTATGTTGATTTGAGATACAATAATTTAACAGTCAGTGTGTAAAGAAAATTCATTCTTTAGTTTTATCAGGAACGTTTTCCAAAATAATCTTATAATTAAACACAACCAATTCAAAAAAATATTCTGTTTTATTTTAAGTTAAGTAGTTCATCATAAAATTACATGCATTGTAATAACAGGAAGTTATAATAATGAAGATATTGACACTTTCGGAAAACAGGAAAGTTTTCTGAAATGTATTTATTTCTTTAGTGATGTATAAGGCAATGCTACTTAGCTTGTATAATATTACATTACTGTCTATTTTGACTGGCACCAGTAGACTAGCAGATAAGATAGCTGAACACTGGATGTTTGATCCAGGTACAAATACTGGTGAATGGGATAGCTGCATGGGAATTTTCCTGTTTCTCCTCATGTATTATGTGAATGCAAGTCAATTTCACATAGAAAGATCTTCTCAAAGGCATTCCTTTGCCTAAGGTACATAGTTCTTACTTAACGTTACCTTGCTTTGTGTAACTTAGCCATCAACACCTTAATAATTTTAATACAAAATGACAAAAAAAATTTTTTTTTTGCTACCATATTACCACAACAAATTTAGCAGGATGCACCAAACTGTGTCAACCATGTATATGTGCATATAACAATTCTTCAGTATTTAATAAGCAGTATCACCATTTTTGTATGTTTTTTTTCTTTTTTGTGTTTGTATTTGTCTAAGTTACAATGATTTTCATAGTAAATCATATTTTTATTTTTATAACAAATCATACTTTTTTAAAACGTGAAATTAATTTTAAAATATGCACTTGTGGAATTTGTCTGCAATGGATGAAATAGTAGTTTGAATAAAATTCTGAAAAATTGAAGCTGTATTAAATTATAAAGTTACAGAAGAACAGAATTTGTTATGTTAGTTGAATTTAAATTACCCGGAATCCTTCTCCCTTCGCTGTTGCTATACCACCAAAAGAAAACCAATTATGAACAGCATCCTGCAAACAAAAACTTGCTTGTAACAAGGTTTATTGATTGATTGGTACAGACTTACATGGCATATTTGTTACCAAATGAATCTAAAGCAAACCAGTATGAAGGGTAGTTTTACAGGTTAACTTGTTTTCAAATTAGCAACTCTGTAAAAGGGATCATCCAGCTGTACTGACACTGCATGTTCTTTCTCATATCTAGTTATTTGGTTGTAACAGACAATTAAGATAAAAACACTTATAACACTGCTTAATTTTTATGCATGGTAGCTCAGTTACATGACTACATTATTTTTCCACTACTTTTTTTTTTTACACTCTAAACTTAGTTTAGAAAGTTACTTACCAAGATTTTGGGATGTTGTATAGAAATATCATATGAAACAACTACAGTCAAATGTATTGTTTCAGAAGAGAGTATATCCTCTTATTGAATCTTTTCCTGTACTTATTGTTTGATTTAATATTTCCAGTATAGTGAAATGACCATGATGAAAACATAGCGTCCTGTAGCTCTTTCTATATAATTCTATTCAGATACTCACACTTTTATTTTTGTAAGTTAATGCAGAAGACAATACATATTTACATCTATTTCTGATACTTCTAATTTTAAGGAATAATCATGGAGTGTTATACTGTTACATAGAAGATGCTAAAAAAATACTTAACAGGAAGTTTCACATTATTCATGCAACAAAGGAGCTGAGGTTCATTGCAGTTTTAACAGTATGTTAAAACTCATACAAGCATTTATTTCTTTTATTATAGATGTAAATCAATGACCAGTTCCTAAAGTACTGAAAGATAAAAGTCAAGGAAAAAATTCTCAGATCATTGTGCCAAAGTATTTTGTTAATAATGATAAAATTCAATTAAAAAAAGATTACTCATGTTATTATGTAAAAATGATGCTAAAATTCTATATTAGAAAAAAATATCGATTGATTGTGTTAGGTAGAATTAAAGAATAAACAGTCGGGTGGAAATTTATTAAATGCATAAAACATAGCAAAAGCCAGGGCTGTATTTATTCATCCATTTAAAAAATTGTGGCTTTTCTATTCAACTGTCTACAAATCTGTGAATTCAGAAAAATCTTTAAAATTGTAATTTTTTCCTGAGAAGCATTTCCATCCTCAGAAAAATAAATGTTAAAAAAGAATTGAATACAAAATTTGTGCATTTTATGCAGAAAGTGAAAAAAAAAAATTCTTTTATTATAATTTTAATCATAAAAACAGATCTGCTTAATATCATTTTTTGTAACAATAACAATAGAAAAAAATATTTCTTTATTTTAAGTATGTCCAGTGATATTAAAAATTGTTTTAAATTTTGATTTTGACTTGCAGATGCCCCAGAGGAGTTGCATGACATCTAAAATTTCTCTGAAACATAGTTTAAAAACTTTCAAATTATGTGAAAAAAAGAAATGTAGACGTAAACAGCAGTGATTAAAAAGTTTTAATGACCAAAATATTTTAATTCCATCAGATTATTTGTTTATTTTGAAGAAGACACTGTAGAGACATTAGGATTTTTTTGGAAGCAGAGAGACATGAAAAACGAGCAATGCCCTCCCTGCGAATCGAACCATGGACCTCTCGAATATATGCTGAGGCATGCTACGAAGGCAGGAGAAATACCTTATAACACAATCCGATAATAAGATCACAAATAGAAGAGAAGATTTTTTTTTCTTCTGGAAAATTAAAAAAAAAAAAAAAAAAAAATCATATTGCATATATACAAGCCTATACCATAAATTGTAACATATATAAAATTCTTGGATTATCTAATGGAAAAAAGTAATAAATGTAAATATTTCAATAAATGAATGGATAAAAAATGCCCTTAAACAACCTCATGTTTAAATTACTTAGAGAAATTAATGCCAACAAAAACATTATGGTATTAAACAAATGGTAGATAAACACAAATTGCCTAATGTATTTAATTTGAATATCTGTTTTGGAACAAAAGGTGTAAACAGCCTTAACGTACTTAATAACAGAGAATAAGGAAGCCTATTTATAGTGCTTGAACATACTATTTAGTGCCTTCCAGTAACAGCCACAGAGATCCTATACAAAGAGAGCTATGCATTTTGCAGGTGGTGGAGGTTGTATCTTGGGCCTTTATTATTACAAAGGATGGTCACAGAATTTTCAAATAGAAAGGTTTTGCTGAATGATGACCGGTTAAAAGATAAGTTATTATGATGGAATTAGCCTTTGGATATCAGAAATGGACTTGTAGTTGAAGAATGAAAGCTTGCTCTAAATTACAGAGATTTCTTTATTAATTTAATAAAATTAATTTAATATATTTTTAAAAATATTTTAATAATATAATACTTTTTTAATACATTTATTTTATTACCCAAAATTATTTTCTAATTAACAGAAAGGTACGGCGGCGTAAGTTTCAGTGATCAATTGTCAAAAAGGCTTCTTCTGGATGTCTAATACAAGGAAATAAGCTTATTTTACACATAAGAAAAGGAACTTCTGAAGTATATTAAAAACTAAAAAGATGTATATATACCAAGCTTTTTTGCCAAACTGCAAATCATTGTGTAAGGAGAAAAATTTCCAAAAGCCATTTTGAAGTTTTTCATAATATGACTAATAATCAATAAGATACCACTTTTTGATCAGTAACATGAGTTGTTTGAGATAACTAAGAAAAAAATTTTAAATTGTATCAGTAATATAACAAGCTAATTAATTTTAAATCTCAAAATACAGTGAACCGTCTGTAAGACAGCCAGACACAGCTGCTATAAAAAATGTTCTATGGAAGTGGTTGTCTTAGGTAGGGGATAATTGATGCCAATGTTATTTATGTTGTTAAATTACCACTTTTGTCGTTCTGGTACTGTTCTCTGTCTATACACTTTGAATCTGAAATAATGCATTCAGCACGACATGCACACTGGGTGTTAGGTAAGTTAAATTCAATAAATCCAAATCTATTCAGATACAGAAAAAATTGTATGATTAAAATGCACAGAAAATAATAAGATGATTAAAATGCACAGAAAATAATAAGATCACAAATAGAAGAGAAGATTTTTTTTTCTTCTGGAAAATTTAAAAAAAAAAAAAAAAAAAAAAAAAAAAAAAAAAAAAAAAAAAAATCATATTGCATATATACGAGCCTATACCATAAATTGTAACATATATAAATATATATAAAAATAAGTATATAGTTTCTTTTATTAATAATTATCTGATATAAACAATGCATAAATCTTAACACTAAGCAGGATTACAATTTCTAAAGAAATCAATTAAAAAAAAAAAAAAAAAAAAAGAATCAACAAAATGTTTGTAAACTTGAAGCACTATACAGGTCTGAGTATTAAACATACTGCTGCAAGAATGAAAAATCAGCATGTGCCTACATGAGAAGCAACAGAAAGGAACTGGAAAGTATGGTTAAATGATAAAAACCAAATCCTTAATACCACTATTGACAAAAAGAGGCCAAAATGCAAATAAGAAGCAAATTTCCTTAAAGCTAAGAATGAAGAGGGATCAAAATTAGGATCAATGGTTAAAACTATGGGATTTTTATTGATATAAAACATCAAATGCCAAGTTAAGTGGTGTCCCCCCGGTATAATTTTTTGATGCGGAGAAATGGAAAAAATGTTTTTTTAACTGGCAATCGTAGGCAATGCAGAATTTATGAATTTCTTTTCTTTGAACATAATTTTGTGTTGTTCAGTACAAAATTTGGGACATGCATCTCTGCTGTTTGGAGAAAACATAAAAAAAAAAAAAAAAAAAAAAAAAAAAAAAAAAAAAAAAAAAAAGAGAACTCTGTGAATATAATTAAAAAAAAAATACGGGTCACTAAAATAAATAAAAATTCAGATTGTTTTCTTGTGTTCTAACATATGTAATTATTACTTCAGTAGATTCTATTATTTTTTAATCATGCATTATTACTACTTAGGCAACAATACAGACATATATAAATTTTCACTATATTTTACTGTCATTACACGCACAATTGCTGTTTTTTATTAACAAGAGAACTGAACAAAGCACATCAATACTTTTGTATCAGAAATATGAGTAAGTTTCTGTTTATTAAGACTTTTAAAGTTCTCATGATGAATTAATTCGAATAATGGAAATAACTGACTGTAGCATAGAGATTTATTAGCATTGCATCCAGTCTTGTATACAGCAACGGGGAAAAAAAAAAAAAAAAAAAAAAAAAAAATACGAAGAGCGGCCTTTATTAATTCCGCAAGATTTTCTATATACAACCTCACCACAATTCCGCATAAAATGTAAACAAAGTATCGAGACTTCGTAATCGATTACAAAGCATATCAGCTATTCGTCATCGATGAGTAAAGGAAAGTCTGTGCCATCTGAAAAAGCGGCGACCGCCATTCTATGACCACCCTAAAACTGCTTTGCAGGAGAGCCATCTTACCACGCCTGTACATTTCGTAACAATATTTTTAAAAAATCTGATGTGTACACCACATGACTTCCTTGTACGGAATATTAAATTATACACATTTTTTCTTGCATTTTATTTAAACTTATTAGATTGAATTAAACCTACTTCGCCGACAGCGCATAAAACACAATAGAATAAATGCATTCTTTAAAATTCACTTTGTTTACCATAACGACACTCTGGCGCTAGGTTTACTTAACAGTATTATATTTCGTTCATATTATAACTCATAATGCACAAAATTTATATCATTTAAAGAATTATCTAATCATTGCCACATGTTCTATTCAAATACTATAATAAAGCTAGAACTATGTATAAAAAAAATTAAGCAAAAAACGTTCTGAGGCTACTCGTTTTTGAGTTATGCGAGATACGTACATACGCACGTACAGACACCACGAAAAATTCTTTTCAGAATTCATTTTAAAGCAGTTTTATAATTTTTTTGGAGGAAAAGAGTTTTTTATTCTGTCCTTATGTACAGATATCACGCAAAAACATCGTTAAATTGCATTCGAAAGTGGTCAAAGTGGATATTTTCGTTGAAATATGCTGCCTGAAGCTTTTCACGATTACAATACTTCCTTTTTACTTCGTACAGGGAAGTAAAAAGGTGTAAAAAGGTGTGCTGAATGACAGATGCACAGTTTTGAGGAAAAAGTAAAACAGAGACATATCTTTTATTCTAATTCTTTTTAAATTTCCCCCTGCAATGCTAACAAAAGAAAATTAGTATGTATAACATTCCACTTTAAACAAACATGAATTATCAGGATCACTTATTGGGTATAGGGAATAAAATAGAGAAAAATACATGTCCTCTCCTTTTACGGAAAAAACCTGAAAGCAGCACCATCCGTGCAAGACAATTCTTCCAAGAAAGTTACTTTTTTCTAGATATGCAGATAAAATATTAAATATATATATTTTATGCCATATTAAATTATACACTTTTTTTGCTGCACTTCATTTAAACTTCCTTGAACTATTCTAATTTAATTAATCGATCTCTCTAGGCAAGTTGAAAATGACATCAGAACAGCAAATTTTGAAATTAAATATCCCAGTCAATTTTTTTTTTCTGTAGCAGTAAAACTTCTTACAATTTTATTTTTTCACAACAAGTATAAAGCATTTTGAAATATAATTTTAGGAACTGCAAGACCACATTAAAAATTAGATTTAATTGTTTGTCAAAAGTTAATTTTTTCTTTAAATTTGACATTTCCGAAGCATGAATATTTTCATTATTTAAAACACTTCTGAAACAGGAAGTGTATGAATACCATCAATGATTGCGATAATATAAACCGAATAAGGACTTTTAAGCCAGGTAAGGGGGTGGTAAGCAGTGGACATTTTCTTGAATTTTTCCCTCATTAACAAATCTTATAAATGGTAGTTCATAACATTTGTTGGTTAAGTGGTATATTTTCACTTTTCCTTACTGCTTCTTCTTCCAGCATAATTTTACATTTCCACTCCCTATAATTTTACATGTGTGCATTATCAGATTCTTACCACTATGCAATTTTTCCTTTACTATGCAATAAGTTCTGCTACCAAATAATTTGCTTTCTGATACTTTTTACTAATGTGAATGCATTTACAAAAACTGTATTCTGTTTATTTTGAGATTTTAACAGAGTTTTAAAATAATAAGCCAAGTTCCCAGCGTCAACCAAAGCATGCATCCGCTGCCTGAACACGAAAATTACTAGCCTGTAGGACCAACACCTGTAGAAGCTTGAGAAAGAGTCTGTGGTATGATGTAGCATGAATGTGTTTGCACGGATGCGCTAGTAACGTGGAAAGAAAAATATTTGCTCGGGTCCGAAGAGGTACATTCATTTACTTAGCATTGTTGCACTTTTGGCTTTGTAACTATACATTGTTTTAGCATGTGTGTGTGTTTATTTTTTCTTTTCGAGACCATTAAGAAGTTTCATGTTTTGACTATTTCATTTTTTTGTTTAAATATTATTTTAAAATTAGAACCAACATAGAATTTTTGCAATTTTTGTTCCACGTGGATTTCACACTTGCCGTGATGAATGGATGCAAAACAAAAAGAAAGTTAGCGGACGAGAACAGGAAATTAAGACACAATAACATGCCGAATAAATACTAATTCAGAAGTCAAACAACAAAAATCAGCGTTAATTTACAAAATTTTCACAGGACTAGTTTCGATGGTTTTACCGAACCATCATCTTCAGCTGCAAAACCGCAAATGAACAAGATAGGAAATAATGTTTAGATAAGATAAGAAAGCCTGGACAAGAATAAGCAAGTGGCGCCATCTGTTGGCGAAACCAGAACTAAAACATAATTTCTCTAAAAGCCGAAGGCAAATTTGGATTGGAATTAGGATCGTTAACTAGAACAGAAAGATTTTTATGAATGTGAAATGCCTCTAGAAAATCCAGTTCTCCAATGGAAGATGTTTTTTGAATAATTTTGGCAGCAGAAAAATTGAAAGTGTGATTTTCGGACCAACAATGTTGAGCAACAGAAGACTTCTGTGTTTCCTTTTTTCTAACATATGCCTCATGTTCTTTGACGCGAAATTTTAAGGCTCTCTTAGTTTGGCCAATGTAAATTAAACCGCACTGGCAAGGAATCCTATAAATACCCCAGGAATTCATATCCGGAATGGGGTCCTTGAGTATAGAAGTTGGAATTTTATTGATGGGAGAGTAAACAACCCGAAAGTTAAATTTCTGCAAAATATGTGCAACTTTATAGCTAATTGATGGAAAGAAGGGAATGACAACAGAATTTTTATAATCTCCTAAAATAAGAGTGTGGCTTTTAGTGTGTTGAGATGAGAATTTTTTAACTGCTTGATTAATAATGTTGGGTGAAAAGCCCCTGTCAATAGCTATTGCTTTTAAATAATTTAGTTCTTCATCAAGGGCTAGTTTGGAGGAGCAAACTTGAAGAGCACGGAAAACATAGGAATAAAATGAAGCTAACTTTTGTTTAGTCGGATGACATGATTTAAAGTGTGGTGGAAGGCAAACCGATGAAGGTTTACGGTAAACTGTAGTACTGAAGTTGGATGTGTTACGTGTGACCAGAATGTCGAGAAACGGAAGAGAATTGCAAGTCTCAAGTTCAAAAGTGAACTGAATAGCAGGATCAATAGAATTCATTGTTGAAAGAACTCTATTTAAATCATCTTTATTACCTTCAAACAGGGTAAAAGTATCGTCTACGTAGCGGAACCATGCCGGGAAGTTTAAAGTTTCAAACAATTTTGATTCATAATAATGCATGTAGATATCAGCCAGGATGGGACTGAGGGGCCTTCCCATGGCTAATCCCTCAGTTTGCTTGTAATATTTATTTTGGAATGTGTTTTCCAAAATAAATATTACAAGCAAACTGAGGGATTAGCCATGGGAAGGCCCCTCAGTCCCATCCTGGCTGATATCTACATGCATTATTATGAATCAAAATTGTTTGAAACTTTAAACTTCCCGGCATGGTTCCGCTACGTAGACGATACTTTTACCCTGTTTGAAGGTAATAAAGATGATTTAAATAGAGTTCTTTCAACAATGAATTCTATTGATCCTGCTATTCAGTTCACTTTTGAACTTGAGACTTGCAATTCTCTTCCGTTTCTCGACATTCTGGTCACACGTAACACATCCAACTTCAGTACTACAGTTTACCGTAAACCTTCATCGGTTTGACTTCCACCACACTTTAAATCATGTCATCCGACTAAACAAAAGTTAGCTTCATTTTATTCCTATGTTTTCCGTGCTCTTCAAGTTTGCTCCTCCAAACTAGCCCTTGATGAAGAACTAAATTATTTAAAAGCAATAGCTATTGACAGGGGCTTTTCACCCAACATTATTAATCAAGCAGTTAAAAAATTCTCATCTCAACACACTAAAAGCCACACTCTTATTTTAGGAGATTATAAAAATTCTGTTGTCATTCCCTTCTTTCCATCAATTAGCTATAAAGTTGCACATATTTTGCAGAAATTTAACTTTCGGGTTGTTTACTCTCCCATCAATAAAATTCCAACTTCTATACTCAAGGACCCCATTCCGGATATGAATTCCTGGGGTATTTATAGGATTCCTTGCCAGTGCGGTTTAATTTACATTGGCCAAACTAAGAGAGCCTTAAAATTTCGCGTCAAAGAACATGAGGCATATGTTAGAAAAAAGGAAACACAGAAGTCTTCTGTTGCTCAACATTGTTGGTCCGAAAATCACACTTTCAATTTTTCTGCTGCCAAAATTGTTCAAAAAACATCTTCCATTGGAGAACTGGATTTTCTAGAGGCATTTCACATTCATAAAAATCTTTCTGTTCTAGTTAACGATCCTAATTCCAATCCAAATTTGCCTTCGGCTTTTAGAGAAATTATGTTTTAGTTCTGGTTTCGCCAACAGATGGCGCCACTTGCTTATTCTTGTCCAGGCTTTCTTATCTTATCTAAACATTATTTCCTATCTTGTTCATTTGCGGTTTTGCAGCTGAAGATGATGGTTCGGTAAAACCATCGAAACTAGTCCTGTGAAAATTTTGTAAATTAACGCTGATTTTTGTTGTTTGACTTCTGAATTAACAGGAAATTGTCGGAGGCCTGGACTTCGAAATGCTTCTTTGTGGAGCAAAATAATAGAATTACATGCTTGATTATGTAATTTTACAATTAGTGTTTGCAAAGAGCATAACATTAAGCGATACTATGACACGAAACACTCAACATTTCCAAAACTTAAGGGAGAGGATTGAAATCGTGAAATTGAATCTCTTCGCCATTCTCTCGTTGCTCAAAGGAATGTATCTACAAAGGCATCTTCACAGTTAAATAACTGTATTGAAGTTAGTTTGGAAATTACAGCCTTAATTGCTAAAAGTGGCTGCCAATTTACTGATGGCGATTTTGCAAAGGAATGTATATTGTTGCCTTCCAAGATAGTACGCTCTGAAGCTATGTAGAAATTTAAAGTATTTTTCTCTAACAGCTGAGTAAACTCTATCTGAGTCAACAGATATTACTTTAAGAGCTCAGCTTCTTTTGTTTGTCAGAGGAATTTCTGAAAAATTTGAAGTAACTGTAGAACTTGTTGGAATGAGTTCAATGACGAGGCGAACAACTGGAACTCATATTTTATCCTCAGTTTTAAATTTGTGTTCACATTATTTTGATATTAACAAACTTGTTAGTATCACTACTAATGAAGGAATTCAGAATGGCATGGTGAGTCTACTGAGAAACCATTTGGATGATAGAGGAAAAGATTTGCTTGGGTATCATTTTATCATACACCACGAACAGCTATATGCAAAAGAACTAGGATTTGACCGCCTGATGAAAGTAGTGAGTGATACAATCAATTTTATTTAGTCAAATGGTTTAAACCACAGGCAATTTAAGGAAATCCTAGAACACACAGATGCACCACATGGTGATCTCATATATTACTCTGAAGTACAATGGTTGAGCAGTGGCTTTGCAAAGATTTGCTGATTTGATTGATGAAATAATACAATTACTTGGAGAAAATGGCAAGCAAACTAGGATGTTAAAGGAACCATCTTTCAAGTGTGACCGACTTAGAATTTTTAGTTGATGTGACAGCACATTTGAATGACCTAAACAAAAAATTGATGGGAAAAAAACCAATTCATTAACCCTTTCACGACGGGTGTCCCATATACGCATTCCCTAAGAACGTCTCTTACAGCCGGGCATCCCATCCACGCATCGCTAGAGGTTGCATTCAGAGGACGGGTGATGTGTATACGCATTTTAAGCTGGAACGTTTTTCTGAAAGCCACTAGATGGCATCCTATGTCCATTACTTTTGAAATGAACACAGTTTTAAGTTCCTGACCTTGAGTTTGATATATTCTGCTTGACTTTAGTATTTTACTCATCAGCTCTTGCGAGGGTGGAGGGGGGGAGGGAAAGTGTAAACAGAGGTGAGCTCTTTAAATCGCTGCGTGCTAATGAAAACATTCGCGTATCTGATTTACATCAAATTCCTTTTTTTATTCTATTTCTTCCTTTACTATGTACGGGCTTTTAGGGTCAGCATGTGGAGTATTGTTACGTTTTGCATTGCCCTTCAGATATATTTCCAGTTCTTCTCTTTTTATTTCGGAAAGCCTCACCTCTAGGCAAAAAGGCGCTACTTATCAGAGGAAGAATACCCTCATATGGTCAATGAACCATTTATTAACGCAGATGAGAGTGATGACTTATTCTCTAAAGAGTTAGAAAGTGATACTTCTCCGTGCTTCGAGATTTACCACAGTCTTCATTTTACATTTTGTTACATCTTTCTGTAAATAGTCTTTATTGTGTAGTTTTATTAATTAAAAACTTTACTGATGGATTTTATCAATTAAAACTTTGGAATAATTTGAATAGTGCTTCCGAAAATTATTTTACAAGATAAGCAATTTTTTAAGTATATTTTCATGTAAAATAGAGAAAAAAATTTTATTAAGTGCTAATTTTAACATATGTAAGAACTCAAGTAATAATCTAAAATGATATGAAAAATTATGATGCTAGAAGCGAAACTTTTTTTTTTCCTGATTTTTTTTTTTTTTTTATAAAATTGGGCTTAGCGATGCAAAACCTCCGTCCTGTATGGTGACTGCATTCGATTCCCTTCCATCCCGCACGAGCGCCATCGCAAAAAGGCTAATCACCTGGCCAATGCAGTATCTGCTTTCAACTAAAACTCCTGCTGTTCTCAAAGCAGCTTAGCTGTCAAAATTTTGTTAATTTTCCTTAACTGAAGAAACTCGAAGAAAATTTTCCT
This sequence comes from Stegodyphus dumicola, assembly GCF_044657685.1. Lineage (NCBI taxonomy): Eukaryota > Metazoa > Arthropoda > Arachnida > Araneae > Eresidae > Stegodyphus > Stegodyphus dumicola. The sequence continues at coordinate 158,399,425 of NC_140770.1, forward strand.
GATAAACAACTGGATTATTCAGATCAAATAAAGAGGCTGCTTCTTTCTTTTGAAAAGCAATTTGCAGACTTTTGAGTTGCAAAAGGTTAAATTTAAACTGTTTGGGGATCCATTTTCTGTTGTAGTCGAAGAAGCTGATTACTGAAAGGCCCGATTACGATGAGGAGTTTACTCGAGAACTACTGGCTCCGATTAGAGAAGAAAGGGAGCAAAAAGAAGAATGCGAAAGAGGAGAAAGAGAAAGAGAAAGAAGAGAAGAACACGAAAGGGAAGAAAGAGAAGAAAGGGAAAGAAAAGAAGAGTGTGAAAGAGAAGAGCAAATTAGAGCCTTTGAGCTACAGAAACTTCAGTTGGAAGCAATGGCCGGTAGAAACTACGCAGTTACCTGAGCAGCCTTTAAAAATCAGAATTCACGATGTCATGCCACGTTTCAACCCTAAAGAAGATGAAATAAGTTTATTTCTGGTGTTATTTGAGCATCAAGCTAAAATAATGAATATACCTGCTGAAAATCAAGTGACTCAACTTATTTCATTGCTGCCTCCTGACATTGTTCAGCTTATTGCTAGAGAACCAGAAGAGGACGCGTAAAAGTATGAATATGTAAAAACTTTACTGTTACAACGATTTAAATTGAGTGTGGAAAAATTTCGACAACTATTTAATAAACACCAAAAATCTACTGAAAGTACTTGGTATGATTTCTACTATGAATTAAAGAATTATTTAGAAGGATGGCTTAACGGATTAAACATTAAAACTTTTGAACAGCTAAAAGATCTCACGCTGGCTGATCAAATAAAAAAGCGTACTTCTTCTGATTTCAAAGAACATTTTATGGATCAATATAGAACCATTATTTCACTTACTGAAATGGTTAAGAAAATTGAAAATTTTGAAGATGTGAGAAAAACAATAAAACCGAAATTTTCTGCCGATCTGACTGAGAAAATTAACAAAGGATCATTTAAACCGCGCTATGATAATTTTGTGAAAAAAAATATAGCATCTCCCTCATTTTAAGCATTTTGATAGATGGGATGATTCAAAATAGCAGAAAGAGCATCGACAAAAGAATCAGTTCCAAAATAAAAACCAAGAAAATTTATATGACAAAAGATATCGATCACGTTGTTTCGAGTGTGGGTCATACGGACATTTTAAACCTCAGTGCCCTTGCTTAAACCCAAATGAAAAGGTAAATTGTGTATTTTCGAATGATGATTTGTTAAAGACATATACAATTAATGGGTAGAAAATGTCTATTCTTCGAGAAACAGGAGCCACAGTAGATGTTATTTCTCGAAAATACATAGATAACGCAAAAATGACTGGAGAACATGTCTGGGTGCAATATCTTTTAAATGACCATTTAGTGTGTCTACCATTAGTGGAAGTTGAAATTAATTGCAAACTTGGTCATATTAAGACAAAGGCAGCTGTTGTTACAAATGATCCTGGCAGATACATATTGGGTAACAAAACTGCCCAGTTGTTCAGAGATAAACAATTCTTAAATTTAGAAAAGATAAATGCGGTTTTGACACAATCTCAAGTAAAACGATCTCGTGAAGAAGATCGAAGTAGAGACACTAAAATGGGAAAAATAGAAGCACTGTCTGTTATTGAGAATGATGAAGATATTTTAATGCAAGCTGACGAGAAAAACAAAGAAATGAAGAAAGTAATTAATGTTAATTCTAAGAAATTAATTGAATCTCAAAATCAAAAGTAGAGATTGAGCCTCATTGCTTAGAGAAGCTAAAAGCAAAAATTTCAGCAACACAAATGATTTCAAAGAAAAAGAAAACGGGTTGTTTGCGAAAAAGAAAATAGATAAAAAGGGAAATGAAAGGGAATTAATTGTTATTCGTGAAAAATATAGGGATCAAATGCAGAACTATACATCTTTGATACAGAACCAAACAAATAATAATACTAAAACTCAAGGTAATTTGGTCAATATGCACCCTCCTAAAAGTCAAGCTCCTGTCAATGCTTCACAGAAATCTGACAACCTAAGCGTTCATCTCTTGATGAGAAAACTGAAGTTATTTATATGGAAGTTGACTCACCTTATTTACCTGGTGATTCATCTTCTATGGATCATGTGTGCGATTATTCCTCTACAAGTTCCCCAGTTCCTTCTTCTCCAAAAAGCAAAGATGTGTTTGACAGTTTGTTAACAGCAGATCAAAGAACTTCTGATAAAAGAACTCATGAAGGTGCTTCTAAGGCTAAGAAATTAAAAATATGAGGGCAGTCCGATAAGTACTGTAAAGTGGCGATTTATTTCTCAACATAGTCTCCTTTCAACTCGATACACTTGACCCAGCGATGCTCCAACTTCTTTAACCCATCTGAAAAATACGTTTTCTAGAGGTCTGCAAAGTAGGTCTCCGTGGCGGAGATAACCTCCTCATTCGACTCGAATTTCTGCCCAGCGAGTGACTTTTTCAAGTTTGGAAACAAAAAGAAGTCACACGGGGCCAAATCTGGAGAATACGGTGGATGGGGGCAGCTGTTCGTAGCCTAATGCGACCAATTTGGCCGCGGCGACGGCGGAGGTGTGAGCCGGTGCGTTGTCATGGTGGAAGAGCACTTTTTCTTCACCAAATGGGGCCGTTTTTTCTGCAATTCGAGTTCGAATCGGCTCAATAGTTCAGCATAGTAGAGCCCTGTGACCGTTTTGCCCTTCTCCAGGTAGTCAATGTAGATCACACCTTGTGAATCCCAGAAAATGGTGGCCATTAACTTTTCTGGTCAATGGGACAGTCTTCGCCTTCTTCAGAGCACATTCGCTGGGTAAAGTCCACTTTTTCGACTCTTCCTTGGTCTCTGGTGTGTACCAGTGAATCCATGTTTCGTCAACGGTCATGAAACGGCACAGAAACTCCTTCGGATTGCGCTTAAACAGTGTCAAACACTGCTCTGAAGTGGTCTCACGGATGCACTTGTTGTCCGGGGTTAGCAAATGCGGCACCCATCGAGCCAACAGCTTTCTCATGCCCAATATTTCATGCAGTATATGACCCATGTGGTCTTTTGAGATGCCTACTGTATCAGCTATCTCGCACACCTTCAATCGGCGGTCTGCCAATATGAGATCGTGGACTTTTGTCATGTTATCCTCCGTGGTAGCCGTTTTTGGGGCACCCGGGTGTGGCTCATCAAAAACTGACCTGCGACCACGTTGAAACTCGTTAAACCAATTTTTGACGGTCGCCATTGAAGGAGAAGTGTCTCCGTACACAGCATCCAAGCGCTCTTTGATTTTGCTGCATGATTTCCCTTCCAAAAACAAGAATCGAATCACCGACCGATATTGCTCTTTTCCCATTTTTCTAAAATCCGCAGACATGCCCACTTCTACACGCGGTCCAAAGAAAAATACAAATCCAATATGGCTGAAATTTTGACAGTAGCCGTCTACAAGGATGTACTACACAATAATAAATTTCTCTTACGATAGTGGCGCCATTGGGCGGTGAGGCTAAGTACTTATCGGACTGCCCTCGTACGTTCAGGATCTATGCATACGTCAGAAAACTTAGCAAAGAGCCACAAACATGATGAAGGATACTCAAAGTTGCCACATTCAATGAGAGTGCAAGTAGCAGAAAAGAACAAAGATTTATCTCGCAAAGAGCAAAAATTATCTGACAAGAAAAAAACTGACAAAATTAAACGATTCTCAGTTAAAAGTTCCAGATGAATGGCCAAGTTCTGGAGATGAGATGCAAGTCAAGGAGAAGTTTTTAAAGAAACTAAACACAGGGTTCATAGCCACATTTTAGTTTAAAAAATAAGCACCTATAAGCACTTTTCAAGCACAATTTAAGAAAAAAAATAAGCACCCGTTTAATTGCATTATACACAACTGTATAACCTTAAAAATTAGACTCGTAATTTAAAATATGAGAAATGCAGTATTTATTAAGAGAGAATAAGCATTACCTCAACCATGGAAAATAATTACTTTTTTTTTTTTTTAAAATTTTAAATAACAGTCTAATTTACAGAACTAGTTTACAATGAGAGAAAAAAAAAACTATGCAGAACTAAACTATATTACAAGATTTAATGATGAAATTTCAGTTCAAAATAGAGGAAATAAATAATAATAAGGCATATTTATTCTATTCGCTTGGAACTTAATAATAAATACAATTTATTTTTCCACTCTTATTGATATTTAACTAATTTAAATCTAAATTCTGAACATTTTCTAAATTTTCATCGTATATCAGTTTTCCCTTAACAGATATTGCAAGCAAAGTAATTTAAATAAAAAAGAGGAACATTTCTGAAATCAGAAGACAGAAATTTGCTTCATGCAGTCATCCTTTAACAGTAAAAGCTTACATACCCACATACTTGAAAATTGGCGAATATTCGGACAGCGGAGCGTAACTTTAAAAAGAGGAGCGGAGGGCGATAGACTGTAGCCGTTCTTTAGATTTTTCCGCTAAATAAATGCTTTTGACATTTCAATATAACAGAAAAATATTCTGCTCTGCAAGCACAGGAAAACTCTTTTAAGTGTTCATAAACAAATCTGGGACCGAACATCAAAATTAATTATCTCTGCAAAATATCGCAAACGTTATTGTGCAATACGTGCGCCGTAATTCTTCCCTACATGATATTACGCAATCGGATTCAACAGCTGCCGGTATTGGGAGAAACAATCTGGGGTGTTTTTCATTCTGATTTTCAACAAACTGTGCTAAATTTCCGGAATAGAATCATTCTTCGCTTGGGTTGGTAGACCGCAGAACTTTTAGTCCTATTCAATCCAGATCGGAAAGTAATAAATAAAAAAAAAAAAAAAAAAAAAAAAAAAAAAAAGAGTCCATTACTTGTTTTGCAGCGAACTATAACAGTGAGATGGGCACTAGTACTACAACCCTACAATTACACGATTGTTCATCGAAGTGGTAAAAACCATAAAAATGTAGACGCATTAAGTCGTACTCCCTGGACGCCTATTCTATGATCACTGGATCTGTCTACAACTTGAGCGAACAATATTGACTCAAAAGAACCGGTATGGACAGCCATCCCAACTTATCGGAGAAAGCCATTCTGTGGTCCTCAGTTGGAGGGCAGGTGGGTCCATTTAACTTTACTGGAAGGGGACAAGGCTTCAAGGAGCTTTAGACCAATCGCAGTACAGACGAGTGACGAAATTTATAGCGCGCGCTGGCTGAAGTTCTAGGAATATTCTTCCATTATTTCACTAACTCACACGCTGCATTTGTAGTTTAAAAAAAAAAAAAAAAAAAACTGCATAAAACAGTATTATGACCAACAAGCAGTAGAATATGCTGCTGTGTTATGTGAAAGAAAATCTCGTTTTTTAATGGGAAAGTTAACGCAGGAATTTAGAGCTAAGAAATAAAGAGTGATATGGGATACCACGAAAGCAATGGTAAATAGATAAGAGTAAATGAATTAAGCTTACTTCAGATCCTTTTAGAAATAAACAATTTTAATTATTTAAATTTATAATATGATTAATTTACATTATTAGTTTCGTTTTGGCATTTTGCGTCGGACTCATAAATGTCGGTTCACTTTTCAAACTGTTGCCACAAAATGTTAGAGTCCTGCATTATATTTGAAGAAATTAAATAATGAAAAATCTGCATAAATGTATGTATATTTCTCGTATTGTGATAAAACAACGGTACATAGAGTCATCGAATTTTGAATAACGTAATCCTCCAACGAATATGAGCATGTGGAAGACCAAATTTGATATTTGAAATTTGTTTTATGATCGATTTCCTATTTTTTAAAACTTTGACGAATTTTTGATTAACAAACTCAAGGATTTCAAAGCGAGCAATGGCAACGTTGTGCAGAAAAAACATTTTTATCTCCAGCGCGTGAGTCTCTGTATCGGAAATTCTAAAGATATGCTCGTTTTAAAACTATTTTGCGATATTGCTGTTGCACTGGATCTTATGGTTTAAGTGCGAGGAACATGATATTTAATAAAGAAAGATAACACACAAAATGTTAAAAAACTCTCCTTTGGACGTAATTTAAAATCTGAAACATTTCAGATTCCCCCCCCCCCCCCATGTTTACATTAAAACTGTTTTCCCGCAATTTATTTTACAGTTACTATTCGAAAAATATTTCTTTAAATAAGAAATTAGAAAGAAAATATTTCTTTCTTAATATTTCTTCCCCTTTTTTATTTTCTTTTTCTATGAAAATTATTTCTTTCAGGAAAAGAAATAAAATTCATTCGCTATTACAGTATGGCCGATTGCTCCTGCATTCAATTATCACACACGCATCAAAATGCTTTATTTTAAATAATTTATTCTATAATTAACATGAAAGAAAATTATTTTTTCAATATAAAATACATAACCAAAATTAAACTAACCTATCCTGTATGTGTGATTAATTCGTTTTGCAATTTTTGTCACACTATTACTAATACCTTTTTTTCAATACTACATTGCTGTTATTTTAATTGTGTATATATATAAGAACTGCTTAGTTTAAATATTCTTCCTTCTCAAAAGATTTTGTTCTGTGAAAATAATTAAAAGATAGTAATATTTTCACAATGGAAGTACTAAAGTAAAAATAATCAGTGTAGGTCTCCTGCAGTTCAAGTCCTTATCAAACCAGCGTTTCGACACATTTTAAATAGAAAACTAATAATAATCAATATCTCTTTTACAATATAAAAATGAGAATGCTATGAACGGTATTTTTATTATTTATTTATTAATTTTTTTAAGTTTGCAAAGAAACCATGATTTTTTAATACTATAATAGGTTATAAAAGTACTATTCCATGAACAAACCCTCAGTCTTATAGCATTGTTACTTTATAGCATAATACAATAATAATACAGTATAATTCTGCTAACAAGCCCACCAGCCACTTAGTGGTAGAGTCGCTGAACGCAGGTAATTTGGTCCGAGGTCCGAATCCCGCAAACGAGTTGGCCGGCGTTTTCGTGGCTTTCCCCATGTATAACGTGTATACGAGCCAGTTTCCCTTAGAAATTCCTCACTTAGAAACCAGTTTTAAAACGTATTAAAATTACACACACACACATACACCCCCCCCAAAAAAAAACACTGAAAGCTTTCAGATTTTATATTACTCCCAAAGAGCCGTTTTATTAACGTTTTGCGTGTTACCTTTATTTATTAAATATCATGTTTTTCGCACTTAAACCATAAAATTCAATTCAACAGCAATATCATATAATTAAAAAAAAAGCATATCTTTAGAATTTCCGATACATAGCCTCGCGCGCTAGAGATGAAAATGTTTTTTGCCATTGCTCGCTTTGAAATCGTTGGGTTTCTTAATCAAAAACCCATAAATGCTTTACAAAATATGATATATGAAATGGATAGTAATACAAATTCCCAGTTCCAAATTTGGGCCTCCAGATGCCTATATTAGGATGAAGGATTACGTTATTCAGAATTTCATGGCTCTAGGTACCGTTGTTTTATCACAGTGCGAGAAACATTCATACATTCTGCAGATTCCTCATTATTTAATTTCTTTAAATATAATAGAGTGCGATAATACTTGGTGGCAACGATTTGAAAAGTGAAACGCCATTTATCATGAAACGCTACAAAATGGCAAAACGAAATTAATAGCCCCTCTGGGCTAAAACTTATTTTTAAAAGTATCACACTAATAGTAGTACAACTACTGAAAAAATATTATAAATCTATTTTATAGTTTTATAATTATTATTATTATTAATTTTTATTTTACAGTAGTGTGAATTTCGCGTAATAATGAACAACATTTTTGTGTTCACAGTATTATTCGTAAGGTATTTAACTGTTAGATTTTAAAGTAAACGTAATTCTTGCTGCACATAAATCGAGTAGAAGCTTATCGGATGTCTATATTTGTATTAAATGAAGAAGGTTTATGTGCTTGATAAACTTATTATCTTCTACATTTTTAAAGCGTACAATTACAATTTATATCTATAATTTCAGGAATAGTATAACCTTTCTTTTAGTAGAAATTGCGTTCTTCTTTTCTGAATGTGGCTCCAAATACTCTCTCAGTTCATCCCAAATTAAAATAACTATAAATTTTGGCAATCTGAAATACGCAATGAAAACATCTTTTGGCAGAGCAAAAGCATCAACATATTTTCTATAAATTCGCCACCGATTCAGAGATCTACGACCGTATTCTTCGTTTAAATATGAAAAAATCAGCGGCGAAAACACATATAAAGCCATTGTCTACTTAGTACGTCAACTGGACAACCCTGATTGACGACGCGGCAACATTTTTTCACGCGTTTTCGACAACTTCCGTACTCAGAGAATATAGGATGTCCGGCAGACCTGTTTTTTACTAGCAGCGACATCTGGCGGCCCACAACTTGCTGTCGACTCTCATAGCGTAGAATAACCGTCCTGGTCTGATTAAATAATTTGTTTCTCTATATAGATAAAACAAATATTTTGTTCCTTCCTCTCTTCCTCAGTGTATGTTATTATGTTATATCTTGTATTTCAATTCTGTATTGTGCTGATATTGTTGTTTTGTAAAAAACAAAACAAAACAAACAAACAAACAAACAAAAAAAAAAAAAAAGTATAATTTTTAGTTCACGGTGATAGACAAATTTTATACAATACTTAAGTGGCAAAATTTTCATACTACTCCTAGCTGGTAAAATCTTCAAAATTCTCATCTTTTTTAAAACAATATCTCACGTTGCTGAGTAGCAGTTTAATACAAATATGGCATTGCCACTTCAACAATAATTATATTTATTAAATAACTAATTAAATAACAAGATATTACAACCTCTCCCCCCTCCTAATTAAAGTTTAAACAGGAGGGGGGAGAAGTTGTAATATCTTGTTATTTAATAAATAAATATAATTATTGTTGAAGTGGCAATGCCATATTTGTATTAAACTGTTACTCAGCAACGTGAGATATTGTTTTAAAAAAGATGAGAATTCTGAAGATTTTACCAGCTAGGAGTAGTATGAAAACTTTGCCACTTAAGAATTGTATAAAATTTGTCTATCATCGTGAACTAGAAATTATGTTCTACTAAGAAGATTGTCTGTTTTGTAAATTACTGCAAAATACATTACAATGCATACCCTTGCAATGGCAATGCATAATGAAATGAATGATTTAATGAAAATTGCTAAAGAATAAGTTAGCCTTCTTCTATTAAAAAAATAAAATAAAAATTAGGGGGAAAATTCTTACGTCCTTATTTATTGTAGCCAAAGTCAAGTGTTTCCAGATAACCATTTGAATGAAGTCTATAAAAATTCAAGGTAAGCTATTTAATAACTATTAACATCTATAACTATTTAGTAATATTATATCAGGATAATAATAATAATTATTATAATAATATATGATGATAATTATTACTGTTATCCTGAAAATTTATGAATATTATACTGATTTTTGTTGCTTTGACTCCACCAATAATCACTATTTGGCGTGCTATTTTAAGTCTACATTAAGTTAGTTGCATTAATTCGCAAGTACCAAGAAATCTCCGCCAACTGGGAGAAAAATATATTTACAGTACAGTTGCTTTTTCTTGAGCATAATATTCTATGTTTGTATGCCGCATTTACATTACGCCCAATACCCTTATTTATTAAACATCATGTTCTTTGCACTTAAACCATAAAATTCAGTCCAACAGCAATACCACAAAATAATTTTAAAATGAGTAAATCTTTAGAATTTCTGATACACAGAGTTGACGGTTGGAAATAAAAGTGTTTTTGGCTAATCTTTGGAATATAGTAACAGGTAGTTTGGCGACATTTTGGTAAAGCGATAAAGGTTACTAGCTAGGACTTTAGCAGTGTACATGGATAAAGTCAAGAATGTGCACAATGCCATTTTTGTGCAATTCTGTGATGTTTTTTTAAGTGAAAATAGGTCGACGTGTACATGGATAATACCGTGTATGAGCAATTCTTAAAAATGCGGCCAGCAGTGGGCAATTCTGCACTTTATCTCAATTTCGCACCTAATCTTCGTCATGATTAAGCACTTTTGTTCCATAAAAGTCCTAGCATAAGCGTAATTCAGCTAGGAGATTGTTGGAAAAAAATTTTGAGTAAAAAAAAAAATGCCTTTACTTCGTGAAAACAAATGGCGTCCAAAACAAAACTAGCGGGTTGCTGTAGCAGGGTTGGTCGCCAAATTTTCGCCAAGTTACCATAATCCAAAGATTAACCTGTTTTTTTTTTTCCCCCATACAGCCACTGCTTACTTTGAAACTGTTGAGTTTGTTAATCAAAAATTCGTTAAAGTGTTACAACATGGGAAATTCATAATAAAACAGACTTCAAATTCCAAATTAGGGCTTCCAGATGTCCACATTCGGTGGAACATTATATTATTCAAAATTTGATGGCACAAGTTACCATTATTATATCAAAATGTAAGAAAAATACATACATTTATGCAGATTCTTCATTATTTGATTTCTTTAAATATAACACAGAGCAATAATATTTGGTGGCAACAATTTGGAAAGTGAATCAATGCAAAATGCCAAAACAAAATTAATAGTCCTTCTGGGCAAATTGCTCCTTTGAAGTAAAAATTCTGTCAGCATTTTATGTTAATTATTCTGCCGCTACTTTTATGCTAGTAGTCTGCTCTTTTGCTAATAAAACTTTACATTTTTCAATTATAATTTGATTTTTATCTGTATTCTACAAAGCATTGTGCTTACCTACATTTGATGGTGTGGTTGACAAAGTTTCTAATAATTTCAGCATGATTATTATATGTTATAAGGTATTTCTCTGCTTTCCTAGCGTGCATTCGTGGCATAGTGGGCGTGCACGCTGGGCCAGTATTCCTGGGGTCCGTGGTTCGATTCCCGGGCAAAGCGATTGCTCATTTTTCATCTTGCCTGCTTCCAAAATTATCCTAATGTCTCTACAGTGGCACCCGAAGTAAAAGGGTGTTGGTTGAAAATTTTTCACACCCAGGATTTGGCAATTGGGTTCCCTAAAAAACCCAGTCGCTCTTTAAAAAGGGGAGTATATAAAGTATTTCTCCTGCCTTCATGCTGTAGTGGTTCTGCACGCTGGGCCGGTATTCCAGAGGTCCGTGGTTCGATTCCCGGCGAAGGTGATTGCTCATTTTTCATCTTGCCTGCTTCCAAAAATATCCTAATGTCTCTACAATGTCATTAAATACAACAATCATATTTTCTATAGTAAGTAAAATAATCTCGCTGTGTGTTAAATCTAACAAGCCTGCAATCTTAAAAAATTTATAACATGTGATACGCAGAAATCAAAGAATTGTGATAAGTTTTTAAGATAAAACATGACAAAAATCAAATTATAAATATCAATAAACCAAGAAATTAACATAAATGATCAGAAAATAGAAACAGGAATTACAAACAATAAAGGAAACAATGTAATTTTAAAATACAACTTACGGTGCAAATTATCTCAACAACTAGAACTCCAGTCAAAGGAATAGTTTTAAAATTGGGCTCTTCATCTGATATAAGAACACTTGACACTAAAGAAGCTTCATCAGTCTCGTCAAATAACTGTGCATTGTCAGCAGTAAAAAAATATCCCTGAAATTAAAAAGAAAATTTCTTTGAAATTTGTTTCTAAAATGAATACAGTCAAAAGTCTTTAATCCGGACTCGTCGGGACTTCGGCGATTCTGGATTATCGATTTTTACGGATTATAGATCATCAGTTTAAATCTGGTAAGATGGCATGCAGAAATTATAAAATTAAAAATATGAAACTGTAATTTATAAAATAATGAGCAATTATGATCTAAAGGGTATCAAAATTTACAAAAAAAGAAGCTTATAATTTATTTGTTTACTTTATTAAACATTTCTTTCAACGCGCGCATGCGTAAAGCATACATTACGCATAGCCGAAATTAGAAAATTGCAACCAGAAAACTATTTGATTTGTATTCGTGATATTTATAATGACGAGGAATTTGATTTAAATCATATCAAAGAGAGAGTACATCGAGATGAAATACTACATTTAGTAAGGAATTATAAGTCGAATAAATTAAAAACATCTGCCCTGAAGATTACGATAGTGCTGACAGATCAACTTCCAGTTCATTGCGTGCCGCGACGTCCCCCCCCCCCCGCGCAGAGCAGCATGAAATTGATACACAGATTTCGGAACGGTTAGATAAACAAAGGATATGTCTTTATCCATTTTTTTTTTTTTTTGTTGTTATTTAGAAAGTATATGTATGTAACAGTGCTGGATTGCATGTCAGCAAATATGTATTAACAGAAGCATGTAAATAACTACTAATGTATATCTGCCCTTGTTTAGCCATGTACAATGCTATTCTTGAAGATTCAAAATCACTGGACCCGGGCACTTTGGACGGGTGTCTACCCGGTGGCATTTGGTTCGCGGAACTGCCAACCGGATGGTCGAGGCGTTGGGTTTTGGGCGCCTTGTGCAAGCCTTCCATGTGGCCTCTCTGGCTTTACTTTGTATAAGGGCGGACGTGGCCCTATATGCTAATTAACTTAATAGTAAAGGGGTGGTGGCCACGTCCTCTGTCACTATCCATTTTTTGTAGCAATTCCACTTTTTGTTTGATGGACATCGAAACATACTTTCGTTTTGTAGATCCTTTGGGAGCTCCAGCATCGGAAATTCTATTTGACATAATCGAAAGTTCAAGCTTACTTTTATAAAATTGCTCTTACAGTCTGCAAAAAATAATAAGCCGGATCCAATTCGAAGATTAAGGAACAACGCAATCATCAACATTAACTGAAATAGATAATTTTAGCTTATACCGTCCGTTATACATTAAACGTGCACGTGAAAACATATTCTGCGCCTGCGCAGACGCACATGCGCAGTCGTAAAGGTCTTGCACGCACGCGTAAACGCCTATGTGCATGCGCAGAAAGATTTTAGCCTTGAGGTCCGGATTATAGATCATTCCGGATTATGGGTGTCCGAATTAACGACTTTTGACTGTAAAAAATGGGTACTTTTCCCTTATGTACCTGTCCGCTGGCTAGACCAATATCTAAATAGTCTCGACCTCTGGGGTAAATAAACTATCTTCACAGTGACTAGAACAATAGTTTATTTGGTACAGTCAAAAGTCTTTTATCCGGACTCGTTGGGACTTTGGTGATTATTGGTTTTTCCGGATTATAGATCATCAGTTTAAATCTGGTAAGATGGCTTGCAGAAATTATAAAATTAAAAATATGAAACAATAATTTACGAAATAAAGAGCAATTATTATCTAAAGGGTATCAAAATTTACAAAAAAAAAAAAGCTTTATATTTATTTGTTTACTTTATTAAACATTTCTTTCAATGTGTGCATGCGTAAAGCATACATTACGCATAGTCAAAATTAGAAAATTGCAACCAAAAAACTATTTGATGTGTATTCGTGATATTTATAATGATGAGGAATTTGATTTAAATCATATCAAAGAGAGAGTACATCGAGATAAAATACTACATTTAGTAAGAAATTATAAGCCAAATAAAATAAAAAAATCTGCCCTGAAGATAAGGATAGTGCCTACAGATCAACGTCCAGTTCATTGGCTCCGCGTTGTTTCCCCCCCGCAGAACAACGTGAAATTGATAAACATATTTCAGAATGATTAGAGAATCAAAGGATATGCCTTCATCCATTTTTTCAGCAATTCCACTTTTTGTTTGTTGGACATCGGAACATGCTTTCGCTTTGTAGATCCTTTGGTAGCTCCAGAATTGGAAATTCTTTTTGACATAATTGAAAGTTCAAGCTTACTTTCATAAAATTGCTCTAACAGTCCGCAAAAAATAATAAGCCGGATCCAATTAGAAGATTAAGAAACAACGCAATCTGCAACATTAACTGAAATAGATAATTAGATAATTTTAGCTTAGCTTATACCGTCCGTTATACATTAAACGCACATGCGTAAATGTATTATGCGAATGCGTTAACACATTATGCATTGACGCATGCACAGAAAGTTTGTAGCTTTGAGGCCCGGATTATAGATCACAGGTTCTGGCTCAGCAATTACCATACTGGTACTGTCTCTTCAGCAACTTGGTTGTAGGGATGTTACATTGTTAGATATGGAAGGCTGTCCTTGGGGGTTGGGTTTAACTTGGTTAAAACAAGGGGGGGGAGGAGGTTGATGTCTACTATATACGTTGACTTTATATTTCAAGTATTCAGATAGACTTTAACATTTTATGTATGTCTATCTCAATTTTATTTTTGTGTAACATTTTATGTGCCCCTGAGTTGACTGAAGGGGGTGGCCTCTAGAGGCTGGAGCATTTTTAACCAACTTGGCTATGTATGGCTGCCTCGAGCAGCTGGGTCTGGGAGCCTCTTCTTCTGGAGTTCTGTCCCTTATGTACCTGCAGTGTAACTTTGGCCCTTTTGATGATATACCTAGTTTTTCTAAAATAGTTTACAGATGGCAAACACATATACATACTATTTGGCATGTAATGGCTAATGTATCACCACCCGCCATGCACCCCAAAAAGTGCAGAAAATTACAAAATAAATGAATAAATAACAACAAATCTTTTTTTCTCACAGACATGAGTAACATACATATAATAGGATTTAAAAATAAAATAAAATTACTATATAATTTTCAGAATGAAAAATTGAGGTCTTTCAACTCAGTACTTCGTTACAGCAACCACCCTGGTCACATGCCAAAACTGAAAGATTAGTTGCCAGAATTAGCAAATTTAATCACCAGATTTTTTAACATGCAAAACATGTCATATTTGATTTTCAGACTGTTCAACTACAAAATTGTTTATGTCATATTATTGATTTGATATTTTTTTCTTCAAAATGTTAACATTTTAAAATTATAATCAACTGAAAAAGAAAAAGCATTTTTTATGATATTTATCATAAGCAACATATATAGTTTTCAAGCTCACTTTAGACAGAGATATCAGTCTCACTCTTGGCCATTTTTAACTTTGGTAAAAGTTTACAATTGGGTGCCCCTTGTTTTTTGGCGATTCTTTTTTGATGCCAAGATCGGGGCCAGGAAGACACAATTTCAAGATGGCCGCTACACAAAACCAAAATTAGAAGTCAAAGAATTGCATAAACTCTGTGTCCATGTACACATCGATCTGTTTTCACTTAAAAAAAATCCCAGAATTGCACAAACTAGGCATTGCGCAGTGCTTTAAATTTGACCATGTACACATCAATCTATTTTTATTTATAAATAATCAATAAAATTGTCACTAATCGAAGGGGCACCCAATTCTACACTAGAGCAACTTTTGACAATAAGCAGAAAATACTTTTTTTTTTTGTAAAATCCTTCATTATTTTTCCTCTTTAAAATGTCAACCATATTTAACATACTATAAGCCAACAAGCAGTTCATTTTGAAATACATAAACAAATCGGGTAAAGTGAAGAATCACCCACGGCTTGGCACATTTTTCAAAATTGCCAATTTGAAAGTAACAAAAAAAAATGTGAACTTTTGAGATTTTAAGACTGCACTTTTAATCCACTTACTGCAGTATATCACTTAGGCACAGCTTTAGTATTAGTCCTTTTTGGCGACATTTTGGAGCGATAAATGAAAAATTATGATAACCTTGGTAACCCTAAATACTGAGCTTCAAACATGCCGCCATTTCTGTCCACGTAACTTTAACGAATTTGATAGGTATCAGAGATTTGATGGCAGGAGGGATATATTGTGTGTTTTTCTTAAAGTTACTTTTGTGTTAGGAAAGTACAACATTTAAAATATTTTTTAAAAAGCCGAATTTTTGATAGTTAAAACTGGTGCTTTTAATATTACATCACATGAGTCTTGACATTTTTTCATATGTCAACTCTGCATATTATTATAAACTTCCCCCCCCCCCAAGGGAAAAAAAACACATTTTCAGTAGCATGAGCTAAACTCTTGGTGTTTCCTTTGCTAAGAAGATCAAAATCACCATGGTCTAAAATTACTTATTTATTTCATATTAGAACTATAGGGATGTGTAATTGCATGAATTCATAGGTTCAAATCAGGACCAAAATCAGGTTTCATTATTGCCTTTATAACATTTTCATAATTTGCCTGATTATAAAAAATATAATGTTGCTTAGATTATGGAATATATTGCTTATAATTTACAGTTCTCAAATTTTGTAAATCTTACAACCTAACAGCTGTATATGAATAACCTTCACTGAGTATTATTACTTTTATTAATAGTATGTTGACACAACAGTTGACTTTTTATTTTAAATTTTATGCAAATTTTCTACATTACTTAAACATTTTATCTAATAGAAATCTGAATTTTTTGTAATAAAAACTCTATAATAAAAGTAAGAGTACCATTTATATATAAAAATTTGACTACATGGCAAGCACTTAGTAAAGTTTAGATGTACAGAACAGAAGGCACACTTTGTGCTTACGACTCAGTCAACCACTTGTGGCAAGATAACTTATGATAACAATTAAGTTCAAATGTAAAATTTAAATTCAAATAAATTTGTAGCCCAAGGGCTGCACAAATCAGTTTAATGCAAAGTTGGTTAAAAACTTAACTGGCATGGAATTCAACTATCAGCAATTATAATGCAAGGCTGAAGACTACAAATCTTTTCTTATCTAGCAACCTATTAACGTGGCCTCAAAAGGCAAAATGCGGTTTGTTTTACAAAATTAAAACTTCATTTGGATTCTGGTGAGAAAATGGACGGAGGAAATTGACAGTAAAGATCCCAAGCATAAAATAACTGGTTACAAAATAAAGGAACGTTACAATATACTTTGTTCCCTGATTAATTATTCAGTACATGAAATAGTGTAATGCATTTTTGTTTGCATCACATACAAATTATTTAGTTTATTTAAATGCTTTCCAAAACTGACAAGATTTTGCAAACATATTGACCATATTTTTCGACCTATAGATGCAACACTTCTTCTCTTCAGAAGTAAGATTTAGAATTAAGAAATAAAAAAATAAGAGTGAATTATGAATAGAAAATAAATACATATGCTGGCTAGCAGAAGAAGGATGCCTTCATAAAGTATTTTAAGAGAAAATAGCTCAGATTCACATTACATCTACGGAAAACTACTAAAACTCCCATATAGCCAGCCTGAACTACCACTGTTCAGTGGCTATCACTGCACCACTAGTGGATTCCAATGACTGTTCGAATTTTCACAGAAATCATCATTTACGATGATTGTTGTATTATTACCATTGGTACAAAATTTACTCATTATGATAATTTAATTTTAGCTTTTAAATTATAATCATAAATTACTTGTAATAAATTGAGGGATTAAAAAATACACACTTCTTAATATTTTTACCATTTACAATATTTAATCATAAAAAATATTTCTAACACTGGTACAAAACTTGCCCATTATAATTGAATTTGATTTCCTTCACTTTGAAATATTTTTTTATTTTTTTTTTAATAACAGAATCTAAGAAACCAAGTGAGCTTTGAAATGCATTTATTAACCTTTTGTAAATTTCATTATTCATAAACATAAAAATTAACCTTTTGTAAATTTAAAATACTAATATAATAAAATATAAATATGAACTAACTACTTAAAATATTAATGTTTAATACATTATATTTTGTAATTAAAAATATTAACATTTTGTAAATTTATTACTCATAACATAATAATTGTCATAAATTCATTTACAGTAGTGTTTCAAGAATTAATCATTGCAGTACTAGAAATATTGAAAATTAGAGAAAGACTTTATTCTCATTAAGAGCTAATTTTTTAGGATTGTTATTTAGTCTAGATCGGGTTTTGTTGACAATCCGCCATTTTTTTCCGAACTTCAAAACCGGGTCTACCTTGGCGACCTAAGTTTGTCGCCAAATAAAAAAATCGCCGAAAGGACCAATACTAAAGCTGTTCCTTACAAGTGTTTTAAATTTTTAAAAAACTACTGACAGAATGCAATGTAATTAAAGAAAAAATTATTATTATTATTATTATTTTGTATCTAAAATATTTATTTCATTTTCCTATATCACAATATTAACATAATAAAAGATTTACAGTACATTAAAAAAGAGGTTTTTAATCATAAAAATATCCTTCATTACAGGAAAATCCTACTTCAAATCAGTATTTTTGATGAGTACTGAAATACTAGTTCCGTGACTTTAAAGAAAAGAGAAGGGGAGGGAGGGAACTTATTGTACATAAATGAAGTAAAACATCACATACAGTTTACAAGCCTACGATAATATTTATGTGAATTTTCATATTTGAATATGTTTATTATATTAAACATATTCAAAAATAAACAATTATTACATGTTTATTTTTGTGAGTGTCCAAAAATAATACTCTTCTTTCAGTTGATAATAATAAAAAGCCAAACTTACTCCTCCTCGGCTTCTCTGATTGTTCCCTAAGCTAACCATGACTTAGGAGATATTACGAAAATCTAAAATAAACACAGATCTCGACTGTATTGCCTGTTTATAATACGACATTGATTCCTGAAGTATTCAAATACATATTCATAAATTCCAAAATCATTACATTTTGGGAATTGCGCGTGCATGCTACGACATGTGACAATGACACAACTACGCTAATCGATTCTGCCGATTAAAAGGTAAACAATCCTGTCTATAAAACAGACATAGCAAGTAAAAGTAAATTTATGCTTTTTAAAATTAAGTAGTAAAATAAACCTTTAATTTGACATTTCATATATACAAAATAAAGATACAATGACAGAAGAAACGGTTAAATTCTTTAGCATTTAAACTTCGATAACATTAGACAGACAGACAGACAAAGTAGACAGATGTCTTGTTTTGCACCCGCTAAGTCTTTCTGCACCGATGGGCGAAAAATCAAGCATAGGTGCGAAGGAAAGGTATATAGAAAGAGGGGCAATTTCGTATTTGAGGAGAGTAAAAAGGAACTTCGTACATCTTGTACGAGTTCAAAAGGCCAGGAAGAAAAGATGGGACAAAATAAAATTTAAAATAAATGGCCCAAAAATAATAGAGGGAAAAAAAAAAAAAAAAAAAAAAAAAAAAAAAAAAGGGGGCCTATAGAAAGAAAAGGAAAAGAAGTAGAAAATATCCTAAAATACGATTGTGTCCATAAGTGTAGTTAAAAGGAGAAGAAACTGTCTTCATTTACAATAAATAGTGTCTCACAGGTGTGTTTGTGTAGTGAGTGTGTTTGGTAATGGTGAATAGATGTGTTACTGGGGAAAAAACAAATATTGACGGTGTTAAAATGCTTCGTATCAAGGTATTTAGCATGGAATATAAAGTAATATGTACGCTTGCATCCTGAGATATCAACAAAGGTCATCAAACAAAAGTATATATTAATTTAACCAAAGTAACTTATGCTACTTTCATTCTCAACATTTTCATACATTTTTCAAAAAGCAGCAGCAGACTAACAACATAGAACCATATACAATACAAGACCACAACCGCATACACCCAAAATAAATAAATAAATAAATAAATAAATAAAATAATATATATATATATATATATATATATATATATATATATGTGTGTGTGTAAATAACTGAGTATATGTATTAAAAACACAAATTAAACAGTATTTATTAATTTAACTATCATAATTTATTACAAGATTAATTATTTTACTATCATAATTTATTACTAGTTAAATAATGTTAATATAACACAATGAGGCACACTGTTATTTATATAAGCTCATAGTTCTAAAAATTCATTTAAGGCGGTGAAGAATAAACCATCCCTTACATATGAACATTTAACAGATAGCAAAGAACAGTATGAGAAAAAATCGGTGAGGTATAATATTATTTAAAGGCGAAACTATATTCAAGCGATCTAGAAAGAAAAGAGAATCCAGAAGATCCGAGAGGGAAATAGCGCGATGCCCAAATTATCCCTCTTATCCCCAAATTTTCCCTCTCTCGAGATTCCTTAAGGGCTTTGTAAGTGTTGACAGACGTGAACTGATAACGCTGGCGTCTGTTTCGAGTTGATACACAAAGGAAGCCACAAGCAATGGCAATTTCAAGTATTTTTTAATGCTTTAAACTAATGAAAAATTAAGATTTATTGATTTAAAGGCACTTATTTATAGAAATTTGATTTAGTTTAGATGAAAGAAAAGTACTTATCTTAAAATTCCAGGCTTTTGGAGTATATCCTTACATTGTCCGCTGTTTTATTCTCGTCAACATCGGAGCCGAAATTCATTGGAATGATATAGGTTTTGTAGGGGAAAAATAAACATTTTTCAAAGAAATTTAATTGATAATCACCAAAAGGAAAGGAAAAATTTTCACTTTTTTACGGAGCGCAGCGATCGTGCTGCCGCTTGCCTCGGTGATCACACCGCTCCCTCCTTCGATAACATTAAACAAATTCTGAACAACGTTGCCATTCTTAAAAACTTTGTGAAAGTTACTAAAAATTTGTCTTGCACTTTCCATCCTTCATATTTAAAAATTTTATTATTACTTGCAAGAAATGTCAAAAGTGTGAGAATTTTTACTTCTATAAATGCTTTGTTATTTTACAGAATAATGCTCAGCTGTCAAAATTCCATTTTTCAAATTAAGATTTAATACAAAATTATAAATTTTTAATGCATGCTCTTTTGTTTCTTACCGTGATCTTTTCTGTCACAAAACATTTTACAGAATGTAACAATGTACAACATTTGAAAATCCATTAGACTTTCAAATCAGAAATCTAGAGAGGAATTATTAAAAATTAGCTTCAAATCATAATTTCATAGACAACCCGTAAGTATTTTTCTGAAGCAAACTTCTTTATTGAACTTCCCAAATATCAAAGAACAAATTCAAACTGTCGGATATTTTGAAGAAAGCAGCATAACCAGACACTCATGTGGATCCATTACAAAATCTATGTTTCCAGAAAACTACCTAAAAAGGGAACAAAAGCAGCAATCAAAAACAATTATATGATATTTTGTACTTTGAAAATTTGAAATACATGGTGTTTGTTTGCTTTTTATTTTAAAAGTTTCTGGATAATCCTAGAGCTAGCCTTTGGGGTCCTATTTTATTCTACTACTTGATCACTTGCATAAGTCTTGAACCAGAATTGAAAAGGGTTTATTATGGTAAACCAGAAATTCGGCTGTATGGTTGTCATTCCTCTATGCAGACCACTATGATACTGTTGCGTGTTTCTTTTTCTGACACCAGTTGTTACGCTTTTCTTATCCTTCACGTTCGTACGGGGTTTGTATGGATTTGGAGTGAATAATGACGGCACTTAATGAAGTATCGAAACACACTTTATTTACGAATATTAATCAGAACAGCTCCAAAATCACTTTTACAGTCGCCGAACTGTTAGAAACACACTGATACGTTCGGCGACACAGCCTTCACACTGTTAGGCAATAACGGTGGAGACAGCTTCACTGCAAATCACCCGAGTATAGCTCCCAACTCTGCTCGGTCGTTCTCGGAACTCCACGTACTCTCGCGACTCTCCACGCGATGCACTCAAAGATACACAAGAGAATAGCTCTCGACTCAGCACAGTCTAAGACAAAAGTCGACGACGCACTAATTCGCGATGCACTAAAAGACTCTCTCGATGCACTCGACGACCAGTTCGGCGCTAGACTTCGAGACACTCGCTCAATGACTGACTATCAGCTCGCTAGACGAGGCACACACACACACGATACTAACTGCGGACCAGCAGGGTTTATATAGCTTTCGGCTTATGTTCGAGAACATTCTGGGCTAAACCGGTAAGAATTCGTTCCAGAAGGTTCTCCATCCGTCCATGGCATATTGCCAATTTTATCGCCAAATGTAGCAACCCTGCCTTCCTTTGCCATTATATGGCAACCCTAAAACTACTTTGCGGGGAAGCTATCTCACCTCGCCTGTACATTTCGTAATAATACTTTTTTCCCCGTTAAAGAATTTTCTCAACAGAATCTTCTCACACACACACACGATACTAACTGCGGACCAGCAGGGTTTATATAGCTTTCGGCTTATGTTCGAGAACATTCTGGGCTAAACCGGTAAGAATTCGTTCCAGAAGGTTCTCCATCCGTCCATGGCATATTGCCAGTTTTATCGCCAAATGTAGCAACCCTGCCTTCCTTTGCCATTATATGGCAACCCTAAAACTACTTTGCGGGGAAGCTATCTCACCTCGCCTGTACATTTCGTAATAATACTTTTTCCCCGTTAAAGAATTTTCTCAACAACAAAGCAGCCTATTACCAAGTTTTAGGGCCTTTCAGGTATCCTGATGAATTAGATATATATGTTTAAACTTGAATTTTAAAAAATACACTGAACCAAAATTTAAAAGAAAAGTTACAGTCTTGATTTCCGGTATTCATTAGAAACAACAAGAATCACTATTGAATAGCTAAGTTTACTGCATTGATTTTTTAGCTATCAACACCAGCTGCTACTTTGAAAAACGATAACAACAGAATTAAAATTTGAAAACAAAATAATCACGAATAAGTACTTGTTGTCATTAAGCATAAAAGAAATATAAGTATGAACATCAACATATTCTATTCTATTTCCGAATTCTGCTTCCTGGTTTCTTTCAAAAATTTGCCGCTCTAATTTCTGTCGTCTATTGCAAATGCATGCCTTACATTGGCTCTGGTACCGGTCCTGGCATCCAAGCATGCTCTTTCGGAACAAACAGACTGAGTATATAGGCACTAAATAGCCGACTTCCTTCTCCAAAAGCCAATTTTCTAGAAAATAAGTTACAGCATCATCATCTAAAGTAATTCAGACCTTAATTCCTGTTTAACCAAAGTTATAATGATTTCAGCACAGTATCTTGCATCCGTCAGATTGTTATTCTGAATGAGACATGACCACCAACCTATATCATTATTTCCTTATGACCGCCTATATTTATTTCTACCCAAACCATTCTCTTTAGCTGTGAAGATAGTCTGGCCCCAAACAGAATCTTCACTCATCTGGGACAGACCTTGAGTCCATTCTGTATTAGACCAACAGTGATGTTCATCCGTCCAATTCCTCTCCACTGTATAATGTTTTAAGGTCAAAGGAACACAAATCAGAAACTGCAGGTCCGTATGCATACAAAATATATTTATGAAGGCGATTTCATACGATTTGTGTGTTTCGTCCTGATATACCCCTTTACTCCTTTACTGGTGTGATGTATATTTAAAATAACTTTAATGGCGCTCATGCTATGCGATTCCGTTGTGATGCACGTGTTACTGTGCTAGCTGAATGTCATGTGAACTGTTTAAAATTGTAATAATAAAAGTTTTGAATTCTTGAGATATACTCATTAGTTGAGTCTTCTTTTAAAGTACAGAAGTAATTAAATTCAACAAACTACACAAGAAGTTACATGGTGTCAGGAGCAAAATGGATTTCAGACCACCTGCTCCGCTAACATTCTCCGTCGAAATGTTAAGGAAAAATGGAAAAAATGGAAGCAAGAGCTAGAAAACTATTTACTTGCAACGGAAAAAGATGCCAAGCCAGATAAGACTAAAATTGCAATCCTTTTGAATTTACTAGGTAGTGAAGGACTCGAAATTTTTAACACGTTTCGATTTAAGCCACCTGAGAATAAAGAGAAATACGAAGAGATCTTGAAGTCTTTTGAAGATTATTGTTCACCACGGCAGAATGTCGTATATGAACGTTATAAATTCTTTTCGTGTAGCCAACAAGAAGGACAAACAAGTGAATGTTATGTCACTCAGTTAAAGACTTTAGCGTCAACTTGTGAGTTTGCTGAACAAGAAAATTGATTGATTCGCGACCGTATTGTACTAGGCATTCGGGATAGGAGTCTGACCGAACGTTTGCTTCGAGAATCTAACCTAAGATTAGAAAACGCTATAGAAATACTCCGTGCCGCTGAAACAAGCAAAGAGCAACTCCGGAACATGAAAGATGATCCAGCGACTGTGAACAGCGTGAAGAAATATAGAAAACAGCAGCATCAATCAAAACAGCCAGTGCCACCGAAATTATCGTCGCAGCAGAAGCAATCAGCACTAGAATATGACTGCAAGAAGTGCGGAAGAAGGCACAAATATCGGGACTGTCCAGCTTTCGGAAAGACGTGTGCGAAATGCAAAGTAAAGAACCATTTTGCCACGAGGTGTCCCCCAAGAACATTTATGAAGTTGGAATGCCAAATAATGAACTTAGAATATATAATGAACATAGTGTATTTGTTGACTCTGTAATGATGAACCCACCAGTAAACGGGCATACTGAATAAGTGCAAAATCAATTAAAGATCTAACAAATTCTATTGATGAAGTAAATAAAGATATTCACAAGGTAAGTGAAACATGGGTGAAAAGTATTACAATGTATATAAATAATAAGTATTTCAAGGTTGATTTTAAGTTAGATACTGGTGCAGAAGTAAATATTTTGCCTTTGTATGTTTTAAATAATGTTAAACTTAAGCCTAAACGTAATGAAACTGATTTGTTCTTAACTGCATATGGTAATTTTAAGTTAAAACCAGAAGGTACTCTTATAATTAATTGTTCAACTGAAAGGCTTAAGAATGTACCTTTACAATTTTATGTTCTTGATGTAAGATCTAAGCCTATATTAGGTATAACAGCTATAACAGCTTGTTCTGCATTAAAGCTAATTGAAAGGATTGATTCTTTAAAGTGCAATATCATTAACAAAAATGATTTAATTGCTCAGTATAAAGATGTATTTACAGGCACAGGGCAATTTCCTGACGAACCATATCATATAACCCTTAAAGATGATGCAATACCATTAATACACCCCCCAAGACGTGTTCCTCAGGCTTTACAGCCTAAATTAAAAGATACTTTAGATAAACTTGAAAGAGAAGGGATAGTATCGAAAGTAAATAAACCAACTGATTGGGTTCAAAGTTTGGTTATAGTTGAAAAACCTAATGGGAGTCTGAGATTATGCTTGGATCCTAGAGATCTAAATAAAGTAATTAAAAGGGAGCACTATCAAATTCATTCTCCAGATGATATAATTAGTAGGTTAGAAGGTAAAAAAGTATTTTCAGTTGTAGATTTAAAGGATGGATTTTGGCATGTACCACTAGATGAAGCTAGTTCTGAACTATGTACATTTAATACTCCTTATGGAAGATATAAATTTAATAAAATGCCATTTGGAATATCCTCCGCCCCAGAAATACTTCAGAAAAGAAACCAAAAATTATTTGGTGATATTGAGGGTGTGGAAGTTTATTTTGATGATATCATAATTGCAGGATCTGATGAGGTTACTCATGATATAATTATCTCTAAGGTTCTTGAAAGAGCTAGGTCTCTAAATATAAAATTTAATCCTGATAAATTACAATATAGGGTACCGGAAGTCAAATATGTAGGCCAAATTATTTCTGAGTCAGGTGTAAAAGCCGATCCTAGTCATATTAAAGCAATTATTGATATGCCAACACCAAAATCAAAAATGGAAGTAAAAAGGTTGTTAGGAATGTTAAATTTTCTGTCAAAATTCATACCTAATGTATCTAAAGTTACTGCTCTTTTAAGAGAAATCATTCAAGAAAAGGTAGAATTTAATTGGGGAGAAACTCAGGAAGAGTCATTTAACAACATCAAACAACTGCTAACCAAAGCTCCAATTTTAAAAGTTTTCAGTGGTAATGAGGATATAATTATACAGTGTGATAGTTCGAAGGATGGCCTAGGATCGTGTCTAATTCAAAAGGGTAAGCCTGTATCATTTGTGACTCGCAGCCTGACTAACAGTGAAATAAACTATGCACAGATCGAAAAAGAACTATTGGCCATAGTATTTTCTTTTGAAAAGTACCACAATTTTGTTTATGGACGGAAAGTCACAGTGCAAAGTGATCATAAACCGTTAATGGCAATTGTTAAGAAACCATTGCATAAAATCTCGTCTAGAATGCAAAGGATGATCTTAAAATTACTAAAGTATGATTTTGAGATAAATTATGTTCCAGGTAATCAAATGCTTTTTGCTGACACTTTGTCACGAGCATATCCTGTGAATGAAACTATTAGTGATGATCCTGAAATGCTAAATGTTGTTCACATTATTTCAAAATATTTGCCTATGAGTGAAAGAAGAGTGGTGCAATTTAGGAAAGAAACTGAATCAGATCCAGATTTGCAAATAGTTATGAAATATATTAAAGAGGGTTGGCCTAAATGTTACAAAAAAGTAGATAGTAGTGTAAAAACGTACTTTAAAGTTAAAAATGATCTTTATATTAATGACGACTTGTTATTTATTAATGAAAATTTAGTTGTATCTTATGGGAGAAAAGATATGTTGCAATTAATTCATGAAGCGCACTTTGGGATTGAGAAATGTAAAAGTAGAGCCCGTGAAATTTTTTACTGGCCATGTATGACAAATGACATTGAGCAGCTTGTTTCCAAATGTGAAATATGTGAAAAATTCAGAAATAGAAATCAAAAAGAACCTCTAATACAACATGAAATTCCAACTAAACCATTCGAAAAAATTGCCCTTGATATCTTGCAATTTGGTAATCAAAATTACTTAGTAGTTATCGATTATTACTCTAAATGGATTGAGGTTTCTAGCATAAAAGATAAGACAGCAAATGAAATTATGATAAAGTTAAAATGCATCTTTGCCAGGTATGGTATTGCAAATGAAGTCGTTTGCGACAATAATCCCTGTAATAGCTACTTATTTAAGAAATTTGCTGAAGATTGGGATTTCGAACTTAAATTTAGTAGCCCCAGATATCCACAAAGTAATGGGTTGGCTGAAAAAGCTGTAGGAATAGTGAAAAATATCACGAGGAAAGTGCAAGATATAAGTGTAGGCTTAATGGAATATCGAAATACCCCAATTAGTGGAATAAATTTGTCTCCTGCACAATTGTTACTTAATAGAAGATTAAGGACAAAATTACCTATCAGTAATAAGTTGTTAAATACTAAGACAAACAAACCTTATTCTAAATTCTAAAATTAAAACTTCAAGCTAGGCAAAAATATTATTATGATAGAACCGCACAGAAACTGCCTGAGTTAAAACCTGGAGATAGTATAACCTTGTACAACTTTAGAACTGGGCAATGGGATAAAGGTGAAATAATTTCAAAACATAAAGCTCCTAGATCCTATATTGTAAGAAATTCAAATGGGGAAATATTGCGAAGAAACAGACGCGACATAAAATTTTCAAAATCACCTTACAAAGTTAATAATGATTATGATGATATAGTATTAGATAAAGAGGAAAATTCAAATGGAAGCCCTGAGAATGTTTCTGTGCCTGTTAATACAGGAAATCAACAGAATAATCTATCCAATAGTACAATAACAAGAAGTGGACGGTTGATTAGACAACCTTCAAGATATAGAGACTTTGTCATGGAATAAAATAATGTAACGTATTGCATATATCATTTTTATGTAACTTTTTTGTTATTGTATGTCATATTGTAAATATACTTGTATTGATATTATTTGGTATTTTTATTATTGTTTATAAACTGGAGGAAGGGATGTGATGTATATTTAAAATAACTTTAATGGCGCTCATGCTATGCGATTCCGTTGTTGTGATGCACGTGTTACTGTGCTAGCTGAATGTCATGTGAACTGTTTAAAATTGTAATAATAAAAGTTTTGAATTCTTGAGATATACTCATTAGTTGAGTCTTCTTTTAAAGTACAGAAGTAATTAAATTCAACAAACTACACAAGAAGTTACAACTGGTGAATGGCATTTCTACTTTGACACTTGGACGTTTTTGTCGTCCATGAAATTTTGCCTCTAAGCAAAACCATGGATGAAGAAGTTAATAATGAAGATGGTTAGAAGTTGCTAAAGACATTAAAAAGGAGATGGACAAGAAAGAACCAAAACTTCAGAAGCAGTAAAAAACCACAGCTGTAGATAAAATACGTTTTGAGGAAGGGAAACAGACAAAAATGATTCTACTTCTCTGATCCTCAAAATTTGTGCAGATGAATAAGATGCAAAATTTTCCAAATAACATCACCGTGATAAAGCAGTCGGCATAAGAACTTTTAATGATGATCCCATGCCTCACTTTAGAAACCTTTTAAATTATAGACAACAATAAATCACACTAGACACATTTTGAGTGAAACAGAGGTCCATTGAATTACATGTGTGTATCCAGAGATGGGTTTAAAACTAAAATCAAATTTGCTGATGTAAATATATTGAAACTGGAGAAACGGATATATTAATTTAATGAAGGTGATTTTAGTCCAACTGAAGGGCTGAAACTTCACGGACAACAATAATGCAGACAAAATATCTGCATATTATCATTAACAACAGAATTCTGGCAACAGTATATGTAAAAGAATTTTTTAACTCTA
The DNA here is from genome assembly GCF_044657685.1 of Stegodyphus dumicola. Taxonomy (NCBI): domain Eukaryota; kingdom Metazoa; phylum Arthropoda; class Arachnida; order Araneae; family Eresidae; genus Stegodyphus; species Stegodyphus dumicola. Next base: position 158,427,912 of record NC_140770.1, read on the forward strand.
AAAGAAAAAGTGAGAAAATTCATTTAAAAAAAATTAAATAGTGATTTCAAAGTCCCTCTGAAGCAATTATCCTTAAAAGTCAAAATAAAAGGAACCACGAGGTTTCAGAGTAGTAATCAAAGCATGATTACGAAGCAAGGTGAAAAATTTAAAAAAGTGTAGTCGATAAATCAGGGTTTCTCAACCAAGGGGGATTCGCCCCTAGAAAGGATTTCATAGTTTCAGGGAGCTGAATGTAGTCAGCCTTTTATTAAAATTAAGTATGCTGTTAAGTATTTAGTTTTACAAAATTAGCAAAGCAACAACCTTGTGTTTGGCTCAGATTTAGTCAAGATTTCGCCAAAGATAAGATTTCCGAGAAAGACTTGACTAAAGTCTGATCTAAAATTAATCTCAAGATTTAATCAATATCTCAGAGAGTTTGACCAAATTTACACCAAGCACAAGACTGTTGTTTTGCTAATTTTATATTTCACTGTTCTGTTTTTATTTAGTTTTAATCTATAAGTTTAAAATATTATTTTTATTCAACTTTTGGTTTTTACCAACATATTCTGTACTTTTCGTTGTTTATTTTATAAAGCACGTTAGAAAATAATTTATATCTAAATAAATGTTATAAGGCGTTTTCTTCCTTTCCGCATACACTCTTGCTGTAACTGGAAGAACATTAAGGGGTATTCGGGAGGTCCGGAGTTCTAATTGCCGACAAGGGTAGAGAGGATTACTTCAATTTTCTGACATCGATAAATTCTAAATTGAACTTTCTGCAGGTTGCTTCCCTTATATCTTCTTCAACGTGCGCTGCAGAGCTGCGCATTTCACGTCATTCGCATAACTCGGTAACTTACGGTTATTCTATATATATTTAAATATGTATAGGGATACAGTTAGTAATAAACAGTGATAAATTTAAATACATTGTAGGGTTTATATTTATTTTAACTAACATTTATTTTAAGCTATCTTTCCTGTCAAGCCTTTACTTTCCCTGGAATTGCCAATTCCAGAGTATGTAAATTTTAGTAGAACGAGCAGAGTATTCAAATTTTTAGCAGAAGTAATTTGAGTTAAATAGAAGGGAAAGAAGATTTGTAAGTGTGCTTCTTGAATCACGAGCGTGAAAGTTGCTTGGTAGAAAGTTTAAGAACCGCGCGTTTCGGCCTGTGTGCCTACTTCGGCAGTTAGTTGAATCTTTCAACTTCTTAATCAGAAAGTTTGCTGAATCTCAGCTGTATCTTAGAACGCGGTTAAGTTAATCATGTTTATAGAGCCTCGTAGGTAGTGACCTCGTTATTTATTCATCCTGTTATTTATTTTTATTATTATTCCTGTTATTTATTATTAGTTGTACTTTTCTATTTTTGTTACACCGCCGGGTCGGCGTAGTTTGCGAGCGTCAAGTGAACGCAACTGTAATTTCTAAAGTGAAATAAAAAGGGATTAAACCCTTCTTACGAGTTTGTGTAATTTCCAGTTCATAGCAGTCACTACTACTGTTGCGGACAAATTGGGGCCACGCAACATCACATTGGCGCCTGAACACTTTACGAACTGAAATGGCCGAAAACTGGATGGAAGCTCCTGTACAATTCCAACAACATGAAATGACGAACCAATTAGAAGGATTTGGATACCTGGTCCAGACGATGAGAGCATCGAACAAGCCAAACGTCAATTTCGACGGAAGAAATTCGGTAGCGATATTTTTAGAAGGCCTAGAAAATCATTTCCAGCTATACCCTGTGTCTGAAAGACAAAAAGTTGCCATTGCCACGTATGCACTAAGAGGACAGGCCTCACTATGGTGGAAGAATATAGGGAAATTTTTATTAGGATAATTCGGAGGCCAAACATATACCTTTGAAAATTTCAAAAGATCATTATTAAAGGCCTTCCCCATAGTGAAAGACCGAGCAAAGCTAGAAGCCGAGCTATATAGTTTTTATCAACGAAATATAGAAGAATTGACAGACTTTATTCTGCGAAAAGTTAAGCTGACGGATATGCTGTATGGGAAGAAACCCGACGCGGAGATTATTGAAATAATCTTACCAAGATTGCTACCTGCTGTCCAAGATTACTTCGAAATTCGAAACCCAAGCACCTTGCAGGAACTCTTCGAGTTGGCGGTCAAGTTCCAAAATCGCAGAATAGCGGAAAAGCTAGAGGGGCATCGTATTCTCAAGGTCTCCGAAGGCAATCCTCAAATCAACAGACCGGAAACACAAATCGCTCTTATGGGGGAAAGAGCTATCAAGCTAACTCATCGAAGCTCGAAGGTCAAGGCTCAAAAAGGAAATTTGGAAACAACCGTCCGCGTACCCAGAAGACAGAAGTTGAAAGGAAAGCTTTAAACGAGTAGAAGGGACTGTAAAAGCGAGGGTCCAGATCCCGGAAGTCTCGAAAAAACCCTCAAGAAGATACCTAAATACGGTGGTGGTAAAGAACTCACAATTACCGATTATACAAGTCCTGGTTGGGGATGTATCAGTAGAAGCCCTCATCGATACAGGGGCAGAAGGTAATTTTATGAGTGATACATTTTTTAAGAAGAATTTTAATAGGTTACGATTATTTAAAAATAAAAACACAGAAATCATAGCAGGGCAAGGAAAAACTTGTCAATGCATTGAGAAATTATCATTACAAATACAGGTAAAAGATGAAAGCCTCAAAGTATTAATTTTTGTGGTCAAAAATTTGCAGAGTCCAGTCATTTTAGGCATAGAGTTTTTAAAGGCCGCGAAGGCCAAACTGAATTTTCAGGAAAATTCGATTATGCTGAAAATGGATCGGAGGTTGGTGGAGCCAGTGAAACAACCGCAAGTGGACCTTAGCCATTTGAATGACCATGAAAGCCAAGCCATCCTGCAAGTGGAGAGTACTTTTTCGAACTTGTTTTCAGAACGGCCAGGTAATTGTCAAATTGTTACGCATGATATACAATTAACTGCCGACAAACCCTGTAGAACTAAACCTTACCGGTATGATAAGCAGAAAGAACAAATAATTGAAGAACACATTCAGGAAATGTTGAAGAACCAGATAATAACGCCCATAAATAGTGAGTACGCGAGTCAAGTCGTACTATGTAGGAAAAAGAATGATTTCCCTCCTTCGGATAAAAGGGCTTGGAGGTTTGCTATCGATTACAGAAAGCTTAATAGTGTTACTAAGTTCCCAGTTTACCCTTTGCCGGTTATAGAGGAAATAATTAGAAAGATTAAGTCTACGAGATACATGACTACGTTGGACTTAACGTCTGGCTATTATCAAATAGCTATGAGACCCGAAGACATACATAAAACCGCCTTTATCACAAAATCGGGCACTTATGCATTTTTACGCATGCCCTTTGGGTTGTGTGGGGCCCCGTCAACATTCCAGAGAGCTATGGACATTGTTCTAAAGCCTGTCCTAGGAAAATCGACTTTAATCTATCTAGATGATATAATTATAACGAGTAGTACGTTGGAACAACATATTAAAGATTTAGAAGAGGTTTTTAACTTATTAAAAGAGGCCGGTCTTACAATTAACGCATCAAAATGCAAGTTCGCGACTAAAGAACTTAAATATCTGGGTTATAAAATTTCGCAAAAGGGTATAGAAACTCAGGATTCAAAAATAAAAGCCATCAAGAATTTCCCACCTCCCAACACCGCCAAGAAACTTTCTTCTTTCCTTGGGTTATGTTCTTATTATCGGTCGTTCATAAAAGATTTTTCGAACATTGTTGAACCGTTGTTAGTAATTAAAAGAAAAAAAAGTAAGTTTACGTGAACAGCAGAAGCAAATACGGCTTTTGAAAGGTTAAAAGAAGCACTCATCAATGCCCCTGTTTTGAAATTCCCAAAAGGGGACGAAAACCTGGAAATTGCAGCAGTTGCGTCGGACTATGCCGTAGGTGCGGTTCTCATGCAAAATGGCCATCCTTTGGCATTTTTTAGTAAAACTTTAAACTTTACGCACAGGAATTGCACAGCTACAAAGAGAAACACATTAGCCGTATTAATGGCTGTACACAAATTTCGAGTTTATTTCGGCAAAGCGCCAGTAACAGTCTTTTCGGATCATGCGGCTGTTGGTAGACTTTACTCGGGGAAAAACCTAACGCCCAGGTTAATAAGATGGGCTTTAAAACTTCAAGAGTATAACCTAATAATTAAATATAAACCGGGTAAGGAAAACAATGTTGCTGACGCACTATCTCGTATAAAACTGGACGATGATGGCAATGAACTCAAATGCGCTGTGTTGACTTCAAAAATTTTAGATTCTAGAGAAACAATTATTACTGAATTGAAAGCTGATCCTGAATTTGGAAGTATCTATGCGTATTTGAAAGACCCCGAAAGCATTGAACACACAGATATCGATGTGATAAAAAGTAGAGCAGAAAACTATGAAATAATAGATAATTTATTGTTTTATACGAAAGCAACAAACGAAAATTTCGAATATAAACCAGTCATCCCAGCCTCGCTTCGATTAATCATTTTGAAGGAATTACACGACGCGAAAACAGGGGTCATTTAGGGGTCAGAAAGACTTTAAAAAGGGTACGAGAGGCGGTATATTTCCCGCAATTATACAAAATAGTAACTGCGTATGTCAGGTCCTGCAATCAATGTCAGTTAATAAATGATATTAATTACAGCCCGGCCGGGTACTTAAATAGCATTCGCGCTACATTTCCGAATGAAATTTTAGGCATGGATCTTCTTGGTCCCTTCCCCCAGAGCGAGTTAAATAAAAATCGTTTTCTTTTAATAATAGTAGATCATTTTTCAAAATGGACAGAAATTGTTCCACTTAAACGCGTGTCAGTCAAAACAGTCGCAGATGCATTCTTACACAGATACATTTTAAAATACGGTGCACCGATAAAAGTCATTAGCGATAACGTAAAACAATTCATTAGTCAAATATTTGAAAACATATGCACTGGACTTGGCATACGCCATATCAAAATGGTTCCGTATAGACCACAGGCAAACATAGCAGAAAGAGTGAATAAAAACATAGTAAAAATAATTCGCAGTTACGTGAGCACACATCACAAGCGCTGGGATGGCTACATAAATGAATTAGCTTATGCTTTAAGAACGGCAAATCACGATACTACGGGAAAAACCCCAGCAGAATTATTTTTAGGCCGAAAGTTAATTACGCCTTTAGATAAATTATTCTTTGTGCAACAAAGAGAGCAAGAGTTTAAACAGAAAGATGTGCAAAAACTTATTGATCAGGCGCTTAAAAGCTCGGATACGGCAAGAAATAAGCAAAAAGCATATTATGATAGAAAACGCCGTGAAGTAGATTTTAAAGTTGGGGATAAAGTGTTAAAGTGGAAATTTTCTTTATCAAGTGCCCCAGATAATTTCACTGCAAAGTTGGCTCCAAAATTTGAAGGCCCCTATGTAATTCAGGAAATCAAGGGAGTCGTATTGTACCTTAAGAACGAGAGAGAGGAAATCTGTAAAGCAAGTCCCAACCAGGTGAAAAAATATTATAATCAAAATGATTTTGAAATCCTTAAAAGTTTCTTGCAGGACTCAAGCGCAAAAGAAGTGGAAGGTCCAGAAGTAACGCCACCCGCTCCACCACCCAAGAAGCAGAGAACAGAAGAGTAACCTAGCCCCCCTACAAGTCATTCTAGGGTCTCGAAAAGAAGGAAGGAAAATGGTCAGACTCCAGCATTCAAGAAATGCAAGAAATCAACGCCGCCGCGTAAAGAATCTTTGGTAAATAGGAAAAGACCAGATACAACTTTCCACAGTAGAAAGTCTGCGTCGAGGAAACCACTTCCAGGGCCAGATAGTCAGGAGCAAACAAGGCCGCGGTTCACGAGAAAAAAAAAGACAGAAGGAGGAACGAAAAGATTGCCACCAACAGAAGAAATTCAAGCAAGATTCCAGACCGGAGGCCGCCAAGACCAGCCGTCCAGGGACAAAACGGAAAAGACAGGAACCCGAAGACTACCACTCCAAGAGGCCGGCGTACAGAGGGCGAAAAAGAAAAGTCACCATGGACGAAACTCGAAGAACCCAAAGGCGAAGATTGACTTCTATGAATTCCATAACTTGGGATCAATTCTGCCAGAAGAGGATGTCGGAGTTCCAAGCTTCGAAAACTCAAAGATAAGTTAAAATCTTCTATAAATTTTTTCTTTTGTTCCGAAATGTTATGCGTAAATACGAAGTTCTATGTTTTGACGGAAGTCAATTTGTCTCGGTTGAGACTTAGTTTTGTTTTACTTTATTTAGCTAACGCAAAAGTACTATTTTCTTTAAGTATAAAATCTAAGAGCAAGCAGTTCCTGTTGGTCGAAAGACTAATTCTGTTATGTTAAAGCCAAAATTTGGCCGAAAGTAAAATAACTTCGTATTCTTGTATTAATGAAAAATTTAGTTTCAGTGCCGCCAGCTTGGCTTAGAATGCGTGAAGTAAAATTTTATTTTTATCTTATTCATTTTATGGTAAATTGTAAAAATCATATGTATTAGAATTTTGTAAATATACGTAAATACTTGAAAGTTATGTAAAAGTAGAATTTAGTCTAGAAGCATAAAATTTTAGATGCTATAAGTAAATACTCGAAAGAAATGAATTCAAATTTAAATATTAAACTGTAGATAAAATCATGCTTTAGAGCGAAAGCCTGCATGTCTAAAGATGAATGAGGGGGAATTAGAATGAATGTGTTGCATAATCGAGAAAATATTGTTAAGAATTTTATTATTATTGTCTATTTTTCAAAAGTGTGTTTTTGTTTTATTATTGTGTGAAGTTGTAACTATATGTCTTTTCTTGTGTGGCAACAACGCTTCTGTAATTCTTCAATTTGAACTTTTGGATGTGTGCCAAGTTTGATGGCGTAATGCTCTGGTGAGAGCGTCGATTGATTGTGTAGATGAAACATGTTGTTTCAGAACGTCATTATTTTAAAATATGTAAAATAAATGTTTTGTTTTCTGAACTCGGATTATGCAAACGTTATTTAGTTTCAACATAAAAGTTTGGCGTCCGTTTGACAGGACGTTTGTGTGATTTCGAGTAGTTTTGATTTAGGCGTTTTGTTAAAATGGAGTTGTTAAAGGCAAAACGTAAAAGTGAACGTACTTCGTTTACGTTAACTACGAAGATTGTGGAAGAAGAATTGCCTACTTGTACGGATCCTGAGAGATTGCAAGTGTTGTTGGGGCAACTAATTGACAAATTTGAACGCCTGGACAGTACTCAAAGCAGTGTTTTAGAACAAACCAAGGAAGCTGATTTCGAAAATGAATTTAATACGGCTGAAGGATACAGAGATTCCTTTATAGCTTTAAAGGTGAAACTTCAGAATAAAATTGGACAATTGAATTCGATGAATGTTACTACAGATATTGCTTCAGTTTCGATTTCGGATCCTAAAGAAAATAAAAATAGGAAGTTCAAACTTCCTAAGCTTGAGCTGAAAAAATTTTCTGGAGATGCAAGAGAATTTTTAGGCTTTTGGAGCCAATTCTCCAAAATTCATGAAGATGCGGATATTGTGCCGGAAGATAAATTTTTGTACTTAGTGCAAAGTGCAGTACCTGGCTCAAAGGCAGCTCAACTTTTGAACAGTTTTCCTGTTACCGCCGCGAATTATCCTAAAGCTATCGAGCAGCTGAAAGAAAGATTTGGTAGAGAAGACCTTCTGGTGCAGATCTATGTAAGAGATTTGCTTGGGCTTGTTACAAAGAATGCTACAACAGGCAGAACGGCGTCGGACTTAGGAGTACTTTATGATAGTATAGAAAGTAAATTACGAGCGCTGGAAAGCTTAGGACGCACCAAGGAAAAGTTTGCTGATTTCTTGGGACCTTTAGTGGAGTCGTGCCTACCTGAGAATATTCTACGTGCCTGGGAGCGGAGTCGAACTTCTGAACAGGGACAGGAAAAGAGTTCTGAAAGAACGCTTGAAAAACTAATGTGTTTTTTAAGGCATGAAGTAGAATCGGAAGAAATGATTAGATTAGCACAATCAGGATTTACTCATTCTGTTAAGCGTCTTAATAAAAATGTTATTTCAGGTAATTCAGATTTAGCAACAGCTGCCGCGCTGGTAAGTACAAATGAAACCAGTAAAGGTAAGCAAAATGTTTGTATATTTTGTGGTAAGCCTCATATGAGTGCTAAGTGTTTTAAAGCTGAAAATATGAGCTTAAATGAAAAGAGGCAACTTGTACAAAAGAAAGATGTTTGTTTTTCATGTTTAAGAATTGGCCATTTAAAAAACCAATGTAAAGCCAATATTAAATGCCCCATTTGCAGTTGTGATCATATAAAATTTATGTGCCCTCAGAATGTTAGTTCTGTAAAACAAAATGACTATAAGTTGGATGTTTCCCTTTCTAATAATAGTAAGAGCGAGAAAGTTTATTTGCAAACTTTATGTGTTCAAATTAAAGTTAAAGATCGAGAGAGAAAAATTAAGATTCTCTTGGATTCGGGATCCCAACGATCATACGTTGGGGAGAAAATTATGAAGCGAATGAAAGCTGATCCTATTCGACAGGAGAAAGTAATTCATGGTTTTTTTGGGGAGAGGGAAACTGCGCCTGTAACCCATTCTGTTTTTGCTATTGACATAAGCAGTTTAGATAACACTTTTAGGTGTTGTTTTGAAGTTTTTTCTGAAAAAAACATATGTGGATTTGTTCCAACAATCAAGAATGCTCAGATTATAGAGGAATTGAAAAGCAGGAAAATTGAAGTCAGTGACACATTTTGCGAGGAAAGTGAAATTGATTTATTGATAGGTGCAGATGTCATTGGTAAACTGTTATCTGACGAATACCTAGAATTACCCTCTGGTTTAACTGCAGTGAAAACAAAACTGGATTGGACGCTTATGGGTAAAGAAAATTATACTGTTAGGGATAATGCCATAATAAGTATTTCCTTACATGTAAATAATGCTTCTTTGAAATCTTTATGGGAGCTTGAAGTTTTGGGTATTTCCGACCCGACGGAAAATAGTAAAGCGAAAGATGTTCAATGCGACTACGAGATTGATTTTCAGAATAAATAATCTATTCGGCCCGATGGTAGATATGAATTAGAATTACCCTGGAAATGCGAATCTACCAATTTATCAGATAATAAAAGCATTGCTTTGACACGTCATAAAAAATGATTAAGAGGGCAAAAGAAAATAATTCTTTGAAGGAATATCAAGAAGTGTTTAGACAGTGGGAAAATTTAAATATTATAGAAAAGGTTCCGGAAAAGAAATTAAACAATAAATGTCACTTTTTACCACACAGACCGGTTATTAAGACGAATAGTGAAACCACTAAGGTAAGACCCGTTTTTGATGCTTCATCTTGTGAAAAGGGAAAACCATCTTTGAATGTGTTTATTGAAAGGACCTAATTTAATAGAATTAGTCCCTGATATTTTAGACAGAATGAGATTTTTTCCTATTTTTCTGAGTGCAAACATAGAGAAAGCATTCTTGCAGTTAGGAATTTCTCTGAAGGATAGAGATTACTTGCGATTTTTCTATCCAAGTGATGAGGGAGAAATAGTGTATATGCACTGCAGAGTAGTTTTTGGAGTTTCCTGCAGCCCTTATCTACTAGGTGCGTCTATTAAACATCTCTTGGATAATTGTTCATCTGATTTTTTAGATGTGACTGACAAATTAAAAAATTCGCTCTATGTAGATAATTGTATTACGGGTGTTTACAATATTGAGGAACAAGAGGATTTAATTCAAAATGCCAAAAGTCTTATGTCGAGGGGCAGATTTAATTTACGGGGATGGGAGAGCAATGTTGCTTCCAAATATACTACAAAACATTCTGGGGACACACCTCTTTTAGGAATATTGTGGAATTTAGACAATGATACATTAAGGTGTAATATAAATGTAAATATGATAACTTGTGATACTAAGGTAACTAAGAGACTGATTCTGTCTATTGTACAATCAATTTTTGATCCAATTGGAATACTTGCACCAATAACTTTACTTCCAAAACTTTTGTTACAAGAAACATGGAAGTTGAAATTTTCTTGGGACGAGGTATTGCCTCATGATTTTGTAAGTAAATTTTTTGTGTGATTATCTGATATACTTTTGTTGAAAAATTTGGCAATACCCCGATTCATTGGAACCTTTGCAACAGTTGAATTGCATGTATTTGTCGATGCCTGCAAATATGCTTATGCAGGATGTATTTTCGCGAGAAGTGTTGATTCATGCAGTGTAAAAATTACTCTCTTAAGAGCAAAATCTAGAGTAGCTCCTATTAAGAATTTGACGATTCCTAGATTAGAATTAATGTCCTGTTGCATTGGATCACGATTATTATATTCTGTTTGTAAAGCTCTTAATGATTTTGATATAAATGTAACTTTGTGGTGTGATTCCACAGTCGCATTATGGTGGATCAGAAATCCTGGTAATTGGTCGAACTTTGTAAGCAATCGTGTTAAAGAAATTACTAAGTTGACAAAACCTGAATCATGGAGGCATGTGCCTGGTAATATGAACCCAGCAGATGTGTTATCTCGGGGTTGCTCTGCTAAACAAATGATTAACTCGGAGTGGTTTAAGGGACCTCTCTGGCTAAGAGAAAGCCCTGAATTTTGGCCTACCAATATTGTTTGTCAGCCGAGCGAAGCTGACTTGGAAAAGAGGAAGGTAAAACTTATTAATGTTAACTTTTCAGAGGATACCGCTCCTTGGTATGCAGAAAGAGTTTCTGATTATGAGAAAATTATTCGTGTAACCGGTTGGGTGTTACGTTTTATTTCTAACTGTAGGAAGAAGTCAAATTTGTGTAAAGAATCTAAACTAACTGTTGCTGAAATCATAAATTCCGAAAAAGTTTTGATTTGGTTGGTTCAAAGCTCAAATTTCCCTGACATTGGAGCTCTTAATCCACTTGATGTATTCATTGATAATGAAAAAATTATAAGAGTTAAAACTAGAATATTGGAACGTAAAGACAATTCTGAATTTTTAACACCAATTTTGTTACCGAGTAAATGTATCTTTACTACATTGTTAATTGAGTCAGTTCATAAGAAACATTGTCATGCTGGAACTCAAATGCTTCAATCTATTTTAAGAGAAAGATTCTGGATACTAAAACAACGTAAAACTGTGCGTAATGTGTTAAAAGGGTGTGTAATATGTCAACGATATAAAGCGAAACCGATGTCTTGCGAAGTGACTCCTCTTCCTGAAGATCGCGTAGGAGATTATAGGGCTTTTGAAATTTTGGGAGTAGATTTAGCTGGCCCATTGTTTTTGAAAGACGGTAAGAAGGTTTGGATGGCACTCTTCACATGCGCTGTGTACAGGGCAATCCATCTAGAACTGGTGACTTCGTTATCAACAGAATCTTTTCTTTTGGCTTTAAGACGATTCATAGCCAGACGTGGCAGACCACGAATCATTTATTCTGACAATGGGACTAACTTCCGAGGAACGTATAACGAAATGTCTAAACTTAACTGGGACATAATAGAGAATGAGGCAAAAATAAAGAGAATAGTATGGAAATTCAATCCACCAACAGCCTCCTGGTGGGGAGGTTGGTAGGAACGGCTAGTTCGCATGGTTAAAGAACTTTTAAGACGTTCTTTGGGAAAATCGGTTTTATCTTATGAAGAACTGGAAACCTTAATTTGTGATTGTGAGTCGGTAATTAATTCTCGACCTTTAACATATATTTCGGAGAACTCTGAAGATGCTATCCCTTTAACTCCGTCAATGTTTTTAATTGAAAATTGTACTTCGAATGTAGCAGATATAGATAAAATTGACTCTCAGCATTTTTTGAGAAGAATTAAATACCGCACAAAACTTCTTAAAGATTTAAGGAACCGTTTCCGAAAAGAATATTTGGGGCAATTAATAATGAAACAACCACAAAATAAAGTAACCCGGTTGCCTAAAATTGGGGAGATAGTCTTAATAGGCGATGATTTCAAAAAACGCTTGTATTGGCCTTTAGGTAAAATTATAGAGAAAATTCCTGGTCGGGATGGCAAAATTCGAACAGTTAAACTAAAAACTCAGAATGGGATTTTCATAAGGCCCGTTCAGCGTATTTATCCACTAGAGATACAACTAGATGAAAATTATTTAGTTGAAGAGCCTAACGTTAACGACGATAAGAAAAACGATCAGACTGACGTACAGCATATAAAACAGAAATTTACGTCGTCAGGACGGCTTGTTAAGAAGCCTAATGTACTAGACCTTTTTAATAGGATAACATATGTTTTTGAGTCGTTTGCCACTGACTCAAAAAGGGGGGAGGATGTTGCATAATCGAGAAAATATTGTTAAGAATTTTATTATTACTATTTTTATTATTATTGTCTATTTTTCAAAAGTGTGTTTTTGTTTTATTATTGTGTGAAGTTGTAACTATATGTCTTTTCTTGTGTGGCAACAACGCTTCTGTAATTCTTCAATTTGAACTTTTGGATGTGTGCCAAGTTTGATGGCGTAATGCTCTGGTGAGAGCGTCGATTGATTGTGTAGATGAAACATGTTGTTTCAGAACGTCATTTTTTTTAAAATATGTAAAATAAATGTTTTGTTTTCTGAACTCGGATTATGCAAACGTTATTTAGTTTCAACAGAATGTGTTTTGTAGGGTTTTCCACCTACACTTGAATTTTAAGAATGTTAAACATAGCTCATCGAGTTTCAGTATGTCGATTAAGGTGTGTCTATTTGGTCGTTGAATTCTAACAAATCATTGTGGTTAGGGAAAGTGTTGTAATACAAAAACACGAATATTCCCGTTTGACACCACACATGGTGGAGAACCAGGGTAAAGTTAAATTCATGTTTGAATACTTGAATGAATGTGAATTAAGCAGTTAATTAAGGAAAATAAAAGGATCGAAAACGAAAACTTTAAACGAAAAAATGAAAAAAAATCATAATGTATTTAGAAGATACTGATACTTATTCCTTCCAGATGCTGGAAGGAAGAGAAAAGATTGATTGCTGAAGACCAGAAAGGATCCTGTAAGAAGAGATGTAATTTTATTCAGCTCCAGAAATGATTGTAATCTTATACGAAACAGTTTGTTTTATGTAAACGGGGCTCTTGAGTTTTAGATCAGAGTGTGGAAACGTTTTCAACAGGTCGTTTCTAGGACCTGCTTCCAAGTTTACCAAATTCTGGCAGCGGCAAATGTAGGGTTTATATTTATTTTAACTAACATTTATTTTAAGCTATCTTTCCTGTCAAGCCTTTACTTCCCCTGGAATTGCCAATGCCAAAGTATGTAAATTTTAGTAGAACGTGCAGAGTATTCAAATTTTTAGCAGAAGTAATTTGAGTTAAATAGAAGGGAAACGAGATTTGTAAGTATGCTTCTTGAATCACGAGCGTGAACGTTGCTTGGTAGAAAGTTTAAGAACCGCGCGTTTCGGCCTGTGTGCCTACTTCGGCAGTTAGTTGAATCTTTCAACTTCTTAATCAGAAAGTTTGCTGAATCTCTGCTGTATCTTAGAACGCGGTTAAGAAGTGGAAGGTCCAGAAGTAACGCCACCCGCTCCAACACCCAAGAAGCAGAGATCAGAAGAGGAACGTTTATAGAGCCTCGTAGGTAGTGACCTCGTTATTTATTCATCCTGTTATTTATTTTTAGCTGTACTTTTCTATTTTTGTTACACCGCCCGGTCGGCGTAGTTTGTGAGCGTCAAGTGAACGCAACTGTAATTTCTAAAGTGAAATAAAAAGGGATTAAACCCTTCTTACGAGTTTGTGTAATTTCCAGTTCATAGCAGTCACTACTACTGTTGCGGACAAGTTGGGGCCACGCAACATCACAACATAGAGGAATATATTTAAATAAATATATATATATATAGGGGCATATTTAAATATATACTGGTATAGACATATTTAAATATGTCTATTACATATGTTACTTCATTTCAGTTCTAATTTCAATTCATTGTAATGTGTTACTTCATTTCAATAGAATTCTAACTACTTTTGTCAAAGTAGATGATATACTAAATAATCTATTAGAAAATAAATTTTTATTCTATTACTATGCAACTTTTGCGCAAGTTTTAGACAATTTATTGCGATTAATTAAAATGTTTACTTATATATATTTATATACACTGCCCGACGTTGAAAATGCAACACCAAGAAGAAGTGGCCCAAAAATTATGCAAATTTCAAGGTAGACACAAGTTACTGAGTTATGCGAATGACGTGAAATGCGTAGCTCTCCAGCGCACGTTGAAGATGATGCAAGAGAAGCAACCTGCAGGATGTTCAGTTTTCGCGCAGTTATTTCTTTTAGGGTATCAATGTTGAAAATTCGGTCTTGCCTTAGGGGACGTGTGTAATAGTAGAGAATGCCAGGCCATCTTCAATGGAGGCAGTCCAGCAGACAGACGATTTTATAGGGCATGGTGTTCGGACTGAGAAGGGAAGGTTGGTCCATACGGAAAATCTCAGCTTACACAGTGCACCGACCGTGGAGACGATGGTTGGAACAAGGAAATGTGGCAAGTTCGAGAGGTGCTAGTGCAGCCAGAGTGACGTCAGTTTGCCCGGATCGACGGATCCGCCGAAAAGCGGTGGCGCACCCGCAAGCCACTTCTACATCCCTTCTGCAGCATGGTCAAGACACCCGTGATGTTCCTATATCGTCTAGAACCATTTGCCATCGATTGATGGCTAGTGGCCTACGCTTGTGGCGTCTATTAAGAAGACTGCCATTGACTTCACATTATAGACGCCAATGTCTGCAGTAGTGCCGGACTCGAGCGATGTGTTTGACGGAATGGCACAGGTTCGTGTTCTCAGAAGAGCCACGCTTTTCTTTCTCAAATTATAGTCTCCACCTACGAGTATGGCAACGATGTGGATACAGGTGCAATCCGGCAGCAATTGTAGAACGCTCCATCCAGCGACAACGCGGCATCATTGTTTGGGGTGCAATTACGTAAGATTTCAGGTCACTTCTAGTTCGTATTCAGGGTACTATGACGGCCCAAAAATAGATGGATAATGTTCTGTGGCCGGTGACACTCCCCTATCTTCAAGGAGTGCCCGATGGCCTTTAGCAGCAGGATAATGCGCTACCATACACTACTCGCATCAGACAACTTTCTCTGCAAGGTGTGCGGACGCATTCGGGGCCACCGTTCTTTCCTGATTTGTCACCAATGGATCACATTTGGGATGTGATTGGAGACCATTTGCAGACATTGCCATTGCCGCGTTCAGAAAACGAACTGTGGCAAATGGTTGACAGGTAATGGAGAGCTTTTCGTCAGGACAGCATCCGTGGTTTCATTGACTCTGTACCTAGACGGGTTGCTACGTGTATCGACGTCCAAGGTAGTCCTAGAACCTACTGACGCCGTTCTCGCTCTGTATTATGCATACCATGTCGAAATAAAGATCACTTATTGTTCATAGCTGTCGCTCTGTTTGTCGAGTATTACCATTTCCTGGCCACTCCTTCTTGGTGTTGCATTTTCAACGTCGGGTAATATATTGTTACAAAATGTTCAGCCGCGGTAAGATAGCTTCCCCGCAAAGCGGGTTTAGGGTTGCCAGAAAAGGGCAAGGGAAGGCAGGATTGCCATATTTGGAGAGAAATAGCCCATTTACCAACAAAAATTGGCAATATGCCATAGACGGATAAAGAACATTCTAGAACGCATTCTTATCGGTTTGGCCCAGAATGTTCTCGAACGCAGGCCAAAAGCTATATAAACCCTGACTGTACGCGGAGTAGCAGTCGAGAGTGAGTCTCGTCAGTGCACCGTGTGTCTCGTAGTCTAGAGTCGAGTTGCCCGTCGAGTGCATCGCGAGTGCTAGCGGAAAGATTCTCGAGAGTACTTTGAGTTCGGAGAACGACCAAACTGTGTCGGGAGCCGTACTCTGGTGCATTGCAGACAAGCTGTCTTCACCGTTATAGCCTGATATCCTGAAGGCTGTGTTGGTTATTATTTCAGCATGCTTCTTGTAGTTTTTGACGACTGTGAACTTGTTTTTGGAGATGTCCTGAGTAATATTGACTAATACACTCATGTCCATAAATTAAGGATAATGCAAAATCAGGCAGAGGAAGAGTTAGAAGCAAAACAAATTTGACTTATTTGTAAAGCTTATTTATTAAACAAAAGGTAAAGAGCAAAAAAAGATGCTATATGTTTGATATTATTAAAAAAATTAGCGATTTTTCTCCCTGGAGCAAATTACAAAAAAAAAAAAAAAAAAAAAAAAAAGTTTGGTATAATTGTTAATACTGTAATGTATTTTGCAGTAATTTACAAAACAGACAATCTTCTTAGTAGAACATATATTTTATTTCTGTTCTCGGTGATAGACAAATTTCATACAATTCTTAAGTGGCAAAATTTTAACACTACTCCTAGCTGGCAAAATCTTCAGAATACTAAATCTTTTTAAAACAATATCTCACGTTGCTGATGTTTTAATACAAATACGGCGTTGCCACTTACACAATAATTATATTTATTTATTAAATAACAAGATATTACAACCTCTCCCCCCTCCAGATAAACTTTAATTTATATTTTTGTAAATTAAAGTTTACAGTTTTTAAAACAATAATATCAGCACAACACAGAATTAAAATACAAGCATTTAAAGGAGAATTAAACAAGAAGTAACATAATAATATACACTGAAGAAGAGAGGAAGGAATAAATTATTTTTTTTTATCTATATAGAGAAACAAATTATTTAATCAGGCCAGGGAGTACGACTTAATGCGTCTACATTTTTATGGTTTTTACCACTTCGATGAACGATCGTATAATTGTAGGGTTGTAGTACCGGTGCCCATCTCATAAGTCGTGGATTTAGACTCACATTATTTTTGAGCCAAACTAAGGGATTATGATCGGTCATGATGAGGAATTTAGTATGCTCGTCTAAATAACATTGAAGTTTCTTTACAGCAAATATTATGGCGGCGCATTCCTTTTCTGTGGTACAGTACTTTTTTTCAGTTTCTGTAAACTTCTTACTGAGGTATAATACTGGATTTTCATTGTCTCGTTCATCTTGAGCTAAAATGAAACCCATATTAGAGTCTGAAACATCAATTTGCAAAATAAACTCCTTATTGAAATCAGGCGAGTGTGATAAAGGCTTTTGTGGCAGTTTTGTTTCTTCAACAACTCGCTCTTGTCTGTTTAGTTTCTTTAAAAACTTCTCTTTGACTTGAATCTCAACTCCAGAACTTGGCGATTCATCTGGAACTTTTAACTGAGAATCGTTTAATTTTTTCAGTTCTTTCTTGTAAGATAGTTTTTGCTCTTTGCGAGATGAATCTTTGTTTTTATCTGCTACTTGCACTCTCATTGAATGTGGCAACTTTGAGTATCCTTCATCGTGTTTGTGCCTCTTTGCTAAGTTTTCTGACGTGTGCGTTGATTCTGAACGTATTTTTAATTTCTTAGCTTTAGAAGGACCTTCATGAGTTCTTTAATAAGAATTTCTTTGATCTGCTGCTAACGAACTGTCAAACACATCTTTACTTTTTGGAGAAGAAGGAACTGGGGAACTTGTAGAGGAATAATCAAACACATGATCCATAGAAGATGAATCGCCAGGTAAATAAGGCGAGTCAACTTCCATATAAATAACTTCAGTTTTCTCATGAAGAGATGAACGCTTAGACTGTTTGTCAGATTTCTCTGAAGCATTGATAGAGGCTTGACTCTTAGGAGGGTGCGTATTGACCAAATTATTCTGACTTTCAACAGTATTATTTGTTTGGTTCTGCATTAAAGTTGTGTAGTTCTGCATTTGATCCCTATATTTTTCAGGAATAACAATTAATTCCCTTTCATTTCCCTTTTTATCTATTTTCCTTTTCACCAACAATCCGTTTTCTTTTACTTTGAAATCATTTGTCATGCTGGAATTTTCATTTTTAGCTTGTCTAAGCAAGAAGGCTAGATCTCTACTTTGATTTTGAGATTCAATTAATTACTTAGAATTAACATTAATTACTTTCTTCATTTCTTTGTCTTCCTCATCAGCTTGCATTAAAATATCTTCATCAGTCTCAATAACAGACAGTGCTTCTGGTTTTCCCATTTCAGTGCCTCTACTTCGATCTTCTTCACGAGATCGTGTCAAAACCGCATTTATCTTTTCTAAATTTAAGAATTGTTTCTTTTTGAACAACTGAGCAGTTTTGTTACCCAATACATATCTGCCAGGATCATTTGTAACAACAGCTGCCTTTGTTTTTATATGACCAAGTTCAATTAATTTCAACTTCAGCTAACGGTAGACACAATAAATGGTCATTTAAGAGATATTGTACCCAGACATGTTCTCCAATCATTTTGGCTTTATCTACGTATTTTCGAGAAATAACATCTACTGTGGCTCCTGTGTCTCGAAGAATAGACATTTCATACCCATTAACTAAACCGTTAATTGTATACGTCTTTAATAAATCATCTTTCGAAAATACGCAATTTATCTTTTCATTTGGTTTTAAGCGAGGGCACTGAGGCTTAAAATGTTCGTATGACCCACACTCGAAACAACGTGGTCGATACCTTCTGTCATATAAATTTTCTTGGTTCTTGTATTGAAATTGACTTCTTTGTCGGTGATCTTTCTGGTATTTTGAATAATCCCATTTATCAGAATGCTTAAAATGAGGCGGATGCTCTATTTTTTTCACAAAATTATCATAACGCGGTTTAAATGATCCTTTGTTAATTTTCTCAGTCTGATTGACAGAAAATTTCGGTTTTATTGTTTTCCTCACATCTTCAAAATCTTCAATTTTCTTAACCATTTCAGTAAGTGAAATAATGGTTCTATATTGATCCATAAAATGTTCTTTGAAATCAGAAGAAGTACGCTTTTTTATTTGATCAGCCAGCGCGAGATCTTTTAGCTGTTCAAAAGTTTTAATGTTTAATCCGTTAAGCCATCCTTCTAAATAATTCTTTAATTCATAGTAGAAATCATACCAAGTACTTTCAGTAGATTTTTGGTGTTTATTAAATAGTTGTCGAAATTTTTCCACACTCAATTTAAATCGTTGTAACAGTAAAGTTTTTACATATTCATACTTTTACGCGTCCTCTTCTGGTTCTCTAGCAATAAGCTGAACAATGTCAGGAGGCAGCAATGAAATAAGTTGAGTCACTTGATTTTCAGCAGGTATATTCATTATTTTAGCTTGATGCTCAAATAACACCAGAAATAAACTTATTTCATCTTCTTTAGGGTTGAAACGTGGCATGACATCGTGAATTCTGATTTTTAAAGGCTGCTCAGGTAACTGCGTAGTTTCTACCGGCCATTGCTTCCAACTGAAGTTTCTGTAGCTCAAAGGCTCTAATTCGCTCTTCTCTTTCACGCTCTTCTTTTCTTTCCCTTTCTTCTCTTTCGCGTTCTTCTCTTCTTTCTCTTTCTTCTCTTTCGCGTTCCTTTTCTCTTTCTTCTCTTTCGCGTTCCTTTTCTCTTTCTTCTCTTTCGCGTTCTTTTTCTGTTTCTTCCCTTTCGCGTTCTTCTCTTCTTTCTCTTTCTTCTCTTTCACGTTCTTTTTCTCTTTCTTCTCTTTCACGTTCTTTTTCTCTTTCTTCCCTTTCGCGTTCTTCTCTTCTTTCTCTTTCTTCTCTTTCACGTTCCTTTTCTCTTTCTCTTTCTTTTCTTTCACATTCTTCTTTTCGTTCCCTTTCTTCTCTAATTGCAGCCAGTAGTTCTCGAGTAAACTCCTCATCATAATCGGGACTTTCAGTAATCAGTTTATGCAACTGAGCAATCTTAAATTCAGGTTTCACGGTTAAACCTAACTCTTCTGCTAGTACTTTTAAATCCTGTTTTTTACTCCTAGCTAAGAATGACATGTTGACACAAGTTACTTTTAATAGGCTTCCTTTTGAAATTCAATCTAAAAGCTCGTACTTGTATTAAAAATATATAATTTCTGGTGAGATTTAATTTCTCGAATACGAAATTCACACTAACCAATTGGAGAGAATTATTTAAACAACTTTGCCAGGTTGGCACAAAATAATTTAATACTACGTCAAGTTGACGTTTTAACTCACTATTCACAAGCCTCGTTAGCTATAACTATATAAACACGTTTGCCAGTTAGGCAATACAATGGAATTTTACCAACGTCAGTTTGACGATTTTACTATGTATCTCCACGCCTGGTTGGCGATAACAAAAACAATTTTTGCCAGTTTGGCAATACAACTTTTAGAATATACAATCTGTAATACGTCGGGATGACGTTACTATCTATCACACGCCTGGATGGCGAGAACTAAGAAAAAAATGTTTGCCAATTCTGCAGTATAATCAATTCACTCTACGTCAGTTTGACGTTGTTACTTATTTTCACGCGCCTGCTTGGCAACAAATTCAAAAACTAAGCTAGCAGTTCTTTTTTTTTTTTTTATAAATGCCGGAATGGCTTACACATATCAATTATCAACATAAAATTTCAATACAAATAAAGGTAAAGCATAAATAATAATTTTAAAATACTTCTTTACCACAAATATCAATTATAAATTTAAGCTGAATATTTTTAGTGTCAGTTATTTTTAAAAAAACTTACATGATAAACTATAATTCTGAAACAATCTATTAAAATTCAATAAAAGCTTTTTTAAGAAACCAAAAGTTATTCTTATCTTCAGAGATCAGCAGTATCCTGTTTTGACAGATTTTTTGCTCGGACGCAAGTTATAGAAGCACAGAAGATAACCTTTGAATGATCTGCTTCAAATCTGGCTTTAAAACGGCAGACCTCTTACATCCATTTCTCCTTGAAATAAACAAACTCAGCAATTGATATTAGCAAACTTGTTCTAAAAAATTCAGCAAATTTCTGGGATTAGGAGACCAGCACCATTTATTTGATAATTGCACTCCTAATTTCCAGGATCTCGGTGAAATCTCCAATTTATTAAGACTGTAATGTATTTTGCAGTAATTTACAAAACAGACAATCTTCTTAGTAGAACATATATTTTATTTCTGTTCTCGGTGATAGACAAATTTCATACAATTCTTAAGTGGCAAAATTTTAACACTACTCCTAGCTGGCAAAATCTTCAGAATACTAAATCTTTTTAAAACAATATCTCACGTTGCTGATGTTTTAATACAAATACTGCGTTGCCACTTACACAATAATTATATTTATTTATTAAATAACAAGATATTACAATACATTGTATGTCTCCCAGACGATGCAATACAGTCCGTACAACGCCTAGGCATGCTGAGTATTAAATTATCGATCTGATCTTGGGGGATATTACCCCACTCAAAAAGAAATGCTCTCCGAAGTTCCGGTAGACATGTAGGAGGAGGTTGATGGGTTGCAGCTTGTGCTCTACTGGATTCAAGTCCGGTGAGAATGCTGGCCAGTCCATACGGGTGATATCCTCCGACTGAAGGCATTCGCTTACGATATTTGCACGGTGAGGACGGGCGTTGTCATCCATAAACACAAATTGTGCACCCAATTCGCCCCGAAACAAACGTACATGTTGATCCAGAATGACGTCCCGATAGATTTGGCTTCTCGTGGTTCCAATTTGAACATGCAGGTCAGTTCTGGAACCCAGAATAATTCCACCCCAAACGAGCACTCCTGTACCACCGTAACGGTGTCGTTCAATGATGCTTTCTTGGTGGTAAGGGGTACCTGGAGCTCTCCATATGAAAGTCCGGCGAGAATCAGACTGCAAGCTAAACCTGGACTCGTCGGAAAACATCACACAAGCCAACTGCTGCGGTGTCCACAATGCATGCTCTCTACTCCAGGCTAACCGCAGGCGACAGTGAGTTGCAGTAAGTGGAACGCATCTGACAGGTCTACGAGCATATAGACCAATCTGCCCTAAGCGTCTGTACACGGTCTGCCTTGAAATTGTCGTACCAGTGGCTGAAGAGAGCTGACGAGAGAGGTCTGAGGCTGTGCTCCGCCTGTTTCTTTTGGTAGTAAGTGCCAAATACCGGTACTCATTCGGCGTTGTAGCTCTGGGGCGACCTGTGCTGTAACGTCTACTCACATTGCCATCATCTTGGAATCGTTGCCAAAGCCTGGAGATGACACTCTGGGCGATTCCAAGTTCGTCTGATACTTCCAGTTGGGTACGCCCACATTCCAGACGGCCGATAATTCTACCATGTAAAAAATCATCCAAATGCGTCCTTTGTGTCATAACTATTCGGTTATTGCACTGAAATGCTTATAAAGCGCCTGCGAACAATTTTACTTCTTTGCCTGTATTCCTTATATACCACTCTCTTACACTCTCGTCATTGTGACGCACCATCGGTGTCATATGGTTACTTCCTGAAATTTGCATATGATTCTTGAAGATATGTCTAGTGATTTTACAGGTGATATATTTATTTTAGAGTTCGATTTCCGCGTGACTCCGATTTATCCTTAATTTATGGACATGAGTGTAAATTGTTGTTCCATTCTTCAGCAAGTGTTGTCATCAATCACTCCAAATCCACCAACCCGTGCAGAAACGCAGCAATATATTTCAAGTTTTGGAAAGGAGTAGGGTGTAATAATTCACTGACGATGGTGAAAGTTGTGCATAAGGTAAGAAAAGGTTGCTTTATTTGGTTTTCAAGTTTTTGCCAAGTGAGTTTATTAATATTTAGATGCATTTTTATAAAATTCTATCCATAAAACCAATTTGAAATTTAATTTTGTAACATTG
The DNA here is from genome assembly GCF_044657685.1 of Stegodyphus dumicola. Lineage (NCBI taxonomy): Eukaryota > Metazoa > Arthropoda > Arachnida > Araneae > Eresidae > Stegodyphus > Stegodyphus dumicola. Next base: position 158,450,674 of record NC_140770.1, read on the forward strand.
CTTATCTTAAGTGAATCTATTTAAATTTAACTATAACTATTTAAATTTAACTGTTTGAATTTAAGGAAAAGAATGAATTATTGAGTCTTCGATCTTGCTAAAAAATGTCCTGCATTTTTAAGTTTACATTTTTTCTCAGTCAAAAATGTTTCTAAATTTTTATGTTATACATGTTAAAATAAGAGTAGACTCAGTTGAAGTTTTAAATGTACATGCAAATCAGAAATCATGCAAATCCTAATGTTTCGATGAAGAAGAACCGATTTTATTTGCGCCTGCGAGTGATCATTTATCTAAAATCTATTTTTCTAAAGCATTTTTAATATTTCTTCTCAACCGTATATTATTAAGGATGACATTAAATTTTTATTTCAATATAATAATAATAATAAGAAGAAGGTGTGATTCCTGTAATAACCTTACAGAAATAACACATTATTGGTTAGGTTAATTGATTAAGGCAAAGCAACTCAAGATATACTTGCCTATGGAGAGGGATGCCTTCGCGGAGGTGTTTTTAAGTGGCTTCTATTAATAAAATATATCAAATAAGCAGAGAGTTTAACTAGGAAATAATTAGGTTCTTCATAACGGAAATTTGCAAGTTTTTTACTTTCAAAATCATCTTACCTTCCCTTACTTAGATTTTATACGCAAGCTGAGCAAATTGTTGCGAAGGAAGATTATCTTTTAATTAAAAAAGTTAAAAGACAAAACAAGAATTTCTAAAAAAGAAACATACCGCACAATCTCTCTCTTTTTTTTCTTTTTAAAATTTTTCATGGTAAATTTTGTACCGAACGCAGCGCTGGTGCTATACTTTTTGTCGCACTTTTTGTGTTATACTTTTATTTTGTTTAATTTAATGTCATAAACTCTCCTACTCCGAAATTCTACCGGCCGGTTTCCTTCTCACATTCTAACATTTTAGTCTCCCGTCAAATTCGTCCCCTAGTGCAGGTGCATCGGTCGCACAGGCACTAACTGAACTAAACGTATAATTCGAATTTTCTTTCTGTTATACCTAAATTTAATTTACTTGAGGATGTACAGCTTTCTTTATGGTTAAAGTTATAAAATTATTAAACAGAAATAAAAAGTTCAGGTTTAAAATTAAAAATTTTTTTTCTTAGAAAAATGAACACAAATTGTTACGGCTAATTCTAAGAGAGTATCATTTTATAGAAAGGTTAAACTTTATTTAATTTCACTTCATATAAGGCACGCATTTACTTCTCCATCTCCCGTCTCAGGACATAAAAATCTTATCCGGGTTCTGCTTGCAGATAATTCTGTCTCTGGTAGAGTTTTACAAAAGGTAAAAAGTACAGCATTGTAAAAAAAAAGGTCGTTCTTTACAGGCAAAAGTTTTGTTAAGTTACAGAAATAAAAAAATTACACAAGAATTTCCTGTAATGTGAACAGCTTCAAAGCGATCTGTGGCGACTACAGATGAATTTCCTGTAGCATTACAGATAATGTTTCAGAAGCAGCGCGAAAGAATCACGTGACTCACTGGATATCAGCCAATCAGGAGAAAGGTGTTTGAAAGCTAGTCGCAGAAAAAACCATGGCTGAATGTCTGTTGGTTGTATAACGGAAGTAAGTAAGAAAAATTTTACAATTACTGTTTGAAATATTTTTTGTTCATTTTATGCAGATTATTCTTATGCACTGGTATATGTATTAAGTAAGTATTTTAACGTTTAAGCTTTGCTATTAATTAATATCAGTGTTCGTAATGTCTAATGAGCTGAAAGAGTACAAAATATTTATTCCAAATGCAGATCTAATAGTCGTATTTTGTCATTGTGCATCCGATAAATTACTCGTTAAATTGACCGTATTATTTAAACCTAATTATTCCAAAATTTAATCACTATTGTGGTATTTAATTGAAACAGTAATGTGGTTGTTGAAAACAAAATTAATCAAACATTACAAACAAAACAAAACAAAATTAGCGTTCGTTTGCAATCGTCTGACCAAAGAACGTTTGACATCGTTTTCCCGGCAGGCCTTGCGAGAAAAGTTTATGTAAACATTTAGAATTCTAAATGTAATGTATATATGTTTTGCTTATTAGCTTTAGTTTATTCTTTTTCTACGGTTACCTGATTAATTATACTTGGTTTATAATTCAGTCTAATATGTTTATGTACGAGATGTGTTATGAATTAAAATTACAAAAACTTGAACAACACGGTCTTGCGAGAATCTCGTTTATTCTTTAGTGTAATAATATTTTTCCGGGGGTATTAATTTCTTACTATAATGTTATAATTCCAAAATGAAGTACTTATATTGATTAAAAATATGTCGCATCATACTTTTCGTAATGTTTTGTTTTACTAATTAGATGCAACTTAATTGTTCCATATATTTTAATATACCAATATCAACAGGCGAAAGATGGAAATGACCTAAAATATATTTTCTAAAAATTTGTTAAACTAGTTATAAACGAAAAGTCAAATTTTGTACATTATTTCCAAAAATATCATTTCATTAACATTTTAGAAATGGCAAAATTTATTATATTGTACATACAACTACCATTGCATACTTATAAGTTCTTAAACATTTAATGTAGAATTTATGTTTATGTTTATTTTATTTTGCACAGTTTTAATACAGTTTTGAAGTATGATAGTCTTGTTACTAGGATAGCATAAATCTGCTAGTACAAGTTTAATACATTTATAGACAAATGTTTCTCTCATTCATGTAGTAAAAGGGCCCACCAGCGGTCGAGCGGTAAAGTCGCTGAACACTGGTAGTGTGTGTGTGATTATGGCAAAGCCTCGAGGGCTATCTGCCTAAGGAGAGCGATGCCTTCGTGAAGGACTTTCTAAGGGAAACTGGCTCGTATACACGTTACACATGGGGAAAATCACGAAAACACCCATGCAGCCAGCCCGTTCGCGGGATTCGAACCTCGGACAGACCGAACTACCAGTGTTCAACGACTTTTACCGCTCGGCCGCTGGTGGGGCGAACACTGGTAGTTCGGTCCGAGGTTCGAATCCTGCGAACGGGCTATCTGCATGAGTGTTTTCCTAGTTTTCCCCATGTGTAACGCATATATGAGCCAATTTCCTTTAGAAAGTCCTCCACGAAGACATCCCTCCCCTTAGGCAGATAGCCCTCGAGGCTTTGCCGTAATTAAATAACCTACCGAATCATGTAGTATAATATATAAATCATAAAATAAGTTTTCTCAAAAATAAATTATGATTGTTTATTGGAATTTAAAACAATTCTGTATCTGTATGTCAGTATTAAAAATAAAGTAAAAATAAATTTTTAATGAAGCAATTGATTTTAGCATGGAAATGCAAGCTATTTTTCCTTACAAAGCCGTCCATGAATATATACTTCCCTTTAGGCTGATAGCCTTTGCATGCTTTGCCATATTCTATCAATCCAAATGATGCAAATATGCAAAAAATTTTACTTTCTTTGAAAGTTAATGCAGGAAATAAAATTCAATGCATTTGTAAACTACATTAGTTCATAGCTCGGCATTTTAATTGCTCAATGATTTACTAGTCCAAAGTAATGCAGAATTCAGATATCGTTCAAATAAAAGAAAATTATGATGGTCTGATTTTTAGACGTATATATGAAGATTTATTTTTTTTAAATATTATTTTAAGTTAACCAAATTAAGAAAATTAAAGAAATAATATTGTGATAGTAGTAGTTTATCCATGATTACTTTTCATTTGTTATATTCCTACTGAGATTGTGTCCTTTGGAAATTAAATTATTCACCTAATTCTCCCGTCTCAATTTTCGGAAGATAAAATTAGTAAAAATAAGTGGGAATATGGCATCAAGAGCATTAGATATACTCATTTTCTTGAAGCTGTTCACTATTATTATTTCATCTATGATACACCATGCACCCAAAATCCACTAGCAAATCAGTTAGTAAGATGAAAACGACCACTACGCGGACGAAAAATTTAGGGTAACTCGTTTTGTGAGCGGCTTAGAAGACAAACATTACCTGAATCATTAAAACAATTTCAGAATCCTGTGCTAAAAGAAAGCTAGGGGGGAAATGTTGCCTGAGTCCTAGTGATTCATTTGTTTTTAACCAATCTTATTAATTAATTAATTAATTTTTAATCAAATTTCTAAACCAATATTACATATTGGTATTGGACCAATATGTAATATTGGTTTAGAAATTTAAGGTAATAAATATAATATTTTTCGAATGCTAGAGCAGTTCGAGAAATTTATTCAAGTTATGAATTCTGAATATAAGTATAACTAATTAGTTATTTTATGAGGAATGCTGGTTAAATTTAAAAAGTGATTGACTGGGGTAGTTTGTCGTAATGAGACTATTCACTGTAATCCAATTTTTAAAAGAAGTTAAGCTGTTCTTAATTACTTAAGATATTATAAAGAAATATGAATAAAAGTGTTATATAAGCACATTTTTAAAACATCTATTAAAACAATTTTTATAAACTTTTTAAGAGCATAGTTATGATTTTAAAAGCAATGTTTTTTTCTTTATTTAGGAGACATGGTTTACATGTGCTGAGAGGGAAAAACCATTCATTTTTTCCAAGCAGTCAAAACGAATTTTTATGAAATGTTATATTGTGTTATTTTTTAATTATTTCTTTTTTCAGGTTTTATATAAAGTTTATGAATTAAGTAATAAATTATTTTTACTTCTGTATTTTAATTAGCACATTATTTGCTTCATAGTGTTTCACAATAAAATTATAAATTCAATAAACGTTCTTAATTAACATGCTGTAATATATATATATATATATATATACATAGGGCATAAAGTTTGTTTTCTGCTGTCACATGTACATTTCACAATTTTGTATGCAAATCTCGAAATTTATAATAACTGGGAATACTTTTTAATATCACTTTCAAAATGGTAAATATTAAGCTTAGATTTATCACATATCATGTTTGTAAAAAATTATAGGTAAAATTAAAATGCATTAAATTTTAAGCTAAACTGAAGTATTAATTTTTTTAACAAATTTGTTAAAGGCATAATTGTATTAAGAATTTTAATGGAAGCGATGCTTTGAAAATAAGGTCAGTTGGTGAAGTTTTATGCTTATTCAAAAAGCATGACGTTAGGTTTTTAATGGAAGACTTCTATCTGTTAATTCAAAGGAAATTATTTGAAGGTAAGGTAAAAAAGTTATGCATTTACCATCTATTATTTCAAACAATAGCAGACTGTTGACAAACACTGAGTGCAGATAAGAATAAAAAGATTAGTTGGACATTGTAATTCAAGCGTATGAACAAAATTTCGAATTCCTTGTAGTAACAAAATGAAATTCATTGCTATGTTGAATTCTTTGATTTACTGAAAATATCTTTTTTTCTAAAAAATGATATTTAGGAGAGAATATAATATTTTTTAAACATAAAGAACAGCTGTTCTGAGTTCTTCATAGAAATATTTCACAAAATGTCTTTTATTGTAATAATATGATCATATCAACATGCAACACTTTATTCATATAAGTTAAATCTAAAGCAACATGTGTCTATTTTAGCTAAAATTACTAAAAAGGAAGTTCTAGAACATATCTTATTAATTGACACTAAAACATGCAAATAAAACATACTGTTTTTTTCCAGCTATTTTACAGGGCAAATATAAATTCCAGATGCCTTTCCATTATTTTATGTTGTAGAGACATTAGGATTTTTTGGAAAAGCCGGAGAGATGAAAAATATGCAACGGACCTCTGGAACACCGGCCTCTGGAACACCGGCCCAGTGTGCAGAACCACTGCACCAAGAAGGTGGGAGAAATTCCTTATATAAATCCCCTTTTAAAGGGCGACTGGGGTTTTTAGGGAACTCAATCGCTAAATCCTGGGTGTGGAGAATCGTCATCCAACACCCTTTTAGTTCGGGCGCCACTGTAGAGACATTAGGATTTTTTGGAAAAGCCGGAGAGATGAAAAATATGCAACGCTTTCGCCGGGAATCGAACCGCGGACCTCTAGAATACCGGCCCATTGTGCAGAACTATTACACCACGAAGGCACGCCAAGAAGGTAGGAGAAATACTATTCTCAGGTCAAATTGGCTAATTTAAAAAACCAAACTATTATGCTTCACTTGCATATCTGTATAATGATATCTGTATGTGTATATATATATATATATATATACACATACATACAGATATTATTCTTTTACTCAAAACATATTACATAATTACTTAATGGGATATAAGAGGGAAATAATCTGAAATCTTTACAGATACAACCATTGGAATTTTACATAAGAAAAGTATCTTCTACTCACATAATAACTTGCTGTAATAATACAAGCAAATAACCTGTAACGGTTACAGCTATATCTGTTGAGATTTTACATCAGAAAAACATGTTCTTTTTACATAATTATTTGCTGTAATATTACACGCAAATAATCTGTAACCATTACAGATATATCGTTTGGGATTTTACATGAGAAAAATATGTTCTACTTCCACAACTATATGCTGTGATATTACAAGAAAAAGATCTGTAAGCATTACAGGCAAAATTCTTGTAAAGTTACAAAGAATACACCTGTTTCTGTTACTCAAATAACTCATGGCATCCCAGTTTCCATGAGTTTTCTTAGTAACCTTACAGATTTTTTTTACAGTGAGCTATCGTAGGCTTGTGAATTTAAATAATCTCTCTGTAAATATAGTACGTGAAATATTTTAAAAAGTACACAAAAGAGACTTACTTTCTGAAATTCTTAAGTTAAGTAGTATAGAAATTCTAGCAGCTAGAAATTCAGAATGCCAAAGAACCCGAAATTATGAAAACTCATAAACTTTTCATACTGAATAAGCTTCTAAATGAGTTATTTTTTTAAAATAATTACTGCGTCGTAAACATTAGATAAAGTATTTAAAGAAAAACAACAGAAGCAACAAATAGAGCTGAAGCCGAGAGTATTCCATTGAAAAGAAATTCTACAGAAGTTTTTTTCCGTTTTGTAATTTCGGGAAATAGTCTGTTACAAGTACAGACAGGCAAGGATTTTTTTTATTAAAATGTGTGATATAAAGGTACATTTTTCTGTGGTACATTATAACACTGTATTTGAGTTCCATTAACAAAGTTGAATTTAATTTGCATGTTTCCTATATGATTGGTTTCGTCACAGTGTCTCTCATTTTTAGTTGAGTGACACATGGTTTATTTATTTATTTACCATCAGATGAGCAGCTGCACCGCCTTTAAGACATTCAGCTTTTATGCTCAACTGATGGAATCATCTACTAACTGTGTTATTATACGAGGGGTGACCCAAAAAAAAGTTTACAAGGCAAATGAAGAAGTATTTATTAACAATAGAAACAAGATACAAATGGGAATCAAGAGACGCATCTGGCCTTCAGTTTTCCACATAGTCGCCAAACCTGTTTAGGCATTTGTCAGAACGATTTGAAGAACCAACTTGTTTATCCCGTCTTGGTAGTAATCAGGGCCCTGCTCATTGAGCCATTTCTCGGCAGCTGTTTTCACAGCACCGTCTGAGGTGAAACGTGTTCTGGATAAGTATCTCTTCAACGCCGGAAAAATGAAATAGTCACTTGGAGCCGAATCGGGGCTGTATGGGGGGTGATTCCAGACCTCCCACTTGAACCTTTGCAGCAATTCCTGAGTCTGGCGAGCTGTATGGGACCTGGCATTGTCATGCAGAAGAATGACGCCTTTGCTCAGTAATCCAGGCCGTTTGCGTCGGATGGCTTTACGCAATTTCGTTAATTCGTGGCACAACAATGATCGGCCTTAATGGTATGCCCACGCTCCAAATACTCGATTAGGATAACACCAGTCGTATCCCAGAAAACGGTTGCTATCACTTTATCAGGACTTCTGTTCCTCTTGACTTGCTTTGGAAACATGAACTGTCCTGACTCGGAACAGGGAGCTTACTCAAGCTATGTTCAATAAATTGTGAAGTAGACAATACACACAGGAAGGGTATACGAAACTCTTTATTCTTTCTATCTTTACAGGTATTTCCGGAACTTCGGAATACAGAGACGAACCACTTGTGATCTGAACGTAAGAATATAAAAATATTAACTAAAACTCTAACTAAAACTAACTTTGGATTAATATACAAGTGCCTAACTTTGAGATTGGCCGTTATTTAACAAAAATCCGTATGTAGTACAGAGAGCTGCTAAAACTACGATACATTTTAAATTATCAAGAGGACTAAACCTCTGGCCTTGAAGGCAACCAGCAACCGAGTAAAACTACTATAGCAAGCGGCTTGCTTCCAATAACTCCTTCCTCTCTCTTGCTTGGCAAAAAGCCACAACTTAAGTACTTGGCGTTAGTAAGACAAATTTGCATAAATATGTTAAAGCTTTTAATTCTGGCCGGAAATAGAAAATAAGAAGTGATAGTAAAGATTTAAAATAAAATAAACGTTAGTAAAACTTAGGATCCTTACATACTTCCCGCCAGAGTTAATTAGTTTGAAACTGAGGTCTGAAACGACCTTGTTGAAAACTTTTAGCTCTAGAATCTAAAGCGAGGCCAATCTTTTACAAACATTTCTCACTAGAAACTAGAAATTAAAAAAAAATTTGATTTTACATTATCAGCTCCATGGACAATTACTTTTCATCTGTACTGCATCTAAACAGGAGCTTTTAGTTGAATCTGGTTCCTTCCAGAGATCTGGAAGGAAAACTAGTTTAATGAAATGTTACACAATCAAATGGCAAGTAACATTGTAAGGATCTTAAGTTTTACTAACGTTTATTTTATTTTAAATCTTTACTATCACTTCTTATTTTCTACTTCCGGCCAGAATTATAAGCGTGAAGGTTTTTATGCAAAGTTTGTCTGGCGAACGCCAAGTATTTAAGTGTGGCCTTTTTGCCAAGCGAAAGAGAGGAAGCAGTAAGTCAACGCAGGCCGCTTACCTTAGAAGTTACGCAGTTGCTGTTCGCCTTCCAGGCCAGAGGTTTTAATCCTCTTGATAAATTAAACGTATTGTAGTGTTCACAGTCTCTGTGCTACATACGCTTCCTGTTATTATAAGGCCAATCTTCCACGTGTATTATTCTAATGTTAAATTAGAGTTTAGTTTTATTTTTATACTTTTTTACGTTAGACCCCGAGTGGAGGGTCAGTGTATTCCGAAGTACGGAAGTTATTGTATATAGAGAAAAATAAAGGGTTTTGTATACCCTTCGTCTGTATCCTGTCTACTTACCACAATTAGTGAACATAGCTTTAGTAAGCTCTCTGTTCCGAGTCAGGTCCTTGTATGTTCCCGAAGAAGGTTAGAAGGAACATTGAACCTGATAGTGGCGCCCAACGAAGAAGAATAACTATGGCCGAGTTTCAAGAAGAACGTGTGCTGCCTGCAGAAACGGCTCAGAATCCAGAAATGCCAGCTGCCGCCCTGGAAGGATTCGGTTACATCGTCCAGACCATGCGCGCTTCGATGAAACCAGAAGCAACGTTTAATGGAAACTCACCGGTAACCAGTTTTTTGGAAAAATTGGATGACCACTTCATGCTCTACCCCGTGCACGAGTTTCAAAAAGTTACCTTAGCTACCAGCGCTTTGAGGGGCCAAGCGCTTAACTGGTTCAAATGTATCGGCAGAAGTCTCTTGGGTCAAGCAAGAAGTCCCACCTATACTTACGAAAATTTCAAGACTGCCCTACTAAAAGCCTTCCCTGTTGTAAGGGATCGTGCGAAATTAGAAACGGAACTTTTTAGTATATATCAACAAAGAATCGAAAACCTCTCGAGCTTTATTTTAAGAAAAATTCACGTTTTCAAGCTCTTGTATGGAAACCGTCCGGATCCTGAAATAATTCAAGTGATTTTGCCGAGGTTACTGCCCCAAGTGCAAGACTTTATTGAATTAAGAAATCCGACTACACTGGAAAAGTTATTTGAGCTAGCAATCCAGTTTGAAAGTAGAAGAACGGCGGACGTCGAAAGAAGACGCCAATATCAACAGCGAAACCAATTTGGTACGCCAAGACTACAGCAAACTCAAGCATACGGCTACGGAGAAAAAGCGAATCAGTGGGCAAGGAAACCCGAGCATTCAAAAACAGCCGGCGAACGTCGACAGTTCAATAGCAACCCAGGAAAAAAGTCTTAAGGCCAGGGGAAAAAGAAGGAAAGCACGGAAAGGAAAAATAATTTAAACGTCGTCAAAAACCATACCGGTATGATAAGAATAAGGAAAAAATTATAGAATGGCATATTACCGATATGCTACGTAAAAAGATCATAACGCCCATCTCAAGTAGTAGTCAACGCAGGCCGCTTACCTTAGAAGTTACGCAGTTGCTGTTTGCCTACCAGGCCAGAGGTTTTAATCCTCTTGATAAATTAAACGTATTGTAGTGTTCACAGTCTCTGTGCTACATACGCTTCCTGTTATTATAAGGCTAATCTTCCACGTGTATTATTCTAATGTTAAATTATAGTCCTATGTTATTAAATTATAGTTTATAAATTATAGTCCTATTATATCCGCTAGTCCGGTGGTTTTATGTAAGAAAAATAATGATTATCCTTTGGAGCATCCAAAAAGGTGGAGATTCGCTATTGATTACCGTAAATTAAATTCCATAACTCAAGCTGTAAGAATATAATCTGGTAATCAAGCACACCCCTGGAAAGGAAAATATCGTAGCAGATGCCCTATCAAGGATTAAAATAGACGAACAAGACAATACCGTAAAGATGGCAATGCTTAGAGCATGTACAATAAATTCCCGAGAAACTGTAATAACCGAACTGGGTAAGGATCCTGAGTTTGGAAGCATTTATGAGTATTTGAAGGATCCTGAAAATTATAGCCACCAAGATATTGTGGCGATAAGAAATAGGGCGGCCCATTACGAACTAATAGATGGTCTATTATTTTATACAAAAACTACGAATTCCAACAAGGAATTTCGACCTGTTATCCCAGCTAGTCTTAGATTAAATATCCTGCAGGAGCTCCATGACAGCCGTTTAGCTTCTCATGCTGGTATTCGAAAAACTATCCAACGCGTACGCGAGGCAGTCTACTTTCCTGAACTGCAAAAGTTAACAAGGGCGTATGTCCAGTCCTGCCCAACATGTCAAGCCGTTAATTATATTAATTTCCGCCCGGCCGGGTTTCTAAATAGTATTAAATCCGAATTTCCAAATGAAATAATTGGCATCGATTTATTGGGCCCTTTCCCAAAAAGTCAGTTAAATAAAAGTCGCTGTCTCCTTGTTATGGTTGATCATTTTAGTAAATGGACCGAAATTGTTCCCTTAAAACGAGCCTCCGCGAAATTGGTTACCGATTCTATTTTAAATAAATATATTTTAAGATACGGGGCGCCCCTAAAAGTTATATCGGATAATGGTCCTCAATTTGTAAGTAATATATTTGAAGACATGTGCCAAAAACTGGGCATACGTCATTTAAAAATGGTCCCGTATCGGCCGCAATCAAATATAGCGGAACGGGTCAACAGAAATATAGTGAAAATTATCCGTAGTTATGTTAAAAATTTTCATAAAAGCTGGGATAACTATGTCAATGAATTTGCTTTCGCCCTTAGGACCGCAAAACATGATACAACGGGCAAAACTCCTGCTGAGTTATTTCTAGGCAGAAAGATTATAACACCGTTAGATAAACCTTTTTATGTGAGACAAAGAGCCCCAGAATTTAAAATGGGTGATATAGAAAAACTAATAAAAGAAGCAAAAAAGAATACGGAAGTAGCACAAAGAAAACAGAAATTATATTATGATTTGAAACGACGGGGAGTAACTTATAAAGTAGGGGATGAAGTTTTAAAAATTAAGCATTCACTTTCTTCAGCACCAGAAGATAAAACTGCCAAATTTTTTCCACGATTTGAAGGACCATATGTTATAGAAAAAATAACTCACGCTGTTGTAGTGTTAAAAGCCAGAAATGGTGAAACCTGTTCCGCAAACATTGATCAAATCAAGCCCTACTTCGATCATAATAAAATGCAAATCTTTTCAGATCTTTTGCAGGATCCGGCACGGCAGACACCGCAGGTACAAGTTCCAGAGGTGAAAAAACGACAAGTACAAGGGCAAGCCAATGAGAGACAGAAGCAAGTGAAAAGAAAATTGCCCCGCGGAAAAATGGAAGGTAACAAGAAAAAGAAGCCGTTCCACCGTCCAGAAAACAGAGTTCACGAACACCCCCAGAATGAAGAAGGGAGAAGGACGACGTATGTGAAGAGGACCAGGAGAAATGACGGCAACTATAACCCGGCTTTAAAACGGAAGATCTACTCATCCGACAGAACTCTCCGCAGCAAAAGTCGCCGAACTGCGGAACGGCCATCAGCGGCGGAGGAAAAAGTACAAGAAAAATTTGAACGGCCAACAACGAGGTCCAAGCAGGATCACGACAGAAGTTTCCCGGTTCCGCCAAGACCAGCTGCCATCAAACGGCAAAGACCACAAGCAGAGGAGAAAAGGAAAGTATTCAAGGGTGGCCGTACTGGTGAAAAAAGGAAGCTTCCAGAGGAAAGCACTGAAGGGCGAGCCCGTACAAGAAGGAGGATAAACCAAGCTACTATCTGCAGTACCTTTAAAGACTGGACCCAGAAAAGGATGTCCGAATATTACAAAGATAAGTAAAATTTTATGTTACTTTGCAAACTTAAGTTAATCTTTCATTCTTACTGCAAGTGGCAGATTTCAAGAAGTTTTACCTCATGCGAGGTCTACCTTTATCGCCAAAAGGGCGAGAAATGAGTAGTGACCGATTTTCGTATTATGTTGTTAAATTACTCGTGCGTAAAACTAAAGTTGATGTATAATAGCGTTGTGTAAAGACTTAAATATTGTAAAAAGTTATTGTATAAATTTTATTTAAAACATTCTAGCAAGAAAGAAGTTTTAGTCTGAAAGACTTTTTGAAATGTAATATTATTTCAATGTAGAAAGAATTGGCACTTGCTTTGAAAAGAATAGAAGTTAACAATGTACTACTAATGTATGTTTTCAAATGTGTAAAATTAACGGCATGTTGATATGTTCTTATATACATGTGAACTGTTATTTTAAATGTTAAGAAATACCGTGATATGGTAAAAGTGAAAGTAATGTTAAAAATTTGTTATTCGTGTGACTGTAAAGATTAAATCATGGCGAATATGTGTTAAAGGTTGAATGATGTAGTTAGGCTCTCTGACGCTACACTTTAGAGTTAGCCACTTTTAGAATAGTACCTCAGGGTTTAGAGTTGAAAGTAGGGTGTGTTAAGAGGTCTCGTTATGTTGAATTTTAACACGTTAGTGTTTTGATTGTAGGAGGAAGTGTGGCACACGTAGACAGAAACACATTCGTGTTTGGTGTTCTTTTACAACACATGTCAGAGAGCACGGGGAGAGATAATTAAAATAGTCATGAATGAAATAAGAATGTTAAGAGCAGTATAATTCTATATGTTACTTGCCATGTCATTGTGTAACATTTCATTAAACTAGTTTTCCTTCCAGATCTCTGGAAGGAACCAGAATTGAATAAAAGCTCCTGGTTAGATGCAGTACAGATGAAAAAAAGATTGTTGTATATCCTGGGAACTGCTATTGTAACAAATTTCTTTCTGTTAAATTTCTAGTTTCTAGCTAAGTTGTGTTTGTAAAAGGTTGGCCTCGCGTTAGATTCTAGAGCTAAAAGTTTTCAACAAGGTCGTTTTAGACCTCAGTTTCAAACTAATTAACTCTGGCGGCAAGTATGTAAGGATCTTAAGTTTTACTAACGTTTATTTTATTTTAAATCTTTACTATCACTTCTTATTTTCTACTTCCGGCCAGAATTATAAGCGTGAAGGTTTTTATGCAAAGTTTGTCTGGCGAACGCCAAGTATTTAAGTGTGGCCTTTTTGCCAAGCGAAAGAGAGGAAGCAGTAAGTCAACGCAGGCCGCTTACCTTAGAAGTTACGCAGTTGCTGTTCGCCTTCCAGGCCAGAGGTTTTAATCCTCTTGATAAATTAAACGTATTGTAGTGTTCACAGTCTCTGTGCTACATACGCTTCCTGTTATTATAAGGCCAATCTTCCACGTGTATTATTCTAATGTTAAATTAGAGTTTAGTTTTATTTTTATACTTTTTTACGTTAGACCCCGAGTGGAGGGTCAGTGTATTCCGAAGTACGGAAGTTATTGTATATAGAGAAAAATAAAGGGTTTTGTATACCCTTCGTCTGTATCCTGTCTACTTACCACAGTTAGTGAACATAGCTTTAGTAAGCTCTCTGTTCCGAGTCAGGTCCTTGTATGTTCCCGAAGAAGGTTAGAAGGAACATTGAACCTGATAACATGAATACTTATATTTCTCTTTTAAAATTCTTATTTCATTTATGACGTTATTTAATTATCTCCCCGTGCTCTCTGACATGTGTTGTAAAGAAAAACACCAAACACGTGCGTGTCTATGTACAAGTGTTCAACACAACCGCCTGCAATCAAAACACTAATGTGTTAAAATTCAACATAACAAGACCTCAGAACACACCATATATTCATCTCTAAACCCTGAGGTACTATTCTGAAAAGTGGTTAAATCTGAAGTGTAGCGTCAGAGAGCCTAACTACATTCATTCAACCTTTAACACATATTGACAATAATTTGCTCTTTTTACAGTCACACCAATAAGTTAAAATTTTTGGCATTACTCTAACATTTTCAATTTTAACATATCACAGTATTTCTTAACTTTTAAGATAACAGTTCACATTGTATACAAGGACATATTAACATGCCGTTAATTTTACGCATTTTAAAACATACATTAGTAGTACATTGTTTGTTAACTTCTATTCTTTTCCAAGCAAGTGCCAATTCTTCTACATTGAAATACTACATTTCCAAGCAAGTGCCAATTCTTCTACATTGAAATACTACATTTCAGAAGTTTTAGTCTGAAAGACTTTTGAAATATTACATTTCAAAAGTCTTTCAGACTAAAACTTCTTTCTTGCCAGAATCTTTTAAATAAAATTATATACAATAATTTTTACAATTGTCTTAAGGTACCTTTCTCAAAAATTATCAATGCTTTTACAATATTCAAGTATTTACACATTCCTATTATACAATAATTTTAGTTTTACTCGCGAGTAATTGAAAAACATAATACCAAAATAGGTAACAACTCATTTCTCGCCTTTTTGGCGATAAAGGTAGGCCTCACATGAGGTAAAACTTCTTGAATTCTGCCACTTGGAGTAAGAATGAAAAATTAACTTAAAGGTTTCAAAGTAACATAAAGTTTTACTTATCTTTGTGATATTCAGACATCCTTTTTTCTGCCCAGTCCTGGAAAGAGGCGAAGACTACCGTCTGGTTTATCTTCCTTCTTGTGCGGGTTCGCCCTTCGGTTCCTTCCTCCATGAGCTTTCTTTTTCTTCCAGTTCGGTCACCCTTGAAGACCTTCTTTTTAGCATCTGCTTGTGGTCTCGGCCGTTTGATGGCAGCTGGTCTTGGCGGAACCGGGACAACTCTCTCTCGTTGTTGCCTAGATCTCGTTGCTGGCTGTTCAAACTTTTCTTGCTTCTTTGCATCTGCAGCTGGTTTTACTTCATCAATTCGTCGACATTTGCTGCGTAGACTCCTATCCGATGGGTAGATCTTCCGTTTAGGAGCCGTGTTATAGTTGCTGCCATTTCTCCTGGCTCTCTTTGCATTAGTCGAACTTCTCCCTTCTTCATTCTGGGGGTGGTGGTGCCCTCTCTTTTCTGGTCGGGGGAACGGCTTCTTTTTCTTGTTACCTTCAGTTTTCCAACGGGGGAACTTTCTTTTCAATTGCTCCTGTCTCCTCATGGCTTGTCCTTGTGATTGTCGTTGTTCCATCTCTGGAGATTGTGCTTGCCGTGCCGGATCCTGCAAAAGATCTTGAAATATTGGCATTTTATTACGATTATAAAATGGTTTTATCTGGTCAACGTTTGCGATGCAGGTTTCACCATTCCTGGCTTTTAACACCTCTACAGCCTGAGTTACTTTTTCTATGACATATGGTCCTTCAAATCGTGGGTAGCATTTGGCAGTTTTATCTTCTGGTGCTGAAGAAAGTGAATGCTTAATTTTTAACACTTCATCCCCTACTTTATAAGTTACTCCCCGTCGTTTCATATCATAATAGAGGTTCTGTTTTCTTTGTGCTACTTCAGTGTTCTTTTTTGCTTCTTTAATTAATTTTTCTATATCACCCATTTTAAATTCTGGGGCTCTTTTTTGAACATAAAATAATTTATCTAACGGCGTTATAATCTTTCTGCCTAAAAATAACTCAGCAGGAGTTTTGCCCGTCGTATCATGTTTTGCGGTCCTAAGGGCGAAAGCTAATTCATTGACATAGTTATCCCAGCTTTTATGAAAATTTTTAACATAACTACGGATAATTTTCACTATATTTCTATTGACCCGTTCCGCTATATATGATTGCGGCCGATACGAGACCATTTTTAAATGACGTATGCCCAGTTTTTGGCACATGTCTTCAAATATATTACTTACAAATTGAGGACCATTATCCGATATAATTTTTAGGGCCGCCCCGTATTTTAAAATATATTTATTTAAAATAGAATCAGTAACTAATTTCGCGGAGGCTCGTTTTAAGGGAACAATTTCGGTCCACTTACTAAAATGATCAAACATAACAAGGAGATACCGACTTTTATTTAACGGACTTTTCGGGAAAGTGCCCAATAAATCGATGCCAATTATTTTGGAAATTCCGATTTAATGCTATTTAGAAACCCGGCTGGGCGGAAATTAATATAATTAACTGCTTGACATGTTGGACAGGACTGGACATACGCCCTTGTTAACTTTTGCAGCTCAGGAAAATAAACTGCTTCGCGTACGCGTTGGATGGTTTTTCGAATACCAGCATGAGAAGCTAAAGGGGAGTCGTGAAACTCCTGCAGTATATTTAATCTAAGACTAGCTGGGATAACAGGTCGAAATTCGTTGTTGGAATTCGTAGTTTTTGTATAAAATAATAGACCATCTATTAGTTCGTAATGGGCCGCCCTATTTCTTATCGCCACAATATCTTGGTGGCTAAAACTTTCAGGATCTTTTAAATAATCATAAATATTTTTAAATTCGGGATCCTTACCCAGTTCGGTTATTACAGTTTCTCGGGAATGTATCGTACATGCTGTGAGCATTGCCACCTTTACAGTATTTCCTTTTTCATCTATTTTTATTCTGGATAGGGCATCTGCTACGATATTTTCCTTTCCGCGGGTGTGCTTAATTACCAAATTATACTCTTGTAACTTGAGTGCCCATCTTATTAACCTTAGGATAAATTTTTTCCTAAGTACAATCTAGTTACCGCCGCATGATCAGAATACACTGTTACTGGCGCCCTTCCCAAATAGAGTCGGAACTTTTGCACTGCTAACAGAACTGCAAGTGCCTCTCTCTCAGTCGCGGAATAATTTCTTTGTGTTTGATTTAAAGTTCTACTAAAAACTGCCACGGGCTGCTGATTTTGCGAAAGTACAGCTCCTACCGCATAATCCGAAGCATCCGCTGAAATTTCTAAATTCTCATCGTTCTCAGGAAATTTCAAAACAGGGGCTTGCGTTAATGCTTGCTTTAATTTTTCAAAAGCACTATTGGCTTCTGCCGTCCACGAGAATCTTGCCTTTTTCCTTTTTAATTTTAACAATGGTTCAGCAATAGCTGCAAAATCTTTTATAAAGGACCTATAATATGAACAAAGTCCTAGAAAAGAAGAGAGCTTCTTCGCCGTATTTGGCGGCGGATACTTTTGCACAGCGATTATTTTTGATTCGTCCGTCTCGATTCCTTTCTGAGATATTTTGTAACCTAAGTATTTTAATTCAGGGGCTGCAAATTTGCACTTCTCGACATTAATTTTTAGACCGGCCTCATTTAATAATAAAACACTTCTCTTAAATCCTGTACATGTTGGTCCAGATTATCACTAGTAATAATGATATCGTCTAAATAGATAAATGTGGTCTTTCCTAGAACAGGTCTTAGCACAATGTCCATACATCGCTGAAATGTTGCCGGTGCCCCTGAAAGGCCAAACGGCATACGCAAGAATGCATAAGTACCAGACTTGGTTATAAAAGCAGTCATAGGCACACCTTCTGGTTTAACACCTATCGTATCGATACGGCTTGTGGCGAACTGGCAGTGAATCTCCTGTGTCGATACTATGGTTAGTAACTTGAGTATATCCGGGAATATCACTAAATAACGAAGCAAATTAACTTACCACTTGGCGAATTTTTTGTTGCTCTCCCGTAGGCAGGTGGTTGAGATTTAACGTGGGTGGTTCTCTTTTTTCTTCCAGAACTGGTTTCATCGTCAGCTTAAGGGACGCTTGGTTAAAATCCAGCGTTGCTTCTGCCTCTGAAAGAAAATCTATCCCTAGAATTACATGTGCTTGTAGATTTTTTACGATAAAAACATGATCTTTACTTGCTCGTCCTTAATGCGAATATATAATGGTATTTTACCTATGCATTTGCATCTTTCACCCTGAGCAGCTAACACTGTCGTATTATCCGAATTATATATTCTGTATCTACGGAAGTACTTCCTAAAAAAATCTTCTGCCACACAGGAACACTGCGCGCCTGTATCCAGGAGTGCGGTGGCTGGGATGTTATTCACCAAAACTTCAATCTTTGGAAGAGTCAGATTTTTCACAATAACTGTATTTAACTTGAAGGAAGAGCACCCTCCCGTCAGCAGAAATCCGTTTTAGTTTAAATCTTCTTTCTTCCTTTCCATGCCTTCCTTCTTTCTCCGCTGGCCTTCAGACTTTTTTTTCTTGCTTACTATTGAACTGTCGACGTTCGTCGGTTGTTTTTGGATACTCAGGTTACCTTGCCCACTGATTCGATTTGCTTCCGTAGCCGTGTTCTTGCCTTTGCTGTGGTCTTGGCGCACCAAATTGGCTTCGTTGCTCATACTGGCGTCTTCTTTCAATGTCCGCCGTTCTTCTACATTCAAACTGTATTGCTAGCTAAAATAACTTTTCCAGTGTAGTCGGATTCCTTAATTCAATAAAGTCTTGTACTTGGGGAAGTAACCTAGGAAAAATTACTTGCATTATCTCAGGTTCCGGACGGCTTCCATACAAGAGTTTAAAGACGTGAATTTTTCTTAAAATAAAGCTTGAGAGATTTTCAATTCGTTGCTGGTATATGCTGAAGAGTTCCGCTTCTAATTTTGCACGATTTCTTACGACAGGGAAAGCTTTTACTAAGGCAGTCTTAAAATTTTCGTAAGTATAGGTGGGACTTCCCGCTTCACCCAAGAGGTTTCTTCCTATACATTTGAACCAATTAAGCGCTTGGACCTCAAAGCGCTGGTAGCTAAGGTGACTTTCTGAAATTCATGGACTGGATACAGCATGAAGTGGTCATCCAATCTTTCCAAAAACCTGGTTACCGGTGAGTTTCCATTAAATGTTGCTTCTGGTTTCATCGATGCGCGCTTTGTCTGGACGATGTACCCAAATCCTTCCAGGGCGGCAGCTGGCATTTCTGGATTCTGAGCCGCTTCTGCAGGCACCACAGGTTCTTCTTGAAACTCGGCCATGGTTATTCTTCTTCGTCGAGCGCCACTATCAGGACTTGTGTTCCTCTTGACTTGCTTTGGAAACATGAACTGTCCTGACTCGGAACAGGGAGCTTACTCAAGCTATGTTCAATAAATTGTGAAGTAGACAAGATACACAGGAAGGGTATACGAAACCCTTTATTTTTCACTCTTTACAATAATTTCCAGACTTCGGAATACAAAGACCAACCACTTGTGGTCTGAACGTAAGAATATAAAACTACTAACTAAAACTCTAACTAAAACTAACTTTGAATTAGTATACAAGTGCCTAGCAATAAGATTGGCCGTTATTTAACAAAAGTCCGTATATAGTACAGAGAGCTGCTAAAACTACGATACGTTTGAAATTATCAGGAGGACTAAACCTCTGGCCTTGAAGGCAACCAGCAACCGATTAAAACTACTATAGCAAGCGGCTTGCTTCCAATAACTCCTTCCTCTCTCTTGCTTGGCAAAAAGCCACAACTTAAGTACTTGGCGTTAGCAAGACAAATTTGCAGAAATATGTTAAATCTTTTAATTCTGGCCGGAAGTAGAAAATAAGAAGTGATAGTAATGATTTAAAATAAAATAAACGTTAGTAAAACTTAGGATCCTTACAACTTTACCGGCAGAGGGTGTGACCTTAAACTTCTTCCTCGTCGGTGATCCAGCGTGTTTCCACTCCATCGTGGCTCTTTTGGATGTGGGGTTGAAGTGATGAAGCCATGTTTCATCACCGGTAACGATGCGATCAATGAAGTGTTGGCCGTCTGAATGGTATCGCTGAAGAAATGTGAGGGTGCATATTATTCGAGTGGCCTTATGCTCCGCGGTCAACGCACGTGGAACCCAGCGGGCACAAACTTTGGGAATATCGCAACTCATCGGTTACGATACGCTGAACGTTACCATAACTCAGGTCCAGCTCTGAGGCAATCTCACGCACTGTTACTCGTCGATCCCTTTGGATGATTTCATCAACACGTGCCGTGTTGATATCCGTCCTTGAAGAACTTGGACGGCCGCTCACTTCCATATTGCGGTTTTCCACATGCTCCCTGCCCGCTTGATAAGAAGGGCACCATTTCACTACCTGTTGTCTACTCATTGCTTTGTCCCCGTATACCTCAACGATTTGTCTGTGAATTTCGGGTGCGGCCACATTCTTGGCCCATAAGAATCGAATTACGGCTCGCACCTCTATGCAAGACTACTTTACCTTTGCCTGAAATCAAACCACCGCATAAAGCATTGTCGAAGCGATCTCGTCTGCTCCAAGTGCAAAGGTCGACATAAATGTTCAATATGCTTTCGCGTTGAAAAAGAACGAAATGAAAAAAATAAAAGTATAGAAGATTCGCATGTTCTTTCAGCATTCTCACGCAGCAAAATTTAAACTATATCGCTTCAAACGTGTTGCGTAACACTTCGAACAACTACGCAGTCGCTTTTAATTAGAGCTCTACTGGATTCAGGTAGTATGCGTTCCTTCCTACGAAAAGAAATCGCGGATAAATTGAAGCTTCCTGTTATTCGAACAGACTCTTTCGGTATTTACGTTTGGAAATAAAACACCCATTAGAAAAACATTTGACGTTGTTAAGATAAAATTACAGAACAAGGAAACACCGAATTTGAAAATCGAAATTGAAACTCTCGTGACTGAACAAATTTCAAGTTCTGATTTACCACCTCCTAATCTTGATAGATACATTTTAGGCAAACAGTTAGAAGGTTTACAACTCGCAGATTCTTGGGTTTGCAAACACTAAAGGTACAGCACACACGTCCACAGCCTTTAATATCATAGTTGAGGAAGATATAATATCTGATCAGATAAAGAAATTTTGGGAGCTTGAAAGTTTATGTATAAAACCTGAAAATGAATCATCCGACCCATTAAACAATACCATAATGGAAAAATTCGAATCGGAAATTTTATACAAAAATTCTCGTTACAAGGTTAGGCTGCCATGGAAGTTTAATAGAAAATATGAGTTACATAACAATAAAGCGATTGCGCTGAAACGATTTGAGAAACTTGTAAAGCGATTTCAGAATACAAGTTTATTTACAACAAAACATCATTGAACCAGTTCCAGACACTGTTGATAGTGAATCTCAAATCACATTTTATTTGCCTCGCAGAGAAATCGTTCGTAGTGATTGAACTACTAGTAAACTACGTATCGTATTCGACGCGTCTTCACATGGACCTGGTGAAATCTCGTTAAATGACTGCTTGCATATTGGTCCAAATTTGTATCCTGACATTTTTGAACTTCTGTTGTCCTTCAGGCTTCATCCTGTAGCATTTACAAGTGACTTAAAGCAGGCTTTTCTTCAGATAGAAGTAGATGAGAAAGACAGAGATGTAACGCGTTTTCTGTTTACTAAAAACCCATTCGATGATCCACAAAATTTTATAACTTATCGGTTCACACGTGTGTTATTTGGCGTAAACAGCAGTCCGTTTTTACTGGCTGCAACCATTAAACACCATTTGAAACAATATGAGAAAACCTACCCTGCCACTTGCGAATTTCTAAATGATCACATTTATGTAGATGACATCATTGGAGGACACCAAAACGTTGAACTTGCCTTCAATACCAGTTTAGAATGCGTCAGCATTTTTAGAGATGCTAGTATGATTCTACATAAATGGCACACCAATTCTCAAGAACTGCGCGAATTATGGATTAAAGAAGGCATTGAATCCGAGGAACCTCCTCATGTTTCGGAAGCTAGAAATCCTCCATTGAAAGTGTTAGCAGTCGCTTGGGACAACCAAGGTGACATAATTTACTTTGATGTAAAAAATGTGATAACATTTCTATCAAAACAAGTTAATACTAAACGTTTTGTCCTACAAGCAATAGGACGAATTTTTGATCCTATAGGTCTATTATCACCGTTTGTACTTAGAGTCAAAATCTTATTGCAGCAAATTTGGACACTTGCTTTAGATTGGGATGATGAACTACCAGCAAATTTATGTTCTGTTTGGAAAACATGGTGCAAACAAGTTTCCAATTTAGATGAAATCGGTATTCCACGATATTATTTTTCTGCAATCGGTAATAGTAATGTGGAAAGGATTGAACTGCACTGTTTTTCTGACGCTAGCAAAAAGGCGTATGTACAGTAGCGTATCTGCGTATAATTTCTAGCAATGAACAAATATTTATGGTTTTTTGTTGCTTCAAAGACTAGAGTAGCGCCTTTAAAACAGCTCACCTTACCTAGGTTGGAACTAATGGGAGCTCTTTTATCAGTCAAATTGGGCACTAGCATCACTAAAGTTTTGAAGTTACAACTTCCTTGTTTTTTTTGGACTGATTCGAAAATCCCACTTTTCTGAATAAAAGACTGTGCAAAGAAATTTAAGCTTTTCGTTAAAAATCGTATTCAGGAAATACAAAATTTAACATCCCCAGAAAATTGGAATTATTGCCCCGGTAAATGTAATCCTGCTGATTTGGCTTCGAGAGGAGCTAAAATTCCTGAGTTAAAAAACAATCCTATCTGGTTTCAAGGACCAGAATGGCTTAGAATGTCATCTGAATTGTGGCCTCGACAGAATGAAGAGAAACCTGTCACTGAAGAAGAATTAGAATACCGCAAGAACATTAATGATATTTATGAATTTGTGTGCACAGCAGTTGAAGAAAGGCTTATAGACATCTCAAAATATAGTAATTTAAAAAATTGTTGAGAATAACTGGTTGGATGAAGCGATTCATTGGTAAAATTAGGAAAACAAACCATTTGACAGGTCCATTAACGACTGAAGAAATAGTAGATGTCGAAAATTATTGGATTCGATCTGAACAAGAACGTTTTTATCTCAAAGAAATCGAGTCTCTGAAGAAAGCGATTATAGTCGAAAAGAAATCATCCTTATATCCTTTTAACCAACCCATTTTTAGACCAGAACGGGATACTGAGAGCAGGTGGAAGATTAGAACATTCTAGTTTGTCACATGATGAAAAAGATCCGGCAATTCTTTCAAGAGACTCCTGGCTAACGAATTTGATAGTAGAAAGTGCTCATGTTAAAATGATGCATGGAGGAGTAGCAATGACCTTAGCTGAAATTCGAAGTCGCTTTTGGATTCTAAAAGGACGTCAATTTATGAAGAAAATAATAAACAAGTATCTTGTTTGTAAAAGATATTCATTGAAATCTGCTGACCAGACCACTTCTCAACTTTCAGAAAACAGAATCAATTAGACAACACCATTCTACGTGTCTGGCATCGATTTTGCTGGACCGATTTACGTAAAAAACATCGAAGGAAGTCAAAAAGCCTATGTAACATTATTTACATGCGCTATCACTAGAGCCATAGATCTGGAACTTGTACCGAATCTCTCTACAGATTCTTTCTTGATGGCATTCAAAAGATTCACATCTAGGAGAGGGAATTGTCGAGTAATTTATTCAGACAACGCAAAAACTTTTAAAAAGGGAAAAAAGGAACTCGAACATTTCTCTAAACTATTGTCGAATGAGAAATTCCAAGATTTTCTGTCGAATGAAAGAATCAGTTGGAAGTTTATAATAGAACGAGGGGCTTGGTGGGGAGGCTTCTATGAGAGATTAGTAAAATCAGTGAAAGAAAGCTTAAAAAAAATTCTAGATAAAGCTTTACTAACGTTTGAAGAATTGTTAACAGTTTTAGCACAAGTGGAAGCTGTTTTGAATTCTCGTCCTTTGACATATATATACAATGACCACAAGGAACCGTTGCCACTGAAGCCAGTCAATTTTTTGATTTTTGGAAACAAAGATTCTACATTACCTATCAATTTTAATTCCATTGTTAAAGATTTCTCCGCCAAGTCCTCTCTGACCAAAAGAAAGATTTATCAAGATTTATTGGTTAGGCAATTGTGGACTAAATGGAAAAAACAATATTTGATGGATCTTCGGACAGCTCATCAATTAAAAAATCCTAACGTTTATGATGATCTAAAAGTTGATGATCTTGTATTAATTGAAGGCAACAATAAGTGCAAACTTTTGTGGAACTGTGGCAGAGTGATAAACGTTTTTCAGGGTCGTGACAACAAAGTTCGTTCTTGTGAACTAAAAACTGCTGATGGAAGAATAATAAAACGACCAGTTCAATTATTATATCCTTTAGAACTTTAAAAACATTTTTTTTATTGTTTAATAATATGAAAATGATTGAATATGTTTTATGCAATTGTTTATTTTACTAGTTTAATTTTATATGATTAGATTAAGAATAGTTTAAATTTACTGAGTGTCAAATTGTATTTGATGATAACATACCTTTTTTTTAGAATTTAGTATAATGATTATAGTTTGAATATATTTTCTATTCATTTAATATACTTATCAATTGTTTTATAATTATATGTTAAAATACTTATTGACATAAATTTGATTGTTGTTAGATTAATGTGAACTCTTGACAGAGTTCAGGTGGGGAGTGTGTGGAAATTATTTTGACTAATTGATAGATGGCGCTAGCGTTGCGTGTTAACGCGACGCGACGTGCCTTCTGAATTTCCATAGACCGGCAATTCGATAGATGGATGTTTGATGCTTCGCACACTATTTGATTAGGAACACTTCGGTTCCTATTTGATTTCGATTTTCGATTATGAAAGCATATAGATTTGTTTGTCAACTGAACCACCATGTTTTGATTAATGATCTGTAAATATTGTACATATTAAAAGTTACATTTTAAAGTGATTGATGTCGATTTATAGATCTTAGAATATTTTGAAACAGTTTCTTTTAAATGCATTCAAGACGGTTGACAATTTGGAAATCCAAAGAAGAATTTTTTATTTTTAGCTGTTGACCTGCGATGTGATATACAGGTTAGGTACTAAAACAGCCTTCAGAAATTTTTGCAACCACAATGCTCGGTAAGTATCGGTAAATTAAAGCAGATGAGAATTCTAAATATTTAGAAGAACTAAAACCACAGCATATTCGAAAAATATAGATAATTGGGTTATAATTTTTCTTTAATCCAAATCTCCATTTAGTGCAATGTAAGCAAGGGAAATTTTTTTTCGTTAATTACATTTTTATTGTCTATTCAAAAACGTGTAGTCGTAGAACGCTGAATTTGAATTGATGTAATATGTAGTTGCGCACTTCCTTTTTTCGTTGCAATCGACCGCACTAAAAATAAATAAATAAATATATATGCACGGGTTTCCAAAAATTAAGGAAAGATCACAAAAAAAAAAAGGCCCAACTTGTTCAAAAATTAGTCAATCAGTACAAAACTTGAATATGTCGTCAAATAAGAATTGCTGAGTAGAACTACATTATACAAATTAGTGGCGCTGTAATCAAAGTACGTAATCTGCGAGGAGCATAAAGTTGCATGTTTCGCTGTCAATGCCAAGACAAGAAGTCTGGGATAGTCAATTCATAACAATGACTTCCAGGCATTATTTGCCCAAAGAATTGCGACCGAGTACTGTTGGGAGATTAGAGCACAAAATCAGTCAGAAGTGACCAGATGTCTGAATGTGAGTCCTTCTATGGTACATAGACTTTGGCAATAATTTTTAGCCACAGATTAGGCATCCAGGAGGTTCAGCCAAAGACGACCAACCGCTACGACGAGCGCTGTTCACTGATATTGTTGTAAGGCACACGAAGGAATAGAATCTCAACTCCGACTCAGATCCTCCTTGGCTGCAGCCACTAGAAGGTTGGTGTCAACGTTAACCTTGCGTAGAAGGCTTCACGAAACACGTCTGCACTCGAGCTGACCAGCCATTTGCGTGCCTCTCACATCGCATCATAGAAGGGAAAGTTTCAGGTGGGCAGGTCAACATGTCCATTGGACAGCTGATCAGTGGGAGCTGTTCTCTTTACGGATGAGTCCAGGTTTATCCCCCAAGGCGTTACTTGATTTGAGGAGAACCTGGAACCAGTTATCATCCATCAAAACCGACCAGACGGTATGGTGGTTAGGGAGCCTGACTGTGATACCGAAGGACCTGGGTTCGAACCCCGAAGAAGGCATGAATGTAAAAATGTGTGTTCCTTCATAGGAGGCAAAGGTGGCTCACCTATTGGGTGCCTCCATAATAGAGACAACCACATCTGCCCTTAGAGGTGGCCGATGCCGATATAGGAGAGTGCGCGCCATTGGGGGAAAATCCATCAAATATCCGTGAAAGAGATGCATATAGAGAAGGCAGTGTCTGTGTTTGAGGTGGTATCTCTTTCGGTTGGACGCACAGAGACATTCATGTCTTTCCACGTGAAGCCATGATTGTTGAGGCCTATAGAGATGACATCTTTGATGGTTATGTACCGTATTTAGGCCGTGGCAATAGATGATAGTTTCCTTTTACAAGACGAAAATGCTAGACCGCAAAGAGCTCGCACCTTTTGTGATTATCATCATCAGCAAACAGTTCAGCGCATAGAATGACCAGCTCGATTACCGGACCTGAATCCTATCGAGCATGTTTAGGGTTGCTTTAGGTAGACGTATAGCTGCTCTCAACCCCCCTCTTCAAACCCTTGCACGCTTGCAACTGCTTTTCAAGAGCAATGGCTCTCATTTCTTACGGAACTGATACACTGTATCGACAGCATCGCCCATCGCTGTATGTGTTGCATTACTTCTACAGGAGATCACACTATTTAAAAATTTTGTTTTCTTGAAGTAATAACCAAAATAATTAGTTATTATGTAAAGTTTTAATTAATTTAAGGAATTTTTACTCAATAATTATTTCTAATGGAAAGAGGTTCCATTTGAGCTTTTGCAGCTCAAGATGATGGTTCGGTAAAACCATCGAAACTAGTCCTGTGAAAATTTGAAAATATAACGCTGATTTTTGTTGTTTGACTTTTAAATTAATATTTTTACTTACTTACAACAGATACATGTTCCGATTTAAGTATGTTGAGTTTGATTTGGTTTGGTAGCACTGGCATTTTATCATTGCAATTTAATCGACGTGGAACTCTACACAAAGGAACAACGGGTTTGACAGCGGAACTCGTTACAAAAGCGGAGAATGTTATGTACAAACTGTTAGGAAGCTTCATGCAATCTTTGGAGGGGAAAGTGCACCTGATGAAACAACAGTTCACGGAGAACGAAAAACCAAGAACAAAATCATGGCATTCAACCAGTTCGGAAGAAATATATGTTTTTTAGGCATACTGATTTCACAAGGAATAACACTGAAGCCTGATATAAACTGGTCTAAAAATGACTTGATCGAAACTCCATTTTAGGGATCTTTTTTATTATAAAAACATCATTTTCATTATACTTACATCTTTTTATTATACTTTTACCCAAAGCATTAAATTTTGTGCATTCATTTTTTTCTTTTATTCTTTATTTTGTGAAAGTAAAGAAAGTACAGTTTTTAGAAAGTAAAACTTGCCCTTATTTTCCCCTAATACATCGCATAACTACGCGCGCCTGTGTGAAAAACCGTGGCACTGGAAAATGAATCTTGTACGTTTTCCGCGGCAGTTAAGGCGTTAAAGAACTTTCTTCTTCGCTAGTTTCTTTTTCATTGCTGTTTAACATTTGTTTTATTTTTAAGCAATTCTAAACACATAATTACGCTGTGGTGATTTTTATGGCAAATTGCACATTTAATAGAACTCCTGCATTTATTTGCACAGCGACAGACTTTAAACAGCGAAAGCAGTGCCCTTTAGCTTTTAAGAGTTTTTGCCTCCCTGAAAATGGCATTTTTTGAGCCTTAAAACAATTAAATGAATCTTGTTTTCCGCAGCAAAACACGCACTTCTTAGCGGGAGAATCAGCACTCAACAAACTTGCTGCCGTTGATGGTCGATCGTGAACAGTTTTAATAAATTTAATCCCACAGATCACTTCGTTCTTCAAACCAAAACCAGCCATAGCTAAACTTATGCGTTCTTCGGATTCTACTTTTGATTTCAAAAATTTTAATAAACTGTCCAGTCTACATTTAGAGTCTGGACTGTTCAGCATTTGCACTTCTTTGATAGGCTCTTAAAAAATCCTCAGGCAAGCAAGATTCAACTAAAGGATAAAGTAATGCAGCACTTTTATCTGTAGTGACGCCAACGGTTTCCAGAGCCCGAATTTGTTGTTCCAAATTATCATATAATGCACATAAGTTATTACAGGAATTACTACAATTTGCATTTTTCAGGACTAATTTCAACAATTCTCTCACATAAACTTCCACTTGCAAGTCATTTCGACCAAAACTAGCCTTCAAACATTCTATGGCCTTGAGATAATTAGCAGATGTTGGAGGAAAACTTTCTATAACCTCCCTTGCACGTGTACCCTCAACAGTCGCTTGTAATAAATATTGAAATTTATCACTATCAGAAATCGTAGTATCTCTGTCAATTTTTTTCAAATTGACCCCCCCAAAAAAAATAACGATTCCTTAATTTCACCATCAAATTTTCGTAATTCAAGCTTTGGAAGTTTAAATGTACGTTTACATACATTCTTATTAACAGATTCATTCAAAATTAAATTTGAAGTACTTACATTTTGTAGATTCTGAAGAATATATTTCACTTTAGTTTCGATTCTAACGGCCTTGTCACGATAATCTTCAATAATATCCAATTCTGCTTCAATTTCGTTTCCGGGCAGTGTGCTAAGATAACGTACGTGCGTATCTTCCAAACGTTGAGCTTTCGAAACAAAAACATTAAGCTCCGGCTGTAATTCAGAAGAAATGACATTCTTCTAAAACATTGAAGGATTTTGTAAAAGCAGCTCTGTGAATCTTCTTTTCAAGTTTAATAGCTTCTTTAGCTTCCATTTTTATACTTTAGAATTCCAAACTAAAGTCTCTGATGTCCCGCCGAGGGTACCAATAAAATGTTCGTTTACGCGTCAAACTATTACTCTACCAGCGTATCTAAACAGACTATTATATTCTAAAGTATTCATTTATTTAATAAAACATTACTCAGGTATATAACATATAATTAATCTTCAATAAGCCTAACTAACTACAGAAACATATTTTCCTAATTCTATGAATTGCCCTGCTGCCACTCTCATGAAACCAAACTAACAACAATTATTAGTGGCCAAAAAGTAAAAGAATAAGTATTGTAAAATTATAAGTATAATTTAAGTAAAAAATTAGAGGAAAATAAGTACAAAATACAAACTACATTCTTTTGAAATTCAACACTAGGTGGGCTCGGGCTAGGGCTTAAAACTAACTAACTAACCATGTCTGCATCATTTACATCAAAATTATCACATCACACATCTATTTTCATGATTTCACTGCTGCGTTAGTGTAACAAAATTTTTGTTTTGGCTGCGGGGTATGTTGTGTATTTTTAAAATATTTATCTTAATTGTATATAATTCTGTAGGCCCATATTATTAGAATCTAAGCCAAAATACTTAAGTTGAAAACTTGAACATGCCTCATATCTTAAACCTCAGTATCGGATACAAATTATCACAATTTGCATCTTTTCTACCACTTCTGACTCAGGTTGACATAAGATGTTCAGCTGAACTGAGGAGTTGTTTGTATTTTACGTCTTGAATGAAATTTTGTGAGCATAACAATACGTCATTTGCCTTATTTGTACATATTTTCATCAGCATAAGTGATTTTACACTAGAAAAGGACTACTGAGTAGACATGACATGCCTACGATTATGGAGTCTACGATCCATGATCGTAGTCTACGATCCATCTCCATGTCATGAGTCTACGATCTATCTACGATGAGAGTACCATCTACGATGAGTCCACCTACGATCCATCTACGATGAGTCCACCTAAGATCCATCCACCTACGATCATCTACGATGAGTCTACCCACATAGCACAAAAACATCCTTGGGATATCCCAAGGATGTTGCTCGCAGGATATGCGCACATCCTGAGGACATCCCGGAATATCCTGCGAACCTCCTCCCGAGTGCTTAATGTCACATCCCGGGATATCCTCAGGACATCCTAACCAAGTCCCATCGACAGCGTGCGGGATGTTATTAGGATATGAACTCCTACTTAATACATCCTCAGGACATCCCGGGATATCCCACAAACCTCCTAAGCACATCCCATTATATCCTAAAAACATCCTATCTATGTCCCATCGGCAGCATATGGGATGTTATTAGGATTTAAAAGTCCTACTTACTACATCCTCAGGACATCCCGTAATATCCCAATTTCCTCCTAAACTCATCCTCCTGAGCTCTTAATGTCACATCCCAGTATATCCTTAGGACATCCTATCTACGTCCCACCGACAGCGTATGGGATGTTATCAGGATTTGAAACACTAGTTACAATATCCCTTTAACCTCTTAAATACATACTCTCAACTGCTTAGTGTCACATCCCAGTATATATGCAGAGGAAAATTCCAGTGAAAGTATGTGAAGGTGCGATGATCTAAAACCTACTTTTTTTTACACAGATAGTCTCAAATCGTTCTCCAATGGTTACTATGGAAAAATCAGAAATGTTGAAAATATTTATACAACTTATTTTGTTTTTAAATCTGAATTTGTGAATACATTAAAACTGAGCAAGGAAATTAAAATGAATTATTAATACAAAATATTAAAACTGAAAATTTTGCTTTTATTTTTAAGATATTAAAAATCTTTTGATCATTTTTAAACATCCAATAGCCCCCAAATTGAATTATTCATAATTAAATTATTTTACAAAATCAGTTTCTAATTTCAGTTAATTTGTATTAAAAATTGAATAATAAAATTACCCATTTAATAATCTTTACATAAATGAAACATCTTTCTTTAAAACATGTAAGGAATTTATAGTGTTTTGATGACACTGTTGGGAAATTGTTAAAAGGAATAAATTGTATTTTTAAAACTAAATCAATTCCTAGCCTCAGAATAAATAAATATGTTTTCGTAACATGAGAATGCTGCAGGCTTTTTTATATATTTAATATTTAGTTGTAAAAATTTGACATTATGTTAACAATTCTTTATATCATTCAAAAGGTAACTGAAGAAGCTCTTCTAAAATTCTATCTTTCTGCTCACACAAAAAAAAAATCTGAAAGGCCTCAGATTTTAGCAGTCACTCAAAGAGGCTAAAAGTTTATGAATGCATAGATTATCAATACAGATGGGGCAGTAGAAATAGCAAAACATTTTATAAGATACTGACACTAGAAAGTTATATATCTTCTATATATTTGAAAAATGAAGAAATATATCATGTAATTATGTAGAAATATTAAAATGTTTTCAATTAGATATATCATGAATTAAATGCATTTTAAATCAATCAGATTAAAAATTAAAAAAAGCATTGTTAAGAACTGTGTGTAATGCTTTTAAATAGCTTGACTTGTTAGTCAATAATATATTAGATTTTAAAGGTAAATATGTTAAATTTTGCCAAATGGAAAGACTTGAATGAAAAGCGAAACAAGTTTACGACTGACAATATGAAGTCACATTTCAAAACTAATAGCCCTTTTAGATTAAAAAAAAAAAGTTCTGAAAATAATTTGCAATGTTTCATTGGTATTATTTTACGCAAAATTCAGTAAAATGAAATTTACCTGTTGAAATCAGCACCAAATTAAACTTTGTAAATTCTAGTGCATGTTAAAGGTTGTCTCATCCAGAATTTTATTACTAACCATTCATTTCAGAGCAAAATAAAACAGTAATTGCCATTTATATGACAATCAATATCAAAAATTTAAATCTGCATTTTACGCAACATAGAAAAACTTCAAAAGATCTACTGTTTACCATGCAATTAAGGCATTTTATTCTGCTATCAAATCTACCAATTATTAATTCCATTAAGTATATTCAGTTTACTCTTTCTGCTCAATATATGCAATGTAAAATTTTCCATAAATTTATTAATTCATTTTATTTTGAAGTGAGCTTTTATTCAACTCTCAATGTCAACGAGAATGTTTAGTTCATTTTTTATTCGGTCTCAAAAGAGAAATCAAAATACGTGGATTTATGTACCTGTATTTATGAATCAAAATACACGAGAAATCACAGTGAGAAAAGCACTGCTACCTTAAACTGTGATTATATATAACAAATGCAGTGAATTATAGTTAAAAAATAGTGAAAATATTTATATTTCTGAACTATTTCATATATAACATTTTCAGTTTCGCATATGTGGCAATTTAAGAACTTTTTTACGTATACCAATTTTTTGAAATATCTGCAAATTTTTGTATCTTCAAGGAAAGCTTATTCTTTCACCTTTAGTATATAAGTAATGGTAATTTACCAGATAAAATTACTTAATGGGGAATACAGAAAAATATCTAACCACTTACCTTTGTGACTTCATCTGCAAAGAGACTAAAAAAGTAGTTCAGCTAAATCTGCTATAATAAATATTTATAATAATGCTAAATTATGCAATATCTATTAATATGACAAATTTTTGTAAAGCTATTTATTTAGATGAAAAATAAACACATTCAGAAATTTATGGCACTATATTATGATTAACAGAGGAAAAACACTTTTCAAAATTCAAAATAGTTTTTATTAATCCAATTTATCACATTTTATTTGAATTCATGAAAAACAATCTTATATCCATGTATTCTTATGTATATAAGAACTCTTGATAAATTGGATCTCTGTCATTGCCTTTCACAGCACCTAAAATAAAAAAAAAATAAAAAAAAAAAAAACACTCACAATTACTATATGTGAATATAATTCATAATTAAATTTAAACAAATGACTATTAGAATGCAAATTAAAGGAAACATTTAAAATATTTTAACATTTAGTACCTATAAACAGAGTAGCAATTATTTGATTTTTCGATTATAGTAAAATAAACATGGGGGATGCCTTTTAAAATTTTTTATGTCAGAAAATAAACTCAAACCACCAGCTGAACATATGAGCAGTTTTATCAATCAGCCACTGGTAGGTAACCTGGATCAACATATAAAGTTGCCAAGATAAAGAGAGAAACAAAATTATGATAATCACATCTTACCTATTCATAAAACTATTTTAAATTTAATGTGTAGGCAAGTCCAAAAAGAGTGAGAATGAATTTATTTTGCAACACAAAGTAAAGTCTTGCAGGAGCAAAAAAAACTTGTCTCATGAGATTGGCAAGTAAAAAATAATTAACTGCATCTGGTAACATTTATCTGACAACACATAAGTAATAGTTAGCTACGTGCAGAAAATAAAATCTGATCAGGGGCGTAGCTAGAGGGGGTCAAGGGGGGCATCTGTCCCCGGGTGCAGAATCCAAGGGGCACCAAACTGATGTTAGAACATTTCAGAATTAAATGTTTTCCATCCTTGGCAAGCAGTAGGGGGCACGAAATCTTCAGTTGTCCCTGAGCGCTGAAAACCCTAGCTATGACTCTGAATCTGATCATGTTAATGCAATTTTAAACTTTTGAATTTAACCGCAGAAATTTACCAAAGAAGTTCTTGTAACAGTAGTACATGAAGATGTGGCTAATCTTTACTGTATGGTACACCCTGGTTTCTGTCCGAAAAAAAATCGCAAAGTGGTATTGGTTGTTTGTGAAATGTGGAAGCCCATTGCGTCAAATAAGTTTTTCGGTAACCCTAATGTTGATAATGTTGGCAAAAGTAGCCTTTGGGGAAAAAAAAAAAAAAAAAAAAAAAAAAAAAAAAAATTTGTCAATAAAAAGGAGTTATTTCTGCAAATATTGCCAATGTGCTGTGATAAATTTAGTTTTGGGCTACTTTTTTTAATAGTAAACCTTTTGTACGGTCCCAGGTTTTTGGTTCTTACCATTCTTTTCAATTGCTGTGTTTGGTTGCACGGAAGTGGTATGGTCTTGTATTTTGAACATGCTATTTATTATTTTGGTGTGGGTACCATCGTTTGAGTATGTCTGAGGTGACTAAGAGACGAAAAATTTAATTGAATTGCTTACCTGGAGGATGGTGGTGGGAAGCCTAAACATATGCATGTGAAAAAAAAGGTATGTTAAAAAAATGATGTTTCATTTATTTTTTTGTCTCTGTGTGTTAATTTTTGTTAGAAGATTTGTTGTTTAATGTTTTTATGTTAGGAAATATGTATTTTTGGTAACTTATTCCTCTCTGTTTATGTATTTTTGGTTGTCTGTGTGTTAAGACAGTGGCGAATTTTTTCTGGTAACTATGATATTTTTAACTTTCTGATTTTCTTAAAGTAAAAATAGATCAATGTGTACATGGACAAAATTAACGCAGTGCACAATGCCCAGTTTGTGCAGTTCTCTGTTTTAATAGGTCGATGTGTACATGGACACAGAGTTTGTGTATGTCTTTGACTTCTTATTTTGGTTTTGTGTAGCGGTCACCTTGAAATTGGTGCCGATCCTCTCAGGTGCCGATCTTGATATAAAAAAAAGAAACGATTCGCCAAGGGTTACAGTAGAGTAAATTTTTACCAAAGATGTTCTACCATAATCACCATTTCAGTGGTTTAAACACTAGTGGAGCAGTATGCAGAGATGAAGATTTGAGTTTTGTTTACACAGCATGATGGTTTAGGCACTCCAGGCATTACAGTGAACAAAATTATAATAAACATAGCCACAATAATTGTCTATAAATATTGATGTATAACACTGCATTAACTAATATATTTCTTATGCTAGTATATACAGAATCCTTAATCGAAGGGAAAATCAGAAGACTGCGCATGCATTTTCCTTTAACTGAAACATGGATTTGGCCATACAAATCTCAGTCTTACTGGACATGCCACACTATGCAGATAGACAGTAAAAAGTGCTTGTGTTGTTTTTATTTGTTAGAGGTATGAAATAAATATACGGTACTTTTCCGTTTCGCCGGCGCAAACCTCGCCATTTCCCTTTCTCCGGCGCAAATCTTGCCAAGCAGACCTTATTGGTGACAACACACGGTATACACATAAAAAAATGTTAAGAAATGTTAATTCTAAGAATTTTAAACATTTTTTTTTTAATTTTTATTTTGGAGGCATAAACATTTTAATATCGTTTAGAATTTTTTCAAATGGGTCTTTTGTGTCCTTTCGCCACATAAATTCGGCGAGGTAACTTTCCAGATGATGCCGAGCAGTTCCTCTGTGTTTCTTATTCCGCCATTTTGCGCTTCCCCATAGTCTTTCAATTTTTTGCGTGTGCGTTCCAGTTTCCGGATCTACAAAATTGTATTTATGGTTCACTTTGAAATGTTCGAAACTTTCCTCTTCCAGTTTTTCAGTGCAATATGATTTCCATAAATCGGAATATATTGTAGTTCCTTTTTCGATGTTTTCATTTATTGCCTCTAATATAATACTCATGGATCGGTTTGGCACCATCACAAGGAAACATTCGTTTGTTTCACGACAAACTCCACCAAAGATCCACTGTTGTGGTAAAATCCGTCCCGCGTTGTTTTTGCGCTTCGTGAACATACTTTCATCCACTTCAACGATCATACCAGGGCCTCCTATTTTGCGTTGTTGACGTTTAAGTAAAGAATCCACACAAACCTCTCGCATGTAGTTATTCCAATCCACAACTGTTCCGTGACTGATTTCCAACTGCTTTTCGCACCATTTAACTGAAGTTAATTCTTCACTCCAACAATAAATGAATCTTAAACACTTCAAGAAACTCAATCTCGATGATTCAAACCATGTGCCTTTCCGTATACTTCTTTTACTGCGGCAAGTTGAAAGGTTGCAACGCCATTGAATTTCGTCTCCGAAATATAATTTCATTTCATGATTATTTTCACAAATAGCAATGTTAGGCAAAACGCCTTTCGCTTGAAGGAATCTGACAGATTCTTCCTCTGTCCTGGGCAAATCCCAAATTTTCATTGGTTTTTCATCCATTTTTGACATATTTGTAAAAGACGTTAATTTTAGAATTTAAAGACGTTAAATTAAAGATTTACTATGCTTTCATGGTATAACCTCTTGATTCGCAGTTTAATATCACGTGATCCCAAACGATCTCATCTCACGTAAAATACGCTACAAAAATCTGATTCTCTCAGGAATTATCTACATTAATTTCAAGTTAAATCTCAGTATGGAATACGAGTTTAAATGCAAGAATTATTTCAATATTATAATTAAAAAAATTCTATGTAACTGTATGCCAATATTGAAAAAAAAAGGTAAATCTGATAATAAATCTCAGCGACTTGTTTTGAAAAAGTGCCGTGAAAGGTTATCAGCAAAGATATTCGCTTTGGCATCAGTTCTACCATTATCGGCGACTTTATCGCTTGCGCCGGCGAAATGGGAAATTGCGCCGGCCAAACGGAAAAGTACCAAATATACTTCTAGATTTAAATTTTTTCTTTTCTTGTTTTACATTTGGATTACCTATCAAAAAGTAAGGAATTTTGATATTATTACAATATCGGAGTTAAAATAACAATTATTGGACATGTTAAAAAAATGAAAATTTTAAATTAGGTTAAAAAGTAACCCTTAATGTGGCATATTTTTGAATTAAACTCTATCGACATTAAAAACAACAAAATGTCCCTCTTTATTAAGGACTTTAATTAACTAATTTTAAATACGGAGCTATGAATGAATTTTTTCCTTTGCATGTTATAATAACTGAAACAAAATTACTCTGATACAGTCAAAATTCCTAAATGCAAGTACATAAAATTTACTTTAGCAATTTAAAGAGATGAGACACACTGAACACATGAATAAATTTCTATCAAAGAATAATTTATTAAATTTGGCCCGTTCCATAGTAAACTTTAACCATTAGATTACATTATTACACCATGTTATCAGTTTGAAAAGCAAGTCATATGCCAGATCTTGGATGTAAAAGAAATGCACAAAATAATATACAGATTATTGAAAAATGATGTATACCAATGTTTATAGATATGATTAAATGTAACAGAAAATTTACTGTCACAACCACATTTTTAAGTGAAATGTATTATTTTAACATTTTACAATATTTAAGGTATGGCATTAAATGCAACATTATGTGCCTGGATATAAGTTAGTAAATTAAAAAAAAATAATAATAATCAAAGAATGAATGTCATGAAAAATTTCAAAAACAAGCAGAATTTAATTTAGAAGACCTTTAGACACTTATGATAAATAAATTTGAGAATTCTTCACCCAAAATTAAATTATAATTAACTAAAACCAGTTTGACTGACCTTCTACAAAATCCTTCAGCTGCAATTTTTTCTAGCTTGAAAACCAAATTCTTCTCCACATGGTAATAACATCTTAACCAGTTGAAATTCCTGCAGAAAGTTTGATAACACAGTAATAGAATTAATAGAATAGAAAAATTAACACAAAAGTATAGAACATCATTTAAACTTAACATTATTACAAATTTTGGTGCTTTCTGACTATCTGCAAAGCTGTGAAAATTGGCAAAATGGTTAGTTTATGGTTCATATCTACTGCTCTGTTCACAAGTAGTAATTCAAATAAGCACTTTATAAGAAACAAGAAATTTTAGGATGCACACACACAAAAATATATACATTGGGTCAATATTCACATATTTTTCATCCAATGGAATACTATTCAGAAATAAAGATTAAATATAAAGCATGTAAATACATGTGTGTGGTATGCATATTCATAGTTTGCTATTATCGTGTGCATACTCTTGCTGTTTTAGCATAAGTTGAAGCTGTGAGGGCAGATGATAAGAAAGTATCAGAATTTTTCATGTATAAGAAAAGATTGTCCTGACAATAGTATCTCAATTGTTTAGCACTGACATTTACATAGCGCATTAGAAATATATAGTAATATATGTATAATAAAAAGATAATTGCATATTATTAATTCATTTTTTCAAATGCCAAACTTTAACAATTCTTTCACATATAATTAAACAGAATTCTTTCACATGAACATCTAAAATCCATTCTTAACTAAAGAATAAATAATAAAACCATGTAAATTTCTTATCAAGCCCATCATTTCCGAAATGTCTACTTCTGAAAGTTCCCAGCATTTCTCAATATATTATTAAATTACTAAACTAAGCATCAATGATCGTCATATTCGCTAATGTGGCAATATCTTTCACACTTCTTTGTTACCACAAGTAACAAGTAGGCTTCAATAAATCTTTAACTGTTACATGCTACTTTTGCCTAAAATTTGTACAAATAATAAAATTAAATGAGCTCTTTATAATATGCTCAAAGAAATAATTTTGTATGAAAATTTGTATGTTATATATTGGCCTGATTAATGATTCAGGAAATAATTCGGGTTTTCAAAGTGCTTCCAATAATTCAAATTTCAGCTTGTGTCAAAATAAAATCTATAACACAAAGATAAGCAAATTTCCTTATGAACAATGCATTTTAACATTATTCAATCACTGGCAATCACACAGTACTGATTGCTTCAATAAACATTACTGTAACTGTGTTATTTAAAAGACTGTAATGTTTTAATTATTTCCTTAATTAAAACATTACAGTCTTTTCCTCCTTCTAACACCAAAAGAAAACCCAGATAAGAAATATAAAAATATCAGTAAAAATAAATTATATTATTGAATGACACTTTACATTAATTACACTTATGCATATATTATTTTATTATAAATTATTTCAAAATCAAAGAAGAGAAGGAGAAACTTTAATATTGACATTTCTAAAATGATATAAACATTAATCATTTAGTACAGTTTGTTATTTCAGGCAAAAAAAATTCACTTTTCTGGATAGCATTTATA
Organism: Stegodyphus dumicola; assembly: GCF_044657685.1. Lineage (NCBI taxonomy): Eukaryota > Metazoa > Arthropoda > Arachnida > Araneae > Eresidae > Stegodyphus > Stegodyphus dumicola. The sequence goes on from NC_140770.1 coordinate 158,490,082, forward strand.
TTTCCATCTCACTTTCAATGAAACATTAAGAGAAATGCATATAATTTAAACACCAGTTTATTTTATTTATCAGACAGATTATGTCAACTTGAAAAATATCTATCAGTAAAATTCGGTAGTAATAATTCTGAATGTTAGGCAACTTGCAAGATTCAACAAAAATTATCAATACTTTTATTATAATGACAATACTACAGTAACATGAACATAAAATTAAACTGCATATAACTATAAAATAAGCCAGCATATAATAATGGTGCATTGGTTTCTAAAACAATGGGCTTGATGAAAAAATACATGTATTATGGTAGCTATTCATATTCTTCAGCTTTCCTAATATTCTCATGTTCACTTTACATAACTAAAGTATCTAAAATACAATAAAAATGCAAACAATATTTATGAGAAAATGTTAAAAGCAATCATAAGCATTTGATTGAATGACCATATTTTGTCTTCCTGCAAGTCGAATCTTAAAATGATATGCAGTTTGAAAAATGCTTAATCCTTTTATAAAATATTCAAAAAAGATTAAAAAAAGGTACTGTTCTGTTATCAGGACCGGGTTCAGAATTGTATTTATGTATGCTTGTATATTTGTATGTCTACATATACACATCTATGCACATACTTACGAACACAGGTTCATACATTTCCGATTCTGGTCCCAATAACAGAACAGTACCCCCAAAAAAAACTTGAATTACAAACTAGATTAAGATAATGTTTCAACCATACATATTTTGGACAAAACAATGCAAACTCTTATTTTTATACATTTGTTCAAACTATTTAACATAAATTTATTGCTGCAATAAAATAATAAGCAATCTAATCACACATATTATTTTGAAACTGAATGCATAAACTAGACTAAAAAAAATTCAGTCATAAACATTTGGATAGCAGGGCAAATTAGATATTTGAAAAGACAGCCAGCCATTGAGATACACGTAATTCACGACAGAATGGTAACAATTCATAAAGCTGTGAAACATTTAACTGTCAAAATGACATAAATTCGAAAAGCAAAAAAAGTAAACATACAAGTATTGCAATTGAACTTACCTTTCATGCAACAAAAAATATCCATACAAGTTAACCTCAAGCGCAGTCATTTTGGATTTCGTTTCAAATCAGACAGATGTTTACGGATTTGCGGAAGAATACGAGGAACTAGTAGTTTGCCGGATACAATGTGCAATGACGCGAAAGAATATAGTTCTGTAGAACTTCCTACATTATTCCGTAATAAACAGTACTATTTCCTAATTTTTTCTTTATCTAATTAATTAATTAAAAGGGAAATAGTTAAATAATGCCGAATTCATTTTTAATGAAATGTAAAATTTTGCATGTATGGGACGACCACCTTCCGTCCAATATTTCTGAGAATATAAACAAATTTTGGAATCTGAGAGTATCAGTAAATAAATATATAGAATATCGCCTCTCAAACGACCACTTCTGAAAGTGACCAATAGTTCTGAGATTATAAATAAATATTGATATTAAGCATTATTTCTATAAGACGACCATCTCTATATAAGACCAAAGTTTCTAGAATCTTGGATAGTCATCAGAGATGTATCTTTACTGCGAAATTATCGCACGACTGTAATTCAATATCAATAACAGATCGCGCGATTGAAAAACATTTTCTGTCCTGTAATTAGAGGAAAAAAAATTTCCTTATGAGGTATTTCTCCCGCTTTCCTAGCGTGCCTTCGTGGTGTAATAGTTCTGCACGCTGGGCCGGTATTTCAGAGGTCCGTGGTTCGATTCACGGCGAAGGCGGTTGCTAATTTTTCATCTCTACGGCTTCCCCCCCAAAAAAATCCTAATGTCTCTACAGTGGCCCCCGAATTAAAAAGGTGTTGGATGAGGTATATCCACACCCAGGATTTAGTGATTGGATCTCCTTAAAAAAAAATTCGGCCTTTAAAAAGAGAAGTAATATAAGGTATTTCTCCTAGCGTGTCTTCGGCCCACCAGCGGCCGAGCGGTCGCTGAACCCTGGTAGTGCGATCCGAGGTTCGAATACCGCGAACGGGCTGGCTGCATGGATGTTTTCGTGGTTTTCCCCACGTGTAACGTGTATACGAGCCAGTTTCCCTTAGAAAGTCCTCCATGAAGACATCCCTCCCCTTAGGCAGATAGCCCTAGTGTGCTTTGCCATAATTAAATACACCACCACCACACCTAGCGTGTCTTCGTGGTGTATTTCGTGGTTTTCCCCACGTGTAACGTGTATACGAGCCAGTTTCCCTTAGAAAGTCCTCCACGAAGACATCCCTCCCCTTAGGCAGATAGCCCTAGTGTGCTTTGCCATAATTAAATACACCACCACCACACCTAGCGTGTCTTCGTGGTGTAGTCGTTCTGCACACTGGGCCGGTATTCCAGAGGTCCGTCCTTCGATTCCCGGCGAAGGCAGTTGCTAATTTTTCATGTTTCCTGCTTCCAAAAAAATACCTAATGTCTCTATACCCAAATTTAAAAAAAAATTGGTTTCCGTAATTAAATATATATATATCTAATTTTACCTATATTTGTAGTAGGGTTTGTAATCTGTAAGTAATTATACATGTAATTTATACATTTTTTATAAAAAAAAAATATATGTTATTTAGAATTTTGCAAATATTCTAGAAAATGCTAATCCATTGAAAAAAATCTTTTCCATGACTAAATAAATTTTTAAAAACGTCAGAAAAAATAGCAGTTAAAATTAATAACAAAATAACAAGAATAAATCATCAATCATATCAATATTTTTAATGTACAGCATTTAGAAACAACTTAGTAAAATACATATGAAAAATAAAATAATGTGCAAGTTTCAGATGTGCAATGTCAAAAAATTAAAACTGGTAAATTTGAGAACAAATATCCTCAAAATGTTTGACAACGAAAGTCCTCCGGACAATGCAGAATGAATGTCCTCAGGATGTGAAATTGGTGAACTCCTCAGGACATCTGAGAATCAACATCTTCAGGACATCCTGTCATATCCCGGGACATAGCGACTTAAATAAGACATCCTCAGGATGTTAAATTACGATCTCCTCAGGACATCTGAGAATCAACATCCTTAGGACATCCTAAGTATGTCCCGGGATACTGCGACTTAAATGGGACATCCTGAGGATGTTTTGTGCTATGGGGGTATGATCCATCTTCATGACATGCCTACGATCATGTCATGGAGTGACATGTCTACGACTAGATTGTTGTAAATAGCAATGTTTCTCCATTGCATCCACATTGTTTTATTTTTACTATCTTTATATTTTAAAATGCATTTTTACGCCATCCATGAAAAATATCAAACATTACCTGTTATCAGCGTTTTGAGGAAATTACTGATAATTGTGAACGTTTGCACTCCTACAGGAGCGATAAAACATCACCTGATTTAGATTGGCCAATCACATCACAACTTTTACCGAATGAACTGTGTCAAGGCTTTAGGTTACGATCTCTACTTATTTATTGATAAAATTTACCAAATGTTATCCATGATATAGCATTTATTTTTCTGTGCATTTTGATATGTCACTTGCCAAATATTACGAATGGAGTTTAACATATTAAACTTCTCAACGAAATACTATGTGAATGACGATGACGTCACTGCCTACGTGCAGAATTATAGATCTGACTCTTTGTACATACTTTTATTTTTGTAAATTGATACTTTTTTAGATTCCCACTCCAGGACGTGCTGTTATTTCTCAGACCAGTGCTGTCTTGCGGTCTCCCCTTCTCAACATCAAAGCCTCACTTCCAAGCACCACACACCAGGAAAACTCTACATATGATATGCGTGGCATATCAGCGGCACTTGGACTTGGAGAAGTTGTCTGTCGCCTTCAGTTATCTGATGGCTGATGTCTGAGCCTGTCTAAAGTTGACAGCAATCTAGAGAACGTCATTTGAGTCTGGTCCCTGGTATAAGAGCACAGGCTGAAAGATGGAACCTCTAAAAAGCAGTATTTGCTGATTATTATAATCCTGTCCAAATCGGCAAGCTAAAGGTTGAAAGCTTAGTACTTTAGAATTACTTCAATTAGACGTGTAGCTCCTCTTAGAGTAAAATTCAAGTGTGAATTTTAGTACGGTCAAGTCTGTACATTTTTCTGAATTTTCAAACAGACACTCAATATAAAGATTTAAGTTAAAATGGTATTGAATTTTTGTCTGCATAGAAGCGTCATTTCATCTGGATTGCTCGGGAAAGTAAATCACTGGCACCTAGTAATTAGAATCGATTCATTAGTAATCAGTGCACCTAGTCATTAGAGCTAGCTGTAGTGGTGACAATAACTCAGCATTCTCAAAGCTAACAGCAGGTCCCATAAAGTAAATCCGCGAAAGTGGAGTGGCTACGACCAGCAAACATTGATAGCTCCTTCCGGATACACGAACAGCCAGGAAAAGAGGGTTACCTGTACGGAAATTTTCGTATTTCCCTCTGTATGTAACGTTATTAATACAATTACTTGCTGATTTGTGGTAGTAAAAGGAATATTTTTGAAATTAATAACTCATGTGAAATAAAGAATATAATAATAATTAGTATCTCTTTATGTGAGTTTTTTAATATTTATCATTTAAAGCGTCTTTTCAGGCGTAGCATACACCATTTAAATTTTCGCTTCCGGTATCCAAGTGGTAAAGTTAATAGGAAAAGGGGGGTGAATACACGAGTAAAATACGATAAATGTTCTACCATAATCCGTCATATATTTTTCATAAACTTCATTAAAAAATCATTGATTTATTATTTTCCATTTTTATAATCATGAAATTCTGAATTGATTGTTATCATTAGCATTTTATTATAGTATAAATTATTTATACTGTTATTTCTTAAAGTTGTAACTTTATCCATGCAAAATTGCATATTAGGTGACGGTAAACATTTTTAGCTCTGTCAATGGGAAATCAGAATCTTGTGAGCAAAAATATTCATACATATCCTGCCAGAATGTAGTTAGAAAAAATACTTGCGAAGAACATGATTTATTATCATGAACATGATTATTTATTTATTAACATTTATCGAAGAACATGATTTTACCAGTGACATAAATTCTTCAACGCTAAAATCCTCTTTTTCGATAAAACTCTTGCTCATTTTACAAAAATATGAAATAAAATAAAAGTGAAAAAAAAAAAAAAAAAAAAAAAAAAAAAAAGTGCTTGCCTTGTACAAAATTCTAGAACAAACGGGCGAAATCAAATTTGGGAGATCTGTTGACTTTTTCTGCATTTGAAATAGCTACAGGAATAATAAAAATTGAAATTGGAATATTTTTCCGATTCATTTTACAAAGGGCAGAATTCGGACTGCGAAAAGATGAACAAAATCAGTTCGGAGTGATAACCTGGAAGATGAGTACTTAATTAAGGAATTACTTGAATATAACCAAGCAACATGCTGCGTAAGGAGAAGGATGTCCTCCCGCAAAACTTTCTGAGGAGAACTGGTAAAGCTTCTTCACATGGTTACCATATTAAAAGTAACGAATAACTAATCCGTAACCGTAAAAGACTGTCGGAGAAATTTTTGCCCAGTCTAACATCTTAACCACAGATGAACAAAAGCTGCTATTTTGCGAGATTGGAACAGACTCGTTCACTCACTGAAATGAATCAGTTCCTTTCCACGACTCGTCGGTCACTAAACGTGTCAGACCTATTTCTACTTTTCCACATACACTAACTTACATCTTACAATGAACCTGGCGAATTCTCGCACAAGCGTGAATTAAATACCAGCACAGAAGAAGGGTCCAAAATAACCCTTTATTAAATCAAACTAATTTCACAGAAAGCACGGACTTCGTGCTTTACAAAACACCTTTCACTTGCGGCGGTAACTAAACGCAGACTATAATACAAATCAAATTCTGTAAAATTAACGAGTGCAAGAACGCACTTCAAAATTACTCCTAAGAGATGGACTCACAGAAATCTAACCGGCGTGATACTAAACTGATAAGGCCAAGAGGCTTACTAGTGACCGCGAAATAACAACGAAAAGTGCGTTTGACTAGCGAAACACACTCTGAATAAACTGAGATAATCATACGTTTAAATAGCACTTTAATTTTAATATAGCACTTTAAATTTACATCTTGGCGACAGAATGCGAGGGGAAGTTGAGAAGTTAAGAAGTTGCGAACAGGAAAACTTAAAATAAATGTGTTGTGCAAAATAAGGAAAATCCTCCAACCTCAATTGAAAAAGATCTGGAACGAGTGGTGAATCGAGAGTGATTCTCCAGGATTAAGCGAAGAGAGGAAAAATTCAAATGAACAGCGACCGATTGGGACCGGTTCGCGAGGCTGGAGAGAAAAGCTAAAAGAATCGAAGGGGGAAGTGGGATCGGAAGAATCAATCAAACGCAAACTCCCTGAAATAGTTTCGTTGAACAGTAGTCCTGAGATTCTCTACGTCCTTTCTACATAGAACTAACAATACAATTCTAGAATACAATTTTTTAAAAAGTTGGGAAATGATAAAATTTAATCTCACTTTAAACATGGGAGGATAAACATTCTTTTCTCCCCTAAAATCGGAATCGAACTTTCTTGGCACGCTTCCAAAAACAGTTCCCCTCTTTTTTTCTCCAATCAGGTGTTTACTTCCTCAGTCAAATGAATCAATTCGTGAATGAATAGCAGATCTCTATTCCTGGCACGCTTCGAATAAGAGCTATCCATGAGCTGTAAAAGAACTACTACTTCGTTTTCTGGAATCGGAGTTCATTCGCTAAGTAATTTGAATCGGTTCTTCGAATCAGTTTCTGAAGAAGAATCTCAATCAGAATAAAATTAAAATAAACAATTTATTAACAAGTCAGCTTGATGATTACACAGATTGAACTTTCATTAACTTAACAAGTTTTAGTTTAAAGTAAATCGAATCGAGTATAAATAAATCCAATTTTAAAGTTTCGCTTTCTGTGTCTAGTTAGATGCAGAGAACCTAAAGCAAACGAGTTTTTGCCGGCCGGTTAGTAGAAAAAGCACAAGTGCAACTAAACAGTCAGCATAAAAGGCCATTCACTCTACGCCAAACCTAGAAATTTCATTCTTTTTAAAACTTTAAACTAGTTTGCATTCTAGTGAAGGATGAAGAAAAATAAAAGACTAAAACCACAAAAATAATACCATAACTGCCTTATTAAAATAAAAGTACTTGTCGCTTTTACTGGCGATCAGAGCAGCAAGGGAAAAATGTGGCCAGGCGCCATACCAATAAAAAACAGCGCTTTTAAATAATGAAAATTTAATGGAAATGTTAGGAAAAAATATTAATCTTTTTTATTCTTCCCCTCCCCCCTCAAAAAAAAGAAATTCCTGTTCCTGTTTAGAAAAGTTATAATTTATTTTTCAAGCGCTCATAAATTAGCTATAGCAGCCTACCGCTGTCAAAAATGTAGTTTTTAAAGAAGCGAAGCAGTTGTTGATGCAAAAATCTTTCTGTCAGTTTTTCGCATTGCATCCCCCTATAGCTTCTGAGGCGGTATGTAACTAAATCAAGTTACATGAAATTACATGCCCGTTTTTAGAAATTCATGTAGAGGGTAAAAATACCTCCTTTTTGGAAGAATTGTAGAGTCATTAGGTTAATTGGAAGCAGAAAAGATGAAAAATATGCAACCGCCTTTTCCGGGAATCGAACCACGAACCTCTGAAATACCGGCCCAGCGTGCTAACCACTACACCACGAAGGCACGCCAGGAAAGAGAGAAAACACCTTATAGAATGAAATTGGTTTGGTTTGGTGTATGTCATTACTGCAAAGCCTCGAGGGCTAACTGCCTAAAAGTAGCGATGTCTTCGTGGAGGACTCTCTCATATACACGTTAAACTCGTTGAACACTGGTAGTTCTATCCAAGTTTCGATAGCTGCATGGGTGTTTTCGTGGTTTTACCCATGTGTAACGTGTATAGGAGTCAATTTCCCTTAGAAAGTCTTTCACGAAGGCATCTCTTCCCTTACGCAGATAGCCCCTCGAGGCGTTGCTATAATTACACAAACCAAACCAAACCGTTCGCGGGATTTGAACTCAGACCGAACTACTAGTGTTCAGCGACTTTACCGCTCGGCCTCGAAGAATGGTGGGCCTCGAAGAATGAAATAACTTCATTTTCATAAATTAAAAATTCTCATGATTTTGAATTCGAAAAGAAACGATATCTTTTGAACGGGGAGGAAAAAAGTAGGTGTTTTGCAATTCGTATTGCTTGGTTTTTTTTTTTTTTTTTTGTTATAATTTTGGATTTGCTGTAGCGTGTTTGCTATAGCGCCGCCAAATTTGGCGACTAATCGCTGATCGCTTTTAAAACCGGCAAGTACCAACATAAAGCCCTTTAAGTTTCATATGAGCTCGTTTCTCTTAGAAAGTCCTTGCGAAAGCAATTATCCTACGGCAGCTAGCCTCCAGTGCTCTACCATATTAAATAACTTAACTAACAGATGTAAGAGAAATAATGAATTGTTATAAACTGCGAAGTTTTAATACATTTTTCGGTACTCTTTTGTTTTGAAGGCCGTAAGAAAATTGCAGCGAAAATGTATGCGCAAAAGCGCCAAATCTAGCAAACGCACCCATTTAACAGCACGCCAAATCTAGTGTACGCGCTCCCCTCAGTTTATATAGTGCTATATTTCTTAAGACACCATTGAAATATTAGTTTAATTTTTAAGTCCTTTTTTGATCTTAAATCCTTTTTTGATATCTTATGGATTTAACAATTTGGGAATTGCCCATGACGAAAAGTCTGCAATAGAATTTTGGGTAAAGTACAGAATCACCCACTGCTTGACCAACACCTCCTTCTATAAGGAGGTGTTGGCTTGACGCGTTTTTAAGAATTGCACATACTCGGTATCCATGCGCACATCGACCTATTTTCACTTAAAAAAAAAAAAAAAAAAAAAATCCCAGATTTGCACAAAAATGGCACTGCGCACTCCCTAGACTTTATCTATGTACACATCGACCTATTTTCACTTAAAAAGTAAAATTAAATTGACAAAAATCCAATTGTTTTTACCCTTGTAAAAAGCGGCAAATAAATAAGTGAGCGATTCTGCACTTCTGAATTCCGATTCTGAATATTTTCAAAGAAAAGGCATCATTCATTATAGAAAATTACGTTTGAACAACCAACAAGATGAAATTGCGCTTTAGCGATAAGTCGGTAGCAAAATAGCGATGCAGGCATCCATTCAGTTATGTTTAGCAATTTTTATATAAATTATAATAATGATCTGAAATAGTTATTTACTCTTATGCTTCCATTCATGTTTAGCCTTTTTCATATAAATTATAATAATAAAAAAGTATTATATTAAATTAACCTTTCATCTAAATTAAAACATCAATCTTAGTTATTTACAGTTATACTTCCTTTCTTGCCGCAATTATTAGGGTTGCCGCAATTATTTTTGGCAGCATTGGCATCAACAATACTTTGGCGATTTTTTACGGCCCTCGAAACCGAATAGTACCCATTTTTCTAAAAAGTGCTTTTTAGCCCGAAAATTATTGAAATGCTGGATTATTTATATTGAATTCAAAGAGATGTTTTCTGAAAAGCAAGGCCGAGTGAGTAACTTTTTTTTGTGTGTGAATGACAATCTTACGAAAAGTTCCGAACGAGTCCAAGGTCTTTTACTGTGCAATCTCTCCTCTCACCTGTTTCCCAGAAAGTGAAAGATGATGATTATTATTATGTTCTTTACTTAGAGAATGCTATTTCCAAATTGGCCTCATCACAGTCCCGGATTTTAAATCGTTGACCCAGCTAACGATGATATAATAGCAAACAGGTAGTTCGAAAAATGGATGGCATAAAATCCATTAGGAGAGCAACAGGTTTTTTGGAAGCTCGCCAAGTCGTCGTGTTCTCTCCCCCCCTTCTAAGCGGTGTCAGCACGAGTTGTCAGTCGACTCGAATAATACCAGTTCGTGAATGAAAGGTAACAACAGTGGATGTTAATAAGTATGACGACCTAATACGAGTGCTAAATGTTGTTACAAGTGCCGCAAAATTTGGAATTTTGAGTATTTCATTGGAGTTCGTCTGCTCGTAGAAATTGGGATATGGTATGTTTATTTTGGGACAATTCTTTTTTATTTTTTGTGCAATGTGCCTTATTCAGTTCAGGTTATCCCTCTTACAAGACGATAGAAAAAATTGCGAACCTTCCCGTTTAGCACGGCAACAGAGTTACATTCTAGCATGTTAAAAAATATACCTATTTCATCTTACACTTTATATATGTATATACTTCGATAACACAATTTTTATTCTAAACATTTTAGTTGCATACTATGTCATGCTGTGTAGGACATAATAGCAGCTTATATATTTATACAGATAAAAATAAAATAAATACAATGATATACGCATTTTCTCACATTGATCTTTCTTTCTATTTTAAAAAAAAATTTTTTTTTTTATTAAGTCATGCCCATCGTTTACACAGAGAGTATCTTGCGCTTCAAGTGTTCATTTGTTAGACTGTATAAATTACATAATTGGGACTTTTTAAAAAAATATTTTGGGTATATGTGGTTACTTTGTTTTGTCATTTTCGGGAGGCATTATTGTGAAATTATATTTTAGTTCCAAACTGTGTCTGAAAGTTAAAAAAAAAAAAAGTTTTAAAAGAAAATTTGTATCTTTGGAGATGAAAGTACAAATTCTGAATCGTTTGTTAAAAGGAGAAAAGGCATCTGACGTTGCAAAAAATTAAACTTTAAATGATGTAACAATGAGAACCATTAAAAATTACTTTATTATTTATTATTACTTTATTTAAAAATACTTTATTATTAAATTACTTTATTATTTATCATTAAAATTATTTATTATTATTAAAAATTAGTTTATTATTTATCATTAAAATTATTTATTATTATTAAAAATTAGTTTATTATTTATCATTAAAATTATTTATTATTATTAAAAATTACTTTATTGTTCACTTCGGAACGCGTCCCGCTATTGTATGTTGGTTGCTAGTCTCGTATAACACGGTTTCACACAACACGGCGTTATAAGGAGTTTATAAGGAGGAATACCCTGTATACCACTATTTTATTAAATAGTTTACTTCATATTCCTAATAGTGGGCTTCCTTCAGAATTATGTAATGAAATACGTTTTAGATTTTATGTAATAAATCATTTATTTAAAATTACAGTTGAAGGGAAATGACTTTTGACGTAATTTATCTCTGCTGAAAATATTATTTCAATCGCCTTCCAATTTACAGAAGCAGTAACGAGGATCATGTCCACGATTAACTCAAAATTACGATGGCAGTTAAAATAATGCATGAAAGAGGAATAATCCACATTATTAATTAACAGAAAAACACTATTAACAACTTGCGTGTATTTTTCAAGCAATTTTATATGAAGAATAAGTATGTTTGGCTACGTAAACTAAATCAGTATTCAAGATAAACACACACACGGCAAATAACGGAAGAATAAACATCATTAGGGGAGGGGGGGGGAAAAGAAAGAAACTAAACTATAAATGACATTAAAGAATAATACTGACTAGAGGCTTTGAATGTGATTGCGTTACAAATCTCATAAAAAAGTCAGAATGTTTTATTTCTCAGCGAGCAGTGTTTACATATCGCCGATTACTATGCTACTGCGGTTAAAATCATCATCAGTAATTTTTTTTAGACTGTTTAATTATTTGTCGAATTTCAATATTTTTGGAGTGCTATTATTCGCTTTGGTCGACAAAGTCCAACAGTGTTTCAAAATAAATAATTGCTATCTCTGCACTTATGTAATTATCAGCATCTTCTTCGCTTGTATTTTTAGTATCATATTCTGCCTCTTGTGTTCATCTAACATTTGGTTTGTTTTAATGTAGAAACAACTTTCTTGCTTTTAGTATTTGTAGCGCATTCCTAATCCATTTTATAGTTCTAAAATTTTAAATCAATTTTTAAAAGAATGAGATATTGTACACACAAAAAAATTATGAAACAAAACAAACAAACAAACAAAAAATCTGAAAGCCTTCGGATTTTACATACCGCCCAAAGAGGCGTTTTTTTTAACGTTTTGTGCGTTACAAACACATTAAATATCACGTTCTTCGCAGTTAAACCAGAAAATTCAGTTCAATAGCAATATCGCAAAACAATTTTTAAATGAGCATATCTTTAGAATTTCCGATACACAGTCTCGCGCGCTGGAGATAAAAATGTCTCCCCCCTTACAGTGTTGCCATTGCACGCTTTGAAATCGTGGAGTTTTTTAATCAAAAATTCGTTAAAGTTTTACAAAATATGAAATAGATCATAAAAAATTCTAAATTTGGGCTTCCAGATGCCCATATTCGGATGGAAAAGTACGTTATTCAAAACTGGATGGCTTTAGGTACCGTCGTTTTATCACAATGCAAGAAAAATACATACAATCATGCAGATTCTTCATTATTTAATTTCTTTAAATATAATACAGGACTGTAGTATTTGGTAGCAGCAGTTTGAAAAATGAACCGACATTTAAAGTTTTAAACGCAAAATGCCAAAGCGAAATTAATAACCCTTCCGGGCTAACCCCCTTTGGGCGAAAATGAAAATCCCAAAGATCAACCGATACGATGGCTTCAAACACATACAGAGCGAATTGTAGAAGGTTATTAAAACTAAACCTAAAGACGGAATTCAGCGCTTTGCGGACTTGGGTGATTTTTTTTCTTCTGCACACTCTCACACATCATATGGAGTTGAGTGGTCGTGTGTGAGCACCGTCACGCACAAAAATCCGCAATTCGAATAATTCGCACGCGGATAATCCAAAGTATATTGTATATTTATAAATAGCAATAGAATTTATATATGCGGAAGTCTTTCTTCAAAGTTCTGAATGATTATAATAATCAAACTATCATTAAGAAGCAAATTGGCTTGATTTAATCGCCTAATCAACTGTTTTACCTGAAATGTAGATTAGAAAAGTCGCGCGATTGACAGTGCAGGGAAAGAAAGTCAGGATTAATTGAAAAACAAACGGATTATCCAAACTATCAACTTTCATGAATATTGTATGCGTTTATTTCTTAAAAAAAAAACAGTAATGTTTTTTTAGACTGTTTAATTTATTTGTCAAATTTCATGTGTATTCTTCGAGGTGCTAGTCGTACCCCTTTGGTCGACCAAGTCCAACAGAGTTTCAACAGAAATTATTCCTGTTTGTGGACTTATCTAATTATTCATCGATTATACATGATTTCATAGATTTACGATGACATAGTTTACAATCAACTCCTGAATTAATTGGGAAAATACTGTAGGCGACATCGGCGGTTAACTCTGAAAATTATGGTTAATCCAAGGTAGGCTAAAAATACAAGCAGGAGGAATAAAACATGTTATAATAACATTAAAATACTATTAGAAATTTATCTGTATTTAAGAACAGATTTCCAGCTTAGCAAAAAAATAGTATTATTACTGATTACTCTATGCAAACAATTTTATAAGCACTTTATAGCGCTGCTATTTGTCGTATTCCAAAAATATTAACCACGTACTTTCTTATTTGATAAAAAGAACTACGCATAAAAAGAATTTCAATAATAACATATATGCAAATGTCGCATGTATGGTTTGCATATGTCACCGCAAACCGTATGTGCAAATTATATGCGAAATTGTACTTTTTTTGATATATTATAATATGAAATGCTTGAAAGAAACGAAGTTCTGCCTGAAAAATGAGATTATAGGGGATATGTCTATTTAACATTCAGTAAACGCCTATCTCGCTAAAGTGCAAGATATCGCAAAGCTGGCAAGGCTTTGGCAAATTATTTTTGTCCCCAAATTTGGCGGGAAATCGCCAATAGTCGCCAAATTTGGCAGCATTTCTTTTCGGTCCCTGTATAACCAATTGATATTATAACTGAATAAGTTTAAATAAATATGTAACTTAATAATAAAATTTTTTGACTGCTGAATGCTATGACTCAGAATGTTTCTGATTGCTCTCATTTCGAAAACTCATTCGATTGTACTTCTAAACTTAAAACATGGTCAGAAGAGGGCTTCTGTAGTGCTTTAAAATTGAAACGTCAATTTATTTTCATTTTCTTAGTTTTATACATATATATATATATATATATATATTTGATCAATATCTTTTTTAAATGTTCGCATTACGTTTTATGGTCTCAACTGCTTTCGTGGTTGCAATCATTTTTTTAGTAGTTCAGGATGGGCGAGGGGAACCCGCATTTAAAATAAAATGTATTATTGAAGTTCTTTTTTCTCGTGCTTCTTTTTATTAAATAAGAAAGTACGTGGTTAATATTTTTGGAATACACGTCCACACCCTATACATTATTTTCTTCTCCGTTCTTTTCTCTTCGGCATTTTTCCCCTCTTCGTCTTTTTAAATCTATTAATCAAGAGGTTAATGTCACTGCTAACGCTAGTAAGAATAATTAAAAGTAAACTGTAACTGAATTACTTATGCCTTACAACTAGTTCATCTCATAATATTTTAGAACTGACATCAAAACAGTTCACAGGGTGCAACTCATAAAATTAGATCATAATAGTAAGGCTTACAACATCCTATGGATATATTATCAGGTTCAATGTTCCGCCTTACTTGCTTTGGGAACATGCAAAGACCTGACTCGGAAGAGGGAGCTTACTAAAGCTATGTTCAATAAATGTGGGAAGTAGACAAGATACACAGGAAGGGTATACGAAACCCTTTATGTTTCACTCTTTACAATAATTTCCGGACTTCGGAATACAGAGACCAACCACTTGTGGTCTGAACGTAAGAATATAAAAATATTAAGTAAATTATAACTTAACTTTGGGATAATAAACAAGGACCTACATGGAAGATTGGCCGTATATTAACAGGAAGCCGTATGTAGTACAGAGAACTGTTAACACTACAATACGTTTAAAATTATTAAGAGGATTAAACCTCTGGCCTGGAAGGCAACCAGCAACCGAGTAAAACTGCTAAGGCAAGTGGCCTGCTTCTACTAACTCCTTCCTCTCTCTTGCTTGGTAAAAAGCCACAACTTAAGTACTTGGCGTTCGCCAGACAAATTTGCATAAATAAGTTAAAGCTTTTAATTCTGGCCGGAAGTAGAAAATAAGAAGTGATAGTAAAGATTTAAAATAAAATAAACGTTAGTAAAACTTAAGATCCTTACATACTTCCCGCCAGAGTTAATTAGTTTGAAACTGAGGTCTGAAACGACCTTGTTGAAAACTTTTAGCTCTAGAATCTAAAGCGAGGCCAATCTTTTACAAACATTTCTCACTAGAAACTAGAAATTAAAAAAAAATTTGATTTTACATTATCAGCTCCATGGACAATTACTTTTCATCTGTACTGCATCTAAACAGGAGCTTTTAGTTGAAATCTGGTTCCTTCCAGAGATCTGGAAGGAAAACTAGTTTAATGAAATGTTACACAATTAAATGGCAAGTCACATGAATATTTATATTTCTCTTAACATTCTTATTTCATTCATGACTTTATTTTAATTATCTCTCCCCGTGCTCTCTGACACGTGTTGTAAAAGAAAACACCAAACACGAATGTTTTTATGTACAAGTGTTCAATACTGCCGCCTACAATCAAAACACTAACGTGTTAAAATTCAACATGACAAGACCTCGTAACACACCTTATCTTCATCTCTAAACCCTGAGGTACTATTCTGAAAGTGGCTAACTCTGAAGTGTAACGTCAGAGAGCCTAACTACATTCATTCAACCTTTAACACATATTCACAATACTTTTCTCTTTTTTTCAGTCACACGAATAAGTTTAAAATTTTTGGCATTACTTTCACTTTTACCATATCACAGTATTTCTTAACATTTAAAATAACAGTTCACATTGTATATAAGAACATATTAACATGCCGTTAATTTTACGCAATTTAAAACATACATTAGTAGTACATTGTTAACTTATATTCTTTTCCAAGCAAGTGCCAATTATTCTACATTGAAACACTACATTTCAAAAGTCTTTCAGACCAAAACTTTTTTTTATGCCAGAATCTTTTAAATAAAATTTTCCACAATAACTTTTACAATATTCAAGTATTTACACATTCCTATTATACATCAACTTTAGTTTTACGCGCGAGTAATTGATAAACATAATACCAAAATCGGTAACAACTCATTTCTCGCCTTTTTGGCGATAAAGGTAGACCTCACATGAGGTAAAACATCTTGAATTCTGCCACTTGCAGTAAGAATGAAAGATTAACTTAAGTTTGCAAAGTAACATAAAATTTTACATATCTTTGTGATATTCGTACATTCTTTTCTCTGCCCAGTCCTGGAAGTTAGCAAAGATTCGTGTTTGATTTATCCTCCTTCTTGTGCGGGCTCGCCCTTCAGTGCCTTCCTCTAGGAGCTTTCTTTTCTCTCCAGTTCGGTCACCCTTGAATACCTTCTTTTTCGCCTCTGCCTGTGGTCTTGGCCGTTTGATGGCCGCTGGTCTTGGCGGAACTGGGACACTTCTCTCTCGTTCCTGCTTGGATCTCGTTGCTGGCCGTTCAAATTTTCCTTGTATCTTTTCCTCCGCCGCTGGTGGTCCTTCCGCAATTCGGCGACATTTGCTGCGTAGAGTCCTGTCCGATGAGTAGATCTTCCGTTTGGGAGCCGGGTTATAGCTGCCGTTATTTCTCCTGGCTCTCTTTGCATTCGTCGTACTTCTCCCTTCTTCATTCTGGGGGTGGTCGTGCGCTCTCTTTTGTGGTCGGTGGAACGGCTTCTTTTTCTTGTTACCTTCAATTTTCCAACGGGGAAACTTTCTTTTCAATTGCTCCTGCCTCCTAATGGTTTGCCCTTGTATTTGTCGTTGTTCCACCTCTGGAGCTTGTGCCTGCAGTGCCTGCCGTGCCGGATCCTGCAAAAGATCTTTAAATATTTGCATTTTATTACGGTCATAGTAAGGTTTTATCTGGTTTGCGGAGCATGTTTCACCATTCCTGGCTTTTAACACCACTACAGCCTGAGTTATTTTTTCTATGACATATGGTCCTTCAAATCGTGGAAAAAATTTGGCGGTTTTATCTTCTGGTGCTGAAGAAAGTGAATGCTTAATTTTTAATACTTCATCTCCTACTTTATAAGTTACTCCACGTCGTTTCATATCATAATAGAGCTTCTGTTTTCTTTGTGCTACTTCAGTGTTCTTTTTTGCTTCTTTAATTAATTTTTCTATATCACCCATTTTGAATTCTGGGGCTCTTTTTTGAACATAAAATAATTTATCTAACGGCGTTATAATCTTTCTGCCTAAAAATAACTCAGCAGGAGTTTTGCCCGTCGTATCATGTTTTGCGGTCCTAAGGGCGAAAGCTAATTCATTGACATAGTTATCCCAGCTTTTATGAAAATTTTTAACATAACTACGGATAATTTTCACTATATTTCTATTGACCCGTTCCGCTATATATGATTGCGCCGATACGAGACGATTTTTAAATGACGTATGCCCAATTTTTGGCACATGTCTTCAAATATATTACTTACAAATTGAGGACCATTATCCGATATAACTTTTAGGGCCGCCCCGTATTTTAAAATATATTTATTTAAAATAGAATCAGTAACTAGTTTCGCGGAGGGTCGTTTTAAGAGAACAATTTCGGTCCACTTCTTACTAAAATGATCAACCATAACAAGGAGATAGCGACTTTTATTTAACTGACTTTTTGGGAAAGGGCCCAATAAATCGATGCCAATTATTTCATTTGGAAAATCGGATTTAATACTATTTAGAAACCCGGCCGGGTGGAAATTAATATAATTAACTGCTTGACATGTTGGGCAGGACTGGACATACGCCCTTGCTAACTTTTGCAGTTCAGGCAAATAGACTGCCTCGCGTACGCGTTGGATAGTTTTTCGAATACCAGCATGAGAAGCTAAAGGGCTGTCATGTAACTCCTGCAGGATATTTCATGTAAAGACTAGCTGGGATAACAGGTCGAAATTCGTTGTTGGAATTTGTAGTTTTTGTATAAAATAATAGACCATCTATTAGTTCGTAATGGGCCGCCCTATTTCTTATCGCCACAATATCTTGGTGGCTAAAATTTTCAGGATCTTTTAAATAATCATAAATATTTTTAAATTCGGTATCCTTACCCAGTTCGGTTATTACAGTTTCTCGGGAATGTATCGTACATGCTGTGAGCATTGCCACCTTTACAGTATTTCCTTTTTCATCTATTTTTATTGTGGATAGGGCATCTGCTACGATATTTTCCTTTCCGGGGGTGTGCTTAATTACCAAATTATACTCTTGTAACTTGAGTGCCCATCTTATTAACCTTGGGATAAATTTTTTCCTGAGTACAATCTAGTTACCGCCGCATGATCAGAATACACTGTTACTGGCGCCCTTCCAAAACAGAGTTGGAACTTTTGCACTGCTAACAGAACTGCAAGTGCCCCTCTCTCAGTCGCGGAATAACTTCTTTGTGTTTGATTTAAAGTTCGACTAAAAAATGCCACGGGCTGCTGATTTTGCGAAAGTACCGCTCCTACCGCATAATCCGAAGCATCCGCTGAAATTTCTAAATTCTCATCCTTTTCAGGAAATTTCAACACAGGGGCTTGCGTTAATGCTTGCTTTAATTTTTCGAAAGCACTATTGGCTTCGGCCGTCCACGAGAATCTTGCCTTTTTCCTTTTTAGTTTTAACAATGGTTCAGCAACAGTTGCAAAATCTTTTACAAAGGACCTATAATATGAACAAAGTCCTAGAAAAGAAGAGAGCTTCTTCGCCGTATTTGGCGGCGGATACTTTTGCACAGCGATTATTTTTGATTCGTCTGTCTCGATTCCTTTCTGAGATATTTTGTAACCTAAATATTTTAATTCAGGGGCTGCAAATTTGCACTTTTCGACATTAACTTTTAGACCGGCCTCATTTAATAATGAAAACACCTGTCTTAAATCCTGTACATGTTGGTCCAGATTATCACTAGTAATAATATATCGTCTAAATAGATAAATGTGGACTTTCCAAGAACAGGCCTTAGCACAATGTCCATACATCGCTGAAATATTGCCGGTGCCCCTGAAAGGCCAAACGGCATACGCAGGAATGCATAAGTGCCAGACTTGGTTATAAAAGCAGTCTTAGGCACGTCCTCCGGTCTAATCCCTATTTGAAAATAAGCAGTCGTTAAGTCTAAAGTCGTCATATATTTGCTAGACGTTATGTTCCTTAGAATTTCTTCAATAATAGGTAACGGATATACCGGATATTTAGTTATGGAGTTTAATTTACGATAGTCAATCGCGAAACGCCACCTTTTTGGATGTGTTAATGGATAGTCATTGTTTTTCTTACATAAAACCACCGGCCTAGCATAACTACTTGAGATATGCGTTATGATCTTTTTCCGTAACATATCTCTAATGTGCCATTCTATAATTTTTTCTTTATTCTTATCATACCGGTATTCTTTGTGGCGAACTGGCATTGAATCTCCGGTGTCGATACTATGGTTAGTAACTTGAGTAAATCCTGGAATATCACTAAATAACGAAGCAAATTCACTTACCACTTGTCGGATTCTTTGTTGCTCTTCCTTAAGCAGGTGGTCAAGGTTTAACATTGGCGGTTCCGTTTTTTCTTCTCGAACTGGTTTCATCGTCAGCTTAAGGGACGCTACATTAAAATCCAGCGTTGCTTCTGCCTCTGAAAGAAAATCTATTCCTAAGATGATATGTGCTTGCAGATTCTTTACTGTAAAAAACATAACCTTTACTTGTTCGTCCTTGATACGGACGTATAGCGGTAATTTACCTATGCACTTGCATCTTTCTCCTTGGGCAGCTAACACTGTCGTATTAATTATCCGAATTATATATGCGGTATTTCCGAAAATACTTCCTAAAAAAATCTTCTGCCACACAGGAACACTGCGCGCCTGTATCCAGGAGTGCGGTGGCTGGGATGTTATTCACCAACACTTCAATCTTTGGAAGAGTCAAATTTTTCACCATCACTGTATTTAACTTGAAGGAAGAGGGGTTTTCTTGGCCTTCGGATTTCCGCACCCTCCCGTCAGCAGAAATCCGTTTTAGTTTAAATCTTTCTTTCTTTCCATGCTTTTCTTCTTTTTCCACTGGCCTTCAGACTTTTTTCCTGAATTGCTATTGAACTGTCGACGTTCGCCGGCTGTTTTTGGATACTCGGGTTTCCTTGCCCACTGATTCGCTTTGCTGTGTGCTTGACTTTGCTGTGGTCTTGGCTCACCAAATTGGTTTCGTTGTTGATATTGGCGTCTTCTTTCAATGTCCGCCGTTCTTCTACTTTCAAACTGGATTGCTAGCTCAAATAATTTTTCCAGTGTAGTCGGATTCCTTAATTCAATAAAGTCTTGTACTTGGGGAAGTAACCTCGGCAAAATCACTTGAATTATCTCAGGATCCGGACGGTTTCCATACAAGAGTTTGAAGACGTGAATTTTTCTTAAAATAAAGGTGGAAAGATTTTCGATTCTTTGCTGATATATGCTGAAAAGTTCCGTTTCTAATTTCGCACGATCCCTTACGACAGGGAAGGCTTTTACTAGGCCAGTCTTGAAATTTTCGTAAGTATAGGTGGGACTTCCTGCTTGACCCAAGAGACTTCTGCCTATGCATTTGAACCAATTAAGCGCTTGGCCCCTCAAAGCGCTGGTAGCTAAGGTGACTTTTTGGAACTCCTGCACGGGATACATCATGAAGTGGTCATCTAGTTTTTCCAAAAAACTGGTTACCGGTGAGTTTCCATTAAATGTTGATTCTGGTTTCATCGCTGCGCTCATGGTCTGGACGATGTAACCAAATCCTTCCAGGGCGGCATTTCTGGATTCTGAGCCGCTTCTGCAGGCAGCACATGTTCTTGTTGAAACTCGGCCATGGCTATTCTTCTTCGTCGGGCGCCACTATCAGGTTCAATGTTCCGCCTTACTTGCTTTGGGAACATGCAAAGACCTGACTCGGAACAGGGAGCTTACTAAAGCTATGTTCAATAAATGTGGGAAGTAGACAAGATACACAGGAAGGGTATACGAAACCCTTTATTTTTCACTCTTTACAATAATTTCCGGACTTCGGAATACAGAGACCAACCACTTGTGGTCTGAACGTAAGAATATAAAAATATTAACTAAACTCTAACTTAACTTTGGAATAATAAACAAGGGCCTACGTGGAAGATTGGCCGTATATTAACAGGAAGCCGTATGGAGTACAGAGAACTGTTAACACTACAATACGTTTAAAATTATTAAGAGGATTAAATCTCTGGCCTAAAAGGCAACCAGCAACCGAGTAAAACTGCTAAGGCAAGTGGCCTGCTTCTACTAACTCCTTCCTCTCTTTTGCTTGGCAAAAAGCCACAACTTAAGTACTTGGCGTTCGCCAGAGAAATTTGCATAAATAAGTTAAAGCTTTTAATTCTGGACGGAAGTAGAAAATAAGAAGTGATAGTAAAGATTTAAAATAAAATAAACGTTAGTAAAATTTAAGATCCTTACAATATGACTGCAATCTTAAAATTTACAGTTTTAAGTATATAAAAATAACATCTTACCTATTTTTCGAAAACTTAGGAATTCATTTTAAATTCTTTTACAAATCGTTGCCATCCTCAGCTTCAAAACAAAGAATAACTAAATTAAATATTTCAATTTTTTCCAGTGTTTTTTGATGTTGAGTTAACACTCTTGTGCTTTAACAGTTGGTATAAACTTTGTGAATAGATATGCTTGAAGAGCAAAAAAATTAAAGAAAAAGAGAACTTTTTGTGAGAACTCCAAGCAGTAACAATTTTTGTAGGTGGATATCTTTAGTTTGCATAGCAAATATAAATACTATACCAAATATAAAAAAAAGAATGGTAACACTCAAAGCTCTGTAAACGTGACTACTGGTCTGCTGAGTGCGCCCACGGCAAAACGCATTCACATTTGCTAATACAAGATAATCTGGAGATTAATATGTTATTGAAATCAGGATATCTTTATATTATTCTTATTGAAATCCGCATAGCTGGTTCAATAAATCCTTTATGTTAGTACGTATGCCTATGCGCTAGAACAGAGTTTCTTAAACTGTCGGTCACGACTCCCATGGAGGTCGTCAGAAATTTTAGCAGTTCTGATATTTCTTTAACTTATTACAATAATTTTACAATTACCAAATATTTTTACACAACCTATCTGAAAATCGAGAAAAATAAGACAGTACAGGAAAAAAAAAAAAAAAAAAAAAAAAAAAAAAAAAGCGAAAACATTTCGACGCATTCTTTTTATAATATAAACGTTCATTTTACTTTGCTTTGCACGTGACGCTCTCATTTCGTCTGTTACTTATTTAAAATTTTCAAGTTGTTCTATGTCTTAAAATTAGAAATGAAGTTAATGACCTAAAACTGCAATAGTAAATTACAGTACGAGTGACAAATTTCACGTATTCAGTCACGCATTTGTCGGATTTGCGTAATGCTTATGGAGTCCAACAAAATTTTCGTAAATATTTTGGGGTTCTGGCGTCGGGAAAAACTTTTAGTGATAAGAAGGGGGTAGCGACTGAAAAACGTTTAAGAAGCCCTGCGTTAGAATATACCCGGGTGAAGCATAGATATTCAAAATGAGAGGAAGTTATGAAGAATATTTTCTTTGATATTCTGTTATATTTTTCTTCTGATTAAATACAATGGAATATAATAAATAAAAAACATATTAAAAATAAAATAAATTATTAGATTATTTCAAATCACACTATGGCTATATGCATAAGGAAAGCTTTCGTGGAGGGCTTTCTAAAATTAACAGTAAGCAACAAAATATTACCGCAACTCTATTCGACAGAAGAATGATTAATAACTCCATTCCTATTCGATTACAGACAAATAAAAGCGTTTGGCTTCAGATCTGTCTGCGGGATTTTCCGCTTATGCTGCATGAATACCAATAAGCTCCTTTTAGGAAATTCTATAGGAAAGCATCTCTAAGGCAACTTTCATTCGATTGGCTTCATGTAATGATATTTTCCCTCTACTTTTTAGTCAAAAGAGCTTCGTTCCTGAAGGGCTATTGTTTTCGTTTTGCGATTATGCGTCGATTTAATAAAACGGTGAATCACTTTCAAACTGTTGCCACAAATTATTATCGCCCTGTGTTATATTTAAAGAAATTAAATAATGAAAAATCTGCATAAATGTATGTCTATATTTCGCATTGTGATAAAACAACGGTACATAGAGCCATCGAATTTTGAATGACGTAATCCTCTTACGAATATGGGCATGTGGAAGACCAAATTTTAAATTTGGAATTTGTTTTATTATCGATTTCCTATTTTGTAGCACTCTAACGAATTTTTGATTAACAAACTCAAGGATTTCAAAGCGAGCCATGGCAACAGAAAAACATGGTACAGAAAAAACATTATCTCCAGCGGGTGAGTCTTTGTATCGGAAATTCTAAAGACAGGCTCGTTTTAAAACTATTTTGCGATATTGCTGTTGAACTGAATTTTATTGTTTAAGTGCGAAGATTGTGATATTTAATAAATAAATGTAACACACAAAATGCTAAAAAAACGCTCTTTTGGACGTAATTTAAAATCTGTCAGATTTTCTTTCTTTTTCTTTTTTTCATTTATTTTCAGATTGAATTTTTTGAACTATTGAGTTGTATTTATTGAAGATAAGTTAATTTTTATCTTCTGATCAAATTTGTAAAAAATTCTGGCAGCTGCTATTATCGTTAAGAAATTTAAAAGATATATTTTATGAGTAAAATAAAAGGATGCAAATACAATAACACTTACTAATTCAGAAGTCAAACAACAAAAATCAGCGTTATATTTTCAAATTTTCACAGGGCTAGTTTCGATGGTTTACTGAATCACACCATCGAAACTAGTCCTGTGACAATTTGAAAATATAACGCTGATTTTTGTTGTTTGACTTCTGAATTAGTATTTGTTCGGCGTGTTATTGTGTCTTAACAATAACAATTCTTAACGAATACCATTTTTATAAACTTATCTCTATTTCATTTCGTATTCCTATTTTCTCCCAGCTCTAAACATTTACTGCGTTTATTTCTTTTTAATTTTGTAGCATAAAATACCAAATATTTATTTTACTACTCTGGCCGAGTGGATAAGGTCATTGACGCGAAAGCGATTTACCTCGCTGCAAGGAGATTACCTTAGTTGCATTTTAAAGTGAACCTGTTTTCCTTAGAAAGTCCTTTTCAGAGCATCCCTTAGCCAGATAACCTTCACATGTTTTTCAGTTTGTGAACTGAATAAGCAATTGATATAGTTCATCCAAAATTTATATCTCTGAAAGCACGCTGTTTACTAAAATTTAACCTTTAAAGGTGCTACTTTGGTAGACGGTTTCTCGGATTTTGGCGAGCATTACGACTTATGGTAAACCCATTGCTGGAAACGTTATTTATGGTAACCGATACTTTGTTGTCATTTTATTTAAAAAATAATGCGTTTTATTTTGCATTAATTCCGTGTTTTAAATATTATTTGTAGCTTCTAAATATTAAAAACCAATTTGATTTTGCACTTTTATTTGAAATAAAAATTTGAGAACTACTCTGAATTTCTCCCCAAATATTTTTGGCGAGAAACTCCACGCTGCCATATTACTATCTAAATTTTTTGTCTACATTTCGAACTTTAAGCCTAGAATGTCTCCAAAAACACGGTTTTCGCGAATGCAAAAACCACGTTTTGAACACACAATTTAAGCTAAAAATCCGAAACAAAAACAAAAAGTTTAGATAGCAAAACCGTGAAGTTTCTAACCAAAATTATTTGACAAGAGTCCATGTACACAGCGATATGTTTTAACTTAAAAAAAATCTACGAATGGCACCATCTAGGCAACGAACGAATTTACGAACTACGCACACCTCGCTTTAATAAATTAACATAACAACAACAAATTTCAAAGAATACCATGTACATAGCGTTCTGTTTCAACTTTAAAAAACATCTACAAATTGCACAATTTAGACGGTACGCACTAATCAACAAAATAACTAAAATAAATTTCAAACAACTCAAAAAAAGAACAACAATAACGACAGAAATTCATACTAATAAAACAATGAACATAACATTCTACAAAATAAGAACAAGAATAAAATAAAATGCACTTACCATTAATGCTTTTTCGAACAGCAGAAATACCAATTTCATACCGCCTTTAACATGCCGCCATGTAATCACTATCGTATTTATATGACAGCCAGACACACTATCCAGAAAATTCATACTATGGTTCACAAATAAATAAAATAACAAATAATCACAAATCCCTAATTCTATCACGCACAGCCACTGGCATGTTAAAGGCGGTAATATCCCATACCTTCTTTCCACACCTCCAAATACCCATTGCCCCTCAACAAGATGGTCACGACGATATTTCCTTACGCCGAACTTAAATTCAACAACTTTCACCGTTAAATCTTTTCCCCCTAGCTTCTCAGACACAAAGCATGACGGGAACCAACGAACTCCAGCGAAAGATTTTTCAACGTCAACAGGGTTGCCATACAACACGCAATCGCGCCAAAAACCAGCGCAGAACACATATCGCCACATTTGGTGAAATTAGGGCGTATATCAAAGGTGTACCAAAAATTTTATTTATTATGATACTTTGTATAATTTCTGTTGTCGATGATGTAATCAATAACGTCACCTTACTTTAAAAGTAATTGGTTTTAATATCTATAAATTTAATCTAATGTTTTAAACATTATTTATGGCTGTTAAATATTAAAATATAATTTAATTTTGCATATTTTTTGAAAAACTATTTTATTATGTATGATTAATTAAATAATTTTAATTCTAGGAGTGATGTAATCAGCTCCTTGATTGGTTACAGAATATTTGTGCATCAACGAGCTGTAATCAGCTAACTGATTCGTTACTGAATGTTTGTGCATTAACGCGCCATTTTAAATTTTATTATTTATTTCTTCAAATTCCTTAGATTTCATAGGAAACGGATATGTTCCTTTCAAAGATGAATGTTGTTATTGGCAAGTACTAAGAATTATTGGCATCGGAATAAAAAAATTGTCCTTTGAGACCTTATTTTGGCCAACCTGGCTTTCCTAATCAAAGATTTATTTATAAATTGCTACAAGGATCAGAGGAAAATTATTTTAAATTTTCGGAGGAAACCTCGCTTATTGCTTCTTTAATGAAGTGCGAGAAATGTGGATCACTGATGAAGATCATTTGAAGAGCCGATTCTGAGGGCGGCCGTATATGGTATTGTGGTCACGGTGGAAGAAATAACCGCTGTACCGGTAAAAAAAAGTATTAGACATTCCTCCTTTTTTACCGGCAATAAACTAATTGCTGTCATTTTAGCTCTAGTGTACGAAGAATTCTTATTTACTTATTTTAAAGCATTTGAATTTAAGTAATATTTTAATTCTTTTAAACGTTGGTATGATGGTTTTTAATTCGATATTCAATTTACGTAATATTTTAATCCAATTAAACGCTGGCGCAATGCTTTTATAGCGGTGTTTCTATGCTATTTCTTTGCTATATGAAAGTAATAATTTAACCTTACTTTAGTATTTTATACTCGTAGTAAATATATATATTTACATTTGTCTGCCATCTTAAAAAGTAACGTTTTCAGCAAAAAATTAATCCATTATTTTTAACGATACTTACTTTTTTAAAGTTTCGAATACTTTACTATGCGCAAAATACGCAAAAATAGCGTTTTTCAAGATGGCTGACGATTAAAAACGGCGCCAACAATTGCGACAAAGTAAATCGCCAAAAATCCGTGCAACCGTCTACCAAAGTAGCACCGTGCCAACATTTAAATACTTACGCCGATTAGATTTATGAGCCAACTTCGCGTTAAACTGAATTGTGTAGTGTTTTACTTCTAGCTTAATATTAAATTTGAACTTACTGTTACTTTAAGTCGCATCACCAGAATGGGTGGACTGAATTGTAAGCATGAGTGGTGCGTTCATGTTCCAGTTCTAATTTAATAAAAAGTTTTGTTTTGAAAGCTTCTTTAAGACTTTGTTGTTTTATCCAGACGCGCCGATAATTTGCTGAACGTCTGTTAGGAGTTTGATACTATTTTACAAAACAAATATAACAATAATAGGTGCTACTTTGGTAGACAGTTGCATGAAGTTTTGGCGATTTACTTTGGCGCAGTTATTGGTGCGGTCTTAACAATCGTCAGCCATATTGAAAAACTCTGCTTTTACGTATTTTGCGCATAGTAAGGAATTCCAAACTTTGAAAAAATAAATATCGCTAAAAATAATGGATTAATTTTTTGTTGAAGACGTTGTTTTTTAAGATGGCTGGCAAATGTAAATAAATACATTTAATACGAATTAGTATTTTAGTATAAAATACTAAAGTAAGGTTAAATTATTACTCTCATATAGCAAAGAAATAGAATAAAAACAATGCTATAAAACATTGCGCTAACGTTTAATTGGATTAAAATATTACTTAAATTGAATATCGAATTAAAAACCGTGATACCAACGTTTAAAAGAATTAAAATATTACTTAAATTCAAATGCTTTAAAATAAGTAAATAAGACCGTTTCGTAAACTAGAGCTAAAATGACAGCAATTAGAAGTTTACTGCCGGTAAAAAGGAGAAATGTCTAATACTTTTTTTTTTTTTTTTTTTTTTTACCGTTACAGCGGTTATTCCTTCCACTGTGACCACAATACAATATACGGCCGTCCTCAGAATCGGCTCTTTTAACGATCTTCATCTGCGATCTACATTTCTCGCACTTCATTGAAGAAGCAATTAGCGAGGTTTCCTCCAAAAATTTAAAATAAATTTCCTCTGACCTTTGTAACAATTTATAAATAAATCTTTGATTAGGAAAGCCAGGTTAGCCAACATAAGGTCTCAAAGGACAATTTTTTGATTCCGATACCAATAATTCTTGGTACTTACCAATAACAACATAGATCTTTGAAAGGGGCATATCCGTTCCCTATGAAATCTAAGGAATTCTAAGTAAATCTAACGATGAATAATAAAACTTTAAAATGGCGGTAATGTACAAATATTCAGTAAACAATCAGGAAGCTGATTACAGCTCGTTAATGCACAAATATTATGTAACCAATCAGGGAGCTGATTACATCACTCTTTGAATTAAAATTATTTAATTGATCATACATAATAAAATCATTTAAAAATGCAAAATTAAATTTTATTTTAATATTTAAGAGGCATAAATAATGTTTAAAACATTAGATTAAATTTATAGATATTAAAACCAATTGCTTTTAAAGCAAGGTGACGTCATTGGTTACATCATCCACAAGATAAGATTATATAAAATATCATAAACAATAAAAATTTTTTATTTCAAATAAAAATGTAAAATTAAATTGATTTTTAATATTTAGAAGCCATAAATAATATTTAAAACACGAAATTTATGCATAATAAAACACATTATGTTTTAAATAAAATGACAACAAAGTATCGGTTACCATAAATAACTTGTCCAGCAATGGGTTTAACATAAGTCGTGTCGCTCGCAAAAAAAAAAAAAAAAAAAAAAAAAAAAAAAAAAAAAATCTCGCCAAAATCCGTGCAATAATACCAAACTTTGTAACTATTTCTGATTCTTCGGAGAGTATTATCAGTATCTTGGTACCATCATTATTTACAGCAAATATATCACGTATGTGTTACCTTGAAATAAAAATTATTTTTGATTTCTATGGATAACTGATTAGTACATGTAATGAAAATTTTGTTTGTATGGTGTTGAAGAGTAAGAATATAAACTTAAACAAATAAATTTGAAAGAGTTAAGATTTCAGCGGACCCCCCAAAAGAGCAATATTAAAGTTTAATATGGTTTTACAGTAACGTTTATGAATAGGGATGGTTCGGGTGGAACAGCGAAACATTTAATGGAATATTAGGTGAATGTATATTTAGGCTAACATGAGGCCATTGTATATTTTCTGCATATTGGGAAAAAAAAAAAAAACTTGATTTTATAAACGTATTTTATGTTTCTAACTAGATATGTCATGAATATACTTCACTTTTTATTTAAACCAATCAGATTAAAAAGTAAAGAAAAGAAATATTAAAAACTGTTTCTATTGCTTTTAAATAGCCTATTTTTTATGTTAATCAGTAACAGTCAGATTATATTTGGTATATAAATATCTTATATTTTGCCGAATGGCAACAGACTCGAATGAAAAGTTAAACAACGAAAAATAATGTTTCGAGACTAAATAGCCTTTTGGGTTTATAAAAAAAAAAAAAAAAAAAAAAAAAAAAAAGTGTAATTTTCAGTTGCATTCTTAATTCAATATTTTTTAGATTCAATTAAATTATATTTTACACTTTTAGTATACACTAAACAGAAGAAATTTTCTTATAAAGTGTTAGTGTATATACTTAAAACCAAATTTTTATCTTGCCACAGGAATCGCTGTTACTATTATTATCTGTGTTGTTTTTATTAAATGGCCTCTGAACTCGTAAAATAACATGCAGTTCACATTTAGAGCATTTTATCTCAGTTATGTAAACATAACTCGAGGTTTTTATAAGCCAAACTAAGCCCTTTAATGATTTTTTCGCTCTTTAGAACATTGCTGATTTCATTGTTGAGAAAAAATTGATATCATTTAAGGGACTAATAATATTAAGCAGCATTTTACATAACTTTCTGCTAGCAGTTAAATAGATTGTAATCAATGGTAAGAGAAATTGTATTTATATACTTTTAAAAATATTTAAACTAGTGGTTACAAGTACGTATTTTTTTAGTCTTCAAGGTACTTAATTTATTCTTACTGAAGCTAGTTTAATTTAATTTGTTTAGTTTAGTAACTGAAGTTAGCTACATTTCTAGTTTATGTTTTTACACTACTCATGTTGGTTGGTGGATATAAAAAGAACTTTATCTGAGTGGTTTAACTCGCATGAAGCATTCGGATTGAGGTTTTATTCTAGTAGTTAAGACAGTTATACTTTGGTAATCCAGTCTGGGTACGATTTCGTCGCACCAGTCTTGTATTCACGTTACACATGATCGACTGGTTAACACCGCTGAATACCGGTAGGCTTTGCGTTCGATCCTCGGCGAACGGAATGGCTGCATGGTTAGTTTTTCCCATGTGTAACGTGAATACAAGCCAATTCCCATAAAAATGCCCTCCACGAAGGCATCCCTCTTTATAGGAGATAGCCCTCTCGGCTTTTCCGTATTCAAATAGCTTAACCAACTTAATCTGGCAGCGATTCTTGGCGAACAAGCTGCGAACAAACATAAGGTTTTCGTTATTTTCTGCGTATGTAACGCAACCCACCCCCGGCAGTCGTTTATTGCACTGGCTTGGATCTGGACCGTGGCAATCTCGGCACTGGGGGATTAAGGAAACTCCTACACCTTAAAACCCATAAGATCTTCGAATATGTGACTATTGCAAGAATTATTTTAAATTATTTTAAAAGCAATTACTTACATCTTTTTGCAGCTGACTACATAATATAGCTGCTTTCTGAAATAGTAATCAGAAAGTTTGTGTTGCCATAAATATTTTTATAATTTAATCCGCTTTGTGACAAAATGTTTCGTCATGTTTCCACATTCCACTCATAGTTTAAAACATTCTGTTGCATAATTTAATTCCATATTTAATACATATCTTTTATAACATTTGGAAACTACTGTGAACCAAAAATTCTAAGAAATTCTTGTTAAACTTTTATTTTGTTTGGAGGTTGAGTTTATAAAATGTATTTTATTAAAAAAATCTGTAATGTTTTTGTGCATAAAATTTTTTAACATTAAAATATGCGTCAGTCAGTTAGAAAATAATGTCCATATAAAGAATTCCATCCAATTTCAAGTATGTACCATTAGCCATTTTTAAAATTTCATGCGCTCAAGGTGGAAACATTACGAAACACTTTGTCACAAAGCGGATTAAATTACAAAAATATTTGTGGCAACACAAACTTTCTGGTTAATAGTTCCTAAAGCAGTCATATTATGCAGTTAGCTGTAAAAAGTTGGAAGTAAGTGCTTTTAAAATAAATGAAATATAGCAATTCTTGTAACAGTCATATGTTCGAAGATCATAAGGGGCTTAAAGTGTATGAGCCCTCTTAAAAACACGAGCCTGGAGATTCCATAACGCGAGAGAAGATCGCCTGTACGTACAATTGGGTCGAGGAGGACCGGCATGCGTCCTAAAACTGATGGTGCTTGACTGATCTAAGTATTCTGGGTAATGTCTTAGGCGACGACAGCCCGCGCATTACTATCTGGAAGCATTTAGACGACTAGTCAGACTTCCATGTTAACACGGTATCTGTAGTTTTCCGCCCTCCCTAGATTGTCTCTGAAATACGTGGCGAGATGGGCGCCCGTGTCTTCGAAGTTGTTATGAGCGAGTTCATATTTAAAAAAACTGCGTCGCGGGATAGAAGCCTTCGTGGTGCAGCAAGATGAGCCGTATTATTGTGTCTCTTGTAACAGGTTCTCTGTGGACAATGTCCGACCCTTCCGCCTAATACGGAGGATGTTCACTGGTTGTCGCCTTAGTTGCAGGAAAGGTTAATATTGATTGACTGATATATAACGCTAATACCATCGGGAACCTTGGAAAGCCTTATCTTTATAAAGGAAGGGATAATTTCTTGGAGTACTTTCTGAAAGATACTATTTCATGTTTTATTATGCGAAAAAAATATGCATACGGTACGCAACCAATCCTTTTACGTGGTAGGAATCGAACCCAGGCTTGGTATCTCATCTGAATATGAACATTAGCCAGTTCCTTCGGAAAATCTTACACGAAGACTTCCGGCATGAAAGGAAAAAAAATCGCTCTTTTTAATTTTAACTTTTAAGGTGCAGCTGTTGTGATGCATGAAAAAGTAGACACTGTTCATGTCTTGACAGTAATTGCAATTAATATTTTTTGAAAGCAAGCGTATAATTGAATTTTAATTTCTTACAGGATATTTAAAGTTGGTTCTAATTTTGTACTGGATTTACATAACTAAGGCAAAATGTTAGCCAAATATTAAAAAACACATTTTAGAAATAAATTTTAAAAGTTTTCGTATTATAATGAGATCCTTTGAAAATTACTTGAAATGCCCAGGAAATAAGTGACGCAGAAGAATGACACGTATATCCGAAATCAATGTGTTTATTGTATTGTAGTTTACGTAGATGGAAAAAGTAATTGAAAACGTTTTGTTTTCCAGAAAGACTGGCGTGCATTGGATTTGCGTGCCTCAATTACGGAGTAGATAGGACTAGGTCAAAGCAGTGATGCTTTCGAATGTGTGGAATAAGTTATAGTATCGCCTAGACACAGCCCGACCTAAAATGGCGCTGACGTAGAAGTACGGTGTACTGTCGATTATCCAGACTAATGCCGGGAAAGCAGGTCACGGACACTAGAAAAAAAATTGAATAATCAAAACTATTAATATTCAAGCATATACATGTGTCAATTTCTTAAAAAAATCAACAATATTACTTCGCTTTTCAGAATGTTTAAGTACTTGTTGAATTTCATTGCGTGAAGAGACATTAGGTTAATTGGAAACAGGAGTGATGAAAAATGAGCAACGCCCTCGCCGAGAATAGAACCGAGGACCTCTGGAATACCGGCCCAGCGTGCAGCACCACTACACCACGAAGGCACGCTAGGAAGGCGGGAGAAATACCTTATAAATCATCATCTTGTTCAGGAAGAGCTATGAGAAAAAACCTAAAGACTAACCTAAGTCGCTGAAACTAAACTAAAAGACGCTATTCAGTTGCTTTTACAGCCTGCTGGAGCTTGCGCGTGTTTGTTTTTACACCCTTTTGTACATAGCGTTAAGTGAGCTTGCGTAGGCACCACCACATACGGATAATCCGTAAACCCGATGATTCACACCCTCATAATCGAGAGTACATTGTATATCGAAACAGTTCTTTTTCGATCCATATAAACCCAAATGCTATGAAAACATTATTTTCAGATATATGTGTCCTATTTCTTATCACTACCTTCCCGAACCTCCTGCATATTGCTTGACAGAGAATACGCCTCACCGTGAAAGAATGTTTGAAAACGGATCAAACTGTTTATATAGATAGATAATTAAGCAATTAGCAAATACTTAAACTTTCTAACACATACAACGAGAAGACACTTACTTATGCAAAACATCAATAAGATGTTGCAGCTCCCTTTCGAGCGATACACCTTGTTGTATCAAACCAGTGATTGGTTCGTGAGCGTTGGTGAAGGGAGTACTTGCATACTTTGCAATACATTCAGAATGACAGAGTAGTGTATGGTAGCTTGGGCATTATCTTTGTGAAGAACGAAAAATGGCGTTTGGGACGTTCTGAAGATACAGAAACTACGGTGCTGCACTTCGTGATCAACACAACGGGGTACCATTAATATGTCTATAATGCGTATTGGAAATGGACGGCTATTGAAATTAATGTCTCCTCAAACTCATATTCCGCAATGATTAACCGTGTGTCGCTTGAAAATGGTACAGACATTGGCCGTTGAACTGATATAGGTAGAAGTGGAGTGGAGGGCACTAGAATTTCACCATTGGGTTGTAGAGTTATAGTACCGCCATACTATAAAAATCCGCTTTAAGTGTATCATTTTTACTAATGTATGTATAGCCACGTAGGATGATACACGATTACGTGTTACCGTTATTCTTCATCTATCGTGTAATGTACAAGTGCCATTTTCAGTATTTCCATTAATGTATAAGTGTTTAAGTGTATCATTTGTACTAATATATGTATAGCCACGCAAGGTAATACACGATTATGTGTAATCATTAATTATCATCGCTCATACTGATGCACAATTTTCATTCTCAGTGTACCATTTTTGTCAACGTATAGGTGTGTATGTATCATTTTTATTGATGTGTGCATAGCCCAGTAGAATAACACAGGATTATGTGTTTTCATTTATCGCTATCATTCGTCATTCGTGTTACTGTGCATGCGTCGTTGTCAGAATATCATTGCTATTAATGTATAAGTGTTTATGTGCAGTCATACAGCATGATACACGATTACGTATAATCATTATTTGTCATCATCTGCATTAATACGTTAGTTGCATTATCAGTGTATCATTTCTTTTAATGTATAAATGTTTCTTTTAATGTTTATTGTTTGCCTATCTCATTAACCACTTAGGCCAATAGTACATATGTCTCAAATGTACCTATGTATAAAATTTTTATTAATTGCATGCTGAAGCATATATGCATACGCCCTTGTTTGGCCACGTTAAAACCTCGTATTCTCCATTAATAAATTCTCGATGCAGCCCTCGTGTTGTTCTAGATAGGTGCCGGTACCGGACGACGACGATTTGTTATATAAAGTCGTCCGGGTGTCCGGCTCTACATTCACCTGTCACCTGTGAAAATCCGCCCTAGTACTGAGGGAGAATACCCCGGTGGGATTCTGAAGGGTTTAACAGCCTTCTCTCCCTAACATTCGAACACGGGCCCATAGGTATGGAAATTAGCGTCATAAACCATCATATCGGCTTGGGCGGCCAGCCACTGGACAAGTAGCCTTCGCAGCTTCACATTTGTTAGGTGGAAGCGATATTCTTATCTAAAGACTGCACTTCCCATTCAGCGCTCCAAGCAGATCTCCTGCCATACTGCTGAGAATTTCACGACGTCAAACTGTTATGGCAGTCTTTGTAAAGGGCCGCTAGAATCAAACTTGAACCAGCCAATAGTCGCGAAACTGTTCACATCGATAGTGAAGCAACAGAAAGATTCTGTACACTTCACATT
This sequence comes from Stegodyphus dumicola, assembly GCF_044657685.1. Taxonomy (NCBI): domain Eukaryota; kingdom Metazoa; phylum Arthropoda; class Arachnida; order Araneae; family Eresidae; genus Stegodyphus; species Stegodyphus dumicola. The sequence goes on from NC_140770.1 coordinate 158,525,072, forward strand.
TTTTCCTGTTCCTTGACTAGAAAACAATCAAAAAGCATCTCGATTACTATGGTCATGTCGTTGCCGAAACTGATGCATTCACGTGTGTTTGGATGGTTATATACCACATGCTAATCTTTTGATTTATTTGCAAGCGCACTCTTTTGCATAGTCGCATCTGTACAATTTTATAGAAATTTGCACGACAATGGGTTTGCTTCATGATGCGGTTATTATTATTTTTTTTCCAGGAAATGTAGCATATCGAGGCCAAAATTTTGTGCTTCGTTTTGAATGTCTTCTGTGCTGTAGATGGAGTCAAAGTTAAATTACAGTGAGAATCAATATATACGGTTTTATCAATGAGACTGAGTAATAGAGGCCATAGTCATGATTATTCTTTGAGACAAAGTAAACAGGCCTCAGAATCAAGGCCTTTCAATTCAAGGTCATAAAAGTCACAGAAATCTGGGAGTACCAAAAAAAAAATGTTTATTTTTTTATCTTCTTATCCTTTTTAATATTTTTTTGAAATTTTTATATTGAAGAGGAATGCTTACTGTTGATTCATCTCTGAAAATCAGTAGAGATTTTCATCGCAAAGTTTTGAGGTGTACGTGAGAGAAATATCTGTTGAGTAAAATTTCACTTGGACAAGGACTGAACTGACAGAAAAATCTTAGAAAATATTTCCTGCACTTCAAGTAAACGACTTTATTTCATTTTGCCGAAGAGAAGGTCTCCGATCCTAAGAAATCTCCTTTTCCACTTGGAATTTGTAAGAACTGGCCGAAATTTATGGCAATTTATATGATGGAAAATCTGTGGTGTCCGTAACCATCATGTACATTGTGATTAGCGATATAAAATCTACAAGTACATATTACTTAGAGTTACATTTGAAATATCCGATTATCAAAATCGTGCACCTTAATGGAGAAAGCAATGCGAATTTTATCGAGCTTTTGGATTGCTTTTGGGTTGGTCGTAGGTTTCTCGTGGCCAACCCTGATATAGGTTTCTAAGTACGGAACAGAATTACTGTGAATCATATCGGGGTCAGATATCTGAACAGTGACAGCTCGTGCCTGTGTTCAGCAGTTCCTCTCAGTGTTCAACTACCCCAGGTTCTGTTCCGATGAACTGTCTTGGCTGCATAGGATCTCCGTGTTTTTTAGGGGTGTAACATGTATATGAGCCGGATTAACTTAGAAAACTCTCCATGAAGACATCCTTCATAAACTCATGGGGTCGTAAATAATAGCTTAGTATTATGCTCTGACAGTTTCGACTGTGGCATAAGATACACGAGCTCGTTTTCTACTACCCGAGAGAGTAGTTTGTGCTAATCCGAACTGTAGTAGGGTTAGCCATCCATATGGGTAGCGCGACGACCACTTTATTATTATTATTATTTACGTGTTCCGCCCTATGAAAATACACGGAAGGGAGGGATGCCTCCGTGGAGGACTTTCTAAGGAAAAATGGCTCGAATTAACATGTTAAACATGGGGAAAAACACAAAAACGCTCATGCAGCTAGCCCGTCCGTGAGATTCGAACGTCGGACCGAATTACCAGAGTTCAGGGACTTTACCGCTCTGCCAATGGTGGGAACGACCGCCAGGTTGTTAACCAGTTTCATAAGCTGCATGCATTTCGTGGTGTTTGAGAATAAATCTTAGTGCCCGAAGTTTTAGGCGAGTTTAGTCCCTCCAGGGGATGCGGCACTCGGGATGGTGCACTTTGAGTACGCTTATTGTCCTTCTGAGAGTTTGCGAGAGCTTCTCAGAAGCTCTCAGAAGCTCTTCTTCTTCTGGCGCTTCTCAGAAGAAGAAGAAGAGCTTCTTCTTCTTGAAGCTTCTCAGAAGCTCTTCTTCTTCTTGCACTTCTGAGAGCTTCTGAGAGTTTCTGGGAGATTCCTTGAAAAAAATGTGGACAGAGACACATACATACGTTATATACCTTCTTAACGTATTCCTGTGATGTCCCCTGACGTTTCAGCTATGCACTCTTGTGCCTCTGATTTTTGAAAATCGTTCCTTTTAAGCACCAAGTACAAACACACTACGATGTATGGAAACTAGAAAGTGTTAGAAAACGAATGGAAAAACAAATGGGGGCAGATACAGGTATTGACACACACATATATATACTTTTTCAACGTATTCTTGTGATATCCGCTGACGTTTCAGATATGCACTCTTGTGCCTCTGATCTTTTGAAAAGAGTTATTTCTAAGCACCGAGAACCCCACGATGGATACCAGTACAAACCTACCACGATGGATGAACTCGTGGTGGAAAGTATTAGAAGAGTACTCGTGGTGGAGAGTCCAACTTAAGGTGAGTGACCGCAGCTCTATCATCTGAGCAATGGTATAACAAAATCTGATTGATTGGTACCTCATAAAAGACAAACAGCCTTCGCAACCTTTGTTTGTAATCGAATAATTAGCATTGCCTTGTTCTAATACTGCTTGTAGAATTAGTTTAAAGGTCTAAATACTGGATTAGGAAGTATAGAGATGCTGGATTAGGAAGAATAGAGGTACTGCATTAGGACGAGTCTTAGAAGCTTAATTAAGACAAAGAGAAGAAACTATGGCCGTCAAGCCATGATTGTGAAGATTGAAATTTCAAAGCATATGGATTTGTAGGAAATTAATTTATTGGATTGTGGAGAAAATACACAGAACATGCATATTATGAAATATTATTGTTAAATTAACATTAGCGTTAGATAGCGTAGTGATAATTTCCTTTTTTTGTCACAGGTAAGCTTCTGGAGACCACAGGTTTATTTTGGAGCAGGAAACATTAAATTATCAATTATTAAAGCCAATTATGCCCTCACCGGGGCTAGAACAACGGATCGTCCAGTGTTAGCTGACATGCTACCACTTACACCACGAGAACAAGCACGGAGGAATAACTCTCTATAAGACCTTGCACATAGTAATTCACAAGGTCTTCACGCCGTTTTCCTATACAAAGAAGAAAAGTCATTGAATTGATCCCAGTGTTCTAGAACGAAGTTTGCCTTTATTTCTTTTTAAAAAAGGTCACGGTATTTATTACAGAGGCCTAAAATGAGTTTTCTACTCATTTTACTGCAGACTCATTTTACTGACAAAAACGATACCTTTACCTATTTATTATAAAAAGAAAAAAAATGAATTTAATTTTCACAAGTGTTGCAGTATCCAAGATAAAAAAAAAAAAAAAAAAAAAAAAAAAAAAAAAAAAAAAAAGTTTACTTTCAGAGCGTCCTTTATAATTTGAACATGGAAAAGATTTAAAACCTTCGCAAGTTAGTAAAATTCTTCATCATCTTTCTTCTTTTTCTTGATAAAAGAGCAGGAAGCTTAAAAAAATGCAGGTATTGATTTCATCAAATGCAGCTTCAAAATGTTTTTTCTTACGAAAACAACTTTTCTATATGATTTATTACCTTTGACAAGCAGTGAAAATAACTTTGACATTTTGATGTATGACGTAAATTTCATTTGCTATTGTTCTGAGGAAATGATTAATGACATTTTTGGAGTAACGGCGTAAGGTATGGAGAATAATTTCTGTTTTATTAGATCACTCTCTGAATGAAATCAATTTAATAGTTTTCCCGAGAAATAGCTTTGGGCTTTAGAAGGTATTAAAGAGTCGATTAGAGTAATATGTGTTGTATTGTATTCCGGATATCCAATGAGGAATTTAAATAAAATAGAATTAAATAAAATAGAATTAAAAAAAAGGCTTTGACATCACAAGCTTTTATTTAAAATGCACGTGATAATTAATGCATTAAAAGGAGAAAAATAATTTATCATATAGTTTAACGGGAATAATAGATTAAACAATTCTATATAGAGAATATATCTATAATTTTATATCGCGAACAACAAAAGCGTAGGGTACCCATGATAAATTAAAAAAAACAACGTCTTAAATATTTGACAATGAAATTAAATCAATAGAAAATAAAAAAAATGGCTTTTACATTTGAGAATCCATTTAAATGAATAGATTTCGTTATTCGAGCACAGGACGCTTTTATGATTCGCGATATAAAATTGTAGATGAATTCTGTAAATAGGACTATTTAATCTCTCATTTCCAATAAACTGTATGGTAAGTTATTTTTCTCCTTCTAGTGCATTAATTGTCATATCCATTTAAAAAAACTTATTATATAAAAAAACATTTTTAAAATTGTATCTTGTTTCCTTTTTTTTAGTCTCAATTAAATGTTATCAATGAAGAAAATTTTAGTGATTTTTGAAACTAGAGTTATAAATTATAAGAAAAATATGAAATAAAGAAAAATAACTGAACGTTATTCAGAGAAAGAAGAAAATATTTTTGAATATTAAATTTCGGAAATTGGATGAGATACGAATGTTACAACGAGTTTGAAGTTGAGAAAATGAAGAAACGAATATTGCCAAATCATCATTAAGCGCACTAAGATGGCAGCAAGTTTTCAGCTAGAAAAGCTTTTTTTCTCCCGTCTGCTTCAGACTGAAACACATTAAAAAAATGTTGGAAATCGCTCAATTAGTATTTTTTTATCTTTCTAATTTTAAGAGAGGGCGAAAAATGTGTTGTGAAAATTTCAAAATTTTATATCCGATATATTTTTAGGCGCTGTAATTTTAAAATCATAAGCAATTTTTATAGTCAATAACTCAGAAACTAAGTTACAATGTTCATACGAGTTTCATTGAAAATAATTTTTTTCTTCTTTATTCGCGATGCAAATTGTAAAACTGTGACATGTTTTGTTAGCTTGTTTAACGAATATATGCGTGAAGAATCGTTTAAAGATCAAATAAAAGAAACCTAAATCGAATTCTGAAAAAAACTTCCCTTCTTCACATTGCATAGTCGTCAAGAAACAGTGCGTGTATAAAGTTTGAACTCGATAGCTCATCAGGAAGTTGGTTAAAAGTCGATGATAAAATTCTAATCACAGCGAAACACGATCAGTGAATTAAATAAAGGCTAATAAGAACAATCAAGGTGAGATCCACTTTCACTTCGATATTAAGAAATCTACATATTTCAGGTGTTTACTTTCTGTATTTTGAAACATTTAAAATTTGTCCAAACATTAAGGAATATTGAACTTAAGCACAAATGGAAGAAATAAAATTATAAAATTCAAAATAAGATAAATTTCAAAATTGAATTACGAAAGGCAATTTCCTACCTTCTGTTGTTCAATATGGGTGTTCAGTTTTAAAAAATGTTTATGCCTTATTTTATCCTTATCTATACATGGCGCTGCCCTCACGCCAGATGTTTAATTCGTAATGTATTTTTTAATTTTCCCGTGTGTTTGTGGCAACAGATAAAATAAAACCAAGCGACTAGTATTCTATGCTAAAAAAGAATGAAAACATGTAAACAATTCTGATAAAGACAAAATCTTATTCAATTCTTTGAGTTTTTTACTGTGTTAAATTCAAGTATTTTTCCTGAATGTCGATGAAAATTCAAGGTGAGCTATTTAATAATTATTCATTATTGAACTTACCAACAAACAATGCGATAGTAAAATAATTTATTCTTTTGGTTCTCAGAAAGCGTATATATAATACCCCTTCGAAAAGTCGACGTTAATTAATGAAAAGTTTACACGCGCGTTTCTATACGCCAAGATGGTTTAGCAAGAAAATTTGGGTACTTACAACATATCTCATACTTTAAACTTACCTGAATGAAGTATTGCAAATGCAGTTTACAAGTTTGTTAACAATCGACCGCCGAAAAATTATAGAAAATTGCTGAATTATTACTTCGTTTTGTCAAAATATTTAGTCTCCACTTTACATCTCGCTTATGAAACTTTATTTTAAATGGGAAACAGTCAGGAAAGTATTTTGCACACGATTTCAGTAAATTTCACAACAGAAATGCATTTCATTATATCAGCTTCATAAACGGAACATTGTATTATAAATCATTTCATAACTAAACAAGTGGTAATTAAGTTTAACAACTTATTTGTTGGATATTTGCTGATCTACCTGATGCAAAAATGTATTTTTCAAGCAACTATTTTTGTGTGTACCGGAAACTCAAACATGTAAACGACTTTTTAGATTATTTTAAACCCTGATGGTTAAGTGGGCATATAATTGATTATCTCTCATCGTGGCAAGACTGTAGCATCTAGAACCACCAAGTTCTAATCACAGGTATTCCTGCATTGGAACATTTTTATCATAAGCTTCGGTGTTATCGAGTTCAAATTTTATACACAAGTAGTTGTCAATGACAATGCGATGTGGTAAAGAGATTTCAAAATTCGATTTGGAATTTTTTTGTTTAATGTTCGAACCAACGCACTTATCTTCGTTTAACCAAAAAAACTAAGCATACCAGAATTTTACTGTTTGCACTATCAAATAGAGTGAAAAAAGTCTTTTCAGGGTAACTTGCATAAAATTTGTAATTCTGATTTTTTTGGTGAAATTTTAAAAATAACTTGATTTTTTATAAGTATATTATATATTATATATTATTATTATTATTTATATTTATATTTTAAATAATAATAATAATAAAAAATCTGATGTGTACACCACATCACTTCCTTGTACGGAATATTAAATTATACGCATTTTTTCTTGCATTTCATTTAAACTTATTGATTGAATTAAATCTACTTCGACGACAGCGCATAAACCACAATAGAATAAATGCATTCTTTAAAATTCACTCTAGTATTTGTTTACCATAGCGACACTCTGGCGCTAGATTCACTTAACAGTATTATATTTCGTTCATATTAAAACTCATAATGCACAAAATTTATATCATTTAAAGAATAGAATTATCTAATCGTTGCCACATGTTCTATTCAAATACTATAATAAAGCTAGAATGATGTATAAAAGAAATTAAGAAAACAAAACAAAAAAGAAACAGTTTTTCACAGACGATTGAGTATTTCTCATTCAATTAATTCAGTTCTCACTTCGCGAGAAGGCAAAAATACATAAAAACTCAAAATATCTATATTAAAATTTACGAAGTAAATCATAAACACTTATTTCCTCGAAAAAATTCCAGAAAGGATAAAGCAGGATTTAATTGGCAATAATAAATGAAAGCGTTATCTTTGTTGTTGCTAAGCTAAGTATCTCTAGATTGGCAACAAATCCACTAGTCCGCTGTTTCAAATGTAAACAATCGATGGCCGCCATAAAAAAAAAAGGCTTAGCGACACTTAAACAACTTTAAAATTGTTGATAATTCTAAAAATATTTCATACAGATTTATTAAAGGCATAGAAACCTTAACCGGAAGATAAAAACAATATTATTCAATCATTTTTAATGCAAAAAATGTACAAAGCAAAAAAATGTACAATTTACAAACATATAAGAGTAAATAAACTGAGATCACTGAGCCGGGTAACAGAGTGGATATATATATCAATATATTTATATACGTTTGGTGCGGTCGATTGCAACGAAAATACGAGGTGCACATCTACATGTTATAGCAGTCCTATATACAAAATTTCAACGTTCTGAGGCTACTCGTTTTTGAGTTATGCGAGATACATACGTACGTACAGACGCCACGAAAAATTCTCTTCAGAATTAATTTTAAAGCAGTTTTACATTTTTTTTGAGGAAACCAGTCTTTTATTTTGTCCTTACGTACAGATATCATGCAAAAACATCGTTAAATTGCATTCGATAGCGGTCAAAATGGATATTTTCGTTGAAATATGTTGCCTGAAACTTTTCACGATTACAATACTTCCTTTTTACATCGTACAAGGAAGTAAAAATACAAAAAAATATGAAAGCTTTCATACTTCACATTACGGCCAAAGGGGTGTTTTTTTAACTTTTCATGTGTTACCTTTATTTATTAAATAAATTAAAGGGGGTCAAAGCGGCGTTATTATCACGTTCTTGCGCTTAAAGCATAAAATTCAATTCAACAACAATATCGCAAAATAATTTTAAAATGAGCATGTCTTTAGAATTTCCGATACAGTATCGCGCGCTAGAGATAAAAAAAAAAACAATTCGTACAGTGTTACATTTGCTTGCTTTTAAATCGTTGAGTTTGTTATTCAAAAATTCGTTAAAGTGCTCCAAAATATGAAATCGATAATAAAACAAATTCCAAATTAGGGCCCATATTCGGTGCAGGATTACGTTACTGAAAATTGGATGGCTCTAGGTACCATTGTTTTTTCATAATGTGAGAAACATACATACATTTATGCGAATTCTTCTTTATTTAATTTCTTTAAATATAATACAGGGCTCTAACATTTGGTGGCAACAATTTCAAAAGTGATTCGTTGTTTATAGTGAATCAATGCAAAATGCCAAAACGAAATTAATACTCCTTCTGGGCAAATTTCCCCCTTTGGACCAAAAATACATGGCGTATAATATTTCGAAATTTTCACAAATTACAAAAAACGTTTTCGCCTTCTTTTAAAGCTATTACGAAGCGATTAACGATACGAATACGAAGTTCTAAAGGCGAGTAATAACACTTGATTCATGTTCGAACGCTATTTTTGTTTCGACGAGTTTGCATCGGTCTAATTTTGATCTTGATTTGGTACACAAAAATACATGACGATATCTTTCATTTATATTTAATGAAAACACCAAATATATCACAGTAATACATCGCAACGGCGAACCACCAGTTACATAATGTAGACACACAGAAGAATTCTTTCAGCGCAACAGCGCCCTCTATACTATGAAAAGTTCGAACACACTTCACCTGTGCTCTGTTAAGAGCACACTAAATTTACACATCAATAATATATGTAGATTAATCACGAATCAATATGCACGAATTAATACTAAAAACTACATTGCAAATTAATACAATACATGACACAAACATATATTATATATAACTTTAAACTTCAAAAGGATAGATCAATTGGACGGGTCTTCGATAAAGTCCTTGAGAAGTACGAATCAAACATGAACGCACATACCCATCTCTACCTTTATAAACTTCTTTAATTCCAATAGGCCATAAAAATTTTGATTTCGTCGACCCCTCCAGCAATACAACCTCACTCTTTTTAAGATTCCTTTCAGAAGATGGATTTAGAAAAGTATGCGCAGACCGTAATTCGAGGAGATAATTCTCCTTCCACATTTTCCAAATTTGTTTCAAAAGATTAGTTTGATACAGTTTTCTCCTAGTCAAAGTCTGTCTGTTCAATGGTTCATTCCTGAAAAGGTCGGCGAAATGTACAGGATAAGAAATATTTTCTTGCCCTAGAAACAAGAAATGGGCAAGTGTAAGAGCTTCTGTCTCTTTTATTTCATTGTGGACATAAGTAAGAGGTCTATGATTTAGAACTAACTCAATTTCTGATAGAATAGTCATCATTTCCTCAAAGTTAAGAAGAGCCCTTCCGAGAACCTTTCTCAAAGGATCTTTGATACTTTTCATAAGCCTTTCATAAAAACCACCGCACCAAGGCGCGTGAGGCGCAATATATTGCCAAGTTATGCCGTTTATTGATATGAAATCTTTCAATTTTGAATCTACTATAATTTTTGCAAATTCTTTAAGAATTTCATTAGTGCTTAGCATTGTCGGAAATGATAACTTTACAATTTCCTATTCTAGCTACGAGGGTTGGAACTTCAATAGTAGCAACTATTTATTTACAAGGAATATAAAAGTGATTCATGTCACCATGTTTTACAGTCCTTCAATATAGTCGCCAGCATTGTGTACAACCCGTTTCCAACGATGTGGAAGTCGCAGAATACCTGTAGCAGCGCCTGTTTTGTTAATAGTTTGAATGGACCGGTCTACTGCCGCAAGAATCTCAGGAACAGTTTGGAAGCGAGTGCCACGAAGTGGTTCCTTCATCTTAGGAATTAAGTCATAGTCACAAGGGCTTAGATCTGGGGAGTATGGTGGATGATAAAACACTTCCCAGCCCCATCGCTTGAACAAATCAATCACAACTTGCGCTGCATGCGGCCGAGCATTGTCATGCAAAATGAGAGGAGCGTTCTGCAGAAAGTGTCGCCGTTTTTCCCTCAAAGCTGGTCGGAGACTGTGCTCCAAAAATGAGCAGTAATACTGCGCAGTGACGGTCTGCTGTGGGGGAACGGTATGCGTTAGGATGACACCATCACAGTCGTACACGAAAATCACCATAACTTTCACATTGTTGGGGTTCTGACGAAATTTCGAACGTAGTGGTGATCCGTGATGACGCTATTCGTTTGATTGGCGTTTCAGTTCTGGCGTAAAAAAGCATCTCCTTCGCGCTCATAGCGCTTCGGGTGGGTTCGGGCAGCATCGTATCGTAGCCATTTCTGCATTTCCGTCAATTGATGTGGAACCCATCGTGAAGCAATTTTTCTCATGGACGGGCGTTCCTTCAGAATGTCGGTCCTCAGAATTCCTCAGAATGTTCAGAATGCACAGTCGTATGGGCTAATCCTGTTTGTCCGACCCGCTGACGAATCGTTTGGCGGCGATCACTGTCCATTAGTGCGGCAACAGCTTGCACGTCTGCATCGCTGACACTCGGACGACCTGGCCGCAGCATGTCTGCCACGTTTTTGCGTCCTTCATTGAATGCTTTCACCTATCTTGCTACGGTTCTGTAAGGCAATGCAGATTCCCCGCAAGCCTCTTAAAGCCCTTGATGACACTGTCGTGCTGTACGACCTCTAGCACATTCAATTTTTATCAAACATCGTTTTTCTTGTTTTGAAAACATCCTGACTACACTTACTTTAGACCGCTAACTAATACAAGGATTCGTTCTTCCCGTCACTCCGCATGCGCGTGACGTAGGCAGAACGAGTCATTTTGCTGAGAGGTAAGGTAGGTATGTAGTTTACGTGTGGTATACGCTATATTCTTTGGTTTTGTTGCGTAGCGTTTTTTCAGCTGTGTTGCCACTATTAAAGTTCCAACCCTCGTAAAAATCTCCTTAATGACAAAAGGGCTCACCAGCGGCCGAGCGGTAAAGTCGCTGAACACTGGTAGTTCGGTCCGAAGTTCGAATCCCGCGAACGGGCTGGCTGCATGGGTGTTTTCGTGGTTTTCCCCGTGTGTAACGTGTATACGAGCCAGTTTCCCTTAAAAAGTCCTCCACGAAGGCATCCCTCCCCTTAGGCAGATAGCCCTAGTGTGCTTTGCCATAATTAAATACACCACCACACACCACCTTAATGACAAAACAAAATTTTTTGTTGACATATTTGTAATTAATTCTATGTGCACAGCTCTAGTAACACTGCATGTAAATAATGTTATGTAAGCCTTTTGAGGCGTATCCTTTCCTGATTTTATTAAAACTGTCCCAGTGAAATCTACGCCAGTTACAGTAAAAGGAGGGTTTTCAGTAATTCTACTTTTAGGTAGTTGACTAGTTATTTGTTTAGCTGGTTTCAACTTATACTTTCGACAAGTTAGGCAGTTACCTAATACTCTTTTTATAATTTGTCTACCTCGTGGAATCGAAAATCTAGACCTAATTTTGGCTAGCGTAGATGTAACTCCACCATGAAAAATTTTATTATGCTCTCGAATAATAATTAACTCTGTAAATTTAGACTGCTTAGGAAGAAGCATAGGGTGAGCTTCATCCTTTGTAGATGCTCCTTCTTTTAATCTTCCTTTTATGCGCAATACACCACAACTGTCGAGAAATGGGGCTAAATTCGAAAGTGGAGAGTTTTTAGGAATCAATTTACCATTTTTAAGGTTCTGTAATTCTAAGTTGAACTCTATGTTTTGCTCATGTTTTATCCAGTCTAATTCAGCATTTTGAAGTTCTTCCGCTGTGAGGGGACCTGCAATCGTTTGTCGTTTTTGAAGTTTATTAACAAACCGTTTAACTAGTGCAGTTACTCTTAGTACTTTTAACAAACAACTATATTTCCTTAAATCTAAAATAAATTTCGAATTTTCTACCAAACATTTATTTTGCACTGTACTTTCAAATTCTTTTTTTAGCTCTAAGTCTACGTCTATAGATTTTAAGTTCTCTCTTTCAGTAGGCCAGTATTCAGGTGTATGCCTTAGCCATGGTGGACCGTGCCACCAAAGCTGGTTTGTAGATAAATTTGCTGCAGATATTCCTCTGGACAAAATATATGCAGGGTTATCCTTACCAGGGCAATGAGCCCAATTATTGGTATCTGATAAAGATTGAATTTCTTCTATTCTATTTTTTTCGAAAGTTTTGCATTTACTAGCTTGTCCCTTAATCCAACATAACGTAGTCATCGAGTCGGTTCAAAAATAACTAGAAGTATTAAATTTAAGACATTTACTTACTTGATGGACTAATCTTGCGGACAATAAAGCTCCCATTAATTCCAGTCTTGGTAATGTAAGACCTTTCAGAGGAGCTACACGACTTTTACAGCAAATAAAAGTAATACTTATCTTTCCATCTTCAGATATAGCTCTTAAATAGAACACAGTTCCATAGGCTAAAAGAGATAAATCTGAAAAAGAATGAATTTCAAATGAAATAAATTTACAGTTCAAATTTGAAAAATAACATCTAGGAATCTGGAGATCTTCTAAGTGTTCGACTTCACTGCACCACAACTGCCACTTGTGATCCAGTGACGATGGAAGTTTGTCATCCCAGTCTATGTCATGACTCCACAGTTCTTGTAGAATGCACTTCAGCTTTATGATGAAAGGTCCGAGAAATCCGATAGGATCATAAATACGACCCACTACTCGAAGAATAAACCTTTTCGAAGCAGTTCCGTTCTTGACAAACTTTGATAATTCTTTTACATTGAACGATATACTGTCCGCATCTGGATCTCAAACTAGACCCAACACCTTGGATGGTGAGTCAAGTCCCGTACTTGAGCTCTTTTCCTCATCGATGTCGAACTCAGCATCTTTCCACAGCTTACGCAGTTCCATGGAATTGGTTTTCCATTTTCGTAACATCATGCCACATCTTTTGAGAATTTCTACACTTTCAGTCGTAATTTTCAAAGCCGTTTGCAAGTCTTCTTCGCCTCCAATCAAATCGTCGACATAAAACCATTCTGATAGTAATTTGCAAGTATCAGGAAATTCTTGTTTACATTTATCAAAATGATATTTCAGAGTTGCAGCTAATAAATATGGACTTGGCTTTAATCCAAATAAAACTCTACTAAAGTTCATTTCTTGATATGAATAAAAACCGATATCATCAGTCCAGAAGAATCTAGTAAATTTTCTATAACTAGGATTGATCAAAATTTGTAGATACGCTTGCTTTATATCCGCTGTGAAGGCGTTTGTATTTAGTCGAAACTTTAAAATCATTTCAAATAGATTTGAATACAAGTTTAGTCCTTTAAATAAACAGTCATTAATTGAAAGTTGTCCTCCTTCATGAGAAGAATCATCAAACATGATTCGAAGTTCACTAGTAGATTTGTCCTTGCGAATGACCGCATCGGTGGTTCAGTGGTAGAATGCTCGCCTGCCACGCGGGCGGCTCGGGTTCAATTCCCGGCCGATGCACCACATATTACGAAGCGATTAACGATACGCATGCGAAGTTCTAAGGGCGAGTAATAACACTTGACAATTCTTGTTCGAATGCTATTTTTGTTTCGACGAGTTTGCATCAGTCTAATTTTGATCTTGATTTGGTATACAAAAATACATGACGATATCTTTCATTTATATTTAATGAAAACAACAAATATATCACAGTAATACAGACACATCGCAATGGCGAACCACCAGTTACATAATGTAGACACATAGAAGAATTCTTTCAGTGCAACAGCGTCCTGTGTGCTATGAAAAGTTCGATCAAAAGCAATAATCATAAAGAGTATTTCTTGAGCAATTTTCTATGTTAAAAAAATGTCTCATTCTAAAGCAGACGGAATGAACGTGTTTCATACTGAAAAATTGCTTTTGCGTTAATAAACTTTCATTTAAAATGGATATGATAATTAACACACTGGAAGGAGAAAAATAATTTATCGTATAGTTTAAGGAAAATAATAGATTAAGTCATTCTTGAGAATGACACTTCAATTTTTTTTGTACGAATAATAAAACCGTGGGGCGCCTAAATAATGAAATCTATAAATTGAATTGCGTTGTCGAATATGTAAGCCATTATCTTTTTTAATTTATCATGGGCGCGCCGCGCTTCTGTTATTCGCAATACAAAATTGTAGATGAATTCTGTGTATAGGATTTTTTAATCTATTACTACCATTAAACTATACGACAAATTATTAGTGCATTAATAATTATGACATCTGATTTAAATAAAAGCTTACTGTGTAAAAACGTTTATTAGCCCAAGCGGCGTTAGTTCTACTATTAATTTCGTTTTTGACATTTTACGTTGAAAATTTAAATGTCCGTTTCACTTTTCAAATTGTTGCCGCCAAATATTATCGCCCTGTGTTATATTGAAAGGAATTAAATAATGAAGAATCTGCATAAATGTATGTATGTTTCTCGCATTGTGATAAAACAACGGTAGCTAGAGCCGTCAAATATTGAATAACGTAATCCTTCACTGAATATGGGCATCTAGAAGCCCGAATTTGGAATTTGTTTTATTATCGATTTCATATTTTGTGACACTTTAACGAATTTTTGATTAAGCAACTCAACGATTTCAGTGCGAGCAATGGCAATACTGTACACACACACACACACACACAAAAGAAAAAAAAAAAAAAAAAAAAAAAAAAAAAAAAAAAAAAAAAAATCTCCAGCGCGCGAGATTGTGTATCGGAAATTCAAATTCTAAAGATATGATGCTTATTTAAAAATTATTTTGCGATATTGCTGTTGAATTGAATTTTGTGGCTTAAGTGCGAAGAACATGATCTTTAATAAATAAAGGCGCACACAAAACGTTAAAAAAGCCCCTTTGGGCGTAATGTAAAATCTGAAAGCTTTCAGATTATATACATATTTTTAATTGTATTTCTAAACATACTGTTAATAACACAATTTTAGATTTAATATTCTTTTTACATTTACGTCCTGGTTTAATAATATTCGTGTTTCTATTCGCGTAACATTCTTTCCTCAGAGAGTGCTTATGCATTTGGACATATAACAATGAACATAATGCCGTTTTCCAACTTGTCTGAACGATTACCACGCAAATAGCATGCTTAGCAGCTGTTATCTTTTGTTACGAGTGCACCGCATACTGAAAGAATTAACAATACATCCTAAAATACAATATAACGAACAGTTTCAGCTAAATATATCAGGAAAATGACAAACTTCTGTTTATCTAATGAGGAGATCTTCAAGGTCCATGCAAATATAAGGTGATTTTACTAACCTTGAATAGATATCTTCTCCCTCTCAATGTTCAACAAAATGTTAGAAGAATCAAAGTGATTTACAAAGGTATTCAAGGTAAGTAATATTTTGTAAAGAATAAAGATTCAGAAAATTTATTCGGAAGCAACCAAGCTCTTCTATCTTATCTACTTCAAATATATATGTAGCATTTTGGTGTCTCGTACAATTTGTTTTATGAGAATGTTCTTGAATCGAATATAGGAATTTCATGGAAAAAATTGTCCTTTTTGACAGTTGCCGCCCCCCCCCCCCAAAGAGGAATTTAGTACACTTGCACTTTAACGGAGAATTATATATCTTATTCTTTTCTCGTACGTTCGCGTGTTTTAGGTGCATGACATTTTTACCACTTTAGAAGCAACTATTTTCTTAAAAACTGCATATTTACTTCAAAATGAGATAATCTTTTTTTTTGTTATAATTTTGGTGTAAAATTTGAAAGAAACTGAATAGCAGTTATTGTGGCAGCTTGTAAGATATTATGGAATTAATCAATTATTATGAATTGAACCTTTACTTTAAATTCTTTCCGTAGTCGTTATAAGAGTTCAAATTAATTGTTGCGTACTTAAGTCAAAGGTTTGAATGTTTTAGAATTAAAGCTTCTGAGACCCTCGTTTTGCAGTTACGCTACATCGCCAGCTCTGCCAAAATTATTCGGGTTTTAGCAGCTTGCTGGCCGATGTTTAAAATATGCAACCATTAATTATCTTTAGCCAGCTTTAGTAGTCTGCTGTATGTGCAGTTTCCGACTATGTTAAATACATTTGAATTTAAATCTATCTTATGATAATCTGTTGCACAAGTAGTGCCTTCTGTTCCTTTTAAGAGTTACGAAATGTCCAGCTGTGGTAAGAAAGCTTCCATGCAAAGCGGGAGGCTAAGGGTTGCCATAAAATGGCAATGAAAGGCAAAGATGCCAAATTTGGCGCGAAACTGTTTATTTGGCGACAAAGCTGTCAATGTGCTATAGACGGAACGAGAACATTCTAGAACGAATTCTTACCGGTTTGCCCCAGCATGTTCTCGAAGGCAAGTCCAATAGTTATGTAAACACTGCCAGTACGAAGGATCATGCTTTGCTCGTGAAGCTTTTCTAACAGAACGGTGACTCTGCGTTAACAACTATCAGGAAGTTCTGAACACTAAAAGGCATAAAATCCAGCCTTAAGGCCTGCGAAGAATGATAGTTAAATTCGAAGAGACCGGCTTATTTGACGTGAAACGAGGGCAGAGGACAAAAACTAGTTATGGAAGCAGCAGTCGAAGATATGGCCATAACGTTACAAGAATAGACGAACAGTGATGCAGGAATCAGCAGTGCACGGGGAATTGGAAGAATGTTGGATATGCCTATCAGCACGATGTGTAATGTCCTACGGAACATCTTGCGTTGTTATCCTTGCAAGATAATTCGTGTGCAAAAGTTGCTACTTGCTGACTTGGAAACACGTGAATCGTTTGCCCAATGATATTTTGCCCGGATGGAAGTGGGAAATGGATGGCCATGGAACATTCTCTGGTCTGGCGAAGCCCATTTCTACATTTGCAAGGTTCTGTAAATACTCAAATTTGCAGGATATCGGTCATCGAGAACCCATTCCCTCTACAGCCATTATCTCGTCAGTCTCAAAAGGTCACTGTGTGGTGCGGAATAATGGCAGCGTTTGTCATCGGTCCGTTTGTCTTCGAGATCACACCAGCGAGACCTGCTAACTGCATCGTTTTTGTCAAGCAAGTATGAAGCATTTTTACTCAACCATGACCTTCCAGCAATTCAGCAGTGTCAGTGCATGGATCGCACAATATTCATGCAAGATGGAGCTCCTCCGGGCATTGCTACTTGTGTGAAGCAACTGCTGATCGCTCATAAAATCATAAGCCTCCATTTCTAACAGGGTGGCCACCACGTTCACCCGCTAAACCCGCGTGATTTTTCGCTTTGGGGATACCTGAAGAATGCTGTTTTCAGTGGGTGGATGGGAAATTTGGCCGACTTGAATGCAAGCATCTCGCACCACATTCATAGCATCAGCACAGATACCCTCCAAATTGTAGTGGAACATGCTGTTTTGCAATTCCAACTAGTAGCGGAACAAGGCGGAGACCATATCAAACGACTTAGGCATAAATCCTCCGTAAGGTGTTTGTTTCATGAAGCTCTTCCTTTTTCTCTTGTTACTATCATTATTTCCGTTGTACACACATATTCTTTAAACTGTTCGCTGTGAACACATCTTTTTTTTACCGATCGAAAACCCTTGAGGCCTATTGTTTTCTTTTGGCTAACATCATTTCTGGGTTTAACGATTAGGCCTTACCCTTGATAGCGCCAACTATCAGCACATTTTGAAAATATTTTTTTTCCTTCGCCAAACAAAATTCCATTGCCTTACGACTGTTATAGTAAAATATCATGTCATTCTGACAGGTAGTTTCAAAGTTAGAACATTTTGAAATTGCCACTTAAATTATAATCATCCTGTAGTCCAGAAGAAGGCTATAAGATGGAACGTTTAAAAAATACTCTATAAGGTATTTTCTCTCTCCTTCCATCATGATTTCATAGTGTAACAGTAGCACATTCGGCGCGTAGTCGAGAGGTCTAGGTTGGAGTCTGGGCAAAGGTACTGCTCATTTTTCATGTCTCGTGCGTCAAAATAAACTAATGATTCTACAGCTCTTTACATTAAGTTAAATGCCCCCGAAATCGTTGTAATATATAAATACACATCTGTTTTGTTGTAAAATGTTTTTTTCCCCTGACAGCATACTCAGTAAATGTTTTCAGACATGCATGAAGGAAAATGTATGCAGTCAATTTCAGTTTTAACAGGAGACGATTCATCAGAATCTGCCTAAAAAGTGAAATTGGGTAATGCGGAGTGAAAGAAAAATTATTATCACAAACTATCAGCGTGAAACAAAACTTTCTACGGGAAAAACTAAAAGGAAAATACATTGTATTAACAGCGGTAATAGGAAGTGAGGTCATAACACTTGAAAAGTGTTTTTATTCAAAATACTATGGAATTTAATTTTGAGTAATCTGGAAACTAGGAACATTGTACTACTAAAAAAAAGCTCAAATCAATTTTTTAAACACAAGTTGGTAACTGTTCTAGTCATTTTGCAAATCTTGTTTTGAATTCCATTTATAAGTTTTAGCCTATCTACGATTGAGCAATAAAATCGTTGAATACTGGTACTTTGACCCAGGTTCAAATCTCGGACAAGTGGCTGCATGAGAATTTCTGGTTTTCCTGATGTGTTACTTTAATGGAAACAAGTTTCTGTCAGAAAGTCCTGCACGAAGGCACTCCTTTCCTTAGAAAGACAGCCCTCCTGTGAATTGTCGTAATCCAAATCCACTCCAAAGCCATTTATAACATATAAATTGGTATTTGAGACAAAAATGCTTTTATAATGATTCTCAGTTCGGATTTACTCCTCGGAAGTCCGCTGAAGACGCCATTATTCCCCTTTGTAATATCTTGCAGTGTGCAAAGAAAATGAAGTATACTACACTTCTTATTTTCCTGGATTTCAAAGGAGCTTTTGATAATGCTTGGTGGCCATCTATCTTAAAAATTTTAAAAGATGCTGGTATACCACATAATATCTATAACCTTCTTAAAAGCTTCTTGAACAAGAAGACTGCTGAGCTTCAGCTTGGGAACGAAGCTAAGGTTTATTCTCTAGAAAAAGGCTGTCCTCAAGGCTCTGTATGCAGACCTATTCTTTGGAACATAATCATAAATGATCTTTTAAGTCATCTGGACGGTTGTCTAAAAATTGCGTTTGCAGACGACTTACTATTAATTTTCCAAGGAAGGATTTTGAATAACATACTTTTGAGAGCACAAGAAGTTCTAGATTTTGTCTCCAGTTGGGCAAATTCTCATAAACTCACTTTCAATCCTTCAAAAAGTAAAACTATGCTTGTTCCCAGTACGTTTGATGAACAAAATATTGCTTCTTTGATGCTCGATAATTCTCCGTTGGAATTGGTAGAAAATGTTAAATATCTTGCTGTCATTCTTGACTAAAAATGAACATGGAAAAAGCACATTGAATTCTTTTCTGCTAAATGATAAAAAATTATTAATGGCTTTCACCGAATCGCCAAAAATACTTTTGGAGTAAGCTATGATGTTAAGAAACTAATGTATAAGCAGTGTATTGTACCTTTCATTTCGTACGGCTGTCGTGCTTGGGGACATGTTCTTGCCAAGAAGGTTAACAAAAGAAATTTAAGAAAGATTCAACGGAGAATTCTTCTTCGTATTATTAGTGGTTATAGAACCTTAAGCTATGAGGCTACTTTTGTTCTTGCAGGAGTTCCGCCTATTGATTTTGAAATTGCATATAAGAAAAGTATTTTCGAGTCATTGGCAGCTGATGCTTTGGAAGATTGTATTAATGGAATTGTCCCCTTCACTGATCTTCCTCATCTCGCTACTTTAGAACCCATAAATTTCTGCGATTATAAAGAGACTGCTGAAATAAGTTTTCATATGGTTTTCTTTACAGATGGCAGCAAGATGAACAACAAGGTTGGCCTTGCATTTGTTCTTTTTGAAGGCCATCCCGAGGTTTGTATTTTTAGACACCGTATACGGAATGAATGCACAGTTTTTCAAGCAGAACTTCTGTGCATTTATCTTGCCGTCAAATGGATCCAGGATAAGGGGACAACATCCTCAAAGTACTTATTTGTTCTGATTCTCTTTCTTCTCTTCAACTTCTGAACAGTATTACCAGCTGCGATAAATTAGTTATCGAGACCCTAGTAACTGTTAGTTCACTTAGAATTAGAGGTATTGATATCTGCTTTGCTTATGTGCGTGCTCATCATGGTTTCTACGGAAATGAAAGAGCTGATTTCTTAGCTAAAGATGCCTTAAATTTACCCATTGATATCAACATCAGCATTCCAAAGAGTTATTGGAAGTCCTTTCATTATAAAAAGCTTTTAGCTATGTGGAATGAGGAATACATTTCATCTTGTAATGCTGAAGTCACCAAAAAGTTCCTTCCTTCTATTTACCATAGACTGAATTCCGAGTCTTTCCTCTCTTTAAATTTTAAAGTGTCTCAGTTTTTATCTGGTCACGGTAAATTTGCAAGTTACCTGTTTCGTTTTAATCTACGATCAAACAATTTATGTGAATGTTCAAAAAGAGTTCCTCAGGATGTGGAACATTTGATTTTCTCGTGCCCTACATTTGATGGCCCTAGATTTTGCCTATAGAACGATTTGAAAATGTACGGAGTGACTTGGCCAGTGAACTTATCTGTTTTCGTGAAGTCCAGACTGCTGTTCTCTACTTTTGTTCGCTTTATTTATGAATGTAACTTTTAATGTTTATTTATGCATGTAACTTTTAATGTTTTAGTTAACTTACTTCTGTAAGCCCCGTGTTGTACATATGTGGTGCACGGGGATTCTGTATGTTCTGAAAGGAAAAAAAAAAAAAAGAAAAGAAACTTGGTATTCACGTTACACTCAAGGAAAGCCACGAAAATCCACACTGAACCTAGCCCGTTCGCCTAAGATAGAAATAACGTAACCTAACTTAAAGATAATAATCCGTATTACCAGAATGGCACAAATGGCAAATTAAAACAAACCAAGTAATAAAAGACTGGAACTAGACTACAGACGAGGACAACTCGTCCTTGCACTTGCCCTCCGAGGAAGATGCGTCGGCCTCGCCAACAGGGTCATCTCGACCTTTATTCAGAATAATACATACATATAAAAGAAATATAATTAAAATTAAAATGTAAACAGTTATATTCAGTTACACACAGCAAGCAAGCATTAAACATTTCTATTAATGATAACATAATCACATTTGCGAACACACTTTACAAAAATAATATATACAAAACATTTTCTGCCAATATAAAATTCTTATTGTATTACAAATCTATCATGATTCATATAATATAATCTAATCATGACTCATATCGTAAACCTATTATAACTTAAATGTTCAGAATAACCGATCTTTGATTAATATTGAACAATTCTGGCTTATATACATAACTCAAATAGATCTTTACTAATGTAATAGTATTTACTAATCTCCTAAAATAAAATATTCATATCTACTTAAGTTCATAACAATACTTGTAATGCCCAATTTACCCTTTTACAGTTGTACATAGGAACTTTTAAGATTGTATATAGGGCAGAACTAAAGTCGAACTTCGAGTATTCAGTGGTCATAAACACTCATCCACTGATGATGCCCTCTTATAATATAAAATGCAATGATTGAAAAGTGTGCGTTGATATGTCTTTTGAACCGCAGTTGAATTCCAGTTTACAGGAGGAATGTAGCACTGTCAAAGCTCATGATTAACTGAAAATCACGGTGAGTCCCAGAGCAATTAAAAGATCACAGAAAAAAGAAAAATACCTATTATCAGATCATCCTATTAGTCATGTCTGTTTACAGACAGGACTTGTTAAAATATCTTCTGACGCATTCAAGAACAAGTGACTTTCACGGATGCAGAAATACCAGTGAACAAAGTCAGCTTCATTTAAGTACTCTGGCTTGCAAGCACACAATTACTAATTTGCTGGCTTAATAGCTCCTTGTGTGACTGCCATAATGAAAATAGCAGTTACAAAAGAGCACATCAGATACGTCGTGCTTTATGAGTATAAAAAAGTCAATAGTGCAGCTGCTACTGTAAAAAAATACGCGGAAAGTGTATTGATAAAGGAGTTTTTAATTTTGGCAAGTAACGGCGATGGCTCTGTAACTTGGACAAGCTTGAAAGCCAGATTTGCTTAGCTTGAAAGATGCCAGATGCTGTGGACGCTGTGTCTTTTTTGATAATGATGTGTTGAAAGTTGCAGTTGAAAGGAATCTGCATGCAACTGTTGAAGAATTGGCAGAAGAGGTTAATTCATCATCGTCAACTGTCCCTCGACATTTGAAACAGTCCGGTATCATGTCTAAGGTTGGCAGGTGGGGGCCACATGAATATACTGAAGCTAATCGAAAATAACCTGTGAACATCTATACTGCTCTTCATTCTCGTGAAAAGTAATTTACTTATTTAAACCGTATTTTGAATGGTTATAAAAAGCGATTGGAGGTTTGATGCTTGCAAAATTTCCTTGATGCAAAAGCATGCAGCTTGAAATGAGTCTCCAATAAGGCCACTGATTTCTTTAGAAATGCCATAAAATACCTATTTTAGTGCTGGAATATATAGTTGATTAAAGGCAGTATTTTATTATTTTGTTTCTCCAAAAGCAACTTCATGATAGATAAAGAACTATAAAAACACATCCACACAAATTAACATGAAAACAAATTAAAAACAATTAAAAAAGATTTTTATATAATAAGTTTTTATTTAAAACGGATATGATAATTAATGCACTAAAAGGATAAAAATAATTTATCATATAGTTTAATGGAAATAATGGATTAAATAATTCTATTTACGATTCTATTCATTTAAAATTTTATATCGGGATTAATAAAAGCAGTAGTGACCATCATAAATCTAAAAAGATAATGGCTTATAAATTTGAAAATGCAATTAAAGTTATAAGGTATTTCACCCACCTTCTTGGCATGCCTTCGTGGTGTAGTGGTCACGCTGGGTCACGTCATGCCTTCGTGGTCACGCTGGGCGCGTAATTTAAAGGACCACAGCTCGATTTACAGAGAAGGCATTTCCTCATTTTTCATCTTTCCTGCTTCCAAATTACCTAATGTCTCCACAGTGGTGCCCGAACTAAAAGGGTCGTGAATGATGAATTTCCACACCCATGATTTGGCAACTGGGTCACCTAAAAACTCCAGTCGCCCTTTAAAAGGGGAGTATATAAGGTATTTCTCCCACCTTCTTAGCATGCTTTCGTGGTGTGGTGGTTTGCACGTTGGGCGCGTATTACAGAGGTCCGTGGTTCGATTCCCGGCGAAAGTGGTTCCTCATTTTTCATCACTCATGCTTCCAAAATACCTAATGTCTCTATAAAGTAATAGAAAATCATAAAAGATAAAGGCTTATACATTTGAGAGTGCAATTCAATTATTAGAAAATTAAAAAAGATAAGGGTTTAAACATTGGAAAATGCAATTGAATTAATAGATTGCTTTATTTAGACACTTTACGGTTTTCGCAGAATAAAATTGTAGATGAAGTCTCCAAATTGAAAGTTTTAAACAGTTTTTCCAATTAAACTATGTGATAATTTTTTTTCCTTTAGAGCGTTAATAATCATTTACATTTTAAATGAAAGCTTATTGTATAAAAAAATTTTCATAAACTGTATTTTACTTTCGAAGTCTCAATTACGTTTTCAATGATGGAAATTTTAGTCATTATTAAAATACAAGTAATAAATTATAAGTAAATTATGGAAACCACTTTAAATAGTCTGTTTCAGAAATTCGATGTAATAGCAATGTTACAACGAGCATTTTACTTGAAACTAAAATGAATATCTCCATTTAGTCATTAACTGCCCCACGATGATAAACTTTCCGGAAGTGCGCCAAGATAACAAATTGGAAAGCAATTTTTCGCCAAGAACGATATGTTTTAATCCCATCTGCTTCAGACTGCAGCAAAATCGGATATATTTTTAGATGTTGAAATTTTAAAATCATAAACGTCAAATAGTATAAAATGTTAAGCGATTTTTAAAAACTCTCCCAATAGTCAGAAATTAAGTTATAATTTTGTGCGAAAAATCATTTCAGCATAAAATAAAATTTAAAAAAATCTGAAAGCTTTCAGATTTTATATTAACGTTTTGTGTGTTACCTTTATTTATTAAATATGTATTTCGCCATTAAATTATATAATCCAATTCAACAGCAATATGACAAAATATTTAAAAAGAACGTATGTTTAGAATTTCCGATACACAATCTTGCGCGCTGCAGATAAAAATGCTTTTTTTTTTCGTACAGTGTTGCCGTTGCTTGCTTTGACATCGTTGAGTTTGTTAATCAAAAATTCGTTGAAATTTTACAAAATCTAAAATTGATAATGAAACATATGTAAACGGAACACTTTAAATAAACACAGGGAATACTTTAGTCTTTTGCAAAGTGTTCAGGGTACTTAATTTAAAAATTTGGAATTTAAGATGGAGCAGTTTGTTTTCAATTAATTTCTGATTAATTAATATTTATAAATTTGTCTGATGAAACGTCATTTCGTAATCGCATGTGTGCTTTAATAATTTCTTCTTATCTGTGGTAAACATGATTAAACTGGTTCGTTTCGAAATATTCGGAAGAGAAGAATGAAGTTTTGGCTATGCACAAAACTGCGCATCGGTAATGAGACGGATGGTTGTTTACAAAGTAACTAAGGCAAAATATTAACGAGATTCGTAATTTATTATATTATAGCTTTTGGAAGCATGTGCTTAATTTGCATAGGTTGCAGCCGGAAGCGTTTCAACAGCAGCTAACAGTAAGCAGTATACATAACACGTGATAGCTTCAGGAAACAGGTAGTGCAAGTATGAAAACAAAATGGGCTTTCTCTCCCCCCCTGTATCTTTTTTAATGCGGAATGACGTTTTGTTATTTAGATACCACTTGTTGTTTTTAAATACTGAATTAGAAGTATTCTTTTCATGGGTTATTTTCCAAGATTAAGCTCACACAATCGTGCAATATTATGTCAAACAAAACTAAACTTCTGTTATCAAATAATGAAAAATCTACTTGAATGTATTGTTACGAGTTTTGTATACATGTAAATAACTTCAGAGAAATTATATGTGAAATTGTAGTATTTTTTGCGTAATGTAACATGAAATGCTTGTATGCTTGTAAGAGAGGATGATGTGCCGGAAAAATAAGATTACAGTGGCATGACTATTTAACATTGAAGTAAATGGCTCTCTCGCTAAATTGGCGAAATATCGCTAAGCTGGCAAGGTTTTGGCGACTAATTTTTCTCACCGAATTTGACACGAAATCGTAAAAATTCACAAACTTGGCGACCATTAAACGGCATTTTAGTCCGGTCCCTGTATAACTGTAATGGGTACTGTGACTGAATAAATGTACTTGGCCTAATATGTAACTGTAACCATATCTGGCCCTCATATGCCTTCCAGTAATTTTGAGAAGATGCTTGAGATTTCTCTGCGGCCGGTGGAAAACTATATAAGGACAGGAAAGAACATCAGTTTCTCTGTTGTTTAGTTCAACGCAATTTCGGAGTATTTAGAGATATCCGTGTGAGCTTCGTCTTTTAGATGTACTTTTGCACTGCGCTGTGTTTAAAGTTCTTAGTAGTTTGAAGTGTAACTATTGATTGTACTCTATGATACTGAGAAGAAATGTATGAGTATTTTTCTGCAAAGTTCCAGAGCTGTAAAGTGTTTCTTTTGGTAAAATAAAATTTTATCAAGCTCTTATCGGTTCTGTGTGCATTCAATCTATTGCGAACCCGTACGCATGCAACAGGACGTTCGTATATTCCTCGCATTGCGAAAAAACAGAGAGACCTAGAGTTAACAAATTTTGAACATATGTAGCCCGCAATCCGAATACGGGCACCTCAAAGCCAGAATTTTGAATTTCAAATTTGTTTTGAATTTAATGAATTTTTGATTAATTAACCCAGCGATTTGAAAGTGAGCAGTGGTAACACTGTATAAGGTTCTTATGTTAATTAACGGTATAAGGGGGTCGTGTTGGATAGGGTCATATAAGAGTCGTTTATAGTGTAATAATTATTTATGAACAGGTTTAAGTTACACACGGACGTTACATTTAAGAAAATTACAGAGCAAGAGTCTGAAACAACCTATCAGGTTAAACACTTGACTTTTACTAAAGTCCTTCTCTATATACTCATTAGAGGGCACCCTTGTTTTTACAGTTAGTTCAACAATTTATATTACCAGCAGAGTTTATATTAAAGGATTGGTTACAACTGGTTATTATGATTTTGATCTTTTCTTAACCTCTTCTTTCCATATTTTTCATTAGAATTTAAATTAGCTTTAAGAGTGTTTAAGCTGACAGTTTTGAATTTTAAAGAGCTTCTGACACTCGTGTCACGGTGTTAGAAGTTTCTAACCAGTTTTATCTAAACGTGATTATTCTAGCTTTAACATAATTTCGCTAGGTGATATTTTGGACTTAAGCTCTGCTGAAATATTGAACCAGCTTATTTTGTTGGATGTCTTAGACTATGTTACCCCACGTTTGAATTTAACTGACTGTTATTGTTTAATTTATATCGCCACAAGTGGTGGTTTTTCAGCAGCACAAGTCGTGCCTTTTGTGTTTTCTGGCTAAAGAAAAAGGTTGTTTAAATCTGCTTCTGCATTTGAGATTTTGAAGACGTAGGGATAACTAGTCTAGAGGACTTGATTTTTTATAGGGGTTCCTTTGGGATTTCCAAATCAATAGAAACCCTACAGTTGTAAGAAATAAAACATTTTTCTCTCCAAATGACGAGACTGTTGCCATTCAGTAAAATGTAAAATATCAGTCTTTCAATTTTAATCAGAAAACGTTCCGCGCGCCAGCATTTTGTCATTCATTAAAGCGTAAGTTATTTAATTTTCAAATTTAGATAACAAACTAAGGGAATTAAAAGTAATATAAAATAGTACAAGAAAATAATTCTTGTAACTATATAATAAAGTAAGCTTATATTTTTGTTGCATTTGAAGATTTGGTGTTTTTTGAAGAATTTTGAGAGTTACGCCTAGTGGTGGGTGTAAAACCAAGGTTCTCTGCTACAGAACTATAAACTGCACCAAGTTGAAAAGTTAAACGTAAAATTTAATCAGTGTCATCTATCCTTAAGATTTAACAACATAGATGAACATACGTGTTAGACTTTGACACATTAATGAACTTATACGATGGATAACGTACGAATGTACTAGATTGGAACACTATGAATTGATCCTGATTAACAGTCCTTTTCATATAGGCAGGTATACGGCGATGCAGATAGATAATTCAGAATACTTGAGTAGATTCTTATTTACACTGAACTGTTCCTTAATAAGACTCCTTGCATAACGTATCTGCACCACGCTTGAGAGAATCACAGCGGTTGGCCACATCGACAGACATTATCAGATAGGCATAGCACGGAGGTCAGACATCAGCGACGTCAGAATCGGGAAGAAAGACTGCCCTTTCCTCTGTTCGTCTCTCCTGATCGGCAGGATCCTTCCGCATAGCTATATAATTCGTCTTTTCTGCTCAGCGCAATCGTTTTAATTTCTATCTCTAACAATTTTTAAAGTGAATGTCAGGCCATTAAGTCAAAAAAAAAAAAAAAAAAAAAAAAAAAAACTGCCCTAAAATGGAATTTTCTTTCCTTAACGTTGTGAATTGTTTAAGACATCATTAATTAATACAGTCAAAAGTCTTTAATCCGGACGTCCATAATCCGGAATGTAAGCTAAGCTAAAATTATCTAATTATCTACTTCAGTTAATGTTGTAGATTGCGTTGTTCCTTAATCTTCTAATTGTATCCGGCTTATTATTTTTTTCAGACTGTTAGAGCAATTTTATAAAAGTAAGCTTGAACTTTCAATTATGTCAAAAAGAATTTCCGATTCTGGAGCTGCCAAAGGATCTACATAGCGAAAGCATGTTTCGATATCCATCAAACAAAAAGTGGAATTGCTGCAAAAATGGATAAAGGCCTATCCTTTGTTTCTCTAACCATTATGAAATCTGTTTATCAATTTCACGCTGCTCTGGGGGGGGGGAACGTCGCGGCGCGCAATGAACTGGAAGTTGATCTGTCAGCACTATTCTTATCTTCAGGGCAGATGTTTTTATTTTATTCGGCTTATAATTCCTTACTAAATGTAGTATTTCATCTCAATGTACTCCGCCTTTGATATGATTTAAATCAAATTCCTCGTCATTATAAATATCAGGAGTCAGGACTTAAAAGAGAAGGGCTAGCTCATAGAGCTTTTCCCCCTGAAACAGGCAGCGGGTAGTGATGACGTAGCTATGATGACACTGAACGCGGAGATGCAATTGACAACATAGAAATTAGCGTTTTAAATTTGAAGAACCAGAGTTTAAAATCAGCTGTGTGTGTGAAAGATAGCTATAATTTAGAAGAGGCAATGTTACTGCAGTATGCATTTTACACTGAACATTAAAAAATTTAATAGTACTTACTCAATTTTAAAATAACAGATAAAATGCGCTACTCTTAGCATAAAGTTCCCTTTTTTTAATTTGCAGGGAATTTTTTTTCTTTAAATGCCTGTTTATTTCTAATCATTTCTTTATCTGCATGGTAACTAAGAGAACTTAACTACTGCTTCTAAAATAACTGTACTAACAGCTATTTAAAATTAATCAAAAAACAACCTTAAATTGGCATAGTTTTAAACATGCATGGTTATATATGGCAAAATTTCTGCTAATCTAAGTTTGAGTTTCAGCCTAATTGTATATTTTACATTGGCATATTTTCTCCCCATTCAATATAATAGCATATATTTTTTAATAATTTTGTAACTTAGGCTTACATTAATATTACATGGAAGATTATTATATTAATTTAGACAAAACAACTTTACTCACAGTAGCTAAAAAAATTCTTTAATTTTTCAAAAGTGGGGGTTAAGGAGGCAGGTCTTCTTATGCCAATTACTTTAAGTTATACTATTATATTGTATCTAGAATGCTAAGGTAGCACAAAATCGAATCAATAATAACACAGGATACAATAAAAATAACTTTAACAATAACTTAACAAAATTAGTTCTCATTTGAAATATGCTTTACGCTATTAACTTTTAAAATGTCATCTAGAAATATTTCAAATCAAAACATATTATATATGCTTACTTGTACAGTCACAAAGTTGTTGAAATATTATTTATTGGCTGCCACATTCGAAGCAGTCCACTTTTTTGCCTTTTGGGTTGCTTTTCTTTGGGAAAAAACATATGCATTTCTATTTAAGAAATGTATTCTAATAAAAGTTCGCGCTCTGCAAAATAAACGAATTGCTTCTCTGTTAACTTCAGGATAATGTTTCTCCAGTTTATTAATTAAAGAGCCAATTACATGCTTCCCTTTATAGTAAGTTGTATCATGAACTGCACAAAATATGTTTTCGAACTTGTAAACTGTATTCATCCATGAATGGGAAGGTGTAGTCAAACCTCCTAAGGACAATAATTTAATCCATTCTGAATTAAAATATTGGCTCATCAGTACTATCCTTAGATATTGTTCCCAATGATGGGTCTTTGTCTCGCATATGGTAGGCAATATAACCTGCAACATATGTTAATGCTTCTTTTCCGCCTGCTTTTAATGTGCTAGTGCTAGGTAAAGGAAATCTCATTTTTTGTTTCCAAAAATTGTAGCTTTTAAAGGATAGAGCTCTTATGGCAATGCAACGTGAAATATCTTCACTAGTCAACCTAATTTTTTTCCTTCTTTTCTAGCAATGCGTTAATCTGCGTCTTTGTAAAAATATGCTTTAGACGTTTTTCCAAATTCTCCGATCTGTGCTGTTTTTTTTTCTAAATTTCGCTGTTTGGGATTTTAATTTCTGAATTTTCGATGCAAATTTCTTTCTAGATATCGTCCACCTTCTTTGTCGATGAACAAACATTCTAAAATTTTTCTTTTCTCTATTTTTCAATATTTTATTACAATTTAAGGATATTATTTTGCTTTTCAAATTATCAGTACATTCTTGTTTATCTTTACACTTAGGGCATTCAGGGATATTATCACTTAGGGCATTGTCACTTGCGAGTTTTATTTCAAAATCATTCACATTTGATTTATTATTGTCAGCTTCAATTTCGTTCTCGGCCTCAAAATAAATTTTCTTTGGGCTTAATTCGTGTAGTGTTTCAAAAGCGCTCTACATTAGTTTTCTTTTCAAATGCCTCCGATTTCTTGGTGTTATTTCGTTTACTGCACACGATAAATTTAATTTCGGCACAGTACTGCATTTCAACAGTTTCTTTTGCAGCAATCCAAACAAGCGATTTCTCATGTCATCTTCATAATCACTGCACAGAAAATGTTCACTGCAAATTATTCCGTTTTTCACATTAATAAAATCCTGACTTCGACATTTATGTATCCATTCTTTCGTCAAAAGCAAATTGTCCTTTGGGAAAGCATAAAATACAATATCTCTTCCTTTCGTATTTCTATAAGTGTTACGGAACGTTGCTACAGCACAAGAAGCCATATTACATAAAGGATACTTTAGTATTTAAAAGGAAAACTGACTAAAACTATATATATATATATATACAAATTATTTTAAATATTTGCATTATTAGAAAACAAATATGTATGATTAAAATTTATTTGGGATATGCGACCTCCAGAAAATCATCTCACAACTGAATGAAACTACAGTTTTAAACGCGCGAAATCAGAGCAGGTGCAACTCAGACACGTCAGATTACTTCCAGTTAACCCCCTCCATGAGGCTCGCGTCGGCGAAGAGTCGAACAAAGGAATAACGCATGCGTGCGTTGAAAGAAATATTTAATAAAGTAAACAAATAAATATTAAGCTTTTTTTTGTAAATTTTGATACTCTTTAGATCATAATTGCTCTTTATTTCATAAATTACGGCTTCATTTTTTAAATTTTATAATTTCTAGATGTCATTTTACCAGATTTAAACTGATGATCTATAATCCGGAAAAACCGATAATCCGGAATTGCCGAAGTCCCGACGAGTCCGGATTAAAGACTTTTGACTGTACCAGGAAGGACTCTTCTGCTTAGGCAAAGTGTCTGTCATGTAAAGCGATTCAAAAGGGATGAACAGTTTTTTCTTAGTTTGCAGAGATAGAGAGTACAAGTAAAGCTATGATGTGAAAGAGAACCTGTCCATGTTTTACTTAGCAACTGTACTGTGCATTGTCTTTCCGTTACAAGAACAACCATTCAGACGATAACTAAATTGTTGGCGTAGCTGTTTCAGCTCACCTTATATTGTCTTATGAGCAGTAACAGATTAGTTTTTGAGATCACATAGACTTGTGGGAAAAATTGACTACGACATAACACCTCAACGTACTTTCGAAGGAATAAAGTTACGTTTCTTAACAGTCGGTGATGTTTAATTAATTGCGCAAAAGCAGTCGAGGGTTGTATGCCTAAAGGGAGCATACATTCGTGAATGATTTTCGCATGATGGATTCGTATTGACGTTAGATATGAAGAGACCACGGAAATGCCCATGCAGACAGTCCTTTCATAGTGGAATTGGACGATACGATCCAGAACTGATTCGAAGAACCGATTCACTTTACTGAGCGAATTTACTCTGATTCTAGAAAACGGAGTTCTAGCTCTTACAGTTCATGCAGAGCTCATGTTGGAAGCCTGCCATATGCTGCCTGATATTCTTTCACGAGCTTCAGTTTACAGTGTGAGCGAACACCTGATTGGCGTAAAAAGAGAGGAAAGATGTTGGAAGCTTGCCAAATTCCAGTTTTAAGGGAAAAAAGGATGTTTATCCTTCCATGCTAAAAGAGTTTAATTTTTTATCGTTTCCCAGCTTTTCATTTTTACTCTATAACTTTTATTTTAGTTCTGTGTAGAAAGGTGGCTTTAGAAATTTCAAAACTACAGTTGAAAGAAATCCGTTGAGGGAGTTAGCATTTGATTGAACGGATTCTTCCGATCCTATGGCTTTCTCGCTTCAGGCTCGTTCGTGGGTCCTAATCTCATGGCTTGTTCGATTCCTACCTCTCTTCGCCCTATCCTCGCTAACCTCTTTGGATTCATCCGTCATTCCGGATCTTTTTCAACAAAGCTTTTGTCAGGAAGAGGTGAGGCATAAAAGAGCCGATTGATTTCAGTGAACGAAAGGTTCTGATCCGATCCCTTAAAAGAGAAGTTCTGACCATTTTCCAGTTTAGCGAAACTCAATCTGTGACAAACTACCACTGTTTAGCAGTCTTATCCAATCCTTCATGGTGGGCTCCAAAATATTTTTCATCATTTTTTACGTCCAATTATCGAACACTTGGATTGTTTGAAAAGGGCGGAACACGTCAATCATTCAACCATATAATCACCGATAATATTGCCCAGGGTTCACGGCATCGAGTGAAAAGATACTGCGCCCGCGAGAAGAAAGGGAAGAACAGATATACAAACAAATCTTACGCTTGGATTTGAGCTAACTGTCGATCTTCTCAAATTACTATACCGTCCAGCGTAGAAGCCTGCTATCGAGAAATAAATGCTCCTCCCTTAATAGTCGCATGCAGTTACTGTTCACTCTCTCTCTCATCCTGATTCAACAGAGGTGACCGAATTCCGTAACATCAACGAAGATGGTACTGGAATCTTTGGGACGGCTTCTAACCATCCACCATAATACTGTTTATTAGGCAGCAACTTGTGAATGTTTAATGTATATAGTATTTACAAGGTGTTCCTAATTATTTAAGAATGATTTAGTATTCTCAATTACTATGTATTTAGTTTCCCATATTGTGTTTAAAACATTCAACCCTGTGTAACATTTCAAGCTTCAAGTTTGCATCTATGTTAGTGTTCACACTTTCCCAGTGCTACTTGTTTAATTCCAACGCCTCTGTTGTTGCGTCTTATAAAGGTCTTTATTTCCATCATTTCATGCTGCTTACTGCCTCTTACACGCCAATGTACAGATGATATATGTAGACAGCCTATGATTCTGTCGCCGTTTATTGGCGGTGCTGTGCGCCTATTTCATATTTAACCGCCAATGTTCCCAAGAGCATCACCATCCTCATACTTCAGATTCTTCTTTTCAGAACTTTCCCCCGAGATATTGTAGCAATAGTTATTTGCTCAGTGATTATCTGCGGTGTCGGAAATAGCGCGACAAATTTCTTGCTGATGCCGGCAAATGCGAAAGTATCAAAGCATCGAGAATCATTATCTGCAGGTTAAAACCACAATGGTTGTGCGCCTGAACAAACCATTCTCGTCACCGGTCAATGAGTTTCTGCCATGCTACTGCTATTTATTTTGGAAGGGGATTGCGGGCCTTTTTTTATTAGTCCAAAGAGGCTTTGTCTCTGAAGGACTATTGTTTTCGTTTTGCGATTTTGCGTTGGTTCACTGTAAATGACCGTTTCACTTTTCAAACTGTTGCCACCAAATCTTAGAGTCCTGCATTACATTTGAAGAAATTAAATAACGAAAAATCTACATAAATGTATGTATATTTCTGTCGCATTGGGATAAAACAACGGTACATAGAACCATCGAATTTTGTATGACGTAATCCTACTGCGAATATGGGCATGTGGAAGCCTAAATTTGAAATTTGAAAATTTGTTTTATGATCGATTTCATATTTTATAAAACTTTAACGAATTTTTGATTAACAAATTCAAGTATTTCAAAGCGAGCCATGGCAACGTTGTACAGAAAAAACATTTTAATCTCCAGCGCGCGAGACTCTGTATCGGAAATTCTAAAGATAGGCTCAATTTAAAGCTATTTTGCGTTATTGCTGTTGAACTGGATTTTATGGGTTTAGTGCGAAGAGCGTGATATTTAATAAATAAAGGTAAAAGGCAAAATGTTAAAAAAACGTTCTTTTGGACGTAATTCTGAAACCTTTCAGATTTAAAAAAGATTTTTTTTATCTCGTAATGATAACGTCTTCTGTTGTGGATATTTTAAAGCCAAGAGATTCCCTTTCCATCTCATTTACATCAGGGTTTCTTAATTGTTTTTCCGTCGCGACCCCTTTTTATCATTAACATTTTTTCGCGACCCCCAGGACTCCATAATATTTATAAAAATTTTGTGGTACCCCATAAGTATTGCGCAAATCCGATACACGCGTGAGTTAAACTGTCAAATTTCGTCACTTGTATTGTAATATACTGTTGCAGTTTTAGGTTATTAACTTTAATTTCTAATTTTAAGACATAGAACAATGTAAAAAGTTCAAATAAGTAACAGACGAAATGACAGCGTCACGTACAAAGCAAGGAGAATGAACAGTTTAGTGCGTCGAAAAAAAGAATGCGTCGAAACATTTTCGTTTTTTTCTTTGTCTGTATTGTGTTATTTCAGATACATTGTGTAAAAAATATTTGGTAATTGTAAAATTATTATAAGTTAAAGAAATACCAAAACTGTTAAAATTTTTAGCGACTTCCTGTTGCAGGTCCCGCGAACCCCTTGGGGGTCGCGACCCACACTTTAGAAACCCTGATTTACATTAAGCCGATGCGTGATTATTATGGACGGAAGTATATTCCTTTGGATTTGAATTAATCATGTTAAATAATCTTGTATTTAAAATACTAGCTCTGTCGGTAAGAATATGAATAAACTCTCAAATTTTTAAACTCAGCGTATCTGGAGTTGGTTTCTTTTATTTCTGTAAAGGCCACAGTAAGTGGAAAACATACATTTTCCTTTTCATATATTCATATCCGGATTTAACAATTTATTATAGTTCAAGTCACATCAAGGCATAATTCTCGGAAAACAACTCAGATTGCATGCGACTCAGATTACAACAAACTCAGATTGCATGCGACTCAGATTACAACAAACTCAGATTGCATGTGAGCCGAATGAATGCAAGATTTGAAAAAAATTAATGGGACAAATTTCTTTTTTTTTTTCCTTTTTACATATAAAAATTTTGCATCAACAAAATAAAAAATATTTTAACTCAGTTTTAAATCTGGCTTACTAAACAGTTTATCAAAACATGAATAAATAATAATCGTAATAACGCAGAAGGGGAAAAATTCAAATTAATTTTTGTTTTGGATCTGAAATCTAAAGTTTGGCACCTGGGAGACATTTTTGTCCATTACTATTCGTCATTCAAACGTACTGATAGCTAAATATTAAATTTGCAGGTCATATGTGTTTCAAATTAAATAAACTTTAAATAAACTACAAAAAAATGCAAAAAAAAGTCTGAAAGGTTTTAGATTTTAAATTACGTCCAAGAAACCTTATATTAACGTTTTGTATGTTACCTTTATTTATTAAATATCATGTTCTATGTACTCAAACCATAAAATTCGGTTAAACAGCAATATCGCAAAATAAGTTTAAAGTGAGCATATCATTAGAATTTCCAATGCAGAGTCTCGTGCGCTAGAGATATAAATTTTTTTTCCTTGCAGTGTTGCCATTGCTCTCTTTGAAATTGTTTAGTTTTTTAATCAAAAATTTCTTGAAGTGTTGCAAAACATGAAATCGATAATAAAATAAATTTCAAATTCAAATTAGGGCTTCCACATGCCCATATTCTATGGAAGATTACGTTATTCAAATTTTGATGGCTCTATGTACCGTCGTTGTTTTATCACAGTGCGAGAAACATACATATATTCATGCAGATTCTTCATTATTTAATTTTTTAAATATAATACAGGGCTATAATATTAGGTGGCAACAGTCTAGAATTAATGTAAAGTTTCTATGTAAATGTTTTGTTAGGCTGGCATCC
Organism: Stegodyphus dumicola; assembly: GCF_044657685.1. NCBI lineage: Eukaryota > Metazoa > Arthropoda > Arachnida > Araneae > Eresidae > Stegodyphus > Stegodyphus dumicola. The sequence continues at coordinate 158,560,907 of NC_140770.1, forward strand.
GATGCGGGCCAATCGAACCGAGCGGGTACAGTAGTGCGGCGGAGCAATACCTGTAAATGTCACTGACGAAGTTCTGGTGCTCCGTTTCCCTGTCCCCGTGTGTTACGCTATTTGCATAATAATGTTTCCAGTAAGTAAAAGAGTGATAAAACCACGGAACGTTAATAAAGTCTACTCTCGATTATCCGAGTAGTTATTATTATGTTACTGTGGTTATTATCCGCTTGAAACATATGCAAGACTGAGCATTCTCTAAAATCGCTGAATTGCATCCTTAGTTTTAGTTTGAATGCTTACTTGGTATAATTCGTTCTGCCTTCTAACTAGGGGTCACGAAAATTTTACTTGGGTTCGCATAGTTACTAAGAAACTGAATAATAGGGGTTCAGAAATATTATGGAATACATATTGCTTAGAATTTGAGTTTTCAACACGGTCTGATCACCTAAAATGGAGTCGCGATCCTAAAGCGTTTGGAATCCACTGGTCTAAGACATCGTTTTGATTAATGACTGGGATTTTTTTGTTTGGTACGTATTTTCTCGCATATTACTGCCAAATGTTACTTTGTTTAGTTCCGTTGATAGCCTATGGTATAATATCATCAGTAAAATGATTTTATCGTCCCGTTTTCTTGTAGAGAGATTAGGGTTTTAATTGGAAACAGAAAAGATGAAAAATATGCATTGCATTCGCAGGGAATCGAACCGCGGACCTCTGGAATAAGCGCCTAGCGTACAGACCACCACACCACGAAGGCATGCCAAGAAGGCGGGAGAAATACCTTATATACTCATAACTCCTGCTGGGAAAGTTGATATAATGAAATCCTTGTAAACGTTGACTGTATTGGAAGCATATACGGAGTTGCAAAAGGCTGATCGAAAGTAAAACCAATAACACGGGTTCGTCCATGTCGATAGATATTTTCTAATATAGAAATGGCAGATTTGTCCAGTTGTGAAGACGTGAAAGGAACCAATTAATTTATACACACAAAAATAAAATAATTTACTGCACATCGAAATTCTTTTGAAACTGAGTCAGGCCCATCATTTACATAGTATGCATATTGTATTCCAAGTGTTCAGTTAATAGACTGCATAAATTACGTAACTCAGATTTTTGTGATTTTGGAAGAATATTTCTGACACATTTTGGGTACTGAGTAGTTTTGTCGTTTCTAGGATACTTATGGCGAAATTACATTTCCGTCCCAAACTATGCCTGAAAGTATGAAACGACTTTTAAAAGGAATTTTACTTCTTTGGAGAAGGAAATACAAATTTTGAATCGTTGAAAGTGGAAAACAAGAAAAGATGCGTTATAGAGTCATTAAGATTTTTTTGACCTCTCGAATATGCGCCGAACGTACTGACCATTACACCACGAAGGCATGCTAAGAAGGCGGGAGATATACCTTATAATGTGACGTTGCAAAAAGGTTAAATTTAAATGAGGAAAGGGTGAGGATTTAAAAAAAAATTTTAAAAGCTTTCACAGTTCAACACTGTATTTTGTATTGGTTGCTAGTCTCGTATAACACAGTTTCACACAACATGGTACTTTTTAGGAAGCTATCTAGCATGTTATAGAGGGGATATCTGTATAATTTTATTAGCAACGTAAATGGGACCGCGAATTAAAAATCGACCAGTTTATAAAGGTTGGAGAAAAAAGGCCTATTTGATTGGCTACTGGAAAAAATTATGAAGGACTACCGTAGCACTTTCTTGATCAAATTAAGTGAAATCTAAAGGGTTCTTATACTGTTGGGGAAAAAGTAAAAATTTCAAAATAAGTTAGAATTATTCCATTTAAATGCATGGTTTTGATTTGATAATATCTGGATGACAGAGTTCAAATTTTGTAAAAATGATCGAGTTTACTTATTCATTTCTATAAAATAGCTTGTGTTAATTTCTAAGGTAACTAATTAAGCAAAACGGAATTATTAAACGATCAAAAAACAAATAGAGTATTTCTTAAAATTTTTAGAAAACTCCTCCACGAAAGCAATTCTCGTCTAAAAGCAGATGTACCTACCTGCTGCAGATAGTCTTTATGCTTCTTTTGCATGTTTCATTCAATCCATTAATTAAACTAACTTCCTCCCCCCAAGTGTTTACAAATACGGTATTCCTTTTCGTATCCCTCCCCCAAACTTTTAAGCCTTAGGTTCTGAAATATTAAAAATATTCGCACAATTTCCCCTTCCTCTATTGCGTATAGTTTTTCCCTCTGAGGGCTAATTTTATTGGTAAATTTTATTTCCTTGATTTTATATTTTCCTGATGTTTACATTTTTCCTTAATTTATATTCCTTGAGTTATACCGAAATTGCATTTCCCTAATTTATTATGACATTTCCTCAATCGTTTGCTCACTTGAAGCATTATTTTTTGCTTTGCTATCCCACGTAGTTTTCGCAGTTTCTCTTTTTTAAAAGCTGATTTCTTTGCTCCTGATGAAGAGGAACCTGTACCTGTTCGCCCTCGAAATCTATAAAGTATAAGGTATTTCTCTCGCCTTCTTAGCATGCTTTCGTAGTGTGGCGGTTTGCACGCTGGGCTTGTATTCCAGAGGTCCGTGGTTCAATTCCCGACGAGGGATTTGCTCATTTCTCACTTCTCCTGCTTCCAAAAAATATGTAATGTCTCTACAGTGAACGATAGCCCTTTAAAAGGGGGAGTATATAAGGTATTTCTCCCGCCTTCTTAGCATGCATTCGTGGTGTGGTGGTCTGCACGTTGGGCGCGTATTCCGGAGATCCGCGGTTCGATTCCCGGCGAAGGCTTTGGTAATTTTTCAATATCGCCTGCTTCCAAAAATGCTAGTCTCTACAGTGCGCCCGAACTAAAAGGGTGGTGGATGATGATTCTCCTGACCCAGGATTTGGCGACTGGGTCCCCTAAAAACCCCAGTCGCCCTTTAAAAGGGGAGTATATAAGGTATTTCTCCCACCTTCTTCGCATGCCTTCGTGGTGTGGTGGTCTGCACACTGAGCACGTATTTCAGAGATCCGTGGTTCGATTCCAGGCGAAGGCGTTGATAATTTTTCAATCTCGTCTGCTTCCAAAAATTACCCAATGTCTCTACAGAGTTTTGACTAAAATCTTTGCCAAGCCCAAGATCATTGTTTAGCCTAATTTTATGTTTTACTTTGTCGTGTTTCTCTTCTATCTTGATTTAGCTTGCATTGGAATTTTTCAGCCATTTGATTTTCCTTTGCATTTATTATTTGAAGCGCATTTTGTTCAGATTCTTCGTTAAGCTACCCGGCATGGCAAGTATTCTCACATGTAAGAAATTTTCCAAACACACCGGCTTTACATTTCTTCTGTTATTTACGTTTGAGCTCTTGGTAGCCTTATCGACTGCTGATGCGTTCGATCTTTTGAAAACCGTTTCTTTTGGTCAGAATCTTCTTCTTCGTTCTTTCGATACCCATCTTGAGAATTACGTCAAGACTCATTCATGTAAAGTGCCGCTGCTCGATGCGTTCCGCTCAATTACTTTCAAATACCGGCTGAATATTCTTCAAACATTCTTATGTTAATATTACTATGCATTCATATTGGAATGTAGGTTTCTTTTAAAAGGAAGAATATTGCGATAGTTACCAGTAGTTTAATGACGGCTACTTTTCAATTATTATATGCTTACTGTAACCGTGTTTTTCGGAAATTAAATAACTCGAATAATTCTCTCATTCGGATTTTCGGATGATAAAATGAGTTAAAAAAAGAAGAAAAGTGCGCAGAGAAATAAGTATGTTTTTTCCATGAATTATAGTTGTTATGGTGTTGCTGCTGATGCTCGCTTGTCTGACTTACAGTGAAACAAAGCCCATGAAATTCCTCTTGACTAGGAGCGAAAGTTTACGCCTGTCGTTGGTAACATCCTTAAGCACCTTACAGGCGACATTGCAATTTAGCTTAGATCCACCCCGAATTTTGTTGAAGAGCATCCCGAAGGGGGGCGAGTCCGAGGGTCTCCCACCCCTCTTCCTCTACTTCAACCTCTCGAGAGAACTGCCTGGTCGCCGCATATTTAGAGTGCCCCAAAGCCGCACCGACACTATACATACATATATATATATATATATATATATATATATATATATATATATACAACATCCATTCTTCTCGGAGATTAGAACCCGGGGCCTTCGGCATGGCAGTTTGCGACGCCAACCACTATACCGTTTGGGAGACTGTAGATGTTTTAATTAGATATTGTGTTTAAAAGTGAAATCCTTCATTAAATTTAAATCCATCATATGGCTGTTATTTTAAATTTCTACTTAGAATCATCTAAAAGCCATTTCGTGTTACTGTGGAGATATGAATATTTTTTTCATCGTTTTATGAGAGTAGTGAAATAGTCTGAATTATGAACACTTTCAAGAGATTTCACTGCTTTCTGTTAGCGACAAAGTGAGGGTTACTGCCAGTCGTCGATGCATAATGTATTTCATTTATGTTCGATATTATAAAAGGGCTTTGTTTCTCGAAGTAAGAAATCGAATCATTTAGAAAGTTCTTTTATCCATACTTCGGGTTAACATTTAACTAAAAATATACTATAACATTTCATACCATTAGATAAATAAAATAAGACCCGGTGGGCTAGTGCGTCGCACTGCATCACCTCAGGTCCGGGGCTCGATCCCAGGGTTAGGCAAGGCTGACTCAGCCTTTCATCCCTTGAATGAGTCGATAAAATGAGTACCAAGTTCTCTTGGAGACTGAACACCAAGGGCCCTGCGACAAGCTGACTGCATATGCTCAGGCACCTCGGGACCCACGGTCAGGAAAGCAGATATCGGGGCCCTAAAGACCATGCCCACTAGGGCTGTTGTACCAGAGTTTAAGTTTAGATAAATAAAATACGTTTCCTATATCGTAATATACGAATACAAAACTTTAACTGTATTTTTGTGCCTAGCCGTTTGAGTTCAAAATGAAATCGAATGGTAAGAATTTAAATGGAATTATCCTTTCTTTTAAAGCATATTTTGATATTTATACCTTTTTACATTCAAAAAGAAAATGCAGGAGCTAATTCTAGAAATTTTAAAACTAAAATTCTTTAGAGAGAAGTTTGAATACTTCTCAACAATCATTTAATTTTATGAGCTGCCAATAATATTCGTAAAGAAGATATTTATTTTTTATTTAAGAAACGTGAAATATTCATATAAGTTTTGTTATGCTGAACGTTTCATTATTTTGAAATTAATCTTAAATTTTTCTTTTACTGGTCTGTAATCTGTAGTTTTTCAGAGCATAAATTCTTTTCCTTATTTAAAAACTTTTGAAGAGGAAGTCCTATTCTTATCGAAGGAAAGAGATCACTGCATGATTTATGCTATTACAAAACAGGAAACATTGGTTCTCAAAGAACCTGAAGACAAAAATGATTATTTTTTAAGCTTTATGTTAGAAGCGTAGCAAAAATTTTCCTCTACTAAGTTAACGAAGGTATTTTTTAATACTTATTTGGATTCTGTAACCTATCCTAGTTATCTCAGTCTTGTATGCATAGACATAGAAGGAAATTTGCTTCTGTAGACAAGGAACAAAGTAGTGCGTGTCGAATGGTCTAATGACTCGACAGTTCTAGATAATCTTCCTTTAGTTGACACATTTCTTTCGACAGTCGCATGATAAGCAACTTTTCTTAATACATACTGAGTGTCAAACCATATTTGAATGAAGAATGGAATTTTGCTGATTCACGAAAAAGCAGCATTTATTAGGCAACAGTTCTTACAGAGACAAGTACAGGTGCATGTGCACAGGTAAATGCGCAGCTCCGTCTGAATTTTGAGTGAGAAAAACCGGCCGAGGGGAAGGAGCGATCCAAGAATCTAAGGCTAGTCCACTCTTCTTCCCCTACCATCAACCATTCGAGAGAACTTTAGGCTCTCCGTGTATGTTAAGTGCCCTCCTGACACAGGTACAATACGCTTACGAATACTCATGCCTTCTCCGGGATTTATTACGAATTAGGGGTTTCTTGCTAAAGCCTCAGCCGCTTGAGGGGCTCTGAAACATATTATTTAACTTGTGTTAGTAAATATATTAACTATTTTATTCTTCTAAATTTCTGAACTTTATTCTTCTGAGCATCTAACAAACAGCCGGGTGATGCAAATTCCACACACATGAAACTTTAAAAAAAAAATGGTAGGAATTCCGAAATGGATTTTAGCGACAAGTTGTTTCAATGATTCAATGGGTGAACGTCTGTCTATCAGTTTATAGGTGGGCTGGTGAGTTACTTAAGAATGAGGGTTCTGCTTGGAGAGCCAACGAGATCGATATTCATTCCCTGGGCGTCGATGAAATTTTAAAAACGTTCGATGAAATGTACTTTTAATCCAGTGTTATAATCCAGTCAATAATGTAAGGGGCTTGGTAGCCCAAAATTGATGAAATTACCGATTTTTCAATTTTTCGCTGGAAAAATACCTTAATACCGTTACTACACTGAAGAGAAATTTTGAAATGATCTGACGATAATAAATGGTATATAAAGCCTTTTAAAAATTTTGACAGCCCTTTAAATGCACCACCCTCTCAGTGTTCATTTCTTTTTAACTTCAAATTTTGTCAGTAACTTACTAAAAATCACTGTAAATGAAAAGGAGTGTAATTAAATATGGCTCCAACTTTCAACAAACTCTGAACTCTGTTTATGTGTATGAACTGGTTTATTTAAATACAAAGTGAAGTTAGGGAAAAAAAGTTTTTTACCTTTAAACTGGTTTATATATATATATTGAGCTCAGCAAATACTTTTATCTGTATTATCAGCCAACTTTGCTATGCTTCTTTAAAAATTGAAATTATTTGTGATAAGACACGAACAGAAAGAGGTGATGTAATGAAAGTGATCAAGTTTCTGACTTCAGCATTATTGAAATAGTGCTGGAACAAACATTAAACTCTTTAATTAATTAAAAATGCAATTTATATACGAGAATAAATGTCTAAAATAAAAAAAGAAATCACATAGGTTGCTAAGTGGTTTTAAATAAAATGTTTTATGTCTGTTAAAAATTCAAATTTTGCTTTTTGAAAAAAAATGAATAAAACAACAAATTAATATTATTAATATTAATTATATAAGTGTTTTAGAAAACATATTATAATAAATTCATGCATTAAAATTGTTTTGAACGCGTTTTAAAAAACAAAAACAGGTAAAGAAAAATTCTACTTGCTTTTTATGATATTTTGCAATATTTCTAGCCAGATTTCTAGCCTTTTAAACAAAAACTTGTAATTTATGTTTATATTAATCAATTGAGCAGTACTAGATTCTGTTACATATATATATATATATATATACCCGTTAAAATTTATTTTTAAAAAATTTGAAATTATTTAATGACTATTCAGACAGTTTACATTCTTTAAACTGCTTTTTTTTCAGTTTGTAATTTTTTAATTTATGCTTTTACTTAAAGTTCTAAAATTGTACAGATATGGACTAAATTATTTAAAACTATATACTTAATAGAAACAAGTATGGGTTTTGAAAAATAGTGAAAAGAGAAATTATTGAAAAGGAAAATGTGATTGAGAACATATTTTTTTAAAGTTTTTGTATAAAAATGTGCTTTTTATTTTTTTTCTCAGAAATTAATTCATTAATTGCGAAATCGATCCATAAAGTTATTAAGAATAATAAATACAGCAAAAAATTTGTGGCAAAAACACTGAAAATTGTGGGAGAAGAAAGAATTTTTAATTGTTAAATTTTTTTTTCAAAAATTTAACAATTAAAAAAAATACAAGTAAAAATTGTTTTTCACCTTAAAATCATTTTGTCTTATAAAACCACTTAATATTATCCATAAAAAGTAGATGAAAGTTCTTAAGTAAAAAAACATTCAAAAGGTACCAATTCCCCTTAACATGGAAAACAAGAAACGCAAAAACTAAAATTTTTTTTTACTCTGTACTTTTAATTAGTTCAACAAGACATAAATAATTCTACAAATATTTTCCTAAAATTTTTGTATTTTTAATATTTTTGTTAAGCATGTAAATAATTATCTGAATAACGAAATTAATGCTGAGTCGAAAGAGGCGTGACATAAAACTCACGTATTCTCAGAATAAACATAGCAACACATTCCGAGTTTATTCGGAATAAATAAAAAAAAGTCTGTCTTGAACTTCACAAGTTAACTCGTTATAATTACTTTCGGCAAATTCTCAACAACCGAGCTAAACTAAGCAAAGTGTTAAGTTAAGCAATTTTACGCCAAATATTAAAATAATTGCATCAGTAGATTAGGTGCAAGTTCACATTCATTAAAATTGAGCCTCTGTACTATTAGAATTTGTGATTTTGTTTCTGAACACTTGTTTCTATTTACAAACTTAAAAATAAAGATAATGAAAAGAAATTAGAATAATAATCAAAAATTAAGTAAGGAAAATTTTTTTCCAAAATTTTTGTTCTATATATAAGCCGTTTCTGTGCCATTATTCGTATTATGATAATATTGTGCTCTGTATAATATAGGAAACATATGAGGGGGGTCGACTAAGAAAGTCATTCTTTCAAAAGGGATCGATGCAAGAAAAAGCTTAGGAATTCCTGATGGAAAGAGCATTTTCTGATGAAAAGTTTAGTATTCCTAAGTCCAATGAATTTACGATAAGGGAATTTGTACGTAGAGTTGTGTTGCGTTGGTAGTGGTATTCCACTAGCTGCACGAAGAGATAAGGTTACTTAGTGAAAAATCATCACTTACTTCCATGAAGGTGCCTCCACCTTCGTGGAAGTAAGTGATTGATCACAAAGCCAGCAATCTTCATAAGGATGTGCCGATACTTGAGGTGCCTTCAGGCTTTTACGAATCAGTTCCTAACTTGAAAACAACATCCTTTATGAAGGTGTAGCAGGTCTTTATATCTCTTATAAATTAGAATGGAAAATTAAAACTCTACTTGCATAGCTGTACCCAGCTTAAAGTGCCTGAGACTCCTACGTAGGTCAAGCTGTGGCCAAATTACATAAATATCTAGGCATCTTTATTCTGGGAACTTGCGGTTATGAAGCGGTCGCATTGCGTCTTCTTCTGGCGCATTGCCACCCTATACGGAACCAAATTTTTATATATATTTTTTAAATGTGTCTAAAAGATTTGTATTATCGTTAAGATGTACAGATAGTTTTTAAATGATTCATTTTTTATTGCTGATAGCGAGGCTGATTTATTACACGGGACACAAGTGAGAGATTTTATGCCTAATTGATTACCAACACATTTTTATTTTACTAAAGCACGGAGTTTTAAACTTTCAAGTTGTAACAACTATAGTTCCTGCCTTTTGACGGCTCAAAATTCAAATAAATTTCCAAATATTTCTTAAGGATTACTGGAAATAAATCAGAGCCTTTCGAGTTGCAACAAATATAAACCCTACCTTTAGAGGACTAAAAATTCAGTAAATTTCCAAATATTTTCTTAAGGATTACTAGAAATAAATTAATCAGTTCGAAGATATTAAATTTCTAATAAAGACGGTAAAGAAGTTAACAAGGAAAGTATACGTGTGAACTGCTTAAGAGGGAAGCTGAAAGTGTGTAAAGGAAAATGGAGCCGAAAGAAATTGTACAGAATTCTTTCATTTTTCTTTGTCTATATCTTCCCTCTAAATAGACAGTAATAGAACGAAAAACGAAAAACGAAAAGAAATTGTACAGAAAAGTATCTCTCAATGTGACCAGACAGCAGAATGACGTGACTCGTTTTTCAACTTCTTGCGGTTTCGTAAAGGTGAAGGAAAACATTGAACTTTAATCGCAATTAAGTAGGTCAAAAACACAGTATTACATAATTGGCCGCACGTGAAAACAAACAGCAGTGGTTAATTGACCTATTATTTTACCTTAAACGCATGTTGATGCGTAACAGAGGCATATTTATAGCTTAATTTTAAATTCAAGCAGCGAATGAACAGATTTTTTTTAAAGAATTAATCTCCTTTTTTGTCTTCTTTATTAAGAAATATATAAAAACAGGTGACTAATGATTTTCTTCGCTATCTATATTAAATAGAATTTTCTCATGGTAATTACTGAGAATTACTTTCTTTTTAAATATAACTAGATTCTTTTTAAATATAACTAACTATATTCATGAGAATTACTCTCTTTTTAAATATAACTAGCGGGCTGCAGCCAAGGAAACTTTTATGTACCCCCCCCAAAAAAAATGTATAAAAAATTTCAATAAGAATAAAATCAGTGCATTCTTTCCAAGGAATAACCAAATCATAAGTAATTTTTTTATTGCCAAACCAGGAAACAAAAACTTCTGACACTTCAGGTTAAAACGTATGACGTCATGATTTAAATTTAATGTAATATAACAACATTTTCTGAATATCAATAAAAAATTAATGTGGCAATAATATATCGTGTCAATTATACCAGCCTGAAACAAAAAAGTTTCCAACAGCACCTATTTATTTAGAATGCTGACATTAACGAGCAATTTTCGACAGACAGTGATGTCACATGCAATCACATGCTTTCTTTAACGTCAGAATATGGCTTTATGTAATAATAAGTTTAATGTTTGGCAATGTTACTTTTTATTTCATATTTTGTAAAACTTACAAATGTTTGATTAACAAACTCTACGATTTGAAAGCGAACAGTGGTAACACTTCTCGAAATAAAGCAGATTTTTATTTCCAGGTGCGGCATTGTTGCCACTCGGATAAACGAGAGAGAAAATTAGCGTTTTCAGAGTTTTTAATAAATTTCTAAGTTGATTAAAGTGGTACGAAGATAAGAATGGTCGAAATGGCTTACCACGAATTTTTGGAATCCGAAGGTACCTCTCTCAAAATTTAACTCCCCTCCGTTCTGGGAGCTAATATGCCACAAACAGACAAACGGGCATAGATTTTAATAGTATAGATTTCTGGTGCTTTTACAAATATACATAAACGTTAAAACTAATTATAGTAGTTTACTTCAAATGAATTACAATTACTTAATTTCATCACGCTTTTTCACTGTTGTTTTGACAACATTAAACGATGAAAAAAAATATCCTTCAAATCAGCAATGGATTTCAATTAAGCGCAAATGCAACAAAAACATATAAAAGAACTTTCGAAGAATTTTAACTCATGACCAGATTGCCTGCAAGCGTAACGCAAAAGTTCGTTTATGAACTGTGTTTAATATTCCTGGAAACTGTTTCACCCAATGATGTACTCCTAATCTTAATACTTAGAGGGTTTTCCTTATAATATCATTTATACGGAATTCATCGAGTTTTTATTTACGTTAATCCGCAATTTTATTACAAGATGTGCTTGGATTTGTTAAGCGCTGGCAACTGCAGTTAATCGTGAAATTTAAAAAAAAAAAATTGTTAAAAAATTGCTCGAGATTCTACTAATTTATGATCATTCTTTTTAATTCAATTTTTTTTTTAACATTTATTCCTCACCTAGATAAATTTCATTTTATGCAAAAATGCAATATGCCGCTGGGAAAGAGAAAGAAATTGTGCTTAAAAAGCAAAACAACACCGCACTTCTTAATTTGGTACGTTTGAGATAATTTTTCTAGAGAACATGCTCCAGTGTTTGGGAGAAAATACAGGAGCTTATTATCTATAGAAGGAATACAGACGCATATTCTAGGACAAATATAGGCGTTTGTTTTCTAGTACATTTTTATTATTATAATACAGATATGCAAAGTTTCACTTTGACTTACCCTAAACACATATGTAATTTTCCGAACTGCCTTTCGAGTTATCATCCTGTTTTATCTTTCAGTACTAAAACAGTGACTAATTACATTGATGTGAATTAATTAACGGATTTATTTGAACTTCAAGTAAAGTTACAGAATTAACAACATTAAAGATGGACAACAACAGTATGGGCTGAGTTTGCCAGCTATTTCTCTTAGAATTAGATCCTGTTTTTTGTTTAAAACACACATCATAAGGATTAACAATTGCATAGGAACCTATACCCGGCAATGTCAGAGAAGTGGTAACAGAGGTAGACAATGGGAAAAGAAGCAAGAGTGGTTAATTTGAAACATTTATTGGACATGAATACAAATGGCGTACGACAGCTTCAATGTTATAAAAGATGCTCGAAGTTTGTACCATCAGACGCCAAACATGCTTGACATAGACGGACCATTTGAATGCCGCAAATTATTTGATCTTTATGGAGCAGGTTCTTCCCGATTTGCTTGACGATGTTTCACCAAATGTGAGGCGCAACATGTGATTCGAACATGATGGGAACTGCTGAATTCCAACATGCTAGCGACTGCCCATTTTGGACTGGATGTTCGTAGCCATTTGAACAGATCATTCCGGCGTCGATGGATTGGGCGAGGTGGACCAGATCCCTGGCCCCCCCCCACCCTCACCGGATTTATCAAGCCTTGATTTCTTTTTGTGGGAAGCCATCAAAAGTGTCGTGGATCACGATACTGTTGTGTCTGAAATAGATCTCGTGGCAAGACTCGCCTGCGCAGCTGCTACAATCAAAGAAACTCTTAGTGTGTTTGAACATGTCCGGCAATGAATGGTCCGTCGGTGTCAGTCTCGTTTGGCGTCTGAGGGTGAAAACTTCGAGCATCTGTTGTAACATTCAAGCTGTCGTACACCATTTGTATTCATGTCCAATAAATGTTTTCAAATGAATCACTGTTGCTTCTTTCCTCATCTTCTACCTCTGCTATCACTTACCACTGACATCTCCGGGTATAGGTTCCTTCGCAATTCTTAATCGTTATGATGTGCCCTACCTCCCTTACAAGTTTGTCGCAACATTTACGGTACACCTTGTATATAGTTTTAAAGATATATATACGCGACTGCTACTGAAGGGGGAAAAAGATAGAAAAAATAGATTGAGGCTCTGTAAGTGTATGCTGATACGCCAGGCCATGTGACGAGGGTAATGTTTGAAAATTTCATATGTTGGTACAGTCAGTAAATTTAGTTTGCTAGCCGACAGTTGTTGGTGCTTCATTATGCTAAAATTTCCAGGTTGCCGGTTAAGGTTAAAAATAAGTTATTTGATGGTTAATTCAAAATACTGGAATTAGCTGTAATAAATATCAGTGTAAAATTTGATATTTAGCTGCCACTACATCTGATTTACAAAGTATAACTAGTAGAAATTTTTTACAGGCACAAATCGTTAGACTTCAGATAGAAAATAAATAAATCGTTAGACTTCAGATAGAAAATAAATATAAATTGAAAATTTTCCTTTGTATTGTTAGTATCATTTATGTACATTTTAATAAATATTTAATAAGTAAATTTTAAAATTTAGTTGAAATTTTTTGTTTCGTTAATTTTAAAAAAAAAAATTTAAGTCTTTTAAAAAAAGTGTTCCGGTCCGCCAGTTGCTTTCAGATCATGCATCTGGCTAACATGAAATACAGGTTTAAAATCACTGGTATAGACGAAGCAGTTGAAGTACAGGAAAGATTTTAAATTAAGCGAATTAAATTACCATGCGAATTAAAATAAACTTTTCAAATATGCTTCCATTTACGTAATTTAACGCAAACATACTCTCACTCATCTATAATTATAGAAACCATTTATTAGATTTATTTAAACGCTTAATATGAATATATTAAAATGATATGATAATAAAGAGAATTATGTTTTTGGTATATGATAAAAAAGCAACTAAAAAATGAGAGATATAACAAAACAGGTTTCACTCTGAAGTAGTGTCCATTATTACGCGTATTTTTAGCAAAATTATTAAAAAGATTGCATTAGTCATTCATAATATCTTCTGATTTTTTTATTTAGGCATTTAATGGCAGCTTTAAATCTAGCTCCTATGATCTTGACAAGGAAAGAGACAGTTTCGCAGTGCCTCGGATATCCATTTCCCAAGTATGTATATCAAATGTTGTTTATCTACATCTTGCTTTTTGCCTTAATCTATAGAATTTCAAATGTCTATAAAGTATTAAGGATATTGACATATTTCTAAAATAATTTCGAGATCATTTATTTAATGTTTAAATTATAAATACTAATTATTTAAATATTCCACCTGATGGACATTTTACGGGATTATAAAGCTACTTCGTAATTCCCCTGATGAAAAGCCTTTTCGTAAGATTTCCAAGAGTGTTATTTTTCTCTTTCAATTGTATTGCTGAACCAAGCTAACCGTTAAGTTTCCGTTCCACTTTTGAGGAAGAACACCCAGGGAAGCGGTCCGAGGATCTACCATCCCTCTTCGTCCTAATGCTAAATTCTCGAGAGGACTTCCGGTTTGCTGTGTATTTTGAATGCCCGCTTACCTCATAGATAATATATGCCCACAAACATCCATGCCTTCTCCAAGATTTCAACCCGGGCCCAGTAGTATGGCCAACCAGAATTACTAAAGGAACTGGGCGGAACCTACTTTCAACAGGTACCCGTGGAAGCAAGGCCGGCACCTGTGAAGATGTGGGAATATTAGGTATTGCTGGGGCTTTCTGACTTACAGAGAAACAACGCCCGTCAAAGGCAAACGAATTCCACGGACCGGTCAGCATATGATTCAATCATTTCACCAAGAACTTCCTGGTAGGCACCCTTTTCAACCACTTACTAGAGTTCATTAGTCATGGTAGAAGTTAGAAATGGTCTTTCCAAGTACAACAGATGTAACGTCTTTGCGTTGCTATGCTACTTGTATAATACCCAGTAAGATATGTAAAAAAACCTCGTGCTTAAAATATCCTTGCTCGAAGATGCACGCACTTGAAATATGTTCAGTTTTTATGCAAGGTTGAATAACAAACTTGCATAAAAACTGATGTGTGGTTTTGGTGTTCAATCAAAACGGTGAAATTTCTTAAAAAAACTTCATTACAATGTACTGAATGTGCAACAGATTTTTGCATCGACTTACTTCACTTTAGAAACCTTAGAAATAGTACGTATCATTTATGGGTATTCGTTGGAAGTCTACTTTCTGTATAAAAGTAATAACTGCCGATTAGTAATGTTGCTTATTTTGCACTTCGAAATTTTAATATCATGCGTTTCACAGTGTGTTTGAATTTAGTCATAAGAATATATATCTTCAATTCATTGCTTGTTACATGATGGTAGGGAAGACAGCTGCTACAGCTTCGACCGCACTCGAATCCTGAAGAAGTCATAGATGCATTGTGCCTTTGCGGCGTGGGGAAACGTTGAGCCGAAAGTCCTCTCGAGAGGTTTTTGGAAAGTTAAGAGGCCCTAGAATTTACCCAGATGGATTCTTCTTAAGAACTGGGACGTAGTTGAGTGAAGTCATCTATCAGTCAACGATAGATGTAACCCTCGCCTCTTGGGAGCGATAAAATTTAATTATTTAAAATAAAATTTGTAGAATTTTATTTTTTATTAATCAGTTATTTTATATTATTTAGGTGTTTGTCTTTCTCGCTTTCCATTTTCCTGCCAGAATTCTAATTTTCTAATTCGCGCGTATTCAAATGATGTAGAAAGATGTGGTATTTAAAGGATGGTTTTAGAGAATTAAGTCAGAGCGTGTTCTGCCTGCTGAAGGTCACATTTGTTAATTGATTCGCCTGAGAGCAGTTTATCTGTTGCGTTGCGTTATTAAGCTTGTCACACCGACATTAAGCTTTTGATCCAACATGCGCGTATTTTGTCTGTGAAGCCTTTTTAGGATAACTTACGATTTACTTAGTTAAGTTCAAATTCGTTACTTCTGATTTACGATCTAAGTTTCGGCTGGTTCTGTAAGTACGAGCGCAGCATTCTGTTGATTTTTAACTAAGTAAAATAGTCTTTCGCACTCTCTATTTTACTTTCCAAGACGTAGTGATAAGTCGCTTACTTCTTTTACTAGAGTTTTCATAGTTTATGCTACAAAAGAGAACGAGATTACAATTTGATTTGATGTTACTGTTAGACAAGTGTAATATTGTGAGTTTTTGGTGTTTACAGTATTATTTGATGAAGCCGTGAATAAGTTAAGTAACTCATTAAACCTTATGCTAACTAAACTAGCAAAACCCGAAATAAACTCATAAAACTAGTTATTTCAACATTTGCGTTATCATAATTAATGGGAGTCAATGCGTTATGTTTTCATACATCCGGAACCGGGCTAGTTAAGGATCAGACAACAATATAAATGTAATTCACAAATAAAAAAACATGACATAAATTTGCAACCTTAATTCTTGTTTATTAATTATTCTCAGGTCTAAAAGGAATTCTCACACAATCGTCTTTTTATCATAATTTACATAGTTATCAACTACCCAGTAAATTTTGAATATTAATGTAATTCATAATTTTCGTATAAGATTACATATATGACATATTTAACACTGTTCAAACAAGCTATAAAACAGAAGATAGGTTATTACCTTTTTTTTTTTCACCTTCAGGTGTTAAGTATGCATTAATAGTAGGACGAACAATTAATTCAGAGAAATTTTACATTTTTAATTATTAATTATTAGGTCTTCAGCCAAAAATTAAGTCTCCAATAGAACCAAGGAAAGAAAACAACCGAATTTTCAAGAAAATTACCTTAGAGTTCAATTAGATAAATTCCTTCGATAAGGTTACTTTAGTGCCTAAAGCCAGTTAATATCAACAGTCCTTTACTTAATTGAGCCCACCAACGGCCGAGCGGTAAAGTCGCTGAACACTGGTAGTTCGGTCCGAGGTTCGAATCCCGCGAACGGGCTGGCTGCATGGGCGTTTTCGTGGTTTTCCCCATGTGTAACGTGTATACGAGCCAGTTTCCCTTAGAAAGTCCTCCACGAAGGCATCCCTCCTCTTAGGCAGATATCCTTAGTGTGCTTTGCCATAATTAAATACACCAAAAACCTTTACTTAATTGTGGGAAGAATAAATTAGAGCGACTTGCCTGTTTATTGAATGCGGTGCCGAGGTTCCATCCGAGATATGAAGCAAGCGTCCGCCAAGGAATAAAGACTCTTCAGCTGCAACGATTCATTAGGCTCCCGGTTGCAGGACCCGACGAAGAAAAGTCAGTGCTTCCGAACTTGAGGATTCGAAGCATTATGCAGAACTTGAGGATTCGAACCATTATGCAGGCGAGGATCAACATTAGCGACAACACGATGACAAAGCAATTAGCAAGATTAGGCCAGAAGTCCTATATCCAATACGTGAAACCCACTAATTGATGATAAAAAGCAGCATGCCAATCGAGGTACGTTCCTTGAGATCACAGCTTCCATTCTAAAGACAGCTTTCTTCATAGTACAAGGTAAATAGGTATGAACGCTTAACTGGTCACGAATCGCTAGGCTTAATCGGTCGGCCATGCGAGCACTCATCAAAAGAGTTAGGAAACACGAGGAAGAAAAGCGAAACCATCCTTAGTGCAGATAGGATTACTAGTTTGGGAGCAATAGCAATTTTATGCTATCCAACGAGAACCTTTATTTTTCCGAAATTAATGTAAATGCAACAAGGTCCGGAGCATAAAGTGTAGCTTCCCCCTTTTGCCTTCGCGGCTCACTCCTCGGCAACCAACACTTACCACGACACGAGCAAAAAGTGGTCTATAACCGAAAATCCTCCTTCACTTCTTTCAAAAACCCAGGCTAGCGCAAAAACAAATTTCCGCGTAGCGGAAATTTGGCCCCTTTCAGGAGAGGCCAAATTTCCGCTTTTCACCCTAAAAAACCAGATAACTCTAATTGCACATGCGCCACTTACTTAAAGGCCGCCAAAAAACGGACACTTAAATCGCCAAGCAAAAGACCTACTCTGTAGGTGAACTCCTCTGACCTTGCGTCAGACTCCTCTGACCTTGCGTCACGTACTGCCTGTCCTAAAGGGCAACCGAAACAAAGCAATTTCTTTCTAGAAGGTTCTACGGAAGTAACGCCACCCTTAGAGAATGACTAAACGAAAATTCGCTTTCGTTCCCTAATCCTTCACAAGGATACAGAAATCTTGATAAAATTTAAATAAAAGAAAAAGAATAAAAGTATCATTGAAGCATTGGTTTTTCTCCAGAAAGTTCTCACACTGAATATTTTTCAAAGAAAACAGAAACCATTATAATAGTATCCAAGAAGAGAAATTAAAAAATATGTATTTGTTTTCCATCTGAAATGTAAAGTACTTAAATTTACATAATCAAATATTAACTTAATAATAAAACATTAAATTAATAATTAAAAGAGTTAAATAAAAATTAAGATTTTCCTTAAATAAGAAAGTTAATTAACTTGATCTCTTTCATAACCAAACATTCATGCTATTATCAACATAACACAAGTAAGGTAAGTCATAAAAGCATGCAACGTTTTGAAAGAAGAATAAATTTCAAACTAGCAGACGGTATTTCCATTTCAAGTTATACACTGTAGTTAGAAACTTTTATTTTACGGCATTTAAACGTTTTAAATATCATTGATAGAAATCATTCTAAAAATGTGTCAACATCTTCTGCATGTGAATTTAATGTTTGTAACTTTCGTTTCGCGTTTTTATATTTTTCCAGTTAAATGTTGAAAAAAGTGTCATCAAAGAAAATGATGGCAAAAATGATGCACCAGAAAGAGGACAATGGTCAAAAGGCATTCAAAGCCTTCTACTCTGCCTTTCTATGTCAGTTGGCCTCGGAAACATCTGGCGGTTTCCAAACATCGCTTACAACAATGGCGGAGGTGAGTCATTTCTATTTATTTAATTGTAGGAAAATGAAACCAACTATTTGGAATCATTTGAAAGCAAATTTCCCTTCTGTGAAGCGATTATTTTCAACCAAGCAAACACATTCGAAAATAAGAACTGTATGTATCGTTTTTTACGTAACACAAGGAAAAGCATTTATGGCGTAGGTGGGAATTTCGTTCATGAAGTTTTTAGAAACTGTTGAAATATAATTTCGAGATCTTTTTAAATCCGTAATGTTTCGTAGTTTAGTTTCTAATAAATGTTGTTTATATCATAAAGCGATGGTCTCAAACTCAAATTGCACGCGGGTCGAATACCTGATCTGAAAACAACTGTCGAGCGAGATTTTTTTTTTTTAAATAAAAAGTTCTCACACTGAATATTTTTCAAAGCAAACAGAAACCATTATAATAGCATCCAAGAAGATAAATTAAAAAATATGTATTTGTTTTCCATCTGAAATGTAAAGTTTGGTATTTGCGAGACATTTTTTTTCGTAAAACTTTGATTCAGCTAAACATTACATTCTCAGACTGATATTTATTTCAAGTAAATCTACATGTTTAATTAATAATTAAACAACTTACTTAAATTTGAACAAAAAATAAACAAATTATGACTTTTTCATGCTTTCAGAGGAAACTTCCCAAGCGAGAGAAAACTTGAAAATAAATAATAAGAACCTAATCTCTTATCTATTAAATTTATTTTCGACACATTAATTAAAAATATGTATGCCTGTTTGTAAATCATTATAAATTTCCCTATTTCATACTACGTCTGTACGCTTGATGGCGTTTCGATTCTAATAAAGTTTATAGCCTCGGAGGAAAATTACTAAAATTATCTTCATCACGGATTGTAGATGTTCATCGGTTAGTTGGGTTCTTTTCTTATTAATTTTTAGCTATGAAAAATTCCCCCTTCCCAAAAAGCGATTATTCTGTAGAGCATTAGGTTATTTTGAAGCAGGAGTACATGAGAAATGAGCAATGCCCTAGCTAGGACTCGAACCTGGACCTCTCGAATACGCGCCGGGTGTGCTACTGTTACAGCACGAAGGCCTGCAGAAAGGAGGGAGAAAATACCTTATAATTAATTATTTGTGCAAAAATTTGCTACTGAGCATATTTATCTTTTGCCCTGTAAGAATAAAAGTGAATCAAATCTGCATATTCAAATCTTTTCACGAGATTTATATCACATTGTAGGTAATTTATCTCCATTTATAGACAATCTGGTGCAATACTCATCTTTGTTTTTAATGATAATAAAAATAATATAAACTCAGACTCCAATTAACTAAAATCTTTGCAACAAATACATTATTAAAATGCATTCGCGGTTCGCATAAAATTGAGCCCACAAGCGGTCGAGCGGTAAAGTCGGTGAACGGTCCGAGGTTCGAATACCGCGAACGGGCTGGCTGCGTGGGTGTTTTCGTAGTTTTGCCCGTGTGAAAAGCGTATACGAACCATTTTCCCTTAAAAAGTCCTCCACGAAGGCATCCTCTCTTAGACAGATAGCCCTCGAGACTTTGCCGTAATCTCAATAAACTCAAACCCCTGTAAAATAGTTTCACCTGCCGCATGCGGCCGGTGGAACCACTGCCTTAAAGTATAATTGTAATTACCGCGTTGACTCAAAGAGATCGAAAAGTCGCGCACATCAAATAAACATCTTTTTATAAATCAAAATTTTTATAATGTATCATCGTTCACTAGATGAGGAGTACTAGAAATGAGCATGCATGCCATCTTTCGCCTAACCAAAGAACTAACTCAAATATAAGACATGATTTTTGCCTATCAAGTTGCTATTCTAAGACCTGACACTTTCCCAATGCAAGTGATGTCTTGGGATTTTTCTCTTAAAATATTACGAGTGGCTTAGGAGAAATATCGTTTCAGGCCAAATTCTATTACACTCGTGTCGCAAAATTAAGAAAATTTGCGCATTATATCGAATATCTGAAAAATTACTGAACAGATTTTAATGAAATTTAGCATGAATATAGATTTATAATAGAGAAACAGATATACCATTCAAAAGTCGTTTTATATGCGCATAATTGTCAGTAAAGCTCATAGTGTGGGGTTGTCCAAAATCCACTGCATACTTGACAGGAGGCAGCTGAGGGGTCCGTGTGGCAGTCGATCCCACTTCTGCAGCAGTTTCAACTCCGAGATAGTTCTAGAAGGAGGATGGCGAGAGAAATTGCCCTTCAGAGAGCGTCCCAGACACTCTGTATAGGGTTAAGGTCAGGAGATCTGGCTGGGCAATAAATATGGTGAACCTTCTTACTTTCCAGGTATTTGTCCACCAGCTGAGCTCTATGTGGACAAGAATTGTCGGCGATTAACAGGAACCCAGTGCCAACTTTGCTCTGAAATGTCGAGCATAATGCTTGTTCAAAGCGTTAAACCTCCAGCACTTTAATACACCGTAATAATCTCTTTCGCTGATGAGGCAGGGACGTTATCATGCTCCAGGCTTTGTCCAGTTACAGGTACGCCGAATCCGGGCTCATCTGTAGAAAGCACGGTGCTCCACTGAAGTCTTCTTCAAGGCGCATGTTGTCTGCACCGTACTAAACGTGTGTTCATACGCGTTACAGTGAACAGGACGCAATATTGGCATATAGCTATATCTCGTAAAACCTTCGGGCAACTGTATACCTTGTAACTCGGGTTGCAGCGTCAGCACACAGTTCACATGAGAGCAGAGCTGTGAATCAGTAGCAATCTCGTGGAAAGTGCCAGATAACGACATTCATTCGTCGATTTGGATATTGGGCGATCCTTTCCAAGTCTTCACGATACAAACGCTCCGTTTTGAAGCTGTTTCCAAGAACTGCAGACAATACATTACTGGACGTAACATTGAGCTCTGTAGATACCCAACTCTTGTGAGAAACATGGGTAATGTTGTGAAGGAGTACTAACTCCCAAATCGCTAAAAACCCCTTATGCGCTTATGGTCTTTCTACAATAACGACTCAGCAGATACGTAGGTGTATGCTTACGTATTCGACTCTGAATACTGGCATAATTCTTCGGCAATATAATTAGCACCTTTGGTGCAATGCTTTTCGTAAAAATAGACGTAATTTGCAAAATTTTTAAAATTTGCACCCGAGTGTATTATAAGCCCTCTGTGGCAATTACCTGCTAGAGCCAGAAATCAGCTATCAAATTACTGAATAATAGCAGCATACAGAGGGAGCTGGAGTTGGTGCTTATCAAGCTGCTCATTTTATAAAATAGATAATTTTCAGTGAAGGATAATTTTCAGTGATTTTATGGGGAGCTTTAACTGATTTCATGACTTTCATCTGATACTAAGTCATAAATTTAAAAATTCATTTTAAAATGGATCTGTGGTTTTGAATATAGTTAAAAGTATGATAATCTTGCATGAAATAGTGCGATGCACTCGATAATCGGCGCTTTTTTCCCCGATATTTCTGTTGTAGAATGAACTAGTAGCATTTCATTCGGTAATATTCGGAAAAGCTCGACAGTTGTTGCGTGCATTTTAATATTTTAAGCTAGTCCTTTGCTTAAATTTTCGCAATTTTATATTATTTCCCTGTTTTTATCTTTAGTTAGTTAAAATGTTTCCAAAATGAAAATGCTGATTAAAAGAGAAATATATAACTTTTATAATTTATCAAAATAAAAAAAAAAAAGAGTGTAGAGACATTAGGTATATTTTGAAAGCAGGAGTGATGAAAAATGAGCAACGCCCTCGCCGGGAGTCGAACCACGGACTTCTGGAATACCCGCCCAGCCTGCTGACCACTACACTACGAAGGCATGCTAAGAAGGCGGGAGAAATACCTTATAAAAGAATGGAATACTTTAAAAGAAATCTAATTTCATCTGCTTGTACGATGTGTTTTATAAATAGTTAAACGCAAAATGATAAAACAGAAGCTGTAACAGGGCGAATGATAACAGAGAAAGCTAAGAAAATTTATCCATAAATATTTAATGTTATTAAATATAAATAAATTTTGATTAAATGTATTTCCCAGTAACTTTAAATATGCTTAAAGAATCATTATCTGTAAATTTTTCTTTCCTCAACACATTCAATAACAGGAAAAAAAAAAAAAAAGTCGAATTATACAATTTAATCTGATATTCCGGCCTAACTTAAGTATAGAGCGTACCGGATTATTAGAATTTTGCTATACTTTTTGTCCCCTTTCTATCTGCACCATTTTCTTGTTATCGATTTTAAGGGAACTTGGTACCCCCAAAACGATGAAAGAACCGTTATTTCAATTTTTTACTAAAAAAGTACCTTAATACCCTTGCGTAATTTTGTAGCGAAATTTTGAAATGATCTGACGATAATAAATGGTATAAAAAGGCTTTTTAAAATTTAATAGCCCTTTAAATGCCACAACCTCTCGTATAATTATGTGTATTTTTTTTACTTCTTAATTGTTTCAGTAACTTATTAAAATCAGTGTAAAGGAAGGGGAATGTAATTAAATGTGACTGCAATCATCAGTAAACTCTGTTTATATGTAAAAACCGATAAATTTAAATACAAAGTGAAAATGAAAAAAAAAAATTTCACCTTTAAGCTAGGTTTATATTATTTTATGTATTCAGCTCAGCAAATATTTCTGTGTGTATTATCAGTCAACTTTGCTATGCTTCTTCAAAAATTGAAATTATTTTGATAAGACGCGAAAAGAAAGAGGTGGTGTAATAAAAGTGATCAAGTTCCTGACTGTAGCATTATTGAAATAGTGTTGGAACTAATATCTTTAACTAATTAAAATACATCTGAATTAATTTTAAATGCAACTTACATACGAAAACAAGTGGATGAAAGAAGAGAAGAAATCACATATGTTTTTGAGTTGTTTTAAATAAAATGTTTTATGTCTGTTCAATTTAAAAATTTTTCTTTTTGAAAAAACGAATGAAACTACAAATTAATATTATTAATATTGATTATAAGTGTTTCAGAAAACATAATATAATTAATACATGCATTAAAATTGTTTTGAACGTATTTTAAAAAATAAAAACAGATAAATAAAAATTTTACGTGCATTTTATGATTTTTTTACAATACTTTTGACCAGATAAAACTTTAAACAAAAGCTAATTTATGCTTATATTAACCAATTAAACAGTACTAGGTTATATTTTATATATATATATATGTTGAAATTCAGTAATAAAATTTTAAAGAAATTTGAAATAATTTCATACATTCAGACAGTTTACATTCTTTAAACTGCGTTTTCTCAGTTTGCGTTTTTTCAATAACTCCTTTTACTTAAAGTCATAAAACTTATACAGATATGGATTAAATATTTTTACTGCTCATTTAAAATTATATACTTAATAGAAAAAGGATGGGTTTAGCATAATAGTGAAGGGAAAAAGTATTGGAAGTGAAAATGTGATATAGATCATATTTTTCTCAAACTTTTCCTACAAAAATGTGCTTTTTTTTCCTCAGAAACGAACTCATTGATTGCAAAATCAATAATTAAAATTAAATTATTAAGAACGCTCTAATAAATACAATAAAAAATTTGGGGCAAAAACATTGAAAATTAATTAAAGAAAGACATTTTAATTGTTAAATGTTTCTTCAAAAAATTTAAATAAAAAAAATTACTGGCAAAAGCATTTTTTTCAGCTTAAAATCATTTTCTGCTACAAAACCACTTAATAATATTCATAAGTAATAGGTGAAAGTTTTCATATAAAATAATCCTTCAAAAGGTATGAATCCCCTTAAATTCAATTGGGTTACTCTCTGCGTCACTTCTTTATTTTGTTGAATGAAAAAAACAAATCTGCTAATATCAATATTTCTTATAGTTTAGTGCAAATATTTTTGCTTTAAGTACAGTATCATACCAAGTGACTACAGAAAGTTCAGTTAAGATTTACTGGTAGAGCTTAGTAAATATTCAAGAGTATTTCGCTATAAGAGAGTGAGTAATACATTTTTAATGTTCACGCATGATATTTCTCCATAAATAGGTGCATTTCTGATACCTTATTTACTGCTCCTGTTTATCATTGGCAGACCACTATACTACTTAGAGCTTATATTGGGTCAGTTTTGCAGTCAAGGTCCTATCAAAATGTGGAGGATTGTTCCTGCATTTAAAGGTAACATTCTAAATTTTTAATATTATCCGCAAATGAAAGTAAAAAAAAATAACAGATTTTCTAAACTCTTTTTTCTAGACATTTATTATTATCATGTACAGTTGCTATTTTTAAATAGCAGCCTTTTGTTGTAATAGTTGTAATAATTTGTTTTGTTGTAATACTTAAATAGAAGCGGTAACTATTTCACACTAATCAAAATTTTGTATTTAAAACATTAAAATTTAAATTCGTTTTCAACATTGCATGGAGAAGAACCTGTGATACAAATGGATGGTACGAGCAATGCATGGATTCCTCTTGATATTGTTAAGGTAGAACATTATCCTGAGATTTACAGAGTATAAATATGATTTATACTCTGATGTACAAGTCATATTTATAATCTGTGGTCTTTATAGTTGTCTCATCTTTATACTCATTTTTATAGTCTGTTTCCAAAAACTATAAACATGATTTGCGCTCTGATATACAAGCCATCTTTATACTCTGTGGTCTTTATACTTGTCTCATATTTATACTCATCTTTATAGTCTGTTTAATCTGTGGTCTTTATACTTGTCTCATCTTTATACTCTATTTCCAAAGAATATAAACGTGATTTGTACTCTGATGTAGAAATTATATTTATACTGTGTGGTCTTTATACTTGTTTCATCTTTATAGTCTGTTTCCACAAAGTATAAATAAGATTTGTACTCTGATGTACAAGTCATCTTTATATTCTGTGGAAACAGATTTTCCTCGTTCTTTCAAAAGTGAAGAGCGTCCGAGCAAAAGCTGGATTTAATACGCCCAATTAAGTACTTTATTTTTATAAAATGAAAATTATTTTAACATATTCGAAGGTGGTAAATTTCGGATTTAAGAATGAAAAATTATGTTCTCCTCGACTTCATTTCAGCACCGCACTCTGCCAGTGAAACTCTAATCACTTTCTCACATATCTGCCAGTACAACAGCGATATTTTCAGCAGACCGACTGGATCGAGAGCGTTGAGCAAGGTGTCTGCTGTTGAATAAGATGTTAATGTCTGCTGTCGAACCTGGGACCAAATATGTCTTTATAAATTTGTAAACTGTAATTTCACTAGGAAAGCACTTTCACGGCCAAAGATTGCACAAAGCTTCCTAACAGTCTGTGCATAACACTTACCATTCTTGTGATGAGTTTTTACAATCAGAACTTGCTGTTTCTTTGCCTATCATTCCGTATCGACTAAGCTACAATAAATTTGCGAAGTAAACTGACAGTGATAGCATACCAATGCTGTCAGGTCAAATCCAACAAGACGTTCTTAAACTGGAGCATGTGCTTATTCAAGCATGTAAAAATATTTTCCATTTTCTAAAAATAAAGTGTTTATGGGGGCCTCTTAAATCTGGCGCTTTTGTTAGGACATCCTATACAAAGTAATTGCAATGATTGAATGTTAGCCTTTTCTCTATCTCCATGAGATTATTTCCGTTGATTATTTACCACAGAATATTCTAACATCATCAGTGACCATATATGGGAATTGCTCACACATTTTAAAGTTATTTCCGTGCTATCGTGTCGTTTTTACGGAAGAAAACTTCGGGCACTTTTGAAATACAGTGTTCAAGCTAATTACAGTAATTTTTTAAAAACGTTATTATGAATTCAAGTGAGTCGGTAAAACTTTTAACTTTCTTGGAGCAATGGTACATTACTTACACTGGCAAATTTAACTTAAAAATATTATAATGTACCAGAATGAAGGGTGCGAAGTGTACCAGGCTATGATAAAGAAATGGTACGATAAAAAGTTTGAAATTGAATCAAGTCTGATTAGTAGTTACACAAATTTTATAGCAAGGGCGAATTCCAAATGAAGAGGTACTTTTACGGACTGCAATTCAGGAAATATCTAGAGATTAATCATGAAGTGTTAAATTATGTAATACAATGTAAAATGCTGAATAATAATAATAGTAATATATACGCAGTATTGCAGATAATAACTAACAGTAATATACTCTTTTTAATTATGTAACATCATCCTTATCTAACTTCAGAAAACTGTGTACATACCGCATAATTTCCCTCTCTCTCTCTCGATTTTAAGATCGTGAAATTAGTTTAAAAAAGTGGGGGATTACTCGAGTAAATATGGCAAGTACAAATTTTGGAAAATCATTTTGCATAAAATTATTAGGTATTGCAATGAAACGATCATTAAATGAGGTTTTCTATTGGTTGCTGAAGAAAATGGCTCCTCTGAGGTTTATGGAAATTTTTTATGCAATGTGAAAACAGCTCATATGGGTGATGCAACTTCATTCGCTCGAAGAGCATTAAATATAAAATATTATCAATATCAAGTTAATCATGAAAACGCAGTCAGTTAAGGTGTCTATAGCTTAAAGAGTTCAACTGGAAATCTCTGCAGTAGCCTCAGTAAAAAACATCAAATAATTATTTTGTGGAGGAACAGCTCACAAGAGGCGTGAACAGTTTTGCTCAGATTTGAGGCTACAAGGTAAACTGCGTGCCCATCGTCTTTCCTCCACTTATTCAAATGAATTAGCGGAGGACCACACAAAGATTCGTGTGTGCGGTCCTTTCATAACCCGCAGTTTTTGAACTGTTACAAATGTAAAATTAAAACGGTATGATTAATTCGGTCTTCAGAACGTTCTACACAGAGTAAGTACCCAGAACGCTCTGAAACTGTCGTCTAGAGGGAGTCTTGCCGCTAGAAAGATCCTCACATAGTGGTGAAGAAAATAACTTTCAATTAACCACTTCTATGCATTTAATATTCATTGAGAATTGTGTTTATTATATTGTTAATAGAGCTTCTCGTAGATATATAATAAATGTATTTTTAGTTCAGTCTGTAGTTTACGCGCAACCTAACCTAAACGCAAACCATTCAGCTGCCAGTCACTGCAATGGAATCGTTCCACTAGTGCACCATCCCCCTTCAATTTAAAGGATTTAACCTAATCAGATCTACGGCAAAATGTAGGACAGATCGCCCAAGAACTACATATACACATTTAAACTGTTTCACGGCACTTAAGAATGATTAAGAGTAAGGAAGCTTGAAAGTGGGTGTCTCAAGAACACACTGAAAACAAAACACTGCGTTTGGAAATGTGCTACTCTTTCTTAAGCAGATATGGAAAACAAAGGTTTCTGCAACGAATTGTGACTGTGGATGAGAATTGGGCATTCTACAATAATTGTACACGTTTCGTCGTATTAGTTGCGAGCGAAGGATGTTCCAGGAAGGACTCCAAATTAATATTTGTAACGAATTACTGTATAATGATATTCTTCTGCTGTTACTGATTACTCATTCCTTCCGCAATGTGAAACAATAAATGCAACTCCATATTGTTCAGATATGCGGGAAATGCGTGACAAAATGGCCTTTAGCAACTAACACTTTTTCATGGACATGGATTGTTTTTTGCTTTAGGAAAACACCCGACCACATACGGTAGTCTAAGCTACACAGGAAATCAACACTTAGAATATGAAATAGTGCCTTATCCTCGATACTATTCTGATTATTTCCCCAACAGATTTTTATCTTTCGAAGTTACTTCGTTTGTGCAAGAAATGCTTTGCTTTTGTTTTTAGTGAATTTATTTACCAATGAAAAATATGTCAAAGTATATCTACTTTTCCTCGCCTATTCATCGTGACGGATTAAGTTTGTGATTTTCTTCATAAATATTTTTCACTTATTTGCCATGTATTTTTTTAATTTTTTTATTTAGGAGTCGGTTACGCCCAAGTCATTTCAGTGTCATTCATTCTTGTTTTCTACAACTATTTGATGGCCCTCAGCGTTTTTTACATTTTTTCCTCAATGCAATCATGCCTGCCATGGACAGATTGTGCTTATGCTAACCACACAGTTTCTCAGGTAAAAATTGCGATTATTTCTACCTTTCCTTTTTTAATTCGTATAACTTTTAAAAATTATTTTGAGTTTGTGTATCAGCTGGCCCTTGCCGAAGCATCGCCAAAAATACAACATCAGCCTTTGTTTTCCACTACCGTTCGACAGCCATAGAAGCTGTTCGGAAGTTTGTTTTTTATAAAGAAGAAATTTGCAATTTCTTTTGCCTTTCTGTTCGTATTAATGCTCTCTATTTTTTATTTTTATTTTCTGTTTTCGTGAAGAGAGTGTTACGATGGCTTTTATTTCTTTACCTGCGAAAGTTCTCGAGAATTTTATATGCGAAATTCTCCAGACAACATTTGTTCGTCTCGCGTTAATTTTTGCTGCATTTTGCATTATGCGTTTAATGGGTTTTCCAAGAAATGAAGCTGAAGCAATCCAGGTTTATGGCCTCGTTTCATTGATCTGCTGACGTCGAAAATATGATTAGTCGATAAAAGGCAGATATCGAATGTTGGTGGTGTGCATGAGGATTTACTGGAATAGTAACCGACTAATGCACGAACAAGTTCGAATGTGATTATGAGAAATTCTGAAAATGTCCTGAGGTGCCGCTGCCTATGCTGCTGCTTCGTTACTTAATACTAATGGATTAAAAAAGGTGAAATAGTAATTAGAATTGCAGAATTTTTGCTGCAAAGAACGATGAGCTCATAGAAAAAGATTTAATGACACTAAAAAAAATTGAAAGACAGTAAACTAATAATAATCGTATTAAACTCAATATATCAACCCTGTCGTCGTTAACTCGTCTCAAATTAATAATTAGTTGTTGGATCTAATTATTTACTGTATTGCATAAAAGCACGGAATTTTCACGACGAGATATTTTCATAAAATATTATAAAGATGCTGGCAACTTTATGCAAGTAGTCGACTGTTTGCCAGTATTAACATTTTTACATGATTGGCCCGGAACCTTTAATGAAGGTTGCTTTCTTCCTGATACCGAACTTCGTAACGGTTCCGGCATATTTGTGCTTTTATGCTAGGCTCCCTCTTTTGGTGGCAAGCAATGGTCAAGTCGAGAAATGTTCCGGCACTTTGTACAAGTTGACGACGGTCTGCCACAATTAACACCTTCACTTGGGTGTTCCAACAGAATTGATGAGTGTTTCAGGACACTGAACTTCTGAATGGTGCCGGTACCTTCTTGTCATTATGGCGTGGAGTCCCTAAATATTAACGAAAGAAATATCATCTAAGATTCAGGCCACATGGCTTAACGATCCGGAC
Source organism: Stegodyphus dumicola (assembly GCF_044657685.1). Lineage (NCBI taxonomy): Eukaryota > Metazoa > Arthropoda > Arachnida > Araneae > Eresidae > Stegodyphus > Stegodyphus dumicola. Next base: position 158,590,981 of record NC_140770.1, read on the forward strand.
CACATGGCGCTTAACAACATTCTTTAAATCAACGAGTCTATCTCGGAAAAAAAAACGGGGAAGTGGGTAAATAAAACTGAAGTGAATTCTGTTTCTAAGTAATGTTAGATCAGTTCCATTCGCCCTATGCAAAAGTTTGTGTTAAGGTGATTTTCGAGGTAATAATTGCAATAAATAAATAAAAGTCTGAAGTGGTATTTATGTGGATCAAATAAACCTCGAAAAATAATCTAAAAAAGTTAAAACACAACTTCTGGGAGACCAATATCTACATTTCGTGAAATTATCCTTCCATCAAACATTTTTAGCTATTTATCGATAGTGACATTAGCAGTGTGATGTGCGGCAACCGTTTTATTGGAACCGAATATGCTCCAAATCAAAGTCCTCTAAATTCGCCCGCAAGAATTTATTATCATCAATCAATATTATCTCTCACTAGTCACTACAACTGCATATCCTCTGTGGTATTAAAAAAATGGTCACATGTTTGGCACTGTGGTATAAACCACACCATAGAGTAACCTTTTACAAATGTCAGTGCTTCTCGTGCATCTCTTGTAAATTACAAATGGAAGTGTATTAAATACGGTTACATTTTCTCTTGAAAATCCTGTATCATTTTTATTGGAATAATCTTTATAAAACAGATTAGCACGATTTTGGACATTCTGAAAATAGCAGCGCTATAGTTTTTGTAATAAAAAGCACAGGAATTAAAAGGCAGGATGTAGATATATAACTTTTTTGCGTTGATAAGTTGATAATTAAGCACGGTAATGACATAAAATTCGCTGAAAACATCACAGAAATTCTTCACTTTGGGGGGGGGGATAAATTTTTGTAACAGTAAATCAGAGGGGAATTTCGGAAAGTCCTTTATCATTGTGTACAGATATAAAGGTATTCTGGTACGTTAATCGTTTTTATTACTTTTCTGATATGATAGTACTTCCAGGTTAAATTAATTACAAATGATATATTTTCAAATAAAAGTTTTCAATTGTAATAAATACATTAGTTTCAACTTAAATATTTTCAGTTATAATGAATCATTTCTATGTTTCATTATGCAGTAACTTAAATTGATCATGCTTATGAATATGATTTCGGATATTATGTAAATATATCCGATTATTTCTTAACAAATATTTTACAAACATTTAAGAATAGTTTAAAATTTTTTAATTTTCAGAATGGTTCTGCCGAAGACTTATTAGCGCCCTCAGAACAATTTTGGATGTAAGTACTATTTTAGCTATACGATAAGAAAATATGAAAAACAAACTTACAAATTTCTAGCTGTGATTTCTTATAATATGACAATGATAATCATAAAATTTCATAAATTCTACGTAACCCAAACAGTGTATCCAAAAAACAGCAATTTATTGATGTTACATCATTTATCATGGTTGACTTTTAGTCCGATATTTTTTTTTTCTGCTAGACTGCAAACATTGCAGCCGTCAATTTTTAACCAGAAAAATTCCTATTTATTCAAAAGTTGCTCATCCATACGAGCAGTTGAAAATTCGACCAGAGCACAACAAATTTTCATGTCTCTTACGTTGAGAAGTCTAACTAAATATGTCATGTTTCGTAACATTCAACGAGCTGCAATTCAGCTGGTATTTGAAAGCTTCATAACATTAATAATAATAATACTTTGTATGTTAATGTTTACCAAACTTTTTTTAAAAAAGTATTTTTCTTTTAGGAAATTGATTTTTTGCATAATTTCAAAGATTTGCTGCATTGTTTTAAAATTTAAATCCAACCAATACTTGTCAAAATATTGGGGGTAAATCCATCTTAGGTTAATTCTGGCTTACTTGATTATGACAAAGCACGCTAGGGCTATCTGCTGAAGGGAAGGAATGCTTTCGTGGAGGACATTTTATGGAAAACTGGCTAACATCCACTTTGCACATGGGGGGGGGGAACTCAAACTCCCATACAGCTAGCCCGTTTGACTGGAAATGAGCTCAGGTCGAACAATCAAAAAGCTATAAAAATGTAAATGTATCAGGCACGATTAGACTGCAAACTGAATTGTGGCCACAAATGTCAATTGAAATAAAAATGAATATTTAATCCGCCTCGGCTGCAAAGTTTAATCTGTATTAAGGATCAATATATATGTAAATTAGCTATCAAACATCCTTACAGCTCTGTCTCTATCATTACAAGTATATAAGTATAATGTGTGTGCGTGTTTAAGTTAAATATTTTTGAAGTAAAAATGCAAAATTGGATCGATATCGCTACATTATGGAGAGTAAGTAGGGAAGGAAAAAAAAAAAAAAAAAGAGAGAGAGAGAGAGAGAGAGAGAGAAAGTGCCATTCATTTTTAAATCGAAAGCAAATAAATTTGCAAAGTATAAATATCAAACTTAATGATATTCAATAAGTGAAAAATTTAGAGACGAAAAATTGAAAGATAGGATTTATGTAAATCAAGCTTTTTTAAAAAAAATGGAGAACAAGGGTGGAATATGATTTCCTGTCGTATTCGGAAAACAACAACAAAAGCCAATCAAATAAACCAATCATGCTTTCGATCCCAGCAGTTACATAACATACCAAAAAACTTTTAATAGCTAATTTTGCTTTTGGCGAATTAAACAGTAATAATCAACAGTAACACTTTGCAAGAATTATTTACGTCATTGTACTATTATGTGTCGGCAACAAACAAAATATCTACACTTGTTAGAATATTATCAGAGATTCGAGGATTCTGATTAAAAGAATCGTGTTTCATTGAACAATTTCTATGGCATGATGAGAAACCAAAGAGCTGCGGTTAGCCAGAAAAAGGAGAACGGTTGCACTGCAGTTAATCGACACAGGATATTCCAACCAATGCGCAAAATTATATAGCCGCAGATAATGAATTTCCTATAAAAATGTGAAAAAATGAAGCTCCAAGTAAAACTGCATGCATTGTTTTCGTGCAATCAAGGTTTCAGAGCTATTGTAATTGACAAGAGACTTTACTTCTCACATTATGGACCAATAGTTTTTCCCGTTCTAATGACGGAAAAAATTCTGTTCCAATTCAAAAATAATAATTTAGTCGTTATTCTTTTCTTTCCCGTTGTCAATTTCAAAGTGGCGTGTATTTACAGAAGTTTCAATTACGACATGAACTCTAGGGAAGTTAATAAGCATTCTTCATAAATGCGACTTTAAACGTAATCTCGCATAGGGAAACACGAATCTTTTGCTTAATAAAAATAAACAATAAACCACCTATCGCATAATAGGTGATTTATTTCATCACCTGTTGTGCACTTTTGTTTGGATAAATAAGTAAGTTTGTTTGTCTACGCTTTCCGCTTTCTTAAATGTCAACGCTACACGGATCGTCCCATCTATATGCAAGCCCCATACCAGGCAGGGGATGGGTCGCCAGCAGAGGTCCCTAAAGATGATAGAAATATGCTGATCATGCTACACGTTCAGGAACTCTAATTCAAGAAAGCAGAATTTTAACAAATTTTTCTCATAAACCTCCGCTCAACGCTGACCAACCGGAGTCACCACTCCCGGCGACTAGAGACTACGATGGGATTGCAGCACTTCGCAACACTCGCAGCGCCTCTGGAACCGCCAGGCTAGTGTTTTATCCCCTGGTACCGAGACTTACAGAGTTACAGAGTTAGGGGATTTGTCTGGATAAAAGCAACAATAAAGTACCTATTATAATATGGGTGATCTATAACATTTAAGAAATTATTTGATGACGGATATCTGTGACAATCGGAATCAGTATTAAATTGATTTACATACATTCAACGTTCGGTAACATTTAGCCAAGGGGATGTTTAACTGACTCTACATTTAGCCAACAAGACAATTAGCCGTCACGACAAATAGACAGCAAGACATATAACGACTACACGTTTAGCAAGCTGAGCACAATTTAGGCAAAAACACAAGACAAAATTCTAGTAAAAGTTGTCCATATTTATCCGACAAAAGACCTCTTCCAGAGTGCGCAAGGACAAGGATTATGGACAAACACTACATTTTTGTCTTTTAACACTCTTTCAGTTTGAATGATATATAAATATGTCAAACCAGGTTAATAATGTATGCTAAAACTCAACAAGGCTTAAGATCAGAGATGGTATTTTTAAGACTGGAAATTCGAGCAACGAATGTTACTGATAAGAGAAAAAATGGAGCTTAACTTATTCAGAATTTAAGAAGTTTTGTAACTGATAGAAAGATAAAATAGTTTCGAATAAATGTGGACAAATTTTGCTAAAACTTTGTCGCTTGATTTTGTGTAAGTGTACGTGTTGTCAGCTAAACAGGCTATCGGCTAAACGTGTTGTCCATTAAATGCGCTGTCGGCTTATTGTCCATGTCGGCTAAATGAACGTGTCATTAAATGTCTTACCAGCTAAGTGTTATGCAATACTATATGCAAATGCATATAGGAAATGCACTCAAAAAACTTTCGAACATTTTATAAAAGGTTACAAAAAATACAAATTAAAAAAATAAATTACAGAATATCTGTGAATTTTATTTGGATTGAATCTAAGTTTAGAATTGTAAAAGAACGAATAAAATAAATTCAATAAAAAAAGAGATATTAATAAATATATTATACTAAGAACATTGCTCTGTATAAAGCTAGTATATATCCTAAGTTGTGCTTTCGAGACACGAAAAACACATGTTAAATTTACTAAATTGGTTTAGTAGATCGGAAGATAATAGAACTATCCCTCTTTTTACTAATTCCTTGTACGAAGTAAAGGAAGTATTGTAGTCACGAAAAATTCCTGGTATCATATTTCAACGAAAATATCCATTTTGACCGCCATCGAATACAATTTAACGATGTTTTTGCGTGACATCTGGACTAATAAAGGACTCTTTTCCCCCCTAAACGAATTATGAAACAGATTTAAAATGGATTCAAAAGAGATTTTTTTCGTGGCGTCTGTACGTATGTATGTACGTATCTCGCGTACTCAAAAACGAGTATCCTTAGACTACTCAAATTTTGTATATAGGACTGCTATAACATGTAGTTGTGAAACTCCCTTTTTTGGTTTCAATCGGCCAGACCAAAAGTGTATATATATAACCATTCTGTTACGAGGCTCCATGAGCTCAGTTTTTTTTTTTGTTCTTATATGTTGATAAATTGTGCATTTTTTTGCTTTGAAAATGATTGAATTATATTGTTCTTATCTTCCGGTTAAGGTTTTATGCCTTTAGTTAATCTGCATGCAATATTTGTAGAATTATCAATAATTTAAAAGTTATTTAATTGCGGCTAAGCCTAATTTTCTTTTACTATAGCAGCCGTATTTGATTACATTTGAAATTGAGCATAACAGTGAATTCCTTCTTTCTGTACCTTCAGTGTCTTTCTGCCGAGTGGGACCAAAAGGAAACTTTGAGTTTTGCACACCGAAAAATCTGCCTTCTTGCCTGCTGGGCAAATTGCTTGATCTTGAGTAGAAACTGTAATTTTAATTGTAAAATTCTTTTAAATTGTTTTTATGGTATTTGGTGTTTTATGTTTTTCTATATCTTCTAATTTTTAATGAAAATATTCTGATTTTTTACGTATTTTTGCCTCGCCTCGAATTGATAACTGAATTACACTCATGTCCATAAATTAAGGATAACTCTGAGTCACGTGGAAATCGAACTCTAAAATAAATATATCACCTGTAAAATCACTACACACATCTTCAAGAATCATATGCAAATTTCAGAAAGTAACCAGATGACACCGATGGTACGTCACAAGGACGAGAGTGTAAGAGAGTGGTATATAAGGAATACAGGCAAAGAAGTAAAATTGTTCGCAGGCGCTTTATAAGCATTTCAGTGCAATAACCGAATAATTATGACACAAAGAACGCATTTGGATGATTTTTTACGTGGTAGAATTATCGGCCGTCTGGAATGTGGGCGTACCGAACTGGAAGTATCAGACGAACTTAGAATTGCCCAGAGTGTCATCTCCAGGCTTTGGCAACGATTTCAAGATGATGGTAATGTGAGTAGACGTTACTGCACAGGTCGCCCCAGAGTTACGACGCCGAATGAGGACCGGTATTTGGCAGTTACTGCCAAAAGAAACAGGCGGAGCACAGCCTCAGACCTGTCTCGTCAGTTCTCTTCAGCCACTGGTACGACAATTTCAAGGCAGACCGTGTACAGACGCTTAGGGCAGATTGGTCTATATGTTCGTAGACCTGTCAGATGCGTTTCACTTACTGCAACTCACTGTCGCCTGCGGTTAGCCTGGAGTAGAGAGCATACATTGGGGACACCGCAACAGTGGGCTTGTGTGATGCTTTCCGACGAGTCCAGGTTTAGCTTGCAGTCTGATTCTCGCCGGACTTTCATATGAAGAGCTCCAGGTACCCGTTACCACCAAGAAAACATCATTGAACGACACCGTTACGGTGGTGCAGGAGTGCTCGTTTGGGGTGGAATTATTCTGGGTTTCAGAACTGACTTGCATGTTCAAATTAGGACCACGACAAGCCAAATCTATCGGGGCGTCATTCTGGAACAACATGTACGTTGTTTGGGGCGCCATGGGCGTACAATTTGTGTTTATGGATGACAATGCCCGTCCTTACCGTGAAAACATCGTAAGCGAATGCCTTCAATGGGAGGATATCACCGGTATGGACTCACCAGCATTCTCACCGGACTTGAATCCAGTAGAGCACGTGCGGGATATGCTTGCCGACGAGTTGCAGCCCGTGAACCTCCTCCTACATGTGTAGCGGAACTTCGGAGAGCATTGCTTTTTGAGTGGTGTAATATCCCCCAAGATCAGATCGATAATTTGATACTCAGCATGCCTAGGCGTTGTACGGACTGTATCGCATCGTCTGGGAGACATACAATGTATTAACTATCTTAGCAACCATGTAATATTGGTTTTTTGTAAATAGGTTTTTTTTTAATTTGCTCCAGGGTGAAAAATTGCTAATTTTTTTAATAGTATCAAACATATAGCATCTTTTTTGCTCTTTACCTTTTGTTTAATAAATAAGCTTTACAAATAAGTCAAATTTGTTTTGCTTCTAACTCTTCCTTTGCCTGATTTTGCATTATCCTTAATTTCGGGACATGAGTGTAATTGAATGAGAAATATATCTCTAATGAAACTCGAGGAAATAAGTTTAAATGAAACGCAGGAAAAAATCCATACAAGGAGGTCATGTGGTGTACACATAAGCTTTTTTTTGTGTGTGTGTGTTTGCGTGTAAGGTGTACATCTTCTGCCTTCATAAAGGGTAATTTTCATCAGTTTTCATTATTACAATTAAATGTTCTGAAATGTGCGCAGTTAAACTGGTATAATATATTCATATTCCATGAATGTTTTTAAATTTACAACTTGAAATTATAAATATAAATAATGGCTTTCGTTGAATATAAAGAAAATATGTTATTATGTATGTTCATTAAATATAATTTAAAACCACAGTTTAGCAAAAGTACTATTTTAACTTCAGTATTAATCCACTTTTTAAATATATTTCGTCTTAAAAACAATTACAGAACTGGTCGTTTACATAAACCCTGTAAGTTACGTTTCACAAGCTCTCAACGTGTCCATATTTGCTGAAACGGCAAACAGTTGTGCGATACTGGGAATTTTTATTTGGAAATATTGGAAAGCTGGCTGATGTCACAGTTGAATGAGAACAACAATAATTACCTCTTTGAATAATTCAGTTGTCTGGATGACTGCAACATAGATCGTTATCAAGGTCATTTGCGAAAGTATTTTAGTCAAAATCTGCCACAGAGGCAGAGAAAAGTATCCGAATCAATGTTTGTCACAAGATGACTAGGACACACAGAACGAGCAGGGACAGGGAAAAGTGGACGGAGCACCAGAACTTCGTCAGTGACGTTTACAGGTATTGCTCCTCCGCACTACTGTACCCGCTGGGCTTTCGGTTGGCCCGCATCGGATGCCAACCTAACAAGACATTTACATAGAAATTTTACATTAATACTAGACTTACGTATTAAATATACAATTACAAAGAAACAGTATACAATTATTACAAAGAAGTTAACCTATTAACAAAAGTTGGATTATGGCAAATTAATATAACATAATTACTTCGAAATACATCATACAAACTTTCATTGTATATCGAACATTATACTTCGTACAAACAATATGTTTACATTAATATATCTAATTGCATCGAATTACAATAAACATCTTTTTAAGGAACTAATTGGGGAAGAATATTTTTGTGTGCATCTCATTGTACTTAGTTGTATTCAAGGCAAATTATCTTGTTAATGCATTTCCTTTCATTTTCTAACTTGTTACACACAATTGCTTCAGCACTGGAGTCTTACATTATTATTATTACTTTTTCTTTTTTTTTTAAATTGATGTATCATAAACACAGAAAATATGCATTAGAAAATCACATAATACTTACATTTACACTAATATATCTAATAAAATCATATATTATTCTTTTAAAAATTTATGATTTAATTATTACAAGATTTTCCCCCCTCATCTCCCAATACAGTCCAAATTCTTAATGTAATTATTTTGTAAAACAATTCATACCATATTTAGCTTGTTTCAGACATTTGCAACAAGCAGGTGACAGGTGACGGAGGACGAGGGCGCCTGATGTTTAACATAGGTAAACAGGCATATGCCCCGCGTCCTCCACTATCTAGTGGCAACAACTCCCTGGAGCCTCATCAGGCTGCCTCGGGAGTATATTTGAATCTTAATGAGAAAGTTACATGGCCATACAAGGGCGGTTGACATAGTCTACATTACGAGTGATGTGTATGACATTTGAAAGTTTTAGGATTACAGTGGTTACAGGAAATCTAAAAAAAAAAAAAAAAAAAAAAAAAAAAAAAGAGGGGGGGGGGCATAATAATGTAAGACATAATACACATAACAACATTGAATAACATTTAGACCATACAGTACACATAAAAACACTTAAAATACACAGAACATACTCACAGACTACTAAGTAGAGTACTAATAATGCATTCATGTGATGCTGTTAGAACATATAATGCTGGACAGATGTAATACTATGTGACATATAAAAACGTGTAATAAAACTGGTAAGATCACAGGATGCAGAGCAGAGATAAAGCTGTGATACTAGTGAAAACACATGGTGCATGCCAGATATAAAGCACGCGTGTAACATTGCCAGATATAAAGCACGCGTGTAACATTTCCAGATATAAAGCACGCGTGTATACTAATTAAAACACATGATGCAGGGCAGTTTTAAGATAGATAATAACATAAGTTGCAAATAATTATTAGCGATGAACTTTTGGTTTACATATGAAACAGATGGTAGTATATGAGTAATAATACTTATGGGGAGACAATTCATAGTGCATAAACCTAGGCTAACACATGATAGGAGTACATGATGCAGAGCAAATATGTTAATAGTATATACACATTATACAGAGCAAATATAGAGCTAAATAAAAGACATGATTCAGGGCAACTATAATACTGATAAAAACACATGACTTTGGGCAGAGATGATGCTATTTAAAAGCACATGATGCAGGACAGAGATAATACTAATGAGAAACACATGATGCAAGCATGAATATGATACACATGGTACAGGGCATATGTTATACTAATAGAAACTCATGATGCAAAGCAGATATAATACAAATAGGAGCATATGATACAAATAAATATTAGGGTAAACAGTTGGTGTTAGAACATATGATAGTATGTGTGTAGTAATATTTAATGAGATAACTCATAGTGCAAGTGCCTAGGCGAACACATGATAGAAACACTTTATGCAGAGCAGGTATGATGCTGGTATATACACATGATGCAGAGCAAATATAGAGCTAATTAAAAAACGTGACATAGGGCAGATATAATACTAATAGAGATACATGAAAATACATTATGCAGTGCAGTTTAAGTTCTAATGAACACGTATGATGCAGATCAGATACGAGAAAAAAAAGAAAAAAGGCCACATGCCGCTGAGCAGGTATAGTACGATTAAAATCATTTGATGCAGGACAGATATGATACTAATGAATATACATGATGCAGAACAGATAAATAGCTTATAGGCTCATAGGGTACAGAGCATATGTTGTACTAATAGGAAAGCATGATGTAAAGTAGATGTAATACAAATGAAAATATTTAATGCAGATAAATATTTGGGGTAAACAGTTGGTGTTTCACATAATGCATATGATAGTATATGTGTAAAAAAAAAAACAAAAAAACTTAGGATTAGACAACTCATAGTGCACGAACTTAGGCTGTCATACGATTGAAACACATAATGCAGTGCAAATATGATATTAATGTATATACATGATGCAGAACAAATATAGAGCTAATTAAATGACATGGTGCTGAGTAGATGCAGTACAGGTGAAGAACGAGTAAAAACACTTGGTACAAAGTAAATATGATGCCAATAAATACACATGGTGCAGAGCTGATATGATACTAATAGCAAAGCAGATATAATACGAATAAAACAATTTGTGCAAATAAATATTAAGGTAGACAAATATACATATGATAGTATATGAGTAATAAGTGCTAATAGAAACATATGATACAGAGGACGAGTTAATCTGGCCCTGATCTCCAAGAATCATCGAACTACAATATATGGCGAACGATCGATGTGGTAGAGTTAATTGGCCATGATATTCCGACATGTGTGGAATGAAATTTATCTGCCGTGTTAGCAAATGTGGACACACCGAGTCCTGGGAAAATATAATGTATAAAAATATTTTTAATGAATTTGCCTGTGCTTCAGTATGATAAAATTCGGCGCAGCTAGCACATATGTTATACGAATTTTCAAGATATTTCATGGAAGCATGTTCAATCATGTCAAATAAAAGCTTTTAAAATTATTATTTTTACCTTCAAGCTGAATTATTTAACTTACATTTATTAGAATACTTCTAAAATATTTTTCTCATTTCTTGTGACAAAATATCGCTTAGTGGGTTTATTCCTTTATTTTTATTCTAAACATTTTTCAGGCAAGAAATTTTGTTGAAATCCAGTGGCAACGACGACCAGTTGGCTGTAAGCTGGAAATTATTCTTATGCTTGTTAGCGACGTGGATAATTGTGTACATAACAGTTATCCAAGGAACCAACTCACTGGGGAAGGTAAGATAGGACCTTTCCATTATTAAAGGCGAACATTGAATGCTTGCTATAAAACCAGGGGTTCTCAATCAGGTGGTAATTTCATGGTTTCAGGGGGGTACGATCAGCCTTTAATTTATCTGTTAAGTATTTAGTTTTAGTTTATGAATATAAAAAACTTTTTTTTTAAATTCAAGTTTGGTATTTATCAAAGATTGCTGCACTTGCTATTGTATAATTTATAAAAAATATTGAAAAATCATCTAAATGTAGATAAATATATAAATTTATTTTTTGAGTTGGGGAAACGGGGGGGTGATCATCTAGCAGTGGTGAAAGGGCAAAAAGAGTTGACAATCCTTGCTATACACCATAGTTTCACAACCTTTCTTGGTTCACTGCCCAGATATTTTTTTTGGGGGGGGGGAGAAGCTTAGCACCCTCTTCAAATTTATTTAGCCTACTTGTATCAAATGACATACTAGGGCTATAAATAAAATAAAGAACTTGATTTCTTTATAAATTTTTATTCAATTAAACTTACAATCTCACATTGTCTTCTTTAAAGTAATTAATCAACTTTGGGAAACTACAGTGCGTTGGAGACGGTTTTACCATTTTTCACAGCAGTGCTGGAAATCGTATACTAGAATTGCCTTCAGCTGGTGGATTAGGGTTATTTTATTGCTTTCTAGCGTGTCAAAATGATGTTCTTTAAAATGGTTTTTCAGGCTTAGGAACAGATAAAAGTTACATGAAATAAAGGGGCTTAGGAATCACAGAGAAGTTTCTATTAGCCAAAAACTCATTAACTGAATAATGCAATGCGACAAGGTGCAATGTCGGAATGGTCAGTGGGCTCTGTTTCTTGTTCTCATCCGCATGACCATAAGTCTTTTAAGAACGTCGCGGTAGAAGTGTTGCTTCACCGTTTGACTTTGACTTGGGAGCACAAACTCTTTGGAAACGGTTCACTCCCTTTATAAAATCATGCTCTTGATTTTCGACTTGCTCATTCTTGCCTTTTGTGGTCTTCGTGAGCTTCAAGTGTTCCATTCCTGGCTCAGTCGCTTCGTTTTTGGGTGGTACTCGACCACCCTGATGAACTGAAAATGCGTTAAATCTCCTGAAAACTTGGACTGTTAACAAAACGTGGTCTACATAGGCCTGTTGAAACTTTGTAAACGTTTCTATCCCACTGATAGAAACAAATCCACTGATAGAAGAAAAATCTGATAGCCTAAGGTAGTTAAAATTCGTGTCACTCTTTTTCAGACCCCACCCGAAAAAAAAAAAAAGTTTACACCCTCCGCTCCCCCCCCCCCCAAAAAAAAAAACCCGGAAGGTTTCAGATTTTTAAATTACGTCCAAAGGGGTGTTTTTTTTTAACATTTTGTGTGTTACCTTTATTTATTAAATATCATGTTCTTCGTACTTAAACCATAAAATTCAGTTCAACAGCAATATCGAAAAATAGTTTAAAAATATCTTTAGAATTTCCGATACACAGTCTCGCCGCGCTGGAGATAAAAATGTTTTTTCTGAACAACGTTGCCATGGTTCGCTTTGAAGTCCTCGAGTTTGTTAATAAAAAATCTGATGTGTACACCACATGACTTCCTTGTACGGAATATTAAATTATACGCATTTTTTCTTGCATTTTATTTAAACTTATTAGATTGAATTAAACCTACTTCACCGACAGCGCATAAACCGCAATAGAATAAATGCATTCTTTAAAATTCACTTTGTTTACCATAGCGACACTCTGGCGCTAGGTTTAACAGTATTATATTTCATTCATATTATAACTCAGAATGTACAAAATCTATATCATTTAAAGAATTATATCGTTGCCACATGTTCTATTCAAATAGCTAGAACTATAAGAACTATAAAGCTAGAACTATGTATAAAAGAAATTAAGCAAATAAAACACAAAAGAAACAGTTTTTCACAAACGATTGAGTATTTCTCATTTAATTAATTCAGTTCTTACTTCGCGAGAAGGCAAAAATACATAAAAACTCAAAATATCTATATTAAAAATTACGAAGTAAATCTCAAACGCTTATTTCCTCGAAAAAATTCAGAAAGAATTAAGCATGATTTAATTGGCAATAATAAATGAATGCGTTATCTTTGTTGTTGCGAAGCTAAGTTTCTCTAGATTGGCAACAAATCCACTAGTCTCCTGTTTCAAATGTAAACATCAATGGCCGCCATTAAAACAGGCTTAGCGGCAATTAAACAACTTTAAAATTGCTGATAATTCTAAAACTATTGCACACAGATTTACTAAAGGCTTAACCGGAAGATAACCTTAACCGGAAGATAAAAACAACATAATTCAATCATTTTTAAAGAAACAAATGTACAATTTACAAACCTAGAAGAGTAAAGAAACTGAGATCACTGAGCCGGGTAATAGAGTGGATATATATATATAAATGTATTTATATACGTTTGGTGCGGCCGATTGCAACCAAAATACGAGGTGCACATCTACATGTTATAGCAGTCCTATATACAAAATTTCAACGTTCTGAGGCTACCCGTTTTTGAGTTATGCGAGATACGTACGTACATACGTTCGTACAGATGCCACGAAAAATTCTCTTCAGAATTAATTTTAAAGCAGTTTTACAATTTTTTTGAAGGAAAATAGTATTTTATTCTGTCCTTACGTACAGATATCACGCAAAAACATCGTTAAATTGCATTTGATAGCGGTCAAAATTGATATTTTCGTTGAAATATGCTGCCTGAAACTTTTCGCGATTACAATACTTCCTTTTTACTTCGTACAAGGAAGTCAAAATTCGTTAAAGTTTTAAAAAATAAAAAATTGATAATAAAACAAATTCCAAATTTGGGCTCCAGATGTCCATATTCGGAGGAGGATTACGTCATTCAAAATTGGGTGGCTCTAGGTACCGTTATTTTATCACAGTGCGAGAAACAAACATACATTGATGCAGAATCTTCATTATATAATTTCTTTAAATATAATACAGGGCGACAATATTTGGTGGGAACAATTTGAAAAGGGAAACAACGCTTGTAGTGAATCCACGCAAAATGCCGAAACGAAATTAATAGTCCTTCTGGGAAAATTGGCTTTTTGGGAGTTAAAAAACGTAGAACTACGTGACTCTACGCGATTTTAAACTCATACTAGCTGTGCATCGAATGTTCCCCCACATTTCCCTCCAGACGGGTAGGCCTGCCAGATCGAAAGCTACGTTTCCGGTCTCATTATTTTATTTACGCACCTCACATTAGATAACTTCTGAGTATGGTCAGTGGGGACGAACTGAAAAAGTTTCAATATTTGCTGCACTTATTTCGCTTTGTGCTATTAATTTTCAAAAATTATACAAATTTGTAATCTGATAATTCTTTCTCAACTTCCCTGTATGGAATCTGTACCTGTAAGGAATTTCCTTACCGCATGTTTTACTTTACAACCCTATAGAGCAGGGATGGGCAAACTACGGCCCGCCGGAATGTTCTATCCTGCCCGGGGATAGAATTTTAATTTGCCTTTCCGAGGCAAATTAAAAGAAATATATATATTTATATACCCATTTCCTTTCTATTTATTTATTATTATTATTACTACTTATTATTATTATTTTTCTTCCTTTTTTTCAAATGGCTGATGATCTTTTTACTTTCTCTATTTTTGCTCCACAAAACATAAATCGACGGAAATAGCAAGCACAGACAATGTGTAAAGTGTTAAAAGCGGACGTTCTTTGTTAGTTATAGCTGTAGCTCGTTTGCGCCAATGAGCTTTATCTCTTTCTCAGGGAGCAGACATATGGGAATCCAAAGTAGGTAAATTAGACCTGACATGGGTCAAATTGCGCATTTTAAGCTCCAGCCAGCAGCTTTTCCTTTTGGTGCTAGTTCTAATATTATTGATTGCGTATGTAAAAATTGCGGACATATAGCATCATTGTGAATAGTGGAGAAATTATTAAAAGTATAGTTAGTGCTTGTAAAGTATTTCAAACCCAAAATGGCTACTGAAAACGTAAAGTTGATTCAGAGTGTCGTGCTTTTAATGATGAATGGACTTGAAAATGCTTTTTTTTTTACAGTTGTGAAAGATAAACCAGTGTGTCTCATCTGCAATGAAGTTGTAGCAATCTTCAAAGAATATAATATTTCCCGACATTTCACATCTAAGCGTAAGAATTCCAATTACGAAGCAATGTCCGAATATGAAAAAAAAACAAAAAAGTCTTTGTAAAAAATTATCAGGCCGACAAAATTTTTTCAAGAAGATAAACGGTATCCAAGAAGCAGCTACACATACAAGTTGCAGCATACAATATTGCTAAAAATAATAAAGCTCTCAATGATGGGGAGTTCGTTAAACAATGCATGCTCCAAGTTTGTGATGATTTATTTCCAGACAAGAAAAGTAATTTTGAGACTGTAAAATTATCTCGAGATATGGTGACTTCTAGAATCGAAGACTTGGATAAAAATTTTACATAACAATTTAGAGTCAAAGATTGGCCAGTTTAAATTTTGCTGCATAGCTATGGATGAAAGCACTGATATAAATGATACTGCTCAATTAGTATTATCAGGCCAGTCCATAAGTTCGTGCCTATTAAGAATATGCGTGGAATTCACTATGACGCATTTACTAAAACAATACAATTTTGAACCTGTTGAAACTTGTCATCGTTTGACTAACATTATTCACTTCATCATCAACTTTCGTAAATATCGAAAGCATTTTAGTACCTGTAGAAGATGAATATAGATAATCGGTACAAACGTGCTGGGCTACATTTTTTATTTGTGGTGAATCTGCCAGGTTTGCAGTTATAAAAATTAATAGTGTACATGGTGAGCACACTATTAGTGTAAGGACTGCCCATAAATAGTTTACAAAAATTAAAGTTGGAAAAAGCAGCATGGATGATGAACCCCGTTTCAGGACGTTTTGAACTGTTAGAACCAAATCAAGTTCATTCAGAAGTTTATAGTGAACAACTTTGCCATCTAAACTCAGAATGGATCAAAAAACACCCACGATTGGTGAATATCAAGAAAGTGTTGTTTCATCATGATACGGTATACGGCTCGAACAACGCTGCAAAAAATGAGAGAATTTAATTGGGAGCTTTCTCCACATCCTGCTTACTCCCCAGATATTGCCCCAAGTGATTTTCACTTATTTCATGCCTTACAAATGTTTTACTGGGAAAAAAATTAAATTCCAAACAGGATGTGCACAATGAACCTTCAAGTTTTTTTGCATCAAAACCAGAGTCTTTCTACAGCAATGGCATAAAAAAGTTGCTTGTAAGATGGCGAGACATTGTAGATAATGGAGGAAAAAACAATAATTGATTAAAACGTTAAATTGTGTTTCTTTATATTATTTAAAAATTTAACAAAAAATGCGCACGAATTTATGGACTGAACTTTGAAATTACCGAGGATCCTGGCGTGCATACGTTTTTTAAAGGGAACGACAACGGGATGCGATGTTTTTTGTGAATTTCAGGAAGGGCTCTGAACTTTGAAAGTGCCTATAACAAATATATGTAATATTACAACCGATGGAGCACCAAATCTGACTGGAAATATATCTGTATTTTTTGCACTCTTTAATCAAAACTGTCCCGAGAACAATGCTGTTTTTATACATTGTGTTATACATCAAGATACTCTGTGTAAATTTGCATTGAATATGAAACCGGTGCTTGATGCAGTCGTGAAGCTTGTAAATACCATTCAATTTCGTGAGCTTACTCAAAAGAAATTTCGAGATTTTCTTCAGTCCGTGCAATATGAAGCCTCTGATGTACTGTATTACACGAAAGTAAGGTGGCTTAGTGCAGGATGTGTTTTCGAGTGAATTTGGCAGTGTAAAGACGACATTGTGCAGTTCTTCCATCAGAAACAGTGTTCTTCGGAGCGCGAAAGGCTAGAAGATACAGAATGGCTTTCGGACTTTGCATTTTTCACAGATCTTCTTTGTCATATGAGCAACTTGAATATCAAGATGCAAGGTAAAAATCAGTTTATCGACGATATCTGGGCCCATCTGAAAGCTTTTAAACTAAAATTTAATCTGTTTGCTGGGCACCTAGCTAAGCATAACTTGTCGCATTTCCCGAAGTTAAATCCTCAGTAAATAAAGAGAAGCTTGATAATTATGAAGATGGCTTGAAAAAAAAAAAAAAAAAAAAAACTGCATTTTGAGTTCGAACTTAGCTTTCAAGATTTCAGTGCCATTCAAACAGAATTGGATATTTTTACCATGCCTTTCAACGTAAATTGTGAAGCAGTGAGGTCAGATTTGCAGCTTGAATTAATTGATTTGCATCCTAACAATCATTTGAAGCAATTGTTTCTAAATATGCCAAAGTTAGAGTTTTACAAATCATTATCGAAAGTAAATTTCCCAAATTTAATATCTCATGCCCAGAAAATCAGTGGTATGTTTGCTTCATCTTATATACGTGAACAAGTTTTTCAACTATGAACCTTAGAAAGAATTATTTCTGAAGTAGACTGACAGATGAGCATTTAGCCTCGTTCCTTAGAATCAGTACATCTCACTCAGTATTAGGAACTTTTAAAAATGAAGTCGCAATTTCATTCATCTCATTGACATATTTAAATTGTTATTCTTGTATATTGTTTTTAAAATTTTAGAAAAATTTTTCTTGGCCCTCCCAAACTTTTTTTTTCTCGATTTTTGGCCCGCGACCGAAAACGTTTGCCCATCCCTACTATAGAGTGTTATTTTAAAATTTTCCATAGACACTTTAAAATTTGTTTAATATAAAATAAATTTGTTTAATATAATATATTTGTTTAATATAAAAAATAAAGAATCAATTATTAATAAATAAAAAATAAGTATAAAAAGGCAATTAATAAAAAAGGTTAATAACCTTGCGAGGATTTATTTATTTTTATCTGACCGGTTAGTTTATATTAAGTAGCTTTACTGTTATTCTCCTTATCCGTTTCCCTGCCAGAATACTAATTTTTAAAAATATTTGTTAACAACAGAAAGAATTTTGTTCAATAAGACGCAAATAATTGAAGTGATTCCGCAAATTGTCAACTGATACGCTCTATGCGGGCTAACATAGCTTACAGTAGCAGTTCCCTTGCAATCAGGATTCTGCTGCAGTAAAGAGCTTGTATGGTTAAGAAACTTTACACTTTTCTGCCTTGTATGAACATAGTTGAATAAAGTTTATTTTATATGTCATCAGATCATACAATTTTGAACCTGTTGAAACTTGTCATCGTTTGACTAACATTATTCACTACATCATCAACTTTCGTTTAAATACCGTGTGGATCTGATAAAATATGTCGTATCGTGGTATTAAAAACCTAAAGTGTTTGAAGAATGCATTAGCAGATTTGTGAATTCATAAGAAGTGTCATTTCCGGCTTTGAAAAATATTAGTTCAACTTTGTTTTTTTCCGCTTCATTCAAGAAATATCTTTGAAGTATGTTTGGAGATTAATTTAATATAAATGAAGCAATTTGCAGTATAAGTTTTTATGATAGTCATCAAAACTATTATGATTAAGCATTTTTAAGTGATAAGAGATACAATTTATCCCATCCCCTTGATTTGCATAATTATGGAGGCAGAATTTTCATAATCAAACAAAACCAGACTTTGCCAGTTTCTCAGATAACTAAATAATTTAGTAAGGCTAATTTTTTTTAATTACAAAGTTAGAAAAAAAAATAGGTAAATTGTGCATTAGTTGCCCATTCCGATAGACTGCGTGAAAATGACATCACGTGGCTAATATTATAAACCTAAACATTTAACTCGACCAGTGTTAAAAACAGAAATGATCGCTGCATCTAGCCGGGCTTTTGGCGAAATATGAATGCAGTCTGAAGAATCAATTATTAATAAATAAAAAATAAGTATAAAAAGGCAATTAATAAAAAAGGTTAATAACCTTGCGAGGATTTATTTATTTTTATCTGACCGGTTAGTTTATATTAAGTAGCTTTACTGTTATTCTCCTTATCCGTTTCCCTGCCAGAATACTAATTTTTAGTTTGCGCGTATCCAAGTGAAGTAGAAAGAGATGGTATTTAAAGGAAGGTTTTAGATCTTTTAATTAGAAAGTGTTCTGCCTTTTGAAGGTTACCTTACAAGTTGTATTTCTCTGACCACAGTCTATCTTCGGCTTTGCGTTGCCAATAGGTCTTGTCACGCCGACATATGTTTGTGCCAACTTGCGCATTAATCAATTCTGCTTAGCCTTTAATTAACTCACAACTTAACTTAGTTTTAATTTGAATTCACTAGTTCTGACTTACGCCATATATGCTGGCTGTTTTTGTAAGCATATGAAGTAACTTATGTTAAATTATTGAGTTCTTAATAAAAGGGGTTTTTACATCCTTCTTAAGTTTTGTCTTAGCGATAAGTCGTTTACAGGTCTATTCAAGGATTTGCCACAAGTTACGCTTAGTTACAGTCACAATCCCTTCAACTGGAAGAATCGGCAGGAAAGACTGGCTCAGTGGTTCTCAACTGGGGAGAATTTCCCTGGATCCTCTACAGGGATTTTCTAATTTCCGTAGAAAAAAGGCTGTTAGCATTTTATTTGTCTGTTACGTATATTTAGTTTTATGAATTTAAGAATCTGTATTCAATTTTGGGCATTTATGAACATTTTCTGTACCTTTTTTATAAATAAAAAAATTAGCACACATATGCAACAAATGAATAAATAGATAAAAAAATGTGAAAGCTTTCAGATATTACATTACGCCTGAAGGGGCGTTTTTTTAACGTTTTGTGTCTTACCTTTGTTTATTAAATATCATGTTCTTCACATTTAAACCACAAAATTCAATTTAACAGCAATATCGCAAAATAATTTTAAAACGAATGTATCTTTAGAATTTCCGATACACAGTCTCGCGTGCTGGAGATAAAATGTTTTTTATGTGCAACATTTCCATTGCTCGCTTTGAAATCGTTGAATTTGTTAATCCAAAATTCGTTATGGTGTTACAAAATATGAAATTGATAATAAAACAAATTCTAAATTTTAAATTATGGCTTCCAGATGCCCATATTCAGTCAAAGATTACGTTATTCAAAACTGGATGGCTCCAGGTACCGTTGTTTCAGCACAATTCGAGAAATATACATATATTTATGCAGAGTCTTCATTATTTAATTTGTTTAAATATATCAGAGGGCGATAATATTTAGTGGCAACAATTTGAAAAGGGAAACGGATACTTAAAGTTTTCGACCAAAAATGCCAAACCGAAATTAATAGGTTAATAATTCTGGGGTAACGCCTTTTAGGCTAATAAAACCCAGTACACAGTTATTGCATAAAAAATCAAATTGGAAACATCTAAATACAATTATTTGCATAAATTTACAACAGTATGCTTCATAGTTATGATTTAGGAAAACTTACAAATTTATTCTGCAAGTGTTATAGCCTCATTATTAAGATATTTGATTTTTTCCAACATTCCAACCAAGCATTTTATACAAATAAATATTGCCGTTTATTCACGTTCGTATTGCTAACGTAAGATGCATATGTAGCTATTTTGGACCGTTCTCTCATTTATTGTTAGAAGACAGTAGTAATAAAAATATATGAAATTCTGAACGATTAGATAAAAATATAACTATTGCGTAAGAGAAAGGATATGCGTTTCTGTTCGTTATGTCATAAAGTAGTTATTAGAATATTTTTCTAACTTATTTTCAGCTATTTATGTATTTCGAATGATTAATGTTTTTCTTTGTTGAGCTGCTCTTTATAACTTATGCCACGCAAGGATCCATAGAATTATATCCTTTCCTGAAATCACGAACCTGTGACTGATTTTGAACTACCGCCGACCTTGTAAACGACGTGGATATGTCTCGGCGTCCTTGGAAATAAATTAAAAATGGCAACTAGAGAGATAACGTTAGAAATCATAACTATGAATAGCAGCCTATGTCTAATACTATAAGACACACAACTGTTATGAAGAATTCGTCGCGTTTCCTGTAATAAATGCTTTTTCGCATTCATTATAATCATTTTAATCTCAATTCAGATACACATAAAACCTGTCACTAAATTTTAGTCCACTTTAATATTAAAAAACTCTGAAAGAAAAGGTACGAAAGTAATAAAAGGAATTAAAACAAACAGTTTACATATGAGTAGAGGTTGCATCACCGAATGCAAATAGGCAGCCAAAATTAGCAAAAATCGCAATCCCGCAGTCACATCACAACACCTTAGAAATACAAGGAGGACCTACACGTCAATTCGCAAGTAGCGATAGTTCCGTGTAATCTGAGATAGCCAAAACGGAAAGTATGAGCCGAAGACCCCATTTGCAACTTGAAATATGTTGGAGGGCTATCGGGATGTTGCAAGCTGGTGCAAGACAATCCGCTTTTGCCAGAGAGCTGAATGTGTATCAAAGTATCATCAATAGTCTGTAGAATCGTTACCAAAGGGATCAAAACCTCTGTAGAAGACGTGGTTCTCCACATCCGATGATTACCACAACGGCAGATGATCGCTGCCTGTTGCTATGTGGAACATGCCGTAGATCACTAACAGCACGGCAGCTGGCGTCGCATCTCTCTGTTGGTGCAGGACGCCCAAATCTCGCCAAAGTGTGTAGCATCGACTGCCTGCTGCGTTTCCGCTCTGCACCGGTTCGCTCCTGCTTAAACGTGCTTAGTGCGGAGGCCTGATCGACTTAAGGAGACATTGAGGACAGAACCTTTCAACCTCATGTAGCATCGACTGCATGAAATACGCTGTAAGCCCTGTGGTTTGTGTTCCTTTGACTTCATCGCATTTCAAAGTGCGGTTGAATTGGGCCAGTGCACTCCTCAGTTGCATACCAAAGCAGTGGAGTCACGTAATCTTTACGGATGAGTCTGGATTTAACATCCAGAACGATTACCGAAGGGTAATACTATGGCGAGAACCAGGGATACGCTATCTGGCGCCACACATCGTCGAAAAGGGTCATTACAGATGAGGTATGGTATATTGAGATTACGGCAAAGCACACTAGGGCTATCTGCCTAAGAGGAGGGATGCCTTCGTGGAGGACTTTCTAAGGGAAACTGGCTCGTATACACGTTACACATGGGTAAAACCACGATAACGCTCATGCAGCCAGCCCGTTCGCGGGATTCGAACCTCGGACCGAACTACCAGTGTTCAGCGACTTTACCGCTCGGCCGCTGGTGGGCTATTGCAGATGAGGAGGCTTATTTGTATTGGCTGGAATAGCAACGAACGGCCACACCGATTTCTACGTGGTTCCCAGTGGTTACGAAACTCAAGAATCACATCTGTTCATTTATTAGCCCAAAGGATCTCAGAAGGGCTATTAATTTCGTTTTGGCATTTTGCTTCGATTCACTTTCTGCGTTGATTCGCTTTTCAAACTGTTGCCACCAAGTATTAAAGGCCTGTATTATATTTAAAGAAATTAATTAATGAAGAATCTACATAAATGCATGTACGTTTCTCGCATTGTTATAAAACAACGGTACCCAGAGCCATCCAATTTTGAATAACGTAATCCTCCACCGAATATGGGCATCTGGAAGACTTAATTTGGAACTTGTTTTATTGTCCATTTCAAATTTTGTCAGACATTAAAGAATTTTCGATTAACAAACTCAGCGATTTCAAAGCGTACAATGGCAACACTGTGCGGAAATATTGTTTTTTTGCCCAGCGCGCGAGACTGTGTATCGGAAAAAAGATATGCTCATTTAAAAATTATTTTGCGATATTGCTGTTAAATTGAGTTTTATGTTTAGGTGCGAAGAACTTGATATTTAATAAATAAAGGAAACACACAAACCTTTAAAACGCTCTAACCAGCAAGGCCGTATATCTATGGTGTGGAATATTTTTTGTGATATTTGTAACGACGTA
Source organism: Stegodyphus dumicola (assembly GCF_044657685.1). NCBI lineage: Eukaryota > Metazoa > Arthropoda > Arachnida > Araneae > Eresidae > Stegodyphus > Stegodyphus dumicola. Next base: position 158,614,151 of record NC_140770.1, read on the forward strand.
TATATACGTGCATATTATAATATGTCAAAAAATTAAGGCAGTATATTAAAAGTACACATATCCAGATATAAAATACCAGGAGAATTTTTACATTAAAAAGTTAAGGAAATAATTTATTCTCATAGTAGTTTTGGGAAATTTGTGCTTTCTTAGAGAAAACCGTGGCCTCTCAGAGGATTAATAAACGTCCTTTTGGGCATAATATAAAATCCGAAAGCTTTCAGATTTTTATTTATTTTTTTTTTAGATTTAGATTTTTTTTTTTACTTGTTTTATAAATTCAGCAGCAAAAAGTATAGAAATCGTTGATAAATACTAAAACTTTGTAGAAATTGTGCCTAAGTTGTAGCAAATCCTTGAATAGACGTGTGACTTGTCGCTATGTCTAAGATAAAACAGAACGTAAGAAGGATGCAAAAGACCCTTTTAATTCAGAACTAAAAATAATTTGACAGAAAGCACACTTCTTGTGCTTACAAAACAGCCAGTATTCATAGCGTGACTCATAAGTAATGAATTTAAATTACAGTTAAGTTAATCTTAAGTTAGCCAAAGGCTACACAGAAGTAAATACCGCGCAAGTTGGCTCAATTCGATACCGGCGTGACAAGCACTATTGGCAAGAATAAAACAACGCCACAAACAGACTACTGTAGAGGAATTGCAACTATTAACGTAGCCTTCAGCAAGCGGAACACGCTGTGATTATAATTTAAAACTTCCCTTTAAGTACAGTCTTTTTTTTATCTCATTTGAATACACGCGGACTGAAATTTAGCATTCTAGGAGGAAAACGGAAAGGAAGAATGAGAAAAAATGTACTGAACATAAAAAATTACTGGCTAGATAAAAATAAATAAATCCTTAAAACTTGCTTAAAAGAGGTTTTTTTTTTTTTTTTTTTTTTTTTTTTTTTTTTTTTTTCATTTATAAATTAAACTGAATACTTAACTGCTAACATAAAGGCTGTCCGCATTCCATCCTGAAATTATAAATTTTCTCAAAGCTGGAATTTTTCCATGGTTGGAAACACTTTGCTTTAAGCTAACTTACTAACACTTATGGTTTCTTGGAGGACTGTTGATGTGATCTAGATTTTCTCTACTAATCTGGATGTTTTGCATACTCATATCGATGCTGATTGGAAAACTTTGTAGAGCTGTTAGATTTTTCTGAATAAACGACGGGAAACATCAGCTATACTTTAGGTGCAATTAAAACTCCAAAAACTCCGGTTACTAATTGGATATACACCAGTTACGTCGAAAGAGTACGCACGAGGAAAGGCGAAATTTCATTATAACTTAATCATGTTGTTCAACGTAAGTCGTACAAAATAAAAACGTGTGCTTCCGCTCGGGATGCACACAATTCCTTGTTGAATGAAACTGCTGTTTTTTTTTCAATCACAAATTGTTATTTTGTGTTTCTTGTTAATTTCTAAGGAACCTATAATTGTTCTAATCCTACGGATTTTCTCTCACGTTTTGCGATTCATTTATTGAAGAGTGTATTTAAGTGTCAAATGTTAAATCGGATTTTAATTCAAGATCTTTACTTGATGTGATGGAAAGGAAATTTTTAATTCGCGATTCTCCCACCCATGCGTGAAACTAATTTTTTGTTTCTTCCATGTACAATGTACAATCCCCTTGTACCTCTACCTCTCTTGACGCACAATTCTTTCGGAAGCCTATATCGGATACAAACTAGCTACTTGCATTAATATACTTATAATTATGAATGCCAATAAATCTATATAAATAAATTTTTAATATTTCAGATGTCGTACTTTACTGCATTCTTTCCCTTTTTTGGCCTTATCGCCCTCCTCATCATCGCATGTCTGGAAGAAGGATCTTGGGAAGGCATTAAATTTTTCTTCAAGCCTGACCTGGAGAAACTTAAAGATATAAACGTAAGTGCAGTGTGGCATTTAATTTACATATTTCTAATTAGTACTTGAAATATTGATTTAGAAACCAAGTATAAGTTTCGATTAGATAACATTTTCTAAATTTTTACAGGTTTGGTATAAAGCCACGGAACAATCGTTTTTCTCTTTGACTGTTGCATATGGGAACATTGTAATGATAGCTAGTTACAATAAGTTCCATAACAACGTTTACAGGTACGTAGAACATTCTAAAATCGCTGCAAATTACAAGGGCAATTCGGAAACAAACTTCCGTTTCGCTGTAAAGAAAAAACCCACATATACATTCAAGTAGTTGTCATTGCGTTTTACCAACTTTCAATCATAAATAACAAATCATAAATAACTTACCAATATAAATCTCCGCCGCCTGCGACTTCAGCCAACTTATCACAGAGGTTTGAAGTTCCTTATCATCACCGAAGTGCTGTGCCTTAGGCTACTTCATTGTAGGAAACAAATGGTAAACAGAAGGAGCCACTCCTGGCTGTAGGAGGGATATTGAAATACCTTCCATTTGAATTGAGGCAAAAAAATTTGTGTTTGTGTTCTCTTAGCATTGTGAGAGTGAGCTTTATCATGCAGCAATACAACCTCAGATATCAGCAAGCCGCGATGTTTGTTCTGGATGGAATGTCCGCGATGTTTGTTCTGAAGTGTTACAGTACACTTCAGAATTAATTGTCGTACGAATGAATTTGACAATAAAAATTCCATTAGCATTTCAAAACACGGTGACCATCTTCACTCGCGCATTACACCTTCACTCATAATGTTTGGGCTGTATACAACACACAATTCAACCAAGACCACACTGAATGCCTACCACAAACAGTTCTTTTGTTTCATGAAATTATATTACTCCTCTTACCTTTCACCACAGTCAAAGTAACAATCCTAGTTGCTTAATCTATTGACAAAAGAAATCTTTGTTTTTTGATGATTAAAAATGATGTTTCAATTTTAATTATACTCTAATTTAAATATTTAGCTCTTCAATTTTTGTACGACCTCTAAGCGTGATTTCAAACTTCAAAATTAAATATCTGGGTCAATGCCTATCACATAAGGAACAAGCATTTTGCATAGTATTTTCTATAACCAGTCCAAATTTCTAGTAACTGTTATTACTGAGCCTATAACTACTGGGACTGGGACTGGACGGAAAATAATTTAAATTTTATGATTTTAAGAAAGCGATTTTTGAAATTTAAAATATAATTGCATAATATTTCCTTTATTTAAAGCATTTTTATAATTGAAAGCATAAATCTGCGACCAGGGAGTGGGAAGATATAGACCGTATGAAGAATTTCGTTGACAAAATGTATACTTGGTGGAAAAATAATTTTGTTCTGTGAACTTCATATGAATAGTTACTTCTTTAAATTCATTATTAGTGTAGTGGTATTGGTTATAGTTTCAAAAAGGCAAATAGTGAATATTTATAAATGAAAGAGGACCATGTAATCAGATGATGTTCAAAATAGTGTTCAAATGAAGCAAGAATTTCTACATACCGTGATAGTAATGAAAATAGAACAGTTATTGATGAAGAATGTGTGGATAATTTACCATAAGACTTTCAAGTCCATTAATTCAAAAGCCTACTGATAAAAATTAGAGTTAGTAAAGTATAAATTAGGAGAAAAAAGTTCTAGAGCAAATGTTACAAGCGTATTTTAAAAGAAAATGCACTGTTTTACTAAACTCTCTCAGTAGCAACCTCGTTTTGTAATGAGTTTTATCAGATTAGATGTAGAAAAAATTAAACACAGCAACAGAGTTGCACAATTTAACATGTAACGGTTTCTGTTGCCCCCAAATCTCTCTTTTCTGTATTTAAGCGTTCTGTATTCATATAAAGAGTTGATTAGACTAGGGGTAAAACGAAACAACTAAAAATGGTACTTTATTGGAAACCCACAACAATTTTTAATGAAAAATTACGTTAAAATAAAATCCCGAACTAAGAGTTTTAGTATTAAAGACATTTGTATTAATGGTATTTGATTTTGCTAAAATTGATAAACCAGAAGTAGTACCTTACTTGAAACTCTGAATGGACTTTCGTAAAAAAATATATTTGGAGATAATCCAAAACATCTCAAATTTGATATTTAAAGTAGGTATGTAGTTGAGATTCCATTTATAAGCATTAAATGTATTCTTGGAATTAAAGCCACCTGCGCTTGTGATTGGTTTGCCTGCAATCTACCAAAAATTCTCCATCTCCATTTGTGGATTTTTGACCATTCGTTTGTGGCTGCTCATTTTAGCTGACAACTTATAAAATTTAGCCAACTCTTGCGAGAAACACGGCGAATATAGTGAAGGCACAAATCGTCGAAAACTCCTCGTGCTCACAATCACAGTTCCAAAATTACACTGTGTACAGTTATGTATTCGACTTTGAATATTCTGCGGAATATTTAGTACCTCTGATGTAGTACCTTTCTAAAAATAGACATAATTTGGAAATTCTCTTAAATTTGCATTCGAATGTAAAAGGAAATGAATGGCAATACGTAGCACTCTGACGGGAGTTCTAAAGATCTGCCGCTTTAAAAAAATTTTGTGATTGTTAAGTCGCTGATTTACGAATTTTAAACAGCATTTGACCAGAGGATGCGATATTTTCAGCCCGAAGCACGAGACCGTATGTGTACATGAGCACGTAAAGTTAGCATTGTCCATTTAAAAAATAAAAAAAAAAACGAGTTGTGTTTATAATTAACATTGACCCATAAAGATTATAAACAAATTAGAATTTAGTTACAAACGATTAACCGAAAATACGGTTGATCATAGTTTACTGTAAGGTCACTGCAATTCCAAATCTTAATATGGGACTGGAAGGGATGGTCCATATCATACTTTTATTTTGATCCTTATATTGTAGTATTCTAAACAATTTACAAGGACTTTCTAAACAAAAAATATTAAAATTTTTTATAATTAATTGCCTGTGAAATCCTTATTAGGTAATAAAATATTAATGCAAATAATTCGTAATATTGTTCTTTAATAAATTTTCCTCTTTTGAAGGGATGCAATGATTATCAGCGTTTTGGACACATTTGTCAACATATTAGCTGGATGCGTGAGCTTCGCCGTTCTGGGATCGTTGTCTCATAAATACGCCAAGGACATCAGGGAAGTGGTTAACCATGAAGGTAAAAATTTATTTTCCTTACATAATTTTTGTACAGTAGCGACGCTTAATGTGATCGCGTTTGTCCAAGGTTATTTTGGTAACATGAACCGAATGTTGACATTAAACGATGTGGGAAAAAATTTCCTTCAAAAGAGCAGTGGAATTTAACAAATTTAATGTAAATATAATCAGAAGCATATAAATAGGTGCTTTCACAGAATTTTAATTAGGAAAAAGACAAAAACGTGTTTATGAACTGTTCACAATGTGCAGATGAAAAGATTGATTTATGAACGTTCATAATGTTTCTGGAAGATATTTGGCCGATACTGTAAACCTAAGCTTAATAGATGGAAAGCAGTTCTGCTTAAAAAAGGACTTGCCAATGTAAAATTGAAAATTAAGTGAAAATCTTAGTAAATGTTTTCATTGATTCTTTTTTTTTTTTTTTTTTTTTTTTTCTCGGTAGTAAGGAAGATGTGGAAAAATTTCTGCAACATGTTTTTTTGTTCCTGAAGAAGAGGGACCTAGGTCTGCTTGTCCTCGGAATCGATAGAGGTATTCAATGGTCTACCCAAACTAAGGATTTTTTGTTGTTCAATTTTAAATGTTCTATTAAAATTCAAACCACTCTGTTTGGTGGCTTAAACTCCTTACTTGGAGACATTTCTTTGTCATTTGCCAATTTTTATAACCTATTTTGACTTTATTTGGCTACTTTATCACTAGCTAAAAAATTATTCTGTAATAGTTTGATCTTATTAACCGAATTGTTGATCACAATAAGCGAAGTATTCCCCATACAACACGGGAGGGTCTTCGACAGATCGATAACAATATCGCATTGCCTAACACTAATCGCGATCACATTAAGCAAAATCTACAGTAGTGTGTTGAGGCTATTACTTTTAACTCACTGGTTTTAATTCACTTGAGTAATTTTTTTGATTTATTAGCCAAATCTGAAAACGTTTTATGTTATAGAACAACTGTTGCCATAATTTAGAACTACAATTATGCATAATTGTGAAAAAGAATAAGATGTAGTCTTTACAACAAAACTGAAATTAATCACCATCGAAATTTGTGTACTCACGTCGCAAGTGTTTCTAACCTATTCACACCGAGATTAGTCATAGCAGTTGCATTGTTTTAAAACAAGGGATTAAGCACGTTCTACAGATTGTTTCAAAGAGTGCTTCTTTAGCAGAATACATGCAAAATTTCGAAGAAAAATAGTATAAACGGAATCATACAATAGGTAAATAATTCGATTTAAGAATGAAAACTAATGTGACATATACACTTGCCTTTCAGCGCCTCGCTCTGTCAATGAAATTCGTGATCATTTTCCCACGCATCTGCCTACCCAAAGGTGGCTTATTACACATTCAGTTTCCTCTTTAAGTTATTTTCGTATTTTTCCTCTTAGAGTTCGGATATTTTTGGCACTTGCAAAAAAAATGTCGTGCAAAATAGTAATGTTTCCAACAGACAGATTGGATCGAGCAGCCTGGTGATTTAATGTTTGCTGTCAAATCTGTATTTTCAAAATTCTTTTAATCAATCTACGAATGTTGTTTCATTAGGTTCTCGTTCCCGTCTAGCGCTTTCACGAAGCATTTTAATACTTGCACGTAACACTTGTCATTCTTGGAATGAATTTTTATGATCAAAACTCGTTGTCTCATTCGTAGCGTTCCATGTCGACTAAGTTGTAACGAAGCTGTGATCATAGGCGTAGCTAGGGTTTTCAGCGCATGAGGTCAACAGAAAATGTTGCGTCCCCTTCTGTTTGCCTTAATAGCCCTAAAAGCGTCCTCCGACTTATATTCCTCTTTGTCCTCCCTAGTTACGCTATCGGCTGTGAAATATTTTTTTGAATGGCCGAGCGCTTTATTTAATAGCCAATAGCCTTGCGCCACTACAAGGACCGGAAGTGGTGGCTATTTCGTTATGGAAAGACCTAAAAGGTGGCCACCGTTGCCTCCTGTGAAGAGACGGGCAGTTGTAATCCTGCTTTCTCCGGGATTCGAAATCGGACCTATCGCTACGGCAGTCAGGATCATAGAATGGTCTACACAACATCATAAACTTTAGACTATGGAACTATCAACTGCCTGAACTGATGTGACTGGCCTACTCTGCGCATAACTGAAATAATAGTACGGACACAAATCATTAGGTGTGTAACCGATAAGAGCATGAATTTATGACGTATCGAAATCACATCACAAAAGACGAAACGCACTACTGCTAAAGAAACTGAATAAAAAAAAAACCATTTAACAGATACAAGTTAAACTGATCCAAGAGGTTGATCTGGCATTACCAAAGCACTCAGCAAACAATAATACAAACATATAAAAAAACACATGCATTAAGGCCATCACATCACGAGAGACGAAATGGGTGGGAAGAATGTGCAATGTAAACAAGCTAATACTAGGTAATGATAGCCGCTAGCTGAAATGCATGCTTGACAACGGCGAGGCGAGCTGGTAATAATGCCGTTGATCGCTTGTTATAGCATTATTGCCCATTCCTCTAGTAAAACATGTCGGAGCTCGTGGAGCGTGCCTAGTGGCACAATGCAAACTACTTTACGTAGTCCCACCATGTCTCTAACATGCTGTATGTTATTCGGGTTCGGTGATCCATCAGGCCACGGCTGATGTGGAATGGTTTCATTCTCCGGATAACTCCGAACCACTTGAGCTCTATGCGGGCGGGCGTTATCCTCCATAAGTATCAAGTGAGTATCCATTGCAGCGATATAAGGATACACAAGTGGATATAAAATTTCGTCTTATTTGAAGAAATATTTATGAAAAATAATGCCAACGAATAATATTTCATACTAACAAAATTATATTAAAAAATAAATATTCTATATATTGTGTTTATTAATATGTATCTATCATGTCCTATAACTTACTATTTTATCGGCTGGTTCTTAACTCTCTTGACTTCAATCACCCTGACGTTAATTGCAACAGCTCATTTTACTCACCTATTGTAATTCTGAAAAATTCTATTCCATCTCCTAAGTGCAGCTATATTGCCAGTACCCTTTTCTATTATAATTACTTAATCTATACCCTTACATGTATTTCACCGAATGCTTCGGACTGCCTTATATTTTTCATGTATTAAAAAACTCTCTTACAGCAATTCATGTCACCAGCTCAAACAACTTACCAGATGCTTTGACATTTTGACCCTTTCGACTGGTTTCACTCATAGTTAACGTTTGGTTTAATTATTAGCTTTTTTCCTAACTTCAATATAAAATGATTGCTTAGATTTTTTTTAACTTTATGTTGTACAAAATTAAAAAAATACCCAAATTGTTCGATAAGAGGTAGGGCCTTCGGCCCAGGTACCCTTGTGCTAACACCTTCTATCGTGAAACCTTGTAAAATTTCGTCGCGATATCGGTCAGTTATGAGAAAACCACCAGGATTAGTGCGCCGTTCGTTGCTATTTCAGCCAATCCTTTGCAATTCCTCCTTTGTAATAATCTTTTTGAACTATGTTTGACGCTCGATACCTCGACCTTGTTAGTATTTGCGATAGCGAGTTTGGCACCCCATAGCATGTCCCGAAGGGCAGTGACATTGCTAGTCGTTCTGGATGTTAAATCGATACTTATGTGTAAAGAATATGTGGCCCCACTGCTGTGGTATCCAAATGCGATTTTTACGGTCCCATTCTACCGCGCTGTGACATGCGTTGGGGACAAAGTAACACAAACCACAGGTCGTTGGGCGTGCAGTCCACCTTCATGTAGTCATCGTGACATAGTTTGGCATGATATGGGCCGTCTTGCAGCAGTAGAGAAATGCGACGCTATCTGTCGTGCTGTTTGTGATCTACAGGATCTTGCACATAGCAACAGGAAGAGATTATCTGGCTTTTGGGGTAATCCTGCGGTGGCCAGACCCATGTCTTCTAAGGAGATTTTGATCCGATAGCCTTCCAACGCTATTTAATCATGAAAATGATGTCTTTGGCTCATGCTTTCCGATTTGCTCTCTTGGATTACATGGAACTATCACTGCTCGCGAACTGACGCATAGGTGCGGCATGTCCCTTTCTAGGGCGCTATGGTGTGACTGCAGGATTGCATTTTATGCGAATTTTGATTGCCTATTTGCATTCGGCGATGAAATCGCTACCTCATATGTAAATTGTATGTTTTAATTTCCCTTTTTACATTCGTACCTTTCCTCTTTGCATTTGTTGCTTATTTTTGGAGCTCGAATGTATACATATATATATATATCTTATATATAAGCGGCTTAAGTGTTTGTCGTCTATAGTTTATTGGTTGCTTGCGTAACTGCAAATTGTTTTATTACCCATGCAGTGCAGCGCGTGACGAATATTATGATAAAGTTAAGCCGGAAAATTAAAAATACCAGACCACGTGCATTTAACATTTAATAAATAAATTTAACATCTATATATAATAAAATTCGGAAATATGCAACAGGCAACGATGAAAAAACAAATAAATTTAAATAAATAAATATCTTTATTATATGCCGCTTAAGTGTCTGTTTGTCGCCGATAGTTTATGGGTTGCTTGCATACCTGCCAATGGGGCGAAATTGCCATGGCACAGGGTTGCCGTTGCAATTGAGGTGTAGACAATTTCCTGTAAAACTTACCTTTACTATGACCATCCATAAGTTACAGGGCCAAACGGTTAAGCGTGTTGGCATTTTTTTACCTGAGCATGCATTTGGACACGGTCAACTTGATGTTACCTGTTCAAGAGTTCGTGAAAGAACGGGCGTAAAATTAAAAATAATGGATGGTCCTCTCCAAGGCGAGCTTAAAAATGATGGAAAGATCTACACAAGAAATGTTGTGTTCAAAGAGATCTTTGACATGTGAATTAACATTTTATTATTTAAATCACCTTTATTTATTGAGCTAGTGGTGGCTCTTAAGAAATGTACCGGCCAGTGGTTTCCTTCATTGCACTCTACTTTAAGCAATTAAGCAAGTAGAAGGGGGAAACCCCGTGGGACAGTAAGCAAAGGGGCGTCCTCGCCGCCTGCCCTAGGTAATTCAGTTTGAATTAGCAGACACCTTGCACAAATAATTTTAATTACAATTTATAATATCTAGAACAGCGGTCATTTCGTATGACCACCGGACTTTCTAGTATATATATATATATATATATATATATATATAAATAACCTGAAAATGAATTTTTTTAAATATTCTTTCTGGTAGGCAGAGTTCAGCAACTGCTGCTAAATAATTACTATGACATCAATTACAAAGAATTACAATTAAAAGGCTACATCATTTATAGTTATATTATTAATTACAGCTCCTTTTTCCATTGTTAGCCAAAGATTGAAAATAGTAAACACAATGACTACTTTACTACGATGAGAAATTGTTATATTAACATACGACAATTATGAAAAACTAGTTAAATTGTACACCATTTGTTTCTCGCAGATGCGCAAATCGTTACCCGTTTGTTCTCGCCAATGAAAAAAAAATCTGATGTGTACACCACATGACCTCCTTATACGGAATATTAAATTATACGCATTTTTTCTTGCATTTCATTTAAACTTATTGGATTGAATTAAATCTTCTTCGCCGACAGCGCATAAACCACAATAGAATAAATGCATTCTTTTTAAAATTCACTCTAGCATTTGATTACCATAGCGACACTCTGGCGCTAGATTCACTTAACAGTATTATATTTCATTCATATTATAACTCATAATGCACAAAATTTATATCATTTAAAGAATAGAATTATCTAATCGTTGCCACATGTTCTATTCAAATACTATAATAAAGCTAGAATGATGTATAAAAGAAATTAAGCAAACAAAACAAAAAAGAAACAGTTTTTCACAGACGACTGAGTATTTCTCATTTAATTAACTCAGTTCTCACTTCGCGAGAAGGCAAAAATACGTAAATACTCAAAATATCTATATTAAAAATTACGAAGTAAATCTTAAACACTTATTTCCTCGAAAAAATTCCAGAAAGAATTAAGCATGATTTAATTGGCAGTAATAAATGAAAGCGTTATCTTTGTTGTTGTGAAGCTAAGTTTCTCTAGATTGGCAACAAATCCACTAGTCTCCTGTTTTAAATGTAAGCATCAATGGCCGCCATTAAAAAAAGGCTTAGCGGTACTTAGACAACTTTAAAATTGTTGATAATTCTAAAAATATTCCATACAGATTTACTAAAGGCATAAAAACCTTAACCGGAAAATAAAAACAACATAATACATAATTTTTAAAGCAAAAAATGTACAATTTACAAACATATAAGAGTAAAGAAATTGAGATCACTGAGCCGGGTAACGGAGTGGATATATATATAAATATATTTATATAGGTTTGGTGCGGCCCAACCAAAATACGAGGTGCATATCTACATGTTATAGCAGTCCTATATACAAAATTTCAACGTTCTGAGGCTACTCGTTTTTGAGTTATGCGAGATACGTACGCACGTACGTACATACGTTCGTACAGACGCCACGAAAAATTCTCTTCAGAATTAATTTTAAAGCAGTTATATAATTTTTTTGGAGGAAACGAGTCTTTTATTCTGTCCTTACGTACAGATATCATGCAAAAACATTGTTAAATTGCATTCAATAGCGGTCAAAATGGATATTTTCGTTGAAATATGCTGCCTGAAACTTTTCGCGATTACAATACTTCCTTTTTACTTCGTACAAGGAAGTAAAAAAAGTCAAAACCCAGCTTCTCACCAGAGCCGCTACTTACAGTGTCTCACAAAAATGATGGGACACTTGTGTTTTACAAAAGGAAACTGTAGTAAAATAAATTTAAAAAACATGTAAAAATTTTTTGTGGGTGTGTTTCATACTTAAATTTAGTAACAAGTATTACTTAACATACATTTTCTCAAAATATTAAAATATTAATTTAATAGAAATACAATTGTTTAGAACGGAGCAAAAAATGGTTCACATAAGTGATGGGACACTTACTTTTCCATCAAATATTTATCCAAAACTAATTTTCGACTAATTTTTTTGTGATTTCTGGAGTGATTTTACCCCATTCTTCTTGAAGCACCGATTTTAATTGTTGTTTTGAAGAAATGGTGTGTTTGCGAATTCTTGATTCCAATTCTTGGCAAATATTCTGTATGGAATTTAAGTCTGGAGACTGTGGTGGTGTTTTTATTATTTCAGGACAGTTATACAGCATATTCTAGAAAGCAGCAGCCAGAGTCTAATGTTCAAAGCAGTGTGCGTGGGGTCATTGTCCTGGTAGAATTTAAAATCGTTATGAAGGTTCAATTTTCGCGCTGAACATTTTCAATTTTGATTTAAAATGTCAATATACTTGTACTGATCCATTATACTGTCAATAAAAACAAGAGTACCAACTCCAGCGGATGAAATACACCCCCATACAACAACTCCTCCTCCACCATGTTTTAATGTTGGCGCCTAGTTCTGTTTTCGAAATTCTTCCTTGGGTTTTCTCCACACCAAGATTCTACTGTTAGAATCAAATATATTAAATTTACTCTCATCAGCAAATATAACTTCATTCCAGTAATCAGAATTCTTATTTATGTTGGATTTTGCGAAAGCCAGTCTGAGTTTTCTATTCTTTTCACTCACGAAGAATTTTTTCCTGGCTGCTCTACCGTAATATCCAGCAGATCGAATTCTAATAGTCTCAGGTTTAACAATTACTCCATATAATGCTTGTAAATCAGGCAGCAACTTTAGAAGCACTCATTCTTGGAATTTTTTTAATATTTCGAACGATAATTCGCTTTATTCCATTGGATAGCTTTGATGATCGGCCAGGTCTTCTTTTATCCTGAATCATATGATTCTTTTTATATCGTTTAATGATATTGTAAACTGTTGAATGACTCAAGTTAACTGTTTCAGGAGTTTTTCTAACAGATTTTCCACGTTCCATATGCAAATTAATAACTAATTTTCGAATTTCAGGCAAAGTTTCTTTTCGTTTAGCATTCATGGCTGCACAGAGCTAAAAATCACAAAAATTCCAAAACAAACTGGAGAGAAATACTGCAGACGACTTTATACATTATTGCTAATTGCTTTTGAGTAAAAATAAAAACCCCCAAAAATATTTTTATTGTAGTACGTAGTAGTATCTAATGGTGTCCCATCACTTATGTGAGCCATTTTTGCTACGTTTTAAACAATTGTATTTTTATAAAATTAATATTTAAATATTTTGAGAAAATGTATGTTATGTAATAATTGTTACTAAATTTAAGTATGAAACACACCCACAAAAAATTTTTACATGTTTTTTTAATTTATTTTATTACAGTTTCCTTTTGTAAAGCACAAGTGTCCCATCACTTTTGTGAGACACTGTATATCTTATTTTCATTATTATTAAAAATGAGCGTGAGTAACGCCCAGAAAATCTGCAGATGGAGTTAATTAATTTATACTGGGATAGAAATCTTACAGATCTCAAAATACAGGTTTGATTAACTTTTTTCGGGGTTATCAAAAGATAAATACGCTCAGTTATGAATTTTTGCAATAACATTAATTCCTTTGCTTGCGATTAGAATTATGTGACACATTTTTTTCCCTCGCAGTTGAAAATTCTTAAATCCACAAAGAAGAACTAAATTTACAGACGAGTATCTACAATTCGTGAGGAGGATATTTTCTAGCAATTTTTCTCTAAGGTACAAAGTTTATATCAAAATCAAAATGCCATCAGGTATTGTAACTGAAAGTTGTAGTGGAAATAAAGTTTATAATTATTTACATCCAAATATACGTATTCTTTCTGTATGCACGAAGGAAAAATTTAATTAGAAAGAGCAGATGTTATTATTTATCTCAAATTGTTTCCTACTTAGTTTTGTAATTTGTTGGTTAATTAGTTAAGTAACCTAAGCCTGAAAGTTTAATATTTAAGCTTTCAATAATTTAGAATTACAAAGTGATATCATTAAGAATTTCTTGCAGAGATCAGCTTCCGATTTAAATAAATATTAAATGGAATTTTTTCCTTTTAATATTTATTGCGTTGTTATTAATACTCTTTTACATGTTTTGATATATATATTTACTAAATAAATTTCAAATAAATAAAATTTTTCTGAATAAAATTTTAAATTTAGTAAAAAACGTTTTCTTAAAAATAGTTATTATTTTCGAAAATAAGAAAAAGCAGTTTTTGACCCGTCAGCTGCTTTGATCGTGTATTTGATCCGCATATAGTTTGAATTAGAGACTACTGTTTTAAAGTACTAAAATATCAAACGACTTTCAGACAATGTATTTAAAGTTGTGTAAAGTTCTGTGGCGCCATCTATCGAATAACTGAAAATTTACATCAGCTGTTTAAAATTTCAAGAAACATATTTTTCATTAAATGTAGGTTTAAACTAAATTTCCCTCAATTTTTGTACTTAAAACAAATAAGAAAAGTGGCTGTGTGTAACGAGAAGATTTGGAAGAAATATTATAAAGGAATTTAAGAAAAGATTAGATTTCTTCGGATAGAAAGAAAGCAAAGTTATCTGAAAATGTAGTATGGTATAAATTTGTTCCCCAGGTAATTCAAAAAATTAAATTTCTCAAAAAAAGTCATCCTTTTAAATTTTTGTTCCGCTTTAAGTTAAGAAGTTTTTTCTGAAACTTGAATGGAACATTTAAATAAAAAGCATCTTAGCTTACTTGGGCAATTAGAACAGATTCAGTGCCGAATAAACAAAACTGATTTTAGAAGTAACAAGAATAATACATAGGATTCAAAATGGCCAATTAGTTTGTTTTCATGCATTCTTTTAAAATTAAAAATTAAAATGTAGTTCATATTTTACCGGTAGTTAAAATGTTATATAAAAGTCAAATTAATTCTCTAGAACCCTGTTAGACATTATTCAGGGGCCGGAGGGATTATTAAAAATCTAAACGAGAAGCTTTATTAAGAAGAAAACTTGTTAAAAAATAAAATTGCCAGCAATGCATTTAAAAATCACCAAAAACATAAAAAATACGGTATTTATATATTAACGCAATCACCTTGGCGCAATCTGGAGAGTATTTACAGATCAAGGTATAGGTTACTTTATAAGGTATTTCTCCTGCCTTCTTAGCATGCCTTTGTGGTGTAGTATTTGAAAGGTCCGTGGCTCGAGTCCCGGCGAAGGCATTGCTCATTTTTTATCTCTCCTTCTTCAAAAATACCTAATGTCTCCTGTTGCACCCGAACTAAAAGGTCTTGAATGATGATTCTTCACCACTAGGATTTGGCAATTGGGTCCCCTAAAACCCCAGTCGCCGTTTAAAAAAGAGGGAGTATATGAGGTATTTCTCCCGCCTTCTTAGCATGTCTTTGTGGTGCAGTGGTCACGCGCTCCACGCGTGTTTGAGAGGTCCGTGACTCGAGTCCGGGAGGGCATTGCTCATTTTTCATGTCTCCTGTTTTAAAAATACCTAATGTCCCTACAAATTATAGGTTGCAAGTTGGTGGTTTTCGCGCATTTTTTTTTTCTTTTTAAAAAAAATTTTTTTTTTTTTTTAGAAAAATTTCCAAACAAAAGAGGTTTGTTGAGAGTCGGTAAACATTATCAATAGATGAAAAGAAAACATACTTCAGCAATTTTAAATACACATTTTAATTATTAAATAAGGGTTACAGGATGCGTTAAAAAATAAAACACTGACATTATTCTACAAATCTTGCTGTAATTTGTTTCCCCAGTTCTTCTCCAAAAATACATAGTGATCTGTTTTCGCTTAAGGTTTGGTTTGGTTTATTTAATTACGGCAAAGCACACTTGGGCTATCTGCCTAAGGGGAGGGATGCCTTCATGGAGGACTTTCTAAGGGAAGCTGGCTTGTATACACGTTACATATGGAGAAAACTACGAAAACGCCCATGCAGCCAGCCCATTCGCGGCATTCGAAACTCGGACCGAATTAGCAGTTCGCTTAAGAAAAAACTTCAGAGAACTGCGGCCACTCGGCGTCGGGCAAACCTCGGCAATAGCGACTGCTATCTAGGATACGCATTTCCTCGGTGTTCCTTTTAGAAAAGTTTCAGCAAAATTTTGCATTCCTGCAGAAAGTTTACCGCAGTTTCTTTCATTGCTGGAAGATTCCGCAAGCTCATATTTTAAAAGTAAATTTAAGGCAAAATATACTATGATTTTTTAATAAAGACCGTTGAACGTGGAATATAACACGAAAAAAAAAATGCGAAAATGGCGACGTTGCGTGATTAAGGATTCTTATGAGCATGATTGTCGGATGGTTTGGTTTTGGTTTGGTTTACTTAATTATGGCAAAGCACACTAGGGCTAACTGTCTATGGGAAGGGATGCCTTCGTGGAGGACTTCTTAAGGGAAATTGGCTCGTATACACTTTACACATGGGGAAAACCACGAAAACGCCCATGCAGCCAGCCCGTTCGCGGGATTTGAATCTCAGACCGAACTACCAGTGTTCAGCGACTTTACCGCTCGGCCGCTGGTGGCGGTTGTCGGCTGAATGGTTGGTTATGCGCATGGTTGCCAGAGTTTGGAACATTCTGAAAATTTAGCGACTTTTACTAAAGTGGTCGCGTTAATACGTAAGTACCCAAAATACGATTCACATTTCACATGGAAATTTTCCTTTATTCTGACAGATCTTTTCCAGCATTCCACAATAAACAGTCTACTTTCACCAATCAGAGAAGGAACTTAGAGCCCACCTGATTTTTACTTCAGAAATTTCAAAATCGGTTTTCTGCATCTGAAAAATGCGTTATACGAAAGTCACTTACCTAAGTTCTAAATAATACGAGTGCCAAATGCTGTTAAATAAATAACCTATCAAAGGCCAGTTTACTAAGACTACAGAATATTATTCTTCTGTAATCTCACATTAAGCATTTATACTTTTCTTCATATTTATGTTTAATTTAAAAAGGCATTTGAAAAATGAAGATTTCAAACGTATTAACAAAAATAAGATAAAAATGAATATATTTACCTGAAGTTTCTCTCAACTAGATGCGATACTTTAATAAATGTTGCAATTATACTGGTGTTCAAAATTAAGAGAATTTTCACACTTGATTGATTTGAAATTTGATATGGACATAGACTGATAAATACTTACACAAACAAGATATATATATCATACAGCAGTCAAAGTACATCGCATGGTTGAGTGCGAGGCTGATTGACGTAGAAATATCTAAAACAGCAATTGTAAGATCGAACGAAAAAGAAGTTTAAAAGGCATATAGTCCTCTCTATAAGCTAGCTCATATAGCTCACACAACGTGATTTCCTGTTAGAAATGAGGCAGTTTATGAGCCCCTACGACGACAGTATGTTTTCTGTAGCTACGTTACTTTCAGATCTTGGAGAATTTTGAGAGGGGTAAGGTAATTTTCGATTGCCTTAACAAGTGCACCCCAGAAATGTTGTATTAGATCTGGTGATCTGGCTAAACAAGCCATCAGTTAATATCCTCAATTTCCAGAAAGTTAGCTCCCTCATTAATTGTACGCAAATGAGAGTTTCCGTCGGTGAAAATGTTCTGAGGGTCAACTGGAACTATGAAAATTCGAACATAAGGCTCTGGTGGTTCCGAAGCTTGAGCCTCACTTGTGCTTCTCGGTTTCTTGCTCATGTCGCCACCAATTAGTACTGAGGGAAGAGGGGTGTTTCGGCCACTAGAGCTCTCTGCCTGTCTGTGAGATATTATTTCGCAATGCGCAGATTGTATGCCCAGCTCGCATTTTGTTCTTGCATTCTTAAAACCGCTAATTGTAACTCTGTCGTTTTACTTTTGTGCTGTGTGTCGTGTTCGAAAGTTCAAACCGCCGAATAAAGGTTAATTTACAGTCCACTCGCAGTGATGTATTCTTAGGTTTATTAATTTAAAGTTAAGATACCGCTTCGCTACATTATTTGGTCGTCCTACGCCGGAGCTTCGAGAAAAACCCGCGCTTGTGAATAAGAATTCTACGTGTCCGTATTGGTGTTGATACTGCAATTTCGGTTTAGAATTCTCAAGAGTTACGGAATGGATACAGTGTACGAGGTGAGTGAAATAGTTAACGCATTTTAATTGCATTTGACATTTCGTTATAGCTACTATTTTTGTGCTTTAAAGTATTAGTAAAATTGTGAATTTAGAACATTTTCAAAATGTCAGATATAGAAAAAAAAGCGAAAGAGAATTTTGAAAACACAGGTAACGAAATTCATCGAGAGAATAGATTATGATAACTTAGATAATGCTGAAGCTGAATTAATCTTAGAAAAATGTAAAATCTTTAAGGAAGATTTTAAATCTCTATTTAGAGAAATTTATATAAATTGTGATGATGAAAAAATAGACACTTTCGTTGAGGAAGAACAGTCGATTTTAGAGAAAATTGAGGAGGTTCACTTAAAAATTATTCGTAAGTTAAAGATTTACAAGGTCGTAAACGCAAATGGCGATAAATCTGTCGTACCTGAATCAATCTCTGAAAGTTTAAAGTTACCGAAATTATCTTTACCCACATTTAGCGGAAATTTAACTGAATGGATAACATTTAAAGATTTATTTAACGCTAGTGTTCGCAACAATCCAAATCTTTCTGGAGCTAAAAAATTACAATATTTAAAGAGTTCTTTGAAAAATGATGCTTATCGCATTATTCAGTCAATTCCCATAGCTGATCAAAATTTCAGTATTGCTTGGAGTTTACTAGAAGAGAGATTTTCTAATAAGAGAGAACAGATATTTGCTTTTATTAAAAGAATTCTTAACGTTTCACAATTACAAATGGAATCTGCATCATCGATATTAAATTTAGTAGATAACGTAAACGAAATAACTCGCTCATTGGAAATATTAGATCAAAGGATAGATAATTTTAGTGATACTTTGTTGTTGTATATTATTTTGCAAAAACTTGACGTTTCGACAAAGTTGTGGTGGGAGCGTCAATTAAAAAAAGACGAAATACCAAAGTTGAATGACTTGATAGAATTTTTGAAGAATTACGCTAGAACATTACAGAACAGTAAACCTTTAATTAGTAAAACGCATAAATCAGATAAACCAGTGTATAATAGGGTTACTTCTCTGATTACTAATTCTACCTGCTTGTTTTGTAAAGAAGATCATTTTTTATACAGGTGTTCTAATTTTTTTAATTTACCAGTGCAAAAACGAATAGAGTTTGTTAAGACTAATAAACTTTGTTTTAATTGCTTGTCTAATGTACATAATGTTAAAATGTGTAAGAGTGCAAATACCTGCAAGCATTTTTTTAAGCATCATCATAGCATTTTGCATTTAGGAAATAATTTCAAACCAAAAAATGCATCTAGATTCCCTTCACCGGAAGCACAAGTGTTTGTTCCGAAATCGCAAATTAAACCAGAAAACAACTTGAGTGAAGTTTCTCCTACTGTTTGTGCAAACAACTATGAAAATAAACATTTTGGAGCTCATGATAATGGTAAACGTAGTCATGTACTTTTGTGTACTGCTTTAATTAAGGTTCAAAACTCAAAAAATGAATTCATAAATTGTAGATGTTTACTAGATTCAGGTAGTGAAAAATCATTCATTTGTCGGAAAACAGCTATCAATTTAGGATTGAGCATAAAGGATTCGAAGATATTAGTGTCATGCTTAGGTACTTTCTATACAACTACTACTGGAGAAGTTGAGTTGTTGTTTACACCTCATTTTAATACTAATTACAGAATTTCAACGTCCGCTTACATAATAGACAAAATTACAGGAAACATTCCAAGTGTAACATTACCTTTGAATTTATATGAAAGTTTCGAAGATTTAACTTTAGCAGATCCTACATTTCATGAATCGGGAGAAATTGATATTTTACTTGGAGTTAATGTATTCCTTACTTTAATCAATGGCGAGGTAATTAAAAGGGGCAAAAATCTTCCATTTGAATGTTGTTCTGAGTTAGGATGGATAATTGCTGGAACTACACATTTTGAATTCCCAAACCGTAAGCAGGTTTCAGTCAATACGCTAAACGTAAACATGGAGGAATTAATTAAATCATTTTGGGATTTGGAACAAATTCCCACATCGAAACCTTTAACTAAAGAGGAAAGATTGTGTGAAAATCATTTCGTGGAAAATCACGTGCGTAGTGAAAATGGTCGTTACTCAGTAAAACTGCCATTCAAGCCTAAAAGAAATGAGTTAGGTAATTCCAGACCATCAGCCTTTCGCAACTTTCTTAGTCTAGAACAAAAATTTATAAAAACTCCTGAAGTATATCAACAGTATAAAAACTTCTTGTCCGAATATTTATCACTTGGACACATGGAAGAATTATCCGATGATAATCCAGATAAAGTAAATTTTCATTATTATATACCTCATCATCACGTGCTAAAAGAATCCAGTCTTACCACAAAACTACGCGTCGTTTTGAATGCTAGTGCCCAAACTACATCAGGGATATCGCTTAATGACACGCTAATGAATGGTCCCAAGGTGCAAGACGACTTATTTACTATTCTTTTGAGGTTTAGATGCTATCCTATAGCCATTACTAGCGACTTATTGAAAATGTATCGACAAGTTCAAATTCATGATGAAGATCGCGATTTCCAAAAAATATTTTGGAGAGATGATCCATCGAAACCGATTAAAACTTACAGGTTGTGCACAGTTACGTACGGCACTACTTCCGCTTCATACCTGGCTACTCGCGTGCTCAAACAACTAACAATTGACGAAGGAACTAAATTCCCAAAGGCAGCTGAAATAATATTACACAATTGTTATATTGATGATATCCTATTTGGTTCAGACACAGTAGAAGACGCAGTAGAGTTAATTTCACAACTGAGTGAACTTTTACAAAAAGGTGGCTTTCAATTGCATAAATGGTGTACAAATGATCGCTCGATTTTGGAAACTGCTTTGAGTGCTCGGAACTCAAATTCTTCATGTACAGTAGTTGATACTAAATCGATAAAATTATTGGGTTTGGAGTGGTTTCCAACGCAAGACAAGTTTACTTGTCACTTTGGAAATCTCGAAAACAGAGTGTGTTCTACTAAAATAATAATTTTATCTTCTATTTCGAAAATATTTGATCCACTAGGTTGGTTAGCACCTTTTATAGTTGCAGCAAAAATCTTGCTTCAAGACATATGGAAATTGCAAATCTCGTGGGATGATCCCTTGCCAGATGAAATCAATCAAAGATGGAAAATCTATTGTGAAGATATCGCAAATCTTGAATGCATTCATATTCCTAGAAGAGTATGATTGCCCAAATTTACAAATGTAGACCTTCATTGTTTCTGTGACGCATCAGAGAAAGCTTACGCCGCAGTGATTTATTTAAAGTCTTCAAATCATTCTTCAATTTCGGTGCAGCTACTAATATCAAAAACTCGCGTAGCTCCCCTGAAAGTAATCTCTATTCCTCGTTTAGAACTCTACTCTGCAGTTTTATTAGTGCATTTGGTTCAAGCTGTGCAGAATTTATTGCAAATTCATGTTGACGATATTTACGCATGGAGTGATTCAATGATAGTGTTGTCCTGGATACAATCAGAACCAACACGCTGGCAAACTTTCGTAGCCAACCGCGTTTCAGAAATTCAATCAGTCTTGCCTTCATCGCATTGGAATCACATAAAAGGAAAGGAGAATCCAGCTGATTGCGCATCAAGAGGTCTTTTGCCTTCAGAGCTTTCTACTCATGACTTGTGGTGGACAGGTCCTCAGTGGCTTAATTCAAATAATATTCCGTTCTCTATCAACTTACCATTTTCAGAAGAGTCTTTAAGGGAACAACGGAAAAATATTTCTTGTTCAATTGGAACAGTCGCTTCGCAAATTCAAGTCCTTAATGAAGTTTCATCATTTTTGAAACTTAAAAGAATTATCGCATCGGTTTGCGAATAATTCAGCTAAATCTACCGCAACAAGGATTAAGGGTTGCCTTAAAACCGAAGAATTGCAATACGCTAGAAATGCAATTGTTAGAGTAGTTCAAAGGGATGAGTTTTTTAATGAATATAATCTTCTGAAAAAGAATCAATCGTTAAACTCAAATAGTAAGATCCTTTCTTTGAACCCCTTTATCGATAAGAATGGACTTATACGCGTTGGAGGAAGATTAAGACAATCCAACATCGCGCAGGACAGAAAATATCCTATTTTGTTGCCCAAGAAACATCACATAACACAGATTATAGTGAATCATTTTCATGAATCCCATCTTCATGCAGGCCCCCTGCTACTGCTATCAGTAATTAGAAGAGAATATTGGATAATCTACGCTAGGTCAGTTGGAAGACAACAGATTTGGAAATGCGTGAAACGTCATCGCGTACGAGCTAAAACATCTACCCAGATAATGTCTGATTTACCATCGTCTAAAGTCGTTCCGTCAAAGGTTTTCTCCAAAGTTGGAGTTGACTACGCCGGGCCATTTCAAGTGAAGCCCAGGCAAGGTCGAGGAGTAAAACCGATGAAATGCTACATTTGTGTATTCGTGTGTTTTACTACAAGAGCTATACATATTGAATTAGTAGGTAATCTTACATCAGAATCATTTATTGCCGCTTTAAAGCGCTTTGTATCTCGAAGAGGAAAACCAATAGAAGTGCATAGCGATTGTGGCACAAATTTTATTGCTGCAGATAAGGAATTGAAAAGAGTAATAAACTCCTTGAATGAAAATGAATTGGTTAATAAATATTGCTCTACTGAAGGTATTAAGTGGATATTTAATCCTCCCGCAGCGCCACATTTTGGAGGATTATGGGAAGCTGCAGTCAAATCTACAAAGTGACATCTCAAGCGAACCATAGGTGAACAACTTCTAACGCAAGAAGAATTTACGATATTGCTAGCTCAAATTGAAGCTTGTTTAAATTCGCGACCTTTGTGTCCACTGTCTGAAGATCCATCAGAATTTTCTGCACTTACGCCAGGCCATTTTTTTATTGGTACCCCGCTAACTGCCTTATCAGAAGAAAGTTTACACGATCAAAAAATTCCTATATTGCAACGTTGGAAGCTTGTTGAGAAAATGTTTCAAAGCTTTTGGAAAAGATGGTCCAATGAATACAAATGATTGAAAATGGTACAAAATGGTTGAAAGTGCAACCTAATTTAAAGGTTAATGATTTAGTTATCATAAAGGAAGACAATTTACCCCCGCTACGATGGAAATTAGGAAGAGTGCTGGAAGTTTTTCCTAGCTCAGATAATATTGTGCGTATCGTGAAGATCAAAACTGCTACCGGAGTTTTCAAAAGGCCAATTCACAAACTTAGTGTTTTGCCTATCAATGGTTAAGTGTTTTTCCCTAAAGCATTATAACATTGTACTTTAACTATAATTAAGTTCCTGAATTGTATCAAGGCTTCTGTGCATCTGTTTTGAGAACAATTTAGTTTCATTGTATAATTTCATATTATGTTTTCTTGTGAATATTTTAATGATACATTTTTGCATAATTTAATATTGTTATGATAATTTCATTTTGTAAAAGCTATTTAGTTTGAAACGATGTTTCAACGCCGGGCGGAATGTTTCAACCACTAGAGCTCTCTGCCTGTCTGTGAGATATTATTTCGCAATGCGCAGATTGTATGCCCAGCTCGCATTTTGTTCTTGCATTCTTAAAACCGCTAATTGTAACTCTGTCGTTTTACTTTTGTGCTGTGTGTCGTGTTCGAAAGTTCAAACCGCCGAATAAAGGTTAATTTACAGTCCACTCGCAGTGAGTGTACGAGTTCCCGATGTCTATGGCCATGATAAAAGACCTAGTCTTTCCCAATGTCTATGGCCATGATAAAAGGGTTTCGATCGCGTGTTTGCTACGTGGCAATTGAACACCGTACTGCAAAAATCTCCTCTCCGACAGCTTCCGATAGTTGAGCTGATTCCTTATGCGAGTGTTTGATTGGCCCTTGGGATCGTTACGAGACTCTAAGATTTCTTCCTTATACCTCGCAAAAGTTATACAGTTTCTGTCAAAAACATGAATTTCTGAGCGCCCGTCCAATATGATGTCTGCCCGAACCACAAAAACTCCTTTGTCGTACTGCTTCCTTTTTCAGATACAGATAGCGGCTGCCTGGCTCTCCTGATGAAGCACAGGCACATAGGCACATTTCCTAAGCACTTCAAGATAGCACAGGTTATTTTATTTTTAAAGAAGAATCGGGACCCAGCAGATCCAGGTTCTTTCCGTCCTATCTGTTTATTATCAGCAATGGGTAAAGTTTTTGAGAAACTCTTAATGAACAGACTCCGTTTCCATCTGCAGAGTCATAACGTGCTTAGCCCGAGACAATATGGCTTTAGGACTGGCTTTTCAACTACACATGTGCTTTATGACATACGAGAATCTATTCTAGAGAATAGAAACAATGGCTACCACACTGCACTCGTGAGTATTGATCTCAAGAGTGCTTTCGATAACCTCTGGTAGCCAGCTATCAGGAAAGCGCTCAGGGATGCTAACTGTCCAATTAACATCTATAGGACCTTATGTCACTACCTCTCTGATCGCAAGCTCTTAGTTGTTCATAATAACGGCTATATAGAACGTCAACAAATTATGGGCTGTCCACAGGGTTCTTGTGCTGGCCCTCACTTATGGAATTTAACATTCAACAGCGTTTTAACAGCTGAGTGGCCAACACATACAAATATCTACGCATATGCTGATGATGCGGCCTTGATAGTGCGAGGAAGATCTCGTGAAGAATTGCAATCCAACTGCAATGATACATGCACGCTGTTCCACTCTCTGTGTACATCACTAAAACTAACTATAGCTGATCAAAAATCTAAAGTTCTGCTTATTCCTAAAAAAGGAGGATCACTGGTGCGAAGACCACGTATTATGCTCAATGAACAAAGGATTCAAATTGTTAAAGAACTGAGGTATCTGGATCTTATTTTTGATGAAAAGATGACCTGGATACCTCACGTAATTGATCTCAAGACCAGAACATCGGAAATTGCCAGACGGTTGAAGCAGCTACAGGGCCATAAATGGGGTCTTAACCCACATATTCAGAAAATTTTATTCAAGACAGTTATCGAAAAGATTATTACGTATGCAGCAGCAGTGTGGGCATTTCCTATGCAGGGCCGTAAAATTAGACATCTGTCAGCAATCCAGAGACCCTTTGCTCTAAACATAACTCGTGCTTATCGCACAACAGCCTCTAATGCAATCAATGTTTTAGCGGGATTATTACCCCTCCACTTACGAGTTGAAGAAGAGGCTGTCAGGCAACTCATCAAACAGTTACGGCGTCCAGCTTACTTCTCTGATGAATATTTCCTTCCAGAAGAGTATGAAATCCCGGCTCCTGATTTTCGTACCCATCCATCATTTAAAGGCATTGGTGTTCGCATCCAAGTTCAGCCAACTGCTACAGCTCTGCCTTCTCAAATAGAAATTTATACAGACGGCTCGAAAATCAACGAAAACACAGGCAGTGCTTTTGCTGTTTTTCGGAATCATATAGTTACACATCATTGGAAAGGTCAACTGCGCTCTCAAAATTCAGTCTTCCAAGGTGAAGCGATTGCTATTGCACAAGCCTTACGCTACTTAATCTTTTATGGTATTAAAAAAGCAGTTATAAAAACAGACAGTCTATCGTCGTTGCGTGCTTTAGGTAATCCTGACCATCCATCTACCATCATCTAAACCATTCAGCAGGACCTAAGAGAGCATTTTCCCCATCAGCTTAAACTTGAGTGGATCAAAGCTCATGCTGGGCATTACGGAAACGAAACTGCAGACAGTCTAGCCAAAGAGGCAGCTTCAGGCAATGCAGATACTCAAGTCAATATCCCATGGCCTATTTCTTATCTAAAGAAATGCCTGAGATTGAAGGCCATTGGACGATGGCAAGAGGAATGGGACGAGGGCTCAACCGGTCGACGAACGCAGTATCACATAGCGTATGTGGACACTGACCGTATCATTTCCAACCCTCAGCTCGTTCGATTTATCACTGGCCATGGTCCATTTCCGCAATATTTTGCAAAACGCGGGCTCAGCCATACTGAGTTCTGCTTCTGCGGAGATATTGGATCCCCAGAGCATTACCTGACCACTTGTCCATTGACATCTGATCTTCATATTCAACTGCCAAGTACCAATAGGCTGGCCTTCTGCAAATTTATCATAAAGCAGAGATATCTGATTACAAAGATTGTCAATTTAATGGACAAACTGTCTGCGCTGGGCATGGACTTATGTCAGACAGCGTAAATTCTCCTGCTGCCATAAACGTATGCTCCGTATGGATTATATGCAAATTTGTATCAACAATATAATAGTCTTACAACAGCAAAGTATAGTATCGGTACTAATCAGTATTGTGTCAGTATTAATACCAGTAAAGTATTGTATCAGTATTGTAACATTTAAATGTTATATATCCACATTTGTATCAGTAATGTAACAGTCGTAATTGAGTAAAGTATTGTATCAGTATCAGTATTTCCCATTTACAATTAATCACTATTAGTCAGTATTGAATGAGTATTAATACCAATAAAAGTGTTGTATGAGTATCAATATCAGTAACGTATTGTATGAGTATTAATATCAGTTAAGTATTGTATGAGTATTAATACTAGTAAAGTATTGTATATGTATATTTGCTCATGCATATATCGCATGAGCAATAAAAACAGTCTTACAATCAGTAAAGTATTGTATCACTAATATATCAGCCTTGTATCAGTAGTGTATCAATTATATTTCATCAGTAATGTACAAGTAATGTAACAGTAGAACATTGATCTATGATATTTTAATTCTCATTTTTCTTTTTTTTTGGGGGGGGGATCTCTGTAACGTATAATTTCGTGGATTTATTTACCGACTTGTGCAAAATCATTCCCATTTCATCAGTATTAATATTCAGTTTTATATGAATGTATCAGTAATGTAGCAGTATTAATCAGTGTTAATATCAGTACCAGTATTATATCAGCCTTTAATCAGTTCTGCATGTGTCATATTTGCATCAGTAATATACCAGTAATGTATCTTGAATATTAATCTGTAACTCTGTAACATGTTATATTGTATGTCTTGTCGTGCACGTTGATTACCTTTCAGGTGGCATTATGTATCTTGAAGGGGTGCTATAGATAGTACAATAACACAAGAAATGTAACAGTAGAACATTCATTTGTGATATTTTAATTCGCAATATTTTGAGTCTCTGTAACGTATTATTTCGTGGATTTATTTACCGACTTATGCAAAATCATTCCCATTTAATCAGTAATAATATTCATTGTTATATCAATGTATCAGTACTGTAGCAGTATTAATCAGTGTTAATATTAGTATTATATCAGCCTTTTATCAGTTCAGCATCTGTCATGTTTGTATCAGTAATGTACCAGTAATGTATCTTGAATATTAATCTGTAACTCTGTAACATATTATATTGTATGTCTTGTCGTGCACGTTGAATACCTTTCAGGTGGCATTATGTATTTTGAAGGGGTGCTATAGATAGTGGTGGACGTGGTGCTATACTAATTAACCGTTTGATAAAGGGATAGTGCCCAAGTCCTCCGTTCTCTCTCTCTCTCCTGATGAAGGCACGTCGAAAACCAGAGTTTAGACTGAATCGATCTCATCTGTAAAGAGAACAGTTCGCTACTGATGCTTTGTCAAAAATCGATGTTCTTTGCACTAAGCTAAATATTCTTTTGTGCATAGAAGAACGAAGTGCCCTTAGCAAGTCTTCTTGCAAACAGAGAAGATTTTAGAGACCTATGTTCACCTTTCTCCGAAGTGTAACTGGATGAGTTCTTTTTTTTACCTACGATAGCGCTTGGCCACCTAGGGGGAATCTGATTTTCTGGAGAGTGAGGATATTGACTGGATGGATTTGCCATTCAGATCTCCTTATCTGAACTCTACAGAACTTGTCTTGGGAGGGCAACTAGCATTCTTCTTTGCCCTATCCAAACATCTTTAGAGTATGAAAAAGAGTGCCGTTGCAGACGTGAGACTTACCGCCATAGGCACTCATAAACTGCCTCACTTGCAGCATGAAATCACATTGTAAGCACTGTATAATTGTTACACAGCAGCCTTCTGCCCTATTACCTTACTTTTTTGTTCGATCTTGCAACCTATGTTTTAGACTTTCTTGTACTGATAAGCCTTAAGCTTCGTTCAGACGGGTGCGTAAAGGCGTAAGTGGTTAAAGCCGAGCTCCGTTGCCAAGGCAACCAGTCTGTGCTACGTCACAAAATCTGGTTTAGAGCTCGTGACATAGGGTTCAAAGTTTTCAACTTTACGCCGAGTTTGGGATAAGCGTCGATCAATCAGAGCGAAGCTAAAACGAAGCGGCGTTCTACAGAAGATTTCGCTGTCACGAAACAAGCAGAGCGAACGCTTGAAGTCAATCGAGCAGGAGAACAGCGCGGGAAAGGTGTAGATACACCCACGCATGCGCAAATTTAGCTTCTCCCATTGGCCACGGCTTACACACCGTTCTCGCAAGTGTGAATGGAATTCCCGTATTTTATGCCCTTATGACTACGCCTCTATGCACTTTACGCCGCCGTCTGAACGCAGCTTTACGCACGATCATGCTCATGTACTCTGATTCTTGCATGGTATAAATTTTGTGTTATGTCAACGTATGTCCAGACCAAATTTCCTCCAAATCTGCCTATCAATTCTGGAAATAATCAAATAGATGAGAAAAATGCTTATAGTTTTGAACACCAGAGGATTTGTTAAGATTTTTTCTGCTCCCTTTCAGCATCGCAGGTTAGCAATCTGATCTTGGACTCACTCCTAGTAACACAGTTTTTTTTGGTGTGTGCTTTAGTATTAATATTAAGCATCGCTTTCTCCGAACCTACGTCAGATAAGATTCAAAAGCAAAATCACAAAATATTTAAAAACAGCATATCTTCAGCCTTGGTTTGCTACTCGGCAAAAGAACTATAAAATCTGAAAGTTAAATATTTTACTCTTTATTTAATGGCAACACGCCAGAGCGTGGAAATAACAAGCATTCTTTTGAGGAAGTGCTACAGTTATGATAAAAAAAGGTAACAGGTTGCTATAAAATAGACGAATTTAATGTATTGCAATTGGAAGTTTACGTTATGTACTAAAATTTTATCTTATGTTCTGCGGAATGGAAACAGTCTAGTGCACTAGGGATAAAAATATTTTATTTTGAGCAGAGTTGCTATTTCTTGCTTTCAAATCGATGAGTTTATTAAACAGGAATTCATTTAATTTGTATGAAATATGAAATAAATTAGAAACTGATTCGAAATTCAAAATTCTGGCTTCGAGTGCCTATGTTCGGTCGGAGGAGTACGCGTGTTCAAAACTTGGTTGCTCTAAATGCTGCCATTTTTTCGCAGTGCGAGGAGCATTCAAACATACATACAAATTCTTCATTATTATTATTTTTTTAAATAATACATCGAAATAATACTTGGTGGCTACAATCTGACAAGAAAATTTTGAGACTAATAACATCTGTGGTGCTAAAAATGTAATGGACACACTAACTTTCTAATCCTATCCAGTTTTCACATCTGAAAATTATTATGCATTATTTTACTTTAAGATCTTTATTTAACGATAGAAACTTCATTCTTCATAGGTTTGGGGTTAGCTTTCATTGTCTATCCTGAAGCTCTGGCAGCCATCAAATATGTTCCCCAGCTGTGGTCTGTAATATTTTTCTTTATGCTGTTTGTCTTGGGTGTTGGTAGCTCTGTAAGTATAGACAGTTAACAACAATTTTTTATCTTTGTTCTTATCCTTACTATTTAACTGCATTATGGCCTTCGTGTCCATATTTACCTAATTATGTATTTATTCATTTCAGATGTCTATGATTGAAACTATTTTAACTATAATAAAGGACAAGTTTCCAGTGCTCCGGAAGAAAGAGTGGCTACTTGCTATGGGAATCTGTTCTATGTTTTTTGCCCTTGGAGTACCATTAACTACCAATGTAAGGAATTTTATTAACTATAACTTACATCACATCTACACTGCCTAAAGCAGTGGTCTCAAATTGGCGACTCGCGGGCCGCATAATGCCGCCGAAGCAATTTCACGAGGCTTGTGTAACTGATGAAATTAAATTGATTAACATTATTAAAAGTGTTATTACTATGACAATAAGAATTAAAATGTTGTGAAGTTACTGAAGAAAATATTACGATTTTGATGATTTTATTTATTATTATTTACATGTTTTGCCCCCAATACCCTACCCGGAAGGGAGGAATGTGTTTGTGGAGGACTTTCTAAGAGAAACTGGCTCGTATTAACATGTTACACATGGGGAAAACAACGAAAACGCCGATACAGCTAGCCCGTTCGTGGGAATCGAACTACCGGTGTTAGGGACTTTAACCGCTCGGTAGCTGGTGGGTCCAATTTTATATTGCTTTCAGTACGATTAAAAATTAACTTGACTAAACACCTCAAAAAATCTACAAAGCTAATTAATTTACACTGTGAAATAAGTCGTATTCAAATATTTTAAAGTAATAGTTTGTTTAAATTTTTTCGTACTTCTCAAAAGATAAATATCCTCAGTAGCAAATTTTTTCAGCAAGAATAATCGCTTTGTTCGAGAGTACATTTATATGTGGATAGTCTTTTTTGTTCACATTTGAAAATTAAAATTTAAAAAAGAATCAGATTGACCGAAGAGCATCTACAGTTCGCGATGAAGATAGTGTCTCGCAATTTTTCTCTAAGGTTACGAACTTCAAGAAAATCCAAATGCCATGAGGTTTTGTAACTGAAATTTAGTTCTTTGCATAAAAATACACATAATTTTTCTGCATATGCCAAAGAAAATTTAATGAAGAAAGAGAATAGGTTGTTGTTATTTATTCTCAAGATGTGTTCCACGTGGAAAGCTTTCGTAATTTGTTTTTAGTTTAAGATAAAATCAAGTTATTAAGTGGTTCATTCAATACATTAGAACTGTTTGAAATAAATATCAAACTCAAAATTTACCTGTCAATACACTTGAATTGCAAAATGTTACAATCAGAAATTTCTTGGAAACATCAACTTCAAAATTAATTAAAACATTTTTATTTCGTAAAATCTTCCTTTTTGAAAGGGGGATTTTCCCCGTCAGCTACCTTCAGATTATTCATTCAGCTCGCGTGCAATTGAGACCACTAGCTTAAAAGTACTACCCATAAATTTAAATTTAAAATGTTACTCCATAGCTAAGAAAAATTTGCATAATAATTCCTTTTTAATCAGTATGTTGTATTGCTTTAATTAATATGCCACACACGTCAGTACAGACTTAATGTCAGTTAAATTAGTATTAAATTATCACTGTAATATAAATTGCTATGACAGCAAAATATTATTGCGATATTAGTTATAATAATTAATTATTAAACTACTAATTACTAATTACGTCCCATACGCAGCATAGTATGACAGAAAGTTTCTCAAACTGTTAACGTAAATTGTTTTTCTCGGTGATAACAGCCTGTAAGACCGTACGTTTTCGCCTATATGACGTAACATAAATACTATTAATAATTTACTTTTGTTTTGAAATAATGATATCTGGTGTAACGGATTCAAACTCCCTGCCTTGGGCTGTTGGTCGCGAAATTTAATGCAATTTTATGTAGCCCGCGGATACGTAAATAATCATATAGTTTTACTAAATATTTTTTTTGTAATAATACATTTATGTTATCAATAGAGATTCCGATTCGAAGACGAGGTGTTATCGAACAGTCGAGCTAGTGACTAAAAATGGGAAACAAATTAATTATAGAAAAAAGGAAGTGCAAATATTTGGCGCTTTTAAAAGTTAGTGTAACACAGGGCACTAGCAATAGAGAAACACAGTGACTGGCAATACTAAGGCGCACATGCAGTAGAATTAAAAAAAAAAAAAAAAAAAAAAAAAAAAAATACTGTAAAATATTACGAAGCATTAAAAAATTCTGAAGGCCCACTAGCGGCCGAGCGGTTAAAGTCGTTGAACACGGGTAGTTCGGTCCGAGGTTCGAAGCCCGCGAACGGGCTGGCTGCATGGGTGTTTTCGTAGATTTTCCCATGTGTAACGTGTATACGAGCCAGTTTCGCTTAGAAAATCCTCCACGAAGGCATCCCTCCCCTTAGGCAGATAGCCCTCGAGGCATTACTGTAATTAAATACATCAACATCATCAAAATTCTGAAGTGTTTCAAAATAATAATAATAAAAATAAATAAATAAATAAATAATAATAATAATAATAAAAAAAAAAAAAAACTACAGAGTTTGTGCTTTGAGAATTGCCATCGGCCTTTTGCTATTCATAGGATTGTTAAAATCGCAATTACAAATTTTTATGACACAGTTGCTGATTTTCTCTTGGCAGTCGTGAAATTTGGAGCCAGATGGCAATAAAGATTCCTTAATTGAACAATTTTGAGCTCTTCATGATTGCGGTTATTTCTAGCATACCAGGTAAGGTGAGTTTGTTATGTGGCACAGAATACAGTTCTGAGCTATTTTCAGTCTTTTACGATCCGTTGTACATGAGACTAGACTTACAAAACTTGGAACGCAGAATGGATTTATAAATGAGTGAATTGTTATCTAATAGATAAAACGCTGTTTGGAACAATTAAGCGATACTACCATACTGCCTGGGTGACTTGTATGCTTGTACCCACGCCACGCGACTATATTTTATCTAGTCGCGTGGCGTGGGTACAAGCAGACGAGAATTTCCCATGTTAGTACGGTCAGTAAATTCAGTTTGTAAGCCGGCAGTTGGTGGTGCTTCAGTAGTCTGAAATCTAAGATTTTCCAGTTTAAGTAAGTTATTAATTGATCAATTCAACATACTGAAATTACCTGAAATAAATATTAATATAAAATTGAATATTTAACTGTCGGTGCGTTTGAATTAAAAACAAGTAGAAATTTCTTGCAAGTATCAACCTTCGGACTTCAGATAGAAAAGGAATAATAACTTAAATGCTTTCCTTTGCGTTATTATTGTTGCTGTTTAAGTATGTTCTGTTAAATAGTAAGTAACGGAAATTAAAAATTTTATTTATTTATACATTTCTGTGTTATTAAAAATGTTTCTAAATTTTGTTTAAAAAAGTGCTCTCAACTGCTTTCGGTTCGAGCCTTCGACCAGCATGCACTTGGAAATTTCTCCATGAATGCATCCTTACCCTTTGGCAGATAGCCCTCGATTGATTTGCCGTAATCATATAAACTAAACCAATCGGCCGTCTTGAAGTCTGAGGCCACTGATTTAGAGAACAAGTTTATTTGTTAAGACAATTAGTGCACACATCTTTGTCCTTCTACGTCTTCACAATCTTATCCATGTTTCTTCTCATGATAATGACATGTTAACTTTCGCTTGCATCAGTGGTTCTCAACCTTTTGATTAACGCGTACCACCTAAATAAAAACTGAAAACCTTTAGTACCACCACTACAAAGTATTGCTACCACCACTACTCTTTAACAAAGTTCAGACTGTATAAATTCACGCGTGTTAGAGAAAAAACTCAATCAGGATGTTGGGGTTTCAATTTTTGAATTTAATAGTTCAAAATACTTTGCTTGTTTGCGTACCACCTATTTTTCTCTCGCGTGCAACCAGTGGTACGCGTACCACCGGTTGAGAACCCCTGGCTTACATTATTCTTGTATTCCGATAGCAGTCACTGTAAAACCGAAGAACAATTGGCTGTGCTCTTGATTTATTTTTAGAACTCATCAATTTACTTTTATAGATGACCCGAGAATATTTATATATTTTGATCTATGTACGGTAAAACGCATGCAATATATATGTAACACATGCAATATGTATGAAAATTGATAATTTGGATTAGCAATGTTTTTTAATTATCCGTGGGCTGTTTCCCGTCATTGGCTCGGATAATCGAGAGTTCACTGTCCATCATTTTCAGTGATTATAATATTCTGTTAATTTATACAACAGCATAACCGCTGGAAATCATCATAATGGATTCCTGAAGTGGTCAAGTCCTACTCGTGGTCTTTGGGATATAAGTGCCAGATATTTTGGTAGCATTTTAATTAAGAATTTTTCTTATTTAAAATTGAAGAAAACCTAATATGTAAAAGTATGTCTTATTTCCCACCTTTTTTTTTTTACTAATTGTATCGTCCGAAAATCGACAGGGGAGAATCACGTGAATAATTTAGTTTCTGAAGGAGGCGGTTACAGTAATAAATTAACAAATGAAAAGTAGTCATGAATAAACTACAGGTTATTTCTTTAAATATTTCTGTAAATCACAGTGTTGTTTCATTAAATGAAACCCATATTCCAGTCGTAAACCATACATAAAGTTCAACAGTTAGAAGGGAGAAGTTCGGCGTGGCCTTTCGCATGTCGTATGCGAGGGTTTGTCTTTGTTAGTATGAAGAAAACAAACATTACGTCGACGAATCCATTCTAAATTTATCGGGAGTTCATTTTCTGAACATATGGAGGAAGGGGAAAACTACGCGCATATTTTTAAAATTTTCAAAAGCTGGTAATAAAAAGCTAGGTGGAAAAGTACCCTAGAAAATACGGTTTATATGTGTTTCTAAAGTTCTATAACTGTTAAGCAAAATGAGAACTGATGAAATTTAAAGTGATTGGAAAACAATTAATGTTATTCCAAGATTAATTTCAAGACATAATAAACACTGGAATTTCATTAGTAGTCATGCTATTTCATTGTCAACTATTTCATTGCTCTGATTGTTAAACAGTATTTAATCGTAATGTATGGTAAATACATTGTGTTGGTTAAATTACAGGTTGGACAACTCATACTGGTTATTCTCAACAATTATGGAGCAGGTATAGCTGTGTTTTTCTATGCTGTGCTTGAACTCGTAGGAGTAATGTGGATATATGGTCAGTATAACATTTAACTTTTTCTTTGCTTTATTTTTTATTAGCATTTTATTTACCATAAATGTAATAAACACTACCATTTATTTCCAATTTTACAGATTAACTTCTGAAATGTTAAGACACAAAAAACACGCCGAACAAATACTATTTGAGAAGTCAAACAACAAAAATCAGCGTTATATTTACAAAATTTTCACAGGACTAGTTTCGATGGTTTTACCGAACCACCATCTTCAGCTGCAAAACCGCAAATGAACAAGATAGGAAATAATGATTAGATAAGATAAGAAAGCCTGGACAAGAGTAAGCAAGTGGCGCCATCTGTTGGCGAAACCAGAACTAAAACATAATTTCTCTAAAAGCCGAAGACAAATTTGGATTGGAATTAGGATCGTTAACTAGAACAGAAAGATTTTTATGAATGTGAAATGCCTCTAGAAAATCCAGTTGTCCAATGGAAGATGTTTTTTGAATAATTTTAGCAGCAGAAAAATTGAAAGTGTGATTTTCGGACCAACAATGTTGAGCAAGAGAAGACTTCTGTGTTTCCTTTTTTCTAACATATGCCTCATGTTCTTTGACGCGAAATTTTAAGGCTCTCTTAGTTTGGCCAATGTAAATTAAACCACACTGGCAAGGAATCCTATAAATACCCCAGGAATTCATATCCGGAATGGGATCCTTGAGTATAGAAGTCCGAATTTTATTGATGGGAGAATAAACAACCCGAAAGTTAAATTTCTGCAAAATATGCCAACTTTATAGCTAATTGATGGAAAGAAGGGAATGACAACAGAATTTTTATAATCCCCTAAAATAAGAGTGTGGCTTTTAGTGTGTTGAGATGAGAATTTTTTAACTGCTTGATTAATAATGTTGGGTGAAAAGCCCCTGTCAACAGCTATTGCTTTTAAATAATTTAGTTCTTCATCAAGGGCTAGTTTGGAGGAGCAAACTTGAAACGGAAAACATAGGAAGCAAACGGAAAACATAGGAATAAAATGAAGCTAACTTTTGTTTAGTCGGATGACATGATTTAAAGTGTGGTGGAAGGCAAACCGATGAAGGTTTACGGTAAACTGTAGTACTGAAGTTGGATGTGTTACGTGTGACCAGAATGTCGAGAAACGGAAGAGAATTGCAAGTCTCAAGTTCAAAAGTGAACTGAATAGCAGGATCAATAGAATTCATTGTTGAAAGAACTTTATTTAAATCATCTTTATTACCTTCAAACAGGGTAAAAGTATCGTCTACGTAGCGGAACCATGCCGGGAAGTTTAAAGTTTCAAACAATTTTGATTCATAATAATGCATGTAGATACCAGCCAGGATGAGACTGAGGGGGCTTCCCATGGCTAATCCCTCAGTTTGCTTGTAATATTTATTTTGGAAAACAAAATGTGTTTGTTTCAAACAGAGTTGAGTGAGAGAAATTAGCTCATCAATTTCGATGCAAGAGAAATGAAATTCGCGAAGTCTGGTTTCTAGACATCTTAATGCACCCTCCACTGGGACATTGGTGAATAATGATTTTACATCAAAAGAATTCATAAAAATTTTTCTGTTCTAGTTAACGATTCTAATTCCAATCCAAATTTGCCTTCGGCTTTTAGAGAAATTATGTTTTAGTTCTGGTTTCGCCAACATATGGCGCCACTTGCTTATTCTTGTCCAGGCTTTCTTATCTTATCTAATCATTATTTCCTATCTTGTTCATTTGCGGTTTTGCAGCTGAAGATGGTGGTTCGGTAAAACCATCGAAACTAGTCCTGTGAAAATTTTGTAAATATAACGCTGATTTTTGTTGTTTGACTTCTCAATTAGTTCTGAAATGTTGTTTAAGCAATGTGCAACAAATAAAAGCAGATAAGGTACTTTTGTTACTTAATTGCTCAGATTCTTTTCAGGAGATTACCAGTAATGCTCTTAGTACACATAGTTCCTAAAACTGAGTCACGTAAGTCACAGTTATCAGATCAGAGGAATTTAAGAGCTGTCGTTAACATGGTGAATACGAGATAATTTGCCTTGGAAAGTCTGATGCGACATCTTCCTTCTTAGGCCTATAGCTCTCGTGCGCTTTTCCAAATTAAAATAAACTGGTATGTAGTTAGCCTCTAACTTCTTCGACAAAATAATAAATGTTAATAAATATTCTACTTAATTTTTCTTGACGCAAAATATACTCTAGAACAGTCCTCCGCAACCTTTTCTCACCTGCGACGCACAAAAAATCTTTCTGGAATTTCGTGGCACACCAAAGAGTTCCGAGTTATCAAGGAAATGCCGAAAAAATTCAAATGCTGACACACTTACAATCACACACACAACCACACAACAGTGAAATATATAAAAACATTTAAAATAGACATTATTAAGGAAAAAAAATTTCATTGTGTATTAAATACACGATAAAAAATTGCAAAATGTCAAATACATGTATTTGATTGCGGCACACCTATATCCTACTCATGGCACACCGGTTGCGGAGCACTGCTCTAGAATCAGATAATGAATGCGGAGGCATCTGGAAAGAGCTGGGAACACATAACTAGTCCAGTAGACCTACCAGCAGGAGAACAGTAAAAGCGTTGAGCACTGGTAGTTCAACAGGGATTTGGATCCCGACGAACTGGCTGGTTGCGTGAGATCTTTCTTGTTGTTTCTCATGTGTAACGCGAATATGAGCCAGTTTTCTTAAAAAGTCATCCATGAAAGCCTCCTTTCCCCCTAAGCAGGTAGCCCATAAGGTATTTCTCTCGCCTTCTTCGCATACTTTCGTGGTGTGGTGGTCTGCACGCTGGGCTCGTATTCCAGAGGCCCTTCGGTTCGATTCCCGTCGAAGTCGATTGTTCATTTTTTCACACCTCTTGCTTCAAAGAAACCTGATGTCTCTACAAGCCTTCGAGGACTTTGTAATAAATAATCCACTCTAGCCAAGCCAGTAACAGAACTAAGTATCATGTGCTGGCAATGTGATGGTTAGCTTGACTCTCTCTGAAACAGCCCACTGACATTCGAGTATTCATAAGGGGACTGTGACAGTAGAATGATATTGTTTTAGTTCTTGAATTTTTTAATGAGGTTCTACGCTTCAGCGGTGGGTTCAGAGCTTCGTCTGATGAACGATAACGCTGGTCCACAGAAAACGTAAAGAGGCTATCACTTCTAGGGACGCGCGCGGCTACGCGGGACAATTCCGAGAAACGAGATTCTAGTAGCACTGCTTTAAGCGGGAGGCTTCCGAGAAATGTTTCGTCTAGCTAGGAGGAACGTGTCCCGGCTACGAGCAACATTTTAAGAAATCACTCTATATGCGGTCAGATCGTAAATTTAGAAGCC
Organism: Stegodyphus dumicola; assembly: GCF_044657685.1. Taxonomy (NCBI): domain Eukaryota; kingdom Metazoa; phylum Arthropoda; class Arachnida; order Araneae; family Eresidae; genus Stegodyphus; species Stegodyphus dumicola. The sequence goes on from NC_140770.1 coordinate 158,652,583, forward strand.
CTTTTTTTACGGGGGTGCTGAAAAGGAGGAGATAATCTTGCTCGTTGTCTTGAGAAAATGTGGGGATCGTTTAAACATCTAACTTTTGTACATTCAGTTTTTATACAGAGAAAAATGCAAATTGAATTCTTCGAATTAATGCAATTTTGTACAATGAAAATATATTATTGAACTATAAACTGTAAGGCAAATAACATCTTTTTTTACAGTAGGAGTAAAAAGACAGATATTTGTTACATCAAACATTGAGTTTTTCATTTTGAATGCTATGTTCCATGTATGCGAAGTAGCTGAGTATCTGAGAAAATAGTCTTAACCCAAATGGCCTTCAACCTTTTCGCATCTAAAGGACTATTTTTCAATTACATTGTGGTCGCGGCTTTTTGGTTAATTTTCTAATGACATATAAACATTAAATTGTTTTTAATTTGGACTTATGAATAAAATAACGCAAACTAGACTGCGGAAAATTCTTCAGAATGAAGTTAATACTGAAAAATACATTTATCCTATTATCCAATTTTATCCTACAAGAAATCTTTTAAAAAGTGTGGAATTAGCAGTGCACTAGGTGGAAATAAGGATGACATTGGGTTTTAGGAAAGTGGCAAATTTAGTTACAGTGACAACCTAAGTGAAAATAACTATGATTTTAGCAACAGTGATGACGAATTTCTGGGATTCTAAGAAACGCTGATGTATTTGCTATTTTTTTAATGCAACAGTTTCGTTTTCGTTGTATAAAGTGTTATCATTAAAACAGGTACTGAATCCTTTTCTGTCTAAGTATTTTTCCCAAGTTTTAACCTGATAAATCACTGCGCGTCTTACAGGCCAGGAAATTGAGGTATAGTATAAATCGCCTTTCATTTCGTATCAGTGCCGACGATTTCGATGAAAAAGGGTAGCTTTTTAAAAACGAACTTCTTAACGAACAAAAGCCGTTTTATGTACAGCATGATGTCTAAAAATACCGTCAAATTAAACAGTAATCTTTACTTTAATGCTTTTGTATGCATTTCTTGAATTGATTAATAAATGTAAATTTGTAATTTAAAAAATGTATAATATTTTATTTAGTTACATGCTAGTTATCTGTGTTATTGCTTCGTTTCTGGTATAGACCCCCCTTCCCAGAAAAAAGCGTTTTGCTCCTCGATTGCGAAAATTTCTAGATTTTCCCTTACTTAACCAGTGGAATTTCCTAGTTCCCCCCCCCCAATAAAATTACAGCTTTGAGACAACAACTGAGTGAAATATTTGCAGCTATCTACACATAAATTGAATGTTTACTTAAAAATAAAATATTTCCTAATTTTTGTATCCCTTTTCTAGTTTATATGAAATTTCAAAATTTAACGATATCAGTTAATGAAATACTTGCAAGTAATATAATGGTTCTGCGAAATATATTTTTGATTCCAAGCCTTTACTGCTAGCCATCAGTCCATTGCTCTTAGAATACATTATTAGTCCAAAGGGGCAATTTGCCCAGAAGGATTATTAATTTCATTTTGGCATTTTGCGTTGAAAACTATAAACGGCGAATCACTTTTCAAATTGTTGCCACCAAATATTATCGCCCTGTATTATATTTAAAGAAATTAAATAATGAAGAGTCTGCATGAATGTATGTATGTTTCTCGCTTATGATAAAACGACGGTACCTAGAGCCATCAAAATTTGAATAATGTAATCTTCCATAGAATATCGGCGTGTGGAAGCGCTAATTTGAATTTTAAATTTGTTTTATTATCGATTTCATATTTTATAACACTTCAACGAATTTTTGATTAAGAAACTCAGCGATTTCAAAGCGAGCAATGGCAACACTGTACAAAAAAAAAAAAAAAAAAAAAAAAAAAAAAAAAAAAAAAATTATCTCCAGCGCGCGATATTATTTCTGATATACTGATACTGAATGAGACCTAAAAACACTTTTCTTTTAAAATATATCTCCTCTTATGATCCCTGACACAGCCGTTTACTTTCCCCTTCCGTAATTAACGTCAGTCTCTTACTCTTGACCGCATTTCAAAGCCACCCATTTGAAAACTTTTCCGAAAATGTTCCGGCTGGAGACGTGTTCCTCTAACGTTCAACCAGTCAGACGAAAGTTCTCCTTCTGAAGGATCAAGGGTAACTTTCAATACGGCGCTGGCTCTCACTGTGAAGTCATGGACGGTGAAAATAGAGGCCGATTTAATTATTGCTATTTTGTTATAATATAACTGGTCAGCGAGTGCGGTGAACATGTTGTTCATACGCGATTTAACGCATATTCTCCGAACATCAAACAGCATCAAATACATTCGAGATGCTGCTAGGAGAGTTACGTCTGACTGTCATTTTCTGAAATTTATCTAATTTTTTTAAGACTAAAAGTGTCTTTTTACAATTGCACAAATAATTGCCTTTTGTTGAGCTTACGCTAAAATTCTGAACTTATGCTAAAAATTAACTGTAACCGCATCCCATATTAATGACTCTTTGCTTTACTTAGATGACACAATTTTTCTAAATGTTTTAAGGATGCTTCTATTTAGTAGAATAATGATGCAGCTACAATATGCATTAGTTTAAAATTCTGTGACTTATTTTTAGGACTTAAAAACTTCTGCCAGGATGTGGAATTTATGTTGAACAAACCTCCAGGAATTTTCTGGAAAGTAACGTGGGCCTTTACCGCTCCCGTAGCTCTTACAGTAAGTGTTTACTTTATTAAATGCATGAAGAAAATATATCGTTCGCTTTAAAAGTATACCTTATTCATTTCTATATCAGTTTACGAATTACTATTTGAACAAATTAATTCTACGCAAAATGTTAATGAAATATGTCATAATACCTGACTGTACTGTTGTTAGTAACTTAACTGAATACGTTTTCTAAATTCATTAGGTTTGATAAGGGAAGTTATATAATAGAAATAGTCTAGATCTGATTATAGGTCACTCTTTCACTCTGAAAGTAACTTACCTCTTCGAAACGTCATTCATTCGAATAAATAAATTACTAGTTTAAGGGATTCAAAATTGTTATCTTTTTCATGTTAGTTTCATACAGTCGATCGCAAACGTTTTGAAGCCGGGGCACAGGTAAAACATTGCAAATGGATTGTAGGCTCACTATATATAGTTTTTTGAGAAATATATTATAAAAATTAGCTAAAGTATTACGGGAAAAATAACTTGATAAAATATTTAAATGAAACATACTTTAAATTAATTCTTTCTTATGTTTATGTAAAATATGAATCTGGTGTGTCCTTGCGATTTCTTCAATATTTGAGCTTACATTTGAAAGGCAGACACTCATTTTCTCATCAACGCATTGAAGAATTCCTCTTTTTTTATACTTAATTGTGGTGACGGTGTAGAAACTTTTGCGTAGAAACTCTAGTTTTAATTGTAAAAATTGTTTGTTTTTTAATTATTTTAACTGCATTTTGTGTTTTATGTGTCTCCATATTTTTCAACTTTTAATGGAAGTATTTTTGCCTTGCCTCGAAGTGGGAACTGAATTGACTGATTGAGAAATATATATCCGAGGAAATTCGAGAAAATAAGTTTAACAGAAATGCAGCAAAAAATGTGTATAATTCAATAGTCGTCCAAGGAAGTCAATGCGGTGTTCATATCAGATTTTTTAGATACTGACTCATATTTTTCTTTTATAGAAATCTCAGAAGCTTTAAGAGACAGCTCCTTATATTTATCATCAATGGATATAGCTGCCAGTTCTTATCCTTCTGTTAAAGCAAAATCACTTTTATATTCATGAATGGATTTCTGTTGTGTTAGATGATAGAAAATGAGAACTCAGTTTTTCTTTTAAACGTGTTAAATATTTAACTATTATTGAACTGTTTCGTTTATGCCAGTGTTGGTAACGGAAGTATTTCCTAATTACCTTGAACATTTTTTTTTTTTTTTTTTCAAATATGTAGTTTTCTCCGAAACGCTTTCGTTTGGTTAGGGGATGTGAGAGTATTTTCGTCTTTCCCTATGATCTCCTGAAATATATCTTTCAAATACTGTTAATTAGCGTAATAATGATATGTTGACAAAAGGAACTGTATATTCGGATTAAAGTGGTCTAATAAAGTAACTATATTTATTCTTATATATGGATAATATTTCTCTGAAATACCACACCGGGAGCATCGGGAATCTTCTACGGCGCTCCACATGAGAGCCACTGATTTATTCTTAGTTAAACATTTTAGAGATGTTGTGCATAGGCCAAAGTAAATAAAATTTAATATGTAAAAATTTTCTTCCAGATAATTTTCATAATCGGCATAATTGATGCTGAATCGACTGTCGATCCGACGCTACCCGACTGGGCATCAGCTATGGGTTGGTTTCTTGCCGCCTTAGCTCTGGTGCAAATTCCTTTGTGGTTCATCGTTGCCGTTTATAGAGATCCGCATATTGGTGTCATAAAGGTGAGTATTACTGCAAGGACTTTTCATTTTTAGAAATGTATACAGCATAAAATGACTTTTGATTTATATGTTGCATATTGCACTTATTTATCTATATAAAGAATAAATTACACAGGGTTATCGGACAAAGATGGACCTGAATTTAAATCACTATGGTTTGCTTTATCATAAATCAGTCTTCTTAGTTTCCCCTCCCTTTGAGGTGATCCAAAAATCGCGCACATGAAACTTTTAAAAAACTATGCAAATTAGTATTGGTTGATCCGCACCAAAACTGATTCAAAGAACCGATTCCTTTTACTGAGCGACCGAGCGAATTTACTCTGATTGCAGAAAGCGGAATTGCACCTTTTTTACAGTTCGCGGACAACTCTTGTTGGAAATGTGCCAGGAATAGGAATCTGCAGTCTGATTCGCGAAAAAGAGCCCAGACCTTTCTGAAAGCGTGTCAGGGAAGTTCGATTTCCATTTCAGGGGTGAAATAACGTTTATCATCCCATGTTAGAAAGTTAGCTTAGTTTACTTTAATTCCCAACTTTTTGAAAAAATTTTGTTCTGGGAAATTTTATGTAGAAAAGAGGTTTTATTGAATCTCAAACCTATAGCTGAAAGAAACCAATTAGGCCAGTTAACGATTGCCTGTATTCGATTCATCCGATTCTACTCCTCGTTCGATTCTTTTCGCTGACCAATCCCGATCCCATGAGTCCTTCGATTTCTTTCGTTCTTGGCTCCATCCTGACTAACAGCTCTTGATTCATCCCTCGTTCCGGATCTCTTTCATAAAAGCTGTTGTTAGTCAGCGGTGAGTCATAAAAATAGAACTGATTCATTTCAGTGGGCGAACAGATTTGACCCGATTTTGCAGAACAGCGGTTTTGTATATCTCTAATGAAAACTCTAAAGTGGATATTAATGACAAATTGTTTCATGAACGACAAACACCATTATACTATTGCAAGTAATATATCACTTGAAATTTCAGGGGCAGTTTATGCTGTTAGCTTTAGAAACCATTTATGTGGTGAAAGACGGAAATGAAATTTTCTTTAGCCAAACAAATTGTATGGTTGAGCCTTATATCGCAATGCATTTCTACGGAAAAACTGTAAAAGTGTTTAAAAAGAATTTCCGAAATTTTTATGAACCTAGCAAGGCAATGATTTTGCGCTTGTTAACATGACATCGAGAAGCTAGAAGCCTTTACCATAAGCCATTTGATGGTCGCTTGTCTTTGCTCATTTCGGACAAAAGGGACGAACTCAGGAATAAAACTTTGCCATTCCTAACAAAGAGTGTTATAAAGATGGCATTGCAATCAAATTTATGCACTGTATAGTAATGACCATTCACAAAAATTCGTTCTGCTTTGGGAAAAACTCGTTCGGCAAACAAACGATTTTAAAGCTGTTATGTTCTGTGAATAAAGCTTAAATTATATATATTGCCTGTAACAGTGTAGGAATGACATCCGTTGACACAATTTGCCATTAATATTCATTTTGGAATTTCCATAATTTTTTAAAAATTTGATGTGATCCAATATAAAAATATCTGAAACCTATCTAAAATTTGATTATCGGTCCTAAAAGGTAATCTTGACATGTTCAGGAAATTATGCTCAACAGATTTCAGTAGACTGGTCCGACCGATAATACTCTTGGGTCCCCGTATAATGCCAATGATTTTTTTATATGGTGATTTTTCAAGTGCGAGGTGGGCGGTGAAAGAGGCCAAAAACATTTTGTGAAGGAAAAAATATGCCATCTGAAAATTTCAGAGTACGGCCTACACATCAAAGAGTTTAGTTTGAAATTTCAGAAAAAAATTAACGATTAAAAAATACGAAGATGACAAAATTAAACAGAATTTGCTATTTGAATCTTTGTATGTGTATCTTATTTTAGCAGAAATAATTTTATGCTAAGCAGTTACGATATCCCTATTAATTTAAAAATAATCTCCCAAAAAGTAGATATAGAATATAAAAGCTTATGTGAGTGTATTAACATGAATGGTTTAAAATGGCTAAACCAAATCTTCGGCAAAGTATTTGCTGTAATAAAGTAGCCTCACATTTATTTTACTGATTTGCTTACTACCTATCAGCGGCAAAGTCGGGCAATTCCACCTAGGATCGATTCCAGACGAACGGGCTGGTTGCACGGGGGTTTTCGTGGTTTTCCCCATGTGCAACAGCACGATCCAGATTCTCACAGAAAGACCTCCGCGAAGGTGACCTTTTCCTTTGGCAGGTAGCCCTCGCTTGCTTTGCCATAATCAAATGAACCAACCAATCGACGCTTACCTAAACACACTTACCTAAACATTTCCTCGAGGTCTGTCCCTACTTTGATGGATAAAAATATTGATTTTGAAAATCCCTTTTTATGCTATAAAGATTTCGCACAATTATGTAAATCTGTGATGAAATTTATTGACGGTGAGCTCCGGGCAGTGGGAATCAGTTTATGATATTTGCATTTTATTGCCATCACTATTTGGTCTATTTTAGTAATTTGTTGTTACCATTGTTTGTGTTTGTTACTCGCGTTTTTGTTTTTGTCTTTGGGGTTTGCTCTTGTCTAAATGTTTGTATTTGTTCCTTTTCTTCACTTTTATGTTTAATTATTATTTACACATGGTTATTCTCATTTAGATATTTTGTGTTTCATTTTTTCCTTTGTTAAAAGGGGCGTGGCTTGTCATGACCATAAGACCAACTTGTTTGGTTAGGGGGGTCAGGCTGCTCCCGCTACTGATACTGATACTGATACTTACCTAAACACCCCTCGTTTATGGGAAGCTTCCAGAAAATATTTTTTGAAAATTCGAAAGTACGAGTATGTTTTACGAAAATTTGAAAACATTTGCTGTTACTATGGCCGCACTAGACATGATCTTGAATGAGGAAGCCCATATTGAAATTTACTGGTATCTCGCTTGTTTTGCAATAAATGTTGTTAATCTGCCTCAATTACCTTTGAAAATACAAGTGCTTAAAATGAGGCTTATCCTCCTCAACGAGACTCAATTTTGATAACATTTTGGTAGTTACCAAAAGTTTATTTAGAAAAGTTAATTTATCTCAGAAAAAAAAAAAAAAAAAAAAAAAAAAAAATGCTCGAAAGTATCGCGTGAAGAACCGGAAAATAAGCAATCTAAAATAAAAATTTTGCTAACGGTTCGAAGCCAAAACCTTATTAATTGAGCAGGAGAAAAATATCAATATTAACATCGCAGGATAATGTCACATGTGCGTTACGGCTCTGAAAATGTAACAAGGACATCAGCCTTCAATGCGGAAATGCATTTTATCCGAGGACAACAAATTATTGATCGGAGAAAACTTGTGTGAAAAGTCTTCAGAAGGATATGGGAAAGTTTCCTGGGTAGCAAATTGAAACAGGATAGACTATTTTCGTGTGGGTTATTTTAGATACATTACCTGCAGAGGAGCAATTTTCAGTACTCTTGTACAGACATTAGGTATTTTTGAAGTAGGAAAGATGAAAGATGAAAAATGAGCAAAGCTTTTCTCGGGAATCGAAACACGGATCTCTGGAATACGCGCCAGCGTGCAGACCTCCACATTACAAAGGCATGCTAGAAATGCGAGAGAAATACGTTATATACTCCTCCGTTTAAAGGGTAGGGGACCCAATCGCCAAATCCTGCGTGTGGAGATTCATCATCCACCACCCTTTTAATTCGGGCACCACTGTAGAGACATTAGGTATTTTTGAAGCAGGAATGGTGAAAATTGTAAAAAATGAGCAACACCTTGGCCGGAAATTGAACCACGGAACTCTGGAATACGCGCCCAGCGTGTAGACCACCACACCATGAAGGCATGCTAGGAAGACGGGAGAAATTATACTCTAACTTTCATAAAAAAGATATCTTATACTCTAACTTTAATAATGGAAGTTATGAGTAATATGCCATGCTTCAGATAATACTGGAATACTGAATATCTGGAATACCTAATTCGTCGATACTGGAATTCAGCACAAGGAATTCAAACAGTGTTTCGTAGCTATTGAAATTCAGCACAATGGCTCTACAATCTTTCTTTCAAGCGACATCTCGTGAGATCGATTGTTATAGATGGAAAACAATATGGGACTTGAATTCATGGGATGCGCCCTGCGTAGAGTGAACATTCCACAGAATCGACATTGTGTAGCTTCAACCAGTGGTAGATGGAGGCGGTCTGAATGGCGCGGCTGACTTACATTAATAGACTGGTATATCCGTGAAAGTGGACCGTATCCGCAGATACAAAGGTGTCTCGGCACTGAGACACAAAGGTGACATCACTCTTATGAAGTTCTGTGCGTATCATGAAGAACGTAGCCTCTAAGATTCGCGAACCTTCCTGTAGAGATCTAAGTAAACAGTGACCTACCTTTAAATCATTAACTATTTTTCCTCAAGTCACAAAGAGTGACCGGTACTCTTAGAAATTTCAGATATACCATAACGACTTTCATCAAGATGACTCGATACTTATGGCAAGAATAACTAGTTGTCGTTTTTCAAAAACGTTATCGGCACTCTTAGGAATTTATATTTATACCATGAAGAACGCAGCCTTTTTTAACATTACAGAAAAATTTAAGTATAACGCTCCCGATTTGAATAAATATGTGGCAGCTTTTACAAGTTAACTGTTGCTCGTTAAGACATAAGGTGCACCAAGTACCGTTACGCAGCTCAGTTTACACCATGAGGAATGCAACCTTCATGGAAATGGCGGGACGCTCATTTAAAGGTCTTTATTTTAGTGAATAGTCACCCCCGAAGTCAATAACGGTGCCCGCACCCTTATATAGTTCAGTTTTTAACACGGAGAAAGTAACTTCCATCAAAGTGCCCGTACATGTTTTCTGTCTTCGCGAAATCTTCATAAAGGTGTTTGTGCTTTTTTTAGACGAGTGGATTACTGTTTACCGACGATGCTCTGGCATAAAGGTGTCCGGAACCTTATAAAGGCGGCATTTTTATTCAAAATGGTACCCCTTTATAAGTTTATAACTTGAAGAAAATTTGATCGCTTCGCTGGGATGGACAACATTTGATGTATGTCACAAGCATTTGATCGGTGCCTGAGTTGGACATCAGCATAGGATAAGCACACTGGCATAGATCCGACACTGCGTAGGAGTCGTAGCGTAGAAGCTGCCTTTGTTGGTTTTTACTATGGAACTGAGGTGGATTATAGAATGTTTAAGTTGAATATATATAATTCAGTTTTCCAAGCAGAAAGTGATGCGTTCAAACAAGCCTTATTATGAATTAAAAATACCTTGTTTATACCCACGCCTGTAAATATTTACATTGACTGCCTGTCACTTCTCCATGCGCTCTCCCTCCCAGACAGTTTCAATCCATTAATTGTCGAAATTAAGAGTAATTTAGAAACTTCATTAATAATTAAATATTAAGTTCATAATTAAATATTAAGTTCATAATTAAATATTAAGCTACATTGGATTAAAGCCCATATAGGCTTTATTGGTAATGAGAAGGGCCGACAGGCTGGCCAAGCGGGCGATCTCAAATGGCAGTGCAATGGATATTGAAGTAACAGGTTCGAAGAGAATTGCTATTCGAAGAATGAAAGAATTTTACGTTAACAAATGGAAAATACAGTGGTTCTCTTCACCTAAAATCAAAGGATTTATGGAACTAATTAAAATCACGAATAAAATAAAATGTATGAACAATATTGATGTTAATATGGTAGGTTTCCGTTCTATTTCAACCGATTTAATCTGCAGGAAAATAAACTATGTAATAGTTTTCAGGTTGATGGTGATGCTAGGCATTTTGTGGATGATTGTAGTTTAACAGCCCCTATTAGACAGATTTTTTAACATTACTGATTTTAATGCAAATGTCATTAATTTTAAAGCTTTTAAATCATATTCTATAGCTTTAATGAAGTTTATCGATGAAAATAGGGCGCTGGGAGGAATCTTCTGTTAAAATTGAATTTTGTATTTAGATATCTGTGGTTATAGATATCTGTGTGTATACTATGTTGTGAATTTGTGTTTATGGATTTTTTGTTTGTTTGTTTGTTGGTCTGTAATTTTGTGTTAGATGTGCTTATTTATTTTTGATTTAGTATTTTTGTTTGTTGTTTGGGGGTGGCTGGGTTACTGGCTGCACTCGTTTGGGGAGATACGGGGCCCCTTCTTTTGAGCTATGGGGACACTTGTGTCCGGGTGGGCTGAAGGGAGCCTCCAATTCTTACAATTCTTACTGCGTAGAGTCGGCCTAGGATCGGCAATGGCATGTAATCGACATTGGCGTAGATAAGGCTTGTTATCAGCATTGACAAATAATTTAAGAAAATTTCATTTTAAATAATTATTTTTTGGGGTATCTGCCCAGGATGGACATCAGCGTAGAACTCATGCTGGTTTAGAATGAACACCGGCATGGGATAGTAACCGGTTTTGAGCTGCCGGGCCGGCAGAGAAGCGGTCAGTCCATCCTATCAATGCCGTGATCCTATTAATGCTTTGATCTTATGTCGTGACGGGATTCCTGCAGCCATTAGCGCCCACAGCAAATTCCTTGAGACAAATCTAGCGAGAGAAAAAGTTTAACGTTAATGATGAGTTTTTCTTAATAACGATGCGAAACAGAAATATATATAATAAATATTTTAGCATATTCATTTTCTTCATTTTGGATATAATTTATTGCCACCTACAGTTTTTAATCATGAAATAATATCGCAAAATATTCAATTCCTTTTCAGCTTCTTTATGCTGCTGTAATGAGTTATTAAAATACAATTTCGTAAAAGACGAGAAACAAATAATTGATCATTCCGTATCGAAGTAGGGGAGATAAGAAATTTTCTATTACTCTTGTCAGATGTTTATGATATTGGTAATATGATTTAATAAAAATGAAGGAAAAAAGAAGTACTGCTCTCCATTTAATAATTTCCTAAAATAAATACTTTAACGTTATATAATTCATTAAATACGATAAATTCATTACGAAAAATTGATAAATTCATTATAAAAGAATGGAATAAGTTCTTCATATTTTTGGCATGATTATAATAACATTTCTTCATTTCCTGTTCGTATTTCTATAACAATAAACGACATTTTATTAGACTGATTTAAATATTTGTATCTCAAATTGTAAATATATTTGCCATTTCGGAGGAGGATACATGAGAAATCAACCAAGCCATTGCCGGGGTTACATCCACTTATCTTTCACGACTAGCAAGAAGCGTGAGACCAGTCGACCATGAGCAAATGGGGGTGAATTTTTGACCGAATTACTGTATGTCCGGCGTACATAGCCAGGACATCGCTTTCAGCGGACTGTTTCGGCTAGAAAACCTCCTATTTATACCAACTGTGGAAGAAACTCATTTCTCAGAAAAGTTTCTTCTGGCGTCATGCACCGCTAGATGTGATAACCAAGTATTTGGAAGCACGTCGGAACAACAATCGAAAGGTCCAAAGTTTGAGTCCCGGTGACAGCATCATTGATTTTTTTATGTTTCCCGCCCCGAAAACTTTACCCTCTCTTGTTGTTTGACACTCGTTTTATTATTTATGATTTCTTTATGTCTTCAAACCTTAAATATATTTTGGTCCTCTCTGAAACAACAAAGGAACCAAAACTGTGGATACAGAATATATCTTCAATACTGGAAATTAATTTTGTATGAAATCATAAATTTCCTGCCTTCTCTTCTTTATTGGATATCTTCTGGATCAAGGAGTTTGCATTTCCATTTTACTTGAAATCTGAAGGAATGTTTATCTGAAATAATTGGAGTTCATGGAATTTTCAGAATTTCTTTTGGATAAATATATTACTCCAAATCTTTCGCACAATTGAAAAAAAAACTGTTGTAAATTTTTACAAATATTTTCTTTTATTTATTCGTAATTTAGGTTTTATATACTTTTGTGGTATTATGTATTGTTTTTATTTATTTATTTAGAACACTTTATGTAATTATTTAATCTTACATGTTTGTTTTATCGCATGTGTAGTAACCACTTTTGTTTGTATGCGTATGTTTTGTGTATTATGCTATAAGGTTAGGGTTATTATTTAAATTAATTAATTATTTATAATTTCAGCCCTTATTGTTAATTCTCCTTTCCGTTTTCTCACCAGAATTGTAAATGAGTTAGAGAGCATTTAAACTGAGGTTTTTGCTAGTATGACAGAGCGTGTTTCTGTACCTCTTTGGTCGTGTTTGTAATTATTCGGCCTTATTTGCTGCCGATATTTGAATTTGATACGCCGGCTAGAGTATTTGGCCAGCTTAGATTTAATTTAACTACGTAGTCCTTGAGCACCAGTCTACGTTTTAAATTTTGAATTTGGCTGTTATTTTGTTGCAAGGTGTGATTGATTCTGTTAGCACGAGAACGTGCATTTTATGTTCAAAGACTGTGTTTAAATAAAAAGATTTACTTAAAACCTTTCCATGATTCTGCAGTTCATTTCAGACACAGCGAAAATTCGCTTTATATTTATGAAGTGTTTGGAACTAGTTTATGTTCCTGAAAGAAGCCAAACTCTACAGTAATGTAGATTGTGAAATTCTGAATAGATCAACGTTTGAATTGTAAATATAGCTTAATGAGAATCAGAGATATTAAACCCAATTGCCGAATTTTTATCAATTTAAGGACATTCTGCAATTTCCCAGAAAATGCATTTTCGAAGGTCTAGATGCTTGTTTTCTCGAAAATAAGATACTACGTTTTGAAACTCATTTATTATTAATTTTTTAATTAAAAATTACAATTATATTTCCCTCCCCTTTTCCATTTTAGAAAGTTTTGAGTGCCTTAAAGCCCGCTGAAAATTGGGGACCGAGTGATCCAGTGCACAATGCTGATTGGAGGGCAATGAAAATGGCTGCACGCAAAGACAAAATTCCGGTGAATTTTGCATCAACTGTATCTGCTGCATATCAAAACCAGTCGTACAAGGAAGATGTATTTTGAAATCATCTGAATGCAGATTTTAGATATATTGAAGTTTACAATCTTACTATGTTTTATACTTATTAAATGACTTAATGGAACATCGCATTTTTTATTTCGTTTCATTGTTTTAATGACAGTATCATGTGCCTTATATTATTTCTGTGATATAGCAGTTTTTGTACGAATTCAAAGAATGCAGATAGTTTTCAATAAAATATGGAGACGAATTTGAGAAACTGTATTTTATTTAAGATTGTACAGAGCTCCCAAGAATTATCTTTGCAATTTAAAGTTTTGATGCATTAGATTCTAAGCTGTACACAGAAGACGCCGCTTAATGCGATTACGGTTAATGTTATCATTCGGATATTTTATTTAAGATTAAAACAGAGCTCCCAAGAATTATCTTTGCAATTTAAAGTTTTGATGCATTAGATTCTTAGCTGTATACAGAAGACGCCGTTTAACGCGATTGCGGTTAATGTTATCATTCTGATATTTTATTTAAGATTGTACAGAGCTCCCAAGAATTGTTTTTACAATTTAAAGTTTTAATGCATTAGATACTAAATCTGTATACAGAAGACGCCGCTTAATGCGATTACGGTTAATGTTATCATTCGGATATTTTATTTAAGATTGTACAGAGCTCCCAAGAATTATCTTTGCAATTTAAAGTTTTGATGCATTTGATTCTAATCTGTATACAGAAGACGCCGTTTAACGCGATTGCGGTTAATGTTATCATTCTGATATTTTATTTAAGATTGTACAGAGCTCCCAAGAATTGTTTTTACAATTTAAAGTTTTAATGCATTAGATTCTAAAGCTGTATACATAAGACGCCGCTTAATTCGACTGCGGATAATGTTATCATTCGGATATTTTATTTAAGGTTGTACAGAGCTCCCAAGAATTATCTTTGCAATTTAAAGTTTTAATGCATTAGATTCTAAGCTGTATACAGAAGACGCCGTTTAACGCGATTGTTATCAGAATGATAACTTTAATGTTATCATTCTGATATTTTATTTAAGATTGTACAAGTGACAAGTGACGGAGGACGTGACCACCACCCCTTACTATTAAGTTAATTAGCATAGTGTCACGCCCGCCCTTATCTTGAGTATGACCCGTGATGCCTCATGGGTGGCTCGCACCGCGCGCCCAACCCAACGCCTGGACCGTCCGGTTGGTAGTTCTACGAATCTAATGCCACCGGGTTGACGCTCATTCTTACTGCCCAGGTCCAGTATTCATTGAATAACCAAATAGTTAAGTAGTACTTGGCCGAACTGGGCTGAAATATATTTGCTTGTAACATACAATTTCCGAATTGGTGCATGCCTGTGTACAGATATTACAAATTACATACCTGTGTGTGTGCACCTTACATTTTTGTACATAATACATTTCGATGCTTGTTAACAGTCACATGCTCATGAGAGTACAAATTACATAATACATTTAGATACTTGTAGCTGACACATGAGTATGATATTACAAATTACAATTAAATACATGACATGTTGGTATGCTTGTTACAGACAAATGGGCATGAGAAATGCTTTTGTTGGCTGTCAGTGTGCTAGCATGTGCATAGTTTTACCCGGAGTTATGCTGCTGAATATCTGAGATTATTACTTAATTTTTTTTTCCGGTGATTGATACCTTGAGGTATCGCTCTCAGTGTAGGCGAATATTGTCTTTGCTGGGTGCGTTTTGCACAGACCATTTCATGTTAGATATTCATTAATGGGTTACACTTGGCATATTTCAGTGCCCATGTCCATTAGCTTTTTTATGATCTTTACTATAGCCTTGCTGTGATAGTTGTGCTTAATTAGGAACCTTCTAAAGGCCTGCTCGTTGTTCTGCGGGTACGGAAAGTGCATTCCTTCTGTAAGCGGGCACTGATACAAATAGTGTTCTGCTGTGCCCAATTCACCGCAGCTGCATTGTTCTGAGTTTGATATTCCAAATCTCGCAAAGTAAGCAGGAAAGGGCCCATGCCCTGTAATATAGTATACCATTTGCGGCCGTGTCATTATGAATTCAGAGTCTACTTTGGGCAGCAGTGCATGGGCTCGGCGGCCGGTGTCCGGATTGTCCCACGCCGTCTGCCATAGTAAGTGAGTTGCATCTCTCAATTTCCATTTGAGGTAGGACACTGGCTGCGGTATTTCTATCTGTGCGGCCTCCATGTTCTCGGCGGCTTCCTTAGCTAATCTATCAGCTGTCTCATTGCCGGAGTTTCCGACATGAGCTCTCGTCCATTCCAATGTTATTCTCATTTCTTGGTTTCGACGTAAGTTTTCCTGTATACCCTCTATGATTGGGGAGCTGTGGGCGGGATTGAGGACAGCATGCAGGGTTGATTGACTGTCCGTAATGACACGACTGCAGGGGCGTTCCCGATGTATAATATCTTGTATTGCGTTACTGATGGCAGTGGCCTCGCTTTGGAATACGCTGTTCTGCGCTGTTAGGTGCCCCTTCCATAGATTGACAATATTATCGCCTTGGAATGCCACATATGCGCAGCCGACCCTTTCATCGATCTTGGAGCCGTCTGTATAGTAAGTATATGCGGCTTTAGCGGATCTTAGATTCTGCCGAAAGTTGACGTGTACTCCAGTGCCATGCTGCGCGGGATGCGTGTCAAGGCGATTGAGGGACTGCTCTATTTCGTCTGCCGTAAATGTTTCCTCACCGTATTGTACTACCTGCCCCAGCTGTCTGATGGATTGATATACTACTTCCTTCTCGACACTAATGTGTAGAGGTAGCAGGCCTGCCAGGACTGTCAGCGCATTGGTTGGCGACGTTCTAAAAGCCCTCGTTATGTTTAACAGGAATGGCCTTTGAAGACTCTGCAGGTGCTTCACCTTTCTCCCTTGCATCGGTAAGGCCCAGACAGCTGCACCATACGTCACGATCTTTTCTGTGACAGTTGAGTATAATATCTTAAGTATGTGAGGGTTGATTCCCCAACGATAACCCTTCATCATTTTAAGCTGCTGTGCTATGCTGGCGGTGCGTTTTTTTAACGAGAGCACATGTGGCATCCAGTTGAGCTTATCATCAAATATAATTCCTAGATATTTTAGTTCTCGCTTGATGGCGAGACGCTCCCTTTTTCGGTATTAATAACACCTGTGATTTTTCTTCCGCTATCTGCAGTTTGAGTTCGGCACACCTCGCTTGGAAAAGGTCGCATGATTCTTGACAATTACGTTGTAACTGTTCTCTCGAGTGGCCCTGTACCAATAATGCCGTGTCATCAGCATATGCTATGATTTTTGTATGGCTTGGCCACTGCTCTGTTAAGATGCTATTAAACGTCAGATTCCATAAGAAGGGTCCCGCGCAGGATCCCTGCGGGCACCCTCTTGTCTGCTTTTTGTGCAGGAAACCTTTGTTATGCGGCAGGATTAGCTGTCGTTCCGAGAGGTAATTTTCTAATGTCCGATAGATGTTGGCCGGACAGCGTGATTTCCTTAGGGCTTTCAGAATTGCCGGCCACCACAGCGTATCAAAGGCGCTTTTTAGGTCGACTGAGATAAACGCAGTGTGGTGTCCGGATAGCCTATTTTGCACAATGGTCTCTTTTACCTTCATAAGAGCATGAATGGTAGATTTGCCCGTGCGGAACCCATATTGGTTCGCGCTCAGGTAATTACTGATGTGGAGGTGGTGCCTAAGCCTATTCATTAATAGTTTTTCATATGTTTTTCCTAATGCCGAGAGTAGACATATCGGTCTGTAGGCATTAGCCTGCTTCGGATCCTTGTTTTTTTTAGGAAGAAGATGACCTGGCCAATTTTGAAGCACCTGGGGAACGTGCCAGTATTCAGCAGCTTGTTAAACAGATCTTTGAACAAGGTGATGTTGGTTCTCACTATAACTTTAATGATACGGTAGTCTACACCGTCCGGCCCAGGTGCTTTCTTTTGCGGCAGGCATCTTAGTACTTGTAATATCTCTTGGCTTGTAAAGTTGACATCCTCTGCTGTGTTTACCTCCGTGGTGTCTTGTCTGATTGTCTGGTGAGCCAATGTATCCTCTGAGGGATCGTCCTTTGCAAAAACTGTGCTAAAGATTTCTGCTAACGTGGCTTCCATTGGTTGTTCCGTGTGATCAGAGACAGGTAGAAGATGGAAAGAAGCTGGTTTGAAAAGTTTGCTAGTGGCAATTTTATGATGAATGCCGTAAACTTCTGTGTTGTCTGTGAAAAATCTTCTCCAGCTGTCTAGCTTGGCTTGCACGATCATGCGTTTGTACCGTGCTCTCTCTCGCTGGAAAGTAATGAGCGTGTTAGATTGTATATTGTTACGGCGCTCCTGTTTTAAACGTCGTCTGAGGGCGCGACATTTTTGCTGCTGCTCTCTGAGATTTCTATTCCACCAGCTGAGACCCGTGACCTTTTGTAGTCTTCCGGATTGGCAACAGCTCGTTGCATACTGTCCTTATTGTGGACATCAGGTTGCTTGTGATGTCGTGGAGTTCTTCAGTTGTTGTTGCCTGTGCTATCATTTCATTGTAGGGGGCAATTCGTGGTTTTATTGCTAATATAAACGGTCTCACCTTGCTGCCTGGTAGATTGTATCTTTCGATGATTGTTGTGGCTGTATCACTGGCTATTGAGAATCTTATATAGTTATGGTCCGAGAGGCTTATGTCTTCTACTACTGTCCAGTCATGTATCATTTGCGCAATCTGCAGTGTAGCGACTGTGAGATCGGGCCATCCCCTGGAGTGGATACGATCGAAGGTAGGTGCCGCGTCTTGATTGTTGACCACACTCAGATTACTGCTTGACAAAAAGTCTTCTAGCATTCTCCCTTTTGGATCTGTACTGGCATATCCCCAGGTGGAGCTATGCGCATTAAAGTCTCCAGCGCATAATATGTTGAGGGACGTGTGTCGCTGCAGTAGCTGTTGCATCTGCTGAATAGCTGTCTCTAGGTCTGCTGACGGTGGTGAGTAGAGAGATATCAGGATGACCGTTAAATTTTGCACTTCCAGGAGTACTGCGACAAAGTCTCGTTCCACCGTAATGATAACCGGCGTCCAAGCTGGGTTACAATTGATGATAATTGCTCGGGGTGGTTCATTTTTGTCTACTTTTTGATATACCGTCCATTGGAGAGGGTATCCAACTGCTTTTCCTTTTAGGCAGTAGGGTTCCTGAGCGAAGATCATGTCAACCCCTTCTGTTGCCGCGTAGTTGGCCGCTTGCGCCGTAGCTGCCTTGGCGTACTGCAAGTTAATCTGGAGATACCTTATGGGCGTTTTTGTAGTGATATTGTCTGCATTAGTGTCAGTTTGTTGATGTGGGCAGTTATCGTTTTCACTGTTTGACAATGCTGGTGTGACTGTGGGCTGTGGACTGTTCGATTGTGTGTTGGTGCTGCCTGATTGATTCTCTTCAGTATTCAGTAGCGCTTCTGACCTTATCGACTTCTCGTTGGTAGATTGCACACTCCGTTGAATATGCGGGGTGGTGGAAGTTAAACCTGGTACCCAGCTTACAGTTTGCGTCTCCGCAATTAATACAGGATGGTTGTTCAGCTCTACAGTCTCTAGTTGCATGTCTGCCTGAGCAGAATCCGCAGAAAATCTTTGTGGATCTACAGTTATCCTGGCTATGGCCAAACTGCTGGCAGCGGTAGTATCTCCGTATTCCCAGGAATTCTGAGATGCCATGCGCCTGCCAGGCAGTGAATATTCTTCTGGTCTTGATAGCAGTTGTAAATCCCTCGGGGGAGCACTCAATGATCCACTTGACTTTCTGTGGGCGTCGCCGCGCAGACGGAAGAGTGCCTTATAGTGCTTGTGGGATGTACCAGTAGTTGCGCTAAGCTCTGAGATGAGCTCTTCGGGCTTGGTATTCTCTCCGACATTATGTACCGCTATTCTTGGTTGGCGGCGCTTCTTCTTTTGTAGTTCAAGATCTATATCTACTCTCTGTAGATGCTCTTGTAGTTTTTCTACTTCCTCCGCCGTGTCGCAGTAGACTTTTAGACCTCCCTGCGGCACAGGCTGTATGCTCTTCACTGCTACCGGAATCTGATCGAGCGGAGCCTTGTCTTGCAAGACTTTCCGTAATTCACCTGTAGGCCTTTTGGTCTTTGGTTTTATGATTAGGCTTGGCTTACAGTTCTTTCTTAATATCTCTGCGAAGCTAGGTGCTGTATTCACTGCTGGTTGTTGAGGCACCTGGTCACCTGTTGGCGGTTGTGCGGAAGGCGGTGAATTATGTACGACACCACAGCAAACAAATGTAGAGGTGTTTGATCCGACCTCTGCTACTGGTGGTTTCGGTTGATATTCCGGTCCCTCTAATACAAGGCCTTGTAGAGCAGACAGTGAGTTCTTCAGTCTGTCCCAGAGTTCTAGGGGGAGTAGGTACCTACCGCTTCGGTGAGTGTCTGTGATGTTGCGAATTTCCACAACTAGGGCTTCTATCCGTTCCTGTGTCGTTAGGTTTGGTTCCAGTGTTTCCTCTGTATTCAGTGACGTATTGTTGCTGACTTCTTCCGAGAGTGCGGACGAGCGCGTCATCTCAAGATGATTAATTTGTATGCACTATACTGCTGATGCTAAAACATGCAGTTGTTGTCCCTATTATTGCTAAAAATTACTTGCTATGTCAGTAGAACTTGATGCTTTGTACACTACCCACCGTAATGTGCGATGTTATTCACTGTGGGTTACACTGATTCTTGAGAATTATGCTCAATTTATTAGTGCTAATTCTTGAGCGCTATGCACTATTGACTTCACTATTCTTGAACACTACGCACTGTTGTTATACCTGCATTTAAAATTCAGGGCACGGGGAACCTGTTGTTTCAAATATAGCGTGCAAATTATAATTGGTACTTGGAGTTGCACAAAATATAACTTTTCACTATTGACGTAAGGATCACTATGCACTAATATTGCTCACTACTTGATCTAATTTGTTGCACTAGAACGCAATTTTGCACCATGATATTAAAAGCACTATGCACTATTCCTTCAGGCCTGTGTACGATACTATGCACTGTGATACTAGATACTAATATTACTTCTCGGGCACTATGCACTAGTATAACACTGATATGCACTAGTATAGCTCTATGCACTAGTATAACACTGATATTACACTATGCAGAACACTTGCACATTTACTTAATTATAGCACGAATTGCAAAGTAGATAATAATGATATTTTGCATAAGGAAAAATACTCTTCTTTACACTGATATTACACTATGCAGAACATTGATATTACACTACGCAGGGCACTTTACACAGCTCTATGCACTAGCATAACACTGAAATTACACTGTGCAGAACACTTGCACATTTACTTAATTTGTGGCACTGATTGTAAGGAAGAAGATAATGATATTTTCTATAGGCGAAAATACTCTTCTTTACACTGATAATACACTATGCAGAACACTGATATTGCACTATGCAGAACACTTGAGCATTTACTTAATTATGGTACTGAATGCAAAGTAGAAAATAATGATATTTTGTATAGGCAAAAATACTCTTCAATACGTACATAAAATTATTACAAAAGAACAGGTATGTAATTATTACAGTAATACCAAGAGTAAACGTTAATTAATGAGAAGACTGTTAATAATCTAAAGCTTCGCTTATAGGATTTGTGAAAATTACACACTTCTTTTATGCTATTATAAATAGAATTATGCAATACAAAATAGTTGTAACTACTTAATATGTCAGTAAATAGGAAACCATAGTAAATGCGTAATTAGCAGTGTTAATTAAACAGTTAGCATTAAACAAGTTTAGAGCTGGCTAGCTATTTAGATCTGGCTATAGAATTTAAAATTATGCAATACATGATATTTGCAACTGATCAATATGTCCATGAATAAGAAACCAGAGTAAATGCGTAATTAGCAATCCATTAAAAATTTTAGTATTAAGCAAATTTAGGGCTAACCAGCGCTTATGAGGTTAATTATTGTCGCTTAAATGTCCTGTTAATGATGAAACCTTTTAAAATCCTACCTTGGCAGATTATTTTTTTCCCCTTTTTTTGTGTTCTATCTGTCCTTCATTTGTACAGGCATCAGTTATTTAATGAGTAATCCAATGGTTTATGCACAGAGAATATTAGCACAGAACACTTAATTATTTACACGTTAATCACACACTTTCCGTAATAAATCCGTATCTCGGAAGTATCTGTAATCCACACTACTTGTGAGAACACTGCTTTACACTATTATGTCACTTGTAAGAAGCACAGTCCCAATTAACTCCTTTTAATTTGCAGCGCACTGCGAAAGAAAGTTCATTCACTACAGCTGAAGTCCATTAAATCCGAAAAATTCGTATCTCAGGAACTTATTGTCCGATCTGTTACAAATTTTTAATCTTGGTAATCGGAAGATGCCACTTGATGATTCCCGTTGGTATTAAGACGATAGATTAATTAACGGCGAAGTTAATCAATCTGCTGATGGAGCTCCACTAGGAAAGAATTCGGCAGGTGCGAATAGCCTTGACGATTGCACGGGGTCGCGTCGGGGGGTAGCAGATGAATCGCGGCTGCAAAAACTACCGACGATTTTCGAATATGGCACTAGACGAAATTAATCTTTAAAAATTAATTACTCCGGATCCACTATGACTATGTTATTGAAACTTATATCGTTGTGATCCTCTGAAAACGATCTTTCTAATGATATAACTTGATTGACGCTGGGATCAACGTCGGCTTCTTGATGGATATGACAAGTTGCCCGTAGATGCACGTTGCGAGAAATGCTGCGGTAAAACGTTAATTACGTCGTAATTAATGATCCAAAGCACTCAGGAACAAAAATTTAATATCGGCGTAATCCTCAGGATGTCAGCTTCATGATGCAACAACTTTTGGCGCTGTATGTGCAAAACTTCCGCTGATATAAATCCAAACTGAGGAGCGACGTGACAACTCGAGGCAGGATACTTCGCTTACAGCGGAAACCTTTAAGATTGTACAGAGCTCCCAAGAATTATCTTTGCAATTTAAAGTTTTGATGCATTAGATTCTAAGCTGTATACAGAAGACGCCGTTTAACGCGATTGCGGTTAATGTTATCATTCTGATATTTTATTTAAGATTGTACAGAACTCCCAAGAATTATTTTTACAATTTAAAGTTTTAATGCATTAGATTTTAAAGCTGTATACATAAAACGCCGCTTAATGCGATTACGGTTAATGTTATCATTCGGATATTTTATTTAAGGTTGTACAGAGCTCCCAAGAATTATCTTTGAAATTTAAAGTTTTAAAGCATTAGATTCTAAAGCTGTATACATAAGACTGTAATACATAAGCTGTACATAAGACTGTACATAAGCTGTATACATAAGACGCCGCTTAATGCGATTGCGGTTAATGTTATCATTCGGATATTTTATTTAAGGTTGTACATAGCTCCCAAGAATTATTTTTACAATTTAAAGTTTTAATACATTAGATTCTAAAGCTGTATACATAAGACGCCGCTTAATGCGATTGCGGTTAATATTATCATTCGGATATTTTATTTAAGGTTGTACAGAGCTCCCAAGAATTATCTTTGCAATTTAAAGTTTTGATGCATTAGATAGTAAGCTGTATACAGAAGATGCCGTTAAACGCGATTGCGGTTAATGTTATCATTCTTATATTCTATTTAAGACTGTACAGAGCTCCCAAGAATTATCTTTGCATTTAAAGTTTTGATGCATTAGATTCTAAGCTGTATACAGAAGACGCCGTTTAACGCGATTGCGGTTAATGTTATCATTCTGAAATTTTATTTAAGATTGTACAGAGCTCCCAAGAATTATTTTTACAATTTAAAGTTTTAATGCATTAGATTCTAAAACTGTATACAGAAGATGCCGTTCAACGCGATTGCGGTTAATGTTATCATACTTATATTCTATTTCAGATTGTACATAGCTCCCAAGAATTATGTTTGCAATTTAAATTTTTAATGCATTAGATTCTAAGCCGTAAATAGAAGACGCCGCTTAAAGCGATTGCGGTTAATGTTATCATTCGGATATTTTATTCAAGGTTGTACAGAGCTCCCAAGATTACAATTTAAAGTTTTAGTGCATTAGATTCTAAAGCTGTATACATAAGACGCCGCTTAATGCGATTGCGGTTAATGTTATCATTCGGATATTTTATTTAAGGTTGTACAGAGCTCCCAAGAATTATCTTTGCAATTTAAAGTTTTGATGCATTAGATTCTAAGCTGTATACAGAAGACGCCGTTTAACGCGATTGCGGTTAATGTTATCATTCTGAAATTTTTTTTTTAAGATTGTATAGAGCTCCCAAGAATTATTTTTACAATTTAAAGTTTTAACGCATTAGATTCTAAAACTGTATACAGAAGATGCCGTTCAACGCGATTGCGGTTAATGTTATCATTCTTATATTCTATTTCAGATTGTACATAGCTCCCAAGAATTATGTTTGCAATTTAAATTTTTAATGCATTAGATTCTAAGCCGTAAATAGAAGACGCCGCTTAAAGCGATTGCGGTTAATGTTATAATTCGGATATTTTATTTAAGGTTGTACAGAGCTGCCAAGATTACAATTTAAAGTTTTAGTGCATTAGATTCTAAAGCTGTATACATAAGACGCCGCTTAATGCGATTGTGGTTAATGTTATCATTCGGATATTTTATTTAAGGTTGTACAGAGCTCCCAAGAATTATCTTTGAAATTTAAAGTTTTAATGCATTAGATTCTAAAGCTGTATACATAAGACGCCGCTTAATGCGATTGCGGTTAATGTTATCATTCGGATATTTTATTTAAGGTTGAGGCCCACCAGCGGCCGAGCGGTAAAGACGCTGAACACTGGTAGTTCGGTCTGAGGTTCGAATCCCGCGAACGGGCTGGCTGCATGGGCGTTTTCGTGGTTTTCCCCATGTGTAACGTGTATACGAGCCAGTTTCCCTTAGAAAGTCCTCCACGAAAGGCATCCCTCCCTTTAGGCAGATAGCCCTCGTGTGCTTTGCCATAATTAAATACACCACACCACCACACCACTTATTTAAGGTTGTACATAGCTCCCAAGAATTATTTTTACAATTTAAAGTTTTAATACATTAGATTCTAAAGCTGTATACATAAGACGCCGCTTAATGCGATTGCGGTTAATGTTATCATTCTGATATTTTAAAGATTGTACAGAGCTCTCAAGAATTATCTTTGCAATTTAAAGTTTTGATGCATTAGGTTCTAAGCTGTATACAGAAGGTGCCGTTTAACGCGATTGCGGTTAATGTTATCATTCTGATATTTTATTTAAGATGGTACAGAGTTCCGAAGAATTATTTTTACAATTTAAAGTTTTAATGCATTAGATTCTAAAGCTGTATACATAAGTCGCCGCTTAATGCGATTGTGGTTAATGTTATCATTCGGATATTTTATTTGAGGTTGTACAGAGCTCCCAAGAATTATCTTTGCAATTTAAAGTTTTGCTGCATTAGATTCTAAGCTGTATACAGAAGACGCCGTTTAACGCGATTGCGGTTAATGTTATCATTCTGATATTTTAAAGATTGTACAGAGCTCTCAAGAATTATCTTTGCAATTTAAAGTTTTGATGCATTAGGTTCTAAGCTGTATACAGAAGGTGCCGTTTAACGCGATTGCGGTTAATGTTATCATTCTTATATTCTATTTCAGGTTATACAGAGCTCCCAAGAATTATCTTTGCAATTTAAAGTTTTGACCCATAATCCTGCAAATCCAACAGACATTTCATAGCAACCAGCAATCTAACATCAAGCTAAAATGGGTAAGAGGCCACTCTGGGATCGCAGGCAATGAGATGGCAGATCAACTGGCCAATGAGGCAGCAATCAGCAATAATGCACAGGCTGTCTCAGCACTAATCCCGCCGTCATTTTTAAAAAGACAACTAAGAGACATAGGGAATAAACAATGGCAACACGAATGGGAGAATGGAGATACCGGCAGAAGGACTTTCGAGTTCTACACTGTAGTAGATAAAGAACGCTTACAGGCCATACCCCCTTTAGTAGACTATATCACGGGGCATGGCCCTTTTCCCACCTTCTTTTATAAGCGTGCTATTTCCATGACAGAAGCGTGTGTGTGTGGGGAAATTGGCTCCCCCGACTACTACGTGTTCAACTGTAGCCTCATGACGAGCCATCACCTACCATATCCCACTACGGATATACTACCTTACAAGAGGTTCATCATCAAACACGCACCTGCGATAAGAAATATATGTAAAATTATACAGCAGCTGAGCGCTCTAGGGCAGGATGTCTGCCAACCATCATAGGAATAATAACATACACAGCGCAATAATTCTATGTCTCTATTGTAACTTAGCAGGTGTTATGTCTAAAATTGTAAATATGTAAGTGTATAAGTAACTGTGTAATGTAAGTAATGTAAGTAATAGTGTAATGTAAGTAATTTAATCAATGAGTGTAATACGTCATACTATGTGTACTTTTAACATAACGTAATCGGTAATGTAGTCATTAGCGCGTGCCCCATGTGTATTATTTTAAGTAACGCATATATGATTATAAGGCAAAGTATGTGTGCCTATCTTGTTATATATCATAATGTCATTTAAGAAGTAATAGCAATAATGTAAACTATAAGTAATCCAGTTATAAAGCAACTTAGCAAGTTCGCAATACCATTAGCTTAACGTAGTATACAGTCAGGTTATAACTGTAATAAGTGTAGATTAATGTCATGCATTATGTATGTGTAGTCTAATGTCATGTGAAGTGTAAGTATGTATGTACTAATTCATGCAAGTATTATGTATAAGTTTAATGTCATGTCATATCATGTATGTAATGTTATGTTTCATGTATGCATTGTGGCCTATGAACAACCAGGACAACCATTAACATAAGAATCTGTACAGAACCAATGTCAAACTGGAATAGCCCTTGTATGGCCATGTAAACTTTTTCATGAAGGCTCAGTAACTCCCGGTGCGCCCTTGTGGGACCCCAGGGAGTTCTTGTATCTATATAGGGGAGGGCGTGGGACATATGCCTGTTTACCTCCGTTAAACACCAGGCGTCCCCGTCCTCCGTCACCTGTCACCTGCATTAGATTCTAAGCTGTATACAGAAGACGCCGTTTAAAGCGATTGCGGTTAATGTTATCATTCTGAAATTTTATTTAAGATTGTACACAGCTCCCAAGAATTATCTTTGCAATTTAAAGTTTTGATGCATTAGATTCTAAGCTGTATACAGAAGGTGCCGTTTAACGCGATTGCGGTTAATGTTATCATTCTGATATTTTAAAGATTGTACAGAGCTCAAATGAATTATTTTTACAATTTAAAGTTTTAATGCATTAGATTCTACAGCTGTATACATAAGACGCCGCTTAATGCGATTGCGGTTAATGTTATCATTCGGATATTTTATTTAAGGTTGTACAGAGCTCCCAAGAATTATCTTTGCAATTTAAAGTTTTGATGCATTAGATTCTAAGCTGTATACAGAAGACGCCGTTTAACGCGATTGCGGTTAATGTTATCATTCTGATATTTTAAAGATTGTACAGAGCTCTCAAGAATTATCTTTGCAATTTAAAGTTTTGATGCATTAGGTTCTAAGCTGTATACAGAAGGTGCCGTTTAACGCGATTGCGGTTAATGTTATCATTCTGATATTTTATTTAAGATTGTACAGAGTTCCGAAGAATTATTTTTACAATTTAAAGTTTTAATGCATTAGATTCTAAAGCTGTATACATAAGACGCCGCTTAATGCGATTGCGGTTAATATTATCATTCTTATATTCTATTTCAGGTTATACAGAGCTCCCAAAAATTATCTTTGCAATTTAAAGTTTTGACCCATAATCCTGCAAATCCAACAGACATTTCATAGCAACCAGCAATCTAACATCAAGCTAAAATGGGTAAGAGGCCACTCTGGGATCGCAGGCAATGAGATGGCAGATCAACTGGCCAATGAGGCAGCAATCAACAATAATGCACAGGCTGTCTCAGCACTAATCCCGCCGTCATTTTTAAAAAGACAACTAAGAGACATAGGGAATAAACAATGGCAACACGAATGGGAGAATGGAGATACCGGCAGAAGGACTTTCGAGTTCTACCCTGTAGTAGATAAAGAACGCTTACAGGCCATACCCCCTTTAGTAAACTATATCACGGGGCATGGCCCTTTTCCCACCTTCATTTATAAGCGTGCTATTTCCATGAGAGAAGCGTGTGTGTGTGGGGAAATTGGCTCCCCCGACTACTACGTGTTCAACTGTAGCCTCATGACGAGCCATCACCTACCATATCCCACTACGGATATAGTACCTTACAAGAGGTTCATCATCAAACACGCACCTGCGATAAGAAATATATGTAAAATTATACAGCAGCTGAGCGCTCTAGGGCAGGATGTCTGCCAACCATCATAGGAATAATAACATACACAGCGCAATAATTCTATGTCTCTATTGTAACTTAGCAGGTGTTATGTCTAAAATTGTAAATATGTAAGTGTATAAGTAACTGTGTAATGTAAGTAATGTAAGTAATAGTGTAATGTAAGTAATTTAATCAATGAGTGTAATACGTCATACTATGTGTACGTTTAACATAACGTAATCGGTAATGTAGTCATTAGCGCGTGCCCCATGTGTATTATTTTAAGTAACGCATATATGATTATAAGGCAAAGTATGTGTGCCTATCTTGTTATATATCATAATGTCATTTAAGAAGTAATAGCAATAATGTAAACTATAAGTAATCCAGTTATAAAGCAACTTAGCAAGTTCGCAATACCATTAGCTTAACGTAGTATACAGTCAGGTTATAACTGTAATAAGTGTAGATTAATGTCATGCATTATGTATGTGTAGTCTAATGTCATGTGAAGTGTAAGTATGTATGTACTAATTCATGCAAGTATTATGTATAAGTTTAATGTCATGTCATATCATGTATGTAATGTTATGTTTCATGTATGCATTGTGGCCTATGAACAACCAGGACAACCATTAACATAAGAATCTGTACAGAACCAATGTCAAACTTGAATAGCCCTTGTATGGCCGTGTAAAATTTTTCATGAAGGCTCAGTAACTCCCGGTGCGCCCTTGTGGGACCTCAGGGAGTTCTTGTATCTATATAGGGGAGGGCGTGGGACATATGCCTGTTTACCTCCGTTAAACACCAGGCGTCCCCGTCCTCCGTCACCTGTCACCTGCATTAGATTCTAAGCTGTATACAGAAGACGCCGTTTAAAGCGATTGCGGTTAATGTTATCATTCTGAAATTTTATTTAAGATTGTACACAGCTCCCAAGAATTATCTTTGCAATTTAAAGTTTTGATGCATTAGATTCTAAGCTGTATACAGAAGGTGCCGTTTAACGCGATTGCGGTTAATGTTATCATTCTGATATTTTAAAGATTGTACAGAGCTCAAAAGAATTATTTTTACAATTTAAAGTTTTAATGCATTAGATTCTACAGCTGTTTACATAAGACGCCGCTAATTGCGATTGCGGTTAATGTTATCATTCGGATATTTTATTTAAGGTTGTACAGAGCTCCCAAGAATTATCTTTGCAATTTAAAGTTTTGATGCATTAGATTCTAAGCTGTATACAGAAGACGCCGTTTAACGCGATTGCGGTTAATGTTATCATTCTGATATTTTAAAGATTGTACAGAGCTCAAAAGAATTATTTTTACAATTTAAAGTTTTAATGCATTAGATTCTACAGCTGTATACATAAGACGCCGCTTAATGCGATTGCGGTTAATGTTATCATTCGGATATTTTATTTAAGGTTGTACAGAGCTCCCAAGAATTATCTTTGCAATTTAAAGTTTTGATGCATTAGATTCTAAGCTGTATACAGGAGATGCCGTTTAACGCGATTGCGGTTAATGTTATCATTATGATATTTTATTTAAGATCTCCCAAGAATTATTTCATTTGTTCAGAGCTCCCAAGAATTATTTTTGGAATTTCAAGTTTTAATGCATTAGATTCTAAGCTGTATACAGAAGACGCCGTTTAACGCGATTGCGGTTAATGTTATCATTCTGATATTTTAAAGATTGTACAGAGCCCAAAAGAATTATTTTTACAATTTAAAGTTTTAATGCATTAGATTCTAAGCCGTATATAGAAGACGCCGCTTAATGCGTTTGCGGATAATGTTATCATTCGGATATTTTATTTCAGATTGTGCATAGCTCCCAAGAATTATGTTTGCAACTTAAATTTTTAATGCATTAGATTCTAAGCCGTAAATAGAAGACGCCGCTTAATGCGATTGCGGTTAATGTTATCATTCGGATATTTTATGTAAGGTTGTACAGAGCTACCAAGTTTACAATTTAAAGTTTTAGTGCATTAGATTTTAAAGCTGTATACATAAAACGCCGCTTAATGCGATTACGGTTAATGTTATCATTCGGATATTTTATTAAAGGTTGTACAGAGCTCCCAAGAATTATCTTTGAAATTTAAAGTTTTAATGCATTAGATTTTAAAGCTGTATACATAAAACGCCGCTTAATGCGATTACGGTTAATGTTATCATTCGGATATTTTATTAAAGGTTGTACAGAGCTCCCAAGAATTATCTTTGAAATTTAAAGTTTTAATGCATTAGATTCTAAAGCTGTATACATAAGACGCCGCTTAATGCGATTGCGGTTAATGTTATCATTCGGATATTTTATTTAAGGTTGTACATAGCTCCCAAGAATTATTTTTACAATTTAAAGTTTTAATACATTAGATTCTAAAGCTGTATACATAAGACGCCGCTTAATGCGATTGCGGTTAATGTTATCATTCTGATACTTTAAAGATTGTACAGAGCTCCCAAGAATTATCTTTGCAATTTAAAGTTTTGATGCATTAGGTTCTAAGCTGTATACAGAAGGTGCCGTTTAACGCGATTGCGGTTAATGTTATCATTCTGATATTTTATTTAAGATTGTACAGAGTTCCGAAGAATTATTTTTACAATTTAAAGTTTTAGTGCATTAGATTCTAAAGCTGTATACATAAGTCGCCGCTTAATGCGATTGTGGTTAATATTATCATTCGGATATTTTATTTGAGGTTGTACAGAGCTCCCAAGAATTATATTTGCAATTTAAAGTTTTGATGCATTAGATTCTAAGCTGTATACAGAAGACGCCGTTTAACGCGATTGCGGTTAATGTTATCATTCTGATATTTTAAAGATTGTACAGAGCTCTCAAGAATTATCTTTGCAATTTAAAGTTTTGATGCATTAGGTTCTAAGCTGTATACAGAAGGTGCCGTTTAACGCGATTGCGGTTAATGTTATCATTCTGATATTTTATTTAAGATTGTACAGAGTTCCGAAGAATTATTTTTACAATTTAAAGTTTTAATGCATTAGATTCTAAAGCTGTATACATAAGACGCCGCTTAATGCGATTGCGGTTAATATTATCATTCTTATATTCTATTTCAGGTTATACAGAGCTCCCAAAAATTATCTTTGCAATTTAAAGTTTTGACCCATAATCCTGCAAATCCAACAGACATTTCATAGCAACCAGCAATCTAACATCAAGCTAAAATGGGTAAGAGGCCACTCTGGGATCGCAGGCAATGAGACGGCAGATCAACTGGCCAATGAGGCAGCAATCAACAATAATGCACAGGCTGTCTCAGCACTAATCCCGCCGTCATTTTTAAAAAGACAACTAAGAGACATAGGGAATAAACAATGGCAACACGAATGGGAGAATGGAGATACCGGCAGAAGGACTTTCGAGTTCTACCCTGTAGTAGATAAAGAACGCTTACAGGCCATACCCCCTTTAGTAAACTATATCACGGGGCATGGCCCTTTTCCCACCTTCATTTATAAGCGTGCTATTTCCATGAGAGAAGCGTGTGTGTGTGGGGAAATTGGCTCCCCCGACTACTACGTGTTCAACTGTAGCCTCATGACGAGCCATCACCTACCATATCCCACTACGGATATAGTACCTTACAAGAGGTTCATCATCAAACACGCACCTGCGATAAGAAATATATGTAAAATTATACAGCAGCTGAGCGCTCTAGGGCAGGATGTCTGCCAACCATCATAGGAATAATAACATACACAGCGCAATAATTCTATGTCTCTATTGTAACTTAGCAGGTGTTATGTCTAAAATTGTAAATATGTAAGTGTATAAGTAACTGTGTAATGTAAGTAATGTAAGTAATAGTGTAATGTAAGTAATTTAATCAATGAGTGTAATACGTCATACTATGTGTACGTTTAACATAACGTAATCGGTAATGTAGTCATTAGCGCGTGCCCCATGTGTATTATTTTAAGTAACGCATATATGATTATAAGGCAAAGTATGTGTGCCTATCTTGTTATATATCATAATGTCATTTAAGAAGTAATAGCAATAATGTAAACTATAAGTAATCCAGTTATAAAGCAACTTAGCAAGTTCGCAATACCATTAGCTTAACGTAGTATACAGTCAGGTTATAACTGTAATAAGTGTAGATTAATGTCATGCATTATGTATGTGTAGTCTAATGTCATGTGAAGTGTAAGTATGTATGTACTAATTCATGCAAGTATTATGTATAAGTTTAATGTCATGTCATATCATGTATGTAATGTTATGTTTCATGTATGCATTGTGGCTTATGAACAACCAGGACAACCATTAACATAAGAATCTGTACAGAACCAATGTCAAACTTGAATAGCCCTTGTATGGCCGTGTAAAATTTTTCATGAAGGCTCAGTAACTCCCGGTGCGCCCTTGTGGGACCCCAGGGAGTTCTTGTATCTATATAGGGGAGGGCGTGGGACATATGCCTGTTTACCTCCGTTAAACACCAGGCGTCCCCGTCCTCCGTCACCTGTCACCTGCATTAGATTCTAAGCTGTATACAGAAGACGCCGTTTAAAGCGATTGCGGTTAATGTTATCATTCTGAAATTTTATTTAAGATTGTACACAGCTCCCAAGAATTATCTTTGCAATTTAAAGTTTTGATGCATTAGATTCTAAGCTGTATACAGAAGGTGCCGTTTAACGCGATTGCGGTTAATGTTATCATTCTGATATTTTAAAGATTGTACAGAGCTCAAAAGAATTATTTTTACAATTTAAAGTTTTAATGCATTAGATTCTACAGCTGTTTACATAAGACGCCGCTAATTGCGATTGCGGTTAATGTTATCATTCGGATATTTTATTTAAGGTTGTACAGAGCTCCCAAGAATTATCTTTGCAATTTAAAGTTTTGATGCATTAGATTCTAAGCTGTATACAGAAGACGCCGTTTAACGCGATTGCGGTTAATGTTATCATTCTGATATTTTAAAGATTGTACAGAGCTCAAAAGAATTATTTTTACAATTTAAAGTTTTAATGCATTAGATTCTACAGCTGTATACATAAGACGCCGCTTAATGCGATTGCGGTTAATGTTATCATTCGGATATTTTATTTAAGGTTGTACAGAGCTCCCAAGAATTATCTTTGCAATTTAAAGTTTTGATGCATTAGATTCTAAGCTGTATACAGGAGATGCCGTTTAACGCGATTGCGGTTAATGTTATCATTATGATATTTTATTTAAGATCTCCCAAGAATTATTTCATTTGTTCAGAGCTCCCAAGAATTATTTTTGGAATTTCAAGTTTTAATGCATTAGATTCTAAGCTGTATACAGAAGACGCCGTTTAACGCGATTGCGGTTAATGTTATCATTCTGATATTTTAAAGATTGTACAGAGCCCAAAAGAATTATTTTTACAATTTAAAGTTTTAATGCATTAGATTCTAAGCCGTATATAGAAGACGCCGCTTAATGCGTTTGCGGATAATGTTATCATTCGGATATTTTATTTCAGATTGTGCATAGCTCCCAAGAATTATGTTTGCAACTTAAATTTTTAATGCATTAGATTCTAAGCCGTAAATAGAAGACGCCGCTTAATGCGATTGCGGTTAATGTTATCATTCGGATATTTTATGTAAGGTTGTACAGAGCTACCAAGTTTACAATTTAAAGTTTTAGTGCATTAGATTTTAAAGCTGTATACATAAAACGCCGCTTAATGCGATTACGGTTAATGTTATCATTCGGATATTTTATTAAAGGTTGTACAGAGCTCCCAAGAATTATCTTTGAAATTTAAAGTTTTAATGCATTAGATTTTAAAGCTGTATACATAAAACGCCGCTTAATGCGATTACGGTTAATGTTATCATTCGGATATTTTATTAAAGGTTGTACAGAGCTCCCAAGAATTATCTTTGAAATTTAAAGTTTTAATGCATTAGATTCTAAAGCTGTATACATAAGACGCCGCTTAATGCGATTGCGGTTAATGTTATCATTCGGATATTTTATTTAAGGTTGTACATAGCTCCCAAGAATTATTTTTACAATTTAAAGTTTTAATACATTAGATTCTAAAGCTGTATACATAAGACGCCGCTTAATGCGATTGCGGTTAATGTTATCATTCTGATACTTTAAAGATTGTACAGAGCTCCCAAGAATTATCTTTGCAATTTAAAGTTTTGATGCATTAGGTTCTAAGCTGTATACAGAAGGTGCCGTTTAACGCGATTGCGGTTAATGTTATCATTCTGATATTTTATTTAAGATTGTACAGAGTTCCGAAGAATTATTTTTACAATTTAAAGTTTTAGTGCATTAGATTCTAAAGCTGTATACATAAGTCGCCGCTTAATGCGATTGTGGTTAATATTATCATTCGGATATTTTATTTGAGGTTGTACAGAGCTCCCAAGAATTATATTTGCAATTTAAAGTTTTGATGCATTAGATTCTAAGCTGTATACAGAAGACGCCGTTTAACGCGATTGCGGTTAATGCTATTCTGATATTTTAAAGATTGTACAGAGCTCTCAAGAATTATCTTTGCAATTTAAAGTTTTGATGCATTAGGTTCTAAGCTGTATACAGAAGGTGCCGTTTAACGCGATTGCGGTTAATGTTATCATTCTGATATTTTATTTAAAATTGTACAGAGTTCCGAAGAATTATTTTTACAATTTAAAGTTTTAATGCATTAGATTCTAAAGCTGTATACATAAGACGCCGCTTAATGCGATTGCGGTTAATATTATCATTCTTATATTCTATTTCAGGTTATACAGAGCTCCCAAGAATTATCTTTGCAATTTAAAGTTTTGACCCATACTCCTGCAAATCCAACAGATATTTCATAGCAACCAGCAATCTAACATCAAGCTAAAATGGGTAAGAGGCCACTCTGGGATCGCAGGCAATGAGATGGCAGATCAACTGGCCAATGAGGCAGCAATCAACAATAATGCACAGGCTGTCTCAGCACTAATCCCGCCGTCATTTTTAAAAAGACAACTAAGAGACATAGGGAATAAACAATGGCAACACGAATGGGAGAATGGAGATACCGGCAGAAGGACTTTCGAGTTCTACCCTGTAGTAGATAAAGAACGCTTACAGGCCATACCCCGTTTAGTAAACTATATGACGGGGCATGGCCCTTTTCCCACCTTCTTTTATAAGCGTGCTATTTCCATGACAGAAGCGTGTGTGTGTGGAGAAATTGGCTCCCCCGACTACTACGTGTTCAACTGTAGCCTCATGACGAGCCATCACCTACCATATCCCACTACGGATATACTACCTTACAAGAGGTTCATCATCAAACACGCACCTGCGATAAGAAATATATGTAAAATTATACAGCAGCTGAGTGCTCTAGGGCAGGATGTCTGCCAACCATCATAGGAATAATAACATACACAGCGCAATAATTCTATGTCTCTATTGTAACTTAGCAGGTGTTATGTCTAAAATTGTAAATATGTAAGTGTATAAGTAACTGTGTAATGTAAGTAATGTAAGTAATAGTGTAATGTAAGTAATTTAATCAATGAGTGTAATACGTCATACTATGTGTACTTTTAACATAACGTAATCGGTAATGTAGTCATTAGCGCGTGCCCCATGTGTATTATTTTAAGTAACGCATATATGATTATAAGGCAAAGTATGTGTGCCTATCTTGTTATATATCATAATGTCATTTAAGAAGTAATAGCAATAATGTAAACTATAAGTAATCCAGTTATAAAGCAACTTAGCAAGTTCGCAATACCATTAGCTTAACGTAGTATACAGTCAGGTTATAACTGTAATAAGTGTAGATTAATGTCATGCATTATGTATGTGTAGTCTAATGTCATGTGAAGTGTAAGTATGTATGTACTAATTCATGCAAGTATTATGTATAAGTTTAATGTCATGTCATATCATGTATGTAATGTTATGTTTCATGTATGCATTGTGGCTTATGAACAACCAGGACAACCATTAACATAAGAATCTGTACAGAACCAATGTCAAACTGGAATAGCCCTTGTATGGCCATGTAAACTTTTTCATGAAGGCTCAGTAACTCCCGGTGCGCCCTTGTGGGACCCCAGGGAGTTCTTGTATCTATATAGGGGAGGGCGTGGGACATATGCCTGTTTACCTCCGTTAAACACCAGGCGTCCCCGTCCTCCGTCACCTGTCACCTGCATTAGATTCTAAGCTGTATACAGAAGACGCCGTTTAAAGCGATTGCGGTTAATGTTATCATTCTGAAATTTTATTTAAGATTGTACACAGCTCCCAAGAATTATCTTTGCAATTTAAAGTTTTGATGCATTAGATTCTAAGCTGTATACAGAAGGTGCCGTTTAACGCGATTGCGGTTAATGTTATCATTCTGATATTTTAAAGATTGTACAGAGCTCAAAAGAATTATTTTTACAATTTAAAGTTTTAATGCATTAGATTCTACAGCTGTATACATAAGACGCCGCTTAATGCGATTGCGGTTAATGTTATCATTCGGATATTTTATTTAAGGTTGTACAGAGCTCCCAAGAATTATCTTTGCAATTTAAAGTTTTGATGCATTAGATTCTAAGCTGTATACAGGAGATGCCGTTTAACGCGATTGCGGTTAATGTTATCATTATGATATTTTATTTAAGATCTCCCAAGAATTATTTCATTTGTTCAGAGCTCCCAAGAATTATTTTTGTAATTTCAAGTTTTAATGCATTAGATTCTAAGCTGTATACAGAAGACGCCGTTTAACGCGATTGCGGTTAATGTTATCATTCTGATATTTTAAAGATTGTACAGAGCCCAAAAGAATTATTTTTACAATTTAAAGTTTTAATGCATTAGATTCTAAGCCGTATATAGAAGACGCCGCTTAATGCGTTTGCGGATAATGTTATCATTCGGATATTTTATTTCAGATTGTGCATAGCTCCCAAGAATTATGTTTGCAACTTAAATTTTTAATGCATTAGATTCTAAGCCGTAAATAGAAGACGCCGCTTAATGCGATTGCGGTTAATGTTATCATTCGGATATTTTATGTAAGGTTGTACAGAGCTACCAAGTTTACAATTTAAAGTTTTAGTGCATTAGATTTTAAAGCTGTATACATAAAACGCCGCTTAATGCGATTACGGTTAATGTTATCATTCGGATATTTTATTAAAGGTTGTACAGAGCTCCCAAGAATTATCTTTGAAATTTAAAGTTTTAATGCATTAGATTTTAAAGCTGTATACATAAAACGCCGCTTAATGCGATTACGGTTAATGTTATCATTCGGATATTTTATTAAAGGTTGTACAGAGCTCCCAAGAATTATCTTTGAAATTTAAAGTTTTAATGCATTAGATTCTAAAGCTGTATACATAAGACGCCGCTTAATGCGATTGCGGTTAATGTTATCATTCGGATATTTTATTTAAGGTTGTACATAGCTCCCAAGAATTATTTTTACAATTTAAAGTTTTAATACATTAGATTCTAAAGCTGTATACATAAGACGCCGCTTAATGCGATTGCGGTTAATGTTATCATTCTGATACTTTAAAGATTGTACAGAGCTCCCAAGAATTATCTTTGCAATTTAAATTTTGATGCATTAGGTTCTAAGCTGTATACAGAAGGTGCCGTTTAACGCGATTGCGGTTAATGTTATCATTCTGATATTTTATTTAAGATTGTACAGAGTTCCGAAGAATTATTTTTACAATTTAAAGTTTTAGTGCATTAGATTCTAAAGCTGTATACATAAGTCGCCGCTTAATGCGATTGTGGTTAATATTATCATTCGGATATTTTATTTGAGGTTGTACAGAGCTCCCAAGAATTATATTTGCAATTTAAAGTTTTGATGCATTAGATTCTAAGCTGTATACAGAAGACGCCGTTTAACGCGATTGCGGTTAATGCTATTCTGATATTTTAAAGATTGTACAGAGCTCTCAAGAATTATCTTTGCAATTTAAAGTTTTGATGCATTAGGTTCTAAGCTGTATACAGAAGGTGCCGTTTAACGCGATTGCGGTTAATGTTATCATTCTGATATTTTATTTAAGATTGTACAGAGTTCCGAAGAATTATTTTTACAATTTAAAGTTTTAATGCATTAGATTCTAAAGCTGTATACATAAGACGCCGCTTAATGCGATTGCGGTTAATATTATCATTCTTATATTCTATTTCAGGTTATACAGAGCTCCCAAGAATTATCTTTGCAATTTAAAGTTTTGACCCATACTCCTGCAAATCCAACAGATATTTCATAGCAACCAGCAATCTAACATCAAGCTAAAATGGGTAAGAGGCCAATCTGGGATCGCAGGCAATGAGATGGCAGATCAACTGGCCAATGAGGCAGCAATCAACAATAATGCACAGGCTGTCTCAGCACTAATCCCGCCGTCATTTTTAAAAAGACAACTAAGAGACATAGGGAATAAACAATGGCAACACGAATGGGAGAATGGAGATACCGGCAGAAGGACTTTCGAGTTCTACCCTGTAGTAGATAAAGAACGCTTACAGGCCATACCCCGTTTAGTAAACTATATGACGGGGCATGGCCCTTTTCCCACCTTCTTTTATAAGCGTGCTATTTCCATGACAGAAGCGTGTGTGTGTGGAGAAATTGGCTCCCCCGACTACTACGTGTTCAACTGTAGCCTCATGACGAGCCATCACCTACCATATCCCACTACGGATATACTACCTTACAAGAGGTTCATCATCAAACACGCACCTGCGATAAGAAATATATGTAAAATTATACAGCAGCTGAGTGCTCTAGGGCAGGATGTCTGCCAACCATCATAGGAATAATAACATACACAGCGCAATAATTCTATGTCTCTATTGTAACTTAGCAGGTGTTATGTCTAAAATTGTAAATATGTAAGTGTATAAGTAACTGTGTAATGTAAGTAATGTAAGTAATAGTGTAATGTAAGTAATTTAATCAATGAGTGTAATACGTCATACTATGTGTACTTTTAACATAACGTAATCGGTAATGTAGTCATTAGCGCGTGCCCCATGTGTATTATTTTAAGTAACGCATATATGATTATAAGGCAAAGTATGTGTGCCTATCTTGTTATATATCATAATGTCATTTAAGAAGTAATAGCAATAATGTAAACTATAAGTAATCCAGTTATAAAGCAACTTAGCAAGTTCGCAATACCATTAGCTTAACGTAGTATACAGTCAGGTTATAACTGTAATAAGTGTAGATTAATGTCATGCATTATGTATGTGTAGTCTAATGTCATGTGAAGTGTAAGTATGTATGTACTAATTCATGCAAGTATTATGTATAAGTTTAATGTCATGTCATATCATGTATGTAATGTTATGTTTCATGTATGCATTGTGGCTTATGAACAACCAGGACAACCATTAACATAAGAATCTGTACAGAACCAATGTCAAACTGGAATAGCCCTTGTATGGCCATGTAAACTTTTTCATGAAGGCTCAGTAACTCCCGGTGCGCCCTTGTGGGACCCCAGGGAGTTCTTGTATCTATATAGGGGAGGGCGTGGGACATATGCCTGTTTACCTCCGTTAAACACCAGGCGTCCCCGTCCTCCGTCACCTGTCACCTGCATTAGATTCTAAGCTGTATACAGAAGACGCCGTTTAAAGCGATTGCGGTTAATGTTATCATTCTGAAATTTTATTTAAGATTGTACACAGCTCCCAAGAATTATCTTTGCAATTTAAAGTTTTGATGCATTAGATTCTAAGCTGTATACAGAAGGTGCCGTTTAACGCGATTGCGGTTAATGTTATCATTCTGATATTTTAAAGATTGTACAGAGCTCAAAAGAATTATTTTTACAATTTAAAGTTTTAATGCATTAGATTCTACAGCTGTATACATAAGACGCCGCTTAATGCGATTGGGGTTAATGTTATCATTCGGATATTTTATTTAAGGTTGTACAGAGCTCCCAAGAATTATCTTTGCAATTTAAAGTTTTGATGCATTAGATTCTAAGCTGTATACAGGAGATGCCGTTTAACGCGATTGAGGTTAATGTTATCATTCTGATATTTTATTTAAGATCTCCCAAGAATTATTTCATTTGTTCAGAGCTCCCAAGAATTATTTTTGGAATTTCAAGTTTTAATGCATTAGATTCTAAGCCGTATATAGAAGACGCCGCTTAATGCGTTTGCGGATAATGTTATCATTCGGATATTTTATTTCAGATTGTGCATAGCTCCCAAGAATTATGTTTGGAACTTAAATTTTTAATGCATTAGATTCTAAGCCGTAAATAGAAGACGCCGCTTAATGCGATTGCGGTTAATGTTATCATTCGGATATTTTATGTAAGGTTGTACAGAGCTCCCAAGTTTACAATTTAAAGTTTTAGTGCATTAGATTCTAAAGCTGTATACATAAGACGCCGCTTAATGCGATTACGGTTAATGTTATCATTCGGATATTTTATTTAAGGTTGTACAGAACTCCCAAGGATTATCTTTGAAATTTAAAGTTTTAATGCATTAGATTCTAAAGCTGTATACATAAGACGCCGCTTAATGCGATTGCGGTTAATGTTATCATTCGGATATTTTATTTAAGGTTGTACATAGCTCCCAAGAATTATTTTTACAATTTAAAGTTTTAATACATTAGATTCTAAAGCTGTATACATAAGACGCCGCTTAATGCGATTGCGGTTAATGTTATCATTCTGATACTTTAAAGATTGTACAGAGCTCCCAAGAATTATCTTTGCAATTTAAAGTTTTGATGCATTAGGTTCTAAGCTGTATACAGAAGGTGCCGTTTAACGCGATTGCGGTTAATGTTATCATTCTGATATTTTATTTAAGATTGTACAGAGTTCCGAAGAATTATTTTTACAATTTAAAGTTTTAGTGCATTAGATTCTAAAGCTGTATACATAAGTCGCCGCTTAATGCGATTGTGGTTAATGTTATCATTCGGATATTTTATTTGAGGTTGTACAGAGCTCCCAAGAATTATATTTGCAATTTAAAGTTTTGATGCATTAGATTCTAAGCTGTATACAGAAGACGCCGTTTAACGCGATTGCGGTTAATGCTGTTCTGATATTTTAAAGATTGTACAGAGCTCTCAAGAATTATCTTTGCAATTTAAAGTTTTGATGCATTAGGTTCTAAGCTGTATACAGAATGTGCCGTTTAACGCGATTGCGGTTAATGTTATCATTCTGATATTTTATTTAAGATTGTACAGAGTTCCGAAGAATTATTTTTACAATTTAAAGTTTTAATGCATTAGATTCTAAAGCTGTATACATAAGACGCCGCTTAATGCGATTGCGGTTAATATTATCATTCTTATATTCTATTTCAGGTTATACAGAGCTCCCAAGAATTATCTTTGCAATTTAAAGTTTTGACCCATAATCCTGCAAATCCAACAGACATTTCATAGCAACCAGCAATTTAACATCAAGCTAAAATGGGTAAGAGGCCACTCTGGGATCGCAGGCAATGAGATGGCAGATCAACTGGCCAATGAGGCAGCAATCAACAATAATGCACAGGCTGTCTCAGCACTAATCCCGCCGTCATTTTTAAAAAGACAACTAAGAGACATAGGGAATAAACAATGGCAACACGAATGGGAGAATGGAGATCCCGGCAGAAGGACTTTCGAGTTCTACCCTGTAGTAGATAAAGAACGCTTACAGGCCATACCCCCTTTAGTAAACTATATGACGGGGCATGGCCCTTTTCCCACCTTCTTTTATAAGCGTGGTATTTCCATGACAGAAGCGTGTGTGTGTGGAGAAATTGGCTCCCCCGACTACTACGTGTTCAACTGTAGCCTCATGACGAGCCATCACCTACCATATCCCACTACGGATATACTACCTTACAAGAGGTTCATCATCAAACACGCACCTGCGATAAGAAATATATGTAAAATTATACAGCAGCTGAGCGCTCTAGGGCAGGATGTCTGCCAACCATCATAGGAATAATAACATACACAGCGCAATAATTCTATGTCTCTATTGTAACTTAGCAGGTGTTATGTCTAAAATTGTAAATATGTAAGTGTATAAGTAACTGTGTAATGTAAGTAATGTAAGTAATAGTGTAATGTAAGTAATTTAATCAATGAGTGTAATTCGTCATACTATGTGTACTTTTAACATAACGTAATCGGTAATGTAGTCATTAGCGCGTGCCCCATGTGTATTATTTTAAGTAACGCATATATGATTATAAGGCAAAGTATGTGTGCCTATCTTGTTATATATCATAATGTCATTTAAGAAGTAATAGCAATAATGTAAACTATAAGTAATCCAGTTATAAAGCAACTTAGCAAGTTCGCAATACCATTAGCTTAACGTAGTATACAGTCAGGTTATAACTGTAATAAGTGTAGATTAATGTCATGCATTATGTATGTGTAGTCTAATGTCATGTGAAGTGTAAGTATGTATGTACTAATTCATGCAAGTATTATGTATAAGTTTAATGTCATGTCATATCATGTATGTAATGTTATGTTTCATGTATGCATTGTGGCTTATGAACAACCAGGACAACCATTAACATAAGAATCTGTACAGAACCAATGTCAAACTGGAATAGCCCTTGTATGGCCATGTAAACTTTTTCATGAAGGCTCAGTAACTCCCGGTGCGCCCTTGTGGGACCCCAGGGAGTTCTTGTATCTATATAGGGGAGGGCGTGGGACATATGCCTGTTTACCTCCGTTAAACACCAGGCGTCCCCGTCCTCCGTCACCTGTCACCTGCATTAGATTCTAAGCTGTATACAGAAGACGCCGTTTAAAGCGATTGCGGTTAATGTTATCATTCTGAAATTTTATTTAAGATTGTACACAGCTCCCAAGAATTATCTTTGCAATTTAAAGTTTTGATGCATTAGATTCTAAGCTGTATACAGAAGGTGCCGTTTAACGCGATTGCGGTTAATGTTATCATTCTGATATTTTAAAGATTGTACAGAGCTCAAAAGAATTATTTTTACAATTTAAAGTTTTAATGCATTAGATTCTACAGCTGTATACATAAGACGCCGCTTAATGCGATTGCGGTTAATGTTATCATTCGGATATTTTATTTAAGGTTGTACAGAGCTCCCAAGAATTATCTTTGCAATTTAAAGTTTTGATGCATTAGATTCTAAGCTGTATACAGGAGATGCCGTTTAACGCGATTGAGGTTAATGTTATCATTCTGATATTTTATTTAAGATCTCCCAAGAATTATTTCATTTGTTCAGAGCTCCCAAGAATTATTTTTGGAATTTCAAGTTTTAATGCATTAGATTCTAAGCCGTATATAGAAGACGCCGCTTAATGCGTTTGCGGATAATGTTATCATTCGGATATTTTATTTCAGATTGTGCATAGCTCCCAAGAATTATGTTTGGAACTTAAATTTTTAATGCATTAGATTCTAAGCCGTAAATAGAAGACGCCGCTTAATGCGATTGCGGTTAATGTTATCATTCGGATATTTTATGTAAGGTTGTACAGAGCTCCCAAGTTTACAATTTAAAGTTTTAGTGCATTAGATTCTAAAGCTGTATACATAAGACGCCGCTTAATGCGATTACGGTTAATGT
Source organism: Stegodyphus dumicola (assembly GCF_044657685.1). NCBI lineage: Eukaryota > Metazoa > Arthropoda > Arachnida > Araneae > Eresidae > Stegodyphus > Stegodyphus dumicola. Next base: position 158,696,122 of record NC_140770.1, read on the forward strand.
TATCATTCGGATATTTTATTTAAGGTTGTACAGAACTCCCAAGGATTATCTTTGAAATTTAAAGTTTTAATGCATTAGATTCTAAAGCTGTATACATAAGACGCCGCTTAATGCGATTGCGGTTAATGTTATCATTCGGATATTTTATTTAAGGTTGTACATAGCTCCCAAGAATTATTTTTACAATTTAAAGTTTTAATACATTAGATTCTAAAGCTGTATACATAAGACGCCGCTTAATGCGATTGCGGTTAATGTTATCATTCTGATACTTTAAAGATTGTACAGAGCTCCCAAGAATTATCTTTGCAATTTAAAGTTTTGATGCATTAGGTTCTAAGCTGTATACAGAAGGTGCCGTTTAACGCGATTGCGGTTAATGTTATCATTCTGATATTTTATTTAAGATTGTACAGAGTTCCGAAGAATTATTTTTACAATTTAAAGTTTTAGTGCATTAGATTCTAAAGCTGTATACATAAGTCGCCGCTTAATGCGATTGTGGTTAATGTTATCATTCGGATATTTTATTTGAGGTTGTACAGAGCTCCCAAGAATTATATTTGCAATTTAAAGTTTTGATGCATTAGATTCTAAGCTGTATACAGAAGACGCCGTTTAACGCGATTACGGTTAATGCTATTCTGATATTTTAAAGATTGTACAGAGCTCTCAAGAATTATCTTTGCAATTTAAAGTTTTGATGCATTAGGTTCTAAGCTGTATACAGAAGGTGCCGTTTAACGCGATTGCGGTTAATGTTATCATTCTGATATTTTATTTAAGATTGTACAGAGTTCCGAAGAATTATTTTTACAATTTAAAGTTTTAATGCATTAGATTCTAAAGCTGTATACATAAGACGCCGCTTAATGCGATTGCGGTTAATATTATCATTCTTATATTCTATTTCAGGTTATACAGAGCTCCCAAGAATTATCTTTGCAATTTAAAGTTTTGACCCATAATCCTGCAAATCCAACAGACATTTCATAGCAACCAGCAATCTAACATCAAGCTAAAATGGGTAAGAGGCCACTCTGGGATCGCAGGCAATGAGATGGCAGATCAACTGGCCAATGAGGCAGCAATCAACAATAATGCACAGGCTGTCTCAGCACTAATCCCGCCGTCATTTTTAAAAAGACAACTAAGAGACATAGGGAATAAACAATGGCAACACGAATGGGAGAATGGAGATCCCGGCAGAAGGACTTTCGAGTTCTACCCTGTAGTAGATAAAGAACGCTTACAGGCCATACCCCCTTTAGTAAACTATATGACGGGGCATGGCCCTTTTCCCACCTTCTTTTATAAGCGTGCTATTTCCATGACAGAAGCGTGTGTGTGTGGAGAAATTGGCTCCCCCGACTACTACGTGTTCAACTGTAGCCTCATGACGAGCCATCACCTACCATATCCCACTACGGATATACTACCTTACAAGAGGTTCATCATCAAACACGCACCTGCGATAAGAAATATATGTAAAATTATACAGCAGCTGAGCGCTCTAGGGCAGGATGTCTGCCAACCATCATAGGAATAATAACATACACAGCGCAATAATTCTATGTCTCTATTGTAACTTAGCAGGTGTTATGTCTAAAATTGTAAATATGTAAGTGTATAAGTAACTGTGTAATGTAAGTAATGTAAGTAATAGTGTAATGTAAGTAATTTAATCAATGAGTGTAATACGTCATACTATGTGTACTTTTAACATAACGTAATCGGTAATGTAGTCATTAGCGCGTGCCCCATGTGTATTATTTTAAGTAACGCATATATGATTATAAGGCAAAGTATGTGTGCCTATCTTGTTATATATCATAATGTCATTTAAGAAGTAATAGCAATAATGTAAACTATAAGTAATCCAGTTATAAAGCAACTTAGCAAGTTCGCAATACCATTAGCTTAACGTAGTATACAGTCAGGTTATAACTGTAATAAGTGTAGATTAATGTCATGCATTATGTATGTGTAGTCTAATGTCATGTGAAGTGTAAGTATGTATGTACTAATTCATGCAAGTATTATGTATAAGTTTAATGTCATGTCATATCATGTATGTAATGTTATGTTTCATGTATGCATTGTGGCTTATGAACAACCAGGACAACCATTAACATAAGAATCTGTACAGAACCAATGTCAAACTGGAATAGCCCTTGTATGGCCATGTAAACTTTTTCATGAAGGCTCAGTAACTCCCGGTGCGCCCTTGTGGGACCCCAGGGAGTTCTTGTATCTATATAGGGGAGGGCGTGGGACATATGCCTGTTTACCTCCGTTAAACACCAGGCGTCCCCGTCCTCCGTCACCTGTCACCTGCATTAGATTCTAAGCTGTATACAGAAGACGCCGTTTAAAGCGATTGCGGTTAATGTTATCATTCTGAAATTTTATTTAAGATTGTACACAGCTCCCAAGAATTATCTTTGCAATTTAAAGTTTTGATGCATTAGATTCTAAGCTGTATACAGAAGGTGCCGTTTAACGCGATTGCGGTTAATGTTATCATTCTGATATTTTAAAGATTGTACAGAGCTCAAAAGAATTATTTTTACAATTTAAAGTTTTAATGCATTAGATTCTACAGCTGTATACATAAGACGCCGCTTAATGCGATTGCGGTTAATGTTATCATTCGGATATTTTATTTAAGGTTGTACAGAGGTCCCAAGAATTATCTTTGCAATTTAAAGTTTTGATGCATTAGATTCTAAGCTGTATACAGGAGATGCCGTTTAACGCGATTGAGGTTAATGTTATCATTCTGATATTTTATTTAAGATCTCCCAAGAATTATTTCATTTGTACAGAGCTCCCAAGAATTATTTTTGGAATTTCAAGTTTTAATGCATTAGATTCTAAGCCGTATATAGAAGACGCCGCTTAATGCGTTTGCGGATAATGTTATCATTCGGATATTTTATTTCAGATTGTGCATAGCTACCAAGAATTATGTTTGGAACTTAAATTTTTAATGCATTAGATTCTAAGCCGTAAATAGAAGACGCCGCTTAATGCGATTGCGGTTAATGTTATCATTCGGATATTTTATGTAAGGTTGTACAGAGCTCCCAAGTTTACAATTTAAAGTTTTAGTGCATTAGATTCTAAAGCTGTATACATAAGACGCCGCTTAATGCGATTACGGTTAATGTTATCATTCGGATATTTTATTTAAGGTTGTACAGAACTCCCAAGGATTATCTTTGAAATTTAAAGTTTTAATGCATTAGATTCTAAAGCTGTATACATAAGACGCCGCTTAATGCGATTGCGGTTAATGTTATCATTCGGATATTTTATTTAAGGTTGTACATAGCTCCCAAGAATTATTTTTACAATTTAAAGTTTTAATACATTAGATTCTAAAGCTGTATACATAAGACGCCGCTTAATGCGATTGCGGTTAATGTTATCATTCTGATTCTTTAAAGATTGTACAGAGCTCCCAAGAATTATCTTTGCAATTTAAAGTTTTGATGCATTAGGTTCTAAGCTGTATACAGAAGGTGCCGTTTAACGCGATTGCGGTTAATGTTATCATTCTGATATTTTATTTAAGATTGTACAGAGTTCCGAAGAATTATTTTTACAATTTAAAGTTTTAGTGCATTAGATTCTAAAGCTGTATACATAAGTCGCCGCTTAATGCGATTGTGGTTAATGTTATCATTCGGATATTTTATTTGAGGTTGTACAGAGCTCCCAAGAATTATATTTGCAATTTAAAGTTTTGATGCATTAGATTCTAAGCTGTATACAGAAGACGCCGTTTAACGCGATTACGGTTAATGCTATTCTGATATTTTAAAGATTGTACAGAGCTCTCAAGAATTATCTTTGCAATTTAAAGTTTTGATGCATTAGGTTCTAAGCTGTATACAGAAGGTGCCGTTTAACGCGATTGCGGTTAATGTTATCATTCTGATATTTTATTTAAGATTGTACAGAGTTCCGAAGAATTATTTTTACAATTTAAAGTTTTAATGCATTAGATTCTAAAGCTGTATACATAAGACGCCGCTTAATGCGATTGCGGTTAATATTATCATTCTTATATTCTATTTCAGGTTATACAGAGCTCCCAAGAATTATCTTTGCAATTTAAAGTTTTGACCCATAATCCTGCAAATCCAACAGACATTTCATAGCAACCAGCAATCTAACATCAAGCTAAAATGGGTAAGAGGCCACTCTGGGATCGCAGGCAATGAGATGGCAGATCAACTGGCCAATGAGGCAGCAATCAACAATAATGCACAGGCTGTCTCAGCACTAATCCCGCCGTCATTTTTAAAAAGACAACTAAGAGACATAGGGAATAAACAATGGCAACACGAATGGGAGAATGGAGATCCCGGCAGAAGGACTTTCGAGTTCTACCCTGTAGTAGATAAAGAACGCTTACAGGCCATACCCCCTTTAGTAAACTATATGACGGGGCATGGCCCTTTTCCCACCTTCTTTTATAAGCGTGCTATTTCCATGACAGAAGCGTGTGTGTGTGGAGAAATTGGCTCCCCCGACTACTACGTGTTCAACTGTAGCCTCATGACGAGCCATCACCTACCATATCCCACTACGGATATACTACCTTACAAGAGGTTCATCATCAAACACGCACCTGCGATAAGAAATATATGTAAAATTATACAGCAGCTGAGCGCTCTAGGGCAGGATGTCTGCCAACCATCATAGGAATAATAACATACACAGCGCAATAATTCTATGTCTCTATTGTAACTTAGCAGGTGTTATGTCTAAAATTGTAAATATGTAAGTGTATAAGTAACTGTGTAATGTAAGTAATGTAAGTAATAGTGTAATGTAAGTAATTTAATCAATGAGTGTAATACGTCATACTATGTGTACTTTTAACATAACGTAATCGGTAATGTAGTCATTAGCGCGTGCCCCATGTGTATTATTTTAAGTAACGCATATATGATTATAAGGCAAAGTATGTGTGCCTATCTTGTTATATATCATAATGTCATTTAAGAAGTAATAGCAATAATGTAAACTATAAGTAATCCAGTTATAAAGCAACTTAGCAAGTTCGCAATACCATTAGCTTAACGTAGTATACAGTCAGGTTATAACTGTAATAAGTGTAGATTAATGTCATGCATTATGTATGTGTAGTCTAATGTCATGTGAAGTGTAAGTATGTATGTACTAATTCATGCAAGTATTATGTATAAGTTTAATGTCATGTCATATCATGTATGTAATGTTATGTTTCATGTATGCATTGTGGCTTATGAACAACCAGGACAACCATTAACATAAGAATCTGTACAGAACCAATGTCAAACTGGAATAGCCCTTGTATGGCCATGTAAACTTTTTCATGAAGGCTCAGTAACTCCCGGTGCGCCCTTGTGGGACCCCAGGGAGTTCTTGTATCTATATAGGGGAGGGCGTGGGACATATGCCTGTTTACCTCCGTTAAACACCAGGCGTCCCCGTCCTCCGTCACCTGTCACCTGCATTAGATTCTAAGCTGTATACAGAAGACGCCGTTTAAAGCGATTGCGGTTAATGTTATCATTCTGAAATTTTATTTAAGATTGTACACAGCTCCCAAGAATTATCTTTGCAATTTAAAGTTTTGATGCATTAGATTCTAAGCTGTATACAGAAGGTGCCGTTTAACGCGATTGCGGTTAATGTTATCATTCTGATATTTTAAAGATTGTACAGAGCTCAAAAGAATTATTTTTACAATTTAAAGTTTTAATGCATTAGATTCTACAGCTGTATACATAAGACGCCGCTTAATGCGATTGCGGTTAATGTTATCATTCGGATATTTTATTTAAGGTTGTACAGAGGTCCCAAGAATTATCTTTGCAATTTAAAGTTTTGATGCATTAGATTCTAAGCTGTATACAGGAGATGCCGTTTAACGCGATTGAGGTTAATGTTATCATTCTGATATTTTATTTAAGATCTCCCAAGAATTATTTCATTTGTACAGAGCTCCCAAGAATTATTTTTGGAATTTCAAGTTTTAATGCATTAGATTCTAAGCCGTATATAGAAGACGCCGCTTAATGCGTTTGCGGATAATGTTATCATTCGGATATTTTATTTCAGATTGTGCATAGCTCCCAAGAATTATGTTTGGAACTTAAATTTTTAATGCATTAGATTCTAAGCCGTAAATAGAAGACGCCGCTTAATGCGATTGCGGTTAATGTTATCATTCGGATATTTTATGTAAGGTTGTACAGAGCTCCCAAGTTTACAATTTAAAGTTTTAGTGCATTAGATTCTAAAGCTGTATACATAAGACGCCGCTTAATGCGATTACGGTTAATGTTATCATTCGGATATTTTATTTAAGGTTGTACAGAACTCCCAAGGATTATCTTTGAAATTTAAAGTTTTAATGCATTAGATTCTAAAGCTGTATACATAAGACGCCGCTTAATGCGATTGCGGTTCATGTTATCATTCGGATGTTTTATTTAAGGTTGTACAGAGCTTCCAAGAATTATCTTTACATTTTAAAGTTTTTATGCATTAGATTCTAAGCCGTATATAGAAGACGCCTCTTAATGCGTTTGCGGTTAATATTATCATTCGGATATTTTATTTAAGGTTGTACAGAGCTCCCAAGAATTATCTTTGCAATTTAAAGTTTTGATGCATTAGATAGTAAGCTGTATACAGAAGATGCCGTTCAACGCGATTGCGGTTAATGTTATCATTCTTATATTCTATTTAAGATTATACAGAGCTCCCTAGAATTATCTTTGCATTTAAAGTTTTGATGCATTAGATTCTAAGCTGTATACAGAAAACGCCGTTTAACGCGATTGCGGTTAATGTTATCATTCTGAAATTTTATTTAAGATTGTACAGAGCTCCCAAGAATTATCTTTGCAATTTAAAGTTTTGATGCATTAGATTCTAAGCTGTATACAGAAGACGCCGTTTAACGCGATTGCGGTTAATGTTATCATTCTGATATTTTATTTAAGATTGTACAGAGCTCCCAAGAATTATTTTTACAATTTAAAGTTTTAATGCATTAGATTCTAAAACTGTATACACAAGATGCCGTTCAGCGCGATTGCGGTTAATGTTATCATTCTTATATTCTATTTCAGATGTACATAGCTCCCAAGAATTATGTTTGCAATTTAAATTTTTAATGCATTAGATTCTAAGCCGTAAATAGAAGACGCCGCTTAATGCCATTGCGGTTAATGTTATCATTCGGATATTTTTTTTAAGTTTGTACAGAGCTTCCAAGAATTATTTTTACAATTTAAAGTTTTAATGCATTAGATTCTAAAGCTGTATACATAAGACGCCGCTTAACGCGATTGCGGTTCATGTTATCATTCGGATATTTTATTTAAGGTTGTAGAGAGCTCCCAAGAATTATGTTTGCAATTTAAATTTTTAATGCATTAGATTCTAAGCCGTAAATAGAAGACGCCGCTTAATGCGATTGCGGTTAATGTTATCATTCGGACATTTTATTTAAGTTTGTACAGAGCTCCCAAGTTTACAATTTAAAGTTTTAGAGCATTAGATTCTAAAGCTGTATACATAAGACGCCGCTTAATGCGATTGCGGTTAATGTTATCATTCGGATATTTTATTTAAGGTTGTACAGAGCTCCCAAGAATTATCTTTGCAATTTAAAGTTTTGATGGATTGGATTCTAAGCTGTATACAGAAGGTGCCGTTTACGCGATTGCGGTTAATGTTATCATTATGATATTTTATTTAAGATTATACAGAGCTCCCAAGAATTATATTTGCAATTTAAAGTTTTGCTGCATTAGATTCTAAGCTGTATACAGAAGGTGCCGTTTAACGCGATTGCGGTTAATGTTTTCATTCTGATATTTTATTTAAGATTGTACAGAGTCCCGAAGAATTATTTTTACAATTTAAAATTTTAATGCATTAGATTCTAAAGCTGTATACATAAGACGCCGCTTAATGCGATTGTGGTTAATGTTATCATTCGGATATTTTATTTAAGGTTGTACAGAGCTCCCAAGAATTATATTTGCAATTTAAAGTTTTGCTGCATTAGATTCTAAGCTGTATACAGAAGACGCCGTTTCACGCGATTGCGGTTAATGTTATCATTCTGATATTTTAAAGATTGTACAGAGCTCTCAAGAATTATCTTTGCAATTTAAAATTTTGATGCATTAGGTTCTAAGCTGTATACAGAAGGTGCCGTTTAACGCGATTGCGGTTAATGTTATCATTCTGATATTTTATTTAAAATTGTACAGAGTTCCGAAGAATTATTTTTATAATTTAAAGTTTTAATGCATTAGAATCTAAAGCTGTATACATAAGACGCCGCTTAATGCGATTGCGGTTAATATTATCATTCTTATATTCTATTTCAGGATGTACAGAGCTCCCAAGAATTATCTTTGCAATTTAAAGTTTTGACCCATAATCCTGCAAATCCAACAGACATTGCATAGCAACCAGCAATCTAACATCAAGCTGAAATGGGTAAGAGGCCACTCTGGGATCGCAGGCAATGAGATGGCAGATCAACTGGCCAATGAGGCAGCAATCAACAATAATGCGCAGGCTGTCTCAGCACTAATCCCGCCGTCATTTTTAAAAAGACAACTAAGAGACATAGGGAATAAACAATGGCAACACGAATGGGAGAATGGAGATACCGGCAGAAGGACTTTCGAGTTCTACCCTGTAGTAGATAAAGAACGCTTACAGGCCATACCCCGTTTAGTAAACTATATCACGGGGCATGGCCCTTTTCCCACCTTCTTTTATAAGCGTGCTATTTCCATGACAGAAGCGTGTGTGTGGGGGGAAATTGGCTCCCCCGACCACTACGTGTTCAACTGTAGCCTCATGACGAGCCATCACCTACCATATCCCACTACGGATATACTACCTTACAAGAGGTTCATTATCAAACACGCACCTGCGATAAGAAATATATGTAAAATTATACAGCAGCTGAGCGCTCTAGGGCAGGATGTCTGCCAACCATCATAGGAATAATAACATACACAGCGCAATAATTCTATGTCTCTATTGTAACTTAGCAGGTGTTATGTCTAAAATTGTAAATATGTAAGTGTATAAGTAACTGTGTAATGTAAGTAATGTAAGTAATAGTGTAATGTAAGTAATTTAATCAATGAGTGTAATACGTCATACTATGTGTACTTTTAACATAACGTAATCGGTAATGTAGTCATTAGCGCGTGCCCCATGTGTATTATTTTAAGTAACGCATATATGATTATAAGGCAAAGTATGTGTGCCTATCTTGTTATATATCATAATGTCATTTAAGAAGTAATAGCAATAATGTAAACTATAAGTAATCCAGTTATAAAGCAACTTAGCAAGTTCGCAATACCATTAGCTTAACGTAGTATACAGTCAGGTTATAACTGTAATAAGTGTAGATTAATGTCATGCATTATGTATGTGTAGTCTAATGTCATGTGAAGTGTAAGTATGTATGTACTAATTCATGCAAGTATTATGTATAAGTTTAATGTCATGTCATATCATGTATGTAATGTTATGTTTCATGTATGCATTGTGGCTTATGAACAACCAGGACAACCATTAACATAAGAATCTGTACAGAACCAATGTCAAACTGGAATAGCCCTTGTATGGCCATGTAAACTTTTTCATGAAGGCTCAGTAACTCCCGGTGCGCCCTTGTGGGACCCCAGGGAGTTCTTGTATCTATATAGGGGAGGGCGTGGGACATATGCCTGTTTACCTCCGTTAAACACCAGGCGTCCCCGTCCTCCGTCACCTGTCACCTGCATTAGATTCTAAGCTGTATACAGAAGACGCCGTTTAAAGCGATTGCGGTTAATGTTATCATTCTGAAATTTTATTTAAGATTGTACACAGCTCCCAAGAATTATCTTTGCAATTTAAAGTTTTGATGCATTAGATTCTAAGCTGTATACAGAAGGTGCCGTTTAACGCGATTGCGGTTAATGTTATCATTCTGATATTTTAAAGATTGTACAGAGCTCAAAAGAATTATTTTTACAATTTAAAGTTTTAATGCATTAGATTCTACAGCTGTATACATAAGACGCCGCTTAATGCGATTGCGGTTAATGTTATCATTCGGATATTTTATTTAAGGTTGTACAGAGCTCCCAAGAATTATCTTTGCAATTTAAAGTTTTGATGCATTAGATTCTAAGCTGTATACAGGAGATGCCGTTTAACGCGATTGAGGTTAATGTTATCATTCTGATATTTTAAAGATTGTACAGAGCTCAAAAGAATTATTTTTACAATTTAAAGTTTTAATGCATTAGATTCTAAGCCGTATATAGAAGACGCCGCTTAATGCGTTTGCGGATAATGTTATCATTCGGATATTTTATTTCAGATTGTGCATAGCTCCCAAGAATAATGTTTGCAACTTAAATTTTTAATGCATTAGATTCTAAGCCGTATATAGAAGACGCCGCTTAATGCGTTTGCGGATAATGTTATCATTCGAATATTTTATTTCAGATTGTGCATAGCTCCCAAGAATTATGTTTGCAACTTAAATTTTTAATGCATTAGATTCTAAGCCGTAAATAGAAGACGCCGCTTAATGCGATTGCGGTTAATGTTATCATTCCAATATTTTATGTAAGGTTGTACAGAGCTCCCAAGTTTACAATTTAAAGTTTTAGTGCATTAGATTCTAAAGCTGTATACATAAGACGCCGCTTAATGCGATTACGGTTAATGTTATCATTCGGATATTTTATTTAAGGTTGTACAGAACTCCCAAGAATTATCTTTGAAATTTAAAGTTTTAATGCATTAGATTCTAAAGCTGTATACATAAGACGCCGCTTAATGCGATTGCGGTTAATGTTATCATTCGGATATTTTATTTAAGGTTGTACAGAGCTTCCAAGAATTATCTTTACATTTTAAAGTTTTAATGCATTAGATTCTAAGCCGTATATAGAAGACGCCGCTTAATGCGATTGCGGTTCATGTTATCATTCGGATATTTTATTTAAGGTTGTACAGAGCTCCCAAGAATTATCTTTACATTTTAAACTTCTAATGCATTAGATTCTAAGCCGTATATAGAAGACGCCGCTTAATGCGTTTGCGGTTAATGTTATCATTGAGATATTTTATTTCCGATTGTACATAGCTCCCAAGAATTATTTTTACAATTTAAAGTTTTAATGCATTAGATTCTAAAGCTGTATACATAAGACGCCGCTTAATGCGATTGCGGTTAATATTATCATTCGGATATTTTATTTAAGGTTGTACAGAGCTCCCAAGAATTATTTTTGCAATTTAAAGTTTGGATGCATTAGATACTAAGCTGTATACAGAAGATGCCGTTCAACGCGATTGCGGTTAATGTTATCATTCTTATATTCTATTTAAGATTGTACAGAGCTCCCAAGAATTATCTTTGCAATTTAAAGTTTTGATGCATTAGATTCTAAGCTGTATACAGAAGACGCCGTTTAACGCGATTGCGGTTAATGTTATCATTCTGAAATTTTATTTAAGATTGTACAGAGCTCCCAAGAATTATCTTTGCAATTTAAAGTTTTAAAGCATTAGATTCTAAGCTGTAAACAGAAGACGCCGTTTAACGCGATTGCGGTTAATGTTATCATTCTGATATTTTATTTAAGATTGTACAGAGCTCCCAAGAATTATATTTGCAATTTAAAGTTTGATGCATTAGATTCTAATCTGTATACAGAAGACGCCGTTTAACGCGATTGCGGTTAATGTTATCATTCTGAAATTTTATTTAAGATTGTAGAGAGCTCCCAAGAATTATCTTTGCAATTTAAAGTTTTGATGCATTAGATTCTAAGCTGTATACAGAAGACGCCGTTTAACGCGATTGCGGTTAATGTTATCATTCTCAAATTTTATTTAAGATTGTACAGAGCTCCCAAGAATTATCTTTGCAATTTAAAGTTTTGATGCATTAGATTCTAAGCTGTATACAGAAGACGCCGTTTAACGCGATTGCGGTTAATGTTATCATTCTGAAATTTTATTTAAGATTGTACAGAGCTCCGAAGAATTATCTTTGCAATTTAAAGTTTTGATGCATTAGATTCTAAGCTGTATACAGAAGATGCCGTTTAACGCGATTGCGGTTAATGTTATCATTCTGATAATTTATTTAACATTGTAGAGAGCTCCCAAGAATTATCTTTGCAATTTAAAGTTTTAATGCATTAGATTTTAAAGCTGTATACATAAGACGCCGCTTAATGCGTTTACGGTTAATGTTATCATTCGGATATTTTATTTAATGTTGTACAGAGCTCCCAAGTATTATCTTTGAAATTTAAAGTTTTAATGCATTAGATTTTAAAGCTGTATGCATAAGACGCTGCTTAACGCGATTGCGGTTCATGTTATCATTCGGATATTTTATTTCAGATTGTGAATAGCTCCCAAGAATTATCTTTACATTTTAAAGTTTTAATGCATTAGATTCTAAGCCGTATATAGAAGACGCCGTTTAACGCGATTGCGGTTAATGTTATCATTCTGAAATTTTATTTAAGATTGTACAGAGCTCCCAAGAATTATCTTTGCAATTTAAAGTTTTGATCCATTAGATTCTAAGCTGTATACAGAAGATGCCGTTTAACGCGATTGCGGTTAATGTTATCATTCGGATATTTTATTTACGGTTGTACAGAGCTCCCAAGTTTACAATTTAAAGTTTTAGTGCATTAGAATATAAAGCTGTATACATAAGACGCCGCTTAATGTGATTGCGGTTAATGTTATCATTCGGATATTTTATTTAAGGTTGTACAGAGCTCCCAAGAATTATCTTTGCAATTTAAAGTTTTGATGCATTAGATTCTAATCTGTATACAGAAGGTGCCGTTTAACGCGATTGCGGTTAATGTTATCATTCTGATATTTTATTTAAAGTTGTACAGAGCTTCCAAGAATTATTTTTACAATTTAAAGTTTTAAAGCATTAGATTCTAAGCTGTATACAGAAGACGCCGTTTAACGCGATTGCGGTTAATGTTATCATTCGGATATTTTATTTCAGATTGTGCATAGCACCCAAGAATTATCTTTACATTTTAAAGTTTTAATGCATTAGATTCTAAGGCGTATATAGAAGACGCCGTTTAACGCGATTACGGTTAATGTTATCGTTCTGAAATTTTATTTAAGATTGTACAGAGCTCCCAAGAATTATCTTTGCAATTTAAAGTTTTGATGTATTAGATTCTAAGCTGTATACAAAAGATTCCGTTTAACGCGATTGCGGTTAATGTTATCATTCTGATTATTTATTTAAGATTGTAGAGAGCTCCCAAGAATTATCTTTGCAATTTAAAGTTTTAATGCATTAGATTTTAAAGCTGTATACATAAGACGCCGCTTAATGCCATACGGTTAATGTTATCATTCGGATATTTTAATTAAGGTTGTACAGAGCTCCCAAGAATTATCTTTGAAATTTAAAGTTTTAATGCATTAGATTCTAAAGCTGTATACATAAGACGCCGCTTAATGCGATTGCGGTTAATATTATCATTCGGATATTTTATTTAAGGTTGTACAGAGCTCCCAAGAATTATCTTTGCAATTTAAAGTTTGGATGCATTAGATACTAAGCTGTATACAGAAGATGCCGTTCAACGCGATTGCGGTTAATGTTATCATTCTTATATTCTATTTAAGATTGTACAGAGCTCCCAAGAATTATCTTTGCAATTTAAAGTTTTGATGCATTAGATTCTAAGCTGTATACAGAAGACGCCGTTTAACGCGATTGCGGTTAATGTTATCATTCTGAAATTTTATTTAAGATTGTACAGAGCTCCCAAGAATTATCTTTGCAATTTAAAGTTTTAAAGCATTAGATTCTAAGCTGTAAACAGAAGACGCCGTTTAACGCGATTGCGGTTAATGTTATCATTCTGATATTTTATTTAAGATTGTACAGAGCTCCCAAGAATTATATTTGCAATTTAAAGTTTGATGCATTAGATTCTAATCTGTATACAGAAGACGCCGTTTAACGCGATTGCGGTTAATGTTATCATTCTGAAATTTTATTTAAGATTGTAGAGAGCTCCCAAGAATTATCTTTGCAATTTAAAGTTTTGATGCATTAGATTCTAAGCTGTATACAGAAGACGCCGTTTAACGCGATTGCGGTTAATGTTATCATTCTCAAATTTTATTTAAGATTGTACAGAGCTCCCAAGAATTATCTTTGCAATTTAAAGTTTTGATGCATTAGATTCTAAGCTGTATACAGAAGACGCCGTTTAACGCGATTGCGGTTAATGTTATCATTCTGAAATTTTATTTAAGATTGTACAGAGCTCCGATGAATTATCTTTGCAATTTAAAGTTTTGATGCATTAGATTCTAAGCTGTATACAGAAGATGCCGTTTAACGCGATTGCGGTTAATGTTATCATTCTGATAATTTATTTAACATTGTAGAGAGCTCCCAAGAATTATCTTTGCAATTTAAATTTTTAATGCATTAGATTTTAAAGCTGTATACATAAGACGCCGCTTAATGCGTTTACGGTTAATGTTATCATTCGGATATTTTATTTAATGCTGTACAGAGCTCCCAAGAATTATCTTTGAAATTTAAAGTTTTAATGCATTAGATTTTAAAGCTGTATACATAAGACGCTGCTTAACGCGATTGCGGTTCATGTTATCATTCGGATATTTTATTTCAGATTGTGAATAGCTCCCAAGAATTATCTTTACATTTTAAAGTTTTAATGCATTAGATTCTAAGCCGTATATAGAAGACGCCGTTTAACGCGATTGCGGTTAATGTTATCATTCTGAAATTTTATTTAAGATTGTACAGAGCTCCCAAGAATTATCTTTGCAATTTAAAGTTTTGATCCATTAGATTCTAAGCTGTATACAGAAGATGCCGTTTAACGCGATTGCGGTTAATGTTATCATTCGGATATTTTATTTACGGTTGTACAGAGCTCCCAAGTTTACAATTTAAAGTTTTAGTGCATTAGAATATAAAGCTGTATACATAAGACGCCGCTTAATGTGATTGCGGTTAATGTTATCATTCGGATATTTTATTTAAGGTTGTACAGAGCTCCCAAGAATTATCTTTGCAATTTAAAGTTTCGATGCATTAGATTCTAATCTGTATACAGAAGGTGCCGTTTAACGCGATTGCGGTTAATGTTATCATTCTGATATTTTATTTAAAGTTGTACAGAGCTTCCAAGAATTATTTTTACAATTTAAAGTTTTAAAGCATTAGATTCTAAGCTGTATACAGAAGACGCCGTTTAACGCGATTGCGGTTAATGTTATCATTCGGATATTTTATTTCAGATTGTGCATAGCACCCAAGAATTATCTTTACATTTTAAAGTTTTAATGCATTAGATTCTAAGGCGTATATAGAAGACGCCGTTTAACGCGATTACGGTTAATGTTATCGTTCTGAAATTTTATTTAAGATTGTACAGAGCTCCCAAGAATTATCTTTGCAATTTAAAGTTTTGATGTATTAGATTCTAAGCTGTATACAAAAGATTCCGTTTAACGCGATTGCGGTTAATGTTATCATTCTGATTATTTATTTAAGATTGTAGAGAGCTCCCAAGAATTATCTTTGCAATTTAAAGTTTTAATGCATTAGATTTTAAAGCTGTATACATAAGACGCCGCTTAATGCCATACGGTTAATGTTATCATTCGGATATTTTAATTAAGGTTGTACAGAGCTCCCAAGAATTATCTTTGAAATTTAAAGTTTTAATGCATTAGATTTTAAAGCTGTATACATAAGACGCCGCTTATTGCGATTGCGGTTCATGTTATCATTCGGATATTTTATTTCAGATTGTGCATAGCTCCCAAGAATTATCTTTACATTTTAAAGTTTTAATGCATTAGATTGTAAGCCGTTAATAGAAGACGCCGCTTATTGCGATTGCGGTTAATGTTATCATTCGGATATTTTATTTACGGTTGTACAGAGCTCCCAAGTTTACAATTTAAAGTTTTAGTGCATTAGAATCTAAAGCTGTATACATAAGACGCCGCTTAATGCGATTGCGGTTAATGTTATCATTCGGATATTTTATTTAAGGTTGTACAGAGCTCCCAAGAATTATCTTTGCAACTTAAAGTTTTAATGCATTAGATTCTAAGCTGTATACAGAAGACGCCGTTTAACGCGATTGCGGTTAATTTTATCATTCTGATATTTTAAAGATTGTACAGAGCTCCCAAGAATTATTTTTACAATTTAAAGTTTTAATGCATTAGATTCTAAAACAGTATACACAAGATGCCGTTCAGCGCGATTGCGGTTAATGTTATCATTCTTATATTCTATTTCAGATTGTACATAGCTCCCAAGAATTATGTTTGCAATTTAAATTTTTAATGCATTAGATTCTAAGCCGTTAATAGAAGACGCCGCTTAATGCGATTGCGGTTAATATTATCATTCTTATATTCTATTTCAGGTTGTACAGAGCTCCCAAGAATTATCTTTGCAATTTAAAGTTTTGACCCATAATCCTGCAAATCCAACAGACATTGCATAGCAACCAGCAATCTAACATCAAGCTAAAATGGGTAAGAGGCACTCTGGGATCGCAGGCAATGAGATGGCAGATCAACTGGCCAATGAGGCAGCAATCAACAATAATGCACAGGCTGTCTCAGCACTAATCCCGCCGTCATTTTTAAAAAGACAACTAAGAGACATAGGGAATAAACAATGGCAACACGAATGGGAGAATGGAGATACCGGGAGAAGGACTTTCGAGTTCTACCCTGTAGTAGATAAAGAACGCTTACAGGCCATACCCCCTTTAGTAAACTATATCACGGGGCATGGCCCTTTTCCCACCTTCTTTTATAAGCGTGCTATTTCCATTACAGAAGCGTGTGTGTGTGGGGAAATTGGCTCCCCCGACCACTACGTGTTCAACTGTAGCCTCATGACGAGCCATCACCTACCATATCCCACTACGGATATACTACCTTACAAGAGGTTCATCATCAAACACGCACCTGCGATAAGAAATATATGTAAAATTATACAGCAGCTGAGCGCTCTAGGGCAGGATGTCTGCCAACCATCATAGGAATAGTAACATACACAGCGCAATAATTCTATGTCTCTATTGTAACTTAGCAGGTGTTATGTCTAAAATTGTAAATATGTAAGTGTATAAGTAACTGTGTAATGTAAGTAATGTAAGTAATAGTGTAATGTAAGTAATTTAATCAATGAGTGTAATACGTCATACTATGTGTACTTTTAACATAACGTAATCGGTAATGTAGTCATTAGCGCGTGCCCCATGTGTATTATTTTAAGTAACGCATATATGATTATAAGGCAAAGTATGTGTGCCTATCTTGTTATATATCATAATGTCATTTAAGAAGTAATAGCAATAATGTAAACTATAAGTAATCCAGTTATAAAGCAACTTAGCAAGTTCGCAATACCATTAGCTTAACGTAGTATACAGTCAGGTTATAACTGTAATAAGTGTAGATTAATGTCATGCATTATGTATGTGTAGTCTAATGTCATGTGAAGTGTAAGTATGTATGTACTAATTCATGCAAGTATTATGTATAAGTTTAATGTCATGTCATATCATGTATGTAATGTTATGTTTCATGTATGCATTGTGGCTTATGAACAACCAGGACAAGCATTAACATAAGAATCTGTACAGAACCAATGTCAAACTGGAATAGCCCTTGTATGGCCATGTAAACTTTTTCATGAAGGCTCAGTAACTCCCGGTGCGCCCTTGTGTGACCCCAGGGAGTTCTTGTATCTATATAGGGGAGGGCGTGGGACATATGCCTGTTTACCTCCGTTAAACACCAGGCGTCCCCGTCCTCCGTCACCTGTCACCTGCATTAGATTCTAAGCTGTATACAGAAGACGCCGTTTAAAGCGATTGCGGTTAATGTTATCATTCTGAAATTTTATTTAAGATTGTACAGAGCTCCCAAGAATTATCTTTGCAATTTAAAGTTTTGATGCATTAGATTCTAAGCTGTATACAGAAGACGCCGTTTAACGCGATTGCGGTTAATGTTATCATTCTGATATTTTAAAGATTGTACAGAGCTCAAAAGAATTATCTTTGCAATTTAAAGTTTTAATGCATTAGATTCTAAGCTGTATACAGAAGACGCCGTTTAACGCGATTGCGGTTAATGTTATCATTCTGATATTTTAAAGATTGTACAGAGCTCAAAAGAATTATTTTTACAATTTAAAGTTTTAATGCATTAGATTCTAAGCCGTATATAGAAGACGCCGCTTAATGCGTTTGCGGATAATGTTATCATTCGGATATTTTATTTCAGATTGTGCATAGCTCCCAAGTTTAGAATTTAAAGTTTTAGTGCATTAGATTCTAAAGCTGTATACATAAGACGCCGCTTAATGCGATTACGGTTAATGTTATCATTCGGATATTTTATTTAAGGTTGTACAGAACTCTCAAGAATTATCTTTGAAATTTAAAGTTTTAATGCATTAGATTTTAAAGCTGTATACATAAGACGTTGCTTAATGCGATTGCGGTTCATGTTATCATTCGGATATTTTATTTCAGATTGTGAATAGCTCCCAAGAATTATCTTTACATTTTAAAGTTTTAATGCATTAGATTCTAAGCCGTATATAGAAGACGCCGTTTAACGCGATTGCGGTTAATGTTATCATTCTGAAATTTTATTTAAGATTGTACAGCGCTCCCAAGAATTATCTTTGCAATTTAAAGTTTTGATGCATTAGATTCTAAGCTGTATACAGAAGATGCCGTTTAACGCGATTGCGGTTAATGTTATCATTCGGATATTTTATTTACGGTTGTACAGAGCTCCAAAGTTTACAATTTAAAGTTTTAGTGCATTAGAATATAAAGCTGTATACATAAGACGCCGCTTAATGCGATTGCGGTTAATGTTATCATTCGGATATTTTATTTAAGGTTGTACAGAGCTCCCAAGAATTATCTTTGAAATTTAAAGTTTTAATGCATTAGATTTTAAAGCTGTATACATAAGACGCCGCTTAATGCGATTGCAGTTCATGTTATCATTCGGATATTTTATTTCAGATTGTGAATAGCTCCCAAGAATTATCTTTACATTTTAAAGTTTTAATGCATTAGATTCTAAGCCGTATATAGAAGACGCCGTTTAACGCGATTGCGGTTAATGTTATCATTCTGAAATTTTATTTAAGATTGTACAGAGCTCCCAAGAATTATCTTTGCAATTTAAAGTTTTGATGCATTAGATTCTAAGCTGTATACAGAAGATGCCGTTTAACGCGATTGTGGTTAATGTTATCATTCTGATAATTTATTTAAGATTGTAGAGAGCTCCCAAGAATTATCTTTGCAATTTAAAGTTTTAATGCATTAGATTTTAAAGCTGTATATATAAGACGCCGCTTAATGCAATTACGGTTAATGTTATCATTCGGATATTTTATTTAAGGTTGTAGAGAGCTCCCAAGAATTATCTTTGAAATTTAAAGTTTTAATGCATTAGATTTTAAAGCTGTATACATAAGACGCCGCTTAATGTGATTGCGGTTCATGTTATCATTCGGATATTTTATTTCAGATTGTGCATAGCCTCCAAGAATTATCTTTACATTTTAAAGTTTTAATGCATTAGATTGTAAGCCGTTAATAGAAGACGCCGCTTATTGCGATTGCGGTTAATGTTATCATTCGGATATTTTATTTACGGTTGTACAGAGCTCCTAAGTTTACAATTTAAAGTTTTAGTGCATTAGAATCTAAAGCTGTATACATAAGACGCCGCTTAATGCGATTGCGGTTAATGTTATCATTCGGATATTTTATTTAAGGTTGTACAGAGCTCCCAAGAATTATCTTTGCAATTTAAAGTTTTAATGCATTAGATTCTAAGCTGTATACAGAAGACGCCGTTTAACGCGATTGCGGTTAATTTTATCATTCTGATATTTTAAAGATTGTACAGAGCTCCCAAGAATTATCTTTGCAATTTAAAGTTTTGATGCATTAGATTCTAAGCCGTATATAGAAGACGCCGCTTAATGCGTTTGCGGTTAATGTTATCATTGGGATATTTTATTTCAGATTGTACATAGCTCCCAAGAATTATTTTTATAATTTAAAGTTTTAATGCATTAGATTCTAAGCTGTATACAGAAGACGCCGTTTAACGCGATTGCGGTTAATTTTATCATTCTGATATTTTAAAGATTGTACAGAGCTCCCAAGAATTATCTTTGCAATTTAAAGTTTTGATGCATTAGGTTCTAAGCTGTATACAGAAGTTTCCGTTTAACGCGATTGCGGTTAATGTTATCATTCTGATATTTTATTTAAGATTGTACAGAGTTCCGAAGAATTATTTTTACAATTTTAAGTTTTAGTGCATTAGATTCTAAAGCTGTATACATAAGTCGCCGCTTAATGCGATTGTGGTTAATGTTATCATTCGGATATTTTATTTAAGGTTGTACAGAGCTCCCAAGAATTATATTTGCAATTTAAAGTTTTGATGCATTAGATTCTAAGCTGTATACAGAAGACGCCGTTTAACGCGATTGCGGTTAATGTTATCATTCCGATATTTTAAAGATTGTACAGAGCTCTCAAGAATTATCTTTGCAATTTAAAGTTTTGATGCATTAGGTTCTAAGCTGTATACAGAAGGTGCCGTTTAACGCGATTGCGGTTAATGTTATCATTCTGATATTTTATTTAAGATTGTACAGAGTTCCGAAGAATTATTTTTACAATTTAAAGTTTTAATGCATTAGATTCTAAAGCTGTATACATAAGACGCCGCTTAATGCGATTGCGGTTAATATTATCATTCTTATATTCTATTTCAGGTTATACAGAGCTCCCAAGAATTGTCTTTGCAATTTAAAGTTTTGACCCATAATCCTGCAAATCCAACAGACATTGCATAGCAACCAGCAATCTAACATCAAGCTAAAATGGGTAAGAGGCCACTCTGGGATCGCAGGCAATGAGATGGCAGATCAACTGGCCAATGAGGCAGCAATCAACAATAATGCACAGGCTGTCTCAGCACTAATCCCGCCGTCATTTTTAAAAAGACAACTAAGAGACATAGGGAATAAACAATGGCAACACGAATGGGAGAATGGAGATACCGGCAGAAGGACTTTCGAGTTCTACCCTGTAGTAGATAAAGAACGCTTACAGGCCATACCCCCTTTAGTAAACTATATCACGGGGCATGGCCCTTTTCCCACCTTCTTTTATAAGCGTGCTATTTCCATGACAGAAGCGTGTGTGTGTGGGGAAATTGGCTCCCCCGACCACTACGTGTTCAACTGTAGCCTCATGACGAGCCATCACCTACCATATCCCACTACGGATATACTACCTTACAAGAGGTTCATCATCAAACACGCACCTGCGATAAGAAATATATGTAAAATTATACAGCAGCTGAGCGATCTAGGGCAGGATGTCTGGCAACCATCATAGGAATAATAACATACACAGCGCAATAATTCTATGTCTCTATTGTAACTTAGCAGGTGTTATGTCTAAAATTGTAAATATGTAAGTGTATAAGTAACTGTGTAATGTAAGTAATGTAAGTAATAGTGTAATGTAAGTAATTTAATCAATGAGTGTAATACGTCATACTATGTGTACTTTTAACATAACGTAATCGGTAATGTAGTCATTAGCGCGTGCCCATTGTATTATTTTAAGTAACGCATATATGATTATAAGGCAAAGTATGTGTGCCTATCTTGTTATATATCATAATGTCATTTAAGAAGTAATAGCAATAATGTAAACTATAAGTAATCCAGTTATAAAGCAACTTAGCAAGTTCGCAATACCATTAGCTTAACGTAGTATACAGTCAGGTTATAACTGTAATAAGTGTAGATTAATGTCATGCATTATGTATGTGTAGTCTAATGTCATGTGAAGTGTAAGTATGTATGTACTAATTCATGCAAGTATTATGTATAAGTTTAATGTCATGTCATATCATGTATGTAATGTTATGTTTCATGTATGCATTGTGGCCTATGAACAACCAGGACAACCATTAACATAAGAATCTGTACAGAACCAATGTCAAACTGGAATAGCCCTTGTATGGCCATGTAAACTTTTTCATGAAGGCTCAGTAACTCCCGGTGCGCCCTTGTGGGACCCCAGGGAGTTCTTGTATCTATATAGGGGAGGGCGTGGGACATATGCCTGTTTACCTCCGTTAAACACCAGGCGTCCCCGTCCTCCGTCACCTGTCACCTGCATTAGATTCTAAGCTGTATACAGAAGACGCCGTTTAAAGCGATTGCGGTTAATGTTATCATTCTGAAATTTTATTTAAGATTGTACACAGCTCCCAAGAATTATCTTTGCAATTTAAAGTTTTGATGCATTAGATTCTAAGCTGTATACAGAAGACGCCGTTTAACGCGATTGCGGTTAATGTTATCATTCTGATATTTTAAAGATTGTACAGAGCTCAAAAGAATTATTTTTACAATTTAAAGTTTTAATGCATTAGATTCTACAGCTGTATACATAAGACGCCGCTTAATGCGATTGCGGTTAATGTTATCATTCCGATATTTTAAAGATTCTACAGAGCTCAAAAGAATTATCTTTGCAATTTAAAGTTTTGATGCATTAGATTCTAAGCTGTATACAGAAAACGCCGTTTAACGCGATTGCGGTTAATGTTATCATTCTGATATTTTATTTAAGATCTCCCAAGAATTATTTCATTTGTTCAGAGCTCCCAAGAATTATTTTTACAATTTAAAGTTTTAATGCATTAGATTCTAAAGCTGTATACATAAGACGCCGCTTAATGCGATTGCGGTTAATATTATCATTCGGATATTTTATTTAAGGTTGTACAGAGCTCCCAAGAATTATCTTTGGAATTTAAAGTTTGGATGCATTAGATACTAAGCTGTATACAGAAGATGCCGTTCAACGCGATTGCGGTTAATGTTATCATTCTTATATTCTATTTAAGATTGTACAGAGCTCCCAAGAATTATCTTTGCAATTTAAAGTTTTGATGCATTAGATTCTAAGCTGTATACAGAAGATGCCGTTTAACGCGATTGCGGTTAATGTTATCATTCTGATAATTTATTTAAGATTGTAGAGAGCTCCCAAGAATTATCTTTGCAATTTAAAAATTTTGATGCATTAAATTCTAAGCTGTATACAGAAGATGCCGTTTAACGCGATTGCGGTTAATGTTATCATTCTGATAATTTATTTAAGATTGTAGAGAGCTCCCAAGAATTATCTTTGCAATTTAAAAATTTTGATGCATTAAATTCTAAGCTGTATACAGAAGACGCCGTTTAACGCGATTGCGGTTAATGTTATCATTCTGAAATTTTATTTAAGATTGTACAGAGCTCCCAAGAATTATCTTTGCAATTAAAAGTTTTGATGCATTAGATTCTAAGCTGTATACAGAAGACGCCGTTTAACGTGATTGCGGTTAATGTTATCATTTTGAAATTTTATTTAAGATTGTACAGAGCTCCGAAGAATTATCTTTGCAATTTAAAGTTTTGATGCATTAGATTCTAAGCTGTATACAGAAGATGCCGTTTAACGCGATTGCGGTTAATGTTATCATTCTGATAATTTATTTAAGATTGTAGAGAGCTCCCAAGAATTATCTTTGCAATTTAAAGTTTTAATGCATTAGATTTTAAAGCTGTATACATAAGACGCCGCTTAATGCGTTTACGGTTAATGTTATCATTCGGATATTTTATTTAAGGTTGTACAGAGCTCCCAAGAATTATCTTTGAAATTTAAAGTTTTAATGCATTAGATTTTAAAGCTGTATACATAAGACGCCGCTTAATGCGATTGCAGTTCATGTTATCATTCGGATATTTTATTTCAGATTGTGAATAGCTCCCAAGAATTATCTTTACATTTTAAAGTTTTAATGCATTAGATTCTAAGCCGTATATAGAAGACGCCGTTTAACGCGATTGCGGTTAATGTTATCATTCTGAAATTTTATTTAAGATTGTACAGAGCTCCCAAGAATTATCTTTGCAATTTAAAGTTTTGATGCATTAGATTCTAAGCTGTATACAGAAGATGCCGTTTAACGCGATTGTGGTTAATGTTATCATTCTGATAATTTATTTAAGATTGTAGAGAGCTCCCAAGAATTATCTTTGCAATTTAAAGTTTTAATGCATTAGATTTTAAAGCTGTATACATAAGACGCCGCTTAATGCAATTACGGTTAATGTTATCATTCGGATATTTTATTTAAGGTTGTAGAGAGCTCCCAAGAATTATCTTTGAAATTTAAAGTTTTAATGCATTAGATTTTAAAGCTGTATACATAAGACGCCGCTTAATGTGATTGCGGTTCATGTTATCATTCGGATATTTTATTTCAGATTGTGCATAGCCTCCAAGAATTATCTTTACATTTTAAAGTTTTAATGCATTAGATTGTAAGCCGTTAATAGAAGACGCCGCTTATTGCGATTGCGGTTAATGTTATCATTCGGATATTTTATTTACGGTTGTACAGAGCTCCTAAGTTTACAATTTAAAGTTTTAGTGCATTAGAATCTAAAGCTGTATACATAAGACGCCGCTTAATGCGATTGCGGTTAATGTTATCATTCGGATATTTTATTTAAGGTTGTACAGAGTTCCGAAGAATTATTTTTACAATTTAAAGTTTTAGTGCATTAGATTCTAAAGCTGTATACATAAGTCGCCGCTTAATGCGATTGTGGTTAATGTTATCATTCGGATATTTTATTTAAGGTTGTACAGAGCTCCCAAGAATTATATTTGCAATTTAAAGTTTTGATGCATTAGATTCTAAGCTGTATACAGAAGACGCCGTTTAACGCGATTGCGGTTAATGTTATCATTCCGATATTTTAAAGATTGTACAGAGCTCTCAAGAATTATCTTTGCAATTTAAAGTTTTGATGCATTAGGTTCTAAGCTGTATACAGAAGGTGCCGTTTAACGCGATTGCGGTTAATGTTATCATTCTGATATTTTATTTAAGATTGTACAGAGTTCCGAAGAATTATTTTTACAATTTAAAGTTTTAATGCATTAGATTCTAAAGCTGTATACATAAGACGCCGCTTAATGCGATTGCGGTTAATATTATCATTCTTATATTCTATTTCAGGTTATACAGAGCTCCCAAGAATTGTCTTTGCAATTTAAAGTTTTGACCCATAATCCTGCAAATCCAACAGACATTGCATAGCAACCAGCAATCTAACATCAAGCTAAAATGGGTAAGAGGCCACTCTGGGATCGCAGGCAATGAGATGGCAGATCAACTGGCCAATGAGGCAGCAATCAACAATAATGCACAGGCTGTCTCAGCACTAATCCCGCCGTCATTTTTAAAAAGACAACTAAGAGACATAGGGAATAAACAATGGCAACACGAATGGGAGAATGGAGATACCGGCAGAAGGACTTTCGAGTTCTACCCTGTAGTAGATAAAGAACGCTTACAGGCCATACCCCCTTTAGTAAACTATATCACGGGGCATGGCCCTTTTCCCACCTTCTTTTATAAGCGTGCTATTTCCATGACAGAAGCGTGTGTGTGTGGGGAAATTGGCTCCCCCGACCACTACGTGTTCAACTGTAGCCTCATGACGAGCCATCACCTACCATATCCCACTACGGATATACTACCTTACAAGAGGTTCATCATCAAACACGCACCTGCGATAAGAAATATATGTAAAATTATACAGCAGCTGAGCGATCTAGGGCAGGATGTCTGGCAACCATCATAGGAATAATAACATACACAGCGCAATAATTCTATGTCTCTATTGTAACTTAGCAGGTGTTATGTCTAAAATTGTAAATATGTAAGTGTATAAGTAACTGTGTAATGTAAGTAATGTAAGTAATAGTGTAATGTAAGTAATTTAATCAATGAGTGTAATACGTCATACTATGTGTACTTTTAACATAACGTAATCGGTAATGTAGTCATTAGCGCGTGCCCATTGTATTATTTTAAGTAACGCATATATGATTATAAGGCAAAGTATGTGTGCCTATCTTGTTATATATCATAATGTCATTTAAGAAGTAATAGCAATAATGTAAACTATAAGTAATCCAGTTATAAAGCAACTTAGCAAGTTCGCAATACCATTAGCTTAACGTAGTATACAGTCAGGTTATAACTGTAATAAGTGTAGATTAATGTCATGCATTATGTATGTGTAGTCTAATGTCATGTGAAGTGTAAGTATGTATGTACTAATTCATGCAAGTATTATGTATAAGTTTAATGTCATGTCATATCATGTATGTAATGTTATGTTTCATGTATGCATTGTGGCCTATGAACAACCAGGACAACCATTAACATAAGAATCTGTACAGAACCAATGTCAAACTGGAATAGCCCTTGTATGGCCATGTAAACTTTTTCATGAAGGCTCAGTAACTCCCGGTGCGCCCTTGTGGGACCCCAGGGAGTTCTTGTATCTATATAGGGGAGGGCGTGGGACATATGCCTGTTTACCTCCGTTAAACACCAGGCGTCCCCGTCCTCCGTCACCTGTCACCTGCATTAGATTCTAAGCTGTATACAGAAGACGCCGTTTAAAGCGATTGCGGTTAATGTTATCATTCTGAAATTTTATTTAAGATTGTACACAGCTCCCAAGAATTATCTTTGCAATTTAAAGTTTTGATGCATTAGATTCTAAGCTGTATACAGAAGACGCCGTTTAACGCGATTGCGGTTAATGTTATCATTCTGATATTTTAAAGATTGTACAGAGCTCAAAAGAATTATTTTTACAATTTAAAGTTTTAATGCATTAGATTCTACAGCTGTATACATAAGACGCCGCTTAATGCGATTGCGGTTAATGTTATCATTCCGATATTTTAAAGATTCTACAGAGCTCAAAAGAATTATCTTTGCAATTTAAAGTTTTGATGCATTAGATTCTAAGCTGTATACAGAAAACGCCGTTTAACGCGATTGCGGTTAATGTTATCATTCCGATATTTTAAAGATTCTACAGAGCTCAAAAGAATTATCTTTGCAATTTAAAGTTTTGATGCATTAGATTCTAAGCTGTATACAGGAGATGCCGTTTAACGCGATTGAGGTTAATGTTATCATTCTGATATTTTATTTAAGATCTCCCAAGAATTATTTCATTTGTTCAGAGCTCCCAAGAATTATTTTTGGAATTTCAAGTTTTAATGCATTAGATTCTAAGCTGTATACAGGAGACGCCGTTTAACGCGATTGCGGTTAATGTTATCATTCTGATATTTTAAAGATTGTACAGAGCTCAAAAGAATTATTTTTACAATTTAAAGTTTTAATGCATTAGATTCTAAGCCGTATATAGAAGACGCCGCTTAATGCGTTTTCGGTTAATGTTATCATTCGGATATTTTATTTCAGATTGTACATAGTTCCCAAGAATTATTTTTACAATTTAAAGTTTTAATGCATTAGATTCTAAAGCTGTATCCATAAGACGCCGCTTAATGCGATTGCGGTTAATGTTATCATTCGGATATTTTATTTAAGGTTGTACAGAGCTTCCAAGAATTATCTTTGCAATTTAAAGTTTTGATGCATTAGATTCTAAGCTGTATACAGAAGGTGCCGTTTAACGCGATTGCGGTTAATGTTATCATTCTGATATTTTATTTAAGATTGTACAGAGTCCCGAAGGATTATTTTTACTATTTAAAGTTTTAATGCATTAGATTCTAAAGCTGTATACATAAGACGCCGCTTAATGCGATTGCGCTTAATATTATTATTCGGATATTTTATTTAAGGTTGTACAGAGCTCCCAAGAATTATCATTGCAATTTAAAGTTTTGATGCATTAGATTCTAAGCTGTATACAGAAGGTGCCGTTTAACGCGATTGCGGTTAATGTTACCTTTCTGATATTTTATTTAAGATTGTACAGGGTTCCGAAGAATTATTTTTACAATTTAAAGTTTTAATGCATTAGATTCTAAAGCTGTATACATAAGACGCCGCTTAATGCGATTGCGGTTAATATTATCATTCGGATATTTTATTTAAGGTTGTACAGAGCTCCCAAGAATTATCTTTGCAATTTAAAGTTTTGATGCATTAGATTCTAAGCTGTATACAGAAGACGCCGTTTAACGCGATTGCGGTTAATGTTATCATTCTCATATTTTATTTAAGATTGTACAGAGCTCCCAAGAATTATTTTTACAATTTAAAGTTTTAATGCATTAGATTCTAAAACTGTATACACAAGATGCCTTTCAACGCGATTGCGGTTAATGTTATCATTCTTATATTCTATTTCAAACTGTACATAGCTCCCAAGAATTATGTTTGCAATTTATATTTTTAATGCATTAGATTCTAATCCGTAAATAGAAGACGCCGCTTAATGCGGTTGCGGTTAATGTTATCATTCGGATATTTTATTTAAGGTTGTACAGAGCTCCCAAGTTTACAATTTAAATTTTTAGTGCATTAGAATCTAAAGCTGTATACATAAGACGCCGCTTAATGCGATTGCGGTTAATGTTATCATTCGGATATTTTATTTAATGTTGTACAGAGCTCCCAAGATTTATCTTTGCAATTTAAAGTTTTGATGCATTAGATTCTAAGCTGTATACAGAAGACGCCGTTTAACGCGATTGCGGTTAATGTTATCATTCTGATATTTTAAAGATTTTACAGAGCTCTCAAGAATTATCTTTGCAATTTAAAGTTTTGATGCATTAGGTTCTAAGCTGTATACAGAAGGTGCCGTTTAACGCTATTGCGGTTAATGTTATGATTCTGATAATTTATTTAAGATTGTACAGAGCTCCGAAGAATTATCTTTGCAATTTAAAGTTTTGATGCATTAGATTCTAAGCTGTATACAGAAGACGCCGTTTAACGCGATTGCGGTTAATGTTATCATTCTGATATTTTATTTAAGATTGTACAGAACTCCCAAGTATTATTTTTACAATTTAAAGTTTTAATTCATTAGATTTTAAAGCTGTATACATAAGACGCCGCTTAATGCGATTACGGTTAATGTTATCATTCGGATATTTTGTTTAAGGTTGTACAGAGCTCCCAAGAATTATCTTTGAAATTTAAAGTTTTAATGCATTAGATTCTAAAGCTGTATACATAAAACGCCGCTTAATGCGATTGCGGTTAATATTATGATTCAGATATTTTATTTAAGGTTGTACAGAGCTCCCAAGAATTATCTTTGCAATTTAAAGTTTTGATGCATTAGATAGTAAGCTGTATACAGAAGATGCCGTTCAACGCGATTTCGGTTAATGTTATCATTCTTATATTTTATTTAAGATTGTAGAGAGCTCCCAAGAATTATCTTTGCATTTAAAGATTTGATGCATTAGATTCTAAGCTGTATACAGAAGACGCCGTTTAACGCGATTGCGGTTAATGTTATCTGTGTACCTACTTTAATCCAATAAACACTGTGCATCTAATATAATATAAAATAAGCTCAGCGCATTCTATAACATAGTGTCGCCACTACAGTTATTGCCTGCACATCATATTCTGTATTACTCAAACTATCTGTATTATATCTGCACTGTATATGACATATGCATAATGTATAATTCATCTATATCTATCAATATTGTATCTGCATTACCTGTATAATCTCATAGCTTCGCATAGAAATATATAGCTTGGCAACATAGCATGCATGGCGCTGCGTACTATAATTGTGTGTATACAATAGTATAGATTTTTTTTTAATGTGTAAGTATAATTGTGTTTATATAATTGTGCACAATTGTGCTATATACCATAGTATAGTGTTTTATTCTGCGTTTTAATACGTTAGTATAATTGTGTTTGCATAATTGTACACCATAACTGTGTTGTATATAGTAGTATAGTGTCTTATTTCGTTTGTACAATTGTGCGCAGTATAAATTCTAATATCTAATGCTTTACAAGCATAGTGTATCTGTTTTTACATTGTGTATCAATTCTGTAAGCATTATGTATATAAAAAGCGCTGCATATCTATTCAAATTAAATAAGTATTGTGTACCTGATATAACGTATTGCATAATGTATTCTCCAGAGTAAAGTTTCATCTGTAAATACTATATCATCTAATAACAAAATTTAATATTCTACAGTGTGCCTGCATGCTTTATGTATGTTTATTTGCGCATTTTACATGTGATATGTGATCTAAATGTGTCTAAATGATCTAAATGTGTCTTTAGTGTAAGTGTATACTATATATTAGCTTAAATATGTTTCATTATAAGTATGTGTTTTACTTGTATAAGTGTGTGCAAACTAGTATCTAATTTCTATTGTTATATAATGTGCTTACATGTTTTATATGTGTTATATATGTGCTTTTATATGTGTTTTACAAGTGTTTTGTATGTATCCTTATATGTGCAATTGTATGTACTTGTATGTGTATGTATATGCTATAATTAGTGTCTAACAGTCTCTAAAAACCAAGATGTAACAAATCATCCGCCTATCGATCAAAACTAATGTATTCCTAAGACACTTCTGTATGGCCATGTACAATTACGTAAAATTCTTCAATAAACTCCCAAGGTGGCCTCATGAGGCTCCTGGGAGTTGCTGCCACTAGAAAGGGGAGGGCGCGGGACATATGCCTGTTTACCTCTGTTAAACATCAGGCGTCCCCGTCCTCCGTCACCTGTCACCTGCATTAGATTCTAAGCTGTATACAGAAGACGCCGTTTAACGCGATTGCGGTTAATGTTATCATTCTGATATTTTATTTAAGATTGTACAGAGCTCCCAAGAATTATTTTTACAATTTAAAGTTTTAATGCATTAGATTCTAAAACTGTATACACAAGATGCCGTTCAGCGCGATTGCGGTTAATGTTATCATTCTTATATTCTATTTCAGATTGTACATAGCTCCCAAGAGTTATGTTTGCAATTTAAATTTTTAATGCATTAAATTCTAAGCCGTAAATAGAAGATGCCGCTTAATTCGATTGCGGTTAATGTTATCATTCGGATATTTTATTTAAGGTTGTACAGAGCTCCCAAGTTTACAATTTAAAGTTTTAGTGCATTAGATTCTAAAGCTGTATACATAAGACGCCGCTTAATGCGATTGCGGTTAATGTTATCATTCGGATATTTTATTTAAGGTTGTACAGAGCTCCCAAGAATTATCTTTGCAATTTAAAGTTTTGATGTATTAGATTCTAAGCTGTATACAGAAGGTGCCGCTTAACGCGATTGCGTTTAATGTTATCATTCTGATATTTTATTTAAGATTGTACAGAGCTTCCAAGAATTATTTTTACAATTTAAAGGTTTAATGCATTAGATTCTAAATCTGTATACATAAGACGCCGCTTAATGCGATTGCGGTTCATGTTATCATTCGGATATTTTATTTAAGGTTGTACAGAGCTCCCAAGAATTATCTTTACATTTTAAACTTTTAATGCATTAGATTCTAAGCCGTATATAGAAGACGCCGCTTAATGCGTTTGCGGTTCATGTTATCATTCGTATATTTTATTTCAGATTGTACATAGCTCCCAAGAATTATTTTTACAATTTAAAGTTTTAATGCATTAGATTCTAAAGCTATATACATAAGACGCCGCTTAATGCGATTGCGGTTAATGTTATCATTCGGAAATTTTATTTAAAGTTGTACAGAGCTCCCAAGAATTATCTTTACATTTTAAACTTTTAATGCATTAGATTCTAAGCCGTATATAGAAGACGCCGCTTAATGCGTTTGCGGTTAATGTTATCATTCGTATATTTTATTTCAGATTGTACATAGCTGCCAAGAATTATTTTTACAATTTAAAGTTTTAATGCATTAGATTCTAAAGCTGTATACATAAGACGCCGCTTAATGCGATTGCGGTTAATGTTATCATTGTTATATTCTATTTAAGATTGTACAGAGCTCCCAAGAATTATCTTTCAATTTAAAGTTTTGATGCATTAGATTCTAAGCTGTATACAGAAGACGCCGTTTAACGCGATTGCGGTTGATGTTATCATTCTGAAATTTTATTTAAGATTGTACAGTGCTCCAAAGAATTATCTTCTCATTTTAAACTTTTAATGCATTAGATTCTAAGCCGTATATAGAAGACGCCGCTTAATGCGTTTGTGGTTAATGTCATCATTCGGATATTTTATTTCAGATTGTACATAGCTCCCAAGAATTATTTTTACAATTTAAAGTTTTAATGTATTAGATTCTAAAGCTGTATACATAAGACGCCGCTTAATGCGATTGCGGTTAATGTTATCATTCGGATATTTTATTTAAGTTTGTACAGAGCTCCCAAGAGTTAGCTTTACAATTTAAAGTTTTGATGCATTAGATCCTAAGCTGTATACAAAAGATGCCGTTCAACGCGATTGTGGTTAATGTTATCATTCTTATATCCTATTTAAGCTTGTACAGAGCTCCCAAGAATTATCTTTGCAATTTAAAGTTTTGATGCATTAGATACTAAGCTGTATACAGAAGATGCCGTTCAACGCGATTGCGGTTAATGTTATCATTCTTATATTCTATTTAAGATTGTACAGAGCTCCCAAGAATTATCTTTGCAATTTAAAGTTTTGATGCATTAAATTCTAAGCTGTATACAGAAGACGCCGTTTAACGCGATTGCGGTTAATGTTATCATTCTGATATTTTATTTAAGATTGTACAGAGCTCCCAAGAATTATTTTTCAGTTTAAAGTTTTAATGCATTAGATTCTATAACTGTATGCACAAGATGCCGTTCAACGCGATTGCAGTTAATTTTATCATTCTTATATTCTATTTCAGATTGTACATAGCTCCCAAGAATTATGTTTGCAATTTAAATTTTTAATGCATTAGATTCTAAGCCGTAAATAGAACACGCCGCTTAATGCGATTGCGGTTAATGTTATCATTCGGACATTTTATTTAAGGTTGTACAGAGCTCCCAAGAATTATCTTTGCAATTTAAAGTTTTGATGCATTAGATTCTAAGCTGTATACAGAAGGTGCCGTTAAACGCGATTGCGGTTAATGTTATCATTCGGATATTTTATTTCAGATTGTACATAGCTGCCAAGAATTATTTTTACAATTTAAAGTTTTAATGCATTAGATTCTAAAGCTGTATACATAAGACGCCGCTTAATGCGATTGCGGTTAATGTTATCATTCGGATATTTTATTTAAGGTTGTACAGAGCTCCCAAGAATTATCTTTGCAATTTAAAGTTTTGATGTATTAGATTCTAAGCTGTATACAGAAGGTGCCGCTTAACGCGATTGCGTTTAATGTTATCATTCTGATATTTTATTTAAGATTGTACAGAGCTTCCAAGAATTATTTTTACAATTTAAAGGTTTAATGCATTAGATTCTAAATCTGTATACATAAGACGCCGCTTAATGCGATTGCGGTTCATGTTATCATTCGGATATTTTATTTAAGGTTGTACAGAGCTCCCAAGAATTATCTTTACATTTTAAACTTTTAATGCATTAGATTCTAAGCCGTATATAGAAGACGCCGCTTAATGCGTTTGCGGTTCATGTTATCATTCGTATATTTTATTTCAGATTGTACATAGCTCCCAAGAATTATTTTTACAATTTAAAGTTTTAATGCATTAGATTCTAAAGCTATATACATAAGACGCCGCTTAATGCGATTGCGGTTAATGTTATCATTCGGAAATTTTATTTAAAGTTGTACAGAGCTCCCAAGAATTATCTTTACATTTTAAACTTTTAATGCATTAGATTCTAAGCCGTATATAGAAGACGCCGCTTAATGCGTTTGCGGTTAATGTTATCATTCGTATATTTTATTTCAGATTGTACATAGCTGCCAAGAATTATTTTTACAATTTAAAGTTTTAATGCATTAGATTCTAAAGCTGTATACATAAGACGCCGCTTAATGCGATTGCGGTTAATGTTATCATTGTTATATTCTATTTAAGATTGTACAGAGCTCCCAAGAATTATCTTTCAATTTAAAGTTTTGATGCATTAGATTCTAAGCTGTATACAGAAGACGCCGTTTAACGCGATTGCGGTTGATGTTATCATTCTGAAATTTTATTTAAGATTGTACAGAGCTCCAAAGAATTATCTTCTCATTTTAAACTTTTAATGCATTAGATTCTAAGCCGTATATAGAAGACGCCGCTTAATGCGTTTGTGGTTAATGTCATCATTCGGATATTTTATTTCAGATTGTACATAGCTCCCAAGAATTATTTTTACAATTTAAAGTTTTAATGTATTAGATTCTAAAGCTGTATACATAAGACGCCGCTTAATGCGATTGCGGTTAATGTTATCATTCGGATATTTTATTTAAGTTTGTACAGAGCTCCCAAGAGTTAGCTTTACAATTTAAAGTTTTGATGCATTAGATCCTAAGCTGTATACAAAAGATGCCGTTCAACGCGATTGTGGTTAATGTTATCATTCTTATATCCTATTTAAGCTTGTACAGAGCTCCCAAGAATTATCTTTGCAATTTAAAGTTTTGATGCATTAGATACTAAGCTGTATACAGAAGATGCCGTTCAACGCGATTGCGGTTAATGTTATCATTCTTATATTCTATTTAAGATTGTACAGAGCTCCCAAGAATTATCTTTGCAATTTAAAGTTTTGATGCATTAAATTCTAAGCTGTATACAGAAGACGCCGTTTAACGCGATTGCGGTTAATGTTATCATTCTGATATTTTATTTAAGATTGTACAGAGCTCCCAAGAATTATTTTTCAGTTTAAAGTTTTAATGCATTAGATTCTATAACTGTATGCACAAGATGCCGTTCAACGCGATTGCAGTTAATTTTATCATTCTTATATTCTATTTCAGATTGTACATAGCTCCCAAGAATTATGTTTGCAATTTAAATTTTTAATGCATTAGATTCTAAGCCGTAAATAGAACACGCCGCTTAATGCGATTGCGGTTAATGTTATCATTCGGACATTTTATTTAAGGTTGTACAGAGCTCCCAAGAATTATCTTTGCAATTTAAAGTTTTGATGCATTAGATTCTAAGCTGTATACAGAAGGTGCCGTTAAACGCGATTGCGGTTAATGTTATCATTCGGATATTTTATTTCAGATTGTACATAGCTGCCAAGAATTATTTTTACAATTTAAAGTTTTAATGCATTAGATTCTAAAGCTGTATACATAAGACGCCGCTTAATGCGATTGCGGTTAATGTTATCATTCGGATATTTTATTTAAGGTTGTACAGAGCTCCCAAGAATTATCTTTGCAATTTAAAGTTTTGATGTATTAGATTCTAAGCTGTATACAGAAGGTGCCGCTTAACGCGATTGCGTTTAATGTTATCATTCTGATATTTTATTTAAGATTGTACAGAGCTTCCAAGAATTATTTTTACAATTTAAAGGTTTAATGCATTAGATTCTAAATCTGTATACATAAGACGCCGCTTAATGCGATTGCGGTTCATGTTATCATTCGGATATTTTATTTAAGGTTGTACAGAGCTCCCAAGAATTATCTTTACATTTTAAACTTTTAATGCATTAGATTCTAAGCCGTATATAGAAGACGCCGCTTAATGCGTTTGCGGTTCATGTTATCATTCGTATATTTTATTTCAGATTGTACATAGCTCCCAAGAATTATTTTTACAATTTAAAGTTTTAATGCATTAGATTCTAAAGCTATATACATAAGACGCCGCTTAATGCGATTGCGGTTAATGTTATCATTCGGAAATTTTATTTAAAGTTGTACAGAGCTCCCAAGAATTATCTTTACATTTTAAACTTTTAATGCATTAGATTCTAAGCCGTATATAGAAGACGCCGCTTAATGCGTTTGCGGTTAATGTTATCATTCGTATATTTTATTTCAGATTGTACATAGCTGCCAAGAATTATTTTTACAATTTAAAGTTTTAATGCATTAGATTCTAAAGCTGTATACATAAGACGCCGCTTAATGCGATTGCGGTTAATGTTATCATTGTTATATTCTATTTAAGATTGTACAGAGCTCCCAAGAATTATCTTTCAATTTAAAGTTTTGATGCATTAGATTCTAAGCTGTATACAGAAGACGCCGTTTAACGCGATTGCGGTTGATGTTATCATTCTGAAATTTTATTTAAGATTGTACAGAGCTCCAAAGAATTATCTTCTCATTTTAAACTTTTAATGCATTAGATTCTAAGCCGTATATAGAAGACGCCGCTTAATGCGTTTGTGGTTAATGTCATCATTCGGATATTTTATTTCAGATTGTACATAGCTCCCAAGAATTATTTTTACAATTTAAAGTTTTAATGTATTAGATTCTAAAGCTGTATACATAAGACGCCGCTTAATGCGATTGCGGTTAATGTTATCATTCGGATATTTTATTTAAGTTTGTACAGAGCTCCCAAGAGTTAGCTTTACAATTTAAAGTTTTGATGCATTAGATACTAAGCTGTATACAAAAGATGCCGTTCAACGCGATTGTGGTTAATGTTATCATTCTTATATCCTATTTAAGCTTGTACAGAGCTCCCAAGAATTATCTTTGCAATTTAAAGTTTTGATGCATTAGATACTAAGCTGTATACAGAAGATGCCGTTCAACGCGATTGCGGTTAATGTTATCATTCTTATATTCTATTTAAGATTGTACAGAGCTCCCAAGAATTATCTTTGCAATTTAAAGTTTTGATGCATTAAATTCTAAGCTGTATACAGAAGACGCCGTTTAACGCGATTGCGGTTAATGTTATCATTCTGATATTTTATTTAAGATTGTACAGAGCTCCCAAGAATTATTTTTCAGTTTAAAGTTTTAATGCATTAGATTCTATAACTGTATACACAAGATGCCGTTCAACGCGATTGCAGTTAATTTTATCATTCTTATATTCTATTTCAGATTGTACATAGCTCCCAAGAATTATGTTTGCAATTTAAATTTTTAATGCATTAGATTCTAAGCCGTAAATAGAACACGCCGCTTAATGCGATTGCGGTTAATGTTATCATTCGGACATTTTATTTAAGGTTGTACAGAGCTCCCAAGAATTATCTTTGCAATTTAAAGTTTTGATGCATTAGATTCTAAGCTGTATACAGAAGGTGCCGTTAAACGCGATTGCGGTTAATGTTATCATTCGGATATTTTATTTCAGATTGTACATAGCTGCCAAGAATTATTTTTACAATTTAAAGTTTTAATGCATTAGATTCTAAAGCTGTATACATAAGACGCCGCTTAATGCGATTGCGGTTAATGTTATTATTCGGATATTTTATTTAAGGTTGTACAGAGCTCCCAAGAATTATCTTTGCAATTTAAAGTTTTGATGCATTAGATTCTAAGCTGTATACAGAAGGTGCCGTTTTACGCGATTGCGGTTAATGTTATCATTCTGATATTTTATTTAAGATCTCCCAAGAATTATTTCATTTGATCAGAGCTCCCAAGAATTATTTTTGGAATTTGAAGTTTTAATGCATTAGATTCTAAAGCTGTATACATAAGACGCCGCTTAATGCAATTGCGGTTAATGTTATCATTCGGATATTTTATTTAAGGTTGTACAGAGCTCCCGAGAATTATCTTTGCAATTTAAAGTTTTGATGCATTAGATTCTAAGCTGTATACAGGAGATGCCGTTTTACGCGATTGCGGTTAATGTTATCATTCTGATATTTTATTTAAGATCTCCCAAGAATTATTTCATTTGATCAGAGCTCCCAAGAATTATTTTTGGAATTTGAAGTTTTAATGCATTAGATTCTAAAGCTGTATACATAAGACGCCGCTTAATGCAATTGCGGTTAATGTTATCATTCGGATATTTTATTTAAGGTTGTACAGAGCTCCCGAGAATTATCTTTGCAATTTAAAGTTTTGATGCATTAGATTCTAAGCTGTATACAGGAGATGCCGTTTTACGCGATTGCGGTTAATGTTATCATTCTGATATTTTATTTAAGATCCCCCAAGAATTATTTCATTTGATCAGAGCTCCCAAGAATTATTTTTGGAATTTGAAGTTTTAATGCATTAGATTCTAAAGCTGTATACACAAGACGCCGCTTAATGCGATTGCGGTTCATGTTATCATTCTTATATTCTATTTAAGATTGTACAGAGCTCCCAAGATTTATCTTTGCAATTTAAAGTTTTGATGCATTAGATACTAAGCTGTATATAGAAGATGCCCTTCAACGCGATTGCGGTTAATGTTATCATTCTTATATTCTATTTAAGATTGTACAGAGCTTCCAAGAATTATCTTTACATTTTAAAGTTTTGATGCATTAGATTCTAAGCTGTATACAGAAGATGCCGTTTAACGCGATTGCGGTTAATGTTATCATTCGGATATTTTATTTAAGGTTGTACAGAGCTCCCAAGAATTATCTTTATATTTTAAAGTTTTAATGCATTAGATTCTAAACCGTATATAGAAGACGCCGCTTAATGCGTTTGCGGTTCATGTTATCATTGGGATATTTTATTTCAGATTGTACATAGCTCCCAAGAATTATTTTTACAATTTAAAGTTTTAATGCATTAGATTCTAAGCCGTATATAGAAGACGCCGCTTAATGCGTTTGCGGTTAATGTTATCATTCGGATATTTTATTTCAGATTGTACATAGCTCCCAAAAATTATTTTTACAATTTAAAGTTTTAATGCATTAGATTCTAAAGCTGTATACATAAGACGCCGCTTAATGCGATTGCGGTTAATAATATCATTCGGATATTTTATTTAAGGTTGTACAGAGCTCCCAAGAATTATCTTTGCAATTTAAAGTTTTGATGCATTAGATACTAAGCTGTATACAGAAGATGCCGTTCAACGCGATTGCGGTTAATGTTATCATTCTTATATTCTATTTAAGATTGTACAGAGCTCCCAAGAATTATCTTTGCAATTTAAAGTTTTGATGCATTAGATTCTAAGCTGTATACAGAAGACGCCGTTTAACGCGATTGCGGTTAATGTTATCATTCTGAAAATTTATTTAAGATTGTACAGAGCTCCAAAGAATTATCTTTACATTTTAAACTTTTAATGCATTAGATTCTAAGCCGTATATAGAAGACGCCGCTTAATGCTTTTGCGGTTAATGTCATCATTCGGATATTTTATTTCAGATTGTACATAGCTCCCAAGAATTATTTTTACAATTTAAAGTATTAATGCATTAGATTCTAAAGCTGTATACATAAGACGCCGCTTAATGCGATTGCGGTTAATATTATCATTCGGATATTTTATTTAAGGTTGTACAGAGCTCCCAAAAATTATCTTTGCAATTTAATTTTTTGATGCATTTGATTCTAAGCTGTATACAGAAGACGCCGTTTAACGCGATTGCGGTTAATGTTATCATTGGGATATTTTATTTCAGATTGTACAGAGCTCCCAAGAATTATTTTTCAATTTAAAGTTTTAATGCATTAGATTCTAAAACTGTATACACAAGATGCCGTTCAACGCGATTGCGGTTAATGTTATCATTCTTATATTCTATTTCAGATTGTACATAGCTCCCAAGAATTATGTTTGCAATTTAAATTTTTAATGCATTAGATTCTAAGCCGTAAATAGAAGACGCCGCTTAATGCGATTGCGGTTAATGTTATCATTCGGATATTTTATTTAATGTTGTACAGAGCTCCCAAGTTTACAATTTAAAGTTTTAGTGCATTAGAATCTAAAGCTGTATACATAAGACGCCGCTTAATGCGATTGCGGTTAATGTTATCATTCGGATATTTTATTTAAGGTTGTACAGAGCTCCCAAGAATTATCTTTGCAATTTAAAGTTTTGATGCATTAGATTCTAAGCTGTATACAGAAGGTGCCGTTTAACGCGATTGCGGTTAATGTTATCATTCTGATATTTTATTTAAACTTGTACAGATCTTCCAAGAATTATTTTTACAATTTAAATTTTTAATGCATTAGATTCTAAGCCGTAAATAGAAGACGCCGCTTAATGCGATTGCGGTTAATGTTATCATTCGGATATTTTATTTAATGTTGTACAGAGCTCCCAAGTTTACAATTTAAAGTTTTAATGCATTAGATTCTAAAGCTGTATCCATAAGACGCCGCTTAATGCGATTGCGGTTAATGTTATCATTCGGATATTTTAGTTAAGGTTGTACAGAGCTTCCAAGAATTATCTTTGCAATTTAAAGTTTTGATGCATTAGATTCTAAGCTGTATACAGAAGGTGCCGTTTAACGCGATTGCGGTTAATGTTATCATTCTGATATTTTATTTAAGATTGTACAGAGTCCCGAAGGATTATTTTTACCATTTAAAGTTTTAATGCATTAGATTCTAAAGCTGTATACATAAGACGCCGCTTAATGCGATTGCGCTTAATATTATTATTCGGATATTTTATTTAAGGTTGTACAGAGCTCCCAAGAATTATCATTGCAATTTAAAGTTTTGATGCATTAGATTCTAAGCTGTATACAGAAGGTGCCGTTTAACGCGATTGCGGTTAATGTTATCTTTCTGATATTTTATTTAAGATTGTACAGGGTTCCGAAGAATTATTTTTACAATTTAAAGTTTTAATGCATTAGATTCTAAAGCTGTATACATAAGACGCCGCTTAATGCGATTGCGGTTAATATTATCATTCGGATATTTTATTTAAGGTTGTACAGAGCTCCCAAGAATTATCTTTCAATTTAAAGTTTTGATGCATTAGATTCTAAGCTGTATACAGAAGACGCCGTTTAACGCGATTGCGGTTGATGTTATCATTCTGAAATTTTATTTAAGATTGTACAGAGCTCCAAAGAATTATCTTCTCATTTTAAACTTTTAATGCATTAGATTCTAAGCCGTATATAGAAGACGCCGCTTAATGCGTTTGTGGTTAATGTCATCATTCGGATATTTTATTTCAGATTGTACATAGCTCCCAAGAATTATTTTTACAATTTAAAGTTTTAATGTATTAGATTCTAAAGCTGTATACATAAGACGCCGCTTAATGCGATTGCGGTTAATGTTATCATTCGGATATTTTATTTAAGTTTGTACAGAGCTCCCAAGAGTTAGCTTTACAATTTAAAGTTTTGATGCATTAGATCCTAAGCTGTATACAAAAGATGCCGTTCAACGCGATTGTGGTTAATGTTATCATTCTTATATCCTATTTAAGCTTGTACAGAGCTCCCAAGAATTATCTTTGCAATTTAAAGTTTTGATGCATTAGATACTAAGCTGTATACAGAAGATGCCGTTCAACGCGATTGCGGTTAATGTTATCATTCTTATATTCTATTTAAGATTGTACAGAGCTCCCAAGAATTATCTTTGCAATTTAAAGTTTTGATGCATTAAATTCTAAGCTGTATACAGAAGACGCCGTTTAACGCGATTGCGGTTAATGTTATCATTCTGATATTTTATTTAAGATTGTACAGAGCTCCCAAGAATTATTTTTCAGTTTAAAGTTTTAATGCATTAGATTCTATAACTGTATGCACAAGATGCCGTTCAACGCGATTGCAGTTAATTTTATCATTCTTATATTCTATTTCAGATTGTACATAGCTCCCAAGAATTATGTTTGCAATTTAAATTTTTAATGCATTAGATTCTAAGCCGTAAATAGAACACGCCGCTTAATGCGATTGCGGTTAATGTTATCATTCGGACATTTTATTTAAGGTTGTACAGAGCTCCCAAGAATTATCTTTGCAATTTAAAGTTTTGATGCATTAGATTCTAAGCTGTATACAGAAGGTGCCGTTAAACGCGATTGCGGTTAATGTTATCATTCGGATATTTTATTTCAGATTGTACATAGCTGCCAAGAATTATTTTTACAATTTAAAGTTTTAATGCATTAGATTCTAAAGCTGTATACATAAGACGCCGCTTAATGCGATTGCGGTTAATGTTATCATTCGGATATTTTATTTAAGGTTGTACAGAGCTCCCAAGAATTATCTTTGCAATTTAAAGTTTTGATGTATTAGATTCTAAGCTGTATACAGAAGGTGCCGCTTAACGCGATTGCGTTTAATGTTATCATTCTGATATTTTATTTAAGATTGTACAGAGCTTCCAAGAATTATTTTTACAATTTAAAGGTTTAATGCATTAGATTCTAAATCTGTATACATAAGACGCCGCTTAATGCGATTGCGGTTCATGTTATCATTCGGATATTTTATTTAAGGTTGTACAGAGCTCCCAAGAATTATCTTTACATTTTAAACTTTTAATGCATTAGATTCTAAGCCGTATATAGAAGACGCCGCTTAATGCGTTTGCGGTTCATGTTATCATTCGTATATTTTATTTCAGATTGTACATAGCTCCCAAGAATTATTTTTACAATTTAAAGTTTTAATGCATTAGATTCTAAAGCTATATACATAAGACGCCGCTTAATGCGATTGCGGTTAATGTTATCATTCGGAAATTTTATTTAAAGTTGTACAGAGCTCCCAAGAATTATCTTTACATTTTAAACTTTTAATGCATTAGATTCTAAGCCGTATATAGAAGACGCCGCTTAATGCGTTTGCGGTTAATGTTATCATTCGTATATTTTATTTCAGATTGTACATAGCTGCCAAGAATTATTTTTACAATTTAAAGTTTTAATGCATTAGATTCTAAAGCTGTATACATAAGACGCCGCTTAATGCGATTGCGGTTAATGTTATCATTGTTATATTCTATTTAAGATTGTACAGAGCTCCCAAGAATTATCTTTCAATTTAAAGTTTTGATGCATTAGATTCTAAGCTGTATACAGAAGACGCCGTTTAACGCGATTGCGGTTGATGTTATCATTCTGAAATTTTATTTAAGATTGTACAGAGCTCCAAAGAATTATCTTCTCATTTTAAACTTTTAATGCATTAGATTCTAAGCCGTATATAGAAGACGCCGCTTAATGCGTTTGTGGTTAATGTCATCATTCGGATATTTTATTTCAGATTGTACATAGCTCCCAAGAATTATTTTTACAATTTAAAGTTTTAATGCATTAGATTCTATAACTGTATGCACAAGATGCCGTTCAACGCGATTGCAGTTAATTTTATCATTCTTATATTCTATTTCAGATTGTACATAGCTCCCAAGAATTATGTTTGCAATTTAAATTTTTAATGCATTAGATTCTAAGCCGTAAATAGAACACGCCGCTTAATGCGATTGCGGTTAATGTTATCATTCGGACATTTTATTTAAGGTTGTACAGAGCTCCCAAGAATTATCTTTGCAATTTAAAGTTTTGATGCATTAGATTCTAAGCTGTATACAGAAGGTGCCGTTAAACGCGATTGCGGTTAATGTTATCATTCGGATATTTTATTTCAGATTGTACATAGCTGCCAAGAATTATTTTTACAATTTAAAGTTTTAATGCATTAGATTCTAAAGCTGTATACATAAGACGCCGCTTAATGCGATTGCGGTTAATGTTATTATTCGGATATTTTATTTAAGGTTGTACAGAGCTCCCAAGAATTATCTTTGCAATTTAAAGTTTTGATGCA
Source organism: Stegodyphus dumicola (assembly GCF_044657685.1). NCBI lineage: Eukaryota > Metazoa > Arthropoda > Arachnida > Araneae > Eresidae > Stegodyphus > Stegodyphus dumicola. Next base: position 158,739,851 of record NC_140770.1, read on the forward strand.
TTAGATTCTAAGCTGTATACAGAAGGTGCCGTTTTACGCGATTGCGGTTAATGTTATCATTCTGATATTTTATTTAAGATCTCCCAAGAATTATTTCATTTGATCAGAGCTCCCAAGAATTATTTTTGGAATTTGAAGTTTTAATGCATTAGATTCTAAAGCTGTATACATAAGACGCCGCTTAATGCAATTGCGGTTAATGTTATCATTCGGATATTTTATTTAAGGTTGTACAGAGCTCCCGAGAATTATCTTTGCAATTTAAAGTTTTGATGCATTAGATTCTAAGCTGTATACAGGAGATGCCGTTTTACGCGATTGCGGTTAATGTTATCATTCTGATATTTTATTTAAGATCTCCCAAGAATTATTTCATTTGATCAGAGCTCCCAAGAATTATTTTTGGAATTTGAAGTTTTAATGCATTAGATTCTAAAGCTGTATACATAAGACGCCGCTTAATGCAATTGCGGTTAATGTTATCATTCGGATATTTTATTTAAGGTTGTACAGAGCTCCCGAGAATTATCTTTGCAATTTAAAGTTTTGATGCATTAGATTCTAAGCTGTATACAGGAGATGCCGTTTTACGCGATTGCGGTTAATGTTATCATTCTGATATTTTATTTAAGATCCCCCAAGAATTATTTCATTTGATCAGAGCTCCCAAGAATTATTTTTGGAATTTGAAGTTTTAATGCATTAGATTCTAAAGCTGTATACACAAGACGCCGCTTAATGCGATTGCGGTTCATGTTATCATTCTTATATTCTATTTAAGATTGTACAGAGCTCCCAAGATTTATCTTTGCAATTTAAAGTTTTGATGCATTAGATACTAAGCTGTATATAGAAGATGCCCTTCAACGCGATTGCGGTTAATGTTATCATTCTTATATTCTATTTAAGATTGTACAGAGCTTCCAAGAATTATCTTTACATTTTAAAGTTTTGATGCATTAGATTCTAAGCTGTATACAGAAGATGCCGTTTAACGCGATTGCGGTTAATGTTATCATTCGGATATTTTATTTAAGGTTGTACAGAGCTCCCAAGAATTATCTTTATATTTTAAAGTTTTAATGCATTAGATTCTAAACCGTATATAGAAGACGCCGCTTAATGCGTTTGCGGTTCATGTTATCATTGGGATATTTTATTTCAGATTGTACATAGCTCCCAAGAATTATTTTTACAATTTAAAGTTTTAATGCATTAGATTCTAAGCCGTATATAGAAGACGCCGCTTAATGCGTTTGCGGTTAATGTTATCATTCGGATATTTTATTTCAGATTGTACATAGCTCCCAAAAATTATTTTTACAATTTAAAGTTTTAATGCATTAGATTCTAAAGCTGTATACATAAGACGCCGCTTAATGCGATTGCGGTTAATAATATCATTCGGATATTTTATTTAAGGTTGTACAGAGCTCCCAAGAATTATCTTTGCAATTTAAAGTTTTGATGCATTAGATACTAAGCTGTATACAGAAGATGCCGTTCAACGCGATTGCGGTTAATGTTATCATTCTTATATTCTATTTAAGATTGTACAGAGCTCCCAAGAATTATCTTTGCAATTTAAAGTTTTGATGCATTAGATTCTAAGCTGTATACAGAAGACGCCGTTTAACGCGATTGCGGTTAATGTTATCATTCTGAAAATTTATTTAAGATTGTACAGAGCTCCAAAGAATTATCTTTACATTTTAAACTTTTAATGCATTAGATTCTAAGCCGTATATAGAAGACGCCGCTTAATGCTTTTGCGGTTAATGTCATCATTCGGATATTTTATTTCAGATTGTACATAGCTCCCAAGAATTATTTTTACAATTTAAAGTATTAATGCATTAGATTCTAAAGCTGTATACATAAGACGCCGCTTAATGCGATTGCGGTTAATATTATCATTCGGATATTTTATTTAAGGTTGTACAGAGCTCCCAAAAATTATCTTTGCAATTTAATTTTTTGATGCATTTGATTCTAAGCTGTATACAGAAGACGCCGTTTAACGCGATTGCGGTTAATGTTATCATTGGGATATTTTATTTCAGATTGTACAGAGCTCCCAAGAATTATTTTTCAATTTAAAGTTTTAATGCATTAGATTCTAAAACTGTATACACAAGATGCCGTTCAACGCGATTGCGGTTAATGTTATCATTCTTATATTCTATTTCAGATTGTACATAGCTCCCAAGAATTATGTTTGCAATTTAAATTTTTAATGCATTAGATTCTAAGCCGTAAATAGAAGACGCCGCTTAATGCGATTGCGGTTAATGTTATCATTCGGATATTTTATTTAATGTTGTACAGAGCTCCCAAGTTTACAATTTAAAGTTTTAGTGCATTAGAATCTAAAGCTGTATACATAAGACGCCGCTTAATGCGATTGCGGTTAATGTTATCATTCGGATATTTTATTTAAGGTTGTACAGAGCTCCCAAGAATTATCTTTGCAATTTAAAGTTTTGATGCATTAGATTCTAAGCTGTATACAGAAGGTGCCGTTTAACGCGATTGCGGTTAATGTTATCATTCTGATATTTTATTTAAACTTGTACAGATCTTCCAAGAATTATTTTTACAATTTAAATTTTTAATGCATTAGATTCTAAGCCGTAAATAGAAGACGCCGCTTAATGCGATTGCGGTTAATGTTATCATTCGGATATTTTATTTAATGTTGTACAGAGCTCCCAAGTTTACAATTTAAAGTTTTAATGCATTAGATTCTAAAGCTGTATCCATAAGACGCCGCTTAATGCGATTGCGGTTAATGTTATCATTCGGATATTTTAGTTAAGGTTGTACAGAGCTTCCAAGAATTATCTTTGCAATTTAAAGTTTTGATGCATTAGATTCTAAGCTGTATACAGAAGGTGCCGTTTAACGCGATTGCGGTTAATGTTATCATTCTGATATTTTATTTAAGATTGTACAGAGTCCCGAAGGATTATTTTTACCATTTAAAGTTTTAATGCATTAGATTCTAAAGCTGTATACATAAGACGCCGCTTAATGCGATTGCGCTTAATATTATTATTCGGATATTTTATTTAAGGTTGTACAGAGCTCCCAAGAATTATCATTGCAATTTAAAGTTTTGATGCATTAGATTCTAAGCTGTATACAGAAGGTGCCGTTTAACGCGATTGCGGTTAATGTTATCTTTCTGATATTTTATTTAAGATTGTACAGGGTTCCGAAGAATTATTTTTACAATTTAAAGTTTTAATGCATTAGATTCTAAAGCTGTATACATAAGACGCCGCTTAATGCGATTGCGGTTAATATTATCATTCGGATATTTTATTTAAGGTTGTACAGAGCTCCCAAGAATTATCTTTGCAATTTAAAGTTTTGATGCATTAGATTCTAAGCTGTATACAGAAGACGCCGTTTAACGCGATTGCGGTTAATGTTATCATTCTGATATTTTATTTAAGATTGTACAGAGCTCCCAAGATTTATTTTTTCAATTTAAAGTTTTAATGCATTAGATTCTAAAACTGTATACACAAGATGCCTTTCAACGCGATTGCGGTTAATGTTATCATTCTTATATTCTATTTCAAACTGTACATAGCTCCCAAGAATTATGTTTGCAATTTATATTTTTAATGCATTAGATTCTAATCCGTAAATAGAAGACGCCGCTTAATGCGGTTGCGGTTAATGTTATCATTCGGATATTTTATTTAAGGTTGTACAGAGCTCCCAAGTTTACAATTTAAATTTTTAGTGCATTAGAATCTAAAGCTGTATACATAAGACGCCGCTTAATGCGATTGCGGTTAATGTTATCATTCGGATATTTTATTTAATGTTGTACAGAGCTCCCAAGATTTATCTTTGCAATTTAAAGTTTTGATGCATTAGATTCTAAGCTGTATACAGAAGACGCCGTTTAACGCGATTGCGGTTAATGTTATCATTCTGAAATTTTATTTAAGATTGTACAGAACTCCCAAGAATTATCTTTGCAATTTAAACTTTTGATGCATTAGATTCTAAGCTGCATACAGAAGACGCCGTTTAACGCGATTGCGGTTAATGTTATCATTCTGATATTTTATTTAAGATTGTACAGAGCTCCCACGAATTATTTTTACAATTTAAAGTTTTAATGCATTAGATTCTAAAGCTGTATACATAAGACGCCGCTTAATGCGATTGCGGTTAATTTTATCATTCGGATATTTTATTTAAGGTTGTACAGAGCTCCCAAGAATTATCTTTACATTTTAAAGTTTTAATGCATTAGATTGTAAGCCGTATATATAAGACGCCGCTTAATGCGATTGCGGTTAATATTATCATTCGGATATTTTATTTAAGGTTGTACAGAGCTCCCAAGAATTATCTTTGCAATTTAAAGTTTTGATGCATTAGATTCTAAGCTGTATACAGAAGACGCCGTTTAACGCGATTGCGGTTAATGTTATCATTCTGATATTTTAAAGATTTTACAGAGCTCTCAAGAATTATCTTTGCAATTTAAAGTTTTGATGCATTAGGTTCTAAGCTGTATACAGAAGTTGCCGTTTAACGCTATTGCGGTTAATGTTATGATTCTGATAATTTATTTAAGATTGTACAGAGCTCCGAAGAATTATCTTTGCAATTTAAAGTTTTGATGCATTAGATTCTAAGCTGTATACAGAAGACGCCGTTTAACGCGATTGCGGTTAATGTTATCATTCTGATATTTTATTTAAGATTGTACAGAACTCCCAAGAATTATTTTTACAATTTAAAGTTTTAATTCATTAGATTTTAAAGCTGTATACATAAGACGCCGCTTAATGCGATTACGGTTAATGTTATCATTCGGATATTTTGTTTAAGGTTGTACAGAGCTCCCAAGAATTATCTTTGAAATTTAAAGTTTTAATGCATTAGATTCTAAAGCTGTATACATAAAACGCCGCTTAATGCGATTGCGGTTAATATTATGATTCAGATATTTTATTTAAGGTTGTACTGAGCTCCCAAGAATTATCTTTGCAATTTAAAGTTTTGATGCATTAGATAGTAAGCTGTATACAGAAGATGCCGTTCAACGCGATTTCGGTTAATGTTATCATTCTTATATTTTATTTAAGATTGTAGAGAGCTCCCAAGAATTATCTTTGCATTTAAAGATTTGATGCATTAGATTCTAAGCTGTATACAGAAGACGCCGTTTAACGCGATTGCGGTTAATGTTATCTGTGTACCTACTTTAATCCAATAAACACTGTGCATCTAATATAATATAAAATAAGCTCAGCGCATTCTATAACATAGTGTCGCCACTACAGTTATTGCCTGCACATCATATTCTGTATTACTCAAACTATCTGTATTATATCTGCACTGTATATGACATATGCATAATGTATAATTCATCTATATCTATCAATATTGTATCTGCATTACCTGTATAATCTCATAGCTTCGCATAGAAATATATAGCTTGGCAACATAGCATGCATGGCGCTGCGTACTATAATTGTGTGTATACAATAGTATAGATTTTTTTTTAATGTGTAAGTATAATTGTGTTTATATAATTGTGCACAATTGTGCTATATACCATAGTATAGTGTTTTATTCTGCGTTTTAATACGTTAGTATAATTGTGTTTGCATAATTGTACACCATAACTGTGTTGTATATAGTAGTATAGTGTCTTATTTCGTTTGTACAATTGTGCGCAGTATAAATTCTAATATCTAATGCTTTACAAGCATAGTGTATCTGTTTTTACATTGTGTATCAATTCTGTAAGCATTATGTATATAAAAAGCGCTGCATATCTATTCAAATTAAATAAGTATTGTGTACCTGATATAACGTATTGCATAATGTATTCTCCAGAGTAAAGTTTCATCTGTAAATACTATATCATCTAATAACAAAATTTAATATTCTACAGTGTGCCTGCATGCTTTATGTATGTTTATTTGCGCATTTTACATGTGATATGTGATCTAAATGTGTCTAAATGATCTAAATGTGTCTTTAGTGTAAGTGTATACTATATATTAGCTTAAATATGTTTCATTATAAGTATGTGTTTTACTTGTATAAGTGTGTGCAAACTAGTATCTAATTTCTATTGTTATATAATGTGCTTACATGTTTTATATGTGTTATATATGTGCTTTTATATGTGTTTTACAAGTGTTTTGTATGTATCCTTATATGTGCAATTGTATGTACTTGTATGTGTATGTATATGCTATAATTAGTGTCTAACAGTCTCTAAAAACCAAGATGTAACAAATCATCCGCCTATCGATCAAAACTAATGTATTCCTAAGACACTTCTGTATGGCCATGTACAATTACGTAAAATTCTTCAATAAACTCCCAAGGTGGCCTCATGAGGCTCCTGGGAGTTGCTGCCACTAGAAAGGGGAGGGCGCGGGACATATGCCTGTTTACCTCTGTTAAACATCAGGCGTCCCCGTCCTCCGTCACCTGTCACCTGCATTAGATTCTAAGCTGTATACAGAAGACGCCGTTTAACGCGATTGCGGTTAATGTTATCATTCTGATATTTTATTTAAGATTGTACAGAGCTCCCAAGAATTATTTTTACAATTTAAAGTTTTAATGCATTAGATTCTAAAACTGTATACACAAGATGCCGTTCAGCGCGATTGCGGTTAATGTTATCATTCTTATATTCTATTTCAGATTGTACATAGCTCCCAAGAGTTATGTTTGCAATTTAAATTTTTAATGCATTAAATTCTAAGCCGTAAATAGAAGATGCCGCTTAATTCGATTGCGGTTAATGTTATCATTCGGATATTTTATTTAAGGTTGTACAGAGCTCCCAAGTTTACAATTTAAAGTTTTAGTGCATTAGATTCTAAAGCTGTATACATAAGACGCCGCTTAATGCGATTGCGGTTAATGTTATCATTCGGATATTTTATTTAAGGTTGTACAGAGCTCCCAAGAATTATCTTTGCAATTTAAAGTTTTGATGTATTAGATTCTAAGCTGTATACAGAAGGTGCCGCTTAACGCGATTGCGTTTAATGTTATCATTCTGATATTTTATTTAAGATTGTACAGAGCTTCCAAGAATTATTTTTACAATTTAAAGGTTTAATGCATTAGATTCTAAATCTGTATACATAAGACGCCGCTTAATGCGATTGCGGTTCATGTTATCATTCGGATATTTTATTTAAGGTTGTACAGAGCTCCCAAGAATTATCTTTACATTTTAAACTTTTAATGCATTAGATTCTAAGCCGTATATAGAAGACGCCGCTTAATGCGTTTGCGGTTAATGTTATCATTCGTATATTTTATTTCAGATTGTACATAGCTCCCAAGAATTATTTTTACAATTTAAAGTTTTAATGCATTAGATTCTAAAGCTATATACATAAGACGCCGCTTAATGCGATTGCGGTTAATGTTATCATTCGGAAATTTTATTTAAAGTTGTACAGAGCTCCCAAGAATTATCTTTACATTTTAAACTTTTAATGCATTAGATTCTAAGCCGTATATAGAAGACGCCGCTTAATGCGTTTGCGGTTAATGTTATCATTCGTATATTTTATTTCAGATTGTACATAGCTGCCAAGAATTATTTTTACAATTTAAAGTTTTAATGCATTAGATTCTAAAGCTGTATACATAAGACGCCGCTTAATGCGATTGCGGTTAATGTTATCATTGTTATATTCTATTTAAGATTGTACAGAGCTCCCAAGAATTATCTTTGCAATTTAAAGTTTTGATGCATTAGATTCTAAGCTGTATACAGAAGACGCCGTTTAACGCGATTGCGGTTAATGTTATCATTCTGAAATTTTATTTAAGATTGTACAGAGCTCCAAAGAATTATCTTTACATTTTAAACTTTTAATGCATTAGATTCTAAGCCGTATATAGAAGACGCCGCTTAATGCGTTTGTGGTTAATGTCATCATTCGGATATTTTATTTCAGATTGTACATAGCTCCCAAGAATTATTTTTACAATTTAAAGTTTTAATGTATTAGATTCTAAAGCTGTATACATAAGACGCCGCTTAATGCGATTGCGGTTAATGTTATCATTCGGATATTTTATTTAAGTTTGTACAGAGCTCCCAAGAGTTAGCTTTACAATTTAAAGTTTTGATGCATTAGATACTAAGCTGTATACAGAAGATGCCGTTCAACGCGATTGTGGTTAATGTTATCATTCTTATATCCTATTTAAGCTTGTACAGAGCTCCCAAGAATTATCTTTGCAATTTAAAGTTTTGATGCATTAGATACTAAGCTGTATACAGAAGATGCCGTTCAACGCGATTGCGGTTAATGTTATCATTCTTATATTCTATTTAAGATTGTACAGAGCTCCCAAGAATTATCTTTGCAATTTAAAGTTTTGATGCATTAAATTCTAAGCTGTATACAGAAGACGCCGTTTAACGCGATTGCGGTTAATGTTATCATTCTGATATTTTATTTAAGATTGTACAGAGCTCCCAAGAATTATTTTTCAGTTTAAAGTTTTAATGCATTAGATTCTATAACTGTATACACAAGATGCCGTTCAACGCGATTGCAGTTAATTTTATCATTCTTATATTCTATTTCAGATTGTACATAGCTCCCAAGAATTATGTTTGCAATTTAAATTTTTAATCCATTAGATTCTAAGCCGTAAATAGAACACGCCGCTTAATGCGATTGCGGTTAATGTTATCATTCGGACATTTTATTTAAGGTTGTACAGAGCTCCCAAGAATTATCTTTGCAATTTAAAGTTTTGATGCATTAGATTCTAAGCTGTATACAGAAGGTGCCGTTAAACGCGATTGCGGTTAATGTTATCATTCGGATATTTTATTTCAGATTGTACATAGCTCCCAAGAATTATTTTTACAATTTAAAGTTTTAATGCATTAGATTCTAAAGCTGTATACATAAGACGCCGCTTAATGCGATTGCGGTTAATGTTATTATTCGGATATTTTATTTAAGGTTGTACAGAGCTCCCAAGAATTATCTTTGCAATTTAAAGTTTTGATGCATTAGATTCTAAGCTGTATACAGAAGGTGCCGTCTAACGCGATTGCGGTTAATGTTATCATTCTGATATTTTATTTAAGATTGTACATAGCTCCCAAGAATTATCTTTGCAATTTAAATTTTTAATGCATTAGATTCTAAGCCGTAAATAGAAGACGCCGCTTAATGCGATTGCGGTTAATGTTATCATTCGGATATTTTATTTAAGGTTGTACAGAGCTCTCAAGAATTATCTTTGCAATTTAAAGTTTTGATGCATTAGATACTAAGCTGCATACAGAAGGTGCCGTTTACCGCGATTGCGGTTAGTGTTATCATTCTGAAATTTTTTTTAAGATTGTATAGAGCTCCCAAGAATTATTTTTGCAATTTAAAGTTTTAATGCATTAGATTCTAAAGCTGTATACATAAGACGCCGCTTAATGCAATTGCGGTTAATGTTATCATTCGGATATTTTATTTAAGGTTGTACAGAGCTCCCGAGAATTATCTTTGCAATTTAAAGTTTTGATGCATTAGATTCTAAGCTGTATACAGGAGATGCCGTTTTACGCGATTGCGGTTAATGTTATCATTCTGATATTTTATTTAAGATCTCCCAAGAATTATTTCATTTGATCAGAGCTCCCAAGAATTATTTTTGGAATTTGAAGTTTTAATGCATTAGATTCTAAAGCTGTATACACAAGACGCCGCTTAATGCGATTGCGGTTCATGTTATCATTCTTATATTCTATTTAAGATTGTACAGAGCTCCCAAGATTTATCTTTGCAATTTAAAGTTTTGATGCATTAGATACTAAGCTGTATACAGAAGATGCCCTTCAACGCGATTGCGGTTAATGTTATCATTCTTATATTCTATTTAAGATTGTACAGAGCTTCCAAGAATTATCTTTACATTTTAAAGTTTTGATGCATTAGATTCTAAGCTGTATACAGAATATGCCGTTTAACGCGATTGCGGTTAATGTTATCATTCGGATATTTTATTTAAGGTTGTACAGAGCTCCCAAGAATTATCTTTATATTTTAAAGTTTTAATGCATTAGATTCTAAACCGTATATAGAAGACGCCGCTTAATGCGTTTGCGGTTCATGTTATCATTGGGATATTTTATTTCAGATTGTACATAGCTCCCAAGAATTATTTTTACAATTTGAAGTTTTAATGCATTAGATTCTAAGCCGTATATAGAAGACGCCGCTTAATGCGTTTGCGGTTAATGTTATCATTCGGATATTTTATTTCAGATTGTACATAGCTCCCAAAAATTATTTTTACAATTTAAAGTTTTAATGCATTAGATTCTAAAGCTGTATACATAAGACGCCGCTTAATGCGATTGCGGTTAATAATATCATTCGGATATTTTATTTAAGGTTGTACAGAGCTCCCAAGAATTATCTTTGCAATTTAAAGTTTTGATGCATTAGATACTAAGCTGTATACAGAAGATGCCGTTCAACGCGATTGCGGTTAATGTTATCATTCTTATATTCTATTTAAGATTGTACAGAGCTCCCAAGAATTATCTTTGCAATTTAAAGTTTTGATGCATTAGATTCTAAGCTGTATACAGAAGACGCCGTTTAACGCGATTGCGGTTAATGTTATCATTCTGAAAATTTATTTAAGATTGTACAGAGCTCCAAAGAATTATCTTTACATTTTAAACTTTTAATGCATTAGATTCTAAGCCGTATATAGAAGACGCCGCTTAATGCGTTTGCGGTTAATGTCATCATTCGGATATTTTATTTCAGATTGTACATAGCTCCCAAGAATTATTTTTACAATTTAAAGTTTTAATGTATTAGATACTAAAGCTGTATACATAAGACGCCGCTTAACGCGATTGCGGTTAATGTTATCATTCGGATATTTTATTTAAGGTTGTACAGAGCTCCCAAGAATTATCTTTGCAATTTAAAGTTTTGATGCATTTGATTCTAAGCTGTATACAGAAGATGCCGTTTAACGCGATTGCGGTTAATGTTATCATTCGGATATTTTATTTAAGGTTGTACAGAGCTCCCAAGAATTATCTTTATATTTTAAAGTTTTAATGCATTAGATTCTAAACCGTATATAGAAGACGCCGCTTAATGCGTTTGCGGTTCATGTTATCATTGGGATATTTTATTTCAGATTGTACATAGCTCCCAAGAATTATTTTTACAATTTAAAGTTTTAATGCATTAGATTCTAAGCCGTATATAGAAGACGCCGCTTAATGCGTTTGCGGTTAATGTTATCATTCGGATATTTTATTTCAGATTGTACATAGCTCCCAAAAATTATTTTTACAATTTAAAGTTTTAATGCATTAGATTCTAAAGCTGTATACATAAGACGCCGCTTAATGCGATTGCGGTTAATAATATCATTCGGATATTTTATTTAAGGTTGTACAGAGCTCCCAAGAATTATCTTTGCAATTTAAAGTTTTGATGCATTAGATACTAAGCTGTATACAGAAGATGCCGTTCAACGCGATTGCGGTTAATGTTATCATTCTTATATTCTATTTAAGATTGTACAGAGCTCCCAAGAATTATCTTTGCAATTTAAAGTTTTGATGCATTAGATTCTAAGCTGTATACAGAAGACGCCGTTTAACGCGATTGCGGTTAATGTTATCATTCTGAAAATTTATTTAAGATTGTACAGAGCTCCAAAGAATTATCTTTACATTTTAAACTTTTAATGCATTAGATTCTAAGCCGTATATAGAAGACGCCGCTTAATGCGTTTGCGGTTAATGTCATCATTCGGATATTTTATTTCAGATTGTACATAGCTCCCAAGAATTATTTTTACAATTTAAAGTTTTAATGTATTAGATACTAAAGCTGTATACATAAGACGCCGCTTAACGCGATTGCGGTTAATGTTATCATTCGGATATTTTATTTAAGGTTGTACAGAGCTCCCAAGAATTATCTTTGCAATTTAAAGTTTTGATGCATTTGATTCTAAGCTGTATACAGAAGATGCCGTTCAACGCGATTGCGGTTAATGTTATCATTCTTATATTCTATTTCAGATTGTACATAGCTCCCAAGAATTATGTTTGCAATTTAAATTTTTAATGCATTAGATTCTAAGCCGTAAATAGAAGACGCCGCTTAATGCGATTGCGGTTAATGTTATCATTCGGATATTTTATTTAATGTTGTACAGAGCTCCCAAGTTTACAATTTAAAGTTTTAGTGCATTAGAATCTAAAGCTGTATACATAAGACGCCGCTTAATGCGATTGCGGTTAATGTTATCATTCGGATATTTTATTTAAGGTTGTACAGAGCTCCCAAGAATTATCTTTGCAATTTAAAGTTTTGATGCATTAGATTCTAAGCTGTATACAGAAGGTGCCGTTTAACGCGATTGCGGTTAATGTTATCATTCTGATATTTTATTTAAACTTGTACAGATCTTCCAAGAATTATTTTTACAATTTAAAGTTTTAATGCATTAGATTCTGAAGCTGTATACATAAGACGCCGCTTAATGCGATTGCGGTTCATGTTATCATTCGTATATTTTATTTAAGGTTGTACAGAGCTCCCAAGGATTATCTTTACATTTTAAACTTTTAATGCATTAGATTCTAAGCCGTATATAGAAAACGCCGCTTAACGCGATTGCGGTTAATGTTATCATTCTGAAATTTTATTTAAGATTGTACAGAGCTCCCAAGAATTATCATTGCAATTTAAAGTTTTGATGCATTAGATACTAAGCTGTATACAGAAGATGCCGTTCAACGCGATTGCGGTTAATGTTATCATTCTTATATTCTATTTAAGATTGTACAGAGCTTCCAAGAATTACCTTTACATTTTAAAGTTTTGATGCATTAGATTCTAAGCTGTATACAGAAGATGCCGTTTAACGCGATTGCGATTAATGTTATCATTCGGATATTTTATTTAAGGTTGTACAGAGCTCCCAAGAATTATCTTTATATTTTAAAGTTTTAATGCATTAGATTCTAAACCGTATATAGAAGACGCCGCTTAATGCGTTTGCGGTTAATGTTATCATTGGGATATTTTATTTCAGATTGTACATAGCTCCGAAGAATTATTTTTACAATTTAAAGTTTTAATGCATTAGATTCTAAGCCGTATATAGAAGACGCCGCTTAATGCGTTTGCGGTTAATGTTATCATTCGGATATTTTATTTCAGATTGTACATAGCTCCAAAGAATTATTTTTACAATTTAAAGTTTTAATGCATTAGATTCTAAAGCTGTATACATAAGACGCCGCTTAATGCGATTGCGGTTAATAATATCATTCGGATATTTTATTTAAGGTTGTACAGAGCTCCCAAGAATTATCATTGCAATTTAAAGTTTTGATGCATTAGATACTAAGCTGTATACAGAAGATGCCGTTCAACGCGATTGCGGTTAATGTTATCATTCTTATATTCTATTTAAGATTGTACAGAGCTTCCAAGAATTACCTTTACATTTTAAAGTTTTGATGCATTAGATTCTAAGCTGTATACAGAAGATGCCGTTTAACGCGATTGCGATTAATGTTATCATTCGGATATTTTATTTAAGGTTGTACAGAGCTCCCAAGAATTATCTTTATATTTTAAAGTTTTAATGCATTAGATTCTAAACCGTATATAGAAGACGCCGCTTAATGCGTTTGCGGTTAATGTTATCATTGGGATATTTTATTTCAGATTGTACATAGCTCCGAAGAATTATTTTTACAATTTAAAGTTTTAATGCATTAGATTCTAAGCCGTATATAGAAGACGCCGCTTAATGCGTTTGCGGTTAATGTTATCATTCGGATATTTTATTTCAGATTGTACATAGCTCCAAAGAATTATTTTTACAATTTAAAGTTTTAATGCATTAGATTCTAAAGCTGTATACATAAGACGCCGCTTAATGCGATTGCGGTTAATAATATCATTCGGATATTTTATTTAAGGTTGTACAGAGCTCCCAAGAATTATCTTTGCAATTTAAAGTTTTGATGCATTAGATACTAAGCTGTATACAGAAGATGCCGTTCAACGCGATTGCGGTTAATGTTATCATTCTTATATTCTATTTAAGATTGTACAGAGCTCCCAAGAATTATCTTTGCAATTTAAAGTTTTGATGCATTAGATTCTAAGCTGTATACAGAAGACGCCGTTTAACGCGATTGCGGTTAATGTTATCATTCTGAAAATTTATTTAAGATTGTACAGAGCTCCAAAGAATTATCTTTACATTTTAAACTTTTAATGCATTAGATTCTAAGCCGTATATAGAAGACGCCGCTTAATGCGTTTGCGGTTAATGTCATCATTCGGATATTTTATTTCAGATTGTACATAGCTCCCAAGAATTATTTTTACAATTTAAAGTTTTAATGTATTAGATACTAAAGCTGTATACATAAGACGCCGCTTAACGCGATTGCGGTTAATATTATCATTCGGATATTTTATTTAAGGTTGTACAGAGCTCCCAAGAATTATCTTTGCAATTTAAAGTTTTGATGCATTTGATTCTAAGCTGTATACAGAAGACGCCGTTTAACGCGATTGCGGTTAATGTTATCATTGGGATATTTTATTTCAGATTGTACAGAGCTCCCAAGAATTATTTTTCAATTTAAAGTTTTAATGCATTAGATTCTAAAACTGTATACACAAGATGCCGTTCAACGCGATTGCGGTTAATGTTATCATTCTTATATTCTATTTCAGATTGTACATAGCTCCCAAGAATTATGTTTGCAATTTAAATTTTTAATGCATTAGATTCTAAGCCGTAAATAGAAGACGCCGCTTAATGCGATTGCGGTTAATGTTATCATTCGGATATTTTATTTAATGTTGTACAGAGCTCCCAAGTTTACAATTTAAAGTTTTAGTGCATTAGAATCTAAAGCTGTATACATAAGACGCCGCTTAATGCGATTGCGGTTAATGTTATCATTCGGATATTTTATTTAAGGTTGTACAGAGCTCCCAAGAATTATCTTTGCAATTTAAAGTTTTGATGCATTAGATTCTAAGCTGTATACAGAAGGTGCCGTTTAACGCGATTGCGGTTAATGTTATCATTCTGATATTTTATTTAAACTTGTACAGATCTTCCAAGAATTATTTTTACAATTTAAATTTTTAATGCATTAGATTCTAAGCCGTAAATAGAAGACGCCGCTTAATGCGATTGCGGTTAATGTTATCATTCGGATATTTTATTTAATGTTGTACAGAGCTCCCAAGTTTACAATTTAAAGTTTTAATGCATTAGATTCTAAAGCTGTATCCATAAGACGCCGCTTAATGCGATTGCGGTTAATGTTATCATTCGGATATTTTATTTAAGGTTGTACAGAGCTTCCAAGAATTATCTTTGCAATTTAAAGTTTTGATGCATTAGATTCTAAGCTGTATACAGAAGGTGCCGTTTAACACGATTGCGGTTAATGTTATCATTCTGATATTTTATTTAAGATTGTACAGAGTCCCGAAGGATTATTTTTACTATTTAAAGTTTTAATGCATTAGATTCTAAAGCTGTATACATAAGACGCCGCTTAATGCGATTGCGCTTAATATTATTATTCGGATATTTTATTTAAGGTTGTACAGAGCTCCCAAGAATTATCATTGCAATTTAAAGTTTTGATGCATTAGATTCTAAGCTGTATACAGAAGGTGCCGTTTAACGCGATTGCGGTTAATGTTATCTTTCTGATATTTTATTTAAGATTGTGCAGGGTTCCGAAGAATTATTTTTACAATTTAAAGTTTTAATGCATTAGATTCTAAAGCTGTATACATAAGACGCCGCTTAATGCGATTGCGGTTAATATTATCATTCGGATATTTTATTTAAGGTTGTACAGAGCTCCCAAGAATTATCTTTGCAATTTAAAGTTTTGATGCATTAGATTCTAAGCTGTATACAGAAGACGCCGTTTAACGCGATTGCGGTTAATGTTATCATTCTGATATTTTATTTAAGATTGTACAGAGCTCCCAAGATTTATTTTTACAATTTAAAGTTTTAATGCATTAGATTCTAAAACTGTATACACAAGATGCCTTTCAACGCGATTGCGGTTAATGTTATCATTCTTATATTCTATTTCAAACTGTACATAGCTCCCAAGAATTATGTTTGCAATTTATATTTTTAATGCATTAGATTCTAATCCGTAAATAGAACACGCCGCTTAATGCGGTTGCGGTTAATGTTATCATTCGGATATTTTATTTAAGGTTGTACAGAGCTCCCAAGTTTACAATTTAAATTTTTAGTGCATTAGAATCTAAAGCTGTATACATAAGACGCCGCTTAATGCGATTGCGGTTAATGTTATCATTCGGATATTTTATTTAATGTTGTACAGAGCTCCCAAGATTTATCTTTGCAATTTAAAGTTTTGATGCATTAGATTCTAAGCTGCATACAGAAGACGCCGTTTAACGCGATTGCGGTTAATGTTATCATTCTGATATTTTATTTAAGATTGTACAGAGCTCCCACGAATTATTTTTACAATTTAAAGTTTTAATGCATTAGATTCTAAAGCTGTATACATAAGACGCCGCTTAATGCGATTGCGGTTAATTTTATCATTCGGATATTTTATTTAAGGTTGTACAGAGCTCCCAAGAATTATCTTTACATTTTAAAGTTTTAATGCATTAGATTGTAAGCCGTATATATAAGACGCCGCTTAATGCGATTGCGGTTAATATTATCATTCGGATATTTTATTTAAGGTTGTACAGAGCTCCCAAGAATTATCTTTGCAATTTAAAGTTTTGATGCATTAGATTCTAAGCTGTATACAGAAGACGCCGTTTAACGCGATTGCGGTTAATGTTATCATTCTGATATTTTAAAGATTTTACAGAGCTCTTAAGAATTATCTTTGCAATTTAAAGTTTTGATGCATTAGGTTCTAAGCTGTATACAGAAGGTGCCGTTTAACGCTATTGCGGTTAATGTTATGATTCTGATAATTTATTTAAGATTGTACAGAGCTCCGAAGAATTATCTTTGCAATTTAAAGTTTTGATGCATTAGATTCTAAGCTGTATACAGAAGACGCCGTTTAACGCGATTGCGGTTAATGTTATCATTCTGATATTTTATTTAAGATTGTACAGAACTCCCAAGAATTATTTTTACAATTTAAAGTTTTAATTCATTAGATTTTAAAGCTGTATACATAAGACGCCGCTTAATGCGATTACGGTTAATGTTATCATTCGGATATTTTGTTTAAGGTTGTACAGAGCTCCCAAGAATTATCTTTGAAATTTAAAGTTTTAATGCATTAGATTCTAAAGCTGTATACATAAAACGCCGCTTAATGCGATTGCGGTTAATATTATGATTCAGATATTTTATTTAAGGTTGTACAGAGCTCCCAAGAATTATCTTTGCAATTTAAAGTTTTGATGCATTAGATAGTAAGCTGTATACAGAAGATGCCGTTCAACGCGATTTCGGTTAATGTTATCATTCTTATATTTTATTTAAGATTGTAGAGAGCTCCCAAGAATTATCTTTGCATTTAAAGATTTGATGCATTAGATTCTAAGCTGTATACAGAAGACGCCGTTTAACGCGATTGCGGTTAATGTTATCTGTGTACCTACTTTAATCCAATAAACACTGTGCATCTAATATAATATAAAATAAGCTCAGCGCATTCTATAACATAGTGTCGCCACTACAGTTATTGCCTGCACATCATATTCTGTATTACTCAAACTATCTGTATTATATCTGCACTGTATATGACATATGCATAATGTATAATTCATCTATATCTATCAATATTGTATCTGCATTACCTGTATAATCTCATAGCTTCGCATAGAAATATATAGCTTGGCAACATAGCATGCATGGCGCTGCGTACTATAATTGTGTGTATACAATAGTATAGATTTTTTTTTAATGTGTAAGTATAATTGTGTTTATATAATTGTGCACAATTGTGCTATATACCATAGTATAGTGTTTTATTCTGCGTTTTAATACGTTAGTATAATTGTGTTTGCATAATTGTACACCATAACTGTGTTGTATATAGTAGTATAGTGTCTTATTTCGTTTGTACAATTGTGCGCAGTATAAATTCTAATATCTAATGCTTTACAAGCATAGTGTATCTGTTTTTACATTGTGTATCAATTCTGTAAGCATTATGTATATAAAAAGCGCTGCATATCTATTCAAATTAAATAAGTATTGTGTACCTGATATAACGTATTGCATAATGTATTCTCCAGAGTAAAGTTTCATCTGTAAATACTATATCATCTAATAACAAAATTTAATATTCTACAGTGTGCCTGCATGCTTTATGTATGTTTATTTGCGCATTTTACATGTGATATGTGATCTAAATGTGTCTAAATGATCTAAATGTGTCTTTAGTGTAAGTGTATACTATATATTAGCTTAAATATGTTTCATTATAAGTATGTGTTTTACTTGTATAAGTGTGTGCAAACTAGTATCTAATTTCTATTGTTATATAATGTGCTTACATGTTTTATATGTGTTATATATGTGCTTTTATATGTGTTTTACAAGTGTTTTGTATGTATCCTTATATGTGCAATTGTATGTACTTGTATGTGTATGTATATGCTATAATTAGTGTCTAACAGTCTCTAAAAACCAAGATGTAACAAATCATCCGCCTATCGATCAAAACTAATGTATTCCTAAGACACTTCTGTATGGCCATGTACAATTACGTAAAATTCTTCAATAAACTCCCAAGGTGGCCTCATGAGGCTCCTGGGAGTTGCTGCCACTAGAAAGGGGAGGGCGAGGGACATATGCCTGTTTACCTCTGTTAAACATCAGGCGTCCCCGTCCTCCGCCACCTGTCACCTGCATTAGATTCTAAGCTGTATACAGAAGACGCCGTTTAACGCGATTGCGGTTAATGTTATCATTCTGATATTTTATTTAAGATTGTACAGAGCTCCCAAGAATTATTTTTACAATTTAAAGTTTTAATGCATTAGATTCTAAAACTGTATACACAAGATGCCGTTCAGCGCGATTGCGGTTAATGTTATCATTCTTATATTCTATTTCAGATTGTACATAGCTCCCAAGAGTTATGTTTGCAATTTAAATTTTTAATGCATTAAATTCTAAGCCGTAAATAGAAGATGCCGCTTAATTCGATTGCGGTTAATGTTATCATTCGGATATTTTATTTAAGGTTGTACAGAGCTCCCAAGTTTACAATTTAAAGTTTTAGTGCATTAGATTCTAAAGCTGTATACATAAGACGCCGCTTAATGCGATTGCGGTTAATGTTATCATTCGGATATTTTATTTAAGGTTGTACAGAGCTCCCAAGAATTATCTTTGCAATTTAAAGTTTTGATGTATTAGATTCTAAGCTGTATACAGAAGGTGCCGCTTAACGCGATTGCGTTTAATGTTATCATTCTGATATTTTATTTAAGATTGTACAGAGCTTCCAAGAATTATTTTTACAATTTAAAGGTTTAATGCATTAGATTCTAAATCTGTATACATAAGACGCCGCTTAATGCGATTGCGGTTCATGTTATCATTCGGATATTTTATTTAAGGTTGTACAGAGCTCCCAAGAATTATCTTTACATTTTAAACTTTTAATGCATTAGATTCTAAGCCGTATATAGAAGACGCCGCTTAATGCGTTTGCGGTTAATGTTATCATTCGTATATTTTATTTCAGATTGTAGAGAGCTCCCAAGAATTATCTTTGCATTTAAAGATTTGATGCATTAGATTCTAAGCTGTATACAGAAGACGCCGTTTAACGCGATTGCTGTTAATGTTATCTGTGTACCTACTTTAATCCAATAAACACTGTGCATCTAATATAATATAAAATAAGCTCAGCGCATTCTATAACATAGTGTCGCCACTACAGTTATTGCCTGCACATCATATTCTGTATTACTCAAACTATCTGTATTATATCTGCACTGTATATGACATATGCATAATGTATAATTCATCTATATCTATCAATATTGTATCTGCATTACCTGTATAATCTCATAGCTTCGCATAGAAATATATAGCTTGGCAACATAGCATGCATGGCGCTGCGTACTATAATTGTGTGTATACAATAGTATAGATTTTTTTTTAATGTGTAAGTATAATTGTGTTTATATAATTGTGCACAATTGTGCTATATACCATAGTATAGTGTTTTATTCTGCGTTTTAATACGTTAGTATAATTGTGTTTGCATAATTGTACACCATAACTGTGTTGTATATAGTAGTATAGTGTCTTATTTCGTTTGTACAATTGTGCGCAGTATAAATTCTAATATCTAATGCTTTACAAGCATAGTGTATCTGTTTTTACATTGTGTATCAATTCTGTAAGCATTATGTATATAAAAAGCGCTGCATATCTATTCAAATTAAATAAGTATTGTGTACCTGATATAACGTATTGCATAATGTATTCTCCAGAGTAAAGTTTCATCTGTAAATACTATATCATCTAATAACAAAATTTAATATTCTACAGTGTGCCTGCATGCTTTATGTATGTTTATTTGCGCATTTTACATGTGATATGTGATCTAAATGTGTCTAAATGATCTAAATGTGTCTTTAGTGTAAGTGTATACTATATATTAGCTTAAATATGTTTCATTATAAGTATGTGTTTTACTTGTATAAGTGTGTGCAAACTAGTATCTAATTTCTATTGTTATATAATGTGCTTACATGTTTTATATGTGTTATATATGTGCTTTTATATGTGTTTTACAAGTGTTTTGTATGTATCCTTATATGTGCAATTGTATGTACTTGTATGTGTATGTATATGCTATAATTAGTGTCTAACAGTCTCTAAAAACCAAGATGTAACAAATCATCCGCCTATCGATCAAAACTAATGTATTCCTAAGACACTTCTGTATGGCCATGTACAATTACGTAAAATTCTTCAATAAACTCCCAAGGTGGCCTCATGAGGCTCCTGGGAGTTGCTGCCACTAGAAAGGGGAGGGCGCGGGACATATGCCTGTTTACCTCTGTTAAACATCAGGCGTCCCCGTCCTCCGTCACCTGTCACCTGCATTAGATTCTAAGCTGTATACAGAAGACGCCGTTTAACGCGATTGCGGTTAATGTTATCATTCTGATATTTTATTTAAGATTGTACAGAGCTCCCAAGAATTATTTTTACAATTTAAAGTTTTAATGCATTAGATTCTAAAACTGTATACACAAGATGCCGTTCAGCGCGATTGCGGTTAATGTTATCATTCTTATATTCTATTTCAGATTGTACATAGCTCCCAAGAGTTATGTTTGCAATTTAAATTTTTAATGCATTAAATTCTAAGCCGTAAATAGAAGATGCCGCTTAATTCGATTGCGGTTAATGTTATCATTCGGATATTTTATTTAAGGTTGTACAGAGCTCCCAAGTTTACAATTTAAAGTTTTAGTGCATTAGATTCTAAAGCTGTATACATAAGACGCCGCTTAATGCGATTGCGGTTAATGTTATCATTCGGATATTTTATTTAAGGTTGTACAGAGCTCCCAAGAATTATCTTTGCAATTTAAAGTTTTGATGTATTAGATTCTAAGCTGTATACAGAAGGTGCCGCTTAACGCGATTGCGTTTAATGTTATCATTCTGATATTTTATTTAAGATTGTACAGAGCTTCCAAGAATTATTTTTACAATTTAAAGGTTTAATGCATTAGATTCTAAATCTGTATACATAAGACGCCGCTTAATGCGATTGCGGTTCATGTTATCATTCGGATATTTTATTTAAGGTTGTACAGAGCTCCCAAGAATTATCTTTACATTTTAAACTTTTAATGCATTAGATTCTAAGCCGTATATAGAAGACGCCGCTTAATGCGTTTGCGGTTAATGTTATCATTCGTATATTTTATTTCAGATTGTAGAGAGCTCCCAAGAATTATCTTTGCATTTAAAGATTTGATGCATTAGATTCTAAGCTGTATACAGAAGACGCCGTTTAACGCGATTGCGGTTAATGTTATCTGTGTACCTACTTTAATCCAATAAACACTGTGCATCTAATATAATATAAAATAAGCTCAGCGCATTCTATAACATAGTGTCGCCACTACAGTTATTGCCTGCACATCATATTCTGTATTACTCAAACTATCTGTATTATATCTGCACTGTATATGACATATGCATAATGTATAATTCATCTATATCTATCAATATTGTATCTGCATTACCTGTATAATCTCATAGCTTCGCATAGAAATATATAGCTTGGCAACATAGCATGCATGGCGCTGCGTACTATAATTGTGTGTATACAATAGTATAGATTTTTTTTTAATGTGTAAGTATAATTGTGTTTATATAATTGTGCACAATTGTGCTATATACCATAGTATAGTGTTTTATTCTGCGTTTTAATACGTTAGTATAATTGTGTTTGCATAATTGTACACCATAACTGTGTTGTATATAGTAGTATAGTGTCTTATTTCGTTTGTACAATTGTGCGCAGTATAAATTCTAATATCTAATGCTTTACAAGCATAGTGTATCTGTTTTTACATTGTGTATCAATTCTGTAAGCATTATGTATATAAAAAGCGCTGCATATCTATTCAAATTAAATAAGTATTGTGTACCTGATATAACGTATTGCATAATGTATTCTCCAGAGTAAAGTTTCATCTGTAAATACTATATCATCTAATAACAAAATTTAATATTCTACAGTGTGCCTGCATGCTTTATGTATGTTTATTTGCGCATTTTACATGTGATATGTGATCTAAATGTGTCTAAATGATCTAAATGTGTCTTTAGTGTAAGTGTATACTATATATTAGCTTAAATATGTTTCATTATAAGTATGTGTTTTACTTGTATAAGTGTGTGCAAACTAGTATCTAATTTCTATTGTTATATAATGTGCTTACATGTTTTATATGTGTTATATATGTGCTTTTATATGTGTTTTACAAGTGTTTTGTATGTATCCTTATATGTGCAATTGTATGTACTTGTATGTGTATGTATATGCTATAATTAGTGTCTAACAGTCTCTAAAAACCAAGATGTAACAAATCATCCGCCTATCGATCAAAACTAATGTATTCCTAAGACACTTCTGTATGGCCATGTACAATTACGTAAAATTCTTCAATAAACTCCCAAGGTGGCCTCATGAGGCTCCTGGGAGTTGCTGCCACTAGAAAGGGGAGGGCGCGGGACATATGCCTGTTTACCTCTGTTAAACATCAGGCGTCCCCGTCCTCCGTCACCTGTCACCTGCATTAGATTCTAAGCTGTATACAGAAGACGCCGTTTAACGCGATTGCGGTTAATGTTATCATTCTGATATTTTATTTAAGATTGTACAGAGCTCCCAAGAATTATTTTTACAATTTAAAGTTTTAATGCATTAGATTCTAAAACTGTATACACAAGATGCCGTTCAGCGCGATTGCGGTTAATGTTATCATTCTTATATTCTATTTCAGATTGTACATAGCTCCCAAGAGTTATGTTTGCAATTTAAATTTTTAATGCATTAAATTCTAAGCCGTAAATAGAAGATGCCGCTTAATTCGATTGCGGTTAATGTTATCATTCGGATATTTTATTTAAGGTTGTACAGAGCTCCCAAGTTTACAATTTAAAGTTTTAGTGCATTAGATTCTAAAGCTGTATACATAAGACGCCGCTTAATGCGATTGCGGTTAATGTTATCATTCGGATATTTTATTTAAGGTTGTACAGAGCTCCCAAGAATTATCTTTGCAATTTAAAGTTTTGATGTATTAGATTCTAAGCTGTATACAGAAGGTGCCGCTTAACGCGATTGCGTTTAATGTTATCATTCTGATATTTTATTTAAGATTGTACAGAGCTTCCAAGAATTATTTTTACAATTTAAAGGTTTAATGCATTAGATTCTAAATCTGTATACATAAGACGCCGCTTAATGCGATTGCGGTTCATGTTATCATTCGGATATTTTATTTAAGGTTGTACAGAGCTCCCAAGAATTATCTTTACATTTTAAACTTTTAATGCATTAGATTCTAAGCCGTATATAGAAGACGCCGCTTAATGCGTTTGCGGTTAATGTTATCATTCGTATATTTTATTTCAGATTGTACATAGCTCCCAAGAATTATTTTTACAATTTAAAGTTTTAATGCATTAGATTCTAAAGCTATATACATAAGACGCCGCTTAATGCGATTGCGGTTAATGTTATCATTCGGAAATTTTATTTAAAGTTGTACAGAGCTCCCAAGAATTATCTTTACATTTTAAACTTTTAATGCATTAGATTCTAAGCCGTATATAGAAGACGCCGCTTAATGCGTTTGCGGTTAATGTTATCATTCGTATATTTTATTTCAGATTGTACATAGCTGCCAAGAATTATTTTTACAATTTAAAGTTTTAATGCATTAGATTCTAAAGCTGTATACATAAGACGCCGCTTAATGCGATTGCGGTTAATGTTATCATTGTTATATTCTATTTAAGATTGTACAGAGCTCCCAAGAATTATCTTTGCAATTTAAAGTTTTGATGCATTAGATTCTAAGCTGTATACAGAAGACGCCGTTTAACGCGATTGCGGTTAATGTTATCATTCTGAAATTTTATTTAAGATTGTACAGAGCTCCAAAGAATTATCTTTACATTTTAAACTTTTAATGCATTAGATTCTAACCCGTATATAGAAGACGCCGCTTAATGCGTTTGTGGTTAATGTCATCATTCGGATATTTTATTTCAGATTGTACATAGCTCCCAAGAATTATTTTTACAATTTAAAGTTTTAATGTATTAGATTCTAAAGCTGTATACATAAGACGCCGCTTAATGCGATTGCGGTTAATGTTATCATTCGGATATTTTATTTAAGTTTGTACAGAGCTCCCAAGAGTTAGCTTTACAATTTAAAGTTTTGATGCATTAGATACTAAGCTGTATACAGAAGATGCCGTTCAACGCGATTGTGGTTAATGTTATCATTCTTATATCCTATTTAAGCTTGTACAGAGCTCCCAAGAATTATCTTTGCAATTTAAAGTTTTGATGCATTAGATACTAAGCTGTATACAGAAGATGCCGTTCAACGCGATTGCGGTTAATGTTATCATTCTTATATTCTATTTAAGATTGTACAGAGCTCCCAAGAATTATCTTTGCAATTTAAAGTTTTGATGCATTAAATTCTAAGCTGTATACAGAAGACGCCGTTTAACGCGATTGCGGTTAATGTTATCATTCTGATATTTTATTTAAGATTGTACAGAGCTCCCAAGAATTATTTTTCAGTTTAAAGTTTTAATGCATTAGATTCTATAACTGTATACACAAGATGCCGTTCAACGCGATTGCAGTTAATTTTATCATTCTTATATTCTATTTCAGATTGTACATAGCTCCCAAGAATTATGTTTGCAATTTAAATTTTTAATGCATTAGATTCTAAGCCGTAAATAGAACACGCCGCTTAATGCGATTGCGGTTAATGTTATCATTCGGACATTTTATTTAAGGTTGTACAGAGCTCCCAAGAATTATCTTTGCAATTTAAAGTTTTGATGCATTAGATTCTAAGCTGTATACAGAAGGTGCCGTTAAACGCGATTGCGGTTAATGTTATCATTCGGATATTTTATTTCAGATTGTACATAGCTCCCAAGAATTATTTTTACAATTTAAAGTTTTAATGCATTAGATTCTAAAGCTGTATACATAAGACGCCGCTTAATGCGATTGCGGTTAATGTTATTATTCGGATATTTTATTTAAGGTTGTACAGAGCTCCCAAGAATTATCTTTGCAATTTAAAGTTTTGATGCATTAGATTCTAAGCTGTATACAGAAGGTGCCGTCTAACGCGATTGCGGTTAATGTTATCATTCTGATATTTTATTTAAGATTGTACATAGCTCCCAAGAATTATCTTTGCAATTTAAATTTTTAATGCATTAGATTCTAAGCCGTAAATAGAAGACGCCGCTTAATGCGATTGCGGTTAATGTTATCATTCGGATATTTTATTTAAGGTTGTACAGAGCTCTCAAGAATTATCTTTGCAATTTAAAGTTTTGATGCATTAGATTCTAAGCTGCATACAGAAGGTGCCGTTTACCGCGATTGCGGTTAGTGTTATCATTCTGAAATTTTTTTTAAGATTGTATAGAGCTCCCAAGAATTATTTTTACAATTTAAAGTTTTAATGCATTAGATTCTAAAGCTGTATACATAAGACGCCGCTTAATGCAATTGCGGTTAATGTTATCATTCGGATATTTTATTTAAGGTTGTACAGAGCTCCCGAGAATTATCTTTGCAATTTAAAGTTTTGATGCATTAGATTCTAAGCTGTATACAGGAGATGCCGTTTTACGCGATTGCGGTTAATGTTATCATTCTGATATTTTATTTAAGATCTCCCAAGAATTATTTCATTTGATCAGAGCTCCCAAGAATTATTTTTGGAATTTGAAGTTTTAATGCATTAGATTCTAAAGCTGTATACACAAGACGCCGCTTAATGCGATTGCGGTTCATGTTATCATTCTTATATTCTATTTAAGATTGTACAGAGCTCCCAAGATTTATCTTTGCAATTTAAAGTTTTGATGCATTAGATACTAAGCTGTATACAGAAGATGCCCTTCAACGCGATTGCGGTTAATGTTATCATTCTTATATTCTATTTAAGATTGTACAGAGCTTCCAAGAATTATCTTTACATTTTAAAGTTTTGATGCATTAGATTCTAAGCTGTATACAGAAGATGCCGTTTAACGCGATTGCGGTTAATGTTATCATTCGGATATTTTATTTAAGGTTGTACAGAGCTCCCAAGAATTATCTTTATATTTTAAAGTTTTAATGCATTAGATTCTAAACCGTATATAGAAGACGCCGCTTAATGCGTTTGCGGTTCATGTTATCATTGGGATATTTTATTTCAGATTGTACATAGCTCCCAAGAATTATTTTTACAATTTAAAGTTTTAATGCATTAGATTCTAAGCCGTATATAGAAGACGCCGCTTAATGCGTTTGCGGTTAATGTTATCATTCGGATATTTTATTTCAGATTGTACATAGCTCCCAAAAATTATTTTTACAATTTAAAGTTTTAATGCATTAGATTCTAAAGCTGTATACATAAGACGCCGCTTAATGCGATTGCGGTTAATAATATCATTCGGATATTTTATTTAAGGTTGTACAGAGCTCCCAAGAATTATCTTTGCAATTTAAAGTTTTGATGCATTAGATACTAAGCTGTATACAGAAGATGCCGTTCAACGCGATTGCGGTTAATGTTATCATTCTTATATTCTATTTAAGATTGTACAGAGCTCCCAAGAATTATCTTTGCAATTTAAAGTTTTGATGCATTAGATTCTAAGCTGTATACAGAAGACGCCGTTTAACGCGATTGCGGTTAATGTTATCATTCTGAAAATTTATTTAAGATTGTACAGAGCTCCAAAGAATTATCTTTACATTTTAAACTTTTAATGCATTAGATTCTAAGCCGTATATAGAAGACGCCGCTTAATGCGTTTGCGGTTAATGTCATCATTCGGATATTTTATTTCAGATTGTACATAGCTCCCAAGAATTATTTTTACAATTTAAAGTTTTAATGTATTAGATACTAAAGCTGTATACATAAGACGCCGCTTAACGCGATTGCGGTTAATGTTATCATTCGGATATTTTATTTAAGGTTGTACAGAGCTCCCAAGAATTATCTTTGCAATTTAAAGTTTTGATGCATTTGATTCTAAGCTGTATACAGAAGATGCCGTTTAACGCGATTGCGGTTAATGTTATCATTCGGATATTTTATTTAAGGTTGTACAGAGCTCCCAAGAATTATCTTTATATTTTAAAGTTTTAATGCATTAGATTCTAAACCGTATATAGAAGACGCCGCTTAATGCGTTTGCGGTTCATGTTATCATTGGGATATTTTATTTCAGATTGTACATAGCTCCCAAGAATTATTTTTACAATTTAAAGTTTTAATGCATTAGATTCTAAGCCGTATATAGAAGACGCCGCTTAATGCGTTTGCGGTTAATGTTATCATTCGGATATTTTATTTCAGATTGTACATAGCTCCCAAAAATTATTTTTACAATTTAAAGTTTTAATGCATTAGATTCTAAAGCTGTATACATAAGACGCCGCTTAATGCGATTGCGGTTAATAATATCATTCGGATATTTTATTTAAGGTTGTACAGAGCTCCCAAGAATTATCTTTGCAATTTAAAGTTTTGATGCATTAGATACTAAGCTGTATACAGAAGATGCCGTTCAACGCGATTGCGGTTAATGTTATCATTCTTATATTCTATTTAAGATTGTACAGAGCTCCCAAGAATTATCTTTGCAATTTAAAGTTTTGATGCATTAGATTCTAAGCTGTATACAGAAGACGCCGTTTAACGCGATTGCGGTTAATGTTATCATTCTGAAAATTTATTTAAGATTGTACAGAGCTCCAAAGAATTATCTTTACATTTTAAACTTTTAATGCATTAGATTCTAAGCCGTATATAGAAGACGCCGCTTAATGCGTTTGCGGTTAATGTCATCATTCGGATATTTTATTTCAGATTGTACATAGCTCCCAAGAATTATTTTTACAATTTAAAGTTTTAATGTATTAGATACTAAAGCTGTATACATAAGACGCCGCTTAACGCGATTGCGGTTAATGTTATCATTCGGATATTTTATTTAAGGTTGTACAGAGCTCCCAAGAATTATCTTTGCAATTTAAAGTTTTGATGCATTTGATTCTAAGCTGTATACAGAAGATGCCGTTTAACGCGATTGCGGTTAATGTTATCATTCGGATATTTTATTTAAGGTTGTACAGAGCTCCCAAGAATTATCTTTATATTTTAAAGTTTTAATGCATTAGATTCTAAACCGTATATAGAAGACGCCGCTTAATGCGTTTGCGGTTCATGTTATCATTGGGATATTTTATTTCAGATTGTACATAGCTCCCAAGAATTATTTTTACAATTTAAAGTTTTAATGCATTAGATTCTAAGCCGTATATAGAAGACGCCGCTTAATGCGTTTGCGGTTAATGTTATCATTCGGATATTTTATTTCAGATTGTACATAGCTCCCAAAATTTATTTTTACAATTTAAAGTTTTAATGCATTAGATTCTAAAGCTGTATACATAAGACGCCGCTTAATGCGATTGCGGTTAATAATATCATTCGGATATTTTATTTAAGGTTGTACAGAGCTCCCAAGAATTATCTTTGCAATTTAAAGTTTTGATGCATTAGATACTAAGCTGTATACAGAAGATGCCGTTCAACGCGATTGCGGTTAATGTTATCATTCTTATATTCTATTTAAGATTGTACAGAGCTCCCAAGAATTATCTTTGCAATTTAAAGTTTTGATGCATTAGATTCTAAGCTGTATACAGAAGACGCCGTTTAACGCGATTGCGGTTAATGTTATCATTCTGAAAATTTATTTAAGATTGTACAGAGCTCCAAAGAATTATCTTTACATTTTAAACTTTTAATGCATTAGATTCTAAGCCGTATATAGAAGACGCCGCTTAATGCGTTTGCGGTTAATGTCATCATTCGGATATTTTATTTCAGATTGTACATAGCTCCCAAGAATTATTTTTACAATTTAAAGTTTTAATGTATTAGATACTAAAGCTGTATACATAAGACGCCGCTTAACGCGATTGCGGTTAATGTTATCATTCGGATATTTTATTTAAGGTTGTACAGAGCTCCCAAGAATTATCTTTGCAATTTAAAGTTTTGATGCATTTGATTCTAAGCTGTATACAGAAGATGCCGTTCAACGCGATTGCGGTTAATGTTATCATTCTTATATTCTATTTCAGATTGTACATAGCTCCCAAGAATTATGTTTGCAATTTAAATTTTTAATGCATTAGATTCTAAGCCGTAAATAGAAGACGCCGCTTAATGCGATTGCGGTTAATGTTATCATTCGGATATTTTATTTAATGTTGTACAGAGCTCCCAAGTTTACAATTTAAAGTTTTAGTGCATTAGAATCTAAAGCTGTATACATAAGACGCCGCTTAATGCGATTGCGGTTAATGTTATCATTCGGATATTTTATTTAAGGTTGTACAGAGCTCCCAAGAATTATCTTTGCAATTTAAAGTTTTGATGCATTAGATTCTAAGCTGTATACAGAAGGTGCCGTTTAACGCGATTGCGGTTAATGTTATCATTCTGATATTTTATTTAAACTTGTACAGATCTTCCAA
The DNA here is from genome assembly GCF_044657685.1 of Stegodyphus dumicola. Taxonomy (NCBI): domain Eukaryota; kingdom Metazoa; phylum Arthropoda; class Arachnida; order Araneae; family Eresidae; genus Stegodyphus; species Stegodyphus dumicola. The sequence goes on from NC_140770.1 coordinate 158,770,280, forward strand.
GAATTATTTTTACAATTTAAAGTTTTAATGCATTAGATTCTAAAGCTGTATACATAAGACGCCGCTTAATGCGATTGCGGTTCATGTTATCATTCGGATATTTTATTTAAGGTTGTACAGAGCTCCCAAGGATTATCTTTACATTTTAAACTTTTAATGCATTAGATTCTAAGCCGTATATAGAAGACGCCGCTTAACGCGATTGCGGTTAATGTTATCATTCTGAAATTTTATTTAAGATTGTACAGAGCTCCCAAGAATTATCATTGGAATTTAAAGTTTTGATGCATTAGATACTAAGCTGTATACAGAAGATGCCGTTCAACGCGATTGCGGTTAATGTTATCATTCTTATATTCTATTTAAGATTGTACAGAGCTTCCAAGAATTATCTTTACATTTTAAAGTTTTGATGCATTAGATTCTAAGCTGTATACAGAAGATGCCGTTTAACGCGATTGCGGTTAATGTTATCATTCGGATATTTTATTTAAGGTTGTACAGAGCTCCCAAGAATTATCTTTATATTTTAAAGTTTTAATGCATTAGATTCTAAACCGTATATAGAAGACGCCGCTTAATGCGTTTGCGGTTAATGTTATCATTGGGATATTTTATTTCAGATTGTACATAGCTCCCAAGAATTATTTTTACAATTTAAAGTTTTAATGCATTAGATTCTAAGCCGTATATAGAAGACGCCGCTTAATGCGTTTGCGGTTAATGTTATCATTCGGATATTTTATTTCAGATTGTACATAGCTCCCAAGAATTATTTTTACAATTTAAAGTTTTAATGCATTAGATTCTAAAGCTGTATACATAAGACGCCGCTTAATGCGATTGCGGTTAATAATATCATTCGGATATTTTATTTAAGGTTGTACAGAGCTCCCAAGAATTATCTTTGCAATTTAAAGTTTTGATGCATTAGATACTAAGCTGTATACAGAAGATGCCGTTCAACGCGATTGCGGTTAATGTTATCATTCTTATATTCTATTTAAGATTGTAAAGAGCTCCCAAGAATTATCTTTGCAATTTAAAGTTTTGATGCATTAGATTCTAAGCTGTATACAGAAGACGCCGTTTAACGCGATTGCGGTTAATGTTATCATTCTGAAATTTTATTTAAGATTGTACAGAGCTCCAAAGAATTATCTTTACATTTTAAACTTTTAATGCATTAGATTCTAAGCCGTATATAGAAGACGCCGCTTAATGCGTTTGCGGTTAATGTCATCATTCGGATATTTTATTTCAGATTGTACATAGCTCCCAAGAATTATTTTTACAATTTAAAGTTTTAATGTATTAGATTCTAAAGCTGTATACATAAGACGCCGCTTAATGCGATTGCGGTTAATGTTATCATTCGGATATTTTATTTAAGTTTGTACAGAGCTCCCAAGAGTTAGCTTTACAATTTAAAGTTTTGATGCATTATATACTAAGCTGTATACAGAAGATGCCGTTCAACGCGATTGTGGTTAATGTTATCATTCTTATATCCTATTTAAGGTTGTACAGAGCTCTCAAGAATTATCTTTGCAATTTAAAGTTTTGATGCATTAGATTCTAAGCTGCATACAGAAGGTGCCGTTTACCGCGATTGCGGTTAGTGTTATCATTCTGAAATTTTTTTTAAGATTGTATAGAGCTCCCAAGAATTATTTTTACAATTTAAAGTTTTAATGCATTAGATTCTAAAGCTGTATACATAAGACGCCGCTTAATGCAATTGCGGTTAATGTTATCATTCGGATATTTTATTTAAGGTTGTACAGAGCTCCCGAGAATTATCTTTGCAATTTAAAGTTTTGATGCATTAGATTCTAAGCTGTATACAGGAGATGCCGTTTTACGCGATTGCGGTTAATGTTATCATTCTGATATTTTATTTAAGATCTCCCAAGAATTATTTCATTTGATCAGAGCTCCCAAGAATTATTTTTGGAATTTGAAGTTTTAATGCATTAGATTCTAAAGCTGTATACACAAGACGCCGCTTAATGCGATTGCGGTTCATGTTATCATTCTTATATTCTATTTAAGATTGTACAGAGCTCCCAAGATTTATCTTTGCAATTTAAAGTTTTGATGCATTAGATACTAAGCTGTATACAGAAGATGCCCTTCAACGCGATTGCGGTTAATGTTATCATTCTTATATTCTATTTAAGATTGTACAGAGCTTCCAAGAATTATCTTTACATTTTAAAGTTTTGATGCATTAGATTCTAAGCTGTATACAGAAGATGCCGTTTAACGCGATTGCGGTTAATGTTATCATTCGGATATTTTATTTAAGGTTGTACAGAGCTCCCAAGAATTATCTTTATATTTTAAAGTTTTAATGCATTAGATTCTAAACCGTATATAGAAGACGCCGCTTAATGCGTTTGCGGTTCATGTTATCATTGGGATATTTTATTTCAGATTGTATATAGCTCCCAAGAATTATTTTTACAATTTAAAGTTTTAATGCATTAAATTCTAAGCCGTATATAGAAGACGCCGCTTAATGCGTTTGCGGTTAATGTTATCATTCGGATATTTTATTTCAGATTGTACATAGCTCCCAAAAATTATTTTTACAATTTAAAGTTTTAATGCATTAGATTCTAAAGCTGTATACATAAGACGCCGCTTAATGCGATTGCGGTTAATAATATCATTCGGATATTTTATTTAAGGTTGTACAGAGCTCCCAAGAATTATCTTTGCAATTTAAAGTTTTGATGCATTAGATACTAAGCTGTATACAGAAGATGCCGTTCAACGCGATTGCGGTTAATGTTATCATTCTTATATTCTATTTAAGATTGTACAGAGCTCCCAAGAATTATCTTTGCAATTTAAAGTTTTGATGCATTAGATTCTAAGCTGTATACAGAAGACGCCGTTTAACGCGATTGCGGTTAATGTTATCATTCTGAAAATTTATTTAAGATTGTACAGAGCTCCAAAGAATTATCTTTACATTTTAAACTTTTAATGCATTAGATTCTAAGCCGTATATAGAAGACGCCGCTTAATGCGTTTGCGGTTAATGTCATCATTCGGATATTTTATTTCAGATTGTACATAGCTCCCAAGAATTATTTTTACAATTTAAAGTTTTAATGTATTAGATACTAAAGCTGTATACATAAGACGCCGCTTAACGCGATTGCGGTTAATGTTATCATTCGGATATTTTATTTAAGGTTGTACAGAGCTCCCAAGAATTATCTTTGCAATTTAAAGTTTTGATGCATTTGATTCTAAGCTGTATACAGAAGATGCCGTTTAACGCGATTGCGGTTAATGTTATCATTCGGATATTTTATTTAAGGTTGTACAGAGCTCCCAAGAATTATCTTTATATTTTAAAGTTTTAATGCATTAGATTCTAAACCGTATATAGAAGACGCCGCTTAATGCGTTTGCGGTTCATGTTATCATTGGGATATTTTATTTCAGATTGTACATAGCTCCCAAGAATTATTTTTACAATTTAAAGTTTTAATGCATTAGATTCTAAGCCGTATATAGAAGACGCCGCTTAATGCGTTTGCGGTTAATGTTATCATTCGGATATTTTATTTCAGATTGTACATAGCTCCCAAAATTTATTTTTACAATTTAAAGTTTTAATGCATTAGATTCTAAAGCTGTATACATAAGACGCCGCTTAATGCGATTGCGGTTAATAATATCATTCGGATATTTTATTTAAGGTTGTACAGAGCTCCCAAGAATTATCTTTGCAATTTAAAGTTTTGATGCATTAGATACTAAGCTGTATACAGAAGATGCCGTTCAACGCGATTGCGGTTAATGTTATCATTCTTATATTCTATTTAAGATTGTACAGAGCTCCCAAGAATTATCTTTGCAATTTAAAGTTTTGATGCATTAGATTCTAAGCTGTATACAGAAGACGCCGTTTAACGCGATTGCGGTTAATGTTATCATTCTGAAAATTTATTTAAGATTGTACAGAGCTCCAAAGAATTATCTTTACATTTTAAACTTTTAATGCATTAGATTCTAAGCCGTATATAGAAGACGCCGCTTAATGCGTTTGCGGTTAATGTCATCATTCGGATATTTTATTTCAGATTGTACATAGCTCCCAAGAATTATTTTTACAATTTAAAGTTTTAATGTATTAGATACTAAAGCTGTATACATAAGACGCCGCTTAACGCGATTGCGGTTAATGTTATCATTCGGATATTTTATTTAAGGTTGTACAGAGCTCCCAAGAATTATCTTTGCAATTTAAAGTTTTGATGCATTTGATTCTAAGCTGTATACAGAAGATGCCGTTCAACGCGATTGCGGTTAATGTTATCATTCTTATATTCTATTTCAGATTGTACATAGCTCCCAAGAATTATGTTTGCAATTTAAATTTTTAATGCATTAGATTCTAAGCCGTAAATAGAAGACGCCGCTTAATGCGATTGCGGTTAATGTTATCATTCGGATATTTTATTTAATGTTGTACAGAGCTCCCAAGTTTACAATTTAAAGTTTTAGTGCATTAGAATCTAAAGCTGTATACATAAGACGCCGCTTAATGCGATTGCGGTTAATGTTATCATTCGGATATTTTATTTAAGGTTGTACAGAGCTCCCAAGAATTATCTTTGCAATTTAAAGTTTTGATGCATTAGATTCTAAGCTGTATACAGAAGGTGCCGTTTAACGCGATTGCGGTTAATGTTATCATTCTGATATTTTATTTAAACTTGTACAGATCTTCCAAGAATTATTTTTACAATTTAAAGTTTTAATGCATTAGATTCTAAAGCTGTATACATAAGACGCCGCTTAATGCGATTGCGGTTCATGTTATCATTCGGATATTTTATTTAAGGTTGTACAGAGCTCCCAAGGATTATCTTTACATTTTAAACTTTTAATGCATTAGATTCTAAGCCGTATATAGAAGACGCCGCTTAACGCGATTGCGGTTAATGTTATCATTCTGAAATTTTATTTAAGATTGTACAGAGCTCCCAAGAATTATCATTGGAATTTAAAGTTTTGATGCATTAGATACTAAGCTGTATACAGAAGATGCCGTTCAACGCGATTGCGGTTAATGTTATCATTCTTATATTCTATTTAAGATTGTACAGAGCTTCCAAGAATTATCTTTACATTTTAAAGTTTTGATGCATTAGATTCTAAGCTGTATACAGAAGATGCCGTTTAACGCGATTGCGGTTAATGTTATCATTCGGATATTTTATTTAAGGTTGTACAGAGCTCCCAAGAATTATCTTTATATTTTAAAGTTTTAATGCATTAGATTCTAAACCGTATATAGAAGACGCCGCTTAATGCGTTTGCGGTTAATGTTATCATTGGGATATTTTATTTCAGATTGTACATAGCTCCCAAGAATTATTTTTACAATTTAAAGTTTTAATGCATTAGATTCTAAGCCGTATATAGAAGACGCCGCTTAATGCGTTTGCGGTTAATGTTATCATTCGGATATTTTATTTCAGATTGTACATAGCTCCCAAGAATTATTTTTACAATTTAAAGTTTTAATGCATTAGATTCTAAAGCTGTATACATAAGACGCCGCTTAATGCGATTGCGGTTAATAATATCATTCGGATATTTTATTTAAGGTTGTACAGAGCTCCCAAGAATTATCTTTGCAATTTAAAGTTTTGATGCATTAGATACTAAGCTGTATACAGAAGATGCCGTTCAACGCGATTGCGGTTAATGTTATCATTCTTATATTCTATTTAAGATTGTAAAGAGCTCCCAAGAATTATCTTTGCAATTTAAAGTTTTGATGCATTAGATTCTAAGCTGTATACAGAAGACGCCGTTTAACGCGATTGCGGTTAATGTTATCATTCTGAAATTTTATTTAAGATTGTACAGAGCTCCAAAGAATTATCTTTACATTTTAAACTTTTAATGCATTAGATTCTAAGCCGTATATAGAAGACGCCGCTTAATGCGTTTGCGGTTAATGTCATCATTCGGATATTTTATTTCAGATTGTACATAGCTCCCAAGAATTATTTTTACAATTTAAAGTTTTAATGTATTAGATTCTAAAGCTGTATACATAAGACGCCGCTTAATGCGATTGCGGTTAATGTTATCATTCGGATATTTTATTTAAGTTTGTACAGAGCTCCCAAGAGTTAGCTTTACAATTTAAAGTTTTGATGCATTATATACTAAGCTGTATACAGAAGATGCCGTTCAACGCGATTGTGGTTAATGTTATCATTCTTATATCCTATTTAAGGTTGTACAGAGCTCTCAAGAATTATCTTTGCAATTTAAAGTTTTGATGCATTAGATTCTAAGCTGCATACAGAAGGTGCCGTTTACCGCGATTGCGGTTAGTGTTATCATTCTGAAATTTTTTTTAAGATTGTATAGAGCTCCCAAGAATTATTTTTACAATTTAAAGTTTTAATGCATTAGATTCTAAAGCTGTATACATAAGACGCCGCTTAATGCAATTGCGGTTAATGTTATCATTCGGATATTTTATTTAAGGTTGTACAGAGCTCCCGAGAATTATCTTTGCAATTTAAAGTTTTGATGCATTAGATTCTAAGCTGTATACAGGAGATGCCGTTTTACGCGATTGCGGTTAATGTTATCATTCTGATATTTTATTTAAGATCTCCCAAGAATTATTTCATTTGATCAGAGCTCCCAAGAATTATTTTTGGAATTTGAAGTTTTAATGCATTAGATTCTAAAGCTGTATACACAAGACGCCGCTTAATGCGATTGCGGTTCATGTTATCATTCTTATATTCTATTTAAGATTGTACAGAGCTCCCAAGATTTATCTTTGCAATTTAAAGTTTTGATGCATTAGATACTAAGCTGTATACAGAAGATGCCCTTCAACGCGATTGCGGTTAATGTTATCATTCTTATATTCTATTTAAGATTGTACAGAGCTTCCAAGAATTATCTTTACATTTTAAAGTTTTGATGCATTAGATTCTAAGCTGTATACAGAAGATGCCGTTTAACGCGATTGCGGTTAATGTTATCATTCGGATATTTTATTTAAGGTTGTACAGAGCTCCCAAGAATTATCTTTATATTTTAAAGTTTTAATGCATTAGATTCTAAACCGTATATAGAAGACGCCGCTTAATGCGTTTGCGGTTCATGTTATCATTGGGATATTTTATTTCAGATTGTACATAGCTCCCAAGAATTATTTTTACAATTTAAAGTTTTAATGCATTAAATTCTAAGCCGTATATAGAAGACGCCGCTTAATGCGTTTGCGGTTAATGTTATCATTCGGATATTTTATTTCAGATTGTACATAGCTCCCAAAAATTATTTTTACAATTTAAAGTTTTAATGCATTAGATTCTAAAGCTGTATACATAAGACGCCGCTTAATGCGATTGCGGTTAATAATATCATTCGGATATTTTATTTAAGGTTGTACAGAGCTCCCAAGAATTATCTTTGCAATTTAAAGTTTTGATGCATTAGATACTAAGCTGTATACAGAAGATGCCGTTCAACGCGATTGCGGTTAATGTTATCATTCTTATATTCTATTTAAGATTGTACAGAGCTCCCAAGAATTATCTTTGCAATTTAAAGTTTTGATGCATTAGATTCTAAGCTGTATACAGAAGACGCCGTTTAACGCGATTGCGGTTAATGTTATCATTCTGAAAATTTATTTAAGATTGTACAGAGCTCCAAAGAATTATCTTTACATTTTAAACTTTTAATGCATTAGATTCTAAGCCGTATATAGAAGACGCCGCTTAATGCGTTTGCGGTTAATGTCATCATTCGGATATTTTATTTCAGATTGTACATAGCTCCCAAGAATTATTTTTACAATTTAAAGTTTTAATGTATTAGATACTAAAGCTGTATACATAAGACGCCGCTTAACGCGATTGCGGTTAATGTTATCATTCGGATATTTTATTTAAGGTTGTACAGAGCTCCCAAGAATTATCTTTGCAATTTAAAGTTTTGATGCATTTGATTCTAAGCTGTATACAGAAGATGCCGTTTAACGCGATTGCGGTTAATGTTATCATTCGGATATTTTATTTAAGGTTGTACAGAGCTCCCAAGAATTATCTTTATATTTTAAAGTTTTAATGCATTAGATTCTAAACCGTATATAGAAGACGCCGCTTAATGCGTTTGCGGTTCATGTTATCATTGGGATATTTTATTTCAGATTGTACATAGCTCCCAAGAATTATTTTTACAATTTAAAGTTTTAATGCATTAGATTCTAAGCCGTATATAGAAGACGCCGCTTAATGCGTTTGCGGTTAATGTTATCATTCGGATATTTTATTTCAGATTGTACATAGCTCCCAAAAATTATTTTTACAATTTAAAGTTTTAATGCATTAGATTCTAAAGCTGTATACATAAGACGCCGCTTAATGCGATTGCGGTTAATAATATCATTCGGATATTTTATTTAAGGTTGTACAGAGCTCCCAAGAATTATCTTTGCAATTTAAAGTTTTGATACATTAGATACTAAGCTGTATACAGAAGATGCCGTTCAACGCGATTGCGGTTAATGTTATCATTCTTATATTCTATTTAAGATTGTACAGAGCTCCCAAGAATTATCTTTGCAATTTAAAGTTTTGATGCATTAGATTCTAAGCTGTATACAGAAGACGCCGTTTAACGCGATTGCGGTTAATGTTATCATTCTGAAAATTTATTTAAGATTGTACAGAGCTCCAAAGAATTATCTTTACATTTTAAACTTTTAATGCATTAGATTCTAAGCCGTATATAGAAGACGCCGCTTAATGCGTTTGCGGTTAATGTCATCATTCGGATATTTTATTTCAGATTGTACATAGCTCCCAAGAATTATTTTTACAATTTAAAGTTTTAATGTATTAGATACTAAAGCTGTATACATAAGACGCCGCTTAACGCGATTGCGGTTAATGTTATCATTCGGATATTTTATTTAAGGTTGTACAGAGCTCCCAAGAATTATCTTTGCAATTTAAAGTTTTGATGCATTTGATTCTAAGCTGTATACAGAAGATGCCGTTCAACGCGATTGCGGTTAATGTTATCATTCTTATATTCTATTTCAGATTGTACATAGCTCCCAAGAATTATGTTTGCAATTTAAATTTTTAATGCATTAGATTCTAAGCCGTAAATAGAAGACGCCGCTTAATGCGATTGCGGTTAATGTTATCATTCGGATATTTTATTTAATGTTGTACAGAGCTCCCAAGTTTACAATTTAAAGTTTTAGTGCATTAGAATCTAAAGCTGTATACATAAGACGCCGCTTAATGCGATTGCGGTTAACGTTATCATTCGGATATTTTATTTAAGGTTGTACAGAGCTCCCAAGAATTATCTTTGCAATTTAAAGTTTTGATGCATTAGATTCTAAGCTGTATACAGAAGGTGCCGTTTAACGCGATTGCGGTTAATGTTATCATTCTGATATTTTATTTAAACTTGTACAGATCTTCCAAGAGTTATTTTTACAATTTAAAGTTTTAATGCATTAGATTCTAAAGCTGTATACATAAGACGCCGCTTAATGCGATTGCGGTTCATGTTATCATTCGGATATTTTATTTAAGGTTGTACAGAGCTCCCAAGGATTATCTTTACATTTTAAACTTTTAATGCATTAGATTCTAAGCCGTATATAGAAGACGCCGCTTAACGCGATTGCGGTTAATGTTATCATTCTGAAATTTTATTTAAGATTGTACAGAGCTCCCAAGAATTATCATTGCAATTTAAAGTTTTCATGCATTAGATACTAAGCTGTATACAGAAGATGCCGTTCAACGCGATTGCGGTTAATGTTATCATTCTTATATTCTATTTAAGATTGTACAGAGCTTCCAAGAATTATCTTTACATTTTAAAGTTTTGATGCATTAGATTCTAAGCTGTATACAGAAGATGCCGTTTAACGCGATTGCGGTTAATGTTATCATTCGGATATTTTATTTAAGGTTGTACAGAGCTCCCAAGAATTATCTTTATATTTTAAAGTTTTAATGCATTAGATTCTAAACCGTATATAGAAGACGCCGCTTAATGCGTTTGCGGTTAATGTTATCATTGGGATATTTTATTTCAGATTGTACATAGCTCCCAAGAATTATTTTTACAATTTAAAGTTTTAATGCATTAGATTCTAAGCCGTATATAGAAGACGCCGCTTAATGCGTTTGCGGTTAATGTTATCATTCGGATATTTTATTTCAGATTGTACATAGCTCCCAAGAATTATTTTTACAATTTAAAGTTTTAATGCATTAGATTCTAAAGCTGTATACATAAGACGCCGCTTAATGCGATTGCGGTTAATAATATCATTCGGATATTTTATTTAAGGTTGTACAGAGCTCCCAAGAATTATCTTTGCAATTTAAAGTTTTGATGCATTAGATACTAAGCTGTATACAGAAGATGCCGTTCAACGCGATTGCGGTTAATGTTATCATTCTTATATTCTATTTAAGATTGTACAGAGCTCCCAAGAATTATCTTTGCAATTTAAAGTTTTGATGCATTAGATTCTAAGCTGTATACAGAAGACGCCGTTTAACGCGATTGCGGTTAATGTTATCATTCTGAAATTTTATTTAAGATTGTACAGAGCTCCAAAGAATTATCTTTACATTTTAAACTTTTAATGCATTAGATTCTAAGCCGTATATAGAAGACGCCGCTTAATGCGTTTGCGGTTAATGTCATCATTCGGATATTTTATTTCAGATTGTACATAGCTCCCAAGAATTATTTTTACAATTTAAAGTTTTAATGTATTAGATTCTAAAGCTGTATACATAAGACGCCGCTTAATGCGATTGCGGTTAATGTTATCATTCGGATATTTTATTTAAGTTTGTACAGAGCTCCCAAGAGTTAGCTTTACAATTTAAAGTTTTGATGCATTAGATACTAAGCTGTATACAGAAGATGCCGTTCAACGCGATTGTGGTTAATGTTATCATTCTTATATCCTATTTAAGCTTCTACAGAGCTCCCAAGAATTATCTTTGCAATTTAAAGTTTTGATGCATTAGATTCTAAGGTGTATACAGAAGGTGCCGTTTAACGCGATTGCGGTTAATGTTATCATTCCGATATTTTATTTAAGATTGTACAGAGGTCCGAAGGATTATTTTTACAATTTAAAGTTTTAATGCATTAGATTCTAAAGCTGTATACATAAGACGCCGCTTAATGCGATTGCGGTTAATATTATCATTCGGATATTTTATTTAAGGTTGTACAGAGCTCCCAAGAATTATCTTTGCAATTTAAAGTTTTGATGCATTTGATTCTAAGCTGTATACAGAAGACGCCGTTTAACGCGATTGCGGTTAATGTTATCATTGGGATATTTTATTTCAGATTGTACAGAGCTCCCAAGAATTATTTTTCAATTTAAAGTTTTAATGCATTAGATTCTAAAACTGTATACACAAGATGCCGTTCATCGCGATTGCGGTTAATGTTATCATTCTTATATTCTATTTCAGATTGTACATAGCTCCCAAGAATTATGTTTGCAATTTAAATTTTTAATGCATTAGATTCTAAGCCGTAAATAGAAGACGCCGCTTAATGCGATTGCGGTTAATAATATCATTCGGATATTTTATTTAAGGTTGTACAGAGCTCCCAAGAATTATCTTTGCAATTTAAAGTTTTGATGCATTAGATACTAAGCTGTATACAGAAGATGCCGTTCAACGCGATTGCGGTTAATGTTATCATTCTTATATTCTATTTAAGATTGTACAGAGCTCCCAAGAATTATCTTTGCAATTTAAAGTTTTGATGCATTAGATTCTAAGCTGTATACAGAAAACGTCGTTTAACGCGATTGCGGTTAATGTTATCATTCTGAAATTTTATTTAAGATTGTACAGAGCTCCAAAGAATTATCTTTACATTTTAAACTTTTAATGCATTAGATTCTAAGCCGTATATAGAAGACGCCGCTTAATGCGTTTGCGGTTAATGTCATCATTCGGATATTTTATTTCAGATTGTACATAGCTCCCAAGAATTATTTTTACAATTTAAAGTTTTAATGTATTAGATTCTAAAGCTGTATACATAAGACGCCGCTTAATGCGATTGCGGTTAATGTTATCATTCGGATATTTTATTTAAGTTTGTACAGAGCTCCCAAGAGTTAGCTTTACAATTTAAAGTTTTGATGCATTAGATACTAAGCTGTATACAGAAGATACCGTTCAACGCGATTGTGGTTAATGTTATCATTCTTATATCCTATTTAAGCTTGTACAGAGCTCCCAAGAATTATCTTTGCAATTTAAAGTTTTGATGCATTAGATTCTAAGCTGTATACAGAAGGTGCCGTTTAACGCGATTGCGGTTAATGTTATCATTCCGATATTTTATTTAAGATTGTACAGAGTTCCGAAGGATTATTTTTACAATTTAAAGTTTTAATGCATTAGATTCTAAAGCTGTATACATAAGACGCCGCTTAATGCGATTGCGGTTAATATTATCATTCGGATATTTTATTTAAGGTTGTACAGAGCTCCCAAGAATTATCTTTGCAATTTAAAGTTTTGATGCATTTGATTCTAAGCTGTATACAGAAGACGCCGTTTAACGCGATTGCGGTTAATGTTATCATTGGGATATTTTATTTCAGATTGTACAGAGCTCCCAAGAATTATTTTTCAATTTAAAGTTTTAATGCATTAGATTATAAAACTGTATACACAAGATGCCGTTCAACGCGATTGCGGTTAATGTTATCATTCTTATATTCTATTTCAGATTGTACATAGCTCCCAAGAATTATGTTTGCAATTTAAATTTTTAATGCATTAGATTCTAAGCCGTAAATAGAAGACGCCGCTTAATGCGATTGCGGTTAATGTTATCATTCGGATATTTTATTTAATGTTGTACAGAGCTCCCAAGTTTACAATTTAAAGTTTTAGTGCATTAGAATCTAAAGCTGTATACATAAGACGCCGCTTAATGCGATTGCGGTTAATGTTATCATTCGGATATTTTATTTAAGGTTGTACAGAGCTCCCAAGAATTATCTTTGCAATTTAAAGTTTTGATGCATTAGATTCTAAGCTGTATATAGAAGGTGCCGTTTAACGCGATTGCGGTTAATGTTATCATTCTGATATTTTATTTAAAGTTGTACAGATCTTCCAAGAATTATTTTTACAATTTAAAGTTTTAATGCATTAGATTCTAAAGCTGTATACATAAGACGCCGCTTAATGCGATTGCGGTTCATGTTATCATTCGGATATTTTATTTAAGGTTGTACAGAGCTCCCAAGGATTATCTTTACATTTTAAACTTTTAATGCATTAGATTCTAAGCCGTATATAGAAGACGCCGCTTAACGCGATTGCGGTTAATGTTATCATTCTGAAATTTTATTTAAGATTGTACAGAGCTCCCAAGAATTATCATTGCAATTTAAAGTTTTGATGCATTAGATACTAAGCTGTATACAGAAGATGCCGTTCAACGCGATTGTGGTTAATGTTATCATTCTTATATCCTATTTAAGCTTGTACAGAGCTCCCAAGAATTATCTTTACATTTTAAAGTTTTGATGCATTAGATTCTAAGCTGTATACAGAAGATGCCGTTTAACGCGATTGCGGTTAATGTTATCATTCGGATATTTTATTTAAGGTTGTACAGAGCTCCCAAGAATTATCTTTATATTTTAAAGTTTTAATGCATTATATTCTAAACCGTATATAGAAGACGCCGCTTAATGCTTTTGCGGTTAATGTTATCATTGGGATATTTTATTTCAGATTGTACATAGCTCCCAAGAATTATTTTTACAATTTAAAGTTTTAATGCATTAGATTCTAAGCCGTATATAGAAGACGCCGCTTAATGCGTTTGCGGTTAATGTTATCATTCGGATATTTTATTTCAGATTGTACATAGCTCCCAAGAATTATTTTTACAATTTAAAGTTTTAATGCATTAGATTCTAAAGCTGTATACATAAGACGCCGCTTAATGCGATTGCGGTTAATAATATCATTCGGATATTTTTTTAAGGTTGTACAGAGCTCGCAAGAATTATCTTTGCAATTTAAAGTTTTGATGCATTAGATACTAAGCTGTATACAGAAGATGCCGTTCAACGCGATTGCGGTTAATGTTATCATTCTTATATTCTATTTAAGATTGTACAGAGCTCCCAAGAATTATCTTTGCAATTTAAAGTTTTGATGCATTAGATTCTAAGCTGTATACAGATGACGCCGTTTAACGCGATTGCGGTTAATGTTATCATTCTGAAATTTTATTTAAGATTGTACAGAGCTCCAAAGAATTATCTTTACATTTTAAACTTTTAATGCATTAGATTCTAAGCCGTATATAGAAGACGCCGCTTAATGCGTTTGCGGTTAATGTCATCATTCGGATATTTTATTTCAGATTGTACATAGCTCCCAAGAATTATTTTTACAATTTAAAGTTTTAATGTATTAGATTCTAAAGCTGTATACATAAGACGCCGCTTAATGCGATTGCGGTTAATGTTATCATTCGGATATTTTATTTAAGTTTGTACAGAGCTCCCAAGAGTTAGCTTTACAATTTAAAGTTTTGATGCATTAGATACTAAGCTGTATACAGAAGATGCCGTTCAACGCGATTGTGGTTAATGTTATCATTCTTATATCCTATTTAAGCTTGTACAGAGCTCCCAAGAATTATCTTTGCAATTTAAAGTTTTGATGCATTAGATTCTAAGCTGTATACAGAAGGTGCTGTTTAACGCGATTGCGGTTAATGTTATCATTCTGATATTTTATTTAAGATTGTACAGAGTTCCGAAGGATTATTTTTACAATTTAAAGTTTTAATGCATTAGATTCTAAAGCTGTATACATAAGACGCCGCTTAATGCGATTGCGGTTAATATTATCATTCGGATATTTTATTTAAGGTTGTACAGAGCTCCCAAGAATTATCTTTGCAATTTAAAGTTTTGATGCATTTGATTCTAAGCTGTATACAGAAGACGCCGTTTAACGCGATTGCGGTTAATGTTATCATTGGGATATTTTATTTCAGATTGTACAGAACTCCCAAGAATTATTTTTCAATTTAAAGTTTTAATGCATTAGATTCTAAAACTGTATACACAAGATGCCGTTCAACGCGATTGCGGTTAATGTTATCATTCTTATATTCTATTTCAGATTGTACATAGCTCCCAAGAATTATGTTTGCAATTTAAATTTTTAATGCATTAGATTCTAAGCCGTAAATAGAAGACGCCGCTTAATGCGATTGCGGTTAATGTTATCATTCGGATATTTTATTTAATGTTGTACAGAGCTCCCAAGTTTACAATTTAAAGTTTTAGTGCATTAGAATCTAAAGCTGTATGCATAAGACGCCGCTTAATGCGATTGCGGTTAATGTTATCATTCGGATATTTTATTTAAGGTTGTACAGAGCTCCCAAGAATTATCTTTGCAATTTAAAGTTTTGATGCATTAGATTCTAAGCTGTATACAGAAGGTGCCGTTTAACGCGATTGCGGTTAATGTTATCATTCTGATATTTTATTTAAAGTTGTACAGATCTTCCAAGAATTATTTTTACAATTTAAAGTTTTAATGCATTAGATTCTAAAGCTGTATACATAAGACGCCGCTTAATGCGATTGCGGTTCATGTTATCATTCGGATATTTTATTTAAGGTTGTACAGAGCTCCCAAGGATTATCTTTACATTTTAAACTTTTAATGCATTAGATTCTAAGCCGTATATAGAAGACGCCGCTTAATGCGTTTGCGGTTAATGTAATCATTCGGATATTTTATTTCAGATTGTACATAGCTCCCAAGAATTATTTTTACAATTTAAAGTTTTAACCCTCCTGGCAGCAAGGCCGTATATATGCGTTCGAAAATAATGGCTCTCATAGCGGCAAGGCAGCACATATGCGTCCAAATATTTTGGTCCTCATGGCGGCAAGGCAGCATATATACGTAAACTTAAATTTTGCCCCGAAACGGCAAAGCAGCATATATACGGCCTGTCTCAGAGTGCCCTCCTCTCTCTGCTCTTAATGTAAACTGACAGGTGATAATTTTTCTCTGCGGGAGGTAATTGAGGAGAGGAAACTATCTATTCGCTAGGGGCAAATGGGTTTTATCGTTAGGTTTTGAATAACAGCTCAGAATAAATAGCTCGTTCAAAACTTCCAGCTGTTCTGTGCTTATACCAGCTATAGTAAACTTAAATATTTATATTTGTAAAGAGAATTTTCATTTTCCAGCCTAATTATTCTCCAAATTTTAGATGCAGTTTGGCAAAATGTAATTGGAATTAAAATTAAAATTGCAAGAAACTGCAACAATATTTTGAAATATGTGATTTCAATTATATTGCAATTGTAATTAGCTTCGCAATTACAATTAGAAGGTAAGTACTTTTTAAATGCAACAATAATGTATGTAATTGCATTTTAATTCTTAAGTCTTACAATTACAATGCAATAATAATCACAAACATTATAATTATATAATCTAATTACAATTACAAATTTTATTGCATCTAATCACAACTACGGTAATATTAGCTAATTACAACGTAATTTTAACTGCAATTGCAGTAGGTAATTATAACTACGTAATTAGGAAAGTAATTGTCTCTGATAATTAGAATTACTTAACATAGTGATATTATGATCATAATTGTAGTTCTAAGTATGCAATTGTAATAAAATTATGCAATTACTAAGTAGTTATAGTTAAAAAGTAGCTGTTTTCTTAATTACAATTACAATTTACGTAATTTCATTTAAATTACAATTACTCTGTATTTGTGAAATCCAATTTCATATTCAATGCAACTGCAAACATATAATCTAATTACAATTACAATTATAGGTGGCAACGGTGGCCAACGTATTAGTTCCCTCCCTAATAATATGACCGGCCTTAGTAGTGATCAATGTCTATAAACGGCTACTCCCTGCCATTGGAAAAAAAAAATTACGAATTGGTCTTTTATTCAACATAACACACATTTTCCATAAATAGTTAAAATGCATTATTCAGTTACAAGTGAAAGTACTTGCATGAACTATTTTACATCATTGTTTCACGTAAAAACAAATAAAAGTACAATTTTCTTGTGCACCTGTGATTGTCATATTATTTGGATTACGGTAAAGACTGCAAAGATGCTTCTATGGAGGACTTTCTAAGGGAAACTGGCTCATGTTCACATCATCCGTTAATAAAAGCAGGAAAAGATCTTTATTTAATTGAATGCAACGAAACGTTTAAGAAGAATGATGTACTCATAGAGAACTTTCTAAAATAAAATGATTTGTATTCATGTTACAGATAAGGAAATCCAAGGAGCTATCTAAACATTTAGATTGTTTGCCAAAATGGGCATCCGATTTGAACTTGTAGTATTCAAAAGACGACTTATTACTCTGCTGAGCGAAAAATCTAATTGCTTTTGAAGTTATATTGTAATTCGAACAATCATTGTATTACAATTATTATTATTTTTTTCTTCCCAATGGCAGATTGGGAACAGTTACAGTGCAACACAGTCCATTAGTCTATACAAGGCCAGAAGTTGCAGTCACTTTATTATGGAGGCATCTAATATGTGGGGTACCATCGCCTCCTATGAAAGGACGAACAGTTAAAGCCATGCCTTCTCCGGGATTCGAACCCAGGCCCTTCGGTATCGCAGTCTGGCTTCCCTAACCACTATACCATCTGGGCGGCACAATTACAGTTATAACTGCATTAGTTGTAGTTTTAACTACAAAGTAACTACAATGAATTACCAGCTTTTCTCAGTCAATAACAGATAGCTTAAACTTTAAAGATAAATGGAAGGTCTTATAATTTGTCGAATGGCAATATTCTAAGAAAGTGTAGTCTCCAGGATGGTCGAAGTTTAATTACAGTCTTACATTTCGCATACTCGCAGCACTTGCCCAAAGGCTGTTCCAAGATTATTTCTGTTCACCTCATCCATTAATTTTGAAGACAGAATCATGTCTAGAGACATTTTTTTCTGAGGACAGTATTTTATATAATAGAAAAAAAAATAATAATAATAATAATGCGTCTCCCTCAAGGTGCAACGAGTACTGATAAATTTAATTGAAATTACAATTACAATTGTAGTTAATACAAATACAATGTTACTTTAACGGTTAGAATTACATTATAGTTCCTAATGGCAAAAATATCAAATGAGTGTTATAGATTAGTATACTTATCACAATATTAAACTTTTAATACCGTTTTATTTTATTTAGCTTATCACAATATTGAGCTTTTTAACACCGTCGGTACTGAACAAATGTTTTACTACTGTCATGAAATGTATATTCGATAATAGTTTCTCATTGATGTTTTTCTTATATATTTTTCTGCATAATTCATAAATGTTTGCAATGGAAATAATTCTGAGGCTTTTATAATACTTTTCATGAAATAAAGTTCCATTAAGGTTTACTTGAAGGAGACTCTCAATGCAAGCACTCGAAAAGAAGTTATGCTACATTTACATATTATGAAATGGTTGAATGTACAGTATTTACTTGTAACAGCGGTGCTCAATATATCGCGTTTTCTGAAAGAATGCATATGTTGCCTAAAATCGAATTTAAATCACTATAATCAGAATAATTGGCTAAAGTATTAAATTGTAATTTTTACAGCATAAATCGAATTAGTGGATTTTATTGAAGATAAAAATGTGTTGATATTGACAAGCTATATTAGTTTTTGTACTATAATGAATGCTAGCTAGTAGCTATATGAATATAATGAATGTACTATAATGGTTGGTGTTGGTGTTGGTGTATTTAATTATGGCAAAGCAAACGAGGGCTATCTGCCTAAAGGGAGGGATGCCTTTCGTGGAGGACTTTCTAAGGGAAACTGGCTCGTATACACGTTACACATGGGGAAAACCACGAAAACGCCCATGCAGCCAGCCCGTTCGCGGGATTCGAACCTCAGACCGAACTACCAGTGTTCAGCGTCTTTACCGCTCGGCCGCTGGTGGGCCGTACTATAATGAATGCTACCTAGTAGCTACTAGCTAATAGCTAGAGTAAAACTCAGGATATGGTAACATTAAATAAATAAATAAATTAAATTAAAAAAAAAAAAGAAGAAGCAGAAAACAAAAGCGAAAAGGAACTGAATACATTCCGAAAGAGAAGGCTTACTATGGTGAAACATTAGAAACGTGTAGACAAAGTGTTAATACTTATATGTGAGAAAATACTAAGGACAAATTAAAATACATCATAACTACGTTTGGTGCTTTCTATATTATTTGTATCAATATTAATATAAGTACCGAAAAATACTTAAAAAATAGGTATTTTCGAAAATTTAAAGGAACAAAATTGCAGTCTGAAAATTTATAGCAGCAGAACTTTTGAAGTAATTTGATGCCTTCTGAAGGTCGCCATGAACATAACAATTTATAACTGTCAGCTTTTACAACTTGGAATCAGATAAACTCTATTGTTTGGTAAACCGGACTGTCTAGTAATGTTTTCGGTACTGTCTAGTTTCCGGGAATGGCGATGTATGCAAGCTTTTTCTTCTTTCTGCCCTAAGAATAAACAGCTCATAGGGGAATTCTGAACGGAAAGCAAATCATCACTTACGGATAGAAGAATGTTCTAAGAACTACGGGGTAAATTTATAATGGGAATAAAAGAATGAAAGAAATCGGAAACTCTTTTCTAGTAATCATTTTACTCCTCGAAAGTTGGTTTCAGTATCACCTTTTTAAGGAAATAACACATGAAATGGATTTCAGAAACTGAATCTCGAAATCATCAATAACTATCCAATATTCTGCATTTGTAAATATTTATTTAATTTGCATTTCAACCAAATGTTGAAAACAAAGCGGAAAAAAAATCTCCTTGCAAAAGGAGAAAAAAAAAAAGATTCCCATTCTTTTACAGTGATATTCCATTAAATTATATCAGAAAATCATATCACTGTTGGATGCAATAAATACTAATTTCAGGCATGTTACCTGTTTATGTTGTTAACTCTCTTTTGCAACTGAACACTGGTAGATTTGCCTAAGTTTGAATTCCGGCGAATGCGTTCGTTGCTTGGTATTTTGGTGAATTTTAGGTTGAATATACCAAACCAGTTTCCCTGAAAAAGTCATCTACAAACGCATCCTTTTCCTCAAGCAGGTGCCCATCGTATGCTGCCTGACGAATATGCAAGAATTTTTCTTCTTTTACACAGCTTTCATGATCACATATTACCCACCAGCGGCCGAGCGGTAAAGACGCTGAACACTGGTAGTTCGGTCCGTGGTTCGAATCCCGCGAACGGGCTGGCTGCATGGTCGTTTTCGTGGTTTTCCATGTGTAACGTGTATACGAGCCAGTTTCCCTTAGAAAGGCCTCCACGAAGGCATCCCTCCATTTAGGCAGATAACCCTCGTGTGCTTTGCCTTGAATAGTACCATACCAATAATACCATAATCACATATTATATTATTGAACATTTTTAATTTGCAAAACTATAAATTATGGAAAACTCTATGACATATTTATTTAGATTAATAAAAAGATAAAAATTAAATGCGTCATCGGCATCATTTTGTTAGTAATATCATTATATAATCTATTGTATTTTTTTTTTTTTTTTTTTTTTTTAGTGTACTGGGGAATCAAAGAAAATTTCTCAAAAGTATCATCATGTTTTCGTAAACTGATATATAGTGTTAAATTATTATATTAAATTTCAGTTTATTATAGCAGAAATCGTAAATAGCTGCATTATGTATAGCTCTTGCTTCACTGAGCTTTCGGAAGTTAATCTGCGTCCATCCGCATAATCGAGAAGCAGGTCGATTTGTTTCTCAATGCAATCGCTGTGGGATCTTAATTCTACTGACCGATGTTCTATAAATTTAAAATATTTTGCCCTGCCTAAATTCTGTAGCTCTCTACATTCTAAAACTTTTGCCGTTGTCAAGTGCCAAATTCTTAGAATTTCGCCATCCCTAAATTTTCTTGTTCGATGCCTCTTTAAATTCTAAGAATTTTTCAGTCATTAATCTGCCTCCTGGCCAGACGTGTTTTTCGATGCCACATATGTCACTGAAAAAGGTTGAAAAATCGGAATTTTAAAAGCAAACTTCCTACTTTTCATCAAATAAATTTTATCGATTAGCAGTGCTATGGAAGCATTAAAACATTTATGTAATAAATACACAAATACTTCAGAAACATTTTTTTCTCTCTACTGAAGAAAGGCCTGTCTCTGACTACCTGCGAATTTGATTAAGTTTTATCCAAAATCTACGTCAAAGCGTTTCTTTTTGGCCTAATATTAAATTTTACATTGGCATGTTCCTGTCCCTGCTTGATGTTGACAAGATTTATTCAAAACTGACTGTTCTTATTTTTTATTTTAAAACAAACAATTTAAATGGAAATCCTCAGCTTGCTTTTATTTATTTAACTAATAACATTTGATAATGTGAATTGAGATCTCTAAGTAATTTGCGTATTTGAAAACAAAAAAATTTTAAACACCAATTTTGAAGCTTTTGTTTTGGTTTGCTTTATTTTCCCTTCAAAGCAAGGGAGAGCTATCTGCCTAAAGGGAGGAATGCCTCCGTGGAGGACATTCTAAGAAAAACTTACTCGCGCCCACATTATGCACAGAGAAAACTACAAAAATTCCACTTTGAAAGGTAAAAGAGTCTAATTTTTTAGAGCGCGATTTTCCTAACAATGAATTTTAGCAATTTAATACAAGTGCTATATTTAATTAAGAATTAAAACAATGTTCTTTTGTGATTTATGTAAGGTAACTCTTTCTGTCAAAAATAATCATATGAAAACGCACCGAATTTCAGTACCATGTAATTTAGTTCGGAAACTGAGAGGTATCTGTGACATCTTGTCTATATGTAGAAAATTTTTAATAAGGTTATTATGACAGAAATTTGTTTCAAAATATTCAATCAACCAATAAATGCGATGAAGGTAAACTCCCCTTTTATAAATATGAAACAAGATAAACGAAATAAATTTGTGGTAAAATGAATTACAAACATTATGTCGAAATGACTGACACTAAGCATGTGTTTGTTATTTTAATAGTAATTTAATTATTAATTAGATGTAGCTTTCAATAGGAATTAGGTATTTTAAGCCTCTTATAAATTTTTTCTTAGCGTTAAAGCTCGATAACATGAATCAAAAACAGAAAATTAGTTAAACTACACTGTCTCACTAGTCGTAAGATTATATTACTCAAATATGCATATAAAAACAAATTAACATTCTATAAACGTACATTAAAATACCGAAACGCAATAAAAATTAATAACATTTATACTTAAAAAGCAACAAAGCCGGGCTCATGTGAATCACTAGAAGAGGCGCCAAATTGGCTATGCGAATTCGAAAATTACTTTAATTATTAGGGGAAATAAGCTTCGTCAAACTTAAATCAATAAAACAAACCAAAAAAATTGCAAGGAAACCTGGAAATTAATGCAATATGCATTTCAGTGTTATTTCTTATTTATCAAAAACGAATTTTTTAACGTTTTCATTTGAAAATTATAAATAATTGGCTACATTATTTCTCTGAATTTATAAAACTACGATTAAAAAATACTTTAAGAATTATGGTATAATTATGCTATAAGAGTTATGACATTTGGATTTAATACAATTACTTTTGCTTAATACAAGTGTAGCTATTTTTATATTTATGTGGACGCGCATTGACCTTTCTGCCTCAGGTGAAAAAATATCTTGGCACGGCTCTGATAAGCAATTAAGATTAGAAATATGCACAAAATTAGTAACAATGCAATACAAAACCTCTCTTTTCTGTTTTGGATTTCCAGAAAAAAATATCTTTTTTCGTCTAACCAAAGCATGGACACAAAACGTGTTCCTTCCTCCGTAAGGGCAAAAGCAGCCCATCTGCTTAATCGCCTCTAGGCGGTAATCAAAGGACAGTAGGAAGCCATCACTTAAGTGAAACGACTTGTTGATCGCCCTACAAGGAGGGAGGAAGAAAATCTAACAAAGGCCGTTTTCAGGACAATTTTGGTTTACTCCAAGTGAAAAAAAAATTGTAAACATGATTAATTTTTACTCCAGTTTTCGAGACGTAAATAGATTTGAATGCGAGCCGCCCGGTGGGTTAATGCATTAGATTCTAAAGCTGTATACATAAGACGCCGCTTAATGCGATTGCGGTTAATATTATCATTCGGATATTTTATTTAAGATTGTACAGAGCTCCCAAGAATTATCTTTGCAATTTAAAGTTTTAAAGCATTAGATTCTAAAGCTGTATACATAAGACGCCGCTTAATGCGATTGCGGTTAATGTCATCATTCGGATATTTTATTTAAGGTTGTACAGAGCTCCCGAGAATTATCTTTGCAATTTAAAGTTTTGATGCATTAGATTCTAAGCTGTATACAGGAGATGCCGTTTAACGCGATTGCGGTTAATGTTATCATTCTGATATTTTATTTAAGATCTCCCAAGAATTATTTCATTTGATCAGAACTCCCAAGAATTATTTTTGGAATTTCAAGTTTTAATGCATTAGGTTCTAAAGCTGTATACATAAGACGCCGGTTAATGCGATTGCGGTTCATGTCATCATTCGGATATTTTATTTAACGTTGTACAGAGCTTCCAAGAATTATCTTTACATTTTAAAGTTTTGATGCATTAGATTCTAAGCTGTATACAGAAGATGCCGTTTAACGCGATTGCGGTTAATGTTATCATTCTGATAATTTATTTAAGATTGTACAGAGCTTCCAAGAATTATCTTTACATTTTAAAGTTTTGATGCATTAGATTCTAAGCTGTATACAGAAGATGCCGTTTAACGCGATTGCGGTTAATGTTATCATTCTGATAATTTATTTAAGATTGTACAGAGCTCCCAAGAATTATCTTTGCAATTTAAAGTTTTGATGCATTAGATTCTAAGCTGTATACAGAAGACGCCGTTTAACGCGATTGCGGTTAATGTTATCATTCTGATATTTTTTTAAGATTGTACAGAGCACACACGAATTATTTTTACAATTTAAAGTTTTAATTCATTAGATTCTAAAGCTGTATGCATAAGACGCCGCTTAATGCGATTGCGGTTAATTTTATCATTCGGATATTTTATTTAAGGTTGTACAGAGCTCCCAAGAATTATCTTTACATTTTAAAGTTTTAATGCATTAGATTCTAAGCTGTATACAGAAGACGCCGTTTAACGCGATTGCGGTTAATGTTATCATTGTGAAATTTTATTTAAGATTGTACAGAGCTCCCAAGAATTATTTTTAAAATTTAAAGTTTTAATGCATTAGATTCTAAAGCTGTATACATAAGACGCCGCTTAATGCGATTGCGGTTAATATTATCATTCGGATATTTTATTTAAGGTTGTACAGAGCTTCCAAAAATTATCTTTGCAATTTAAAGTTTTGATGCATTAGATACTAAGCTGTATACAGAAGATGCCGTTCAACGCGATTGCGGTTAATGTTATCATTCTTAGATTCTATTTAAGATTGTACAGAGCTCCCAAGAATTATCTTTACATTTTAAAGTTTTGATGCATTAGATTCTAAGCTGTATACAGAAGATGCCGTTTAACGCGATTGCGGTTAATGTTATCATTCTGATAATTTATTTAAGATTGTACAGAGCTTCCAAGAATTATCTTTACATTTTAAAGTTTTGATGCATTAGAATCTAAGCTGTATACAGAAGATGCCGATTAACGCGATTGCGGTTAATGTTATCATTCTGATAATTTATTTAAGATTGTACAGAGCTCCCAAGAATTAACTTTGCAATTTAAAGTTTTGATGCATTAGATTCTAAGCTGTATACAGAAGATGCCGTTTAACGCGATTGCGGTTAATGTTATCATTCTGATAATTTATTTAAGATTGTACAGAGCTCCCACGAATTATTTTTACAATTTAAAGTTTTAATGCATTAGATTCTAAAGCTGTATGCATAAGACGCCGCTTAATGAGATTGCGGTTAATTTTATCATTCGGATATTTTATTTAAGGTTGTACAGAACTCCCGAGAATTATCTTTGCAATTTAAAGTTTTGATGCATTACATTCTAAGCTGTATACAGGAGATGCCGTTTAACGCGATTGCGGTTAAAGTTATCATTCTGATATTTTATTTAAGATCTTCCAAGAATTATTTCATTTGATCAGAGCTCCCAAGAATTATTTTTGGAATTTCAAGTTTTAATGCATTAGATTCTAAAGCTGTATGCATAAGACGCCGCTTAATGTGATTGCGGTTAATTTTATCACTCGGATATTTTATTTAAGGTTGTACAGAGCTCCCAAGAATTATCTTTACATTTTAAAGTTTTAATGCATTAGATTCTAAGCTGTATACAGAAGACGCCGTTTAACGCGATTGCGGTTAATGTTATCATTGTGAAATTTTATTTAAGATTGTGCAGAGCTCCCAAGAATTATCTTTGGAATTTAAACTTTTGATGCATTAGATTCTAAAGCTGTATGCATAAGACGCGGCTTAATGCGATTGCGGTTAATTTTATCATTCGGATATTTTATTTAAGGTTGTACAGAGCTCCCAAGAATTATCTTTACATTTTAAAGCTTTAATGCATTAGATTCTAAGCCGTATATAGAAGACGCCGCTTAATGCGTTTGCGGTTAATGTTATCATTGGGATATTTTATTTCAGATTGTACATAGCTCCCAAGAATTATTTTTACAATTTAAAGTTTTAATACATTAGATTCTAAAGCTGTATACATAAGACGCCGGTTAATGCGATTGCGGTTAATTTTATCATTCGGATATTTTATTTAAGGTTGTGCAGAGCTCCCAAGAATTATCTTTACATTTTAAAGTTTTAATGCATTAGATTCTAAGCCGTATATAGAAGACGCCCTTTAACGCGATTGCGGTTAATGTTATCATTCTGAAATTTTATTTAAGATTGTGCCGAGCTCCCAAGAATTATTTTTACAATTTAAGGTTTTAATGCATTATATTCTAAAACTGTATACAGAAGATGCCGTTCAACACGATTGCGGTTAATGTTATCATTCTTATATCCTATTTCAGATTGTACATAGCTCCCAAGAATTATGTTTGCAATTTAAATTTTTAATGCATTAGATTCTAAGCCGTAAATAGAAGACGCCGCTTAAAGCGATTGCGGTTAATGTTATCATTCGGATATTTTATATAAGGTTGTACAGAGCTCCCACGAATTATTTTTACAATTTAAAGTTTTAATGCATTAGATTCTAAAGCTGTATGCATAAGACGCCGCTTAATGCGATTGCGGTTAATTTTATCATTCGGATATTTTATTTAAGGTTGCACAGAGCTCCCAAGAATTATCTTTACATTTTAAAGTTTTAATGCATTAGATTCTAAGCTGTATACAGAAGATGCCGTTCAACGCGATTGTGGTTAATGTTATCATTCTTATATCCTATTTAAGCTTGTACAGAGCTCCCAAGAATTATCTTTGCAATTTAAAGTTTTGATGCATTAGATTCTAAGCTGTATACAGAAGGTGCCGTTTAACGCGATTGCGGTTAATGTTATCATTCTGATATTTTATTTAAGATTGTACAGAGTTCCGAAGGATTATTTTTACAATTTAAAGTTTTAATGCATTAGATTCTAAAGCTGTATACATAAGACGCCGCTTAATGCGATTGCGGTTAATATTATCATTCGGATATTTTATTTAAGGTTGTACAGAGCTCCCAAGAATTATCTTTGCAATTTAAAGTTTTGATGCATTTGATTCTAAGCTGTATACAGAAGACGCCGTTTAACGCGATTGCGGTTAATGTTATCATTGGGATATTTTATTTCAGATTGTACAGAGCTCCCAAGAATTATTTTTCAATTTAAAGTTTTAATGCATTAGATTCTAAAACTGTATACACAAGATGCCGTTCAACGCGATTGCGGTTAATGTTATCATTCTTATATTCTATTTCAGATTGTACATAGCTCCCAAGAATTATGTTTGCAATTTAAATTTTTAATGCATTAGATTCTAAGCCGTAAATAGAAGACGCCGCTTAAAGCGATTGCGGTTAATGTTATCATTCGGATATTTTATTTAAGGTTGTACAGAGCTCCCAAGAATTATCTTTGCAATTTAAAGTTTTGATGCATTAGATTCTAAGCTGTATACAGAAGGTGCCGTTTAACGCGATTGCGGTTAATGTTATCATTCTGATATTTTATTTAAACTTGTACAGATCTTCCAAGAATTATTTTTACAATTTAAAGTTTTAATGCATTAGATTCTAAAGCTGTACACATAAGACGCCGCTTAATGCGATTGCGGTTCATGTTATCATTCGGATATTTTATTTAAGGTTGTACAGAGCTCCCAAGGATTATCTTTACATTTTAAACTTTTAATGCATTAGATTCTAAGCCGTATATAGAAGACGCCGCTTAACGCGATTGCGGTTAATGTTATCATTCTGAAATTTTATTTAAGATTGTACAGAGCTCCCAAGAATTATCATTGCAATTTAAAGTTTTGATGCATTAGATACTAAGCTGTATACAGAAGATGCCGTTCAACGCGATTGCGGTTAATGTTATCATTCTTATATTCTATTTAAGATTGTACAGAGCTTCCAAGAATTATCTTTACATTTTAAAGTTTTGATGCATTAGATTCTAAGCTGTATACAGAAGATGCCGTTTAACGCGATTGCGGTTAATGTTATCATTCGGATATTTTATTTAAGGTTGTACAGAGCTCCCAAGAATTATCTTTATATTTTAAAGTTTTAATGCATTAGATTCTAAACCGTATATAGAAGACGCCGCTTAATGCGTTTGCGGTTAATGTTATCATTGGGATATTTTATTTCAGATTGTACATAGCTCCCAAGAATTATTTTTACAATTTAAAGTTTTAATGCATTAGATTCTAAGCCGTATATAGAAGACGCCGCTTAATGCGTTTGCGGTTAATGTTATCATTCGGATATTTTATTTCAGATTGTACATAGCTCCCAAGAATTATTTTTACAATTTAAAGTTTTAATGCATTAGATTCTAAAGCTGTATACATAAGACGCCGCTTAATGCGATTGCGGTTAATAATATCATTCGGATATTTTATTTAAGGTTGTACAGAGCTCCCAAGAATTATCTTTGCAATTTAAAGTTTTGATGCATTAGATACTAAGCTGTATACAGAAGATGCCGTTCAACGCGATTGCGGTTAATGTTATCATTCTTATATTCTATTTAAGATTGTACAGAGCTCCCAAGAATTATCTTTGCAATTTAAAGTTTTGATGCATTAGATTCTAAGCTGTATACAGAAAACGCCGTTTAACGCGATTGCGGTTAATGTTATCATTCTGAAATTTTATTTAAGATTGTACAGAGCTCCAAAGAATTATCTTTACATTTTAAACTTTTAATGCATTAGATTCTAAGCCGTATATAGAAGACGCCGTTTAATGCGTTTGCGGTTAATGTCATCATTCGGATATTTTATTTCAGATTGTACATAGCTCCCAAGAATTATTTTTACAATTTAAAGTTTTAATGTATTAGATTCTAAAGCTGTATACATAAGACGCCGCTTAATGCGATTGCGGTTAATGTTATCACTCGGATATTTTATTTAAGTTTGTACAGAGCTCCCAAGAGTTAGCTTTACAATTTAAAGTTTTGATGCATTAGATACTAAGCTGTATACAGAAGATGCCGTTCAACGCGATTGTGGTTAATGTTATCATTCTTATATCCTATTTAAGCTTGTACAGAGCTCCCAAGAATTATCTTTGCAGTTTAAAGTTTTGATGCATTAGATTCTAAGCTGTATACAGAAGGTGCCGTTTAACGCGATTGCGGTTAATGTTATCATTCCGATATTTTATTTAAGATTGTACAGAGTTCCGAAGGATTATTTTTACAATTTAAAGTTTTAATGCATTAGATTCTAAAGCTGTATACATAAGACGCCGCTTAATGCGATTGCGGTTAATATTATCATTCGGATATTTTATTTAAGGTTGTACAGAGCTCCCAAGAATTATCTTTGCAATTTAAAGTTTTGATGCATTTGATTCTAAGCTGTATACAGAAGACGCCGTTTAACGCGATTGCGGTTAATGTTATCATTGGGATATTTTATTTCAGATTGTACAGAGCTCCCAAGAATTATTTTTCAATTTAAAGTTTTAATGCATTAGATTCTAAAACTGTATACACAAGATGCCGTTCAACGCGATTGCGGTTAATGTTATCATTCTTATATTCTATTTCAGATTGTACATAGCTCCCAAGAATTATGTTTGCAATTTAAATTTTTAATGCATTAGATTCTAAGCCGTAAATAGAAGACGCCGCTTAATGCGATTGCGGTTAATGTTATCATTCGGATATTTTATTTAATGTTGTACAGAGCTCCCAAGTTTACAATTTAAAGTTTTAGTGCATTAGAATCTAAAGCTGTATACATAAGACGCCGCTTAATGCGATTGCGGTTAATGTTATCATTCGGATATTTTATTTAAGGTTGTACAGAGCTCCCAAGAATTATCTTTGCAATTTAAAGTTTTGATGCATTAGATTCTAAGCTGTATACAGAAGGTGCCGTTTAACGCGATTGCGGTTAATGTTATCATTCTGATATTTTATTTAAAGTTGTACAGATCTTCCAAGAATTATTTTTACAATTTAAAGTTTTAATGCATTAGATTCTAAAGCTGTATACATAAGACGCCGCTTAATGCGATTGCGGTTCATGTTATCATTCGGATATTTTATTTAAGGTTGTACAGAGCTCCCAAGGATTATCTTTACATTTTAAAATTTTAATGCATTAGATTCTAAGCCGTATATAGAAGACGCCGCTTAACGCGATTGCGGTTAATGTTATCATTCTGAAATTTTATTTAAGATTGTACAGAGCTCCCAAGAATTATCATTGCAATTTAAAGTTTTGATGCATTAGATACTAAGCTGTATACAGAAGACGCCGTTTAACGCGATTGCGGTTAATGTTATCATTCTTATATTCTATTTTAGATTGTACAGAGCTCCCAAGAATTATCTTTGCAATTTAAAGTTTTAATGCATTAGATTCTAAAGCTGTATACAGAAGACGCCGTTTAACGCGATTGCGGTTAATGTTATCATTCTGAAATTTTATTTAAAATTGTACAGAGCTCCAAAGAATTATCTTTACATTTTAAACTTTTAATGCATTAGATTCTAAGCCGTATATAGAAGACGCCGCTTAATGCGTTTGCGGTTAATGTCATCATTCGGATATTTTATTTCAGATTGTACATATCTCCCAAGAATTATTTTTACAATTTAAAGTTTTAATGTATTAGATTCTAAAGCTGTATACATAAGACGCCGCTTAATGCGACTGCGGTTAATGTTATCATTCGGATATTTTATTTAAGTTTGTACAGAGCTCCCAAGAATTATCTTTGCAATTTAAAGTTTTGATGCATTTGATTCTAAGCTGTATACAGAAGACTCCGTTTAACGCGATTGCGGTTAATGTTATCATTGGGATATTTTATTTCAGATTGTACAGAGCTCCCAAGAATTATTTTTCAATTTAAAGTTTTAATGCATTAGATTCTAAAACTGTATACACAAGATGCCGTTCAACGCGATTGCGGTTAATGTTATCATTCTTATATTCTATTTCAGATTGTACATAGCTCCCAAGAATTATGTTTGCAATTTAAATTTTTAATGCATTAGATTCTAAGCCGTAAATAGAAGACGCCGCTTAATGCGATTGCGGTTAATAATATCATTCGGATATTTTATTTAAGGTTGTACAGAGCTCCCAAGAATTATCTTTGCAATTTAAAGTTTTGATGCATTAGATACTAAGCTGTATACAGAAGATGCCGTTCAACGCGATTGCGGTTAATGTTATCATTCTTATATTCTATTTAAGATTGTACAGAGCTCCCAAGAATTATCTTTGCAATTTAAAGTTTTGATGCATTAGATTCTAAGCTGTATACAGAAAACGCCGTTTAACGCGATTGCGGTTAATGTTATCATTCTGAAATTTTATTTAAGATTGTACAGAGCTCCAAAGAATTATCTTTACATTTTAAACTTTTAATGCATTAGATTCTAAGCCGTATATAGAAGACGCCGTTTAATGCGTTTGCGGTTAATGTCATCATTCGGATATTTTATTTCAGATTGTACATAGCTCCCAAGAATTATTTTTACAATTTAAAGTTTTAATGCATTAGATTCTAAAGCTGTATACATAAGACGCCGCTTAATGCGATTGCGGTTAATATTATAATTCGGATATTTTATTTAAGGTTGTACAGAGCTTCCAAAAATTATCTTTGCAATTTAAAGTTTTGATGCATTAGATACTAAGCTGTATACAGAAGATGCCGTTCAACGCGATTGTGGTTAATGTTATCATTCTTATATCCTATTTAAGCTTGTACAGAGCTCCCAAGAATTATCTTTGCAATTTAAAGTTTTGATGCATTAGATTCTAAGCTGTATACAGAAGGTGCCGTTTAACGCGATTGCGGTTAATGTTATCATTCCGATATTTTATTTAAGATTGTACAGAGTTCCGAAGGATTATTTTTACAATTTAAAGTTTTAATGCATTAGATTCTAAAGCTGTATACATAAGACGCCGCTTAATGCGATTGCGGTTAATATTATCATTCGGATATTTTATTTAAGGTTGTACAGAGCTCCCAAGAATTATCTTTGCAATTTAAAGTTTTGATGCATTTGATTCTAAGCTGTATACAGAAGACGCCGTTTAACGCGATTGCGGTTAATGTTATCATTGGGATATTTTATTTCAGATTGTACAGAGCTCCCAAGAATTATTTTTCAATTTAAAGTTTTAATGCATTAGATTCTAAAAGTGTATACACAAGATGCCGTTCAACGCGATTGCGGTTAATGTTATCATTCTTATATTCTATTTCAGATTGTACATAGCTCCCAAGAATTATGTTTGCAATTTAAATTTTTAATGCATTAGATTCTAAGCCGTAAAGAGAAGACGCCGCTTAATGCGATTGCGGTTAATGTTATCATTCGGATATTTTATTTAATGTTGTACAGAGCTCCCAAGTTTACAATTTAAAGTTTTAGTGCATTAGAATCTAAAGCTGTATACATAAGACGCCGCTTAATGCGATTGCGGTTAATGTTATCATTCGGATATTTTATTTAAGGTTGTACAGAGCTCCCAAGAATTATCTTTGCAATTTAAAGTTTTGATGCATTAGATTCTAAGCTGTATACAGAAGGTGCCGTTTAACGCGATTGCGGTTAATGTTATCATTCTGATATTTTATTTAAAGTTGTACAGATCTTCCAAGAATTATTTTTACAATTTAAAGTTTTAATGCATTAGATTCTAAAGCTGTATACATAAGACGCCGCTTAATGCGATTGCGGTTCATGTTATCATTCGGATATTTTATTTAAGGTTGTACAGAGCTCCCAAGGATTATCTTTACATTTTAAACTTTTAATGCATTAGATTCTAAGCCGTATATAGAAGACGCCGCTTAACGCGATTGCGGTTAATGTTATCATTCTGAAATTTTATTTAAGATTGTACAGAGCTCCCAAGAATTATCATTGCAATTTAAAGTTTTGATGCATTAGATACTAAGCTGTATACAGAAGATGCCGTTCAACGCGATTGTGGTTAATGTTATCATTCTTATATCCTATTTAAGCTAGTACAGAGCTCCCAAGAATTATCTTTACATTTTAAAGTTTTGATGCATTAGATTCTAAGCTGTATACAGAAGATGCCGTTTAACGCGATTGCGGTTAATGTTATCATTCGGATATTTTATTTAAGGTTGTACAGAGCTCCCAAGAATTATCTTTATATTTTAAAGTTTTAATGCATTAGATTCTAAACCGTATATAGAAGACGCCGCTTAATGCGTTTGCGGTTAATGTTATCATTGGGATATTTTATTTCAGATTTTACATAGCTCCCAAGAATTATTTTTACAATTTAAAGTTTTAATGCATTAGATTCTAAGCCGTATATAGAAGACGCCGCTTAATGCGTTTGCGGTTAATGTTATCATTCGGATATTTTATTTCAGATTGTACATAGCTCCCAAGAATTATTTTTACAATTTAAAGTTTTAATGCATTAGATTCTAAAGCTGTATACATAAGACGCCGCTTAATGCGATTGCGGTTAATGTTATCATTCGGATATTTTATTTAAGTTTGTACATAGCTCCCAAGAATTATCTTTGCAATTTAAAGTTTTGATGCATTTGATTCTAAGCTGTATACAGAAGACGCCGTTTAACGCGATTGCGGTTAATGTTATCATTGGGATATTTTATTTCAGATTGTACAGAGCTCCCAAGAATTATTTTTCAATTTAAAGTTTTAATGCATTAGATTCTAAGCCGTAAATAGAAGACGCCGCTTAATGCGATTGCGGTTAATAATATCATTCGGATATTTTATTTAAGGTTGTACAGAGCTCCCAAGAATTATCTTTGCAATTTAAAGTTTTGATGCATTAGATACTAAGCTGTATACAGAAGATGCCGTTCAACGCGATTGCGGTTAATGTTATCATTCGGATATTTTATTTAAGGTTGTACAGAGCTCCCAAGAATTATCTTTGCAATTTAAAGTTTTGATGCTTTAGATTCTAAGCTGTATACAGAAGGTGCCGTTTAACGCGATTGCGGTTAATGTTATCATTCTGATATTTTATTTAAAGTTGTACAGATCTTCCAAGAATTATTTTTACAATTTAAAGTTTTAATGCATTAGATTCTAAAGCTGTATACATAAGACGCCGCTTAATGCGATTGCGGTTCATGTTATCATTCGGATATTTTATTTAACGTTGTACAGAGCTCCCAAGGATTATCTTTACATTTTAAACTTTTAATGCATTAGATTCTAAGCCGTATATAGAAGACGCCGCTTAACGCGATTGCGGTTAATGTTATCATTCTGAAATTTTATTTAAGATTGTACAGAGCTCCCAAGAATTATCATTGCAATTTAAAGTTTTGATGCATTAGATACTAAGCTGTATACAGAAGACGCCGTTTAACGCGATTGCGGTTAATGTTATCATTCTGAAATTTTATTTAAGATTGTACAGAGCTCCAAAGAATTATCTTTACATTTTAAACTTTTAATGCATTAGATTCTAAGCCGTATATAGAAGACGCCGCTTAATGCGTTTGCGGTTAATGTCATCATTCGGATATTTTATTTCAGATTGTACATATCTCCCAAGAATTATTTTTACAATTTAAAGTTTTAATGTATTAGATTCTAAAGCTGTATACATAAGACGCCGCTTAATGCGATTGCGGTTAATGTTATCATTCGGATATTTTATTTAAGTTTGTACAGAGCTCCCAAGAATTATCTTTGCAATTTAAAGTTTTGATGCATTTGATTCTAAGCTGTATACAGAAGACGCCGTTTAACGCGATTGCGGTTAATGTTATCATTGGGATATTTTATTTCAGATTGTACAGAGCTCCCAAGAATTATTTTTCAATTTAAAGTTTTAATGCATTAGATTCTAAAACTGTATACACAAGATGCCGTTCAACGCGATTGCGGTTAATGTTATCATTCTTATATTCTATTTCAGATTGTACATAGCTCCCAAGAATTATGTTTGCAATTTAAATTTTTAATGCATTAGATTCTAAGCCGTAAATAGAAGACGCCGCTTAATGCGATTGCGGTTAATAATATCATTCGGATATTTTATTTAAGGTTGTACAGAGCTCCCAAGAATTATCTTTGCAATTTAAAGTTTTGATGCATTAGATACTAAGCTGTATACAGAAGATGCCGTTCAACGCGATTGCGGTTAATGTTATCATTCTTATATTCTATTTAAGATTGTACAGAGCTCCCAAGAATTATCTTTGCAATTTAAAGTTTTGATGCATTAGATTCTAAGCTGTATACAGAAAACGCCGTTTAACGCGATTGCGGTTAATGTTATCATTCTGAAATTTTATTTAAGATTGTACAGAGCTCCAAAGAATTATCTTTACATTTTAAACTTTTAATGCATTAGATTCTAAGCCGTATATAGAAGACGCCGTTTAATGCGTTTGCGGTTAATGTCATCATTCGGATATTTTATTTCAGATTGTACATAGCTCCCAAGAATTATTTTTACAATTTAAAGTTTTAATGTATTAGATTCTAAAGCTGTATACATAAGACGCCGCTTAATGCGATTGCGGTTAATGTTATCATTCGGATATTTTATTTAAGTTTGTACAGAGCTCCCAAGAGTTAGCTTTACAATTTAAAGTTTTGATGCATTAGATACTAAGCTGTATACAGAAGATGCCGTTCAACGCGATTGTGGTTAATGTTATCATTCTTATATCCTATTTAAGCTTGTACAGAGCTCCCAAGAATTATCTTTGCAATTTAAAGTTTTGATGCATTAGATTCTAAGCTGTATACAGAAGGTGCCGTTTAACGCGATTGCGGTTAATGTTATCATTCCGATATTTTATTTAAGATTGTACAGAGTTCCGAAGGATTATTTTTACAATTTAAAGTTTTAATGCATTAGATTCTAAAGCTGTATACATAAGACGCCGCTTAATGCGATTGCGGTTAATATTATCATTCGGATATTTTATTTAAGGTTGTACAGAGCTCCCAAGAATTATCTTTGCAATTTAAAGTTTTGATGCATTTGATTCTAAGCTGTATACAGAAGACGCCGTTTAACGCGATTGCGGTTAATGTTATCATTGGGATATTTTATTTCAGATTGTACAGAGCTCCCAAGAATTATTTTTCAATTTAAAGTTTTAATGCATTAGATTCTAAAAGTGTATACACAAGATGCCGTTCAACGCGATTGCGGTTAATGTTATCATTCTTATATTCTATTTCAGATTGTACATAGCTCCCAAGAATTATGTTTGCAATTTAAATTTTTAATGCATTAGATTCTAAGCCGTAAAGAGAAGAGGCCGCTTAATGCGATTGCGGTTAATGTTATCATTCGGATATTTTATTTAATGTTGTACAGAGCTCCCAAGTTTACAATTTAAAGTTTTAGTGCATTAGAATCTAAAGCTGTATACATAAGACGCCGCTTAATGCGATTGCGGTTAATGTTATCATTCGGATATTTTATTTAAGGTTGTACAGAGCTCCCAAGAATTATCTTTGCAATTTAAAGTTTTGATGCATTAGATTCTAAGCTGTATACAGAAGGTGCCGTTTAACGCGATTGCGGTTAATGTTATCATTCTGATATTTTATTTAAAGTTGTACAGATCTTCCAAGAATTATTTTTACAATTTAAAGTTTTAATGCATTAGATTCTAAAGCTGTATACATAAGACGCCGCTTAATGCGATTGCGGTTCATGTTATCATTCGGATATTTTATTTAAGGTTGTACAGAGCTCCCAAGGATTATCTTTACATTTTAAACTTTTAATGCATTAGATTCTAAGCCGTATATAGAAGACGCCGCTTAACGCGATTGCGGTTAATGTTATCATTCTGAAATTTTATTTAAGATTGTACAGAGCTCCCAAGAATTATCATTGCAATTTAAAGTTTTGATGCATTAGATACTAAGCTGTATACAGAAGATGCCGTTCAACGCGATTGTGGTTAATGTTATCATTCTTATATCCTATTTAAGCTTGTACAGAGCTCCCAAGAATTATCTTTACATTTTAAAGTTTTGATGCATTAGATTCTAAGCTGTATACAGAAGATGCCGTTTAACGCGATTGCGGTTAATGTTATCATTCGGATATTTTATTTAAGGTTGTACAGAGCTCCCAAGAATTATCTTTATATTTTAAAGTTTTAATGCATTAGATTCTAAACCGTATATAGAAGACGCCGCTTAATGCGTTTGCGGTTAATGTTATCATTGGGATATTTTATTTCAGATTGTACATAGCTCCCAAGAATTATTTTTACAATTTAAAGTTTTAATGCATTAGATTCTAAGCCGTATATAGAAGACGCCGCTTAATGCGTTTGCGGTTAATGTTATCATTCGGATATTTTATTTCAGATTGTACATAGCTCCCAAGAATTATTTTTACAATTTAAAGTTTTAATGCATTAGATTCTAAAGCTGTATACATAAGACGCCGCTTAATGCGATTGCGGTTAATGTTATCATTCGGATATTTTATTTAAGTTTGTACAGAGCTCCCAAGAATTATCTTTGCAATTTAAAGTTTTGATGCATTTGATTCTAAGCTGTATACAGAAGACGCCGTTTAACGCGATTGCGGTTAATGTTATCATTGGGATATTTTATTTCAGATTGTACAGAGCTCCCAAGAATTATTTTTCAATTTAAAGTTTTAATGCATTAGATTCTAAGCCGTAAATAGAAGACGCCGCTTAATGCGATTGCGGTTAATAATATCATTCGGATATTTTATTTAAGGTTGTACAGAGCTCCCAAGAATTATCTTTGCAATTTAAAGTTTTGATGCATTAGATACTAAGCTGTATACAGAAGATGCCGTTCAACGCGATTGCGGTTAATGTTATCATTCTTATATTCTATTTAAGATTGTACAGAGCTCCCAAGAATTATCTTTGCAATTTAAAGTTTTGATGCATTAGATTCTAAGCTGTATACAGAAAACGCCGTTTAACGCGATTGCGGTTAATGTTATCATTCTGAAATTTTATTTAAGATTGTACAGAGCTCCAAAGAATTATCTTTACATTTTAAACTTTTAATGCATTAGATTCTAAGCCGTATATAGAAGACGCCGTTTAATGCGTTTGCGGTTAATGTCATCATTCGGATATTTTATTTCAGATTGTACATAGCTCCCAAGAATTATTTTTACAATTTAAAGTTTTAATGTATTAGATTCTAAAGCTGTATACATAAGACGCCGCTTAATGCGATTGCGGTTAATGTTATCATTCGGATATTTTATTTAAGTTTGTACAGAGCTCCCAAGAATTATCTTTGCAATTTAAAGTTTTGATGCATTTGATTCTAAGCTGTATACAGAAGACGCCGTTTAACGCGATTGCGGTTAATGTTATCATTGGGATATTTTATTTCAGATTGTACAGAGCTCCCAAGAATTATTTTTCAATTTAAAGTTTTAATGCATTAGATTCTAAAAGTGTATACACAAGATGCCGTTCAACGCGATTGCGGTTAATGTTATCATTCTTATATTCTATTTCAGATTGTACATAGCTCCCAAGAATTATGTTTGCAATTTAAATTTTTAATGCATTAGATTCTAAGCCGTAAATAGAAGACGCCGCTTAATGCGATTGCGGTTAATGTTATCATTCGGATATTTTATTTAATGTTGTACAGAGCTCCCAAGTTTACAATTTAAAGTTTTAGTGCATTAGAATCTAAAGCTGTATACATAAGACGCCGCTTAATGCGATTGCGGTTAATGTTATCATTCGGATATTTTATTTAAGGTTGTACAGAGCTCCCAAGAATTATCTTTGCAATTTAAAGTTTTGATGCATTAGATTCTAAGCTGTATACAGAAGGTGCCGTTTAACGCGATTGCGGTTAATGTTATCATTCTGATATTTTATTTAAAGTTGTACAGATCTTCCAAGAATTATTTTTACAATTTAAAGTTTTAATGCATTAGATTCTAAAGCTGTATACATAAGACGCCGCTTAATGCGATTGCGGTTCATGTTATCATTCGGATATTTTATTTAAGGTTGTACAGAGCTCCCAAGGATTATCTTTATATTTTAAACTTTTAATGCATTAGATTCTAAGCCGTATATAGAAGACGCCGCTTAACGCGATTGCGGTTAATGTTATCATTCTGAAATTTTATTTAAGATTGTACAGAGCTCCCAAGAATTATCATTGCAATTTAAAGTTTTGATGCATTAGATACTAAGCTGTATACAGAAGACGCCGTTTAACGCGATTGCGGTTAATGTTATCATTCTTATATTCTATTTAAGATTGTACAGAGCTCCCAAGAATTATCTTTGCAATTTAAAGTTTTAATGCATTAGATTCTAAAGCTGTATACAGAAGACGCCGTTTAACGCGATTGCGGTTAATGTTATCATTCTGAAATTTTATTTAAGATTGTACAGAGCTCCAAAGAATTATCTTTACATTTTAAACTTTTAATGCATTAGATTCTAAGCCGTATATAGAAGACGCCGCTTAATGCGTTTGCGGTTAATGTCATCATTCGGATATTTTATTTCAGATTGTACATATCTCCCAAGAATTATTTTTACAATTTAAAGTTTTAATGTATTAGATTCTAAAGCTGTATACATAAGACGCCGCTTAATGCGATTGCGGTTAATGTTATCATTCGGATATTTTATTTAAGTTTGTACAGAGCTCCCAAGAATTATCTTTGCAATTTAAAGTTTTGATGCATTTGATTCTAAGCTGTATACAGAAGACGCCGTTTAACGCGATTGCGGTTAATGTTATCATTGGGATATTTTATTTCAGATTGTACAGAGCTCCCAAGAATTATTTTTCAATTTAAAGTTTTAATGCATTAGATTCTAAGCCGTAAATAGAAGACGCCGCTTAATGCGATTGCGGTTAATAATATCATTCGGATATTTTATTTAAGGTTGTACAGAGCTCCCAAGAATTATCTTTGCAATTTAAAGTTTTGATGCATTAGATACTAAGCTGTATACAGAAGATGCCGTTCAACGCGATTGCGGTTAATGTTATCATTCTTATATTCTATTTAAGATTGTACAGAGCTCCCAAGAATTATCTTTGCAATTTAAAGTTTTGATGCATTAGATTCTAAGCTGTATACAGAAAACGCCGTTTAACGCGATTGCGGTTAATGTTATCATTCTGAAATTTTATTTCAGATTGTACATAGCTCCCAAGAATTATTTTTACAATTTAAAGTTTTAATGTATTAGATTCTAAAGCTGTATACATAAGACGCCGCTTAATGCGATTGCGGTTAATGTTATCATTCGGATATTTTATTTAAGTTTGTACAGAGCTCCCAAGAATTATCTTTGCAATTTAAAGTTTTGATGCATTTGATTCTAAGCTGTATACAGAAGACGCCGTTTAACGCGATTG
This sequence comes from Stegodyphus dumicola, assembly GCF_044657685.1. Classification (NCBI taxonomy): domain Eukaryota; kingdom Metazoa; phylum Arthropoda; class Arachnida; order Araneae; family Eresidae; genus Stegodyphus; species Stegodyphus dumicola. The sequence goes on from NC_140770.1 coordinate 158,810,550, forward strand.
CGGTTAATGTTATCATTGGGATATTTTATTTCAGATTGTACAGAGCTCCCAAGAATTATTTTTCAATTTAAAGTTTTAATGCATTAGATTCTAAAAGTGTATACACAAGATGCCGTTCAACGCGATTGCGGTTAATGTTATCATTCTTATATTCTATTTCAGATTGTACATAGCTCCCAAGAATTATGTTTGCAATTTAAATTTTTAATGCATTAGATTCTAAGCCGTAAAGAGAAGAGGCCGCTTAATGCGATTGCGGTTAATGTTATCATTCGGATATTTTATTTAATGTTGTACAGAGCTCCCAAGTTTACAATTTAAAGTTTTAGTGCATTAGAATCTAAAGCTGTATACATAAGACGCCGCTTAATGCGATTGCGGTTAATGTTATCATTCGGATATTTTATTTAAGGTTGTACAGAGCTCCCAAGAATTATCTTTGCAATTTAAAGTTTTGATGCATTAGATTCTAAGCTGTATACAGAAGGTGCCGTTTAACGCGATTGCGGTTAATGTTATCATTCTGATATTTTATTTAAAGTTGTACAGATCTTCCAAGAATTATTTTTACAATTTAAAGTTTTAATGCATTAGATTCTAAAGCTGTATACATAAGACGCCGCTTAATGCGATTGCGGTTCATGTTATCATTCGGATATTTTATTTAAGGTTGTACAGAGCTCCCAAGGATTATCTTTACATTTTAAACTTTTAATGCATTAGATTCTAAGCCGTATATAGAAGACGCCGCTTAACGCGATTGCGGTTAATGTTATCATTCTGAAATTTTATTTAAGATTGTACAGAGCTCCCAAGAATTATCATTGCAATTTAAAGTTTTGATGCATTAGATACTAAGCTGTATACAGAAGATGCCGTTCAACGCGATTGTGGTTAATGTTATCATTCTTATATCCTATTTAAGCTTGTACAGAGCTCCCAAGAATTATCTTTACATTTTAAAGTTTTGATGCATTAGATTCTAAGCTGTATACAGAAGATGCCGTTTAACGCGATTGCGGTTAATGTTATCATTCGGATATTTTATTTAAGGTTGTACAGAGCTCCCAAGAATTATCTTTATATTTTAAAGTTTTAATGCATTAGATTCTAAACCGTATATAGAAGACGCCGCTTAATGCGTTTGCGGTTAATGTTATCATTGGGATATTTTATTTCAGATTGTACATAGCTCCCAAGAATTATTTTTACAATTTAAAGTTTTAATGCATTAGATTCTAAGCCGTATATAGAAGACGCCGCTTAATGCGTTTGCGGTTAATGTTATCATTCGGATATTTTATTTCAGATTGTACATAGCTCCCAAGAATTATTTTTACAATTTAAAGTTTTAATGCATTAGATTCTAAAGCTGTATACATAAGACGCCGCTTAATGCGATTGCGGTTAATGTTATCATTCGGATATTTTATTTAAGTTTGTACAGAGCTCCCAAGAATTATCTTTGCAATTTAAAGTTTTGATGCATTTGATTCTAAGCTGTATACAGAAGACGCCGTTTAACGCGATTGCGGTTAATGTTATCATTGGGATATTTTATTTCAGATTGTACAGAGCTCCCAAGAATTATTTTTCAATTTAAAGTTTTAATGCATTAGATTCTAAGCCGTAAATAGAAGACGCCGCTTAATGCGATTGCGGTTAATAATATCATTCGGATATTTTATTTAAGGTTGTACAGAGCTCCCAAGAATTATCTTTGCAATTTAAAGTTTTGATGCATTAGATACTAAGCTGTATACAGAAGATGCCGTTCAACGCGATTGCGGTTAATGTTATCATTCTTATATTCTATTTAAGATTGTACAGAGCTCCCAAGAATTATCTTTGCAATTTAAAGTTTTGATGCATTAGATTCTAAGCTGTATACAGAAAACGCCGTTTAACGCGATTGCGGTTAATGTTATCATTCTGAAATTTTATTTAAGATTGTACAGAGCTCCAAAGAATTATCTTTACATTTTAAACTTTTAATGCATTAGATTCTAAGCCGTATATAGAAGACGCCGTTTAATGCGTTTGCGGTTAATGTCATCATTCGGATATTTTATTTCAGATTGTACATAGCTCCCAAGAATTATTTTTACAATTTAAAGTTTTAATGTATTAGATTCTAAAGCTGTATACATAAGACGCCGCTTAATGCGATTGCGGTTAATGTTATCATTCGGATATTTTATTTAAGTTTGTACAGAGCTCCCAAGAATTATCTTTGCAATTTAAAGTTTTGATGCATTTGATTCTAAGCTGTATACAGAAGACGCCGTTTAACGCGATTGCGGTTAATGTTATCATTGGGATATTTTATTTCAGATTGTACAGAGCTCCCAAGAATTATTTTTCAATTTAAAGTTTTAATGCATTAGATTCTAAAAGTGTATACACAAGATGCCGTTCAACGCGATTGCGGTTAATGTTATCATTCTTATATTCTATTTCAGATTGTACATAGCTCCCAAGAATTATGTTTGCAATTTAAATTTTTAATGCATTAGATTCTAAGCCGTAAATAGAAGACGCCGCTTAATGCGATTGCGGTTAATGTTATCATTCGGATATTTTATTTAATGTTGTACAGAGCTCCCAAGTTTACAATTTAAAGTTTTAGTGCATTAGAATCTAAAGCTGTATACATAAGACGCCGCTTAATGCGATTGCGGTTAATGTTATCATTCGGATATTTTATTTAAGGTTGTACAGAGCTCCCAAGAATTATCTTTGCAATTTAAAGTTTTGATGCATTAGATTCTAAGCTGTATACAGAAGGTGCCGTTTAACGCGATTGCGGTTAATGTTATCATTCTGATATTTTATTTAAAGTTGTACAGATCTTCCAAGAATTATTTTTACAATTTAAAGTTTTAATGCATTAGATTCTAAAGCTGTATACATAAGACGCCGCTTAATGCGATTGCGGTTCATGTTATCATTCGGATATTTTATTTAAGGTTGTACAGAGCTCCCAAGGATTATCTTTATATTTTAAACTTTTAATGCATTAGATTCTAAGCCGTATATAGAAGACGCCGCTTAACGCGATTGCGGTTAATGTTATCATTCTGAAATTTTATTTAAGATTGTACAGAGCTCCCAAGAATTATCATTGCAATTTAAAGTTTTGATGCATTAGATACTAAGCTGTATACAGAAGACGCCGTTTAACGCGATTGCGGTTAATGTTATCATTCTTATATTCTATTTAAGATTGTACAGAGCTCCCAAGAATTATCTTTGCAATTTAAAGTTTTAATGCATTAGATTCTAAAGCTGTATACAGAAGACGCCGTTTAACGCGATTGCGGTTAATGTTATCATTCTGAAATTTTATTTAAGATTGTACAGAGCTCCAAAGAATTATCTTTACATTTTAAACTTTTAATGCATTAGATTCTAAGCCGTATATAGAAGACGCCGCTTAATGCGTTTGCGGTTAATGTCATCATTCGGATATTTTATTTCAGATTGTACATATCTCCCAAGAATTATTTTTACAATTTAAAGTTTTAATGTATTAGATTCTAAAGCTGTATACATAAGACGCCGCTTAATGCGATTGCGGTTAATGTTATCATTCGGATATTTTATTTAAGTTTGTACAGAGCTCCCAAGAATTATCTTTGCAATTTAAAGTTTTGATGCATTTGATTCTAAGCTGTATACAGAAGACGCCGTTTAACGCGATTGCGGTTAATGTTATCATTGGGATATTTTATTTCAGATTGTACAGAGCTCCCAAGAATTATTTTTCAATTTAAAGTTTTAATGCATTAGATTCTAAAACTGTATACACAAGATGCCGTTCAACGCGATTGCGGTTAATGTTATCATTCTTATATTCTATTTCAGATTGTACATAGCTCCCAAGAATTATGTTTGCAATTTAAATTTTTAATGCATTAGATTCTAAGCCGTAAATAGAAGACGCCGCTTAATGCGATTGCGGTTAATAATATCATTCGGATATTTTATTTAAGGTTGTACAGAGCTCCCAAGAATTATCTTTGCAATTTAAAGTTTTGATGCATTAGATACTAAGCTGTATACAGAAGATGCCGTTCAACGCGATTGCGGTTAATGTTATCATTCTTATATTCTATTTAAGATTGTACAGAGCTCCCAAGAATTATCTTTGCAATTTAAAGTTTTGATGCATTAGATTCTAAGCTGTATACAGAAAACGCCGTTTAACGCGATTGCGGTTAATGTTATCATTCTGAAATTTTATTTAAGATTGTACAGAGCTCCAAAGAATTATCTTTACATTTTAAACTTTTAATGCATTAGATTCTAAGCCGTATATAGAAGACGCCGTTTAATGCGTTTGCGGTTAATGTCATCATTCGGATATTTTATTTCAGATTGTACATAGCTCCCAAGAATTATTTTTACAATTTAAAGTTTTAATGTATTAGATTCTAAAGCTGTATACATAAGACGCCGCTTAATGCGATTGCGGTTAATGTTATCATTCGGATATTTTATTTAAGTTTGTACAGAGCTCCCAAGAATTATCTTTGCAATTTAAAGTTTTGATGCATTTGATTCTAAGCTGTATACAGAAGACGCCGTTTAACGCGATTGCGGTTAATGTTATCATTGGGATATTTTATTTCAGATTGTACAGAGGTCCCAAGAATTATTTTTCAATTTAAAGTTTTAATGCATTAGATTCTAAGCCGTAAATAGAAGACGCCGTTTAACGCGATTGCGGTTAATGTTATCATTGGGATATTTTATTTCAGAATGTACAGAGGTCCCAAGAATTATTTTTCAATTTAAAGTTTTAATGCATTAGATTCTAAGCCGTAAATAGAAGACGCCGCTTAATGCGATTGCGGTTAATAATATCATTCGGATATTTTATTTAAGGTTGTACAGAGCTCCCAAGAATTATCTTTACAATTTAAAGTTTTGATGCATTAGATACTAAGCTGTATACAGAAGATGCCGTTCAACGCGATTGTGGTTAATGTTATCATTCTTATATCCTATTTAAGCTTGTACAGAGCTCCCAAGAATTATCTTTGCAATTTAAAGTTTTGATGCATTAGATTCTAAGCTGTATACAGAAGGTGCCGTTTAACGCGATTGCGGTTAATGTTATCATTCCGATATTTTATTTAAGATTGTACAGAGTTCCGAAGGATTATTTTTACAATTTAAAGTTTTAATGCATTAGATTCTAAAGCTGTATACATAAGACGCCGCTTAATGCGATTGCGGTTAATATTATCATTCGGATATTTTATTTAAGGTTGTACAGAGCTCCCAAGAATTATCTTTGCAATTTAAAGTTTTGATGCATTTGATTCTAAGCTGTATACAGAAGACGCCGTTTAACGCGATTGCGGTTAATGTTATCATTGGGATATTTTATTTCAGATTGTACAGAGCTCCCAAGAATTATTTTTCAATTTAAAGTTTTAATGCATTAGATTCTAAAAGTGTATACACAAGATGCCGTTCAACGCGATTGCGGTTAATGTTATCATTCTTATATTCTATTTCAGATTGTACATAGCTCCCAAGAATTATGTTTGCAATTTAAATTTTTAATGCATTAGATTCTAAGCCGTAAAGAGAAGACGCCGCTTAATGCGATTGCGGTTAATGTTATCATTCGGATATTTTATTTAATGTTGTACAGAGCTCCCAAGTTTACAATTTAAAGTTTTAGTGCATTAGAATCTAAAGCTGTATACATAAGACGCCGCTTAATGCGATTGCGGTTAATGTTATCATTCGGATATTTTATTTAAGGTTGTACAGAGCTCCCAAGAATTATCTTTGCAATTTAAAGTTTTGATGCATTAGATTCTAAGCTGTATACAGAAGGTGCCGTTTAACGCGATTGCGGTTAATGTTATCATTCTGATATTTTATTTAAAGTTGTACAGATCTTCCAAGAATTATTTTTACAATTTAAAGTTTTAATGCATTAGATTCTAAAGCTGTATACATAAGACGCCGCTTAATGCGATTGCGGTTCATGTTATCATTCGGATATTTTATTTAAGGTTGTACAGAGCTCCCAAGGATTATCTTTACATTTTAAACTTTTAATGCATTAGATTCTAAGCCGTATATAGAAGACGCCGCTTAACGCGATTGCGGTTAATGTTATCATTCTGAAATTTTATTTAAGATTGTACAGAGCTCCCAAGAATTATCATTGCAATTTAAAGTTTTGATGCATTAGATACTAAGCTGTATACAGAAGATGCCGTTCAACGCGATTGTGGTTAATGTTATCATTCTTATATCCTATTTAAGCTTGTACAGAGCTCCCAAGAATTATCTTTACATTTTAAAGTTTTGATGCATTAGATTCTAAGCTGTATACAGAAGATGCCGTTTAACGCGATTGCGGTTAATGTTATCATTCGGATATTTTATTTAAGGTTGTACAGAGTTCCCAAGAATTATCTTTATATTTTAAAGTTTTAATGCATTAGATTCTAAACCGTATATAGAAGACGCCGCTTAATGCGTTTGCGGTTAATGTTATCATTGGGATATTTTATTTCAGATTGTACATAGCTCCCAAGAATTATTTTTACAATTTAAAGTTTTAATGCATTAGATTCTAAGCCGTATATAGAAGACGCCGCTTAATGCGTTTGCGGTTAATGTTATCATTCGGATATTTTATTTCAGATTGTACATAGCTCCCAAGAATTATTTTTACAATTTAAAGTTTTAATGCATTAGATTCTAAAGCTGTATACATAAGACGCCGCTTAATGCGATTGCGGTTAATGTTATCATTCGGATATTTTATTTAAGTTTGTACAGAGCTCCCAAGAATTATCTTTGCAATTTAAAGTTTTGATGCATTTGATTCTAAGCTGTATACAGAAGACGCCGTTTAACGCGATTGCGGTTAATGTTATCATTGGGATATTTTATTTCAGATTGTACAGAGCTCCCAAGAATTATTTTTCAATTTAAAGTTTTAATGCATTAGATTCTAAGCCGTAAATAGAAGACGCCGCTTAATGCGATTGCGGTTAATAATATCATTCGGATATTTTATTTAAGGTTGTACAGAGCTCCCAAGAATTATCTTTGCAATTTAAAGTTTTGATGCATTAGATACTAAGCTGTATACAGAAGATGCCGTTCAACGCGATTGCGGTTAATGTTATCATTCTTATATTCTATTTAAGATTGTACAGAGCTCCCAAGAATTATCTTTGCAATTTAAAGTTTTGATGCATTAGATTCTAAGCTGTATACAGAAAACGCCGTTTAACGCGATTGCGGTTAATGTTATCATTCTGAAATTTTATTTAAGATTGTACAGAGCTCCAAAGAATTATCTTTACATTTTAAACTTTTAATGCATTAGATTCTAAGCCGTATATAGAAGACGCCGTTTAATGCGTTTGCGGTTAATGTCATCATTCGGATATTTTATTTCAGATTGTACATAGCTCCCAAGAATTATTTTTACAATTTAAAGTTTTAATGTATTAGATTCTAAAGCTGTATACATAAGACGCCGCTTAATGCGATTGCGGTTAATGTTATCATTCGGATATTTTATTTAAGTTTGTACAGAGCTCCCAAGAATTATCTTTGCAATTTAAAGTTTTGATGCATTTGATTCTAAGCTGTATACAGAAGACGCCGTTTAACGCGATTGCGGTTAATGTTATCATTGGGATATTTTATTTCAGATTGTACAGAGCTCCCAAGAATTATTTTTCAATTTAAAGTTTTAATGCATTAGATTCTAAAAGTGTATACACAAGATGCCGTTCAACGCGATTGCGGTTAATGTTATCATTCTTATATTCTATTTCAGATTGTACATAGCTCCCAAGAATTATGTTTGCAATTTAAATTTTTAATGCATTAGATTCTAAGCCGTAAATAGAAGACGCCGCTTAATGCGATTGCGGTTAATGTTATCATTCGGATATTTTATTTAATGTTGTACAGAGCTCCCAAGTTTACAATTTAAAGTTTTAGTGCATTAGAATCTAAAGCTGTATACATAAGACGCCGCTTAATGCGATTGCGGTTAATGTTATCATTCGGATATTTTATTTAAGGTTGTACAGAGCTCCCAAGAATTATCTTTGCAATTTAAAGTTTTGATGCATTAGATTCTAAGCTGTATACAGAAGGTGCCGTTTAACGCGATTGCGGTTAATGTTATCATTCTGATATTTTATTTAAAGTTGTACAGATCTTCCAAGAATTATTTTTACAATTTAAAGTTTTAATGCATTAGATTCTAAAGCTGTATACATAAGACGCCGCTTAATGCGATTGCGGTTCATGTTATCATTCGGATATTTTATTTAAGGTTGTACAGAGCTCCCAAGGATTATCTTTATATTTTAAACTTTTAATGCATTAGATTCTAAGCCGTATATAGAAGACGCCGCTTAACGCGATTGCGGTTAATGTTATCATTCTGAAATTTTATTTAAGATTGTACAGAGCTCCCAAGAATTATCATTGCAATTTAAAGTTTTGATGCATTAGATACTAAGCTGTATACAGAAGACGCCGTTTAACGCGATTGCGGTTAATGTTATCATTCTTATATTCTATTTAAGATTGTACAGAGCTCCCAAGAATTATCTTTGCAATTTAAAGTTTTAATGCATTAGATTCTAAAGCTGTATACAGAAGACGCCGTTTAACGCGATTGCGGTTAATGTTATCATTCTGAAATTTTATTTAAGATTGTACAGAGCTCCAAAGAATTATCTTTACATTTTAAACTTTTAATGCATTAGATTCTAAGCCGTATATAGAAGACGCCGCTTAATGCGTTTGCGGTTAATGTCATCATTCGGATATTTTATTTCAGATTGTACATATCTCCCAAGAATTATTTTTACAATTTAAAGTTTTAATGTATTAGATTCTAAAGCTGTATACATAAGACGCCGCTTAATGCGATTGCGGTTAATGTTATCATTCGGATATTTTATTTAAGTTTGTACAGAGCTCCCAAGAATTATCTTTGCAATTTAAAGTTTTGATGCATTTGATTCTAAGCTGTATACAGAAGACGCCGTTTAACGCGATTGCGGTTAATGTTATCATTGGGATATTTTATTTCAGATTGTACAGAGCTCCCAAGAATTATTTTTCAATTTAAAGTTTTAATGCATTAGATTCTAAAACTGTATACACAAGATGCCGTTCAACGCGATTGCGGTTAATGTTATCATTCTTATATTCTATTTCAGATTGTACATAGCTCCCAAGAATTATGTTTGCAATTTAAATTTTTAATGCATTAGATTCTAAGCCGTAAATAGAAGACGCCGCTTAATGCGATTGCGGTTAATAATATCATTCGGATATTTTATTTAAGGTTGTACAGAGCTCCCAAGAATTATCTTTGCAATTTGAAGTTTTGATGCATTAGATACTAAGCTGTATACAGAAGATGCCGTTCAACGCGACTGCGGTTAATGTTATCATTCTTATATTCTATTTAAGATTGTACAGAGCTCCCAAGAATTATCTTTGCAATTTAAAGTTTTGATGCATTAGATTCTAAGCTGTATACAGAAAACGCCGTTTAACGCGATTGCGGTTAATGTTATCATTCTGAAATTTTATTTAAGATTGTACAGAGCTCCAAAGAATTATCTTTACATTTTAAACTTTTAATGCATTAGATTCTAAGCCGTATATAGAAGACGCCGTTTAATGCGTTTGCGGTTAATGTCATCATTCGGATATTTTATTTCAGATTGTACATAGCTCCCAAGAATTATTTTTACAATTTAAAGTTTTAATGTATTAGATTCTAAAGCTGTATACATAAGACGCCGCTTAATGCGATTGCGGTTAATGTTATCATTCGGATATTTTATTTAAGTTTGTACAGAGCTCCCAAGAATTATCTTTGCAATTTAAAGTTTTGATGCATTTGATTCTAAGCTGTATACAGAAGACGCCGTTTAACGCGATTGCGGTTAATGTTATCATTGGGATATTTTATTTCAGATTGTACAGAGGTCCCAAGAATTATTTTTCAATTTAAAGTTTTAATGCATTAGATTCTAAGCCGTAAATAGAAGACGCCGCTTAATGCGATTGCGGTTAATAATATCATTCGGATATTTTATTTAAGGTTGTACAGAGCTCCCAAGAATTATCTTTGCAATTTAAAGTTTTGATGCATTAGATACTAAGCTGTATACAGAAGATGCCGTTCAACGCGATTGCGGTTAATGTTATCATTCTTATATTCTATTTAAGATTGTACAGAGCTCCCAAGAATTATCTTTGCAATTTAAAGTTTTGATGCATTAGATTCTAAGCTGTATACAGAAAACGCCGTTTAACGCGATTGCGGTTAATGTTATCATTCTGAAATTTTATTTAAGATTGTACAGAGCTCCAAAGAATTATCTTTACATTTTAAACTTTTAATGCATTAGATTCTAAGCCGTATATAGAAGACGCCGTTTAATGCGTTTGCGGTTAATGTCATCATTCGGATATTTTATTTCAGATTGTACATAGCTCCCAAGAATTATTTTTACAATTTAAAGTTTTAATGTATTAGATTCTAAAGCTGTATACATAAGACGCCGCTTAATGCGATTGCGGTTAATGTTATCATTCGGATATTTTATTTAAGTTTGTACAGAGCTCCCAAGAATTATCTTTGCAATTTAAAGTTTTGATGCATTTGATTCTAAGCTGTATACAGAAGACGCCGTTTAACGCGATTGCGGTTAATGTTATCATTGGGATATTTTATTTCAGATTGTACAGAGCTCCCAAGAATTATTTTTCAATTTAAAGTTTTAATGCATTAGATTCTAAAAGTGTATACACAAGATGCCGTTCAACGCGATTGCGGTTAATGTTATCATTCTTATATTCTATTTCAGATTGTACATAGCTCCCAAGAATTATGTTTGCAATTTAAATTTTTAATGCATTAGATTCTAAGCCGTAAATAGAAGACGCCGCTTAATGCGATAGCGGTTAATGTTATCATTCGGATATTTTATTTAATGTTGTACAGAGCTCCCAAGTTTACAATTTAAAGTTTTAGTGCATTAGAATCTAAAGCTGTATACATAAGACGCCGCTTAATGCGATTGCGGTTAATGTTATCATTCGGATATTTTATTTAAGGTTGTACAGAGCTCCCAAGAATTATCTTTGCAATTTAAAGTTTTGATGCATTAGATTCTAAGCTGTATACAGAAGGTGCCGTTTAACGCGATTGCGGTTAATGTTATCATTCTGATATTTTATTTAAAGTTGTACAGATCTTCCAAGAATTATTTTTACAATTTAAAGTTTTAATGCATTAGATTCTAAAGCTGTATACATAAGACGCCGCTTAATGCGATTGCGGTTCATGTTATCATTCGGATATTTTATTTAAGGTTGTACAGAGCTCCCAAGGATTATCTTTACATTTTAAACTTTTAATGCATTAGATTCTAAGCCGTATATAGAAGACGCCGCTTAACGCGATTGCGGTTAATGTTATCATTCTGAAATTTTATTTAAGATTGTACAGAGCTCCCAAGAATTATCATTGCAATTTAAAGTTTTGATGCATTAGATACTAAGCTGTATACAGAAGACGCCGTTTAACGCGATTGCGGTTAATGTTATCATTCTTATATTCTATTTAAGATTGTACAGAGCTCCCAAGAATTATCTTTGCAATTTAAAGTTTTAATGCATTAGATTCTAAAGCTGTATACAGAAGACGCCGTTTAACGCGATTGCGGTTAATGTTATCATTCTGAAATTTTATTTAAGATTGTACAGAGCTCCAAAGAATTATCTTTACATTTTAAACTTTTAATGCATTAGATTCTAAGCCGTATATAGAAGACGCCGCTTAATGCGTTTGCGGTTAATGTCATCATTCGGATATTTTATTTCAGATTGTACATATCTCCCAAGAATTATTTTTACAATTTAAAGTTTTAATGTATTAGATTCTAAAGCTGTATACATAAGACGCCGCTTAATGCGATTGCGGTTAATGTTATCATTCGGATATTTTATTTAAGTTTGTACAGAGCTCCCAAGAATTATCTTTGCAATTTAAAGTTTTGATGCATTTGATTCTAAGCTGTATACAGAAGACGCCGTTTAACGCGATTGCGGTTAATGTTATCATTGGGATATTTTATTTCAGATTGTACAGAGCTCCCAAGAATTATTTTTCAATTTAAAGTTTTAATGCATTAGATTCTAAAACTGTATACACAAGATGCCGTTCAACGCGATTGCGGTTAATGTTATCATTCTTATATTCTATTTCAGATTGTACATAGCTCCCAAGAATTATGTTTGCAATTTAAATTTTTAATGCATTAGATTCTAAGCCGTAAATAGAAGACGCCGCTTAATGCGATTGCGGTTAATAATATCATTCGGATATTTTATTTAAGGTTGTACAGAGCTCCCAAGAATTATCTTTGCAATTTAAAGTTTTGATGCATTAGATACTAAGCTGTATACAGAAGATGCCGTTCAACGCGATTGCGGTTAATGTTATCATTCTTATATTCTATTTAAGATTGTACAGAGCTCCCAAGAATTATCTTTGCAATTTAAAGTTTTGATGCATTAGATTCTAAGCTGTATACAGAAAACGCCGTTTAACGCGATTGCGGTTAATGTTATCATTCTGAAATTTTATTTAAGATTGTACAGAGCTCCAAAGAATTATCTTTACATTTTAAACTTTTAATGCATTAGATTCTAAGCCGTATATAGAAGACGCCGTTTAATGCGTTTGCGGTTAATGTCATCATTCGGATATTTTATTTCAGATTGTACATAGCTCCCAAGAATTATTTTTACAATTTAAAGTTTTAATGTATTAGATTCTAAAGCTGTATACATAAGACGCCGCTTAATGCGATTGCGGTTAATGTTATCATTCGGATATTTTATTTAAGTTTGTACAGAGCTCCCAAGAATTATCTTTGCAATTTAAAGTTTTGATGCATTTGATTCTAAGCTGTATACAGAAGACGCCGTTTAACGCGATTGCGGTTAATGTTATCATTGGGATATTTTATTTCAGATTGTACAGAGCTCCCAAGAATTATTTTTCAATTTAAAGTTTTAATGCATTAGATTCTAAAAGTGTATACACAAGATGCCGTTCAACGCGATTGCGGTTAATGTTATCATTCTTATATTCTATTTCAGATTGTACATAGCTCCCAAGAATTATGTTTGCAATTTAAATTTTTAATGCATTAGATTCTAAGCCGTAAATAGAAGACGCCGCTTAATGCGATTGCGGTTAATGTTATCATTCGGATATTTTATTTAATGTTGTACAGAGCTCCCAAGTTTACAATTTAAAGTTTTAGTGCATTAGAATCTAAAGCTGTATACATAAGACGCCGCTTAATGCGATTGCGGTTAATGTTATCATTCGGATATTTTATTTAAGGTTGTACAGAGCTCCCAAGAATTATCTTTGCAATTTAAAGTTTTGATGCATTAGATTCTAAGCTGTATACAGAAGGTGCCGTTTAACGCGATTGCGGTTAATGTTATCATTCTGATATTTTATTTAAAGTTGTACAGATCTTCCAAGAATTATTTTTACAATTTAAAGTTTTAATGCATTAGATTCTAAAGCTGTATACATAAGACGCCGCTTAATGCGATTGCGGTTCATGTTATCATTCGGATATTTTATTTAAGGTTGTACAGAGCTCCCAAGGATTATCTTTACATTTTAAACTTTTAATGCATTAGATTCTAAGCCGTATATAGAAGACGCCGCTTAACGCGATTGCGGTTAATGTTATCATTCTGAAATTTTATTTAAGATTGTACAGAGCTCCCAAGAATTATCATTGCAATTTAAAGTTTTGATGCATTAGATACTAAGCTGTATACAGAAGACGCCGTTTAACGCGATTGCGGTTAATTTTATCATTCTTATATTCTATTTAAGATTGTACAGAGCTCCCAAGAATTATCTTTGCAATTTAAAGTTTTAATGCATTAGATTCTAAAGCTGTATACAGAAGACGCCGTTTAACGCGATTGCGGTTAATGTTATCATTCTGAAATTTTATTTAAGATTGTACAGAGCTCCAAAGAATTATCTTTACATTTTAAACTTTTAATGCATTAGATTCTAAGCCGTATATAGAAGACGCCGCTTAATGCGTTTGCGGTTAATGTCATCATTCGGATATTTTATTTCAGATTGTACATATCTCCCAAGAATTATTTTTACAATTTAAAGTTTTAATGTATTAGATTCTAAAGCTGTATACATAAGACGCCGCTTAATGCGATTGCGGTTAATGTTATGATTCGGATATTTTATTTAAGTTTGTACAGAGCTCCCAAGAATTATCTTTGCAATTTAAAGTTTTGATGCATTTGATTCTAAGCTGTATACAGAAGACGCCGTTTAACGCGATTGCGGTTAATGTTATCATTGGGATATTTTATTTCAGATTGTACAGAGCTCCCAAGAATTATTTTTCAATTTAAAGTTTTAATGCATTAGATTCTAAAACTGTATACACAAGATGCCGTTCAACGCGATTGCGGTTAATGTTATCATTCTTATATTCTATTTCAGATTGTACATAGCTCCCAAGAATTATGTTTGCAATTTAAATTTTTAATGCATTAGATTCTAAGCCGTAAATAGAAGACGCCGCTTAATGCGATTGCGGTTAATAATATCATTCGGATATTTTATTTAAGGTTGTACAGAGCTCCCAAGAATTATCTTTGCAATTTAAAGTTTTGATGCATTAGATACTAAGCTGTATACAGAAGATGCCGTTCAACGCGATTGCGGTTAATGTTATCATTCTTATATTCTATTTAAGATTGTACAGAGCTCCCAAGAATTATCTTTGCAATTTAAAGTTTTGATGCATTAGATTCTAAGCTGTATACAGAAAACGCCGTTTAACGCGATTGCGGTTAATGTTATCATTCTGAAATTTTATTTAAGATTGTACAGAGCTCCAAAGAATTATCTTTACATTTTAAACTTTTAATGCATTAGATTCTAAGCCGTATATAGAAGACGCCGTTTAATGCGTTTGCGGTTAATGTCATCATTCGGATATTTTATTTCAGATTGTACATAGCTCCCAAGAATTATTTTTACAATTTAAAGTTTTAATGTATTAGATTCTAAAGCTGTATACATAAGACGCCGCTTAATGCGATTGCGGTTAATGTTATCATTCGGATATTTTATTTAAGTTTGTACAGAGCTCCCAAGAGTTAGCTTTACAATTTAAAGTTTTGATGCATTAGATACTAAGCTGTATACAGAAGATGCCGTTCAACGCGATTGTGGTTAATGTTATCATTCTTATATCCTATTTAAGCTTGTACAGAGCTCCCAAGAATTATCTTTGCAATTTAAAGTTTTGATGCATTAGATTCTAAGCTGTATACAGAAGGTGCCGTTTAACGCGATTGCGGTTAATGTTATCATTCCGATATTTTATTTAAGATTGTACAGAGTTCCGAAGGATTATTTTTACAATTTAAAGTTTTAATGCATTAGATTTTAAAGCTGTATACATAAGACGCCGCTTAATGCGATTGCGGTTAATATTATCATTCGGATATTTTATTTAAGGTTGTACAGAGCTCCCAAGAATTATCTTTGCAATTTAAAGTTTTGATGCATTTGATTCTAAGCTGTATACAGAAGACGGCGTTTAACGCGATTGCGGTTAATGTTATCATTGGGATATTTTATTTCAGATTGTACAGAGCTCCCAAGAATTATTTTTCAATTTAAAGTTTTAATGCATTAGATTCTAAAAGTGTATACACAAGATGCCGTTCAACGCGATTGCGGTTAATGTTATCATTCTTATATTCTATTTCAGATTGTACATAGCTCCCAAGAATTATGTTTGCAATTTAAATTTTTAATGCATTAGATTCTAAGCCGTAAATAGAAGACGCCGCTTAATGCGATTGCGGTTAATGTTATCATTCGGATATTTTATTTAATATTGTACAGAGCTCCCAAGTTTACAATTTAAAGTTTTAGTGCATTAGAATCTAAAGCTGTATACATAAGACGCCGCTTAATGCGATTGCGGTTAATGTTATCATTCGGATATTTTATTTAAGGTTGTACAGAGCTCCCAAGAATTATCTTTGCAATTTAAAGTTTTGATGCATTAGATTCTAAGCTGTATACAGAAGGTGCCGTTTAACGCGATTGCGGTTAATGTTATCATTCTGATATTTTATTTAAAGTTGTACAGATCTTCCAAGAATTATTTTTACAATTTAAAGTTTTAATGCATTAGATTCTAAAGCTGTATACATAAGACGCCGCTTAACGCGATTGCGGTTAATGTTATCATTCTGAAATTTTATTTAAGATTGTACAGAGCTCCCAAGAATTATCATTGCAATTTAAAGTTTTGATGCATTAGATACTAAGCTGTATACAGAAGATGCCGTTCAACGCGATTGTGGTTAATGTTATCATTCTTATATCCTATTTAAGCTTGTACAGAGCTCCCAAGAATTATCTTTACATTTTAAAGTTTTGATGCATTAGATTCTAAGCTGTATACAGAAGATGCCGTTTAACGCGATTGCGGTTAATGTTATCATTCGGATATTTTATTTAAGGTTGTACAGAGCTCCCAAGAATTATCTTTATATTTTAAAGTTTTAATGCATTAGATTCTAAACCGTATATAGAAGACGCCGCTTAATGCGTTTGCGGTTAATGTTATCATTGGGATATTTTATTTCAGATTGTACATAGCTCCCAAGAATTATTTTTACAATTTAAAGTTTTAATGCATTAGATTCTAAGCCGTATATAGAAGACGCCGCATAATGCGTTTGCGGTTAATGTTATCATTCGGATATTTTATTTCAGATTGTACATAGCTCCCAAGAATTATTTTTACAATTTAAAGTTTTAATGCATTAGATTCTAAAGCTGTATACATAAGACGCCGCTTAATGCGATTGCGGTTAATGTTATCATTCGGATATTTTATTTAAGTTTGTACAGAGCTCCCAAGAATTATCTTTGCAATTTAAAGTTTTGATGCATTTGATTCTAAGCTGTATACAGAAGACGCCGTTTAACGCGATTGCGGTTAATGTTATCATTCTTATATTCTATTTCAGATTGTACATAGCTCCCAAGAATTATGTTTGCAATTTAAATTTTTAATGCATTAGATTCTAAGCCGTAAATAGAAGACGCCGCTTAATGCGATTGCGGTTAATAATATCATTCGGATATTTTATTTAAGGTTGTACAGAGCTCCCAAGAATTATCTTTGCAATTTAAAGTTTTGATGCATTAGATTCTAAGCTGTATACAGAAAACGCCGTTTAACGCGATTGCGGTTAATGTTATCATTCTGAAATTTTATTTAAGATTGTACAGAGCTCCAAAGAATTATCTTTACATTTTAAACTTTTAATGCATTAGATTCTAAGCCGTATATAGAAGACGCCGTTTAATGCGTTTGCGGTTAATGTCATCATTCGGATATTTTATTTCAGATTGTACATAGCTCCCAAGAATTATTTTTACAATTTAAAGTTTTAATGCATTAGATTCTAAGCCGTATATAGAAGACGCCGCTTAATGCGTTTGCGGTTAATGTTATCATTCGGATATTTTATTTCAGATTGTACATAGCTCCCAAGAATTATTTTTACAATTTAAAGTTTTAATGCATTAGATTCTAAAGCTGTATACATAAGACGCCGCTTAATGCGATTGCGGTTAATGTTATCATTCGGATATTTTATTTAAGTTTGTACAGAGCTCCCAAGAGTTAGCTTTACAATTTAAAGTTTTGATGCATTAGATACTAAGCTGTATACAGAAGATGCCGTTCAACGCGATTGTGGTTAATGTTATCATTCTTATATCCTATTTAAGCTTGTACAGAGCTCCCAAGAATTATCTTTGCAGTTTAAAGTTTTGATGCATTAGATTCTAAGCTGTATACAGAAGGTGCCGTTTAACGCGATTGCGGTTAATGTTATCATTCCGATATTTTATTTAAGATTGTACAGAGTTCCGAAGGATTATTTTTACAATTTAAAGTTTTAATGCATTAGATTCTAAAGCTGTATACATAAGACGCCGCTTAATGCGATTGCGGTTAATATTATCATTCGGATATTTTATTTAAGGTTGTACAGAGCTCCCAAGAATTATCTTTGCAATTTAAAGTTTTGATGCATTTGATTCTAAGCTGTATACAGAAGACGCCGTTTAACGCGATTGCGGTTAATGTGATCATTGGGATATTTTATTTCAGATTGTACAGAGCTCCCAAGAATTATTTTTCAATTTAAAGTTTTAATGCATTAGATTCTAAAACTGTATACACAAGATGCCGTTCAACGCGATTGCGGTTAATGTTATCATTCTTATATTCTATTTCAGATTGTACATAGCTCCCAAGAATTATGTTTGCAATTTAAATTTTTAATGCATTAGATTCTAAGCCGTAAATAGAAGACGCCGCTTAATGCGATTGCGGTTAATGTTATCATTCGGATATTTTATTTAATGTTGTACAGAGCTCCCAAGTTTACAATTTAAAGTTTTAGTGCATTAGAATCTAAAGCTGTATACATAAGACGCCGCTTAATGCGATTGCGGTTAATGTTATCATTCGGATATTTTATTTAAGGTTGTACAGAGCTCCCAAGAATTATCTTTGCAATTTAAAGTTTTGATGCATTAGATTCTAAGCTGTATACAGAAGGTGCCGTTTAACGCGATTGCGGTTAATGTTATCATTCTGATATTTTATTTAAATTTGTACAGATCTTCCAAGAATTATTTTTACAATTTAAAGTTTTAATGCATTAGATTCTAAAGCTGTATACATAAGACGCCGCTTAATGCGATTGCGGTTCATGTTATCATTCGGATATTTTATTTAAGGTTGTACAGAGCTCCCAAGGATTATCTTTACATTTTAAACTTTTAATGCATTAGATTCTAAGCCGTATATAGAAGACGCCGCTTAACGCGATTGCGGTTAATGTTATCATTCTGAAATTTTATTTAAGATTGTACAGAGCTCCCAAGAATTATCATTGCAATTTAAAGTTTTGATGCATTAGATACTAAGCTGTATACAGAAGACGCCGTTTAACGCGATTGCGGTTAATGTTATCATTCTTATATTCTATTTAAGATTGTACAGAGCTCCCAAGAATTATCTTTGCAATTTAAAGTTTTAATGCATTAGATTCTAAAGCTGTATACAGAAGACGCCGTTTAACGCGATTGCGGTTAATGTTATCATTCTGAAATTTTATTTAAGATTGTACAGAGCTCCAAAGAATTATCTTTACATTTTAAACTTTTAATGCATTAGATTCTAAGCCGTATATAGAAGACGCCGCTTAATGCGTTTGCGGTTAATGTCATCATTCGGATATTTTATTTCAGATTGTACATATCTCCCAAGAATTATTTTTACAATTTAAAGTTTTAATGTATTAGATTCTAAAGCTGTATACATAAGACGCCGCTTAATGCGATTGCGGTTAATGTTATCAATCGGATATTTTATTTAAGTTTGTACAGAGCTCCCAAGAATTATCTTTGCAATTTAAAGTTTTGATGCATTTGATTCTAAGCTGTATACAGAAGACGCCGTTTAACGCGATTGCGGTTAATGTTATCATTGGGATATTTTATTTCAGATTGTACAGAGCTCCCAAGAATTATTTTTCAATTTAAAGTTTTAATGCATTAGATTCTAAAAGTGTATACACAAGATGCCGTTCAACGCGATTGCGGTTAATGTTATCATTCTTATATTCTATTTCAGATTGTACATAGCTCCCAAGAATTATGTTTGCAATTTAAATTTTTAATGCATTAGATTCTAAGCCGTAAATAGAAGACGCCGCTTAATGCGATTGCGGTTAATGTTATCATTCGGATATTTTATTTAATGTTGTACAGAGCTCCCAAGTTTACAATTTAAAGTTTTAGTGCATTAGAATCTAAAGCTGTATACATAAGACGCCGCTTAATGCGATTGCGGTTAATGTTATCATTCGGATATTTTATTTAAGGTTGTACAGAGCTCCCAAGAATTATCTTTGCAATTTAAAGTTTTGATGCATTAGATTCTAAGCTGTATACAGAAGGTGCCGTTTAACGCGATTGCGGTTAATGTTATCATTCTGATATTTTATTTAAAGTTGTACAGATCTTCCAAGAATTATTTTTACAATTTAAAGTTTTAATGCATTAGATTCTAAAGCTGTATACATAAGACGCCGCTTAATGCGATTGCGGTTCATGTTATCATTCGGATATTTTATTTAAGGTTGTACAGAGCTCCCAAGGATTATCTTTACATTTTAAACTTTTAATGCATTAGATTCTAAGCCGTATATAGAAGACGCCACTTAACGCGATTGCGGTTAATGTTATCATTCTGAAATTTTATTTAAGATTGTACAGAGCTCCAAAGAATTATCATTGCAATTTAAAGTTTTGATGCATTAGATACTAAGCTGTATACAGAAGATGCCGTTCAACGCGATTGTGGTTAATGTTATCATTTTTATATCCTATTTAAGCTTGTACAGAGCTCCCAAGAATTATCTTTACATTTTAAAGTTTTGATGCATTAGATTCTAAGCTGTATACAGAAGATGCCGTTTAACGCGATTGCGGTTAATGTTATCATTCGGATATTTTATTTAAGGTTGTACAGAGCTCCCAAGAATTATCTTTATATTTTAAAGTTTTAATGCATTAGATTCTAAACCGTATATAGAAGACGCCGCTTAATGCGTTTGCGGTTAATGTTATCATTGGGATGTTTTATTTCAGATTGTACATAGCTCCCAAGAATTATTTTTACAATTTAAAGTTTTAATGCATTAGATTCTAAGCCGTATATAGAAGACGCCGCTTAATGCGTTTGCGGTTAATGTTATCATTCGGATATTTTATTTCAGATTGTACATAGCTCCCAAGAATTATTTTTACAATTTAAAGTTTTAATGCATTAGATTCTAAAGCTGTATACATAAGACGCCGCTTAATGCGATTGCGGTTAATAATATCATTCGGATATTTTATTTAAGGTTGTACAGAGCTCCCAAGAATTATCTTTGCAATTTAAAGTTTTGATGCATTAGATACTAAGCTGTATACAGAAGATGCCGTTCAACGCGATTGCGGTTAATGTTATCATTCTTATACTCTATTTAAGATTGTACAGAGCTCCCAAGAATTATCTTTGCAATTTAAAGTTTTGATGCATTAGATTCTAAGCTGTATACAGATGACGCCGTTTAACGCGATTGCGGTTAATGTTATCATTCTGAAATTTTATTTAAGATTGTACAGAGCTCCAAAGAATTATCTTTACATTTTAAACTTTTAATGCATTAGATTCTAAGCCGTATATAGAAGACGCCGCTTAATGCGTTTGCGGTTAATGTCATCATTCGGATATTTTATTTCAGATTGTACATAGCTCCCAAGAATTATTTTTACAATTTAAAGTTTTAATGTATTAGATTCTAAAGCTGTATACATAAGACGCCGCTTAATGCGATTGCGGTTAATGTTATCATTCGGATATTTTATTTAAATTTGTACAGAGCTCCCAAGAGTTAGCTTTACAATTTAAAGTTTTGATGCATTAGATACTAAGCTGTATACAGAAGATGCCGTTCAACGCGATTGTGGTTAATGTTATCATTCTTATATCCTATTTAAGCTTGTACAGAGCTCCCAAGAATTATCTTTGCAATTTAAAGTTTTGATGCATTAGATTCTAAGCTGTATACAGAAGGTGCCGTTTAACGCGATTGCGGTTAATGTTATCATTCCGATATTTTATTTAAGATTGTACAGAGTTCCGAAGGATTATTTTTACAATTTAAAGTTTTAATGCATTAGATTCTAAAGCTGTATACATAAGACGCCGCTTAATGCGATTGCGGTTAATATTATCATTCGGATATTTTATTTAAGGTTGTACAGAGCTCCCAAGAATTATCTTTGCAATTTAAAGTTTTGATGCATTTGATTCTAAGCTGTATACAGAAGACGCCGTTTAACGCGATTGCGGTTAATGTTATCATTGGGATATTTTATTTCAGATTGTACAGAGCTCCCAAGAATTATTTTTCAATTTAAAGTTTTAATGCATTAGATTCTAAAACTGTATACACAAGATGCCGTTCAACGCGATTGCGGTTAATGTTATCATTCTTATATTCTATTTCAGATTGTACATAGCTCCCAAGAATTATGTTTGCAATTTAAATTTTTAATGCATTAGATTCTAAGCCGTAAATAGAAGACGCTGCTTAATGCGATTGCGGTTAATGTTATCATTCGGATATTTTATTTAATGTTGTACAGAGCTCCCAAGTTTACAATTTAAAGTTTTAGTGCATTAGAATCTAAAGCTGTATACATAAGACGCCGTTTAATGCGATTGCGGTTAATGTTATCATTCGGATATTTTATTTAAGGTTGTACAGAGCTCCCAAGAATTATCTTTGCAATTTAAAGTTTTGATGCATTAGATTCTAAGCTGTATACAGAAGGTGCCGTTTAACGCGATTGCGGTTAATGTTATCATTCTGATATTTTATTTAAAGTTGTACAGATCTTCCAAGAATTATTTTTACAATTTAAAGTTTTAATGCATTAGATTCTAAAGCTGTATACATAAGACGCCGCTTAATGCGATTGCGGTTCATGTTATCATTCGGATATTTTATTTAAGGTTGTACAGAGCTCCCAAGGATTATCTTTACATTTTAAACTTTTAATGCATTAGATTCTAAGCCGTATATAGAAGACGCCGCTTAACGCGATTGCGGTTAATGTTATCATTCTGAAATTTTATTTAAGATTGTACAGAGCTCCCAAGAATTATCATTGCAATTTAAAGTTTTGATGCATTAGATACTAAGCTGTATACAGAAGACGCCGTTTAACGCGATTGCGGTTAATGTTATCATTCTTATATTCTATTTAAGATTGTACAGAGCTCCCAAGAATTATCTTTGCAATTTAAAGTTTTAATGCATTAGATTCTAAAGCTGTATACAGAAGACTCCGTTTAACGCGATTGCGGTTAATGTTATCATTCTGAAATTTTATTTAAGATTGTACAGAGCTCCAAAGAATTATCTTTACATTTTAAACTTTTAATGCATTAGATTCTAAGCCGTATATAGAAGACGCCGCTTAATGCGTTTGCGGTTAATGTCATCATTCGGATATTTTATTTCAGATTGTACATATCTCCCAAGAATTATTTTTACAATTTAAAGTTTTAATGTATTAGATTCTAAAGCTGTATACATAAGACGCCGTTTAACGCGATTGCGGTTAATGTTAACATTGGGATATTTTATTTCAGATTGTACAGAGCTCCCAAGAATTATTTTTCAATTTAAAGTTTTAATGCATTAGATTCTAAAACTGTATACACAAGATGCCGTTCAACGCGATTGCGGTTAATGTTATCATTCTTATATTCTATTTCAGATTGTACATAGCTCCCAAGAATGATGTTTGCAATTTAAATTTTTAATGCATTAGATTCTAAGCCGTAAATAGAAGACGCCGCTTAATGCGATTGCGGTTAATAATATCATTCGGATATTTTATTTAAGGTTGTACAGAGCTCCCAAGAATTATCTTTGCAATTTAAAGTTTTGATGCATTTGATTCTAAGCTGTATACAGAAGACGCCGTTTAACGCGATTGCGGTTAATGTTATCATTGGGATATTTTATTTCAGATTGTACAGAGCTCCCAAGAATTATTTTTCAATTTAAAGTTTTAATGCATTAGATTCTAAAAGTGTATACACAAGATGCCGTTCAACGCGATTGCGGTTAATGTTATCATTCTTATATTCTATTTCAGATTGTACATAGCTCCCAAGAATTATGTTTGCAATTTAAATTTTTAATGCATTAGATTCTAAGCCGTAAATAGAAGACGCCGCTTAATGCGATTGCGGTTAATGTTATCATTCGGATATTTTATTTAATGTTGTACAGAGCTCCCAAGTTTACAATTTAAAGTTTTAGTGCATTAGAATCTAAAGCTGTATACATAAGACGCCGCTTAATGCGATTGCGGTTAATGTTATCATTCGGATATTTTATTTAAGGTTGTACAGAGCTCCCAAGAATTATCTTTGCAATTTAAAGTTTTGATGCATTAGATTCTAAGCTGTATACAGAAGGTGCCGTTTAACGCGATTGCGGTTAATGTTATCATTCTGATATTTTATTTAAAGTTGTACAGATCTTCCAAGAATTATTTTTACAATTTAAAGTTTTAATGCATTAGATTCTAAAGCTGTATACATAAGACGCCGCTTAATGCGATTGCGGTTCATGTTATCATTCGGATATTTTATTTAAGGTTGTACAGAGCTCCCAAGGATTATCTTTACATTTTAAACTTTTAATGCATTAGATTCTAAAGCTGTATACATAAGACGCCGCTTAATGCGATTGCGGATAATGTTATCATTCTGAAATTTTATTTAAGATTGTACAGAGCTCCCAAGAATTATCATTGCAATTTAAAGTTTTGATGCATTAGATACTAAGCTGTATACAGAAGATGCCGTTCAACGCGATTGTGGTTAATGTTATCATTCTTATATCCTATTTAAGCTTGTACAGAGCTCCCAAGAATTATCTTTACATTTTAAAGTTTTGATGCATTAGATTCTAAGCTGTATACAGAAGATGCCGTTTAACGCGATTGCGGTTAATGTTATCATTCGGATATTTTATTTAAGGTTGTACAGAGCTCCCAAGAATTATCTTTATATTTTAAAGTTTTAATGCATTAGATTCTAAACCGTATATAGAAGACGCCGCTTAATGCGTTTGCGGTTAATGTTATCATTGGGATATTTTATTTCAGATTGTACATAGCTCCCAAGAATTATTTTTACAATTTAAAGTTTTAATGCATTAGATTCTAAGCCGTATATAGAAGACGCCGCTTAATGCGTTTGCGGTTAATGTTATCATTCGGATATTTTATTTCAGATTGTACATAGCTCCCAAGAATTATTTTTACAATTTAAAGTTTTAATGCATTAGATTCTAAAGCTGTATACATAAGACGCCGCTTAATGCGTTTGCGGTTAATATTATCATTCGGATATTTTATTTAAGGTTGTACAGAGCTCCCAAGAATTATCTTTGCAATTTAAAGTTTTGATGCATTTGATTCTAAGCTGTATACAGAAGACGCCGTTTAACGCGATTGCGGTTAATGTTATCATTGGGATATTTTATTTCAGATTGTACAGAACTCCCAAGAATTATTTTTCAATTTAAAGTTTAAATGCATTAGATTCTAAAACTGTATACACAAGATGCCGTTCAACGCGATTGCGGTTAATGTTATCATTCTTATATTCTATTTCAGATTGTACATAGCTCCCAAGAATTATGTTTGCAATTTAAATTTTTAATGCATTAGATTCTAAGCCGTAAATAGAAGACGCCGCTTAATGCGATTGCGGTTAATGTTATCATTCGGATATTTTATTTAATGTTGTACAGAGCTCCCAAGTTTACAATTTAAAGTTTTAGTGCATTAGAATCTAAAGCTGTATGCATAAGACGCCGCTTAATGCGATTGCGGTTAATGTTATCATTCGGATATTTTATTTAAGGTTGTACAGAGCTCCCAAGAATTATCTTTGCAATTTAAAGTTTTGATGCATTAGATTCTAAGCTGTATACAGAAGGTGCCGTTTAACGCGATTGCGGTTAATGTTATCATTCTGATATTTTATTTAAAGTTGTACAGATCTTCCAAGAATTATTTTTACAATTTAAAGTTTTAATGCATTAGATTCTAAAGCTGTATACATAAGACGCCGCTTAATGCGATTGCGGTTCATGTTATCATTCGGATATTTTATTTAAGGTTGTACAGAGCTCCCAAGGATTATCTTTACATTTTAAACTTTTAATGCATTAGATTCTAAGCCGTATATAGAAGACGCCGCTTAATGCGTTTGCGGCTAATGTAATCATTCGGATATTTTATTTCAGATTGTACATAGCTCCCAAGAATTATTTTTACAATTTAAAGTTTTAACCCTCCTGGCAGCAAGGCCGTATATATGCGTTCGAAAATAATGGCTCTCATAGCGGCAAGGCAGCACATATGCGTCCAAATATTTTGGTCCTCATGGCGGCAAGGCAGCATATATACGTAAACTTAAATTTTGGCCCGAAACGGCAAAGCAGCATATATACGGCCTGTCTCAGAGTGCCCTCCTCTCTCTGCTCTTAATGTAAACTGACAGGTGATAATTTTTCTCTGCGGGAGGTAATTGAGGAGAGGAAACTATCTATTCGCTAGGGGCAAATGGGTTTTATCGTTAGGTTTTGAATAACAGCTCAGAATAAATAGCTCGTTCAAAACTTCCAGCTGTTCTGTGCTTATACCAGCTATAGTAAACTTAAATATTTATATTTGTAAAGAGAATTTTCATTTTCCAGCCTAATTATTCTCCAAATTTTAGATGCAGTTTGGCAAAATGTAATTGGAATTAAAATTAAAATTGCAAGAAACTGCAACAATATTTTGAAATATGTGATTTCAATTATATTGCAATTGTAATTAGCTTCGCAATTACAATTAGAAGGTAAGTACTTTTTAAATGCAACAATAATGTATGTAATTGCATTTTAATTCTTAAGTCTTACAATTACAATGCAATAATAATCACAAACATTATAATTATATAATCTAATTACAATTACAAATTTTATTGCATCTAATCACAACTACGGTAATATTAGCTAATTACAACGTAATTTTAACTGCAATTGCAGTAGGTAATTATAACTACGTAATTAGGAAAGTAATTGTCTCTGATAATTAGAATTACTTAACATAGTGATATTATGATCATAATTGTAGTTCTAAGTGTAGTATGCAATTGTAATAAAATTATGCAATTACTAAGTAGTTATAGTTAAAAAGTAGCTGTTTTCTTAATTACAATTACAATTTACGTAATTTCATTTAAATTACAATTACTCTGTATTTGTGAAATCCAATTTCATATTCAATGCAACTGCAAACATATAATCTAATTACAATTACAATTATAGGTGGCAACGGTGGCCAACGTATTAGTTCCCTCCCTAATAATATGACCGGCCTTAGTAGTGATCAATGTCTATAAACGGCTACTCCCTGCCATTGGAAAAAAAAAATTACGAATTGGTCTTTTATTCAACATAACACACATTTTCCATAAATAGTTAAAATGCATTATTCAGTTACAAGTGAAAGTACTTGCATGAACTATTTTACATCATTGTTTCACGTAAAAACAAATAAAAGTACAATTTTCTTGTGCACCTGTGATTGTCATATTATTTGGATTACGGTAAAGACTGCAAAGATGCTTCTATGGAGGACTTTCTAAGGGAAACTGGCTCATGTTCACATCATCCGTTAATAAAAGCAGGAAAAGATCTTTATTTAATTGAATGCAACGAAACGTTTAAGAAGAATGATGTACTCATAGAGAACTTTCTAAAATAAAATGATTTGTATTCATGTTACAGATAAGGAAATCCAAGGAGCTATCTAAACATTTAGATTGTTTGCCAAAATGGGCATCCGATTTGAACTTGTAGTATTCAAAAGACGACTTATTACTCTGCTGAGCGAAAAATCTAATTGCTTTTGAAGTTATATTGTAATTCGAACAATCATTGTATTACAATTATTATTATTTTTTTCTTCCCAATGGCAGATTGGGAACAGTTACAGTGCAACACAGTCCATTAGTCTATACAAGGCCAGAAGTTGCAGTCACTTTATTATGGAGGCATCTAATATGTGGGGTACCATCGCCTCCTATGAAAGGACGAACAGTTAAAGCCATGCCTTCTCCGGGATTCGAACCCAGGCCCTTCGGTATCGCAGTCTGGCTTCCCTAACCACTATACCATCTGGGCGGCACAATTACAGTTATAACTGCATTAGTTGTAGTTTTAACTACAAAGTAACTACAATGAATTACCAGCTTTTCTCAGTCAATAACAGATAGCTTAAACTTTAAAGATAAATGGAAGGTCTTATAATTTGTCGAATGGCAATATTCTAAGAAAGTGTAGTCTCCAGGATGGTCGAAGTTTAATTACAGTCTTACATTTCGCATACTCGCAGCACTTGCCCAAAGGCTGTTCCAAGATTATTTCTGTTCACCTCATCCATTAATTTTGAAGACAGAATCATGTCTAGAGACATTTTTTTCTGAGGACAGTATTTTATATAATAGAAAAAAAAAAATAATAATAATGCGTCTCCCTCAAGGTGCAACGAGTACTGATAAATTTAATTGAAATTACAATTACAATTGTAGTTAATACAAATACAATGTTACTTTAACGGTTAGAATTACATTATAGTTCCTAATGGCAAAAATATCAAATGAGTGTTATAGATTAGTATACTTATCACAATATTAAACTTTTAATACCGTTTTATTTTATTTAGCTTATCACAATATTGAGCTTTTTAACACCGTCGGTACTGAACAAATGTTTTACTACTGTCATGAAATGTATATTCGATAATAGTTTCTCATTGATGTTTTTCTTATATATTTTTCTGCATAATTCATAAATGTTTGCAATGGAAATAATTCTGAGGCTTTTATAATACTTTTCATGAAATAAAGTTCCATTAAGGTTTACTTGAAGGAGACTCTCAATGCAAGCACTCGAAAAGAAGTTATGCTACATTTACATATTATGAAATGGTTGAATGTACAGTATTTACTTGTAACAGCGGTGCTCAATATATCGCGTTTTCTGAAAGAATGCATATGTTGCCTAAAATCGAATTTAAATCACTATAATCAGAATAATTGGCTAAAGTATTAAATTGTAATTTTTACAGCATAAATCGAATTAGTGGATTTTATTGAAGATAAAAATGTGTTGATATTGACAAGCTATATTAGTTTTTGTACTATAATGAATGCTAGCTAGTAGCTATATGAATATAATGAATGTACTATAATGGTTGGTGTTGGTGTTGGTGTATTTAATTATGGCAAAGCAAACGAGGGCTATCTGCCTAAAGGGAGGGATGCCTTTCGTGGAGGACTTTCTAAGGGAAACTGGCTCGTATACACGTTACACATGGGGAAAACCACGAAAACGCCCATGCAGCCAGCCCGTTCGCGGGATTCGAACCTCAGACCGAACTACCAGTGTTCAGCGTCTTTACCGCTCGGCCGCTGGTGGGCCGTACTATAATGAATGCTACCTAGTAGCTACTAGCTAATAGCTAGAGTAAAACTCAGGATATGGTAACATTAAATAAATAAATAAATTAAATTAAAAAAAAAAAAAGAAGAAGCAGAAAACAAAAGCGAAAAGGAACTGAATACATTCCGAAAGAGAAGGCTTACTATGGTGAAACATTAGAAACGTGTAGACAAAGTGTTAATACTTATATGTGAGAAAATACTAAGGACAAATTAAAATACATCATAACTACGTTTGGTGCTTTCTATATTATTTGTATCAATATTAATATAAGTACCGAAAAATACTTAAAAAATAGGTATTTTCGAAAATTTAAAGGAACAAAATTGCAGTCTGAAAATTTATAGCAGCAGAACTTTTGAAGTAATTTGATGCCTTCTGAAGGTCGCCATGAACATAACAATTTATAACTGTCAGCTTTTACAACTTGGAATCAGATAAACTCTATTGTTTGGTAAACCGGACTGTCTAGTAATGTTTTCGGTACTGTCTAGTTTCCGGGAATGGCGATGTATGCAAGCTTTTTCTTCTTTCTGCCCTAAGAATAAACAGCTCATAGGGGAATTCTGAACGGAAAGCAAATCATCACTTACGGATAGAAGAATGTTCTAAGAACTACGGGGTAAATTTATAATGGGAATAAAAGAATGAAAGAAATCGGAAACTCTTTTCTAGTAATCATTTTACTCCTCGAAAGTTGGTTTCAGTATCACCTTTTTAAGGAAATAACACATGAAATGGATTTCAGAAACTGAATCTCGAAATCATCAATAACTATCCAATATTCTGCATTTGTAAATATTTATTTAATTTGCATTTCAACCAAATGTTGAAAACAAAGCGGAAAATAATCTCCTTGCAAAAGGAGAAAAAAAAAAGATTCCCATTCTTTTACAGTGATATTCCATTAAATTATATCAGAAAATCATATCACTGTTGGATGCAATAAATACTAATTTCAGGCATGTTACCTGTTTATGTTGTTAACTCTCTTTTGCAACTGAACACTGGTAGATTTGCCTAAGTTTGAATTCCGGCGAATGCGTTCGTTGCTTGGTATTTTGGTGAATTTTAGGTTGAATATACCAAACCAGTTTCCCTGAAAAAGTCATCTACAAACGCATCCTTTTCCTCAAGCAGGTGCCCATCGTATGCTGCCTGACGAATATGCAAGAATTTTTCTTCTTTTACACAGCTTTCATGATCACATATTACCCACCAGCGGCCGAGCGGTAAAGACGCTGAACACTGGTAGTTCGGTCCGTGGTTCGAATCCCGCGAACGGGCTGGCTGCATGGTCGTTTTCGTGGTTTTCCATGTGTAACGTGTATACGAGCCAGTTTCCCTTAGAAAGGCCTCCACGAAGGCATCCCTCCATTTAGGCAGATAACCCTCGTGTGCTTTGCCTTGAATAGTACCATACCAATAATACCATAATCACATATTATATTATTGAACATTTTTAATTTGCAAAACTATAAATTATGGAAAACTCTATGACATATTTATTTAGATTAATAAAAAGATAAAAATTAAATGCGTCATCGGCATCATTTTGTTAGTAATATCATTATATAATCTATTGTATTTTTTTTTTTTTTTTTTTTTTTTTTTTTTAGTGTACTGGGGAATCAAAGAAAATTTCTCAAAAGTATCATCATGTTTTCGTAAACTGATATATAGTGTTAAATTATTATATTAAATTTCAGTTTATTATAGCAGAAATCGTAAATAGCTGCATTATGTATAGCTCTTGCTTCACTGAGCTTTCGGAAGTTAATCTGCGTCCATCCGCATAATCGAGAAGCAGGTCGATTTGTTTCTCAATGCAATCGCTGTGGGATCTTAATTCTACTGACCGATGTTCTATAAATTTAAAATATTTTGCCCTGCCTAAATTCTGTAGCTCTCTACATTCTAAAACTTTTGCCGTTGTCAAGTGCCAAATTCTTAGAATTTCGCCATCCCTAAATTTTCTTGTTCGATGCCTCTTTAAATTCTAAGAATTTTTCAGTCATTAATCTGCCTCCTGGCCAGACGTGTTTTTCGATGCCACATATGTCACTGAAAAAGGTTGAAAAATCGGAATTTTAAAAGCAAACTTCCAACTTTTCATCAAAAGAAATTTTATCGATTAGCAGTGCTATGGAAGCATTAAAACATTTATGTAATAAATACACAAATACTTCAGAAACATTTTTTTCTCTCTACTGAAGAAAGGCCTGTCTCTGACTACCTGCGAATTTGATTAAGTTTTATCCAAAATCTACGTCAAAGCGTTTCTTTTTGGCCTAATATTAAATTTTACATTGGCATGTTCCTGTCCCTGCTTGATGTTGACAAGATTTATTCAAAACTGACTGTTCTTATTTTTTATTTTAAAACAAACAATTTAAATGGAAATCCTCAGCTTGCTTTTATTTATTTAACTAATAACATTTGATAATGTGAATTGAGATCTCTAAGTAATTTGCGTATTTGAAAACAAAAAAATTTTAAACACCAATTTTGAAGCTTTTGTTTTGGTTTGCTTTATTTTCCCTTCAAAGCAAGGGAGAGCTATCTGCCTAAAGGGAGGAATGCCTCCGTGGAGGACATTCTAAGAAAAACTTACTCGCGCCCACATTATGCACAGAGAAAACTACAAAAATTCCACTTTGAAAGGTAAAAGAGTCTAATTTTTTAGAGCGCGATTTTCCTAACAATGAATTTTAGCAATTTAATACAAGTGCTATATTTAATTAAGAATTAAAACAATGTTCTTTTGTGATTTATGTAAGGTAACTCTTTCTGTCAAAAATAATCATATGAAAACGCACCGAATTTCAGTACCATGTAATTTAGTTCGGAAACTGAGAGGTATCTGTGACATCTTGTCTATATGTAGAAAATTTTTAATAAGGTTATTATGACAGAAATTTGTTTCAAAATATTCAATCAACCAATAAATGCGATGAAGGTAAACTCCCCTTTTATAAATATGAAACAAGATAAACGAAATAAATTTGTGGTAAAATGAATTACAAACATTATGTCAAAATGACTGACACTAAGCATGTGTTTGTTATTTTAATAGTAATTTAATTATTAATTAGATGTAGCTTTCAATAGGAATTAGGTATTTTAAGCCTCTTATAAATTTTTTCTTAGCGTTAAAGCTCGATAACATGAATCAAAAACAGAAAATTAGTTAAACTACACTGTCTCACTAGTCGTAAGATTATATTACTCAAATATGCATATAAAAACAAATTAACATTCTATAAACGTACATTAAAATACCGAAACGCAATAAAAATTAATAACATTTATACTTAAAAAGCAACAAAGCCGGGCTCATGTGAATCACTAGAAGAGGCGCCAAATTGGCTATGCGAATTCGAAAATTACTTTAATTATTAGGGGAAATAAGCTTCGTCAAACTTAAATCAATAAAACAAACCAAAAAAATTGCAAGGAAACCTGGAAATTAATGCAATATGCATTTCAGTGTTATTTCTTATTTATCAAAAACGAATTTTTTAACGTTTTCATTTGAAAATTATAAATAATTGGCTACATTATTTCTCTGAATTTATAAAACTACGATTAAAAAATACTTTAAGAATTATGGTATAATTATGCTATAAGAGTTATGACATTTGGATTTAATACAATTACTTTTGCTTAATACAAGTGTAGCTATTTTTATATTTATGTGGACGCGCATTGACCTTTCTGCCTCAGGTGAAAAAATATCTTGGCACGGCTCTGATAAGCAATTAAGATTAGAAATATGCACAAAATTAGTAACAATGCAATACAAAACTTCCTTTTCTGTTTTGGATTTCCAGAAAAAAATATTTTTTTTCGTCTAACCAAAGCATGGACACAAAACGTGTTCCTTCCTCCGTAAGGGCAAAAGCAGCCCATCTGCTTAATCGCCTCTAGGCGGTAATCAAAGAACAGTAGGAAGCCATCACTTAAGTGAAACGACTTGTTGATCGCCCTACAAGGAGGGGGGAAGAAAATCTAACAAAGGCCGTTTTCAGGACAATTTTGGTTTACTCCAAGTGAAAAAAAAATTGTAAACATGATTAATTTTTACTCCAGTTTTCGAGACGTAAATAGATTTGAATGCGAGCCGCCCGGTGGGTTAATGCATTAGATTCTAAAGCTGTATACATAAGACGCCGCTTAATGCGATTGCGGTTAATATTATCATTCGGATATTTTATTTAAGATTGTACAGAGCTCCCAAGAATTATCTTTGCAATTTAAAGTTTTAAAGCATTAGATTCTAAAGCTGTATACATAAGACGCCGCTTAATGCGATTGCGGTTAATGTCATCATTCGGATATTTTATTTAAGGTTGTACAGAGCTCCCGAGAATTATCTTTGCAATTTAAAGTTTTGATGCATTAGATTCTAAGCTGTATACAGGAGATGCCGTTTAACGCGATTGCGGTTAATGTTATCATTCTGATATTTTATTTAAGATCTCCCAAGAATTATTTCATTTGATCAGAACTCCCAAGAATTATTTTTGGAATTTCAAGTTTTAATGCATTAGGTTCTAAAGCTGTATACATAAGACGCCGGTTAATGCGATTGCGGTTCATGTCATCATTCGGATATTTTATTTAACGTTGTACAGAGCTTCCAAGAATTATCTTTACATTTTAAAGTTTTGATGCATTAGATTCTAAGCTGTATACAGAAGATGCCGTTTAACGCGATTGCGGTTAATGTTATCATTCTGATAATTTATTTAAGATTGTACAGAGCTTCCAAGAATTATCTTTACATTTTAAAGTTTTGATGCATTAGATTCTAAGCTGTATACAGAAGATGCCGTTTAACGCGATTGCGGTTAATGTTATCATTCTGATAATTTATTTAAGATTGTACAGAGCTCCCAAGAATTATCTTTGCAATTTAAAGTTTTGATGCATTAGATTCTAAGCTGTATACAGAAGACGCCGTTTAACGCGATTGCGGTTAATGTTATCATTCTGATATTTTTTTAAGATTGTACAGAGCACCCACGAATTATTTTTACAATTTAAAGTTTTAATTCATTAGATTCTAAAGCTGTATGCATAAGACGCCGCTTAATGCGATTGCGGTTAATTTTATCATTCGGATATTTTATTTAAGGTTGTACAGAGCTCCCAAGAATTATCTTTACATTTTAAAGTTTTAATGCATTAGATTCTAAGCTGTATACAGAAGACGCCGTTTAACGCGATTGCGGTTAATGTTATCATTGTGAAATTTTATTTAAGATTGTACAGAGCTCCCAAGAATTATTTTTAAAATTTAAAGTTTTAATGCATTAGATTCTAAAGCTGTATACATAAGACGCCGCTTAATGCGATTGCGGTTAATATTATCATTCGGATATTTTATTTAAGGTTGTACAGAGCTTCCAAAAATTATCTTTGCAATTTAAAGTTTTGATGCATTAGATACTAAGCTGTATACAGAAGATGCCGTTCAACGCGATTGCGGTTAATGTTATCATTCTTATATTCTATTTAAGATTGTACAGAGCTCCCAAGAATTATCTTTACATTTTAAAGTTTTGATGCATTAGATTCTAAGCTGTATACAGAAGATGCCGTTTAACGCGATTGCGGTTAATGTTAACATTCTGATAATTTATTTAAGATTGTACAGAGCTTCCAAGAATTATCTTTACATTTTAAAGTTTTGATGCATTAGATTCTAAGCTGTATACAGAAGATGCCGTTTAACGCGATTGCGGTTAATGTTATCATTCTGATAATTTATTTAAGATTGTACAGAGCTCCCACGAATTATTTTTACAATTTAAAGTTTTAATGCATTAGATTCTAAAGCTGTATGCATAAGACGCCGCTTAATGAGATTGCGGTTAATTTTATCATTCGGATATTTTATTTAAGGTTGTACAGAACTCCCGAGAATTATCTTTGCAATTTAAAGTTTTGATGCATTACATTCTAAGCTGTATACAGGAGATGCCGTTTAACGCGATTGCGGTTAAAGTTATCATTCTGATATTTTATTTAAGATCTTCCAAGAATTATTTCATTTGATCAGAGCTCCCAAGAATTATTTTTGGAATTTCAAGTTTTAATGCATTAGATTCTAAAGCTGTATGCATAAGACGCCGCTTAATGTGATTGCGGTTAATTTTATCACTCGGATATTTTATTTAAGGTAGTACAGAGCTCCCAAGAATTATCTTTACATTTTAAAGTTTTAATGCATTAGATTCTAAGCTGTATACAGAAGACGCCGTTTAACGCGATTGCGGTTAATGTTATCATTGGGATATTTTATTTCAGATTGTACATAGCTCCCAAGAATTATTTTTACAATTTAAAGTTTTAATACATTAGATTCTAAAGCTGTATACATAAGACGCCGGTTAATGCGATTGCGGTTAATTTTATCATTCGGATATTTTATTTAAGGTTGTGCAGAGCTCCCAAGAATTATCTTTACATTTTAAAGTTTTAATGCATTAGATTCTAAGCCGTATATAGAAGACGCCGTTTAACGCGATTGCGGTTAATGTTATCATTCTGAAATTTCATTTAAGATTGTGCCGAGCTGCCAAGAATTATTTTTACAATTTAAAGTTTTAATGCATTATATTCTAAAACTGTATACAGAAGATGCCGTTCAACACGATTGCGGTTAATGTTATCATTCTTATATTCTATTTCAGATTGTACATAGCTCCCAAGAATTATGTTTGCAATTTAAATTTTTAATGCATTAGATTCTAAGCCGTAAATAGAAGACGCCGCTTAAAGCGATTGCGGTTAATGTTATCATTCGGATATTTTATATAAGGTTGTACAGAGCTCCCACGAATTATTTTTACAATTTAAAGTTTTAATGCATTAGATTCTAAGCTGTGTTCAGAAGACGCGGTTTAACGCGATTGCGGTTAATGTTATCATTGCGAAATTTTATTTAAGATTGTACAGAGCTCCCAAGAATTATCTTTGGAATTTAAACTTTTGATGCATTAGATTCTAAAGCTGTATGCATAAGACGCGGCTTAATGCGATTGCGGTTAATTTTATCATTCGGATATTTTATTTAAGGTTGTACAGAGCTCCCAAGAATTATCTTTGCATTTTAAAGCTTTAATGCATTAGATTCTAAGCCGTATATAGAAGACGCCGCTTAATGCGTTTGCGGTTAATGTTATCATTGGGATATTTTATTTCAGATTGTACATAGCTCCCAAGAATTATTTTTACAATTTAAAGTTTTAATACATTAGATTCTAAAGCTGTATACATAAGACGCCGGTTAATGCGATTGCGGTTAATTTTATCATTCGGATATTTTATTTAAGGTTGTGCAGAGCTCCCAAGAATTATCTTTACATTTTAAAGTTTTAATGCATTAGATTCTAAGCCGTATATAGAAGACGCCGTTTAACGCGATTGCGGTTAATGTTATCATTCTGAAATTTCATTTAAGATTGTGCCGAGCTGCCAAGAATTATTTTTACAATTTAAAGTTTTAATGCATTATATTCTAAAACTGTATACAGAAGATGCCGTTCAACACGATTGCGGTTAATGTTATCATTCTTATATTCTATTTCAGATTGTACATAGCTCCCAAGAATTATGTTTGCAATTTAAATTTTTAATGCATTAGATTCTAAGCCGTAAATAGAAGACGCCGCTTAAAGCGATTGCGGTTAATGTTATCATTCGGATATTTTATATAAGGTTGTACAGAGCTCCCACGAATTATTTTTACAATTTAAAGTTTTAATGCATTAGATTCTAAGCTGTGTTCAGAAGACGCCGTTTAACGCGATTGCGGTTAATGTTATCATTGCGAAATTTTATTTAAGATTGTACAGAGCTCCCACGAATTATTTTTACAATTTAAAGTTTTAATGCATTAGATTCTAAAGCTGTATGCATAAGACGCCGCTTAATGCTATTGCGGTTAATTTTATCATTCGGATATTTTATTTAAGGTTGTACAGAGCTCCCAAGAATTATCTTTACATTTTAAAGTTTTAATGCATTAGATTCTAAGCCGTATATAGAAGACGCCGCTTCATGCGTTTGCGGTTAATGTTATCATTGGGATATTTTATTTCAGATTGTACATAGCTACCAAGAATTATTTTTACAATTTAAAGTTTTAATGCATTAGATTCTAAAGCTGTATACATAAGACGCCGCTTAATGCGATTGCGGTTAATATTATCATTCGGATATTTTATTTAAGGTTTTACAGAGCTTCCAAAAATTATCTTTGCAATTTAAAGTTTTGATGCATTAGATACTAAGCTGTATACAGAAGATGCCGTTCAACGCGATTGCGGTTAATATTATCATTCTTATATTCTATTTAAGATTGTACAGAGCTCCCAAGAATTATCTTTGCAATTTAAAGTTTTGATGCATTAGATTCTAAGCTGTATACAGAAGACGCCATTTAACGCGATTGCGGTTAAAGTTATCATTCTGAAATTTTATTTAAGATTGTACAGAGCTCCCAAGAATTATCTTTGCAATTTAAAGTTTTGATGCATTAGATACTAAGCTGTATACAGAAGATGCCGTTCAACGCGATTGCGGTTAATGTTATCATTCTTATATTCTATTTAAGATTGTACAGAGCTCCCAAGAATTATCTTTACATTTTAAAGTTTTGATGCATTAGATTCTAAGCTGTATACAGAAGATGCCGTTTAACGCGATTGCGGTTAATGTTATCATTCTGATAATTTATTTAAGATTGTACAGAGCTTCCAAGAATTATCTTTACATTTTAAAGTTTTGATGTATTAGATTCTAAGCTGTATACAGAAGATGCCGTTTAACGCGATTGCGGTTAATGTTATCATTCTGATAATTTATTTAAGATTGTACAGAACTCCCACGAATTATTTTTACAATTTAAAGTTTTAATGCATTAGATTCTAAAGCTGTATGCATAAGACGCCGCTTAATGAGATTGCGGTTAATTTTATCATTCGGATATTTTATTTAAGGTTGTACAGAACTCCCGAGAATTATCTTTGCAATTTAAAGTTTTGATGCATTACATTCTAAGCTGTATACAGGAGATGCCGTTTAACGCGATTGCGGTTAAAGTTATCATTCTGATATTTTATTTAAGATCTTCCAAGAATTATTTCATTTGATCAGAGCTCCCAAGAATTATTTTTGGAATTTCAAGTTTTAATGCATTAGATTCTAAAGCTGTATGCATAAGACGCCGCTTAATGTGATTGCGGTTAATTTTATCACTCGGATATTTTATTTAAGGTTGTACAGAGCTCCCAAGAATTATCTTTACATTTTAAAATTTTAATGCATTAGATTCTAAGCTGTATACAGAAGACGCCGTTTAACGCGATTGCGGTTAATGTTATCATTGTGAAATTTTATTTAAGATTGTGCAGAGCTCCCAAGAATTATCTTTGCAATTTAAACTTTTGATGCATTAGATTCTAAGCTGCATACAGAAGACGCCGTTTAACGCCATTGCGGTTACTGTTATCATTCTGATATTTTATTTAAGATTGTACAGAGCTCCCACGAATTATTTTTACAATTTAAAGTTTTAATGCATTAGATTCTAAAGCTGTATGCATAAGACGCCGCTTATTGCGATTGCGGTTAATTTTATCATTCGGATATTTTATTTAAGGTTGTACAGAGCTCCCAAGAAGTATCTTTACATTTTAAAGCTTTAATGCATTAGATTCTAAGCCGTATATAGAAGACGCCACTTAATGTGTTTGCGGTTAATGTTATCATTGGGATATTTTATTTCAGATTGTACATAGCTACCAAGAATTATTTTTACAATTTCAAGTTTTAATGCATTAGATTCTAAAGCTGTATACATAAGACGCCGCTTAATGCGATTGCGGTTAATATTATCATTCGGATATTTTATTTAAGGTTTTACAGAGCTTCCAAAAATTATCTTTGCAATTTAAAGTTTTGATGCATTAGATACTAAGCTGTATACAGAAGATGCCGTTCAACGCGATTGCGGTTAATGTTATCATTCTTATATTCTATTTAACATTGTACATAGCTACCAAGAATTATTTTTAAAATTTAAAGTTTTAATGCATTAGATTCTAAAGCTGTATACATAAGACGCCGCTTAATGAGATTGCGGTTAATATTATCATTCGGATATTTTATTTAAGGTTGTACAGAGCTTCCAAAAATTATCTTTGCAATTTAAAGTTTTGATGCATTAGATACTAAGCTGTATACAGAAGATGCCGTTCAACGCGATTGCGGTTAATGTTATCATTCTTATATTCTATTTAAGATTGTACAGAGCTCCCAAGAATTATCTTTACAATTTAAAGTTTTGATGCATTAGATTCTAAAGCTGTATACATAAGACGCCGGTTAATGCGATTGCGGTTAATTTTATCATTCGGATATTTTATTTAAGGTTGTGCAGAGCTCCCAAGAATTATCTTTACATTTTAAAGTTTTAATGCATTAGATTCTAAGCCGTATATAGAAGACGCCGTTTAACGCGATTGCGGTTAATGTTATCATTCTGAAATTTCATTTAAGATTGTGCCGAGCTGCCAAGAATTATTTTTACAATTTAAAGTTTTAATGCATTATATTCTAAAACTGTATACAGAAGATGCCGTTCAACACGATTGCGGTTAATGTTATCATTCTTATATTCTATTTCAGATTGTACATAGCTCCCAAGAATTATGTTTGCAATTTAAATTTTTAATGCATTAGATTCTAAGCCGTAAATAGAAGACGCCGCTTAAAGCGATTGCGGTTAATGTTATCATTCGGATATTTTATATAAGGTTGTACAGAGCTCCCACGAATTATTTTTACAATTTAAAGTTTTAATGCATTAGATTCTAAGCTGTGTTCAGAAGACGCGGTTTAACGCGATTGCGGTTAATGTTATCATTGCGAAATTTTATTTAAGATTGTACAGAGCTCCCAAGAATTATCTTTGGAATTTAAACTTTTGATGCATTAGATTCTAAAGCTGTATGCATAAGACGCGGCTTAATGCGATTGCGGTTAATTTTATCATTCGGATATTTTATTTAAGGTTGTACAGAGCTCCCAAGAATTATCTTTGCATTTTAAAGCTTTAATGCATTAGATTCTAAGCCGTATATAGAAGACGCCGCTTAATGCGTTTGCGGTTAATGTTATCATTGGGATATTTTATTTCAGATTGTACATAGCTCCCAAGAATTATTTTTACAATTTAAAGTTTTAATACATTAGATTCTAAAGCTGTATACATAAGACGCCGGTTAATGCGATTGCGGTTAATTTTATCATTCGGATATTTTATTTAAGGTTGTGCAGAGCTCCCAAGAATTATCTTTACATTTTAAAGTTTTAATGCATTAGATTCTAAGCCGTATATAGAAGACGCCGTTTAACGCGATTGCGGTTAATGTTATCATTCTGAAATTTCATTTAAGATTGTGCCGAGCTGCCAAGAATTATTTTTACAATTTAAAGTTTTAATGCATTATATTCTAAAACTGTATACAGAAGATGCCGTTCAACACGATTGCGGTTAATGTTATCATTCTTATATTCTATTTCAGATTGTACATAGCTCCCAAGAATTATGTTTGCAATTTAAATTTTTAATGCATTAGATTCTAAGCCGTAAATAGAAGACGCCGCTTAAAGCGATTGCGGTTAATGTTATCATTCGGATATTTTATATAAGGTTGTACAGAGCTCCCACGAATTATTTTTACAATTTAAAGTTTTAATGCATTAGATTCTAAGCTGTGTTCAGAAGACGCCGTTTAACGCGATTGCGGTTAATGTTATCATTGCGAAATTTTATTTAAGATTGTACAGAGCTCCCACGAATTATTTTTACAATTTAAAGTTTTAATGCATTAGATTCTAAAGCTGTATGCATAAGACGCCGCTTAATGCTATTGCGGTTAATTTTATCATTCGGATATTTTATTTAAGGTTGTACAGAGCTCCCAAGAATTATCTTTACATTTTAAAGTTTTAATGCATTAGATTCTAAGCCGTATATAGAAGACGCCGCTTCATGCGTTTGCGGTTAATGTTATCATTGGGATATTTTATTTCAGATTGTACATAGCTACCAAGAATTATTTTTACAATTTAAAGTTTTAATGCATTAGATTCTAAAGCTGTATACATAAGACGCCGCTTAATGCGATTGCGGTTAATATTATCATTCGGATATTTTATTTAAGGTTTTACAGAGCTTCCAAAAATTATCTTTGCAATTTAAAGTTTTGATGCATTAGATACTAAGCTGTATACAGAAGATGCCGTTCAACGCGATTGCGGTTAATATTATCATTCTTATATTCTATTTAAGATTGTACAGAGCTCCCAAGAATTATCTTTGCAATTTAAAGTTTTGATGCATTAGATTCTAAGCTGTATACAGAAGACGCCATTTAACGCGATTGCGGTTAAAGTTATCATTCTGAAATTTTATTTAAGATTGTACAGAGCTCCCAAGAATTATCTTTGCAATTTAAAGTTTTGATGCATTAGATACTAAGCTGTATACAGAAGATGCCGTTCAACGCGATTGCGGTTAATGTTATCATTCTTATATTCTATTTAAGATTGTACAGAGCTCCCAAGAATTATCTTTACATTTTAAAGTTTTGATGCATTAGATTCTAAGCTGTATACAGAAGATGCCGTTTAACGCGATTGCGGTTAATGTTATCATTCTGATAATTTATTTAAGATTGTACAGAGCTTCCAAGAATTATCTTTACATTTTAAAGTTTTGATGTATTAGATTCTAAGCTGTATACAGAAGATGCCGTTTAACGCGATTGCGGTTAATGTTATCATTCTGATAATTTATTTAAGATTGTACAGAACTCCCACGAATTATTTTTACAATTTAAAGTTTTAATGCATTAGATTCTAAAGCTGTATGCATAAGACGCCGCTTAATGAGATTGCGGTTAATTTTATCATTCGGATATTTTATTTAAGGTTGTACAGAACTCCCGAGAATTATCTTTGCAATTTAAAGTTTTGATGCATTACATTCTAAGCTGTATACAGGAGATGCCGTTTAACGCGATTGCGGTTAAAGTTATCATTCTGATATTTTATTTAAGATCTTCCAAGAATTATTTCATTTGATCAGAGCTCCCAAGAATTATTTTTGGAATTTCAAGTTTTAATGCATTAGATTCTAAAGCTGTATGCATAAGACGCCGCTTAATGTGATTGCGGTTAATTTTATCACTCGGATATTTTATTTAAGGTTGTACAGAGCTCCCAAGAATTATCTTTACATTTTAAAGTTTTAATGCATTAGATTCTAAGCTGTATACAGAAGACGCCGTTTAACGCGATTGCGGTTAATGTTATCATTGTGAAATTTTATTTAAGATTGTGCAGAGCTCCCAAGAATTATCTTTGCAATTTAAACTTTTGATGCATTAGATTCTAAGCTGCATACAGAAG
Source organism: Stegodyphus dumicola (assembly GCF_044657685.1). NCBI lineage: Eukaryota > Metazoa > Arthropoda > Arachnida > Araneae > Eresidae > Stegodyphus > Stegodyphus dumicola. Next base: position 158,853,402 of record NC_140770.1, read on the forward strand.
ACGCCGTTTAACGCCATTGCGGTTAATGTTATCATTCTGATATTTTATTTAAGATTGTACAGAGCTCCCACGAATTATTTTTACAATTTAAAGTTTTAATGCATTAGATTCTAAAGCTGTATGCATAAGACGCCGCTTATTGCGATTGCGGTTAATTTTATCATTCGGATATTTTATTTAAGGTTGTACAGAGCTCCCAAGAAGTATCTTTACATTTTAAAGCTTTAATGCATTAGATTCTAAGCCGTATATAGAAGACGCCACTTAATGTGTTTGCGGTTAATGTTATCATTGGGATATTTTATTTCAGATTGTACATAGCTACCAAGAATTATTTTTACAATTTCAAGTTTTAATGCATTAGATTCTAAAGCTGTATACATAAGACGCCGCTTAATGCGATTGCGGTTAATATTATCATTCGGATATTTTATTTAAGGTTTTACAGAGCTTCCAAAAATTATCTTTGCAATTTAAAGTTTTGATGCATTAGATACTAAGCTGTATACAGAAGATGCCGTTCAACGCGATTGCGGTTAATGTTATCATTCTTATATTCTATTTAACATTGTACAGAGCTCCCAAGAATTATTTTTAAAATTTAAAGTTTTAATGCATTAGATTCTAAAGCTGTATACATAAGACGCCGCTTAATGAGATTGCGGTTAATATTATCATTCGGATATTTTATTTAAGGTTGTACAGAGCTTCCAAAAATTATCTTTGCAATTTAAAGTTTTGATGCATTAGATACTAAGCTGTATACAGAAGATGCCGTTCAACGCGATTGCGGTTAATGTTATCATTCTTATATTCTATTTAAGATTGTACAGAGCTCCCAAGAATTATCTTTACAATTTAAAGTTTTGATGCATTAGATTCTAAGCTGTATACAGAAGATGCCGTTTAACGCGATTGCGGTTAATGTTATCATTCTGATAATTTATTTAAGATTGTACAGAGCTTCCAAGAATTATCTTTACATTTTAAAGTTTTGATGCATTAGATTCTAAGCCGTATACAGAAGATGCCGTTTAACGCGATTGCGGTTAATGTTATCATTCTGATAATTTATTTAAGATTGTACAGAGCTCCCACGAATTATTTTTACAATTTAAAGTTTTAATGCATTAGATTCTAAAGCTGTATGCATAAGACGCCGCTTAATGAGATTGCGGTTAATTTTATCATTCGGATATTTTATTTAAGGTTGTACAGAACTCCCGAGAATTATCTTTGCAATTTAAAGTTTTGATGCATTACATTCTAAGCTGTATACAGGAGATGCCGTTTAACGCGATTGCGGTTAATGTTATCATTGTGAAATTTTATTTAAGATTGTGCAGAGCTCCCAAGAATTATCTTTGGAATTTAAACTTTTGATGCATTAGATTCTAAGCTGCATACAGAAGACGCCGTTTAACGCGATTGCGGTTAATGTTATCATTCGGATATTTTATTTAAGATTGTACAGAGCTCCCACGAATTATTTTTACAATTTAAAGTTTTAATACATTAGATTCTAAAGCTGTATACATAAGACGCCGCTTAATGCGATTGCGGTTAATTTTATCATTCGGATATTTTATTTAAGGTTGTACAGAGCTCCCAAGAATTATCTTTACATTTTATAGCTTTAATGCATTAGATTCTAAGCCGTATATAGAAGACGCCGCTTAATGCATTTGCGGATAATGTTATCATTGGGATATTTTATTTCAGATTGTACATAGCTCCCAAGAATTATTTTTACAATTTAAAGTTTTAATGCATTAGATTCTAAAGCTGTATACATAAGACGCCGCTTAATGCGATTGCGGTTAATATTATCATTCGGATATTTTATTTAAGGTTGTACAGAGCTTCCAAAAATTATCTTTGCAATTTAAAGTTTTGATGCATTAGATACTAAGCTGTATACAGAAGATGCCGTTCAACGCGATTGCGGTTAATGTTATCATTCTTATATTCTATTTAAGATTGTACAGAGCTCCCAAGAATTATCTTTGCAATTTAGAGTTTTGATGCATTAGATTCTAAGCTGTAAACAAGAGATGCCGTTCAACGCGATTGCGGTTAATGTTATCATTCTGATATTTTATTTAAGATCTCCCAAGAATTATTTCATTTGATTAGAGCTCCCAAGAATTATTTTTGGAATTTCAAGTTTTAATGCATTAGATTCTAAAGCTGTATGCATAAGACGCCGCTTAATGTGGTTGCGGTTAATTTTATCACTCGAATATTTTATTTAAGGTTGTACAGAGCTCCCAAGAATTATCTTTACATTTTAAAGTTTTAATGCATTAGATTCTAAGCTGTATACGGGAAGACGCCGTTTAACGCGATTGCGGTTAATGTTATCATTGTGAAATTTTATTTAAGATTGTGCAGAGCTCCCAAGAATTATCTTTGGAATTTAAACTTTTGATGCATTAGATTCTAAGCTGCATACAGAAGACGCCGTTTAACGCGATTGCGGTTAATGTTATCATTCTGATATTTTATTTAAGATTGTACAGAGCTCCCACGAATTATTTTTACAATTTAAAGTTTTAATGCATTAGATTCTAAAGCTGTATGCATAAGACGCCGCTTAATGCGATTGCGGTTAATTTTATCATTCGGATATTTTATTTAAGGTTGTACAGAGCTCCCAAGAATTATCTTTACATTTTATAGCTTTAATGCATTAGATTCTAAGCCGTATATAGAAGACGCCGCTTAATGCGTTTGCGGATAATGTTATCATTGGGATATTTTATTTCAGATTGTACATAGCTCCCAAGAATTATTTTTACAATTTAAAGTTTTAATACATTAGATTCTAAAGCTGTATACATAAGACGCCGCTTAATGCGATTGCGGTTAATATTATCATTCGGATATTTTATTTAAGGTTGTACAGAGCTTCCAAAAATTATCTTTGCAATTTAAAGTTTTGATGCATTAGATACTAAGCTGTATACAGAAGATGCCGTTCAACGCGATTGCGGTTAATGTTATCATTCTTATATTCTATTTAAGATTGTACAGAGCTCCCAAGAATTATCTTTGCAATTTAGAGTTTTGATGCATTAGATTCTAAGCTGTAAACAAGAGATGCCGTTTAACGCGATTGCGGTTAATGTTATCATTCTGATATTTTATTTAAGATCTCCCAAGAATTATTTCATTTGATCAGAGCTCCCAAGAATTATTTTTGGAATTTCAAGTTTTAATGCATTAGATTCTAAAGCTGTATACATAAGACGCCGCTTAATGCGATTGCGGTTCATGTTATCATTCGGATATTTTATTTAAGGTTGTACAGAGCTTCCAAGAATTATCTTTACATTTTAAAGTTTTGATGCATTAGATTCTAAGCTGTATACAGAAGATGCCGTTTAACGCGATTGCGGTTAATGTTATCATTCTGATAATTTATTTAAGATTGTACAGAGCTCCCACGAATTATTTTTACAATTTAAAGTTTTAATGCATTAGATTCAAAAGCTGTATGCATAAGACGCCGCTTAATGCGATTGCGGTTAATTTTATAATTCGGATATTTTATTTAAGGTTGTGCAGAGCTCCCAAGAATTATCTTTACATTTTAAAGTTTTAATGCATTAGATTCTAAGCCGTATATAGAAGACGCCGTTTAACGCGATTGCGGTTAATGTTATCATTCTGAAATTTTATTTAAGATTGTACCGAGCTCCCAAGAATTATTTTTACAATTTAAAGTTTTAATGCATTATATTCTAAAACTGTATACAGAAGATGCCGTTCAACACGATTGCGGTTAATGTTATCATTCTTATATTCTATTTCAGATTGTACATAGCTCCCAAGAATTATTTTTGCAATTTAAATTTTTAATGCATTAGATTCTAAGCCGTAAATAGAAGACGCCGCTTAAAGCGATTGCGGTTAATGTTAACATTCTGATAATTTATTTAAGATTGTACAGAGCTTCCAAGAATTATCTTTACATTTTAAAGTTTTGATGCATTAGATTCTAAGCTGTATACAGAAGATGCCGTTTAACGCGATTGCGGTTAATGTTATCATTCTGATAATTTATTTAAGATTGTACAGAGCTCCCACGAATTATTTTTACAATTTAAAGTTTTAATGCATTAGATTCTAAAGCTGTATGCATAAGACGCCGCTTAATGAGATTGCGGTTAATTTTATCATTCGGATATTTTATTTAAGGTTGTACAGAGCTCCCAAGAATTATCTTTACATTTTAAAGTTTTAATGCATTAGATTCTAAGCTGTATACAGAAGACGCCGTTTAACGCGATTGCGGTTAATGTTATCATTGTAAAATTTTATTTAAGATTGTACAGAGCTCCCAAGAATTATTTTTAAAATTTAAAGTTTTAATGCATTAGATTCTAAAGCTGTATACATAAGACGCCGCTTAATGCGATTGCGGTTAATATTATCATTCGGATATTTTATTTAAGGTTGTAAAGAGCTTCCAAAAATTATCTTTGCAATTTAAAGTTTTGATGCATTAGATACTAAGCTGTATACAGAAGATGCCGTTCAACGCGATTGCGGTTAATGTTATCATTCTTATATTCTATTTAAGATTGTACAGAGCTCCCAAGAATTATCTTTACATTTTAAAGTTTTGATGCATTAGATTCTAAGCTGTATACAGAAGATGCCGTTTAACGCGATTGCGGTTAATGTTAACATTCTGATAATTTATTTAAGATTGTACAGAGCTTCCAAGAATTATCTTTACATTTTAAAGTTTTGATGCATTAGATTCTAAGCTGTATACAGAAGATACCGTTTAACGCGATTGCGGTTAATGTTATCATTCTGATAATTTATTTAAGATTGTACAGAGCTCCCACGAATTATTTTTACAATTTAAAGTTTTAATGCATTAGATTCTAAAGCTGTATGCATAAGACGCCGCTTAATGAGATTGCGGTTAATTTTATCATTCGGATATTTTATTTAAGGTTGTACAGAACTCCCGAGAATTATCTTTGCAATTTAAAGTTTTGATGCATTACATTCTAAGCTGTATACAGGAGATGCCGTTTAACGCAATTGCGGTTAAAGTTATCATTCTGATATTTTATTTAAGATCTTCCAAGAATTATTTCATTTGATCAGAGCTCCCAAGAATTATTTTTGGAATTTCAAGTTTTAATGCATTAGATTCTAAAGCTGTATGCATAAGACGCCGCTTAATGTGATTGCGGTTAATTTTATCACTCGGATATTTTATTTAAGGTTGTACAGAGCTCCCAAGAATTATCTTTACATTTTAAAGTTTTAATGCATTAGATTCTAAGCTGTATACAGAAGACGCCGTTTAACGCGATTGCGGTTAATGTTATCATTGTGAAATTTTATTTAAGATTGTGCAGAGCTCCCAAGAATTATCTTTGGAATTTAAACTTTTGATGCATTAGATTCTAAAGCTGTATGCATAAGACGCGGCTTAATGCGATTGCGGTTAATTTTATCATTCGGATATTTTATTTAAGGTTGTACAGAGCTCCCAAGAATTATCTTTGCATTTTAAAGCTTTAATGCATTAGATTCTAAGCCGTATATAGAAGACGCCGCTTAATGCGTTTGCGGTTAATGTTATCATTGGGATATTTTATTTCAGATTGTACATAGCTCCCAAGAATTATTTTTACAATTTAAAGTTTTAATACATTAGATTCTAAAGCTGTATACATAAGACGCCGGTTAATGCGATTGCGGTTAATTTTATCATTCGGATATTTTATTTAAGGTTGTGCAGAGCTCCCAAGAATTATCTTTACATTTTAAAGTTTTAATGCATTAGATTCTAAGCCGTATATAGAAGACGCCGTTTAACGCGATTGCGGTTAATGTTATCATTCTGAAATTTCATTTAAGATTGTGCCGACCTGCCAAGAATTATTTTTACAATTTAAAGTTTTAATGCATTATATTCTAAAACTGTATACAGAAGATGCCGTTCAACACGATTGCGGTTAATGTTATCATTCTTATATTCTATTTCAGATTGTACATAGCTCCCAAGAATTATGTTTGCAATTTAAATTTTTAATGCATTAGATTCTAAGCCGTAAATAGAAGACGCCGCTTAAAGCGATTGCGGTTAATGTTATCATTCGGATATTTTATATAAGGTTGTACAGAGCTCCCACGAATTATTTTTACAATTTAAAGTTTTAATGCATTAGATTCTAAGCTGTGTTCAGAAGACGCCGTTTAACGCGATTGCGGTTAATGTTATCATTGCGAAATTTTATTTAAGATTGTACAGAGCTCCCAAGAATTATCTTTGGAATTTAAACTTTTGATGCATTAGATTGTAAGCTGCATACAGAAGACGCCGCTTAACGCGATTGCGGTTAATGTTATCATTCTGATATTTTATTTAAGATTGTACAGAGCTCCCACGAATTATTTTTACAATTTAAAGTTTTAATGCATTAGATTCTAAAGCTGTATGCATAAGACGCCGCTTAATGCGATTGCGGTTAATTTTATCATTCGGATATTTTATTTAAGGTTGTACAGAGCTCCCAAGAATTATCTTTACATTTTAAAGTTTTAATGCATTAGATTCTAAGCCGAATATAGAAGACGCCGCTTCATGCGTTTGCGGTTAATGTTATCATTGGGATATTTTATTTCAGATTGTACATAGCTACCAAGAATTATTTTTACAATTTAAAGTTTTAATGCATTAGATTCTAAAGCTGTATACATAAGACGCCGCTTAATGCGATTGCGGTTAATATTATCATTCGGATATTTTATTTAAGGTTTTACAGAGCTTCCAAAAATTATCTTTGCAATTTAAAGTTTTGATGCATTAGATACTAAGCTGTATACAGAAGATGCCGTTCAACGCGATTGCGGTTAATATTATCATTCTTATATTCTATTTAAGATTGTACAGAGCTCCCAAGAATTATCTTTGCAATTTAAAGTTTTGATGCATTAGATTCTAAGCTGTATACAGAAGATGCCGTTTAACGCGATTGCGGTTAATGTTATCATTCTGATAATTTATTTAAGATTGTACAGAGCTTCCAAGAATTATCTTTACATTTTAAAGTTTTGATGTATTAGATTCTAAGCTGTATACAGAAGATGCCGTTTAACGCGATTGCGGTTAATGTTATCATTCTGATAATTTATTTAAGATTGTACAGAGCTCCCACGAATTATTTTTACAATTTAAAGTTTTAATGCATTAGATTCTAAAGCTGTATGCATAAGACGCCGCTTAATGAGATTGCGGTTAATTTTATCATTCGGATATTTTATTTAAGGTTGTACAGAACTCCCGAGAATTATCTTTGCAATTTAAAGTTTTGATGCATTACATTCTAAGCTGTATACAGGAGATGCCGTTTAACGCGATTGCGGTTAAAGTTATCATTCTGATATTTTATTTAAGATCTTCCAAGAATTATTTCATTTGATCAGAGCTCCCAAGAATTATTTTTGGAATTTCAAGTTTTAATGCATTAGATTCTAAAGCTGTATGCATAAGACGCCGCTTAATGTGATTGCGGTTAATTTTATCACTCGGATATTTTATTTAAGGTTGTACAGAGCTCCCAAGAATTATCTTTACATTTTAAAGTTTTAATGCATTAGATTCTAAGCTGTGTACAGAAGACGCCGTTTAACGCGATTGCGGTTAATGTTATCATTGTGAAATTTTATTTAAGATTGTGCAGAGCTCCCAAGAATTATCTTTGCAATTTAAACTTTTGATGCATTAGATTCTAAGCTGCATACAGAAGACGCCGTTTAACGCCATTGCGGTTAATGTTATCATTCTGATATTTTATTTAAGATTGTACAGAGCTCCCACGAATTATTTTTACAATTTAAAGTTTTAATGCATTAGATTCTAAAGCTGTATGCATAAGACGCCGCTTATTGCGATTGCGGTTAATTTTATCATTCGGATATTTTATTTAAGGTTGTACAGAGCTCCCAAGAAGTATCTTTACATTTTAAAGCTTTAATGCATTAGATTCTAAGCCGTATATAGAAGACGCCGCTTAATGTGTTTGCGGTTAATGTTATCATTGGGATATTTTATTTCAGATTGTACATAGCTACCAAGAATTATTTTTACAATTTCAAGTTTTAATGCATTAGATTCTAAAGCTGTATACATAAGACGCCGCTTAATGCGATTGCGGTTAATATTATCATTCGGATATTTTATTTAAGGTTTTACAGAGCTTCCAAAAATTATCTTTGCAATTTAAAGTTTTGATGCATTAGATACTAAGCTGTATACAGAAGATGCCGTTCAACGCGATTGCGGTTAATGTTATCATTCTTATATTCTATTTAACATTGTACAGAGCTCCCAAGAATTATTTTTAAAATTTAAAGTTTTAATGCATTAGATTCTAAAGCTGTATACATAAGACGCCGCTTAATGAGATTGCGGTTAATATTATCATTCGGATATTTTATTTAAGGTTGTACAGAGCTTCCAAAAATTATCTTTGCAATTTAAAGTTTTGATGCATTAGATACTAAGCTGTATACAGAAGATGCCGTTCAACGCGATTGCGGTTAATGTTATCATTCTTATATTCTATTTAAGATTGTACAGAGCTCCCAAGAATTATCTTTACAATTTAAAGTTTTGATGCATTAGATTCTAAGCTGTATACAGAAGATGCCGTTTAACGCGATTGCGGTTAATTTTATCATTCTGATAATTTATTTAAGATTGTACAGAGCTTCCAAGAATTATCTTTACATTTTAAAGTTTTGATGCATTAGATTCTAATCCGTATACAGAAGATGCCGTTTAACGCGATTGCGGTTAATGTTATCATTCTGATAATTTATTTAAGATTGTACAGAGCTCCCACGAATTATTTTTACAATTTAAAGTTTTAATGCATTAGATTCTAAAGCTGTATGCATAAGACGCCGCTTAATGAGATTGCGGTTAATTTTATCATTCGGATATTTTATTTAAGGTTGTACAGAACTCCCGAGAATTATCTTTGCAATTTAAAGTTTTGATGCATTACATTCTAAGCTGTATACAGGAGATGCCGTTTAACGCGATTGCGGTTAATGTTATCATTGTGAAATTTTATTTAAGATTGTGCAGAGCTCCCAAGAATTATCTTTGGAATTTAAACTTTTGATGCATTAGATTCTAAGCTGCATACAGAAGACGACGTTTAACGCGATTGCGGTTAATGTTATCTTTCGGATATTTTATTTAAGATTGTACAGAGCTCCCACGAATTATTTTTACAATTTAAAGTTTTAATACATTAGATTCTAAAGCTGTATACATAAGACGCCGCTTAATGCGATTGCGGTTAATTTTATCATTCGGATATTTTATTTAAGGTTGTACAGAGCTCCCAAGAATTATCTTTACATTTTATAGCTTTAATGCATTAGATTCTAAGCCGTATATAGAAGACGCCGCTTAATGCGTTTGCGGATAATGTTATCATTGGGATATTTTATTTCAGATTGTACATAGCTCCCAAGAATTATTTTTACAATTTAAAGTTTTAATGCATTAGATTCTAAAGCTGTATACATAAGACGCCGCTTAATGCGATTGCGGTTAATATTATCATTCGGATATTTTATTTAAGGTTGTACAGAGCTTCCAAAAATTATCTTTGCAATTTAAAGTTTTGATGCATTAGATACTAAGCTGTATACAGAAGATGCCGTTCAATGCGATTGCGGTTAATGTTATCATTCTTATATTCTATTTAAGATTGTACAGAGCTCCCAAGAATTATCTTTGCAATTTCGAGTTTTGATGCATTAGATTCTAAGCTGTAAACAAGAGATGCCGTTTAACGCGATTGCGGTTAATGTTATCATTCTGGTATTTTATTTAAGATCTCCCAAGAATTATTTCATTTGATCAGAGCTCCCAAGAATTATTTTTGGAATTTCAAGTTTTAATGCATTAGATTCTAAAGCTGTATGCATAAGCCGCCGCTTAATGTGGTTGCGGTTAATTTTATCAATCGGATATTTTATTTAAGGTTGTACAGAGCTCCCAAGAATTATCTTTACATTTTAAAGTTTTAATGCATTAGATTCTAAGCTGTATACAGAAGACGCCGTTTAACGCGATTGCGGTTAATGTTATCATTGTGAAATTTTATTTAAGATTGTGCAGAGCTCCCAAGAATTATCTTTGGAATTTAAACTTTTGATGCATTAGATTCTAAGCTGCATACAGAAGACGCCGTTTAACGCGATTGCGGTTAATGTTATCATTCTGATATTTTATTTAAGATTGTACAGAGCTCCCACGAATTATTTTTACAATTTAAAGTTTTAATGCATTAGATTCTAAAGCTGTATGCATAAGACGCCGCTTAATGCGATTGCGGTTAATTTTATCATTCGGATATTTTATTTAAGGTTGTACAGAGCTCCCAAGAATTATCTTTACATTTTATAGCTTTAATGCATTAGATTCTAAGCCGTATATAGAAGACGCTGCTTAATGCGTTTGCGGATAATGTTATCATTGGGATATTTTATTTCAGATTGTACATAGCTCCCAAGAATTATTTTTACAATTTAAAGTTTTAATACATTAGATTCTAAAGCTGTATACATAAGACGCCGCTTAATGCGATTGCGGTTAATATTATCATTCGGATATTTTATTTAAGGTTGTACAGAGCTTCCAAAAATTATCTTTGCAATTTAAAGTTTTGATGCATTAGATACTAAGCTGTATACAGAAGATGCCGTTCAACGCGATTGCGGTTAATGTTATCATTCTTATATTCTATTTAAGATTGTACAGAGCTCCCAAGAATTATCTTTGCAATTTAGAGTTTTGATGCATTAGATTCTAAGCTGTAAACAAGAGATGCCGTTTAACGCGATTGCGGTTAATGTTATCATTCTGATATTTTATTTAAGATCTCCCAAGAATTATTTCATTTGATCAGAGCTCCCAAGAATTATTTTTGGAATTTCAAGTTTTAATGCATTAGATTCTAAAGCTGTATACATAAGACGCCGCTTAATGCGATTGCGGTTCATGTTATCATTCGGATATTTTATTTAAGGTTGTACAGAGCTTCCAAGAATTATCTTTACATTTTAAAGTTTTGATGCATTAGATTCTAAGCTGTATACAGAAGATGCCGTTTAACGCGATTGCGGTTAATGTTATCATTCTGATAATTTATTTAAGATTGTACAGAGCTCCCACGAATTATTTTTACAATTTAAAGTTTTAATGCATTAGATTCTAAAGCTGTATGCATAAGACGCCGCTTAATGCGATTGCGGTTAATTTTATAATTCGGATATTTTATTTAAGGTTGTGCAGAGCTCCCAAGAATTATCTTTACATTTTAAAGTTTTAATGCATTAGATTCTAAGCCGTATATAGAAGACGCCGTTTAACGCGATTGCGGTTAATGTTATCATTCTGAAATTTTATTTAAGATTGTACCGAGCTCCCAAGAATTATTTTTACAATTTAAAGTTTTAATGCATTATATTCTAAAACTGTATACAGAAGATGCCGTTCAACACGATTGCGGTTAATGTTATCATTCTTATATTCTATTTCAGATTGTACATAGCTCCCAAGAATTATTTTTGCAATTTAAATTTTTAATGCATTAGATTCTAAGCCGTAAATAGAAGACGCCGCTTAAAGCGATTGCGGTTAATGTTATCATTCGGATATTTTATATAAGGTTGTACAGAGCTCCCAAGAATTATCTTTACATTTTAAAGTTTTAATGCATTAGATTCTAAGCTGTGTTCAGAAGACGCCGTTTAACGCGATTGCGGTTAATGTTATCATTCTGATATTTTATTTAAGATTGTACAGAGTTCCCACGAATTATTTTTACAATTTAAAGTTTTAATGCATTAGATTCTAAAGCTGTATGCATAAGACGCCGCTTAATGCGATTGCGGTTAATTTTATCATTCGGATATTTTATTTAAGGTTGTACAGAGCTCCCAAGAATTATCTTTACATTTTAAAGTTTTAATGCATTAGATTCTAAGCTGTGTTCAGAAGACGCCGTTTAACGCGATTGCGGTTAATGTTATCATTCTGATATTTTATTTAAGATTGTACAGAGTTCCCACGAATTATTTTTACAATTTAAAGTTTTAATGCATTAGATTCTAAAGCTGTATGCATAAGACGCCGCTTAATGCGATTGCGGTTAATTTTATCATTCGGATATTTTATTTAAGGTTGTACAGAGCTCCCAAGAATTATCTTTACATTTTAAAGTTTTAATGCATTAGATTCTAAGCCGTATATAGAAGACGCCGCTTCATGCGTTTGCGGTTAATGTTATCATTGGGATATTTTATTTCAGATTGTACATAGCTACCAAGAATTTTTTTTACAATTTAAAGTTTTAATGCATTAGATTCTAAAGCTGTATACATAAGACGCCGCTTAATGCGATTGCGGTTAATATTATCATTCGGATATTTTATTTAAGGTTTTACAGAGCTTCCAAAAATTATCTTTGCAATTTAAAGTTTTGATGCATTAGATACTAAGCTGTATACAGAAGATGCCGTTCAACGCGATTGCGGTTAATATTATCATTCTTATATTCTATTTAAGATTGTACAGAGCTCCCAAGAATTATCTTTGCAATTTAAAGTTTTGATGCATTAGATTCTAAGCTGTATACAGAAGACGCCGTTTAACGCGATTGCGGTTAAAGTTATCATTCTGAAATTTTATTTAAGATTGTACAGAGCTCCCAAGAATTATCTTTGCAATTTAAAGTTTTGATGCATTAGATACTAAGCTGTATACAGAAGATGCCGTTCAACGGGATTGCGGTTAATGTTATCATTCTTATATTCTATTTAAGATTGTACAGAGCTCCCAAGAATTATCTTTACATTTTAAAGTTTTGATGCATTAGATTCTAAGCTGTATACAGAAGACGCCGTTTAACGCGATTGCGGTTAATGTTATCATTCTGATAATTTATTTAAGATTGTACAGAGCTTCCAAGAATTATCTTTACATTTTAAAGTTTTGATGCATTAGATTCTAAGCTGTATACAGAAGATGCCGTTTAACGCGATTGCGGTTAATGTTATCATTCTGATAATTTATTTAAGATTGTACAGAGCTCCCACGAATTATTTTTACAATTTAAAGTTTTAATGCATTAGATTCTAAAGCTGTATGCATAAGACGCCGCTTAATGTGATTGCGGTTAATTTTATCATTCGGATATTTTATTTAAGGTTGTACAGAACTCCCGAGAATTATCTTTGCAATTTAAAGTTTTGATGCATTACATTCTAAGCTGTATACAGGAGATGCCGTTTAACGCGATTGCGGTTAAAGTTATCATTATGATATTTTATTTAAGATCTTCCAATAATTATTTCATTTGATCAGAGCTCCCAAGAATTATTTTTGGAATTTCAAGTTTTAATGCATTAGATTCTAAAGCTGTATGCATAAGACGCCGCTTAATGTGATTGCGGTTAATTTTATCACTCGGATATTTTATTTAAGGTTGTACAGAACTCCCAAGAATTATCTTTACATTTTAAAGTTTTAATGCATTAGATTCTAAGCTGTGTACAGAAGACGCCGTTTAACGCGATTGCGGTTAATGTTATCATTGTGAAATTTTATTTAAGATTGTGCAGAGCTCCCAAGAATTATCTTTGCAATTTAAACTTTTGATGCATTAGATTCTAAGCTGCATACAGAAGACGCCGTTTAACGCCATTGCGGTTAATGTTATCATTCTGATATTTTATTTAAGATTGTACAGAGCTCCCACGAATTATTTTTACAATTTAAAGTTTTAATGCATTAGATTCTAAAGCTGTATGCATAAGACGCCGCTTATTGCGATTGCGGTTAATTTTATCATTCGGATATTTTATTTAAGGTTGTACAGAGCTCCCAAGAAGTATCTTTACATTTTAAAGCTTTAATGCATTAGATTCTAAGCCGTATATAGAAGACGCCGCTTAATGTGTTTGCGGTTAATGTTATCATTGGGATATTTTATTTCAGATTGTACATAGCTACCAAGAATTATTTTTACAATTTCAAGTTTTAATGCATTAGATTCTAAAGCTGTATACATAAGACGCCGCTTAATGCGATTGCGGTTAATATTATCATTCGGATATTTTATTTAAGGTTTTACAGAGCTTCCAAAAATTATCTTTGCAATTTAAAGTTTTGATGCATTAGATACTAAGCTGTATACAGAAGATGCCGTTCAACGCGATTGCGGTTAATGTTATCATTCTTATATTCTATTTAACATTGTACAGAGCTCCCAAGAATTATTTTTAAAATTTAAAGTTTTAATGCATTAGATTCTAAAGCTGTATACATAAGACGCCGCTTAATGAGATTGCGGTTAATATTATCATTCGGATATTTTATTTAAGGTTGTACAGAGCTTCCAAAAATTATCTTTGCAATTTAAAGTTTTGATGCATTAGATACTAAGCTGTATACAGAAGATGCCGTTCAACGCGATTGCGGTTAATGTTATCATTCTTATATTCTATTTAAGATTGTACAGAGCTCCCAAGAATTATCTTTACAATTTAAAGTTTTGATGCATTAGATTCTAAGCTGTATACAGAAGATGCCGTTTAACGCGATTGCGGTTAATGTTATCATTCTGATAATTTATTTAAGATTGTACAGAGCTTCCAAGAATTATCTTTACATTTTAAAGTTTTGATGCATTAGATTCTAAGCCGTATACAGAAGATGCCGTTTAACGCGATTGCGGTTAATGTTATCATTCTGATAATTTATTTAAGATTGTACAGAGCTCCCACGAATTATTTTTACAATTTAAAGTTTTAATGCATTAGATTCTAAAGCTGTATGCATAAGACGCCGCTTAATGAGATTGCGGTTAATTTTATCATTCGGATATTTTATTTAAGGTTGTACAGAACTCCCGAGAATTATCTTTGCAATTTAAAGTTTTGATGCATTACATTCTAAGCTGTATACAGAAGATGCCGTTCAACGCGATTGCGGTTAATGTTATCATTCTTATATTCTATTTAAGATTGTACAGAGCTCCCAAGAATTATCTTTGCAATTTCGAGTTTTGATGCATTAGATTCTAAGCTGTAAACAAGAGATGCCGTTTAACGCGATTGCGGTTAATGTTATCATTCTGATATTTTATTTAAGATCTCCCAAGAATTATTTCATTTGATCAGAGCTCCCAAGAATTATTTTTGGAATTTCAAGTTTTAATGCATTAGATTCTAAAGCTGTATGCATAAGACGCCGCTTAATGTGGTTGCGGTTAATTTTATCACTCGGATATTTTATTTAAGGTTGTACAGAGCTCCCAAGAATTATCTTTACATTTTAAAGTTTTAATGCATTAGATTCTAAGCTGTATACAGAAGACGCCGTTTAACGCGATTGCGGTTAATGTTATCATTGTGAAATTTTATTTAAGATTGTGCAGAGCTCCCAAGAATTATCTTTGGAATTTAAACTTTTGATGCATTAGATTCTAAGCTGCATAGAGAAGACGCCGTTTAACGCGATTGCGGTTAATGTTATCATTCTGATATTTTATTTAAGATTGTACAGAGCTCCCACGAATTATTTTTACAATTTAAAGTTTTAATGCATTAGATTCTAAAGCTGTATGCATAAGACGCCGCTTAATGCGATTGCGGTTAATTTTATCATTCGGATATTTTATTTAAGGTTGTACAGAGCTCCCAAGAATTATCTTTACATTTTATAGCTTTAATGCATTAGATTCTAAGCCGTATATAGAAGACGCTGCTTAATGCGTTTGCGGATAATGTTATCATTGGGATATTTTATTTCAGATTGTACATAGCTCCCAAGAATTATTTTTACAATTTAAAGTTTTAATACATTAGATTCTAAAGCTGTATACATAAGACGCCGCTTAATGCGATTGCGGTTAATATTATCATTTGGATATTTTTTTAAGGTTGTACAGAGCTTCCAAAAATTATCTTTGCAATTTAAAGTTTTGATGCATTAGATACTAAGCTGTATACAGAAGATGCCGTTCAACGCGATTGCGGTTAATGTTATCATTCTTATATTCTATTTAAGATTGTACAGAGCTCCCAAGAATTATCTTTGCAATTTAGAGTTTTGATGCATTAGTTTCTAAGCTGTAAACAAGAGATGCCGTTTAACGCGATTGCGGTTAATGTTATCATTCTGATATTTTATTTAAGATCTCCCAAGAATTATTTCATTTGATCAGAGCTCCCAAGAATTATTTTTGGAATTTCAAGTTTTAATGCATTAGATTCTAAAGCTGTATACATAAGACGCCGCTTAATGCGATTGCGGTTCATGTTATCATTCGGATATTTTATTTAAGGTTGTACAGAGCTTCCAAGAATTATCTTTACATTTTAAAGTTTTGATGCATTAGATTCTAAGCTGTATACAGAAGATGCCGTTTAACGCGATTGCGGTTAATGTTATCATTCTGATAATTTATTTAAGATTGTACAGAGCTCCCACGAATTATTTTTACAATTTAAAGTTTTAATGCATTAGATTCTAAAGCTGTATGCATAAGACGCCGCTTAATGCGATTGCGGTTAATTTTATAATTCGGATATTTTATTTAAGGTTGTGCAGAGCTCCCAAGAATTATCTTTACATTTTAAAGTTTTAATGCATTAGATTCTAAGCCGTATATAGAAGACGCCGTTTAACGCGATTGCGGTTAATGTTATCATTCTGAAATTTTATTTAAGATTGTACCGAGCTCCCAAGAATTATTTTTACAATTTAAAGTTTTAATGCATTATATTCTAAAACTGTATACAGAAGATGCCGTTCAACACGATTGCGGTTAATGTTATCATTCTTATATTCTATTTCAGATTGTACATAGCTCCCAAGAATTATTTTTGGAATTTAAATTTTTAATGCATTAGATTCTAAGCCGTAAATAGAAGACGCCGCTTAAAGCGATTGCGGTTAATGTTATCATTCGGATATTTTATATAAGGTTGTACAGAGCTCCCACGAATTATTTTTACAATTTAAAGTTTTAATGCATTAGATTCTAAAGCTGTATGCATAAGACGCCGCTTAATGCGATTGCGGTTAATTTTATCATTCGGATATTTTATTTAAGGTTGTACAGAGCTCCCAAGAATTATCTTTACATTTTAAAGTTTTAATGCATTAGATTCTAAGCTGTGTTCAGAAGACGCCGTTTAACGCGATTGCGGTTAATGTTATCATTCTGATATTTTATTTAAGATTGTACAGAGTTCCCACGAATTATTTTTACAATTTAAAGTTTTAATGCATTAGATTCTAAAGCTGTATGCATAAGACGCCGCTTAATGCGATTGCGGTTAATTTTATCATTCGGATATTTTATTTAAGGTTGTACAGAGCTCCCAAGAATTATCTTTACATTTTAAAGTTTTAATGCATTAGATTCTAAGCCGTATATAGAAGACGCCGCTTCATGCGTTTGCGGTTAATGTTATCATTGGGATATTTTATTTCAGATTGTACATAGCTACCAAGAATTATTTTTACAATTTAAAGTTTTAATGCATTAGATTCTAAAGCTGTATACATAAGACGCCGCTTAATGCGATTGCGGTTAATATTATCATTCGGATATTTTATTTAAGGTTTTACAGAGCTTCCAAAAATTATCTTTGCAATTTAAAGTTTTGATGCATTAGATACTAAGCTGTATACAGAAGATGCCGTTCAACGCGATTGCGGTTAATATTATCATTCTTATATTCTATTTAAGATTGTACAGAGCTCCCAAGAATTATCTTTGCAATTTAAAGTTTTGATGCATTAGATTCTAAGCTGTATACAGAAGACGCCGTTTAACGCGATTGCGGTTAAAGTTATCATTCTGAAATTTTATTTAAGATTGTACAGAGCTCCCAAGAATTATCTTTGCAATTTAAAGTTTTGATGCATTAGATACTAAGCTGTATACAGAAGATGCCGTTCAACGGGATTGCGGTTAATGTTATCATTCTTATATTCTATTTAAGATTGTACAGAGCTCCCAAGAATTATCTTTACATTTTAAAGTTTTGATGCATTAGATTCTAAGCTGTATACAGAAGACGCCGTTTAACGCGATTGCGGTTAATGTTATCATTCTGATAATTTATTTAAGATTGTACAGAGCTTCCAAGAATTATCTTTACATTTTAAAGTTTTGATGCATTAGATTCTAAGCTGTATACAGAAGATGCCGTTTAACGCGATTGCGGTTAATGTTATCATTCTGATAATTTATTTAAGATTGTACAGAGCTCCCACGAATTATTTTTACAATTTAAAGTTTTAATGCATTAGATTCTAAAGCTGTATGCATAAGACGCCGCTTAATGTGATTGCGGTTAATTTTATCATTCGGATATTTTATTTAAGGTTGTACAGAACTCCCGAGAATTATCTTTGCAATTTAAAGTTTTGATGCATTACATTCTAAGCTGTATACAGGAGATGCCGTTTAACGCGATTGCGGTTAAAGTTATCATTATGATATTTTATTTAAGATCTTCCAAGAATTATTTCATTTGATCAGAGCTCCCAAGAATTATTTTTGGAATTTCAAGTTTTAATGCATTAGATTCTAAAGCTGTATGCATAAGACGCCGCTTAATGTGATTGCGGTTAATTTTATCACTCGGATATTTTATTTAAGGTTGTACAGAACTCCCAAGAATTATCTTTACATTTTAAAGTTTTAATGCATTAGATTCTAAGCTGTATACAGAAGACGCCGTTTAACGCGATTGCGGTTAATGTTATCATTGTGAAATTTTATTTAAGATTGTGCAGAGCTCCCAAGAATTATCTTTGGAATTTAAACTTTTGATGCATTAGATTCTAAGCTGCATACAGAAGACGCCGTTTAACGCGATTGCGATTAATGTTATCATTCTCATATTTTATTTAAGATTGTACAGAGCTCCCACGAATTATTTTTACAATTTAAAGTTTTAATGCATTAGATTCTAAAGCTGTATGCATAAGACGCCGCTTAATGCGATTGCGGTTAATTTTATCATTCGGATATTTTATTTAAGGTTGTACAGAGCTCCCAAGAATTATCTTTACATTTTAAAGCTTTAATGCATTAGATTCTAAGCCGTATATAGAAGACGCCGCTTAATGCGTTTGCGGTTAATGTTATCATTGGGATATTTTATTTCAGATTGTACATAGCTACCAAGAATTATTTTTACAATTTAAATTTTTAATGCATTAAATTCTAAAGCTGTATACATAAGACGCCGCTTAATGCGATTGCGGTTAATATTATCATTCGGATATTTTATTTAAGGTTTTACAGAGCTTCCAAAAATTATCTTTGCAATTTAAAGTTTTGATGCATTAGATACTAAGCTGTATACAGAAGATGCCGTTAAACGCGATTGCGGTTAATGTTATCATTCTTATATTCTATTTAAGATTGTACAGAGCTCCCAAGAATTATCTTTACATTTTAAAGTTTTGATGCATTAGATTCTAAGCTGTATACAGAAGATGCCGTTTAACGCGATTGCGGTTAATGTTATCATTCTGATAATTTATTTAAGATTGTACAGAGCTTCCAAGAATTATCTTTACATTTTAAAGTTTTGATGCATTAGATTCTAAGCTGTATACAGAAGGTGCCGTTTAACGCGATTGCGGTTAATGTTATCATTCTGATAATTTATTTAAGATTGTACAGAGTTCCCACGAATTATTTTTACAATTTAAAGTTTTAATGCATTAGATTCTAAAGCTGTATGCATAAGACGCCGCTTAATGTGATTGCGGTTAATTTTATCATTCGGATATTTTATTTAAGGTTGTACAGAACTCCCGAGAATTATCTTTGCAATTTAAAGTTTTGATGCATTACATTCTAAGCTGTATACAGGAGATGCCGTTTAACGCGATTGCGGTTAAAGTTATCATTATGATATTTTATTTAAGATCTTCCAAGAATTATTTCATTTGATCAGAGCTCCCAAGAATTATTTTTGGAATTTCAAGTTTTAATGCATTAGATTCTAAAGCTGTATGCATAAGACGCCGCTTAATGTGATTGCGGTTAATTTTATCACTCGGATATTTTATTTAAGGTTGTACAGAACTCCCAAGAATTATCTTTACATTTTAAAGTTTTAATGCATTAGATTCTAAGCTGTATACAGAAGACGCCGTTTAACGCGATTGTGGTTAATGTTATCATTGTGAAATTTTATTTAAGATTGTGCAGAGCTCCCAAGAATTATCTTTGGAATTTAAACTTTTGATGCATTAGATTCTAAGCTGCATACAGAAGACGCCGTTTAACGCGATTGCGATTAATGTTATCATTCTGATATTTTATTTAAGATTGTACAGAGCTCCCACGAATTATTTTTACAATTTAAAGTTTTAATGCATTAGATTCTAAAGCTGTATGCATAAGACGCCGCTTAATGCGATTGCGGTTAATTTTATCATTCGGATATTTTATTTAAGGTTGTACAGAGCTCCCAAGAATTATCTTTACATTTTAAAGCTTTAATGCATTAGATTCTAAGCCGTATATAGAAGACGCCGCTTAATGCGTTTGCGGTTAATGTTATCATTGGGATATTTTATTTCAGATTGTACATAGCTACCAAGAATTATTTTTACAATTTAAAGTTTTAATGCATTAAATTCTAAAGCTGTATACATAAGACGCCGCTTAATGCGATTGCGGTTAATATTATCATTCGGATATTTTATTTAAGGTTTTACAGAGCTTCCAAAAATTATCTTTGCAATTTAAAGTTTTGATGCATTAGATACTAAGCTGTATACAGAAGATGCCGTTCAACGGGATTGCGGTTAATGTTATCATTCTTATATTCTATTTAAGATTGTACAGAGCTCCCAAGAATTATCTTTACATTTTAAAGTTTTGATGCATTAGATTCTAAGCTGTATACAGAAGATGCCGTTTAACGCGATTGCGGTTAATGTTATCATTCTGATAATTTATTTAAGATTGTACAGAGCTTCCAAGAATTATCTTTACATTTTAAAGTTTTGATGCATTAGATTCTAAGCTGTATACAGAAGATGCCGTTTAACGCGATTGCGGTTAATGTTATCATTCTGATAATTTATTTAAGATTGTACAGAGCTCCCACGAATTATTTTTACAATTTAAAGTTTTAATGCATTAGATTCTAAAGCTGTATGCATAAGACGCCGCTTAATGTGATTGCGGTTAATTTTATCATTCGGATATTTTATTTAAGGTTGTACAGAACTCCCGAGAATTATCTTTGCAATTTAAAGTTTTGATGCATTACATTCTAAGCTGTATACAGGAGATGCCGTTTAACGCGATTGCGGTTAAAGTTATCATTCTGATATTTTATTTAAGATCTTCCAAGAATTATTTCATTTGATCAGAGCTCCCAAGAATTATTTTTGGAATTTCAAGTTTTAATGCATTAGATTCTAAAGCTGTATTCATAAGACGCCGCTTAATGTGATTGCGGTTAATTTTATCACTCGGATATTTTATTTAAGGTTGTACTGAACTCCCAAGAATTATCTTTACATTTTAAAGTTTTAATGCATTAGATTTTAAGCTGTATACAGAAGACGCCGTTTAACGCGATTGCGGTTAATGTTATCATTGTGAAATTTTATTTAAGATTGTGCAGAGCTCCCAAGAATTATCTTTGGAATTTAAACTTTTGATGCATTAGATTCTAAGCTGCATACAGAAGACGCCGTTTAACGCGATTGCGATTAATGTTATCATTCTGATATTTTATTTAAGATTGTACAGAGCTCCCACGAATTATTTTTACAATTTAAAGTTTTAATGCATTAGATTCTAAAGCTGTATGCATAAGACGCCGCTTAATGCGATTGCGGTTAATTTTATCATTCGGATATTTTATTTAAGGTTGTACAGAGCTCCCAAGAATTATCTTTACATTTTAAAGCTTTAATGCATTAGATTCTAAGCCGTATATAGAAGATGCCGCTTAATGCGTTTGCGGTAAATGTTATCATTGGGATATTTTATTTCAGATTGTACATAGCTACCAAGAATTATTTTTACAATTTAAAGTTTTAATGCATTAAATTCTAAATCTGTATATATAAGACGCCGCTTAATGCGATTGCGGTTAATATTATCATTCGGATATTTTATTTAAGGTTTTACAGAGCTTCCAAAAATTATCTTTGCAATTTAAAGTTTTGATGCATTAGATAATAAGCTGTATACAGAAGATGCCGTTCAACGCGATTGCGGTTAATGTTATCATTCTTATATTCTATTTAAGATTGTACAGAGCTTCCAAGAATTATCTTTACATCTTAAAGTTTTGATGCATTAGATTCTAAGCTGTATACAGAAGATGCCGTTTAACGCGATTGCGGTTAATGTTATCATTCTGATAATTTATTTAAGATTGTACAGAGCTCCCAAGAATTAACTTTGCAATTTAAAGTTTTGATGCATTACATTCTAAGCTGTATACAGGAGATGCCGTTTAACGCGATTGCGGTTAAAGTTATCATTATGATATTTTATTTAAGATCTTCCAAGAATTATTTCATTTGATCAGAGCTCCCAAGAATTATTTTTGGAATTTCAAGTTTTAATGCATTAGATTCTAAAGCTGTATGCATAAGACGCCGCTTAATGTGATTGCGGTTAATTTTATCACTCGGATATTTTATTTAAGGTTGTACAGAACTCCCAAGAATTATCTTTACATTTTAAAGTTTTAATGCATTAGATTCTAAGCTGTATACAGAAGACGCCGTTTAACGCGATTGCGGTTAATGTTATCATTGTGAAATTTTATTTAAGATTGTGCAGAGCTCCCAAGAATTATCTTTGGAATTTAAACTTTTGATGCATTAGATTCTAAGCTGCATACAGAAGACGCCGTTTAACGCGATTGCGATTAATGTTATCATTCTCATATTTTATTTAAGATTGTACAGAGCTCCCACGAATTATTTTTACAATTTAAAGTTTTAATGCATTAGATTCTAAAGCTGTATGCATAAGACGCCGCTTAATGCGATTGCGGTTAATTTTATCATTCGGATATTTTATTTAAGGTTGTACAGAGCTCCCAAGAATTATCTTTACATTTTAAAGCTTTAATGCATTAGATTCTAAGCCGTATATAGAAGACGCCGCTTAATGCGTTTGCGGTTAATGTTATCATTGGGATATTTTATTTCAGATTGTACATAGCTACCAAGAATTATTTTTACAATTTAAATTTTTAATGCATTAAATTCTAAAGCTGTATACATAAGACGCCGCTTAATGCGATTGCGGTTAATATTATCATTCGGATATTTTATTTAAGGTTTTACAGAGCTTCCAAAAATTATCTTTGCAATTTAAAGTTTTGATGCATTAGATACTAAGCTGTATACAGAAGATGCCGTTAAACGCGATTGCGGTTAATGTTATCATTCTTATATTCTATTTAAGATTGTACAGAGCTCCCAAGAATTATCTTTACATTTTAAAGTTTTGATGCATTAGATTCTAAGCTGTATACAGAAGATGCCGTTTAACGCGATTGCGGTTAATGTTATCATTCTGATAATTTATTTAAGATTGTACAGAGCTTCCAAGAATTATCTTTACATTTTAAAGTTTTGATGCATTAGATTCTAAGCTGTATACAGAAGGTGCCGTTTAACGCGATTGCGGTTAATGTTATCATTCTGATAATTTATTTAAGATTGTACAGAGTTCCCACGAATTATTTTTACAATTTAAAGTTTTAATGCATTAGATTCTAAAGCTGTATGCATAAGACGCCGCTTAATGTGATTGCGGTTAATTTTATCATTCGGATATTTTATTTAAGGTTGTACAGAACTCCCGAGAATTATCTTTGCAATTTAAAGTTTTGATGCATTACATTCTAAGCTGTATACAGGAGATGCCGTTTAACGCGATTGCGGTTAAAGTTATCATTATGATATTTTATTTAAGATCTTCCAAGAATTATTTCATTTGATCAGAGCTCCCAAGAATTATTTTTGGAATTTCAAGTTTTAATGCATTAGATTCTAAAGCTGTATGCATAAGACGCCGCTTAATGTGATTGCGGTTAATTTTATCACTCGGATATTTTATTTAAGGTTGTACAGAACTCCCAAGAATTATCTTTACATTTTAAAGTTTTAATGCATTAGATTCTAAGCTGTATACAGAAGACGCCGTTTAACGCGATTGTGGTTAATGTTATCATTGTGAAATTTTATTTAAGATTGTGCAGAGCTCCCAAGAATTATCTTTGGAATTTAAACTTTTGATGCATTAGATTCTAAGCTGCATACAGAAGACGCCGTTTAACGCGATTGCGATTAATGTTATCATTCTGATATTTTATTTAAGATTGTACAGAGCTCCCACGAATTATTTTTACAATTTAAAGTTTTAATGCATTAGATTCTAAAGCTGTATGCATAAGACGCCGCTTAATGCGATTGCGGTTAATTTTATCATTCGGATATTTTATTTAAGGTTGTACAGAGCTCCCAAGAATTATCTTTACATTTTAAAGCTTTAATGCATTAGATTCTAAGCCGTATATAGAAGACGCCGCTTAATGCGTTTGCGGTTAATGTTATCATTGGGATATTTTATTTCAGATTGTACATAGCTACCAAGAATTATTTTTACAATTTAAAGTTTTAATGCATTAAATTCTAAAGCTGTATACATAAGACGCCGCTTAATGCGATTGCGGTTAATATTATCATTCGGATATTTTATTTAAGGTTTTACAGAGCTTCCAAAAATTATCTTTGCAATTTAAAGTTTTGATGCATTAGATACTAAGCTGTATACAGAAGATGCCGTTCAACGGGATTGCGGTTAATGTTATCATTCTTATATTCTATTTAAGATTGTACAGAGCTCCCAAGAATTATCTTTACATTTTAAAGTTTTGATGCATTAGATTCTAAGCTGTATACAGAAGATGCCGTTTAACGCGATTGCGGTTAATGTTATCATTCTGATAATTTATTTAAGATTGTACAGAGCTTCCAAGAATTATCTTTACATTTTAAAGTTTTGATGCATTAGATTCTAAGCTGTATACAGAAGATGCCGTTTAACGCGATTGCGGTTAATGTTATCATTCTGATAATTTATTTAAGATTGTACAGAGCTCCCACGAATTATTTTTACAATTTAAAGTTTTAATGCATTAGATTCTAAAGCTGTATGCATAAGACGCCGCTTAATGTGATTGCGGTTAATTTTATCATTCGGATATTTTATTTAAGGTTGTACAGAACTCCCGAGAATTATCTTTGCAATTTAAAGTTTTGATGCATTACATTCTAAGCTGTATACAGGAGATGCCGTTTAACGCGATTGCGGTTAAAGTTATCATTCTGATATTTTATTTAAGATCTTCCAAGAATTATTTCATTTGATCAGAGCTCCCAAGAATTATTTTTGGAATTTCAAGTTTTAATGCATTAGATTCTAAAGCTGTATGCATAAGACGCCGCTTAATGTGATTGCGGTTAATTTTATCACTCGGATATTTTATTTAAGGTTGTACTGAACTCCCAAGAATTATCTTTACATTTTAAAGTTTTAATGCATTAGATTTTAAGCTGTATACAGAAGACGCCGTTTAACGCGATTGCGGTTAATGTTATCATTGTGAAATTTTATTTAAGATTGTGCAGAGCTCCCAAGAATTATCTTTGGAATTTAAACTTTTGATGCATTAGATTCTAAGCTGCATACAGAAGACGCCGTTTAACGCGATTGCGATTAATGTTATCATTCTGATATTTTATTTAAGATTGTACAGAGCTCCCACGAATTATTTTTACAATTTAAAGTTTTAATGCATTAGATTCTAAAGCTGTATGCATAAGACGCCGCTTAATGCGATTGCGGTTAATTTTATCATTCGGATATTTTATTTAAGGTTGTACAGAGCTCCCAAGAATTATCTTTACATTTTAAAGCTTTAATGCATTAGATTCTAAGCCGTATATAGAAGACGCCGCTTAATGCGTTTGCGGTAAATGTTATCATTGGGATATTTTATTTCAGATTGTACATAGCTACCAAGAATTATTTTTACAATTTAAAGTTTTAATGCATTAAATTCTAAATCTGTATATATAAGACGCCGCTTAATGCGATTGCGGTTAATATTATCATTCGGATATTTTATTTAAGGTTTTACAGAGCTTCCAAAAATTATCTTTGCAATTTAAAGTTTTGATGCATTAGATACTAAGCTGTATACAGAAGATGCCGTTCAACGCGATTGCGGTTAATGTTATCATTCTTATATTCTATTTAAGATTGTACAGAGCTTCCAAGAATTATCTTTACATTTTAAAGTTTTGATGCATTAGATTCTAAGCTGTATACAGAAGATGCCGTTTAACGCGATTGCGGTTAATGTTATCATTCTGATAATTTATTTAAGATTGTACAGAGCTCCCAAGAATTAACTTTGCAATTTAAAGTTTTGATGCATTAGATTCTAAGCTGTATACAGAAGATGCCGTTTAACGCGATTGCGGTTAATGTTATCATTCTGATAATTTATTTAAGATTGTACAGAGCTCCCACGAATTATTTTTACAATTTAAAATTTTAATGCTTTAGATTCTAAAGCTGTATGCATAAGACGCCGCTTAATGAGATTGCGGTTAATTTTATCATTCGGATATTTTATTTAAGGTTGTACAGAACTCCCGAGAATTATCTTTACATTTTAAAGTTTTAATGCATTAGATTCTAAAGCTGTATACATAAGACGACGCTTAATGCGATTGCGGTTCATGTTATCGTTCGGATATTTTATTTAAGGTTGTACAGAGCTTCCAAGAATTATCTTTACATTTTAAAGTTTTGATGCATTAGATTCTAAGCTGTATACAGAAGATGCCGTTTAACGCGATTGCGGTTAATGTTATCATTCTGATAATTTATTTAAGATTGTACTGAGCTCCCACGAATTATTTTTACAATTTAAAGTTTTAATGCATTAGATTCTAAAGCTGTATGCATAAGACGCCGCTTAATGCGATTGCGGTTAATTTTATAATTCGGATATTTTATTTAAGGTTGTGCAGAGCTCCCAAGAATTATCTTTACATTTTAAAGTTTTAATGCATTAGATTCTAAGCCGTATATAGAAGACGCCGTTTAACGCGATTGCGGTTAATGTTATCATTCTGAAATTTTATTTAAGATTGTACCGAGCTCCCAAGAATTATTTTTACAATTTAAAGTTTTAATGCATTATATTCTAAAACTGTATACAGAAGGTGCCGTTCAACACGATTGCGGTTAATGTTATCATTCTTATATTCTATTTCAGATTGTACATAGCTCCCAAGAATTATTTTTGCAATTTAAATTTTTAATGCATTAGATTCTAAGCCGTAAATAGAAGACGCCGCTTAAAGCGATTGCGGTTAATGTTATCATTCGGATATTTTATATAAGGTTGTACAGAGCTCCCACGAATTATTTTTACAATTTAAAGTTTTAATGCATTAGATTCTAAAGCTGTATGCATAAGACGCCGCTTAATGCGATTGCGGTTAATTTTATCATTCGGATATTTTATTTAAGGTTGTACAGAGCTCCCAAGAATTATCTTTACATTTTAAAGTTTTAATGCATTAGATTCTAAGCTGTGTTCAGAAGACGCCGTTTAACGCGATTGCGGTTAATGTTATCATTCTGATATTTTATTTAAGATTGTACAGAGTTCCCACGAATTATTTTTACAATTTAAAGTTTTAATGCATTAGATTCTAAAGCTGTATGCATAAGACGCCGCTTAATGCGATTGCGGTTAATTTTATCATTCGGATATTTTATTTAAGGTTGTACAGAGCTCCCAAGAATTATCTTTACATTTTAAAGTTTTAATGCATTAGATTCTAAGCCGTATATAGAAGACGCCGCTTCATGCGTTTGCGGTTAATGTTATCATTGGGATATTTTATTTCAGATTGTACATAGCTACCAAGAATTATTTTTACAATTTAAAGTTTTAATGCATTAGATTCTAAAGCTGTATACATAAGACGCCGCTTAATGCGATTGCGGTTAATATTATCATTCGGATATTTTATTTAAGGTTTTACAGAGCTTCCAAAAATTATCTTTGCAATTTAAAGTTTTGATGCATTAGATACTAAGCTGTATACAGAAGATGCCGTTCAACGCGATTGCGGTTAATATTATCATTCTTATATTCTATTTAAGATTGTACAGAGCTCCCAAGAATTATCTTTGCAATTTAAAGTTTTGATGCATTAGATTCTAAGCTGTATACAGAAGACGCCGTTTAACGCGATTGCGGTTAAAGTTATCATTCTGAAATTTTATTTAAGATTGTACAGAGCTCCCAAGAATTATCTTTGGAATTTAAAGTTTTGATGCATTAGATACTAAGCTGTATACAGAAGATGCCGTTCAACGGGATTGCGGTTAATGTTATCATTCTTATATTCTATTTAAGATTGTACAGAGCTCCCAAGAATTATCTTTACATTTTAAAGTTTTGATGCATTAGATTCTAAGCTGTATACAGAAGACGCCGTTTAACGCGATTGCGGTTAATGTTATCATTCTGATAATTTATTTAAGATTGTACAGAGCTTCCAAGAATTATCTTTACATTTTAAAGTTTTGATGCATTAGATTCTAAGCTGTATACAGAAGATGCCGTTTAACGCGATTGCGGTTAATGTTATCATTCTGATAATTTATTTAAGATTGTACAGAGCTCCCACGAATTATTTTTACAATTTAAAGTTTTAATGCATTAGATTCTAAAGCTGTATGCATAAGACGCCGCTTAATGTGATTGCGGTTAATTTTATCACTCGGATATTTTATTTAAGGTTGTACAGAACTCCCAAGAATTATCTTTACATTTTAAAGTTTTAATGCATTAGATTCTAAGCTGTGTACAGAAGACGCCGTTTAACGCGATTGCGGTTAATGTTATCATTGTGAAATTTTATTTAAGATTGTGCAGAGCTCCCAAGAATTATCTTTGGAATTTAAACTTTTGATGCATTAGATTCTAAGCTGCATACAGAAGACGCCGTTTAACGCGATTGCGATTAATGTTATCATTCTCATATTTTATTTAAGATTGTACAGAGCTCCCACGAATTATTTTTACAATTTAAAGTTTTAATGCATTAGATTCTAAAGCTGTATGCATAAGACGCCGCTTAATGCGATTGCGGTTAATTTTATCATTCGGATATTTTATTTAAGGTTGTACAGAGCTCCCAAGAATTATCTTTACATTTTAAAGCTTTAATGCATTAGATCCTAAGCCGTATATAGAAGACGCCGCTTAATGCGTTTGCGGTTAATGTTATCATTGGGATATTTTATTTCAGATTGTACATAGCTACCAAGAATTATTTTTACAATTTAAATTTTTAATGCATTAAATTCTAAAGCTGTATACATAAGACGCCGCTTAATGCGATTGCGGTTAATATTATCATTCGGATATTTTATTTAAGGTTTTACAGAGCTTCCAAAAATTATCTTTGCAATTTAAAGTTTTGATGCATTAGATACTAAGCTGTATACAGAAGATGCCGTTAAACGCGATTGCGGTTAATGTTATCATTCTTATATTCTATTTAAGATTGTACAGAGCTCCCAAGAATTATCTTTACATTTTAAAGTTTTGATGCATTAGATTCTAAGCTGTATACAGAAGATGCCGTTTAACGCGATTGCGGTTAATGTTATCATTCTGATAATTTATTTAAGATTGTACAGAGCTTCCAAGAATTATCTTTACATTTTAAAGTTTTGATGCATTAGATTCTAAGCTGTATACAGAAGGTGCCGTTTAACGCGATTGCGGTTAATGTTATCATTCTGATAATTTATTTAAGATTGTAAAGAGTTCCCACGAATTATTTTTACAATTTAAAGTTTTAATGCATTAGATTCTAAAGCTGTATGCATAAGACGCCGCTTAATGTGATTGCGGTTAATTTTATCATTCGGATATTTTATTTAAGGTTGTACAGAACTCCCGAGAATTATCTTTGCAATTTAAAGTTTTGATGCATTACATTCTAAGCTGTATACAGGAGATGCCGTTTAACGCGATTGCGGTTAAAGTTATCATTATGATATTTTATTTAAGATCTTCCAAGAATTATTTCATTTGATCAGAGCTCCCAAGAATTATTTTTGGAATTTCAAGTTTTAATGCATTAGATTCTAAAGCTGTATGCATAAGACGCCGCTTAATGTGATTGCGGTTAATTTTATCACTCGGATATTTTATTTAAGGTTGTACAGAACTCCCAAGAATTATCTTTACATTTTAAAGTTTTAATGCATTAGATTCTAAGCTGTATACAGAAGACGCCGTTTAACGCGATTGTGGTTAATGTTATCATTGTGAAATTTTATTTAAGATTGTGCAGAGCTCCCAAGAATTATCTTTGGAATTTAAACTTTTGATGCATTAGATTCTAAGCTGCATACAGAAGACGCCGTTTAACGCGATTGCGATTAATGTTATCATTCTGATATTTTATTTAAGATTGTACAGAGCTCCCACGAATTATTTTTACAATTTAAAGTTTTAATGCATTAGATTCTAAAGCTGTATGCATAAGACGCCGCTTAATGCGATTGCGGTTAATTTTATCATTCGGATATTTTATTTAAGGTTGTACAGAGCTCCCAAGAATTATCTTTACATTTTAAAGCTTTAATGCATTAGATTCTAAGCCGTATATAGAAGACGCCGCTTAATGCGTTTGCGGTTAATGTTATCATCGGGATATTTTATTTCAGATTGTACATAGCTACCAAGAATTATTTTTACAATTTAAAGTTTTAATGCATTAAATTCTAAAGCTGTATACATAAGACGCCGCTTAATGCGATTGCGGTTAATATTATCATTCGGATATTTTATTTAAGGTTTTACAGAGCTTCCAAAAATTATCTTTGCAATTTAAAGTTTTGATGCATTAGATACTAAGCTGTATACAGAAGATGCCGTTCAACGGGATTGCGGTTAATGTTATCATTCTTATATTCTATTTAAGATTGTACAGAGCTCCCAAGACTTATCTTTACATTTTAAAGTTTTGATGCATTAGATTCTAAGCTGTATACAGAAGATGCCGTTTAACGCGATTGCGGTTAATGTTATCATTCTGATAATTTATTTAAGATTGTACAGAGCTTCCAAGAATTATCTTTACATTTTAAAGTTTTGATGCATTAGATTCTAAGCTGTATACAGAAGATGCCGTTTAACGCGATTGCGGTTAATGTTATCATTCTGATAATTTATTTAAGATTGTACAGAGCTCCCACGAATTATTTTTACAATTTAAAGTTTTAATGCATTAGATTCTAAAGCTGTATGCATAAGACGCCGCTTAATGTGATTGCGGTTAATTTTATCATTCGGATATTTTATTTAAGGTTGTACAGAACTCCCGAGAATTATCTTTGCAATTTAAAGTTTTGATGCATTACATTCTAAGCTGTATACAGGAGATGCCGTTTAACGCGATTGCGGTTAAAGTTATCATTCTGATATTTTATTTAAGATCTTCCAAGAATTATTTCATTTGATCAGAGCTCCCAAGAATTATTTTTGGAATTTCAAGTTTTAATGCATTAGATTCTAAAGCTGTATGCATAAGACGCCGCTTAATGTGATTGCGGTTAATTTTATCACTCGGATATTTTATTTAAGGTTGTACAGAACTCCCAAGAATTATCTTTACATTTTAAAGTTTTAATGCATTAGATTCTAAGCTGTATACAGAAGACGCCGTTTAACGCGATTGTGGTTAATGTTATCATTGTGAAATTTTATTTAAGATTGTGCAGAGCTCCCAAGAATTATCTTTGGAATTTAAACTTTTGATGCATTAGATTCTAAGCTGCATACAGAAGACGCCGTTTAACGCGATTGCGATTAATGTTATCATTCTGATATTTTATTTAAGATTGTACAGAGCTCCCACGAATTATTTTTACAATTTAAAGTTTTAATGCATTAGATTCTAAAGCTGTATGCATAAGACGCCGCTTAATGCGATTGCGGTTAATTTTATCATTCGGATATTTTATTTAAGGTTGTACAGAGCTCCCAAGAATTATCTTTACATTTTAAAGCTTTAATGCATTAGATTCTAAGCCGTATATAGAAGACGCCGCTTAATGCGTTTGCGGTTAATGTTATCATCGGGATATTTTATTTCAGATTGTACATAGCTACCAAGAATTATTTTTACAATTTAAAGTTTTAATGCATTAAATTCTAAAGCTGTATACATAAGACGCCGCTTAATGCGATTGCGGTTAATATTATCATTCGGATATTTTATTTAAGGTTTTACAGAGCTTCCAAAAATTATCTTTGCAATTTAAAGTTTTGATGCATTAGATACTAAGCTGTATACAGAAGATGCCGTTCAACGGGATTGCGGTTAATGTTATCATTCTTATATTCTATTTAAGATTGTACAGAGCTCCCAAGACTTATCTTTACATTTTAAAGTTTTGATGCATTAGATTCTAAGCTGTATACAGAAGATGCCGTTTAACGCGATTGCGGTTAATGTTATCATTCTGATAATTTATTTAAGATTGTACAGAGCTTCCAAGAATTATCTTTACATTTTAAAGTTTTGATGCATTAGATTCTAAGCTGTATACAGAAGATGCCGTTTAACGCGATTGCGGTTAATGTTATCATTCTGATAATTTATTTAAGATTGTACAGAGCTCCCACGAATTATTTTTACAATTTAAAGTTTTAATGCATTAGATTCTAAAGCTGTATGCATAAGACGCCGCTTAATGTGATTGCGGTTAATTTTATCATTCGGATATTTTATTTAAGGTTGTACAGAACTCCCGAGAATTATCTTTGCAATTTAAAGTTTTGATGCATTACATTCTAAGCTGTATACAGGAGATGCCGTTTAACGCGATTGCGGTTAAAGTTATCATTCTGATATTTTATTTAAGATCTTCCAAGAATTATTTCATTTGATCAGAGCTCCCAAGAATTATTTTTGGAATTTCAAGTTTTAATGCATTAGATTCTAAAGCTGTATGCATAAGACGCCGCTTAATGTGATTGCGGTTAATTTTATCACTCGGATATTTTATTTAAGGTTGTACTGAACTCCCAAGAATTATCTTTACATTTTAAAGTTTTAATTCATTAGATTCTAAGCTGTATACAGAAGACGCCGTTTAACGCGATTGCGGTTAATGTTATCATTGTGAAATTTTATTTAAGATTGTGCAGAGCTCCCAAGAATTATCTTTGGAATTTAAACTTTTGATGCATTAGATTCTAAGCTGCATACAGAAGACGCCGTTTAACGCGATTGCGATTAATGTTATCATTCTGATATTTTATTTAAGATTGTACAGAGCTCCCACGAATTATTTTTACAATTTAAAGTTTTAATGCATTAGATTCTAAAGCTGTATGCATAAGACGCCGCTTAATGCGATTGCGGTTAATTTTATCATTCGGATATTTTATTTAAGGTTGTACAGAGCTCCCAAGAATTATCTTTACATTTTAAAGCTTTAATGCATTAGATTCTAAGCCGTATATAGAAGACGCCGCTTAATGCGTTTGCGGTTAATGTTATCATTGGGATATTTTATTTCAGATTGTACATAGCTACCAAGAATTATTTTTACAATTTAAAGTTTTAATGCATTAAATTCTAAATCTGTATATATAAGACGCCGCTTAATGCGATTGCGGTTAATATTATCATTCGGATATTTTATTTAAGGTTTTACAGAGCTTCCAAAAATTATCTTTGCAATTTAAAGTTTTGATGCATTAGATACTAAGCTGTATACAGAAGATGCCGTTCAACGCGATTGCGGTTAATGTTATCATTCTTATATTCTATTTAAGATTGTACAGAGCTTCCAAGAATTATCTTTACATTTTAAAGTTTTGATGCATTAGATTCTAAGCTGTATACAGAAGATGCCGTTTAACGCGATTGCGGTTAATGTTATCATTCTGATAATTTATTTAAGATTGTACAGAGCTCCCAAGAATTAACTTTGCAATTTAAAGTTTTGATGCATTAGATTCTAAGCTGTATACAGAAGATGCCGTTTAACGCGATTGCGGTTAATGTTATCATTCTGATAATTTATTTAAGATTGTACAGAGCTCCCACGAATTATTTTTACAATTTAAAATTTTAATGCTTTAGATTCTAAAGCTGTATGCATAAGACGCCGCTTAATGAGATTGCGGTTAATTTTATCATTCGGATATTTTATTTAAGGTTGTACAGAACTCCCGAGAATTATCTTTACATTTTAAAGTTTTGATGCATTAGATTCTAAGCTGTATACAGAAGACGCCGTTTAACGCGATTGCGGTTAATGTTATCATTGTGAAATTTTATTTAAGATTGTGCAGAGCTCCCAAGAATTATCTTTGGAATTTAAACTTTTGATGCATTAGATTCTAAGCTGCATACAGAAGACGCCGTTTAACGCGATTGCGATTAATGTTATCATTCTGATATTTTATTTAAGATTGTACAGAGCTCCCACGAATTATTTTTACAATTTAAAGTTTTAATGCATTAGATTCTAAAGCTGTATGCATAAGACGCCGCTTAATGCGATTGCGGTTAATTTTATCATTCGGATATTTTATTTAAGGTTGTACAGAGCTCCCAAGAATTATCTTTACATTTTAAAGCTTTAATGCATTAGATTCTAAGCCGTATATAGAAGACGCCGCTTAATGCGTTTGCGGTTAATGTTATCATTGGGATATTTTATTTCAGATTGTACATAGCTACCAAGAATTATTTTTACAATTTAAAGTTTTAATGCATTAAATTCTAAAGCTGTATACATAAGACGCCGCTTAATGAGATTGCGGTTAATTTTATCATTCGGATATTTTATTTAAGGTTGTACAGAACTCCCGAGAATTATCTTTGCAATTTAAAATTTTGATGCATTACATTCTAAGCTGTATACAGGAGATGCCGTTTAACGCGATTGCGGTTAAAGTTATCATTCTGATATTTTATTTAAGATCTTCCAAGAATTATTTCATTTGATCAGAGCTCCCAAGAATTATTTTTGGAATTTCAAGTTTTAATGCATTAGATTCTAAAGCTGTATGCATAAGACGCCGCTTAATGCGATTGCGGTTAATTTTATCATTCGGATATTTTATTTAAGGTTGTACAGAGCTCCCAAGAATTATCTTTACATTTTAAAGCTTTAATGCATTAGATTCTAAGCCGTATATAGAAGACGCCGCTTAATGCGTTTGCGGTTAAAGTTATCATTCTGATATTTTATTTAAGATCTTCCAAGAATTATTTCATTTGATCAGAGCTCCCAAGAATTATTTTTGGAATTTCAAGTTTTAATGCATTAGATTCTAAAGCTGTATGCATAAGATGCCGTTTAACGCGATTGCGGTTAATGTTATCATTCAGATATTTTATTTAAGATTGTACAGAGCTCCCACGAATTATTTTTACAATTTAAAGTTTTAATGCATTAGATTCTAAAGCTGTATGCATAAGACGCCGCTTAATGCGATTGCGGTTAATTTTATCATTCGGATATTTTATTTAAGGTTGTACAGAGCTCCCAAGAATTATCTTTACATTTTAAAGCTTTAATGCATTAGATTCTAAGCCGTATATAGAAGACGCCGCTTAATGCGTTTGCGGATAATGTTATCATTGGGATATTTTATTTCAGATTGTACATAGCTCCCAAGAATTATTTTTACAATTTAAAGTTTTAATGCATTAGATTCTAAAGCTGTATACATAAGACGCCGCTTAATGCGATTGCGGTTAATATTATCATTCGGATATTTTATTTAAGGTTGTACAGAGCTTCCAAAAATTATCTTTGCAATTTAAAGTTTTGATGCATTAGATACTAAGCTGTATACAGAAGATGCCGTTCAACGCGATTGCGGTTAATGTTATCATTCTTATATTCTATTTAAGATTGTACAGAGCTCCCAAGAATTATCTTTGCAATTTAGAGTTTTGATGCATTAGATTCTAAGCTGTAAACAAGAGATGCCGTTTAACGCGATTGCGGTTAATGTTATCATTCTGATATTTTATTTAAGATCTCCCAAGGATTATTTCATTTGATCAGAGCTCCCAAGAATTATTTTTGGAATTTCAAGTTTTAATGCATTAGATTCTAAAGCTGTATACATAAGACTCCGCTTAATGCGATTGCGGTTCATGTTATCATTCGGATATTTTATTTAAGGTTGTACAGAGCTTCCAAGAATTATCTTTACATTTTAAAGTTTTGATGCATTAGATTCTAAGCTGTATACAGAAGATGCCGTTTAACGCGATTGCGGTTAATGTTATCATTCTGATAATTTATTTAAGATTGTACAGAGCTCCCACGAATTATTTTTACAATTTAAAGTTTTAATGCATTAGATTCTAAAGCTGTATGCATAAGACGCCGCTTAATGCGATTGCGGTTAATTTTATAATTCGGATATTTTATTTAAGGTTGTGCAGAGCTCCCAAGAGTTATCTTTACATTTTAAAGTTTTAATGCATTAGATTCTAAGCCGTATATAGAAGACGCCGTTTAACGCGATTGCGGTTAATGTTATCATTCTGAAATTTTATTTAAGATTGTACCGAGCTCCCAAGAATTATTTTTACAATTTAAAGTTTTAATGCATTATATTCTGAAACTGTATACAGAAGATGCCGTTCAACACGATTGCGGTTAATGTTATCATTCTTATATTCTATTTCAGATTGTACATAGCTCCCAAGAATTATTTTTGCAATTTAAATTTTTAATGCATTAGATTCTAAGCCGTAAATAGAAGACGCCGCTTAAAGCGATTGCGATTAATGTTATCATTCGGATATTTTATATAAGGTTGTACAGAGCTCCCACGAATTATTTTTACAATTTAAAGTTTTAATGCATTAGATTCTAAAGCTGTATGCATAAGACGCCGCTTAATGCGATTGCGGTTAATTTTATCATTCGGATATTTTATTTAAGGTTGTACAGAGCTCACAAGAATTATCTTTACATTTTAAAGTTTTAATGCATTAGATTCTAAGCTGTGTTCAGAAGACGCCGTTTAACGCGATTGCGGTTAATGTTATCATTCTGATATTTTATTTAAGATTGTACAGAGCTCCCACGAATTATTTTTACAATTTAAAGTTTTAATGCATTAGATTCTAAAGCTGTATGCATAAGACGCCGCTTAATGCGATTGCGGTTAATTTTATCATTCGGATATTTTATTTAAGGTTGTACAGAGCTCCCAAGAATTATCTTTACATTTTAAAGTTTTAATGCATTAGATTCTAAGCCGTATATAGAAGACGCTGCTTCATGCGTTTGCGGTTAATGTTATCATTGGGATATTTTATTTCAGATTGTACATAGCTACCAAGAATTATTTTTACAATTTAAAGTTTTAATGCATTAGATTCTAAAGCTGTATGCATAAGACGCCGCTTAATGCGATTGCGGTTAATTTTATAATTCGGATATTTTATTTAAGGTTGTGCAGAGCTCCCAAGAGTTATCTTTGCAATTTAAAGTTTTGATGCATTAGATACTAAGCTGTATACAGAAGATGCCGTTCAACGCGATTGCGGTTAATGTTATCATTCTTATATTCTATTTAAGATTGTACAGAGCTCCCAAGAATTATCTTTACATTTTAAAGTTTTGATGCATTAGATTCTAAGCTGTATACAGAAGATGCCGTTTAACGCGATTGCGGTTAATGTTATCATTCTGATAATTTATTTAAGATTGTACAGAGCTTCCAAGAATTATCTTTACATTTTAAAGTTTTGATGCATTAGATTCTAAGCTGTATACAGAAGATGCCGTTTAACGCGATTGCGGTTAATGTTATCATTCTGATAATTTATTTAAGATTGTACAGAGCTCCCACGAATTATTTTTACAATTTAAAGTTTTAATGCATTAGA
This sequence comes from Stegodyphus dumicola, assembly GCF_044657685.1. Classification (NCBI taxonomy): domain Eukaryota; kingdom Metazoa; phylum Arthropoda; class Arachnida; order Araneae; family Eresidae; genus Stegodyphus; species Stegodyphus dumicola. Next base: position 158,891,545 of record NC_140770.1, read on the forward strand.
TTCTAAAGCTGTACGCATAAGACGCCGCTTAATGTGATTGCGGTTAATTTTATCATTCGGATATTTTATTTAAGGTTGTACAGAACTCCCGAGAATTATCTTTGCAATTTAAAGTTTTGATGCATTACATTCTAAGCTGCATACAGAAGACGCCGTTTAACGCGATTGCGATTAATGTTATCATTCTGATATTTTATTTAAGATTGTACAGAGCTCCCACGAATTATTTTTACAATTTAAAGTTTTAATGCATTAGATTCTAAAGCTGTATGCATAAGACGCCGCTTAATGTGATTGCGGTTAATATTATCATTCGGATATTTTATTTAAGGTTTTACAGAGCTTCCAAAAATTATCTTTGCAATTTAAAGTTTTGATGCATTAGATACTAAGCTGTATACAGAAGATGCCGTTCAACGCGATTGCGGTTAATGTTATCATTCTTATATTCTATTTAAGATTGTACAGAGCTCCCAAGAATTATTTTTAAAATTTAAAGTTTTAATGCATTAGATTCTAAAGCTGTATACATAAGACGCCGCTTAATGAGATTGCGGTTAATATTATCATTCGGATATTTTATTTAAGTTTGTACAGAGCTTCCAAAAATTATCTTTGCAATTTAAAGTTTTGATGCATTAGATACTAAGCTGTATACAGAAGATGCCGTTCAACGCGATTGCGGTTAATGTTATCATTCTTATATTCTATTTAAGATTGTACACAGCTCCCAAGAATTATCTTTACATTTTAAAGTTTTGATGCATTAGATTCTAAGCTGTATACAGAAGATGCCGTTTAACGCGATTGCGGTTAATGTTATCATTCTGATAATTTACTTAAGATTGTACAGAGCTTCCAAGAATTATCTTTACATTTTAAAGTTTTGATGCATTAGATTCTAAGCTGTATACAGAAGATGCCGTTTAACGCGATTGCGGTTAATGTTATCATTCTGATAATTTATTTAAGATTGTACAGAGCTCCCAAGAATTAACTTTGCAATTTAAAGTTTTGATGCATTAGATTCTAAGCTGTATACAGAAGATGCCGTTTAACGCGGTTGCGGTTAATGTTATCATTCTGATAATTTATTTAAGATTGTGCAGAGCTCCCACGAATTATTTTTACAATTTAAAGTTTTAATGCATTAGATTCTAAAGCTGTATGCATAAGACGCCGCTTAATGAGATTGCGGTTAATTTTATCATTCGGATATTTTATTTAAGGTTGTACAGAACTCCCGAGAATTATCTTTGCAATTTAAAGTTTTGATGCATTACATTCTAAGCTGTATACAGGAGATGCCGTTTAACGCGATTGCGGTTAAAGTTATCATTCTGATATTTTATTTAAGATCTTCCAAGAATTATTTCATTTGATCAGAGCTCCCAAGAATTATTTTTGGAATTTCAAGTTTTAATGCATTAGATTCTAAAGCTGTATGCATAAGACGCTGATTAATGCGATTGCGGTTAATTTTATCATTCGGATATTTTATTTAAGGTTGTACAGAGCTCCCAAGAATTATCTTTACATTTTAAAGCTTTAATGCATTAGATTCTAAGCCGTATATAGAAGACGCCGCTTAATGCGTTTGCGGTTAAAGTTATCATTCTGATATTTTATTTAAGATCTTCCAAGAATTATTTCATTTGATCAGAGCTCCCAAGAATTATTTTTGGAATTTCAAGTTTTAATGCATTAGATTCTAAAGCTGTATGCATAAGATGCCGTTTAACGCGATTGCGGTTAATGTTATCATTCTGATATTTTATTTAAGATTGTACAGAGCTCCCACGAATTATTTTTACAATTTAAAGTTTTAATGCATTAGATTCTAAAGATGTATGCATAAGACACCGCTTAATGCGATTGCGGTTAATTTTATCATTCGGATATTTTATTTAAGGTTGTACAGAGCTCCCAAGAATTATCTTTACATTTTAAAGCTTTAATGCATTAGATTCTAAGCCGTATATAGAAGACGCCGCTTAATGCGTTTGCGGTTAATGTTATCATTGGGATATTTTATTTCAGATTGTACATAGCTCCCAAGAATTATTTTTACAATTTAAAGTTTTAATGCATTAGATTCTAAAGCTGTATACATAAGACGCCGCTTAATGAGATTGCGGTTAATATTATCATTCGGATATTTTATTTAAGGTTGTACAGAGCTTCCAAAAATTATCTTTGCAATTTAAAGTTTTGATGCATTAGATACTAAGCTGTATACAGAAGATGCCGTTCAACGCGATTGCGGTTAATGTTATCATTCTTATATTCTATTTAATATTGTACAGAGCTCCCAAGAATTATCTTTACATTTTAAAGTTTTGATGCAATAGATTCTAAGCTGTATACAGAAGATGCCGTTTAACGCGATTGCGGTTAATGTTATCATTCTGATAATTTATTTAAGATTGTACACAGCTCCCAAGAATTAACTTTGCAATTTAAAGTTTTGATGCATTAGATTCTAAGCTGTATACAGAAGATGCCGTTTAATGCGATTGCGGTTAATTTTATCATTCTGATAATTTATTTAAGATTCTACAGAGCTCCCACGAATTATTTTTACAATTTAAAGTTTTAATGCATTAGATTCTAAAGCTGTATGCATAAGACGCCGCTTAATGAGATTGCGGTTAATTTTATCATTCGGATATTTTATTTAAGGTTGTACAGAACTCCCGAGAATTATCTTTGCAATTTAAAGTTTTGATGCAGTACATTCTAAGCTGTATACAGGAGATGCCGTTTAACGCGATTGCGGTTAAAGTTATCATTCTGATATTTTATTTAAGATCTTCCAAGAATTATTTCATTTGATCAGAGCTCCCAAGAATTATTTTTGGAATGTCAAGTTTTAATGCATTAGATTCTAAAGCTGTATGCATAAGACGCCGCTTAATGTGGTTGCGGTTAATTTTATCACTCGGATATTTTATTTAAGGTTGCACAGAGCTCCCAAGAATTATCTTTACATTTTAAAGTTTTAATGCATTAGATTCTAAGCCGTATATAGAAGACGCCGCTTCATGCGTTTGCGGTTAATGTTATCATTGGGATAATTTATTTCAGATTGTACATAGCTACCAAGAATTATTTTTACAATTTAAAGTTTTAATGCATTAGATTCTAAAGCTGTATACATAAGACGCCGCTTAATGCGATTGCGGTTAATATTATCATTCGGATATTTTATTTAAGGTTTTACAGAGCTTCCAAAAATTATCTTTGCAATTTAAAGTTTTGATGCATTAGATACTAAGCTGTATACAGAAGATGCCGTTCAACGCGATTGCGGTTAATATTATCATTCTTATATTCTATTTAAGATTGTACAGAGCTCCCAAGAATTGTCTTTGCAATTTAAAGTTTTGATGCATTAGATTCTAAGCTGTATACAGAAGACGCCGTTTAACGCGATTGCGGTTAAAGTTATCATTCTGAAATTTTATTTAAGATCGTACAGAGCTCCCAAGAATTATCTTTGCAATTTAAAGTTTTGATGCATTAGATACTAAGCTGAATACAGAAGATGCCGTTTAACGCGATTGCGGTTAATGTTATCATTCTGATAATTTATTTAAGATTGTACAGAGCTCCCACGAATTATTTTTACAATTTAAAGTTTTAATGCATTAGATTCTAAAGCTGTACGCATAAGACGCCGCTTAATGTGATTGCGGTTAATTTTATCATTCGGATATTTTATTTAAGGTTGTACAGAACTCCCGAGAATTATCTTTGCAATTTAAAGTTTTGATGCATTACATTCTAAGCTGTATACAGGAGATGCCGTTTAACGCGATTGCGGTTAAAGTTATCATTCTGATATTTTATTTAAGATCTTCCAAGAATTATTTCATTTGATCAGAGCTCCCAAGAATTATTTTTGGAATTTCAAGTTTTAATGCATTAGATTCTAAAGCTGTATGCATAAGACGCCGCTTAATGTGATTGCGGTTAATTTTATCACTCGGATATTTTATTTAAGGTTGTACAGAACTCCCAAGAATTATCTTTACATTTTAAAGTTTTAATGCATTAGATTCTAAGCTGTATACAGAAGACGCCGTTTAACGCGATTGCGGTTAATGTTATCATTGTGAAATTTTATTTAAGATTGTACAGAGCTCCCACGAATTATTTTTACAATTTAAAGTTTTAATGCATTAGATTCTAAAGCTGTATGCATAAGACGCCGCTTAATGTGATTGCGGTTAATATTATCATTCGGATATTTTATTTAAGGTTTTACAGAGCTTCCAAAAATTATCTTTGCAATTTAAAGTTTTGATGCATTAGATACTAAGCTGTATACAGAAGACGCCGTTTAACGCGATTGCGATTAATGTTATCATTCTGATATTTTATTTAAGATTGTACAGAGCTCCCACGAATTATTTTTACAATTTAAAGTTTTAATGCATTAGATTCTAAAGCTGTATGCATAAGACGCCGCTTAATGTGATTGCGGTTAATGTTATCATTCTGATAATTTATTTAAGATTGTACAGAGCTCCCAAGAATTATCTTTGCAATTTAGAGTTTTGATGCATTAGATTCTAAGCTGTAAACAAGAGATGCCGTTTAACGCGATTGCGGTTAATGTTATCATTCTGATATTTTATTTAAGATCTCCCAAGGATTATTTCATTTGATCAGAGCTCCCAAGAATTATTTTTGGAATTTCAAGTTTTAATGCATTAGATTCTAAAGCTGTATACATAAGACTCCGCTTAATGCGATTGCGGTTCATGTTATCATTCGGATATTTTATTTAAGGTTGTACAGAGCTTCCAAGAATTATCTTTACATTTTAAAGTTTTGATGCATTAGATTCTAAGCTGTATACAGAAGATGCCGTTTAACGCGATTGCGGTTAATGTTATCATTCTGATAATTTATTTAAGATTGTACAGAGCTCCCACGAATTATTTTTACAATTTAAAGTTTTAATGCATTAGATTCTAAAGCTGTATGCATAAGACGCCGCTTAATGCGATTGCGGTTAATTTTATAATTCGGATATTTTATTTAAGGTTGTGCAGAGCTCCCAAGAGTTATCTTTACATTTTAAAGTTTTAATGCATTAGATTCTAAGCCGTATATAGAAGACGCCGTTTAACGCGATTGCGGTTAATGTTATCATTCTGAAATTTTATTTAAGATTGTACCGAGCTCCCAAGAATTATTTTTACAATTTAAAGTTTTAATGCATTATATTCTAAAACTGTATACAGAAGATGCCGTTCAACACGATTGCGGTTAATGTTATCATTCTTATATTCTATTTCAGATTGTACATAGCTCCCAAGAATTATTTTTGCAATTTAAATTTTTAATGCATTAGATTCTAAGCCGTAAATAGAAGACGCCGCTTAAAGCGATTGCGATTAATGTTATCATTCGGATATTTTATATGAGGTTGTACAGAGCTCCCACGAATTATTTTTACAATTTAAAGTTTTAATGCATTAGATTCTAAAGCTGTATGCATAAGACGCCGCTTAATGCGATTGCGGTTAATTTTATCATTCGGATATTTTATTTAAGGTTGTACAGAGCTCACAAGAATTATCTTTGCAATTTAAAGTTTTGATGCATTAGATAGTAAGCTGTATACATAAGATGCCGCTCAACGCGATTGCTGTTAATGTTATCATTCTGATATTCTATTTAAGATTGTACAGAGCTCCCAAGAATTATCTTTGCAATTTAAAATTTTGATGCATTAGATTCTAAGCTGTATACAGAAGACGCCGTTTAACGCGATTGCGGTTAATGTTATCATTCTGAAATTTTATTTAAGATTGTACAGAGCTCCCAAGAATTATCTTTGCAATTTAAACTTTTGATGCATTAGATTCTAAGCTGTGTTCAGAAGACGCCGTTTAACGCGATTGCGGTTAATGTTATCATTCTGATATTTTATTTAAGATTGTACAGAGCTCCCACGAATTATTTTTACAATTTAAAGTTTTAATGCATTAGATTCTAAAGCTGTATGCATAAGACGCCGCTTAATGCGATTGCGGTTAATTTTATCATTCGGATATTTTATTTAAGGTTGTACAGAGCTCCCAAGAATTATCTTTACATTTTAAAGTTTTAATGCATTAGATTCTAAGCCGTATATAGAAGACGCTGCTTCATGCGTTTGCGGTTAATGTTATCATTGGGATATTTTATTTCAGATTGTACATAGCTACCAAGAATTATTTTTACAATTTAAAGTTTTAATGCATTAGATTCTAAAGCTGTATGCATAAAACGCCGCTTAATGCGATTGCGGTTAATTTTATAATTCGGATATTTTATTTAAGGTTGTGCAGAGCTCCCAAGAGTTATCTTTGCAATTTAAAGTTTTGATGCATTAGATACTAAGCTGTATACAGAAGATGCCGTTCAACGCGATTGCGGTTAATGTTATCATTCTTATATTCTATTTAAGATTGTACAGAGCTCCCAAGAATTATCTTTACATTTTAAAGTTTTGATGCATTAGATTCTAAGCTGTATACAGAAGATGCCGTTTAACGCGATTGCGGTTAATGTTATCATTCTGATAATTTATTTAAGATTGTACAGAGCTTCCAAGAATTATCTTTACATTTTAAAGTTTTGATGCATTAGATTCTAAGCTGTATACAGAAGATGCCGTTTAACGCGATTGCGGTTAATGTTATCATTCTGATAATTTATTTAAGATTGTACAGAGCTCCCGCGAATTATTTTTACAATTTAAAGTTTTAATGCATTAGATTCTAAAGCTGTACGCATAAGACGCCGCTTAATGTGATTGCGGTTAATTTTATCATTCGGATATTTTATTTAAGGTTGTACAGAACTCCCGAGAATTATCTTTGCAATTTAAAGTTTTGATGCATTACATTCTAAGCTGTATACAGGAGATGCCGTTTAACGCGATTGCGGTTAAAGTTATCATTCTGATATTTTATTTAAGATCTTCCAAGAATTATTTCATTTGATCAGAGCTCCCAAGAATTATTTTTGGAATTTCAAGTTTTAATGCATTAGATTCTAAAGCTGTATGCATAAGACGCCGCTTAATGTGATTGCGGTTAATTTTATCACTCGGATATTTTATTTAAGGTTGTACAGAACTCCCAAGAATTATCTTTACATTTTAAAGTTTTAATGCATTAGATTCTAAGCTGTATACAGAAGACGCCGTTTAACGCGATTGCGGTTAATGTTATCATTGTGAAATTTTATTTAAGATTGTGCAGAGCTCCCAAGAATTATCTTTGGAATTTAAACTTTTGATGCATTAGATTCTAAGCTGCATACAGAAGACGCCGTTTAACGCGATTGCGATTAATGTTATCATTCTGATATTTTATTTAAGATTGTACAGAGCTCCCACGAATTATTTTTACAATTTAAAGTTTTAATGCATTAGATTCTAAAGCTGTATGCATAAGACGCCGCTTAATGTGATTGCGGTTAATATTATCATTCGGATATTTTATTTAAGGTTTTACAGAGCTTCCAAAAATTATCTTTGCAATTTAAAGTTTTGATGCATTAGATACTAAGCTGTATACAGAAGATGCCGTTCAACGCGATTGCGGTTAATGTTATCATTCTTATATTCTATTTAAGATTGTACAAAGCTCCCAAGAATTATTTTTAAAATTTAAAGTTTTAATGCATTAGATTCTAAAGCTGTATACATAAGACGCCGCTTAATGAGATTGCGGTTAATATTATCATTCGGATATTTTATTTAAGTTTGTACAGAGCTTCCAAAAATTATCTTTGCAATTTAAAGTTTTGATGCATTAGATACTAAGCTGTATACAGAAGATGCCGTTCAACGCGATTGCGGTTAATGTTATCATTCTTATATTCTATTTAAGATTGTACAGAGCTCCCAAGAATTATCTTTACATTTTAAAGTTTTGATGCATTAGATTCTAAGCTGTATACAGAAGATGCCGTTTAACGCGATTGCGGTTAATGTTATCATTCTGATAATTTACTTAAGATTGTACAGAGCTTCCAAGAATTATCTTTACATTTTAAAGTTTTGATGCATTAGATTCTAAGCTGTATACAGAAGATGCCGTTTAACGCGATTGCGGTTAATGTTATCATTCTGATAATTTATTTAAGATTGTACAGAGCTCCCAAGAATTAACTTTGCAATTTAAAGTTTTGATGCATTAGATTCTAAGCTGTATACAGAAGATGCCGTTTAACGCGGTTGCGGTTAATGTTATCATTCTGATAATTTATTTAAGATTGTGCAGAGCTCCCACGAATTATTTTTACAATTTAAAGTTTTAATGCATTAGATTCTAAAGCTGTATGCATAAGACGCCGCTTAATGAGATTGCGGTTAATTTTATCATTCGGATATTTTATTTAAGGTTGTACAGAACTCCCGAGAATTATCTTTGCAATTTAAAGTTTTGATGCATTACATTCTAAGCTGTATACAGGAGATGCCGTTTAACGCGATTGCGGTTAAAGTTATCATTCTGATATTTTATTTAAGATCTTCCAAGAATTATTTCATTTGATCAGAGCTCCCAAGAATTATTTTTGGAATTTCAAGTTTTAATGCATTAGATTCTAAAGCTGTATGCATAAGACGCTGATTAATGCGATTGCGGTTAATTTTATCATTCGGATATTTTATTTAAGGTTGTACAGAGCTCCCAAGAATTATCTTTACATTTTAAAGCTTTAATGCATTAGATTCTAAGCCGTATATAGAAGACGCCGCTTAATGCGTTTGCGGTTAAAGTTATCATTCTGATATTTTATTTAAGATCTTCCAAGAATTATTTCATTTGATCAGAGCTCCCAAGAATTATTTTTGGAATTTCAAGTTTTAATGCATTAGATTCTAAAGCTGTATGCATAAGATGCCGTTTAACGCGATTGCGGTTAATGTTATCATTCTGATATTTTATTTAAGATTGTACAGAGCTCCCACGAATTATTTTTACAATTTAAAGTTTTAATGCATTAGATTCTAAAGATGTATGCATAAGACACCGCTTAATGCGATTGCGGTTAATTTTATCATTCGGATATTTTATTTAAGGTTGTACAGAGCTCCCAAGAATTATCTTTACATTTTAAAGCTTTAATGCATTAGATTCTAAGCCGTATATAGAAGACGCCGCTTAATGCGTTTGCGGTTAATGTTATCATTGGGATATTTTATTTCAGATTGTACATAGCTCCCAAGAATTATTTTTACAATTTAAAGTTTTAATGCATTAGATTCTAAAGCTGTATACATAAGACGCCGCTTAATGAGATTGCGGTTAATATTATCATTCGGATATTTTATTTAAGGTTGTACAGAGCTTCCAAAAATTATCTTTGCAATTTAAAGTTTTGATGCATTAGATACTAAGCTGTATACAGAAGATGCCGTTCAACGCGATTGCGGTTAATGTTATCATTCTTATATTCTATTTAATATTGTACAGAGCTCCCAAGAATTATCTTTACATTTTAAAGTTTTGATGCAATAGATTCTAAGCTGTATACAGAAGATGCCGTTTAACGCGATTGCGGTTAATGTTATCATTCTGATAATTTATTTAAGATTGTACACAGCTCCCAAGAATTAACTTTGCAATTTAAAGTTTTGATGCATTAGATTCTAAGCTGTATACAGAAGATGCCGTTTAATGCGATTGCGGTTAATTTTATCATTCTGATAATTTATTTAAGATTCTACAGAGCTCCCACGAATTATTTTTACAATTTAAAGTTTTAATGCATTAGATTCTAAAGCTGTATGCATAAGACGCCGCTTAATGAGATTGCGGTTAATTTTATCATTCGGATATTTTATTTAAGGTTGTACAGAACTCCCGAGAATTATCTTTGCAATTTAAAGTTTTGATGCAGTACATTCTAAGCTGTATACAGGAGATGCCGTTTAACGCGATTGCGGTTAAAGTTATCATTCTGATATTTTATTTAAGATCTTCCAAGAATTATTTCATTTGATCAGAGCTCCCAAGAATTATTTTTGGAATGTCAAGTTTTAATGCATTAGATTCTAAAGCTGTATGCATAAGACGCCGCTTAATGTGGTTGCGGTTAATTTTATCACTCGGATATTTTATTTAAGGTTGCACAGAGCTCCCAAGAATTATCTTTACATTTTAAAGTTTTAATGCATTAGATTCTAAGCCGTATATAGAAGACGCCGCTTCATGCGTTTGCGGTTAATGTTATCATTGGGATAATTTATTTCAGATTGTACATAGCTACCAAGAATTATTTTTACAATTTAAAGTTTTAATGCATTAGATTCTAAAGCTGTATACATAAGACGCCGCTTAATGCGATTGCGGTTAATATTATCATTCGGATATTTTATTTAAGGTTTTACAGAGCTTCCAAAAATTATCTTTGCAATTTAAAGTTTTGATGCATTAGATACTAAGCTGTATACAGAAGATGCCGTTCAACGCGATTGCGGTTAATATTATCATTCTTATATTCTATTTAAGATTGTACAGAGCTCCCAAGAATTGTCTTTGCAATTTAAAGTTTTGATGCATTAGATTCTAAGCTGTATACAGAAGACGCCGTTTAACGCGATTGCGGTTAAAGTTATCATTCTGAAATTTTATTTAAGATCGTACAGAGCTCCCAAGAATTATCTTTGCAATTTAAAGTTTTGATGCATTAGATACTAAGCTGTATACAGAAGATGCCGTTTAACGCGATTGCGGTTAATGTTATCATTCTGATAATTTATTTAAGATTGTACAGAGCTCCCACGAATTATTTTTACAATTTAAAGTTTTAATGCATTAGATTCTAAAGCTGTACGCATAAGACGCCGCTTAATGTGATTGCGGTTAATTTTATCATTCGGATATTTTATTTAAGGTTGTACAGAACTCCCGAGAATTATCTTTGCAATTTAAAGTTTTGATGCATTACATTCTAAGCTGTATACAGGAGATGCCGTTTAACGCGATTGCGGTTAAAGTTATCATTCTGATATTTTATTTAAGATCTTCCAAGAATTATTTCATTTGATCAGAGCTCCCAAGAATTATTTTTGGAATTTCAAGTTTTAATGCATTAGATTCTAAAGCTGTATGCATAAGACGCCGCTTAATGTGATTGCGGTTAATTTTATCACTCGGATATTTTATTTAAGGTTGTACAGAACTCCCAAGAATTATCTTTACATTTTAAAGTTTTAATGCATTAGATTCTAAGCTGTATACAGAAGACGCCGTTTAACGCGATTGCGGTTAATGTTATCATTGTGAAATTTTATTTAAGATTGTACAGAGCTCCCACGAATTATTTTTACAATTTAAAGTTTTAATGCATTAGATTCTAAAGCTGTATGCATAAGACGCCGCTTAATGTGATTGCGGTTAATATTATCATTCGGATATTTTATTTAAGGTTTTACAGAGCTTCCAAAAATTATCTTTGCAATTTAAAGTTTTGATGCATTAGATACTAAGCTGTATACAGAAGACGCCGTTTAACGCGATTGCGATTAATGTTATCATTCTGATATTTTATTTAAGATTGTACAGAGCTCCCACGAATTATTTTTACAATTTAAAGTTTTAATGCATTAGATTCTAAAGCTGTATGCATAAGACGCCGCTTAATGTGATTGCGGTTAATATTATCATTCGGATATTTTATTTAAGGTTTTACAGAGCTTCCAAAAATTATCTTTGCAATTTAAAGTTTTGATGCATTAGATACTAAGCTGTATACAGAAGATGCCGTTCAACGCGATTGCGGTTAATGTTATCATTCTTATATTCTATTTAAGATTGTACAGAGCTCCCAAGAAATTTTTTTAAAATTTAAAGTTTTAATGCATTAGATTCTAAAGCTGTATACATAAGACGCCGCTTAATGAGATTGCGGTTAATATTATCATTCGGATATTTTATTTAAGTTTGTACAGAGCTTCCAAAAATTATCTTTGCAATTTAAAGTTTTGATGCATTAGATACTAAGCTGTATACAGAAGATGCCGTTCAACGCGATTGCGGTTAATGTTATCATTCTTATATTCTATTTAAGATTGTACAGAGCTCCCAAGAATTATCTTTACATTTTAAAGTTTTGATGCATTAGATTCTAAGCTGTATACAGAAGATGCCGTTTAACGCGATTGCGGTTAATGTTATCATTCTGATAATTTACTTAAGATTGTACAGAGCTTCCAAGAATTATCTTTACATTTTAAAGTTTTGATGCATTAGATTCTAAGCTGTATACAGAAGATGCCGTTTAACGCGATTGCGGTTAATGTTATCATTCTGATAATTTATTTAAGATTGTACAGAGCTCCCAAGAATTAACTTTGCAATTTAAAGTTTTGATGCATTAGATTCTAAGCTGTATACAGAAGATGCCGTTTAACGCGGTTGCGGTTAATGTTATCATTCTGATAATTTATTTAAGATTGTGCAGAGCTCCCACGAATTATTTTTACAATTTAAAGTTTTAATGCATTAGATTCTAAAGCTGTATGCATAAGACGCCGCTTAATGAGATTGCGGTTAATTTTATCATTCGGATATTTTATTTAAGGTTGTACAGAACTCCCGAGAATTATCTTTGCAATTTAAAGTTTTGATGCATTACATTCTAAGCTGTATACAGGAGATGCCGTTTAACGCGATTGCGGTTAAAGTTATCATTCTGATATTTTATTTAAGATCTTCCAAGAATTATTTCATTTGATCAGAGCTCCCAAGAATTATTTTTGGAATTTCAAGTTTTAATGCATTAGATTCTAAAGCTGTATGCATAAGACGCTGATTAATGCGATTGCGGTTAATTTTATCATTCGGATATTTTATTTAAGGTTGTACAGAGCTCCCAAGAATTATCTTTACATTTTAAAGCTTTAATGCATTAGATTCTAAGCCGTATATAGAAGACGCCGCTTAATGCGTTTGCGGTTAAAGTTATCATTCTGATATTTTATTTAAGATCTTCCAAGAATTATTTCATTTGATCAGAGCTCCCAAGAATTATTTTTGGAATTTCAAGTTTTAATGCATTAGATTCTAAAGCTGTATGCATAAGATGCCGTTTAACGCGATTGCGGTTAATGTTATCATTCTGATATTTTATTTAAGATTGTACAGAGCTCCCACGAATTATTTTTACAATTTAAAGTTTTAATGCATTAGATTCTAAAGATGTATGCATAAGACACCGCTTAATGCGATTGCGGTTAATTTTATCATTCGGATATTTTATTTAAGGTTGTACAGAGCTCCCAAGAATTATCTTTACATTTTAAAGCTTTAATGCATTAGATTCTAAGCCGTATATAGAAGACGCCGCTTAATGCGTTTGCGGTTAATGTTATCATTGGGATATTTTATTTCAGATTGTACATAGCTCCCAAGAATTATTTTTACAATTTAAAGTTTTAATGCATTAGATTCTAAAGCTGTATACATAAGACGCCGCTTAATGAGATTGCGGTTAATATTATCATTCGGATATTTTATTTAAGGTTGTACAGAGCTTCCAAAAATTATCTTTGCAATTTAAAGTTTTGATGCATTAGATACTAAGCTGTATACAGAAGATGCCGTTCAACGCGATTGCGGTTAATGTTATCATTCTTATATTCTATTTAATATTGTACAGAGCTCCCAAGAATTATCTTTACATTTTAAAGTTTTGATGCAATAGATTCTAAGCTGTATACAGAAGATGCCGTTTAACGCGATTGCGGTTAATGTTATCATTCTGATAATTTATTTAAGATTGTACACAGCTCCCAAGAATTAACTTTGCAATTTAAAGTTTTGATGCATTAGATTCTAAGCTGTATACAGAAGATGCCGTTTAATGCGATTGCGGTTAATTTTATCATTCTGATAATTTATTTAAGATTCTACAGAGCTCCCACGAATTATTTTTACAATTTAAAGTTTTAATGCATTAGATTCTAAAGCTGTATGCATAAGACGCCGCTTAATGAGATTGCGGTTAATTTTATCATTCGGATATTTTATTTAAGGTTGTACAGAACTCCCGAGAATTATCTTTGCAATTTAAAGTTTTGATGCAGTACATTCTAAGCTGTATACAGGAGATGCCGTTTAACGCGATTGCGGTTAAAGTTATCATTCTGATATTTTATTTAAGATCTTCCAAGAATTATTTCATTTGATCAGAGCTCCCAAGAATTATTTTTGGAATGTCAAGTTTTAATGCATTAGATTCTAAAGCTGTATGCATAAGACGCCGCTTAATGTGGTTGCGGTTAATTTTATCACTCGGATATTTTATTTAAGGTTGCACAGAGCTCCCAAGAATTATCTTTACATTTTAAAGTTTTAATGCATTAGATTCTAAGCCGTATATAGAAGACGCCGCTTCATGCGTTTGCGGTTAATGTTATCATTGGGATAATTTATTTCAGATTGTACATAGCTACCAAGAATTATTTTTACAATTTAAAGTTTTAATGCATTAGATTCTAAAGCTGTATACATAAGACGCCGCTTAATGCGATTGCGGTTAATATTATCATTCGGATATTTTATTTAAGGTTTTACAGAGCTTCCAAAAATTATCTTTGCAATTTAAAGTTTTGATGCATTAGATACTAAGCTGTATACAGAAGATGCCGTTCAACGCGATTGCGGTTAATATTATCATTCTTATATTCTATTTAAGATTGTACAGAGCTCCCAAGAATTGTCTTTGCAATTTAAAGTTTTGATGCATTAGATTCTAAGCTGTATACAGAAGACGCCGTTTAACGCGATTGCGGTTAAAGTTATCATTCTGAAATTTTATTTAAGATCGTACAGAGCTCCCAAGAATTATCTTTGCAATTTAAAGTTTTGATGCATTAGATACTAAGCTGTATACAGAAGATGCCGTTTAACGCGATTGCGGTTAATGTTATCATTCTGATAATTTATTTAAGATTGTACAGAGCTCCCACGAATTATTTTTACAATTTAAAGTTTTAATGCATTAGATTCTAAAGCTGTACGCATAAGACGCCGCTTAATGTGATTGCGGTTAATTTTATCATTCGGATATTTTATTTAAGGTTGTACAGAACTCCCGAGAATTATCTTTGCAATTTAAAGTTTTGATGCATTACATTCTAAGCTGTATACAGGAGATGCCGTTTAACGCGATTGCGGTTAAAGTTATCATTCTGATATTTTATTTAAGATCTTCCAAGAATTATTTCATTTGATCAGAGCTCCCAAGAATTATTTTTGGAATTTCAAGTTTTAATGCATTAGATTCTAAAGCTGTATGCATAAGACGCCGCTTAATGTGATTGCGGTTAATTTTATCACTCGGATATTTTATTTAAGGTTGTACAGAACTCCCAAGAATTATCTTTACATTTTAAAGTTTTAATGCATTAGATTCTAAGCTGTATACAGAAGACGCCGTTTAACGCGATTGCGGTTAATGTTATCATTGTGAAATTTTATTTAAGATTGTACAGAGCTCCCACGAATTATTTTTACAATTTAAAGTTTTAATGCATTAGATTCTAAAGCTGTATGCATAAGACGCCGCTTAATGTGATTGCGGTTAATATTATCATTCGGATATTTTATTTAAGGTTTTACAGAGCTTCCAAAAATTATCTTTGCAATTTAAAGTTTTGATGCATTAGATACTAAGCTGTATACAGAAGACGCCGTTTAACGCGATTGCGATTAATGTTATCATTCTGATATTTTATTTAAGATTGTACAGAGCTCCCACGAATTATTTTTACAATTTAAAGTTTTAATGCATTAGATTCTAAAGCTGTATGCATAAGACGCCGCTTAATGTGATTGCGGTTAATATTATCATTCGGATATTTTATTTAAGGTTTTACAGAGCTTCCAAAAATTATCTTTGCAATTTAAAGTTTTGATGCATTAGATACTAAGCTGTATACAGAAGATGCCGTTCAACGCGATTGCGGTTAATGTTATCATTCTTATATTCTATTTAAGATTGTACAGAGCTCCCAAGAATTATTTTTAAAATTTAAAGTTTTAATGCATTAGATTCTAAAGCTGTATACATAAGACGCCGCTTAATGAGATTGCGGTTAATATTATCATTCGGATATTTTATTTAAGTTTGTACAGAGCTTCCAAAAATTATCTTTGCAATTTAAAGTTTTGATGCATTAGATACTAAGCTGTATACAGAAGATGCCGTTCAACGCGATTGCGGTTAATGTTATCATTCTTATATTCTATTTAAGATTGTACAGAGCTCCCAAGAATTATCTTTACATTTTAAAGTTTTGATGCATTAGATTCTAAGCTGTATACAGAAGATGCCGTTTAACGCGATTGCGGTTAATGTTATCATTCTGATAATTTACTTAAGATTGTACAGAGCTTCCAAGAATTATCTTTACATTTTAAAGTTTTGATGCATTAGATTCTAAGCTGTATACAGAAGATGCCGTTTAACGCGATTGCGGTTAATGTTATCATTCTGATAATTTATTTAAGATTGTGCAGAGCTCCCACGAATTATTTTTACAATTTAAAGTTTTAATGCATTAGATTCTAAAGCTGTATGCATAAGACGCCGCTTAATGAGATTGCGGTTAATTTTATCATTCGGATATTTTATTTAAGGTTGTACAGAACTCCCGAGAATTATCTTTGCAATTTAAAGTTTTGATGCATTACATTCTAAGCTGTATACAGGAGATGCCGTTTAACGCGATTGCGGTTAAAGTTATCATTCTGATATTTTATTTAAGATCTTCCAAGAATTATTTCATTTGATCAGAGCTCCCAAGAATTATTTTTGGAATTTCAAGTTTTAATGCATTAGATTCTAAAGCTGTATGCATAAGACGCTGATTAATGCGATTGCGGTTAATTTTATCATTCGGATATTTTATTTAAGGTTGTACAGAGCTCCCAAGAATTATCTTTACATTTTAAAGCTTTAATGCATTAGATTCTAAGCCGTATATAGAAGACGCCGCTTAATGCGTTTGCGGTTAAAGTTATCATTCTGATATTTTATTTAAGATCTTCCAAGAATTATTTCATTTGATCAGAGCTCCCAAGAATTATTTTTGGAATTTCAAGTTTTAATGCATTAGATTCTAAAGCTGTATGCATAAGATGCCGTTTAACGCGATTGCGGTTAATGTTATCATTCTGATATTTTATTTAAGATTGTACAGAGCTCCCACGAATTATTTTTACAATTTAAAGTTTTAATGCATTAGATTCTAAAGATGTATGCATAAGACACCGCTTAATGCGATTGCGGTTAATTTTATCATTCGGATATTTTATTTAAGGTTGTACAGAGCTCCCAAGAATTATCTTTACATTTTAAAGCTTTAATGCATTAGATTCTAAGCCGTATATAGAAGACGCCGCTTAATGCGTTTGCGGTTAATGTTATCATTGGGATATTTTATTTCAGATTGTACATAGCTCCCAAGAATTATTTTTACAATTTAAAGTTTTAATGCATTAGATTCTAAAGCTGTATACATAAGACGCCGCTTAATGAGATTGCGGTTAATATTATCATTCGGATATTTTATTTAAGGTTGTACAGAGCTTCCAAAAATTATCTTTGCAATTTAAAGTTTTGATGCATTAGATACTAAGCTGTATACAGAAGATGCCGTTCAACGCGATTGCGGTTAATGTTATCATTCTTATATTCTATTTAATATTGTACAGAGCTCCCAAGAATTATCTTTACATTTTAAAGTTTTGATGCAATAGATTCTAAGCTGTATACAGAAGATGCCGTTTAACGCGATTGCGGTTAATGTTATCATTCTGATAATTTATTTAAGATTGTACACAGCTCCCAAGAATTAACTTTGCAATTTAAAGTTTTGATGCATTAGATTCTAAGCTGTATACAGAAGATGCCGTTTAATGCGATTGCGGTTAATTTTATCATTCTGATAATTTATTTAAGATTCTACAGAGCTCCCACGAATTATTTTTACAATTTAAAGTTTTAATGCATTAGATTCTAAAGCTGTATGCATAAGACGCCGCTTAATGAGATTGCGGTTAATTTTATCATTCGGATATTTTATTTAAGGTTGTACAGAACTCCCGAGAATTATCTTTGCAATTTAAAGTTTTGATGCAGTACATTCTAAGCTGTATACAGGAGATGCCGTTTAACGCGATTGCGGTTAAAGTTATCATTCTGATATTTTATTTAAGATCTTCCAAGAATTATTTCATTTGATCAGAGCTCCCAAGAATTATTTTTGGAATGTCAAGTTTTAATGCATTAGATTCTAAAGCTGTATGCATATGACGCCGCTTAATGTGGTTGCGGTTAATTTTATCACTCGGATATTTTATTTAAGGTTGCACAGAGCTCCCAAGAATTATCTTTACATTTTAAAGTTTTAATGCATTAGATTCTAAGCCGTATATAGAAGACGCCGCTTCATGCGTTTGCGGTTAATGTTATCATTGGGATATTTTATTTCAGATTGTACATAGCTACCAAGAATTATTTTTACAATTTAAAGTTTTAATGCATTAGATTCTAAAGCTGTATACATAAGACGCCGCTTAATGCGATTGCGGTTAATATTATCATTCGGATATTTTATTTAAGGTTTTACAGAGCTTCCAAAAATTATCTTTGCAATTTAAAGTTTTGATGCATTAGATACTAAGCTGTATACAGAAGATGCCGTTCAACGCGATTGCGGTTAATATTATCATTCTTATATTCTATTTAAGATTGTACAGAGCTCCCAAGAATTGTCTTTGCAATTTAAAGTTTTGATGCATTAGATTCTAAGCTGTATACAGAAGACGCCGTTTAACGCGATTGCGGTTAAAGTTATCATTCTGAAATTTTATTTAAGATCGTACAGAGCTCCCAAGAATTATCTTTGCAATTTAAAGTTTTGATGCATTAGATACTAAGCTGTATACAGAAGATGCCGTTCAACGCGATTGCGGTTAATGTTATCATTCTTATATTCTATTTAAGATTGTACAGAGCTCCCAAGAATTATCTTTACATTTTAAAGTTTTGATGCATTAGATTCTAAGCTGTATACAGAAGATGCCGTTTAACGCGATTGCGGTTAATGTTATCATTCTGATAATTTATTTAAGATTGTACAGAGCTTCCAAGAATTATCTTTACATTTTAAAGTTTTGATGCATTAGATTCTAAGCTGTATACAGAAGATGCCGTTTAACGCGATTGCGGTTAATGTTATCATTCTGATAATTTATTTAAGATTGTACAGAGCTCCCACGAATTATTTTTACAATTTAAAGTTTTAATGCATTAGATTCTAAAGCTGTACGCATAAGACGCCGCTTAAAGTGATTGCGGTTAATTTTATCATTCGGATATTTTATTTAAGGTTGTACAGAACTCCCGAGAATTATCTTTGCAATTTAAAGTTTTGATGCATTACATTCTAAGCTGTATACAGGAGATGCCGTTTAACGCGATTGCGGTTAAAGTTATCATTCTGATATTTTATTTAAGATCTTCCAAGAATTATTTCATTTGATCAGAGCTCCCAAGAATTATTTTTGGAATTTCAAGTTTTAATGCATTAGATTCTAAAGCTGTATGCATAAGACGCCGCTTAATGTGATTGCGGTTAATTTTATCACTCGGATATTTTATTTAAGGTTGTACAGAACTCCCAAGAATTATCTTTACATTTTAAAGTTTTAATGCATTAGATTCTAAGCTGTATACAGAAGACGCCGTTTAACGCGATTGCGGTTAATGTTATCATTGTGAAATTTTATTTAAGATTGTGCAGAGCTCCCAAGAATTATCTTTGGAATTTAAACTTTTGATGCATTAGATTCTAAGCTGCATACAGAAGACGCCGTTTAACGCGATTGCGATTAATGTTATCATTCTGATATTTTATTTAAGATTGTACAGAGCTCCCACGAATTATTTTTACAATTTAAAGTTTTAATGCATTAGATTCTAAAGCTGTATGCATAAGACGCCGCTTAATGTGATTGCGGTTAATATTATCATTCGGATATTTTATTTAAGGTTTTACAGAGCTTCCAAAAATTATCTTTGCAATTTAAAGTTTTGATGCATTAGATACTAAGCTGTATACAGAAGATGCCGTTCAACGCGATTGCGGTTAATGTTATCATTCTTATATTCTATTTAAGATTGTACAGAGCTCCCAAGAATTATTTTTAAAATTTAAAGTTTTAATGCATTAGATTCTAAAGCTGTATACATAAGACGCCGCTTAATGAGATTGCGGTTAATATTATCATTCGGATATTTTATTTAAGTTTGTACAGAGCTTCCAAAAATTATCTTTGCAATTTAAAGTTTTGATGCATTAGATACTAAGCTGTATACAGAAGATGCCGTTCAACGCGATTGCGGTTAATGTTATCATTCATATATTCTATTTAAGATTGTACAGAGCTCCCAAGAATTATCTTTACATTTTAAAGTTTTGATGCATTAGATTCTAAGCTGTATACAGAAGATGCCGTTTAACGCGATTGCGGTTAATGTTATCATTCTGATAATTTACTTAAGATTGTACAGAGCTTCCAAGAATTATCTTTACATTTTAAAGTTTTGATGCATTAGATTCTAAGCTGTATACAGAAGATGCCGTTTAACGCGATTGCGGTTAATGTTATCATTCTGATAATTTATTTAAGATTGTACAGAGCTCCCAAGAATTAACTTTGCAATTTAAAGTTTTGATGCATTAGATTCTAAGCTGTATACAGAAGATGCCGTTTAACGCGGTTGCGGTTAATGTTATCATTCTGATAATTTATTTAAGATTGTGCAGAGCTCCCACGAATTATTTTTACAATTTAAAGTTTTAATGCATTGGATTCTAAAACTGTATGCATAAGACGCCGCTTAATGAGATTGCGGTTAATTTTATCATTCGGATATTTTATTTAAGGTTGTACAGAACTCCCGAGAATTATCTTTGCAATTTAAAGTTTTGATGCATTACATTCTAAGCTGTATACAGGAGATGCCGTTTAACGCGATTGCGGTTAAAGTTATCATTCTGATATTTTATTTAAGATCTTCCAAGAATTATTTCATTTGATCAGAGCTCCCAAGAATTATTTTTGGAATTTCAAGTTTTAATGCATTAGATTCTAAAGCTGTATGCATAAGACGCTGATTAATGCGATTGCGGTTAATTTTATCATTCGGATATTTTATTTAAGGTTGTACAGAGCTCCCAAGAATTATCTTTACATTTTAAAGCTTTAATGCATTAGATTCTAAGCCGTATATAGAAGACGCCGCTTAATGCGTTTGCGGTTAAAGTTATCATTCTGATATTTTATTTAAGATCTTCCAAGAATTATTTCATTTGATCAGAGCTCCCAAGAATTATATTTGGAATTTCAAGTTTTAATGCATTAGATTCTAAAGCTGTATGCATAAGATGCCGTTTAACGCGATTGCGGTTAATGTTATCATTCTGATATTTTATTTAAGATTGTACAGAGCTCCCACGAATTATTTTTACAATTTAAAGTTTTAATGCATTAGATTCTAAAGATGTATGCATAAGACACCGCTTAATGCGATTGCGGTTAATTTTATCATTCGGATATTTTATTTAAGGTTGTACAGAGCTCCCAAGAATTATCTTTACATTTTAAAGCTTTAATGCATTAGATTCTAAGCCGTATATAGAAGACGCCGCTTAATGCGTTTGCGGTTAATGTTATCATTGGGATATTTTATTTCAGATTGTACATAGCTCCCAAGAATTATTTTTACAATTTAAAGTTTTAATGCATTAGATTCTAAAGCTGTATACATAAGACGCCGCTTAATGAGATTGCGGTTAATATTATCATTCGGATATTTTATTTAAGGTTGTACAGAGCTTCCAAAAATTATCTTTGCAATTTAAAGTTTTGATGCATTAGATACTAAGCTGTATACAGAAGATGCCGTTCAACGCGATTGCGGTTAATGTTATCATTCTTATATTCTATTTAAGATTGTACAGAGCTCCCAAGAATTATCTTTACATTTTAAAGTTTTGATGCAATAGATTCTAAGCTGTATACAGAAGATGCCGTTTAACGCGATTGCGGTTAATGTTATCATTCTGATAATTTATTTAAGATTGTACAGAGCTCCCAAGAATTAACTTTGCAATTTAAAGTTTTGATGCATTAGATTCTAAGCTGTATACAGAAGATGCCGTTTAATGCGATTGCGGTTAATGTTA
The DNA here is from genome assembly GCF_044657685.1 of Stegodyphus dumicola. Classification (NCBI taxonomy): domain Eukaryota; kingdom Metazoa; phylum Arthropoda; class Arachnida; order Araneae; family Eresidae; genus Stegodyphus; species Stegodyphus dumicola. Next base: position 158,913,824 of record NC_140770.1, read on the forward strand.
TCATTCTGATAATTTATTTAAGATTCTACAGAGCTCCCACGAATTATTTTTACAATTTAAAGTTTTAATGCATTAGATTCTAAAGCTGTATGCATAAGACGCCGCTTAATGAGATTGCGGTTAATTTTATCATTCGGATATTTTATTTAAGGTTGTACAGAACTCCCGAGAATTATCTTTGCAATTTAAAGTTTTGATGCAGTACATTCTAAGCTGTATACAGGAGATGCCGTTTAACGCGATTGCGGTTAAAGTTATCATTCTGATATTTTATTTAAGATCTTCCAAGAATTATTTCATTTGATCAGAGCTCCCAAGAATTATTTTTGGAATGTCAAGTTTTAATGCATTAGATTCTAAAGCTGTATGCATAAGACGCCGCTTAATGTGGTTGCGGTTAATTTTATCACTCGGATATCTTATTTAAGGTTGCACAGAGCTCCCAAGAATTATCTTTACATTTTAAAGTTTTAATGCATTAGATTCTAAGCCGTATATAGAAGACGCCGCTTCATGCGTTTGCGGTTAATGTTATCATTGGGATATTTTATTTCAGATTGTACATAGCTACCAAGAATTATTTTTACAATTTAAAGTTTTAATGCATTAGATTCTAAAGCTGTATACATAAGACGCCGCTTAATGCGATTGCGGTTAATATTATCATTCGGATATTTTATTTAAGGTTTTACAGAGCTTCCAAAAATTATCTTTGCAATTTAAAGTTTTGATGCATTAGATACTAAGCTGTATACAGAAGATGCCGTTCAACGCGATTGCGGTTAATATTATCATTCTTATATTCTATTTAAGATTGTACAGAGCTCCCAAGAATTATCTTTGCAATTTAAAGTTTTGATGCATTAGATTCTAAGCTGTATACAGAAGACGCCGTTTAACGCGATTGCGGTTAAAGTTATCATTCTGAAATTTTATTTAAGATCGTACAGAGCTCCCAAGAATTATCTTTGCAATTTACAAGTTTTGATGCATTAGATACTAAGCTGTATACAGAAGATGCCGTTCAACGCGATTGCGGTTAATGTTATCATTCTTATATTCTATTTAAGATTGTACAGAGCTCGCAAGAATTATCTTTACATTTTAAAGTTTTGATGCATTAGATTCTAAGCTGTATACAGAAGATGCCGTTTAACGCGATTGCGGTTAATGTTATCATTCTGATAATTTATTTAAGATTGTACAGAGCTTCCAAGAATTATCTTTACATTTTAAAGTTTTGATGCATTAGATTCTAAGCTGTATACAGAAGATGCCGTTTAACGCGATTGCGGTTAATGTTATCATTCTGATAATTTATTTAAGATTGTACAGAGCTCCCACGAATTATTTTTACAATTTAAAGTTTTAATGCATTAGATTCTAAAGCTGTATGCATAAGACGGCGCTTAATGTGATTGCGGTTAATTTTATCATTCGGATATTTTATTTAAGGTTGTACAGAACTCCCGAGAATTATCTTTGCAATTTAAAGTTTTGATGCATTACATTCTAAGCTGTATACAGGAGATGCCGTTTAACGCGATTGCGGTTAAAGTTATCATTCTGATATTTTATTTAAGATCTTCCAAGAATTATTTCATTTGATCAGAGCTCCCAAGAATTATTTTTGGAATTTCAAGTTTTAATGCATTAGATTCTAAAGCTGTATGCATAAGACGCCGCTTAATGTGATTGCGGTTAATTTTATCACTCGGATATTTTATTTAAGTTTGTACAGAACTCCCAAGAATTATGTTTACATTTTAAAGTTTTAATGCATTAGATTCTAAGCTGTATACAGAAGACGCCGTTTAACGCGATTGCGGTTAATGTTATCATTGTGAAATTTTATTTAAGATTGTGCAGAGCTCCCAAGAATTATCTTTGGAATTTAAACTTTTGATGCATTAGATTCTAAGCTGCTTACAGAAGACGCCGTTTAACGCGATTGCGATTAATGTTATCATTCTGATATTTTATTTAAGATTGTACAGAGCTCCCACGAATTATTTTTACAATTTAAAGTTTTAATGCATTAGATTCTAAAGCTGTATGAATAAGACGCCGCTTAATGCGATTGCGGTTAATTTTATCATTCGGATATTTTATTTAAGGTTGTACAGAGCTCCCAAGAAGTATCTTTACATTTTAAAGCTTTAATGCATTAGATTCTAAGCCGTATATAGAAGACGCCGCTTAATGCGTTTGCGGTTAATGTTATCATTGGGATATTTTATTTCAGATTGTACATAGCTACCAAGAATTATTTTTACAATTTAAAGTTTTAATGCATTAAATTCTAAAGCTGTATACATAAGACGGCGCTTAATGCGATTGCGGTTAATATTATCATTCGGATATTTTATTTAAGGTTTTACAGAGCTTCCAAAAATTATCTTTGCAATTTAAAGTTTTGATGCATTAGATACTAAGCTGTATACAGAAGATGCCGTTCAACGCGATTGCGGTTAATGTTATCATTCTTATATTCTATTTAAGATTGTACAGAGCTCCCAAGAATTATTTTTAAATTTTAAAGTTTTAATGCATTAGATTCTAAAGCTGTATACATAAGACGCCGCTTAATGAGATTGCGGTTAATATTATCATTCGGATATTTTATTTAAGGTTGTACAGAGCTTCCAAAAATTATCTTTGCAATTTAAAGTTTTGATGCATTAGATACTAAGCTTTATACAGAAGATGCTGTTCAACGCGATTGCGGTTAATGTTATCATTCTTATATTCTATTTAAGATTGTACAGAGCTCCCAAGAATTATCTTTACATTTTAAAGTTTTGATGCATTAGATTCTAAGCTGTATACAGAAGATGCCGTTTAACGCGATTGCGGTTAATGTTATCATTCTGATAATTTACTTAAGATTGTACAGAGCTTCCAAGAATTATCTTTACATTTTAAAGTTTTGATGCATTAGATTCTAAGCTGTATACAGAAGATGCCGTTTAACGCGATTGCGGTTAATGTTATCATTCTGATAATTTATTTAAGATTGTACAGAGCTCCCAAGAATTAACTTTGCGATTTAAAGTTTTGATGCATTAGATTCTAAGCTGTATACAGAAGATGCCGTTTAACGCGGTTGCGTTTAATGTTATCATTCTGATAATTTATTTAAGATTGTGCAGAGCTCCCACGAATTATTTTTACAATTTAAAGTTTTAATGCATTAGATTCTAAAGCTGTATGCATAAGACGCCGCTTAATGAGATTGCGGTTAATTTTATCATTCGGATATTTTATTTAAGGTTGTACAGAACTCCCGAGAATTATCTTTGCAATTTAAAGTTTTGATGCATTACATTCTAAGCTGTATACAGGAGATGCCGTTTAACGCGATTGCGGTTAAAGTTATCATTCTGATATTTTATTTAAGATCTTCCAAGAATTATTTCATTTGATCAGAGCTCCCAAGAATTATTTTTGGAATTTCAAGTTTTAATGCATTAGATTCTAAAGCTGTAAGCATAAGACGCTGATTAATGCGATTGCGGTTAATTTTATCATTCGGATATTTTATTTAAGGTTGTACAGAGCTCCCAAGAATTATCTTTACATTTTAAAGCTTTAATGCATTAGATTCTAAGCCGTATATAGAAGACGCCGCTTAATGCGTTTGCGGTTAAAGTTATCATTCTGATATTTTATTTAAGATCTTCCAAGAATTATTTCATTTGATCAGAGCTCCCAAGAATTATTTTTGGAATTTCAAGTTTTAATGCATTAGATTCTAAAGCTGTATGCATAAGATGCCGTTTAACGCGATTGCGGTTAATGTTATCATTCTGATATTTTATTTAAGATTGTACAGAGCTCCCACGAATTATTTTTACAATTTAAAGTTTTAATGCATTAGATTCTAAAGATGTATGCATAAGACACCGCTTAATGCGATTGCGGTTAATTTTATCATTCGGATATTTTATTTAAGGTTGTACAGAGCTCCCAAGAATTATCTTTACATTTTAAAGCTTTAATGCATTAGATTCTAAGCCGTATATAGAAGACGCCGCTGAATGCGTTTGCGGTTAATGTTATCATTGGGATATTTTATTTCAGATTGTACATAGCTCCCAAGAATTATTTTTACAATTTAAAGTTTTAATGCATTAGATTCTAAAGCTGTATACATAAGACGCCGCTTAATGAGATTGCGGTTAATATTATCATTCGGATATTATATTTAAGGTTGTACAGAGCTTCCAAAAATTATCTTTGCAATTTAAAGTTTTGATGCATTAGATACTAAGCTGTATACAGAAGATGCCGTTCAACGCGATTGCGGTTAATGTTATCATTCTTATATTCTATTTAAGATTGTACAGAGCTCCCAAGAATTATCTTTACATTTTAAAATTTTGATGCATTAGATTCTAAGCTGTATACAGAAGATGCCGTTTAACGCGATTGCGGTTAATGTTATCATTCTGATAATTTATTTAAGATTGTACAGAGCTCCCAAGAATTAACTTTGCAATTTAAAGTTTTGATGCATTAGATTCTAAGCTGTATACAGAAGATGCCGTTTAATGCGATTGCGGTTAATGTTATCATTCTGATAATTTATTTAAGATTGTACAGAGCTCCCACGAATTATTTTTACAATTTAAAGTTTTAATGCATTAGATTCTAAAGCTGTATGCATAAGACGGCGCTTAATGTGATTGCGGTTAATTTTATCATTCGGATATTTTATTTAAGGTTGTACAGAACTCCCGAGAATTATCTTTGCAATTTAAAGTTTTGATGCATTACATTCTAAGCTGTATACAGGAGATGCCGTTTAACGCGATTGCGGTTAAAGTTATCATTCTGATATTTTATTTAAGATCTTCCAAGAATTATTTCATTTGATCAGAGCTCCCAAGAATTATTTTTGGAATTTCAAGTTTTAATGCATTAGATTCTAAAGCTGTATGCATAAGACGCCGCTTAATGTGATTGCGGTTAATTTTATCACTCGGATATTTTATTTAAGGTTGTACAGAACTCCCAAGAATTATGTTTACATTTTAAAGTTTTAATGCATTAGATTCTAAGCTGTATACAGAAGACGCCGTTTAACGCGATTGCGGTTAATGTTATCATTGTGAAATTTTATTTAAGATTGTGCAGAGCTCCCAAGAATTATCTTTGGAATTTAAACTTTTGATGCATTAGATTCTAAGCTGCATACAGAAGACGCCGTTTAACGCGATTGCGATTAATGTTATCATTCTGATATTTTATTTAAGATTGTACAGAGCTCCCACGAATTATTTTTACAATTTAAAGTTTTAATGCATTAGATTCTAAAGCTGTATGAATAAGACGCCGCTTAATGCGATTGCGGTTAATTTTATCATTCGGATATTTTATTTAAGGTTGTACAGAGCTCCCAAGAATTATCTTTACATTTTAAAGCTTTAATGCATTAGATTCTAAGCCGTATATAGAAGACGCCGCTTAATGCGTTTGCGGTTAATGTTATCATTGGGATATTTTATTTCAGATTGTACATAGCTACCAAGAATTATTTTTACAATTTAAAGTTTTAATGCATTAAATTCTAAAGCTGTATACATAAGACGGCGCTTAATGCGATTGCGGTTAATATTATCATTCGGATATTTTATTTAAGGTTTTACAGAGCTTCCAAAAATTATCTTTGCAATTTAAAGTTTTGATGCATTAGATACTAAGCTGTATACAGAAGATGCCGTTCAACGCGATTGCGGTTAATGTTATCATTCTTATATTCTATTTAAGATTGTACAGAGCTCCCAAGAATTATTTTTAAATTTTAAAGTTTTAATGCATTAGATTCTAAAGCTGTATACATAAGACGCCGCTTAATGAGATTGCGGTTAATATTATCATTCGGATATTTTATTTAAGGTTGTACAGAGCTTCCAAAAATTATCTTTGCAATTTAAAGTTTTGATGCATTAGATACTAAGCTTTATACAGAAGATGCCGTTCAACGCGATTGCGGTTAATGTTATCATTCTTATATTCTATTTAAGATTGTACAGAGCTCCCAAGAATTATCTTTACATTTTAAAGTTTTGATGCATTAGATTCTAAGCTGTATACAGAAGATGCCGTTTAACGCGATTGCGGTTAATGTTATCATTCTGATAATTTACTTAAGATTGTACAGAGCTTCCAAGAATTATCTTTACATTTTAAAGTTTTGATACATTAGATTCTAAGCTGTATACAGAAGATGCCGTTTAACGCGATTGCGGTTAATGTTATCATTCTGATAATTTATTTAAGATTGTACAGAGCTCCCAAGAATTAACTTTGCAATTTAAAGTTTTGATGCATTAGATTCTAAGCTGTATACAGAAGATGCCGTTTAACGCGATTGCGGTTAATGTTATCATTCTGATAATTTATTTAAGATTGTACAGAGCTCCCACGAATTATTTTTACAATTTAAAGTTTTAATGCATTAGATTCTAAAGCTGTATGCATAAGACGCCGCTTAATGTGATTGCGGTTAATTTTATCATTCGGATATTTTATTTAAGGTTGTACAGAACTCCCGAGAATTATCTTTGCAATTTAAAGTTTTGATGCATTACATTCTAAACTGTATACAGGAGATGCCGTTTAACGCGATTGCGGTTAAAGTTATCATTCTGATATTTTATTTAAGATCTTCCAAGAATTATTTCATTTGATCAGAGCTCCCAAGAATTATTTTTGGAATTTCAAGTTTTAATGCATTAGATTCTAAAGCTGTATGCATAAGACGCCGCTTAATGTGATTGCGGTTAATTTTATCACTCGGATATTTTATTTAAGGTTGTACAGAACTCCCAAGAATTATGTTTACATTTTAAAGTTTTAATGCATTAGATTCTAAGCTGTATACAGAAGACGCCGTTTAACGCGATTGCGGTTAATGTTATCATTGTGAAATTTTATTTAAGATTGTGCAGAGCTGCCAAGAATTATCTTTGGAATTTAAACTTTTGATGCATTAGATTCTAAGCTGCATACAGAAGACGCCGTTTAACGCGATTGCGATTAATGTTATCATTCTGATATTTTATTTAAGATTGTACAGAGCTCCCACGAATTATTTTTACAATTTAAAGTTTTAATGCATTAGATTCTAAAGCTGTATGAATAAGACGCCGCTTAATGCGATTGCGGTTAATTTTATCATTCGGATATTTTATTTAAGGTTGTACAGAGCTCCCAAGAATTATCTTTACATTTTAAAGCTTTAATGCATTAGATTCTAAGCCGTATATAGAAGACGCCGCTTAATGCGTTTGCGGTTAATGTTATCATTGGGATATTTTATTTCAGATTGTACATAGCTACCAAGAATTATTTTTACAATTTAAAGTTTTAATGCATTAAATTCTAAAGCTGTATACATAAGACGCCGCTTAATGCGATTGCGGTTAATATTATCATTCGGATATTTTATTTAAGGTTTTACAGAGCTTCCAAAAATTATCTTTGCAATTTAAAGTTTTGATGCATTAGATACTAAGCTGTATACAGAAGATGCCGTTCAACGCGATTGCGGTTAATATTATCATTCTTATATTCTATTTAAGATTGTACAGAGCTCCCAAGAATTATCTTTGCAATTTAAAGTTTTGATGCATTAGATTCTAAGCTGTATACAGATGACGCCGTTTAACGCGATTGCGGTTAAAGTTATCATTCTGAAATTTTATTTAAGATCGTACAGAGCTCCCAAGAATTATCTTTGCAATTTAAAGTTTTGATGCATTAGATACTAAGCTGTATACAGAAGATGCCGTTCAACGCGATTGCGGTTAATGTTATCATTCTTATATTCTATTTAAGATTGTACAGAGCTCGCAAGAATTATCTTTACATTTTAAAGTTTTGATGCATTAGATTCTAAGCTGTATACAGAAGATGCCGTTTAACGCGATTGCGGTTAATGTTATCATTCTGATAATTTATTTAAGATTGTACAGAGCTTCCAAGAATTATCTTTACATTTTAAAGTTTTGATGCATTAGATTCTAAGCTGTATACAGAAGATGCCGTTTAACGCGATTGCGGTTAATGTTATCATTCTGATAATTTATTTAAGATTGTACAGAGCTCCCACGAATTATTTTTACAATTTAAAGTTTTAATGCATTAGATTCTAAAGCTGTATGCATAAGACGCCGCTTAATGTGATTGCGGTTAATTTTATCATTCGGATATTTTATTTAAGGTTGTACAGAACTCCCGAGAATTATCTTTGCAATTTAAAGTTTTGATGCATTACATTCTAAACTGTATACAGGAGATGCCGTTTAACGCGATTGCGGTTAAAGTTATCATTCTGATATTTTATTTAAGATCTTCCAAGAATTATTTCATTTGATCAGAGCTCCCAAGAATTATTTTTGGAATTTCAAGTTTTAATGCATTAGATTCTAAAGCTGTATGCATAAGACGCCGCTTAATGTGATTGCGGTTAATTTTATCACTCGGATATTTTATTTAAGGTTGTACAGAACTCCCAAGAATTATGTTTACATTTTAAAGTTTTAATGCATTAGATTCTAAGCTGTATACAGAAGACGCCGTTTAACGCGATTGTGGTTAATGTTATCATTGTGAAATTTTATTTAAGATTGTGCAGAGCTCCCAAGAATTATCTTTGGAATTTAAACTTTTGATGCATTAGATTCTAAGCTGCATACAGAAGACGCCGTTTAACGCGATTGCGATTAATGTTATCATTCTGATATTTTATTTAAGATTGTACAGAGCTCCCACGAATTATTTTTACAATTTAAAGTTTTAATGCATTAGATTCTAAAGCTGTATGAATAAGACGCCGCTTAATGCGATTGCGGTTAATTTTATCATTCGGATATTTTATTTAAGGTTGTACAGAGCTCCCAAGAATTATCTTTACATTTTAAAGCTTTAATGCATTAGATTCTAAGCCGTATATAGAAGACGCCGCTTAATGCGTTTGCGGTTAATGTTATCATTGGGATATTTTATTTCAGATTGTACATAGCTACCAAGAATTATTTTTACAATTTAAAGTTTTAATGCATTAAATTCTAAAGCTGTATACATAAGACGGCGCTTAATGCGATTGCGGTTAATATTATCATTCGGATATTTTATTTAAGGTTTTACAGAGCTTCCAAAAATTATCTTTGCAATTTAAAGTTTTGATGCATTAGATACTAAGCTGTATACAGAAGATGCCGTTCAACGCGATTGCGGTTAATGTTATCATTCTTATATTCTATTTAAGATTGTACAGAGCTCCCAAGAATTATTTTTAAATTTTAAAGTTTTAATGCATTAGATTCTAAAGCTGTATACATAAGACGCCGCTTAATGAGATTGCGGTTAATATTATCATTCGGATATTTTATTTAAGGTTGTACAGAGCTTCCAAAAATTATCTTTGCAATTTAAAGTTTTGATGCATTAGATACTAAGCTTTATACAGAAGATGCCGTTCAACGCGATTGCGGTTAATGTTATCATTCTTATATTCTATTTAAGATTGTACAGAGCTCCCAAGAATTATCTTTACATTTTAAAGTTTTGATGCATTAGATTCTAAGCTGTATACAGAAGATGCCGTTTAACGCGATTGCGGTTAATGTTATCATTCTGATAATTTACTTAAGATTGTACAGAGCTTCCAAGAATTATCTTTACATTTTAAAGTTTTGATGCATTAGATTCTAAGCTGTATACAGAAGATGCCGTTTAACGCGATTGCGGTTAATGTTATCATTCTGATAATTTATTTAAGATTGTACAGAGCTCCCAAGAATTAACTTTGCAATTTAAAGTTTTGATGCATTAGATTCTAAGCTGTATACAGAAGATGCCGTTTAACGCGGTTGCGTTTAATGTTATCATTCTGATAATTTATTTAAGATTGTGCAGAGCTCCCACGAATTATTTTTACAATTTAAAGTTTTAATGCATTAGATTCTAAAGCTGTATGCATAAGACGCCGCTTAATGAGATTGCGGTTAATTTTATCATTCGGATATTTTATTTAAGGTTGTACAGAACTCCCGAGAATTATCTTTGCAATTTAAAGTTTTGATGCATTACATTCTAAGCTGTATACAGGAGATGCCGTTTAACGCGATTGCGGTTAAAGTTATCATTCTGATATTTTATTTAAGATCTTCCAAGAATTATTTCATTTGATCAGAGCTCCCAAGAATTATTTTTGGAATTTCAAGTTTTAATGCATTAGATTCTAAAGCTGTATGCATAAGACGCTGATTAATGCGATTGCGGTTAATTTTATCATTCGGATATTTTATTTAAGGTTGTACAGAGCTCCCAAGAATTATCTTTACATTTTAAAGCTTTAATGCATTAGATTCTAAGCCGTATATAGAAGACGCCGCTTAATGCGTTTGCGGTTAAAGTTATCATTCTGATATTTTATTTAAGATCTTCCAAGAATTATTTCATTTGATCAGAGCTCCCAAGAATTATTTTTGGAATTTCAAGTTTTAATGCATTAGATTCTAAAGCTGTATGCATAAGATGCCGTTTAACGCGATTGCGGTTAATGTTATCATTCTGATATTTTATTTAAGATTGTACAGAGCTCCCACGAATTATTTTTACAATTTAAAGTTTTAATGCATTAGATTCTAAAGATGTATGCATAAGACACCGCTTAATGCGATTGCGGTTAATTTTATCATTCGGATATTTTATTTAAGGTTGTACAGAGCTCCCAAGAATTATCTTTACATTTTAAAGCTTTAATGCATTAGATTCTAAGCCGTATATAGAAGACGCCGCTGAATGCGTTTGCGGTTAATGTTATCATTGGGATATTTTATTTCAGATTGTACATAGCTCCCAACATTTATTTTTACAATTTAAAGTTTTAATGCATTAGATTCTAAAGCTGTATACATAAGACGCCGCTTAATGAGATAGCGGTTAATATTATCATTCGGATATTATATTTAAGGTTGTACAGAGCTTCCAAAAATTATCTTTGCAATTTAAAGTTTTGATGCATTAGATACTAAGCTGTATACAGAAGATGCCGTTCAACGCGATTGCGGTTAATGTTATCATTCTTATATTCTATTTAAGATTGTACAGAGCTCCCAAGAATTATCTTTACATTTTAAAATTTTGATGCATTAGATTCTAAGCTGTATACAGAAGATGCCGTTTAACGCGATTGCGGTTAATGTTATCATTCTGATAATTTATTTAAGATTGTACAGAGCTCCCAAGAATTAACTTTGAATTTAAAGTTTTGATGCATTAGATTCTAAGCTGTATACAGAAGATGCCGTTTAATGCGATTGCGGTTAATGTTATCATTCTGATAATTTATTTAAGATTGTACAGAGCTCCCACGAATTATTTTTACAATTTAAAGTTTTAATGCATTAGATTCTAAAGCTGTATGCATAAGACGGCGCTTAATGTGATTGCGGTTAATTTTATCATTCGGATATTTTATTTAAGGTTGTACAGAACTCCCGAGAATTATCTTTGCAATTTAAAGTTTTGATGCATTACATTCTAAGCTGTATACAGGAGATGCCGTTTAACGCGATTGCGGTTAAAGTTATCATTCTGATATTTTATTTAAGATCTTCCAAGAATTATTTCATTTGATCAGAGCTCCCAAGAATTATTTTTGGAATTTCAAGTTTTAATGCATTAGATTCTAAAGCTGTATGCATAAGACGCCGCTTAATGTGATTGCGGTTAATTTTATCACTCGGATATTTTATTTAAGGTTGTACAGAACTCCCAAGAATTATGTTTACATTTTAAAGTTTTAATGCATTAGATTCTAAGCTGTATACAGAAGACGCCGTTTAACGCGATTGCGGTTAATGTTATCATTGTGAAATTTTATTTAAGATTGTGCAGAGCTCCCAAGAATTATCTTTGGAATTTAAACTTTTGATGCATTAGATTCTAAGCTGCATACAGAAGACGCCGTTTAACGCGATTGCGATTAATGTTATCATTCTGATATTTTATTTAAGATTGTACAGAGCTCCCACGAATTATTTTTACAATTTAAAGTTTTAATGCATTAGATTCTAAAGCTGTATGAATAAGACGCCGCTTAATGCGATTGCGGTTAATTTTATCATTCGGATATTTTATTTAAGGTTGTACAGAGCTCCCAAGAATTATCTTTACATTTTAAAGCTTTAATGCATTAGATTCTAAGCCGTATATAGAAGACGCTGCTTAATGCGTTTGCGGTTAATGTTATCATTGGGATATTTTATTTCAGATTGTACATAGCTACCAAGAATTATTTTTACAATTTAAAGTTTTAATGCATTAAATTCTAAAGCTGTATACATAAGACGGCGCTTAATGCGATTGCGGTTAATATTATCATTCGGATATTTTATTTAAGGTTTTACAGAGCTTCCAAAAATTATCTTTGCAATTTAAAGTTTTGATGCATTAGATACTAAGCTGTATACAGAAGATGCCGTTCAACGCGATTGCGGTTAATGTTATCATTCTTATATTCTATTTAAGATTGTACAGAGCTCCCAAGAATTATTTTTAAATTTTAAAGTTTTAATGCATTAGATTCTAAAGCTGTATACATAAGACGCCGCTTAATGAGATTGCGGTTAATATTATCATTCGGATATTTTATTTAAGGTTGTACAGAGCTTCCAAAAATTATCTTTGCAATTTAAAGTTTTGATGCATTAGATACTAAGCTTTATACAGAAGATGCCGTTCAACGCGATTGCGGTTAATGTTATCATTCTTATATTCTATTTAAGATTGTACAGAGCTCCCAAGAATTATCTTTACATTTTAAAGTTTTGATGCATTAGATTCTAAGCTGTATACAGAAGATGCCGTTTAACGCGATTGCGGTTAATGTTATCATTCTGATAATTTACTTAAGATTGTACAGAGCTTCCAAGAATTATCTTTACATTTTAAAGTTTTGATGCATTAGATTCTAAGCTGTATACAGAAGATGCCGTTTAACGCGATTGCGGTTAATGTTATCATTCTGATAATTTATTTAAGATTGTACAGAGCTCCCAAGAATTAACTTTGCAATTTAAAGTTTTGATGCATTAGATTCTAAGCTGTATACAGAAGATGCCGTTTAACGCGGTTGCGTTTAATGTTATCATTCTGATAATTTATTTAAGATTGTGCAGAGCTCCCACGAATTATTTTTACAATTTAAAGTTTTAATGCATTAGATTCTAAAGCTGTATGCATAAGACGCCGCTTAATGAGATTGCGGTTAATTTTATCATTCGGATATTTTATTTAAGGTTGTACAGAACTCCCGAGAATTATCTTTGCAATTTAAAGTTTTGATGCATTACATTCTAAGCTGTATACAGGAGATGCCGTTTAACGCGATTGCGGTTAAAGTTATCATTCTGATATTTTATTTAAGATCTTCCAAGAATTATTTCATTTGATCAGAGCTCCCAAGAATTATTTTTGGAATTTCAAGTTTTAATGCATTAGATTCTAAAGCTGTATGCATAAGACGCTGATTAATGCGATTGCGGTTAATTTTATCATTCGGATATTTTATTTAAGGTTGTACAGAGCTCCCAAGAATTATCTTTACATTTTAAAGCTTTAATGCATTAGATTCTAAGCCGTATATAGAAGACGCCGCTTAATGCGTTTGCGGTTAAAGTTATCATTCTGATATTTTATTTAAGATCTTCCAAGAATTATTTCATTTGATCAGAGCTCCCAAGAATTATTTTTGGAATTTCAAGTTTTAATGCATTAGATTCTAAAGCTGTATGCATAAGATGCCGTTTAACGCGATTGCGGTTAATGTTATCATTCTGATATTTTATTTAAGATTGTACAGAGCTCCCACGAATTATTTTTACAATTTAAAGTTTTAATGCATTAGATTCTAAAGATGTATGCATAAGACACCGCTTAATGCGATTGCGGTTAATTTTATCATTCGGATATTTTATTTAAGGTTGTACAGAGCTCCCAAGAATTATCTTTACATTTTAAAGCTTTAATGCATTAGATTCTAAGCCGTATATAGAAGACGCCGCTGAATGCGTTTGCGGTTAATGTTATCATTGGGATATTTTATTTCAGATTGTACATAGCTCCCAAGAATTATTTTTACAATTTAAAGTTTTAATGCATTAGATTCTAAAGCTGTATACATAAGACGCCGCTTAATGAGATAGCGGTTAATATTATCATTCGGATATTATATTTAAGGTTGTACAGAGCTTCCAAAAATTATCTTTGCAATTTAAAGTTTTGATGCATTAGATACTAAGCTGTATACAGAAGATGCCGTTCAACGCGATTGCGGTTAATGTTATCATTCTTATATTCTATTTAAGATTGTACAGAGCTCCCAAGAATTATCTTTACATTTTAAAATTTTGATGCATTAGATTCTAAGCTGTATACAGAAGATGCCGTTTAACGCGATTGCGGTTAATGTTATCATTCTGATAATTTATTTAAGATTGTACAGAGCTCCCAAGAATTAACTTTGAATTTAAAGTTTTGATGCATTAGATTCTAAGCTGTATACAGAAGATGCCGTTTAATGCGATTGCGGTTAATGTTATCATTCTGATAATTTATTTAAGATTGTACAGAGCTCCCACGAATTATTTTTACAATTTAAAGTTTTAATGCATTAGATTCTAAAGCTGTATGCATAAGACGGCGCTTAATGTGATTGCGGTTAATTTTATCATTCGGATATTTTATTTAAGGTTGTACAGAACTCCCGAGAATTATCTTTGCAATTTAAAGTTTTGATGCATTACATTCTAAGCTGTATACAGGAGATGCCGTTTAACGCGATTGCGGTTAAAGTTATCATTCTGATATTTTATTTAAGATCTTCCAAGAATTATTTCATTTGATCAGAGCTCCCAAGAATTATTTTTGGAATTTCAAGTTTTAATGCATTAGATTCTAAAGCTGTATGCATAAGACGCCGCTTAATGTGATTGCGGTTAATTTTATCACTCGGATATTTTATTTAAGGTTGTACAGAACTCCCAAGAATTATGTTTACATTTTAAAGTTTTAATGCATTAGATTCTAAGCTGTATACAGAAGACGCCGTTTAACGCGATTGCGGTTAATGTTATCATTGTGAAATTTTATTTAAGATTGTGCAGAGCTCCCAAGAATTATCTTTGGAATTTAAACTTTTGATGCATTAGATTCTAAGCTGCATACAGAAGACGCCGTTTAACGCGATTGCGATTAATGTTATCATTCTGATATTTTATTTAAGATTGTACAGAGCTCCCACGAATTATTTTTACAATTTAAAGTTTTAATGCATTAGATTCTAAAGCTGTATGAATAAGACGCCGCTTAATGCGATTGCGGTTAATTTTATCATTCGGATATTTTATTTAAGGTTGTACAGAGCTCCCAAGAATTATCTTTACATTTTAAAGCTTTAATGCATTAGATTCTAAGCCGTATATAGAAGACGCCGCTTAATGCGTTTGCGGTTAATGTTATCATTGGGATATTTTATTTCAGATTGTACATAGCTACCAAGAATTATTTTTACAATTTAAAGTTTTAATGCATTAAATTCTAAAGCTGTATACATAAGACGCCGCCGATTGCGGTTAATTTTATCATTCGGATATTTTATTTAAGGTTGTACAGAGCTCCCAAGAATTATCTTTACATTTTAAAGCTTTAATGCATTAGATTCTAAGCCGTATATAGAAGACGCCGCTTAATGCGTTTGCGGTTAAAGTTATCATTCTGATATTTTATTTAAGATCTTCCAAGAATTATTTCATTTGATCAGAGCTCCCAAGAATTATTTTTGGAATTTCAAGTTTTAATGCATTAGATTCTAAAGCTGTATGCATAAGATGCCGTTTAACGCGATTGCGGTTAATGTTATCATTCTGATATTTTATTTAAGATTGTACAGAGCTCCCACGAATTATTTTTACAATTTAAAGTTTTAATGCATTAGATTCTAAAGATGTATGCATAAGACACCGCTTAATGCGATTGCGGTTAATTTTATCATTCGGATATTTTATTAAAGGTTGTACAGAACTCCCGAGAATTATCTTTGCAATTTAAAGTTTTGATGCATTACATTCTAAGCTGTATACAGGAGATGCCGTTTAACGCGATTGCGGTTAAAGTTATCATTCTGATATTTTATTTAAGATCTTCCAAGAATTATTTCATTTGATCAGAGCTCCCAAGAATTATGTTTGGAATTTCAAGTTTTAATGCATTAGATTCTAAAGCTGTATGCATAAGACGCCGCTTAATGTGATTGCGGTTAATTTTATCACTCGGATATTTTATTTAAGGTTGTACAGAACTCCCAAGAATTATGTTTACATTTTAAAGTTTTAATGCATTAGATTCTAAGCTGTATACAGAAGACGCCGTTTAACGCGATTGCGGTTAATGTTATCATTGTGAAATTTTATTTAAGATTGTGCAGAGCTCCCAAGAATTATCTTTGGAATTTAAACTTTTGATGCATTAGATTCTAAGCTGCATACAGAAGACGCCGTTTAACGCGATTGCGATTAATGTTATCATTCTGATATTTTATTTAAGATTGTACAGAGCTCCCACGAATTATTTTTACAATTTAAAGTTTTAATGCATTAGATTCTAAAGCTGTATGAATAAGACGCCGCTTAATGCGATTGCGGTTAATTTTATCATTCGGATATTTTATTTAAGGTTGTACAGAGCTCCCAAGAATTATCTTTACATTTTAAAGCTTTAATGCATTAGATTCTAAGCCGTATATAGAAGACGCCGCTTAATGCGTTTGCGGTTAATGTTATCATTGGGATATTTTATTTCAGATTGTACATAGCTACCAAGAATTATTTTTACAATTTAAAGTTTTAATGCATTAAATTCTAAAGCTGTATACATAAGACGCCGCCGATTGCGGTTAATTTTATCATTCGGATATTTTATTTAAGGTTGTACAGAGCTCCCAAGAATTATCTTTACATTTTAAAGCTTTAATGCATTAGATTCTAAGCCGTATATAGAAGACGCCGCTTAATGCGTTTGCGGTTAAAGTTATCATTCTGATATTTTATTTAAGATCTTCCAAGAATTATTTCATTTGATCAGAGCTCCCAAGAATTATTTTTGGAATTTCAAGTTTTAATGCATTAGATTCTAAAGCTGTATGCATAAGATGCCGTTTAACGCGATTGCGGTTAATGTTATCATTCTGATATTTTATTTAAGATTGTACAGAGCTCCCACGAATTATTTTTACAATTTAAAGTTTTAATGCATTAGATTCTAAAGATGTATGCATAAGACACCGCTTAATGCGATTGCGGTTAATTTTATCATTCGGATATTTTATTAAAGGTTGTACAGAACTCCCGAGAATTATCTTTGCAATTTAAAGTTTTGATGCATTACATTCTAAGCTGTATACAGGAGATGCCGTTTAACGCGATTGCGGTTAAAGTTATCATTCTGATATTTTATTTAAGATCTTCCAAGAATTATTTCATTTGATCAGAGCTCCCAAGAATTATGTTTGGAATTTCAAGTTTTAATGCATTAGATTCTAAAGCTGTATGCATAAGACGCCGCTTAATGTGATTGCGGTTAATTTTATCACTCGGATATTTTATTTAAGGTTGTACAGAACTCCCAAGAATTATGTTTACATTTTAAAGTTTTAATGCATTAGATTCTAAGCTGTATACAGAAGACGCCGTTTAACGCGATTGCGGTTAATGTTATCATTGTGAAATTTTATTTAAGATTGTGCAGAGCTCCCAAGAATTATCTTTGGAATTTAAACTTTTGATGCATTAGATTCTAAGCTGCATACAGAAGACGCCGTTTAACGCGATTGCGATTAATGTTATCATTCTGATATTTTATTTAAGATTGTACAGAGCTCCCACGAATTATTTTTACAATTTAAAGTTTTAATGCATTAGATTCTAAAGCTGTATGAATAAGACGCCGCTTAATGCGATTGCGGTTAATTTTATCATTCGGATATTTTATTTAAGGTTGTACAGAGCTCCCAAGAATTATCTTTACATTTTAAAGCTTTAATGCATTAGATTCTAAGCCGTATATAGAAGACGCCGCTTAATGCGTTTGCGGTTAATGTTATCATTGGGATATTTTATTTCAGATTGTACATAGCTACCAAGAATTATTTTTACAATTTAAAGTTTTAATGCATTAAATTCTAAAGCTGTATACATAAGACGCCGCTTAATGCGATTGCGGTTAATATTATCATTCGGATATTTTATTTAAGGTTTTACAGAGCTTCCAAAAATTATCTTTGCAATTTAAAGTTTTGATGCATTAGATACTAAGCTGTATACAGAAGATGCCGTTCAACGCGATTGCGGTTAATGTTATCATTCTTATATTCTATTTAAGATTGTACAGAGCTCCCAAGAATTATTTTTAAATTTTAAAGTTTTAATGCATTAGATTCTAAAGCTGTATACATAAGACGCCGCTTAATGAGATTGCGGTTAATATTATCATTCGGATATTTTATTTAAGGTTGTACAGAGCTTCCAAAAATTATCTTTGCAATTTAAAGTTTTGATGCATTAGATACTAAGCTTTATACAGAAGATGCCGTTCAACGCGATTGCGGTTAATGTTATCATTCTTATATTCTATTTAAGATTGTACAGAGCTCCCAAGAATTATCTTTACATTTTAAAGTTTTGATGCATTAGATTCTAAGCTGTATACAGAAGATGCCGTTTAACGCGATTGCGGTTAATGTTATCATTCTGATAATTTACTTAAGATTGTACAGAGCTTCCAAGAATTATCTTTACATTTTAAAGTTTTGATGCATTAGATTCTAAGCTGTATACAGAAGATGCCGTTTAACGCGATTGCGGTTAATGTTATCATTCTGATAATTTATTTAAGATTGTACAGAGCTCCCAAGAATTAACTTTGCAATTTAAAGTTTTGATGCATTAAATTCTAAGCTGTATACAGAAGATGCCGTTTAACGCGGTTGCGGTTAATGTTATCATTCTGATAATTTATTTAAGATTGTGCAGAGCTCCCACGAATTATTTTTACAATTTAAAGTTTTAATGCATTAGATTCTAAAGCTGTATGCATAAGACGCCGCTTAATGAGATTGCGGTTAATTTTATCATTCGGATATTTTATTTAAGGTTGTACAGAACTCCCGAGAATTATCTTTGCAATTTAAAGTTTTGATGCATTACATTCTAAGCTGTATACAGGAGATGCCGTTTAACGCGATTGCGGTTAAAGTTATCATTCTGATATTTTATTTAAGATCTTCCAAGAATTATTTCATTTGATCAGAGCTCCCAAGAATTATTTTTGGAATTTCAAGTTTTAATGCATTAGATTCTAAAGCTGTATGCATAAGACGCTGATTAATGCGATTGCGGTTAATTTTATCATTCGGATATTTTATTTAAGGTTGTACAGAGCTCCCAAGAATTATCTTTACATTTTAAAGCTTTAATGCATTAGATTCTAAGCCGTATATAGAAGACGCCGCTTAATGCGTTTGCGGTTAAAGTTATCATTCTGATATTTTATTTAAGATCTTCCAAGAATTATTTCATTTGATCAGAGCTCCCAAGAATTATTTTTGGAATTTCAAGTTTTAATGCATTAGATTCTAAAGCTGTATGCATAAGATGCCGTTTAACGCGATTGCGGTTAATGTTATCATTCTGATATTTTATTTAAGATTGTACAGAGCTCCCACGAATTATTTTTACAATTTAAAGTTTTAATGCATTAGATTCTAAAGATGTATGCATAAGACACCGCTTAATGCGATTGCGGTTAATTTTATCATTCGGATATTTTATTTAAGGTTGTACAGAGCTCCCAAGAATTATCTTTACATTTTAAAGCTTTAATGCATTAGATTCTAAGCCGTATATAGAAGACGCCGCTGAATGCGTTTGCGGTTAATGTTATCATTGGGATATTTTATTTCAGATTGTACATAGCTCCCAAGAATTATTTTTACAATTTAAAGTTTTAATGCATTAGATTCTAAAGCTGTATACATAAGACGCCGCTTAATGAGATTGCGGTTAATATTATCATTCGGATATTTTATTTAAGGTTGTACAGAGCTTCCAAAAATTATCTTTGCAATTTAAAGTTTTGATGCATTAGATACTAAGCTGTATACAGAAGATGCCGTTCAACGCGATTGCGGTTAATGTTATCATTCTTATATTCTATTTAAGATTGTACAGAGCTCCCAAGAATTATCTTTACATTTTAAAGTTTTGATGCATTAGATTCTAAGCTGTATACAGAAGATGCCGTTTAACGCGATTGCGGTTAATGTTATCATTCTGATAATTTATTTAAGATTGTACAGAGCTCCCAAGAATTAACTTTGCAATTTAAAGTTTTGATGCATTAGATTCTAAGCTGTATACAGAAGATGCCGTTTAATGCGATTGCGGTTAATGTTATCATTCTGATAATTTATTTAAGATTGTACAGAGCTCCCACGAATTATTTTTACAATTTAAAGTTTTAATGCATTAGATTCTAAAGCTGTATGCATAAGACGCCGCTTAATGAGATTGCGGTTAATTTTATCATTCGGATATTTTATTTAAGGTTGTACAGAACTCCCGAGAATTATCTTTCCAATTTAAAGTTTTGATGCAGTACATTCTAAGCTGTATACAGGAGATGCCGTTTAACGCGATTGCGGTTAAAGTTATCATTCTGATATTTTATTTAAGATCTTCCAAGAATTATTTCATTTGATCAGAGCTCCCAAGAATTATTTTTGGAATGTCAAGTTTTAATGCATTAGATTCTAAAGCTGTATGCATAAGACGCCGCTTAATGTGGTTGCGGTTAATTTTATCACTCGGATATTTTATTTAAGGTTGCACAGAGCTACCAAGAATTATCTTTACATTTTAAAGTTTTAATGCATTAGATTCTAAGCCGTATATAGAAGACGCCGCTTCATGCGTTTGCGGTTAATGTTATCATTGGGATATTTTATTTCAGATTGTACATAGCTACCAAGAATTATTTTTACAATTTAAAGTTTTAATGCATTAGATTCTAAAGCTGTATACATAAGACGCCGCTTAATGCGATTGCGGTTAATATTATCATTCGGATATTTTATTTAAGGTTTTACAGAGCTTCCAAAAATTATCTTTGCAATTTAAAGTTTTGATGCATTAGATACTAAGCTGTATACAGAAGATGCCCTTCAACGCGATTGCGGTTAATATTATCATTCTTATATTCTATTTAAGACTGTACAGAGCTCCCAAGAATTATCTTTGCAATTTAAAGTTTTGATGCATTAGATTCTAAGCTGTATACAGAAGACGCCGTTTAACGCGATTGCGGTTAAAGTTATCATTCTGAAATTTTATTTAAGATTGTACAGAACTCCCAAGAATTATGTTTACATTTTAAAGTTTTAATGCATTAGATTCTAAGCTGTATACAGAAGACGCCGTTTAACGCGATTGCGGTTAATGTTATCATTGTGAAATTTTATTTAAGATTGTGCAGAGCTCCCAAGAATTATCTTTGGAATTTAAACTTTTGATGCATTAGATTCTAAGCTGCATACAGAAGACGCCGTTTAACGCGATTGCGATTAATGTTATCATTCTGATATTTTATTTAAGATTGTACAGAGCTCCCACGAATTATTTTTACAATTTAAAGTTTTAATGCATTAGATTCTAAAGCTGTATGAATAAGACGCCGCTTAATGCGATTGCGGTTAATTTTATCATTCGGATATTTTATTTAAGGTTGTACAGAGCTCCCAAGAATTATCTTTACATTTTAAAGCTTTAATGCTTTAGATTCTAAGCCGTATATAGAAGACGCCGCTTAATGCGTTTGCGGTTAATGTTATCATTGGGATATTTTATTTCAGATTGTACATAGCTACCAAGAATTATTTTTACAATTTAAAGTTTTAATGCATTAAATTCTAAAGCTGTATACATAAGACGCCGCTTAATGCGATTGCGGTTAATATTATCATTCGGATATTTTATTTAAGGTTTTACAGAGCTTCCAAAAATTATCTTTGCAATTTAAAGTTTTGATGCATTAGATACTAAGCTGTATACAGAAGATGCCGTTCAACGCGATTGCGGTTAATGTTATCATTCTTATATTCTATTTAAGATTGTACAGAGCTCCCAAGAATTATTTTTAAATTTTAAAGTTTTAATGCATTAGATTCTAAAGCTGTATACATAAGACGCCGCTTAATGAGATTGCGGTTAATATTATCATTCGGATATTTTATTTAAGGTTGTACAGAGCTTCCAAAAATTATCTTTGCAATTTAAAGTTTTGATGCATTAGATACTAAGCTGTATACAGAAGATGCCGTTCAACGCGATTGCGGTTAATGTTATCATTCTTATATTCTATTTAAGATTGTACAGAGCTTCCAAGAATTATCTTTACATTTTAAAGTTTTGATGCATTAGATTCTAAGCTGTATACAGAAGATGCCGTTTAACGCGATTGCGGTTAATGTTATCATTCTGATAATTTATTTAAGATTGTACAGAGCTCCCAAGAATTAACTTTGCAATTTAAAGTTTTGATGCATTAGATTCTAAGCTGTATACAGAAGATGCCGTTTAACGCGATTGCGGTTAATGTTATCATTCTGATAATTTATTTAAGATTGTACAGAGCTCCCACGAATTATTTTTACAATTTAAAGTTTTAATGCATTAGATTCTAAAGCTGTATGCATAAGACGCCGCTTAATGAGATTGCGGTTAATTTTATCATTCGGATATTTTATTTAAGGTTGTACAGAACTCCCGAGAATTATCTTTGCAATTTAAAGTTTTGATGCATTACATTCTAAGCTGTATACAGGAGATGCCGTTTAACGCGATTGCGGTTAAAGTTATCATTCTGATATTTTATTTAAGATCTTCCAAGAATTATTTCATTTGATCAGAGCTCTCAAGAATTATTTTTGGAATTTCAAGTTTTAATGCATTAGATTCTAAAGCTGTATGCATAAGACGCCACTTAATGTGGTTGCGGTTAATTTTATCACTCGGATATTTTATTTAAGGTTGTACAGAGCTCCCAAGAATTATCTTTACATTTTAAAGTTTTAATGCATTAGATTCTAAGCTGTATACAGAAGACGCCGTTTAACGCGATTGCGGTTAATGTTATCATTGTGAAATTTTATTTAAGATTGTGCAGAGCTCCCAAGAATTATCTTTGGAATTTAAACTTTTGATGCATTAGATTCTAAGCTGCATACAGAAGACGCCGTTTAACGCGATTGCGGTTAATGTTATCATTCTGATATTTTATTTAAGATTGTACAGAGCTCCCACGAATTATTTTTACAATTTAAAGTTTTAATGCATTAGATTCTAAAGCTGTATGCATAAGACGCCGCTTAATGCGATTGCGGTTAATTTTATGATTCGGATATTTTATTTAAGATTGTACAGAGCTCCCAAGAATTATCTTTACATTTTAAAGCTTTAATGCATTAGATTCTAAGCCGTATATAGAAGACGCCGCTTAATGCGTTTGCGGTTAATGTTATCATTGGGATATTTTATTTCAGATTGTACATAGCTCCCAAGAATTATTTTTACAATTTAAAGTTTTAATGCATTAGATTCTAAAGCTGTATACATAAGACGCCGCTTAATGAGATTGCGGTTAATATTATCATTCGGATATTTTATTTAAGGTTGTACAGAGCTTCCAAAAATTACCTTTGCAATTTAAAGTTTTGATGCATTAGATACTAAGCTGTATACAGAAGATGCCGTTCAACGCGATTGCGGTTAATGTTATCATTCTTATATTCTATTTAAGATTGTACAGAGCTCCCAAGAATTATCTTTACATTTTAAAGTTTTGATGCATTAGATTCTAAGCTGTATACAGAAGATGCCGTTTAACGCGATTGCGGTTAATGTTATCATTCTGATAATTTATTTAAGATTGTACAGAGCTTCCAAGAATTATCTTTACATTTTAAAGTTTTGATGCATTAGATTCTAAGCTGTATACAGAAGATGCCGTTTAACGCGATTGCAGTTAATGTTATCATTCTGATAATTTATTTAAGATTGTACAGAGCTCCCAAGAATTAACTTTGCAATTTAAAGTTTTCATGCATTAGATTCTAAGCTGTATACAGAAGATGCCGTTTAATGCGATTGCGGTTAATGTTATCATTCTGATAATTTATTTAAGATTGTACAGAGCTCCCACGAATTATTTTTACAATTTAAAGTTTTAATGCATTAGATTCTAAACCTGTATGCATAAGACGCCGCTTAATGAGATTGCGGTTAATTTTATCATTCGGATATTTTATTTAAGGTTGTACAGAACTCCCGAGAATTATCTTTGCAATTTAAAGTTTTGATGCATTACATTCTAAGCTGTATACAGGAGATGCCGTTTAACGCGATTGCGGTTAAAGTTATCATTCTGATATTTTATTTAAGATCTTCCAAGAATTATTTCATTTGATCAGAGCTCCGAAGAATTATTTTTGGAATTTCAAGTTTTAATGCATTAGATTCTAAAGCTGTATGCATAAGACGCTGCTTAATGTGGTTGCGGTTAATTTTATCACTCGGATATTTTATTTAAGGTTGTACAGAGCTCCCAAGAATTATCTTTACATTTTAAAGTTTTAATGCATTAGATTCTAATCTGTATACAGAAGACGCCGTTTAACGCGATTGCGGTTAATGTTATCATTGTGAAATTTTATTTAAGATTGTACCGAGCTCCCAAGAATTATTTTTACAATTTAAAGTTTTAATGCATTATATTCTAAAACTGTATACAGAAGATGCCGTTCAACACGATTGCGGTTAATGTTATCATTCTTATATTCTATTTCAGATTGTACATAGCTCCCAAGAATTATGTTTGCAATTTAAATTTTTAATGCATTAGATTCTAAGCCGTAAATAGAAGACGCCGCTTAAAGCGATTGCGGTTAATGTTATCATTCGGATATTTTATATAAGGTTGTACAGAGCTCCCACGAATTATTTTTACAATTTAAAGTTTTAAAGCATTAGATTCTAAAGCTGTATGCATAAGACGCCGCTTAATGCGATTGCGGTTAATTTTATCATTCGGATATTTTATTTAAGGTTGTACAGAGCTCCCAAGAATTATCTTTACATTTTAAAGTTTTAATGCATTAGATTCTAAGCTGTATTCAGAAGACGCCGTTTAACGCGATTGCGGTTAATGTTATCATTGCGAAATTTTATTTAAGATTGTACAGAGCTCCCAAGAATTATCTTTGGAATTTAAACTTTTGATGCATTAGATTCTAAGCTGTATACAGAAGACGCCGCTTAACGCGATTGCGGTTAATGTTATCATTCTGATATTTGATTTAAGATTGTACAGAGCTCCCACGAATTATTTTTACAATTTAAAGTTTTATGCATTAGATTCTAAAGCTGTATGCATAAGACGCTGCTTAATGCGATTGCGGTTAATTTTATCATTCGGATATTTTATTTAAGTTTGTACAGAGCTCCCAAGAATTATCTTTACATTTTAAAGTTTTAATGCATTAGATTCTAAGCCGTATATAGAAGACGCCGCTTCATGCGTTTGCGGTTAATGTTATCATTGGGATATTTTATTTCAGATTGTACATAGCTACCAAGAATTATTTTTACAATTTAAAGTTTTAATGCATTAGGTTCTAAAGCTGTATACATAAGACGCCGCTTAATGCGATTGCGGTTAATATTATCATTCGGATATTTTATTTAAGGTTTTACATAGCTTCCAAAAATTATCTTTGCAATTTAAAGTTTTGATGCATTAGATACTAAGCTGTATACAGAAGATGCCGTTCAACGCGATTGCGGTTAATGTTATCATTCTTATATTCTATTTAAGATTGTACAGAGCTCCCAAGAATTATCTTTGCAATTTAAAGTTTTGATGCATTAGATTCTAAGCTGTATACAGAAGACGCCGTTTAACGCGATTGCGGTTAATGTTATCATTCTGAAATTTTATTTAAGATTGTACAGAGCTCCCAAGAATTATCTTTGCAATTTAAAGTTTTAATGCATTAGATTCTAAAACTGTATACATAAGACGCCACTTAAGGCGATTGCGGTTAATGTTATCATTCGGATATTTTATTTAAGGTTGTACAGAGCTCCCGAGAATTATCTTTGCAATTTAAAGTTTTGATGCATTAGATTCTAAGCTGTATACAGGAGATGCCGTTTAACGCGATTGCGGTTAATGTTATCATTCTGATATTTTATTTAAGATCTTCCAAGAATTATTTCATTTGATCAGAGCTCCCAAGAATTATTTTTGGAATTTCAAGTTTTAATGCATTAGATTCTAAAGCCGTATGCATAAGACGCCGCTTAATGCGATTGCGGTTAATATTATCATTCGGATATTTTATTTAAGGTTTTACAGAGCTTCCAAAAATTATCTTTGCAATTTAAAGTTTTGATGCATTAGATACTAAGCTGTATACAGAAGATGCCGTTCAACGCGATTGCGGTTAATGTTATCATTCTTATATTCTATTTAAGATTGTACAGAGCTCCCAAGAATTATCTTTGCAATTTAAAGTTTTGATGCATTAGATTCTAAGCTGTATACAGAAGATGCCGTTTAATGCGATTGCGGTTAATGTTATCATTCTGATAATTTATTTAAGATTGTACAGAGCTCCCACGAATTATTTTTACAATTTAAAGTTTTAATGCATTAGATTCTAGAGCTGTATGCATAAGACGCCGCTTAATGAGTTTGCGGTTAATTTTATCATTCGGATATTTTATTTAAGGTTGTACAGAACTCACGAGAATTATCTTTGCAATTTAAAGTTTTGATGCATTACATTCTAAGCTGTATACAGGAGATGCCGTTTAACGCGATTGCGGTTAAAGTTATCATTCTGATATTTTATTTAAGATCTTCCAAGAATTATTTCATTTGATCAGAGCTCCCAAGAATTATTTTTGGAATTTCAAGTTTTAATGCATTAGATTCTAAAGCTGTATGCATAAGACGCCGCTTAATGTGGTTGCGGTTAATTTTATCACTCGGATATTTTATTTAAGGTTGTACAGAGCTCCCAAGAATTATCTTTACATTTTAAAGTTTTAATGCATTAGATTCTAATCTGTATACAGAAGACGCCGTTTAACGCGATTGCGGTTAATGTTATCATTGTGAAATTTTATTTAAGATTGTGCAGAGCTCCCAAGAATTATCTTTGGAATTTAAACTTTTGATGCATTAGATTCTAAGCTGCATACAGAAGACGCCGTTTAACGCGATTGCGGTTAATGTTATCATTCTGATATTTTATTTAAGATTGTACAGAGCTCCCACGAATTATTTTTACAATTTAAAGTTTTAATGCATTAGATTCTAAAGCTGTATGCATAAGACGCCGCTTAATGCGATTGCGGTTAATTTTATCATTCGGATATTTTATTTAAGGTTATACAGAGCTCCCAAGAATTATCTTTACATTTTAAAGCTTTAATGCATTAGATTCTAAGCCGTATATAGAAGACGCCGCTTAACGCGTTTGCGGTTAATGTTATCATTGGGATATTTTATTTCAGATTGTACATAGCTCCCAAGAATTATTTTTACAATTTAAAGTTTTAATGCATTAGATTCTAAAGCTGTATACATAAGACGCCGCTTAATGCGATTGCGGTTAATATTATCATTCGGATATTTTATTTAAGGTTGTACAGAGCTTCCAAAAATTATCTTTGCAATTTAAAGTTTTGATACATTAGATACTAAGCTGTATACAGAAGATGCCGTTCAACGCGATTGCGGTTAATGTTATCATTCTTATATTCTATTTAAGATTGTACAGAGCTCCCAAGAATTATCTTTGCAATTTAAAGTTTTGATGCATTAGATTCTAAGCTGTATACAAGAGATGCCCTTTAACGCGATTGCGGTTAATGTTATCATTCTGATATTTTATTTAAGATCTCCCAAGAATTATTTCATTTGATCAGAGCTCCCAAGAATTATTTTTGGAATTTCAAGTTTTAATGCATTAGATTCTAAAGCTGTATACATAAGACGCCGCTTAATGCGATTGCGGTTCATGTTATCATTCGGATATTTTATTTAAGGTTGTACAGAGCTTCCAAGAATTATCTTTACATTTTAAAGTTTTGATGCATTAGATTCTAAGCTGTATACAGAAGATGCCGTTTAACGCGATTGCGGTTAATGTTATCTTTCTGATAATTTATTTAAGATTGTACAGAGCTCCCACGAATTATTTTTACAATTTAAAGTTTTAATGCATTAGATTCTAAAGCTGTATGCATAAGACGCCGCTTAATGCGATTGCGGTTAATTTTATCATTCGGACATTTTATTTAAGGTTGTGCAGAGCTCCCAAGAATTATCTTTATATTTTAAAGTTTTAATGCATTAGATTCTAAGCCGTATATAGAAGACGCCGTTTAACGCGATTGCGGTTAATGTTATCATTCTGAAATTTTATTTAAGATTGTACCGAGCTCCCAAGAATTATTTTTACAATTTAAAGTTTTAATGCATTATATTCTAAAACTGTATACAGAAGATGCCGTTCAACACGATTGCGGTTAATGTTATCATTCTTATATTCTATTTCAGATTGTACATAGCTCCCAAGAATTATGTTTGCAATTTAAATTTTTAATGCATTAGATTCTAAGCCGTAAATAGAAGACGCCGCTTAAAGCGATTGCGGTTAATGTAATCATTCGGATATTTTATATAAGGTTGTACAGAGCTCCCACGAATTATTTTTACAATTTAAAGTTTTAATGCATTAGATTCTAAAGCTGTATGCATAAGACGCCGCTTAATGCGATTGCGGTTAATTTTATCATTCGGATATTTTATTTAAGGTTGTACAGAGCTCCCAAGAATTATCTTTACATTTTAAAGTTTTAATGCATTAGATTCTAAGCTGTATTCAGAAGACGCCGTTTAACGCGATTGCGGTTAATGTTATCATTGCGAAATTTTATTTAAGATTGTACAGAGCTCCCAAGAATTATCTTTGGAATTTAAACTTTTGATGCATTAGATTCTAAGCTGTATACAGAAGACGCCGCTTAACGCGATTGCGGTTAATGTTATCATTCTGATATTTTATTTAAGATTGTACAGAGCTCCCACGAATTATTTTTACAATTTAAAGTTTTAATGCATTAGATTCTAAAGCTGTATGCATAAGACGCTGCTTAATGCGATTGCGGTTAATTTTATCATTCGGATATTTTATTTAAGTTTGTACAGAGCTCCCAAGAATTATCTTTACATTTTAAAGTTTTAATGCATTAGATTCTAAGCCGTATATAGAAGACGCCGCTTCATGCGTTTGCGGTTAATGTTATCATTGGGATATTTTATTTCAGATTGTACATAGCTACCAAGAATTATTTTTACAATTTAAAGTTTTAATGCATTAGGTTCTAAAGCTGTATACATAAGACGCCGCTTAATGCAATTGCGGTTAATATTATCATTCGGATATTTTATTTAAGGTTTTACAGAACTTCCAAAAATTATCTTTGCAATTTAAAGTTTTGATGCATTAGATACTAAGCTGTATACAGAAGATGCCGTTCAACGCGATTGCGGTTAATGTTATCATTCTTATATTCTATTTAAGATTGTACAGAGCTCCCAAGAATTATCTTTGCAATTTAAAGTTTTGATGCATTAGATTCTAAGCTGTATACAGAAGACGCCGTTTAACGCGATTGCGGTTAATGTTATCATTCTGAAATTTTATTTAAGATTGTACAGAGCTCCCAAGAATTATCTTTGCAATTTAAAGTTTTAATGCATTAGATTCTAAAACTGTATACATAAGACGCCACTTAATGCGATTGCGGTTAATGTTATCATTCGGATATTTTATTTAAGGTTGTACAGAGCTCCCGAGAATTATCTTTGCAATTTAAAGTTTTGATGCATTAGATTCTAAGCTGTATACAGGAGATGCCGTTTAACGCGATTGCGGTTAATGTTATCATTCTGATATTTTATTTAAGATCTTCCAAGAATTATTTCATTTGATCAGAGCTCCCAAGAATTATTTTTGGAATTTCAAGTTTTAATGCATTAGATTCTAAAGCTGTATGCATAAGACGCCGCTTAATGCGATTGCGGTTAATATTATCATTCGGATATTTTATTTAAGGTTTTACAGAGCTTCCAAAAATTATCTTTGCAATTTAAAGTTTTGATGCATTAGATACTAAGCTGTATACAGAAGATGCCGTTCAACGCGATTGCGGTTAATGTTATCATTCTTATATTCTATTTAAGATTGTACAGAGCTCCCAAGAATTATCTTTGCAATTTAAAGTTTTGATGCATTAGATTCTAAGCTGTATACAGAAGATGCCGTTTAATGCGATTGCGGTTAATGTTATCATTCTGATAATTTATTTAAGATTGTACAGAGCTCCCACGAATTATTTTTACAATTTAAAGTTTTAATGCATTAGATTCTAAAGCTGTATGCATAAGACGCCGCTTAATGAGAATGCGGTTAATTTTATCATTCGGATATTTTATTTAAGGTTGTACAGAACTCCCGAGAATTATCTTTGCAATTTAAAGTTTTGATGCATTACATTCTAAGCTGTATACAGGAGATGCCGTTTAACGCGATTGCGGTTAAAGTTATCATTCTGATATTTTATTTAAGATCTTCCAAGAATTATTTCATTTGATCAGAGCTCCCAAGAATTATTTTTGGAATTTCAAGTTTTAATGCATTAGATTCTAAAGCTGTATGCATAAGACGCCGCTTAATGTGGTTGCGGTTAATTTTATCACTCGGATATTTTATTTAAGGTTGTACAGAGCTCCCAAGAATTATCTTTACATTTTAAAGTTTTAATGCATTAGATTCTAATCTGTATACAGAAGACGCCGTTTAACGCGATTGCGGTTAATGTTATCATTGTGAAATTTTATTTAAGATTGTGCAGAGCTCCCAAGAATTATCTTTGGAATTTAAACTTTTGATGCATTAGATTCTAAGCTGCATACAGAAGACGCCGTTTAACGCGATTGCGGTTAATGTTATCATTCTGATATTTTATTTAAGATTGTACAGAGCTCCCACGAATTATTTTTACAATTTAAAGTTTTAATGCATTAGATTCTAAAGCTGTATGCATAAGACGCCGCTTAATGCGATTGCGGTTAATTTTATCATTCGGATATTTTATTTAAGGTTATACAGAGCTCCCAAGAATTATCTTTACATTTTAAAGCTTTAATGCATTAGATTCTAAGCCGTATATAGAAGACGCCGCTTAACGCGTTTGCGGTTAATGTTATCATTGGGATATTTTATTTCAGATTGTACATAGCTCCCAAGAATTATTTTTACAATTTAAAGTTTTAATGCATTAGATTCTAAAGCTGTATACATAAGACGCCGCTTAATGCGATTGCGGTTAATATTATCATTCGGATATTTTATTTAAGGTTGTACAGAGCTTCCAAAAATTATCTTTGCAATTTAAAGTTTTGATACATTAGATACTAAGCTGTATACAGAAGATGCCGTTCAACGCGATTGCGGTTAATGTTATCATTCTTATATTCTATTTATGATTGTACAGAGCTCCCAAGAATTATCTTTGCAATTTAAAGTTTTGATGCATTAGATTCTAAGCTGTATACAAGAGATGCCGTTTAACGCAATTGCGGTTAATGTTATCATTCTGATATTTTATTTAAGATCTCCCAAGAATTATTTCATTTGATCAGAGCTCCCAAGAATTATTTTTGGAATTTCAAGTTTTAATGCATTAGATTCTAAAGCTGTATACATAAGACACCGCTTAATGCGATTGCGGTTCATGTTATCATTCGGATATTTTATTTAAGGTTGTACAGAGCTTCCAAGAATTATCTTTACATTTTAAAGTTTTGATGCATTAGATTCTAAGCTGTATACAGAAGGTGCCGTTTAACGCGATTGCGGTTAATGTTATCATTCTGATAATTTATTTAAGATTGTACAGAGCTCCCACGAATTATTTTTACAATTTAAAGTTTTAATGCATTAGATTCTAAAGCTGTATGCATAAGACGCCGCTTAATGCGATTGCGGTTAATTTTATCATTCGGACATTTTATTTAAGGTTGTGCAGAGCTCCCAAGAATTATCTTTATATTTTAAAGTTTTAATGCATTAGATTTTAAGCCGTATATAGAAGACGCCGTTTAACGCGATTGCGGTTAATGTTATCATTCTGAAATTTTATTTAAGATTGTACCGAGCTCCCAAGAATTATTTTTACAATTTAAAGTTTTAATGCATTATATTCTAAAACTGTATACAGAAGATGCCGTTCAACACGATTGCGGTTAATGTTATCATTCTTATATTCTATTTCAGATTGTACATAGCTCCCAAGAATTATGTTTGCAATTTAAATTTTTAATGCATTAGATTCTAAGCCGTAAATAGAAGACGCCGCTTAAAGCGATTGCGGTTAATGTTATCATTCGGATATTTTATATAAGGTTGTACAGAGCTCCCACGAATTATTTTTACAATTTAAAGTTTTAATGCATTAGATTCTAAAGCTGTATGCATAAGACGCCGCTTAATGCGATTGCGGTTAATTTTATCATTCGGATATTTTATTTAAGGTTGTACAGAGCTCCCAAGAATTATCTTTACATTTTAAAGTTTTAATGCATTAGATTCTAAGCTGTATTCAGAAGACGCCGTTTAACGCGATTGCGGTTAATGTTATCATTGCGAAATTTTATTTAAGATTGTACAGAGCTCCCAAGAATTATCTTTGGAATTTAAACTTTTGATGCATTAGATTCTAAGCTGTATACAGAAGACGCCGCTTAACGCGATTGCGGTTAATGTTATCATTCTGATATTTTATTTAAGATTGTACAGAGCTCCCACGAATTATTTTTACAATTTAAAGTTTTAATGCATTAGATTCTAAAGCTGTATGCATAAGACGCTGCTTAATGCGATTGCGGTTAATTTTATCATTCGGATATTTTATTTAAGTTTGTACAGAGCTCACAAGAATTATCTTTACATTTTAAAGTTTTAATGCATTAGATTCTAAGCCGTATATAGAAGACGCCGCTTCATGCGTTTGCGGTTAATGTTATCATTGGGATATTTTATTTCAGATTGTACATAGCTACCAAGAATTATTTTTACAATTTAAAGTTTTAATGCATTAGGTTCTAAAGCTGTATACATAAGACGCCGCTTAATGCGATTGCGGTTAATATTATCATTCGGATATTTTATTTAAGGTTTTACAGAGCTTCCAAAAATTATCTTTGCAATTTAAAGTTTTGATGCATTAGATACTAAGCTGTATACAGAAGATGCCGTTCAACGCGATTGCGGTTAATGTTATCATTCTTATATTCTATTTAAGATTGTACAGAGCTCCCAAGAATTATCTTTGCAATTTAAAGTTTTGATGCATTAGATTCTAAGCTGTATACAGAAGACGCCGTTTAACGCGATTGCGGTTAATGTTATCATTCTGAAATTTTATTTAAGATTGTACAGAGCTCCCAAGAATTATCTTTGCAATTTAAAGTTTTAATGCATTAGATTCTAAAACTGTATACATAAGACGCCACTTAATGCGATTGCGGTTAATGTTATCATTCGGATATTTTATTTAAGGTTGTACAGAGCTCCCGAGAATTATCTTTGCAATTTAAAGTTTTGATGCATTAGATTCTAAGCTGTATACAGGAGATGCCGTTTAACGCGATTGCGGTTAATGTTATCATTCTGATATTTTATTTAAGATCTTCCAAGAATTATTTCATTTGATCAGAGCTCCCAAGAATTATTTTTGGAATTTCAAGTTTTAATGCTTTAGATTCTAAAGCTGTATGCATAAGACGCCGCTTAATGCGATTGCGGTTAATATTATCATTCGGATATTTTATTTAAGGTTTTACAGAGCTTCCAAAAATTTTCTTTGCAATTTAAAGTTTTGATGCATTAGATACTAAGCTGTATACAGAAGATGCCGTTCAACGCGATTGCGGTTAATGTTATCATTCTTATATTCTATTTAAGATTGTACAGAGCTCCCAAGAATTATCTTTGCAATTTAAAGTTTTGATGCATTAGATTCTAAGCTGTATACAGAAGATGCCGTTTAATGCGATTGCGGTTAATGTTATCATTCTGATAATTTATTTAAGATTGTACAGAGCTCCCACGAATTATTTTTACAATTTAAAGTTTTAATGCATTAGATTCTAAAGCTGTATGCATAAGACGCCGCTTAATGAGATTGCGGGTAATTTTATCATTCGGATATTTTATTTAAGGTTGTACAGAACTCCCGAGAATTATCTTTGCAATTTAAAGTTTTGATGCATTACATTCTAAGCTGTATACAGGAGATGCCGTTTAACGCGATTGCGGTTAAAGTTATCATTCTGATATTTTATTTAAGATCTTCCAAGAATTATTTCATTTGATCAGAGCTCCCAAGAATTATTTTTGGAATTTCAAGTTTTAATGCATTAGATTCTAAAGCTGTATGCATAAGACGCCGCTTAATGTGGTTGCGGTTAATTTTATCACTCGGATATTTTATTTAAGGTTGTACAGAGCTCCCAAGAATTATCTTTACATTTTAAAGTTTTAATGCATTAGATTCTAATCTGTATACAGAAGACGCCGTTTAACGCGATTGCGGTTAATGTTATCATTGTGAAATTTTATTTAAGATTGTGCAGAGCTCCCAAGAATTATCTTTGGAATTTAAACTTTTGAGCATTAGATTCTAAGCTGCATACAGAAGACGCCGTTTAACGCGATTGCGGTTAATGTTATCATTCTGATATTTTATTTAAGATTGTACAGAGCTCCCACGAATTATTTTTACAATTTAAAGTTTTAATGCATTAGATTCTAAAGCTGTATGCATAAGACGCCGCTTAATGCGATTGCGGTTAATTTTATCATTCGGATATTTTATTTAAGGTTGTACAGAGCTCCCAAGAATTATCTTTACATTTTAAAGCTTTAATGCATTAGATTCTAAGCCGTATATAGAAGACGCCGCTTAATGCGTTTGCGGATAATGTTATCATTGGGATATTTTATTTCAGATTGTACATAGCTCCCAAGAATTATTTTTACAATTTAAAGTTTTAATGCATTAGATTCTAAAGCTGTATACATAAGACGCCGCTTAATGCGATTGCGGTTAATATTATCATTCGGATATTTTATTTAAGTTTGTACAGAGCTTCCAAAAATTATCTTTGCAATTTAAAATTTTGATGCATTAGATACTAAGCTGTATACAGAAGATGCCGTTCAACGCGATTGCGGTTAATGTTATCATTCTTATATTCTATTTAAGATTGTACAGAGCTCCCAAGAATTATCTTTGCAATTTAGAGTTTTGATGCATTAGATTCTAAGCTGTATACAAGAGATGCCGTTTAACGCGATTGCGGTTAATGTTATCATTCTGATATTTTATTTAAGATCTCCCAAGAATTATTTCATTTGATCAGAGCTCCCAAGAATTATTTTTGGAATTTCAAGTTTTAATGCATTAGATTCTAAAGCTGTATACATAAGACGCCGCTTAATGCGATTGCGCTTCATGTTATCATTCGGATATTTTATTTAAGGTTGTACAGAGCTTCCAAGAATTATCTTTACATTTTAAAGTTTTGATGCATTAGATTCTAAGCTGTATACAGAAGATGCCGTTTAACGCGATTACGGTTAATGTTATCATTCTGATAATTTATTTAAGATTGTACAGAGCTCCCACGAATTATTTTTACAATTTAAAGTTTTAATGCATTAGATTCTAAAGCTGTATACATAAGACGCCGCTTAATGCGATTGCGGTTAATATTATCATTCGGATATTTTATTTAAGGTTTTACAGAGCTTCCAAAAATTATCTTTGCAATTTAAAGTTTTGATGCATTAGATACTAAGCTGTATACAGAAGATGCCGTTCAACGCGATTGCGGTTAATATTATCATTCTTATATTCTTTTTAAGATTGTACAGAGCTCCCAAGAATTATCTTTGCAATTTAAAGTTTTGATGCATTAGATTCTAAGCTGTATACAGAAGACGCCGTTTAACGCGATTGCGGTTAAAGTTATCATTCTGAAATTTTATTTAAGATTGTACAGAGCTCCCAAGAATTATCTTTGCAATTTAAAGTTTTGATGCATTAGATTCTAAGCTGTATACAGAAGATGCCGTTTAACGCGATTGCGGTTAATGTTATCATTCTGATAATTTATTTAAGATTGTACAGAGCTCCCACGAATTATTTTTACAATTTAAAGTTTTAATGCATTAGATTCTAAAGCTGTATACATAAGGCGCCGCTTAATGCGATTGCGGTTAATATTATCATTCGGATATTTTATTTAAGGTTTTACAGAGCTTCCAAAAATTATCTTTGCAATTTAAAGTTTTGATGCATTAGATACTAAGCTGTATACAGAAGATGCCGTTCAACGCGATTGCGGTTAATGTTATCATTCTTATATTCTATTTAAGATTGTACAGAGCTCCCAAGAATTATTTTTAAAATTTAAAGTTTTAATGCATTAGATTCTAAAGCTGTATACATAAGACGCCGCTTAATGAGATTGCGGTTAATTTTATCATTCGGATATTTTATTTAAGGTTGTACAGAACTCCCGAGAATTATCTTTGCAATTTAAAGTTTTGATGCATTACATTCTAAGCTGTATACAGGAGATGCCGTTTAACGCGATTGCGGTTAAAGTTATCATTCTGATATTTTATTTAAGATCTTCCAAGAATTATTTCATTTGATCTGAGCTCCCAAGAATTATTTTTGGAATTTCAAGTTTTAATGCATTAGATTCTAAAGCTGTATGCATAAGACGCCGCTTAATGTGATTGCGGTTAATTTTATCACTCGGATATTTTATTTAAGGTTGTACAGAACTCCCAAGAATTATCTTTACATTTTAAAGTTTTAATGCATTAGATTCTAAGCTGTATACAGAAGACGCCGTTTAACGCGATTGCGGTTAATTTTATCATTGTGAAATTTTATTTAAGATTGTGCAGAGCTCCCAAGAATTATCTTTGGAATTTAAACTTTTGATGCATTAGATTCTAAGCTGCATACAGAAGACGCCGTTTAACGCGATTGCGATTAATGTTATCATTCTGATATTTTATTTAAGATTGTACAGAGCTCCCACGAATTATTTTTACAATTTAAAGTTTTAATGCATTAGATTCTAAAGCTGTATGCATAAGACGCCGCTTAATGCCATTGCGGTTAATTTTATCATTCGGATATTTTATTTAAGGTTGTACAGAGCTCCCAAGAATTATCTTTACATTTTAAAGCTTTAATGCATTAGATTCTAAGCCGTATATAGAAGACGCCGCTTAATGCGTTTGCGGTTAATGTTATCATTGGGATATTTTATTTCAGATTGTACATAGCTACCAAGAATTATTTTTACAATTTAAAGTTTTAATGCATTAAATTCTAAAGCTGTATACATAAGACGCCGCTTAATGCGATTGCGGTTAATATTATCATTCGGATATTTTATTTAAGGTTTTACAGAGCTTCCAAAAATTATCTTTGCAATTTAAAGTTTTGATGCATTAGATACTAAGCTGTATACAGAAGATGCCGTTCAACGCGATTGCGGTTAATGTTATCATTCTTATATTCTATTTAAGATTGTACAGAGCTCCCAAGAATTATTTTTAAAATTTAAAGTTTTAATGCATTAGATTCTAAAGCTGTATACATAAGACGCCGCTTAATGAGATTGCGGTTAATATTATCATTCGGATATTTTATTTAAGGTTGTACAGAGCTTCCAAAAATTATCTTTGCAATTTAAAGTTTTGATGCATTAGATACTAAGCTGTATACAGAAGATGCCGTTCAACGCGATTGCGGTTAATGTTATCATTCTTATATTCTATTTAAGATTGTACAGAGCTCCCAAGTATTATCTTTACATTTTAAAGTTTTGATGCATTAGATTCTAAGCTGTATACAGAAGATGCCGTTTAACGCGATTGCGGTTAATGTTATCATTCTGATAATTTACTTAAGATTGTACAGAGCTTCCAAGAATTATCTTTACATTTTAAAGTTTTGATGCATTAGATTCTAAGCTGTATACAGAAGATGCCGTTTAACGCGATTGCGGTTAATGTTATCATTCTGATAATTTATTTAAGATTGTACAGAGCTCCCAAGAATTATCTTTACATTTTAAAGCTTTAATGCATTAGATTCTAAGCCGTATATAGAAGACGCCGCTTAATGCGTTTGCGGTTAATGTTATCATTGGGATATTTTATTTCAGATTGTACATAGCTACCAAGAATTATTTTTACAATTTAAAGTTTTAATGCATTAAATTCTAAAGCTGTATACATAAGACGCCGCTTAATGCGATTGCGGTTAATATTATCATTCTTATATTCTATTTAAGATTGTACAGAGCTCCCAAGAATTATTTTTAAAATTTAAAGTTTTAATGCATTAGATTCTAAAGCTGTATACATAAGACGCCGCTTAATGAGATTGCGGTTAATATTATCATTCGGATATTTTATTTAAGGTTGTACAGAGCTTCCAAAAATTATCTTTGCAATTTAAAGTTTTGATGCATTAGATACTAAGCTGTATACAGAAGATGCCGTTCAACGCGATTGCGGTTAATGTTATCATTCTTATATTCTATTTAAGATTGTACAGAGCTCCCAAGAATTATCTTTACATTTTAAAGTTTTGATGCATTAGATTCTAAGCTGTATACAGAAGATGCCGTTTAACGCGATTGCGGTTAATGTTATCATTCTGATAATTTACTTAAGATTGTACAGAGCTTCCAAGAATTTTCTTTACATTTTAAAGTTTTGATGCATTAGATTCTAAGCTGTATACAGAAGATGCCGTTTAACGCGATTGCGGTTAATGTTATCATTCTGATAATTTATTTAAGATTGTACAGATCTCCCAAGAATTAACTTTGCAATTTAAAGTTTTGATGCATTAGATTCTAAGCTGTATACAGAAGATGCCGTTTAACGCGATTGCGGTTAATGTTATCATTCTGATAATTTATTTAAGATTGTACAGAGCTCCCACGAATTATTTTTACAATTTAAAGTTTTAATGCATTAGATTCTAAAGCTGTATGCATAAGACGCCGCTTAATGAGATTGCGGTTAATTTTATCATTCGGATATTTTATTTAAGGTTGTACAGAACTCCCGAGAATTATCTTTGCAATTTAAAGTTTTGATGCATTACATTCTAAGCTGTATACAGGAGATGCCGTTTAACGCGATTGCGGTTAAAGTTATCATTCTGATATTTTATTTAAGATCTTCCAAGAATTATTTCATTTGATCAGAGCTCCCAAGAATTATTTTTGGAATTTCTAGTTTTAATGCATTAGATTCTAAAGCTGTATGCATAAGACGCCGCTTAATGTGGTTGCGGTTAATTTTATCATTCGGATATTTAATTAAGGTTGTACAGAGCTCCCAAGAATTATCTTTACATTTTAAACTTTTAATGCATTAGATTCTAAGCTGTATACAGAAGACGCCGTTTAACGCGATTGCGGTTAATGTTATCATTGTGAAATTTTATTTAAGATTGTGCAGAGCTCCCAAGAATTATCTTTGGAATTTAAACTTTTGATGCATTAGATTCTAAGCTGCATACAGAAGACGCCGTTTAACGCGATTGCGGTTAATGTTATCATTCTGATATTTTATTTAAGATTGTACAGAGCTCCCACGAATTATTTTTACAATTTAAAGTTTTAATGCATTAGATTCTAAAGCTGTATGCATAAGACGCCGCTTAATGCGATTGCGGTTAATTTTATCATTCGGATATTTTATTTAAGGTTGTACAGAGCTCCCAAGAATTATCTTTACATTTTAAAGCTTTAATGCATTAGATTCTAAGCCGTATATAGAAGACGCCGCTTAATGCGTTTGCGGTTAATGTTATCATTGGGATATTTTATTTCAGATTGTACATAGCTCCCAAGAATTATTTTTACAATTTAAAGTTTTAATGCATTAGATTCTAAAGCTGTATACATAAGACGCCGCTTAATGAGATTGCGGTTAATATTATCATTCGGATATTTTATTTAAGGTTGTACAGAGCTTCCAAAAATTATCTTTGCAATTTAAAGTTTTGATGCATTAGATACTAAGCTGTATACAGAAGATGCCGTTCAACGAGATTGCGGTTAATGTTATCATTCTTATATTCTATTTAAGATTGTACAGAGCTCCCAAGAATTATCTTTACATTTTAAAGTTTTGATGCATTAGATTCTAAGCTGTATACAGAAGATGCCGTTTAACGCGATTGCGGTTAATGTTATCATTCTGATAATTTATTTAAGATTGTACAGAGCTTCCAAGAATTATCTTTACATTTTAAAGTTTTGATGCATTAGATTCTAAGCTGTATACAGCAGATGCCGTTTAACGCGATTGCGGTTAATGTTATCATTCTGATAATTTATTTAAGATTGTACAGAGCTCCCAAGAATTAACTTTGCAATTTAAAGTTTTGATGCATTAGATTCTAAGCTGTATACAGAAGATGCCGTTTAATGCGATTGCGGTTAATGTTATCATTCTGATAATTTATTTAAGATTGTACAGAGCTCCCACGAATTATTTTTACAATTTAATGTTTTAATGCATTAGATTCTAAAGCTGTATGCATAAGACGCCGCTTAAAGAGATTGCGGTTAATTTTATCATTCGGATATTTTATTTAAGGTTGTACAGAACTCGCGAGAATTATCTTTGCAATTTAAACTTTTGATGCATTAGATTCTAAGCTGCATACAGAAGACGCCGTTTAACGCGATTGCGGTTAATGTTATCATTCTGAAATTTTATTTAAGATTGTACCGAGTTCCCAAGAATTATTTTTACAATTTAAAGTTTTAATGCATTATATTCTAAAACTGTATGCATAAGACGCCGCTTAATGCGATTGCGGTTAATTTTATCATTCGGATATTTTATTTAAGGTTGTACAGAGCTCCCAAGAATTATCTTTACATTTTAAAGTTTTAATGCATTAGATTCTAAGCCGTATATAGAAGACGCCGCTTCATGCGTTTGCGGTTAATGTTATCATTGGGATATTTTATTTCAGATTGTACATAGCTACCAAGAATTATTTTTACAATTTAAAGTTTTAATGCATTAGATTCTAAAGCTGTATACATAAGACGCCGCTTAATGCGATTGCGGTTAATATTATCATTCGGATATTTTATTTAAGGTTTTACAGAGCTTCCAAAAATTATCTTTGCAATTTAAAGTTTTGATGCATTAGATACTAAGCTGTATACAGAAGATGCCGTTCAACGCGATTGCGGTTAATATTATCATTCTTATATTCTTTTTAAGATTGTACAGAGCTCCCAAGAATTATCTTTGCAATTTAAAGTTTTGATGCATTAGATTCTAAGCTGTATACAGAAGACGCCGTTTAACGCGATTGCGGTTAAAGTTATCATTCTGAAATTTTATTTAAGATTGTACAGAGCTCCCAAGAATTATCTTTGCAATTTAAAGTTTTGATGCATTAGATTCTAAGCTGTATACAGAACATGCCGTTTAACGCGATTGCGGTTAATGTTATCATTCTGATAATTTATTTAAGATTGTACAGAGCTCCCACGAATTATTTTTACAATTTAAAGTTTTAATGC
The DNA here is from genome assembly GCF_044657685.1 of Stegodyphus dumicola. Taxonomy (NCBI): domain Eukaryota; kingdom Metazoa; phylum Arthropoda; class Arachnida; order Araneae; family Eresidae; genus Stegodyphus; species Stegodyphus dumicola. Next base: position 158,955,752 of record NC_140770.1, read on the forward strand.
ATTAGATTCTAAAGCTGTATACATAAGGCGCCGCTTAATGCGATTGCGGTTAATATTATCATTCGGATATTTTATTTAAGGTTTTACAGAGCTTCCAAAAATTATCTTTGCAATTTAAAGTTTTGATGCATTAGATACTAAGCTGTATACAGAAGATGCCGTTCAACGCGATTGCGGTTAATGTTATCATTCTTATATTCTATTTAAGATTGTACAGAGCTCCCAAGAATTATTTTTAAAATTTAAAGTTTTAATGCATTAGATTCTAAAGCTGTATACATAAGACGCCGCTTAATGAGATTGCGGTTAATTTTATCATTCGGATATTTTATTTAAGGTTGTACAGAACTCCCGAGAATTATCTTTGCAATTTAAAGTTTTGATGCATTACATTCTAAGCTGTATACAGGAGATGCCGTTTAACGCGATTGCGGTTAAAGTTATCATTCTGATATTTTATTTAAGATCTTCCAAGAATTATTTCATTTGATCAGAGCTCCCAAGAATTATTTTTGGAATTTCAAGTTTTAATGCATTAGATTCTAAAGCTGTATGCATAAGACGCCGCTTAATGTGATTGCGGTTAATTTTATCACTCGGATATTTTATTTAAGGTTGTACAGAACTCCCAAGAATTATCTTTACATTTTAAAGTTTTAATGCATTAGATTCTAAGCTGTATACAGAAGACGCCGTTTAACGCGATTGCGGTTAATTTTATCATTGTGAAATTTTATTTAAGATTGTGCAGAGCTCCCAAGAATTATCTTTGGAATTTAAACTTTTGATGCATTAGATTCTAAGCTGCATACAGAAGACGCCGTTTAACGCGATTGCGATTAATGTTATCATTCTGATATTTTATTTAAGATTGTACAGAGCTCCCACGAATTATTTTTACAATTTAAAGTTTTAATGCATTAGATTCTAAAGCTGTATGCATAAGACGCCGCTTAATGCCATTGCGGTTAATTTTATCATTCGGATATTTTATTTAAGGTTGTACAGAGCTCCCAAGAATTATCTTTACATTTTAAAGCTTTAATGCATTAGATTCTAAGCCGTATATAGAAGACGCCGCTTAATGCGTTTGCGGTTAATTTTATCATTGGGATATTTTATTTCAGATTGTACATAGCTACCAAGAATTATTTTTACAATTTAAAGTTTTAATGCATTAAATTCTAAAGCTGTATACATAAGACGCCGCTTAATGCGATTGCGGTTAATATTATCATTCGGATATTTTATTTAAGGTTTTACAGAGCTTCCAAAAATTATCTTTGCAATTTAAAGTTTTGATGCATTAGATACTAAGCTGTATACAGAAGATGCCGTTCAACGCGATTGCGGTTAATGTTATCATTCTTATATTCTATTTAAGATTGTACAGAGCTCCCAAGAATTATTTTTAAAATTTAAAGTTTTAATGCATTAGATTCTAAAGCTGTATACATAAGACGCCGCTTAATGAGATTGCGGTTAATATTATCATTCGGATATTTTATTTAAGGTTGTACAGAGCTTCCAAAAATTATCTTTGCAATTTAAAGTTTTGATGCATTAGATACTAAGCTGTATACAGAAGATGCCGTTCAACGCGATTGCGGTTAATGTTATCATTCTTATATTCTATTTAAGATTGTACAGAGCTCCCAAGTATTATCTTTACATTTTAAAGTTTTGATGCATTAGATTCTAAGCTGTATACAGAAGATGCCGTTTAACGCGATTGCGGTTAATGTTATCATTCTGATAATTTACTTAAGATTGTACAGAGCTTCCAAGAATTATCTTTACATTTTAAAGTTTTGATGCATTAGATTCTAAGCTGTATACAGAAGATGCCGTTTAACGCGATTGCGGTTAATGTTATCATTCTGATAATTTATTTAAGATTGTACAGAGCTCCCAAGAATTATCTTTACATTTTAAAGCTTTAATGCATTAGATTCTAAGCCGTATATAGAAGACGCCGCTTAATGCGTTTGCGGTTAATGTTATCATTGGGATATTTTATTTCAGATTGTACATAGCTACCAAGAATTATTTTTACAATTTAAAGTTTTAATGCATTAAATTCTAAAGCTGTATACATAAGACGCCGCTTAATGCGATTGCGGTTAATATTATCATTCTTATATTCTATTTAAGATTGTACAGAGCTCCCAAGAATTATTTTTAAAATTTAAAGTTTTAATGCATTAGATTCTAAAGCTGTATACATAAGACGCCGCTTAATGAGATTGCGGTTAATATTATCATTCGGATATTTTATTTAAGGTTGTACAGAGCTTCCAAAAATTATCTTTGCAATTTAAAGTTTTGATGCATTAGATACTAAGCTGTATACAGAAGATGCCGTTCAACGCGATTGCGGTTAATGTTATCATTCTTATATTCTATTTAAGATTGTACAGAGCTCCCAAGAATTATCTTTACATTTTAAAGTTTTGATGCATTAGATTCTAAGCTGTATACAGAAGATGCCGTTTAACGCGATTGCGGTTAATGTTATCATTCTGATAATTTACTTAAGATTGTACAGAGCTTCCAAGAATTTTCTTTACATTTTAAAGTTTTGATGCATTAGATTCTAAGCTGTATACAGAAGATGCCGTTTAACGCGATTGCGGTTAATGTTATCATTCTGATAATTTATTTAAGATTGTACAGAGCTCCCACGAATTATTTTTACAATTTAAAGTTTTAATGCATTAGATTCTAAAGCTGTATGCATAAGACGCCGCTTAATGAGATTGCGGTTAATTTTATCATTCGGATATTTTATTTAAGGTTGTACAGAACTCCCGAGAATTATCTTTGCAATTTAAAGTTTTGATGCATTACATTCTAAGCTGTATACAGGAGATGCCGTTTAACGCGATTGCGGTTAAAGTTATCATTCTGATATTTTATTTAAGATCTTCCAAGAATTATTTCATTTGATCAGAGCTCCCAAGAATTATTTTTGGAATTTCTAGTTTTAATGCATTAGATTCTAAAGCTGTATGCATAAGACGCCGCTTAATGTGGTTGCGGTTAATTTTATCATTCGGATATTTAATTAAGGTTGTACAGAGCTCCCAAGAATTATCTTTACATTTTAAACTTTTAATGCATTAGATTCTAAGCTGTATACAGAAGACGCCGTTTAACGCGATTGCGGTTAATGTTATCATTGTGAAATTTTATTTAAGATTGTGCAGAGCTCCCAAGAATTATCTTTGGAATTTAAACTTTTGATGCATTAGATTCTAAGCTGCATACAGAAGACGCCGTTTAACGCGATTGCGGTTAATGTTATCATTCTGATATTTTATTTAAGATTGTACAGAGCTCCCACGAATTATTTTTACAATTTAAAGTTTTAATGCATTAGATTCTAAAGCTGTATGCATAAGACGCCGCTTAATGCGATTGCGGTTAATTTTATCATTCGGATATTTTATTTAAGGTTGTACAGAGCTCCCAAGAATTATCTTTACATTTTAAAGCTTTAATGCATTAGATTCTAAGCCGTATATAGAAGACGCCGCTTAATGCGTTTGCGGTTAATGTTATCATTGGGATATTTTATTTCAGATTGTACATAGCTCCCAAGAATTATTTTTACAATTTAAAGTTTTAATGCATTAGATTCTAAAGCTGTATACATAAGACGCCGCTTAATGAGATTGCGGTTAATATTATCATTCGGATATTTTATTTAAGGTTGTACAGAGCTTCCAAAAATTATCTTTGCAATTTAAAGTTTTGATGCATTAGATACTAAGCTGTATACAGAAGATGCCGTTCAACGAGATTGCGGTTAATGTTATCATTCTTATATTCTATTTAAGATTGTACAGAGCTCCCAAGAATTATCTTTACATTTTAAAGTTTTGATGCATTAGATTCTAAGCTGTATACAGAAGATGCCGTTTAACGCGATTGCGGTTAATGTTATCATTCTGATAATTTATTTAAGATTGTACAGAGCTTCCAAGAATTATCTTTACATTTTAAAGTTTTGATGCATTAGATTCTAAGCTGTATACAGCAGATGCCGTTTAACGCGATTGCGGTTAATGTTATCATTCTGATAATTTATTTAAGATTGTACAGAGCTCCCAAGAATTAACTTTGCAATTTAAAGTTTTGATGCATTAGATTCTAAGCTGTATACAGAAGATGCCGTTTAATGCGATTGCGGTTAAAGTTATCATTCTGATAATTTATTTAAGATTGTACAGAGCTCCCACGAATTATTTTTACAATTTAATGTTTTAATGCATTAGATTCTAAAGCTGTATGCATAAGACGCCGCTTAAAGAGATTGCGGTTAATTTTATCATTCGGATATTTTATTTAAGGTTGTACAGAACTCGCGAGAATTATCTTTGCAATTTAAAGTTTTGATGCATTACATTCTAAGCTGTATACAGGAGATGCCGTTTAACGCGATTGCGGTTAAAGTTATCATTCTGATATTTTATTTAAGATCTTCCAAGAATTATTTCATTTGATCAGAGCTCCCAAGAATTATTTTTGGAATTTAAAGTTTTAATGCATTAGATTCTAAAGCTGTATGCATATGACGCCGCTTAATGTGGTTGCGGTTAATTTTATCACTCGGATATTTTATTTAAGGTTGTACAGAGCTCCCAAGAATTATCTTTACATTTTAAAGTTTTAATGCATTAGATTCTAATCTGTATACAGAATACGCCGTTTAACGCGATTGCGGTTAATGTTATCATTGTGAAATTTTATTTAAGATTGTGCAGAGCTCCCAAGAATTATCTTTGGAATTTAAACTTTTGATGCATTAGATTCTAAGCTGCATACAGAAGACGCCGTTTAACGCGATTGCGGTTAATGTTATCATTCTGATATTTTATTTAAGATTGTACAGAGCTCCCACGAATTATTTTTACAATTTAAAGTTTTAATGCATTAGATTCTAAAGCTGTATGCATAAGACGCCGCTTAATGCGATTGCGGTTAATTTTATCATTCGGATATTTTATTTAAGGTTGTGCAGAGCTCCCAAGAATTATCTTTACATTTTAAAGTTTTAATGCATTAGATTCTAAGCCGTATATAGAAGACGCCGTTTAACGCGATTGCGGTTAATGTTATCATCCTGAAATTTTATTTAAGATTGTACCGAGCTCCCAAGAATTATTTTTACAATTTAAAGTTTTAATGCATTATATTCTAAAACTGTATACAGAAGATGCCGTTCAACACGATTGCGGTTAATGTTATCATTCTTATATTCTATTTCAGATTGTACATAGCTCCCAAGAATTATGTTTGCAATTTAAATTTTTAATGCATTAGATTCTAAGCCGTAAATAGAAGACGCCGCTTAAAGCGATTGCGGTTAATGTTATCATTCGGATATTTTATATAAGGTTGTACAGAGCTCCCACGAATTATTTTTACAATTTAAAGTTTTAATGCATTAGATTCTAAAGCTGTATGCATAAGACGCCGCTTAATGCGATTGCGGTTAATTTTATCATTCGGATATTTTATTTAAGGTTGTACAGAGCTCCCAAGAATTATCTTTACATTTTAAAGTTTTAATGCATTAGATTCTAAGCTGTATTCAGAAGACGCCGTTTAACGCGATTGCGGTTAATGTTATCATTGCGAAATTTTATTTAAGATTGTACAGAGCTCCCAAGAATTATCTTTGGAATTTAAACTTTTGATGCATTAGATTCTAAGCTGTATACAGAAGACGCCGCTTAACGCGATTGCGGTTAATGTTATCATTCTGATATTTTATTTAAGATTGTACAGAGCTCCCACGAATTATTTTTACAATTTAAAGTTTTAATGCATTAGATTCTAAAGCTGTATGCATAAGACGCTGCTTAATGCGATTGCGGTTAATTTTATCATTCGGATATTTTATTTAAGTTTGTACAGAGCTCCCAAGAATTATCTTTACATTTTAAAGTTTTAATGCATTAGATTCTAAGCCGTATATAGAAGACGCCGCTTCATGCGTTTGCGGTTAATGTTTTCATTGGGATATTTTTTTTCAGATTGTACATAGCTACCAAGAATTATTTTTACAATTTAAAGTTTTAATGCATTAGATTCTAAAGCTGTATACATAAGACGCCGCTTAATGCGATTGCGGTTAATATTATCATTCGGATATTTTATTTAAGGTTTTACAGAGCTTCCAAAAATTATCTTTGCAATTTAAAGTTTTGATGCATTAGATACTAAGCTGTATACAGAAGATGCCGTTCAAGGCGATTGCGGTTAATGTTATCATTCTTATATTCTATTTAAGATTGTACAGAGCTCCCAAGAATTATCTTTGCAATTTAAAGTTTTGATGCCTTAGATTCTAAGCTGTATACAGAAGACGCCGTTTAACGCGATTGCGGTTAATGTTATCATTCTGAAATTTTATTTAAGATTGTACAGAGCTCCCAAGAATTATCTTTGCAATTTAAAGTTTTAATGCATTAGATTCTAAAGCTGTATACATAAGACGCCACTTAATGCGATTGCGGTTAATGTTATCATTCGGATATTTTATTTAAGGTTGTACAGAGCTCCCGAGAATTATCTTTGCAATTTAAAGTTTTGATGCATTAGATTCTAAGCTGTATACAGGAGATGCCGTTTAACGCGATTGCGGTTAATGTTATCATTCTGATATTTTATTTAAGATCTTCCAAGAATTATTTTTGGAATTTCAAGTTTTAATGCATTAGATTCTAAAGCTGTATGCATAAGACGCCGCTTAATGCGATTGCGGTTAATATTATCATTCGGATATTTTATTTAAGGTTTTACAGAGCTTTAAAAAATTATCTTTGCAATTTAAAGTTTTGATGCATTAGATACTAAGCTGTATACAGAAGATGCCGTTCAACGCGATTGCGGTTAATGTTATCATTCTTATATTCTATTTAAGATTGTACAGAGCTCCCAAGAATTATCTTTGCAATTTAAAGTTTTGATGCATTAGATTCTAAGCTGTATACAGAAGACGCCGTTTAACGCGATTGCGGTTAATGTTATCATTCTGATAATTTATTTAAGATTGTACAGAGCTTCCAAGAATTATCTTTACATTTTAAAGTTTTGATGCATTAGATTCTAAGCTGTATACAGAAGATGCCGTTTAACGCGATTGCGGTTAATGTTATCATTCTGATAATTTATTTAAGATTGTACAGAGCTCCCAAGAATTAACTTTGCAATTTAAAGTTTTGATGCATTAGATTCTAAGCTGTATACAGAAGATGCCGTTTAACGCGATTGCGGTTAATGTTATCATTCTTATATTCTATTTAAGATCTTCCAAGAATTATTTCATTTGATCAGAGCTCCCAAGAATTATTTTTGGAATTTCAAGTTTTAATGCATTAGATTCTAAAGCTGTATGCATAAGACGCCGCTTAATGTGGTTGCGGTTAATTTTATCATTCGGATATTTTATTTAAGGTTGTACAGAGCTTCCAAGAATTATCTTTACATTTTAAAGTTTTGATGCATTAGATTCTAATCTGTATACAGAAGATGCCGTTTAACGCGATTGCGGTTAAAGTTATCATTCTGATATTTTATTTAAGATCTTCCAAGAATTATTTCATTTGATCAGAGCTCCCAAGAATTATTTTTGGAATTTCAAGTTTTAATGCATTAGATTCTAAAGCTGTATGCATAAGACGCCGCTTAATGTGGTTGCGGTTAATTTTATCATTCTGATAATTTACTTAAGATTGTACAGAGCTTCCAAGAATTTTCTTTACATTTTAAAGTTTTGATGCATTAGATTCTAAGCTGTATACAGAAGATGCCGTTTAACGCGATTGCGGTTAATGTTATCATTCTGATAATTTATTTAAGATTGTACAGATCTCCCAAGAATTAACTTTGCAATTTAAACTTTTGATGCATTAGATTCTAAGCTGTATACAGAAGATGCCGTTTAACGCGATTGCGGTTAATGTTATCATTCTGATAATTTATTTAAGATTGTACAGAGCTCCCACGAATTATTTTTACAATTTAAAGTTTTAATGCATTAGATTCTAATCTGTATACAGAATACGCCGTTTAACGCGATTGCGGTTAATGTTATCATTGTGAAATTTTATTTAAGATTGTGCAGAGCTCCCAAGAATTATCTTTGGAATTTAAACTTTTGATGCATTAGATTCTAAGCTGCATACAGAAGACGCCGTTTAACGCGATTGCGGTTAATGTTATCATTCTGATATTTTATTTAAGATTGTACAGAGCTCCCACGAATTATTTTTACAATTTAAAGTTTTAATGCATTAGATTCTAAAGCTGTATGCATAAGACGCCGCTTAATGCGATTGCGGTTAATTTTATCATTCGGATATTTTATTTAAGGTTGTGCAGAGCTCCCAAGAATTATCTTTACATTTTAAAGTTTTAATGCATTATATTCTAAAACTGTATACAGAAGATGCCGTTCAACACGATTGCGGTTAATGTTATCATTCTTATATTCTATTTCAGATTGTACATAGCTCCCAAGAATTATGTTTGCAATTTAAATTTTTAATGCATTAGATTCTAAGCCGTAAATAGAAGACGCCGCTTAAAGCGATTGCGGTTAATGTTATCATTCGGATATTTTATATAAGGTTGTACAGAGCTCCCACGAATTATTTTTACAATTTAAAGTTTTAATGCATTAGATTCTAAAGCTGTATGCATAAGACGCCGCTTAATGCGATTGCGGTTAATTTTATCATTCGGATATTTTATTTAAGGTTGTACAGAGCTCCCAAGAATTATCTTTACATTTTAAAGTTTTAATGCATTAGATTCTAAGCTGTATTCAGAAGACGCCGTTTAACGCGATTGCGGTTAATGTTATCATTGCGAAATTTTCTTTAAGATTGTACAGAGCTCCCAAGAATTATCTTTGGAATTTAAACTTTTGATGCATTAGATTCTAAGCTGTATACAGAAGACGCCGCTTAACGCGATTGCGGTTAATGTTATCATTCTGATATTTTATTTAAGATTGTACAGAGCTCCCACGAATTATTTTTACAATTTAAAGTTTTAATGCATTAGATTCTAAAGCTGTATGCATAAGACGCTGCTTAATGCGATTGCGGTTAATTTTATCATTCGGATATTTTATTTAAGTTTGTACAGAGCTCCCAAGAATTATCTTTACATTTTAAAGTTTTAATGCATTAGATTCTAAGCCGTATATAGAAGACGCCGCTTCATGCGTTTGCGGTTAATGTTTTCATTGGGATATTTTTTTTCAGATTGTACATAGCTACCAAGAATTATTTCTACAATTTAAAGTTTTAATGCATTAGATTCTAAAGCTGTATGCATAAGACGCCGCTTAATGCGATTGCGGTTAATATTATCATTCGGATATTTTATTTAAGGTTTTACAGAGCTTTAAAAAATTATCTTTGCAATTTAAAGTTTTGATGCATTAGATACTAAGCTGTATACAGAAGATGCCGTTCAACGCGATTGCGGTTAATGTTATCATTCTTATATTCTATTTAAGATTGTACAGAGCTCCCAAGAATTATCTTTGCAATTTAAAGTTTTGATGCATTAGATTCTAAGCTGTATACAGAAGACGCCGTTTAACGCGATTGCGGTTAATGTTATCATTCTGATAATTTATTTAAGATTGTACAGAGCTTCCAAGAATTATCTTTACATTTTAAAGTTTTGATGCATTAGATTCTAAGCTGTATACAGAAGATGCCGTTTAACGCGATTGCGGTTAATGTTATCATTCTGATAATTTATTTAAGATTGTACAGAGCTCCCAAGAATTAACTTTGCAATTTAAAGTTTTGATGCATTAGATTCTAAGCTGTATACAGAAGATGCCGTTTAACGCGATTGCGGTTAATGTTATCATTCTTATATTCTATTTAAGATCTTCCAAGAATTATTTCATTTGATCAGAGCTCCCAAGAATTATTTTTGGAATTTCAAGTTTTAATGCATTAGATTCTAAAGCTGTATGCATAAGACGCCGCTTAATGTGGTTGCGGTTAATTTTATCATTCGGATATTTTATTTAAGGTTGTACAGAGCTTCCAAGAATTATCTTTACATTTTAAAGTTTTGATGCATTAGATTCTAATCTGTATACAGAAGATGCCGTTTAACGCGATTGCGGTTAAAGTTATCATTCTGATATTTTATTTAAGATCTTCCAAGAATTATTTCATTTGATCAGAGCTCCCAAGAATTATTTTTGGAATTTCAAGTTTTAATGCATTAGATTCTAAAGCTGTATGCATAAGACGCCGCTTAATGTGGTTGCGGTTAATTTTATCATTCTGATAATTTACTTAAGATTGTACAGAGCTTCCAAGAATTTTCTTTACATTTTAAAGTTTTGATGCATTAGATTCTAAGCTGTATACAGAAGATGCCGTTTAACGCGATTGCGGTTAATGTTATCATTCTGATAATTTATTTAAGATTGTACAGATCTCCCAAGAATTAACTTTGCAATTTAAACTTTTGATGCATTAGATTCTAAGCTGTATACAGAAGATGCCGTTTAACGCGATTGCGGTTAATGTTATCATTCTGATAATTTATTTAAGATTGTACAGAGCTCCCACGAATTATTTTTACAATTTAAAGTTTTAATGCATTAGATTCTAATCTGTATACAGAATACGCCGTTTAACGCGATTGCGGTTAATGTTATCATTGTGAAATTTTATTTAAGATTGTGCAGAGCTCCCAAGAATTATCTTTGGAATTTAAACTTTTGATGCATTAGATTCTAAGCTGCATACAGAAGACGCCGTTTAACGCGATTGCGGTTAATGTTATCATTCTGATATTTTATTTAAGATTGTACAGAGCTCCCACGAATTATTTTTACAATTTAAAGTTTTAATGCATTAGATTCTAAAGCTGTATGCATAAGACGCCGCTTAATGCGATTGCGGTTAATTTTATCATTCGGATATTTTATTTAAGGTTGTGCAGAGCTCCCAAGAATTATCTTTACATTTTAAAGTTTTAATGCATTATATTCTAAAACTGTATACAGAAGATGCCGTTCAACACGATTGCGGTTAATGTTATCATTCTTATATTCTATTTCAGATTGTACATAGCTCCCAAGAATTATGTTTGCAATTTAAATTTTTAATGCATTAGATTCTAAGCCGTAAATAGAAGACGCCGCTTAAAGCGATTGCGGTTAATGTTATCATTCGGATATTTTATATAAGGTTGTACAGAGCTCCCACGAATTATTTTTACAATTTAAAGTTTTAATGCATTAGATTCTAAAGCTGTATGCATAAGACGCCGCTTAATGCGATTGCGGTTAATTTTATCATTCGGATATTTTATTTAAGGTTGTACAGAGCTCCCAAGAATTATCTTTACATTTTAAAGTTTTAATGCATTAGATTCTAAGCTGTATTCAGAAGACGCCGTTTAACGCGATTGCGGTTAATGTTATCATTGCGAAATTTTCTTTAAGATTGTACAGAGCTCCCAAGAATTATCTTTGGAATTTAAACTTTTGATGCATTAGATTCTAAGCTGTATACAGAAGACGCCGCTTAACGCGATTGCGGTTAATGTTATCATTCTGATATTTTATTTAAGATTGTACAGAGCTCCCACGAATTATTTTTACAATTTAAAGTTTTAATGCATTAGATTCTAAAGCTGTATGCATAAGACGCTGCTTAATGCGATTGCGGTTAATTTTATCATTCGGATATTTTATTTAAGTTTGTACAGAGCTCCCAAGAATTATCTTTACATTTTAAAGTTTTAATGCATTAGATTCTAAGCCGTATATAGAAGACGCCGCTTCATGCGTTTGCGGTTAATGTTTTCATTGGGATATTTTTTTTCAGATTGTACATAGCTACCAAGAATTATTTCTACAATTTAAAGTTTTAATGCATTAGATTCTAAAGCTGTATACATAAGACGCCGCTTAATGCGATTGCGGTTAATATTATCATTCGGATATTTTATTTAAGGTTTTACAGAGCTTCCAAAAATTATCTTTGCAATTTAAAGTTTTGATGCATTAGATACTAAGCTGTATACAGAAGATGCCGTTCAAGGCGATTGCGGTTAATGTTATCATTCTTATATTCTATTTAAGATTGTACAGAGCTCCCAAGAATTATCTTTGCAATTTAAAGTTTTGATGCCTTAGATTCTAAGCTGTATACAGAAGACGCCGTTTAACGCGATTGCGGTTAATGTTATCATTCTGAAATTTTATTTAAGATTGTACAGAGCTCCCAAGAATTATCTTTGCAATTTAAAGTTTTAATGCATTAGATTCTAAAGCTGTATACATAAGACGCCACTTAATGCGATTGCGGTTAATGTTATCATTCGGATATTTTATTTAAGGTTGTACAGAGCTCCCGAGAATTATCTTTGCAATTTAAAGTTTTGATGCATTAGATTCTAAGCTGTATACAGGAGATGCCGTTTAACGCGATTGCGGTTAATGTTATCATTCTGATATTTTATTTAAGATCTTCCAAGAATTATTTTTGGAATTTCAAGTTTTAATGCATTAGATTCTAAAGCTGTATGCATAAGACGCCGCTTAATGCGATTGCGGTTAATATTATCATTCGGATATTTTATTTAAGGTTTTACAGAGCTTTAAAAAATTATCTTTGCAATTTAAAGTTTTGATGCATTAGATACTAAGCTGTATACAGAAGATGCCGTTCAACGCGATTGCGGTTAATGTTATCATTCTTATATTCTATTTAAGATTGTACAGAGCTCCCAAGAATTATCTTTGCAATTTAAAGTTTTGATGCATTAGATTCTAAGCTGTATACAGAAGACGCCGTTTAACGCGATTGCGGTTAATGTTATCATTCTGATAATTTATTTAAGATTGTACAGAGCTTCCAAGAATTATCTTTACATTTTAAAGTTTTGATGCATTAGATTCTAAGCTGTATACAGAAGATGCCGTTTAACGCGATTGCGGTTAATGTTATCATTCTGATAATTTATTTAAGATTGTACAGAGCTCCCAAGAATTAACTTTGCAATTTAAAGTTTTGATGCATTAGATTCTAAGCTGTATACAGAAGATGCCGTTTAACGCGATTGCGGTTAATGTTATCATTCTTATATTCTATTTAAGATCTTCCAAGAATTATTTCATTTGATCAGAGCTCCCAAGAATTATTTTTGGAATTTCAAGTTTTAATGCATTAGATTCTAAAGCTGTATGCATAAGACGCCGCTTAATGTGGTTGCGGTTAATTTTATCATTCGGATATTTTATTTAAGGTTGTACAGAGCTTCCAAGAATTATCTTTACATTTTAAAGTTTTGATGCATTAGATTCTAATCTGTATACAGAAGATGCCGTTTAACGCGATTGCGGTTAAAGTTATCATTCTGATATTTTATTTAAGATCTTCCAAGAATTATTTCATTTGATCAGAGCTCCCAAGAATTATTTTTGGAATTTCAAGTTTTAATGCATTAGATTCTAAAGCTGTATGCATAAGACGCCGCTTAATGTGGTTGCGGTTAATTTTATCATTCTGATAATTTACTTAAGATTGTACAGAGCTTCCAAGAATTTTCTTTACATTTTAAAGTTTTGATGCATTAGATTCTAAGCTGTATACAGAAGATGCCGTTTAACGCGATTGCGGTTAATGTTATCATTCTGATAATTTATTTAAGATTGTACAGATCTCCCAAGAATTAACTTTGCAATTTAAAGTTTTGATGCATTAGATTCTAAGCTGTATACAGAAGATGCCGTTTAACGCGATTGCGGTTAATGTTATCATTCTGATAATTTATTTAAGATTGTACAGAGCTCCCACGAATTATTTTTACAATTTAAAGTTTTAATGCATTAGATTCTAAAGCTGTATGCATAAGACGCCGCTTAATGAGATTGCGGTTAATTTTATCATTCGGATATTTTATTTAAGGTTGTACAGAACTCCCGAGGATTATCTTTGCAATTTAAAGTTTTGATGCATTACATTCTAAGCTGTATACAGGAGATGCCGTTTAACGCGATTGCGGTTAAAGTTATCATTCTGATATTTTATTTAAGATCTTCCAAGAATTATTTCATTTGATCAGAGCTCCCAAGAATTATTTTTGGAATTTCTAGTTTTAATGCATTAGATTCTAAAGCTGTATGCATAAGACGCCGCTTAATGTGGTTGCGGTTAATTTTATCATTCGGATATTTAATTAAGGTTGTACAGAGCTCCCAAGAATTATCTTTACATTTTAAACTTTTAATGCATTAGATTCTAAGCTGTATACAGAAGACGCCGTTTAACGCGATTGCGGTTAATGTTATCATTGTGAAATTTTATTTAAGATTGTGCAGAGCTCCCAAGAATTATCTTTGGAATTTAAACTTTTGATGCATTAGATTCTAAGCTGCATACAGAAGACGCCGTTTAACGCGATTGCGGTTAATGTTATCATTCTGATATTTTATTTAAGATTGTACAGAGCTCCCACGAATTATTTTTACAATTTAAAGTTTTAATGCATTAGATTCTAAAGCTGTATGCATAAGACGCCGCTTAATGCGATTGCGGTTAATTTTATCATTCGGATATTTTATTTAAGGTTGTACAGAGCTCCCAAGAATTATCTTTACATTTTAAAGCTTTAATGCATTAGATTCTAAGCCGTATATAGAAGACGCCGCTTAATGCGTTTGCGGTTAATGTTATCATTGGGATATTTTATTTCAGATTGTACATAGCTCCCAAGAATTATTTTTACAATTTAAAGTTTTAATGCATTAGATTCTAAAGCTGTATACATAAGACGCCGCTTAATGAGATTGCGGTTAATATTATCATTCGGATATTTTATTTAAGGTTGTACAGAGCTTCCAAAAATTATCTTTGCAATTTAAAGTTTTGATGCATTAGATACTAAGCTGTATACAGAAGATGCCGTTCAACGAGATTGCGGTTAATGTTATCATTCTTATATTCTATTTAAGATTGTACAGAGCTCCCAAGAATTATCTTTACATTTTAAAGTTTTGATGCATTAGATTCTAAGCTGTATACAGAAGATGCCGTTTAACGCGATTGCGGTTAATGTTATCATTCTGATAATTTATTTAAGATTGTACAGAGCTTCCAAGAATTATCTTTACATTTTAAAGTTTTGATGCATTAGATTCTAAGCTGTATACAGCAGATGCCGTTTAACGCGATTGCGGTTAATGTTATCATTCTGATAATTTATTTAAGATTGTACAGAGCTCCCAAGAATTAACTTTGCAATTTAAAGTTTTGATGCATTAGATTCTAAGCTGTATACAGAAGATGCCGTTTAATGCGATTGCGGTTAATGTTATCATTCTGATAATTTATTTAAGATTGTACAGAGCTCCCACGAATTATTTTTACAATTTAATGTTTTAATGCATTAGATTCTAAAGCTGTATGCATAAGACGCCGCTTAAAGAGATTGCGGTTAATTTTATCATTCGGATATTTTATTTAAGGTTGTACAGAACTCGCGAGAATTATCTTTGCAATTTAAAGTTTTGATGCATTACATTCTAAGCTGTATACAGGAGATGCCGTTTAACGCGATTGCGGTTAAAGTTATCATTCTGATATTTTATTTAAGATCTTCCAAGAATTATTTCATTTGATCAGAGCTCCCAAGAATTATTTTTGGAATTTCAAGTTTTAATGCATTAGATTCTAAAGCTGTATGCATAAGACGCCGCTTAATGTGGTTGCGGTTAATTTTATCACTCGGATATTTTATTTAAGGTTGTACAGAGCTCCCAAGAATTATCTTTACATTTTAAAGTTTTAATGCATTAGATTCTAATCTGTATACAGAATACGCCGTTTAACGCGATTGCGGTTAATGTTATCATTGTGAAATTTTATTTAAGATTGTGCAGAGCTCCCAAGAATTATCTTTGGAATTTAAACTTTTGATGCATTAGATTCTAAGCTGCATACAGAAGACGCCGTTTAACGCGATTGCGGTTAATGTTATCATTCTGATATTTTATTTAAGATTGTACAGAGCTCCCACGAATTATTTTTACAATTTAAAGTTTTAATGCATTAGATTCTAAAGCTGTATGCATAAGACGCCGCTTAATGCGATTGCGGTTAATTTTATCATTCGGATATTTTATTTAAGGTTGTGCAGAGCTCCCAAGAATTATCTTTACATTTTAAAGTTTTAATGCATTAGATTCTAAGCCGTATATAGAAGACGCCGTTTAACGCGATTG
This sequence comes from Stegodyphus dumicola, assembly GCF_044657685.1. NCBI lineage: Eukaryota > Metazoa > Arthropoda > Arachnida > Araneae > Eresidae > Stegodyphus > Stegodyphus dumicola. The sequence continues at coordinate 158,972,043 of NC_140770.1, forward strand.
CGGTTAATGTTATCATCCTGAAATTTTATTTAAGATTGTACCGAGCTCCCAAGAATTATTTTTACAATTTAAAGTTTTAATGCATTATATTCTAAAACTGTATACAGAAGATGCCGTTCAACACGATTGCGGTTAATGTTATCATTCTTATATTCTATTTCAGATTGTACATAGCTCCCAAGAATTATGTTTGCAATTTAAATTTTTAATGCATTAGATTCTAAGCCGTAAATAGAAGACGCCGCTTAAAGCGATTGCGGTTAATGTTATCATTCGGATATTTTATATAAGGTTGTACAGAGCTCCCACGAATTATTTTTACAATTTAAAGTTTTAATGCATTACATTCTAAAGCTGTATGCATAAGACGCCGCTTAATGCGATTGCGGTTAATTTTATCATTCGGATATTTTATTTAAGGTTGTACAGAGCTCCCAAGAATTATCTTTACATTTTAAAGTTTTAATGCATTAGATTCTAAGCTGTATTCAGAAGACGCCGTTTAACGCGATTGCGGTTAATGTTATCATTGCGAAATTTTATTTAAGATTATACAGAGCTCCCAAGAATTATCTTTGGAATTTAAACTTTTGATGCATTAGATTCTAAGCTGTATACAGAAGACGCCGCTTAACGCGATTGCGGTTAATGTTATCATTCTGATATTTTATTTAAGATTGTACAGAGCTCCCACGAATTATTTTTACAATTTAAAGTTTTAATGCATTAGATTCTAAAGCTGTATGCATAAGACGCTGCTTAATGCGATTGCGGTTAATTTTATCATTCGGATATTTTATTTAAGTTTGTACAGAGCTCCCAAGAATTATCTTTACATTTTAAAGTTTTAATGCATTAGATTCTAAGCCGTATATAGAAGACGCCGCTTCATGCGTTTGCGGTTAATGTTTTCATTGGGATATTTTTTTTCAGATTGTACATAGCTACCAAGAATTATTTTTACAATTTAAAGTTTTAATGCATTAGATTCTAAAGCTGTATACATAAGACGCCGCTTAATGCGATTGCGGTTAATATTATCATTCGGATATTTTATTTAAGGTTTTACAGAGCTTCCAAAAATTATCTTTGCAATTTAAAGTTTTGATGCATTAGATACTAAGCTGTATACAGAAGATGCCGTTCAAGGCGATTGCGGTTAATGTTATCATTCTTATATTCTATTTAAGATTGTACAGAGCTCCCAAGAATTATCTTTGCAATTTAAAGTTTTGATGCCTTAGATTCTAAGCTGTATACAGAAGACGCCGTTTAACGCGATTGCGGTTAATGTTATCATTCTGAAATTTTATTTAAGATTGTACAGAGCTCCCAAGAATTATCTTTGCAATTTAAAGTTTTAATGCATTAGATTCTAAAGCTGTATACATAAGACGCCACTTAATGCGATTGCGGTTAATGTTATCATTCGGATATTTTATTTAAGGTTGTACAGAGCTCCCGAGAATTATCTTTGCAATTTAAAGTTTTGATGCATTAGATTCTAAGCTGTATACAGGAGATGCCGTTTAACGCGATTGCGGTTAATGTTATCATTCTGATATTTTATTTAAGATCTTCCAAGAATTATTTTTGGAATTTCAAGTTTTAATGCATTAGATTCTAAAGCTGTATGCATAAGACGCCGCTTAATGCGATTGCGGTTAATATTATCATTCGGATATTTTATTTAAGGTTTTACAGAGCTTTAAAAAATTATCTTTGCAATTTAAAGTTTTGATGCATTAGATACTAAGCTGTATACAGAAGATGCCGTTCAACGCGATTGCGGTTAATGTTATCATTCTTATATTCTATTTAAGATTGTACAGAGCTCCCAAAAATTATCTTTGCAATTTAAAGTTTTGATGCATTAGATTCTAAGCTGTATACAGAAGACGCCGTTTAACGCGATTGCGGTTAATGTTATCATTCTGATAATTTATTTAAGATTGTACAGAGCTTCCAAGAATTATCTTTACATTTTAAAGTTTTGATGCATTAGATTCTAAGCTGTATACAGAAGATGCCATTTAACGCGATTGCGGTTAATGTTATCATTCTGATAATTTATTTAAGATTGTACAGAGCTCCCAAGAATTAACTTTGCAATTTAAAGTTTTGATGCATTAGATTCTAAGCTGTATACAGAAGATGCCGTTTAACGCGATTGCGGTTAATGTTATCATTCTTATATTCTATTTAAGATCTTCCAAGAATTATTTCATTTGATCAGAGCTCCCAAGAATTATTTTTGGAATTTCAAGTTTTAATGCATTAGATTCTAAAGCTGTATGCATAAGACGCCGCTTAATGTGGTTGCGGTTAATTTTATCATTCGGATATTTTATTTAAGGTTGTACAGAGCTTCCAAGAATTATCTTTACATTTTAAAGTTTTGATGCATTAGATTCTAATCTGTATACAGAAGATGCCGTTTAACGCGACTGCGGTTAATGTTATCATTCTGATAATTTATTTAAGATTGTACAGAGCTCCCACGAATTATTTTTACAATTTAAAGTTTTAATGCATTAGATTCTAAACCTGTATGCATAAGACGCCGCTTAATGCGATTGCGGTTAATTTTATCATTCGGATATTTTATTTAAGGTTGTGCAGAGCTCCCAAGAATTATCTTTACATTTTAAAGTTTTAATGCATTAGATTCTAAGCCGTATATAGAAGACGCCGCTTCATGCGTTTGCGGTTAATGTTATCATTGGGATATTTTATTTCAGATTGTACATAGCTACCACGAATTATTTTTACAATTTAAAGTTTTAATGCATTAGATTCTAAGCTGTATACAGAAGACGCCGTTTAACGCGATTGCGGTTAATGTTATCATTCTGAAATTTTATTTAAGATTGTACAGAGCTCCCAAGAATTATCTTTGCAATTTAAAGTTTTAATGCATTAGATTCTAAAGCTGTATACATAAGACGCCACTTAATGCGATTGCGGTTAATGTTATCATTCGGATATTTTATTTAAGGTTGTACAGAGCTCCCGAGAATTATCTTTGCAATTTAAAGTTTTGATGCATTAGATTCTAAGCTGTATACAGGAGATGCCGTTTAACGCGATTGCGGTTAATGTTATCATTCTGATATTTTATTTAAGATCTCCCAAGAATTATTTCATTTGATCAGAGCTCCCAAGAATTATTTTTGGAATTTCAAGTTTTAATGCATTAGATTCTAAAGCTGTATACATAAGACGCCGCTTAATGTGGTTGCGGTTAATTTTATCATTCGGATATTTTATTTAAGGTTGTACAGAGCTTCCAAGAATTATCTTTACATTTTAAAGTTTTGATGCATTAGATTCTAATCTGTATACAGAAGATGCCGTTTAACGCGATTGCGGTTAAAGTTATCATTCTGATATTTTATTTAAGATCTTCCAAGAATTATTTCATTTGATCAGAGCTCCCAAGAATTATTTTTGGAATTTCAAGTTTTAATGCATTAGATTCTAAAGCTGTATGCATAAGACGCCGCTTAATGTGGTTGCGGTTAATTTTATCATTCTGATAATTTACTTAAGATTGTACAGAGCTTCCAAGAATTTTCTTTACATTTTAAAGTTTTGATGCATTAGATTCTAAGCTGTATACAGAAGATGCCGTTTAACGCGATTGCGGTTAATGTTATCATTCTGATAATTTATTTAAGATTGTACAGATCTCCCAAGAATTAACTTTGCAATTTAAAGTGTTGATGCATTAGATTCTAAGCTGTATACAGAAGATGCCGTTTAACGCGATTGCGGTTAATGTTATCATTCTGATAATTTATTTAAGATTGTACAGAGCTCCCACGAATTATTTTTACAATTTAAAGTTTTAATGCATTAGATTCTAAAGCTGTATGCATAAGACGCCGCTTAATGAGATTGCGGTTAATTTTATCATTCGGATATTTTATTTAAGGTTGTACAGAACTCCCGAGAATTATCTTTGCAATTTAAAGTTTTAATGCATTAGATTCTAAAGCTGTATACATAAGACGCCACTTAATGCGATTGCGGTTAATGTTATCATTCGGATATTTTATTTAAGGTTGTACAGAGCTCCCGAGAATTATCTTTGCAATTTAAAGTTTTGATGCATTAGATTCTAAGCTGTATACAGGAGATGCCGTTTAACGCGATTGCGGTTAATGTTATCATTCTGATATTTTATTTAAGATCTTCCAAGAATTATTTTTGGAATTTCAAGTTTTAATGCATTAGATTCTAAAGCTGTATGCATAAGACGCCGCTTAATGCGATTGCGGTTAATATTATCATTCGGATATTTTATTTAAGGTTTTACAGAGCTTTAAAAAATTATCTTTGCAATTTAAAGTTTTGATGCATTAGATACTAAGCTGTATACAGAAGATGCCGTTCAACGCGATTGCGGTTAATGTTATCATTCTTATATTCTATTTAAGATTGTACAGAGCTCCCAAGAATTATCTTTGCAATTTAAAGTTTTGATGCATTAGATTCTAAGCTGTATACAGAAGACGCCGTTTAACGCGATTGCGGTTAATGTTATCATTCTGATAATTTATTTAAGATTGTACAGAGCTTCCAAGAATTATCTTTACATTTTAAAGTTTTGATGCATTAGATTCTAAGCTGTATACAGAAGATGCCATTTAACGCGATTGCGGTTAATGTTATCATTCTGATAATTTATTTAAGATTGTACAGAGCTCCCAAGAATTAACTTTGCAATTTAAAGTTTTGATGCATTAGATTCTAAGCTGTATACAGAAGATGCCGTTTAACGCGATTGCGGTTAATGTTATCATTCTTATATTCTATTTAAGATCTTCCAAGAATTATTTCATTTGATCAGAGCTCCCAAGAATTATTTTTGGAATTTCAAGTTTTAATGCATTAGATTCTAAAGCTGTATGCATAAGACGCCGCTTAATGTGGTTGCGGTTAATTTTATCATTCGGATATTTTATTTAAGGTTGTACAGAGCTTCCAAGAATTATCTTTACATTTTAAAGTTTTGATGCATTAGATTCTAATCTGTATACAGAAGATGCCGTTTAACGCGACTGCGGTTAATGTTATCATTCTGATAATTTATTTAAGATTGTACAGAGCTCCCACGAATTATTTTTACAATTTAAAGTTTTAATGCATTAGATTCTAAACCTGTATGCATAAGACGCCGCTTAATGCGATTGCGGTTAATTTTATCATTCGGATATTTTATTTAAGGTTGTGCAGAGCTCCCAAGAATTATCTTTACATTTTAAAGTTTTAATGCATTAGATTCTAAGCCGTATATAGAAGACGCCGCTTCATGCGTTTGCGGTTAATGTTATCATTGGGATATTTTATTTCAGATTGTACATAGCTACCACGAATTATTTTTACAATTTAAAGTTTTAATGCATTAGATTCTAAGCTGTATACAGAAGACGCCGTTTAACGCGATTGCGGTTAATGTTATCATTCTGAAATTTTATTTAAGATTGTACAGAGCTCCCAAGAATTATCTTTGCAATTTAAAGTTTTAATGCATTAGATTCTAAAGCTGTATACATAAGACGCCACTTAATGCGATTGCGGTTAATGTTATCATTCGGATATTTTATTTAAGGTTGTACAGAGCTCCCGAGAATTATCTTTGCAATTTAAAGTTTTGATGCATTAGATTCTAAGCTGTATACAGGAGATGCCGTTTAACGCGATTGCGGTTAATGTTATCATTCTGATATTTTATTTAAGATCTCCCAAGAATTATTTCATTTGATCAGAGCTCCCAAGAATTATTTTTGGAATTTCAAGTTTTAATGCATTAGATTCTAAAGCTGTATACATAAGACGCCGCTTAATGTGGTTGCGGTTAATTTTATCATTCGGATATTTTATTTAAGGTTGTACAGAGCTTCCAAGAATTATCTTTACATTTTAAAGTTTTGATGCATTAGATTCTAATCTGTATACAGAAGATGCCGTTTAACGCGATTGCGGTTAAAGTTATCATTCTGATATTTTATTTAAGATCTTCCAAGAATTATTTCATTTGATCAGAGCTCCCAAGAATTATTTTTGGAATTTCAAGTTTTAATGCATTAGATTCTAAAGCTGTATGCATAAGACGCCGCTTAATGTGGTTGCGGTTAATTTTATCATTCTGATAATTTACTTAAGATTGTACAGAGCTTCCAAGAATTTTCTTTACATTTTAAAGTTTTGATGCATTAGATTCTAAGCTGTATACAGAAGATGCCGTTTAACGCGATTGCGGTTAATGTTATCATTCTGATAATTTATTTAAGATTGTACAGATCTCCCAAGAATTAACTTTGCAATTTAAAGTGTTGATGCATTAGATTCTAAGCTGTATACAGAAGATGCCGTTTAACGCGATTGCGGTTAATGTTATCATTCTGATAATTTATTTAAGATTGTACAGAGCTCCCACGAATTATTTTTACAATTTAAAGTTTTAATGCATTAGATTCTAAAGCTGTATGCATAAGACGCCGCTTAATGAGATTGCGGTTAATTTTATCATTCGGATATTTTATTTAAGGTTGTACAGAACTCCCGAGAATTATCTTTGCAATTTAAAGTTTTGATGCATTACATTCTAAGCTGTATACAGGAGATGCCGTTTAACGCGATTGCGGTTAAAGTTATCATTCTGATATTTTATTTAAGATCTTCCAAGAATTATTTCATTTGATCAGAGCTCCCAAGAATTATTTTTGGAATTTCTAGTTTTAATGCATTAGATTCTAAAGCTGTATGCATAAGACGCCGCTTAATGTGGTTGCGGTTAATTTTATCATTCGGATATTTAATTAAGGTTGTACAGAGCTCCCAAGAATTATCTTTACATTTTAAACTTTTAATGCATTAGATTCTAAGCTGTATACAGAAGACGCCGTTTAACGCGATTGCGGTTAATGTTATCATTGTGAAATTTTATTTAAGATTGTGCAGAGCTCCCAAGAATTATCTTTGGAATTTAAACTTTTGATGCATTAGATTCTAAGCTGCATACAGAAGACGCCGTTTAACGCGATTGCGGTTAATGTTATCATTCTGATATTTTATTTAAGATTGTACAGAGCTCCCACGAATTATTTTTACAATTTAAAGTTTTAATGCATTAGATTCTAAAGCTGTATGCATAAGACGCCGCTTAATGCGATTGCGGTTAATTTTATCATTCGGATATTTTATTTAAGGTTGTACAGAGCTCCCAAGAATTATCTTTACATTTTAAAGCTTTAATGCATTAGATTCTAAGCCGTATATAGAAGACGCCGCTTAATGCGTTTGCGGTTAATGTTATCATTGGGATATTTTATTTCAGATTGTACATAGCTCCCAAGAATTATTTTTACAATTTAAAGTTTTAATGCATTAGATTCTAAAGCTGTATACATAAGACGCCGCTTAATGAGATTGCGGTTAATATTATCATTCGGATATTTTATTTAAGGTTGTACAGAGCTTCCAAAAATTATCTTTGCAATTTAAAGTTTTGATGCATTAGATACTAAGCTGTATACAGAAGATGCCGTTCAACGAGATTGCGGTTAATGTTATCATTCTTATATTCTATTTAAGATTGTACAGAGCTCCCAAGAATTATCTTTACATTTTAAAGTTTTGATGCATTAGATTCTAAGCTGTATACAGAAGATGCCGTTTAACGCGATTGCGGTTAATGTTATCATTCTGATAATTTATTTAAGATTGTACAGAGCTTCCAAGAATTATCTTTACATTTTAAAGTTTTGATGCATTAGATTCTAAGCTGTATACAGCAGATGCCGTTTAACGCGATTGCGGTTAATGTTATCATTCTGATAATTTATTTAAGATTGTACAGAGCTCCCAAGAATTAACTTTGCAATTTAAAGTTTTGATGCATTAGATTCTAAGCTGTATACAGAAGATGCCGTTTAATGCGATTGCGGTTAATGTTATCATTCTGATAATTTATTTAAGATTGTACAGAGCTCCCACGAATTATTTTTACAATTTAATGTTTTAATGCATTAGATTCTAAAGCTGTATGCATAAGACGCCGCTTAAAGAGATTGCGGTTAATTTTATCATTCGGATATTTTATTTAAGGTTGTACAGAACTCGCGAGAATTATCTTTGCAATTTAAAGTTTTGATGCATTACATTCTAAGCTGTATACAGGAGATGCCGTTTAACGCGATTGCGGTTAAAGTTATCATTCTGATATTTTATTTAAGATCTTCCAAGAATTATTTCATTTGATCAGAGCTCCCAAGAATTATTTTTGGAATTTCAAGTTTTAATGCATTAGATTCTAAAGCTGTATGCATAAGACGCCGCTTAATGTGGTTGCGGTTAATTTTATCACTCGGATATTTTATTTAAGGTTGTACAGAGCTCCCAATAATTATCTTTACATTTTAAAGTTTTAATGCATTAGATTCTAATCTGTATACAGAATACGCCGTTTAACGCGATTGCGGTTAATGTTATCATTGTGAAATTTTATTTAAGATTGTGCAGAGCTCCCAAGAATTATCTTTGGAATTTAAACTTTTGATGCATTAGATTCTAAGCTGCATACAGAAGACGCCGTTTAACGCGATTGCGGTTAATGTTATCATTCTGATATTTTATTTAAGATTGTACAGAGCTCCCACGAATTATTTTTACAATTTAAAGTTTTAATGCATTAGATTCTAAAGCTGTATGCATAAGACGCCGCTTAATGCGATTGCGGTTAATTTTATCATTCGGATATTTTATTTAAGGTTGTGCAGAGCTCCCAAGAATTATCTTTACATTTTAAAGTTTTAATGCATTAGATTCTAAGCCGTATATAGAAGACGCCGTTTAACGCGATTGCGGTTAATGTTATCATCCTGAAATTTTATTTAAGATTGTACCGAGCTCCCAAGAATTATTTTTACAATTTAAAGTTTTAATGCATTATATTCTAAAACTGTATACAGAAGATGCCGTTCAACACGATTGCGGTTAATGTTATCATTCTTATATTCTATTTCAGATTGTACATAGCTCCCAAGAATTATGTTTGCAATTTAAATTTTTAATGCATTAGATTCTAAGCCGTAAATAGAAGACGCCGCTTAAAGCGATTGCGGTTAATGTTATCATTCGGATATTTTATATAAGGTTGTACAGAGCTCCCACGAATTATTTTTACAATTTAAAGTTTTAATGCATTACATTCTAAAGCTGTATGCATAAGACGCCGCTTAATGCGATTGCGGTTAATTTTATCATTCGGATATTTTATTTAAGGTTGTACAGAGCTCCCAAGAATTATCTTTACATTTTAAAGTTTTAATGCATTAGATTCTAAGCTGTATTCAGAAGACGCCGTTTAACGCGATTGCGGTTAATGTTATCATTGCGAAATTTTATTTAAGATTATACAGAGCTCCCAAGAATTATCTTTGGAATTTAAACTTTTGATGCATTAGATTCTAAGCTGTATACAGAAGACGCCGCTTAACGCGATTGCGGTTAATGTTATCATTCTGATATTTTATTTAAGATTGTACAGAGCTCCCACGAATTATTTTTACAATTTAAAGTTTTAATGCATTAGATTCTAAAGCTGTATGCATAAGACGCTGCTTAATGCGATTGCGGTTAATTTTATCATTCGGATATTTTATTTAAGTTTGTACAGAGCTCCCAAGAATTATCTTTACATTTTAAAGTTTTAATGCATTAGATTCTAAGCCGTATATAGAAGACGCCGCTTCATGCGTTTGCGGTTAATGTTTTCATTGGGATATTTTTTTTCAGATTGTACATAGCTACCAAGAATTATTTTTACAATTTAAAGTTTTAATGCATTAGATTCTAAAGCTGTATACATAAGACGCCGCTTAATGCGATTGCGGTTAATATTATCATTCGGATATTTTATTTAAGGTTTTACAGAGCTTCCAAAAATTATCTTTGCAATTTAAAGTTTTGATGCATTAGATACTAAGCTGTATACAGAAGATGCCGTTCAAGGCGATTGCGGTTAATGTTATCATTCTTATATTCTATTTAAGATTGTACAGAGCTCCCAAGAATTATCTTTGCAATTTAAAGTTTTGATGCCTTAGATTCTAAGCTGTATACAGAAGACGCCGTTTAACGCGATTGCGGTTAATGTTATCATTCTGAAATTTTATTTAAGATTGTACAGAGCTCCCAAGAATTATCTTTGCAATTTAAAGTTTTAATGCATTAGATTCTAAAGCTGTATACATAAGACGCCACTTAATGCGATTGCGGTTAATGTTATCATTCGGATATTTTATTTAAGGTTGTACAGAGCTCCCGAGAATTATCTTTGCAATTTAAAGTTTTGATGCATTAGATTCTAAGCTGTATACAGGAGATGCCGTTTAACGCGATTGCGGTTAATGTTATCATTCTGATATTTTATTTAAGATCTTCCAAGAATTATTTTTGGAATTTCAAGTTTTAATGCATTAGATTCTAAAGCTGTATGCATAAGACGCCGCTTAATGCGATTGCGGTTAATATTATCATTCGGATATTTTATTTAAGGTTTTACAGAGCTTTAAAAAATTATCTTTGCAATTTAAAGTTTTGATGCATTAGATACTAAGCTGTATACAGAAGATGCCGTTCAACGCGATTGCGGTTAATGTTATCATTCTTATATTCTATTTAAGATTGTACAGAGCTCCCAAGAATTATCTTTGCAATTTAAAGTTTTGATGCATTAGATTCTAAGCTGTATACAGAAGACGCCGTTTAACGCGATTGCGGTTAATGTTATCATTCTGATAATTTATTTAAGATTGTACAGAGCTTCCAAGAATTATCTTTACATTTTAAAGTTTTGATGCATTAGATTCTAAGCTGTATACAGAAGATGCCATTTAACGCGATTGCGGTTAATGTTATCATTCTGATAATTTATTTAAGATTGTACAGAGCTCCCAAGAATTAACTTTGCAATTTAAAGTTTTGATGCATTAGATTCTAAGCTGTATACAGAAGATGCCGTTTAACGCGATTGCGGTTAATGTTATCATTCTTATATTCTATTTAAGATCTTCCAAGAATTATTTCATTTGATCAGAGCTCCCAAGAATTATTTTTGGAATTTCAAGTTTTAATGCATTAGATTCTAAAGCTGTATGCATAAGACGCCGCTTAATGTGGTTGCGGTTAATTTTATCATTCGGATATTTTATTTAAGGTTGTACAGAGCTTCCAAGAATTATCTTTACATTTTAAAGTTTTGATGCATTAGATTCTAATCTGTATACAGAAGATGCCGTTTAACGCGACTGCGGTTAATGTTATCATTCTGATAATTTATTTAAGATTGTACAGAGCTCCCACGAATTATTTTTACAATTTAAAGTTTTAATGCATTAGATTCTAAACCTGTATGCATAAGACGCCGCTTAATGCGATTGCGGTTAATTTTATCATTCGGATATTTTATTTAAGGTTGTGCAGAGCTCCCAAGAATTATCTTTACATTTTAAAGTTTTAATGCATTAGATTCTAAGCCGTATATAGAAGACGCCGCTTCATGCGTTTGCGGTTAATGTTATCATTGGGATATTTTATTTCAGATTGTACATAGCTACCACGAATTATTTTTACAATTTAAAGTTTTAATGCATTAGATTCTAAGCTGTATACAGAAGACGCCGTTTAACGCGATTGCGGTTAATGTTATCATTCTGAAATTTTATTTAAGATTGTACAGAGCTCCCAAGAATTATCTTTGCAATTTAAAGTTTTAATGCATTAGATTCTAAAGCTGTATACATAAGACGCCACTTAATGCGATTGCGGTTAATGTTATCATTCGGATATTTTATTTAAGGTTGTACAGAGCTCCCGAGAATTATCTTTGCAATTTAAAGTTTTGATGCATTAGATTCTAAGCTGTATACAGGAGATGCCGTTTAACGCGATTGCGGTTAATGTTATCATTCTGATATTTTATTTAAGATCTCCCAAGAATTATTTCATTTGATCAGAGCTCCCAAGAATTATTTTTGGAATTTCAAGTTTTAATGCATTAGATTCTAAAGCTGTATACATAAGACGCCGCTTAATGCGATTGCGGTTCATGTTATCATTCGGATGTTTTATTAAAGGTTGTACAGAGCTTCCAGGAATTATCTTTGCAATTTAAAGTTTTGATGCATTAGATTCTAAGGTGTGTACAGAAGACGCCGTTTAACGCGATTGCGGTTAATGTTATCATTCTGATATTTTATTTAAGATTGTACAGAGCTCCCACGAATTATTTTTACAATTTAAAGTTTTAATGCATTAGATTCTAAAGCTGTATGCATAAGACGCCGCTTAATGCGATTGCGGTTAATTTTATCATTCGGATATTTTATTTAAGGTTGTACAGAGCTCCGAAGAATTATCTTTACATTTTAAAGTTTTAATGCATTAGATTCTAAGCCGTATATAGAAGACGCCGCTTAATGCGTTAGCGGTTAATGTTATCATTGGGATATTTTATTTCAGATTGTACATAGCTCCCAAGAATTATTTTTACAATTTAAAGTTTTAATGCATTAGATTCTAAAGCTGTATACATAAGACGCCGCTTAATGCGATTGCGGTTAATATTATCATTCTGATATTTTATTTAATGTTGTACAGAGCTCCCAAGAATTATCTTTGCAATTTAAAGTTTTGATGCATTAGATTCTAAGCTGTATACAGAAGATGCCGTTCAACGCGATTGCGGTTAATGTTATCATTCGGATATTTTATTTAAGGTTGTACAGAGCTCCCGAGAATTATCTTTGCAATTTAAAGTTTTGATGCATTAGATTCTAAGCTGTATACAGGAGATGCCGTTTAACGCGATTGCGGTTAATGTTATCATTCTGATATTTTATTTAAGATCTCCCAAGAATTATTTCATTTGATCAGAGCTCCCAAGAATTATTTTTGGAATTTCAAGTTTTAATGCATTAGATTCTAAAGCTGTATACATAAGACGCCGCTTAATGCGATTGCGGTTCATGTTATCATTCGGATATTTTATTTAAGGTTGTACAGAGCTTCCAAGAATTATCTTTACATTTTAAAGTTTTGATGCATTAGATTCTAAGCTGTATACAGAAGACGCCGTTTAACGCGATTGCGGTTAATGTTATCATTCTGATATTTTATTTAAGATTGTACAGAACTCACAAGAATTATTTTTACAATTTAAAGTTTTAATGCATTAGGTTTTAAAGCTGTATACATAAGACGCCGCTTAATGCGATTACGGTTAATGTTATCATTCGGATATTTTATTTAAGGTTGTACAGAGCTCTCAAGAATTATCTTTGAAATTTAAAGTTTTAATGCATTAGATTTTAAAGCTGTATACATAAGACGCCGCTTAATGCGATTGCGGTTCATGTTATCATTCGGATATTTTATTTCAGATTGTGCATAGCTCCGAAGAATTATGTTTGCAATTTAAATTTTTAATGCATTAGATTCTAAGCCGTAAATAGAAGACGCCGCTTATTGCGATTGCGGTTATTGTTATCATTCGGATATTTTATTTAACGTTGTACAGAGCTCCCAAGCTTACAATTTAAAGTTTTAGTGCATTAGAATCTAAAGCTGTATACATAAGACGCCGCTTAATGCGATTGCGGTTAATGTTATCATCCGGAAAATGTATTTAAGGTTGTACAGAGCTCCCAAGAATTATCTTTGCAATTTAAAGTTTTGATGTATTAGATTTTAAGCTGTATACAGAAGGTGCCGTTTAACGCGATTGCGGTTAATGTTATCATTCTGAAATTTTATTTAAGATTGTACCGAGCTCCCAAGAATTATTTTTACAATTTAAAGTTTTAATGCATTATATTCTAAAACTGTATACAGAAGATGCCGTTCAACACGATTGCGGTTAATGTTATCATTCTTATATTCTATTTCAGATTGTACATAGCTCCCAAGAATTATGTTTGCAATTTAAATTTTTAATGCATTAGATTCTAAGCCGTAAATAGAAGACGCCGCTTAAAGCGATTGCGGTTAATGTTATCATTCGGATATTTTATATAAGGTTGTACAGAGCTCCCACGAATTATTTTTACAATTTAAAGTTTTAATGCATTAGATTCTAAAGCTGTATGCATAAGACGCCGCTTAATGCGATTGCGGTTAATTTTATCATTCGGATATTTTATTTAAGGTTGTACAGAGCTCCCAAGAATTATCTTTACATTTTAAAGTTTTAATGCATTAGATTCTAAGCTGTATTCAGAAGACGCCGTTTAACGCGATTGCGGTTAATGTTATCATTGCGAAATTTTATTTAAGATTGTACAGAGCTCCCAAGAATTATCTTTGGAATTTAAACTTTTGATGCATTAGATTCTAAGCTGTATACAGAAGACGCCGCTTAACGCGATTGCGGTTAATGTTATCATTCTGATATTTTATTTAAGATTGTACAGAGCTCCCACGAATTATTTTTACAATTTAAAGTTTTAATGCATTAGATTCTAAAGCTGTATGCATAAGACGCTGCTTAATGCGATTGCGGTTAATTTTATCATTCGGATATTTTATTTAAGTTTGTACAGAGCTCCCAAGAATTATCTTTACATTTTAAAGTTTTAATGCATTAGATTCTAAGCCGTATATAGAAGACGCCGCTTCATGCGTTTGCGGTTAATGTTATCATTGGGATATTTTATTTCAGATTGTACATAGCTACCAAGAATTATTTTTACAATTTAAAGTTTTAATGCATTAGATTCTAAAGCTGTATACATAAGACGCCGCTTAATGCGATTGCGGTTAATATTATCATTCGGATATTTTATTTAAGGTTTTACAGAGCTTCCAAAAATTATCTTTGCAATTTAAAGTTTTGATGCATTAGATACTAAGCTGTATACAGAAGATGCCGTTCAAGGCGATTGCGGTTAATGTTATCATTCTTATATTCTATTTAAGATTGTACAGAGCTCCCAAGAATTATCTTTGCAATTTAAAGTTTTGATGCATTAGATTCTAAGCTGTATACAGAAGACGCCGTTTAACGCGATTGCGGTTAATGTTATCATTCTGAAATTTTATTTAAGATTGTACAGAGCTCCCAAGAATTATCTTTGCAATTTAAAGTTTTAATGCATTAGATTCTAAAGCTGTATACATAAGACGCCACTTAATGCGATTGCGGTTAATGTTATCATTCGGATATTTTATTTAAGGTTGTACAGAGCTCCCGAGAATTATCTTTGCAATTTAAAGTTTTGATGCATTAGATTCTAAGCTGTATACAGGAGATGCCGTTTAACGCGATTGCGGTTAATGTTATCATTCTGATATTTTATTTAAGATCTTCCAAGAATTATTTTTGGAATTTCAAGTTTTAATGCATTAGATTCTAAAGCTGTATGCATAAGACGCCGCTTAATGCGATTGCGGTTAATATTATCATTCGGATATTTTATTTAAGGTTTTACAGAGCTTTAAAAAATTATCTTTGCAATTTAAAGTTTTGATGCATTAGATACTAAGCTGTATACAGAAGATGCCGTTCAACGCGATTGCGGTTAATGTTATCATTCTTATATTCTATTTAAGATTGTACAGAGCTCCCAAGAATTATCTTTGCAATTTAAAGTTTTGATGCATTAGATTCTAAGCTGTATACAGAAGACGCCGTTTAACGCGATTGCGGTTAATGTTATCATTCTGATAATTTATTTAAGATTGTACAGAGCTTCCAAGAATTATCTTTACATTTTAAAGTTTTGATGCATTAGATTCTAAGCTGTATACAGAAGATGCCGTTTAACGCGATTGCGGTTAATGTTATCATTCTGATAATTTATTTAAGATTGTACAGAGCTCCCAAGAATTAACTTTGCAATTTAAAGTTTTGATGCATTAGATTCTAAGCTGTATACAGAAGATGCCGTTTAACGCGATTGCGGTTAATGTTATCATTCTTATATTCTATTTAAGATTGTACAGAGCTCCCACGAATTATTTTTACAATTTAAAGTTTTATTGCATTAGATTCTAAAGCTGTATGCATAAGACGCCGCTTAATGAGATTGCGGTTAATTTTATCATACGGATATTTTATTTAAGGTTGTACAGAACTCCCGAGAATTATCTTTGCAATTTAAAGTTTTGATGCATTACATTCTAAGCTGTATACAGGAGATGCCGTTTAACGCGATTGCGGTTAAAGTTATCATTCTGATATTTTATTTAAGATCTTCCAAGAATTATTTCATTTGATCAGAGCTCCCAAGAATTATTTTTGGAATTTCAAGTTTTAATGCATTAGATTCTAAAGCTGTATGCATAAGACGCCGCTTAATGTGATTGCGGTTAATTTTATCATTCGGATATTTTATTTAAGGTTGTACAGAGCTTCCAAGAATTATCTTTACATTTTAAAGTTTTGATGCATTAGATTCTAATCTGTATACAGAAGATGCCGTTTAACGCGACTGCGGTTAATGTTATCATTCTGATAATTTATTTAAGATTGTACAGAGCTCCCACGAATTATTTTTACAATTTAAAGTTTTAATGCATTAGATTCTAAACCTGTATGCATAAGACGCCGCTTAATGCGATTGCGGTTAATTTTATCATTCGGATATTTTATTTAAGGTTGTGCAGAGCTCCCAAGAATTATCTTTACATTTTAAAGTTTTAATGCATTAGATTCTAAGCCGTATATAGAAGACGCCGTTTAACGCGATTGCGGTTAATGTTATCATTCTGAAATTTTATTTAAGATTGTACCGAGCTCCCAAGAATTATTTTTACAATTTAAAGTTTTAATGCATTATATTCTAAAACTGTATACAGAAGATGCCGTTCAACACGATTGCGGTTAATGTTATATTTCTTATATTCTATTTCAGTTGTACATAGCTTCCAAGAATTATGTTTGCAATTTAAATTTTTAATGCATTAGATTCTAAGCCGTAAATAGAAGACGCCGCTTAAAGCGATTGCGGTTAATGTTATCATTCGGATATTTTATATAAGGTTGTACAGAGCTCCCACGAATTATTTTTACAATTTAAAGTTTTAATGCATTAGATTCTAAAGCTGTATGCATAAGACGCCGCTTAATGCGATTGCGGTTAATTTTATCATTCGGATATTTTATTTAAGGTTGTACAGAGCTCCCAAGAATTATCTTTACATTTTAAAGTTTTAATGCATTAGATTCTAAGCTGTATTCAGAAGACGCCGTTTAATGCGATTGCGGTTAATGTTATCATTGCGAAATTTTATTTAATATTGTACAGAGCTCCCAAGAATTATCTTTGGAATTTAAACTTTTGATGCATTAGATTCTAAGCTGTATACAGAAGACGCCGCTTAACGCGATTGCGGTTAATGTTATCATTCTGATATTTTATTTAAGATTGTACAGAGCTCCCACGAATTATTTTTACAATTTAAAGTTTTAATGCATTAGATTCTAAAGCTGTATGCATAAGACGCCGCTTAATGCGTTTGCGGTTAATTTTATCATTCGGATATTTTATTTAAGGTTGTACAGAGCTCCGAAGAATTATCTTTACATTTTAAAGTTTTGATGCATTAGATTCTAAGCTGTATACAGGAGATGCCGTTTAACGCGATTGCGGTTAATGTTATCATTCTGATATTTTATTTAAGATCTCCCAAGAATTATTTCATTTGATCAGAGCTCCCAAGAATTATTTTTGGAATTTCAAGTTTTAATGCATTAGATTCTAAAGCTGTATACATAAGACGCCGCTTAATGCGATTGCGGTTCATGTTATCATTCGGATATTTTATTAAAGGTTGTACAGAGCTTCCAGGAATTATCTTTGCAATTTAAAGTTTTGATGCATTAGATTCTAAGGTGTGTACAGAAGACGCCGTTTAACGCGATTGCGGTTAATGTTATCATTCTGATATTTTATTTAAGATTGTACAGAGCTGCCACGAATTATTTTTACAATTTAAAGTTTTAATGCATTAGATTCTAAAGCTGTATGCATAAGACGCCGCTTAATGCGTTTGCGGTTAATTTTATCATTCGGATATTTTATTTAAGGTTGTACAGAGCTCCGAAGAATTATCTTTACATTTTAAAGTTTTAATGCATTAGATTCTAAGCCGTATATAGAAGACGCCGCTTAATGCGTTAGCGGTTAATGTTATCATTGGGATATTTTATTTCAGATTGTACATAGCTCCCAAGAATTATTTTTACAATTTAAAGTTTTAATGCATTAGATTCTAAAGCTGTATACATAAGACGCCGCTTAATGCGATTGCGGTTAATATTATCATTCTGATATTTTATTTAATGTTGTACAGAGCTCCCAAGAATTATCTTTGCAATTTAAAGTTTTGATGCATTAGATTCTAAGCTGTATACAGAAGATGCCGTTCAACGCGATTGCGGTTAATGTTATCATTCGGATATTTTATTTAAGGTTGTACAGAGCTCCCGAGAATTATCTTTGCAATTTAAAGTTTTGATGCATTAGATTCTAAGCTGTATACAGGAGATGCCGTTTAACGCGATTGCGGTTAATGTTATCATTCTGATATTTTATTTAAGATCTCCCAAGAATTATTTCATTTGATCAGAGCTCCCAAGAATTATTTTTGGAATTTCAAGTTTTAATGCATTAGATTCTAAAGCTGTATACATAAGACGCCGCTTAATGCGATTGCGGTTCATGTTATCATTCGGATATTTTATTTAAGGTTGTACAGAGCTTCCAAGAATTATCTTTACATTTTAAAGTTTTGATGCATTAGATTCTAAGCTGTATACAGAAGACGCCGTTTAACGCGATTGCGGTTAATGTTATCATTCTGATATTTTATTTAAGATTGTACAGAACTCACAAGAATTATGTTTACAATTTAAAGTTTTATGCATTAGGTTTTAAAGCTGTATACATAAGACGCCGCTTAATGCGATTACGGTTAATGTTATCATTCGGATATTTTATTTAAGGTTGTACAGAGCTCTCAAGAATTATCTTTGAAATTTAAAGTTTTAATGCATTAGATTTTAAAGCTGTATACATAAGACGCCGCTTAATGCGATTGCGGTTCATGTTATCATTCGGATATTTTATTTCAGATTGTGCATAGCTCCGAAGAATTATGTTTGCAATTTAAATTTTTAATGCATTAGATTCTAAGCCGTAAATAGAAGACGCCGCTTATTGCGATTGCGGTTAATGTTATCATTCGGATATTTTATTTAACGTTGTACAGAGCTCCCAAGTTTACAATTTAAAGTTTTAGTGCATTAGAATCTAAAGCTGTATACATAAGACGCCGCTTAATGCGATTGCGGTTAATGTTATCATCCGGATAATTTATTTAAGGTTGTACAGAGCTCCCAAGAATTATCTTTGCAATTTAAAGTTTTGATGTATTAGATTTTAAGCTGTATACAGAAGGTGCCGTTTAACGCGATTGCGGTTAATGTTATCATTCTGATATTTTATTTAAAGTTGTACAGAGCTTCCAAGAATTATTTTTACAATTTAAAGTTTTAATGCATTAGATTCTAAAGCTGTATATATAAGACGCCGCTTAATGCGATTGCGGTTCATGTTATCATTCGGATATTTTATTTAAGGTTGTACAGGGCTCCCAAGAATTATCTTTACATTTTAAACTTTTAATGCATTAGATTCTAAGCCGTATATAGAAGACGCCGTTTAATGCGTTTGCGGTTAATGTTATCATTCGGATATTTTATTTCAGATTGTACATAGCTCCCAAGAATTATTTTTACAATTTAAAGCTTTAATGCATTAGATTCTGAGAGAACCCCTCTAGGTGAAAAGGGCGACGACGTGTTTTCGCGAGCTCCCGTTTTTACTGTTTTTCCCTAGGATATATAATTGCATCACAGCGAAAATAATATCATCGGCTAGCTCCTCACAAGCTGCGCATTTTGATATAAAAATTTATGAGTATCCGCCTATTAGTGCCTTAATATCAAGCATATTAAAAGGGGAGTCATTGTTTGTCTCGTGACCTCCGAAGTGCGGATTTGCAGTGTTTACTTCCAAAGCGATATCTCCGGATCTAATAGGCATCCAACTTCAATCTAAGTACCATCGAAAAGTGAAAGACCTGCTCTTTTCAATGATACCACTGCCGTGTATGTGAGGTGTTTGTGCAATTTACTACAGTGTGTTAATTCTGTGATGTTTTAGTGCCAATTTTTGGATTAATACACCTGCATCTTCGGCCTGAGTTGTAATATCGGTACCTTTCCTGGACAGCAAGGTAGGCCATAAAATTGACTTTAATTTGATACCTTACTTGTCTTAATAGCACAATTAGTAGCTGAGTGTCATCCGTTTTAATTACATATCTTCTGTGTGACCTTGCACTTTCCCCAGCACCACAGACCTGACTTGATTTTTAGTCGTAGGGGCGCAGGGTCGGACCAGCAGGACAGGTCACTAATCGCGGTTGCCTGACGACTTCCTGTCCCCCTTCTAGAGCGCATGCGCGTCTAGTCTGGTGGAGTGTGGTTGACAGTCGCCCTGCATGTGTGTTTGTTTACGTTTAGTACTTTGCTGTTTTGAGCGTAGCTCGCCACCAGTGTCCCTTTTGATACGTTTCTGCTGTTTACTATTGACATTCTGGCGACTTTATCTACGCACTTATCATTCCCACTATCCCACTGTTACGTGGATGTTTTAATTGTTAATTGTTATTTATTTATTTATTATTATTACTATTTTTTTATTTTTTATTTTACCGTTGCTTTATGAGTACCTATTCTAATATTAATAACTATTAATATTGCTGTTAGTTTTATATCTCTGTGTGTAAATCCTCTGTATTGTGCACTGTGTTTATGATTTGTAATAACTCCTACAAATGTGCTATATAATTCTTAATCTCTGAAATTCTGTTTCGTTTTAAGGTTATGCAAAAACTTTCACTTGTTTTTATTATATCTGTTATATTGTCCACATTTCCTTCAATTACGATTGTTTTATATGCTATTTATAACTGTTTTATTATCCTCATATCCTTCACTCACGATTGTTTTATATGCTTCCGTTCAGTGATTTTGTGGCTAGGAGTATTATCTTTGTTACTATTGCCTAGAACTGTTATGGTGTAAAAATTAGCATTATTTTACATTTTACATTTTATTTTACATTTTAATACATTTTACATTTTTAAATAACTCTCAGCACATTCAGATTTTAATGCCAAAAGTATTTCTGTGTGTAACGCTTTCTTACGCACTTGATTCTGTAGTGTTTTTCACGTGCTCCTTATGCGCACTGCTTTAGTAATATCTCATTTTAGTTATTATTAAGTTGACCGTATATTTCTCTGTGTTTCCCTGCGGTTTCACTCACTATAGCTTCGTACTCAGGGACCCTTGATACTCAGTTTTGTACTTATTACTCTGTGACTCCTTTATGTGCCTACGACCCCACTGTTTATTTCCCGTTATCTTGTACCAATGGCCAATGCAAATGCAAAGGATTTAGCCCCTGCCTCATCATCCTCCTCAGTAGTGTAGAGTCAGCATCGCGGGCAGCTCCAACTTACTCATATGAAATAACTACTAATTAGTAAGATTACGGTGTGATACAGTGCATGAATTGCGATTTCGTGTTGCATTGTCAAAGTTTTACAGTACATCACAGAAATACTTAGTGTTCGTGAACTTGAGCAATTTTTGAATAGTGTTCCAACGCACTCCTTCCGCGAGTAATTAGTAAAATTAGAGAGTACTCCTTCTTTTTATGCCATGCCCCGCTCTTCTGTGTTACCAACAGAAATAGATGATACGGGTGCTCAAGGCCCTGTTGACCCTACTGCAGTACTAACTGCGGACTTGACACACGAGGAGAGAGTTGCAACCCTTTACGAGGACATTAGACAGGCTGCTACAGCCTTCAGGAGTAATAAATTCTGTCTGTCTAAAGACCTTAGAGACCGACTTCAAGCCTCTTTAGATGCCCTTAAGGAATTAGCGTTAAAAGGTCCCGCATACGAGTCGAGGACAGACAAAGCAGACGTTGGCACGAACACCTCTACTTTCGTCTGCTGCCAAACGGTACATACGCAGCCACCCCTATCTCCAACTCAACAGGTCAATAGTGAAAGATTACCACTGCCCGGAACAGCCAACTCCCCTCCGTCGTTTGCTGAAGTCCTCCGGAAGACAAATAAGCCGAGCCTAGTTATCAAACCCCTCTCCAAGAAACCAGTAGGTGAACTCAGGAAAATATTAGAGAAACTTCCACTTTATAAAATCCCAGCAACAGTAGAACGTATTTCGCCCACATCACAAGGAGGCCTAGAGGTTTTCTGCCAAACCTCAAAAGATATCGAAGAACTTCAAGTCCATATCCAAAAAGCACAGCTAGATGTCGATGTCCAACAACGCAAAAGACGCCGCCCCAGATGCGCGGTCCACAATGTCCCAGAAAACGTGGCACCAGAAGAACTCATCACTGAAATTAGTTCGACTGCAGGAGTTTCCGTCAAAGAATTTAAGGCCCTTTTCAGGCTACGAGAAAGGAGACCCAACAGGGTCAAATGGGTATTTGAATGTTCTTCAGAAGGATTTGCCGCAGCCATTCGCATCAAAAGAGTGTTCACCGCCTGGCAGTCGCACAGCATCACGGAGTTCTTGGGCATCAGAAGATGCTATAAATGCCAGCAGTTTGGCTTTGCCCAAAACCCCTGCCACTCCAAGAAGTTCTATTGTGCTTACTGCTCCGGACACCACCCCACAAAGGAGTGCACGGCGGAAATACCTTCCTGCATTAACTGTGGGGATTCCAACTGTCGCTTTGGAACGAAAATTAACTTCCAGCACCCGCTTTTGCCACGGACTGTCCAATTTATCAACGAACGGTTGCCAACGTCCGAGGTAACATCGACTACTAGAGCAGCATGCGCGCATACCACCCAAGTCCAACAAGACATCCCCGTGCCCGCACAAGAGGTAGACAAAGCAGGAACGGTAATGTTAAGAACATCAGAAGCAGCAGGCAAAAATACCGGAGATGCACAACAGTTGTATAACGGCTCTGATATAAATAACGAGTTAATTCGAAGGGATGCCCCTATAAAATTCCTTCAGATAAATCTACAACATGCGAGGGCAGCGGTTGCACAGTCCATCCAGTATGCCTTAGATAACAGTATTGACATCATAATTGCTCAAGAACCTTACACCAGGAACGGGGCAGCAGTCGGTTTTCCGATTCAGTGGACAGTGATTCAAAAAACTAAGCCAGGAACATACGCCCAGGGCGATAATAGTCTGTTGCAATCCTGAATGGTCACCAACAGTTGCTGCATTGGAACAGGATAACGTAGCGATCTTACTAGAGGTCCTATCTATGTCCCTCATTGTAACCTCTAATTACTCGCCACCCACGGCAGATATCGGTACGACAACAGGATTCCTAAATAGGATTATTTACCAGCACAGGCTACCAGACATGATAATTGCAGGGGATTTTAATGCCCACAATACAGCCTGGGGATATCGCGCAACCGATAGCAAAGGACAAGCAATGGAGGACTTTATCTCTTCTAACAACCTTGTTCTCCAAAACACAACAGAAGCACCTCCTTCTTTTGACAGCGTATTCGCACAGGGGTGGCCAGACCTCACTTTGACTACCCCCACACACTGCCCCCTTCCTCCAGGACTGGAAGGTAGTAGATGAAGAGAGCCTAAGCGACCATAAGTATATAACCTTTACACTCGCAAAGCATACTATCGTTTCGAAAATCCGTCGATATAACCTTCCAGGACGGAAGATTAAGACATTCGCCAAGAAAATTAAAGAGCAGCTAATATTTTTGGAGCCAACGCTACAGCCACTGACTACAGCGGATGAGCTTGAGGATTTCACGACAAAACTACAAACGTCAATACAAAATATCTGCAACCAATGCCTCCCTGTTCGAAAGCCCAAAAAGCTACAGGGAATAAACTGGTGGTCAAGCTCACTAAGAACTCAGCAGTCTAAATGCAGAGCACTCCGGAGGAGATTAAAAAGCGAGCGAAGACTGGGAACACAGTCTGACACCCTGACTATCTACCAAAAGGAACGAGAGACATATAAACGAATGATAATTCAAGCCAAAATTGCCTCTTGGCGTGAGTTCTGTACGCATACCAAGGAGATTTATGGCATCCACCACAAAATCGCCACTGCTAAAATCTTCAAACCGACGCAGCTACAAATACCTTCTTCCCAGACTACTGCGCAAAGCCACACAGAAGAAACCATAAGGGCAATTCTTAACCAGGCATTTAGTCAGGATGATGCTCAACACGACACAGAGCAGCAAGCCAATCTACGCTTAGTTTCAAATTCACTGGACACTGACGCGGACCTGGATATAACAATCACCGAGCTTAAGAACATTTTACGTACCCTTCCAAAGAAAAAAGCCCCCGGACCAGACGGGGTCAATTATGCAATAGTCAAGATTATAATCCAAGCACATTCAATGTTTTTTGTTGCCTTTTTCAATAAATTATTACTCACAGGGACTTTCCCCAAAGCTTATAAAATTGGACAAGTCATTCTCTTCCTAAAGAGAAATAGGAACCCCGATGATTTAACAGCCTATAGGCCCATTTGCCTATTGTCGGCCATGGGTAAAATCCTAGAGAAGATAATCATGAGCAGACTGCAACACCATCTGCATAGGACCAATTTTCTGAGCCCCAAACAATACGGCTTCCGTCCAGGAACCTCTACTATCCATGCTCTCACTAATATCCGAGATGCAATTTTAGAAAATCGAAATAGCGGCCACCATACAGCCTTGGTCAGTATCGATCTTAAGAGTGCTTTTGACACTTTATGGTGGCCAGCTATAAAAAGTGCACTCAGAAAGTCTAATTGTCCCAGCAACATATATTCTATACTATGCAACTACCTAAAGGACAGGCGACTCTTAGCCGTCCACAATGCTGGAATCTTGGATATGGTACAAACAAGAGGATGTCCACAAGGGTCGTGCGCGGGGCCACACTTATGGAACATAACGTTTAATGAACTGCTCTCTGCCGCATGGCCCGCGCACACCCAAATCTTCGCCTATGCTAATGACGCTGCAATGGTCGTCAAGGGACGGACTAGGGACGTTCTCCAGACAAACTGTAACGAAGTGTGTCACATCTTTTATGTCAGGTGCATCAATCTTAAACTGCAAATAGCAGATCATAAATCTAAAATCCTCTTGATCCCTAAGAAAGGCGGATCACTTGCAAGACGCCCTACGATCAAGCTAAATGGGCAGAGAATTAAAATTGTGAATACCTTGAAATATCTGGGTGTCACTTTTGATACTAAAATGACGTGGATCCCCCACATTCAAGATCTCAAGCTAAGAACCAGTGCTATAGTTAAGCAAATGCGCCAGTTTTATGGTTATAAGTGGGGACTCAATCCACACATACAAAAAGTGTTATATACGACAGTAGTGGAAAAGATAGCTACATACGCAGCAGCAGTTTGGTGTCACCCAATGCAGGGCAGGAAGATTAAACATCTTTATACCATACAACGGCCCTTCGCATTGGGCATTACAAGGGCCTACCGTACAACCTCATCGGATGCTCTTAATGTATTAGCTGGTCTACTCCCACTACACATACGAGTTGAAGAAGAGGCGGCCAGACAGATTATACTGCAACTAAAAAAGCCAACTGTGTTTGACGAGGAATGCTTCCATCCGGAAGAATATGAAGTCATTGATCGACCACTGCATGTCCACCCAGCGAGCAAAGGCACTGGTGTCAAAGTCACCATCAACCCGTCTACGACTAATTCCCCAACACTATTTAACATCTTCACCGACGGCTCCAAAATCGATGAAAAAGCGGGATGCTCATACATAGTCATGCGACATGATACAATTCAAGCAAGATGGAAGGCACAACTGCGGCAGCATAACAGTGTTTTTCAAGGAGAAGCGATAGCAATTGCCCAAGCAGTTAACTATTTGCTCTCCTCTAACATCCATAATGCCACCATCAAAACCGACAGTTTGTCGTCGTTGCATGCCATCATGAACCCCAACCATGTCAGTAAAATAATACAGGGCATTCAAGCAAATCTGCGCCAATGCAACCTGCACATCAAGCTTGAATGGATCAAAGCACATGCGGGTCATCTCGGAAACGAGATGGAGGACCAACTTGCCAAAGAAGCGGCGTTAGGCCCGACAGACTTGCAGTTCAATATCCCATGGCCGGTCACATTTCTAAAGAAGTCACTACGACTTAAAGCCATTGGAAAGTGGCAACAAGAATGGGATGACAGTACCACTGGAAGACGTGTCCACTACCACATCAGCTATGTAGACACAGAACGGAACATTGCCAATACACAGCTGGTTAGGTACATTTCGGGACATGGACCTTTTCCTGTATACTTCTACCGATTTGGCATCTGTTCCTCAGATCAATGTACGTGTGGACACACAGGCTCCCCGGAGCACTACCTAACTTCTTGTCCACTCACAGAGGGACAACATGTTCCTATACCAACGACTAACAGACAGTCATTTTGTAAATTCCTTATTAAGCAGCGCCACTTAATCCAAAAAATTGGACGTATGATGGATAAGCTGGCAGACCTAAACACAGACTTATGCCAAATATAGCAGTCCGCGCAGCCTAAGCACACTTGCATATACTCAATGCAATATGAACTGCATAACGTTACAACAGTTACAGTGAAATTTGTAATGAATGGACGCCTAAACTCTGCGTCTGATTTTACACCCAATATGCAAACCACATAGGCACATGTAATATTAAAACGCAATAGTATCTGTAAGTTTGTTCCAAATGTAATCTGCAAATTGCAAACTGTGCCTATATGTGTCTAAGACAAAATGTGCTATACTACAGTTCAAATGTATTGATGTAACTCCATCATAGTAAGCGAAGCTATAATGTAACCAGTGTTCAAGTCATTGATTTATATGTAACGTGTATTTAATGTAAATATAGTGTCTAAACTATTGATTGTACTCGGTATATGTTTTTTTTATATTTATGATATTTGTGTATGTTTTTTATATTTTAGCAGGGTTTCTTCATATAACTGTCCAATGGTTTATTGTACCGATTTTATGTAACATATGCTTACTGTACCCATGATATCAGGGACTGTATTCTGTATTGTAGCATGCTCCCACATATGGTTATCCTATGCAATTTTGTGTTACTGTCTTCCATGCTTTACCCCTGTATGTATATAACTATGTTCCATAGCATATTCTAACACGCACCTGTGAGGCGCAGTAAGTGAAGTTTTAACGCAACCAGAGTTTCAGTCCTTGATATATATATATATAATGTTTGTTTAATGTAGACAAACTCAGTCATTGATTTTCATGTAATGTATGTGTAATGTATATATGATATCAGTGTTTGTATTTTATATTTAAGCATGTCTCTACATATGATTGTATCATGCATTAATATGTAATTGTTTTTCATGTTTTACCCCTGCATGTACATGGCTATGTACCATGGAATATTTTAACATGCTCCAGAGTAGCGCAATAGCATCTGAGTCTTTGATATATGTCAGGTTAATGTAAACATAGTATCTCAGTCACTATTTTTTACGTAACATATGTTTAGTGTTTTCCATAATCGATATGTAACTCTCCACAAGTTTCATCCCTGCATGTAAATAACTATTTACATAGATTATTTTAACGTGCCCCTGTGTGGTGCAGTTAAGTGAAGATTTAATGCAACCAGTGCCTTCATTTTTTGATATTTAGGCTACGCCTTTTTAATGTAGATATAGTATTTTAGACATTAAATTTCATGTAACGTGTGTGTAATGTATGTGTAATGTATCTAGATGTTTCCATGTAATGTATGTGTAATGTATCTATGATATCTGTGTTTGTATCTTATAATTCAGCATGTCTCCACACATGATTGTCTTATGCATTATTATCTAACTGTTTTCTATGCCTTACTTACCCCTGCACATATATAACCTTGTACCATAGAATACCTTAATATGTGGCTGTGTAGCGCAATAAGTGAAGCTTAAAGCACAGCGTCTGAGTCTGCGATATCCATACAATGTCTGTCCAATGTAAGCATAGTATCCAAGTCATTAATGTTTACGTAACAAAAGTTTAATGTATTTAGGATATTGGGTGTTAATAATTGTTAAGTAACTTTTTCCATGTTTTACCCCTGCATGTAAATAACTATGTACCATAGAATATTTTAACCAGCCCCTGTGTGGAGTAGTAAGTGAAATTTTAATGCAACTAGTGCCTCAGTACTTGATATTTAGGTAATGTTTGATTAATGTAGGTATAATAGTATGTTAGTTATTGATTTTTATGTAACATATGTTTAATGTATTTATGATATCTGTGTTGGTATGTTATATTTCAGCATATCTCCACATATAATTGTTTTATGCATTATCATCTTACTGTTTCCATATCCTACCCCTGCATGCATATAACGTTGTACAGTAGAATATTTTATCTTACGCCAGTCAGGCGCAATAAGTGAAATCTAATGCACCTAGGCGTCCGAGTCCTTGATATTTATATTGACACTGGTGGACGTGGCGCTACACCAATTAACCATATGGTAAAGGGGTGGTGCCCACGTCCTCCATCGCATGTCGCATGCATTAGATTCTAAGCTGTATACAGAAGACGCCGTTTAACGCGATTGCGGTTAATGTTATCATTCAGAAATTTTTTTTTAAGATTGTATAGAGCTCCCACGAATTATTTTTACAATTTAAAATTTAATTGCTTTAGATTCTAAAGCTGTATACATAAGACGCCGCTTAATGCGATTGCGGTTAATGTTATCATTCGGATATTTTATTTAAGGTTGTACAGAGCTCCCAAGAATTATATTTGCAATTTAAAGTTTTGATGCATTAGATTCTAAGCTGTATACAGAAGGTGCCGTTTAACGCGATTGCGGTTAATGTTATCATTCTGATATTTTATTTAAGATTGTACAGAGTTCCGAAGAATTATTTTTACAATTTAAAGTTTTAATGCATTAGATTCTAAAGCTGTATACATAAGATGCCGCTTAATGCGATTGCGGTTAATATTATCATTCGGATATTTTATTTAAGGTTGTACAGAGCTCCCAAGAATTATCTTTGCAATTTAAAGTTTTGATGCATTAGATAGTAAGCTGTATACATAAGATGCCGTTCAACGCGATTGCTGTTAATGTTATCATTCTTATATTCTATTTAAGATTGTACAGAGCTCCCAAGAATTATCTTTGCAATTTAAAGTTTTGATGCATTAGATTCTAAGCTGTATACAGAAGACGCCGTTTAACGCGATTGCGGTTAATGTTATCATTCTGAAATTTTATTTAAGATTGTACAGAGCTCCCAAGAATTATCTTTGCAATTTAAACTTTTGATGCATTAGATTCTAAGCTGCATACAGAAGACGCCGTTTAACGCGATTGCGGTTAATGTTATCATTCTGATATTTTATTTAAGATTGTACAGAGTTCCCACGAATTATTTTTACAATTTAAAGTTTTAATGCTTTAGATTCTAAAGCTGTATACATAAGACGCCGCTTAATGCGATGGCGGTTAATTTTATCATTCGGATATTTTATTTCAGATTGTACATAGCTCCCAAGAATTATTTTTACAATGTAAAGTTTTAATGCATTAGATTCTAAAGCTGTATACATAAGACGCCGCTTAATGCGATTGCGGTTAATATTATCTTTCGGATATTTTATTTAAGGTTGTACAGAGCTTCCAAGAATTATCTTTGCAATTTAAAGTTTTGATGCATTAGGTACTAAGCTGTATACAGAAGATGCCGTTCAACGCGTTTGCGGTTAATGTTTTCATTCTTATATTCTATTTAAATTGTACAGAGCTCCCAAGAATTATCTTTGCAATTTAAAGTTTTGATGCATTAGATTCTAAGCTGTATACAGAAGACGCCGTTTAACGCGATTGCGGTTAATGTTATCATTCTGAAATTTTATTTAAGATTGTACAGAGCTCCCAAGAATTATCTTTGCACTTTAAAGTTTTAATGCATTAGCTTCTAAAGCTGTATACAGGAGATGCCTTTTAACGCGATTGCGGTTAATGTTATCATTCTGATAATTTATTTAAGATTGTACAGAGCTCCCAAGAATTATCTTTGCAATTTAAAGTTTTGATGCATTGGATTCTAAGCTGTATACAGAAGACGCCGTTTAACGCGATTGCGGTTAATGTTATCATTCTGATAATTTATTTAAGATTGTACAGAGCTCCCAAGAAATATCTTTGCAATTTAAAGTTTTGATGCATTGAATTCTAAGCTGTATACAGAAGACGCCGTTTAACGCAATTGCGGTTAATTTTATCATTCTGATATTTTATTTAAGATTGTACAGAACTCCCAAGAATTATTTTTACAATTTAAAGTTTTAATGCATTAGATTTTAAAGCTGTATACATAAGACGCCGCTTAATGCGATTGCGGTTAATGTTATCATTCGGATATTTTATTTTAGATTGTGCATAGCTCCCAAGAATTATGTTTGCAATTTAAATTTTTAATGGATTAGATTCTAAGCCGTAAATAGAAGACGCCGCTTATTGCGATTGCGGTTAATGTTATCATTCGGATATTTTATTTAAGGTTGTACAGAGCTCCCAAGTTTACAATTTAAAGTTCTAGTGCATTAGATTTTAAAGCTGTATACATAAGACGCCGCTTAATGCGATTACGGTTAATGTTATCATTCGGATATTTTATTTAAGGTTGTACAGAGCTCCCAAGAATTATCTTTGAAATTTAAAGTTTTAATTCATTAGATTCTAAAGATGTATACATAAGACGCCGCTTAATGCGATTGCGGTTCATGTTATCATTCGGATATTTTATTTAAGGTTGTACAAAGCTCCCATGAATAATCTTTACATTTTAAGGTTTTAATGCATTAGATTCTAAGCCGTATGTAGAAGACGCCGCTTAATGCGTTTGCGGTTAATGTTATCATTCTGATATTTTATTTAAAATTTTACAGAGCTCCCAAGAATTATTTTTACAATTTAAAGTTTTAATGCATTAGATTCTAAAACTGTATACAGAAGATGCCGTTCAACGCGATTGCGGTTAATGTTATCATTCTTATATTCTATTTCAGATTGTACATAGCTCCCAAGAATTATGTTTGCAATTTAAATTTTTAATGCATTAGATTCTAAGCCGTAAATAGAAGACGCAGCTTAATGCGATTGCGGTTAATGTTATCATTCGGATATTTTATTTAAGGTTGTACAGAGCTCCTAAGTTTACAATTTAAAGTTTTAGTGCATTAGATTCTAAAGCTGTATACATAAGACGCCGCTTAATGCGATTGCGGTTAATGTTATCATTCGGATATTTTATTTAAGGTTGTACAGAGCTCCCAAGAATTATCTTTACATTTTAAACTTTTAATGCATTAGATTCTAAGCCGTATGTAGAAGACGCCGCTTAATGCGTTTGCGGTTAATATTATCATTCGGATATTTTATTTCAGATTGTACATAGCTCCCAAGAATTATTTTTACAATTTAAAGTTTTAATGCATTAGATTCTAAAGCTGAATACATAAGACGCCGCTTAATGCGATTGCGGTTAATGTTATCATTCGGATATTTTTTTTAAGGTTGTACAGAGCTCCCAAGAGTTAGCTTTACAATTTAAAGTATTGATGCATTAGATATAAGCTGTATACAGGAGATGCCGTGCAACGCGATTGCGGTTAATGTTATCATTCTTATATTCTATTTAAGCTTGTACAGAGCTCCCAAGAATTATCTTTGCAATTTAAAGTTTTGATGCATTAGATTCTAAGCTGTAAACAGAAGACGCCGTTTAACGCGATTGCGGTTAATGTTATCATTCTGAAATTTTTTTTTAAGATTGTATAGAGCTCCCAAGAATTATTTTTACAATTTAAAGTTTTAATGCATTAGATTCTAAAGCTGTATACAGGAGATGCCGTTCAACGCAATTGCGGGTAATGTTATCATTCTTATATTCTATTTAAGCCTGTACAGAGCTCCCAAGAATTATCTTTGCAATTTAAAGTTTTGATGCATTAGATTCTAAGCTGTATACAGAAGACGCCGTTTAACGCGATTGCGGTTAATGTTATCATTCTGAAATTTTATTTAAGATTGTACAGAGCTCCCAAGAATTATCTTTGCACTTTAAAGTTTTAATGCATTAGATTCTAAAGCTGTATACAGGAGATGCCGTTTAACGAGATTGCGGTTAATGTTATTATACTGATATTTTATTTAAGATCTCCCAAGAATAATTTCATTTGATCAGAGCTCCCAAGAATTATTTTTGGAATTTCAAGTTTTAATGCATTAGATTCTAAAGCTGTATACATAAGACGCCGCTTAATGCGATTGCGGTTAATGTTATCATTCGGATATTTTATTTAAGGTTGTACAGAGCTCCCAAAAATTATCTTTGCAATTTAAAGTTTTGATTCATTAGATACTAAGCTGTGTACAGGAGATGCCGTTCAACGCGATTGCGGTTAATGTTATCATTCTTATATTCTATTTAAGATTGTACAGAGCTCCCAAGAATTATCTTTGCAATTTAAAGTTTTGATGCATTAGATTCTAAGCTGTATACAGAAGACGCCGTTTAACGCGATTGCGGTTAATGTTATCATTCGGATATTTTATTTAAGGTTGTACAGAGCTCCCAAGAATTATCTTTGCAATTTAAAGTTTTGATGGATTAGATTCTAAGCTGTATACAGAAGGTGCCGTTTAACGCGATTGCGGTTAATGTTATCATTCTGATATTTTATTTAAGATTGTACAGAGTTCCGAAGAATTATTTTTACAATTTAAAGTTTTAATGCATTAGATTCTAAAGCTGTATACATAAGACGCCGCTTAATGCGATTGCGGTTAATATTATCATTCGGATATTATATTTAAGGTTGTACAGAGCTCCGAAGAATTATCTTTGCAATTTAAAGTTTTGATGCATTAGATAGTAAGCTGTATACATCAGATGCCGTTCAACGCGATTGCTGTTAATGTTATCATACTTATATTCTATTTAAGATTGTACAGAGCTCCCAAGAATTATCTTTGCAATTTAAAGTTTTGATGCATTAGATTCTAAGCTGTATACAGAAGACGCCGTTTAACGCGATTGCGGTTAATGTTATCATTCTGAAATTTTAATAAGATTGTACAGAGCTCCCAAGAATTATCTTTGCAATTTAAACTTTTGATACATTAGATTCTAAGCTGCATACAGAAGACGCCGTTTAAAGCGATTGCGGTTAATGTTATAATTCTGATATTTTATTTAAGATTGTACAGAGGTCCCACGAATCATTTTTACAATTTAAAGTTTTAATGCATTAGATTCTAAAGCTGTATACATAAGACGCCGCTTAATGCGATTGCGGTTAATATTATCATTCGGATATTTTATTTAAGGTTGTACAGAGCTCCCAAGAATTATCTTTGCAATTTAAAGTTTTGATGCATTAGATAGTAAGCTGTATGCATAAGATGCCGTTCAACGCGATTGCTGTTAATGTTATCATTCTGATATTCTATTTAAGATTGTACAGAGCTCCCAAGAATTATCTTTGCAATTTAAAGTTTTTATGCATTAGATTCTAGGCTGTATACAGAAGACGCCGTTTAACGCGATTGCGGTTAATGTTATCATTCTGAAATTTTATTTAAGATTGTACAGAGCTCCCAAGAATTATCTTTGCACTTTAAAGTTTTAATGCATTAGATTCTAAAGCTGTATACATAAGACGCCGCTTAATGCGATTGCGGTTAATATTATCATTCGGATATTATATTTAAGGTTGTACAGAGCTCCGAAGAATTATCTTTGCAATTTAAAGTTTTGATGCATTAGATACTAAGCTGTATACAGGAGATGCCGTTCAACGCGATTGCGGTTAATGTTATCATTCTTATATTCTATTTAAGATTGTACAGAGCTCCCAAGAATTATCTTTGCAATTTAAAGTTTTGATGCATTAGATTCTAAGCTGTATACAGAAGACGCCGTTTAACGCGATTGCGGTTAATGTTATCATTCGGATATTTTATTTAAGGTTGTACAGAGCTCCCAAGAATTATCTTTGCAATTTAAAGTTTTGATGGATTAGATTCTAAGCTGTATACAGAAGGTGCCGTTTA
The DNA here is from genome assembly GCF_044657685.1 of Stegodyphus dumicola. Classification (NCBI taxonomy): domain Eukaryota; kingdom Metazoa; phylum Arthropoda; class Arachnida; order Araneae; family Eresidae; genus Stegodyphus; species Stegodyphus dumicola. The sequence goes on from NC_140770.1 coordinate 159,006,328, forward strand.
ACGCGATTGCGGTTAATGTTATCATTCTGATATTTTATTTAAGATTGTACAGAGTTCCGAAGAATTATTTTTACAATTTAAAGTTTTAATGCATTAGATTCTAAAGCTGTATACATAAGACGCCGCTTAATGCGATTGCGGTTAATATTATCATTCGGATATTATATTTAAGGTTGTACAGAGCTCCGAAGAATTATCTTTGCAATTTAAAGTTTTGATGCATTAGATAGTAAGCTGTATACATCAGATGCCGTTCAACGCGATTGCTGTTAATGTTATCATACTTATATTCTATTTAAGATTGTACAGAGCTCCCAAGAATTATCTTTGCAATTTAAAGTTTTTATGCATTAGATTCTAGGCTGTATACAGAAGACGCCGTTTAACGCGATTGCGGTTAATGTTATCATTCTGAAATTTTATTTAAGATTGTACAGAGCTCCCAAGAATTATCTTTGCACTTTAAAGTTTTAATGCATTAGATTCTAAAGCTGTATACAGGAGATGCCGTTTAACGCGATTGCGGTTAATGTTATTATTCGGATATTTTATTTAAGATCTCCCGAGAATTATTTCATTTGATCAGAGCTCCCAAGAATTATTTTTGGAATTTCAAGTTTTAATGCATTAGATTCTAAAGCTGTATACATAAGACGCCGCTTAATGCGATTGCGGTTAATGTTATCATCCGGATATTTTATTTAAGGTTGTACAGAGCTCCCAAGAATTATCTTTGCAATTTAAAGTTTTGATGCATTAGATACTAAGCTGTATACAGGAGATGCCGTTCAACGCGATTGCGGTTAATGTTATCATTCTTATATTCTCTTTAAGCTTGTACAGTGCTCCCAAGAATTATCTTTGCAATTTAAAGTTTTGTTGCATTAGATTCTAAGCTGTATACAGAAGACGCCGTTTAACGCGATTGCGGTTAATGTTATCATTCTGAAATTTTTTTAAGATTGTATAGAGCTCCCAAGAATTATTTTTACAATTTAAAGTTTTAATGCATTAGATTCTAAAGCTGTATACATAAGATGCCGCTTAATGCGATTGCGGTTAATGTTATCATTCGGATATTTTATTTAAGGTTGTACAGAGCTCCCAAGAATTATCTTTGCAATTTAAAGTTTTGATGCATTAGATAGTAAGCTGTATACATAAGATGTCGTTCAACGCGATTGCTGTTAATGTTATCATTCTTATATTCTATTTAAGATTGTACAGAGCTCCCAAGAATTATCTTTGCAATTTAAAGTTTTGATGCATTAGATTCTTAGCTGTATACAGAAGACGCCGTTTAACGCGATTGCTGTTAATGTTATCATTCTGAAATTTTATTTAAGATTGTACAGGTGACAGGTGACGGAGGAAGGGGACGCCTGATGTTTAACAGAGGTAAACAGGCATATGTCCCGCGCCCTCCCCTATCTAGTGGCAGCAACTCCCAGGAGCCTCATGAGGCCACCTTGGGAGTTTATTGAAGAATTTTACGTAATTGTACATGGTCATACAGAAGCGTCTTAGGAATACATTAGTTTTTATCGATAGGCGGATGATTTGTTACATCTTGGTTTTTAGACACTGTTAGACACTAATTACAGCATATACATACACATACAAGTACATACAATTGCACATATAAAGATACATACAAAACACTTGTAAAACACATATAAAGATACATACAAAACACTTGTAAAACACATATAAAAGCACATATATAACACATATAAAACATGTAAGCACATTATATAAAAATAGAAATTAGATACTAGTTTGCGCACACTTATACAAGTAAAACACATACTTATAATGAAACATATTTAAGCTAATATATAGTATACACTTACACTAAAGACACATTTAGATCATTTAGACACATTTAGATCACATATCACATGTAAAATGCGCAAATAAACATACATAAAGCATGCAGGCACACTGTAGAATATCAAATTTTGTTATTAGATGATATAGTAATTACAGATGAAACTTTACTCTGGAGAATACATTATGCAATACGTTATATCAGGTACACAATACTTATTTAATTTGAATAGATATGCAGCGCTTTTTATATACATAATGCTTACAGAATTGATACACAATGTAAAAACAGATACACTATGCTTGTAAAGCATTAGATATTAGAATTTATACTGCGCACAATTGTACAAACGAAATAAGACACTATACTACTATATACAACACAGTTATGGTGTACAATTATGCAAACACAATTATACTAACGTATTAAAACGCAGAATAAAACACTATACTACGGTATATAACACAATTGTGCACAATTATATAAACACAATTATACTTACACAAAAAAAAATCTATACTATTGTATACACACAATTATAGTACGCAGCACCATGCATGCTATGTTGCCAAGCTATATATTTCTATGCGAAGCTATGAGATTATACAGGTAATGCAGATACAATATTGATAGATATAGATGAATTATACATTATGCATATGTCAGATACAGTGCAGATATAATACAGATAGTTTGAGTAATACAGATATGATGTGCAGGCAATAACTGTAGTGGAGACACTATGTTATAGAATGCGCTGAGCTTATTTTATATTATATTAGATGCACAGTGTTTATTGGATTAAAGTAGGTAGACAGTACTTTTTATATACACATTGCTCACAGAACAAATGCACAGTGCAAAGTCAGATACACAACAGGTTGTAAGGTATTGCAGGTAATGCACACGCAATGTAGATAGTTGCATAGTAATTATATGCTTTATATGCAGCAGATACTGTGCAGAATTTGACAAATTCAGTGCAGAATGAGGTGCATATTTATTGCAGATAGTTTATATAACGCGTTTGTGTAATACAGTACTGGCAATGACTGTAGGAGAAACACTATGTTGTAGAATACACAGTGCATATTAGTATTGTAATAGATACATGATGCTTGTTATATACACAATGCTTACAGAATGGTTACACAATGCAAAGTCGGATACACATTTGTTTTACACTGTTCAGTTAAGCATGGACTAGCATGGACATGCAAGTAGTAACCTGTGATTAGTCAGTGTTGAGCTCTGTACACTGTTGATAAGTTCTGTACACGATTTGTCAGGGCGTTCCAATTACTCTGCACACAGTACCTTATACACTGATATATAACTTGCAGTTGTTGTAATAACTGTGGTTATTCCAGGAAATACTTCTATAGATATTTCAGTCGTTGTAACTACTACAGAGACACAATGTAGGTAGCAGTCTATTCATAGTCAGTAGTTTGCTCTATACGCCGTAAGTGAGTACAGTACGTAGTAAGCAGCTATGTCTGCAGTTATGTTGCAGTGCAGTTATGTTATAAGCGCAGCACATAATTTAAACATATTGTAAGTTGCATTCAGCTGATTGTCAGTATAAGAGACTGTCAGAATTCTGTTGATGATTTGGTGAAAGCTGACTGTGGTTGCTTTATGAGACGCCTTAATTGACGCTAGTTTGGTTGGCAGATATCTTGCCCTAGGTCGTTGACCTGCCTAATTATTTGGCAGATCTTTTTGACCGCTGGTGGGTGCTTAATGATGAATCGTTTATATGATTCTATATTTGTGGCTGGGAGTGGTAGGTGTAAGTTGGATGTAAGGCTGCATTCAAATATGTAGTGGTCGGGGGAGCCAGTTGCCCCGCAGACGCATATATCTGTCATCGAAATTGCATGTCTTTGAAAATAGGATGGAAATGGGCCGTGCCCCGTGATATAGTATGTCAAGGGTGCAATGGTCTGGAGACGTTCGTTGTCTACTGTTGGGTAGAATCCATGTGTCCTTCTTCCTGTATCACAGTTATCCCACTCCTGTTGCCACTGTTCTTTGCTTAGTTCTCTTAGCTTTCGCTTTAAATACGAAGTCGGGATTGGAGTTGTCACCTCTTGCGCGTCGTTGTTGAGTGCCGCCTCGTTTGCTAACTGGTCTGCCATCTCGTTACCCTCTATGCCATCATGTCCTTTCACCCAGATTAGTTTGATGTGTGTTTGCATATTGTTACGCAGGAGCTGTTGGATTGCTATAATTGTGGGTGAGGTATGGTGGTGATTCATGATTGCCTGTAGCACTGACATGCTGTCTGTGTGAATTTCGGTTGCTGCTAGATTGATATCCTGAGCATACTGAATTGCAGCTGCTATTGCCACAGCTTCTGCCTGGAAAATGCTGTTGTGGGTAGCGAGATGGCCTTTCCATTTGCTTTCCACTCGGTCATTTTTGAAGTGAACGAAGGCGCATCCCACTCCATTGTCATGCTTTGATCCATCGGTGTAGAATCGTGAGTTCACATGTGGAGTTTCTCTGAGAGGCGTTGGGTGTTGTGCTGTCACGACATGGATGCCTTTACTTTTGTGTGCCGGGTGCACATACTGCACACTCCCTGGTAATTCATACTGTGTTGCATGGAAGGCGGTGCCAGCAAAGTTGGCATCTTGTTTTAGCCTAATTAGGCGCTCATATGCAGCTTCTATGCTGGCCTTTATGTGCAGGGGTGTTAGTCCCGCAAGGACCGTTATTGCACTTGATGCCGTTGTCCTATATACCCTACTTATGTTTAGAGCAAATGGCCGTTGTATTGTTGTCAAGAGTTTGATCTTGCGACTGCTCATTGGTTGCGCCCATATAGCCGATGCGTAAAGAACAATTCTCTCCGCTACCGTTAGATATAGCAGTTTCTGGATGTGAGGGTTTTGCCCCCAGTTGCTTCCCTGGAATTGTCTGGCTTTCTTAGCTATATTTGCTGTCTTGACTCTGATGTCTTGAAGGTGGGGCAGCCATGTGAGACCCTGATCCCATGTAAGTCCGAGATACTTTATGGTTTTTGAGATCTTTAGATTTCGTCCCATCAATTTTATACACGGCCGTCGCGTTGGATTAGTTCTCGGTCGTGGGATGACTACTGCCGTTGACTTCTGTGCGGAAATGATCAATTTAAGTCTACTGCATTTATCTGAAAATATGGAACAGGTTTCCGTACCATTTCGTTCGAGTTCTTCTCTTGTGCGGCCAGAGACTAGCAATGCCGCATCATCTGCATATGCTATCACTCTGGTATGGGTAGGCCATTTGATTTGTAATAAGGAATTAAACGTGATTATCCACAGTAGAGGCCCGGCACATGACCCCTGTGGGCACCCTCTTTCCTGCTGTTTAGTGACGACACCGTTATTATTGACTATAATTAGACTTCTAGAGTGGAGATAGTCAGTGAAGATATTAAAAAGGTTCCTTGGACACTTTGCCTCCCTGAGGGCCTGCTTTATTGCAGGCCACCAGAGAGTATCAAAGGCACTTTGAAGATCTAAAGAGATAAATGCAGTATGTAGATTGTTGATTCTGTTGTCATTTATATGTTTTCGAATGTGTTCTAGAGCATGGATGGTAGATATGCCTGTCCTGAATCCATATTGATGTGGGCTAAGAAAATTTTGTCGGTATAGATGGTGCTTCAGCCTGTTGACTAGCAGTTTTTCGTAGATCTTACCCAATGCAGATAACAGACATATGGGTCTAAAGGATCTTGGATCTTCCGGGGATTTGTGCTTTTTTAAAAACAGGACGACCTGTCCTTGTTTGAATGCAGTAGGGAAGATTTGACAATGTAGAAGCTTGTTAAACAGAACTTTAAAGTAAGTGGGTCGAGCGTTGAAGGCGACCTTGATTATTGCATAATCCAGGCCGTCAGGACCTGGTGCCTTTTTGATTGGAAGCTGTCGAAAGATTTGCTTAATCTCTTCCATTTCAAATGGTTCGTCGTCTGAAGTCTCTGGGATAGTGGTGTTTCCCCTTGTGTGCCTTTGCTCTGGCGTGTCATCGTCCGGATCGTCTGCTGGGAAGACTATGTTTAAGGTTGTGGCTGCCGTGGATTCTGCTATGTTGGTGGTAATGGGTTGGTTGGCAATTTGGGCATAGAGTTGATCCGGCTTAAAGACCTTGTTGGTGGCAAGCTTGTGTAGAATTCCATATGGGTTGTTATTTTCTGTGCAGAACTTACGCCAGCTGGTTATTTTGGCTTTAAGGATATTATTTTTATAATGCGCTCTTTCCTCCCTAAAGGTTGCTAGTATTGCATTCTTGGTGGTTTCGTTAATGTTGGTGCGAAGGCGACGTCGCAAAGCCCTGCACTTTTGCCGTTGCTGTCGCAGATCCTTTGTCCACCAGGAAATTCCTTGCAAACATTTTGCTGCTCTGGTGGGCAGGTGCTGATCGCAAATGCTCCGTAGAGTGTCAAGCAGCCGCTCGGTATAAGTGTCCAGATCATTGGGGCTCTTGTATTGACTTAGCTCCTGCTCTTCTTGCTGTAATGTTAGAGAGAAAGCTTTGTTAAGTATTCGCAATTTGTTACCCGGAAGTTTGTATCTTTTAAAGATGCTGATCCTTGTGTCGCTTGCAATATTGAAGTGTATGTAGCGATGGTCCGAGCAGCTCTCTTCATCTGCTACCATCCAGTCTTGTAGGTTATTGGCTATATCATTAGTAGTCACTGTAATATCTGGCCATCCGTGGTGGTACGTGTTGTCAAATGTGGGTGGCGCGTTGGGGGTGTTTATGATTTGCAGATTGCTGGCCAATATGTAGTCTTCCAAGACTTGCCCTTTTGGAGTGGTAGCTGGGTAACCCCATATGATGTTGTGGGCATTAAAATCACCGCCTATAACATGTGATGTTGTGGGGCACTTTGTCTTTACTTCTTCGATGCTCATGATGGTCTGGTGGATATCATCCGGTGGGGGACTGTAGATGGAGGAAATGATGATCTGTGAATTTGAGAAGCTGAGGAGGATTGCTACATGGTCTCGCTTCTGTGTAATTATCAGCGGGGACCAGAGCGGGTTGCAGCAGGCGATTGCTGCTCTTGGTGGTGGCTCATTCTGTTGTGCTTTGCGCTGAAATATTTTCCAACAGAGTGGCAAACAGGCGACTTCCCCTGCTCTGCAGTAAGGTTCTTGAATCAATAGTATATCTGGTTGATGGTTGATTGTATGTTGGATCAATTGTGACGCGGCGGCTTTTGCTCTTTGTAAATTAATCTGGATGCATTTGATAACTTCTCGTTGGATGTCTGGTGTTTGCATTATTTGAGTGGGCGGCTGTGGCAAATCACTCGTATCTGGTACTGCGTCTGATATTAGCCATGTATCTTCCGTACGAGGGGCAGTTGACATCATAGGCTGGATGATCGCAGGGGATGCTCCTGTTTGTCCGATAGTTATAGTCTGCGCAGTTGATACACGCGGGCTGCTGCGCTCGGCATTCACGGATGTCGTGTTCTTCTGTGCAGTATGCACAATAATGTTTGTTGGAGCACTCCTTTTGAGTGTGGCCGAGTTCCTGGCATCTGTAGCATCGCTTGGTGTTGTAGAAGTCTGCAATTCGGTATGCCCGCCAGCCGAGGTAGAGTCTGGGAGCCTGCATGATTCGCTGGTAGACTGTAGGTTGGCAGTCAAGAACCCATTTAACTGTGTTTCTTCTATCTCGGAGGCGGTAGAGGATCTTGACTGTTGATTTGGTAGCATTGTGCTCCGATGCCAAAGCTCGTTCTATTTCGTGTTCCTGGACTTCATGTGGGACGCTGTGGATAGCAACTCTTGGAAGTCTTGTGGCGGGAAGCTTGGTCTCTACCAGTTCTTGTCCCTTTGCACTGTTTAGCGTATTTTTTAGCTTGTCAAGGTCCTCCTTCGTGTGACAGTCAACGGCTAGCCCTCCTTTTTGTATGTTTCTGACTGTGGATACCTTTACTCCTATCTTGGGGAGTGGGAATTCCTGGCTGAGTTTAGCCTTAAGGTCTTGACTGGTGGAGCAGGTGGCTTCCTTAGGATATAGTAATAGTGTGTGCCGGGGCGTAGTTATGTGACTAGTATCTTTAGCCTTAGCTGCAGCAGCCGCGTAGGATGGACCTCTGATCGGATTAGGCAGCGGTGCTACAGCGAACACGTTATGCCTCTGCTGGTCTGTTTGATACTGGTTATTTGCATGTGCTAATTCGCAGCAGAAGAGAGTGGAGGTATTGGTACTTGTGTCGGCTTTTGATGGTTTTGCTGTGTATTCGGGGCCTTCTAGGGCTAACTTCTGTAGAGCCTCTAGTGAGGTAAGAATACGTTCTCTGAGTTCTGTTCGGAGCAGAAATTTACCACCTCGGTAGGTAGTTGTTACTCTCTTGATTTCCTGGTAGAAGAGGTCTACCTTTTCAGCATGAGCTATGTCTGAGTTTAAGATAGAGGTCGGGTCTAAGGCGCTAGACGACGTTGTTATATCTTCGTCAGTAGATAGAATAGATTTTAGTACCATGATATAATGCAGACAATGACAGTTAATATGCAGAATTACAATAAAAAGCGTACAGTTACATAATCTAAGGCAATACAGTTAAATGTAAGTGCGTGCAATGAAAGCGCTGCCAACAGTTAGCGTGCACGGGTACAAGGTGACAAGTAAATGAGAAGTGAATAGAATTTACAGAAAACTCATTAATTTCCGTCACAAATGCTAAATGTACGGAACTGAATGCTGTGAAGAAACCAGCCACAGAGCCTATTTCTCATACAATGCATACAATACACAGAATAATGCATACAATACACAGAATAATTGCATATACAGAAATAAAATCTAAACGAACTTAACAAGGTATGGAAACAGAGTACAATAGATGGCTATCAGTAAATAAGCACAAACAAAAATTTACAGGAAGATGAAATTAAATAAGTATAAAAATTATAATAATGATGATAAAGTAATAAAAAGAAGTAAATATAATAGAATAAAAGTTAAATGCACAGTGAAAAACTAGAACAGGGTTAAAAATTTGGGTGTACTAGAGGCTGGCTAAGTACCGTGCAGCTAAGTTCAAATTGTAAACAAAAGCACGTGCAAGACTTATAGCAACTGCACTCTACTATGCGCGCATGCGCTAGAAAAGCTTGACAAGGAGTTGTCCGACAAGTTCAAAAGGCGACCTGTCCTGCTGGACTGACCCTCCGCCGCTGTGTCGTAAAAATGAGCCGGGTGAGGATACCGGGGAAAGAACAAGGTCACACAGGAAAATTGCAATTAAATCTTACGGCACTCAGTCACTAATTAAGCTAGCAGGACGAATGATACACTAAAAGAAAGGTAATCTAAAAGCCTACCTTATCGTCTAGGAATGGTGTCGATATTCCCAATTAGACCGGAGATAAGGGCAGATTAATCCAGAAGTATGGCACTTTTATGTCGCACAATAAAAACACTGTAATAAATCGCACAAACACTTCACAATCACAGCACTGGTATCAATGAAGAGATCATATCTTCCACTTGCCAAAGGTACTAGGATTGAAATTGGATGCCTGTAGGTGCCAGAGAAATCTTAATAGATGTAAACACCACAAAACGGCACTTCACGGGGTCACGGTAACCCTCAGCAGATATCACGAGGTCGCGATACGAACAATGACTTCTGCTTTAAAGACTTAATTAATCCACCACTAATAAACGGAATCGCTCCAGATGCATATCAAATTGCTCAGCTTTTGAAGAACTTTAAATTGATATAACTCTTGTGTAAACTATATCAAAACTAACTTAAAATAATAAGGCGAAAAGCGAGCTTGCGAAAACACGTCGTACAGCATTGATGCCGCGTCCGGTAATCTACTTTAAGATTGTACAGAGCTCCCAAGAATTATCTTTGCAATTTAAACTTTTGATGCATTAGATTCTAAGCTGCATACAGAAGACGACGTATAACGCGATTGCGGTTAATGTTATCATTCTCATATATTATTTAAGATTGTACAGAGCTCCCACGAATCATTTTTACAATTTAAAGTCTTAATGCATTAGATTCTAAATCTGTATACATAAGACGCCGCTTAATGCGATTGCGGTTAATTTTATCATTCGGATATTTTATTTCAGATTGTACATAGCTCCCAAGAATTATTTTTAAAATTTAAAGTTTTAATGCATTAGATTCTAAAGCTGTATACATAAGACGCCGCTTAATGCGATTGCGGTTAATATTATCATTCGGATATTTTATTTAAGGTTGTACAGAGCTCCCAAGAATTATCTTTGCAATTTAAAGTTTTGATGCATTAGATACTAAGCTCTATACAGAAGATGCCGTTCAACGCGTTTGCGGTTAATGTTATCATTCTTATATTCTATTTAAGATTGTATAGAGCTCCCAAGAATTATTTTTACAATTTAAAGATTTAATGCATTAGATTCTCAAGCTGTATACAGGAGATGCCGTTCAACGCGATTGCGGTTAATGTTATCATTCTTATATTCTATTTAAGCTTGTACAGAGCTCCCAAGAATTATCTTTGCAATTTAAAGTTTTCATGCATTAGATTCTAAGCTGTGTACAGAAGACGCCGTTTAACGCGATTGCGGTTAATGTTATCATTCTGAAATTTTATTTAAGATTGTACAGAGCTCCCAAGAATTATCTTTGCAATTTAAACTTTTGATGCATTAGATTCTAAGCTGCATACAGAAGACGCCGTTTAACGCGATTGCGGTTAATTTTATCATTCGGATATTTTATTTAAGATTGTACAGAGCTCACACGAATTATTTTTACAATTTAAAGTTTTAATACATTAGATTCTAAAGCTGTATACATAAGACGCCGCTTAATGCGATTGCGGTTAATTTTATCATTCGGATATTTTAATTAAGGTTGTACAGAGCTCCCAAGAATTATTTTTACAATTTAAAGTTTTAATGCATTAGATTCTAAATCTGTATACATAAGACGCCGCATAATGCGATTGCGGTTAATTTTATCATTCGGATATTTTTTTTAAGGTTGTACAGAGCTCCCAAGAGTTAGCTTTACAATTTAAAGTTTTGATGCATTAGATTCTAAGCTGTATACAGAAGACGCCGTTTAACGCGATTGCGGTTAATGTTATCATTCTGAAATTTTTTTTAAGATTGTATAGAGCTCCCAAGAATTATTTTTACAATTTAAAGTTTTAATGCATTAGATTCTAAAGCTGTATACATAAGACGCCGCTTAATGCGATTGAGGTTAATGTTATCATTCGGATATTTTATTTAAGGTTGTACAGAGCTCCCAAGAATTATCTTTGCAATTTAAAGTTTTAATGCATTAGATTCTAAGCTGTATACAGAAGGTGCCGTTTAACGCGATTGCGGTTAATGTTATCATTCTGATATTTTATTTAAGATTGTACAGAGTTCCGAAGAATTATTTTTACAATTTAAAGTTTTAATGCATTAGATTCTAAAGCTGTATACATAAGACGCCGCTTAATGCGATTGCGGTTAATATTATCATTCGGATATTTTATTTAAGTTTGTACAGAGCTCCCAAGAATTATCTTTGCAATTTAAAGTTTTGATGCATTAGATAGTAAGCTGTATACATAAGATGCCGCTCAACGCGATTGCTGTTAATGTTATCATTCTTATATTCTATTTAAGATTGTACAGAGCTCCCAAGAATTATCTTTGCAATTTAAAATTTTGATGCATTAGATTCTAAGCTGTATACAGAAGACGCCGTTAAACGCGATTGCGGTTAATGTTATCATTCTGAAATTTTATTTAAGATTGTACAGAGCTCCCAAGAATTATCTTTGCAATTTAAACTTTTGATTCTAAGCTGCATACAGAAGACGCCGTTTAACGCGATATTTTATTTAAGATTGTACAGAGCTCCCACGAATTATTTTTACAATTTAAAGTTTTAATACATTAGATTCTAAAGCTGTATACATAAGACGCCGCTTAATGCGATTGCGGTTAATTTTATCATTCGGATATTTTATTTAAGGTTGTACAGAGCTCCCAAGAATTATTTTTACAATTTAAAGTTTTATTGCATTAGATTCTAAATCTGTATACATAAGACGCCGCTTAATGCGATTGCGGTTAATTTTATCATTCGGATATTTTTTTAAGGTTGTACAGAGCTCCCAAGAGTTAGCTTTACAATTTAAAGTTTTGATGCATTAGATAGTAAGCTGTATACATAAGATGCCGCTCAACGCGATTGCTGTTAATGTTATCATTTTTATATTCTATTTAAGATTGTACAGAGCTCCCAAGAATTATCTTTGCAATTTAAAGTTTTGATGCATTAGATTCTAAGCTGTATACAGAAGATGCCGTTCAACGCGTTTGCGGTTAATGTTATCATTCTTATATTCTATTTAAGATTGTACAGAGATCCCAAGAATTATCTTTGCAATTTAAAGTTTTGATGCATTAGATACTAAGCTCTATACAGAAGATGCCGTTCAACGCGTTTGCGGTTAATGTTATCATTCTTATATTCTATTTAAGATTGTATAGAGCTCCCAAGAATTATTTTTACAATTTAAAGATTTAATGCATTAGATTCTCAAGCTGTATACAGGAGATGCCGTTCAACGCGATTGCGGTTAATGTTATCATTCTTATATTCTATTTAAGCTTGTACAGAGCTCCCAAGAATTATCTTTGCAATTTAAAGTTTTCATGCATTAGATTCTAAGCTGTGTACAGAAGACGCCGTTTAACGCGATTGCGGTTAATGTTATCATTCTGAAATTTTATTTAAGATTGTACAGAGCTCCCAAGAATTATCTTTGCAATTTAAACTTTTGATGCATTAGATTCTAAGCTGCATACAGAAGACGCCGTTTAACGCGATTGCGGTTAATTTTATCATTCGGATATTTTATTTAAGATTGTACAGAGCTCACACGAATTATTTTTACAATTTAAAGTTTTAATACATTAGATTCTAAAGCTGTATACATAAGACGCCGCTTAATGCGATTGCGGTTAATTTTATCATTCGGATATTTTAATTAAGGTTGTACAGAGCTCCCAAGAATTATTTTTACAATTTAAAGTTTTAATGCATTAGATTCTAAATCTGTATACATAAGACGCCGCATAATGCGATTGCGGTTAATTTTATCATTCGGATATTTTTTTTAAGGTTGTACAGAGCTCCCAAGAGTTAGCTTTACAATTTAAAGTTTTGATGCATTAGATTCTAAGCTGTATACAGAAGACGCCGTTTAACGCGATTGCGGTTAATGTTATCATTCTGAAATTTTTTTTAAGATTGTATAGAGCTCCCAAGAATTATTTTTACAATTTAAAGTTTTAATGCATTAGATTCTAAAGCTGTATACATAAGACGCCGCTTAATGCGATTGAGGTTAATGTTATCATTCGGATATTTTATTTAAGGTTGTACAGAGCTCCCAAGAATTATCTTTGCAATTTAAAGTTTTAATGCATTAGATTCTAAGCTGTATACAGAAGGTGCCGTTTAACGCGATTGCGGTTAATGTTATCATTCTGATATTTTATTTAAGATTGTACAGAGTTCCGAAGAATTATTTTTACAATTTAAAGTTTTAATGCATTAGATTCTAAAGCTGTATACATAAGACGCCGCTTAATGCGATTGCGGTTAATATTATCATTCGGATATTTTATTTAAGTTTGTACAGAGCTCCCAAGAATTATCTTTGCAATTTAAAGTTTTGATGCATTAGATAGTAAGCTGTATACATAAGATGCCGCTCAACGCGATTGCTGTTAATGTTATCATTCTTATATTCTATTTAAGATTGTACAGAGCTCCCAAGAATTATCTTTGCAATTTAAAATTTTGATGCATTAGATTCTAAGCTGTATACAGAAGACGCCGTTAAACGCGATTGCGGTTAATGTTATCATTCTGAAATTTTATTTAAGATTGTACAGAGCTCCCAAGAATTATCTTTGCAATTTAAACTTTTGATTCTAAGCTGCATACAGAAGACGCCGTTTAACGCGATATTTTATTTAAGATTGTACAGAGCTCCCACGAATTATTTTTACAATTTAAAGTTTTAATACATTAGATTCTAAAGCTGTATACATAAGACGCCGCTTAATGCGATTGCGGTTAATTTTATCATTCGGATATTTTATTTAAGGTTGTACAGAGCTCCCAAGAATTATTTTTACAATTTAAAGTTTTATTGCATTAGATTCTAAATCTGTATACATAAGACGCCGCTTAATGCGATTGCGGTTAATTTTATCATTCGGATATTTTTTTAAGGTTGTACAGAGCTCCCAAGAGTTAGCTTTACAATTTAAAGTTTTGATGCATTAGATAGTAAGCTGTATACATAAGATGCCGCTCAACGCGATTGCTGTTAATGTTATCATTTTTATATTCTATTTAAGATTGTACAGAGCTCCCAAGAATTATCTTTGCAATTTAAAGTTTTGATGCATTAGATTCTAAGCTGTATACAGAAGATGCCGTTCAACGCGTTTGCGGTTAATGTTATCATTCTTATATTCTATTTAAGATTGTACAGAGATCCCAAGAATTATCTTTGCAATTTAAAGTTTTGATGCATTAGATACTAAGCTGTATACAGAAGATGCCGTTCAACGCGTTTGCGGTTAATGTTATCATTCTTATATTCTATTTAAGATTGTACAGAGCTCCCAAGAATTATCTTTGCAATTTAAAGTTTTGATGCATTAGATTCTAAGCTGTATACAGAAGACGCCGTTTAACGCGATTGCGGTTAATGTTATCATTCTGAAATTTTATTTAAGATTGTACAGAGCTCCCAAGAATTATCTTTGCAATTTAAACTTTTGATGCATTAGATTCTAAGCTGCATACAGAAGACGCCGTTTAACGCGATTGCGGTTAATTTTATCATTCGGATATTTTATTTAAGATTGTACAGAGCTCCCACGAATTATTTTTACAATTTAAAGTTTTAATGCATTAGATTCTAAAGCTGTATACAGGAGATGCCGTTCAACGCGATTGCGGTTAATGTTATCATTCTTATATTCTATTTAAGCTTGTACAGAGCCCCCAAGAATTATCTTTGCAATTTAAAGTTTTGATGCATTAGATTCTAAGCTGTATACAGAAGGAGCCGTTTAACGCGATTGCGCTTAATGTTATCATTCTGAAATTTTTTTTTAAGATTCTATAGAGCTCCCAAGAATTATTTTTACAATTTAAAGTTTTCATGCATTAGATTCTAAAGCTGTATACATAAGACGCCGCTTAATGCGATTGAGGTTAATGTTATCATTCGGATATTTTATTTAAGGTTGTACAGAGCTCCCAAGAATTATCTTTGCAATTTAAAGTTTTAATGCATTAGATTCTAAGCTGTATACAGAAGGTGCCGTTTAACGCGATTGCGGTTAATGTTATCATTCTGATATTTTATTTAAGATTGTACAGAGTTCCGAAGAATTATTTTTACAATTTAAAGTTTTAATGCATTAGATTCTAAAGCTGTATACATAAGACGCCGCTTAATGCGATTGCGGTTAATATTATCATTCGGATATTTTATTTAAGTTTGTACAGAGCTCCCAAGAATTATCTTTGCAATTTAAAGTTTTGATGCATTAGATAGTAAGCTGTATACATAAGATGCCGCTCAACGCGATTGCTGTTAATGTTATCATTCTTATATTCTATTTAAGATTGTACAGAGCTCCCAAGAATTATCTTTGCAATTTAAAATTTTGATGCATTAGATTCTAAGCTGTATACAGAAGACGCCGTTAAACGCGATTGCGGTTAATGTTATCATTCTGAAATTTTATTTAAGATTGTACAGAGCTCCCAAGAATTATCTTTGCAATTTAAACTTTTGATTCTAAGCTGCATACAGAAGACGCCGTTTAACGCGAATGCGGTTAATTTTATCATTCGGATATTTTATTTAAGATTGTACAGAGCTCCCACGAATTATTTTTACAATTTAAAGTTTTAATACATTAGATTCTAAAGCTGTATACATAAGACGCCGCTTAATGCGATTGCGGTTAATTTTATCATTCGGATATTTTATTTAAGGTTGTACAGAGCTCCCAAGAATTATTTTTACAATTTAAAGTTTTATTGCATTAGATTCTAAATCTGTATACATAAGACGCCGCTTAATGCGATTGCGGTTAATTTTATCATTCGGATATTTTTTTAAGGTTGTACAGAGCTCCCAAGAGTTAGCTTTACAATTTAAAGTTTTGATGCATTAGATAGTAAGCTGTATACATAAGATGCCGCTCAACGCGATTGCTGTTAATGTTATCATTTTTATATTCTATTTAAGATTGTACAGAGCTCCCAAGAATTATCTTTGCAATTTAAAGTTTTGATGCATTAGATTCTAAGCTGTATACAGAAGATGCCGTTCAACGCGTTTGCGGTTAATGTTATCATTCTTATATTCTATTTAAGATTGTAGAGAGATCCCAAGAATTATCTTTGCAATTTAAAGTTTTGATGCATTAGATACTAAGCTGTATACAGAAGATGCCGTTCAACGCGTTTGCGGTTAATGTTATCATTCTTATATTCTATTTAAGATTGTACAGAGCTCCCAAGAATTATCTTTGCAATTTAAAGTTTTGATGCATTAGATTCTAAGCTGTATACAGAAGACGCCGTTTAACGCGATTGCGGTTAATGTTATCATTCTGAAATTTTATTTAAGATTGTACAGAGCTCCCAAGAATTATCTTTGCAATTTAAACTTTTGATGCATTAGATTCTAAGCTGCATACAGAAGACGCCGTTTAACGCGATTGCGGTTAATTTTATCATTCGGATATTTTATTTAAGATTGTACAGAGCTCCCACGAATTATTTTTACAATTTAAAGTTTTAATGCATTAGATTCTAAAGCTGTATACAGGAGATGCCGTTCAACGCGATTGCGGTTAATGTTATCATTCTTATATTCTATTTAAGCTTGTACAGAGCTCCCAAGAATTATCTTTGCAATTTAAAGTTTTGATGCATTAGATTCTAAGCTGCATACAGAAGGAGCCGTTTAACGCGATTGCGCTTAATGTTATCATTCTGAAATTTTTTTTAAGATTCTATAGAGCTCCCAAGAATTATTTTTACAATTTAAAGTTTTCATGCATTAGATTCTAAAGCTGTATACATAAGACGCCGCTTAATGCGATTGAGGTTAATGTTATCATTCGGATATTTTATTTAAGGTTGTACAGAGCTCCCAAGAATTATCTTTGCAATTTAAAGTTTTAATGCATTAGATTCTAAGCTGTATACAGAAGGTGCCGTTTAACGCGATTGCGGTTAATGTTATCATTCTGATATTTTATTTAAGATTGTACAGAGTTCCGAAGAATTATTTTTACAATTTAAAGTTTTAATGCATTAGATTCTAAAGCTGTATACATAAGACGCCGCTTAATGCGATTGCGGTTAATATTATCATTCGGATATTTTATTTAAGTTTGTACAGAGCTCCCAAGAATTATCTTTGCAATTTAAAGTTTTGATGCATTAGATAGTAAGCTGTATACATAAGATGCCGCTCAACGCGATTGCTGTTAATGTTATCATTCTTATATTCTATTTAAGATTGTACAGAGCTCCCAAGAATTATCTTTGCAATTTAAAATTTTGATGCATTAGATTCTAAGCTGTATACAGAAGACGCCGTTAAACGCGATTGCGGTTAATGTTATCATTCTGAAATTTTATTTAAGATTGTACAGAGCTCCCAAGAATTATCTTTGCAATTTAAACTTTTGATGCATTAGTTTCTAAGCTGCATACAGAAGACGCCGTTTAACGCGATTGCGGTTAATGTTATCATTCTGATATTTTATTTAAGATTGTACAGAGCTCCCACGAATCATTTTTACAATTTAAAGTTTTAATGCATTAGATTCTAAAGCTGTATACATAAGACGCCGCTTAATGCGATTGCGGTTAATTTTATCATTGGGATATTTTATTTAAGGTTGTACAGAGCTCCCAAGAATTATCTTTGCAATTTAAAGTTTTGATGCATTAGATACTAAGCTGTATACAGAAGATGCCGTTCAACGCTTTTGCGGTTAATGTTATCATTCTTATATTCTATTTAAGATTGTACAGAGATCCCAAGAATTATCTTTGCAATTTAAAGTTTTGATGCATTAGATACTAAGCTGTATACAGAAGATGCCGTTCAACGCGTTTGCGGTTAATGTTATCATTCTTATATTCTATTTAAGATTGTACAGAGATCCCAAGAATTATCTTTGCAATTTAAAGTTTTGATGCATTAGATTCTAAGCTGTATACAGGAGATGCCGTTTAACGCGATTGCGGTTAATGTTATCATTCTGATATTTTATTTAAGATCTCTCAAGAATTATTTCATTTGATCAGAGCTCCCAAGAATTATTTTTGGAATTTCAAGTTTTAATGCATTAGATTCTAAAGCTGTATACATAAGACGAGGCTTAATGCGATTGCGGTTAATTTTATCATTCGGATATTTTATTTCAGATTGTACATAGCTCCCAAGAATTATTTTTACAATTTAAAGTTTTAATGCATTAGATTCTAAAGCTGTATACATAAGACGCCGCTTAATGCGATTGCGGTTAATATTATCATTCTTATATTCTATTTAAGCTTGTACAGAGCTCCCAAGAATTATCTTTGCAATTTAAAGTTTTGATGCATTAGATTCTAAGCTGTATACAGAAGGAGCCGTTTAACGCGATTGCGCTTAATGTTATCATTCTGAAATTTTTTTTAAGATTGTATAGAGCTCCCAAGAATTATTTTTACAATTTAAAGTTTTCATGCATTAGATTCTAAAGCTGTATACATAAGACGCCGCTTAATGCGATTGCGGTTAATGTTATCATTCGGATATTTTATTTAAGGTTGTACAGAGCTCCCAAGAATTATCTTTGCAATTTAAAGTTTTGATGCATTAGATACTAAGCTGTATACAGAAGATGCCGTTCAACGCGTTTGCGGTTAATGTTATCATTCTTATATTCTATTTAAGATTGTATAGAGCTCCCAAGAATTATTTTTAGAATTTAAAGTTTTAATGCATTAGATTCTAAAGCTGTATACAGGAGATGCCGTTCAACGCGATTGCGGTTAATGTTATCATTCTTATATTCTATTTAAGCTTGTACAGAGCTCCCAAGAATTATCTTTGCAATTTAAAGTTTTCATGCATTAGATTCTAAGCTGTATACAGAAGACGGCGTTTAACGCGATTGCGCTTAATGTTATCATTCTGAAATTTTATTTAAGATTGTACAGAGCTCCCAAGAATTATCTTTGCAATTTAAACTTTTGATGCATTAGATTCTAAGCTGCATACAGAAGACGCCGTTTAACGCGATTGCGGTTAATGTTATCATTCTGATATTTTATTTAAGATTGTACAGAGCTCCCACGAATTATTTTTACAATTTAAAGTTTTAATACATTAGATTCTAAAGCTGTATACATAAGACGCCGCTTAATGCGATTGCGGTTAATTTTATCATTCGGATATTTTATTTAAGGTTGTACAGAGCTCCCAAGAATTATTTTTACAATTTAAAGTTTTCATGCATTAGATTCTAAAGCTGTATACATAAGACGCCGCTTAATGCGATTGCGGTTAATGTTATCATTCGGATATTTTATTTAAGGTTGTACAGAGCTCCCAAGAATTATCTTTGCAATTTAAAGTTTTAATGCATTAGATTCTAAGCTGTATACAGAAGGTGCCGTTTAACGCGATTGCGGTTAATGTTATCATTCTGATATTTTATTTAAGATTGTACAGAGTTCCGAAGAATTATTTTTACAATTTAAAGTTTTAATGCATTAGATTCTAAAGCTGTATACATAAGACGCCGCTTAATGCGATTGCGGTTAATATTATCATTCGGATATTTTATTTAAGTTTGTACAGAGCTCCCAAGAATTATCTTTGCAATTTAAAGTTTTGATGCATTAGATAGTAAGCTGTATACATAAGATGCCGCTCAACGCGATTGCTGTTAATGTTATCATTCTTATATTCTATTTAAGATTGTACAGAGCTCCCAAGAATTATCTTTGCAATTTAAACTTTTGATGCATTAGTTTCTAAGCTGCATACAGAAGACGCCGTTTAACGCGATTGCGGTTAATGTTATCATTCTGATATTTTATTTAAGATTGTACAGAGCTCCCACGAATCATTTTTACAATTTAAAGTTTTAATGCATTAGATTCTAAAGCTGTATACATAAGACGCCGCTTAATGCGATTGCGGTTAATTTTATCATTGGGATATTTTATTTAAGGTTGTACAGAGCTCCCAAGAATTATCTTTGCAATTTAAAGTTTTGATGCATTAGATACTAAGCTGTATACAGAAGATGCCGTTCAACGCGTTTGCGGTTAATGTTATCATTCTTATATTCTATTTAAGATTGTACAGAGATCCCAAGAATTATCTTTGCAATTTAAAGTTTTGATGCATTAGATACTAAGCTGTATACAGAAGATGCCGTTCAACGCGTTTGCGGTTAATGTTATCATTCTTATATTCTATTTAAGATTGTACAGAGCTCCCAAGAATTATCTTTGCAATTTAAAATTTTGATGCATTAGATTCTAAGCTGTATACAGAAGACGCCGTTTAACGCGATTGCGGTTAATGTTATCATTCTGAAATTTTATTTAAGATTGTACAGAGCTCCCAAGAATTATCTTTGCAATTTAAACTTTTGATGCGTTAGTTTCTAAGCTGCATACAGAAGACGCCGTTTAACGCGATTGCGGTTAATGTTATCATTCTGATATTTTATTTAAGATTGTACAGAGCTCCCACGAATCATTTTTACAATTTAAAGTTTTAATGCATTAGATTCTAAATCTGTATACATAAGACGCCGCTTAATGCGATTGCGGTTAATTTTATCATTCGGATATTTTATTTCAGATTGTACATAGCTACCAAGAATTATTTTTACAATTTAAAGTTTTAATGCATTAGATTCTAAATCTGTATACATAAGACGCCGCTTAATGCGATTGCGGTTAATATTATCATTCGGATATTTTATTTAAAGTTGTACAGAGCTCCCAAGAATTATCTTTGCAATTTAAAGTTTTGATGCATTAGATACTAAGCTGTATACAGAAGATGCCGTTCAACGCGTTTGCGGTTAATGTTATCATTCTTATATTCTATTTAAGATTGTACAGAGCTCCCAAGAATTATCTTTGCAATTTAAAGTTTTAATGCATTAGATTCTAAGCTGTATACAGAAGACGCCGTTTAACGCGATTGCGGTTAATGTTATCATTCTGAAATTTTATTTAAGATTGTACAGAGCTCCCAAGAATTATCTTTGCACTTTAAAGTTTTAATGCATTAGATTCTAAAGCTGTATACAGGAGATGCCGTTTAACGCGATTGCGGTTAATTTTATCATTCTGATATTTTATTTAGGATCTCCCAAGAATTATTTCATTTGATCAGAGCTCCCAAGAATTATTTTTGGAATTTCAAGTGTTAATGCATTAGATTCTAAAGCTGTATACATAAGACGCCGCTTAATGCGATTGCGGTTAATATTATCATTCGGATATTTTATTTAAGGTTTTACAGAGCTCCCAAGAATTATCTTTGCAATTTAAAGTTTTGATGCATTAGATACTAAGCTGTATACAGAAGATGCCGTTCAACGCGTTTGCGGTTAATGTTATCATTCTTATATTCTATTTAAGATTGTACAGAGCTCCCAAGAATTATCTTTGCAATTTAAAGTTTTGATGCATTAGATACTAAGCTGTATACAGAAGATGCCGTTCAACGCGTTTGCGGTTAATGTTATCATTCTTATATTCTATTTAAGATTGTACAGAGCTCCCAAGAATTATCTTTGCAATTTAAAGTTTTGATGCATTAGATACTAAGCTGTATACAGAAGATGCCGTTCAACGCGTTTGCGGTTAATGTTATCATTCTTATATTCTATTTAAGATTGTACAGAGCTCCCAAGAATTATCTTTGCAATTTAAAATTTTGATGCATTAGATTCTAAGCTGTATACAGAAGACGCCGTTTAACGCGATTGCGGTTAATGTTATCATTCTGAAATTTTATTTAAGATTGTACAGAGCTCCCAAGAATTATCTTTGCAATTTAAACTTTTGATGCGTTAGTTTCTAAGCTGCATACAGAAGACGCCGTTTAACGCGATTGCGGTTAATGTTATCATTCTGATATTTTATTTAAGATTGTACAGAGCTCCCACGAATCATTTTTACAATTTAAAGTTTTAATGCATTAGATTCTAAATCTGTATACATAAGACGCCGCTTAATGCGATTGCGGTTAATTTTATCATTCGGATATTTTATTTCAGATTGTACATAGCTACCAAGAATTATTTTTACAATTTAAAGTTTTAATGCATTAGATTCTAAATCTGTATACATAAGACGCCGCTTAATGCGATTGCGGTTAATATTATCATTCGGATATTTTATTTAAAGTTGTACAGAGCTCCCAAGAATTATCTTTGCAATTTAAAGTTTTGATGCATTAGATACTCAGCTGTATACAGAAGATGCCGTTCAACGCGTTTTCGGTTAATGTTATCATTCTTATATTCTATTTAAGATTGTACAGAGCTCCCAAGAATTATCTTTGCAATTTAAAGTTTTAATGCATTAGATTCTAAGCTGTATACAGAAGACGCCGTTTAACGCGATTGCGGTTAATGTTATCATTCTGAAATTTTATTTAAGATTGTACAGAGCTCCCAAGAATTATGTTTGCACTTTAAAGTTTTAATGCATTAGATTCTAAAGCTGTATACAGGAGATGCCGTTTAACGCGATTGCGGTTAATTTTATCATTCTGATATTTTATTTAAGATCTCCCAAGAATTATTTCATTTGATCAGAGCTCCCAAGAATTATTTTTGGAAATTCAAGTGTTAATGCATTAGATTCTAAAGCTGTATACATAAGACGCCGCTTAATGCGATTGCGGTTAATTTTATCATTCGGATATTTTATTTCAGATTGTACATAGCTACCAAGAAGTATTTTTACAATTTAAAGTTTTAATGCATTAGATTCTAAATCTGTATACATAAGACGCCGCTTAATGCGATTGCGGTTAATATTATCATTCGGATATTTTATTTAAAGTTGTACAGAGCTCCCAAGAATTATCTTTGCAATTTAAAGTTTTGATGCATTAGATACTAAGCTGTATACAGAAGATGCCGTTCAACGCGTTTGCGGTTAATGTTATCATTCTTATATTCTATTTAAGATTGTACAGAGCTCCCAAGAATTATCTTTGCAATTTAAAGTTTTAATGCATTATATTCTAAGCTGTATACAGAAGACGCCGTTTAACGCGATTGCGGTTAATGTTATCATTCTGAAATTTTATTTAAGATTGTACAGGGCTCCCAAGAATTATCTTTGCAATTTAAAGTTTTGATGCATTAGATACTAAGCTGTATACAGAAGGAGCCGTTTAACGCGATTGCGCTTAATGTAATCATTCTGAAATTTTTTTTAAGATTGTATAGAGCTCCCAAGAATTATTTTTACAATTTAAAGTTTTCATGCATTAGATTCTAAAGCTGTATACATAAGACGCCGCTTAATGCGATTGCGGTTAATGTTATCATTCGGATATTTTATTTAAGTTTGTACACAGCTCCCAAGAATTATCTTTGCAATTTAAAGTTTTAATACATTAGATTCTAAAGCTGTATACATAAGACGCCGCTTAATGCGATTGCGGTTAATTTTATCATTCGGATATTTTATTTAAGGTGGTACAGAGCTCCCAAGAATTATTTTTACAATTTAAAGTTTTAATGCATTAGATTCTAAATCTGTATACATAAGACGCCGCTTAATGCGATTGCGGTTAATTTTATCATTCGGATATTTTTTTAAGGTTGTACAGAGCTCCCAAGAGTTAGCTTTACAATTTAAAGTTTTGATGCATTAGATTCTAAGCTGTATACAGAAGACGCCGTTTAACGCGATTGCGGTTAATGTTATCATTCTGAAATTTTTTTTAAGATTGTATAGAGCTCCCAAGAATTATTTTTACAATTTAAAGTTTTCATGCATTAGATTCTAAAGCTGTATACATAAGACGCCGCTTAATGCGATTGCGGTTAATTTTATCATTCGGATATTTTATTTAAGGTTGTACAGAGCTCCCAAGAATTATTTTTACAATTTAAAGTTTTCATGCATTAGATTCTAAAGCTGTATACATAAGACGCCGCTTAATGCGATTGCGGTTAATGTTATCATTCGGATATTTTATTTAAGGTTGTACAGAGCTCCCAAGAATTATCTTTGCAATTTAAAGTTTTAATGCATTAGATTCTAAGCTGTATTCAGAAGGTGCCGTTTAACGCGATTGCGGTTAATGTTATCATTCTGAAATTTTATTTAAGATTGTACAGAGCTCCCAAGAATTATCTTTGCAATTTAAACTTTTGATGCATTAGATTCTAAGCTGCATACAGAAGACGCCGTTTAACGCGATTGCGGTTAATGTTATCATTTTGATATTTTATTTAAGATTGTACAGAGCTCCCACGAATTATTTTTACAATTTAAAGTTTTAATACATTAGATTCTAAAGCTGTATACATAAGACGCCGCTTAATGCGATTGCGGTTAATTTTATCATTCGGATATCTTATTTAAGGTTGTACAGAGCTCCCAAGAATTATCTTTGCAATTTAAAGTTTTGATGCATTAGATACTGAGCTGTATACAGAAGATGCCGTTCAACGCGTTTGCGGTTAATGTTATCATTCTGAAATTTTTTTTAAGATTGTATAGAGCTCCCAAGAATTATTTTTACAATTTAAAGTTTTCATGCATTAGATTCTAAAGCTGTATACATAAGACGCCGCTTAATGCGATTGCGGTTAATGTTATCATTCTGATATTTTATTTAAGATCTCCCAAGAATTATTTCATTTGATCAGAGCTCCCAAGAATTATTTTTACAATTTAAAGTTTTAATGCATTAGATTCTAAATCTGTATACATAAGACGAGGCTTAATGCGATTGCGGTTAATTTTATCATTCGGATATTTTATTTCAGATTGTACATAGCTCCCAAGAATTATTTTTACAATTTAAAGTTTTAATGCATTAGATTCTAAAGCTGTATACATAAGACGCCGCTTAATGCGATTGCGGTTAATATTATCATTCTTATATTCTATTTAAGCTTGTACAGAGCTCCCAAGAATTATCTTTGCAATTTAAAGTTTTGATGCATTAGATTCTAAGCTGTATACAGAAGGAGCCGTTTAACGCGATTGCGCTTAATGTTATCATTCTGAAATTTTTTTTAAGATTGTATAGAGCTCCCAAGAATTATTTTTATAATTTAAAGTTTTAATGCATTAGATTCTAAAGCTGTATACAGGAGATGCCGTTCAACGCGATTGCGGTTAATGTTATCATTCTTATATTCTATTTAAGATTGTATAGAGCTCCCAAGAATTATTTTTATAATTTAAAGTTTTAATGCATTAGATTCTAAAGCTGTATACAGGAGATGCCGTTCAACGCGATTGCGGTTAATGTTATCATTCTTATATTCTATTTAAGCTTGTACAGAGCTCCCAAGAATTATCTTTGCAATTTAAAGTTTTCATGCATTAGATTCTAAGCTGTATACAGAAGACGGCGTTTAACGCGATTGCGCTTAATGTTATCATTCTGAAATTTTATTTAAGATTGTACAGAGCTCCCAAGAATTATCTTTGCAATTTAAACTTTTGATGCATTAGATTCTAAGCTGCATACAGAAGACGCCGTTTAACGCGATTGCGGTTAATGTTATCATTCTGATATTTTATTTAAGATTGTACAGAGCTCCCACGAATCATTTTTACAATTTAAAGTTTTAATGCATTAGATTCTAAATCTGTATACATAAGACGCCGCTTAATGCGATTGCGGTTAATTTTATCATTCGGATATTTTATTTCAGATTGTACATAGCTACCAAGAATTATTTTTACAATTTAAAGTTTTAATGCATTAGATTCTAAATCTGTATACATAAGACGCCGCTTAATGCGATTGCGGTTAATATTATCATTCGGATATTTTATTTAAAGTTGTACAGAGCTCCCAAGAATTATCTTTGCAATTTAAAGTTTTGATGCATTAGATACTAAGCTGTATACAGAAGATGCCGTTCAACGCGTTTGCGGTTAATGTTATCATTCTTATATTCTATTTAAGATTGTACAGAGCTCCCAAGAATTATTTTTACAATTTAAAGTTTTCATGCATTAGATTCTAAAGCTGTATACATAAGACGCCGCTTAATGCGATTGCGGTTAATGTTATCATTCTGATATTTTATTTAAGATCTCCCAAGAATTATTTCATTTGATCAGAGCTCCCAAGAATTATTTTTACAATTTAAAGTTTTAATACATTAGATTCTAAAGCTGTATACATAAGACGCCGCTTAATGCGATTGCGGTTAATTTTATCATTCGGATATTTTATTTAAGGTTGTACAGAGCTCCCAAGAATTATTTTTACAATTTAAAGTTTTCATGCATTAGATTCTAAAGCTGTATACATAAGACGCCGCTTAATGCGATTGCGGTTAATGTTATCATTCGGATATTTTATTTAAGGTTGTACAGAGCTCCCAAGAATTATCTTTGCAATTTAAAGTTTTAATGCATTAGATTCGAAGCTGTATACAGAAGGTGCCGTTTAACGCGATTGCGGTTAATGTTATCATTCTGATATTTTATTTAAGATTGTACAGAGTTCCGAAGAATTATTTTTACAATTTAAAGTTTTAATGCATTAGATTCTAAAGCTGTATACATAAGACGCCGCTTAATGCGATTGCGGTTAATATTATCATTCGGATATTTTATTTAAGTTTGTACAGAGCTCCCAAGAATTATCTTTGCAATTTAAAGTTTTGATGCATTAGATAGTAAGCTGTATACATAAGATGCCGCTCAACGCGATTGCTGTTAATGTTATCATTCTTATATTCTATTTAAGATTGTACAGAGCTCCCAAGAATTATCTTTGCAATTTAAAATTTTGATGCATTAGATTCTAAGCTGTATACAGAAGACGCCGTTTAACGCGATTGCGGTTAATGTTATCATTCTTATATTCTATTTAAGATTGTACAGAGCTCCCAAGAATTATCTTTGCAATTTAAAATTTTGATGCATTAGATTCTAAGCTGTATACAGAAGACGCCGTTTAACGCGATTGCGGTTAATGTTATCATTCTGAAATTTTATTTAAGATTGTACAGAGCTCCCAAGAATTATCTTTGCAATTTAAACTTTTGATGCGTTAGTTTCTAAGCTGCATACAGAAGACGCCGTTTAACGCGATTGCGGTTAATGTTATCATTCTGATATTTTATTTAAGATTGTACAGAGCTCCCACGAATCATTTTTACAATTTAAAGTTTTAATGCATTAGATTCTAAATCTGTATACATAAGACGCCGCTTAATGCGATTGCGGTTAATTTTATCATTCGGATATTTTATTTCAGATTGTACATAGCTACCAAGAATTATTTTTACAATTTAAAGTTTTAATGCATTAGATTCTAAATCTGTATACATAAGACGCCGCTTAATGCGATTGCGGTTAATATTATCATTCGGATATTTTATTTAAAGTTGTACAGAGCTCCCAAGAATTATCTTTGCAATTTAAAGTTTTGATGCATTAGATACTAAGCTGTATACAGAAGATGCCGTTCAACGCGTTTGCGGTTAATGTTATCATTCTTATATTCTATTTAAGATTGTACAGAGCTCCCAAGAATTATCTTTGCAATTTAAAGTTTTAATGCATTAGATTCTAAGCTGTATACAGAAGACGCCGTTTAACGCGATTGCGGTTAATGTTATCATTCTGAAATTTTATTTAAGATTGTACAGAGCTCCCAAGAATTATCTTTGCACTTTAAAGTTTTAATGCATTAGATTCTAAAGCTGTATACAGGAGATGCCGTTTAACGCGATTGCGGTTAATTTTATCATTCTGATATTTTATTTAGGATCTCCCAAGAATTATTTCATTTGATCAGAGCTCCCAAGAATTATTTTTGGAATTTCAAGTGTTAATGCATTAGATTCTAAAGCTGTATACATAAGACGCCGCTTAATGCGATTGCGGTTAATATTATCATTCGGATATTTTATTTAAGGTTTTACAGAGCTCCCAAGAATTATCTTTGCAATTTAAAGTTTTGATGCATTAGATACTAAGCTGTATACAGAAGATGCCGTTCAACGCGTTTGCGGTTAATGTTATCATTCTTATATTCTATTTAAGATTGTACAGAGCTCCCAAGAATTATCTTTGCAATTTAAAGTTTTGATGCATTAGATACTAAGCTGTATACAGAAGATGCCGTTCAACGCGTTTGCGGTTAATGTTATCATTCTTATATTCTATTTAAGATTGTACAGAGCTCCCAAGAATTATCTTTGCAATTTAAAGTTTTGATGCATTAGATACTAAGCTGTATACAGAAGATGCCGTTCAACGCGTTTGCGGTTAATGTTATCATTCTTATATTCTATTTAAGATTGTACAGAGCTCCCAAGAATTATCTTTGCAATTTAAAATTTTGATGCATTAGATTCTAAGCTGTATACAGAAGACGCCGTTTAACGCGATTGCGGTTAATGTTATCATTCTGAAATTTTATTTAAGATTGTACAGAGCTCCCAAGAATTATCTTTGCAATTTAAACTTTTGATGCGTTAGTTTCTAAGCTGCATACAGAAGACGCCGTTTAACGCGATTGCGGTTAATGTTATCATTCTGATATTTTATTTAAGATTGTACAGAGCTCCCACGAATCATTTTTACAATTTAAAGTTTTAATGCATTAGATTCTAAATCTGTATACATAAGACGCCGCTTAATGCGATTGCGGTTAATTTTATCATTCGGATATTTTATTTCAGATTGTACATAGCTACCAAGAATTATTTTTACAATTTAAAGTTTTAATGCATTAGATTCTAAATCTGTATACATAAGACGCCGCTTAATGCGATTGCGGTTAATATTATCATTCGGATATTTTATTTAAAGTTGTACAGAGCTCCCAAGAATTATCTTTGCAATTTAAAGTTTTGATGCATTAGATACTCAGCTGTATACAGAAGATGCCGTTCAACGCGTTTGCGGTTAATGTTATCATTCTTATATTCTATTTAAGATTGTACAGAGCTCCCAAGAATTATCTTTGCAATTTAAAGTTTTAATGCATTAGATTCTAAGCTGTATACAGAAGACGCCGTTTAACGCGATTGCGGTTAATGTTATCATTCTGAAATTTTATTTAAGATTGTACAGAGCTCCCAAGAATTATCTTTGCACTTTAAAGTTTTAATGCATTAGATTCTAAAGCTGTATACAGGAGATGCCGTTTAACGCGATTGCGGTTAATTTTATCATTCTGATATTTTATTTAGGATCTCCCAAGAATTATTTCATTTGATCAGAGCTCCCAAGAATTATTTTTGGAATTTCAAGTGTTAATGCATTAGATTCTAAAGCTGTATACATAAGACGCCGCTTAATGCGATTGCGGTTAATATTATCATTCGGATATTTTATTTAAGGTTTTACAGAGCTCCCAAGAATTATCTTTGCAATTTAAAGTTTTGATGCATTAGATACTAAGCTGTATACAGAAGATGCCGTTCAACGCGTTTGCGGTTAATGTTATCATTCTTATATTCTATTTAAGATTGTACAGAGCTCCCAAGAATTATCTTTGCAATTTAAAGTTTTGATGCATTAGATACTAAGCTGTATACAGAAGATGCCGTTCAACGCGTTTGCGGTTAATGTTATCATTCTTATATTCTATTTAAGATTGTACAGAGCTCCCAAGAATTATCTTTGCAATTTAAAGTTTTGATGCATTAGATACTAAGCTGTATACAGAAGATGCCGTTCAACGCGTTTGCGGTTAATGTTATCATTCTTATATTCTATTTAAGATTGTACAGAGCTCCCAAGAATTATCTTTGCAATTTAAAATTTTGATGCATTAGATTCTAAGCTGTATACAGAAGACGCCGTTTAACGCGATTGCGGTTAATGTTATCATTCTGAAATTTTATTTAAGATTGTACAGAGCTCCCAAGAATTATCTTTGCAATTTAAACTTTTGATGCGTTAGTTTCTAAGCTGCATACAGAAGACGCCGTTTAACGCGATTGCGGTTAATGTTATCATTCTGATATTTTATTTAAGATTGTACAGAGCTCCCACGAATCATTTTTACAATTTAAAGTTTTAATGCATTAGATTCTAAATCTGTATACATAAGACGCCGCTTAATGCGATTGCGGTTAATTTTATCATTCGGATATTTTATTTCAGATTGTACATAGCTACCAAGAATTATTTTTACAATTTAAAGTTTTAATGCATTAGATTCTAAATCTGTATACATAAGACGCCGCTTAATGCGATTGCGGTTAATATTATCATTCGGATATTTTATTTAAAGTTGTACAGAGCTCCCAAGAATTATCTTTGCAATTTAAAGTTTTGATGCATTAGATACTCAGCTGTATACAGAAGATGCCGTTCAACGCGTTTGCGGTTAATGTTATCATTCTTATATTCTATTTAAGATTGTACAGAGCTCCCAAGAATTATCTTTGCAATTTAAAGTTTTAATGCATTAGATTCTAAGCTGTATACAGAAGACGCCGTTTAACGCGATTGCGGTTAATGTTATCATTCTGAAATTTTATTTAAGATTGTACAGAGCTCCCAAGAATTATGTTTGCACTTTAAAGTTTTAATGCATTAGATTCTAAAGCTGTATACAGGAGATGCCGTTTAACGCGATTGCGGTTAATTTTATCATTCTGATATTTTATTTAAGATCTCCCAAGAATTATTTCATTTGATCAGAGCTCCCAAGAATTATTTTTGGAAATTCAAGTGTTAATGCATTAGATTCTAAAGCTGTATACATAAGACGCCGCTTAATGCGATTGCGGTTAATTTTATCATTCGGATATTTTATTTCAGATTGTACATAGCTACCAAGAATTATTTTTACAATTTAAAGTTTTAATGCATTAGATTCTAAATCTGTATACATAAGACGCCGCTTAATGCGATTGCGGTTAATATTATCATTCGGATATTTTATTTAAAGTTGTACAGAGCTCCCAAGAATTATCTTTGCAATTTAAAGTTTTGATGCATTAGATACTAAGCTGTATACAGAAGATGCCGTTCAACGCGTTTGCGGTTAATGTTATCATTCTTATATTCTATTTAAGATTGTACAGAGCTCCCAAGAATTATCTTTGCAATTTAAAGTTTTAATGCATTATATTCTAAGCTGTATACAGAAGACGCCGTTTAACGCGATTGCGGTTAATGTTATCATTCTGAAATTTTATTTAAGATTGTACAGGGCTCCCAAGAATTATCTTTGCAATTTAAAGTTTTGATGCATTAGATACTAAGCTGTATACAGAAGGAGCCGTTTAACGCGATTGCGCTTAATGTAATCATTCTGAAATTTTTTTTAAGATTGTATAGAGCTCCCAAGAATTATTTTTACAATTTAAAGTTTTCATGCATTAGATTCTAAAGCTGTATACATAAGACGCCGCTTAATGCGATTGCGGTTAATGTTATCATTCGGATATTTTATTTAAGGTTGTACAGAGCTCCCAAGAATTATCTTTGCAATTTAAAGTTTTAATACATTAGATTCTAAAGCTGTATACATAAGACGCCGCTTAATGCGATTGCGGTTAATTTTATCATTCGGATATTTTATTTAAGGTTGTACAGAGCTCCCAAGAATTATTTTTACAATTTAAAGTTTTAATGCATTAGATTCTAAATGTGTATACATAAGACGCCGCTTAATGCGATTGCGGTTAATTTTATCATTCGGATATTTTTTTAAGGTTGTACAGAGCTCCCAAGAGTTAGCTTTACAATTTAAAGTTTTGATGCATTAGATTCTAAGCTGTATACAGAAGACGCCGTTTAACGCGATTGCGGTTAATGTTATCATTCTGAAATTTTTTTTAAGATTGTATAGAGCTCCCAAGAATTATTTTTACAATTTAAAGTTTTCATGCATTAGATTCTAAAGCTGTATACATAAGACGCCGCTTAATGCGATTGCGGTTAATTTTATCATTCGGATATTTTATTTAAGGTTGTACAGAGCTCCCAAGAATTATTTTTACAATTTAAAGTTTTCATGCATTAGATTCTAAAGCTGTATACATAAGACGCCGCTTAATGCGATTGCGGTTAATGTTATCATTCGGATATTTTATTTAAGGTTGTACAGAGCTCCCAAGAATTATCTTTGCAATTTAAAGTTTTAATGCATTAGATTCTAAGCTGTATACAGAAGGTGCCGTTTAACGCGATTGCGGTTAATGTTATCATTCTGAAATTTTATTTAAGATTGTACAGAGCTCCCAAGAATTATCTTTGCAATTTAAACTTTTGATGCATTAGATTCTAAGCTGCATACAGAAGACGCCGTTTAACGCGATTGCGGTTAATGTTATCATTTTGATATTTTATTTAAGATTGTACAGAGCTCCCACGAATTATTTTTACAATTTAAAGTTTTAATACATTAGATTCTAAAGCTGTATACATAAGACGCCGCTTAATGCGATTGCGGTTAATTTTATCATTCGGATATCTTATTTAAGGTTGTACAGAGCTCCCAAGAATTATCTTTGCAATTTAAAGTTTTGATGCATTAGAT
The DNA here is from genome assembly GCF_044657685.1 of Stegodyphus dumicola. Classification (NCBI taxonomy): domain Eukaryota; kingdom Metazoa; phylum Arthropoda; class Arachnida; order Araneae; family Eresidae; genus Stegodyphus; species Stegodyphus dumicola. The sequence continues at coordinate 159,039,010 of NC_140770.1, forward strand.
ACTGAGCTGTATACAGAAGATGCCGTTCAACGCGTTTGCGGTTAATGTTATCATTCTTATATTCTATTTAAGATTGTACAGAGATCCCAAGAATTATCTTTGCAATTTAAAGTTTTGATGCATTAGATACTAAGCTGTATACAGGAGATGCCGTTCAACGCGATTGCGGTTAATGTTATCATTCTTATATTCTATTTAAGCTTGTACAGAGCTCCCAAGAATTATCTTTGCAATTTAAAGTTTTCATGCATTAGATTCTAAGCTGTATACAGAAGACGCCGTTTAATGCGATTGCGCTTAATGTTATCATTCTGAAATTTTATTTAAGATTGTACAGAGCTCCCAAGAATTATCTTTGCAATTTAAACTTTTGATGCATTAGATTCTAAGCTGCATACAGAAGACGCCGCTTAATGCGATTGCGGTTAATTTTATCATTGGGATCTTTTATTTAAGGTTGTACAGAGCTCCCAAGAATTATTTTTACAATTTAAAGTTTTAATGCATTAGATTCTAAATCTGTATACATAAGTCGCCGCTTAATGCGATTGCGGTTAATTTTATCATTCGGATATTTTTTTAAGGTTGTACAGAGCTCCCAAGAGTTAGCTTTACAATTTAAAGTTTTGATGCATTAGATTCTAAGCTGTATACAGAAGACGCCGTTTAACGCGATTGCGGTTAATGTTATCATTCTGAAATTTTTTTTAAGATTGTATAGAGCTCCCAAGAATTATTTTTACAATTTAAAGTTTTAATGCATTAGATTCTAAAGCTGTATACAGGAGATGCCGTTCAACGCGATTGCGGTTAATGTTACCATTCTTATATTCTATTTAAGCTTGTACAGAGCTCCCAAGAATTATCTTTGCAATTTAAAGTTTTGATGCATTAGATTCTAAGCTGTATACAGAAGGAGCCGTTTAACGCGATTGCGCTTAATGTTATCATTCTGAAATTTTTTTTAAGATTCTATAGAGCTCCCAAGAATTATTTTTACAATTTAAAGTTTTCATGCATTAGATTCTAAAGCTGTATACATAAGACGCCGCTTAATGCGATTGCGGTTAATGTTATCATTCGGATATTTTATTTAAGGTTGTACAGAGCTCCCAAGAATTATCTTTGCAATTTAAAGTTTTAATGCATTAGATTCTAAGCTGTATACAGAAGGTGCCGTTTAACGCGATTGTGGTTAATGTTATCATTCTGATATTTTATTTAAGATTGTACAGAGTTCCGAAGAATTATTTTTACAATTTAAAGTTTTAATGCATTAGATTCTAAAGCTGTATACATAAGACGCCGCTTAATGCGATTGCGGTTAATATTATCATTCGGATATTTTATTTAAGTTTGTACAGAGCTCCCAAGAATTATCTTTGCAATTTAAAGTTTTGATGCATTAGATAGTAAGCTGTATACATAAGATGCCGCTCAACGCGATTGCTGTTAATGTTATCATTCTTATATTCTATTTAAGATTGTACAGAGCTCCCAAGAATTATCTTTGCAATTTAAAATTTTGATGCATTAGATTCTAAGCTGTATACAGAAGACGCCGTTTAACGCGATTGCGGTTAATGTTATCATTCTGAAATTTTATTTAAGATTGTACAGAGCTCCCAAGAATTATCTTTGCAATTTAAACTTTTGATGCATTAGTTTCTAAGCTGCATACAGAAGACGCCGTTTAACGCGATTGCGGTTAATGTTATCATTCTGATATTTTATTTAAGATTGTACAGAGCTCCCACGAATCATTTTTACAATTTAAAGTTTTAATGCATTAGATTCTAAAGCTGTATACAGAAGATGCCGTTCAACGCGTTTGCGGTTAATGTTATCATTCTTATATTCTATTTAAGATTGTACAGAGATCCCAAGAATTATCTTTGCAATTTAAAGTTTTGATGCATTAGATACTAAACTGTATACAGAAGATGCCGTTCAACGCATTTGCGGTTAATGTTATCATTCTTATATTCTATTTAAGATTGTACAGAGCTCCCAAGAATTATCTTTGCAATTTAAAGTTTTGATGCATTAGATTCTAAGCTGTATACAGAAGACGCCGTTTAACGCGATTGCGGTTAATGTTATCATTCTGAAATTTTATTTAAGATTGTACAGAGCTCCCAAGAATTATCTTTGCAATTTAAATTTTTGATGCATTAGATTCTAAGCTGCATACAGAAGACGCCGTTTAACGCGATTGCGGTTAATTTTATCATTCGGATATTTTATTTAAGATTGTACAGAGCTCCCACGAATTATTTTTACAATTTAAAATTTTAATACATTAGATTCTAAAGCTGTACACATAAGACGCCGCTTAATGCGATTGCAGTTAATATTATCATTCGGATATTTTATTTAAGGTTGTACAGAGCTCCCAAGAATTATTTTTACAATTTAAAGTTTTAATGCATTAGATTCTAAATCTGTATACATAAGACGCCGCTTAATGCGATTGCGGTTAATTTTATCATTCGGATATTTTTTTAAGGTTGTACAGAGCTCCCAAGAGTTAGCTTTACAATTTAAAGTTTTGATGCATTAGATTCTAAAGCTGTATACAGGAGATGCCGTTCAACGCGATTGCGGTTAATGTTATCATTCTTATATTCTATTTAAGCTTATACAGAGCTCCCAAGAATTATCTTTGCAATTTAAAGTTTTGATGCATTAGATTCTAAGCTGTATACAGAAGGAGCCGTTTAACGCGATTGCGCTTAATGTTATCATTCGGATATTTTATTTAAGGTTGTACAGAGCTCTTAAGAATTATCTTTGCAATTTAAAGTTCTGATGCATTAGATAGTAAGCTGTATACATAAGATGCCGCTCAACGAGATTGCTGTTAATGTTATCATTCTTATATTCTATTTAAGATTGTACAGAGCTCCCAAGAATTATCTTTGCAATTTAAAGTTTTAATGCATTAGATTCTAAGCTGTATACAGAAGACGCCGTTTCACGCGATTGCGTTAATGTTATCATTCTGAAATTTTATTTAAGATTGTACAGAGCTCCCAAGAATTATCTTTGCAATTTAAACTTTTGATGCATTAGATTCTAAGCTGCATACAGAAGACGCCGTTTAACGCGATTGCGGTTAATGTTATCATTCTGATATTTTATTTAAGATTGTACAGAGCTCCCACGAATCATTTTTACAATTTACAGTTTTAATGCATTAGATTCTAAATCTGTATACATAAGACGCCGCTTAATGCGATTGCGGCTCATGTTATCATTCGGATATTTTATTTAAGGTTGTACAGAGCTTCCAAGAATTATTTTTACAATTTAAAGTTTTAATGCATTAGATTCTAAAGCTGTATACATAAGACGCCGCTTAATGCGATTGCGGTTAATATTATCATTCGGATATTTTATTTAAGGTTGTACAGAGCTCCCAAGAATTATCTTTGCAATTTAAAGTTTTGATGCATTAGATACTAAGCTGTATACAGAAGATGCCGTTCAACGCGTTTGCGGTTAATGTTATCATTCTTATATTCTATTTAAGATTGTATAGAGCTCCCAAGAATTATTTTTACAATTTAAAGTTTTAATGCATTAGATTCTAAAGCTGTATACAGGAGATGCCGTTTACCGCGATTGCGGTCAATGTTATCATTCTGATATTTTATTTAAGATTGTACAGAGCTCCCACGAATTATTTTTACAATTTAAAAATTTAATACATTAGATTCTAAAGCTGTATACATAAGACGCCGCTTAATGCGATTGCGGTTAATTTTATCATTCGGATATTTTATTTAAGGTTGTACAGAGCTCCCAAGAATTATTTTTACAATTTAAAGTTTTAATGCATTAGATTCTAAATCTGTATACATAAGACGCCGCTTAATGCGATTGCGGTTAATTTTATCATTCGGATATTTTATTTCAGATTGTACATAGCTCCCAAGAATTATTTTTACAATTTAAAGTTTTAATGCATTAGATTCTAAAGCTGTATACATAAGACGCCACTTAATACGATTGCGGTTAATATTATCATTCGGATATTTTTTTTAAGGTTGTACAGAGCTCCCAAGAGTTAGCTTTACAATTTAAAGTTTTGATGCATTAGATTCTAAGCTGTATACAGAAGACGCCGTTTAACGCGATTGCGGTTAATGTTATCATTCTGATATTTTATTTAAGATTGTACAGAGCTCCCACGAATCATTTTTACAATTTAAAGTTTTAATGCATTAGATTCTAAAGCTGTATACATAAGACGCCGCTTAATGCGATTGCGGTTAATTTTATCATTCGGATATTTTATTTAAGGTTGTACAGAGCTCCCAAGAATTATTTTTACAATTTAAAGTTTTAATGCATTAGATTCTAAATCTGTATACATAAGACGCCGCTTAATGCGATTGCGGTTAATTTTATCATTCGGATATATTTTTAAGGTTGTACAGAGCTCCCAAGAATTATCTTTGCAATTTAAAGTTTTGATGCATTAGATAGTAAGCTGTATACATAAGATGCCGCTCATTGCGATTGCTGTTAATGTTATCATTCTTATATTCTATTTAAGATTGTACAGAGCTCCCAAGAATTATCTTTGCAATTTAAAATTTTGATGCATTAGATTCTAAGCTGTATACAGAAGACGCCGTTTAACGCGATTGCGGTTAATGTTATCATTCTGAAATTTTATTTAAGATTGTACAAAGCTCCCAAGAATTATCTTTGCAATTTAAACTTTTGATGCATTAGATTCTAAGCTGCATACAGAAGACGCCGTTTAACGCGATTGCGGTTAATGTTATCATTCGGATATTTTATTTAAGATTGTACAGAGCTCCCACGAATTATTTTTACAATTTAAAGTTTTAATACATTAGATTCTAAAGCTGTATACATAAGACGCCGCTTAATGCGATTGCGGTTAATTTTATCATTCGGATATTTTATTTAAGGTTGTACAGAGCTCCCAAGAATTATTTTTACAATTTAAAGTTTTAATGCATTAGATTCTAAATCTGTATACATAAGACGCCGCTTAATGCGATTGCGGTTAATTTTATCATTCGGATATATTTTTAAGGTTGTACAGAGCTCCCAAGAGTTAGCTTTACAATTTAAAGTTTTGATGCATTAGATTCTAAGCTGTATACAGACGACGCCGTTTAACGCGATTGCGGTTAATGTTATCATTCTGAAATTTTTTTTAAGATTGTATATAGCTCCCAAGAATTATTTTTACAATTTAAAGTTTTAATGCATTAGATTCTAAAGCTGTATACAGGAGATGCCGTTCAACGCGATTGCGGTTAATGTTATCATTCTTATATTCTATTTAAGCTTGTACAGAGCTCCCAAGAATTATCTTTGCAATTTAAAGTTTTCATGCATTAGATTCTAAGCTGTATACAGAAGACGCCGTTTAACGCGATTGCGCTTAATGTTATCATTCTGAAATTTTATTTAAGATTGTACAAAGCTCCCAAGAATTATCTTTGCAATTTAAACTTTTGATGCATTAGATTCTAAGCTGCATACAGAAGACGCCGTTTAACGCGATTGCGGTTAATGTTATCATTCGGATATTTTATTTAAGATTGTACAGAGCTCCCACGAATTATTTTTACAATTTAAAGTTTTAATACATTAGATTCTAAAGCTGTATACATAAGACGCCGCTTAATGCGATTGCGGTTAATTTTATCATTCGGATATTTTATTTAAGGTTGTACAGAGCTCCCAAGAATTATTTTTACAATTTAAAGTTTTAATGCATTAGATTCTAAATCTGTATACATAAGACGCCGCTTAATGCGATTGCGGTTAATTTTATCATTCGGATATATTTTTAAGGTTGTACAGAGCTCCCAAGAGTTAGCTTTACAATTTAAAGTTTTGATGCATTAGATTCTAAGCTGTATACAGACGACGCCGTTTAACGCGATTGCGGTTAATGTTATCATTCTGAAATTTTTTTTAAGATTGTATAGAGCTCCCAAGAATTATTTTTACAATTTAAAGTTTTAATGCATTAGATTCTAAAGCTGTATACAGGAGATGCCGTTCAACGCGATTGCGGTTAATGTTATCATTCTTATATTCTATTTAAGCTTGTACAGAGCTCCCAAGAATTATCTTTGCAATTTAAAGTTTTGATGCATTAGATTCTAAGCTATATACAGAAGGAGCCGTTTAACGCGATTGCGCTTAATGTTATCATTCGGATATTTTATTTAAGGTTGTACAGAGCTCCCAAGAATTATCTTTGCAATTTAAAGTTTTGATGCATTAGATAGTAAGCTGTATACATAAGATGCCGCTCATTGCGATTGCTGTTAATGTTATCATTCTTATATTCTATTTAAGATTGTACAGAGCTCCCAAGAATTATCTTTGCAATTTAAAATTTTGATGCATTAGATTCTAAGCTGTATACAGAAGACGCCGTTTAACGCGATTGCGGTTAATGTTATCATTCTGAAATTTTATTTAAGATTGTACAGAGCTCCCAAGAATTATCTTTGCAATTTAAACTTTTGATGCATTAGTTTCTAAGCTGCATACAGAAGACGCCGTTTAACGCGATTGAGGTTAATGTTATCATTCTGATATTTTATTTAAGATTGTACAGAGCTCCCACGAATCATTTTTACAATTTAAAGTTTTAATGCATTAGATTCTAAAGCTGTATACATAAGACGCCGCTTAATGCGATTGCGCTTAATTTTATCATTGGGATATTTTATTTAAGGTTGTACAGAGCTCCCAAGAATTATCTTTGCAATTTAAAGTTTTGATGCATTAGATACTAAGCTGTATACAGAAGATGCCGTTCAACGCGTTTGCGGTTAATGTTATCATTCTTATATTCTATTTAAGATTGTACAGAGATCCCAAGAATTATCTTTGCAATTTAAAGTTTTGATGCATTAGATACTAAGCTGTATACAGAAGATGCCGTTCAACGCGTTTGCGGTTAATGTTATCATTCTTATATTCTATTTAAGATTGTACAGAGCTCCCAAGAATTATCTTTGCAATTTAAAGTTTTGATGCATTAGATTCTAAGCTGTATACAGAAGACGCCGTTTAACGCGATTGCGGTTAATGTTATCATTCTGAAATTTTATTTAAGATTGTACAGAGCTCCCAAGAATTATCTTTGCAATTTAAATTTTTGATGCATTAGATTCTAAGCTGCATACAGAAGACGCCGTTTAACGCGATTGCGGTTAATTTTATCATTCGGATATTTTATTTAAGATTGTACAGAGCTCCCACGAATTATTTTTACAATTTAAAATTTTAATACATTAGATTCTAAAGCTGTACACATAAGACGCCGCTTAATGCGATTGCAGTTAAGTTTATCATTCGGATATTTTATTTAAGGTTGTACAGAGCTCCCAAGAGTTAGCTTCACAATTTAAAGTTTTGATGCATTAGATTCTAAGCTGTATACAGAAGACGCTGTTTAACGCGATTGCGGTTAATGTTATCATTCTGAAATTTTTTTTAAGATTGTATAGAGCTCCCAAGAATTATTTTTACAATTTAAAGTTTTAATGTATTAGATTCTAAAGCTGTATACAGGAGATGCCGTTCAACGCGATTGCGGTTAATGTTATCATTCTTATATTCTATTTAAGCTTGTACAGAGCTCCCAAGAATTATCTTTGCAATTTAAAGTTTTGATGCATTAGATTCTAAGCTGTATACAGAAGGAGCCGTTTAACGCGATTGCGCTTAATGTTATCATTCGGATATTTTATTTAAGGTTGTACAGAGCTCCCAAGAATTATCTTTGTAATTTAAAGTTTTGATGCATTAGATAGTAAGCTGTATACATAAGATGCCGCTCAACGCGATTGCTGTTAATGTTATCATTCTTATATTCTATTTAAGATTGTACAGAGCTCCCAAGAATTATCTTTGCAATTTAAAGTTTTGATGCATTAGATTCTAAGCTGTATACAGAAGACGCCGTTTAACGCGATTGCGGTTAATGTAATCATTGTGAAATTTTATTTAAGATTGTACAGAGCTCCCAAGAATCATCTTTGCAATTTAAACTTTTGATGCATTAGATTCTAAGCTGCATACAGAAGACGCCGTTTAACGCGATTGCGGTTAATGTTATCATTCTGATATTTTATTTAAGATTGTACAGAGCTCCCACGAATCATTTTTACAATTTAAAGTTTTAATGCATTAGATTCTAAATCTGTATACATAAGATGCCGCTTAATGCGATTGCGGTTAATTTTATCATTCGGATATTTTATTTCAGATTGTACATAGCTACCAAGAATTATTTTTACAATTTAAAGTTTTAATGCATTAGATTCTAAATCTGTATACATAAGACGCCGCTTAATGCGATTGCGGTTAATATTATCATTCGGATATTTTATTTAAAGTTGTACAGAGCTCCCAAGAATTATCTTTGCAATTTAAAGTTTTGATGCATTAGATACTAAGCTGTATACAGAAGATGCCGTTCAACGCGTTTGCGGTTAATGTTATCATTCTTATATTCTATTTAAGATTGTACAGAGCTCCCAAGAATTATCTTTGCAATTTAAAGTTTTAATGCATTAGATTCTAAGCTGTATACAGAAGACGCCGTTTAACGCGATTGCGGTTAATGTAATCATTCTGAAATTTTATTTAAGATTGTACAGAGCTCCCAAGAATTATCTTTGCAATTTAAACTTTTGATGCATTAGATTCTAAGCTGCATACAGAAGACGCCGTTTAACGCGATTGCGGTTAATGTTATCATTCTGATATTTTATTTAAGATTGTACAGAGCTCCCACGAATCATTTTTACAATTTAAACTTTTAATGCATTAGATTCTAAATCTGTATACATAAGACGCCGCTTAATGCGATTGCGGTTAATTTTATCATTCGGATATTTTATTTCAGATTGTACATAGCTACCAAGAATTATTTTTACAATTTAAAGTTTTAATGCATTAGATTCTAAATCTGTATACATAAGACGCCGCTTAATGCGATTGCGGTTAATATTATCATTCGGATATTTTATTTAAAGTTGTACAGAGCTCCCAAGAATTATCTTTGCAATTTAAAGTTTTGATGCATTAGATACTAAGCTGTATACAGAAGATGCCGTTCAACGCGTTTGCGGTTAATGTTATCATTCTTATATTCTATTTAAGATTGTACAGAGCTCCCAAGAATTATCTTTGCAATTTAAAGTTTTAATGCATTAGATTCTAAGCTGTATACAGAAGACGCCGTTTAACGCGATTGCGGTTAATGTTATCATTCTGAAATTTTATTTAAGATTGTACAGAGCTCCCAAGAATTATCCTTGCACTTTAAAGTTTTAATGCATTAGATTCTAAAGCTGTATACAGGAGATGCCGTTTAACGCGATTGCGGTTAATTTTATCATTCTGATATTTTATTTAAGATCTCCCAAGAATTATTTCATTTGATCAGAGCTCCCAAGAATTATTTTTGGAATTTCAAGTGTTAATGCATTAGATTCTAAAGCTGTATACATAAGACGCCGCTTAATGCGATTGCGGTTAATTTTATCATTCGGATATTTTATTTCAGATTGTACATAGCTACCAAGAATTATTTTTACAATTTAAAGTTTTAATGCATTAGATTCTAAATCTGTATACATAAGACGCCGCTTAATGCGATTGCGGTTAATATTATCATTCGGATATTTTATTTAAAGTTGTACAGAGCTCCCAAGAATTATCTTTGCAATTTAAAGTTTTGATGCATTAGATACTAAGCTGTATACAGAAGACGCCGTTCAAGGCGATTGCGGTTAATGTTATCATTCTTATATTCTATTTAAGCTTGTACAGAGCTCCCAAGAATTATCTTTGCAATTTAAAGTTTTCATGCATTAGATTCTAAGCTGTATACAGAAGACGCCGTTTAACGCGATTGCGCTTAATGTTATCATTCTTATATTCTATTTAAGATTGTACAGAGATCCCAAGAATTATCTTTGCAATTTAAACTTTTGATGCATTAGATACTAAGCTGTATACAGAAGATGCCGTTCAACGCGTTTGCGGTTAATGTTATCATTCTTATATTCTATTTAAGATTGTACAGAGCTCCCAAGAATTATCTTTGCAATTTAAAGTTTTGATGCATTAGATTCTAAGCTGTATACAGAAGACGCCGTTTAACGCGATTGCGGTTAATGTTATCATTCTGAAATTTTATTTAAGATTGTACAGAGCTCCCAAGAATTATCTTTGCAATTTAAATTTTTGATGCATTAGATTCTAAGCTGCATACAGAAGACGCCGTTTAACGCGATTGCGGTTAATTTTATCATTCGGATATTTTATTTAAGATTGTACAGAGCTCCCACGAATTATTTTTACAATTTAAAATTTTAATACATTAGATTCTAAAGCTGTACACATAAGACGCCGCTTAATGCGATTGCAGTTAAGTTTATCATTCGGATATTTTATTTAAGGTTGTACAGAGCTCCCAAGAGTTAGCTTTACAATTTAAAGTTTTGATGCATTAGATTCTAAGCTGTATACAGAAGACGCTGTTTAACGCGATTGCGGTTAATGTTATCATTCTGAAATTTTTTTTAAGATTGTATAGAGCTCCCAAGAATTATTTTTACAATTTAAAGTTTTAATGCATTAGATTCTAAAGCAGTATACAGGAGATGCCGTTCAACGCGATTGCGGTTAATGTTATCATTCTTATATTCTATTTAAGCTTGTACAGAGCTCCCAAGAATTATCTTTGCAATTTAAAGTTTTGATGCATTAGATTCTAAGCTGTATACAGAAGGAGCCGTTTAACGCGATTGCGCTTAATGTTATCATTCGGATATTTTATTTAAGGTTGTACAGAGCTCCCAAGAATTATCTTTGTAATTTAAAGTTTTGATGCATTAGATAGTAAGCTGTATACATAAGATGCCGCTCATCGAGATTGCTGTTAATGTTATCATTCTTATATTCTATTTAAGATTGCACAGAGCTCCCAAGAATTATCTTTGCAATTTAAAGTTTTGATGCATTAGATTCTAAGCTGTATACAGAAGACGCCGTTTAACGCGATTGCGGTTAATGTTATCATTCTGATATTTTATTTAAGATTGTACAGAGCTCCCACGAATCATTTTTACAATTTAAAGTTTTAATGCATTAGAATTCTAAATCTGTATACATAAGACGCCGCTTAATGCGATTGCGGTTAATTTTATCATTCGGATATTTTATTTCAGATTGTACATAGCTACAAAGAATTATTTTTACAATTTAAAGTTTTAATGCATTAGATTCTAAATCTGTATACATAAGACGCCGCTTAATGCGATTGCGGTTAATATTACCATTCTGATATTTTATTTAAAGTTGTACAGAGCTCCCAAGAATTATCTTTGCAATTTAAAGTTTTGATGCATTAGATACTAAGCTGTATACAGAAGATGCCGTTCAACGCGTTTGCGGTTAATGTTATCATTCTTATATTCTATTTAAGATTGTACAGAGCTCCCAAGAATTATCTTTGCAATTTAAAGTTTTAATGCATTAGATTCTAAGCTGTATACAGAAGACGCCGTTTAACGCGATTGCGGTTAATGTAATCATTCTGAAATTTTATTTAAGATTGTACAGAGCTCCCAAGAATTATCTTTGCAATTTAAACTTTTGATGCATTAGATTCTAAGCTGCATACAGAAGACGCCGTTTAACGCGATTGCGGTTAATGTTATCATTCTGATATTTTATTTAAGATTGTACAGAGCTCCCACGAATCATTTTTACAATTTAAAGTTTTAATGCATTAGAATTCTAAATCTGTATACATAAGACGCCGCTTAATGCGATTGCGGTTAATTTTATCATTCGGATATTTTATTTCAGATTGTACATAGCTACAAAGAATTATTTTTACAATTTAAAGTTTTAATGCATTAGATTCTAAATCTGTATACATAAGACGCCGCTTAATGCGATTGCGGTTAATATTATCATTCGGATATTTTATTTAAAGTTGTACAGAGCTCCCAAGAATTATCTTTGCAATTTAAAGTTTTGATGCATTAGATACTAAGCTGTATACAGAAGACGCCGTTCAAGGCGATTGCGGTTAATGTTATCATTCTTATATTCTATTTAAGCTTGTACAGAGCTCCCAAGAATTATCTTTGCAATTTAAAGTTTTCATGCATTAGATTCTAAGCTGTATACAGAAGACGCCGTTTAACGCGATTGCGCTTAATGTTATCATTCTGAAATTTTATTTAAGATTGTACAAAGCTCCCAAGAATTATCTTTGCAATTTAAACTTTTGATGCATTAGATACTAAGCTGTATACAGAAGATGCCGTTCAACGCGTTTGCGGTTAATGTTATCATTCTTATATTCTATTTAAGATTGTACAGAGATCCCAAGAATTATCTTTGCAATTTAAAGTTTTGATGCGTTAGATACTAAGCTGTATACAGAAGATGCCGTTCAACGCGTTTGCGGTTAATGTTATCATTCTTATATTCTATTTAAGATTGTACAGAGCTTCCAAGAATTATCTTTGCAATTTAAAGTTTTGATGCATTAGATTCTAAGCTGTATACAGAAGACGCCGTTTAACGCGATTGCGGTTAATGTTATCATTCTGAAATTTTATTTAAGATTGTACAGAGCTCCCAAGAATTATCTTTGCAATTTAAACTTTTGATGCATTAGATTCTAAGCTGCATACTGAAGACGCCGTTTAACGCGATTGCGGTTAATTTTATCATTCGGATATTTTATTTAAGATTGTACAGAGCTCCCACGAATTATTTTTACAATTTAAAAATTTAATACATTAGATTCTAAAGCTGTATACATAAGACGCCGCTTAATGCGATTGCGGTTAATTTTATCATTCGGATATTTTATTTAAGGTTGTACAGAGCTCCCAAGAATTATTTTTACAATTTAAAGTTTTAATGCATTAGATTCTAAATCTGTATACATAAGACGCCGCTTAATGCGATTGCGGTTAATTTTATCATTCGGATATTTTATTTCAGATTGTACATAGCTCCCAAGAATTATTTTTACAATTTAAAGTTTTAATGCATTAGATTCTAAAGCTGTATACATAAGACGCCACTTAATACGATTGCGGTTAATATTATCATTCGGATATTTTATTTAAGGTTGTACAGAGCTCCCAAGAATTATTTTTACAATTTAAAGTTTTAATGCATTAGATTCTAAATCTGTATACATAAGACGCCGCTTAATGCGATTGCGGTTAATTTTATCATTCGGATATTTTATTTAAGGTTGTACAGAGCTCCCAAGAATTATTTTTACAATTTAAAAATTTAATACATTAGATTCTAAAGCTGTATACATAAGACGCCGCTTAATGCGATTGCGGTTAATTTTATCATTCGGATATTTTATTTAAGGTTGTACAGAGCTCCCAAGAATTATTTTTACAATTTAAAGTTTTAATGCATTAGATTCTAAATCTGTATACATAAGACGCCGCTTAATGCGATTGCGGTTAATTTTATCATTCGGATATTTTATTTCAGATTGTACAGAGCTCCCAAGAATTATCTTTGCAATTTAAAGTTTTGATGCATTAGATTCTAAGCTGTATACAGAAGGAGCCGTTTAACGCGATTGCGCTTAATGTTATCATTCGGATATTTTATTTAAGGTTGTACAGAGCTCCCAAGAATTATCTTTGTAATTTAAAGTTTTGATGCATTTGATAGTAAGCTGTATACATAAGATGCCGCTCAACGCGATTGCTGTTAATGTTATCATTCTTATATTCTATTTAAGATTGTACAGAGCTCCCAAGAATTATCTTTGCAATTTAAAGTTTTGATGCATTAGATTCTAAGCTGTATACAGAAGACGCCATTTAACGCGATTGCGGTTAATGTAATCATTCTGAAATTTTATTTAAGATTGTACAGAGCTCCCAAGAATTATCTTTTCAATTTAAACTTTTGATGCATTAGATTCTAAGCTGCATACAGAAGACGCCGTTTAACGCGATTGCGGTTAATGTTATCATTCTGTTTTTTTATTTAAGATTGTACAGAGCTCCCACGAATCATTTTTACAATTTAAAGTTTTAATGCATTAGATTCTAAATCTGTATACATAAGACGCCGCTTAATGCGATTGCGGTTAATTTTATCATTCGGATATTTTATTTCAGATTGTACATAGCTACCAAGAATTATTTTTACAATTTAAAGTTTTAATGCATTAGATTCTAAATCTGTATAAATAAGACGCCGCTTAATGCGATTGCGGTTAATATTATCATTCGGATATTTTATTTAAAGTTGTACAGAGCTCCCAAGAATTATCTTTGCAATTTAAAGTTTTGATGCATTAGATACTAAGCTGTATACAGAAGATGCCGTTCAACGCGTTTGCGGTTAATGTTATCATTCTTATATTCTATTTAAGATTGTACAGAGCTCCCAAGAATTATCTTTGCAATTTAAAGTTTTAATGCATTAGATTCTAAGCTGTATACAGAAGACGCCGTTTAACGCGATTGCGGTTAATGTAATCATTCTGAAATTTTATTTAAGATTGTACAGAGCTCCCAAGAATTATCTTTGCAATTTAAACTTTTGATGCATTAGATTCTAAGCTGCATACAGAAGACGCCGTTTAACGCGATTGCGGTTAATGTTATCATTCTGATATTTTATTTAAGATTGTACAGATCTCCCACGAATCATTTTTACAATTTAAAGTTTTAATGCATTAGATTCTAAATCTGTATACATAAGACGCCGCTTAATGCGATTGCGGTTAATTTTATCATTCGGATATATTATTTCAGATTGTACAGAGCTCCCAAGAATTATCTTTGCAATTTAAAGTTTTGATGCATTAGATTCTAAGCTGTATACAGAAGGAGCCGTTTAACGCGATTGCGCTTAATGTTATCATTCGGATATTTTATTTAAGGTTGTACAGAGCTCCCAAGAATTATCTTTGTAATTTAAAGTTTTGATGCATTAGATAGTAAGCTGCATACAGAAGACGCCGTTTAACGCGATTGCGGTTAATGTTATCATTCTGATATTTTATTTAAGATTGTACAGAGCTCCCACGAATCATTTTTACAATTTAAAGTTTTAATGCATTAGAATTCTAAATCTGTATACATAAGACGCCGCTTAATGCGATTGCGGTTAATTTTATCATTCGGATATTTTATTTAAGATTGTACAGAGCTCCCAAGAATTATCTTTGCAATTTAAACTTTTGATGCATTAGATTCTAAGCTGCATACAGAAGACGCCGTTTAACGCGATTGCGGTTAATGTTATCATTCTGATATTTTATTTAAGATTGTACAGAGCTCCCACGAATCATTTTTACAATTTAAAGTTTTAATGCATTAGATTCTAAATCTGTATACATAAGACGCCGCTTAATGCGATTGCGGTTAATTTTATCATTCGGATATTTTATTTCAGATTGTACATAGCTACCAAGAATTATTTTTACAATTTAAAGTTTTAATGCATTAGATTCTAAATCTGTATACATAAGACGCCGCTTAATGCGATTGCGGTTAATATTATCATTCGGATATTTTATTTAAAGTTTTACAGAGCTCCCAAGAATTATCTTTGCAATTTAAAGTTTTGATGCATTAGATACTAAGCTGTATACAGAAGATGCCGTTCAACGCGTTTGCGGTTAATGTTATCATTCTTATATTCTATTTAAGATTGTACAGAGCTCCCAAGAATTATCTTTGCAATTTAAAGTTTTAATGCATTAGATTCTAAGCTGTATACAGAAGACGCCGTTTAACGCGATTGCGGTTAATGTTATCATTCTGAAATTTTATTTAAGATTGTACAGAGCTCCCAAGAATTATCTTTGCACTTTAAAGTTTTAATGCATTAGATTCTAAAGCTGTATACAGGAGATGCCGTTTAACGCGATTGCGGTTAATTTTATCATTCTGATATTTTATTTAAGATCTCCCAAGAATTATTTCATTTGATCAGAGCTCCCAAGAATTATTTTTGGAATTTCAAGTGTTAATGCATTAGATTCTAAAGCTGTATACATAAGACGCCGCTTAATGCGATTGCGGTTAATTTTATCATTCGGATATTTTATTTCAGATTGTACATAGCTACCAAGAATTATTTTTACAATTTAAAGCTTTAATGCATTAGATTCTAAATCTGTATACATAAGACGCCGCTTAATGCGATTGCGGTTAATATTATCATTCGGATATTTTATTTAAGGTTGTACAGAGCTCCCAAGAATTATCTTTGCAATTTAAAGTTTTGATGCATTAGATACTAAGCTGTATACAGAAAACGCCGTTCAAGGCGATTGCGTTTAATGTTATCATTCTTATATTCTATTTAAGCTTGTACAGAGCTCCCAAGAATTATCTTTGCAATTTAAAGTTTTCATGCATTAGATTCTAAGCTGTATACAGAAGACGCCGTTTAACGCGATCGCGCTTAATGTTATCATTCTGAAATTTTATTTAAGATTGTACAAAGCTCCCAAGAATTATCTTTGCAATTTAAACTTTTGATGCATTAGATACTAAGCTGTATACAGAAGATGCCGTTCAACGCGTTTGCGGTTAATGTTATCATTCTTATATTCTATTTAAGATTGTACAGAGATCCCAAGAATTATCTTTGCAATTTAAAGTTTTGATGCATTAGATACTAAGCTGTATACAGAAGATGCCGTTCAACGCGTTTGCGGTTAATGTTATCATTCTTATATTCTATTTAAGATTGTACAGAGCTTCCAAGAATTATCTTTGCAATTTAAAGTTTTGATGCATTAGATTCTAAGCTGTATACAGAAGACGCCGTTTAACGCGATTGCGGTTAATGTTATCATTCTGAAATTTTATTTAAGATTGTACAGAGCTCCCAAGAATTATCTTTGCAATTTAAACTTTTGATGCATTAGATTCTAAGCTGCATACTGAAGACGCCGTTTAACGCGATTGCGGTTAATTTTATCATTCGGATATTTTATTTAAGATTGTACAGAGCTCCCACGAATTATTTTTACAATTTAAAAATTTAATACATTAGATTCTAAAGCTGTATACATAAGACGCCGCTTAATGCGATTGCGGTTAATTTTATCATTCGGATATTTTATTTAAGGTTGTACAGAGCTCCCAAGAATTATTTTTACATTTTAAAGTTTTAATGCATTAGATTCTAAATCTGTATACATAAGACGCCGCTTAATGCGATTGCGGTTAATTTTATCATTCGGATATTTTATTTCAGATTGTACATAGCTCCCAAGAATTATTTTTACAATTTAAAGTTTTAATGCATTAGATTCTAAAGCTGTATACATAAGACGCCACTTAATACGATTGCGGTTAATATTATCATTCGGATATATTTTTTTTAAGGTTGTACAGAGCTCCCAAGAGATAGCTTTACAATTTAAAGTTTTGATGCATTAGATTCTAAGCTGTATACAGAAGACGCCGTTGAAGGAGATTGCGGTTAATGTTATCATTCTTATATTCTATTTAAGCTTGTACAGAGCTCCCAAGAATTATCTTTGCAATTTAAAGTTTTCATGCATTAGATTCTAAGCTGTATACAGAAGACGCCGTTTAACGCGATTGCGCTTAATGTTATCATTCTGAAATTTTATTTAAGATTGTACAAAGCTCCCAAGAATTATCTTTGCAATTTAAACTTTTGATGCATTAGATTCTAAGCTGCATACAGAAGACGCCGTTTAACGCGATTGCGGTTAATGTTATCATTCGGATATTTTATTTAAGATTGTACAGAGCTCCCACGAATTATTTTTACAATTTAAAGTTTTAATACATTAGATTCTAAAGCTGTATACATAAGACGCCGCTTAATGCGATTGCGGTTAATTTTATCATTCGGATATTTTATTTCAGATTGTACATAGCTACCAAGAATTATTTTTACAATTTAAAGTTTTAATGCATTAGATTCTAAATCTGTATACATAAGACGCCGCTTAATGCGATTGCGGTTGATATTATCATTCGGATATTTTATTTAAAGTTGTACAGAGCTCCCAAGAATTATCTTTGCAATTTAAAGTTTTGATGCATTAGATACTAAGCTGTATACAGAAGATGCCGTTCAACGCGTTTGCGGTTAATGTTATCATTCTTATATTCTATTTAAGATTGTACAGAGCTCCCAAGAATTATCTTTGCAATTTAAAGTTTTAATGCATTAGATTCTAAGCTGTATACAGAAGACGCCGTTTAACGCGATTGCGGTTAATGTTATCATTCTGAAATTTTATTTAAGATTGTACAGAGCTCCCAAGAATTATCTTTGCACTTTAAAGGTTTAATGCATTAGATTCTAAAGCTGTATACAGGAGATGCCGTTTAACGCGATTGCGGTTAATTTTATCATTCTGATATTTTATTTAAGATCTCCCAAGAATTATTTCATTTGATCAGAGCTCCCAAGAATTATTTTTGGAATTTCAAGTGTTAATGCATTAGATTCTAAAGCTGTATACATAAGACGCCGCTTAATGCGATTGCGGTTAATTTTATCATTCGGATATTTTATTTCAGATTGTACATAGCTACCAAGAATTATTTTTACAATTTAAAGCTTTAATGCATTAGATTCTAAATCTGTATACATAAGACGCCGCTTAATGCGATTGCGGTTAATATTATCATTCGGATATTTTATTTAAGGTTGTACAGAGCTCCCAAGAATTATCTTTGCAATTTAAAGTTTTGATGCATTAGATACTAAGCTGTATACAGAAAACGCCGTTCAAGGCGATTGCGGTTAATGTTATCATTCTTATATTCTATTTAAGCTTGTACAGAGCTCCCAAGAATTATCTTTGCAATTTAAAGTTTTCATGCATTAGATTCTAAGCTGTATACAGAAGACGCCGTTTAACGCGATTGCGCTTAATGTTATCATTCTGAAATTTTATTTAAGATTGTACAAAGCTCCCAAGAATTATCTTTGCAATTTAAACTTTTGATGCATTAGATACTAAGCTGTATACAGTAGATGCCGTTCAACGCGTTTGCGGTTAATGTTATCATTCTTATATTCTATTTAAGATTGTACAGAGATCCCAAGAATTATCTTTGCAATTTAAAGTTTTGATGCATTAGATACTAAGCTGTATACAGAAGATGCCGTTCAACGCGTTTGCGGTTAATGTTATCATTCTTATATTCTATTTAAGATTGTACAGAGCTTCCAAGAATTATCTTTGCAATTTAAAGTTTTGATGCATTAGATTCTAAGCTGTATACAGAAGACGCCGTTTAACGCGATTGCGGTTAATGTTATCATTCTGAAATTTTATTTAAGATTGTACAGAGCTCCCAAGAATTATCTTTGCAATTTAAACTTTTGATGCATTAGATTCTAAGCTGCATACTGAAGACGCCGTTTAACGCGATTGCGGTTAATTTTATCATTCGGATATTTTATTTAAGATTGTACAGAGCTCCCACGAATTATTTTTACAATTTAAAAATTTAATACATTAGATTCTAAAGCTGTATACATAAGACGCCGCTTAATGCGATTGCGGTTAATTTTATCATTCGGATATTTTATTTAAGGTTGTACAGAGCTCCCAAGAATTATTTTTACAATTTAAAGTTTTAATGCATTAGATTCTAAATCTGTATACATAAGACGCCGCTTAATGCGATTGCGGTTAATTTTATCATTCGGATATTTTATTTCAGATTGTACATAGCTCCCAAGAATTATTTTTACAATTTAAAGTTTTAATGCATTAGATTCTAAAGCTGTATACATAAGACGCCACTTAATACGATTGCGGTTAATATTATCATTCGGATATATTTTTTTTAAGGTTGTACAGAGCTCCCAAGAGTTAGCTTTACAATTTAAAGTTTTGATGCATTAGATTCTAAGCTGTATACAGAAGACGCCGTTGAAGGAGATTGCGGTTAATGTTATCATTCTTATATTCTATTTAAGCTTGTACAGAGCTCCCAAGAATTATCTTTGCAATTTAAAGTTTTCATGCATTAGATTCTAAGCTGTATACAGAAGACGCCGTTTAACGCGATTGCGCTTAATGTTATCATTCTGAAATTTTATTTAAGATTGTACAAAGCTCCCAAGAATTATCTTTGCAATTTAAACTTTTGATGCATTAGATTCTAAGCTGCATACAGAAGACGCCGTTTAACGCGATTGCGGTTAATGTTATCATTCGGATATTTTATTTAAGATTGTACAGAGCTCCCACGAATTATTTTTACAATTTAAAGTTTTAATACATTAGATTCTAAAGCTGTATACATAAGACGCCGCTTAATGCGATTGCGGTTAATTTTATCATTCGGATATTTTATTTCAGATTGTACATAGCTACCAAGAATTATTTTTACAATTTAAAGTTTTAATGCATTAGATTCTAAATCTGTATACATAAGACGCCGCTTAATGCGATTGCGGTTGATATTATCATTCGGATATTTTATTTAAAGTTGTACAGAGCTCCCAAGAATTATCTTTGCAATTTAAAGTTTTGATGCATTAGATACTAAGCTGTATACAGAAGATGCCGTTCAACGCGTTTGCGGTTAATGTTATCATTCTTATATTCTATTTAAGATTGTACAGAGCTCCCAAGAATTATCTTTGCAATTTAAAGTTTTAATGCATTAGATTCTAAGCTGTATACAGAAGACGCCGTTTAACGCGATTGCGGTTAATGTTATCATTCTGAAATTTTATTTAAGATTGTACAGAGCTCCCAAGAATTATCTTTGCACTTTAAAGTTTTAATGCATTAGATTCTAAAGCTGTATACAGGAGATGCCGTTTAACGCGATTGCGGTTAATTTTATCATTCTGATATTTTATTTAAGATCTCCCAAGAATTATTTCATTTGATCAGAGCTCCCAAGAATTATTTTTGGAATTTCAAGTGTTAATGCATTAGATTCTAAAGCTGTATACATAAGACGCCGCTTAATGCGATTGCGGTTAATTTTATCATTCGGATATTTTATTTCAGATTGTACATAGCTACCAAGAATTATTTTTACAATTTAAAGCTTTAATGCATTAGATTCTAAATCTGTATACATAAGACGCCGCTTAATGCGATTGCGGTTAATATTATCATTCGGATATTTTATTTAAGGTTGTACAGAGCTCCCAAGAATTATCTTTGCAATTTAAAGTTTTGATGCATTAGATACTAAGCTGTATACAGAAAACGCCGTTCAAGGCGATTGCGGTTAATGTTATCATTCTTATATTCTATTTAAGCTTGTACAGAGCTCCCAAGAATTATCTTTGCAATTTAAAGTTTTCATGCATTAGATTCTAAGCTGTATACAGAAGACGCCGTTTAACGCGATTGCGCTTAATGTTATCATTCTGAAATTTTATTTAAGATTGTACAAAGCTCCCAAGAATTATCTTTGCAATTTAAACTTTTGATGCATTAGATACTAAGCTGTATACAGTAGATGCCGTTCAACGCGTTTGCGGTTAATGTTATCATTCTTATATTCTATTTAAGATTGTACAGAGATCCCAAGAATTATCTTTGCAATTTAAAGTTTTGATGCATTAGATACTAAGCTGTATACAGAAGATGCCGTTCAACGCGTTTGCGGTTAATGTTATCATTCTTATATTCTATTTAAGATTGTACAGAGCTTCCAAGAATTATCTTTGCAATTTAAAGTTTTGATGCATTAGATTCTAAGCTGTATACAGAAGACGCCGTTTAACGCGATTGCGGTTAATGTTATCATTCTGAAATTTTATTTAAGATTGTACAGAGCTCCCAAGAATTATCTTTGCAATTTAAACTTTTGATGCATTAGATTCTAAGCTGCATACTGAAGACGCCGTTTAACGCGATTGCGGTTAATTTTATCATTCGGATATTTTATTTAAGATTGTACAGAGCTCCCACGAATTATTTTTACAATTTAAAAATTTAATACATTAGATTCTAAAGCTGTATACATAAGACGCCGCTTAATGGGATTGCGGTTAATTTTATCATTCGGATATTTTATTTAAGGTTGTACAGAGCTCCCAAGAATTATTTTTACAATTTAAAGTTTTAATGCATTAGATTCTAAATCTGTATACATAAGACGCCGCTTAATGCGATTGCGGTTAATTTTATCATTCGGATATTTTATTTCAGATTGTACATAGCTCCCAAGAATTATTTTTACAATTTAAAGTTTTAATGCATTAGATTCTAAAGCTGTATACATAAGACGCCACTTAATACGATTGCGGTTAATATTATCATTCGGATATATTTTTTTTAAGGTTGTACAGAGCTCCCAAGAGTTAGCTTTACAATTTAAAGTTTTGATGCATTAGATTCTAAGCTGTATACAGAAGACGCCGTTGAAGGAGATTGCGGTTAATGTTATCATTCTTATATTCTATTTAAGCTTGTACAGAGCTCCCAAGAATTATCTTTGCAATTTAAAGTTTTCATGCATTAGATTCTAAGCTGTATACAGAAGACGCCGTTTAACGCGATTGCGCTTAATGTTATCATTCTGAAATTTTATTTAAGATTGTACAAAGCTCCCAAGAATTATCTTTGCAATTTAAACTTTTGATGCATTAGATTCTAAGCTGCATACAGAAGACGCCGTTTAACGCGATTGCGGTTAATGTTATCATTCGGATATTTTATTTAAGATTGTACAGAGCTCCCACGAATTATTTTTACAATTTAAAGTTTTAATACATTAGATTCTAAAGCTGTATACATAAGACGCCGATTAATGCGATTGCGGTTAATTTTATCATTCGGATATTTTATTTAAGGTTGTACAGAGCTCCCAAGAATTATTTTTACAATTTAAAGTTTTAATGCATTAGATTCTAAATCTGTATACATAAGACGCCGCTTAATGCGATTGCGGTTAATTTTATCATTCGGATATTTTTTTAAGGTTGTACAGAGCTCCCAAGAGTTAGCTTTACAATTTAAAGTTTCGATGCATTAGATTCTAAGCTGTATACAGAAGACGCCCTTTAACGCGATTGCGGTTAATGTTATCATTCTGAAATTTTTTTTAAGATTGTATAGAGCTCCCAAGAATTATTTTTACAATTTAAAGTTTTAATGCATTAGATTCTAAAGCTGTATACAGGAGATGCCGTTCAACGCGATTGCGGTTAATGTTATCATTCTTATATTCTATTTAAGCTTGTACAGAGCTCCCAAGAATTATCTTTGCAATTTAAAGTTTTGATGCATTAGATTCTAAGCTGTATACAGAAGGAGCCGTTTAACGCGATTGCGCTTAATGTTATCATTCTGAAATTTTTTTTAAGATTCTATAGAGCTCCCAAGAATTATTTTTACAATTTAAAGTTTTCATGCATTAGATTCTAAAGCTGTATACATAAGACGCCGCTTAATGCGATTGCGGTTAATGTTATCATTCGGATATTTTATTTAAGGTTGTACAGAGCTCCCAAGAATTATCTTTGCAATTTAAAGTTTTAATGCATTAGATTCTAAGCTGTATACAGAAGGTGCCGTTTAACGCGATTGCGGTTAATGTTATCATTCTGATATTTTATTTAAGATTGTACAGAGTTCCGAAGAATTATTTTTACAATTTAAAGTTTTAATGCATTAGATTCTAAAGCTGTATACATAAGATGCCGCTTAATGCGATTGCGGTTAATATTATCATTCGGATATTTTATTTAAGTTTGTACAGAGCTCCCAAGAATTATCTTTGCAATTTAAAGTTTTGATGCATTAGATAGTAAGCTGTATACATAAGATGCCGCTCAACGCGATTGCTGTTAATGTTATCATTCTTATATTCTATTTAAGATTGTACAGAGCTCCCAAGAATTATCTTTGCAATTTAAAATTTTGATGCATTAGATTCTAAGCTGTATACAGATGACGCCGTTTAACGCGATTGCGGTTAATGTTATCATTCTGAAATTTTATTTAAGATTGTACAGAGCTCCCAAGAATTATCTTTGCAATTTAAACTTTTGATGCATTAGTTTCTAAGCTGCATACAGAAGACGCCGTTTAACGCGATTGCGGTTAATGTTATCATTCTGATATTTTATTTAAGATTGTACAGAGCTCCCACGAATCATTTTTACAATTTAAAGTTTTAATGCATTAGATTCTAAAGCTGTATACATAAGACGCCGCTTAATGCGATTGCGCTTAATTTTATCATTGGGATATTTTATTTAAGGTTGTACAGAGCTCCCAAGAATTATCTTTGCAATTTAAAGTTTTGATGCATTAGATACTAAGCTGTATACAGAAGATGCCGTTCAACGCGTTTGCGGTTAATGTTATCATTCTTATATTCTATTTAAGATTGTACAGAGATCCCAAGAATTATATTTGCAATTTAAAGTTTTGATGCATTAGATACTAAGCTGTATACAGAAGATGCCGTTCAACGCGTTTGCGGTTAATGTTATCATTCTTATATTCTATTTAAGATTGTACAGAGCTCCCAAGAATTATCTTTGCAATTTAAAGTTTTGATGCATTAGATTCTAAGCTGTATACAGAAGACGCCGTTTAACGCGATTGCGGTTAATGTTATCATTCTGAAATTTTATTTAAGATTGTACAGAGCTCCCAAGAATTATCTTTGCAATTTAAATTTTTGATGCATTAGATTCTAAGCTGCATACAGAAGACGCCGTTTAACGCGATTGCGGTTAATTTTATCATTCGGATATTTTATTTAAGATTGTACAGAGCTCCCACGAATTATTTTTACAATTTAAAATTTTAATACATTAGATTCTAAAGCTGTACACATAAGACGCCGCTTAATGCGATTGCAGTTAAGTTTATCATTCGGATATTTTATTTAAGGTTGTACAGAGCTCCCAAGAGTTAGCTTTACAATTTAAAGTTTTGATGCATTAGATTCTAAGCTGTATACAGAAGACGCTGTTTAACGCGATTGCGGTTAATGTTATCATTCTGAAATTTTTTTTAAGATTGTATAGAGCTCCCAAGAATTATTTTTACAATTTAAAGTTTTAATGCATTAGATTCTAAAGCTGTATACAGGAGATGCCGTTCAACGCGATTGCGGTTAATGTTATCATTCTTATATTCTATTTAAGCTTGTACAGAGCTCCCAAGAATTATCTTTGCAATTTAAAGTTTTGATGCATTAGATTCTAAGCTGTATACAGAAGGAGCCGTTTAACGCGATTGCGCTTAATGTTATCATTCGGATATTTTATTTAAGGTTGTACAGAGCTCCCAAGAATTATCTTTGTAATTTAAAGTTTTGATGCATTAGATAGTAAGCTGTATACATAAGATGCCGCTCAACGCGATTGCTGTTAATGTTATCATTCTTATATTCTATTTAAGATTGTACAGAGCTCCCAAGAATTATCTTTGCAATTTAAAGTTTTGATGCATTAGATTCTAAGCTGTATACAGAAGACGCCGTTTAACGCGATTGCGGTTAATGTAATCATTCTGAAATTTTATTTAAGATTGTACAGAGCTCCCAAGAATTATCTTTGCAATTTAAACTTTTGATGCATTAGATTCTAAGCTGCATACAGAAGACGCCGTTTAACGCGATTGCGGTTAATGTTATCATTCTGATATTTTATTTAAGATTGTACAGAGCTCCCACGAATCATTTTTACAATTTAAAGTTTTAATGCATTAGATTCTAAATCTGTCTACATAAGACGCCGCTTAATGCGATTGCGGTTAATTTTATCATTCGGATATTTTATTTCAGATTGTACATAGCTACCAAGAATTATTTTTACAATTTAAAGTTTTAATGCATTAGATTCTAAATCTGTATACATAAGACGCCGCTTAATGCGATTGCGGTTAATATTATCATTCGGATATTTTATTTAAAGTTGTACAGAGCTCCAAAGAATTATCTTTGCAATTTAAAGTTTTGATGCATTAGATACTAAGCTGTATACAGATGATGCCGTTCAACGCGTTTGCGGTTAATGTTATCATTCTTATATTCTATTTAAGATTGTACAGAGCTCCCAAGAATTATCTTTGCAATTTAAAGTTTTAATGCATTAGATTCTAAGCTGTATACAGAAGACGCCGTTTAACGCGATTGCGGTTAATGTTATCATTCTGAAATTTTATTTAAGATTGTACAGAGCTCCCAAGAATTATCTTTGCACTTTAAAGTTTTAATGCATTAGATTCTAAAGCTGTATACAGGAGATGCCGTTTAACGCGATTGCGGTTAATTTTATCATTCTGATATTTTATTTAAGATCTCCCAAGAATTATTTCATTTGATCAGAGCTCCCAAGAATTATTTTTGGAATTTCAAGTGTTAATGCATTAGATTCTAAAGCTGTATACATAAGACGCCGCTTAATGCGATTGCGGTTAATTTTATCATTCGGATATTTTATTTCAGATTGTACATAGCTACCAAGAATTATTTTTACAATTTAAAGTTTTAATGCATTAGATTCTAAATCTGTAAACATAAGACGCCGCTTAATGCGATTGCGGTTAATATTATCATTCGGATATTTTATTTAAAGTTGTACAGAGCTCCCAAGAATTATCTTTGCAATTTAAAGTTTTGATGCATTAGATACTAAGCTGTATACAGAAGATGCCGTTCAACGCGTTTGCGGTTAATGTTATCATTCTTATATTCTATTTAAGATTGTACAGAGCTCCCACGAATTATTTTTACAATTTAAAGTTTTAATACATTAGATTCTAAAGCTGTATACATAAGACGCCGCTTAATGCGATTGCGGTTAATTTTATCATTCGGATATTTTATTTAAGGTTGTACAGAGCTCCCAAGAATTATCTTTGCAATTTAAAGTTTTGATGCATTAGATACTAAGCTGTATACAGAAGATGCCGTTCAACGCGTTTGCGGTTAATGTTATCATTCTTATATTCTATTTAAGATTGTACAGAGATCCCAAGAATTATCTTTGCAATTTAAAGTTTTGATGCATTAGATACTAAGCTGTATACAGAAGATGCCGTTCAACGCGTTTGCTGTTAATGTTATCATTCTTATATTCTATTTAAGATTGTACAGAGCTTCCAAGAATTATCTTTGCAATTTAAAGTTTTGATGCATTAGATTCTAAGCTGTATACAGAAGACGCCGTTTAACGCGATTGCGGTTAATGTTATCATTCTGAAATTTTATTTAAGATTGTACAGTACTCCCAAGAATTATCTTTGCAATTTAAACTTTTGATGCATTAGATTCTAAGCTGCATACTGAAGACGCCGTTTAACGCGATTGCGGTTAATTTTATCATTCGGATATTTTATTTAAGATTGTACAGAGCTCCCACGAATTATTTTTACAATTTAAAAATTTAATACATTAAATTCTAAAGCTGTATACATAAGACGCCGCTTAATGCGATTGCGGTTAATTTTATCATTCGGATATTTTATTTAAGGTTGTACAGAGCTCCCAAGAATTATTTTTACAATTTAAAGTTTTAATGCATTAGATTCTAAATCTGTATACATAAGACGCCGCTTAATGCGATTGCGGTTAATTTTATCATTCGGATATTTTATTTCAGATTGTACATAGCTGCCAAGAATTATTTTTACAATTTAAAGTTTTAATGCATTAGATTCTAAATCTGTATACATAAGACGCCGCTTAATGCGATTGCGGTTAATTTTATCATTCGGATATTTTATTTCAGATTGTACATAGCTGCCAAGAATTATTTTTACAATTTAAAGTTTTAATGCATTAGATTCTAAAGCTGTATACATAAGACGCCACTTAATACGATTGCGGTTAATGTTATCATTCGGATATTTTATTTAAGGTTGTACAGAGCTCCCAAGAATTATCTTTGCAATTTAAAGTTTTAAGGCATTAGATTCTAAGCTGTATACAGAAGGTGCCGTTTAACGCGATTGCTTTTAATGTTATCATTCTGATATTTTATTTAAGATTGTACAGAGTTCCGAAGAATTATTTTTACAATTTAAAGTTTTAATGCATTAGATTCTAAAGCTGTATACAGGAGATGCCGTTCAACGCGATTGCGGTTAATGTTATCATTCTTATATTCTATTTAAGCTTGTACAAAGCTCCCAAGAATTATCTTTGCAATTTAAAGTTTTGATGCATTATATTCTAAGCTGTATACAGAAGGAGCCGTTTAACTCGATTGCGCTTAATGTTATCATTCTGAAATTTTTTTTAAGATTGTATAGAGCTCCCAAGAATTATTTTTACAATTTAAAGTTTTCATGCATTAGATTCTAAAGCTGTATACATAAGACGCCGGTTAATGCGATTGCGGTTAATGTTATCATTCGGATATTTTATTTAAGGTTGTACAGAGCTCCCAAGAATTATCTTTGCAATTTAAACTTTTGATGCATTAGATTCTAAGCTGCATACAGAAGACGCCGTTTCACGCGATTGCGGTTAATATTATCATTCGGATATTTTATTTAAAGTTGTACAGAGCTCCCAAGAATTATCTTTGCAATTTAAAGTTTTGATGCATTAGATACTAAGCTGTATACAGAAGATGCCGTTCAACGCGTTTGCGGTTAATGTTATCATTCTTATATTCTATTTAAGATTGTACAGAGCTCCCATCAATTATCTTTGCAATTTAAAGTTTTGATGCATTAGATTCTAAGCTGTATACAGAAGACGCCGTTTAACGCGATTGCGGTTAATGTTATCATTCTGAAATTTTATTTAAGATTGTACAGAGCTCCCAAGAATTATCTTTGCACTTTAAAGTTTTAATGCATTAGATTCTAAAACTGTATACAGGAGATGCCGTTTAACGCGATTGCGGTTAATGTTATCATTCTGATATTTTATTTAAGATCTCCCAAGAATTATTTCATTTGATCAGAGCTCCCAAGAATTATTTTTGGAATTTCAAGTTTTAATGCATTAGATTCTAAAGCTGTATACATAAGACGCCGCTTAATGCGATTGCGGCTCATGTTATCATTCGGATATTTTATTTAAGGTTGTACAGAGCTTCCAAGAATTATTTTTACAATTTAAAGTTTTAATGCATTAGATTCTAAAGCTGTATACATAAGACGCCGCTTAATGCGATTGCGGTTAATGTTATCATTCTGATATTTTATTTAAGATCTCCCAAGAATTATTTCATTTGATCAGAGCTCCCAAGAATTATTTTTACAATTTAAAGTTTTAATACATTAGATTCTAAATCTGTATACATAAGACGCCGCTTAATGCGATTGCGGTTAATTTTATCATTCGGATATTTTATTTCAGATTGTACATAGCTCCCAAGAATTATTTTTACAATTTAAAGTTTTAATGCATTAGATTCTAAAGCTGTATACATAAGACGCCGCTTAATGCGATTGCGGTTAATATTATCATTCTTATATTCTATTTAAGCTTGTACAGAGCTCCCAAGAATTATCTTTGCCATTTAAAGTTTTGATGCATTAGATACTAAGCTGTATACAGAAGATGCCGTTCAACGCGTTTGCGGTTAATGTTATCATTCTTATATTCTATTTAAGATTGTATAGAGCTCCCAAGAATAATTTTTACAATTTAAAGTTTTAATGCATTAGATTCTAAATCTGTATACAGGAGATGCCGTTCAACGCGATTGCGGTTAATGTTATCATTCTTATATTCTATTTAAGCTTGTACAGAGCTCCCAAGAATTATCTTTGCAATTTAAAGTTTTCATGCATTAGATTCTAAGCTGTATACAGAAGACGGCGTTTAACGCGATTGCCCTTAATGTTATCATTCTGAAATTTTATTTAAGATTGTACAGAGCTCCCAAGAATTATCTTTGCAATTTAAACTTTTGATGCATTAGATTCTAAGCTGCATACAGAAGACGCCGTTTAACGCGATTGCGGTTAATGTTATCATTCGGATATTTTATTTAAGGTTGTACAGAGCTCCCAAGAATTATCTTTGCAATTTAAAGTTTTGATGCATTAGATATTGAGCTGTATACAGAAGATGCCGTTCAACGCGTTTGCGGTTAATGTTATCATTCTTATATTCTATTTCAGATTGTACAGAGATCCCAAGAATTATCTTTGCAATTTAAAGTTTTGATGCATTAGATACTAAGCTGTATACAGGAGATGCCGTTCAACGCGATTGCGGTTAATGTTATCATACTTATATTCTATTTAAGCTTGTACAGACCTCCCAAGAATTATCTTTGCAATTTAAAGTTTTCATGCATTAGATTCTAAGCTGTATACAGAAGACGCCGTTTAACGCGATTGCGGTTAATGTTATCATTCTGAAATTTTATTTAAGATTGTACAGAGCTCCCAAGAATTATCTTTGCACTTTAAAGTTTTAATGCATTAGATTCTAAAGCTGTATACAGGAGATGCCGTTTAACGCGATTGCGGTTATTTTATCATTCTGATATTTTATTTAAGATCTCCCAAGAATTATTTCATTTGATCAGAGCTCCCAAGAATTATTTTTGGAATTTCAAGGGTTAATGCATTAGATTCTAAAGCTGTATACATAAGACGCCGCTTAATGCGATTGCGGTTAATTTTAACATTCGGATATTTTATTTCAGATTGTACATAGCTACCAAGAATTATTTTTACAATTTAAAGTTTTAATGCATTAGATTCTAAATCTGTATACATAAGACGCCGCTTAATGCGATTGCGCTTAATATTATCATTCGGATATTTTATTTAAAGTTGTAGAGAGCTCCCAAGAATTATCTTTGCAATTTAAAGTTTTGATGCATTAGATACTAAGCTGTATACAGAAGACGCCGTTCAAGGCGATTGCGGTTAATGTTATCATTCTTATATTCTATTTAAGCTTGTACAGAGCTCCCAAGAATTATCTTTGCAATTTAAAGTTTTCATGCATTAGATTCTAAGCTGTATACAGAAGACGCCGTTTAACGCGATTGCGCTTAATGTTATCATTCTGAAATTTTATTTAAGATTGTACAAAGCTCCCAAGAATTATCTTTGCAATTTAAACTTTTGATGCATTAGATACTAAGCTGTATACAGAAGATGTCGTTCAACGCGTTTGCGGTTAATGTTATCATTCTTATATTCTATTTAAGATTGTACAGAGATCCCAAGAATTATCTTTGCAATTTAAAGTTTTGATGCATTAGATACTAAGCTGTATACAGAAGATGCCGTTCAACGCGTTTGCGGTTAATGTTATCATTCTTATATTCTATTTAAGATTGTACAGAGCTTCCAAGAATTATCTTTGCAATTTAAAGTTTTGATGCATTAGATTCTAAGCTGTATACAGAAGACGCCGTTTAACGCGATTGCGGTTAATGTTATCATTCTGAAATTTTATTTAAGATTGTACAGAGCTCCCAAGAATTATCTTTGCAATTTAAACTTTTGATGCATTAGATTCTAAGCTGCATACTGAAGACGCCGTTTAACGCGATTGCGGTTAATTTTATCATTCGGATATTTTATTTAAGATTGTACAGAGCTCCCACGAATTATTTTTACAATTTAAAAATTTAATACATTAGATTCTAAAGCTGTATACATAAGACGCCGCTTAATGGGATTGCGGTTAATTTTATCATTCGGATATTTTATTTAAGGTTGTACAGAGCTCCCAAGAATTATTTTTACAATTTAAAGTTTTAATGCATTAGATTCTAAATCTGTATACATAAGACGCCGCTTAATGCGATTGCGGTTAATTTTATCATTCGGATATTTTATTTCAGATTGTACATAGCTCCCAAGAATTATTTTTACAATTTAAAGTTTTAATGCATTAGATTCTAAAGCTGTATACATAAGACGCCACTTAATACGATTGCGGTTAATATTATCATTCGGATATATTTTTTTTAAGGTTGTACAGAGCTCCCAAGAGTTAGCTTTACAATTTAAAGTTTTGATGCATTAGATTCTAAGCTGTATACAGAAGACGCCGTTGAAGGAGATTGCGGTTAATGTTATCATTCTTATATTCTATTTAAGCTTGTACAGAGCTCCCAAGAATTATCTTTGCAATTTAAAGTTTTCATGCATTAGATTCTAAGCTGTATACAGAAGACGCCGTTTAACGCGATTGCGCTTAATGTTATCATTCTGAAATTTTATTTAAGATTGTACAAAGCTCCCAAGAATTATCTTTGCAATTTAAACTTTTGATGCATTAGATTCTAAGCTGCATACAGAAGACGCCGTTTAACGCGATTGCGGTTAATGTTATCATTCGGATATTTTATTTAAGATTGTACAGAGCTCCCACGAATTATTTTTACAATTTAAAGTTTTAATACATTAGATTCTAAAGCTGTATACATAAGACGCCGCTTAATGCGATTGCGGTTAATTTTATCATTCGGATATTTTATTTAAGGTTGTACAGAGCTCCCAAGAATTATTTTTACAATTTAAAGTTTTAATGCATTAGATTCTAAATCTGTATACATAAGACGCCGCTTAATGCGATTGCGGTTAATTTTATCATTCGGATATTTTTTTAAGGTTGTACAGAGCTCCCAAGAGTTAGCTTTACAATTTAAAGTTTCGATGCATTAGATTCTAAGCTGTATACAGAAGACGCCCTTTAACGCGATTGCGGTTAATGTTATCATTCTGAAATTTTTTTTAAGATTGTATAGAGCTCCCAAGAATTATTTTTACAATTTAAAGTTTTAATGCATTAGATTCTAAAGCTGTATACAGGAGATGCCGTTCAACGCGATTGCGGTTAATGTTATCATTCTTATATTCTATTTAAGCTTGTACAGAGCTCCCAAGAATTATCTTTGCAATTTAAAGTTTTGATGCATTAGATTCTAAGCTGTATACAGAAGGAGCCGTTTAACGCGATTGCGCTTAATGTTATCATTCTGAAATTTTTTTTAAGATTCTATAGAGCTCCCAAGAATTATTTTTACAATTTAAAGTTTTCATGCATTAGATTCTAAAGCTGTATACATAAGACGCCGCTTAATGCGATTGCGGTTAATGTTATCATTCGGATATTTTATTTAAGGTTGTACAGAGCTCCCAAGAATTATCTTTGCAATTTAAAGTTTTAATGCATTAGATTCTAAGCTGTATACAGAAGGTGCCGTTTAACGCGATTGCGGTTAATGTTATCATTCTGATATTTTATTTAAGATTGTACAGAGTTCCGAAGAATTATTTTTACAATTTAAAGTTTTAATGCATTAGATTCTAAAGCTGTATACATAAGATGCCGCTTAATGCGATTGCGGTTAATATTATCATTCGGATATTTTATTTAAGTTTGTACAGAGCTCCCAAGAATTATCTTTGCAATTTAAAGTTTTGATGCATTAGATAGTAAGCTGTATACATAAGATGCCGCTCAACGCGATTGCTGTTAATGTTATCATTCTTATATTCTATTTAAGATTGTACAGAGCTCCCAAGAATTATCTTTGCAATTTAAAATTTTGATGCATTAGATTCTAAGCTGTATACAGATGACGCCGTTTAACGCGATTGCGGTTAATGTTATCATTCTGAAATTTTATTTAAGATTGTACAGAGCTCCCAAGAATTATCTTTGCAATTTAAACTTTTGATGCATTAGTTTCTAAGCTGCATACAGAAGACGCCGTTTAACGCGATTGCGGTTAATGTTATCATTCTGATATTTTATTTAAGATTGTACAGAGCTCCCACGAATCATTTTTACAATTTAAAGTTTTAATGCATTAGATTCTAAAGCTGTATACATAAGACGCCGCTTAATGCGATTGCGCTTAATTTTATCATTGGGATATTTTATTTAAGGTTGTACAGAGCTCCCAAGAATTATCTTTGCAATTTAAAGTTTTGATGCATTAGATACTAAGCTGTATACAGAAGATGCCGTTCAACGCGTTTGCGGTTAATGTTATCATTCTTATATTCTATTTAAGATTGTACAGAGATCCCAAGAATTATATTTGCAATTTAAAGTTTTGATGCATTAGATACTAAGCTGTATACAGAAGATGCCGTTCAACGCGTTTGCGGTTAATGTTATCATTCTTATATTCTATTTAAGATTGTACAGAGCTCCCAAGAATTATCTTTGCAATTTAAAGTTTTGATGCATTAGATTCTAAGCTGTATACAGAAGACGCCGTTTAACGCGATTGCGGTTAATGTTATCATTCTGAAATTTTATTTAAGATTGTACAGAGCTCCCAAGAATTATCTTTGCAATTTAAATTTTTGATGCATTAGATTCTAAGCTGCATACAGAAGACGCCGTTTAACGCGATTGCGGTTAATTTTATCATTCGGATATTTTATTTAAGATTGTACAGAGCTCCCACGAATTATTTTTACAATTTAAAATTTTAATACATTAGATTCTAAAGCTGTACACATAAGACGCCGCTTAATGCGATTGCAGTTAAGTTTATCATTCGGATATTTTATTTAAGGTTGTACAGAGCTCCCATGAGTTAGCATTACAATTTAAAGTTTTGATGCATTAGATTCTAAGCTGTATACAGAAGACGCTGTTTAACGCGATTGCGGTTAATGTTATCATTCTGAAATTTTTTTTAAGATTGTATAGAGCTCCCAAGAATTATTTTTACAATTTAAAGTTTTAATGCATTAGATTCTAAAGCTGTATACAGGAGATGCCGTTCAACGCGATTGCGGTTAATGTTATCATTCTTATATTCTTTTTAAGCTTGTACAGAGCTCCCAAGAATTATCTTTGCAATTTAAAGTTTTGATGCATTAGATTCTAAGCTGTATACAGAAGGAGCCGTTTAACGCGATTGCGCTTAATGTTATCATTCGGATATTTTATTTAAGGTTGTACAGAGCTCCCAAGAATTATCTTTGTAATTTAAAGTTTTGATGCATTAGATAGTAAGCTGTATACATAAGATGCCGCTCAACGCGATTGCTGTTAATGTTATCATTCTTATATTCTATTTAAGATTGTACAGAGCTCCCAAGAATTATCTTTGCAATTTAAAGTTTTGATGCATTAGATTCTAAGCTGTATACAGAAGACGCCGTTTAACGCGATTGCGGTTAATGTAATCATTCTGAAATTTTATTTAAGATTGTACAGAGCTCCCAAGAATTATCTTTGCAATTTAAACTTTTGATGCATTAGATTCTAAGCTGCATACAGAAGACGCCGTTTAACGCGATTGCGGTTAATGTTATCATTCTGATATTTTATTTAAGATTGTACAGAGCTCCCACGAATCATTTTTACAATTTAAAGTTTTAATGCATTAGATTCTAAATCTGTCTACATAAGACGCCGCTTAATGCGATTGCGGTTAATTTTATCATTCGGATATTTTATTTCAGATTGTACATAGCTACCAAGAATTATTTTTACAATTTAAAGTTTTAATGCATTAGATTCTAAATCTGTATACATAAGACGCCGCTTAATGCGATTGCGGTTAATATTATCATTCGGATATTTTATTTAAAGTTGTACAGAGCTCCAAAGAATTATCTTTGCAATTTAAAGTTTTGATGCATTAGATACTAAGCTGTATACAGAAGATGCCGTTCAACGCGTTTGCGGTTAATGTTATCATTCTTATATTCTATTTAAGATTGTACAGAGCTCCCAAGAATTATCTTTGCAATTTAAAGTTTTAATGCATTAGATTCTAAGCTGTATACAGAAGACGCCGTTTAACGCGATTGCGGTTAATGTTATCATTCTGAAATTTTATTTAAGATTGTACAGAGCTCCCAAGAATTATCTTTGCACTTTAAAGTTTTAATGCATTAGATTCTAAAGCTGTATACAGGAGATGCCGTTTAACGCGATTGCGGTTAATTTTATCATTCTGATATTTTATTTAAGATCTCCCAAGAATTATTTTATTTGATCAGAGCTCCCAAGAATTATTTTTGGAATTTCAAGTGTTAATGCATTAGATTCTAAAGCTGTATACATAAGACGCCGCTTAATGCGATTGCGGTTAATTTTATCATTCGGATATTTTATTTCAGATTGTACATAGCTACCAAGAATTATTTTTACAATTTAAAGTTTTAATGCATTAGATTCTAAATTTGTAAACATAAGACGCCGCTTAATGCGATTGCGGTTAATATTATCATTCGGATATTTTATTTAAAGTTGTACAGAGCTCCCAAGAATTATCTTTGCAATTTAAAGTTTTGATGCATTAGATACTAAGCTGTATACAGAAGATGCCGTTCAACGCGTTTGCGGTTAATGTTATCATTCTTATATTCTATTTAAGATTGTACAGAGCTCCCACGAATTATTTTTACAATTTAAAGTTTTAATACATTAGATTCTAAAGCTGTATACATAAGACGCCGCTTAATGCGATTGCGGTTAATTTTATCATTCGGATATTTTATTTAAGGTTGTACAGAGCTCCCAAGAATTATCTTTGCAATTTAAAGTTTTGATGCATTAGATACTAAGCTGTATACAGAAGATGCCGTTCAACGCGTTTGCGGTTAATGTTATCATTCTTATATTCTATTTAAGATTGTACAGAGATCCCAAGAATTATCTTTGCAATTTAAAGTTTTGATGCATTAGATACTAAGCTGTATACAGAAGATGCCGTTCAACGCGTTTGCTGTTAATGTTATCATTCTTATATTCTATTTAAGATTGTACAGAGCTTCCAAGAATTATCTTTGCAATTTAAAGTTTTGATGCATTAGATTCTAAGCTGTATACAGAAGACGCCGTTTAACGCGATTGCGGTTAATGTTATCATTCTGAAATTTTATTTAAGATTGTACAGTACTCCCAAGAATTATCTTTGCAATTTAAACTTTTGATGCATTAGATTCTAAGCTGCATACTGAAGACGCCGTTTAACGCGATTGCGGTTAATTTTATCATTCGGATATTTTATTTAAGATTGTACAGAGCTCCCACGAATTATTTTTACAATTTAAAAATTTAATACATTAAATTCTAAAGCTGTATACATAAGACGCCGCTTAATGCGATTGCGGTTAATTTTATCATTCGGATATTTTATTTAAGGTTGTACAGAGCTCCCAAGAATTATTTTTACAATTTAAAGTTTTAATGCATTAGATTCTAAATCTGTATACATAAGACGCCGCTTAATGCGATTGCGGTTAATTTTATCATTCGGATATTTTATTTCAGATTGTACATAGCTGCCAAGAATTATTTTTACAATTTAAAGTTTTAATGCATTAGATTCTAAATCTGTATACATAAGACGCCGCTTAATGCGATTGCGGTTAATTTTATCATTCGGATATTTTATTTCAGATTGTACATAGCTGCCAAGAATTATTTTTACAATTTAAAGTTTTAATGCATTAGATTCTAAAGCTGTATACATAAGACGCCACTTAATACGATTGCGGTTAATGTTATCATTCGGATATTTTATTTAAGGTTGTACAGAGCTCCCAAGAATTATCTTTGCAATTTAAAGTTTTAAGGCATTAGATTCTAAGCTGTATACAGAAGGTGCCGTTTAACGCGATTGCTTTTAATGTTATCATTCTGATATTTTATTTAAGATTGTACAGAGTTCCGAAGAATTATTTTTACAATTTAAAGTTTTAATGCATTAGATTCTAAAGCTGTATACAGGAGATGCCGTTCAACGCGATTGCGGTTAATGTTATCATTCTTATATTCTATTTAAGCTTGTACAAAGCTCCCAAGAATTATCTTTGCAATTTAAAGTTTTGATGCATTATATTCTAAGCTGTATACAGAAGGAGCCGTTTAACTCGATTGCGCTTAATGTTATCATTCTGAAATTTTTTTTAAGATTGTATAGAGCTCCCAAGAATTATTTTTACAATTTAAAGTTTTCATGCATTAGATTCTAAAGCTGTATACATAAGACGCCGGTTAATGCGATTGCGGTTAATGTTATCATTCGGATATTTTATTTAAGGTTGTACAGAGCTCCCAAGAATTATCTTTGCAATTTAAACTTTTGATGCATTAGATTCTAAGCTGCATACAGAAGACGCCGTTTCACGCGATTGCGGTTAATATTATCATTCGGATATTTTATTTAAAGTTGTACAGAGCTCCCAAGAATTATCTTTGCAATTTAAAGTTTTGATGCATTAGATACTAAGCTGTATACAGAAGATGCCGTTCAACGCGTTTGCGGTTAATGTTATCATTCTTATATTCTATTTAAGATTGTACAGAGCTCCCATCAATTATCTTTGCAATTTAAAGTTTTGATGCATTAGATTCTAAGCTGTATACAGAAGACGCCGTTTAACGCGATTGCGGTTAATGTTATCATTCTGAAATTTTATTTAAGATTGTACAGAGCTCCCAAGAATTATCTTTGCACTTTAAAGTTTTAATGCATTAGATTCTAAAACTGTATACAGGAGATGCCGTTTAACGCGATTGCGGTTAATGTTATCATTCTCATATTTTATTTAAGATCTCCCAAGAATTATTTCATTTGATCAGAGCTCCCAAGAATTATTTTTGGAATTTCAAGTTTTAATGCATTAGATTCTAAAGCTGTATACATAAGACGCCGCTTAATGCGATTGCGGCTCATGTTATCATTCGGATATTTTATTTAAGGTTGTACAGAGCTTCCAAGAATTATTTTTACAATTTAAAGTTTTAATGCATTAGATTCTAAAGCTGTATACATAAGACGCCGCTTAATGCGATTGCGGTTAATGTTATCATTCTGATATTTTATTTAAGATCTCCCAAGAATTATTTCATTTGATCAGAGCTCCCAAGAATTATTTTTACAATTTAAAGTTTTAATACATTAGATTCTAAATCTGTATACATAAGACGCCGCTTAATGCGATTGCGGTTAATTTTATCATTCGGATATTTTATTTCAGATTGTACATAGCTCCCAAGAATTATTTTTACAATTTAAAGTTTTAATGCATTAGATTCTAAAGCTGTATACATAAGACGCCGCTTAATGCGATTGCGGTTAATATTATCATTCTTATATTCTATTTAAGCTTGTACAGAGCTCCCAAGAATTATCTTTGCCATTTAAAGTTTTGATGCATTAGATACTAAGCTGTATACAGAAGATGCCGTTCAACGCGTTTGCGGTTAATGTTATCATTCTTATATTCTATTTAAGATTGTATAGAGCTCCCAAGAATAATTTTTACAATTTAAAGTTTTAATGCATTAGATTCTAAATCTGTATACAGGAGATGCCGTTCAACGCCATTGCGGTTAATGTTATCATTCTTATATTCTATTTAAGCTTGTACAGAGCTCCCAAGAATTATCTTTGCAATTTAAAGTTTTCATGCATTAGATTCTAAGCTGTATACAGAAGACGGCGTTTAACGCGATTGCCCTTAATGTTATCATTCTGAAATTTTATTTAAGATTGTACAGAGCTCCCAAGAATTATCTTTGCAATTTAAACTTTTGATGCATTAGATTCTAAGCTGCATACAGAAGACGCCGTTTAACGCGATTGCGGTTAATGTTATCATTCGGATATTTTATTTAAGGTTGTACAGAGCTCCCAAGAATTATCTTTGCAATTTAAAGTTTTGATGCATTAGATATTGAGCTGTATACAGAAGATGCCGTTCAACGCGTTTGCGGTTAATGTTATCATTCTTATATTCTATTTCAGATTGTACAGAGATCCCAAGAATTATCTTTGCAATTTAAAGTTTTGATGCATTAGATACTAAGCTGTATACAGGAGATGCCGTTCAACGCGATTGCGGTTAATGTTATCATACTTATATTCTATTTAAGCTTGTACAGACCTCCCAAGAATTATCTTTGAAATTTAAAGTTTTCATGCATTAGATTCTAAGCTGTATACAGAAGACGCCGTTTAACGCGATTGCGGTTAATGTTATCATTCTGAAATTTTATTTAAGATTGTACAGAGCTCCCAAGAATTATCTTTGCACTTTAAAGTTTTAATGCATTAGATTCTAAAGCTGTATACAGGAGATGCCGTTTAACGCGATTGCGGTTATTTTATCATTCTGATATTTTATTTAAGATCTCCCAAGAATTATTTCATTTGATCAGAGCTCCCAAGAATTATTTTTGGAATTTCAAGGGTTAATGCATTAGATTCTAAAGCTGTATACATAAGACGCCGCTTAATGCGATTGCGGTTAATTTTAACATTCGGATATTTTATTTCAGATTGTACATAGCTACCAAGAATTATTTTTACAATTTAAAGTTTTAATGCATTAGATTCTAAATCTGTATACATAAGACGCCGCTTAATGCGATTGCGCTTAATATTATCATTCGGATATTTTATTTAAAGTTGTAGAGAGCTCCCAAGAATTATCTTTGCAATTTAAAGTTTTGATGCATTAGATACTAAGCTGTATACAGAAGACGCCGTTCAAGGCGATTGCGGTTAATGTTATCATTCTTATATTCTATTTAAGCTTGTACAGAGCTCCCAAGAATTATCTTTGCAATTTAAAGTTTTCATGCATTAGATTCTAAGCTGTATACAGAAGACGCCGTTTAACGCGATTGCGCTTAATGTTATCATTCTGAAATTTTATTTAAGATTGTACAAAGCTCCCAAGAATTATCTTTGCAATTTAAACTTTTGATGCATTAGATACTAAGCTGTATACAGAAGATGTCGTTCAACGCGTTTGCGGTTAATGTTATCATTCTTATATTCTATTTAAGATTGTACAGAGATCCCAAGAATTATCTTTGCAATTTAAAGTTTTGATGCATTAGATACTAAGCTGTATACAGAAGATGCCGTTCAACGCGTTTGCGGTTAATGTTATCATTCTTATATTCTATTTAAGATTGTACAGAGCTTCCAAGAATTATCTTTGCAATTTAAAGTTTTGATGCATTAGATTCTAAGCTGTATACAGAAGACGCCGTTTAACGCGATTGCGGTTAATGTTATCATTCTGAAATTTTATTTAAGATTGTACAGAGCTCCCAAGAATTATCTTTGCAATTTAAACTTTTGATGCATTAGATTCTAAGCTGCATACTGAAGACGCCGTTTAACGCGATTTCGGTTAATTTTATCATTCGGATATTTTATTTAAGATTGTACAGAGCTCCCACGAATTATTTTTACAATTTAAAAATTTAATACATTAGATTCTAAAGCTGTATACATAAGACGCCGCTTAATGCGATTGCGGTTAATTTTATCATTCGGATATTTTATTTAAGGTTGTACAGAGCTCCCAAGAATTATTTTTACAATTTAAAGTTTTAATGCATTAGATTCTAAATCTGTATACATAAGACGCCGCTTAATGCGATTGCGGTTAATTTTATCATTCGGATATTTTTTTAAGGTTGTACAGAGCTCCCAAGAATTATCTTTGCAATTTAAAGTTTTAATGCATTAGATTCTAAGCTGTATACAGAAGGTGCGGTTTAACGCGATTGCTTTTAATGTTATCATTCTGATATTTTATTTAAGATTGTACAGAGTTCCGAAGAATTATTTTTACAATTTAAAGTTTTAATGCATTAGATTCTAAAGCTGTATACAGGAGATGCCGTTCAACGCGATTGCGGTTAATGTTATCATTTTTATATTCTATTTAAGCTTGTACAAAGCTCCCAAGAATTATCTTTGCAATTTAAAGTTTTGATGCATTATATTCTAAGCTGTATACAGAAGGAGCCGTTTAACTCGATTGCGCTTAATGTTATCATTCTGAAATTTTTTTTAAGATTGTATAGAGCTCCCAAGAATTATTTTTACAATTTAAAGTTTTCATGCATTAGATTCTAAAGCTGTATACATAAGACGCCGGTTAATGCGATTGCGGTTAATGTTATCATTCGGATATTTTATTTAAGGTTGTACAGAGCTCCCAAGAATTATCTTTGCAATTTAAACTTTTGATGCATTAGATTCTAAGCTGCATACAGAAGACGCCGTTTCACGCGATTGCGGTTAATATTATCATTCGGATATTTTATTTAAAGTTGTACAGAGCTCCCAAGAATTATTATTGAAATTTAAAGTTTTGATGCATTAGATACTAAGCTGTATACAGAAGATGCCGTTCAACGCGTTTGCGGTTAATGTTATCATTCTTATATTCTATTTAAGATTGTACAGAGCTCCCAAGAATTATCTTTGCAATTTAATGTTTTGATGCATTAGATTCTAAGCTGTATACAGAAGACGCCGTTTAACGCGATTGCGGTTAATGTTATCATTCTGAAATTTTATTTAAGATTGTACAGAGCTCCCAAGAATTATCTTTGCACTTTAAAGTTTTAATGCATTAGATTCTAAAGCTGTATACAGGAGATGCCGTTTAACGCGATTGCGGTTAATGTTATCATTCTGATATTTTATTTAAGATCTCCCAAGAATTATTTCATTTGATCAGAGCTCCCAAGAATTATTTTTGGAATTTCAAGTTTTAATGCATTAGATTCTAAAGCTGTATACATAAGACGCCGCTTAATGCGATTGCGGCTCATGTTATCATTCGGATATTTTATTTAAGGTTGTACAGAGCTTCCAAGAATTATTTTTACAATTTAAAGTTTTAATGCATTAGATTCTAAAGCTGTATACATAAGACGCCGCTTAATGCGATTGTGGTTAATGTTATCATTCTGATATTTTATTTAAGATCTCCCAAGAATTATTTCAATTGATCAGAGCTCCCAAGAATTATTTTTACCATTTAAAGTTTTAATACATTA
Organism: Stegodyphus dumicola; assembly: GCF_044657685.1. Lineage (NCBI taxonomy): Eukaryota > Metazoa > Arthropoda > Arachnida > Araneae > Eresidae > Stegodyphus > Stegodyphus dumicola. The sequence continues at coordinate 159,081,795 of NC_140770.1, forward strand.
GATTCTAAATCTGTATACATAAGACGCCGCTTAATGCGATTGCGGTTAATTTTATCATTCGGATATTTTATTTCAGTTTGTACATAGCTCCCAAGAATTATTTTTACAATTTAAAGTTTTAATGCATTAGATTCTAAAGCTGTATACAGGAGATGCCGTTCAACGCGATTGCGGTTAATGTTATCATTCTTATATTCTATTTAAGCTTGTACAGAGCTCCCAAGAATTATCTTTGCAATTTAAAGTTTTCATGCATTAGATTCTAAGCTGTATACAGAAGACGGCGTTTAACGCGATTGCCCTTAATGTTATCATTCTGAAATTTTATTTAAGATTGTACAGAGCTCCCAAGAATTATCTTTGCAATTTAAACTTTTGATGCATTAGATTCTAAGCTGCATACAGAAGACGCCGTTTAACGCGATTGCGGTTAATGTTATCATTCTGATATTTTATTTAAGATTGTACAGAGCTCCCACGAATTATTTTTACAATTTAAAGTTTTAATACATTAGATTCTAAAGCTGTATACATAAGACGCCGCTTAATGCGATTGCGGTTAATTTTATCATTCGGATATTTTATTTAAGGTTGTACAGAGCTCCCAAGAATTATCTTTGCAATTTAAAGTTTTGATGCATTAGATATTGAGCTGTATACAGAAGATGCCGTTCAACGCGTTTGCGGTTAATGTTATCATTCTTATATTCTATTTAAGATTGTACAGAGATCCCAAGAATTATCTTTGCAATTTAAAGTTTTGATGCATTAGATACTAAGCTGTATACAGGAGATGCCGTTCAACGCGATTGCGGTTAATGTTATCATACTTATATTCTATTTAAGCTTGTACAGAGCTCCCAAGAATTATCTTTGCAATTTAAAGTTTTCATGCATTAGATTCTAAGCTGTATACAGAAGACGCCGTTTAACGCGATTGCGCTTAATGTTATCATTCTGAAATTTTATTTAAGATTGTACAGCGCTCCCAAGAATTATCTTTGCAATTTAAAGTTTTGATGCATTAGATTCTAAGCTGTATACAGAAGACGCCGTTTAACGCGATTGCGGTTAATGTTATCATTCTGAAATTTTATTTAAGATTGTACAGAGCTCCCAAGAATTATCTTTGCACTTTAAAGTTTTAATGCATTAGATTCTAAAACTGTATACAGGAGATGCCGTTTAACGCGATTGCGGTTAATGTTATCATTCTGATATTTTATTTAAGATCTCCCAAGAATTATTTCATTTGATCAGAGCTCCCAAGAATTATTTTTGGAATTTCAAGTTTTAATGCATTAGATTCTAAAGCTGTATACATAAGACGCCGCTTAATGCGATTGCGGCTCATGTTATCATTCGGATATTTTATTTAAGGTTGTACAGAGCTTCCAAGAATTATTTTTACAATTTAAAGTTTTAATGCATTAGATTCTAAAGCTGTATACATAAGACGCCGCTTAATGCGATTGCGGTTAATGTTATCATTCTGATATTTTATTTAAGATCTCCCAAGAATTATTTCATTTGATCAGAGCTCCCAAGAATTATTTTTACAATTTAAAGTTTTAATACATTAGATTCTAAATCTGTATACATAAGACGCCGCTTAATGCGATTGCGGTTAATTTTATCATTCGGATATTTTATTTCAGATTGTACATAGCTCCCAAGAATTATTTTTACAATTTAAAGTTTTAATGCATTAGATTCTAAAGCTGTATACATAAGACGCCGCTTAATGCGATTGCGGTTAATATTATCATTCTTATATTCTATTTAAGCTTGTACAGAGCTCCCAAGAATTATCTTTGCCATTTAAAGTTTTGATGCATTAGATACTAAGCTGTATACAGAAGATGCCGTTCAACGCGTTTGCGGTTAATGTTATCATTCTTATATTCTATTTAAGATTGTATAGAGCTCCCAAGAATAATTTTTACAATTTAAAGTTTTAATGCATTAGATTCTAAATCTGTATACAGGAGATGCCGTTCAACGCGATTGCGGTTAATGTTATCATTCTTATATTCTATTTAAGCTTGTACAGAGCTCCCAAGAATTATCTTTGCAATTTAAAGTTTTCATGCATTAGATTCTAAGCTGTATACAGAAGACGGCGTTTAACGCGATTGCCCTTAATGTTATCATTCTGAAATTTTATTTAAGATTGTACAGAGCTCCCAAGAATTATCTTTGCAATTTAAACTTTTGATGCATTAGATTCTAAGCTGCATACAGAAGACGCCGTTTAACGCGATTGCGGTTAATGTTATCATTCTGATATTTTATTTAAGATTGTACAGAGCTCCCACGAATTATTTTTACAATTTAAAGTTTTAATACATTAGATTCTAAACCTGTATACATAAGACGCCGCTTAATGCGATTGCGGTTAATTTTATCATTCGGATATTTTATTTAAGGTTGTACAGAGCTCCCAAGAATTATCTTTGCAATTTAAAGTTTTGATGCATTAGATATTGAGCTGTATACAGAAGATGCCGTTCAACGCGTTTGCGGTTAATGTTATCATTCTTATATTCTATTTCAGATTGTACAGAGATCCCAAGAATTATCTTTGCAATTTAAAGTTTTGATGCATTAGATACTAAGCTGTATACAGGAGATGCCGTTCAACGCGATTGCGGTTAATGTTATCATACTTATATTCTATTTAAGCTTGTACAGACCTCCCAAGAATTATCTTTGCAATTTAAAGTTTTCATGCATTAGATTCTAAGCTGTATACAGAAGACGCCGTTTAACGCGATTGCGGTTAATGTTATCATTCTGAAATTTTATTTAAGATTGTACAGAGCTCCCAAGAATTATCTTTGCACTTTAAAGTTTTAATGCATTAGATTCTAAAGCTGTATACAGGAGATGCCGTTTAACGCGATTGCGGTTATTTTATCATTCTGATATTTTATTTAAGATCTCCCAAGAATTATTTCATTTGATCAGAGCTCCCAAGAATTATTTTTGGAATTTCAAGGGTTAATGCATTAGATTCTAAAGCTGTATACATAAGACGCCGCTTAATGCGATTGCGGTTAATTTTAACATTCGGATATTTTATTTCAGATTGTACATAGCTACCAAGAATTATTTTTACAATTTAAAGTTTTAATGCATTAGATTCTAAATCTGTATACATAAGACGCCGCTTAATGCGATTGCGCTTAATATTATCATTCGGATATTTTATTTAAAGTTGTACAGAGCTCCCAAGAATTATCTTTGCAATTTAAAGTTTTGATGCATTAGATACTAAGCTGTATACAGAAGACGCCGTTCAAGGCGATTGCGGTTAATGTTATCATTCTTATATTCTATTTAAGCTTGTACAGAGCTCCCAAGAATTATCTTTGCAATTTAAAGTTTTCATGCATTAGATTCTAAGCTGTATACAGAAGACGCCGTTTAACGCGATTGCGCTTAATGTTATCATTCTGAAATTTTATTTAAGATTGTACAAAGCTCCCAAGAATTATCTTTGCAATTTAAACTTTTGATGCATTAGATACTAAGCTGTATACAGAAGATGTCTTTCAACGCGTTTGCGGTTAATGTTATCATTCTTATATTCTATTTAAGATTGTACAGAGATCCCAAGAATTATCTTTGCAATTTAAAGTTTTGATGCATTAGATACTAAGCTGTATACAGAAGATGCCGTTCAACGCGTTTGCGGTTAATGTTATCATTCTTATATTCTATTTAAGATTGTACAGAGCTTCCAAGAATTATCTTTGCAATTTAAAGTTTTGATGCATTAGATTCTAAGCTGTATACAGAAGACGCCGTTTAACGCGATTGCGGTTAATGTTATCATTCTGAAATTTTATTTAAGATTGTACAGAGCTCCCAAGAATTATCTTTGCAATTTAAACTTTTGATGCATTAGATTCTAAGCTGCATACTGAAGACGCCGTTTAACGCGATTGCGGTTAATTTTATCATTCGGATATTTTATTTAAGATTGTACAGAGCTCCCACGAATTATTTTTACAATTTAAAAATTTAATACATTAGATTCTAAAGCTGTATACATAAGACGCCGCTTAATGCGATTGCGGTTAATTTTATCATTCGGATATTTTTTTAAGGTTGTACAGAGCTCCCAAGAATTATCTTTGCAATTTAAAGTTTTAATGCATTAGATTCTAAGCTGTATACAGAAGGTGCGGTTTAACGCGATTGCTTTTAATGTTATCATTCTGATATTTTATTTAAGATTGTACAGAGTTCCGAAGAATTATTTTTACAATTTAAAGTTTTAATGCATTAGATTCTAAAGCTGTATACAGGAGATGCCGTTCAACGCGATTGCGGTTAATGTTATCATTTTTATATTCTATTTAAGCTTGTACAAAGCTCCCAAGAATTATCTTTGCAATTTAAAGTTTTGATGCATTATATTCTAAGCTGTATACAGAAGGAGCCGTTTAACTCGATTGCGCTTAATGTTATCATTCTGAAATTTTTTTTAAGATTGTATAGAGCTCCCAAGAATTATTTTTACAATTTAAAGTTTTCATGCATTAGATTCTAAAGCTGTATACATAAGACGCCGGTTAATGCGATTGCGGTTAATGTTATCATTCGGATATTTTATTTAAGGTTGTACAGAGCTCCCAAGAATTATCTTTGCAATTTAAACTTTTGATGCATTAGATTCTAAGCTGCATACAGAAGACGCCGTTTCACGCGATTGCGGTTAATATTATCATTCGGATATTTTATTTAAAGTTGTACAGAGCTCTCCCAAGAATTATTATTGAAATTTAAAGTTTTGATGCATTAGATACTAAGCTGTATACAGAAGATGCCGTTCAACGCGTTTGCGGTTAATGTTATCATTCTTATATTCTATTTAAGATTGTACAGAGCTCCCAAGAATTATCTTTGCAATTTAATGTTTTGATGCATTAGATTCTAAGCTGTATACAGAAGACGCCGTTTAACGCGATTGCGGTTAATGTTATCATTCTGAAATTTTATTTAAGATTGTACAGAGCTCCCAAGAATTATCTTTGCACTTTAAAGTTTTAATGCATTAGATTCTAAAGCTGTATACAGGAGATGCCGTTTAACGCGATTGCGGTTAATGTTATCATTCTGATATTTTATTTAAGATCTCCCAAGAATTATTTCATTTGATCAGAGCTCCCAAGAATTATTTTTGGAATTTCAAGTTTTAATGCATTAGATTCTAAAGCTGTATACATAAGACGCCGCTTAATGCGATTGCGGCTCATGTTATCATTCGGATATTTTATTTAAGGTTGTACAGAGCTTCCAAGAATTATTTTTACAATTTAAAGTTTTAATGCATTAGATTCTAAAGCTGTATACAGGAGATGCCGTTCAACGCGATTGCGGTTAATGTTATCATTCTTATATTCTATTTAAGCTTGTACAGAGCTCCCAAGAATTATCTTTGCAATTTAAAGTTTTCATGCATTAGATTCTAAGCTGTATACAGAAGACGGCGTTTAACGCGATTGCCCTTAATGTTATCATTCTGAAATTTTATTTAAGATTGTACAGAGCTCCCAAGAATTATCTTTGCAATTTAAACTTTTGATGCATTAGATTCTAAGCTGCATACAGAAGACGCCGTTTAACGCGATTGCGGTTAATGTTATCATTCTGATATTTTATTTAAGATTGTACAGAGCTCCCACGAATTATTTTTACAATTTAAAGTTTTAATACATTAGATTCTAAAGCTGTATACATAAGACGCCGCTTAATGCGATTGCGGTTAATTTTATCATTCGGATATTTTATTTAAGGTTGTACAGAGCTCCCAAGAATTATCTTTGCAATTTAAAGTTTTGATGCATTAGATATTGAGCTGTATACAGAAGATGCCGTTCAACGCGTTTGCGGTTAATGTTATCATTCTTATATTCTATTTAAGATTGTACAGAGATCCCAAGAATTATCTTTGCAATTTAAAGTTTTGATGCATTAGATACTAAGCTGTATACAGGAGATGCCGTTCAACGCGATTGCGGTTAATGTTATCATACTTATATTCTATTTAAGCTTGTACAGAGCTCCCAAGAATTATCTTTGCAATTTAAAGTTTTCATGCATTAGATTCTAAGCTGTATACAGAAGACGCCGTTTAACGCGATTGCGCTTAATGTTATCATTCTGAAATTTTATTTAAGATTGTACAGCGCTCCCAAGAATTATCTTTGCAATTTAAAGTTTTGATGCATTAGATTCTAAGCTGTATACAGAAGACGCCGTTTAACGCGATTGCGGTTAATGTTATCATTCTGAAATTTTATTTAAGATTGTACAGAGCTCCCAAGAATTATCTTTGCACTTTAAAGTTTTAATGCATTAGATTCTAAAACTGTATACAGGAGATGCCGTTTAACGCGATTGCGGTTAATGTTATCATTCTGATATTTTATTTAAGATCTCCCAAGAATTATTTCATTTGATCAGAGCTCCCAAGAATTATTTTTGGAATTTCAAGTTTTAATGCATTAGATTCTAAAGCTGTATACATAAGACGCCGCTTAATGCGATTGCGGCTCATGTTATCATTCGGATATTTTATTTAAGGTTGTACAGAGCTTCCAAGAATTATTTTTACAATTTAAAGTTTTAATGCATTAGATTCTAAAGCTGTATACATAAGACGCCGCTTAATGCGATTGCGGTTAATGTTATCATTCTGATATTTTATTTAAGATCTCCCAAGAATTATTTCATTTGATCAGAGCTCCCAAGAATTATTTTTACAATTTAAAGTTTTAATACATTAGATTCTAAATCTGTATACATAAGACGCCGCTTAATGCGATTGCGGTTAATTTTATCATTCGGATATTTTATTTCAGATTGTACATAGCTCCCAAGAATTATTTTTACAATTTAAAGTTTTAATGCATTAGATTCTAAAGCTGTATACATAAGACGCCGCTTAATGCGATTGCGGTTAATATTATCATTCTTATATTCTATTTAAGCTTGTACAGAGCTCCCAAGAATTATCTTTGCCATTTAAAGTTTTGATGCATTAGATACTAAGCTGTATACAGAAGATGCCGTTCAACGCGTTTGCGGTTAATGTTATCATTCTTATATTCTATTTAAGATTGTATAGAGCTCCCAAGAATAATTTTTACAATTTAAAGTTTTAATGCATTAGATTCTAAATCTGTATACAGGAGATGCCGTTCAACGCGATTGCGGTTAATGTTATCATTCTTATATTCTATTTAAGCTTGTACAGAGCTCCCAAGAATTATCTTTGCAATTTAAAGTTTTCATGCATTAGATTCTAAGCTGTATACAGAAGACGGCGTTTAACGCGATTGCCCTTAATGTTATCATTCTGAAATTTTATTTAAGATTGTACAGAGCTCCCAAGAATTATCTTTGCAATTTAAACTTTTGATGCATTAGATTCTAAGCTGCATACAGAAGACGCCGTTTAACGCGATTGCGGTTAATGTTATCATTCTGATATTTTATTTAAGATTGTACAGAGCTCCCACGAATTATTTTTACAATTTAAAGTTTTAATACATTAGATTCTAAACCTGTATACATAAGACGCCGCTTAATGCGATTGCGGTTAATTTTATCATTCGGATATTTTATTTAAGGTTGTACAGAGCTCCCAAGAATTATCTTTGCAATTTAAAGTTTTGATGCATTAGATATTGAGCTGTATACAGAAGATGCCGTTCAACGCGTTTGCGGTTAATGTTATCATTCTTATATTCTATTTCAGATTGTACAGAGATCCCAAGAATTATCTTTGCAATTTAAAGTTTTGATGCATTAGATACTAAGCTGTATACAGGAGATGCCGTTCAACGCGATTGCGGTTAATGTTATCATACTTATATTCTATTTAAGCTTGTACAGACCTCCCAAGAATTATCTTTGCAATTTAAAGTTTTCATGCATTAGATTCTAAGCTGTATACAGAAGACGCCGTTTAACGCGATTGCGGTTAATGTTATCATTCTGAAATTTTATTTAAGATTGTACAGAGCTCCCAAGAATTATCTTTGCACTTTAAAGTTTTAATGCATTAGATTCTAAAGCTGTATACAGGAGATGCCGTTTAACGCGATTGCGGTTATTTTATCATTCTGATATTTTATTTAAGATCTCCCAAGAATTATTTCATTTGATCAGAGCTCCCAAGAATTATTTTTGGAATTTCAAGGGTTAATGCATTAGATTCTAAAGCTGTATACATAAGACGCCGCTTAATGCGATTGCGGTTAATTTTAACATTCGGATATTTTATTTCAGATTGTACATAGCTACCAAGAATTATTTTTACAATTTAAAGTTTTAATGCATTAGATTCTAAATCTGTATACATAAGACGCCGCTTAATGCGATTGCGCTTAATATTATCATTCGGATATTTTATTTAAAGTTGTACAGAGCTCCCAAGAATTATCTTTGCAATTTAAAGTTTTGATGCATTAGATACTAAGCTGTATACAGAAGACGCCGTTCAAGGCGATTGCGGTTAATGTTATCATTCTTATATTCTATTTAAGCTTGTACAGAGCTCCCAAGAATTATCTTTGCAATTTAAAGTTTTCATGCATTAGATTCTAAGCTGTATACAGAAGACGCCGTTTAACGCGATTGCGCTTAATGTTATCATTCTGAAATTTTATTTAAGATTGTACAAAGCTCCCAAGAATTATCTTTGCAATTTAAACTTTTGATGCATTAGATACTAAGCTGTATACAGAAGATGTCTTTCAACGCGTTTGCGGTTAATGTTATCATTCTTATATTCTATTTAAGATTGTACAGAGATCCCAAGAATTATCTTTGCAATTTAAAGTTTTGATGCATTAGATACTAAGCTGTATACAGAAGATGCCGTTCAACGCGTTTGCGGTTAATGTTATCATTCTTATATTCTATTTAAGATTGTACAGAGCTTCCAAGAATTATCTTTGCAATTTAAAGTTTTGATGCATTAGATTCTAAGCTGTATACAGAAGACGCCGTTTAACGCGATTGCGGTTAATGTTATCATTCTGAAATTTTATTTAAGATTGTACAGAGCTCCCAAGAATTATCTTTGCAATTTAAACTTTTGATGCATTAGATTCTAAGCTGCATACTGAAGACGCCGTTTAACGCGATTGCGGTTAATTTTATCATTCGGATATTTTATTTAAGATTGTACAGAGCTCCCACGAATTATTTTTACAATTTAAAAATTTAATACATTAGATTCTAAAGCTGTATACATAAGACGCCGCTTAATGCGATTGCGGTTAATTTTATCATTCGGATATTTTTTTAAGGTTGTACAGAGCTCCCAAGAATTATCTTTGCAATTTAAAGTTTTAATGCATTAGATTCTAAGCTGTATACAGAAGGTGCGGTTTAACGCGATTGCTTTTAATGTTATCATTCTGATATTTTATTTAAGATTGTACAGAGTTCCGAAGAATTATTTTTACAATTTAAAGTTTTAATGCATTAGATTCTAAAGCTGTATACAGGAGATGCCGTTCAACGCGATTGCGGTTAATGTTATCATTTTTATATTCTATTTAAGCTTGTACAAAGCTCCCAAGAATTATCTTTGCAATTTAAAGTTTTGATGCATTATATTCTAAGCTGTATACAGAAGGAGCCGTTTAACTCGATTGCGCTTAATGTTATCATTCTGAAATTTTTTTTAAGATTGTATAGAGCTCCCAAGAATTATTTTTACAATTTAAAGTTTTCATGCATTAGATTCTAAAGCTGTATACATAAGACGCCGGTTAATGCGATTGCGGTTAATGTTATCATTCGGATATTTTATTTAAGGTTGTACAGAGCTCCCAAGAATTATCTTTGCAATTTAAACTTTTGATGCATTAGATTCTAAGCTGCATACAGAAGACGCCGTTTCACGCGATTGCGGTTAATATTATCATTCGGATATTTTATTTAAAGTTGTACAGAGCTCTCCCAAGAATTATTATTGAAATTTAAAGTTTTGATGCATTAGATACTAAGCTGTATACAGAAGATGCCGTTCAACGCGTTTGCGGTTAATGTTATCATTCTTATATTCTATTTAAGATTGTACAGAGCTCCCAAGAATTATCTTTGCAATTTAATGTTTTGATGCATTAGATTCTAAGCTGTATACAGAAGACGCCGTTTAACGCGATTGCGGTTAATGTTATCATTCTGAAATTTTATTTAAGATTGTACAGAGCTCCCAAGAATTATCTTTGCACTTTAAAGTTTTAATGCATTAGATTCTAAAGCTGTATACAGGAGATGCCGTTTAACGCGATTGCGGTTAATGTTATCATTCTGATATTTTATTTAAGATCTCCCAAGAATTATTTCATTTGATCAGAGCTCCCAAGAATTATTTTTGGAATTTCAAGTTTTAATGCATTAGATTCTAAAGCTGTATACATAAGACGCCGCTTAATGCGATTGCGGCTCATGTTATCATTCGGATATTTTATTTAAGGTTGTACAGAGCTTCCAAGAATTATTTTTACAATTTAAAGTTTTAATGCATTAGATTCTAAAGCTGTATACATAAGACGCCGCTTAATGCGATTGCGGTTAATGTTATCATTCTGATATTTTATTTAAGATCTCCCAAGAATTATTTCAATTGATCAGAGCTCCCAAGAATTATTTTTACAATTTAAAGTTTTAATACATTAGATTCTAAATCTGTATACATAAGACGCCGCTTAATGCGATTGCGGTTAATTTTATCATTCGGATATTTTATTTCAGTTTGTACATAGCTCCCAAGAATTATTTTTACAATTTAAAGTTTTAATGCATTAGATTCTAAAGCTGTATACAGGAGATGCCGTTCAACGCGATTGCGGTTAATGTTATCATTCTTATATTCTATTTAAGCTTGTACAGAGCTCCCAAGAATTATCTTTGCAATTTAAAGTTTTCATGCATTAGATTCTAAGCTGTATACAGAAGACGGCGTTTAACGCGATTGCCCTTAATGTTATCATTCTGAAATTTTATTTAAGATTGTACAGAGCTCCCAAGAATTATCTTTGCAATTTAAACTTTTGATGCATTAGATTCTAAGCTGCATACAGAAGCCGCCGTTTAACGCGATTGCGGTTAATGTTATCATTCTGATATTTTATTTAAGATTGTACAGAGCTCCCACGAATTATTTTTACAATTTAAAGTTTTAATACATTAGATTCTAAAGCTGTATACATAAGACGCCGCTTAATGCGATTGCGGTTAATTTTATCATTCGGATATTTTATTTAAGGTTGTACAGAGCTCCCAAGAATTATCTTTGCAATTTAAAGTTTTGATGCATTAGATATTGAGCTGTATACAGAAGATGCCGTTCAACGCGTTTGCGGTTAATGTTATCATTCTTATATTCTATTTAAGATTGTACAGAGATCCCAAGAATTATCTTTGCAATTTAAAGTTTTGATGCATTAGATACTAAGCTGTATACAGGAGATGCCGTTCAACGCGATTGCGGTTAATGTTATCATACTTATATTCTATTTAAGCTTGTACAGAGCTCCCAAGAATTATCTTTGCAATTTAAAGTTTTCATGCATTAGATTCTAAGCTGTATACAGAAGACGCCGTTTAACGCGATTGCGCTTAATGTTATCATTCTGAAATTTTATTTAAGATTGTACAGAGCTCCCAAGAATTATCTTTGCAATTTAAACTTTTGATGCATTAGATTCTAAGCTGCATACAGAAGACGCCGTTTAACGCGATTGCGGTTAATGTTATCATTCGGATATTTTATTTAAGATTGTACAGAGCTGCCACGAATTATTTTTACAATTTAAAGTTTTAATACATTAGATTCTAAAGCTGTATACATAAGATGCCGCTTAATGCGATTGCGGTTAATTTTATCATTCGGATATTTTATTTAAGGTTGTACAGAGCTCCCAAGAATTATTTTTACAATTTAAAGTTTTAATGCATTAGATTCTAAATCTGTATACATAAGACGCCGCTTAATGCGATTGCGGTTAATTTTATCATTCGGATATTTTTTTAAGGTTGTACAGAGCTCCCAAGAGTTAGCTTTACAATTTAAAATTTTGATGCATTAGATTCTAAGCTGTATACAGAAGACGCCGTTTAACGCGATTGCGGTTAATGTTATCATTCTGAAATTTTTTTTAAGATTGTATAGAGCTCCCAAGAATTATTTTTACAATTTAAAGTTTTAATGCATTACATTCTAAAGCTGTATACAGGAGATGCCGTTCAACGCGATTGCGGTTAATGTTATCATTCTTATATTCTATTTAAGCTTGTACAGAGCTCCCAAGAATTATCTTTGCAATTTAAAGTTTTGATGCATTAGATTCTAAGCTGTATACAGAAGGAGCCGTTTAACGCGATTGCGCTTAATGTTATCATTCTGAAATTTTTTTTAAGATTGTATAGAGCTCCCAAGAATTATTTTTACAATTTAAAGTTTTCATGCATTAGATTCTAAAGCTGTATACATAAGACGCCGCTTAATGCGATTGCGCTTAATGTTATCATTCTGAAATTTTATTTAAGGTTGTACAGAGCTCCCAAGAATTATCTTTGCAATTTAAAGTTTTAATGCATTAGATTCTAAGCTGTATACAGAAGGTGCCGTTTAACGCGATTGCGGTTAATGTTATCATTCTGATATTTTATTTAAGATTGTACAGATTTCCGAAGAATTATTTTTACAATTTAAAGTTTTAATGCATTAGATTCTAAAGCTGTATACATAAGACGCCGCTTAATGCGATTGCGGTTAATGTTATCATTCGGAAATTTTATTTAAATTTGTACAGAGCTCCCAAGAATTATCTTTGCAATTTAAAGTTTTGATGCATTAGATAGTAAGCTGTATACATAAGATGCCGCTCAACGCGATTGCTGTTAATATTATCATTCTTATATTCTATTTAAGATTGTACAGAGCTCCCAAGAATTATCTTTGCAATTTAAAATTTTGATGCATTAGTTTCTAAGCTGTATACAGAAGACGCCGTTTAACGCGATTGCGGTTAATGTTATCATTCTGAAATTTTATTTAAGATTGTACAGAGCTCCCAAGAATTATCTTTGCAATTTAAACTTTTCATGCATTAGATTCTAAGCTGCATACAGAAGACGCCGTTTAACGCGATTGCGGTTAATTTTATCATTCTGATATTTTATTTAAGATTGTACAGAGCTCCCACGAATCATTTTTACAATTTAAAGTTTTAATGCATTAGATTCTAAAGCTGTATACATAACACGCCGCTTAATGCGATTGCGGTTAATTTTATCATTCGGATATTTTATTTCAGATTGTACATAGCTACCAAGAATTATTTTTACAATTTAAAGTTTTAATGCATTAGATTCTAAAGCTGTATACATAAGACGCCGCTTAATGCGATTGCGGTTAATATTATCATTCTGATATTTTATTTAAGATTGTACAGAGCTCCCACGAATCATTTTTACAATTTAAAGTTTTAATGCATTAGATTCTAAAGCTGTATACATAAGACGCCGCTTAATGCGATTGCGGTTAATTTTATCATTCGGATATTTTATTTCAGATTGTACATAGCTACCAAGAATTATTTTTACAATTTAAAGTTTTAATGCATTAGATTCTAAAGCTGTATACATAAGACGCCGATTAATGCGATTGCGGTTAATATTATCATTCGGATATTTTATTTAAAGTTGTACAGAGCTCCCAAGAATTATCTTTGCAATTTAAAGTTTTGATGCATTAGATACTAAGCTGTATACAGAAGATGCCGTTCAACGCGTTTGCGGTTAATGTTATCATTCTTATATTCTATTTAAGATTGTACAGAGCTCCCAAGAATTATCTTTGCAATTTAAAGTTTTGATGCATTAGATTCTAAGCTGTATACAGAAGACGCCGTTTAACGCGATTGCGGTTAATGTTATCATTCTGAAATTTTATTTAAGATTGTACAGAGCTCCCAAGAATTATCTTTGCACTTTAAAGTTTTAATGCATAAGATTCTAAAACTGTATACAGGAGATGCCGTTTAACGCGATTGCGGTTATTTTATCATTCTGATATTTTATTTAAGATTGTACAGAGCTCCCACGAATTATTTTTACAATTTAAAGTTTTAATGCATTAGATTCTAAAGCTGTATACATAAGACGCCGCTTAATGCGATTGCGGTTAATATTATCATTCTTATATTCTATTTAAGCTTGTACAGAGCTCCCAAGAATTATCTTTGCCATTTAAAGTTTTGATGCATTAGATACTAAGCTGTATACAGAAGATGCCGTTCAACGCGTTTGCGGTTAATGTTATCATTCTTATATTCTATTTAAGATTGTATAGAGCTCCCAAGAATAATTTTTACAATTTAAAGTTTTAATGCATTAGATTCTAAATCTGTATACAGGAGATGCCGTTCAACGCGATTGCGGTTAATGTTATCATTCTTATATTCTATTTAAGCTTGTACAGAGCTCCCAAGAATTATCTTTGCAATTTAAAGTTTTCATGCATTAGATTCTAAGCTGTATACAGAAGACGGCGTTTAACGCGATTGCCCTTAATGTTATCATTCTGAAATTTTATTTAAGATTGTACAGAGCTCCCAAGAATTATCTTTGCAATTTAAACTTTTGATGCATTAGATTCTAAGCTGCATACAGAAGACGCCGTTTAACGCGATTGCGGTTAATGTTATCATTCTGATATTTTATTTAAGATTGTACAGAGCTCCCACGAATTATTTTTACAATTTAAAGTTTTAATACATTAGATTCTAAAGCTGTATACATAAGACGCCGCTTAATGCGATTGCGGTTAATTTTATCATTCGGATATTTTATTTAAGGTTGTACAGAGCTCCCAAGAATTATCTTTGCAATTTAAAGTTTTGATGCATTAGATATTGATCTGTATACAGAAGATGCCGTTCAACGCGTTTGCGGTTAATGTTATCATTCTTATATTCTATTTCAGATTGTACAGAGATCCCAAGAATTATCTTTGCAATTTAAAGTTTTGATGCATTAGATACTAAGCTGTATACAGGAGATGCCGTTCAACGCGATTGCGGTTAATGTTATCATACTTATATTCTATTTAAGCTTGTACAGACCTCCCAAGAATTATCTTTGCAATTTAAAGTTTTCATGCATTAGATTCTAAGCTGTATACAGAAGACGCCGTTTAACGCGATTGCGGTTAATGTTATCATTCTGAAATTTTATTTAAGATTGTACAGAGCTCCCAAGAATTATCTTTGCACTTTAAAGTTTTAATGCATTAGATTCTAAAGCTGTATACAGGAGATGCCGTTTAACGCGATTGCGGTTATTTTATCATTCTGATATTTTATTTAAGATCTCCCAAGAATTATTTCATTTGATCAGAGCTCCCAAGAATTATTTTTGGAATTTCAAGGGTTAATGCATTAGATTCTAAAGCTGTATACATAAGACGCCGCTTAATGCGATTGCGGTTAATTTTAACATTCGGATATTTTATTTCAGATTGTACATAGCTACCAAGAATTATTTTTACAATTTAAAGTTTTAATGCATTAGATTCTAAATCTGTATACATAAGACGCCGCTTAATGCGATTGCGGTTAATTTTATCATTCGGATATTTTATTTCAGATTGTACATAGCTCCCAAGAATTATTTTTACAATTTAAAGTTTTGATGCATTAGATACTAAGCTGTATACAGAAGATGCCGTTCAACGCGTTTGCGGTTAATGTTATCATTCTTATATTCTATTTAAGATTGTACAGAGCTCCCAAGAATTATCTTTGCAATTTAAAGTTTTGATGCATTAGATTCTAAGCTGTATACAGAAGACGCCGTTTAACGCGATTGCGGTTAATGTTATCATTCTGAAATTTTATTTAAGATTGTACAGAGCTCCCAAGAATTATCTTTGCACTTTAAAGTTTTAATGCATAAGATTCTAAAACTGTATACAGGAGATGCCGTTTAACGCGATTGCGGTTATTTTATCATTCTGATATTTTATTTAAGATTGTACAGAGCTCCCACGAATTATTTTTACAATTTAAAGTTTTAATGCATTAGATTCTAAAGCTGTATACATAAGACGCCGCTTAATGCGATTGCGGTTAATATTATCATTCTTATATTCTATTTAAGCTTGTACAGAGCTCCCAAGAATTATCTTTGCCATTTAAAGTTTTGATGCATTAGATACTAAGCTGTATACAGAAGATGCCGTTCAACGCGTTTGCGGTTAATGTTATCATTCTTATATTCTATTTAAGATTGTACAGAGCTCCCAAGAATTATTTTTACAATTTAAAGTTTTGATGCATTAGATACTAAGCTGTATACAGAAGATGCCGTTCAACGCGTTTGCGGTTAATGTTATCATTCTTATATTCTATTTAAGCTTGTACAGAGCTCCCAAGAATTATCTTTGCAATTTAAAGTTTTCATGCATTAGATTCTAAGCTGTATACAGAAGACGCCGTTTAACGCGATTGCGCTTAATGTTATCATTCTGAAATTTTATTTAAGATTGTACAAAGCTCCCAAGAATTATCTTTGCAATTTAAACTTTTGATGCATTAGATACTAAGCTGTATACAGAAGATGTCTTTCAACGCGTTTGCGGTTAATGTTATCATTCTTATATTCTATTTAAGATTGTACAGAGATCCCAAGAATTATCTTTGCAATTTAAAGTTTTGATGCATTAGATACTAAGCTGTATACAGAAGATGCCGTTCAACGCGTTTGCGGTTAATGTTATCATTCTTATATTCTATTTAAGATTGTACAGAGCTTCCAAGAATTATCTTTGCAATTTAAAGTTTTGATGCATTAGATTCTAAGCTGTATACAGAAGACTCCGTTTAACGCGATTGCGGTTAATGTTATCATTCTGAAATTTTATTTAAGATTGTACAGAGCTCCCAAGAATTATCTTTGCAATTTAAACTTTTGATGCATTAGATTCTAAGCTGCATACTGAAGACGCCGTTTAACGCGATTGCGGTTAATTTTATCATTCGGATATTTTATTTAAGATTGTACAGAGCTCCCACGAATTATTTTTACAATTTAAAAATTTAATACATTAGATTCTAAAGCTGTATACATAAGACGCCGCTTAATGCGATTGCGGTTAATTTTATCATTCGGATATTTTATTTAAGGTTGTACAGAGCTCCCAAGAATTATTTTTACAATTTAAAGTTTTAATGCATTAGATTCTAAATCTGTATACATAAGACGCCGCTTAATGCGATTGCGGTTAATTTTATCATTCGGATATTTTTTTAAGGTTGTACAGAGCTCCCAAGAATTATCTTTGCAATTTAAAGTTTTAATGCATTAGATTCTAAGCTGTATACAGAAGGTGCGGTTTAACGCGATTGCTTTTAATGTTATCATTCTGATATTTTATTTAAGATTGTACAGAGTTCCGAAGAATTATTTTTACAATTTAAAGTTTTAATGCATTAGATTCTAAAGCTGTATACATAAGACGCCGGTTAATGCGATTGCGGTTAATGTTATCATTCGGATATTTTATTTAAGGTTGTACAGAGCTCCCAAGAATTATCTTTGAATTTAAACTTTTGATGCATTAGATTCTAAGCTGCATACAGAAGACGCCGTTTCACGCGATTGCGGTTAATATTATCATTCGGATATTTTATTTAAAGTTGTACAGAGCTCTCCCAAGAATTATTATTGAAATTTAAAGTTTTGATGCATTAGATACTAAGCTGTATACAGAAGATGCCGTTCAACGCGTTTGCGGTTAATGTTATCATTCTTATATTCTATTTAAGATTGTACAGAGCTCCCAAGAATTATCTTTGCAATTTAATGTTTTGATGCATTAGATTCTAAGCTGTATACAGAAGACGCCGTTTAACGCGATTGCGGTTAATGTTATCATTCTGAAATTTTATTTAAGATTGTACAGAGCTCCCAAGAATTATATTTGCACTTTAAAGTTTTAATGCATTAGATTCTAAAGCTGTATACAGGAGATGCCGTTTAACGCGATTGCGGTTAATGTTATCATTCTGATATTTTATTTAAGATCTCCCAAGAATTATTTCATTTGATCAGAGCTCCCAAGAATTATTTTTGGAATTTCAAGTTTTAATGCATTAGATTCTAAAGCTGTATACATAAGACGCCGCTTAATGCGATTGCGGCTCATGTTATCATTCGGATATTTTATTTAAGGTTGTACAGAGCTTCCAAGAATTATTTTTACAATTTAAAGTTTTAATGCATTAGATTCTAAAGCTGTATACATAAGACGCCGCTTAATGCGATTGCGGTTAATGTTATCATTCTGATATTTTATTTAAGATCTCCCAAGAATTATTTCATTTGATCAGAGCTCCCAAGAATTATTTTTACAATTTAAAGTTTTAATACATTAGATTCTAAATCTGTATACATAAGACGCCGCTTAATGCGATTGCGGTTAATTTTATCATTCGGATATTTTATTTGAGTTTGTACATAGCTCCCAAGAATTATTTTTACAATTTAAAGTTTTAATGCATTAGATTCTAAAGCTGTATACAGGAGATGCCGTTCAACGCGATTGCGGTTAATGTTATCATTCTTATATTCTATTTAAGCTTGTACAGAGCTCCCAAGAATTATCTTTGCAATTTAAAGTTTTCATGCATTAGATTCTAAGCTGTATACAGAAGACGGCGTTTAACGCGATTGCCCTTAATGTTATCATTCTGAAATTTTATTTAAGATTGTACAGAGCTCCCAAGAATTATCTTTGCAATTTAAACTTTTGATGCATTAGATTCTAAGCTGCATACAGAAGCCGCCGTTTAACGCGATTGCGGTTAATGTTATCATTCTAATATTTTATTTAAGATTGTACAGAGCTCCCACGAATTATTTTTACAATTTAAAGTTTTAATACATTAGATTCTAAAGCTGTATACATAAGACGCCGCTTAATGCGATTGCGGTTAATTTTATCATTCGGATATTTTATTTAAGGTTGTACAGAGCTCCCAAGAATTATCTTTGCAATTTAAAGTTTTGATGCATTAGATATTGAGCTGTATACAGAAGATGCCGTTCAACGCGTTTGCGGTTAATGTTATCATTCTTATATTCTATTTAAGATTGTACAGAGATCCCAAGAATTATCTTTGCAATTTAAAGTTTTGATGCATTAGATACTAAGCTGTATACAGGAGATGCCGTTCAACGCGATTGCGGTTAATGTTATCATACTTATATTCTATTTAAGCTTGTACAGAGCTCCCAAGAATTATCTTTGCAATTTAAAGTTTTCATGCATTAGATTCTAAGCTGTATACAGAAGACGCCGTTTAACGCGATTGCGCTTAATGTTATCATTCTGAAATTTTATTTAAGATTGTCCAGAGCTCCCAAGAATTATCTTTGCAATTTAAACTTTTGATGCATTAGATTCTAAGCTGCATACAGAAGACGCCGTTTAACGCGATTGCGGTTAATGTTATCATTCGGATATTTTATTTAAGATTGTACAGAGCTGCCACGAATTATTTTTACAATTTAAAGTTTTAATACATTAGATTCTAAAGCTGTATACATAAGATGCCGCTTAATGCGATTGCGGTTAATTTTATCATTCGGATATTTTATTTAAGGTTGTACAGAGCTCCCAAGAATTATTTTTACAATTTAAAGTTTTAATGCATTAGATTCTAAATCTGTATACATAAGACGCCGCTTAATGCGATTGCGGTTAATTTTATCATTCGGATATTTTTTTAAGGTTGTACAGAGCTCCCAAGAGTTAGCTTTACAATTTAAAATTTTGATGCATTAGATTCTAAGCTGTATACAGAAGACGCCGTTTAACGCGATTGCGGTTAATGTTATCATTCTGAAATTTTTTTTAAGATTGTATAGAGCTCCCAAGAATTATTTTTACAATTTAAAGTTTTAATGCATTACATTCTAAAGCTGTATACAGGAGATGCCGTTCAACGCGATTGCGGTTAATGTTATCATTCTTATATTCTATTTAAGCTTGTACAGAGCTCCCAAGAATTATCTTTGCAATTTAAAGTTTTGATGCATTAGATTCTAAGCTGTATACAGAAGGAGCCGTTTAACGCGATTGCGCTTAATGTTATCATTCTGAAATTTTTTTTAAGATTGTATAGAGCTCCCAAGAATTATTTTTACAATTTAAAGTTTTCATGCATTAGATTCTAAAGCTGTATACATAAGACGCCGCTTAATGCGATTGCGCTTAATGTTATCATTCTGAAATTTTATTTAAGGTTGTACAGAGCTCCCAAGAATTATCTTTGCAATTTAAAGTTTTAATGCATTAGATTCTAAGCTGTATACAGAAGGTGCCGTTTAACGCGATTGCGGTTAATGTTATCATTCTGATATTTTATTTAAGATTGTACAGATTTCCGAAGAATTATTTTTACAATTTAAAGTTTTAATGCATTAGATTCTAAAGCTGTATACATAAGACGCCGCTTAATGCGATTGCGGTTAATGTTATCATTCGGAAATTTTATTTAAATTTGTACAGAGCTCCCAAGAATTATCTTTGCAATTTAAAGTTTTGATGCATTAGATAGTAAGCTGTATACATAAGATGCCGCTCAACGCGATTGCTGTTAATATTATCATTCTTATATTCTATTTAAGATTGTACAGAGCTCCCAAGAATTATCTTTGCAATTTAAAATTTTGATGCATTAGTTTCTAAGCTGTATACAGAAGACGCCGTTTAACGCGATTGCGGTTAATGTTATCATTCTGAAATTTTATTTAAGATTGTACAGAGCTCCCAAGAATTATCTTTGCAATTTAAACTTTTCATGCATTAGATTCTAAGCTGCATACAGAAGACGCCGTTTAACGCGATTGCGGTTAATTTTATCATTCTGATATTTTATTTAAGATTGTACAGAGCTCCCACGAATCATTTTTACAATTTAAAGTTTTAATGCATTAGATTCTAAAGCTGTATACATAACACGCCGCTTAATGCGATTGCGGTTAATTTTATCATTCGGATATTTTATTTCAGATTGTACATAGCTACCAAGAATTATTTTTACAATTTAAAGTTTTAATGCATTAGATTCTAAAGCTGTATACATAAGACGCCGCTTAATGCGATTGCGGTTAATATTATCATTCTGATATTTTATTTAAGATTGTACAGAGATCCCAAGAATTATTTTTACAATTTAAAGTTTTAATGCATTAGATTCTAAAGCTGTATACATAAGACGCCGCTTAATGCGATTGCGGTTAATATTATCATTCGGATATTTTATTTAAGGTTGTACAGAGCTCCCAAGAATTATCTTTGCAATTTAAAGTTTTGATGCATTAGATAGTAAGCTGTATACATAAGATGCCGCTCAACGCGATTGCTGTTAATGTTATCATTCTTATATTCTATTTAAGATTGTACAGAGCTCCCAAGAATTATCTTTGGAATTTAAAATTTTGATGCATTAGATTCTAAGCTGTATACAGAAGACGCCGTTTAACGTGATTGCGGTTAATGTTATCATTCTGAAATTTTATTTAAGATTGTACAGAGCTCCCAAGAATTATCTTTGCAATTTAAACTTTTGATGCATTAGATTCTAAGCTGCATACAGAAGACGCCGTTTAACGCGATTGCGGTTAATGTTATCATTCTGATATTTTATTTAAGATTGTACAGAGCTCCCACGAATCATTTTTACAATTTAAAGTTTTAATGCATTAGATTCTAAAGCTGTATACATAAGACGCCGCTTAATGCGATTGCGGTTAATTTTATCATTCGGATATTTTATTTCAGATTGTACATAGCTACCAAGAATTATTTTTACAATTTAAAGTTTTAATGCATTAGATTCTAAAGCTGTATACATAAGACGCCGATTAATGCGATTGCGGTTAATATTATCATTCGGATATTTTATTTAAAGTTGTACAGAGCTCCCAAGAATTATCTTTGCAATTTAAAGTTTTGATGCATTAGATACTAAGCTGTATACAGAAGATGCCGTTCAACGCGTTTGCGGTTAATGTTATCATTCTTATATTCTATTTAAGATTGTACAGAGCTCCCAAGAATTATCTTTGCAATTTAAAGTTTTGATGCATTAGATTCTAAGCTGTATACAGAAGACGCCGTTTAACGCGATTGCGGTTAATGTTATCATTCTGAAATTTTATTTAAGATTGTACAGAGCTCCCAAGAATTATCTTTGCACTTTAAAGTTTTAATGCATAAGATTCTAAAACTGTATACAGGAGATGCCGTTTAACGCGATTGCGGTTAATGTTATCATTCTGATATTTTATTTAAGATCTCCCAAGAATTATTTCATTTGATCAGAGCTCCCAAGAATTATTTTTGGAATTTCAAGTGTTAATGCATTAGATTCTAAAGCTGTATACATAAGACGCCGCTTAATGCGATTGCGGCTCATGTTATCATTCGGATATTTTATTTAAGGTTGTACAGAGTTTCCAAGAATTATTTTTACAATTTAAAGTTTTAATGCATTAGATTCTAAAGCTGTATACATAAGACGCCGCTTAATGCGATTGCGGTTAATATTATCATTCGGATATTTTATTTAAGGTTGTACAGAGCTCCCAAGAATTATCTTTGCAATTTAAAGTTTTGATGCATTAGATAGTAAGCTGTATACATAAGATGCCGCTCAACGCGATTGCTGTTAATGTTATCATTCTGATATTCTATTTAAGATTGTACAGAGCTCCCAAGAATTATCTTTGCAATTTAAAATTTTGATGCATTAGATTCTAAGCTGTATACAGAAGACGCCGTTTAACGCGATTGCGGTTAATGTTATCATTCTGAAATTTTATTTAAGATTGTACAGAGCTCCCAAGAATTATCTTTGCAATTTAAACTTTTGATGCATTAGATTCTAAGCTGCATACAGAAGATGCCGTTTAACGCGATTGCGGTTAATGTTATCATTCTGATATTTTATTTAAGATTGTACAGAGCTCCCACGAATCATTTTTACAATTTAAAGTTTTAATGCATTAGATTCTAAACCTGTATACATAAGACGCCGCTTAATGCGATTGCGGTTAATATTATCATTCGGATAGTTTATTTAAAGTTGTACAGAGCTCCCAAGAATTATCTTTGCAATTTAAAGTTTTGATGCAGTTGATACTAAGCTGTATATAGAAGATGCC
Organism: Stegodyphus dumicola; assembly: GCF_044657685.1. Classification (NCBI taxonomy): domain Eukaryota; kingdom Metazoa; phylum Arthropoda; class Arachnida; order Araneae; family Eresidae; genus Stegodyphus; species Stegodyphus dumicola. The sequence continues at coordinate 159,105,069 of NC_140770.1, forward strand.
GTTCAACGCGTTTGCGGTTAATGTTATCATTCTTATATTCTATTTAAGATTGTACAGAGCTCCCAAGAATTATCTTTGCAATTTAAAGTTTTAATGCATAAGATTCTAAAGCTGTATACAGGAGATGCCGTTTAACGCGATTGCGGTTAATGTTATCATTCTGATATTTTATTTAAGATCTCCCAAGAATTATTTCATTTGATCAGAGCTCCCAAGAATTATTTTTGGAATTTCAAGTGTTAATGCATTAGATTCTAAAGCTGTATACATAAGACGCCGCTTAATGCGATTGCGGCTCATGTTATCATTCGGATATTTTATTTAAGGTTGTACAGAGCTTCCAAGAATTATTTTTACAATTTAAAGTTTTAATGCATTAGATTCTAAAGCTGTATACATAAGACGCCGCTTAATGCGATTGCGGTTAATTTTATCATTCGGATATTTTATTTCAGATTGTACATAGCTCCCAAGAATTATTTTTACAATTTAAAGTTTTAATGCATTAGATTCTAAAGCTGTATACATAAGACGCCGCTTAATGCGATTGCGGTTAATATTATCATTCTTATATTCTATTTAAGCTTGTACAGAGCTCCCAAGAATTATCTTTGCAATTTAAAGTTTTGATGCATTAGATTCTAAGCTGTATACAGAAGGAGCCGTTTAACGCGATTGCGCTTAATATTATCATTCTGAAATTTTTTTTAAGATTGTATAGAGCTCCCAAGAATTATTTTTACAATTTAAAGTTTTCATGCATTAGATTCTAAAGCTGTATACATAAGACGCCGCTTAATGCGATTGCGGTTAATGTTATCATTCGGATATTTTATTTAAGGTTGTACAGAGCTCCCAAGAATTATCTTTGCAATTTAAAGTTTTGATGCATTAGATACTAAGCTGTATACAGAAGATACCGTTCAACGCGTTTGCGGTTAATGTTATCATTCTGAAATTTTATTTAAGATTGTACAGAGCTCCCAAGAATTATCTTTGCAATTTAAACTTTTGATGCATTAGATTCTAAGCTGCATACAGAAGACGCCGTTTAACGCGATTGCGGTTAATGTTATCATTCTGATATTTTATTTAAGATTGTACAGAGCTCCCACGAATTATTTTTACAATTTAAAGTTTTAATACATTAGATTCTAAAGCTGTATACATAAGACGCCGCTTAATGCGATTGCGGTTAATTTTATCATTCTTATATTCTATTTAAGATTGTATAGAGCTCCCAAGAATTATTTTTACAATTTAAAGTTTTAATGCATTAGATTCTAAAGCTGTATACAGGAGATGCCGTTCAACGCGATTGCGGTTAATGTTATCATTCTTATATTCTATTTAAGCTTGTACAGAGCTCCCAAGAATTATCTTTGCAATTTAAAGTTTTCATGCATTAGATTCTAAGCTGTATACAGAAGACGGCGTTTAACGCGATTGCGCTTAATGTTATCATTCTGAAATTTTATTTAAGATTGTACAGAGCTCCCAAGAATTATCTTTGCAATTTAAACTTTTGATGCATTAGATTCTAAGCTGCATACAGAAGACGCCGTTTAACGCGATTGCGGTTAATGTTATCATTCTGATATTTTATTTAAGATTGTACAGAGCTCCCACGAATTATTTTTACAATTTAAAGTTTTAATACATTAGATTCTAAAGCTGTATACATAAGACGCCGCTTAATGCGATTGCGGTTAATTTTATCATTCGAATATTTTATTTAAGGTTGCACAGAGCTCCCAAGAATTATCTTTGCAATTTAAAGTTTTGATGCATTAGATACTGAGCTGTATACAGAAGATGCCGTTCAACGCGTTTGCGGTTAATGTTATCATTCTTATATTCTATTTAAGATTGTACAGAGCTCCCAAGAATTATCTTTGCAATTTAAAGTTTTGATGCATTAGATTCTAAGCTGTATACAGAAGACGCCGTTTAACGCGATTGCGGTTAATGTTATCATTCTGAAATTTTATTTAAGATTTTACAGAGCTCCCAAGAATTATCTTTGCACTTTAAAGTTTTAATGCATAAGATTCTAAAGCTGTATACAGGAGATGCCGTTTAACGCGATTGCGGTTAATGTTATCATTCTGATATTTTATTTAAGATCTCCCAAGAATTATTTCATTTGATCAGAGCTCCCAAGAATTATTTTTGGAATTTCAAGTGTTAATGCATTAGATTCTAAAGCTGTATACATAAGACGCCGCTTAATGCGATTGCGGCTCATGTTATCATTCGGATATTTTATTTAAGGTTGTACAGAGTTTCCAAGAATTATTTTTACAATTTAAAGTTTTAATGCATTAGATTCTAAAGCTGTATACATAAGACGCCACTTAATGCGATTGCGGTTAATATTATCATTCGGATATTTTATTTAAGGTTGTACAGAGCTCCCAAGAATTATCTTTGCAATTTAAAGTTTTGATGCATTAGATAGTAAGCTGTATACATAAGATGCCGCTCAACGCAATTGCTGTTAATGTTATCATTCTTATATTCTATTTAAGATTATACAGAGCTCCCAAGAATTATCTTTGCAATTTAAAATTTTGATGCATTAGATTCTAAGCTGTATACAGAAGACGCCGTTTAACGCGATTGCGGTTAATGTTATCATTCTGAAATTTTATTTAAGATTGTACAGAGCTCCCAAGAATTATCTTTGCAATTTAAACTTTTGATGCATTAGATTCTAAGCTGCATACAGAAGACGCCGTTTAACGCGATTGCGGTTAATGTTATTATTCTGATATTTTATTTAAGATTGTACAGAGCTCCCACGAATCATTTTTACAATTTAAAGTTTTAATGCATTAGATTCTAAAGCTGTATACATAAGACGCCGCTTAATGCGATTGCGGTTAATTTTATCATTCGGATATTTTATTTCAGATTGTACATAGCTACCAAGAATTATTTTTACAATTTAAAGTTTTAATGCATTAGATTCTAAACCTGTATACATAAGACGCCGCTTAATGCGATTGCGGTTAATATTATCATTCGGATATTTTATTTAAAGTTGTACAGAGCTCCCAAGAATTATCTTTGCAATTTAAAGTTTTGATGCATTTGATACTAAGCTGTATACAGAAGATGCCGTTCAACGCGTTTGCGGTTAATGTTATCATTCTTATATTCTATTTAAGATTGTACAGAGCTCCCAAGAATTATCTTTGCAATTTAAAGTTTTAATGCATAAGATTCTAAAGCTGTATACAGGAGATGCCGTTTAACGCGATTGCGGTTAATGTTATCATTCTGATATTTTATTTAAGATCTCCCAAGAATTATTTCATTTGATCACAGCTCCCAAGAATTATTTTTGGAATTTCAAGTGTTAATGCATTAGATTCTAAAGCTGTATACATAAGACGCCGCTTAATGCGATTGCGGCTCATGTTATCATTCGGATATTTTATTTAAGGTTGTACAGAGCTTCCAAGAATTATTTTTACAATTTAAAGTTTTAATGCATTAGATTCTAAATCTGTATACATAAGACGCCGCTTAATGCGATTGCGGTTAATTTTATCATTCGGATATTTTATTTCAGATTGTACATAGCTCCCAAGAATTATTTTTACAATTTAAAGTTTTAATGCATTAGATTCTAAAGCTGTATACATAAGACGCCACTTAATACGATTGCGGTTAATATTATCATTCGGATATTTTTTTTAAGGTTGTACAGAGCTCCCAAGAGTTAGCTTTACAATTTAAAGTTTTGATGCATTAGATTCTAAGCTGTATACAGAAGACGCCGTTTAACGCGATTGCGGTTAATATTATCATTCTGAAATTTTATTTAAGATTGTACAGAGCTCCCAAGAATTATCTTTGCAATTTAAACTTTTGATGCATTAGATTCTAAGCTGTATACAGAAGACGCCGTTTAACGCGATTGCGGTTAATATTATCATTCTGAAATTTTATTTAAGATTGTACAGAGCTCCCAAGAATTATCTTTGCAATTTAAACTTTTGATGCATTAGATTCTAAGCTGTATACAGAAGACGCCGTTTAACGCGATTGCGGTTAATGTTATCATTCTGAAATTTTATTTAAGATTGTACAGAGCTCCCAAGAATTATCTTTGCAATTTAAACTTTTGATGCATTAGATACTAAGCTGTATACAGAAGATGCCGTTAAACGCGTTTGCGGTTAATGTTATCATTCTTATATTCTATTTAAGATTGTACAGAGCTCCCAAGAATTATCTTTGCAATTTAAAGTTTTGATGCATTAGATTCTAAGCTGTATACAGAAGACGCCGTTTAACGCGATTGCGGTTAATGTTATCATTCTGAAATTTTATTTAAGATTGTACAGAGCTCCCAAGAATTATCTTTGCACTTTAAAGTTTTAATGCATTAGATTCTAAAGCTGTATACAGGAGATGCCGTTTAACGCGATTGCGGTTAATGTTATCATTCTGATATTTTATTTAAGATCTCCCAAGAATTATTTCATTTGATCAGAGCTCCCAAGAATTATTTTTGGAATTTCAAGTTTTAATGCATTAGATTCTAAAGCTGTATACATAAGACGCCGCTTAATGCGATTGCGGCTCATGTTATCATTCGGATATTTTATTTAAGGTTGTACAGAGCTTCCAAGAATTATTTTTACAATTTAAAGTTTTAATGCATTAGATTCTAAAGCTGTATACATAAGACGCCGCTTAATGCGATTGCGGTTAATGTTATGATTCTGATATTTTATTTAAGATCTCCCAAGAATTATTTCATTTGATCAGAGCTCCCAAGAATTATTTTTACAATTTAAAGTTTTAATGCATTAGATTCTAAATCTGTATACATAAGACGCCGCTTAATGCGATTGCGGTTAATTTTATCATTCGGATATTTTATTTCAGATTGTACATAGCTCCCAAGAATTATTTTTACAATTTAAAGTTTTAATGCATTAGATTATAAAGCTGTATACATAAGACGCCGCTTAATGCGATTGCGGTTAATATTATCATTCTTATATTCTATTTAAGCTTGTATAGAGCTCCCAAGAATTATCTTTGCAATTTAAAGTTTTGATGCATTAGATTCTAAGCTGTATACAGAAGGAGCCGTTTAACGCGATTGCGCTTAATGTTATCATTCTGAAATTTTTTTTGAGATTGTATAGAGCTCCCAAGAATTATTTTTACAATTTAAAGTTTTCATGCATTAGATTCTAAAGCTGTATACATAAGACGCCGCTTAATGCGATTGCGGTTAATGTTATCATTCGGATATTTTATTTAAGGTTGTACAGAGCTCCCAAGAATTATCTTTGCAATTTAAAGTTTTGATGCATTAGATACTAAGCATTATACAGAAGATGCCGTTCAACGCGTTTGCGGTTAATGTTATCATTCTTATATTCTATTTAAGATTGTATAGAGCTCCCAAGAATTATTTTTACAATTTAAAGTTTTAATGCATTAGATTCTAAAGCTGTATACAGGAGATGCCGTTCAACGCGATTGCGGTTAATGTTACCATTCTTATATTCTATTTAAGCTTGTACAGAGCTCCCAAGAATTATCTTTGCAATTTAAAGTTTTCATGCATTAGATTCTAAGCTGTATACAGAAGACGGCGTTTAACGCGATTGCGCTTAATGTTATCATTCTGAAATTTTATTTAAGATTGTACAGAGCTCCCAAGAATTATCTTTGCAATTTAAACTTTTGATGCATTAGATTCTAAGCTGCATACAGAAGACGCCGTTTAACGCGATTGCGGTTAATGTTATCATTCCGATATTTTATTTAAGGTTGTACAGAGCTCCCAAGAATTATTTTTACAATTTAAAGTTTTAATGCATTAGATTCTAAATCTGTATACATAAGACGCCGCTTAATGCGATTGCGGTTAATTTTATCATTCGGATATTTTTTTAAGGTTGTACAGAGCTCCCAAGAGTTAGCTTTACAATTTAAAGTTTTGATGCATTAGATTCTAAGCTGTATACAGAAGACGCCGTTTAACGCGATTGCGGTTAATGTTATCATTCTGATATTTTATTTAAGATTGTACAGAGCTCCCACGAATTATTTTTACAATTTAAAGTTTTAATACATTAGATTCTAAAGCTGTATACATAAGACGCCGCTTAATGCGATTGCGGTTAATTTTATCATTCGGATATTTTATTTAAGGTTGTACAGAGCTCCCAAGAATTATCTTTGCAATTTAAAGTTTTGATGCATTAGATACTGAGCTGTATACAGAAGATGCCGTTCAACGCGTTTGCGGTTAATGTTATCATTCTTATATTCTATTTAAGATTGTACAGAGATCCCAAGAATTATCTTTGCAATTTAAAGTTTTGATGCATAAGATACTAAGCTGTAGACAGGAGATGCCGTTCAACGCGATTGCGGTTAATGTTATCATTCTTATATTCTATTTAAGCTTGTACAGAGCTCCCAAGAATTATCTTTGCAATTTAAAGTTTTCATGCATTAGATTCTAAGCTGTATACAGAAGACGAAGTTTAACGCGATTGCGCTTAATGTTATCATTCTGAAATTCTATTTAAGATTGTACAGAGCTCCCAAGAATTTTCTTTGCAATTTAAACTTTTGATGCATTAGATACTAAGCTGCATACAGAAGACGCCGTTTAACGCGATTGCGGTTAATGTTATGATTCGGATATTTTATTTAAGGTTGTACAGAGCTCCCAAGAATTATTTTTACAATTTAAAGTTTTAATGCATTAGATTCTAAAGCTGTATACAGGAGATGCCGTTCAACGCGATTGCGGTTAATGTTATCATTCTTATATTCTATTTAAGCTTGTACAGAGCTCCCAAGAATTATCTTTGCAATTTAAAGTTTTGATGCATTAGATTCTAAGCTGTATACAGAAGGAGCCGTTTAACGCGATTGCGCTTAATGTTATCATTCTGAAATTTTTTTTAAGATTCTATAGAGCTCCCAAGAATTATTTTTACAATTTAAAGTTTTCATGCATTAGATTCTAAAGCTGTATACATAAGACGCCGCTTAATGCGATTGCGGTTAATGTTATCATTCGGATATTTTATTTAAGGTTGTACAGAGCTCCCAAGAATTATCTTTGCAATTTAAAGTTTTAATGCATTAGATAGTAAGCTGTATACATAAGATGCCGCTCAACGCGTTTGCGGTTAATGTTATCATTCTTATATTCTATTTAAGATTGTACAGAGCTCCCAAGAATTATCTTTGCAATTTAAAGTTTTGATGCATTAGATTCTAAGCTGCATACAGAAGACGCCGTTTAACGCGATTGCGGTTAATGTTGTCATTCTGATATTTTATTTAAGATTGTACAGAGCTCCCACGAATCATTTTTACAATTTAAAGTTTTAATGCATTAGATTCTAAAGCTGTATACATAAGACGCCGCTTAATGCGATTGCGGTTAATTTTATCATTCGGATATTTTATTTCAGATTGTACATAGCTACCAAGAATTATTTTTACAATTTAAAGTTTTAATGCATTAGATTCTAAAGCTGTATACATAAGACGCCGCTTAATGCGATTGCGGTTAGTATTATCATTCGGATATTTTATTTAAAGTTGTACAGAGCTCCCAAGAATTATCTTTGCAATTTAAAGTTTTGATGCATTAGATACTAAGCTGTATACAGAAGATGCCGTTCAAAGCGTTTGCGGTTAATGTTATCATTCTTATATTCTATTTAAGATTGTACAGAGCTCCCAAGAATTATCTTTGCAATTTAAAGTTTTGATGCATTAGATTCTAAGCTGTATACAGAAGACGCCGTTTAACGCGATTGCGGTTAATGTTATCATTCTGAAATTTTATTTAAGATTGTACAGAGCTCCCAAGAATTATCTTTGCACTTTAAAGTTTTAATGCATAAGATTCTAAAGCTGCATACAGAAGACGCCGTTTAACGCGATTGCGGTGAATATTATCATTCGGATATTTTATTTAAAGTTGTACAGAGCTCCCAAGAATTATCTTTGCAATTTAAAGTTTTGATGCATTAGATACTAAGCTGTATACAGAAAATGCCGTTCAACGCGTTTGCGGTTAATGTTATCATTCTTATATTCTATTTAAGATTGTACAGAGCTCCCAAGAATTATCTTTGCAATTGAAAGTTTTGATGCATTAGATTCTAAGCTGTATACAGAAGACGCCGTTTAACGCGATTGCGGTTAATGTTATCATTCTGAAATTTTATTTAAGATTGTACAGAGCTCCCAAGAATTATCTTTGCACTTTAATTTTTAATGCATTAGATTCTAAAGCTGTATACAGGAGATGCCGTTTAACGCGATTGCGGTTAATGTTATCATTCTGATATTTTATTTAAGATCTCCCAAGAATTATTTCATTTGATCAGCGCTCCCAAGAATTATTTCATTTGATCAGCGCTCCCAAGAATTATTTTTACAATTTAAAGTTTTAATGCATTAGATTCTAAATCTGTATACATAAGACGCCGCTTAATGCGATTGCGGTTAATTTTATCATTCGGATATTTTATTTCAGATTGTACATAGCTCCCAAGAATTATTTTTACAATTTAAAGTTTTAATGCATTAGATTCTAAAGCTGTATACATAAGACGCCGCTTAATGCGATTGCGGCTCATGTTATCATTCGGATATTTTATTTAAGGTTGTACAGAGCTTCCAAGAATTATTTTTACAATTTAAAGTTTTAATGCATTAGATTCTAAAGCTGTATACATAAGACGCCGCTTAATGCGATTGCGGTTAATATTATCATTCGGATATTTTTTAAAGTTGTACAGAGCTCCCAAGAATTATCTTTGCAATTTAAAGTTTTGATGCATTAGATACTAAGCTGTATACAGAAGATGCCGTTCAACGCGTTTGCGATTAATGTTATCATTCTTATATTCTATTTAAGATTGTATAGAGCTCCCAAGAATTATTTTTACAATTTAAAGTTTTAATGCATTAGATTCTAAAGTTGTATACAGGAGATGCCGTTTAACGCGAATGCGGTTAATGTTATCATTCTGATATTTTATTTAAGATCTCCCAAGAATTATTTCGTTTGATCAGAGCTCCCAAGAATTATTTTTACAATTTAAAGTTTTAATGCATTAGATTCTAAATCTGTATACATAAGACGCCGCTTAATGCGATTGCGGTTAATTTTATCATTCGGATATTTTATTTCAGATTGTACATAGCTCCCAAGAATTATTTTTACAATTTAAAGTTTTAATGCATTAGATTCTAAAGCTGTATACATAAGACGCCGCTTAATGCGATTGCGGCTCATGTTATCATTCGGATATTTTATTTAAGGTTGTACAGAGCTTCCAAGAATTATTTTTACAATTTAAAGTTTTAATGCATTAGATTCTAAAGCTGTATACATAAGACGCCGCTTAATGCGATTGCGGTTAATTTTATCATTCGGATATTTTATTTAAGGTTGTACAGAGCTCCCAAGAATTATCTTTGCAATTTAAAGTTTTGATGCATTAGATAGTCAGCTGTATACATAAGATGCCGCTCAACGCGATTGCTGTTAATGTTATCATTCTTATATTCTATTTAAGATTGTACAGAGCTCCCAAGAATTATCTTTGCAATTTAAAGTTTTGATGCATTAGATTCTAAGCTGTATACAGAAGACGCCGTTTAACGCGATTGCGGTTAATGTTATCATTCTGAAATTTTATTTAAGATTGTACAGAGCTCCCAAGAATTATCTTTGCAATTTAAACTTTTGATGCATTAGATTCTAAGCTGCATACAGAAGACGCCGTTTAACGCGATTGCGATTAATGTTATCATTCTGATATTTTATTTAAGATTGTACAGAGCTCCCACGAATTATTTTTACAATTTAAAGTTTTAATGCATAAGATACTAAAGCTGTATACATAAGACGCCGCTTAATGCGATTGCGGTTAATTTTATCATTCGGATATTTTATTTAAGGTTGTACAGAGCTCCCAAGAATTATCTTTGCAATTTAAAGTTTTGATGCATTAGATACTAAGCTGTACACAGAAGATGCCGTTCAACGCGTTTGCGGTTAATGTTATCATTCTTATATTCTATTTAAGATTGTACAGAGCTCCCAAGAATTATCTTTGCAATTTAAACTTTTGATGCATTAGATTCTAAGCTGTATACTGAAGACGCCGTTTAACGCGATTGCGGTTAATGTTATCATTCTGAAATTTTATTTAAGATTGTACAGAGCTCCCAAGAATTATCTTTGCAATTTAAACTTTTGATGCATTAGATTCTAAGCTGCATACAGAAGACGCCGTTTAACGCGATTGCGGTGAATATTATCATTCGGATATTTTATTTAAAGTTGTACAGAGCTCCCAAGAATTATCTTTGCAATTTAAAGTTTTGATGCATTAGATACTAAGCTGTATACAGAAAATGCCGTTCAACGCGTTTGCGGTTAATGTTATCATTCTTATATTCTATTTAAGATTGTACAGAGCTCCCAAGAATTATCTTTGCAATTGAAAGTTTTGATGCATTAGATTCTAAGCTGTATACAGAAGACGCCGTTTAACGCGATTGCGGTTAATGTTATCATTCTGAAATTTTATTTAAGATTGTACAGAGCTCCCAAGAATTATCTTTGCACTTTAATTTTTTAATGCATTAGATTCTAAAGCTGTATACAGGAGATGCCGTTTAACGCGATTGCGGTTAATGTTATCATTCTGATATTTTATTTAAGATCTCCCAAGAATTATTTCATTTGATCAGAGCTCCCAAGAATTATTTTTACAATTTAAAGTTTTAATGCATTAGATTCTAAATCTGTATACATAAGACGCCGCTTAATGCGATTGCGGTTAATTTTATTATTCGGATATTTTATTTCAGATTGTACATAGCTCCCAAGAATTATTTTTACAATTTAAAGTTTTAATGCATTAGATTCTAAAGCTGTATACATAAGACGCCGCTTAATGCGATTGCGGCTCATGTTATCATTCGGATATTTTATTTAAGGTTGTACAGAGCTCCCAAGAATTATCTTTGCAATTTAAAGTTTTGATGCATTAGATACTAAACTGTATACAGATGATGCCGTTCAACGCGTTTGCGGTTAATGTTATAATTCTTATATTCTATTTAAGATGCATTAGATACTAAGCTGTATACAGAAGATGCCGTTCAACGCGTTTGCGGTTAATGTTAGCATTCTTATATTCTATTTAAGATTGTATAGAGCTCCCAAGAATTATTTTTACAATTTAAAGTTTTAATGCATTAGATTCTAAAGCTGTATACAGGAGATGCCGTTCAACGCGATTGCGGTTAATGTTATCATTCTTATATTCTATTTAAGCTTGTACAGAGCTCCCAAGAAATATCTTTGCAATTTAAAGTTTTCATGCATTAGATTCTAAGCTGTATACAGAAGACGGCGTTTAACGCGATTGCGCTTAATGTTATCATTCTGAAATTTTATTTAAGATTGTACAGAGCTCCCAAGAATTATCTTTGCAATTTAAACTTTTGATGCATTAGATTCTAAGCTGCATCAGAAGACGCCGTTTAACGGGATTGCGGTTAATGTTATCATTCTGATATTTTATTTAAGATTGTACAGAGCTCCCACGAATTATTTTTACAATTTAAAGTTTTAATACATTAGATTCTAAAGCTGTATACATAAGACGCCGCTTAATGCGATTGCGGTTAATTTTATCATTCGGATATTTTATTTAAGGTTGTACAGAGCTCCCAAGAATTATCTTTGCAATTTAAAGTTTTGATGCATTAGATACTGAGCTGTATACAGAAGATGCCGTTCAACGCGTTTGCGGTTAATGTTATCATTCTTATATTCTATTTAAGATTGTACAGAGATCCCAAGAATTATCTTTGCAATTTAAAGTTTTGATGCATTAGATACTAAGCTGTATACAGGAGATGCCGTTCAACGCGATTGCGGTTAATGTTATCATTCTTATATTCTATTTAAGCTTGTACAGAGCTCCCAAGAATTATCTTTGCAATTTAAAGTTTTCATGCATTAGATCCTAAGCTGTATACAGAAGACGAAGTTTAACGCGATTGCGCTTAATGTTATCATTCTGAAATTTTATTTAAGATTGTACAGAGCTCCCAAGAATTATCTTTGCAATTTAAACTTTTGATGCATTAGATTCTAAGCTGCATACAGAAGACGCCGTTTAACGCGATTGCGGTTAATGTTATCATTCGGATATTTTATTTAAGGTTGTACAGAGCTCCCAAGAATTATTTTTACAATTTAAAGTTTTAATGCATTAGATTCTAAATCTGTATACATAAGACGCCGCTTAATGCGATTACGGTTAATGTTATCATTCGGATATTTATTTAAGGTTGTACAGATCTCCCAAGAATTATCTTTACATTTTAAAGTTTTAATGCATTAGATTCTAAGCCGTATTAGATTCTAAGCCGTACAGGAGATGCCGTTTAACGCGATTGCGGTTAATGTTATCATTCTGATATTTTATTTAAGATCTCCCAAGGATTATTTCATTTGATCTGAGCTCCCAAGAATTATTTTTACAATTTAAAGTTTTAATGCATTAGATTCTAAATCTGTATACATAAGACGCCGCTTAATGCGATTGCGGTTAATTTTATTATTCGGATATTTTATTTCAGATTGTACATAGCTCCCAAGAATTATTTTTACAATTTAAAGTTTTAATGCATTAGATTCTAAAGCTGTATACATAAGACGCCGCTTAATGCGATTGCGGCTCATGTTATCATTCGGATATTTTATTTAAGGTTGTACAGAGCTCCCAAGAATTATCTTTGCAATTTAAAGTTTTGATGCATTAGATACTAAACTGTATACAGATGATGCCGTTCAACGCGTTTGCGGTTAATGTTATAATTCTTATATTCTATTTAAGATTGTATAGATCTCCCAAGAATTATTTTTACAATTTAAAGTTTTAATGCATTAGATTCTAAAGCTGTTTACAGGAGATGCCGTTTAACGCGATTGCGGTTAATGTTATCATTCTGATATTTTATTTAAGATCTCCCAAGAATTATTTCATTTGATCAGAGCTCCCAAGAATTATTTTTACAATTTAAAGTTTTAATGCATTAGATTCTAAATCTGTATACAAAAGACGCCGCTTAATGCGATTGCGGTTAATTTTATCATTCGGATATTTTATTTCAGATTGTACAGAGCTCCCAAGAATTATCTTTGCAATTTAAAGTTTTGATGCATTAGATACAAAGCTGTATACAGAAGATGCCGTTCAACGCGTTTGCGGTTAATGTTATCATTCTTATATTCTATTTAATATTGTATAGAGCTCCCAAGAATTATTTTTACAATTTAAAGTTTTAATGCATTAGATTCTAAAGCTGTATACAGGAGATGCCGTTTAACGCGATTGCGGTTAATTTTATCATTCGGATATTTTATTTAAGATTGTACAGAGCTCCCAGGAATTATTTTTACAATTTAAAAATTTCATACATTAGATTCTAAAGCTGTATACATAAGACGCCGCTTAATGCGATTGCGGGTAATTTTATCATTCGGATATTTTATTTCAGATTGTACAGAGCTCCCAAGAATTATCTTTGCAATTTAAAGTTTTGATGCATTAGATACAAAGCTGTATACAGAAGATGCCGTTCAACGCGATTGCGGTTAATGTTATCATTCTGAAATTTTATTTAAGATTGTACAGAGCTCCCAAGAATTATCTTTGCAATTTAAACTTTTGATGCATTAGATTCTAAGCTGCATACAGAAGACGCCGTTTAACGCGATTGCGGTTAATTTTATCATTCGGATATTTTATTTAAGATTGTACAGAGCTCCCAGGAATTATTTTTACAATTTAAAAATTTCATACATTAGATTCTAAAGCTGTATACATAAGACGCCGCTTAATGCGATTGCGGGTAATTTTATCATTCGCATATTTTATTTAAGGTTGTACAGAGCTCCCAAGAATTATTTTTACAATTTAAAGTTTAATGCATTAGATTCTAAATCTGTATACATAAGACGCCGCTTAATGCGATTGCGGTTAATTTTCTCATTCGGATATTTTATTTCAGATTGTACATAGCTCCCAAGAATTATTTTTACAATTTAAAGTTTTAATGCATTAGATTCTAAAGCTGTATACATAAGACGCCACTTAATACGATTGCGGTTAATATTATTGCGCACGTGACTTTAACCGCACGTGACTTTAATATTTTTTTTAAGGTTGTACAGAGCTCCCAAGATTTAGCTTTACAATTTAAAGTTTTGATGCATTAGATTCTAAGCTGTATACAGAAGACGCCGTTTAACGCGATTGCGGTTAATGTTATCATTCTGAAATTTTTTTTCAGATTGTATAGAAATCCCAAGAATTATTTTTACAATTTAAAGTTTTCATGCATTAGATTCTAAAGCTGTATACATAAGACGCCGCTTAATGCGATTGCGGTTAATGTTATCATTCGGATATTTTATTTAAAGTTGTACAGAGCTCCCAAGAATTATCTTTGCAATTTAAAGTTTTGATGCATTAGATACTAAGCTGTATACAGAAGATGCCGTTCAACGCGTTTGCGGTTAATGTTAGCATTCTTATATTCTATTTAAGATTGTATAGAGCTCCCAAGAATTATTTTTACAATTTAAAGTTTTAATGCATTAGATTCTAAAGCTGTATACAGGAGATGCCGTTCAACGCGATTGCGGTTAATGTTATCATTCTTATATTCTATTTAAGCTTGTACAGAGCTCCCAAGAAATATCTTTGCAATTTAAAGTTTTCATGCATTAGATTCTAAGCTGTATACAGAAGACGGCGTTTAACGCGATTGCGCTTAATGTTATCATTCTGAAATTTTATTTAAGATTGTACAGAGCTCCCAAGAATTATCTTTGCAATTTAAACTTTTGATGCATTAGATTCTAAGCTGCATCAGAAGACGCCGTTTAACGGGATTGCGGTTAATGTTATCATTCTGATATTTTATTTAAGATTGTACAGAGCTCCCACGAATTATTTTTACAATTTAAAGTTTTAATACATTAGATTCTAAAGCTGTATACATAAGACGCCGCTTAATGCGATTGCGGTTAATTTTATCATTCGGATATTTTATTTAAGGTTGTACAGAGCTCCCAAGAATTATCTTTGCAATTTAAAGTTTTGATGCATTAGATACTGAGCTGTATACAGAAGATGCCGTTCAACGCGTTTGCGGTTAATGTTATCATTCTTATATTCTATTTAAGATTGTACAGAGATCCCAAGAATTATCTTTGCAATTTAAAGTTTTGATGCATTAGATACTAAGCTGTATACAGGAGATGCCGTTCAACGCGATTGCGGTTAATGTTATCATTCTTATATTCTATTTAAGCTTGTACAGAGCTCCCAAGAATTATCTTTGCAATTTAAAGTTTTCATGCATTAGATCCTAAGCTGTATACAGAAGACGAAGTTTAACGCGATTGCGCTTAATGTTATCATTCTGAAATTTTATTTAAGATTGTACAGAGCTCCCAAGAATTATCTTTGCAATTTAAACTTTTGATGCATTAGATTCTAAGCTGCATACAGAAGACGCCGTTTAACGCGATTGCGGTGAATATTATCATTCGGATATTTTATTTAAGGTTGTACAGAGCTCCCAAGAATTATTTTTACAATTTAAAGTTTTAATGCATTAGATTCTAAATCTGTATACATAAGACGCCGCTTAATGCGATTACGGTTAATGTTATCATTCGGATATTTATTTAAGGTTGTACAGATCTCCCAAGAATTATCTTTACATTTTAAAGTTTTAATGCATTAGATTCTAAGCCGTATATAGAAGAGGCCGTTTAACGGGATTGCGGTTAATGTTATCATTCTGAAATTTTTTTTAAGATTGTACAGAGCTCCCAAGAATTATCTTTGCACTTTAAAGTTTTAATGCATTAGATTCTAAAGCTGTATACAGGAGATGCCGTTTAACGCGATTGCGGTTAATGTTATCATTCTGATATTTTATTTAAGATCTCCCAAGAATTATTTCATTTGATCTGAGCTCCCAAGAATTATTTTTACAATTTAAAGTTTTAATGCATTAGATTCTAAATCTGTATACATAAGACGCCGCTTAATGCGATTGCGGTTAATTTTATTATTCGGATATTTTATTTCAGATTGTACATAGCTCCCAAGAATTATTTTTACAATTTAAAGTTTTAATGCATTAGATTCTAAAGCTGTATACATAAGACGCCGCTTAATGCGATTGCGGCTCATGTTATCATTCGGATATTTTATTTAAGGTTGTACAGAGCTCCCAAGAATTATCTTTGCAATTTAAAGTTTTGATGCATTAGATACTAAACTGTATACAGATGATGCCGTTCAACGCGTTTGCGGTTAATGTTATAATTCTTATATTCTATTTAAGATTGTATAGATCTCCCAAGAATTATTTTTACAATTTAAAGTTTTAATGCATTAGATTCTAAAGCTGTTTACAGGAGATGCCGTTTAACGCGATTGCGGTTAATGTTATCATTCTGATATTTTATTTAAGATCTCCCAAGAATTATTTCATTTGATCAGAGCTCCCAAGAATTATTTTTACAATTTAAAGTTTTAATGCATTAGATTCTAAATCTGTATACATAAGACGCCGCTTAATGCGATTGCGGTTTATTTTATCATTCGGATATTTTATTTCAGATTGTACAGAGCTCCCAAGAATTATCTTTGCAATTTAAAGTTTTGATGCATTAGATACAAAGCTGTATACAGAAGATGCCGTTCAACGCGTTTGCGGTTAATGTTATCATTCTTATATTCTATTTAATATTGTATAGAGCTCCCAAGAATTATTTTTACAATTTAAAGTTTTAATGCATTAGATTCTAAAGCTGTATACAGGAGATGCCGTTTAACGCGATTGCGGTTAATTTTATCATTCGGATATTTTATTTAAGATTGTACAGAGCTCCCAGGAATTATTTTTACAATTTAAAAATTTCATACATTAGATTCTAAAGCTGTATACATAAGACGCCGCTTAATGCGATTGCGGGTAATTTTATCATTCGGATATTTTATTTCAGATTGTACAGAGCTCCCAAGAATTATCTTTGCAATTTAAAGTTTTGATGCATTAGATACAAAGCTGTATACAGAAGATGCCGTTCAACGCGATTGCGGTTAATGTTATCATTCTGAAATTTTATTTAAGATTGTACAGAGCTCCCAAGAATTATCTTTGCAATTTAAACTTTTGATGCATTAGATTCTAAGCTGCATACAGAAGACGCCGTTTAACGCGATTGCGGTTAATTTTATCATTCGGATATTTTATTTAAGATTGTACAGAGCTCCCAGGAATTATTTTTACAATTTAAAAATTTCATACATTAGATTCTAAAGCTGTATACATAAGACGCCGCTTAATGCGATTGCGGGTAATTTTATCATTCGCATATTTTATTTAAGGTTGTACAGAGCTCCCAAGAATTATTTTTACAATTTAAAGTTTAATGCATTAGATTCTAAATCTGTATACATAAGACGCCGCTTAATGCGATTGCGGTTAATTTTCTCATTCGGATATTTTATTTCGGATTGTACATAGCTCCCAAGAATTATTTTTACAATTTAAAGTTTTAATGCATTAGATTCTAAAGCTGTATACATAAGACGCCACTTAATACGATTGCGGTTAATATTATCATTCGGATATTTTTTTAAGGTTGTACAGAGCTCCCAAGATTTAGCTTTACAATTTAAAGTTTTGATGCATTAGATTCTAAGCTGTATACAGAAAACGCCGTTTAACGCGATTGCGGTTAATGTTATCATTCTGAAATTTTTTTTCAGATTGTATAGAAATCCCAAGAATTATTTTTACAATTTAAAGTTTTCATGCATTAGATTCTAAAGCTGTATACATAAGACGCCGCTTAATGCGATTGCGGTTAATGTTATCATTCGGATATTTTATTTAAAGTTGTACAGAGCTCCCAAGAATTATCTTTGCAATTTAAAGTTTTGATGCATTAGATACTAAGCTGTATACAGAAGATGCCGTTCAACGCGTTTGCGGTTAATGTTAGCATTCTTATATTCTATTTAAGATTGTATAGAGCTCCCAAGAATTATTTTTACAATTTAAAGTTTTAATGCATTAGATTCTAAAGCTGTATACAGGAGATGCCGTTCAACGCGATTGCGGTTAATGTTATCATTCTTATATTCTATTTAAGCTTGTACAGAGCTCCCAAGAAATATCTTTGCAATTTAAAGTTTTCATGCATTAGATTCTAAGCTGTATACAGAAGACGGCGTTTAACGCGATTGCGCTTAATGTTATCATTCTGAAATTTTATTTAAGATTGTACAGAGCTCCCAAGAATTATCTTTGCAATTTAAACTTTTGATGCATTAGATTCTAAGCTGCATCAGAAGACGCCGTTTAACGGGATTGCGGTTAATGTTATCATTCTGATATTTTATTTAAGATTGTACAGAGCTCCCACGAATTATTTTTACAATTTAAAGTTTTAATACATTAGATTCTAAAGCTGTATACATAAGACGCCGCTTAATGCGATTGCGGTTAATTTTATCATTCGGATATTTTATTTAAGGTTGTACAGAGCTCCCAAGAATTATCTTTGCAATTTAAAGTTTTGATGCATTAGATACTGAGCTGTATACAGAAGATGCCGTTCAACGCGTTTGCGGTTAATGTTATCATTCTTATATTCTATTTAAGATTGTACAGAGATCCCAAGAATTATCTTTGCAATTTAAAGTTTTGATGCATTAGATACTAAGCTGTATACAGGAGATGCCGTTCAACGCGATTGCGGTTAATGTTATCATTCTTATATTCTATTTAAGCTTGTACAGAGCTCCCAAGAATTATCTTTGCAATTTAAAGTTTTCATGCATTAGATCCTAAGCTGTATACAGAAGACGAAGTTTAACGCGATTGCGCTTAATGTTATCATTCTGAAATTTTATTTAAGATTGTACAGAGCTCCCAAGAATTATCTTTGCAATTTAAACTTTTGATGCATTAGATTCTAAGCTGCATACAGAAGACGCCGTTTAACGCGATTGCGGTTAATGTTATCATTCGGATATTTTATTTAAGGTTGTACAGAGCTCCCAAGAATTATTTTTACAATTTAAAGTTTTAATGCATTAGATTCTAAATCTGTATACATAAGACGCCGCTTAATGCGATTGCGGTTAATTTTATCATTCGGATATTTTTTTAAGGTTGTACAGAGCTCCCAAGAGTTAGCTTTACAATTTAAAGTTTTGATGCATTAGATTCTAAGCTGTATACAGAAGACGCCGTTTAACGCGATTGCGGTTAATGTTATCATTCTGAAATTTTTTTTAAGATTGTATAGAGCTCCCAAGAATTATTTTTACAATTTAAAGTTTTAATGCATTAGATTCTAAAGCTGTATACAGGAGATGCCGTTCAACGCGATTGCGGTTAATGTTATCATTCTTATATTCTATTTAAGCTTGTACAGAGCTCCCAAGAATTATCTTTGCAATTTAAAGTTTTGATGCATTAGATTCTAAGCTGTATACAGAAGGAGCCGTTTAACGCGATTTCGCTTAATGTTATCATTCTGAAATTTTTTTTAAGATTCTATAGAGCTCCCAAGAATTATTTTTACAATTTAAAGTTTTCATGCATTAGATTCTAAAGCTGTATACATAAGACGCCGCTTAATGCGATTGCGGTTAATGTTATCATTCGGATATTTTATTTAAGGTTGTACAGAGCTCCCAAGAATTATCTTTGCAATTTAAAGTTTTAATGCATTAGATTCTAAGCTGTATACAGAAGGTGCCGTTTAACGCGATTGCGGTTAATGTTATCATTCTGATATTTTATTTAAGATTGTACAGAGTTCCGAAGAATTATTTTTACAATTTAAAGTTTTAATGCATTAGATTCTAAAGCTGTATACATAAGACGCCGCTTAATGCGATTGCGGTTAATATTATCATTCCGATATTTTATTTAAGTTTGTACAGAGCTCCCAAGAATTATCTTTGCAATTTAAAGTTTTGATGCATTAGATAGTAAGCTGTATACATAAGATGCCGTTCAACGCGTTTGCGGTTAATGTTATCATTCTTATATTCTATTTAAGATTGTACAGAGCTCCCAAGAATTATCTTTGCAATTTAAAGTTTTGATGCATTAGATTCTAAGCTGTATACAGAAGACGCCTTTTAACGCGATTGCGGTTAATGTTATCATTCTGAAATTTTATTTAAGATTGTACAGAGCTCCCAAGAATTATCTTTGCACTTTAAAGTTTTAATGCATAAGATTCTAAAGCTGTATACAGGAGATGCCGTTTAACGCGATTGCGGTTAATGTTATCATTCTGATATTTTATTTAAGATCTCCCAAGAATTATTTCATTTGATCAGAGCTCCCAAGAATTATTTTTGGAATTTCAAGTGTTAATGCATTAGATTCTAAAGCTGTATACATAAGACGCCGCTTAATGCGATTGCGGCTCATGTTATCATTCGGATATTTTATTTAAGGTTGTACAGAGCTTCCAAGAATTATTTTTACAATTTAAAGTTTTAATGCATTAGATTCTAAAGCTGTATACATAAGACGCCGCTTAATGCGATTGCGGTTAATATTATCATTCGGATATTTTATTTAAGGTTGTACAGAGCTCCCAAGAATTATCTTTGCAATTTAAAGTTTTGATGCATTAGATACTAAGCTGTATACAGAAGATGCCGTTCAACGCGTTTGCGGTTAATGTTATCATTCTTATATTCTATTTAAGATTGTATAGAGCTCCCAAGAATTATTTTTACAATTTAAAGTTTTAATGCATTAGATTCTAAAGCTGTATACAGGAGATGCCGTTTAACGCGATTGCGGTTAATGTTATCATTCGGATATTTTATTTCAGATTGTACATAGCTCCCAAGAATTATTTTTACAATTTAAAGTTTTAATGCATTAGATTCTAAAGCTGTATACATAAGACGCCGATTAATGCGATTGCGGTTAATATTATCATTCGGATATTTTATTTAAGGTTGTACAGAGCTCCCAAGAATTATCTTCGCAATTTAAAGTTTTGATGCATTAGATACTAAGCTGTATACAGAAGATGCCGTTCAACGCGTTTGCGGTTAATGTTATCATTCTTATATTCTATTTAAGATTGTATAGAGCTCCCAAGAATTATTTTTACAATTTAAAGTTTTAATGCATTAGATTCTAAAGCTGTATACAGGAGATGCCGTTCAACGCGATTGCGGTTAATGTTATCATTCTTATATTCTATTTAAGCTTGTACAGAGCTCCCAAGAATTATCTTTGCAATTTAAAGTTTTCATGCATTAGATTCTAAGCTGTATACAGAAGACGCCGTTTAACGCGATTGCGCTTAATGTTATCATTCTGAAATTTTATTTAAGATTGTACAGAGCTCCCAAGATCTATCTTTGCAATTTAAACTTTTGATGCATTACATTCTAAGCTGCATACAGAAGACGCCGTTTAACGCGATTGCGGTCAATGTTATCATTCTGATATTTTATTTAAGATTGTACAGAGCTCCCACGAATTATTTTTACAGTTTAAAGTTTTAATACATTAGGTTCTAAAGCTGTATACATAAGACGCCGCTTAATGCGATTGCGGTTAATTTTATCATTCGGATATTTTATTTAAGGTTGTACAGAGCTCCCAGGAATTATCTTTGAATTTTAAAAATTTTTATGCATTAGATTCTAAGCTGTATACAGAAGACGCCGTTTAACGCGATTGCGGTTAATGTTATCATTCTGAAATTTTATTTAAGATTGTACACAGCTCCCAAGAATTATCTTTGCAATTTAAACTTTTGATGCATTAGATTCTAAGCTGCATACAGAAGACGCCGTTTAACGCGATTGCGGTTAATTTTATCATTCGGATATTTTATTTAAGGTTGTACAGAGCTCCCAAGAATTATCTTTGCAATTTAAAGTTTTAATGCATTAGATTGTAAATCTGTATACATAAGACGCCGCTTAATGCGATTGCGGTTAATTTTATCATTCGGATATTTTATTTCAGATTGTACATAGCTCCCAAGAATTATTTTTACAATTTAAAGTTTTAATGCATTAGATTCTAAATCTGTATACATAAGACGCCGCTTAATGCGATTGCGGTTAATTTTATCATTCGGATATTTTATTTCAGATTGTACATAGCTCCCAAGAATTATTTTTACAATTTAAAGTTTTAATGCATTAGATTCTAAAGCTGTATACATAAGACGCCGCTTAATGCGATTGCGGCTCATGTTATCATTCGGATATTTTATTTAAGGTTGTACAGAGCTTCCAAGAATTATTTTTACAATTTAAAGTTTTAATGCATTAGATTCTAAAGCTGTATACATAAGACGCCGCTTAATGCGATTGCGGTTAATGTTATCATTCTTATATTCTATTTAAGCTTGTACAGAGCTCCCAAGAATTATCTTTGCAATTTAAAGTTTTGATGCATTAGATTCTAAGCTGTATACAGAAGGAGCCGTTTAACGCGATTGCGCTTAATGTTATCATTCTGAAATTTTTTTTAAGATTCTATAGAGCTCCCAAGAATTATTTTTACAATTTAAAGTTTTCATGCATTAGATTCTAAAGCTGTATACCTAAGACGCCGCTTAATGCGATTGCGGTTAATGTTATCATTCGGATATTTTATTTAAGGTTGTACAGAGCTCCCAAGAATTATCTTTGCAATTTAAAGTTTTAATGCATTAGATTCTAAGCTGTATACAGAAGGTGCCGTTTAACGCGATTGCGGTTAATGTTATCATTCTGATATTTTATTTAAGATTGTACAGAGTTCCGAAGAATTATTTTTACAATTTAAAGTTTTAATGCATTAGATTCTAAAGCTGTATACATAAGACGCCGCTTAATGCGATTGCGGTTAATATTATCATTCCGATATTTTATTTAAGTTTGTACAGAGCTCCCAAGAATTATCTTTGCAATTTAAAGTTTTGATGCATTAGATAGTAAGCTGTATACATAAGATGCCGTTCAACGCGTTTGCAATTAATGTTATCATTCTTATATTCTATTTAAGATTGTACAGAGCTCCCAAGAATTATCTTTGCAATTTAAAGTTTTAATGCATTAGATTCTAAGCTGTATACAGAAGGTGCCGTTTAACGCGATTGCGCTTAATGTTATCATTCTGAAATTTTTTTTAAGATTCTATAGAGCTCCCAAGAATTATTTTTACAATTTAAAGTTTTCATGCATTAGATTCTAAAGCTGTATACATAAGACGCCGATTAATGCGATTGCGGTTAATATTATCATTCGGATATTTTATTTAAGGTTGTACAGAGCTCCCAAGAATTATCTTCGCAATTTAAAGTTTTGATGCATTAGATACTAAGCTGTATACAGAAGATGCCGTTCAACGCGTTTGCGGTTAATGTTATCATTCTTATATTCTATTTAAGATTGTATAGAGCTCCCAAGAATTATTTTTACAATTTAAAGTTTTAATGCATTAGATTCTAAAGCTGTATACAGGAGATGCCGTTCAACGCGATTGCGGTTAATGTTATCATTCTTATATTCTATTTAAGCTTGTACAGAGCTCCCAAGAATTATCTTTGCAATTTAAAGTTTTCATGCATTAGATTCTAAGCTGTATACAGAAGACGCCGTTTAACGCGATTGCGCTTAATGTTATCATTCTGAAATTTTATTTAAGATTGTACAGAGCTCCCAAGAATTATCTTTGCAATTTAAACTTTTGATGCATTAGATTCTAAGCTGCATACAGAAGACGCCGTTTAACGCGATTGCGGTCAATGTTATCATTCTGATATTTTATTTAAGATTGTACAGAGCTCCCACGAATTATTTTTACAGTTTAAAGTTTTAATACATTAGGTTCTAAAGCTGTATACATAAGACGCCGCTTAATGCGATTGCGGTTAATTTTATCATTCGGATATTTTATTTAAGGTTGTACAGAGCTCCCAGGAATTATCTTTGAATTTTAAAGTTTTTATGCATTAGATTCTAAGCTGTATACAGAAGACGCCGTTTAACGCGATTGCGGTTAATGTTATCATTCTGAAATTTTATTTAAGATTGTACACAGCTCCCAAGAATTATCTTTGCAATTTAAACTTTTGATGCATTAGATTCTAAGCTGCATACAGAAGACGCCGTTTAACGCGATTGCGGTTAATTTTATCATTCGGATATTTTATTTAAGGTTGTACAGAGCTCCCAAGAATTATCTTTGCAATTTAAAGTTTTAATGCATTAGATTGTAAATCTGTATACATAAGACGCCGCTTAATGCGATTGCGGTTAATTTTATCATTCGGATATTTTATTTCAGATTGTACATAGCTCCCAAGAATTATTTTTACAATTTAAAGTTTTAATGCATTAGATTCTAAATCTGTATACATAAGACGCCGCTTAATGCGATTGCGGTTAATTTTATCATTCGGATATTTTATTTCAGATTGTACATAGCTCCCAAGAATTATTTTTACAATTTAAAGTTTTAATGCATTAGATTCTAAAGCTGTATACATAAGATGCCGCTCAACGCGATTGCTGTTAATATTATCATTCTTATATTCTATTTAAGATTGTACAGAGCTCCCAAGAATTATCTTTGCAATTTAAAGTTTTGATGCATTAGATTCTAAGCTGTATACAGAAAACGCCGTTTAACGCGATTGCGGTTAATGTTATCATTCTGAAATTTTATTTAAGATTGTACAGAGCTCCCAAGAATTATCTTTGCAATTTAAACTTTTGATGCATTAAATTCTAAGCTGCATACAGAAGACGCCGTTTAACGCGATTGCGATTAATGTTATCATTCTGATATTTTATTTAAGATTGTACAGAGCTCCCACGAATTATTTTTACAATTTAAAGTTTTAATGCATAAGATACTAAAGCTGTATACATAAGACGCCGCTTAATGCGATTGCGGTTAATTTTATCATTCGGATATTTTATTTAAGGTTGTACAGAGCTCCCAAGAATTATCTTTGCAATTTAAAGTTTTGATGCATTAGATACTAAGCTGTACACAGAAGATGCCGTTCAACGCGTTTGCGGTTAATGTTATCATTCTTATATTCTATTTAAGATTGTACAGAGCTCCCAAGAATTATCTTTGCAATTTAAACTTTTGATGCATTAGATTCTAAGCTGTATACTGAAGACGCCGTTTAACGCGATTGCGGTTAATGTTATCATTCTGAAATTTTATTTAAGATTGTACAGAGCTCCCAAGAATTATCTTTGCAATTTAAAGTTTTGATGCATTAGATTCTAAGCTGTATACAGAAGACGCCGTTTAACGCGATTGCGGTTAATGTTATCATTCTGAAATTTTATTTAAGATTGTACAGAGCTCCCAAGAATTATCTTTGCACTTTAAAGTTTTAATGCATTAGATTCTAAAGCTGTATACAGGAGATGCCGTTTAACGCGATTGCGGTTAATGTTATCATTCTGATATTTTATTTAAGATCTCCCAAGAATTATTTCATTTGATCAGAGCTTCCCAAGAATTATTTTTACAATTTAAAGTTTTAATGCATTAGATTCTAAATCTGTATACATAAGACGCCGCTTAATGCGATTGCGGTTAATTTTATCATTCGGATATTTTATTTCAGATTGTACATAGCTCCCAAGAATTATTTTTACAATTTAAAGTTTTAATGCATTAGATTCTAAAGCTGTATACATAAGACGCCGCTTAATGCGATTGCGGTTAATGTTATCATTCTTATATTCTATTTAAGCTTGTACAGAGCTCCCAAGAATTATTTTTGCAATTTAAAGTTTTGATGCATTAGATTCTAAGCTGTATACAGAAGGAGCCGTTTAACGCGATTGCGCTTAATGTTATCATTCTGAAATTTTTTTTAAGATTCTATAGAGCTCCCAAGAATTATTTTTACAATTTAAAGTTTTCATGCATTAGATTCTAAAGCTGTATACATAAGACGCCGCTTAATGCGATTGCGGTTAATGTTATCATTCGGATATTTTATTTAAGGTTGTACAGAGCTCCCAAGAATTATCTTTGCAATTTAAAGTTTTAATGCATTAGATTCTAAGCTGTATACAGAAGGTGCCGTTTAACGCGATTGCGGTTAATGTTATCATTCTGATATTTTATTTAAGATTGTACAGAGTTCCGAAGAATTATTTTTACAATTTAAAGTTTTAATGCATTAGATTCTAAAGCTGTATACATAAGACGCCGCTTAATGCGATTGCGGTTAATATTATCATTCCGATATTTTATTTAAGTTTGTACAGAGCTCCCAAGAATTATCTTTGCAATTTAAAGTTTTGATGCATTAGATAGTAAGCTGTATACATAAGATGCCGTTCAACGCGTTTGCGGTTAATGTTATCATTCTTATATTCTATTTAAGATTGTACAGAGCTCCCAAGAATTATCTTTGCAATTTAAAGTTTTGATGCATTAGATTCTAAGCTGTATACAGAAGATGCCGTTCAACGCGTTTGCGGTTAATGTTATCATTCTTATATTCTATTTAAGATTGTACAGAGCTCCCAAGAATTATCTTTGCACTTTAAAGTTTTAATGCATAAGATTCTAAAGCTGTATACAGGAGATGCCGTTTAACGCGATTGCGGTTAATGTTATCATTCTGATATTTTATTTAAGATCTCCCAAGAATTATTTCATTTGATCAGAGCTCCCAAGAATTATTTTTGGAATTTCAAGTGTTAATGCATTAGATTCTAAAGCTGTATACATAAGACGCCGCTTAATGCGATTGCGGCTCATGTTATCATTCGGATATTTTATTTAAGGTTGTACAGAGCTTCCAAGAATTATTTTTACAATTTAAAGTTTTAATGCATTAGATTCTAAAGCTGTATACATAAGACGCCGCTTAATGCGATTGCGGTTAATATTATCATTCGGATATTTTATTTAAGGTTGTACAGAGCTCCCAAGAATTATCTTTGCAATTTAAAGTTTTGATGCATTAGATACTAAGCTGTATACAGAAGATGCCGTTCAACGCGTTTGCGGTTAATGTTATCATTCTTATATTCTATTTAAGATTGTATAGAGCTCCCAAGAATTATTTTTACAATTTAAAGTTTTAATGCATTAGATTCTAAAGCTGTATACAGGAGATGCCGTTTAACGCGATTGCGGTTAATGTTATCATTCGGATATTTTATTTCAGATTGTACATAGCTCCCAAGAATTATTTTTACAATTTAAAGTTTTAATGCATTAGATTCTAAAGCTGTATACATAAGACGCCGATTAATGCGATTGCGGTTAATATTATCATTCGGATATTTTATTTAAGGTTGTACAGAGCTCCCAAGAATTATCTTCGCAATTTAAAGTTTTGATGCATTAGATACTAAGCTGTATACAGAAGATGCCGTTCAACGCGTTTGCGGTTAATGTTATCATTCTTATATTCTATTTAAGATTGTATAGAGCTCCCAAGAATTATTTTTACAATTTAAAGTTTTAATGCATTAGATTCTAAAGCTGTATACAGGAGATGCCGTTCAACGCGATTGCGGTTAATGTTATCATTCTTATATTCTATTTAAGCTTGTACAGAGCTCCCAAGAATTATCTTTGCAATTTAAAGTTTTCATGCATTAGATTCTAAGCTGTATACAGAAGACGCCGTTTAACGCGATTGCGCTTAATGTTATCATTCTGAAATTTTATTTAAGATTGTACAGAGCTCCCAAGAATTATCTTTGCAATTTAAACTTTTGATGCATTAGATTCTAAGCTGCATACAGAAGACGCCGTTTAACGCGATTGCGGTCAATGTTATCATTCTGATATTTTATTTAAGATTGTACAGAGCTCCCACGAATTATTTTTACAGTTTAAAGTTTTAATACATTAGGTTCTAAAGCTGTATACATAAGACGCCGCTTAATGCGATTGCGGTTAATTTTATCATTCGGATATTTTATTTAAGGTTGTACAGAGCTCCCAGGAATTATCTTTGAATTTTAAAGTTTTTATGCATTAGATTCTAAGCTGTATACAGAAGACGCCGTTTAACGCGATTGCGGTTAATGTTATCATTCTGAAATTTTATTTAAGATTGTACACAGCTCCCAAGAATTATCTTTGCAATTTAAACTTTTGATGCATTAGATTCTAAGCTGCATACAGAAGACGCCGTTTAACGCGATTGCGGTTAATTTTATCATTCGGATATTTTATTTAAGGTTGTACAGAGCTCCCAAGAATTATCTTTGCAATTTAAAGTTTTAATGCATTAGATTGTAAATCTGTATACATAAGACGCCGCTTAATGCGATTGCGGTTAATTTTATCATTCGGATATTTTATTTCAGATTGTACATAGCTCCCAAGAATTATTTTTACAATTTAAAGTTTTAATGCATTAGATTCTAAATCTGTATACATAAGACGCCGCTTAATGCGATTGCGGTTAATTTTATCATTCGGATATTTTATTTCAGATTGTACATAGCTCCCAAGAATTATTTTTACAATTTAAAGTTTTAATGCATTAGATTCTAAAGCTGTATACATAAGACGCCGCTTAATGCGATTGCGGCTCATGTTATCATTCGGATATTTTATTTAAGGTTGTACAGAGCTCCCAAGAATTATTTTTACAATTTAAAGTTTTAATGCATTAGATTCTAAAGCTGTATACATAAGACGCCGATTAATGCGATTGCGGTTAATATTATCATTCGGATATTTTATTTAAGGTTGTACAGAGCTCCCAAGAATTATCTTCGCAATTTAAAGTTTTGATGCATTAGATACTAAGCTGTATACAGAAGATGCCGTTCAACGCGTTTGCGGTTAATGTTATCATTCTTATATTCTATTTAAGATTGTATAGAGCTCCCAAGAATTATTTTTACAATTTAAAGTTTTAATGCATTAGATTCTAAAGCTGTATACAGGAGATGCCGTTCAACGCGATTGCGGTTAATGTTATCATTCTTATATTCTATTTAAGCTTGTACAGAGCTCCCAAGAATTATCTTTGCAATTTAAAGTTTTCATGCATTAGATTCTAAGCTGTATACAGAAGACGCCGTTTAACGCGATTGCGCTTAATGTTATCATTCTGAAATTTTATTTAAGATTGTACAGAGCTCCCAAGAATTATCTTTGCAATTTAAACTTTTGATGCATTAGATTCTAAGCTGCATACAGAAGACGCCGTTTAACGCGATTGCGGTCAATGTTATCATTCTGATATTTTATTTAAGATTGTACAGAGCTCCCACGAATTATTTTTACAGTTTAAAGTTTTAATACATTAGGTTCTAAAGCTGTATACATAAGACGCCGCTTAATGCGATTGCGGTTAATTTTATCATTCGGATATTTTATTTAAGGTTGTACAGAGCTCCCAGGAATTATCTTTGAATTTTAAAGTTTTTATGCATTAGATTCTAAGCTGTATACAGAAGACGCCGTTTAACGCGATTGCGGTTAATGTTATCATTCTGAAATTTTATTTAAGATTGTACACAGCTCCCAAGAATTATCTTTGCAATTTAAACTTTTGATGCATTAGATTCTAAGCTGCATACAGAAGACGCCGTTTAACGCGATTGCGGTTAATTTTATCATTCGGATATTTTATTTAAGGTTGTACAGAGCTCCCAAGAATTATCTTTGCAATTTAAAGTTTTAATGCATTAGATTGTAAATCTGTATACATAAGACGCCGCTTAATGCGATTGCGGTTAATTTTATCATTCGGATATTTTATTTCAGATTGTACATAGCTCCCAAGAATTATTTTTACAATTTAAAGTTTTAATGCATTAGATTCTAAATCTGTATACATAAGACGCCGCTTAATGCGATTGCGGTTAATTTTATCATTCGGATATTTTATTTCAGATTGTACATAGCTCCCAAGAATTATTTTTACAATTTAAAGTTTTAATGCATTAGATTCTATAGCTGTATACATAAGACGCCGCTTAATGCGATTGCGGCTCATGTTATCATTCGGATATTTTATTTAAGGTTGTACAGAGCTTCCAAGAATTATTTTTACAATTTAAAGTTTTAATGCATTAGATTCTAAAGCTGTATACATAAGACGCCGCTTAATGCGATTGCGGTTAATTTTATCATTCGGATATTTTATTTAAGGTTGTACAGAGCTCCCAAGAATTATCTTTGCAATTTAAAGTTTTGATGCATTAGATAGTCAGCTTTATACATAAGATGCCGCTCAACGCGATTGCTGTTAATATTATCATTCTTATATTCTATTTAAGATTGTACAGAGCTCCCAAGAATTATCTTTGCAATTTAAAGTTTTGATGCATTAGATTCTAAGCTGTATACAGAAAACGCCGTTTAACGCGATTGCGGTTAATGTTATCATTCTGAAATTTTATTTAAGATTGTACAGAGCTCCCAAGAATTATCTTTGCAATTTAAACTTTTGATGCATTAAATTCTAAGCTGCATACAGAAGACGCCGTTTAACGCGATTGCGATTAATGTTATCATTCTGATATTTTATTTAAGATTGTACAGAGCTCCCACGAATTATTTTTACAATTTAAAGTTTTAATGCATAAGATACTAAAGCTGTATACATAAGACGCCGCTTAATGCGATTGCGGTTAATTTTATCATTCGGATATTTTATTTAAGGTTGTACAGAGCTCCCAAGAATTATCTTTGCAATTTAAAGTTTTGATGCATTAGATACTAAGCTGTACACAGAAGATGCCGTTCAACGCGTTTGCGGTTAATGTTATCATTCTTATATTCTATTTAAGATTGTACAGAGCTCCCAAGAATTATCTTTGCAATTTAAACTTTTGATGCATTAGATTCTAAGCTGTATACTGAAGACGCCGTTTAACGCGATTGCGGTTAATGTTATCATTCTGAAATTTTATTTAAGATTGTACAGAGCTCCCAAGAATTATCTTTGCAATTTAAAGTTTTGATGCATTAGATTCTAAGCTGTATACAGAAGACGCCGTTTAACGCGATTGCGGTTAATGTTATCATTCTGAAATTTTATTTAAGATTGTACAGAGCTCCGAAGAATTATCTTTGCACTTTAAAGTTTTAATGCATTAGATTCTAAAGCTGTATACAGGAGATGCCGTTTAACGCGATTGCGGTTAATGTTATCATTCTGATATTTTATTTAAGATCTCCCAAGAATTATTTCATTTGATCAGAGCTTCCCAAGAATTATTTTTACAATTTAAAGTTTTAATGCATTAGATTCTAAATCTGTATACATAAGACGCCGCTTAATGCGATTGCGGTTAATTTTATCATTCGGATATTTTATTTCAGATTGTACATAGCTCCCAAGAATTATTTTTACAATTTAAAGTTTTAATGCATTAGATTCTAAAGCTGTATACATAAGACGCCGCTTAATGCGATTGCGGTTAATGTTATCATTCGGATATTTTATTTAAGGTTGTACAGAGCTCCCAAGAATTATCTTTGCAATTTAAAGTTTTAATGCATTAGATTCTAAGCTGTATACAGAAGGTGCCGTTTAACGCGATTGCGGTTAATGTTATCATTCTGATATTTTATTTAAGATTGTACAGAGTTCCGAAGAATTATTTTTACAATTTAAAGTTTTAATGCATTAGATTCTAAAGCTGTATACATAAGACGCCGATTAATGCGATTGCGGTTAATATTATCATTCGGATATTTTATTTAAGGTTGTACAGAGCTCCCAAGAATTATCTTCGCAATTTAAAGTTTTGATGCATTAGATACTAAGCTGTATACAGAAGATGCCGTTCAACGCGTTTGCGGTTAATGTTATCATTCTTATATTCTATTTAAGATTGTATAGAGCTCCCAAGAATTATTTTTACAATTTAAAGTTTTAATGCATTAGATTCTAAAGCTGTATACAGGAGATGCCGTTCAACGCGATTGCGGTTAATGTTATCATTCTTATATTCTATTTAAGCTTGTACAGAGCTCCCAAGAATTATCTTTGCAATTTAAAGTTTTCATGCATTAGATTCTAAGCTGTATACAGAAGACGCCGTTTAACGCGATTGCGCTTAATGTTATCATTCTGAAATTTTATTTAAGATTGTACAGAGCTCCCAAGAATTATCTTTGCAATTTAAACTTTTGATGCATTAGATTCTAAGCTGCATACAGAAGACGCCGTTTAACGCGATTGCGGTCAATGTTATCATTCTGATATTTTATTTAAGATTGTACAGAGCTCCCACGAATTATTTTTACAGTTTAAAGTTTTAATACATTAGGTTCTAAAGCTGTATACATAAGACGCCGCTTAATGCGATTGCGGTTAATTTTATCATTCGGATATTTTATTTAAGGTTGTACAGAGCTCCCAGGAATTATCTTTGAATTTTAAAGTTTTTATGCATTAGATTCTAAGCTGTATACAGAAGACGCCGTTTAACGCGATTGCGGTTAATGTTATCATTCTGAAATTTTATTTAAGATTGTACACAGCTCCCAAGAATTATCTTTGCAATTTAAACTTTTGATGCATTAGATTCTAAGCTGCATACAGAAGACGCCGTTTAACGCGATTGCGGTTAATTTTATCATTCGGATATTTTATTTAAGGTTGTACAGAGCTCCCAAGAATTATCTTTGCAATTTAAAGTTTTAATGCATTAGATTGTAAATCTGTATACATAAGACGCCGCTTAATGCGATTGCGGTTAATTTTATCATTCGGATATTTTATTTCAGATTGTACATAGCTCCCAAGAATTATTTTTACAATTTAAAGTTTTAATGCATTAGATTCTAAATCTGTATACATAAGACGCCGCTTAATGCGATTGCGGTTAATTTTATCATTCGGATATTTTATTTCAGATTGTACATAGCTCCCAAGAATTATTTTTACAATTTAAAGTTTTAATGCATTAGATTCTAAAGCTGTATACATAAGACGCCGCTTAATGCGATTGCGGCTCATGTTATCATTCGGATATTTTATTTAAGGTTGTACAGAGCTTCCAAGAATTATTTTTACAATTTAAAGTTTTAATGCATTAGATTCTAAAGCTGTATACATAAGACGCCGCTTAATGCGATTGCGGTTAATTTTATCATTCGGATATTTTATTTAAGGTTGTACAGAGCTCCCAAGAATTATCTTTGCAATTTAAAGTTTTGATGCATTAGATAGTCAGCTTTATACATAAGATGCCGCTCAACGCGATTGC
Organism: Stegodyphus dumicola; assembly: GCF_044657685.1. NCBI lineage: Eukaryota > Metazoa > Arthropoda > Arachnida > Araneae > Eresidae > Stegodyphus > Stegodyphus dumicola. Next base: position 159,138,443 of record NC_140770.1, read on the forward strand.
TGTTAATATTATCATTCTTATATTCTATTTAAGATTGTACAGAGCTCCCAAGAATTATCTTTGCAATTTAAAGTTTTGATGCATTAGATTCTAAGCTGTATACAGAAAACGCCGTTTAACGCGATTGCGGTTAATGTTATCATTCTGAAATTTTATTTAAGATTGTACAGAGCTCCCAAGAATTATCTTTGCAATTTAAACTTTTGATGCATTAAATTCTAAGCTGCATACAGAAGACGCCGTTTAACGCGATTGCGATTAATGTTATCATTCTGATATTTTATTTAAGATTGTACAGAGCTCCCACGAATTATTTTTACAATTTAAAGTTTTAATGCATAAGATACTAAAGCTGTATACATAAGACGCCGCTTAATGCGATTGCGGTTAATTTTATCATTCGGATATTTTATTTAAGGTTGTACAGAGCTCCCAAGAATTACCTTTGCAATTTAAAGTTTTGATGCATTAGATACTAAGCTGTACACAGAAGATGCCGTTCAACGCGTTTGCGGTTAATGTTATCATTCTTATATTCTATTTAAGATTGTACAGAGCTCCCAAGAATTATCTTTGCAATTTAAACTTTTGATGCATTAGATTCTAAGCTGTATACTGAAGACGCCGTTTAACGCGATTGCGGTTAATGTTATCATTCTGAAATTTTATTTAAGATTGTACAGAGCTCCCAAGAATTATCTTTGCAATTTAAAGTTTTGATGCATTAGATTCTAAGCTGTATACAGAAGACGCCGTTTAACGCGATTGCGGTTAATGTTATCATTCTGAAATTTTATTTAAGATTGTACAGAGCTCCCAAGAATTATCTTTGCACTTTAAAGTTTTAATGCATTAGATTCTAAAGCTGTATACAGGAGATGCCGTTTAACGCGATTGCGGTTAATGTTATCATTCTGATATTTTATTTAAGATCTCCCAAGAATTATTTCATTTGATCAGAGCTTCCCAAGAATTATTTTTACAATTTAAAGTTTTAATGCATTAGATTCTAAATCTGTATACATAAGACGCCGCTTAATGCGATTGCGGTTAATTTTATCATTCGGATATTTTATTTCAGATTGTACATAGCTCCCAAGAATTATTTTTACAATTTAAAGTTTTAATGCATTAGATTCTAAAGCTGTATACATAAGACGCCGCTTAATGCGATTGCGGTTAATGTTATCATTCTTATATTCTATTTAAGCTTGTACAGAGCTCCCAAGAATTATCTTTGCAATTTAAAGTTTTGATGCATTAGATTCTAAGCTGTATACAGAAGGAGCCGTTTAACGCGATTGCGCTTAATGTTATCATTCTGAAATTTTTTTTAAGATTCTATAGAGCTCCCAAGAATTATTTTTACAATTTAAAGTTTTCATGCATTAGATTCTAAAGCTGTATACATAAGACGCCGCTTAATGCGATTGCGGTTAATGTTATCATTCGGATATTTTATTTAAGGTTGTACAGAGCTCCCAAGAATTATCTTTGCAATTTAAAGTTTTAATGCATTAGATTCTAAGCTGTATACAGAAGGTGCCGTTTAACGCGATTGCGGTTAATGTTATCATTCTGATATTTTATTTAAGATTGTACAGAGTTCCGAAGAATTATTTTTACAATTTAAAGTTTTAATGCATTAGATTCTAAAGCTGTATACATAAGACGCCGCTTAATGCGATTGCGGTTAATATTATCATTCCGATATTTTATTTAAGTTTGTACAGAGCTCCCAAGAATTATCTTTGCAATTTAAAGTTTTGATGCATTAGATAGTAAGCTGTATACATAAGATGCCGTTCAACGCGTTTGCGGTTAATGTTATCATTCTTATATTCTATTTAAGATTGTACAGAGCTCCCAAGAATTATCTTTGCAATTTAAAGTTTTGATGCATTAGATTCTAAGCTGTATACAGAAGACGCCTTTTAACGCGATTGCGGTTAATGTTATCATTCTGAAATTTTATTTAAGATTGTACAGAGCTCCCAAGAATTATCTTTGCACTTTAAAGTTTTAATGCATAAGATTCTAAAGCTGTATACAGGAGATGCCGTTTAACGCGATTGCGGTTAATGTTATCATTCTGATATTTTATTTAAGATCTCCCAAGAATTATTTCATTTGATCAGAGCTCCCAAGAATTATTTTTGGAATTTCAAGTGTTAATGCATTAGATTCTAAAGCTGTATACATAAGACGCCGCTTAATGCGATTGCGGCTCATGTTATCATTCGGATATTTTATTTAAGGTTGTACATAGCTTCCAAGAATTATTTTTACAATTTAAAGTTTTAATGCATTAGATTCTAAAGCTGTATACATAAGACGCCGCTTAATGCGATTGCGGTTAATATTATCATTCGGATATTTTATTTAAGGTTGTACAGAGCTCCCAAGAATTATCTTTGCAATTTAAAGTTTTGATGCATTAGATACTAAGCTGTATACAGAAGATGCCGTTCAACGCGTTTGCGGTTAATGTTATCATTCTTATATTCTATTTAAGATTGTATAGAGCTCCCAAGAATTATTTTTACAATTTAAAGTTTTAATGCATTAGATTCTAAAGCTGTATACAGGAGATGCCGTTTAACGCGATTGCGGTTAATGTTATCATTCGGATATTTTATTTCAGATTGTACATAGCTCCCAAGAATTATTTTTACAATTTAAAGTTTTAATGCATTAGATTCTAAAGCTGTATACATAAGACGCCGATTAATGCGATTGCGGTTAATATTATCATTCCGATATTTTATTTAAGTTTGTACAGAGCTCCCAAGAATTATCTTTGCAATTTAAAGTTTTGATGCATTAGATAGTAAGCTGTATACATAAGATGCCGTTCAACGCGTTTGCGGTTAATGTTATCATTCTTATATTCTATTTAAGATTGTACAGAGCTCCCAAGAATTATCTTTGCAATTTAAAGTTTTGATGCATTAGATTCTAAGCTGTATACAGAAGACGCCTTTTAACGCGATTGCGGTTAATGTTATCATTCTGAAATTTTATTTAAGATTGTACAGAGCTCCCAAGAATTATCTTTGCACTTTAAAGTTTTAATGCATAAGATTCTAAAGCTGTATACAGGAGATGCCGTTTAACGCGATTGCGGTTAATGTTATCATTCTGATATTTTATTTAAGATCTCCCAAGAATTATTTCATTTGATCAGAGCTCCCAAGAATTATTTTTGGAATTTCAAGTGTTAATGCATTAGATTCTAAAGCTGTATACATAAGACGCCGCTTAATGCGATTGCGGCTCATGTTATCATTCGGATATTTTATTTAAGGTTGTACAGAGCTTCCAAGAATTATTTTTACAATTTAAAGTTTTAATGCATTAGATTCTAAAGCTGTATACATAAGACGCCGCTTAATGCGATTGCGGTTAATATTATCATTCGGATATTTTATTTAAGGTTGTACAGAGCTCCCAAGAATTATCTTTGCAATTTAAAGTTTTGATGCATTAGATACTAAGCTGTATACAGAAGATGCCGTTCAACGCGTTTGCGGTTAATGTTATCATTCTTATATTCTATTTAAGATTGTATAGAGCTCCCAAGAATTATTTTTACAATTTAAAGTTTTAATGCATTAGATTCTAAAGCTGTATACAGGAGATGCCGTTTAACGCGATTGCGGTTAATGTTATCATTCGGATATTTTATTTCAGATTGTACATAGCTCCCAAGAATTATTTTTACAATTTAAAGTTTTAATGCATTAGATTCTAAAGCTGTATACATAAGACGCCGATTAATGCGATTGCGGTTAATATTATCATTCGGATATTTTATTTAAGGTTGTACAGAGCTCCCAAGAATTATCTTCGCAATTTAAAGTTTTGATGCATTAGATACTAAGCTGTATACAGAAGATGCCGTTCAACGCGTTTGCGGTTAATGTTATCATTCTTATATTCTATTTAAGATTGTATAGAGCTCCCAAGAATTATTTTTACAATTTAAAGTTTTAATGCATTAGATTCTAAAGCTGTATACAGGAGATGCCGTTCAACGCGATTGCGGTTAATGTTATCATTCTTATATTCTATTTAAGCTTGTACAGAGCTCCCAAGAATTATCTTTGCAATTTAAAGTTTTCATGCATTAGATTCTAAGCTGTATACAGAAGACGCCGTTTAACGCGATTGCGCTTAATGTTATCATTCTGAAATTTTATTTAAGATTGTACAGAGCTCCCAAGAATTATCTTTGCAATTTAAACTTTTGATGCATTAGATTCTAAGCTGCATACAGAAGACGCCGTTTAACGCGATTGCGGTCAATGTTATCATTCTGATATTTTATTTAAGATTGTACAGAGCTCCCACGAATTATTTTTACAGTTTAAAGTTTTAATACATTAGGTTCTAAAGCTGTATACATAAGACGCCGCTTAATGCGATTGCGGTTAATTTTATCATTCGGATATTTTATTTAAGGTTGTACAGAGCTCCCAGGAATTATCTTTGAATTTTAAAGTTTTTATGCATTAGATTCTAAGCTGTATACAGAAGACGCCGTTTAACGCGATTGCGGTTAATGTTATCATTCTGAAATTTTATTTAAGATTGTACACAGCTCCCAAGAATTATCTTTGCAATTTAAACTTTTGATGCATTAGATTCTAAGCTGCATACAGAAGACGCCGTTTAACGCGATTGCGGTTAATTTTATCATTCGGATATTTTATTTAAGGTTGTACAGAGCTCCCAAGAATTATCTTTGCAATTTAAAGTTTTAATGCATTAGATTGTAAATCTGTATACATAAGACGCCGCTTAATGCGATTGCGGTTAATTTTATCATTCGGATATTTTATTTCAGATTGTACATAGCTCCCAAGAATTATTTTTACAATTTAAAGTTTTAATGCATTAGATTCTAAATCTGTATACATAAGACGCCGCTTAATGCGATTGCGGTTAATTTTATCATTCGGATATTTTATTTCAGATTGTACATAGCTCCCAAGAATTATTTTTACAATTTAAAGTTTTAATGCATTAGATTCTAAAGCTGTATACATAAGACGCCGCTTAATGCGATTGCGGCTCATGTTATCATTCGGATATTTTATTTAAGGTTGTACAGAGCTTCCAAGAATTATTTTTACAATTTAAAGTTTTAATGCATTAGATTCTAAAGCTGTATACATAAGACGCCGCTTAATGCGATTGCGGTTAATTTTATCATTCGGATATTTTATTTAAGGTTGTACAGAGCTCCCAAGAATTATCTTTGCAATTTAAAGTTTTGATGCATTAGATAGTCAGCTTTATACATAAGATGCCGCTCAACGCGATTGCTGTTAATATTATCATTCTTATATTCTATTTAAGATTGTACAGAGCTCCCAAGAATTATCTTTGCAATTTAAAGTTTTGATGCATTAGATTCTAAGCTGTATACAGAAAACGCCGTTTAACGCGATTGCGGTTAATGTTATCATTCTGAAATTTTATTTAAGATTGTACAGAGCTCCCAAGAATTATCTTTGCAATTTAAACTTTTGATGCATTAAATTCTAAGCTGCATACAGAAGACGCCGTTTAACGCGATTGCGATTAATGTTATCATTCTGATATTTTATTTAAGATTGTACAGAGCTCCCACGAATTATTTTTACAATTTAAAGTTTTAATGCATAAGATACTAAAGCTGTATACATAAGACGCCGCTTAATGCGATTGCGGTTAATTTTATCATTCGGATATTTTATTTAAGGTTGTACAGAGCTCCCAAGAATTATCTTTGCAATTTAAAGTTTTGATGCATTAGATACTAAGCTGTACACAGAAGATGCCGTTCAACGCGTTTGCGGTTAATGTTATCATTCTTATATTCTATTTAAGATTGTACAGAGCTCCCAAGAATTATCTTTGCAATTTAAACTTTTGATGCATTAGATTCTAAGCTGTATACTGAAGACGCCGTTTAACGCGATTGCGGTTAATGTTATCATTCTGAAATTTTATTTAAGATTGTACAGAGCTCCCAAGAATTATCTTTGCAATTTAAAGTTTTGATGCATTAGATTCTAAGCTGTATACAGAAGACGCCGTTTAACGCGATTGCGGTTAATGTTATCATTCTGAAATTTTATTTAAGATTGTACAGAGCTCCCAAGAATTATCTTTGCACTTTAAAGTTTTAATGCATTAGATTCTAAAGCTGTATACAGGAGATGCCGTTTAACGCGATTGCGGTTAATGTTATCATTCTGATATTTTATTTAAGATCTCCCAAGAATTATTTCATTTGATCAGAGCTTCCCAAGAATTATTTTTACAATTTAAAGTTTTAATGCATTAGATTCTAAATCTGTATACATAAGACGCCGCTTAATGCGATTGCGGTTAATTTTATCATTCGGATATTTTATTTCAGATTGTACATAGCTCCCAAGAATTATTTTTACAATTTAAAGTTTTAATGCATTAGATTCTAAAGCTGTGTACATAAGACGCCGCTTAATGCGATTGCGGCTCATGTTATCATTCGGATATTTTATTTAAGGTTGTACAGAGCTTCCAAGAATTATTTTTACAATTTAAAGTTTTAATGCATTAGATTCTAAAGCTGTATACATAAGACGCCGCTTAATGCGATTGCGGTTAATATTATCATTCGGATATTTTTTTAAGGTTGTACAGAGCTCCCAAGAATTATCTTTGCAATTTAAAGTTTTGATGCATTAGATACTAAGCTGTATACAGAAGATGCCGTTCAACGCGTTTGCGGTTAATGTTATCATTCTTATATTCTATTTAAGATTGTATAGAGCTCCCAAGAATTTTTTTTACAATTTAAAGTTTTAATGCATTAGATTCTAAAGCTGTATACAGGAGATGCCGTTTAACGCGAATGCGGTTAATGTTATCATTCTGATATTTTATTTAAGATCTCCCAAGAATTATTTCATTTGATCAGAGCTCCCAAGAATTATTTTTACAATTTAAAGTTTTAATGCATTAGATTCTAAATCTGTATACATAAGACGCCGCTTAATGCGATTGCGGTTAATTTTATCATTCGGATATTTTATTTCAGATTGTACATAGCTCCCAAGAATTATTTTTACAATTTAAAGTTTTAATGCATTAGATTCTAAAGCTGTATACATAAGACGCCGCTTAATGCGATTGCGGTTAATAATATCATTCGGATATTTTATTTAAGGTTGTACAGAGCTCCCAAGAATTATCTTTGCAATTTAAAGTTTTGATGCATTAGATACTAAGCTGTATACAGAAGATGCCGTTCAACGCGTTTGCGGTTAATGTTATCATTCTTATATTCTATTTAAGATTGTATAGAGCTCCCAAGAATTATTTTTACAATTTAAAGTTTTAATGCATTAGATTCTAAAGCTGTATACAGGAGATGCCGTTCAACGCGATTGCGGTTAATGTTATCATTCTTATATTCTATTTAAGATTGTACAGAGCTCCCAAGAATTATCTTTGCAATTTAAAGTTTTGATGCATTAGATACTAAGCTGTATACAGAAGATGCCGTTCAACGCGTTTGCGGTTAATGTTATCATTCTTATATTCTATTTAAGATTGTACAGAGCTCCCAAGAATTATCTTTGCAATTTAAAGTTTTGATGCATTAGATTCTAAGCTGTATACATAAGACGCCGCTTAATGCGATTGCGGCTCATGTTATCATTCGGATATTTTATTTAAGGTTGTACAGAGCTTCCAAGAATTATTTTTACAATTTAAAGTTTTAATGCATTAGATTCTAAAGCTGTATACATAAGACGCCGCTTAATGCGATTGCGGTTAATATTATCATTCGGATATTTTATTTAAGGTTGTACAGAGCTCCCAAGAATTATCTTTGCAATTTAAAGTTTTGATGCATTAGATACTAAGCTGTATACAGATGATGCCGTTCAACGCGTTTGCGGTTAATGTTATAATTCTTATATTCTATTTAAGATTGTATAGAGCTCCCAAGAATTATTTTTACAATTTAAAGTTTTAATGCATTAGATTCTAAAGCTGTTTACAGGAGATGCCGTTTAACGCGATTGCGGTTAATGTTATCATTCTGATATTTTATTTAAGATCTCCCAAGAATTATTTCATTTGATCAGAGCTCCCAAGAATTATCTTTGCAATTTAAAGTTTTGATGCATTAGATACTAAGCTGTATACAGAAAATGCCGTTCAACGCGTTTGCGGTTAATGTTATCATTCTTATATTCTATTTAAGATTGTACAGAGCTCCCAAGAATTATCTTTGCAATTGAAAGTTTTGATGCATTAGATACTAAGCTGTATACAGAAGATGCCGTTCAACGCGTTTGCGGTTAATGTTATCATTCTTATATTCTATTTAAGATTGTATAGAGCTCCCAAGAATTATTTTTACAATTTAAAGTTTTAATGCATTAGATTCTAAAGCTGTATACAGGAGATGCCGTTCAACGCGATTGCGGTTAATGTTATCATTCTTATATTCTATTTAAGCTTGTACAGAGCTCCCAAGAATTATCTTTGCAATTTAAAGTTTTCATGCATTAGATTCTAAGCTGTATACAGAAGACGCCGTTTAACGCGATTGCGCTTAATGTTATCATTCTGAAATTTTATTTAAGATTGTACAGAGCTCCCAAGAATTATCTTTGCAATTTAAACTTTTGATGCATTAGATTCTAAGCTGCATACAGAAGACGCCGTTTAACGCGATTGCGGTCAATGTTATCATTCTGATATTTTATTTAAGATTGTACAGAGCTCCCACGAATTATTTTTACAGTTTAAAGTTTTAATACATTAGGTTCTAAAGCTGTATACATAAGACGCCGCTTAATGCGATTGCGGTTAATTTTATCATTCGGATATTTTATTTAAGGTTGTACAGAGCTCCCAGGAATTATCTTTGAATTTTAAAGTTTTTATGCATTAGATTCTAAGCTGTATACAGAAGACGCCGTTTAACGCGATTGCGGTTAATGTTATCATTCTGAAATTTTATTTAAGATTGTACACAGCTCCCAAGAATTATCTTTGCAATTTAAACTTTTGATGCATTAGATTCTAAGCTGCATACAGAAGACGCCGTTTAACGCGATTGCGGTTAATTTTATCATTCGGATATTTTATTTAAGGTTGTACAGAGCTCCCAAGAATTATCTTTGCAATTTAAAGTTTTAATGCATTAGATTGTAAATCTGTATACATAAGACGCCGCTTAATGCGATTGCGGTTAATTTTAACATTCGGATATTTTATTTCAGATTGTACATAGCTCCCAAGAATTATTTTTACAATTTAAAGTTTTAATGCATTAGATTCTAAATCTGTATACATAAGACGCCGCTTAATGCGATTGCGGTTAATTTTATCATTCGGATATTTTATTTCAGATTGTACATAGCTCCCAAGAATTATTTTTACAATTTAAAGTTTTAATGCATTAGATTCTAAAGCTGTATACATAAGACGCCGCTTAATGCGATTGCGGCTCATGTTATCATTCGGATATTTTATTTAAGGTTGTACAGAGCTTCCAAGAATTATTTTTACAATTTAAAGTTTTAATGCATTAGATTCTAAAGCTGTATACATAAGACGCCGCTTAATGCGATTGCGGTTAATTTTATCATTCGGATATTTTATTTAAGGTTGTACAGAGCTCCCAAGAATTATCTTTGCAATTTAAAGTTTTGATGCATTAGATAGTCAGCTTTATACATAAGATGCCGCTCAACGCGATTGCTGTTAATATTATCATTCTTATATTCTATTTAAGATTGTACAGAGCTCCCAAGAATTATCTTTGCAATTTAAAGTTTTGATGCATTAGATTCTAAGCTGTATACAGAAAACGCCGTTTAACGCGATTGCGGTTAATGTTATCATTCTGAAATTTTATTTAAGATTGTACAGAGCTCCCAAGAATTATCTTTGCAATTTAAACTTTTGATGCATTAAATTCTAAGCTGCATACAGAAGACGCCGTTTAACGCGATTGCGATTAATGTTATCATTCTGATATTTTATTTAAGATTGTACAGAGCTCCCACGAATTATTTTTACAATTTAAAGTTTTAATGCATAAGATACTAAAGCTGTATACATAAGACGCCGCTTAATGCGATTGCGGTTAATTTTATCATTCGGATATTTTATTTAAGGTTGTACAGAGCTCCCAAGAATTATCTTTGCAATTTAAAGTTTTGATGCATTAGATACTAAGCTGTACACAGAAGATGCCGTTCAACGCGTTTGCGGTTAATGTTATCATTCTTATATTCTATTTAAGATTGTACAGAGCTCCCAAGAATTATCTTTGCAATTTAAACTTTTGATGCATTAGATTCTAAGCTGTATACTGAAGACGCCGTTTAACGCGATTGCGGTTAATGTTATCATTCTGAAATTTTATTTAAGATTGTACAGAGCTCCCAAGAATTATCTTTGCAATTTAAAGTTTTGATGCATTAGATTCTAAGCTGTATACAGAAGACGCCGTTTAACGCGATTGCGGTTAATGTTATCATTCTGAAATTTTATTTAAGATTGTACAGAGCTCCCAAGAATTATCTTTGCACTTTAAAGTTTTAATGCATTAGATTCTAAAGCTGTATACAGGAGATGCCGTTTAACGCGATTGCGGTTAATGTTATCATTCTGATATTTTATTTAAGATCTCCCAAGAATTATTTCATTTGATCAGAGCTTCCCAAGAATTATTTTTACAATTTAAAGTTTTAATGCATTAGATTCTAAATCTGTATACATAAGACGCCGCTTAATGCGATTGCGGTTAATTTTATCATTCGGATATTTTATTTCAGATTGTACATAGCTCCCAAGAATTATTTTTACAATTTAAAGTTTTAATGCATTAGATTCTAAAGCTGTATACATAAGACGCCGCTTAATGCGATTGCGGTTAATGTTATCATTCTTATATTCTATTTAAGCTTGTACAGAGCTCCCAAGAATTATCTTTGCAATTTAAAGTTTTGATGCATTAGATTCTAAGCTGTATACAGAAGGAGCCGTTTAACGCGATTGCGCTTAATGTTATCATTCTGAAATTTTTTTTAAGATTCTATAGAGCTCCCAAGAATTATTTTTACAATTTAAAGTTTTCATGCATTAGATTCTAAAGCTGTATACATAAGACGCCGCTTAATGCGATTGCGGTTAATGTTATCATTCGGATATTTTATTTAAGGTTGTACAGAGCTCCCAAGAATTATCTTTGCAATTTAAAGTTTTAATGCATTAGATTCTAAGCTGTATACAGAAGGTGCCGTTTAACGCGATTGCGGTTAATGTTATCATTCTGATATTTTATTTAAGATTGTACAGAGTTCCGAAGAATTATTTTTACAATTTAAAGTTTTAATGCATTAGATTCTAAAGCTGTATACATAAGACGCCGCTTAATGCGATTGCGGTTAATATTATCATTCCGATATTTTATTTAAGTTTGTACAGAGCTCCCAAGAATTATCTTTGCAATTTAAAGTTTTGATGCATTAGATAGTAAGCTGTATACATAAGATGCCGTTCAACGCGTTTGCGGTTAATGTTATCATTCTTATATTCTATTTAAGATTGTACAGAGCTCCCAAGAATTATCTTTGCAATTTAAAGTTTTAATGCATTAGATTCTAAGCTGTATACAGAAGGTGCCGTTTAACGCGATTGCGGTTAATGTTATCATTCTGATATTTTATTTAAGATTGTACAGAGTTCCGAAGAATTATTTTTACAATTTAAAGTTTTAATGCATTAGATTCTAAAGCTGTATACATAAGACGCCGATTAATGCGATTGCGGTTAATATTATCATTCGGATATTTTATTTAAGGTTGTACAGAGCTCCCAAGAATTATCTTCGCAATTTAAAGTTTTGATGCATTAGATACTAAGCTGTATACAGAAGATGCCGTTCAACGCGTTTGCGGTTAATGTTATCATTCTTATATTCTATTTAAGATTGTATAGAGCTCCCAAGAATTATTTTTACAATTTAAAGTTTTAATGCATTAGATTCTAAAGCTGTATACAGGAGATGCCGTTCAACGCGATTGCGGTTAATGTTATCATTCTTATATTCTATTTAAGCTTGTACAGAGCTCCCAAGAATTATCTTTGCAATTTAAAGTTTTCATGCATTAGATTCTAAGCTGTATACAGAAGACGCCGTTTAACGCGATTGCGCTTAATGTTATCATTCTGAAATTTTATTTAAGATTGTACAGAGCTCCCAAGAATTATCTTTGCAATTTAAACTTTTGATGCATTAGATTCTAAGCTGCATACAGAAGACGCCGTTTAACGCGATTGCGGTCAATGTTATCATTCTGATATTTTATTTAAGATTGTACAGAGCTCCCACGAATTATTTTTACAGTTTAAAGTTTTAATACATTAGGTTCTAAAGCTGTATACATAAGACGCCGCTTAATGCGATTGCGGTTAATTTTATCATTCGGATATTTTATTTAAGGTTGTACAGAGCTCCCAGGAATTATCTTTGAATTTTAAAGTTTTTATGCATTAGATTCTAAGCTGTATACAGAAGACGCCGTTTAACGCGATTGCGGTTAATGTTATCATTCTGAAATTTTATTTAAGATTGTACACAGCTCCCAAGAATTATCTTTGCAATTTAAACTTTTGATGCATTAGATTCTAAGCTGCATACAGAAGACGCCGTTTAACGCGATTGCGGTTAATTTTATCATTCGGATATTTTATTTAAGGTTGTACAGAGCTCCCAAGAATTATCTTTGCAATTTAAAGTTTTAATGCATTAGATTGTAAATCTGTATACATAAGACGCCGCTTAATGCGATTGCGGTTAATTTTATCATTCGGATATTTTATTTCAGATTGTACATAGCTCCCAAGAATTATTTTTACAATTTAAAGTTTTAATGCATTAGATTCTAAATCTGTATACATAAGACGCCGCTTAATGCGATTGCGGTTAATTTTATCATTCGGATATTTTATTTCAGATTGTACATAGCTCCCAAGAATTATTTTTACAATTTAAAGTTTTAATGCATTAGATTCTAAAGCTGTATACATAAGACGCCGCTTAATGCGATTGCGGCTCATGTTATCATTCGGATATTTTATTTAAGGTTGTACAGAGCTTCCAAGAATTATTTTTACAATTTAAAGTTTTAATGCATTAGATTCTAAAGCTGTATACATAAGACGCCGCTTAATGCGATTGCGGTTAATTTTATCATTCGGATATTTTATTTAAGGTTGTACAGAGCTCCCAAGAATTATCTTTGCAATTTAAAGTTTTGATGCATTAGATAGTCAGCTTTATACATAAGATGCCGCTCAACGCGATTGCTGTTAATATTATCATTCTTATATTCTATTTAAGATTGTACAGAGCTCCCAAGAATTATCTTTGCAATTTAAAGTTTTGATGCATTAGATTCTAAGCTGTATACAGAAAACGCCGTTTAACGCGATTGCGGTTAATGTTATCATTCTGAAATTTTATTTAAGATTGTACAGAGCTCCCAAGAATTATCTTTGCAATTTAAAGTTTTGATGCATTAGATTCTAAGCTGTATACAGAAGACGCCGTTTAACGCGATTGCGGTTAATGTTATCATTCTGAAATTTTATTTAAGATTGTACAGAGCTCCCAAGAATTATCTTTGCACTTTAAAGTTTTAATGCATTAGATTCTAAAGCTGTATACAGGAGATGCCGTTTAACGCGATTGCGGTTAATGTTATCATTCTGATATTTTATTTAAGATCTCCCAAGAATTATTTCATTTGATCAGAGCTTCCCAAGAATTATTTTTACAATTTAAAGTTTTAATGCATTAGATTCTAAATCTGTATACATAAGACGCCGCTTAATGCGATTGCGGTTAATTTTATCATTCGGATATTTTATTTCAGATTGTACATAGCTCCCAAGAATTATTTTTACAATTTAAAGTTTTAATGCATTAGATTCTAAAGCTGTATACATAAGACGCCGCTTAATGCGATTGCGGTTAATGTTATCATTCTTATATTCTATTTAAGCTTGTACAGAGCTCCCAAGAATTATCTTTGCAATTTAAAGTTTTGATGCATTAGATTCTAAGCTGTATACAGAAGGAGCCGTTTAACGCGATTGCGCTTAATGTTATCATTCTGAAATTTTTTTTAAGATTCTATAGAGCTCCCAAGAATTATTTTTACAATTTAAAGTTTTCATGCATTAGATTCTAAAGCTGTATACATAAGACGCCGCTTAATGCGATTGCGGTTAATGTTATCATTCGGATATTTTATTTAAGGTTGTACAGAGCTCCCAAGAATTATCTTTGCAATTTAAAGTTTTAATGCATTAGATTCTAAGCTGTATACAGAAGGTGCCGTTTAACGCGATTGCGGTTAATGTTATCATTCTGATATTTTATTTAAGATTGTACAGAGTTCCGAAGAATTATTTTTACAATTTAAAGTTTTAATGCATTAGATTCTAAAGCTGTATACATAAGACGCCGCTTAATGCGATTGCGGTTAATATTATCATTCCGATATTTTATTTAAGTTTGTACAGAGCTCCCAAGAATTATCTTTGCAATTTAAAGTTTTGATGCATTAGATAGTAAGCTGTATACATAAGATGCCGTTCAACGCGTTTGCGGTTAATGTTATCATTCTTATATTCTATTTAAGATTGTACAGAGCTCCCAAGAATTATCTTTGCAATTTAAAGTTTTGATGCATTAGATTCTAAGCTGTATACAGAAGACGCCTTTTAACGCGATTGCGGTTAATGTTATCATTCTGAAATTTTATTTAAGATTGTACAGAGCTCCCAAGAATTATCTTTGCACTTTAAAGTTTTAATGCATAAGATTCTAAAGCTGTATACAGGAGATGCCGTTTAACGCGATTGCGGTTAATGTTATCATTCTGATATTTTATTTAAGATCTCCCAAGAATTATTTCATTTGATCAGAGCTCCCAAGAATTATTTTTGGAATTTCAAGTGTTAATGCATTAGATTCTAAAGCTGTATACATAAGACGCCGCTTAATGCGATTGCGGCTCATGTTATCATTCGGATATTTTATTTAAGGTTGTACAGAGCTTCCAAGAATTATTTTTACAATTTAAAGTTTTAATGCATTAGATTCTAAAGCTGTATACATAAGACGCCGCTTAATGCGATTGCGGTTAATATTATCATTCGGATATTTTATTTAAGGTTGTACAGAGCTCCCAAGAATTATCTTTGCAATTTAAAGTTTTGATGCATTAGATACTAAGCTGTATACAGAAGATGCCGTTCAACGCGTTTGCGGTTAATGTTATCATTCTTATATTCTATTTAAGATTGTATAGAGCTCCCAAGAATTATTTTTACAATTTAAAGTTTTAATGCATTAGATTCTAAAGCTGTATACAGGAGATGCCGTTTAACGCGATTGCGGTTAATGTTATCATTCGGATATTTTATTTCAGATTGTACATAGCTCCCAAGAATTATTTTTACAATTTAAAGTTTTAATGCATTAGATTCTAAAGCTGTATACATAAGACGCCGATTAATGCGATTGCGGTTAATATTATCATTCGGATATTTTATTTAAGGTTGTACAGAGCTCCCAAGAATTATCTTCGCAATTTAAAGTTTTGATGCATTAGATACTAAGCTGTATACAGAAGATGCCGTTCAACGCGTTTGCGGTTAATGTTATCATTCTTATATTCTATTTAAGATTGTATAGAGCTCCCAAGAATTATTTTTACAATTTAAAGTTTTAATGCATTAGATTCTAAAGCTGTATACAGGAGATGCCGTTCAACGCGATTGCGGTTAATGTTATCATTCTTATATTCTATTTAAGCTTGTACAGAGCTCCCAAGAATTATCTTTGCAATTTAAAGTTTTCATGCATTAGATTCTAAGCTGTATACAGAAGACGCCGTTTAACGCGATTGCGCTTAATGTTATCATTCTGAAATTTTATTTAAGATTGTACAGAGCTCCCAAGAATTATCTTTGCAATTTAAACTTTTGATGCATTAGATTCTAAGCTGCATACAGAAGACGCCGTTTAACGCGATTGCGGTCAATGTTATCATTCTGATATTTTATTTAAGATTGTACAGAGCTCCCACGAATTATTTTTACAGTTTAAAGTTTTAATACATTAGGTTCTAAAGCTGTATACATAAGACGCCGCTTAATGCGATTGCGGTTAATTTTATCATTCGGATATTTTATTTAAGGTTGTACAGAGCTCCCAGGAATTATCTTTGAATTTTAAAGTTTTTATGCATTAGATTCTAAGCTGTATACAGAAGACGCCGTTTAACGCGATTGCGGTTAATGTTATCATTCTGAAATTTTATTTAAGATTGTACACAGCTCCCAAGAATTATCTTTGCAATTTAAACTTTTGATGCATTAGATTCTAAGCTGCATACAGAAGACGCCGTTTAACGCGATTGCGGTTAATTTTATCATTCGGATATTTTATTTAAGGTTGTACAGAGCTCCCAAGAATTATCTTTGCAATTTAAAGTTTTAATGCATTAGATTGTAAATCTGTATACATAAGACGCCGCTTAATGCGATTGCGGTTAATTTTATCATTCGGATATTTTATTTCAGATTGTACATAGCTCCCAAGAATTATTTTTACAATTTAAAGTTTTAATGCATTAGATTCTAAATCTGTATACATAAGACGCCGCTTAATGCGATTGCGGTTAATTTTATCATTCGGATATTTTATTTCAGATTGTACATAGCTCCCAAGAATTATTTTTACAATTTAAAGTTTTAATGCATTAGATTCTAAAGCTGTATACATAAGACGCCGCTTAATGCGATTGCGGCTCATGTTATCATTCGGATATTTTATTTAAGGTTGTACAGAGCTTCCAAGAATTATTTTTACAATTTAAAGTTTTAATGCATTAGATTCTAAAGCTGTATACATAAGACGCCGCTTAATGCGATTGCGGTTAATTTTATCATTCGGATATTTTATTTAAGGTTGTACAGAGCTCCCAAGAATTATCTTTGCAATTTAAAGTTTTGATGCATTAGATAGTCAGCTTTATACATAAGATGCCGCTCAACGCGATTGCTGTTAATATTATCATTCTTATATTCTATTTAAGATTGTACAGAGCTCCCAAGAATTATCTTTGCAATTTAAAGTTTTGATGCATTAGATTCTAAGCTGTATACAGAAAACGCCGTTTAACGCGATTGCGGTTAATGTTATCATTCTGAAATTTTATTTAAGATTGTACAGAGCTCCCAAGAATTATCTTTGCAATTTAAACTTTTGATGCATTAAATTCTAAGCTGCATACAGAAGACGCCGTTTAACGCGATTGCGATTAATGTTATCATTCTGATATTTTATTTAAGATTGTACAGAGCTCCCACGAATTATTTTTACAATTTAAAGTTTTAATGCATAAGATACTAAAGCTGTATACATAAGACGCCGCTTAATGCGATTGCGGTTAATTTTATCATTCGGATATTTTATTTAAGGTTGTACAGAGCTCCCAAGAATTATCTTTGCAATTTAAAGTTTTGATGCATTAGATACTAAGCTGTACACAGAAGATGCCGTTCAACGCGTTTGCGGTTAATGTTATCATTCTTATATTCTATTTAAGATTGTACAGAGCTCCCAAGAATTATCTTTGCAATTTAAACTTTTGATGCATTAGATTCTAAGCTGTATACTGAAGACGCCGTTTAACGCGATTGCGGTTAATGTTATCATTCTGAAATTTTATTTAAGATTGTACAGAGCTCCCAAGAATTATCTTTGCAATTTAAAGTTTTGATGCATTAGATTCTAAGCTGTATACAGAAGACGCCGTTTAACGCGATTGCGGTTAATGTTATCATTCTGAAATTTTATTTAAGATTGTACAGAGCTCCCAAGAATTATCTTTGCACTTTAAAGTTTTAATGCATTAGATTCTAAAGCTGTATACAGGAGATGCCGTTTAACGCGATTGCGGTTAATGTTATCATTCTGATATTTTATTTAAGATCTCCCAAGAATTATTTCATTTGATCAGAGCTTCCCAAGAATTATTTTTACAATTTAAAGTTTTAATGCATTAGATTCTAAATCTGTATACATAAGACGCCGCTTAATGCGATTGCGGTTAATTTTATCATTCGGATATTTTATTTCAGATTGTACATAGCTCCCAAGAATTATTTTTACAATTTAAAGTTTTAATGCATTAGATTCTAAAGCTGTGTACATAAGACGCCGCTTAATGCGATTGCGGCTCATGTTATCATTCGGATATTTTATTTAAGGTTGTACAGAGCTTCCAAGAATTATTTTTACAATTTAAAGTTTTAATGCATTAGATTCTAAAGCTGTATACATAAGACGCCGCTTAATGCGATTGCGGTTAATATTATCATTCGGATATTTTTTTAAGGTTGTACAGAGCTCCCAAGAATTATCTTTGCAATTTAAAGTTTTGATGCATTAGATACTAAGCTGTATACAGAAGATGCCGTTCAACGCGTTTGCGGTTAATGTTATCATTCTTATATTCTATTTAAGATTGTATAGAGCTCCCAAGAATTATTTTTACAATTTAAAGTTTTAATGCATTAGATTCTAAAGCTGTATACAGGAGATGCCGTTTAACGCGAATGCGGTTAATGTTATCATTCTGATATTTTATTTAAGATCTCCCAAGAATTATTTCATTTGATCAGAGCTCCCAAGAATTATTTTTACAATTTAAAGTTTTAATGCATTAGATTCTAAATCTGTATACATAAGACGCCGCTTAATGCGATTGCGGTTAATTTTATCATTCGGATATTTTATTTCAGATTGTACATAGCTCCCAAGAATTATTTTTACAATTTAAAGTTTTAATGCATTAGATTCTAAAGCTGTATACATAAGACGCCGCTTAATGCGATTGCGGTTAATAATATCATTCGGATATTTTATTTAGGGTTGTACAGAGCTCCCAAGAATTATCTTTGCAATTTAAAGTTTTGATGCATTAGATACTAAGCTGTATACAGAAGATGCCGTTCAACGCGTTTGCGGTTAATGTTATCATTCTTATATTCTATTTAAGATTGTATAGAGCTCCCAAGAATTATTTTTACAATTTAAAGTTTTAATGCATTAGATTCTAAAGCTGTATACAGGAGATGCCGTTCAACGCGATTGCGGTTAATGTTATCATTCTTATATTCTATTTAAGATTGTACAGAGCTCCCAAGAATTATCTTTGCAATTTAAAGTTTTGATGCATTAGATACTAAGCTGTATACAGAAGATGCCGTTCAACGCGTTTGCGGTTAATGTTATCATTCTTATATTCTATTTAAGATTGTACAGAGCTCCCAAGAATTATCTTTGCAATTTAAAGTTTTGATGCATTAGATTCTAAGCTGTATACAGAAGACGCCGTTTAACGGGATTGCGGTTAATGTTATCATTCTGAAATTTTTTTTAAGATTGTACAGAGCTCCCAAGAATTATCTTTGCACTTTAAAGTTTTAATGCATTAGATTCTAAAGCTGTATACAGGAGATGCCGTTTAACGCGATTGCGGTTAATGTTATCATTCTGATATTTTATTTAAGATCTCCCAAGAATTATTTCATTTGATCAGAGCTCCCAAGAATTATTTTTACAATTTAAAGTTTTAATGCATTAGATTCTAAATCTGTATACATAAGACGCCGCTTAATGCGATTGCGGTTAATTTTATCATTCGGATATTTTATTTCAGATTGTACATAGCTCCCAAGAATTATTTTTACGATTTAAAGTTTTAATGCATTAGATTCTAAAGCTGTATACATAAGACGCCGCTTAATGCGATTGCGGCTCATGTTATCATTCGGATATTTTATTTAAGGTTGTACAGAGCTTCCAAGAATTATTTTTACAATTTAAAGTTTTAATGCATTAGATTCTAAAGCTGTATACATAAGACGCCGCTTAATGCGATTGCGGTTAATATTATCATTCGGATATTTTATTTAAGGTTGTACAGAGCTCCCAAGAATTATCTTTGCAATTTAAAGTTTTGATGCATTAGATACTAAGCTGTATACAGATGATGCCGTTCAACGCGTTTGCGGTTAATGTTATAATTCTTATATTCTATTTAAGATTGTATAGAGCTCCCAAGAATTATTTTTACAATTTAAAGTTTTAATGCATTAGATTCTAAAGCTGTTTACAGGAGATGCCGTTTAACGCGATTGCGGTTAATGTTATCATTCTGATATTTTATTTAAGATCTCCCAAGAATTATTTCATTTGATCAGAGCTCCCAAGAATTATTTTTACAATTTAAAGTTTTAATGCATTAGATTCTAAATCTGTATACATAAGACGCCGCTTAATGCGATTGCGGTTAATTTTATCATTCGGATATTTTATTTCAGATTGTACAGAGCTCCCAAGAATTATCTTTGCAATTTAAAGTTTTGATGCATTAGATACTAAGCTGTATACAGAAGATGCCGTTCAACGCGTTTGCGGTTAATGTTATCATTCTTATATTCTATTTAAGATTGTATAGAGCTCCCAAGAATTATTTTTACAATTTAAAGTTTTAATGCATTAGATTCTAAAGCTGTATACAGGAGATGCCGTTCAACGCGATTGCGGTTAATGTTATCATTCTTATATTCTATTTAAGATTGTACAGAGCTCCCAAGAATTATCTTTGCAATTTAAAGTTTTGATGCATTAGATTCTAAGCTGTATACAGAAGACGCCGTTTAACGCGATTGCGGTTAATGTTATCATTCTGAAATTTTATTTAAGATTGTACAGAGCTCCCAAGAATTATCTTTGCAATTTAAACTTTTGATGCATTAGATTCTAAGCTGCATACAGAAGACGCCGTTTAACGCGATTGCGGTTAATTTTATCATTCGGATATTTTATTTAAGATTGTACAGAACTCCCACGAATTATTTTTACAATTTAAAGTTTTAATACATTAGATTCTAAAGCTGTATACATAAGACGCCGCTTAATGCGATTGCGGTTAATTTTATCATTCGGATATTTTATTTAAGGTTGTACAGAGCTCCCAATAATTATTTTTACAATTTAAAGTTTTAATGCATTAGATTCTAAATCTGTATACATAAGACGCCGCTTAATGCGATTGCGGTTAATTTTATCATTCGGATATTTTATTTCAGATTGTACATAGCTCCCAAGAATTATTTTTACAATTTAAAGTTTTAGTGCATTAGATTCTAAAGCTGTATACATTAGATGCCGTTCAACGCGATTGCGGTTAATGTTATCATTCTTATATTCTATTTAAGCTTGTACAGAGCTCCCAAGAATGATCTTTGCAATTTAAAGTTTTGATGCATTAGATTCTAAGCTGTATACAGAAGGAGCCGTTTAACGCGATTGCGCTTAATGTTATCATTCTGAAATTTTTTTTAAGATTGTATAGAGCTCCCAAGAATTATTTTTACAATTTAAAATTTTCATGCATTAGATTCTAAAGCTGTATACTTAAGACGCCGCTTAATGCGATTGCGGTTAATGTTATCATTCGGATATTTTATTTAAGGTTGTACAGAGCTCCAAAGAATTATCTTTGCAATTAAAAGTTTTAATGCATTAGATTCTAAGCTGTATACAGAAGGTGCCGTTTAACGCGATTGCGGTTAATGTTATCATTCTGATATTTTATTTAAGATTGTACAGACTTCCGAAGAATTATTTTTACAATTTAAAGTTTTAATGCATTAGATTCTAAAGCTGTATACATAAGACGCCGCTTAATGCGATTGCGGTTAATATTATCATTCGGATATTTTATTTAAGGTTGTACAGAGCTCCCAAGAATTATCTTTGCAATTTAAAGTTTTGATGCATTAGATAGTAAGCTGTATACATAAGATGCCGCTCAACGCGATTGCTGTTAATGTTATCATTCTTATATTCTATTTAAGATTGTACAGAGCTGCCAAGAATTATTTTTGCAATTTAAAGTTTTGATGCATTAGATTCTAAGCTGTATACAGAAGACGCCGTTTAACGCGATTGCGGTTAATGTTATCATTCTGAAATTTTATTTAAGATTGTACAGAGCTCCCAAGAATTATCTTTGCAATTTAAACTTTTGATGCATTAGATTCTAAGCTGCATGCAGAAGACGCCGTTTAACGCGATTGCGGTTAATGTTATCATTCTGATATTTTATTTAAGATTGTACAGAGTTCTTACGAATTATTTTTACAATTTAAAGTTTTAATGCATTAGATTCTAAAGCTGTATACATAAGACGCCGCTTAATGCGATTGCGGTTAATTTTATCATTCGGATATTTTATTTAAGGTTGTACAGAGCTCCCAAGAACTATCTTTGCAATTTAAAGTTTTGATGCATTAGATACTAAGCTGTATACAGAAGATGCCGTTCAACGCGTTTGCGGTTAATGTTATCATTCTTATATTCTATTTATGATTGTACAGAGCTCCCAAGAACTATCTTTGCAATTTAAAGTTTTGATGCATTAGATACTAAGCTGTATACAGAAGATGCCGTTCAACGCGTTTGCGGTTAATGTTATCATTCTTATATTCTATTTAAGATTGTACAGAGCTCCCAAGAATTATCTTTGCAATTTAAAGTTTTGATGCATTAGATTCTAAGCTGTATACAGAAGACGCCGTTTAACGCGATTGCGGTTAATGTTATCATTCTGAAATTTTATTTAAGATTGTACAGAGCTCCCAAGAATTATCTTTGCAATTTAAACTTTTGATGCATTAGGTTCTAAGCTGCATACAGAAGACGCCGTTTAACGCGATTGCGGTTAATGTTATCATTCTGATATTTTATTTAAGATTGTACAGAGCTCCCACGAATCATTTTTACAATTTAAAGTTTTAATGCATTAGATACTAAAGCTGTATACATAAGACGACCCTTAATGCGATTGCGGTTAATTTTATCATTCGGATATTTTATTTCAGATTGTACATAGCTACCAAGAATTATTTTTAAATTTAAAGTTTTAATGCATTAGATTCTAAAGCTGTATACATAAGACGCCGCTTAATGCGATTGCGGTTAATATTATCATTCGGATATTTTATTTAAAGTTGTACAGAGCTCCCAAGAATTATCTTTGCAATTTAAAGTTTTGAAGCATTAGATACTAAGCTGTATACAGAAGATGCCGTTCAACGCGATTGCGGTTAATGTTATCATTCTGAAATTTTATTTAAGGTTGTACAGAGCTCCCAAGAATTATCTTTGCAATTTAAAGTTTTAATGCATTAGATTCTAAAGCTGTATACATAAGACGCCGCTTAATGCGATTGCGGTTAATATTATCATTCGGATATTTTATTTAAAGTTGTACAGAGCTCCCAAGAATTATCTTTGCAATTTAAAGTTTTGATGCATTAGATAGTAAGCTGTATACATAAGATGCCGCTCAACGCGATTGCTGTTAATGTTATCATTCTTATATTCTATTTATGATTGTACAGAGCTCCCAAGAATTATCTTTGCAATTTAAAGTTTTGATGCATTAGATTCTAAGCTGTATACAGAAGACGCCGTTTAACGCGATTGCGGTTAATGTTATCATTCTGATATTTTATTTAAGATTGTACAGAGCTCCCACGAATTATTTTTACAATTTAAAGTTTTAATGCATTAGATTCTAAAGCTGTATACATAAGACGCCGCTTAATGCGATTGCGGTTAATTTTATCATTCGGATATTTTATTTAAGGTTGTACAGAGCTCCCAAGAACTATCTTTGCAATTTAAAGTTTTGATGCATTAGATACTAAGCTGTATACAGAAGATGCCGTTCAACGCGTTTGCGGTTAATGTTATCATTCTTATATTCTATTTAAGATTGTACAGAGCTCCCACGAATCATTTTTACAATTTAAAGTTTTAATTCATTAGATACTAAAGCTGTATACATAAGACGCCGCTTAATGCGATTGCGGTTAATTTTAACATTCGGATATTTTATTTCAGATTGTACATAGCTACCAAGAATTATTTTTACAATTTAAAGTTTTAATGCATTAGATTCTAAAGCTGTATACATAAGACGCCGCTTAATGCGATTGCGGTTAATATGATCATTCGGATATTTTATTTAAGGTTGTACAGAGCTCCTAAGAACTATCTTTGCAATTTAAAGTTTTGATGCATTAGATACTAAGCTGTATACAGAAGATGCCGTTCAACGCGTTTGCGGTTAATGTTATCATTCTTATATTCTATTTAAGATTGTACAGAGCTCCCAAGAATTATCTTTGCAATTTAAAGTTTTGATGCATTAGATTCTAAGCTGTATACAGAAGACGCCGTTTAACGCGATTGCGGTTAATGTTATCATTCTGAAATTTTATTTAAGATTGTACAGAGCTCCCAAGAATTATCTTTGCACTTTAAAGTTTTAATGCATTAGATTCTAAAGCTGTATACAGGAGATGCCGTTTAACGCGATTGCGGTTAATGTTATCATTCTCATATTTTATTTAAGATCTCCCAAGAATTATTTCATTTGATCAGAGCTCCCAAGAATTTTTTTTACAATTTAAAGTTTTCATGCATTAGATTCTAAAGCTGTATACTTAAGACGCCGCTTAATGCGATTGCGGTTAATGTTATCATTCGGATATTTTATTTAAGGTTGTACAGAGCTCCAAAGAATTATCTTTGCAATTTAAAGTTTTAATGCATTAGATTCTAAGCTGTATACAGAAGGTGCCGTTTAACGCGATTGCGGTTAATGTTATCATTCTGATATTTTATTTAAGATTGTACAGATTTCCGAAGAATTATTTTTACAATTTAAAGTTTTAATGCATTAGATTCTAAAGCTGTATACATAAGACGCCGCTTAATGCGATTGCGGTTAATATTATCATTCGGATATTTTATTTAAGGTTGTACAGAGCTCCCAAGAATTATCTTTTCAATTTAAAGTTTTGATGCATTAGATAGTAAGCTGTAGACATAAGATGCCGCTCAACGCGAT
The DNA here is from genome assembly GCF_044657685.1 of Stegodyphus dumicola. NCBI lineage: Eukaryota > Metazoa > Arthropoda > Arachnida > Araneae > Eresidae > Stegodyphus > Stegodyphus dumicola. Next base: position 159,163,525 of record NC_140770.1, read on the forward strand.
TGCTGTTAATGTTATCATTCTTATATTCTATTTAAGATTGTACAGAGCTCCCAAGAATTATTTTTGCAATTTAAAGTTTTGATGCATTAGATTCTAAGCTGTATACAGAAGACGCCGCTTAATGCGATTGCGGTTAATTTTATCATTCGGATATTTTATTTAAGTTGTACAGAGCTCCCAAGAACTATCTTTGCAATTTAAAGTTTTGATGCATTAGATACTAAGCTGTATACAGGAGATGCCGTTCAACGCGTTTGCGGTTAATGTTATCATTCTGAAATTTTATTTAAGATTGTACAGAGCTCCCACGAATCATTTTTACAATTTAAAGTTGTAATGCATTAGATTCTAAAGCTGTATACATAAGACGACCCTTAATGCGATTGCGGTTAATTTTATCATTCGGATATTTTATTTCAGATTGTACATAGCTACCAAGAATTATTTTTAAATTTAAAGTTTTAATGCATTAGATTCTAAAGCTGTATACATAAGACGCCGCTTAATGCGATTGCGGTTAATATTATCATTCGGATATTTTATTTAAAGTTGTACAGAGCTCCCAAGAATTATCTTTGCAATTTAAAGTTTTGATGCATTAGATACTAAGCTGTATACAGAAGATGCCGTTCAACGCGATTGCGGTTAATGTTATCATTCTGAAATTTTAGTTAAGGTTGTACAGAGCTCCCAAGAATTATCTTTGCAATTTAAAGTTTTAATGCATTAGATTCTAAAGCTGTATACATAAGACGCCGCTTAATGCGATTGCGGTTAATATTATCATTCGGATATTTTATTTAAAGTTGTACAGAGCTCCCAAGAATTATCTTTGCAATTTAAAGTTTTGATGCATTAGATAGTAAGCTGTATACATAAGATGCCGCTCAACGCGATTGCTGTTAATGTTATCATTCTTATATTCTATTTATGATTGTACAGAGCTCCCAAGAATTATCTTTGCAATTTAAAGTTTTGATGCATTAGATTCTAATCTGTATACAGAAGACGCCGTTTAACGCGATTGCGGTTAATGTTATCATTCTGATATTTTATTTAAGATTGTACAGAGCTCCCACGAATTATTTTTACAATTTAAAGTTTTAATGCATTAGATTCTAAAGCTGTATACATAAGACGCCGCTTAATGCGATTGCGGTTAATTTTATCATTCGGATATTTTATTTAAGGTTGTACAGAGCTCCCAAGAACTATCTTTGCAATTTAAAGTTTTGATGCATTAGATACTAAGCTGTATACAGAAGATGCCGTTCAACGCGTTTGCGGTTAATGTTATCATTCTTATATTCTATTTAAGATTGTACAGAGCTCCCACGAATCATTTTTACAATTTAAAGTTTTAATTCATTAGATACTAAAGCTGTATACATAAGACGCCGCTTAATGCGATTGCGGTTAATTTTAACATTCGGATATTTTATTTCAGCTTGTACATAGCTACCAAGAATTATTTTTACAATTTAAAGTTTTAATGCATTAGATTCTAAAGCTGTATACATAAGACGCCGCTTAATGCGATTGCGGTTAATATTATCTTTCGGATATTTTATTTAAGGTTGTACAGAGCTCCTAAGAACTATCTTTGCAATTTAAAGTTTTGATGCATTAGATACTAAGCTGTATACAGAAGATGCCGTTCAACGCGTTTGCGGTTAATGTTATCATTCTTATATTCTATTTAAGATTGTACAGAGCTCCCAAGAATTATCTTTGCAATTTAAAGTTTTGATGCATTAGATTCTAAGCTGTATACAGAAGACGCCGTTTAACGCGATTGCGGTTAATGTTATCATTCTGAAATTTTATTTAAGATTGTACAGAGCTCCCAAGAATTATCTTTGCACTTTAAAGTTTTAATGCATTAGATTCTAAAGCTGTATACAGGAGATGCCGTTTAACGCGATTGCGGTTAATGTTATCATTCTCATATTTTATTTAAGATCTCCCAAGAATTATTTCATTTGATCAGAGCTCCCAAGAATTTTTTTTACAATTTAAAGTTTTCATGCATTAGATTCTAAAGCTGTATACTTAAGACGCCGCTTAATGCGATTGCGGTTAATGTTATCATTCGGATATTTTATTTAAGGTTGTACAGAGCTCCAAAGAATTATCTTTGCAATTTAAAGTTTTAATGCATTAGATTCTAAGCTGTATACAGAAGGTGCCGTTTAACGCGATTGCGGTTAATGTTATCATTCTGATATTTTATTTAAGATTGTACAGATTTCCGAAGAATTATTTTTACAATTTAAAGTTTTAATGCATTAGATTCTAAAGCTGTATACATAAGACGCCGCTTAATGCGATTGCGGTTAATATTATCATTCGAATATTTTATTTAAGGTTGTACAGAGCTCCCAAGAATTATCTTTTCAATTTAAAGTTTTGATGCATTAGATAGTAAGCTGTAGACATAAGATGCCGCTCAACGCGATTGCTGTTAATGTTATCATTCTTATATTCTATTTAAGATTGTACAGAGCTCCCAAGAATTATTTTTGCAATTTAAAGTTTTGATGCATTAGATTCTAAGCTGTATACAGAAGACGCCGCTTAATGCGATTGCGGTTAATTTTATCATTCGGATATTTTATTTAAGTTGTACAGAGCTCCCAAGAACTATCTTTGCAATTTAAAGTTTTGATGCATTAGATACTAAGCTGTATACAGGAGATGCCGTTCAACGCGTTTGCGGTTAATGTTATCATTCTGAAATTTTATTTAAGATTGTACAGAGCTCCCACGAATCATTTTTACAATTTAAAGTTGTAATGCATTAGATTCTAAAGCTGTATACATAAGACGCCTCTTAATGCGATTGCGGTTAATTTTATCATTCGGATATTTTATTTAAGGTTGTACAGAGCTCCTAAGAACTATCTTTGCAATTTAAAGTTTTGATGCATTAGATACTAAGCTGTATACAGAAGATGCCGTTCAACGCGTTTGCGGTTAATGTTATCATTCTTATATTCTATTTAAGATTGTACAGAGCTCCCAAGAATTATCTTTGCAATTTAAACTTTTGATGCATTAGATGCTAAGCTAAATACAGAAGACGCAGTTTAACGCGATTGCGGTTAATGTTATCATTCTGATATTTTATTTAAGATTGTACAGAGCTCCCACGAATCATTTTTACAATTTAAAGTTTTAATGCATTAGATTCTAAAGCTGTATACATAAGACGCCGCTTAATGCGATTGGGGTTAATTTTATCATTCGGATATTTTATTTCAGATTGTACATAGCTACCAAGAATTTTTTTTACAATTTAAAGTTTTAATGCATTAGATTCTAAAGCTGTATACATAAGACGCCGCTTAATGCGATTGCGTTTAATATTATCATTCGGATATTTTATTTAAAGTTGTACAGAGCTCCCAAGAATTATCTTTGCAATTTAAAGTTTTGATGCATTAGACACTAAGCTGTATACAGAACATGCCGTTCAACGCGTTTGCGGTTAATGTTGTCATTCTTATATTCTATTTAAGATTGTACAGAGCTCCCAAGAATTATCTTTGCAATTTAAAGTTTTGATGCATTAGATTCTAAGCTGTATACAGAAGACGCCGTTTAACGCGATTGCGGTTAATGTTATCATTCTGAAATTTTATTTAAGATTGTACAGAGTTCCCAAGAATTATCTTTGCACTTTAAAGTTTTAATGCATTAGATTCTAAAGCTGTATACAGGAGATGCCGTTTAACGCGATTGCGGTTAATGTTATCATTCTTATATTTTATTTAAGATTGTACAGAGTTCCGAAGAATTATTTTTACAATTTAAAGTTTTAATGCATTAGATTCTAAAGCTGTATACATAAGACGCCGCTTAATGAGATTGCGGTTAATATTATCATTCGGATATTTTATTTAAGGTTGTACAGAGCTCCGAAGAATTAGCTTTGCAATTTAAAGTTTTGATGCATTAGATAGTAAGCTGTATACATAAGATGCCGCTCAACGCGATTGCTGTTAATGTTATCATTCTTATATTCTATTTATGATTGTACAGAGCTCCCAAGAATTATCTTTGCAATTTAAAGTTTTGATGCATTAGATTCTAAGCTGTATACAGAAGACGCCGTTTAACGCGATTGCGGTTAATGTTATCATTCTGATATTCTATTTAAGATTATACAGAGCTCCCAAGAATTATCTTTGCAATTTAAAGTTTTGATGCATTAGATTCTAAGCTGTATACAGAAGACGCCGTTTAACGCGATTGCGGTTAATGTTATCATTCTGAAATTTTATTTAAGATTGTACAGAGCTCCCAAGAATTATCTTTGCAATTTAAACTTTTGATGCATTAGGTTCTAAGCTGCATACAGAAGACGCCGTTTAACGCGATTGCGGTTAATGTTATCATTCTGATATTTTATTTAAGATTGTACAGAGCTCCCACGAATCTTTTTTACAATTTAAAATTTTAATGCATTAGATTCTAAAGCTGTATACATAAGACGCCGCTTAATGCGATTGCGGTTAATTTTATCATTCGGATATTTTATTTCAGATTGTACATAGCTACCAAGAATTATTTTTACAATTTAAAGTTTTAATGCATTAGATTCTAAAGCTGTATACATAAGACGCCGCTTAATGCGATTGCGGTTAATATTATCATTCGGATATTTTATTTAAAGTTGTACAGAGCTCCCAAGAATTATCTTTGCAATTTAAAGTTTTGATGCATTAGATACTAAGCTGTATACAGAAGATGCCGTTCAACGCGTTTGCGGTTAATGTTATCATTCTTATATTCTATTTAAGATTGTACAGAGCTCCCAAGAATTATCTTTGCAATTTAAAGTTTTGATGCATTAGATTCTAAGCTGTATACAGAAGACGCCGTTTAACGCGATTGCGGTTAATGTTATCATTCTGAAATTTTATTTAAGATTGTACAGAGCTCCCAAGAATTATCTTTGCACTTTAAAGTTTTAATGCATTAGATTCTAAAGCTGTATACAGGAGATGCCGTTTAACGCGATTGCGGTTAATGTTATCATTCTGATATTTTATTTAAGATCTCCCAAGAATTATTTCATTTGATCATAGCTCCCAAGAATTATTTTTGGAATTTCAAGATTTAATGCATTAGATTCTAAAGCTGTATACATAAGACGCCGCTTAATGCGATTGCGTTTAATATTATCATTCGGATATTTTATTTAAAGTTGTACAGAGCTCCCAAGAATTATCTTTGCAATTTAAAGTTTTGATGCATTAGACACTAAGCTGTATACAGAACATGCCGTTCAACGCGTTTGCGGTTAATGTTGTCATTCTTATATTCTATTTAAGATTGTACAGAGCTCCCAAGAATTATCTTTGCAATTTAAAGTTTTGATGCATTAGATTCTAAGCTGTATACAGAAGACGCCGTTTAACGCGATTGCGGTTAATGTTATCATTCTGAAATTTTATTTAAGATTGTACAGAGTTCCCAAGAATTATCTTTGCACTTTAAAGTTTTAATGCATTAGATTCTAAAACTGTATACAGGAGATGCCGTTTAACGCGATTGCGGTTAATGTTATCATTCTTATATTTTATTTAAGATTGTACAGAGTTCCGAAGAATTATTTTTACAATTTAAAGTTTTAATGCATTAGATTCTAAAGCTGTATACATAAGACGCCGCTTAATGAGATTGCGGTTAATATTATCATTCGGATATTTTATTTAAGGTTGTACAGAGCTCCGAAGAATTATCTTTGCAATTTAAAGTTTTGATGCATTAGATAGTAAGCTGTATACATAAGATGCCGCTCAACGCGATTGCTGTTAATGTTATCATTCTTATATTCTATTTATGATTGTACAGAGCTCCCAAGAATTATCTTTGCAATTTAAAGTTTTGATGCATTAGATTCTAAGCTGTATACAGAAGACGCCGTTTAACGCGATTGCGGTTAATGTTATCATTCTGATATTCTATTTAAGATTATACAGAGCTCCCAAGAATTATCTTTGCAATTTAAAGTTTTGATGCATTAGATTCTAAGCTGTATACAGAAGACGCCGTTTAACGCGATTGCGGTTAATGTTATCATTCTGAAATTTTATTTAAGATTGTACAGAGCTCCCAAGAATTATCTTTGCAATTTAAACTTTTGATGCATTAGGTTCTAAGCTGCATACAGAAGACGCCGTTTAACGCGATTGCGGTTAATGTTATCATTCTGATATTTTATTTAAGATTGTACAGAGCTCCCACGAATCTTTTTTACAATTTAAAATTTTAATGCATTAGATTCTAAAGCTGTATACATAAGACGCCGCTTAATGCGATTGCGGTTAATTTTATCATTCGGATATTTTATTTCAGATTGTACATATCTACCAAGAATTATTTTTACAATTTAAAGTTTTAATGCATTAGATACTAAGCTGTATACAGAAGATGCCGTTCAACGCGTTTGCGGTTAATGTTATCATTCTTATATTCTATTTAAGATTGTACAGAGCTCCCAAGAATTATCTTTGCAATTTAAAGTTTTGATGCATTAGATTCTAAGCTGTATACAGAAGACGCCGTTTAACGCGATTGCGGTTAATGTTATCATTCTGAAATTTTATTTAAGATTGTACAGAGCTCCCAAGAATTATCTTTGCACTTTAAAGTTTTAATGCATTAGATTCTAAAGCTGTATACAGGAGATGCCGTTTAACGCGATTGCGGTTAATGTTATCATTCTGATATTTTATTTAAGATCTCCCAAGTATTATTTCATTTGATCATAGCTCCCAAGAATTATTTTTGGAATTTCAAGATTTAATGCATTAGATTCTAAAGCTGTATACATAAGACGCCGCTTAATGCGATTGCGGCTCATGTTATCATTCGGATATTTTATTTAAGGTTGTACAGAGCTTCCAAGAATTATCTTTACATTTTAAAGTTTTGATGCATTAGATTCTAAGCTGTATACATAAGATGCCGCTCAACGCGATTGCTGTTAATGTTATCATTCTTATATTCTATTTAAGATTGTACAGAGCTCCCAAGAATTATCTTTGCAATTTAAAGTTTTGATGCATTAGATTCTAAGCTGTATACAGAAGACGCCGTTTAACGCGATTGCGGTTAATGTTATCATTCTGAAATTTTGTTTAAGATTGTACAGAGCTCCCAAGAATTATCTTTGCAATTTAAAGTTTTGATGCATTAGATTCTAAGCTGTATACAGAAGACGCCGTTTAACGCAAATGCGGTTAATGTTATCATTCTGAAATTTTATTTAAGATTGTACAGAGCTCCCAAGAATTATCTTTGCAATTTAAACTTTTGATGCATTAGATTCTAAGCTGCATACAGAAGACGCCGTTTAACGCGATTGCGGTTAATGTTATCATTCTGATATTTTATTTAAGATTGTACAGAGCTTCCACGAATCATTTTTACAATTTAAAGTTTTAATGCATTAGATTCTAAAGCTGTATACATAAGACGCCGCTTAATGCGATTGCGGCTCATGTTATCATTCGGATATTTTATTTAAGGTTGTACAGAGCTTCCAAGAATTATCTTTACATTTTAAAGTTTTGATGCATTAGATTCTAAGCTGTATACATAAGATGCCGCTCAACGCGATTGCTGTTAATATTATCATTCTTATATTCTATTTAAGATTGTACAGAGCTCCCAAGAATTATCTTTGCAATTTAAAGTTTTGATGCATTAGATTCTAAGCTGTATACAGAAGACGCCGTTTAACGCGATTGCGGTTAATGTTATCATTCTGAAATTTTGTTTAAGATTGTACAGAGCTCCCAAGAATTATCTTTGCAATTTAAAGTTTTGATGCATTAGATTCTAAGCTGTATACAGAAGACGCCGTTTAACGCGATTGCGGTTAATGTTATCATTCTGAAATTTTATTTAAGATTGTACAGAGCTCCCAAGAATTATCTTTGCAATTTAAACTTTTGATACATTAGATTCTAAGCTGCATACAGAAGACGCCGTTTAACGCGATTGCGGTTAATGTTATCATTCTGATATTTTATTTAAGATTGTACAGAGCTTCCACGAATCATTTTTACAATTTAAAGTTTTAATGCATTAAATTCTAAAGCTGTATACATAAGACGCAGCTTAATGCGATTGCGGTTAATTTTATCATTCGGATATTTTATTTCAGATTGTACATAGCTACCAAGAATTATTTTTACAATTTAAAGTTTTAATGCATTAGATTGTAAAGCTGTATACATAAGACGCCGCTTAATGCGATTGCGGTTAATATTATCATTCGGATATTTTATTTAAAGTTGTACAGAGCTCCCAAGAATTATCTTTGCAATTTAAAGTTTTGATGCATTAGATTCTAAGCTGTATACAGAAGACGCCGTTTAACGCGATTGGGGTTAATGTTATCATTCTGAAATTTTATTTAAGATTGTACAGAGCTCCCAAGAATTATCTTTGCACTTTAAAGTTTTAATGCATTAGATTCTAAAGCTGTATACAGGAGATGCCGTTTAACGCGATTGCGGTTAATGTTATCATTCTGATATTTTATTTAAGACCTCCCAAGAATTATTTCATTTGATCAGAGCTACCAAGAATTATTTTTGGAATTTCAAGTTTTAATGCATTAGATTGTAAAGCTGTATACATAAGACGCCGTTTAATGCGATTGCGGTTAATTTTATCATTCGGATATTTTATTTAAGGTTGTACAGAGCTCCCAAGTTTACAATTTAAAGTTTTAGTGCATTAGATTCTAAAGCTGTATACATAAGACGCCGCTTATTGCGATTGCGGTTAATTTTATCATTCGGATATTTTATTTCAGATTGTACAGAGCTCCCAAGAATTATCTTTGCAATTTAAAGTTTTGATGCATTAGATTCTAAGCTGTATACAGAAGACGCCGTTTAACGCGATTGCGGTTAATGTTATCATTCTGATATTTTATTTAAGATTGTACAAAACTCCCGAAAATTATTTTTGCAATTTAAAGTTTTAATGCATTAGATTTTAAAGCTGTATACATAAGACGCCGCTTAATGCGATTACGGTTAATGTTATCATTCGGATATTTCATTTAAGGTTGTACAGAGCTCCCAAGAATTATCTTTGAAATTTAAAGTTTTAATGCATTAGATTTTAAAGCTGTATACATAAGACGCCGCTTAATGCGATTGCGGTTAATGTTATCATTCTGATAATTTATTTAAAATTGTACAGAGCTAACAAGAATTATCTTTGCAATTTAAAGTTTTAATGCATTAGATTTTAAAGCTGTATACATAAGACGCCGCTTAATGCGATTACGGTTAATGTTATCATCCGGATATTTTATTTAAGGTTGTACAGAGCTCCCAAGAATTTTTTTTGAAATTTAAATTTTTGATGCATTAGATTCTAAGCTGTATACAGAAGATGTCGTTTAACGCGATTGCGGTTAATGTTATCATTCTAATAATTTATTTAAAATTGTACAGAGCTAACAAGAATTATCTTTGCAATTTAAAGTTTTAATGCATTAGATTTTAAAGCTGTATACATAAGACGCCGTTAATGCGATTACGGTTAATGTTATGATTCTGATATTTTATTTAAGATTGTACAGAGCTCCCACGAAATTTTTTTACAATTTAAAGTTTTAATGCATTAGATTCTAAAGCTGTATGCATAAGACGCCGTTTAATGCGATTGCGGTTAATTTTATCATTCAGATATTTTATTTAAGGTTGTACAGAGCTCCCAAGAATTATCTTTACATTTTAAAGTTTTAATGCATTAGATTCTCAGCCGTATATAAAAGACGCCGCTTAATGCGTTTGCGGTTAATGTTATCATTCGGATATTATATTTAAGGTTGTACAGAGCTCCCAAGTTTACAATTTAAAGTTTTAGTGCATTAGATTCTAAAGCTGTATACATAAGACGCCGCTTAATGCGATTGTGGTTAATGTTATCATCCGGATATTTTATTTAAGGTTGTACAGAGCTCCCAAGAATTATCCTTGCAATTTAAAGTTTTAATGCATTAGATTCTAAAGGTGTATACATAAGACGCCGCTTAATGCGATTGCGGTTAATATTATCATCCGGATATTTTATTTAAGGTTGTACAGAGCTCCCAAGAATTATCTTTGCAATTTAAAGTATTGATGCATTACATTCTAAGCTGTATACAGAAGATGCCGTTTAACGCGATTGCGGTTTATGTTATCATTCTGATAATTTATTTAAGGTTGTACAGAGCTCCGAAGTTTACAATTTAAAGTTTTAATGCATTAGATTTTAAAGCTGTATACATAAGACGCCGCTTAATGCGATTACGGTTAATGTTATAATTCGGATATTTTATTTAAGGTTGTACAGAGCTCCCAAGAATTTTCTTTGAAATTTAAAGTTTTAATGCATTAGATTCTAAAGGTGTATACATAAGACGCCGCTTAATGCGATTGCGGTTAATATTATCATCCGGATATTTTATTTAAGGTTGTACAGAGCTCCCAAGAATTATCTTTGCAATTTAAAGTATTGATGCATTACATTCTAAGCTGTATACAGAAGATGCCGTTTAACGCGATTGCGGTTTATGTTATCATTCTGATAATTTATTTAAGTTTGTACAGAGCTCCCAAGAATTATCTTTGCAATTTAAAGTATTGATGCATTTGATTCTAAGCTGTATATAGAAAACGCCGCTTAATGCGTTTGCGGTTAATGTTATCATTCGGATATTTTATTTAAGGTTGTACAGAGCTCCCAAGTTTACAATTTAAAGTTTTAATGCATTAGATTTTAAAGCTGTATACATAAGACGCCGCTTAATGCGATTACGGTTAATGTTATCATTCGGATATTTTATTTAAGGTTGTACAGAGCTCCCAAGAATTATGTTTGAAATTTAAAGTTTTAATGCATTAGATTCTAAAGGTGTATACATAAGACGCCGCTTAATGCGATTGCGGTTAATATTATCATCCGGATATTTTATTTAAGGTTGTACAGAGCTCCCAAGAATTATCTTTGCAATTTAAAGTATTGATGCATTACATTCTAAGCTGTATACAGAAGATGCCGTTTAACGCGATTGCGGTTTATGTTATCATTCTGATAATTTATTTAAGGTTGTACAGAGCTCCCAAGTTTACAATTTAAAGTTTTAATGCATTAGATTTTAAAGCTGTATACATAAGACGCCGCTTAATGCGATTACGGTTAATGTTATCATTCGGATATTTTATTTAAGGTTGTACAGAGCTCCCAAGAATTACCTTTGAAATTTAAAGTTTTAGTGCATTAGATTCTAAAGCTGTATACATTAGACGCCGCTTAATGCGATTGCGGTTAATGTTATCATTCTGATAATTTATTTAAGGTTGTACAGAGCTCCCAAGAATTATGTTTGCAATTTAAATTTTTAATGCATTAGATTCTAAGAAGTAAATAGAAGACGCCGCTTAATGCGATTGCGGTTAATGTTATCATCCGGATATTTTATTTAAGGTTGTACAGAGCTCCCAAGAATTATGTTTGCAATTTAAATTTTTAATGCATTAGATTCTAAGAAGTAAATAGAAGACGCCGCTTATTGCGATTGCGGTTAATGTTATCATTCGGATATTTTATTTAAGGTTGTACAGAGCTCCCAAGTTTACAATTTAAAGATTTAATGCAGTAGATTTTAAAGCTGTATACATAAGACGCCGCTTAATGCGATTACGGTTAATGTTATCATTCGGATATTTTATTTAAGGTTGTACAGAGCTCCCAAGAATTATCTTTGAAATTTAAAGTTTTAATGCATTAGATTCTAAAGGTGTATACATAAGACGCCGCTTAATGCGATTGCGGTTAATATTATCATCCGGATATTTTATTTAAGGTTGTACAGAGCTCCCAAGAATTATCTTTGCAATTTAAAGTATTGATGCATTAAATTCTAAGCTGTATACAGAAGATGCCGTTTAACGCGATTGCGGTTTATGTTATCATTCTGATAATTTATTTAAGGTTGTACAGAGCTCCCAAGTTTACAATTTAAGGTTTTAATGCATTAGATTTTAAAGCTGTATACATAAGACGCCGCTTAATGCGATTACGGTTAATGTTATGATTCGTATATTTTATTTAAGGTTGTACAGAGCTCCCAAGAATTATCTTTGAAATTTAAAGTTTTAATGCATTAGATTCTAAAGGTGTATACATAAGACGCCGCTTAATGCGATTGCGGTTAATATTATCATCCGGATATTTTATTTAAGGTTGTACAGAGCTCCCAAGAATTATCTTTGCAATTTAAAGTATTGATGCATTACATTCTAAGCTGTATACAGAAGATGCCGTTTAACGCGATTGCGGTTTATGTTATCATTCTGATAATTTATTTAAGATTGTACAGAGCTCCCAAGAATTATCTTTGCAAATTAAAGTTTTGATGCATTAGATTGTAAGCTGTATACAGAAGACGCCGTTTAACGCGATTGCGGTTAATGTTATCATCCGGATATTTTATTTAAGATTGTACAGAACTCCCAAGAATTATTTTTACAATTTAAAGTTTTAATGCATTAGATTTTAAAGCTGTATACATAAGACACCACTTAATGCGATTACGGTTAATGTTATCATTCGGATATTTTATTTAAGGTTGTACAGAGCTCCCAAGAATTACCTTTGAAATTTAAAGTTTTAGTGCATTAGATTCTAAAGCTGTATACATAAGACGCCGCTTAATGCGATTGCGGTTAATGTTATCATCCGGATATTTTATTTAAGGTTGTACAGAGCTCCCAAGAATTATGTTTGCAATTTAAATTTTTAATGCATTAGATTCTAAGAAGTAAATAGAAGACGCCGCTTATTGTGATTGCGGTTAATGTTATCATTCGGATATTTTATTTAAGGTTGTACAGAGCTCCCAAGTTTACAATTTAAAGTTTTAGTGCATTAGTTTCTAAAGCAGTATACATAAGACGCCGATTAATGAGATTGCGGTTAATGTTATCATCCGGATATTTTATTTAAGGTTGTACAGAGCTCCCACGAATTATTTTTACAATTTAAAGTTTTAATGCATTAGATTCTAAAGCTGTATGCATAAGACGCCGTTTAATGCGATTGCGGTTAATTTTATCATTCAGATATTTTATTTAAGGTTGTACAGAGCTCCCAATTTTACAATTTAACGTTTTAGTGCATTAGATTCTAAAGCTGTATACATAAGACGCCGCTTAATGCGATTGCGGGTAATGTTATCATTCTGAAATTTTATTTAAGGTTGTACAGAGCTCCCAAGAATTATTTTTACAATTTAAAGTTTTAATGCATTAGATTCTAAAGCTGTATACATAAGACGCCGCTTAATGCGATTGCGGTTAATATTATGATTCGGATATTTTATTTAAGGTTGTACAGAGCTCCCAAGAATTATCTTTACATTTTAAAGTTTTAATGCATTAGATTCTAAGCCGTATATAGAAGACGCCGCTTAATGCGTTTGCGGTCAATGTTATCATTCGGATATTTTATTTCTGATTGTACAGAGCTCCCAAGAATTAACTTTGCAATTTAAAGTTTTGATGCATTATATTGTAAGCTGTATACAGAAGACGCCCTTTAACGCGATTGCGGTTAATGTTATCATTCTGATATTTTATTTAAGATTGTACAGAACTCCCAAGAATTATTTTTACAATTTAAAGTTTTAATGCATTAGATTTTAAAGCTGTATACATAAGACGCCGCTTAATGCGATTACGGTTAATGTTATCATTCGGATATTTTATTTAAGGTTGTACAGAGCTCCCAAGTTTACAATTTAAAGTTTTAGTGCATTAGATTCTAAAGCTGTATACATAAGACGCCGCTTAATGCGATTGCGGTTAATGTTATCATCCGGATATTTTATTTAAGGTTGTACAGAGCTCCCAAGAATTATCTTTGCAATTTAAAGTTTTGATGCATTACATTCTAAGCTGTATACAGAAGATGCCGTTTAACGCGATTGCGGTTTATGTTATCATTCTGATAATTTATTTAAGATTGTACAGAGCTCCCAAGAATTATCTTTGCAATTTAAAGTATTTATGCATTAGATTCTAAGCCGTATATAGAAGACGCCGCTTAATGCGTTTGCGGTTAATGTTATCATTCGGATATTTTATTTAAGGTTGTACAGAGCTCCCAAGTTTACAATTTAATGTTTTAATGCATTAGATTTTAAAGCTGTATACATAAGACGCCGCTTAATGCGATTACGGTTAATGTTATCATTCGCATATTTTATTTAAGGTTGTACAGAGCTCCCAAGAATTATCTTTGAAATTTAAAGTTTTAATGCATTAGATTCTAAAGGTGTATACAAAAGACGCCGCTTAATGAGATTGCGGTTAATATTATCATCCGGATATTTTATTTAAGGTTGTACAGAGCTCCCAAGAATTATCTTTGCAATTTAAAGTATTGATGCTTTACATTCTAAGCTGTATACAGAAGATGCCGTTTAACGCGATTGCGGTTAATGTTATCATTCTGATATTTTATTTAAGATTGTACAGAACTCCCAAGAATTATTTTTACAATTTAAAGTTTTAATGCATTAGATTTTAAAGCTGTATACATAAGACGCCGCTTAATGCGATTACGGTTAATGTTATCATTCGGATATTTTATTTAAGGTTGTACAGAGCTCCCAAGAATTATCTTTGAAATTTAAAGTTTTAATGCATTAGATTCTAAAGGTGTATACATAAGACGCCGCTTAATGCGATTGCGGTTAATATTATCATCCGGATATTTTATTTAAGGTTGTACAGAGCTCCCAAGAATTATCTTTGCAATTTAAAGTACTGATGCATTACATTCTAAGCTGTATACAGAAGATGCCGTTTAACGCGATTGCGGTTTATGTTATCATTCTGATAATTTTTTTAAGATTGTACAGAGCTCCCAAGAATTATCTTTGCAATTTAAAGTTTTGATGCATTAGATTGTAAGCTGTATACAGAAGACGCCGTTTAACGCGATTGCGGTTAATGTTATCATTCGGATATTTTATTTCAGATTGTACATAGCTCCCAAGAATTATTTTTACAATTTAAAGATTTAATGCATTAGATTTTAAAGCTGTATACATAAGACGCCGCTTAATGCGATTGCGGTTAATATTATCATTCGGATATTTTATTTAAGGTTGTACAGAGCTCCCAAGAATTATCTTTGCAATTTAAAGTTTTGATGCATTAGATACTAAGCTGTAGACAGATGATGCCGTACAACGCGATTGCGGTTAATGTTATGATTCTTATATTCTATTTAAGATTGTACAGAGCTCCCAAGAATTATCTTTGCAATTTAAAGTTTTGATGCATTACATTCTAAGCTGTATACAGAAGATGCCGTTTAACGCGATTGCGGTTTATGTTATCATTCTGATAATTTATTTAAGATTGTACAGAGCTCCCAAGAATTATCTTTGCAATTTAAAATTTTGATGCATTACATTCTAAGCTGTATACAGAAGATGCCGTTTAACGCGATTGCGGGTTATGTTATCATTCTGATAATTTATTTAAGATTGTACAGAGCTCTCAAGAATTATCTTTGCAATTTAAAGTTTGATGCATTAGATTGTAAGCTGTATACAGAAGACGCCGTTTAACGCGATTGCGGTTAATGTTATCATTCTGTTATTTTATTTAAGATTGTACAGAACTCCCAAGAATTATTTTTAAAATTTAAAGTTTTAATGCATTAGATTTTAAAGCTGTATACATAAGAGGCCGCTTAATGCGATTAAGGTTAATGTTATCATTCGGATATTTTATTTAAGGTTGTACAGAGCTCCCAAGAATTATCTTTGAAATTTAAAGTTTTAATGCATTAGATTCTAAAGGTGTATACATAAGACGCCGCTTAATGCGACTGCGGTTAATATTATCATCCGGATATTTTATTTAAGGTTGTACAGAGCTCCCAAGAATTATCTTTCCAATTTAAAGTATTGATGCATTACATTCTAAGCTGTATACAGAAGATGCCGTTTAACGCGATTGCGGTTTATGTTATCATTCTGATAATTTATTTAAGATTGTACAGAGCTCCCAAGAATTATCTTTGCAATTTAAAGTTTTGATGCATTAGATTGTAAGCTGTATACAGAAGACGCCGTTTAACGCGATTGCGGTTAATGTTATCATTCTGATATTTTATTTAAGATTGTACAGAACTCCCAAAAATTATTTTTACAATTTAAAGTTTTAATGCATTAGATTTTAAAGCTGTATACATAAGACGCCGCTTAATGCGATTACGGTTAATGTTATCATTCGGATATTTTATTTAAGGTTGTACAGAGCTCCCAAGAATTATCTTTGAAATTTAAAGTTTTAATGCATTAGATTCTAAATGTGTATACATAAGACGCCGCTTAATGCGATTGCGGTTAATATTATCATCCGGATATTTTATTTAAGGTTGTACAGAGCTCCCAAGAATTATCTTTGCAATTTAAAGTATTGATGCATTACATTCTAAGCTGTATACAGAAGATGCCGTTTAACGCGATTGCGGTTTATGTTATCATTCTGATAATTTATTTAAGATTGTACAGAGCTCCCAAGAATTATCTTTGCAATTTAAAGTTTTGATGCATTAGATTGTAAGCTGTATACAGAAGACGCCGTTTAACGCGATTGCGGTTAATGTTATCATTCTGATATTTTATTTCAGATTGTACATAGCTCCCAAGAATTATTTTTACAATTTAAAGATTTAATGCATTAGATTTTAAAGCTGTATACATAAGACGCCGCTTAATGCGATTACGGTTAATGTTATCATTCGGATATTTTATTTAAGGTTGTACAGAGCTCCCAAGAATTATCTTTGAAATTTAAAGTTTTAATGCATTAGATTCTAAAGGTGTATACATAAGACGCCGCTTAATGAGATTGCGGTTAATATTATCATCCGGATATTTTATTTAAGGTTGTACAGAGCTCCCAAGAATTATCTTTGCAATTTAAAGTATTGATGCATTACATTCTAAGCTGTATACAGAAGATGCCGTTTAACGCGATTGCGGTTTATGTTATCATTCTGATAATTTATTTAAGATTGTACAGAGCTCCCAAGAATTATCTTTGCAATTTAAAGTTTTGATGCATTAGATTGTAAGCTGTATACAGAAGACGCCGTTTAACGCGATTGCGGTTAATGTTATCATTCTGATATTTTATTTAAGATTGTACAGAACTCCCAAGAATTATTTTTACAATTTAAAGTTTTAATGCATTAGATTTTAAAGCTGTATACATAAGACGCCGCTTAATGCGATTACGGTTAATGTTATCATTCGGATATTTTATTTAAGGTTGTACAGAGCTCCCAAGTTTACAATTTAAAGTTTTAGTGCATTAGATTCTAAAGCTGTATACATAAGACGCCGCTTAATGCGATTGCGGTTAATGTTATCATCCGGATATTTTATTTAAGGTTGTACAGAGCTCCCAAGAATTATCTTTGCAATTTAAAGTTTTGATGCATTACATTCTAAGCTGTATACAGAAGATGCCGTTTAACGCGATTGCGGTTTATGTTATCATTCTGATAATTTATTTAAGATTGTACAGAGCTCCCAAGAATTATCTTTGCAATTTAAAGTATTTATGCATTAGATTCTAAGCCGTATATAGAAGACGCCGCTTAATGCGTTTGCGGTTAATGTTATCATTCGGATATTTTATTTAAGGTTGTACAGAGCTCCCAAGTTTACAATTTAATGTTTTAATGCATTAGATTTTAAAGCTGTATACATAAGACGCCGCTTAATGCGATTACGGTTAATGTTATCATTCGCATATTTTATTTAAGGTTGTACAGAGCTCCCAAGAATTATCTTTGAAATTTAAAGTTTTAATGCATTAGATTCTAAAGGTGTATACAAAAGACGCCGCTTAATGAGATTGCGGTTAATATTATCATCCGGATATTTTATTTAAGGTTGTACAGAGCTCCCAAGAATTATCTTTGCAATTTAAAGTATTGATGCTTTACATTCTAAGCTGTATACAGAAGATGCCGTTTAACGCGATTGCGGTTAATGTTATCATTCTGATATTTTATTTAAGATTGTACAGAACTCCCAAGAATTATTTTTACAATTTAAAGTTTTAATGCATTAGATTTTAAAGCTGTATACATAAGACGCCGCTTAATGCGATTACGGTTAATGTTATCATTCGGATATTTTATTTAAGGTTGTACAGAGCTCCCAAGAATTATCTTTGAAATTTAAAGTTTTAATGCATTAGATTCTAAAGGTGTATACATAAGACGCCGCTTAATGCGATTGCGGTTAATATTATCATCCGGATATTTTATTTAAGGTTGTACAGAGCTCCCAAGAATTATCTTTGCAATTTAAAGTACTGATGCATTACATTCTAAGCTGTATACAGAAGATGCCGTTTAACGCGATTGCGGTTTATGTTATCATTCTGATAATTTTTTTAAGATTGTACAGAGCTCCCAAGAATTATCTTTGCAATTTAAAGTTTTGATGCATTAGATTGTAAGCTGTATACAGAAGACGCCGTTTAACGCGATTGCGGTTAATGTTATCATTCGGATATTTTATTTCAGATTGTACATAGCTCCCAAGAATTATTTTTACAATTTAAAGATTTAATGCATTAGATTTTAAAGCTGTATACATAAGACGCCGCTTAATGCGATTGCGGTTAATATTATCATTCGGATATTTTATTTAAGGTTGTACAGAGCTCCCAAGAATTATCTTTGCAATTTAAAGTTTTGATGCATTAGATACTAAGCTGTAGACAGATGATGCCGTACAACGCGATTGCGGTTAATGTTATGATTCTTATATTCTATTTAAGATTGTACAGAGCTCCCAAGAATTATCTTTGCAATTTAAAGTTTTGATGCATTACATTCTAAGCTGTATACAGAAGATGCCGTTTAACGCGATTGCGGTTTATGTTATCATTCTGATAATTTATTTAAGATTGTACAGAGCTCCCAAGAATTATCTTTGCAATTTAAAATTTTGATGCATTACATTCTAAGCTGTATACAGAAGATGCCGTTTAACGCGATTGCGGGTTATGTTATCATTCTGATAATTTATTTAAGATTGTACAGAGCTCTCAAGAATTATCTTTGCAATTTAAAGTTTGATGCATTAGATTGTAAGCTGTATACAGAAGACGCCGTTTAACGCGATTGCGGTTAATGTTATCATTCTGTTATTTTATTTAAGATTGTACAGAACTCCCAAGAATTATTTTTAAAATTTAAAGTTTTAATGCATTAGATTTTAAAGCTGTATACATAAGAGGCCGCTTAATGCGATTAAGGTTAATGTTATCATTCGGATATTTTATTTAAGGTTGTACAGAGCTCCCAAGAATTATCTTTGAAATTTAAAGTTTTAATGCATTAGATTCTAAAGGTGTATACATAAGACGCCGCTTAATGCGACTGCGGTTAATATTATCATCCGGATATTTTATTTAAGGTTGTACAGAGCTCCCAAGAATTATCTTTCCAATTTAAAGTATTGATGCATTACATTCTAAGCTGTATACAGAAGATGCCGTTTAACGCGATTGCGGTTTATGTTATCATTCTGATAATTTATTTAAGATTGTACAGAGCTCCCAAGAATTATCTTTGCAATTTAAAGTTTTGATGCATTAGATTGTAAGCTGTATACAGAAGACGCCGTTTAACGCGATTGCGGTTAATGTTATCATTCTGATATTTTATTTAAGATTGTACAGAACTCCCAAAAATTATTTTTACAATTTAAAGTTTTAATGCATTAGATTTTAAAGCTGTATACATAAGACGCCGCTTAATGCGATTACGGTTAATGTTATCATTCGGATATTTTATTTAAGGTTGTACAGAGCTCCCAAGAATTATCTTTGAAATTTAAAGTTTTAATGCATTAGATTCTAAATGTGTATACATAAGACGCCGCTTAATGCGATTGCGGTTAATATTATCATCCGGATATTTTATTTAAGGTTGTACAGAGCTCCCAAGAATTATCTTTGCAATTTAAAGTATTGATGCATTACATTCTAAGCTGTATACAGAAGATGCCGTTTAACGCGATTGCGGTTTATGTTATCATTCTGATAATTTATTTAAGATTGTACAGAGCTCCCAAGAATTATCTTTGCAATTTAAAGTTTTGATGCATTAGATTGTAAGCTGTATACAGAAGACGCCGTTTAACGCGATTGCGGTTAATGTTATCATTCTGATATTTTATTTCAGATTGTACATAGCTCCCAAGAATTATTTTTACAATTTAAAGATTTAATGCATTAGATTTTAAAGCTGTATACATAAGACGCCGCTTAATGCGATTACGGTTAATGTTATCATTCGGATATTTTATTTAAGGTTGTACAGAGCTCCCAAGAATTATCTTTGAAATTTAAAGTTTTAATGCATTAGATTCTAAAGGTGTATACATAAGACGCCGCTTAATGAGATTGCGGTTAATATTATCATCCGGATATTTTATTTAAGGTTGTACAGAGCTCCCAAGAATTATCTTTGCAATTTAAAGTATTGATGCATTACATTCTAAGCTGTATACAGAAGATGCCGTTTAACGCGATTGCGGTTTATGTTATCATTCTGATAATTTATTTAAGATTGTACAGAGCTCCCAAGAATTATCTTTGCAATTTAAAGTTTTGATGCATTAGATTGTAAGCTGTATACAGAAGACGCCGTTTAACGCGATTGCGGTTAATGTTATCATTCTTATATTCTATTTAAGATTGTACAGAGCTCCCAAGAATTATCTTTGCAATTTAAAGTTTTGATGCATCAGATTCTAAGCTGTATACAGAAGACGCCGTTTAACGCGAGTGCGGTTAATGTTATCATTCTGAAAGTTTATTTAAGATTGTACAGAGCTCCCAAGAATTATCTTTGCAATTTAAACTTTTGATGCATTAGATTCTAAGCTGCATACAGAAGACGCCGTTTAACGCGATTGCGGTTAATGTTATCATTCTGATATTTTATTTAAGATTGTACAGAGCTCCCACGAATTATTTTTACAATTTAAAGTTTTAATGCATTAGATTCTAAAGCTGTATACATAAGACGCCGCTTAATGCGATTGCAGTTAATTTTATCATTCGGCTATTTTATTTCAGATTGTACATAGCTCCCAAGAATTATTTTTACAATTTGAAGTTTTAATGCATTAGATTTTAAAGCTGTATACATAAGACGCCGCTTAATGCGATTACGGTTAAAGTTATCATTCGGATATTTTATTTAAGGTTGTACAGAGCTCCCAAGAATTATCTTTGAAATTTAAAGTTTTAATGCATTAGATTTTAAAGCTGTAAACATAAGACTCCGCTTAATGCGATTACGGTTAATATTATCATCCGGATATTTTATTTAAGGCTGTACAGAGCTCCCAAGAATTATCTTTGCAATTTAAAGTATTGATGCATTACATTCTAAGCTGTATACAGAAGATGCCGTTTAACGCGATTGCGGTTTATGTTATCATTCTGATAATTTATTTAAGATTGTACAGAGCTCCCAAGAATTATCTTTGCAATTTAAAGTTTTGATGCATTAGATAGTAAGCTGTACACAAAAGATGCCGTTCAACGCGATTGCGGTTAATGTTATCATTCTGAAATTTTATTTAAGATTGTACAGAGCTCCCAAGAATTATCTTTGCAATTTAAACTTTTGATGCATTAGATTGTAAGCTGCATACAGAAGACGCCGTTTAACGCGATTGCGGTTAATGTTATCATTCTGAAATTTTAGTTAAGGTTGTACAGAGCTCCCAAGAATTATCTTTGCAATTTAAACTTTTGATGCATTAGATAGTAAGCTGTATACATAAGATGCCGCTCAACGCGATTGCTGTTAATGTCATCATTCTTATATTCTATATAAGATTGTACAGAGCTCCCAAGAATTATCTTTGCAATTTAAAGTTTTGATGCATTAGATTCTAAGCTGTATACAGAAGACGCCGTTTAACGCGATTGCGGTTAATGTTATCATTCTGAAATTTTATTTAAGATTGTACAGAGCTCCCAAGAATTATCTTTGCTATTTAAACTTTTGATGCATTAGATTCTAAGCTGCATACAGAAGACGCCGTTTAACGCGATTGCGGTTAATGTTATCATTCTGATATTTTATTTTAAGATTGTACAGAGCTCCCACGAATCATTTTTACAATTTAAAGTTTTAATGCATTAGATTCTAAAGCTGTATACATAAGACGCCGCTTAATGCGATTGCGGTTAATTTTATCATTCGGATATTTTATTTCAGATTGTACATAGCTACCAAGAATTATTTTTACAATTTAAAGTTTTAATGCATTAGATTCTAAAGCTGTATACATAAGACGCCGCTTAATGCGATTGCGGTTAATATTATCATTCGGATATTTTATTTAAAGTTGTACAGAGCTCCCAAGAATTACCTTTGCAATTTAAAGTTTTGATGCATTAGATACTAAGCTGTACACATAAGATGCCGCTCAACGCGATTGCTGTTAATGTTATCATTCTTATATTCTATTTAAGATTGTACAGAGCTCCCAAGAATTATCTTTGCAATTTAAAGTTTTGATGCATTAGATCCTAAGCTGTATACAGAAGACGCCGTTTAACGCGATTGCGGTTAATGTTATCATTCTGAAATTTTATTTAAGATTGTACAGAGCTCCCAAGAATTATCTTTGCAATTTAAACTTTTGATGCATTAGATTCTAAGCTGCATACAGAAGACGCCGTTTAACGCGATTGCGGTTAATGTTATGATTCTGATATTTTATTTCAGATTGTACAGAGCTCCCACGAATTATTTTTACAATTTAAAGTTTTAATGCATTAGATTCTAAAGCTGTATACATAAGACGCCGCTTAATGCGATTGCGGTTAATTTTATCATTCGGATATTTTATTTAAGGTTGTACAGAGCTCCCAAGAATTATCTTTGCAATTTAAAGTTTTGATGCATTAAATAGTAAGCTGTATACATAAGATGCCGCACAACGCGATTGCTGTTAATGTTATCATTCTTATATTCGATTTAAGATTGTACAGAGCTCCCAAGAATTATCTTTGCAATTTAAAATTTTGATGCATTAGATAGTAAGCTGTACACAGAAGATGCCGTTCAACGCGATTGCGGTTAATGTTATCATTCTTATATTCTATTTAAGATTGTACAGAGCTCCCAAGAATTATCTTTGCAATTTAAAGTTTTGATGCATTAGATTCTAAGCTGTATACAGAAGACGCCGTTTAACGCGATTGCGGTTAATGTTATCATTCTGATATTTTATTTAAGATTGTACAGAGCTCCCACGAATCATTTTTACAATTTAAAGTTTTAATGCATTACATTCTAAAGCTGTATACATAAGACGCCGCTTAATGCGATTGCGGTTAATTTTATCATTCGGATATTTTATTTCAGATTGTACATAGCTACCAAGAATTATTTTTACAATTTAAAGTTTTAATGCATTAGATTCTAAAGCTGTATACATAAGACGCCGCTTAATGCGATTGCGGTTAATATT
Organism: Stegodyphus dumicola; assembly: GCF_044657685.1. NCBI lineage: Eukaryota > Metazoa > Arthropoda > Arachnida > Araneae > Eresidae > Stegodyphus > Stegodyphus dumicola. The sequence goes on from NC_140770.1 coordinate 159,187,160, forward strand.
ATCATTCGGATATTTTATTTAAAGTTGTACAGAGCTCCCAAGAATTACCTTTGCAATTTAAAGTTTTGATGCATTAGATACTAAGCTGTATACAGAAGACGCCGTTTAACGCGATTGCGGTTAATGTTATCATTCTGATATTTTATTTAAGATTGTACAGAACTCCAAAGAATTATTTTTACAATTTAAAGTTTTAATGCATTAGATTTTAAAGCTGTATACATAAGACGCCGCTTAATGCGATTACGGTTAATGTTATCATTCGGATATTTATTTAAGGTTGTACAGATCTCCCAAGAATTATCTTTACATTTTAAAGTTTTAATGCATTAGATTCTAAGCCGTATATAGAAGAGGCCGCTTAATGCGTTTGCGGTTAATGTTATCATTCGGATATTTTATTTCAGATTGTACATAGCTCCCAAGAATTATTTTTACAATTTAAAGATTTAATGCATTAGATTTTAAAGCTGTATACATAAGACGCCGCTTAATGCGATTGCGGTTAATATTATCATTCGGATATTTTATTTAAGGTTGTACAGAGCTCCCAAGAATTATCTTTGCAATTTAAAGTTTTGATGCATTAGATACTAAGCTGTAGACAGAAGATGCCGTACAAAGCGATTGCGGTTAATGTTATGATTCTTATATTCTATTTAAGATTGTACAGAGCTCCCAAGAATTATCTTTGCAATTTAAAGTTTTGATGCATTAGATAGTAAGCTGTACACAGAAGATGCCGTTCAACGCGATTGCGGTTAATGTTATCATTCTTATATTCTATTTAAGATTGTACAGAGCTCCCAAGAATTATCTTTGCAATTTAAAGTTTTGATGCATTAGATTCTAAGCTGTATACAGAAGACGCCGTTTAACGCGATTGCGGTTAATGTTATCATTCTGAAATTTTATTTAAGATTGTACAGAGCTCCCAAGAATTATCTTTGCAATTTAAACTTTTGATGCATTAGATTCTAAGCTGTATACAGAAGACGCCGTTTAACGCGATTGCGGTTAATGTTATCATTCTGATATTTTATTTAAGATTGTATAGAGCTCCCAAGAATTATTTTTACAATTTAAAGTTTTCATGCATTAGATTCTAAAGCTGTATACATAAGACGCCGTTAAATGCGATTGCGGTTAATGTTATCATTCTGAAATTTTATTTAAGGTTGTACACAGCTCCCAAGAATTATCTTTGCAATTTAAAGTTTTAATGCATTAGATTCTAAGCTGCATACAGAAGACGCCGTTTAACGCGATTGCGGTTAATGTTATCATTCTGATATTTTATTTAAGATTGTACAGAGCTCCCACGAATTATTTTTACAATTTAAAGTTTTAATGCATTAGATTCTAAAGCTGTATACATAAGACGCCGCTTAATGCGATTGCGGTTAATTTTATCATTCGGATATTTTATTTAAGGTTGTACAGAGCTCCCAAGAATTATCTTTGCAATTTAAAGTTTTAATGCATTAGATACTAAGCTGTATACAGAAGATGCCGTTCAACGCGTTTGCGGTTAATGTTATCATTCTTATATTCTATTTAAGATTGTACAGAGCTCCCAAGAATTATCTTTGCAATTTAAACTTTTGATGCATTAGATTCTAAGCTGCATACAGAAGACGCCGTTTAACGCGATTGCGGTTAATGTTATCATTCTGATATTTTATTTAAGATTGTACAGAGCTCCCACGAATCATTTTTACAATTTAAAGTTTTAATGCATTAGATTCTAAAGCTGTATACATAAGACGCCGCTTAATGCGATTGCGGTTAATTTTATCATTCGGATATTTTATTTCAGATTGTACATAGCTACCAAGAATTATTTTTACAATTTAAAGTTTTGATGCATTTGATACTAAGCTGTATACAGAAGATGCCGTTCAACGCGTTTGCGGTTAATGTTATCATTCTTATATTCTATTTAAGATTGTACAGAGCTCACAAGAATTATCTTCGCAATTTAAAGTTTTGATGCATTAGATTCTAAGCTGTATACAGAAGACGCCGTTTAACGCGATTGCGGTTAATGTTATCATTCTGAAATTTTATTTAAGATTGTATAGAGCTCCCAAGAATTATTTTTACAATTTAAAGTTTTAATGCATTAGATTCTAAAGCTGTATACAAGAGATGCCGTTCAACGCGATTGCGGTTAATGTTATCATTCTTATATTCTATTTAAGCTTGTACAGAGCTCCCAAGAATTATCTTTGCAATTTAAAGTTTTGATGCATTAGATTCTAAGCTGTATACAGAAGGAGCCGTTTAACGCGATTGCGCTTAATGTTATCATTCTGATATTTTATTTAAGATTGTACAGAGTTCCGAAGAATTATTTTTACAATTTAAAGTTTTCATGCATTAGATTCTAAAGCTGTATACATAAGACGCCGCTTAATGCGATTGCGGTTAATGTTATCATTCGGATATTTTATTTAAGGTTGTACAGAGCTCCCAAGAATTATCTTTGCAATTTAAAGTTTTAATGCATTAGATTCTAAGCTGTATACAGAAGATGCCGTTTAACGCGATTGCGGTTAATGTTATCATTCTGATATTTTATTTAAGATTGTACAGAACTCCCAAGAATTATTTTTACAATTTAAAGTTTTAATGCATTAGATTTTAAAGCTGTATACATAAGACGCCGCTTAATGCGATTACGGTTAATCTTATCATTCGGATATTTTATTTAAGGTTGTACAGAGCTCCCAAGAATTATCTTTGAAATTTAAAGTTTTAATGCATTAGATTCTAAAGGTGTATACATAAGACGCCGCTTAATGCGATTGCGGTTAATATTATCATCCGGATATTTTATTTAAGGTTGTACAGAGCTCCCAAGAATTATCTTTGCAATTTAAAGTATTGATGCATTACATTCTAAGCTGTATACAGAAGATGCCGTTTAACGCGATTGCGGTTTATGTTATCATTCTGATAATTTATTTAAGATTGTACAGAGCTCCCAAGAATTATCTTTGCAATTTAAAGATTTAATGCATTAGATTTTAAAGCTGTATACATAAGACGCCGCTTAATGCGATTACGGTTAATGTTATCATTCGGATATTTATTTAAGGTTGTACAGATCTCCCAAGAATTATCTTTACATTTTAAAGTTTTAATGCATTAGATTCTAAGCCGTATATAGAAGAGGCCGCTTAATGCGTTTGCGGTTAATGTTATCATTCGGATATTTTATTTCAGATTGTACATAGCTCCCAAGAATTATTTTTACAATTTAAAGATTTAATGCATTAGATTTTAAAGCTGTATACATAAGACGCCGCTTAATGCGATTGCGGTTAATATTATCATTCGGATATTTTATTTAAGGTTGTACAGAGCTCCCAAGAATTATCTTTGCAATTTAAAGTTTTGATGCATTAGATACTAAGCTGTAGACAGAAGATGCCGTACAAAGCGATTGCGGTTAATGTTATGATTCTTATATTCTATTTAAGATTGTACAGAGCTCCCAAGAATTATCTTTGCAATTTAAAGTTTTGATGCATTAGATAGTAAGCTGTACACAGAAGATGCCGTTCAACGCGATTGCGGTTAATGTTATCATTCTTATATTCTATTTAAGATTGTACAGAGCTCCCAAGAATTATCTTTGCAATTTAAAGTTTTGATGCATTAGATTCTAAGCTGTATACAGAAGACGCCGTTTAACGCGATTGCGGTTAATGTTATCATTCTGAAATTTTATTTAAGATTGTACAGAGCTCCCAAGAATTATCTTTGCAATTTAAACTTTTGATGCATTAGATTCTAAGCTGTATACAGAAGACGCCGTTTAACGCGATTCCGGTTAATGTTATCATTCTGATATTTTATTTAAGATTGTATAGAGCTCCCAAGAATTATTTTTACAATTTAAAGTTTTCATGCATTAGATTCTAAAGCTGTATACATAAGACGCCGTTAAATGCGATTGCGGTTAATGTTATCATTCTGAAATTTTATTTAAGGTTGTACAGAGCTCCCAAGAATTATCTTTGCAATTTAAAGTTTTGATGCATTAGATACTAAGCTGTATACAGAAGATGCCGTTCAACGCGTTTGCGGTTAATGTTATCATTCTTATATTCTATTTAAGATTGTACAGAGCTCCCAAGAATTATCTTTGCAATTTAAACTTTTGATGCATTAGATTCTAAGCTGCATACAGAAGACGCCGTTTAACGCGATTGCGGTTAATGTTATCATTCTGATATTTTATTTAAGATTGTACAGAGCTCCCACGAATCATTTTTACAATTTAAAGTTTTAATGCATTAGATTCTAAAGCTGTATACATAAGACGCCGCTTAATGCGATTGCGGTTAATTTTATCATTCGGATATTTTATTTCAGATTGTACATAGCTACCAAGAATTATTTTTACAATTTAAAGTTTTGATGCATTTGATACTAAGCTGTATACAGAAGATGCCGTTCAACGCGTTTGCGGTTAATGTTATCATTCTTATATTCTATTTAAGATTGTACAGAGCTCACAAGAATTATCTTCGCAATTTAAAGTTTTGATGCATTAGATTCTAAGCTGTATACAGAAGACGCCGTTTAACGCGATTGCGGTTAATGTTATCATTCTGAAATTTTATTTAAGATTGTATAGAGCTCCCAAGAATTATTTTTACAATTTAAAGTTTTAATGCATTAGATTCTAAAGCTGTATACAAGAGATGCCGTTCAACGCGATTGCGGTTAATGTTATCATTCTTATATTCTATTTAAGCTTGTACAGAGCTCCCAAGAATTATCTTTGCAATTTAAAGTTTTGATGCATTAGATTCTAAGCTGTATACAGAAGGAGCCGTTTAACGCGATTGCGCTTAATGTTATCATTCTGATATTTTATTTAAGATTGTACAGAGTTCCGAAGAATTATTTTTACAATTTAAAGTTTTCATGCATTAGATTCTAAAGCTGTATACATAAGACGCCGCTTAATGCGATTGCGGTTAATGTTATCATTCGGATATTTTATTTAAGGTTGTACAGAGCTCCCAAGAATTATCTTTGCAATTTAAAGTTTTAATGCATTAGATTCTAAGCTGTATACAGAAGATGCCGTTTAACGCGATTGCGGTTAATGTTATCATTCTGATATTTTATTTAAGATTGTACAGAACTCCCAAGAATTATTTTTACAATTTAAAGTTTTAATGCATTAGATTTTAAAGCTGTATACATAAGACGCCGCTTAATGCGATTACGGTTAATCTTATCATTCGGATATTTTATTTAAGGTTGTACAGAGCTCCCAAGAATTATCTTTGAAATTTAAAGTTTTAATGCATTAGATTCTAAAGGTGTATACATAAGACGCCGCTTAATGCGATTGCGGTTAATATTATCATCCGGATATTTTATTTAAGGTTGTACAGAGCTCCCAAGAATTATCTTTGCAATTTAAAGTATTGATGCATTACATTCTAAGCTGTATACAGAAGATGCCGTTTAACGCGATTGCGGTTTATGTTATCATTCTGATAATTTATTTAAGATTGTACAGAGCTCCCAAGAATTATCTTTGCAATTTAAAGATTTAATGCATTAGATTTTAAAGCTGTATACATAAGACGCCGCTTAATGCGATTACGGTTAATGTTATCATTCGGATATTTATTTAAGGTTGTACAGATCTCCCAAGAATTATCTTTACATTTTAAAGTTTTAATGCATTAGATTCTAAGCCGTATATAGAAGAGGCCGCTTAATGCGTTTGCGGTTAATGTTATCATTCGGATATTTTATTTCAGATTGTACATAGCTCCCAAGAATTATTTTTACAATTTAAAGATTTAATGCATTAGATTTTAAAGCTGTATACATAAGACGCCGCTTAATGCGATTGCGGTTAATATTATCATTCGGATATTTTATTTAAGGTTGTACAGAGCTCCCAAGAATTATCTTTGCAATTTAAAGTTTTGATGCATTAGATACTAAGCTGTAGACAGAAGATGCCGTACAAAGCGATTGCGGTTAATGTTATGATTCTTATATTCTATTTAAGATTGTACAGAGCTCCCAAGAATTATCTTTGCAATTTAAAGTTTTGATGCATTAGATAGTAAGCTGTACACAGAAGATGCCGTTCAACGCGATTGCGGTTAATGTTATCATTCTTATATTCTATTTAAGATTGTACAGAGCTCCCAAGAATTATCTTTGCAATTTAAAGTTTTGATGCATTAGATTCTAAGCTGTATACAGAAGACGCCGTTTAACGCGATTGCGGTTAATGTTATCATTCTGAAATTTTATTTAAGATTGTACAGAGCTCCCAAGAATTATCTTTGCAATTTAAACTTTTGATGCATTAGATTCTAAGCTGTATACAGAAGACGCCGTTTAACGCGATTGCGGTTAATGTTATCATTCTGATATTTTATTTAAGATTGTATAGAGCTCCCAAGAATTATTTTTACAATTTAAAGTTTTCATGCATTAGATTCTAAAGCTGTATACATAAGACGCCGTTAAATGCGATTGCGGTTAATGTTATCATTCTGAAATTTTATTTAAGGTTGTACACAGCTCCCAAGAATTATCTTTGCAATTTAAAGTTTTAATGCATTAGATTCTAAGCTGTATACAGAAGGTGCCGTTTAACGCGATTGCGGTTAATGTTATCATTCTGATATTTTATTTAAGATTGTACAGAGTTCCGAAGAATTATTTTTACAATTTAAAGTTTTAATGCATTAGATTCTAAAGCTGTATACATAAGACGCCGCTTAATGCGATTGCGGTTAATATTATCATTCGGATATTTTATTTAAGGTTGTACAGAGCTCCCAAGAATTATCTTTGCAATTTAAAGTTTTGATGCATTAGATAGTAAGCTGTATACATAAGATGCCTCTCAACGCGATTGCTGTTAATGTTATCATTCTTATATTCTATATAAGATTGTACAGAGCTCCCAAGAATTATCTTTGCAATTTAAAATTTTGATGCATTAGATAGTAAGCTGTACACAGAAGATGCCGTTCAACGCGGTTGCGGTTAATGTTATCATTCTTATATTCTATTTAAGATTGTACAGAGCTCCCAAGAACTATCTTTGCAATTTAAAGTTTTGATGCATTAGATTCTAAGCTGTATACAGAAGACGCCGTTTAACGCGATTGCGGTTAATGTTATCATTCTGAAATTTTATTTAAGATTGTACAGAGCTCCCAAGAATTATCTTTGCAATTTAAACTTTTGATGCATTAGATTCTAAGCTGCATACAGAAGACGCCGTTTAACGCGATTGCGGTTAATGTTATCATTCTGATATTTTATTTAAGATTGTACAGAGCTCCCACGAATTATTTTTACAATTTAAAGTTTTAATGCATTAGATTCTAAAGCTGTATACATAAGACGCCGCTTAATGCGATTGCGGTTAATTTTATCATTCGGATATTTTATTTAAGGTTGTACAGAGCTCCCAAGAATTATCTTTGCAATTTAAAGTTTTGATGCATTAGATACTAAGCTGTATACAGAAGATGCCGTTCAACGCGTTTGCGGTTAATGTTATCATTCTTATATTCTATTTAAGATTGTACAGAGCTCCCAAGAATTATCTTTGCAATTTAAAGTTTTGATGCATTAGATTCTAAGCTGTATACAGAAGACGCCGTTTAACGCGATTGCGGTTAATGTTATCATTCTGAAATTTTATTTAAGATTGTACAGAGCTCCCAAGAATTATCTTTGCAATTTAAACTTTTGATGCATTAGATTCTAAGCTGTAGACAGAAGATGCCGTACAAAGCGATTGCGGTTAATGTTATGATTCTTATATTCTATTTAAGATTGTACAGAGCTCCCAAGAATTATCTTTGCAATTTAAAGTTTTGATGCATTAGATAGTAAGCTGTAGACAGAAGATGCCGTACAAAGCGATTGCGGTTAATGTTATGATTCTTATATTCTATTTAAGATTGTACAGAGCTCCCAAGAATTATCTTTGCAATTTAAAGTTTTGATGCATTAGATAGTAAGCTGTACACAGAAGATGCCGTTCAACGCGATTGCGGTTAATGTTATCATTCTTATATTCTATTTAAGATTGTACAGAGCTCCCAAGAATTATCTTTGCAATTTAAAGTTTTGATGCATTAGATTCTAAGCTGTATACAGAAGACGCCGTTTAACGCGATTGCGGTTAATGTTATCATTCTGAAATTTTATTTAAGATTGTACAGAGCTCCCAAGAATTATCTTTGCAATTTAAACTTTTGATGCATTAGATTCTAAGCTGTATACAGAAGACGCCGTTTAACGCGATTGCGGTTAATGTTATCATTCTGATATTTTATTTAAGATTGTATAGAGCTCCCAAGAATTATTTTTACAATTTAAAGTTTTCATGCATTAGATTCTAAAGCTGTATACATAAGACGCCGTTAAATGCGATTGCGGTTAATATTATCATTCGGATATTTTATTTAAGTTTGTACAGAGCTCCCAAGAATTATTTTTACAATTTAAAGTTTTCATGCATTAGATTCTAAAGCTGTATACATAAGACGCCGCTTAATGCGATTGCGGTTAATGTTATCATTCGGATATTTTATTTAAGGTTGTACAGAGCTCCCAAGAATTATCTTTGCAATTTAAAGTTTTAATGCATTAGATTCTAAGCTGTATACAGAAGATGCCGTTTAACGCGATTGCGGTTAATGTTATCATTCTGATATTTTATTTAAGATTGTACAGAACTCCCAAGAATTATTTTTACAATTTAAAGTTTTCATGCATTAGATTCTAAAGCTGTATACATAAGACGCCGCTTAATGCGATTACGGTTAATGTTATCATTCGGATATTTTATTTAAGGTTGTACAGAGCTCCCAAGAATTATCTTTGAAATTTAAAGTTTTAATGCATTAGATTCTAAAGGTGTATACATAAGACGCCGCTTAATGCGATTGCGGTTAATATTATCATCCGGATATTTTATTTAAGGTTGTACAGAGCTCCCAAGAATTATCTTTGCAATTTAAAGTATTGATGCATTACATTCTAAGCTGTATACAGAAGATGCCGTTTAACGCGATTGCGGTTTATGTTATCATTCTGATAATTTATTTAAGATTGTACAGAGCTCCCAAGAATTATCTTTGCAATTTAAAGATTTAATGCATTAGATTTTAAAGATGTATACATAAGACGCCGCTTAATGCGATTGCGGTTAATATTATCATTCGGATATTTTATTTAAGGTTGTACAGAGCTCCCAAGAATTATCTTTGCAATTTAAAGCTTTGATGCATTAGATACTAAGCTGTAGACAGATGATGCCGTACAACGCAATTGCGGTTAATGTTATGATTCTTATATTCTATTTAAGATTGTACAGAGCTCCCAAGAATTATCTTTGCAATTTAAAGTTTTGATGCATTACATTCTAAGCTGTATACAGAAGATGCCGTTTAACGCGATTGCGGTTTATGTTATCATTCTGATAATTTATTTAAGATTGTGCAGAGCTCCCAAGAATTATCTTTGCAATTTAAAGTTTTGATGCATTACATTCTAAGCTGTATACAGAAGATGCCGTTTAACGCGATTGCGGTTTATGTTATCATTCTGATAATTTATTTAAGATTGTACAGAGCTCTCAAGAATTATCTTTGCAATTTAAAGTTTGATGCATTAGATTGTAAGCTGTATACAGAAGACGCCGTTTAACGCGATTGCGGTTAATGTTATCATTCTGTTATTTTATTTAAGATTGTACAGAACTCCCAAGAATTATTTTTACAATTTAAAGTTTTAATGCATTAGATTTTAAAGCTGTATACATAAGAGGCCGCTTAATGCGATTAAGGTTAATGTTATCATTCGGATATTTTATTTAAGGTTGTACAGAGCTCCCAAGAATTATCTTTGAAATTTAAAGTTTTAATGCATTAGATTCTAAAGGTGTATACATAAGACGCCGCTTAATGCGATTGCGGTTAATATTATCATCCGGATATTTTATTTAAGGTTGTACAGAGCTCCCAAGAATTATCTTTCCAATTTAAAGTATTGATGCATTACATTCTAAGCTGTATACAGAAGATGCCGTTTAACGCGATTGCGGTTTATGTTATCATTCTGATAATTTATTTAAGATTGTACAGAGCTCCCAAGAATTATCTTTGCAATTTAAAGTTTTGATGCATTAGATTGTAAGCTGTATACAGAAGACGCCGTTTAACGCGATTGCGGTTAATGTTATCATTCTGATATTTTATTTCAGATTGTACATAGCTCCCAAGAATTATTTTTACAATTTAAAGATTTAATGCATTAGATTTTAAAGCTGTATACATAAGACGCCGCTTAATGCGATTACGGTTAATGTTATCATTCGGATATTTTATTTAAGGTTGTACAGAGCTCCCAAGAATTATGTTTGAAATTTAAAGTTTTAATGCATTAGATTCTAAAGGTGTATACATAAGACGCCGCTTAATGCGATTGCGGTTAATATTATCATCCGGATATTTTATTTAAGGTTGTACAGAGCTCCCAAGAATTATCTTTGCAATTTAAAGTATTGATGCATTACATTCTAAGCTGTATACAGAAGATGCCGTTTAACGCGATTGCGGTTTATGTTATCATTCTGATAATTTATTTAAGATTGTACATAGCTACCAAGAATTATGTTTGAAATTTAAAGTTTTAATGCATTAGATTCTAAAGGTGTATACATAAGACGCCGCTTAATGCGATTGCGGTTAATATTATCATTCGGATATTTTATTTAAAGTTGTACAGAGCTCCCAAGAATTATCTTTGCAATTTAAAGTTTTGATGCACTTGATACTAAGCTGTATACAGAAGATGCCGTTCAACGCGTTTGCGGTTAATGTTATCATTCTTATATTCTATTTAAGATTGTACAGAGCTCACAAGAATTATCTTCGCAATTTAAAGTTTTGATGCATTAGATTCTAAGCTGTATACAGAAGACGCCGTTTAACGCGATTGCGGTTAATGTTATCATTCTGAAATTTTATTTAAGATTGTACAGAGCTCCCAAGAATTATCTTTGCAATTTAAAGTTTTAATGCATTAGATTCTAAAGCTGTATACAGGAGATGCCGTTCAACGCGATTGCGGTTAATTTTATCATTCTTATATTCTATTTAAGCTTGTACAGAGCTCCCAAGAATTATCTTTGCAATTTAAAGTTTTGATGCATTAGATTCTAAGCTGTATACAGAAGGAGCCGTTTAACGCGATTGCGCTTAATGTTATCATTCTGATATTTTATTTAAGATTGTACAGAGTTCCGAAGAATTATTTTTACAATTTAAAGTTTTCATGCATTAGATTCTAAAGCTGTATACATAAGACGCCGCTTAATGCGATTGCGGTTAATGTTATCATTCGGATATTTTATTTAAGGTTGTACAGAGCTCCCAAGAATTATCTTTGCAATTTAAAGTTTTAATGCATTAGATTCTAAGCTGTATACAGAAGGTGCCGTTTAACGCGATTGCGGTTAATGTTATCATTCTGATATTTTATTTAAGATTGTACAGAACTCCCAAGAATTATTTTTACAATTTAAAGTTTTAATGCATTAGATTTTAAAGCTGTATACATAAGACGCCGCCTCATGCGATTACGGTTAATGTTATCATTCGGATATTTTATTTAAGGTTGTACAGAGCTCCCAAGAATTATCTTTGAAATTTAAAGTTTTAATGCATTAGATTCTAAAGGTGTATACATAAGACGCCGCTTAATGCGATTGCGGTTAATATTATCATCCGGATATTTTATTTAAGGTTGTACAGAGCTCCCAAGAATTATCTTTGCAATTTAAAGTATTGATGCATTACATTCTAAGCTGTATACAGAAGATGCCGTTTAACGCGATTGCGGTTTATGTTATCATTCTGATAATTTATTTAAGATTGTACGGAGCTCCCAAGAATTATCTTTGCAATTTAAAGTTTTGATGCATTAGATTGTAAGCTGTATACAGAAAACGCCGTTTAACGCGATTGCGGTTAATGTTATCATTCGGATATTTTATTTCAGATTGTACATAGCTCCCAAGAATTATTTTTACAATTTAAAGATTTAATGCATTAGATTTTAAAGCTGTATACATAAGACGCCGCTTAATGCGATTGCGGTTAATATTATCATTCGGATATTTTATTTAAGGTTGTACAGAGCTCCCAAGAATTATCTTTGCAATTTAAAGTTTTAATGCATTAGATTTTAAAGCTGTATACATAAGAGGCCGCTTAATGCGATTAAGGTTAATGTTATCATTCGGATATTTTATTTAAGGTTGTACAGAGCTCCCAAGAATTATCTTTGAAATTTAAAGTTTTAATGCATTAGATTCTAAAGGTGTATACATAAGACGCCGCTTAATGCGATTGCGGTTAATATTATCATCCGGATATTTTATTTAAGGTTGTACAGAGCTCCCAAGAATTATCTTTCCAATTTAAAGTATTGATGCATTACATTCTAAGCTGTATACAGAAGATGCCGTTTAACGCGATTGCGGTTTATGTTATCATTCTGATAATTTATTTAAGATTGTACAGAGCTCCCAAGAATTATCTTTGCAATTTAAAGTTTTGATGCATTACATTCTAAGCTGTATACAGAAGATGCCGTTTAACGCGATTGCGGTTTATGTTATCATTCTGATAATTTATTTAAGATTGTACAGAGCTCTCAAGAATTATCTTTGCAATTTAAAGTTTGATGCATTAGATTGTAAGCTGTATTCAGAAGACGCCGTTTAACGCGATTGCGGTTAATGTTATCATTCTGTTATTTTATTTAAGATTGTACAGAACTCCCAAGAATTATTTTTACAATTTAAAGTTTTAATGCATTAGATTTTAAAGCTGTATACATAAGAGGCCGCTTAATGCGATTAAGGTTAATGTTATCATTCGGATATTTTATTTAAGGTTGTACAGAGCTCCCAAGAATTATCTTTGAAATTTAAAGATTTAATGCATTAGATTCTAAAGGTGTATACATAAGACGCCGCTTAATGAGATTGCGGTTAATATTATCATCCGGATATTTTATTTAAGGTTGTACAGAGCTCCCAAGAATTATCTTTCCAATTTAAAGTATTGATGCATTACTTTCTAAGCTGTATACAGAAGATGCCGTTTAACGCGATTGCGGTTTATGTTATCATTCTGATAATTTATTTAAGATTTTACAGAGCTCCCAAGAATTATCTTTGCAATTTAAAGTTTTGATGCATTACATTCTAAGCTGTATACAGAAGATGCCGTTTAACGCGATTGCGGTTTATGTTATCATTCTGATAATTTATTTAAGATTGTACAGAGCTCTCAAGAATTATCTTTGCAATTTAAAGTTTGATGTATTAGATTGTAAGCTGTATTCAGAAGACGCCGTTTAACGCGATTGCGGTTAATGTTATCATTCTGTTATTTTATTTAAGATTGTACAGAACTCCCAAGAATTATTTTTACAATTTAAAGTTTTAATGCATTAGATTTTAAAGCTGTATACATAAGAGGCCGCTTAATGCGATTAAGGTTAATGTTATCATTCGGATATTTTATTTAAGGTTGTACAGAGCTCCCAAGAATTATCTTTGAAATTTAAAGTTTTAATGCATTAGATTCTAAAGGTGTATACATAAGACGCCGCTTAATGCGATTGCGGTTAATATTATCATCCGGATATTTTATTTAAGGTTGTACAGAGCTCCCAAGAATTATCTTTCCAATTTAAAGTATTGATGCATTACATTCTAAGCTGTATACAGAAGATGCCGTTTAACGCGATTGCGGTTTATGTTATCATTCTGATAATTTATTTAAGATTGTACAGAGCTCCCAAGAATTATCTTTGCAATTTAAAGTTTTGATGCATTAGATTGTAAGCTGTATACAGAAGACGCCGTTTAACGCGATTGCGGTTAATGTTATCATTCTGATATTTTATTTAAGATTATACGGAACTCCCAAGAATTATTTTTACAATTTAAAGTTTTAATGAATTAGATTTTAAAGCTGTATACATAAGACGCCCCTTAATGCGATTACGGTTAATGTTATCATTCGGATATTTTATTTAAGGTTGTACAGAGCTCCCAAGAATTATCTTTGAAATTTAAAGTTTTAATGCATTAGATTCTAAAGGTGTATACATAAGACGCCGCTTAATGCGATTGCGGTTAATATTATCATCCGGATATTTTATTTAAGGTTGTACAGAGCTCCCAAGAATTATCTTTGCAATTTAAAGTATTGATGCATTACATTCTAAGCTGTATACAGAAGATGCCGTTTAACGCGATTGCGGTTTATGTTATCATTCTGATAATTTATTTAAGATTGTACAGAGCTCCCAAGAATTATCTTTGCAATTTAAAGTTTTGATGCATTAGATTGTAAGCTGTATACAGAAGACGCCGTTTAACGCGATTGCGGTTAATGTTATCATTCTGATATTTTATTTCAGATTGTACATAGCTCCCAAGAATTATTTTTACAATTTAAAGATTTAATGCATTAGATTTTAAAGCTGTATACATAAGACGCCGCTTAATGCGATTACGGTTAATGTTATCATTCGGATATTTTATTTAAGGTTGTACAGAGCTCCCAAGAATTATCTTTGAAATTTAAAGTTTTAATGCATTAGATTCTAAAGGTGTATACATAAGACGCCGCTTAATGCGATTGCGGTTAATATTATCATCCGGATATTTTATTTAAGGTTGTACAGAGCACCCAAGAATTATCTTTGCAATTTAAAGTATTGATGCATTACATTCTAAGCTGTATACAGAAGATGCCGTTTAACGCGATTGCGGTTTATGTTATCATTCTGATAATTTATTTAAGATTGTACAGAGCTCCCAAAAATTATCTGTGCAATTTAAAGTTTTGATGCATTAGATTGTAAGCTGTATACAGAAGACGCCGTTTAACGCGATTGCGGTTAATGTTATCATTCTGATATTTTATTTAAGATTGTACAGAACTCCCAAGAATTATTTTTACAATTTAAAGTTTTAATGCATTAGATTTTAAAGCTGTATACATAAGACGCCGCTTAATGCGATTACGGTTAATGTTATCATTCGGATATTTTATTTAAGGTTGTACAGAGCTCCCAAGAATTATCTTTGAAATTTAAAGTTTTAATGCATTAGATTCTAAAGGTGTATACATAAGACGCCGCTTAATGCGATTGCGGTTAATATTATCATCCGGATATTTTATTTAAGGTTGTACAGAGCTCCCAAGAATTATCTTTGCAATTTAAAGTATTGATGCATTACATTCTAAGCTGTATACAGAAGATGCCGTTTAACGCGATTGCGGTTTATGTTATCATTCTGATAATTTATTTAAGATTGTACAGAGCTCCCAAGAATTATCTTTGCAATTTAAAGTTTTGATGCATTAGATTGTAAGCTGTATACAGAAGACGCCGTTTAACGCGATTGCGGTTAATGTTATCATTCTTATATTCTATTTAAGATTGTACAGAGCTCCCAAGAATTATCTTTGCAATTTAAAGTTTTGATGCATCAGATTCTAAGCTGTATACAGAAGACGCCGTTTAACGCGAGTGCGGTTAATGTTATCATTCTGAAAGTTTATTTAAGATTGTACAGAGCTCCCAAGAATTATCTTTGCAATTTAAACTTTTGATGCATTAGATTCTAAGCTGCATACAGAAGACGCCGTTTAACGCGATTGCGGTTAATGTTATCATTCTGATATTTTATTTAAGATTGTACAGAGCTCCCACGAATTATTTTTACAATTTAAAGTTTTAATGCATTAGATTCTAAAGCTGTATACATAAGACGCCGCTTAATGCGATTGCAGTTAATTTTATCATTCGGCTATTTTATTTCAGATTGTACATAGCTCCCAAGAATTATCTTTGCAATTTAAAGTATTGATGCATTACATTCTAAGCTGTATACAGAAGATGCCGTTTAACGCGATTGCGGTTTATGTTATCATTCTGATAATTTATTTAAGATTGTACAGAGCTCCCAAGAATTATCTTTGCAATTTAAAGTTTTGATGCATTAGATTGTAAGCTGTATACAGAAGACGCCGTTTAACGCGATTGCGGTTAATGTTATCATTCTTATATTCTATTTAAGATTGTACAGAGCTCCCAAGAATTATCTTTGCAATTTAAAGTTTTGATGCATCAGATTCTAAGCTGTATACAGAAGACGCCGTTTAACGCGAGTGCGGTTAATGTTATCATTCTGAAAGTTTATTTAAGATTGTACAGAGCTCCCAAGAATTATCTTTGCAATTTAAACTTTTGATGCATTAGATTCTAAGCTGCATACAGAAGACGCCGTTTAACGCGATTGCGGTTAATGTTATCATTCTGATATTTTATTTAAGATTGTACAGAGCTCCCACGAATTATTTTTACAATTTGAAGTTTTAATGCATTAGATTTTAAAGCTGTATACATAAGACGCCGCTTAATGCGATTACGGTTAAAGTTATCATTCGGATATTTTATTTAAGGTTGTACAGAGCTCCCAAGAATTATCTTTGAAATTTAAAGTTTTAATGCATTAGATTTTAAAGGTGTAAACATAAGACTCCGCTTAATGCGATTACGGTTAATATTATCATCCGGATATTTTATTTAAGGCTGTACAGAGCTCCCAAGAATTATCTTTGCAATTTAAAGTATTGATGCATTACATTCTAAGCTGTATACAGAAGATGCCGTTTAACGCGATTGCGGTTTATGTTATCATTCTGATAATTTATTTAAGATTGTACAGAGCTCCCAAGAATTATCTTTGCAATTTAAAGTTTTGATGCATTAGATTGTAAGCTGTATACAGAAGACGCCGTTTAACGCGATTGCGGTTAATGTTATCATTCTGATATTTTATTTAAGATAGTACAGAACTCCCAAGAATTATTTTTACAATTTAAAGATTTAATGCATTAGATTTTAAAGCTGTATACATAAGACGCCGCTTAATGCGATTGCGGTTAATATTATCATTCGGATATTTTATTTAAGGTTGTACAGAGCTCCCAAGAATTATCTTTGCAATTTAAAGTTTTGATGCATTAGATACTAAGCTGTAGACAGAAGATGCCGTACAACGCGATTGCGGTTAATGTTATGATTCTTATATTCTATTTAAGATTGTACAGAGCTCCCAAGAATTATCTTTGCAATTTAAAGTTTTGATGCATTAGATAGTAAGCTGTACACAAAAGATGCCGTTTAACGCGATTGCGGTTAATGTTATCATTCTGAAATTTTAGTTAAGGTTGTACAGAGCTCCCAAGAATTATCTTTGCAATTTAAACTTTTGATGCATTAGATAGTAAGCTGTATACATAAGATGCCGCTCAACGCGATTGCTGTTAATGTCATCATTCTTATATTCTATATAAGATTGTACAGAGCTCCCAAGAATTATCTTTGCAATTTAAAGTTTTGATGCATTAGATTCTAAGCTGTATACAGAAGACACCGTTTAACGCGATTGCGGTTAATGTTATCATTCTGAAATTTTATTTAAGATTGTACAGAGCTCCCAAGAATTATCTTTGCTATTTAAACTTTTGATGCATTAGATTCTAAGCTGCATACAGAAGACGCCGTTTAACGCGATTGCGGTTAATGTTATCATTCTGATATTTTATTTTAAGATTGTACAGAGCTCCCACGAATCATTTTTACAATTTAAAGTTTTAATGCATTAGATTCTAAAGCTGTATACATAAGACGCCGCTTAATGCGATTGCGGTTAATTTTATCATTCGGATATTTTATTTCAGATTGTACATAGCTACCAAGAATTATTTTTACAATTTAAAGTTTTAATGCATTAGATTCTAAAGCTGTATACATAAGACGCCGCTTAATGCGATTGCGGTTAATATTATCATTCGGATATTTTATTTAAAGTTGTACAGAGCTCCCAAGAATTACCTTTGCAATTTAAAGTTTTGATGCATTAGATACTAAGCTGTATACATAAGATGCCGCTCAACGCGATTGCTGTTAATGTTATCATTCTTATATTCTATTTAAGATTGTACAGAGCTCCCAAGAATTATCTTTGCAATTTAAAGTTTTGATGCATTAGATTCTAAGCTGTATACAGAAGACGCCGTTTAACGCGATGCGGTTAATGTTATCATTCTGAAATTTTATTTAAGATTGTACAGAGCTCCCAAGAATTATCTTTGCAATTTAAACTTTTGATGCATTAGATTCTAAGCTGCATACAGAAGACGCCGTTTAACGCGATTGCGGTTAATGTTATCATTCTGATATTTTATTTCAGATTGTACAGAGCTCCCACGAATTATTTTTACAATTTAAAGTTTTAATGCATTAGATTCTAAAGCTGTATACATAAGACGCCGCTTAATGCGATTGCGGTTAATTTTATCATTCGGATATTTTATTTAAGGTTGTACAGAGCTCCCAAGAATTATCTTTGCAATTTAAAGTTTTGATGCATTATATAGTAAGCTGTATACATAAGATGCCGCTCAACGCGATTGCTGTTAATGTTATCATTCTTATATTCTATTTAAGATTGTACAGAGCTCCCAAGAATTATCTTTGCAATTTAAAATTTTGATGCATTAGATAGTAAGCTGTACACAGAAGATGCCGTTCAACGCGATTGCGGTTAATGTTATCATTCTTATATTCTATTTAAGATTGTACAGAGCTCCCAAGAATTATCTTTGCAATTTAAAGTTTTGATGCATTAGATTCTAAGCTGTATACAGAAGACGCCGTTTAACGCGATTGCGGTTAATGTTATCATTCTGATATTTTATTTAAGATTGTACAGAGCTCCCACGAATCATTTTTACAATTTAAAGTTTTAATGCATTACATTCTAAAGCTGTATACATAAGACGCCGCTTAATGCGATTGCGGTTAATTTTATCATTCGGATATTTTATTTCAGATTGTACATAGCTACCAAGAATTATTTTTACAATTTAAAGTTTTAATGCATTAGATTCTAAAGCTGTATACATAAGACGCCGCTTAATGCGATTGCGGTTAATATTATCATTCGGATATTTTATTTAAAGTTGTACAGAGCTCCCAAGAATTACCTTTGCAATTTAAAGTTTTGATGCATTAGATACTAAGCTGTATACAGAAGACGCCGTTTAACGCGATTGCGGTTAATGTTATCATTCTGATATTTTATTTAAGATTGTACAGAACTCCAAAGAATTATTTTTACAATTTAAAGTTTTAATGCATTAGATTTTAAAGCTGTATACATAAGACGCCGCTTAATGCGATTACGGTTAATGTTATCATTCGGATATTTATTTAAGGTTGTACAGATCTCCCAAGAATTATCTTTACATTTTAAAGTTTTAATGCATTAGATTCTAAGCCGTATATAGAAGAGGCCGCTTAATGCGTTTCCGGTTAATGTTATCATTCGGATATTTTATTTCAGATTGTACATAGCTCCCAAGAATTATTTTTACAATTTAAAGATTTAATGCATTAGATTTTAATGCTGTATACATAAGACGCCGCTTAATGCGATTGCGGTTAATATTATCATTCGGATATTTTATTTAAGGTTGTACAGAGCTCCCAAGAATTATCTTTGCAATTTAAAGTTTTGATGCATTAGATACTAAGCTGTAGACAGAAGATGCCGTACAACGCGATTGCGGTTAATGTTATGATTCTTATATTCTATTTAAGATTGTACAGAGCTCCCAAGAATTATCTTTGCAATTTAAAGTTTTGATGCATTAGATAGTAAGCTGTACACAGAAGATGCCGTTCAACGCTATTGCGGTTAATGTTATCATTCTTATATTCTATTTAAGATTGTACAGAGCTCCCAAGAATTATCTTTGCAATTTAAAGTTTTGATGCATTAGATTCTAAGCTGTATACAGAAGACGCCGTTTAACGCGATTGCGGTTAATGTTATCATTCTGAAATTTTATTTAAGATTGTACAGAGCTCCCAAGAATTATCTTTGCAATTTAAACTTTTGATGCATTAGATTCTAAGCTGTATACAGAAGACGCCGTTTAACGCGATTGCGGTTAATGTTATCATTCTGATATTTTATTTAAGATGGTATAGAGCTCCCAAGAATTATTTTTACAATTTAAAGTTTTCATTCATTAGATTCTAAAACTGTATACATAAGACGCCGTTAAATGCGATTGCGGTTAATGTTATCATTCTGAAATTTTATTTAAGGTTTTACACAGCTCCCAAGAATTATCTTTGCAATTTAAAGTTTTAATGCATTAGATTCTAAGCTGTATACAGAAGGTGCCGTTTAACGCGATTGCGGTTAATGTTATCATTCTGATATTTTATTTAAGATTGTACAGAGTTCCGAAGAATTATTTTTACAATTTAAAGTTTTAATGCATTAGATTCTAAAGCTGTATACATAAGACGCCGCTTAATGCGATTGCGGTTAATATTATCATTCGGATATTTTATTTAAGGTTGTACAGAGCTCCCAAGAATTATCTTTGCAATTTAAAGTTTTGATGCATTAGATAGTAAGCTGTATACATAAGATGCCTCTCAACGCGATTGCTGTTAATGTTATCATTCTTATATTCTATTTAAGATTGTACAGAGCTCCCAAGAATTATCTTTGCAATTTAAAATTTTGATGCATTAGATACTAAGCTGTATACAGAAGATGCCGTTCAACGCGTTTGCGGTTAATGTTATCATTCTTATATTCTATTTAAGATTGTACAGAGCTCCCAAGAATTATCTTTGCAATTTAAAGTTTTGATGCATTAGATTCTAAGCTGTATACAGAAGACGCCGTTTAACGCGATTGCGGTTAATGTTATCATTCTGAAATTTTATTTAAGATTGTACAGAGCTCCCAAGAATTATCTTTGCAATTTAAACTTTTGATGCATTAGATTCTAAGCTGCATACAGAAGACTCCGTTTAACGCGATTGCGGTTAATGTTATCATTCTGATATTTTATTTAAGATTGTACAGAGCTCCCACGAATCATTTTTACAATTTAAAGTTTTAATGCATTAGATTCTAAAGCTGTATACATAAGACGCCGCTTAATGCGATTGCGGTTAATTTTATCATTCGGATATTTTATTTCAGATTGTACATAGCTACCAAGAATTATTTTTACAATTTAAAGTTTTAATGCATTAGATACTAAAGCTGTATACATAAGACGCCGCTTAATGCGATTGCGGTTAATATTATCATTCGGATATTTTATTTAAATTTGTACAGAGCTCCCAAGAATTATCTTTGCAATTTAAAGTTTTGATGCATTAGATACTAAGCTGTATACAGAAGATGCCGTTCAACGCGTTTGCGGTTAATGTTATCATTCTTATATTCTATTTAAGATTGTACAGAGCTCCCAAGAATTATCTTTGCAATTTAAAGTTTTGATGCATTAGATTCTAAGCTGTACACAGAAGACGCCGTTTAACGCGATTGCGGTTAATGTTATCATTCTGATATTTTATTTAAGATTGTACAGAGCTCCCAAGAATTATCTTTGCAATTTAAAGTTTTGATGCATTAGATACTAAGCTGTATACAGAAGATGCCGTTCAACGCGTTTGCGGTTAATGTTATCATTCTGAAATTTTATTTAAGATTGTACAGAGCTCCCAAGAATTATCTTTGCAATTTAAACTTTTGATGCATTAGATTCTAAGCTGCATACAGAAGACGCCGTTTAACGCGATTGCGGTTAATGTTATCATTCTGATATTTTATTTAAGATTGTACAGAGCTCCCACGAATCATTTTTACAATTTAAAGTTTTAATGCATTAGATTCTAAAGCTGTATACATAAGACGCCGCTTAATGCGATTGCGGTTAATTTTATCATTCGGATATTTTATTTCAGATTGTACATAGCTACCAAGAATTATTTTTACAATTTAAAGTTTTAATGCATTAGATTCCAAAGCTGTATACATAAGACGCCGCTTAATGCGATTGCGGTTAATATTATCATTCGGATATTTTATTTAAAGTTGTACAGAGCTCCCAAGAATTATCTTTGCAATTTAAAGTTTTGATGCATTTGATACTAAGCTGTATACAGAAGATGCCGTTCAACGCGTTTGCGGTTAATGTTATCATTCTTATATTCTATTTAAGATTGTACAGAGCTCACAAGAATTATCTTCGCAATTTAAAGTTTTGATGCATTAGATTCTAAGCTGTATACAGAAGACGCCGTTTAACGCGATTGCGGTTAATGTTATCATTCTGAAATTTTATTTAAGATTGTACAGAGCTCCCAAGAATTATCTTTGCAATTTAAACTTTTGATGCATTAGATTCTAAGCTGCATACAGAAGACGCCGTTTAACGCGATTGCGGTTAATGTTATCATTCTGATATTTTATTTAAGATTGTATAGAGCTCCCAAGAATTATTTTTACAATTTAAAGTTTTAATGCATTAGATTCTAAAGCTGTATACAGGAGATGCCGTTCAACGCGATTGCGGTTAATGTTATCATTCTTATATTCTATTTAAGCTTGTACAGAGCTCCCAAGAATTATCTTTGCAATTTAAAGTTTTGATGCATTAGATTCTAAGCTGTATACAGAAGGAGCCGTTTAACGCGATTGCGCTTAATGTTATCATTCTGATATTTTATTTAAGATTGTACAGAGTTCCGAAGAATTATTTTTACAATTTAAAGTTTTCATGCATTAGATTCTAAAGCTGTATACATAAGACGCCGCTTAATGCGATTGCGGTTAATGTTATCATTCGGATATTTTATTTAAGGTTGTACAGAGCTCCCAAGAATTATCTTTGCAATTTAAAGTTTTAATGCATTAGATTCTAAGCTGTATACAGAAGGTGCCGTTTAACGCGATTGCGGTTAATGTTATCATTCTGATATTTTATTTAAGATTGTACAGAGTTCCGAAGAATTATTTTTACAATTTAAAGTTTTAATGCATTAGATTCTAAAGCTGTATACATAAGACGCTGCTTAATGCGACTGCGGTTAATATTATCATTCGGATATTTTATTTAAGGTTGTACAGAGCTCCCAAGAATTATCTTTGCAATTTAAAGTTTTGATGCATTAGATAGTAAGCTGTATACATAAGATGCCGCTCAACGCGATTGCTGTTAATGTTATCATTCTTATATTCTATTTAAGATTGTACAGAGCTCCCAAGAATTATCTTTGCAATTTAAACTTTTGATGCATTAGATTCTAAGCTGCATACAGAAGACGCCGTTTAACGCGATTGCGGTTAATGTTATCATTCTGATATTTTATTTAAGATTGTACAGAGCTCCCACGAATTATTTTTACAATTTAAAGTTTTAATGCACTAGATTCTAAAGCTGTATACATAAGACGCCGCTTAATGCGTTTGCGGTTTATTTTATCATTCGGATATTTTATTTAAGGTTGTACAGAGCTCCCAAGAATTATCTTTGCACTTTAAAGTTTTGATGCATTAGATACTAAGCTGTATACAGAAGATGCCGTTCAACGCGTTTGCGGTTAATGTTATCATTCTTATATTCTATTTAAGATTGTACAGAGCTCCCAAGAATTATCTTTGCAATTTAAAGTTTTGATGGATTAGATTCTAAGCTGTATACAGAAGATGCCGTTGAACGCGTTTGCGGTTAATGTTATCATTCTTATATTCTATTTAAGATTGTACAGAGCTCCCAAGAATTATCTTTGCAATTTAAAGTTTTGATGCATTAGATTCTAAGCTGTATACAGAAGACGCCGTTTAACGCGATTGCGGTTAATGTTATCATTCTGAAATTTTATTTAAGATTGTACAGAGCTCCCAAGAATTATCTTTGCAATTTAAACTTTTGATGCATTAGATTCTAAGCTGCATACATAACACGCCGCTTAATGCGATTGCGGTTAATTTTATCATTCGGATATTTTATTTAAGGTTGTACAGAGCTCCCAAGAATTATCTTTGCAATTTAAAATTTTGATGCATTAGATACTAAGCTGTATACAGAAGATGCCGTTCAACGCGTTTGCGGTTAATGTTATCATTCTTATATTCTATTTAAGATTGTACAGAGGTCCCAAGAATTATCTTTGCAATTTAAAGTTTTGATGCATTAGATTCTAAGCTGTATACAGAAGACGCCGTTTAACGCGATTGCGGTTAATGTTATCATTCTGAAATTTTATTTAAGATTGTACAGAGCTCCCAAGAATTATTTTTACAATTTAAAGTTTTAATGCATTAGATTCTAAAGCTGTATACATAAGACGCCGCTTAATGCGATTGCGGTTAATATTATCATTCGGATATTTTATTTAAAGTTGTACAGAGCTCCCAAGAATTATCTTTGCAATTTAAAGTTTTGATGCATTAGATACTAAGCTGTATACAGAAGATGCCGTTCAACGCGTTCGCGGTTAATGTTATCATTCTTATATTCTATTTAAGATTGTACAGAGCTACCCAAGAATTTTCTTTGCAATTTAAAGTTTTGATGCATTAGATTCTAAGCTGTATACAGAAGACGCCGTTTAACGCGATTGCGGTTAATGTTATCATTCTGAAATTTTATTTAATATTGTACAGAGCTCCCAAGAATTATCTTTGCACTTTAAAGTTTTAATGCATTAGTTTCTAAAGCTGTATACAGAAGATGCCGTTCAACGCGTTTGCGGTTAATGTTATCATTCTTATATTCTATTTAAGATTGTACAGAGCTCCCAAGGATTATCTCTGCAATTTAAACTTTTGATGCATTAGATTCTAAGCTGCATACATAAGACGCCGCTTAATGCGATTGCGGTTAATTTTATCATTCGGATATTTTATTTAAGGTTGTACAGAGCTCCCAAGAATTATCTTTGCAATTTAAAGTTTTGATGCATTAGATACTAAGCTGTATACAGAAGATGCCGTTCAACGCGTTTGCGGTTAATGTTATCATTCTTATATTCTATTTAAGATTGTACAGAGCTCCCAAGAATTATCTTTGCAATTTAAAGTTTTGATGCATTAGATTCTAAGCTGTATACAGAAGATGCCGTTCAACGCGTTTGCGGTTAATGTTATCATTCGGATATTTTATTTAAGGTTGTACAGAGCTCCCAAGAATTATCTTTGCAATTTAAAGTTTTGATGCATTAGATACTAAGCTGTATACAGAAGATGCCGTTCAACGCGTTTGCGGTTAATGTTATCATTCTTATATTCTATTTAAGATTGTACAGAGCTCCCAAGAATTATCTTTGCAATTTAAAGTTTTGATGCATTAGATTCTAAGCTGTATACAGAAGACGCCGTTTAACGCGATTGCGGTTAATGTTATCATTCTGAAATTTTATTTAAGATTGTACAGAGCTCCCAAGAATTATCTTTGCAATTTAAAGTTTTGATGCATTAGATTCTAAGCTGTATACAGAAGACGCCGTTTAACGCGATTGCGGTTAATGTTATCATTCTGAAATTTTATTTAAGATTGTACAGAGCTCCCAAGAATTATCTTTGCAATTTAAACTTTTGATGCATTAGATTCTAAGCTGCATACAGAAGACGCCGTTTAACGCGATTTCGGTTAATGTTATCATTCTGATATTTTATTTAAGATTGTACAGAGCTCCCACGAATTATTTTTACAATTTAAAGTTTTAATGCATTAGATTCTAAAGCTGTATACATAAGACGCCGCTTAATGCGATTGCGGTTAATTTTATCATTCGGATATTTTATTTAAGGTTGTACAGAGCTCCCAAGAATTATCTTTGCAATTTAAAATTTTGATGCATTAGATAGTAAGCTGTACACAGAAGATGCCGTTCAACGCGGTTGCGGTTAATGTTATCATTCTTATATTCTATTTAAGATTGTACAGAGCTCCAAAGAATTATCTTTGCAATTTAAAGTTTTGATGCATTAGATTCTAAGCTGTATACAGAAGACGCCGTTTAACGCGATTGCGGTTAATGTTATCATTCTGAAATTTTATTTAAGATTGTACAGAGCTCCCAAGAATTATCTTTGCAATTTAAACTTTTGATGCATTAGATTCTAAGCTGCATACAGAAGACGCCGTTTAACGCGATTGCGGTTAATGTTATCATTCTGATATTTTATTTAAGATTGTAGAGAGCTCCCACGAATTATTTTTACAATTTAAAGTTTTAATGCATTAGATTCTAAAGCTGTATACATAAGACGCCGCTTAATGCGATTGCGGTTAATTTTATCATTCGGATATTTTATTTAAGGTTGTACAGAGCTCCCAAGAATTATCTTTGCAATTTAAAGTTTTGATGCATTAGATAGTAAGCTGTATACATAAGATGCCGCTCAACGCGATTGCTGTTAATGTTATCATTCTTATATTCTATTTAAGATTGTACAGAGCTCCCAAGAATTATCTTTGCAATTTAAACTTTTGATGCATTAGATTCTAAGCTGCATACAGAAGACGCCGTTTAACGCGATTGCGGTTAATGTTATCATTCTGATATTTTATTTAAGATTGTACAGAGCTCCCACGAATTATTTTTACAATTTAAAGTTTTAATGCACTAGATTCTAAAGCTGTATACATAAGACGCCGCTTAATGCGTTTGCGGTTTATTTTATCATTCGGATATTTTATTTAAGGTTGTACAGAGCTCCCAAGAATTATCTTTGCACTTTAAAGTTTTGATGCATTAGATACTAAGCTGTATACAGAAGATGCCGTTCAACGCGTTTGCGGTTAATGTTATCATTCTTATATTCTATTTAAGATTGTACAGAGCTCCCAAGAATTATCTTTGCAATTTAAAGTTTTGATGGATTAGATTCTAAGCTGTATACAGAAGATGCCGTTGAACGCGTTTGCGGTTAATGTTATCATTCTTATATTCTATTTAAGATTGTACAGAGCTCCCAAGAATTATCTTTGCAATTTAAAGTTTTGATGCATTAGATTCTAAGCTGTATACAGAAGACGCCGTTTAACGCGATTGCGGTTAATGTTATCATTCTGAAATTTTATTTAAGATTGTACAGAGCTCCCAAGAATTATCTTTGCAATTTAAACTTTTGATGCATTAGATTCTAAGCTGCATACATAAGACGCCGCTTAATGCGATTGCGGTTAATTTTATCATTCGGATATTTTATTTAAGGTTGTACAGAGCTCCCAAGAATTATCTTTGCAATTTAAAGTTTTGATGCATTAGATACTAAGCTGTATACAGAAGATGCCGTTCAACGCGTTTGCGGTTAATGTTATCATTCTTATATTCTATTTAAGATTGTACAGAGGTCCCAAGAATTATCTTTGCAATTTAAAGTTTTGATGCATTAGATTCTAAGCTGTATACAGAAGACGCCGTTTAACGCGATTGCGGTTAATGTTATCATTCTGAAATTTTATTTAAGATTGTACAGAGCTCCCAAGAATTATTTTTACAATTTAAAGTTTTAATGCATTAGATTCTAAAGCTGTATACATAAGACGCCGCTTAATGCGATTGCGGTTAATATTATCATTCGGATATTTTATTTAAAGTTGTACAGAGCTCCCAAGAATTATCTTTGCAATTTAAACTTTTGATGCATTAGATACTAAGCTGTATACAGAAGATGCGGTTCAACGCGTTCGCGGTTAATGTTATCATTCTTATATTCTATTTAAGATTGTACAGAGCTACCCAAGAATTTTCTTTGCAATTTAAAGTTTTGATGCATTAGATTCTAAGCTGTATACAGAAGACGCCGTTTAACGCGATTGCGGTTAATGTTATCATTCTGAAATTTTATTTAATATTGTACAGAGCTCCCAAGAATTATCTTTGCACTTTAAAGTTTTAATGCATTAGTTTCTAAAGCTGTATACAGAAGATGCCGTTCAACGCGTTTGCGGTTAATGTTATCATTCTTATATTCTATTTAAGATTGTACAGAGCTCCCAAGGATTATCTTTGCAATTTAAACTTTTGATGCATTAGATTCTAAGCTGCATACATAAGACGCCGCTTAATGCGATTGCGGTTAATTTTAACATTCGGATATTTTATTTAAGGTTGTACAGAGCTCCCAAGAATTATCTTTGCAATTTAAAGTTTTGATGCATTAGATACTAAGCTGTATACAGAAGATGCCGTTCAACGCGTTTGCGGTTAATGTTATCATTCTTATATTCTATTTAAGATTGTACAGAGCTCCCAAGAATTATCTTTGCAATTTAAAGTTTTGATGCATTAGATTCTAAGCTGTATACAGAAGATGCCGTTCAACGCGTTTGCGGTTAATGTTATTGTTCGGATATTTTATTTAAGGTTGTACAGAGCTCCCAAGAATTATCTTTGCAATTTAAAGTTTTGATGCATTAGATACTAAGCTGTATACAGAAGATGCCGTTCAACGCGTTTGCGGTTAATGTTATCATTCTTATATTCTATTTAAGATTGTACAGAGCTCCCAAGAATTATCTTTGCAATTTAAAGTTTTGATGCATTACATTCTAAGCTGTATACAGAAGACGCCGTTTAACGCGATTGCGGTTAATGTTATCATTCTGAAATTTTATTTAAGATTGTACAGAGCTCCCAAGAATTATCTTTGCAATTTAAAGTTTTGATGCATTAGATTCTAAGCTGTATACAGAAGACGCCGTTTAACGCGATTGCGGTTAATGTTATCATTCTGAAATTTTATTTAAGATTGTACAGAGCTCCCAAGAATTATCTTTGCAATTTAAACTTTTGATGCATTAGATTCTAAGCTGCATACAGAAGACGCCGTTTAACGCGATTGCGGTTAATGTTATCATTCTGATATTTTATTTAAGATTGTACAGAGCTCCCACGAATTATTTTTACAATTTAAAGTTTTAATGCATTAGATTCTAAAGCTGTATACATAAGACGCCGCTTAATGCGATTGCGGTTAATTTTATCATTCGGATATTTTATTTAAGGTTGTACAGAGCTCCCAAGAATTATCTTTGCAATTTAAAATTTTGATGCATTAGATAGTAAGCTGTACACAGAAGATGCCGTTCAACGCGGTTGCGGTTAATGTTATCATTCTTATATTCTATTTAAGATTGTACAGAGCTCCAAAGAATTATCTTTGCAATTTAAAGTTTTGATGCATTAGATTCTAAGCTGTATACAGAAGACGCCGTTTAACGCGATTGCGGTTAATGTTATCATTCTGATATTTTATTTAAGATTGTAGAGAGCTCCCACGAATTATTTTTACAATTTAAAGTTTTAATGCATTAGATTCTAAAGCTGTATAAATAAGACGCCGCTTAATGCGATTGCGGTTAATTTTATCATTCGGATATTTTATTTAAGGTTGTACGAAGCTCCCAAGAATTATCTTTGCAATTTAAAGTTTTGATGCATTAGATACTAAGCTGTATACAGAAGATGCCGTTCAACGCGTTTGCGGTTAATTTTATCATTCTTATATTCTATTTAAGATTGTACAGAGCTCCCAAGAATTATCTTTGCAATTTAAAGTTTTGATGCATTAGATTCTAAGCTGTATACAGAAGACGCCGTTTAACGCGATTGCGGTTAATGTTATCATTCTGATATTTTATTTAAGATTGTACAGAGCTCCCACGAATTATTTTTACAATTTAAAGTTTTAATGCACTAGATTCTAAAGCTGTATACATAAGACGCCGCTTAATGCGTTTGCGGTTTATTTTATCATTCGGATATTTTATTTAAGGTTGTACAGAGCTCCCAAGAATTATCTTTGCACTTTAAAGTTTTGATGCATTAGATACTAAGCTGTATACAGAAGATGCCGTTCAACGCGTTTGCGGTTAATGTTATCATTCTTATATTCTATTTAAGATTGTACAGAGCTCCCAAGAATTATCTTTGCAATTTAAAGTTTTGATGGATTAGATTCTAAGCTGTATACAGAAGATGCCGTTGAACGCGTTTGCGGTTAATGTTATCATTCTTATATTCTATTTAAGATTGTACAGAGCTCCCAAGAATTATCTTTGCAATTTAAAGTTTTGATGCATTAGATTCTAAGCTGTATACATAAGACGCCGCTTAATGCGATTGCGGTTAATATTATCATTCGGATATTTTATTTAAAGTTGTACAGAGCTCCCAAGAATTATCTTTGCAATTTAAAGTTTTGATGCATTAGATACTAAGCTGTATACAGAAGATGCCGTTCAACGCGTTCGCGGTTAATGTTATCATTCTTATATTCTATTTAAGATTGTACAGAGCTACCCAAGAATTTTCTTTGCAATTTAAAGTTTTGATGCATTAGATTCTAAGCTGTATACAGAAGACGCCGTTTAACGCGATTGCGGTTAATGTTATCATTCTGAAATTTTATTTAATATTGTACAGAGCTCCCAAGAATTATCTTTGCACTTTAAAGTTTTAATGCATTAGTTTCTAAAGCTGTATACAGAAGATGCCGTTCAACGCGTTTGCGGTTAATGTTATCATTCTTATATTCTATTTAAGATTGTACAGAGCTCCCAAGGATTATCTTTGCAATTTAAACTTTTGATGCATTAGATTCTAAGCTGCATACATAAGACGCCGCTTAATGCGATTGCGGTTAATTTTATCATTCGGATATTTTATTTAAGGTTGTACAGAGCTCCCAAGAATTATCTTTGCAATTTAAAGTTTTGATGCATTAGATACTAAGCTGTATACAGAAGATGCCGTTCAACGCGTTTGCGGTTAATGTTATCATTCTTATATTCTATTTAAGATTGTAGAGAGCTCCCAAGAATTATCTTTGCAATTTAAAGTTTTGATGCATTAGATTCTAAGCTGTATACAGAAGATGCCGTTCAACGCGTTTGCGGTTAATGTTATCATTCGGATATTTTATTTAAGGTTGTACAGAGCTCCCAAGAATTATCTTTGCAATTTAAAGTTTTGATGCATTAGATACTAAGCTGTATACAGAAGATGCCGTTGAACGCGTTTGCGGTTAATGTTATCATTCTTATATTCTATTTAAGATTGTACAGAGCTCCCAAGAATTATCTTTGCAATTTAAAGTTTTGATGCATTAGATTCTAAGCTGTATACAGAAGACGCCGTTTAACGCGATTGCGGTTAATGTTATCATTCTGAAATTTTATTTAAGATTGTACAGAGCTCCCAAGAATTATCTTTGCAATTTAAAGTTTTGATGCATTAGATTCTAAGCTGTATACAGAAGACGCCGTTTAACGCGATTGCGGTTAATGTTATCATTCTGAAATTTTATTTAAGATTGTACAGAGCTCCCACGAATTATTTTTACAATTTAAAGTTTTAATGCATTAGATTCTAAAGCTGTATACATAAGTCGCCGCTTAATGCGATTGCGGTTAATTTTATCATTCGGATATTTTATTTAAGGTTGTACAGAGCTCCCAAGAATTATCTTTGCAATTTAAAATTTTGATGCATTAGATAGTAAGCTGTACACAGAAGATGCCGTTCAACGCGGTTGCGGTTAATGTTATCATTCTTATATTCTATTTAAGATTGTACAGAGCTCCAAAGAATTATCTTTGCAATTTAAAGTTTTGATGCATTAGATTCTAAGCTGTATACAGAAGACGCCGTTTAACGCGATTGCGGTTAATGTTATCATTCTGAAATTTTATTTAAGATTGTACAGAGCTCCCAAGAATTATCTTTGCAATTTAAACTTTTGATGCATTAGATTCTAAGCTGCATACAGAAGACGCCGTTTAACGCGATTGCGGTTAATGTTATCATTCTGATATTTTATTTAAGATTGTAGAGAGCTCCCACGAATTATTTTTACAATTTAAAGTTTTAATGCATTAGATTCTAAAGCTGTATACATAAGACGCCGCTTAATGCGATTGCGGTTAATTTTATCATTCGGATATTTTATTTAAGGTTGTACGGAGCTCCCAAGAATTATCTTTGCAATTTAAAGTTTTGATGCATTAGATACTAAGCTGTATACAGAAGATGCCGTTCAACGCGTTTGCGGTTAATTTTATCATTCTTATATTCTATTTAAGATTGTACAGAGCTCCCAAGAATTATCTTTGCAATTTAAAGTTTTGATGCATTAGATTCTAAGCTGTATACAGAAGACGCCGTTTAACGCGATTGCGGTTAATGTTATCATTCTGATATTTTATTTAAGATTGTACAGAGCTCCCACGAATCATTTTTACAATTTAAAGTTTTAATGCATTAGATTCTAAAGCTGTATACATAAGACGCCGCTTAATGCGATTGCGGTTAATTTTATCATTCGGATATTTTATTTCAGATTGTACATAGCTACCAAGAATTATTTTTACAATTTAAAGTTTTAATGCATTAGATTCTAAAGCTGTATACATAAGACGCCGCTTAATGCGATTGCGGTTAATATTATCATTCGGATATTTTATTTAAAGTTGTACAGAGCTCCCAAGAATTATCTTTGCAATTTAAAGTTTTGATGCATTAGATACTAAGCTGTATACAGAAGATGCCGTTCAACGCGTTTGCGGTTAATGTTATCATTCTTATATTCTATTTAAGATTGTACAGAACTCCCAAGAATTATCTTTGCAATTTAAAGTTTTGATGCATTAGATTCTAAGCTGTATACAGAAGACGCCGTTTAACGCGATTGCGGTTAATGTTATCATTCTGAAATTTTATTTAAGATTTTACAGAGCTCCCAAGAATTATCTTTGCAATTTAAACTTTTGATGCATTAGATTCTAAGCTGCATACAGAAGACGCCGTTTAACGCGATTGCGGTTAATGTTATCATTCTGATATTTTATTTAAGATTGTACAGAGCTCCCACGAATCATTTTTACAATTTAAAGTTTTAATGCATTAGATTCTAAAGCTGTATACATAAGACGCCGCTTAATGCGATTGCGGTTAATTTTATCATTCGGATATTTTATTTCAGATTGTACATAGCTACCAAGAATTATTTTTACAATTTAAAGTTTTAATGCATTAGATTCCAAAGCTGTATACATAAGACGCCGCTTAATGCGATTGCGGTTAATATTATCATTCGGATATTTTATTTAAAGTTGTACAGAGCTCCCAAGAATTATCTTTGCAATTTAAAGTTTTGATGCATTAGATACTAAGCTGTATACAGAAGATGCCGTTCAACGCGTTTGCGGTTAATGTTATCATTCTTATATTCTATTTAAGATTGTACAGAGCTCACAAGAATTATCTTTGCAATTTAAAGTTTTGATGCATTAGATTCTAAGCTGTATACAGAAGACGCCGTTTAACGCGATTGCGGTTAATGTTATCATTCTGAAATTTTATTTAAGATTGTACAGAGCTCCCAAGAATTATCTTTGCAATTTAAACTTTTGATGCATTAGATTCTAAGCTGCATACAGAAGACGCCGTTTAACGCGATTGCGGTTAATGTTATCATTCTGATATTTTATTTAAGATTGTATAGAGCTCCCAAGAATTATTTTTACAATTTAAAGTTTTAATGCATTAGATTCTAAAGCTGTATACAGGAGATGCCGTTCAACGCGTTTGCGGTTAATGTTATCATTCTTATATTCTATTTAAGATTGTACAGAGCTCACAAGAATTATCTTTGCAATTTAAAGTTTTGATGCATTAGATTCTAAGCTGTATACAGAAGACGCCGTTTAACGCGATTGCGGTTAATGTTATCATTCTGAAATTTTATTTAAGATTGTACAGAGCTCCCAAGAATTATCTTTGCAATTTAAACTTTTGATGCATTAGATTCTAAGCTGCATACAGAAGACGCCGTTTAACGCGATTGCGGTTAATGTTATCATTCTGATATTTTATTTAAGATTGTATAGAGCTCCCAAGAATTATTTTTACAATTTAAAGTTTTAATGCATTAGATTCTAAAGCTGTATACAGGAGATGCCGTTCAACGCGTTTGCGGTTAATGTTATCATTCTTATATTCTATTTAAGATTGTACAGAGCTCACAAGAATTATCTTTGCAATTTAAAGTTTTGATGCATTAGATTCTAAGCTGTATACAGAAGACGCCGTTTAACGCGATTGCGGTTAATGTTATCATTCTGAAATTTTATTTAAGATTGTACAGAGCTCCCAAGAATTATCTTTGCAATTTAAACTTTTGATGCATTAGATTCTAAGCTGCATACAGAAGACGCCGTTTAACGCGATTGCGGTTAATGTTATCATTCTGATATTTTATTTAAGATTGTATAGAGCTCCCAAGAATTATTTTTACAATTTAAAGTTTTAATGCATTAGATTCTA
Source organism: Stegodyphus dumicola (assembly GCF_044657685.1). NCBI lineage: Eukaryota > Metazoa > Arthropoda > Arachnida > Araneae > Eresidae > Stegodyphus > Stegodyphus dumicola. The sequence goes on from NC_140770.1 coordinate 159,221,504, forward strand.
AAGCTGTATACAGGAGATGCCGTTCAACGCGTTTGCGGTTAATGTTATCATTCTTATATTCTATTTAAGATTGTACAGAGCTCCCAAGAATTATCTTTGCAATTTAAAGTTTTGATGCATTAGATTCTAAGCTGTATACAGAAGACGCCGTTTAACGCGATTGCGGTTAATGTTATCATTCTGATATTTTATTTAAGATTGTACAGAGCTCCCACGAATTATTTTTACAATTTAAAGTTTTAATGCATTAGATTCTAAAGCTGTATACATAAGACGCCGCTTAATGCGATTGCGGTTAATGTTATCATTCTTATATTCTATTTAAGATTGTACAGAGCTCACAAGAATTATCTTTGCAATTTAAAGTTTTGATGCATTAGATTCTAAGCTGTATACAGAAGACGCCGTTTAACGCGATTGCGGTTAATGTTATCATTCTGAAATTTTATTTAAGATTGTACAGAGCTCCCAAGAATTATCTTTGCAATTTAAACTTTTGATGCATTAGATTCTAAGCTGCATACAGAAGACGCCGTTTAACGCGATTGCGGTTAATGTTATCATTCTGATATTTTATTTAAGATTGTATAGAGCTCCCAAGAATTATTTTTACAATTTAAAGTTTTAATGCATTAGATTCTAAAGCTGTATACAGGAGATGCCGTTCAACGCGTTTGCGGTTAATGTTATCATTCTTATATTCTATTTAAGATTGTACAGAGCTCACAAGAATTATCTTTGCAATTTAAAGTTTTGATGCATTAGATTCTAAGCTGTATACAGAAGACGCCGTTTAACGCGATTGCGGTTAATGTTATCATTCTGAAATTTTATTTAAGATTGTACAGAGCTCCCAAGAATTATCTTTGCAATTTAAACTTTTGATGCATTAGATTCTAAGCTGCATACAGAAGACGCCGTTTAACGCGATTGCGGTTAATGTTATCATTCTGATATTTTATTTAAGATTGTATAGAGCTCCCAAGAATTATTTTTACAATTTAAAGTTTTAATGCATTAGATTCTAAAGCTGTATACAGGAGATGCCGTTCAACGCGTTTGCGTTAATGTTATCATTCTTATATTCTATTTAAGATTGTACAGAGCTCACAAGAATTATCTTTGCAATTTAAAGTTTTGATGCATTAGATTCTAAGCTGTATACAGAAGACGCCGTTTAACGCGATTGCTTTTAATGTTATCATTCTGAAATTTTATTTAAGATTGTACAGAGCTCCCAAGAATTATCTTTGCAATTTAAACTTTTGATGCATTAGATTCTAAGCTGCATACAGAAGACGCCGTTTAACGCGATTGCGGTTAATGTTATCATTCTGATATTTTATTTAAGATTGTATAGAGCTCCCAAGAATTATTTTTACAATTTAAAGTTTTAATGCATTAGATTCTAAAGCTGTATACAGGAGATGCCGTTCAACGCGTTTGCGGTTAATGTAATCATTCTTATATTCTATTTAAGATTGTACAGAGCTCACAAGAATTATCTTTGCAATTTAAAGTTTTGATGCATTAGATTCTAAGCTGTATACAGAAGACGCCGTTTAACGCGATTGCGGTTAATGTTATCATTCTGATATTTTATTTAAGATTTTACAGAGCTCCCACGAATTATTTTTACAATTTAAAGTTTTAATGAATTAGATTCTAAAGCTGTATACATAAGACGCCGCTTAATGCGATTGCGGTTAATTTTATCATTCGGATATTTTATTTCAGATTGTACATAGCTACCAAGAATTATTTTTACAATTTAAAGTTTTAATGCCTTAGATTCCAAAGCTGTATACATAAGACGCCGCTTAATGCGATTGCGGTTAATATTATCATTCGGATATTTTATTTAAAGTTGTACAGAGCTCCCAAGAATTAACTTTGCAATTTAAAGTTTTGATGCATTTGATACTAAGCTGTATACAGAAGATGCCGTTCAACGCGTTTGCGGTTAATGTTATCATTCTTATATTCTATTTAAGATTGTACAGAGCTCACAAGAATTATCTTCGCAATTTAAAGTTTTGATGCATTAGATTCTAAGCTGTATACAGAAGACGCCGTTTAACGCGATTGCGGTTAATGTTATCATTCTGAAATTTTATTTAAGATTGTACAGAGCTCCCAAGAATTATCTTTGCAATTTAAACTTTTGATGCATTACATTCTAAGCTGCATACAGAAGACGCCGTTTAACGCGATTGCGGTTAATGTTATCATTCTGATATTTTATTTAAGATTGTATAGAGCTCCCAAGAATTATTTTTACAATTTAAAGTTTTAATGCATTAGATTCTAAAGCTGTATACAGGAGATGCCGTTCAACGCGATTGCGGTTAATGTTATCATTCTTATATTCTATTTAAGCTTGTACAGAGCTCCCAAGAATTATCTTTGCAATTTAAAGTTTTGATGCATTAGATTCTAAGCTGTATACAGAAGGAGCCGTTTAACGCGATTGCGCTTAATGTTATCATTCTGATATTTTATTTAAGATTGTACAGAGTTCCGAAGAATTATTTTTACAATTTAAAGTTTTCATGCATTAGATTCTAAAGCTGTATACATAAGACGCCGCTTAATGCGATTGCGGTTAATGTTATCATTCGGATATTTTATTTAAGGTTGTACAGAGCTCCCAAGAATTATCTTTGCAATTTAAAGTTTTAATGCATTAGATTCTAAGCTGTATACAGAAGGTGCCGTTTAACGCGATTGCGGTTAATGTTATCATTCTGATATTTTATTTAAGATTGTACAGAGTTCCGAAGAATTATTTTTACAATTTAAAGTTTTAATGCATTAGATTCTAAAGCTGTATACATAAGACGCCGCTTAATGCGACTGCGGTTAATATTATCATTCGGATATTTTATTTAAGGTTGTACAGAGCTCCCAAGAATTATCTTTGCAATTTAAAGTTTTGATGCATTAGATAGTAAGCTGTATACATAAGATGCCGCTCAACGCGATTGCTGTTAATGTTATCATTCTTATATTCTATTTAAGATTGTACAGAGCTCCCAAGAATTATCTTTGCAATTTAAACTTTTGATGCATTAGATTCTAAGCTGCATACAGAAGACGCCGTTTAACGCGATTGCGGTTAATGTTATCATTCTGATATTTTATTTAAGATTGTACAGAGCTCCCACGAATTATTTTTACAATTTAAAGTTTTAATGCACTAGATTCTAAAGCTGTATACATAAGACGCCGCTTAATGCGTTTGCGGTTTATTTTATCATTCGGATATTTTATTTAAGGTTGTACAGAGCTCCCAAGAATTATCTTTGCACTTTAAAGTTTTGATGCATTAGATACTAAGCTGTATACAGAAGATGCCGTTCAACGCGTTTGCGGTTAATGTTATCATTCTTATATTCTATTTAAGATTGTACAGAGCTCCCAAGAATTATCTTTGCAATTTAAAGTTTTGATGGATTAGATTCTAAGCTGTATACAGAAGATGCCGTTGAACGCGTTTGCGGTTAATGTTATCATTCTTATATTCTATTTAAGATTGTACAGAGCTCCCAAGAATTATCTTTGCAATTTAAAGTTTTGATGCATTAGATTCTAAGCTGTATACAGAAGACGCCGTTTAACGCGATTGCGGTTAATGTTATCATTCTGAAATTTTATTTAAGATTGTACAGAGCTCCCAAGAATTATCTTTGCAATTTAAACTTTTGATGCATTAGATTCTAAGCTGCATACATAACACGCCGCTTAATGCGATTGCGGTTAATTTTATCATTCGGATATTTTATTTAAGGTTGTACAGAGCTCCCAAGAATTATCTTTGCAATTTAAAGTTTTGATGCATTAGATACTAAGCTGTATACAGAAGATGCCGTTCAACGCGTTTGCGGTTAATGTTATCATTCTTATATTCTATTTAAGATTGTACAGAGGTCCCAAGAATTATCTTTGCAATTTAAAGTTTTGATGCATTAGATTCTAAGCTGTATACAGAAGACGCCGTTTAACGCGATTGCGGTTAATGTTATCATTCTGAAATTTTATTTAAGATTGTACAGAGCTCCCAAGAATTATTTTTACAATTTAAAGTTTTAATGCATTAGATTCTAAAGCTGTATACATAAGACGCCGCTTAATGCGATTGCGGTTAATATTATCATTCGGATATTTTATTTAAAGTTGTACAGAGCTCCCAAGAATTATCTTTGCAATTTAAAGTTTTGATGCATTAGATACTAAGCTGTATACAGAAGATGCCGTTCAACGCGTTCGCGGTTAATGTTATCATTCTTATATTCTATTTAAGATTGTACAGAGCTACCCAAGAATTTTCTTTGCAATTTAAAGTTTTGATGCATTAGATTCTAAGCTGTATACAGAAGACGCCGTTTAACGCGATTGCGGTTAATGTTATCATTCTGAAATTTTATTTAATATTGTACAGAGCTCCCAAGAATTATCTTTGCACTTTAAAGTTTTAATGCATTAGTTTCTAAAGCTGTATACAGAAGATGCCGTTCAACGCGTTTGCGGTTAATGTTATCATTCTTATATTCTATTTAAGATTGTACAGAGCTCCCAAGGATTATCTTTGCAATTTAAACTTTTGATGCATTAGATTCTAAGCTGCATACATAAGACGCCGCTTAATGCGATTGCGGTTAATTTTATCATTCGGATATTTTATTTAAGGTTGTACAGAGCTCCCAAGAATTATCTTTGCAATTTAAAGTTTTGATGCATTAGATACTAAGCTGTATACAGAAGATGCCGTTCAACGCGTTTGCGGTTAATGTTATCATTCTTATATTCTATTTAAGATTGTACAGAGCTCCCAAGAATTATCTTTGCAATTTAAAGTTTTGATGCATTAGATTCTAAGCTGTATACAGAAGATGCCGTTCAACGCGTTTGCGGTTAATGTTATCATTCGGATATTTTATTTAAGGTTGTACAGAGCTCCCAAGAATTATCTTTGCAATTTAAAGTTTTGATGCATTAGATACTAAGCTGTATACAGAAGATGCCGTTCAACGCGTTTGCGGTTAATGTTATCATTCTTATATTCTACTTAAGATTGTACAGAGCTCCCAAGAATTATCTTTGCAATTTAAACTTTTGATGCATTAGATTCTAAGCTGCATACAGAAGACGCCGTTTAACGCGATTGCGGTTAATGTTATCATTCTGATATTTTATTTAAGATTGTATAGAGCTCCCAAGAATTATTTTTACAATTTAAAGTTTTAATGCATTAGATTCTAAAGCTGTATACAGGAGATGCCGTTCAACGCGATTGCGGTTAATGTTATCATTCTTATATTCTATTTAAGCTTGTACAGAGCTCCCAAGAATTATCTTTGCAATTTAAAGTTTTGATGCATTAGATTCTAAGCTGTATACAGAAGGAGCCGTTTAACGCGATTGCGCTTAATGTTATCATTCTGATATTTTATTTAAGATTGTACAGAGTTCCGAAGAATTATTTTTACAATTTAAAGTTTTCATGCATTAGATTCTAAAGCTGTATACATAAGACGCCGCTTAATGCGATTGCGGTTAATGTTATCATTCGGATATTTTATTTAAGGTTGTACAGAGCTCCCAAGAATTATCTTTGCAATTTAAAGTTTTAATGCATTAGATTCTAAGCTGTATACAGAAGGTGCCGTTTAACGCGATTGCGGTTAATGTTATCATTCTGATATTTTATTTAAGATTGTACAGAGTTCCGAAGAATTATTTTTACAATTTAAAGTTTTAATGCATTAGATTCTAAAGCTGTATACATAAGACGCCGCTTAATGCGACTGCGGTTAATATTATCATTCGGATATTTTATTTAAGGTTGTACAGAGCTCCCAAGAATTATCTTTGCAATTTAAAGTTTTGATGCATTAGATAGTAAGCTGTATACATAAGATGCCGCTCAACGCGATTGCTGTTAATGTTATCATTCTTATATTCTATTTAAGATTGTACAGAGCTCCCAAGAATTATCTTTGCAATTTAAACTTTTGATGCATTAGATTCTAAGCTGCATACAGAAGACGCCGTTTAACGCGATTGCGGTTAATGTTATCATTCTGATATTTTATTTAAGATTGTACAGAGCTCCCACGAATTATTTTTACAATTTAAAGTTTTAATGCACTAGATTCTAAAGCTGTATACATAAGACGCCGCTTAATGCGTTTGCGGTTTATTTTATCATTCGGATATTTTATTTAAGGTTGTACAGAGCTCCCAAGAATTATCTTTGCACTTTAAAGTTTTGATGCATTAGATACTAAGCTGTATACAGAAGATGCCGTTCAACGCGTTTGCGGTTAATGTTATCATTCTTATATTCTATTTAAGATTGTACAGAGCTCCCAAGAATTATCTTTGCAATTTAAAGTTTTGATGGATTAGATTCTAAGCTGTATACAGAAGATGCCGTTGAACGCGTTTGCGGTTAATGTTATCATTCTTATATTCCATTTAAGATTGTACAGAGCTCCCAAGAATTATCTTTGCAATTTAAAGTTTTGATGCATTAGATTCTAAGCTGTATACAGAAGACGCCGTTTAACGCGATTGCGGTTAATGTTATCATTCTGAAATTTTATTTAAGATTGTACAGAGCTCCAAAGAATTATCTTTGCAATTTAAACTTTTGATGCATTAGATTCTAAGCTGCATACATAACACGCCGCTTAATGCGATTGCGGTTAATTTTATCATTCGGATATTTTATTTAAGGTTGTACAGAGCTCCCAAGAATTATCTTTGCAATTTAAAGTTTTGATGCATTAGATACTAAGCTGTATACAGAAGATGCCGTTCAACGCGTTTGCGGTTAATGTTATCATTCTTATATTCTATTTAAGATTGTACAGAGGTCCCAAGAATTATCTTTGCAATTTAAAGTTTTGATGCATTAGATTCTAAGCTGTATACAGAAGACGCCGTTTAACGCGATTGCGGTTAATGTTATCATTCTGAAATTTTATTTAAGATTGTACAGAGCTCCCAAGAATTATTTTTACATTTTAAAGTTTTAATGCATTAGATTCTAAAGCTGTATACATAAGACGCCGCTTAATGCGATTGCGGTTAATATTATCATTCGGATATTTTATTTAAAGTTGTACAGAGCTCCCAAGAATTATCTTTGCAATTTAAAGTTTTGATGCATTAGATACTAAGCTGTATACAGAAGATGCCGTTCAACGCGTTCGCGGTTAATGTTATCATTCTTATATTCTATTTAAGATTGTACAGAGCTACCCAAGAATTTTCTTTGCAATTTAAAGTTTTGATGCATTAGATTCTAAGCTGTAAACAGAAGACGCCGTTTAACGCGATTGCGGTTAATGTTATCATTCTGAAATTTTATTTAATATTGTACAGAGCTCCCAAGAATTATCTTTGCACTTTAAAGTTTTAATGCATTAGTTTCTAAAGCTGTATACAGAAGATGCCGTTCAACGCGTTTGCGGTTAATGTTATCATTCTTATATTCTATTTAAGATTGTACAGAGCTCCCAAGGATTATGTTTGCAATTTAAACTTTTGATGCATTAGATTCTAAGCTGCATACATAAGACGCCGCTTAATGCGATTGCGGTTAATTTTATCATTCGGATATTTTATTTAAGGTTGTACAGAGCTCCCAAGAATTATCTTTGCAATTTAAAGTTTTGATGCATTAGATACTAAGCTGTATACAGAAGATGCCGTTCAACGCGTTTGCGGTTAATGTTATCATTCTTATATTCTATTTAAGATTGTACAGAGCTCCCAAGAATTATCTTTGCAATTTAAAGTTTTGATGCATTAGATTCTAAGCTGTATACAGAAGATGCCGTTCAACGCGTTTGCGGTTAATGTTATCATTCGGATATTTTATTTAAGGTTGTACAGAGCTCCCAAGAATTATCTTTGCAATTTAAAGTTTTGATGCATTAGATACTTAGCTGTATACAGAAGATGCCGTTCAACGCGTTTGCGGTTAATGTTATCATTCTTATATTCTACTTAAGATTGTACAGAGCTCCCAAGAATTATCTTTGCAATTTAAAGTTTTGATGCATTAGATTCTAAGCTGTATACAGAAGACGCCGTTTAACGCGATTGCGGTTAATGTTATCATTCTGAAATTTTATTTAAGATTGTACAGAGCTCCCAAGAATTATCTTTGCAATTTAAAGTTTTGATGCATTAGATTCTAAGCTGTATACAGAAGACGCCGTTTAACGCGATTGCGGTTAATGTTATCATTCTGATATTTTATTTAAGATTGTACAGAGCTCCCACGAATTATTTTTACAATTTAAAGTTTTAATGCATTAGATTCTAAAGCTGTATACATAAGACGCCGCTTAATGCGATGGCGGTTAATTTTATCATTCGGATATTTTATTTCAGATTGTACATAGCTACCAAGAATTATTTTTACAATTTAAAGTTTTAATGCCTTAGATTCCAAAGCTGTATACATAAGACGCCGCTTAATGCGATTGCGGTTAATATTATCATTCGGATATTTTATTTAAAGTTGTACAGAGCTCCCAAGAATTATCTTTGCAATTTAAAGTTTTGATGCATTTGATACTAAGCTGTATACAGAAGATGCCGTTCAACGCGTTTGCGGTTAATGTTATCATTCTTATATTCTATTTAAGATTGTACAGAGCTCACAAGAATTATCTTCGCAATTTAAAGTTTTGATGCATTAGATTCTAAGCTGTATACAGAAGACGCCGTTTAACGCGATTGCGGTTAATGTTATCATTCTGAAATTTTATTTAAGATTGTACAGAGCTCCCAAGAATTATCTTTGCAATTTAAACTTTTGATGCATTAGATTCTAAGCTGCATACAGAAGACGCCGTTTAACGCGATTGCGGTTAATGTTATCATTCTGATATTTTATTTAAGATTGTATAGAGCTCCCAAGAATTATTTTTACAATTTAAAGTTTTAATGCATTAGATTCTAAAGCTGTATACAGGAGATGCCGTTCAACGCGATTGCGGTTAATGTTATCATTCTTATATTCTATTTAAGCTTGTACAGAGCTCCCAAGAATTATCTTTGCAATTTAAAGTTTTGATGCATTAGATTCTAAGCTGTATACAGAAGGAGCCGTTTAACGCGATTGCGCTTAATGTTATCATTCTGATATTTTATTTAAGATTGTACAGAGTTCCGAAGAATTATTTTTACAATTTAAAGTTTTCATGCATTAGATTCTAAAGCTGTATACATAAGACGCCGCTTAATGCGATTGCGGTTAATGTTATCATTCGGATATTTTATTTAAGGTTGTACAGAGCTCCCAAGAATTATCTTTGCAATTTAAAGTTTTAATGCATTAGATTCTAAGCTGTATACAGAAGGTGCCGTTTAACGCGATTGCGGTTAATGTTATCATTCTGATATTTTATTTAAGATTGTACAGAGTTCCGAAGAATTATTTTTACAATTTAAAGTTTTAATGCATTAGATTCTAAAGCTGTATACATAAGACGCCGCTTAATGCGACTGCGGTTAATATTATCATTCGGATATTTTATTTAAGGTTGTACAGAGCTCCCAAGAATTATCTTTGCAATTTAAAGTTTTGATGCATTAGATAGTAAGCTGTATACATAAGATGCCGCTCAACGCGATTGCTGTTAATGTTATCATTCTTATATTCTATTTAAGATTGTACAGAGCTCCCAAGAATTATCTTTGCAATTTAAACTTTTGATGCATTAGATTCTAAGCTGCATACAGAAGACGCCGTTTAACGCGATTGCGGTTAATGTTATCATTCTAATATTTTATTTAAGATTGTACAGAGCTCCCACGAATTATTTTTACAATTTAAAGTTTTAATGCACTAGATTCTAAAGCTGTATACATAAGACGCCGCTTAATGCGTTTGCGGTTTATTTTATCATTCGGATATTTTATTTAAGGTTGTACAGAGCTCCCAAGAATTATCTTTGCACTTTAAAGTTTTGATGCATTAGATACTAAGCTGTATACAGAAGATGCCGTTCAACGCGTTTGCGGTTAATGTTATCATTCTTATATTCTATTTAAGATTGTACAGAGCTCCCAAGAATTATCTTTGCAATTTAAAGTTTTGATGGATTAGATTCTAAGCTGTATACAGAAGATGCCGTTGAACGCGTTTGCGGTTAATGTTATCATTCTGAAATTTTATTTAAGATTGTACAGAGCTCCCAAGAATTATCTTTGCAATTTAAACTTTTGATGCATTAGATTCTAAGCTGCATACATAACACGCCGCTTAATGCGATTGCGGTTAATTTTATCATTCGGATATTTTATTTAAGGTTGTACAGAGCTCCCAAGAATTATCTTTGCAATTTAAAGTTTTGATGCATTAGATACTAAGCTGTATACAGAAGATGCCGTTCAACGCGTTTGCGGTTAATGTTATCATTCTTATATTCTATTTAAGATTGTACAGAGGTCCCAAGAATTATCTTTGCAATTTAAAGTTTTGATGCATTAGATTCTAAGCTGTATACAGAAGACGCCGTTTAACGCGATTGCGGTTAATGTTATCATTCTGAAATTTTATTTAAGATTGTACAGAGCTCCCAAGAATTATTTTTACAATTTAAAGTTTTAATGCATTAGATTCTAAAGCTGTATACATAAGACGCCGCTTAATGCGATTGCGGTTAATATTATCATTCGGATATTTTATTTAAAGTTGTACAGAGCTCCCAAGAATTATCTTTGCAATTTAAAGTTTTGATGCATTAGATACTAAGCTGTATACAGAAGATGCCGTTCAACGCGTTCGCGGTTAATGTTATCATTCTTATATTCTATTTAAGATTGTACAGAGCTACCCAAGAATTTTCTTTGCAATTTAAAGTTTTGATGCATTAGATTCTAAGCTGTATACAGAAGACGCCGTTTAACGCGATTGCGGTTAATGTTATCATTCTGAAATTTTATTTAATATTGTACAGAGCTCCCAAGAATTATCTTTGCACTTTAAAGTTTTAATGCATTAGTTTCTAAAGCTGTATACAGAAGATGCCGTTCAACGCGTTTGCGGTTAATGTTATCATTCTTATATTCTATTTAAGATTGTACAGAGCTCCCAAGGATTATCTTTGCAATTTAAACTTTTGATGCATTAGATTCTAAGCTGCATACATAAGACGCCGCTTAATGCGATTGCGGTTAATTTTATCATTCGGATATTTTATTTAAGGTTGTACAGAGCTCCCAAGAATTATCTTTGCAATTTAAAGTTTTGATGCATTAGATACTAAGCTGTATACAGAAGATGCCGTTCAACGCGTTTGCGGTTAATGTTATCATTCTTATATTCTATTTAAGATTGTACAGAGCTCCCAAGAATTATCTTTGCAATTTAAAGTTTTGATGCATTAGATTCTAAGCTGTATACAGAAGATGCCGTTCAACGCGTTTGCGGTTAATGTTATCATTCGGATATTTTATTTAAGGTTGTACAGAGCTCCCAAGAATTATCTTTGCAATTTAAAGTTTTGATGCATTAGATACTAAGCTGTATACAGAAGATGCCGTTCAACGCGTTTGCGGTTAATGTTATCATTCTTATATTCTACTTAAGATTGTACAGAGCTCCCAAGAATTATCTTTGCAATTTAAACTTTTGATGCATTAGATTCTAAGCTGCATACAGAAGACGCCGTTTAACGCGATTGCGGTTAATGTTATCATTCTGATATTTTATTTAAGATTGTATAGAGCTCCCAAGAATTATTTTTACAATTTAAAGTTTTAATGCATTAGATTCTAAAGCTGTATACAGGAGATGCCGTTCAACGCGATTGCGGTTAATGTTATCATTCTTATATTCTATTTAAGCTTGTACAGAGCTCCCAAGAATTATCTTTGCAATTTAAAGTTTTGATGCATTAGATTCTAAGCTGTATACAGAAGGAGCCGTTTAACGCGATTGCGCTTAATGTTATCATTCTGATATTTTATTTAAGATTGTACAGAGTTCCGAAGAATTATTTTTACAATTTAAAGTTTTCATGCATTAGATTCTAAAGCTGTATACATAAGACGCCGCTTAATGCGATTGCGGTTAATGTTATCATTCGGATATTTTATTTAAGGTTGTACAGAGCTCCCAAGAATTATCTTTGCAATTTAAAGTTTTAATGCATTAGATTCTAAGCTGTATACAGAAGGTGCCGTTTAACGCGATTGCGGTTAATGTTATCATTCTGATATTTTATTTAAGATTGTACAGAGTTCCGAAGAATTATTTTTACAATTTAAAGTTTTAATGCATTAGATTCTAAAGCTGTATACATAAGACGCCGCTTAATGCGACTGCGGTTAATATTATCATTCGGATATTTTATTTAAGGTTGTACAGAGCTCCCAAGAATTATCTTTGCAATTTAAAGTTTTGATGCATTAGATAGTAAGCTGTATACATAAGATGCCGCTCAACGCGATTGCTGTTAATGTTATCATTCTTATATTCTATTTAAGATTGTACAGAGCTCCCAAGAATTATCTTTGCAATTTAAACTTTTGATGCATTAGATTCTAAGCTGCATACAGAAGACGCCGTTTAACGCGATTGCGGTTAATGTTATCATTCTGATATTTTATTTAAGATTGTACAGAGCTCCCACGAATTATTTTTACAATTTAAAGTTTTAATGCACTAGATTCTAAAGCTGTATACATAAGACGCCGCTTAATGCGTTTGCGGTTTATTTTATCATTCGAATATTTTATTTAAGGTTGTACAGAGCTCCCAAGAATTATCTTTGCACTTTAAAGTTTTGATGCATTAGATACTAAGCTGTATACAGAAGATGCCGTTCAACGCGTTTGCGGTTAATGTTATCATTCTTATATTCTATTTAAGATTGTACAGAGCTCCCAAGAATTATCTTTCCAATTTAAAGTTTTGATGGATTAGATTCTAAGCTGTATACAGAAGATGCCGTTGAACGCGTTTGCGGTTAATGTTATCATTCTTATATTCTATTTAAGATTGTACAGAGCTCCCAAGAATTATCTTTGCAATTTAAAGTTTTGATGCATTAGATTCTAAGCTGTATACAGAAGACGCCGTTTAACGCGATTGCGGTTAATGTTATCATTCTGAAATTTTATTTAAGATTGTACAGAGCTCCCAAGAATTATCTTTGCAATTTAAACTTTTGATGCATTAGATTCTAAGCTGCATACATAACACGCCGCTTAATGCGATTGCGGTTAATTTTATCTTTCGGATATTTTATTTAAGGTTGTACAGAGCTCCCAAGAATTATCTTTGCAATTTAAAGTTTTGATGCATTAGATACTAAGCTGTATACAGAAGATGCCGTTCAACGCGTTTGCGGTTAATGTTATCATTCTTATATTCTATTTAAGATTGTACAGAGGTCCCAAGAATTATCTTTGCAATTTAAAGTTTTGATGCATTAGATTCTAAGCTGTATACAGAAGACGCCGTTTAACGCGATTGCGGTTAATGTTATCATTCTGAAATTTTATTTAAGATTGTACAGAGCTCCCAAGAATTATTTTTACAATTTAAAGTTTTAATGCATTAGATTCTAAAGCTGTATACATAAGACGCCGCTTAATGCGATTGCGGTTAATATTATCATTCGGATATTTTATTTAAAGTTGTACAGAGCTCCCAAGAATTATCTTTGCAATTTAAAGTTTTGATGCATTAGATACTAAGCTGTATACAGAAGATGCCGTTCAACGCGTTCGCGGTTAATGTTATCATTCTTATATTCTATTTAAGATTGTACAGAGCTACCCAAGAATTTTCTTTGCAATTTAAAGTTTTGATGCATTAGATTCTAAGCTGTATACAGAAGACGCCGTTTAACGCGATTGCGGTTAATGTTATCATTCTGAAATTTTATTTAATATTGTACAGAGCTCCCAAGAATTATCTTTGCACTTTAAAGTTTTAATGCATTAGTTTCTAAAGCTGTATACAGAAGATGCCGTTCAACGCGTTTGCGGTTAATGTTATCATTCTTATATTCTATTTAAGATTGTACAGAGCTCCCAAGGATTATCTTTGCAATTTAAACTTTTGATGCATTAGATTCTAAGCTGCATACATAAGACGCCGCTTAATGCGATTGCGGTTAATTTTATCATTCGGATATTTTATTTAAGGTTGTACAGAGCTCCCAAGAATTATCTTTGCAATTTAAAGTTTTGATGCATTAGATACTAAGCTGTATACAGAAGATGCCGTTCAACGCGTTTGCGGTTAATGTTATCATTCTTATATTCTATTTAAGATTGTACAGAGCTCCCAAGAATTATCTTTGCAATTTAAAGTTTTGATGCATTAGATACTAAGCTGTATACAGAAGATGCCGTTCAACGCGTTTGCGGTTAATGTTATCATTCTTATATTCTATTTAAGATTGTACAGAGCTCCCAAGAATTATCTTTGCAATTTAAAGTTTTGATGGATTAGATTCCAAGCTGTATACAGAAGATGCCGTTGAACGCGTTTGCGGTTAATGTTATCATTCTTATATTCTATTTAAGATTGTACAGAGCTCCCAAGAATTATCTTTGCAATTTAAAGTTTTGATGCATTAGATTCTAAGCTGTATACAGAAGACGCCGTTTAACGCGATTGCGGTTAATGTTATCATTCTGAAATTTTATTTAAGATTGTACAGAGCTCCCAAGAATTATCTTTGCAATTTAAACTTTTGATGCATTAGATTCTAAGCTGCATACATAACACGCCGCTTAATGCGATTGCGGTTAATTTTATCATTCGGATATTTTATTTAAGGTTGTACAGAGCTACCAAGAATTATCTTTGCAATTTAAAGTTTTGATGCATTAGATACTAAGCTGTATACAGAAGATGCCGTTCAACGCGTTTGCGGTTAATGTTATCATTCTTATATTCTATTTAAGATTGTACAGAGGTCCCAAGAATTATCTTTGCAATTTAAAGTTTTGATGCATTAGATTCTAAGCTGTATACAGAAGACGCCGTTTAACGCGATTGCGGTTAATGTTATCATTCTGAAATTTTATTTAAGATTGTACAGAGCTCCCAAGAATTATTTTTACAATTTAAAGTTTTAATGCATTAGATTCTAAAGCTGTATACATAAGACGCCGCTTAATGCGATTGCGGTTAATATTATCATTCGGATATTTTATTTAAAGTTGTACAGAGCTCCCAAGAATTATCTTTGCAATTTAAAGTTTTGATGCATTAGATACTAAGCTGTATACAGAAGATGCCGTTCAACGCGTTCGCGGTTAATGTTATCATTCTTATATTCTATTTAAGATTGTACAGAGCTACCCAAGAATTTTCTTTGCAATTTAAAGTTTTGATGCATTAGATTCTAAGCTGTATACAGAAGACGCCGTTTAACGCGATTGCGGTTAATGTTATCATTCTGAAATTTTATTTAATATTGTACAGAGCTCCCAAGAATTATCTTTGCACTTTAAAGTTTTAATGCATTAGTTTCTAAAGCTGTATACAGAAGATGCCGTTCAACGCGTTTGCGGTTAATGTTATCATTCTTATATTCTATTTAAGATTGTACAGAGCTCCCAAGGATTATCTTTGCAATTTAAACTTTTGATGCATTAGATTCTAAGCTGCATACATAAGACGCCGCTTAATGCGATTGCGGTTAATTTTATCATTCGGATATTTTATTTAAGGTTGTACAGAGCTCCCAAGAATTATCTTTGCAATTTAAAGTTTTGATGCATTAGATACTAAGCTGTATACAGAAGATGCCGTTCAACGCGTTTGCGGTTAATGTTATCATTCTTATATTCTATTTAAGATTGTACAGAGCTCCCAAGAATTATCTTTGCAATTTAAAGTTTTGATGCATTAGATTCTAAGCTGTATACAGAAGATGCCGTTCAACGCGTTTGCGGTTAATGTTATCATTCGGATATTTTATTTAAGGTTGTACAGAGCTCCCAAGAATTATCTTTGCAATTTAAAGTTTTGATGCATTAGATACTAAGCTGTATACAGAAGATGCCGTTCAACGCGTTTGCGGTTAATGTTATCATTCTTATATTCTACTTAAGATTGTACAGAGCTCCCAAGAATTATCTTTGCAATTTAAACTTTTGATGCATTAGATTCTAAGCTGCATACAGAAGACGCCGTTTAACGCGATTGCGGTTAATGTTATCATTCTGATATTTTATTTAAGATTGTATAGAGCTCCCAAGAATTATTTTTACAATTTAAAGTTTTAATGCATTAGATTCTAAAGCTGTATACAGGAGATGCCGTTCAACGCGATTGCGGTTAATGTTATCATTCTTATATTCTATTTAAGCTTGTACAGAGCTCCCAAGAATTATCTTTGCAATTTAAAGTTTTGATGCATTAGATTCTAAGCTGTATACAGAAGGAGCCGTTTAACGCGATTGCGCTTAATGTTATCATTCTGATATTTTATTTAAGATTGTACAGAGTTCCGAAGAATTATTTTTACAATTTAAAGTTTTCATGCATTAGATTCTAAAGCTGTATACATAAGACGCCGCTTAATGCGATTGCGGTTAATGTTATCATTCGGATATTTTATTTAAGGTTGTACAGAGCTCCCAAGAATTATCTTTGCAATTTAAAGTTTTAATGCATTAGATTCTAAGCTGTATACAGAAGGTGCCGTTTAACGCGATTGCGGTTAATGTTATCATTCTGATATTTTATTTAAGATTGTACAGAGTTCCGAAGAATTATTTTTACAATTTAAAGTTTTAATGCATTAGATTCTAAAGCTGTATACATAAGACGCCGCTTAATGCGACTGCGGTTAATATTATCATTCGGATATTTTATTTAAGGTTGTACAGAGCTCCCAAGAATTATCTTTGCAATTTAAAGTTTTGATGCATTAGATAGTAAGCTGTATACATAAGATGCCGCTCAACGCGATTGCTGTTAATGTTATCATTCTTATATTCTATTTAAGATTGTACAGAGCTCCCAAGAATTATCTTTGCAATTTAAACTTTTGATGCATTAGATTCTAAGCTGCATACAGAAGACGCCGTTTAACGCGATTGCGGTTAATGTTATCATTCTGATATTTTATTTAAGATTGTACAGAGCTCCCACGAATTATTTTTACAATTTAAAGTTTTAATGCACTAGATTCTAAAGCTGTATACATAAGACGCCGCTTAATGCGTTTGCGGTTTATTTTATCATTCGGATATTTTATTTAAGGTTGTACAGAGCTCCCAAGAATTATCTTTGCACTTTAAAGTTTTGATGCATTAGATACTAAGCTGTATACATAAGATGCCGTTCAACGCGTTTGCGGTTAATGTTATCATTCTTATATTCTATTTAAGATTGTACAGAGCTCCCAAGAATTATCTTTGCAATTTAAAGTTTTGATGGATTAGATTCTAAGCTGTATACAGAAGATGCCGTTGAACGCGTTTGCGGTTAATGTTATCATTCTTATATTCTATTTAAGATTGTACAGAGCTCCCAAGAATTATCTTTGCAATTTAAAGTTTTGATGCATTAGATTCTAAGCTGTATACAGAAGACGCCGTTTAACGCGATTGCGGTTAATGTTATCATTCTGAAATTTTATTTAAGATTGTACAGAGCTCCCAAGAATTATCTTTGCAATTTAAACTTTTGATGCATTAGATTCTAAGCTGCATACATAACACGCCGCTTAATGCGATTGCGGTTAATTTTATCATTCGGATATTTTATTTAAGGTTGTACAGAGCTCCCAAGAATTATCTTTGCAATTTAAAGTTTTGATGCATTAGATACTAAGCTGTATACAGAAGATGCCGTTCAACGCGTTTGCGGTTAATGTTATCATTCTTATATTCTATTTAAGATTGTACAGAGGTCCCAAGAATTATCTTTGCAATTTAAAGTTTTGATGCATTAGATTCTAAGCTGTATACAGAAGACGCCGTTTAACGCGATTGCGGTTAATGTTATCATTCTGAAATTTTATTTAAGATTGTACAGAGCTCCCAAGAATTTTTTTTACAATTTAAAGTTTTAATGCATTAGATTCTAAAGCTGTATACATAAGACGCCGCTTAATGCGATTGCGGTTAATATTATCATTCGGATATTTTATTTAAAGTTGTACAGAGCTCCCAAGAATTATCTTTGCAATTTAAAGTTTTGATGCATTAGATACTAAGCTGTATACAGAAGATGCCGTTCAACGCGTTCGCGGTTAATGTTATCATTCTTATATTCTATTTAAGATTGTACAGAGCTACCCAAGAATTTTCTTTGCAATTTAAAGTTTTGATGCATTAGATTCTAAGCTGTATACAGAAGACGCCGTTTAACGCGATTGCGGTTAATGTTATCATTCTGAAATTTTATTTAATATTGTACAGAGCTCCCAAGAATTATCTTTGCACTTTAAAGTTTTAATGCATTAGTTTCTAAAGCTGTATACAGAAGATGCCGTTCAACGCGTTTGCGGTTAATGTTATCATTCTTATATTCTATTTAAGATTGTACAGAGCTCCCAAGGATTATCTTTGCAATTTAAACTTTTGATGCATTAGATTCTAAGCTGCATACATAAGACGCCGCTTAATGCGATTGCGGTTAATTTTATCATTCGGATATTTTATTTAAGGTTGTACAGAGCTCCTAAGAATTATCTTTGCAATTTAAAGTTTTGATGCATTAGATACTAAGCTGTATACAGAAGATGCCGTTCAACGCGTTTGCGGTTAATGTTATCATTCTTATATTCTATTTAAGATTGTACAGAGCTCCCAAGAATTATCTTTGCAATTTAAAGTTTTGATGCATTAGATTCTAAGCTGTATACAGAAGATGCCGTTCAACGCGTTTGCGGTTAATGTTATCATTCGGATATTTTATTTAAGGTTGTACAGAGCTCCCAAGAATTATCTTTGCAATTTAAAGTTTTGATGCATTAGATACTTAGCTGTATACAGAAGATGCCGTTCAACGCGTTTGCGGTTAATGTTATCATTCTTATATTCTACTTAAGATTGTACAGAGCTCCCAAGAATTATCTTTGCAATTTAAAGTTTTGATGCATTAGATTCTAAGCTGTATACAGAAGACGCCGTTTAACGCGATTGCGGTTAATGTTATCATTCTGAAATTTTATTTAAGATTGTACAGAGCTCCCAAGAATTATCTTTGCAATTTAAAGTTTTGATGCATTAGATTCTAAGCTGTATACAGAAGACGCCGTTTAACGCGATTGCGGTTAATGTTATCATTCTGAAATTTTATTTAAGATTGTACAGAGCTCCCAAGAATTATCTTTGCAATTTAAACTTTTGATGCATTAGATTCTAAGCTGCATACAGAAGACTCCGTTTAACGCGATTGCGGTTAATGTTATCATTCTGATATTTTATTTAAGATTGTACAGAGCTCCCACGAATTATTTTTACAATTTAAAGTTTTAATGCATTAGATTCTAAAGCTGTATACATAAGACGCCGCTTAATGCGATTGCGGTTAATTTTATCATTCGGATATTTTATTTAAGGTTGTACAGAGCTCCCAAGAATTATCTTTGCAATTTAAAATTTTGATGCATTAGATAGTAAGCTGTACACAGAAGATGCCGTTCAACGCGGTTGCGGTTAATGTTATCATTCTTATATTCTATTTAAGATTGTACAGAGCTCCAAAGAATTATCTTTGCAATTTAAAGTTTTGATGCATTAGATTCTAAGCTGTATACAGAAGACGCCGTTTAACGCGATTGCGGTTAATGTTATCATTCTGAAATTTTATTTAAGATTGTACAGAGCTCCCAAGAATTATCTTTGCAATTTAAACTTTTGATGCATTAGATTCTAAGCTGCATACAGAAGACGCCGTTTAACGCGATTGCGGTTAATGTTATCATTCTGATATTTTATTTAAGATTGTAGAGAGCTCCCACGAATTATTTTTACAATTTAAAGTTTTAATGCATTAGATTCTAAAGCTGTATACATAAGACGCCGCTTAATGCGATTGCGGTTAATTTTATCATTCGGATATTTTATTTAAGGTTGTACGGAGCTCCCAAGAATTATCTTTGCAATTTAAAGTTTTGATGCATTAGATACTAAGCTGTATACAGAAGATGCCGTTCAACGCGTTTGCGGTTAATTTTATCATTCTTATATTCTATTTAAGATTGTACAGAGCTCCCAAGAATTATCTTTGCAATTTAAAGTTTTGATGCATTAGATTCTAAGCTGTATACAGAAGACGCCGTTTAACGCGATTGCGGTTAATGTTATCATTCTGATATTTTATTTAAGATTGTACAGAGCTCCCACGAATCATTTTTACAATTTAAAGTTTTAATGCATTAGATTCTAAAGCTGTATACATAAGACGCCGCTTAATGCGATTGCGGTTAATTTTATCATTCGGATATTTTATTTCAGATTGTACATAGCTACCAAGAATTATTTTTACAATTTAAAGTTTTAATGTATTAGATTCTAAAGCTGTATACATAAGACGCCGCTTAATGCGATTGCGGTTAATATTATCATTCGGATATTTTATTTAAAGTTGTACAGAGCTCCCAAGAATTATCTTTGCAATTTAAAGTTTTGATGCATTAGATACTAAGCTGTATACAGAAGATGCCGTTCAACGCGTTTGCGGTTAATGTTATCATTCTTATATTCTATTTAAGATTGTACAGAACTCCCAAGAATTATCTTTGCAATTTAAAGTTTTGATGCATTAGATTCTAAGCTGTATACAGAAGACGCCGTTTAACGCGATTGCGGTTAATGTTATCATTCTGAAATTTTATTTAAGATTTTACAGAGCTCCCAAGAATTATCTTTGCAATTTAAACTTTTGATGCATTAGATTCTAAGCTGCATACAGAAGACGCCGTTTAACGCGATTGCGGTTAATGTTATCATTCTGATATTTTATTTAAGATTGTACAGAGCTCCCACGAATCATTTTTACAATTTAAAGTTTTAATGCATTAGATTCTAAAGCTGTATACATAAGACGCCGCTTAATGCGATTGCGGTTAATTTTATCATTCGGATATTTTATTTCAGATTGTACATAGCTACCAAGAATTATTTTTACAATTTAAAGTTTTAATGCATTAGATTCCAAAGCTGTATACATAAGACGCCGCTTAATGCGATTGCGGTTAATATTATCATTCGGATATTTTATTTAAAGTTGTACAGAGCTCCCAAGAATTATCTTTGCAATTTAAAGTTTTGATGCATTAGATACTAAGCTGTATACAGAAGATGCCGTTCAACGCGTTTGCGGTTAATGTTATCATTCTTATATTCTATTTAAGATTGTACAGGGCTCACAAGAATTATCTTTGCAATTTAAAGTTTTGATGCATTAGATTCTAAGCTGTATACAGAAGACGCCGTTTAACGCGATTGCGGTTAATGTTATCATTCTGAAATTTTATTTAAGATTGTACAGAGCTCCCAAGAATTATCTTTGCAATTTAAACTTTTGATGCATTAGATTCTAAGCTGCATACAGAAGACGCCGTTTAACGCGATTGCGGTTAATGTTATCATTCTGATATTTTATTTAAGATTGTATAGAGCTCCCAAGAATTATTTTTACAATTTAAAGTTTTAATGCATTAGATTCTAAAGCTGTATACAGGAGATGCCGTTCAACGCGTTTGCGGTTAATGTTATCATTCTTATATTCTATTTAAGATTGTACAGAGCTCACAAGAATTATATTTGCAATTTAAAGTTTTGATGCATTAGATTCTAAGCTGTATACAGAAGACGCCGTTTAACGCGATTGCGGTTAATGTTATCATTCTGAAATTTTATTTAAGATTGTACAGAGCTCCCAAGAATTATCTTTGCAATTTAAACTTTTGATGCATTAGATTCTAAGCTGCATACAGAAGACGCCGTTTAACGCGATTGCGGTTAATGTTATCATTCTGATATTTTATTTAAGATTGTATAGAGCTCCCAAGAATTATTTTTACAATTTAAAGTTTTAATGCATTAGATTCTAAAGCTGTATACAGGAGATGCCGTTCAACGCGTTTGCGGTTAATGTTATCATTCTTATATTCTATTTAAGATTGTACAGAGCTCACAAGAATTATCTTTGCAATTTAAAGTTTTGATGCATTAGATTCTAAGCTGTATACAGAAGACGCCGTTTAACGCGATTGCGGTTAATGTTATCATTCTGAAATTTTATTTAAGATTGTACAGAGCTCCCAAGAATTATCTTTGCAATTTAAACTTTTGATGCATTAGATTCTAAGCTGCATACAGAAGACGCCGTTTAACGCGATTGCGGTTAATGTTATCATTCTGATATTTTATTTAAGATTGTATAGAGCTCCCAAGAATTATTTTTACAATTTAAAGTTTTAATGCATTAGATTCTAAAGCTGTATACAGGAGATGCCGTTCAACGCGTTTGCGGTTAATGTTATCATTCTTATATTCTATTTAAGATTGTACAGAGCTCACAAGAATTATCTTTGCAATTTAAAGTTTTGATGCATTAGATTCTAAGCTGTATACAGAAGACGCCGTTTAACGCGATTGCGGTTAATGTTATCATTCTGATATTTTATTTAAGATTGTACAGAGCTCCCACGAATTATTTTTACAATTTAAAGTTTTAATGCATTAGATTCTAAAGCTGTATACATAAGACGCCGCTTAATGCGATTGCGGTTAATGTTATCATTCTTATATTCTATTTAAGATTGTACAGAGCTCACAAGAATTATCTTTGCAATTTAAAGTTTTGATGCATTAGATTCTAAGCTGTATACAGAAGACGCCGTTTAACGCGATTGCGGTTAATGTTATCATTCTGAAATTTTATTTAAGATTGTACAGAGCTCCCAAGAATTATCTTTGCAATTTAAACTTTTGATGCATTAGATTCTAAGCTGCATACAGAAGACGCCGTTTAACGCGATTGCGGTTAATGTTATCATTCTGATATTTTATTTAAGATTGTATAGAGCTCCCAAGAATTATTTTTACAATTTAAAGTTTTAATGCATTAGATTCTAAAGCTGTATACAGGAGATGCCGTTCAACGCGTTTGCGGTTAATGTTATCATTCTTATATTCTATTTAAGATTGTACAGAGCTCACAAGAATTATCTTTGCAATTTAAAGTTTTGATGCATTAGATTCTAAGCTGTATACAGAAGACGCCGTTTAACGCGATTGCGGTTAATGTTATCATTCTGAAATTTTATTTAAGATTGTACAGAGCTCCCAAGAATTATCTTTGCAATTTAAACTTTTGATGCATTAGATTCTAAGCTGCATACAGAAGACGCCGTTTAACGCGATTGCGGTTAATGTTATCATTCTGATATTTTATTTAAGATTGTATAGAGCTCCCAAGAATTATTTTTACAATTTAAAGTTTTAATGCATTAGATTCTAAAGCTGTATACAGGAGATGCCGTTCAACGCGTTTGCGGTTAATGTTATCATTCTTATATTCTATTTAAGATTGTACAGAGCTCACAAGAATTATCTTTGCAATTTAAAGTTTTGATGCATTAGATTCTAAGCTGTATACAGAAGACGCCGTTTAACGCGATTGCGGTTAATGTTATCATTCTGATATTTTATTTAAGATTGTACAGAGTTCCCACGAATTATTTTTACAATTTAAAGTTTTAATGCATTAGATTCTAAAGCTGTATACATAAGACGCCGCTTAATGCGATTGCGGTTAATTTTATCATTCGGATATTTTATTTAAGGTTGTACAGAGCTCCCAAGAATTATCTTTGCAATTTAAAATTTTGATGCATTAGATAGTAAGCTGTACACAGAAGATGCCGTTCAACGCGGTTGCGGTTAATGTTATCATTCTTATATTCTATTTAAGATTGTACAGAGCTCCAAAGAATTATCTTTGCAATTTAAAGTTTTGATGCATTAGATTCTAAGCTGTATACAGAAGACGCCGTTTAACGCGATTGCGGTTAATGTTATCATTCTGAAATTTTATTTAAGATTGTACAGAGCTCCCAAGAATTATCTTTGCAATTTAAACTTTTGATGCATTAGATTCTAAGCTGCATACAGAAGACGCCGTTTAACGCGATTGCGGTTAATGTTATCATTCTGATATTTTATTTAAGATTGTAGAGAGCTCCCACGAATTATTTTTACAATTTAAAGTTTTAATGCATTAGATTCTAAAGCTGTATACATAAGACGCCGCTTAATGCGATTGCGGTTAATTTTATCATTCGGATATTTTATTTAAGGTTGTACGGAGCTCCCAAGAATTATCTTTGCAATTTAAACTTTTGATGCATTAGATTCTAAGCTGCATACAGAAGACGCCGTTTAACGCGATTGCGGTTAATGTTATCATTCTGATATTTTATTTAAGATTGTATAGAGCTCCCAAGAATTATTTTTACAATTTAAAGTTTTAATGCATTAGATTCTAAAGCTGTATACAGGAGATGCCGTTCAACGCGTTTGCGGTTAATGTTATCATTCTTATATTCTATTTAAGATTGTACAGAGCTCACAAGAATTATATTTGCAATTTAAAGTTTTGATGCATTAGATTCTAAGCTGTATACAGAAGACGCCGTTTAACGCGATTGCGGTTAATGTTATCATTCTGAAATTTTATTTAAGATTGTACAGAGCTCCCAAGAATTATCTTTGCAATTTAAACTTTTGATGCATTAGATTCTAAGCTGCATACAGAAGACGCCGTTTAACGCGATTGCGGTTAATGTTATCATTCTGATATTTTATTTAAGATTGTATAGAGCTCCCAAGAATTATTTTTACAATTTAAAGTTTTAATGCATTAGATTCTAAAGCTGTATACAGGAGATGCCGTTCAACGCGTTTGCGGTTAATGTTATCATTCTTATATTCTATTTAAGATTGTACAGAGCTCACAAGAATTATCTTTGCAATTTAAAGTTTTGATGCATTAGATTCTAAGCTGTATACAGAAGACGCCGTTTAACGCGATTGCGGTTAATGTTATCATTCTGAAATTTTATTTAAGATTGTACAGAGCTCCCAAGAATTATCTTTGCAATTTAAACTTTTGATGCATTAGATTCTAAGCTGCATACAGAAGACGCCGTTTAACGCGATTGCGGTTAATGTTATCATTCTGATATTTTATTTAAGATTGTATAGAGCTCCCAAGAATTATTTTTACAATTTAAAGTTTTAATGCATTAGATTCTAAAGCTGTATACAGGAGATGCCGTTCAACGCGTTTGCGGTTAATGTTATCATTCTTATATTCTATTTAAGATTGTACAGAGCTCACAAGAATTATCTTTGCAATTTAAAGTTTTGATGCATTAGATTCTAAGCTGTATACAGAAGACGCCGTTTAACGCGATTGCGGTTAATGTTATCATTCTGATATTTTATTTAAGATTGTACAGAGCTCCCACGAATTATTTTTACAATTTAAAGTTTTAATGCATTAGATTCTAAAGCTGTATACATAAGACGCCGCTTAATGCGATTGCGGTTAATGTTATCATTCTTATATTCTATTTAAGATTGTACAGAGCTCACAAGAATTATCTTTGCAATTTAAAGTTTTGATGCATTAGATTCTAAGCTGTATACAGAAGACGCCGTTTAACGCGATTGCGGTTAATGTTATCATTCTGAAATTTTATTTAAGATTGTACAGAGCTCCCAAGAATTATCTTTGCAATTTAAACTTTTGATGCATTAGATTCTAAGCTGCATACAGAAGACGCCGTTTAACGCGATTGCGGTTAATGTTATCATTCTGATATTTTATTTAAGATTGTATAGAGCTCCCAAGAATTATTTTTACAATTTAAAGTTTTAATGCATTAGATTCTAAAGCTGTATACAGGAGATGCCGTTCAACGCGTTTGCGGTTAATGTTATCATTCTTATATTCTATTTAAGATTGTACAGAGCTCACAAGAATTATCTTTGCAATTTAAAGTTTTGATGCATTAGATTCTAAGCTGTATACAGAAGACGCCGTTTAACGCGATTGCGGTTAATGTTATCATTCTGAAATTTTATTTAAGATTGTACAGAGCTCCCAAGAATTATCTTTGCAATTTAAACTTTTGATGCATTAGATTCTAAGCTGCATACAGAAGACGCCGTTTAACGCGATTGCGGTTAATGTTATCATTCTGATATTTTATTTAAGATTGTATAGAGCTCCCAAGAATTATTTTTACAATTTAAAGTTTTAATGCATTAGATTCTAAAGCTGTATACAGGAGATGCCGTTCAACGCGTTTGCGGTTAATGTTATCATTCTTATATTCTATTTAAGATTGTACAGAGCTCACAAGAATTATCTTTGCAATTTAAAGTTTTGATGCATTAGATTCTAAGCTGTATACAGAAGACGCCGTTTAACGCGATTGCGGTTAATGTTATCATTCTGATATTTTATTTAAGATTGTACAGAGTTCCCACGAATTATTTTTACAATTTAAAGTTTTAATGCATTAGATTCTAAAGCTGTATACATAAGACGCCGCTTAATGCGATTGCGGTTAATTTTATCATTCGGATATTTTATTTAAGGTTGTACAGAGCTCCCAAGAATTATCTTTGCAATTTAAAATTTTGATGCATTAGATAGTAAGCTGTACACAGAAGATGCCGTTCAACGCGGTTGCGGTTAATGTTATCATTCTTATATTCTATTTAAGATTGTACAGAGCTCCAAAGAATTATCTTTGCAATTTAAAGTTTTGATGCATTAGATTCTAAGCTGTATACAGAAGACGCCGTTTAACGCGATTGCGGTTAATGTTATCATTCTGAAATTTTATTTAAGATTGTACAGAGCTCCCAAGAATTATCTTTGCAATTTAAACTTTTGATGCATTAGATTCTAAGCTGCATACAGAAGACGCCGTTTAACGCGATTGCGGTTAATGTTATCATTCTGATATTTTATTTAAGATTGTAGAGAGCTCCCACGAATTATTTTTACAATTTAAAGTTTTAATGCATTAGATTCTAAAGCTGTATACATAAGACGCCGCTTAATGCGATTGCGGTTAATTTTATCATTCGGATATTTTATTTAAGGTTGTACGGAGCTCCCAAGAATTATCTTTGCAATTTAAAGTTTTGATGCATTAGATACTAAGCTGTATACAGAAGATGCCGTTTAACGCGTTTGCGGTTAATTTTATCATTCTTATATTCTATTTAAGATTGTACAGAGCTCCCAAGAATTATCTTTGCAATTTAAAGTTTTGATGCATTAGATTCTAAGCTGTATACAGAAGACGCCGTTTAACGCGATTGCGGTTAATGTTATCATTCTGATATTTTATTTAAGATTGTACAGAGCTCCCACGAATCATTTTTACAATTTAAAGTTTTAATGCATTAGATTCTAAAGCTGTATACATAAGACGCCGCTTAATGCGATTGCGGTTAATTTTATCATTCGGATATTTTATTTCAGATTGTACATAGCTACCAAGAATTATTTTTACAATTTAAAGTTTTAATGCATTAGATTCTAAAGCTGTATACATAAGACGCCGCTTAATGCGATTGCGGTTAATATTATCATTCGGATATTTTATTTAAAGTTGTACAGAGCTCCCAAGAATTATCTTTGCAATTTAAAGTTTTGATGCATTAGATACTAAGCTGTATACAGAAGATGCCGTTCAACGCGTTTGCGGTTAATGTTATCATTCTTATATTCTATTTAAGATTGTACAGAACTCCCAAGAATTATCTTTGCAATTTAAAGTTTTGATGCATTAGATTCTAAGCTGTATACAGAAGACGCCGTTTAACGCGATTGCGGTTAATGTTATCATTCTGAAATTTTATTTAAGATTTTACAGAGCTCCCAAGAATTATCTTTGCAATTTAAACTTTTGATGCATTAGATTCTAAGCTGCATACAGAAGACGCCGTTTAACGCGATTGCGGTTAATGTTATCATTCTGATATTTTATTTAAGATTGTACAGAGCTCCCACGAATCATTTTTACAATTTAAAGTTTTAATGCATTAGATTCTAAAGCTGTATACATAAGACGCCGCTTAATGCGATTGCGGTTAATTTTATCATTCGGATATTTTATTTCAGATTGTACATAGCTACCAAGAATTATTTTT
The DNA here is from genome assembly GCF_044657685.1 of Stegodyphus dumicola. Taxonomy (NCBI): domain Eukaryota; kingdom Metazoa; phylum Arthropoda; class Arachnida; order Araneae; family Eresidae; genus Stegodyphus; species Stegodyphus dumicola. Next base: position 159,249,704 of record NC_140770.1, read on the forward strand.
ACAATTTAAAGTTTTAATGCATTAGATTCCAAAGCTGTATACATAAGACGCCGCTTAATGCGATTGCGGTTAATATTATCATTCGGATATTTTATTTAAAGTTGTACAGAGCTCCCAAGAATTATCTTTGCAATTTAAAGTTTTGATGCATTAGATACTAAGCTGTATACAGAAGATGCCGTTCAACGCGTTTGCGGTTAATGTTATCATTCTTATATTCTATTTAAGATTGTACAGAGCTCACAAGAATTATCTTTGCAATTTAAAGTTTTGATGCATTAGATTCTAAGCTGTATACAGAAGACGCCGTTTAACGCGATTGCGGTTAATGTTATCATTCTGAAATTTTATTTAAGATTGTACAGAGCTCCCAAGAATTATCTTTGCAATTTAAACTTTTGATGCATTAGATTCTAAGCTGCATACAGAAGACGCCGTTTAACGCGATTGCGGTTAATGTTATCATTCTGATATTTTATTTAAGATTGTATAGAGCTCCCAAGAATTATTTTTACAATTTAAGGTTTTAATGCATTAGATTCTAAAGCTGTATACAGGAGATGCCGTTCAACGCGTTTGCGGTTAATGTTATCATTCTTATATTCTATTTAAGATTGTACAGAGCTCACAAGAATTATCTTTGCAATTTAAAGTTTTGATGCATTAGATTCTAAGCTGTATACAGAAGACGCCGTTTAACGCGATTGCGGTTAATGTTATCATTCTGAAATTTTATTTAAGATTGTACAGAGCTCCCAAGAATTATCTTTGCAATTTAAACTTTTGATGCATTAGATTCTAAGCTGCATACAGAAGACGCCGTTTAACGCGATTGCGGTTAATGTTATCATTCTGATATTTAATTTAAGATTGTATAGAGCTCCCAAGAATTATTTTTACAATTTAAAATTTTAATGCATTAGATTCTAAAGCTGTATACAGGAGATGCCGTTCAACGCGATTGCGGTTAATGTTATCATTCTTATATTCTATTTAAGCTTGTACAGAGCTCCCAAGAATTATCTTTGCAATTTAAAGTTTTGATGCATTAGATGCTAAGCTGTATACAGAAGGAGCCGTTTAACGCGATTGCGCTTAATGTTATCATTCTGAAATTTTATTTAAGATTGTACAGAGCTCCCAGGAATTATCTTTGCAATTTAAACTTTTGATGCATTAGATTCTAAGCTGCATACATAAGACGCCGCTTAATGCGATTGCGGTTAATTTTATCATTCGGATATTTTATTTAAGGTTGTACAGAGCTCCCAAGAATTATCTTTGCAATTTAAAGTTTTGATGCATTAGATACTAAGCTGTATACAGAAGATGCCGTTCAACGCGTTTGCGGTTAATGTTATCATTCTTATATTCTATTTAAGATTGTACAGAGCTCCCAAGAATTATCTTTGCAATTTAAAGTTTTGATGCATTAGATTCTAAGCTGTATACAGAAGACGCCGTTTAACGCGATTGCGGTTAATGTTATCATTCTGAAATTTTATTTAAGATTGTACAGAGCTCCCAAGAATTATCTTTGCAATTTAAACTTTTGATGCATTAGATTCTAAGCTGCATACAGAAGACGCCGTTTAACGCGATTGCGGTTAATGTTATCATTCTGGTATTTTATTTAAGGTTGTACAGTGCTCCCAAGAATTATCTTTGCAATTTAAAGTTTTAATGCATTAGATTCTAAGCTGTATACAGAAGGTGCCGTTTAACGCGATTGCGGTTAATGTTATCATTCTGATATTTTATTTAAAGTTGTACAGAGCTCCCAAGAATTATCTTTGCAATTTAAAGTTTTGATGCATTAGATACTAAGCTGTATACAGAAGACGCCGTTTAACGCGATTGCGGTTAATGTTATCATTCTGAAATTTTATTTAAGATTGTACAGAGCTCCCAAGAATTATCTTTGCAATTTAAACTTTTGTTGCATTAGATTCTAAGCTGCATACAGAAGACGCCGTTTAACGCGATTGCGGTTAATGTTATCATTCTGATATTTTATTTAAGATTGTACAGAGCTCCCACGAATCATTTTTACAATTTAAAGTTTTAATGCATTAGATTCTAAAGCTGTATACATAAGACGCCGCTTAATGCGATTGCGGTTAATTTTATCATTCGGATATTTTATTTCAGATTGTACATAGCTACCAAGAATTATTTTTACAATTTAAAGTTTTAATGCATTAGATTCTAAAGCTGTATACATAAGACGCCGCTTAATGCGATTGCGGTTAATATTATCATTCGGATATTTTATTTAAAGTTGTACAGAGCTCCCAAGATTTATCTTTGCAATTTAAAGTTTTGATGCATTAGATACTAAGCTGTATACAGAAGATGCCGTTCAACGCGTTCGCGGTTAATGTTATCATTCTTATATTCTATTTAAGATTGTACAGAGCTACCCAAGAATTTTCTTTGCAATTTAAAGTTTTGATGCATTAGATTCTAAGCTGTATACAGAAGACGCCGTTTAACGCGATTGCGGTTAATGTTATCATTCTGAAATTTTATTTAAGATTGTACAGAGCTCCCAAGAATTATCTTTGCACTTTAAAGTTTTAATGCATTAGTTTCTAAAGCTGTATACAGAAGATGCCGTTCAACGCGTTTGCGGTTAATGTTATCATTCTTATATTCTATTTAAGATTGTACAGAGCTCCCAAGAATTATCTTTGCAATTTAAACTTTTGATGCATTAGATTCTAAGCTGCATACATAAGACGCCGCTTAATGCGATTGCGGTTAATTTTATCATTCGGATATTTTATTTAAGGTTGTACAGAGCTCCCAAGAATTATCTTTGCAATTTAAAGTTTTGATGCATTAGATACTAAGCTGTATACAGAAGATGCCGTTGAACGCGTTTGCGGTTAATGTTATCATTCTTATATTCTATTTAAGATTGTACAGAGCTCCCAAGAATTATCTTTGCAATTTAAAGTTTTGATGCATTAGATTCTAAGCTGTATACAGAAGATGCCGTTCAACGCGTTTGCGGTTAATGTTATCATTCTTATATTCTATTTAAGTTTGTACAGAGCTCCCAAGAATTATCTTTGCAATTTAAAGTTTTGATGCATTAGATTCTAAGCTGTATACAGAAGACGCCGTTTAACGCGATTGCGGTTAATGTTATCATTCTGAAATTTTATTTAAGATTGTACAGAGCTCCCAAGAATTACCTTTGCAATTTAAACTTTTGATGCATTAGATTCTAAGCTGCATACAGAAGACGCCGTTTAACGCGATTGCGGTTAATGTTATCTTTCTGATATTTTATTTAAGGTTGTACAGAGCTCCCAAGAGTTATCTTTGCAATTTAAAGTTTTAATGCATTAGATTCTAAGCTGTATACAGAAGACGCCGTTTAACGCGATTGCGGTTAATGTTATCATTCTGAAATTTTATTTAAGATTGTACAGAGCTCCCAAGAATTACCTTTGCAATTTAAACTTTTGATGCATTAGATTCTAAGCTGCATACAGAAGACGCCGTTTAACGCGATTGCGGTTAATGTTATCATTCTGATATTTTATTTAAGATTGTACAGAGCTCCCACGAATCATTTTTACAATTTAAAGTTTTAATGCATTATATTCTTAAGCTGTATACATAAGACGCCGCTTAATGCGATTGCGGTTAATTTTATCATTCGGATATTTAATTTCAGATTGTACATAGCTACCAAGAATTATTTTTACAATTTAAAGTTTTAATGCATTAGATTCTAAAGCTGTATACATAAGACGCCGCTTAATGCGATTGCGGTTAATATTATCATTCGGATATTTTATTTAAAGTTGTACAGAGCTCCCAAGAATTATCTTTGCAATTTAAAGTTTTGATGCATTAGATACTAAGCTGTATACAGAAGATGCCGTTCAACGCGTTTGCGGTTAATGTTATCATTCTTATATTCTATTTAAGATTGTACAGAGCTACCCAAGAATTATCTTTGCAATTTAAAGTTTTGATGCATTATATTCTAAGCTGTATACAGAAGACGCCGTTTAACGCAATTGCGGTTAATGTTATCATTCTGAAATTTTATTTAAGATTGTACAGAGCTCCCAAGAATTATCTTTGCAATTTAAACTTTTGATGCATTAGATTCTAAGCTGCATACAGAAGACGCCGTTTAACGCGATTGCGGTTAATGTTATCATTCTGATATTTTATTTAAGATTGTATAGAGCTCCCAAGAATTATTTTTACAATTTAAAGTTTTAATGCATTAGATTCTAAAGCTGTATACAGGAGATGCCGTTCAACGCGTTTGCGGTTAATGTTATCATTCTTATATTCTATTTAAGATTGTACAGAGCTCACAAGAATTATCTTTGCAATTTAAAGTTTTGATGCATTAGATTCTAAGCTGTATACAGAAGACGCCGTTTAACGCGATTGCGGTTAATGTTATCATTCTGAAATTTTATTTAAGATTGTACAGAGCTCCCAAGAATTATCTTTGCAATTTAAACTTTTGATGCATTAGATTCTAAGCTGCATACAGAAGACGCCGTTTAACGCGATTGCGGTTAATGTTATCATTCTGATATTTAATTTAAGATTGTATAGAGCTCCCAAGAATTATTTTTACAATTTAAAATTTTAATGCATTAGATTCTAAAGCTGTATACAGGAGATGCCGTTCAACGCGATTGCGGTTAATGTTATCATTCTTATATTCTATTTAAGCTTGTACAGAGCTCCCAAGAATTATCTTTGCAATTTAAAGTTTTGATGCATTAGATGCTAAGCTGTATACAGAAGGAGCCGTTTAACGCGATTGCGCTTAATGTTATCATTCTGAAATTTTATTTAAGATTGTACAGAGCTCCCAGGAATTATCTTTGCAATTTAAACTTTTGATGCATTAGATTCTAAGCTGCATACATAAGACGCCGCTTAATGCGATTGCGGTTAATTTTATCATTCGGATATTTTATTTAAGGTTGTACAGAGCTCCCAAGAATTATCTTTGCAATTTAAAGTTTTAATGCATTAGATTCTAAGCTGTATACAGAAGGTGCCGTTTAACGCGATTGCGGTTAATGTTATCATTCTGATATTTTATTTAAAGTTGTACAGAGCTCCCAAGAATTATCTTTGCAATTTAAAGTTTTGATGCATTAGATACTAAGCTGTATACAGAAGACGCCGTTTAACGCGATTGCGGTTAATGTTATCATTCTGAAATTTTATTTAAGATTGTACAGAGCTCCCAAGAATTATCTTTGCAATTTAAACTTTTGTTGCATTAGATTCTAAGCTGCATACAGAAGACGCCGTTTAACGCGATTGCGGTTAATGTTATCATTCTGATATTTTATTTAAGATTGTACAGAGCTCCCACGAATCATTTTTACAATTTAAAGTTTTAATGCATTAGATTCTAAAGCTGTATACATAAGACGCCGCTTAATGCGATTGCGGTTAATTTTATCATTCGGATATTTTATTTCAGATTGTACATAGCTACCAAGAATTATTTTTACAATTTAAAGTTTTAATGCATTAGATTCTAAAGCTGTATACATAAGACGCCGCTTAATGCGATTGCGGTTAATATTATCATTCGGATATTTTATTTAAAGTTGTACAGAGCTCCCAAGATTTATCTTTGCAATTTAAAGTTTTGATGCATTAGATACTAAGCTGTATACAGAAGATGCCGTTCAACGCGTTCGCGGTTAATGTTATCATTCTTATATTCTATTTAAGATTGTACAGAGCTACCCAAGAATTTTCTTTGCAATTTAAAGTTTTGATGCATTAGATTCTAAGCTGTATACAGAAGACGCCGTTTAACGCGATTGCGGTTAATGTTATCATTCTGAAATTTTATTTAAGATTGTACAGAGCTCCCAAGAATTATCTTTGCACTTTAAAGTTTTAATGCATTAGTTTCTAAAGCTGTATACAGAAGATGCCGTTCAACGCGTTTGCGGTTAATGTTATCATTCTTATATTCTATTTAAGATTGTACAGAGCTCCCAAGAATTATCTTTGCAATTTAAACTTTTGATGCATTAGATTCTAAGCTGCATACATAAGACGCCGCTTAATGCGATTGCGGTTAATTTTATCATTCGGATATTTTATTTAAGGTTGTACAGAGCTCCCAAGAATTATCTTTGCAATTTAAAGTTTTGATGCATTAGATACTAAGCTGTATACAGAAGATGCCGTTCAACGCGTTTGCGGTTAATGTTATCATTCTTATATTCTATTTAAGATTGTACAGAGCTCCCAAGAATTATCTTTGCAATTTAAAGTTTTGATGCATTAGATTCTAAGCTGTATACAGAAGATGCCGTTCAACGCGTTTGCGGTTAATGTTATCATTCTTATATTCTATTTAAGTTTGTACAGAGCTCCCAAGAATTATCTTTGCAATTTAAAGTTTTGATGCATTAGATTCTAAGCTGTATACAGAAGACGCCGTTTAACGCGATTGCGGTTAATGTTATCATTCTGAAATTTTATTTAAGATTGTACAGAGCTCCCAAGAATTACCTTTGCAATTTAAACTTTTGATGCATTAGATTCTAAGCTGCATACAGAAGACGCCGTTTAACGCGATTGCGGTTAATGTTATCTTTCTGATATTTTATTTAAGGTTGTACAGAGCTCCCAAGAGTTATCTTTGCAATTTAAAGTTTTAATGCATTAGATTCTAAGCTGTATACAGAAGACGCCGTTTAACGCGATTGCGGTTAATGTTATCATTCTGAAATTTTATTTAAGATTGTACAGAGCTCCCAAGAATTACCTTTGCAATTTAAACTTTTGATGCATTAGATTCTAAGCTGCATACAGAAGACGCCGTTTAACGCGATTGCGGTTAATGTTATCATTCTGATATTTTATTTAAGATTGTACAGAGCTCCCACGAATCATTTTTACAATTTAAAGTTTTAATGCATTATATTCTTAAGCTGTATACATAAGACGCCGCTTAATGCGATTGCGGTTAATTTTATCATTCGGATATTTAATTTCAGATTGTACATAGCTACCAAGAATTATTTTTACAATTTAAAGTTTTAATGCATTAGATTCTAAAGCTGTATACATAAGACGCCGCTTAATGCGATTGCGGTTAATATTATCATTCGGATATTTTATTTAAAGTTGTACAGAGCTCCCAAGAATTATCTTTGCAATTTAAAGTTTTGATGCATTAGATACTAAGCTGTATACAGAAGATGCCGTTCAACGCGTTTGCGGTTAATGTTATCATTCTTATATTCTATTTAAGATTGTACAGAGCTACCCAAGAATTATCTTTGCAATTTAAAGTTTTGATGCATTAGATTCTAAGCTGTATACAGAAGACGCCGTTTAACGCGATTGCGGTTAATGTTATCATTCTGAAATTTTATTTAAGATTGTACAGAGCTCCCAAGAATTATCTTTGAACTTTAAAGTTTTAATGCATTAGATTCTAAAGCTGTATACAAGAGATACCGTTTAACGCGATTGCGGTTAATGTTATCATTCTGATATTTTATTTAAGATCTCCCAAGAATTATTTCATTTGATCAGAGCTCCCAAGAATTATTTTTGGAATTTCAAGTTTTAATGCATTAGATTCTAAAGCTGTATACATAAGACGCCGCTTAATGCGATTGCGGCTCATGTTATCATTCGGATATTTTATTTAAGGTTGTACAGAGCTTCCAAGAATTATCTTTACATTTTAAAGTTTTGATGCATTAGATTCTAAGCTGTATACATAAGATGCCGCTCAACGCGATTGCTGTTAATGTTATCATTCTTATATTCTATTTAAGATTGTACAGAGCTCCCAAGAATTATCTTTGCAATTTAAAGTTTAGATGGTTTAGATTCTAAGCTGTATACAGAAGACGCCGTTTAACGCGATTGCGGTTAATGTTATCATTCTGAAATTTTGTTTAAGATTGTACAGAGCTCCCAAGAATTATCTTTGCAATTTAAAGTTTTGATGCATTAGATTCTAAGCTGTATACAGAAGACGCCGTTTAACGCGATTGCGGCTAATGTTATCATTCTGAAATTTTATTTAAGATTGTACAGAGCTCCCAAGAATTATCTTTGCAATTTAAACTTTTGATGCATTAGATTCTAAGCTGCATACAGAAGACGCCGTTTAACGCGATTGCGGTTAATGTTATCATTCTGATATTTTATTTAAGATTGTACAGAGCTCCCACGAATCATTTTTACAAATTAAAGTTTTAATGCATTAGATTCTAAAGCTGTATACATAAGACGCCGCTTAATGCGATTGCGGTTAATTTTATCATTCGGATATTTTATTTCAGATTGTACATAGCTACGAAGAATTATTTTTAAAATTTAAAGTTTTAATGCATTAGATTCTAAAGCTGTATACATAAGACGCCGCTTAATGCGATTGCGGTTAATATTATCATTCGGATATTTTATTTAAAGTTGTACAGAGCTCCCAAGAATTATCTTTGCAATTTAAAGTTTTGATGCATTAGATACTAAGCTGTATACAGAAGGTGCCGTTCAACGCGTTTGCGGTTAATGTAATCATTCTTATATTCTATTTAAGATTGTACAGAGCTCCCAAGAATTATCTTTGCAATTTAAAGTTTTGATGCATTAGATTCTAAGCTGTATACAAAAGACGCCGTTTAACGCGATTGCGGTTAATGTTATCATTCTGAAATTTTATTTAAGATTGTACAGAGCTCCCAAGAATTATCTTTGCACTTTAAAGTTTTAATGCATTAGATTCTAAAGCTGTATACAGGAGATGCCGTTTAACGCGATTGCGGTTAATGTTATCATTCTGATATTTTATTTAAGATCTCCCAAGAATTATTTCATTTGATCAGAGCTACCAAGAATTATTTTTGGAATTTCAAGTTTTAATGCATTAGATTCTAAAGCTGTATACATAAGACGCCGCTTAATGCGATTGCGGCTCATGTTATCATTCGGATATTTTATTTAAGGTTGTACAGAGCTTCCAAGAATTATCTTTACATTTTAAAGTTTTGATGCATTAGATACTAAGCTGTATACAGAAGATGCCGTTCAACGCGTTTGCGGTTAATGTTATCATTCTTATATTCTATTTAAGATTGTACAGAGCTCCCAAGAATTATCTTTGCAATTTAAAGTTTTGATGCATTAGATTCTAAGCTGTATACAGAAGATGCCGTTCAACGCGTTTGCGGTTAATGTTATCATTCTTATATTCTATTTAAGTTTGTACAGAGCTCCCAAGAATTATCTTTGCAATTTAAAGTTTTGATGCATTAGATTCTAAGCTGTATACAGAAGACGCCGTTTAACGCGATTGCGGTTAATGTTATCATTCTGAAATTTTATTTAAGATTGTACAGAGCTCCCAAGAATTATCTTTGCAATTTAAACTTTTGATGCATTAGATTCTAAGCTGCATACATAAGACGCCGCTTAATGCGATTGCGGTTAATTTTATCATTCGGATATTTTATTTAAGGTTGTACAGAGCTCCCAAGAATTATCTTTGCAATTTAAAGTTTTGATGCATTAGATACTAAGCTGTATACAGAAGATGCCGTTCAACGCGTTTGCGGTTAATGTTATCATTCTTATATTCTATTTAAGATTGTACAGAGCTCCCAAGAATTATCTTTGCAATTTAAAGTTTTGATGCATTAGATTCTAAGCTGTATACAGAAGACGCCGTTTAACGCGATTGCGGTTAATGTTATCATTCTGAAATTTTATTTAAGATTGTACAGAGCTCCCAAGAATTATCTTTGCAATTTAAACTTTTGATGCATTAGATTCTAAGCTGCATACAGAAGACGCCGTTTAACGCGATTGCGGTTAATGTTATCATTCTGATATTTTATTTAAGGTTGTACAGTGCTCCCAAGAATTATCTTTGCAATTTAAAGTTTTAATGCATTAGATTCTAAGCTGTATACAGAAGGTGCCGTTTAACGCGATTGCGGTTAATGTTATCATTCTGATATTTTATTTAAAGTTGTACAGAGCTCCCAAGAATTATCTTTGCAATTTAAACTTTTGTTGCATTAGATTCTAAGCTGCATACAGAAGACGCCGTTTAACGCGATTGCGGTTAATGTTATCATTCTGATATTTTATTTAAGATTGTACAGAGCTCCCACGAATCATTTTTACAATTTAAAGTTTTAATGCATTAGATTCTAAAGCTGTATACATAAGACGCCGCTTAATGCGATTGCGGTTAATTTTATCATTCGGATATTTTATTTCAGATTGTACATAGCTACCAAGTATTATTTTTACAATTTAAAGTTTTAATGCATTAGATTCTAAAGCTGTATACATAAGACGCCGCTTAATGCGGTTGCGGTTAATATTATCATTCGGATATTTTATTTAAAGTTGTACAGAGCTCCCAAGATTTATCTTTGCAATTTAAAGTTTTGATGCATTAGATACTAAGCTGTATACAGAAGATGCCGTTCAACGCTTTCGCGGTTAATGTTATCATTCTTATATTCTACTTAAGATTGTACAGAGCTACCCAAGAATTTTCTTTGCAATTTAAAGTTTTGATGCATTAGATTCTAAGCTGTATACAGAAGACGCCGTTTAACGCGATTGCGGTTAATGTTATCATTCTGAAATTTTATTTAAGATTGTACAGAGGTCCCAAGAATTATCTTTGCACTTTAAAGTTTTAATGCATTAGTTTCTAAAGCTGTATACAGAAGATGCCGTTCAACGCGTTTGCGGTTAATGTTATCATTCTTATATTCTATTTAAGATTGTACAGAGCTCCCAAGAATTATCTTTGCAATTTAAACTTTTGATGCATTAGATTCTAAGCTGCATACATAAGACGCCGCTTAATGCGATTGCGGTTAATTTTATCATTCGGATATTTTATTTAAGGTTGTACAGAGCTCCCAAGAATTATCTTTGCAATTTAAAGTTTTGATGCATTAGATACTAAGCTGTATACAGAAGATGCCGTTCAACGCGTTTGCGGTTAATGTTATCATTCTTATATTCTATTTAAGATTGTACAGAGCTCCCAAGAATTATCTTTGCAATTTAAAGTTTTGATGCATTAGATTCTAAGCTGTATACAGAAGATGCCGTTCAACGCGTTTGCGGTTAATGTTATCATTCTTATATTCTATTTAAGTTTGTACAGAGCTCCCAAGAATTATCTTTGCAATTTAAAGTTTTGATGCATTAGATTCTAAGCTGTATACAGAAGACGCCGTTTAACGCGATTGCGGTTAATGTTATCATTCTGAAATTTTATTTAAGATTGTACAGAGCTCCCAAGAATTATCTTTGCAATTTAAACTTTTGATGCATTAGATTCTAAGCTGCATACATAAGACGCCGCTTAATGCGATTGCGGTTAATTTTATCATTCGGATATTTTATTTAAGGTTGTACAGAGCTCCCAAGAATTATCTTTGCAATTTAAAGATTTGATGCATTAGATTCTAAGCTGTATACAGAAGACGCCGTTTAACGCGATTGCGGTTAATGTTATCATTCTGAAATTTTATTTAAGATTGTACAGAGCTCCCAAGAATTACCTTTGCAATTTAAACTTTTGATGCATTAGATTCTAAGCTGCATACAGAAGACGCCGTTTAACGCGATTGCGGTTAATGTTATCTTTCTGATATTTTATTTAAGGTTGTACAGAGCTCCCAAAAATTATCTTTGCAATTTAAAGTTTTAATGCATTAGATTCTAAGCTGTATACAGAAGACGCCGTTTAACGCGATTGCGGTTAATGTTATCATTCTGAAATTTTATTTAAGATTGTACAGAGCTCCCAAGAATTACCTTTGCAATTTAAACTTTTGATGCATTAGATTCTAAGCTGCATACAGAAGACGCCGTTTAACGCGATTGCGGTTAATGTTATCATTCTGATATTTTATTTAAGATTGTACAGAGCTCCCACGAATCATTTTTACAATTTAAAGTTTTAATGCATTATATTCTTAAGCTGTATACATAAGACGCCGCTTAATGCGATTGCGGTTAATTTTATCATTCGGATATTTAATTTCAGATTGTACATAGCTACCAAGAATTATTTTTACAATTTAAAGTTTTAATGCATTAGATTCTAAAGCTGTATACATAAGACGCCGCTTAATGCGATTGCGGTTAATATTATCATTCGGATATTTTATTTAAAGTTGTACAGAGCTCCCAAGAATTATCTTTGCAATTTAAAGTTTTGATGCATTAGATACTAAGCTGTATACAGAAGATGCCGTTCAACGCGTTTGCGGTTAATGTTATCATTCTTATATTCTATTTAAGATTGTACAGAGCTACCCAAGAATTATCTTTGCAATTTAAAGTTTTGATGCATTAGATTCTAAGCTGTATACATAAGATGCCGCTCAACGCGATTGCTGTTAATGTTATCATTCTTATATTCTATTTAAGATTGTACAGAGCTCCCAAGAATTATCTTTGCAATTTAAAGTTTAGATGGTTTAGATTCTAAGCTGTATACAGAAGACGCCGTTTAACGCGATTGCGGTTAATGTTATCATTCTGAAGTTTTGTTTAAGATTGTACAGAGCTCCCAAGAATTATCTTTGCAATTTAAAGTTTTGATGCATTAGATTCTAAGCTGTATACAGAAGACGCCGTTTAACGCGATTGCGGTTAATGTTATCATTCTGAAATTTTATTTAAGATTGTACAGAGCTCCCAAGAATTATCTTGGCAATTTAAACTTTTGATGCATTAGATTCTAAGCTGCATACAGAAGACGCCGTTTAACGCGATTGCGGTTAATGTTATCATTCTGATATTTTATTTAAGATTGTACAGAGCTCCCACGAATCATTTTTACAAATTAAAGTTTTAATGCATTAGATTCTAAAGCTGTATACATAAGACGCCGCTTAATGCGATTGCGGTTAATTTTATCATTCGGATATTTTATTTCAGATTGTACATAGCTACGAAGAATTATTTTTAAAATTTAAAGTTTTAATGCATTAGATTCTAAAGCTGTATACATAAGACGCCGCTTAATGCGATTGCGGTTAATATTATCATTCGGATATTTTATTTAAAGTTGTACAGAGCTCCCAAGAATTATCTTTGCAATTTAAAGTTTTGATGCATTAGATACTAAGCTGTATACAGAAGGTGCCGTTCAACGCGTTTGCGGTTAATGTAATCATTCTTATATTCTATTTAAGATTGTACAGAGCTCCCAAGAATTATCTTTGCAATTTAAAGTTTTGATGCATTAGATTCTAAGCTCTATACAAAAGACGCCGTTTAACGCGATTGCGGTTAATGTTATCATTCTGAAATTTTATTTAAGATTGTACAGAGCTCCCAAGAATTATCTTTGCACTTTAAAGTTTTAATGCATTAGATTCTAAAGCTGTATACAGGAGATGCCGTTTAACGCGATTGCGGTTAATGTTATCATTCTGATATTTTATTTAAGATCTCCCAAGAATTATTTCATTTGATCAGAGCTACAAAGAATTATTTTTGGAATTTCAAGTTTTAATGCATTAGATTCTAAAGCTGTATACATAAGACGCCGCTTAATGCGATTGCGGCTCATGTTATCATTCGGATATTTTATTTAAGGTTGTACAGAGCTTCCAAGAATTATCTTTACATTTTAAAGTTTTGATGCATTAGATTCTAAGCTGTATACAGAAGATGCCGTTTAACGCGATTGCGGTTAATGTTATCATTCTGATAATTTATTTAAGTTTGTACAGAGCTCCCAAGAATTATCTTTACATTTTAAAGTTTTGATGCATTAGATTCTAAGCTGTATACAGAAGATGCCGTTTAACGCGATTGCGGTTAATGTTATCATTCTGATAATTTATTTAAGTTTGTACAGAGCTCCCAAGAATTATCTTTGCAATTTAAAGTTTTGATGCATTAGATTCTAAGCTGTATACATAAGATGCCGCTCAACGCGATTGCTGTTAATGTTATCATTCTTATATTCTATTTAAGATTGTACAGAGCTCCCAAGAATTATCTTTGCAATTTAAAGTTTTGATGCAATGCATTAGATTCTAAGGCGTATATAGAAGACGCCGCTTAATGCGTTTGCGGTTAATGTTATCATTCTGATATTTTAATTAAGATTGTACAGAGCTCCCAAGAATTATTTTTACAATTTTAAGTTTTAATGCATTAGATTCTAAAGCTGTATACATAAGACGCCGCTTAATGCGATTGCGGTTAATGTTATCATTCGGATATTTTATTTAAGGTTGTACAGAGCTTCCGAGAATTATCTTTACATTTTAAAGTTTTGATGCATTAGATTCTAAACTGTACACAGGAGATGCCGTTTAACGCGATTGCGGTTAATATTATCATTCTGATATTTTATTTAAGATCTCCCAAGAATTATTTCATTTGATCAGAGCTCCCAAGAATTATCTTTGCAATTTAAAGTTTTGATGCATTAGATACTAAGCTGTATACAGAAGATGCCGTTCAACGCGATTGCGGTTAATGTTATCATTCTAAAATTTTATTTAAGATTGTACAGAGCTCCCAAGAATTATCTTTGCAATTTAAAGTTTTGATGCATTAGATTCTAAGCTGTATACAGAAGACGCCGTTTAACGCGATTGCGGTTAATGTTATCATTCTGATATTTTATTTAAGATTATACAGAGCTCCCAAGAATTATTTTTACAATTTTAAGTTTTAATGCATTAGATTCTAAAGCTGTATACATAAGACGCCGCTTAATGCAATTGCTGTTCATGTTATCATTCGGATATTTTATTTAAGGTTGTACAGAGCTTCCAAGAATTATCTTTACATTTTAGAAGTTTTAATGCATTAGATTCTAAGCCGTATATAGAAGACGCCGCTTAATGCGTTTGCGGTTAATGTTATCATTGGGATATTTTATTTCAGGTAGTGCATAGCTCCCAAGAATTATGTTTGCAATTTAAATTTTTAATGCATTAGATTCTAAGCCGTAAATAGAAGACGCCGCTTAATGCGATTGCGGTTAATGTTATCATTCGGATATTTTATTTAAGGTTGTACAGAGCTCCCAAGAATTATCTTTGCAATTTAAAGTTTTGACGCATTAGATTCTAAGCTGTATACAGAAGATGCCGTTTAACGCGATGGCGGTTAATGTTATCATTCTGATAATTTATTTAAGATTGTACAGAGCTCCCAAGAGTTATCTTTGCAATTTAAAGTTTTGATGCATTATATTCTAAGCTGTATACAGAAGACGCCGTTTAACGCGATTGCGGTTAATGTTATCATTCTGATATTTTATTTCAGATTGTGCATAGCTCCCAAGAATTATGTTTGCAATGTAAATTTTTAATGCATTAGATTCTAAGCCGTAAATAGAAGACGCCGCTTAATGCGATTGCGGTTAATGTTATCATTCGGATATTTTATTTAAGGTTGTACAGAGCTCCCAAGAATTATCTTTGCAATTTAAAGTTTTTATGCATTAGATTCTAAGCTGTATACTGGAGATGCCGTTTAACGCGATTGCGGTTAATGTTATCATTCTGATATTTTATTTAAGATCTCCCAAGAATTATTTCATTTGATCAGAGCTCCCAAGAATTATTTTTGGAATTTCAAGTTTTAATGCATTAGATTCTAAAGCTGTATACATAAGACGCCGCTTAATGCGATTGCGGCTCATGTTATCATTCGGATATTTTATTTAAGGTTGTACAGTGCTTCCAAGAATTATCTTTACATTTTAAAGTTTTGATGCATTAGATTCTAAGCTGTATACATAAGATGCCGCTCAACGCGATTGCTGTTAATGTTATCATTCTTATATTCTATTTAAGATTGTACAGAGCTCCCAAGAATTATCTTTGCAATTTAAAGTTTAGATGGTTTAGATTCTAAGCTGTATACAGAAGACGCCGTTTAACGCGATTGCGGTTAATGTTATCATTCTGAAATTTTGTTTAAGATTGTACAGAGCTCCCAAGAATTATCTTTGCAATTTAAAGTTTTGATGCATTAGATTCTAAGCTGTATACAGAAGACGCCGTTTAACGCGATTGCGGTTAATGTTATCATTCTGAAATTTTATTTAAGATTGTACAGAGCTCCCAAGAATTATCTTTGCAATTTAAACTTTTGATGCATTAGATTCTAAGCTGCATACAGAAGACGCCGTTTAACGCGATTGCGGTTAATGTTATCATTCTGATATTTTATTTAAGATTGTACAGAGCTCCCACGAATCATTTTTACAAATTAAAGTTTTAATGCATTAGATTCTAAAGCTGTATACATAAGACGCCGCTTAATGCGATTGCGGCTCATGTTATCATTCGGATATTTTATTTAAGGTTGTACAGAGCTTCCAAGAATTATCTTTACATTTTAAAGTTTTGATGCATTAGATTCTAAGCTGTATACATAAGATGCCGCTCAACGCGATTGCTGTTAATGTTATCATTCTTATATTCTATTTAAGATTGTACAGAGCTCCCAAGAATTATCTTTGCAATTTAAAGTTTAGATGGTTTAGATTCTAAGCTGTATACAGAAGACGCCGTTTAACGCGATTGCGGTTAATGTTATCATTCTGAAATTTTGTTTAAGATTGTACAGAGCTCCCAAGAATTATCTTTGCAATTTAAAGTTTTGATGCATTAGATTCTAAGGTAAATACAGAAGACGCCGTTTAACGCGATTGCGGTTAATGTTATCATTCTGAAATTTTATTTAAGATTGTACAGAGCTCCCAAGAATTATCTTTGCAATTTAAACTTTTGATGCATTAGATTCTAAGCTGCATACAGAAGACGCCGTTTAACGCGATTGCGGTTAATGTTATCATTCTGATATTTTATTTAAGATTGTACAGAGCTCCCACGAATCATTTTTACAAATTAAAGTTTTAATGCATTAGATTCTAAAGCTGTATACATAAGACGCCGCTTAATGCGATTGCGGTTAATTTTATCATTCGGATATTTTATTTCAGATTGTACATAGCTACGAAGAATTATTTTTAAAATTTAAAGTTTTAATGCATTAGATTCTAAAGCTGTATACATAAGACGCCGCTTAATGCGATTGCGGTTAATATTATCATTCGGATATTTTATTTAAAGTTGTACAGAGCTCCCAAGAATTATCTTTGCAATTTAAAGTTTTGATGCATTAGATACTAAGCTGTATACAGAAGGTGCCGTTCAACGCGTTTGCGGTTAATGTAATCATTCTTATATTCTATTTAAGATTGTACAGAGCTCCCAAGAATTATCTTTGCAATTTAAAGTTTTGATGCATTAGATTCTAAGCTCTATACAAAAGACGCCGTTTAACGCGATTGCGGTTAATGTTATCATTCTGAAATTTTATTTAAGATTGTACAGAGCTCCCAAGAATTATCTTTGCACTTTAAAGTTTTAATGCATTAGATTCTAAAGCTGTATACAGGAGATGCCGTTTAACGCGATTGCGGCTCATGTTATCATTCGGATATTTTATTTAAGGTTGTACAGAGCTTCCAAGAATTATCTTTACATTTTAAAGTTTTGATGCATTAGATTCTAAGCTGTATACAGAAGATGCCGTTTAACGCGATTGCGGTTAATGTTATCATTCTGATAATTTATTTAAGTTTGTACAGAGCTCCCAAGAATTATCTTTACATTTTAAAGTTTTGATGCATTAGATTCTAAGCTGTATACAGAAGATGCCGTTTAACGCGATTGCGGTTAATGTTATCATTCTGATAATTTATTTAAGTTTGTACAGAGCTCCCAAGAATTATCTTTGCAATTTAAAGTTTTGATGCATTAGATTCTAAGCTGTATACATAAGATGCCGCTCAACGCGATTGCTGTTAATGTTATCATTCTTATATTCTATTTAAGATTGTACAGAGCTCCCAAGAATTATCTTTGCAATTTAAAGTTTTGATGCAATGCATTAGATTCTAAGGCGCATATAGAAGACGCCGCTTAATGCGTTTGCGGTTAATGTTATCATTCTGATATTTTAATTAAGATTGTACAGAGCTCCCAAGAATTATTTTTACAATTTTAAGTTTTAATGCATTAGATTCTAAAGCTGTATACATAAGACGCCGCTTAATGCGATTGCGGTTAATGTTATCATTCGGATATTTTATTTAAGGTTGTACAGAGCTTCCGAGAATTATCTTTACATTTTAAAGTTTTGATGCATTAGATTCTAAACTGTACACAGGAGATGCCGTTTAACGCGATTGCGGTTAATATTATCATTCTGATATTTTATTTAAGATCTCCCAAGAATTATTTCATTTGATCAGAGCTCCCAAGAATTATCTTTGCAATTTAAAGTTTTGATGCATTAGATACTAAGCTGTATACAGAAGATGCCGTTCAACGCGATTGCGGTTAATGTTATCATTCTAAAATTTTATTTAAGATTGTACAGAGCTCCCAAGAATTATCTTTGCAATTTAAAGTTTTGATGCATTAGATTCTAAGCTGTATACAGAAGACGCCGTTTAACGCGATTGCGGTTAATGTTATCATTCTGATATTTTATTTAAGATTATACAGAGCTTCCAAGAATTATCTTTACATTTTAGAAGTTTTAATGCATTAGATTCTAAGCCGTATATAGAAGACGCCGCTTAATGCGTTTGCGGTTAATGTTATCATTGGGATATTTTATTTCAGGTAGTGCATAGCTCCCAAGAATTATGTTTGCAATTTAAATTTTTAATGCATTAGATTCTAAGCCGTAAATAGAAGACGCCGCTTAATGCGATTGCGGTTAATGTTATCATTCGGATATTTTATTTAAGGTTGTACAGAGCTCCCAAGAATTATCTTTGCAATTTAAAGTTTTGACGCATTAGATTCTAAGCTGTATACAGAACATGCCGTTTAACGCGATGGCGGTTAATGTTATCATTCTGATAATTTATTTAAGATTGTACAGAGCTCCCAAGAGTTATCTTTGCAATTTAAAGTTTTGATGCATTATATTCTAAGCTGTATACAGAAGACGCCGTTTAACGCGATTGCGGTTAATGTTATCATTCTGATATTTTATTTCAGATTGTGCATAGCTCCCAAGAATTATGTTTGCAATGTAAATTTTTAATGCATTAGATTCTACGCCGTAAATAGAAGACGCCGCTTAATGCGATTGCGGTTAATGTTATCATTCGGATATTTTATTTAAGGTTGTACAGAGCTCCCAAGAATTATCTTTGCAATTTAAAGTTTTTATGCATTAGATTCTAAGCTGTATACTGGAGATGCCGTTTAACGCGATTGCGGTTAATGTTATCATTCTGATATTTTATTTAAGATCTCCCAAGAATTATTTCATTTGATCAGAGCTCCCAAGAATTATTTTTGCAATTTAAAGTTTTAATGCATTAGATTCTAAAGCTGTATACATAAGACGCCGCTTAATGCGATTGCGGTTAATGTTATCATTCGGATATTTTATTTAAGGTTGTACAGAGGTCCCAAGAATTATCTTTACATTTTAGAAGTTTTAATGCATTAGATTCTAAGCCGTATATAGAAGACGCCTCTTAATGCGTTTGCGGTTAATGTTATCATTGGGATATTTTATTTCAGGTAGTGCATAGCTCCCAAGAATTATGTTTGCAATTTAAATTTTTAATGAATTAGATTCTAAGCCGTAAATAGAAGACGCCGCTTAATGCGATTGCGGTTAATGTTATCATTCGGATATTTTTTTTAAGGTTGTACAGAGCTCCCAAGTTTGCAACTTAAATTTTTAATGCATTAGATTCTAAGCCGTAAATTGAAGACGCCGCTTAATGCGATTGCGGTTAATGTTATCATCCGGATATTTTAGTTAAGGTTGTACAGAGCTCCCAAGAATTATCTTTGCAATTTAAAGTTTTGACGCATTAGATTCTAAGCTGTATACAGAATTGCCGTTTAACGCGATGGCGGTTAATGTTATCATTCTAATAATTTATTTAAGATTGTACAGAGCTCCCAAGAGTTATCTTTGCAATTTAAAGTTTTGATGCATTATATTCTAAGCTGTATACAGAAGACGCCGTTTAACGCGATTGCGGTTAATGTAATCATTCTGATATTTTATTTAAGATTGTACAGAGCTCCCAAGAATTATTTTTACAATTTAAAGTTTTAATGCATTAGATTCTAAAGCTGTATACATAAGACGCCGCTCAATGCGATTGCGATTAATGTTATCATACGGATATTTTATTTAAGGTTGTACAGAGCTCCCAAGAATTATCTTTGCAATTTAAAGTTTTGATGCATTAGATTCTAAGCTGTATACAGGAGATGCCGCTTAATGCGTTTGCGGTTAATGTTATCATTCGGATATTTTATTTCAGATTGTGCATAGCTCCCAAGAATTATGTTTGCAATGTAAATTTTTAATGCATTAGATTCTAAGCCGTAAATAGAAGACGCCGCTTAATGCGATTGCGGTTAATGTTATCATTCGGATATTTTATTTAAGGTTGTACAGAGCTCCCAAGAATTATCTTTGCAATTTAAAGTTTTTATGCATTAGATTCTAAGCTGTATACTGGAGATGCCGTTTAACGCGATTGCGGTTAATGTTATCATTCTGATATTTTATTTAAGATCTCCCAAGAATTATTTCATTTGATCAGAGCTCCCAAGAATTATTTTTGCAATTTAAAGTTTTAATGCATTAGATTCTAAAGCTGTATACATAAGACGCCGCTTAATGCGATTGCGGTTAATTTTATCATTCGGATATTTTATTTCAGATTGTACATAGCTACCAAGAATTATTTTTACAATTTAAAGTTTTAATGCATTAGATTCTAAAGCTGTATACATAAGACGCCGCTTAATGCGATTGCGGTTGATATTATCATTCGGATATTTTATTTAAAGTTGTACAGAGCTCCCAAGAATTATCTTTGCAATTTAAAGTTTTGGTGCATTAGATACTAAGCTGTATACAGAAGATGCCGTTCAACGCGTTTGCGGTTAATGTTATCATTCTTATATTCTATTTAAGATTGTACAGAGCTACCCAAGAATTATCTTTGCAATTTAAAGTTTTAATGCATTAGATTCTAAGCTGTATACAGAAGACGCCGTTTAACGCGATTGCGGTTAATGTTATCATTCTGAAATTTTATTTAAGATTGTACAGAGCTCCCAAGAATTATCTTTGCACTTTAAAGTTTTAATGCATTAGATTCTAAAGCTGTATACAGGAGATGCCGTTTAACGCGATTGCGGTTAATGTTATCATTCTCATATTTTATTTAAGATCTCCCAAGAATTATTTCATTTGATCAGAGCTCCCAAGAATTATTTTTGGAATTTCAAGTTTTAATGCATTAGATTCTAAAGCTGTATACATAAGACGCCGCTTAATGCGATTGCGGCTCATGTTATCATTCGGATATTTTACTTAAGGTTGTACAGAGCTTCCAAGAATTATCTTTACATTTTAAAGTTTTGATGCATTAGATTCTAAGCTGTATACATAAGATGCCGCTCAACGCGATTGCTGTTAATGTTATCATTCTTATATTCTATTTAAGATTGTACAGAGCTCCCAAGAATTATCTTTGCAATTTAAAGTTTTGATGCAATGCATTAGATTCTAAGCCGTATATAGAAGACGCCGCTTAATGCGTTTGCGGTTAATGTTATCATTCGGATATTTTATTTCAGATTGTGCATAGCTCCCAAGAATTATGTTTGCAATTTAAATTTTTAATGCATTAGATTCTAAGCCGTAAATAGAAGACTCCGCTTAATGCGATGGCGGTTAATGTTATCATTCGGATATTTTATTTAAGAATGTACAGAGCTCCCATGTTTACAATTTAAAGTTTTAGTGCATTAGATTCTAAAGCTGTATACATAAGACGCCGCTTAATGCGATTGCGGTTAATGTTATCATCCGGATATTTTATTTAAGGTTGTTCAGAGCTCCCAAGAATTATCTTTGCAATTTAAAATTTTTAATGCATTAGATTCTAAAGCTGTATACATAAGACGCAGCTTAATGCGATTGCGGTTTATGTTATCATTCGGATATTTTATTTCGGATTGTACAGAGCTCCCAAGAATTATCTTTACATTTTAAAGTTTTAATGCATTAGATTCTAACCCGTATATAGAAGACGCCGCTTAATGCGTTTGCGATTAATGTTATCATTCGGATATTTTATTTAAGGTTGTACATAGCTCCCAAGGATTATTTTTACAATTTAAAGTTTTAATGCATTAGATTCTAAAGCTGTATACATAAGACGCCGCTTAATGCGATTGCGGTTAATATTATCATTCGTATATTTTATTTAAGGTTGTACAGAGCTCCCAAGAATTATCTTTGCAATTTAAAGTTTTGATGCATTAGATACTAAGCTGTATACAGAAGATGCCGTTCAAAGGGATTGCGGTTAATGTTATCTATCATTCTAAAATTTTATTTAAGATTGTACAGAGCTCCCAAGAATTATCTTTGCAATTTAAAGTTTTGATGCATTAGATTCTAAGCTGTATACAGAAGACGCCGTTTAACGCGATTGCGGTTAATATTATCATTCTGATATTTTAATTAAGATTGTACAGAGCTCCCAAGAATTATTTTTACAATTTTAAGTTTTAATGCATTAGATTCTAAAGCTGTATACATAAGACGCCGCTTAATGCGATTGCGGTTAATGTTATCATTCGGATATTTTATTTAAGGTTGTACAGAGCTTCCGAGAATTATCTTTACATTTTAAAGTTTTGATGCATTAGATTCTAAACTGTACACAGGAGATGCCGTTTAACGCGATTGCGGTTAATATTATCATTCTGATATTTTATTTAAGATCTCCCAAGAATTATTTCATTTGATCAGAGCTCCCAAGAATTATCTTTGCAATTTAAAGTTTTGATGCATTAGATACTAAGCTGTATACAGAAGATGCCGTTCAACGCGATTGCGGTTAATGTTATCATTCTAAAATTTTATTTAAGATTGTACAGAGCTCCCAAGAATTATCTTTGCAATTTAAAGTTTTGATGCATTAGATTCTAAGCTGTATACAGAAGACGCCGTTTAACGCGATTGCGGTTAATGTTATCATTCTGATATTTTATTTAAGATTGTACAGAGCTCCCAAGAATTATTTTTACAATTTTAAGTTTTAATGCATTAGATTCTAAAGCTGTATACATAAGACGCCGCTTAATGCAATTGCCGTTCATGTTATCATTCGGATATTTTATTTAAGGTTGTACAGAGCTTCCAAGAATTATCTTTACATTTTAGAAGTTTTAATGCATTAGATTCTAAGCCGTATATAGAAGACGCCGCTTAATGCGTTTGCGGTTAATGTTATCATTGGGATATTTTATTTCAGGTAGTGCATAGCTCCCAAGAATTATGTTTGCAATTTAAATTTTTAATGCATTAGATTCTAAGCCGTAAATAGAAGACGCCGCTTAATGCGATTGCGGTTAATGTTATCATTCGGATATTTTATTTAAGGTTCTACAGAGCTCCCAAGAATTATCTTTGCAATTTAAAGTTTTGACGCATTAGATTCTAAGCTGTATACAGAAGATGCCGTTTAACGCGATGGCGGTTAATGTTATCATTCTGATAATTTATTTAAGATTGTACAGAGCTCCCAAGAGTTATCTTTGCAATTTAAAGTTTTGATGCATTATATTCTAAGCTGTATACAGAAGACGCCGTTTAACGCGATTGCGGTTAATGTCATCATTCTGATATTTTATTTAAGGTTGTACAGTGCTCCCAAGAATTATCTTTGCAATTTAAAGTTTTAATGCATTAGATTCTAAGCTGTATACAGAAGGTGCCGTTTAACGCGATTGCGGTTAATGTTATCATTCTGATATTTTATTTAAAGTTGTACAGAGCTCCCAAGAATTATCTTTGCAATTTAAAGTTTTGATGCATTAGATACTAAGCTGTATACAGAAGACGCCGTTTAACGCGATTGCGGTTAATGTTATCATTCTGAAATTTTATTTAAGATTGTACAGAGCTCCCAAGAATTATCTTTGCAATTTAAACTTTTGATGCATTAGATTCTAAGCTGCATACAGAAGACGCCGTTTAACGCGATTGCGGTTAATGTTATCATTCTGATATTTTATTTAAGATTGTACAGAGCTCCCACGAATCATTTTTACAATTTAAAGTTTTAATGCATTAGATTCTAAAGCTGTATACATAAGACGCCGCTTAATGCGATTGCGGTTAATTTTATCATTCGGATATTTTATTTCAGATTGTACATAGCTACCAAGAATTATTTTTACAATTTAAAGTTTTAATGCATTAGATTCTAAAGCTGTATACATAAGACGCCGCTTAATGCGATTGCGGTTAATATTATCATTCGGATATTTTATTTAAAGTTGTACAGAGCTCCCAAGAATTATCTTTGCAATTTAAAGTTTTGATGCATTAGATTCTAAGCTGTATACAGGAGATGCCGCTTAATGCGTTTGCGGTTAATGTTATCATTCGGATATTTTATTTCAGATTGTGCATAGCTCCCAAGAATTATGTTTGCAATGTAAATTTTTAATGCATTAGATTCTAAGCCGTAAATAGAAGACGCCGCTTAATGCGATTGCGGTTAATGTTATCATTCGGATATTTTATTTAAGGTTGTACAGAGCTCCCAAGAATTATCTTTGCAATTTAAAGTTTTTATGCATTAGATTCTAAGCTGTATACTGGAGATGCCGTTTAACGCGATTGCGGTTAATGTTATCATTCTGATATTTTATTTAAGATCTCCCAAGAATTATTTCATTTGATCAGAGCTCCCAAGAATTATTTTTGCAATTTAAAGTTTTAATGCATTAGATTCTAAAGCTGTATACATAAGACGCCGCTTAATGCGATTGCGGTTAATTTTATCATTCGGATATTTTATTTCAGATTGTACATAGCTACCAAGAATTATTTTTACAATTTAAAGTTTTAATGCATTAGATTCTAAAGCTGTATACATAAGACGCCGCTTAATGCGATTGCGGTTGATATTATCATTCGGATATTTTATTTAAAGTTGTACAGAGCTCCCAAGAATTATCTTTGCAATTTAAAGTTTTGATGCATTAGATACTAAGCTGTATACAGAAGATGCCGTTCAACGCGTTTGCGGTTAATGTTATCATTCTTATATTCTATTTAAGATTGTACAGAGCTACCCAAGAATTATCTTTGCAATTTAAAGTTTTAATGCATTAGATTCTAAGCTGTATACAGAAGACGCCGTTTAACGCGATTGCGGTTAATGTTATCATTCTGAAATTTTATTTAAGATTGTACAGAGCTCCCAAGAATTATCTTTGCACTTTAAAGTTTTAATGCATTAGATTCTAAAGCTGTATACAGGAGATGCCGTTTAACGCGATTGCGGTTAATGTTATCATTCTCATATTTTATTTAAGATCTCCCAAGAATTATTTCATTTGATCAGAGCTCCCAAGAATTATTTTTGGAATTTCAAGTTTTAATGCATTAGATTCTAAAGCTGTATACATAAGACGCCGCTTAATGCGATTGCGGCTCATGTTATCATTCGGATATTTTATTTAAGGTTGTACAGAGCTTCCAAGAATTATCTTTACATTTTAAAGTTTTGATGCATTAGATTCTAAGCTGTATACATAAGATGCCGCTCAACGCGATTCCTGTTAATGTTATCATTCTTATATTCTATTTAAGATTGTACAGAGCTCCCAAGAATTATCTTTGCAATTTAAAGTTTTGATGCAATGCATTAGATTCTAAGCCGTATATAGAAGACGCCGCTTAATGCGTTTGCGGTTAATGTTATCATTCGGATATTTTATTTCAGATTGTGCATAGCTCCCAAGAATTATGTTTGCAATTTAAATTTTTAATGCATTAGATTCTAAGCCGTAAATAGAAGACTCCGCTTAATGCGATGGCGGTTAATGTTATCATTCGGATATTTTATTTAAGAATGTACAGAGCTCCCATGTTTACAATTTAAAGTTTTAGTGCATTAGATTCTAAAGCTGTATACATAAGACGCCGCTTAATGCGATTGCGGTTAATGTTATCATCCGGATATTTTATTTAAGGTTGTTCAGAGCTCCCAAGAATTATCTTTGCAATTTAAAATTTTTAATGCATTAGATTCTAAAGCTGTATACTTAAGACGCAGCTTAATGCGATTGCGGTTTATGTTATCATTCGGATATTTTATTTCGGATTGTACAGAGCTCCCAAGAATTATCTTTACATTTTAAAGTTTTAATGCATTAGATTCTAACCCGTATATAGAAGACGCCGCTTAATGCGTTTGCGATTAATGTTTTCATTCGGATATTTTATTTAAGGTTGTACATAGCTCCCAAGAATTATTTTTACAATTTAAAGTTTTAATGCATTAGATTCTAAAGCTGTATACATAAGACGCCGCTTAATGCGATTGCGGTTAATATTATCATTCGTATATTTTATTTAAGGTTGTACAGAGCTCCCAAGAATTATCTTTGCAATTTAAAGTTTTGATGCATTAGATACTAAGCTGTATACAGAAGATGCCGTTCAACGCGTTCGCGGTTAATGTTATCATTCTTATATTCTATTTAAGATTGTACAGAGCTACCCAAGAATTTTCTTTGCAATTTAAAGTTTTGATGCATTAGATTCTAAGCTGTATACAGAAGACGCCGTTTAACGCGATTGCGGTTAATGTTATCATTCTGAAATTTTATTTAAGATTGTACAGAGCTACCAAGAATTATTTTTACAATTTAAAGTTTTAATGCATTAGATTCTAAAGCTGTATACATAAGACGCCGCTTAATGCGATTGCGGTTAATATTATCATTCGGATATTTTATTTAAAGTTGTACAGAGCTCCCAAGATTTATCTTTGCAATTTAAAGTTTTGATGCATTAGATACTAAGCTGTATACAGAAGATGCCGTTCAACGCGTTCGCGGTTAATGTTATCATTCTTATATTCTATTTAAGATTGTACAGAGCTACCCAAGAATTTTCTTTGCAATTTAAAGTTTTGATGCATTAGATTCTAAGCTGTATACAGAAGACGCCGTTTAACGCGATTGCGGTTAATGTTATCATTCTGAAATTTTATTTAAGATTGTACAGAGCTCCCAAGAATTATCTTTGCACTTTAAAGTTTTAATGCATTAGTTTCTAAAGCTGTATACAGAAGATGCCGTTCAACGCGTTTGCGGTTAATGTTATCATTCTTATATTCTATTTAAGATTGTACAGAGCTCCCAAGAATTATCTTTGCAATTTAAACTTTTGATGCATTAGATTCTAAGCTGCATACATAAGACGCCGCTTAATGCGATTGCGGTTAATTTTATCATTCGGATATTTTATTTAAGGTTGTACAGAGCTCCCAAGAATTATCTTTGCAATTTAAAGTTTTGATGCATTAGATACTAAGCTGTATACAGAAGATGCCGTTCAACGCGTTTGCGGTTAATGTTATCATTCTTATATTCTATTTAAGATTGTACAGAGCTCCCAAGAATTATCTTTGCAATTTAAAGTTTTGATGCATTAGATTCTAAGCTGTATACAGAAGACGCCGTTTAACGCGATTGCGGTTAATGTTATCATTTTGAAATTTTATTTAAGATTGTACAGAGCTCCCAAGAATTACCTTTGCAATTTAAACTTTTGATGCATTAGATTCTAAGCTGCATACAGAAGACGCCGTTTAACGCGATTGCGGTTAATGTTATCTTTCTGATATTTTATTTAAGGTTGTACAGAGCTCCCAAGAATTATCTTTGCAATTTAAAGTTTTAATGCATTAGATTCTAAGCTGTATACAGAAGACGCCGTTTAACGCGATTGCGGTTAATGTTATCATTCTGAAATTTTATTTAAGATTGTACAGAGCTCCCAAGAATTACCTTTGCAATTTAAACTTTTGATGCATTAGATTCTAAGCTGCATACAGAAGACGCCGTTTAACGCGATTGCGGTTAATGTTATCATTCTGATATTTTATTTAAGATTGTACAGAGCTCCCACGAATCATTTTTACAATTTAAAGTTTTAATGCATTATATTCTTAAGCTGTATACATAAGACGCCGCTTAATGCGATTGCGGTTAATTTTATCATTCGGATATTTAATTTCAGATTGTACATAGCTACCAAGAATTATTTTTACAATTTAAAGTTTTAATGCATTAGATTCTAAAGCTGTATACATAAGACGCCGCTTAATGCGATTGCGGTTAATATTATCATTCGGATATTTTATTTAAAGTTGTACAGAGCTCCCAAGAATTATCTTTGCAATTTAAAGTTTTGATGCATTAGATACTAAGCTGTATACAGAAGATGCCGTTCAACGCGTTTGCGGTTAATGTTATCATTCTTATATTCTATTTAAGATTGTACAGAGCTACCCAAGAATTATCTTTGCAATTTAAAGTTTTGATGCATTAGATTCTAAGCTGTATACAGAAGACGCCGTTTAACGCGATTGCGGTTAATGTTATCATTCTGAAATTTTATTTAAGATTGTACAGAGCTCCCAAGAATTATCTTTGCACTTTAAAGTTTTAATGCATTAGATTCTAAAGCTGTATACAGGAGATACCGTTTAACGCGATTGCGGTTAATGTTATCATTCTGATATTTTATTTAAGATCTCCCAAGAATTATTTCATTTGATCAGAGCTCCCAAGAATTATTTTTGGAATTTCAAGTTTTAATGCATTAGATTCTAAAGCTGTATACATAAGACGCCGCTTAATGCGATTGCGGCTCATGTTATCATTCGGATATTTTATTTAAGGTTGTACAGAGCTTCCAAGAATTATCTTTACATTTTAAAGTTTTGATGCATTAGATTCTAAGCTGTATACATAAGATGCCGCTCAACGCGATTGCTGTTAATGTTATCATTCTTATATTCTATTTAAGATTGTACAGAGCTCCCAAGAATTATCTTTGCAATTTAAAGTTTAGATGCTTTAGATTCTAAGCTGTATACAGAAGACGCCGTTTAACGCGATTGCGGTTAATGTTATCATTCTGAAATTTTGTTTAAGATTGTACAGAGCTCCCAAGAATTATCTTTGCAATTTAAAGTTTTCATGCATTAGATTCTAAGCTGTATACAGAAGACGCCGTTTAACGCGATTGCGGTTAATGTTATCATTCTGAAATTTTATTTAAGATTGTACAGAGCTCCCAAGAATTATCTTTGCAATTTAAACTTTTGATGCATTAGATTCTAAGCTGCATACAGAAGACGCCGTTTAACGCGATTGCGGTTAATGTTATCATTCTGATATTTTATTTAAGATTGTACAGAGCTCCCACGAATCATTTTTACAAATTAAAGTTTTAATGCATTAGATTCTAAAGCTGTATACATAAGACGCCGCTTAATGCGATTGCGGTTAATTTTATCATTCGGATATTTTATTTCAGATTGTACATAGCTACGAAGAATTATTTTTAAAATTTAAAGTTTTAATGCATTAGATTCTAAAGCTGTATACATAAGAAGCCGCTTAATGCGATTGCGGTTAATATTATCATTCGGATATTTTATTTAAAGTTGTACAGAGCTCCCAAGAATTATCTTTGCAATTTAAAGTTTTGATGCATTAGATACTAAGCTGTATACAGAAGGTGCCGTTCAACGCGTTTGCGGTTAATGTAATCATTCTTATATTCTATTTAAGATTGTACAGAGCTCCCAAGAATTATCTTTGCAATTTAAAGTTTTGATACATTAGATTCTAAGCTGTATACAAAAGACGCCGTTTAACGCGATTGCGGTTAATGTTATCATTCTGAAATTTTATTTAAGATTGTACAGAGCTCCCAAGAATTATCTTTGCACTTTAAAGTTTTAATGCATTAGATTCTAAAGCTGTATACAGGAGATGCCGTTTAACGCGATTGCGGTTAATGTTATCATTCTGATATTTTATTTAAGATCTCCCAAGAATTATTTCATTTGATCAGAGCTACCAAGAATTATTTTTGGAATTTCAAGTTTTAATGCATTAGATTCTAAAGCTGTATACATAAGACGCCGCTTAATGCGATTGCGGCTCATGTTATCATTCGGATATTTTATTTAAGGTTGTACAGAGCTTCCAAGAATTATCTTTACATTTTAAAGTTTTGATGCATTAGATTCTAAGCTGTATACAGAAGATGCCGTTTAACGCGATTGCGGTTAATGTTATCATTCTGATAATTTATTTAAGTTTGTACAGAGCTCCCAAGAATTATCTTTACATTTTAAAGTTTTGATGCATTAGATTCTAAGCTGTATACAGAAGATGCCGTTTAACGCGATTGCGGTTAATGTTATCATTCTGATAATTTATTTAAGTTTGTACAGAGCTCCCAAGAATTATCTTTGCAATTTAAAGTTTTGATGCATTAGATTCTAAGCTGTATACAGAAGATGCCGTTCAACGCGATTGCGGTTAATGTTATCATTCTAAAATTTTATTTAAGATTGTACAGAGCTCCCAAGAATTATCTTTGCAATTTAAAGTTTTGATGCATTAGATTCTAAGCTGTATACACAAGACGCCGTTTAACGCGATTGCGGTTAATGTTATCATTCTGATATTTTATTTAAGATTGTACAGAGCTCCCAAGAATTATTTTTACAATTTTAAGTTTTAATGCATTAGATTCTAAAGCTGTATACATAAGACGCCGCTTAATGCAATTGCCGTTCATGTTATCATTCGGATATTTTATTTAAGGTTGTACAGAGCTTCCAAGAATTATCTTTACATTTTAGAAGTTTTAATGCATTAGATTCTAAGCCGTATATAGAAGACGCCGCTTAATGCGTTTGCGGTTAATGTTATCATTGGGATATTTTATTTCAGGTAGTGCATAGCTCCCAAGAATTATGTTTGCAATTTAAATTTTTAATGCATTAGATTCTAAGCCGTAAATAGAAGACGCCGCTTAATGCGATTGCGGTTAATGTTATCATTCGGATATTTTATTTAAGGTTGTACAGAGCTCCCAAGAATTATCTTTGCAATTTAAAGTTTTGACGCATTAGATTCTAAGCTGTATACAGAAGATGCCGTTTAACGCGATGGCGGTTAATGTTATCATTCTGATAATTTATTTAAGATTGTACAGAGCTCCCAAGAGTTATCTTTGCAATTTAAAGTTTTGATGCATTATATTCTAAGCTGTATACAGAAGACGCCGTTTAACGCGATTGCGGTTAATGTTATCATTCTGATATTTTATTTCAGATTGTGCATAGCTCCCAAGAATTATGTTTGCAATGTAAATTTTTAATGCATTAGATTCTAAGCCGTAAATAGAAGACGCCGCTTAATGCGATTGCGGTTAATGTTATCATTCGGATATTTTATTTAAGGTTGTACAGAGCTCCCAAGAATTATCTTTGCAATTTAAAGTTTTTATGCATTAGATTCTAAGCTGTATACTGGAGATGCCGTTTAACGCGATTGCGGTTAATGTTATCATTCTGATATTTTATTTAAGATCTCCCAAGAATTATTTCATTTGATCAGAGCTCCCAAGAATTATTTTTGCAATTTAAAGTTTTAATGCATTAGATTCTAAAGCTGTATACATAAGACGCCGCTTAATGCGATTGCGGTTAATGTTATCATTCGGATATTTTATTTAAGGTTGTACAGAGGTCCCAAGAATTATCTTTACATTTTAGAAGTTTTAATGCATTAGATTCTAAGCCGTATATAGAAGACGCCTCTTAATGCGTTTGCGGTTAATGTTATCATTGGGATATTTTATTTCAGGTAGTGCATAGCTCCCAAGAATTATGTTTGCAATTTAAATTTTTAATGAATTAGATTCTAAGCCGTAAATAGAAGACGCCGCTTAATGCGATTGCGGTTAATGTTATCATTCGGATATTTTTTTTAAGGTTGTACAGAGCTCCCAAGTTTGCAACTTAAATTTTTAATGCATTAGATTCTAAGCCGTAAATTGAAGACGCCGCTTAATGCGATTGCGGTTAATGTTATCATCCGGATATTTTATTTAAGGTTGTACAGAGCTCCCAAGAATTATCTTTGCAATTTAAAGTTTTGACGCATTAGATTCTAAGCTGTATACAGAATTGCCGTTTAACGCGATGGCGGTTAATGTTATCATTCTAATAATTTATTTAAGATTGTACAGAGCTCCCAAGAGTTATCTTTGCAATTTAAAGTTTTGATGCATTATATTCTAAGCTGTATACAGAAGACGCCGTTTAACGCGATTGCGGTTAATGTAATCATTCTGATATTTTATTTAAGATTGTACAGAGCTCCCAAGAATTATCTTTGCAATTTAAATTTTTAATGCATTAGATTCTAAGCCGTAAATAGAAGACGCCGCTTAATGTGATTGCGGTTAATGTTGTCATTCTGATATTTTATTTAAGATCTCCCAAGAATTATTTCATTTGATCAGAGCTCCCAAGAATTATTTTTTCAATTTAAAGTTTTAATGCATTAGATTCTAAAGCTGTATACATAAGACGCCGCTAAATGCGATTGCGGTTCATGTTATCATTCGGATATTTTATTTAAGGTTGTACAGAGCTTCCAAGAATTATCTTTGCAATTTAAAGTTTTGACGCATTAGATTCTAAGCTGTATACAGAAGATGCCGTTTAACGCGATGGCGGTTAATGTTATCATTCTGATAATTTATTTAAGATTGTACAGAGCTCCCAAGAGTTATCTTTGCAATTTAAAGTTTTGATGCATTATATTCTAAGCTGTATACAGAAGACGCCGTTTAACGCGATTGCGGTTAATGTTATCATTCTGATATTTTATTTCAGATTGTGCATAGCTCCCAAGAATTATGTTTGCAATGTAAATTTTTAATGCATTAGATTCTAAGCCGTAAATAGAAGACGCCGCTTAATGCGATTGCGGTTAATGTTATCATTCGGATATTTTATTTAAGGTTGTACAGAGCTCCCAAGAATTATCTTTGCAATTTAAAGTTTTTATGCATTAGATTCTAAGCTGTATACTGGAGATGCCGTTTAACGCGATTGCGGTTAATGTTATCATTCTGATATTTTATTTAAGATCTCCCAAGAATTATTTCATTTGATCAGAGCTCCCAAGAATTATTTTTGCAATTTAAAGTTTTAATGCATTAGATTCTAAAGCTGTATACATAAGACGCCGCTTAATGCGATTGCGGTTAATGTTATCATTCGGATATTTTATTTAAGGTTGTACAGAGGTCCCAAGAATTATCTTTACATTTTAGAAGTTTTAATGCATTAGATTCTAAGCCGTATATAGAAGACGCCTCTTAATGCGTTTGCGGTTAATGTTATCATTGGGATATTTTATTTCAGGTAGTGCATAGCTCCCAAGAATTATGTTTGCAATTTAAATTTTTAATGAATTAGATTCTAAGCCGTAAATAGAAGACGCCGCTTAATGCGATTGCGGTTAATGTTATCATTCGGATATTTTTTTTAAGGTTGTACAGAGCTCCCAAGTTTGCAACTTAAATTTTTAATGCATTAGATTCTAAGCCGTAAATTGAAGACGCCGCTTAATGCGATTGCGGTTAATGTTATCATCCGGATATTTTATTTAAGGTTGTACAGAGCTCCCAAGAATTATCTTTGCAATTTAAAGTTTTGACGCATTAGATTCTAAGCTGTATACAGAATTGCCGTTTAACGCGATGGCGGTTAATGTTATCATTCTAATAATTTATTTAAGATTGTACAGAGCTCCCAAGAATTATCTTTGCAATTTAAAGTTTTGACGCATTAGATTCTAAGCTGTATACAGAAGACGCCGTTTAACGCGATTGCGGTTAATGTAATCATTCTGATATTTTATTTAAGATTGTACAGAGCTCCCAAGAATTATTTTTACAATTTAAAGTTTTAATGCATTAGATTCTAAAGCTGTATACATAAGACGCCGCTTAATGCGATTGCGATTAATGTTATCATACGGATATTTTATTTAAGGTTGTACAGAGCTCCCAAGAATTATCTTTGCAATTTAAAGTTTTGATGCATTAGATTCTAAGCTGTATACAGGAGATGCCGCCTAATGCGTTTGCGGTTAATGTTATCATTCGGATATTTTATTTCAGATTGTGCATAGCTCCCAAGAATTATGTTTGCAATTTAAATTTTTAATGCATTAGATTCTAAGCCGTAAATAGAAGACGCCGCTTAATGTGATTGCGGTTAATGTTGTCATTCTGATATTTTATTTAAGATCTCCCAAGAATTATTTCATTTGATCAGAGCTCCCAAGAATTATTTTTTCAATTTAAAGTTTTAATGCATTAGATTCTAAAGCTGTATACATAAGACGCCGCTAAATGCGATTGCGGTTCATGTTATCATTCGGATATTTTATTTAAGGTTGTACAGAGCTTCCAAGAATTATCTTTACATTTTAAAGTTTTAATGCATTAGATTCTAAGCCGTATATAGAAGACGCCGCTTAATGCGTTTGCGGTTAATGTTATCATTCGGATATTTTATTTCAGATTGTGCATAGCTCCCAAGAATTATGTTTGCAATTTAAATTTTTAATCCATTAGATTCTAAGCCGTAAATAGAAGACGCCGCTTAATGTGATTGCGGTTAATGTTATCATTCGGATATTTTATTTAAGGTTGTACAGAGCTCCCAAGTTTACAATTTAAAGTTTTAGTGCATTAGATTCTAAAGCTGTATACATAAGACGCCGCTTAATGCGATTGCGGTTAATGTTATCATCCGGATATTTTAATTAAGATTGTACAGAGCTCCCAAGAATTATTTTTACAATTTTAAGTTTTAATGCATTAGATTCTAAAGCTGTATACATAAGACGCCGCTTAATGCGATTGCGGTTAATGTTATCATTCGGATATTTTATTTAAGGTTGTACAGAGCTTCCGAGAATTATCTTTACATTTTAAAGTTTTGATGCATTAGATTCTAAACTGTACACAGGAGATGCCGTTTAACGCGATTGCGGTTAATATTATCATTCTGATATT
Source organism: Stegodyphus dumicola (assembly GCF_044657685.1). Classification (NCBI taxonomy): domain Eukaryota; kingdom Metazoa; phylum Arthropoda; class Arachnida; order Araneae; family Eresidae; genus Stegodyphus; species Stegodyphus dumicola. The sequence goes on from NC_140770.1 coordinate 159,284,789, forward strand.
TTATTTAAGATCTCCCAAGAATTATTTCATTTGATCAGAGCTCCCAAGAATTATCTTTGCAATTTAAAGTTTTGATGCATTAAATACTAAGCTGTATACAGAAGATGCCGTTCAACGCGATTGCGGTTAATGTTATCATTCTAAAATTTTATTTAAGACTGTACAGAGCTCCCAAGAATTATCTTTGCAATTTAAAGTTTTGATGCATTAGATTCTAAGCTGTATACAGAAGACGCCGTTTAACGCGATTGCGGTTAATGTTATCATTCTGATATTTTATTTAAGATTGTACAGAGCTCCCAAGAATTATTTTTACAATTTTAAGTTTTAATGCATTAGATTCTAAAGCTGTATACATAAGACGCCGCTTAATGCAATTGCCGTTCATGTTATCATTCGGATATTTTATTTAAGGTTGTACAGAGCTTCCAAGAATTATCTTTACATTTTAGAAGTTTTAATGCATTAGATTCTAAGCCGTATATAGAAGACGCCGCTTAATGCGTTTGCGGTTAATGTTATCATTGGGATATTTTATTTCAGGTAGTGCATAGCTCCCAAGAATTATGTTTGCAATTTAAATTTTTAATGCATTAGATTCTAAGCCGTAAATAGAAGACGCCGCTTAATGCGATTGCGGTTAATGTTATCATTCGGATATTTTATTTAAGGTTGTACAGAGCTCCCAAGAATTATCTTTGCAATTTAAAGTTTTGACGCATTAGATTCTAAGCCGTAAATAGAAGACGCCGCTTAATGCGATTGCGGTTAATGTTATCATTCGGATATTTTATTTAAGGTTGTACAGAGCTCCCAAGAATTATCTTTGCAATTTAAAGTTTTGACGCATTAGATTCTAAGCTGTATACAGAAGATGCCGTTTAACGCGATGGCGGTTAATGTTATCATTCTGATAATTTATTTAAGATTGTACAGAGCTCCCAAGAGTTATCTTTGCAATTTAAAGTTTTGATGCATTATATTCTAAGCTGTATACAGAAGACGCCGTTTAACGCGATTGCGGTTAATGTTATCATTCTGATATTTTATTTCAGATTGTGCATAGCTCCCAAGAATTATGTTTGCAATGTAAATTTTTAATGCATTAGATTCTAAGCCGTAAATAGAAGACGCCGCTTAATGCGATTGCGGTTAATGTTATCATTCGGATATTTTATTTCAGATTGTGCATAGCTCCCAAGAATTATGTTTGCAATTTAAATTTTTAATGCATTAGATTCTAAGCCGTAAATAGAAGACGCCGCTTAATGTGATTGCGGTTAATGTTGTCATTCTGATATTTTATTTAAGATCTCCCAAGAATTATTTCATTTGATCAGAGCTCCCAAGAATTATTTTTTCAATTTAAAGTTTTAATGCATTAGATTCTAAAGCTGTATACATAAGACGCCGCTAAATGCGATTGCGGTTCATGTTATCATTCGGATATTTTATTTAAGGTTGTACAGAGCTTCCAAGAATTATCTTTGCAATTTAAAGTTTTGACGCATTAGATTCTAAGCTGTATACAGAAGATGCCGTTTAACGCGATGGCGGTTAATGTTATCATTCTGATAATTTATTTAAGATTGTACAGAGCTCCCAAGAGTTATCTTTGCAATTTAAAGTTTTGATGCATTATATTCTAAGCTGTATACAGAAGACGCCGTTTAACGCGATTGCGGTTAATGTTATCATTCTGATATTTTATTTCAGATTGTGCATAGCTCCCAAGAATTATGTTTGCAATGTAAATTTTTAATGCATTAGATTCTAAGCCGTAAATAGAAGACGCCGCTTAATGCGATTGCGGTTAATGTTATCATTCGGATATTTTATTTAAGGTTGTACAGAGCTCCCAAGAATTATCTTTGCAATTTAAAGTTTTTATGCATTAGATTCTAAGCTGTATACTGGAGATGCCGTTTAACGCGATTGCGGTTAATGTTATCATTCTGATATTTTATTTAAGATCTCCCAAGAATTATTTCATTTGATCAGAGCTCCCAAGAATTATTTTTGCAATTTAAAGTTTTAATGCATTAGATTCTAAAGCCGTATACATAAGACGCCGCTTAATGCGATTGCGGTTAATGTTATCATTGGGATATTTTATTTCAGGTAGTGCATAGCTCCCAAGAATTATGTTTGCAATTTAAATTTTTAATGAATTAGATTCTAAGCCGTAAATAGAAGACGCCGCTTAATGCGATTGCGGTTAATGTTATCATTCGGATATTTTTTTTAAGGTTGTACAGAGCTCCCAAGTTTGCAACTTAAATTTTTAATGCATTAGATTCTAAGCCGTAAATTGAAGACGCCGCTTAATGCGATTGAGGTTAATGTTATCATCCGGATATTTTTTTTAAGGTTGTACAGAGCTCCCAAGAATTATCTTTGCAATTTAAAGTTTTGACGCATTAGATTCTAAGCTGTATAGAGAATTGCCGTTTAACGCGATGGCGGTTAATGTTATCATTCTAATAATTTATTTAAGATTGTACAGAGCTCCCAAGAGTTATCTTTGCAATTTAAAGTTTTGATGCATTATATTCTAAGCTGTATACAGAAGACGCCGTTTAACGCGATTGCGGTTAATGTAATCATTCTGATATTTTATTTAAGATTGTACAGAGCTCCCAAGAATTATTTTTACAATTTAAAGTTTTAATGCATTAGATTCTAAAGCTGTATACATAAGACGCCGCTTAATGCGATTGCGATTAATGTTATCATACGGATATTTTATTTAAGGTTGTACAGAGCTCCCAAGAATTATCTTTGCAATTTAAAGTTTTGATGCATTAGATTCTAAGCTGTATACAGGAGATGCCGCCTAATGCGTTTCCGGTTAATGTTATCATTCGGATATTTTATTTCAGATTGTGCATAGCTCCCAAGAATTATGTTTGCAATTTAAATTTTTAATGCATTAGATTCTAAGCCGTAAATAGAAGACGCCGCTTAATGTGATTGCGGTTAATGTTGTCATTCTGATATTTTATTTAAGATCTCCCAAGAATTATTTCATTTGATCAGAGCTCCCAAGAATTATTTTTTCAATTTAAAGTTTTAATGCATTAGATTCTAAAGCTGTATACATAAGACGCCGCTAAATGCGATTGCGGTTCATGTTATCATTCGGATATTTTATTTAAGGTTGTACAGAGCTTCCAAGAATTATCTTTACATTTTAAAGTTTTAATGCATTAGATTCTAAGCCGTATATAGAAGACGCCGCTTAATGCGTTTGCGGTTAATGTTATCTTTCGGATATTTTATTTCAGATTGTGCATAGCTCCCAAGAATTATGTTTGCAATTTAAATTTTTAATCCATTAGATTCTAAGCCGTAAATAGAAGACGCCGCTTAATGTGATTGCGGTTAATGTTATCATTCGGATATTTTATTTAAGGTTGTACAGAGCTCCCAAGTTTACAATTTAAAGTTTTAGTGCATTAGATTCTAAAGCTGTATACATAAGACGCCGCTTAATGCGATTGCGGTTAATGTTATCATTCGGATATTTTATTTAAGGTTGTACAGAGCTCCCAAGAAATTTTTTTACAATTTAAAGTTTTAATGCATTAGATTCTAAAGCTGTATACATAAGACGCCGCTTAATGCGATTGCGATTAATGTTATCATTCGGATATTTTATTTAAGGTTGTACAGAGCTCCCAAGAAATATCTTTGCAATTTAAAGTTTTGATGCATTAGATTCTAAGCTGTATACAGGAGATGCCGTTTAACGCGATTGCACTTAATGTTATCATTCTGATATTTTATTTAAGATCTCCCAAGAATTATTTCATTTGATCAGAGCTCCCAAGAATTATTTTTGCAATTTAAAGTTTTAATGCATTAGATTCTAAAGCTGTATACATAAGACGCCGCTTAATGCGATTGCGGTTCATGTTATCATTCGGATATTTTATTTAAGGTTGTACAGAGCTTCCAAGAATTATCTTTACATTTTAGAAGTTTTAATGCATTAGATTCTAAGCCGTATATAGAAGAAGCCGCTTCATGCGTTTGCGGTTAATGTTATCATTGGGATATTTTATTTCAGATTGTCCATAGCTCCCAAGAATTATGTTTGCAATTTAAATTTTTAATGCATTAGATTCTAAGCCGTAAATAGAAGACGCCGCTTAATGCAATTGCCGTTCATGTTATCATTCGGATATTTTATTTAAGGTTGTACAGAGCTTCCAAGAATTATCTTTACATTTTAGAAGTTTTAATGCATTAGATTCTAAGCCGTATATAGAAGACGCCGCTTAATGCGTTTGCGGTTAATGTTATCATTGGGATATTTTATTTCAGGTAGTGCATAGCTCCCAAGAATTATGTTTGCAATTTAAATTTTTAATGCATTAGATTCTAAGCCGTAAATAGAAGACGCCGCTTAATGCGATTGCGGTTAATGTTATCATTCGGATATTTTATTTAAGGTTGTACAGAGCTCCCAAGAATTATCTTTGCAATTTAAAGTTTTGACGCATTAGATTCTAAGCTGTATACAGAAGATGCCGTTTAACGCGATGGCGGTTAATGTTATCATTCTGATAATTTATTTAAGATTGTACAGAGCTCCCAAGAGTTATCTTTGCAATTTAAAGTTTTGATGCATTATATTCTAAGCTGTATACAGAAGACGCCGTTTAACGCGATTGCGGTTAATGTTATCATTCTGATATTTTATTTCAGATTGTGCATAGCTCCCAAGAATTATGTTTGCAATGTAAATTTTTAATGCATTAGATTCTAAGCCGTAAATAGAAGACGCCGCTTAATGCGATTGCGGTTAATGTTATCATTCGGATATTTTATTTAAGGTTGTACAGAGCTCCCAAGAATTATCTTTGCAATTTAAAGTTTTTATGCATTAGATTCTAAGCTGTATACTGGAGATGCCGTTTAACGCGATTGCGGTTAATGTTATCATTCTGATATTTTATTTAAGATCTCCCAAAAATTATTTCATTTGATCAGAGCTCCCAAGAATTATTTTTGCAATTTAAAGTTTTAATGCATTAGATTCTAAAGCTGTATACATAAGACGCCGCTTAATGCGATTGCGGTTAATGTTATCATTCGGATATTTTATTTAAGGTTGTACAGAGGTCCCAAGAATTATCTTTACATTTTAGAAGTTTTAATGCATTAGATTCTAAGCCGTATATAGAAGACGCCTCTTAATGCGTTTGCGGTTAATGTTATCATTGGGATATTTTATTTCAGGTAGTGCATAGCTCCCAAGAATTATGTTTGCAATTTAAATTTTTAATGAATTAGATTCTAAGCCGTAAATAGAAGACGCCGCTTAATGCGATTGCGGTTAATGTTATCATTCGGATATTTTTTTAAGGTTGTACAGAGCTCCCAAGTTTGCAACTTAAATTTTTAATGCATTAGATTCTAAGCCGTAAATTGAAGACGCCGCTTAATGCGATTGCGGTTAATGTTAGCATCCGGATATTTTATTTAAGGTTGTACAGAGCTCCCAAGAATTATCTTTGCAATTTAAAGTTTTGACGCATTAGATTCTAAGCTGTATACAGAATTGCCGTTTAACGCGATGGCGGTTAATGTTATCATTCTAATAATTTATTTAAGATTGTACAGAGCTCCCAAGAGTTATCTTTGCAATTTAAAGTTTTGATGCATTATATTCTAAGCTGTATACAGAAGACGCCGTTTAACGCGATTGCGGTTAATGTAATCATTCTGATATTTTATTTAAGATTGTACAGAGCTCCCAAGAATTATCTTTGCAATTTAAATTTTTAATGCATTAGATTCTAAGCCGTAAATAGAAGACGCCGCTTAATGTGATTGCGGTTAATGTTGTCATTCTGATATTTTATTTAAGATCTCCCAAGAATTATTTCATTTGATCAGAGCTCCCAAGAATTATTTTTTCAATTTAAAGTTTTAATGCATTAGATTCTAAAGCTGTATACATAAGACGCCGCTAAATGCGATTGCGGTTCATGTTATCATTCGGATATTTTATTTAAGGTTGTACAGAGCTTCCAAGAATTATCTTTGCAATTTAAAGTTTTGACGCATTAGATTCTAAGCTGTATACAGAAGATGCCGTTTAACGCGATGGCGGTTAATGTTATCATTCTGATAATTTATTTAAGATTGTACAGAGCTCCCAAGAGTTATCTTTGCAATTTAAAGTTTTGATGCATTATATTCTAAGCTGTATACAGAAGACGCCGTTTAACGCGATTGCGGTTAATGTTATCATTCTGATATTTTATTTCAGATTGTGCATAGCTCCCAAGAATTATGTTTGCAATGTAAATTTTTAATGCATTAGATTCTAAGCCGTAAATAGAAGACGCCGCTTAATGCGATTGCGGTTAATGTTATCATTCGGATATTTTATTTAAGGTTGTACAGAGCTCCCAAGAATTATCTTTGCAATTTAAAGTTTTTATGCATTAGATTCTAAGCTGTATACTGGAGATGCCGTTTAACGCGATTGCGGTTAATGTTATCATTCTGATATTTTATTTAAGATCTCCCAAGAATTATTTCATTTGATCAGAGCTCCCAAGAATTATTTTTGCAATTTAAAGTTTTAATGCATTAGATTCTAAAGCTGTATACATAAGACGCCGCTTAATGCGATTGCGGTTAATGTTATCATTCGGATATTTTATTTAAGGTTGTACAGAGCTTCCAAGAATTATCTTTACATTTTAAAGTTTTAATGCATTAGATTCTAAGCCGTATATAGAAGACGCCGCTTAATGCGTTTGCGGTTAATGTTATCTTTCGGATATTTTATTTCAGATTGTGCATAGCTCCCAAGAATTATGTTTGCAATTTAAATTTTTAATCCATTAGATTCTAAGCCGTAAATAGAAGACGCCGCTTAATGTGATTGCGGTTAATGTTATCATTCGGATATTTTATTTAAGGTTGTACAGAGCTCCCAAGTTTACAATTTAAAGTTTTAGTGCATTAGATTCTAAAGCTGTATACATAAGACGCCGCTTAATGCGATTGCGGTTAATGTTATCATTCGGATATTTTATTTAAGGTTGTACAGAGCTCCCAAGAAATTTTTTTACAATTTAAAGTTTTAATGCATTAGATTCTAAAGCTGTATACATAAGACGCCGCTTAATGCGATTGCGATTAATGTTATCATTCGGATATTTTATTTAAGGTTGTACAGAGCTCCCAAGAAATATCTTTGCAATTTAAAGTTTTGATGCATTAGATTTTAAGCTGTATACAGGAGATGCCGTTTAACGCGATTGCACTTAATGTTATCATTCTGATATTTTATTTAAGATCTCCCAAGAATTATTTCATTTGATCAGAGCTCCCAAGAATTATTTTTGCAATTTAAAGTTTTAATGCATTAGATTCTAAAGCTGTATACATAAGACGCCGCTTAATGCGATTGCGGTTCATGTTATCATTCGGATATTTTATTTAAGGTTGTACAGAGCTTCCAAGAATTATCTTTACATTTTAGAAGTTTTAATGCATTAGATTCTAAGCCGTATATAGAAGACGCCGCTTCATGCGTTTGCGGTTAATGTTATCATTGGGATATTTTATTTCAGATTGTCCATAGCTCCCAAGAATTATGTTTGCAATTTAAATTTTTAATGCATTAGATTCTAAGCCGTAAATAGAAGACGCCGCTTAATGCGATTGCGGTTAATGTTATCATTCGGATATTTTATTTAAGGTTGTACAGAGCTCCCAAGAATTATCTTTGCAATTTAAAGTTTTGACGCATTAGATTCTAAGCTGTATACAGAAGATGCCGTTTAACGCGATGGCGGTTAATGTTATCATTCTGATAATTTATTTAAGATTGTACAGAGCTCCCAAGAGTTATCTTTGCAATTTAAAGTTTTGATGCATTATATTCTAAGCTGTATACAGAAGACGCCGTTTAACGCGATTGCGGTTAATGTTATCATTCTGATATTTTATTTCAGATTGTGCATAGCTCCCAAGAATTATGTTTGCAATGTAAATTTTTAATGCATTAGATTCTAAGCCGTAAATAGAAGACGCCGCTTAATGCGATTGCGGTTAATGTTATCATTCGGATATTTTATTTAAGGTTGTACAGAGCTCCCAAGAATTATCTTTGCAATTTAAAGTTTTTATGCATTAGATTCTAAGCTGTATACTGGAGATGCCGTTTAACGCGATTGCGGTTAATGTTATCATTCTGATATTTTATTTAAGATCTCCCAAAAATTATTTCATTTGATCAGAGCTCCCAAGAATTATTTTTGCAATTTAAAGTTTTAATGCATTAGATTCTAAAGCTGTATACATAAGACGCCGCTTAATGCGATTGCGGTTAATGTTATCATTCGGATATTTTATTTAAGGTTGTACAGAGGTCCCAAGAATTATCTTTACATTTTAGAAGTTTTAATGCATTAGATTCTAAGCCGTATATAGAAGACGCCTCTTAATGCGTTTGCGGTTAATGTTATCATTGGGATATTTTATTTCAGGTAGTGCATAGCTCCCAAGAATTATGTTTGCAATTTAAATTTTTAATGAATTAGATTCTAAGCCGTAAATAGAAGACGCCGCTTAATGCGATTGCGGTTAATGTTATCATTCGGATATTTTTTTAAGGTTGTACAGAGCTCCCAAGTTTGCAACTTAAATTTTTAATGCATTAGATTCTAAGCCGTAAATTGAAGACGCCGCTTAATGCGATTGCGGTTAATGTTAGCATCCGGATATTTTATTTAAGGTTGTACAGAGCTCCCAAGAATTATCTTTGCAATTTAAAGTTTTGACGCATTAGATTCTAAGCTGTATACAGAATTGCCGTTTAACGCGATGGCGGTTAATGTTATCATTCTGATAATTTATTTAAGATTGTACAGAGCTCCCAAGAGTTATCTTTGCAATTTAAAGTTTTGATGCATTATATTCTAAGCTGTATACATAAGACGCCGCTTAATGCGATTGCGATTAATGTTATCATACGGATATTTTATTTAAGGTTGTACAGAGCTCCCAAGAATTATCTTTGCAATTTAAAGTTTTGATGCATTAGATTCTAAGCTGTATACAGGAGATGCCGCTTAATGCGTTTGCGGTTAATGTTATCATTCGGATATTTTATTTCAGATTGTGCATAGCTCCCAAGAATTATGTTTGCAATTTAAATTTTTAATGCATTAGATTCTAAGCCGTAAATAGAAGACGCCGCTTAATGTGATTGCGGTTAATGTTGTCATTCTGATATTTTATTTAAGATCTCCCAAGAATTATTTGATTTGATCAGAGCTCCCAAGAATTATTTTTTCAATTTAAAGTTTTAATGCATTAGATTCTAAAGCTGTATACATAAGACGCCGCTAAATGCGATTGCGGTTCATGTTATCATTCGGATTTTTTATTTAAGGTTGTACAGAGCTTCCAAGAATTATCTTTACATTTTAAAGTTTTAATGCATTAGATTCTAAGCCGTATATAGAAGACGCCGCTTAATGCGTTTGCGGTTAATGTTATCATTCGGATATTTTATTTCAGATTGTGCATAGCTCCCAAGAATTATGTTTGCAATTTAAATTTTTAATCCATTAGATTCTAAGCCGTAAATAGAAGACGCCGCTTAATGTGATTGCGGTTAATGTTATCATTCGGATATTTTATTTAAGGTTGTACAGAGCTCCCAAGTTTACAATTTAAAGTTTTAGTGCATTAGATTCTAAAGCTGTATACATAAGACGCCGCTTAATGCGATTGCGGTTAATGTTATCATTCGGATATTTTATTTAAGGTTGTACAGAGCTCCCAAGAAATTTTTTTACAATTTAAAGTTTTAATGCATTAGATTCTAAAGCTGTATACATAAGACGCCGCTTAATGCGATTGCGATTAATGTTATCATTCGGATATTTTATTTAAGGTTGTACAGAGCTCCCAAGAATTATCTTTGCAATTTAAAGTTTTGATGCATTAGATTCTAAGCTGTATACAGGAGATGCCGTTTAACGCGATTGCACTTAATGTTATCATTCTGATATTTTATTTAAGATCTCCCAAGAATTATTTCATTTGATCAGAGCTCCCAAGAATTATTTTTGCAATTTAAAGTTTTAATGCATTAGATTCTAAAGCTGTATACATAAGACGCCGCTTAATGCGATTGCGGTTCATGTTATCATTCGGATATTTTATTTAAGGTTGTACAGAGCTTCCAAGAATTATCTTTACATTTTAGAAGTTTTAATGCATTAGATTCTAAGCCGTATATAGAAGACGCCGCTTCATGCGTTTGCGGTTAATGTTATCATTGGGATATTTTATTTCAGATTGTCCATAGCTCCCAAGAATTATGTTTGCAATTTAAATTTTTAATGCATTAGATTCTAAGCCGTAAATAGAAGACGCCGCTTAATGCAATTGCCGTTCATGTTATCATTCGGATATTTTATTTAAGGTTGTACAGAGCTTCCAAGAATTATCTTTACATTTTAGAAATTTTAATGCATTAGATTCTAAGCCGTATATAGAAGACGCCGCTTAATGCGTTTGCGGTTAATGTTATCATTCGGATATTTTATTTAAGGTAGTGCATAGCTCCCAAGAATTATGTTTGCAATTTAAATTTTTAATGCATTAGATTCTAAGCCGTAAATAGAAGACGCCGCTTAATGCGATTGCGGTTAATGTTATCATTCGGATATTTTATTTAAGGTTGTACAGAGCTCCCAAGAATTATCTTTGCAATTTAAAGTTTTGACGCATTAGATTCTAAGCTGTATACAGAAGATGCCGTTTAACGCGATTGCGGTTAATGTTATCATTCTGATATTTTATTTCAGATTGTGCATAGCTCCCAAGAATTATGTTTGCAATGTAAATTTTTAATGCATTAGATTCTAAGCCGTAAATAGAAGACGCCGCTTAATGCGATTGCGGTTAATGTTATCATTCGGATATTTTATTTAAGGTTGTACAGAGCTCCCAAGAATTATCTTTGCAATTTAAAGTTTTTATGCATTAGATTCTAAGCTGTATACTGGAGATGCCGTTTAACGCGATTGCGTTTAATGTTATCATTCTGATATTTTATTTAAGATCTCCCAAGAATTATTTCATTTGATCAGAGCTCCCAAGAATTATTTTTGCAATTTAAAGTTTTAATGCATTAGATTCTAAAGCTGTATACATAAGACGCCGCTTAATGCGATTGCGGTTAATGTTATCATTCGGATATTTTATTTAAGGTTGTACAGAGGTCCCAAGAATTATCTTTACATTTTAGAAGTTTTAATGCATTAGATTCTAAGCCGTATATAGAAGACGCCTCTTAATGCGTTTGCGGTTAATGTTATCATTGGGATATTTTATTTCAGGTAGTGCATAGCTCCCAAGAATTATGTTTGCAATTTAAATTTTTAATGAATTAGATTCTAAGCCGTAAATAGAAGACGCCGCTTAATGCGATTGCGGTTAATGTTATCATTCGGATATTTTATTTAAGGTTGTACAGAGCTCCCAAGTTTGCAACTTAAATTTTTAATGCATTAGATTCTAAGCCGTAAATTGAAGACGCCGCTTAATGCGATTGCGGTTAATGTTATCATCCGGATATTTTATTTAAGGTTGTACAGAGCTCCCAAGAATTATCTTTGCAATTTAAAGTTTTGACGCATTAGATTCTAAGCTGTATACAGAATTGCCGTTTAACGCGATGGCGGTTAATGTTATCATTCTGATAATTTATTTAAGATTGTACAGAGCTCCCAAGAGTTATCTTTGCAATTTAAAGTTTTGATGCATTATATTCTAAGCTGTATACAGAAGACGCCGTTTAACGCGATTGCGGTTAATGTAATCATTCTGATATTTTATTTAAGATTGTACAGAGCTCCCAAGAATTATTTTTACAATTTAAAGTTTTAATGCATTAGATTCTAAAGCTGTATACATAAGACGCCGCTTAATGCGATTGCGATTAATGTTATCATACGGATATTTTATTTAAGGTTGTACAGAGCTCCCAAGAATTATCTTTGCAATTTAAAGTTTTGATGCATTAGATTCTAAGCTGTATACAGGAGATGCCGCTTAATGCGTTTGCGGTTAATGTTATCATTCGGATATTTTATTTCAGATTGTGCATAGCTCCCAAGAATTATGTTTGCAATTTAAATTTTTAATGCATTAGATTCTAAGCCGTAAATAGAAGACGCCGCTTAATGTGATTGCGGTTAATGTTGTCATTCTGATATTTTATTTAAGATCTCCCAAGAATTATTTCATTTGATCAGAGCTCCCAAGAATTATTTTTTCAATTTAAAGTTTTAATGCATTAGATTCTAAAGCTGTATACATAAGACGCCGCTAAATGCGATTGCGGTTAATGTTATCATTCGGATATTTTATTTAAGGTTGTACAGAGCTCCCAAGAATTATCTTTGCAATTTAAAGTTTTGACGCATTAGATTCTAAGCTGTATACAGAAGATGCCGTTTAACGCGATGGCGGTTAATGTTATCATTCTGATAATTTATTTAAGATTGTACAGAGCTCCCAAGAGTTATCTTTGCAATTTAAAGTTTTGATGCATTATATTCTAAGCTGTATACAGAAGACGCCGTTTAACGCGATTGCGGTTAATGTTATCATTCTGATATTTTATTTCAGATTGTGCATAGCTCCCAAGAATTATGTTTGCAATGTAAATTTTTAATGCATTAGTTTCTAAGCCGTAAATAGAAGACGCCGCTTAATGCGATTGCGGTTAATGTTATCATTCGGATATTTTATTTAAGGTTGTACAGAGCTCCCAAGAATTATCTTTGCAATTTAAAGTTTTTATGCATTAGATTCTAAGCTGTATACTGGAGATGCCGTTTAACGCGATTGCGGTTAATGTTATCATTCTGATATTTTATTTAAGATCTCCCAAAAATTATTTCATTTGATCAGAGCTCCCAAGAATTATTTTTGCAATTTAAAGTTTTAATGCATTAGATTCTAAAGCTGTATACATAAGACGCCGCTTAATGCGATTGCGGTTAATGTTATCATTCGGATATTTTATTTAAGGTTGTACAGAGGTCCCAAGAATTATCTTTACATTTTAGAAGTTTTAATGCATTAGATTCTAAGCCGTATATAGAAGACGCCTCTTAATGCGTTTGCGGTTAATGTTATCATTGGGATATTTTATTTCAGGTAGTGCATAGCTCCCAAGAATTATGTTTGCAATTTAAATTTTTAATGAATTAGATTCTAAGCCGTAAATAGAAGACGCCGCTTAATGCGATTGCGGTTAATGTTATCATTCGGATATTTTTTTAAGGTTGTACAGAGCTCCCAAGTTTGCAACTTAAATTTTTAATGCATTAGATTCTAAGCCGTAAATTGAAGACGCCGCTTAATGCGATTGCGGTTAATGTTAGCATCCGGATATTTTATTTAAGGTTGTACAGAGCTCCCAAGAATTATCTTTGCAATTTAAAGTTTTGACGCATTAGATTCTAAGCTGTATACAGAATTGCCGTTTAACGCGATGGCGGTTAATGTTATCATTCTGATAATTTATTTAAGATTGTACAGAGCTCCCAAGAGTTATCTTTGCAATTTAAAGTTTTGATGCATTATATTCTAAGCTGTATACAGAAGACGCCGTTTAACGCGATTGCGGTTAATGTAATCATTCTGATATTTTATTTAAGATTGTACAGAGCTCCCAAGAATTATTTTTACAATTTAAAGTTTTAATGCATTAGATTCTAAAGCTGTATACATAAGACGCCGCTTAATGCGATTGCGATTAATGTTATCATACGGATATTTTATTTAAGGTTGTACAGAGCTCCCAAGAATTATCTTTGCAATTTAAAGTTTTGATGCATTAGATTCTAAGCTGTATACAGGAGATGCCGCTTAATGCGTTTGCGGTTAATGTTATCATTCGGATATTTTATTTCAGATTGTGCATAGCTCCCAAGAATTATGTTTGCAATTTAAATTTTTAATGCATTAGATTCTAAGCCGTAAATAGAAGACGCCGCTTAATGTGATTGCGGTTAATGTTGTCATTCTGATATTTTATTTAAGATGTCCCAAGAATTATTTGATTTGATCAGAGCTCCCAAGAATTATTTTTTCAATTTAAAGTTTTAATGCATTAGATTCTAAAGCTGTATACATAAGACGCCGCTAAATGCGATTGCGGTTCATGTTATCATTCGGATTTTTTATTTAAGGTTGTACAGAGCTTCCAAGAATTATCTTTACATTTTAAAGTTTTAATGCATTAGATTCTAAGCCGTATATAGAAGACGCCGCTTAATGCGTTTGCGGTTAATGTTATCATTCGGATATTTTATTTCAGATTGTGCATAGCTCCCAAGAATTATGTTTGCAATTTAAATTTTTAATCCATTAGATTCTAAGCCGTAAATAGAAGACGCCGCTTAATGTGATTGCGGTTAATGTTATCATTCGGATATTTTATTTAAGGTTGTACAGAGCTCCCAAGTTTACAATTTAAAGTTTTAGTGCATTAGATTCTAAAGCTGTATACATAAGACGCCGCTTAATGCGATTGCGGTTAATGTTATCATTCGGATATTTTATTTAAGGTTGTACAGAGCTCCCAAGAAATTTTTTTACAATTTAAAGTTTTAATGCATTAGATTCTAAAGCTGTATACATAAGACGCCGCTTAATGCGATTGCGATTAATGTTATCATTCGGATATTTTATTTAAGGTTGTACAGAGCTCCCAAGAATTATCTTTGCAATTTAAAGTTTTGATGCATTAGATTCTAAGCTGTATACAGGAGATGCCGTTTAACGCGATTGCACTTAATGTTATCATTCTGATATTTTATTTAAGATCTCCCAAGAATTATTTCATTTGATCAGAGCTCCCAAGAATTATTTTTGCAATTTAAAGTTTTAATGCATTAGATTCTAAAGCTGTATACATAAGACGCCGCTTAATGCGATTGCGGTTCATGTTATCATTCGGATATTTTATTTAAGGTTGTACAGAGCTTCCAAGAATTATCTTTACATTTTAGAAGTTTTAATGCATTAGATTCTAAGCCGTATATAGAAGACGCCGCTTCATGCGTTTGCGGTTAATGTTATCATTGGGATATTTTATTTCAGATTGTCCATAGCTCCCAAGAATTATGTTTGCAATTTAAATTTTTAATGCATTAGATTCTAAGCCGTAAATAGAAGACGCCGCTTAATGCAATTGCCGTTCATGTTATCATTCGGATATTTTATTTAAGGTTGTACAGAGCTTCCAAGAATTATCTTTACATTTTAGAAATTTTAATGCATTAGATTCTAAGCCGTATATAGAAGACGCCGCTTAATGCGTTTGCGGTTAATGTTATCATTGGGATATTTTATTTCAGGTAGTCCATAGCTCCCAAGAATTATGTTTGCAATTTAAATTTTTAATGCATTAGATTCTAAGCCGTAAATAGAAGACGCCGCTTAATGCGATTGCGGTTAATGTTATCATTCGGATATTTTATTTAAGGTTGTACAGAGCTCCCAAGAATTATCTTTGCAATTTAAAGTTTTGACGCATTAGATTCTAAGCTGTATACAGAAGATGCCGTTTAACGCGATGGCGGTTAATGTTATCATTCTGATAATTTATTTAAGATTGTACAGAGCTCCCAAGAGTTATCTTTGCAATTTAAAGTTTTGATGCATTATATTCTAAGCTGTATACAGAAGACGCCGTTTAACGCGATTGCGGTTAATGTTATCATTCTGATATTTTATTTCAGATTGTGCATAGCTCCCAAGAATTATGTTTGCAATGTAAATTTTTAATGCATTAGATTCTAAGCCGTAAATAGAAGACGCCGCTTAATGCGATTGCGGTTAATGTTATCATTCGGATATTTTATTTAAGGTTGTACAGAGCTCCCAAGAATTATCTTTGCAATTTAAAGTTTTTATGCATTAGATTCTAAGCTGTATACTGGAGATGCCGTTTAACGCGATTGCGTTTAATGTTATCATTCTGATATTTTATTTAAGATCTCCCAAGAATTATTTCATTTGATCAGAGCTCCCAAGAATTATTTTTGCAATTTAAAGTTTTAATGCATTAGATTCTAAAGCTGTATACATAAGACGCCGCTTAATGCGATTGCGGTTAATGTTATCATTCGGATATTTTATTTAAGGTTGTACAGAGGTCCCAAGAATTATCTTTACATTTTAGAAGTTTTAATGCATTAGATTCTAAGCCGTATATAGAAGACGCCTCTTAATGCGTTTGCGGTTAATGTTATCATTGGGATATTTTATTTCAGGTAGTGCATAGCTCCCAAGAATTATGTTTGCAATTTAAATTTTTAATGAATTAGATTCTAAGCCGTAAATAGAAGACGCCGCTTAATGCGATTGCGGTTAATGTTATCATTCGGATATTTTATTTAAGGTTGTACAGAGCTCCCAAGTTTGCAACTTAAATTTTTAATGCATTAGATTCTAAGCCGTAAATTGAAGACGCCGCTTAATGCGATTGCGGTTAATGTTATCATCCGGATATTTTATTTAAGGTTGTACAGAGCTCCCAAGAATTATCTTTGCAATTTAAAGTTTTGACGCATTAGATTCTAAGCTGTATACAGAATTGCCGTTTAACGCGATGGCGGTTAATGTTATCATTCTGATAATTTATTTAAGATTGTACAGAGCTCCCAAGAGTTATCTTTGCAATTTAAAGTTTTGATGCATTATATTCTAAGCTGTATACAGAAGACGCCGTTTAACGCGATTGCGGTTAATGTAATCATTCTGATATTTTATTTAAGATTGTACAGAGCTCCCAAGAATTATTTTTACAATTTAAATTTTTAATGCATTAGATTCTAAGCCGTAAATAGAAGACGCCGCTTAATGTGATTGCGGTTAATGTTATCATTCGGATATTTTATTTAAGGTTGTACAGAGCTCCCAAGAATTATGTTTGCAATTTAAAGTTTTGACGCATTAGATTCTAAGCTGTATACAGAAGATGCCGTTTAACGCGATGGCGGTTAATGTTATCATTCTGATAATTTATTTAAGATTGTACAGAGCTCCCAAGAGTTATCTTTGCAATTTAAAGTTTTGATGCATTATATTCTAAGCTGTATACAGAAGACGCCGTTTAACGCGATTGCGGTTAATGTAATCATTCTGATATTTTATTTAAGATTGTACAGAGCTCCCAAGAATTATTTTTACAATTTAAAGTTTTAATGCATTAGATTCTAAAGCTGTATACATAAGACGCCGCTTAATGCGATTGCGATTAATGTTATCATACGGATATTTTATTTAAGGTTGTACAGAGCTCCCAAGAATTATCTTTGCAATTTAAAGTTTTGATGCATTAGATTCTAAGCTGTATACAGGAGATGCCGCTTAATGCGTTTGCGGTTAATGTTATCATTCGGATATTTTATTTCAGATTGTGCATAGCTCCCAAGAATTATGTTTGCAATTTAAATTTTTAATGCATTAGATTCTAAGCCGTAAATAGAAGACGCCGCTTAATGTGATTGCGGTTAATGTTGTCATTCTGATATTTTATTTAAGATCTCCCAAGAATTATTTCATTTGATCAGAGCTCCCAAGAATTATTTTTTCAATTTAAAGTTTTAATGCATTAGATTCTAAAGCTGTATACATAAGACGCCGCTAAATGCGATTGCGGTTCATGTTATCATTCGGATATTTTATTTAAGGTTGTACAGAGCTTCCAAGAATTATCTTTACATTTTAAAGTTTTAATGCATTAGATTCTAAGCCGTATATAGAAGACGCCGCTTAATGCGTTTGCGGTTAATGTTATCATTCGGATATTTTATTTCAGATTGTGCATAGCTCCCAAGAATTATGTTTGCAATTTAAATTTTTAATCCATTAGATTCTAAGCCGTAAATAGAAGACGCCGCTTAATGTGATTGCGGTTAATGTTATCATTCGGATATTTTATTTAAGGTTGTACAGAGCTCCCAAGTTTACAATTTAAAGTTTTAGTGCATTAGATTCTAAAGCTGTATACATAAGACGCCGCTTAATGCGATTGCGGTTAATGTTATCATTCGTATAATTTATTTAAGGTTGTACAGAGCTCCCAAGAAATTTTTTTACAATTTAAAGTTTTAATGCATTAGATTCTAAAGCTGTATACATAAGACGCCGCTTAATGCGATTGCGATTAATGTTATCATTCGGATATTTTATTTAAGGTTGTACAGAGCTCCCAAGAATTATCTTTGCAATTTAAAGTTTTGATGCATTAGATTCTAAGCTGTATACAGGAGATGCCGTTTAACGCGATTGCACTTAATGTTATCATTCTGATATTTTATTTAAGATCTCCCAAGAATTATTTCATTTGATCAGAGCTCCCAAGAATTATTTTTGCAATTTAAAGTTTTAATGCATTAGATTCTAAAGCTGTATACGTAAGACGCCGCTTAATGCGATTGCGGTTCATGTTATCATTCGGATATTTTATTTAAGGTTGTACAGAGCTTCCAAGAATTATCTTTACATTTTAGAAGTTTTAATGCATTAGATTCTAAGCCGTATATAGAAGACGCCGCTTCATGCGTTTGCGGTTAATGTTATCATTGGGATATTTTATTTCAGATTGTCCATAGCTCCCAAGAATTATGTTTGCAATTTAAATTTTTAATGCATTAGATTCTAAAGCTGTATACATAAGACGCCGCTTAATGCCATTGCGGTTCATGTTATCATTCGGATGTTTTATTTCGGAGTGTACATAGCTCCCAAGAATTATTTTTACAATTTAAAGTTTTAATGCATTAGATTCTAAATCTGTATACATAAGACGCCGCTTAATGCGATTGCGGTTCATGTTATCATTCGGATATTTTACTTAAGGTTGTACAGAGCTCCCAAGAATTATTTTTACATTTTAAAGTTTTAATGCATTAGATTCTAAGCCGTATATAGAAGACGCCGCTTAATGCGTTTGCGGTTAATGTTATCATCCGGATATTTTATTTCAGGTAGTGCATAGCTCCCACGAATTATGTTTGCAATTTAAATTTTCAATGCATTAGATTCTAAGCCGTAAATGGAAGACGCCGCTTAATGCGATTGCGGTTAATGTTATCATTCGGATATTTTTTTTAAGGTTGTACAGAGCTCCCAAGTTTGCAACTTAAATTTTTAATGCATTAGATTCTAAGCCGTAAATTGAAGACGCCGCTTAATGCGATTGCGGTTAATGTTATCATCCGGATATTTTATTTAAGGTTGTACAGAGCTCCCAAGAATTATCTTTGCAATTTAAAGTTCTGACGCATTAGATTCTAAGCTGTATACAGAATTGCCGTTTAACGCGATGGCGGTTAATGCTATCATTCTGATAATTTATTTAAGATTGTACAGAGCTCCCAAGAGTTATCTTTGCAATTTCAAATTTTGATGCATTATATTCTAAGCTGTATACAGAAGACGCCGTTTAACGCGATTGCGGTTAATGTAATCATTCTGATATTTTATTTAAGATTGTACAGAGCTCCCAAGAATTATTTTTACAATTTAAAGTTTTAATGCATTAGATTCTAAAGCTGTATACAGAAGACGCCGCTTAATGCGATTGCGATTAATGTTATCATTTATATATTTTATTTAAGGTTGTACAGAGCTCCCAAGAATTATCTTTGCAATTTAAAGTTTTGATGCATTAGATTCTAAGCTGTATACAGGAGATGCCGCTTAATGCGTTTGCGGTTAATGTTATCATTCGGATATTTTATTTCAGATTGTGCATAGCTCCCAAGAATTATGTTTGCAATTTAAATTTTTAATGCATTAGATTCTAAGCCGTAAATAGAAGACGCCGCTTAATGTGATTGCGGTTAATGTTATCATTCTGATATTTTATTTAAGATCTCCCAAGAATTATTTCATTTGATCAGAGCTCCCAAGAATTATTTTTTCAATTTAAAGTTTTAATGCATTAGATTCTAAAGCTGTATACATAAGACGCCGCTAAATGCGATTGCGGTTCATGTTATCATTCGGATATTTTATTTAAGGTTGTACAGAGCTTCCAAGAATTATTTTTACATTTTAAAGTTTTAATGCATTAGATTCTAAGCCGTATATAGAAGACGCCGCTTAATGCGTTTGCGGTTAATGTTAACATTCGGATATTTTATTTCAGATTGTGCATAGCTCCCAAGAATTATGTTTGCAATTTAAATTTTTAATGCATTACATTCTAAGCCGTAAATAGAAGACGACGCTTAATGTGATTGCGGTTAATGTTATCATTCGGATATTTTATTTAAGGTTGTACAGAGCTCCCAAGTTTACAATTTAAAGTTTTAGTGCATTAGATTCTAAAGCTGTATACATAAGACGCCGCTTAATGCGATTGCGTTTAATGTTATCATCCGGATGTTTTATTTAAGGTTGTACAGAGCTCCCAAGAATTATCTTTGCAATTTAAAGTTTTGATGCATTAGATTCTAAAGCTGTATACATAAGACGCCGCTTAATGCGATTGCGGTTCATGTTATCATTCGGATATTTTATTTAAGGTTGTACAGAGCTTCCAAGAATTATCTTTACATTTTAGAAGTTTTAATGCACTAGATTCTAAGCCGTATATAGAAGACGCCGCTTAATGCGTTTGCGGTTAATGTTATCATTGGGATATTTTATTTAAGATTGTGCATAGCTGCCAAGAATTATGTTTGCAATTTAAATTTTTAATGCATTAGATTCTAAGCCGTAAATAGAAGACGCCGCTTAATACGATTGCGGTTAATAATATCATTCGGATATTTTTTTTAAGGTTGGACAGAGCTCCCAAGTTTACAATTTAATGTTTTAGTGCATTAGATTCTAAAGCTGTATACATAAGACGCCGCTTAATGCGATTGCGGTTAATGTTATCATCCGGATATTTTATTTAAGGTTGTACAGAGCTCCCAAGAATTATCTTTGCAATTTAAAGTTTTGACGCATTAGATTCTAAGCTGTATACAGAAGATGCCGTTTAAAGCAATCGCGGTTAATGTTATCATTCTGATAATTTATTTAAGATTGTACAGAGCTCCCAAGAAATTTTTTTACAATTTAAAGTTTTAATGCATTAGATTCTAAAGCTGTATACATAAGACGCCGCTTAATGCGATTGCGATTAATGTTATCATTCGGATATTTTATTTAAGGTTGTACAGAGCTCCCAAGAATAATCTTTGCAATTTAAAGTTTTGATGCATTAGATTCTAAGCTGTATACAGGAGATGCCGTTTAACGCGATTGCACTTAATTTTATCATTCTGATATTTTATTTAAGATCTCCCAAGAATTATTTCATTTGATCAGAGCTCCCAAGAATTATTTTTGCAATTTAAAGTTTTAATGCATTAGATTCTAAAGCTGTATACATAAGACGCCGCTTAATGCGATTGCGGTTCATGTTATCATTCGGATATTTTATTTAAGGTTGTACAGAGCTTCCAAGAATTATCTTTACATTTTAGAAGTTTTAATGCATTAGATTCTAAGCCGTATATAGAAGACGCCGCTTAATGCGTTTGCGGTTAATGTTATCATCCGGATATTTTATTTAAGGTTGTACAGAGCTCCCAAGAATTATCTTTGCAATTTAAAGTTTTGACGCATTAGATTCTAAGCTGCATACAGAAGATGCCGTTTAACGCGATTGCGGTTAATGTTATCATTCTGATATTTTATTTAAGATCTCCCAAGAATTATTTCATTTGATCTGAGCTCCCAAGAATTATTTTTTCAATTTAAAGTTTTAATGCATTAGATTCTAAAGCTGTATACATAAGACGCCGCTAAATGCGATTGCGGTTCATGTTATCATTCGGATATTTTATTTAAGGTTGTACAGAGCTTCCAAGAATTATCTTTACATTTTAAAGTTTAAATGCATTAGATTCTAAGCCGTAAATAGAATACGCCGCTTAATGCGATGGCGGTTAATGTTATCATTCGGATATTTTATTTAAGGTTGTACAGAGCTCCCAAGTTTACAATTTAAAGTTTTAGTGCATTAGATTCTAAAGCTGTATACATAAGACGCCGCTTAATGCGATTGCGGTTAATGTTATCATCCGGATATTTTATTTAAGGTTGTTCAGAGCTCCCAAGAATTATCTTTGCAATTTAAAATTTTTAATGCATTAGATTCTAAAGCTGTATACATAAGACGCAGCTTAATGCGATTGCGGTTCATGTTATCATTCGGATATTTTATTTCGGAGTGTACATAGCTCCCAAGAATTATTTTTACAATTTAAAGTTTTAATGCATTAGATTCTAAATCTGTATACATAAGACGCCGCTTAATGCGATTGCGGTTCATGTTATCATTCGGATATTTTACTTAAGGTTGTACAGAGCTCCCAAGAATTATCTTTACATTTTAAAGTTTTAATGCATTAGATTCTAAGCCGTATATAGAAGACGCCGCTTAATGCGTTTGCGATTAATGTTATCATTCGGTATTTTATTTCAGATTGTACATAGCTCCCAAGAATTATTTTTACAATTTAGAGTTTTAATGCATTAGATTCTAAAGCTGCATACATAACACGCCGCTTAATGCGATTGCGGTTAATATTATCATTCGGATATTTTATTTAAGGTTAAACAGAGCTCCCAAGAATTATCTTTACATTTTAAAGTTTTAATGCATTAGATTCTAAGCCGTATATAGAAGACGCCGCTTAATGCGTTTGCGGTTAATGTTATCATTCGGATATTTTATTTCAGATTGTGCATAGCTCCCAAGAATTATGTTTACAATTTAAAGTTTTAATGCATTAGATTCTAAAGCTGTATACATAAGACGCTGCTTAATGCGATTGCGGTTAATATTATCATTCGGATATTTTATTTAAGGTTGTACAGAGCTCCCAAGAATTATCTTTGCAATTTAAAGTTTTGATGCATTAGATTCTAAGCTGTATACAGAAGACGCCGCTTAATGCGATTGCGGTTAATGTTATCATTCGGATATTTTATTTAAGGTTGTACAGAGCTTCCGAGAATTATCTTTACATTTTAAAGTTTTGATGCATTAGATTCTAAACTGTACACAGGAGATGCCGTTTAACGCGATTGCAATTAATATTATCATTCTGATATTTTATTTAAGATCTCCCAAGAATTATTTCATTTGATCAGAGCTCCCAAGAATTATTTTTGCAATTTAAAGTTTTAATGCATTAGATTCTAAGCTGTAAATAGAAGACGCCGCTTAATGCGATTGCGGTTCATGTTATCATTCGGATATTTTATTTAAGGTTGTACAGAGCTTCCAAGAATTATCTTTACATTTAAAGATTTAATGCATTAGATTCTAAGCCGTATATAGAAGACGCCGCTTCATGTGTTTGCGGTTAATGTTATCATTGGGATATTTTATTTCAGATTGTCCATAGCTCCCAAGAATTATGTTTGCAATTTAAATTTTTAATGCATTAGATTCTAAGCCGTAAATAGAAGACGCCGCTTAATGCGATTGCGGTTAATGTTATCATTTTTATATTTTTTTAAGGTTGTACAGAGCTCCCAAGTTTACAATTTAAAGTTTAATGCATTAGATTCTAAAGCTGTATACATAAGACGCCGCTTAATGCGATTGCGGTTAATGTTATCATCCGGATATTTTATTTAAGGTTGTACAGAGCTCCCAAGAATTATCTTTGCAATTTAAAGTTTTGACGCATTAGATTCTAAGCTGTATACAGAAGATGCCGTTTAACGCGATGGCGGTTAATGTTATCATTCGGATAATTTATTTAAGATTGTACAGAGCTCCCAAGAGTTATCTTTGCAATTTAAAGTTTTGATGCATTATATTCTAAGCTGTATACAGAAGACGCCGTTTAACGCAATTGCGGTTAATGTTATCATTCTGATATTTTATTTAAGATTGTACAGAACTCCCAAGAATTATTTTTACAATTTAAAGTTTTAATGCATTAGATTATAAAGCTGTATACATAAGACGCCGCTTAATGCGATTGCGATTAATCTTATCATTCGGATATTTTATTTAAGGTTGTACAGAGCTCCCAAGAATTATCTTTGCAATTTAAAGTTTTGATGCATTAGATTCTAAGCTGTATACAGGAGATGCCGTTTAACGCGATTGCGGTTAATGTTATCATTCTGATATTTTATTTAAGGTCTCTCAAGAATTATTTCATTTGATCAGAGCTCCCAAGAATTATTTTTTCAATTTAAAGTTTTAATGCATTAGATTCTAAAGCTGTATACATAAGACGCCGCTAAATGCGATTGCTGTTCATGTTATCATTCGGATATTTTATTTAAGGTTGTACAGAGCTTCCAAGAATTATCTTTACATTTTAAAGTTTAAATGCATTAGATTCTAAGCCGTAAATAGAAGACGCCGCTTAATGCGATGGCGGTTAATGTTATCATTCGGATATTTTATTTAAGGTTGTACAGAGCTCCCAAGTTTACAATTTAAAGTTTTAGTGCATTAGATTCTAAAGCTGTATACATAAGACGCCGCTTAATGCGATTGCGGTTAAAGTTATCATCCGGATATTTTATTTAAGGTTGTTCAGAGCTCCCAAGAATTATCTTTGCAATTTAAAATTTTTAATGCATTAGATTCTAAAGCTGTATACATAAGACGCAGCTTAATGCGATTGCGGTTCATGTTATCATTCGGATATTTTATTTCGGAGTGTACATAGCTCCCAAGAATTATTTTTACAATTTAAAGTTTTAATGCATTAGATTCTAAATCTGTATACATAAGACGCCGCTTAATGCGATTGCGGTTCATGTTATCATTCGGATATTTTACTTAAGGTTGTACAGAGCTCCCAAGAATTATCTTTACATTTTAAAGTTTTAATGCATTAGATTCTAAGCCGTATATAGAAGACGCCGCTTAATGCGTTTGCGATTAATGTTATCATTCGGTATTTTATTTCAGATTGTACATAGCTCCCAAGAATTATTTTTACAATTTAAAGTTTTAATGCATTAGATTCTAAAGCTGTATACATAAGACGCCGCTTAATGCGATTGCGGTTAATATTATCATTCGGATATTTTATTTAAGGTTGTACAGAGCTCCCAAGAATTATCTTTACATTTTAAAGTTTTAATGCATTAGATTCTAAGCCGTATATAGAAGACGCCGCTTAATGCGTTTGCGGTTAATGTTATCATTCGGATATTTTATTTCAGATTGTGCATAGCTCCCAAGAATTATGTTTGCAATTTAAATTTTTAATGCATTAGATTCTAAGCCGTAAATAGAAGACTCCGCTTAATGCGATGGCGGTTAATGTTATCATTCGGATATTTTATTTAAGGTTGTACAGAGCTCCCAAGTTTACAATTTAAAGTTTTAGTGCATTAGATTCTAAAGCTGTATACATAAGACGCCGCTTAATGCGATTGCGGTTAATGTTATCATCCGGATATTTTATTTAAGGTTGTTCAGAGCTCCCAAGAATTATCTTTGCAATTTAAAATTTTTAATGCATTAGATTCTAAAGCTGTATACATAAGACGCAGCTTAATGCGATTGCGGTTTATGTTATCATTCGGATATTTTATTTCGGATTGTACAGAGCTCCCAAGAAATATCTTTACATTTTAAAGTTTTAATGCATTAGATTCTAAGCCGTATATAGAAGACGCCGCTTAATGCGTTTGCGATTAATGTTATCATTCGGATATTTTATTTAAGGTTGTACATAGCTCCCAAGAATTATTTTTACAATTTAAAGTTTTAATGCATTAGATTCTAAAGCTGTATACATAAGACGCCGCTTAATGCGATTGCGGTTAATATTATCATTCGGATATTTTATTTAAGGTTGTACAGAGCTCCCAAGAATTATCTTTGCAATTTAAAGTTTTGATGCATTAGATTCTAAGCTGTATACAGGAGATGCCGTTTAACGCGATTGCACTTAATGTTATCATTGTGATATTTTATTTAAGATCTCCCAAGAATTATTTCATTTGATCAGAGCTCCCAAGAATTATTTTTGCAATTTAAAGTTTTAATGCATTAGATTCTAAAGCTGTATACATAAGACGCCGCTTAATGCGATTGCGGTTCATGTTATCATTCGGATATTTTATTTAAGGTTGTACAGAGCTTCCCAGAATTATCTTTACATTTTAGAAGTTTTAATGCATTAGATTCTAAGCCGTATATAGAAGACGCCGCTTCATGCGTTTGCGGTTAATGTTATCATTGGGATATTTTATTTCAGATTGTCCATAGCTCCCAAGAATTATGTTTGCAATTTAAATTTTTAATGCATTAGATTCTAAGCCGTAAATAGATACGCCGCTTAATGCGATTGCGGTTAATGTTATCATTCTTATATTTTTTTTAAGGTTGTACAGAGCTCCCGAGTTTACAATTTAAAGTTTAATGCATTAAATTCTAAAGCTGTATACATAAGACGCCGCTTAATGCGATTGCGGTTAATGTTATCATCCGGATATTTTATTTAAGGTTGTACAGAGCTCCCAAGAATTTTCTTTGCAATTTAAAGTTTTGACGCATTAGATTCTAAGCTCTATACAGAAGATGCCGTTTAACGCGATGGCGGTTAATGTTATCATTCGGATAATTTATTTAAGATTGTACAGAGCTCCCAAGAGTTATCTTTGCAATTTAAAGTTTTGATGCATTATATTCTAAGCTGTATACAGAAGACGCCGTTTAACGCAATTGCGGTTAATGTTATCATTCTGATATTTTATTTAAGATTGTACAGAACTCCCAAGAATTATTTTTACAATTTAAAGTTTTAATGCATTAGATTCTAAAGCTGTATACATAAGACGCCGCTTAATGCAATTGCGGTTCATGTTATCATTCGGATATTTTATTTAAGATCTCCCAAGAATTATTTCATTTGATCAGAGCTCCCAAGAATTATTTTTTCAATTTAAAGTTTTAATGCATTAGATTCTAAAGCTGTATACATAAGACGCCGCTAAATGCGATTGCTGTTCATGTTATCATTCGGATATTTTATTTAAGGTTGTACAGAGCTTCCAAGAATTATCTTTACATTTTAAAGTTTAAATGCATTAGATTCTAAGCCGTAAATAGAAGACGCCGCTTAATGCGATGGCGGTTAATGTTATCATTCGGATATTTTATTTAAGGTTGTACAGAGCTCCCAAGTTTACAATTTAAAGTTTTAGTGCATTAGATTCTAAAGCTGTATACATAAGACGCAGCTTAATGCGATTGCGGTTAATGTTATCATCCGGATATTTTATTTAAGGTTGTTCAGAGCTCCCAAGAATTATCTTTGCAATTTAAAATTTTTAATGCATTAGATTCTAAAGCTGTATACATAAGACGCAGCTTAATGCGATTGCGGTTCATGTTATCATTCGGATATTTTATTTCGGAGTGTACATAGCTCCCAAGAATTATTTTTACAATTTAAAGTTTTAATGCATTAGATTCTAAATCTGTATACATAAGACGCCGCTTAATGCGATTGCGGTTCATGTTATCATTCGGTATTTTATTCCAGATTGTACATAGCTCCCAAGAATTATGTTTGCAATTTAAATTTTTAATGCATTAAATTCTAAGCCGTAAATAGAAGACGCCGCTTAATGCGTTTGCGATTAATGTTATCATTCGGATATTTTACTTAAGGTTGTACAGAGCTCCCAAGAATTATCTTTACATTTTAAAGTTTTAATGCATTAGATTCTAAATCTGTATACATAAGACGCCGCTTAATGCGATTGCGGTTCATGTTATCATTCGGTATTTTATTTCAGATTGTACATAGCTCCCAAGAATTATGTTTGCAATTTAAATTTTTAATGCATTAAATTCTAAGCCGTAAATAGAAGACGCCGCTTAATGCGTTTGCGATTAATGTTATCATTCGGATATTTTACTTAAGGTTGTACAGAGCTCCCAAGAATTATCTTTACATTTTAAAGTTTTAATGCATTAGATTCTAAGCCGTATATAGAAGACGCCGCTTAGTGCGTTTGCGATTAATGTTATCATTCGGATATTTTATTTCAGATTGTGCATA
Source organism: Stegodyphus dumicola (assembly GCF_044657685.1). NCBI lineage: Eukaryota > Metazoa > Arthropoda > Arachnida > Araneae > Eresidae > Stegodyphus > Stegodyphus dumicola. The sequence goes on from NC_140770.1 coordinate 159,312,925, forward strand.
GCTCCCAAGAATTATGTTTGCAATTTAAATTTTAATTGCATTAGATTCTAAGCTGTAAATAGAAGACGCCGCTTAATGCGATTGCGGTTAATGTTATCATTCGGATATTTTATTTAAGGTTGTACATAGCTCCCAAGAATTATTTTTACAATTTAAAGTTTTAATGCATTAGATTCTAAAGCTGTATACATAAGACGCCGCTTAATGCGATTGCGGTTAATATTATCATTCGGATATTTTATTTAAGGTTGTACAGAGCTCCCAAGAATTATCTTTGCAATTTAAAGTTTTGATGCATTAGATTCTAAGCTGTATACAGGAGATGCCGTTTAACGCGATTGCACTTAATGTTATCATTGTGATATTTTATTTAAGATCTCCCAAGAATTATTTCATTTGATCAGAGCTCCCAAGAATTATTTTTGCAATTTAAAGTTTTAATGCATTAGATTCTAAAGCTGTATACATAAGACGCCGCTTAATGCGATTGCGGTTCATGTTATCATTCGGATATTTTATTTAAGGTTGTACAGAGCTTCCCAGAATTATCTTTACATTTTAGAAGTTTTAATGCATTAGATTCTAAGCCGTATATAGAAGACGCCGCTTCATGCGTTTGCGGTTAATGTTATCATTGGGATATTTTATTTCAGATTGTCCATAGCTCCCAAGAATTATGTTTGCAATTTAAATTTTTAATGCATTAGATTCTAAGCCGTAAATAGAAGACGCCGCTTAATGCGATTGCGGTTAATGTTATCATTCTTATATATTTTTTAAGGTTGTACAGAGCTCCCGAGTTTACAATTTAAAGTTTAATGCATTAAATTCTAAAGCTGTATACATAAGACACCGCTTAATGCGATTGCGGTTAATGTTATCATCCGGATATTTTATTTAAGGTTGTACAGAGCTCCCAAGAATTTTCTTTGCAATTTAAAGTTTTGACGCATTAGATTCTAAGCTCTATACAGAAGATGCCGTTTAACGCGATGGCGGTTAATGTTATCATTCGGATAATTTATTTAAGATTGTACAGAGCTCCCAAGAGTTATCTTTGCAATTTAAAGTTTTGATGCATTATATTCTAAGCTGTATACAGAAGACGCCGTTTAACGCAATTGCGGTTAATGTTATCATTCTGATATTTTATTTAAGATTGTACAGAACTCCCAAGAATTATTTTTACAATTTAAAGTTTTAATGCATTAGATTCTAAAGCTGTATACATAAGACGCCGCTTAATGCAATTGCGGTTCATGTTATCATTCGGATATTTTATTTAAGATCTCCCAAGAATTATTTCATTTGATCAGAGCTCCCAAGAATTATTTTTTCAATTTAAAGTTTTAATGCATTAGATTCTAAAGCTGTATACATAAGACGCCGCTAAATGCGATTGCTGTTCATGTTATCATTCGGATATTTTATTTAAGGTTGTACAGAGCTTCCAAGAATTATCTTTACATTTTAAAGTTTAAATGCATTAGATTCTAAGCCGTAAATAGAAGACGCCGCTTAATGCGATGGCGGTTAATGTTATCATTCGGATATTTTATTTAAGGTTGTACAGAGCTCCCAAGTTTCCAATTTAAAGTTTTAGTGCATTAGATTCTAAAGCTGTATACATAAGACGCCACTTAATGCGATTGCGGTTAATGTTATCATCCGGATATTTTATTTAAGGTTGTTCAGAGCTCCCAAGAATTATCTTTGCAATTTAAAATTTTTAATGCATTAGATTCTAAAGCTGTATACATAAGACGCAGCTTAATGCGATTGCGGTTCATGTTATCATTCGGATATTTTATTTCGGAGTGTACATAGCTCCCAAGAATTATTTTTACAATTTAAAGTTTTAATGCATTAGATTCTAAATCTGTATACATAAGACGCCGCTTAATGCGATTGCGGTTCATGTTATCATTCGGTATTTTATTTCAGATTGTACATAGCTCCCAAGAATTATGTTTGCAATTTAAATTTTTAATGCATTAAATTCTAAGCCGTAAATAGAAGACGCCGCTTAATGCGTTTGCGATTAATGTTATCATTCGGATATTTTACTTAAGGTTGTACAGAGCTCCCAAGAATTATCTTTACATTTTAAAGTTTTAATGCATTAGATTCTAAATCTGTATACATAAGACGCCGCTTAATGCGATTGCGGTTCATGTTATCATTCGATATTTTATTTCAGATTGTACATAGCTCCCAAGAATTATGTTTGCAATTTAAATTTTTAATGCATTAAATTCTAAGCCGTAAATAGAAGACGCCGCTTAATGCGTTTGCGATTAATGTTATCATTCGGATATTTTACTTAAGGTTGTACAGAGCTCCCAAGAATTATCTTTACATTTTAAAGTTTTAATGCATTAGATTCTAAGCCGTATATAGAAGACGCCGCTTAATGCGTTTGCGATTAATGTTATCATTCGGTATTTTATTTCAGATTGTACATAGCTCCCAAGAATTATGTTTGCAATTTAAATTTTTAATGCATTAGATTCTAAGCCGTAAATACAAGACGCCGCTTAATGCGTTTGCGATTAATGTTATCATTCGGATATTTTATTGAAGGTTGTACATAGCTCCCAAGAATTATTTTTACAATTTAAAGTTTTAATGCATTAGATTCTAAAGCTGTATACATAAGACGCCGCTTAATGCGATTGCGGTTAATATTATCATTCGGATATTTTATTTAAGATTGTACAGAGCTCCCAAGAATTATCTTTGCAATTTAAAGTTTTGATGCATTAGATTTTAAGCTGTATACAGAAGACGCCGTTTAACGCGATTGCGGTTAATGTTATCATTCTGATAATTTATTTAAGATTGTACAGAGCTCCCAAGAGTTATCTTTGGAATTTAAAGTTTTGATGCATTAGATTCTAAGCTGTATACATAAAACGCAGCTTAATGCGATTGCGGTTCATGTTATCATTCGGATATTTTATTTCGGATTGTATAGAGCTCCCAAGAATTATCTTTACATTTTAAAGTTTTAATGCATTAGATTCTAAGCCGTATATAGAAGACGCCGCTTAGTGCGTTTGCGATTAATGTTATCATTCGGATATTTTATTTCAGATTGTGCATAGCTCCCAAGAATTATGTTTGCAATTTAAATTTTAATTGCATTAGATTCTAAGCTGTAAATAGAAGACGCCGCTTAATGCGATTGCGGTTAATGTTATCATTCGGATATTTTATTTAAGGTTGTACAGAGCTCCCAAGAATTATCTTTGCAATTTAAAGTTTTGATGCATTAGATTCTAAACTGTACACAGGAGATGCCGTTTAACGCGATTGCGGTTAATATTATCATTCTGATATTTTATTTAAGATCTCCCAAGAATTATTTCATTTGATCAGAGCTCCCAAGAATTTTTTTTGCAATTTAAAGTTTTAATGCATTAGATTCTAAGCTGTAAATAGAAGACGCCGTTTAATGCGATTGCGGTTCATGTTATCATTCGGATATTTTATTTAAGGTTGTACAGAGCTTCCAAGAATTATCTTTACATTTAAAGATTTAATGCATTAGATTCTAAGCCGTATATAGAAGACGCCGCTTAATGCGTTTGCGGTTAATGTTATCATTCGGATATTTTATTTCAGATTGTGCATAGCTCCCAAGAATTATGTTTGCAATTTAAATTTTTAATGCATTAGATTCTAAGCCGTAAATAGAAGACGCTGCTTAATGCGATTGCTGTTAATGTTATCATTCGGATATTTTATTTAAGGTTGTACAGAGCACCCAAGAATTATCTTTACATTTTAAAGTTTTAATGCATTAGATTCTAAGCTGTAAATAGAAGACGCCGCTTAATGCGTTTGCGATTAATGTTATCATGCGGTATTTTATTTCAGATTGTACATAGCTCCCAAGAATTATGTTTGCAATTTAAATTTTTAATGCATTAGATTCTAAGCCGTAAATACAAGACGCCGCTTAATGCGTTTGCGATTAATGTTATCATTCGGATATTTTATTTAAGGTTGTACATAGCTCCCAAGAATTATTTTTACAATTTAAAGTTTTAATGCATTAGATTCTAAAGCTGTATACATAAGACGCCGCTTAATGCGATTGCGGTTAATATTATCATTCGGATATTTTATTTAAGATTGTACAGAGCTCCCAAGAATTATCTTTGCAATTTAAAGTTTTGATGCATTAGATACTAAGCTGTATACAGAAGACGCCGTTTAACGCGATTGCGGTTAATGTTATCATTCTGATAATTTATTTAAGATTGTACAGAGCTCCCAAGAGTTATCTTTGGAATTTAAAGTTTTGATGCATTAGATTCTAAGCTGTATACATAAAACGCAGCTTAATGCGATTGCGGTTCATGTTATCATTCGGATATTTTATTTCGGATTGTATAGAGCTCCCAAGAATTATCTTTACATTTTAAAGTTTTAATGCATTAGATTCTAAGCCGTATATAGAAGACGCCGCTTAGTGCGTTTGCGATTAATGTTATCATTCGGATATTTTATTTCAGATTGAGCATAGCTCCCAAGAATTATGTTTGCAATTTAAATTTTAATTGCATTAGATTCTAAGCTGTAAATAGAAGACGCCGCTTAATGCGATTGCGGTTAATGTTATCATTCGGATATTTTATTTAAGGTTGTACAGAGCTCCCAAGAATTATCTTTGCAATTTAAAGTTTTGATGCATTAGATTCTAAACTGTACACAGGAGATGCCGTTTAACGCGATTGCGGTTAATATTATCATTCTGATATTTTATTTAAGATCTCCCAAGAATTATTTCATTTGATCAGAGCTCCCAAGAAGTATTTTTGCAATTTAAAGTTTTAATGCATTAGATTCTAAGCTGTAAATAGAAGACGCCGCTTAATGCGATTGCGGTTCATGTTATCATTCGGATATTTTATTTAAGGTTGTACAGAGCTCCCAAGAATTATCTTTGCAATTTAAAGTTTTGATGCATTAGATTCTAAGCTGTATACAGAAGATGCCGTTTAACGCGATTGCGGTTAATGTTATCATTCTGATAATTTATTTAAGATTGTACAGAGCTCCCAAGAGTTATCTTTGGAATTTAAAGTTTTGATGCATTAGATTCTAAGATGTATACATAAAACGCAGCTTAATGCGATTGCGGTTCATGTTATCATTCGGATATTTTATTTCGGATTGTACAGAGCTCCCAAGAATTATCTTTACATTTTAAAGTTTTAATGCATTAGATTCTAAGCCGTATATAGAAGACGCCGCTTAGTGCGTTTGCGATTAATGTTATCATTCGGATATTTTATTTCAGATTGTGCATAGCTCCCAAGAATTATGTTTGCAATTTAAATTTTTAATGCATTAGATTCTAAGCCGTAAATAGAAGACTCCGCTTAATGCGATGGCGGTTAATGTTATCATTCGGATATTTTATTTAAGGTTGTACAGAGCTCCCAAGTTTACAATTTAAAGTTTTAGTGCATTAGATTCTAAAGCTGTATACATAAGACGCCGCTTAATGCGATTGCGGTTAATGTTATCATCCGGATATTTTATTTAAGGTTGTTCAGAGCTCCCAAGAATTATCTTTGCAATTTAAAATTTTTAATGCATTAGATTCTAAAGCTGTATACATAAGACGCAGCTTAATGCGATTGCGGTTTATGTTATCATTCGGATATTTTATTTCGGATTGTACAGAGTTCCCAAGAAATATCTTTACATTTTAAAGTTTTAATGCATTAGATTCTAAGCCGTATATAGAAGACGCCGCTTAATGCGTTTGCGATTAATGTTATCATTCGGATATTTTATTTAAGGTTGTACATAGCTCCCAAGAATTATTTTTACAATTTAAAGTTTTAATGCATTAGATTCTAAAGCTGTATACATAAGACGCCGCTTAATGCGATTGCGGTTAATATTATCATTCGGATATTTTATTTAAGGTTGTACAGAGCTCCCAAGAATTATCTTTGCAATTTAAAGTTTTGATGCATTAGATTCTAAGCTGTATACAGGAGATGCCGTTTAACGCGATTGCACTTAATGTTATCATTGTGATATTTTATTTAAGATCTCCCAAGAATTATTTCATTTGATCAGAGCTCCCAAGAATTATTTTTGCAATTTAAAGTTTTAATGCATTAGATTCTAAAGCTGTATACATAAGACGCCGCTTAATGCGATTGCGGTTCATGTTATCATTCGGATATTTTATTTAAGGTTGTACAGAGCTTCCCAGAATTATCTTTACATTTTAGAAGTTTTAATGCATTAGATTCTAAGCCGTATATAGAAGACGCCGCTTCATGCGTTTGCGGTTAATGTTATCATTGGGATATTTTATTTCAGATTGTCCATAGCTCCCAAGAATTATGTTTGCAATTTAAATTTTTAATGCATTAGATTCTAAGCCGTAAATAGATACGCCGCTTAATGCGATTGCGGTTAATGTTATCATTCTTATATTTTTTTTAAGGTTGTACAGAGCTCCCGAGTTTACAATTTAAAGTTTAATGCATTAAATTCTAAAGCTGTATACATAAGACGCCGCTTAATGCGATTGCGGTTAATGTTATCATCCGGATATTTTATTTAAGGTTGTACAGAGCTCCCAAGAATTTTCTTTGCAATTTAAAGTTTTGACGCATTAGATTCTAAGCTCTATACAGAAGATGCCGTTTAACGCGATGGCGGTTAATGTTATCATTCGGATAATTTATTTAAGATTGTACAGAGCTCCCAAGAGTTATCTTTGCAATTTAAAGTTTTGATGCATTATATTCTAAGCTGTATACAGAAGACGCCGTTTAACGCAATTGCGGTTAATGTTATCATTCTGATATTTTATTTAAGATTGTACAGAACTCCCAAGAATTATTTTTACAATTTAAAGTTTTAATGCATTAGATTCTAAAGCTGTATACATAAGACGCCGCTTAATGCAATTGCGGTTCATGTTATCATTCGGATATTTTATTTAAGATCTCCCAAGAATTATTTCATTTGATCAGAGCTCCCAAGAATTATTTTTTCAATTTAAAGTTTTAATGCATTAGATTCTAAAGCTGTATACATAAGACGCCGCTAAATGCGATTGCTGTTCATGTTATCATTCGGATATTTTATTTAAGGTTGTACAGAGCTTCCAAGAATTATCTTTACATTTTAAAGTTTAAATGCATTAGATTCTAAGCCGTAAATAGAAGACGCCGCTTAATGCGATGGCGGTTAATGTTATCATTCGGATATTTTATTTAAGTTTGTACAGAGCTCCCAAGTTTACAATTTAAAGTTTTAGTGCATTAGATTCTAAAGCTGTATACATAAGACGCCGCTTAATGCGATTGCGGTTAATGTTATCATCCGGATATTTTATTTAAGGTTGTTCAGAGCTCCCAAGAATTATCTTTGCAATTTAAAATTTTTAATGCATTAGATTCTAAAGCTGTATACATAAGACGCAGCTTAATGCGATTGCGGTTCATGTTATCATTCGGATATTTTATTTCGGAGTGTACATAGCTCCCAAGAATTATTTTTACAATTTAAAGTTTTAATGCATTAGATTCTAAATCTGTATACATAAGACGCCGCTTAATGCGATTGCGGTTCATGTTATCATTCGGTATTTTATTTCAGATTGTACATAGCTCCCAAGAATTATGTTTGCAATTTAAATTTTTAATGCATTAAATTCTAAGCCGTAAATAGAAGACGCCGCTTAATGCGTTTGCGATTAATGTTATCATTCGGATATTTTACTTAAGGTTGTACAGAGCTCCCAAGAATTATCTTTACATTTTAAAGTTTTAATGCATTAGATTCTAAATCTGTATACATAAGACGCCGCTTAATGCGATTGCGGTTCATGTTATCATTCGGTATTTTATTTCAGATTGTACATAGCTCCCAAGAATTGTGTTTGCAATTTAAATTTTTAATGCATTAAATTCTAAGCCGTAAATAGAAGACGCCGCTTAATGCGTTTGCGATTAATGTTATCATTCGGATATTTTACTTAAGGTTGTACAGAGCTCCCAAGAATTATCTTTACATTTTAAAGTTTTAATGCATTAGATTCTAAGCCGTATATAGAAGACGCCGCTTAGTGCGTTTGCGATTAATGTTATCATTCGGATATTTTATTTCAGATTGTGCATAGCTCCCAAGAATTATGTTTGCAATTTAAATTTTAATTGCATTAGATTCTAAGCTGTAAATAGAAGACGCCGCTTAATGCGATTGCGGTTAATGTTATCATTCGGATATTTTATTTAAGGTTGTACATAGCTCCCAAGAAGTATTTTTACAATTTAAAGTTTTAATGCATTAGATTCTAAAGCTGTATACATAAGACGCCGCTTAATGCGATTGCGGTTAATATTATCATTCGGATATTTTATTTAAGGTTGTACAGAGCTCCCAAGAATTATCTTTGCAATTTAAAGTTTTGATGCATTAGATTCTAAGCTGTATACAGGAGATGCCGTTTAACGCGATTGCACTTAATGTTATCATTGTGATATTTTATTTAAGATCTCCCAAGAATTATTTCATTTGATCAGAGCTCCCAAGAATTATTTTTGCAATTTAAAGTTTTAATGCATTAGATTCTAAAGCTGTATACATAAGACGCCGCTTAATGCGATTGCGGTTCATGTTATCATTCGGATATTTTATTTAAGGTTGTACAGAGCTTCCCAGAATTATCTTTACATTTTAGAAGTTTTAATGCATTAGATTCTAAGCCGTATATAGAAGACGCCGCTTCATGCGTTTGCGGTTAATGTTATCATTGGGATATTTTATTTCAGATTGTCCATAGCTCCCAAGAATTATGTTTGCAATTTAAATTTTTAATGCATTAGATTCTAAGCCGTAAATAGAAGACGCCGCTTAATGCGATTGCGGTTAATGTTATCATTCTTATATTTTTTTTAAGGTTGTACAGAGCTCCCGAGTTTACAATTTAAAGTTTAATGCATTAAATTCTAAAGCTGTATACATAAGACACCGCTTAATGCGATTGCGGTTAATGTTATCATCCGTATATTTTATTTAAGGTTGTACAGAGCTCCCAAGAATTTTCTTTGCAATTTAAAGTTTTGACGCATTAGATTCTAAGCTCTATACAGAAGATGCCGTTTAACGCGATGGCGGTTAATGTTATCATTCGGATAATTTATTTAAGATTGTACAGAGCTCCCAAGAGTTATCTTTGCAATTTAAAGTTTTGATGCATTATATTCTAAGCTGTATACAGAAGACGCCGTTTAACGCAATTGCGGTTAATGTTATCATTCTGATATTTTATTTAAGATTGTACAGAACTCCCAAGAATTATTTTTACAATTTAAAGTTTTAATGCATTAGATTCTAAAGCTGTATACATAAGACGCCGCTTAATGCAATTGCGGTTCATGTTATCATTCGGATATTTTATTTAAGATCTCCCAAGAATTATTTCATTTGATCAGAGCTCCCAAGAATTATTTTTTCAATTTAAAGTTTTAATGCATTAGATTCTAAAGCTGTATACATAAGACGCCGCTAAATGCGATTGCTGTTCATGTTATCATTCGGATATTTTATTTAAGGTTGTACAGAGCTTCCAAGAATTATCTTTACATTTTAAAGTTTAAATGCATTAGATTCTAAGCCGTAAATAGAAGACGCCGCTTAATGCGATGGCGGTTAATGTTATCATTCGGATATTTTATTTAAGGTTGTACAGAGCTCCCAAGTTTACAATTTAAAGTTTTAGTGCATTAGATTCTAAAGCTGTATACATAAGACGCCGCTTAATACGATTGCGGTTAATGTTATCATCCGGATATTTTATTTAAGGTTGTTCAGAGCTCCCAAGAATTATCTTTGCAATTTAAAATTTTTAATGCATTAGATTCTAAAGCTGTATACATAAGACGCAGCTTAATGCGATTGCGGTTCATGTTATCATTCGGATATTTTATTTCGGAGTGTACATAGCTCCCAAGAATTATTTTTACAATTTAAAGTTTTAATGCATTAGATTCTAAATCTGTATACATAAGACGCCGCTTAATGCGATTGCGGTTCATGTTATCATTCGGTATTTTATTTCAGATTGTACATAGCTCCCAAGAATTATGTTTGCAATTTAAATTTTTAATGCATTAAATTCTAAGCCGTAAATAGAAGACGCCGCTTAATGCGTTTGCGATTAATGTTATCATTCGGATATTTTACTTAAGGTTGTACAGAGCTCCCAAGAATTATCTTTACATTTTAAAGTTTTAATGCATTAGATTCTAAATCTGTATACATAAGACGCCGCTTAATGCGATTGCGGTTCATGTTATCATTCGATATTTTATTTCAGATTGTACATAGCTCCCAAGAATTATGTTTGCAATTTAAATTTTTAATGCATTAAATTCTAAGCCGTAAATAGAAGACGCCGCTTAATGCGTTTGCGATTAATGTTATCATTCGGATATTTTACTTAAGGTTGTACAGAGCTCCCAAGAATTATCTTTACATTTTAAAGTTTTAATGCATTAGATTCTAAGCCGTATATAGAAGACGCCGCTTAATGCGTTTGCGATTAATGTTATCATTCGGTATTTTATTTCAGATTGTACATAGCTCCCAAGAATTCTGTTTGCAATTTAAATTTTTAATGCATTAGATTCTAAGCCGTAAATACAAGACGCCGCTTAATGCGTTTGCGATTAATGTTATCATTCGGATATTTTATTTAAGGTTGTACATAGCTCCCAAGAATTATTTTTACAATTTAAAGTTTTAATGCATTAGATTCTAAAGCTGTATACATAAGACGCCGCTTAATGCGATTGCGGTTAATATTATCATTCGGATATTTTATTTAAGATTGTACAGAGCTCCCAAGAATTATCTTTGCAATTTAAAGTTTTGATGCATTAGATTTTAAGCTGTATACAGAAGACGCCGTTTAACGCGATTGCGGTTAATGTTATCATTCTGATAATTTATTTAAGATTGTACAGAGCTCCCAAGAGTTATCTTTGGAATTTAAAGTTTTGATGCATTAGATTCTAAGCTGTATACATAAAACGCAGCTTAATGCGATTGCGGTTCATGTTATCATTCGGATATTTTATTTCGGATTGTATAGAGCTCCCAAGAATTATCTTTACATTTTAAAGTTTTAATGCATTAGATTCTAAGCCGTATATAGAAGACGCCGCTTAGTGCGTTTGCGATTAATGTTATCATTCGGATATTTTATTTCAGATTGTGCATAGCTCCCAAGAATTATGTTTGCAATTTAAATTTTAATTGCATTAGATTCTAAGCTGTAAATAGAAGACGCCGCTTAATGCGATTGCGGTTAATGTTATCATTCGGATATTTTATTTAAGGTTGTACAGAGCTCCCAAGAATTATCTTTGCAATTTAAAGTTTTGATGCATTAGATTCTAAACTGTACACAGGAGATGCCGTTTAACGCGATTGCGGTTAATATTATCATTCTGATATTTTATTTAAGATCTCCCAAGAATTATTTCATTTGATCAGAGCTCCCAAGAATTATTTTTGCAATTTAAAGTTTTAATGCATTAGATTCTAAGCTGTAAATAGAAGACGCCGTTTAATGCGATTGCGGTTCATGTTATCATTCGGATATTTTATTTAAGGTTGTACAGAGCTTCCAAGAATTATCTTTACATTTAAAGATTTAATGCATTAGATTCTAAGCCGTATATAGAAGACGCCGCTTAATGCGTTTGCGGTTAATGTTATCATTCGGATATTTTATTTCAGATTGTGCATAGCTCCCAAGAATTATGTTTGCAATTTAAATTTTTAATGCATTAGATTCTAAGCCGTAAATAGAAGACGCTGCTTAATGCGATTGCTGTTAATGTTATCATTCGGATATTTTATTTAAGGTTGTACAGAGCACCCAAGAATTATCTTTACATTTTAAAGTTTTAATGCATTAGATTCTAAGCTGTAAATAGAAGACGCCGCTTAATGCGTTTGCGATTAATGTTATCATGCGGTATTTTATTTCAGATTGTACATAGCTCCCAAGAATTATGTTTGCAATTTAAATTTTTAATGCATTAGATTCTAAGCCGTAAATACAAGACGCCGCTTAATGCTTTTGCGATTAATGTTATCATTCGGATATTTTATTTAAGGTTGTACATAGCTCCCAAGAATTATTTTTACAATTTAAAGTTTTAATGCATTAGATTCTAAAGCTGTATACATAAGACGCCGCTTAATGCGATTGCGGTTAATATTATCATTCGGATATTTTATTTAAGATTGTACAGAGCTCCCAAGAATTATCTTTGCAATTTAAAGTTTTGATGCATTAGATACTAAGCTGTATACAGAAGACGCCGTTTAACGCGATTGCGGTTAATGTTATCATTCTGATAATTTATTTAAGATTGTACAGAGCTCCCAAGAGTTATCTTTGGAATTTAAAGTTTTGATGCATTAGATTCTAAGCTGTATACATAAAACGCAGCTTAATGCGATTGCGGTTCATGTTATCATTCGGATATTTTATTTCGGATTGTATAGAGCTCCCAAGAATTATCTTTACATTTTAAAGTTTTAATGCATTAGATTCTAAGCCGTATATAGAAGACGCCGCTTAGTGCGTTTGCGATTAATGTTATCATTCGGATATTTTATTTCAGATTGAGCATAGCTCCCAAGAATTATGTTTGCAATTTAAATTTTAATTGCATTAGATTCTAAGCTGTAAATAGAAGACGCCGCTTAATGCGATTGCGGTTAATGTTATCATTCGGATATTTTATTTAAGGTTGTACAGAGCTCCCAAGAATTATCTTTGCAATTTAAAGTTTTGATGCATTAGATTCTAAACTGTACACAGGAGATGCCGTTTAACGCGATTGCGGTTAATATTATCATTCTGATATTTTATTTAAGATCTCCCAAGAATTATTTCATTTGATCAGAGCTCCCAAGAATTATTTTTGCAATTTAAAGTTTTAATGCATTAGATTCTAAGCTGTAAATAGAAGACGCCGCTTAATGCGATTGCGGTTCATGTTATCATTCGGATATTTTATTTAAGGTTGTACAGAGCTTCCAAGAATTATCTTTACATTTAAAGATTTAATGCATTAGATTCTAAGCCGTATATAGAAGACGCCGCTTAATGCGTTTGCGGTTAATGTTATCATTCTGATATTTTATTTCAGATTGTGCATAGCTCCCAAGAATTATATTTGCAATTTAAATTTTTAATGCATTAGATTCTAAGCCGTAAATAGAAGACGCCGCTTAATGCGATTGCGGTTAATGTTATCATTCGGATATTTTATTTAAGGTTATACAGAACTCCCAAGTTTACAATTTAAAGTTTTAGTGCATTAGATTCTAAAGCTGTATACATAGGACGCCGTTTAATGCGATTGCGGTTAATGTTATCATCCGGATATTTTATTTTAGGTTGTACAGAGCTCCCAAGAATTATCTTTGCAATTTAAAGTTTGGATGCATTAGATTCTAAGCTGTATACAGAAGATGACGTTTAACGCGATTGCGGTTAATGTTATCATTCTGATAATTTATTTAAGATTGTACCAAGCTCCCAAGATTTATCTTTGCAATTTGAAGTTTTGATGCATTAGATTCTAAGCTGTATACAGAAGACGCCGTTTAACGCGATTGCGGTTAATGTTATCATTCTGATATTTTATTTAAGATTGTACAGAACTCCCAAGAATTATTTTTACAATTTAAATTTTTATTGCATTTGATTCTAAGCCGTATATAGAAGACGCCTCTTAATGCGTTTGCGGTTAATGTTATCATTCGGATATTTTATTTAAGGTTGTACAGAGCTCCCAAAAATTAGCTTTACAATTTAAAGTTTTAATGCATTAGATTCTAAGCCGTAAATAGAAGACGCCGATTAATGCGATTGCGGTTAATGTTATCATTCGGATATTTTATTTAATGTTGTACAGAGCTCCCAAGAATTATCTTTGCAATTTAAAGTTTTGATGCATTAGATTCTAAGCTGTATACAGAAGATGCCGTTTAACGCGATTGCGGTTAATGTTATCATTCTGATATTTTATTTAAGATTGTACAGAGATCCCAAGATTTATCTCTGCAATTTAAAGTTTTGATGCATTAGATTCTAAGCTGTATACAGAAGACGCCGTTTAACGCGATTACGGTTATTGTTATCATTCTGATATTTTATTTAAGGTTGTACAGAGCTCCCAAGTTTACAATTTAAAGTTTTAATGCATTAGATTCTAAGCTGTATACGGAAGACGCCGCTTAATGCGATCGTTGTGAATGTTTTCATTCGGATATTGTCGTCGAATTGCAGAAGTCCTGCCCTTTTATATACGAAAATGTGGAAAATGCATCGCTCATTGTGACTGACAAGTAGTTAAATGTTATGAAAGTATGATGGAAATTTATTTTAAATAAAATCGCCAAAAAAGGTAAAAATATGTAGATTGTAAGTGCTAATTGTCAGAAAAATGTCGCCGTGTAGGGAATTATGTCGCTGAATAGTTTGTTTTCAAATTTCATAAACTATTTAAAACTAAACAAAAACGCAGCCTTAGTTTGGCCAAGATTTCGAAAAGTTATCGATTTTTAGGATGGCTAGACACAAGTCCCTCTTCTTCAGGAGCAAAGGATATTCTGCAGAATATTCTGTCCTGTTCATTAAAAAAAAAATCCCATGAAAACAAACGCCAAACTAAAGTTTTTTTTTTTTTTTTTTCCTAAATTAAAATTTTACATTTTTGTGTTCTGTTTGCGTGAACGAGGAATGCTCGAGTATTAACATTATGACTTTTTATAACGCTATGAACAGCCCGTAAAAATCCATTTGATTTTCGTAATTAAATCCTACGTACTGAAGGTCCCGATTTTAATCCTGAAGAAGGCATCGAAATAATTTGTTTCTTCATGGGAGGCAACACTGGCTCACTTATTAGGTGCCTTCATATTAAAGAGACCGCGTCTATTAGTGGCCAACACCTACAAACGCCTAGAGCCCCTCCTCATTGACAAAAAAATTTCATAATAAGTATTCGTATCATATATATATGCTCATATTTATATGTTTTATTTATATCGAATTAGTTAAATTTATTATTATTAGTTAAATTTAAGGATATTTTTTCTTATCGTTTATATTAGCCTTCGGTTAATGTTACCAAAAAGCGACTATTGTATTTAAAAGAAACTATATTTAAAAAAATTTGTTCTACTGTTCTAAATTTGTTCTACTGTTCTACTTCACTGTTCTAAATGATGCAGAAAGTCATAGTTTGTTTTCCCCTCCCTTGAACACGTAGCTGCTATTAAAGCAATTGAATATATTGTAAAGAATAATAGTATTCATCCAAATATCTATGCTGATAGTATGTCAGTACTTTCTGAAATTTCAAATTATTCGCAGATATCACCATTAATTCACAAGATTCAGCAATTATTACGAAACAGCACAAGAATTCGTGCCAACATTTGTTGGATAAAATTTCATTATAGGTCACGTGGCAATGAGTTAGCGGACCATATTATTCTCTATAGGAATGCCTTTTAACAAAACAATATCATATTAAATTTCCTGCGGCTAATGTCATGGCTTTCATAAGATTCCTTATTTAACGAAGACATATTATTTCAGTCGCCCAGACGGTATAGTGGTTAGGGGAGCCTATTGCGGTACCAAAGGGTCCGGGTTCGAATCCCGGAGAAGGCACGGATCTTTGGAAATGTATAGTGTCTTTGCGGCATGTGGACACTCTAAATATATCACAAGCCGAAAGTCCTCTCGTGTGGTTTGGTGGAAAGGGAGAGGGGTGGGAGACCCTCCGTCACCGTGAGATGTTCTCACTCAAAATTGGGGTGGAAAGTATGAGTCCAACCACCTTGAGGCTCTGGCAACCCCTCTTCCATGAAATTCATGGGCAAAACCACAACAACAACACACTGTTTTTAAAATTTGTAAAATTAGGAATCTGCTTTCTATATTGGAAAAAGATATTTACCAATTTACATCTCGCTAAAAACATAAATATAATAACAACATATTTGCATCTTTAATTTCATTACTTATTTCTAAGCTCACATACATTCAATTCATTTTATGTTTCATATATTCTGTGGGAAAGTTTAACTAAAGACATGATGATTAATTGTATGATCCATTTTATGAACGTTTGGCCGAACGTTAAGGACTTCAAAAACTGTGAATTTAATGAACTTTATTTTTAAGGCAATTCCATTTTTTTAGCCCTCCTTCATGTTAATGTATTTCAGAATTTGTATTTTTAAATTATATATTGTAATATGAAAGACATAATTATTTTGGTTATTGTTATTTAAAATTAAACTAGATGTAGTTAATGACGACTATGGATAATACCTTTGTAAGGATCTTAAGTTTTACTAACGTTTATTTTATTTTAAATCTTTACTATCACTTCTTATTTTCTACTTCCGGCCAGAATTATAAGCGTTAAGGTTTTTATGCAAAGTTTGTCTGGCGAACGCCAAGTATTTAAGTTGTGGCCTTTTGCCAAGCGAGAGAGAGGAAGCAGTGAGTCAAAGCAGGCCGCTTACCTTAGAAGTTACGCAGTTGCTGTTTGCCTTCCAGGCCAGAGGTTTTAATCCTCTTGATAAATTTAAACGTATTGTAGTGTTCACAGTCTCTGTGCTACATACGCTACCTGTTATTATAAGGCCAATCTTCCACGTTTATTATTCTAAAGTTAAATTAGAATTTAGTTTTATTTTTATACTTTTACGTTAGACCCCGAGCAGCGGGTCAGTGTATTCCTAAGTACGGAAGTTATTATATATAGAGAAAAATAAAGGGTTTTGTATACCCTTCATGTGTGTCCTGTCTACTTACCACAATTAGTGAACATAGCTTTAGTAAGCTCTCTGTTCCGAGTCAGGTCCTTGTATGTTCCCGAAGAAGGTAAGAAGGAACATTGAACCTGATAGTGGCGCCCAACGAAGAAGAATAACCATGGCCGAGTTTCAAGAAGAACCTGTCCTGCCTGCAGAAACGGCTCAGAATCCAGAAATGCCAGCTGCCGCCCTGAAAGGATTTGGTTACATCGTCCAGACCATGCGCGCTTCGATGAAACCAGAAGCAACGTTTAATGGAAACTCACCGGTAACCAGTTTTTTGCAAAAATTGGATGAACATTTCATGCTCTATCCCGTGCACGAATTTCAAAAAGTTACCTTAGCTACCAGCGCTTTGAGGGGCCAAGCGCTTAACTGGTTCAAATGTATAGGCAGAAGTCTCTTGGATCAAGCAGGAAGTCCCACCTATACTTACGAAAATTTCAAGACTGCCCTACTAAAAGCCTTCCTTGTTGTAAGGGATCGTGCGAAATTAGAAACGGAACTTTTCAGTATATATCAACAAAGAATCGAAAACCTCTCGAGCTTTATTTTAAGAAAAATTCACGTTTTCAAGCTCTTGTATGGAAATCTTCCGGATCCTGAAATAATTCAAGTGATTTTGCCGAGGTTACTACCCCAAGTGCAACACTTTATTGAATTAAGAAACCCGACTACACTGGAAAAGTTATTTGAGCTAGCAATCCAGTTTGAAAGTAGAAGAACGGCGGACGTCGAAAGAAGACGCCAGTATCAACAGCGAAACCAATTTGGTACGCCAAGACTACAGCAAACTCAAGCACATGGCTACGGAGAAAAAGCGAATCAGTGGGCAAGGAAACCCGAGCATTCAAAAACAGCCGGCGAACGTCGACAGTTCAATAGCAACCCAGGAAAAAAGTCTCAAGGCCACAGGGAAAAGAAGGAAAGCACGGAAAGGAAAAACAATTTAAACTAAAACGGATTTCTGCTGACGAGAGGGTGCGGAAATGCGAAGGCCACGAAAACTCCTCTTCCTACAAGTTAAATACAGTAATGGTGAAAAATTTGACTCTTCCGAAGATTGAAGTCTTGGTGAATAATATCCCAGCCACCGCACTCCTGGATACCGGCGCGCAGTGTTCCTGTGTGGCAGAAGAGTTTTTTAGGAAGTATTTTCGCAAATACCGCATATATAATGCGGATAATACGACAGTGTTAGCGGCGCAAGGAGAAAAATGTAAGTGCGTAGGTAAAGTACCTTTGTATATCCGTATCAAGAACGAACAAATAAAGGTGATGTTTTTTATAGTAAAGAATCTGCAAGCACATTTAATTTTAGGAATAGATTTTCTTTCAGAAGCCCAAGCTACGCTGGATTTTAATAAAGCGTCCCTTAAGCTGACAATGAAACCAGTTCGTACTGAAAACGCTAAACCGCCGATGTTAAAACTTGACCACCTGCCTAATGACGAGCAAGATAGAATCCGACAAGTGGTAAATGAATTTGCTTCGTTATTTAGTGATATTCCAGGATTTACTCAGGTTACTAACCATAGTATTGACACCGGAGATGCAATGCCAGTTCGCCAAAAACCATACCGGTATGATAAGAATAAGGAAAAAATTATAGAATGGCATATTACCGATATGCTACGTAAAAAGATCATAACGCCCATCTCAAGTAGTTATGCTAGCCCGGTGGTTTTATGTAAGAAAAATAATGACTATCCTTTGGAGCATCCAAAAAGGTGGAGATTCGCTATTGATTACCGTAAATTAAATTCCATAACGAAATATCCGGTATATCCGTTACCGATCATAGAAGAAATTTTAAGGAACATAAAATCAACCAAATTTATGACGACTTTAGACTCAACAACTGGTTATTTTCAAATAGGGGTGAGGCCTGAGGACGTGCCTAAGACTGCTTTTATAACCAAGTCTGGCACTTATGCATTTTTGCGTATGCCGTTTGGGCTTTCATGGGCCCCGGCAACATTTCAGCGATGCATGGACATTGTGTTAAGACCTGTTCTTGGAAAGTCCACATTTATCTATTTAGACGATATCATTATTACTAGTGATAATCTCGACCAATATGTACAGGATTTAAGACAGGTGTTTTCTTTATTAAATGAGGCCGGTCTAAAAGTTAATGTCGAAAAGTGCAAATTTGCAGCCCCTGAAGTAAAATATTTACATTACAAAATATCTCAGAAAGGAATCGAGACAGACGAATCAAAAATAATCGCTGTACAAAAGTATCCGACTCCAAACACGGCAAAGAAGCTCTCTTCTTTTCTAGGACTTTGTTCATATTATAGGTCCTTTATAAAAGATTTTGCAGATATTGCTGAACCATTGTTAAAATTAAAATGGAAAAAGGCAAGATTCTTGTGGACGGCCGAAGCCAATAGTGCTTTCGAAAAATTAAAACAAACATTAACGCAAGCCCCTGTGTTGAAATTTCCTGAAAAGGATGAGAATTTAGAAATTCAGCGGATGCTTCGGATTATGCGGTAGGAGCGGTACTTTCGCAAAATCAGCAGCCCGTGGCATTTTTTAGCCGAACTTTAAATCAAACACAAAGAAACTATTCCGCGACCGAGAGAGAGGCACTTGCAGTTCTGTTAGCAGTGCAAAAGTTCCGAGTCTATTTTGGAAAGGCGCCGATAACAGTGTCCTCTGATCATGCGGCGGTAACTAGATTGTACTCAGGAAAAAAATTATCCCCAAGGTTAATAAGATGGGCACTCAAGCTGCAAGAATATAATCTGGTAATCAAGCATACCCCCGGAAAGGAAAATATCGTAGCTGATGCCCTATCAAGAATTAAAACAGATGAACAAGGGAATACCGTAAAGGTGGCAATGCTCACAGCATGTACAATAAATTCCCGAGAAACTGTAATAACTGAAATGGGTAAGGATCCTGAGTTTGGAAGCATTTATGAGTATTTGAAGGATCCTGAAAATTTTAGCCACCAAGATATTGTGGCGATAAGAAATAGGGCGGCCCATTACGAACTAATAGATGGTCTATTATTTTATACAAAAACTACGAATTCCAACAACGAATTTCGACCTGTTATCCCAGCTAGTCTTAGATTAAATATCCTGCAGGAGCTCCATGACAGCCCTTTAGCTTCTCATGCTGGTATTCGAAAAACTATCCAACGCGTACGCGAGGCAGCCTACTTTCCTGAATTGCAAAAGTTAACAAGGGCGTATGTCCAGTCCTGCCCAACATGTAGAGCAGTTAATTATATTAATTTCCGCCCGGCCGGGTTTCTAAATAGTATTAAATCCGAATTTCCAAATGAAATAATTGGCATCGATTTATTGGGCCCTTTCCCAAAAAGTCAGTTAAATAAAAGTCGCTATCTCCTTGTTATGGTTGATCATTTTAGTAAATGAACCGAAATTGTTCCCTTAAAACGACCCTCCGCGAAATTAGTTACAGATTCTATTTTAAATAAATATATTTTAAAATACGGGGCGCCCCTAAAAGTTATATCGGATAATGGTACTCAATTTGTAAGTAATATATTTGAAGACATGTGCCAAAAACTGGGCATACGTCATTTAAAAATGGTCCCGTATCGGCCGCAATCAAATATAGCGGAACGGGTCAACAGAAATATAGTGAAAATTATCCGTAGTTATGTTAAAAATTTTCATAAAAGCTGGGATAACTATGTCAATGAATTTGCTTTCGCCCTTAGGACCGCAAAACATGATACAACGGGCAAAACACCTGCTGAGTTATTTCTAGGCAGAAAGATTATAACACCGTTAGATAAATTATTTTATGTGCAACAAAGAGCCCCAGAATTTAAAATGGGTGATATAGAAAAACTAATAAAAGAAGCAAAAAAGAAAACGGAAGTAGCACAAAGAAAACTGAAGCTCTATTATGATTTGAAACGACGGGGAGTAACTTATAAAGTAGGGGATGAAGTTTTAAAAATTAAGCATTCACTTTCTTCAGCACCAGAAGATAAAACTGCCAAATTTTTTCCACGATTTGAAGGACCATATGTTATAGAAAAAATAACTCACGCTGTAGTAGTGTTAAAAGCCAGAAATGGTGAAACCTGTTCCGCAAACATTGATCAAATCAAGCCCTACTTCGATCGTAATAAAATGCAAATCTTTTCAGATTTTTAGCAGGATCCGGCACGGCAGACATCGCGGGAACAAGCTCCAGAGGTGGAAAAACGACAAGTACAAGGGCAAGCCAATAAGAGGCAGGAGCAAGTGAAAAGAAAATTTCCCCGCGGAAAAATTAAAGGTAACAAGAAAAAGAAGCCGTTCCACCGTCCAGAAAAGAGAGTTCACGAACACCCCCAGAATGAAGAAGGGAGAAGGACGACGTATGTGAAGAGAACCAGGAGAAATGACGGCAACTATAACCCGGCTCTAAAACGGAAGATCGACTCATCCGACAGGACTCTCCGCAGTTAATTTAGCCGAACTGCGGAAGGGCCATCAGCGGCGGAGGAAACGTTACAAGGAAAATTTGAACGGCCAACAACGAGGTCCAAGCGGGAACACGACAGAAGTTTCCCGGTTCCGCCAAGACCAGCTGCCATCAAACGGCCAAGACCACAAGCAGAGGAGAAAAGGAAGGTATTCAAGGGTGGCCGAACTGGTGAAAAAAGGAAGCTTCCAGAGGAAAGCACTGAAGGACGAGCCCGTACAAGAAGGAGGATAAATCAAACTACTATCTGCAGTACCTTTAAAGACTGGGCCCAGAAAAGGATGTCCGAATATTTCAAAGATAAGTAAAATTTTATGTTACTTTGCAAACTTAAGTTAATCTTTCATTCTTACTGCAAGTGGCAGATTTCAAGAAGTTTTACCTCATGCGAGGTCTACCTTTATCGCCAAAAGGGCGAGAAATGAGTTGTGACCGATTTTCGTATTATGTTTTTCAATTACTCGCGCGTAAAACTAAAGTTGATGTATAATAGCATTGTGTAAAGACTTAAATATTGTAAAAAGTTATTGTATAAATTTTATTTAAAACATTCTAGCAAGAGAGAAGTTTTAGTCTGAAAGACTTTTTGAAATGTAGTATTTCAATGTAGAAAGAATTGGCACTTGCTTTGAAAAGAATAGAAGTTAACAATGTACTACTAATGTATGTTTTCAAATGTGTAAAATTAACGGCATGTTGATATGTTCTTATATACAAAGTGAACTGTTATTTTAAATGTTAAGAAATACCGTGATATGGTAAAAGTGAATGTTAAAATTTTTTATTCGTGTGACTGTAAAAAGACTAAAGCATGGCGAATATGTGTTAAAGGTTGAATGATGTAGTTAGGCTCTCTGACGCTACACTTTAGAGTTAGCCACTTTTAGAATAGTACCTCAGGGTTTAGAGTTGAAATTAGGGTGTGTTAAGAGGTCTCGTTATGTTCAATTTTAACACGTTAGTGTTTTGATTGTAGGAGGAAGTGTGGCACACGTAGACAGAAACACATTCGTGTTTGGTGTTCTTTTACAACACATGTCAGAGAGCACGGGGAGAGATAATTAAAATAGTCATGAATGAAACAAGAATGTTAAGAGAAGTATAATTGTATATGTTACTTGCCATTTCATTGTGTAACATTTCATTAAACTAGTTTTCCTTCCAGATCTCTGGAAGGAACTAGAATTGAATAAAAGCTCCTGTTTAGATGCAGTACAGATGAAAAAAAAAATTGTTGTATATCCTGGGAGCTGCTATTGTAAAAAAAAAAAAACAAATTTCTTTCTTTTAAATTTCTAGTTTCTAGCGAAGTGTGTTTGTAAAAGATTGGCCTCGCGTTAGATTCTAGAGCTAAAAGTTTTAAACAAGGTCGTTTTAGACCTCAGTTTCAAACTAATTAACTCTGGCGGGAAGTAAGTAAGGATCTTAAGTTTTACTAACGTTTATTTTATTTTAAATCTTTACTATCACTTCTCATTTTCTACTTCCGGCCAGAATTAAAAGCGTTAACTTATTTATGCAAAATTTGTCTGGCGAACGCCAAGTACTTAAGTTGTGGCTTTTTGCCAAGCGAGAGAGAGAAAGGAGTTAGTCGAAGCAGGCCGCTTACCTCAGAAGTTTTACTCAGTTGCTGTTTGCCTTCCAGGCCAGAGGTTTAATCCTCGTGATAATTTTACACGTATTGTAGTGTTCACAGTCTCTGTGCTACATACGCTTCCTGTTATTATAAGTATTATAAGGCCAATCTTCCACGTTTATTATTCTAAAGTTAAATTAGAGTTTAGTTTTATTTTTATACTTTTACGTTAGACCCCGAGCAGCGGGTCAGTGTATTCCTAAGTACGGAAGTTATTGTATATAGAGAAAAATAAAGGGTTTTGTATACCCTTCATGTGTGTCCTGTCTACTTACCACAATTAGTGAACATAGCTTTAGTAAGCTCTCTGTTCCGAGTCAGGTCCTTGTATGTTCCCGAAGAAGGTAAGAAGGAACATTGAACCTGATACCTTTGCCAAATGAAATGAACTGAGTACCATCGGTTGCAAGGAGCATGCATATTCAACCTGAGTTCAATTTTCTGGGAAAGCACGATATAATAATATAATCTGTAACTGGGTAAGAATGCAAAGAGTATTTGCTACTGAAATTCTTATAGCTAAGTAACTTATCAAAGAGCACGCAATTCTGAAGGGTAAAGAAGACACATCTTCACGTACAACGCAACGCTCAGTTCTCAATGATTACTACCTTGTTTTCAATTTCCAGTGATTTGCTTGGAATAAATTTTTGATGTGTTAATATTTATGTTAAATTCTCGAGCAAACAGAGAGAACTAAAATTATTTGAACTTCACAATGATCCCTCTCGAATTATATCTGATTACTCTTATTTTCGAAAACATTACTTATAAACGTAAGCAGGGATTACCTGAGTGCGTCTGTGGTGGTTTAAAATCGGATTGTCGATACATTTTCATTACCTACGTATGCATATTTTAAATATGATCTTTTTTCTATGTGTGTAATATATAATGTAATCTAAACTGGTGTCGCTTTCAGCAGTTCAAAATGGTAACAACAACAACAACAAAATAAATAAATAAATAAATATCTGAAAGGTTTCAGATTTTAAATCACTTCCAAAGGAGCGTTTTTTAACGTTTTGTGTGTTACCTTTATTTATTAAATATCATGTTCTTCGCGCTTAAACCATAAAATTCAGTTCAACAGCAATACCGCGAAATAATTTTTAAATAAGCATCATATCTTTAGAATTTGAATTTCCGATACACAGTCTCGCGCGGAGATAAAAATGTTTTTTTTTTCGTACAGTATTCCCATTGCTCACACTGAAATCGTTGAGTTGCTTAGTCAAAATTGGATGACTCTAGGTACCCTTGTTTTATCACAATGCGAGAAACATATATACATATATAAATCTTTGGACACCCCCCCCAAAAAAAACACCAAACATTTTAAATAAAATGTATTATTTAAGTTCATTTTTCAAGCATTTTGTTTCACTAAATAAGAAAGTATGTAATTTTAACTTTGGAATGCCGGAAGCTGCGGCTGCACGTCCCTTTCAGACACACTTTTTCTCTTCTCCCTTCTTTACTCTTCATCTTTCTGAATCATATTAACTAAGAAGCTAATATCACTGCTAAAGCTAGAAAAAATAATTAATATAACAATAAATAGCAACTAAATTATTGATGCTTTAAAACATGTTCATCTCATAATATCTTAAAACTAACATCAAAACAATTCACAGAATGAAAATCATAAAATTAGATAATAATAATATGACTTTTAACATGCTATTGATTGTATTATCGGAATCTCAAAAAGCTCAGTTTTAAATACACTCATGTCCATAAATTAAGGATAATTCGGAGTCACCCGGAAATCGAACTCTAAAATAAATATATCACATGTAAAATCACTACACACATCTTCAAGAATCATATGCAAATTTCGGGAAATAACCAGATGACACCGATGGTACGCCACAATGACGAGAGTGTAAAAGAGTGATATATAAGGAATACAGACAAAGAAGTAAAATTGTTCGCAGGCGCTTTATAAGCATTTCAGAGCAATAACCGAATAGCTATGACACAAAGGGCGCATTTGGATGATTTTTTACGTGGTAGAATTATCGGCCGTCTGGAATGTGGGCGTACCGAACTGGAAGTATCAGACGAACTTGGAATTCCCAGAGTTTCATCTCCAGGCTTTGGCAACGATTTCAAGATGATGCTAATGTGAGTAGACGTTACTGCACAGGTCGCCCCAGGGTTACGACGCCGAATGAGGACCGGTATTTGGCAGTTACTGTCAAAAGAAACAAGCGGAGCACAGCCTCACACCAGTCTCGTCAGCTCTCTTCAGCCACTGGTACGACAATTTCAAGGCAGACCGTGTACAGACGCTTAGGGCAGATTGGTGTATATGCTCGTAGACCTGCCAGATGCGTTCAACTTACTGCAACTCACTGTCGCCTGCGGTTAGCCTGGAGTAGAGAGCATGCATTGTGGACACCGCAACAGTGGGCTTGTGTGATGTTTTCCGACGAGTCCAGGTTTAACTTGCAGTCTGATTCTCGCCGGACTTTCATATGGAGTGCTCCAGGTACCCGTTACCACCAAGAAAATATCATTGAACGACACCGTTACGGTGGTGCAGGAGTGCTAGTTTGGGGTTCCAGAACTGACCTGCATGTTCAAATTGGAACCATGACAAGCCAAATCTATCAAGACGTCATTCTGTAACAACATGTATGTTTGTTTCGGGGCGCACAATTTGTGTCTATGGATGACAACGCCCGTCCTCACCTGCAAACATCGTAAGCAAATGCCTTTAATCTGAGGATATCAACCGTATGGACTGGCCAGCATTCTCACCGGACTTGAATCCAGTAGAGCACGTGCGGGACATGCTTGGCCGATGAGTTGCAGCCCGTCAACCTTCTCCTACATGTCTAACGGAACTTTGGAGAGCATTGCTTTTTGAGTGGTGTAATATCCCCAAAGATCAGATCGATAATTTGATACTCAGCATGCCTAGGCGTTGTACGGACTGTATTGCATCGTCTGGGAGACATACAATGTATTAACAATCATACCAACCATATAATATTGTTTTTTTTTTTTTTTTTGTAAAAGTTTTTTTTTTTTTTTTTTTTTTTTTTTTTTTTTTTTTTTTTTTTTTTTTTGTAATTTGCTCCAGGAAGAAAAAATCCCTAATTTTTTTAATAATATCAAACATATAACATCTTTTTTTGCTCTTTACCTTTTGTTTAATAAATAAGCTTTACAAATAAGTCAAATTTGTTTTGCTTCTAACTCTTCCTTTGCCTGATTTTGCATTATCCTTAATTTACGGACATGAGTGTAGATAAAAATAATATCTTACCTGTTTTCCAAAATGAAAATGTTAAAACTTAGAAATATATTTTAAGTTGTTTTATAAATCATTGCCATCGGCAGCTTCAAAACAAAGAACAATGAAACTAAACATACTGATATTTTCCCGTGTTTTTCAAATATCGAGTTAGTGGTTTTTGTGGGTTAACAGTTCGTATAAATTCTGTAAATAAACATGTCAAAAGAGAAAAAAAAGTAAACGAGAATTTGTAACCTTTTCTACAAGATTCTTCGAATCGAATTAAAAAAATCAGAGGAATTAAATCAGATGAGCGGAAAAGCTACAAAATAAAAAAGAACCACGTCCATTTCACCAACTGAGGAATTCAATACAGAGGAATTTAAGGACTGCTTTAGAATTGCATAATTGAATTAAATGTTTGGATGCGAAACTTTCTCATTCTGATACTAAAATTGTTAAAAAGGGATCTAAGAAATCCAAAAAAAAAAAAAAAAAAAAAAAAAAAAAAAAAAAAAAAAAAAAAAAAAAACACGAGTTCGAGATAAAAATTGTAGCAGTGATGGTTTTGCGTTGTCTGCGAAAACTACGCGGCCAAATATAGATGTTAAAATGCGACTTTGATATTACCTCTGCGAATAAATTTAATGTTATGGTTCATAATAATGTTCAAAATGCCGGTTCTGTTTTTACCCCAAATATGGATTCTTCTGCTAATAACGATGGTGGCACTTCTAGGAATGCTGCATTCTATTCCAGCATAAAAAAAAAAACTACATTTTATGTATGTTCGAAGCCCATATATCGGGACAATTCCTTAAAATTTTGCTTTTGTGTCCAGATAGTCACACGGAAATTACCAGAACCTGGCAAATAATTCAATTCAACATTCTGTTGGGCACAGCAATTCTGTGAAGGTAAATGAAAATGATTTTACGGGGTTTACCTTCAGATTGCAAAGTGGAAGAAATTTAGCAATGCTTGACTGATGGCTCACCAGCGTCCGCGCGGTAAAATCCGCTGAACACTGGTAGTTTGGTCTGGGGTTCGAGTTCCGGCGAACAGGCTGGCTGCATTGGAGTTTTCGTGGTTTTCTCCATGTATATAACGTAGATACGAGCTAGTTTCCCTTAAAAAGGGGCATCCCTCCCTTTCCGTGTAATGCTTGAGAGAAAAAAGCAGAAGACATGAAAAGCCAGTGCCCTCGCCGGGACTCGAACCCGGGACCTCTCGAACACGCGTCAAGTACGATTCCAATTACGCCGCTAAGGCATTATTACATTCGAAAGGAATATTCTTCGACGGAAATAAGCAGTTTCAGCTAGGTACTCCGGTGTTATACCGCTTCTCACGGATAAAAGAACAGCTATAGACCAATGCAGAGGAAAGATTTTATGAACAAACAAAAAATACTTCGCGAGTTCTTACAGCATATACAATAAATTGCAGTTCAGTATTGTAGTCGGGCCCACCAGCTGCCGGTTGTTGAACCCCTCTACTTAATACAAGAAAGGTAGAAAAATATCTCACAGAGCAGTAATACATCGCATAATTTCTTTCCACATCTCCAAACTGCGATTAAAACTCAAGTAGTTCCATTAGAATTTTAAATGCGGTTAACAGTTAATTCGCGCGATGGCTAATAAATAGCTCTCTCATTTTATTTGGTAATTTTAAACAGTTTATAACATCTGGTCTACGATGCCTGCGCGACATCTGGTTGGTTAGTGTTTTGGCCATGCTCGAATTCTGGAACATGTTTGGATAGTAAGTGGACAGTGTCTTTGCTGCATGGGGACACTTAAAATGCATGGTGAGCCCAAAGTTCATTTTAAAGATCTGGTGGTAGGGGAAAGCAGTATGAAAAAACATTGGAATCATTCCTCTCCTCTGGGGAATTCTCGTTCAAAATTAGGACGAAGTTGGGCAAAGTCGTACCTATGAAGAGCTCGAGGTCTATGCCAACGACAAAGGCAATCCTTTACTCCTCGCCAGGAGAAAGTTCGTAGAATTGTTCTGACGTTACTGTTAGACAACTATATAAGTTACGACAGCAATATCTAGCTTACAGTTTTGATTTATGAAAACATTAAGCTCTAAAGATAATTCTTGGATATTTTATAACTTATATATATAATATATTCTATATCTAATTCTATATCTATTCTATAACTATATATATAATCAAATAATAACTCATGCTGTGTTTGTTTTTTTTTCATTTTATAAGTTTTTATTTAGTTTACTTATGGTTTTTCACAGTGGTTGGAATTTTTTCATCGATTTTTAACTTATATACTGATGAGATGTAGAGCTATTAGGTTATTTGGAAGAGCAAGAGACTTGAAAAATGAGCAACGCCTTCGCCGGGAATCGAACAACGGACCTCTGGAAGAGCGTGCAGACCATTTCAGCACGAAGGCACGCTAAGAAGGCGGGAGAAATACCCTATATACTCCCCCCTTTTTAAAGGACGACTGGGGATCAGAGGACCCAATCGCCAAGTTCTGGTGGCGGAGAATCGTTATTCACCACCTTTTTAGTTAGGGCGCCACTTGTAGAGCTATTAGGTTATTTTTTAAAGCAGTAGCGATGAAAAATGAGCAACGCCTTCGCCGGAAATCGAACCACGGACTTCTGGAATATGCGCCCAGCGTGCAAACCACTGCACCACGAAGGCACGCTATGAAGGCAGGAGAAATACCTTATAAACTTATCGAGTTCAAATTTTGTACACACACTGTTGGTCGATGTCAATGCAATGCTGCGACAGGGATTTTTTTTTTTTTTTTTTTTTTTTTTTTTTCAAATTTCGATTCAGAATTTTTTACTTTGATATTTAAATGGTTTTTCGTACATAATTTAATTTGCTTAGTGTGCTAGTTACTACACACTAAGCATTTCAGAATTATACTGCTTGCACCACCGAACAGAATAGGGGAAAAAACTTTTCAATGAAAGTTGTACGAAATTCGTAGTCTAATTTCTGAATTTTGGGAAAAATTTCCAATATCGCTCGATTTTTACGTCTTTAAATGTCAACATCAAAAAATGTATCAATGCAAAGTTTCTAAATTTTCAGAGGTTATAAAACAAATTATTCTCCCTCTTTAAAACCAGAATATATATATATATATATAAAATAAAATAAAATAAAATAAAATAAAATAAAAATTAAAAAAAAAAAAAAACATTAATTGAATGATTTCTTACTTGCAGAAAAAGTGTTGCAGTCTGAAAAACACTGGGGAGAAAAACACTTATCGAGGAAAAATTGCTTTTGAGTTTGCCACCTTGGCGCACTTAATGACGAAGTTTGTCATCTTGGCGTACTTAATGATGAATTGGCGATATCCGTTTTCTTATTTTAGCTTCTCACGGAATTCCGAAAAAAAAAAAATTAATTTCAAAATGTCCACCAGAATGCGCCTTTTCGGGAAAAACAGGAAATTTAACACAATAAACGACTAAAACGGAATACAGAAACAATATTGACATTTATTGACTAGTTTCTGATCACCTTGTCATCGGACCACATTAAGTAAAGGAGATATAAAAGCATTTCAGTTTGCAGAAACAAGAACAGATTAGGACGAAATTGCACAAGAGGAGCAGTTCTTAATCGTGCCCAGGACGATGTAGGAAAAGGTGCTTCACGTGACCACCCTCATTCAAATGCAAAATTTCAAGTCAGTGGGCAAAGTGTTCAACAGCAGATCGTAATTGATCTGTTGTGAGGATTCGCACATGAAGCGTTATGAAGTTCTTTAAGTCATTTAACGTCTAGCACGGAGTTAGATCTGGCGAACGAGGTGGCCATGGTTTAGGAAAAGAGCGACTAATTACACGTTCCTCTATGAAGTGTTGGAACAATAGCGCCTTCATGGACTCATGGATATGTGGGGGCGCCCCATCTTGCATGAAAATGGTCGATGAAAGGACCCGGCTTTGCTGTAGTTACGGCGCAACAGTCGTCTGCAGCATGTCATGGTACCGACGGCGCGTGACGGAACACGTGACAGTCCCACGTTCATCGATTTCCTCAAAGAAGAATGGCGCTAGTATGAATGTCGCCATCAATCCATCCCAGACAGTTACCTTTGGAGACCGTAGGGGAATTTCAGCATGGATCCACGTATGTTCTATAGCCCAAATGCGGCTGTCTCACTGAGGGAGAAATGAGCCTCGTCGCTCCACAGAATATTCCACAGCTCTTGGGTATGGCGGATCTTGTATGGGAAGTAGTAGTGCATTATATTTCTGAATACTTTTCGGACGGTGCTGTAAGAAATAGCCTGTCTTTCGAGAAAATGCACGAGCGCTACTGCTCCCAAACTCTGATGTCTGTGACTGTGCGTCAACAGCTGTCTTGACGTCATCAACAAGTACCGGCGTGACACTTTTATGGCCTCTTCCAGGTTGAACTCCTAATTTCCCCGTCTCTTCAAATCTCTTAATAATGGCCCGGATGCATATTTCACAAATGCACATCAGCGTAGCCACTGAGGGAGGGATTTCGAAAATGGACCAATGAGCTTCTATTGCTTTTGTGACGCTAAATCTTCGTGCATGTGAGCGTATGTTGATCACGTTTTAAATTGGATTTGTTTAGCAGTTATAAATATATGGCTTAATAGTAGAAAATCTCGTAGTGCTTTCGTTTTCTGATTTTAATTCATCTCTGGCATTTCCCTTTCTCGATTTTTATCACGCATTAATATTTGGATTGAGATTCACGGCATATTACCGCTCTTTACACCGAGAAAATGACTCAAGCTACAATTAGCCTCGAGTGTTATGCATTTACTAACACCTGTGGATTAACAGAATTTAAGTGTATATATATTTTTAATTGAGCTGAGAAGGAATGGAAGTGTTACAATGAATCCAATGTTTTCTTATTTCAGTGCTTGTATTCTTTTGATTTTTAAAGTGTAAGATTAAGAATACATATTGTGTATGATCTGATTATATCCATTGTTAACATTAAAAGTTATACGTGAATAAATTGAATATATCCGTTGTGAATAAGATAAATTCATTCTGTTGAATGAGCATTTCTTGTGTAGACAGTACATTTAAAAGTGAACAGTTATTAAATGTGAAATTTAACACGCTACATGTATACGAATGCAAATTAGTACAGTTCACTAGCATTGGCTATTACTACAGAACATCTTTTTCATGTAGACTGCAATAAAAAGAGCTGACTTCTATTTACATATGTAATTGGAGTAAATATTTTTCTCATATGCATAGTTTTATGTAAAGATAGCATTTGGGCTCAGATGTTTATCACATATTTCTTTCTTCATCTTATTTACCACTTATTATGTAATATTTCACATGGATATTTTTGCGGAGTATCCAACATGTGTTTTTATTTATATCTAATTCTTTCAATCAGGTAGTTAATTCCTCACGATTGCTTATATTTGATCTAACTTCGCAATGAAAATTTTCAGAAGAAATCGGCGATGCTTTAATTATTTTCTACAAAAAATTGCGTGGCAAAATATTTTCAAACATCTTGCTTAAATCTTAAAGCACGCGAAAGGTCATGTGACATGACAGAAATATTACCGGATGCCCCTTGGTCCATCCTAGAAGCCACTCCCTCGGTTGCTACACAATTGTGCACTTGTGAAATATGCATCCCGGATACCTTTAGTAGATGTTGGTCCACGCCGTAGGTTCTTTCTACGGCGAAGTTCACGAACTGCAGCATAAGCATTTCCTTGTTTTCGTAAAACAGCCTCACCAATAACGCACGTTGAGCTAAAGAGATCGTCATTAGTACAGTCGGAAACACCGGCATAAACATCGGCTTCCTCTTCTTCCCAAGCAAACAAATCTCAGCATTTTTCTCCTACAACTGACAGCTTTTCCCGGTTTTGCCTTTTATTACTCACAATTATTGTTCTGGATTGTTAATATTGTTTCTGTATTCCGTTTCGGTCGTTCATTGTGTTCAATTTCATGTTTTTCTCGAAAAGGCGCCCTCTGGTGAACATTTTGTAACTAATTGTTTTTTTCGAAATTCCGTGAAAGCATCTCGCGTATCATTGGCGTAGCTAGGATTCCAGCGCCCGGGAACACTGAAGAATTTGCGCCCCTTTCTGTCTGTCAAGAATGGGAAACCTTTTTATTAAAAACTTTCGTAGCTTCAACTGGGCGCCGCCTGGATGCTGCGCCCGGGGAAAGATGTCCTCCCTCGCCCCACCCTAGCTACGCCACTGTCGCGTATAGTCCATATATAAAATTTCGTTGCAATCCGGTCACCCGTTTGTACTGTCGGATGTCGTTTACAGGAGACGTTTAATTATAACCACCCGGTATTTTTATCTATTTCATAATTTTCTTATAGTTAATTGCTTTTGTTTCAATAATGATTGAAAACTTCATCATTGATAACGTGTAATTGAAAGGGAAATACAGAAAATAAAATGTAATTAATTTTTTTTACACGATAAGCTTTTATTTAAAATAGATATGATAATTAATGGACTAAAACAGAAAAATAGTTTTCTTATTGTTTAATGAGAACAATTAGTTTAAATAATTTTATTTCCTGAATTTATCTATAATTTTATACGGCGAATAATAAAAGCGTAAGGCCCCGAAATAACGAAATCTATTAATTTAATTGCAGTGTCAAATATATATGAAATATTATCTTTTAAAATTTTCTATTAATTATTTGAATCATGGTCTTCCCACTCTTTTATAATTCGCGGTATGAAATTGTAAATGAATTTTGTAAATAGATTATTTAATATATTTTTCTCGTTGAACTATATGATAAATTGTTTTTTCCTTTTATTGCATTCATTATCAACCGCATTTAAAATCAAAGATTTTGCATTAAAATATTTTCTTAATTGTATTTTATATACTTCCGAAGAAAATGCAGATATTTTACAAGTGTTACATCATACTTAAGTTTACTTTTCGACGGCTAATTGTAATCGTAGAAACACCTACCGTTCTTCTAGTATCCATGTCATTGAAAGATTCATCATTTGACATTTTTTTGGTTAATTTAACTGCATTTGCTTTGTTGTTTTCAACACGTTATTATTGAACACGCATGACGATTATTTAATACTTTGGAAAACTTGCAAGAAAAGTATTTTTCACATCACGTGTTAAATCGCATTTTCAATGATCTTTTAAATTTTTAATGGGTTATTTGTATTAGCTTTTATTGCTTCTGTCAAATATTTTCCTTCCTGCTTAGATTTTACTATCAATTTTGAAACATGCTGTGAAACGTCCGCATATTTTTCTTACACATATCGCCCACCAGCGGCCGAGCGGTAAAGTCGCTGAACGCTGGTAGTTCGGTCCGAGGTTCGAATCCCGCGAACAGGCTGGCTGCATGGGCGTTTTCGTGGTTTTCCCCCTGTGTAACGTGTATACGAGCCAGTTTCCCTTAGAAAGTCCTCCACGAAAGGCATCCCTCCCCTTAGGCAGATAGTCCTAGTGTGCTTTGCCGTATTCTCAATATACACACCTTCCTAATATCTTTTAAATTCTATTAACTCAATTTTCCAGTTTTCGTTACTCTTTATGTGGACAGGTAGTCCTCTGGTTCTCTTTCCAACTTTTTGGTATATATATATATGACGATGGCTTACCCTTTTTTCCAGATTTCTTTGTTTCTAATGAAGAGGGACCTCACCAGTTTTCCTTCGAAATAGATAGTCTTAATTAAAACCTATGTCAAATAGAAGGCTGTTTCATTGCTTAATTTTATATTTTTCTTCTGTTCGTTTTTCTTCTCTCTTAATTATTATTTATGCCACTAGTTTAACAAATATACAGATGTCAACTTCTAAATTTCTAAGTATGTTTTCGTATGCTCTCTTCCAAATCGAAATTAAAACTTAATAACTCAGTAACAGTTAACTTAATAACAAAGAACATGACAAAATTCTGTAATCATGCATATTGATTTCCTTTATATAATCGTATTATAATATTTAGCATTGAATTTTGTTACTATTTCTATTCTATGTTCGAAAAAAGAATGAATAAAAAAGATTTATAACTTCAAAAATTGAATTTTTTTCCTAAATTGATTTTTATTTAACAATAAATATTCAGCTTGATTAAATGGCAGCAGATGGTATTATTTTTATTTTTTTTAATCTTAAAATCTTTTTGGAGTGTTAGATTGTCTAAAGTTCAGATTATTTTCAATCAGACAGTTTTCAGACAATGCATTCATTTTTAATCTTTATTAATTCTGAAGCTTATTTTAATTCTCATTGTTTATGTTTTCAGATACAACAAGTTTCAAGGTCCAGCGTTATTTAGTTCAAACAAGTTTTTTTTGGATATCATATCGGTTACTTCAAGCACCTTTTATCTTTTTATCTATTTGCTATTATATCTACTTTGAAAGCCCAATTAACCCATTTTTCCATTTTGTATTCTTTTCATGATTTTTACTTTATTTGCAATTGTTTTCTGGAAAAAGTATTCGTATAAGGTCATTCTAACAATAGTTCAGAATTATCGGGAAATCATTCGGAAATTAACAACAATCGTAAAAGGTTTGTTGTTAATAAAAATCGAACTTACACAATTTATCCAATTCTAGAATTTTTGTTTTGGTTGCAACATGAATTTTAAACACACGCAAAGGATTATGAGTATGAATATGCTTCGCAAAAGGATATATTGGTTAAAAACTATAAGTCATTCGTGATATACGTATATATATATATATATATATGTATATATATAATAGTATGTGGAAAATTTTCTTATTATAAATTATTATGAATTATTGGTTTATTACTTTTCAGCTTTACCGCAAGTCATAGGCTTTTCAATTTACTTTCAATTACTTTATTTTGAATATATATATGTAATAACAAAATTCCATAGTAAAAAATACACTTAAAGTTCTAACTGTATGTTCTTTTCATTTTTAATGGCGACGGTCTCTTATTTGAAAGTACGTGGAATTAAATCAACAGCCCCGTAGTCAAGTTGTTTTTCCGGCCTTTTCTACACGTACAGTTATAGAATGTTCTGGAGATATTTAAAGCGAACTGGAATGGTTGACGAGGCTGACGTCATTTCTTGGAAGCTCCGCCTTTCCAGAGGCTGTAAAAGGACTCACAAAGGAATATCGGGGTCTTTTTTTTAATGTAACGATGCAGTAAACTTCATACAAAAAGTTATTAGTAATTATTTTTTATTTACGCCGGAGATCAGATTTTTGTAATTGCTATTTCTCCTGAATAATAATAAATGAATCCTGTTTTTTAAACTTATCGTCTGATACTTTTGAGCTACAACTACTACAACTACATCTATGATTCTTCACCAATCTCTTTATTACGGACAAAAGCTGGTACATCACACACAGACACACACACACACACACACATATATATATAAGGTAAAAAATACGTAAATTAGCTTCATACTTTAATTTAGTAGTAGTCTTAACTATTAGTCCAAAGGGGCTTTGTTCCTAAAGGACTATTGTTTTCGTTTTGCAATTATGCGTTGAATCACTATAAACGTCCGTTTCACTTTTCAAACTTTTGCCACCAAATGTTAGAGTCCTGCATTCTATTTGAAGAAATTAAATAATGAAAAATCTGCATCAATGTATGTCTATTTCTCGCATTCTGATAAAACAACGGTACATAGAGCCATCGAATTTTGAATGACGTAATCCTCCTACGAATAGGGGCATGTGGAAGGCCAAATTTGAAATTTGGAATTTGTTTTGTGATCGATTTCCTATTTTGTAAAACTTTAACGAATTTTTGATTAACAAACTCGAGGATTTCAAAGCGAGCATGGCAACACTCTACCGAAAAAAAATTCCTAGCGAAAAAATTTCTCTAACGCGGGGAACTGTGCTTCTCTAGTGCAAAGAACATGATATTTAATAAATAAAGGTAACACGTAAAACGTATAAAAAAAGCCCCTTTGGACGTAATTTAAAATCTGAAACCTTTCAGAATTTTTTTTTACTGTTTCACTTTTAATATGGGTATTTCATCTCACTATACTAAAAATAATAAGATTTCTGGACTGCACCATTTGTAGATAAATTTATGTCACAGAGCTTACGTAACGCTGGTGGCATAGTTATCTAAACTCTGAGAACCGAAACCTTTCTAACCTAAAACAAAACTTTTCTCTTAACAGACTGCCATACTAACGAAGGGAGATATGTGTGGCTTCACTAGTATGGCACTTCTAGAATGTGCCATAGAGTGTATGATAGTGTGATGAATATAGAAATTCAATGTCCTCCCCCCTTTATTTTGCGCAGTGTACTTTGAAAGATCTTTTAATAAAATGCCTAATAGTATGAAAAGGCAAAGAACAAGAAATATTCTGCATGATTAAAGCACCCTTTTTTGCCAAGAAGTCGGCTTTCTCGTTACCTGGAATCCAACAGTGGGCAGGAACCCACATGACTTCCTTGGATGGCCTATTAAACTATGCACATTTTTGGCTGCATTTCATTTCCTCGAATTTCGTTAGAGATATAATTCTCATTGAATTAATTCAGATCTCACTTCACGACAAGGCAAAAATATATAAACTCAAAATATCTTCATTAATAATTAAAAAATATAGCAAAGCATAACACCCCAAATGGAATCAAAATAGTTATTTTTTTTGCAATTAAAATTAGAGTTCCTGCGCAAAAACAAGCAATTCGGCCAGCAGGAAAGAAGGCAGATTTTTCAAAACTGAAACTTTATATTTGGTCCCGCTCGACAAAAAGATACTGAAGGTGCAGAAACTGACTTAATTCGCTCTTCTGTTAAGTTTCAAATGTAAAGATTTAAATTGTTGATAGTTCTATAACTATTGCATACAGATTAACTATAGGCATAAAAACCTTAACCTGATCATAAGAACAACATAATTAAATCACTTGAGAGGGAGTACATTATTATATCTTACAGCAGTCCTATTTACAAAATTTGAACGGTCTGAGGCTACTCGTTTTTGAGTTATGTGAGATACATACATATGTACACGAAAAAAAATCTCTTCTGAATCCATTTTATAATCCGTTTTGGAAAAAAGTCTCCTTTATTCTGTCCTTACGTGCAAATGGTTATTTTCTTTGGAATAGGATAATGGAAATTTTTCGTGATTACAATACTTCCCTTACTGCCGCCCAGTCGGTATAGTGGTCAAGGAAGCTGACTGCGATACCAAAGGGCCTGGGTTCGAATCCCGGAGAAGGCATGGTTGTAACTGTCCGCCCCTTTCATAGGAAAGGCGATGGTGGCCCAGCTATTAGGTGCCTCCATAATAAAGAGACTACCACATTCGGCTTTGTATAGATTAAAGGACTAGGTTAAGTTTGTAACTGTTCACAATCTGCCATTGAAAAAAAATACTTCCCTTACTTCGTACATGGAAGTAAAAATAAAATGATACAGTTCGTGTATGATTAAAAGTAATAAACATATAAAATGTACAAAGATATAGTTAATTTTTACGGTTTATTTGCTTTTGTTCCTTTCTTTAAGAAAGTTATGTTCTCAAAAATACAATGAATATTTGAAAAGGAATTTCTTTAAATGAATGAACATTACAAGTCCGACATTTTTAATAAGTAAACACTCTTTTGTTGCCAAATAACTTTATCATCCACCTTGGTAATCTTGAGTGAATGGATATCACATGACCATGATAAAAACATATTTATTACGTGCTGATAAGTTTTCCGACGGATCTAATAAGATGTTTTATAGTCTGACTAGAATATAGAGGAATTATTTTAAAACCTTCGCACTTTTGTTATCGTACTAAGCAGATATTTGTGTCATTAGGTAACTAGTATTTTCTTGCTTTCCATTGACCTACAAAATAATTGCGACATGTGTTTTGGTTTTACACTCAAGTCCATAAATAAAGGATAATGCAAAATCTGGCAAAGGAAGAGTTAGAAGCAAAACAAATTTGTCTTATTTGTAAAGCTTATTTATTAAACAAAAGGTAAAGAGAAAAAAAAAAAGATGCTATATGTTTGATATTATTAAAAAAATTAGGGATTTTTTCTCCCTGGAGCAAATTAGAAAAAAACTATTTACAAAAAACCAATATTACATGGTTGGTATGATTGTTAATACATTGTATGTCTCCCAGACGATGCAATACACTCCGTACAACGCCTAGGCATGCTGAGTATCAAATTATCGGTCTGATAGACTAGAACTAGAAGAGAAACACGCTAATGTGACAATCAAAATCGTAAAAAGCAACCTTATATTTAGCGTAGGTATAATGAAACACTCAATCGATTTCGAGGGCAGCTAAAGGTCCCTCCTCATCAGGAGCTCCTGATGAGGAGGGACCTTTAGCTGCCCTCGAAATCGATTGAGTGTTTCATTATACCTACGCTAAATATAAGGTTGTTTTTTACGATTTTGATTATCGGTCTGATCTTGGGGGATATTACACCACTCAAAAAGCAATGCTCTCCGAAGTTCCGGTAGACATGTAGGAGGAGGTTGACGGGCTGCAACTCGTCGGCCAAGCATGTCCCACACGTGCTCTACTGGATTCAAGTCCGGTGAGAATGCTGACCAGTCCATACGGTTGATATCCTCCGATTGAAGGCATTCGCTTACGATGTTATCACGGTGAGGACGGGCTTTGTCATCCATAAACACAAATTGTGCGTCCATGGCGCCCCGAAACAAACGTACATGTTGCTGCAGAATGACGTCCCGATAGATTTGGCTTGTCATGGTTCCAATTTGACTATGCAGGTCAGTTCTGGAACCCAGAATAATTCCACCCCAAACGAGCACTCCTGCACCACCGTAACGGTGTCGTTCAATGATGTTTTCTTGGTGGTAACGCGTACCTGGAGCTCTCCATATGAAAGTCCGGCGAGAATCAGACTGCAAGCTAAACCTGGACTCGTCGGAAAACATCACACAAGCCCACTGCTGCGGTGTCCACAATGCATGCTCTCTACTCCAGGCTAACCGCAGGCGACAGTGAGTTGCAGTAAGTGGAACGCATCTGACAGGTCTACGAACATATACACCAATCTGCCCTAAGCGTCTGTACACGGTCTGCCTTGAAATTGTTGTACCAGTGGCTGAAGAGAGCTGACGAGACAGGTCTGAGGCTGTGCTCCGCCTGTTTCTTTTGACAGTAACTGCCAAATACCGGTCCTCATTCGGCGTTGTAACTCTGGGGCGACCTGTGCTGTAACGTCTACTCACACTACCATCATCTTGGAATCGTTGCCAAAGCCTAGAGATGGCACTCTGGGCAACTCCAAGTTCGTCTGATACTTTCAGTTGGGTACGCCCACATTCCAGACGGCCGAGAATTCTACCACGTAAAAAATCATCCAAATGCGCCCTTTGTGTCATAACTATTCGGTTATTGCACTGAAATGCTTCTAAAGCGTCTGCGAACAATTTTACTTCTTTGACTGTATTCCTTATATATCACTCTCTTACAATCTCGTCATTGTGAAGTACCATCGGTGTCATCTGGTTACCTCCTGAAATTTGCATATGATTCTTGAAGATGTTTCTAGTGATTTTACAAGTGATATATTTATTTTAGAGTTCGATTTCCGCGTGACTCCGAATTATCCTTAATTTATGGACGTGAGTGTAATACATATAAGAATTATCCCCCGAAATGAAAGAGAATTCGTTCTCAATTATGTAAATAGAAAGTTGCATTTTTATAAAGTTTTTTAATATTTGACGCGAAACTGTATAACTAAAATCAGTTTTTAATTACAAAATATTCCCGCTAAGAATGTTTAGCAAATATTTTGCTACTAAGAATTAATTTAGCGTGTGGCATCTATGGTTTGGTTTGGTTTATGTTATAAGGTAATTCTCCCGCCTTCCTACCGTGCCTTCGTGGTATAGTGGATCTGCACGCTGGGCCGGTATTCCAGAGGTCCGTGGTTCGATTCCCGGCGAAGGCGGTTGCTAATCTTTCATCTTGCCTGCTTCCAAAAAAATCCTAATGTCTCTACAATGTGATTACGACAAAGCCTCGATGGCTATCTGCCTAGCAGGAGGTATGAACTCTTGGAGAACTTTCTAAAATTCCGTAGGTGCCACATTCTAAAGTCATTGAGTGTGTAGCACCTATGGTTTGGTTTGGTTTATGCGATTATATTTATCGAGTGTTATCGGCCTAATGGGAAGGATGAATTCGTGGAGGACTTTCCAAAAGTCCATAACTATAGGTGCTACACGCTAAAGTCATTTAGCGTGTAGCACCTATAGTTTGGTTTGATTTATGTGATTACGGCAAAGCCACGAGGGCTATCTATCTAAAAGAAGGGATGAACTACCAGTGTTCAATGACTTTACCACTCGGTCGCTGGTGGATCCTGTGGCACCCATGATAAATTAAAAAATCTGATGTGTACACCACATACTTCCTTGTACGGAATATTAAGTTATACTCATTTTTTCTTGCATTTCATTTAAACTTATTAGATTGAATTAAACCTACTTCGCCGATAGCGCATAAACCACAATAGAATAAATGCATTCTTTAAAATTCATTTGTTTACCATAGCGACACTCTGGCGCTAGGTTTACTTAACAGTATTATATTCTAGGTTTACTGCGCAATTCTTCGACATTTCAACGCAGAAAGAGTTGCTGCTACGTGTAGCAGACACCCTCAGGAGTGCCCTGATATAATTTTTGTGTCAGTGCGACAATTAGTACATTTTTATTAAATTTTTAAAGTTTTCAGCTATCTTCAGCGTAGCATAGAGCCATTTTCACCACGTGGTTCGATTTTACAGCTCTCTACAGAAGCCGACGAAAGTCACAGTTGCTAGATTTTCATACCGCTGGAAAGAGGGTATTGTCAGCTTTAATTAGAGGCATTTCTCATCAAAATCTTACAAGTGGATTTGTAATCATGGTGAAATTACTCTAATTACGTTACGATTTTGTGCTCAAGCAGAGCTTTTGACCGTTGGAAGTAGGGTGGAAGTCAGCGTTCCCCCCCCACGAGCAACAGGAAACTACTCAAGGACATTCAAAACGGTCCCTTTTTTATGTAGTGGAAGCCTCATTAGCAATTTGCTAATTAAGGAACTAATTGCGATAGCGCCTTGGAACCAACGGTACACATCATCTTTCATCTTTGGAGTTAAAAGTTTCCAAATTTGAAGCAGATCTGACCAGTGGTTCCGGAGATATTAATTTTTCCGATAATTAATTGGACTTTGAAATCTTCAACTTCTGTGTTACGCCGTGACATTTTACAGTGTAGTGTTTGTGTATTAGTGCATTTAAGGTTTATACCTTGGATTAACAGCCAGCACAGAAGAAAACAGATGAAACATAGCTGCCAAGGTAGGCCTCTTGTTTTTAATACTGTTAATTAATTACTGCAGGAGCACCTGATTAAATCTCCCATTTAGAGTCTCTCTAATATCACTTTTTGCAGTTTGAGCGACGTCCGTTACTTTTCAGACTTTGTTCTTTGAACTTTTTCAGATATTTTGATCATTACTTATATTTAAATTTTTTTAAAGACTTTAATTACAGTAATTAAATAATTAATAACGCATTTCTTCTAATATTTGTGCATTATTGTATTTCTGTGCAAACAAGAGTCTTATTTAACTTCTGATTGCATTAAATTACAGTTATGTTCCTATAAAATAATTTTTAAAGACTTTAATTAAATATATTAATTAAGCACTCCTTCTAATAACTGGGCATTTTTGTATTTTTGTACAAACAGGAGTCTTATTTAACTCCTGATTGCTTTAAATTACAGCTAAGTTCCTGTGAAATATTTTTTAAAGACTTTAACTACTCTATTGAAATATATTAACTAAGCACTTCTTCTATCAACTGTTTGTGCATTACTGTATTTCTGTGTAAATTAGTAATTCCTACCAGTGCTTGCAAGTGTGATCTTTAAGTGGAGGAGTGCTTCAGTGTCAAATTTACGTTAATTGTTAAAAGTACATCTCGAGTGATCTTACATAAAGCTTCTTGAGAAATCAGAAATAGTGATAACAGAGAGTATTTTGCACTGCTCTATGCCATGTCTCGTCCTTCGGTCTTTCATTCAGACATAGATACTTCAAGTGCCCAAGGCCCATTTGACCCCACAGTAATATTATCTTCAAACCTGACACATGGGGAAAAGGTTGCTATTTTCTACGAGGATATTAGACAATCTGCCACTGCATTTAGAAGTAACAAATTCTGCCTACCCAAAGACCTCAGGGATCGTTTGCAAGCTTCGCTAGACGCTTTACAAGAACTAGCAGTTCAAGGCCCTACATACGAACCAAAACCAATTAAAGCAGAATTAGGTACGAATACCTCAACCATAGTCTGCTGTCAAGCGGTTCACACGCAGGCACCCTCGTCCTCGGACCTACAGGCTACTATTGAAAAAGTACGTCCACCCAAAACACCAGACCATTCTCCAACCTTTGCAGAAGTGCTTCGAAAACGCAGTAAGCCAAGCTTACTAATCAGACCTCTCACTAAACAACCAATAGGAGATCTTCGTAAGGTTTTACAGGATAAGGTCCCGCTATCCAAAGTTCCAGCGACGGTTGATAGAATTTTGCCAACACCACAGGGAGGTTTGGAAGTTTACTGTGAAACTTCAGAAGACATTACAAGTTTGCAAGAGTACATCCAACAGGCTCAAATAGATGTCGAAGTCAGGAAACGTC
Organism: Stegodyphus dumicola; assembly: GCF_044657685.1. Taxonomy (NCBI): domain Eukaryota; kingdom Metazoa; phylum Arthropoda; class Arachnida; order Araneae; family Eresidae; genus Stegodyphus; species Stegodyphus dumicola. The sequence continues at coordinate 159,355,906 of NC_140770.1, forward strand.
AGAGACGCCGTCCCAGATGTTCGGTACACAATGTGCCGGAAAATATCACACCGGAAGATCTCATCTCTGAAATTAGCGCCACTGCGGGCATTTCCGCAAAAGAATTCAAGGCTCTCTTCAGACTGCGAGAAAGACGACCCAACCGCGTCAAATGGATCTTCGAATGTACATCAGCAGGATTCGCTGCTGCTATCAGAATCAAAAGGATTTTCACAGCCTGGCAGCCACATAACATCACTGAGTTCTTGGGCATCAGAAGATGCTACAAATGTCAACAGTTCGGCCATGCGCAAGATTCCTGCCAGTCAAAGAAGACCTTCTGCGCATTCTGTTCAGGGCATCATCCCACCAAAGAATGCACGGCGGAAATGCCTTCATGTATCAACTGTGAAGACTCTAACTGCCGAATCGGCACAAAGTTCAACTTCCAGCATCCTGCCTTCGCCAGAGAATGCCCAATTTACCAACGTACAGTTGCAAATATCCGAGGCAACACAGACTATTAATGCAGCACATACTCATTCTCATCATAAGCATAAAACCATATTATCCTTAGCACAAGAGGCAGATACTGAGAAAATAGTAAATACAAGTACCGCAGAAAGCGATACAACAGGAGATGCAGTACAACAGCAGAATAACAACTCTGATCTAAATAATGGAGTTTTTAACATCGAGCGGCGAGCGCCATCATCTGCACAAGAGGCAAATGGTCATGACAAGGACTATAGATTCTCTATCAACGCCTCAAACAAAGCAAACGGAAATACAATGTCTTGCATACAAATAAATCTTCAACATTCCAAGGCGGCGACTGCACAACTTATAGCATACGCCACCGAAATCAATGTGGATATTCTATTAATACAAGAACCATATGTTTTTCAAGGTAAGGCAATAGGCTTTCCTATGCAATGGACAATCTTTCAGCAAGAAAATAGAGAACAGCCCCCCCGCGCAATCATTATATCACGAAACCATGACTGGAACCCCATGGCCATTAGTCTACAACGAGACAGCGTAGCTATTCAATTAGAATTAATCAATTACTCCATAGTAATTACTTCCCAATATTCCTCACCTGCAGAAAGTATAGATTCCACTCTACTTCATGCGCAAAACCTTCTGCATAAATTTCCAAATACGAACTTCCTGCTTGGTGCTGACTTTAATGCCCACAATACCAGCTGGGGGTGCTCAGACACAGATGCAAGAGGAAGAGCATTGGAGGATTTCATTGCGGCTAATCATCTAATTGTACATAACCAAACAGATGCACCCCCTACTTTCGACCGCGTCTACGCACAAGGATGGCCAGACATAACTCTCACTTCCCACCACCTAGCAAATTCTATCCAGCAATGGCAAGTAGAAGACCAAGATAGCTTGTCGGATCACAAGTATATTACTTTCAACATCTCGCAGCCCACCTCCATTACCTACATAAAAAGATACTACCTCCCAAGTAATAAACGACGATCAAAACAAAAGTACAGTCTTTGGAGCCTCAGTTAGCACGTGCCACTACAAGGGATGACCTTGAGCACCTTACAACAAAACTCATGTCTACTCTCATAAAAACCTGTGAAGACCTACTTCCACTACGTCCCACTAAGAAAATGCAAATAATCAATTGGTGGAGTTCAGAATTAAGCATTCAAAAGAAAAAATGCAGAGCTTTACGAAGAAGACTCAAAACGGAACGCAGGCTTAACTTAGAGACCAATACTCTGCAACTATTTCAACGTGAACGGGCTATCTACAAGAGACTTATAGTCCAGAGTAAAATACGTTCCTGGAGAAATTACTGCTCGAATATGAAAGATATATACGGTGCCCCGCATAAGATAGCAACAGGCAAAGTGTTTAAACCGACGCAATTTCAGGTTCTGAATTCACTCAACCTCATAGATCCCACTAATGCCAGCACTCTTCGAGTCATTCTCGATGCCGTCATACAACAAGACCACCCAGAAGAAGATGACGAACAACAAGCTGAAATACGTGAAAACAACCCTCCACTAGATACGCCTAATGATGTAAGCTTCACGGTGCAAGAGCTTTTGAATACTCTCAGAAAATTACCAAAGAAGAAAGCACCGGGTCCAGACGGCCTGAACTATCCTATTATAACTACGATCATAAACTCCAACCTTCTATTTTTCATTAACTACTTCAATAAGCTTCTGGAAACAGGTACCTTCCCTCGTCCGTTTAAAATAGGCCAAATTGTCCTTTTTCATAAGAAAAACAGAGATTCACATGATCCAGCTGCATACAGGCCGATATGCCTACTTTCTTCATTGGGCAAAATCTATGAGAAGATGTTAATAAACAGGCTGCGTTTCCACATCTCACAGAATAACCTACTGCACCCACGTCAGTATGGCTTCAAGGCAGGTTCTTCCACCATACACGCATTGCATGACGTCCACGCAGCAATAACTGATAATAGGCACCATGGCTATCATACGGCATTGGTCAGTATTGATCTTAAATGTGCCTTTGATATGCTGTGGTGGCCTTCCATTAAAAAGTCATTGAGAGAAATGAAGTGCCCGCTAAATTTATATGCTACGTTATGCCATTACCTATCTGATAGAACACTCATCATGCCGCACAACAGCGGGATTATCGAAAAATTACAAACAAGAGGTTGCCCTCAAGGGTCATGTGCGGGCCCCTTTCTTTGGAACGTCACTTTTAACACCATTCTTGCTGATCAATGGCCGGATCATACGCGAATTTTTGCGTATGCAGATGATGTAGCTTTCGTGGTACGAGGACGTACACGAGAAGAATTACAAAACCATAGTAATGAAATTTGTAGTCTTTTCCACTCCCGCTGCCAAAAGATAAAACTTGAAATTGCCCACAACAAATCCCATATCATGCTATTTCCAAAGAAAGGAGGTTCCCTGAACAGGCAACCACGTATTTGCATAAATAATCAAAGAATTAAAATAGTTAAAACCCTCAGATACCTGGGATTAACTTTTGACACTAAGCTCAACTGGATAGCACACGTCTTAGAGCTTAAAAAGAGAACAATGCAAATTGCAAATCTACTACGATCATTCCAAGGTTACAATTGGGGTTTAAGTGCGCATATTCAGAAAATACTGTACCTTACAGTAATAGAAAAAATTGTCACGTATGGTGCAGCAGTATGGGCCTTCCCGATGCAGGGCAGGAAAATACGCCAGCTCGCTACCATACAGAGGCCTTTTGCGCTCTTAATTACACGAGCATTTCGGACCACCTCTACGGCCGCCATCAATGTTATGTCTGGGTTGCTCCCACTCCATCTCAGAATTGAAGAGGAGGCAATCATCCAAACAGTCAAACAGCTTCGTAAACAACTTACCTATGATGATTTTACTTATCAAGTGGACCAATACGAACAATTAGTCCTTCCTACTGCCGTGCATCCCGCGCTGAAAGGCATCGGAGTCAAAATTCTCTCCAATACTGCCGAGGATGAGCCAGCAAGCAATGTAAAAATCTATACAGATGGTTCCAGAATAGAAGATAATGTGGGCTGCTCATTCATTGTTACCACTGAAAATTGTGTAATTCATACCTGGCAAGCACATTTGCAATCTAACAATAGTGTTTTCCAGAGCGAGGTCGTAGCAATAAAGCATGCAATAGATTACCTAATTAACATGAAAATACCCACAGGCATCATTCTCACAGACAGCTTGTCCTCTTTACATGCACTAATCAATCCCGACCACCGATCTACCATTATCCAAGACATTCAGCGCACTCTTAGGGATCATCAAAGAAAAAATTATTATTTCAAATGGGTTAAGGCCCATGTCGGCAATGCTGGTAATGAGCTTACTGATAAGATGGCTAAGGAAGCAGCTGTCAACTCAAATGTTCTCAATCTTACCATACCATGGCCATATTCCCATCTCAAGAGAATTACCAGACTACGTGCCATATCGAAGTGGCAACAAGAGTGGGACTTCAGTCCTACTGGACGAAGAACAGCATACCACATTGCATATGTCGACCCAGACAGAAATATAGGCAACCCTTTGTTGATTAGATACATAAGTGGCCATGGTCCTTTTCCGACCTTTTTCGCGCGACATAGAATCAGTAACTCAGATATGTGTGTTTGTGGCTTACAAGGCACACCCGAACACTATGTTACCAGCTGCCAGCTCACTGCTGGCCAACATCTCTTAATTCCATCTACTAATACACAAGCCTATTGTAAATATCTAATAAAGCAAAGGCATCTGGTTCGTAAAATTTGTGTTATAATGTCAAAGCTCTCCTCACTGGGTACTGATCTATGCCAGAGTGCTTAACGGGTCAGTACAGCAACTGATTATATGTATTATATGTAGCTGCAACATTTACATGGGATGTCAATATATGCTACATGCTTTATGATCGAACATTAAAGCATGAACTATGCAGTCTTGCAATTATATGCACCTTATATATATATATATGCATAATCGATAAGGAACAGTATGCTACATATACGTGCCCATGCATGGACAATATAAAAACTTAAGTATATATTATATACAATTGTAATGCCAAGCCATGCATTCTAATACGTACTAAGGTACTATGTAAACTAATGTGATGCAAATATATTTAGTAAAAGTTCCACACTATATGTATATAATATACCTATTCAGTATCATGTTTCATTTGACAATGGAATGTATACTCGGAACAACGTTAAAGCACTTGTAACACTGTAAAGCAATATCAGTATGTCTAACTTTAAAGTAGTTTTATTTTGAACAATTTTCTTATGTAGTAATGGAATTACGTAACAACATATCAGTCAAGTGTATGCAAATCTATTAAGTGGCACTATGTTTTAATTGAACAATTTTAGATATTAAGTTGTTAGATGTTTAATTGAATATTAAATTAAGTTATGTAATATTATGTTCTAATTGAGATAACAAGAATAATTGTAATGTGTAATGAATGTAATGTATTTAAGTTATGCGATATTAAGTTCTAATTGCGTAATATAATTATGTAGTATTTTATGGTACAGTATTATTTAACAGTAACAATTTCTATTAGCAGTAATATAATGAAACAAAAATAAGTGTTTTTCTTTTAGGATACTAATGTTACAATTGAGAATAATATGTGTATCAATATTTCAACTATGTTTTGCTTGAATATTATGTTCCTTTTAAGTAGTAACTGGTATGGTGCATGAATAACCTTGCGCATTATATTAAGAGGTAATGATTAAGCATCATGTTTTATAAAGATTTAAAGTGCAATTTTTGTGTATAGCCAATGTTCTATGTTTCCGTATGTCCAATGTTCTATGTTTCCGTATGTCCAATGTTTCTATGCAAATACATGTTAAAATTAAGTATATATGTATACTCAATTAATGTAAAAGCTCTGTATAATATAGCATGCAAATATATAAATAATTGCATCTGTCAAAAGGTTTGAAAATTTATGAGTAAGCACATCGTCTTATCCCAATTACAAAAAACCATTTCAATGTGTGCGGTATATATGAGTGGTATTTCGTATTTTCAGTCATTATAATGTAAAATTGCCATGTGGCGGTGGTGCTATAAAGTATCACAAAGCACTCTCTTGCTCTACTTAGCATTAACATATGTATTGGTATATGTATATGCAATGACTGATTATGTCGTTATTCATTATCAATGTTTACATATTTGTATAATATTTTCTTAATTAATTTGTATGACACAAATTAGTGTCCTTGTAAGATTTTTGCCTGTAAGGTAAAATGTCAAATACGAATTGCCCATTATCTGTACAAATTGTCCCTATACTTAGTAAAAAGTTAACATATGATTTGGTATATGTATATGCAATGACTGATTAAGTAATTGTAATATTTCTAAGTAGCATTTTGTGCGTTTTGAATTTACAATGCATGAATGTACTTGAAGGATTTAAACTTAAAACGGTCACATGTAAAAATGAGTAGCTCATAATCAGCAGAATAATGTATAAAACTGCTGCTACTCATTATCAATAATTGCAATTTGTATTTCGTAATCTTTCACCATTTTGTATGACATAATTAAGTGTAATTGTAAAACTTATTTTTAAAAACAGGTAATACGCCAAACACGTGTAGCCCATAATCTGTACAAATTGTTAATACTCTTAACAGGAGTTTACATGTGTATGTGTTTGTGTATATGTAATGGTAAGTTAAGTATATGTATTGTATCCTTGCAGCATCATGTATGATTTAAATTTCAAACAGTAATATGTACAAAGTGAATAGCCCTTAATTTGCAGAATAATGTATTAATTGTTATAACTCATTTTCAATGTCTGCATATTTGTATTTTGTAATATATATCTAAACAACATGACATATATAAGTGCAATTGTAAGGTTTATATTTAAAAGGTAATTTGTCAAATACGAGTAGCCGCACAAATTGTTACTACTATTATACAAATTTTGCATATGTATGTTATTGTAATAGACCTACTGTTTGGCGGATAACCAGGTATCTTTAATGTCATAATTCTATAATCTTATTGTGATCAACTATGTAATTGTATGTTAACCTATGTAAAGATTCTGCCTTTGTTTGGCACTGTACTTTTTATTCCTGGAAACAAATTAACACTGGACTTGGCATTTTGGCTTAGAGTATTCCTCGGGAGCACTTTGGTCGGCTGGACTGCTACCCGGATGAATAGGGTGCTGGGTCTGGGCGTCTGGTGCGAGTCTCACGTGTGGCCTTATTCTGGCCTTGCTCTGGATATTGGAGGACGTGACGCTAAACCAATTAACCATAACGGTAAAGGGATGGTGCCCACGTCCCCCGTTCCTAATCCTAAGCCTAACAGTATTATATTTCGTTCATATTATAACTCAGAATGCACAAAATTTATATCATTTAAAGAATTATCTAATCGTTGCCACATGTTCTTTTCAAATGCTATAATAAAACTAGAACTATGTATAAAAGAAATTAAGAAAACAAAACAAAAAAGAAACAGTTTTTCACAGACGATTGAGTATTTCTCATTCAATTAATTCAGTTTTCTCTTCGCGAGAAGGCAAAAATACATAAAAACTCAAAATATCTGTATTAAAAATTACGAAGTAAATCTTAAACGCTTATTTCCTCGAAAAAATTCTAGAAAGGATTAAGCATGATTTAAATAATAAATGAAGGCGTTATCTTTGTTGTTGCGCAGCTACGTTTCTCTAGATTGGCAACAAATCCGCTACTCAACTGTTTCAAATGCAAACAAAAGCAATAGCAGCCATCAAATTAGGCTTAGCCGCACTTAAACAATTTTAAAATTGTTGATAATTCTAAAAATATTGCATACATATTTACTAAAGGCATAAAAACATCCCAGCATCAGATAAATTATTTTCTTACTTTTACTGCATTAATCATCATATCCATTTTAAATAAAAGCTCATTGTATAAAAATAATTTCTTACTTGTATTTTATTTTCTGCTTTTAGGCACAATCAGTGAAGAAAGGTTTAGTCATTATCAATAATGTTTCATAACGAACATTTTACACTAAAATGAGGAAAACGAATATCGCCAATTCGCGATTAAGTATGCCAAGATGGCAAACTAAAACAATTTAATTTATGTTTGCTTCAGACTGCAGCAAAATGTTTTTAAACAGAAAATCGCTCAGATAATATTGTTTATCATTCTCGTTTTAAAAAAAAGCGGGGGAGTTTTATTTAATCTGTAAAAATTTCAAAACTTTACTCCAATACATTTTGAGATGCCGAAATTTTAAAATCATAAACCTCAACTAGTCTAAAACATTGAGCGATTTTTTAAAAACCGCGCCAATATTTCAGATATAAAATTACAGTTTTCATAGAGGTTTCAGTTCAAAAGACTTTTTTCTCCTGCATTCGATGTGGAAAACAGTAAAAATATAATATGCTTAATTTCTTCGTTAAGCGAGGATATACGCGAAACATCTTTTAAACGTTAAATAAAAAAGTCTAAAATGATTTTTTTTAAAATCGCTTCACCACACTGCATTTTCATCGAAAAAAAAGTGTGTATAAAATAAAGTTTCATCTGTAGCTTAATCACGAAGTAGTTAAAATTCGATAACAAAATTCCACAGACAATGAAACACAATAAAAAACAAAAGCCTATATGAAAATGTAAATAAAATCTTATAAAAATACTTACGTCAAAAGTCCCCTTTCAGACTACATTGTTTATAGTCACATAAAACACAGAGTATTTCTTTCAACCCCAAACCTGAAAAATTTCAAAGAATTTGTGTCAGCTCTTTGGAATTTATAGCGAGTTTTTACTTGTTGATAGGATAACTTTTAGAGACAACAAAATATGTGACGCTTCTCTTGCCATCTAGGAGACAAGCATCTGTGGTATTTACAACTATAGGTTAAGAAAGAATATTAAAATATCTGGTTGTAAGGAAAGTTTTCACCTAAAAAGGTTTTTAAACAAGTTAGGAAAAAAAGATAAAAGCAGTAGCTTTAGTGCGGGTAGTCATCACCCACCCGAATCTATGATTTTCTGCCAAAGTTTTGGTAGTTTTTCAAAGCCATTGGCGTAGTCACTTGGTAGCCGCGAGTTCAAAAACAGATCAACCCCATTTCGGATGTCCTATGCAGAATGGAAGAAAGCACCAACAAGATGTTGTGTGAAAGAAGTGTGAAAAAGATAGAAGTCCGATATCGGGGCTATATGATGGGTGTGGCAAAAGATCCCATTCGAGTGCGTACAGAGTCCAGCCGGTGAACCCAGACACATGTGGTCTTGCATTATCTTGATGGTGTAATGATTATGTTAATTTTATTAACAGTTAAATTTTGAGTTAAAATTCCTTTTATATCAATTCTTAACTTCAACTTACCAATTCCGGCCAGAACGTAGTTTTAGAATCACGTCTGAATACATAATGAGGAAGAGCGGTATTTAACCGCGAAGTTCTTCGGTCTTAGAGAGAGAGATACCAGGTATTCTGTCTGCACGCTTCCGCCTTTTTTAGGCTACTCTCTCTATTATCAGGCTCGGCTGTACTTTAGGCCCTTTGATAGCTTCGCAGTCTATTAACGTTAAGGGGCCAACTCTGTTAGAATTTTGATAGCTTCGGCTATACCTCTTTAGTTTAGATTAGTTTAGGTTAATTCTTAGTATCTTAAATTTAAGCCGAAGTGTTGGGTTTATTGTACACTCCAAGACGGGGTTTTGTTAAACATTAGTTGGAATAATAATGGGCTAGTTTACCCTTCTGTCGTGTTATTGTTTCCTGTCGCACGAACTCAAGTGATTATTCACTTATCAGTTCTTAAGATTTTTCACTTCCAACAGTAACTTAGAATTACAAAGTGAGGAACTCTACAATGGAATATTACCTTTTTGCGCCGGAACTCAAATTGGCGTTTTTCCTTGCCAACAGAGTCAGAACTACCATCTCGCCGTACACTTTGCTATCATTCGTTGCCAATGCAAAGTCGCACCAGATACCAAGCATGATCTTTTTGTCAGTCAAATTGCGCTCTGCGGCGCTGCTGACGTGCTCACCCGCAGCAGACCAACCCCCTGCTCGGGTTGGTTGTTGAAGTAAATCTAGTTTTCATCACAAGTGCCGATACTGTCCAGAAGCGTTTCCTTGCGTTGATATTCGAGCAGATTTGGGCAGGCACAAACACGTCTGTCCTTATCTGCTTGAGTCAGCTTATGCGGCACTGAGCGATTGAACTCGTACATCAAGTTTATGCGATGCATAACGCTACTAGTGGACATGACACTAACGTCTAACCCCTTAACAAGCTCTTGACTAGTTGCATATCGATTGTCTTTAAGTTAGCGAGTGTTGCATCCGATGCGACTAGCATCGATTGTTGCAACCGATACGACTAGTTGCATACCGATTGTCTCGCAGGCGAGCGTCATCAACATCAGTAATCCAGCCTGAGTGCTCTGCTTCTTGAATGTCAGACTTCTTGTTTTTTGAGCATTCGGTACCAAACCGTCACGGTGTCATATGATACAACATTAGTACCTAAAGGTATACACATGATTTGGTAACATTCTATAGCTGACGTTTTGCAACAGAACTGGAAGTAAAGGATGGAACTGGAAATTTGCATTTGAAAGAAAGAGACTTGCTTTAGAACATTGTGTTCTGAAATTTATAAAAACATATCGTTATTATTTAGTAAAAGTTGCCTGAAAACGAACTATCGCGCTACCAGACTAGAAAGTCCAAATAACGATCTAATTAAACAGATAAAAAGACATGCTCTTTTTTCTTAGCTCTTTCAAAGATATTAAACTCTTCTGGACGAAGAGTCATATTGGTACCACTGGTAACGAGTTAGCAGATAGATTGGCAAAAGCTGCCACTGAAAATCAAATTATTGATTTTCACTTTCTTTGACAGTTTGAAATCCTTGTTGAAATCAAAAAGTTTGACTCTATGGCAAGCAAAGTGGAACGGCCCAGATTCTAAAGGAAGGTTCACTTATAATTTAATCTCAATTGTAAGTGAGAAAAGATGCCTAAGTGACAAGTATCTAAACCAAGCTTTAACTAATCATGGACAATTTCCCTTTTATTATAATAGGTTTTCGATTAAAAATTGTGCCTGTCCATGTGGCATGAGTAATGTCGATATTGAGCACCTGTTGTTTAGATGCTCTTCTATGAAAAATATTGTTCTAAGATTTATTCCAGATATTGCTAAATTTAATACTCTAAAGGATCTATGTGACTAAATTGAAATTGTCAAATTTCACAAAATATGTATCTCTAAATGAAATGAATTTATATATTGATTGTGTTTAAAATTTCCCTGTCTGTTTAAAGGAAAACTTGAATGTTTATGATATTATGTTATTTTATTTCCTTGTGTATCTAAGTAACATATTTTTATGCATGCAAGTAACATGTGTTATATTTTACAAAGTATGTAATAATGTGCTTTTGTTGGTGTAGCTGGTAAATCTCACCAGGTCCTAGACCTTAAGTTCATATTTTAGTTGTTTATTCTATTTTAAGTTATTTCAGGTAGTAAGGTGGTAGTTCTACCGCTTAATTGGCCTGATTTAGGCTTTGTTTTAGATCTCAATGTTTCTTTAATTAAATAGCACGACTAAGCCCTGTTAACCCTCTAATGGCGGTACAGGAAGTTCAACCAGTGATATACTATTAGGAACATCACAAAGATACAACAGACAGTAGCATTGCAATTCCACTTTCGTAAGTGAAATCATATTACGTACTATATTTTTTGTACATTATACACTCAGAACAAAATATTACCCGCTGCAATTCAGCACTTAATTATAAGTAGTACTAACAAATATGAAAATCTAACTGTTAATATGATCTAGGAATATTAACTCAATGACTTTTTGAAATGAAGACAATGACTTTTTGAAATGAAGACATTTTGAAAATTTTCATTTTTGAAAATTTTACAGAAATTCTAATTTGTACGTTACATAAATTCCTTGTGCGGAATATTAAATTATACGCATTTTTGCCGTATTTCATTTAAACTTATTTCCTATAATTTCGTTAGAGATATATTTCTCATTCAGCTAATTCAGTTCTGACTTCGCGACAAAGCAAAGTACATACGCGACAAGACCAATATAACAATACATACGCGACAAGACCAATAAAACAATTTAAAGAACGATATTTATAATTAAAATTAGAGTTTCTACGCAAAAATAAGCAATTCGACCAGCGAGCAAGAAGGCAGATTTTACGGTGCACAAAACTGAAAGTTTATTTTTGGTCTCACTCGAACTAAATAGTCACTAAAAACTGATTTTGTTATGGGCGATATGCTGTGTTAATATATGGGATAATTTAATAAATTATATGATAATTTCTGAATGAATTAAGCATGATTTACTTCGCAATAGTAAAAGAAGTCGTTATCTTTTTTGTTGCGAAGCTTAGTTTCCCTAGATTGGCAACAAATCTACTATTCTGCTAAGTTTCAAATAAACAAATATGTCTGCTTTGGTAAAAGAATTAATCTCAACCACACTTAAACAACTTTTAAATTGTTGATAATTCAACAACTATTGCATGCAGGTTAATTAAAAACATAAAAACCTTTAGATAAGAATAACATAATTAAATCATTTTTAAAGCAAAAAGGTGCACAATTTACCAACATATAAGAATAAAAAACTGAGCTCCCACAGCTAAGTAACAGAGTAGGTATATATATATACACTTTTGGTGTGGCCGATTGCCACTAAAAAGGGAGGTGCACAACGAATGCCATAGCAGTCCTATATGCAAAATTTCAACGTTCTAAGATTACTCGTTTTTGAGTTATGAGAGATACATACGTACGTACGTATAGACGCCACGGAAAAGAAATCGCTTTTAAATTCATTTTAAATAGTTTTATAATTCCTTTGCGGGAAAAAAGTCCTTATGTACAGATGCCACCCAAAAATCATTAAATTTTATTCGATAGCGTTCAGAATGGATATTTACGTTGAAATATGGTTCCCGGAATTTTTCGTGATTTCAGTACTTCGTACAAGGAAGAAAAATTAACAAAATTATCTATAAAATGGACACAAGAAGTGCGAGATAGTATATTATATCTAAATTGAATTTAGTCTTTGTGTCGCAAGACTAGCATACCGAATCAATGAGCGATTTTATTAACGAGACGGGGATTGTTATGCTAAGTGTAATATAGAACGGACCACAGTGTTGGAAAATGTGGTGACAGTGTAGCGTATTGCATGGAATAACTTACATTATCATAAACGGATTGGCTGCGTGGTTGCATGGAATCTTAGGCCCCATGTGTAAAGTGGATACGAGCGAATGTCCCTTAGAAAGTTCTTCACGAAGACATCCTCATATAGCTCTCGCATGTTGGCTATAGTCAAATAAACCTACCTCACACCAGAGTAACTCACTGACAAATGCTCTCTGGAAATCTTATAAACTAAAAACTATTCGTGCATTAACTAATTTCTATTCTAGTGGAAATTGAGCAAAGTGGAAGTTGCTGAAAATTCAAACTAAGAAGATAAGTGAGATAATTTGAATAAAACTGACAATGTCATTAAGGGTATCAGGTTCAATGTTCCGTCTAACCTTCTTCGGGAACATGCAAGGACCTGACTCGGAACAGAGAGCTTACTAAAGCTATGTTCAAAACTGTGGGAAGTAGACAGGATACACAAGAAAGGTGTACAAAACCCTTTATTTTTCGCTATTTACAATAATTTCCGTACTTCGGAATACAATGACCCACCACTTCTGGTCTAAACGTAAGAATATAAAAAATATAACTAAACGCTAACTTAACTTTGAAATAATAACGTGGAAGATTGGCCTTATATTAACAGGAAGCCGTATGTAGTACAGAGAACTGTGAACACTACAATACGTTTAAAATTATCAAGAGGATTAAACCTCTGGCCTGGAAGGCAACCAGCAACTGAGCAAAACTTCTAAGGTAAGCGGCCTGCTTCGACTAACGGCTTCCTCTCTCTCGCTTGGCAAAAAGCCACAACTTAAATACTTGGCGTTCGCCAGACAAACTTTGCATAAATACTTTAACGCTTATAATTCTGGCCGGAAGTAGAAAATAAGAAGTGATAGTAAAGATTTAAAATAAAATAAACGTTAGTAAAACTTAAGATCCTAACATACTTCCCGCCAGAGTTAATTAGTTTGAAACTGAGGTCTAAAACGACCTTGTTGAAAACTTTTAGCTCTAGAATCTAACGCGAGGCCAATCTTTTACAAACATTTTTCGCTAGAAACTAGAAATTTAAAAGAAAGAAATTTGTTTTTACAATAGCAGCTCCCAGGATACACAATTTTTTCATCTGTACTGCATCTAGACTGGAGCTTTTATTCAAATCTGGTTCCTTCCAGAGATCTGGAAGGAAAACTAGTTTAATGAAATGTTACACAATGAAATGGCAAGTAACATGTATAATTATATTTCTCTTAACATTCTTATTTCATTCATGACTATTTTAATTATCTCTCCCCGTGCTCTCTGACATGTGTTGTAAAAGAACACCAAACACGAATGTGTTTATGTCTATGTGTTCAACACTTCCTCCTACAATCAAAACACTAACGTGTTAAAATTCAACATACCAAGACCTCGTAACACACCCTAATTTCAACTCTAAACCCTGAGGTACTATTCTGAAAGTGGCTAACTCTGAAGTGTAGCGTCAGAGAGCCTAACTACATCATTCAACCTTTAACACATATTCACCACGTCTTTTTACAGTCACACGAATAAAAAAAAATTTAACATTACTTTCACTTTTACCATATCACGCTATTTCTTAACATTTAAAATAACAGTTCACATTGTATATAAGAACATATCAACATGCCGTTAATTTTACACATTTGAAAGCATACATTAGTAGTACATTGTTAACTTCTATTCTTTTCAAAGCAAGTGCCAATTCTTTCTACATTGAAATACTACATTTCAAAAAGTCTTTCAGACTAAAACTTCTCTCTTGCTAGAATGTTTTAAATAAAATTTATACAATAACTTTTTACAATATTTAAGTCTTTACACAATGCTATTATACATCAACTTTAGTTTTACGCGCGAGTAATTGAAAAACATAATACGAAAATCGGTCACAACTCATTTCTCGCCCTTTTGGCGATAAAGGTAGACCTCGCATGAGGTAAAACTTCTTGAAATCTGCCACTTGCAGTAAGAATGAAAGATTAACTTAAGTTTGCAAAGTAACATAAAAGTTTACTTATCTTTGTGATATTCGGACATTTTTTTCTGGGCCCAGTCCTTAAAGGTAGTGCAGATAGTTGTTTGATTTATCCTCCTTCTTGTACGGGCTCGCCCTTCAGTGCCTTCCTCTAGATGCTTTCTTTTTTCTCCAGTTCGGTTACCCTTGAATACCTTCTTTTTCGCTTCTGCCTGTGGTCTTGGTCGTTTGATGGCAGCTGGTCTTGGCGGAACCGGGAAACTTCTTTCGTGTTCCTGCTTGGACCTCGTTCCTGGCTGTTCAAATTTTCCTTGTAACTTTTCCTCCGTCGCTGGTGGCCCTTCCGCAGTTCGGCGACATTTGCTGCGGAGAGTCCTGTCGGATGAGTAGATCTTCCGTTTTACAGCCGGGTTATATTTGCCGTCATTTCTCCTGGCTCTCTTTGCATACGTCGTCCTTCTCCCTTCTTCATTCTGGGGGTGTTCGTTAGCTCTCTTTTCTGGACGGTGGAACGGCTTCTTTTTCTTGCCACCTTCAATTTTTCCGCGGGGAAACTTTCTTTTCACTTGCTCCTGCCTCTTAATGGATTGCCCTTGTACTTGTCGTTTTTCCACCTCTGGAGCTTGTGTCTGCCGTGCCGGATCCTGCAAAAGATCTTGGAAAATTTTCATTTTATTACGATCATAGTAGGGTTTGATTTGATCAATGTTTGCGGAGCAGGTTTCACCATTTCCAGCTTTTAACACTACTACAGCGTGTTATTTTTTCTATGACATATGGTCCTTCAAATAGTGGAAAAAATTTGGCAGTTTTATCTTCTGGTGCTGAAGAAAGTGAATGCTTAATTTTTAAAACTTCATCCCCTACTTTATAAGTTACTCCCCGTAGTTTCAAGTCATAATAGAGTTTCTGTTTTCTCTGTATTCTCCTTTGCTTCCTTAATTAGTTTTTCTATATCACCCATTTTAAATTCTGGGGCTCTTTGTTGCACATAAAATAATTTATCTAACGGCGTTATAATCTTTCTGCCTAAAAATAACTCAGCAGGAGTTTTGCGCGTTGTATCATGTTTTGCGGTCCTAAGGGCGAAAGCAAATTCATTGGCATAGTTATCCCAGCTTTTATGAAAATTTTTAACATAACTACGGATAATTTTCACTATATTTCTATTGACCCGTTCCGCTATATTTGATTGCGGCCGATACGGGACCATTTTTAAATGACGTATGCCCAGTTTTTGGCACATGTCTTCAAATATATTACTTACAAATTGAGGACCATTATCCGATATAACTTTTAGGGGCGCCCCGTATTTTAAAATATATTTATTTAAAATAGAATCTGTAACTAATTTCGCGGAGGCTCGTTTTAAGGGAACAATTTCGGTCCATTTACTAAAATGATCAACCATAACAAGGAGATAGCGACTTTTATTTAACTGACTTTTTGGGAAAGGGCCCAATAAATTGATGCCAATTATTTCATTTGGAAATTCGGATTTAATACTATTTAGAAACCCGGCCGGGCGGAAATTAATATAATTAACTGCTTGACATGTTGGGCAGGACTGGACATACGCCCTTGTTAACTTTTGCAATTCAGGAAAGTAGGCTGCCTCGCGTACGCGTTGGATAGTTTTTCGAATACCAGCATGAGAAGCTAAAGGGCTGTCATGGAGCTCCTGCAGGATATTTAATCTAAGACTAGCTGGGATAACAGGTCGAAATTCGTTGTTGGAATTCGTAGTTTTTGTATAAAATAATAGACCATCTATTAGTTCGTAATGGGCCGCTCTATTTCTTATCGCCACAATATCTTGGTGGCTAAAATTTTCAGGATCCTTTAAATACTCATAAATGCTTCCAAACTCAGAATTTTTACCCAGTTCGGTTATTACAGTTTCTCGGGAATTTATTGTACATGCTGTGAGCATTGCCACCTTTACGGTATTACCTTCTTCATCTATTTTAATTCTAGATAGGGCATCTGCTACGATATTTTCCTTTCCGGGGGTATGCTTGATTAACAGATTATATTCTTGTAGCTTGAGTGCCGATCTTATTAACCTTGGGAATAAGTTTTTCCCTGAGTACAATCTAGTTACCGCCGCATGATCAGAGTACACTGTTATTGGCGCCTTTCCAAAATAGACTCGGCAGTTTTGCACTGCTAACAGAACTGCAAGTGCCTCTCTCTCGGTCGCGGAATAGTTTCTTTGTGTTTGATTTAAAGTTCGGCTAAAAATGCCACGGGCTGCTGATTTTGCGAAAGTACCGCCCCTACCGCATAATCCGAAGCTTCCGCTGAAATTTCTAAATTCTCATCCTTTCAGGAAATTTCAACACAGGGGCTTGCGTTAATGCTCGTTTTAATTTTTCGAAAGCACTATTGGCTTCGGCCGTCCATGAGAATCTTGCCTTTTCCCTTTTTAATTTTGACAATGGCTCAGCGATAGCTGCAAAATCTTTTATAAAGGACCTATAATATGAACAAAGTCCTAGAAAAGAAGAGAGCTTCTTTGCCGTGTTTGGAGTCGGATACTTTTGTACAGCGATTATTTTTGATTCGTCTGTCTCGATTCCTTTCTGAGATATTTTGTAACGTAAATATTTTAATTCAGGGGCTGCAAATTTGCACTTTTCGACATTAACTTTTAGACCGGCCTCATTTAATAAAGAAAACACCTGTCTTAAATCCTGTACATGTTGGTCGAGATTATCACTAGTAATAATGATATCGTCTAAATAGATAAAAGTGGACTTTCCAAGAACAGGTCTTAACACAATGTCCATACATCGCTGAAATGTTGCCGGCGCCCCTAAAAGGCCAAACGGCATACGCAAAAATGCATAAGTTCCAGACTTGGTTATAAAAGCAGTCTTAGGCACGTCCTCAGGCCTAACCCCTATTTGAAAACAACCAGTCGTCAAGTCTAAAGTCGTCATATATTTGGTGGATGTTATGTTCCTTAGAATCTCCTCAATAATAGGTAACGGATATACCGGATATTTAGATATGGAGTTTAATTTACGGTAATCAATTGCGAATCTCCACCTTTTTGGATGTGTCAAAGGATAGTCATTATTTTTCTTACATAAAACCACCGGGCTAGCATAACTACTTGAGATGGGCGTTATGATCTTTTTACGTAGCATATCGGTGATATGCCATTCTATAATTTTTTTTCTTATTCTTATCATACCGGTATGCTTTGTGGCGAACTGGCATTGAATCTCCGGTGTCAATACTATGGTTAGTAACCTGAGTAAATCCTGGAATATCACTAAATAACGAAGCAAATTCACTTACCACTTGTGGGATTCTTCCTTGCTCGTCATTAGGCAGGTGGTCAAGATTTAACATCGGCGGTTCAGCCTTTTCTGCACGAACTGGTTTCATTGTCAGCTTAAGGGACGCTTCATTAAAATCAAGCGTTGCTTGTGCTTCTGAAAGAAAATCTATTCCTAAGATTATATGTGCTTGCAGATTCTTTACTATAAAAAACATCACCTTTACTTGTTGAGAAGCTAAAGGGCTGTACCGCTTGTTGAGAAGCTAAAGGTAAAGTACCGCTGTTCGTCCTTGATACGGACATACAGCGGTACTTTACCTATACACTTACATTTTTCTCCTTGCGCCGCTAACACTGTCGTATTATCCGAATTATATATGCGGTATTTCCGAAAATACTTCCTAAAAAAATCTTCTGCCACTCAGGAACACTACGCGCCTGTATCCAGGAGTGCTGTGGCTGGGATATTATTCACCAAGACTTCAATCTTCGGAAGAGTCAAATTTTTCACCATTACTGTATTTAACTTGAAGGAAGAGGGGTTTTCTTGGCCTTCGGATTTCCGCACCCTCTCGTCAGCAGAAATCCTTTTTAGTTTAACTTATTTTTCATTTCCGTGCTTTCCTTCTTTTTCCACTGGCCTTGAGACTTTTTTTCTGGATTGCTATTGAACTGTCGACGTTCGCCGGCTGTTTTTGAATGTTCGGGTTTCCTTGCCCACTGATTCGCTTTGCTTCCGTAGCCGTGTGCTTGAGTTTGCTGTAGTCTTGGCGCACCAAATTGGTTCCGCTGTTGATATTGGCGTCTTCTTTCCACGTCCGCCGTTCTTCTACTTTCAAACTGGATTGCTAGCTCAAATAACTTTTCCAGTGTAGTCGGATTTCTTAATTCAATAAATTCTTGCACTTGGGGCAGTAACCTCGGCAAAATCACTTGAATTATCTCAGGATCCGGACGGTTTCCATACAAGAGCTTGAAGACGTGAAATTTTCTTAAAATAAAGCTTGAGAGGTTTTCGATTCTTTGTTGATATATACTAAAAAATTCCGTTTCTAATTTCGCACGATCCCTTACAACAGGGAAGGCTTTTAGTAGGGCAGTCTTGAAATTCTCGTAAGTATAGGTGGAACTTCCTGCTTGACCCAAGAAACTTCTGCCTATACATTTGAACCAGTTAAGCTCTTGGCCCCTCAAAGCGCTGGTAGCTTAGGTAACTTTTTGAAATTCGTACACGGGGTAGAGCATGAAGTGGTCATCCAATTTTTCCAAAAAACTGGTTACCGGTGAGTTTCCATTAAATGTTGCTTCTGGTTTCATCGAAGCGCGCATGGTCTGGACGATATAACCAAATCCTTCCAGGGCGGCAGCTGGCATTTCTGGATTCTGAGCCGTTTCTGCAGGCAGCACAGGTTCTTCTTGAAACTCGGCCATGGTTATTCTTCTGTGTTGGGCGCCACTATCAGGTTCAATGTTCCGTCTAACCTTCTTCGGGAACATGCAAGGACCTGACTCGGAACAGAGAGCTTACTAAAGCTATGTTCAAAACTGTGGGAAGTAGACAGGATACACAAGAAGGGTATACAAAACCCTTTATTTTTCTCTATTTACAATAATTTCCGTACTTCGGAATACAATGACCCACCACTTCTGGTCTAAACGTAAGAATATAAAAAATATAACTAAACGCTAACTTAACTTTGAAATAATAACGTGGAAGATTGGCCTTATATTAACAGGAAGCCGTATGTAGTACAGAGAACTGTGAACACTACAATACGTTTAAAATTATCAAGAGGATTAAACCTCTGGCCTGGAAGGCAACCAGCAACTGAGTAAAACTTCTAAGGTAAGCGGCCTGCTTCGACTAACTGCTTCCTCTCTCTCGCTTGGCAAAAAGCCACAACTTAAATACTTGGCGTTCGCCAGACAAACTTTGCATAAATACTTTAACGCTTATAATTCTGGCCGGAAGTAGAAAATAAGAAGTGATAGTAAAGATTTAAAATAAAATAAACGTTAGTAAAACTTAAGATCCTTACAAGGGGTGTTGGAAAACCCTATACCAACAATGTTAAACTGGCCATTTTCGATGTACCTTTACTCAAAATCTGCTGTGGATATATGCTTGAAATTTTTTGTGTAATTAAAGTATATCTATCTGATTATACTGAAATGAGCTTTTGAAACATTTGAATTTTAGAGTAATTTATAGAATACTTTGTTAGGCACAGTAAAATTTAGCACGTTTCTTACACACATACAAAAATTAAATTTTTTTTCTTAGTTTATCACAAAAGGCTGATTTCAGTAAATATTAGGAAGCTTAATAAATAAGCCATAAAAATTTTAGATACCTGTTAGCAGTAGTTCCTGAAAAAAGGTACATCGAGTATAAAAAAATCACGTTTGGAGAAAAACACGTTTTTATGTAAAAATCCTCATTTATCAAAGCATTCGATGACAAATTAAAACTAGATTTTTTACAGTTCTAATTTTCATAGAGATTAAAGAATGGTATTTTTAGAAAGCTTAAAGTGTAGAAAACTTGAAAATGCAAAAATCTGAAATCACCATTTTTCAAAGATTTTTGACTTCCAACACCCTTTAAACCCGTATATCCCAATATTGTGAATATGCTGCAAACAAATATATCAGACTTTGATACACCACAGCTGCATTAGTGCGAACACTAAAAGCAGTTAAAGGTAACAATTTACTTTAGGAAAAAATGCGAAATTATTATTCAACAGGGAACAGCTGCTAAAAGTCTGCCTTCATGCAAATGCATTCTTTCTCAGTTGATTCAGACTGCAAGTAGACGATGCGACTTTTCAAATATTGACCAACTATTTTTAGCATTGCCAAAGTGAATACATTTTAACATTAAATTTTCTTGTGAATTCTTTGTAGTTGCTTCCAATAGTATTTACTGAAGCAGCAACTTCCGTTTTGAACATATTAAGACCTAAAACTTTCTTAACAATAACATAATTATTTTATTGATTTACAATTGTTTAAAAAGAACATAGTTGTTGAGCTTCGCCAAAGAAGTTACTTAGGTAGGTAAACGGAATATCCTCTTGTATTTGTGCTTTTTGTTTTTCTTCATATTTTTATCAAGTATGGAGTATTAATTTGTATAATTTAGATTTTTGTCTATAACATCAGTTAAATTTTTATGTGAATTTCCCTCGTTTTCAATTCTTCTGGATATTCTCCTTTTCTGTTTTTAATTGGAAACATTTAAGTTAATTTAACACAATTTTGTAGCGTCAAGCAATTTCATATTTTTAATAGGCTGATGATTACATGCGAAAGGGGTTAAATTATTGCCTCCGAGAAATGATTTTTCAGGATGGAAAAAAAAACAAGTAAAAATGTAATTTTAAATTCAACTGAAATTGAAATTTCTCGATACTACTAGTACTCAGATGACATCTGTTTGAATAAACTATGCATGAAATAACAATATAGAGAATTCTAATGCGAAACGTTCACGAGTACTCGAAAATTTTAGGGCCATGCCTTGTGAGAGGGTATAAATCTGCGTAGCCAATGAGCGATGGAAAAGTCACTCAACAGACGTGAAAGGAAGTTTCACAGATTCGTACTTTCTTGGGTTAAATTATATTTCGATTTCAGTTTACGTAAGTAAATCCATACTTTTAAAATCGAAAGCAATTTTGTGATATCTTTCTGTAGCTCTTGTTGCTTGTATCTTAACTCGCTTTTGTAGAAGGAAGCTTCACAGATTCGTATTTCTTGGTTTAAATTACATTTTGATTTGAGTTTAGGTAAGTAAATCAGTACTCTTAAAATCGAAAGCAATTTTGTGATATTCTTCTGTAGCTTTTGTTGCTTGTATCTTAGCTTGCTTCTGTGACCATTACCTGACCCAATGCTTTCTAACTGCACAGTGGCATGTGCAGCTTCTGAAACAGGCAGTTTCTCATAAGCGTTATCTGATCAAACAGCCAGCATTTCGCACCAAATATGCAATATAATGCAGAAACTGGAGGAATTGGGAACAGATTTGTGCAGTATGGAATAATTTCCAGTCAATCTCTCTTCTCTCTCTTTTTTTAATTGTATATATTATGAAACATGTATGTATTATGGCCAATGAAATTTATTATGAACTATGTATGTATTATGTAACATGCTCAATATATTATGAACTAGTATAAGCAAGTATGAACTATGAAAGCACGTATTATGAAATATCTATATATTATGAACTACCTGTATATAAGTATGTTCTATGAACTATGTCTGTCACGAACTATGTAACTATTTAAGCATATATTATGAACTATGTAACTATGTAAGCATATATTATGAACTATGTAATTATGTAAGCATATATTATGAACCATGTAAGCATATATTATGAAATATGTAAGTATATATTATGAACTATGTAAGCATGTATACAGGATCAATGTATGCCCTTATAGGATCATGAGGTGTTGTCCCGGATAGTTGCGGAACCTGAAATACACCCAAATAGTCTAAGTAAGCCGCACGGGTGTTCAGATTCTGCTCTCAACTGTCAACTGTCAACTGTAGCTTGTAAGCGGAGGCAAACAAAATTAGATTTCTTCTTCAAGTTTGTGCTTTAGTGTTGAGAAAGTCTGATCTTTAGAGGGTTTATAGGTTTTTTTTCTTTTACGGCAATTTTTAACATCATCTGCAGTTTTCGGGGTTCCCTACTCGTATGATAGCAAGGCTTATCCTACAGTTTGAGGTATTCGGGCGTGTTGAAATATCCCCTTAGAACATGTCTAAAATGTTGGCATCTATAAAGCTGAAATGTAATCTCTTAGCTTCGGAGAGCTTTACCCTTATCATCAATCTGAGGAGGTTTTTCGCTACAGAGATTTTCCTTCTTTTATCGATTCGTGGGAGTTCCGGGAAAAAATGGAAAGGTATTTTTTAAACTCCCTCGCATCCTATTGTATCTTACATAACTTTCGCCATGGGAAAGTAGAATGCAGGGAGGAACGGGGAAAATTTCTCTCTTTTTCCCGAGGAAAGGAAGGGAAATTTCCTCAGGGAAATTGTGATTTCCAGAGGCTTATCCTTAATGCTTATATATATATATATATATATGCTTACATATATATATTCTTAATGCTTATATATAAGGGCTTGCTCTTATATGCTGTATTTCCGAATTTTGTAAGCAATAGTTGAGTTGATCATTGAAAACGCCATTTTCGAAATCCTCCCACATGAATTCTTGCTTCAGTGTGCTCACCAAATCAAAGATCATATGAGCAGTCATAAAATCTTATAATAGTTTCTCATTTTTCCTTTTGGGGTTGGTGCTCCTATCGCTATTCGCTGACACTTCCATATGAGAATGCTTTCGACTTCATTTTCTTTCTACCCATGTGGTTTTGGGACTAGAATCTTGTTTTGGTAGTTGCCTGTGGGAGTAGAAGGGATTTCAGTTATGTTTCTTCAGAAATGGGATCAAGATCGTCAATTTTAGTCTTCTTGGCAGTAGAAGTGATCTGTATGGCACAAACCAATAGAAAAAAAAATGAGCAACGACCATCATGTGTGATGTGATGCACACCCCGACCCTCCTGGCAGACTTCACGTCGCTTCATGGTCTCTTTATGGACTGAGTCAGAACAAGCCAGAAACAACAGCCAAAAAGCCCCAGCAAAAACAAATAAACAAACAAAATACACATCCATAACTGTTTTTCCTCTTCCTCCTCCCCTTTCTTCCTTTTATTTTTTAAACAAAATGCCAACTGCTCTCTTATTATTATTTATTCTCTCCATAATCTTCACTGCCAATTTTCTTGCTAAAACGCAATTATTGAATATTCGCCCTTCGTTAAGGGGTGTCGAAACCCAAAAATCTTCAAAAAATGGTGAATTCAGTTTTTTTCTTCTTTTTTTGCATTTTCAAATTTTCTACACTTTTATCTTTTTAAAAATACCATTCTTTAATCTCTATGAAAATTAGAACTGTAAGAAATCTAGTTTTAATTTGTCATCGAATGCTTTGATAAATGAGGATTTTTACATAAAAACATGTTTTTCTCCAAACGTGATTTTTTTATACTATGTGTACCTTTTCTCAGGAACTATTGCTCACAGGTATCTAAAACTTTTATGGCTTTTTTATTAGGTTTCCTAATATTTACTGAAATGAGCCTTTTGTGATAAACTAAGAAAAACAAATTTAAAAAAAAATTTTCTGAGAAAAATGCTAAATTTTACTTTGCCTAACAAAATATTCTGTAAATTATTCTAAAATTCAAAATGTTTCAAAAGCTCATTTCAGTATTATCAGATAGGTATACTTTAATTATTCAAAAAATGTCAAGCGTGTATCTTCAGCAGATTTTGAGCAAATGTATACCGAAAATGGCCAATTTAACATTGTCGGTATAGGAGTTCTTGACACCCCTTAAATTCCCTATTATAACTAAATTCTGCACGGATATTAGCAAAATGAGGGAAAACAATGTCTAACAGTGCCAAGTTCATTACGGAAACTGACGGTAACAGAATCCTGTAAACTAAAATCTTTTAAAGTAAATAGGAAAACGACCATACCCAGTCGAAATCTTATTGAAACCAAAATCAGTATAATAAAAGCCTTTTTTTAAATTTTAACTCATTTCATACAATCTATATTGCAGCCAGAATCCTGGAACGAAACTTTCCAGTTGCCATACATGTAAGTCTTCATGTCAGTCAAAGCTTTCCCTGAAGTTCGATTTGGTGAGTGTAAGGATCTATCGCTGCATTCTTTGCTAGCGCGTCCTCTCTCTCATTACCAGAAAATCCCACATGGGCCTTAACCCAGTTAGAAATAATATTTTGTTCGTTTTTAAGTTCTTTACATAATTCCTTTATTTAAAAAATCAATAGGTTTGTCTGGTCCCGTCCGGAGAGTGAATTTTTGGACCGAAAGCATTATCTCCTTTACCTGTGTACTCGTATATAGCTCAGCGGTAGACAAAATCAAAAACAGCTTTCAATTTTTGGTATCTGCTCATTTTTTAAAAATTAGTTCAGTAATTATGTTTGCCAGATTTATTTTAATTTATGTATTATTTCTTATGTCGAAACTGTCCTGCTGTTCTACTGTTTTGTGCAATCGTATTATGTGCTATCGGCACATACAAATGAAGTCATATGTCTAACTTAAGCCCGAAACCCCGTGATTTGGGCTTTCCAGCTTGTGGAGTCCTTAGATATTTTTTGAAAGCAGGTGAAATAAAAAATGAGCAACGCCTTCGCCGGAAATCCAATCGTGGACATCTGGAATACGTGCCCAGCGTACAGACCATTACACCACGAAGGCACGCGAGGGGGAGAAATACTTTATATACTCCCCTTTTAAAGGGCGATTGGAGTTTTAGGGGACCCAATTGCCAGATCCTGGGTGTAAAGATAGTGACTTGTAAAGATCATGACTCGTAAAGATCGTGACTTATAAAGATCATGACTTATGAAGATCGTGACTTAAAGAGAACGTGAAATATAAATAATAGGACAAGAACTTGCATTTTACGGTGTGGCAACAAGAAGAGGATTCGGAAGATTTTTATATATTTTGTTTAGAGAGTTTAAAAATTTTAGTAATTTTAATAGTTGTAAGAGTTTTAACTGTAGTAGTTAAGAGCTTAAAATTTTGATAGTTAAGAGCTGGAGAATTTTTTTTTTTTTTTTTTTGGTTCTGTTTTAAAATTCAAATAAAAGTATTTTGTTCATTCTGAAAATTTAGCTTTATTCTTACTACAAGATTCAATATCCGTTATATTGAAATAAGGAAAGGGTTTTTACTGGCGCAGTCGACAGGATCGGGGTTTCCCCGCATATAATTACGAACCAAAATAACTCAGGTGAGAGCTCATTTACCTTGTAAACGTAAAATAATTAATTAAGATTATGAAAAGTTAATTATTGTTTCCGTCATGGAATCTTAGTTTATTTACTTGTCAAAGTAATGAATACGCCAGTGTTCAAATGTAATTTCGTTTGACTCGCCAGAGTAGGTGAACAACACATTAAGTATTGATTCCACTGATTGATTTTCGTACCGAATAAAATTAAATTCATTGTGAATTATATTTAAATAGAAAAAGAAAAGAGAATTTTCTTTTTTCTTTTTTCTTTTTTTTTTTTTTCTTTTTTTTTTTTTTTTTTTTTTTTATAAAATTAAGAGTCTATTGGCTGAATAAAATCGAGACATGGCTTTTATGGGACGTGGGAAAAAAGAGGATTTGCTGGCTTTAGCTGCTGAATTAGAAATTCAAGTAGATCCAAGTATGAAAATCGTGGCGATAAAAAAATGAAATAATTCAAAGTGATACATATGATGAAGCATTTACTAAAGAAGTGTTTTTAACGATTATTGAAGAGAGGAAAAGAAAAGAAGAGGAACAGCGAAGAAAGGAGAAAGAAGAGATTGAGGAACAGCGAAGGAAAGAAGAGATTGAGGAACAGCGAAGGAAAGAAGAGATTGAGGAACAGAGAAGGAAAGAAGAGATTGAGGAACAACGAAGGAAAGAAGAATTAAAAGCACAGCAGAAAAGAGAGCAAATGGAGTTTGAATTGAGGAAACTTGAAATTGAATCTCGTGTTCGATTAACACAAACTCCACCAACAAATGAAAATGGACATCATAATTTTGATTTAATTAAGCTTATTCCCAAATTCAATTTAAGACACGATGATATTGTGATTTATTTATCCTTATTTGAAAGACAAGCTAAAAGGACAAAGATTGATCCTAAAGATTGGGTTTCATGTTTATTCACTTTAATGCCATCTGAAATCATTCAATTAATTGGTAGGGAATCTGAAGAAAATTTTGAAGATTATGAGTACATTAAGGCCATTTTATTGAAGAGATTTAAATTAAATCCTGAAAGCTTTAGAAAAGAATTTGTGATGCACCAAAAGAGCGCTGAAAAATCATGGAGAGATTTTTGCTACGAAATTACAAGTTATTTTGAAGAATGGATCAATGGTCTTGAAATCACAAATTTTGCCGCGTTAAAAGACTTGATTATTACTGACCAAATTAAGAAAAGAGTACCCTATGAAGTAAGAGACCATCTTCTTGACGACTGGGTGAAATTCGTTTCTCCAACCAAATTAGCTCATAAACTTGACGAATATGACAGTGTTCGTAATATCTCAAAACAGACTGGTGGTAATCCATCAGCAGACAGAACTAATAAAAATTGGCAACCTCATTCTCCACTTCCAGAAAGAGCTTTCAGAAATAAATCGCTGTACGCTGAAAACACGCCAAGAGTGTACCCATCCCGTAAGAGTGACGAACCACAAAAGCCTAGTTTCAAACTAACTTGCTATAATTGTGGAAAAGAAGGTCATACATCTAAGTTATGTACCAAAAATCGGATTCCAAGAAGTGCTTCTGCAACAGCACAAAACAACTTAATACAAACACAAGCACCCCTTGCAGAAAAAGAAAAACCAGAAGTGCTAACTGCCAAGATCTCTATTCCTGTCTCAAAATCAGTGGACGTATCTAGAAACATAGATGAATTAAAACTTGTCAAAGTTAAATGTGGAGATATTCTAAATGGAATCGTAGACACGGGAGCACAAATTTCAGTAGTCCGTGAGAAATCGGTTGACAACATACCTTGCGAAGGAGAAAGTAAAATAGAGATATCTTCTGCTTTTGGTGAAAACGAAACTACTCCACTAAAGATTTTCCAGATGAAAATTGACGATGATTTTCACTGTAGAGTGTCCATTACGTGTGCTGTTTCAAAAAAGCTAGTTACTGACTTGCTATTGAGTTCTTCAGCTTATGAAACACTCTGTGGAAATATCGAACTGTGGAACTGTGATCGTCATTGGGATGCATCCCCCTTAGAGTACAAAGAGACACATGATAAACCGTTACCAGTTGAAGAAAATACTACAAATTTGGCTGTTGTTAATCAGCTTTCCCAAGAAAACATAGAGTCTCGGAAAACAACGAATAGAGTAAGACTAGAATTCAAGACACATCAAGAACAAGACGAAACTCTGAAAAAATGCTTTGAATGGGCAAATAAAAATCAAAATTCATATACTTTCGATGATGGCATATTACTTCATTCCGAATATATCTGTGGTGAAAACATTAAGCAAGTTGTGTTACCTGTAGAAAAAAGAAGGGAAGTCCTAAGAATGGCACATGAAATCCCTCTTGCCGGCCACCTCGGTGAGAAAAAGACAATTCAACGAATCAAGTACTCATTCTTTTGGCCTACTATTAAGCAAGATGTTAAAAAATTCTGTGAAAGTTGTAAAGAATGCCAATTGAGGAGAACAGTTACGTACAAAGATCGAATCCCAATTCAACCTATTGTTAGACCGGAAACACCCTTTGAAGTATGGAGCGTGGATTGTATCGGGCCATTAGAACCTCCATCCAGGAGAGGTCATCGGTTTGTGACATGTGCAGCTGACCTATGCACCAGATGGGCAGAAGTCACCCCCGTCAAAGACATAAGTGCGAAAACAACATGCAACGTTTTGATGAGGTTTTTTACTCAAACTGGATTTCCAAAAGTGATTTGTTCCGACCAGGGAACGAATTTCACAGCCAAACTCACCCGAGCCTTTGAGAACTTACTTGGTGTGTCTCCACGATTCTCCACTCCAGGACACCCCGAGAGTATGGGTGCTATCGAGCGTTGGAATAGAACCTTAAAAGAGATGATGAACAAAAATATCCAAGAACATGGCAGAAACTGGGATTTGAATCTTCCCTATCTCCTGTTTGCCTACAGAGAAGTGCCACATAGCACCACTGGTTTGTCTCCCTTCCAGATGGTATATGGAAGAATACCACCAGGACCATTATCTTTGCTGAAAGAAATATGGACAGGTGAACGTAGCATTCCAGTTACAGCTTCCCGTTCAATTGAAAATTATCTACAAGACCTTTTAGAAAAATTAAGAAAAGCTCATGACATTGCATCAGCAAATTCCAAAATATCTCAAGAAGAGTACACTTCAAGATACAATTTACGTTCTCAAGAAAAGACTTTCAATGTTGGGGACAAAGTCCTCGTGTTAATGCCATCATCATCACATAAATTGCTCAACACGTGGCAAGGACCAGCTACCGTGATCAAACTTACCAGGCCACACTCTGCCAAAATCGAAATGGAAAACGGAAGTATTAGAGAACTCCACATAAATAAGTTAAGGCCATATATTGCTCGTGTAGATCACGTTGGTATCATTTTTGACCAAGATGAAGAGTTTGGAGATATCCACTATGCACCAGCAGATCTTATGAATAAATCTGCTGATGATATCTGGACCCATTTACAAAATTTGAAAGGCGACTTAAAATATTACCAACGGGAAGGACTATTTAAAGTACTAAAATCTTATGTAGATGTTTTCAGTAGCAAACCTGGTCAAGCCAATGTTGATGGTCATGACATCAAGGTTACAGAAGAATGTAATCCGAAAAGATTGAGGCCCTACTGTGTTCCTGTTTCACTTCAAGAGGAAGTCGATCGTCAAGTTAAAGAACTGTTAGAATGGGATCTTATAGAACCCAGTGACAGTGACTGGGCACATCCTATAGTATGTGTTGCAAAAAAGAATGGCGGCGTTAGACTGTGCATAGACTTCAGGCTTTTAAATAGCTTCACAATTCCGGACGCCTATCCGATGAAGATTGCTAAAGATTTACTATTCGAAATAGGGAAAGCCAAATTCATAACAGTTCTCGATTTAACCAAGGGATATTGGCAAATTCCTATGAAAGAAGAAGCTAAACCCTACACAGCATTTATCACTCATTCCGGCCATTACCAATGGAAAGTTCTCCCTTTCGGTTTGAAAAATGCTGGAAGTACCTTCCAAAAATCGATGGATAAGGTGCTTGCAAATCATAAGAACTACTGCCGTTCATATATTGATGATGTGGCAATATTTTCTGAAACTTGGGATGGCCACCTCTATCACATCGACCAAGTGTTTCAGACACTGAGAAACGCAGGTCTAACCGCAAATCTAGAAAAGTGTGATTTCGGAAAGAGTCACGTGAAGTTTCTAGGACATGTAATAGGTTCTGGCACTCACTCTCCAGATCCTGAGAAGGTAGAAGTCATCAGAAATCTGTCTAAGCCTACCACTAAAAAAGAAGTCAGGAGTCTTTTAGGGCTAGCAAGCTACTATAGGGATTATATCCCAAATTTTTCTGAGATTGTTATACCTCTAACAAACCTTACAAAGAAGAGTATTCCAAATAATATTCCATGGGACTCTGAAAAAGAAGCAGCTTTCAACAAACTTAAAGAAGAGTTGATTAAAATGCCATCTCTGCATACTCCGGACATCAGCAAGCCCTTTCAACTCTATACGGATGCATCTGCTTTCGCAATTGGAGCGTGTTTAGCTCAAAATGACGAACATGGCAAAGAAATGCCCATAGCATTTTTCAGCAAGAAATTAACGCCCTGTCAACAACGATGGTCAACCATCGAACGAGAAGCATTTTGTGTCATCGAAGCCTTGAAAAAATTTGACACATGGATTTTCGGTGCCAAAGTGCAAATTGTGTCTGATCACAATCCCCTCACCTACTTGACCCAAAGCACCCCTCATGGTGCTAAACTGTCTCGTTGGGCCTTAGCGTTACAACGGTATAACATGACTGTGACATACCGCAAAGGAAGTTCACATGGGAATGCTGATGCTTTGTCAAGGTTAGCTGTTAACTCTTTCTCTCTCAATGAACTCTGAGCAGCATTGTCTCTACGGTGACGAATGTGCTTCTTGTGGGGGGACTTGTAAAGATCATGACTCGTAAAGATCGTGACTTATAAAGATCATGACTTATGAAGATCGTGACTTAAAGAGAACGTGAAATATAAATAATAGAACAAGAACTTGCATTTTACGGTGTGGCAACAAGAAGAGGATTCGGAAGATTTTTATATATTTTGTTTAGAGAGTTTAAAAATTTTAGTAATTTTAATAGTTGTAAGAGTTTTAACTGTAGTAGTTAAGAGCTTAAAATTTTGATAGTTAAGAGCTGGAGTATTTATTTTATTTTTTTTTTTTTGGTTCTGTTTTAAAATTCAAATAAAAGTATTTTGTTCATTCTAAAAATTTAGCTTTATTCTTCCTACAAGATTCAATATCCGTTATATTGAAATAAGGAAAGGATTTTTACTCTGGGTGTGGAGAATCATCATCTACCACCCTTCGCCTCTGTAGAGACATTAGGATTTTTTTTGAAAGCAGGAGACTTGAAAAATGAGCAACGCCTTCGCTGGGAATCGAACCGCGGACCTCTGGAATACGCGCGCAGTGAGCAGATCACTACACTACGAATCCAGGTTAAGAAGGAGGAAGAAACCTTATAAGCTACTGAGATGAGTAAGTACATTTTGCACTTGAGAAGGCACGTTAACAAAGAAAACTTACATGAGAAGGCGCATTAACAGAAAAGTCAGGTCACCAGACTTAAATACTTTCATTTATAAATATGATACCACTATTGTGTTTTGTTGTTCTCTTTAGTTCCATTGTCTATGCTGAAGAACCAAATAAATATTTTGGTGTTTTTATATACTTGCTGTTATCAGTTTGTACTGCGAGATTCCAGGTCGAAACACGTGTGCAGTCTAAATAAGATCATTCATTTCAAATTAAATCTGATTAGAATGCAAACTCATACAACTATGCAAGAGATTATTCGAAAAGAGAATGATAAAAAAAATTCTCTAGCAACTATCTGTTAATCACAGTTTGGAATTTCAAAGAACCATTTTTTTTTCTTTGCCACCGAAATATCGTAAAATGAATGCATTATTATCAGAATACCGTTACAATAGAAAAACGTTCTATTTTATTACGTCATTTATTATCTCGTGAATTATTCTTTTCCCGATAAGATTATCAGATACCTCTTTCGAAGGTATTAACTTAGATTTTTATGACATTTCGTTATTGACTGAAATCGCTACACCTCATATTTTGTTTTTATTTTCCCAAATAGTAAAATCATTATTGAAATGAATACATTTTGAAAGTTCCAAGAACAGGATTCTGAAGATCAATAGCTGGGAAAATGCCATCAAAGGTATGATTGAACTTATGTTATTTAGCAGGTATTTTAGAGCGTTTATTAATTGCCATGATAGATATACGTAGCAAACACCAGATATTTAATGCTGTTGCATACGTACGGGTTCGTAGCATATTGAATGAATGAAAATTAATTTTATCAAACACTTTAAAATTCTAGAATTTCCTGCATTAATACTTTT
Source organism: Stegodyphus dumicola (assembly GCF_044657685.1). Taxonomy (NCBI): domain Eukaryota; kingdom Metazoa; phylum Arthropoda; class Arachnida; order Araneae; family Eresidae; genus Stegodyphus; species Stegodyphus dumicola. The sequence goes on from NC_140770.1 coordinate 159,388,239, forward strand.
ACGGGTGTCACAGTATCACACAGTACAATCATTAGTTACGCTTTCAACTATTGAAAATATTAAACACTACTCAATGCAAAGCTCATCTACAGAGAAACCTAATTCAGATTTATCTCAGTCACGTGAAACTGCAACTCGCGATAACAATAACTAAGCAACTGAACTCAGATGCTTTCTCTCAGGCCTTTCATTGTTTTCAACCGGCCACTCAGATATTTCTAGTACTTTCTGCATCTCGAAATTACTGGAAAGAATTAAGTTTGTGGAATTCGATTTCAGCTAGCATAGTGGTCAGTTACATTTATTCTTCAATGAATATTACGGACCAAAATGTTGCCAAATTTGGCGACAAAATAAGTTCCTATAATAAATAATCTGTTATAAATGATCTGTTAAGACTGTTCCTTCTATGGCTCTGACACGGTTTGATTCTTTTATTGATATTGAGAAAAATTTGTTAATATTACAATAAATTCAAATCATGAGATCATACATTTAAGTATTCACCTGAACAGTCGAAAGTTTTTGTTTTTTCCTAATATGTTTAGCATTTCCTTCAGCAAACTTTATCAAACTGTAATCTAATTTTGTAATTTTTTTCGAGTAATTTTCTATTCAAAATAATTATCCTGTACATGTTTCAATACGAATTCTATATTAGCAATGTCTTGACTATCTACAAGATTTAAGCAATGTTTTAAAATTTTATACTCCATAATCGTTCAGAATTCATTTTTTTAAATTTCCATCATCATAATCATCATATTCTGAAAATGAATAGTTAATGGATTTGTCATGTGTCCTATAGTGGGAGACATATGCTGCTCATATATTTGATGGCCCTTTCCATCTTTTCTTAGAATGGAAACAAAGGCAGTCACCAGTTGTCTTAGTTGTTCATTCATCGCTTTTGTCACCGGCATCCAACCCCATTCCGGACACCAAAAATTTCGTGTTTGGCAGTCGCCAAACATTTGGTTCATTGTCTGTATTACACTAATTGGAACTATAATTGAATAAATGTAATGGATCCCTCTATATAACTACGATCATATCCAGCCCTTATATGTAAATTTAACCGTATATGCCTTCCAGTAATTTCGGTTAATGGAAATGGCTCAGCGGCAAGGGGATAGGAGAGGGCGTCAGTTTTTTATCTTTAGTTCAGAATTGACTTTGGATTATTCACAGATCTCCATGCGAGCTTTGTTCTTTAGATGCTTTTTGCTTTGCGTTCTGGATAACGTTCTTAGTAGTTTGAAGTGTAACTACTGACTGTATTCTGTCACACCATGAAGAGCTGTACGAGTATTTATATGCATTCGATCCATTACGAACACGTACGCACGCCACAGAAGTAAAATTGCTGGTGCAATATTTTACGTTATATTACTCTTTCAATATTGTAATAACTTAAAGCGTACTTAACTATGATTTGTTTCTACTAATGTAAATAAGAAAACTTAAGGGTAAAGTTTCATCATCATTTAAAAACACTCAGTTTCGGTATAATGCGGAAGGAATTTATTTCAGAATCATTTGTAGTTCAATATCACTTAAAACAACTTTATTATGCAAAAGAACTTGCTAAGAGCTAAAAAGTTAAAATTTAATGTGTATATTTTTGAAATCTGAAATATAATCATACCTGAAAAATTAAGGTAGGCTTTTTTTTCTTAAAAACACATATTTATGCATGCATAAGAAATACTTAATTCCTTTTATCAGAATGTTAGAGGAATCACTCAAAAATACTTGGACCCATAATATTACTCTATTTTTTGGTACAATATTTACATCATCTTTCACCTCGGCAAGCATTTTCACTTCCCGAAATATAACGTCTTTGTCTTTCCCATAGATTAACTTATTCCCAGAATGCTTCTATTAGGCAAAAGGCAATAATTATATTTAGTTTTTGAATTTAATCAAACTGTAATTTCAAGACAATCAGGTCGGGTCAAAAGCCATGCAAGCATTTCTGAACAATTTAGATTTTTGTTCGGTTTTTACAATATATCGAATTCATATATACATAGTTTATTACTATGTTTTTAAAAATATGTTTATAAAACAACATATTACTTACGTGCTACAGAATCGTTTGATTTTGACTGATTATTTCTTATTTTTTAAAATATCTTTGAATCAAAAATTAATATAATAGCTAAAAGTGTTCCGTTTATCCTTATTTTAAATATAAAAGGCTGAAATTCTAAGTTATCTGAATTCCATCTCTTTCCGCGTATGTATTTTTATTTTGGAAAGAATATTTTTACATTATCAGATAATAATATTGAGCTATTGTTCGAATAGCATTCATGTTATTTACAAGTGATAAAAATACGCAACGTTTTGATGCTAATTATCAATCAGAAGTTTTAGATATGCCAAAAATGTGATCACTAGTTGGAATGTTTGACAAAAGAACTTAGAGTTTTTCGAAACACGAAATGTATATGTCGTTTTCAAAAAGAATAAATTATTTATCATTTCAACAAGCGAACAATGGGTTCATTTCGTTTCTTTGCAAGTGCCGATTTCAGGATATCTTTTATGATGATAAATGTTTAAAAAATAAATAGATAAGAAATAAGTATATTTCGTAAAATTTTACACTGCATATTTTTTTTTTCATCCTTGTAGGCGTGCATTATTTATCTAGGATTTTTAGGCGGAGCTTGAAAGAACCTTTTACTTAGAATCGTTGAGAAGAATGTATGAAACTTTATCGATCGTTCTTAACAAAAACATTCCACCTCCTAAAATTCGAATAGATTGTGTTTTCATTTCACAGTTTGAAGAAACAGTTTCAGAATAGGCGTCGAATATGAGAAAAAAATAAATGATTTAAGTAAAAGGAGAAATAGGTAGATTTTTTTCCATTCTGTTGTTTTTGCTTAGTTACGAATAGTGCAATAACAACAATGGAAAGCAAAATTATATAATTATTTTCATCAGTTTTGAGGATTTTAAATGCATCTGTAGTTTGATTTAGGGTTTTAAGTATTAAAAATTTTATTTGATGTGACTTAAATATCTCTGTAATCATCAGATTATTTCATTCGGCTCGGAATTAAAGTAATATTTAATAGTATGTAGAGTGAGTGAGTGAGCGCCACCAAGAAAGATCACTGACCTGGCCTTCTTAGCCTCACAGTGTGTTATCTTCCTGGCAGAAACCATCTACTCTCTGCTCCATCCTGCTCCGGGAACGCAGCCGAATAGACGGCTAAGAGCCTCATAAAGTCTACATATAAGCTTGGATGTTGTTGTACGGGGAAAGAGTATCCTGTTAGGAACTACTTAAAATTAAGCAAAGAAGCAATCAAAGGACTGTTAAGAATCGCTGTTAGAATAGACAGAAACTTGTGTTAGATAAAGTAAAGATAGGAGGACTCTGCCTGAAAAATTAACTGCCGTGGATTTTCTGGACTTGCTAAATGTCTACATGCGGGTTCTTATCCCGACACAACTATCATATCTTTATGGGGCTTCTGTGAAATCGTTGGTCCTGCATGGAGGAAAGTTGTAACCTATTAAATTATTGCACATAGTAAACTTAAAAAAAATAAAAATAAATAAATAAATAAATAAATAAAGAGAGAGATTAAAAGATGATTAAAAAAATCCTAGCGCCCAAACATAATTTAACGCAGTTTACTTTCCATGTGCCTGACTCTTATGTAAGAACATTTAAAAGAATGGGTACCTGTTATCACTAAGATAACAAATTCCTGCATAATTTAATTCTTTGCGCATACTTAAACTGTAGTTGTTTTACAAATTCAACCATTCACCTACATTTTCTTTCGTAGTACTTGCAGACAGGATAATACATACATAAGTACGAAACTGAATATTAAAGTGAAAAACTAACATGATACTGAGTACAGAAATACAGAAAGCTGATCCCTAATGCCTGCATACATAACACTTAAAAATGCATACATAATACATGAAAACTAAAAATAAAACTGATAAGCATAATACATAAAACTGATCATTAAGTACTGCTATGTAGTCTAAATCCTAGCCAAGTACGAACTGACCTTCATAGTACATGCAGAGAAGGAATAAATACAGACTTGAGTACTTTAAAGTGAACATAAACAGAAAAGTACAGCACCATATTCAGTAAAACTGATATCTGATTCCAAACACTTGAATACATAATGCTGATACATAATTACAAAGAGAAACTTACCTACATTAATTCCATAGTTAGTTTTATCACCTTAGAACATGCACATAATTTATACAAAACATAATTAAGCACATAATGCTGATCACTAGGGAAGAGATTCAAACATGCAATTGATCACATAAATACAGATATTTCTTCCCTAAAATTTGCATAAAAAGTTGAATATTTATTAAAATTAAGAAGGCAAAAATGCCATACAAATAATAATATCATTCATAAACTTGAGGTGATAACATAAGTTGACCTTGCCCTTCTTGAACCTATTTATCACAAACTTGTAATTTAAATACACGATTAGTAAGTGTAGGAAAATTTCATTGTTGTTGAAGATTTTACTGGCACGATCTGGTCTTGCGAGTCCTAGACCTGTACATTAATTGCAAAAGTAAACATTATAAAGAATATAGGCAGGTTGTTGCCATAGTCCTAATTATCTAAGTTAGTCTTGGGTTGAGAGGTTCGAGGTGTGTGCCCAGATTGATTTAGTGTGATTTATACATTTCATGATTCAGAGCGCTAAGCACTTGATTATTTCTATTTGGGGACACTTATCGTCGTATTAGAGAATACTTTCCCTGACAATGGCTGATTACCGCTTGTAGCTTTTTATTTGCTGTTTTGTTTGTTCTCATATTTGCCGCCCATTGTGGCCAGTAAGCTTGACTTGGCTTTCTTATATGGTACTGTGCCGTGTTTGTGCAGTGGAAGACGTAGTGGTCTGGATCCCCCACCTCTCCACATTGACATCTTTCTGTGTCACTCAGGCTGAATCTATGCAGATAGGTCAGGAATGGGCCATAACCTGTATAAAACTGTGTCTGACTACCACTATTGCAGTTTAACTTTAGCGTTGTTTTTGGGAAGAACATATACGTTCTCCTTCCTGTATCTGCTGTGTTCCATATGGCTTGCCATCTGTCTATCAGTTGTTTTAGAGTGATCCTTTTGAGATGAGACCTAGGTAATTTATCTGGCAGTTCTGTTCTTGAGACCTCCTTTGCCGCTTCTTTTGCCAGGGTGTCTGTTTCCTCATTGCCTTTAATGCCCACGTGAGCCGGAACCCACGTGAGGCATGGCCTTTCTGATGGTAGAAGACTGAGGAGGATTTTTCTAATTTCTTGGACATACTGGCTTCTACTTTTGTAACCTTTGATTGCGTCAAGGCTAGAGGCAGAATCACTGTAAATAGTAATGTGGATAAGTCTGTTCCTCTTCACATAATTAATTGCTGCTTTAAGTGCTGCCAGCTCAGCTTGGAATACTGAGTTCCTACTGGCAAGTCTTCTTTTCCACTTATACACAGCTGTATTACCTTTCAGAACGCAGAAGGCACTGCCAGTACCCGTCTCAGTTTTTGAGCCATCTGTAAATATAGCTGTGTGGTTATCTTTTGGTGTCACATAGTGGCCTAGAATACACGTTTTTAGATGTGTTTCAGCCGGATGTCCTTGCATCACTGGCTTGTGTTTTTCAAAATCTTCAGCAAAGTGGTGTTGTTCCCATAGAACTCCATCCTCACCTAGCCTTAACACTCTTGCAATTAACGACTCCCTTTCCGCTTGCAGGTCTAGAGGAGGAATTCCTGCTAGAACCTGAAGAGCTGTCGTTGACGTAGTTCTGTAGCCCTTGCAGATGAGCAAGAGTTGCAGCCTTTTCATGGACAGGAGTAATCTACGCATGCTTACGTTGAGTGTATTTCCCCAGATCGCTACGCCGTAGAGAACAATTCTTTCTGTTATTGCTTGGTACCACCTCTTAAGCACCCATGGTGGTGCTCCCCACTGCAGTCCTGTTGTGCGTAGCATTGTGTTTGTGAGTGCGATACATCTTTTCCTGAGTTCTTTTAAGTGGGGAATCCAAGAGAGATTATTGTTGAGGATAAATCCTAGGTATTTTATGTTTGAAGAGCATTTTATTGAGCTACCGTTGAGTCTAATGGTAGGATTTCTTTTCATTACTCTTTTACGCCCTATAAATAGCATGGTAGTTTTTTCTGCTGAGATCGTAAGTTTATGTGTTTGTGCCCACTCTAAGAACCTATTTAGTGCATTTTGTGTAATTTTCTCGATATTCTTTCTTCCCGAAGTTACTAGAAGGAAATCATCAGCAAAAGCTTGCAGATGTATTTCGCTCTCCATCTCAAAAATTTGGAACGCTGAATTAGCTACTGGGTTCCACAGGGTTGGCTCTAGACAGGAACCCTGTGGACAGCCTTTCTCCAGTTTATGCTGGATTATTCCATCGTTTGTAGTTACTTGAACTTGTCTGTCTTCAAGGTAGCTCCTTATCAACTTTAAGATTTGAATTGGGCAGTTGATTGAATCTAATTTTGTTACATCAGGCCACCAGACATTATCGAAGGCTCCCTTTATGTCAATAGATATTACTATTGAGTGATTGTTTTCCTCTCTGTTCTTTTTCAGCACTTTCAGGAGATCTGCTACTGCTTGTTCCGTAGATATTCCTTCACGGAAGCCATACTGTTTTTTATTAATTACTGAACTTTGTCCGTGTAAACAGCCTGTTCACCTAGAATCGAGCCCAGTGTTGTTGAGCAATTTATCGTTCTGTTGCTGGGGAGTTCATTTGTCTTGTTCCTTTATATTTCTGGCTTTGAAGGAGTGTAGCGCGTCGGCGTTGAGCATACGATCCTATGTTCTTATACGATAATTTTTTATTATTGTGTTCCGAACCTGCATGTACATTTCTAGAAAATAGTTCTGAATAACAAATCATTGTACAAACAAACGAGTATAATTTGTAGAACTTAACCTGCAATCAGTACTGATAAAAGAATGTGCGGTCTGGGATCGATATGCGTAGTCGAATAAATTCCTGTTATTCACCATATCTCCAAGATTTGTCTCAATGATTTGATTCCTAAAATGACGAAACCTCCTCCTATCACTTTTGTACGAATATTTTTCTGAGATTCTTTCTTCAGGCAACAGACTTTGCTCGATTTGTTCTCTGTCTGAAACATCAATATATCAGGTGTTGCTAAACGTGTACACTGACTTTCATTTGTTAGCAACGGACTGTACACAACGATGTTGACTACATTGAAAGACATAATCTCCTTAGTGTCAGTTGTCTCCTTACTTATCTCCTTAGTTTCGGTTACCTTCTTAGTGTCAGTTGTAAATGTTTAACTACCACTATTTTTTTTCCTTTGAGAACATACAGACTCCCCGTGCACCACATATGTACAACACGGGGCTTACAGAAGTAAGTTAACTAGAACATTAAAGGTTACATGTATAAATAAATATTAAAAATTACATGCATAAATAAAGCGAACAAAAGCAGAGAACAGCAGTCTGGACTGCACGAAAACAGATAAGTTCACTGGCCAAGTCACTCCGAACATTTTCAAATCGTTCTGTAAGCATAATCTAGAGCCATCAAATGTAGGGCACGAGAAAATCAAATGTTCCACATCCTGAGGAACTCTTTTTGAACATTGACATAAATTGTTTGATCGTAGATTAAAACGAAACAGATAACTTGCAAATTTACCGTGACCAGATAAAAACTGAGACACTTTAAAATTTAACGAGAGGAAAGACTCGGAATTCAGTCTATGGTAAATAGAAGGAAGGAACATTTTGGTGACTTCAGCATTACAAGATGAAATGTATTCCTCATTCCACATAGCTAAAAGCTTTTTATAATGAAAGGACTTCCAATAACTCTTTGGAATGCTAATGTTGATATCAATGGGTAAATTTAAGGCATCTTTAGCTAAGAAATCAGCTCTTTCATTTCCGTAGAAACCATGATGAGCGCGCACATAAGTAAAGCATATATCAATACCTCTAATTCTAAGTGAACTAACAGTTACTAGAGTTTCGATAACTAATTTATCGCAGCTGGTAATATTGTTCAAAAGTTGAAGAGAAGAAAGAGAATCAGAACAAATAAGGTACTTTGAGGATGTTGTCCCATGATCCTGGATCCATTTGACGGCAAGATAAATGCACAGAAGTTCTGCTTGAAAAACTGTACATTCATTCCGTATATGGTGTCTAAGAAAACAAATCTCGGAATGGCCTTCAAAAAGAACAAATGCAAGGCCAACCTTGTTGTTCATCTTGCTGCCATCTGTAAAGAAAACCATATGAAAACTTATTTCAGCAGTCTCTTTATAATCGCAGAAATTTATGGGTTCTAAAGAAGCGGGATGAGGAAGATCACTGAAGGAGACAATTCCATTAATACAGTCTTCCGAAGCATGAGTTGCCAATGACTCATAAATATTATTCTTATATGCAATTTCAAAATCAAAAGCGGAACTCCTGCAAGAACAAAAGTAGCCTCATAACTCTATAACCACTAATAATACGAAGAAGAATTCTCCATTGAATCTTTCTTAAATTTCTTTTGTTAACCTTCTTGGCAAAAACATTCCCCAAGCACGACAGCCGTATGAAATGAAAGGTACAATACACTGCTTATACATGAGTTTCTTAACATCGTAGCTTACTCCAAAAGTATTTTTGGCAATTCGGTGAAAGCCATTAATAATTTTTTCACATTTAGCAGAAAGGAATTCAATGTGCTTTTTCCATGTTAATTTTTGGTCAAGAATGACACCAAGATATTTAACATTTTCTACAAATTCCAACGGAGAACTATCGAGCATCAAAGAAGCAATATTTTGTTCATCAAACGTACTGGGAACAAGCATAGCTTTACTTTTTGAAGGATTGAAAGTGAGTTTATGAGAAATCGCCCAACTGGAGACAAAATCTAGAACTTCTTGTGCTCTCAAAAGAATGTTATTCAAAATCCTTCCTTGGAAAATTAATAGTAAGTCGTCTGCAAACGCAATTTTTAAACAACCGTCGAGATGACTTAAGAGATCATTTATGATTACGTTCCAAAGAGTAGGTCCGGATTTAAATCTTCATGTAATTCAAGACATAACGGGATATAAATGGCTGGTAGTTATTCAAAGCTAACACGGTTTCATGATTTAAGTAAATCTGAAGTAGCATAAACAACATAGTGAAGGATATCAAGGTTAGGAAATCATTTGTGTACAAATACTTACACTATAGATTATTTTTTAAAGTTTTAAAACATACTGTTATTGTGCCTTATCTCACTTGTCTGATAGTAATATCAGCGCAAGCCTACAAAATTCTGTGTGGTAAAGAGTGCAAGCTTGCGCCTGTCGTTGGCAAGGGCCTTGACCCTATACAGGTGATAGCACGACTTTGCTCAGTTCCACCCCCAGTTTTCATGGGCAGCACCACGGTGGGACGGGTTTAATGGTGTCCCACACCTCTTTCCCTACCACGTGCTTCTCGAGAGGTATTTTAGCTCGCCGCAAATTTAGAGTGCCCTCATACCACACGCATACCTCATTTACAAACATCCATGCCTTCTCCGGGATTCGAGGCCAGGATTGGCGTCTCTAATCATTATCCCGGTTGGGCGGCAGCTTTGAAACTTAAGCGTGGGAACTTCTTCTCGGATATATACTTCTGGTACAAAAAGAAGGAATATTTGTATTTATTTAAGTAATAAATTTATTTTCTAATTTATTTCCTTGGAGCGAAACAACCACACTCTAAAAATATTAAAATTGAAAATTTTATGACGGATATGTGTTTTTCATAGTTCTGCGTTTAGTGTAGAGATTTTATTACAAGTATATTAAAATAATAAATAATGTCAAAAGCTACATTAAAACTGGTTAACGAGAAGATTATTTTGAAGTTATACTAAAATATGAAATTGTTTTTAAATTAAAATTGCTTTTTAAATTAAAATTGCTTTTCTGTATGATAGTAAAATGTTTATTTCAGTCATATGAATTGGAAACTCTTCCGAAGAAGATCATCCCAGATTTACAAGTGAATACATTACCTTTTTCGAAAGCGAATCCTGATTACGTAAGAAGTTTTTTTTTTTTTTTTTTTTTTTTTTTTTTTTTTTTTTAACTTTAACGTTTAAAAGTTTGTTACTGGAAATAAAAATGGTGAAACTAATGCCAATAAAATAATATACTTAAACTTTCTGAAAACAGAATATTTTCGATAACAAACGCCTTTAGCTTATTTATGTTGTTAAGCAAGATTCAGATGAACTGATTTTGCAAATTTCAAGTAGTTTGGAAAGGAAATAACCTCTGCATGTGCAGGTGTGTGAATAATCTGCACTCGGATGTGTAAATGTGTAAGCAAGTATTAACACTTGAACTGCGATTAATTAATTTTAATCGAATTCACTCTGTGAAAGTGCTTCAATTTTCACCGAACCGGTTTTTTCCGCGCTTTTTTTGACGGCGTACGGCAAGGGAAATGAGGCTTTGGCCTCTCTCTGCCGCTACGCTTTTTTGCCCTATGTTTGTAGTGATGTTATAGTAAAAAATCTTCAACTTGCAAAATTTTACCACTATAGAATCTTTTGATTAACTTCGTTTTGAGGCAAATATCTTCATTCACCAAAAAAAGATCTTTTCAGGTTAAGGGGACGGTGGACTTTAAAATAGCTAAAAATCAATCAAAATATTGAATTTGTTTTTTTGTTTTTTTACTCTCATAATATTCCATATACGTAACTACATCGTATGCAAAAAAACAGAGTTCAAATATTCTAATTTTTAAAGAAGTTACAAGCACTTAAGATGTGTAAACAACGTAAACGTTGTCCTTTAAATTTTGGAGAAAAGTGTAAAACAACGCATTTCAACAGTTATTTACTGATGTAATAATTTATATATTTGCCCAAAAGAAGTGTTTATTTGTTTAAAAAAAAGGCTATAAATGTCAGTATTGACAACTATTAATGAATTTAACATTGGTTATGTGAATGCTATACGCCTAGAACAGGAGGAAACAATCTCGTTTTCCCTACTCGTTCCAAAAAAGGATGATTAACATCGCTGGAACCAAAGCAAAACGAGAAGTTTACCTGCTCGGAAAAACCAGAAATAGTAAAAAAATATTTTAAAGTATTAAAACATAATGTAAATGTAACAAATGAAGGTAAAACATATGATGGAAGTGAAGTTTAAAAGTTTCATTGGATATAATGCATAAATTGTTTCTACCTCTAACTTCGAATCACCCATCAATTTGCGATATGTTTATTTTTCGCATATTAATATTATGAAATTAAAAATAGTTAAACGATACGAAAATGTTATCTAGTGTCTACATATTCATATTTAAAGTTAATTTGCTGTTTCTCATGACCATGTATTAAAGGTAAGTTTGAAGAAGAACTTTAAAATCGGTTTTCTCAAAACAAAATTTTTCGCAGCTCGTATGTCTTAAATATGCTCCACGCGTCTCATTTTTAGTTAAAAAGGAATGATATTTGGAAGAAACTATCTTGTTATATGTTACAATAGATCTGTGTATGCATTTTCGGATATGAGGTTATTAAGAAGTTTAAATTTGTGATAATCTTTAACAAAAGGTGACTGTGTAAAACTTGAACGTTATGATCACGATTCAAGATTCTCGTTTATTCACGAGTTGGGATAGCATCAATTTAATCAAGAATATACTAGTATATCAAGAGTCAATATACCATTTTCACGTAGAACTCAACTTGAAAATAAGAACTTCCAGTTGGAACACAGAAATATTTAATGAAGAGCGTATGTACATTATTTACATTATTCAAAACACAAAATTTACAAATAATATAAATTTCCCATCATAGGGTCAAGATTAGTTAATCAAGAACAATTATTATAATTGTTGATTACCGCTATGCGGCCAAGAAACAGATCATTTCAAGCGTCAAATTCAAACTAAACTAAAAGATATATGTGAATAAATAAACATTTAATATACTACATTCTTTTTCTCTGCCGCCAGTCACGTGACCTAGTCGGTGACAGACGATAAATAACATGGACTTTATAAGAAATGGACTAACCCAGTGGGCGGGGCGCGCGTCACCGACATGTCGGCAAGAAAGAGTAGGGACGATCTAGTTTACTTTAACACTGAAACCTATGGCGTTTGTATCACATAACTCTTTTTAATTATCACATGTGATACGCTGTATAGTGATGAGATTGCGAAAGCCACAGCTTTTTCCAAATAGGATTTAATATATCTCATTCAAGCACTTTTTACTGCATTTCGCGCATTTTTTTTTTTTTTTTTTTTTTTTTTGTTTTTGTTTTTGTAATTCTTGTATAAACATCTTTATTTTGGTAAAACGGTAAAAACTCTAAGCACAAAATTTATGAACGTAATTTTGCGTAAAAATAAAGTAAAATTAAGTAAGATTGATAGTACGCGATGCTTTGAAATAAATAAGGTAAAATTAAACGAAATCTGATAATTTTTTTTTGAAATTTAATGAACATTTTTAGGCAGTGATTTTCTAAACTATAATAATATTACAAAACGATCATATTTATTTGATTATATGATCGTTAAATTATTAACATAAAAGGGATTAATTATTTTAATAATTCATAAAATTCGGAGCATAAAATTTTCTGAGCGTAATGAAGGGGGAAAAAAAAAGATAAAATAAAATCTAGAAGCACTCTTTTTTTTTGAGTTTTGTGTGTTACCTATATTTATTGAATATCATGTTCTTCGTCCGTAAACCACATACATTTGAAAACAGCATATCTTTAGAATTTCCGCACTGGAGATAAAACTGTTATTTTCCGTACAGTGCTTGATCTGAACTCGTTGAGTTTGTTAACCAAAATTCGTTAAAGTTTTACAAAATATGAAATAGATTAAAATAAATTCGAAATTCGGCCGTCCACATGCCTTTGTTCGGGTGGAGGATTATATTATTCAAAATTTGATGACTCTAGATACTGTCCTTTTTGTCACAGTGTGAGAAACATACGTGTATTCATGCAGATTCTTCATTATTTAATCTCTTTACATATAATACACGGCGACAATATTTGGTAACTACAATTTGCAAGGAGACACGGACATTTATAGTAAAACAGCGCAAAATGCCGCTTCGAAACTAACAGCCTTTCTAGTCTACCGCCCCTTTGGGCTAATAAATTAAATTAACAGTAAATAAAAAAAATCTTATGCAAACCTAAAAATAAATTTAAAAAATAATCACTATAAAATACAAGCAAAATTAATTATTACGGTTAAATACAATTTTAATATTAGAATTAAATGTATAAAAATTTTTAAGGAGTCAAAAGTCTTTATCACTATAATGTATTATGAAATATAATTGAAATAAAATTCCTTTATAGAAATTGTGCTATAATACTCATCTATAATTTTAAAAAAGCAGCACAATTTAAAATTTTAAACAAAACTTTCAAAAATCCGGTTTTAAATATTTTAGTATTTTTTACTTATTTACACCAATAAAAAGCATCAAAATTGCAAGAGAAAATTGCTTGTTTGAAATTTTTTATTAGTTCAGATTTAAAATATTATTTTCTAAAAGAAGTTGTTACTAATTTCCTTACAGCATAGGAAAAGCTAAAAAATATCCAGTCCTGAAAGCATGCAGTAGCTTTATAATTATTTGGAACGTAAATTATGCTTGATAAATATGCTAAATTTTTAAAAATCAATCTCAATTTCAAAAATAAAAATATATAGAAATTCTAATTTGTGAAATGAGGGGCTAGAACCAGCTTTTTCTTGACAAATTATACACGCTGCAATAGGCAACCAATGTTAAATTTCTGCAAGTCGTCCCTACTCCTCCGGATGTGATCAAGGTGACAGCCAGCAACGCGTCAGACGAGGGAGAAAACCCGTTTGGGTTAGTGTATTTCTTATAAATAAATTAAAATTTTAAACATATATGTTATAAACTGATGTTATAATACGTGTATGTATAAAATTTCTTGTTGAAAACACAAAAACTTAAAAAACTAATTTTTAAAGTCCGCCGTCCCCTTAAGAATACGTCTTGCCATTATATACGCTCACCATCTCCTGTCCTCTAAAAATAAATTAGGCAGAAGTTCGAGTGGATGCTTCATACTTAAAAAAAATAATGTAAATAGATTCAAGAATAGATCAGTAGTAAAGTTTTTTTTTTTTTTTTTTTTTTTTTTTTTTTTTTTTGTGTGTGTGTGTGTGTGTGTGTGTGTGTGAGTGTGTTCAATATTTCGTCTGCAGTTTGTTTAGCAGGATCGTGACCGATGGACTCGTGTCTCGTGATCGTACGTAATTTGTGTGTATTGGGTATGAATGGAACACTCAAGAACTGGAAAAAATGGAAAAATGGTGGGGAAATCTGTATTGTGTCATTAGCAATATGTCACTCAATCAGGAAAGTGAATTTAGTAACTGCTAAGAAAAAGAAATAATACATGAGAAACCAAAACTAAAACATATTTTTCCGACCAAAATCAAAATTATGTTTTAGTTTTGGTTTCATCAACAGATGGCGCCACTTGCTTATTCCTGTCCAGACTTTCTTATCTTATCTAGTCATTATTTCCTATCTTGTTCATTTGCGGTTTTGCAGCTGAGAATGGTGGTTCGGTAAAACCATCGAAACTAGTCCTGCAAAAATTTTGAAAATATAACGCTGATTTTTGTTGTTTGACTTCTGAATTAGCATTTATTCGGGGTGCTATTATGTCTTAATAACATATCAACGTTTTTCCATATTTCGATTTTGCGACTCAAATGATGCCTAGATATTAAATTGTTATTGTTAGTGAGAAATTTATATGGAAATTTAAAAAAAAAATATTTTGGAGTATTTTTTTTTCAGTTTGCGCCAAGAATAATTCACTTGGCAATCTTCTTAAAATATGAAAACCTATTTCCTTTTCCCTTCCATTATGCAGGAGAGGGAAAAAGTCACATCATTCCTACTTTCAAATAATTTTAACAAAGTGCCTAAACCATATTTGATGTTTTATCGCTTTCAACAAATATGCCAAATTTCAAAACGCGCCAATCTATAAATTCACGTATACTTTCGGAAATTTTGAATAAAAATCTCTAATTTCTTACAGATATGCTTAGAAATACGACTACTTTAAGATGATGGTAAAAATTCTATAGATTATAGTTAAAAAGTTTTTTTCGAAAAATTTACAAAAATTATTTAAAAGTACAAATTTTAAAAATAAATCATAAAAAAGGGGCGAATTTTATTTGAAATGAAACTAAATTTCGAAAAGTGAAAGGAAGAATCAAATAAGTATAATAAAAAAGAGAGATTAATAAATATATACCAAACTCAATTAACATGGAGGAGCTAAAATTTCGAGAGCTCATTTTTTAAAAACCGCTCTTACGATTTTTAAAAAACTTGGCAGTTTGGTATAATTTGAGCCGTAGAATCGAAAGATGGAAAAAAATTGGCTGTTATTTTAATTTGCTAGTAATAGGTTAAAAGAATATAGCATTTATGATAATTTTAAAATCAGTTTATTGCATTCTATGCGCGTAATGTATTTACATTATTTTAAGATTACTTGTTGACTGGGCACACATCGTAAATTGCATCATAAATTAATTTTTGTAATTCCATAGCATATTCTTCTTATTAAATTGTATTATAACATTGTTTTACTATAACAATTCTTCAATATAACACAGAGTAATCTTGAGTACACTGCAGTTAATGAATTAAAATCTAATTCAGTAAATTCTGATGTACAATATGTTGTTTTCCTCATCAGTATGCGGAAGATAAAGACAACAAAGATGTACCAGAACGTGGCGTTTGGGCCAAGAGCATACAAAGCCTTTTACTCTGCATTTCAATGTCAGTAGGATTAGGAAACGTGTGGAGATTTCCCAATGTTGCTTACAACAATGGTGGAGGTGAGTATTAAATTTTCATCCATGAATATATGAAACAAATTTCCATTTCCTGTTTCTCACCTCTAAATTTAGCTACCTCTAAGCTTAGTATATTTTCAGCAGAAATAAATATGAATATGTTGTTGAGTAGGCTCGTAACTAGAGATTTGAGGGTTCCGGGCCAGCAAATGATAATTAGGCTCGCCCTTCATTGTTTCTCTCAAAAACTTATGATTGATCATTTTGCACAGTCATCACGTTTTCTTACTTCCTTGTAAGAAGGAAGTATTATAACCGCGAAAAGTTTCAGGCATCATATTTCAACAATAATACCCATTTTGACCGCTATCGAATGCAATTTAAAGATGCTTTACGTGACATCTGTACGTAAGGACAGAAGAAAAGGCTCTTTCCCCCCCAAAAAAATAATAAAACTGATTTAAAATGACTTCTGAAGAGAATATTTCGTGGCGTCTGTATGTACGTATTTCGCATAACTCAAAAACGACTAGCCCCAGAACGTTGAAATTTTGCATACAGGACTGCTATAACATGTAGATGTGCAAATCGTATTTTGGTTACAATTGGCCACACTAAAAATGTATAAATATATGTATGCATATATATATATATATATATATATATATATATCCACTCTGTTTCCCGGCTCAGTGATCTCAATTAACTTACTCTTATATGTTTGTAAACTGTTTATTTTTTGCTTACAAAATGATCGAATTATGTTGTTCTTATCTTCCGGTAAATTTTTTATACCTTTCATAAATCTGCATGCAATAATTGTGGAGTTATCAACAATTTAAAAGCTGTTTAAGTGCAGCTAAGCCTGATTAATTTTACGATGGCGGACATGTTTGTTTATATTTTAAACTTGTCAAAATAGCGGGTTTGTTGCCAATCTAGAGAAACTAAGCTTCGCAACAACAAAGATAACGCCTTCTTTAATTATTGCGAATTAAATCATACTTAATCTATTCTGAAATTTATTCGAGGAAATATGTGTTTAAGATTTACTTCGTAATTTTTAATATCGTATCTTGAGTTTTTATGTATTTTGCCTTGTCGGGAAATGAGAACTGAATTAATTGAACGAGAAATATTGAATCGTCTGTGCAAAAACAAACTGTTTCTTTTTTGATTTGTTTCCTTAATTTCTTTTATACATTGTTTTAGATTTATTATAGTATTTGAATAGGACACATGGCAACGATTAGAGAATTCTTCAAATGATATAAATTTATATGCATTCTGAGTTATAATATGAACGAAATGTAACGTTGTTAAGTGAACCTAGCGCCAGAGTGTCACTATGGTAAACAAATATAGTGAATTTTAAAGAGTGCATTTCTTCTATTGTGGTTTATGTGCTATTGACGAAGTAGATTTAATTCATTCCAATAAAATTTAAATGAAATGCAAGAAAAAATGCATATAATTCAATATTTTCCGTACAAGGAAGTCGTGGTGCACACATCAGCTTTTTTTTATTAAAAAGGAGTAAAAAATTAGCAATGCCCTCGCCGCGATTCGAAGCTAGACTTCTCGAATACGCGTCAAATGTGCTACCGTTACACCACGAAGACGTGCTAGAAGAAGTAAGAAAATACTTTATAATTTTACTAATAATTTGAAAGGTTCTTCTGTAACTGAAACTCAACTGACCTGCCTTATGATCATATTGATCATACTGATCTACAATATGGACCCCAACCGATCTACAATATGGACTCTTAAAAAAAAAAATGTTATCAAAAACCGAGCATCACATAAGAACATACTGAAGAAGGTTGAAATAACCTTTCTATTTTGTCTGTAATTGAGCAGAACAGACACGGTTTCTGCTAGAGATGAAGCTTTACTTCTTGTGAGCATTTAATAAACATAACAAAAATTAAATTCAAATATAGATAATAGCGTCTAAGATTACGCATAAAACATATTACTTCGGCTAGCTCAAAATGTTTTTGGGGTCTTTTAAAGCATCGTCTAGCAAGACATGAGACTTAAAAATCATAATAACCGATTAATTAACAATAAATTTCTTACAAATTAAGGTAGCTTTGTACATTTTCATCCAATTAATTTTTTATGAAATGAAAACGTCTTTTTTATAAACGCCTCTTTGATCTATTCAATTACATGCTATTTTTGATTCATGTTGAATCCGATTAAGTCAATAAGAATAGGATATCCGAAGCTATTTGACGTCATGCAGCGTATATGAAACTTAGGCTGTATAATTAACGTAAAATGTTTATTAGCAAATTATACATCATACTTTATTTTTCAAATCTGAATTACAAAAACCTATTTTCTAACCGTTAAGAAAGCAAAATCATTAAGTACTTTATCAATGTTTGGACTCGGTTTTCTCATAAATGGTTTATCACTAATCAGATTGTTGCCACCAAATAATATCGCTTTGTATTATATTTAAAGAAATTAAATAATGAAGAATATTCATGAATATATGCATGTATGCATGGAAGAAACCACGGTACCTAGGACCATCCAATTTTTAGTAACTTAGTCCTCCACCTAAAAATAGGAACCTGGGAACCAGGAAGCACGAAATACCGAATTTTGTTTATTATCTATTTCATATTTTGTAAAACTTCAAAGAATTTTTTAACGATTTCAAAGTGAGAAGTGGCAACACCCTACGGGAAAAAAAATTATCTCCAGCCAACGAGACTGTCTATCCAAAATTCTAAAGATGTCTTTTTACTTCCTTGTACGAAGTAAAAAGGAAGTATTGTAATCGCGAAAAGTTTCAGGCAGCATATTTCAACGAAAATATCCAGTTTGACCGCTATCGAATGCAATTTAACGATGTTTTTGTATGATATCTGTACGTAAGGAAAGAATAAAATACTCTTTTCCTCCAAAAAATTATAAAACTGCTTTAAAATGAATTCTGAAGAGAATTTTTCGTGGCGTCTGTACGAACGCATGTACGTACGTACGTACGTATCTCGCTTAACTCAAAAACGAGTAGCCTCAGAACGTTGAAATTTTGTATATAGGACTACTATAACATGCAGATTTGCCCCTCGTATTTTGGTTGCAATCGGCCGCACCAAACGTATATAAATATATTTACATAAATATCTGCTCTGTTACCCAGCTCAGTGATCTCAGTTTCTTTACTCTTATATGTTTGTAAATTGTACATTTTTTGCTTTAAAAATGATTGAATTATGTTGTTCTTATTTTCCGGTTAAGGATTTTATGCCTTTAGTATATCTGTATGCAATATTTTTAGAATTATCAACAATTTTAAAGTTCTTTAAGTGCCACTAAGCCTAATAATTTTTTTGATGGCGGCCATTGCTTGTTTACATTTGAAACAGCAGGATAGTGGATTTGTTCCCAATCTAGAGATACTTAGCTTCGCAACAACAAAGATGACGCCTTCATTCATTATTGCTAATTAAATCATGCTTAATCCTTTCTGGAATTTTTTTCGAGGAAATAAGTGTTTAAGATTCACTTTGTAATTTTTAATACAGATATTTTGAGTTTTTATGTATTTTTGCCTTGTCGCGAAGTGAGAACGGAATTAATTGAATGAGAAATACTCAATCGTCTGTGAAAAACCGTTTCTTTTTTGATTTGTTTGCTTAATTTCTTTTATACATCGTTCAAGCTTTATTATAGTATTTGAATAGAACATGTGGCAACGATTAGATAATTCTTGAAATGATATCAATTTTGTTCATTTTGAGTTATAATATGAACGAAATATAATACGGGTAAGTGAACCTAGCGCCAGAGTGTCGCTATGGTAAACAAATAGAGTGAATTTTAAAGAGTGCATTTCTTCTATTGTGGTTTATGCGCTATTGACGAAGTAGATTTAATTCAATCCAATTAGTTTAAAGGAAATGCAAAAAAAAAAAATGCATATAATTTAATATTCTGTACAAGGAAGTCATGTGGTGTACATATCAGATTTTTTTTTTTATTTTCTGTAGATGTCTAAAGATGTCGCTATGTTTCCCGCATTGCAAATGTTAAATTTCATTTATTTATTTAATTTGCTATAATAAGCATTTGATAGAAATTTAATTTCTAGATTATGTAAACTGAACTCTATTGTACGGCTATGCATTTTGCTTTGAATAACAAGCATTAAAACATACACTGCGGGAAATGATAGAGCGTATTTCTTCAGGAATGTTTGCTTCGGGTGGTAAAAAGTAATTAAACAGCCAACCAGAGTGGTAAGTAAATAAAAGTATAGTTATTAATGTTTACCAGAAAGATAGACGCAAAATATTAAAACAAGTTGACTTACTTGACTTACTTTACCTAGGCAGTGAAAATATTCTTCAAATTGTAACGGGAAAACTAAGTAAATTTTGACCGAGGATCAAAATTTACTTCTGAAATGACCAAAAAAAAAAAAAAAAAAGTGTCGCAAAGTCTTTATACTCAGTAAAGAATATTGCAAAGCGAAAGGTTTCTACGAAAAGCATTGTGCTGTAAAAGAAATGACTTGCCAAAATCGAGCGTTCTTCTTTTGTACAATATGAATCTGACACAACACAATTCTAATACATAAATCGGTTTTGAGTAGAAGAGAGATTTCATTTTTTTCAACTTCCTAAATGTTATTGGCCTCCAATAACACTTCTTTCATTTTCATTGCATAGAAAAATTAGAATTTGGAGTTCTAAATTTTCAAAGTACTTTGAACTCTAGTCGTAAAATTAATATAGAAAAGTTATTGGATTTAAATTCTAGATATTGGGAATTCTAGCTTCTAAGCAGGGCAAAAACTAAGAACGTTATTAGTTTTTAAGTTTTTCGTTGATAATAAGTCCTAGATTTATAGTATTAATTTTATTAATTGATTATTCAATGCCTATAAACCGTTTTAATTTAATTTTAGTTATAAAAATAGATGTTAACATTCTATTTCGTCCCAAATGTAGACTTTTTGTATAAAGTTTTTTACTATATCAAAAACAAAAAAAAAAAAAAAAAAAAAAAAGGCCAAATTAAAATTTAAGAAAATCTGAAATTTTTTAGATTATATATTACGCCCAAAAGGACTTTTTTTTAACGTATTGTGTGTTACCTTTATTTATCAAATGGCATGTTCTTCGCATTTAAACCATAAAATTCAATTCAACAGCACATCCCAAAATAATTAAAAAAAAGAGCACATCTTTAGAATTTCCGATACACAGTCTCGAGCGCTGGAGATAAAATGTTTTTTCTTCGTACAGTGTTGCCATTGCTCGCTTTGAAATCGTTGAGTTTGTTAATCAAAAATTCTTTAAAGTTTTAAAAAATATGAAATAGAGAGTAAAACAAATTCCAAATTCCCATATATTCGACTGGAGGACTACGTTATTCAAAATTTGGTGTCTCTAGGTTTTTCACAGTGCGAGAAACATACATACACTCAGGCAGATTTTTCATTATTTAATTTCTTTAAATATGATGCAGGGTTCTAATATTTGGTGGCAACAAATTGAAAAGTGTGACGCCGTTTATAGTGAACTAACGCAAAATGCCAAAACAAAATTAATAGCCTTAAATAAAATTAGCAATTTTTAGCCCAAAGTGATAAAAATTGTTAACTTTTAAGACCTAGTTAAGCAAAATTTAAGTTCTTTTTTTATTTGTTTGAAATTAAATTAAATTAATTCTTTAAGCAAAGAAATATAATTTGAGCTTTCAATTTTGTCAAAAATTATGCTTTGTATTTTGTTTAAAGTGCTCGTTTAATTTGTAAAAACATTTATGTCTTTGGAAGCAGAAAACATTAAAAAAAAAAGAAAAAAAGAAAAGAAAAGAAAAATCAACTGTGGTCTGGCCGGTATTCGAACTCTGAATCTTCCATTTATTAGTTGGACGTGATAACCACTTATCCCACTGTAATAAAATTCTAGAATTTGGTATTCTTTGGTAGCATAAACTCCCTGCAGATGCAGCGCGAGTTATCAGTATGGCTGAAAAGAGCTGTAGAATCTTAAGAATGTTTAACGAATCTTTTTATTAAATTAAAATTAACCTATGCACATGTAGTGCTTGATAATAGTCCACCAAACAATTGTGGCGATGTAACTTAATGTAACAGTCAAATTTAAGCGAAGTCTATTAGGTAAAGACTATATAACTGATTGAACGCTAAGTTGGCTCAAACTTCTAATAACAATTTAAATAATTGTTATTGCTGGCATAACAATTTAAATGCCATCAAATATAATGCGAAGCCGAAGAATTAAATCTTATCAGAGCTGCTAAAGGTAGTAATATTGCTTTGAGAGGCAGAAACACCCCGCTCAGTCTTACAATCCTAAAAAACCTCACCTTAAATACACTTAAGCCTGATTTTCGTTCTGGTACTAAAATGGAAAAGAGAAGTGACAGTGAAGATCTAAATTATATGGTTGTTTAAAATAATAATATTAATCGTATAAAATATAGTTAAATGATAATTATTTTTTAGTTTAGCTGTGCCGCAGAACGTTCACATGTGAAGATAAGCCTCACATGTGAACTTTGATAGTGAATGGCTATCGAAGCAGTGATATTTTGTGTAAAGATGCCATCTGACCAATTTCTTTTTCGTCTCTGGATGAAAAGTAAGACAGGCGACGGGACGCTACTGCGTTTTGCTTCGCATGGCAGCTGTTCAAGAGAGGGGATAACTTTTAAGGTAATTTCTTTTATAAAAAGCATCACCTAGTCGATAGCGACGAACTATCGACGTTCACACCTAAGGTTTGTCCTCACACCCACGACAGCATGCATAGGGGATCTCCCCCCTGAAAGGGTAACTGAAGCGATCGAGCGCCATTATAGATCACCTTTAGACTTTTCAAAGCACAAAACATGAAATATCAGCTGCGCCGTCGTCGAGATTCAAACCTCAGATATCGTCTACTTGCTAAATATTCCTGTTAACCATTAGCCAATATAAAATTAGCAAAGCAACGATCTTATGATTGGAGTAGATTTAGTCAAGAACTGAACGGATTTTGAAGAAAACAGATACACTGCGGGGGGGGGGGAAGTTTGAAAAGTTTCAGATTTTAAATTACGACCAAAGGGCCGTTTTTTTAACATTTTGTCTGTTACCTTCATCACGTTCTACATCACGTTCAAATATCACGTTCTTTGCACTTAAACCATAAAATTCAATTCAAGAGCAATATCGCAAAATAGTTTTAAATTGAGCATAACTTTAGAATTTTCGATACAGAGTCTCGCGCTTTGTAAATAAAACTGTTTTTTCTGTACAACACTGCCATTGCTCGCTTTGAAATCCTTGAGTTCGTAAATTAAAAATTCGTTAAAGTTTTACAAAATAGGAAATCGATAATAAAATAAATTCCAATTTTCAAATTTGGGCTTCCACATGCCCATATTCGCAGTACGATTACGTCATTCAAAATTCGATGGCTCTATGCACCGTTGTTCCATCACAATGCGAGAAATACACATACATTTATGCAGATTTTTCATTATTTAATTTCTTCAAATATAATGCAGGACTCTAATATTTGGTGGCAACGGTTTGAAAAGCGAAACGGACATTTATAGTGAATCAACGCAAAATCACAAAAGTTCTTCACGGACAAAGGCCCTTTTGACTAAAAAAAAGGGGGAAGAACAGTTATATAACTTTCGATCTACTGGGCCAATCGACGAAATTCAAATTGCATTTTCGTGTAAACTTAGGATATATATTAGATTTATATAGAGTATCATTCTAACATAGGTATTTTGACATAAAATCGAACTTTTTCTCAAAAAAGGTACTAAAGTTTTGCCATTTTTCGATTCTACAATTTAAATTATGCCTAGATATTAAAATTTGTAATTTTTGGTGATAAATTTATGGAGAAATTTAAAAATTTATCTAGGCGATTTTTTTTCAGTTTGCGCCAAGAATATTTCACTTGGCGAGGTTCTTAAATTATAGCAACCTATTTTCCTTTCCTTTTTCTTCATTCTCCATGTGCGGGGGTAAAACGTCATCGGTTATATTTCAAATAATTTTAACAAACAACGTAAACTACATTTTTCTTATTATCGCTTATAATATATACGCCAAATTTCAAAACGAGCCAAAATGTAAATTCACGTATGTCTTACGAAATTATGAACAAAAATTCTAATTTTTTTCACGTGTGCTTAGAAATGCATCTTCTTTAAGATGAGGGTAAAACAATAAATTTTTTTTTAAAAAATTCATAAAAATTATTTAAAAATAAATCATCAAGCGTAAGAGAATTTGTTTGAAATGAACCTAAATTTCGAAAGATGAAAGAAAGAATCAAGAAATTGTAATAAAAAGAGATATAATAAATATATATCAGATTTAATTAACATTGAGGAGCTAAAATTTTGAGAGCTAATTTTTAAAAAAGTACTCTCGCGATTTTTATAAAACTTGGCAGTTTGACATAATTTGAGTCGTAAAATCGAAATATGGGAAAAAATTGGCATGTCAATTCAGAAAAGTTCGATTTTATGTCAAAATACCTATATTAGAAGAATGATATGTATAAATCTAATACATATCCTAAGTCGTGCTTCCGAGACATGAAGAATTCAAGTTGAATTTTGTCAATAGGGCCACTAGAGCGGGAGATATAGAACTGTCCTAATTTTAGTCAAAAGAGACTAAAAATAGGAAGTCCCTGAAGGACTTCCTATTTTTGTACCTGAATGATTATTGTTTTCGTTTTTCGATTTTGCGTTGAATCACTATAAATGTCCGTTTAACTTTTCAAACTGTTGCCACCCAATGTTAGAGTCCTGCATTATATTTGGAGAAATTAAATATTGAAAAATCTGCATCAATGTATGTCTATTTCTCGCATTGTGATGGAACAATGGTACATAGAACCATCGAATTTTGAATGACGTAATCCTACTGCGAATATGGGTATGAGAAAGAACAAATTTGAAATTTGTTTTATGATCGATTTCATATTTCGTAAAACTTGAGGGAATTTTTGAGTAACAAACTCAACGATTTACAAGCGAGCAATGGCAAAAACTCTACGGGGAAAAGAAAACCTTTTTATCTCCATCGCGCGGAACTGTGTATCGGGAATTCTATAGATATGCTCATTTTAGAATTATTTTGTGACATTGCTATTGAACTGAATTTTATGGTTTAAGTGCGAGGAACATGCTATTTAATAAATAAAGGTAACACACAAAACGTAAAAAAAAAAAAAAAAAAAAAAAACCGCCCATTTGGACGTAATTTAAAATCTAAAACCATTCAGCGTTTTTTTTTTTTTTTTTCTTTTTTTTTTTTTTTTTTTTTTTCCGGCGCAACGGTTGTATTTATTCTCTACGGCAGTGCAGTATCTCTAGATGGCGCTAGCTCTTTGTTCGCTTTACCGTCGTAGGGTATAAATATGACCGTTGCTCCCTTGCTTTCAGCAATCAGATTCAGGATTCTCGTCATGGACGAAGAAAGCGATGGTCGTAAGAGCTCAGAGCTCCTGCACGGCAACGATAACACTAATACGGCGCCGCCAGCTGGTATTTCTACCGCTGCCTCTTCTCAACTACGGATAAATACTGACATGGATACTACTGCTCCTCCACCTGCTTCTCCTTCAGCCATGGAATTATCAAAGAGTGCCATCCAAATCTATGCACTGAAAAATCGTCACACGGACTTGCTTTTCGTTATTCAGAGACTTCAGCGTTCTGATAATCCCGCCAAAGGCCTGATGATCAAACAGATGACTGACGAGGGTGAGAGAATTTTATTTTCACTTCACACTCTATGTACTAACCTCGGAGTTAACTTATTTACCCTCCCTGCCACAGAAGACGAATTCTTTAAAGAATGTCAGTCCAAATCTTCAAAACCTAATATTTCGGAACCCATCACTCCAAATTCTACTAAAACCACCCCTACTGAAAACACTAAAATCACACCTGAAACTCCAAAGTCTGATAATAAAAAACGTACTCGCCCTACTGATGCTGAAGGGTTTGTCATACCACCTAAACACTTAATAGCTAAAAAATCCCAAACCAAACATATCTCTACTGAAAATAATACTAACATAGCTACTACAAACTCTTTCAATGTTATCCAAACAAATACTGACAATACAGAACATACTACTCAGCAGCCGGCAGACACCCAAAAACCAAAAGTACAGGCATCTCCACCAATTTTTATCAAGCCTCGTGCTGATTGGTACTTTCTTCTAAACCAACTTAAACGTCACGCACCGACAGTCCAATCAAAACAGAACATTGACTTTCTCAAACTCAACACTTTAAATGAAACAGATTACCGGACTGTCGTTAGATTTTTAACTGACAATAACATAGAATTTAAATCACACACTCTTAAATCAGACAGACCACTTAAAATAGTTATTAGGGGATTACCCTCAAACACACCACTCAGTGTTGTGCAGATTGCGGTGGAAGTTCTCAGTTTCAAAATCCATAAAATCTCACAGCTCAAAAGATGGAAAACTAAGATGCCGATGCCCTTGTTCTACCTACAGATATACAATAGCCTGAAAGCAACTGAAATTTACAACATCACGGAACTACTGGGAACCGAAGTTGCTATGGAACATTTCAAAGGCCAGAAAGGCCCTTCACAGTGCTGGCGCTGTCAAGGGTTCTTTCACTCGTCCGAAGTGTGCACGCTCCCAAGACGCTGTGTGAAATGTGCTGGTCCACACCAAGCCAAAGACTGCCCGAAACCATTTGAAGAGCCGAACAAATGTGCAAACTGCTCCGGGAATCATGCGGCTAACTGGCGTTCCTGCCCAAGATTTCCTGGTTCAAAAAATAGATCAAATCCGAAACCTAGCACCAAACCCAGCCTGACCGCTGAAAAAACCAACGCAAACAATATTAATCTCAAAAACAACATCCAATTCCCAACACTGTCGGCTGCACCCACACCCAGTGCAAATAATATTCGCCCTGGAGTTTTTTTCTCCGCTGCCCTTACGGGTATGCAACAGACTGCACCCCAAATTATTCCAAATTTATCGGTCCCCTTAGGAGCTAATTCGACGCTAAATTGCACCGAAATCCTTTTGGCAATTATTCAAATTTCAAACCAGCCTGGTATTGACCAGAGCAGACTTCTTTTGGCATTCAAAAACGCCTTACCGCAGCTCAGAGTGGCTCCATCTGGTGCTGACGCGGCATACTACATCTTTGAGAGTTATATTACTCTCCAATTCTCTGATATCCCCAGTCAGTAAAATTCAATACTTTGAAAGGATTGAAAAACTTAAAACTATGCACCTGGAATGCAAATCGCATCCTATCCAAATTCCATGAGTTTAGAGACTATGTAGAAGAGAAAGATTTTGATATTATTTTTGTCCAAGAGACCAAACTCCAGCCAGGGAGAGCTCCCAAGCTTGCAAATTATGCATTATATAAAAATGACAGACAAGCTTCTAATACTCGTGATGTTTATCATGGTGGCACTTGTGTCTATATTAAAAATTCAATACCTCACAAAAGAATTGACACTCCGAGTATGAGTAAATTCGAGGCAACAATCATTGAAATTTTCATTCAAAATTCGCCCTCCCTTGTAATGATCTCTGCCTATCTTCCACCAGGTGGAAATTTACCTGTAGTAGATTTTAACAAATTGCTCACCTTATCCAATAATCTAATCATAGCTGGTGATTTAAATTGTCACCATCAGCATTGGCGTTGTCACAGATCAAACCCTGCTGGTCGTGGCCTTCTAAAATGGGCTCAGTGCGCCCAAATTAAAATTATTGCGCCGGATTCGCCCACTAGATATGGTTCACGGGGTGCCCCTTCATTCATTGATTTAGCACTCTTTCGAAATATCCCTTTTGGATACCACGTGACTGTTGAAAACTGTTTATCTTCAGATCACAACCCCGTGATCATAGACCTTAACTGTACTATTTTTAATCAAAATTCTCCGGCACTCGTCTCTACAAACTGGGACAATTTTTGTTTCAAACTTAAAAGTAAAAATTTGCCCTCCCTTGAAATTAAATCCAGCCATGATATAGACTCGGCAGTTGATCAATTAACGACCATCTTAACAGATACTTATAAGGAAGTATCAAAACCCACTCTCAGACCCAATTTTCGTAAATTACCTCAAGAAATTAAACTCAAAATTAAAGAAAAGAATAAAGTACGGAGACTTTGGCAAAGATATAGGAATCCTGATTTAAAAATTCAACTTCGTACTCTCCAAAATGAGGTCAAGGCATCATGTGACCATTTCTTTCAATCACAATACACAAATTACATTCAGTCCTTAACGACCAATGATAACAGTCTTTGGCGCGCATCTGCCCGCCTACGCAAACACAAATCTCACATTCCATCCTTAGCTACGGACGCAGTGGTGGCTCACACAGACGCTGAGAAATCCGAACTAATTGCGGATTCTCTTCAAACACAATTTACACCACATAATGAAGGAATTTTTGCGAATAACGCAAATTCTTTCCCACAAGATGTTGAACGCTTTCTTTCCTCTCCTTTTGCGAGAGAAATTCAGTACACTTCCATGAGTGAGGTAAATGAATATATTACCAAGCTCAAACCCAAAAAAGCCCCTGGTATGGACTCTATTTCTAATCGTATGATTAAAAATTTACCCACCAGTTATCTATTTTTCCAAGTAATGCTAATTAATTTTATGATACAGCATTGCTATTTTCCTCAAAGCTGGAAACAAGCACTCATTGTGCCTATTCCAAAACCAGGCCAAAGCCTCTCAAATCTTCAAAATTATAGACCTATCAGCCTCCTATCCTCGTTATCAAAGATATACGAATTTGTGTTACTTAAACGCCTGAATGATATTCTCCGAAATCACAACGTTCTAATTGATGAACGATTTGGATTTCGAGCAAAACACTGCACTACGCACCAGCTGCTGAGGACAGTGGAGTTCATTCACGAAGGGTTTCGTAACAATATGCTTACTGGCGCTTTATTTCTTGACATAGCCAAAGCATTTGATAGGACTTGGCATATAGGAATTATTATCAAGCTCATACGACTTGACGTTTCGGCCCATTTAATTCACATAATTAACTCGTACCTCAATAATAGATCTTTTTCTGTACGAGTTAATTCTTTCATTTCGGCACCCCGTCCTATACAAAGCGGCGTCCCCCAAGGGTCACTTTTAGGCCCAATTTTGTTCAACATTTTCATAAATGACATACCAAAATCACCTAGTATCACTCTTGCACTTTATGCAGATGATACGGCCATCCTAGCCCAACACAAACGCCTTGAAAACTTGGTCCAAATCATTCAGAGATATCTCTCTAGCCTTGAGCACTGGCTCATCACTTGGAAAATAAAAATTAATGTTGCTAAATGTGCTGCTATGATCTTCAAACGTAGCCCCCTCCCGTACCCTTCCATTAATATTAAGTTCTTTGATGACTATGTTCCCTGGTCAAACTCTTACAAGTACCTAGGAGTTGTACTTGATTCAAAATTACTCTGGCGCCTTCACATTGAAAATGTTCTCAACAAAGCGAAAGGTGCTAGAGCCCAACTTTACCCCTTATTAGCTCGAAAGAGCCATCTGTCAATTAAAAACAAAATTCTTCTCTATACATCAATTATAAGACCTGTCTTTATGTATGCATGTACAATCTGGGGTACTGCTGCAAAAACTCATGTGAAAAAACTTTAATCTTTTCAAAGTAAAACTTTACGTATGGGCCTAAACGCAGCCTGGTACGTCCGTACAGATGTGATTCATTCGGACCTTAACATTAAACCTGTTGATTATCTTATCAAAAAACATAGTCAAAATTTATTCCTTAAAATTGAACAGATTGATAATCGAGCACTTCAACAGATGTCAGCATACGATCCTACTATTCGCAGCTCACAGAAGAGACCGAGAGCCGTGATTGGCCGAGAGTTTGACATCTACCCGCCATCCAAAAGGGCTAGACACGCCCTCTCAACATCAGTTCCAGCCCCCGCGCCATGAAGGAAGGACGTCTCTTCAGCGAGCTGCCATATAATTGCTTATTCATCATCTACAACTGCAATCCAAGATCTTCAAGCAAAGTTATCAATCTGTTTACTTAAGAATCACATCTCCCGCAGATTCTAAAATCTGC
The DNA here is from genome assembly GCF_044657685.1 of Stegodyphus dumicola. Lineage (NCBI taxonomy): Eukaryota > Metazoa > Arthropoda > Arachnida > Araneae > Eresidae > Stegodyphus > Stegodyphus dumicola. Next base: position 159,418,349 of record NC_140770.1, read on the forward strand.
CTAAGAATATTTTCATCGCGTTCCCATTTATTATTTGCACTCTCCTACACATAGCCACATGCCAATGAGCCTATTAATCGTAAACTCTTTCCTATCCGCTTTTTGCTTTAGTGTTTGTATTGTGTATTAAAAATTATAAAAACCAAAAAAAGTATAAAATATAAAATACAAAAAAATTATAAAAACTTATAAAAAGATTTTAAGTTTTTATTATCTTATCTCTATCCCTAAACTTTCTCGAGCCTGTGGCTCCCTCTATTGAGCATCAAGTAAATCACGTATGCCAAATTTTTCCTATTTCTGCTCACTTTTAGTAATTCTGATGTGGAGGTACATGGTTTTGAACCATAGGCACTCCGAAAATTGCAAATCATTGGCATTGCTTTCCATTCTTGCAGATTTCTTTGCTCCTGATGTTGAGGGACGTCTTTCTTTTAACTACATGCCAAAGTTTGGCTTGAAACGCCGTGAGGGTAAGTTGCACTATTTGAGCTCCGTCTTTTTGTTCAATAACTACGGAAGTTTTACTCGCATCAACTTGGTAGTAGTTGCTATCTGTTCCTAAGATCAACAGGAACAATTTCATACCCCATTTATATAGGTGGGTCAATTAGTTCTCTAATTATATTTTTTACAACAAATTAGCATTGAGCTGTGTAACTCCCAGCGGATATACCACCTTTGAGTCCTCTGAGGAAGCTGTTGTTATCCATCGCGACCTAAAAGTTACATCATCTTGTAGAGACAAATTCCCTCTTCAATTCAAGATATGTGTGAAGACAATTGGATAATTACAAAATTAATTATGGTCAAATTACTGTAATTACATAGCAGCATTTCGATTCGGAAGACGATTTGATTGTTGAAACTGCGTAACGGTCGCATCCCCCCCCCGTGAGGAGAGGAAGATGTCAAGGCCAAATCCAACGGCGAATTTCTTCATAGTAGGCTTTTAATCAGGCCACTGCTAATTAGGCCGCTAATTATTGTATCAACTTGGAACCTGTGCCATACTTCCAATAAGATCACGGAAGGTTCAAGTTTCCAAATTTGAAACAGATCCGTTAATTAGAAGCGGAGATACTAATTTTTGGACTTAGTAAAAATTGTGTTTTGTGACTCACTTGCGATTTGAAATAAAGTGTGCTCAGTGTGTAACACCTGAATATAACAGCTTTTGGATTACAGCAAGTTTTAAAACAGAGAAGTTTAACGACCAAGTTTATTACAAGTTTTGGAGTGCACCCAACATTGTTAGGTTATTAAGTACTGCCTGCCACCTTTACAATTGTTCAGTCATCGTGTACTTTAAGTATTTACAGAATTCTTCTTTGAAATATGTCCTGTCAATCAGTTCTCTCGATTGACGGTGATTCAGCACATCCAGAAAATGGACTTGATCCTACGTTAGTATTGGCATCTGATTTACCTCATACTGATAAAATTACTGCACTGTGTGACGACATTCGAAGAATTGCAACTACTAAACGAAGTTCAAAATTTTCGCTGCCCACGGATTTACGCACTAGACTCTTAAATTCTCTTGCTGCTTTACAAACTCTTGCTTCAGCGGGTCCTGAATTTGTATTAAAGCCCGCCAAGGTTGATATTGGTGTTAACACCTCCACAGTACTTTGTTGCGAATTAGCTCATTCCTCGCCATCACTACCTTCTGTTCCTTTTCTAAGTGATTTACCGGCGTCTACATCTTTGCCTGCTCCTCCAATACCTACTTGCGGAGGTTGCTAGAAAACATAACAAGCCTCGTATATATATTAATCCCAAAGAGCATGTCTCAGAAGTTGAGCTCAAAGCTGAATTAAATGCTAAGGTTCCTCTCTCAAAACTTAAGGTTGGCATTGAGAGAATTATTAAAACCCGCCGAGGCGGTTTAGAGGTGGTGTGTAACTCTAATGATGATGCCAATGTCCTTGAAAAAGAAATCCAAAACCAGGACATCCGAGCGGAGATTAGCCGTCTCCGCCGGCACAGACCTCGATGCGCAGTTCATGACCTGCCCGAATCCATCAAGCCAGAGGATGGCGTTGCCGAAATCAGTGGTGCCACTGGCATGCCCAGTAACATCTTCAAGCCTCTCCATAGACTTAGAGAGCGCCGTAAAGGGCACGTTAAGTGGATCTTCGAGTGCGAGCCCCGAGGCTTCTGTGCACTCATGCAACAACACAAGATCTTCCTCGGCTGGCAGGCACATTAGAGTCTCGAAATACATTGGAATTAGCAGATGCTTCCGATGCCAGCAGTTCGGTCATCTACAAGCCAACTGCAAGAGTCGAAAACAATTTTGTTCCTACTGTGCTGAGGAGCACGGCATCCGGGACTGTACAGCGCAAAATCCACTGTGTATCAACTACAGTGATGCCAATGCTCGATTCGGAACTGGTTTCGACTACGACCATCCTGCCTACGACTCAGCCTGTATCCAGTACCAACGTCGTGTGCAATCCATCCAAGATAAGACAAACTATGAGTACTAATAATCAGTCCTTGCCTTCTATTGGAAATGCATCGGCTGATACTATAAACATGGATTTTATCCGCAGTGGACTTTCAATTAAATGTATACAGATCAATCTTCAACACGCTAAGGCTGCTGTTGCTCAACTTACGCATTACGCAGTAGAACGTGAGGCTGGTCTCATCTTTGTTCGGGAGCCTTATATTAAGGACGGACTTGCTGTGGGTTTCCTGCTTCAGTGGTTTCATCTTTCAAACAGGCGATTTGGAGAAACCACCCAGGGCCATCATTATCAATTGCAACAAGGATTGGAAACCGACTGTCGTCGCAGCTAATAGGGACAATGTAGCCATTCTTCTTGATGTACAGGAAACCTCCATGCTTTTTATTTCACAATATTCATCTCCATCCGAGTCCATTCTTCCTTCATTGACTTTTCTATCAACTACTCTACAGCGCATTAAAATCCCTCTTCAGTTTATTGTGGGTGATTATAACGCCCATAATACAACTTGGGGTTATGCTTCGGATGAAAAAGGCCATTCTTTGGAGGATTTTCTATCAGCACATCATTTAATTCTGCATAACTCAATTGATGCCCCTCCAATCTTCGACAGAATTCATTCACGTGGATGGCCGGATCTGACTATTAGTTCCACTTCTGCGGCTTCTCTTCTCCAGAACTGGACAGTTGAAGATGAAATTAGTCTTAGCGACCATTGCTATATTACATTTACAATAGCTCAGCCTACAACCATTTAAATTATTCGACGCTACAATCTGCCAGGGAAACGGATACGTGCCTTTACTGATCGTGTGAAAGCATTAGTAAATGATCTCGATGGTCAACTTTTTTCAGCCAATACTCGCGCTGATTTGGCGAATTTCACGGTTGTTCTACAGAAGGGTCTTCAACAAATCTGTAATGATCTTTTACCACAACGCCATGCCAAAAAGCTAAATAATATACAATGGTGGAACAGTGAACTTCGTTCCCAGCAGAAGAAATGCCGCGCTTTACGACGGCGAATCAAATATGAGCGACGAATGCATCTACCACCAACTTCGCTCCCTCTATATCAACAGGAGAGAGCAAAATATAAACGTTCAATTTTACAAGCGAAATTGAATTCTGTACCGAATCATGCCTTCTGTACCGAATCGCATGATACATATGGGATTCATCATAAGATAATGACAGGCAAATTATTCAAACCTGCTCAATTATTTCTTCCTCTTGGCTCAACAGCCTCACAAGATTTTACCAAAGATACCCTGACTCATATCTTGGATACTGTTTTTGGACCGTCTGATCTCTATGAGGGTACTTCCCATCACTCATCGATATCTGAAGAAGAGCTCTCAACCACTGCGTCTCCGGACAAAGAAATTACTGTAAAGGAATTAAAATTCATTGTTGCCCATTTGCCGAAACGGAAAGCTCCAGGTCCGGATGGCATTGACTATGCCATCGTCAAAACTGCCATCTTGGCCTCACCAGTATTTTGTGTTATATTTTTCAACAAGTTATTGGCAAATTGTACTTTTCTTAGGTCTTTTAAAATAGGCCAGGTTGTCTTGTTTTTAAAGAAGGATAGAAACCCGACTGAGGCTACTTCATTTCGACCCATTTGCCTACTTCCAGCGCTTAGGAAAATTTTTGAGAAGATACTGATGACTCGTCTGCGTTTTCATCTACATCAGCACCAAATTATTAGTTCTAGACAATATGGCTTTCGGCCCGGTTCATCTACATTACATACACTGCATGATATCACACAAGACATCTTGAATAATAAATTCTCTGGCTACCACACCGCATTTGTCAGCCTAGATCTTAAAAGCACATTCGATAGTTTGTGGTGGGTAGCTATTAAGCAAGCTCTGGTAAACTCCAATTGTACGAGTAATATTTATAAAGTTTTAGAACACTATTTGCAAAACAGACGTCTTATTGCAGTACATCCAGCGGGAATTATCGAAAACGTACAGTCAAGAGGATGCCCGCAAGGTTCTTGTGTATGTCCTCAACTCTGGAACCTCACTTTTAATAAGATCCTTCAATCTCCCTGGCCTGATCATACGCATATATATGCGTATGCCGATGAGGTGGCTCTTGTTATCCGGTGACATTCTCGCGAAGTTTTACAGCAAAATTGCAATGAGTCTCTTCAACTCTTTCAACAGCACTGTGATGATCTGAAATTAATTATTGCTGAAAACAAATCCAAGGTACTTCTTGTACCTAAGAAAGGAGTTCCTTGGTCAGGCGACCAAGAATTGTCCTCAATGGCCACAGGTTGCAAATCCTCAGAGAAATCAAATATTTGGGAGTTATCATTGACGATAAGTTAACCTGGATCCCACACATTCTGTCCATTAAAAAACGAACACAGATGACTGCCAAACAGCTTCGTTATGTTCAGGGATATCGGTGGGGATTAAACCACCATATCCAAAAAATTCTATATACTACTGTCACAGAAAAGATTGTTACTTACGCCGCTGCTGTTTGGGCACTCCCCATGCAGGGGAGAAAAGTCAAACATCTTTCAACCATCCAACGCCCTTTTGCCCTGAGTATAACTCGAGCATATATAACAACTTCTTCGGACTCACTAAATCTAGCCGGTCTACTCCCTCTTCATATTAGAACTGAGGAAGAGGCTGTTCGTCAATTACTTGTGCAACTACGCAGGCCTATCACATTTGATGGAGATCATTATTTGCCTGATGACTATGAAGCAAAATTGACACCTTTTAGTATTCATCCAGCAGACTATGGGGTTGGAGTAAGGCTCCATATTCCACCATCAGTGTTTCGTAATTCTTCAAGCCACGTGATATATACTGATGGCTCAAAGATAGATGATAACGTAGAAAGCGCTTTTGTTGCTTTTCATGATAATCTTCCTCTAGCCAACTAGAAGGTACATTTATCTATGCAGAATAGTGTTTTTCAAGGGGAAGCAGTGGCGATAGCACGCGCTGTCCGCTACTTGCTGACTTAGAATATAACACAAGCGACACTCAATTCTGATCTTTCTGTCACTCACGCCATTGTCAATCCTGAGCTTTCCTCTCCAATTATACGAGACATTCAACAGGACTTACGTGCTTCTCCGTCTTTCACTATTCATATTGCTTGGGTTAAAGCGCATGTGGGAGAATATGGTAACGAACTTGCAGATGCCTATGCCAAGGAGGCGGCTTCTGGTGATGCTGATGAGAATATATCCATTCCTTGCCCACATTCTTTTCTCAAGCGAACTTTACGTCTTCGAGCAATTAGTAAGTGGCAAGAGGAATGGGACAATAGCTTCACCGGTCGTCGTACTTTCTACCATCTTTCATATGTGTCGACAGATCGCTGCTGTGGCAATGCCCATCTCTCCCGTTACATTTCGGAGCATGGGCCTTTTCCTGAATTCTTTGCACGCTTTGGGATTAGTGATACCAATGTCTGCAGTTGTGGTGAACTCGGCTCTCCGGAGCACTATTTAGCCAATTGTCCCCTGGCAGAAGGCCTACACATACGATTTCCTACGCAAAATCGTCAGGCATTTTGCAAACTCTTAGTTAAGCAAAGACACCTGATCCGCAAACTAAATTGCGTAATGGAGAAAGTCTCCAGCATTGGGCTTGACCTATGTCAAGTTTAATCTAAATGGTTTTCAGGAAATGTATTAACCATGTACTATCTGTTTTTGTAGCTAGACTGTTAATAACAAATGAAATATAAGTTTGACTGCATCACGTTAGTTTGTGTCTATCGAACTCCATCTATCACCTTTTCAGGTTTGTTAGAAATTTTTATTTTTATTTTTATTTATCTATTTATATACATATATATACATATATATATATATATTAAATTCGTAATCGATTTTGTATTATTATTATTATTATTATTAATTTTATTATTATTATATATATATATAATAATAATAATAATAAAATTAATATTTTTTTAAGCCATGCCTTTACATAGTTCTCACGTTGGTTTGATTGTGCTGTACTATTCTATCGATAGTATGCTTTTCTTATTAAGTTGATTGTCTATAAGACAATCATTATCTTAATCATTGTATCATGCTTACAAGTATCTTCATTCAGTATAGTATTATCAGTAAATTATGTTGGTATGTTCTATTGTAATCTATAGTGAGCCTTTGTACTATAACAGAAATTGTAAATGTTTATTTGATGGCATCATGTTAATCTAATTACATTGAAATCTGTCTCATGTTGTAAGAATCTGTCTTATTTTTATTTAGTACACAATTTCAATATCATTGTTTCTTGTCTCATGTTAGCTAGTTTCATTCTTAAGTCAGCAAGTATAGCATTATCAGTAAATAAGTCTAGTCGGTCTGCAAATATCGCATTCAGTCAGTAATATAGTTCTGTCTGTACTACAACTATTGTTGACAATATGGATAGTTTCAGTCAGCAAGTATAGCTTTTTCCGCAAATTCCTCTTTATTTGTAAGCAACTTTCTGCCTTTGTATATGTTTTTGTTTAACTATTGCATATTTGAGCCTAGTATTTTTACAGATAACTTGTTTGTTTCTTCCGTACTTTCCTACTGTTCATATGCATTTTTCATTTAGTTACCTGTTTTTTTTCCTTAATTTCATAATAGCAAGCATTATCATTCAGTCAGCAAGTATAGCATTATCCGCATACTATGTTACTAAGTTCTATTGTACTATATGTTAGGTCAGCTCTTTAATATACCAGAAACTGTAAATGTAAGTTTGGCATCATGTTAGTTAATTGCATTGTACTATCTATCGCTGTATGAATCTGTCAACTTTTTAATTAAAAAGTAAATATTACATATATTATATAGCATATAGCATTTGTATATGTTCTTGTTTACCTATCGAATTTTGAGCCAAGCATTTATACAGATTTCATGTTGGTTTGTTTGCACTGTACTGTATTTTCTACTGTTTTTACGCATTTTTCATTTATCTACTTGTTTATAAGAAAATAATTGTTGTATGCTTTTCTTTTTATATTATATTAGCATGCACTATCATCCGGTCAACAAATCTAGCATTACCAGTACACTATGCTACTATGTTCTATTGTACTGTATGTTCAACTATAATATTTCTGTCAGCTCTTTACCATACCAGAAATTGTAAATGTTAGTTTGATGACATCCTGTTAGTTATTTATTTTGAACTTATCTAATGTAGTAAGAATTTGTCACGTTAGCCTGCATCGGGCTCCCAACTATTTAGCCAGTTTGTATTCTCCAATTTTTTACTGAGTGTAAGATCCTTATCCTCCTGAGCCGACTACATTTTACTGACTTGCAAAATCTGAAAATTTGAGCAATATACATGAATTACATAAACAAAATATTTAACTTGCAGACTTTGATCTATAGATTTTGTACTACTATCAGGTTCAATGTTCCGCCTTACTTTCTTTGGGAACATGCACAGACCTGACTCGGAACAGGGAGCTTACTAAAGCTATGTTCAATAACTGTGGGAAGTAGACAAGATACACAGGAAGGGTATACAAAATCTTTTATTTTTCACTCTTTACAATAATTTCCGTACTTCGGAATACAGAGACCAACTACTTGTGGTCTGAACGTAAGAATATAAAAATATAACTAAACTCTAACTTAACTTTCGAATAATAAACAAGGACGATTGGCCGTATATTAACAGGAAGCCGTATGTAGTACAGAGAACTGTTAACACTACAATACGTTTAAAATTATCACGAGGATTAAACCTCTGGCCTGGAAGGCAAACAGCAACCGAGTAAAACTTTTGAGGCAAGCAGCCTGCTTCGACTAACTCCTTCCTCTCTCTCTCGCTTGGCAAAAAGCCACAATTTAAGTACTTGGCGTTCGCCAGACAAATTTTGCATAAATAAGTTAACGCTTTTAATTCTGGCCGGAAGTAGAAAATAAGAAGTGATAGTAAAGATTTAAAATAAAATAAACGTTAGTAAAACTTAAGATCCTTACATACTTCCCGCCAGAGTTAATTAGTTTGAAACTGAGGTCTAAAACGACCTTGTTGAAAACTTTTAGCTCTAGAATCTAACGCGAGGCCAATCTTTTACAAACATTTCTCACTAGAAACTAGAAATTTAAAAAAAAATTTGTTTTTACAATAACAGCTCCATGGACACCCAATTTTTCATCGGTACTGCATCTAAACAGGAGCTTTTATTCATATCTGGTTCCTTCCAGAGATCTGGAAGGAAAACTAGTTTAATGAAATGTTACACAATGAAATGGCAAGTAACATGCATATTTATATTTCTCTTAACATTCTTATTTCATTCATGACTATTTTAATTATCTCTCCCCGTGCTCTCTGACATGTGTTGTAAAAGAACACCAAACACGAATGTGTTTATGTATACGTGTTCAACACTGCCTCCTACAATCAAAACACTAACGTGTTAAAATTCAACATGACAAGACCTCGTAACACACCCTATCTTCAACTCTAAACCCTGAGGTACTATTCTGAAAGTGGCTAACTCTGAAGTGTAGCGTCAGAGAGCCTAACTACATTCATTCAACTTTTAACACATATTCACCATAATTTGGTCTTTTTTCAGTCATACGAATAAATTTAATTTTTTTTTTTTTTTTTTTTTTTTTTTTTTTTTGCATTATTTTCACTTTTACCATATCATAGTATTTCTTAACGTTTAAAATAACAGTTCACATTGTATATAAGAACATATTAACATGCCGTTAATTTTACGCATTTTAAAACATATATTAGTAGTACATTGTTAACTTCTATTCTTTTCAAAACAAGTGCCAATTCTTCTACATAGAAATACTACATTTCAAAAAGTCTTTCAGACTAAAACTTCTTTCTTGCCAGAATGTTTTGAATAAAATTTATACAATAACTTTTACAATATTTAGGTATTTACACATTCCTATTATACATCAACTTTAGTTTTACGCGCGAGTAATTGAAAAACATAATACCAAAATCGGTAACAACTCATTTCTCGCCGATAAAGATAGACCTCACATGAGGTGAAACTTTTTGAAATCTGCCACTTGCAGTAAGAATGAAAGATTAACTTAAGTTTGCAAAGTAACATAAAATTCTACTTATCTTTGTGATATTCGGACATTCTTTTCTGAGCCCAGTCCTGGAAGGTAGCGCAGATTCTGGTTTGATTTATCCTCCTTCTTGTGCGGGCTCGCCCTTCAGTGCCTTCCTCTAGAAGCTTTCTTTTTCCTCCAGTTCGGTCACCCTTGAATACCTTCTTTTTCTCCTCTGCCTGTGGTCTTGACCCTTTGATGGCCGCTGGTCTTGGCGGAACCGGGACACTTCTTTCGCGTTCCTGCTTGGACCTCGTCGCTGGCCGTTTAAATTTTCCTTGTAACTTTTCCTCCGCCGCTGGTGGCCCTTCCGCAGTTCGGCGACATTTGCTGCGGAGAGTCCTGTCGATGAGTCGATCTTCCGTTTGGGAGCCGGGTTATAGTTGCCGTTATTTCTCCTGGCTTTCTTTGGATACATCGTACTTCTCCCTTCTTCATTCTAAGGGTGTTCGTGAGCTCTCTTTTCTGGACGGTGGAACGGCTTCTTTTTCTTGTTACCTTCAATTTTCCAACGGGGAAACTTTCTTTTCAATTGCTCCTGCCTCGTATTGGCTTGTCCTTGTGCTTGACGTTGTTCCACCTCTGGAGCTTGTGCCTGCCGTGTCTGCCGTGCCGGATCCTGCAAAAGATCTTTGAAAATTTGCATTTTATTACGATCATAGTAGGGTTTTATTTGATCAGTGTTTGCGGAGCAGGTTTCACCATTTCTGGCTTTTAACGCAACTACAGCGTGAGTTATTTTTTCTATGACACATGGTCCTTCAAATCGTGGAAAAAATTTGGCAGTTTTATCTTCTGGTGCTGAAGAAAGTGAATGCTTAATTTTTAACACTTCATCCCCTACTTTATAAGTTACTCCCCGTCGTTTCATGTCATAATAAAGCTTCTGTTTTCTCTGTGCTACTTCAGTATTCTTTTTTGCTTCTTTAATTAATTTTTCTATATCACCCATTTTAAATTCTGGGGCTCTTTGTTGCACATAAAATAATTTATCTAACGGCGTTATAATCTTTCTGCATAAAAGTAACTCAGCATGAGTTTTGCCCGTTGTATCATGTTTTGCGGTCCTAAGGGCGAAAGCAAATTCATTGCCATAGATATCCCAGCTTTTATGAAAATTTTTAATATAACTACGGATAATTTTCACTATATTTCTATTGACCCGTTCCGCTATATTTGATTGCGGCCGATACGGGACCATTTTTAAATGACGTATGCTCAGTTTTTGGCACATGTCTTCAAATACATTACTTACAAATTGAGGACCATTATCCGAATTATATATGCGGTATTTCCGAAAATACTTCCTAAAAAAATCTTCTGCCACACAGGAACACTGCGCGCCTGTATCCAGGAGTGCGGTGGCTGGGATATTATTCACCAACACTTCAATCTTCGGAAGAGTCAAATTTTTCACCATTACTGTATTTAACTTGAAGGAAGAGGGGTTTTCTTGGCCTTCGGATTTCCGCACCCTCCCGTCAGCAGAAATCCGTTTTAGTTTAAATCATTTTTCATTTCCATGCTTTCCTTCTTTTTCCACTGGCCTTGAGACTTTTTTCCTGGATTGCTATTGAACTGTGGACGTTCGCCGGCTGTTTTTGAATACTCGGGTTTCCTTGCCCACTGATTCGCTTTGCTTCCGTAGCCGTGTGCTTGACTTTGCTGTGGTCTTGGCGCACCAAATTGGTTTCGTTGTTGATATTGGCGTCTTCTTTCAATGTCCGCCGTTCTTCTACTTTCAAACTGGATTGCTAGCTCAAATAATTTTTCCAGTGTAGTCGGATTCCTTAATTCAATAAAGTCTTACACTTGGGGAAGTAACCTCGGCAAAATCACTTGAATTATCTCAGGATCCGGACGGTTTCCATACAAGAGTTTGAAGACGTGAATTTTTCTTAAAATAAAGCTCGAGAGATTTTCGATTCTTTGCTGATATATTCTGAAAAGTTCCGTTTCTAATTTCGCACGATCCCTTACGACAGCGAAGGCTTTTACTAGGGCAGTCTTGAAATTCTCGTAAGTATAGGTGGGACTTCCTGCTTGACCCAAGAAACTTCTGCCTATACATTTGAACCAGTTAAGCGCTTGGCCCCTCAAAGCGCTGGTAGCTAAGGTAACTTTTTGAAACTCGTGCACGGGGTAGAGCATGAAGTGGTCATCCAATTCTTCCAAAAAACTGGTTACCGGTGAGTTTCCATTAAATGTTGCTTCTGGTTTCATCGAAGCGCGCATGGTCTGGACGATGTAACCAAATCCTTCCAGGGCGGCAGCTGGCATTTCTGGATTCTGAGTCCCTTCTGCAGGCAGCACAGGTTCTTCTTGAAACTCGGCCATGGTTATTCTTCTTCGTCGGGCGCCACTATCAGGTTCAATGTTCCGTCTTACTTTCTTTGGGAACATGCAAGGACCTGACTCGGAACAGGGAGCTTACTAAAGCTATGTTCAAAACTGTGGGAAGTAGACAGGATACACTAGAAGGGTATACAAAACCCTTTATTTTTCACTCTTTACAATAATTTCCGTACTTCGGAATACAGAAACCAACTACTTTTGTTCTGAACGTAAGAATATAAAAATATAACTAAACTCTAACTTAACTTTGGAATAATAAACAAGGACGATTGGCCGTATATTAACAGGAAGCCGTATGTAGTACAGAGAACTGTTAACACTACAATACGTTTAAAATTATCACTAGGATTAAACCTCTGGCCTGGAAGGCAAACAGCAACCGAGTAAAACTTCTGAGGCAAGCGGCCTGCTTCGACTAACTCCTTCCTCTCTCTCGCTTGGCAAAAAGCCACAACTTAAGTACTTGGCGTTCGCCAGACAAATTTTGCATAAATAAGTTAACGCTTTTAATTCTGGGCGGAAGTAGAAAATAAGAAGTGATAGTAAAGATTTAAAATAAAATAAACATTAGTTAAATTTAAGATCCTTACACTACATCTATAGAATATGGACTATAGACTTTAAACTGTGAATTCTGAATATAGACTTTTGTTGGAACTACAAACTTCTCTTAATCACTACTATTTCTTTTCGTCGCATATTATATTCAGAATTCCGCACATATTTTAAAGAGTTATGTCATATATTATGTTTAAAATTTTTGTATTACATTCAAAATTCTGTACGTTTATAATTATGCTATTTTATACATTATGCTTCAATATTTTTTTTTCATTCCAAACTATGTATCATTTCAAATTATGTATTCATTTCAATTATGTATCATTTCAAATTTTGTATTTATTTCAAATTTTGTATCTGTTTGCTAATATCAACGGCTGGGATCACGTAGTGGGGAGACGGCGCTAAACCAATTAACCAAATGGTAAAGGCGTGGTGCCCGTCTTTCCCGTTCCTAAATCCTAAATCCTAACTACATGCCAAACACAAAGTTGTTGTTGCCTTGCTAACTTTATCTTTCCTTTTGTTTATCTTCAATGTTCTTTAGCCAGTAATTAGAAATTAAAGCAGGACTGTTTCTGGAATGTATTTTAGTTTTTCATTTTCAACTATTTTCTTGAAAATTTCTGAATAAATTATTTAAATTCATAAAAATTTCTGATCATATAAAATTTACTAACTTGCTTCTAAAAATATCGTGAATTTTCAGGTGCCTTTCTCATACCTTATTTAATATTGCTGGTAATAATCGGCAGACCATTGTATTACCTAGAACTGATTCTAGGTCAGTTTTCAAGTCAAGGTCCTATTAAATTATGGAGAGTAGTTCCCGCTTTTAAAGGTAAGCAAAGACCTTAAACAAATAAAAATATTATAAGTGTAGAGTTTGTTTTCACGGCTAGCTGTAAATTGTTAAGCAAAACTGGTAAAATTTAATCGAAACAAACTTTGGATATTTAATAAAAGGAATTTAATTAAACACAAACATTACATAAAGAAACTTACATGAAATAATTAACAAAAAGTAACACAAAGAAAAGTGCTTTAGTCCAGGGTTTCTCAACCGGTGGTACTCGTATCACTGGTGTACGCAAAGAAACAAAGAACTTTTAAATATTAAATTAAAAAATTAAAACTTCAACATCCTGACTGAGTTCTTTCTCTATAACACTCGTGAATTCATGCGATCTGAGCTTTGTTCAAGAGCTGTGGTGGTAGTAGTACTTTATAGTGGTTGTACTAAAGGTTTTCAATTTTTGTTTACATGGTACGGCGTTAGTCGAAAGCTTAAGAACCGCTGCTTTAGTCCGTTTCGAGAATTACACATTCTTTGTATATATATCTCTATACATATAGATATATATAAAATTGTAATTAAAGGGAAAAACTCCTATTAAAATTCTAATATTTCAATTTAAATTCAGAAAGCTAATAAAGTAAACGAATTACAGTTTGATGTCTAAGTAAATTCCAATTATACAAATTTATAAATTTTAAGTAATATTAAAACATTTAAAAATTTTAAAATGTTTAAGAAAATTTTTTTACAAGTATTAAATATTAAAAGTTAAATCTGCATGGAAAAATTGCTTTACCAGCAATGGCCAATAGTAGTGGATTGTGTCAAAAATTGTTAATAATAATTAAAGCCATGTAAAGAAAATTACTTAAAAATGAACAATTGAAAGAAAACCGAAATAGTACCAACTCTTCAGGGGAAATTAGCTCATTTCATTCTTTACATAATATTTCACTATGCATTTTGAAAAAAGCATTGTATGCGATGTTATCGTCATTCGATGATTTGTAGGTACTTTATTTTTTACCACGATATTTTCGACGACGACTTTTTTAAACTGGGAAGTTTTTGAACCGCTTTATTTTCGACCACGATATTTTAGAACTGCGGTCTTTTTTTTCGACTGTAACCGTAAAAACTCTTATGGACGCAGTGTGTATATATCTATATTTACCTATCTAGCTTTCTATATCTATATCCATTCAAAGCATGTGGTAAGAAAAGAGGAAATACATTGTAATACTTCCTAGCTTAGAAACACTGCCATAAATGGGTCCATTAATCTGTCTGAAAAAATAGTATATAAGTAATATGTAGTTATTGAGACTATTTTCTAGGAGTAGCTGAAGTTAATGGTATTCATGTTGAGTGTTGCCCCGTCCTGTTGACATGTCTGAAAGGGAAGTCGTCTTCCATAGCTTTGGGGCTGTGTTCGAATCCTTGTGATGGTATATATGTTTGTAAATGTATACTGTCTTGGTAGCATGGGATGGTACTTAAAAAATTGTTAAGGCAAAAGTAATCGCGAAAGATTGAGGATAAGGAAAGAGAGGTGAGGGTATATCGGATTTGTCTCTCAAGATGTTCTTGTTTAAAACTAGGAGATGCATTCTCTTCCTTCAGAGTTTAATTTGGTCGCTTCTACTACTGCTTCCTGTGCAAAGCTCTCAGAGAGTTTCAAATTTTTCTTCTGAACATAAATAAAAATACACATGTTTGTATGCAAATAATTATAAACTTCTGAATTTTTTATGACGGTTTGACAGTTGATGTCATTTTAGTTATGATCCGATCAATACGGTTTATTTTTCATAAAAGTTTCAGTTGTAGAAAACAAACTGTTCACATATAAATATATTCTCGAAGGAAGCGATTATTTCTAGTGTAAAAATTCGTAAAAGAGCGTATTTATCTTCTGAAAAATAAGAAAAAAGTTAATCACATCCATGCTTTCAAATCTTTGAACCTGATTTATATCACTATGCAAATTAATTAGCTCTTTTGTAAATTTTCTGACTCGTTATTCACGTTCGTTTTTAATGTAATGAAAAGAATGCAAATTCAGGCTGCCAAAAAATTAAATTCGTGAAATCCTTGTAGCATCGCATTTTCATCAAATAGATAATTGAAATGTATTCGCGGGGCCGCATAAAATTGCTTCGAGGGTCATAAGTTTGTGGCCACAGATTGACACCACGAGAGGACACGCGACGGGCGGGAATTCCTTACCAGGTTATCGTGTACGCGGAAGCGTTATCCGAAGCGATTCAACTCGAATTAGTTCAGGTAAATAAATACGTTACTTTAGTAACCCAAGTCAACAGAATCGAATAAAAATACGCAAATGATAGTAAAGTGGTAAAACGAGGGTAGCACGAGTAGCTGCATTATCTTCAGAAATATCCTGATAACTATGCATAAATCTTCTGGTAGAAGCGTAAATATTTTTTAAACCTGGGCAAATGTATTGCGCAAAATAGGAAATTCATGATCAAAGTAGTTGAAAACAGACGCTAAAGAAGAGTGAAATAATCTCTTAAGTGCACTATTTAGTGAATCAAATTTAGTTACACTTCAGATTACCTGTCAACAATTTGGCTCTCATCTCTACATGACACTAGTAGGATTAAGTTAAGTAATCTGCATAACGCAACATAATATTTATCTCATAGGTACTGTGATGTAAATAAAATGAACACATTTATAAACTTTTCGAAAGACCAAGAACTTAATGAGGTGCAAGACTTATAAAGTGTAATTTCATAAGTAGATAAAAGAAGGTTATTCAAAAAAAAATCATGTTAATGCAAGATCATCTTATACTCATTTAAATAAAATTAGACCTAAAAAAAATCTGAAAGGTTTCAGATTTTAAATTACATCCAAAGGGGCTTTTTTTCTTTAACATTTGTCTGTTACCTTTAGTTGTTAAATATCATGTTCTTCGTACTTAAACCATAAGATTCAGTTCAAGAGCAATATCGCAAAATAGTTTTAAATTGAGCATATCGTTAGAATTTCCGATACACAGTTTCGCGAGTTGGAGATAAAATGTTTCTTCTGTACAACATTGCCATGGCTCGCTTTGAAATCCTTGAGTTTGTTAATCAAAAAATTTGTTAAAGTTTTACAAAATATGAAATCGATAATAAAACAAATTCCAAATTTCAAATTTGGGCTTCCACATGCCCATATTCGCAGGAGGATTACGTCATTTGAAATTCGATGGCTCTATGTACCGTTGTTTTATCACAATGCGAGAAATACACATACATTTATGCAGATTTTTCATTATTTAATTTCTTGAAATATAATGCAGTACTCTAACATTTGGTAGCAACAGTTTGAAAAGTGAAACGGACATTTATAGTGAATCAACGAAAAATCTCAAAAGGAAAACAATAGTACTCCAGGAACAAAGCTTCTTTAGACTAATAAAACAGTAAAAACTTCCCGAGCGAGAGTTATGAATCACGATTTTGCATGTTTATTGTTTCCATTTAATTTTTCCAAAGCTAGAGTTTCATTAATAAAGGGAGTTTCATTAAAAAAAATCGAAAGAAAAGTCGAGTTAAATTTCTTATAATATCTGATTAGTTAGTTGGTACCACGGAATAAGGTAATATGACTTGTGATGGGCAGAATCGTTCTTTTATGGGATCAAATCAGAATCATTCGCTCACTGAAATGAATCGGAGCTTTTTTATAACTCACTGCTCACTAACAATAATCTTAGATCCGGAACGAGGGGTAAAACAAGACTGATTACCGAGGATGGAGCGACGAACGGAAAGAATTGAACGAACAATGGGATCGGAAAAATCAACTCAGTCAAAAGCTAACTCCCTAAACTGGTTTATTTCAACTGTAAGTTTGAGCCTCACTGAAACTTCCTTTATACGCAGAGCTAATAATAAAATACTAAAATATAAATGTTTCAAAAAGATCGGAAATGATAAAAATGAAACTGATTTTTAACATGGGAGGATAAACGTTCATTTTTCCAATAACATGGGAATCGAACTTTCCTGGTACTCTTCCAACAACAAGGGCTTCTCTAGTTTCCGCAAATCAGACTGTAGATCTTTAATTCTTGCACGCTTACACCGAGAGTTATCTGTGAACTGTAAAAAAAAAAAAAAAAAAAAAAAAAAAAAAAAAAAAAAAAAACCTTCATTTTTCTGGAATCGGAGTTAATTTGCTCAGGAAAGAGAAATAGTTTTATTAATCAGTTCCGGAGCGGATCTTCCAACCCTAAACAAAATAGTTATGCTTTTGAACTCTCCAAGAAACAATTTCGAAAGCAAAACACTTCTTAATTTACAAATTCATACAGTTTAAGGAAAATGATTTGGTTTAATCATTCATTGAAATATGTACAAAAGGAAGCAAATTCAGCTAAATGAGTAAACTATTAGAAAGCTAAAAATATCAGAAAATTTTGAAAACTGAATTCAGATAATAAATTCTAACTTAGGTTGACAAGATTTCGGAACTGTAAGAATTTGCACATCAGTACTAAGTTTTAGGTTTTTGTTGTTCTGAAAAGATAAAAATAGATTCCTTTTATGCTTATTAGTATTGTTACTAAGATTACTGCAGCTTTTTAATTTTATTCCAGTTTTTATTTTTACCACCATTTAGAGTAAAAAATATATACATATTACTAAAGTGTATCCCAATATCGAAAACGCCGGATTTATTGTTTTAAATATATAACTAATGGAGGGAACTTTCTTATTCAGCACTGGCCACTCCTAAGGCCGGAAGTGGTGGCCATTTTATTGTGGAGTCACCTAATAGGCAACCACTTTTGCCTCCTATGAAAAGGACGGGCAATCACAAGCATGTCTTCTCCAGGATTCGAGCCCGGGCAGTACCTCCTACTGAGCTGGAGATACTGGCCCGAGCCCTTCTGTGCCAAAGTAAGCTCCTCTAACCGACTATACCAGTGGTGGCGAACCTTTTTGGGGCCGCGTGCCCAAAATTCAACCCAAACCCATTTATTTATAGCAAAATGCCAACCTTCTAATTAAACCTGAAAATGGGGGTTTGGCTTAGCCGAACAACACACACTTCTCTTTTGACTTAAAGAGAAAAAACAAGAAGAGAATTTTCAACGACACAAGAAGCTTTTTATTACAGGAAATAGATTGGTTTTGCATAATTAGTATTATTTTAGCTGTTGTATACATACTGATAATTCGTCATACTTTGGCTCATACTTCCTTCATTTGAGCTCAACACATGCAGCACCAGGTTATCTGTCAGTCTGTTTCTCGTGTCACATTTGATGTAATTCAAAGCGGAAAACAGCTGTTCACACGTATAAGGTGATCCAGACAAAGTAAGAATAGCATCCCAAATGTTTTCATTGATTTAAACTTATTTGGCAGAGAATTCCAAGCTTTAAGGAATTAATTTTCAAAACTATCATTTGTGCTGTCCTGTGTGATCTTTTTGCACTTCACACTGTGTAATCTCTTTACACTTTACTGTGTAACGAAGTTGGAACACTCGAACAAAAGACCCATTATACTTCGAAACCTTGATGAATGAATAACATAGCGCCATCTGTTGAAGAAATTGCGAAGTAAATATTGAATCGAAAGAAAGATTTCATGTGCTCCTTTTCGACTATGGGCTTATCTTAGCTGAGCGCATCTGAATAAGCTTGAATTCGCTACAAAAAGCTTTCGCGTTTTGCTATATTATCCAGCTGCATATTTTTTCATTATATTTGTATTTAAGATATTAAATTAGAATTATTCATAAGTTACCTCAAAATATTTAGATCTGAAAACTGGAATCTATTTTACAATGAAAGTATTAATATTCACCAGCAGTCTGCAAAAAGTTTGAATTCGTTTAGAACACTTTAGCTGCTTCAACTTGGCATATTCTTTGCCATGCAATAAATAATATGATTGTCCCAAACAACTGAAACGTTATAAATTGGGTCAATAAATATGTATATGATTTCTATGGCGGTATAAGAAAATCTCATATATAGGCTTAGGCCCTATGTCAGTGTCATTATGCGATAAGTAAGTAAGTGAACCGTTCAAGAAGAGACTAAAACACTTATTTAAGTTACATAGTATCATTTTATTGAGATTATTGATTAATGAAGTAATATTTTAGTCGCGTGCCGGCTGATGAGGTTATGGGTGCCGACTGTGGCACGCGTGCCATAGGTTCGCCATCACTGGACTATACTGTCTAGACGGAGCCTGATTTAATATACCCAGTAGAAATATTTTATTTTCAGGAAACGGGAAATATTTTTGCAGACTTATTACAGGTAAATATTCCGATTTAAGAATGAGAAACAATGTTCTCCACGACTTAATTTGCAGCATCACTTTTTCGATGAAATGCTTAATCACTTGTAAAATAGTTAATAAATTTAAAAAAGAATAAGAAGACAATACACACTAAAATACGTACAAAACAAAAAATTTCCAGCAATTAAATTATGCCTTCAACTACACTCATGTAGAACGAATTGAACGAGATAATCATTGAAACTAAACATGAAAACTCAATCCAGCGGTCTTTTAGAACATGCTCGGATTTGCGAATGTTTCTTTTTTTACACACTCTCGCACATTGTAGATAATAACCTGCTGATGATGGGTCATGACAGACTGAATTTTCTGTTTACGTTCTGAAGTTGTTAGTCTTTCTAGGCATCTAAGTTAAGTTTTTGTTTTTTTCAATAATACTGTCACGCACAATAGCGATGTTTTTAACAGACCGACTGCATGAAAATGTCGGACAAGATGTTAGTAGCTGGGCGAACCCGGGGCTTCGAATTTGTCAGGTCCCAGTGTCAGTGTTATTGATAAAAGAGTGGTATATTAAATTACGTAAGCCCTGGGTAAAACTGAAGTCTTAAAATAAACTAGTGGTATTACTGATAGCTTGAGCTATTTGCTTCTGAGCTGAAGTTTATTGAGTTTTTGACTCACTTCGAAATGTGAGTGCCCATCGATTTCATGAGATGATCAGAGCTTGGGTACGGATAGTCAAAGATGAGGTGATCAGGTCTGCCGATTTCTTCGCAACGGCACTGGTCGCTGTCTCTGCAGGTTCAGGTTCAGGTGGAAATGTAGTGGGACACGCAATGTTTACTATAAGTAATGTAGGTATAGTCCCACTACACTTCGGTTTATTTTTTAAGTTAATATTAAAAAAAATACATAGTATAATATAACACATAATAGAACAGTATAAATAGTATATCGCTATTTTGATTGATATCATATCTATTAGATATAATTATAGAAGTTATAATAGATATAATAATAGTAGGCTAACAGTCATAATTTATAACAGTTCATAATAGTTCCTTGAGATAAAGTTTATTTTATGAATCTGTATCTTCTTCCTCTTCTTTTTCCTTTTTTTTTTCTTTTTTACTATATCAGTATTATTGCAAGGGTTTGTTTTTAAGATAATTTGATAAGATGATTCGCTGTCTCTGCAGGGAAAACTATGCAAACACGTTGTAGGGTTTATATTTATTTTAACTAACATTTATTTTAAGTTTAAACTATCTTTCCTGTCAAGCCTTACTTTCCCCTGGAATTGCCAATGCCAGAGTATGTAAATTTTAGTAGAACGCGCAAGGATTCAAATTATCAGCGGAAGTATTCTGAGTTAAATAGAAAGGAAACGAGTTCGAAAGGGTGCTTTCTTGCTTCACGAGTGTGGAGGTGGCTAGTTAGAAATTGAAGAACCACGCGTTTCGGCCTGTGTGCTTGCCTCGGCAAATTGTTTATCTTTTAACGTAATATTCAGAGTTTGCTGAATTATCAGCGGTATTTTAGAACGCGGTGAGGTTAGTTACGTTTAGAGAGCCTCGTAGTTAGTCACTTGTTATTATCTCTTTTTAGTTTCTTATTTTTATTTTACCGCCGGGTCGGCGTAGTCTGTGAGCGTCAAGAGCACGCATTTGTAACTTCGAAAGTTGAATAAAAGGGATTTAAACCCATTTCAGGACTTTGGTCTATTTCCAGCTCTCAGCAGTCACAACTTTTTTGCGTGCAGGTTGGAAGCGCGCAACTTTACAACGTACCAAATGGGCCACGGTCCGTAAAATATACATTCGATTACCTCTTTAGCCGGTTATCCGTGCGTGCGCAGTCGACATTATGTGCGAGAGTGTGTAAAAAAGAAGCACTCGCAAATCCGAGCATGTTCTAAAAGACCGCTGGATTGAGTTTTCAGGTTTAGTTTCAATGATTACCTCGTTCAATTCGTTCTACATGAGTGTAGTTGAAGGCATAATTTAATCACTGGGAATTTTTTATTTCGTACGTATTTAGTGTATATTGGCTTTTTAAAAATATTATTATTTATTCTTTTTTAAATTGATTAAACATTTTACAACTAAAAATTAATAGAAAACATGCTATAAATACTAAGCTCAAGAAAGTTGTTTTAGCACTGAAAAATAACTTACATTACTCGAAAGATTTGAATCGACAGTGAAGTTTGCCGGAGAGTAACTTTGCTTTTTGAATAGTAACTTTGCTTTTGAAAGTACCTTTGCTTTTTGAACTGGCAAGACAGTAACTTTGCTTTTTGAAGTTAGACGCCTTCATAAGAGATCGTGATAGCGCGGACTGTAATTCCAACCGAAAGAGATTAATCGTGACATGAACAGACATGACATGGTTCAACGACAGAAGCTCTGTGAATGCAGGGAAGAAATTTTAGACCCTTTGCTCTCCTTTTCGAAGATGCAATCCGCTGTCACTTCATTTATATGTTTATTCATGTAAGGGTAGTCTGGTAGAATATTTTCCGGAATGTGATGATATCAGGCAGATGGAATGGCTAGCTAGATATCGAAGATTGTATGCAACGTAGAATATTATATGTCTGTGACACTGATGGGAGGGCAGTTGCAACACCTTTCCTCTCTCAAGGCCCTCGATGTCCTGAAAACTGCGTTGCTACTGGAGTGGCACCAAATGCCACTAGAACCCATTATTTATCTCTTTTGCAGCAGTAGGTAATAATAAGTTTAGTTTTGAGAGCTCACAAGGTCTATTTAACTTTGCTTTTTGTTAGATCGTCAAACTTTTATTTTAGGGTTTTCTTCGACAATGTGATTTACGCAAGACCACGCACATGCATCATAGCTGTTGTATGGTACAGCTTCTGAATTATATCCGCCAGTGTAGTTGCAATTCTGAATGGATATCGTTATTTATGCCGTCTCTTCTAAACTCAACATGTTTTTCCAAAGTTCATTTGTTTCGATTGTAACGTTGCGCGCCTCCAACTTGCACGCAACCAAGAGGTGACTGTGAAAACTGTATAAAACACAGAGTCTTGTGAAGGGTTTAAGTCCCTTTTTATTCAACGTAAAAATTACAATTGCGTGCTCTTGACGCTCACAGACTGTGCCAACTCGGCAGTCAAATAAAAATAATAACCTGAAAAGAACTTAAAGACAAGACTCTAACTACGAGGCTCTCTAAAATAACTAACTCACCGCGTTTTACAACACCGCTGCTAATTCAGCAGACTTGAAGCTCACTTGAACGATTAACACTACTTCCCGCCAAGCACATAGGCCGAAACGCGGGGTTCTTCAATTTCTCGCTAACTACCTCCGCGCTCGTGAAGTAAGAATATCACACACCGAACTTGTTTCCTTCCTATTTAAATCATAATACTTCCGCTGATAATTTGAATACTTGCGCGTTCTACTCAAATTTACATATTCTGGCATTGGCAGTTCCAGGGGAAAGTAAGGCTTGACAGGAAAGATAGTTTAAACTTAAAATAAATGTTAGTTAAAATAAATATAAACCCTACAAGATAATTAAAACACTGTACCACTGGTGATTATTCATAGGTATAACGGTTCCGGCAATTACTTAGAGTCAGTATTGAATAGGAAGCAGTAACTATGCATACGTGCATGAAGAATAAAGAGTTGCAAGTATTGTTAATTTTTTTTAAATCCTAATGAGTAAATTCTACGTAAGTTATGTATATATATACTCTATTTAATACGTATCTAGTTTACATATTCTTGCACTTAAAAAGTGTGTATGAAATACTCCCTTGCATTTTATTTATTTCTGAAATTCATTAAGACTAGAATAATAATCAAATAAAAATTAAGAATGTACGTTTCTTTTTTTTCTATGATACATTATAATTTCTCAGTGACTTTCTCCTTGCTTATGCAAACTAGTGTAAAATCTATTTAAAAGAGATTAAAAAAACATATTTCTATCTTATTTTGTCAGACGACTTAATATCGTTACAGCTTGGAAAAATAAGGAAAATAAAAATGTCGGCCATCTTTCACTGTTTCTGTATGCATTAATGTCTTTTTCAATCTGTGATGCGAGTAACAGGAAGAATCTTGCCAAAAGTACATTAATTCAAGGCATTTCGTGTCTACCGTGTTGAATGAAATAAAGAATAGTGATATGACTTTATCATTCGTTCACTCAAAAAGGGATGTTAATTTTCATTTCCTTGGAATAAGTTCCTGAAATAAAGATATCTAAGTAGAAACCAGTTTAATTTCCCTGACACCGCATTTAGAATTATTAAAAACATATTTAGAAGATGTTTTAATATTGCTGAAGATTCTTAACTGTGAAAAGAAAAGCTCGAAATCTTTTCCATTAATTAGAAACTTCACGTTTACGTTAGTTATAATGTGATGTTGCTTATAGTGAGGGGACTTTTCTGTGATCCATTTATGCAAAACAGGCATTATAATTTCCACAATGAAAGACTGAAGCAAAGTCTTATTAAAAATTATTCTAAATGTTACATTTCGTTCGTGTTTGTAAAGAATAAAATGCATAGTACTCATGATTATAAAATACTCTTCTGTTGTATTATTCCATTATTATTTAATTTAGGATTACTTATCCTAAAAATTTAGGATTACTTATCCTATCCTCGGTTAAAAAGGTTTCCCATGTTTTCTTGATGAAGTCTTTAATATTAAAATTTTAACATCGGCACAAACAGAGAAAAATAATGAACTCTCGGACGCTTACAGAAAACAGAAAGTGGGATAGTAAGCAAAGTTATTTAATTGCGTAATTTTTACATTTTAAGCTTATAGCAGTTTCGTAATATTTATCAGAGTCAAGAAAATGCTGTAAGTTAATTATTAAACGCTTATTTTACATGTATTCCTTGTAGCGGGTCCCTATGTGGACTGAAAGTTGGAGACGAGTATGCCATATATAAAATTTCTCGTAAACTATCAACTCTGCGTTAGGCACCTTTGCAGAGATTTTTTATGATTTTAGGCGGGGTTTCATGATTTTGCAGAGGGTTTAAGATTGAGGCGGTTTGGTATTATGCTATACAATGTACTTTTACACTCTATGACAAATAGAACATCTTCTTCATCCTCTTCGAAGATCACTTATATGTCAAGTTTTTAAGAAAAAAGAATCAAAGTAATCCATATCTTTATCAGCCCAATAGGGCGAAATAAGCATTGCGAAAAAATCCAAAACTATCGCATCGAAATCATAAATAACTTTTAAAAAAATTAAAAAGTATTATTTGGAGCAGGCCGAGTTAAAAAACAAAACCTGCAAATATAAGCAATTCAACGTACGCAAAAGCAAAAACGTATGTAAATTTTGAATTTCCTAGACTGAATTAAACACATATTAAAAAATTACAGCATCAAAATCATAAACAAGCAAATAAACTTAAAAATCAACAGAAGAGTCCCAAAATGCTTAATTGCAGCATATCTTTAGAATTCCCAATACAATCTTATGTGCTGCCATACAATTTTTAGCCCAGAAGGATTATTATCCCAGAACTCCTTTTTTTGAGTTGACTCAATTTTGCTGTCTTTTTTAAGTAACTACACCTTAACATAGTTAAAATAAAAATGCAGAAAATATATAATAGTTTTAATAAATCCAACTAGTACGCTTTCACAAGCCCAGCTTATAATTAATAGAAGACATAAAAAACTGCGTTAAACTATATAAAAAGAAATACGATGTTAATATGTTTCTCCTTGTATGAGAATTGTTACTAATTTAGCCATAATCCATAATTTTGATGGAGAACTCTCCAGAGCATGCATCGAAGAGTCTCTTACACCTTTTTTTACTTCCTTGTACGAAGTAAAAAGGAAGTATTTTAATCGCGTAAAGTTTCAGGCAGCATATTTCAACGAAAATATCCATTTTGACCGCTATCGAATGCAATTTAGCGATGTTTTTGCGTGATATCTGTACGTAAGGACAGAATAAAAGACTCTTTTCCTTCAAAAAAATTATAAAACTGCTTTAAAATTAATTCTGAAGAGAATTTTTCGTGGCGTCTGTACGAACGTACGCACGTACGTGCGTGCGTACGTACGTATCTCGCATAACTCAAAAACGAGTAGCCTCAAAACGTTGAAATTTTGTATATAGGACTGCTATAACATGTAGATGTGCACCTCGTATTTTGGTTGCAATCGGCGCACCAAACGTATATAAATATATTTATATATATATATCCACTCTATTACCCGGCTCAGTGATCTCAGTTTCTTTACTCTTATATGTTTGTAAATTGTACATTTTTTGCTTGAAAAATGATTGAATTATGTTGTGTTTATCTTCCCGTTAAGGTTTTTATGCCTTTAGTAAATCTCTATGCAATATTTTTAGAATTATCAACAATTTTAAAGTTGTTTAAGTGCCGCTAAGCCTAATCCTTTTCTTGATGGCGGCCATTGTTTGTTTACATTTGAAACAGCAGACTAGTGGATTTGTTGCCAATCTAGAGAAACGTAGCTTCGCAACAACAAAAATAACGCCTTCATTTATTATTGCCAATTAAATCATACTTAATCCTTTCTGGAATTTTTTCGAGGAAATAAGTGTTTAAGATTTACTTCGTAATTTTTAATATAGATATTTTGAGTTTTTATGTATTTTTGCCTTCTCGCGAAGTGAAAACTGAATTAATTGAATGAGAAATACTCAATCGTCTGTCAAAAACTGTTTCTTTTTTGTTTTGTTTGCTTAATTTCTTTTATACATCGTTCTAGCTTTATTGTAGTATTTGAATAGAACATATGGCAACGATTAGATAATTCTATTCTTTAAATGATATAAATTTTGTGCATTATGAGTTATAATATGAACGAAATATATAAGTTAACTGCTATATAATTATTGTATTATCTAATAGTTAGTTTCCGTTATATAATTATTATATAAGTTAACTGTTATATAATTATTAATACTGTTAAATGAATCTAGCGCCAGTGTGTCGCTATGGTAAACAAATACTAGAGTGAATTTTAAAGAATTCATTTATTCCATTGTGGTTTATGTCCATTGTGGCCATTGTCGGCGAAGTAGATTTAATTCAATCTAATAAGTTTAAACGAAATGCAAGAAAAAGTGCGTATAATTTAATATTCCAATTTAATATTCCAATATAAGGAAGTCATGTGGTGTACACATCAGATTTGTCTTACTAGCAACTTATGGAGAGAGCTTTCGTCTGGAAAGTATTTTGAATACCCCCATGAGGCAAAGGCACTATCAAACACCGAAGCCTTCTCTGGGATTCGAACTCGGGCCCAAGGCTCAACGGCAGATTGCCATGCCACCGCGTCAACAGGGCGGCACATTGTATCTTAAAATTATGCATTGTATCTTAAGCTTTTGCTTAGTGTATTTGCTTGAAAAGCTGAAATTTTACAATTCATATTTTGTTTTATTATTTTTACAAAATCTTGGGAGTTCCACGATAATTATGCCCAATAATTCTAAGACGGAAGACTAAACAATTTAATTTCTTTCTTTATGCCTATTCCTTGTACAAATAGGGCGCAGCCCCTTATTCCTTGTATCAGTTAAATTTAACTTGTTTGTTGAAACAGACAGCTCGAAAAGTAAAACGTAATTTTACTTTCTCGAGGGAAATTTCAACCCTGCCAGTCAGTTCACATTTGAAATTAAATCTACTATTTTCTCTCCTTTATGTGACATTTTAATCAAAGCAGTAAATCTAATTTCTGTAACTATAGCTTTCAGTAAATGTTTTTCAGATTGCATTTTTCATATGCTAAATCTTGTTTTTTCCAATGCATTTATCGCTAATTCTTCACAATCTATTTTTTTCTTAGTAACAATTAGCTACAATTAGCTATTTCATTTGAAAAACATGACATTCCTTTTGTCCCTCTCAAATTTAAAGCATTTTTTCCCTCATGATAAATGGCAATTTTTCATTAAAAATTCCCAATAATATTATTTCTATGTCGTCTTCAGTTTTATTAGAGGACATTTTCCTGTGGTTTGTTTTCTTTTCTATAAATAAAGAACAGAAAATAATTTTTGCAAACATTTCACCTACAAAACTCAAACATCTGCTACCTTTTTTTTTCCTTTCAGAGATAAACCTTTCGATTCTGAAACTAGCCTTAAGTTTACGATAGAAATGTTTCTTTTCTCCTGTCACCAGTTTTCAACACGTAGAAGTTCGCGTCAAATCAAATCAAACCACTTGCTTGTCACACTCAAGTATGCTGAATAGCCTCATCCTATCCTGAAGAAAAAACGATTTTGTGTTCTTTGCTGTCTTTTCTGAAAATTAACAAAAACAATTCCTTGAACGCACTTTTTCAAATGAGCAATAGTTCCTATTGCAATGCCAGCTGAAAGAAGAGTGGAAATGCTTTCCATTTCCCATTTTTTAGGTTAACTTGTTTCGCATAATCCCTATATAACACCGCTCTGCAGAGAGAGTGTAAACAATTAGGGAATAAATCGCTTCTTTTTCTTTCGCCGCATTTTGGGCGTCGGGGCACACAAAGCGACGAGTCTTTCTCAAGGGTACCGATTTTATGCCACATTTAACCCTAGCGAAGGTGTCTCGTTGTTGCCACGTGACAACATTTTTCAAATCGACGAGTTTTTTTTCCTCGAGAAGCGGTGAAGTATTTAAGTTTCAAAATTTAACATTAATGGCGACTGTGAGAAAACAATAATCACTAGCGTAGATTTTATGTCTCTATCGCGTTTTTAATACTTGTCTTTGATATAGTTGCAGCTAAAAGAATCGTAGTGTTCAATCACTTGTAGACACATTAGGATTTTTGATACAGAGAGAGATGAAAAATGAGCAATGACCTCTCCGGGACTCGAACCACGGACCTGTCGAATACGTGATGACCTCTACACCACAAAGGCATGCTAAGGCAAAAGAAATACCTTATATACTCTCCCTTTTAAAGAGAGACTGGGGTTTTTAGGGGTTCCAATCGCCAAATCCTGGTGGTGGAGAATCATCATCCACCACCTTTTCAGCTTGGACGCCATTATAGAGGCATTAGGTTTTATTTGAAGCAGGATATGTGAAAAATGAGCAATGGGACTCGAACCACGGACCTCTCGAATACACGTCGAGCGTGCTGACCACTACACCACGAAGGCATGCTAAGAAGGCGGGAGAAATACTTTATACACTGAAAGCGCTTTTGCTTCTCTAAAAGTACGATTTCTTGGTGTTCAATTTTTTCCCAGTTCAATACAAATATTAATTTGACGTAAATAATTTATATGTTTTAATAATACTAAGTGCAGTCTTTTTATTTTGCAGGAATTGGTTATGCTCAAGTGATTTCAGTCTCATTCGTTGTTATCTTTTACAATTATCTCATGGCTCTCAGTGTTTTTTACATATATTCATCAATGAAAGAGTGTTTACCGTGGACATCATGTCACATTAATCACACTGTAAGTTCGTCTCTGCGTTTATTATTTACAGAAGAATGTGACTAAATTAAAAGCCTCACCTCAAAGCCTATTTGACTGATGTTTATATTTAAATATTCATATTTAAAAATTGAACATTGATTTCGCTATGTGGAAAGCTTAATAGAAATCGATATTCGATTAATATAATTGTTTTTATACTTTCAGAATCTCACTGCTGAATATTTTTGGAAGTAAGTAAAAATATTAATGGAATTTTGTCTACGGGGTTTATAATAGACTTGTGTATCGATATGTAAAGATAAATGGAGTCCATTTACTACTCAGATTATAACAATAACCGTATTGCGCTTATATAACAACTGATTTCTTTGTTTTCGAAGACTAAATTTATATATTATAAAATGCGATCATAGATAATAAGAAAGGGAGTAGTAGATAATAAAAATAATATAATGTGTTTGGATTGAATGGAAAAGTTTCGAAGGAACAATATGAAATTGAGATATAGTATAATAACTAAGGAATAGAAAATAATGGTAATCTTTTTTAATATGTAAATATTTTTGCGTATATATGCAACTAAATTCCGCTTATGATAATTCATTTTTAACACTCTTTGAGCGAAAGCAAACTCCGAAGTAAAAAAAAATTGAATATATATATATATATATATATATATAGATAAACATAAGGAGAAAAACGTTACAATTAAGGAATTACAAAATTTATTTTATAAGGAATTAAAAAGCAAAATCCTGCGCTATCTCTGCTAAGATAAAAATTTAATTTAATAGAAAATACATAAATGATAAATTACCTCCTACGAAATGTGAAGGAAAATTTGAAAAATAAAGGTAAATTATTGTGGAAATCAAAAACTGGAATTTGTAATGAATTAAATTGGAATTGGTAATTGGTAAACCCGAAATTAATAAAAAGTAAATTTAAACAATTAAAACAGTAAAATCATTGTTGATTCCACAGAAAGACCTCGATTTTTAAGGGGAACTGGATTCCCTCTGTATAATTACCAAGAATTCATAAAGATCGCGTTTCGTTTTTTCGAATTTCTGAACTAAATACCTATTCCAGTTTTAAATTTGCTAATCAGTTTTTTATAAAATGTCTGAATTCAAATCTTAATTAACTTTATAAATACGAAAAAATTCCCCCATTCGAAAATAGGAAATTAATTTCAAAAATCAATAAAAAAATAGTATTCATTCAGTGAAATACATAGATTTAAAAATAAGAATAAATGAAAAAAAAATTGCTTTCTAAATTTTCCTTTCTTAGGAGATGATTTATCATTTATATATTCTCTCTCTCTATCTATTTATATGCATATATATATATATATATATATATATATATGCTACGGAATCTGTATTCTCAAGTTGAGGACCTCGAAACTAGCTGCCTAAAAGTGATCAGAGGTAAATTTGTTTTATGCAACTAAAGTTACTAATTTTAGAGTAATTATTCTTTTATATTCTATCAAAGAAAGCAAAATCCCAGAGTTTACTGCTAAATGTGTAGTCTCGATTGAAACAAAAGAAGATTACACATGCTACATAAAAGCAATAACTATAAAAAGGAGTTACTAGTAATTTTGTTGTACATATAGTAGAATTTCTCTTACCACAGGACCTCATGGATTCCAGATAAGAGATATTTCCAGATAAATGAATATATTTTTTCTTAACTTACCTTAACGTCAATTTAATTGCAGCATGCAAAACTGTTGATCTCGTTTTTTGATTTATTGGCCACTATGAAATAAATACTAATACTGAACAATTTATATATTATTTGAAATTAAAAGACATACACATTTTATATTTAAAAAAATTAAGCAACATATTAAAATTAACATATATTTTATCACATAAAAGCTACGAAATTTTCATCTTACAATGGCATATAACTTCAGATGCATGCCTGCTTACAAGGTTGTTTCCGTACTTTCCAAAATTCACTGTGAAGCAGAGAAACTGAGACGAACATTTTTCGACAAAACTTACGATAATCTGCGGTCCTTCTTTAGCTTCATTCGACTTGTGTCTTGAATTGCGTGTCATCTTTAGCCTCCTCCTCCTCATCTTTCTCCTGTCCCAGTACATGCTTGATTATTTAGTACCTATCATGAGGGAGTGTAACAGGAACATCCACATAAAGCTTGCCCTTCCTGTCCATTAATATTGTTACGAAATGTACAGGCGCGGTGAGATGGCTTCCCAGCAAAGTAGTTTTAGGGTTGTCATAAAATGACAAGGCACTGTTGCCACATTTGGCGAGAAATCGCCCATTTGGTGACAAAATTGGCGATATACCCTGGACGGATGGAGAACCTTCTGGAACAAATTCTTACCGGTTTAGCCCAGAATGTTCTCGAAAACAAGCCGAAAGCTATATAAACCCTGCTGGTCCGCAGTCAGTTAGTGAGTGTCTCAGAGTGTGCCTCGTCGAGAGGGCGAGTGAGAGTGCCTCGTCTAGAGTGCGAAATAATCAGTATCGAGTTGGTGTCTCGTATAGCGAGTCAATCTCTGCGGAGTCGATCGAGTTAACAGCCGGCCAGCAAGTGCCGAGTGGGTCGTCGAGTTCACCGAAGGAGTCTGTTAGTGTATCGCGGTTAGTGCATCGTCGAGAGAGCGTGTTGAGCTCAGGGAACGACTGAACCGAAAAGTCGGGAGCTGTGCTCTGAGTGTCGCCCAGTGCATCGCGAGTTGCAGCGTGGAGAGTCTCAAGAGTACGTGGAGTTCCGAGAACGACGAAGCAGAGTCGCGAGCTGTACTCTAGTGCTTTGCCGTAAAGCCGTCTCCCCCATGATGGCCTGATAACCTGCAGGCTGTGTCGCTGATCGTGTCAGCGTGTTTATAGTAGTTCATCGACGACTGTAAAAACGTGTTTGGAGCTGTCCTGACAATACTAGCCAATAAAGTGTGTTTCGATACTTCATCAAGTGTCGTCGTTATTCACTCCAAATCTACGAACCCCGTACGAGCGTGAAGGAAGAAAATAACGTAACAACTGGTGTCAGGAAGAGAAATCCGCAACAATATTAACTGTCTCCGAGCGTATGACAAAATCCAAGATGTCAAAAGTGTTTTAAAAAGTACCTTCTTCATTCGATTTGTCATTTAGGAACATGTTGTTGTTGTTACCAATATCACTTGTCTGACTAAGGTCGGCACAAGCCCATGGTGTTCATCGTGGTGAAAAGTCAAATGCACCTGTCGTTGGCAAGATCTTTAAGCACCATATAGGTGATAGCCCGACTTTATTCCGCCTCCAATTTTGAGAGAAAACATCCCGGGGTGGAACGAGTTCAAGGGTCTCCCACCCCTCTTTCCCTACCATCAGCATCACGAGAGGACTTCCGATTCGTCGCATATTTACATTGCTTCCATGCGACATATCCTCTGTACATTGACAAACATCCATGCTTTCTCCGAAAATCGAACCCAGGCCGAAAATCGAATCCAGGCCGGTACGACAGTCAGAGTGACTAAACATTTTCCCAGTTGGGTGGCTTTACGAATATGAACGCAAGTTACAATATATGCATACAACGACATAGTCAAGAGCTACAGAAAATACGGCATATTTCAATGTGAATTATTTCGGGACGTTACCTCTAAAGTCCACATTTCAACACATGGAAAAGGATTGCTATGATTAGATAAAGCTTGTTACGTTATGTGGTTAGATGAATTATTACACATATTTTCCTCATTCCAGCCGTTAGAATGTTAGTTAGCTCATTATATACATTTTTTAGAAGTCTAAATTTCGGATTTAAATTTGTTTCTTCAAAAATGCCTTTTTGATGACAATACCGGTTAACTGGGTACTGGTTGCGAGAGGTTTTACTGTACATAGAATTAAAATGGAGAGCACCCCAGAGGGACGGGTCCGAGGGTCCTCCCCCTCTTCCTCTACCACCAACCTCTCGAGAGGACTTTCGGCTTGCCACGTATTTGAATGCGCCAATGTCACACAGACGAACTATCCAGGCTGGCGGCAATTTGATGTGTGAGAATATTTCTACCATTAATAAGTTGAACGAATGCCAAAAAAATGACAAGGCCATTTTTTTTTATTTCGGTATTGCCAAACTTATCGATTTCTCCTTGAATATATGTTACAAATTTTATTTGAGTATTATATATTATACTACGCAATTGTATTATACGTATATGCATTTGTAATTTAATAAAAGGCAGTTATTTTCTGCCGTTTTCTTTATGTAAAAAAAAATTATTTTCATGTCAATTGTTGTAAAACGTTAAATTTATTTTGTAGGAATGAAGTTTTAGAAGAAGATCCTAAAAACACCGATGTTCTGACTCATATCAGTTGGAAACTGGCATTATGTCTCTTTATTACTTGGATTATCGTCTATGTTTCCGTCATACAAGGAACGGATTCTCTTGGGAAGGTAAAATCTTAAGTTGTATTTTCCAGCCATTTTGCACTACAACCTTATTTACTATAATTCTGCAACATTACTTTACAAAAATTGACACACTACTTATGTCCTGCTGTTACTGTAATTGTAAATACGTATCGGGCTTTTGTTAATAAAGAAATCTGTAAATTTAGCTTCCATTTCAGTTATTGTAGGTTTTAGTTACACAATTGAATTATGCAAAAATTAGAGACGTCGATAACTCACATAGTTGCAGATACTCGTATAAATTAGATTAAGATAGATTTATTAGTACAATATATCTGAGAATTCATTTACAATATTTATATTAAGAATACTCTTCGAGTACTTCGGTAATAATAATACATAAAACCTCAAAATGTCTTTATCAAAAATTGAAAAATATAGAAAAATGTAAAACACCAAATACAGATAAAAGAATTAAAAAAAATACAAATAAAATTTGAGTTTCTACGCTAAAACAAGCAATTCGGCCAGCGGACAAGAAGGAAGATTTTTCGGTGCATAAAAATTAAAGTTTAATTTCGGTTCCTCTCGGCCAAAGCACAATGAATGTGCAGAAACTGACTGAATTCACTATTCTACTAAATTTCTAATGTAAACAAATATGTCTGCTACGGTAAAAGAATTAGGCTTAGCCGCACTTAAACGACTTTTAAATTGTTGATAATTCTGCAACTACTGCACTCAGAATAACTAAAGGCATAA
This sequence comes from Stegodyphus dumicola, assembly GCF_044657685.1. Lineage (NCBI taxonomy): Eukaryota > Metazoa > Arthropoda > Arachnida > Araneae > Eresidae > Stegodyphus > Stegodyphus dumicola. The sequence continues at coordinate 159,452,565 of NC_140770.1, forward strand.
ACATCAAAAACCATAACATAATTCAATCATTTTTAAAGCCAAAAATGCACAATTTACCAACCTATAAGAATAAAAAAATGAGGGCATGGAGCCGAATCACAGAGTGGCTTTTAGTGAGGCCGATTTCAGCCAAAAAGGGAAGTGAACAACTACATGTTATACCAGTCCTATATACAGAATTTGAACGTTCTGAGGCAACTCGGTTTTGAGTTATGCGAGATATATATACATGCATACATACTTACGTGAGTACCGACGTCACGAAAAAAAAATCTCTTCTGAATCCATTTTAAACCCTTTTTGCAACCCGTTTTGGGAAAAAAGAGTCCTTTATTTTGTCCTTGCGTACAGATATTACGCGAAAACATCGTTAAATTGTATTGGATAGCGGTCAACATGGATATTTTTGTTGAAATATGATACCCAAAAATATTCACGATTACTGTCGTGAACATTTTGAGTTTAAGAGAAAATAATGAGCGGTTTGTTTAAATTTAGATCAGATGAAAGATCTTTTAATATATAGCATTTTAATACTATTCAGTACAGTGTAATAGGTTCATTTTACAATACGCAACATCCACAAAAATGACCGTTACAACGCAGTTCGATCATTCATCTTTTTGAACAACAATCTCTCTCGTTGACATTCCGTAACAGAGAAACTTACCTCTCATGCAGTTTGATCGTGGCGCGACATTCTCCCCATCTTGAGTTTGGGGATACAAACTCAAAACAATAACATAATGATAATACATACATACAATTTTGAGATAACAATAACGTACATAATAATAATAGAAATATTTCAAAATATTAGAATGAAAATTGAAATCAATATTTTAGAGTTCAAACACAGAAAGTTCAAAAGTTTGTTTAGAAGATTATAAATCCAGTCTTTTAACTGGTTTTATTTTTCGTCCTGAGCGAGACATGCGAACAGTTTCATTAGAGTCACTATTAAACTCAGGATTTTCAGCTACCACTTCCGGAACCTTTTGAGGTTCCGATACGACTTGCTCGTAATTTGGTGTCAATTCCAAAGGGTACAGTCGTTGGATTGGTCTTAATATGTTTCCCTTTTCAGTTCGCATTTTCACAAGTCTGATGATTCCATCTTTTCCTGGAAAGAGTTCCAGTACTCTACCTAGCAGCCAATGGAGCCTTTTTTATCATCTGCACCAATTAACACTATGTCACCTACATTTATTTTATCTTCTCTTTTGTTAACTGAAGAACGAAGGAAACCCAGATACTCCCTTTTAAACCTTCGTTTTAGATTTTCACGAACCTTTTGAATATGTCTCCATCTCAAAACTATATTAGTCTTTTCAATTTGATCTAAATCAGGAACATCATTTAATGGATGTCCTGAAGAAACATTGAGGGGGTCAAGGTTTTCAGTTCTTGTTCCTAAGATATGTAATTTAATGGTCTGCTGTTCATGATAGATTCGCATTCACATACAAGAGTCTGCAATTCCTCGTAAGACAAACAGGAGCGTCCAAGATTTTTTCTTAAAAGATCTTTCAAAATCCCAATCAAGCGTTCCCAAAAGCCTCCCCACCATGGAGAGGAGGGTGGGTTAAACTTCCAACGAATTTCGTTAACTCTAAATTCACTTTCAATTGTGGTCCAATCTAATTGTTTCAGAGCGTTGTTTAGTCCTGTAAAATTAGTACCATTGTCTGAATACATCACAGAAATTCGTCCTCTTCTGGCTATAAACCTACGCATAGCTTGGATGAAGTTATTGGTACTCAGTGAAGGTATTAGCTCAAGATGGACGGCTCTAAATACGGCGCAAGTAAAAAGCACTATCCACATTTTTTGTTTAGATTTAGTCAACAGAGGTCCAGCTATATCTGCACCTGATACTTGAAAAATTGCTGCTACTTCTGTTCGGTCTTTTGGAAGAGGCGGAAAGGTACCTCAAGATGTTTTACCTTTTGCCTTTTACATATTAAGCATTCTTTGATAACACTCCGGACAGTTCTTTTCCCTTTCACTATCCAAAACCTTTCCCGCAAAATAGTCAGTAGAGTTAATGTCCCAGCATGCTTGTTAGCAATATGTTCTTGGGCTATAAATCTTCTCCCTGCTAGGTGTTTCGATGGTAGAATTATTGGAGAAATAAAATCTTTCGATTTTTCCTCATTTATCAATCTGGATTTCAATCGTAAAATTCCTTCTTCATCTTCAAATATTAGAAGACCTTTCAAATTTTTTCGTGTTTCTTCATTAGAGTAACATTCCTTTTGTATTACACGGAAAATAGTCCTTTGTGCATTTAACAATTCTTCATTTTGAAGTTCCTTACATTTTCTTAAGTCCTTGGCCTTTGGTTGAAAACGCAGTATCCAAGCCATAACCCTAATCATCTTTGAAAATCTAGAGAATTTTCTGGCTAACTGTAATGGAATTGACTCTAGCTCTGTGTTACTAGCAGAGATGACTGACTTTCGTTTCTCTATCTCTACTTCTTTCTCGTTAATATTTATAGCTCGTTAATATTTATAGCCATTGCTCCTTCGAATTCTTCAACCAAGCTGGCCCTTGCCACCACTTGAGTTTCTGAAGTTGCCTAGGTCCCCAACCTCTTGATAAAATGTCTGCTGGATTCTGGTCAGTTGAAATATGAAACCAATCTTACGAAGTTGTCAACTTTCTAATTTCACTTATTCTGTTTGTAACGAATACCGGCCACTGTTCTCGACGAGTTATCCACACAAGAACTGTGGAAGAATCTGTCCAAAAGTAAGTCTTGACGTTGGGAAGTTTCAGAGCTTGCTTCACAGAACTAAACAGCCTAGCACCTATGGTAGCGGCCATTAATTCAAGACGTGGTATAGTAATAATCTTCGTTGGAGTTATTCGTGATTTGGCTTGAAGTAATTGAACAGTCACAGAACCCATATTGGATTCACTTCTTCAGAAAATGCATCCCGCATAAGCTATCTTACTGGCATCGACAAAAGTATGGATACTTAAATTGGATTCCTTCATCACACCTAACCAGCTTGGAAGTTTTATATTTTTGAAGTATTTCAGTTGTTTTCTCCATTTAAAAATTTTTTTTCTTTATTTCATCATTCACTTCATCATCCCATGATTCTTCCAAGCGGCCTGCAGCAAAATCTTAGGCTGAATCATAACAGGTGCAAGGAAACCTATGGGATCAAATACTCGACTAACTAATGAAAGTATTTTCCTTTTAGTTACCTTTTCTCTGTCATCAAATTTCAAAGATTCGGTGTCTATTTCTAAGGTATCTAAATCTTTGTCCCAAATCAGTCCTATTACCGGTGATGTTGTACTTTCTGAAAATTCAGGAATGCCAGAACTTTCCCGTCCTCTGAGATCAAACATTCCTTCTTTCATCACATTAGTTGCAGATTCGATGAATATTTCTAGTTCGGCATTATTTTGTACACTAGTTACGCAATTACCGACATAAAAACTATCTTGTAATTTTTTAAGAAGCTCTTCAGAATATTTTTCTTTCCACGATTCTTTGGATAAATGATGGCCAATAACTGCCATTAGCAAAAATGGACTACAAGTAATACCAAATACCACACGGGTGTGACGAAATGTCTTCACTCTACCATCATCACCATACCAAAGAAAGCGTAAAAAATCTCGATCTCTTTCATTTAGAGATATCTGTAAAAAAGCTCTTCTGATGTCTGAAATCACACCAATTTCCTGTAAGCGAAATCGTATTAGAATAGAAGGAATAGTTTCAATCAAATTAATTCCAGTCTCTAAGCTATCATTTAGAGATGGCTGATTAGGAAGCTTTGCCGAAGCATCAAAAACGGGTCTAATTTTCATGGAAGATAGTGAGGACGTTTCCTTAATAACTGGACGATGTGGGAGGTAATGAACTACGGGTAAAGACAACTCCTTTTGGGGAACTTCTTCAATAACTCCTTCCTGCAGCCATTCATTAAACACTTCATGATATTTTTCACGATATCCGATTTTTTCCAACTTCTTCGTAGTATATTCGAGTGTTTTCAAAGATAGGTCATAATTGTCAGTTCAGACTGCATGCTCAATCTTCCAAGGCAACCTCGTATCTACTATTTTCTAATTGACGAACTGTTTCTCGGAAATGAACCATAATAGCTCTTCTTGACTCTTCTTTAGTTTTTTGTTCAACAGGATCTCGGATACCCAATAATTCTAAGTCCCACAACGATGAAATAGGCAGGTCTTCTTGAGATAACATAGAAACTATAGTCATATTTACATTGTGCTGATGTTCGGATTGAGGTACTTTACCCATCAAAGTCCAACCCAATTTTGTTTCTATAGCCACTAAACCTGTTCTTAGTTCTTCTCGTTTGCCAGTAAATAACTTCCGTGCAACGTCTGCCCCTAACAGTACTTCAATAGGGACTGGATTCCCTTGGGTATCAGTTAAGCGTATTCCTTTATTTCCTAATTCGCGAATCCAAGAACCGTATCTTATGCTTGAAATATCATTACAAGTAACATCATGGTCTACAGCATCTAATTTACACGAATATTTACCATCAAGGCTACTCAAGTAAATCTTGTAACATTTATGTTTATAAATTTCAGTTTTCGTTCCACCAAATAAAGAGTGACTAATTCTTCCTCCCATTGCAAGTCAAAACCCATTTCTTCTGCGGTGGACTTTAAAACATAACTTTTTGAGCTTCCCGTATCGGTCATTAATCTAATTTTACGCCTTTTATTCTTACCCTCTATGTTTACAACTAGGGTCTGAAGGAAAACGTCATTCGTAGCACGCGAATGTAAAGAATCGATTGTTTTCCCTTTTTTCTCATCATTTCCCTGATTATGCATTTCAATACACTTATTACATTGAAGACTAGGACAAAAAAATTTCAAATGTCTTTTTGAACAGATCTGACACTTAACATTTGATCGACACTGGTTACTGAGGTGACCTTTAACCAAGTATATTCTGCATAAACCTTTCTTTTTTACCGCAGACATTTTCTCATCTAACGGAATATAAAACGCGGTACAGGTACGCGTTTCATGATCTTTTAAACAAAACGAACAAGAAGGTATTGCTTCATGATTCATCAAATCCGACGCGGAAGGAATATTTTGGCTAGTTGCCAAGTGCTTACGATCAGACACAGAAAAAATATCCGCTCTGCTTAATTTTATTTTTTCTTCTGACTGAACTTCGCTTTTCAGAAATTCAAATATTGCATCAAGACTCTAAATGTTTCGTTCAAATTCAGTAATTTTTCGTTGTCTTTCAAACGATCGCAATACGTGAATAGGAATAGCACTTTCTACAAGAGGATATAAAATTGTTCCACACTGATCAGTCGTTACACCAAAACTGCTCAGGGCTCTGAGTTGTGTTGAAAGTTTGTTATACAAACTACTCAAAGAATCCTGCTTCTTTTTCGCTGCGTTATCCAAAACAAGTTTTATTAACTCTCGAACATAAAAATCAATTAAAAGTTCTTTACGGCCATATCTCTCAGTGAGACTTTCTATAGCCAAAGGATAATTTTCGTTCGTCACAGGAAAAGATTCTACAATATCTCTAGCTTCTGATTTAATTTTTTTTGACTGTATCAAATAATGGAATTTGTCTGCATTCGTTATTATTTTCATGTATGTTTTTAAACTGATTCCAAAACGTAAGCTAATTTTTTTAAATCACCTGCGAACTTATAAAGTTCTACTTTCGGTAGGCGTTGGCACAAAGTTTTACATGTATTTTCATCAGTAATTAATTTCTGACTACTCTCTGACGATGTATTTTGGATTTCGTTTAATTTACTCTTAATTTTATCGAGAAATCGTTCCGATTTTAACTGTATCCTAACAGCCTTTTCTCGATAGTTCTCTGTTTTATTTCAAATTCTATTTCGAATTCCTTATCATCAGTTATAGTATCTAAATAAGCACTGTGCGTCAATTCTAATGTTTCTGCCTTTTTCTTGAACAAATAAAAACACATTTCTGCTTCTTCATAATCAACATTATCATCATTTAAAAGTTCATCTAGTCTCATATATGCTTTAGTAAAATCTGAACGTTGCGCAGTTTTGTTTCTTTTCATCACTTCCATTTTGTCTTAAGTTTAAAATATTCAGATAAAATTAGGCAAGAATAGTATTTTAAACTTCAGTAAAACAATAATCAATAACTTCAAAACGGATGTATAAGGTAATCAACTTACTCTATCTATTCTTTCATCCAACATGTTTCCAACAAACACGCCCACCCGGGGGCGCCAGAAATGTCGTGAACATCATTGTGAGTTTAAGAGAAAATAATGAGCGGTTTGTTAAAATTTAGATCAGATGAAAGATCTTTTAATATATAGCATTTTAATACTATTCAGCACAGTGTAATAGGTTCATTTTAGAATACGCAACATCCACAAAAATGATCGTTACAACGCAGTTCGATCATCCATCTTTTTGAATAACAATCTCTCTCATTGCCATTCCGTAACAGAGAAACTTACCTCTCATGCAGTTTGATAGTTTGATCGTGGCGCGACAATACAATACTTCCTTTACTTCGTGCAAGGAGGTAATTAACTAAAGTTCTTAAACACTGCTGAGAAAATCAAGCAAATTAATGCTTCGTCTACGAGATTAACTATTTAAACAAAAGAGCTACAAAAAAAAGCAGTAAGGAGTGTCGCTGCCAAAAGCTGTTTGAATAAACCTTCATTAACTCTGACTTGCTCTAATCTCATATGCTCAAATGCTCAAATGCTCTAATCTCATTTAAATCTAGTGACAGCCAACGAAAAGGACAAGAGACAGTCAAGTTCCAAATCATCAATTAATTAATTAATTGTATGGATGTAATTAATTAATTAATTAATTGTAATATCAAGTAATTAATGTAAAATATACTTTATAATACAAGGACCTTGCTTGCAGTGTTTCATTTTATTCTGAAATAAAAGAGTTGATTTCTTTAATAAAAATTAGTAACTCTGTAGAAAAATTAGGTTATTTTGAAGCAGGCGACATGAGCAATACCTCCTGAATGAACGTGGGCCTCCTAAATACGCGCCTAGTGTGCTACCGTTACACCACGAAGGCATGCTGGAAGGAAGAAGAAAATACTTTATATACTCCCCCTTTTAAATGGCGACTGGGGATTAAGGGACCCAATCGCCAAATCCTAGTGGTCAAGAATCATCATTCAGCAACTTTTATAGTTCGGGTGCCACTGTGGGGGGAATTTAGGTCATTTTGAAACAGGAGACATGAACAATGTTCTCGCCGGGACTGAAACCTGGAGTTCTCGAATACACTCCGCGTGTGCTAACCGTTACACCACAAATGTATACCGGAAGGGAGGAAGAAAATACCATATAAATAAATATTTACTATTGCAAACACTCTAGTTTGTTAAATTAGCAGAGAAAGGATTACGTCGAATCGGTTTTAAAATGCGCATAATATAATCGAAAAAAAAGCACTGTAGACTTAAAAATTTCAACTTAAACTAAATTTTGAAAAGCTGCTTTACTTTAACTTTTTATGTTCTAAAACTGGCAAAAGAAAACGCTTCCTTAGTTTTACATAATTCCATTTAAATTAATATCATTGCTTCAAATGCTTTCACAAATATATGAATATTCCTTCCTTGCTATTGAATTCAAAGTCACTAAGAGAATTCTTTAACTTAGAAAATAAAAGATATACTTAAAATGATAAAATAAATAAAATAACAGATACTACTTAAATAAATTAAAAAAATAAAATAAAAGATACTACTTAAAATGATCGGTATACTTGTTCTTCTATATATATCTTGTTCTTCTTGATATTGAATTAAAGTTAAGAATAATACATATAGCAATAAAAGTATTCAATCCGCTTATGACTGCTCCTTTAAAATGGTATGTAATTCTAAATGTAGCAATTCTCAAGTTTCGCAGAATATTGAAAAAAAAAAAAAAAAAAATACTATGCTCAATTCTCAAAGTTGTAATATGACATCTGAAGAATTGTACCATTTATTTTACAAGACAAGCAATAAAATGCTGACGTATCGCCATCATTAGCATTTGGAACATAAGGGAGATTTGAAATTAAAATTTTGTAGTCCGATGTTTATCTTCGAATTCATTGCACCTGTATTATGTTTTCTTAGATTATACTTTTCGCTATAAAATATAGCATTTGCTTCAAATATCAATTTACTTTTGTCGCGAAATAGAAGTTCTTTCAGACCGAAAGCTATCAAAATTTATTTCTCTGGAGAGTGTTTTCAAATCCGGCGTCTCTTATTTAAAAAATTATAGCATAATTCTGAACAAATAGTGTTTTAGTTACAAGTGTGAAGTCTATGAAATGTTATTCGATTTTGAAATATATTTTCAAAAGATGAACTGAAAGATTATCTGTAGGTTACAGCGAATACACGAAATAATTCAGATAAATATTAGCTTTATTAAGATGCTTACATGCCGGAACCAAAGCGGCACAGCTGCACCGGGTGGCGGAATTTATGCCTTGCAAAATTCGCAGAATTTAGACATGCACAGGGCAGCAGAATTTAGAAATCGCACAAATTGTATCGGACTAAAAAATGTCTAGTGCTTAGTCTGGATTTCATAAATTCCCAGCAGTGCTGGGATTTTAACATTCACATTAAGAAACCTTTCTTAAAACTTAAACTATTTTATGGACAAAATTAAAACTTTAATTATATACTTATATATAATGAGTTTACAACGTTTTAGAACTAATCTAGTACAAAATGAAAAATAGAAGAAAATGTCTTATGTTTTAGCCTGCAGTCTTAGTCTTATGTCTTTGTACGTCTATACACCTTTTGGCATTTTCATATAGCTGTTTGATTTCTTCATGGAAGAAAGCTTTTGGAATAATGTTCAAGCTGTGTCTGGTTACGGGTAGTATGGGGTAGTTAGCATACTACCCGTAACCAGACAGCTTGAACGTTACCCAGAACGGGTTTATGTCTATAAAAACGTTTACCCAAAACGGGTTTATGTCTATGAAAAATATGTGAAATATTGTAAAAATAGGCTAGGGTATAGTTATCTTTGGGCAATTATATCGTGGTTTACAGCAAATTCAGTTATCATCTTACAAGGAAGAATAAATAAAAATAACTATTGCAGTTGTTTTAAACGATCGTATCCTTTCACTGATTAGACATTATTTTTTATCGTGAGTTGTTCCTTTGAAGAAGACAATGGACCCATTCATAAAGTCAGATTGTTCAGCTATGATTTTAAGAAAACGAAGATTAAGTTACGTTTCTTTTCCGGCGTGTAAAATTACCAGTCTTAAGTATAATCAAACCATTGTTTTCAGGGCTAGGAAAAGGAGAGTGACATCTTTTTTTCTAGCATCAGTCAAGAAACTGTAGCAGTTTCTGACGCAAGAATGGCTACAAAATACTATTACCATTGTTCATAACTGGCATACTTCTACTTCAAGAAGAATTCAAGCAATTTACAATCCAACAGCTGCTTTTACACGTCATTAAATACATAATTCTTCATTCGATTCGCCCAACCGGTATAGTAGTTAGCTCGCTGACTGCTGTGCCGAAGGGCCAGGGTTCGAACACCTGAGAAAGCATGTATGTTTGTAAATGTAATAGTATCCGTGCGGGATGAGAGCATTCTAAATATTCGACAAGCCGAAAGGCCTTTCACTCAAAGAATCTCTAAGATCTCCTTAGAGATTCTTTGTTTCGCTGGTAGAGAATGAGGGATGGGGAATCCTCCGACCCGTCTCCCCCGGGTGCTCCCCATCAAAATTGTGTAGGGGGGATAAATTAAGTTGCACTGTCACATGTAATGTGCTGAAGGCTGTTGCCAACATGAGGCGTAATCTTGCGTTCCTTGCCACGAGGAATTTCGTGGGCTTGGGCTGATATAAGTCAGACAATTGAGCATTATTCAACAACAACAACAATTTTTCGTTTGCTTAGGTGCTTCCGGTTATATTGGATAACCTTTAACCATTATGATGATAATATATCTCAGTGACGGTACTTTATATAAAAGTATTTTATATAGAACAATGGGAATAATGGCGCAATTTGTACCACAAGTATAGTCATTTTTACTTGTGCTTGGTATCATCCAGATCGTCGTTTTCTAGTTTGCACGAACTGGTAAGTTGACTTGTAAGGATCTTAAGTTTTACTAACGTTTATTTTATTTTAAATCTTTACTATCACTTCTTATTTTCTACTTCCGGCCAGAATTAAAAGCGTTAACTTATTTATGCAAAATTTGTCTGGCGAACGCCAAGTACTTAAGTTGTGGCTTTTTGCCAAGCGAGAGAGAGGAAGGAGTTAGTCGAAGCAGGCCGCTTGCCTCAGAAGTTTTACTCGGTTGCTGTTTGCCTTCCAGGCCAGAGGTTTAATCCTCGTGATAATTTTAAACGTATTGTAGTGTTAACAGTTCTATGTACTACATACGGCTTCCTGTTAATATACGGCCAATCGTCCTTGTTTATTATTCGAAAGTTAAGTTAGAGTTTAGTTATATTTTTATATTCTTACGTTCAGACCACAAGTAGTTGGTTTCTGTATTCCGAAGTACGGAAATTATTGTAAAGAGAGAAAAATAAAGGGTTTTGTATACCCTTCTTGTGTATCCTGTCTACTTCCCACAGTTATTGAACATAGCTTTAGTAAGCTCCCTGTTCCGAGTCAGGTCCTTGCATGTTCCCAAAGAAAGTAAGACGGAACATTGAACCTGATAGACTTAGGTATTCCGCTATAAGACTGCGAAATATTAGGTGTAATACCGAAAATAACTACAGTACAAGGTCTTCAATCCGGACTCGTCGGGACTACGGCGATTCCGGATTAATGGTTTTTCGGGATTTATAGATCATCAATTTAAATCTGGTAAGATGGCATGCAGAAATTATAAAATTAAAAATATGAAACCGTAATTTATGAAATAAAGAGCAATTATGATCTAAAGGGTATCAAAATGTACAAAAAAAATACTTATATTTATTTTTTTTACTTTATTAAACATTTCTTTTAATGTAAGTTGTTTAAGTTGCTTCGTTTTATGTGCTAATACTTTCTCTTTAATTCTATAAACAGATGTAATTTCTTGTTCAGTTACAAAGATCCGCTGTTCAAGTCCTGTAATTGCTGTGCCGAGAATACCAACTAAATTGTCAATCGAAATTTTTTCGTTTTCACTAACCTCTCTGTCATTTTCTTTTTGTCTTTATCCATTTCTTTCTTTCTTTTTTTTTTTTTTTTTTTTTTTTTTTTTTTTCCAGCAATTCCACTTTTTTGTTTGACGGACATCGAAACATGTTTCCGCTTTGTAGATCCTTTGCTAGCTCCAGAATCGGAAACTCTTTTTGACATAATCGAAAGTTCAAGCTTACTTTTTATTAAATTGCTCTAACAGTCTGCCAAAAAATAATAAGCCGGATCCAGTTAGAAGATTAAGGAACAACGTAATCTGAAGCATTAACTGAAATAGATAATTAGATAATTTTAGCCTAGCTTATACCGTCCGTTATACATTAAACGCGCATGCGTAAACGTATTATGCGCATGCGTAACGCTACGCATGCGCAGAAAGTTTGTAGCTTTGATTTATGGATTATAGATCATTCCGGATTATGGACGTCTGGATTAAAGACTTTGTACTGTATAAAACATTTAATGATGCAATCTTCGTTACTATAAGAACATCCGAAAGATGTAAGTTAAAATCTTCACTTCAGTCGAAAATATGCATATTTTCTGTATTTTAAAACTAATAATAACATTATTATTTTTTCAGATGGCTTATTTTACGGCTATATTTCCTTATATTGTTTTGACTGCTCTTCTGATTGTTGCACTTCAAGGCGACGGAGCTGCGAAAGGAATCGTATTCTTTTTCATGCCAGATGTAAAAAAACTGGCTGACATAAAGGTAAGTTTTCTTTTCGTTATTTAAAAGTATTTCTTGCTTTTTCTTAAAAAAACAAGCAGTGTTTAGCTGAAGAATATTGAAGTTATGTATGTGTACTTAACAGAGTCACTGGGGGCTTTTTGAAGCAGGGAGACGTGAAAAATGTGCAGTGCCCCCGCAGGGACTCTAACCCACATGTACAGGGACTCTAACCCTAGACATCTCGAACACCCGTCGAGTATGCTTCCAATTGCACCACGAAGGCATGTAGAAAGCAGGCAGAAAATACCTAAAAGGTGTCAAGACAGGGCCATAGTTTAGCTCATAATCGTGCAATCTGCTTTACACAGATTTCTGATTCATAGCTTGCAGTAATCGTTAAATAAATGATAGATAACGTGAAAGATGATCGGGGATGAGATTTTCTTGCCAGGTCCGTGCAGAGTTTTAAAGTCTAACTGAGTGAAATCTACCAAATATTGCGCCATTAATTGCGGATTTCTGACATAAAAGAGATCAAAGAGAACATAAAAAATGCATGGCTTTCATGACCACATTGCCATCAAGCAATATCTTGCATTTTGCTAGTTGCGGAATTATATTTCCGACGCTGCTCATCACGGGTGTTATAAGTTCTTATTTGAGACTTCAGGGACTGATGTTCTTTGTTGTCTTGTTTCAGGGTTGCTCTGTCAATTAATTCTTCCACAAAGATAGAATTCTGGGTAGCTGACGAGATTTACCAATTTTCTTCTGCAGGTCACCAATGATTATCGAAGTGGAGTCAAGTTGTAAATTGGTAAAAATAACTTTTTCCCGAAGAAGGACTTTTGAATAAATATAATCAAGAAACGTTTCACTGTGGTTCAGTTTTTGTTCACTGTAGTGTACTTTCATTATAATGCTCCTCTTAAATCCTAAGGCGAGAGAATTTGTCCGTGCAATACAGTCAATGTAATTTTTCCCTGTTGGTCAACTACCAGTTTTTTGCCAAGGCAAAAAATAAGATTAGTTAATACTTTACCGACCGATCGCCTATTAATCAGCTTTTTCTCGCCAACGTCTACCGACCGATATCCTAATAATCGCTTTTTTTCTCGGGGCTACCTGAAAATAGCTTATCAATTGGTAGCCATGGCGAATAAGCAATTGCCATTTGCTATATCATCTGCATTTTATAATTAGTATTGAGGGACATTGCTCACTTGCGTTAAATGCGTTGCTTCGTAAACTCCCCCTTTTCTCACCGTTTTTAAAAAATTGACCGTTAACGATGAGCGAAAAAAATGGTACTGGAGAGTTTTATTTCGACGATTTATCAGATTGTCCCGACAGTTATTCAGGACAGGGAGAATCTGCGGCCGATCGGACGTGCATATGCTTTTGAAACTCTAGTGGTCGGTGTTGTGTTAACTTTGGTTCTTTTGCCCAGAGAGCCGGTGTTAAAATTCTGTCAACCTCCTTGAGCTATTCGAATGCATTATAAATGGCATATCCTTGAAACTTCTAAAATGAATTTGCGGTATCATGGTGGACGTAATTTAGCGAACGTATTTTTTTTATCTAATAGCAATTGTTGTGTCTATAGAAAGGCAGCAAGAATCGCAGTTATGAATCTATTTGAGAAAAAGGGAGGTTATGGAGAGAAGTAATGGGTGAAGACGATTACTTAAAAGGTCTGCTTGTATTGTTAGCGATTCGATTTGTTTCAATAATTCTGTGTTATCAGGAAGTGTTTCCTCGGGATTATTGTTATCCTAATTTGTCGACTGCATATGAAGAGTGATTAATTCATCTAAATTTCATCTTATGTTTTTTAATAATATTGTCCTCCACAATGCGCGAGATTAAATCATTTTTATTATAGTTCAGAGAACGTTTTTCTAATTCCATTTTCAACTGTTCGATATTTAAATGAAGTGTCTGCATCTGTAAAGAAATCAAAATAGTATTTAGGTGTATTGGTATTTTATTTGCTTGTTTGTGCACAGCGGGTCTTGGCTAGAAGGGAAAATAAGCGACGTCCTCGGCGAGAAGAGAGCAAGTATTATTTATAAAAAGAAATGCTACTTTTAAAAATTTTAAGAACAAAATAATAATAAAATTATTATTAAAATGATATTTCCTGGGAGAAGCTTAGACAAAAGATGAAAACACATCAGGAATATTCATAATCGAACTCATTTAAAGAGCTTGTAGTGAAGTTCATCGAAAGTGGTTGAAAAAGAAATGAAAATTTGGGGTAACTGCTTTGAAGCTTTCACGAAAGAATTTCAATTATTGTTTGTTATATTTTAAAAAGATACTTGCTGCATTATAAAAGGGAAGTTAATGTATAAGGTATTTCTTACGCCTTCTTAGCGTGCCTTCGTGGTGTAGTGGTCTGCATGCTGGGCGTGAAATGCAGTGGCGCCCGAACTAAAAGGGTGGTGGATGATGATTCTCCACACACAGGATTTGGCAATTGGGTCACCTAAAACCCCGGTCGCCCTATAAAAGAGGGAGTATATAAGGTATTTCTCCCGACTTCTTAGCTTACTTTCGTAGTGTAGTGGTCTGCATGCTGGGCGCGTAGTCCAGAGGTGCGTAGTTCGATTTCCATTGGTCCAGAGGTGCGTAGTTCGTTGCTCATTTTCCATCTTTCTTGCTTCGAATTAACCTAATTACTCTATAAATGTCCTGATATAATAGTGAAATGGAGAGATGAAATTGACAACAAACAAACTACTGGTACCGCACATTTTCAAGTAAATATTTCTTTTTTAAATCCCCGTGATACAAAGCACAAATGTGAGCTTTGCATTGCTGTCGGATTAGTTAAAGTTTCGATTTACTTCTAACAGGATGAAATTTTTTTTTCGTTTATACCGATATATAAATGTAGGCTTACAACAGGTGTTACTTAATATGATCATGGTTAATACTGTCATTCGGATATTGTTATCGAATTTGCGAAATCCCATCTTTCTGTATAAGGAAAGAAGGAATATACATCACTTATTTTGATCAACAAGTTGGTTAATGTTATCAAAATATTGCAGAACGAATCGTTTAAATTGAAGTAAAAATACTAAATCATCACCACATTATGCTGAGCAGTGATAGAGCAGTGATCTTCAAAACGTTATTCATGTAAAACATGGAAATGATTTTAATCGCTATTAAGGCTACCAACTCAAAAATGTGCAATCATTGACTACTATATTAAGGCTACCAACTCAAAAATGTGCAATCATTGACTACTATATTAAGGCTACCAACTCAAAAATACGCAATCATTGACTACCATATTATGGATACCACAAAATGTTCCTGCCATGGATACTCTCATTTGAAAATATAACATTTTAAGTAGAAGGAAGCTCATAAAAAAACGGGAAAATATTGACTGTGTTGTAAATTTAAGTAAATATTTGTGTTTATTTGATTCTGTTTTGATTTTTATGTGTGTTTGTGGTGCTATTACTGTTTTCATTTAGTTCCTTGGTCATTTAGTGCATTTTATTTTAATTTTGTTGTATGTGTTGGTTTAAGACAATTAGTGGCTTCTCATTATACTCGTACGTGTTTAATTCGTGCATTATGTTGTAAATCGTGGAATTCGAAATCGGTCAACTTTAAAATTGGGATGATAGCTCATTTAGAACCTATGGTATAAGCACAAACTATTTTGTCGCCTAATTGGCGGCATTTTGCGATTTTTAGCCAACTTTGCCGAGAGCTGGATGTTTCTGGAAAACCTATTTTCATAATCGTACCAGCAAGATTTTCCAAGTTTTCAAGAAGTACTTGTCAACTCTATAAATATGGCTGCATTTAGCTGAGAATTATGTACCCGAAGAAACTGTCGCTGCATATACACACTGTTTATTCCAAAAATGAACAATCTAAAACTCCCCCTCCCTCCCAAAAAACTGAAGATTAACTTAAGTGTGGGTAAAAGATAATAATCTCTTCTGAAAATTCATATAAATTGGCGAAACATATAAGAAGATTAAAACAGTGAGGAAGAGCTTTTGCTTGCACGACGTTTTAAAGACACGATTGCTAAAGCAAAATTTTAAAATTCTACCTTTTTGCTGGATGAATACTTCTTCGGACTTTCCTTTCCATCTACTCAGACCTGATCTTCCAGTAGGAAATTACTTGACGAACGTTTTTACGTGATGTGCTATCAGCAGTACTGTAACCCTTTGCAACACAGTGTGTCCGGTCTGGACAACCCTAAAAAAAATTTCCTTCTGTACGCACAGAAAAATTAAATGAAAAGGATTTATAGGTTACTATCGGTTACTCTGAACCTTCTTTATTTATAGTAGATGGCAGCTCAACACAAACCAGTCCATATATTTTAGCCATGTTTAGTTCTTTTAAGACCCTCATTTTTCAAAGAATCTTCCAGATTTTTTTAGGGTATAAAAGGAATTGTTTGAAAAGAAATTTCTATATTATTTTTTGGCTGTATGCTAATCTCCTTATTTTATATTAGTTTAAAATTTTTACCTTGAAATTTTGCCTAAAATCAAACGGCGAACCCTGGGTGTGTCTAGACCGGGGTCGCCGATAATCTAGGACAACTGAGAGTCTGTATTCTTTGTTTCTCCGCATCTCATTGGTCAGTTCATTGACAACAATGCTCGTTTCAGCACTCTTTTCCAAGCTCTATTCAATCAGTGTGCCTTTTTGGGCACAACCCACAGAATTAAAACTATAAGTGCTATCTTCACAAAATTTTAGTTGTGTACTCCTCTAGGCCTAATTAGTCTGCCTACTTTTTTTTTTTTTTTTTTTTTTTTTTTTTATCAAAACTCCGACTTTAAAAGGGAGCGTCCTGGAAAGGTTTTTAAGAGCCGGACACGTCGTGCTTCACTCAGTATTCACGGTAATATTTGAATAGATAGGTTTATTCTATTTGTTGATTACTGCTTTAGATTTTGTTCTGAGAGTAATTCTGGCGATGCATGATATTCCTCTCGAATGCTACGGAGAAAAAGTTCCTTATCTCTGTTGTTTTCTCCTGATAGAGTGTGCAGCTGTTACTTGTTGTACGAACTGTGACTTATTTCCATAAAATACTAGTTTTTGCCTGTTCTTCGGATGTAATTTTAAAAAGATATTTACGAACCCTTACCATGCAGTAACATTAATTTATTCTTTTATTTCAAATTTTAAGACATAGTTTTAATCCACAATACTTTATCATTTTTGTGGCTTTTATAATAAAAATGCTTCTTTACTGAGAGCTTAATTATTCGATGTGTTTCCGGAGATGTAAAAGCCGGCGTTCTATTGAACACCTATGTATTTTACCGACCAACAATGTATTTTATCGACAATTTATGAAAGCCGGCGTTCTATTGAATACCTAGGTACCGAAAAACGGCCGTCAGTGTATGAAAAGATTAATATTTCCTAAGCTTTCTAAAGAATGCTGAATAACAAACCGTCAGAGTATGAAATACATCTCCAATTTGTTTTAAATATTTATAAATTTAATACGCTCATACATTATCCATGCATTTAATAAATTCATACATAATCTGTACATTTAATACATTCATACATAATCCATTAATTTAGTACATTCCTTCCGTAATTCAATATATTTCATACATTTTTATAAAATGTTTTCTTTAACTGGAAAAGCATAAATTTTATTTGGTGCAAATTTCATTTTTATTTCCGTATATTGAATAAAAATTTTTAATGGCACTCTTTCATTATTTTTCAAAATAGTATTCATATTTTTGAGGAATCTACGTCTATTAAATAATAATTTTATCATACCCTTTTTTTCACTCTGTATACGAAGTTTGTAGATACGTAAATAATTTTAATGAAATTATACATGAAACTGAAGTATCTTTTGTATAATGTAACTTAAAATGCTTGACAAAGCGAAGCTCACACAGAGATCTCTCACTACGGGGAATTCAGCATTGAACTCAAAACTGAGAGCTTCTATTTCACGAAATTATTGAAAGTCATATACATTAGGTAGAGACATGAGGATTTTTTTGGAAGCAGACAAAATGAAAAATTAGCAATTGCTTTCGCAGGGAATCGAACCACGGACCTCTGAATTACCGGCTCAGAGTGCTGACCACTACACCACAAAGGCAAGCTAGGAAGGCTGGAGAAATACCTTATATACTCCCCCTTTTTAAAGGGCAACTGGGGTTTTGAGGGGACCCAATGCCAAATCCTGGGTGAGGACAATCACCATCCAACACCCTTTTAGCTCGGGCGCCACTGTAGAGACATTAGGTATTTTTGGAGCAAGAAAAGTGAAAAATTAGCAACTGCCTTCGCCGGGAATCGAACCACGGACCTCACGGACCTCTGAATTACCGTCTCAGTGTGCTGACCACTACACTACGAAGGCACGCTAGGAAGGCGGGAGAAATACCCTATAAAAGTTTCATATAAGGGCCGGATACGGTTACAGTTATATATAGTGATTAATTACAGTTATTCAGTTTCAGTGGAAGTTATAACAATACAATGCCTTGCCTTTACAGTAACACAATATTTTGCCTTAATATAATTTATTCCATAGAATGCCTACGTGCAATATACAGTGCCTAGGGAAAGTATATAATAATTCTCATTGTTCAAGCTTTGCATAAAAATAACAAACATTCTATAAAAGGCCTAGATCTTTTATAGAACGCCGGTAACATAACACTGACTAGATAGTAAAGCAGTTTTAGAAATGCTTACTTTTTTTGTATTAACAATGCCATTACCATAGGTAACCTAAAATATTTAATCTAATATCCTTTTCTCAGGTATGGTACAAAGCATGCGAGCAATCATTTTTCTCACTGGCAATCGGGTATGGCAATATCGTCATGATAGCCAGCTACAACAAATTCAAAAATAATGTTTACAGGTAAGTAAAATATTGCATTTATATAAATTGGATTGAAACAGTGATAACCTAGATTGCGTCAATGTCTGTACAATAACTCTATACGTCTCAAAGTCTTACATAATGTTTGTACAGGTTTTATTTATCGAATAGTTTAAAACATTTTCTTCTTAACTTTTTCTGATGAGTACAGGCACGCGATCATCATCAGTGTCTTGGACACTTTCACCAACGTACTGGCAGGATGTGTCATTTTTGCTGTCCTGGGTAATTTGGCCTATGAAAGGGATTTGGATATCTCAGAAGTTGTAAATCATGAAGGTGAGCAATCTGGTATTCATTTAAAATCCAATTTTGTTTTATTTTCATTCGTGTTACCTGCGTAGGATTCTGCTATATCTCTAATCTTGCCACAATGTTGTTATCGCTGTTATCTGAAGCCCCTGACAAAAATGTAAGAAGGTTAAAATAATCCTTGTATTTAATTCTAAAATGAATAGAAGGTCTACAGATGAACTTCCCCTACTTGAGGGTATTTAAATTAGAAGAAAATATTGTTGCGTTTTTTTTTTTTCCTGACACCAGTTGTTACGTTATTTTCTTCCTTCACGTTCGTAAGGGGTCCGTAGATTTGGAGTGAATAACGACGACACTTGATGAAGTATCGAAACACACTTTATTTACCGATATTAATCAGGACAGCTTTAAAACACTTTTACAGTCGTCAAAGATCTACTATAAACACGCTGGAACAATCAGCGACACAGCCTTAACACTGTCAGGCAATAACGGTGGACACAGCTTCACTGCAAAGCATCAGGGTACAGCTCCCGACTCTGTTCGATCGTTCTCGGAACTCCACGTACTCTCGAGACTCCCTACGCTACAACTCGCGATGCACTCGACGACACACAGAGCACAACTCCCGAATCTTCGTCTCAGTCGTTCCTGGAGCTTAACACACTTTCTCGACGATGCACTAACCGCGATACGCGAAGAGACTCTTTGATGCACTCGACGACCAACTCCTCGCTAGACTTCGAGACAGTCGCTCAATGACTGACTATCAGCTCGCTAGACGAGGTACACTAACTGAATGCCAACCAACAGGGTTTATATAGCTTTCGGCTTGTGTTCGAGAACATTCTGGGCTAAACCGGTAAGAATTCGTTCCAGAAGGTTCTCCATTCGTCCATGGCATATCGCCAATTTTTTCGCCAAATGGGTCAACCCTGCCTTCCCTTGCCATTTTATGGCAACCCTAAAACTGCTTTGCGGGGAAGCCATCTTGCCGCGCCTGTACAATTCGTAACAATATATTCCTATGTAGGTAACATAATCTGAGACTATGCAGGCTATAGATTACTTAATCTGGCTCAAGATGATTAACGACACGTAATTTAAACATCGGCTAGCAAGTTGCTAAAGCCGGAATAACTTTGGCAGAGCTGATGACGGCTTCCAGAAGCTGTGAGTCTAAAACATTCAAATCCTCGACCTAATTACACGGCAACTAATTTATATTCTGGTGAAATGCCCAACCGGAATAGTGGTTAAAGATGCTGAGTGCCATATCGATGGCCCATGCTCGAGTCCCGGAGAATGCATGCATGTTTGTAAATGTATTGTGTCTGTGCAGCTCTTTGCAAAGACAAGCGCATTTGACTCCTTGCCACAATGAATGTCGTGGGATTGTGCTGACCTTTGTCAGGCAAGTGAAATATTGGTAACGAGAACAACAACACATTCTGGTGAGGTCTATGGAAAGAAGAACTTAAAGCAAAGATTCAGAAGAATTCAAATGATAATACCTGGTGAATTAACCTAAAATCCTACAACTAAAATATTGAAAGGTTATAAGGTAATTCTCCCGCCTTCCTAACTTGCCTTCTTGGTGTAGTGGTTCTGCACGCTGGGCCGGAATTCCAGAGGTCCGTGGTTCGAGCCCCGGCGAAGGCGTTTCCTCATTTTTCATTTCTCCTGCTTCCAAAAAAGTCCTAATTTCTCTACTGTTGTGCCCGAACTAAAAGGGTGTTAGATGATGATTCTCCTCACCCAGGATTTGGTGATTGGGCCCCCTAAAAACCCCACTCGCCCTTTGAAAGGGGGAGTATGTAAGGTATTTCTTCCGCCTTCCTAACGTACCTTCGTGGTGTAGTGGTTCTGCATGCTAGGCCGGTATTCCAGAGGTCCGTGGTTCGATTCCCGGCGAAGGCGTTTGCTCATTTTTCATCTCTCCGGCCTCAAAATAACCTAATGTCTCTACAAGGTTTTTATAACTAAACTCCGTAGCCTTATTCCAACTGTAACAAAAATTTGCAACGTTTTTCAGTTTGAAATTCGCAGTGACTTCATTATAGTGCGATTTAACATAATAGCACAATGTTTTAGGCCAAGTTCGGAGCAAAAATGTTTTTTAATAGTTCGAGCTTCCTCGTTAACCGCTGGTAAAATGGACAAACGCATGGGTCATTTAACGGTTGTATCACCGGGAATGTTGCCAAGGCACAAAGTAAAACGTACTTACACATTAACGCAACCTCTTTGGGGCAATTTGGCGTTCTTTTACAGATAAAAAGGTAAAAATGACTTCTCGAGTACAAGGTTATCTTCGAGAATTTCATTCGCGAATTTTCAAAACATTCTCTAACTATCGATAATTATAATCTTAAAATATAAATTTAAATTATTAAATAAGGATTATTTAATACATTAAAAATAAAACACATTTTTTTGCGAAATCTTTCTCTAATTTTTAACTAAGCGCTGTTCTTCTCCTTACCTGCACCGCGATCTGTTTCCGTTTTAGAAAACCAGATAATTGCAAAACCTGTCATTCCGCATCGTCTCTTTGCCAAATCTTTGTTCATTAGTGTTCTCTTTAGTGATTTTACGTGTTCATTAGTGTTCTCTTTAGTGATTTACACTTCAATTTCTTACATTGCTGGCAAATTCGACAAGAGGTATTTTAAAACTGAGTTAAAGGCAAAAAAATATCACTGTTTATCTATAAAGACGTTGGAACTTGGAATACTTCAAAAAAATGTATACGAAAATTGCAACGTTACTTAACCACACAACTATTATGAGCATGGTTGCCTGTAAAATGTTTATGAGCATGGGAGATCAAATATATCCCTTAACAAACTTTTCTCCTTTCTTTAAAATATGTTACAAAATATTGGCTGTGAATCAGTTGAAAAGCGTTTGGTGTGCAATATTTATAAAGCTATGTTTGTTTTCTAAAGATTAAAGAAAAGGCTTTCCTAAAAGCAAATCACTATCAATTTCCCATGAGATAAGAAACTCAAATATTTTAACAAAAGGATTGAAGTTTAATGAAGTTCAACTGCAGCAGACGCAGCTTAATGTGATCACGTTTGTCCACGGCTATTTTGATAAAATTAAACAATCAGAAAAATGTCCTCCGAAGCAGGATTGAAAAAATAAAACTAGAAACAAACATCGTATTTGCTCTCGTACTTTTCCCTTTCGCGTATATTTCCCCTCTAACTTCTGAGCATTATGTTTTGAAAATTTTAATAATGTTCGCATGATTTCTCTCTGCCCTTGCTGTATATACTTTTTCTCTTTACGGGTTAATTTTTATTGGAAAATTGCATTTCCTTGCTTAGTCTTATATTATATGTGTAATACGTAGTCTTATATTATATGTGTAATGTGTATACGAACCAGTTTTCCTTAGAAAGTCATCCACAAAGGCATCCTTTCCGTTAGGCAGATAGCCAAGCGGGCTTTGTCGTAATCAACTAAAGCAAATCAAACCTGATCTTTATGCTCGGAGAGCATCTGTCAGTGGAAGAGAATGTAAAACTGTAAATTACATAGAAAACCAACCTTAGTTTGGAAAAGATGTTTCCAGAACATTTTTGTTTGAGAAACGGTCTGTGCCTGGTCACCCTCAAAATCGATACCATTGCTCAAAATCTCCAACAAAGTAATGTTTATTTTTTTTATCTAATTTTCATATCCAACAGTAGCCGAGCTGTAAAGTCACTGTCTCAGCTGTTCAAGCTGGGTTCGACTCCAGGCAAGCATGCTCAACGCAAAGCGTATTTGTGGTTTTCCTCATGTGTAACATGGATGTGAGTCAGTTTTCTTCAGAAAGTTCTCCGAGAATGCATCATGAGCCCTTGCATGCTTTGCCATATCAAAATAAACCAAATCAAACCTTACCTAATTTTAAATAGCTCACTAAAATCTAAATTAATCTGTTTGGGAACTTAATCCCTTAATTGGAAACAATTCTGTATCACTTAACAACAATATTTTATATTCTATTTTCGCATCATTTGGCTTCTTTAATTCAGTTTAAAGACATTTACTCTATAAAATTTTGATCATATTAATTGAATTGCTGAACACAGTAAGCGATGTATTTTCCATACAAAAGGTTCGTCTATTGGATAACAATACCCGAAAGATAACATTAATTGATATCTCATTAAGCGACGACTACTGAAATGAGATTAATTTTATTGCTGAGATGTAAATAATGAACGCGCTTTGAGAATAAGAAAAATTAATTTCACGCAGTTAAATTCAATTATTTTAATTTATTTGGGCATCAGACAAAATAAATTTAAAACCTGACAGAAAATTAATAAAAACGCTTATGAGGTTTAGAATCTTATACAATATAAGATAAAAATAAAAAAATAAGAAAAGAAATTTTAATTGAAGCAAAGCTATTTGAAATATTAGAAATAAGAATAATAACCTTTTTTTTTTTTTTTTTTCTCAGTCTAAGAATATTTTTCTTTACAGATCTTGGCTTAGCGTTTATAATTTATCCCGAAGCACTGGCTAATATTAAATTCATTCCACAACTTTGGTCTGTGTTGTTTTTCGTAATGCTGTTCACATTAGGGATTGGTAGCTCGGTAAGTATAATTACGAGCAGTGACAATCAAATGATGACGTGTTTTATAATTATGCCACAAAATAAACTGATACTATTAAAATCTGCGTGAGTCTGTCCGTCTGTTTGTTTGTAGCATCACCGTCTCCGGAATGGCGAGAAATTGAGTTTTGAAAGATGTACTGCCGGATGCATAATTCAGAAATACACATCAGTATCGCCACTGGGGGGGAGAGGGGTTTTAAAAATTGATTAGTGAATTCTGTTGCTTTCGTGTCGGTGAATCTTTGAAACTGCGCATATTCTTGTTTATGTTTTTATTTTGCGTTTGTGTCGCAGTTATAAATGTATGGCGTAGAAATACTGCTATCATTTTTATTAGAAAATGTTTCAGTGCTTTCATTTCATAAGTTTATTTAATCGTCAACATTTCACTTTTGCGAAACTTATTACGCAGTGATATTCGAATTAATGTTCGTGGTCTATTATCGTTCTTTATATGAAGAAAATAACTCTAATTATAATTAGTTTCGAATATTATGCATAACACCTGTGGATTGAAAGAATTCCAATGTATGATTTTTTCCACTGAGCTGAGAAGTTTTACATAAATATAGTATTTGCTTATCTCAATGCTTGCATTCTTTGATTTTGAAAACATGAGATTCAAAATATATATTGTGAATGATCCGACTATACTTATTGTTAAATTAAAAGTTACAGTATATGAATAAATTGTTGTGAATAAGATGAATTCATTCTGTTTGAAGGCCCACCAGCGGCCGAGCGGTAAAGTCGCTGAACCCTGGTAGTTCGGTCCGAGGTTCGAATCCCGCGAACGTGCCGGCTGCATGGGCGTTCTCGTGGTTTTCCCCACGTGTAACGTGTATACGAGCCAGTTTCCCTTAGAAAGCCCTCCACGAAGGCATCCATCTCCTTAGGCACATAGCCCTAGTGTGCTTTGCCATAATTAAATAAACCAAACCATTCTGTTTGATCAGTATTCTTGTGCAGGTAAAACATTTAAGAGCGCACGCTCTAAATTTGTAGGAATGCAAATTAGAAAAGTTCACTTTGAATAAAATTGGGCATTATAGAACATCTTTTTCATATAAAATGCAGTAAAAAATGGGTGAGACTTCTACTATTTACATATATAATTATGCTTATATTTAATCTAACTTCGTACTGAAAATTTTTCCTACAAATCCAGGATGTTTTAATTATTTTGTACGAAAACGTGCATGGCAAAGCAATTTCTGTTATCTTGCTTAAAGATCTTGCTAGGCAAAGGTCATGGGAAATGACACATATCTCATTGGAAGCCCACTGGACCATTCTAGAAGGCACTCCCTCGCTGGCGATACAGATGTGCACTTACGAAATATGCCTCCCGAATTCCATAACTTCTTCGCAAGCCATTTCGAACATTCTCATCCTCATTCAACTTTAATCAGCCGAGATATTAATTAAAAACTCTGAAATCGCTAATATTCGGACCCTGCAAATTGTTTTTTCCCTGAACTTTATTGCTTTGTCGACGCGCGTACGAGATGAAATTTTAAAATTGCCATTCGTCTTTTCTAAACAACGGTAGAATAAAACTTTTATGGAATAGAACTTATAAATTTTAATTATGGCCCCAGCCCATTAATATTAAAGAAAAATGTACCAATTCGAGCCAATTATTTTGTGACAAGGAATTTTTTTATCACATTTATTTTACAATAAGAAGGGCTTAAATGGACTAAAAATAATACAGTAGAAAAAGACTTGAACTTCTGTGTTCAATATTGAGTAGACGTTCTCTGCAAATAAACCTCAAAAGTACAAATGTCCGAAAACAAGTGTGGGCCGGTGTATTGTACAGTGAAATGTTACTACTTATTGCGTAGAGAGCGATGGACGTCGATTTATCGAAATAGAAGAAAGAAAATGGAATAGAAAAGTTAGAACAATAACTTATAACTACTTAACCTAGTTTCCGAAATTTTAAAACTTGAATTTTTCAGATATTTCTCTGGTTCCAACACTTTTAAAGATTTTTTTGTTTGCCCTTAATAATAGAATGAATCAATATTTATTGCGACGAAAATTGATTACAAAAGAGATTGCTCTTCAAAGGCCTCAATTTATTTTGTGTTTCAGAAATCTTCAGTTCCAAATCGTTTTTGTCTTTTTTCTCCTCGGCCTTCAAAAGTTGAGTATTAAGAAAAAAAAAAGAAAAACAAAACCTCAGTTAGATCGTTTTTTCGATAACATGCAGTTTTCCTTAATATCTTATTTAAGAATACCTCTCATTTTTCAATAAATCTGGATCTTATATGCATAAATATTACAGCTATATAGCTTTTTATAATTCATTTAAATTAGAAATAAATTTAATTCACTTCAGATTTTTTTTACGAGAACGTTCACTTATTTTTCGGAGGACTTAAGATTCTGTCATGCAATCATTATTTTATTTTACATTGGGTTGACAAGAAAGTAATTTCAGTTAAATATCTTTCATTCTGTTCCATGATCTTTTGCCATTTTGCTGGTAACTTCGGGCACTCACAGAATTTCTGGTCTTTATGGACAAAAACTCAATCAAGTGCCATTTGAGGTCATAGTTATTACTGAACTTTTTACATTTAAGAAGTTTTGTAAGCTTGGAAATAATAATAATCCGATGGTGCAGGACCGGGGCTATATGTTGAATGCGACATAACTCCCAACAACAAACTCCAATAAATTTCGCACTCATTGCTAAAATGTGGTCGCATTGCGGTGGTGGAACACGAAACCTTTGCGATTTCCCGATTCTGGCATTTTCTCATTGAATGCTTCCTCCTGTTCCATAAGTTGTTGACAGTGAACATCTGAGTTGGTCGTTTGCTTGCTTGGAAGCAGCTCAAAATACACAACATCTTTGTAAACTCACCAAATTGACGACATGATCTATTGATTTGCTGAGTGAACTAAATTTCTTTCACTTCATGCGGAAGCCAAATATTGACCATTTTAACGAACCAAGACACCTTGTATGGTTTTGAGTTATTGTGTGTGATATACACTAGTGTTCAAAACTTAAGCAACAATGCAAAATTTAATCAGATAACCATGCAATTGCAGAAAAGGGGTTCTTTCAGTAAAAAGATCATGCATATGCAAATGTCCGGAAAAAAATATCACAGGCTACGTGCGTGCGCTCCACTCGAGACTACCATAAAAGGAAGGACAAAGACGCAATTAAAGACATTCGCTGCAAGTAAAATCTTTCGTGAAATATGGCTAGAAGAAATCATCTGGTTGACGAATTTAATGAGTGGAAGAATGATCGGAAAGCTGGAGGAGGGGCGTAGTGTGACCAATGTGGCTGAAGATTTCGAAGTCAACAAAAGTGTCGTTTCGCGGGCTTGGAAAGCCTTCCAAACCATAGGTACAGCTATTAGAAAGGTTGGTGGTGGCCGCTCTAGGACAACAACTGCAGCAGATAACCGATATATCGTCCTACAGGCGAAAAGAGCCCAAAACCAGTCAGCAAGCTCCACAGCTCAGCAACTGTGTACAGCAAACGGCGACAATTGTCTTGGTTTACTGTGTCCAGACACCTTCACAAAGATAGCCTATCCGCCCGCCGTCCTGAACGATGCCTCCCTTTGAAAGTTGGCCATCGGCACCACCGTTTAGAGTGGTGCAAGGAGCGCAAAAACTAGGCATCTCATCAATGAAGTCGTGTCCTCCTTACGGATGAGAGTCGTTTTAGTGCCCCAAGCGATTCTCAACGCCTACTTATTTGGAGAGAGGTAAGGACACGGTTTAATCTCAGTAACATCACGGAAAGTGACCATTACGGTGTTCTGGAGATCTCGTCTGGGGAGGTTATTATGCTGAACGGGCGGACAGAGCTCCACGTTTTCGACAGAAGTTCTGTAACCGGAGATCTCTATTGTCAGGAAATGATCCTTCCCTATGTGCGTCTGTTCCGAGGTGCAATTGAACCAGACTTCGTTTTTATGGATGACAATGCACGGCCACACCGGACTCCTGCTGTTCAGAAGCTATTGAAAAGTGAAGATATCACTCGAATGGATTGGCCAGCGTACTCCCTTGATTTAAATCCCATAGAACATGTATGGGATGCTTTGGGCCTTGAGGCACGATTACATCCTCCAGCGAACACCCAACAACTGAAACATATGCTGATTGACGAATGGGCACTCTCACCTCAAGATCTCTTGGACAATCTGGTGCTGAGTGTGGGAAGACGGTAAGAAGCAACCATTGCAGTAAGGGGAGGACATATCCTATATTGTGCATACTATTACTTTCTTGCCATCAATAGAATCAGATGTAATGGCCATAAATTCTACTTCTTTAGTTAATCACATTTAAATCTTCGTTGAATATTCTTTTGACGACGTAGATACATAAAAATATTCTCACTGAAACCATTCATTTATATGAGTTTTAAGAAGCATTATTAGACGTAGAATTTTTTTAAGGTTTTATCTGACTACCTATCAATTAAGCATTGTGCTAATTAAGAGTTGTTATGAATATGAATACGCTTATCTAAGAATGAGACACTTCAATAAAGTAAATTCTTTAATCGTAATTTATTTACTTGCTTTATTTGACATATTAATTAAATGTGTTGCATGGTCCCCCACGGACTATTTAATTGACGTAGGTCATAGGACTATTATCTGACTATTTAATTGACAAATTGAGAGTTACAGTGAGCGCGCTTAACCCTGATCGCGTTTATCCACCGCTACTTTGATTACATTAACAGAATAATAACATTGAGCGATGACGAAAAATATTCTTCGAAATAATCCTAATTTAATGGCAACGAATTTAATTTTATTTTTCATATCGAAACGGGCAAACCGATAACAATATCCGAATGATAACATTGATCGTGAATACATTAAGCGGCGCTTGCTGCAAATATAACTGAATGAAGTCTTTAGAATAATTATCGATTTTGGACATATGTCATTTAGTGTATAATATGACAGCATGTGTCATATTATACACTAAAATGTTTAAATGGATTTGAATTTTATTTTACTGAAAATTAATTTTTCCTTAAAAGCCTCCAAATATATATGCATTTTTAATGTTGCTTTATTAAAAACGAATATTAACTCCACAAATTTCTTAGTTTAGCGCTGCAATTTCACTGTAATGAAGATTTTTAATTTGATTTCCAATTTAATCACTTAATTAGTACTATATAAGGGACCGGTTCTTGAACGATTAAAAAACGTTAATGAACGATATATTATTTAAACACTTATATGAATCGTCACGTTCAGTTATATAAATATTTTCCACTTTTCAAAGTATCAATACATGATTTAAAAAATCCAACTTTTCTAGCAACTGTTTAATTTTTAAATGAAAAGCTAGATTATTTTATGTGTTTTAGAAACGGATTAAAAATATTAATTTTGACTTCATGTTTACATTTTTAATTGCTGTTTGTTCTAAAGTTCCCCTAATTCATTAAAACCACAAAGCAGATACAGTGGAACCTCGAGATACGAGCACTTCTATATACGAGAAATTCGAGATACCAGAGTATGAGCGATAAATTTGTCTCTAAATACGAGTATTGACTCGAGTGGGAGTGATAGCCACTGGCCAGGTTACCGACCTAAGGTTTAACCAAGCGGATTTTGTGCCTGGTCAGTGGGATGGAAGACTGTCAGAGCATTTGTTTTTTCGTTTTCTGAGCTTACAGAGTCACAATTTCTAGTGATGCAGGTCATCTGAGTTACATAGGATGTTGGTTACATAAGATATTTAAATTAGCTAAATTACGATGATATCTTGTTTCGTGATGTTACATTGGACATAATTGCAGTTTTTCTTGAAAGTGAAATTGTAGTTATTCTTACTATGAAAGGCGAAATGTACTTTATGTTACATTTCGCGTTTCATAGTAGTATCTTAGGTTTCATTTACATTACACTCTATATTTTTCTTTCGACACATGTGTTATGTTAAGATGTAGTACATTACACCCTACATTATATTGTATATATGGAATTACTGGGGATTATTATATTAGAGTACATACATTATGTCAGAATGCAAAACATTAAATCATACATTATATTATTCAATACACTATGTTTGGAATTACGTTGAATACATTGCATAATATATAATACATTTTACGTTACTACGCTCGCTTTTCACATACGTGTCTTTGACGTATGACACTTTCACATACGTGTCTTTGACAAAGAGCGCCTTACTGGAATACATAGCACATTACTGCCACTTAGTATACTGTACACTACATACATGTTACTAGTTACTTAGTACTTTATATAATACTGGGATACATTACTGGATTACAGTTACATTAGTAGATTACAGTTACGTTACTGGATTACTTTATATAATACTGGAATACATTACGGGATTACATTATTGGGTTACATAGTATACATTACATAGTAAGAAATGCGTTATACTTTATTGTTTTCGCTTTTCATAGTTCTGTCGTGATTTCCCTTTCAATACATGTGCTTTTTAGATACAGTGCACTATAACGAGCAATGAGCTAGGCTGTTGGTATGCGTGGCGCCATTTCTCAAGCCGGCTCTACTCGGGGGATCCGCTTGTCAGATCCCTCGGTGTGTCTTTGATCCACGTGTCTGTGCGTTTCTGAGTCAATTGTATTCATTTAATGTGAAAGTAATTATTTCACGATGCCTCCCAAGAAGATTCTTGCCTCAGATAGTGCTTCAAAGAAAATGAAGGAGCAATGGCCGTTAAAATTAAGAAAGAAATCACAGATAAACATAAGGGTGACGGAATTGGCGAAAACTTAAGGCCTTCAAGATTTCGACATCGAC
This sequence comes from Stegodyphus dumicola, assembly GCF_044657685.1. Taxonomy (NCBI): domain Eukaryota; kingdom Metazoa; phylum Arthropoda; class Arachnida; order Araneae; family Eresidae; genus Stegodyphus; species Stegodyphus dumicola. The sequence goes on from NC_140770.1 coordinate 159,483,104, forward strand.
AATCTTCACTATTCTGAAGAAGAAGGAAGAAATTAAGAAACTTTATGTAGGCAAAGAAGTTACCGTCACTTCCAGGCACCGTCCAAAACGTTTAGAAGCTCTTGAGAAGCTGTTGTTGGTGTGGATTAACGAGAAGTTAGGGTCGTGTCGGAAGCTATCATTTGTCAGATGGTATCATAAAGATAAACTCTGGTTATATTATTTTGGTTTATTTATTTATTATTTATTGGAAAAATTGATTTTTATGCTGATATTTTTGGAGGTGCGGAACGGATTAACTGGATTTCCATTATTTTCAATGGGGAAGTTTGTTTCCAGATACTAGAAATTCGCTATATGAGCTCAATGCTTAAACGGATTAAACTCTTTATCTTGAGGTTCCCTTGTATGTTAAATTGTATGATACAAAACCGTTCTTATGTATTATCCCGCTCACAGTGAAAGTTGGCTGTCATCTAACCGTGAAAGTTGAACAAAATTCACCTAAAGTTGCACCAGTCGTTCTTCGGTTCTTCCGCACATCTGTTTGTATTTTTTAGAATGAAATATTCGTCAGTCAGTCTGTATATTCAATCAAATAGCCATTGCTACGAAACGTAATCGACACGCTTTGGTTTTGCGCCTTTTGAAAAGAATTTTCGCGATTTCTACTATTTTATTAGATCCTTCGATTTTACCGGAAGCTCTATGAAAACGAACGTCACGTAGATGATTATTGCTGCTTTTTTGGCCATATCCAACTGTTCTTTTTTCACATTTAAAAGGTTTTAATTCTCTCGACCAATTATACATGTATCAGAGTGCAGTCATAAATGTGATTCTGCAGCTCTTCAATCACAGTGTTTCAAAATACAACGAAAATTTGCAGCAGTATCTGTTAATTTAGTTATGTCCCATTTCGGCTTTCCAGATGAAACTTTTTTGAAAATAGTGCCATTTCATTCTCTTTTGATGGGGTGGGTAAAAACGCATTTCAGCCTTCTTATTCAGGGTCACCTCAAACTCAATCAAGGTTACATCAAACGAAAGCAGGGATGTTATGAGCAAGTTGTGACTTCACGTTTATTTATGACTGGCGTTAAATGGCGTTGCTTGGCGACTGTTTCTCCACAGAAGGGATAATACCTAAATAACAACAAATCAAATGTGCTAATAGAGCAAGCGACGTTGTTATATCTTAATTATTTCGTGCTCAGAAAATCTTTACCTGTAAAATACAATTATGCATTTAGATAAGAAATAATTAATTGTCTTTGAAAACGTTTTTCTGTTTGGGTCTTTGGTATATTTTCCACGCTTTGTGTTTCTTCTTAACTGGGAAATTTAGTGTTGTTTTCATTGATTACATTTTGCTTCTCATTTTATTTTCTATAATTTCGTTGCATTTTACTTTGCATAAAGTTTATAACGGAAATTCTCTCTCTTTCATTCCATAAACGAACATATCCATAACGAATTAGGAATGAAACATAACAAATGACGAAATAGGTTTTGAAATTTCTGTAACAATAACTGTAATAATAACAATGTAAACAGATGTCTAAGCTCACAGAAAAACTTAAAAGAAGTCTTGAAATTTGATTACTGATTTCAAATTTAAGTTTTAAATCAATTATCAACCGTATGTTTTGAAAGAATTTTCACTTTTTAATTTCAGTGGTTCAAAATTTTATGAAGTTGCTAAAAATGTTTCAATTCAAGTATCTCATGCTTTGTTTCTATCTTTTATTCATTGCATAATATATTTTTTGAAGATATTAAAAAATCTTTGCAGTCTCGTTTCTCATTTTCATTAAGGGATAGTTTAAATTTAATACTTTTTAACAGTTTAAATTCTTGCTCAGTTTTTGTTCTTAATAAAATAATTTTCTTTCACCTTTAGATGTCCCAGCTTGAGACTGTTTTAACTGTAATTAAAGATAAATTTCCAGCTGTACGTGATTTTAAATGGATGCTGTCCCTTGGAACTTGCACACTTTTCTTCCTTCTAGGCTTACCACTAACGACAAATGTAAGTACCACTACAAAGTACATTTTCCTGATAACTCTGTGTCTTAATATTCTTATTAATGATCTCAGGTTAATATCATCATATTCGCAATTTTGTTATTACTAAAATAATTCTGAAATTTATTGTAGGCCTCATAGACTATATTTATAGTAGAAAATTGTTTCTAGGTTTGAATGGTATACACGTGCGGGCAAAAATAACAAAATTTGCCCACATGTCGAATTTTTGAAAATCTAATGGACAGGTTTTTAATAAAATTAGGTATGAATATACATTTGTAACAGAAAACGAGATGTGCGATTCAAAAATCATTTTAGGGACGTCTGATTACCAGTAAAGTTCTTGGAAGAGTGATGTCCAAACTCAACACTGTGATATCGAAATGAAAATGAGTCTAATATGGGGTACGATCGCCTCTGTCTCTCACTGCTAGACAGGTCACGCAGCGTGATGGCATACTAGACAGGAGACAGTTGAGGAATCCCTTTGACAGTCGATCCCATTCCTGCATCAAGACAGTTTTCAACTCCGGGATGAGACTGGATTTTCAATTCCGCCACAATCTTCCAAATTTCTAACTTTGGAAGATGATGGCAAGATGAAACTGCCATCCGAAGAGTGTCCTGGACATGGTATATAGAGTTAATGTCAAGCGATCTAGCTGGTCAATACATGCGGTGAATATCCTCACTTTCCAAGTAATCGTAGACCAGCTAGCTCTATGCAGGACAAGAGCTGTTGTCCGTTAACTGGAATACAGGAATAAGTGCGCTCCTGAAAGGTCTCTAAGATTTCCTCTGTGCGCTTCATCGCAATCAGGAAGATTTTGTAAAATACATGCAGAGGTGTGCGACCATCAAGCATAACGCCTGCCCAGACCAGTACACCTCCACAAGCGTAACGATCCTTTTCCATGATGAGGGAGAAATGACTTCCAGAGACTCTCTCCAGATAGAGGCAAGACGAGCATCAGCGTCCAGGATGATTCTTGCCTCATCTGTAACATCCACAGTGCTCGATTGCAAACTTTGTCCAAGGCGTATGTTGTTTTCACAATGCTAAACGTCATTTCCTGTGTGCTACATTGAGCGAGATGCAAACATGGTAGCACACAGCTCACGAGGGAGCTGTAAGCGTCTGGCAATCCTATGTCGCGGAGCTGAAAGTGTACCAAATAACGATCCTCATTCGTTGTTGTAGATCTTGGTCGACTTGTCCAAGTTTTCTCGTTGTGGATTTATTGTTCTGGAAGTGTCTCCATAAACTGCAGACGAAACTGGGCGTTAGCTCTGTAGCCACATGCGTTTACAATTGCTGTACCTCCAATCTGCCGACAATTCTTCATCTCATTGCTTCATCCATTCGTTCGTAGCATACTCATTTTACCTGATACCTTATGAAATTTATCCAACTCTTGGGAAAAATACGGCGAATGTCGTGAAGGGAGAGAGAGAGAGTGAGAGATTATGGCGCAAAACCAAAGATGATTATAGTGCGCCAAACACGAGATGGGGTGAGTACAATTGATGAAATTAAAATACAATAAATAAAATCAAGTAGACAAATGTATCAAATCCAGAGGATGAAGTCATATAAGAACAAGTTAAAACCACACATTTAAAATTCAAGATACAATCTTTAAAACAAATTACATTAGGTGATAAAAGCCAGTCTCTTTTAAATGATAAAATAAATTACAATTGACCTCTCTTCCGATTAAACGGTCGAGAGGTAAGTCACAGCTATTAAAATATTACTGGCGAAGACTATTAAAACATGGACACTCAATTAAAATATGACGAACAGATAAACAAACATTACAATTAAAACACACAGGCTCATTTTCAGCTTTGAGAAGATAGTTATGTGTCACTCTAGTGTGGCCAATTCTGAGGCGAGTTAAAAGAACTTCCTCCTTACGATTTCCAGCAAAATCCCAATGCTCAATTCTAGACTTGATATTTATTAATTTGTTGTGATGCTGAATATCCCAAATTTGCTGCCATTTTTTTTCGGACCTTTCCCTTGATGAAACAGCAGACATCTCTAAAAGGGATAAGGCGACTGGACAGTTCAACAGCAGATTTTGCTGCGATATCTGCAAGCTCATTTCCCTTTATTCCAGCATGTCCAGGAGCCCAGCAGTACAGGACTTCATATCATCGAATCGTTAAGCTAATATGAATTTTCAGAACATCCATTACCACAGGATTCTGAGTGTTTGGGAAAAGCTTCCAAAGATTTAAGAGCACTATACGAGTCTGTATAAACTATGAACTTTTTGTGGCAGAGCTTTGAGATGTACCAAAGACCATAATATATTGCAGTTAGTTCAGATGTTAGGACTGAGAAAGCATGGTGCAGGCATCTGCCCTCTATGTAATTTTCAAATACAAAAGCCATCCCGACATGAGCATTTGACTTTGATCCATCTGTGTAAATCGGATAATAACTGCTATATTTCTGCCTGTGCTCAGCAAAGAGTTGTCTGTAAACGATCTCGTTAGTGCTTGCCTCCACGTGCTGTTTGAAAACATCAAGAAGCTGAATCCGTGAATTTTCCCAAGGTGGGATTTCAAAGTTCTGTACTGCTTGGGGGCGCATATCAGAGAGGGAATGTTCCTCAATGATAGGGCGAAGTCTTAAAGAAAAGGTAGGAACACAGGATGGACGTGTTTCAAATAAAGTGTTACATACATTATCAAGTAAGCACAGCTTATTGGGATGTTCAGGTTGTGATAGAATATTAAAATATTGCAAAAGGGACAATTGCTCACGCCTCAGATAAAGTGATGGTTCGTTAGAGTCAACATACAGGCTCTGGACAGGAGAAGTCCTGAAAGCTCCTGAACAAATCCGCAGAGCTTGATGGTGAAAAGGATCGAGTTTTAACAAAACTGATGACCGAGCGGATCCATAAACAACTGAGCCATAGTCCAGTCTAGAGCGAACAAGGGCTCTGTAAATGCGAAGCATAGAGGAACGTTCTGCACCCCAGGATGTGTTCGCCAACACTTTTAAAATATTTAATGTTTTTAAACACTTCTTTCTAAGGTTTAAAACATGAGGAAGGAAAGTCGATTTCTGGTCGAACGTCACTTCTAAAAATTTTACTTCGGGCGCAACTGGAATAATTGTACCATTTAGATATAACTCAGGTTCAGAATGGAGAACTCGCTTCCTACAAAGGTGCACGCACACAGTTTTTTGTTTAGAAAAAGTAAATCCCTGTTTGTTTGAACATTCCTGGATCTTATTCAGAGCCATCTGCAGTTGCCTCTCTACATATCTCATGTCTGCCCCTCAACAGCTAATCTGCAGATCATCAACATATAGAGATCCCAAGATGGTTGGAGGAAGTTCTTTTAATACAGAGTTTATTTTTAAACTAAACAGGTTTACACTAAGCACACAGCCTTGAGGCACACCCTCTTCCTGTTCAAAAACATACATCTGACAAAACAGAGCCAATTCTTACTTGAAAAGTTCTAGCGTTCAGGAAATTCTGAATGAAAATTGGTAGGTTGCCGCGCAAGCCACTCTCGTGAAGATCGCGAAGTATACCGTATCTCCATGCCTTATCATAAGCTTTCTCTATATCGAAGAAAATTGAGACAAGGTGATTTCTTCTTACAAAAGCTTTTCGAATGGATGTCCCTAAGAGGAGCATGTTATCTACGGTTGTTCTCCCTTTTCGAAAACCACTTTGATAAGGTGATATAATATTATTCTTTTCCGAGAAGTAGACTAGGCGGCTGTTTACCATCTTTTCAAACAGTTTGCATACGCAACTGGTAAGGGCAATTGGCCGATAGTTGGCAGGATTCCTTGGATCTTTCCCTAACTTAGCAATAGGAATGACAAAAGCTCTCCTCCATGCACTGGTAAAAATACGCTCCTTCCACACTCTATTGTAAAGAGTGAGAAGGGCAGTCAGTGACTTATAGGACAGATGCTTTAGCATTTCGTAATTTATGCCATCAAAACCCGGAGAAGACTTATGTGTCTGCAATAAAGCTCTCTTTAATTCCAGCAGAGTAAATGCTCTATTGTAAGGCTCAGATTTGGTAGAGTTGAATGCGATGGGATTTATTTCAGAGTGCTGCTTGATAGAGAGAAATGCAGGTGAATAGTTTCTGCTGGAAGAAACGGCAGCAAATGTCTCACCAATAGTATTTGCAATTTCTTCTATGGAGCTATTCACTCGGCCATCTTTTTCCAAAAAGGAAAGTGAGTGGTCTTTATATATTCCGCATGCTTTTCGAACTCTTTCCCAAACCCGCTTACTAGGCATAGAGGATGTTATTGACGACACATATGAAATCCAAGAATTCCTTTGGCTCTGCCTTCTTACTTTTCGTGCATTTGCTTTGGCTCTTTTAAAGGCTATGAGGTTTCGCAGAGTAGGATATCTACGAAAAATACCCCATGCTTTTTTCTGTTTTTTCAGTGCTTCATAACAGTCGCGATTCCACCACGGTTTCGAATATTTTAGTATTTTTCCTGATGTTATAGGAATCGAAAGCATAGCTGCCTGAATAATAGTATTAGTAACAGCTTCAACAGCGTCATCGATATGCACATCTTCTACCATTTCCTCTGTGAGCTCTGCGGAGGAAGAGAAGAGTTCCCAGTCTGCCCTGTCCAGTATAAACCGAGGGAGTCTCGACATGGGGTTTGCTCCTCTTCGTGCAAGAGATACAAAAATGGGATAATGATCGCTGTTGTACAGGTCATTTCCGACACTAAAAGTGCAAAATGGCAACAGAGATGGTGAACAGATGGCAAGGTCGAGAGCGTGGAATGTCCTTGAAGGCTCATGGAAGTACGTATCCTGCCCATTATTTAGGAGACAAAGGCTATGATCGTCGATCATTTGCTCAATTTGTCTTCCTCGGCAATTTGTATCTTTACTACCCCAGAGTGGACTATGGCCGTTAAAATCTCCTATTACGATAAAAGGCTCAGGCAGCTGCTCTATTAGATTATTTAAATCCTGCTGATAAATGTGCTCATTTGGAGGCAAATACAAAGAAACAAATGAAACAACAATATGAAGATTTATTTGAGTAGCGACAACTTAGAGGGATGTCGTCAAAGAAAGTACATTTGAGGGATAATCCAGTGAGGAGAGGAGACCTACACCTCCACTGGCACGCTCACCTGCAAGGTTATCCTTTATGACGATAGAAAACCTCCGAAGTTTTGCATGTTGTTCTGGTTTCAGATTTGTTTCCTGTATAGCTAAGCACACAGGATGATACGCATTTATTATAGATTTCATGTCAAGCAAATTTCGGTGGAAACCGCGACAGTTCCATGACATGAGGGTGGCCATTATGAATGGTTTTTGTTCTTTCTGTGCTCTTGTTTGGTTTTTCGTGGAAGTAGATGCTTGGGAACTTCCAGACCCTCGTCTACTTCCATAATGTCTGAATCCGCAGATTCAGACACCATTCCATCAAGAGAGCTATTGCTGGAACTTTGCTTTTTATTTGATACTTTTTGTGTGGTAGTTTTGGGTTTGCTTTGAATTACTATTTCTTTATTTTATACTGTATGGGTTGGGTTTTCTTTCTTCCTGTTGTTTGTAGTCTGTTGAGTTTTGTTTGGTGGAGTCTGCATACTAACTGAAGTTTGGGTGGCAACTGTACGAGATCTTTTAAGAGCATTGGCATAAGATGTATTTGGTCTTAGCTGTGCGCTTTGGACTAATCTTCTGGCTTCGGCGTATGAGATGTTCCTCGTAACCTTTGCAGTCTGCACTTATTTTTCCAATTTCCATTTTGGGCACAGGCGTGAAAATGCTGGGTGCTCACCCTTGCAATTTATACAATGAGACGCAGCGGTACAATTTTCAGAATCGTGGCCAATCTGTGAGCATCGGGCGCATGTGAGGCTACCACGACAAGACGTCTTAGAATGGCCGAAACGCTGGCATTGGAAGCATCGCATAGGGTTTGGAATATAAGGTCTTACAGGAAGATTTAGATATCCGGCCTTAATATTCTTAGGCAGATCAGGCGTGTTGAAGGTCAGGATCACGTGTTTCGTGTCAATCAACTGGCATTCCTTTCGCATCTTGATCCGCCTAGCACCACAGACATTTTGGTCAGCTAACTCCGAGACGAACTCTTCTTCTGAGACACACAGAAGGTCGATCTCCGAGATTACACCCCTACAATAATTAAGTGTTTTGTGCGCTGACACAGTTATAGATATTTCTCCAAGTTTGGTTTGTCGGGATAGAGAAGCAGACTGGGTGGCCGATATGGTATCAATAAGCAGGTCTCCTGATCGGAGTCGCTTTATGTTCCTTGGCTCACCTATACATGAATGTATATATTTGCTTACGAGAAAAGGAGACATCTTTTGCAGTTCACCAGAAGGACTAGAGACAACGAGGAAGCGAGGATTTTCAGTGTTTTCTTTGGCATTTGTATTGGTACGGATCTTCTTGTTAATGGATTTGTCAATAATCTCAGTATCTTTGGTATTTGCTTCAATACGGATCTTCTTGTTAATAGATTTGTCAACAATTTCAATTTCTTGGTTCGTTTCATTTGACTCGGGTTTTTTAAGTATAAATAAAGAAGCCATGATTGAAAGAGAAAAAATTCGGGTCCGACGGCCCCGCCCACCACGGAGCCCAACAAGGGAACACAGATTCCTGTATTAGGGCTAGCCGGACCTATACGCAAACTGAAGCCCCACAGTCGGCTTTTCCGAAAGCAGGTACTCCCAAGAGATTGACCCCAAGCCACTGACACAAGGACTAGTGACCAGCCGATTGACACCCGTGAGGACGACTAAGGTGCCTCCCGTTTAGCTGAAGCAGAGGCCAAAGCAGTGTGTTGGGGACAGTACCTCGCCCCTCAACTACCAGGACCCTCCTTTCCAGCGACACGGGTCTCCACGCACGGCAAACACGTGGGCAGTTTTCTCGCCAATCGAAAACTAGAGACAAAAGCTGCTCCAGTCTCTCGTGACGAGCCCCAAACTCCGTAGAGAGAAACCACGAGGGAGAAGGGAAGGGAAAAGTTCCAGCCAAGAAGAGAAGGAAAAGAGGATAGATCACTGGGGCTCCAGGATCGTGACACCCGTCTCACCAAGAAGATGATCCCCTGAAGGGCTAGGGTACCTCGGGATTGCCACACCCGTACTCACAAAAGTGAGCCCCTGAGGGCGAATGTCGTGAAGGAACACACAAATCGCCGTACATGTACTCTTAAGTATCCGAATCTGAAAATTTGCATAATTTTTCGGCGATATAATTAGTATCTTTGGTTCAATTCGTTTCGTAAAAATAGGCATAATTTGCTGATTCTCTAAATTTTGCGCACGAGTGTGTATTACTTCCTGAGCTCCTAAATTTTAAATTGGAGTATTTTCAAGATCCTTCCGTTTTATTCACTCTTACCTAAATTATTATCTAACAATGTTCCAAAATGTAGAAGATGTTTCCCAGTATCGGATGGGGATGATTTGATCGGCGCTGCCAATTTGCATAACTAAGCTTGTTTCATTTTAAGCAGTTCAATGTTAGCACTCAGGCAGTTTCCTTTTAGATATTTTCAGCAAAACTCTGTATTTTTGCAGAAATTTTGCCTTAGTTTATAGTTAATTAGTTTCTTCTATGAATTCCACAAGCACTTATTTTAAAATCAAGTTTAAGGCCCAAAATGTCCGAATTTGCTTATAATAACCGTTTTAATTAGAAGTACAACTAAATGAACGCATACAATAATGGCGACGTTGCTTAACTGAAGCATTGCTATGAATACGTTTTCTTGGAGAATAGTTAATGCGCATGGTTATCAACGTTCGGTACATTCTGAAAATTTGGCGACTGGTACTAATGGGATTGCGTTAATACGTAAGTACCGTAATATGTTTCTGTTAATCATAACACAGGTTTTATTTCTTTTTTCTTTTTTTTCCTAAATGCCTTCGGGACCACAGCGATTTTCAGTTAATCATGAATGTTCAAGATTATGTTCCTTAACTGAGATTTGATTGTTCTTCGTGTCGAATAAATTATCTACTCGCTGCCAAAGTTTCTAATAAAACTCAGTTTTATGGAATCAAATTATTTCAATGCCTCTAATTTTTGTACTCAATACATATTCTGTCTTCGCCCATGTCAAATACTACACCAAATTACAGATTATTTCCTTTTGGGGGACCGGAATATATTTAAAATATTTTTCTTGGAAGTTACATTTAATGATTTTTTTATTATTATTTTGCAGGTAGGTCAGCATATCTTGGTGTTATTAAATAATTACGGTGTTAGTGCCGCAGTCTATTTCTACGCAACTCTGGAAATTATAGGCATTATGTGGATTTATGGTAAGAAAAATAAATGAACGATTGAAATTTTATGTAAGTTATGGTCTTTATGGTGTAATAAGAAAATAAATCAAATATGCATGGTAAGACTATTTAAAATTTAAGCAACCGATTTTACCAAAATTATGAAATCTAACATATTGTTTCAAAATGATCAGCTGCGGTGAGAGAGCTTCCTCGGAAAGCGGAGTTAGGGTTGCCGGAAAATGACAAGGAAAGAACAGGGTTTCCCGTATTCGGCTCAAAATCGTCCATTGGGCGATATTTGGTGACAAAATTAGTGATATTGCGCTGACGTAGCGAGAAAATTCTCTAATACATTTTTAACTGTTTTCTAGAGAATGTTCTCAAAGGTAGGTTAAAGCTATATATACCCTGCCTGTCTTGGGAGACAGTAGTGTATTGAGTTCAGAGATTACTTTGAGATCGATCGGCCGAATCGGGAGCTGTATTTTATTGCTTTACCGTGAAGCTGTTTTCACCGTTACAGCCTGAGAGCCTGAAGGCTGTGCTGCTGATTGTTTCAGCGTGTTTGTCGTAGTTTTTCGATGACTGCAAGCGTGTCTTTGGATCTGTCCTATGTAATACTGGCGAATAATTTGTGCTACGATTTTTCATGAAGTGTTATGATGAATTAATCCAAATCCGCGAAGCTGTAGAATGAAACAATATTACACGGTTACCCAGCCCTTACATTTCTGTAAAAATTTAAGCCGATGTGTTCAGGCCTCGTACACAAGTGGAACAGAGAAGCGTTCGCATTTGTACGTAATTAAAAACGAAATTTTTGTTTAAAAAAGGGTTAACGTGAATGGCAAGCGTTGAATGATGATTGACAATGAATTCGAAATAAGCAATGTTTCTCAATGCTCATAATTTTTCATTGAATGATGAGCATTCATACTCAGACTTCTTGTGTTCCAATTTTTACAATGAATAGAAAATTTTTTCGAAATGCAAGTATAGACACAGGAGGAATGTGTAAAAATTTAGATTTCGTAATTGTTATAAAATTGATATCTCTAAATTTAAAAACGCCAAATTAGGAAATTTTGCGCCATTTAAAAAATGTTTGTTATTAGAAGTATGTACGAGTACCTACGATTAACGTTACCAATACATAGGTCGGATACAATATATATTAGTGGACAATATATATAGATCGGATATATACATTCAGGGACACATAGATATATGTAAGATAAAAAATATGAAAAGCAAACTTTAATTGGCTATAACCTCTTTTATTATTCATTTAATTTGTGGACGCATCTCTCTCAGTCTTAAAAATAGTGCTATCAATCTAAACTGCGTCATTCAAATTAATCATGCGATCTTACGTAACCCATAAAGCAGCCCAATCAAAATAATTGTAAGCCAATACCTTTGACTCCCGCCCTTCTTCCTTTGCATTACTATTGCGTCACACTCTCTCTTCTGGCGTACGCTTTCGTACTGCTAAGACGCCGCAGCAATTTTCTATCGCTATAGTATCAAAATTGTAAATTTTTCTGGAAATGGCACGATTGGAGTGTCTAGTGAATTGTGGCCACCAATCTGAATTTGAATAAAAAAATCTGATGTGTACACCACATGACTTCCTTGTACGCAATATTAAATTATACGCATTTTTTCTTGCATTTCATTTAAACTTATTGGATTGAATTAAATCTACTTCGACGACAGCGCATAAACCACAATAGAATAAATGCATTCTTTAAAATTTACTCTAGTATTTGTTTACCATAGCGACACTCTGGCGCTAGATTCACTTAACAGTATTATATTTCGTTCATATTATAACTCATAATGCACAAAATTGATATCATTTAAAGAATTATCTAATCGTTGCCATATGTTCTATTCAAATACTACAATAAAGCTAGAACGATGTATAAAAGAAATTAAGCAAACAAAACAAAAAAGAAACAGTTTTTCACAGACGATTGAGTATTTCTCATTCAATTAATTCAGTTCTCACTTCGCGAGAAGGCAAAAATACATAAAAACTCAAAATATCTATATTAAAAATTACGAAGTAAATCTCAAACGCTTATTTCCTCGAAAAAATTCCAGAAAGGATTAAGCATGATTTAAATAATAAATGAAGGCGTTATCTTTGTTGTTGCGAAGCTACGTTTCTCTAGATTGGCAAAAAATCCACTAGTCTGCTGTTTGAAATGTAAACAAACAATGGCCGCCATCAAGAAAAGGATTAGGCTTAGCGGCACTTAAACAACTTTAAAATTGTTGATAATTCTAAAAATATTGCATAGAGATTTACTAAAGGCATAAAAACCTTAACGGGAAGATAAACACAACATAATTCAATCATTTTTCAAGCAAAAAATGTACAATTTACAAACATATAAGAGTAAAGAAACTGAGATCACTGAGCCGGGTAACAGAGTGGATATATATATAAATATATTTATATACGTTTGGTGCGGCCGATTGCAACCAAAATACGAGGTGCACATCTACATGTTATAGTATTCCTATATACAAAATTTCAACGTTCTGAGTCTACTCGTTTTTGATTTATGCGAGATACGTACGCACGTACGTACATACGTTCGTACAGACGCCACGAAAAAAGCAGTTTATAATTTTTTTGGAGGAAAAGAGTCTTTTATTCTGTCCTTACGTACAGATATCACGCAAAAACATCGTTAAATTTCATTCGATAGCTGTCAAACTGGATATTTTCGTTGAAATATGCTGCCTGAAACTTTTCGCAATTACAATACTTCCGTTTTACTTCGTACAAGGAAGTAAAAAGGAATTTAATCTGGCTCGACTGCTTATTCTTCAAAATGGGTGGACGCTCTAAGCATCTACGCTAAACAATATTGCTACGTTTTTACATCTCAGTGTTCTTACATTCAATGCTTCCAAAATTGCGCTAATATTTTTATATGTGTGTGTGTATTGATAGAAAGAGAATATATAAATGAAATATTATCTTCTCGGGAAAGTGAAGTATAATTTATATAACAAATGGGTACTATAGTTGAAATTAAAATTTGCAATTTTTAATTAGTTAAACTGGAAGTGATAATTAAAAAAATTAATAAAAAGTAAGTTTAATCAATTAAAACAAGAGAATCAATGCTGAATCCACAGAAAGATCCCCACATTTCAAAGGGAATTGGAATCTCTCTATATAATCACTAACAATTCATGAAAATCACGTTGAATCTTTTCCCGTTTCTGAACAAAACCTCTACTCCAATTTAAAATTTTCTAATTAATTTAATAGAATCTGAATTTAAATTTGAATTAAGTTCAGAAAATGTGAAAAATTCTTGACGCGATAATAGACGATTAATTACAGTTAATTTCAAAAATAAAAAAAAATTAAGTTAGTATTCATACAGAAAAATACTTAAACTGAAAAACATAACAGCGAATCATTTATTGGCCCATCTTCCTTCTCCCATGAATCAAGCTTTGAAGAATGCATAGCATCACAAGCGCATTATTATCGGAGATTTTATTATATTAAAACCCAACAAATTAAATGATTCAAGAAATTAGGCACAAAATTCAGAATTAAATACAATCCTAAAAAGAATATTCCTCTTAAAAAGGTAAAACACAACCTTGACCAATATATTATTACCACCAGCTACAAATACAACTACGCACTCAACTTCTTTGAAGAACGGACACATCATGTTATATTAAAAATCATATTAATAAATTTCAATCCAATAATATTAATAGCATGAATTTTAACAGCAAGGAACTTATGTGTTGAAGAGATTAAACTGCTATTAGTTGCCCACTCGGTAAAATGGGTAGCCACTCCAAATGCCGTACCAACGAGGTGGTGTTCGAATCCTGGAAAAGGTATGAGTGTTTGTAAATGTATAGCCGCTGTACAACAATGGTCATCCAAAATACCCGGCAAGCCAAACATCCTCTCGAGGGGTTTGGTTGAGGGAAGGAGTAATTGAAGACTGTAGGAGTGCCCGCAGCGGTGTTCACCCTCAAAATTGGATTTGGATTGGATTATTCAATTATGGCACGCAAGCACACGAGGGCTATCTACCTAAAGGGAAGGATGCCTTCGGGGGGGATTTTCTAAGAGAAACTGGCTCGTATACACGTTACACATGAAAAAAACCACGAAAACTCCCACGCAGCCAGCCCGTTAGGAAGATTTGAACCTTGAACCGAACTACCAATGTTCACCGTCTTTACCGCTCGGCTGTAGACGGCCCTCAAAAATGAGCCAGAAGCTTAATAGTTAGCTAGGTCCAGCAATACTTCAATCCCCTGTGGTACTACAAAGGTGCTGGCCTCGCTTCTGTGAGATCCGTGAATGTTTTATCAACCAATATCTTCCTTATGTTTGTGAAAAAATAATCACTCAAGGATGCTTTCGTACTTGTTGCTATAATAAGTAATTTGAACGGCCAAATAAAAGTTGATTGTGAATATTTTATTACCTTATAGCAGATTATCTTGCTTTGTAAATGTTAAAAGTAAGAAAAAGGAAATGTGTATCTCAAGGCAAATTTACTTTTATTTTTAGGAATTCGAAATTTTTTAGTGGATGTAAAATTCATGACAGGTACTACCCCTGGTATCTTTTGGAAAATCACGTGGGCTTTTACAGCTCCATTAGCTCTTATAGTAAGTTATGTTTTGCAAATTACTATAATTAACAAAATTATATTTATAATCTTAAACAGACATAATAAAATCATAGATTTTTTAATCCTGAGAATGCGGCATTTTTCTCCATGATAACAATATTTGAAGAAAACTCTAAAAAGCGAATAGAAAAAATTATGTCTTTAAGTCAGAACTTAAACGTTTACAGCATGTTTATATTCAGAGTAAGCTATTTTTCATTGTATGCCAGTAAATGTATAATACACGTGCATCTAAGTTAATATATTCTCCTTAAAATTATCTCCGTACACAGACAGGATGATCATTTGTCTTTAAAACGAAACGGCACTCAATCAGTAAACAGCAGCGTGATGCATTCAGGATAGCTGTGGATTGGCACTATTGAAACGAGGTTTTCGAAGTTTAGATGTTAACCAAATTACATGCAAAGGGCCCTGTAGTCGTAAATTTGCTTCTCTGAGGTATCTGGAAGTCGTTCTGACACACCTAGTTTAGTTAATAAGTGGTATTATTCCCTATCCATCACTATCCACTGAACTGCATGACCGAATAGGCATGTTTTGTTAGTTTACTCTAGTTATGCGGGTCTAATGGATTGGGTCATCCTGGAATGAGTACGTGCCTAGCACAAAGGTTACTGTACGAAAAGATTTATTCTTGTATCACATCACTGACTCTTAATCTACTTCGAAGCAACTTCTTTTCTACTTTCTTTGTGCCTTCGTTTCTCCCACTTCTGTAAGTAAACGAGGACATCGTTGAAAAATGTCTAATCTTGTTCGTCTACTAACCTTGCCTAGAACATGGTTCTTATTAACTACCCTCCTGATCTGTTTGGAGCTTGATAGCAGATCGTCTAACAGCCCTGTACAAACCCAATTAGTTCATTGTGGTTCTGTTTTCTTCTTATAATATATTTAAATTATTCAATTGTACAGAAGACCGAGATCTGATCACCTTAGGATGTGCATGATAGGCTGCTGAAGATTGTGGAGTTGATGCTGTCGCGTGGAATAAATACGACTTTTAAATCGGAAGGGTTCCGATGCGGTCACTCTTGTCTCCAACAGAAGTTCTGATCGAAGGCCAGTAAATGGGAACAATACGTGAAGATTTATTATGATGGTTTGGTGTTCCTCTTACTTTTAAGTGTACCTGATCTATCTGGAGACGATCGTCCATGTGTGAAAGCTCTTATATGTTCACATCTTTCAACACCATCCAACAATATACGCAGGACGATCCAAGTGAAAATATTGTGCTAAAACAATAAGCTGTATAGTTTTCAATAAATGCGTAAACAAAGTCTCTATATTTTAACCAAAATTCCTAGCACTCAATTTATTCCTAGCATTAGATCATGGATTTCTCAATCTTGGAACGCAGATGTGTAGATACTTATATGTAAAGATTTTGACCAAAAAATACTAACGATTTCCATTGAAATTCAGTTTAGTATATATTCAGTTTAGTATGACACTGATAAGATCTTTGAGCTAAAATGCTGAGATAGATAAGAAAGGTAAGCAAATGATAAGAAGTGGATGGAAAAGAAAAACGTTTGCTTTTGCTGTACCAGAACAAAGTGGAACGAATAAAACCTGTCGCTATGGCAGAGAACATGGGTGAAGAATAAGATTGTCGTCACCACGCCCCTAAAGCAGAGAATCGGGATGTTGTCCTGGATCGAAGTACGCAAAAGTTAGAAACTGTGGTATGAGAAAAGACACAACTGTCATTAGCGTCGAGTACATGATGCTTTATAAAAACTGCCTTTTCATACTTCACTGCTACTGCAATATCTGCAGTTATGCGCTATAGCACTAGACTTGTATCATTAGCAATGCATCCCACGCTCTAAACCCTGAAATGATCTCGCTCTCGTCAATTAGATATATTATAATTTAAATGTTTGTTAAATATAGCGTCAGAAACGAAGAGCTGTTTCACCAAGTAGAGTTACGGTGTGTGGTGAAGTGTAAATAAATTTGTTTGAAGCTGTTAACCATAATAGCTTTAAATGGTAATCAAAAGGATCAGCTGAATGTATATTATCTTTAAGTTTGTATGTTAATTTATATAAATACCATATATTATAAGATTAAAAAGAGATTTAAATTTTTCAAAAATGTATCTATTGCTACTAATTTGTTTAATTTAAGTAACTTTAGAAGAATTTAATTTAAATTATTAATTAATGATCTTATGCCTTGCTCATTCATAACACTCTGAGAAATCGTTAGGTGCAGTTCCATGCGGAAGAAAAATAGCTTTAAGACCAGATTCAGCTAAAGAATAGTTTTGTATGGTAAGTTAGAAGCAGTTGGTTGAATATGCAGATTCTAAGGGATGTAATATGTAGATTAATATAATGTGGGAAACAACTGCATATGTGATTAGTTATGTTAAAATTATTTATTTTTACATCATGAATTGCTTAGCCATAACAAATACGTCGTTTTTCAAAATAGAGTAAGTCTACTGCCCTTACATACCTATTACTTTTTTAGACAAATAGCTTGGGTCTTAGCGAATGCTATGAAACTGCAATCAATTAGCACTTTTCCTTGGGTATAATGTTTTATTTTGAGGAAATGCTTTTAAATATAAAATACTTAAATGTTTCAGAAATTATCAGTCGGATGTAATCTATTTACATTTTTGAACTCCTGCCCGATTCACCGAAGAGCACTGCGAGGAGATAAGTTTTAACCCTGTACCGACCGAAATTGCCGAAACAATTGGTCAGGATACCGCTCAACACATGCAGCCATAAGGCTGAAGACATATGGATTAAAAGCGTTATACTGGAAAATTTGGTTTACCTCGTCAATTGAACTCATTGGTCAGCCTTCCGCTCAGCATATGCAGCAATAAGGCTGAGGACATATGGATTAAAATCTCTCTACTGAAAATTTAGTTAACCTCGTCAACGGGACCCATTGGTCATCTTTCCGCTCAACACATGCAGCCATAAGACTGAGGACATATGGATTAAAATCCCTCTACTGAAAATTTAGTTAACCTCGTCAACGGAACTCATTGGTCAGGTTTCCGCTCAGCACATGCAGCCATAAGGCTGACGACATATGGATTAAAAGCGCTGTACTGGAAATTTTGTTAACCTCGTCAACGGAACCCATTGGTCTTTGCTAAACATATAAAATAATACAATAATGGGGTAAGGAAGAAAAGCACATGCAAGATGTATAGATGGAAGGAAGATGCAAATTTCTCTTGCTCTTTTGTTCTTTACAGATACAGATCGGCTATATAATAGTTTTTTACTTACTCTTAAATATTTAGTAATTCACTCGTATAGTATGATTAATTATTCATAATCGCCATGGCTTCGTTTCCAAGAATATATTTAATAATTTTTTGAAGTGCAAACACGCTTTGTATTGTTAAAAAAATGTTTCTTTTCTTAAATCTTTGTTGCAAATCCTAGTAGATGCTTTGTTCTAATAAATGAAAATAATGGACATTGCCAAATGCAATGTTTGTTATCTGCTAGATGTGCTGATGTTTCGCATCCACATCTTACATTTTTTTTCTTACGAATCGCTGAAATACGACGGAAACTTTCCATGAGTTGTTACTAACAGTCGAATATAATAGATGTTAAATGCATTTTAATTTGTATCACTTAGATAAGTTACAAAAAATAAAATAAAGATTTAAACAAGCGTATGGTTCCGGGAACAAACCAACGGTTGGCTTGCTGCGAACTTGAAGGGATTTCTGCCAACTTTCATAGTCAATAGGGAAGTAGCTTGCATGTCCTCCTTAACTCCTACATAACAATTTCAATTCTCCTGGTAGGAAACCGTATTTTCTGGTCGATTCCTAACTTAGCTAATTTTAGCATTCAAAATCTAGAAGGGAAAATTATGCTAATAATTTAATTTGCAGAGGACTTGGTTATAATAAGAATATAATAAATGAAAGTAGTCATGGCTGAAATATAGGTAATTACCACAACGCTCTTTAAAAGAAACCTACATATCATTTAAGAATGAATGGTAATATTAATATTACTATATAAGCTATCTGCATTTCTACTTCTTTATAACTTGAATCTCGCCTGGTTTTATTATTGGCTCTACTACTCCTTAGGCCTCAAATCAATCAGGTGAGTGTGCTGTAGATTCGACGGAATCGTTTGCTGAATGTAAGCTTATATTTGCTTCCCTGTGATGAGTCTCTTCTTATATTAAGGTGACATATCGATTAACTATTAAAAGGATAAAACTCGGCGGGGCCTTCGCAGGTATTTTGCCAGGATTATTCTTTGTTATTAAGACGAAAACGATAATAATGTGACGGAATCCATTTTAAAATTTAAATTAGCTCTGAAGGCATTGAGGAAAGGAAAAATTAGGAGAATATGTTTTCACGCGAAGGCGGAATACGCAATAATTTATATAGAAAAATACGCGAGGTCGGAAACTACACAATAAAATATGGTAATCATTCCCTTTTAAGGTAGATTCCTCCACGATCAAAAATTGCAATGTTTAACAAAGCAAACAAATTTGGAAAATAATTATTTGGATAATTCGTCAAAATTAAATCTTTATATGCAATGAATTTATTTACTTAAATCCGTACTTAGGTGATCTTCATCTATGGACACGTAGTTGAAGAATCTGAAGAGAAAAAGAGCTTACCACTGTGGGCCGAAGCAAGCGGTTGGGCTCTGGCTGGTTTTGCTGTTTTACAAATACCCGTGTGGGCAATTTATGTGATCTATCGGAGTCCGGGAGAAACGATATGGGAGGTTAGATATAGAATTTCCTTTTATTGTTCTAGTCCTAGTAGCCAGTAATATTAATCTCATTTTTTTAACTTAATTCCCAAGAGAGAGTTGTTAGAATTATTCGAATTTGATTTCAGAAAAGTGTTTCCAAATAAAACTCTACGTAACAATAAACAAGCATAATTTTGTTAAATGTCCATAGACAACTGTTCTGGCAGAAAGTTAGCTTATGGTAAAGCACACAAAGTTTATCTGCCTAATTAAAGAGAGACACTTGTGCGGAAGTCTTTCTAAAGGAAACTAACTGGTTTTAAGGATTCTAAGTGAAATTGACATTACAGTGGTCAAAACCACACAAAGACATGTCAAACCATCGTCGAGATTCAAACCAGGATCAAAGTAATAATGTTAACGATCATACCTTTCGGCCACTGCAAATGCAGAAAAATTGCATTAAATTCCATCCGAGATCATCCTGCATAATTATTTAGTGAACTTCAACTTGCAGAAATGATATTAACTATGAAGTAAGTTTTTATTAAACATGACACATATTTTCCATAAATAGTTAAAACACATCATTGTTTTCTTAGTAGATGCGCTTGCCTGAAACAGTTTCCATAGCTTCAGTTAAAACCAAACAAGTATAATAATTAAAATAAAATAACACGCCGAACAAGCATTAGAATTCAAACAACTGAAATCAGCGTTATATTTGCATTATGTTGTAGTTAACGACTGCAATTTCAATCCATCTTTTCCTTCAGCCTTTAAGGAAATTAAGTTTGAGTTCTCGTTTCATCAATAGATGACACCAGTAGCTTAATTACTGTCCAGCCATTTTTATCTTACCTTATCTAATCACTATATCTTATCTCGTTCATTTGCGCTTTGGCAGCTGAGGCTGATGGTTCGGTAAACCCATCGAAACTAGTCCTGCGAAAATTTGCAAATATAACGCTAATTTTTGTTGTTTGACTTCTAAATTAAGTATAATAATATGAAGAAGTGTCCGGAGATGATAGTTGCCAAAAGAAAAATTATATTATTTTCCTATCCGAGACCATAATTCTTAAATAATCTGTGAACTGCGACATCTAGTAATGGTTAAGGCAGTGCTTTCCTAATTTTTCCGAGTCTCGGCGCCATTTTTTTAATTAAAGATTTTCCGTGTTACCTTACCTCAGCTGCATTATTACGTTTCAAAATAGATCCATCATCAAAGATACAACAGCAAAAAGTCACAAGACTGTTTATCAACGAAAACAAACAAGAGGTTATATAACACTAACTATACCACATGAACTCATTTATATAACCGTTTATTTATATGAAGCACTGAACTCAATTTTACTAAGATTATAAACTTATCGACTGAATTTAGGTGATAACGATTGCTTGTTATACTTTCACAAGATCTTCTAGAACAGTCCAAATCCATCGCGAAGTATCTACGCACTTCGACATGTTTATATTAAAGTCACCCTAAGTTGAAATTACTATATATAGTAGAAAGTGTATTCGTCCTCCGTTAAAATATAGTTGTACCACTTCGGGATGTCATACTGCAAAGATAACACTGAAATCTAAGTATTGTTGAGCAAAAAGAACGGAACGAAAAATAGATAGATGGCATTGCATCCAGCTTTTTATTAAAAAATTTCCTAATGCCATATCAATCCTTCGATGAGCAATAGGAAGATATCACCTTTCTTGGCATTATTGGCAAAACTGCAAATTGCAGCAACCCCGACCTCATCCCACTCTCGATGAGCAATGCAATTAAAGCATTCACTCATTCACTGAACAGAAGAAGAAGAAAGCAATTATAATTTTTTTTGTAACAGTAGCCCACTCGGTATGTAATCGAGAGGTCCAGGTTCGAGTCCCGGTGAGGGCATTGCTCAGTTTTCATATTTCCTGCTTCAAAATAACCTAATGACTCTACAATGGTATTAACTATAAATTAGGCTTTCATTAAATACACAACATATTTGCAATAAATAGTTAAAGCAATCTTTGGTGCAAGCATAATACTTCTGCAAAAAATATTTCCAATAAAAATAAATCCGTATACATTTGTTAAGCTAAAGTTTGAGTTGATTGATTATTTAATTGGAATACGGTAATGTGGAGAACATCGTAGAAGACTTCCTAGGGTAAATTCGTTTGTATTTTATTTTCATGGAAAAAAAAACCATGATGATAGCCATATATCTAGATTGTTCGAACTCGGAATCGATCTACCGATATCAAAAAAAATCTTAACTACTCGGTCACTGTTAACACAAAAAATTTAATTGCTTATACAGTAATACAATAATTATAAATTATACAGTAATTATAAATGTTATTATGTTATTACTTCGTTATTTTGCACACGTCGTTTGGTGAGGATTGCGTTCTGAGCCGCCACTTCCGTCATGCTTGGCCTCTCAGGTCCCCAGATCTCAATCCGTGTGATTATTGGTGTGGGGTTACTTTCAATCCCAAGTCTACTTCAATCGTCCGGTCTCTTAAGAATGCTAAAAGACAACATCCGACAGCAGGATCTCACCATACCTACAAATGCTCGTATGTTATACAGTGCTGTTCATAACATTGTCCCTCGACTACAAGTACTGCTAACGAATGACGGTAGACATACTGAACATTTGTTACAAGGTTGTTGTCTTTGCTCAAAATCAATTGTTATGCTAATTATTACTTTTGTTATCATATGAAGCGCCATCTGTTGGCAGTTTTAAGCACTTTTTTGCTTCAAATAAAACGCCATGACATTTCAAGCATGTGTGTCAGTTTTTACATCTCTACCTACATCATCCAATGCATTACTGAAATTTCAAATGTTAACGAACTTTTAAGTCACCCTGTATATAACACCTTTACTTATTATTCTCGTAAAAAATGAATTAAATACTAATTCAGCAAGATTAAAATTAGAAAAGTTCACTATATTTTTGCCATTATTCTTCATTTATAAAGTTGGTTTTTTAATTTATATTGTAAACTTAATTTATTCATAATTAAAAAATTATTAAAAAGTATATTCCCCTTTTTTTAAATATAATCTCTAGTTTTAATTCATTATAAAGTCTATTTTTAATTTTCCTTGAATGGTAATGCTTAGATTTTATAAATAATACAAAATTTTCCTACTTGATTACTTACGAAGGAAAAAAGAAGAATTTTATTTTACTAGTTATCTTTGCCCAATGTAATCAGATAACTGATTTTTATGAAATATTTTGCTTAATTTTATGTAAAACATCTTTGTGTCTAATAATTAGTAACATAGACGGAATAACTGCCTATGTACTAGTTTTGTTATTATAAACGAACTCAGAGCTGCTTATATGACTGGGAATTAAAATAAATTCCTTTTGTCGAACTTATATCATTGCAAACGATGCCAGAATCACAAATCTAAACAAATCATAATTCGCAAAAACTAAAAATCGAATAAAAGTACACTACGAGCACTAAGTTATTTCAAGATTTAATACTTTGGAAAAATCAAATTACGACATTTATATGAGAATTCTTCCGTACAATTTTAAGAAAATGTACATCGTACATTCAGCGTAGAATTCAACATAGAAAAAGAATTCAGAAAATGAATGGCTGAAAAGAACTAAAACTGGGATTTCGGCTTGTTCATGATATATTAACCACATCAAGCCTAGAAGGTAACAGGTAAACCTTCGTTGCCTCAAAACGTTACAGTAAAATCCGATACTGTAATTGGTTCTTCAAGAAAACAAGACTTCACATGTTAGGCCAAATAACAAGTTAAAAAAAGTTTCTTACTGAAAAATAGACTACTCTTAGAAACTGGAAAGGAAACATTAGAGGAATGTTTTTAAGGATCAGTTTACTACAGAAAAAGGTTTATCTTTGATACCGTTCTAAGTATTATGAAAAACATATGTTTCGTTTTCGATAAAATGACACTTTAGAATTTTTAAACACTTTACTGAAATGAAGACAAAATATAGAATAATAGGCTTATAGAGTAAATTAACTACTTTCTATGGTTGGCAGAAAAGAACTTGAATGAAAACTTGCTAGACAGCACATGAGCTCTTTTTATCTATTTCCTTGCAACAATATGAATTTAAAACAATATTAACTTTAATGATAATATCAAAAATCAGTAAATTACTTCCATAGGATCTTAGGCCATTGTAGTATACTTAAAACCAAATCACTGATTAGCTGATGAAAGAGGGTGTTAATTTATTCCGAAGGGGAAAATATATTACATACCATTATTCCAAAATTGTAGTCATTATTGTGACAAAAGTCTGTCATAAATCAGAGGTACGAGTCGGAATTACATCCATTATTTCTGTAACAAGATCACCAGTGAAGCAACATTGTTGTAAAATCGTGTGAGAGATTATCTATGCTTGAATCCCTGTATTGGTAATGTACTATGAAATAGAGTGTATTTTCGATTATCTGGATGCGGATTATCCGTGCGTCTCACGCACTCAACTATATGCTCAAGAGTATAAAATGTAAAACACTCTGTCCGATCATGCTCTAAAAATCGATATATTTCATCTTTAGGCTTAGTTTCAAGAATTACCTCGTGCATGTGCATAGTCGAAAGGATTGTTTTAGTTGATCACTGGAACATCTTTTTATTTAGCATGTGTATTATCCGCGCATTTTTCTCCTTATTCTTTTAAAAGGTTGATTGAAAATTTTAGAACTAAAAATCGAATAAAAATACAGTACGAGCACTAAGAATTTCAAATGTCACAACAGCAGAACAAGCACAGAAGGATACTGAAAATACAATCGAAGAAAGTATTGGCAATTACAAACTATCTAAATCATGCAAAAATGTCTAGTGTTGCTAAAATATGTGTTTCCTAACAAATATGATATAACAAGGTGTCGTCACCGAATGCAAAACGAGAAATGGAAAATCTTCCAATTTCCAGCATAAACTCGATTATGTCTTTATAAGAAATCATTGGTTAGAATAAAATTTATGCAGTCTTTCAGAGTTTAAGACAATCCTTTTAGTTTAATTAACGTTAAAAAAATTCATAAACTTTCAAATTGTTCTAAGACGTGCCTTAATCAACAGTTATATCATTGGCTAGAATAGAATTTATGCAGTTTTTCAGAATTTAAGACAATCCTTTTAATTTAATTCAGGTTAAAAAATTTCATAAACTTTCAAATTGATCTAAGACGTGCCTTAATCAACAGTTATATCATTGGCTAGAATAGAATTTATGCAGTCTTTCAAAATTTAAGACAATCCTTTTAGTTTAATCCAGATTTTAAAAATTTCATAAACTTTCAAATTGTTCTAAGACGTGCCTTAATCAACAGTTTTTACACACAGAACGTACGAAGTATAAAGCTCTGCTTAACTGCGCATAAAACCTTCATCCTCAAGTAATAGTCAAAATTCACAGGCATGGGCCAGTTACAAAGACTAATTTTCTTAACGGAATCATAAGATATTCTTATCTTCTTTGAGCTATTAAAGAGCTCTTGTCTCTCAGAACTCAATCCAGCGCTAAAGTAGTGTTTATACACTTAAACGTAACATCAAGCTCGTATACAAAATGTTATTCGTAAATTAAATTAAGAGTTGATTACTAAATTCTCCTCATTTTTGTCCCCCTCAGTAAAACACGATTTAATTGCATTTGCCCTATCCTCTAATTAGAAGTAGTTATTTGAAGGGAATTTATTAGGTTCTTAATTACCAAATGTAATCGGATTAACTTGTCATTGATTCGTTGCGGGCGTTTTTGTATGCAGAACGTAAATTGTCATCAAATATACTGAACATAAAAAAACGAATAATAGCTCGGAGACATTTTGAGAGAGTCCCTAAAGGAATGAAAGAAATGAAGTTATGTCTTTATTTCTAGTAACTATTATTATTTAGTGGCAGATGGTCAATATACGTTTTAGAAAATATAAAAAGATTAGGTATACATCGAATGTTTTATATTATTAAAATAAAAGCTCGAACAGGTTACATAATTGAAGTACTTTTGTAAACAATTCACACGGTTAGTGAAGTTTTGTGTTAGAATTTAAATAGAAATCTCCAACACATGTTGAGACTGCTTCAGAGCCTCTGTAACTGACTGCAAGGAGGAGCAAGGCAGCAGAATTTAGGAGCCGAAACATATGCATCCGGTGGCAAAAATCCTAGCTCTCGCCTGCAAATTTATGATTATGAACGGAATAATCATAAATTTACAGGACTGACTTTGGGTGCTATTGACAGAGCAACGCCAGCTGAAAAAGCACATGTTATTGACAGGCTTTTCAGATAACATTATTGGCCAAGCAGTTAAAACATTTTCATCTCAAACCGCATTACAAAAACACTCTCTTGCTTGAGGAGATAGTAAGAAGTCTGTTGCAATTCCTTTCTTTACATCGATTAGGTATAAAACTGCGCGTATTTTACAGAAATTTATCTTCCGAGTGGCTTTCATTTCTACCAACAAAATTAGTCGTTCTTTGTTTAAATACTCCATTTTGGATATCAATTCTTGGGATGTAAACAGGATTTTTTGCCAATGAGTTTTAATTCACATTGGCCAGGTTAAGAGAGCTTTAAAATTTTGCTCCGTGGAACACGATGCATGCGTTAGGAAAAACCAAAACACGTGTGACCAAATACACTGACTAGCCATAATATTTAATTTTCTGCAGCCAAAATTATTCAAAAAACATCTTCCGTTGGCGAATTAGATTTTCTAGAGACATTTCACATTCATAAAAATCTTTCAGTTCCAGTTAACGATCCCAATTTCAATTCGAAAATTACCCTCAGCTTTTAAGGAAATTATTTCGTAGTTACTTTCAATTTGTATCAATAGATAGCCATAAAATAAATATAAAACCATAAAGCCATAAGCCATAAAATAAATCAATAGATTCATAAAAGTAATCCAGTTCTAGTTAACGATCTCAATTCCAATCCTAAATTTTCCTCAGCTTTTAAGGAAATTATTTCGTAGTTACTTTCAATTTTTATCAATATATAGCCCCAGTAATTTAACTTTCTTCTCCTCATTGTTATTGCCTGAACACAATTTTCTCTTTCTGAAGCTGAAAAAGAAATTTTATGCATTTAAATCTTCGAAACTAGTTCGGAAAATGTATGAATATTACGCTGATTCTTGTTGCCTTCAATAATGAACACCTTCAATAATGAAGTAATTATTTCAGTTATAGTAGAATGACAAAGAGACGAGATCCTGGTTTGAATCTCGGACCTGTATAAGGGGAACAATTTCACACATCGAATACGTTCACACTTTGTTTTCAATATGCCATACGCAAAACCTCTGTGCGTAAAGTAACATAATAAATTTTTTCAGCAGGAAACAATTATACTAATTTTCAAAACATTTTGCTTCTGGGAAAAAAATTTAAATATTTTATTGATGGTAAGAACGGTATTATATGACAGTCGCTTGTTTAAAATTAAAGAACAAGTTACGAATTTCTTTTTTAATAACTAACTAGCAAACTCAAGCGAAATTAAATCTGAAGAAAGCTACACCTATTGCAAGCTTTTTCATCTTTGATTCTGCCATCTGAAGGAGGGGGTTATTTCTTAAATACTAAGTTTAATCGTTTCAAGTTAACTAAAGCTTTAATTTTTTGTTCTAGAAAATTAAAAACAGTTTGAAGGCTACAAAAGACTGGGGCCCTAGTGATCCTGTGGACAGAGCTGGTTGGCTGGCAGTGAAGAAAGCAGTTCCAGTGTAAAACGGTACTACTGTAACAAGCATATCAGCAGTTTACAATGAATCGTTCGGAAACGATGTTAATTGACATATGCACTGATGCTGTAAATGCTGTAAATGATTCATGCTGTAAATGCTTCTCCATTTCCATAGATAAAACTTATGTACATTTAGTACGTTATTTATTTTTATATAAAAAAGGATTTTATTTTTTTTTATTTTTATTTATTTATTTTTTTTTAATTTATCAATTTTTATTTATTTATTTTTTTTTTTAATTTATCAATTTTTATTGCAACTTGTCCGTCACCTTAAATAATTCTTCATTATTTCATTTTTATTGTAACCTCATGCATATGTTTTAAGTAAAGAAACAATTTTTTTTTTAATACAACCCTTCTGTTATAAGTTAATCGATTTCTCAAAGAGGATTCAAACCCAAAGCTTTTTATTTTATTTTACTTGCTCATTTTCCTAATTTCGGCTTTTAATATGCAAATCTATGAAGATTTGAAATTTAAAATTACGGAAAATGCTGTTTTTGATGGAATTTATTTTATAGGAGACTACGCATCCTGAGTGACCCGTTGTTTGCGAAATATCTTGTTAACTTGAAATACTTTCATTGCCCTTTCAATTTTGGCCAATTGTACTTAGATTTTATATTTACTTCGAAATCCTACAATCTATCTACAAGTGATCATTGGGAATTTTCCTACCATTTTAAATATTCATGTCAATAGTATTCAGTTGATTTATGAGTTGTTACTTAAAAATGGGAAATTCAGAATTTACTAATCAAAATGAGAAATACATTTAATTAAACATTATAACCTAATATACGATTTTTTATACATTTAATTAAAAATTATAACCTAATATACGACTGCCAATTTTTTTTCCTCTCAATTTACATTCATTTCTCGATGTCTAGATTGACACAGAGACTGGAATTTAGAATATAAATGAAATATAGATGGAATCTGTCGTGAGCCCCAAATGAGGATCGTCATTCAAGTAGCCCTCACCGGGAAATGAAATTCACATTGACAATAAATAGTTAGTAAATATATTCTAAAACCATTAGAGAACACGTCAGTATGCAGGATTTGGAATTGATGTATATAATAACATGACATACCGCGTTTTGAAAATGTCGAAATCTGGAAACTCACAAAACTTTTCTTCCCACAAATAATGCTCTTCAGCTCATTCATTTAACAACTACTACTCAAAACCTCATGCGAAAGCTTGAGAAAATTTTAAATAACTATGTAAAAAAGTAACCATTGTTCCCAGCCCAATTAAAAATACCAAGTTTTCGCTACTAAAACAAATCCCCAAATAGGGACCATGGCAGTTATAGGTTAATTACTCGTAATATGAAATGTAACAAAATGTGAGTTTTAGTTGCTTTTTTTTCTACATAGATTTCAGATGAAAAGATAAATGTAGATCATTTTCGATGAGAAATCTTTCAGTGTCACCACAGTGTATTTTGCTGCCTGTTATTTAATCTCTGCGCTTCATGAATTGTATTTCGTGTTTTGGCAGGAATATATGGGTATCACAAGGAATAAACATTTTCTGTTGTTGGAAATTGTTGTTGGATTGGATTGGATTATTAAATTATGGCAAAACACACGAGGGCTATCTGTCTAAAGGGAGGAATGCCTTCGTGGAGGACTTTCTAAAGAAACTAGCTCGTATACACGTCACACATGGGGAAAATCACGAAAACGCCCGTGCAACCAGCCTGTTCGCGGGATTCGAACCTCGGACCGAACTACCAGCGTTCAGCGTCTTTACCACTCGGCCGCTGGTGGGCATGTAAATTGAATGACTCTGGAAGGTTAAACGCAATGTGCTGTTACAGACGCGTCCAAATTTATCTGTTTAAAGCATTACATTTTGCTAATTTTTTAAAGTTCATTGCTTTTAGCGACTTTCAAATATTAATGCAAGGCAGAACATTAGTTCATTCATTCATACAATCTAAGATTAAATAAATCAATTATTTCCATATTCTGAACATTAAATTTTCCAATAAATATCAATTATATGCTGTGCTCTGAAAACTTATGATAGCAT
Source organism: Stegodyphus dumicola (assembly GCF_044657685.1). NCBI lineage: Eukaryota > Metazoa > Arthropoda > Arachnida > Araneae > Eresidae > Stegodyphus > Stegodyphus dumicola. The sequence goes on from NC_140770.1 coordinate 159,512,715, forward strand.
ACCTGAAAGTAAATTATGTAAAGTTAAAATTTCTCTTCACAAGTTCACCAAATATGAGAATGCTGCACAGGATGAGCAAGAAGTCTTTCTCTGATTACAAAACCTTTTATAAATAGATATTTATTTTATTTTTTTTGGAACCTATCAATGGAGTGATTTAGTTTTCTTCAGAGCGTATTCAACAAATATTAGCAAATCTCAACGTAACCCGGTTTTGCAACTTGGAAAAAGGAAAGTCGGCGCTCCGGTTCTCGCCATGTGTTTTTGAACATTTGCTCTGACCCCTCATACTGTATTTGAACACTTGAAGAATATCTGTCATTTTGGTCTTCAAAATATCAATATCACAAACTGGTATGGCAAAAATTAGGTCCTTGATATGTCTTCTGTCTGGCTCACTAATGCTGTCAGCAATCTCAGCACTCACAGGTAGAAGTTTGGCCAACACCTCTGTAGTACCACAGGCGACTGAAGTATTGTCGAATCTACTTAACTGTTTAGCTTCCGTCCCAATTTGGGAAAAGAATAGCTTGGAGAGAATCAATACACACCCTCTTTCTCTAACACTAATCTGCCAAGAGGCCTTTTGGCTCGCCGTGCATTTTGAGTGTTCTCTTGCCGCACAGACATTATACGCTTACAAACATGCAGCCTTTTCCTGGGCGGCCTTTCATCACTCACAGGTTACAGGTGATGGAAGACGGGGATGCCTGATATCTAACAGGAGTAAGCAAGTATTTATCCCACGGCTTCCCCTATTTGGAGATACTCACACCTCTCGTGAGGCCCTTAAATAAGCTCTAGCGGGAGTATTTAAACAGCTGATTCTTACATAAGTATGGGAGTGGTAAAGGTTTTCTCATATACGATAGTTCCTTGCGTCTGCGGAGCAATGTTTAATATTATATGCATGACAATAATATTTATATACAATGTATATACAGTACATAACGTAAATATTAATGCAATACACTTAAAATATAAATAATTAAACTTAACACTAACTGAATTAAACTTTTAAAACACAGCAAAACAAAGCATTAAAAGTATACACAAATAATACATTTGTGATCACCCAAATTAAAAAATAATTTAAGCGCTTCAACTAAATACATATCCACTTAAAGTTTTCGATGCAAATGGGTCTTTTACTTACATATTTATAAATTATATTTAAATTAAAAAATTATGTTTTAAAATACACATGTTATAGTTATTTTAACTTAAGATACAATTAAATTGACTATTCGCAGTTAAATGTCTTCGTCAGTGTTTAGAATTTGAGTTTAAATTCTTTAGGTAGTTCTTCAGCACTAGTTCTGTTGTAATAATTACTTCTGAACTTATTGCCGTCTTCATTCTGTATTACAAATATATTGCCTCATAGCTGAAATAGCGTTGATTGTACTGCAGATTGATGCACGGTGGTGTGAATCAATCAGATAGTATAGGTGGTGCTGTTGCACCAAATCTGGTTCCGATAACAGAACAGTACCTCATCTTAATAAATGTAGTATGTGAGCTCTGCAAAATTTCTTCAAATACGAACAACAGACAGATCATAAGCAGCTACCCCTCTGTTTACGATAAGGTAGTTCATGACCCCTCATACTGGTTTTGGCAATAAATTTCTTTAAAGAGTCCACATTGCATATCGGTGGAGGTAAATGAGGGGCATCTGTAAGTGGACAGTAAAATACTTAATGGTCAGGTGAGCCTTCTAATCCGCAGACACGTGTACTTGTATGAAGCAAAAGCAATTAAAACAGGTTGTATAGGGGATATGTCCTCTAATAAAATTAGTTAGTTGTGAGATGACTATGTGTCTGTTTGTGCTAACTTTAGGAATGAAGCTATATGCGTCTGCCAGTCAGTCTTAGAAGTCTGTCAATCTGCCATTGTTGTATGCCTTTTCACGTAAAATTGTTTTTGGGTAGAAATAAGATGACTAGATATTTAGCTCCTCTGCTTCCTAATTACGGCTTGCTTCTTTTGTTTTCTTTTCTCATCACCCACATTTCTATTCGTGGAAGGATATTAATTTTCCAAATTTCTTTCAAATCTAAGATATTTCCTTCCTTCTTACCTCGTGCTTTCTTTGTGCGATCGAAATAGCACATCCGGGGCTAGTAATCGGGAAGTAGTGCTCAAAACTCAGTGAAGGCAATTGAACATTTTTCGTGTCTTCTGTTCAAAAAAAAAACCTAAAGACACTATACTTTTCATACCGGACTTAATACTTTTAATACCTGGAAAAATGAGTCCATAGACATTTCTAAGCGAATGCTAATAAGGGATTTAGATTCCTGTTACAATAAAATACGCTCACCACATGCGTTTTTGTTTTATTGATGTCATTTTTTGCTACCTATTCTTTAATGCCATATAGTGTATGGTATAAACTCTAACAACAGAAACGATTAATGATAAAAATTTCATATAGCTACTTTGTGCTACTGCTTTGTGAAAACGTTTTGTTATCTGACAAACATCTTTTGCCCCTCCTGTAAAATAACAGCATTGTACTTCTTTGAAGAAAATAGTTTTGTTTCATATTTTAGAACGAGTAATTTTAAATGCCAGTCGGGGACATGGAACCACATAAATAAGAATTCAAAATAGACTTCTGACCTCTTTGAAGAAATCTTCAATTTGTCATTTCTCTCATCGTTTAAACAGTTATAAAAAATATAAACTGTTAAATTTATGACAAAAAAAGGACTTTCAAACTTTTTATAATTAGTTTCGCAACAATGGTTTATCTGATAGGCTCTCATCTCCTTTAATTTCCTTACTCAAAATAATTTAGTCCAACTCTGGTGAAGTCTATTAATCGAAGGATATCTTTAGTCATGTTAACCAGAAGATTACTTCCTTATCTGAAATGCAGATGAGAAAGATTCATTTAATAATACCTCCTTGCTAATCAGAGAAATGAAATTAAATTTACTGTTATGATGATTTCGTAAATTGATAGGCAAAGAATGAAACTTACGTTAACATTTCCCCTAATTTAAGCATTTAATCGACAATTAACTTCGAATAATTATTCGAAGTTCAGATTTTGAGCGTGAAGGTGCAGTTGCCCCTCGCTCCCTATTATTAACTTCGCTAATTTTCTTGTCCTTTGTGTTACATGATTACATTGATTAGATAGCCTGGATCAGTGAAAGTAGGCTACCAGTGTAACTCTGATTAAAAATCCGGTTATAACCACGTGCAGTGCTGATAAGGACCACGTATTTCTGAGACTCCTTCCCCTTTATTTTTCTTCTTTCTTTGTATTTCTTTCTCCTGATGCGGATTGACCTTTAGCTGCCCTCGTAATCGATTGAGTGTTTCAATATACTTACACTAAATACGAGTACAAGGTTGTTTTTACGATTTTGATCTTACAGATTTGTTTAGGGTACAAAAGGAGTTGTTTGAAAAGAATTTCTATGTCATTTTCTTGGCTGTATGCTAATCTCCTTATTTTATATTAGTTCTAAATTTTTACCTCGAAATCTTGCTTATAATCAAACGGCGAGCCCTAGGTGTGCCCAGACCAGGCTCACCGATCATCTAGGACAACTGAGAGTCCGCATTCTTTGTTTCTCCGCATCTCATCGGTCAGTTCATTGACAACAATGCTCGTTTCAGCACTCTTTTCCAAGCTCTATTCAATCAGTGTGCCACTTTGGGCACAACCCACAGAATTAAAACTATAAGTACTATCTTCACAAAATTTTACTTGTGTACTCCTCTAGGCCTAATTAGAATGCCTAACTTTTTTTTTTTTATCAAACCTCCGACTTTAAAAAGTAGCGTGCCGGAAAGGGTTAACAACCTCATCCACTATAATTATGGTGTACTACATCACAGGGCATGGGCCCTTTCCAGTATATTTTGAGAGATTTGGAATCTCCAATTCGGATCAGTGCTGCTGCGGCGATCTGGGCACAGCAGAACACTACGTTCATGAATGTCCTCTCACGGAGGGAAAGCACATTCCGTTCCCGCAGACGAACAGGGAGGCATTCAACAGATTTATGGTCAAGCAGCGACACCAGAGCAACAAAATTACTCATATAGTTGATAAGCTAATGGACATGGGTCCAGACTTATGCCATGTGTAAATATAACTGGTCAGTATGTCAGCTAATTTCAATGTAAATCAGTATCATTCAAGCATAAGTAATCTAGATATGTCTGCGATGTGTGCATATAGTGTGGGCAAGCGTGTCCTAATGTATGTTATTATTATTATTATTATTATTATTTTATTTTTATTTTTATTTTTATTGTGCTAGGTGTATATACTAGCTCTGTCTTATTATTCCAAAGCAAATTAAGGTAATGTTATGTAGGTATTTAGAAAGTATATGTATGTAACAGTGCTGGATTGCATGTCAGCAAATATGTATTAACAGAAGCATGTAAATAACTACTAATGTATATCTGCCCTTGTTTAGCCATGTACAATGCTATTCTTGAAAATTCAAAATCAATGGATCCGGGCACTTTGGACGGGTGTCTACCCGGTGGTATTTGGTTCGCGGAACTGCCAACCGGATGGTCCAGGCGTTGGGTTTGGGCGCCTTGTGCAAGTCTCCCATGTGGTCTCTCTGGCTTTACTATGTATAAGGGCGGATGTGGCTCTATATGCTAATTAACTTAATAGTAAAGGGGTGGTGGCCACGTCCTCCGTCACTATCACTATCACTATAATTTTAAAAAAATGTATTTCTACTTGAGTGGATGAATAAAAAGCATTTGATTAACGACTGAAAATTTAAACAAGATATAGGAAGAGTGTGAGCTAATAGTAAGATTTTTTTTTTTTTTAATGGAAGTTGTACAAAGCAAAACGTATGCGTTTCTTGTTAAAAAAATAGTACAAAACTGTATGAAATGTATGAATGTATTAAATGTATGGATTATGTATGAAATATATGTATTATGTATGAATCTATTAAATGTAGGGATTATGTATTAATGTATGGAAATGCACGGATATTCGAAGCCAATCGCAGATATATTTCATACCTTTGCCGGTTTGTCATTCGGCATTCTATAGAATGCCTAGGAAATATATGAAATGTTAATCACTACCGGCTAGTTTCAGCATTCTATAGTAGAATGCCTGACTTTCATACATTGCCGGTACTACATATAAACACATTTCATAACATGAACATCGTTACGTCTTCAATTGTAAGATTCAATTGTAGCTCAGATAAACATATAGAAGCCTTTATTAACATAATAAAATGAATGCAGGTGCAACAAACAGACAATGATTGTGTTATTTACACTTCTACTCTGAAGATCTCGCATGCAGAGGAATGTCTAAGACAGCAGCCTACGAGTCCTTTGCAGAAACACGAATGTTACATCGTCATGTAAAGAAGTGTGATTGTCATTCCGGGCTTCACTGGTACTTGACTCCTGTTGGGTATGCAGACGTTGTCGTAGACAACCTGAAATAATAATTCCTCTTAGAATTTTATCCTAAAACTTATAAGGATTTATTACTGAGCTACATACTCAGCTACCTTTCGAATTTTCCTGATTTTAGTTTTCAACCCACAGAAGCCGCCGCTTAATGTGATCATGTTTGCCCACGGCTACTTAACCGAACGATAACATTAAACGATGCGAAAAGGTATCCTTCAAAACAGCAAAGGAACTTAACTAATTTAATATAAATATGAATAGAAACATGTAATGAGTTTATTTAGCAGCACTTTATATAGGAAAAAGAGACGTTATGAGTGATTGTCTGTGAGCTTTATGTAAAAGTTCATTTATGAAATGCATTAAATGTTTCTGGGAATTATTTTGTAAGTTTATAAGGTATATCTCGCACTTTCTTGGCGTGCTTTCGTGATGTAGTAGTTCTGCACACTGGGACGGTATTCCAGAGGTCCGCGGTTCGATTCCCGGCGAAGGCGTTGTTAATTTTTCATCTTTCCTGCTTCCAAAAAAATACCTAATGTCACTACAAGGTGCAAGTTAATTTTATAACAATTATTTTTAATTTTGAAACCCTTTCTTGTCTATTCTTGTTTCCCACTTACAACTCCCTACCAGAATGAACTCTTAGAATCAGGTGGAATGCAAATGAGTTAGAAGTAGTATTTAAAGGAAGTTCAACTTACTTCGAAAGAGAGTGCTTAGGAGTCCTTAGCGACACGTGCTTGCCTTCTGATTTATTCATTCTTGAATCTATTACGCTCGGCCGTATTGTACGTGCCTGCTTTAACCACCGGCTAGTTTAAATTAAGGGCCAACTGCGTGAAATATTTGTGTCTAGCTTTACCCTGATTTAAAAGCCTAAGTGGAGGCTTTCCTGTAAGCCCGAGAAGGGGCCGTCTGTCATTATTTCGTCTAGTGAATAAAAGGGTATTTTAACACTTCTCAAATATATGTTGCAAGTACTTAAACTCAGCGATAAGCCGTTACTTAGTTCACTAGGTTCCTCGATATCTGGACATAGACAAAATGCGAGGGACATTACAATTTGATTGATGCTATACTCCTAATTTTAATACTCGGAGGGCGTTCTTATATCAGCTTTCATAGGAAATCTACCGATTTCATGTTTATGTTTTTAGGAAGGTTATTATATATGACATGCTTGCATATATTTCAGAAAGCTCTTGGCAGATATCTTTAGTACGAAGAAGAAAGACGTGTGTCTAATCAATCTCGAAATCAAGAGTTATCAAACATTTTGCGCTAAACTAAACAGAAGTTACTTTTTTTGCCTAATTTTAAATGGTTGGCTATATTAAAAATTAAGCATTCTGTTGACTCAATTCCTTACTTGGTGACATTTTTCAATTAGATGGCATTTTTTAAAAATTATTTTGGCCTTATTTTGAGAATTTATTTCGGTTTAAAATATTCAATTAATATTAATTAATAATAATGTATTCATTATACATTATTATTAATTAATATTAATTGAATGTATTCATAATATAATATTTTATGTAATGTATTCATAATTATGACATATTACATTCATATTTATGTAATGCGTAATGTATTCATTATATAATATTTTGGTAATATTAACCGAAATTTTTATCACAATAAGCGAAGTATTTTCTGTGTTTTCGTGTACAAACGAGCGGAACTTTGCAATACCGGCCAAATTCACGGTTACTTGAAGAGCCAGAAAATGTTTTAAACAAAATGAAAAAGGTTATTAAGAATACAAAAAAAATGTAAACTAACTTTTAAATAAATTCAAATTCTCTACACGTTGAAGTAAACACTAAATAAATTACGTTTAATCTGGAAACCGCAAATTTTAGAAAACTGAAGCTCCACCAGCTGTCGCCAACAAACTAAATTTATTGTTTGCACCAACGTGAGAAATTCTGCTACCTTACCTTAATCATGTGGCTTGCGTGTAAGTGACAAAGATAGAAATCCCATTTTATTCAACCTCTGTTTTTTTTTTAATCCTGCAATAGCAGTCGCGCACACAAGCTCAGTCCATTTCTTTATGTCTCTAAAATTATAAGCATCGTGTTTGCAAAAAACTATAATTAAAATGTATTCGTAGTCTGCATACAATTGCTTCGGGGATTCGTAGTCTGCATACAATTGCTTCGGGGCCACGAATTTGACACCACTGCATTAAAACACGCTGCAACATTCAACAAAAAAATCTAAGCAGTTGAAAATTGTCGAATAAAGATTACTTCAACTACCTCTCCAGCTCACTGGTACCTTTAAAAGGTATTCCCCACCCCTCAAAAGGTGGACCAGTTTTTAGTGTGTTTTGAATCCACAACTTCGGCATCACACAGTTACTAAGAAGGAATACAAGTCCGTATAAATAAACTTGCTAAACATCATGTCTCCTCTTTAAACGGAAAGCTGCAACAACACGTTTGTTCTCTTAGGAAACTAAGAATTTTATTGAGGGAGTGTCCTGAATCTGACAAGTGAAAATAAATAGCAGTGAATAAAGGATTTCTATTTTCGTGTAAATACAGAATGAAGTTTGATGTTTTATCAATGTTCAATTCCATGCGCTTGTTTCTAGTAATCTTGCAGACATACCCTCAATAAAAGCATTCTTGCTGCTTGCTTCCAATAGAGCATATGTACGTGGTGTAATTTCAGTAAAGCGAGTAATAATTCTGGAATGTTGCTTATTAGTATTTAATGGTAGTTGTAGTACGCAACCAAGATATATTTTATACATCCAGAAGAAAAGCAAGGATAAAAAAGTTTATAGAGTAATATTTCAATCTGCTTCATTAAACTACTGTTTAGATATTTATTGTTTGACTAGTTACATATACAGTCAAAATTCTTTAATCTGGACGTCCATAATCCGGAATGATCTATAATCCGGACGTCAAAGCTACAAACTTTCAGCAACGCATGCGCATAATACCTTTCAAGCATGCGCGTTTAATGTATAACGGAAGGTATAAGCTAAAATTATCCAATTATCTATTTCAGTTAATGTTGCAGATTGCGTTGTTTCTTAATCTTCTAATTGGATCCGGCTTATTATTTTTCGCAGACTGTTAGAACAATTTTATAAAAGTAAGCATAAACTTTCGATTATGTCAAAAAGAATTTCCGATTCTGGAGCTACCAAAGCATCTACAAAACGAAAGCATGTTCCGATGTCCATCAAACAAAAAGTGGAATTGCTGCAAAAAAATGGATAAAGGCGTATTCTTTGATTTTCTAATCATTCCGAAATATGTTTATAAATTCCACGGTGCTCTGCGGGGGGGGGGGAACGACGCGGCACGCAATGAACTGGAAGTTGATCTGTCAGCACTACCCTTATCTTCAGGGCAGATGTTTTTATTTTAATCGGCTTATAATTCCTTACTAAATGTAGTATTTCATCTCGATGTACTCCGTCTTTGATATGATTTAAATCAAATTCCTCGTCATTATAAATATCACGAATACATATCAAATAGTTTTCTGGTTAAAATTTTCTAATTTCGACTATGCGTAATGTATGCTTTACGCATGCACGCGTTGAAAGAAATGTTTAATAAAGTAAACAAATAAATATAAAGCTTTTTTATTTGTAAATTTTGATACCCTTTAGATTATAATTGCGCTTTATTTCATAAATTACGGTTTCATATTTTTAATTTTATAATTTCTGCATGCCATCTTACCAGATTTAAACTGATGATCAATAATCCGGAAAAACCGATAATTCGGAATAGCCGAAGTCCCGACGAGTCCGGATTAAAGACTTTTGACTGTATAAACTGTTATTATACAGGGTGACTGCTAATTCATGGTACAAACTTTGAGGGCTGGTACAGGACACTGAAGCAATCACATTTTGTAAATTAATTTTAATTAATTTTTTTAGTTTTAAATTAATTTTAATTAATTTTTTAGTTTTAAATTAATTTTGTAAATTAGTTTGCACTTGTAAACGAGGTTATCAAAATAAAACACTTTCCCTATCATTTGTTCTTTCCTGTGTTTGTGCTTCGATGCTTCACTTTTGGCCATACTTTCCTATATAAAATGTGAATGTCCTGTTCCAGCCCTCAAAGTTTGTACCATGAATTAGCAGTCACCCTGTATATGTAGTTAGATTTCGTTTATTAGTTGTAAATTTATTTTTTTTTAATTTGACATTTTCAAAAATCGTACTCTGTTTCCAAATTTCCTAAGATATTTGAAAATTAGAGCTTTATATCCTTGCAGATCTGACTGTTCCTCGCAAAGTAGGGATTTCGTATTCGTCTTAGTCTATTAGTAACACAACATATACTATTAGTAACACAACATATACTATTAATTAATAATATAATATTTTATCTTTATTAAGTAGATTCAAAAGTAAAATAACTGATCAGTTTTGTAGAAAAGTGTTTGACCTTGAAAAGGAACGGTAAGTAGACTACGTTCGACATCCAGATTTTCTAAAATAATGCAGTTAAATCTATTATACATCACACATTTTAGACGATGTATATTGTATTTACAAAACTAAATTACATAAAATTCTTGTGTTTTAAATGTTCTATTTGACATCCCTTATTCTGAACTATCTTTCGACACTGCATTTTCCAGGATAATAATGCCTTTTGAAGTGGCAGAAGAGGTATCCTGTCCCATTCCTCCCGAACAGCTTTCCATAGTCCTGTTAGGGTTTTGGGACAACGTTTGGATAATGCAGTTTTTAAAAGTCCGAAAGCACAAAAATCCATAGGTGACACATCGGAAGATTTAGTAGGGATACCAGTGAAGGGTATGGCCTTGATATCACTTTTTTGGTGCATTTTGTTTAGGAAATTTACAGTGGATTTTGATGTGTGACTGCTAGCTTTGTCCTGATGGAGTCTCACAGACTGATGGCACTGTGGGTAAAGCGATGGTATTTGAGAAAAATTGGGGATCAAATATGTTCCTGATAGTATTTGGAGTTAATCTTGACATTTTTTTGCACTCTCTTTATTTTTAACTTGCCATTATAAGAAAAACCAGCAACAATCATGAATCCCTTAGAAAAACTTTTTTTCGATTCTTTGAACCATGTACTTAAATTTTTTTCTCCCCTTTTATGATAATAAATGGCTCGTTTTTTTTTTTTTTTTTTTTTTTTTTTTTTTTTTTTTTTTTTTTTTTTTTGTTACAATCATTTAAATACACCCATGCTTCATCTATCGTGACAATTGTTTTCCATTTTTCTGTAGATAAGTGTTTCTCATGATAGAATTCTGCAGCGTGTCCTGCGTAGAGCGATATGCTTTGGAAGAAGACGAAGCACATTGCGTTTTTTTCGCTTTCTTAAGATTTAAATCAACATTTATCATTTTGTTTACAGTGGACACCGAGCATTTTAATGATTTTGCAACTGTCCTTTGACTAGGGGGATTTTCTTTTAACATTAAACAACGTACCTTTTCAAATAGTCGAAGATGTCCGCTTTTTCCTTGGATACTTGTTTGGAATTTTTCTCCCACTTGAGGCTCCAATTTGACGTTTTTTCCTTTCTTGTTGATGATATTACCTATCGAAGCTTTAGATATCACAAAACCATGACTTTCACATCGTTTTTGGCTAACGGAGTATGCATATTTCTCTTCGGAACGAGCGTAAATGTAGCCTTCGACCACTGCTTTGTTAAATTTGCCATTTTGAATGAAAACAAAACTTTCAAGCCACAGACGATAATTTTGACTTTTAAAAATATAGTACAATTGCAATTACTTCTTTTGCAGCAAACGATTTTTTATTACGGCTTACCAAAGTCGTCTAAAAAATGTGCGAACAGCCTCTGTATTATTGATGTTATTTATGAGAATGCTACTTAATATGCTATAAACAATGGTTAAAAATAATATTAAAGTATAATAGTTGGTTTTATTCTTACACTTTCGGTTAAAAATATGTCATATTTTAGGACTACTAGATATTATCCCACAAAATTATTTATCAATATTTTGTCTTTATTTTTGCCACTAATATTTATTACTATATAAGGAATTAAATAAACTGAAATCGAAGTGATAAATTAAAATGTTTATGAAATATATCTGCTTGAATACATGCATTAGATATATTTTCAGAAATTTTTCTGTTTCCATTTAGTTCCATAAACTTTTAGTTCCTTTCATTCCCAATATTTCCTGATAATCTGTGGAAAGTTAAAAATTTTAAAAAAATCAAATGTAATGTAAGCATACACAGAAGGAAAAGAACTGTTGCTAAGTATGTAAATAAACTGCAAAACTAATCTTGTTCTCGAGCACTTCATAACAAATAGAAAAGTACAAAATCATATTTTGAACATCATCAAAAGTTCAAAGGAAAAATTGTCATTTTTAAAGTTATTTAGTGTACCTTTAAGACATCAACTTCAAGGTTTTAAAAAAAAACTTTCGGTTTACGGCATAGAACAAGAACAGCCAGAATTTTGCTTGTAACGACTGGAGAGACAAGTTAAAAGTAGTTTTGGCAAGCTTAATGTATAAGTTTTAAAGTAAAGTAATATATTTGTTTGAAAACTTTTATCAAAATTTACGATTAGAACTTATTGGGATAGGTTAGGTCATAAATATTTCTAGTTACTGTCTCTCAAATATATCAATTATTAGTCACAAAAGTGTTATTTTTCCATCTATTTTCATTGGCTACTTAGTATTGTTATATTCTGCCTCTGATTACTAATAGCAGAAATAAATAATTAAGTAGTTACAGTACACGATAGAATCTAAGGATGGTAGTTTTTGATTTCATTATTAATTATTCAAATGTGAAAGTAGAAAGTTATATTGGTTTACAATTTTCTTCTAGTAGCATTCTTACCTAATACAGAAGGAAACGTGCTTATTTAATACTATTAGTTATCTTAATTATCATTAGTTTTGTCACTAGAAGTAGCATTTAGCTATTAATTTCGATTGAACTCAGCATATCTTGTAAAGTAAGACATTATCTGATTAAAATTCTATGTCTGATAATACCTGTTTCTCATATATTGCGTAAACAATATCTGAAGTGTGTTTTAAAATAAAATACACTCGAGGTATAAAAGTTAATTCCTATTGCTTCTCAGCTTACGAAATTTATTAGCAAACAAAATAAGTCATCAACAAACTCATTGTACTCTAAACCATATACAATAGGGTGGCCGAAAAAACACACTTTTTAAATTTCTTTCTCTGTATTCCGGAGAAGTTGCCTATCTTCTAGCTAAGCAAACTGAAAAAAAAATCAAATAAAATTATATCTTCTGGTCGCTCATCGCACTCCAAATTTTGAAAAATGGTGAAATAATTTTGATGTTTTTCGTCAATTTCTTATAGTCACTAAACTTGCTATCGAAACGTTGTAGGTCCTGATGTGAAGAGACATGAAAGAACCCGAAAACGTTAACTGTAAGTTTAATTTATTCATTGTTTCCGGAAAAAGTTGAAAAAGCACAATTTTTTAACAAATAATGATATTTCGTTACTTTTTCTGCAAACCGTTTAAAGGGTGACTATGAACGCGATAACTGATTGAGAGAATTCCCACGTCGTTGACAAAACCAAACTAAGAAAAGGGAATACTCGTACTAACAGAAATAATTTCTGGAGTCAATCTATTAAGAAAACACTGTTTGGTCTATAATTTGGCTGTAGAAATGACGACACGAGGGTAATTAAAAAAATAATTCAAATCATTTTACAAAAACTGACAACGAGGACACCCTCATAAAAAACTAGGACCAACATATATAGGCTATGTTTCTTCCTCTGCAGGACTTGATAAATATATAGCTTCTACCACAATTTTCCATCAGCATCTCCTATACTCTTGTTCCATAACTTATATAACTACTTGAGTGATGTTGCCACAGGACCCAAATCTTTCAGTGTACCAATCGAAAAAAAACTCGGTGACTGAGTAAAACTTCCAGAGGTTCGCTTTTAAAGTGCTGAATTCTATACTCCTGAAGTTAACAGCAAAGTATTGAGAAAAGATCAATTATACTTATTTGATATTTCTACTGCCATATAAGTCAGGTATAGTTTTAGAAGATTTAATAATCCTTGTCCGCTTTCACATTCAAGATGATAGCAAATAGAGTTATCAGATTTTTTCCGCGTTTAGAAAGTGTACTGATGAAATTAGAAGACGAGATATATAATTTTGAGTTGTTACACACTTCTCTGGTTCTCCAAAATTTCACAGACGGTCCAAAGATAGTTTTTAAAGCCATAAGAACATCATGATATCTAACTCAAAATTTATTGCAAGTCATTTTTCCCGTAATTCAGGGAAATGCTTTCTTTTCTCATAGAAAAAAAAAAAAAAAACCTTGCAATTATTCTAGATGAAAAATGGCAGACCAGAAAACTAGCACTGCGTCGATTGTTTAAAGCTCGATCATTTTCCAAGACTGTTCGAAACTTTACCAAGCCAAAACTCAACTGTGAAGCCACAGACTACATCAGAATTGTAAGTTACATAGTTGTAACTACATAGTTGCAATATCTCTGCTCTTCTATGATTAACTTTACGTATGAGGACATCGGAATCAATTAAATTCTAGCACATCGCTGCAACTGGATTTCCAAAGCATCCTTTGTCCCACCCAGACCCGACGATAGTGTATCAAACTTGTGACCGAAGCATCTAAAAGGGTGTGTGGCACTGACACAAGAGACGGCTTAATAACGACCACCCTCCTATCAACATGTACTATGCCTTGGGGTTTCCCAAAAGCTAATTTTAAAGTACTAAATAAATATATTCACCATTTCTTTACTTAAAAGGGAAAAAATAAAAGGATTAGAAATTACGAAATGTTGCTATTTTTGCAAGAAACTGCGTATCTTGAGCTTTTTGCGCAATCAGTAAATAATTTGAAATTATGGGTTTTAAACTTTTTTCCTGTTTTATGTTGTGTAGAGAATTTTTCTGATAGCGTTATAAAAACTAGGTGAATGATTTTCTGATTTATGGGAATTTTAATTTTATTTGATTCTGAATTATTTATTTTAAGGCTTTAATTTTGGGGAAAACAGATGCTTCTGGGAATATTATTTAGTTTAAATGAATATTATTTATTTTCTTTTATTTGCAAATTTTGTACAAGCTTTGATTCATTGTGAAAGAAGCAGGGAAAGGGAAGCCATTTTTGCCAAGTCATGATTTCGCGCGCTTGGTCCTTTAGAATGTTCTAGAAGGAATTTCATTGTTAGTTGACCTTAAGAGAGGAAGTACGTGACAGAAAGGTCAAAGGTTGCTACTTGTCTTTCAATGTAAGTCATTCAGGTTTTTGACGATTGAGGGTCCGGTTGTTGGCTAAGTGAAGAAGGGCGCGCATGCGCGATCACCCTTATTTCCGCATTCAGGGGTTGAAAACAAAAATTTTGCCAAAATTAAGGGGCGATAAGTGAAGCCATAGTGGGAGCCCGCGTTTTGTGAAGGAGACGAAGGAAATTTGAGTTGGAAGGACTTACTCACTCTCTTACTGACTGGCGTGTGAAACTTACGTTGGACGTTACTCGTGAAGCTTGCTCTTGGGATGAGCAAGAACAGGCGAGCCGTAATTGCCTAGAAAAACGTTTCTGGCCGGAAGCTGCAAACATGCTCCTTTGCCGCGTTCTGGTAAAAAGGCGAAATTTGAACCAGTTATCTGCGTGTTGACTTAAGACTTTCAAGACCAAGCGGATAGCCGTCCTGGGCAGCAGTGCTCCTGTTTCTGTTTTATAGACTTAAAAAATTAGCTTCGTCATTATGAAAACCAGTTACCTGCGTGTGTGTGTTTTCGCAAATAGTGCCCGGACAGGATGATGTCTTCTGAAACTTCCATTTTGTGACCGTAAAGATGAGCCCCGTCGACGTCAACGCTTATTAGGATACGAGTCCTCCACTTCAAGATGTCTACACAAGATAAGTTTTATTTTTTTTGTGTGTGTTTGAACTTTAAGTAAGTTTTTCAAAAACGTCCTTAGAATGTAAAAACAACGTCGAATCTCAAAATTAATTCTCAGGCTATCAATTGTTTCCCTTTCCCCTTTTAAATTACCAAGACAAACCTTAAAGTTTTTTATATGAATTTAAATGTAAATGAGAAAAAAAAAAGTAAATGACAAATTGAAGAATTCCCCTTAGACTCTCTGATGAGGTTAAGATTTTATTTTATTTTTTTTTGTGATGAAATTGAATAAACTGATATTTAATCTGGAAACCTATTAAAGTATGTTTTCTTTATATATTTAATATGTTTTTCCTATATATCTTGTATATGTTTTTCTTATGTTTTCGATCCTCTCACGGCGCGGTCCCGGGATACATTTTTTTCACAACGCAAAAATGCTTTACCGTTTCACTATACGATCACTAAAAGTTTGGTAGTTGGAAAATTCTTAAGAGTTTAGTTTCCTCCCTAAGAGGAAGTAGAAACCTCTCACGGCAAGTAGTTTCTTATTTAACAATGGTGCCGTGAAGTAAGCTTCATAACATTATTTCCCGGCGTGAAATAAAGCAACTTAACATTTACATGCCCACAAAGTTCCCATTAGAAACAATTGCATTTCGATAGTAATAAGCTTACTAATAATAATAAAAAATGACAAAAACAGCAAAATTTTGTTTCAAAATTATGATTGCGATGCGCGAACGGAATGTATAATTTGATTTGAAAATATTTCATTTCATTTTGCTTCACTGGCCGATGGGCAGTTTTCCAGGAGTATAATAATAGAAATATAAAAAAGTGTTTCTTAGGCCCACTTTAACATACGTATAAACATTGAAAGTAATAGATCTTAAAAAGTCTGATATTCAATACGGCCACAGCATCAGTTAGGTCAAAAGGTAGCCATTCAGTAGAACAGAAATTTGTTGCGTTATTTTCAACACAAGTAGACAAGGACGTGTTTCAAGTAAATATCGTATTAATAAATTTAGTAAATAACGTACAAGTGAATTTCAAATAACTACCTAAGGTATTGAGTAAATACGTACTTCTCCGTCTTTATCAACAACTGTGATCTTCCAGAAGGATTCAGGTTCTCTTGATCGGACATTTTCGAATCGTCTGATGATAAGACAGCGATAAATTGGTGAGGAACTGAATGAAATGATATCTCCGTCTGATTCGAGTGGTCCTAGGAAGAGTTTAAATTGGCTTTCTGCTTGTTTTAGGGCTTCCATAATGGTCATCATTGGAGAAAGTGTAACCTTCACCTCTGGTATCGTTCTGGTTCCCAGGACACGTATAGTCACATCAGGCTTTGTAAAGAAAGTTTAAAAAGTCATTTTATTATGAGCATGATATAAATTAAATAAATATATTTATAATGATCATGAAGTAAGTTAACAAAGACTTATCATGAAGGTCACGAAGGCTATGAAGGTAAGTTAACAAAGACTTTACTTTCTGTGTTCTTAAACAGAATGTCATTATGTAACTGACGTTATTTTGGTTCCTGTGACTCAGTATATATCTAATTTTATACGATAACTTGAATGTTGTGAATAAATACGTGTTTCACAGGTGAAGATACTACGAGTTATTTTTTGTACTATACATGGGTAATAATAACACTTGTGTACGTGCTCTGATTTATTAGTCACTACACGACCTAGATCGCTCTGGAAAACCTCCTTATTAGGTGGGAGGCAGGATCCAGGCAAAACGCCACCTAGGAGATGGAGTATAGGTCACGACTGCTGAAGGCCCAGTCCCCATGCATACCGGGCAATAGATGTTTTGTATTCTCCTGAATCCGCCACTCGGTCCGGATCTACGGGGTCACCACTTCCGGATTTGGAACTTTATGAGGAGTGTGGCCCTGTAAGCACAATGGCACAGGCGTTATTCCTTTGCTGAGACCCTAGTTTGGGTACTTAACGCCAGTCTCCAATTAGTTCAACAGTATAGGACGATCTTCCCTCGGGATACTGGAACTGCCAGACTTTTTTATGCCTAGACAGTTAAGGTGGAGATTCTAGCTAGTGTTATATAAAACTGCCGGGTGGGGTCATACATGGGTAGGTAAACATTTATCTTTTATCCAATTTTGTTATTCAGGCACACTAGAATCAAATTTTAATGTTCTCCTTACTGAGGATTATTGTGGGAGAAGTGCAGAAAAGTAATCAAAATACATATATCTAAATCATTCACCAACATTTTGGCGTATTACATTTTTGTGATGATCAAGAGTCAGTTTGGTGATAGACAGCCGAATATGCACCGGCAAAAAATCGGCATCAGCAAGATCGGGTTGATTACAAAAATTAATTAACATATTTCCTAATTAATTTTTATCGATATAAAGCTCTATCTGATATGTCGAGCATTTAACACAGTTAAGGCATTAAGTACACTATACTCTATATAGCACAGTTTTATTAAAATACCATAAGTTAGAGTAACTACGAAATATTTATTAGCCAATAAGAGGGTTTGCTTACCTCAAATAGAACATAAATCAAAGTTAACAATCTTCACAATGTATTGAGAAAATAAATAACAAGAGACTCATTTTAAAGTTTTTAAATGTCCTCAGGTTTCTATTACGCAATATTATCAGAAGTATATTCCATTAAGGCTTCGTCATCAAAACGGAGGTAGAATCTTCTCTCGCCAACATATCCTTTGGTGCTCATTTTTTGACGTTGCCGAGTTTCACTACGCAAAAGTGACACTAATTTATTCCAACAGCGTCGTGTAGTAAGGAAAAAAATGATATAAAACCATATAATATTAAAGAAAAAATACACCAAAATTAGTTAATATATTTTTTAAACTATTAACTGATTTTTTAAAAGGTATACATTTTGCATGCAGCAAATGGAGAATACAAATATAAAACGCAGGAACACAATAGAACACTAGAAAAAATGCGAAGAAAGCAAAACTAAAATAGAAAATAAGAAACAGGTTGAATGTATTTGAATGAAATTATTTAAAAGTCAAATTAAGGGGTTTGATGTCAAATGTTGAAAACTTGTATCGATAAAAGTTGATCCATCAAATATATTAAAACCGTACTTTTATGCAAATAGAATCCGGGATTTTATTTCTGAAAACTTGCTTATATTTGTAAAATTAAATATCATAATAATAGAAAAAATAATTAAACATAAATATAATAAAGCGTTTTTCAAAACCTTTTGCTCATATTCTTAATCTAATTGCTATATTTAAGTTATTTTATAATATTACATTTATTATGATGATGCTGTTTACTGCATATTATTAAGAAAAATGAGTCAATGAAGGGTCGATGAAGAAAGCTAATCCTTTAAAAAGGGGTCAATGCAAGAAAAGTTTAGGAATCCCTGGTCTACGCATAACAAGAGCTACCGTGGCGCTTCAGAGACGTTTATTCCAAATACTTTTCTTCTTTCCAATTATTTTTTAAGTCACAATACGAAAAAAAAAGGTTTAATTTTGGATGTATGTGTTAATTCTTTTTCATCACTTCTTGCTGGGGCATCCTGTATCTTAAGACTTTTTTTGATATTCTTCTCTGACTGTTAAATGCCTTCAAGAGCAGAATGTATTGGATTGAAAAACTGAATCCATTTCAACACAGATGCCGATGGAAGAACAGATGAATCGCTTGTATTATAAGTATACCTTGCTAAGCCTACTTTAAGCAAAAATTTCAGTGTGAGTTTCGATCTGTGACACTTCCGATCTGTTCGATACTTTGATACTTTTTGTTGTCAGCAAGGGAGATTTTCATGTTTTTACGAGAGCCTCAGTGAATCCCATATAATGCCTGGCGAATGGTGAGTCCAAATGGTGAAGATCTCTGTATGAGAAGAATCTAAGGAGAAAAAAAGAACTAAGGTGACTTGCATCTTAGTCATTATCTGCACTGGAAGGCAGTGTTAGCATCGTGAAGCTTCGAATAAGGAATTCTGCTTTAAACGTGTCGTAAAAACATGTAAATCGAAGCAAATCCTGTTGAAAAGAAAATAATTTAGAATCAACAGAGCTATGCAAGTAGTTCCATGTGCTGAAGGTTTGAGAAAAGTCCAAGAAGTGCTTGGTGATCGTAGAATTTGTAGTGAGAGGTCAGGTGAATTTACTACATCAAACATCACCTTGGAAATCAAAATTCAGAAAACTACATCTCATTTTCTAAGATTTTCAGTACATCGAGTGAATATTGAAATCTTTTCAGGAGGGAACTGGCTTCAGAATATAATTTAGCAGTCTCCAAAATTTTGCAGAGGAATTTCGAGAGTCCTCGAATAATTTTATGGCTAAAATTTTGGTCAAATCTCCTTGGTATATGCACAGTAGCGAAGTCGTCAGCAGCTAAACTTCTGGAAGCAAGAGTACCGGAATTATGGAGTTCCTTCTTATGTTGCGCTGCGGAAGAACTTAAAATTTTTACGTCTGTTGAAGGTATGTATGGGCATGTTGTGGAAGTAACCAAATGGTTGGATCTATGAAATGATGCTCGTTTCTTGAGGAAGTTAAAGAATGCAGTTCTAAATCATGCATATATGGTTAAGGTATCTTTCGCGATTAAAATCATAATATAAAGTTAATAACAACTAACTAACTATAATTTGAACAGGCTTACCGGAGGACGAGTGTGTATTGGGATTAAAAGTGGTGGCGGACATGGCTGCGGGCTTTGCATTGCGTGTGGCGGCAGGCCTTGAGGAAAGAATACCCCAGCAAACATGCTGTTTTGAACCATTGGTGGAGATAATGGCCGTGAAGGTGATAGTGGCTGTTCTGAGGGAATGATTGGACGAATGTTTACCATACCAGGACTAGGCGGACGAGATCTGGAATTAATAAGTTCTTGGAGTGCCATCTCTTGGAGGGAAGTTCTGGATTTTACCTGAAACGAATGGTATTTGGTTTTTGTTTATTGCACCGAACAATAAGTAAATAACATTTAACATAAAAATAAGCAACATAAGAAATTATCCCTAATTTAAATACGCTAAGTAGAAATATACCGTATTTGCTCGTATATATTCTCCCTAGTTTTTCAGCGCCATTTTCTGAAAATGCTAAAAGCGCTCAAATTTCCCCTTTTTCTGTGCTTCCAGAGATCGAGCACCCTGAATTTTAAAACTATTTCATCTACACAGTAACTGTTTTCGTCTTGCTAAGAAGCACATATCCTGCAAATTTCCTACGAAGTCCATTCCAAAATCTTTCCTTTCTAACAGTTGAATATTATGCCATCCTAATGCAAGAACCAACTCATCACCAATGAAGCAAACATGAGCATACAATTCTCCGAATCGGCATCCCCCTAAACATTTGTACTTAATTTATGGATGATTTGAGGCCTAAGGAGTAGCAGAGACTATAATAAAAGCAGGCGAGATTCGCGTGATAGAGAAGTAGAAATGAAGATATATTATTATATCTTTTAATGTTATTATCTGACTGGAATGTAGGTTTCTTTTAAAGGAATTGTATTACGATAGTTACCTTTAATTTCTCTATGACGAAGTTTCATTTGTTATGGTTTTACTGTAACCGGAGATTAAATTTTTTGCATAATTTTCCCTTCTTGAATCTCGGACGAGAAAACTAGTAAAAAAAGGGGGAGATAAATACGTGAGCACTCGACAATGGCCGAGCGGTAAAGCCGCTGAGCACTGGTTGTTTGATCTGGTTTCGAATTCTGGTGAACACGCTGGTTGCATGAGTGTTTTTGGAGATTCACTTGGATGTGAGTGAAGCCCTCTACGACGGCTTTCTCTCTTTTTACTGAATACACAAGATTATGGTTCGAATACGTTGGCATACATACTAGACCTGAATCCTCTAAACGTGATTGCACACTTTAGAATTATGATTTATAGAAATAAACCTTCTCAAAGATACTGCGGGAGTTCAGATTTGCGTTTTTAAATATATAATAATTAATTCCACAAGAATGGTTTCAAAGGATATTAATCTCCAATTGCTGTATATCAGTTGTAGGTCGCAAGGAATTTTCTCCTTCCCTGCCACATGCCTTGGAGGTGTAATTGGAAACACGTTCGGCTAGGAGTAGAAAGGTATGGTGTTTGAATCCCGGTGAAAGTATCTCAGATTTTTCAATTTTTCTGCAGCTAGGTAGGCCTAGTGATTCTAAACGATGCAGCACAAATTTCTAATTATTTTGGACAATTATAATTTTTTAAATTTGTTCTGTCCCTTTCCCCGAAAATACACTGCATTTTCTTCTGTATTTTTCTATTAACACCGGTTTCTGTATATTATTATTAAATTTTAAGCATTAGTGTAGTAGTTTGTAACTGAATAAACTGTTGCTATACACGAAGCTTTGTGCTTAACATCTGCCAGTAAATTGAATTTACTTATCTGTGGAACCCAGCCAAAGCGTAGAAAAGAAGAAATATAGTCACAGATGTTAGTCTTTGAGAAAGTCAACAAGAGTTTAGCCCCTTCGCGCCGACTGCCAGCAACGAACACACTTATCTACCGGCCGACACGCAGGCGTGCCAGAGCATTGTTGCATTCTCTACCGACTGTCACGTATTTGTGCCAGTACCTTGGAACATTTTTCAAACTATAATTTCTGCCACAAGATGGCACTGTATATCCATATGGTTTCAGATACATGTGCATTAGACCTTCTACTTGAAATGAGAGAAGCATGACTCACATACACGTGTTTTTGAATATATAAACAAACGGGGAACTAAATGTTTCCGAATGGCGTGATTTATGACGTCTCTTTAAATCGCACTTTATTCGCACGTGGTAGTTGTTTATTGTAAGTAGAAGTTTTATATACGCTAAAGCGTTGAGTATTTCGGTTTACAGTTCAGTTTTTAGAAAATAATTAGATCTTGTTAGACGTGAATTCTTTCTGTTTTTACCGTTTCAATGTCGAAGCGTCGAAAATGTTTAACAGAGCATGAAATAGCAGAAATGATGCAAAATATTTCAGATATTGATTCTGAAATTCTGATATTGATTCTGAAAGATTAACTGAAAGACATTTTCCAAAACTTTGTTCAGAAGAGACTGATAAGAAAATGAGACGACGATGCTTCGTTTGTTCACATTCCCGGAAAAATCCTCCAAAATGGCAAATGAGTTATTACGAATTCAAGGAATGTAACGTAGGACTGTGTGTAGATCCCTGTTTTAAAATTTTTCATACGAAAAGAAAATTTTAAGTAATATATTTAGTTTTCAGATTATAATGTTAAAAGTCATAAAATGGTGAGTAATTAAAATAAAATGTGTAAAATATGCATTTAAACAAGAAATAAGGTAATTAAAGTATATATATATAAAGCATAAGCCGTTTAAATACTCTATAGAGCATTATTAAACAATGCGTTGATACTTCGGAAATTTCATAGATTTAGGCTTAGTAGCAAAAAAGCCCCCCCCCCGGCCCTGGAGAGACGCTCGCGGAAGACACTGCCGGCCTCCGCGATAAGCGCGCGTTTTCGCTACCCGGCTCGAAGGGGTTAGAATAGCAATACAGCAATACAATATTTTCACGTTGTCACATTGTGCAAATGCTGTAGAGAGAAATCAGGTTAATAATGTTAGGATATACAATGGTAATATAAAGATGGAGCTGAGGTAAGTTACGTACATGAGTAATTTGTATGAAAATAGAAGAACAAAAATAAGGAACTGAATGCTGTGGGTAAACCTGTAATGCATAAGAAAAAATTTACACGATATAACTGTAAACAAATAGCTATTAGAGGTTTTTAAAAACGCCAAACATCTAATCATGTATAATTAGTTAAACAAAAACGAAACTTACAGAGAGCAAAATGCTACAAACGACAGGTTAATGAAATAAATTATTTATTATTTTACTGGTAAATCCAAGCTACATGTTATTAGCCATGTTATCGGTTCAGCATATAAGAATATCTTTTGAGAGTGGTATTAAGTCAGTGTCTTTAGATACTTAGATATTTAGATCATTTTTCACTAGCCGTTTTAACCATATCTTTTATAACTGTATATATTATCGTCTCACCTATAGAATGACGTTGTAGGATTCCGCAATGTCTCTAAGCTTGTGTCAATGTTCTGAAAATCCTTCTAGACTGGAAGCGGGGTATCGCTCTAGTCGAGAACAAATGACCAAATCTTAAATAAGAAGCTCCTAAGTGAAACGAAAGCACTATTTGTGCGACAGGCAAACCTGCGCTGCTTGGGGGTTTTAAATCAACATAATAGAAAGTTAAATTCTAGTGTAGCCTAGTCTGTGACTACACGCAGAATAAGGTACTTATGTTGGCTCAAAATAAATACCGGTGCATAACTTTAAACATTGGCTAACAAGATGCTAAAGCCAGAATAAATTTGGTAGAGCTGGCGATAATCCGTAACTGCAAAGGCTGCCAGTATTTCTAACTCTAAACATTGAAACCATTGGCTTAAATGCAAAATAATTCATCTGCAGGTCTTGATAAGATTGACCTTTTTATCAGTCTTCTTCTTGTTTACGATTTTGCGAAGATTTTTGGCCTTGGTCTAGCCTGCAGCTAGATCATATGGAATAAGACAACAACAATAACAACAAAATAATTAATTGGCAGTCTGGTGGGAACTACGAAATGAAGAAATTATAGTAAAGGTTCAACTCAGAAGAAATGAGCAGACCTTGGGATAGAAACAACTTTCATTTCTTTATTCAGTTCTTCAACATTTCGTTGGGAAGATTCGACAAGTTTACATTTTACATCTGCGTGTTTCATCTCCACATGCCTTTTAAATTTCACGCGTCTCTTGCATTCGTTTGTAAGCAATTCGTAACATACGACACACTGAGGGTTTACTCAGTGTGTCGTAAATAGAAATACCACAGCCAGTAAATAGAAATTTCAAATAATTCCTGTCATATTTACGAAAATATTTTTTCATTGAACTGCTTCTCATGAGTCCTACTCCTTAAATTTTTCTTTCACCTTTTTCATCACTTCAAAATGAAATACCACAGATTAAAACTATCTAAATGCCTACAATGCAAACTTGATGATGATCTTTAAAAATAATTTGAATTTTTTAAATTAGATAAACTGCATAGGGATAAACAAAAGTTACCATTTAGAAAGAATGTCTATTTTTATGAATTTAGCAATAAAAGATGAAACTATCTTTGTTTAAATAATTTTAAATTAGAAAATCTTGAATTTTTATATTATTTAATGGAATATTTTACACTGTTAAGATCCATACTCTCTATGGAATCGAAAATGCGAACGTTTGAATCTCTCTACGACATGAATTGCATTGGAATGATAAAGGAAGAACTAAAAAGTGGAGAATAAATCCATCTGTAAAGTTGCATACACTTTTTCAGATTCGGCGATAAGATTAAACGTTGATTCAACGAATTAAAATTATATATAAATAATATTAAATAGAGATTAAACTTAGGTGGATTATTTATTACTTCCTTGTACGAAGTAAACGAAGTATTGTAATCGCGAAAAATTTCGGGTATCATATTTCAACGAAAGTATCCATTTTACCACTCTTGAATACATTTGAGCGATGTTTTTGCTGGACATCTCTACGTACCGACGGGATAAAGGACTCTCATCCAAAACGTATTACAAAATGGATTTAAAATGGTTTCAGAAGAGACTTTTCCTGACGTTTGTATGCACGCGCATAAGTATGTATGTACCTCGCAAAACTCAAAAATGAGTAGCCTTATAACGCTGCATATATTGCATTGGAATAACTTAAAAGTATAAATGCTGTTCATCCTAACAACTTAAAAATTTAAATGGTGTTAAGTTTAACGAGGCTGCCATTTGCTTACATTTGAAACTCTAGAATGTAGAATAGTGGAATAGTGAGTTAAGTCAGTTGGTGCACCAATTTTAGTGTCTTTCTGCAGAATGGGATCAAAAGTATACATTCAATTTTATGCACCGAAAATCTGTCTTCCTGACCGCTGGCCAAATTGCTTGTTTTTTGGTAGAAAGTCTAATTTTAATTGCAAAACATTTTTTTTTACTAAACTCTATTTGGTGTTTTACATATTTTAACGAAGATACATTTTTGCCTTACCGCAAATAGAGAACTGAATTAATTGAATGAATAATATATCTCTAATAAAATTCGTGGAAATAAGTTTAAATAAAATGCAGCCAAAAATGTGTATAATTTAATAGGCTGTACCAGGAAGTTACGTGGTGTCGACATCACGTTAGTCTTTGTTTTATTTTACAACAAACCCCTAACTTTGCGCGAGAATGAGTAATAAAATTAGCTAAACTTACCAAAAAAAATCAGGAATAAATCAAAAATTTGACTGTACACAGTGTTTCAGATAAAAGCATTGTTAAACATTATTCAGTATTAATAACATTGATCAGAAGAATGCGGCATCCACGCTGCATATATTATTCTCTCTAATATAAGATAATTCATTCAGTGTTATGTACTACTTTAGAAGCAATTATAAGAGGTGCCCTGCATAAGAGCTCCTTGTCTACATTAGGCGTTATCCTTCGAATCTAATGGTTGCATATTCATGTACGAACACTGAATAATTAGTTTTCAATACACTTACTCTTTCCAATTTTTTCGCTTTCCGGAGTATTCCTTTGAGCAGGACAATTGGGGATATGCCTTTCGCGTTGGCAACAGCGTATGCTATCTTCTCCATGTCTTCTACTGTGAAAGAACTGAGGTCATCCATGCAGGTGCTCATCACCAAAGGCAATCCGTTAATCCCGATGGTAAGATACAGGACGGTCAACATCACTTTCATGGCAAACTGGGGTGCAATGGTTTACTGGATTCTGAAAAAGCTAAAGCAAAGTATAGAAGTTACTTACAGTGACCTTTGTTTGCAAATTACTTGCACTTCTAAATCATACTAAAGATTCACTGAAGTTTTCAGAATGGCATGTTCACCTAACAATTGTAGCTTAATTAAAATTTCCCGAATACGAATATAATTTTGAAAGATTAAAGACGATGCAAAGCAGCATCAGAGATGTCAAAATACGTGATTGTTATAATTCCAGAAAATAAAGGTGGATTCGAATCTTGCATTACAGTAGATGCTGCTTTATGTGTTCCCGGTTAATATTATCATACGGATATTGCTAATTAACTGTCGATATCTGTCCCATTAGTATACAAGAACATGAAAAATATATTAGGCGTTTTCTCCTTTCTTCCGGCATTTCTCCGTTGCGTAACTGGAAGCACACTCAACGTGTATTCAGGAGGTTAGGAGTTCGAATCCGAGCAAGAGCATTGCGGCCATTTTTCAGTTTCCTGACTACGCAAAAATTCTAAATGACTATAAATACATTGCTTATTGTGAAAAAAATTTTATAGAATAAATTTTTCAAACCGAAGGAAATTTTCCAAATAAGGTTGTAAGAGTTTCTGATGTAGCTCGGTGTTGATTCGTACAAGATATGACTCTACGTTGCCAAAACAGTCAGCGTTCATAACACAGGTTTTTCATAAAAACACGGAAGTCACTATACGATGCTCGAACGAGAACTGATGGTAAAGGAAGTGTGTTGTCAGAAATTATCCCGCGAAGCAATGCGATGAATCGAAAAACAATGTGACGGCCGCCACAGAATTGAAAAACAACGTGACGGCTAGCGCAGCTGTAGATGAGAAAATCACAAAGTCAAAATAAATTACACATAATAACCAAGTGAATGAAAAATGTCACCAAATAAAGGATTAAGTCACACTAAACTTCCTGCTTTTCACTATAGTCAAACATTTAAAACAAACTTTTGACAATTAGGAGTGTAGCTTTAGTCAAATAATTTCTATAAACATTAGACGTAGCTCATAAAACAACTTTTGCATAAAACTCAGAGACAATCCACTAGTAACGATATATTTCTGGTTAAAATACTGTGAAAGTGAGTATATATAGCATTTTAAATATGTATGATATAACAAAATACGATTGCTGCTTTAAGAGACGATTGGCGACCTCAAAATTAACTATTCTAGATTTTATATTCTCCCTCCTAAATTCATCTGCTCTTCTAAGTTCTAGATCAGCAGTTCGCAATCATTTGACCAACGAGTACCATCTAAATAAAAATTTAAAATGTACCACCATTACAAAGTATTACTAGTCGCATAAACTTACGAGTGTTAGAGAAAACACTCAGTCAGAATGTCGGGGCTTTAATATTTGAATTCAATAGTTAAAAATACTTTACTTCTTTGGGTACCACCTATTTTTCTCTTGCGTACCACCGGTTGAGAACCTCTGTTCTAGATCATTCCTTATTGCATAACAGCCTAAAACTAACCAGTCAGAGATTAGTTGTACTTATGCATCATACTTGGCGTAAATACTCTTTGAAAACCAATGACGTCATTCCTTATCCTAGCTTCTACCCCGCAAACAACTCTGCGCCGGGGCAAGTTTGCATTCGTCCGATGAATGGAAACTATATACTTTGGCACTGAACCACACCAGCCTTCAATTGTACGTCTCCACGAAGATAGAGAAGGACATTTAATTTTCTACTTCCTGGGTTTTTTAAGTACCAAGCTCGTTTACTCATTGTAAGTGAAACATAGCATAGGAGCACGAGTTTTGAATTTGATTATTTGTGCAACTTTAATATTATTCAATTCTTCTCGAATGAGTTCCTCTTTAATTTCGTCGACAGCACAATTTGTGGGTAAGCCTCTAAGTACAAGTTTAAGTGGTAAAACCTTTTTGATGTGTACAAAACAATGCTGAACTTTTTTCTCACTTGTCTATCGTGTAATTGTCCTGTGAAATCTTCACCCCTAGGTGGAATTCTTACTAATATTTTTGCAATTTTTGATGTGAAAATGTCTGAGGTTTCTTCAGCTAACTTACTTAACAAACTTATTGAATTTCCAAGCAGGAATAACTACAGTTAGTTTAATCTGAATTTCAGTAGCCTCAACACATCGCGGTACAGAGATTTGCTCCATAATATTATCGAAAACCTGAGAATTTTCCTTAAAAACATCTTTTAGTACTTCGAATTGATTGCTAACAGCTACATCTAGAAGGATTTTATTCAGTTGTTTGAGGTGGGCGATTCTCCTTTGGGAGGTAAAACCGTCTTTACCTTGCGAAGCTTTTTTTTACTTCCTTGTACGAAGTAAAAAGGAAGTATTGTAATCGCGAAAAGTTTCAGGCAGCATATTTCAACGAAAATATCCATTTTGACCGCTATCGAATGCAATTTAACGATGTTTTTGCGTGATATCTGTACGTAAGGATAGAATAAAATACTCTTTTCCTTCAAAAAAATTATAAAACTGCTTTAAAATTAATTCTGAAGAGAATATTTCGTGGCGTCTGTACGAACGTATGTACGTATCTCGCATAACTCAAAAACGAGTAGCCTCAGAACGTTGAAATTTTGTGTATAGGTCTGCTATAACATGTAGATGTGCACCTCGTATTTTGGTTGCAATCGGCCGCACCAAACGTATATAAATATATTTATATATATACCCACTCTGTTACCCGGCTCAGTGATCTCAGTTTCTTTACTCTTATATGTTGGTAAATTGTACATTTTTTGCTTTAAAAATGATTGAATTATGTTTTTTTTATCTTCCGGTTAAAGATTTTATGCCTTTAGTAAATCTGTGTGCAATATTTTTAGAATTATCAGCAATTTTAAAGTTGTTTAATTGCCACTAAGCCTTTTTTAATGGCGGCCATTGATGTTTACATTTGAAACAGGAGACTAGTGAATTTGTTGCCAATCTAGAGAAACTTAGCTTCGCAACAACAAAGATAACGCCTTCATTTATTATTGCGAATTAAATCATGCTTAATCCTTTCTGGAATTTTTTCGAGGAAATAAGCGTTTGAGATTTACTTCGTAATTTTTAATATAGATATTTTGAGTTTTTATGTATTTTTGCCTTCTCGCGAAGTAAGAACTGAATTAATTAAATGAGAAATACTCAATCGTCTGTGAAAAACTGTTTCTTTTTTGTTTTGTTTGCTTAATTTCTTTTATACATCATTCTAGCTTTATTATAGTATTTGAATAGAACATGTAGCAACGATTAGATAATTCTATTCTTTAAATGATATAAATTTTTTGCATTATGAGTTATAATATGAACGAAATATAATAAGTTAACTGTTATATAATTATTGGATTATATAACAGTTCACTTAGTTTCAGTTATAAAATTATTATATACGTTAACTGTTATATAATTATTAATACTGTTAAGTGAATCTAGCGCCAGAGTGTCGCTATGGTAAACAAATACTAGAGTGAATTTTAAAGAATGCATTTATTCTATTGTGGTTTATGCGCTGTCGGCGAAGTAGATTGAATTCAATCCAATAAGTTTAAATGAAATGCAAGAAAAAATGCGTATAATTTAATATTCCAATACAAGGAAGTCATGTGGTGTACACATCAGATTTTTTTATCTTAGTAATCTTACTACCATCATAACATCTTTTAGAGCCAGTATTAATATCTACGATACCTTTATTAACCACGGAAACTTAATCAACATTCTTAACATCAGCAGAGTTAACCAACTTATATTAATTATAGCAGTTAGAAACTAGAGTGCTATTAGAAGCAGGAACACGACCTACATTTCCAGAATTTACAGTGACATTAGAAATACCAATATTTTCAAAAATTTTTATTTCAATACCTAGAACATCATTTAAATAAAATTTGTCTTGACCTCCCCCAAAAACTCACACTTACCTTTAATATTATCAATCTGTGAAGGTCATGTCCTTAGTTTAAAGCGTGAGTGGCACTTGTTTGTTTCCATTTGAAACTCTTAATATTATAGTAAATTAAGTCCCACTTGGTGCACCAACTTTCAGTGTCTTTCTGTCCAGTGGGGCCAAAAGTTAACTTTTGTGCACCGAAAATGTTTTTTTCTGCCTGTTGGTCGAAGTGCTTGCCTTGGCGTAGAAGCTTTAATTTTAATTGCAAAATCTGTTTTTAACTGCTTTTAATTGTATTTTAGGTTTTTATTTATTTTCAATTTTTAACAAAGGTGTTTTGATTTTCTATGTATTTTTGCCTTCCCTCGAATTGATAACTAAATTGATTGAATGAGAATTGTATCTCTAATGAAATTCGTTGGAATAAGTTTGAATGAAGTGCAGAAAAAATATGTATAACTTAATTGGCCGTTACGGTTTGTGCCATCAAAGAGCTCAAGAAGAGCTTTAAAATGAAACTTGCATGTAAATTGTAATATTTTGTTTCTGAAGGTTTGGTGAATTTTAGAAAATCAGTAGAATTTTTTCTTCTATTTGACACCTGTGATTTTGAAGATTTGAAATTTTCGCTGATAATAAAACAAACACTCAGTTAAAACAGACTTTCTTAAGTGATATTTATTTAAAAAATATGTTTTGGTCTCATGCAGAAGGAGGAGGGAGGAAAAATCCGTTCTGCAGGTCATCACATCGTTTGCAGATATATCACTTTCAGGTTCATTATATCACAAACAATACAGTTTAAGGATTGATTAACTGAGGGATTCTCAACCAAGAGGAATTCCCCACTGGTAAGGATTTCATATTTTCGGAGTAGGAATGGAGTCTATTTTTCCTTTACCTGTTAAGAATTCAGTTTTAGTTTATAAATATAAAAAAACACTTTTATTCAAGTTTTAGAACTTAAAACACATACATACGTATGTACGTACAGACGCCACGAAACAATCTCTTCTGAATCCATTTTAAGTCAGTTTTATAATTCGTTTGGTAAAAAAGAATCTTTATTCTGTCCTTACGTACAGATGTTAAATTGCATTCGATAGCGATCAAAATGGATATTTGCGTTGAAATATTGTACCCGGAATTTTTTTGTGATTACAATACTTCCTTTACTTCGTACAAGGAAGAAGTGTAACATATTATCTTTTTAAATTATTCAATGGCGTCGCATGTTTTTATAACTCGTGATATAAAATTGTAAATGAATTTCTTAAAGAGAATCATTTAATTTCTTGTTCGCATGAAATTGTAAGATAAATTATTTTCTTTCTTTGAGTTCATCAATTATTTCAGTTTTAAATATAAGCTTATTTTATGAAAAGAATTTCTTACGTTATTTTGTTCTCAAACTATTGTTATTCTATGATTCTATAAACTAAACTGCGCCTTAGCCCACCTGACCCAGCTCCGGTGCTAAATCACACTTCTAGCTGGAGAGCACCGTAACACTGAATAAGAAGGCTTCTGCACTTCTTCAATGTACCTGAACAACAATTTCAGCATAAATCTGATTTCGAAAATTTTATTTTTAATAATGAAATTATATTAAAAATGAATTAACTTTTGAATGCATGCCTTTTTTCGTTGGGAAACAAGCCATGGGTAGAGGCCGATACTTTTAAGAAAAGAAAAGCCCCCACCAATATGTCAAAGGCTTATTCTCCGGAACGTACGATGAATTTATGACAGCGGGTGAATTTTTCGTTCCAACGCTAGTATCTTCATGCAGAAAAGAACACCTGCAAACTAATTGGAACCATGTAACCAAGACGCGTAATAAAAATTCTCACTTGTTACTCTTTTTTCAGTTTAGTTTCGGTGAAGATTTGCTGCCCTGTCATATTCTGCTTGACAGCTAGAATTATACTGAAAAGAGATCGCGGTCAGAAAATGTTGGATTCTTCTTTTCATTGCGCAAAATTAATATCATCATTACCTGCAGATCATACGTTAGAATTTTCTCTATATTCTCTTACTATTTATAGCATTCTCTGCATTTTCATTAGTGACGCTTTAACCATTTAAAAATTTTTCTTTGGTGTGCTGGAAAAAGAATATTTTTTATATCTTTCATCTCTTGAGGTAGTACTTCATTCAGAACTTAAATTAAACCGTAGAACGGTTGAGCTATTTCTTACTTTTTTTGTGGGAAATTGCAGCCGAAACCACAAATAACTCAAGATCCAGTACTTTATTATTTACCATTTATTTAATAACTTTTTTATATTTTTATTTATCTCTTTACATTTTATTAAATTTTAATGTTAATTGTTTAATTATTCTAATCATTAATAATTTAAATTCCGCAATTACTTATTTAAATGTTTAATTACTAAATAGTCTACTAATCATTTTATTTATTTATTTTTGTTCTTCTTTCCTGAGAGTTTTCCATAGGGCCCCTGCACTTCTAATTTTAGAAATTAAGTCCTGTTTATTTTGCATTAATTTGTAGACGTAGCGTTTTAACATATAATGTTGAAAGACATTATTTTCATTTATTACGATAATTCAAAGTGAACAGAGCGCAAAAGAAATTTTGGAACAAAACAGGTAATACTAATTCAGAAGTCAAACAACAAAAATCAGCGATATATTTTCGACATTTCACAGGACTAGTTTCGATGGTTTTACCGAACCACCATCCTCAGCTGTAAAACCGCAAATGAACAAGATAGGAAATAATGATTAGATAAGATAGAAAGCCTGGACAAGAATAAGCACGTGGCCTCATCTGTTATCCCTTGATGAAGAACTAAATTATTTAAAAGCAATAGCTATTGACAGGGGCTTTTCAGCCAACATTATTAATCAAGCAGTTACAAAATTCTCATCTCAACACACTAAAAGACACACTCTTGTTTTAGGAGATTATGAAAACTCTGTTGTCATTCCCTTCTTTCCATCAGTTAGCTTTAAAGTTGCACATATTTTGCAGAAATTTAACTTTCGGGTCCTTTATTCTTCCATCAATAAAATTCCGAGTTCCATACTCAAGCACCCCATTCCGGATATGAATTCCTGGGGTATTTATAGGATTCCTTGCCAGTGTGGTTTAATTTACATTGGCCAAACTAAGAAAGCCTTAAAATTTCGCGTCAAGGAACATGAGGCATATGTTAGAAAAAAGTAAACACAGAAGACTTCTGTTGCTCAACATTGTTGGTCCGAAAATCACACTTTCAATTTTTCTGCTGCCAAAATTATTCAAAAAACATCTTTGCAGAACTGGATTTTCTAGAGGCATTTTACATTCAAAAAAATCTTTCTGTTCTAGTTAACGATCATTATTCCAATCCATCTTTGCCTTAGGCCTTTAAAGAAATTATGTTTTGGTTCTGGTTTCATCAACATATGCCGCCACTTGCTTATTCTTGTCCATGCTTTCTTATCTTATCTAATCATTATTTCCTATCTTGTTCATTTGCGGTTTTACAGCTGAGGATGGTGGTTCGGTAAAACCATCGAAACTAGTCCTGTGAAAATTTGAAAATATAACACTGATTTTTGTTGTTTGACTTCTGAATTAGTATTTGTTCGGCGTGTTATTGTGTCTTAAAACAGGTGATATCATAGAAACCTAATTAAAATGCTCATATAATGTTTAAAAATCAACTCAATTTATCTGTACTCTAACAGACAGCTTAATAAAGTCTTTCAAAATATCGTTAGAATCTGAAGTATAGACTCGTATTGGGAGAAAATAAATAATCGATGCAATCTATCTCCCTTTCAAAAGAAGTAAGGAACCCGTGTCTTATTTTTATCCAGAATTAATGGAATTTTCCCAAAATAAAATAAGCCTTCATCCCCCAAATAAATGAAATTACAGACATTTTCTCCAAATAAGTAGAAGGCGACGCCCTAATTTAAGGAAGCTCAACGTCCTGTAATTTATTTTTATAGATAAGATAATCGTTCTTGATATACACGATATCTATTTTTATGTACGAATTCCACGAGCAGAGATAAATAGCTATTATGCTTCCTGTTACTATTACGTTTTAACTTGTTATTAACTATTATATTTTAACTGGATCTAACTAAAAGGTTGGATGAGCTCAATGATTGCTTAGAAATGCCCTAAATATATCTCTGAACTCATATTTAATTTGAGTTTTATGTATGTCTAGTTCTCCAGTGACATTACGTCACTATGTAAAACTGCTTATTTTGTTTATCGCCTTTGAAAGTGTTATGTTTAGTTTTAGCTTTCCACATTATTTTAAATAAAGAACTAGTTTTAAAAAGTTTAATACTAAGAAATTTTAATATCTGGATTTTTTTTTTGTTTTGTTTTTGTTTTTGTTTTTGCTTAATTACAGGAGACGCTAAAAACAAAAGAAAGAATAAAACGATTGGGTAAAATAATAAATTTGCGATTAACTGGAATGACGTCGAAGATGATATGCACTATTAACTAGATATTAAGGTTAATTCTGGCATTTATGAACACCTACAGGCAAAGGGATAGCTCCTATTATACTAATTAAAAGGAAAATATTGCTAAAAATTTATGCATATTTTAATGTAGTTTAATTTGGAAAATAAATTCATTTGGCTACGTAAATTAATTCAGAGTTCAAAACTAAAAGAACACACTGCAAACAACAGAGAAATTGGAAATGAAAAAATAAGGGATAATAACGGAGTTTAGAAGCGGTTTAATATTAGTTTACCAGAGTTTACGCATTTACAAGACACATACTAAAACTGCGAATAAAAACAATTCCGAAATATTTTATCACCTGCTGTAACTTCTGCAAATCTTCGAAATTCCCCCCCGCTATTTGTATTCTTTGTAGACAGTTTTACCTTACGATTATGATTTACGATAATATTTTTTCTAAAATAAACAAATACACATTCACACAGGCACACACACATACATACAACGTCTGGTGAAACTCGATTTTACATTTAATTTTTCAAGTGTTTAAGTTAAAGACAGAATTAAGTCAGGCTTCCTAGCAGCTATCTTTACTTAGCATGAAAGCTAGTTTTACAGGCCAACAAAACGAGTTTTTTTACAGTTGATTTGCTTATTTGTAAATTATTGATGTTTCTAGAACGTTAAATATATTCGAAAATGTCTTTTTTTCTATGTTTTTAATTAAAACATAGGAAAATGTGTCATGTTTTTAATTAAAATAAGAAAGAAAGGCAACCTTAAACTGGCGTAGATTATGCATAAGATTCTACGGGTCTTGAGGGTAACCAGGTGTATACGATTCTTCTTCAGGAGGGGAAAAAACAAAATTATGGGAGGCTCTTAAACTGTTTTACATAGAAATGAATGAACGCATCAAAGCGAAAACAATATACGGTATCTGTCGAGGAAAAAAGTAACAAAATATGAAAAAAACTAGGATACAAAAATGATAAAAGCATTAGGATTAACTAATAAAATGCAGAATAAGCTATTATAGTATGTGATTACTGATCATACTCGTATATGAATATTATAAGGAGTACAGACTGATATAAACTCTTAACAATATAATATCTATTGAACAGTTCAAAATTCATCAGATGACTATTGATATGACGAACTGACCACTGACTTTGATCATTGTCTTAATGTTAAATATCCCCTTAAAATTTATTACTTTCTTACATTCTTGTGAATATTAATAAACAAATTTGTGACTTTATCAAATAATTCCAATATTCAATAAATGACCTTCTGGCAGCCTATTTTAAGTTACCTATTATTTAACCTTAAGGAATCCATTTTATTTTACTTTTTGAATAAAATAAAACTTGTTGCAAAATAAAGCAAAGAATTCGAGATAAAATAACTTTTAGATGATTAACTGAACGCATTGTTGAGCAATTTACCTTCATGATGTTGAGTATATTTATTGTGGAAGTAATTTTATCGAAATTAAAAACAGTAGAATTTCGAAAATAAATAAGTAACCTTTTCTCCTCCGCCCAATTTCAGCTATACTTAGAAATTTACTAATTTTATTTCCGCGTTTTCCGATTAATTATCGCTTAGAGAAAATGCAGAAGAAAAATAACTGTCTATATCTTTATGGCATGTTCTAATTTAAGGCAATCTTATATCTAGTTAATAAAAACATTTTCGGTAATACACATTATACTGCACGTAAGGAATGTAGCAACTAAAATATCATTAAATAGGTACAAAAAAATCTATTTTGAAGTTTACTTTCACGTGAATTTTTTTCTATTTGATCAAGATATTTAAAAGAACTACAGAATGTTCAGAAATGTTTGCAAAAACTAACATATAATAACAGCCTCTTTTCCCTTAGAACTCTAAAGAAAGGGTCTCAAATGGGTTAATACGAAATTTAGAGGGGTCGATCTTTAAGTAAACTAAAAAAACTAACTTACATATAACTTACATAACTATGTACTAATTATGTACATGGTGTTTCAGAACTATTGTTGAAAAATGTTGTTGAGGTTCGGAACCCGATGACAGACAATAATCATACAGGAAGTTCATATAGGGTCGCATGCTCAATTTTGATGCGCAGCTAGCCCACAAGGACCGAAATAGAACGACTCAAGGCAGATCATAAATAATGAAGCTTTATTAGATGAAGAACAATATCAAACAGTACAGCAGATGTTCGAAGTTGCGCCCTGTACATACAGTACCCTCTTCTCAATGACGATGCATCGATTGATGAATGTTTGCAAGAACGTCTAATATTTTCATGTAGCTTCCAAAAACCAAATCAAAATGGACCAGGTCTGGGATCGCAAGAAATGCTTTAGATACAGCATCATGCTTTAGAACGTCGAGGTTACGCATACCACCCTATATTCCTAGGTGATTATTGCCTCTTAACGTGTTCCAGAGTTCATTTCTGAACAACAATTCTGAAACTCCCTGTATATATATACACACCGTGTCTATAGATGTCCTTATTCTATCTTTATTTTCGCAAGCGTTGGGCGTAGATGTGTAATTCCAATCACAAAAGTATTTCAATTGAAGAAACGATTCATGTTTTTGTATTTTTTAATTTAAAAAGAGTAATTTTATGTAAAATAAAAAACCAAGATTTTACGTTTTTACTTATGTTGTTATTTGCAAAAATGTTATACAAATGATAGAAAATAAAACACAGAAAGAATGACCCCAGAATAACAAAAATTATACAACAAATTTAATTTCAAAACATGCGGTTTTTAACCTCATTTCCAACTAGTCTTAGAGGGTCGGTTAACAAAGAAATTAAAATTATTCGAGGCTTTTCAGTTATATTCTTTTGTGATTTACTAGAGTTTAATGTTCTTTAATTTATAATTTTGCCACAATTGATATGTTGTTTGCACAAATAATTTATAAGTTTTGAAACTTTAGAAATAAATTTTTAATATCCTCATGCAGTTTTATTACTTTTCTCATGCAGTTTTATTACTTAATAATAATCTAAAAATTATACAAAAATTTAATTAAACTAGGACTATTTAAAATTTTTAATTTATGCAAATACGGTTACGAGCTGGCAGTATAATAATACTAGAGTCTGCCAGTGTTTTCTTGTATCAGATTTCTATAAATTTTCGTGAATAAGATCACTTGTCCGGAAAAAAGTTATATTCAGCGGTACTTGTCACGATAATATGCAAAGAAATTCTCATCACATAAACTTTTAGTTAAAAGTATTTTCATAAATAGATATTTTATTTTTAATGAGTACAAATGCAAACACATTGCTCTTTAATCTGCGCCTGGCCTCTGAAAATTATATCCAAACTACAGGGTTTGTCAGGAAAATAGTAGGAATGAATTTATAAAAAAAAAAATCCCAGTTTTCACATTTTGACTTAATAGCTTTCAAAATAAGTCCCTTCTGCATCAACACAGCGTTTCCTGTGATTCAGCAATCACTGAAGGCTGCTTGGACCGCAGAAACTGGAATACTCTTCAACTCTCTCGTTAAATGTCTTGGACCGAAACGTGGTGCCATTTTTTCATGACCATTTTCAATCGGAAGAAAAGAAAGAGATCGGCATCTGGGCTGGCTGTAGGATGGCTGGAGAAGCTCTGTGATGTCTTGTTTGGTCAGGTAGTCCATGACAGCAAAGGCAGTGCGGCTAGGGGCGTATTGTCGTGATGGATATTCCATGATCCAGCGATTTGGATGGACGCGGCCGAGTTCACTTAATCTGCTGTCAGAATTCAAAAGATTTCGCACCTTCAAACGGAATTCAAACGGTTTCGTCTTTTTTTGCCGTTGAAGGGCGTCCTGTTCGTTGCTCACCTTCAACTTGTTCTCTTCCTTCTCGAAACAATTTTTGCCATTTAAAACCACGTGATCGACCCATGGCATCAAACCCAGTCAGTGCAGTAACATCCCCCTATTACTTCCCAGATAAACCCTGTAAATATCTCGTTCATTTTTTATCGTACGAGAGTCACGCTTTTTACTATTGTGCCTTTTGTAATGATTATAAAATTTTGCTAAATATGAGTAGGGACCAAGAAAATGTATAAAAGATTAAATTTCTTTAGTTTTGCAAAACTGATTTTGTTTTGTTCCAAAATATCAAATGACCATTTATGCAGTTTTAAACATTTTTGTAACTAGAAATATATGTCTACGACTAATGATTCCGAAAATAAATGTTGGACAAAGAGTTTTATAAATATGGCGTGTCTGCGTTAAATTCATATATATATTTGAAAATAACTTGACTGTAATATTGACTTGGAAAGTTAATTCTTATTTGGAAAATAAACATTAATTTTAATTGTAATGTTCTGTTTCTATTGTAAAAAGTTTTACCTTTTCTGTTTTATTTGCATAATTTTATAACGTATCACACGTAAGTTCAAGTTAACATTAATAGCATTTTTCGAGATTACTATTCATCAGCCCAATTTGACTTTTATATTTCGCACTTGAAAATTAATTGAGTAGCATATTAATTAAATTTAATTTATTTCAGTTACAGTGATACTGAAATATTGTTCCTAAGGGATCATAATTGAATTATATGCATACAGATAGAAAGATAAATAGATAAACCATTGAGATTCATTTAAATTAATTTATTTGATCTGATTAATTAATTTTTTATTTATTTTTTCCTAGTTTTAGGTTAAGACATTTTAATTTTTTCTTCCATTTTTTACGCTATATTCTTTCGTTTTTATATGTCTTCTCCCCAGTTTGGAAACGTTTTTTGCATTAATTGTTGTTTTAAATTCTTACACATTTATATATATCATTTTACATATCTGACATTTTACATATAAATAAAAAAAAATTTAAAGGAATTGGAGATTTATTTTTAATGTAAGTTTTTATTCTTTTCTAAATTTTGAGATATATATAGTTTATTAAATCATTGTTTTTAGGTAATGAAGTAACGGCTAAATTTATTGTTGGTGAGAATGTTTTCGTATGATTTCTATAAAATTCGATTTTGCCAGTATAGATAACTTTTTATTTTCTTCTTTTTAACGAATGTTGAATTAATGTGGAATTTACAAAATTAAAATGAGATAATCTAAAAATTAATAAACACTGTTTAAGAGAAATTCTTAAAAAGGTGGATTGTCAAAAATATTTGGGCAAACCTAATCTGAAATATTTAAAAAATTAGTTCTGTTCGAGCAGTAATTAAAATTAATGTGTTATTATACAAAAATCTTAAAAATAATTAAATGAAGTAATGTTCTATATAAATGTTTCATGTCGAGACAGTTACGTCTTTCAATCAGCAACAAGCCTTCAGCTTTAAATCCTTGCTTAGCTCTATCTAGAATGGGTGAATGAAACAATAAACACACCCAATTCCATACTTACATCCCTAGAGTATTAAGGTTGCTGTAATTACTGTTATTAAAATTTAATATTCTGTGCTGAACTTCGAAAGTGGATTTGCTATTTATAGCCCACACAAACGTTTCCCAACTTGCTAGACAATTTCTTATCTTCTGCGGGCATTTAAGTTTATTTTTATTTCAAGTAGCAAAGGCTAGAATATAAACACAAGTGCTCTGTTTTTACAGATGATTCTGCGTCAGAGGAATGGCAGCAGGTAAGAGATTTAGAGCGATTTAGACATTAAGCGGAAAGAAAGGGCAATTATGGACCATTTAAAGACATCACGATATGGACTTTAATGGAGAGTGATTGCTTGGGATTTAATTTCAAGTAGCACTCGAAGCACGAAAGTAGTGTGAAGATCATATTGTATTACCAAAACAAGAGGCGTCCAGTAGAATTATGAGATTTATGGTGATACTGTTTGAATACTAACCACAAAGAACCATTTTAAAACGTAGAACTACTGCAGATTTTACAAGGCAAATGATTGTAGAATGCAAATTTTCTACTGCAGTTGTATCAAACTGGTGGCCCTCGAAGCAAAAACATTTATGTGGCCCACGAATAAATCTCTGGTAATTAATTAACATTATTATGGCATTTTTATTGTTGCAAGAATTTGAAGAAAGGTTGAATATTTTAATGATTTTGAGTCTGAGTTTACATTATTTTCATCGTCATCAAAAAGTGACGTAAATAATACCCAAAAATATCGACAAATGAGTCTAACTAATTTACACTGAGACATAAGAGTGGAATTTTAAGCAGCCTGGGCAACTGCCATATGTAAGATGTATTAAAAAAATAATTATTACACTTTTAACGAACCTTTAAAGCTATCATACTAAGACCCTCCTTGATCAAGTGGAAATCCAGTAGCGCAACCAAAAACACTTTATTTAAACAAAACCATTTGCATCTTGACATCATACATCAAACTAAATAAAAATAAATAAATACATTTATTCCTCAGCATAAATTATATTACGTATTTCGTGATATTTCGTGGTATCAGTGATTAGCACATTTCAACTAGTAACTGGAAGATCTATAATTTGAAGTTTGTCAAGGCCACAGTTCATTCTTCATATTTCCTAGTCCTAAATGTTTAATGGTCTTATAATGGTGCTCGAACTAAAATCCGGGAGACAACAACTTGTCACCACTTGAGCCATAAATTGAGTCACCACTTGAGCCACCAACTTGTCACCACAAATTTTATTTTTAACAGTAATTTCAAGTATAGTATAACAGTAATCTCAAGTATAGGGCTGCAATCTGGGCGGAGACTATGACAGAAAGGAAGAAAAGGAAACTTTTCGCCATTCAGAGATCTTCTCTCCTGAGCATTTGCAAAGCCTATAGAACGACAGCTAATTCCTCTCTATGCGTTCTTACTGGGATTCCTCCCCTTCATTTAATTGCGACGAAGGATTCAATAAAAGCCAGAGTACTCCAGTTGAAAGAAGATGCTTACTTGAACGGCACCACCTATTCTGCCTCAAAGTATGAGTCTCCAGCCATACTATTGACCTACCATCCTGCAAAGTATTGTAATTTAATTATCAGTACGGACGCTTCAGCAATCAGTAGTAAAGAATGTCCAAGAACATTTACAGACGGCTCTAAAATTCATGGAGAAGTGGGCGCAGCATCAATAATCTATTCTTCTTCCTCTATTCCAACAGTATGGAAAGGAAAATTATCTCCAGAAAATTCCGTTTATCAGGCCGAGCTGTCAGCAATTCAATCTGCAGTAAATAAAGCTATATCAAATAATTTCAGGACAATAGCTATCTATTCAGACAGTCAATCTGCATTATATGCCCAGGACAGAAACAATGAGAACCAACTGATTCAGGATATTCAAAATACTATAAGTGACCACCCAGAAATCCAGTTTATCCTCAATTAGGTGAAAGCCCACATCGGAAACGACGGCAACGAGGCAGCTGACCTCCTTGCAAAGGATGCAACAACTAACATCAACAGTGAGGTAATTCATGCCCCGTGGCCCAAGTCCCATTTAAAATATACACTGAATGCAATTGTCAACTCAAAGTGGCAAGAAGAGTGGGATTCTGCATTGCAAGGCAGAAGAGTCCACAATTTTTTCTCAAAAACTGACAAAGAGGCCCTACACTATGACCATGTTCTAAATCAGTATATCACAGGACACGGTCCTTTCCCCACCTACTTCCATGACAGAGGCATCTACCCACGGATCTCTGCATATGTGGCGAAAGGGGTGACCCTGATCATTACATTTTTGATTGTAATCTAACAGACGGCAAACATCTGATCAAGCCTAACAACAATCTAATACCATTTAAGAAATATGCAATAAAGAACAGACACCTTAGGACCAAAATCAGAGACGTTCTTATACATATCCAAAGACTCGGACTGGATATTTGTCATATCTAAAGCTTAT
Organism: Stegodyphus dumicola; assembly: GCF_044657685.1. NCBI lineage: Eukaryota > Metazoa > Arthropoda > Arachnida > Araneae > Eresidae > Stegodyphus > Stegodyphus dumicola. The sequence goes on from NC_140770.1 coordinate 159,555,185, forward strand.
TCATCTCCATATGTTACTATACCATATTTGTCTTTTTTATTTTATTTTATTTTATTTTATTTATATATTTTTATTTTTTATTTTTCATTATTTATTTTATTTTTTTATTTATTATTTTTTATTTTTTTTAATTTCATTTCATTTTAATGCTCCAACAGTTTCATTTATCTACGCAATGCTGATGGACGGGAGCTCCAAAGACTTGCTTATTACACCTTCCGCCTTAGAAAAGACATTTATTCTTACATTTCTGCTTTTGGAAGCATCAGTTGTTGAACTTTTCAAGGACAGTCTTTTATCAATATGATTTGTGTTCACTATTAATACCAGAACTCATTTATCTCAGAAAGTCCTCTCAAGTGGTTGATGGTAAAAAAAGAAGGGCGGGAGAACCTCGGACCCCCCCCGGCGTGTTCTCCCTCAAAATTGGGGTGGAAAGTTTAACAGGTTCAGCAATACCTCAATTACCTGTGGTACTACGGAGGTGCTGGCCTAGCTTCTACCTGTACCTGTACCTGTCACCACTTGAGCTATGTTCGTATGCAAGGCTATGTTCTGGATGCCGTGTAAGCTATTATGACGCTGTGTATTTTATGTTGCAAATCTGTGACGTCAATATTGTTACGATATGTACAGGCGCGGTGAGATAGCTTCCTAGCAAAGCAGTTTTAGGGTTGCCATAAAATGGCAAGGGAAAGCAGGGTTGCCACATTTGGAGAGAAATCGCCCATTTGTCGACAAAATTGGCGATGTGCCATGGACAGATGGAGAACCTTCTGGAACGAATTTTTACCGGTTTAGCCCAGAATGTTCTCGAACACAAGCCGAAACCTATATAAACCCTGCTGGTCCGCAGTCAGTTAGTGAGTGTCTCAGAGTGTGCCTCGTCGAGAGGGCGAGTGAGAGTGCCTCGTCTAGAGTGCGAGATAATCAGTATCGAGTTGGTGTCTCGTCTAGCGAGTCAATCCCTGCGGAGTCGATCGAGTTGACAGCCGGGCAGCGAGTGCCGAGTGGGTCGTCGAGTGCACCGAAGGATTCTGTTAGTGTATTGCGGTTAATGCATCGTCGAGAGAGCGTGTTGAGCTCCGGGAACGACTGAACCGAAGAGTCGGGAGCTGTGTTCGTGTGTCGTCGAGTGCATCGCGAGTTGTAGTGTGGAGAGTCTCGAGAGTACGTGGAGTTCCGAGAACAACCAAGCAGAGTCGGGAGCTGTACTCCGGAAAGCAGAGTCGTGTGTTTTGCAGGAAGCTGTCTCCACCGTGATAGCCTGATAACCTGAAGGCTGTGTCGCTGATCGTGTCAGCGTGTTTATAGGAGTTCATCGACGACTGTAAAACGTGTTTTGGAGCTGTCCTGACAATACTGGCTAATAAAGCGTGCTTTGATATTTCATCAAGTGTCGTCTTTATTCACTCCAAATCCACACGGACCCCGTACGAACGTGAAAGAAGAAAATAGCGTAACAACTGGTGTTGTTACGCTATTTTCTTCTTTCACGTTAACAATATGTTATGTCGTAACAATATGTCGTAACACGGCGTAACAATATGTTATGTCGCAATTCTACAATATGTATGTTATGTCTATGAGGTGCTATGGTATGTCGCTAGGCTATGTCCACCTTTCATGTAGTTAAGTTACGTTGTGTATTTAATGCTGTAAATATGTAATCCTTATGCTATACTATATCATCTTATGTTGCAATGCTGTGTCATGTTATGTCTACGCTACGCTATGATACGTCACCATGCAAAGTCCACCTGTAGTATAGGTCATGCCAACACTGAGAATTGTATGTTGTAAATATGTAAACTCAATATGTTATGTCGCTCTGCTATGTCCATATGCTATGCTATGCTATGTTGCAATACTATGCGATGTCTTATCTATGTTTAAGTATGTTATGTCGCTGTATTATGTCCACCTGTCGTGTAAGTTACATTACGTAGTGTATTTAATGTTGTAAATATATTATGTCGCTATGCAATGACTATATTCTATATTATCAAATGCCATGTCATGTCTATGCTGAACTATGTAATGTCTTCATGCAATGTCTACCTGTCGTGTAGGTAATGCAACGCTAGGTATTTTATGTTGTAAACATGTTATGCTCTAGATGGAGCGGGTCCCGGAGTATATCCGATTAATCTTTGAAAGCCGTCCGGGTGTCCGGCCCTGATGTCACCTGTCACCACTTGAACTTAGACGACTGGCAACTTTCTACAGTCAAGTAGGGAAAAAAGCTAAGCCAATTACAATAATGCATGGTGTGTGCTCTTTATGGTGCAAATAGTTAGCTTATTTTCCTGGATAAGAGATACGTAAATTTTGGATAGATGTACTGGTATATGTAATAACTACAGGTAGAAAATAGGCTAACACGTCAGTAGTAACATAAGTGATTGAGATATTGTTCAACCTAGCTAAATGTCAAATGCTCGTCCTAATTTTGAAGGAGAATACCCCAGGAGAAGGAACGAGGATCGCCCACCCCTCTTCCTCTACCAGGAACTTCTCGAGAGGACTTTCGGTTCTACTGTATTGAGTGCCGCCTTGCCGCATAGACATTAAGTGATGGACGGAGCATGCGAAACAGGTTTTGATTACAATAATAATTAACAAAAAATAACATAAAATTCTTAAATAACTACCGAACATTGTAGGGGGAGGTAGCCTAATTTGGACCGTAGCCTTATTCGGACCGCTATGATACACAAAACTGATGATATCTGCGAGATTTGAGATAGGCATTTTGTTATACGTAGATGTAGAAGAGGTTAATGCAGTTGTGTTTGTAAAGAAATGCCTCGTGGTTACATTGAGAGAAGGATTATTCTTTTGGCTAAGAAGAAAATCTGTTATTTCGGCATAAGTGTGAAAGCAGTTGATTCGTCTAAACGTAAGTAATTACATGTCTTATTATACCATTACAAAACTTGCTTATTTAATTACAATTTTGCGAGGTTATGTTAGTTTGACGTTTCTGTACAATATCAAGGATTAAATATTCAAGTTTCCCAATTTGGAGCGAAAACAGTTGCCGAATTTGAACCAGTCCAATTTCGGCAACGACATTTTGTCTTACTTCAGCTGCCTGGCCATACCCCCCACCGTTTACAGCCTTTGGATATAGCATTTTTGGTCCTCTGCAGACTTATTTTACACAAGCTCAGGAAACGTTTCTTCGCTTATATAAAGGGGATCAAACCCAAATGTTAAAATTACTTAATAAGGCATATGGCAGAGCGGCTACTGTGGGAATTGCAGAGAGTGCTTTTCGTGCTTCCGGAATTCGGCCGGTGAATAGGCATCTATTTACAGATGAGCCATTTGCACTAGCTGATGTTTTGCAACCTTCTGAAACCCCTGTTTCACCTTCTAATAGGGATGATGATGAAGATAGAAGTGATAACGAAAATAAAGGATTTAGGACAAATGAATGTAACGGTGATATTTGAAACGGCTCACGGTGATATTTGAAAAAATATCACCGTGAGCAAAGATAACAAGCAGCGCTTACAAATCGCGGTTATACCAAACCTTAAAAACAAAAATCAGTTCACCAAGTTTAACAAAATGCAGAAACATAAAAAAGAAACTGGTGATTCGTGCTTTCGTATATTATGTGAAGAAACCAAGGAAGAAGGAATGATAACAATGCACGAAATGTCATGCTTGGATACATACTCGGTGTGCTGGAGTTAGTGCTGCAATTAAAAGGTTCTTTTGATGTAATTGCCGTTAAGAAAGCTCATGGTCCAATTTAGGAAACTAGCGGTCCAAATAGGAAACCGGTTTCCTAAATTGAACCGATGAAACGATTTTTTTAATTCATTTTTCACCATTATAAATAATTTTTAAAATTTTATAAATGGTTCTATTTTGAAGGTACACTTAGTGAGTTTATTTTCTACTACTTAATTTTTATTAGTACTTCTTCCGTCCTTCTATATAGTGAAAAATACAAAATTGGTTCAAATTAGGCTACTCTACCCTATATTTGTTTATATTTATATTTGAATATAAGTTTGTATATAAGTATGAAAGTTTGTATATTTGAATATAAGTATAATTTATATTTGAATCATAAAGATTTTAATGAGTCCAGGCAAAAATATGTCTGTACTCCAAATTAACTTGGCTAACATCAATATTTTGAAACTGTAATTTTTCTCTTCTTTTTTTCCGATTTGCTTTACTATGGTACAACTATTAAGAGGTAAAGATTGTTCCTTTCGTTTCTTGTTGAAAGATAGAAAAAAAAACTTCATATCAAATGAGCTGGAAATCTAATGTTAAAACCCAGATAAACCACGAAGTTCGATGAATTTTCTTCTTACCTTTTATTCGTTGAATCCTTACGTCCTGATGATTTTAAAGATAGTTTCAGGATTAACTTTCTTTGCAAATCGCTTTTCTGATCCAACCTACAGCTTTGCAATTGAATTGCATATCCACTTTTACTGGTTATGTAGCTTTCTAATGCAACACCGAATTATGAACTAAAATACTTGCTCTTCTGATAGAATTTCTAACTTCAGTAAACTTCTTAAAGCACCTTACTTTAACTATTTGTTTATAAATAGCCAATGGAAATATATTTTCATTTTTCTGGGTCCACTAGGTGCTGAGTGGAGATAAGCATCAAACACTAACAGTTTGATCCACGTTTAAATCCCGGTAAATGGGCTACTCACGTGGATATTCAAGCAGACTTCTTCATAGGTAAGGACAATATCAGACAATTTCCCTTAAAAAATCCTTCTCTGAGGTCTACTTTCCTCTTAGAAAGATAGAACATGTATTCTACGCCTTAATCAATTACACTTTAAAGACATTAGGTAATTTTTGAAAGCAAGAGAGATTAAAAATTAGCAATCGCCTTCGCCGGGAATCAAACCACGGACCTCTGGATACCGGCCCAGCGTCCAGAACCACTACGCCACGAAGGCACGCTAGGAAGGCGGGAGAAATACCTTATAAACCTAACCCAAGTTTAGAGTTTCTAGATAAATTTTAAAAAAAATCAAAATCTGAAAGTTTCGGATTTTAACGGTCACCCAAAAGGGTTTGGTAAGATTTCTCACTCTCTCGCTGAGCTCATTCACTAAATAATCTAGAAGATGATTGTCTGGAAAGTAAGGACATTAACCGGATGAATGGACCAGCCAGATCTACAAAACTCAACTCTATGCAGCACGTCTATGCTGTTGCTTGGGAGGGCAATTATCTCGCCTTTCTCCTCCCAGATACCTTTAAAGACCTGAAAACAGCATTGCAGAAGGAATGCTAAAGGGACTCAAAAACTGCCACATCATGAGAATTATGATGTGACTGTTAGAGGGTAATGTAACCTCGTACTAGCCCCATTTTTTCTATCTTGCAATCTCTAATTCAGAATTTTCTGGTCTCATCATAAATTTCTTAAAATATCTCGACAGATCTGGAGATAAACGACCAAATGGAAAATCCCTCTTAATTTTGAACATAGAGGTACAAAATTACATTTATTAGGGAATCGAACTTATTAACGACTAAAAGTGTAAAACAGATTTAATTGGTAGCAAAATGAGCTCGAATCATATAAAATGGACGCTCTGTAAAAATAAGGTGGGTTGAAGAAAATTTCTAATAAAGATTTTACTGGACATAAATCAAATTTAGATCACTGTACTCATATCATAATCTCTAAATATATTTACTGCTTTAACCAAGAAGCCTATGAAGAAGGAAGACGTTAATTATTTGACGTTCAGAATTTTAAAGGTTTCACATTTTGGCATCTGAAGCTGAAGCCTTACTTTTGTGCTATGTAATAAACTACTGGCAAATTTCCTTGAGAAATCGAAAATTGAATACCTACCATTTCAATTTTTGCGAATGACATTTTAATCGTAGCCATGAAGCATAGTGAGATAAGTGAAGATTAACGTATAATTATAAATTTATGAAGAACTTTAAAATTATTCATGAAAAAAGAACATGACAAAACAAGAACTGAAAATATTATTCCTTTTTGAGTAATGTTTCCGTGAATATAAAGAGGGAGTCTCTGCTTGTAGGAGTCAAGCTTTGAAATTAATACCGATTTGAAACATTTATGTCATATTTTCGAAATTAAATAAACGAGTTTACTGTTATTACAATAAATATGATATTTATTATTAAAAAATCTCGCTCTTCATTTTTAAGAGTATTAAACTAAACTGGAAAGTTTCTTTCGCATTGTGTTTTACATAATGTTAAATGAATATTATTGCGTCCTACGGGTTCGTGGATTTGGAGTTATTAATGGCAACACTTGATGAATAATCAAAACACAATTTATTCGCCAGTATTACGCAGGACAGTTCCGAAGACAAGTTTACAGTCGTCAAAAAACTACAGCAAACATGCTGAAACAATTGGAAACATAGCAGATAAAGGCTTAACAGATTTGTTAAATGCAGATACATGCTTTCTGCAAGCACATGCATAAATACCCATACCTATTTCATATTTTTCATTTCCGGCATGTGGAAATCTTTAATTTTTGTGCATTCACTATATTTATCGAGTAAAGTAATTTACACTGATTTTAAAAGTACATGTTACAATAATATGTGGATGTAAAAAACATTTACTTTATTTAAACCATTTTGGCGTTTGAAACATAAAATAAAAGTAGCGAATACTCTATCAAGGGTATCGAAAGATGTATACAATTTTAAAGGTACGCTGAGGTATTTTTCATTCTTTAAGCATAACGTTTTTGCTAAAATCTACATTTTTGTAGTTCAACAGCTTAAAATTTTATAAAACAAATTCATAATAAAATCGCTGTTGTTAGTTATCGAAAAATAACCAAGATATGATTTTTGCGTAAATGTCACTAAACTATACAAATTGCTATTATCCATCACACTAGGAATGTTTCTTTTATGCGGAAGTGTCTCGTTTTTTGATTTGTATGGAACTGCCATGTGTCAAAATACTATTAGAGCGCTGTCAAGCAAGCTTCTGAATGTAAACTAAAAACACCCCATCTCGTGACCGAAGCTGCGGAGCAGTGCTTCACTTCTAATGCCGGTTTGGCCACTCCTTCCTTTCTTAGCTTCATGATGACACCGATGTGAACTCATTGGCTGTTATGGTAGTGTCATGTCATAATGGAAAAATACATGTACGTTGGCCATATGGAATTAATTGTATGTGACATGCCTGCCAAGTTACTAAAGACTAATTTTGATTTCGATGTCAAAGGATAGACTTTTTCTTTTGGAATTACACGTCTATATAATGATAGTGATTATGTGATTTAGATTGTTACTTTATGAACCTTTATAGGCTCAGACCTTTCATCTGAGAACTATATAATTGGACTTAGTGTCTATATAATGATTATGATCTTGTGAATTATGGACTTTGATAGGCAAAGAACTATTGGGGAACTATATATAGTGTCGTAGAGAATTTTGTTGTGAACATTTTTGGAGATTTTCATAAATATTAACTGGACTATTATATTTACAAGATTGTAAAAATGAATATTTTGATCTTTATAAGACTATATTTTGATGTTAATTCTGAATAGGTGAAGGTAGCCTTCGCTTAAGCAGATCATATGAATGTTATTTTGCTTGTGTAACAGTATGCCTTACGTCACACAATAGTGCAAATATGTCTATGTTTCATTTATGTACACAGATTCCTGTATTTGTATTAGCTTGCGAACAAAATAACTGCCCCTGGGCGGTGGCGGTAGCTAGCTGGTAGATCTACATCCGCTGTGTAGGCATTATCCTGCTTGGTTATACCTTAGGTCAGGACCCACTTTAAAATGAGTTCCCGCTCACACAGGGATTCAAGGCAATGAAGCCGCCGACCTACTGGTCAAGCAGGCAGCCAACTGCACGGATATATTAGAAAGACCAACTAAACTTCCTTGGTCTCATATTAAGCGAACAACTTTGACAAGTCTGCTACAAATTTGGTAAAGTAGATGGACAGAGGCAGAGGTAGGACGAAAGACATACCTCGCTTACTGCCAAAAGTTAACATGGAAATAAAAACCCACTGTGCTAGCCTAACACAGTTCTTGACAGGTCATGGACCATTCCCAGTTATACCTGAACAGATTTAGACTTAGGGATATTCGTTTCTGCGAAGGCGGAGAGGAAGGCGACACGGACCATTTTACTTCCATTGTGTACATACAAGAACCTGGCACTTGAAGAAACTAGCGGACTATACCTGGGCAATGTGGACGTCTAACATACTCAAAAACAGAATAGCCCTTGATAAAATAGAGAAAATCTCAAGACACTGCCTAATCAGAAACAACCGTGTATAATATTATGTTTCAAATGTTCAGAACTTAAAGCAGATAACCAGAATAACGCTTAGTGCCTTGCAGTTATCAATATGTAAAAACTCTTATTAGAATGTAATATTCAACCTTGCTACTTTGGAGTCTACCCCGCCGTGATGGTATATAATTCCCTTTGGTTCATGTCCGTGGTCGGAAGCCATCATAGCGGTGCACTCACTCACTCACATTAGGTCAGGAGCCTGAACAGTGGCGTTCAAAACAGTCCTTCAGAGATACGCGAGTGCCAGAAGTTTTCTCTCTGTCTCTAAAGATTCGGAACTCTCATCTTAAATGCACTAAACGCTAATCTTCATTCTGGTGAGGAATGCGGAAAGAAGTTAAAGTAAACACGAAATCCAAAATAACTGGTTAATTAGCATAAGAACCTTAGAAACTTCCACAGTTGCAAAATAATATGAGAAAGATAAAATTTCTGTTAAGTTTTTCCTTCTAGATTTTGGTCCACACAATATTTTATATGCAGTCTTTTTATTAAGATCTTCATGAATTCAAATGTATATTTCATTTATAATATTTTTATAATCATATATATCTTTAGGTACCGGCAAGATTTCCGTTATTCGATGTTAAATGTTTACTTCAAAATATATTAAAAGGTACACTGGTGTGCAAAAATTAAGGACGAGACAGTTTTTTCAATATAACTTTGTACAAAAGCTTTTCCAAATCAACACATTTAATACCGTAAGATCCCCAATACGTAAGGACATGAGTAATGTAAGCAACACTTACTAAAAGAGAAATCAGAGGGATAAAAAGAAGCTTTATTGAAAAAGTAGCATGGAGCGCAATGCGACTGAAGGCCGAAACATCCCTGTAATGGGTGTCCAGCAAGAAACATCCGGTCTTTAATAGGGGATATGATCTCCCCTGACTGCTAGGCAGGTTTCACAGCGTCTGCCCATGCTGAGAATGAGGATGTCAATGAGTTGTTGAGGCATTGCTGCCCATTCGTCTTGCAGCGCCAATCGAAGCTCCGGAATCGTTACTGGTGGTAAAGTACGAGCTGCCAAGCGTCTGCCTAGAAGATCCCATACATGCTCGATGGAATTGAGATCCGGAGATCGTGCCGGCCAATCCATACGTTCAATATCCTCACTCTCTAAGAGCTGTTCGGCAGCTACTGTGCGATGACATGGTGCATTGTCGTCCATGAAAAGGAACTGCGGACCCATAGCGCCTCTAAAAAGACGCACATATGGAAGAAGAATCTCGTTACAATAACGGGTCCCGTTGACTGAACCTGCGTCGAAGATGTGAAGGTCTGTACGACTACCAAGCATGATGCCTTCCCAAACGAGAACACCGCCACCTCCATACCTGTCCCTTTCAATGATGTTCGAGGGATGATTGCGAATTCCCCGCTCTCTCCAGATGAGTATGCGATGAGAATCGCTACTCAGACTGAATCTGCTCTCATCTGTAAAGAGTACTCGTCCCCATTCATTGTCTCTCCAAGTCCGGTGTTTCCGGCACCACAGAAAACGCCTTCTCCGATGGGCAGGCGTTAGAGGTACACACCGTACCGGGCGTCGTGCAAACAGACCACCACCGTGCAGTCTTCTGGCCACGGTAAAACGCGATATCGGTCGTCCAGTCGCCTGTGTCGTGTGTCTAGCGATTTCTCCCGCTGTCTGCCGCCTGTTTCTTCTGGCCTGTAAGGCAATATGCCGGTCATCTGCGGGTGCGGTTCCTCGTGGACGACCACTACTAAACCCCCGGATAGCTGTTCCTGTAGTTTGAAATTGTCTCCAAAGTCGTGAAACGATGCTGTGAGCAATTCCGAACTCTGAAGCCACAATTGTCACACTGCGGCCTTCCTCCAACTTCCCAATGATTCGACCTCGGGTAAAAGCATCCAGATGTCGTCTAACAGATTGATTATTCGCTATTTCTCGCTGAGGCAGCAACTCAGTGTGATTTAAACTGCTATGCGGCGTGCAATCTCTTTGCCAGAAATACTGATCTTACACCGACAACGTGCTTTATACTACTCAGACACTCCCCCATTACGTCTACCTGCATATCCGCGCATGTGCTACCGTACATCACCTTACTTAATCTCCTGATTGGTCTTTCTGTCCGCTCTGCCTTTTCGTTCAGCTGATATGTTAATTTTTCGACTTCGTCCTTAATTTTTGCACACCAGTGTATATGCTTAATATGGATATCTAATGTATATTAAGCGTTTATATCAAGTACTGCTAGGTGTCTCCTCCCTCCTTTCTTCATGCTCTAGTCATGTTATTGGAAGCATAATTGAAGCATTTTCGAAAGATCCAGGATTTGAGTCCCGACGAGAGCATTGCACATGTTTCCCGTCTCCTGCTTCAAAATAGCCTGATGACTCTACAAGTAGCGCCCGAACTTGAAGGTGGTGGACAATAATTCATCAACACTAGGATCTGACAACTGGGTCCTTTCATTCCCAGTCATCCTTTAAAAGGGGGGGAGTATCTCCCTCCTTTCCTTGTGCCTTCGTGATGTAATTGGATGCATACTCAACGCGTATTCAAGTGGTCCAGGGTTCGAATCGCGGCGAAGGCACTGTGCATTTTTCACATCTTCCGATTCAAAATAACCTAGTGACTCTACACAGTGAGCAAAATATTTAATTTTTTTTTAGATTTTATTGATATATTTTTTTAATTTCAATTACTAGAAAGCAGAAATTATTTTTTTGAAATTGTTTTAATTACAGTCAGCTTCCTCTTAAACCAAAATTTCGGTTAATTTGAAAGTGATTAAAAAGATTCAGGAAAGAGGAGTAGCGCATATAATAATTTGCAGGAGAAGGATACTATTACTGTTGTTGTTATTCATCCCCCCCCCAAAGTCTTACAAAGTCAGATAAAATCCGGAAGTCCTTTAATCCTAAGTAAGTCTAGAACAAGAATGGAAAATATGTCCTCTCTTGAAATGCCTAAACAATTCAAGACTTGTTCAATGGAAGCCTGATGTTTGTGGCACTTGGTGCATGTGTCTAACACTTTCCTGCTCGCACAGAAAGAGAGGTACTTAATGCTACTACTTGCTAGTTGCGAAAGCAAAGTCCGCAAGCTCTTGTCACATCTAAGGATTAGAACCATTCCTGGTCTTCTACCCAGATACCATTGGATGAGTGGGGAGGGGCAATCACTCTACCATATTTTGTGACTTTTCCAGGAATAATAGCTCAAAAAAAATAATTGGCCGGAGGAGGAGGGAGTAAAATGAGTACAACCCTCTTTTACCATTTTGTTTACCTGTTTTATAACCGTAAATGTGTACATGAAATGGAATCCACTAAAGATGCAGCGAAACCACTTTTAACTTATGTAGGATGGAAACACTGGTTTTATCGTGATTCAGTGTGATTCAGTTGCTAAGATATTGCAGGAAACTGCGGCAATAAGATAAGATTCATAGATAGTCAAATTCCTTTTAGATAGAATAGCTTCGAATCTAACATTAATTGTTTTTTAATTCACTTCCGTAAACCGAACAGAAATCTGGAATATATTAGAAAAAAGTCATTTTTTTCCTGAGGGATCTTAGTATAAATCCGGTGGCCTGCATTATCAGCCAATTTTGCTTACCATCAGTGAAGATCTTAATGGCATTTTTTGGTATGTCTTCTATGATCTATGTCTTCTTCTATTCTTCTTTCCAAGTCCAACTGTCTGAAGTGGTCATTGACAAAACTTGTTTCGTTAAAAGTACAAGAAAGACATAAATGGAAGTAGACCTTTGAAAGTTTCTCCGAGGGATTCAAGCAATACTGTAGAGAGTGGGATAACTTCTGAATAAGGTAACTTCGTAAGCTTGCATTTTAAAGTTTTGCAAGATTATCTTGTACTTATACTTTAAAGTAGTTTAATCTGTAGAATAAATTTATTAATTATATGAATTAAATCAGTATTTAATATTCTCTCTTTCTCTTTGTCAAACGCTCTCTCTGCTTTAACAAAATCAATGTTTCTTGTTTATTTAAAGGTACGCATTCGTTCCTTTATTTACATTACTTCTATAGTAGTCAGTGTGAAACAGAAAACAAATCCTTGATTTCCTACATCCTTGATTTATTTTTATAAACTGAAGTGTTCTGCTTGTATGCAAGCTTAACTCAATGTCTTTCAGAACCTTACTAGATCAACAACCGAGTTATCGCTCCAGTCTGAATTCAAATGACAAAATCTTATGAAAATTAAAAATAACTATTTAATTCTTCAAATTAGCAGAAGGCACTACTTGTGCTACAGACGGAACTCCTCCATTTGTAGGTATTGAAAATAACATAAAGCTGAAAGTTTAAATTCAAACAATTAGATGTAACACAAAATATAGTGCACTGAAGCTAAATCAAGTGATTAAAGAGACATTTTTAACGTCGGTCAAAAACGTGGCTAACTGAAGTCCGAATAAACTTTGCTGCGAGTACGTAACTGCATGCCTGGCTGCCAGAAGCTCTTCTATCAACACATTTATACCCTCGCCTTTAAGATTCGACAACTAATTTGCATTCAACTGGGGATTACGGAAAGAAGAAGTTATAACAAACTTTAGATCATAATAACTGGTTAATTAGAATCTTTATTTCTTTAGAATCTTATATTTAAGAATATTATTGGAATTTTTATTTTCTGTAGACAATTTTGCTTTACCTTTATGGCTTGTCACAGTAATTTTTCCACAGTTCTGCAATGAATAAATTTCATTTTAGTCAAGGTTCGGTTTGCCCATAACCCGATTAATCTGCTTCGCATTTTTCGTGTTCCCTACTTAGAAAGCTATGTTTATACAGTGGCGCCCAAACTAAAAGGGGAAGGATTATGATTGTTTGCCACCAGGATTTGGTGATTGGGTCCCCTAATCTCAAGTTGTCCTTTAAAAGGGGGGTATATAAGGTATTTTCTCCCTCCTTTCTGCAGGGCTTTGTGATGTAATGGTTAGGGTGTTCCAGAGTTCCAGGGTTCGAGCTCCGACGATGGCATTGCTCATTTTTCACCTGCTTCACATTAACCTAATATCTCCATAATATGAAGATCACAAAATTAAAATTAATTAAATGAAGTATTTAAAGTAATTGCTTAACAATTAATTCATGACTTTCTGAATATCAAGATAAGGCCCCGCAAATAAATTCTTTAATAAAAGAGTAATGTAACAGTGGATGGATTAGATCTGGATGTTTTCCGAGAAATATACCCCCCAAATATATATATATATTTAAAATTTTCTCGTAAATGATTACGTTTTCTCTTTGGATACATCTTAATGGAATGAAAAAGATAGCAAAATGAATTGTAATTTTGAGTGGAACTAAATTCGAGTAGAAAATAACTCAAAGTATACGTTTAGAATAAATGCATTCATCTTAGATAGTACCACAGGCGAATATTATGCCTCAACCATTTGCAAAACTAACAAAACAATTGGAAAGCAAGCATAACAATAAATGAAAACAAAGTACTCAAAATTCCCTTTCAAATTTTGATCAGTTTAATATTTTAGATGAAAAAAGTTCGATTTTTCCCAATAGGAAACTTTTACTCTAAAGTGAAAACTAGGAAATCATTTTTTTTTTTTTTTTTTTTTTTTTTTTTTTTTTTTTTGTGTGTGTGTGTGTGTGTGTGTGTGTGTGTGTGTGAAAAATTTCCCAAACGCAAAAATGAAATCATGAAAGTTTCCTTCATGATTTCCATATTTTTGAATTACTCCCTCGCTAAATAACTATTTGATGAAACACCATTACTTTAAGCCTCTCCAAGCTCTTTCGCTTGATTTTATTGCAAGCAGTCTATTACATTTTATTGCAATCTACGGGTTGAAGCCTTCGCTTTTTAAGTCACAGGAGAACGAAAACTATTACAGTAAAAAAAATCGCTCTTGTAAGCAAAAGGAAAACGGTTATTACAGAAACAGCACGAAGAAATGTTGCAAATCTCAGTTACATTGCGAAATTTTGATGCCCATTGTGTACTTACAGTGTTCCAAAGGTAGTTCGACTGTAGTAAAAACTATTCTGTTTCTATCGCAACAATAACGAAAGATGTATATGGAACTTCAAAATGTGCTTCAGATAGGTGAAAGTGAAGTACTTCTCAGATTTTTCGAATTTTCAATTTCTATTTTTATCAGTTTTATTTGAATATTTAAACTGATTCGAATTCAATTATTTATTCTCATACATTTGTAAAATAAAATAGGATTTAATTTCTTTCAATCATTAAAATAATATAAACAGCTGCTTTAAAGTTTCAGAACTCTGTAATTAATTGAGAATGTCTATTCTACTGCTGCTATTACAACATGTCTAAACAGACACCCCATTATTTTATAGCATCAGATTATCCCATTATTTTATCCATTATTAATTATCCATTATTAGACGAGGCATTAATTGCTCGCTTTTCGCTTTGTTTTGAAACTTTTAAAATCCTGTTTAGAGATTTGAGTATGCTACAAAACGTCGTTCGCACTTGGTGGAAACGATTTCGATAACTAATTGTTACGCATAAAGTGCATATTTCTTCCTGAGATTTGCCTCTGTCTGATATCCTTGATTCTTAGCTATAACTCTAGCTAAAATCTTCCTTGAAAGGAAACTTTTCCTTAAAACTGTAAGGTATTTTGTCCCTTCTTTCCGCATGCCTTCGTGGTGTAACTGGAAGCATAATTGACGGGTATTCGGGAGGTCTAGAGTTCAAGTCCCGGAGAGGGCACTGCGCATTTTTCCCGTCTCCTCCTTCAAAACAAACTAATGACTCTACAGAACCATCAGGTAAATTATATCCTACTTCTCTTGGATCGATTTCCAATTCGAAGTCCATTCAATGTTCTCGGTTGCCGTTTTTCTAAGGTTCGTTTTAACAAACCGAAAAGGCAAAAGTACATAGGAGCTTCAAGGAATTTTACAGATATTCCATGACATGAAATGTAATTCATTTCTGTTTCTAGTTCTTTCTTTCCTAAATAAGCGGCAGTGACTTAGACGTGTGGTTAGAGACTTTGACCATTTAAGGCTCACTTTCTAGATGTCGAGATTTCTTTTTTTTTTTTCGGGGGGGATGGCGCAAAAGATATTTTTCAGATTTGATGTGAAAAAGCAAGATCATTTAAAGTTCCTCTTTCATATTCTCTCTTGATTAATCTAGTCGATCTTTCTAAATCTTGGAAAACGGAATCCGTTGCACATGGTAGTCTTAATTCAAATCAAGCTGCTTTGAGACTTAATCCCTTACTGGCAACATGCCTGCTTCATTTGGCAATTTCTACTCTCTATTTCAACATTACTTGGTGATTTTATTTTTGATTTGGTCATTTTACTTCAGTTAAAATAATTTATTCTGTAATATTTTGGCAGCATTATAAGGTATTTTCTCTCTCCTTTCTGCATGCCTGCGTGATATAACGGTTACACACTCGGCGGGCATTCGAGAGGTTCAGGTCGTAGTTTCGGCGAGGGCATTGCTGATTTTTCGTGTTTCCTACTGCAAAAAGTCCTAATTTACATGTCAAATTATAACTAGATTTTTTATAGTTCTAATTTTCATAGAGATTAAAGAATGGTACTTTTAGTAAGATAAAAGTGTAGAGAATTTGAAAATGCAAAAATCCAAAATCACCATTTTTTGAAGATTTTATGATTCCAACACCCCTTTAAGTTTTAATAATATGGTAAATTTTTTAGTCATTTTAGTTCATTAATTTTTCATGACCATTTTAATAAAAAGTTTACTGCATAAAAGTCTTTTTTTTAAATGGTATGTTATGCTTCATATGTTATCACAGCTTGGGTAATGAATAAAACATGTCTCTTTACCTTATTAATTACTCATGTTTTTAACTAATTTAATAAATGGAAACTTTATCATACATAACACAAAATGTTTTTTAGTAACTCAAAACTGATAAATATATAAGTTTTTTAAGTTCAGGAATTAAGTTTGGCAAATTGTTTAAATTTAAATACTTCAAATCTACATAAACACAAAAATATAATTTAGAATTGTGTTGCACTGTATAATGTAACATGTAGGAAATTCAGTTACACTGAGGAAGGAAGTGTAAAAAAATGTATAACTCATGATTTTTAATCAAAGTACTCATCAAAAGATAGGGAAGTGTTTATTGTTTCTGAAGACTCCAATTTCTTTAAAACCTATACGAGAATTTGTTGATTTAAAAAGTGACCAGCCTTCTTAAGAAACAAAAATTACCTGTGTTAAAAAATCTGGGTTATATAAAGTGGGCGTTCTTAATGTGATTGCGGTTAATGTTACCATTCAGATATTGTTATTGAAATGGCAACATCTAACCCATATGTGTGCATGGAAAAAGTACCGCTAATTGGAATCAGAATTCGGTTAATGTTATAGAGTCATTAGAACGTTTTGAAGTAGAAAACACCATAAATGAGCAATGCCCTCACCGGGACTCGAACTTGCACCTCTCAAATATACGTCTTGTATGCTACCGTTACATCATGAAGGCATTCAGAAAGGAGGGAGAAAATACCTCATATACTCCTTCTTTTAAAGAGCGACTAGTGATTAGGAGACCCAGTCGCCAAATCCTGGTGATGAAGAATCATCCTCCACCACCTTTTTAGTTGGCGCCACAGGAAAGTCATTAGTTAAAAAGAAGTTTTTTTACATGTCAAATTATATTAGATTAATAATATGTTATTTGATGGGATTAATAACTTAAAGGGGTGTTGGAATCATAAAATCTTCAAAAAATGGTGATTTTGGATTTTTGCATTTTCAAATTCTCTGCACTTTTATCTTTCTAAAAATACCATTCTTTAATCTCTATGAAAATTAGAACTATAAAAAATCTAGTTATAATTTGACATGTAAATTATAACTAGATTTTTTTGCAGTTCTAATTTTCAGTTATAATAATAATTATAGTTATTATTAAGTTATACTAGTTATAATTTGACAATGTAAAAATCCTCATTGACTGCTTTGATTAATGAGGATTTTTAAATGGAAAGCGTTTTTCTCCAAACGCGATTTTTTTATACTCGATGTACCTTTTCTCAGAAACTACTGCTGAAAAAGGTATTTAAAATTTTTATGGCTTATTTATTAGGTTTCCTATTATTTACCGAAATGAGCTTTTTGTGATAAATTAAGAAAAAAATTTTTTTTAATTTTTGTGTGAGAAAAGTGCTAAATTTTACTATGCCTAACAAAATATTTTGTAAATTGCTCTAAAATTCAAAATGTTTCAAAATCTCATTTCAGTATAATCAGATATGTATACTTTAATTACACAAAAAATTTCAAGCGTGCATCTGCAGAAGATTTTTAGAAAAGGTACATCGAAAATGGCCAATTTAACATTGTCTATATAGAGGTTGCTGATACCCCTTAAATAATTCTATTTACAGGATTCATCCACAATTTCATATCGCGATTCTTGCGGAGCCTAATTAATGAAATCTATTAATTTAATTGCACTGTCAAATGTAAAAGCGATTATCTTTTTAAATTATCACTAATTTAATTGTATTGCCAAGTGTAAAGGCATTATTTTTTAACCTATCATGAGCTCCCCACGCTTTTATATTCGCAACATAAAATTGTAGATGAATTTCATAAATGAATTATTTAATTTATAAACCTATTAAAGGTTCATGTTATTTTTTTCTTTTTAACGCATTAAATATCATGTCCATTTTTAACAGAAGCTCATGGTATAAAAAAACTTCTTTTTAATTGTTTTTTTATTTTCTGTTCTTTAGCCTCAGTTATATGTTATCCGTAAGAAAAAACTTATAAAAAACAAATATCGCCAATTCGTTATTAAATGCGCCAATTTGGTAAACTCAGAAGCAATACGAGAAACGTTTCCCCCCCCCGTCTGGTTCAGACTGCAACACATTTTTAAAATATGCAGAAAAAGGCCCAAGCAATACTTTTTATAATTCTTGTTCTGGATGTGAGTAAAAAGCTCATTTTATAATCTAACAAAATTTCAGATCTTTATAAGTGAACTAAATAAGAGTTTATTATTGTCCTGTGTAAAAGTTTACCAATAGTAAGATAATAATTGTTCAGTACCTGGGAAGTAGATTGCTGCAAAGCTTTCTTCGAACACTAATAATATTGATCACAGGCAGAATTAATCCTCCATTGAAAGACCTGTAAGTAAAACATTCCTCGTCAGTACAGTAGTTTGCCTAATTAACTAATCATCTAAAACATTAGCCACTAGTACATGTCATTAGAAAATATTTCGGGTTGTATTTAAAACACAAAATAAAATACCGAAATTTACTTCGCGTCTTATGGTCTTACAAATGTTTTGATTAAGACTATAATTTATTCACATACCCGTACAACAATGTTATTGGAGCATCTTTTATGGCGTCTGAGGCATCGCACTTTGCGTAACTCCCAAGTGATTAACTACGATGTTTCGCGTTCTGATTTTGAGATCTGAATTTGCATAACATTTCCCAGGAAACACGTAATCCATCGAGTTATTAACACGCTGCGAAAATAAGCTCATTAGGACATCAACGAGGATTAGCTGGAGGGGTGGAGCAATATCAGAACAGCAAATATTTACCGTATCCGGAAAGATGCTTAATGACGTTCCACCACGTGAGTTCTAACTTTAGAACAAAGTGATAGCAGTTGCGTGAGCAGATCTTCTCGAAATCTGGTCAATGTTTATTTTCCATTTATAGAAATAATCCCAAATTACTCCTCAGGATTGTCTTTCTTTTATACTGCGGAAATACATATACTTTAGCTCACTTAAAGACAGGGTAATTTGAAAGCTAAATGAACCTGAATTATGCCAGTTCTTGAATTTCTGATCGGACCAATCGCATATCGCTAAAAGGTCTAATTTTTTGAAGACACCAGTGTAGTGTTTCCCTAACTTCAAAACGAAGCTGATAAATTATTTTAAAAAGGACAACCACCGTGGCCCAATTTGTTGATTTTTTACAGACGAAAAGGTAAAAGCTTCTTATCGGATGCAAGTTGGTGGTTTTTGTGACCAACATTTTGTCTCAACTTTAAAAATAATTCTGGTATTATTTAAAGCAATGAAAACTTTGAATTCTTAAGTTTTGTCCAAAATGATAACTTATTGGTTACCTTTAAAGTAAAAAATCTGATGTATACACCCCGTGACTTCCTTGTACGGAATATTAAATTATACGCATTTTTTCTTGCATTTCATTTAAAGTTATTATATTGAATTAAACCTACTTCGCTGACAGCGCATAAACCACAATAGAATAAATGCATTCTTTAAAATTCACTTTGTTTACCATAGCGACATTCTAGCGCTAGGTTTACTTAACAGTATTATATTTCGTTCATATTATAACTCAGAATGCACAAAATTTATATCATTTAAAGAATTATCTAATCGTTGCCACATGTTCTATTCAAATACTATAATAAAGCTAGAACTATGTATAAAAGAAATTAAGCAAACAAAACAAAAAAGAAACAGTTTTTCACAGACGATTGAGTATTTCTCATTTAATTAATTCAGTTCTTACTTCGCGAGAAGGCAAAAATACATAAAAACTCAAAATATCTATATTAAAAATTACGAAGTAAATCTCAAACGCTTATTTCCTCGAAAAAATTCCAGAAAGGATTAAGCATGATTTAAATAATAAATGAAGGCGTTATCTTTGTTGTTGCGAAGCTAAGTTTCTCTAGATTAGCAACAAATCCGCTGTTCAGCTGTTTCAAATGTAAACAAGAGCAATGGCCGTCATCAAATTAGGCTTAGCGGCACTTAAACAACTTTAAAATTGTTGATAATTCTAAAAATATTGCATACAGATTTACTAAAGGCATAAAAACCTTAACCAGAAGATAAAAACAACATAGTTCAATCATTTTTTAAAGCAAAAAATGTACAATTTACAAACATATGAGAGTAAAGAAACTGAGATCACTGAGCCGGGTAACAGAGTGGATATATATATAAATATACAAAAGGCGGGACAAAGGCTATCTCTCTTAAGAAGGCCTTCGTAGAAGACTTTTAAACAGATGCTTTATGTGGTTCGCAATTAAGTTAAACATGAGAAAAACTATAAAGCCCTATGCAAACAATCCGCTTATCGGGAACCGAACAATGACGAACTACGTTTGATTCTCAATTTAATCCATTACTTTCGGTTAAAGAAAACGCAAGAGAGAATAATAACCCACATTATAGCTAACAGATAAACGATTTTAACAGTATATTTCTATTTGAATCGGAAGAAAAAGCTATTTGATTGCGTAAATTAAACTAGCACTTAAAATACGTAAGAAACACTTCAAATACAGGAATAGTTGTCATTTTCTTAGAAATATTATTTTGAATTTAGCGTTTTTGGTAGCAGTTTTTCCATGTTTCGGCAGCGAACAAACTCAAGCAATTTTAGACGTAATCCGCTGAACTCATAAGCCGGTTCATAAACCTCCGTTTAATTCGAAATTAACCAATTTTCAGAGTTTTATTCATTCAACTCTTTTTTTTTTTTTTTTTTTTTTTTTTTTTTCTTTCTTTTTTCGCCATCGATAGGACAGGTAGAGGTAGAAGTGAGCGGGACAGAATGTCACCATTGGTCGTGCAAATGTAGTCCCACGCCACTAACTGTGCAATTTTTCAAACGTTTTGAGGAAAACACTCCGGGGTACGATCCGAATGTCTCTCATCCCTCTTTCCCTATCGCCAATCTCTCGAGAAGACTTTCGACTGGCCATCTATTTTGGGTGCCCGCTTACAACTCAGACAAATACGCCTACAAATATACATACCTTCTCAAAGATTCTAACCTGGACCAATCAATTTAATTAATTACTAATTACTCGTTACATCGCCTAATTACTTTTTCAATAGGGGTACAATATGGCATGCGACTCTAATCGTCTGTAATATTACATTGTATTGTACGTTACATTATGGATTATGTTAATTTACCTAACAGTTAAATTCTGAGTTTAACAATTTCCGGCCTGAATATATTTTTAGAATCGCGGTTGAATGCAAACGAGAAGAAGTATTTAACTGTGAAGGTCTACTGACTTCGTTAGAGAGAACCAGTGATTCTAACTAACGCGCGTCCGCCTTTTTAGGCTACTCTCTCTTAAGCTATTATTACGCTCGCCTGTACTTTAGGCCCTTGATAGCTTTGCCGTTATTTAGCATTAAGGGGCCAACTCTGTTAGAATCTTGATAGCTTCGGCTATATCTTTTTAGTTAAGTTTAGTTAATTTCTTAATTCCTGAAATCAAGCCTGAGTAGAGGCCTTTTGTTAAATTCCAAGAAGGAGTTATGTGAATTTAATTTGGAATAATAAAGGGTATTTAACCCTTCCCAAGTTTGATTTTCTGTCTCCCGAACTCAAGCGATTATTAGTTTACCAGTTCTTAAGATTCTTCAACTTCAACTGTAACTTAAAAATACACAGATTAGAACCTTACAGTATTATACAAAAGTTCGTAATGTTTTTCAACAAGTTATGCTGTACTATTGCGAGTATTTTTGCGTATCTTCTATTAGCTATGGACTTCTTTTTTTCTGAAACATTATGGCACACTTTTCGACTTGTTGCACGTTATCTTTATAGCGAGAACTAACTATTATCAGTTGTTGAGTATGCCTGTGTTGCATTTTGTAATGAAAGGTAACCCCATAGCCAGAAGTCGCATGGGGTAAGATCAGACGACCGAGGTGGCCATGCAGTTGGAAAGCAGCGACTAATGACTTTTTCTGTTGTGAATTTCTGTCGTAGCATCTGTTGCACCCGTACAGCAACGTGTGAAGGGGCTCCATCTTGCGTGAAAATGATTTCTCCCAGGCATTGTCTTTGCTGAAGTGCCGGAATGACAAAGCTGTTCAACATGTGGCGATATTTCTCTCCGGTAACAGAATAGGTTTCCGGTCCTGTAGGGGTAATGTTCTCATAGAAGAATGGACCTACGATAAATTCCGCTGTGAACCCACACCAAACTGTTACCTTTGATGAATGTAAGGGAATTACTGTGACTGCATGTGGTGATTTGTCATCCCAAATTCCGCAGTTCTAGGTATTCACAGTTCCAATCAGGTAAAAGTGGGCCTCGTCTCTCCATAAGATTTTCCACCGCCAAGCATCATCCACCTCCATTCTGGCAAGAAAGGTGAAAGCAAAAGTCAATCGCTTATCATGGTCACGGTACAGTAAATCCTGTACTCGGCTGATCTTGTTCGAATAGAATTTGATAATCTTTCGTAAGATTTTCCATACGTTCTGTAAGGCATATCCATATTCCGAGCCTAGGAGCCACGAGCGCTAGGGGTGGCAGCAATATTGTCTGGTCCTCTCTCGACAATCACCGTGGCAACTGGTTCGTTTGTATCCTGTGGTACAGGTTTTTGTCCTCCCTGACTGAACCTTCAGAGAACCTGTTTTCTCAAACGTCGCAACCATTGCTTTTAGCCCATTAACTGACACAAGACTGTTACCTTTACTCTTTTTTTTTTTTTTTTTTTTTTTTTTTTTTCGTTCTAAAAGCATGAAGAGCGGCTGACGCGTTGCACTGGTTGAGGTAAAAGAATTTGACCAGTAACGCACGCTCGACTAAAGAAAAAGACATTGCACATAAACTTTCAATCCGATTGATTCGAAACGTAACACATTGCCTTTTAAAACCCAAGCAGCTGGCACTGTGCGAATGGATGTAACGCGAAATTTGTATAAAGAACTTTTTCTTCTGCTCAGCATACGTGATATTGCAGATCACGAGACTTTATCGGTGTTTATGTACATTTTACGCTTTTTTTAAAGTGTTGCCATATTACACTTGAACTAAATCAGAAAATGTGTATAATAAAAAGTAATTTTATTCCGTATAAATTTGCATTTGTTAACACTCTATTTTCTATTACACAGCGCTAAATATTCCCCTAGCGATGACTTTTGGAACTAATTTGTTATTTCGCTGAATACTTCGTCCCCCGTCTTGTTTAATCTTCCTACAAAATGTGGCGTCATTCTTGCAAATAGATCGCGCTACAGAACACTGTGAGACTGTCAGTTTAATTATGGCCACCCGGTACAAGTACAAATGTAAAGATGAAGTCAGTACAAATAATTAAGCATTAAATAGCAAGAAAAATTGATGTAGTTAAGTTAATAAGAATGCACACTGAGTAAAATAAAAATGGGACATTTCTGTAGCTCCCGTTTTACTGGGCCGATTGACGAAATAAAACTTGTGTTTTTCATGTCCCAAAAGCGCGACTGTGGATATGCAAGAGATTTATATATAGCATTTTTCTAATATAGGTATTTTGACACAAAACAGGACGTTTTCTGAAATGACATGAAAAGTTTTTTTACATACTTCGATTCTACGACTCAAATTACGCCAAAGTGCCAAGTTTTGTAAAAATCGCACAAAACGTTAGCTCCTCAACGTTAATCGAATTTGGTATATATTTTTTAATCTCTGTTTTTTTATTAAACATATCTGAGTCTTCATTTCACATTTCGAAATTTAGGTTCATTTCAAATAAAATTCGCCCATTTTCATGATTTATTTTTTTTAATTTGTATTTTAAAATAATTTTTATAAATTTTTCAAAAAAAATTCTGATTTATTATACATAAAATTTTTACCATCATCTTAAAGTAGATGTATTTCTAAGAATACCTGAAAAAAGTTAGTTTATCAATTACAATTATTTAAAAAAGTTTATTCAAAATTTCCGAAGATATACGTGAATTTATATATTGGTGCATTCTGAAATTTGGCATATTTGTTGAAAGCGATAATAACATAAAATATGGTTTAAGCACTTTGAAATTATTTGAAAGCACGAACGATGTGACATTTTTCCGCTCATGCACGTAATAGCACGTATATAGCGTAAACATGAACCAGTTCCACATTGTAAATACTCCACGAATCCCTCAGGTAAATAGCCTTGGCATGCTCTCCTGTGTTCAAATGATGTAATCTATCTATCTAATGATTGTAATAAGCAAAACGTAGCTAACAAAAAAATTGGCACAAATAAAGAGGAATTTGCGTTAGAACGGGTCCATTATTATCAAAGCGTTGTTGTTACGATAGACCCAATAGAAATTATAAGGCCTCAAGACCAAGTTGAAATGTTAGGTATAAAGCAGAAAGATGAGGCTCGGAAAAGGTTTTCTCACACCTCCGATAGCAACGGGCGGAAACTACGTCATCAATTAGATTGTTGTGCAGAAGGATTTCCAAATCTCCTAAAAAATTCGAACTGAACGGTGAAT
This sequence comes from Stegodyphus dumicola, assembly GCF_044657685.1. Lineage (NCBI taxonomy): Eukaryota > Metazoa > Arthropoda > Arachnida > Araneae > Eresidae > Stegodyphus > Stegodyphus dumicola. The sequence goes on from NC_140770.1 coordinate 159,579,823, forward strand.
TAGTGCTAACAAGATTTTCGCCTCCAAAAATTGCAAGTTCTGGGTTTTATCGGAACAATGAGAAAAACTAAAGACCTTTTACTTCCTTCAGTTTCACATATTTGTTCCTTCATCCTGAAATTTAAAAATGTGCGGCCTCTTTCTAGGTACACAATACTACACTAAAACAGAATCACCCTCGTATGCAAAATTAAAAGAATTTGCACATTATGTCCAATTTCTGAAAACGTAATGGATAGTTTATGATGAAATTAGGTACGAATATACATTGAAAACATAGAAAGGAGATATATCATTCAAAAGTCATTTTATGCACGCATGATTATCAGTAAAGCTCATAGTTCAGAGATGTCCTAAGTCCACGTTGTGATAATGAACTGAAAGTGAGTCTACTATAGACTACAGTCCTTTCTCACATCCAGACAGGTTGCGCAGCGTGCGGCATACTGGATAGGAGGCAGTTGAGGAATACCAGTCACAGTCGATACCATTCCTTCAGCCAGCCAGTTTTCAACTCGGGATGAACTTCAGAAGGGAATGACGAGATAAAATTGCCATCCCAAAAGCGCACCAGACATGGTCTATAAGATTAATGTCAAGAGATCTCACTGGATAATCCATGCAGTGATTATATTCACTTTCCAGGTAATCTTTGACCAGCTTAGCTCTACATGGACGAGTTTGTCGTCCATGAGCAGAAACCCAGGACTAACTGCGGCCTGAAAAGTCGAACATAAGGCACTAAGATCTCCTCTGTGCATCTCATAGCAATCAGGAAGACTTTGTAAAATACGTGCAAAGGTGTGCTGCCGTCCATCATAATGCCTGTCCAAACCAAAACACTTCCACGGTAATGATCGTTTCCCTACAGATGAAGGAGGGATGGTATCGTGTTTGAGGCTCTCTTCAGATAGAGGTACACCATGAATCAAGGGTCTAGGCTCAATTTTGGCTTGTAAAATGCAAGGTACTCCAGTGAAATCTGGTACATGGTGAGTGTTGTCTGCAGCATGCTAAATGCTCTCTCTTGGGCACTGTAATGAGCGTGATTAAAACAGCGGGTCTACAGCCCTTTCCCATGAAGCCTTCGACCAATTATAAACCCTGAAACAAGAATTTCAGTGTCAGCATACAGCTCACATGAGAGCACTGAAGCTATAGCAGTTCAGCGTCGTGTGTATACCAAATAACTATCCTCATTCGTCGTTGTGAATATTCCTCAACTTAGTATTCTCAATATGGGTCCAGTATCCTGAAACTGTTTTCACAAAATGCAAATGATACTGGGCATTACACTGAGTTCTGTCGCCATCTGCACTTGCGACTGGCCTGCCTCCAATCTACGGACAATTCTCCATCTAATTCCGTCATCCATATGTTCGGGGTTACTAATTGTACTCGATACTATATAAAACGTACCTAGCTCTTGCGAGAAACACGGCGAATGTCTTGAAGGAGCAGTAGCACACGAATCGCCGAAAAACCTTATATCCTCTGCACAATCACAGCTTCGCAGATACGCACATGTACGCTTACGTACTCGACTTTTAATATTTGCATAATACTTCGGCGGCATGTTTAATACCTTTGGTTCAATACCTTCGCAAAGCTAGACTTAATTTGCAAATAATGTCTAGCTTTAAGTCGTAATAATTTGCAAATTCTCTTAATTTTACACTCTAGTGTATATAAGTACCCCATGAAAGAAAATCTTATATCTCGCCTTTTACAAAAGAGAACTTATATTTTATTGCTAAGTGTAAAGGAAACTACCTACATTCAGTAAGGTTAGAAGTCCCACGAATGGTTGAGTACATTAAGAATATGAGCCCCACCAACGGCCCTATTTTCGAACCCAAGTGAACGGGCGCGGCTTTTCCAGTATGTAGCATGAATAGGAGCCAGTTTTGTTAGAGTCCTCCACCCCTACGCATCCTTCCCGTAATACAGATAGCCCTCGTGTACTTTGCCGTATTTAGATAGCATAACCACAAACATTAATATTGTAAAATTCGTTGTTAGAGTAGTTTTAGGTACATAAAACTTCACATTTTAAAAATTCAAAATGAAAGAGCTGTTATAATAAAAAAAGTTTTCATTTTTTTCCCCTTGTTGGGTTTAAAACTATAATTTTCGATTTCCGGAAGTCAAAATGAATATTTGCATTAATTCACTTTTTAGATTGGATTTTCTAGAAGCTTCGAAAATTCTGCACAACAATCTGTTTAATGATATTATCTGCCACTTCCTTCCAATTAGAGCCGCCGGGGAAAACACCTGTTCTAGGCCCCACTTCTATTCTTCTCACCTAACATTCCAACTTCTAAAGCCCAGTATATTTTCCTTTGTGTTTATCGTAACAACAACAAAAACATTTCAATTTTAACGTGGTCCAATATTTAAGTTAATATTTGCCGAGTAAAATATGTCAAGTTTTAAAACTGGAAAGAGAAAAGAAATGTAAGTTTTCATTTCTGCTATAGTCTTTTATGATAAATTATGCGAATACTTTTTTCTCTGCACTGCTTTGTAAACCTACCTCATAGCTAGTTTATTCTGCAATTTGTAAAGTTTCTCATATTTTTCTTTTGAAAACTGATCCGGCAGACTTGAAAGTTTCTTTCCATAACAATGCCGTGTTTCTCGCTATTTTGGGATAATAGAATTTGCCACTACACAAACGTTACCTCGATTCAAAAAGGCGCGATTTCTCAGTAGCTATTAAAATGGCGTCGTTTGAGCTGCTAAATACAAAAGATTGCCAAATTATTTTTGATACCGATGCATTGATTAAACAACAGCCATAAAAATTGAAGTACTTCTGCTGTATTTTATACAAATATAGAGGAATCAAATACGTTTAGTACACCTGCTAGTCGTACAAAGTTTAGAAGCTCATTCAAAACTAATTTATTTACCTTTCTACCTTCTAAACCTTTCTTCTTCTATTTAAATATTTCTAGTAATTTAATTTTTGCGATTTTGTAATTGGTGTGTTTTTCCCTTAATGTATTTTCTCGCGTATTGTTTTCCCTAGCTGTTAGCTTTCAGCTGTAGATTCTTAATATTTTTAAAATATTCGCCTGATTTTTCCCGTCCTCTACAGTTTACAGATTTTCCTCTGACAGCTATTTAATTGGTGAATTGTACACCCTTGATTATTTTAATTTTTATTCAGTGTATTCAACTCGTATTTGCATTTTTGTATCACTATTTGACCCATTCTGTTTTCCCTTGCATTTATTATTTGAAATGTGTTTTTTGGCAGACTAGAAAACATCCCCACCGTAATGAGCTACCTTAAGCTACCTGGACGAGGCCGGTGTTCCCCCACTTACGAAATTTTCCAAACATGGGATTTCACCTTACTTCTGTTATTTATGTTCCAGATCATTGCATAGCCTTATCTACTGTTCGATCTTTCAAAATCCGAATCTTCAGTCTATCTTCCCTGTTTCTTCTTTCCTCCAATGTCCCTCCTAAGAACTGCTATCAAGACTTTCACGTGCCCTCAGGCCTTAAAAAGGTGAGGCAGATATACATCAAATACAGCCGTCAGATATTTAAATGTAAATATACCCATGTATTCTAAATGGAATTTAAATTTTTTCTAAAGGAATAATATTGTAATAGTTAGCAACAGTTTACCTATCACTACTTCCCATTTACCATGTTCTAACTGTTACCACGTTATTCTAAGCACGTCCTTCGCAAATTAAATTACTCGCATAACTTTTCTTTCCAAATTTTTGGACGATACAGTCAGATAAAAAAAGATGCAAAATACGCAAAGAAATATGATATGTACTAAAAGGAAAAATTATTTTAGAAACTGTTTTTCAGAAAAATCAAATTCTTGGAATATAAATAGTAATCTCTTCTTTACTGTTCGAGTTATTTGGAGTTTCCCTTGATTTCTTGAGCCAATAAAATGGCTTAACAGAAGCATTATTTTCATTCACGAATACCTTGTAACTTCCTTACGCTGAGAGTAGTAAAAAGGATATATTACAATAGTTAGTTCTTTGCTGTATGCTGCCATATACATTCGTATTTCTTTTCATTTTTCTGTTTGCGAAGCCATTAAATTTCCGCTTTCTTCAGTATTTGAAACCATACGATATCCTGCCACTTTAAATCTACTTTTTATTTCCCTCTTTCTTGAGTTGTAATGTTCTACTTGTATTGTGAATATCACGCGATTGTTTGCAATGCAATAAAATGTCTAAAAATAGTAAAACTTTTCCATCAATTAACATTATTGTTGCTGTTGATTATCCTTGTGCTCTTAAACCGGCTTCCACGATTGTGGTGGGTGGATGTGCTTTTGAACCTCGATGGACTTAAATTTTGAGAACCAATATTGATCCGAATTTTGCATCTTTTTCCCAATTTTTTTCCAAGACATTCTGGGGGTTAGAGTTCGTCCCTCTTGCACTTCTGTTTCTCTTGCTCTGTGAGATTCTTTACTGTATACTTTAAAGTTACAGTTGAGTGGGAAGAATCTTAAGAACTGATAAGCGAATAATCGCTTGAGTTCGTGGTACAGAAAACAACAAGTAAGGTGGTGTGGTGTATTTAATTATGGCAAAGCACACTAGGGCTATCTGCCTAAGGGAAGGGATGCCTTCGTGGAGGACTTTCTAAGGGAAAGTGGCTCTTATACACGTTACACATAGCAAACAACAAGTAAGAAGAATGAAATTATAAAGTATTTCTACCACCTTCCTAGCGTTCCTTCGTGGTTTAGTGGTTCTGCACGCTGGGCCAGTATTCCAGAGATACGTGGTTCGATTCCTGACGTAGGCGGTTGCTCATTTTTCATCTTGCCTACTTCCAAAAATTCCTAATGTCTCTACAGTGTTGGATGATTACTAAAAGAGTGTTGTATGAAAACCCAGGATTTGGCGATTGGGTCTCCTAAAAGTCCCCAGTCGCCCTTTATAAAGGGGAATATATAAGGTATTTCTCCCGCTTTCCTAGGTGCCTTCGTGGTGTAGTGGTTCCGTACGCTGGGCCGGTATTCCAGAGGTCCGATGGCGTTGTTAATTTTTCTTCTCTCCTGCTTCCAAGAAGAATCCAAATGTCTCTACAAATTAACCGTTTATTATTCCAAAAAGATATAACAGAACACCGTTTTGGAGTTGTGAAGCCGAAACGCGGGCTTGAACTTAAGAGACTAAGAACTAAACTAAGCTAATCTTAACTAAAGAGATATAGCCGAAGCCATCAAAAATCTAACAGAGTTGTCCCCTTAACGCTGAACTGCGAAGCTATCAAGGGCCTAAAGTACGGCCGAGCGTAATAATAGCTTAAAAGAGTAGCCTAAAATAGCGGTCACGTGCTAGCCAGAATCTCTGGTTCTCTTTCACCAAGACAGTAGAACTTCTCAGTTAAATACCAATCTTCCTCAATTTACATTCAAACGTGATTCTAAAACTACGTTCTGGCCGGAAGTTGTTAAGTTGAAATTCAGAAATGATAGGAAAGGAAGTTTAACTCGAAATTTAACTGTTAGATAAATTAATATAATCCTTACAGCTCCAAACACGGAACAGGATTTTTGAACCAATGGTTTTAAATGTTTCTACTGTGAAAGAACATTGTACTATACATAAACTTCTACGCTTTAATAAGAACGAGAGCTCTTTACACAAACAAACTACCATATTTTCTGATTGATCGTTAATATCTGCATCATTCCATCATTATTTGTACTAAAAGCAGTAAACTGACAAAACAAACTTTAATTGTGATATAGTACGGGCAACCAAGTGAGAAAGTTGGAAATAAGATATAGCCCTCGAATGAATTAATCAACTTACCAAATTTGGATCCGATTGAGCATGTGTGGGATGCCTTAGGGGGTCTAACTGCAGTCCACCAAATAGCTCCTATGACCTTCCAGGATCTGAAAGGGTAAACCCCTTCAGAAAAGTGGTTTACCCTTTCAGATCATGAAAAAGAAAGATTTTTTGCAAACTACGAGAGATCCTTATTCCAACATTTTTAAATTTCCATGAGTCTGACTTTAAATTCAATAATATACAATGCAATAGAATGTAAGCAATGTTAATCAATCAGCAGTAATAATTTCTAGATGAGACACTGAAATGCTTAAGTACAATACATTTACAGCAGAATAGCATTGTTCTGCAATGTAAATGTTTTTAATCATTCGCAGAGTATGTCTTTCATCCATAACAGAATAGATAAATTATTAGTTATTTTAAAACATATTCCGATTATTTTTTAATTCTCAGACTATAAGGTATTTCTTCCGCCTTCCTAGCGTCCTTCGTGGCGTAGTGGTTCTGCACGCTGGGTCGGTATACCAGAGGTCCGTGGTTCGATTCCCGGCGAAGACGTTTGCTAATTTTTCATTCTGCCTGCTTTCAAAGGTACCTAATGTCTCTAAAGTGGCGCTCGAACTAAAAGAGTATTGGATGATGATTCTCCTCACCCAGGATTCGGCAAATGAGTCCCCTAAACACCCCAGTCGCCCTTTAAAAGAGGGAGTGTATAAGGTTTAGTTTAGTTTAGTTTAAGAGTATGCTGCAACCCTCCTCGCCGACAATAATCGTCCTCATGGTTAACGCAGCACACCAGCCGCAGACAAACAAAAAATAAATAAATAAATAAAAGATTAAAATATTTAAAGTCCTATTTCTATGATGGAGCATATAAGGCATTTCTCCAGCCTTCCTAGCGTGCCTTCGTGGCGTAGTGGTTCTGCACGCTGGGCCGGTATTCCAGAGGTCCGTGGTTCGATTCCCGGCGAAGGCGTTTGCTAATTTTTCATCCTGCCTGCTTCCAAAAGTACCTAAATGTCTCTACAAGACCACTACAAAGAATTTTTAACGCATGTGAAGGTTTAACTTTATCGTCTGTAAGCCTAAATTAAATATTTTATACCAACAAAACGAAAGGAATTGCACTATGCGTACTAAATAATTTTAATCTATGATTAAATCATAAGCTTCCTTTTATATAGTGCAGTTGTTAACGTTTTCCCTTTTCAAAAAAAAGGAAATGGAATTTATTGTATCCAGTTATGAGTACATGTACCGCTAGAAGTGGACAGGACATCAAAATTTCACCATTGGTCATATGGGTAGAGTATCGCCCCATTAACTGTGCATTCTTGCCCCAGTTCTTAGGGAGAGCATCCTGAGGTACGTTCCGAGAGGTTTCTAAATAAACCGTTTTAAATCAAAAGGAAAAAGTTTGAAATAAACCGTTTTATTTACTAGTCAGATTGATGGTTACGAAAACCATATAATAATAGACAATTAACCCGGGAGAGCGCGCGATCTTTTGAGTTACACGAGCGCGCGCCCCGGATCCAAAAGACCCGGATCGCGTGTTTTAAAGAAAAAACTGTTACTCTTCAGGTAAAAGTGCTACATTTGTACCAAAATATTGTGTTCAAACTTTAAAGATATGCAAAAAATAAAAATTAAAATGTTAATTTCTATAATATTTTTTATGAAATATTTTAAAGGAATACAAAAACACATTATATTAATAAAGAATTTATTAGGAATTTATTATATTATTATTCAGGTTATTCAGGAATTATTATTCACGTTTATTAGGAATATACTGCCTGAAAAAATATCTTCCTCGGAAAACTTCAAGCTTTTCATCAATTGTTATGAACTCACCAATAGTGTAATATTTCTAGCAGAAGAATTCACAGAATCTTCAAAAACTCTCTTATAGGTTCAAGTTTATCTGATTCTTTCTGGACGACGTGAGTGCCTATGTCATCAAAACGCAAACGTCTTGATAAAAAAAGAAAACGTTTGTAGGACATAGTTTTGTGGAAAATTTCCAAGCCGGGTCATGTCTGCTGCTCACAGATCCCGCATATCTGAGATGACTTATGTCACAAAAATATAAAAAAAACCTATAAAAGCCCAAATTTAACCCAGAGTTGTGTGATGAGCATCTCTCCCTCTTTGGAAGCTGTCAGAAATAGATGCAATATAAATTTGTGTATAATTGACGACTTTCAGCAACATTTGTTCACTTGGTAAAAGTTCCCACGATTCTTTGGGGTCTGCATATAGTTTGCCTTACCGATGTTTCCAGGCAATTTAGTAATAATATTATGTGCATGAGTTCTAACATCAGCTTTAGGCTTTTCTTTTGACCATTCTTTTTATTTTGTCTTTTCCAATAAAGCAATAAATGTCATTCTCATTTTCGTTTTCAGAATGCATCCCGATTTCTGAATCAGTATCATGAGAACTTAAAAAATTCATTATAACTTTCATCATCAGTTTCTTCAGTGGAGGCTTCGACAGCTGGTACATCTTCTAATAATTCTTGAAAACGTAACATTTCTTCCTTATAGAATAAATTACGCCACACGTTTGCAGCTTTCTGTGCTACCACAAGTGAACTGTGTTACAGCAATGCGAATAGACGCGCTGGGTTTTAAAGACCCGATCCGATCAAAACAAACCTTCGAGTCAAATCTTCGGAACCATAAAGAGGATGGCCTTGGAGAAGACCACATTGAACCACAACCACTTGGGAAAAATAGGGACATTTTTCTTAAAAAGGTTTCTTTAATCGGGCGGGTCCATTGGACCCAATGCGCGCGCTCGTGGGTTAAAAGCCACTGCTTCAGAGAAAATATAGAAAAAAATGTTCCATTCAAATTAAAATACTAAATGCAAAGCAACACGCGGTTAAATAAATTTTTTTCGGACCCTAATTATTCCCCGAAGCGAATGCGTCTATTGAATTTAAAGCCAATAAATGATTTCAGTAGCAGGGAGACCAAACGCTGCCATAACTGTCATAACTATAGCGTAACTGGTCAGACGTAGCTGCTAAAGATTTCCTCCCAAATTCAAGAACTCTGCACTTAATTACATTAACTAATTTGCATCCAGGGGAGAATGGAGGAAGTGATAGTATAGGCAAAAGTAAGATAACGGCGTTAATTAACGTAAACCCAACAACCATTGGTTTAATATTTCATTTTTTATACTCGTGGTCTAAAATAAAATAATAGTTCTTGATATGGTTGCTTATAATCTTAATAAAATTGACTCTTTAAATGGTCAGCTTTCTTTTGCTGATGTGGAACACGCTTTAATAATACCCCACATAAGTCAAAGATTTTATGTATCATCAACGAGCAAAAACGTCTATCCATAATGGGCATTATTTTATTACTAACTGAAAAGAACACCCTCTTCCAAAAAACAATAAAAGTGTTTAAAATTACTGAAAAGTCTAGAAAGGCAATTTAGATTATTAAAAGAATAAAATTATTACAAATACTTTAAAACGAACAACCTTATATTTTCCACTTCGTATTTTATTGCGTTTAAAAATTACGTTCGAATTTATTTTAAAAATAAAATTCGCTTTAAATTACAGTAACTGTAGTAATAAAAAATACAATTCAAGATTTGTCTTGCCTTTTTAAAAAGGTTTTAGATTCATTATAAAATACTCAGTAATGCTTTAATCCTAGTTCACGTAACAAACAGCTTTAAAAATGATCCTCCTTATTTAACATGCCGTCTTTTTTTAATATCTAAGAGAAAAAAAAGTCATCTCCCATTATTATACTAAATAATAAATTTGTCTCGCAACCTATTCTTAATGAGTTTCTTCCTCCTATTGTATGTCTTTATTCCTCATGAAAACATTTCTATGCGATAAAGAAATTTATTTTTACATTTGATGAAATATTTTGCAGTCGCATTAATTTCTTTCAATTACATGAAAATGTGCATAAAGCTTAATATCTATAATTAAGAATTTAAAAATTTTAGTTGATGTTACCATGATGCTGACTTTATGAATACTTATCATTACATGAACTCATAGAGACTTACTTACCGTTTAATCGTTACTCAGTTTGTATATGTTTAAAATAAATTTTTAATGATAGATTTGTAGAGTCATTGAGGTTTTTTTAAAGTAGGAGACACGAAAATGAGTAATGCCCTCTTCGAAATTCGAACCTGTACCTCTAAAATACGCGCCGAGTGGTTTGACCTTTACACCACGAAACCATGCAGAAAGGAGGGAGAAAATGCCTTATCTATTCCTCTTTTTAATGGGCTACTTACTGGGGATTAAGGTACCCAGTCGCCAAGGCCTGATGGTGAGGAATTATCTTGCACCATCTTTTAGTTCAAGCACCACTTGTAGAGTAATTAGGTTATTTTGAAACAGAATATATGAAAAATATTCAATGCACTCGAATCCTAGACCTCACAAACACTCGCCGAGTGTGCTACCTTGACACCACGAAGTCATGCTGGAAGGTTGAAGAAAATACCTTATAAACTTAAACATTATTTTTAAAACTATACTTTTTTTCAAAGTAATTTTTATACCTTATTCCTTGCGTACTTCTTCCCCTAGCATTTTAGCCACCAGGTCTTAAAAATATTGTTACAAAATGTACAGGCGCGGTGAGATGGCTTCCCCGCAAAGCAGTATTAGGGTTGCCATAAAATGGCAAAGCAAGGCAGGGTTGCCATATTTGGCGAGAAATCCATCCTTTTGGCGACAAAATTGGCGATATACCATGGACGGATGGAGAACCTTCTGGAACGAATTCTTACCGGTTTAGCCAAGAATGTCCTCGAACATAAGCCGAAAGCTATATAAACCCTGCTGGTCCGCAGTCAGTTAGTATCTCAGTGTGTGTGTGCCTCGTCTAGAGTGCGAGTTAGTTAGTATCGAGTTGGTGTCTCGTCTAGCGAGTCAATCTCGATCGACTAGCTAGTCGATCGAGTTGACAGCTGGGCAGCGAGTGCCGAGTGGGTCGGCGAGTGCACCGAAAGATTCTCGTAGATTGTCGCGGTTAGTGCATCGTCGAGAGAGCGCGCTGAGCTCCGGAAACGATTAACCGAAGAGTCAGGAGCTGTGCTCTGTGTGTCGTCGAGTGCATCGCGAGTTGTGGCGTGAAGAGTCTCGAGAGTACGTGGAGTTCCGAGAACGACCGAGCAGAGTCGGGAGCTGTACTCTGGTGCTTTGTGGTGGAGCTGTCTCCACCCCACCGTCATAGCCTGATAACCTGAAGGCTGTGTCGCTGATTGTTCCAGCTTGTTTATAGTAGTTCATAGACGACTGTAAAAGGTGTTTTAGAGCTGTCCTGACAAGACTGGCAAATAAAGTGTGTTTCGATACTTCATCAAGTGTCGTCGTTATTCACTCCAAATCTACGAACCCCCTATGAACGTGAAGGAAGAAAATAACGTAACAACTGTTGTCAGAAGAGAAAAATGTAACAATATTAAAAGCATTAGCATAATTTTCTCCTTCCTCTATCGCACACAGACCTTCCCTCTGAAGGAAAAGGTTACTGGGAAATTGTAAACCCTTGATTATTTTTATTTTTATTCAGTGTATTAAATTAGTATTTGCAATTTTTTGCATTAGCATTTTATGTATTTTATTTTCCCTTGCATTTGTTACTTGAAACATTTTATTCAGATTCTTCATTAAGTTACCCGAACGTGTCAGGTGTTCTCACACTTAGAAACTTTCCAAACGTGTGATTTTACCGTGCTTTTATTACTTACGGTGCGACTCGTTGTAGCCTTACCTACTGCTGATGCATTCGATCTTTTTCGAAATCCGGATGTTTGCTTTACTTATTTCATTTTGGGGAATGATCGTTCAGTCTTAGTTGCAGTCACAGGAACCGTTTAGTACTGGATGCAAACTATGTATACATCAGGAAACTTGGTGAAATTAAATTGTGATTTATTATCAGCAATTCTGCTTAAAAAACGAAAATTTAAATACCGTTGATGAAGTTTAATTTTTATATCTTTTAAAATGAAATCTCCAATAGAAAAAAAAAATCGATATGTTTTTCTGCTTACTCGCGGGCCCCTTAAAAACGAGCCGCGGAGCACTATGAATTCACGATATGATTTTAGTAATTCAAGAGTTCTCAATAGATGACATTCTGTATCACGTTTTCATAGGTGCTTTCTAAAAGGATTTGAAAGATTAACAGCAGATTTACGTGTTTTAGAAATCGGCATGTTCAACTTTTTTAATGCAAGATCATTAAAATTGATTTGTTTGGAAACTTGATTTAGAACTTAACACATACAGACAAGTACTTCACCGTAAAGTGTCTTAATGCTTGTTTCTGGAACTTAACTCTCTTCTGAAGTGATTTCAGAAAATCGACCCTTAATATACGTTTCCTATCTCTAAAAACATAAACATTTTGATTGGATTTTTTTTTCGGCTAGTGCTATTTCTAATCCCATCAGATTTCATAAAATATTTCATGATCTTTTTTATTTCATTTTCTATTGAAGAAATTAGAAAGCAAAGGCGATACTCAACAAAATGTAATAATATAAATTTAGATTAACTACTTTTGAATGAGTGACTGCTAAGAAGAGAAAATGAGCTTTAATTAGGGAATTTTGTGGTGCAACTAAAACTGAATCAGTTTGTTAAATACTGTTATCTAACGCACTCAAGTTGAGACACAAATTCCTACCATTAACATACAATTAATTCTCTCTTATTATTGTTATTACACAGATGAAAAAGAATTAATATCTCATGGTAAACGTGCAAAAACTCTAAAAATTTATGAAAGGTATCTAGTTCGAAATGATCTAGTATCTAGTACGATCTAGTTCTAAGGTATTAACTGTGGCGGCTCTGACATGTAGGCCTTAAAACTATCCGTATGAATTTCATTGCATGTTCCATAGTGCTTGTACCGTCCTACAACGGAGATTTGATGTAATGTGTTACCCAAAATAGCTGTTTAGAAGGTGTGGAAAAGCTTCTGTTTGACGATGAAGGGTCGCTATCTAATAATTTAACCTCATACGGTCATACATCAGTAAGACAGATTTAATGGCTCCCTATATGTATCTGGTGAATTTCCTCTGATTAAGTAGAATATTTTTCCAAAAATTTTTAAAATATATCATTTTTTTCAGCTTTTCAAGCAAGGGTTACTTCGAAGAAGTAAATGTCATGTAATAAATTCTTTTCATTTTATCATTTATTTGTGTTATTCCATAATGTAATAAATTGGTATCGCTTGCTGCGTTTCAAAATTTGATGAGTGTCTACATAATTGTTTTATCTTTCAACGAAAATAAAATGTAATTAAAAAAATGTTTATGCATAAAGACTTTTATTAAAATGGATATGATAAGTAATGCATTAAAATTAAAATGAGGAAAATAATTTATCATATAGTTTAAAAGGAATAATAGATTAAATGATTCTATTTAAATACATAATTCACCTACAATTTTATTTTGAGAAAATTCAATGCGTTAATTAATTTAATTATTTAATCATTTAATTAGATTAAATAATTTTCATTATTTGCAATTTAAAGTTGTAGATGAATTCTATAAATAGAATTATTTAATCTATTATTCCCATTTAACTATATGACAAATTATTTATCTCCTTTTATAGCATTAATTATCATATTTATGTTTTTATACATAGTTTTTATACATAGTTTTTATACTATGTATAAAATCTTTTTTAATTGTATTCTATTTTCAGTTTTTTAGTGTCAATTACATGGTTTCAATGATTAAATTTAATCAATATTAAAACATAACCAATAAATGATAAGAAAATTCTTAAATAAAGAAAAGTAACTGAAAGTCATTCAGAGAATGAAGAAATTGCTTTCAATATTCAGTTTCGGAAACTGGATGTAATAAAGATGTTACAACAAGCATCTTACTTGAAGCTAAAATAATAAAAGAAATTTTGCTAATTCATCATTAGTACACCAAGATGGGCGAAATCAAAAGCTTTTTTTTCCGCAAGAAACACTTTTTTCACCTGCTTCAGACTGCAACGCGGTTTAGAAAATCGTTTAATTAATATTTTTTATCATTCTTATTTTAAAAAAGGATGAAACATTTGTTTTATAATGTCTGAAATTATCCAATACAATTTTAGATGTTGAAATTTAAAAATTACAAATGTCAGTTACATTACAAATGTAGTCTAAAAAATCAAGGGATTTTCAAAAATTCGCCAAATATTCAGAAATTAAGTTATAATTTTGCTACATATTTCACTGAAAAAAATTGTTTTCGCTGTATTCAAATAGTAAAATCCTAAGGTGCAAATAGTAATAATACATAAAGGTGCAAATAGTAAAATTCTGATACTTTTCGTTTGTTCATTAAACGAAGCCATGTGCTAAAATTCGTTTAAACATCAAATAAAAGAAATCTAAATTGAACTTTGGAAATATCCATTTACCACATAGCATTGTTACCGACTAGCAGTATATATGAAAAATTTGAATTGGATAACGTTTTAGGAATATGGCTAAAAGTCATATTCATAAAAGTCGATGGCAAAATCCCAACCGCAGTAAAACATTATGAATGAATAGAATAAAAGCTTATAATGATGGGTGTAATTGAAGATATCACTTTTTTCAACTTTCACGAAAGATAAATAATACAAGACTTCCATTTATATACGTGTCATGATTTCATCGTGACGTACGTATAGATAAAATAAGTAAAACAATTCATATAATTTCTAGGTTTGTAAGGATCTTAAGTTTTACTAACGTTTATTTTTATTTTGAATCTTTACTATCACTTCTTATTTTCTACTTCCGGCCAGAATTATAAGCGTTAAGGTTTTTATGCAAAGTTTGTCTGGCGAACGCCAAGTATTTAAGTTGTGGCTTTTTGCCAAGCGAGAGAGAGGAAGCAGTTGAGTCAAAGCAGGCCGCTTACCTTAGAAGTTACGCAGTTGCTGTTTGCCTTCCAGGCCAGAGGTTTTAATCCTCTTGATAACTTTTAAACGTATTGTAGTGTTCTCAGTTATCTGTACTACATACGCCTTCCTGTTAATATAAGGCCAATCTTCCACGTTTATTATTCTAAAGTTAAATTAGAGTTTAGTTTTATTTTTATACTTTTACGTTAGACCCCGAGTAGCGGGTCGGTGTATTCCGAAGTACGGAAGTTATTGTATATAGAGAAAAATAAAGGGTTTTGTATACCCTTCGTCTGTATCCTGTCTACTTACCGTCAGATCCTTGTATGTTCCCGAAGAAGGTAAGAAGGAACACTGACCCTGATAGTGGCGCCCAACGAAGAAGAATAACCATGGCCGAGTTTCAAGAAGAACCTGTGCTGCCTGCAGAAACGGCTCAGAATCCAGAAATGCCAGCTGCTGCCCTGGAAGGATTTGGTTATATCGTCCAGACCATGCGCGCTTCGATGAAACCAGAAGCAACATTTAAGGGAAACTCACCGGTAACCAGTTTTTTGGAAAAACTAGATGACCACTTCATGCTCTACCCCGTGCACGAGTTTCAAAAAGTTACCTTAGCTACCAGCGCTTTGAGGGGCCAAGCGCTTAACTGGTTCAAATGTATAGGCAGAAGTCTCTTGGGTCAAGCAGGAAGTCCCACCTATACTTACGAAAATTTCAAGACTGCCCTACTAAAAGCCTTCCCTTTTGTAAGGGATCGTGCGAAATTAGAAACGGAAATTTTCAGTATATATCAACAAAGAATCGAAAACCTCTCGAGCTTTATTTTAAGAAAAATTCACGTTTTCAAGCTATTGTATGGAAACCGTCCGGATCCTGAAATAATTCAAGTGATTTTGCCGAGGTTACTACCCCAAGTGCAAGACTTTATTGAATTAAGAAATCCGACTACACTGGAAAAGTTATTTGAGCTAGCAATCCAGTTTGAAAGTAGAAGAACGCCGGACGTCGAAAGAAGACGCCAGTATCAACAGCGAAACCAATTTGGTGCGCCAAGACCACAGCAAAGTCAAGCACACGGCTACGGAAGCAAAGCGAATCAGTGGGCAAGGAAACCCGAGCATTCAAAAACAGCCGGCGAACGTCGACAGTTCAATCGCAACCCAGGAAAAAAGTCTCAAGGCCAGTGGAAAAAGAAGGTAAGCACGGAAAGGAAAAATAATTTAAACTAAAACGGATTTCTGCTGACGAGAGGGTGCGGAAATCCGAAGGCCAGGAAAACCCCTCTTCCTACAAGTTAAATACAGTAATGGTGAAAAATTTGACTCTTCCGAAGATTGAAGTCTTGGTGAATAATATCCCAGCCACCGCACTCCTGGATACCGGCGCGCAGTGTTCCTGTGTGGCAGAAGAGTTTTTTAGGAAGTATTTTCGCAAATGCCGCATATATAATGCGGATAATACGACAGTGTTAGCGGCGCAAGGAGAAAAATGTAAGTGCGTAGGTAAAGTACCTTTGTATATCCGTATCAAGGACGAACAAGTAAAGGTGATGTTTTTTATAGTAAAGAATCTGCAAGCACATTTAATTTTAGGAATAGATTTTCTTTCAGAAGCACAAGCTACACTGGATTTTAATGAAGCGTCCCTTAAGCTGACAATGAAACCAGTTCGTATAGAAAACGCTGAACCGCCGATGTTAAAACTTGACCACCTCCTTAATGACGAGCAAGGAAGAATCCGACAAGTGGTAAGTGAATTTGCTTCGTTATTTAGTGATATTCCAGGATTTACTCAGGTTACTAACCATAGTATTGACACCGGAGATGCAATGCCAGTTCGTCAAAAACCATACCGGTATGATAAGAATAAGGAAAAAATTATAGAATGGCATATTACCGATATGCTACGTAAAAAGATCATAACGCCCATCTCAAGTAGTTATGCTAGCCCGGTGGTTTTATGTAAGAAAAATAATGACTATCCTTTGACGCATCCAAAAAGATGGAGATTCGCTATTGATTACCGTAAATTAAACTCCATAACTAAATATCCGGTATATCCGTTACCGATTATAGAAGAAATTCTAAGGAACATAAAATCAACCAAATTTATGGCGACTTTAGACTTAACGACTGGTTATTTTCAAATAGGGGTGAGGCCCGAGGACGTGCCTAAGACTGCTTTTATAACCAAGTCTGGCACTTATGCATTTTTGCGTATGCCGTTTGGCCTTTCAGGGGCCCCAGCAACATTTCAGCGATGCATGGACATTGTGTTAAGACCTGTTCTTGGAAAGTCCACATTTATCTATTTAGACGATATCATTATTACTAGTGATAATCTCGACCAACATGTACAGGATTTAAAACAGGTGTTTTCTTTATTAAATGAGGCCGGTCTAAAAGTTAATGTCGAAAAGTGCAAATTTGCAGCCCCTGAATTAAAATATTTAGGTTACAAAATATCTCAAAAAGGGATCGAGACAGATGAATCAAAAATAATCTCTGTACAAAAGTATCCGACTCCAAACACGGCAAAGAAGCTCTCTTCTTTTCTAGGACTTTGTTCATATTATAGGTCCTTTGTAAAAAATTTTGCAGCTATTGCTGAGCCATTGTTAAAATTAAAAAGGAAAAAGGCAAGATTCTCGTGGACGGCCGAAGCCAATAGTGCTTTCGAAAAATTAAAACAAGCATTAACGCAAGCCCCTGTGTTGAAATTTCCTGAAAAGTATGAGAAGTTAGAAATTTCAGCGGATGCTTCGGATTATGCGGTAGGAGCGGTACTTTCGCAAAATCAGCAGCCCGTGGCATTTTTTAGCCGAACTTTAAATCAAACACAAAGAAACTATTCCGCGACCGAGAGAGAGGCACTTGCAGTTCTGTTAGCAGTGCAAAAGTTCCGAGTCTATTTTGGAAAGGCGCCGATAACAGTGTACTCTGATCATGCGGCGGTAACTAGATTGTACTCAGGGAAAAATTTATCCCCCAGGTTAATAAGATGGGCACTCAAGCTGCAAGAATATAATCTGGTAATTAAGCATACCCCTGGAAAGGAAAATATCGTAGCAGATGCCATATCAAGAATTAAAATAGACGAACAAGGAAATACCGTAAAGGTGGCAATGCTTACAGCATGTACAATAAATTCCCGAGAAACTGTAATAACCGAACTGGGTAAGGATCCTGAGTTTGGAATCATTTATGAGTATTTGAAGGATCCTGAAAATTTTAGCCACCAAGATATTGTGGCGATAAGAAATAGGGCGGCCCATTACGAACTAATAGATGGTCTATTATTCTATACAAAAACTACGAATTCCAACAACGAATTTCGACCTGTTATCCCAGCTAGTCTTAGATTAAATATCCTGCAGGAGCTCCATGACAGCCCTTTAGCTTCTCATGCTGGTATTCGAAAAACTATCCAACGCGTACGCGAGGCAGTCTACCTTCCTGAACTGCAAAAGTTAACAAGGGCGTATGTCCAGTCCTGCCCAACATGTCAAGCAGTTAATTATATTAATTTCCGCCCGGCCGGGTTTCTAAATAGTATTAAATCCGAATTTCCAAATGAAATAATTGGCATCGATTTATTGGGCCCTTTCCCAAAAATTCAGTTAAATAAAAGTCGCTATCTCCTTGTTATGGTTGATCATTTTAGTAAATGGACCGAAATTGTTCCCTTAAAACGAGCCTCCGCGAAATTAGTTACTGATTCTATTTTAAATAAGTATATTTTAAAATACGGGGCGCCCCTAAAAGTTATATCGGATAATGGTCCTCAATTTGTAAGTAATATATTTGAAGACATGTGCCAAAAACTGGGCATACGTCATTTAAAAATGGTCCCGTATCGGCCGCAATCAAATATAGCGGAACGGGTCAATAGAAATATAGTGAAAATTATCCGTAGTTATGTTAAAAATTTTCATAAAAGCTGGGATAACTATGTCAATGAATTTGCTTTCGCCCTTAGGACCGCAAAACATGATACAACGGGCAAAACTCCTGCTGAGTTATTTCTAGGCAGAAAGATTATAACACCGTTAGATAAATTATTTTATGTGCAACAAAGAGCCCCAGAATTTAAAATGGGTGATATAGAAAAACTAATAAAAGAAGCAAAAAAGAATACGGAAGTAGCACAAAGAAAACAGAAGCTCTATTATGATTTGAAACGACGGGGAGTAACTTATAAAGTAGGGGATGAAGTTTTAAAAATTAAGCATTCACTTTCTTCAGCACCAGAAGATAAAACTGCCAAATTTTTTCCACGATTTGAAGGACCATATGTTATAGAAAAAATAACTCACGCTGTTGTAGTGTTAAAAGCCAGAAATGGTGAAACCTGTTCCGCAAACATTGATCAAATCAAGCCCTACTTCGATCGTAATAAAATGCAAATATTTTCAGATCTTTTGCAGGATCCGGCACGGCAGACACCGCAGGCACAAGCTCCAGAGGTGGGAAAACGACAAGTACAAGGGCAAGCCAATAAGAGGCAGGAGCAAGTGAAAAGAAAATTGCCCCGCGGAAAAATTGAAGGTAGCAAGAAAAAGAAGCCGTTCCACCGTCCAGAAAAGAGAGTTCACGAACACCCCCAGAATGAAGAAGGGAGAAGGACGACGTATGTGAAGAGAACCAGGAGAAATGACGTCAACTATAACCCGGCTCTAAAGCGGAAGATCGACTCATCCGACAGGACTCTCCGCAGTAAATGTAGCCGAACTGCGGAAGGGCCATCAGCGGCGGAGGAAAAGTTACAAGGAAAATTTGAACGGCCAACAACGAGGTCCAAGCAGGAACACGACAGAAGTTTCCCGGTTCCGCCAAGACCAGCTGCCATCAAACGGCCAAGACCACAAGCAGAGGAGAAAAAGAAGGTATTCAAGGGTGGCCGAACTGGTGAAAAAAGGAAGCTTCCAGAGGAAAGCACTGAAGGGCGAGCCCGTACAAGAAGGAGGATAAATCACACAACTATCTGCAATACCTTTAAAGACTGGGCCCAGAAAAGGATGTCCGAATATCACAAAGATAAGTAAAATTTTATGTTACTTTGCAAACTTAAGTTAATCTTTCATTCTTACTGCAAGTGGCAGATTTCAAGAAATTTTACCTCATGCGAGGTCTACCTTTATCGCCAAAAGGGCGAGAAATGAGTTGTTACCGATTTTCGTATTATGTTTTTAAATTACTCGCGCGTAAAACTAAAGTTGATGTATAATAGCGTTGTGTAAAGACTTAAATATTGAAAAAAAAGTTATTGTATAAATTTTATTTAAAACATTCTAGCAAGAGAGAAGTTTTAGTCTGAAAGACTTTTTGAAATGTAGTATTTCAATGTAGAAAGAATTGGCACTTGCTTTGAAAAGAATAGAAGTTAACAATGTACTACTAATGTATGCTTTCAAATGTGTAAAATTAACGGCATGTTGATATGTTCTTATATACAATGTGAACTGTTATTTTAAATGTTAAGAAATACCGTGATATGGTAAAAGTGAATGTTAAATTTTTTTTTATTCGTGTGACTGTAAAAAGACTAAAGCATGGCAAATATGTGTTAAAGGTTGAATGATGTAGTTAGGCTCTCTGACCCTACACTTTAGAGTTAGACACTTTCAGAATAGTACCTCAGGGTTTAGAGTTGAAATTAGGGTGTGTTAAGAGGTCTTGTTATGTTGAATTTTAACACGTTAGTGTTTTGATTGTAGGAGGAAGTGTGGAACACGTAGACAGAAACACATTCGTGTTTGGTGTTCTTTTACAACACATGTCAGAGAGCACGCAGTGAGATAATTAAAATAGTCATGAATGAAATAAGAATGTTAAGAGAAGTATAATTGTATATGTTACTTGCCATTTCATTGTGTAACATTTCATTAAACTAGTTTTCCTTCCAGATCTCTGGAAGGAACCAGAATTGAATAAACGCTCCTGTTTAGATGCAGTACAGGTGAAAAAAAATTGTTGTATATCCTGGGAGCTGCTATTGTAAAAAAAAAAAAAAAAAAAAAAAAAAAAAAAAAATTCTTTCTTTTAAATTTCTAGTTTCTAGCGAAGTATATTTGTAAAAGATTGGCCTCGCGTTAGGTTCTAAAGCTAAAAGTTTTCAACAAGGTCGTTTTAGACCTCAGTTTCAAACTAATTAACTCTGGCGAGAAGTATGTAAGGATCTTAAGTTTTACTAACGTTTATTTTTATTTTGAATCTTTACTATCACTTCTTATTTTCTACTTCCGGCCAGAATTATAAGCGTTAAGGTTTTTATGCAAAGTTTGTCTGGCGAACGCCAAGTATTTAAGTTGTGGCTTTTTGCCAAGCGAGAGAGAGGAAGCAGTTGAGTCAAAGCAGGCCGCTTACCTTAGAAGTTACGCAGTTGCTGTTTGCCTTCCAGGCCAGAGGTTTTAATCCTCTTGATAACTTTTAAACGTATTGTAGTGTTTTCAGTTATCTGTACTACATACGCCTTCCTGTTAATATAAGGCCAATCTTCCACGTTTATTATTCTAAAGTTAAATTAGAGTTTAGTTTTATTTTTATACTTTTACGTTAGACCCCGAGTAGCGGGTCGGTGTATTCCGAAGTACGGAAGTTATTGTATATAGAGAAAAATAAAGGGTTTTGTATACCCTTCGTCTGTGTCCTGTCTACTTACCACAATTAGTGAACATAGCTTTAGTAAGCTCGCTGTTCCGAGTCAGGTCCTTGTATGTTCCCGAAGAAGGTAAGAAGGAACACTGACCCTGATAGGTTAACCATAAATGCTAAGAGGAAGTATGAACACTTGATAATCAATTAGAAAAAATAAATTAAGATTCTCCTACACGTAAAATATTAGGTTTATGCTGTCATGAAATCTCTCTGTTTTACGTTATGTAATTTGAAAGATAAATTACAAACCAATTAATAAATCATATAGCCTTCCTTTTCTTGATTCAATAATTGGCAGTTTTATATGTGTATGTAAATATACACATAGCAGTTTACCCATTTAAAGTACTACATTATGTAGGTAATAAATAGTACGTAATTAGTTACCCCAATACGATATGTATTTTTTTACTGTACTATTATTTTCAGGTTAGACTTTCTCACTTCAGGAATTGAAATGTCTAACAATTATGTCTAATTTACGTTAGACTGTAGAGACATTAGGATTTTTTGAAGCATGAAAGATGAAAAAAATAAGCAAACGCCTTCCCGGGAATCAAACCACGGACCTCTGGAGACTTTTAATAGTGCATGGCGATAAAATTTGGTGACAGCAGTTTGAAAATTGAAATGATTTCAAAAATGCTAAGGAGAAAAAGTGAGTTTCGAGATTAATAGCACACCTGGCGCTGATGAGACACATTCAATTTAGACTGTTCACACTGCTAGCAATGTTACTGGTACGACATAAGAAAAGAAAAATACTTTTCATTCTAAATAAGCAGCCCTTAAACGTTATCAATATGAGAATCCATTTAATATGACGCGCTCTTCACCAAACTCTTGTAGAGATATTAGGTTTTTTTTAAAGCAGGAGTGATGAAAAATGAGCAACGCCTTCGCCGGGAATCGAATCACGGACTTCTGGAGTACACGCCCAGGTGCAGACCACTACACCACGAAAACATGCTAGAAAGGCGGGAGAAATACCTTATATACTCCCCCTTCTAAAGGGTGACTAGGGATTTTAGGGGACCCAATCGCCAAATCCTGGGTGGGGAGAATCATCATCAACCACCCTTTTAGTTCAGGCGCCACTGTAGAGACATTAGGTAATTTTTGGAAGCAGGAAAGATGAAAAATTAGCAACGCCTTTGCCGGAAATCGAACCGCTGACCTCTCAATTACTCGTTGAGCGTGCAGACCACTACACCACGAAGGCTCGTTAAGAAGGCAGGAGAAATACCTTATAAGATCACCAATCCTATATTAGAAAATGCGAAGAGAAATGTGTGTGGCTTGATACAGGTTATCAGTTGCTTGCCTTTAGAGAGTGTTAAGTGTTGCTATGCCTCTTTTATATTCACAATACTATTTAAGTCTGAGATGTAAAGTGATGAAACTACCCGGATGATCTAAAAAATTTGTTATTGCTTGGGGATAAAACTAGCGAAGATTGGGTGAATCTGACACCAAAAAAAAGGCAAGACTATAACGTAAACAAAGATGGACTACCCAAAAACGAAATTTCTAAGATAAGTTAAAGCATAAATCACCTTCGGAATCGAATCAATTACAAAAATCACAAGCAAAAACTCTTCAGCGAATTTTAGCCAACCTTCTTTCCAAATCTGTTTATTTAAAAAGCTTGTTTTTTTTTTTTTTTTTTTTTTTTTTTTTTTTTTTTTTTTGCTACATGCTCCTCCTTAGGCACTACACTGAGAGGGATGGCCTGTGGAGGTCTTTTTGAGGGAAACTGGCTCGTATCCACGTTACACATGAGCAAAACCATTATTAACCAGTACTCAGCTGTTTTTACTACCAAGACGCTAATGATCTTATTTATCTGTTAAGAATTCAGTTTTAGTTTATAAATGTAAAAAACTATTTTCATTGAAATTTTGGCATTCACCAGCATTTTCCATACTCTTTGTATTTTAATTTATAAAACAGTTAGGAAATAATCTAAATAAACATATAATAAAATGATAATAAAACGTAGAATTACATCGCCATATCATTGGAGTTTATGCAGACTCACTGCGTAAGTTGAATCTTAATAATTTATCCTTTAACCCTAATACTGCTACAATGATTGGGAAGTTTAATAATAAGAACTAACAAGCTGTCTTCGATAGATAAAGCCAAAGTTAAGAAAACTTGTGATTCTATAGAAAGCTTACATATTTTATATTATGCCCAAACGGGCGTTTTTGTAACGTTTTGTGTGTTACCTTTATTTATTAAATATCATGTTTTTCGCACTTAAACACATCAAATTCAGTTCAACAGTAATATCACAAAATGTTTAAAAACAGCATATCTTTAAAATTCCCGATACACAGTCTCGCGCGCTGGAGATAAAAATGCTTTTTTTTCTCGTACAGTGTTGCCATTACTCGTTTTCTAATCGTTGAGTATGTTAAACAAAAATTTGTTTCCAGCATATCAGATAAATAATAAAACAAGTTTGAAATTCAAAGTTCGGGCTTCCAGATGACCATGTTTGGGTGGAGGACTACGTATTTCAAAATTTGATGGCTCTAGGCATCGTAGTTTTTTAACAATGCGAAAACATACGTACACTTATGTAGATTCTTCATAATTTAATTTCTTTAAAGGGCAATAATATTTGGAGGCAACATTTTGGAAAGTTATTCAGACTTTTAGAATGATTCAATGTAAAATGCCGTTTCGAAACTAAATAGCCCTTCTGGACTAACGCTACTATGGGCTAATAAGTATAACAAAATAAAGCTTCGCAAGTCCTACCCTTTTGTTCAGTATTAGAATTATTTTTGCTCAGTATTAGAAAAACAATATGCGCATTCGTAGGCTTCTGCTGCATCTATAGAGAAGCTTGTGTCAATGTCCTGACGATCCTACCAAAATAGAAACGAGTTTTGCTTTAGTATGAAATAAAAAACCAAATCTTAAGAAGGTTAAAATAACCTTTTTATTTAACTCCTTAATGAACAGAAGCCACTACTTGTAATTGAAAGACCCTTTGCTATTTTGGGGTATTTTAAAATAACATAAGATGAATTAAATTCAAATTTATGTAATGTAGTCTGAGACTACATACAAAATAGACTACTTAAACTGGTTCAGGATATTAACAACGCATATTTTAAGCGTCGGCTAGCAAGATGGCTAAAGCCGAAATAACTTCGGCAGAACGAGACAGCCAGAAAAAGCTCTATTTCTAAAACATTCAGACCTTCCGGTTAAGTACACAGCAACTAGTTTGCATTATGATAAGAACTACGGAAAGAAGAAGTTAAAGTAAAGTTCAAAACATAATAATTGGTTAATTAACATAAAATTTACTATTAATGCAACCAGCTTCATCTATTTCGTCGGAAAATAATGAAATCACAGTTAGATGCGTCTTCGAAATAACATTGTGTTAAATCTCATACTTAAACATTGTGATCTAACATTAGCGGACAGACCTGTATACAGAAAAAATACAACTATACTACTAAAAAATACTTAGTAGACCATATTTCTCAAAATTGGTTATGCAGCATGACTACATTTTATCTAAAATAAATTCTTGTTCTCTCTCCACGTTTTTAATCAGGTTCTTTGACCTGACTCTTTAAATAGAAATAAATATATTTGTCTCTTCAAGTTCTTTCGCAGTTCATTAAATTCGCTGTTTACTGAAGTTTTGCAAGTTAACTTAATTTCTCAATAACAGGTAAAATGTTTAAAAACGTTGTAGCTAAATTTAGAATATTTTCAGCTACTTAGCAATTATTATTCAAATAAAATCCTAGCAAAGCTTTTTTTATTTCTTTTTACTATGATTTTTTTTCTCGTTTAGCAATGGTTTTCAACGCTACCAAATAAATTAGGATCTGCTAGAAAAAAAGTGTCGTGATTTTAATTTTTCTTTCGCATCCAAAACAAACTTTACATAGATGGGCTAAATATTGACAAATCACTTACAAATGGAATATTTTAAAATATACACAAAAGAATAATTTTTCAAATTATTTTCGCTTTCCTAGATAGCCATGTTTTGTCTGTTAACACAGAATTCTATTCCTTTTTTGCTTCGTTTTTATTTAGCATATATGAATATTATATATCATTTTACGCTTCTGGTACTTCTGGTGCAGTTAAAAAAATTATTCTTCAAACTATAATGTAAAAAAACAGTTTTGTTTTTCGTTATATCTATTGACTGAATTTTAATGCTCAAAGCCACTGACCCTTTTAATGTAAACTTCCTGGAACATTATTTCAATCAAGCAATCATCTTTTAATTGCCACTAAAAGCAAAAAACTAGACTATCTCGGAATTTTTCCCTTCTTTAACGTGTGCTTTCCTGGTGTAATTGGAAGTACCCTCGGCTAGATATCTGGAAGTCTACTCAGATTTAATTACGTGTTCCGCTAAATTACTTCGGGCTCTACATGGACTGACACGTTACCTCCGGATGCATATTTCACAAGTGCACATCAGCGTAGCTGAGGGAGGGGTTTCTAAAATGAACCAATGAGCTGCCATTGCTCTTGTGACGCTAAATCTTCGTACATGTGAGCATATGTTGTTAACGTTTTAATTTGCATTTGTTTCGCAGTTATAAATATATGGCGTAATAGTAGAAATCTTGTAGAGTTTTCGTTTAATTAATCTCTGACATTTCACTTTCGCGATTCTTATCACGCATTAATATTTGGATTGATGTTCACGGCATATTATGTGGATTAAGAGAATAGAAGAAAAGTGTATATTTTTTTTAATTGAGCTGAGAATGATTGAAATGCCAATTCAGAAGTCAAACAACAAAAATCAGCGTTATACCTACAAAATTTTCACAGGACTAGTTTCGATGGTTTTACCGAACCATCATCTTCAGCTGCAAAACCGCAAATGAACAAGATAGCAAATAATGATTAGATAAGATAAGAAAGCCTGGACAAGAATAAGCAAGTGGCGCCATCTGTTGGCGAAACCAGAACTAAAACATAATTTCTCTAAAAGCCGAAGGCAAATTTGGATTGGAATTAGGATCGTTAACTAGAACAGAAAGATTTTTATGAATGTGAAATGCCTCTAGAAAATCCAGTTCTCAAATGGAAGATGTTTTTTGAATAATTTTGGCAGCAGAAAAATTGAAAGTGTGATTTTCGGACCAACAATGTTGAGCAACAGAAGACTTCTGTGTTTCCTTTTTTCTAACATATGCCTCATGTTCTGTGACGCGAAATTTTAAGGCTCTCTTAGTTTGGCCAATGTAAATTAAACCACACTGGCAAGGAATCCTATAAATACCCCAGGAATTCATATCCGGAATGGGGTCCTTGAGTATAGAAGTTGGAATTTTATTGATGGGAGAATAAACAACCCGAGTTAAATTTCTGCAAAATATGTGCAACTTTATAGCTAATTGATGGAAAGAAGGGAATGACAACAGAATTTTTATAATCTCCTAAAATAAGAGTGTGGCTTTTAGTGTGTTGAGATGAGAATTTTTTAACTGCTTGATTAATAATGTTGGGTGAAAAGCCCCTGTCAATAGCTATTGCTTTTAAATAATTTAGTTCTTCATCAAGGGCTAGTTTGGAGGAGCAAACTTGAAGAGCACGGAAAACATAGGAATAAAATGAAGCTAACTTTTGTTTAGTCGGATGACATGATTTAAAGTGTGGTGGAAGGCAAACCGATGAAGGTTTACGGTAAACTGTAGTACTGAAGTTGGATGTGTTACGTGTGACCAGAATGTCGAGAAACGGAAGAGAATTGCAAGTCTCAAGTTCAAAAGTGAACTGAATAGCAGGATCAATAGAATTCATTGTTGAAAGAACTTTATTTAAATCATCTTTATTACCTTCAAACAGGGTAAAAGTATCGTCTACGTAGCGGAACCATGCCGGGAAGTTTAAAGTTTCAAACAATTTTGATTCATAATAATGCATGTAGATATCAGCCAGGATGGGACTGAGGGGACTTCCCTTGGCTAATCCCTCAGTTTGCTTGTAATATTTATTTTGGAAAACAAAATGTGTTTGTTTCAAACAGAGTTGAGTGAGAGAAATTAGCTCATCAATTTCGATGCAAGAGAAATGAAATTCGCGAAGTCTGGTTTCTAGACATCTTAATGCACCCTCCACTGGGACATTGGTGAATAATGATTTTACATCAAAAGAAACCATGAGTAAATTACTAGGAGAAATATTTTTAACCTTTTTTACAAACTCTATTGAATTTTTTATGGTGTAAATGTTATTGTCTAATAGAGTGGAAAATCTAGAAACTAAATATTTAGCTAAAGGATACGAGGCAGTACCTAAATTTGATACAATAGGGCGGAAAGGAATACCACTTTTATGAATTTTGGGAAGAGTATATAATCTGGCACAATTCGCAACAGATGGGATAAGCGAATGTTTTAAGTTGCTTGAAATGATTTGCGAAGATTTGATCGCAGTTTTTATTTTGGATTTATTTTGGTTACAATGAATCTAGTGTTTTCTTAATTCAGTGCTTACCTTCTTTTGATATTTTAAGTGTATGATTCAAAATGCATATGATCTGATTATATCCATTACTAGCATTAAAAATTATATGTAAATAAATTGAATATATTCGTCGTGAATAAGATAAATTCACTCTGTTTGATGAGTATTTCTTATGTAGACAGTATATTTAAGAGTGAGCAGTTATTAAATGGAAAATTTAACACACTAAATGTATACGAATGCAAATTAGTAAAGTTAACTTTGAATAAAATTCTGCATTGATTTTTATTATAGAATATCTTTTTCATATAAACTGCAACAAAAA
This sequence comes from Stegodyphus dumicola, assembly GCF_044657685.1. Classification (NCBI taxonomy): domain Eukaryota; kingdom Metazoa; phylum Arthropoda; class Arachnida; order Araneae; family Eresidae; genus Stegodyphus; species Stegodyphus dumicola. Next base: position 159,608,026 of record NC_140770.1, read on the forward strand.
GTGCTGACTTCTATTTACATATATAACTGGTGTGAATATTTTTCTCATACGCATAGTTTTATGTAAAGATTGCATTTACGCTCAGATGTTTATCACATATTTCTTTCTTCATCTTATTTACCACTTATTAAGTAATACTTCACATGGATATTTTTGCGGGGTGTCCAACATTTATTTCAAATTCTTTCAACTAGGTAACGAAATCTTCATAATTGCCTATATTTGATATAACTTCGCAATGAAAAAGTTTCAGAAGCAGTCGACGATGCTTTAATTATTTTGTACAGAAAATTGCGTGGCAGAATATTTTCAACCATCTTGCTTAAATCTTAAAGCACGTGAAAGGTCATGTGACATGGCAGAAATATTTCTGGATGCTCATTGGTCCATCCTAGAAGCCACTCCCTCAGTGGCTACACAGATGTGCACTTGTGAAATATGCCCTCCGGATTAGGAGAGAGATGGATTGTAGCCAGTCACAATGCCCCCAGAGATTGTAATATTAGTTTTAAATTTTGAATTCTCTCTTGTCACCCAAACTTTCCAGTTAACACGCCCGACAGCACGCAACCACGAATGGTGAGGCGGGTAGTTCACGAACTGTGTTCCGACAGTCGCGTTCCACTCGAATGGCTTGCGCCCCTACCTTCCGGAACAGCGAAGGCTACCGTTTGGGGCAGTAGGAATTGGGTCCGTAATTGTATACCCTAGAGCCGCAATAGAGTATAATCCTAGGTAATATTTACAACCGCTATGGATTAGAAATTGGAAATCTGTGTGTACAAAGGCATAGCTGATTTTCCCCTTTTTTGGGGGGGGGTGGCCTTCAAAACATTTTTAACTTGGCGCCCAAACTAAAATTTAATCGCCCTTTAAGTGGCAAAGATTCTCCTTTAAGTGGAAAGATTATTCAGTGTAATCATATTTTTCCTTTCTCACAGCGTACCTTCATTGTGTTAGGTTAGCATTCGAGGGGTCTGAAGTTCGAAACCCAGAGAGGACATAGATGATTCTCCCTGCTGCCTACTGCGAAATAAACCTAATGATTTTCTATATCCACATAATTTATTCTGCTTTGAATAAATGCAACTGATTTACGTAAGATAAATATACAAGAGGAATAATATGCACAATATACGTAGTAAACTAAGACTACAATAGATATAACTTAAAAAAAAACTACATGACGTCAATTGTAATGAGTTCTCTGAGCCCTTTAATACAACAGCCAATTTAAAAAATCATGTTTAAACTTATTATCAGTGGCCTTTGGAAGAACATTGTTCTTTCTTTTCTTCCAAAATAGGACAGTCACATACATAACGAAAGGTGCCAGCTTCCAAAGGCAGCCTTTTCCCTCCTACCCTTCCTTACTATCCCCAGAGCAAAGACTGTCAGAGTCCAGACCTCAGTCAGTGCAATAAACGACCTTTGGGGCTGTAGCACAGGAAAGCTAAACTGAAAATATTTAAGAGTCGAATAGGTTTAACCTTTTGTAAGGTATAAATTGTAATTCTGTAGTATCTTTTTTAATATGACAATGCATTGATTCTATCAATTATATGTAGGTAAGACCTTTGTGTTTTGGTAATTTTATCTGTTGAAGAGTGAGCTGACTGCATGGAGCTTTTGATGGTAATTTAATGTAAATAACTTTTAAATTTTTATTAAAATATTATCCTTTTCAGCAAAAGAAATTTCCCTAATTAGTTTTCAGTCCCCGTGCAATATTAACTGAAAACTGTATTCTATCTCGATTGCACGCTTGATAAGGAAAAATACCAGTAATATGAATACTTTTTATTCGCAGAGTAGTTTTACAAACAACAAACAAACAAATTTTTGCGATAAAATTTAACCACGATTTTGAGTTTCTCGATTTTGGGGAACGATTTTGCACATAAAATGCTGTAGATAGCTTATTTGATATTTTATGTTAATTAATTAGTTATTAGGATTTAAACCTTCACTCTATTTTCTCCTTTCCGTAGCCCTCACCAGCATGCAAATTCTTATAATGTATTGAAAAGTATTCATCTCAAGTGTTTTGAATGATTACATATACTTTGCTGCGACGTCTGCAATTTACATTCTACCGCCCAGCTCTGTCAATGAAAATTCCGGCTTTAGCCATTTCGCTAGCCAACATTAATACGCTCCATTAAAATATTGATGTAGCTATTTGGCCAATTTGTGTCTTCTTCATTACGATACTTTGAGGTTCAAATTCCAAATTATGTTATTTTAAATAACCTCAGGTGGCGGTGTTTGATCGTAACCGTGAGTTTTTTTTCTGTTTAAATTCAAAATCAAATATAAGGGTTACTTAAACCTTGGGACTATTACTATAATGCTTTGTAAAGTTTGTTGTCTTTCATTGTGGTAAACTGCGACGAAACCTTTGATAAACGTAAAGCCACTTATCGTTAAGTCTAATAGTAACTACAGAAGCCTGAGAAGAGTGTAAAAGACCCTTTTATTTTAAACTCAAATAGATGAACACCTGGTGCTTACAAATCCGCCAGCTTTCAAAGCAAGAATTCATATCTAAAATTCAAATAGCCAAAGGCTTCACAGAATTATTTACGCGAAGTTGGATATTATTTCGCCGGCGTTAATTTAAACTACTGTCACGTATAATGTATCGCTGAAGACAGGAACTCTTATCTTAGAATAGCAAGCCCAGCAACGTGGTCTTCAAGAGGAAGAACACGCTCTGTCTTAATAATCTCAAAACCTCAGTTAAATATACGTGAACTAATTTGCATTCTGGCAAGAAAATGGTCAAAGAGAAAGGACAATAAAGATTCCAAATGTAAAATAAGTGGTAATTTAAATTATATAAACTTCATAACTTCAAATGTAGCGTTAATTCACTTCTCAGTCTAAATGCGTCTAAAGGACTTTGAATTAATACCACACAATGAGAAACCAGTAAGTTTGGCAAGCAACTTTAAGTTTTATTAACGTATGTTTTATTTTTAAACTTAACTTTCCTCTCTTATTTTCCACTTCCAGGATAAACGCGTTAAATTGTTTATACAAATTGTACTTGCTAACCCTTAAGTATTTAAGTTGTGGCTTTTTGCCATGAGCAGAGCTAGACGGGGAGAGAGTTAGCCATCTTGCCACTATATTTCACGCGAGTTGCAATCAGTTGCTGTCCGCCTTTAAGGGCAGTGGTTTTAGTCCTCTTGAAAGCTAAAGACGTATTGTAGTTTTCCGCAGTTTGCGTACTAACTACGTATTAATTTAAAAGGCCAGTCTTAGTGTTAATCATTTGTGTAAAGTTAACTCTTATTTTTAGTTAGTTAATAGTTCGCATATTTTTACGTTCAGACCACAAATGGTTGGTTTTTGTATCCCGAAGTGCGGGAGCGTATGAAATATCCTGGAAAATAAAGGGTGATTAAACCCTTCTTATCTTGTCGTCTCTCCTACACTCCATAGGGCATAGTTTGTAATCAAACTCACTGTTTAGTCAGGACACATCATGTTCGCCAAGCAGATTAGGAGAAATACCTGATAACGTTGTCGGGAAATTTCTAAACGATGCCATAAAAGTCTAGCAAATTAGAATATGCACGATTTTAAATCTCCGTTTAGTATAAATAATTGCTGAAATTATGTATTTTTTATTTAACAATATTGAATTTTATATTTATCTAAAAAGGCACACTTGCTGCTTCTTTTTATTTGGTAAAAGTACGTCTTATCGTATAGCTTTGACAAATTTTTATGGTTCCTTCTGCGTGTTACTTCTTTTTTTAACCATCTTTAAGAGTAGCGACTTATCCTGTTGAAGATGGCTTAAATGGAACAGTGTGTTAAAATGTCAGTTTATACAAAGTAAAATTTTATACAAATTTGCTAAAACATGCCAAAATGATCGTAGCCAGAGAAGCCTACGAGTTTACCTTCTTTTCATTCATTTTTTAAACTGGAATCACGATTTTTGAAATACTGAAAAGATATTTCATTCCTGAAGTCTTTATGAAATATTTTCCGTGTTAAAATTTAATCTTTAAGAGATATGGGTAACAAATATCTACGGAAATAGATTTTTGTTTGTCTGCATTTAGCATCTGAAATGCAAATAAAATGTTATCATCATTTGATATTTTTGGTTTGCTTTTTATTTACTCGATCACTGCTTAAATTCCGGTCGATGCTACCTTCTCGTTATATCGCTTATATATCGAGAAAACACTAGCTTCGTTTTTATTGCAACTCATTCATTTTTAAGCCATCAATATCCATTACGTTCGACCGTATAAAGAATACTAACAATGATCCATACCTTGCGAGTGCGATAATTTCATGATTGCTTTTGATTAATGATGGAAAAATTGAGAATTTTCCGAAATATGACTGGAAGCCTGAAAGCATATCGAAGCATGGTGCGTTTGTAACAGATAACGTTTTGTATCTTTTTGCTCTTTTTCTATCAGAAAATAGTTCATTACATTGAGGATTAAAAAAACTAACTTATTATTAATATCGAAACTTTACCCTTAATACATACAAAGTATTATTTACACATATTATACCATTTTAAACACATATTGTTTACTACATATTGGGCTTTCAATTTTTTTTTTTTTCCAATGGCAGATTGTAAAGAATTACACACGTAATCCAGTCCATTAATCTATACAAGGCCAGATGTGGTGGTCTCTTTATTATGGAGGCACCTAAAAGGTGGGCCACCATCGCCTTTCCTATGAAGGGACGGACAGTTACAACCATGTCTTCTTCGGGATTCGAACCCAGGCCCTTCGGTATCGCAGTCAGCTTCCCTGACCATTATACCGACTGGGAGACGGCTTTCAAATTACGTTTGCTTAAACGTAGGATTAGAACAATTTAGGTACAGACTACAATGTTATTTTAAGGTACGATTTATGCTCAGAAGTTATCGCTACAGCTGTTGGTCTTTGCTGTTATACAAGGAAGAATCAAAAGTCAAATATGCTTGAGTCTTATGTTAATTAACCACCATTTATGCTCAGGCATTTTGTAGCTACAACTGTTGGTATTTGCTGTTATACAACGAAGAATCAAAAGTCAAACCTGTTTGTTTCTTATGTTAATTAATGATGATTTATGCTCAGGCATTTTGTCGCTACAACTGTTGGTCTTTTCTGTTATTCAAGGAAGAATCAAAAGTCAAACGTGTTTGAATCTTGGTCAATGCCCAGATGTTTCGTTGCTACAACTGCTGGTCTTTTGCTGTTATACAAGAGAGAATCAAAAGTCAAACGTGTTTGGTTCATATGTTAATTAACCACGATTTATGGTCAGGTCTTTTGTTGCTACAACTGTTAGTCTTTTGCTGTTATACAAGAAAGAATCAAAAGTCAAATGTGCTTGAGTCTTATGTTAATTAACCACTATTTTGTAGCTACAACTGTTGGTATTTGCTGTTATACAACGAAGAATCAAAAGTCAAACCTGTTTGGTTCTTATGTTAATTAATGATGATTTATGCTCAGGCATTTTGTCGCTACAACTGCTGGTCTTTGCTGTTATTCAAGGAAGAATCAAAAGTCAAACGTGTCTGGATCTTGGTTAATGCCCAGATGTTTTGTTGCTACAACTGTAGTTGTAGCAACAAACCGTTGTTGGTCTTTTGCTGTTATGCTCAGGCCTTTTGTCGCTATAACTGTTAGTCTTTTGCTGTTATACAACGGAGAATCAAATGTCAAGCTTGTTTGGTTCTTATGCATTAATTAACGATGATTTATGCTCAGGCATTTTGTCACTACAACTGTTGGTATTTTACTGTTATGCAATGAAAAATCTTAAGTCGCATACGTTAGGTTCTTATGTTAATTAATCACTCATTACGGTTTTTATCTTTACTTTCACATTTTTTTTCTTTCCGTACTCTTTATCAGAATGAAAATTATCTTTTAATGCATTTAAGCCGAGACTTTTGGATCTAAGAGAGAGAAATTCTGGCAATCGCGCAACTCTGTTAGACATTTGTCAGGTTTACCTAAGCGTTGTATCCCGGTTTTTACATTCTCTTGCAGCCGATTGCTTTAAACCTAAGCACCCGTATACAGGAGCTGTTTAAACCATGGAGGTAGGAAGTAAGAAGGAGTCGCCCTAAACAAGTTTCTCCGTACCCTGCTCTGAAGCACCGGCGATCCCTACGTGGTGACCAAAACATTGGGTCATTTACCATTGAGTTCTATGGGATTTGACGCGTTCGGGTGTAAATATTTTGTAATTACGTCGCAAATATACATATAAATGTATATATTTTCTTTTTCTACAACACTTCAGAGTCCTAAGTATGTGAAAACAACATATTTTTAAACAATATTTCATTCTGAACGGAATTAAATGCTATACTTTTCACAGGACAGTTTTCTCAGAATGGTTTAATTTGAATGAAATATTTTCACAAGTTTTCGTTAATTACATTAGAAAAAAAATTAAGGTAGTTCGATTTTATTCGGTTAAGGTACAAAAATTAAGATCAAAGTTTATTGTATTATTAATATTAAAATTATGCATTATTTCTTTTCTATTTATAGAGCTTCTTCCTAAAATACTTTCTTAAATATGACATGATTTTTTGGCTTCTTTTAAATCGAAAAATGTAAGTCAATTTATAATTAATGCTCTATTCGGTTCATTTTAAATTAGAGAATTATTAGGAAAATAGTATTTGACTTTCTCTGAACATTTCTTAAAGGGAATAAAATATTTTTTTTTTTTTTTTTTTTTTTTTTTAAAGTATTATTTAAAACTTGTAACTGAGTTATTATAAAATGTATAGGGAATAATTCTTTTAATTATACTTATCAGATTTTTTTTTACCCTTCATTTCAACAATACATATTCCAAAACTCTTTATTACGTTCTTAAGTGCGCATGTCATAGCATTTGCTTTACAATACCTTTTAACAGATTGCTTTCCAATACGAACAATTCTTGCTTAAATAGTTTTATAACGTATTTGTCAACAGGATTTCAATTTATGTTTACAATTCAATATTAAGGTTATTATATATTTAGATAACATTTATAATCATTATAAATTAAATACATTTAATCATTAGATTTCTTCACAGTACTATCACAGTTGTTTATAAGTGAATAAATTCTTCATTTCAAATACATTTATAAATAATTTAATGAATATTTAAGTATTTTGTCAAAGGCAGATACATGCTTTTTGCAAGCACATGCATAAATACCCATACATATTCCCTATTTATCATTTCCGGCATGTGCAAATCTTTAATTTCTGTGCATTCACTATATTTTTCGTGTAAAGTAATTTACACTAATTTAGCATACACCCGAAAGTTTTACATAAAAAATATATATGAATATAATTTGAATGAAAATTATAAGTATTATTTTTAATACCCACTCAAAGGTCAGTTTTTCTTCAAAATTCCCCCACGATGGCATCTCTCTCTTTAGGCAGATAGCCCTTGCATGCGTTACTCTATTTAATAAAAACTTAATCTGACCTATGTGCCTAATTACAAATATTTTAACATACATAATTTTATATTTACATTTAGCCATCAAGTTTCAAACTTTTCAAATCTTCTAGAAAATAAATTTTGGCAGATCTCTTTTAGCAATTTTCTTAAAATCTATATTTTTGTAGTGCAACAGCTTAGAATTTTATAAAACAAATTCATAATCAAAATCGCTGTTGTTAGTTATCGAAAAATAACCAAGATGTGATTTTTGCGTAAATGTCAGTAAACTATACAAATTGCTATTATCCATCACACTATGAATGTTTCTTTCATGCGAGAGTGTCCCTTTTTCGATTTCTATGGAACTGTCGTGTGTCGAAATACTATCAGAATTTTGTCAAGCGAGCTTCTGAATGTAAACAAAAAACACCCCGTCTGGTGACCCAAGCTTCAAAGCAGTGCTTCACTTCTAGCGCGGATTGGCCCCTCCTCCCTTTCCTACCTCCATGGTTTAAACGAATTTCATTGCACATACAGAAATATTTTACCTAAAATGCTTGTGTTTTAAATGTTTTCTTCGATAATCCTTATTCTCAACCATCTTTCTACACCGGCATTTCAAAAACAATAAAGCCTTCTAGTATCGGAAGAGGTATTTTATCCCATTCCTCTTGAACAGCTTTTCACAATCCGAGGACGGCTGTAGGTCAACTATTGGACAATCTTCTTTTTATAAGTCCAAAAGCGCAAAATTCCATGTGTGATCAAATCCATCAAGGATTCAGCAGGGATACAAATGAAGTGTATGGTTTTGATACCTGTTTCTTGTCCCATTCCCCCCCCCAGAAAATTAACAGTGAATTTTGACGAGTGACTGCTTGTTTTGTCTTGATTCAGTTCTACAGATTGATGGCATTGCGGATAAAGAGAAGGTATTGTATAATAGGCTACAATTTCTGAAAAATCTGGCAATAAAAATAATTTCAAATATGTAAAATCCCGTTTCTTATTAGGTTATTTTTGAAGTAGGAAACATGAAAAATGAGCAATGCTCTCTCCGGGACAGAAACCTGGACCTCTCGAATAATCGCCGAGTGTGCTACCGTTATAAGGCATTTCTACCACTTTCCTAGTGTACCTTCGGGGTGTAGTGGTTCTGCACGCTGGGCCGGTATTCCAAGACAGGACAGGACTAAGTGTGGGAAGCACCAACACATCGCCATTGGCAGAACTGGTGTCGCTCCTTCATACTAACCGTCTTCAGAAAAACACCTCCACAGGGCGACATTAATGTGAGCCGATATTCCAGACGCCCGTGGTTCGATTCCCGGCGAAGGCGGTTGCTAATTTTTCATCTCCCTTGCTTCCGAAAAATCCTAATGTCTCTACAGCCCGAACTAAAACGGTATTTGATGATGATCTTTCTCAGCCAGGATTTGGCGATTGGGTCCCCTAAAAAATCCCAGTCGCCCTTTAAAAAGGGGGAGTATATAAGGTATTTCTCTCGCCTTCCTTGCGTGCCTTCGTGGTGTAGTGGTTCTGCACGTTGGGCCGGTATTCCAGATGTCCGTGGTTCGATTCCCGGCGAAGGCGGTTGCTAATTTTTCATCTTGCCTGCTTTCAAATATATACCTAATGTCTCTACACCGTTACACCACGAAGACATGCAGAAAGGAGGGAGGAAATACCTTTTAAAGGGCGACTGGGGATTAGGGAATTCAGTCTTGAAATCCTGGTGGAAAAGAATCATCATCCACCACTTTTTATTTTGGGCACCACTGTAGAATCTTTAAAGCGGGAGGCATGAGAAATGAGCGATGCCCTCTCCGCGACTCGAGCCTGGACCTCTCGAATACTCGCCGAGTGTGCTACCGTTAGACATCGAAGGTATACAGAAAAAAGGGAGAAAATACCTTATAGTATTATATATTTGAAAATTGGATCTAAAATATGTTCCTGCTAATATGTAGAGTCGATATCAACATTTTTCTCTACTTTCTTTCGTTTGCTTTTTATGAAAAAACCCCAACAAAATCATATATCGTTCGGTTCTTTAAACCACGTTTAATATTTCTCTTCTCCTTCTTGATGATAATAAATGGATCTTTTATTATTACAATCGCACCGGTACATCCGAGCTTCATCTAGAATGACAACATTTTTTCATTTTTGTTCGTATAAATGTTTCTCATAAAGAGTTCTGCAGCGCGGGTTTTTTTTTTTTTTTTTTTTTTTTTTTTTTTTTTTTTTTTTTTTTTGTGTGTGTGTGTGTGTGTGTGTGTGTGTGTTCAACGATAGGTTGTGGAGAAGGACGATGTATATTATGTTTTTACGGTTTTTAAGATTCAAATCAGCATTAACCACTTTTTTTACCGCTAACACTGAGCATTTGAATGAATTTGCAACTGACCTTTGATTTACCTGATTTTCTTATAAATATTTTGTCTTTGGAACATTAAAAACATGCCGTTTTTTACTCGGTTGTATGTTTAGAAAACTTTTTCCCCTTGAAGCTAAACTTTGACGTTTGTTAACTTCTTGTCAATATTGCGCAAAACTCATGGTTTCACAGCGTTGCTTTAATAACTAGATGCGAATAATTTTCTTAGGAAAGTGCAGAAATATAGCCTCCTATCCATTGCTTCTTTAAAAGCTCTATTTTACATGAGAACAAAACTGTCATGTAGCAGATGATAATTTACGCTTTCAAAAATATATCTGCAGTTAAAAGAAATTCCAAGCAAAAGATCTTTTTATAGCAAAGCAAAATGGTCTAAAAGTGTGCGAACTTGTAACTTTTATCAGCGTTTAAATTGAAGTAATCTGTTGTTTATTAAATTATGCAGCCGCAAGTAGTGGTTTATTTGTTGCACAACTCATGCTGTTTCAAGTGTGACGATAATTTGCTAACCTCTCTAGTAGGGTTGTAAGGTTTGAATTCACGTATCATTTCAGTTACAGCTTTGAAGACAAATTAATCCATTTACATAAATGCTACACAACGTCCTGAGCTAGTAAACCTAATGATTTGATGTTATGATTTAATTTCACTCAATTTTATTTCATTTAATTCCACAAGAAAAACCGGCCTTATTTTGCTGTTTTCAATGTAGATTAGAAAATGAATTGTTATTAACACTTCTTTCTCAAGCACTTGGAATTCTATATTCTAAACATTATTTCAAATTTTTAGCTCTGAATTTAATTTACTTTCTAAGCATTTCAGAGAACATCAAAATCCTTAAAGTTTTTTTCTTTTAATTTAATAATAGGCTACAGTTTCTGAAAGATGGGACAATGAAAATGATTTTAAATAAATAAAATCCCATTTCCTATTGGTTCCACCAGTGACAGAGCGGTTAAGCCCGCTAAATACAAGGAGTTTGATCCCAAGCGAACACTTAGAAAGTCCTCCACGAAGGCATCCCTCCCCTTAGACAGATAGCCCTAGTGTGTTTTGCCATAATTAAATAAACCAAACCAAACCAAACCCAAGAGAACGGACTGGATGTAAGGTTTGTTATCGTGCAACGGCCCAACAGCGACCAAATGACAAAACTGCTGAATTCTTGTACCCATTTTTATTTAAAATTCCTCCACAAAAGCATCTCTCCCCTTAGGCAGGTAGCCCTAACATGCTAACATGCTTTATCGCAATCAACTAAATCAAACCTTGTATGTGCAGCTTGAATAATACGAGGTAACTTCCGTTAGAACGTCCTCCATCAAGGCATTCAGACAAATAGGCCTTGCCATATACGATTTAATAATACATAAATAATTTTTTGTTGTTATAGTTCCTAAATACTGCTTTATTAAATATTTGAGTCGAATTCTGAAAGCCATAAAATTTTCTGTGGAAAAGAAAGCTGATTTTCATTTCTGGATCTAGTGTTTCCCAACTATATGTTAAATATAATACAGTTAGCTAAACGTTAGAGGTCATACATGTAATTCAATTCTCAGTTACACCTACAGTCATTAATAGCTAAAAGATTTCTTCATAGCAATTGTACCCTAAGTTTCTAATCTACATTACTTTCATTTATCATGTACCTTGCTTTTAATGTAGATTTTTTTTTCTTTAGAAGGAGGAATCTAAGTCTGATCACTCTCAAAATCAACAGAATTTGATTAAAAAATCTAGTCCAAACTAGAAGCTCGGGTGGTATTTTTTCGGGGAGGGGTGAGGGGGTCTTATTTTGTATTTTATATCAACGTGTTTCTTTTCCAAATTAAGCATAAAAGCATTCAAAAATAATATGAATTTCTTAGTCCCATTTCGATATTTTTCTTTGCATTGTTTTAGGTTCATAAAAAATACAGAAACAAATGCTTGAGGTTTTAAAATAATAACTGTTCTTTTACTGATTTTTGTACCTAATACTGCCCTTTTCAGAATCATTTCTCATACTGTTAAAAATGAATCTATATATTACTATTGACATTAAATGCTACTAAAATTATAAAATTTATTACAATTTTAACGCGTAAGTCTCATTTTGGGGTAAACGACGAATTTACGAAGAATTCTGAAGGTCAAGAATAAAATTTTGAGAAATTCTTTGAAATAAAAGCAGTTTCTGAAGCCCCAACTGCAGTTAAAGAAAACTTATTTTGTCAAAGAAGAACTCGAAATGCTTCAAAACGTATTGTCAGCATAAAACTAGTAAACTTGAACGTCAATGGACTAAAATTTAAAACAAAAATTCTCTAAGAAATAAAAAAAAACTGCTGCATGAAACAGATTAATGAAAGGTGACTTTGACTCGACCTTTTCAGCATTCAAACATTGAAAAAAATATTTTTCCCGAACTTAAAGATTAGAGGGACTTTGTAAATTATCAATGAGCCTTATCTGTCATTGTTACCAAACAAAGTATCATTATTCGAATCTTTGTAGACGACATTGTGAAGACGCTTCATTGAACGAAACAAATCTCCGTCTAATTACGACCACATAATGAAGAAAACAAGAAATTACGCAAGAAAGTTTTGTCATTAAGACACATAGAATTGTATCATGGAAACAATTTAATCGAATACATTGTAAAGTATTTATTTATTTCAATTAACGAGTTATTTAATATTCAGTATCTATACTGTCATTTCTCCCTTTCCGTTTTCCTTTTAAATGTAAATTTTAGTGAGCACATATTTAAATGAGGTAGAAAGAAATAGTATTTAAAGGGAAGTTTTAGATTGTATAGACAAAGCGTGTTCCTCTTGCTGAAGACCATGTTAATTGTTGACATTCTAAGTTAGCAGTCTGTCTGCCTTCGGCGTTGCTTTATTGCTGCCAATAGTGCTTGTCATGCTGGTGTAGGATTGAGCCACCTTCCGCGTTAATCACTTCTGTGTAACCTGTAAGCTATGTTAAGATTTATTTGTGAGTTATGCCATAAATGCTGGTTGGTTTTGTTGTAGAGACATTAGGTATTTTGGAAGAAAGAGAGGTAAAAAATGAGCAACGCCTTCGCCTGGAATCGAACCACGCACCTCTGGAATACGCGCCCAGCGTACAAACCAACACACCACGAAGGCATTCCAAGAAGGCAGGAGAAATACCGTATATACTTTCCCTTTTAAAGAGCGACTGAGGTTTTAGGGGAACAATCGTCAAATCTTGGTTGTGGAGAATCATCATGCACCACCCTTTTAGTACAGGCGCCACTGTAAAGACATTATTTATTTTTTGGAAGCAGGAGAAGTGAAAAATGAGCAACGCCTTCAGCGGGAATCGAACCACGGACCTCTGGAATACGCGTCCAGCTTGCAGACACTACACAACGAAAGCACGCTAAGAAGGCGGGAGAAATACCTTATATTGTAAGCATAAGTGTCTTCTATTCAATTATATTGCGTTCTTAATAAAAGAGTCTTTCACACCTTTTAACGTTTCTGTTGTTTTTCTAGACATAGTGAAAATTCGCTTAAGTCTACGCATAGAGTCTTGATTTAGTGGATGCTATCTAAGAGAGTAAGACTCTATACCATGTTTTAAGTTCTTCTTCCCCATTAAACCAAGAATTGTTTAGATTTTATTTTGAAATCTTTATCTTGAATATTTTTTTAGCGACTGGGGATTAGGGGACCCAATCGCCAAATCCTGGTGGGGGAGAATCATCATCCATCACCCTTTTTAGTTCGGGTGCCACATTAGCTTATTTTAAAGCCGAAAGACATGAAAAATAAGCAATGCCGTCACCGGGACTCGAACCATGGACCTCTCGAATACCCGTCAAGTGTGCTAGTCACTACACCACGAAGGCATGCTAAGAAGGTGGGAAAAATACCTTATAGCAGAACTAAAAAATTAAAATGTCTCAGCTTAACTAGCAGTTTCTTTGACGGAATATTATCCATGTTAAACTGCTTCATTGACAAAATATTACCCTTGCGGCCAGATGAATGAACCTAGTTGTAATCGATATTTGTTGTCTACAATTTGCGAATTTTACAAGGAAATCAACAGTTGCAAATGTTGGAGATATACAGCACTAAGAATCGGCACGAATTGCCTAAATTTGCAGGATTAGTTTCGAAGGTCTGAATGGAACCTTCTTCTTCAACTGCAGAAATTAAAATTACGAAGGAGAATCATATGCTCATGGAAAAATAATACCTAAAAAAGTTGGAGAAAGTTGCAGTTAAGGAAAGAAACAAAGCAGTACTAGCCCCGCTATTAACAATATTTGGAAACATCCGTGAAATAACTTCTTTAAAAACTGAAGTTAAAGGTGGATTGGAATTCAGATCATTAACTATAACTGAAAGAATTTTATGAAACGCATTTAGGAAATCCAATTTCCGAACGAAGGCTGATTTTTGATTAATTTTGGATGTAGAAAAACGGAAAACGTAATTTCCTGACCAGAGGTATTCAGCTGAGGATTCATAATTTCCTTTTTTTCCTAACATGTGCTTCATGCTCCTTAGTGCAAAATTCCAGTCCTTTCTTAGTTTGACCAATGTAAATTAGTCAAACTAAGGCAAAACTAGCCGACTAAAAAGGAATATTACAGAAGTTCATATCCAGAACGTAGTCTTGAAGCATGAAAGAGCGAATTCTATACCTGAGATTAAAAATAAAAGCTGTTCCAATATTAAACTTCTGCAAAATGCGTGCAGTTTTGTAGCTTATAAGTTCCTTACTCTCTTGCCTATAATAAAATATCGAGGAACTTAGTGAACTAAGTGACGACTTATTGCTGAGTTTTCGCAGACAGCGTAGACTCGAGAAGGGTTAAAATACTCTTTTATTCACTCAATAACAACAGTTGCTTCCTTCTCGGGTTTACAGGAAAGCCTCTATTCGGGCTTTGAAATCAGGATAACAAAAACAGAAACAATCATAATACTAACTATAATAGACTTAGACGAAGCTAGACACAAAAATCTAACGTAGTCGGCCCTTAATTTAAACTAGCCAGCGATTATCAACAGCCACGTACAATACGGCCGAGCGTAATAGATTCAAAAGTGAAATAACCAGAAGACAAACACGAGCCACTAAGGACTCCTAAGCACTTTATCTCTCGATGTAAGTAGAACTTCCTTTAAATACTACTTCTAACACATTTGCATTTAACGCGACTTTAAAAGCTCATTCTGTTAGAGAGTTGTAAGTGGGAAACAAGAATTGAAAGAAACGGGTTTCTAACAAAATTAACATACACATTACAAGCTAATAGATGAAAACAAAAGAATTACTACAGAATTCTAAAAAAAAAAAAAAAAAAAAAAAATCTGAAAGGTTTTAAATTACGTCTAAAAGAGAGGGTTTTTTTTTTTTTTTTTTTTTTTTTTTTTTACATTTTGTGTGTTACCTTTATTTATTAAATATCATGGTCTTCGCACATAAGCATATCGCAAAATAATTTTAAAATGAGGACATCTTTAGAATTTCCGATACACAGTTCCGCGCCCGCTGGAGATAAAAAGATTCGCTGGAGATTTTTCCTCCCGTAGAGTGTTGCCATTGCTCTCTTTTAAATCGTTGAGTTTATTACTCAAAAATTCGTTAAAGTTTTACAAAATATGAAACCGATAATAAAACAAATTCCAAATTTCAAATTTGTTCTTCCACATGCCCATATTCGGTGGAGGATTACGTCATTCAAAATTCGATGGCTTTATGTACCGTTGTTTTATCACAATGCGAGAAATATACATACATTTATGCAGATTTTTCATTATTTAATTTATTCAAATATAATGCAGGACTCTAACATTGGGTGGCAACAGTTTGAAAAGTGAAACGGACATTTATAGTGATTCAACGCAAAATCGCAAAACGAAAACAATAGTCCTTCAGGGACAAAGCCCCTTTGGACTAATAATAATCTGCCAAAATATAAAAAAGGCTTTTAATGTTTAGATAAAACTTTAACTTTATGTTAGATAAAAAAAACTTGATACTGGGAAAAAAGCGTATGTGAGTTGCATTTTCTTTTTATAGTTTAGTTCTTGATCAACAACAAACATACATAGATTGCATGGAAAACGAAAGAATAAATTGAAGCAACATTTTTTTACTCGAATGATAGAATTTTAAAGGTAGTTGAAGGCAAACAACTGAAGATTTATGATAGACAGTAGTACTAAAGTTCGAGTCATTTCGTATGGCTAAAATGTCGAGGAGTGGAAAAGAATTCAGCAACGGTGGATTTCCTTGTTAAGAGAACTTTATTTGAACTTTCTTCATTACCGTTAAACAGAGCAAAAGTATCATGAGTTGTTGAATGAATCAGCTTGATAAAAGTATATTATCCAATTTTATTCTTTATAACGTGTATGTACGATACATAAATGCAAGATCTGGGAAAATAAAAGTTTTTAACGTACAAGTCATTTTTAGTTCTTCTAATTTAAAATCTTGCTGATTTCCATGTTCGGTGAAATTAACATACTTAGAGCATATTGAATGAATATTAAAATTTAATAAATGGCAGATAAATAAATAATTTAATGAAAATCAGCTAATTATGAAATTTCAGATACAAGTTAATTTCTTATATTTTCTCCTTCCCCCTCCCAAAAAAAATCTTTGCTTGTCCTTGTCTTGAACGGAATCATCATTTTTTTCATTTGAAATTAAACATGAAATTTCAAAATCCTGACTTTGGAAATATTTTTATTCGAATGAAAGAGAAAATATTACTTAACTTTGCTTGGGAAAAACATTAGCTGTTCTCTTTTTCTGAAATTCGGGCTCACAAGCAGCCGAGCGGTAAAGTCGCTGAACACTGGTAGTTCGGTCCGAGGTTCGAATCCCGCGAACGGGCTGGCTGCATGGGCGTTCTCGTGGTTTTCCCCATGTGTAACGTCTATACGAGCCAGTTTCCCTTAGAAAGTCCTCCACGAAGGCATCCCTACCCTTGAGCAGATAGCCCTAGTGTGCTTTGCCATAATTAAATAAACCCAAAAACTTTTTCTGAAATTCTACAGAGGAGTTGAAAAATTATTTTGCTGTAAATATGTATAATATTCAAATTGTTTTATTCGTTGCAATTTTAGTTAAAACTTTTTTCAGATATATTGTACGCCTCCAAAATTTCTAAGACTTAAAATATACTTTATTATTATGAGTACAGCAATCTGAAGATTTAACTTATTTTGCTGGACACTGTGATAATTGTAAATTCAAAAGCTAAAATTAAATGCTCAGAATTATCTTTCTGATATTTTATTCATTATAAAGAATTATGTTTGCAAAGCCTATTTAAATATATTTTTTCTTTCAGTAGTCTATAATGAATTTTACAATTTAAGTTTTGTTTTAAAGCTTTGATTTCTTTAGTACATGGCACAAATAATTTACGAAACTCCCCACATTTTGATTCCTAAATCTTCATTCAGTGTTTAGATAATTAAAAATTGTTTCAAAATTTGTTTCCTTTGCGTACAAGTTGAAACTTAACCTAAGAATTATAAAACAACTAGTATATATTCCGGATCTTTAAAGCTTCGGTAAAATATCTGTAAATAAAAATTATTGAAGCCCTACTTTAATTTCTATGCAAGACTGCTGCAAGAATTCCTAAATTTTACGAAATTTGAAATTTTCATGAAATATGTGTTTATTGCTAAAGCTTCAGCAATTAGAAACTCCTAATTCTCAACACTATCTAATTTAGTAATAAAAGTATTATTGTTATCATACATTCTCGAAATGCCTAATTTTATGTAAAACTAGCAGCTACGTTGCCAGCCTTCGTCTGGCTTTTAAATGTACCGAAAATGCCTGAAGGGAATACCAAACGTTAAATTTAAAAACTGCGCAGAATTTCATAAAAAAAGTATTGTATATAACACAATTACAATGAAATAAGCAATATCCCTTAATACAAATATTAATTATCCTAATAAATAAATTAACCAACTTCCCGTTGCCTTCTCTCCACAAACGTCCAGTACCCAAGAGAAACATTAAATTTAAAAACTGCACAGGATTATTGCCCTCATTTTTCCAAGTGGCAACAGTGCTGATTTCCAGCAGTCAGCAGTCCAGTATACAAATGAAGGAAAAACTGTTGCCAAAACCACATTTCTAAAAGAATGAAACTATTCAAAATAATGCGATAAAATCGAAAAGATTAAATTTAAAAAAAAACCATTCGAATTTTGAAAAAATCGCTTCGAGGTGCACTGGGTCTTGTCTAGATGCACCTATGTACCAAATTTCGTAGCCCTCGGTCTATTAACTTACGCGCAGCACGAACGAAAAGACACACAATTGTTAATTTTAATCCTTTTATTATATGTAGAGATTTAAAATTCCAAATAAGGCAACTAACTCCTTACTTTTACTAGTTTCCAACTTAATATTAGTTTTATTACTTCTCATTCTGAAAAATCCAACATTTTACCGATTCTTAAATATATCTATAAATGCATTTAATGTTTTAAACCACCGCAATTACTTTTAGTTATAAAACAAGCACTGTAAATAAAATTTATTGTTGCACTTATTTTCTGTAATATATTCATTTAATATCGTTATTATTCATTTATATCGTTATATAATCATTTAACTTAATCATTTCTTACTTCATTTCCCAGTAATAACGGGCATTTGAATGCAAAAGCCAATTTCTTGCTTAAAAATATCACTGTTATTACGCTCGCTCTGAAAGACGTAAATTTTGCACATTCTTAAAAAGTATTTAAAATGTGTTTATTCATTAAAAATTAAAAATTTTTTATTATAAAACAAGCACCGCATGCAAGATTTATGGTTGCATCTAATTCCATAACATAATAATTTAATATATCCATTTGTTAATATATAGTATAATTTAATATATCCATTTGTTAATATATAGTATAATAATTTAATATATCCATTTGTTAATATATATTATAATAATTTATGTAAGTAATTTCCTGCTTTTAATATTTCTTAACTTAGAAATACTATTCTTATATCTAGTCGCTCTGTTAAATGTAAATTTTACACACTTTTAAAAATGCAGTTACTAAAAAACGAAACAATTAATTTTATTGTAAAATAAACATTGCAAAGATTAATTGTGACATCTAATTTCCATATCTTAATCATTTAACATAACCATTTGCTAATATAGTCATATACTATAATAATTTATTATTTAAAATTCAAGTTATCACTTGCTTGTGCATGCAAGAAAACCAATCCCTTATTTATTAGCTTTAATATTTTTTAGCTCAAAAGCCTTATTCTTATTTTTGCTCACTCTGAAAATGTAACTTTTCTACATCTTTAAAAAATACTTAAAATTGAAACAAGTACATTTATAGTAAAAGTGGCTATGCATACTTAGGTTATTGTTGCATATATCTCATTCCGTCAGTTACATTATCGCAAAATTTAAAATGTATTTAAAACGAAAAGACACATAAAGTTTTCTGCTTAAAGAGTCGCATAAGTTTTCTGCTCAAATAAGTTTCATCAAATTTTTATCGAGTTTTAAAAAATTATGATAAACAAGAAACAACAAAAGGGATTCGAAATAAAATTAATTTCTGAAGAGAGCGCAACTAAAAAGAATGCTGAGAGACAACGAGAAAACTCACCTGTCGTGAAAAGGTGCAGCGACCAATAGATGGAAGCGCGGATTGTGGGTATCAGCTTGCCGAGGAATAGGCTATATAAGAGAAGAAAACGTGCGTGGGTGGTTCGCGCTTAGATCGAGGTAATTACGCGGGGGGGGGGGGAAGACACTCAAATTGCGCCCTCTGATCATCGAATTCAGCCGATTGATGCCGACTCACAAGGGCTATTTTTTGGCGATTTCGAAATGTGTACAAAAATTAATATCATCGATGTGCGATTTGTGCGCTGTAGACGCGAACTTGCTTTCCTCCGAGACGAGATTAAAGAACAGTAAAGAGTTCCTAGCTAAAATTTTGCACAAGTTTGAGTTTTTAAGCTGATATTTGGGTCCTCGGTGTTTGCAAATAAATATTCGTGCAAATATTTTTAAACAAAATAACATTTAGGCATAAAAATAGAAAAGGAGTATGATATTTAAAAAAAAAAAATCCAGCAGTTAAATGTTATAAAAGTTCCTTTTTTAGGAGAAAAAGTTTAATTTATTTTTTTCTTTTCTCAGGAAATATAAGGAGGAAACTCAATTTTTTTTTTTTTTTTTTTCAACGACCAAAGCGTGGTATAGTGTTTCAACAAAGATGTTCATTTTGACCACTACCTAATGCTATTTAATGATGTTTTTGTGTAACATCTGTATGTAAAGAGAGAATAAAAGACTATTTTTCCCCAAACAAGTTATAATGCTAATTTAAAATGGATTCTGAACAGATTTTTTTCTTGGCGTTTATACGTATGTATGTCGCATAAATCAAAAACGAGTAGTCTCAGAAAGTTGAAATTTTGTATGTATGACTGCTATAATATGTAGTTGTGCACCTCCATTTATAATTGCAATATATATATACTAATATATTCACTCTTGCTCGATGAGATCAGTTCTTTTTTATTCTAATATGTTGGTAAATTGCGAATTTGTTGCTTTAAAAATGATTGAATTATTCTTATCTCCCGGTTAAGGTTTTTATGCCTTTGGTTAATCTGCATGTACTACTTGAAAGTTGTTTAAATGTAACAAAGCCTAATTTTTCTTATCATAGCAGTCATATGTGTTTACATTTGAAACTTAACAGAATAGTAAATTAAGTCTTTCTGCACCTTCAGCGTCTTTTTGCCGAATGTGACCAAAAGTAAACTTTCAGTTTTGTGCACCGAGAAATCTGCCTTCTTGCCCGCTGGCGGAATGCTTGGTTTTTGCGTAGAAACTCTAATTTTAATGATAAAAATAGTTTTTTTAATTATTTTAACTGTATTTGGTGTTTTATATTTTTCTATATTTTTCAATTTTTAATAAAGGTATTTTGAGCTGTTATGTATTTTTGCCTTACTGCGAAGTGAGAACTGAATGAATTGAATGATA
The DNA here is from genome assembly GCF_044657685.1 of Stegodyphus dumicola. Taxonomy (NCBI): domain Eukaryota; kingdom Metazoa; phylum Arthropoda; class Arachnida; order Araneae; family Eresidae; genus Stegodyphus; species Stegodyphus dumicola. The sequence continues at coordinate 159,628,931 of NC_140770.1, forward strand.
AATCTATCTTTAATAAAGATATTTTATTAAATTTTAATAAAGTATTAATTTTTAATAAAGGTATTTTGAGCTGTTATGTATTTTTGCCTTACTGCGAAGTGAGAACTGAATGAATTGAATGATAAATCTATCTTTAATGAAATTTGGGGGACTAAGTTTGAATGAAATGCAGGAAAATGTGTATAATTTAATATTCCGTACAAGGAAGACATGTGGTGTACACATCAGTTTTTTTTTTTTTTATCATTATTATTTGGGGAGGAACGCCCAAATAATAATAATAATAATAAATTAATGAAAGTTCCGATGACGGAACTTTCATTATATTGCGTAACTTTATTTCAATTTATAATGAAAAATATTTTTTCAGGAGATTTTAAAAATTAACTTAAAACTGAAATATTTTAAAATTCGCATATCTGGCTAGTTTGATGTACTAAACATTACTCTATATTTTATTTTAACGCTAATTAATGCTTTAAACTTTCTGGTATGAATTTATATCTGAGTCAAACACTTTTTTTATATATAGCATATCTTTTTAACGTATTTTGTGGCATGTCAAAAGTTTAATATTAAAAACAATTACTACCACCGTATCGAAATGATCTCCCTATCTGCATTTTTTATTTGCATGAAAGTGGTTTCTCCATTTAAATTTTTTTTTTCTGTTCTATCAGTAATTTGAAGGCGAAAGTATAATTTATCAAGTACGATACTGTTATACGAGTATAATAAGTATTTATGAGCTACTGGAATTGTTTCATTTTTCGATATTTAACAAATTAAGTGAGGTATAAACATCATGAATAAACTGGTCTATGTTCATAGGCGCAACTTAGAATTGCAATGTTTGTGCTATAATCCTAAATCAAAGATGCTAAAGTCAGGAGTGTTGCGAAGTTGGCAGCAGAATTGTATGTTCCATCCATCTCCATATGTTTCACAGCAGCATTTGGCTCGTTGCCTATCACAGAACCAATTTTGTCTGGCACATCCCATTTTTCAACGATAACCGCTGAAGTATCATGCTTCCATGTTTCATTTTCAAAGTTTCTCAACATCTCCTATAGAATCACATTTCTCTCTTTAGACCTATAGGTATTGAAATAAATCGACACATGATATTAGAATTCTATTTTATCGAGTAGAAGGTATATCCATAACCCCTCTGCCCGCTTTTATCTCCTTAATCCTACTCAAATTTATAAATTAGACTATCATTTCGTAATTAACGTTGTCCGATTGTCGAGGAAGGTTTTATTTAATAAATAAATCCAAAGTGTAATTTCATTATATTTTGTTATGTTTTATATCTCCTTATGCAGATACCTCTCCTCCTTTTGTTCTTATCAGTTAATATAATCATATGCTATAATAATTTATTATTTAAAATTCAGATAAAAACAACAACATTCTGATAAAAACAAAGGACAAGAAAGAGGCAGCTGAAGAAGAAAATTCTATGTTTAAACCTTTGAAACTAGGCCTCCAAATTTATGAATATTATGTTGGTTCTTGTTGCTTTATCTGCAATAATTGTTGTTCTATGTGTTATCTTAACTCAGATATTGAATAATCTTAATTGTTTACAAAACATTTTAAGTACCAATGTGTTATTAACAATTTTAGACGAAAAATCTAAAGCATTTAATAATTAGCTCTTTCGCATCAAATGCAGTTTAAAAATTCATGTTATTTTAATATCGTAATTATTCGATACCAGTTTAGTATCGCAGTTCTTTCTAAACAAAGCAGAGTAATTTGGAAACTTCTTTTAATTTTTAAAACGCAACAGACGAAATGTAAAATGCTGGCAATATATTTCAGTAATATAAAATGCAGTCGCAAGTACTGTATAATAAAGACATTTAAGTAATAAAAGTATTACTTAAATACTTCTTCTGAACAAATTCAACATTAGCGAAGGCAGAAATTAAATTTAAAAAAATTGTTGTAATTTAAAATAGTATCTCGTTTAGTTTGCTATTCATATAGATCATAATGGTCGGTAGATGAATCTCCGACTATAACGTACCATTACCAATAGTAAAAAATTTTAAAATTTTGTAAGAAACTCTGAAGTCAGACTGTGTTGCAGATCGCTATCCTTTATATTTTCACGCAATTTAATCTTGCTAAAGAAAATATTATATTAAAAACTCTAATCTAGCAATTAGTTAACTTCCATTAATTTATCTCCTACAACAAGTAATTCTATAATCAAGTCCAAAACTATCTATATATGCATGAAAACTAGGATTTCTAAAAACCTTTTATGAATTTTAGTGGAATAGTAACACATAAATAGAAAGGAAAATTTTAAGAACTGTGCATATGGGATAGAAACCTGTAGCAGGAAACACTAAAAATGGTAATAAGATGTTACAAGAAGAGTTCAGGGGGGAAATAAAGAGAAGAACTGAAAAAAATAGAACTTTTGAATTATAATATGGGATATGATCTCCTTTGATTAGTACACTTGTAAGGATCTTAAGTTTTACTAACGTTTATTTTATTTTTAATCTTTACTATCACTTCTTATTTTCTACTTCCGGCCAGAATTAAAAGCTTTAACTTATTTAAGCAAATTTGTCTGGAGAACGCCAAGTACTTAAGTTGTGGCTTTTTGCCAAGCAAGAGAGAGGAAGGAGTTAGTCGAAGCAGGCCGCTAGCCTTAGCAGTTTTACTCAGTTGCTGGTTGCCTTCCAGGCCAGAGGTTTAATCCTCTTGATAATTTTAAACGTATTGTAGTGTTCACAGTTCTCTGTACTACATACGGCCTCCTCTTAATATACGGCCAATCTTCCACGTAGGCCCTTGTTTATTATTCCAAAGTTAAGTTAGAGTTTAGTTAATATTTTTATATTCTTACGTTCAGACCACAAGTGGTTGGTCTCTGTATTCCGAAGTCCGGAAACCATTGTAAAGAGTGAAAAATAAAGGGTTTCGTATACCCTTCCTGTGTATCCTGTCTACTTCCCACATTTCTTGAACATAGCTTTAGTAAGCTCCCTGTTCCGAGTCAGGTTCTTGAATGTTCCCAAAGCAAGTAAGGCGGAACATTGAACCTGATAGTGGCGCCCGACGAAGAAGAATAACCATGGCCGAGTTTCAAGAAGAACCTGTGCTGCCTGCAGAAGCGGCTCAGAATCCAGAAATGCCAGCTGCCGCCCTGGAAGGATTTGGTTACATCATCCAGACCATGCGCGCAGCGATGAAACCAGAATCAACATTTAATGGAAACTCACCGATAACCAGTTTTTTGGAAAAACTAGATGACCACTTCATGATGTATCCCGTGCATGAGTTCCAAAAAGTCACCTTAGCTACCAGCGCTTTGAGGGGCCAAGCGTTTAATTGGTTCAAATGTATAGGCAGAAGTCTCTTGAGTCAAGCAGGAAGTCCCACCTATACTTACGAAAATTTCAAGACTGCCCTAGTAAAAGCCTTCCCTGTCGTAAGGGATCGTGCGAAATTAGAAACGGAACTTTTCAGCATATATCAGCAAAGAATCGAAAATCTCTCAAGCTTTATTTTAAGAAAAATTCACGTCTTCAAACTCTTGTATGGAAACCGTCCGGATCCTGAGATAATTCAAGTGATTTTGCCGAGGTTACTTCCCCAAGTACAAGACTTTATTGAATTAAGAAATCCGACTACACTGGAAAAGTTATTTGAGCTAGTAATCCAGTTTGAATGTCGAAGAACGGCGGACATTGAAAGAAGACGCCAATATCAACAACGAAACCAATTTGGTGAGCCAAGACCACAGCAAAGTCAAGCACACGGCTACGGAACCAAAGCGAATCAGTGGGCAAGGAAACCCGAGCATCCAAAAACAGCCGGCGAACGTCGACAGTTCAATAGCAATCCAGGAAAAAAGTCTCAAGGCCAGTGGAAAAAGGAAAGCATGGAAAGAAAAAAAGATTTAAACTAAAACGGATTTCTGCTGACGGGAGGGTGCGGAAATCCGAAGGCCAAGAAAACCCCTCTTCCTTCAAGTTAAATACAGTAATGGTGAAAAATTTGACTCTTCCGAAGATTGAAGTGTTGGTGAATAACATCCCAGCCACCGCACGCCTGGGTTCCTGTGTGGCAGAAGATTTTTTTAGGAAGTATTTTCGGAAATACCGCATATATAATTCGGATAATACGACAGATAATACGACATTCGGATAATACGGGAAGCCATTTCGACTATTTCCATCTTCGTACCACTTTAATCAGCCGAAATATTAATTGAAAACTCTGAAAGCGCTAATTTTCGCACTCATTTTCCGAGTGGCAAATTTATAAGTTTTATAAAATCTCTATATATAAAAATAAGAATGTCTGTTTGTGTTTTTGTTTGTTCGCCTTATTGATTTCTAGACAATTGTGATAAATGTTTTGCCACATTTAACCCTTTCCGGCACGCTACCTTTTAAAGTTGGAGTTTTGATAAAAAAATAATAAAAAAATTAATAAAAAAGTAGGCAGTCTAATTAGGCCTAGAGGAGTACACAAGTAAAGTTTTGTGAAGATAGCCCTTATCGTTTAATTCTGTGGGTGTGCCCAAAGTGGGCAAACTGATTGAATAGAGCTTCGAAAAGAGTGATGAAACGAGCATTGTTGTCAATAAACTGACCAATAATACAGACTCTCAGTTGTCCTAGATGAACGGTGAGCCCGGTCTGGGCACACCTAGGGTTCGCCGTTTGATTTTAGGCAAGATTTCAAGGTAAAAATTTAAACTAATATAGAATAAGGAGATTAGCATACAGCCAAAAAAATAACATAGAAATTTCTTTTCAAACAATTCCTTTTATACCTAAAAAAATCTGGAAGATTTCTTTGAAAAATGAGGGTCTTAAAAAACTAAACATGGCTAAAATATATGGACTGGTTTGTGTTGAGCTGCCATCTACTAAAGAAGGTTCAGAGTAACCTATAAATCCTTTTTCATTCAATTTTTCTGTGCGTACAGAAGGAAATTTTTAGGTGTGTCCAGACTTTATTAACATAAAGGGTTAATCAACTAAAATTGAATCTAGGTGAAATATTGGATGGAACTTTAGTTTTTACAACCATTTGATTAGAAAGACGAAAATCATTAAAAAATGCGTGCCATTGTTGCTGATATAATGAGAGAATTAGTTTATTTTTCCTATCAAAATTTTTTTTGTGGATTCCATATCGCATCAGACGGAAAATGTATGACTCTTGAAATTCTGTATAGTTACTCATTCCACGATGTAGACGCGCACTAAGAACTGATTTTACGTAAATCCTGTCTGAAATGGATTTTTGTTATACAATAGAAGTTTTTTATATGTTTGGTTTTCAAACCCAAGTTTAGAATTTTCTTTTATTGTTGCCAAAACTAAATATGAAATACGATGTTGCTAATGAATGCATTTTCCTTTAAAATTTTTTAATTGATAAAGAACTTGCATCTATCCAATGAATACAAAGAACATTTAAATGATAAGATTAATAATAACATTTATATTTAACTGTTATCATAAGTTCCATGAAAATAAATGTTATTATTAAGAGAAATAAATTATTTTGATAAAAATAAAAATGTTGTTATTATTTATAAAACTGCCATACATGAAAAATCAAAGAAAAATAGTTATAATTGATTAAAAAATTTGATAACAAAGATAATAACATTTATTTTCATGAAACTTATGATAACAGTTAAATATATATAAACATTAGTTTTATGTTGGCAATTTTGCATGGTGTAGGCCTACTGGGGATCCCATCATATTAAATAATGGGGACGCATCCCAATACACAGTACCTCATGGGTGATATGGAAATCTTTGCATGACAGATTCACGGACTGGCACTATATTTCCCGTCTTTAAAAAAATTACATTAATTATCAATTCGAAATTACACATTTCTTCCATATAAGAAGTCTAGGTTCACATTCACATAGATAGCATGCCCAGCAAAGCAGACGGTTATCAGCTAGTCTGATTATAAGAAGATTGTTAAACCAGGAATGGAATCGCTTGCAATTTAATATCAAGTAAATTGATTAACAAAGAGGTAGAAAATTTGAAGAAGGCTTAATAAAACTTGCAAGTTTATAAAATGAAAATCATTTGAAATTCAACATTCCAAATAAATGCATAAAAATCATTTTCTTTTAAGTTTGTAATTACTGAATACATGTGCAAATATGTACAAGGCAACTGAGAAGCCCGTATACCTGCTTTTAAAATGCTATTTTTTACTCCTATTCACTGTTGATAAGTTTAATGTATTTTTATCTTTTCTCAAAATATTGATCTAATAGAAACAATATAATCAAACAATTATGTGTAGTAAAATTCATTATCAGAATTGTAGTGAATACTAACATTAGATTTTTGTACTAAATATAATTTTAATAAGTTGAATTGTATTTTTATAGGTATTACATGTAAAAATACATCTATCAGCTTCGCTTATACTTTCAAATCCATGTGGTTATTTTGTATTGAAAATATTAAACTAATTTTTCATATAAAAACTGTAACTTTGCTGAACTTTGCAATTATAAAATTTTTATTAAAAAATTTACTTTTATTTCATGATAATATAAATGAGCATTGTTGTGTAACTTTAAAAATTTCGAAATTTTATCTGATAGATAATGAAAACTATTTAATAAAATGAGGTTTTTATGGATGTAAAACAATTCATTTGTAAATTTTTTTAAATGATTTTTATCACCTTAGGTTTAATTTCGCAACTTGATTTAGTATGAAAGGTGACAACAAACTGATTAATTCTGACTGCATTGTAAATATTAAGCATAGATTTATTACGTATCATGTTTGTAAATCTGTGGGAAGGGGGAGTAAATTATAGGTAAAATTAAAATGCATAAAGTTTTAAGCTCAAGCATTAATTTTTGAAAAAAAATTGTTAAAAATGTTGTATGAAATATTAAGAATTTTAATGGAAGCAAGGCTTTAAAAATTAACTTCAGCTGGTGAAGCTTTATGCTTATTCAGAAAGCATGATATTAGATTTTTGATGAAAGAATTCGATCTGTTAATTCAAAGGAAATTATTTGGAGATAAGATAAAAAATTATGCAACTATAATCTATTCTTTCAAATAGTAGCAGACTATTGACAAACACTGAATGCAGATAAGAATAAAAAGATTAATTAGACATTCTTATTCAAACATACGAAGAAAACTTTGGATATGTTGTGGTAGCAAAATGAAGTTCATTTGCTGTGTTGTATTCTTTACTTTACTGAAAATAATTTTAAGAGAGAATATAGTATTTTTGAAACATGAAGAACTATTCTGAGTTCTTCATAGAAATATTTCACAAAATGGTTTTTATTGTAATAATATCAACATGCAACACGTTTACCCAAGTTAAATCTATTTTAGCTAAAATTACTGAAAAATAAGTTCTGGAACATATCTTGGTAATTGACACTAAAACATATTAATAAATCACATTGTTTTTTTTTTCAACTATTTTACAGGACAAATATAATTTTTAGATGCCCTTCCATTATTTAATGTAAACTATATACTTGTGATTTAATGTAAGGAATAGCATATCAGTTTGAACTTTTACATTAATCAAAATTAAACTTCAGATTGGTGATAATTTGAAAGGCCTTTTAGTAATATTAAGCATCAGTTTCTCTTCATAAAAGAAAATTACTATGCAACAGAATAATGTTACTTTTTGAAAAAGAGTATATTAAATGCTGCTGAAAGCACATCTTACAAATTAATGCTATTTTGAGGTTGAATTTGCTAATTTAAAAGCGCAAACTGTTATGCTTCACTTGAATATATATATATATATATATATATGTATCATTCTTTTACTTGAACATATTGATTTCAATATATTTTATTTTAATAAGCATCATTTTAGACAAAACATCTATTATCTTTATAGACATATCCTTCAGTATTTCCCCTATGGAGAAAATGTAAGGGAATATTAGAAGGAAGTAATTTGAAACCTTTACAGATGCACCCGTTAGAATTTTACATACGAAAAGTATCTTCTATTCACATAATAACTTGCTGTAATTATACAAGCAAATAGCTTGTAACAGGTACATATACATCCTCTGGGATTTTACTTAAGAAAATTATGTTCTACTCACATAATTACTTGCTGTAATAACCTTCCATGAGTTTTCTTAGAAACTTTACAGAATATTTTTTACAGTGCAGCGTGTTTCATATTGAATGGGACAAGAAAAATAGCACAGCAAAAATTCTGTAATTGATTTATTAATTCTGAAACTACAATTATACAATCAATTACTATCTGGCAGCAGCGAAAAATCTATCGGTTACAAAATCGCCGCTAGAAGCACTGTTAATCTGTCGCCCAGAAGGCATAATGTTTAGGGAAACCTACTACGATACCGAAGGGCTCCGGTTCGAATCCCGGAGACGACATGAATGTTTGTAAATTTTGGGACCGGTAAACTACTCATCGAGTTTGTCAATATACGCAGGTGCTTTTGTTCTTTGAGGATTTTAAAACGTTCTTTGAGGCTTTTAACTTTTCTGAAGTTCTTTGAGGAGTAAGTAAATCTTATTAAGCATTCTGTGATTCACTTAAAATTTTAATTTTAAATAATCTGGATCTGATCCATTTCTTCTGAGTGATGGAATCACATATGTTTGAGATCACGAATCCCATTATTTTTAAGGACACCCCGCTGTGAATTCATGCAAGAATCTTCACAATGATTGCGACAGATAGTGCTGGAACACCCGCTATACTTATTCGCTAAAATTCCGGATGATTATGATCGCTTCGTCAAACTGAAACAACACTTGCGAGAGGATCGTTACAACTGTAGAGAATACAGATTGACAAAACTACTCTTTCACAGAATCGGATCTGTACCCTTTCGATCACAGAACTGAGTTAGATTTTATGATTCATCGTTCATTAACCTTGATGAAAAAGATCGGGAAAGAGGAGTGAATCAAGAGCGATTAGCGAGGTTGAAGCAAAGAGCGAAAAGAATCGAACGATGACCGAAGAATATCCTGAGTTAAACGCAGACTGAATGATTTCTTTCAACTATTGTGTTGAGATTCCCTAGAACCTCTTTTCTACACAAATTAGAAAAATTACTTTCTACACAACAGTAGAATTCTAAAATAAAGATCTCTCAAAAATTTGAGAAATGATAAAAATTAAATTGTCTTTTAACATTCCAGGATAAGCATTCCTTTTTCCCCTAAAATAAAATCGAACTTTCCTTACACGTTTCCTGCAAAAGTTCTCTTCTTTTCCTCGAATTAGGCGAGAGCTCGCTCAGTCAAGTGAATCAATTCGTGAGCGAATAGCATCTTCCAACAAGTATTCTTCGTGAACTGTAAAAGAACTACAACTCTGTTTTCTGGAACTGGAGTAAATCAGTTCAGTGAAGTGAATCGGTTCTTTGAATCAATTCCGTACATGTTAGTCTAAATCTATGTCCGAATAGTGGAGCAAGATGCAATCGAGAATTTGTTTTCATTTTGACACTTTCAAAGCTATCCCAAAGAGAATGTATTCGCTACATTTAGCTCACGTGTTCATAAATCTGTGTCACAACATCTTCATTAATCCGAGTTGTTTAAGAGTGTTGTTTAGTTGTTTAAAAATGTGAATGTGTATTCCTTAATTATTTAACACACTTAAGTAATCATTCTTTATTTTCTGCAAAGTGCCTAAAAGTTTAAGTTTAATTAAATTTTTTTTATTCATTTACTGTTTCTTCGATTTTTTTTTTTTTTTTTTCTGTTATCCACGAAACCACATTCTGTACAGGAGAGTAAAATAAGTAAAGACCTTTTCGGCAAAACGACGAGAAGTCCCAGCCAATGATCCCGACTTGCGTCCAGTAAATGTTGCCATTAGAATCGAATTGTGGTTGCATGAGAGGACTTCCCCTATCGAGTACACAAACGTCTTTATCTATAAAAAAAATAATAAAATAAATGGTGGTTCAAAAAATGAAAAACAAAGTAATTTTTAGAGAACTCTCTCTGAATTTCATGCCAAATATTAAATACGGGTAATTTCTCTCAATTAGATAATATAGTATTTATAATAAGAAGCTAGAAAATTCATAAATTTGGGAAAGAATCAGTGAAGTGAAATCCTTCACCTAAATGGACAAAACGCTGTACATTTTCGCTAAACAGACTCGAACTCATCATGGATATATTATTTTAGTTTGAATGCCAAACTGGAATGTCCTCTTCAACAGATCCTTTGAGAATGGCTAAATACTTTGAAACTTGGATAATGATTCTCTACTCCAAGATGAAATTCTAATTGGTGCTCAAAATTAAGGGAATTTTCTCATTCGGTCGATTATCTCCAGAAATGAAGAATAGTTTTTAATGAAATTTTACATAAGCATAATAATAAGTAATGCAACGAAAAACGTATACTCGTATACTATACATGAGTTATGGTACATACGCATGATCATACATAAGGCTCATCGACTCAGTAAAGTTTGAGCAGGCTCACAGATGAACAGTCCCCTCGGACAATCATACAGCTCTCACTGAGTGACTTTGAGAAAATGAGGCAGTTTATCAATTCCCGTGTCAGTCGTTTCCTTTCTATCAGTAACCTTTCCCCAGGTTCTGGGGATTCTAGAAAGGGAAAGACGAGTCACGATTGACTTTCCAAGAGCGTCCCAGATATTGCTGTGCGAAATTAATAAGCTTTAGGTCCAGAGACTTGGGCTTGTGTGGCGAATCCATCCAGTTAATTCTTATTTTTGACAGAAAATTCAATGGCTCTTGCCCCTTTGATCATACTTTAAAGGTTGCTATAAAAGTGATATTCTCGAACGGATGGACTGCGAAGATATATTTGATTATTTTTTTAACAAAAATCGGAAAACGAAAAGTTTAATTTTTAAGACCTGAATAATGACTATTGTTTTTCTTCATAGCATTTCCTTTATTATCGTATAAACTGTATAAATTATATTGTTTGCATTCTATATAATTAATGAAAATTTTGTTGTTGCTTATGCTCACTTGTCTGACGTAGTCAGCCCAAGCTCACGAAATTCCTCGTGGCAAAGAGCGTTAGAATACGCCTGCCGTTGGCAACAGCCTTGAGCACCATTCAGGGGACAGTGCTATTTTAGCTCAGTTTTGCCCCCAATTTTGATACAAGCAAATTTATAAACAAGTGTAGCACGTCACCTAACTACTGAATATAATTTATAATAAAAATCTCAAGTGTGTTTACAGTTTTTTTGGTCCAAAAGGGCTTTGCTCCTGAAGGACTACTGTTTTCGTTTTGCGATTTTGCGTTGAAAATTTTAAAAGGCTGTATCACTTTTCAAATTGTTGTCACCAATACTATCGGCCTGTATTATATTTGAAGAAATTAAATAATGAAGAATCTTCATCAATGTATGTATGTTTCTCGTATTGTGATAAAACAACGGGACCCAGAGCTATCCAATTTTGAATGGCATAATCCTACTGCGAATATGGGCATCTGAAAGCCCAAATTTGAAATTGGAATTTGTTTTATTACCGATTTCATATTTTGTGAAACTTTAACGAATTTTTGATTAACAAACTGAACGATTTAAAAGCGAACTATGGCAACACTCTACGGGAAAAAAATAAAAGAAGAAAGAAAAAAAACATTTTTATCTCCAGCGGGCCGAACAGTGTATCGAAAATTATAAAGATATGCTCATTTTAAAATTACTTTGCGACATTGCTGTTGAACTGAATTTTATGGTTTAAGTGCAAAGAACATCATATTTAATAAATTAAGGTAACACACAAAACGTTAAAAAACTCCTCTTTGGAATCTTTTGGAAATTTAAAATCTGAAACCTTACAGATTTTTTTTTTTTTTTTTTTTTTTTTTTTTTTACAGAATACTCTTGCAACGCGAAATTTCTGGCTGCTGCGACTTCCTCAACTGCAGACATTATTCTGCAGGCGGATCTCCAGAGAAATTGTGTTGTTGCTGCAGCTACCAATCTCACTTGTATGAGTAAAGTCAGCACAAACCCACGACATTCATTGCCGTAAGGAGTCAAATGGACCTGTCGTCGCCAAGAGCTTTGAGCACCATATAGGTGACAGCCCGACTTTAGTTCAGTTTGGCTCCCAAAGTCTGACAGAGAGTATCCCGGCCAGTGGTGTAAATAAGGGTATGCAAAGAATGCGGTCGCATAGAGGCCCAAAGACTTAGGGCGCCCCTGAATGTTCTGCTGAACTACATTTACAAATTTAAACTTAAAAGAAGACGGATTCTTTTATAGACGGAAGGGCCCTCTATCTGGGTCATATGACACGGTTAGGAGGCCCTTGGAAGCAGTTATAAAAGATGAATTCAGCGTTAAATACACCAAAATTCAACAAAATACAACGAAAAAAAGCTGTATGCTTTTGTTTTGATTCACTCTAGAAAAGAGTAAAAACGTCAGTATGATAAGTGGGGAAAAACTCTTGCTCGTGCATATTGTGAGAACAAGTTCTGAATTTCTTGAAGCGAGCATGTGACAAAAACGCCAAAGATGAAGGACTCTTGAAGTTCATTAGAATTTCCAAAGCTCCCAGTTTTAGGAAACGATTTTGTATTGTAGCCACATGTCAAATTTTCTCGTAATTACGAAAATAGTGAGTTGGCTGAGGGTTAGAATTATTACACCATTTCTTGGTTTTAAAGCTTGATTATACAATTAATTTATTTACATAAATCTCATGATAACGGTTTAGTCCCGAAAAAAATTTAAAAACATTATTTTTTTTAATTAAAAAAAAATTAAAAAGCTTAAAAATCATCTATCTCCTACCTATCTTTCTATTCATTATTTCTTCTTATTTCCCACTGTGTCTTATTTTTTTTTTTTTCCAGTTGTCCGACTTAAATAATTTAAAACTTTGACGCGCATTAATTTCAGTACTAGTTCTTGTGTACATAAATTTATTATAATGAAATCTGATTCGAATATTTAATCAGTTAGTATTTGTATTTAATTTTGTTTTCTTCAGTATGTGGTACATTACAAAGTTTATCAGCACAAATATTATCTACATAAATTATTAATTTTTTCATCATTTTAAAAGCCCTTTGATGCATCAAACTTTCAACCCTCACTAGTGATTTCCTCAGTATAAAAAAAATCTAAGAATATTAAAAAAGTGATTCAACATCGGCGAATATAATAAAAGGCTTAAGAAAAAAGTCTTATAATCTGGTAATGGGGCCTCGAGAGGCAGGGCAATCGAATAAAAGCTGTCTTACAATCGAACGACCTCATCTTAAATACAGGTGGCTAATTTGCATTCTGGCGTGGAAAAGGAAGAAAGAAATGATAGTAAAGTTCTAAATCATAAAATAACTGGATAATTAATATAAAAGAACTCTAGATTTTTTTAATAGAAAGAATAATATAAATAATGTGTTAAATTTATATAATTATATCTTATCTAACCCAACAACTCATAGGTTAAATTTTTTCTTGCAAAATTTAAAAGCTGTTGTGTAGGGTTTATATTTATTTTAACTAACATTTATTTTAAGTTTAAACTATCTTTCCTGTCAAGCCTTACTTTCCCCTGGAATTGCCAATGCCAGAGTATGTAAATTTTAGTAGAACGCGCAAGGATTCAAATTGTCAGCGGAAGTAATCTGAGTTAAATAGAAGGGAAACGAGTTCGAAAGTGTGCTTTCTTGCTTCACGAGCGTGGAGGTGGCTAGTTAGAAATTGAAGAACCACGCGTTTCGGCCTGTGTGCTTGCCTCGGCAGATTGTTAATCTTTCAATGTAATATTCAGAAGTTTGCTGAATTATCAGCGGTATTTTAGAACGCGGTGAGGTGAATTACGTTTAGAGAGCCTCGTAGTTAGTCACTTGTTACTATTCCTTTCTTAGTTTCTTATTTTTATTTTACCGCCGGGTCGGCGTAGTTTGTGAGCGTCAAGAGCACGCATTTGTAATTTCTAAGTTGAATAAAAAGGGATTTAAACCCTTCTCAAGACTTTGTCTACTTTCCAGTTCTTAGCAGTCACCACTACTGTTGCGTGCAGGTTGGAAGCGCGCAACATTACAGTTGTATGAAATATAGCGCTGTACAGTTAGGCATTCCAGGAGAACATTAGCATCATATTTTGTTTAAGAAGCAAAATTATTTGTGCGTTTATTTAAACAAAAGCATGAAATCTTATAGGATTTAATCTTCTTTGTTATCATACAAAGTGTCTAGATTTCAAAGTCTAGCCAGGCGACTTCTCGCACAGGCGTGAAAAGTAACACAATGGATAAAAAGGTGTACAAAGCCCTTTTTTGCTATCACAAGCACGGACTTCGTGCTCACAAAAACACCGACTACTTCCAATCAGAACCTAAGGTAAATTTAACAATAAATTCGAAAGATAAGACTTCACAATTTAATTTAATCTAGCAGGCTGACTCAGCAACCTACACCCGCAATAGACTAAGTAACTAGCTAGAATGCTTAGCTGCTACTAAGTTCACAATTGGAGGACAAAAATAGCAAACGTGCGCTACGCTAGTGAAATCACGCTCTGTCTAAACTATTTATTTCAGCCGTTTAAATACTCTCTTTCACCCGCTTAATTTGCATCCTGGCGTGGAAATGCAAGGGAAAAGAAAGAATTCAGAAAAAATGCCAAAATTAAAATAACTGGTTAACAAACTAAGCGAAATCCTTAAATGTAATTTAATTAATTTTTAATTGTAATTCAATTTGTGGCTTGCTAAATTTCAGCAACTCGTATTTACTTACATATACAAGAAACTACAAAAGAGTTTATGCAGTTAGACCATTCTCTAGGTTTCCTACCTAGAATGACTTACTACTGTTCAGCAGTCTTAATGATTCGGCCACTGGTGGGAATTTGGTTAATGAAAAGACTGTCTTCATTTTAGATAGTGCATATGATACTTAATGGAATGAAAAGAGTAATATTATTAAAACTAGTGTTTATATTGAAGATGAACGTAAAATTAAATGTGAAATAAATTTCTTTCTAAGAAACGATACAGAATATACTATATTTAATAGGCATAAAATACTGCACGATGTTATTAAAATTTTCTGCTTGTTTCATTAATGATGTATAAAATGATTTGCTTTACTTATATGCCTTTTTATTTATAAACTATAACATTAAATAATATTGTAATACAGAGGAGAAAGCTTTAAGTAGAGCCAAAAAATGAAAGAAGAAAAAATAATTATGCGATGCTTTATAACTAGCAATAAAGGAAATCAAAACTGCGGATCAATGTTTCCAAGTTGAAAATTCTAGTTAAGAACAATACCAGGCATCAGCTTTCAGCTGACAGGATCAGAAATTAGCGAACATTTAAATGCAACATCCGAGAGTTCAAATACAATTTCAAAAATTAAAAATCTACTAGAAACTATCTCGACAGAAGTCACTGAAGAAGACTAACTATCAGAAAATGTTTCAACTACAGGGTCATTATCTAGAAATTCATAGGAAGGATAAGAAGAAATTCATTTTTCTTCTGTTTATTATACAACAGGGGTGTTTGTGGGACCCCAAAAAATATCATGAAACTTTTACGGACTTACTACCGACATTTTGGAGTTTCGAGAAGAGGGGGAGAGAAATGAAAAATTACAATTATGAAGTATTGAATGACCTAATTATAAAAGTTCAATGAATTACTTTTTTTGAAAAATTAATAACCATAAATTTTCAAACATATAAACTACTACATTTTATGTAAATATTTTAAATTACCTGAATTAATTCTTTAAAAAAAATTATCTAATATCTGCTGCTTTTTTTTATTTTCTGATGTTTGTGGGCTTGTCTTTCTTTTGTGGTGAACTTCATAATTGCAGGAAGGTTGACCTTTATTTTCCTCATTTACAGTTGAAGAAATTTCCTCGAGAGCTGCACATGCAGAGGTAGAAGCAGTTTGCTTTTCTGCTAATGTAGAAGGCTTTTCAGAGACTTTTATAGGTGACTCATCTGAAATACATGTTTTTAAGTCCTCTTTATATGTTTTCCAACTTCTGTTCATATTCAGTAAGAGATCTTTGTGAATTGGATCAGTCATTGGATTTTTTGAGCCATATTTTTCACATGAGGTTTCTTTAGAAGCCATTAAATCATATTTAATAGTCTGCACTGCATCTAGGGAATCAATCTTAAGAGAGGTTCTATAGTCAGTGACAAGTGTATCCATTAAGTTGAATGCACTTTCCACTAATGGGCCATGGAAGCAGCTAAGGCAGGCTTTGACCAATTTAGCCAATGTAGGATACTTATAATCATTTGTGAAATCATCTTTTAAATTAAAAACTTTAGACCAATATTTATCAATTGTACACTTGACTTGATTTCCACTTTCTTCAGATGTGTAGAGCATTTCTTTGGTGACATCAATATCACTCTGGTATAACCTTATTTCAGCTTCTACTTTTGACTTTTCATTATCACTAAAAATATGGGACATAAAAGATGATAATTTTTCAAAAGCTAATATTGTACTGGTTTTACCTCTTAGCTCTGGATCTAATGCTGTAAAACTAATTAGATATGAATTTTTAAGGGATAATTTCTGTTTCATATGCTGTGCTGTATTAGTATAAGCTTTCATCAGAGAAATTTGGAATTCTTTTGCTATTGGATGATTTTTTGATAATTTCTTCAGGAGAGTGGAAGCTTCTGCACCAGTAAATATTACTTTGCTAGGTAGATGGAACTCTGGATTTGTGACATCAACCTTTCATAAATCATTATAAGATGTGCACTCTATATTTTCTGGCTTCATAAAAAAAGAGAAAAATTTTGCCATCAATTTATAAATACTGGAATGTATTAAATGAAGCATTGGTTTTTTTGTTTCAAATAATTTAATATATGTGTTGAACTCTGGTAATACTGCTGAATATAATGCCATATGCAATAAAGTTTTGTTTTGTATGACAAATAATAACCCATTTAGTATTCTTTGCCGAGCTAAAGCATCCTTTGTGAGTTGTTGGGAATGCAAACAAGAATACAGCCCTTCAACAATTTTTTTCTGAGCTGCAGAAATATTTCTTTTATTGTATACAGTTTCAACATAAGAAAAATAATCCCCTTTATCAGTTTTATCCAAGTAGTGAAAATAAAATGCAATAAGAGCATCCCACAGATCTTTGATTCTTTCTAAAACACATAAAATGTACACTCACCTATGGTCTGGTCTCTTCAAGGGCTTAAGTTTTTTAATGGCAAGGGATTCAGAGATTTTGAAAAAATTTTCTCTTTTACTGCAGCTTTTCATATCAAAATGGATGTCATCAAACAAATCTTCTAAATATCTATCAAAACATGAAGCAAATTTTTTTTGCACAGTTATTAGCTGTGTGACATGTGTCACCATCAATATCTAATAAGTGGGGTGCTTTGTTTGATCGTTGTCTGGTTTCAACCCTTTTTTTTTTCCACGCATGGTGTTACATGAGTCCATTAATACACTAATTAAGTTTTCCCGTGGAATATTATTATCTTCAATAGTATTAACAACTGCTTTAAAAACAGCTTCTGAATTGCAAGATTCCATCTTTAGAGATGCAAAATGATGAACTACAACTTCATTTTGATTGTTGTCATAAAACTGCACCAATATTGCCAGTATACTTTCTTCAGCATTGCTAGTACTTTCATCCAAATTTAGAGAAAAGGATGGAGTCTCCTTTAAAGTTTTAATGATATTTTCCTTAACAGTTTTTGCGAGCCCATATTTCATCTTATAATATGCAGTAGTCCTGGACATTTCCAACGAGTTTAGTGCCGTCTGATCGCGGCTCAACTGTTTGCAGAGTTCAATTAAATTGGGAGCTACATTGAAAGAAAGAGAATTCTCGGCGATAAACGAAGTTATTAATACCTCTTGGCGTGCTTTTCTTGTCCCTATATCCAATGGCCGAGCATCAGTCTCCAGTAAGTCATCAGTATTTTTTGAATTAGCATAATTACTTAAAGTCATTGAATGTCTAATGCACTTTGAATATTTTATGTGCGTTACAGTTTTAGAATGATTTGTGAAAGCCTTGAATCCTTCCCCACCATACTTCAGCAGTGAGTTACAAAAAACACAATATGCTTGTCCAGCAACATTTATTTTCTTGCACCATGTGCCGATGGTATCCTCATTACCATCCCTCCGTTCAATCCATTTCCACCTAAATGCATTCCGGACACCTTCTTCTAATTGTATAATATCACTATTTATATCGAGAAATTTCATAGTGAAATTCTCTTGCGTACATAAATAAAAAAATATTTCAATAAACGAAACGAAAAATTTACACGTGCATCAATAAATGAAACGAAAATTTTACGCAGCGGAGAAAAAAAGTTGAGAAGCGATCAATGACAAATAGCTAATACGGCGAAAAATCCCCCTTCTCTACTTATTGGCGCCACGCCAGGAGACATAAGACCTTTGAACCCAGAGTCACGTGATCGCACATCTGGTCGAACGAAGTCTCTCCGTTTTTTTTTCTGCCGCGCCTACTTGCCGAAAAGAATCCAGAAGAGAATGTCCGAGAACCGGGGGAATGAGTCATAACTTGCAATAAGGAAAGAACAAAAAAGAAGTTTTTCCCCCTTTTCACGCATTATCACTGCCTTTGGAGAAAGAAAGGAAAAGTTTTCACCACACACACTGACCTTGCGTTTTCTGCTTTCAAAGCAAACAAAATTACCCAGATCAAAATAAATAATTCATTATTATTCCTACTTCCTTTTGAACGACGATCCCCGAAATTTCCGGTTATCGAAGTTCAAAATCCCCGGAATTCCGGGGCTTCCCCGGAGCACAAACACCCCTGTCTACAATAATTAATTACTCGGTTTTAGAGGTAGACGGATTTTTGGCTTTGTTCTTCACTTGAACTTAACAAAGCCTATTACGAACCATGTTGGTTAATTTCAAATAAGGATACGATGTGGTCTAGAGGAATACAGCACTGGCAAACATAAGCCTTATCAATAAAAAATGGTGAAGAAAGTCATCATCATATCGCAAAATGTATTAGCTGTATTGAAAAGAAAAACTAGGAAACAAATAACTGTATTGTTGATCAAATAGTGGAAAAGTCTGTAGAAGATAAAATCAATTGCAATTAGTTTTAGAGACTAAATCAAGATGTCTTTAATATTAGCAAAAAGTAACAATAGTTTTCGCGGACACAGATACAGAATACCTCAGATACATGGATAGGTAATCATTTATCTGATGTCACATTATTTACAGAATATGACAATGCAATGAGTGAGGTTATAAAAATGCCTTCATGCACTGTTTTTTATTTGAGTTCTGGAATAATAAATGAATTACCATATATTCCGGTGTAATAACGCACTTTCAATACAAAAAATTTTAATGGAAATTTAGGAATGCGCATTATACGTCAGGTATAAAAATGATAGTTTTAAAAATAAGGAATGGGCATAAAAAATTAGATTTCTATATATGCCTAAATACAATTTATTTAAAAGAAATGACATACCTTAAGAACTTTAAAATTTTCATTGTCGGGTAACATGAAAAGGTCGTCATCTTCGTCTGCCGTTATATCTTCAGACACATCATCGAATTTTGTTTCACCTTCCCCATCATTGTTATTATGATCCATAAAAAAGAATCATTATCATCCATTCCATCTAATACCAACACCAGACACCCTTTCTGCAGCAGAATTTCCATTTTATTTCGCAAAATGAATGAATTTGCATTTGAAACCAACGCTGCGTTTGTTTCTATTCGCGGGATCCCTAATTACTACTAAAAGGAACACTATGTAGAAACATTAGGTATTTTTGGAAGCAGGCAAGATGAAAAATTAGCAACGCTTTCGCCGGAAATCGAACTACGGACCTCTGGAATACCGGCCCAGCGTGCAAAACCACTACACCATGAAGGCACGCTAGGAAATCGAGAGAAATGCCTTATATACACCCCGTTTCAAAGGGCGACTGGGATTTTTAGGGGACTCAATTACCAAATCCTAGGTGTGGAGAATTTTCATCCAACACCCTTTTAGTTCAGGCGCCACTGTAGAGACATTAGGAATTGTTGGAAGCAGGCAAGATGAAAAATGAGCAACCGCCTTCGCCGGGAATCTAACCTCGAACCTCTGGAATACCGGCCCAGCGTGCAGAACCACTACACCACGAAGGCGCGCTAGGAAGGCGGGAAGTATACCTTATAACTAAATCAACTGCATTTCAACTAAAATGTGATTTATTAAAGCATTCGAGTTTCAGTTCAAAATCACGGCTTCAAACGACAACAGAAAGAGAAAAATCTAACTCCTGAATCCACAAACTCATTCAGGTTGGAAGTGCATTCTTACTCCAAATTATATCCTCCTTTTCTCAAAACCCTACAATAGTAGTCTTTTGGACACCTGCACTGAATGCAATCCGTTCTCTTTACAGGAATATTTACTCCCTCAAGCATTTGATCCACACACATATTGTTCCCTTTATCGCTTGTCGATTCGATATACCATTCTTTGAAAAGCTGCGCCAAATCTTCGAATAAGTGACCTCAAAAGATAAGAACACCGCACATGTGTCTTTCAGGTTTCTTCGTAAAGAATTGGAATATAACTAAAAACTTTAAATTGTGGCTTGAAATTATGGATGCTTGTCATACACCGGAAACTACGGTAATTAGTCGTTTAAGTAGTTGTTTGAAAACAAAGCTTTTGAATGAAATTAAAGTTCCCCTTTTTTACTCCTTTCTAAAAAGCAAAGGAAGTTATGTAATGGCGAGAAAATTCAGATATCGTATGTCAACAAAAGTTTCCGTTTCGACAGTTCCCCAATCCATTTGGACAACCTTATTTTTTCCCCTTCTTTACATACGGATAGAATAAAGGACACATTTTTTTCCAAAAAGGATTGTAAAATGGGCCAAAAATGGATTCAAAAAAGATTTTTTTTCGTGACGTCTGTACGTTTGCACGTACATACTGCGCTGGTGCTTCTCAGTTTTTAAGACAAATTACAATGCTAGCCGGAGCGCACGGGAGCACTAAATAAGATGATTTCCGTTTTTTCCTCTTATAAAACTGAACCATAATTTAAGAAAAAAAAACTTTAGAATTCGTAACGTTTTATTTTAGCAATAAGTAAGACCTAGCAATACTCTGTTTCCCTAATATACAAACTCATGAGAACATGAAACATTCAAGAAAATTCTCTTCACTCGCATGTGGAAATCTCCGTTTAAGAAGCGTAATATTAACGTAATTAATTTAATAATAAGAAGCGTAATTAATTACGCGAAACGCGTAAATTTCTCGTCATGCCATTTTATCTAGTGTTTTGTTATGGATGGTTACAGTTAGTTATCCGCAGAAAGGGAAATTTATGTTCTCAACTGTGCGTTAAGTGACAGTGAGTATAATTGAGTGAAATACTGAGATCGATTGCTCAGGCACAACCTATACTATAGTGTTCCCCCAGTATCCATTAATGTAACCAAATACGAGGGCGAAAAGTGTTACCAGCAACTTTACATTCGTTCTTAGGAGTCAGATTCAGGATTCTTTTGCCACTGACACATATTCCGCTTGATGACTATAATTATATCAGCAGGGAGTTTTCCTACCCACTCAGAAATAGGAAGTTCAAAGATTTGAGCCTAAGAAAAGTGGGAAATCTGTCCTGAAGTCTATCCCCAAACTATCCCCTAATTGTGCGGCAAGGTCTCTTGGATTTGGTGTAAGCTTTCCTGCCCCAAGGCAATTAGCAGCACATATGGAAAAGAAGAAACAGAAAATTTGGGCAAAAGATTCCAAGTAAATGAACGTGAAGGGAATACGGAGTTTTTAAAGACACTAATGGAAGAGAAATAAATTCTGCGGAAACTTTTGTAATCGGTAAATTGCTTACCTGTTTCTAGTCTCGAGTGCGAGAAAGGATTTTCCCAATGATCTGAATTTGAAAGCCGCAACGCGCATCTTTTCATGTTAAAAACTCTTTCTGTTTTAATGTTCATTAGACTCGTCGGCCCTTTTACTCAAAAACTTCATAAACAGTTAGAACGAAAGTGATTGATTAACAGTACTAGAAAAACGAACTTAAAGCAGTTTAAACCTTATTAACAAATCAGATTAACAAAACGTCAGACTAATTTACTTGAACATCTGAATTCTTACTGTATTAAAAATTTGTGTTTTTTATATTATTATCCATTGTTAACGGATCTAAGATAGCTCTGTTTGCATATTATGTTTATAGTTCATATTTCTAGCATTTATTATTAATAGTTTCGGAAAAATTGCTTAATTTGTAATTGTGTGGGGAAAATACATTACATTAATATTAATATTCACATAATAATGTATATAAATTTTTGCTGCTTTTTGTATTTCTGTGTTTTAATTAGTATAATTTTCCATACATTTTTTAAACCCTGAAAAAAAATGACGTTCAGAAATGCCATTTACGTTAATTTATTTCAAATAGTTACGTATATTTATATTATTTAACTTACTTTGATTTATGAGCTGGAAAAAGATCAGTTTAACTAATTTTCATATA
This sequence comes from Stegodyphus dumicola, assembly GCF_044657685.1. NCBI lineage: Eukaryota > Metazoa > Arthropoda > Arachnida > Araneae > Eresidae > Stegodyphus > Stegodyphus dumicola. Next base: position 159,651,520 of record NC_140770.1, read on the forward strand.
TGGTGTAATATAAGAATTGTTCCGATAAATGTATCCATAAATTCAAATCTCTAGTTGCTTTTCTGGAAGAAGTATTATTATATGATACACTTTCTAACAAATGATACAAGTGTTAAATTTTCGAAATCTTTTTTTCCTTTAAAAATCAATACCATTGAATATCAAATTAATAGATGAAATTGAACTTGAGCAATTTAAAACTTGTTATTAACACACTTGGAATCAATTCATCAGAAAACCCGACTTTTTATATTTTTTAAAATTTGCAAGTTTTTCTTGTGTATTTCTATTTTATTCCCATATGTATTACATTTATATATCGTTTTTCTGTTATTCATAATTAAAAGTTTAGAATCCTAATTACTTTTGCTTAATTGTGCAACTGGTATAATGCATTAAAATTAAAACTCACGTTAAACTTTTGTCATTATCTTTTACATTCCTGCATATTTTAAACCTTTAAAGCGATGAACTTTCGTACCATAAGTAACATTAAGAACTAAGTTAATAATCATAAAACTGTAGTCGACAAAGCTTAAACTCCAAATTGACCGATATATATCGACCAATATCCAAATTGACCGAGGGAGTGCATGTTACACGATCTCATTATTAAATTATACGAAAAATCAGACGCGGACAATTTCTTTTCCGGTAAATTAAAAATCTATTTATGACATATTTATGTTAAATATATTAGTATTGTCATGTCCATATTAGCTTTAACTATTAATCCAATTCTGATAAAAATCATCATCAAAATATTGGTTCCTGTAAACATCCATTTTTGAGGGAGTACTGTACGTTTATTGTGGCTCCAAGAAATTCTTTTGCGTAGGTGTCCAAGAGTTCTAGTTAAGCCTTTGATCCGGGGGGGCAGATCCAAGGGTCTCCTACCACTCTTAGCCTACAACAAACTTCTAGAGAGGAATTTCGCCATATTTACAGTACCTTCATGCTGCGCAGACACTATACATTTACAAACTTTCATGCCTCCTCCGGGATTGAGTTCAGGCCCTTCGATATGAAAGTCAGCATCGTTAGCCACTATTCCGATTGGGCGGCATAGAAATTGTAGCCATCTAGATAGCAAATCAACCTTTCGCACTCAAACCAATTCGAATATTAGAATCTACCGCACGAGAGCTCTTTTTCGTTAACGGTATGGCCACGTAACAGAAGCAGGATCAGATTCTCCAGGTCATTGTAATCATTGTAGCAAAACGACTCAAATTTGTTTACAGATTATGAATGGCTAAATTTAAGTAGATTTTAAAATATTTATAAAACAGGACAAAGCTGGATTTTTTTTAACGACAGAAGAGACAGGATGTTTGAAATTAATCAATTTTTTTACTTATTTAATAACTTAGGACGAAAGGTAATATATTTCGCAGAGAAAACCTTTTTAATTAACAACGAACTATTTTATTTAGCATTCTAAACATATCAAAAAGAATAACATTCCATGGGTTATCACGCTCAAAGTAATATGTAAAACTACATCACTGTTGCCACAAAAAATCTACATTATAATGAACATATTAAATTATTGTGTATTAACTGAGTTCGTGCACGTTCCTGAACACAGGACAAGGCAATTGCCTGATATAAAATCGGGCATTAATCTTTTCATCAGCTGAAAAATAGAACGGAATTCCCCAATTTTTTTTCTTTTCCAAAAAGTGCCCTCATGCTATGAACCCTGAAAAAGCGTTCATAACTTTGTTTACATGTGCTTTCAGAACGGCCACAAAATAAACGCAAAACTTGATTTTCATCCCTTCGGTGTAAAGTTTTTAATAGGTTGATGCATTGAAAAAGCGTTTTGTTTTGTTGACTTTCTTTCAAATGACGGTAATTTAATTTGTACGCACGCTTGTGTAGTATGTGTGTTTAATGGTGGAAGTATATTTATCGATGTATGATTTATAGCAGTAGTTGGCTTTCAGAAACCATTAGATCCTAAAATTTTATATTGGTGTGTTTTCATCATGAATTTGGAACTTCTAGGTATAGCTCCCACTTAATTATTTCTTAATAATTCTTGGGTGCAAAATTTCTTTTGGTGTATGCTTGTTATGAAAAATTCTTTTAAATTTAATGTATATAAATTATATTCTTTTATGAATCGCTAAAACTGTTTCCTAGAGTATTTCCCACATTTTATGTCATTAGTATGTGACTTGATTTGTTTCATTTTTTGGGGTAAAATATTATTTATATTTTAATATCAGTTAAAACATTTCCTTCTCCACATTTAAACTATTCGAACTGATTTGATATTGTGCATGTTCCCTATGATTGTTATCTAAGAGGTTAGTTAAGATTTCAAACTGGACAAAAAACACTCCATTGTAAAATTTAAAATGTCGCAAACAAAAATCAAATTTTTGTGCGATTGCACTTGAATTCGACAGGATTTTATACAACATCTAGGCCAAACTAAGATTGTTTTCTCACCTAATTTTAAATAAGATTTGTTGTCAATATTTCGAGCATGTCTGTCAAGTCTTTTAGGGAAAAAATATATTAGCTTTTGATTTGTTAAAAGAGTCTCTCAATTCATTTTCTAGATAAATATAATACCTTCTTTCACAAAATTTTATATCTTCCTGCTCCAATTCTACTTGTAAATGAGTCTCAAATGACATTGATAATTTTCCTTATTATTCAATGAACAACTGGCATATTTTGTATGTTTTGTTTAAATATAAGGAGTATATTTTACAATACAAACTCATAGTATATATTGTCAGTTATGCTGCTTCATATCATTCAATTTCAATTTATTTTGTAAATAATGGAAAATTTGATTACTTTTCTAAAAATTTAAAAATTAAGAGTGTAAATATTTTTAAAGTTATGTGCTTCACTACTGTGTGTTTGTTTAAAATTATTTATAATATAAATTTGCTCTTATGAATATCATTTCAAATGAATATTAAAATTTCAGTCTGTTAAATTATTTCATTGTACAGTACAAAGTCCGTAATCTGGACTCGTCAGGCCTTCGGCGATTCCGGATTATAGATCATCAATTTAAATCTGGTAAGATGGCATGCAGAAATTATACAATTAAAAATATGAAATAAAGAACAATTATGATCTAAAGGGTATCAAAATTTACAAAATAAAGCTTAATATTTATTTGTTTCCTTTATTAAACATTTCTTTCAATGTAAGTTGTTTAAGATGTTTCCACAAAAAATTCAAAATGTTCCTTTTTTTTTATGTCATATATAGCGGACTTTCCAATGCCATACTTCTCGCATAATTTTGAGATGGAGTGTCCTTTATCCCTTTTTTGCAGCAATTCCACTTTTTCTTTAATGGGCATCCAAACATGCTTTCGCTTTGTAGATTCTTTGGCAGCTCCAGAATTATAAATTCTTTCTGACATAATCGAAAGTTCAAGCTTAATTTTTATAAAATTGTTCTAACAGTCTGCAAAAAATAATAAGCTGGATCCAATTAGAAGATTAAGGAACAGCGCGATCTGCAACATTAACTGAAATGCCTTAGATAATTTTAGCCTAGCTTATACCGTCCGTTATACATTTAATGCATTCTGCATTTACACATGTGCATAAAGTTTGTAGTTTTGAGGTCCGGATTATAGATCATTCCGGATTATGGACGTCTGGATTACAGACTTTGTACTGTATATGACATTCACTATGAAATTATTTTCTGTCTATCTTTTTTATGTACGTTTAGATTTATATTTATGTTTGAAATATATGTAACAAATTATATAAAAATAAGAATCTTTCAATGGTATTTTATGGTTGAATAGGCAGTAGATATAGAAGTTTGTGAATATAGTGAAGCCCTTTTCTCTAGAAACGTATATTCTAAAGCATTAATTATCCTATATTTTCCAATATTGTGAACATTTCAAAGACCTAACATTTAAACAGTATCACAATGTTTAGAAAGAATCTGAAAGATTTTATGTTACACCCAAAGGAGGCTTTTTTTTTTTATTTATTTTTTTTATTTTATTTACACATATAAGCATTTCGAGAGCATTTGGGCTAATGTCTGTTTAGGCTAAATATATTTAAAAACAGCATGTCTTACAAATCTCCAATAGACAATCTTGTGCACTAGAATTCCCCCCCCCCCATACAGTGTTACCATTGCTAGCTTTGAAACTATTGAGTTTGTTAGTAAAAAATTTACATATTACAAAATATGAAACAAAGAATATAAATTACATATGTACACTACAAAATATGAAATAAACAATAAAACAAATCCAAAATTCAGCCTTCCAGGTGCCCATGTTCAGCTGGAGGATTACGTTATTCAAAATTTGATGGCTCTAGGTACCAACCTTTTTTTCACAGTATGAGAAACATATGTACATCCATGATTCTTCATTAATTAATATCTTTAACTATAATACAGGATGATAATGTTTGGTGGCAACAATTTAAAAGTGATATGCCATTTATATTGAACTGATGTAAAATGCCATTTTGAGACTAATAGCAATTCTTGGCTAACACTCCATTGGGCTAAAAAAAAATGTGTGGTCACCTATATATGTTCTTAGCATGAATATTTTGTCTTTTTAGCCCAAATGAAGCTACTTATCTCAAAACTCGATTTTGTGTGGTCCACTATAAATGCCTTTCACTTTTCATTTGAGTGTATTGCCATTCAGGAAAATGTCAGATATTATTCTTTTATATTAATTAAAGCAATAAATGCAGTTCCTATGAATATTATTTTTACTTATAAATTAGATTAAGTAAAAAATGTGTTTAATTCACAATATATCTAATTAGAAACATTCAGTGTTTTATAGACTGGTGTTATATATTTTTTTACATTTAAAAAATATAGAAGCTATAGAACAGGGTTCCCAACCCTAAGCCCGCGGGGACCATGGCGTCTGCCGATCGTTTAAACAGTATCACAATGTTTAGAAAGAATCTGAAAGATTTCAGATTTTATATTACACCCAAAGGAGAATTTTTTTTTTATTATTATTATTATTATTATTTACACATATAAGCATTTGGGCTAATGTCTGTTTAGGCTAAATATATTTAAAAGCAGCATGTCTTACAAATACTATACTGAATCGCAGCCCGTCGCTCTATGATTACAATAAAAATGTTTAAGTTTTCAATAAAGTTCTGTGTGAAAGTTTTCTCATTTTTAATTAAATAGAAATTGCATCCAGCACAAAGCGAAATGTGATGGATCTCTTTTTTTATGTGCATGTATTGTTAACATTATCCAACTATAAATTCACCTTGAAAAAATAAATGGTGCCTGCTGTCCAATAGATACTCTAGAATGTGCTCTTAGGGAGAAAAAGGTTGGGAACCGCCTGCTATAGAACATTCCCATGTTAATACAAATGTATATTCATTTAGTATCCTATGAAATGTTTTGCTATTCTACCTGGGCCATCTCAGTTGATAATTTCTGCTAATAAACCATATTAAACTTTAAAAGAGCCCTTTCGGGAAACCATTAAAATTTGAACCATTTCAGACTCCTCCCCCCCCCCGTGTGTGTGTTTGTTAACAAAGAATAATAAGACAGTTTTATATTAGGTTACTTTTTTTATTGATATAATTTTTTAAGTAGTTCATTAAATGCTTAGGGAATAAAGTTTCTTTTATAAATTCTTTTGATTTTCACTTTTTCCTGTGTCTTTGCTGTTTTTACTGAATGACGTATATGCATATTGTTTATGTGAGTATCGTTTGCTTCATTTTATTGCTGCAAACAGCGTAAATTCCTTTTGCTTTTCTTCCTTTAGTTTTGAACTTAATATGTTTCACAAATAATAATCAATCAAAAAATGGACTGTATTCCTACACTTTTATTAAATTACACTTGTCAGCGATGCGAAATAATTGATACAAAATAAGCGAGCCATTCTACATGGCTGTCACAAACACAATTCTATCAATCAATTATCTTGTTGCCACACATAAAGTTCAAAACTAAAGGAAGAAAAGCAAAAGGAATTTATGCTGTTTGCAGCAATAAAATGAAGCAAACGATACTCACATAAACATCCTGGCCCTCGTTGAAATCCCAGGGGATTTCAACAGTTGGAGCATTTTGAAACTTCTTAGTCTGTAATAAAGATAAACATAAGAAAAATAATACAAAATATTATATGCGAAGCAGTTCATAGTTTTTTAGTCTGAATAGGAAGAGGACATAATTTCACGACTGGTCGTTTTATGACACCATGACCAGTTTTAATACTAGCAACTCTGACTCTTTGATCTGAGCCCGGATGAACAGCAATTATTCTCCCTAACCTCCATTTAAGAGGCGGAAGGTTGTCTTCTTTGATGAGGACTAAGTCATTGACTTCTAAATTGTTTTGACTTTTTTGCCATTTAGGTCTTTGTTGAAGCTGAGACAGGTATTCTCGACTCCATCTTTTCCAGAAGTGCTGAAAAATAAACTGTCTCACATGCCATCTGTCAATGTGATTGAAGGAACTATAATTTAGGTCTGGTTCAGGTATGGCAGTTAAAGACGTTCCTATTAGGAAATGACCAGGTGTTAATGCAGTTAAATCATTTGGATCAGCCGATGTTGGACACAATGGCCTAGAGTTGAGACAAGCCTCAACCTGCGCTATCAAGGTTTGAAATTCCGGATAGGTCAGCACAGTATCACCAACAGTCCTTTTTAGATATAATTTCATTGACTTTACTGCCGATTCCCATAGTCCACCAAAATGGGAAGATGATGGCGGGTTGAATATCCATTTTATTTCTTCTAAAGACAAAAATTTGTGAATTTCTTGATTTTGCTTACATTGCAAAAAACATTTTCTGATTTCTTTGTCTGCACCTTTAAAGTTAGTACCGCAGTCACTATAAATCTCAAATGGTTTCCCTCTTCTTGCAATAAATCTTTTCAATGCACTTAAAAATGCCTTTGTTGACAAATCTTCTACCACTTCAAGATGTACTGCCTTGATTACAAAACACACAAATAAGCATACGTAATATTTAAATGATTTTTGTCCACGTCCTGCACGATGTTTAATCATGAACGGTCCAGAAAAATCTATTCCAGTTCGATGAAATGGTCGTGATTGTGTTACTCTAGATTCCGGTAGATCAGCCATTATTTGACTTGCAGTTTTAGCTCTAAGTTTGCAACACGTGATACAAGATTTTACTACTTTTCGGATAGCAGATCTAGCAGCTATGATCCAAAATTGCTGTCTAATTAAAGATAGAAGAAGTTCCGGTGCTGCATGCAGATATGTGACATGAAAGTGTCTAATTATGATTTCTGTCAGATTGTGTTTTGAAGGTAATAAGATTGGATGTTTTTCATTTTCTGATAGTTGCGCATTTTTCAGTCTTCCTCCTACACGTAACACTTTATTGTCATCTAAAATTGGACACAAGCTAAGGAGGTTGCTGTTTGTAGGTAAGTCCTTTCCCAACTCCAAACATTGAATTTCTTTAAAAAAGTGAAATCTCTGTATTATTCGGACAATACAGAAAGTTGCAGCTCGAATTTCATTACTAGATAAAAAAAGACGTATTTCTTTCTAGATATGCTACTTTAGAATTCGATATGAATCTTAATATCCAAGCAAATATGTGTTGTAACTTTTGAAATGAAGATATATTTGATATAATAGCAAGTTCCTGTACAGGTTCAGAAACTACAAATGAGACTGTTTTACGTGCATCTGGTAATGCCTCTTCGTCTATAAGAATATTTTTAGATAAGGCAATCTCACTGCACTTTAACCAAGAAGGACCATTCCACCACAATTGATGAGATAATAGTTCTGCAGGAAATAATCCACGTGAAGCACAATCAGCTGGATTTTCCTTTCCATCAACACGACTCCAGTTCTCAGGTGGTAAGATGGATTGTATTTCAGAAACTCTATTGGATACGAAGACTTGCCATTTTTTAGGATCTGACCTTAGCCATGACAACACGATTTGTGAATCACTCCAAGCTTGCACTAAATCAAAATTTATAACTAATGCAACTTTTACAGACTGAATTAAGCGTGCCAATAACACTGCTGCACATAATTCCAGTCTTGGAATCGTAATAGATTTTAATGGTGCTACACGAGTTTTAGCTGTTACGAGTTTAACATTAATGTCAGAGTTATTGCAAGTTTTGATATAAATAACTGCTGCATAACCTCTTTCAGACGCATCACAAAATCCGTGAAGTTCACATCGAAAATAATCAGGTAGCAGAATTTTCCTAGGTATATTTATAGAATTCAAAAGTTTAACTTCTCTACATAGATTTCTCCAATTTCGATCAATCTCTTCTGTTACAGGATCATCCCATGATAACTGTAATTTCCACAATTGCTGAAGGATCATTTTAGCGAGAATTACAAACGAAGCTATCCACCCCAATGGATCGAATAGTTTTGCTACGAATGACAAAATAATTCTTTTAGTCGGAACACTTTGATACTCTATTACACCGACATTACATTTGAATTCATCATTGTCCGGATGCCATTCCAATCCCAGAACTTTCAATGGTTTGTCTTCTATTACACGATGAATATTGTCACTATCTGTGTTTGTTAAGCCAGAGATTTTTAACAATGACGGTTCACTTGTCGACCATTTGTGAAGCTCAAAGCCACCACTTTTTAGCAGATGTTGCAATTCGTCTATCAATGCAATACCTTCCGAACTATCTTTTACACCAGTTAACATATCATCAACATAAAAATCTCTTAAAACTATATTCTTTGCCTTTGGAAAGTTCAATCCTTCATCAATCACTAACTGACTCAACACTTTGGTTGCAAGATATGGAGCAGCTGCAGTTCCATATGTAACTGTTTTCAAACGACAAACTTGTATTTGCTTATATGGGCTATCTCTCCATAATATTCTCTGAAAATCTCTGTCTTTTTCATGAACCTTTATCTGTCTGTACATCATTTTAATATCAGCGGTTATTGCAATGTTATGAAGTCTAAATCTTAGTAAAATACAAATTAAGTCATCTTGTATTTTTGGGCCTATCATTAGTGTATCATTTAAAGAAACACCTGTGGTTGTTTTAGCGCTCGCATCGAAAACAACTCTCAATTTTGTTGTTAAGCTAGAGTCCTTCAACACAAAGTGATGTGGGATATAATAGTGTTTATTCTCTAATTCATAATCTGTGTCTGGCACTAATTCTACGTGTTCTAGTGAAAAGTACTCTTTCATAAACTGAATATACTGGTTGTAAATTTCTTTCATAGATAACAGCCTCTTCTCCAAGTATTGAAACCTTCTGTACGCCACTTCACGGGAGTCACCTAGAATATCTCTATTATGTTTGAATGGTAATGCAACTGAATAACGACCTGATGTGTCTCTAAAATGCGAGTTTTTAAAATGTTCTTCACAAAGTTTTTCTTCATTTGTTAAAGGTTGTACATTTGGAAACTTTTCTAACTCCCAGAAAGAATTTACTAACTCATCTGTGTTTGTATTCAAATGATTTACATATACTGGCTCAAAATTTGTAGATTCAAAATTTGTAGTACCCGAAATTATCCATCCCAACCTCGAATTTAGAGCAAATGGTAGATCAGGACCACGTTTGACAATTTCTCCCGTCATTAAATGCAGAAATACATTTACTCCAAATAAAATGTCAACTGGTTGTGACTTGTAAAATAATGGATCAGCTAATTGTAAATCACTGAAGTTATCGAAGATGATTGATGGCAAAGATACATAGGGAATGTTATCTGTCACCTTGTCCAGTACAAACGCTGATGTTGATACACAAATATCACTTTTAAAATGAGAAGTGAATACTAAATCGACTTCCCCATTACTTATAGTATTAAATTCTCCTAAACATGATACAGAAATGGAATTATTTTTCACTCGTAATCCTAATTTCTTCACACAATCCCTTGAAATAAATGATCTCTGAGATCCAGTGTCACATAAACATCTACACTTCACAAATTGTTGCTTAGAATTTTGAACTTTTATTAAAGCAGTACACAATAAAATGTGACTGGTTTGATTACCTTTTGCATTCGAATCATAATGAGAGGCACAAACTGTGGCTGAAACGTCCTTAGGACTCGTTAATTCATCTCTTTTAATGATAGATTGCGTAGGCGGAGATATACTGTTTAACTGAGTTTTATTCTTTGAATTATTTATAATGTGCAAAATACTGTGATGCTTCTTAAAGCAATGTCGACATGTATTTAAACTGTTGCATTTTTTGAGCAAGTGCGTATTAGATAAACAATTAAAACAGTAATGATTAGATTTTACAAAATCTATCCTTTGCTGAACCGATAAATTTAGAAATTTCGAACATTTGGCTAAACTATGATCTTCTTTACAATAACCACAACCCAAAGTAGCAACCAGAACATTATTCTTATTTTGAAACACAGATTTAGGTACCTTATTACTTGTTGATTTGCTATTTTGAAGTGTTCTTGCATAGTTTTTTAGGAATTCAATTAAAGTCGTAAGTTTTGGAATTTCATTAGATTTTAACTGACGTTCCCACCATAATTTTGTAGCAGGGTCTAATTTTTGCAAAATTAAATAAGTCTTTAAAGTGTCACCAAAATTATCAATGGTTTGATTCAATACTTCTAAAGAACGAATTATTTCATTAATATTGTCAACTAAATTTAAAATAGCAAATGCTGATTCATTTTGAATAGTTGGTAAACTTAAAAAACGTTTAATATATGCAAAAATTTGTTCTCTCTTATTTGAATATCTTTCGTCTAACAGATTCCATGCTATTTCAAAATTACAATCCGAAATTTGAATGGTTTGAATAATGCAATATGCTTCACCTTTCAACGAAGCCTTCAAATACTGCAATTTTTGAGCATTAGATAAATTTGTATTATTTCTTACGCAAGCACTGAAAAGATCTTTAAAAGCTATCCATTCTGTAATATTACCACCAAAAGTCGGTAATGTTAACTTGGGTAATTTAATATTGTCAGGAACCTGTTCTGAAATTACACTATTAGAATTATTTTTATTATTTTGATTTTTTAATATTTTTTCACCTTTAAATTTCCACAAATAAATTTTATCTGTGTACTCCTGAACATTATCTATTTCGTTATCTAATTTTTTAGTATCTGTAATTAAACTTTCGATTTCAGAATCAAGCTTCCTTAACTCAGTTTCTTTTTGTTTCAATAATTCGACACATTCCTCTAGTTCTATTAAATTAATTTCATCTGCAGTTAAAATAGTTTCAATTTTCTTTACATAATTAGTAACACTCCTGCGTAAGACCGCTCTTTTTGTTTTAAAAGTTATAAGTTCACTCATAATTGATCAATTCAAAAACAGAAATTGTTCTTAAATCACTTAACACTATTATTAAAATGAAATCGAATTCTATGTTGTATTACAACATTGTTCTTAAAATTTAACAACAAATTAAACGAATTTTTGTTCAAAATCCACTTACCTCACAAAGTGGATAATTTTCACGAACCATATGCATATTTCCGTTGTTAGAATACACTTAGAACAGTCACTATCTTCACTAGCTCTCCGGCTAGACTTTTGACCAACAATATATCTTTGCTGTTTTTACTGAATGACGTATATGCATATATATATATGGTGTGTATATATATATTTGCAGCAATTGCGCAAGTAGTAATAACTTGTATTCGCACTAAATGGATTTAAGATCATACAACATTATATATATATATATATACAGCCCGGATTTAGCATTTTTCCTAGGTGGGGCAAAAACTGCTGCCCTCACCCATCTTCCTTCAAGTGTCTCTAGCAAATTTTCATTTATTTAATAAACATAAGAATAGGTAGAGTTTGAAATAAAATGTAAAATCCATTTTATAATAAAAAATTCTTTATGTGCCCTTTTTTATAAAAGAAATATGAAAAAAAAAAAGAAAAGGTTCAGTTTCTTTACTTGTGGCAAAGCATAAGAGGGCTGGCTATCTGTCTAAGAGGAGAGATGCTTTTTGCTGAAGACTTTCTAAGAGTAATTGGCTCCTATGCAAGTTACGCATGAGCGAATGACAGAAATGTCTATGCAGCCAGCTAATTCTTTAGAGTTCTACCCCTGGACCAAACCACCCAGTGTTCAGACTTTATCGCTCAGCAAATGGTGGTACGACATACATACCAAAAGTTAATAATTAAAAACTCATGCAAACCCCCCTAAAGCAGTTGCCTCTGCAGTGCACTGAAATAATCAAATTTTCATTTTCCCTGAAATAGGAATTTTTTTTAATATTTGCAACAGTAACTGCTCATACTAATAAATGATACTAATAGAAAATGATTCAAGACTAAACACCAAAATAGTTCAGCATAGTACAAAAATGGGAATTACACATTGCTAAATAATAAAAAAATTCATTTAAACAAATATAAGCCAATTACGAATCACTAATGCAATGGATTGAATAATTTTGTACCAATTTCTCTATACTAACCATAACTTTAACTCAGCACTATAAAGATTCATTTCACAATAACGCCTTTATGTAGCCTACTCAAGAACTCTACTATTGTCCTCACACAACCCAATAATATAATAAATATTTACATATCACACAAAAGGCTATTGTTATACTGTAATAATTAAATTTTACATTTTCTCTGAAATATGCAATTTTGCAATATTTGCAGCAATAACTTGCCATACAATAACATACATAATAACAACTAAAGGATAATGATTCAGTACTAAATACTAAAGCAGTTCAGCATAGTACAAAAAATAGAAATGACACATTACAGTCAAAAGTCGTTAATTCGGACACCCATAATACGGAATGATCTATAATCCGGACCTCAAAACTAAAAACTTTCTGCGCATGCGCCGCGTTGACACATGCGCATAGGTGTTTGCGCGTGCGCGTAAGACCTTTTACGACTGCGCATATGAGTGTGCGCAAGTGCAGAATACGTTTTCGCGTGCGCGTTTTATGTATAATGGACGTATAAGCTAAAATTATCTAATTATCTATTTCAGTTAATGTTGATGATTGCGTTTTTCCTTAATTTTCGAATTGGATCCGGCTTATTATTTTTTGCAGACTGTAAGAGCAATTTTATAAAAGTAAGCTTAAACTTTCGATTATATCCAATAGAATTTCCGATATATATTTGTTAATATGTAAAGGATCTAAAGCGAAAGTATGTTTTGAAATCCGAAATCTGTTTATCAATTTCACGCTGCTCGGCGGGGGGAACGCCGCGACGTAATGAATTGGAAGTTGATCTGTCAACACTATCCTTATCTTCAGCGCAGATGTTTTTATTTTATTTGGCTTATAATTTCTTTACCAAATGTAGTATTTCATCTCGATATGCTCCGTCTTTGATATGATTTAAAACAAGTTCCTCGTCGTTATAATTCGCTTCCGATAGCGAAGAAAAGTGACAGAGGTTATTGAAAACGAAAAAATTTCGATTGACAAATTAGTCGGTGTTCTCGACACAGCAATTATAGGACTTGAACAGCGGAACTTTGTAACTGAACAAGAAATTATGTCTGTTTAATAGAATTAAAGAGAAAGTATTATCACATGAAACGAAGCAAAACTTAAAACAACTTACATTGAAAGAAATGTTTAATAAAGTAAACAAATAAATATTAAGCTTTTTCTTTTTGCAAATTTTGATACCCTTTAGATCATAATTGTTCTTTATTTCATAAATTACGGTTTCATATTTTTAATTTTAGAATTTCTGCATGCCATCTTACGAGATTTAAACTGATGATCTATAATCCGGAAAAATCGATAATCCGGAATCGCCGAAGTCCCGACGAGTCCGGATTAACGACTTTTGACTGTACTAATTAATATCTTAAACAGATATATACAAGTACAGATTAAGAATGAAATGGATTCAATAATTAACAAACCAAGTTCTCTAAACTAACAGTGGTTTTAACCTGGCACTTTAAAATTTCATTTTACTATAATATCTTTATATAGGCTATTCAAGAACTGTATTTTTATCCTAACACAGCCCAATAAATATTTGCATATTCATACAAAAGACTATTTTTGTGCTGTAATAATAAAATGTAAATTTCTCTGAAATATGCAGTTTTGCAATATTTGTGACAATAACTAGCCAAAATAATGGAAAATGGTTCAGTACTAAATACTAAAGCAGTTTAGCATTGTACAAAAAATAGTAATGACACATTACTAATTAATATCTTAAACAAATATATACAAGTTACAAATCACTATTGCAATGAATAATTACATTTATTTTTTTCATTAACATACTTTAATAAGTAAATGTGCATACTTTTAAATAACATACTTTAATAAGTAAATACTTTAATAAGAATGTGCAGGAATAATATCTTCCTTGTGAATTTTAATATTTATTTGATTAATTTCTCAAAGAATATTAGCCCAAATTGTCTGGTTCATAATAAATTCAGAATTTTTTACAACATGTAGCAAATGTCCTGCTTCATACTTTGATTCCGCACTAAGAGAAAAGATTTTTAATTTCTTTCGAGGATTTTACTACGCCTGGTAAATTTGTTAGAAGGGCTTTTACAGCTACATATTTTGCTGACCATCTCATCTGGGTTTTAAGTTAATTTTTGTACATTTTTTCATAGTGTCCCATGGAATTCCCTTCCTGACAAAAAAGCAAAATATCTTCTGGATTAATTCCAAATAGGTTAACTGCTTCGAGGCATGATGAGGCAGAATGCACACCAACAGGATTCAAAGAGTGAGCCAAATATGGCACAAATTTGGCCAGCTTATTCATTTCTTTAATCCTGGCTTGTACTCCTTTATAAGTACCAGCTATATTAGATCTGTTATCATAAGACTGACCATGACATTGTCCAATATCCAAACCATCAAGTGTCAGTTTTTCCAGAATCCGTTAAAAAATACATTCTTCTGTCTTTCCGCCAACTTTTATGAAATCAATAAAGGTTTTCTTTATTTCACACACATCAGCACATATTTTTACATATCAAATCACCTGGCTCATTTGTTCTGTATGCGACACATCTGGAGTGCAATCGGACATTATTGCATAATATTTGGCTTCTTTGATAATCATTTAAAATGCTATTGCGAACTGTTTTTGTTCATTATATCCAGAATTTCATTTTGATAAATATGGTAGTCCTTTTTTTAGGTGTTCTAATTGATACATAAAAGTTGAGTTATGTTTGGCTAGCAGAGTTATTAAATTTAAAAAAAAATTGCCTTGACTAGGCTGAGAACATTTTGTGAGCAGGTTGCTAGGGGTTTCATCAGACCAAGAGAAAGAAAGACTTGTTGAAAGATACAATACAGCATGTATAACTATGCGTAGGCTCTCTCTCCATTTTTCTTTCTCTGTGTGAATTAGTCTCTCAGTGTCATGATCGATGCCTTGACGCGATTTCATTTCATGTAGTCGAATTTTCCACTTAATCATGCACTCTCTATGGATTTCAGATGCAGTTAACCTTTATGAAATTTTTTTCCAATTAATGAATCTTGTAGTACACAATGCTGATGTAACAGCAGAGAGGTAAAAGAGATTTTTGTTGTATCAAAATTAGGCAGCATTCCAAATACAATCCAGCGCCACGCTTGAATTTGCCACCCGCAGAAGTTGCTACCCAAGGGCACAGACCCTGGCTTCCCCCCCTTTAGGTCTGGGAATGTATATATTTTTTAACATTCAAATTTGATTTGAGTTTTACATTCACTTTTTATTTGTCAGTTTTCTTGTTAAGAATTTCATACTTCTTGTATTTAAACTTTTTGTAATTTCAGTTTATTTTTACATAGTGTTAAAAAATTATATACGGGAACCACAGTATCACATTTGCTTTCAAGCAATAGCATGAAGAATTTCCTTTTTACTGTACTTTATTATATATATATATATAATATATATATATATATATTATAATTTTAAATGCCTCCAAGTTATTTCATTCGACTACAATTCTACTAACTTTCTCTAAGGAGATAATATACTCAATAATCCAGTAGTAAATAAATTATATATGTATATATACGATTATATGAACAGAAAAAAAATATTTAAAGAAGAATATAAAATCATTTCAAGAATTTTTGCACATTATGCCGCTGAAAATTAATCAATAAATACGTTAAAAAAAATTAGAATCATTTTATCATAAAGACCATGATATATTATTATTATTATTATACATTTCATAATGTTAATTCCTTTTTTTTTTTTTTCTCTTTCCAGAATCATTTGGTCAGAATTATCCTGAGGTGAGTAACTTTCCTTTCAGTCAGAGTAAGCTATTTTTATTACTCAATATACGTTGGCAGGAAAAGTTAAATGAATAACTCTAAGATGCTTTATGTTAACCCTTTGCGGCATGGTGGGTCAATATATGTCCCACCTAATTAATATTTATTTTCTCTGTTAGCAATTTCCGTTAGAAATTTTCTAATCTTTTAAAAATAATCTATTTTAGTTATTATTTTTCTCAGTAGATGTTACTACTATACCAGGGCTTAAGTTTATAAGCAAAAAATATTCAAAATAGGATCACAAGAGTGATATCCATGTATCTCGCATTTTTCAATATTTTAAAAATTTTGGTATACAATTTATGATATGTATGATTGTTTTTAATATTCAAAGGTATTTTATTTTCAAAAATCTTAATTGGATTCAATATTTCATAACATTAATTTTGCAGTTGAAATAAGTGGGTTAAAAATTGTCCCACCACACACTTGAATTTCCGCTCAATAGATGGCAGCACTCAGAATTTTTTTTTTTTTTTTTTTTTTTTTTTAATCTACTTTTTTCGTGATTGCGCGCGCTTTTTACGTCTGTTGTATGCTCTGATGTGCTAAAATGTCTAGATAAAAGTTAACAACTCAGGAAGCTTTGGATCTTTTTGCTGAATTGCCATCCGATGCGACTTCTTCAGATGTGATTGCTTCAGATGTCAGTTCTAATTCAGGTGAAATTGAAATCCAGGAGAGAATAACTGAGGTTGAAGTTATTGCTGAAGAAGAAAGGGAAGTAGTTATAATTCGTTTCGCTTTTTAAAGACAGACCCATCTATGCATGTGGCACTGTAAATATGAATGGGAAGTATCTACCCAAAAATTTAAAAAACAAATTTATGTCAAGAGAATATATAGACTTTTCAGTTAGCGATGATTCAATTTATTGCATAAAATGAAATTATAAAAGATCTGTTTCTATCCTGTCTTGCTTGGAAAAGGCAACTGAAATGAAAGAAATTAATAGAAAAGAACGAAATGGAAAGACAAAAAAAGTACTGTGCCCAAACAGCATTATTTCATACAATAAGAATATGGGATATGTCGACTAATTGATCAACTGAAAGGACTATATGAAATATACCACAAAAGCAAGAAATGGTGGCACATGATTTTTTTTTTTTTTTTTTACTTTTTAGATGCACCATGCATTTATTCTATATACCATGCAGTTATTCAGTAAACTCATTTATTCTATTTAAATTTGTTCGCGAACCCGATCATGATGTAAAAACAATGAAAGATTTTCTTCTCTCAGTTATAGAAAGTCTAATGGCACTTGCAGGCAAGAAAGAGCTGAAAAGAAAATTGAAATCCCCAGTTCAAATAAAAACTAAAAACCTGTTCGTACAACCAGAAAAGAGACTAAAAAATGTAAGTCACACGCCAAAGAGAACGAGCAGAAGAAGATGTGCATATTGAAGCACATCGAAAGAAGAACGACGAACATTTCGGATGTGTGAAACATGGGAAGTGCCTCTATGCTTACAAAAGAATGAAACAACATGTTTTTCAAAGTTTCATGAAAAATGACTTTTTTTGAATTTTAATCATATATAAATGTTTTTGAATCAAGTGCCAATTTTAATATTTTATTTAGTATCATATGTACGAGTATCAAATTTTAATCTTAAAATAATATTCAAGAAATTATTTTCTTTTGTTCCTAAAATTTAAAAATATTAAAAATATATATATGCAAAATGTGCATATGCAAAATTTTACAAGTCATGCATATATGCAATAAGTACAAAATGCATTTTAGTGTGTTTATTATGAATATTTTAGAATGCACGCTTTATTTTGTTTATTCATTCCACATATGATTTTTTTTTCCTGCTATACACCAATATGCTATAAGACATGTGCTAGTTGCATGGTGGGACAAACGGTATCCCACCTTACCCCGTAAAAAATAAAAGTGCAGAATTTTTTTCAAGCTTTAAAGGCACTTAAGTAAGTCCATCTGACTTATTCTAAGGCATTTTTTTTAAGATTAAAATATATTTTAAATATGCGTGTCGCAAAGGGTTAAATGTATTAAGTGATATCCAATAAAAAAATAGTTGGTAGCTCAAAGTCAGCATTATCACATAGTCCATTGGGATTTACTTTCTCTACCCAGAAATATTCGTTTGTTTATGCCATTCCTTCAGTAAAAGGTGAAAGAGGGTGATTCAGTCTAATATCAAAAACTGTACAAGTAGCTGGAGGAAATTTTCTCTTGCAAAAGTTGGAGCATGTCACTGAGAAGAGGTTTGACAGGTTGAGAGAAATAGTGTGTGATTGGGAGAATGAAAGCAGAGCAAATGCTGATGAAGGTCTGCAAAAACCTAAAAGTATCATGTCAAGGATCCTGAAGCAGATAACCAAAATAAAAAAGTAGAGCACAATAGTCTCAGGACCATTATTTAGCAGCAATTGCTAAAAGAAATGAATGAATGATATCAAACCATATTTCAAGATTATGGTATTATATTCATAGCTATAAACATTTTAATAACGACTCGTACTTTATCTTATAAATCAAAATAGTATTTATGTATTAGTACAGCCAGTTAGACAGAATTTGTCATGATTTTTTTGTTGGGTGAAAAATTCAAGTTTAACGTCTGTTATTTTATTATTATTATTATTATTTCCAATGACTAGGCAAAAAGTTACAAAGAACTAAAATCTTACAAACAATAGAACTAAGAAAAAAGAGACCAAAAGAGCCCCACATTGAAACAAGTGGTCCCTGTCCATTTCTTCTCCAGGATCACAAAGTGTAGAACTTCTGTTATGTAAGAAAGTGTGTCATCCACGTTATGTGAAAATTGAAAATCATATAGTTTCTATTAATTTTGGAAGAACACACTTCAAAAAAAATTTCTTGTTTTTAAGACAGAAAGGGGAAGTAACTAAATAAAAAAATAAAAATTTTATGTAACGTATATGCATTAAAATTCAAGCTACCATTTATTTTTTTATTTGTTAATTTTTTGTTAACCATATTTTGAGGTTATATGTGTTCTTGTGGCTTTTCAGGAGTTTGATGGTGCTTTAGATTGCATTAGTCTTGCAGTTACTTGTGCCTTCAATAAACATGGAACACTTTTAGCTGTCGGTTGCAATGATGGGCGTATTGTTTTATGGGATTTCCTGACAAGAGGCATTGCAAAAATTATTTGTGCTCATATTCATCCTGTATGTTCCCTGAGGTAAATTTTTTTGGTACTTTTTCCACTGTATATATCTGTATATTTTGCATTTGAAATATTTTTAGCCTTTCTGTTTCATTTTTTTTTTTTTTTTTTTTTTTTTTTCATTACATTATGTTTTGCTTTGCTACTATAATATTAATCATCCATACAGTAGTCCAAATTGATAGTTCTCAAAACTATTGATGTTCCCCAAGCATAAAATCATTAATTTATCTTTTAATTTGAGCAATACATTGCTTATCAGTGTTATGAACCTGTTGGTTCAAAATAAGATGTGTTTCTCAAATTTTGTATCGTGATGTATGACTTTCCCTTAATATAATTGATTTAATTAATGTAAAAAAAATTATATTACATTAAAATGTATGTAGGATTCATAGAATTACTAAACTAAATATCATACTTGCTAAAAGAAAACAGTTATATTTAAAAAAAAAAAAAAAAGATCATAAACAATAGAATTTGAAAAAACTGTTTTAAAACATAGTTTCTGCCATATGTACATATTTTTTTTATCTTAAATGTAACTGTAATTACTTAAGTTAATTAATCATATATTCACAAAGAGCCACTGTCTGAAGTTTTATTTTATAAAATCACTTTTGTCTAAAACTCGTTATATACGTATATATGTCTAAAACTCATTATATATGTATGTATATACGTATATAAGTAACTGCATTTTATATAACATTTCTTTTTCTGTTTTAACAATTGAATTCCACTATTAGTAAATTTTCTAATGCTCATGCAAATCTTCTTTAAATTAATGAAAAATTATCATCAAGATTAAACCTCTGGCTAAATTCTTATATAAGTTGCCTTAAAAGTGGTCATGCATGTTTAGGAAAGCAGCATGAAGCCATTAAAATGCATAGAAGTATTTCATAAAATCAGCTGCATACTGACTCAATTTCTTTCTTAATAAATAATAGTTTTCTTATTTTTTTTAACAAGTGGTTTGCTCTTCATCAATCATTTAAAACTAAGAACTCACTAAATTTTTTAAATTAGGTAAAACAGCAACTTTATACTAATACCAGTACCACTTTTGGCATCAGTTGACACAGAATCAGAGCAGTCAGATCATCTTATGAGATGTGCCAAAGGCCCATTGTCAAAAGATGATAATGCACACTATGCCACCTAGAAGGTGAAAATTACTTTTATAGTTAATGAAAAATAAATGCAAATTTCTTGTGCACCAAAAAATAAAAAGTCACAATAGATTAAAAAAAATTATGTATTCACACCATCATTAAAGGTTAGAAAAGTAAGGCCAGAACCCACAGTACAAGTGTCTAGTATCAACCTCCACACTATGGTGTCTTGTATGGAAAGTTGTTTTTTACACTTCACCTTCAGGAAACTGAATAAGCATCTGCATTATTCTGAAAGTAGCGATAATTTTTTCTGTAAATATTTTTTTAAATACCAGCTCTATTACAACACTGCCCTTGGGGATACTTGAATTCATAATCTTTAACTCTAAAAGCCAACGTTTTATCCATTAGGCAACAGGAGCAATCTTAAATTGATGGAGATTTTAAATAAAATTCAAAATCCCAGATTTTGAAATCCACCACTATTTTCTTGTAACTATCTATTGCTTTAGATTATTGTGTAAAAATTATCAACCATATATCATCTTTGGCTAATAGTTAAGTTTTAGTACTCCTAATAAACTTGAGAATTTTGCTTTACATAATTTGTTAAGATATGATAACACGCCAAACAAATATTAATTTAGAAGTCAAACAACAAAAATCAGCGTTATATTTTCAAATTTTCACAGGACTAGTTTCGATGGTTTTACCGAACCATCATCCTCAGCTGCAAAAGCGCAAATGAACAAGATAGGACATAATGATTAGATAAGATAAGTAGCTTCTCTCCTGTCCAGGCTTTCAAATCTTATCTAATCATTATAGATCTCGTTCATTTGCGCTTTTGCAGCTGAGGATGATGGTTCGATAAAACCATCGAAACTAGCCCTGTGAAAATTTGAAAATATAACGCTGATTTTTGTTGTTTGACTTCTAAATTAATATTCTGTTAACTTATTCATTTTTAATTATAATTTGAAATTTTTATTAAGATTAGTCCATTTAACTTTATATTTTCCTCAAGAGAAAAATTTTTGAAAGTATATTCATTTAAAAGCTGTGGTGTAAACTGGATATTTGAAGTGAGATATATGAAACTGACATGGCTAGTGGCGAAAAGTTGAAGTTGAGCAGCTCATGTGATTTTCGGTCATCCAGAAAATACTGATTCTGAGATTGCTTCTAATTGGTTACAACTTTTTGCCCAAATGTAGGATTGGCCTTTATTTATAACATTATGCACAATGCCAAATGATAAATGGCAGCATCTATTACTATGATATCTCAACTTGCTTTTCTTAAAATATTGTCTGCATATGACAGAATTTTCTGTACAGTTTATTGTTTGCTTTTGTACAGTAAATATCTGCTCTCATAAATTTGAAAGCCTGGCAAGTAATAGCAATAAAATTTTGCTATGAAGTGAGAAATACACAATGGAGACATTTGAAATGTTGTGTAAGGCACATGGAGATTATACATTAACATGACAAAGAGTTTATCATTGGTAGAGATGATTTTGTAGTTGCTGTGAAGATGTCAATAATGAATTCTTCACAATCTTTAATAATTCTTTCCTTTCCTCTGTGACGCAGTAAATTTAAAATTATCTTATTTAGTAATGAATAGTGATCTGCTTCTGAAACTGAATTAAAGCTATGAAATAAAGATATGTAATTAAAAGCTAAATCATATTGTCTCGTCATTTGGATTCGCCTTACCACTCTGCAAAAGACATGCCTGAACTTTGATGCCAAGCTTTCCCCACAACTGCTAAAATATCACACACACACATATATATATATATATATAAGTATGACTAGAGGTGAAACTTGGTGCTTTGCTTATGGTTCTAAGAGCAAACAGCGGTCATATACTTGCATTGGAAAAATTCTGTTATGGCCACAAAAAACTTCAGTTTCAGAAATCTGAAGACAGTGCTGGAATCTGAAGTAAAGACAGACTTTTTTGACTGGGGGAAGGGGGTAATTCATGAAAAATTGGTTCTTGGGGTACAGACAAAGAACTCCTTATTTTCTAAAGAAGTTATAGGCAGATTTCTGAAAAGAATTTGCCACATTGGGCATAAAAGCTCAATCAGGAAACTGGTTTCTGCATGACAGTGTGCCATTCTCATCAAGTAGTTTCGAGGAAAGAAATTGTCACAAATTTTA
The DNA here is from genome assembly GCF_044657685.1 of Stegodyphus dumicola. Classification (NCBI taxonomy): domain Eukaryota; kingdom Metazoa; phylum Arthropoda; class Arachnida; order Araneae; family Eresidae; genus Stegodyphus; species Stegodyphus dumicola. The sequence continues at coordinate 159,674,321 of NC_140770.1, forward strand.
ACCACCACTCATCTTTATTCATCAGGTTTGTAGATTACTTTCTCTTCCCTAAACTGAAGTGTTTCCTCAAAAGTCGTTATTTTAATAGTATTAAGCTGATTCAGAAATTCATAACCAGAGACTTAAATAGTGTTCTAAATTATGAGTTTTGCAAAGGAATCAAATAGCTGTATGAACATGCCAAGCGTGTGTAGACTTAAGGTCTGTTTAAAGGTAAGTCAGATATTTATATATTTATACAAACATCTTGGCACAATCTGACAACTTTTTACATATGAAAAGGTAAAAATTATTTATTTGATGCTAGGTAATTTTCAGGACTTTTTTAAAAAACATACCAAAACTATCAGTATTTATCATAAGTTGGCAAACATTATCAATATATGAAAAAAAAACACATTTTAAAAATTTTTAATTCAAATTTCAATTATTAAATAAGGATTATATGATACATTAAAAAATAAAGCATTTTGTAAAGCTATTTTTGTAAAATCCTTTTATAATTTTTAGCTCTGTTTTTCTCGCCATGTATGCAACAATCTGTTTTTACTTAAAAATATCAGATAATTTTGCAAACTGATCATTTCGCACAAATTATCTATTAAGTAGATTTCATTGTTGTTTCTTTTAATGATTTTATGGCAAAATGTTGTTTGCTTGCCGAAATAAGAATAGAAATTTTTGAAAATGTGACGGTTTCTATTAAGAGAGTTATGAAAATATCTCTGTGCCGAAGTAAGAAAGTTGAAAAATTTTGTTTTCATATAAACTTAGTCATAAAACATAAAAGCTTTGTGTTTAATGTATGCTATGTTTCTTAATTAATATGTTTATAAGTACTTAAAGTAGTAGTAGTTTAATTCAAAAATATATATGATGGGATATATTAGGTATATGAACTGCAAGATAATCATTTGATTTTGTAAATAGCACATTCATTCCCTTATATTCATTCATGTTATTAAAAATTGTTTCTATGGAATATCCATTTGAAAAATAATCTCTACTATTTAATATTCAGTTTCATATAAATAAAGTTTTTATGTTGGAATCAATATTTGGAGTTCTTATAAATAGAAAAAGTGCTCATAGTATCAATATGTATAATGTTACTTGAATATCATTGCACTTATGTAATATGCATTTTCTGTAAAGCACTTTGGGATTTTTTTTTTTATTATTAGTTGGAGCAGAAGTGGTCACAAATTATTAAGTGCCTCTACTGATAACAGTGTATCAATTTGGGATGTTCTGAGTGCTGAGTGTGAATCTCGGTATCGGTTTCAATCTCCCATTCTGAAAGTGCAGTTTCACCCACGAAATGAGTAAGAAAGAAATACCATATTCTTATTATTTTAACCCTCTGAGCAGTATGACTGACTGTATCCGGTTATGAGATTTTTTGTCAGTTGTTATATATTAGCTTATAATTTAAGATATTTTGCTTCCTTACTTTCATTAATAATATAAATGTCATCTTGATGGATGCAAGTTTATGAAAATAGAGACTGAAGTAGGTAAATATGCGTATTTAGCTAATAAAGACTCTTTAAATATAGGTCTTCATAGGTCCAAAAACCTGGGCCGCTCAGAGGATTAAGAAATATAATGCGTTCAATTTGCAATATCTAGTTTTGGGGTTGCTTCATTTATTTAAATTCCTCTTTATATATAGAAATGCAGAAAGCTAACTGACACATTTTAAATAATCATAGGTAATAAATAGATTCAAAGAAAAAATAGCAAAACCAAGTATACTGTGCGCAAAAAAAAAAAAAAAAAGTGACAGTTCTATATCTCCCGTTCTACTGGTCCAATTGACCAAATTCACGTTTTCCATGTCTCGAAAACGCGACTTAGGATATGAGGTCTTCGTAGGTCCAAAAACCTGGGCCGCTCAGAGGGTTAAGAAATATAATGCATTCAATTTGCAATATCTAGTTTTGGGGTTGCTTCATTTATTTAAATTCCTCTTTATATATAGAAATGCACAAAGCTAACTGACACATTTTAAATAATCATAGGTAATAAATAGATTCAAAGAAAAAATAGCAAAACCAGGTATACTGTAAAAAAAAAAAAAAAAAAAAAAAAAAAAAGGGCGACAGTTCTATATCTCCCGTTCTACTGGACCAATTGACCAAATTCAACTTATGTTTTTCATGTCTCGAAAACGCGACTTAGGATATGTATTAGATTTATATATAGCACTGTTCTAATATAGGTATTTTGACACAAAAGCAGACTTTTTATGAAATGACATGCCAATTTTTTTCCCATATTTTGATTCTAAAACTCAAATTATCCCAAACTGCCAAGTTCTGTAAAAATCGCTTGAGTAGTTTTTAAAAAATTAGCTCTCAAAATTTTAGCTCCTCATTGTTAATTCGAAATTTAGGTTCATTCCAAATAAAATTCGCCCATTTTTTATGATTTATTTTTAAAATTTGTATTTTTAAATAGTTTTTATAGATTTTTCGAAAACACTTTTATCTATTTTTTTATTGAAAATTTCATAAGATATATGTGAATTTAAATTTTGGCGTGTTTTGAAATTTGACGTATTTGTTATAAACGATAATAACGAAAATGTGGTTTACTCTTTTGTTAAAATTATTTGAAAGAATGAACAATGACCTTTTGTCCGCTCGTGTGCAATTTAAAGAAGGAAAGGAAAATATGTTGCTATAAATTAAGAAGTTTGCCATGTGAATTATTCTTGACACAAACTGAAGAAAAAAATGCGGCAACACAAATTTTTGAATTTTTTCATAAATTTTGCACCAAATTTTACAAATTAAAGGCACAATTTGAGTCGTAGAATCGAAATATGGGGGGAAAATGGCATATCATTTCAGAAAAAGTCCGTTTTTGTGTCAAAATACCAATATTAAAACAATGCTATATATAAATCTAATATATATATCCTAAATCACACTTTTGAGACATGAAAAACACAATTTGAATTTCATCAGTCGGCCCTGTAGAACGGGAAATATAGAACTCTCCAATTTTTTTTGTGCAGTGTACGTTTTAATGCAACCACCTTGGTGCAGTGTGGCAATTTTTTAAAGATGAAAAGTTAAAAATAAATTAGTGGGTGCATGTTTCCGGTTTTGCGCCTTTAAAAAAAAATCTTCCAAACTATTGATATTTGTCTTAAGCCCACAAGCATAATCAACTTTTTCAAACGAAACATACTTTATGAATTTAAAATACAAATTTTAATTATTGAATAAGGATTATATGCCACATTAAAGAAAATAAAACACATTTTTCACAAAATTAGATGCAGCTGTTTTTTTCAGCAGCAATCATGTATATAGTAATCTCTTTTTGCTTTAAAATATCAGAGAATTGCAGGAGCTAGGCATTGCACACTGGTTATCTACCAAATACATCTCTTCATCGTCCCCTTTAGCAATTTTTCGTTAAAATATTGTTTTCCTGCCAAAACTTTTACACTGTTTTTCCAAGTGCAAAGTTTTTTAAAATATTGCTTCATATTCCTGAAGCAATATTTTAAAAATTGAGCAAAAAAATATGATTTATCTATAGAAATCATTGGAATTTGAAATAAGTGAAAGAAATGCAGATGAAAATGGCAATGTTGCTTGACTAAAAGACTGTTATGAGCATGGTTGCTAGAAGGATGTTTATGCACATTGTTGCTAGAGTTTGACACATTCTAAAAATTTGGCGTTTTCTACTAAGGTGATTGCATTAATGTGTAAGATCCCCAAACCCTCTATAAATATGTCCATGTATGCTATTTAGTATACTATTGCAAACTTTTTTTTTTAATTACACCTAGCACATAATCTCCATTTAAATCCATCCATTACTGCAAATATGCACAGAAGTTATCATGCATGCACTTCCATAAGTATTCAGTTAAGACTATCTAATTATTGCTGAGGACATTGACATCTTAGCTCTGGGCTTTAGATTTTAGAGCATTCAAAAATCATTCTGCATCTTCTTATAACCATATTTTTTTCTCTTGGGAAAATGAAATACCTTGAATACCTTAAAAAATATCTTGTTTTGAGCTTTCAAACTTTTCTAATACTCCATTGCAAAATGACTTTTTGAAATGAATGCCCATTATGATAAGTTATAGCATTGGCACAATATTCAAATATAAAATGTGCCAATCGGCTGTGCACTACTCTGTGTATGATTAGTATTATAATGCATATAAAAATTTTAAGTATTGTGATGGCTTTTTCATTCACATAACTTTTTTCTTTTCTCGACAACAGAAAAACTGAAAAATAATTAACTTCAAATTTAAATAAAATTCAATCCTGGAATTTCATATTGGTCTTCTCTTCTAAGTTTTAAAATCTGTGACTCCTTTAGGGGGAATATAAAAATTCTCTGATAAATATTAAATTCCGATTTTGTATATTCTTAATTTTTAAAGTGTCTTGAAAATTAAAGTATCTTAATATTTTAGTTTTGAAGAGAAACTGTCTTTAAAATTCAGCTGATTGGTGATCATGATTGACAACTATCTGGATAAATAGTTATTGAATTTTAATCAGCATCAGCAAGTAAAACTTTATTTGCCTGTATTTCATATATGAAAACTTTAAATTCTTGAGTTAAAATCTTGTTTTTAATTCCCAAGTTAAAATCTTGTATAAATTTGCGACCAGTGTCAGAATTGCTTTTGTCATCCTTTTAAGTAAATTCTTGGTAAAATGATTAATTTTAAAATAGTTAATTTTAAATTTGTATCATTTCTGGTCTTTAATTTAAATTATTATTCTCAATTAAATGAGGACATGGTATTAAAATATTATTAACTATTAGTATTTTAATAATTTTAGTTTTGTTTCTATGATCAAATTGTTATAGCTTAAAGATTTAAAATTTAAAATAACTAATTGCTGACACCTAACATGGTTTTTCCAAATATCAGTGTAATTTTCATAAAAGAAATAGCTTTTTTAATATGCTGATTTAAAAATCTGTAATTTTTATAGTACAGTTACTTTTCTGCTAGCAAAGGAAATCCAAAAATGATTTTCATTTTTATAAAGAAAGCTGGAATGCAGAAGTATAAAAATGTGACAGTTTGTAACATAACATAAAATTAAAAGCAGTTTTTTTAATTATTATTATTATTTTAAATTTTGGTATTCTTAAAAGAGTTGTACTACTGTACAACTCTTTTAATATGCCTGATGTATCTTTCAGTAACTTTTTCTTGGTATGCTTGTCTTTATATTCAAGCATTCTTTTTTTATTCAGACCTTTTCCATTAGGCAGAGAATAACAAGTAAAAGCTTTTAAATTTGGTGAAGCATAAATTGGAATATTAGACACTGTAAACTGATGAATATGAATAAAAATACAGAACAGAAGTCTTCCTCCTGTCTGTTCTAGACTTGTGTCTCCAATTATCAGATTTCCAATGGACTTGCTCTCGTTTTAGTTTTGCAAGCTGGAACTTTATTGCACATGTGCTATTTCTATTTATGTGGTGTTTTTAGCATAGTGTTAATTCATTTTTTGTCATTTTAGGTTTTAAGAGATTTTTTATTAATGTGGAAATGTTGAAAGCTATACCATATAAATTAATGATAATTGTCATATTTGTTAGCTATCCCTTTCACATTTTCTTGGTGATACTTTTTTTTAACAAGATAGAAGACATCAAAAGTAAACAAAGACAGCTCAGAAAAGTCAAATTTACTTAAGAACTGAATGCTTTATAAATGATAAAAATTAAAAGTGTCTATAAAATTTTCTTTTTTACTACTGCATTAGCTTTATCTGCAAAAATGAAATTCTAAAAATTATTTCTTAAAACAACTATTTTAGTGAAAAATACAATCCTATTTACACCAGAGCTGTTGGAAGAACTTTCTCTTTTCAAATGTTTATGCAATAGGAACTCTGCTAAACAGGTATCCAAATGCTTTTTTGTAGTATTTTTTTTTTTTTTTTTTTTTTTTTTTTTTTTTTTTTTTTTGTCTTTTGGCATAGGTCCTCCCATAATCTTTCAGTGTTCTGAGCATGCATCTTTGAATCTGGATCAATGAAATTATATTTGTGACTTTTTCAATTTGATGAGCATAAAATATCCTTTCCAAGAACCTGTGAATATTCTAGGCCATGTTGTTTGATTAAAGTTTTTGCTATTGTGTTTTCAGTCAAGTGGGAATAAGATACAGATAAATTTAATCAAAATGTCACTTGCAATATTTTGTCACCAAAATTCTTAAAATGTCCAAAAAAAATGTAAAAAAAAACTATTGTCATGAAGAGCTCAGGATGGGTGAAAAGTAAAGCAGGGTAAATCTGCACATATTGTGAAAATTGTAAAATATATGCTCTTAATTACTGATTTTCATTCATTAGTTTTCTACTCCAGTCTTTCACAGTTTTAAGAATGCTCTATGTTGTAAATGAAGTTTAATACCTTTTTTTCATGTGCCTTTTTAACATATATGTATATATATATATATATATATATATATATTAATATGCCCAATGTATCTTTCAGTAAACTTTTCTTGGTTTGCCCTATGAAACATGCTGCAATATTGGTACCTGTGGATGGTACACACTCTGTTGTACCTCTTGATGATGAAGTAAGCTTTCTACTCTAGCTGCTTGTTTTAAATATAATATTTTTTTTTAATGTTTGATTTTATTGATAGGTTTTCATGGATTCATATAAAATGATTTAATGTCCTTTTTCCCACAAAATAAATGATGGTATATTGGAATGGGTTCATGAATCATGTGTTTAAATAATCATTCTGGATAAGCTGGAGAAAATTCATAGGTGATTGTAATTAAAAATAATAATATGCAACAAAATAAATAGCTGTAAAAAGGAGAATACAAGAATAAGCAAATCCTTCTTAAAAAAGTGTCATAGATTGCCAATATTACTCATAGAATAAGCTATAAAAGGCATTTCAGTTAACTCTCTTTGAATCCTATTTTCTGTGAAGTTATTCAGAACTGAGTAACGGAATAACTGAGTACTGGTTTTCCAGAACTGTATTTATATTGTGTTACACAGGCTTCTGGAAACATTGGAAGAAATCATTGTTAGAGCTTTGAAAATGCAATTTCCCAAACTTTCCCGAAATAAGTTGGCAAAAAATCACCAAATGCCACCAAGTTGATGACAATAATTACTGCTAAAGTTCGTCAGGAGGGTTTCTGCCTGTATCTTAGGTTCTGTTTCAGATATATTTACTATTTAAGCATTTTTGATATGGAATCTCAAAATTACATTTCTACACAAGAAATAAGCACTTTATAAAATACATAGCCAAAAATTCACTTACACAAAAATACAGTCTTAAAATTATTGCACTAAATGCAGAAATTAAGCAAAAAAAAAATGAATAAAAATTAGCACACTGAAATGGTCTCCAATATTTACAGAAATTTATTTAAATATATTTATGTTTTCAGAAATGAAATATCAGTTAAAAAATATGTCATTTTCTGTTAACTGGGTGCTATTTAGCACCAAACATAAATGTTGATGCTAAATCTGACCAGATATCAAATACTCTAACAATACATAAAACTTCATGGAAAAAAATTGTAATAAAAGTAATGTATCATATTAACATACATAATGTTTAATGAACAAGGTGACGAATTTGTGCAGTTCCCTGATTTTTTTTTAAAGCAAAAACAGATTGTTGTGTACATAGAGAGTATAATAGTTCTTTCCATGTACACATAAATATGTCTTTGCTTAAAAAAGGGTCAGAGAATTGCACAAATTCAGCATCCCACACAACCTTTGCATCATGCTTATTAAACTTTGCAAAATTGCTCATTGTAGTTAGTATAGTGTAATACAAACAGGCTATTGTATTTTTTAGCTTGTAGTAGAAAGGTATCATCAGAAGAATGGAAAATTTCTCATAAGTGCTTAAGGTTTTTGAATTAATTCAGTTGTTTAATGCTTTAGATTGCAAAAATTTTGTACAGAAAATATTCATTTTTTTATCATTTGTAAAATTTGAATAGTCGTCTTTCTTAAGCACCATTTAACAAATGCCTTATAAGTTCATTGTTAAGTTTCATCTCATGATGGTTTTCACAGAGCTTGGTGTGGTATAGAATATCAACTTGAACAGAACAATGAAATTTTTGTGCAATAGCAAAATGAAAATTGTTAATATGTTTACAAATGATATATATATATTTTTTTAAAAAGCAAATGAAATATCACTATAATAAAGAACTGAGTATGAGAAGCTAACATATGAAAGACAAGATGAACCCATTGTGAAAGAGTGAGATCTCATATTCAAGGCCATTTAGGTGATCAGTGCAGGCAATATATATTGTAACATCTTAAGCTATTTTATCGACCACCACGAAATTCTGAGAAAAAGAATGGCCACCTCGAAAGTTCCCATGGATAGAGTATTTCTTAACGAATTCTCGGAAGATGAAGTGACCAGCAGTCACAAAACAATCTCAAGTTTTTGTTCCTCATATAGTTGTTTGAAGGGAGACATTGTTCCTTCCCCTTTCATCGGTTTGTAGATGCAGTGTCTCAGACCACCTGGTTTGAGTTCCCAGATGGAACCAGAAAGTTCTCATGGACTATTTCCCAGGCTGTCTTCCATCATATCCAGTTTTTAATCAAAGTGCTCTCGCCGATCAAGAGGCGCTTCTAAAAATTACGGACAAATGAGGATCCTGAATTTTTTTCCGACACACCCAGGACAACTTGAATGAAATCATGGAATGCAGTTCCAGGGAAGAAAGCGAGTGAGAGTGAGTTATAACAGAGTATATAGAGAGAAACCTTCTCTCGTGGTTTCTAGCTCTACCAGGAGAAAATTTTGTATCGCTCTGGATAGAGCGATATTAGCATCTCTGCCAAGAGATTACAGCAAGGTAGCCGGGTTTGCCTCTACCTTACGGAGGAGCACCCTGCTCGGTATCAGTTCAGTACGACAAGCACCAGCTTAGAGAATTGATAATTCTAAGCAGCCTCATCTTGAACTATTTCTAAACAAGAACTTTCATCTTGGCGCAGTTCTAAGCATAAACTTTATTCACATCGTCTGGATGTGGTTATAGTTCTTTTTCCCCTCGTCCTACTGTGAGAACAATATTTTATAAGTTTAATTATTTTTATTTGTTTTGCATATAGCCTAGAAAGAACCCAAATAAATTTATTTACGCTACCTCTTGCCTTTTGAATTCGTCACAATATATAATAATTACTTTAAAGATTCATGAGTACCTTTTTTTCTTTTTAGTCACATGCCTTTTACCACCCAGAGGTGAAGTGGCTAGTGCATCGCGCAGCTGCACTGCAGGTGCAGGATTCGATCCCCAAGCTGGGTAAGGTTAAATCAGCCTTTCATCCCTTGAATAGGTCAATAAAATGAGTACTAAGTTCGCTTTGGGACTAAGCACCGGGGGTCCTGTGACAAGCTGACCACTTGCCCAGGGCATATGCTAATGCACTCCAAGGCACAAAGGTCAAGAAAGCAGAAAAAGGGTACTGAAGACCATAGCCCAATAGGGCTGTTGCGCCTCTGAGTTTAGCTTTCCCCCCCCCCCCCACATGCCTTTTGCTATATTGTTATCTTTGAATCATAAAAACACTTGAATTGTATTATTCGAATTAAGGTATTTTCTCCCTCCTTCCAGCATGCCTTCGTGATGTAATGGTTAGCACACTCGGCGCGTATTCGAGAATTTCAGGTTAGAGTCCCACCGAGGGCATTGCTCATTTTTCGCATCTCCTGCTTTCAAAATAACCTAACGACTCTACAAACTAAGCACATGAGTAAATGTAGCATAGCACATGAGAATCTTTAAGATATTTTCTCCATAACGACAGTGTAAGAACTTTCCAATTCCATGTTATCAAAATTAGGAAGGAGTTTGGTAGGACTTTGTTGTAAACTTTATCTCAGTTTTCATGAAGAGTACCCCAGGAAATAGAATCTTGGGATCTTGTATATATCATTTTCTGAGAGTATTTGGATCACAAATAATATTTAGATCAATGGATTTTAAATGTATCCAATTCACAACGGTACTGTAGTCAGAAATGTTAGTGTTATGCAAAATTCAAACCTGAATTCAGCAACATGGCAGTCACCTTTCGCAGATCACATATTCTAGAGTATGTGATCTGCGATCTTCAGAGTATGGTTTTATACTAAGAAGAAATTTTAAGAAATATATATTTGTATGTTGAAAAAATAAGGTAATTTAAAAATGGCAACTTGCCACTTTGTTTAGCAAAAGAAGAATTAAATGTATCCCATTTAAAAAAGTACCTCTAAAATTTCCTGATGCTTCTCCTATGAACTCTTATGTGTTCGGGAAGAGAGGGATGCCCGAAACACGATTTCACACTTTTCACAATACTATCTCCTCCCAAAAAAAAGTTTTTTTTTTTTTTTTTTTTTTTTTTTTTTTTTTTTTTATGAGCATTAGGAAAACGACATTCAAGAACTCTGAACAGACTTTGGAAAATGGCCCAAGAGGAGTGAGAAAAAGTTGACATGGCAGTGTTTAGTTTCATGAAAAATTTGAACTAGATTTAAAGCTAAAAATCAAGAAAGAAATAGCCACAAGAAAAGCTGCTTTTGTTCCTAAAAATGAACTATCAGAATTGTTTCCATAAAGTGTGTACTGTGTTACAGTATACTTTTAACAACATTTGGATAACAGTTGGAATATTTTGAGAAATTATCTACCCTTAGTTCTTGTAGTTTCTTCATTATATATTAGCTTCACTCTCTGAAAATTTTTACCCTTTTAGTGTAAATTTAAGTTATGAATAAAGAAGGAAACCTGCCAAGCCAAGATTGAGAAAATATGTAGAATAGTACCTTCTAATTAATAAGGAGCATTGAAATTATGAATTTGAAACAGACATTCATACTGACTCTGTGGTCCATTGTGCACTGCATCAACAACATGTATTAAAACCTGCCATATGAAAGAATGCTAACCAAGAAATGTTAAGACAGTGTATTGGCTATGATGCAGAAGAACGCCTTCCGTATGCAACGTCAAGTAAGACTGTTGTTGTTATTAAATGGAGTGTTAAATTCCTCCTAATTTCCGGTCACACCTTATATTTTTAGACTTGTCATTTCTAGTTGCAGTTAGATTTTTTATCAACTTTTACATGTTTTACCAAGTGGCATCCCATTTACCAGAAATTATCAAAATGTCTATAATTGAAAGTTCATAGAATTTTTAAGCAGACTTTCATTAACTTATTTTTCTTTTACAGTCAGATTTAAATATTGTGGCATCTTTTGATCGAAAAGGTAATCACGTCTACACAGGCAATGCTAAAGGAAAGGTAAAATTCAATTAAAAATATACTGATAACATTGTGAACATGTATCACAAATTTTCTAAAAGTAGTTTTATTTTCTAATTTCAGATTTTAGCATTATCTGTACCTGATTTAAAACTTAAAGCTTCTTTCAGAGTAACAACTGGAACATCAAATACAACCTCTATCAAATCTATAGAATTTGCTAGGCGAGGAAAGTGAGTTTCAGTTTATTTATTTACTTTAATTTTGTTTTCAGTGTGTATTAATATAGAAAAACTAATTTTTACTGATAATTGCATTGCAGACTTTCTTTATTTTTCAATTTTTTTTTTAACTTTAAAAATTGAAATTAACACTTATTTCATGAACAAATGCCCTATTTATAGAAGCATTCATTCTGTAGCTGAAGCACATGATGTATGACTTTAAAAACATCTTTTATTAATTATCCTGCTAACATAAATAAAAATTATCTGCATAATACATAATATAATAGTACTTTAAATAATATTTATGAATACTGTAGAGGACATTTATATAAATTTTTAGTTCTGTGTTGTTTTTAAATAGCTTATATTTTTTATACAGATAAGCAGCATGCTGCTATAAACTGAAAGATTAAAAATAATAATGATTTAAAGTTGCAATTTATTAAGAAGCATACATGTTGGTTTTAAATTTTTCAATAAATTATTGTGCTAAATAAAAAGCAAAAGCAAATCTACAGTCGATAGTTTTGATACAATTTTGAGATAAATTAAAATTTTATAACCAGGAATGTGACAACAGTTCGTGAAAGTGGAGTTTTAATGCTGTGAAAACATAATGTGACTTGCCTCACAGAAAAATAGGGGAAAATTAAAATATAGATGGTTCTAATATCAAAAAGGAATTTCTTGTTTAATTTAGTTAACTTCAGTGTGAAATTCAGTATTTTTCTGACAAAGAATGTAAATACTATTTTTATATCCTTTTTGAAATACATGTTAGCAAAATAAATTGTAAACAAATTCCAGCCTATTTCCATTAAAAAAAAAATTGGATCTCTAATTGTTGTTGCTGCACAGGATATAAAATAGCATTGTCAAAGTAGGTAGCATTCAAAATGTGTGATCTTTACTGCAGTTTGATGGTGAGTTTGTGATTAAAACATACCTAACAAATGTATTTGACTTTAATTTCCTCTTATTAAATATCTTTTCATATATGAATTAAATATTTTTCAAAATATGTGCAGTTTTTAATCTCTGTGTATCTTATGGCATAGTCGAGCCTTATTGGATCAATGTTTTTTAAAAGTATTTTTTTAAAATTAGTGTGAAGGTTTTTGTTTTTTCACATATATCTTTGTATCCGAATTCTATTAGGTAGTCTGTTGTGTATCATTAAAAATGAGAAAAAAAAAACTTGATTCACAATTTCATGTGAAATTAAAATTTTATGAAACATATTCCCAGCAGCAACATATTCCCTAGAACTAATAGATGTAGTGTGTAGCTTCCTATATTTTGGATACTAGTCATGAAGTTGCAGTAACATTCATCATTTTTGTAAAAATAATTTGTTTTTATGAAAAAATGGCTTTTTAAACAGAAAATGTATTGTTTTATAGGGCAAAATTAAAATTATTAGCTATTACAGAACAGACTATTTAACTATTAGAAAATTATTAACAATTTAAACTAAAGAAACTAAAGAAAGTTATTAACTATTTAACTATTAGAAAAATAAAGTGGAATAATTTTGAATGTACTATAACTATTTTTATGATTACTAACTACAGTACAGTACCTATATCAACAGGGTTGCCACACTACCTGGAAAACCGGGAAAGGTCAGGAAACTTGAAAACTGACCAAAAAAATCAGGAAATTTAAATATTTTAATCAAAAATCTGAAAAAGTCAGGGAATTTCATACTGCGATCCCCAAAAAAGTGTTTTTTGCGCCAACATCGGAATCGATCAGTTTCGTGATGGATCATGTATTGCATGAGCGTCATTCAGACAGCTGCTGTAAAGCCAGTTTTCACAGTCCCAATCAGATTATCTTTACGAAAGGCAAAGCAAGTTTCCAGTAACCTCGAGAATCCAGAGATTCGCATGTGCAGTGCATATTGAACGAAAGTAAATTCTGCCCATTCTGATATAAAACAAAATTGTTTAAAGCTTTTCTTCTTTCTTAAATGCCTTATTTGTCATTTTGAAGTAAAATTAAAAAAAAAAAAAAAACAGTCATCTAGGCTAACCATTTAATATATGTATATTAGCCAAAAATACTGTCAATTTTTGTAATTCAGTTTTCCATCCCTAAGTAATTTATTTTAATGTTATTCATATTGTATAATGTGTCTTCTTCCTTCTAAATTTATTTATTATTAGTTAATAATACTTTCAAATTTCAGGCAATTTTCTTTGGCATACTTGTGAAACTAATTCTAACAGTAATATGACATACCATCGTGAAATTTAGTGCATATATATTTTACTTATGTATGCTACTAAATAAATGTAAAATACTTGAATTTATTTAAAAATATCATTAAATAAATTTCTTTCTTCCTTTAGCTGTAAAATGTCTGCAGAAAAGACATTTTTAAATCCCAATTGGGTAGATTCTAATCTCAATCCTCAGTGGAGAAGACAACTTTTATAGTTATAAAAGTAATGCTTTGGGGATTTTATATATATATATATATATATACATATGTAATTGTCAATTTTTTGTGTTTTCAAGTGGTACCATAATTAATTGACCCTCAGCACAGCCAATGCCTCAGATAGCCTGAAATTTTCTTAAAAAACACCTGAAAGAGTCAGGGAATTTCGTACTCCTGTTTAAGTGGCAACCCTGTATCAAGTTTTAAAAAAATGGAATTTAAATACTGTGAGCAAAAATTTTTTTATAATGGTCAAGGATATAACATAGATGTATAATTTAGAGCAGTTAAGACATTTTATCAAAGCCCACCAGCGGCCGAGTAGTAAAGTTGCCGAACACTGTTAGTTCAGGCCGAGGTTCGAAACCCAAGAACAGGTTGGCTACCTGGATGTTCTTGTGCTTTTTCTCATGTGTAATGTGTATACGAGCCAGTTTCCATTAGGAAGTCCTCCGCGAAGCCATTCCTTCCCTTAGGTAGATAGCCCTCGAGGCTTTGCTATAATCACATAAACCAAACCAAAGCCATTTTATCATCCGACCCAAAAAGAGCCATTTTATCAACTGGTGCTAAATAAAGCATTATTACTTCCTGATGTAAATGAACTTATATGAGAAAAACTAGTGGCTATTTCAAGTGTAGATTGTTTGCTTGTTGCCTTCATGAAGGAATTTTTAAAGGAAAGTGGCTCATATTTGTGACAGGGGGTGTTACAATAGCGAAAACGACAAAAACACTGTGTAGCCCTAATCTATTTATTAAAAACAGAACTCAAGATGAACTACCAGCATTCAGCAATTTTGACCATTTACAGCTTGTAGAGTATTATTTTCTACTATAAAACTTACTTTAAAAGGGGGTATAACAGATCACCAACAGCAAATGGTATATTAAAAATTCAGCCATGCATGAAGAATTTAAAATATTGCAAATTAAAACATTTATGGCCAGAATAGGGAAGTTCTGTAGAAATATCCACAAAGGGGAAAATAGCAGTATATCAGAGTTAACCTATGATTGATTATAATAATTTAAATAATGCCAGAAGACCTGGTGCATTATTAAAAGCACTAAACTAAATTTTGTTAGTTGATTAGGATTTAATCTAAATAAATTAATATGTTTGCACAGCTGGACTTCAAATCTAATGGTTAACACATCTTTTATTGATTCTAATGTTAAATTGAATTAATACTCATTACTTATATGTATGCAATAGTAACCCCTCCCCCTTTTTTTTGGCTCAACCAATTTACAAGTGTATGGCTCTGAAACCCCTCCCCTTCCAGCATGCCTGCCATGCATGCCAATGCACTTTCTCTTCTCTACTTACTCTGCCTACACAGCTTTTTTGAAGCAGATAACCAAGCTCCCTGAAAAACTGGCTCTACTGTTACAGTAGCTCATCCGACTTTCCATGGAAAGTATGCAAAATGGAATTTTCTCTTTTCACTGTATCTACTTACGGATACATCTACTCATCTTTGACTCTCAAGACAAATACTTGCTATCAGCTTATCCTCACCAACTTCTTTATGAATATATTTAGTATCACCTACAAAATTATGAATTGACAGTTACAATGCCATAAATTATGTTATGCCCACAAAAGATATGCACAACTTCTACATATTACACACATGGTAGGGCAATGCCCAGGAACCTGCATCGTGAGTCACCTAATGAAAATAAGTATCATATTTAAATTCATTCCTATGAAGGAAAAGCATCCCCCTCTCCCCGAAAAAAGTTTATCAGTAAAAGAAAGATTTTTTTTTCCTCTTTAATACAGAGTCCTTTAATTGTTTCTTAAGGGAGAAAAATTAATGTTACATTCAGCCTTTATAAAAATAAAAAAGGATAAAATTAAATATGTGATAGTAATTGATGCATTGTAGATTTGTTTTCTGTTTATTTTTGTAGCTACTTTTTGGTAAATGCTGCAGATAGAATTATAAGAGTTTATGCAAGTCATGAAGTTCTCACATGTGGTAAAGATGGCGAACCAGAACCAATGCAAAAATTACAAGATCTGGTTAATAAGTAAGATATTTATGTTGCTGTTTAATTTATTAATTCTTTCTGGCACATCTAAAAAATTCTTTCTGTACACACAGAAAAATTGAATGGAAAAGATTTTATAAGTTACTTTTGATCTTCTTTATTTATGCTAGATGGCAGCACAACACAAACCAGTCCATACATTTTAACTATGTTTAGTTTTTAAAAACCCTCATTTTTCAAAGAAATCTCCCCCTTTTTTAGGGGGATATAAAAGGAAGTGTTTGAAAAGAAATGTTTATGTTATTTTCTTGGCTGTATGATCATATCTTTATTCTATATTAGCTTTAAATTTTTACCTTGAAATCTTTCCCAAAATTGAACAATGAACATCTGGTGTATCCAGAATGGAATCGCTGAAACAACAAGACAAAACCAACAATTGTATCTTTATTTCACTGTAGTATTTTCTTTGGTGAGCTCATTTTTAATACAAAGGTATGTGCACAACTGTGTTTTATTTCCTTTCCATCTGTGTTTTATTTATTTTATTTTATTATATATATATGTGTCATAATAAAAGCAAAGGAAAATACAGAACACTGTAGATGCGTGATTAGACCCATACTGAAGAAGAATTTGATTGTGTAGTATTTAAAGAACTTGGCAGTCGAGGCAGTTTTAATTCCATTTTTATTTCCAATTGATATTTGTGGCCACAATCACTTGGCACTCTAGTCGTGCCTTTCCACAGAAGATTTACATTTTTGATATTGTTGGGATAGAAAGCAAGCCAGAGAAATCACATCTTAGCACAGTAGCGAGCAAAAGCTGAAGTGCGTCGTTATGAAAGATGGAAGCACGCGAAGAGAAAAGTTTCGGTTTGCAATTTGGTGATTGGTCGAGAGGGATCTGCATTATGGGTTAAGTAAGATCGCATGATTAATTTGAATGACGCAATGCAGATAAGTTATTACGATTTTAGAATAGAGAGGAAGAATTAATGTTTATAGTTATATTATAATTCTGATTCATACATTTTTATCTTACATATTCCCTCCTTCAAAAAGAAAAAGGTGTAGCGACAGAGAAGCCTTTTTATAGAGAAAGAGTTAAAGCACTAGCAAATGTTTAAAAAAAAAAAAAAAATTTAAGTATAATTTATAAATAGCAATTTTTTTAAATAAATTTTTAATTTTTAGAGTCCTATTGAATTTTTCACCATTTCAGCCCAAAAGTCTTTTTGTTTGAGAGTTCACATAATCATAATTCTTCAGGGAAGGTTCTTGTTATTACAGAATATCACAAAATAAACTTTTACATAATCATTACTTATAATTAAATGTAATTCACAAAAATATTTATGATACTTATTTCTATACTGATAAATTATAATTTAACATCAGATTTTCAGAATTTATGGTTTCACCGTTATCATCTTTCATTTACAATTCCTTTATTTTTCCATACTGGAAGCCTCGCAATACTTCTAAACAAACATATCCATCAATAGGGCTGTCCTCTTGAGCTAACCAGTGTGTTCTCTGCACTGGTGGCCCAGGGTGCCTAGGCAGTTACTTGAAAAGACCTCCGTTCCTTGCATTAAGATAACTGGCCTTTGAGAACTGCACTAATACATTCCATAATAAAAAAATATAATAATAATAATAATAATAATATAAAAAATTTACATGCATTCATAAAATGAGAGCCTCCAACATTATCTTGCATGAAGAGGGTAAAAGGAACAACTGTACAGAGGTAATTACAGGCCTCTGTTGAAGGAACCAGTACACCCTCAGCATACTATACTTAACACACAATAACCCATAAATTTTAACATGCATTTACCATAATTTCATATTACTTATCTGTACTAATTTCACTTATTTTTAACATCTACTTCATTTTTAGAATAATTTTAAAATTTGTATTCAAAATTCTCAACAAAATTTCAAAAATATAAAAACTTATCTTAATATCCTTCCCAATGAATAATTTAAATAGCTTAAAATTCGTTACTTAATTTGCTCACACATAATTATGAAAATTTACAAAAATTAATGAACAAGAATTTCAGATTTTCCCAAAACAAATTGCAGAAATTTTAACGGAAGTTGAAAATATAAACTATAGAATTCGCAACATATTAAATAATTTAGTTCCTGAGCTAAATTCACACGAATGTAATACATTTTGAGCTGTTGAAAAAGCGGAAGTGCAAATAATTTTCTGTCGTACATACTTGCAAACACTAACTCAGATTGACATTGAACTCGCTGTAATGCTGAATTCCTAAACGGTAATACACTGATGATTTAAAGCACTTTTTTTTCTAAATATTGTAGACATCGGCGAAGCAAGTTCAATATTCCTTTTTACTAGGCATTCGAACTTCTCAATCTATCGAGAGATTACTTTCAATCTGTAAACACTACGCGTGATTATTTATTGAAGCACTTGCAAAACACCACAGCAGAAGAATGATCTGTTATTTTTTAAGCAATGAAAAAACAAACTTGATGATTCACTTCTTTCACATTATCTTGGAGTTATCACAAAACGATGATTTGAAGAGCTGAATTAAATTTTCCATTGAGGTTTCAGGCTGCAGGAAACTATCCTTACCGGCTTAATTGTCATAATAAAAGAAAAAGGAAAGGACGGAACACTGTAGATACGTGATTAGACCCATACTGAAGAAGAATTTGATTGCGTAGTATGCTAGTAATGCTAACTTGGTAATAACTAAAGAACTTGGCAGTCGAGGCAGCTTTAATTCCATTTTTATTTCCAATTGATATTTGTGGCCACAATCACTTGGCACTCTAGTCGTGCCTTTCCACGGGAGATTTACATTTTTGATATTGTTGGGATAGAAAGCAAGCCAGCGAAATTACATCTTAGCAGAGTAGAGGCCAAAAGCTGAAGTGCGTAGTTATGCAAGATGGAGGCACGCGAAGAGAAAAGTTTTGGTTTACAAAGACAGTTTCAGTTCCCAATGATTACGTCATCAGAGCTGCGCCGATCATAGAGTGATCTAGAAATGACGCAATGCAAAGAAGTTATTACGATTTTAGAATAGAGAGGAAGAATTAATGTTTATAGTTTAATCTATAATTTTGATTCATATATTTTTATCTTACATATTCCCCCGTTCAAAAAGAAAAAGGCGTAGCGACAGAGAAGCCTTTTTAAAGAAAAAGAGTTAAAGCACAAGCAAATTAAAAAAATATAAATAAATAATAAAATTTTGATCCTGTAAAATATAATTTATAAATATCATTTTTTTTTACATATTTATTATGTTATAGTTTTAAATTTGTCATATATTGTATATCTATTTATAACTCATTGTTTTAATGTTCAAAATTTCATATGCTATAAAGTCAAAATTTTATATGAGAAAGTCATGAACTATGATAGGCCATAGTTAAAGCTTGTACGCTATGTTCTGGATGTTTTCATGTCTTTTCTCATACTTTTGCTTCACTCCTGTACTAATGCTTTTCTCACCCCGGCCTCTCTTTTTGACGGGGGGGGGGGGGGGGAAGATGTAAAAAAAAAAAATACGATGGCTTTGCTCTTTGCGAACCAGCAACCTTTAATTAATTTTCTGCAATTCAGGATCGTCCCCTAACCCAGTACCTGCTAGAACATTCACGCCTATTACATAACCTCCTCATATAAATGCTGCGTCATAAGTTTTCTACATTTTTCTAGAAGCTACTCTGTTACATAACCATTCATATAAATGCTGAGTCATAAGTTCTCCTAGACAGATGCCTTCTCGCCTTCGTCCTGCTAACGCTTCCGCTATGCTCCTCTTTCTTTGTTAGAACGTTATGATGTATTAAAGTTTAAAGTCAGTCGTATCTAATAGTTCAATTACTGAATAAGTTATTTGATTAACTTCATCTGGAAAAAGTCATCTGCTATAAATTAAAATAAAGATATGCTTGCTGTTAAAAGTGAAAAGTCCTGAGGCGTCATTTTACTCCGTGTTTCAATCACCCCAGCTTCGTTAACCATCTGCCAGAACGTGTAATGGAATAGCCTCACCATTCGCCCACGATGTGTTGGAATAACTGAAAACATTACAGTTATTAATTAGCCGGCAGGATTTATCCTCTACGTGGGAAAAAAGCTTCTGGATTTATTTACAACGCGCTTCTAAATTCAACAGTGGGTCAAGGACAGTGTGTGATCGTCTTATGCTTTTGCTTCTTTTCCGGGGGTGCTTAAGTATTTTACTTCGGCTCCAAAGTTATGCGTTTTATCAAGTGCTTCTAAAGTGATTTATTTAGTGTTCAAATTGATGTGTATGCGAAGTCTTAAATTCAAGATTTTGTGATTGGAATGTTAACACGCTCAAAAACGGCAAAAATGTCAACTGATAAGAAAGAATCCGTAGCTATTGTGGATACAATAAAATTCCAATTTCCTATTTTTGATGGCACAAGTACAAATTTTCCAATAGACAAATATCTTCTATTGTTTGAAGAGAAATGTGCCGCAAAGAACATTCCAGAAAAGGAAAAGAAATTTGTTTTCTCAGAGTGTATTAGAGGAGAGGCTTTAGCCCTCTATTTACGTGATTGTTTAGATAAAGACTGGGACAACATAAAGGCTATTTTTGAGACATACTTCACAACATCGGAATCTGTTACTTTTAGTGATTTTGTGTCTTTAAAATACGAGAAATTTAATAATATTGATGTTTATTTTCGTAATAAGTTGAAATTAGGAGCCAGCTTGAAACTAACAGATTCCACAATAGTGGAAGCACTTACGGAAGGACTTCCTGAGCCTCAAAGAATGCTGTTAACAGTGCAAAAAATAGACACACCGAAAGACTGGATTACTCTTGCTAGGAAACTGTTTCCAGTTAAGATGCCGTTAGATGGTCTAGAAAATAGTAATTATCAATTTGTTTCTCCAAGGCAAACTGTTCCAAGGTGCTATTATCCCAAACCAGTGCAAGCCACTCCTTATCAAAGTTTTCGTAGTGTGAGACCTTTTAATTATCAACAAGTGCAATACTGACCTCTACAGTATGCGTATCGGCCAATTCGATATCCACAATTACCTGCTATTAATTATAACACGGTTCCTAAAAGAGAAGTTAAAAAATGATATTACTTTAAAGTGTATGTCCAAATTGGACAGGAAAAAATTCCCAGTATTATTGATACGGGATCGCAAATTAACGTTTTACCGTTAAAATATTTTAACAAAATTGGTGATAAATTTAGGGAAATTTCATTGAAATCTCATGATAAAATATTTTCAATATCTAGTCAAGTTCATATAGAGAAAATAATCAAAGTAAAGTGTAAAGTAGGTAAAATAGAAAATAATGTGATATTTTATGTAGTAGATTCAAATTTGAATTATTTATTGCTTTCATCACCATGTGTTTCATTATTTAAATTACAATTGAATTTTCATAATTATGAAGTGTATCAGCTTGGAAAACAGGTAAGTAAAAATGTTAAAGTAGACAAGTTTTTCCAAAATAATTATGTATGTAAAAATCATATCAGTGCTGAACAATCTAGTAAATATTTTGATAATAGCGAAAATTTTGTATGTAAAAATGATCTTAGTTCTAAATATTGTGGTCATTATTTTGAAAATAGTAAAAATTCTGATAGTAAATTACAGAAATTGTTGAATGATTATAACCATATATTTGCAAAAAGTAAATATGATGTTGGTTGTATAAGGGTTGAACCTCCAGAGTTATATTAACTTCTGAATTACCAATAGCCTATAGACCATATAGAGCATCTCCTAAAGATAATAGTGAAATTAAAAAACAAATAGATGAATTGTTAAAAGCTGGAATTATTAAACCTTCTTATAGTCCTTATGCTGCTCCTGTAACTTTAGCTTATAAGCGAGACGAGCAGTCCAGAAGCAGATTGTGTATTGATTTCAGGAAGCTTAACCAAATTACTAAAACTGATTCTGAACCTATTCCTAGAATTGATGCTGTATTAGATCAATTAACAAATGCAAAAATCTTTTCTACATTGGATTTGGCATCAGGCTATTGGCATATAAAATTAAATGAAAAGGATACTGAAAAATTGGCATTCACTACAAATTTTGGACTGTATGAGTTTACTAGATTACCTTTTGGTTGGAAAAATTCCCCAGCTGTTTTGCAACGAGCTCTTAGACAAATTTTAAACAAATATCAGATTCAATTTGCTTTAAACTATTTTGATGATATTATAGTATTCTCTCCAAATTTTGATGAACATTTAAATAATCTTAAAATAATATTTGATATATGTGAGAAAGAGAATATAAAATTAAAACAATCTAAATGTAATTTTGCTAAAGAAAAAATAAATTTTCTAGGATATGAAATTCAAGCAGGTAAATACCAGCCCAGTAATGCAAATATAGAGGTTATTAAGAAATTGCAACCCCCTAAAAATATCAAAGAATTACAAAGATTTTT
This sequence comes from Stegodyphus dumicola, assembly GCF_044657685.1. Lineage (NCBI taxonomy): Eukaryota > Metazoa > Arthropoda > Arachnida > Araneae > Eresidae > Stegodyphus > Stegodyphus dumicola. The sequence goes on from NC_140770.1 coordinate 159,696,778, forward strand.
AGGAAGAATTAATGTTTATAGTTATATTATAATTCTGATTCATACATTTTTGTTGTATGATCTTAAATCCATTTAGTGCGAAAACAAGTTATTACTACTTGCGCAATTGCTGCAAAGTTAGTTAATAATAATTTATTTCCTAAACAGTATTGATTAATTGATTATATTATCTCCTAAGTTTAATTAGAATTATATATATATATTGAGGGGGAGGTTTGCTTATCAACTAAGAAATTGTTGGGTATGAAATTAAAATTGTTTTTCTGAAGGTAAGGGGTAATTTTATCAGTAAGCTTATTGTTGTTTTCTTCACTTGTTGATTTTTTCACTTGAGTCATTCTCTTTTCTTTTCTTTCGCTGTTGTTGAAAGAAGTTTTATTAGCACTGTGTTTTGATAGTCTTGAGATGTAGATGTTTATTTTATAGTTTATATTTTCTTAATTGTAGATATAAGTTTATTTTTTTCTGATTTTTAATTATTTTGCAAATGGATGGGAGAGGACTGGCCATTTCTGAAGCACTGAAATTGCTAAACGAATTGCCTTCAGATTGTGAATCTGATACAGATCCCGGTGAATGTGCATTGCATGCAATGTTGGGTTATGTTTCAAAGGTGGTGTCACTTCGAAAAATACTACCATAAAAAAAATAAATGAAAGCGTAAATATGAAATCTAAATAATGTAAATATCATGTAGCCAAGTTACCTTTTTTTCACTTATATACATGTAATCATCATATAACCAAGAAGAGTTTTTTGAAGGGGTGTAGAGTAGCAGGCCTCCCTGTAGTGCACCTGGGTGATGCTAAATCTGCTACGATAATCAGAATCTAGTATTTTTTAATCATAGGCAAAATCTTTTACTCTATTATGCATTTCTTAGTAATGCTTGCTTCAGTGCTGTTTTCAAAGCTCTGTTCATTCAGGCTTTGGACACATCCACAGAATTTAAATGGTGTTATCTTTACAAAATTTTAACTGTGTATTTCTCTAGGCCTGATTAAATTGACTACAATAAAAAAAAAAATAATAATAATAATAATGAGGGGGGCAAGTGGTTTCTTCTTCTTTTTTTTTTTTTTTTTTTTTTTTTTAGTTTTTGTGTTGGAAAGGGTTAATTGAAATGTACATTTGTAATTTTATTGCATTTTAATTTGTACTTTTCTTTAAGCTCTTGATTTTAATGTATTTTATTTAAGGACTATGTGGAAAAAATGCTGTTTTTCGGGTGACGGGGAGTATATATGTGCTGGATCAGCAAGGCAGCATTCATTATATATATGGGAGAAAAGCATAGGCAATTTGGTCAAGATTTTACATGGTACAAAAGGAGAATTACTACTGGATGTTGTGGTAAGTCTCTACTCTTTTCCAATATTTACGTTTAAATGGATATATGTTGTATTGAATTTTGTAAGATAAGTTTTTTGTTTTATTTTCTGGTTTCAGTTTAAAGAGTTTGAGAACTTGTATTATGTGTTTTAATCAATATGGGTGTTCACGACTTAACCAGCGTATAACAGGGGACAATGTCCATGGTTGAAAGCAGTTAAAAAAAAGCAGAATAAAGAGGCATATTATAGTAACAAAAATTTACTATTAATAATTTACTTATATTTTTAGTAGTCTAATGAGGGAAATGAGTTCATTTGGCTACATTATATTAAATCAGTATTCAAAAGAAAATTAGCACTTTATAAATAACTAATTTTTACTTTATGTTTCTTTGTGTCACTGTCTATATTTCTTCTTTGCTTAATGGCTGTAAGCTTGATTTATTTTTACAACTAAACAATTTACTGATTTTATTATTTAACATAAATGTTGTTAAATAATCTTAATAACTGATTTAACAATATTTATGTATTCTGGTTTATGTATACTGAATTGCTTACTTTTGGTCAATAAAAACAAATCCAAAATTCTATTGGCATCTTCTACTATCACGGCTGTTATACTACTTCTGCTATTACAGCATAATTTTTTTTCTCTTTCCCCTTTTTGTTTCATGCTGACAGTTTATAATAATTTTCCCATTAATTAGTAAAAAAAAAAATTTTTTTTAAGAAGGCCCAGTTAATCTGCCGTCCTTAAATCAAGAATTACTATACTCTTAACTTATGTGTATTGTTAATGAATATTTTCATTTAAATATTACTGAAAATAGCCTCTTCATTTAAGTTTTATTTAATCAGAAACCCTGCTTCTTGTGAGCATCATTCAGTTTTCTGAAAACAATACATGTGCATACTTTCTGTAAATCATGCAAATATGCTGAAATTTGCTTTTGACTGCTGAATTTTTTTATCAAAATCATTTCAAAAATTGCAATTTTTTTATTACATGTTTCAAATCTATATGTATTTGAGAGTTAAAATACATTGCACATTTTTGTAACCAAGATTTTCTTAGTATAGATTTTGTTCTTAAGAGCGTGCTTTGCTAAAAACCAATTTTAAAAGTAATCATATGTCAAAAATTCTAAAAATATATCTTAATTAAATTATGATTTATTTTATTGAATACAAATAAATGTGAAGTATGTGTACTAATAAAAATATGCAATATATGCTCAAATTATGCTAATGTGGCGAATTTCAAAACAAAGTTCCAGGTAAATTGTACATCATATTCTTTGCTGATTATTTTGCCAGTTGCACTTTTTTTTTTTAGCAACAAACCGAACCCTGACTGTGAGGCTGTTTTTTTATAGGAATAGGAGGTATGTGGTTTGCAAAATAATGACCTGTCTCAAAGCATAGAGAGTAGAACTAGGCGTTCCAAGTCTACCTCATGTATATATGAAAATACAAAAATGTCATCTGTTGAACAGAGTACAACTCAAAATCTAGATATTATAGAAAATGCATTATCAATGATTAGATGGCAGAAAAGCACATCTGAAAATCACAGAATGAGCAAATTTTGTTACTTTCATATTGTCTATGAAAATCATGGGATAAGCAATCAGAGGGTTGTAGAGACATTATGTAATTTTTGAAGCGGGTAACACAATAAATGAGCATTGCTCTCACAAAGACTCGAACTTGGATTTCTTGAATACGCGTTTGAATACTACTGCTACACCACAAAGGTATGCAGAAAAGAGGGAGAAAATACTGTATATACTTCCCCTTTTAAGAGGTGACTGGGGATTAAGAGACCGAATTGCCAAATCCTGGTGGTGAAGAATCATCATCCACCAACTTTTTAGTTCGGGCACCATTGTAGAGACAGTAGGTTATTGTGATACAGTAGAATTGAAAAATGTGCAATGCTCTTGCCAAGACTCGAACCTGGACCTCTCGAATACGCGCCAAATGTGTTACTGTTACACCACAAAAGCATGCAGAAAGGAGAAAATGCTTTATAGGGTTAATAAGGAATGCCACACGTACGATAATAATTTTTAATTTTTATGAATTTTCGACAAAAGTTTGCTATTTCAAGAGTGTCTCGGTGATACCAATTCTTATTATATTTAGTAATCTGAATTCTAAAAGTTGTAAATTTTTTATAATTTGCAGTAAAGATTTTCTCCTGCCAGTCAAAAACAATGAAACATATTCTTTAAAAATAAGACATGTATTATGAAACAGGAAAATGTGTTTATTGTAAGTTATAATATTTCTAATGAAGCCTTAATTGGTTAAAAAAAACTATTTGAGTCATCCATGACTTGAAAGTTTATGAATAATTTGTTGCTGGAATTTTTAAATTTTAAGCACTTAAGTTTCAGCAGTTTACAATAAAGAGCTACAATTTTTTTTTTTTTTTTTTTTTTCTGTTCATGTCATGTAAGAACATAACAATTATATTTCTTTATTCACTTGTAAACCTTGGTAATCTCATTCAGAGCATGGTGTTTTTCAATTTTTAAAAAAAAAAAAAGCTACAAAGAATTCAGTTTCAAAAGTTCATAAAATTAATTATATATACTATTAAAATCTGTGCATGTCTGTCTGTTTATTTGTGGCATTTCCTTCTCCAGAATGGCAGAGAGTTGAGTTTCAAGAGAGGTAACCCGGGATTCCAAAAATTCATGGGAAGCCATTTCGACCATTCTCATCTTTGTACAACTTTAATTAGCCGATCTATTAATTAAAAACTCTAAAAATGCTAGTTTTTGCCCTCTTTTTTTTTTTTTTTTTTTTTTTGAATGGCAACAGTCTTGCATGCTGGAAATAAAAATATGCTTTATTTCGAAAAGTGTTGCCATAGATAAAAATCTATCGAAAAGTATTGCCACTGCTCGCTTTGAAATCCTAGAGTTTGTTAATAAAAAATTTCGAAGTTTTACAAAATATGAATTAAAAATAGCATTGCCAAACTTTAAATATATTATTATTATATAAGGTTATATTCTAACATTGAAGAAAGCATGTGATGTCATTATATGTCAAAACTTTTTCCTTAATGTCAGCATTTTAAATAAATAGGTGCTGTTGGCAGCTTTTTTGTTTCAGGTTAAGATAATGACTTGATATCTTATAACCACATTAATTCTTTTATTGATATTGAGAAAAAGTTCTTATATTACATTAAATTTAAATCATAACGTCATGCATATACGTTATGATTAACCCGAAGTGTCAAAAGTTTTTGTTTCGTGGTTTAGCAACAAAAAAAAAAATTATTTATGAACTGCTTGTTGCATGGAAAGAATAAACTGATTTCATTCATATTGAAATGTTTTTATACATTTTCATTTCAAGTGTACATAGAAATTATACATTTTGCTTTAGACTAGGCTTGCCTGCTAGTGATATTATAATAAAATGAAGAAAACATTTTGGGATCAAATTCTAAGTCTGTAGTAAAATGCAAAAGGTTCAATTTTATCATGTCATAAATAGAGCATTTTGAATGAATTTTTGGGAAAGAAATTGGGGCAAATAATTTTTATATATATTACAAAATAATATGAATTTTAATTGCAGAAAATGCTGGATATTTTATAACTATCCCTCATTGCAGTTTTTGTTCCATTTTTAAAGATGTGCACTACTTCAAATTTTGACTTCTTGTTCTTTGATATCTTGTGCATATAAATATCAAGTTGCTAAAATAAAACAATTGTTAAATTATGTTTATTTATTCATGTTGTTTATGTATTTAGTGGCATCCAGTTCGGCCAATCATTGCTTCTATTTCTAGTGGTGTTGTTTCCATATGGGCCCAGCCTCAAGTGGTAAGTGAAAACTGTATTTTGTATATACTTCAAGCGAAAGACTATGATCTACCGACATTGTATATCTATCTATTCGGTAACAATTGTTCTTAATGTGCATTTTTTAGCCATTTTAATTCCCTGTTATTCGGCATCTTTATGTTTACAACCTAAGTCTTGAAATAAGGTTTGGTTATTTAATGTAGGTATATATATATATATATATATATATATATATTGCTGTATGATAAGGATTCATATCTGAGATGTTAGATAAATTTGCATGTATAAGAAAAGCTGAAATTTTATTAGAAGTTTTAAAATAGTCATGTTATTTTGACAATTTCTTGCCAACTGCAGCTAATTCTTTGACAGATTTCTACAGCCAATATCTTCAGTTCTACTAAAGCTGTTTTAGAATTATTAATATGATATAGCATTTCATGAACTAAAGAATAATGAAAAACATACAATAAGTACCGCTTAATGTAATCATGTTTGTCCATGACTATTTTATAATATCAAAAGATGAAAAAGATATCATTCAAATCAGCACTAGAATTTAAACAATTTAATACAAATATAAGTAGAAACCTATACACATTACACAAAGTCATTACTAGTGGATTATCTGTCTAGTGGGTTTAGGACACTAGATCCATATCAAGAAAATGTGGAAAAGGTTGATCAACATTAGCAATGATAAACAGGGATCTTTATTTGTCACTTTCAGCATGCTGACGCAGGACTACTACAGGTTCACAGCTCTCACATCAGCTGTAGGCTGCCACTGGAACTTGAGTTTCAAGGTCTACAGTTGCCGAAAAATATGTTCAGAGATACAGTTCATGAGATAGGGTTGTTTGTATCCCATTCATTGCATAGAACATGTTTAGCATAGTGTGGACTACATGTGCCTTTGGACCAGACTTCAGTGGAGCACTATGCTTTTTACAGATGAGTCGAGATTCAGCCTGGACATTGATTCTCAGCATACATATACCTGGAGGAAGCCTGGAAAACGATACCATCCCTCCCTCATTATGGAAAAAAGTCATTGCAGTGGTGAAGGTGTCATGATTTGGACAGACATCATGTTGAACAGCTGCACATTCCTGCATATGTTAACAAAGGCTTATTGACTGCCATGAGAGATAGAGAATCTGGAGAAAGCCCGGAACATGATACCATCCCTCCCTCATCAAGGAAAAGGATCATTGCGGTGGTGGAGGTGCCATGACTAGGGCAAACATTATGTTGGACAGCTGCACATCCCTGCATGTGTTTGACAAAGGTTCAGCGACTGCTATGAGGTACAGAGAAGAGGTCTTAGAATCCTATTTTTGACTTTTCATCCCGGATTCCTGTTAATGGACGACCACGCTCATCCACATATAGATCAGCTGGTTGACAATAGCCTAGAAAATGAGGGATTCACCACATGAATTAGTCAGCCAGATCTCCTGACTCTGACCCTATAGAGCATATAGGCCCTATAGACCCTGACCCTAAAGAGCATATAGACCCTGACCCTAAAGAGCATATGGACCCTGACCCTAAAACTCTCTTTGGACAGCAATTTCGTCTTGCCGTCCTCCTCCAAGAACCATTCTGGGATTTAAAACTTCCTTGCTACAGGAGTGAGATCAACTACCACAGGGACTCCTGAACTGCTTCCAGTTCCGTATACTGTCACGCTATGTGACCTGTCTGGTTGTGAAAGAGAACAATAACTCATATTAGATTCACTTCAAGTTTGATATCATAATTCGAATTTTGGACATCACTGCACTATGAAATTTACTGATAATCCTGCCTACATAAAATGATTTTTGGATGGTACATCTCTTTCTCTGTTATAAATGTATATTCATACCAGATTTCTTTTAAAATTTTTCAGAAATTTGATGTAGTGGGCACATTATTTTAATTTTGTACTCAAATGTATGTACATAGATACAAAATTTTCTGGCCTAATATACAGATATAGGACAAAATAATACGAACACCTGTGAAATAATGGAAAATCTTTATTAATGACTGGTTGGACCACCCTTTGACTAAAGTACAGATTGAATGTGACGTGGGATAGATGCATAAAGGTCATGGACAATATTTAAAAGAATATTAAGCCATTCCTCCTGCAGAGCGGTCTCTAATTCTGAAAGTCCAGATGGAGGTGGAAATCGGGAACGATGTTTAGACTCCAAATATGCCCATACATGTTCAATAATATTCAAGTCCGGAGACTGAAGGAGGCCAAGCGAGATGTTCATTTGCATCGTCATGTTTTTTGAACCATTCTTGAATACACCTAGCAGTGTAGATAGGGGCGCTGTCGTCTTGAAAAAGCAGTCGCTCCCCAGGGAATACAGTCTGGACATGATCCCCTAGAATGCTTAGAGAGTGATTGGATGTGATGCTCTCATGCAGAACACAAGTGACCCAAGACAGCAACAAACGCACCCCATACCGTAATGGCGCTACCCCCATGCTTCACAGTCAGCAAGAGGCAGTCAGGATGAAACTTTTTTTTTTTTTTTTTTTTTTTTTTTTTTTTTTTTTTTTTTCGTTCTCCAGACATAACATCCGGTCGTTTGAAATCCTGTGAATGACAATTCATCTGACTATATTACATGTTGCCACTGCTGTGGGGGCCAACCTTTGTGATCTCTGCACCATTAGTGTCGCTTGAAAGCATTAGTTGCTGTCACCAAGGGTTTACAAATTGCCACTCTGCCATAAATGTTCGCAGCATGAAGTTCCCTTGAAACAGGTTCCTGGAGATGACTGTTCATACTGTTGTGCTTTGAAGATGCCGTCTTACCCTTTTTTGTGTATGCTATCATAACGGCTGATACCCTACTCCTTGCACACTCCACAAGATTTGCTGTTTCCGTAACTAGTGCTCTACTTAAACGCACTCCAAATATCATTCCTCTCTGCTTACATTTCATCTTCTCACAGACAGTTCGATCGAAGCATGTAACGCAGGTGACTGCTGTTAAGAGACTGATACCTTCCTCTTCACCCTCACTAGGTGTCAGACTTCTGTTGTAGGTGGCACGGCTGTACTGTAGGTGTGAAATACGTCATACTTTTTCACAGGTGTTTGCATTAAACAGGTCCTCCATCTGTACTTCTAAAAGAATCATGAGCATCTCTATGCCTTGAAAAAATAAGCTGAAGGTTCGTCCACAATATGTTTCCTAATTACTCCTTTCACTTCATCATCATTAAATATCTTCCTGTGAAAGTCAGGTTTCAGTTTAAGAACAGATATTAACCACTTTGAGCAAAATCTGGGCTGTAAGAGATGGATCGAATCCATAACCTCTTTACTCCCAACGTATTATATATGATATGGCTCCATTTCCTTCCATGGACCTATCATATCTTATATGATGCACTGAAATGGAACGCTTTATTTCAAATTTTAAATGTGCTCAAATTATGTCAGAATGCTGCGAAAAACTTATAGAATGGAATATCTAGAGTATTAGCATTGTTGTGAAGAGTATTGTTTTTTATTTTATTTTACGAAAGTAAAATGCACATCACTAAGAATGCATTTTTATAATTAAAAAATGTTTCATGCAGTGCGAATGGCTTAAAAGTTTTCTGAGTAATAATGGTAATAGGATATAATAAGCAGTGATATTTAAATTCTTAGGATTTTTACTTCACTACTGTAGAGAAATAATTTAAATATGGGAATATAAATGTTATTACTAGCATTGTGCTTTAACTTATTCTGAATTTTGATCTAATTTTTAATTTAATTATAATTTTCTGTTTATATTATAAATATTTGCAAGAATCCAAATATTTAGATTAAAAGCAGGTTTTATAGGAATTATTTTTGCGTGTTAGCCATAGTTACGAAATATACTCAGGTTCACAGGGATGGCGAGCACTCTAAGGTCACAGGCGTACAAGGAAACTTCATTTGATCGCCATCAAGAGTGAAGAGGTTAAGCTGACATTTCCTTATGTCTTTATTAGCAACAAATGAATGCGCAGTACTATTATCCTGGCAAAAACAAACTTTGCAGCTCAGCATGCCACACCTTTCATTGTTAATTTCATTCTGAAATTTATGTGGAAGGCTTGCATAATATTCCCCATTGATTATTGTGTATTTCTTTCTTTTAAATTTATCAAGAGGATCCCTTGCTTCACCTGGTTTTCTGCACTCCTCTGATCCTTTCAGTAGAGTATCATAGTATAGGACTATTGTTTCATTACCGTGTACGACTGACTGTAAAAAAATTGTCTGATTTGTGCTATGTTGGGGATATTATTGCACACTCAGTATTTTTTATGCTAATAGAAAATACTTCATGTTTTAAAGTTATATGTAAAGTATGTATAGCTAACCTCCAAATCCACGATATTATCAAATACTGATAGATGGATTCATTGAGCTATGCACACCTCCAATTCCATGATATTAACCAATACTGATTAGCGTATTCATTGAGCTACCCATATATAAATAAAAATGCAGTTAGTCTTGCTTAGAGTTTTAGAGAGTGTAGAGTTACAGTGCGGTTAAATGAACTGAGTATGTTTCAAATAAGCCTAGTAGCTGTAACTGTTTACTGCGCCAAAAGCCTTTTATACTGAATTGTATCTTTTCCTATATTATCTATTCAAACCTTTATTTTCGGTCCTCTGAGTTATTTATGTCGCAACAGCTGCTCGTAGCAAACAGGATGTTGTGATTTTTTTTAATTGCTGTAAGAAGTTTGGGTACCTATCTTATTCAGACTTAGGTCACGTGAAAGCATTCATTGTAGGTGCTTTCCTTCTGTACAAGAGCAATATTTTCTTATGACTGTCAACCTTCACAAGAATTGTCTTCTACAGCCTGTCAGCCCATGCAAAATTGCTCTGTATGTTCTTTCACTGTTCACTATCTACATGATCCAAGTATAGTTTTATATCTTTGGGATTAAGAACTTCAGAGTCAAAAATTCAATCATAGAACAACACTCAGTTTTAAATATTTTTGAACAAACTAACATATCGCATACTCATTGAACAGTCACAAAAGAATGTATACAATTTTCCTAATAAAACTTTCAAATTGGTAAATTGACGGTTTAAATTTAGTATTGCCACTACATGTTTGGTAGAGGAAGTTATTGCTACTAAGTTTTTATGTGCCGGACCAGAAAATTTTGGAACTGGAAACTTCTACCTGCATATCCTTGACACTATTATGCCATTGTATTATTATAATTTTAATCACTTTGAACCCTAATATGTCTTCTATGCTTCTTTTGAGATAGGACCTATGTAGTCTAATCTTTTAACTCAATGAATTACAGCTAGCTTCTTCAAGTACTATTATGTAATTTCATAACTAATGCAGACTGACTCTAATTTTTGGAAGAATGTAAATAACATATTGCTCATGCTGTTTCAAAGATACAAAATTCATGATATTAAGCCACTCCTATTTGCTCTCTAATACTACTATATTCATTTCTACATGGTAATGCAGATCATTCAGTCACACTTTAAAGCTTTTACATATGCTGTGAATAACTGTGGCATATATTGCAGTTTCTCTTTAGTCATGGCTCCATAGGATAAATACAGAATATGATTACATTTCTTTTTGTTGATTAGTAGCTTCATGTATATGCGTGTAAAGAAAATCAAAAAGTAAAATTAATAGGGTAATTAAAATTGCTCAGTAGATAATTTTTTCATAAATATGTTATGCTTTCTAGCTTGAAATGCTAGTGCATGTAGGCTTATCATCTTGGTGGTAAAAATTGTTTGGAAGTTTTCAAATAACAGCCAAAAAAGCCATTGATTTTGAAGCGCAAATAAAGAGCAAATTGGAGCATTTATCTAACAGAAGTAATGCATCAGTAACTGTGCACTCAATCAGGGAATTGTTTCTTGTAAAATTCTGGAGATATAGAAATGTTAATATACCTAACTAAATATGATGTTAACTATTATTGGAGAAGTCATACAACAAGAATCAGCATAATATTTTTAAATTTTGCAGGACTAGTTTTGATGGTTTAACTACAGAACCATCAAAACTAGTCCTGCAAAATTTAAAAATATTACCCTGATTCTTATAGTTTGACTTCTCCAATAATCATTATTCGGCATGTTATTTTAACCTAAATTATAATGATAACTAGTTTAAAAAATAGCTTTTTGCTTAAGCTAATAACTTTATAACTGCAGAAAAATTTAATTATAGTCTCAAATATTTCATCGAATATAATATAGTTTAGATAAGTGAAAACTAGGTTGCGTTTGAATTAACCCAAAACCCTAGACTAAAGGATTACTGCAATTTAGTTTAATAGTAATAGGAGTAATCCTTTAGTTTTGAGTTTTTGACATCCCACCTCCAAAAAACCCTACGTCCTGCCTATCTTAAACTACATGACTTAAATTTAGATTTTGGCATCACCAATGGTCAAATAGTTAAGACTGTTGAATGGTGGTAGTTTGAACCCAGATGAACAGGCTGGCTACTGTATCGATTTTATTGATTTTCCCCATGTGTAGGATGAATGCAAACCAGTTTCCCTTAAAAAGTCCTCCATGAAAGCATCTCTTATCTTAGGTAGCTGTTATGTGGTTTGCCATGTTCAAATAAGCTAACCTAACCTAACTCAACCCAATTTAGGTAATTTAATTTTTCATAAAAGTGTTTTTAGCTAAAGACTAAAATGATAAACAGAAATTAAATGCATTAGTCAGATTTTATAGTTTTAGACTTGATTTTTATGTTTAATGGAAACATTTTTCCCCCAGCTCTAAAAGTTTATTCTTAGATAGCATTATTAATATGAATAATGCGTACAGGAAGGTAACTAAAATGAAATAATTATAACATATAGTAATTAGCATGCATATTTAATATAGGAAAATTGGAGTGCATTTGCTCCAGATTTCAAAGAGCTAGATGAGAATGTTGAATATGAAGAAAGGGAAAGTGAATTTGATGTAGAAGATGAAGATAAAAGTCCCCAGTTGCATACTGAAAAACAGGATGAGGATGAATATGTTGATGTTGTAACAGTTGAGCCAATAGCTGCCTTCTGTAGCAGGTAAATGTTTCTGAGAATATTTTAAATGTTTTACATATTAAACTAGTTTAAATAAAAATTGCTTTAAAATTCAAAATGTAATGTTTTATGTGTTAGTAATATGAATAAAATCATAGCATTTTTGGATCTAAGATTAAAAATCAGAGTTTCATTTTAATTTCTGTCAGTAAATTAATTTCAAACAATAACAAAGGCAAATATGTATAACTCATAAATTGTTGCACAGATTTTGATAAGAGATGAGAAATGCAGAAAAGTCACTCTTTTTTTGCTAATTAATGAATGTTGTGGATAATGCCATTTATTAACAGACATGCTGTATTTATTCAAAAATAAGATATCCTTACATTTTAGGATAAACGTTAAGAAACAAATTTGTAGGAGAATAGCTAATGACAGCAGCAGCAATTCCGATTAGAATTAAAAGTAAACTACCCAATTAAATATAATATTGTACTAGGAAAAAATTATTAAAAATTAGTGATACTTTGTTATGTGTTTGTTGTCATGCATATGAGAGTTGCTATTTATATTTCTGGCCTAATAATGAGAAAACAAATGTTTATGATCAAAATATTTTATTCTTTTTCAAGAGACTCTCCATGAAAATCAATACACTTTTGCATGCATTTGAACACATTTTTTCCACTCCATTTGCGGTAACTCCAAAACATGCCTTTTGATTGCATCAACTGCTTCATTGGGTCTCGCAAAGTGTTGACCACATAATTTATTTTTGATGTGTGGCAATAAAAAAAAAAAGTCATTGGGTGTCAAATCAGGGCTTTATGGTGTATGTCCCATCAGTTCGATGTTTCGGCCTGTCAAAATTTTCTTTGTTAGAGCCGATGTGTGAGAGCTTGCATTGTCCTGATGAAGAATGATTTGCCTCTTCTGCTCTTTTCAAATTTCTCCGATGACTTCTAATAAATAAATGGTCATGTACCATTTGGAATTGACCGTTCCCTGTTAGTCTAACGTAAGGTGACCATTTTAACATTGTTAAAGCGGGACACCATTTACCGGGGGGGGGATCTTTATTAAAAATTTGGTCTATATATATGAAGCAAAACAAATTTTCATAGAATGTAAAACTAGTATTGTAATATACTTTTTAAAATTTCAACATGAGTACAATTTACAAATATAATACATTAAAAAATTATGTATAGTACTATTTTATCCTTTAGCATATTTCTCATTTGAGTGAATTCTTTTTGTAGATTGCTGTTGTTTTTTGTTGAATAACTTTTGGACAACTTATGATGTACAACATCTGAAGGAGTGATTGTGATTATTAATATGAAAAGACATAAGTCCTTCTGCTAATGCTAATTTCATTTCTTCGTCTCCATAAATTGTTTTCCAAAAGAATTCTTGCATTTTGGAGGAAGATGCAGTAGTATTTAAATATCTTTTATGTTCCTGTGTCCCCCAGCGCTTTTAAATATCATTCTTCCAAACAGGCGAAATAGAAAATTCACCATTACATTTCTCACATTTAGAACGTAATTGCTTTTAGTTTTTTTAACAAAAGAAAATTCACTTTTTAGATCATCTTTGAATTTTCATCTTCTGTTTTACTCATTATGTTAAAAATCTAAAGAAGTAATTTATTATAAATTTATAAATTGTATTATAAATTTTTATCTATATGTATTGCTTAAAAACACAGTAAATAGGTACATAATTACATGAACAAATTTTATTCTTAGTTTAAAAATTAAATTAATTTGTTTGTTATAAAGTAACTATATTTTCAAAATTATTTTAATTTTAATCCTATATTTCTTTCTAAATAATAACAATTTACTAACTTGTTTTATTTTTTCTCTGAATTTGCTGTTAACGTAAGTCGTAAGCATCACTTTCAAGGCTGACGCTTGACCTTTTGCCGCCACTATAAAATATAAATAATAAGAGTACTGTCTACTAAATTCAAGAAAATTTATGTGCTTATTAGTTCAACTCATTGCAAATTAAACTGATTGGAAACTTTTATTCATAATCATGAACAGCACTAAAAACTTATACAGAAAAAAAACTACAGACTTCCACCTTCAGCACACCCAACACCAACACATGGTGAACGAACAACCGCATGGTCAACAAAACTCTTTAGTCAATGTTATAGTTACATATGAAAATTTAAAAACAATAACACAGCAAAAAAAATGTTCTGAAAATTCACACACTTAATTTAAAATATTGAATACACATTATTACAGTTATCAGCAATGACAAATAATTATTACACTTTTCTTTCATAATTTAAATTGATTTTTTACCAATTTCTGAGCTATCACCAGGCCACTGAAATGTTAAGTTCAAATCCAATGTATTGGACTGGTGCAGCCATCTACTGACAAGATAGTGAAATGCAAAGTGTTCTAGCATGCTTATGAAATAAATAAATAGATTGCATACCTAAATTACCTGAATAGCTGATTTGTTGACATCACTTGTTTAACTAGCACTAGCACGCAGTACGATGTGTATCGTCTGAGAGACAGTTGCAAAATGTTTTCGTCATTGCCAATACCAAAAAATGCCATCAAGCCCAAATAGTGGAGGTCGAATTCTAACAACTGATCAACAATGCGAACTTTGATAAGCAGTTCTCGATAATCAGTTGTCAACACTTATTTGTTATTATTAAAATTTGACATTATAAAATTAACAAAAATAGTATAAGACTCATATCTTGGCAAAGTAGCCACATAGCAGCCGAAAAAACCGTGTTCTTCCGCCATTCCCTAGCTTGTGTTGCATTCTTTCCAAAAATCGGGACATTTTTAAAACGCTGTGGGACACAGGACAGATTGTTAAAATTCGGGACTATCCCGCCAAAAGCGGGACATCTGGTCACCTTACTCTAATGCCTCTGTCGCCAAGTGATGGTAATGCCAAAGAAACAGGCATCCATTTGCTTCGAAGTACTACTTCCGTTAACAACTTTTGTTGGATTTGGCTCGTTTTGGAAGACCCATACAGTCGACTGCTCTTTTGTTTTGGGCTCATGTGCATAGATCCATGATTTGTCACATGTGTAGATGCTATACAGAGCCTTTGATGCACTTTGAAAGTATTTTTCCAACATTTTCTTGCACTATTCAACACAAGCCTTCTTTTGAGTGTTTCTCAGATTATGCGGTATCCAATGCGAACAAATTTGTTTTATGGCCAAATGTTTTCATGTAATATCTTATTGATGGTTGTCATACTAATACCTAAAGAAGCCTCTCTCATGGTATGTCACATGACAATTTTGATTTATTAGTTTATGCACAGCATCGATATTTTCTGGCACAGCTGATTTTGGATGAATTTCATGGAAAATAAATGTCCATTGAGCATAAATGTCCTTCAGCAAACGTCAACCATGGTTGAATTCTAGTATAATTCAACCATGGTTGAATTATACTAGTTTTTTACGGTGCTGTAGGATGGTGCTTTATTACTGTATAAAGAATTAAGTTCATCAAAGCACTCTTCCCTTGATAATCCACGAAATGTTCACAAGTCTGTTCCATTTTTTGCCCGAGATGAATTTTTCAGTTTACTGTAAACAACACAAATCAAGCTAAATTGGCAGAATGTTCTGAAGAAGTTATGGTTAAAAATATCAAACTTTCAATTGAAATCGTCTACAGTCGCCTAGCAACACTTACTGTTGCCAAGGCAAAAAATATAAATAGGAACCTTGTAGTGAATGCAGGCATAAACTGAAATCACTCAGCTATTATAATAAACAGTAGTTATGCAATTTATGTATAGAATAATTACATGTATGGTTTATGTAATACTTAAAAAGTATATTTATTCTATTTAAAGCATCATAATTAAATGCCTTCCTGAAAGCAACTTCTAAATTTGAAGTTTCACTGCAATTCAGTAATTGTAAAGGTATTTTAAGAAACAGGGGTATTTAATTTTAGGAATCAAATTGAAGATCATCTTCAGTATGATAAATATTATTTTTAGGATTGTGTAACAACAAATATTGCTGAAAATTCTAGCTCAAATTATCATAAAGTATTGATTATAAAAGAATGAAAAGAATTGAACTTAAATTGTCTTGATATTCAAACATGTATAAAATTGGTTTTAGTGATCCATTATTTTTAGTGTAGCAGCATGCATTTCCTCCTTCTCTTTCTTTCTTTGCAGAAAATAAGATGAAGAAGTGATGCATTGTAGCTCATCTTTGGTCAAAAATACAGGTGCTTTGGATTGCCATAGAGAACATTTGAGCATAAACAAATCTCTTGTAATGTTTTGGGCAGTGTCAGCTCCTCATATTAATTTAAGAAGAGATTTATTCATTGAAACTTATAAGTTCAAAGGTTAAATTTAAGGCAACTTCTAAGTTTTCCTCTATTATAAGCTCTCTTAGTGCAACTTTATCCAGCTAATGGCATTATAACTTCATGAACATAACATATTCTAACATGCAGACATCCCAAATCTCCTTGAATAGGAGATGTCAGACCACCAAGAGAAAATCAATCTTCAATTGCTTCACCAATAATTAAATTTAACTCTACAGTCACATTCACTATTTCTATATCTTTAGAAAATTTTCATTTATTGTAGTGTTATAGCAAAAGATATGATATCAGATGGAATGTCTTCAAGGGTAAAATTTTCTTCCTATATTGGATCAGGTGGACATTTAATTTGGGTTTGACTTTCACTTAGAGAAATTATACAGAATAAATGAGGTACTAGTCTCACAGGCCGTCAGTGGGCTTCTAGTAATGTTAGATGTAAACTTTTTACTTCAGTTACATTGTGGCTTGGTGCTCTACCTCTTGGAAGTTGTGGAGAGGGCAGTGGTTTGATAGCGTGTATCTATTCCTGTGTTAGATCAGACTGGCACATAAGTAATAAACCATGCTGGTACAAGCCAAAGCATGTTCAACAAGCTGGAAGCAATTAGGTCTTTCAAGAGAACTATCATGCACCATGTATAAATAAGTATAATGTAATTCAGTTAGACCTTTAGGTTTTGCACATTTCATACTTCTAGAATTTAATTGACTGAAGGGGGGTTTGTTCATATATTTATTTTTCAAGTCTGTCTATCTAATCTATAATCATTTCTATATACATTATAAATTTGTTATTTATTGACTAAATTATT
The DNA here is from genome assembly GCF_044657685.1 of Stegodyphus dumicola. NCBI lineage: Eukaryota > Metazoa > Arthropoda > Arachnida > Araneae > Eresidae > Stegodyphus > Stegodyphus dumicola. The sequence goes on from NC_140770.1 coordinate 159,714,188, forward strand.
CATACATTTATCTAATCATTCTTTAAGCATAAGAAAAACTATATATTATTCTGTATATACATTCAGCATAAGATACTGGAATATATTATCATTGTAATATAGATCAGAGTTTCTGAAATTTTCACCAATGTTCTTCTGTTTAGTGATGAGGAAGCATCTGACACTTCAGCCCTTCTTTATCTTCCTATATCACCAGAGATAGATGATCCGGAGGAGGGTTGGGGTCCATCTGCTGATATGGTAAGGCTATATATCATGGAAAATATTTTAAAATTATATTTTTTTATGCAGTTTTCAGTTAATGAGCATTTTGAGTCGTGTAACTTCAGAGAAATAAATTATAATGTTTTTTATTTTTATTAAAAGCATTGTTTTATAATTATATCAAAAATATCAATTAAAATTTATGGTAAAATATTGCAAGTTAACTTTTAGAGAGAGAAATGTGATGATGCAAAAACTAATCCTGTTATGAAATGATAATATATTTATTGGGAAGAACTGGCATAACAAATGAAAGACAGATATTTTCTTATGTAAAAAGAGTGCTAGAGGCAATTTTTCTATTCATTATCTTTAGCTGTATTCTAAAATATGCAACTATTAAAATTCTTCCTGAAGATGAAAAATAAAATTATTCTATATGCATGCATTCTATTGTACTAGATCTAATGAAGCCGTCCCGTATGATATGGTGCTCTGTAAGAACTAGCTGCAGCATTACTTCTGTTTGAATCGTATAATCTTTTATAAGGGTTGGATATAAGGGTGACTCTCTAATATCTTTGTAGAATGGGAACACTTAAAATCTCTCACTCTGCAATCCTCTCAACAGGCTAATTTTAGCCAACCTTTTGATTGAATTCCAGATGGGGGGGAAAAAAAAAAAAAAAATCTTTCGAATATAATATGTTAGGTAATGGTGGCCAACTGCTTCTCACTACAGTCTAGCTTCAAATTCTAGGCAAGGCATTGATGTTTTTTATTGTATAATATCTTTGCAGCACTTAAAATGTGTTGAACTAAAAATTTATCTGGAAAACATTTGAAAAGTTTAATAAATGGATGTTTGTAAACTTGGAATAAATTTTAGACTGCAAAGTGAATTATAATTTTGATGATACTTTGGAATAATAATTTTGAGTTTACTGTTTACTTTTAATATTTTGTGTATACTGATACTGAATTAATGTAATTGCAGGCTCCTGATGAACAACCATCAAAAAGGCAAGCAGGTGATCAAAGTAATTCATCAAAAAAGAAACGTCCAAAGGTTATTGATATGATCCTGGAAAATGCTCCCAAAGATGGTAATGGCAGTTTCTCAATAGAAACATTCTTGTTGCTTTTTAAACTGTGTGTTATCAAATGTAAATTCTACAAGATTTTAAGAACTATCTGTTAAATACAGTTGAATTAAAATTCGTAGAGGTTTTCAAACAAAGTAATATAGTTTGTTTCTATTTATTTAAAAAAACACTTCATGAAATCATACCAGTAATTAAAGAGAAAGTGAGAAAAACATTTATACAAATACATTGTAGTCTTTATAATTTAAACTCATCAATTCTGTTGATTAATGTTGACAAAAAAAATTGCTATTGTACCTTAAATAATGTTAAAATGCATTCTGGTAGCCAAAACTGTAACCTATTTTTATATTTTCTGGTAAAGAAATGCAAAAATATACACTAAATATTGAAATAGGGGCTAATTAGTTTTATGTATACTCAATAATGAAGTAATGTGAGAAGAACATTCACTTTTATACAGTTTTACAAAAAGCTGTATTGTTTCCTTGTTGTGCAATGTTGACTACTTGCGGTGTTCATTGTATGAATGTCTGCACTGACTTACTGTGTAAATCATTGAGTTATCATCTCATTAAACAAACGTGAAAGTTTATTATAGACAACTTCACTAATATAGACAGCCTATTATCTTATAAGTATTCATTTAATAAGCATAATATAAATATGATATAAATGGCTGTATTCATTTAATAAGAGTATTATTATTTGAGCATTAAAAATGTATTTTCAAACTCAATACCAACCTGTATATCAATGGTCTTAAAACTGTGTTCTTGGAAATTCAGTGTTCCACGAATGAAAATAAAAATTTGAAAAGTAAATTATAAGGCACTCACACTGGTTGACTAGTGTCTATTAACTAAAAAATTAAAGATACATAAAATAAGTAACACAACAACCTTGAGTTTGAGGTAGATTTAAGTCAAGATCTCAATGGATTTTGAGGGAAGACAGGTACAGGCCCATCGTCATCAGGAGCAAAGAAATCTGCAAGACTAGAAAGCAGTGGGCATAATAGTCGTATTTATACTCTACAGCAAGGATGTCAAACTCATAGGTACACTTGGGCCAAACAAACAAGGTTTAACTTTAGGTGGGCTGAAAAAAAAAATCAATATTCATAGAAACGTAGATTTATTTCAAATAATACAATATGTTATCATCCAATAATTTCATTTTGAATTATTTTCCTAAATATGTTGCTTCTTCTTCATTATTGAGGATTCTACAAATATATTCCTCTATTTTTGGTTCAAATTCAGCTAGCAATTGAATTAGCTTCACAAAATTTCCATTATTATGTTCATAAAGCTTGCCACTTTTACCCTGAGAAAGTAGAGAACTTTCAACAAGCAATTTAATAACTATATAACTGTTATAACTGTATAGTTTAATAACTATATGTGATATAACTGTATAGTTTAATAACTGTATGTGATATTATATTATGCATAAAATTACTTCACTCCAATATTTAATTTCAGAATTAATTAATCTTTATTCAGCTGAATCTGCTGTCTGACTAGTTTTCAAACTTAATTCCAGCTCTATCCATGATTTCAAATTATTTTTATGAGTTTTTGAGTCTTCATGCTTTCTTAATATCTCACCAGTATTTTAACCTTCATTTAAAAATGAATTTAGTTTTGAATTACCAAAATGTCTGCAACAAAAACATAACAGAATCTTTTGACACTGAATATACCAGATAATATCTTGATATATGTTCTCCATTTTTTTAAATTCTGTGATTCTGTGTTTAAAGTCGTTGAGTGAACTTAGGATATTAAACATGCAGATGGCACAAACAATACTAATGCACCTCAAAAAAGCACTTTTCTAATCCACTATTCTGTAATTGTTACATAAACTGTATCACTATAACAATCCAAATGGACCCCATGGATGCTATTGCATAGATAAGACATTGTTTTCAATCTTACTCTGTTTTATTGGACACCCAGAACTTGGAAAAGTGTCTCTTCTTGTCTACTGTACATCTCAGAATATAAAAAAAATCATCTCCGAATAACCAAAATTGCTAAATACATTAAAATGACAAGCTAGGAGTATCAAGAACATAGGTTAATCTCTTTTATTCAGAGTTTCAAACAGAACTTGTCAAGGGAAAAAAGTGTTATGAAGCTTCAAACCACAAAAGAGATAAACCTATGTTTTTTATACTTCTAGGCTGCCATTTTAATGTATTTAGCAACTTCTTTTCTAAAGTTTATTGTTCCATTTTGTTCACTATAAGAAAAATTTCTTTTGCAATGTATTTCGGAAACAGAGATAGGTAGAGTCCAAATATTCTTACAGCTTTTGTTAGGTATTTTGATCTTGACTTTTTAAATTCATTTAAAAATTAAGCAGCACTAGGCGCTAATTTTGAACTTGCTATTATTTTGTATTTTTTATAAACTGAACTTAGACTATATTCTAATTTCTTATGTATATATATATTGGTATTTCAGTTGGTTTTGCTACCCTAGGCATTTGCTTACCTGCCTACGGTAAAATATAAGTCAACGAAAATGAAAGACAGTGCTTTAGAAAACTAAACAGTTCTCTAATGCAAAATGAATTACATTTAGATGACTGTTTTAAAAATTATATAACGGAGCATCTTTTTCATTTGAAGGAAACCATAAAAGAGTATTTCCCAGAAGGAAAAAAACTGAATATTATTGTATAAAAAGTCCGTTCGAGTACTATGATAAATCAGAAGGCTTGCCATTGAAGTAAAGGGAGCAATTTATCAAGATATCAATGGATTCGACATTAAAATCTACATTTAGGCAAGAGCAGCTCATAAATTTTTGGTTGCAGATTCATGCGGAATACCTAGAAGCTTCTTACACCGTTATAAACATTTTAATGCCGTTCGGAACAATGTATTTAAGTGAAAAATCTTTCTCAGCATACATGGCTACAAAATAAATACCGAGACAAATAAAATGCAGAATATGAAGTGCAACTGCAGATAACATCAATCGAGCTGGACTTGGACATTTTGAGAAAAAAAAAATGCTAGTGTACTCCTGTCACTAAATATCATGCAAGAGTTGATGAGCATGAGTTAATGCTCATGCTTAAAATAGTACATCTTTAGTAAATACTTCTTAAAGCATTCAAACTCAGTAACTGAATAGAAAATACCAAAAATCATCAGTAAATCCCAGCATAAAAGCCACCTTGAAATCAGACATGTGCTAATAATGTCACTAGACTGTGTTGCAACAGAGAATTTCCTTTTAGTCTGCTCTTTATCTGAAATCCTGAGAAATACAGCATCATATGCCAAGTAACCCTGTAGGAAACAGTAAAAGAAGGGTAACTTGATCCAACCATTCATTCCAGCTCTAGCTGGCGAAGCAGACAGGTCATCTGTGAAAACCCCTATTAAACATAAATTTCAGCATGACAACTTATAATTTTTAATTTTGTTTTTACTTAATTCCACCAACTATTGAGCATAACCTTTCCGTCTAATTATTGCTGCTTTGCATCAAATTCTATTACTTTCCCCCCCCCAATCTATGCATTGTTTCTAATTGATGTAAACCTTTTTCTTGTCATATGTTATTATATATTTGGAAAAACTGCAGATCCAAAAGGTTTTCAAGGAAAATTTTGCAAATTTCACTCATTTACTTACTTGTTCTATAATGAGGGCAGGAAAACAGTTTGCAATTTCTGTATGCTTCTTCAGCTTGGGTAATGCATGACATGTGTAATCTAATTAATCTAATCTCCTTAGATAATCTAGAGTCTATTGTAAATTTTCAAGTATTAAGTAATAGTTGAGTGCAGCTCAGTGTCAAAAATCAGTGACTGATGACCTGCTACATCTAGCCTTAATATGAAGCAAGAAACCACCAATCGCAAAGGATTTGAACCATTTCTGGGTTGTTATCTGATAGTTTTACTTCAAGAACTTTATGAGCAGCTTCCATGGCTCTGTAGCCGAGTTTAAAATAATTCCTGACCTTAAGCACTGATAAATCTGATTCACATTGATTATAAAAACAAAGCAACATACACGTTTTAAGATGATGTATTTCTTCATTAATAGATCTACCCATATTCATGCATAAAGGTGCATATACAAGTAACATTAAAACAAGAGAGAGATAAAGAAAGGAAAGGAAAATAAGATACTTCTGATAATTTTAATAGAAAATGCACTGTATTTAAACTAAGCTAAAGTTTGTTGCTTTAAAACTGCTATGTATAATTTCTGCTTTTATTTATTTTTGAGTTCAAGAAATGTATGTCTATAGTGTTTGTATATTTTTAAAATGATATATTACATTTTTTCAAATAGAATTTTTAAATTTTCTACCTGCAGAGACTCATCCACTTTTAAATTCAAAATCAAGAGATAAAGTTAATCAACAAGCAAGAAAGGCTGGTAAAACAAAGCAGCATAGAGCTGGATTTCATTCAGAAAATAAAATTTCACATCGATCAAAGCATGGAAACAAAAATAAAGAGAAAATGTCTGGTAAGTATTACAATACCTTAACTCTTTATCTGTCAGTTGTTTTTTTAAGATAAATATTGTTTGCCAAAAAATATAGTAAAATTTTGAAATTTTTTCATTTTAAAGAATTTTTTTTTTTTTTTTTTTTTTTTTCCAGTTGACTACTATGGATGGAAAGATAATGATGATTAATTTCCATTCTTCCACTAAATCAAGTCACTTGTACATAAAATAAATATTTATTTTATTCTTTTAAATATATTAGTAGTTTTTTTTTTTTTTTTTAAATTTCATTTCATTATCAATAATGCTGCTGTTCATATTGAATCATTTTTTACTGTATGTAATTTATGATTACAAGATTTGATGGGATTACTCAGTGATCAGATAGATAGTAATCTCATAGTTGACAACTTTATAGCAGAAAAAAACTGTATAGATTTTTTAATGAAAGTAGGATTTAAACTTAATTGTTTTAAGGAATAAAGTGCCTCCTGATGATAATTAACAGTAATGCTTTCAAAATCAGAAAGAAACTGCAGACAGGTAAGTTTTTCTCTATTTTACATACAAGGTAAGATTCAAAAGTTTCTAAGCCTAATATACTTCTAAAAAATGGAGCAAAAATCAATTGTTCAGTAAGTCTTTTGTACTTTTACATCTTTTAATTAATTGCTTTATGACCTTAAAAAATTAATTTAAAAATTTCACAGAATGTTCCTTAGCTGCTGTCTCCACCTCTTTAGAATCATTAAATCATCTTCCCTGAAGCTCAGATAAGTGTCACTTGGAGATAGATCTAGGCTATAAGCAGGGTGATCAGTGTCCTGCAACCGATGTTTCTTTGCAATAGCGACTATGTGGGCAGGAAAAGATTGACTTCATGAAAAAGTTAAAATTTCTTATCTCAACTTTCCATTTTCTCTTTAATATCATTGCATAATTCATGCAAAAGAGAGTTTCCATTCCTGGCCACATCTCTTTCTTTAACCCTCTGAGCAGTGTGTCTTGGACTTGCTGATAAAGATTAAACTTTTGATGGTCATAACGAGCTCAGATCACATTACAAATTTTTGTCTAAATGATAATGAACAAGTTCTGTTTGCAAATTAGTTTTTTCCCTGAATGTGCAGAGATGAAATAAGCCTGTTTTTCAAAATAACCTAATGGATTTTAGAGCTGAACTCACAAATTAGCTGATTTAACTTGGTATAGATGACAGTAAGTGTACTAGATAATATACTGCATAATAAAAGTGAATTTGGCATTTTTATTGCATTTTAAGGCATTTTTATTGCTCTATTTTGAATGCATTCTTGTATTGATGTTTGTAAAGAATTGCAGCATTTTTGGTCAAAAATCAAACTTTTTGTTGTTCAAAATTACAAAAGTAAAATATTTCCAGCTTGAGAATCTTCAGGCGGGAATTTTGTAGTGTAGGGACTTTTACATTTCTCACGGGATATTTATTTGGTAGCATAACAATGCAAAGGCATTACAACATGATAGCTAAAAATGCATCAAAGAGAAAGCTAAAGCACATTTTTTTTTTTTTTTTTTTTTTTTTTTTTTTTTTTTTAAGAAGAACCTGATTCTGATGACAAAAGTCCAGATAATGAAAAAACTTTATAAAACAAATATCTGTATCTGGATTCAGATACAGATATTTGTTTTGAAAGTTTGGAAGATCATTCGAGTGGAGAAAGAAGACTTTAGTACTACAAAATGCTACATTCATGTAGAATTTTGGGTTTGCAACTCTACTACACACAAAAGTGTTTTTAGTTAAATAAACATACATGTATTCATTAAATTTTTCATTATTATAATATTATATACCTTATTAATTTGTAAATTGATAATCTAACATGTCTTGGTATGATATAAATTTCTGTTCCAAAACATTATTATATTGACAGATTTATAGCATGTAAAAATACAATGGCAAATAATACAATATTATTTTTATTAAATTTATTATTTGTTATAACTTTTTTTATTATTTTCTTAAAAATTAGTCTAAAATAGAAACTATCTATAAAGATGCATGTCTATTTTCATTTCAAATTCTCTAGCTTCCAAAAATTCTCTTAGCTTAATTTAAAATGAAAATTCAGTGTATAGATATAATTTCATGGCATCAAGTAAATTGTAATTTTCAAACCAAATCGGCTTTCATGTAGCATAAACATCTACCCCAATTGCTATTACTTTAGCTTTTTGTTTATTATTATTATTTATTTATTTATGCACAAATAGAAGATAAATGTGAAGTAATGCTGACAGTTAGCAGAATCCAGAGCCATTGTGTATAAACATATTCATATGATATCATGATAACTTCCATATGATCATTATTTTAAAGGTACCATATTTTCATATATGGAATATCAAACACTCCATTTTTTGCAAAAAAGAATTATGTATTTCTAAAGTATTTTCTCTCACCACCACATAGCTTCATGGTATAATTGGAAACACGCCAGTTGTGAGATCTGGATTTGAAAGGCCGAGCAAGAGCATTGTTAATCCTTTCTTGTTTTCCTGCCTAAAAAAAGCTGATGACTCTACATATTGACTTCAATAGTTAGTTATCAACATAATCATTTTTAAAATCGTGAATGTATACTTCCAAGTTATGGTGCCTTGGTAATATCTTCTAATCTTATCTTTTAAAATTTGAACTCTTTTTCTGTGGTTTAAAATAATGGTCTCAAGCTCAAATTGCAAACTAAACAATCTAAAAGCGCTGATGGGCCAGCATATTTTTATCTAAATTAAATTTTAGTTGCTAAATCTTCATCAAAGTGTACACAAGGAATAATAATAATAATGCAAAGAAAAATATACAAATTTATATTTATTTCATATCTTAAATCTAAAGAAAGAAATTTCTGTTATTACTTTTCATAATTCAAACATATTGACAATTAAATATTGAATATTCAGATAATATCCATAATATTTAATATATCATATAATCTTTATTTAACAATTCAAGTTTGTATTTTAAATTTTTTCTTTCAACCTGTTGGTAACGTTTGCCCAGTTACAATAAAAAAATGATAACTTGGTGATTTTTTCTGAAAAAATTGTGCCAATTTATGGCTGATAAATAACTTTTACTATGTATGAAATTTTTTGCTAAAATTTTTTCCCATAACTGCAACTTAAAAGTTTTGATACAAATGCACATGTTAGTGATACGTTTTCATTCTTTCCTTGCAACTCTTCATTGAAAATATTTAAATGGCCAGTTAAGTTGACAAGATATGCTGAATGTGTTACCTATGTAACATTACATAGTGCAGTGATGTGTTTTTTCATCATAAGAACTTTGATTTAATTTATAAAAAAACATTTTAATATAGCTCCTCAGCATAGCTACCTCAGTTTGTTTTGATAAAACATTTAAGCAATGCAACAAAGTCTCAATGATTCAGAGTTCATCCATGGATAAAATTTACTGTTTCCATAATATTATCAATCTGCAAACTTTTGACACAAAGTGCTTCTTGATGAATAATGCAGTATGTAGTGTGAAAAAATTCTGAATTTTTTTTTCTTTCACTATATTTTTTAATGTTACCATTATTCCATTTTCTTTACAACTGCAGCAGTTGCACCATCACTTGCAAATCTGACCATTTATCACAATTTATATTTTATCTATTATGGCTTTTATTTTAGAAAAAGTATCCTGTGCACCAGTTTTATGTTTTATTGGAATTATTTCTAACAATTCTTCAAATAATTCACATCTTGTAAGAAAATAACAAGTTACAGTGCTGCAGCATTCTCAATTCACAACTCTTCATAGTGTTATATATAATTAAAAATTATCCATTTTTCATTTAATTGCCATCATAAATCAATAATGATTTCGAAACAACTGTCTGATTATTATGAAGTTATTATACATAGTAAAAGTTACTTAAATGTGTTCAGCTGCTGTGTTGGTTGACAAACTAATGTGTTAAAGTAGTTTGTGTTTGTGAGGGCAAAGAAGTGTAGTAGAATTAATCAAACTATCTTTAAAGAATTCGGCATCCATAAATGGTTTTGATCAGTGCACAAGAGCAAACCTTGGGTGAAAAGTTGCTTCACTGGATTTATTTGCTTCAGTTAAAAAAAAAATATTTTTTTTAACAAATTTCAGAAATTAGCTCTCTTTCCCTCAGTTTTCAGATTTTTCTCTATGATTTGTTAATAATAATTTTCAGATTTATTTCATAATGATGATATAGTATTTTTAGGGACTGATATACCTTTATTACAAGCAAAACATACAATTTTATTGTAAACAACACCACAAAAGTATGTAATTTCCCATCTATCTTGAAAAACCACCTTCTTCATCCACTTTTCTTACTCTTTGTTAAAAACACAGCTTGCAGTTTGATCTCTTAATTAAAATCACTATTATGACTTATTTACAATTTTAATGCAATGAGATAAATTTTTGTACAAAAGCAGCACTCAGAATTCATATATAATTCTAAACAACAAGTACTGATGTAATGTAGGTCTAACAACAACCACAAATAAACAGGTTTTTATATACCATATGTTAGTTTATCTTAATCTGTATAGCAAATAAAACTGCACAACTGTGCATCCAGTGAACCGAGTGAGTGATGCAAGGGAACTGTATATCAGAAATACCAACTTGATATTAAAAATCAGAAGCATTAGAATACTGAAGTGTCAGCTGGTAAACTAAATTTTTTAACTGTAGTGATGTAGAAACTCGTGATAAAATAACAATATGTTCGTTATGTCTATTTTTCTTTCAGTAGTAGTCATACATAAAAGTTAAAACTACATCACCCTTTCTGTAAATCTGTATAAACTGCATTCAAAAGACACACATGACTGAAACACACTTACGGGCCACATTATATTGCTTCATTAGCTGTTTGTTTGAGACCACAGATTTAAGACTTCTGTAGCCTAAGTAAGGATGATGTATGTTGTAATCAGGGCTAGCTTTAATACTTTTTATGACCTATGAAATCACTGCAGTTGATGCTCAGTATAAATCAAACTTTAATTATTCTAAGCAAATTTATGCTTCTGTATATTTTTTGCTTACGAGAGACTTTCTCCAAGAATGGGCCACCCTAGTCAATATCTTATGTACTGCCTATGTTCGACACCAGCTGTGATTATAACAATGTTGTCATGATTAGATAAAAAAAAAACTTTTAACTTCAAAAAATAGGGTTTTTTTTTTTGTTTTTTTTTTTTTTTTTTTTTTTTTTTTTTTTTCATTTTTTTAACCATTCTAAGAATTATTTTTAAAAAATTTCACTGTATTAAAATGAAAAAAAAAATCCTGAAAGTGTTTAGATTTTAACAATCACCCGAAAAAGCTGTTTTAAAGTTTATTATGGTTTATCAGAAACGATTATCAATAGAGATAGCCCAGGTGGAATAGCAAAATATTTTATAGGAATTAGGTAACTATACATTTAGACTAACATGAGAATATTACATATATTCTATATGTTTAAAAATTTTATAAATATTTAATGTAATTATATAAAAATATTTAATTTCTTTAATTAAATATGTTATGAATTAAATGTATTTTTATCTAAATCAATCAATCATATTAAAAAGTTAAAAATAATAGTTTTGAGAACTGCATCTATTGCTTTTAAGTAGTTTACTTTGTTAATTAATTACAGACAAATTTAATATGAAAGAAGGATATCTGACATTTTTCTGAATAGCAATAGATTTGAATGAAAAGTGAAGCAATGCAAAATCGGGTTTTGAGACTAATTAACCCCCTGAGTGGCATGACCAACTTTATTTGGTCATGAGACTTTTTTGTCACTTGGTATATTATTAGCTTAAAATGTTATATACTTTGCCTTCTTTAATGATGTAAATATTATTTTAATTAATGGAAGTTTATGAAAACAGAGACTAAAATAAGTAATTACCAAGAAGCAATATCTCGGTAAATGTAAACACCACAACAATAGTGATAATAGTTCAAACCTGGTAACCCAACGGATTCTCATGTTCGGAAGTAGCAATCATTATTGTTATGTTGTTCTTGGTTCCTTTTTTCATAATTTTATATGTTGTAACATCACACTCATTGTTCACCTTTGCACATGTAATTTATTCTCCAATTATTCGCTATTATTTTAACCATGCAAAACTTTTTTAACAACGAATAGGTGGAATTATTTTCATTCAATGAGATAAATTCCGGTGGTCTCAGGCCTACTTCCACCGATTTATGACGTTAATAGTGTGGGCTGGTTGTTTTTATGGCAGACATAGATATCTAGTTGGGCTCGGCGTACCTCACCGAGAAACCAGGGCTGTGAAGTCAGTAGAGAAAAATGACCGACTCCAACTCCTTCATATACATGTAAACATATACTCATAGGTACAGTTTATTTTTTTAATATAAAAGAAGTAATATATGCTACAAAACAAATTGATGCATAGCAAATTTTTTATATTAATTAGCATTTATTATGAAATGGAAAAACTGGCATTAGTAATTTATAAGAAGCAGTATAACTTCGGCAAGATCCTCTTTTTTAGAGGACCATAGATCCGAATTGATAAAACTTCAGATCTGAGAAGAGTCTTTCCACACAGACATGAGTAGGAAGAAAAGTTGTTACTGTTAGGGCTACTTCCTTTAACTTTTCACGATAGATTTTTCCAAATTCTAAAAGCGGTGTCTTGCAACAGCAATATTTATCTATTTCTTCAAAAGGTCGTGTATAAATCTTGTTTGTATTTTTTCATTTTTATATCTAAAGGCTCTTGGTTATTTATTTTCATTCACTTTGCCTTAGCCTTTTCAATATCATGGAAATATTTCTCAAAATCTAATCAGTGGAAGAGGAAGGATGATAGAGACTGGTATAGAAAGAAGAGTTTCCAATTCTGCAAGATCGTTCCACAGTCTTTCTGTTAGTGAAACATTAGGGTTATCTACATCTTCTAACATTCTCGTCTCCTGTTAATTCTTCAGATTGTAGCTTTTTTGTGACTATATATAGTGTTGAAAGAAGGGTTTCCAGTTCTGCAATATCATTCCACAGTCTTTCTGTTAGTGAAATATTAGAGTTATTTACATCTTCTGAAAAAGTTCCTAACAACCACTATATCATCAAATATGTACTTCTCCATTGCGTTGCTCCTTTTTCTGCTCGCTTCCTAAGAATGGCATCAATTTGGGGAGTTCTCACTGCTTACCTAAATTCACCAATGAGATTAGTAACTAAATGAATCAGTTTAATCAATAATGGCAAATATCACGTCCATCTTGCTTCCTTATATTTATTTAACTAATATGTCAATAAAATGGAAACTAAATATTTATTAATGTATATAGTCCACAAATAAAAATATTAACTCAGTGTGTCATTAATTTTTTTAATTAACTTTAATTACATTTCAAATTCAAACTGTTCAGCAAAAACTGGAGTCAGAGTCGACGTGCTTTTTAGCGACTCCAAATCTGACTCCTTTTACCCAAAAATCTACTCGACTCCGATTCCGACTCCACAGCCCTGAGAGAAACAAGGTGATATACTGTGCATGTAAAACAAATCCATGCCTTTCTTTTAGCCCTAAGTATCAACAGTCCTGCAAAATCAATGCTAGTTGTCTGGAACACAGAGGCATCTTGAAAATTACTGGGCAGTCTTGGGGCTGAAGGATTGACCCTTTTGTTGGAATATCTCTTACAAATAAAGCAAGATTTCAAGATGGATGAAATAAATCTTCATCCATATAGTAATCAGAATCTTTCTCATAGAGAATTTAAGATGTGAGAAATTTTGACGTGTTCTTTAATTTGATGTTCATTCCATTACTATGCTTTTTATCAGAGGATGTTCACTAGATTTGTAGGAGTTCTAAACTCTGACTGATCATCTTGTTGATATACTGCTGTTTTCGTCCTAATGATTCCTTGATCTAGAAATGGATTTAGTGATACTAAACACTTATCTTGAACTTCATCAAAAAATTGAGTTTGTATCAAATATTATAAATGAGTAATTTCTCAGCTTCATTAAGCTCAGGAATGGTAAGTTCACCTTTCCTTTTCTTCTCTTATTTCCAGTTGTGAACAAGTCAACAAATCCAAGCCATCATTCTAATAGTCTGATGATAAGTTGAGAACTGAAGAGTATTTATTAGACCAACGAAATTGGTGTTAATCAAAGATGATACAATTTTTTGTTTCTTCTCCTTGGCTACTTCGTTTATAATGAAATCATTGCTTGGCCACTTTTCTCGTGATAAATATAACCATTCAAGTCCCTCGCCCACCAATGCGACGCAAGCAGGCAGAACATCCTTTACTGGGCAAATTAGCAGAGTTCATTGTTCCTGGGATGCGCCTCCAGGCATCTCTTGGTGTAAGCTGCCTTATTTCCATCATTCTGTCATGAACAAATACATCCCATGCTGTATCTCTTCGTATCCAGGTCAGTACCGTTGAAGAAACAGTCCAAAAATAAATGTCTTGTACTTTAAAAACTCTTTTAAAATGGACGAAGCTAGACGAGTACAAACATTAAAAACTCTTTTAAAACAGATGAAGATGGACAAGCACAAACAGTAGCGCTGAGGATTTCTAATTTATTTTTCTTTTCTAAAGAGTCTAAAATTCCCAGTGTGTCAATAGCCAATAAATCGGATATAAATGTCTCTTTATTAAGCACTGAAATGGCAAGAAAGTTTAATTATTTGAAATTTCAGACATTGAGTTTTCGCCATAACCGTCCATCCTAATTTGGTCTCAACAGTAGCAAGACCTGAGGCTGGTCTAATTTTCCACAAATATCAGCTCCAATTAATATTTCTGTTAGTCCATCGCTTTGATTATTCAAATAAGTATTATTTTCCCTACGTTTGTTTACCAGTCACCTCATCCTACTGGTGGTATAAGTTCCACAAATACCTTTTTTCCAAGTGCCTTAAAATTGCATAGTTAATTACCATCTGTTTTCAATAAAAACACAGTAAAAACATCGTGATCTATAATAATTTCAGTTGTTATCCCTCCAAACAATAAACGCTGTTAAGTTTTTCTTTGCCTGTGCTCTTAAATTGCATTTCAGCAGCTGTATTCTTTAAAAATAGGACCTATGTGACACTGAATCAATCATAGCTCCTGCTTGCCGTTTCTTATTTGCATTTAAGCAGCTATAATCTTTAAAAATAGGACTTATGTGACACTGAATCAATGATAGCTCCTGCTCGCCATTTTTTATTTGCATTTAAGCAGCTGTATTCCTTAAAAATAGGATCTATGTGACAAACAGTAGTGTTGAATCAATGATAGCTCTTGCTTGCCGTTTTTTATTTTTCCTCTCAAAGTAACATCAAAGGTTATAACACGATGTTAGGAGTTTTTGACAAATTTGCAAGTGTCTCAGCATGTTTTGCTATCTGTTTATCTAATATGCTACTTTCGGGTTTGGATTCAGGAGTTGATGGTTTTGCACATATGCATGTGATGTTTTTTCCCGTACACTACACACGAACTTTTTCCTGACATTTTGCTATTCTGTGTCCCCAATCCAAACACAAACAGCTGCAACTATTTTGTACTATGCTTAATCTTTCTTCTACTGAAATCTTTCTGGCTTTGCAACAGTCACTGGACTCATGAACTCCAGAACAAAATATGCACAATATTGATTTTGTTTCTTCATCGTTATTAAGGTAGAGGCCGGTGGTACCTGCAGAGATTGGCCATGATTTTTAAAACAACATTTTGTGTTCCACTGTCTGGAATATTGATCTTTGACTAAACATTTGTTAGCTGTGTTCTTCACCCTCAGTTTCATGAAGTAAGAATCAAGTAAACCATCTTAAATCCATGTGGTATGTCTATTCCTTTTGCTTCTATTTCTCTGTGATCACAATTACCTGATCTAAATCTCCGCCACACAGGAACAGTATTATCAGGTAATGACGATTCTACAAGCGGGTATAATATAACTGCATATTTATCTCTAGCAACTCCAAGAATTCTAAGTGCTAAGTTTCGATTCTAAATTATCATACAATTTTCTCAAGCAAAATTTGTGATTCGAATACTTTTGCAGCACTAAAGGGAGGAGATCCCTCACATAAACTTTTATAAGGATGTCTTCTCTACCAAAGCTTTGTGGTAACTATTATCACCAGGGAAAAAACTTTTAATTAGCTCTTCTGCAGGTGATCCTCTTTGGTACTCTTCTGTTATCAGGACCAGATTTGGAAATGTATGTCTATACATACACATATATGCACATACACATGCATAACATACATTTCTGAATCCGATCCTGATAACAGAAATGTACCTCCTTTTTCAATAGATTATAATAAAGATGCAAACTTTCCATTATTATCCAAATTATAATCGCCGTCCCTATTTTGCCCTCAAAACCTTAACAATTTTTTTTACATTACCGTCAAAAGTCGGCAGTTTAAGTTTTGGATAACAAAGAATTGTGTTCTGCAAAACAGTCTTATCATTAAAATTGCTGATCTCATTCAAAAGATTAACTCAGTTTCTATTATACTCCATTTATCTATATAAGCTTCTGATTTATCAAATTCTTTATTAATTATATCCTCATTTCTCTACAATTTAAAAGTTCTTCTCTAATCGCTTCTTCGACTTCTAGCATTGGTTTCGCTTTTCCTTCAATCTCTTTGTTCCTACAATTTCATTATTTCTGCTATTAAGAAAATCCCTTAGCATGGGAAAAATATCACAATTATCTCCTTAGAATAAGGCTCCTAAGTAGAGTCTACTTAGAGAAATATGTCATCCAATAATAACTATAGTCTTGGTTGCCATAACAACTTCTTTTTCCCTCATTAGCGGTTAAGTCTGTTCTCTGAAAAATATCCGAATCTACAAAAACTTTGCGTTTTCACTGATGAAGAAGGTCTAATGAAACTGAAGACTGAAATAGTTTGAAGAGAAGATACGGATAATTTCTCGTGTTCTGTGTTTTTACCTTCTGATCATCAAGATGTGAAAAATTGTTTTCATAGTAAGGTGGAATGCCAGCTTTGCTTAAGATTGAACTGGCCATTCGGTCCAAATACTTGAACTGTTTCAGAGTCAAGATAATTATGTTGGAAAGATGAAAACGGCTGAGAGTGAACGGATCCATGCTGTGCAGCGATTGTATCCTTTAAAAGTTATGGATGAAGTGATAATATTCATGCTAATAAAGAGATTAAGGTTCCTGATCAGATATTTAAATTAAATGTTTTAGGACAACTGTAAAATCTTCACACTATGACTTGTTTTTTTTTTTTTTTTTTTTTTTTTCATAATTGTATTAAGCATATTGTTGTTCTATCTCTTTCTTAAGTATATTACATTTTATTACTACTAAGAACATGCAGTGAATTAGTTTCAGAAAGCAGTGCTTGCTTTGCATCTGATGAAGACCATCAGTAAAACAAAATGAGTGGTGTGGACAAAACAAGACGAAAGTAATAGTCAAATGGCTGCCATCAGTCGACAAAGAAAGCAAGTTACGGGTGGAAGCTTCAAATCAATGAATTGAAGAGTCTAGTATGAATACAAAATGTTAAGGATGGAGAATGTCAGATGGATATTTGTGTTTTTCTCTGAGAAATAGAGAACGTCTAAGATAGCTGATACAGTTGCTAGGATGAGTGAGAACTGAAGAGAAGAAATTTCTGGCAATTTTTTCAATATAATTTTGAATTTTGTCTACTTTGAGATTATGGTCGATATATGAATTTGGAATGAACCAAGGCGAGTTGATATCTCTCTAAGTACTTTGTTTTTAAGAACTTGAATATACTGAAGGTGAGTTTTGGCAGTGAGGTCACAGACAGGACTAGCATATAGCAATACTGGTCGAAGTATAGATTTATATAAGACAAATTTACTTGAAGTGGCCATATGACTTCTTCTGCCAAGAAGTGGGAACATAGTTGCAAGCACGACATTAATTTTGTGGTCAGCTTCCTCGAGATGTTTCTGAAAAGTCAAATGTGTATCTAGAATGATTCCTAGATATTTAACTTCGTCAACCCAGTCAAACAGAAAAGGTCTTGGTGATGTGATATTTGTTTGACCTTTACGAAAAATTATTGCTTTTGATATTTCAGTATTAACTTCAATCCTCCAAAGACTAAGCTAATTTTCTAGAAAGTTGAAGTAATGTTTAAGAAGGAGCAGGGCAACTGTAACTGTTGAAGCTTGGGTCATAATTACTAGCTATGGTAATTTGTGGGTCTTTAGGAATATCACAAGTGTAAATTGTATTTTGACTTATGTGCCCCCACCATAAATAAAAAGATGGGAGGAGATGTCGCAAGCAGCTTGATGGTTGCGTAAATGAAATTTTCCTTTAAGTTTTCTTTCGTAGTTTGGCAACACTGTATTCTTTTTTTTTTTTTTTTTTCCTGTTTATGTGTGAAACAAGGAGTTTAGAACAAACAGCTAATCATAACAAAAGGAATTAAATACAACCAGGCCAACAATAAACATTATAAGTTCATATTTAATTCCTTTTATTACTTTATATATATGCTCATGTTTATTATTTATGTCGCTGTTTCATCCACTAGCCTTTTATTACTTATTTTACAAACAAAGCCAGTGCATTTTTTCCCCCTCTTTCTCTGCTGCTAATCACTAGCTTTTATGTACAAGTTTTTCTTTGTTCTGGTGCTTTCAGACAATCACTAGCTTTCCCGACTCTGGCTTCCACATGATCCACTACTCAGTATTTCATTCGTCGATTCTGCTTTTTCTCCCAATGGACATTACAAACCTTACTCCTCACTACTTTTGATTAATTTTATTATCTGAACTACTATTTACACCCAGGAACCCATGCTTCGTGGCTTGCAACCACCTAACAGAAGGAGCTAATTCCTGTAGAATAACAAAGAATGTTTTCTTGCTGAGGTGAATTACCTACTTTATTTTGATTAGTTATTACTTTTTTACTGAAGAACCAACTGAATGAATTAAATTTTGATGTTGAATTAATGTCTTGCAACAACTTCAAAACTTTTCGCTTAACATAAAGATTTGAATTATTCAATTATGGCAAAGCACAGGAGGGCTATCTGCCTAAATGGAGGGATGCCTTTGTGGAAAACTTTCTAAGGGAAACTAGCTCGTATACACATTACACATGGGGAAAACCACGAAAACATCCATGTAGCCAGCCCGTTCGTGGGATTCGAACCTCGGACTGAACTACCAGTGTTCAGCGTCTTTACCGCTCAGCCGCTGGGGGCCCTGCTTAACATAAGAGGTAAATATTGTGAAACTATTGCAGAAGCATTCACTAATAAAGCCTGCATTGCCACGTGCTTTCTTGATATAGAAAAAGCTTTTGAAAATATCTGGCATACTGGTTTACTTTTCAAGATTATCAAAATCAAAATTCCTAATTATCGTATTTATCTTATGAAATCTTACAACATTGCACCTTTTATGTAAAAATAGGTGAAGCACGCTCTGCTAAAAAACGTAATCACAGTGTAGTCCCTCAAGGACAGGTTCTTGCATTTATGCTTTTTAATATTTATTTTAATGATATGCCACAACCACTTTTATGTAAAATAGCAATCAACATTGGGATCAACATTATTCAGACATTTCAAAGTATTCCAAATGATGTAATGACCAGTTTATTAGTCCAAAAATAAAAGTTTTAGCAATGTTTCTAGAACTTCAGGAGCTTAAAAAGAACTGTTTTAAAAGTTTGATTTATCAAGCAGGAAAATGTATCTTTCTTCCAAAAACGACACATTTTAGCTGGCATCTGAGAAATGGCCATTAAATATTAACTAACTATTAAGTGAAAGCACTTGTATGTGACAAGTAAACATTAATTTGAAGATAGTGGCAGCACCAACTTGGTCTTTGAAACCAGGCACTGTAATAATAAGAAAGTACTGTAATGTTATTCATTTTCAAATTATTAAGGAGTAAAAAAAATTACTGCAATATTCTTTCAAGAAACTGTCGTTTGGTACTTACATATTTATTATTCTGTTGAACCATGAAATTTGGTAGAGATCCTGCCAAACTTTCCTGGAGAATTTTGAAAGAACTGGCACTATTATATTTAATAAACAATTAGTATTCGATTCAGTTAATAAAAAGGCTTCCACAATTTCTAATGTTCTTCTCAAGTCCCCTGATTTTACTGGTTGCTCTATTTAGAAAACTATGAATACAAACTTCCCTCAGGTAGTTGCTCTAGTTTGTTACTGTTTTTTTATTTGCCATATTCAGCCAACCTTATTGTGTCCATTAATACACACTTTTCTTGATGGTAGGATCCCATAACTTTGAAAATAATCCATTGCTTGCTGTTCTCTAGCAGCCAAGTCCACAATTTTTATAACTTGTTTTTTAAAGAAATACAAAAGGCATCAGTAACAATTCATTTATATTTTTGTTCAAAAATCAACATGACTTATCGAGAATCAATCAGAACTACATCAGATGAAAGCGCCAATGTTTTTAATGTGTTGTCATGTCACATTTATCCATAACTGGCACTAAGCTGCACTGCTTGGAGACTGTTTCACGATCAATGGGATAATATGTAGGTACCTGGCACTTGAACTCATCATAGAATATTTGAAATTCAACATTACATGCACATACATATTAATGTTGTAAGCATCTGATGATGCAACATTAAAATTTTCAAACAAACAAAACACATTCACACACACTTGCTGATTTCCTATCTACAATTCTATTTTATTTTTTTTTTTTTTTTTTTTTTTTTTTTTTTAACTTTAAACAGCTAGGAAAGGTTTCACTTAAAAAGACAAGAAACAGAAATGCACTTTCACCTGGGTTTCCAACGAGAACAAAGATTTTTTAAACATTTGACCCTCCAGTGGGGTCACCTATAATTATTCTCAGATAAAAGACAGGAAATACAAAGGAATTTCGGTAAAGTGCAGAATCGCCCACTTATTTGATTGGTGCTTTTTACAAGAGTAAGAAAAATTGGATTTTTGTCAATTTTTTTTTTTTTTTTTTTTTTTTTTTTTTTTTTTTTTTTTTAACTTTTTAAGTAAAAATAGGTCGATGTGTACATGGATAAAGTCAAGAGAGTGCGCAATGCCACTTTTATGCAATTCTGGGATGTTTTTTAAGTGAAAATAAGTTGTGTGTACATGGATACCTAGTATGTGCAATTCTTGAAAACGTGCCAAGCAGTGGGCGATTCTGCACTTTCCACAGGAATTTTTTCTCTTTGCTGCTGATTCTTATACCTAAATTTAAAAAAAAAAAAAAAAACCCACAGAGTTGCTGTTTTATGTCTGAAATAATTGTCGAATAATGAAATATTAACTTCTGTAAGCATTGCCATATATTGAAAATAGGCCTTGGTAGCAAATATTTTCTACATATGCCTAAAATCAATACATAAAGCAGTTTTTAGTTTATTTTTCAAAATAAATATAGTTAAGAATTACATGTACTGATTAAAAGTTTTAATTTATACAAGAAAATAATGTTTCACCATTTCTTTTTTGCACAAATTTGCAGTTTGCATCAATTAAAAAAATAACAATAACAATTTTAGCTTTATACATGTATATCAGGGTGGAGCGAAAATAACAAAAGTTGTATAATTGAAACACATTATCCCTTAAAATTGTGTATTGACTAACTTATGAATTTTTCAAGATCATTTTTCACAAAAGCTTCGAAAATTTTATTATAATGGTATGGTAAATTTAAGAAAATTTCCAAAAATTATTGAATGAAAATTATCCCTCAAACATTTGGTATTGACTAAAATATCACTTGAGGCCCGGTGGCACAACAGCTAGCAGGTTGTGCCGCAGCATCACAGGTTCAAGGCTCCATCCCTGGGCTGGGTAAGGTTGACTCAGCCTTTCATCCATTCAGTGTATAAAATAAGAACCTAGTTCACTTGGGGACTAAACACCAGGGTCCTGTGACAAGAGCTGACCACTTGTCCAAGGTATAAGCTCATGCACCGAAGACCACAGTCAAGAAGGCAGATATCAGGGCACTGCAGGCCATGGCTCACTAAGGGCTGTTGTGCCATCGAGTTTTAATTTTAAAATATCACTTGCAAGTTTTTTTTTTTTTTTTTTTTTTTTTTTTACAGCATCATTTTGCTCACTAGAGCTTTGAAATTTTGTAATGGTATAGTATAAAGAATTTTCAATAAATATAACTTTTATTAGTTAATACACTGTTGTAGGACTTACTTTATAAAAATATAACTCTTTGCTCATTCAATGAAGTATACAAAACTTTCCACAAGAAGGTGGCTGTGTAGCAAGTTCCACCCATGCCCATCCCAACTAACTTTGAACATTGCGTCTTAACTTTGTAGCCCTGAATTTGGACTTAGTTTTGAAAATAGATATGATGATCCGTCCAGAATTTTGCTTTGGTTACTCCATCTCTAGCCCTAGCCACTCATACTTGTCCTCTCAGTAGCAACTTTAACACACCTCACATCTGCCTAGATATGACATTGGAAGTAGAAAGTGCATAGAAGAAGTGAGAAGCCTTCCTTGATAATTCCTTCAAACTCTCACTTGAAGTTGGAATATAAGAACTGGCTCTAACTTGACAATGCTCTCAGTTGATAAGGTCAATGTAATGTTGCACAATGATGTTGATTGCTAGATCTTGAATTTGCACACTGGCAGGAGTGGCTCCTTTGACCATAACTTTGCAGAAAATATTCTTCATACACATAACATTCGAATGTGTTTCTGTTTGTCGGCAAGCACAGGTGACAGCAAATTCTTCAGATGTGCAACACAATGACCTTCAGATTATCATTGAAGTACTGAGAGAACAAAAGAGTACAGTATAAATCAATGGAGGTAAATTTAATGGTTGAATTGCATTTAATGTAAATTCACATTGCAGCATTAACTCTCATAATAAAAAAGCCATTTCCTTCAAAGTGATAGATGGATTAGTGTTGTTCCAGGACTTGGCATTGTCGAATTCACTGAGCATTTACCTGAAGGAACAGCTTGGCTTATATCCTACAGATATTTTCGATTTGTACTGAGATTTACATCGTCCTCTGCCATGGCTAGCAAATTTCCCTCAAATGGCTGAAAAATCAATCACTGCGAGATACAATTAACCAAGCTCTTCTGCCTATAGGTCCATAAAATGCATAAGGATCCATTACTGGTCCCCCAAGGTGATTCATCATTTGTCTTAACAGTAGCTCATTTGAGTGAAGCTGGCATATCACCACTACAAAGATCTTCCAAATTCTTTATCTAATAAACAAATGACACCTCTTGAATTTTCTTTATTCATTATGTTTCCACGACATCCAACTGTTGTAAGTCGGGATAAATCAAGGTTTTCATCATTCAGTAAAGTCAACATGGCTTTTTTGACTGTCCAAAATTATCCTTATGTAAACTGTTGGCTGATTACCAACTTGGTTCCTACAAACCAGCTTCAATTTTATTAAAAAAAAATTAAATTGCATATATTTTATATTGTGAAAATTACATTATTACAGTCAAAAGTCGTTAATCCGGACTCGTCGGGACTTCGGCGATTCCGGATTATCAATTTTTCCGGATTATAGATCATCAGTTTAAATCTGGTAAGATGGCATGCCAAAATTATAAAATTAAAAATATGAAACTGTAATTTATGAAATAAAGAACAATTATGATCTAAAGAGTATCAAAATTTCAAAAAAAAAAAAAATGCTTAACCCCTTTGAGCCGGGTAGCGAAAACGCGCGCTTATCGTGGAGGCTGGCAGTGTCTTCCACGAGCATCTCTCCAGGGCCGGGGGCTTTTTTGCTACTAAGCCTAAATCCATGAAATTTCTGAAGTATCAACGCATTGTTTAATAATGCTCTATAGAGTATTTAAACGGCTTGTGCTTTATAGATATTTATATATATATACTTTAATTACCTTATTTCTTGTTTAAATGCATATTTTACACATTTTATTTTAATTACTCATCATTTTATGACTTTTAACATTATACATCTGAAAACTAAATATATTACTTAAAATTCTCTTTTCGTATGAAAAATTTTAAAACAGGGATCTACACACAGTCCTACGTTACATTCCTTGAACTCGTAATAACTCATTTGCCGTTTTGGAGGATTTTTCCGGGAATGTGAACAAATGAAGCACCGTCGTCTCATTTTCTTATCAGTCTCTTCTGAACAAAGTTTTGGAAAATGTCTTTCAGTTAATCTTTCAGAATCAATATCAGAACTTCAGAATCAATATCTGAAATATTTTGCATCATTTCTGCTATTTCATGCTCTGTTAAACATTTTCGACGCTTCGACACTGAAACGGTAAAAACAGAAAGAATTCACGTCTAACAAGATCTAATTAATTTCTAAAAACTGAACTGTAAACCGAAATACTCAACGCTTTAGCGCATATAAAACTTCTACTTACAATAAACAACTACCAGGTGCGAATAAAGTGCGATTTAAAGAGACGTCATAAATCACGCCATTCGGAAACATTTAGTTCCCCGTTTGTTTATATAATAAAAAACGTGTATGTGAGTCATGCTTCTCTCATTTCAAGTAGAAGGTCTAATGCACATGTATCTGAAACCATATGGACATACAGTTCCATCTTGTGGCAGAAATTATAGTTTGAAAAACGTTCTAAGGTATTGGCACAAATACGTGACAGTCGGTAGAGAATGCAACAATGCTCTGGCACGCCTGCGTGTCGGCCGGTAGATAAGTGTGTTCGTTGCTGGCACGTATACGTGACAGTCGGCACGAAGGGGTTAATATTTATTTGTTTACTTTATTAAATATTTCTTTCAATGTTAGTTGTTTAAGTTGCTTCGTTTTATGTGATAATTCTTTCTCTTTAATTCTATAAACAGACATAATTTCTTCTTCAGTTACAAAGTTCCGCTGTTGAAGTCCTATAATTGCTGTGTCGAGAATACCGACTAATTTGTCAATTGAAATCTTTTCGTTTTCAATAACCTCTGCGTCACTTTCTTCACTATCGGAAGCGAATTATAATGACGAGGAATTTGATTTAAATCATATCAAACACGGAGTACATCAAGATGAAATACTACATTTATTAAGAAATTATAAGCCCAATAAAATAGAAATATCTGCCCTGAAGATAAGGATAGTACTGACAGATCAACTTCCAATTAATTGCACTTAAAATGCATCAACGCGATGCATGCGCAGAAACTTTCTAGCCTTGAGGTCCGGATTATAGATCATTCCGGATTAAGGATGTCCGAATTAATGACTTTTGACTATATTTATTTTTCAAGTGAATACTAATTTCTCTTGCAGGAAATGGGCATGAAGTAGAAAATTTCTTGAAAATTCATCAGTGATATATTAGTTAATATATAGCTTTTGAGGGGTAGTTCACTTTCATCTGACAATTTTTGAAAATTGCATGGTTTCACTATACCACTACAAAATTGCAAAATTTTAAGGCTCTTGCAAGAAATGAAAATATAGCAGAAAAATTTTGTGTAAAAATTTATTCTTCCATACCTCTTAGCAAAACGCTTCTTTTTTGATGCCAGGATCAGTGGCAATTTTAAGATGGTCGCTACACAAAACCAAAATAAGAAGTCAAAGACTTACGTAAACTCCGAGTCCATGTACACATCGAGCTATTTTCACTGTATATTAGAATCATGTTGCATTTTTGCTGTTGCCCTGCATTCTTATAATTTTTTAATGAGGTTTTCATATTCGCATTTTTTATTTAAAAATATGGTACTACTCTTTCATACGCCCTCAGGTCGCCAAATGTAGCAATATGTGTTCTGTAGTGGTTTTTGATGTGACTGCGTGTTCTGCGATGTTTTTGCATGGCAAACATTTTGATGTGGAAACTTGATTTTACCGTAATGGTTTTATTTGCTAGTTGGTTCATGTGGTGGGCGTTTTGAAATGGTTTATGTTGCAATGAAAGATATGGTGGCAAAATTTTAGTCGCATGCCTGGTACAACTATTTTTTCGGATGGCTGGAAATTCTACAAGGATGGTTTTGAATATTTTTTTGTGAATAATAGTATCAATTTTATTGATAGAGAGTCTGGCTGCAATATAAATACAATACAGAGCATGTGGCGGCATGTTAAAGCTATGTTGTCTATTTATAATCAGAAATGCGATTTTGAGTTTTATTTGGTGGTTTATACGTTTTTCCATTACTGTTCTGAAATGGGAGAAGATCCTTTCAACAAATTTGTGAAATTGTAAGAACTGTTCAGTGAGATAAATTGAAAATTTGTTTGTAGAATATTTGATGGAAGTGTTTGTGTTTTCTGTTTTGAATTGTTGTTTTGGTGATGTTTGCAATTAATATTTCTGCTGTTCGAAGAAGCATTCACAATGGTAAGTGCATTTTATTTTATTGTTTTTCTTTTTTTGTAAAATGTTATGTTTATTAGTTCAACTCATTGCAAACTTTTATTCATAATCATGAACAGCACTAAAACTTATACAGAAAAAATTACAGACGTCCACCTTCAGCACATCCAACACCAACACATGTCGTGAACGAAAAAACACATGGTCAACAACTCTTTAGTCAATGTTACAGTTACATATGAAAATTTAAAAATAATA
Organism: Stegodyphus dumicola; assembly: GCF_044657685.1. Classification (NCBI taxonomy): domain Eukaryota; kingdom Metazoa; phylum Arthropoda; class Arachnida; order Araneae; family Eresidae; genus Stegodyphus; species Stegodyphus dumicola. Next base: position 159,740,648 of record NC_140770.1, read on the forward strand.
ACACAGCAAAACAAAAATGTTCTGAAAATTCACACACTTAATTTTAAAAAATTAAATGCACATTATTACAGTTATTAGCAATGACAAATAATTATTACACTTTTCTTTCATAATTTAAATTGATTTTTTTACCAATGTCTGAGCTATCACCAAGCCACTGAAATGCTAAGTTCAAATCCAATGTATTGGACTGGTGCAGCCATCTACTGACAAGATAGTGAAATGCAAAGTGTTCTAACATTACTCCCTCACCAGTAACTAAGTTACGATACTTAGATTGCATTGGTAAGGTCAATAATCGAATAACGTGATCACTACATCTCATGATCAAAATGCACTTCACGTATAAAAGAATGAATTTCTAAGCTTGCATCTGGTTCTGAATTGTAAGGTTATAGTAAATTAAAATACAAATAATAATTAAGGTAGCTGGAACTTCAAGATATATCACTAATCTTTTTTGTTCCATGCTGGAAATCCACATAATTGTAGATACCACATTCAATATTCTATACATTCATTATACATTTCATTATTATATCTCAAAGTTAATATATACATACATACTCCATATCTGGGCTTAACTGAACAATTCAATGACATGCTTTCAGTGACATGAAAATAGTTAACACCAATAAAAATCTGATCAGTATTACTAAAATTTTTACATTTCATAGCAGGTATTTTAAACACCAAATGCACTTTTCTTATTTTACTCACTCCTGACTGACTCAATGCAACACTGTCCTGAGTATACACCTTAGCAACTAATATTCTTTGAAAATTATTAGTTTTCTGAAAAACAGGTAATTAGTACTGCATTAAGCTGCAGCTGGATAGAAATTATATTTGCTCTAAAGCTCATATATGCCTAATACCAACATGATTAGAACACTACTTATTTACATACAGCTCAAATTCTTAATTTTCAATACTGCAATCTAACATTAACAAATTAGTGAAAAAGACATATCTCATAATACATAGATATATGTGCACTACACTATATAGCACTGAAATATTCTAACTGAAACAATAATTGTATTTTATAAGATAGCTTCTAAGGAGGTAATGCAGATGTTATGCCTAAGCAAAAACACACTGTATTCCAAAACACAATAATACCAACCCTTACAGCTAATACATGCATATAGAATTTGAAGCAAAAATTTCTAGAACAGTAAAAACAATATGGAAAGTATATCTGAATATATTCATGAACAGTAATATATTGCTCAATATCTACACCACTACGACTCTGGTATATTACAGAAGATACATAAATTAGAAATAAAATCAGTATACATTATTGTGAAGGAGATAAATACGATATGACATTAGCCTTAATTGGGGAAGTAGATCATGAATAATAATATTTGCATTAACAAGAGATAAGAGTTGTGATTTAGTTTTAAGTTCGAAACCTAACAGGAAGTTTTATTTCTCTACCACAACGAGTGTTTGTTGGGAAATTACTATGATGCATTTCCTTTGAGGATCCACCATTGACATCGTCGTCAAGAAGCAGATTCGGTAGTTCTGGCATGCTATCTGCATTCATAAGGTAAGCAGGTTTCAGCCTATCAATAGAGATGTTAACATCTTTTCCTTTAATATGCACAGAATAATACTTATCATGTCTTTCTGCTACAGGAAATGGGCCATCATATGCAGGCTCTAGTGGTTTTTTCACCTGATCAACTCGAACGAACACATGAGTACAGGTCCTTAAATCTCTATGTACGAAAACTTTTTGATAAGACCGACATGTATCTGCAGACTTCATTGGCTTTACTAGGGCCATCTGCTGCTGAAGATTGTACACAAATGTGTCAGGTTCAACGTGGACACTGGGTTTTTCAAAAAATTCACCAGGAAGCCTGATATTGGTACCATATACCATTTGAGCAACAGAATAGTTTGTACCATCTCTGATAGCAGCTCTTAAACCCAACAAAATAGTGGGTAGCATATCACTCCATTTTACATTATTGTGAGCTTTTATTGCAGCCTTTAGTGTCCTGTGAAAGCGCTCTATTTTCCCATTACATTGGGGATGATAGGGCGTTGTATGCAGAAGTTTAGCACCACAAATAGCAGCAAGATTTTTAAACATTTGGGAGGTAAACTGGCGACCTTGGTCAGTTACAATACACTGTGGCACTCCAAATCTGCTCACCCAATGGTCATAAAAAGCTTTACTCACCAGTTCTGCAGTGATCTCTTCTAATGGAACTACCTCCATCCAACAGGAAAATCTATCAATACATGTTAGACAGTAAATTTTACCATTAGATGGTGGCAAAGGCCCAATCAAATCAATATGGATGATGCTAAATCTGGCATCAGGTTCTTGATATGTGCCAAAGGTCGATTTGGTGTGTCTTGTTACTTTAACTTTCTGGCACTGCAGACAAGCTCTAGCCCAATCACTTGCTTGTTTCTTCATCCTGGGCCATACAAATCTGGCAGTTATCTGTTTTACAGTGGATCTGACACCAGGATGTGCAAAACTATGGATATGATCAAAAATTTTCTTGCGAAAACTTTGAGGTACATATGGGCGAATATTGCTAGCTGAAGTATCACACCATAGGACATTTTCAGATTGTAGTTTATATTCCTTGAAAATTAATGAGGTGTTACTTGCAATTAATTCTTTCAACTCAGGGTCATTCTGTTGTGACTTTGCAATTTCTTCATAATCAATTACAGATATCTCTTCAATTCTGGAGAGAGTATCTGCTACAATATTGTTCTTTCCACTAATGTGCTGTATATTTGTAGTAAACTGGGAGATGTACTGTAACTGACGCAGCTGCCTAGGTGAAGCTTTATCATTCTTTTGCTTGAATGCAAAAATCAGTGGTTTATGATCAGTGAAAATTTGAAAATCTCGTCCTTCCAGCATGTATTTAAATTGCTTCACAGAGAGATATATTCCAAGCAATTCCCGATCATATGTACTGTATTTTCTTTGAGCCCCATTTAGCTTCTTTGAATAAAATGCAACTGGTTTCCAGTTACCATCTTCATACTGTTGCAAAACTGAACCAATTGCCCAATCTGAGGCATCAGTGCACAGAGATAATGGACATTCAGACTTTGGATAACTTAACAGGGCAGTATTAGCCAAGTCAGTTTTGCACTTCTCAAATTGCTTTATGCTTTCTTCAGTCCAAGGTACTTTACTTTTATCTTTTTTCTTTGCTCCCTTAAGCATTTCATGTAGCATGGCCTGGGTCTGCGCTGCATCTTTCAAGTACATCCTATAAAAATTTACCATGCCTAAAAACGTTCTTAAGCCATGAAGAGTGGATGGCAGTTCATAATCAAGAATAGCTTTAACTTTGTTTGGCAGAGGTTGCGAACCAGAAGGCGTAATGAGATACCCCAAAAATTCAATTTCTTTAACTCCAAATACGGACTTTGACACATTTAAGCATAGGCCATAGTTATCAAGCCTTTCGAAAATTAAGCTCAGATGTGTTTTATGCTCATCCTCAGATGACGAGGCGATTAAAACATCATCAAGATAAGGAAAACAGAAATCAAGCCCTCGAAACACCTCATGTACAAATCTTTGAAAGGTTGAGGGAGCATTTCGGAGACCAAAACTCATAACGTTAAACTCGTACAGTCCAAATGGTGTAATAATGGCTGTTTTTGGTTTATCCTCCTCAGCTATGGGTATTTGATAGTATGCTTTGAATAGGTCTAATTTTGAGAAAATTGTTTTCCCACTCAAGATTAAATGAAAATCCTCAATCCTAGGAATCGGGTATCTATCCGGAATAGTCTGCTCATTCAGACGTCTATAATCACCACATGGTCTTAAAGTTCCATCTTTCTTTGTAACCAGATGCAGAGGACTAGCCCACTGTGATTTAGATGGCCTGATTGTACCATTGTCTAACATGAACTGAAACTCTTGTTTTGCCAAATTCAGTGTCTTAGCATCAAGCTGCCGAGCACGAGAGTAAACTGGCTGTCCTTTTGTAGCAATATAGTGCTGGACCTTATGTTTCACTCTGGTGTTCAATAAATTGGGCTTCGTAATACCAGGGTACTTTCGCAACAGCTCAGAGAATTTTACAGAATTGCTCTCTGTGCTAATCGCAGTATTTTCAGTTACTGACATTACATCACTATGTACAAACATATTTGTCACACCATCAATTAATTTTCTCTGACGAATGTCAAGCAGTAAGTGAAACATTCAGAAAATCGGCACCTAAAATTCCTCTGTTTACTTTTGCTACAACAAATGGCCATTGGAATGGGCGACGTAGTCCGAGGTCCACGGTCAACACCTTACTTCCAAATGTTGGGATTTCAGTTCCGTTAGCTGCGTATAGCTTGTATGAAGTGCAGGTACTTTTTGATTTCGCATCAGCTGGAATCAAGCTGATATCTGCTCCACTGTCAATAAGAAATTTGATTCCTGTTTTTCTGTCTTTGATAAAAAGGCGAAATTTGCGGCAATTAATGTTTCCAGTAGCAGCAGGGCTTGCCGCTGATTCTACTGCTAGTTGCAGTTTTCCGGCTGCTTCCAACTGCAGGGAGGTTTGCATTTATCAGGGTAGCATTTTTTTCCAAATTTGAAATGGAAAAAACAGTATTTTCCATCTGGGTCAAAACGCTTGCGGGATCTGCTGCGGCTCCTATTTCTTTGATGGCTTTGACTTCGTCGTCTGTCTCTTGTGTGTTGAACACTCAGAGTCGCAATTTGTTGCTCAAGTGAAGAAATTTTTTTTAGCAACATATCATATGGGCCAGCTTCTTGGACCACACTCGCAAGCTCTATCCGGGGATTCATCTCAAGAACTTTATCGGCCATTGTGGCCAACTTATCAGTACCTTCATCACTAACAATTAAAATGTTTTTTACTTGGTCTGGCAGTTTCTCCATCCATAAGGTTCTCAGAATTTTTTCAGACACATTATCAGCATCTCCAAGGACACGCATTTTTCGGAGTAGTTGGCTGGGCTTTAGGTCTCCCAATTCTAGTCCAGTTAGCAATCGCTTGATGCATTTGTTTTCACTTTCTTTAAAAGTGCTCAGAAGTCTTTCTTTAGCAGCTGAATATTTGTTTGGCGTGTCGTCTCGAATGATGTCCCAAATGTTTTCTATAAATTTGGGTTCAAGTTGTGCAACCAGGTAATTAAATCTTGTGTCTTCGGAAGTAATTCCACTGATTTTAAACTGTGCCTCTACGGTGAAAAACCACATTTCAGGTTTCTCTATCCAAAATGGCGGTATCTTAACACTCACTTTACTAGCTTCAAGTTTTGAAGTAGATGCAGATTCACTGTCCAATGGCATGTTTGCAATTTTAAGTCAAACTAAAACATTAGCATTCCTAATAAAACACGGGTGACCAGATATTAGTTCAACTCATTGCAAACTTTTATTCATAATCATGAACAGCACTAAAACTTATACAGAAAAAATTACAGACGTCCACCTTCAGCACATCCAACACCAACACATGTCGTGAACGAAAGACAGACAGACAAAGTAGACAGATGTCTTGTTTTGCACCCGCTAAGTCTTTCTGCACCGATGGGCGAAAAATCAAGCATAGGTGCGAAGGAAAGGTATATAGAAAGAGGGGCAATTTCGTATTTGAGGAGAGTACAAAGGAACTTCGTACATCTTGTACGAGTTCAAAAGGCCAGGAAGAAAAGATGGGACAAAATAAAATTTAAAATAAATGGCCCAAAAATAATAGAGGGAAAAAAAAAAAAGGGCCTATAGAAAGAAAAGGAAAAGAAGTAGAAAATATCCTAAAATACGATTGTGTCCATGAGTGTAGTTAAAAGGAGAAGAAACTGTCTTCATTTACAATAAATAGTGTCTCACAGGTGTGTTTGTGTAGTGAGTGTGTTTGGTAATGGTGAATAGATGTGTTACTGGGGAAAAAACAAATATTGACGGTGTTAAAATGCTTCGTATCAAGGTATTTAGCATGGAATATAAAGTAATATGTACGCTTGCATCATGAGATATCAACAAAGGTCATCAAACAAAAGTATATATTAATTTAACCAAGTAACTTATGCTACTTTCATTCTCAACATTTTCCAAAAAGCAGCAGCAGACTAACAACATAGAACCATATACAATACAAGACCACAACCGCATACACCCAAAATAAATAAATAAATAAAATAAAATATATATATATATATATATATATATGTATGTGTGTGTGTGTGTAAATAACTGAGTATATGTATTAAAAACACAAATTAAACAGTATTTATTAATTTAACTATCATAATTTATTACAAGATTAATTATTTTACTATCATAATTTATTACTAGTTAAATAATGTTAATATAACACAATGAAGCACACTGTTATTTATATAAGCTCATAGTTCTAAAAATTCATTTAAGGCGGTGAAGAATAAACCATCCCTTACATATGGACATTTAACAGATAGCAAAGAACAGTATGAGAAAAAATCGGTGAGGTATAATATTATTTAAAGGCGAAACTATATTCAAGCGATCTAGAAAGAAAAGAGAATCCAGAAGATCCGAGAGGGAAATAGCGCGATGCCCAAATTATCCCTCTCATCCCCAAATTTTCCCTCTCTCGAGATTCCTTAAGGGCTTTGTAAGTGTTGACAGACGTGAACTGATAACGCAGGCGTCTGTTTCGAGTTGATACACAAAGGAAGCCACAAGCAATGGCAATTTCAAGTATTTTTTAATGCTTTAAACTGATGAAAAATTAAGTTTTATTGATTTAAAGGCACTTATTTATAGAAATTTGATTTAGTTTAGATGAAAGAAAAGTACTTATCTTAAAATTCCAGGCTTTTGGAGTATATCCTTACATTGTCCGCTGTTTTATTCTCGTCAACATCGGAGCCGAAATTCATTGGAATAATATAGGTTTTGTAGGGGAAAAATAAACATTTCTCAAAGAAATTTAATTGATAATCACCAAGAGGAAAGGAAAAATTTTCACTTTTTTATGGAGCGCAGCGATCGTGCTGCCGCTTGCCTCAGTGATCCTCGACGGTCACCGAACGAAAAAACAGACAGACAGACAAAGTAGACAGATGTCTTTTGTTGCACCAACAACTCTTTAGTCAATGTTACAGTTACATATGAAAATTTAAAAACAAGAACACAGCAAAACAAAAATGTTCTGAAAATTCACACACTTAATTTTAAAAAATTAAATGCACATTATTACAGTTATTAGCAATGACAAATAATTATTACACTTTTCTTTCATAATTTAAATTAATTTTTTTACCAATGTCTGAGCTATCACCAGGCCACTGAAATGCTAAGTTCAAATCCAATGTATTGGACTGGTGCAGCCATCTACTGACAAGATAGTGAAATGCAAAGTGTTCTAACATGTTCATTATTTTTACTATGAATTTCTGTCGTTACTGTTGTTTTTTTAATTGCTTGTAATTTATTTTAGTTAATTTGTTGATTTGTGCAAAATGCCTAGATTGTTCAATTTGCTGATTTTTTTTTCAAGTTAAAACAGAATGCTACATGTGTTGTATTGCTTTAAATTTATTGTCATGTTAGTTTATTTTAGCGAGGTGTGTGTAGTTCATAGACTCCTTCGCTGCATAGACTGTGCAATTCTCTGATATTTTTTTTTTTTTTTTTTTAAGTTAAAACAGATCGCTCTGTACATGGATTCATGTCAAACATTTTTGCTTAGAAACTTTACGTTTTTGCTATCTAAATTTGTTGTTTTTGTTTTGGACTTTTAGCATAAATTGTGCGTTAAAAACGTGGTTTTTGCATGTGTGAAAATCACATTTTTGTGGACATTTTAGGCTTAAAGTTCAAAATGTAGACAAAAAATTTAGATAGTAATATGCCGCCGTGAGTTTCTCGCCAAAAATGTTTGGGGAGAAATTTCTCGCCAAGCGAGGGCATTATATAAAAATAGTTACAAAAATATATTCACTTCTCTTTTTTAATGACATTAACAATCTTTAATTTACCAAGCAGTGAGGTGGATGCTATATAATTCTTTTGTAAAAGTTTACAATTGGGTGCCCCTTGTTTTCTGGCGATTCTTTTTTGACGCCAAAATCGGTGCCAGGAAGGCACAACTTCAAGATGGCTGCTACACAAAACCAAAATAAGAAGTCAAAGAATTGCACAAACTCTGTATCCATGTACACATTGATCTGTTTTCACTTAAAAAAACATCCCAGAATTGCACAAACAAGGCATTGCGCACTGCCTTAAATTTGCCCATGTACACATAAATTCACTATTTTCATTTAAAAAAATCAGGAAGCTAAAACAAAGTTAAAACTATCATGGTAACCAGAAATGAGGTTTCATCGCAAATATTTAAAAAAAAAAAAAAAACAAATTGTCACTAATCAAAGGGGCACCCAATTTTACACTAGAGCCAATTTTTTTTTAAGAAAGATATGTTTTACCTGACAAACGAGTATGTGAAAATGGCCACAACATGAAACTGTGTTAACAATGAGACCAATTAAAGGTGCAATGTTAAAAACTGTAAAATTAAGAAGGGACTCTGTGGTGAAACATTTTAAGAATATCCATAGAGCAACCGACAAGATCTTAAATTTTTACAGGACTCAATTTAATGTTAATACTTTACAGGTCAAAAGTGATATTCTGAAAAATCTGTATGACAATGTTATTATACCTAAGATTATGTACGGTATCAGAAATTGGGGCCGCCGGGCAGGGGAGCTTGTCAGGTTGAGAACTAAGATTGATTCAATGCAAAGAGGCTGCTTCTGATTATCACTAGATGCTTTAGAAGTTTCATTTGAAGTCGCACGTATTTTGGCCGGGGTTCCCCTTCTCTCCATTCATTATAAATTTTTCTACAATAAATTCCTATTACAATATTCAATAGAAAGCTCTCTTATTCTGGATGGATTCCAGGTTGAGAGCAACACATTTTCCCAAATTGACAATAATTCGATTCAGCCAAGACAGAGACATAGTATTTTATTTGATTGCAATGTATTGCCTACCAGCGAATATAAAATCCATACAGATGGGTCCAGTTTCGAGGGAGGTACGGGATGTGTGTTTGTCGTATATTTTTATGGTTTGGAGATCTGTTATCAAAAATACATACTGGACAAACATAATTCAGTTTATCAATCAGAGCTATACGCCATTTACAGTCAAAAGTCGTTAATCCGGACTCGTCGGGACTTCGGCGATTCCGGATTATAGATCATCAGTTTAAATCTGGTAAGATGGCATGCAGAAATTACAAAATTAAAAATATGAAACCGTAATGTATGAAATAAAGAACAATTATGATCTAAAAGGTATCAAAATTTCCAAAAAGAAAAAGCTTAATATTTATTTGTTTACTTTATTAAACATTTCTTTCAATGTAAGTTGTTTAAGTTGCTTCGTTTCATGTGATAATACTTTCTCTTTAATTCTATTAAACAGACACAATTTCTTGTTTAGTTACAAAGTTCCGCTGTTCAAGTCCTATAATTGCTGTGTCGAGAATACCGACTAATTTGTCAATCGAAATTTTTTCGTTTTCAATAACCTCCGTGTCTCTTTCTTTACTATCGGAAGCGAATTATAATGACGAGGAACTTGTTTTAAATAATATCAAAGACGAAGTACATCGAGATGAAATACTACATTTAGTAAGGAATTATAAGCCAAATAAAATAAAAATATCTGCCCTGAAGATAAGGATAGTGGTGACAGATCAACTTCCAATTCATTGCGCGCTGCGGCGTCCCCCCCCCCCCCGCCGAGCAGCGTTAAATTGATAAACAGATTTCGGATTTCGAAACATACTTTCGCTTTAGATCCTTTACATATTAGCAAATATATATCAGAAATTCTATTTGATATAATCAAAAGTTCAAGCTTACTTTTATAAAATTGCTCTAACAGTCTGCAAAAAATAATAAGCCAGATCTAATTCGAAGATTAAGGAACAACGCAATCTGCAACATTAACTGAATTAGATAATTTTAGCTTAGCTTATACCGTCCGTTATACATTAAACGCGCATGCGTAAACGTTTTATGCACATGCGCACACGCACATTCGCAGCCGTAAAGGTCTTGTGCGCACGGGTAAACGCCTACGCATTTCTGCACATGCATCGCATTGACGCATGCACAGAAAGTTTGTAGCTTTGAGGTACGGATTATGGGTATCCGAATTAACAACTTTTGACTGTATAAAGCCTTGGAATGGATTAAATCCAATTTGATCTATAAATGTACAGTTCATATATACTCGGATGCCTCTTCAGCACTCGTCACCCTCTCTCGGCCGGACCATAAAAATGATATCATGAATAAAATTTAAAATGATTATATGAATTTAAAATGTAAAATGTCAATCAATATTCATTGGGTAAAGGCCCATATTGGTATCATTGGGAATGAGAGGGTGGATTCCCTCTCATTCCCAATGATTCTGGCAAAGGAGGCTGCCCTGGGGAATGGGATCTCTGATGGTAATCTACAACATTCTAAAAAAGTTACAATTAGCAAAATGAAAGGTCACATGTATAAAACCTCGTCTGATCAATGGAATGTGTCTCCTAGAAGATCAGAGGCTTTGTCAAATATAATAATTAAGAAGAATATGCCTATATTTTGTGATAAAGTTTATAATCAATTAGTAACAGAGCATGGACGCTTTCATATGTACTTACAGAGATTCCACCTTCAGGGGGTAAAATTTGTCTTAAATGTGATACTGCCGGTGACTGCATTCACTTTATTGAAAGTTGTAACTCACTGGGGGGGGGGTAACAGTCGTACATGGAATCGGAAATGTAAGAGAAATGATTCAAAGTTATAAAAAAGGAGTAAAATTTGCACAAGACATTATAAAAGTCATCAATTCTGATAAACGTGATCGGTATCTCTGATTGATCGAGCTAACATACTGAAAGCATTCAATTTATGGAAACTACCCTTAAAGGGAGAGAAAGACTTTGTATGCAAAGGTGCAGGGACAGCTTAAATGTTTTTGTGTTTTAATGTGCCATGTTATGTTTTGTTAAGCTGCTAAATTGATTTTGTTTTTATTTGGACACGGCCCGCTCGTGTCGTTTGTTGTTGGAAGGGTTGCGCCCGCTTTTCTTCATAAGGTTCAACAAACCAGGCGGAAGGGCTGCACATGTATTAAAAAAAACAATAAAACAGTCAAAAGTCTTTAATCCAGATGTCCATAATCCAGACCTTAATCAGACCTTATCTATTTCAGTTAATGTTACAGATATCATTGTTCCTTAATCTTAGAAATGGATCCGGCTTATTATTTTTTGCAGACTGTTAGAGCAGTTTTATAAAAGTAAGCTTGAACTTTCAATTATGTCAAAAAAAATTTCCGATTCTGGAGCTGCCAAAGGATCTACAAAGCGAAAGCATGTTTCGATGTCCATCAAATAAAAAGTGGATAAGGGCATGTCCTTTGTTTCTCTAACAATTCCGAAATCTGTTTATCAATTTCACGCTGCTCTGCGGGAAGGGGGGTGAGACATCGCTGCACACAATGAACTGGAAGTTGATCTGCCAGCACTATCTTTAACTTCAGGGCAGATGTTTTTATTTTATTCGGCTTATAATTCCTTATTAAATGTAGTATTTCATCTCGATGTACTCTGATATGATTTAAATCAAATTCCTCGTCATTATAAATATCATGAATACACATCAAATAATTTTCTGGTTGCAATTTTCCAATTTCGATTTTGCACAATGTATGCTTTACGCATGGGCCCGTTGAAAGAAATGTTTAATAAAGTAAACAAATAAATATTAAGCTTTTTTTGTAAGTTTTGATATTCTTTAGATCATAATTGCTCTTTATTTCATAAATTACGGTTTCATATTTTTAACTTTATAATTTCTGCATGCCATCTTACCAGATTTAAACTGATGATCTATATAATCCGGAAAAACCGATAATCCAGAATCGGCGAAGTCCCGAGGAGTCTGGATTAAAGACTTTTGACTGTACCTGGTTGTAACGAAAATGTTCCACCAAAAAACGTTCTTAATAAAGTTAGAAAAAAAAACATGAAAGCAGTACCTTTAATGCAGGTAGTGACCACCACCCAAATCTATGAATTTCTACCAATGTTTTGGTAGTTTTTCAAAGGCTTCGGCCCACAAACTCAGTGGCCACAAGACCAAAAATAGGTCAACCTCATTTCGGACATCTTGTGCAGAATGGAAGATAGCATCAGCAAGATGTGCAGGTTTGAAAAAAGTCCAAAGAAGCAATGTCGGAGCTACATGGTGGGTGTGGCAAAAGATTCCATTCAAGTCCGTACAGTGCCGGTGAATGCAGAGACAAGTGATCTAGCATTATCTTGATGGAACATTACCTTTCTGCGCCAGAACTCAGATCAACGTTTTCCCTTGATAACAGTGTCAACACAGACTAACATCTCACTGTACACCTTACTGTCTAGGGTTTTACCTTTCTTCAGATACTCTTTAAGATACAAACACTGCCAATGGGGAACCCCTTTTGGGCCTGTATTGTTGAATTAAATCCACTTTTCATCATAAGTGATGATCCGGTCCAGAATTTTGTTGTTATGTTGATATCTGCATAGATTATTGCAGGCCTGAACATTTCTGTCCTTATCTGCACAAGTCAGCTCATGGGACACCCAGCAACTGAATTTGTACGTCAAATTTATGCAATGGATAGCATGACTAATAGACATGGTACTAACGTCTAAATCCTTAGCAAGCTCTTTGAGTGGTTGTATACTGATCTTCTTCCCCAAGTTCTCGCAGGTAGATCTCGTCAACACCAGTAGGACAGCCAGAGTGCTCTGCTTCTTGAATGTCATAGTCCTTGCTTTTGAACTTTCGGTACCAAACCTTCATAGTGTCATATGATACAACATTAGTGCCTAAATCTATACACATGATTTGATGACATTCTGTAGCTGACTTTTTGCAACAGAACTAGAAGTAAATGATGGTTCAAATCTGGTAACATGGTAGTTCCATTCCAGACACCTTAATGATAATGATATTTTTTTTTAAATATTAAGACAGTGTTCTAAAGCAAGTCTCTTTCTTTCAAATGACAAAAATCATTTTACAAAATATGATTAAACATGCCAAAGCAAACTGTTCGCACAAATGACATTTGCGGTGACAAGGACCTTTCATTAAAACCCGATATACTGCATTGTTAGCCCAAAGGGAGGGGCGCTAGCCAAGGGCTATTAGTCTCAAAACAGCATTTCGAGTCAAATCACTTTTCAAACTGTTGCCATTAAATATTATCACTCTGTGTATTTAAAGAAATTAAATAATGAAGAATCCACATGAATGTATGTATGTTTCTTGCACTGTTAAAAAAGCAACGGTACTTAGAGCCATTATTCTGAATAACATAGTTCCCCACCCGAATATGGACACTTGGAAGCCCGAATTCTGATCTGTTTCATATTTTGTAAAAAATTTTAAATATTCTTGATTATAAAAAAACTCAATGATTTCAAAATGAGCAGTGGAATAAAACATTCTATCTTCAGTAGGTGATACTGTCTATCGGAAATTCTAAAGTTATGCCGTTTTTAAATATTTTTAGCCCAAAGGGACATTAACCCAAATACTCTTGAAATGGCTCTCAAAAACGTGTATGTGTGTGTAAATGAGAAAACACCCCTTTGGGCATAATATAAAATCTGAAAGCTTTCAATTTTTTTTTAATACGTTTTTATATTCGCACTTCACAAGCTTAGCAAAATTATAATCGAGAGCTTGGAACAAATCTAAAACTGTCAAATATGTTTAGGGGCCACTATAAAAAAGAAGTACTGATTTCCCTCCCCCCCCTTTGTTTTGTCGTAAATATTTCATTATTCAAATTATATCACTTTTCATATTTCTTTTTTCAATTTTTTAGGTAATAGCTTTTCTTTCTTTCTTTTTTAAACTACATATTCCTTTTAATACTCTCTTTTAGTTTTAAAAAAAATTTATTGGTATGCAGAATTCTAAAGAGCAAGAGAATTATGCAAACATATGAATTTTTTTTGCCTCAAGCTAGCATTCCACTGTTCAAAGAAAACAAAAGGGAATTTAAGAAATTGTATAGTTCTGAGTAGCACAAATATCACTGGATAAATAAGTACCCCCAAAGCCTGACTAGTAGGATTTCTCTTCTAGATATTTCAGATGGAGCGGTCTTTTTTAGACTCTGCAATTCTGACTTACTTTTCAGCCACCGTCTTCAAAGCGTTAAGGGATAACAAGTCACTGCAGATATGGAAACAATTTATTGATCAATTACTTTCTCCTGAAATTCTTTCGTACATTAACTTGATGAAAAATTTTGAATCTCGCAAACGGGAAGGCTAACATGAAATGCACTATAGAAAATCACTAAAGTTTTGTGAATCTGGTCTAAATTTGGCAATGGATTCTTAAGTTATGGATAATCAAACAGCACTTATTCTTACGATACATCACCACAGGTCGTTTGCTATGTATATCATGCATAGAAGTCAAGTATGCATTTTAAGTACACTTTATCATGCTGTTGAACCTGAACATGCATTTTAAGTACACTTTATCATGCTGTTGAACCTGAACATGCATTTTAAGTACACTTTATCATGCTGTTGAACCTGAACACAATCTTCTAGGTTCATTTTAAAAAAATCGCTAGCTTTATACAATAAGTTTCATACTGTTGAAGAATTCCAATATAATACAATAACCAACATCTGCCCCCCCAAAAAAATTTATTAAACATCAGTTATTTCATGTTCTTCATTTAAGTGCTTAAGTAAATGTGCCTGTAAACTTCTCTTTCGAGCAAATGACTTGCTACACATATCACATCCATGAGGTTTCTGATCTAAGTGTGTAAGTTGATGATCCACTAAATGTTGCTTTTGCTTAAATGATTCCTTACATGCAATACACACAAAAGGCTTCTCATCTGAATGGGTTCGCATATGTAATGTTAAGTTGTGCTTTCTTGCAAATGTCTTGCTACATATATTGCATTCATGAGGCCTCTCTCCTGTGTGTGTCAGTGCATGCACTGTTAACTCATGTTTTCGTGTATATGACTTGCCACATAGATTACACACATAAGGTTTTTTTCCCTTATGAATATTCACATGAGCCTCTAAATCCCGTTTTCGTATAAATGATTTATTACATATATCACACATATGAGGTTTCTCTCCTGTGTGCATACGCAAATGCATCCAAAAATTACACTTAAAACTAAATGATTTATTACATATAACACATATATGGGGTTTCTCTCCTGTATGAATATTCATATGTGCCTGTAAATCACAGTTTCTTGTGAATGACCTGCTACATTTATTACATGGAAAAGGCTTCTTCCCTGTTTGGATATCCATATGTGCATTAAATTGCACTTCCATAAAAATGATTTACAAATTATAACACATACGGTATTTCTCTTCTGTATAGATTGGAACACATGCAAAAATTTTCAAGTGAAGGAACTAGGTATGTATTCCATATGTAAAACCTTTGAGTCTTTCAAAATCACACTTTTGTTTAAAGAATTAATGAGAAATTTTACATGTATGAAGTCCTTTCAGTGTGGATATGAAAATGCATACGTAAAAAGTTCAAACCTGCCACAATTACCACGTATATGCTGTTTCTCAACTACATGCTTTAGTTCCTTTCCGATATTGAAATAAAAATAATTAAAACATGGAATAAAACTTTCTGGAAAAAGCAGAGTTATACAACAAAGTTCTAGAAATTCGAATTACTATTGTTTAAAGATAAATATCGAAGCATAGCTGAATAAATTACAAACTCATTAAAGTACTTTTGCATGTTTTAATATTCTTATTACAGATATAACACTGAACTTCACTTAGATTTTAAATAAAAATGCTTGATAATGTAGTTGATACACCTATCTGTTAAACTCTTTTGTTTAGCGATGACTTCAGCTCAATGAAGATAAAACCAACAGCTTTAGATAAAAATAATTTCCAAATCAATAAAACACTGCCATGTTGAATATTTTGCTATCAGCAGTATATATCTCAAGATTTTTTAATACATATGTCTAAAACCTTATCTCGTTCAATCGTATTACAAATTTTAAAACGAACGACAACTAATATTTCCATTGCCATTAAACATCTCTTATGAACACTATCAGACGATTGTGAGGCTCCCTGGAACACATTTTCGTGATCGAAAGATAGCGCTTGCTAGATCATCTCCTTTCATTAGATAGACCTGATAACGAAGTTGCTTATGCTGCTTTAACTTCATAGGTTTTCAAATTTATAGAAGATAGTTATGCTAATCAGAGCCCAACCTGCCAATGCCAATGATTTAAAAATTTCGGAGTTCCTATGGTTCAAAAGCCCAACCTCTGGTTGCACAGGCCCTGTTACCAGCCCCATAACGAAACACACACCAAAGCTGTTTCAAAAGAAGCGTCGTCACTTCCCTAATACTAGCTGCCGCCAGATAGGTTGACTGCAGCGCTAATTCAGTGCAGCGGTTGTGCTGTGAGTTGAAACCCTTCCCACGTCTTTTCCTCCCCCCCCCGTCACTCGTAAACAGAACTGCAATTGCAACTTGATCGTTTTAGCACCGCTATTATAAGGAAACTTCTGGTTTTGTTTAAAAATTTAGTTTATTTAAAGTTAAACATTTAAATTGCAAATTACGTCGTTTTGGTTAAAAAAAATCCAGTAATATAAAAAAATTTATAAAAATAATATAATTTAAAAAGAAGGTAAAATAAGAAAATAATATAATTTTTAAAAAGAAGGTAAAATAAGAAAATAATATAATTTAAAAACAAGGTAAAATAAGAATAAAATAAATTTCTAAATATTCAAATATTCTTACTTTGCATCAGATGATTTTTTATAATAATGATGTAACAACTACATATGTATATAATTTATTTTACAGCAAAAAATTTATAGAACCAATGTTTTTATATATGAGTAATTTTATTAAATAATTTCAAGAAACAGGCAATGAGTAGAAAATACTAAAAATTTTATTATTACTAGTAATAATACAAATAAAACTAACAAAATGTACTTAAAATTCTTTTACACCAAACTACAGTCTTTTTTTAAATAAAATATTAATGTATACATACAGTCAGAAAAACTGTTGATTTTAATACAAATAAATATTATTTTTGGATTTATTGCTAGATGATAATAACCTGGCTTGAAAACCAACTTACTTAACTCTTTATATCACCACACAAAATTATAGCCATAACACCTTTAATTTTTTAAAAAACAAATGAGGAATTAACATAAAATAATTATGAAGCATTACTACACTTTTCAGCAACTTCTTGATTAGATGTTCCAGACAGTGGCGTAAATAGAACTCTTGGGCACCTGTGCAAAAACATTTCCTGGGCCGCCTCTCCCAATAAATTTAATGTGCTTAAAAATAAAATAATATCAAGGATTCCTGAAGCCAATGTTTTCATGATGATTTTTATCACATCTGGATTAATTGTTAAAAAATAAAAGCACCTTCTTAGGGAACCAGTTAAAAGGTACATGAAGAAAGAATAAAAAGGAAAATATTTTCCCTTAACCAGCTGTTGAAATGCAAATTTGCTTTGGTCTCGGTATTTGACGCTAGATGATTTTAATTATTTAAGACTTTAATTTAGCAAACTTATAAATAATTAGTTATATTATAAACTGACAAATAAAATAATTGATAAATGTACAGAAAAGATATTACATTAATATATAGTACTCTGTGATTCACTCAGCTTACGAACATGATTTATGAAATAATATACAAGTAATAAATAAGAATTTTTATAATGTAAATGATACATTTGTTAAATATAAAACATATTTATCATAAACTTCATAAATAAAACTATTTGAATATATAATTTTTGTAGAAAATATGTATGGTAAAGTTTTTTATCTGTCCTTTTAAAAAAACTTTCAGTACACTCAACTACTTGAATACATTATTTTTATAAAAAAATATGAATGCTAAAGTTTTTTTCTGTTTCCTTTTAATTTTCCTTATCCTGTACTGCTTGCTCTTCATCTCTAATTCCTCCCCGTCTCAATAAGTGTAATTATAACGCTGGTGGTCAAAATTCATCATAAAGACAAAAATCCTTCTTTACTAAAATTTGTGTCTAACCTTCATTTCTGCAAAATTATTTATCAATACTTGAACATCCATTTCAGCTTCAACGCTCAATAGTGATAGATTTATTAACACCCAATCTTGTGTCATAGTGTTTCTTGAATATATTTTTATTATTGAAAATGACCTTAGTGAATCTTTACTTCATGGTAACTCGGCGATTTTTTGGCGACCAATCCTGCGGGTTTGTTTTTCGACGCCATTTTGTTTTAACGAAGCAAAGGCATTTTTTTTTAAATTTTAACTTGGTATCCATGTACACAATGACCTATTTTCACTTCAAAAAAATCAGAGAATTGCACAAACTTGGCATTGCACATTCCCTTCACTTTAACCATGTACACATCAACCTGTTTTCACTTAACAAACCCAAAATACTTGTTAAAAAAACAAGTATAAAGTTTCTTCATAATTAGTTAAAATAAAGTTGTATAAAACAAGTTTTGGATCAAAAAGCAAAAATCAGTTAGGAAAAGTGGATATATTTTAGGAGCATTAATATTTACGATCATTGCTGTTTTATTTGCATCTTGGAAAGCTATTTATGTCTCAGAAATTAATGATCTCAGATTTCCTGTCTTTACACTGCTTATAAATTAAGAAGTATCAATTTTTTATCTTAATCAATAATTATTATTATTTTCTTATATAAACAAAGTTGAGAAGTGGAAACATAAGCTGCTTCACTTTTATATCTCTGTTAAAAATTCAAAGTTTTGTAAATGTAACAAAGTATATGTAACAAATATTTTCAATAATGCATTAAAACACTTAAAAAATAAATAACAAAATAATTGCCACCATAAAATACTGAAACAAGCATGAATACCAAAGTGATAATTAGATGTCATGCCATAATCGGTTCAAATGATTTGTATTGACACACAATTCACTTTGGAAATAAGAAAGCCCATTTTTGAAAAGATGTTTGGAAACTCATAAGAAATTACCTTCTGCAAATTTACCTTAAAATGGACATAATTCAATGCACATTAGAGCAATTTAGAATATCCAAAGTGAAAATGGAAAAAACAATATTTTCATTTCCATTTACGAAATAACAAGTTGAACATTATTTCAAAATAACATTTACGAAATAACTGTTGACAAGTTAATAATTAATTTATTTTTTATTTTTATCAATACATTAAATTACGTTGTTTGCAATATAGAGCATAAAAAATGACAGCTTTACAATAGTAATATACAATATAAATAATAAAATAGTATAATGGTTTAAGCAGTAGGTTAAATGAAAAGAAATATCCATGAGGAATATGCACACAATGTTTACAACAGAAAGAATATATATTTCACACATTATTGTAGCATACTGACCATGAATACATAATAATAATATGAAAAAAAAAAACCCTCAGCAATTCACACAAAGTAGCACATACACCCTTTGCTTTTAATTTAGTTAATTACATTTCTATTAATGTTTCCCCTTTTGTAGTTTTTTCAGATCTGTGTTATATTTACTAATTTTTCTATTTTTTTCCCGAAGATGAATTTAAAAAAAAAAAGCAGAGGCAAAGATACAATCTTCTTTTTAACATCATTTGAATGAAGTTCACAGCACAAAAACTGAAACACTGGTAACTGTGATAACACATTTTTCAGATTTTGCAAAATGTTACATATTGGCAAGTGGTGGGAGAAAAAATTATTTGCTTTCTGAAGAAGTTCAGCAATGCATTTTGTCATGCTTTCTGACGGATGTGTCAACCCTCCTTCCGTTATATCCTGATTTTTATATTCCTTAAGGTATAAAAATAGAGTACGCTGCAGCATTGGCTTTGTTCTGTCTGTCAGTGAAATACTGCATATATCACACTCATTAAGATTCAAGGAATATAATACCTTTCTGGATAAATATCCACTCAGATAAGCAACAACATTTTGTGACAAATTATCAAGTCTTTCAAAACATGCATCCTGACAAGGGGAATCAAAATCAATGACAAGAGAGTCATCAAAATCATCATTACTTGTAATTTGTCCTTCTTTCACCTCCTCCTTCTGTACTTCATTTTCCTCAATTGTAGTTGATGGTACTGCAGACAAAATGAAAAACATAAATTTATCCCCATCTGGCTCACAATTTGAAAACTTATTTGTGTTACGGAAAGAATTTACACATGCAATCTTGAAAAGTGAAGAAAATTCATAAGCAGATGGATTTGTGCGATTGCCCCCACTCCCTTGGATACGACTGAAAAAATTTTCAAGACAATCCTGATTGCACCTCTTTGTCATAAAATATTCCCGTTCATGTAACATTTCTTCAGAAAGTTTTAGTATTGCTCTGAGAGTTTGCAACCAGCCTATTCTGCTACGTGGTCCTGAAGCATGCTTTCTTGGACCATCTTGGTTTTGTGCAAGCGGTTGCAAAAAACCCATGATTCAACATATGCTATCATCTCTTTCCAAAAATTAATATGTGTAGAACCTTCTTTCACTGCACAATGGAGCTGTTTTCCTCTTAAAGGATTCTTTCGAGTTCCATTCATGGAGTCAAACAAATTGTCAATCTTTAGAATGAACTCTACTGTTGGAGCAGCACTTGCTTCTATCAGTCCAGACAAAATACACAGGTTCATTCCTGCTGCTACTGTGTGGCTGAACACTTGTGCAGCAAGAGCAACTTTCATGGAGTTTAATCCCATTGTATTTAAGTGTGCATCAGTCATTTTTGGTGCACAGCGGATAAGCAGTGTTTTATCTACTTCATGGAAGTCTCGAATGTATTTGAAAGATACGAATCCTTTACTTGTCTGCAGGTCATACTTCATAAGATTCCTCCTCAAATTTTTAAAAAGATGTGGTGGATCAAACAAACAATAAATAGTCTGTCCATTAAAATCAAAGAATGGTTTAAGAGAATCCACTCCTAAAATTCTAAACAACCTACTATTATTTCCCCCTGGTCACAAACCAGAGCTTTAACTATGGCATTAGCATCCGATAATTTTGTTAAAGCTTCTGTGAGTATTTCTCTCAGTCTTTCTGCATTTATTGCATGGTTGGAGAAGTAAAATCCAAGTGGAAGTTTCTTCTTGCTGGTTAAACTTCTCAGCATTAATACTAGTACATGATTTGCAATTGAATCACTGGGAAAACCACCTAAGTCCTCAAATCCAACTATGCGATCATTTTGTTTATCATGCACTAGACAGGGTTTCAACGACATCTCATCAAAGATCAATGCAAACATTCTTTCGTGATTTTCCTTATTTTGTAAAACTTGTTTTAGTGCTGATATCATGTCTGCACTGATTCCTGTACATGACAATTTTGATGAGACAAAACGTTGAAGAGTTCGTTCAGCTGGAAGTTCAAGGAACTCTTTCAAAACACGATAAGCTGCCCGACTTTTGCTGTAGATGCGGTAGGCGTCGATTTTATCTGAATGCGTAAAACGTCTTCTTTTTGTTTTCTGGGTATTCAATGTTACCTGGCGTTGAATAAAAGAAGATAATTTTTTACTAACTCCTTGACTGGAAAGGGTTTTTTCAAGAGAATGAGCTGTAGAAAATTTCTTCTTAGATGACACAAATTTTAATTTCAGCCGTCTTGCCATGTCACGATATTTTTAAACTTTTTTTGACAATTGTGATTTTCTGGGTGTGTATTTTTTCCCAGAATAATGTGACTTCGGTGTGCTACAGCTCACTGGTGTTGAAAATGACTGCTGTGGAATGAGAGACATTAAAGATGCGTTACAAGTTGAAAGTTCAGTGGAGCAGACATTTTGATAAAGATTATTGGGTCCTTGAACATTGGATATTAATTCCTGTTGAAAATCTGACTGATGATGTTCAGAACTTGGCACTGTGATATGATTTATCTCGGGCATTTTATCTCGAACTGAACCATTTGTCACAGAATTTGGCACTGTCATGTGACTTAACTCAGGCACTTTATCTGGAACCAAACCCTTTGTCACTTGGAGTTTTGTAGAACATGGTACTGCATTGTGTACTAAACGATGTTTAGTAGTGATATTAACGAAGCACCAGTCTTTAAAATGTACCATACATAGATAGGCTCTTTTGTGTAGGTCAGAGGCAGGAACACCCACAAGCTTTTCATTCTGCGAAGCCTTGACCCAAGCTTGACATCTAAAACAAAAAAGATGGAAAATAAATAACTATACATACATAACTGCATTAGTTTAATGTATAATATAAATTGCATTAATTTAGTGTTCTCGAGATAACCCTAATACTGCCCCCTCTCCATGAAGTAATTTTACTTTTTTAAGCATCTATGAAACACCAGCATACTTTTAAATAACAGATAATGAAATATTGATTAATGTGAATTATCCCTCTTCCCTACATTTAAATTGAAGCCTGTATTTCCTGAAAAGATGAAAGCAAAACTAGTGTCTTCATTGAGCAATTTATTATAGGTTTGCCCCCAATCCTCTCCATGAAAATGTCATACGGACTAATAAGATTTTTTTTTCTCATATCAAATAACAAAAATGAATAGAAAAAATAAATTTGACAATATTTTTTTCAATCTAAGGGGACCAACCCAAAACAGCAAATTTCATGGCCCACGGGAATCATCACGTTCACACAGTAAGAGTCATTTACTTTTTATCACTTCACTTGGATAAAACAACTTCATTATTCTATTGATACCCATTCTCCAATTACGTAATCGTTTACCTGTAATTTGGACATCCATATTTTGTTTACTATTGTAAACAGTGCATTTTGCCTACACCTTTATAATTGGTAAACTATTCCTAAAAATAGATTTACAAACTAAAAGCATGTTCTTTTATCAATCATTTCACCTTAACAATCAAAGATCATTTTTTTTATTATTATAATTCACGCCAGTAGCTTAGTCTAGCATGCAGTTAATGTAAAAGTACTGTAATGTGTTTTGTTTCAAACATTTCTCTCTTAACATTTTTTGATTATCCAGATCACAAACAAAAGCAATACATTAACAACTTTTAAGTTGCTTCAAAAATAACACCATTACTTTCAACAGGGTTAGGTGGCTATAATGTGCCAAACCTAAAGGAACTGTAATATAAATAACTCTGGATGTGCAATATTGCGGGAAGAAAAGGTCTAAGCTTCACTTTTTTTGTTTCTGAACCGGCAAATAAACGCCAAACAAATAAATGGGCGATTCTGCACTTTAGCCGAATTTTTAAATATCAATTTTTGTTTCCGAGTTTGAGGTACTTTATAAATTTTTCAGCAAAAGTTCAGGATGAGATACAAATAAATTACATTTAACGAAATAATTTTTTATGACAAAAGTGGAAAGAAATCATAAAATAATTTAGTACTAACCTTTGTTCTTCCTTGGGAAATCTGTAGAAATGTATTCCATCACTTTTTGATTCAATCTTTCTATTACAGCGTTTAAATCTGCAGTAGCGATAAGCCATTATGTCAGAAAAATGAAAATAATAATGAAATTGGGTCTGAAAAGATCCGTTTGATAGAAACTGCAAAGAAAAATGTACGTGAGTCAAATCAATGCAGGAGCTCTTGAAACCAGCATGGGCATTACGTTCAAAAACAACTGTAAATGGGGAGCATGCGCAGTTCAATTAATTGTGTTTCCACAGCGCAACCACCAGGAGCGCTGCGATCGCGAAAAAGCGCAGGTTCGTCCATTGAGCTGACGACGCTTTATTATATATACAGCTTTGACACACACACACAGATACAGGCGTCTCAAGACCAGAAGAGGAAAATGCTCATCTTCACTGTCATTGGCTGTATACCACGTGACACTCCCGAAACGTTTTAGGCGCTATTTCTGGTTTTTCGCCAACTGCAATTGTGTTTCTCGCCAATTGTTAGCGATTTGTTTAAATCAAGGATATTGTTTTTTTTTTTTTATTATCAAAATGGATATGTTTAAATGTAAATCTTGCAGTTCATCTTTTTATGCGAAAAGATATTTGAAAGCGCATGCACAAAGAATACGCGAATTTAAACAATAAAGTTGCACCATTTTCGTGTACGTATTGTACGAAGCAATTTTGTACAAAAAATTCTTTAGCTAAACATAGGATACGTATCCATAATGTAAGGCGAAGTAATATTAAATGCGGCGAAGACGAATGCCGGGAACTATTTCCTACTACAGGAGATTTAAGATCTCACTTAGAGACTTGCCATAATTACAGCAATATGACCAAATGTATAAAACTGGAGTTTAAAAAAAAAGCAAGGTATGCAATGAACTTTTTATTATTTTGTTTTCCTAGTTCAATTATAAATAAGCAAAGTATATTGCGTAACTTCTGTATATAGCCCTTAATCTTTTTACATTAAAATTAAATAACTTATTTGTAAATTAAATAGCTTCATTAAAGCTAGTTCAGCAATACATTTATTTGAAGAAACACCATATATATGGTATTATTAATTTAAGCTGTTTCAGCACACAAATATGCATTTATTTGAAAAAATTAACAAATTAATTACTTTGAAACATATAATTTCAGAACACTATAGTTTTAACAATTAAGATTATTTTTCTGTGTGGCTGCAATCTGCATATTTTTATTTACTAATTAGATGCCCTTATTATGAAAATTTATACATTTATTTATTTATTAGACTTTTATTCGTGGCTATCGGATGGAGAAAGAAAAACAAAGACTCATTTTGTGGTAGATTCATCTGGGCAGAAACATAAAAATTACACCAGGATGCTGTTTTGCTGTAATAGAAGTGGGACATACAAAGCAAAAGGCAAAGGTGAAAGACAGCTAAAAGCACAAGGGACTTCCAAAACAGGTTTCTCTTGCACAGCTACTGTCATATTAAAAGATTTTGGCAATCATTTTGAAGCTGTATATTTTAAAGAACATTACAAGCATGAAAAATCCCTTTGTCATCTCCCTATTCCTAAACAAGAAAAGCAAAGCATAGCAGGCAAGTTATGTGTTAGACTGTATTTTGATTGTATTAATTTCTCTTAAATAAAACTATAATTACTTATGCAGTTGGAGCCTTTCCAGCTCTCATTAATATACAGGTGGTTCAAAATTCCAAAAGTGAATGAATTTTAATATTAATGAAGTTGATAATGAAAATCATTCATGGAAAATTCAGATTGGGAGAGAAACACGCGAGTGTGAAATTTAAAATTAGGCTTAACAGCAGACTTAATTTGCATAGATTTTAAATAAAATTATCAGCTTTGAGGACAGACACAGGTATCTCTTCAAGAGTACAAAACTTTTGCAAAATGGAAGGAGTGGGTAGAGCAAAGTAAAGTTGAACGTAACACTGTCTGCTGTGGAAAATAATAATGAAGCATGTAAAACCAAGATATTATAATTCTAAATGTGTTATGAAGGAATTAACACATTTATAATTCTAATATCTTAATTTGTTTCATTACTGTGTTATCTGAATGGTGCAATGTTTGTGTTTCTCTGTCAACTGCTTTTAATATAAATTTGGATAATTCTCTTGAAGAAGAGGGACCTTGAAAATGCTGAAGTGTGATTCAAAATCTAGATGAAACTAAGATTAATATTTTGCCTGATTTAAAATTATGGTAAATTGTTTTCTCTTGTATTTATGAACAGCATATTAAATATTTATATAAAAGTGATTAATTATCTATATTTAAGTAACCTGAGATTTGTAACAATTGTTTTTCTTATTGTTAAATAAAGTATCATATTTCTTACTAATCTACTGTATAGGCATATTTGTAAATTTAAAGATACTTTTTTTATTCCATTAGTTTAGTATATAAGATACATCTGCTATGATATTTACATTTTTCAGTAACTGTATTATACTAGTGAGCTAATAGTCAGTTTAGAGTTTTCGCCAGTAATCTATTGTCACATTTGTGAACAGGTGGTGTGGCTACAGCGGACGTTGCCAGAGCGAACACATACAATTTCGCGATCAGAGCGGACACTTCGAAACTCATCGTGATTAGAGCTGCACATCTTTTCCCCATCTTAGAACAGATAAAGGGTGCAGATAAATAAGTAAATAAATACTTTTAAAAATCGCAAATATAATTTAAAACAGTATTTTAAGTGGCAAATCTCTTTTACCGACATTTTCTGTTTTTGCACTCGATTATCGAATTACGATCATAAATACATTTTTGCCAATAATATTTAATTATTTATATGTATTTAAATTGTTATGATATTATAGTGCAAATGCATTTTAAACATAGCGAAATGTAATAAAAATAAAAACTTTTGTGTAAATATAAAATGTAATAAAAATAAAAATTTCAGGGATTTTGTGGAAAACTGTATTTTAGAGTCAAATATTAGAACAGGTGCAGTTACCATAAAATTAATTAGCTGCATTAATGTAAGTAAAAATAAATATTAGAAGGAAAATATACAAAACAGATACTAGTAAATAAATACTAGCTATCCTTTATTATAAAGGCATAAATATAATTTACAATTTAGTCCAACCTAGTTACAAAACTTAAAGATTTTAGACATTTTTCTAAATTGTTTGATGTTTCGAATTCTTTTAGGATGTTTTTAATTCTTTCATCCAATTTTACATATGCTTTTTTCCTTGTTATTTCAGAGTCGCCAAATTCTCTGGCTTTCAAATTAAAAGACACTTTTTTGTGTTTCTTCTTTTAGTATTTTAACTAATAAGTGCACAATAGGCTGGTTTCTGCCAGTGATTGTGTTTAATTTAGAATTCCACCTTTCAACAGAATTATTTGTCCTATGGTGCTGTCCATGTACATTCCGTATTTTAATGGGCATATTTGGATTTTCCATCCACTGCTCGACAAAAGAATCAATGAATGTGGTAAGTTTGTCAATGCTGAAAGCTTTTTCCCATACAATGCTCCAAGTATCATCTACATGTTCTATTGGCAAGTAAGCTGAGGCAGAAATCATTCTACAGACATGTCTTATATCTTCGTTCTCTTTATATTCCTTTATTACACCCATTTCTCCCCATTCATCTTATGTCACAAACATTGATTAAAATGAAAGTTACAACCAGATATAGTCGAACTGGGAAATTCTAACATACAGCTATTGATGGCTGTGGCTTCAAAATCAAATTTTATAATATCCGGCTTCTACTTAGGGTACCAACGTTTCACTTCCTGAAACATTGCAACGTACGTTGCTTGTGTCTTATAAGGCAAAAATGCAAAAAGCGCTGGATAAATATTGGTCTCAGTTGCTGTACTCCTTAAGTTGATGTTCAAATTTCAAAACACTTACTATTTTATATATTGTTGAAATAATTGATTAGGGCAATGATTGTATTCGTGTTCATTAAAAAAAAAATTTCAGTTGCAAGCTGATATTCTAATATCATACCATTGTTTGCATGGAATTAATATTTAGTAGGTATAAAATAATATAAAATTTTCTTTTCAAGTTCATATAAATGAAAAACTTTATTTTGCTTATAGTATATATAATTTTTATCTCCTAATTATCTTTTTAAATTATTTCAGGTAAATTATTGCAGGAGGTGGAAGAGAAACGAATTTTGCAAGATGCAAGATTCTCTTCGAGAGATGATATTGAAACAAAACAGTTAATAACGAGAAAAGACCTGCATAACATTAAGAGGGATTTTGGTCTGAGCATTAATTCTAAAGGATTAATTTTAACAGATGATGAGACAAGCGGTTGGTCCTGGGTTAATACGATGTCGCAAATGGAATACAACCCCATTCTGATGTATAAACGTCAAGGAGAAAAATATGCAAATGTAAACGAAAATGATTTCATGTTAGCAATAATGACAGAATTTCAAAAAAAAAAAAAAAATGTTGATAGAATTTGGTAATGATGGAATCTGTATTGATTCTACACATGAAATTTCTGCTTATGGATTTGAACTTGCAACATTGCTTGTCGTTGATATGTATGAAGAGGGTATACCAGTTGCTTTCTTAATATCATCAACAGTATCAGAAAAAATTTTGGTAAACTTTTTTAACTGCATCAAAAAGATCAGTGATATCAAGCCAAAGGTTTTCATGAGCGATGATGCTCCCATGTTCTATAATGCATGGGAGCATACATTTGGTTCTTGCCAAAAATTATTATGTGCTTGGCATGTGGACAGAGCATGGTAAGGTCATTTGAATTCTGTGCCAAAACATAAAAGACAAGCAGTGTACAAAACTTTAAAAACTTTAATGTATGAATTAGATGAAGAAATGTTCAACAAAATGTTAAAAACATTTTCTGAGCAACTATGTCAAGATGAAGACACGAGAGAATTCCATAAATATTTTATGACATACTATTTTGAAAGAGCCAAAATGTGGGCATACTGTTTCAGAAAAGGGGCTAAAATCAACACCAATATGTATGTTGAAACATTTCATCGGAAATTAAAATATATTTATTTAGATGGGAAGAAAACCAAACGGGTTGATAAATGTATCATCGAGTTAATTAATCTTGTCAGTGATCAAAAGTTTGACACTTACATAAAATATCAGAAAGGAAAAATAACGAAAAAGACAACAAAAACATTTCAACGTCATAAAGCTGCTGAGCTTTTAAATGCTAACTGTGTAAAAAAAGATGATGTATGGGAAGTTTCATCAGAACTGGGAAAAAATTTTTATAAAATTATCAGAGATCATGTTTGTAATGATTTATGCCTCATAACTTGTAGACTTTGTTCATGCTGTTTAAAAGCTTATAAATGTACATGCCATGATTATTCTATTTTAAATAATATGTGTAAACATATACATTTTGTAATCATGTCTGAAAAAAAGACAGAATCTTATATAGGCCCAATAAACAGAATACCTACTAGGAATAATTATGAATCTTTAACAGTAAGTAAAACATGCATTAGTGAACTTATTCAATCTTCATTTTCAATTTCTGAAAAATTAAACTGTATTGAAAATATGGACATTAATCTTGCTACACAAATAAAAAAGCATTTAAATGCAATTGATTAATTATTAGAAGTTCCTTTGTTAGATAAAGCACATGCTTCAATTTCAAAAGAACCAACAAATAAAAAAAAATTGTTCCCCAAAAGAGATTTTATTCAGTTAAAAAATGAAAAGTGTGTAAAAAAGTACAGTTTGGAAATCCTTCAACAGCAGAAAAAAATAATACCAAACCTATTTTATTAAATAAATTAATTGTTAATTCAGATCCCAGCTATGATCATTTGTATTGCAGTGAATTGAATGCCAAAAGTTTAAAAGAAAATCACTAAATAATGTTTAAGAAAATTATGCTATTTAAGTATTTTTAAAATTTGTGTATTTATAACAAATTATTTGATTTTTATGTAACTAATCTGGATGTCTTATTTTAATTTAATAATGTATCTTATTATAAATTTAACAAAATTCTTATTACTGTTCTATAAATGCATAGCTTAGATTCTACTATATCTAAGCTATGCATTTATCCTATACTTAATCTACACATATATTAAATCTATTTATAAAGTCATGTTTTATAATAACTATTCTACTGTAAATGTGAATTACACATTTATCATATACGTAATCATTGCCCAGTTAGGTGATAGGATTGTTGATGTTTCTTTAAATAATGAGTCCAGATAAGCAGGATGGTATGAACAATTTATTAGGAGAATAGGCACAATACTATTACACACAGAACAAAAATGGCTGAAAACAAATCAAGGATCACTTCTCAGATTCCTAAATCACTTTCTCAGGATAAATACTAACTTGTAATTCAGCTAACTGCAAAGTCTGGCACCTGATTCACAAGCAAACTCTCTTGTTCTCAGATCCATATTTATACTCTGCAGGATGCGTTATGCAAGATAAATGCAAAGTTCGTTATGACACGAAAACCTATTTTCGAAGCCCTGTGACCAATTCATCCAGAAGTTTCTAGAGCCATGCTGCAACAGGCATCTCAAGATAGATAATGTAAAATGCTTATCTTTACTGTCATTAACTATATCACATGACAGTCATGAAATGTTTTTGGCTCTATTTCTAGTTCTCCTCCAACTGCGTATCTCGTCAATTGTTAGCAGTTTGTTTAAATCAAAGAGCTTGCACTTTCTTTCTTTTTGCTTTTATTACTGAGATGGATATTTAAACATATCCATATTATATAGATATTTAAACATAATGCAAATCTTGCAGTGTGTCTTTCTATGTGATGAGATATTTAAAAGCACATAAACATATGCACAAATATACCGTCGCTAAAGTTACGCCATATTCGTCATCAATTTTAAGCAAACACAGAATATGCATTCATAATGTAAAGTGAAAAAATATTAAATTCAGTGAAGTAGGATGTCTAGAACTGTTTCTCACCACAGGAGATTTAAGATCTCACTTTTAAGTGAGTTTTAAGTCACTTTAAGATTTAAGATTAAACACTCGCCATAATTATAATAACATGATAAAATGTGTGAAACTTGGAGTTCCATAAAAAGCAAGGTTTGTAATGATCTTTTCCTTATTTTGTTCTTTAGTTCAATTATAAATAAGCAAAATATATTACGTGACTTCTGTATATAGCCCTTAAAATTTTTATATTCAAATTAAATAGCTTAATGAATACGGTGTTATTCATTAAAGCTATTTCAGCACACACATTTATTTGAAAAAACACCATATATATGGTATTATTAATTTAAGCTGTTTCAGCACACAAGTATACATTTATTTGAAAAAATTAGCATACATTAATTACTATAAAACTTATAATTTCAGAACACTATAGTTTTAACAACCAAGATTATTTTTCTGTGTGGGTGCAATTTGTATATTTTTATTCTAATGTCTTATAAAAATTTAACAAAAAATGCAACTTATTTTTTTTATCTACTGCCATGTATAATTTGTTGTACTACTTGTTCCTTAATATGGAAAAGTTGTTATAAAAGTGCACAGTATGGCTCATAATTTGATTTCAATGTCTCACTTTAACTTTTTTTTTTGTCTTTTGACCAGGAGAATTTATTATGAATTATTTTACATATATTATTATTAGTTACTGATGAAGATCAATAATGGTTTTGGTTTGGTTTATTTAATTATGGCTATCTGCCTAAGGGAAGGGATGCCTTCGTGGATGACTTTCTAAGGGAAACTGGCTCGTATACATGTTACACATGGGAACCATGAAAACGCCCATGCAGCCAGCACGTTCGCGGGATTCGAACCTCAGACCGAACTACCAGTGTTCAGTGTCTTAACCGCTCGGCCTCTGGTGGGCTATATGAAATAACGAAAATTTGCTATCTTTGCTTTATTTCCAGCATAAATGCAAGTGTTTATTTTAGGAAAATAAAGCTGAATAAAATTTGTATATTTTTGCTAATTTTTTGAAAGATAATTTTTAACTATTTCATTTGTATTATGGAGAATAACGAGGATGAAACAAGTAAAAACCTTCATCAGATAACAAATAAGCAAAGATGCCAAATTTGAATATTAAGCGATAAAAAATTTAGAGAGCACACTACTCATACTTATCTCAGATGTTAAAAATCTGTTGGTTTATATAAAAAGTTGACTAATTTTTAATATAGAATACTATAACAATGCAAGCACTGACATACTCGTAGTTTTCATAACCCTACATTTTAAAAACATTATAATTTAAAGATATACAGGGGTGTTTGTGGGACCCTAAAAAATCCCCTGAAACTTTTACGGACTTACTAACCGACATTTTGGAGTTTCGAGAAGGGGGGGGAGAGAAATGAAAAATTACAATTATGAAGTATTGAATGACCTAATTATAAAAGTTCAATGAATTACTTTTTTTGCAAAATTAATAAGAATAAATTTTCAAACATATAAACTACTACATTTTATGTAAATATTTTAAACTACCTGAATTAATTCTTTTAAAAAAAATTATCTAATTTCTGCTGCTTTTTTTTATTTTCTGATGTTTGTGGGCTTGTCTTTCTTTTGTGGTGAACTTCATAATTGCAGGAAGGTTGACTTTTATTTTCCTCATTTACAGTTGAAGAAATTTCGAGAACTGCACATGCAAAGGTAGAAGCAGTTTTCTTTTCTGCTAATGTAGAAGGTTTTTCAGAGACTTTTATAGGTGATTCATCTGAAATACATGTTTTTAAGTCCTCTTGATATGTTTTCCAACTTCTGTTCATATTCAGTAAGAGATCTTTGTGAATTGGATCACTCATTGGATTTTTTGAGCCATATTTTTCACATGAGGTTTCTTTAGAAGCCATTAAATCATATTTAATAGTCTGCACTGCATCTAGAGAATCAATCTTAAGACAGGTTCTATAGTCAGTGACAAGTGTATCCATTAAGTTGAATGCACTTTCCACTAATGGGCCATGGAAGCAGCTAAGCCAGGCTTTGACCAATTTAGCCAATGTAGGATTCTTATAATCATTTGTGAAATCATCTTTTAAATTAAAAACTTTAGACCAATATTTATCAATTGTATACTTGACTTGATTTCCACTTTCATCAGATGTGTAGAGCATTTCTTTGGTGATATCAATATCACTCTTTACCTTATTTCAGCTTCTACTTTTGACTTTTCATTATCACTAAAAATATGGGACATAAAAGATGATAATTTTTCAAAAGCTAATATTGTACTGGTTTTACCTCTTAGCTCTGGATCTAATGCTGTAAAACTAATTAGATATGAATTTTTAAGGGGTAATTTCTGTTTCATATGCTGTGCTGTATTAGTATACGCTTTCATCAGAGAAATTTGGAATTCTTTTGCTATTGGATGATTTTTGAATAAACGAAACGGAAAATTTACACGTGCATCAATAAATGAAACGAAAATTTTACACAGTGGAGAAAAAAAAGTTGAGAAGCGATCAATGACAAATAGCTAATATGGCGAAAAATCCCCCTTCTCTACTTATTGGCACTACGCCAGGAGAGATAAGACCTTTGAACTCAGAGTCACGTGATCGCACATCTGGTCGAACAAAGCCCTACTTGCCGAAAAGAATCCAGAAGAGAATGTCCGAGAACCGGGGTAATGAGTCATAACTCGCAATAAGGAAAGAACAAAAAAGAAGTTTTTTCCCCCTTTTCACGCATTATCACTGCCTTTGGAGAAAGAAAGGAAAAGTTTTCACCACACACACTGACCTTGCGTTTTCTGCTTTCAAAGCAAACAAAATTACCCAGATCAAAATAAATAATTCATTATTATTCCTACTTCCTTTTGAACAACGATCCCCGGAATTTCCGGGAATCGAAGTTCAAAATCCCCGGAATTCCGGCGTTTCCCCGGAGCACAAACACTCCTGTATATATAACTGTGAAAAGTATTTACGGTTATAAAACCTGTAGCTGCTTTTCCTGAAAATACACCATAAAGTACCACATTTAACCAATTTGTTACAAGCTTGATACCATGTGAGCAAACTTCAAACTGCATATCAGTTAGATTAAAAATGAAGAACAAGAACTGAATATGAATAAGCTACTAAATTTTTAAAAGTCTATAATATAAACAGGCTAAACGAAATAATGCATAAGTGTATATTTAAGTATTTATAGTATTAATTTTAGAAAAACACCTATTGACTCAGGAAAGTTTTATGAAATTTAAACCAAGTACTGAAGTTACATTCATGCCAAAATGAAACCACACTTTTTATATGCTCATATTTTATTGTGGAATGTAAATACAAGTAATCAGGAATACAATGAATTCACAATATTAAAAAATCACAGGTGAAGATAAAGAATAATCTTACGAACACTCTATAAAACTGCTTTTAATTTTCATACAACATATGAAATTACCTTGAATTATAGAAGAAAGGTAGTTGAACAAATATGAAAATGAGATTTCATAACCAGGATAACTTCATGCAAAATTAAGAAAGTAGCTGCTAGAAATATTGATACTCTTCTGTTATGAGGATTTATTGTATGTATGTATATACATGTGCATGTCTATTTGTGTGTGTATGCATACATATACATTTTGCACATGCAAAATATATATATCAATTGTGGCCAATGTGCGGCTCGCGAGCCTTATACGGCTCTTGCAGGCAATTTGTGCGGCTCATGCATATAAAATATGGTAAACTAAAACTATTCAGTGTCCAAAAGGAAGTAATTAATTAGTTTAGACTCTTTTTACAAAGTTATCAGGGATTTCTTTCTATTTTAAACCTCCTCCACTACTTCTGTAATGATGTAAATATGAACTTGTGGCTTTTACGTGCTTACTGAAATGAAGTTTGGCCAACCCTGATATATACATTTCTGAATCTGGTTCCGATAACAGAACAGGGCCAAAATATCTTGTGAAAGAATATATATTGAAATGCCTCACATTATTTATTAAGTGAAATGGATTTGAAAAAAAAAAAAAAAAGGTACAAAAGTTGTATCTTCAAAATAGTAAATAATATGTAATTCCTTAACATGAGAAAACATACTGACAAATTATCAATAACATAAATGATATTCTAATGGAAATTATAAGTAGATACACTTATAACTATTAAACCAGTTTGCAGTTATAAAATATAGCAATTTTAATTTTGACATCAGTTGCAAAATAAAAGTTAGCAGAAATATACTTTAATTCACAATGGCATTACCATAATATTCCTGTCATTGCAACTTATTATAATACAAACGCAAAACAGTTATTTCAAATCAATTTCTATATAATTCCTGTGTAATATAGTACTTCAAATATACTGTTTGGTATGCCTGTTCACACTTGAATTCTTAATTTTGTTTTATAATTCTTTAGTTATGACCGGAGAAATGCATGCAAATAATTTCATATGTTATAAAATGCGTTATATATTCCATTTTAATGTGATCATATCTTTACTTTGAACATCAAAATATGATTTTAGTCTCTGAAATATATTCATCTCAAAAAGTGGTAAACAACACATCGCAAACATATGAACTACAATATAATATAAACAGTGTTAAATAAACAAAATGTGTTAACATTTCGGCCTGACTCTGGCTCACTTTGAAAAAACTTACACCACTTCTGAACCTTAATGTAAATTTTTAAGCAAACTGTTGCTCCTTTTAATATACCCCATCTTACTAATGAATTATTTTGGTAATTCATCACAAACGATGCAACTAGCAACTGTGATATGGCGTTTTTATTTTGGCGATTCTAAATATTAAATTTTCGCCAAAAGTGGTAAACTTAGACAGCTAAGTTCTAGTGTTAATGCTGACGTCCAAAGTAAAGAAAACCACGTGACCTTTAATAACCAATCAGCATTAGGTTACGCATTTTCCTCTTCTGGTCTTGAGACGCCTGTGATGAAAGAGAGAGAGGTCCGCACTAGCGACGACGAAAAAAGGCGGGTGTTAAGTTCAGTGTCGTTATAAGATGAAGCCGCGGGTGGTAAAACCCAGGGCTAAAGAAAGAGAAGGGCTGGGTAAGGCTACTATAAAGGGGAGCTGAATCATCATCCATTTTGAAGCTAACTTGTTGGTATTCGCTATTGGATTAGCACTGATTTCTTGACATATTTGTGGATCGATTTCGACCTAATTTTCAGAAAAATGGGTGGTTGTGCTGCACCAAATTGTTCGAATCAGTCTAAAAATAACTTTAGGATGTTTCGTTTCCCTAGAAATGAAGAAAGACGAAGAAAATGGATAGTTAATTCTCGTCGAGATCAATGGATCCCAGGCCCAGGAGCGTATCTTTGTGAGGTAAGTTCAGCTTCGTATTTTTCCATAGAATGTTAGAAAAATTACTCTTCTTGGTACTTTAAAATATTTATTTTCATTTAACTGTCACTTATTGACGATCAACTGATTTTATAAGTACAAAATCAACTGCGGAATGTGTATGTGTTTGTGCAGTAAAATATCGTTGTTTCTTTTGTTATCGTGAAAAGTTTATACCGTTTGTAAAATTTGTATCATACATTTCATGTAAACTTTGTGCTCAGTTAGAAATGTGATGTGCCTTTTTCTTTTCTTTAATTTTACTGTACGATTGGTGATTTAAAGTAGCATTCTATGTTTTGATTCTGATGTATTGTCGCCAAATCGGATAGTTGGCGCCAATGTTAAAAACTGGATGGTATGATCCAAATAATAAATGATTTTGTTTTTTCTTTATAGTAAGATAAATATATTCTGTATTTTTAGACATTTTTAAGAAGTTAAATATTAATTTAAATATTCGATGAATCGTTTTGATCCCATTATTATCCTTTATTGTAGTAGTAAATCTTAATGTTGTATTTTTAACTATAGGTACTTTAAATTTATTTTTAGTGTGTAAGCAGGAAATATGTTTTAAGTAGTTTTACAAACATGATTACTTTTTAAAAATTTTGTTCTATTTTCATAAAAAAATTTAAATTTATCAGAAAATTACATTCTTAAATTATTATAATATATGTAACTGTAATTTAATACTAGTGCTTTTGATTTTAATGTTAAATTTCATGCATGCTTTTGTTAAATATGCAGGTATATTTTGAAGAAAATCAATTTGAATGCTCTAGGCAAGATGGGCGTAAAAAACTCAAGCCCAGTGCTGTGCCAACTCTTTTCACTGTGCCTAATCCCCCACAACTGTTGACCCCACAGCGTCTAAAAGGCATTGGTTTACCAAAGCACCGTTCAGTTACATCCAATTTTTGTAATGTATGTGTTTTTTATTTTTATGGTTTTTCATAAAAAAATATGTTTTTATTACAAATGGACTAAATTGCTTTATAAAAGAATCAAAATATTGAAATTAAGGCATTATGTGATAAAGCTGTAATTACAGTCCCTAAGATTAGATTAAAAAATTAAAATTTTGCTGTTGTTATATATATAATTAAGTATGTACTTTGTTATTATAATCATATATTGAAAATTAAGCATAAAACCTCAATTTGATGTAGTTTTTGGATAAAGTTTTTGTAGTTTTTCGAGGACGGTCATACATGGGTCTGGTTTCTTCAAATTTGCTCCTAAAAGAAAGAAACCGGTATCTGATTGCCTTCAAAGTCAAAAGAGTTTAAATCAAAATTTGTATTAAACTAAAGTTGCTTTTTTGCTTAATTTTAAATTCCAGATAAATAGAGAGAAATATGTATGGAGTAAGTAAAAGAAATAATATTGAAATTAATAACTTTAATCTTGAGTAATACAATAATATAGTTATAATACATTGATTTAAATGTATATTTTAATGTCTTATAAGTCTTGTCTGAATGTTGTTATTTTTTGTTTAAAGATTTACAAAACTTATTAGGATTATTTATATTATTTATTATTAAAATTACATTAAGTATATTTTATTTATCAGCATTTTCAGGTATCCTTACTTATATGTGTTTCATAATTTTTGCATCTTCAGGGTGGCTTGCTGCACGGTTTACCTTTATCAACTGAAGTGATTTCTGTTGCTGAACCATCTGTTGTAAGTCTTCATTTGAACAGTTATTAAATATGTAGTATTATAAACTTTTTCTAAAAAGTATTAACACTGTTTCTAAAATTAAAAAATATATTAACGTAATATTTACTTATGTTTAAAAAGTATGAATGCTATGAACAGTCCAATGTATTTATGCTTTTTTATAAGTTGAGTGACTTTGAAAATAGTAATGATTATTTGTATTTATTTTTATCCGATCAGAGTTTATAATTTCTTTCACTTCCACATATTTCATATATTATAACTCAACCTTCAGCTTCATATTTTGGAGAAATAAATTTTGCTGCCGAAGTATCTGATGTAAATTGCCATTTTGTACTTCTAAAAAATTTTAATAGTTTTTTAACATCTATTCGTAAACTGTACTATGTTTTTTTAAATGTTTCCATCTTCATAATCATGCACTTTATTTCATTTCACCAGTGGTTGCAAATGTGTACATTACAGTACATCTCAGGTGTGTTTGCAACAACATTTAGCATTACCTTCTGATTAAATAACAGCTGCTAGTAAAGAATCTATTCTATGTTTTCATTTGAGCAGCTATTAAATGTCATATGTTTTACATATATTAATGAATTTTTATACGATTTCTGAAATATGAAATTGTTTGTCTTATGGTTGCTAAACAGCTGTACTATATCTGGCTGTTGTGCTATGGAATTATTTTTGAATTTTGAGTGTTAACAATTTATTATCTATTTATGAATTATAAAATGTTATGTAAAATAATTATTTCTTAAAATGAATGTAGTTTATATTATCTGTATTTCTAAATTTCTTATATATATATTTCAGGTTTGTTTGCAAGAACAAGCTTCAACTTCATCTTGTGATAAAATGCCATCTATTTGTGAAGGATCTCATGTAAGATAATTAGTATATTATTAAATTGCTTGCTTATAGAAAACGTTTCTATTAACTTTTTTTGGGGGGGGGGGGGGGTAAAAGGAATGTAATTAATTTCATCAGCATTTACAAGTTCTTTGTGTACATTTCAGGTTTGTTTGCAAGAACAGCCTTTAGCCTCATTTTGCAATGAAATACCATCTATTTGTGAAGGCTCTGATGTAAGTTGATAACTAATGTATAATTAAATTACTTCCTTATATGCATTTAAAATGTTCTATAAAGTAATTTTTTGGTAAAAGGAATGTAATTAATTTCATCAATAGTTGCAAATTCTCTATGTAAATTTCAGTTTTGTTTGCAAAAACAACCTTTAGATTCATCTTGCAACCAAATTGTAATTAATTTTAATTAATTTCATCAGCATTTGTGAAGGCTGTGATATAAGTTGATAATTTGTGTTATTAAATTGCTCATGATTATGGAGATAATCGATCCCTTGAAAAGCTGGAAATAAATTTTAAAAATCTATTTTTAAGTGAAATAAATTTTAAATATTAGAAAATAAAACAAAAATAATCTAGAAAATGCTGAAAACAATAGAGTCAAATTTAAAAACCCACCACAGTATAGGAAAAGAGACCTGGAACTTGCATTTTTATTTTGTGGATTTGTTATCTGTTTAAGTTTGACATTTAATCCAAAGGGGCTTTGTCACTGAAGGACTATTGTTTTCGTTTTGTATTGAAACACTATAAACGGCTGCATCACTTTTCAAATTGTTGCCACCAAATATTATCACCCTGTACTATATTTAAAGAAATTATTTAGTGAAGAATCTGCATAAATGCATGTATGTTTTTTGCATTCTGATAAAACAACGGTACCTAGAGCCATCAAATTTTGAATGACTTAATTCTACTGTGAATATGGACATCTGGAAGACCGAATTTGAAATTCGGAATTTGTTTTAATATATATTTTATATGTTGTAAAACTTTAACGAATTTTTGATTAACAAACTTGAGGATTTCAAAGCGAGCAATGGCAATGTTGTACAGAAAAGACACTTTTATCTCCAGCGTGTGAGACAATGAATCGGGAATTCTGAAGATATGTTCATTTTAAAATTATCTTGCAATATTGCTGTTGAACTGAATTTTATAGTTTAAGTGTGAAAAACTTGATATTTAATAAATAAAGGTAAAACACAAAATGTTAAAAAAAGGCTCATTTGGGTGTAATTTAAAATCTGAAACCTTTCAAATCTTTTTTGTTTGTTTGTTGTGTTCCCCCCCCTTCTTTGATGATTATTCATATAGATTTTTTCTTTATTCCAGGATGTTCTTTTAAGGAATTTTATAAAACAGCAGACTGAATTGATCTCGCTTCTGCAATGCCAGAACAAAATATTACTGAAAGAACTTACAGCAACCAAAAAAAATGAAATTAATGTTTTAAAAAAATGGCATAGCACTGAAATTCAACTTCATGACCTTCAAGTACAGCATGAGGAATTGCTGAAAGGAGTGAAAACATTTCTTTCAGATGAACAAATAGCAATGTTGAAAATTCCTCGTAGAAGCATTGCAAAATGGTCTAATGAGGGAATAATAAAAGGCCTCAAAGTTAGATTTGCCTTGGGCAAGCATGGTTATAATTACTTGCACAGAATAGGTTTTCCGTGCCTTCATACAGCACTTTAAATAAAAGACTTCAAGGTCTTGAAATGAATTTTGGAGTCATCAGTGAGATGATTGAACCTTTGAAAATTAAAGGAGAAAAAATGAATGCTAGTGATAAAGACTGTATTTTATCATTGGATGAAATGGAGATTTCTGGCAATCCTGATTTTGATATTTCAAAACGTAAATTTATTGGTAAATGTACATTAGGAAATCAAAAGGGTGCAGGAAATCACTATTTAGTTATTTTACTAAGAGGTTTGAAGCTGAAATGGAAGCAAGTGGTTGCCCATGAGATAACTGGACATGTAACAGGATGCCAGCTCAAACAACTTGTTGTCAATGTTATCGAAGCTGTCAATTCTGTTGGATTTAATGTTGTTGGTATTGTTAGCGATATGGCAGCAGTAAATAGAAGCCTGTGGAATTCTTTGGGAATATCTGTTTCTCGAAGCCAAACAAATAATTTCACAACTGAAATTAAAGGCAAAATTATTTATGTATTTGCAGATGTGCCATATCTTTTAAAAAATCTCTGGTCTGCAACTCTTAATCATAGTATAAAACTGCCCAGTTATGTTTGCAATAAAGAAAATTTGGTTACTTTACATGTATCTGCAGGATTTATAAAAGATATCTGGATTACTGAAACAAACCAAAATTGTGGTTTGAGAACTATGCATCATCTCAGCAAAGAAGACCTCTTCCCCTCACATTTTGATAAAATGAATGTTGCTTCTGCTGTGAGGTTTTTTCCAATTAAAACAGCTGTGGGATTGGAGAAGGCAGTAGCTTTAAAAGAGATAAGCCCTAATGCTCTTACAACAGCATGGTGGATAAGATTTATATGTCAGTGGTTTCAAATGCTATCCTCTAGATGTAGAAAGAACTCAATTTCTGTGACAAATAAAAGCAAAAAAATTGAGTTACTTTTTGAATTTATTAATGTTATACAGCTTATAGAAATTGGTAAAGGGTGGAAACCATTACATACTGGTTTGATTCTTTCTGCTTTATCAGCCATACAGTTAGCAGAGGCATGTTTTCTGAATGATTTTCAGTTTATTTTGACGAGCAGATTGACACAAGATGCTCTAGAAAATGTATTTTCTCAGATACGCAGAAAAGCTGGTTTGAGGCCAAGTGCTTTGCAAGCTGTGAAAGCATTAAAGCTTATCTGTTTATCTCAGTTTATATCTGACATTAACAACTCCAGTTATGCTACTGATTCAGATATTTACTTATTAAACTATGCGAAAGATGAATTTGAATTTCTGAAGGAGAAAAAAGCTTTAGAGCCTGTTACCATACCAGAAGTTTCTGATGTATCTCTACAGAATCTCACCCTTAGTGAGGAAAATAACGTCTGTTATATTGCAGGAGATGCAATATATTCTGTTTTGAAAAATGCTTGTAATTCATGCTCACAGTTTCTCTTAGTTTGTGAGCAAAATACTCCTTCCATTGATGAAAATAAGCAGTACATAATTAATTTTGCAAATTTAGGTGGGCTTAAATGTCCTTCTCCAGAAATTTTTAAATTGTGCCTTCTGTGTGAAAAAATAATTCAAAATTTTCGAGACGAAATAATACATGGAAATGTAACTATGGATGTGGAATTTGTTAATATGATTTGTAAGAAAGCAGGCGAGGTAAATATTCCCTCCTGTTGCAATATCAAAACAAAGATAATAAAATATTATTTGACTGCCCGTGGAATTGGTCTCAAGAAGCTTCTTCAAAATAAAAGGCAGGAGCGGCAAAGTTTTGCATCTCCTGCTTTTAAAAGGAAGAAAGTAAACTAGAATCTAATCAAGAGTTTAAGAAGTTTTTGCTGTTCAATTCTGTCTGTAAAAAAGTAGAGTAGTTGTCACTGAAAAATTGCTGTTTGTCTCTTCGAATAATAATTAGGCCCACCAACAGCTGAATGGTTAAAGTTACTGAATGCTGGGAGTTCCATCTTCTGTTCTATTTCCGAACAGGCTGGCTGCATGATTGGTTTTTTTGTGGTTTTTCCCCATGTGTAATGTGAATACAAGCCAGTTCTCCTTAGAAAGTCCTCTACAATAGAAGATCTCATAGTCAGCTAAATCGGATTTACTTTTGTGTGACCTTAAATGAGGCATCAATTGTGAATCTGTTTTGGCATGTTATTAGGAATTTTAAATGAAACATTTATTGCTGTTGTGAAAGAATGATCAACTGATGTTTACCTTACTAATCAATGTCTTATAGTATTGTAATGGCTTGCAGGATTTTTCCTAATGGGATGTTGCATATGTTTTACTCTTCTTTTTTACCAAATAAATAGAGTATGCTCCTAATCAGGCATTTCTTCTTTTGTACCAGGGTTATATAGTATGATGTGATAATTTGGATTTGTTTATAGAATACATAACAGTATTTTTTGACATTCTAATAGAACCAGTGTATTTTATTTATTTACTTATTGCTTTAAAACAGATTTTGAATCAAGGCTTACTTCCCACCCCCTTTGGGTATGCACATAAAACATGTTTAAGCTATATTTATAATATATCAATGAGATACAGTGGATGGACAAAAATATGGAAACACCTTGTGAAATGCATGTTTGAAAAGAAAGATTGATTTTAATGAAATGTAGGTGGCGCTGGCATTTTTGACTACTGACGCCACCTATACAACTTGTAAATGTGCTAAACAGTTCAGTTGTTGTCGGAGTACTGTTATGTGAGGTTGTCATTGCATTATGTCAGAGTTAACAGACTTCGAACGTGGAATTGTTGGAGCACGTATGGTAGGTGCTTCCGTAAGCAAGGTAGCCGAGGTGTTTAGTGTTTCAAAGAGGTACTGTATCGAAGATTTATTCCGCATATTTGAAAAGCGGAAAAACATCATCTGCTAAATCACAGGGCGGACGAAAGTGTGTCCTGAGTGATCGTGACAGACGATCATTAAGGGCAATTGTGATGAAAAATAAGAAGACCACAGCTGCAAAAGTTACTGCTGAAATGAATGTTGTGTTACCGAACCCTGTGAGTACAATTAGAAGGGAGCTTCTAATTGTAACAATTAGAAGGGAGCTTCATAAACAGGAAATTGCTGGCCGTGCTGCAATTGAGAAGCCACTCATCAGTGACGCTAATGCCCGTAACAGGAAAAGGTGGTGTTTAAGTCATAAAGCCTGGACTATAGAGCAGTGGAAGCGAGTAATATGGTCTGACGAGTCTTCTTTCACATTGTTTCCCACTTCTAGCCGAGTTTACGTCTGGAGAACGCCATCTCAAGCCTATAATACAGACTGTTTGTTGCCAAGAGTGAAACATGGCGGGGGTTCTGTTCTGGTTTGGGCAGCCATATCGTGGTTCTCTGCTAGCCTGTGTCTGGGCACATGACTGCCAAGACTTATGTGAACATTTTGGCCGATCAAGTTCATCCCATGGTACAAACTTTGTTCCCCGATGGTGATGGTGTCTTCCAAGACGACAAAGCCCCTGTTCACACAGCTCACATTGTCCAGGACTGGTTTTCTGAGCACGAGGATGAGTTGTCCCATCTCCCCTGGCCACCACAGTCACCAGACCTGAATATTATCGAACCTTTGTGGTCTTAGGTTAGCTCCTTTAATGGAAAAAGAACAAAATAAAAATGATATACCTTGAAAACAAGAATACTATGTGAATAGTGTTGGCTAAAATTTATTCAGATGGTTTTTTGCATTTATTCAAACATCTCCGCATATAAATGAGAATTAATTATATTATATTAGTTTTAAAAGTAAAACTAATATAATATCATTCTATATAAAGCTGTTTGATGTATAATGGAAAAAATTCAATTACTGCAGTATGTTTTAATAAAATTTGAATATAATAGACTGAATTGCACTACATTAGACCAAAAAGCAAAACATTTTTATTTATTTATCTTTATTTTCACTATATGTGTTTGTCATATGTTTGTTACTAGAGGACTTATTTTATAGATTTGAAGCTAAATAATATTTTTATGTTTTTACTTATGCAAATTAATTAATAAAAAGAACTGTGAT
The DNA here is from genome assembly GCF_044657685.1 of Stegodyphus dumicola. Lineage (NCBI taxonomy): Eukaryota > Metazoa > Arthropoda > Arachnida > Araneae > Eresidae > Stegodyphus > Stegodyphus dumicola. The sequence goes on from NC_140770.1 coordinate 159,784,833, forward strand.
TTAAGTATTGTCTTTGCTGTGATATAGATTGAATCTTATTACGTTATGGAATTATCATTTAAATATTCAGATATGTGTAATATTAAGAGCATATGTATGTAAGTATAATTTTCCAAGTATAATAAAAAGTATCCATCAACAACAAATAAACTTATAAGTAAATAGTATCTGTAAATTCTGTATGTAAAGGTATTATTTTTATTTTTATTTATTTGTGTGAGTATTATTTTAATATTGTTTATAGCTAAATAAAGAACAAAGAAAAAAAAATTTAATGGAATTTTTTACTCTATTAAATCTATGAATCCCACAGTCATCTGAGCATTGAAGTAATTTTTATAGCATTCTGCACTTCATTCTAAAAGCATTATAATTTAAAGGTGTATATCTTGAATCAGTATTTAAAATCATAAAGTGTTTAGCAGCTTTTTCTGGAAACACACACAAAATAACATTTTTAACAAATTTGCTACAGTAATAGACGTTTGATTCCATGTGAGCAAAATTCAAATAACATATTAAAAATAAAAAACAAAAATTAAAGATTAAACCTTATCCTAAATTAATGGAGGTTGAGGGATTTCCCTCAACCATATTAAGAATGTAGTTGAGGGAAAGCTCTTGTCAAAAAATACATTTTGAGATAAATAACATTATGCGTGTATTTAAAAGAAAAAATTGAAAATTCAATAAAGGAATTCAAAAAGAAAGCATTTTTAACTAAAAATACAAATTTGAAATATGATATGTGAAAATGTTTTAGAAACTTTTAAAATAACTTGAATCATACGAGAAATTTGGCAATTTAAAAAAAAAAAAAAAAATACGAGAAAGAATCTGTACTGCAGACAAAAGAAGGGGGAAAAGCCACACATCTTTATAGAAGTGCAGAAAAAAGCTGAAATTCGGATTCTCTAGAATGTTAAATTTTAGCGGACAGCGCTAAAGAGCCAAAGTTGCCGCTCCACACCTAAATTGCAACCCTAAAGCTTAGATTCAAAATGGCTGACGAGTCAGCCTGTATCTCTAGTAGCTCTATGGCTGGGTCATCCGTTTGAGAATAACGATGCCGACACGAACCCTCTTGGGGAACATACCCGATGTTATGTGACGTCACTGGGTTCGTCCCGTCGTCGACTGACCAGAGCATCAAGTGCGAAAGATTGAATCTTTAGTTCTTAGATTCTCTTTCTTTAGCCCTCTTAGTTTCAGACAAAGAGGTGGTTTTTTATTTTATTTTATTTTATTTTATTTTTTATTTATTTATTTTTTTTTATTTATTTTTTTTTATTATTATTATTATTTTTTTTTTTTTTACTTGAAAGTTATAACTGATGATACTTTTAAAGGGATTTTGTATTTAGAAAGTTCTTGTAATGAGAAATCATTGAAAAAATGGTATCGTGTGCCGTTGCTACCTGTTGTAATATATATCATAATACGAAAGAAACTAACGTGGTATTTCATAGATTTTCGTACAAAAATATTCAGTTAACGAAAGAATGGTTGCATAGTTATCGAAGAGCGAATATTGTCAACACAAAGAGTGCTCGAACATGCAGCAATCACTTCACTGAATCTGATTATGAGGATGATATGAACAATAGGTTTCTGGGATTGCTGACAAAAAAGTTACTGAAGTCAACTGCTATTCCAACTGTTTGTATTCCTGACTTGGTTATTTATCAGAATACACCAAGGCAGCAAAGGCAACAAAGGCAACAAAAAAGAAAAAATTTACAAAGTGCATTTGAAAGAAAGAATTTAAGTCCTTTTAGGCATGTCTGGAATTTCAAAACTATAACAATAATAGCTATGAGGAGCTCACTGAAAATAATATTACTCAACAATGTTGCAACTGTTCCAACCTCCAGAAAAATGTGAATAATTTAATCACAAAACTGTTGTACAGACTGAGAGAAAGCAGCATTTAAAAACTATCTTCCAGCAAAGAAAAAGATTTAAAAGGAACAGAAAACTAATATTAGAAAAATTTCAGAAACTGAGGAAAGAAATTAAAAAAGTGAATCATTAAAATGAAAATCTAAGAAAAATGAAAACATATGTTCAAAACATATTTACCGAAACTCAAAAATAAATGCATTAATGAAAAATAAGCGAATTAAAGGGTCTCCAGACGACATTTCAAAAAGCATAGCAATCAGGTCATTATCCTTAGTCATACGACTTCTAGAAAGAAAAAATGGGTATTCCGCTTTCAAGTGCAAGTACACTGAAAAGATGGTGCTCAAGGTTCAATTTCATTCCTGGCATTTTAAATTATGTACTGTTATTGATAAAAAAATTTGCCAAAATGCAACTGACGAAGAAAGATTATGCGTATTAAGTTTCGATGAAATTCATATAGATTCAAGATTCTGTTATGATTCAAAATTAGATCAGATATTAGGTCCTTTTAAAAAGAGTCAATTTGTATTGGTTCGAGGACTCATTTTGCAATGGAAACAGCCCATTTATTTTGATTTTGATCGTCAAATGAAGGAAAATCTTCTGTCTTCCATTTTGTTTGCACTTGTATCGTCTGGGCTTCGAGTCAAAGCAATTGTATCTGACATGGGAGGTAGTCAGTGTAAGGCCTTAAGTCAGAGCCTAAGTTAGAGGAGCCTTAAGTCAGAGCCTTTGGAAAGAATTACAAATTTCAACAGTTAAATCTTTCTTTTACATTCCCAAGTTCAGTACCAAAATATGGGTTTTCGCTGATATGCCGCATTGCATAAAGCTTTTGAGAAACCATTTTCTTGATAAAGGTTTTATTCTCGGAAATGGTACAATTATAAACAAAGACGTTATATATGAAGTACTAATAAAAATAACTGAAACCTCAATTTTTATCTGTAAAAGTAAACGAGAGACAAAAGCACCAGCAAAAGCATTATTTTCCTCCACAACGGCTAAAGCAATTATGCATTTGACTGGTAATGCTGCAACAAGTAATTTTTTTTTCAGTAGTTGATGGTGGGTTTTTTTTTTTTTTTTTTTTTTTTTTGACATTATGAATTGTAGTGTACCATTACCCCTAGCAATAAGCCTTTAAAAGCTGTTTTCTGCCTAGAAAGCTATTATGAAGTACAAAAAGAAAAATTAAATGCGTGATGATTTTTGATCTCAGAGTATGCGGAAAGAAGACAATTTCCAGAAAAGTATTATCATATCAATAAATTCGGTTTTCGGTTTATTTGATGACGTAAAATCTATAAATGTGAAATATATTTTAAGATATTTTAAGACTGACTCAAGATGTATTAGAAAGCTTGTTTAGCCATATACGAGGTCTAGGGCGTTTTAATGACCATCCGTCTCCACCAGACGTAATAATTCGCCTGAAAAGGTTGCTATTGGAAAACAAATTGTCTAAACTGACTGTGAAGATGTGAAGAAAGTTGAAGCATATTTGACAAAAGAGCTGTTAGAAACAACTTTTTCTTCAAATGAAAAAACACAAATGTTTGAGTCTTCCTTATACGAAGATTATTTAATTAATTACGAAGACATCTATGATGAATGTACGTCACTTCCTTGGGAAACCGAAATTTATGATTCAACGAGAGATATATCTGCATATGAACAAGAATCGCTCACTTATGTGGCAGGTTATATTGCATCTTACTTTGGGTGAAATATCAAAAAAATTCGTAGATATTCCTAACGACTCAAATTGGATATTTTTATTATCTAAAGGAGAATTAACTGTACCATTACCAGTTTGGATGGAAACGATGATGAAAATAGAAAATGTTTTCCGTCCTTTTCATGGCAGTTCTTTCTGAAAAGGTAGAGGTGTAATTCAGAATCTTATTTCTGAACTTGAGAAACGTTTTCCCTCCGTGAATAAGTGCAGTTCGTTTATTTTGCCGTTTACGAACATTTATAAGGGTTCGGCACTTGAATAGGAATGCAACTCGTGTATCGGCAAGAAAAGCTGACCAGAAAGCAAATAAATGGATGAAAACTAACAGAGGATTATCGAACCAAATTATATAGGAAAACAAAATCATGTAAGTTGATTCATATTATTCCTACCAAAAATAATAATTTGAATTATTACTTGGTTTATTATTCACTTAATTTGTGACCTAATTTATGCACGTTTCAGCTAATTATTTGAACTACTATATAAAATATTATATATTATTAAATACTAATTTAGACTGCTAAATTTTACTATATAAAATAAACCATGAAATTCTGCATAAACATTAATAAGTATCAGAGCATATACTTTTAAAATGTAAGAATATATGCTATTATTACAAAATTTATAAATACTATTTAAAAATATTTAAATTATTTTTTGAGTAATTGACGTTAAATAATAATGCTGATGTTCCATAATTATGCTTTCATAATAGTCATTGCAAAAGCTTACAAAATTCTACTACTCATTATCAACGTTAATTGATAATCAAAAATGAAAGAAGGGAAATTTGTTTCGTTTTAATGTGTTATGAAATCTATTATTAGCATTAAGTAATTTTTAATCAGATAGATGTTTAAAGTCTTTAGCATGTATTCTCATTTGAGACTAACTGATATTTTAACGCAAAAAGAATTCTTCGTAAATGTAGAAATTTACGTATGTTATCGGTGGGTTACTATTTACATATATTTAAAAAGATGATTACGAAAAAGAGTTACTATATTTAGGGTATACTCGACCTAAAAAATTAGTTATGTTTACGCATATGTGTTAATTAAAAAATTAGTTATGTTTATGCATGTTTTACTTACGTTTTATTGCATATTAGAGTTTAATTTAGTATGACGTAAATACATTACTAGTTCATAAATAGATGCATGTGTATATTGCAATTTCATGAGCTAAAATCTCGGCTCATATTGGTTATTAAACTATTCTTCAAAGCGTTTTGACTCTCGAGCAACTGCTTAAGAAACTGAACAGCAGAACTGAGCAAGCGAACCCAACAACGTCATCAGTCTCTTCTTTCGGTTTCAGCCGCGAGAGGCTGATGAACTAGCCCTTTAGCCCTGGGTAAAACCGCAGAGTCAGTTTAGCGTGAATGAGTCAATTAAGGTTGTGATTCTTATGTGGGGAGGATTAAGGCTAAGGAGGTTAGAATAGATGGAGTAAGCCTTCCCCGTATGTTCCCATGCAATGAAAATGAAGCCATGATACGTCACGATGCGTGACGTCACGACTGATATGTGTGAGTCGTCAGCCATGTTTTTGCGACCCTTTAGGGTTGCAATTTCGGTTGGGGGCCAATCTTTGGCTCTTTAGCCGTATTAGTTAAAAAACTTTAATTATTTAACATTTTAGAGGACCTTTTAGAGAATCTTAAGTTCCGATTTTTCGCACTCATATAGAGATGTGTGACTTCTCTCTCGTAGTTTTTTAAAATGACGAATTTCTCATATGATTCATGATGCGTTTTTAAAACATTTTCACATATACTTCAAATTCATATATAAGTTACAAACACTTTTTTGTCAACTTACTTCTGAATTTTCAGTTTATACTTTTACATACATGCATAATGTTAGACAACTCAAAATGTACTTTTTGACAAGAGATTTCCCGCAGCTGTATTCTTAATTTCCATGAGGTTATAATGGGTTTGAAATCACGTTTTCATATTTATGTAACTACTTTTCTTTTATAATTCAAGGTAGTTTCATGTATTATATAAAAATTATAAGCCTTTCAATACAGTACTTGTATGATAATTCTTAATATCTTAACTATACCATTTCAGTACTGATGGAGTTAAGCATATTACTTTTATTTACATTACATGTTAAATTATTTAGAGAACATTAAAGCTGTGGCTACAAATTTGTATGAAGAAAACTTCAGTAATTTTTAAGTTTCTAAAGCTTTTCTGAATCAAAAGTTACTTTTCTAAAATTGTAAGCAAATTTTATATGTTAAGTGGATAAATACATGCTGATGCTTTAATATATCTAGCAAGTTCGCATTTTAAACTTCTGAAAAAATTTAATAGCTTGTCTGCATAATAATTTTTGTTTTTCATTTTTAATCTACGTCTTGTTTATCATTTTTAATATGCAGTTTGAAGTTTGCTCACATGGAATCGAATGTCTATTATTGCAACAATTTGGTTAAAAATGTTATTTTGTGTGCATATCCAGAAAAAGGTAGCTAAAAGCTTTATGATTTTAAATACTGATTTGAGATATACACCTTTAAATTTTGATGTTTTAGCAGAATGCTATAAAAACTATTTCAATGCTCTAATGGCTGTGGGAATCTATATTTTAAAAACATATTTTTATATAAATTTAGCAATGTAAAAATTCCATATCAAAAATACTATTTTTGTTCTTTATTTAGCTAAAAAGGAAATTTTAAAAATTAATAAATACACACATAAATAAATAAAAAATAAAAAGAATACCTTTCCACACAAAATTTAGACACTATTTACCGATACATTTGCTATTGAGAAAATAATTTATACAGTACATAGAAAAACTGGTAAATTTATGAATTAAACAAGTGAAAAAACATACATAAAATTTAAAATTTTAATTTTATATTTGCTTTATATGAGTAGAGAATTTTATATTTGCTTTATAGAAATAGAGAATATTTGTTAAATTCAAATTTCATTCCTTGAAGCAATGGCACAAGAAAATTATTAAAATTAATTTAATTTTACTATTTTCTCGTGAAACAATGTTGTTAATATATTATTACACATATCTGAATATTTAATGATAATTCAGTACTCTTCTGTTATCGGGATGGAAATCAAAAATGTATGTATACACACATACATATGCATGGTTCATATATACATACATTCAATATACATCCATATAGAGATTTCTGAATCCGGTCCCGATAACAGAAGAGTACCAATAATTCTATAATTAGTTAATATCCTTATTAATTAATTTGCATAAATAAAAACAAAAGTATTATTTAGCTTTAAATCTACATCTTTTGATAACAAACATATGCAAAATACTTGTACTTATAGTGAAAATAAAACAAAAATTGTTATTTTTCACTCTTTTTTTCTAACACAGTGCAAGTCATTCCATTATAATCAAATTTTATTAAAACACAGTAACTGGATTTTTTCCATTAAAGTCAACACCTTTATATAGAATATACATAAAGTCAACAGCTTTGTATAGAATGATATAATGCTAGACCTACTTTAACTGAAATTTTATTTATATGAATTTATGGGGAAATGCCAGAATAAATGCAAAAAAACCATCTGAATAAATCTTAGCCGACACTGTTATGATAGTATTTTTGTTTTCAATAAAATGTTTTTAAGGTATACCATTTTAGTTCAGTTTTCCCCCCTATTAAAGGAGCTACCCTAAGAGACATATTTTATTTACATATATCTCATTAATATGTTAAAAATATAGCTTAAGTGAGTTTTATGTGCATACTGTAAGGAAGGGGAAAGCCTTAATTCAAAACCTGTTTTAAAGCAGTAAGTAAATAAATAAAATACATTGCTTTTTTTAGCATCTCAAAAAATAGTGTTTTGGCTTCTAAAAACAAATCCTAAGCATCGCATCATGATAGATAATAATCTTATGTAAGAAGAAATATCTGATTAGGAATACATTCTTTATATTTATTTGATAAGATCAAAACGTATATGCAACATCACATTATGAAAAATCCTGCGAATCATTACAACACTGTAAGACATTGATTAGTAAGGTAAACATCAGTTGATCATTCTTTCACAGTAGCAATAAATTTTTCATTCAAATTCTTAAAAATATGCCAAAACAAATTTACGATTGGTGCTTAAGACTTAAGGTCACACAAAAGTAAATTTGATTTAGCAGAGCTTGATATCTTCCATAACATAAAAGTAACTGCTAGATGATGGAAGTTTTTGTGAACAAAATACAAACATTTTATAAATACTTAACCTTAATGACTAACTTCAAATTAATCCAATAATGATGGAAACAATAATGTAATTGAGTACTGCAAATTTACTTTGTATGATATTTCTATGTAAAATCTGAAATTTATAATAGGTGAAGGACTTTACATTATTTAAACAATGAAGCCCCACTTTTGAAAGCGAGGACTTAGACAAGACATATAGGACATTAAAACATACATTACCATATTATTATATTACTCAAAATTGTTACTTTCAATAATACTGTTCTTTTGCTTACTTAATGCATATTCCTATATATATGTAAAATTTAAAATTAAGCAAAAAAGTTATTTTAGTTTAATCCTGATTTTGAACAAACCTCTGTAGACTTTGAAGGCAATCAAATACAGGTTTCTCTTTTTTAGGGGCAAATCTGAAGAAATGAGACCTGTGTCTGATAGGCCTCGAAATCAGTAATTTTAATCAAAAACTATATCAAATTGAGGTTGCTTTTATGCCTCATTTTAAATATGATTATTATAATAAAATACACATTTAATTATATATATATATATATAACAGCAAAATTTAAACAGTATTATGAATTATTATCTATTAAAAATTTCAATTTTTAATCTATTCTTAAGCACTGAAATTAAAGCTTAAATCATATAATGCCTGAATTTCAATATTTTGATTTCTTTATAAAACAAATTGGTCCATTTTTAATATGAAACATTTTTTATGAAAACTATAAAACTTAAAAAAACATACATTTTAAAAACTGGATATCATTGAATGGTAGTTTGGTAAACCCAATGCCTTTTACATGCTGTGGGGTCAACAGTTGTGTTGGATTAGGCACATTAAACAAGGCTTTAGTTTTTTAAACCCATCTTTCCTAGAACATTCAAACTGGTTTTCTTCAAAATGCACCTTCAAATTTAACAAAAGCATGTATGAAGTTTAACATTAAAATCAAAAACACTAGTATTTAATTACAGTTGCATGTACTAAATGAATTTAATCACACTATTAAGAATGAAATTTTGTGAAAAATTTTAACTTTTATATGAAAATAGGACAAAATTAAGAATAAATAATTAAGTTTATGAAGCTTCCTGAAGGACACAGAATATATTTACCTCACTATACAGAATAACCTAAAAAATTTATAATTTATGTTATACTTACCAATTTTTAAGACTGGCGCCAACTGATATATTTGGCGACAATACATCAGAATCAAAATACAGCATAGACCTTTAATACACTATTTGTACAGTAAAATTTAAATAAAAAAACGCCTATTACAATCCCAACCGAGACAGAGTTTACGTGAAATATAGAATACAATTTTACAAACAGTATAAACTATTAGCAACAGTAAAAAACAGTATTGGCGATATTTTGCTGCACAAATGCACACACATTCCACAATTGATTTTATATTTGTAATATCATTTCAGCGTTAATAAGTGACAGCTAAATGAAAGTACACATTTTGAAAAAAAATAATAAGGGAATTTTTCTCATATGCTATGAAAAAATACGAAGCTGCACTTACTTCACAAAAACACGCTCCTGCGACCGAAATCCGTTGATCTCGAACAGAAAGAATTACTTCTTCTTCGTCTTTTTTCATTTTTTGCTAAACAAAACATCCTAAAGTTATTTCTAGAATGATTTGACAATTTGGTGCAGCACATCTATCCATATTTCTCAAAATCAGGTCGAAACGATCAACAAAGCAATGCTGAACTAATAGCGAGTAGCAATAAAGTCAGAATAATAGAAATACTAAAATACCTGTTTATGGCATTTACTTATGAAATTAGCTGCGTAGCAGCGGGAATGATTGACATCCTTCACTACATTCACCAATTTTATCTGGCTGAGCAGTTTTAATACAATTATAAATTATACAATATAGTATCTGCTAATTTTGTAATAATAGCTATAATTAAATTAGTCTAGGGTTAATGTACCCGTCGCCAAACATCGCCAATGTAGATGTATTGAATGTGGAAAAGAAATTTCTCTTCTAATATAAAGCGCGGATTTTGTTTTCCTGTGCTAATTGTGGAATTTATACTAATGTAACATGAAAATCATTAGCATATTGAAATTTATTAAAGAATAAATAATAATTTGGAAAGTCAAGATAAAATCTGAATGTTTGCTAAAGATATATGTAACATTATACTATAGTTGCAATATCGTTGGAATAATATATAATTTTTTTCTTTATTTTATAATCACTATTGTTAAAAAGTTAGATGAGTTGTTTATGCACGGTGCCCACTACTGTTTCTTGGTTAAAATAACTTCCAGAATTTTGACATTGACATCTGAAGTCAATGGAATAAATTGAATAGTGTGAGACAAAATATATATAATCTGACTTCAATAATTGCAAGGATTGTGCAAGTTTATTTATAATCACAGTATTATACAATTTGGCAATGGAGTAAAGATTTAGAAATGAATGCAGAACATTCAAATTAGTATTTTCTTGTTTCTAATATATAGAAATATAGTCTATTTTCCAGTATAAAAGTTTTACTTAAAAGTATGGGAAAGCAGATTTGTTTCATGCATGATCTTTATAATACTGGTATGAAATGAATGAATTTTAATCTGTAAACAATTTTTTGTTAATATTGAAATGCGTTTCTTTGGGTACATTTTTAGGCACTTGTGGATTATGTCAGGCAACATGCAATAGAAAAAAGGTGTCCGTGTGCATAAATTTTCCCATTGTGTTACTTCATTTTATCTAAATTTCAAGGATAATTCTTTTCATTTTTATATGGCATGTTATCAGTATAAAGGCTAGTGAAAATAAATTGGTATGTGTATCTGTTTTTGAAGTGTAATGCTTAAATAAAAAGATGGTGTGTGTTTCTTCATTTAAACAACATTTCAAGGATAGTATTTTTCATTGTTGTACTGTTTGTTATTTCTCAATGTAAAGGGAAAAAAAAACTGGTATGGTATATCTGTTTTTTAAGCATGATAATTTTATTTATTTCTTTAGTGATGCATATATATAGAGAGAGAAGGTGTTTGGTCCAACTGAAGTTATAATAAATCTAATTTTACTAGATCTCTCCCTCCCCTCAGGTGTAGAAAATTTTCAAGTGCAGAAAGTTATGCAGAATTAATTCATTTCTGATAAACTTATTATCATTAATTTTTTATATAACATGTTATTAAGTTACACATTTGACTACTGTGTAATAAAATTGTATTTAGGGCAAAAAATTAACTATAATTTTGCATCTGGTGACTAATATCATATGCTTCTAAGAATATTACTTTAACTTTTTCCATAATTTTTGTATTTCAGGAACATGAAACTGTTATTTTGATATACTTAAATAATAAAAGTGTGTATCTGAATCAATTAATGGATACAAATATTTTACAGTTATTTTTAGAAGATATTTGCCATATCGCTTCTAATAATTCATAAAGTATGTTAAAATATAGGTAAATAATTTGGTGCAGAATTCAAATTTAGGGTTTAAAATATAGTGAATCATAAGACTAAATGATTTTTATTGTCATGATTTGCCTGGGCTTAAGAATGTACTTTTTGCCCGGTGGATATTGTCATCAAACTGTCCTGAACAGGCTTTTTGTTGATAATAACTTCCAGGCTTATCAGTACCTCCTTTTGAGTGGAGGGTATGCAAATATAGTACCCAATTTAAATTACATTGTGATTGTAATAATATTGTGGTATTAAATAAGTGATTATAATTACAATTTAGGTAATTGCATTGTAATTATATTACATTGTATCTGTGAACTCTTAATTTCATTACTTTATGCAATTATGTTGTAAGTGCATAATCTAATTGCAGTAATATAATCTATTCGCAATTACAAAACAATTATAAATGCAGTTACATCTTAAATAGAGGCTATTTTAATACTTTTAAATTTTCGCAAGATAACTTCCCATTAAGGTTCATTTGGAGGAAACTATGCAAATACTAAAAAAGAAGTTATGCTAAATTTACATATTTTGTACAGTACTTTCTTGTTATAATGCTCTTCAATATATCTTCAATACTTTTGTAAATTTAACGACATTCTTTGCAATCACTGTGGTGCTTTAAAAAGAAGTTTCTTAGTTATGCTTTCTAATAAAAATGGGTTTAAAATTAAGTATTATGTATAATAACTAGCAGTTAAAAAAACTTGACTGCATGAAAATGCTGTTGCTGTGTAAAATAAAAAATAAGCTTTCTTTTATGCTTTGAAATGAATTACATGTGGTTATGTCGTCCTTTTACAATTTAAGAATGTGGTTAACACACATTCTTAAATTGGACAGGTTTTATCTAAATTATTAGTATAAAATATATAAACTATGAATTATTTTGTAACATAACTCAAATTACAAAATTCATTCTATATACGTTCAAAGTTATTATCTTTTATGGAATAACTGTTTTTTAATTTAGGTAAAAATTGGATTTTTAGAAGTATTACAAATACAATGCAACACAAAGGTGATCTGATTGAACAGGAAGGACTTTTTATTACGGTTTCTAGTTCGTATTTATATTACATTTGATGAAAAGCATCCAAAACACAGAATGCTGTACTTTCTTCTTCCATATATGTTATGAAATATTTCACACGTTTAAAAGAAAGTGTTTCTTCAGAATCTTGCACAATTATTTCCATATACCTCAGACTTAAATGACAACATATTCTTAAGTTATTTTTTTAGTATGAATTTACAGTGTTTTTATTGAAATTTTTGTTAAAATGTCATTAAGATAAATTTATTTGCACACTCTACGCTTTAACTATTTCCCCATTTGACACTATAGAAAGTTTTTATTCATATCTTATTTATTTTAGTCTGCTAACGAAACTGAAACATCTAAAGAATAAGTTATTTTGAATATGTTTACAAAATATACGCGAAATTTTTATTTAAGTGAAAACGTCTATATACTATTCGAGAATTAATAAATTATCCGAAAAGTTTATATGCGCTGAATGCCGCGCGTCTATAAAATAAATCTTTAAAAAAAACAGCAGAGATTCAGCCAGCTTGTGCGATAAACGCGCCAAAATTGGCAGCGCGTTCGCTCCCTCGCCAAGAGAGAAAAGTTGGTGATTCAGCCTGGTTTAGAGGAGCCCAAGGTTCTTTAATAGAGCCTTAGGGAGGATATCACAAGGGTAGCGATGTTTTTCTCTGGAACGCGGGGAGTGTCTGAGAGTGCTAATAAGGCTATTACTGTGGGTTTGTACTGAATAAAAGAATTTGACCGCTAATCGTTTAATATACTCTTGAATAAGCTCCATTCGAAGGTCTCTGTGGATATAGATGTTGGGAATATACCAAGGAGCATTGATAATTTCTCGTACAATTTTATTTTGTAGAATTTGTAATTGTTTAATATTGGTTTTAGCTGCATGTCCCCAGATCGGTGCTGCATAAAGAAGAGCTGGGCGCAGTATGGAGCGATATAGAATTAATTTATTTGTAGTAGATAAGTTCCTTTTTCTACCAAGAAGAGGTCGCATAGTAGCTGTGGTGATTTTAAATTTTTGTACTACGGACCGGAAATGGGATCTGAAGGTAAGTTTTTGGTCAAGGGTGACTCCAAGGTATTTGGTTTCATTAATCCCATAACGAAACAAAATTAAAACACTGCATATTCATTAATGCATTTGTTAATGTATTACATTTTTATACACTACAAATAAAAATAAAGTAGACAATTTTAAAAAGCAAGCACTCCTTTTTTATATGTGAAACAGGAAAAATCCAAATATATTATTTTCTTTTGCAACTCACAGGGCTACAACGTGCAGGTTACAAATTCAATAATCACAGCAGGGATTATTAATATAAAGATTTAATATGGATATCTCACACAAGCTGAAAACGTTAAATTACTTTAACTAGTGCATACATATAACTGAGTGAAAAGGGAATTTCCCCGCTTAGTTCGCAATTAAAGAAAAAATAAGAATAATAAATAGTTCAATCAGATGCGGCGCTCCTTCTGTTGACCTTCGCCGAACCGTTACGTAATCGTCTGTCTGCAGCAGCCGTCTCCAACATTCTCCCCCTCTTTGAGTCGACTTCAGGTTGGCTCAAAGACATACAGTACCTGGTCGAAGAGATCCAATTTCTGAGGCACCTTGATCACACGTCCAAATCTTGACACTTTAGCACCTTGCAGAATGTTACTAGAGTCATTTAAAGAGTCATTAGAATCTGAATGCTCAGCACTAGAAATAGAAGAAATAGGATTAGTAAAAGAGTTATCATATATGGGATCAGTGGGTGTGTCCGTTAACTGCACTTCCAATGGAAAGCCTCGCTGAATGGGACGAAGCAGCGTACCAGCTTGAGTCTTCAGTTCTACAGTTCTCACCTTGCCATCTTTCCCAGAAATTAGTCGAATGACCTTAGCTAAAGGCCAATGCATCCGTTTTTTGATGTCATCTCCTATTAGGACAATTTCACCCAACCGTAGCTCTGACGATAGATTCTTCTTATTTTGGACCAGAAGGCCTAAATATTCTTTCCTACATCTATGCCTTAAATCATTAAGCAGTTTTTGGCGATGTCTAGCCCTTCTTCGAAGACCTTTTGAATTGCAGAAATCAACATCAGGAACACCTAAGCTACGATTCTCGACAAGAAACATGGCTGGGGAAAGTGGGATTAAATCATCCGGATTTTCCGACACATAGGTAATAGGTCTAGAGTTAATTATTCACTCGCAGTCGCACAGTACTGTGTACAACTCCTCGGTTGTAAGAACCGCGTTACCGAGTGTCCTTCTCAACAGTTCCTTTACTACACGAATTAACCTCTCCCACCAGCCTCCCCACCAAGCGGCTGTGGGAGGATTAAACTTCCATATTATACGTTGTATAGCCGTTTGCCTCAAAATGTTTTCCCAATCAATGTTACTAAGTTCTCTTTGCGCTCCTCTGAAATTAGTCCCGTTGTCGGAATAAATTATTCTCGGCCTCCCCCTTCTGGCTACGAATCGTCTCAATGACAACAAGAATGCGTCGGTAGACAATGAGGAAGTCAATTCCAAATGAACGGCCCTATATATTGCACATGTGAACAAAACAATCCAAACTTTTTCACCTCCCTTCACATACAAGGGTCCTGCCGAATCAACTCCTACCACCTCGAACACCGCTGCGTCATTGACACGATCGCCTGGTAGCGACACCGGCTCGCAACCGGGAGCCTTAGCCTTGTATCCATTGCATCTTACACAATTTTTTACGACTTTCCTCACCGCTTTTCTGCCCCTCACTATCCGAAATCGCTCCCTTAATATTCCAAGTAATATTTGGGTTCCAGCGTGACAATTTTGTAAATGATAATATTCTATCAGACGCTGGGTGAATATACACCGGTCTGGTAAAATAATTGGACAAATAAATTCAGGGTCGTCTGATCGCTCTGTAATGCGCGTTTTCACCCTTTTTATACCCTCTTTGTCTGAGATGACACTCATATTGGGAATAGAGTCGGCGGAGGGAAAATACTTATTTTGTACAATTTTTATAAGAGTTTTTTCTGCATGTTCCCTCTCATGAGTGGTTAAATCTCCAGTCTCTCGAAATACACGTTTACTCGTTGCGTTTTTCACAAACCGCAATATCCATGCGACTAATCGAATGATGGATTGAAAATTCGAAAACCTAATTGCATACCAAGGTATTTCCGCTTCAACTGAATTAAGGTTACACAATCTAACCTTCCTTTTTTCTCGTTCTACCTCAGAGGTCTCGTAAGCCAAACGGTCTGGTGGCCAGTTGTTACTAGGTTCCAGGAGCCAGGATGGACCCTCCCACCAAAGAGAATCTGAAAATGAACGAGGGGAACTGCCTCTTGAAAGCATATCTGCCGGATTTAAATCACCTGGAACATGGCGCCAACACTGAGAAGGAATCAGACTGTTTATCTCTTTTACCCTATTCGCAACGAAAACTGACCAATCACCACGGTCCTTAATCTACCAGAGTGCTACCAAAGAATCACTCCATGCAATAATTTTCAAATCAGGCAAGTCTAAGGCGGCGTATACTGAGTGAACCAGTCTCGCGCCAATGCAACAGGCCATCAATTCTAACCGAGGTATTGTCAGAGATTTTAACGGCGCTACCCTGGATTTGGCTTTGATCAATCGAATTTTGACTCCCACGGGCGTTACAATTCTAATGTAAACACATGCACCATAGGAGCTCTTACATGCATCAAAGAATAGATGCAGCTCTGAATTCACATTTATCTCTAGATATCGTGGAATACTAATTTTCTCAAGATATTTAATTTCATCCTGCCACTTCTGAAAAGTTTTCTGAATGTTCTCTGGCAAGGGATCATCCCATTTTAATTTCATAGTCCAAGCCTCCTGTAATAGTAACTTAGGTAACAAGGTAGTTGGACTCAAAAAACCCTGCGGATCAAAAATTTTATGTACCATAGCCAAAATATTACGTTTACGTATCTCATTATCCATTGAATAATTAAGATTACATTTTAATGTATCGTTATCCAAATCCCATAAGATTCCAAGAAGAGAAGTTATACCTGAACTACGGGAAATACAATGACCTGGAACATTACTTTCCCAACCCCGTAGGTTAAAACATTCCCGAGCCATTACTTCTGTAGCCACAATTGTCAACATAAAATTAATGCTTTAATTTTTGGGTCACATCGTCAAACTCGGCAGGGGAATTATCCAAGAGATGCTCTATCGATGCAGAGAGTTGGAACGGAGACGAACAAACGCCGAATACCACTCTGCAGTGTCTGTAAATCATAGGTTCTTCAAGAGTTGGAAGAAAAACCTCAAATAATCTCTGTGTTCTGGGATAATACTCAGCTGAAGAAATGCTTTTTCTATGTCCGATGATAAACCAACGGAATACAATCTAAACCTGTCAATTATATCAGGTATGAGTTCAATTAATTTCGGCCCTCTATTTAAACAATCATTTAGGGACGGCTGATTTCTCTCTCGGGCTGAAGCGTCGAATACCGGCCTTACCTTCATTGTCTGGCTAGTATGCTTTATAACAGGTCTATGGGGCAAATAATAACTCAAATCATCAATTTCAGTTTCAGGAACCTTTTCCATTATTTTTAGTTCTTCCCATTGCTTAAAAACTACCTTATATTCATCTAACTGATTTTCCTCATTAATTCGGTGACACATTCTTTGATGGCTTTTAAAAGTCATAGACTTATTGTTAGGTAACAGAATTTCAGATTTAAAGGGTAGTGGCAATTCATATCGGTCATCAGGAAGAACATTTAAATTCTCTTTAAATTGCTTAATGGTGTCAGAGTGAGCAAGTTTACGTTTAACATCTTCAGTTGGATCTGTTATGTCAATGGCATCTAAATTCCAGAGTTGAGTTACGCTAAGATTAGCACAATGCAACGAAACTACATTATTACACAAATTATTTTCTAGTAATGTTGGAATAGTAGCTAAAGTCGGTTCGTTAGGTAAGCTGTTTACTTTACCAATCACAGTGTATCCGAATTGAGTCCCAACTACAGTTACACCAGAGTTCAGTTTCAGAGAACTGCCAGTAATAATTTCCCCAATGGCATCTGCTCCTAAAAGCAATTCAGTGTCATATTCTTTAGCTTGCAAATCAGACAAGGTAATATTTCTTTCTTTTAATTCTTTTAGGGTATTGGGATCAACTACTTTTGGAACACATCCACATATTTTGTTCTGAGAAAGTACTTCAAAGTTATGGTCATAAGTGCCCTCAAAATTTCTTAAATTAACATCAAACACTAAATGGGAATGAGGACTTGTCTCTCTCCCCCCAAACAAACCGTGGATAATGGTTCGTTTCGATTTAGGACGTAGTTGCAAAAACGCGATAACCTTTTCTGAAAGATAAGATTTCTGAGAACCACTGTCCAAAATCGTACGAACTGTAAATTGTCTACCCTCAAATACTATTCTTAAAACAAGTGTTTGCAAATACACATTTTCATTGACAGTTGACTGATTAGACAACACATTACTGGAAATAACAGTACTGTCAGTTTCATTTGGCTTTACAGGTTCGGCATTTGAGCACATAATGGTATAGTGAAATCTAGCACATGATAAATATTTTACTTTATTTTTGCATGCCCGTGAACTATGTCCAACTCGTAGGCAGCGAAAACAGGCGCGCTTTTGCACCAAAAGCTTTCGTTTATCTTCTAAAGACATTTTGCGAGCAGAAAAACATTCGGCAGTATTGTGGGATTTCTCACAAAAAATACAACGTAAATTTCGCCTACCTGTATTGTCTTGAACATTTACCAAGGCAGCAGCTGTAGAGCAACCTGGATCATCACAATGGGGACGCGAATGTGCAGAACGTGAAGCTCCCAACCCGGTACGAGCGAGCTTAATCATTTCCCCACTTTGGCATTCATTTCGAAGAAAGCACAAAAGTTTATCCAACGAACGCGCACTATCTTGTTGTGACGCAGTATCTTCCATCGAGCGGCTTCTTTCCCACGCACGAAGAACAGTCTCTGGTAAACAGGACTCAACAAGTGGCTCTAAAAATTCTGCAAATTTTTCCTTAGTTCTGCCGAGACTTTCAAGAGCCATAAGCTTGCTCTCAAGTAAATCACAAAGTTCAGCTAAATCTACTTTAATCCTACCAGCAGCATTTTTCATTACTATGGAAAGTAGATCCCGTACATAAATCTGAACCAAAAGTTCATCTCTCCCGAAGCGTTCTTTAAGTTGTGCGATGACCTTTGAATAGTTTTCTTTAGTTGGCGGAAAACTTGTTACGAGTCTTGACGCTTTAGAATCTGCTACCACACATAATAAAAGATATTGAAATTTATCTTCATCGACAATGGAGAGGTCGTTGTGAATTTTTTCAAACTAGGACCAAAAAGCAAGAAAGTCTTTCGGTTCTCCACTAAATTTCCTTAACTCAAGTTTCGGAAGCTTGAATTTCCTTTTTTGCTCGGTTAATGTTCCTTCCGTAATCGAATTTGCATTCTTTGCATTTTCTAACAGCGAACAGATCAAGCAGAACTTGGCACGGTATTCTTCTGCTTTCAAAAAATCTTCAGAATATTCATGTTGAAGGACATCATCACTCAGCAACAAATTCGAAACTTCTTCTTACGTGAGAATTTAACTTGAATCTGCCGAAACAACGTACTGACTTCGTCACTTATTAAACTTTTGTTTTCGGTCTTCTGAGCTATATCGTTGCAGCATACCGTAAAAGCTGTTCTCAGCGACTTTCGTTTTGCTTTCAGAACTTTTATATCCATATTTCATCAAAAATATAAAGTAGCGGACGCCAAATTTACTATGTTGCAACTGACAGGGCTACAACATGCAGGTTACAAATTCAATAATCACAGCAGGGATTATTAATATAAAGATTTAATATGGATATCTCACACAAGCTGAAAACGTTAAATTACTTTAACTAGTGCATACATATAACTGAGTGAAAAGGGAATTTCCCCGCTTAGTTCGCAATTAAAGAAAAAATAAGAATAATAAATAGTTCAATCAGATGCGGCGCTCCTTCTGTTGACCTTCGCCGAACCGTTACGTAATCGTCTGTCTGCAGCAGCCGTCTCCAACATTTTCACTAGAATTAAATTAAGGAATTGCTTATCTTATAGATCAATAGCAGAAGCCTATATCTTTACTTTTAATTATTTATTGCTGTCTTTATTTTGGATGCTCCGGTAAAGTATGGCTATAATTTATTGATAAATGTCCATGCTATAGGTTTAGCAAGTCGAAATAAACCAATAAAAGTAGAATTGTCAGCATCAAATGCGTTATTTCTATCCCGAAAGTCTTTTCGCAAATCTTAAGAAATTAAAATATCCGTTACGTAAGCTTCCAAAAACTATCCGCAATGCCTGCCGTTCTCAGTTTAGCTCAAAAGCGGCAGTCAGGAAGTTAAACGGCTTGTCATGACTTGTCTCTGTTTACTCTATGTATCAACACAGACATGCACCCACGTTTTCCTCACTGCTCCTGAGTTTGGTTTATCTCGTATTCTGGCTTTTCTTCGGCTCTGTGATGCATGGTCACCCCCCTTTTACCACCTTAATGATTTTACCGACTTGTCATGTAATACTACTGTCATGTACCCTGTGGGCATGGCTTCACGAGCCGGACAAATCGCGCCTTGCGCGATATCCCGGCAATACTGGCGCGGATAAGGATAAACAACGGCAGTTACAAAGCTGACTGAAAAATTTTCAACGCGTTGATCTCTGTAATGATTGAGGGTAGAGCTACCCTTTATAGTAGCCCTTATTGCTCTTTGACAAGAGACTTGCTCTTTGTCGAGTAGATCGCAAAAAAGCACCCGTTCTTTCCTGTTGACGGCGTCCTCGTCGTCGTCGAGAACATTCTCTCTTGCCTAGCCATACTTTTATGTTGCCCAGTGTAATACATTTTCATCCATCGGGCAAATCGTCAAAGATTCCGATGATTAGCGTAATATGAAAATTAATTATTGTATTTTTAAAGCCAAAGATCACTTTTAAAGTTTTAAATGGCATACAGCATAGCATAT
Organism: Stegodyphus dumicola; assembly: GCF_044657685.1. Taxonomy (NCBI): domain Eukaryota; kingdom Metazoa; phylum Arthropoda; class Arachnida; order Araneae; family Eresidae; genus Stegodyphus; species Stegodyphus dumicola. The sequence continues at coordinate 159,805,319 of NC_140770.1, forward strand.
TCAAAGGTGCAACACTTCAGTGTTGGAAAAATGATGATTTTTATCGCTCGATGTTTACATAGTTGTGAAAAATCCCGGTTTACTAAAAGTATACCATCGCTCGTAATAGAAAGTGATAAGAAAGTATCAAAATATACTAATTTGCTTCAGAATTTCGGTTTCAGTGAACGACAAATTTCGCGGATTTTTAATTCCCCTCATTCAGTTCTGACGCTGAATGAAAACGAATTGAAATCAAATTTAGTGAACTGGCATTCATTTGAAGTTAATGACAAATTTTTTACAATGTTGACAGCAAATCCAGAACTTATGCTTTTAAATCCAGAATATGTAAATCTTCGGAAAAAAGAATTAATGACTGTCTTCACAAGAAAAGATATTGCAAAATTATTTGTTACTTGCCCAAAAGTTTTTTTGGATGATTTTCCTACTATCCTTGAAAAAATTCAATATATTCTTCATCATATGGGTGTTGATCAAAAAAGTATTGTCAAATCCACTGCATTGCAGTTTGATTTAAGTCATATTAAATATCGGCATACTTTTATGCTTCGTGCTGGACGTTACAGATTACATAAGCGAGCAAAGAAGTTAAAAAATCCACCTCTTCATAAAATATTTAGCAGGAATATTACGACATTTTTAAAACTGACTGGTTTGACTGAAGACGAATACAGTGCATTTTGTGAATGTTATGATTTGGAAAATATTGAAAATGATGAAGATGAAACCGATGATCTTGAATATGAATCTGATGATCAAAGTGAATAATCTCAATCTGTTCAATATATTTAGTGCATTTTTTCCCCTGTGTTTTTTAAATTTATGCATAAAATTGCATTTTTCTTTAAATTAAAAATACAAGAAGGGTGCTTGAAATGTTATACTTACTAAACCGTCATATAAAGTTGAATTCCTGTAACATTTAATGCTATTTGTAAATTAAAACTTTTATTAGTACAAAAATATGTTTTATAATTCCAGTGTTAATTAAATGCTATCAAATTAGTAATATTGCATATTCATTACTATCATTTTTATGTTAAATAATCCTGGTACTTTTCTAGCAGCAGGGCACTAGTCACCGAATGTGGTAGCCTCTGTCTGTTGCATCATGAATAGCTATGCAATGTTTAATGTGCATAATGCTAAATTTATGCAATTCTCTGATTTTTTTTTGGCTGATCTTTGGAATATGGTAACTGGTAGTTTGGCAACATTTTGGAGGCGATAAAGGTTACTACCTAGGACTTTGGTAATAATGTGAGAAGCACTCAGTTCCGATTACGCATTATTTTGTGTGAGGGAAATGAGAGATCATGATATATGTCATGTGACATTAATGGACGAATTACAGTTGTTTAATTGGAAAAGGGGTGAAATCTAGAAATTCCGTATTTAGCTTTATTCTGTGTTCTGTGAAACGTGACATTAATGGACGAATTACAGTTCTTTAATTGGAAAAGGGGGTTAATTTGGAAAAATTATTTTGTATTAAGCTTCATTGTGTGTTATGTGAAATAGTGTTGATTAATTTTCGGATTGCATGGCGCTAGGTAAAGTGAATTTAAAATTTTTAATGCATTTACCTGATAATAATAATAAGTTGAGATTGTGTGAAAGGAAGGATATTACAGTTAAGTTTAAATTGCGGTGCAAGAAATATGGTGAAAATGGACATTTTGTGAAAAGGACTGTAAGGAAGGGTACGTGGTTTGCTGAAAGTAGTTTGAGTATAGGTGAAATTTTATTAATTTCTTATTAGTTGGTGAATAGACTTTCAGTTGAATACTGGATTTAGGATTTAGAAATTAGCAGTAGTACTGCAGCCACGTAATGAAGATTCTGAAGAAGATTAGGTAAGTTAGTATTTTTAATCATTCGAGGATATTATTTTTATGCATTGTTCTAAATGTAAGGAGTAAATTAATGTGGTATTATTGGAAAATTGTTATTAGCAGTGATTTAGTTTAAAGTAATTAGGATTGTAATCTAATTTTTATTAATTTAATGTATGTGCTTATTTATATTTTAAGTAGTGTTTTTTAATTTAATTATATTTTAATTTAATGATCGTGATTTTGTGAGTTATATATTTGTAGTACAGTAAGACTCCGCTTAACGCTGTTTCGTTTAGCACTGTTTCTGTTTAGCGCTCTTTTATTTCAACCTCGGGATTCCCGAAATTGCTCGCAGCGTGAACTACGGGGATTCCTCGAAATTGTGCGTAGCGGTAGGTTTCCAAATAACATATCCGAAACTTTGTAGTTATGTTTCTTGTTTGGTGCGGTGAGGTGCTGTATGGAAGCATTTTTATCATTTGAAACATGTTGACATTATTGTAAGTATAAATTTACATAATACTATAACGATTAATACAGTGACAAATATTATGATCTTTAGTTTTTATCATGGGTGATAATAAAAAACAAGAAAAGAAAGCAACCAGAAAAAGCATTTCACTGGAAACTAAAATGCAAGTGATTAAAGATTAGATTCTGGTGAGAGTCAATCTCAAATTAGTGCTGTATTGAATTTGGCAGCTTCAACAATAAGGACAATTCTTAAGAATAAAGAAAAAATACTGTCATCGGCAACTGCAACTACGTCAAGTTCTGCGACTAGAATTACCCGTTCTAGAAATAACATTATAGAGGAAATGGAAAAACGACTGTCTATATGGATTGACGACGAAATTGAACGCAATATGCCATTAAGCCAATCTATCATAATGCCTTCTTGAAAAAAAAGGCAGAAAATTGGAAACACAGAATAGACTGAATGATCTGACTGGCTTAGAATTTTATTTGTTTTTATAAATATATTCGTTTATATTGTTTTTATTTTTGTAAGATATAAATGTTTGGTTTTATTTTTATTAAAAAATATTATTAAATTTAATACCTAACCAATTTTCTATCCATCTTCCCCTAACTCCATTATTTACATGTTAAGATAGCCTCGTTTAGCGCTGTTTCGCATTATGCTCTACTTTGATGGAACGGATCCCCTGCGTTAAGCGGGGTCTTACTGTATTTTGGAATACGTTTGAGTAGTATACGTTGAGTATTTTCATGCATTTTCGTGAAATTTTTCTAATTTATGAGAAAAAAGCAGTGTACATGGATATAGCGAAGAGTGTGAGGAATGCCATTTTTGTACAATTCTGGGATGTTTTTTTAAGTAAAAATAAGTCGATGTGTACATGGTTTAGTGATATTTTAATTAAATGAAAGTTATTTTGTGAATTTTATGTTTATAGGAATTTGGTATACTTTTCAGTTGAAGTAAACGTATATGGAAGTAATTTAAATATTTGACACTAAGTATTTGTAACTATTTGTAATGTTTGTGTTATGAATTCGTTGGTGACGTTTATAATATAATAAATAATTTAGAGGTAAAAGTTTTTGGATATTTTATTTATTTTATACGTGGAAATGTTCATATTTGGAAAGGGTATATACATTTTCATTATCAGGTAATTTCATATATGTTCTTTTTACCGGGTTTAAAGATTCAGAAAATTGTCATGAATTTTCGTGAAATTTTTCTAATTTATGAGAAAAAAGCAGTGTACATGGATATAGTGAAGAGTGTGCGCAATGCCATTTTTGTGCAGTTCTGGGATGTTTTTTTAAGTAAAAATAAGTCGACGTGTACATGGTTTATGTGTATGTGTTATTGTGAAAAACGCGCAAGGAGTTTGTGATTGTGCACTTTTCCCCAATTTTGCAGTGAATATTTGTTATGATTAAGCAGTTTTGTTAGATAAAATTTCTAGTATAAGTGTAATTTGGCTAGTAGATTGTTGGAAAAAGTGTTCAGTAAATAAAAAGAAAAGAAACATGTCTTTACTTCGTGAAGACAAAATGGCGGCGGAAAAAAAAAATTAAAAAAAAAAAAAAAAAAATAGAGGGTTGCTGTAGCAGAGTTGGTCGCCAAAAAATTGCCAAGTTACCATAATCCAAAGATCAATCTTTTTTTTTTCCTTTAAAGCAAAAAATCAGAGAATTCAAAAATTCAACATTGCTCACAGTAAACATATATATATCATACAATATGATAAACTTTTATAAAAGTTTATCTTATTTTCCATAAAGCTTTACATATCATTTTATTTTCCATAAAGCTTTATCATATGGTACTTTTTTATTGATGAGGCGCTAAGTGGTGCCTCATCAATAAAAAAGTACCATAATTTTATATTAAATAGAGAAAACATGGTACTTTTCTCTTAAAGTTGCCATAATAAGTGTAGTGGCTGAGGCCTGTTTGCACAGTGGCTAGCATGTTGCGCAGCAACACCACAGGTCCAGGGTTCGATATACAGGCTGGGTAAGGTTGACTGAGTTTTTCATCCATTGAGTAGGTCGATAAAATGAGTACCAAGTTCGCTTGAGGACTAAACAACGGGAGTCCTGCGACAAGCTGACCACTTCTTCAAAACATATGCTCATGTACCGTGGGGCCCACGGTCAGGAAAACAGATATTGGGGCACTACAAGCCATGGCCCACTAGGGCTGTTCAGCCACTGAGTTTAGTTTAGTTTATGTGGCAGATTCAAAGAAGTTCTAACAATGTGACTAGTTTGGCACTTTCATTTTTCTGCAGATAATACTGCAATTTCCCAGTGGACATAAAGAAAATATAAAATGATAATACAGTATAAAGTCTGAGATTCAAAATCATCGAGACTTTGGCGATTCTCGATTTAATATCATCAGTGTAAATCTAGTAAGATGACATTTAGACACCATGATCTTATCATCAATGTTGCATGACTGCAGCACATACAGTTCTTTAGTACAATTTATATAGTCCTGGAATGATTCCGCATCCTCCTGATCCCGGTAGCTCTGAGCCATAAAACTCAACCAAGTAGGAATCAGAAATTTCATCTCCCACTTAATCTGACTCCACATGCCCTCAGTAAGTGTGGCATGGGTGTCAATTTCAGGGATTTTATATGTCAGAGAATGATTCACTGAAAAATGTTGAAACTTTAATTACCAAGGCGATCATAGGTTTTCCAGCAGTTGAGATGATAGTTGTTCCAAGCAGGATTTTCTGAGATATCACCTCCAGCAAAGTCTCTTTTGTGGTGCCCTCCACAATGAGAAAAACAAGTATTTATATTAGACATATTTCCTGTGTAGAAATGATGGGATAATGATAATTTAGAACCAGCAACTTAATAGCAGTTAAAATCCCAATTTCAAACTCATATATGTACTGCGAATCACATAGACCTCAAACACTAAATTAAGAAAATCTAATCAGACTAAGCCTAAGAAATAAATTGCCACATAACAGTAATGAAAAGAGGGTACTGTTCCGTTTCACCGGTGCAAATCTCGCCAAGCAGACTTTATTGATGACAGCGTACAGTATACATATAAAAAATGTTTACAAATGTTAGTTCTAAGAATTTTTTATTTTGAAGGCATAAACATTTTAATATGGTTTAAAATTTTGTAAAAAGCCAATAAATAAAGACAATAAATTTGTAAAAGGACATTAATTTAAGAATTTACTATGCTATCATGCTTCAATATCCTGATTTGCCGGTTCGTATCACGTGACCCCAAGTGATCTCATCTCATGTAAACTATGCTACAAAAATATAATTCTGTCAGTAATTATCTACATTAATTTTAAGTTAAATCTTAATTTGGAATAAAAATTTAAGTGCAAGAATTATTTCAATTCGTACGAAGAGCTTACTCAGAAATTATGTAAAACTGCAGTGCTTTACTTTGCTAGTGCGTTCTCATTAGAATTGATGAATTTAACCCTTGATTTTACCTTTTCTATATTTTCGTCTTCACGTGAGCGGTGTGATTGCATCCTAATTTACTTAATTACCGCGAATGGTCTTAGGGCATAAAATTTAATTATCTTTGTGAATATTCTATGTAATTGTATGCCAGTATTGAAAGAAACAATCAATCTGGTAAGAAATGACTGCGACTTGTTTTGAAAATGAAGCGTAAAAGCTTACTAGCTAAGATATTCCATTTGGCATCAGTTAGTTGTACCATTATTGGCGACTTTATCGTTTGCACAGGCAAAGTGGAAAAGTACTGAAAAGAATACTGTAACATTGAGGAAACAGTTGATGCTGGGTCCAGAACATTAGTACTAGTGCTAATATTTGTCGCCAATCCAAGGAGCATCCCTTTATACACTAAAACTAGCAGGGGTTTGAAGCTGACCTGCAGGAATATGAGTTAGTCAGGGAAAAAATCGCATTTATGGTATATTTGCTTTTTTTTATTATTACAGTACAAAGTCCGTAATCTAGACTCGTCAGGACTTTGGCGATTCTGGATTAGGGGTTTTTCTGGATTATAGATCATCAATTTAAATCTGGTAAGATGGCATGCAGAAATTACACAATTAAAAATATAAAACTGTAATTTATGAAATAAAGAGCAATTATAATCTAAAGAGTATCAAAATTTACAAACAAACAAACAAAACAAAAAAAAAAAAAAAAAAAAGAGCTTAATATTTATTTGTTTACTTTATTAAACATTTCTTTTAATGTAAGTTGTTTAAGTTACTTCGTTTTTTGTGCTAATACTTTCTCTTTAATTCTATAAATGGACATAATTTCTTGCTCAGTTACAAAGTTCCACTGTTCAAGTCCTGTAATTGCTGTGTCGAGAATACCGACTAACTTGTCAATCGAAATATCTCTCTGTCACTTTCTTCACTATCGAAAGTGCGCATGGGTAAATGCTTTACATGCATGCATCGCGCATTAAAAGCACATGCGCGAGTTTGTGGCTTTGCGGTCCGGATTATAGATCATTCCGGATAATGGACGTCTGGATTACGGACTTTGTACTGTATTTATGTTGTTGTTGAGTGTATTCTCCATTCCTGGATTTTGTAAGAAAAGGGAAGAATTTTTTGTTTATTATTTTTTGAGTAGTGGCCCAAAGTTCTGAATATTTGTTCCAGATACAGGATGTCAGATTTTTTATAATAGATGAATGAGACACATTCAAATTAAAAATCATATCTTTTGGCTGAGCAGCTCTGACATAGATATATGCAATAATCTAATGTATGTATGAAATTACTCTTATTTTGAAATTTTTTTTTTAAATGTTAGATGACATCATTAAAAAAAATTGGTAAGGAATTTACTACTAATGAACTTTGGTCAAATTTAGCAACATTAAAAAACATTAAAGCCACAATGTATGGAGAGGGATAATGTTTAGGTACTTACGTACATGTTATCATAACCACCTTCAGTCATGCAACATCACCATTTTTGTATGTGCTCTTTTTGTTGTATTCGAAGTTCTATCAGTTTTTATAAGCTAATCATATACGTATATATATTTTTTGCCTTAATTTTAAAATATGCACTTGTGGAATTTGCCAGCACTGAAAGAAATTGCATTAAAATTTTTACAAGAATATAGAATTTTGCCAAAACATCTCCAAAAGAAATAATGAGGAGATACATCTGGTAGATAGCTGCTATTGCCGAGTTTCACGCAAAACCAAGTCTCTGTGATTTTTTAAGCGAAAACAGATCACTGTGTAGTTGAATTTTTAAACTGGGAAGAATAGTGGAGGAGGATATAGAAAGATTTGGAGAAGAATATAGATGTTTAATTATTGAATGTATAATGTAATCCTTATTTAATAATTAAAATGTGTATTATAAATTGCTAAAGTATGTTTTCTTTTCATTTGTTGATAATGTTTGCCGATTTGTAATAAATATTGATAGTTTAAAAATCTTTTTTAACCCTCTCAGCATTACGGCCGGAAAATTCCACATAGAAGACTGCCTTCTATATTCATTATATGTGAAAATTTCTGCTAGTTTTTAATGTAACTGATTTTGGTTTGGATGTATATTGGAAGAAAAGGAATCAAGGTACAAAATGAGAGAGTCATTTTTTAATTAAGATCAAGAAAATTCCACTTATTCATGACATTTTTAGGAACTTTAAAATTTCAGGGCTAAACCGTAACACTCGAAGTATTGAAACCACCAACGTGCTCCTGATAAGTAACTAATAACTGTTACTTTTACCTTTTCATCTGTAAAAAATTGCCATAATGTGTCAAGGTGGTTGGGTTTCATTTGTACGCAAGTAGCAAAATTTATTTATCTTTGTGGAGACATTTGGCAACTGCTGTTATTTTCGAATCAAATACTGATACTTCTAATTTTTTCCCATATTTAGTTGTGTAAATATCTGATGGAAGTTAATTCTTCAGCTCAACAGTACATGAAACACAATGAAAAGGAATCCTGGAACCATGAAACTGCAGTTTTTTATATTGTATCTTTATATATTTGGCTTTCCAATATATAGGGCATTTATACGGTTCTTAAAAGTATTTAGGTTTTTAAGAGGCAATTTTTGGATCTTAAAAGTCTTTAATTTTGGCCAAAACTGGTAAAAAGGTTCTTAATTTTATTCTCTCTCTTTTTTTTTTTTTTTCTTTCTAGATTGCCATTTTGAGTATGAATCAACATTTTGGGGGAATATTTTTTTGCGATGCATTGGCAAATATGTAGGGTTAACATTTGAATTATTTCCTACTTATTAAATGGTGAATGCTCACATTTTAGAAGCACAAGGCCCTGTTTCGATTGAAATATAAACATTTCAAAGTAATTCATTTTTTTGTGAATGAAAAGTTCATAAAATATTACATCAAAAACAACTTTTTCTTTTTTGAGACATTAGTTCTTATCTCGCGCTAAATTTGGTGACTTCAATCTCAGTTTGTATACAAAACCTTTTATTCGGAGATAAGCGGAATTTTGACGATTTTTTTTACACACTTAATAACATTGATAAATCAAAGAAAGTAAAGGAATTGAAAATTGACAATTAGTCAAAAGATTCATCACATATGTCTCAGTGTACCATATATATCTCAGTACCTGCTTTAAATTCTAAAAACTCTGCCACACTGGCTCTGGCACCAATCTTGATCTTATATCATTTCATATTTATTTTCAATACTCATATTATTAAAGAAATAAAATTAACAATTTATTCTGTATATCGAGCAGCACAAGCAGTTCTTTAGAATCTTTCAGTACAAACAGTTACAAGTACAAGCAGTTTCAGTCCAAGCAAGCCCTTTAGAATAACAAAAAACTTTAATTAAATCTAAAAATTCTGAAATGAAGAGTAAATTCAATGACAAAGAAATTGGTTTTATTAAGAGAGAGAAAACATTATTTTTTAAAGGTACATTGTTGAAACATAACAAATTAGAAAATGTAGTAGAGACTAAAGAGAACATTGATTTGTTTACTGAAACAAATAAACTAAGAAAAGGTGCTAAAGAGAAAGAAATCGATGTAAATTAGCTAAAATACCTGGAAAATTTTAAAATTAAAAAGACAAATCATAAATTAATTTTATTCATAAATTATATCATTTTCAAATCATAAGTATAATTGCCATAAAATGTTCTTAATGGATATTTTTTAGACAGAAAAAAAAATTGTAATTGCAACTATGTCAATCTATTATGACAAAGAGTATCTAACTATGTAATTTAATTATTTGTAACTGACTGCTCACCGTTAGAAGTTACCTCTACATGTTGAGGTTAGTTATTGCTTTTCCTTAATCATTATTGTGGATGCAAGATAAAATAAATGATGTAAAATAAAAATTTATTCCATACAGACATACAAAACTACTTATCATCTCTACTACTTCAGTGGTTTATTGAAACTTTATATTAAATACTGTATATTAACTGGGTTACAACTTTAACAAATCTATACAAAGCTATGGGTCAGAGTGCAACTAACTTTCAACACTTAACTAACGTCAGGCATTCATGTCTGTTCTGATCAGTGGCTCTCTGTCTCCGAGCAACCAAACTTCTGTTAGTCATGCTGATTATTATTTTACCTCACAGATTAGCTTATGCCACTTGATTTATATCAAGTGGTATAAGTATTTGCGTGCATGACAAATGAGGCATAAAAGAAAGAATTACTATAAAGCTAACTGTTAGTAAAATTTAAATAAAAAGGCACTAATCTTCCTTAAATGTGGGACTATAATAAGTGTAAAATATATATGCTTCAAGAAATTTGCGTATACCTCTGGAGAGTGAATATGTGACAAATGAGGCATAAAAGAAAGAATTACTATAAAGCTAATTGTTAGTAAAATTTAAATAAAAAGGCACTAATCTTCCTTAAAGTAAGTGGGACTATTACAAGTGTAAAATATAAATGCTTCAAGAAATTTTATAATTTAATGGTAATTACTTGAAAAAATTAAGTTAATTTTATTCTTGAATTTGTTTTATAATTAAGTTAAATATTAGATTATGTTAAAAATAATGTATCCTATTTACAGATTTACTTTATTCTTAAAAATTACAAAAGTGAAGTTTAAGTGTAGATAATTGCTATAGTTTATTCAGTTCCTATTTGCTGCATAAGTCCTTAATATTTTTTTATTGATGGTCCTTAAAAGTATTTAATTTCCAAGTGCAGAAGTGTGTACGAACCCTGATATAATTTCATTTGGTGAACCTTTTTTGCACTTTTGGCTGAGTATGCAAAATACCATGCTCTTGACACACACACACACACACACACACAAAAAAAAAAAAAAAAAAAAAAAAAGAGGCATTGCTTCTTTTATGATTGATAGTGAGTTAAACTTGGTTAATATTTTAGAAGGGAAAAATAATAAAAGAAATTACAAAGAAAGCACAATTTATTTTCCATTTAATAGAAAGTTAAAAAGGATCATTATTTTAGAAGGGGGGAAGAATGGTATCTTGCAGTCTGAAGCAGAGCTGGCACTATGCTTTCTTCAATTGTTGCAAACTCTGTCTGCCGATTTCTTCTTAAATTGTAAACGTTTTGCCACCTGGTGCAACTCAGCCTGGTCTAAAGCAAGTGTGAAAATCAAAAACGTTGCATGTTACAAATAGCACAAAAATACTATTGGTTATTGATTATATAAATAATACTGATAATAAATTAAAAATGGTAAACATTTTAGAAGGAAAAATATTGCATCAATGATATCACATGGACAACTTCCTAATCAAAACAGATGAAAATTAAACATACTGCATGTTAAAAATCTAGTAATTAATTTCCTAATTCTGGAGATAGAATAAAAGGAATCAATCTTTAGCAAGGAAATACCGATTCTACGTATGTATATAATGTCTTAATTTTTCATTTCAGCTTAGTATGAATATTTCCAGTTTTCCATTATAAAAGGCAGTTTCAGCAATCCTTGAACTTACTGCATGTCTACCTTTGATTTTTTATGAGGTTAAGATTTTCAAAACGTTATCCATAGTAGTATACTTGAAGCACAACCAATCAAATAATTTTATTAAGTTACACCAATCCTCTAGAAACATTAGACTGTACAATGGCGACAAAAGATTAGGCTGTTTTATTTTTGTCTGTATAAATATACATCTTCTAAAATATTGCAAAAATGCAATGTCAGTTCAAAGCAGTATCTTAGTATACACATATTTTTATATCCAGTGGTATTGCAAAATAACTGTTCCAACAACAGCTTTTAACATTGAATGAAGCATAAAAATTTCACGGATTGGACAAAGCCTAGAAACTGGCTGAGGTTAATCTCTATTGAAATGCAATTTCATGACATATGATTTTTTTTCTTCAATATATCAGCAAATGATACCTTATTTTGGTAGGCATTCATGTTTGTGACTGGTTTCCAATAAAGAGTACTTATATCATTTTGATATAGATCCAGAAAAGTCTTCAAAGAGATTGACTGATCCTGGACTAGTGGAGATGAAACAGATCGATCCTTCAAGTGTAACGAAGTAGTTTCAAATCATTACTTATAATTTCGACAACTTTTTTATGTCACACATTGTCGAAATTGAATGAGATAACATTTCTTAAGGCTGGAGCAATTCTTGAGTACAGATTAGGAAATGGTCCTGTAATACTTGTAAACAAAATAGAAACAGGAGAGCGTGGAACATATGACACCAAATCTGATAAAACAGCATGGCAAGACAATAATTTGATGGAACCACAATTTCATCACAACTTTGATATAATTTTTTCTGCCTTCAGTGACAGAGATACTTCTCCCCCCCCAACAAAAAATCCATATCCGTGATAATCTAAACACACTCCCCCCCAACAAAAAATCCATATCCGTGATAATCTAAACACACTCCCCCCAACAAAAAATCCATATCCGTGATAATCTAAACACATCGGAACTTACATATGGATATGGTATGGACCTTCTGAACAATCATATTGCGATGTATATAGAGTGCAGGTAAAAAATAAATGCTGGTGGCCTATTTTCATGAATTTTATTTATGTGGTTAAATCAAACATGAAAACTTTATAAGTTTGCTGTAGACTCCAAAATTCCTATGTTAGATTTTCAAAGAAATGTTGCACTGGGATTACTGAAAACAGGGAAGAATATTCTGAAATTTCGCAGTCTTCATCTTCATATACTGATTGTTTTGCAGATTATCTTTCAGAATTTACCCTCAAGCAAAACGAGGATCCCATAAATTGCATTGTTGAGAAAAATTTAACAAATAAAACTAAAATGTGCAAATACTGTAATTAAACGATAACCGTTTGTAATACCTATTATGTGTGTCAAATGTTAAAAAAAATATCTTTATTCTTATGCCTCAAATGAAAGGTAGTGCAGACATTAATGGGTTACAGTATTCGCAAGCAGTTCATAATGCAGAATGAAATTAATTGTGCAGAACACTTTTCAGCCCTTGCACATGTGTGTTATATAAGGCACACATGTCAATCTAAGGTTGAATGATCTTTTTAAACTCTTCATCAACTACAAACAAAACCGAGTTTGAAAATGTCAAATAATTGGATAAGGTTATGAATACACATTTTCAGAATCCACTGAAATCGAATGCCACCAAGAGGAAATGTAAAATAGTGTCATATCTATAGATATTCCCAAAACTTAGATTATATATATATATATTTATTTATAATAGTATTCCTTTTAGTACACTTGGCTACAAATGACTGAAAGGTAAGATTGCTGAATATTGGTAGAGCAGGTTGCCTGCATGGGAGGTTTCATGGTTTTCCCTTTATGTAACAATTTCTCTTACCAAGCCAACCATGGACACATCATTTCCCTTAGGCAGAAAGCTCTACTATGCCATTATCAAATGCCGTATTTAATTGAAAATAAGACCACATCAATTACCCTACTGTACAGAATTATACTTTTTAAACACTGCATAAACTGCACAAGTATTTACATATTGTCATATCTGTGGCTTGTAAATTATGCTGCCCCTAAATCCTGCTGCACAGGTTGCACTTACTATATTTATAGCTGCCAAAGTCAGAATTTGGAAGAACTACAAGTGTTTGCTGGCTTCAGCTATTTTGCCTCCGATAAGCCAGAATGGGAGGATACATGAATAGGAACTAAAACATCAAAGAAACAACGGTATAGTTTATTATCTTATATTTTTCTTCATTAAGAATGTAATGACCTAAAATATTGATGTAAATTATATGTTACTTCTTTACTTCATATAATCGAGAGTGACATCGACTACCCATGGATAACAATCATCTCTTATGAATAATGGAAAAAATTCCATACCATTATTCTGGCATTACCAACAGTTTTTGTTAGATCCATTAATGATGGATTTAAATCTTATGTTTGTTAGCTTCAACATTCACAAAGAAAAGGACTCGTCGTTAAATAAAATCCTTTATAAAAAATGAGTTTCTATGAATTTCCTGCACTGCTCATTTTGCAAACTGGAACCATCTTATTTAACTGCATAGATGCAGTTAAATGTATGCAATACCTTCTCCAAGGTTATCTGCTACAAATTAGACTGAGCACTATTCATGACTACAATGGTTATTTCAGTATTTCAGCATCATCTGCTGTGCTTGAATTGTCATTGAATAATTTAACTATAAGAGTGACAACCTTTGTCGGGATGAAGGTTGTTAGAAATCAATAATAATATGACATAAAAACTTCTTCAGACATCTGTAGGTGATCTCAGTTCATTTCTAAGTTCATGGTGATCTCAGTTAATTTCTAGACAGTCAGTGACATTCATGAGTTATTTGGAATAAAGTAACACATTATTCTCCATTTAAGTCAACTTCATATGTCAATATAATTACTTCTCTGTTCTTTAACATTTTTCCATTTGAAAAATGCAGAGTAAGATTCAAGATCATGATACTCATAATTGCAACTTAGCACTTTCTATTCTACAACTTTAGTTGGTTTCATCCATACCTGCATTTAGTGTGCATTCTTGCAATGGTTTGGAAAACACACAGCTGTTCCTGGATTTTTGATTCACAATGCTGTGTAAAGTTTCTAAGACTTTGAAATACCATATTTCATAATACCTTAATATCTTTAAATTTTATTACACAACTCCTAACTAAAAATATCCAAGATGGTTTATTTTCCCCATGTGCAAGTTCCCTTAGAAAATCCTCCACAAAGGCATCCCTTCCCTTAGATAGATAGCCCTCATGTGCTTTGAACTAATTAAATACACCAATACACCAAGATGGTTTAATTAAAAATATATGACTTCTGCAGATATAGTGCAATAAACTTTAAAAATCTAGTAACTGAAAGAGAAATTTAGCAATATACTTTAAATGTTCAATGTAAAAAAACTATGTATTTAAAAAAAAAAAAAAATGTGGGTATTTCAGATAGGCTAAATTGAAAAATTAGGGCAAATGATTATAGTGAGAGTTTTTTTTTTTTTTTTTTTTTTTTTTTTAAATACAAACTCTCACTATAATCATTTGCCCTAATTTTTCAATTTAGCCTATCTGAAATACCCACATTTTTTTTTTTTTTTTTGAAGTCAGCATTGCAGGCGCGCGGAATCAGCTTAACTTGTTTGTTAGAACTACCATGTCATGATGGCAATGGTAGTTAACAGAGATGGACGATCCACTTTGGTGAAAACGGAACGGCAGTTCTTTAACAGCGAGAGCTGTTGGGAAGCATGCCAAAAATTTTGATTCCTCTTAATGTAAACACCAGCAGTCTTTTCTTTATCATTCACCGGAAACATCTCTGACCTAGTTTTATATATGTATATATGTGTGTTTGATCTAATATTTAAAAAACAAAACATTCAATAAACCGACACATCTCAGTGAAACTGATCACCCGTTTGCAAATGGATGGAGTTTTTTTGCCCACCTAGAAGTGCGAGCACTCCAGCATTATTCCATACCTGCATTCTTTCTTGAGTCGTGATTGGATCTAATTCTGACAGTCTTTATTATTTGCTCTTTTTGCTTCCTTGGAGCTGTTCCGAGTTTCATTTCGATTCTTTGAATAATGTGTCATAGTATAAGTATATATATTAGGTATTTCCTTTTTTATGCAATATTACTGCAATATTTATGTAAAATAATAAATTATATTTTTATTTATTTACTTATTTTACTAATGTATTGTAATCAAGAGGTGTGAATTTCTGTTTAATCTTCTTTAGAATTAGTATATATTTATAAAGATACATTTTTCCATCTAATGTATTTTTTCAATGTTGCAAAACAAAATGTGGATCCTACCAAATAGAACATTGAGCAATATTTAGTATCATTTGGTCAAATTAGAAATATAAAGGGGGGATATCAGTATTGTCAGCACACAATTTCCTGTTCTTTGGGATCTGCCTTCAATCTAAAAATTAATTTTTACACTGTGCTTTGTAGTAGCAACAAAATATCAATTATAGTAATAAAATAATGTAATCTTTAACAAAAGTGAGTTTAGTTTTCATTATTTTTTAACTTTTAGCATTTTATTTTATTCCATAATTTTATTGTTGTTCTATGTAGAAAGGCTTTTTTAGAGAATCTCAAAAGTACAATTGAAATCAGTCCAGAAGTGAGTGGTTTGATTGAGTTGATTCCAGCAATCCCACTCTTTCTTCAATTCTTTCCGCTTTTCCCCCAATCCTTGCACCCGTTCTTTATCCATGCCTGTTAGCAAGGCATTCATCAAGGTCATTGTTAGTGATAAAATAAAAATGATTCACCTCAGTAAGAGAACGGTTCCGATCCTTTAAAGGAGCTGCTTTGCCCATCTCTAGTAGTTAATGGTAAGAGTGAAACTGTTACTGCGTCTGGTTTGCAGCTTTCCTGGTAGAACATTAGTTTACACATTTTTTACTATCTGTGAACAATTATAAATTATACATTTCTTCCAACTAAATACTGAATGCTCTAAAACTTAAAAAAAATTTCCACCAGTCATTTTAACTACTTTGATTTATGACTAAAAATGCAGCAAAAATTTTGAATCAATAATCCATGATAGCTTTTCTGTTATATAGGTTAAAAGAATGCCCTGCATATTTTCCATATTCAGTCAGTCTTTTAAACCCTGCATAATGAAAAAATGAAACCCTGCATATTTTCCATATTCAGTCAGTCTTTTAAATGTAGGAGTATTAATAACTCATACCAAAAAATACACACCAATTATGGAATATTGCTGTTTTCACATGTGTTAGCTGGTATTTTAAATTATTTTAATTAGCAAATAATACAATTAAAATATTTTTAAAGGGAATTAGTTTATCATATTCTTATGTTAAAGGTAAAGACAACAATGGATGCTTTTCTTCTACCACACAAAAATAGGCAATCATTCAACTGATTTATTATATTGTAGTTAAGCAATCATTATTCTCCGCATACATAATATTAATTTTTTAATAATA
The DNA here is from genome assembly GCF_044657685.1 of Stegodyphus dumicola. Classification (NCBI taxonomy): domain Eukaryota; kingdom Metazoa; phylum Arthropoda; class Arachnida; order Araneae; family Eresidae; genus Stegodyphus; species Stegodyphus dumicola. Next base: position 159,822,114 of record NC_140770.1, read on the forward strand.
ATAATTAATAAAGCATCCAGAATCCTTGCTTCTGACATATAGGTGTAAAATCGTAACAAATGTCTACTATAATTTGAACAAACAGATATGAAACAGAAATAAAAAATAAATAAAATAAAAAACTAATGAAACAACTTACATTTAATGTGGAATAGTTTATTTTCTACATCTAATTTTCTAACATTAAAGCAATATACAAAGGGAAATATGAGTGCATAAATGCACAACAATATGGTCCTGTTTATGTATATTCGTGTAATGTATGAAGTGCACAAATGAAAATAACTCTGGCATTAAAAAATTATATATTATACTAAGTCTTATGACATAATTAAAAAGTACCTTTATAGATATTTAACTTATAGAAATCTAAGCTATAACTTCCTGCTGATTAAAAAACTTCATGATGTCTCAATTGGTGTTGAGCAGACTAATATTTATGCAATCACAGCTTTAAACCGCTGAGAACACTAGAAAAAACACATTTGTATCACATGCATGTAACTTTTACTACTGCATAAAATACATTCACAGAACTTATGTGTATAAAAAAATTAATAATTTCATACAAATCAATGACATGGGTTTACTTATATTTTGCATATAATTTTAGTTGAAAAATTACTATAAAACTGAATAACAAAAAAGAGAGCTACCTTTTTTTTTAATATATGTACAATGATAAAATTGAATTTTGTCATTAAAGGCCAAGTTCTCTTAGATTAAAAATATATTTAGTTATTTATTACTTTAAGAATTAAAAAAGGAAGCTGCATACTAACTATAGAAACTGTTAATGCTTCGACGGAGTAAAAAATTTTATATATTAAACATGTTACTTCAAGAGAGTAGTATACAAGTAATTTTTCTGTTGATTTCACAGCAGAGACTATTTTCTTAAGCACAAAAAATAGATAAAACATAAAAAACCAGGCATAGACATATCTGATATTGCAAATACCTAACTTTATATTACTCCTATAAACATATTTTAATAACAAATATTACAACACAGAACAATTTCAGTCAAAGGGACAAAGTACTTTACAGAATATATCAAGAATATAATTTACAATTTAGCTAATTTTGTTTCTTAACATTAAATCTCCTTTTTTCACTATGCTGCATTAGCACAAGCAATTCTTATAGCAAACAACCATTTAATTAAAAAATAATACTATATTATTAAATAAACTAATATTTAATGCCATCAAATCAGTCTATCATATATTTATCACATGGTCAAAAAATGTGAACAATTGAGCATTTTGAATTGTTACTCAGTTTAAAGAGATATTCCAAAGTTGAAAGAAATTAAAGAATTTTTTTTTAAGATTGAGAAATAGTCTGTTCATTGCTTTACAAACCAGCCTGCATCTTTCCAAACAACAAGAGAAAGATTATCCATCTTTTTTTCTAATTGCAAAAAGATAATGCAAAAGTATGAATTATTTTAAAAGATTACCATGTGATAAATACTTTATAATTTAATACTTTTTCACGTTGCTCGAATTAACATAAGCACGTTTTCCAAGACATATAAAAAGGAATCGCTTATTACTGCTCTTTCGTTATATATAGTTCTGATTATATTATATTACATAGAAAATATGAATGGAAAGATTGAAAATGTGACATAAAAGTATTTATGTCAATTTTAAAGAAATGCCATATAATGCATATATTTATCAAGTAAAGACACAAATGCTGCTATGCAAAACTTGTAGGTTAATATTAACATCTACTTTATATGAAGAAGGGGAAAACTGAAATGTTAAAACTGAAAAGTGTTTGTTCACAAAATAGGTAAACTTATGTTCTTCATATACTACTGAAAATTTTGCATCATACAACAAAAAGAAGATTTTAAAATGAGGAAAGATCAACTATCCCTTACCCTGGAAAAAATTTTATACTATAAAAGCACATCTATTTGAAACGTCTTTAACCTTTTGGAGCAGCAGCTCTTGGTAACTTTTAGGCGAGCTTTCTACAATATATATATATATATATATATATATATTTAAATTACATTTTTTTTAATCACATGAAAGAAAAAGCAGATTAAAATCTAAAACAAAATGATTAATACCAATTATAAACTTCAAAATTTAATTTTCATTCATTTATCACACAACAATAATATTATTGCATGATAAAATTAGTAAAACAGGGTTCTTACTAAAATTAAACTTTCATTTCTCTAACTAAATTGTAAAATATCCTTGATCACACATGACAAGCAAGTTATCATGTTCAGTAAAAATACCTGAATAATTTTACATAGTTTTATGAGAAATAACAAAACTAAATTAAAGCATAATAAAAAGCTACTTATTACTGTGATACAAATAATATGTGTTTGAAATATGCATTTAAATCATTAACGGAATGAGAAAAGATTTTTTACAAGAAACAATCTCCCATTCACGGAATGAGAAAGGATTTTTTACAAGAAACATACAATCTCCAAAATATTTTTCATTCCAGGGCAAGAGAGAACAACAATAGATCATTCATAATAAATATTACTCCAATTACATTTCAAAGAACCTAAAATTTACACATAAGGCGACTTCTAAATTAAATTATTTACTTGTGAAGGATAAAATCTTTTACTTCTAAAGACATCAGTGTTAGATAGATTATATTTCTAGGTGGGAATTACAGCTTATTAATAGCAGATAGACAGGAAGCTATTAGTTGATAAAAATATCAGATAAGAGATGAGTAAAATATTTTTGGGGAAGGAAAAGATCAGAATAATTTTTCCTTTATCTTCTCCTTAAGAGGGACAATTTTTGATTATCTGTCACTTTCCAAAACATGTTTTACATGTTAAACATGCACCTTTTAATATTTCAGAGAACTAATCTATATTTTTTAAAGTGTTTCGACTGTTTGAAAAATATATTTTCCCCACCAATTTTTCTTTTTCTGTTCAAGACTTTCCAACTTAAAAAGAAACAGGAAAAAATGTATAACGGAAAATCTAATGATTAATGGAGTCAAATGATAATTAGAGTATTACTGAAAATGATCAACTTTTTTCTAGGTTTAGCTCCAATTTTGAAATATGAATGAAGTTAACAATATTAGACAAATGAGATAAGGTCTAGCACAGCGATTCTCAATAATTTTTTGCCCCATGCACCCTCTTCACCATTGCTAGAGAATCATCCCCCCAAACCCCCTTTCCAAAACTAAACGCTTAACAAGTAAATAAACGGCTGACAGCATTCCCCATCTGAAACTATGAATTTCTCCCCTCCAGGGATTGAGAATTCCTGGTCTAGATGGTAGTAAGGATAAGATAAAAATTCAAAAATTAACTGTCAGCACTTATCATCTCTTAATTAGCATTATTAAACAGGCTATAAAAATAAGTAATTACAATTTGTGGAAATTGTTGCTGAGAAATTTTTAAAAATTATATTCAAACAATTTGCTTCAATTATGATGCTATCTATTAACAACAAATTTTATCAGACTAGTCCATCGCAATAGTACTAAAAAAATCAGCAGTGTACAGAATATAAAAGACATTCACTATGCTATGATTGCAGACCATTAAATTAAACATTTCTCAATATTTACAGCAGTAAAATAACAATTATGTTAGTAACCAGATATGTTCAGTACACATGCTCAGTAATGGTGACATCTTTCAATTCACAAATAGAATAATGTCTCAGTTATATGCATTATAAACTATTTTGCTAAACAAATACATTTGCAATTTTTTAAGTTTTGGTCCAAGAGTAGAACATTCCAATACTCCTTTTCTTCTCCCAAAAGATAATTAACATTACAGGTATACTTAAATCCTAATCATATCATCTATCAATAACAGAATGGCTTCAAAATATAGACATACATATTTTTTACTGGATGCAATGCACAGACACTTCTTAAAAAACAACAGATAAATTATTTTTAATACACTTTAAATTGAATGGATTAAATTATTTTAAATAAGTCACATGTCTGTTGATGTGAAACAGCTTTCCAAAGTTTCCATGAAAACATTCCCCCAAAGACAGAGAAGCCACAGTATAATAAATAATATAACCTACAAGTTTTTAAACCTACTTGAAACACACATTAAAAGAGACAGAGAGAGGCTATAACAGACCTAATTAAGAAATGAGATGTAACTTGAACAGCATTGTGTGTTAATATATATATCTCCAATAACACTGGAATTTATGAACAGCAAATTTGGATTATCATTTTATTTAATACTTTCTAAAATTTCCCTTGCAGACAGTTTATAAGGAAGGGAAGCCTTTTTTTTTTTTTTTTTTTTTAAATAAAAAAAATTTAATGCTTATCATGCAATCACAAAATCAGTTTCATTAATGTTTATAAATTTACAAACTGTTTACTTTTTGAAATCATCAAAGCATATTAAATATTTTTTTTCACTTCATACAGCTATGCACAAGTTATGTCACTTATACAAGATATGCCAGCCATTACAATTTTAAAAAACAGAAGTTTTAATAGTTAGCACAAAATAAATAACTATTTGTATGTTCTCCTCATACATTTTGTGAAAAAAAGGTTTGCCACACTGCCACTCTCTCCTGGAGGGAAAAAAATTATACTCCTATTACTATTAACAAAGCTTGTTCACTAAAAGTTGAAATTTCCTCTAAAAATATATAACGCATTACTACCTGCACACTGTAATCCAATATTTAGATATAATTGAATTTTTAATCAATTTATCTTAAAATTAAGATGCATTCTTCAATTACGTACTCTTTTTTCACATAATGTAAATATTGATGTATCTCAGTTACATGAACTCCTGAACATAAAAAGGGTAAAATACTTAAAAAAAATTTCCAATATTTGCTTCAGCATAAACTGCATATGTACATAGTGACTAAGCATCCTTTTGCAACAGTTATGAATAAAATTCCAAAATATAAATATGAGAATTATGTAGTTATTTCATATTATAATGCTCTTTAGAATCAATTAAATAAAATAATATAAAATTCAGTCAACATATTCAAAAGTTAAGCAAACGTATAACCTATCTGTAACTAATTACTTCTGTTTAAAAAAGTATAAAAAATTCTAACTTTGTTGAAAGCTATCAGCTTTTTATATTTAAAAATTTCATTCATACTGAATCTACTGTGTTAAATACGGCATATAGTTGATCTAAAGAATAATATTGCTATAGAAACAGACAGCTGCATATAATAAAGTTCCATATTATCAACTGCAAATTTTTATTAACTCCCACTGCTGTCCACATCGTGACAAAGTATGATTCATGCTCTTTATGCTACAGCTTCTGATCACTAGACTACAATTCTCTGTAACTTCTCAATCAATCTGCTACTTCAAAACAGTAACAGATTCACAATCACAAAAACTATTAAAAATTACATTAATTACAGTGTTCCCAAAATAATTTATTAGATAATACAGTAACAAGAAAGTAATTTTAATAACTTGCTACTCTGACTGAAAGTTAATACATCTCTGAATAGTTTTTTTAACAATAACTAATTTAATAAAACTATAGAAATAAAATGAATCTTTTCTATAGGTCACATTTAAGTATGCTTTTCTTAAAACTTCACACACACATATATATACATGTATATACTCTCTAAAATTCATTGTTAAAAAGACTTTTTAAAGTTAACAGAAAAAGCAGTTAAATAGGTAACTTTGTTTAGTTAATACAAACAATATAAACAGACAATTTTGTTCCAAAGTCCAAGATGCTTTATACTGGGAAATTTATTATTTACATGGTAGTACAAACATAAATGGACACTCAGACTGATAAATTTTTATAGTTGCACATTTCAAAAACTTAAGTATATAAATTTGACAGATATCCTGAGTTAAAATGATTTCAAATGTATTTACTTTGCAGGTTTATAACATTATTATGGCCATAATTAAATCTACAATTTTTTTTTTTTTTTAAGAATTCTTCTAAAAACATTTCAAATGTGCTTTACATAAACACGTAACATATTTCACCATTAAAAAATAGCATATGTAAAAAAGAATAAAAATTATTGAAAGAAACAGGCGTCATATTTAACACATAAGTATGAAGGAACCTTTAAAGTATTTTTCATGACATTAATTAAATGGTTATGGGAAAAGTGAGGATAGTTTATATATATCACAATTTGAGACAAATTATTCATACTTATTTTATACAAAACACGTGCACACATGCACATACAAATAAAAAGAAATGATGGGGGAGGAGAACTAGATTCTTCTATTTGCTTTCCAATACCTGAGATAACAGGCAGAGTTATTTGCATCTACTATTAACTAACAATAAATACTAAAATACATATTACAAATATAAAATGATCATATTCTGTTAAAAATAAGAACATAGATGTTTAATAATACCAGCAACATAAATTTTCTTAAAGAATACCTAATAACAAATCTTTGCAAAGAAGACACTTCCAACTTGGATTTCCCCAAATTACAAGTATAATATTAACACAATAAAAGGCATTCTCATGTGTTGCACATTCCTTTGTTCCATTATTAACAGAATACCAGGAATAGTCACCTCACATCACACTGGAGACATCGTATAGTATAAAACTGTCAATCAGTCACAGGGATATACAATATACTTTCAGAAGCAAACATGAAATTATCAAACACTCTAAATATTTACCTCTGAACATGACCTTCAAAACAGCATAGAATTTATCAGAAACTGTATAAGATTTATCCACTGGAAATATATATATATATTTTTTAAATATAAGCATCTTATAATTTCGTGGCATGACTATACCGTAAATTTTATTAGGAGCAGACTGCTAAAATGCTTGTGAAAGCTAGAACTGGGCAAGTAGTCCATCTGTGACTCGGTGCAAGTGAGAATTGTCAGCCGGAAAGTTTATCAACAGTTTAAAAAGTTACAGGTAGACACAGAAAGACAATGTTAAATAAATATTCAGAACTTGACGCAAGAGAAGAAAATTAGTTAAATACAGATCTATACATAAGAAAATTTGTCCTTAGCAATAATTAAACATCATATATTCCTACCATTATAATCCACTATACAACGTACCATCCAAAATATTTAAACAATTAACATAAATAGAAAATCAGAAATTCAACAAAGACAAGCAAAATATATGAAAACAAGAGTGAAATAGATTTTTTTTTTAAATATATGATAAAATGTTATGCAAATCATCTAAATTTTAACATAAAAATCTCTTTTAGAACACAACCATAATGATTAAATTTAAAATCATATTAAACTTGGCAACAAAAATAAGATGGCTTGATATTATTAGCAATGCAGGCAAGAACTGAAAACTCAGATTATCTTGTTTGATTGATCTAGTTAATATTTCAGTCATCATGAAATCACCCAGATGATAACTGGATAGCTATACGAAATTAATTTAAATAAAATATTTCATTATTCAAGGTAATACCATACTTAAAGTTTCAATTTATTTACACAACCTAGTTCTCAGGTACCATAACACTGAAAAGTGTTTGAGTTCTTGAAGAAACTAATAAAAGGAGAGCATGTGTCTATTTGGCCTCCAGATATCTGTTTTGGTACAATTTGAGGCTAGCCCAGAGAAGAACGAACGGCTTAGCTGCCTGCCTTCAGATTGCCAGAATGTCATGCAGTTGCAGTAGAAGTTGAAGCCCCTATCTGTGCTGCAGTAACACTGCCACCTGGTGCTGTTAATGAAACTGAGTTGCTAATATTAGAATCAGCTGCCATGTGGGACATTCCTCCAGAGCTAGTATCAACCACAGAACTAGGATTATTTGTTCCAATAGATCCATGAGGATTGTTTTGACTACTATTGCGAATATGCAGTGGAATCAGAATGGAATTCAATGAGGGTTGGATCTTCAGTTCTGAAAATAAAGATATGCCTTTAGTTTTAATTTAAATGGTCCATGAAAGGGAGGAGAATAAAGAGACAGCAGATATTTAAAACAATTAAAATACTGGCACCTTCCTTCTTATCATCAGGAAATAAGCACTTGCATTCATTAGATAAATAAATTAGGAAATAAAAAACTGAAAAATAATTTAAATATTGTTCAAATTAAATATAAGTATATTCCACACTACAAGAGTATAATATTCCACACTACAAGAGTATAATCTAGACACTGATAAACTGGGATTGGTGAAGTCAAAGTATGGACTTCACTGATCAAACGGTACTGTCAGATTACAGTAAATGATTATAAATCTCAGCTTATAAACCAAGGCCAGTGATATCTGCATGTCAGTAGTTAGGACATATTATGGTTACACTACACCTTAGAAACCATCTGAAGATGTATGAAATGGTGCAAATAACACAGTCATTAGAACAGTAATGACAATTCTTTTGAGCTTTGCATGTGAAAATTTGGGAAAACCCAAGCTCTGGCACCAAGACACACATTGAAATATTCATAACTGTTTTATATTTTCAACCCTATTTATAAAAAAAAAAAAAAAAAAAATGACGTGTACACCACATGATTTCCTCATATGGAATAAATTGTACACATTTTTTCCTGCATTTCATTTAAACATATTAAATTAACAGTTAAATATTCTGAATTAAATCTACATCGTTGATAATACATAAACCACAACAGAATAAATGCACTATATTTATTTACCCTAGCGACACTTTGGCACTAGGTTCACTTAACAGCGTTACATCTAATTTATTTTATAACTCAAGAGTGCACAAAAATTATATCATCTGAAGAATAAATGGAAGTTATATTCAAATACTATAATAAATCTAAAACGATGTAAAAAAGAAATTAAACAAATAAAAGAGACAGTTTTCACAGACGATTCAGCGCAGCTTGCCCAACGCGCATGCGCTAATTAATTCGGTTCTCATTTCATGGCAAGGCAAAAATACATAAAAATTCAAAATATTTTCATTAAAAATTGAAAGATATAAAAAACATAAAATACCAAGTACAGTTACAACAATTAAAATTACAGTTTCTATGCAAAAATAAGCTAATAACTTAAATGATAATTCCAGAATGAATTATGCATAATTTAATTTGCAATAAGAGAAGAAGACCTAACTTTGTTGTTATAAAGCTTAGTTTCTCTAGATTGGCAACAAATCCACTATTCTGTCAAGCTTCAAATGTAAACAAATACGGCTGCTATTGTAAACAAAAATTAGGCTTAGCCTTACTTAAAAAACTTTTAAACTGTTGATAAATCCACAATTATTGCATGCAGGTTAACTAAAAGCATAAAAATCTTAACTGGAAGCTAAGAACAACATAATTCAATCATTTTTAAAGCACAAACATATTAGAATAAAGAAACAGAGCTGAGTAACAAAGTGGACATATACATACATATATTTACTTTTGGTGTGGCCGATTGCAACCAAAATAGGAAATGCGTATCTACGTGTTATAGCAGTCCTAAGTACAAAATTTTAACTTTCTGAGGCTACTTGTTTTCGAGTTATACGAGTTATATATAGTATCGAACAGATTAATTGAAACAAGATGAAAATTTGCATAAAATCTTTTATCATTCATTTCAATAATAGAAACAAATTATTACGATAAATATTTTATGTGGCCTCTCTTAGCCTCAATTAAGAGTTTGATCCTCTTTGGCATTGAATCCAGAAGGTTTTTCCAGGTTGTCAGCATCCTTTCATCTCTAAAACATATATTGATAATTGCCATTATTAATTTTTCCACTGTGGTACAATCCGATGTAGACAATCGAGTCTTGCAAATTGCCCACAGATTCTCTATCGGGTTGATGTATGGTAAATTCCCAGGTCAATCTAATACGGTGATATGGTTTTCCGAAAAAAAATTGACCATTTTTTCTGAAGTATGGCAGGAAGCCAAATCCTGCTGGAAAATTCCCTCGCCATTTGGCCACCATTTTTTCAATTCTGGTATCATTTTTTTCTACCAATATGGACTGGTGCTTTCACTATTCATCATACCTGTCACTGGAACAAGAGGCCCTAGTCCATAATATGAGAAACAACCACAGAACATTTTTTTAAGAGGATGTTTGGTGGTTTGGATAAGGTGCGACGAGTTCAGTTTTTCCTTTCCCCTTTGAATGAACTGAAATTGCTGGCCTTGCACAATGAAGTGAGTCTCATCAGAAAACAAGACTCTTTTCCAATCTTCTGCAATCCAATTTTCATATTTTTTGGCCCATGCAAGGTCTCTGGGTGCCTTTTGGCTTTCATTGCCATTGTTAAAAGTTGTTTCTTGACAGGTTTCTTTGCTGGTCTTCCCACTTCAAGAAGTTCAAGTGACTAACAGTCATGGGAGTTACGTGGACACCAGTTTCAGCCAATTCTCGAGCAAGTTCTACTGCAGTTTTACGGCAATCATTTCGGCTAGAATTCGGTAATCAATGGTTATCTCGTTTACTTGTCTTTCTTTTTGCACCACATTTCCCCTTCCTCTTCACTGAGATATTCCCTGACTTCTTATAGCAATTGATGATCCTATTGACTGTAGCCGAACTTACTCCAACATCTGCTGCAATGTCTCTTTGAGTTTTTGTGGTATGCTTAGCCATTGTCACTATCATTACTTGTTTATTCATTGATACATCCATCTTTGTAGGTTACAGTCAAAATGCTGAAATTGACTTTTATTAGACATAACAAAAAATAAAAAAAAAAAAAAAATCACTCAATCGATATCAAAACACGTGCTGTACACTGAGCAATGTGAGCAAGTGTCAAAAATAACCACAGTATTGCCATTACAAATAATAAAAATGTTGCCAAGTGCAAAAATGCAAAAATGAAAAAAAAAAAAAAAGTTTCAATTAATCTGTTTGATACTGTACACACAGACACCACGAAAAAGTCTCTTCAGAATTCATTTTAAATCAGTTTTATAATTTTTTGGAGAAAAAAAAAAAAAAAAAAAGAGTCCTTTATTCTGTCCTTACACACAGATGTCACACAAAAACATTATTAAATTGCATTTGATAGCGGTCAAAATGGATATTTTCGCTGAAATACGATACCCGAAATTTTTTGCGATTACAATACTTCCTTTTTACTTCATACAAGGAAATAAAAAGTTATATTTATGATTTAAAAAAAAATTATTTTTTAAATTACATTTAAGGGAAAATAACACATATTATATTATTCACTCATTTGTGTCTTTGTTGCTGAAGTTCGGTAATTTTTCCATTAATAATTCATATTGTACACTCTGTCTCTCACTTCTAACAAATATGATAATCGAATGCATTCATCGACTACCATGAATGCACCCACAGCACATGTTGACAATGACAAGGCTGTTGGCAAGAGACAAACATTCTTATACAATCAAAAGTCTTTAATCCGGACTTGTCGGGATTTTGGCGATTCCGGATTATAGATCATCAGTTTAAATCTATTAAGATGGCATGCAAAAATTATAAAATTTAAAATATGAAACCATAATTTATGAAATAAAGAGCAATTATGATCTAAAGAATATCAAAACTTACAAAAAAAAATAAAATAAAAATAAATAAATAAATAAATATTGAATATTTATTTGTTTCAAAATCATAAAAACAACCTTGTATTTAGCGTAGGTATAATGAAACACTCAATTGATTTCGAGGGCAGCTAAAGGTCCCTCCTCATCAGGAGAAAGAAATACCAAGAAAGAAGAAAATAAAGGAGATAAAGTCTCAGAAACATGTGGTCCTTATCAGCACTGCACGTGGTTATAACTGGATTTTTAATCAGAGTTGCACTGGCTGCCTACTTTTACTGAGCCAGGCTATCTGATCAAGCATAAAGGACAAGAAAAATTAGCGAAGTTAAAATAGGGAGCGAGGGGCAAATGCACCTTCACACTCAACATCTGAACTTCAAATAATGGAAAGCAACCACTGAACGGATTTTTATACCCTCTGGTAGTACCAAACGCGAGGAGCTAACGCCATCTATCGGCAAAAATAACCGAATTAAGATAGTAGAATTTTAAAGGCATTAGGAAGAACAGGATTGGACTTCAAATCATTAACTAAACCTGCTAAATCTTTGTGAATGTGAAAAGCCTCAAATCCAATTCACCTATGGAAGAAGCCTTTTGGATAATTTTTGCAGACCCAAAGTCAAAATTATGGTTAAATGTTCAACTATGATACGTTATTGAAGACTTGTTAATTTCGCCTTTTCTGACATAAGATTCATGTTCCTTGATACGAAACTTCAATGCTCTTTTTGTTTGGCCAATATATCTTAAACCACACTGACACGATATACTATAAATTCCCCAAGAATTCAAGACAGAAACGCAATCTTTTAGAATCGAAGGGTGAATTTTATTAATAGGGGAGAAACCAACTTGAAAATTGAATTTCTGGAGAATCCGTGCAATTTTATAGCTAACAGAAGGATAAAATGGAAGCACGACAAGGTCATTAATATTATTTCTAACAGTGGAATGTCTTCTTTGATGGGAATCTGAAATTTTTTTAACGGCTTTATCAATAATCACGGGAGAAAATCCACGGTCAATCGCAACTGCTCTCAAATAATTAAGTTCATTGGTAAGCAAAGATTCAGAGGAACAAACTTTAAGCGTGCGGAATACATAATAGTAAAAAGAAGCCATTTTTTGCTTAACAGGGTGTTATGGACAAACACACATATATTACTGGAGTCTCTAAACTGATAAATGAAGGCCCATACTGCTCGATCCCTAAGGATCCTTCAACTTCGGACCTCAAGAAAGTTAAAAGTGCTATTAAATCTTCCCACATTCTGCCAACTCAGTTGAAGAAATCACTTATTCCACCTATTACTAATTGCGCTAGGCTTTATGTTCTTCCAAAAGTCCACAAAACCGGTATTCCTTTTCGTCCAATTGTTTCCAACATAGGTACTGCTTCATATCCTTTGGCGAAATATTTAGTTTCCAGATTTTCTCCTCTACTTGCTAACAATATTCACACTGTAAAAAATTCTGTTGAAGTCATTGATAAACTTAAAAATATTTCTCCACTTCGTTCCATTATGGTTTCATTTGATGTCATATCACTGTTTACTAATGTTCCGGTCGAAGGAGCACTAAATTGTCTTGAAACTAGGCTTCGGGAATTTCACTTCACACATACTGAAATTAATGAGTTGGTTTCGCTTACTAAAGTTTCTTTAAGTCAAACCCACTTTGTTTTCCAAAATGCATATTTTCGTCGAGTTGAAGGATTGGCTATGGGTAATCCTCTCAGTCCGGTACTTGCTGACATTTATATGCACTATTTTGAGATGAAATTATTTGATAAACTATCTTTTCGTCTTTGGATTCGGTATGTTGACGACACTTTCGCACTTTTTGACGGTTATAAAGAGGATTTATCCGAGATTCTATCTATTATGAATTCAATTGATCCAGCCATCCAATTCACTCTTGAAATTGAATCCAACAATTCCCTCCCCTTCCTTGATACTCTTATAATCCGCAATGAAACTGATTTTAGCACCACTGGGTACCGTAAACCCTTTGCAGTTTGTTTACCACCCCATGCCAAGTCATGCCACTCTGTTAAGCAAAAAATGGCTTGTTTTTACTATTATGTATTCCGCGCGCTTAAAGTTTGTTCCTCTGAATCTTTGCTTACCAATGAACTTAATTATTTGAGAGCAGTTGCGACTGACCATGGATTTTCTCCTGTGATTGATAAAGCCGTTAAAAAATTTTCAGATTCCCATCAAAGAAGACATTCCACTGTTAGAAATAATATTAATGACCTTGTCGTGCTTCCATTTTATCCTTCTGTTAGCTATAAAATTGCACGGATTCTCCAGAAATTCAATTTTCAAGTCGGTTTCTCCCCTATTAATAAAATTCACCCTTCGATTCTAAAAGATTGCGTTTCTGTCTTGAATTCTTGGGGAATTTATAGTATATCGTGTCAGTGTGGTTTAAGATATATTGCCCAAACAAAAATAGCGTTGAAGTTTCGTATCAAGGAACATGAATCTTATGTCAGAAAAGGTGAAATTAACAAGTCTTCAACAGCATATCATAGTTGGACATTTAACCATAATTTTGACTTTGGGTCTGCAAAAATTATTTAAAAGGCTTCTTCCATAGGTGAATTGGATTTTCTTGAGGCTTTTCACATTCACAAAGATTTAGCAGGTTTAGTTAATGATTTGAAGTCCAATCCTGTCCTTCCCAATGCCTTTAAAATTCTACTACCTTAATTCAGTTATTTTTGCCGATAGATGGCGTTAGCTCCTCGCGTTTGATACTACCAGAGGGTATAAAAATCCGTTCAGTGGTTGCTTTCCATTATTTGAAGTTCAGATGTTGAGCGTGAAGGTGCATTTGCACCTCGCTCCCTATTTTAACTTCGCTAATTTTTCTTGTGCTGTATGCTTGATCAGATAGCCTGGCTCAGTAAAAGTGCAACTCTGATTAAAAATCCAGTTATAACCACGTGCAGTGCTGATAAGGACCACATCTTTCTGAGACTTTATCTCCTTTATTTTCTTCTTTCTTGGTATTTCTTTCTCCTGATGAGGAGGGCCTTTAGCTGCCCTCGAAATCGATTGAGTGTTTCATTATACCTAGGCTAAATACAAGGTTGTTTTTACGATATTGATTGTCACATTAGCGTGTTTCTCTTCTAGTCTATTCATTTGTTTACTTTATAAAACATTTCTTTCAACGCGTGCATGCAAAAAGCATACATTACGCATAGTGGAAATTAGAAAATTGCAACCAGAAAAATATTTAATTTGCATTCATGATATTTAAGGTCAAATTCCAATTCATTGCGCGCAGTGGTGTCTCCCCCCCCGGCACAGATTTCGGAACGGTCAGAGAAACAAAGGATATCCCTTTATCCATTTTTTGCAGCAATTCCACTTTTTGTCTGATGGACATCGAAACATGCTTTCGCTTTGTATATCCTTAGGAAGCTCCTGCATCGGAAATTCTATTTGACATAATCGAAAGTTCAAGCTTACTTTTATAAAATTGCTCTAACAGACTGCACAAAGTAATAAGCCAGATCCAATTCGAAGATTAAGGAACAACGCAATCTGCAACATTAACTGAAATAGATAGTTTTAGCGTATACCGTCCATTATACATTAAACGCGCATGCGTAAACGTATTATGCGCGTGCGCGCACGCATATGCGCAGCCGCAAAGGTCTCACGCGCATGCGCCGAAAGTTTGTATCTTTGAGGTCACGATTATAGATCATTCTGGATTATGGGTGTCCGAATTAACGACTTTTGACTGTATTATACAATTTTTTGTCTCAGTCAATAGGTCTGGAAATGCATGTCACCCAGAATGGGTTCATGTGTCACTTATGAGATGCATGTCATAGGTTCCTTATTACTGCATTAGATTGTGAAACAATGGAAGATGGATACTATGGAATGATTATCTAGAGCTCTTAATAAACATGTCAGATATTTGGTATATGGAAGCCTGTTGCATCAATATTAGAAGTTAAAAAGTAACATAAAAAAGGTCTACAGACTTTTTATTTTATTTATCTCATTTTGTTTTTATTATTTATATATATTTTACTAAATAGATTTCCATTTTGAAGCCTGATACCTACCACATCATTCTGAACAAAAATAAATTGCAAACAATTTGGCATCACTTTGCCATATGCCCTTTATGGCTTATCATAATAATGCATTTGTTTACACACACACACACATATATATATGTATAATTTCCCTCCCACGAAAGCCAGTTGCTTTATATTTGAAAGATATAAAACTTCATGAGCACTGTCCAAAAAAAAACCCTGACCTGATCTTCACTGAACATTCTTTGAATTGAGCTGAGTTGGACCATCAGTTATGCATCAAATGTTTACCATGTTACAGTATGAGTGGCAACAAATACTAGAAATAATTTATCGGAACTTATAGACAGCTCTACATGAAGGATAAAACATGCAATAACAACTCTTCTGAAAAAAAAAAAAAAAAAAAAAATTACTGCTACCTCTCTAAGAAAGATCAACAGCTGGTGTCCAATGATTTTTATCTACATAATGCATTAGTTTTCTTTAAAACATTCACTGTTAGGGAAGATGCACGAAAATTTACCAGAAGCTGACTAACAAAGTTAATATATACCTTCATCACATGCTGGTGCATGACGATAACACCTCATCATGCTTCTGTGCATATTGGTGGCAAAAGTATTAAGTAATGCAAGAAAGAAATTTTAGTATCGTGAAATGCTTCTATTAAGAAAAATAATTATAACGATGAATTGATGGTTCTACATGAGATTGCACTTCCAGAAAACACTTGTTGAATGTAATCCATCATTTACTGGAGGTACAAACAAGAACTAGATTGCAAACAACACAAGTAATTAAACAGAATTGCAACATACCATGGTCAGTGAAATTAAAAAGAGGTGGTAGCTCTCGTGAATTCGGCAATCTGGTTCCAGGTTCCCTTAATTCGTCAAAAAATGGATGAGCACAAGCTTGGAGGGGGGTACATCGAACAGAAGGTGTATATTCCAAGAGCTTTGATACTAAATCAACAGCCTCTGGTGGAGTCCTAGCTCGAAATACCTGTAACATTATAAAGATTACATAAACAATTTAAGATTTTTTCTTCAAAAGAAAATCATTATACATTTCATTTTCTGAATTATCAAATAATTTATAAGACCAAGCAAAGACTCCAGAAATACTGTATCTAAAGCCTAACCTCTTGCATTTATTATTGAATCACTTGTATTCCTCATCTAGTTAAGTCTTACCAGTGAAATACAAATTCATTTTAATAGTCCCTTTACTAGTTCTAGCAGTCTAGTTTAAGATTTATTTTTGGAAACATACACTTACGAGCTAAAGCATTACGACCGTCCCCACATTTTTAATGAACATGTCTGGATGACGTGAAGGGTAAGTAATTAAATGGGAATTGTATTTAACAGTTGCTTGGGGAAGGTAAGGACTTTTTGCACTTACTTTTGCGAATGATGGGAAAGGCTGCTAATCTAAATGAATTTGATATAAGGTACATTGTAATGCGTCGAAGTATCGGAACAAGTATCTTCAAAACTGCATGACTGGTAGGTTGTTCATGATCTGCCATAGTTAGTATTTTGCAAAGTGAATAAATGATGGCAAAACTAGCAGTAGACCCAAAGGGGTTGAATGTCCATGCATCATCAAAGAAAAAGGACATTACAGACTGTCGTGCATGGTAAAGCAAAATCAGCGCTAACCAGTGGCTCATCTGATAGTCCAATACATTGCAAGTCTAAATGCAAGCGTTAAGAAACACACAAGTTCAGAGGACACTGTAAGATATGAGACTGTGCAGCAGACATTCCACTCATGTGCTTCTGTTAGCCAAATGTAATTCTCAATTACACCTACAGTGAGCCTGGAAACATCGAAACTGGAAGACAGCTGCCTGGTCGGATGAATCACAATTTTTCATTCATTAGGTTGACGGTCATGTCAGAGTACACCATCTTTTAGGTGAACAGTTGCTCCCCCTTTGTATAGCAGGCAATATAAAGTCTGGTAGTGACGGTATTATGCTTGGAAGGACGTTCTCATGGGCAGCTCTGGGACCCTCAGATTTGGTTAAACAGACTGCAGACTATCTGAACATAACCTTCTGATCAGTTGCACCCTTACACGGCGTCTGTCTCCCCAGCAGAACAGTGCCGCATGTCACAATGCTTGAACTGTATTGGAGTGGTTCAAGGAGCATAAGGATGAATTCTAATTAATGTCCTGGACACCTAAATCGCTGGATTTTAACTCAAAAGAACACATTTGGAATGTTATGAAGCGGAAGCTCACAGCTCAAATACTACCATGTTGGAATATCTTGATTTTGTGTGACCGTTGCTTAGACACTTGGTACAACCTGTCTCCAGTCGTCTACCAAGAACATGTGGCATCCATGCCAATGTGAGCTGCAGACGTTTTGCAGGCCACAAGTCACGCAATGTGTTACTAAGTAGGTGGTCATAATGTTTTGGCTCTTCAGCGTATATTAACCTAAAAAATTAAGACAAATTTAAATGAAATTTTCTAATAAAAGAACTCATTTCCAAAAAATTTCAATTCAAATTTCTAATTTAAGCTCCCCGAGATAAAGAAAAAAAAGTAATCTTGGTCAATAATTTTTTAATGATAACAAAATTAAATAACATAATTAATTGTTCCACAAATTAGAAAAAACAATTTCTTAAGAAATTACCTTAACTTTGAGAAAGAATAAGATGAATGCCTTCTTAGCATAAACAATTCATTAAACAAAACGACAACAGTTATCTGGAAGTAATCTAAGCACTAAAATATAAAATTCCCATTTTTCAAATCATAACTTATATTTACCACAAGCCAATAACGAATTTTCCTTACTGCCATTATTTCCAGTGATGTTAATATTCAGCATATCTTTAGAAAACAGTTTTGAAGATTTATGTCTTTCATTAAATCTTAAAAGTCTCTAATGTACATAAAAAAAAAAAAAAAAAAAAAAAAAATTCTTTGAGGAGGGGAGGGGATTGTTTCTCAGTTTTATTTTAGATAAGGCGCAGGAAGAATTTTCCTGAATTCTGAATTTAGTTTCAGAATCTTGCCATGGCAAAATGAAATGGAATATGGCATCTCAGGCTTCATTCAGATGAAAAACTTGGTCATAAGGCTTTCTGATAATTATTCAGTTCATACCAGTGTAATAGGGTTTGAGCTGAAGTCAATCAGGGAATGCAATGCTGTGCATGTGTAAATGTGCAGTTGACTCAGTGAAATCAGCTACAAAATATCAGTCCAAGTTTGCTTAACAATGATTAGTCAGTTCTCATACCAAGTTTGCCTAAAACTGAAAACTTAAGAATTGTAGGCAAACTCCTTAAACCAGTTTTTGTGGCACAGCAAGATCTGGTTGCCAAGCAACAAAGATCAGTTTACATCTTTTATGACGAAAACGCCATCGCATGAATGAAGCCTCAACCCTTATGATTCTGCTTGCATTTGCATTCCATATGCCTATTCTTTTTAGTCTAAAATACTCCACACCTTAAAATACTTGAAAAGATTTCCAAACTTAATATTTTCTCACATGAATAAATTTGTTTCCTTTCTTTAGTTTCCATCCTTTTCTCCCATAATGTTTTTTCTTACCAAAAATGAACAAAGACAAACAAACAACTACTATATTAAAACCACCTACAAAATTTCATTCAAGGCATTTTGGAGAAAGAGTTACTTGTGGCTTGAATCCTTGTTTGGAAAGGAACCAAAATTTATCCATCTATTTTCAAAAGGATTACATACTCTCCAGAACATCTCACTACTATTGCATCTGTGGATGCCTACTAACATAAAAATTATTTGGGGGAATAAACGAAAAGTCTGCCTTCTCCTCCCAGCTACAATGGAAGTACAGTAAGACCCCGCTTGGATCCGTTCCATCAAAGTAGAGCGTAATGCGAAACAGCGCTAAACGAGGCTATCTTAACATGTAAATAATGGAGTTAGGGGAAGATGGATAGAAAATTGGTTAGGTATTAAATTTAATAATGTTTTTTAATAAAAATAAAACCAAACATTTATTTCTTACAAAAATAAAAACAATATAAACGAATATATTTATAAAAACAAATAAAATTCTAAGCCAGTCAGATCATTCAGTCTATTCTGTGTTTCCAATTTTCTGCCTTTTTGTCAAGAAGGCTTTATGATAAGATTGGCTTAATGGCATACTGCGTTCAATTTCGTTGTCAGTCCATATAGACAGTCGTTTTTCCACTTCGTTTATAATGTTTTTTCTAGAACGGGTAATTCTAGTTGCAGAGCTCGACGTAGTTGCAGTTGCCGATGACAGTACTTTTTTCTTTATTCTTAAGAATTGTCCTTATTGTTGAAGTTGCCAAATTCAATGCAGCACTAATTTGAGATTGACTCTCACCAGAATCTAATCTTTAATCACTTGCTTTTTAGTTTCCAGTGAAATGCTTTTTCTGGTTGCTTTCTTTTCTTGTTTTTTATTATCACCCATGATAAAAACTAAAGATCATAATATTTGTCACTGTATTAATCGTTATAGTATTATGTAAATTTATACTTACAATAATGTCAACAAATGTTTCAAATGATAAAAATGCTTCCGTACAGCACCTCACCGCAAAAAACAAGAAACATAACTACAAAGTTTTGGATATGTTATTTGGAAACCTACCGCTGCGCACAATTTCGAGGAATCCCTGTAGTTCATGCTGCGAGCAATTTCGGGGAATCCCGAGGTTAAAATAAAAGAGCGCTAAACCGAAACAGTGTTAAGCGGGGTCTTACTGTACTGCTAAATTCAATACTTAGGCATTAGTTCAATGAGCTTGGTGTAATCTGACTGTATGTTTTAAAACTGAATTTAACCCCTTAAAGGGTAGCTCAATGCAATGAATTTTGTCCTGCAGTAGTAAGCAGTTACAACAAAAAAGAGACTGAAAACTTTTGTCATCAGCTTCAAATATAGTTAGTTTCCTTGCCTGGCGCTATATCCCCCCCTCGCTGCAAAATAGGAAACCTACTGTATTAGCCAGCAACCATGAAGTGTCAAATAACTTCTGAAGCATTGCGAGCATCCAAAGAAAGGGCAGTTTTGTTCTTTAACAGAACTCTCTAAAGCTTTATATAATATTTAAGCTCTGACTGGTATTCATAGTTTTGAAGGGGGCGGAGAAAATATGCTTTGCAGTGAAAATGAGAGGTATTACTTCTAGCACTCAGGCTAACCACATGTTACGCATTTAAAGATACCAAGTATATTTGGTCGAATCACTATGTGGTGATTTTTTATCCCGAAATAACTCAGGTGAGCCAAGAAGGAAGAAAACGAATATCCTTATTTCTCTGTAACAAATATTTAGACCTGGAATACAACAAAAAGAATTCATACGAAAATAATTGGAATACAACAAAAAAAATTCATACGAAAATGATGTTGCTGGCTACAACCAAAGAACTATTATGTGCATGGCTCCAAAGTTTAAAAGCATTCTCAAAATTTGGTGATTCCTATTAAGACAGTTCCACTAATACAAAAGCATACTAAACTCTTTAGGCTAACATATTTTTATAATCTCAACTGTTTATCAATAAATATATTCTGGGTTTTAATATTCCCACACTTACAAAATAATCATAGTTCAATTTCATCATAGCAGAACAATATATTATAATGTGTAATTGAAGTACTGTATTTCTTCAACGTTTTGAGCCTTAGCTAAGATGTCAGAAATGCCCCTTGCTTTCATATGTACAAGTGAGATAATTTATCATAGTGCTATCATATGCTTAATTCTGAATTCTTCAGTATCAATAATATGTTATTAACCGAAAACAAGATTAAGCTTATGTGTCATATTGTAAAAGTATCACATTTAATATACAGTTCACTGTTGTTTGAAGTAATTCTCAAAGCATTTTGTAATTAATTTTTGAATTTTGGCAGAAAGTACGAGGGCCATCCAGGAAGTAGATTACGTTTCCGTCTGTGTCCGCTAGGGGCGGGGCTAGCGCGGCCATCTTGGGGTCAGAGCGTTGCGCAGCTCAGTCTGCATCTAGCCGTGCTAGTGAGAGGTTCGTGCTGTGCTCCGTTCAGATACTGTGACGGTTTGAAATGTCTGCGTTAATTGAAAATCCCGCGAGCTGCGCTCAGTAATAAGGTTTCTGACTGCAAAAAACTGTAAACCGATAGAAATCTATCGGCAGCTTCGTGAAGTGTATGGGGACAACATTATCACTGAAGGTGGAGTGCGTCAGTGGGTCATAAGATTTCAAAATGGCCGAACCAATGTTCACGACGAAGATCGAAGTGGGAGACCCAGCATAGTGACCGCCGAACTTCTCGAAAAAGTCGATGCTAAAGTCCGTGAAAATCGAAATTTCACAATAACAGAACTTTCTTTGAGTTTTCCACAAATTTCGCGAAGTTTGTTGCACGAAATCATCAGCGAAAAGCTTGGTTACCACAAGTTTTGTGCAAGATGGATTCCAAAAATCTTGACAGAGGACCACAAAAATCAGCGAATGGCTGCAGCGTTGAACTTTTTGGACGCTTACCATAAGGATGGTGACTCTTTACTCGATCGCATCGTTACTGGTGACGAAACATGGGTGAAACATGTGAACTGTGAAACGAAATTGCAATCAATGCAGTGGGGGCACACAAGTTCTCCCCAAAAACCCAAGAAATGCATGCAAACAATGTCGCAGGCGCAGGCGGCCGAATTTTTCGACGAAGGAATTTCCAAGCTCGTACATCGCTACGATAAATGCCTTAATTTGTATGGTGACTATGTAGAAAAGTAGTATTTGAGTGTGGCTTTCATCTGTATATAATAAAATTTGTTTCCTATACTTTGTTTATTTTTTTATTCCAAAACGTAATCTACTTTCTGGATAGCCCTCGTAATTTACCTATTCTTGACTCAAAAATCAAATAACATTATGAACATGAAATATATAAATGAGAAAATATTATTACAAAAATTCCTCACTGTTAGTAATTGTCACTCATAATTGCTCACTTTGCAAAACAAAATGAAGCATTACCTAGAAAGCAACTTTACAAAAGTGCTTTCTAGGTACATCACACAACATAGATGTTTCTATTTGCAGAAAATATTAACTTTAGTTTGAGAACATATAAAATGACATTTTTGGCAACAACAATTTTTTTAAAAATTCACAAACAGGAATTTAAACTTCTTTAACAAACATTTTTAACGTTCTAACAAAACAGATGTTCCAAACAAAAGCTATAACACATTTAATTCAATAAAAACCTTGCTCCATGGATGAGCTTTAATTTGGGGAAAGCGAAACTCCGTATAGTTACGATTCATCTCGCGGATCTGCTCCTTTGTTGGAGTGCCCAGAACTTTGATTATTTCAACTAGTTGATCTACACCACTGTCTCCTGGAAAAATTGGTTGACCTAAAAGTAATTCTGCTAAAACACATCCAGCTGACCAAACATCTGAAAATTTGAAGACAGGCCATTAATACCAAAGGCGGGGAAAAAAAAAAAAAAAAAAAAAAAAAAAAAAAAAATAATAATAATAATAATAATAATAATAATAATAATAATAAAAAATCTAAATTAACAAACACAAAAGCAATAATCATAACTAGATAGAAATTAAAACCACTGAATTTATCCGCATAAACTGTCTATATTTCCAATGTAGTTATAAGGTACAATGCGCCTCCCCCCCCAAAGGAAGGGTGGACAGTTCCATATCTCTTGTTCTAGTAGGTCGATTGACAAAATTCGACTTGTGTTTTTCATGTCTTGAAAGCGCGACTTAGGATATGTATTAAATTTATATATAGCATTGTTCTAATATAGGTATTTTGACACAAAATCGCACTTTTTCTGAAATGACATGGCAATCTTTTTCCATATTTTGATTCTACGATTCAAATTATGCCAAACTGCCCCACGTTTTGGAAACATTGTGCAAGTAGTTTTTAAAAAATTAGCTCGCAAAATTTTAGCGACTCAATGTTAATTGAATTGAGTATATATTTGTTAACATCTCTTTTTTTTTCATTAAACTTACTTGACTTTTCCTTTCACATTTCGAAATTTAGGTTCATTCCAAATAAAATTTGCCCAGCTTTTATGATTTATTTTTCAAATAATTTTTATAAATTTTTCAAAAAAAATTGAGTTATAACCTATAAAATTTTTATCATCTTAAAGTAGATATATTTTTAGGCACACCTGCAAAAAATTAGAGTCTTTTATTCAAAATTTTCGAAGACGGATTTACATGTTGGTGCATTTTGAAATTTGGCATATTTGTTATAAGCGATAATGCCAAATGTGGTTTATGCACGTTGTTAAAATTATTTGAAAGTATGAACGATGACCTTTTTCCACTTGTGTGCAATGAAAAAAAGGAAAGGAAAATAGGTTGCTATAAATTAAGGAGTTCACAAGTGAATTATTCTTGGCGCAAACTGGGAAAAAAAAAATGCTTATTAGCTCTTTATCGTGATCCTGAATAAATAATTCTGAGAAACAGTTATCTTTCGCTCATCACGTTTTGCTGCTACCTTTGATGTCAGTTAATAAAAAAAAGTGCCATCAATACAATTCCATGTACTTGTAGTCCAGATTTGTTCCTTTGCCTTCAAACTTGCAACTACCCATATTTTTACTTTGTAAATAAGGCAATGAAACTCTTGTTCCTGAACAAGTTTCTGAAGTCGCCGTCTGTCTCAGACTTACTAACAACCTCATAAAAAATGCAACAATGGCTTGATACACAATATATTAAAATTAATTCCTAAATCAAGGAAAGTTCATACCACTGGAGAAGAATTGATAATGCCAACTATCAAGAAAGTTTTAAAAATGGTTTTTAAAAGATGCATTTCATAACTTCACTTCTGTGTATTGCACATAAAATTAGTTAATAATGTGTTATGTATTAAAATATGTTATTATTAAAGAAGTGACCCTTTTTGTGATGATTGGTTGGTTAGGGTTTTTTGGCACAAAACCCATAGGGGTTATATTGTGCAAATTAAAAGGCCGTGTATTTTCAATAAAATAAATAAATAAATAAATAAAGACACAAAACACATATACTATTTAGTACATACTCACAAATAGAAATCTAAGACAAAGTTACATATAGGGTATAAAATAGCAATAATGTTTAATAAAACCTGCAATAAAATCAAACTCATAAAATTCTTTTACAAAAGATATGAAAGACCATGAAATGCAGATAGAAAACTCTTATCGTCAAAGGATAAATTTTGATAATATGGATACAACTGGATTCCAGTTAGACCTACTAAAACACAAATTGAATTCAGTGCATTCAAATAATGTGATAAAACTTTGTAGCTTTTAAAAAGTTTAAAATGTTAGGATGTACTTCTTCACCAACTAAATCTTTTGCTGAAATCTCACAAATATTAAAATATAAATTTCAATAGCAATTAAAAATTGGACAATCAATTAAAATGTGTTAAATGAGTTCTGCATTCAGCACATACTGGTTCAGTTTCGCCCATCAACAGGTACCTGTGTGCTAGAACTGGAGAAGAATGGAGAACTTATGTGACCGACTCTTAGCCGGGTCAGAAGGACCTGCTCCTTTCGGTTTGGGGCACATTTCCAATGCTTTATTTTAGGTTTTATATTTTGTAATTCATTGGTTAACTGTGCATCCCAAAGTTCAAATTTCCATTTCATCAAAATTTTCCTCCCAATCAGCGTGTTAATATCTGAATAGGGGATAGGTCGGCTAGATGCCCCATAGGCATATTGTACCTTTTATAACAACATGACTTGGTACCCAGCCATAAAAGATCCAGTAACCTTTGGCCTTGAAGCTAATATTGAGCTTTAGCACTTCTACGATTAACGGATTTGTGTTATTCACATACGGTTCAAGAGCTTTTAGCACACTTAGTAAGTCTGTGTAAATAATGAAATTTTTCCTATGTTGTTTACCTATGAAAGATAGAGCTTATAGTAAAGCAACGATCTCCGCAGTAAAGATGGTACAAGCAAGATGAAGCTCTCTTCCTGCGATGATATTCTCGCACACAAAGGCAAAGCGAACGAGATCCTGGGACTTAGATCTATCTGTATATATTGCAACATAGTCAATGAAAGCCTGTCTATGTTCACAAAAAATCTGCTTGTACACACATCACTGGCATTATTGTTAGCTAAGTTGAAAAATATGTTGAGAAGCTCAATGTGTGTATCTTTCCAAGGAGGTATTTCCATAAACTTTACCGCTTGGAATTCCATCTCTTCCAAGTCGTGTTCTTGTATCTACTGTCGGATGCATACTCCAAAAGCAGGAATACAAGAAGGGCGCGCTTGGAAGAGCAAATAAAACTGGCTATCAAGCACTAAATGGTTGGCTGGATGATCAGGATGTGATACAGTTTTAAGCAAGATTGAAGAGACAATTGCTCACACCTCGGCTGGAGGGATGGGTCAATATAAAAAAGGATTACACTCAGTACACAGCCCTGTGGCACTCCCTCTTGGTAAAAGGATTTAAAAAGCACAGAACCAATTTTTACTTGAAACAGCCTGTCTTTCATGAAATTCTGAATGAAAATTGGAAGTTTTCCCCATAGGGCATTATGAAAAAGATCTTGGAGAATTCCATATCTACATGTCTAATCATATGCCTTTTCCATGTAAAAAAAAAAAAAAAAAACTAAATGGCTTCTCTTAAGAAAGGCAATACACACTGCGGTCTCAAGGAGAAGCACATTATCAGTTGTCGATTGGCCTTTCCAGAAATCACTTTGGCTTGGGGATTCGTAACCATTTTTTTCCCCAAAATGGACAAGGCAACTATTTATCATTTTCTCCAGAAGTTTGCATAGACAGCTAGTGCAATTGATAGGACGACAATTTGGATTCCTTGGGTCTTTTCCAGGTTTGTTATGGGGATAACTACAGCATTAAGGAAAAAACAATCCTTTCATATTCTCTTATACAGAATGAGAAGAGATTTTCGTGATTTATTGGACAAATGCTTCAGCATAATATAGGAAATGCCATCATGGTCAGAACTCATCATAGGCACTAATGATAAAACTGTTCACCTCCGGCATAGTGAAATCAGTGTTATATGCTTCTGTATTGAGAGTTAAAAAAAGAGTATGCAGAGTTAAATTTGATGGATGTATTCTCACAGTTTAGCTGAGAAGAATGCTGGCAGATACGTACTATTTGACACAGCATTAAAAGTCTCACCTATGATATTAGAAACATCTTCTCTGCTGCTATACATTAAGCCATCCTTTTCCAAAATGGAAAGTAAAATGATCCTTATAATTACCTGAGACTTTTTAAACTTTTTCCCAAACACACTTGCCTTTTTTTTTAAATTGAAAATTTTAAATTCCTTGTGCACCACAAAGTATTACACCAGGCTTACAGAGGTACGAAAAAAAAAAAAAATTAAAATTAAATTACAAATTCACAGATGACATATAAGAGATAAATTTACAGAAGAAAGAGAAAGCCATTTTATGTTGGGACAAATACGTTAAGAGAGGGAGGAAATGTAATATTCACAGAGTTTAACTAGAATGAGTTCCTTTTGTCCTTCCTTGAGCTTTGAACAATAGAACAACAAATGTTCGACATTTTGCACTCCCCCGAAACTGCATGAACACAAGTCTGTACTAAATAATCTAAATCTCTTCAGATAAAAGTTGAATTTACCATGTCCAGTTATAAATTGAGTAACTTCAAAATTGCAGAAAAAGTGTTTATTATTCAATCTGTGAGGATAGCAGGAATGGAAAGAAAATATAGTTTATTCAAAGAGGCAGTAGTAGAATTCATGTATAGTTCATTCCACTTGAGTATTGTATCATTTTTATTTTTGTTCTTGTAAAATGACTTAAGAAGTAATTACTTGAAGATGTGAAGCTTGTTTTGCCAACCAATCAACTCTTTCATTTCCTAGATTGCCAGTGTGGCCACAAACATGAGAAAAGATAACATCAACACCTTTATTATTAAGGTCTTTAAGAAGGGCATGAGTAGTGACAATTAATTTATTACATGAGAAGATATTCCTAAGAGAAAATAAGGATGATAGAGAATCAGTGCAAATAAGAAATTTAGCACTTAGCGAACAGTTGTTAGATATCCACTTAATTGACTCACTAATGCACAGTAATTCGGCTTGGAAAACACTGCATTCATTAGGAATTCTAAAGAGTTTGTATTCCACACTTGCTTGGAGTGGAAAATGACTAATTAAAGATATTTAACCAAAGTTAATACAATTTTTAAATTAGTTAGCCCGTAATACAGCAGAGCGTAGTAAAAGCTTAGAGACGTAGCCAAAAGGCAAGGCAAACGCGTGCTATTCAGGAATCTTAATTCTCTCTCTCAAAGTCATTGGAACTTCGACTTAAATACTACTCCTTCTCATTTGCATTTAATGCAATTCTAAAAACTCATTCTGGTAAGGAATTGCAAGCTGAAGCAAGAAGAGATAGGAAAGCTGTATAAACTTAAAATAACTGTTATAAAATTAGGATATACCTTATAGATTGATTAGCAGAGACATTTTCTATTAATAGATCACCAAGATCATAAGCGTTTAATTGATTTTGGTTCTTTAGCAAAGGCTTTTATATTATTTTTAACAAGTAATGGTGACATTTCATACAATTCAGCAGATCCTGTAATAACCAAAAATTGGTAAACAACTAAAGACCAATCTACACGAAGCGATTTTCTCGTAGAGCAACAATTTTAAGGATCTGCGCATGCACCAAAAATCGGTCACGTTCTCTGCCGCAATTTCAGAACTGGTGTTTACTGCTCACTAGCGTACGATAAAATCAAAGTCTCTAGCCAATAACATTGCTTTGAGTGATCACATGCTTTTCTCGTCAGTTGGAATAATAAACATGGCTGCATTTCGTTGGAGTGAAACTCACATTTTTCAACTAATAATCCAACAACACGAGTAATGTAAACTTTAAAAAATAAATAATTAAAGGATTCTCTTATTTTGGTATCCATTATTTTGACTATTTGACAACACCGTAAGCTTTGTTTACAAATCGTAGACAGTGTGACGCTGCAAAGGGTGGGAAAACTTCCTTTTATAGTGATTGGCTGAGTGAATTCCTGTACTAATGAGAAAATTGTTCCGTGTGGACAGGCGAGCTATGTCAGATATTGCCGGCCAGCTAAGTCAGCTGAGAAAATCGCTATGTGTAGACGGGCCTTTTACTTGATGATTCCTTGGTAGTTTTATGAGGTATAATGCACATTTGTGAATTCATATTTAAAGGAAATAAAAATTCAGACCCAGTGTCCCCATCCACCACAGAGTTCAAAAAGGGGAAGCAGATTCCTGTGCCAGAGATAACCAGGTCTATACACAAACTGAAGCCACACAGTCGGCTTTCCTGAAAGCAGGTACTCCCAAGAGCTTATTACCAAGCCACTGCCACAAGGACTAGTGACCAGCCGATTCACACCCGTGAGGACGACCAAGGTGCTTCCCATTTAGCTGAAGCAGAGGCCAAAGCAGTGTGTTGGGGACAGTACTTCGGCCCTCAACTACCAGGACCCTCCTTTCCAACAACATGGGGCTCCACATACAGCAAACACGTGGGCAGTTTTCTAGCCATTAGAAAACTAGAGAGAAGGACTGTTCCAGTTTTTTATGATGGGCCCCAAAAGGAGAAAGGGAGGGAAAAGTTTCAGCAAAGAGAGGAGATGGAAGAGAGGATAGTTTACCGGGGCTCCAGGATTGTGACACTCATCTCACCAAGATGATGATACCCTGAAAGGTAGGGTACCTTGAGATTGCCACACCCGTACTCACAAAAAGGGAGCCCCTGAGGGGTGAGTAGTGACTCAGTTTGGATTACCTTTAATTAACAAAAAATTCCTGGATTTTGGATTGAAAAGATCTGTTGAAAAAGTACACCTTTATTCTTAGAAATATGAGCTTTTGATAAATTTTATTCTTGATATTTTCAACAAACTCCCCCCCCCAATTCCCTGCCACGACATGATTAAATTAATTTAGGATAATACTGCTGATTTCCTGTGTTTTGAATTTGAAGCAAAAAGGCAAATGCGTGCTATTCAGGAATCTTAATTATCTCTCTCAAAGTCACTGGAACTTCGACTTAAATACTACTCCTTCTCATTTGCATTTAATGTGATTCTAAAAACTCATTCTGGTAAGAAATTGCAAGCTGAAGCCAGAAGAGATAGGAAAGTTGTATAAACTTAAAATAACTGTTATAAAATTAGGATATACCTTATAGATTGATTAACAGAGGCAGTTTCTATTAATAGGTCACCAAGATCATAAGCGTTTAATTGATTTTGGTTCTTTAGCAAAGACTTTTATATATTTTAATAAATATTAAATTATTTATTAAAATCTCTTATTGAATTCTTAATATTTTATATTAAGAACTCACTTATTATTCTTATTGAATTCTTAATATTTTATATGCTTTGATTCAGTAAATATGTTGCTATAAGATATTACTAAACTAAAGAAAAAGATAGGTGGTTTGAGAATGTCTATTACCAGAATTCTTAAGAGAATAGAATTAGAACTAAGTCTTCTGTTGATATAAGTTTGCTAGAAGACTTAAAACTGTCGAATAAGTTTGAATCTCTTAAGACAGCTAATTCTGAAATCGAAAATGTTTTGAATTTGAAATAATTAGATAAAGGCATTCATACTACAAAAGAATACCATGAAAGAATTCTGTTATGGAAATTAGAGCGAAAAAACGGATTCAGTTGCCAAACCAAAACTCTACTGTTAATAATATAAACCTACCTAATTCTCAATTATCTGCTCAGGGACTAGAAAGTAACAGATGAGAACATATTAAATTACCAAAAATATCTATTCCAAAATTTTATGGTGATATCAGCCAATGGAAAGTTGGTTAATTTGCTTTGAATTGTCTCTTTGGGTTTATGTTCTTCGGAGAAGACTCATGACCTGAAAAACATCGTCATTTGAACTCCTGGCTTTAAAACTTGTTTGAAGTTTTTCTGTGCACCCAAAAGCCATTTAGTATGTTGGGGGGCCACTTCAGCTTGACATTCTTCACAATTATTGTAATCATCGTCGCTTTCATTATTTTCTTCAGCTGCTTTAGCTTGAATTTCAACTATAAAATATCCTCGGAAGTGATAATATTGGGTCAACAGATAAATAATTGTTACAATATCCTCAGAAGTACTAACACTGGGTCAACAGACTCAGTGTTTCAAACTGTTTTCTACTCACTTCCAAATTTTCCAAGTTGTCTACTTCTTTCTTCCTCAGTGCCCCTCTTGAGAAATGTTCAATCCGGAGAAGCAGCTTAGTAATGCATGTTGATGTAACACTTTTCATGCATTGTTCATTAAATGTATTGTTTTGAGTACACTGAAGTGACAAAAGTCATGGGATAGCAATATGCAAATATACAGATGGCAGTAGTATCGCGTAGAAAATGTATAAATGCGAAGTGCTTTGGCAAGGCTTTCATTTGTGTTCAAGGTTATTCATGTGAAGACGCTTTGAAGTGATTATGGCCGCACGACGAGAATTAACAAACTTTGAACGCGGAATGGTAGGTGGAGCTAGACGCATGGGTCATTCCATTTCGGATATCGTTAGGAAATTCAACATTCCGAGATCCACAGTGTCAAGACTGTGCCGAGAGTATCTAATTTCAGGCATAACATCCCACCATGGACTGCGCAGTGGCCGACCACCTGCACCTAACGACCGAGACCAGCGACGTCTGTGTAGAGTAGTCAATGTTCACAGAAAAGCAACACTGCGTCAAATAACCGCAGAAATCAACGTGGGACGTATGAGGGATGTGTCCGATAGGACAGTGCGGCGAAATTTGTCTTCCTTGGGCTATGCCAGCAGAAGACCGACTCCAGCGCCTTTACTGACAGCACAACATTGCCTGCAGCGACTCTCGTGGGCTCGTGAGCATATTGGTTGGTCACTAAACAAATGGAAAACCGTGGCTTGGACAGATGAGTCACGATTTCAGTTGGTAAGAGCTGATGATAGGGTTCGAGTGTGGCGCAGACCCCACAAAGCCATGGACCCAAGTTGTCAACAAGGCACTGTTCAAGCTGGTGGTGGTTCCATAATGGTCTGGGCTGTTTTTACATGGCATGGACTCGGTCCTCTGGTGCAACTGAACCGATCATTGACTGGAAATGGATACTTTCAGCTACTTGGAGATCACTTACAGCCATTCATGGACTTCATGTACTCAAACAATGATGGAATTTTTATGGATGACAATGCACCATGTCACCGGGCCACAAATGTTCGCGATTGGTTAGAAGAACATTCTGGACAATTCTAGAGAATGATCTGGCCACCTAGATCGCCCGACATGAATCCCATCGAACATTTATGGGACATCATCGAGAGGTCAGTTCGTGCCCAAAACCCTGCACTGTCAACATTTTCACAATTATGGATGTCTATAGAGGCAGCATGGCTCAATATTCCTGCAGGGGACTTCCAACAACTTGTTGAGTCCATGCCACGTCGAGTTGCTGCACTTCGCCGGGCAAAAGGAGGACCGACAAAATATTAGGAGGTATCCAATGATTTTTGTCACTTCAGTGTATGTTTATACTAGCATTTCAGGTTGTTTCTATTTTTTTATTGTACCGAAAAGCATTAAAATCTAACACTTATGATAGCTTGACTTAACTTTCGGCTGACTTCGGAATGTTAAAAGAAATTTTCCAAAGGATTAGTTGAGATGGAGAGGTTCAAGGTCATTAGAAATTTTATGAATCACAAAAAAAAAAGTGCTCACGATTACTGGGATTTGCTCATTAAAAGCGAATTATGCTCCCATAGACTTAACAATGTACCAACCAAATACTTCTGATTTCCTTATTAAATCAAAGTTCTCGTTATAAGCAAATTGTACTGTATTATTTATCTCCATAATAACCACTGTTCATTTAACCATCTGTTTGCTCTGACTTTTATTTATTTATTTTGCTTCAATGGATTTTATGATTTGGGATTTACTGTAATAAAGAAAATGTTGGAGATGAAACTATTTGGTTTACTAGAAAATTCTGCTCATTTGAAAAAGGAAAGAAATTAATACATTTTTCATACCTTTAACAATATTTGTACAATATAATTTCTGTCATTACTTATGCCTCTTGCCAGAGTGATGGTGATTTTTAAATGCCACTTTTGAAAAATGTCTTGTCCTTAGAGGTGAATACCGTAAGTAATGTTTGACTGACATCTGCTCTAGTTTTGAATTTTTATTCCTTCAAACAATTTAGCAAGGAGTTAAACAAGTAGTAATCAGAAGGTGCTAGGCCTGGAAAGTATCGAGTATCGTGGATGCAGCAGAATATCTCATATCAGCACTATGATTTTTCTCACATCTCGCCAAAATAAGATGTGGTCTGGTGTTGTTATGATGCAGTATGTGCGTTCTATTGAATACTGACAGCCTCTTTTCTCTGACTGCTTTGTTTAAATACCCATTTGCTGACACTATCATTCCGAATCGAGTTTTTCGTTATGTTTCAAAAGCTCATAATATGACGTCCCATCATATACACTGCTTTTACTTATCCAGGCTCAGTTTAGAGATGAAGGTGGCCAGTTACCTGGGTTCACACTGTTTTGAGAAAGAGGGTCAACTCGGATCATGCAAATTTTTCTCCCTTCACTCAAATGCAGCCATCTGAAACATTTATACACAGTTGAGATATTTGTAATCGCATTCTTACTGGTTAAAAGGAAGTATAGCTTTCTGTCACATCCGATACATTCATTAGCTTTCGGTCAGGTCCGAATTATTCTGAAACTTAATCTCATTATTTATGTTATTTTTGATTGGTTATTTATTGTATCTTGTTTATGATTTGTTAAACACTGATCTGTCGTAAAGTTATATATATGACCTCTGTAAACGTTTTCACTCTCTGCTTATCTCTGCATGTAACTCTGTCTGCTTATTTCTCTGCGTGTATCTCTGCGTATTACTTCGTAATAAATATTTGTTTTGCGAACCACGGCATTTTCTATGTTCAACATACACCAACCCTAGTTTACAAATATGGTCCAAAATGGTTTGTCAAGCTGAGTTACACCCTTCCATAATCTCTGAGGTTGTCAAAAACGGATCTTGCTTTATCATAGTCTTTACAATATCATTATTGATTAAAAATAGATGCCTATCATTAAGGTTGAAATTACCTGCTTCAAATTGTTTTAATTTTTAAGCTTAAGCTTCCTGTTCAGTCTTATAATTCTTTCTCATTTAAAACCCTTTCGCGGGCAGTGGGTACAAAGTCAAGCCACCTAAAAATAACTTTTTCTCTTTAAATAATCTTTTGATCATTACAGATGGCAGCACTATGCATTATTATCGAAGTATAGTCTCTGACGAAGTGCTGAAGTTGTGCATTCACTGCATAAGTACTGCAAATTGAAATTTTATTATTTTAAATAATATTTCTAATTTATGAAAAACATTTTGACAGTTTTAATGTATACTTTTCTATCATTCAAATAAATCAAACTAATTCACAAGCAGAAACAATTCATTTTTATTAGGTTTTTGGACGTGGATACATGGTCTATCCACCGTCCTTTTAGGGCAGTAACAATGAAAATGCCACACTGCTTCTACATGAGAGAAGAGTTATGTTTGAGAGTTTTATGTTTCTGCAGGGGTGCAAAATATAAAAAAACTTTGTAACATGTGATGAGGTTTTGAGCTTGCTTTGACTCTCAGTATAGTTTTTGTTCATGTTTTTTACAGAGACGAAATTTAGAATACTTTCTCTAAAATTACAAATGATGGCACAGATTTTTTTTTTTTCCACTTTTTAGATGTTTCAGTTGTAAATGCATTTATAATTTACAACATGCATCCGGATAAATGCAAATTTTAAATAAAATTTAAAAATTTAAAACCATGAAAGATTTCCGACAAGAGTGATCCAAGGACTGCAACTGATGGATGGGAAAAAAAAAAAAAAAAAAAACACCTAAGACATGGTTTCCATAAAGTTCAAAATCGGTTCCCGGAAAAAAGCACAAGCTGTACATTCCAACAGATGAGTGCACAGAAGATGCCAATCACATTCCTATAAAGACGGAAGGTGACTTATACAGAAGATGTGCTCTTTGTAGTACAAAAAAAGAAGTTCATCGTTCTAAATGGCTGCGCAACTCCTGCAATGTCCCATTGCGCTTCCAAACAAGTGGTCCTACTTGTTTCGAAAAATTTCATACTAAATAGTTAATGAAATTTATACCACATATCATATTTTCTGCTCTAAATTTTTATTAACAATATTTCAAATTATTTTCTTAGAAATCTTTCAATAAGTACAACAATGAAATTGTACAATTACTTAATAATTATTACTTTACTATTATTACATTATTCCGCAAACATTTTGTGTTTATTTGTCATTAAAACTTATTTTCATAAATATTAAATACTCATAAAAAATTGTCATAATAATTTTGTCCTAACAGGTAAGCTGTGTTAAGTGTGCAGTGGCTATAACCTCTAGCCACTTTTTAGACAAAAGACCCCTGATTTGAAAAAAAAAAAAAAAAAAAAAAAAAAAAAAAAAAAAAAAATATTTACCGCCAAATAATGTTTAAGATGGTTGAGAACATTCTGTTTATAATGTACTTTATCACAGAAAATAGTATTTTAGCTTTGCACCCGTGAAAGGGTTAAGTGCAATTTTTATTATAAATAATAAAAAATAACAATTTATTCACTTATTTAAGATGAAATAATTATAAAAACCATTTTTTTGTATTTGATTTTATTTCACGATCTCTCCTTTTTCTGAAAGAGGTTTTCAAGAATGAAAACTATAAATATCAACAAAAGCAAGTTCACACACACAAAAAAAAGGAAGAAAACTTAAAAAAAAAAAAAGGTGGAAAATAAATAAAGATACAAGGTGAAAGGCATCCAGTCTGGAGCAAAAGGCTTGGGGGAAAGAAAGAAACCAAAATGTGGCAATGCAATCAAACACCACTGAAAATGTGTGCTATGGTCTGAAGAGAAAAGTACCTATCAATCACTGTGACTTCAAATGGATATCTACAAGCTCAACTTCAGCATAAACTTGACCCCATTCAAGTTCATTTATCCAGAAATAATCTACAAACTGGCTCGCGTTCAATGTTACAGTGCTTGCTCAAGATACCTGCAGAACATAAACAACATACTGATGGTCGTTGAAATTTGGCTTTAAAAAGTGATGTTTGTCAGCCAAGATGTAATCAAATGAATTGTGGTGGCATCTAAAAAATTTACCACCCTATCACACCTCATACGCTATTAATTTTTATCTTTTGCATATTTCATCAAAAAATAAAAATGGTTTAGTTACATATTTAAATAATAAGACCAGCTGTCTATTCAATAGTTTTAACAATATAAATTTTATAGATTCGTACGAAACTAAAATTAGTGGCTGCCATTTTATATATCATATGCCAACAATTAAGGGTATTTTCTTAAAATAAACAGATATTTTCTTATATCAGCAAATTAAGTATGCCATCAAATCAGTATTCTAACTGAAATGGAAGTGTTGGGCAAAACTGTAGATATAAATATCCCATTGTTTACCTATGTTTACATAACACACACAACCTTAAGACAACAAAAATAAGTCACAGCAGCCAAGTAATACATGTTTAATTGCAGCTATGACTCAAGAATACTAATATTCAATATAAGCTACTGTCTGTCTACGGTAAGAACAGCTCCCGCCACGGTGTCTGGCGAGTGGCGGTCACTATAGCAACAGGGCTAGTATATTTCAAATAGGGACGAACCAAGGGTTGCTTTATTGTTATTTTGTTTTTGGCGACTGTTGGCTTAAGGGAAGTTTATCATTCGTCTTCTCGGCTTCATTCCAGCTGCACGCATCTTTTCTTAAGCCTTATATTATTACTATTAGCTATTTTTATTCTCGTTGTTATATCTTTTGTGCTAGCATTTGCTCAAATTCGCTTCTATTTAGCTTGATTTTCGTAGTGCTTTGTTAATCGCCAATTTTTTAAAATGCCCTTCCAGTTTAAGAAAGGTCAAACTTTAAAGTCTCAGTCACGTCAAATCGTGTATAATGTCGCAGAATTTTACGCTTCTGAAGCTTCGGCGAACTCTTTAGTAGTTCCTTTTCCTTAAGTTTTGAAGAGCGAAGTATCAACAATGGGTGAAAATAAACTTCTGAATACACTTGGAAAGAAATGTAAAAGCCCTGCTAATCATAAGTGTGAAATTGACGATTTTGACAAATGCGTTCTACGGCAGACAATACAAGACTTTTACATCAAAGAAAAGAAAGTGCCATCTGTGCGGAAATTACTGCCTGTCTTGAGGCAAAAAATAGACTTCCCGTGGCAAAAAGACTCTTTGTGCAAAGTTTTGTGTTCACTGAATTTTCGTTGGAATGCGTAGGAAAAAAAAAAAAATTCTTATCGAAAGACCTCACATTGTATTTTGGAGGAACAATTATTTACGCGAAATGAGAAAACTCAGAGCAAGTGAACGCCACATCGTTTACATCGATGAAACATGGATTGACAGCAATTTAGCTTTTAAGAAATGTTGGCAACATGATACGGTTTTGGGCGCACAGCCAGTTTCCCTTAGCAAGCCCTCCATGAAGGCATACCTCCTCTTAGGCATTTAGCCCTGGGGGCTTTCCGTAATCATATAAACCAACCCAAACCACTGGTAATTAAGGAAAAAGCAGTTTTGATTTTAATTCACCTTCGCTTCCTTCCGCCATTAAATTAACCAGCTTTTGGTTTAGTTTAAAGGTATGGGAAAAGAAGAAATGTTCGCAAAAAGTATTTATTGAGAGCATGGGTATGTAAAAAAACGCTTTTACTTTCAAGATGATTCCACATACACTTAATGATGAAATTTTTAGTCATTATTAAAGCACAAGCAATAAATTAACAGAAAATTTTGAAATAAAAACATAGCAGAACGTCATTTAAAGACTGAAGAAATTGCTTTGAATGTTTACGGTAGATCAGCTAGAGGGAAGAACTATAAAAATTAAATTTATTTTATATGTATGAAGTGCGTCTGTACTATATTACAGAGAATGGTGCAATCAACTAGATTTCTAAGATGTCATCTATGATTTTGCAAGCAAACAAATAAACAAAAAAGAAGCAAAATAATAGCATGATTTTTTTAAATGTCAAAATTAAAATTTTTCTTCAAAAATAAACACGGATTTTTAAATTTATTTCCCTACAAGTTTATTTTTACTCATTGTACATCTAGAGGGATGGCAAATTCAGCGGCTTGTACCTCACACGGCAAAATCAAAGACCGTTTCTTGACTGCAAAAGCTTTATCTATGCCATCGAATTTTCATTTTCGGAAATTGGATGTCGGGGTCGACGCAAAGGGTCAATGATAATTTTACTTGAAACTAAAACAAAATGTGAATATTGCCAAATCATCTTTAAATGCGCCTAGGTGGCAAACTCAGAAGTAAGTCTTCAAGACACCCCTATGAAAAATGGGTTAGGGCTCGTTTCTACGGCAACAGACAGCTGCAGACAAACTGGCGAGAGCTGTTCTTACCATAGACAGACAGTAATACCTAGTATAATTTCTGGTAATTAAATTCGACTCAAGAATATCAATATTAAATATAAACTAATACTTAGTATAATTCCTAGTAATAAAATTCCAGCAATGCTTAGCCAACAGCAGAATATATTGGAGCCATCATTAACAAATACAAATCTAATTGCTTTAATTTCCTAGATAAAGTTTTGGTACTTCTTCTTTATCTGCCTGCAATATCGTAAAATTGTAAGAACAAATAATATGATATAACAACACATAATCATTAATAAGACAATGAGAAAAATAATTTAATTAAAAGGGGTGGAAGAGGTCCTGCTCATGTCAATTAGTGTTTAGTTCACGGGGAAACTGTCACAATATCAAGATTCACATGAAAATTTGAAAATTTTTTATTCTGGAGAACATTCTGGGAGAGCTCCACATTGCTGGAAACATTTCATCAAATCTTTTTCAGTGGATGATATTTCAAACAGCCGCATGGCGAGACTAAACAACACAAAAAGAGAATTTTGAGAATAAAAATAACTGCTAAAATATGAGATATGATTGCCAGATTTGAAGGCAGATAAAGGAAAAGTATTAAAGTTTTACAAAGCAAATAGTAACCTATTTAAATACAAGAATATATTTATGAATACTCTAATCAGTTAATCCATGATTCTTAGAACATTCTTCCAACTTTCA
Organism: Stegodyphus dumicola; assembly: GCF_044657685.1. Taxonomy (NCBI): domain Eukaryota; kingdom Metazoa; phylum Arthropoda; class Arachnida; order Araneae; family Eresidae; genus Stegodyphus; species Stegodyphus dumicola. Next base: position 159,861,046 of record NC_140770.1, read on the forward strand.
AAGCCTAAATTACCCTGTCATTCATGAGATAATTCTTTCCAATACCTATGGGATATAGCTGAAAAATGGATTTAGCTTGCTGATCTGGCAAATGAGATTATTATAGACAACAATTTATAATATGGGTTCTAATACCAGACAATTCCAGCCCAATATAAAATACATGCATGCCCAAATTAAAGAATTAAACAGTTACAAATGGAAAAAGAATTGACTTATATTTTTATCCCATATGTTTGAAGCATATGTTTTTCAGAATTACAGATTGGTCTGTTTGTTAATTATAACAAAGCAGTGGCTGGCTAACTGTTTAGGAAAAGAGGCTTTCATGTACAAATTTTTGAAGAAAACTGCAATGGTTTTAATCATAAATGAGGGAAAAAAATCATGGCCATCACATTGGGATGTAACTACCATTCTGCACAATTTTTAGCAATTCAATGCCACTTGTGATGCAAAGAATTTTAGAGTTATTTTAACTACAAATAATAATTATATAAAAACAAAAGTAATAATAAAAATTAAATGGCATGATGTTAAGATAAGTAAACCTATTACGTTAGAAAAAAGAATTACTTACCGATCATGGTAGTATAATCTGTTGCACCAAAAATAAGTTCAGGAGCTCGATAATAGCGCGAACAAATGTATGACACATTTGGTTCACCATTAACTAGATGTTTAGCACTGTAAAACAATACAAAAATCAATTAGACATGCTATATGTTATGCAAGTCATATGATAAATAGACATGCTATAGAGAAATAGAAATGGTCATATATATATATTACATACATAACAAAAAGACTTAGCAATATTGGTGGCGTAGAATGTTGTTGACACATACTGAAAACCAAACTTGGCAGCCAAGGTGGACTGCATATTCATCTTTATTTCAACTGAAATTTACGGCCACAATCCACTTGGCACTCTAATCATACCTATTCAAGAACATTTACATTTTTGATACTACTGTGACAGAAAAAACAGCAGCATGCCAGTGTCTTAATAGCAAGTGAGCTAGAAGCAAACATGTGCAGATGGAAGTTCACTAAGAGAAAGGTTTCAATTCTCAAATTTTGAGTTCAAGTTTCAAATCAGTTACTTTGTTATGCAAGTCATATGATATGGATTGATCTAGAAATGATGCAGTTCAGAAAAAGTTATTACATTTTTTAATAAAGAGGGAGGTGCCAAAATTTAAAGAAGAAATTAAGGGGCTACTTACTGCTAATTTAAATTATATGCAAATTTATGTCTATTTAATGAACAATATTGAACTAAAGGCACTAATTAGGTCACTGAAGAATGCAAATATTCAGAGTCAAACACACAAGCATATACCTGCATGTCAGCAGAGCTGTAACTGTGGAGGAAATATAAGAACACAAGGGCTATTTCGGCAATTTGTGTGCCCATGCGCTTATATGACATTCACCATGTTTCTTTCAAGAGATGAGTAAATTCATGCATTGAAGGGCATAATTCAGGAGTTTGAAAATACAGGATTCTTAGCAGTTCAGTTTGCGAAGAACAGAAACCGTTGTCGGAACAGTTACTGATGCTGCGACTGTAATCGTTGGTGCTACCCATGGGACATTTGCTTGAAATGACAATGCCTGGGGAATAATGTGACAACAGGATTTAAATCTTTCGATAACATCGCAAATCTTAAAAAAAGTTTTTCACTTCTACCCTGCAAGATTAGCCGCATGCAAGAGTTAAAACACAAAGATTATGATAAACTGATGGTACTGGCTCTGACATTTTTTTACATGATGGAGGTCAATGTTTGGCCATGAAGAATTCTGTGGGGAGAGGAGACACATTTTCAATTAAATGGGACAATTCACATTTCTCAAATTTGGGCATCCAAACAATTTCATATTATTTTCCCAGTGCATTCACCAAAGTCACTGTTAGTTGCATTTTCCACTTGCATGCTTCATTTCTCAGATCTAAACATGCATGACATATTTTTTTGTGGGGTTTATTTGAAGTTCAAGATGTATTTTGGTGGAGACTAGACCTTGATGATTTTAAATGACAACATACCATGGGCTGTGTTGAGCATACCTGATGACATGTTACATTCGACCATTAAGCATGTTGTGTATGCAATTTGTTATTAACAAAGGTTGATTGTAGCTTACATTGTAGGCAGTCCATTACCCTTGCCAATGAAGCACTTCTATTAAATAAAGCGCTATAGTAAAAAAATCATTTCTGCAACCCTTTGGGGCAGTTTATTTGTTGCATTAGAATGGTGTTGCACTAAAATTTCTTCTTTGGTATGCATTTTTCTAGTTCACAGCTATGTAGACTAGAAAAAATAAATTTTACAAAATCACATTTCATTACATAACTTGCTTACTACTTATTTATAACTACATATTATTAGCTTAAAAGGGCATCAGCCCGAGAGGGCTATTAATTTTGAAACGAAATTTTGTGCTGAATCACTTTTTGAATTATTCCTACCATATATTATTGCCCTGTATTATATTTAAAAAATTAAATAATGAATAATCTGCATGAATATGAGTATGTTTCTCGCACTGTGAAAAACAACGATACCTAGAGCCATCAAATTTCGAATAACATAGTCCTCCACCCGAATATGGGCACTTGGAAGCCTGAATGTTCAATTTTGAAAATGTTCTATTACCTATTTCATATTTTTTTAATTAACTAATTGTTTATTAAAAAACCCAACGATTTCAATGCAAGCAGTGGCAACACACAGTATGGAATAAAATATTTTTATCTCCAGGGCGCAAGACTGTCTATCGGGAACTCTAAAGATATGAAGTCTGTCTTTATGTTTAGCCCAAATACTCTCAAAATGTATATGTATGTATAAATAAAAAACAAAACACACCTTTTGGCATAATATAAAATCTGAAGGGTTTCGGGTTTTTTTATTTATTTTATTTATTTATTTATATTACAGTAACTTATGCCTGTCAACAAAACATACCGCTTAACAGATGCATGCCTCTTCTCCCACAAAATGAAGATCACGATACTATATTTAATAATTTTTCTTATGTTATTTAAATTAATACACTCAAGTTTAGGAAGAAATAATAACACATAACCACTGAAAAATATGCAACAACATTATTATACAACTATAAAATACAAAATAATACAAAGACTGATTAAAAATTTGTGTGCTGTTCAATAATCTCAAACAGATTCCCTCCTTATTATTTTATACAAGCTCTACTCTTTTTTAAATACTAATTTTTAATATATTTTGCCAGTTAATTAATAACTTAACTATGTTCATAATATTTACTCTAAGATTAAGAATGTTTTAATTTTTTTTTTTTTTTTTAATTTAGTATAAAAGAAAGATAAAATACCTTCCAAAGTCACATAACTTCAAAACACCAGTCTCTGGATCTAACAATAAATTCTGAGGTTTGATATCACGATGGCAAATTCCAAGGGAATGAAGATAGGCTAGGCTTCGAAATAACTGATACATATATAACTGAAAATAATTTTTAATATTAGTAATTAAGGACATGTGCAAAAGGAAAAATATGGAATATAAATTTTTAAAAGGAGAAATGAAAAACCATACCTTAATAAAAGAAATAGGTATCGTTTGCTTAGATTTGCTGTATTGTCTTGCAACTCTATACACTGTTTCTGGAATGAATTCCAAGACCAGATTCAAATAAACTTCATCCTTCTAAATATAAAACAAAACAGCAAATTATCAGTATCACAATATTAACATCTGTCAATACTGACAGGGGAAAAAAAAAAAAAAAGAAAAAATACCTTATCACCACTTGAATAAAAAAAGTACTTCAATTCAACTATATTGCTATGATCTAATCTTCTCATGATTTGCAATTCTCGATTCTGAAATGAAAAATGCATTTTTACTATGGTTTGTCAATGAACTCGCAGCTGATTTAAATTCATATTAAAAAGGTTTAAGTCCTATACTGTAATGATGAAGAGTAAAAATTTAACAGGGTTCATGCACATGGAAATTAAGTACTTTTAAGGACCATTAATAAAAAAAATAAGGACCTATGAGCAAATGGAAACTGAATAAATTCAATTAAAAACACTATCTATGCCTCAATTTCACTTTTGTAATACCATCCTAAAAATAAAATAGATCTCTAAGTAGTATGCATTATTACTAAACATGAATTAATTAACATAATTATTAATAAGTTTGAGAATAAAATTAACTTTATGCAATTTATCAAGTAGCATTAAATATTTTACACTTTTAATAGTTGGTCATATTTGAAGAAAGATAAGTGACATTTACTAAAAGTTAGCTTTATGTTGATTTTTTTTACGTCTCATTTTGTCACATAGTTGGTCAGTCTAGAGGTTTAGTTAATAGCAGGTAGATATGTCAAACGGTATAGGTTAAAATGAGACGTAAGATCATAATCAGCATGATTCATAAAAAAAAAAAAAAAAAAAAAAGACTGAATATTGTCGGTTGCTGCTTGTCTGGAGAGAGAGAGACCTGCTGATTAGAACAAACCTAAAAGGCCTGATGTAGGCACAGTTGGCAAATGTAAAGTTCGTCAGGCTCTGCTTGCAGTTAGTGCCATAGCTTGTGTAGAGTTCTAGGGATTATAACCCAGTTAATAAACTTTAAGGCTTCAATAAGCCATTAAAGCACCAGAGGTGATAAGTTGTTTTGTATTATTTGAAGTCTCACTAGATGCAAAGAATAAGTTTTACTTGAATTTTTACATTCTTGTGTTTTATCTTGTGACCACAGTGAGTATCAACAAAAGGCAATAACTCGCTTTAATACGTAGAGATGATTTTTAAGGGTAAGCAGTTAGTTATAAATAATTAAATTAGGTAATTAGATAATCTTAGTCATTATGGATTTACATGGCCAATATTAAATTTTATTTTTTTAACAATATTTGTTAAAAAGCCCTATTAAAATCAAAACCTAATAAAATTTCACAGTTTAAAATACATGTAATTTATGATATTGATTCTTAAAAGATATTAGAAAACATTTATGTTTTGTAACAACAACATTCAACAAAATATTTATCCGTCATTTTAATTTGAAGCCTTCCCAAACATTTTGGCTAGTTTATATAGATTTTCTTCTCTTAAGCATCTTTACTAACAATTAGAGATTTGTCTCAATACACAAAAAAATGCTCTTGCTAGTTTCTGCGTGCTTTATCTCCTAACTTGTCAACCTCTCCACAATGCACCTATGAGGGTTTACTTGATCTGGTAAAAGTTAAAATAGTCCCAAACCCCCAACAGACATGAAGCAAATTATCACTATGTAACTACAATATCAGACAAAAGTTTAAAGAAGCCTCTTATTCAAAAAGAACTTAGAACATAAAGACAGGTTCTGATGCTAACAAAATCAATTACAGATCACGGTGATGTAATTAAACAAGAACAGTCAAATTCAAACTAAAAATGTGTAGTAGTGGTTAAAGATTATATAATTTAACTTAAATTTAATCAGGCTTAGTAACTATCATACGAGGAGATAGAAATGGGAAATTATAGTAAATGCTGAAATCATAAACAATTGGGTCATTTAAATAATAATGACTGCATATATCTTTGAAGAATAATTTTCTTTATGTATTCAGTTCCTTTCTTCAACACGTTTCCTTCTCATTTTATAATTTTTGCATTTAATTAATGGTTTCTGTTATTCTAAAAAACACTAAATGCATTTAGAATGAATAGAAAAAGCGGCTAATTTTATTTTAGTAATATGAACATTCAACTGAACAACAAAATCTAGAAATGGCAAAACTTTTAAAACTTAGAGCAGGCATTGGAAGCAGAATTTAGGATCCACAGATGGGAAAATGCATAGTGCCAGCTATATGTATGAAGCGTTAAGACATAATAGATGAATCTTTTAAATTGTAAGTTTTCAATTTTCTTATTAATAAAAAAATTCCTTTCTATAATGCCTGCCCATGTTATAAGATTAGAAGCGTTTATGATATTATACATGCTTGTGTCTAGTAAAAAATAAAGAAAATAATGGGAAGATAAAAATGTTACAAAAAAGATTCTAGTATCAGAAGTAAAACATTCAAATATGTTTTCATTGTTCTTCCAGACGTTCTCCAAAAAGTAAGAAATTCATTGCAAATTTTCTGTAAAATACATCCATTACGTGTTGATACCATGGAGACATTTTTCAGTTTGTCACATATTTCTCGAATCTTTTAGAATCATGGGTATATAAATCTTGCCTTCAAATCCTTCTAAACTTTCCAAGCTGCAATGTCTAAAATCCTAAATAAAAAAAAAAAAAAAAAACTTATCCCTACCAATTCTGTAACAGCAAAAAGGCAGAAATATTTTGGAAAAAAAAGGAGGGAAAAGTATAAAATTAATTTTACAGAGAAAACTGATGCATATTCTGAGACAATTACATCAGAAAATCTCTTACTATGAAAAAATTACAAAGAAGACATTTTTAATTAATTACATAGCTAATTTTGCTTTTGCTAAGAGCTGTTTCATAAATTGTGCTTTATAGCATTATGCATTGTTTATATTTCAGATTCAAAATATTGTATAATAAGTTGCCAAAATGAAACTTCATAATATGACAGCGAAACATTAATATATTTTATTTTAATGTTATTTTTAAAATATAATTTCAATATATTACCATTATTTTAATGAAATTTATCAATGTTACGATGTTTTAAAAAAAAATCGTCGAAAAAATCTCAGATCTCGGAATTAAAAATTTTCTATAGAAATTGATCTTAAAATCGCCAAATTTAGAATCATTAATAAAAGAATTCACATCCCCAAAAGCAAAAAGTTGTTGTGCAAAAAGAGCTCTTTATTAGAAAAAATTAATTTTGAAATGCTTATGCTTCACTAAACTTAAGTATCCCATCGTTTATAAATAAAAACGAATTATAACCCATGAACACATTCAAAAGATAACCATATGTCAGTATCACCAAAAATATTCCTCCAAAATGCTAATTCACACTCAAACCGGCAGTCGTAAAAACAGACAGAAATTTCAGATGATTAAAATTAAGGACCTTCTGCTGATTTTGGCCAAAATTAAGGACTTTTAAGGACCAAAAATTTATTCCAAAAAATCTAAGGACTTTTTAAGGACTGTACGAACCCTGTTTAACAGTCCAACATTACAGTATACAGTCAAAAGTCGTTAATCCGGACTAGTCGGGACTTCGGCGATTCCGGATTATACATCATCAGTTTAAATCTGGTAAGATGACATGCAGAAATTATAAAATTAAAAATATGAAACCTTAATTTATGAAATAAAGAACAATTATGATCTAAAAGTATCAAAATTTACAAAAAAAAGCTTAATATTTATTTGTTTACTTTATTAAACATTTCTTTCAATGTAAGTTGTTTAAGTTGCTTTATTTTTTATGTGATAATACTTTCTCTTTAATTCTATAAACAGAAATAATTTCTTGTTCAGTTACAAAATTCCGCTGTTCAAGTCCTATAATTGCTGTGTCGAGAATACCGACTAATTTGTCAATCGACGTTCTTTCGTTTTCGAAGATCGGAAGTGAATTATAATGACGAGGAATTTGATTTAAATCATATCAAAGACGGAGTACATCGAGATGAAATACTACATTTAGTAAAAAATTATAAGCCAAATAAAATAAAAACATCTACCCTGAAGATAAGGATAGTGCTGACAGATCAACTTCCAGTTCATTGCGCGCCGCGACGTTCCCCCCCTTGCCGCAGAGTAGCGTGAAATTGATAAACAGATTCCGGAATGGTTAGATAAACAAATCCATTATCCTTTATCCATTTTTTGCATCAATTCCACTTTTTGTTTAATGGACTTCGAAACATACTTTCGCTTTGTAGATCCTTTACATATTAGTAAATATATATCGGAAATTCTATTTGACATAATCGAAAGTTCAAGCTTACTTTTATAAAATTGCTCTAACAGTCTGCAAAAAATAATAAGCCGGATCCAATTCGAAGATTAAGGAACAATGCAATCTGCAACATTAACTGAATTAGATAATTTTAGCTTAGCTTATACCGTCTGTTATACATTAAACGTGCATTCGTAAACATATTTTGCGCATGCGCACACGCATATTCACAGCCGTAAAGGTCTTACGCGCATGCGCAGAAAGTTTGTAGCTTTGAGGTCCGGATTATGGGTGTCCGAATTAACGACTTTTGACTGTATAAAGATTATTAACTTACTTTAAATCTTTTATCTTGCAACACTTTTTTAATAGCTATTAATTCGCCAGTCTCTAAAAGACGAGCTTGATATACGACTCCAAAGGATCCATTACCAATAACTTTGGTATCTGTATATGAAATTTCTTGAGGTCTCTCTGGTCCTTGACCAGGTGTTGCAACAACAGTAGTAACTTTACTCCCATCTTTACCTACAAAATGACAATTACATATCATGTTAGTCTACACAACATTTAAATATTACTTCCATAACAGTAACAGTGTATACAAAGACATACAGTTGTTTTTTATATCATTCAGTTTTCAAGAGGGAGGACAACAACAAATTTAAAGAACTAATTTAATTTTAATTTAATTTATCAACAAATTTACAGAACATGATAAACAGTTGACAAAATAATATTTTTTGCCTAATTATTCTTCTGCTTTGATGGCTGGAATACAAGAATTTGGAGATATGCCATTACAAAAACATTCTAATTTCATTTGTATTTTATTTATGAAAATAACTGCCACTTTAACTAGCTCTAATGAGATTGAGCTTTTAAATCAAGAAGCATTTAATATTTGATGCACCACCTGAAACAGATGTAATGAACCATTTCTAAGATGATCATGTACAATTCAAGACGATTGATGGTCATACCAGATAGATGACGTTCACTACTAATGTTTACATTCTCTGAAATACCAGTTCCTTCCAGAAGCGGTTATCATGAAAAGGTTCACTGTATTACTTGTCAATTTTGTGTAAGTGTCTCATACTTAGAAGTTTACGACAGAACTTTTGCATCAATAAATTTAACATGCTAAAATTTTTCTGCAGTTCGATGTAATCTGAGTTTTTTATATTAGAAACAGAGTTAATTTGCCACATCTTTTACTAAAGATTACACCAAAACGTGGTCACACATTTCATCTCCCAGGAAATTATTTATTTTACAATAAAAAAGGGGGTGAATATACCATCTCTTCAAATGCCCCAAACACATTTACTGAAGCCTCATGCTGTTACCTCTTCACTTAACAGAATTTCTTGCTTTATTCTATAAGATATCACCTTTTTCCAGAAAAATCAGTGTTACAAGACATGAATATTTTCCCAAAAAAGGTATTTCATCTTAAACTAGTTTGATGTATTTAAAAAGCTATGTAAATGGAATTGCAAATAAATTTATAAACAATAATCATTTAAAGCAAAGCAAATGTTTGGATCTACATAATCAGTCATCAGATAGCTCTTACAGGTCTGGTTATCTGTTTGTTTATTTGAATATTATAATATATACAAAGGCTAATACTTTAAGGATTTGAACCTGCATCTGAGTATCAGTGTTTAATGGTTTTAAACCATCTGTCTAATAAGCCTAACTCTTACAAGTCCCATCAAATTGGAAACTACTTTTGAACTTTACTTTGTAAAAAAAAATTCCAATATTTCAGGTACAAAAAATGCATAAGTGTCACAATACCTATAAAATTTTCATTGAACCTGATGGGACAAGTGAAAAAAGAAAATGTTCCAAGTCTAGTCTTTAAATGGTATTATCATTTAACACATCACCACATGATCACTGTTGATCAAGATATCTTATGTAATTCAAAAAGTTAAAATGTGAAATTTTCTAGTTTCCATTTTTTTCCCCCCAGACCTTGCTAATTCATGTTAGGTTATTTAAATATGGCAACGTACATGAGGGTTTAACATTGCCATATTTAAATAACCAGATTCAGATTTTTATCTAATACAGTTTCTACAGTACAATTTGAATGGTAAGAAGTTTGATTTGATGAAAGCTCAAAAAACTACCTAATGACTTTCTCTGAAGAAAAACCATGTAGTTTATATGAAGAAAAAATTTACAAACTTGTAAAATATTAGGAGATAAAAGTACAAAATGACAGTGGTTTTATCATGGATTAAGAAACCATTTTCTTTCAAATAGCCATAAAAACAATCAATTAAATGCTATAAATTCATATCGAAATCAACAAAGGAATTGATAAAGAGAAAACAGCAACCAAAAAATTCAAATAAAAATTTGCTCAATGTAAAATATACACGTTTCACGAATATTCACTTCAATTCACCTCCAGGCATCAGCAACATATGGCTGGTATACATGTCACAACTCTTACAAAGTTATCAGATAGAGATAAATTGCCCTGTCTGTCCTCTCAGCACTATCCCATGTCACACATTTTCTCTTCTTTTGTTCAGTTCGCCATGCTGATACATGAGTATCGAGTACGATTGAAAGTAGAATTTAGTTTTACGCACGCCGTGTGCTATAGGTTACTTTCAACTATATGACATGCTATTAGTTCATACCTACACATTTAATTAAATGGCCACTAAAAAAAGAAAGCTTGATATTCCTGGTTTTCAAGACTTGAAAGAATATGGACGAATGAATATAGATTTGTACAATAAAAAGATCGTGCTGCATGTGTGCTATGTTGCAAAATTGTTGTACGTCGCACGTAAAATGTACAAAGACATTTTGAAACTAAACATCAGTCAACATTTCAAAATTCTGATCAGAAAAATGCAAAATTAGGCAAATCTTTCACAAATGGTGAATATACAAAGAACACATTTTTAAAAGTATTGAAATACTGTTCAGTGGCTCGCAAAATCTACAAACAACGTTATGCCGAATTCAAGAAACACTGGCTTCTATGTGAACTATTGAAAAAACAAATAACTGAAATGGCAGAAAATGTAACAACAAAACAGACTTCTGGATTACAAGAAACTGTTACATTTAGCATTGCTCTTGATGACAGTACCAATGTAAAAGATGTTGTGTGCCTTGCAGTGATTGTATGATATTGAGATAAAGATTGAGTTTATGAAGAATTGTACAGCTTGATTCCTCTGTCAGGGACAACTAAGGGACACAATATTCCTTCTTTGTTTATAAATTATTTTGAAAGTAAAAACACAAATATAAATATTTTGGCTACTGATGACACTTCTGCACTAGTTGATAAGGAAAGAGGATTTGTCAAAATTTTTGGAAATCATATTGGACATAAAGTATTTAACTTCCACTGCATAACATATCAGGGAAGTCGCCAAACTTTTGTCACAGCACTTAGTTTCTGTAATGAGCACTGTTGTTAAAACAGTTAATTTCACAGTGTCTCATTCTTCATCGGTTTCAGGCAATTTAAATTTCTTTTAGAAAAAATGGAATGTGAATATGTGGAACCCTTTATATAGCCATGACCGTTGGCTTAACCAAGGCTTAGTCTTGAATATGCTTGTGTCATGCTAGGAACACATTAAAATTTTACTTAAGGAACAACATTTCCTTGCATTGAATGATAAATAATGGTTATGCAAATCGATGTTTCTGAATGATATAACTAAACACCTCAAAGAACCACGGATTGCAAGGCAAGAGCCAAACAGTACTTGAAAGTTTTAAATATTGAAAAGGCTTAGCTACAAAATTCAATATATTTTCCAATAATATTAATACTAATACTTCCCAAATATTATACCGCTTGTAAATACATCGACCATACACAAAGATGAACTTGAAACCTATGTTGAACCATTTAAGGAAGAATTTTCCAAAAGATGCAAAGATTTTGAAGCTTGTATGCTTATGTTTTCCTTCCTAATCAAACAAGATTTAAAAGACCCCGTCACAATCCCATCTGATTTGTCAATTTATGAGTGGATGGAAGTTGATAAATTTGAACTTACATCTTCAGAATTATGGAAAGAAAAATTTACAGAATTATGAAAAAAATCTGGAAGATAACTCTAATGATAAATCAATGGCCAATTTAAATTTCTGGATGTCACTGAGGGAGATGTTTAATTATTTGAAGAAAATTGTATACATGCTTCACTTTCCACTTTTGGTTCTACATATCAATGTGAACAAATCTTTTCTCACATGAATAATATTTTGAACCTACAAATTTGTTTAATAACTGAATATTCACAGAATCAGGTGTCAAACTGAAAGCCATTGAGTAGAGCAGTGCAGGGTAAGGTTGGCATCAAAATTAATTTTTTTTTTTTAACTACATTGTAAGAATACATATATTGGTACTTTTCCGTTTTGCCGGCGCAAATCTCACCAAGCAGACTTTATTGAAGACAACATACAGTATCCACATAAAAAAATTTTTAACAAATGTTAGTTCTAAGAATTTTTTCTTTTGAAGGCATAAACCTTTTAATATCGTTTAAAATTTTGTAAAAAGACATTAATTTGAATTTACTCTGCTTTCATGGCTCAACATCCTAATTCACTGGTTCATATCACGTGACCCCAAGTGATCTCATGTCACATAAACTAGGCTACAAAAATCATTTCTCTCAATAATTATCTACATTAATTTCAAGTTAAATCTTAATTTGGAATACATGTTTAAATGCAACAATTATTTCAATTTGTACGAATAGCTTACTCAGAAATTATATAAAACCACAATGCTTTACTTCGCTAGTGCATTCTCATTAGAATTGATGATTTTAATCCTTGACTTTGCCTTCGGGTGAGCGGCGTGATTGCATCCTAATTGTTTTAATTACCACGAATGGCCTTAGGGTATAAAATTGAACTGTCTGGTAAAAATTCTACGTAATTGTATGGCAGTATTGAAAGAAACAATCAGTCTGATAAGAAATGGCAGCTACTTGGTTTGTAAATGAGGCATAAAAGGTTACCAGCGAGGATATTCCGTTTGGCACGAGTTGTACCATTATTGACAACTTTATAGCCTGCGCCGGCAAAACGGAAAAGTACCCTTATATTTTACATTGGTTATTTTTTAATAAATATATTTTAAAGATACATAAAACATAATATAAGTACAATTTAAATTTATTTATGTTGAGGGAATAGTTATATTTTATGTTGTTTATTTGGGTGAAATACAGAATCGCCCACTTATTTGGCGTGTTATGTTTGGCGCTTTTTACAAGAGTAAGAGGAATTGGATTTTTGTCAATTTCCGTTAACTTTTTAAGTGAAAATACATCGATATGTACATGGACAAAGTCAAGAGAGTGTGCAATTCCCTGATGTGTTTTTAAGTGAAAATAGGTTGATGTATACATGGATACCGAGTTTGTGCAATTCTTAAAAAAAAGTTCCAAGCAGTGTCTCATTCTGCACTTCCCCGTTTATTTTTATGCTAATAAATATCTTTAAATGATACAAATTAATACACAATAAAACTCTAAATCTGTATTCTTGACCTCTATTCCCAAAAGGGCTGTTCCCATTGCGGTTTATTTGAGTTAACACAGTTTTATGTGTCGAATAGCTCTGCTATGCCTGCAGTTCAGATTTTTCAACTTGCTGCCCTATGTGGAGAAACTGGTTTTAACTTTGCATGCACTGCCACAGGAATCAAATTGTTTCAAATATTTCCTATTGTATGGCATCCTGAATCATACTGATAATTTGGTTTGGCATATCACAGCTACAAGGTTGCCAACCCCTGCTATATTTCATTTCTACAAAAGATCTACCCTAATTCTTTTTTTAATTATTAAAAGAATTATGAAAACAACTTTTTGGTCCCCCCCCCCAAAAAAAGTAAAATTTTCATACGACTGAAGGGAAGGTACTACAGCTTGCATGCATTACAGGATGCTTCTAATTGCCTGTTGAAAACAGTATGATGGAAATAAAAGCATCAATTGAAGCCAACATGCATATTGTTGCATTTCAAACTTTTCATATCATCCAAAGCATACAAAACCCCCTCAATTTTTTAAATTGAAGTACGTACGTAAAGTAATTGCAAACACAGTGGCTTAAAACAGTAAACATTGACAAGAGATGGTCTTCATCCTCTGGCATTTACACACCATTCATAGTGTCTCCCACTACTAAATCACCAACTACTTAGTTTAACATATTACTGCCACCAACTTTTAGTCCAGTGAGTTTACTGTTTTCTCAATTTTAGAACTTGAAAGCATACTATGTGTTTATTATCTCAATTCACAAGTACTGCATTTCATATTTTTTCTTTTAATGTTATTTTTTATAATTATATAAGTTTCTAGTGGAGGCATAGGAAAGTTCAAAAGTTTTTCACATGGTAAATGCTTAGTCAGAAGTAAGTAGTAAAATAGGGCAATCTGTAATAGAATTTGACTTTTCTTTTAACTATGAAAATTAAAACTAACATTAAAACAAAAACTGTAGATTTTACATAAAGCATCTTTTATTTATTTACAAGCATAAGTACTACTGTTACATATAATAACAAATTTCTTAGTAATTCTCTATTATTTTCTACAAAACATTTACTTATCACTGTGCATTGTAACAAAAATTTAAAAACTATTTTTCATTACAAATATAACCAATTTTTCAATGGAACACTATAAAAGCAATGTAACATTTATGTTGCCTTGTAAAGTCCCATTTCAGTTGTTATAAAGCATATATGTCCCTTTTATGTCAAACATTTCTGTCAAGTTACATCCATTGTCTTGTTAAGTCCTACTTATACTGATACAAAGCATATGTGTTACTTTTATGGAAGAAACTTCCCTGACAAGCAATATTCATTGTCTTGTAAAGCCTTATTTCTACAGCTGCAAAACATTTGTGCTCCTTTTGTGGGAACATTCATATCTGCATTTCCATGAACACATACTTTAGGAAACTTTTTTTTTTTTTTTTTTTTTTTTTTTTTTTTTTTTTACTGTTAGCAGATACCATAGTGCTGATTGGTAACATATTCTTAAAAGTTTTATATTTTTTGCACCTTTTTTTAATGAATATTTATTGTTTAAATACCAGGAAGAGACATACTAATTTACTTTTAGTTTAGTAGTATATAAAACATATTATGAAGATTCATAACAGACTGGAAAATTACACCCAAGCCTTTATTTTATGCTAACACAATTTACAGAGTCTTCTTATTTCTAACAGTTTCAAACATTTCTGAATAATGCACAATTCATTTGAACACTGCTAATTAAAAAAAAAAAAAAAAAAATGTAGATGATAACTTCAGCAGTTGCAAAGTGAATAGCACCACAAAAATACACAGCAATCATAGCAATGGGACTCAGAACTGTTTCACAAGTACACCTTTAATTCAGAAACGAAAGAAAAGTAAAATAGAAAGTTTTAATACAAATTACTTTTCTTATTTCACTTTTCTTTTTAAGATGCACCATGCATTATACACATTTTTAATGTAAGCTGAATAGTTTAATCAGCTGCCATTTCTAGATTTTGCAAGAATTCATTTTTTCTCCTATTTGAGTAGACCCAAAAAAGTATTTGAGTATTAACTAGAAAATTAATTAGAAATACCTGAATTATTCAATTAAAGCAAATCACACTAAGACAATGTACTTTAAAGGAAAGCATCTGTTTTTGCAAAAATTTCAAAAGAAATTTGGCTTATATTTTATCACATTTTTTAGTTTTATTATTTATTTTATTTTACATTTCTCTAGCACTGAAGAGTGCTTTTTATTCCATAACCCATAAAAAAAAGGAAAAGGTTAAGAATATTTGATTAAGCAAATTACACAATCAATTATAAGCCCCAAAGAAAGGATATCTTCTTCCATGACTTTCCAAGGTCCCTTTATACTTACACTGAAAGAACACTTAAAACTGAAAGCAAACAATTTGTTCTAAGTCAAGAATGAAACTAGGAACAGAACAGAACTCGGTGACAAAATAACTAACATTTCCACCATTCTTCCTTTAGCCTCTGCTCAACTAAATTAAAATAAATGAATCATCAGAAACAAGATTACCAGTGAAAGCTGCAAATCAGATTACAAAATGAGAAAGTTGACTTGTGTGTGTGTATATATACATATATATAATACATAAACCACCAGATGTTTTGTCCCTTAAATAAAGGTGCCCCTTCGTCATAAGACACATATTAAAAAATGTAGTACTTTTTTGCTACAGCAGCCCCTAACTATATTGGGGATTTTAAATTTGCACCATGATCTCAGTTACAATTTCACCAAGCTCACAAAGCACAAATGTAAAAATAAACAACACAATATATAACAACAGCAAAAATACTCACATGTTGTTTCCTAAGGATCCTAAATATATATATTAAATATATATATAAGAATTTATACCCTTATCCTTACTATTATTACTTTATTGCATGTAAATGTTTGAGCCAACTGCAACATGTTCACACATATTAAGATTTTTGTTACACCATTTCATGGCCATCAACTCCTGTGCCCAAACGTACATAAACCATACCAGTGATGAATGAAATTGGTTTCTGCAACTGCATAAACCAATTTCCTACATGGAGGCCATTCTTTTCCAATTTTTAACATGGCACCTCCAAATGGTTTCGTCATTAAAATAATGTTTCATATTATGGCTACTTTCATATAATCGTTTGTCGAGTAAAATACCGGTAAAAGTATAGTTTAGGGTACCCCTTGGCGAAACTTGGCGATTTTTGGCAGTACATGGATACTGATTTTGTGCAATTCTTTTGACTCATTATTTTGGCTTGCGAAGCGGCGATTTTCAAAGCCAAAATAACAAGACAAACAACTGCACAAACTTGGTATCCATGTACACATCGACTTATTTTCACTTAAAAAAAAAAACCTGAATTGCACAAAAATGGCATTGCACACTCCTTTGACTTTTTCCATGTACACGTCGACCTATTTTTCACTTTAAAAAAAAAAACCCTCAAATTGCACAAAAATGGCATTGCGCACTCTTTTAACTTTATCCATGTACACGTCTACCTATTTTCACTTATAAAAAATCCCAGAATTGCACAAACTTGCATTGCGCACTCCCTTTACTTTGTATGTACACATCAATATATTTTCCCTTAAAAAGTCAAAGGAGCACCAAATTCTACAATATAGGCAAACAAAAAATACATTTTAAACCAAACAATAAAATAACATAAAAAAGGAAAAACATGTTATACATTTAAGCACTACCAAAAGCAAATATTCACTTACCATGATTTTCGAGTTCGCTTCGTACACCCACAGCCACGTAAAAATCAAAATATCAATCATACTCAAATGACTTTTTTCAAACCAGGTACTCTTTCTGATCGAACGCTTCACATAGTGACCATCTGAACCTTTCTTCCTACAAACCCATTCAAATCCATTTTTTTACATTCGACTAGACGCATATCCTTCCTACATACAGGACACTTATAATGGCTACTAAGTAAACCTTCATTTACACACCAGTCAATTGAAGCTCTTTTCCCCTTTCACTCCAAATCATACAGAAACTTCAAATTAATCTTACTACATTCGGCCATTCTAAATTCTAAAGAATCAAACCAACACACACCATAAAAGTGCTTACAAAACCTCCCATGATTCAAAATTTCACAGAATCATGCACCCGGTTACGTCACAACAGGGTTTCCATAACATTCAACTACTCAGGCTACCATAAGTGAAGCAACAACTTGGAGATAAATCAAACAACAACTTAGCCATAATACAAGGGGTACCTTAAAGTCTACTCTACCCCAAATCTCTCTTGCTTGAAAAAGATAATACAGCATTTACCTCATTACTTAGTAAATTAAAGATAGTTAACGTCATATTCACAATCTCCCTCCAAAAAACAGCAACGAATAACATAAGAACATGTGGCGATAGCAACGATGCAACTCGGTCGTAATATACAATACTGTGGCAATGTTATAAGAATACACAGCGGATGTTAATATATGATAACATGGCGAGGCATAAGAACACGTAACCAGATTTCAGCAAGATATCTTAGGGGCTGCAATAACAAAGAACCAAAAATAAAATTGGCTGATCTTTGGAATATGGTAACTGGTAGTTTGGCGACATTTTGGAGGTGATAAAGGTTACTACCTAGGACTTTGGTAATAATGTGAGAAGTAGTTAGTTCCGATTACGCATTATTTTGTGTGAGGAAAATGAGAGATCATGAGATATGTCATGTGACATTAATGGACGAATTACAGTTCTTTAATCGGAAAAGGAGGGGAACTTTTTTTTTTTTTTGGAAATTGAATTCGGAAATTTTGGAAAACTGTAGTACTATATTATTTTGTATTAAGCTTCATTGTGTGTTGTGTCAAATAGTGGAAGTGTGCGTGCCACATAATGAAGATTCTGAAGATTAGGTAAGTTAGTATTTTTAATCATTTGAGGATATTATTTTTATACATTGTTCTAAATGTAAGGAGTAAATAAATTAATATGATATTATTGGAAAATTGTTATTAGCAATGATTTAGTTTAAAGTAATTAGGATGGTAATCTAATTTTTATTAATTTAATGTATGTGCTTATTTATATTTTAAGTAGTGTTTTTTAATTTAATTATATTTTAATTTAATGATCGTGATTTTGTGAGTTATATGTTTGTAGTATTTTGGAATACGTTTGAGTAGAATACGTTGAGCATTTTCATGAAATTTTTCTAATTTATGAGAAAAAAGCAGTGTACATGGATATAGTGAAGAGAGTGCGCAATGCCATTTTTGTGCAATTCTGGGATTTTTTTTAAGTAAAAATAAGTCGACGTGTACATGGTTTAGTGATATTTTAATTAAATGATACTTATTTTGTGAATTTTATGTTTGTAGGAATTTGGTATACTTTTCAGTTGAAGTAAACCTGCATCTAAGTAATTTAAATATTTGACACTAAGTATTTGTAACCATTTGTAATGTTTGCGGTATGAATTCGTTGTTGACGTTTATAATATAATAGATAATTTAGAGGTAAAAGTTTTTGGATATTTTATTTATTTTATACGTGGAAATGTTCATCTTTGGAAAGGGTATATTTGCGATCAGGTAATTTCATATATGTTCTTTTTACCGGATTTAAAAGATTCACAAAATTTTCATGCATTTTCGTGAAATTTTTATAATTTATGAGAAAAAAGCAGTGTACATGGAATATAGTGAAGAGTGTGTGCAATGCCATTTTTGTGCAATTCTGGGATTTTTTTTAAGTAAAAATAAGTCGACGTGTACATGGTTTAGTGATATTTTAATTAAATGATCGTTATTTTGCGAATTTTATGTTTGTAGGAATTTGGTATATGTTTCAGTTGAAGTAAACGTGTATGGAAATAATTTAAATATTTGACACTAAGTATTTGTAACCATTTGTAATGTTTGCGGTATGGTGGTGGTGTATTTAATTATGGCAAAGCACACTACGGCTATCTGCCTAAGAGGAGGGATGCCTTTCGTGGAGGACTTTCTAAGGGAAACTGGCTCGTATACACGTTACACATGGGGATAACCACGAAAACACCCATGCAGCCAGCCCGTTCGCGGAATTCGAACCTCGGACCGAACTACCAGTGTTCAGCGACTTTAGAGCTCGGCCACTGGTGGGCGTTTGCGGTATGAATTCGTTGGTGATGTTTATAATATAATAGATAATTTAGAGGTAAAATTTTTTTGATATTTTATTTATTTTATACGTTGAAATGTTCATATTTGGAAAGGGTAAATACTTTTTCGCGATGAGGTAATTTCATATATGTTCTTTTTACCGGGTTTAAAGATTCAGAAAATTGTCATGCATTTTCGTGAAATTTTTCTAATTTATGAGAAAAAAGCAGTGTACATGGATATAGTGAAGAGTGTGTGCAATGCCATTTTTGTGCAATTCTGGGATTTTTATTAAGTAAAAATAAGTCGACATGTACATGGTTTATGTGTATGTGTTATTGTGAGAAACGTGCAAGGAGTTTCTGATTGTGCACTTTTCCCCAATTTTGCAGTTAATATTTGTCATGATTAAGCAGTTTTGTTACATAAAATTTCTAGCATAAGTGTAATTCGGCTAGTAGATTGTTGGAAAAAGTGTTCAGTAAATAAAAAGAAAAGAAACATGTCTTTACTTCGTGAAGACAAAATGGTGGCGAAAAAAAAATAGAGGGTTGCTGTAGCAGAGTTGGTCGCCAAATTTTCGCCAAAAAATCGCCAAGTTACCATAATCCAAAGATCAACCATAAAATTTAATTCGAAATTCAGATTGCATTAAGCTTTAAAGAATGATGTATGTAACACAGTCACGGGTATTTTTTCAAATCTGGTAACACAGTCACGGGTTTTAATTAGAAGAGTTTGCAAATATGTATGAAATGAACAACATAATTTTGTACTTAAAGAAATGTATTGAACATGTGTTCCATGAGTTTACTTGAAAATCTACATTGCAAGCATTTTTTTTCATGTGGATATTAGTCTCTGATGATGTTTTCACTGTCGCTAATAGATGCGAATTTTTTTAACTAGTCATCTGTATATATTTTATGCCCCACTTTTCTTCTGGCTCTTCTTCGGCTTCCTCACTGCTTTCCAAACTAGTTTTGTTAAAACTCGCATCATCAGTTAAAGTTGAAATAAAAGATTTTACATTGTTTTCCCGGCTGAAGTGCAGAATCGCCTACTCATATGGCACGTATCGATGTGTACATGGACAAGTCAAGGGAGTGCGCAATGCCAAGTTTGTGCAATTCTCCGATTTTTTTTTTAAAGTAAAAATAGGTTGATGTGTACATGGATATCGAGTTTGTTCAATTCTTTGATTTGTTATTTTCAAGTTGATGCAGAATTGCCCACTTATATGGCATTTTATCCATTGTGTACATGGACAAAGTCAAGGGAAAGTGCAATGCCAAGTTCGTACAATTCTCTAATTTTTTTTAAGTGAAAATAGGTCGATGCGTACATGGATAATGAGTTTGTGCAATTCTTTGACTCGTTATTGTCAAGTTGGCGATTTTGAGAAATGCGTGAAGCAGTGGGTGATTCTGCATTTTTCCCATTTTGCCTTCAGTCCACAAGTTGCCATCAATTTCTAAATGTTCTTGCATTTCAGCACTGCAATTAATTTTGAAAAGTTTAAAAAACTGATTTTCATTAGTAGTATTTTCACTCAGAGGCACCTGAAAGTGGAATTTCAAAGTCTGCTTTCTCAATCCAGTACTGGATACAACTTTGTGATACGGAATTAAAAGCCTTTGTTATCCAGTGGATGGCATTCAATACATTGACACATTTCACCAGCTGATCACTGTTTCCACATGCAGTCAAACAATGAATATGCCATCAAAATATTTTTCTGTACTGAAGCTTCTAATTATACCTTGGTTCAAAGGCTGTAGGTGAGAAAAACACTAATTTCATTGATTTCAGTTTTAAATTTAGTGGGTGAGCTGTCGAATTGTCACGAAATAGCAGAATTTTTAATCAAGAGCTATCAACTATTATGACATTATGCTCCATTTTATCCATGACTTTTTATTGTGATGCCAATGAAGCAATAAAACTTCTGGGTAGATGTGTTTGAAGCATCTTGTTTCCCCCTCCCCCCATTTTCAATGAGATGCATTCCGGTGACGTCGGAGGTCACGTGATGTTAAGAACTGCTGATGTAAGCAAACAAGCTTGTGCTTTGGTAGATGTGTTGAAAATTCGGAAACTTTGTTTATTTTAAATTAGTAATGAAATTTGCATTTCATCTTTAATTATTATGTTATCCATTAATTAACTGTTCATTCATTTGGTTAGTATAATTTTGGTAACTCTTATATGTTATTGTTAATCTTCATGGTATTCTTTTGTTTGCTGCTTTACCATGTTTTAATTGTTAATATTTATTTATGAATTCTTTCCTAGATCTGATAATTAATTCATTTATAAAAAATTTAAAAATGAATACATAAAATCGTGTTTACATAGATTGCTCTTCTACACTGAAAAGAAACTATAAATATTTTTAAGTCGTAATTTTATCAGTTTAACAAGCACAACAGTAAATGTAAATAGTTTGTTTCTGAAAATTATAATAGTCAAACTTCTGGAGCACTGTAAATGCAGTTGGTCCTTAATCATGTAAGAATAACGATGCCAATGTTCTGCACAGTTCAAAATTAATATGTAATTTTATACAACTTAAAATTTAATTTTTTGCAATTGACTATTATCCTATTGATAGTATAAACTGCAAATTAACACATTTTGTATACTATAATATAAATGTCAAAAAGAAAAGTATAAAGATTTGTGCAAAAGAGTTCACTGCAGTAGTAGCTGTGAAACTAATAATTTTTTATGATACATTTTTCTTCATTTTTAATAATAAATAAAAAAGTAGTATCTGTATACATTTTAGATATTCAAAAAATAAATTTGAAGTTATTTTTAATATTGCTAGTTTCATAATTTATGTGCAGAATTTATTTTAAAATCATATAGCTCAAAAAGATTTTCAACGGCATTTATTGAAAAGATCTACCATAGGAAATAGACTAGCGTAATTCTAATGCATATACGTATGGCACATGTTGTCTCAAATTATGGACTGACACAACCACTGGTTTTCAAGGACTAAATGTACATGCTAATTTAATACTTAAACTAAAAAACTCAGCAATCGCCCATGAAAATTTAGAATTAAGTACAAGTTCTTACAAAAGCATCTTTTGGAAAACGTTATTCAAAGTCTTGGGAATAGTTTTCAATTAACTGATATACACTTAATATTCTTAATAAATAAAAACATTACTGGTAAGCATCACGCATAAGAAAAATTTATAAATCTTACCTCTTTTCTTATCTCTCTAAATTTGCACAGATGTTTCATAATTAATTGATTTCTTCATTTCGGCCGTAACACAGCTTGTTATAAGTACTGTGATATCCGGCATAATTTTGAAATAAATATTGTTCACGTTTTTCCTTGAATAACAAAACAAAAGACCCTTCTTGTTGACATCAAGGAAAGAGAAATCGTTTCCAAGCGTATTTTTTAATTTCTCGCAATAATCATAAATTTCTAAATCGAAAATTCAATTAATTTCAGCGGAATATATGCTATTGACTCCATTGTAAACATAGCACATGCTCATGTTGTTACTAGAGCACATGACCACATTTTCCCTCTTCTCTTGCGGAATGTAACTCATTATAAATGGTGGCTCAAACTCTCATTCCATGTTACAACAAAACAGCACAGCGAGACGTTCTTTGGAGCTTTTGGTAAAATCCTAGTATACGGTGCAGCCTTGGCATGAAATTATCACCAACACCAAAAATGATCCAAAGAACGTCTATATACTATGTGTGTATATACATAATATATACTATATATAACTATATATATTCTTTGAATGACCCGTTTACTACTCATCATACATGTCCCGTTTTTACTGCTCATCATAAAGTAGCCAAATCCCGTGTGCACCGGATACTAGGATTAAACCGAGCTTTTACCAATACAGCAACTTTTTCCTTTAAAGCACAGAATTTTATTAGGCGAAATTCAATATACTAATCCAGTTTCATTTCCACTGTAGATGTTTAGCCTCGTAACTTTTACAAATTTTATAATAAGAATTATGAATTTTTACTCTGTCCATATTATTAGATCCTTATACCTTGGCAGATGATCCAGTGATTACATCATCTTTCCTTTCTCATTGGTCACTGTGTTGGATTACTCAAAACTTGCTAACACAGTCCCCTCCCCAACTGAGAGCTATAGTAAGGATAACCACATTTTGAATCCTATGAATGTGAAATAGCTCTTTGATTGACCCACAACATGCTTTTGCCCAATGTATTGTTCCCCTTTTTCCTACTGAAAAGCAGGAATTTTTAATATGAAAGAAGTAATAGATGCTACAGGGAAAAAAATTGATGGCAAAGCAGATTATTTATATTAATTAGTATTTATTATGAACTGGAAAAACTGGCATTACTAATTTCTAAGAAACAGTATAGCTTTGGCAAGATCTTCTTTGATAAAGGACCATAGATCCGATTTGATAAACTTTGGAGGTGAGAATAGTCTTTCCACACTAACTTGAGTAGAAGGAAGAGCTGTTCTCTTAGGGCTACTTCTTTCAACTTTTCAGGATAGATTTGTACAAGTTCTAAAAGAGGTGTCTTGTAAGAGTGGTCATATTTCTCTAGTTCTTCAAGGGCTGTGTAGAAATCTTGTTTGTATTTTTTCATTTTTATATCTAAAGTTGTGTAGTTCTTTATTTTCATTCACTTTGCCTTAGCCTTTTCAATAGTATCGAAATATTTCTAAAACAATCATTAATGGAAGAGGATGATACTCGGTTGCAATGTCTGCAGTTTAACGGTTTTGATTTGAATACTCCACTTGTTCTGAGAATAATTTCATTCTTAAATTTCATAGATGGCTTTCTTTGCCTTTTTAATATGTTTGTCATCCAACAAAATTTAGTTTTTGGATCTTACATATATTAAACCCAGCAAGGTCTCATTGTCTCATCTCATCTTTCAAGTGTAACTTCTCTTTCCAAGTGATAACTTCACATCTTCCAAGTGTGAAAAATCACATACTCTGTTCACAACAGTACATGTTACGTTCACAATTAGCAAAAATCTTGCTTAGGTTGATGTAAGATATGTATATGTACTATTTATATGGCAATAACTAGCCACACCGACTGTGGACAAAATGCTCAATATGTTCACAATTAGCAAAAATCTTGCTTAGGTTGAGGCACGACTTTGACCATATATATGGCAATAACTAGTCATACTGGCTGGTAGATAAAATGCTCAATGTTCTACAACACTTGGTAAATTGTTCATAATAACTCAGCTATTGTGAGTAAACATAAATAACGAGTTTAAAAATGTGACCTGCAGATCTGCAGACACATACACATAAAAATGAACTACTAGAAGTTAATTTAATGATTTAACTAAGAATATAATATTTAATAATAAAAAAGATAGAAAATTTTATTTAATAATAAAATTATGAAGTTAATAATTATAAACTAAATCACATTTTGCTTGCTTTTCCAAGAAAACGACAAAATCAGAATTCAAGATGTACGCATATACATTTTCGAAAACAAAAGAGTAAATCACTTAGCGGAAAATAAAAAAATATTTACCACCATATAAAACCAGGTCTAATTTAAATCAGACACCAGAACTTTTATGCATAATTCCTCGAATTTATTCAAACTGTTCCGTGCAATTACATGTCCAAACGGAATTATAAAACACATTTCACACGTATAATTAATGTTTATTGAAAACTCTATTACCTAGATGTGCTACAGTCTTGAAACATACATATGACACCAGCTCATGAATTAATGTTATGCATCAGGTACAAAAACTGTTTCAACTTACTTGTAGTTTTGATTCCAGTAAAACTTGGCTGTGAGGATTGTTTGCTACTCTCAGCAATCGACGTCGTCCTTGGTCTACCGCTCATTTTAATTTAATATAATTCTAAATCGCCATTAATTATATCACTACATAATCTTAAGTACAAAACAGAAACATATTTACACAAAAATATCCTTGAAACACAGATATCACTAAGCCTATTTCGAATGCACTAAAATATCCATAAAAATATAATTATAATACGATGTTAAATATTATTTCACAAATTGTATCGATATTAAATAAAAAATACTATTAAAAAATTGATGATTTACACAAGCAGCAGAAATAGCAATAAAACAAAAAATCGCACATATTATGACATATCACGGTTTGTCACTTAACGCTCACTTTAAAATAAATACGTTGCCAACTTTGCATACGAAATAATCAATCTTCATCTATCAAGTCGGCCATTACGTTAGTAGTAACGGCTTTGCTCTTAAAAGAAAATTGAAAAATTGAGAACATGGCCTGATTATTAACTACTTTTCAATTCCTTGAGATAAGTCTATAGTAGTAAGTGAAACATAGTCGTCTGAAAACGCAACAGGCAATTTCAGAAATAGTCAATTTTTGAATAAATGTCGAGACACGGAACGAGACAGGGTTAAGGCTATTAGAGGAGCCTTAGACAGGGTGGGAGGTACTGGTGGATAATACTACCGTAGCAGAAGCAAGAACACTATCAAAAGAAATGCAACACCAGTTTGAGAAAATACATCTTATCCTCAGGACATATAGTCCTCAAATCCAATCAATGTGAAATAAAAATAAAGAGTAAAATGTCTCTCGTTTAAGTTAAACGGCGTTGACTCCTACCTCTACTTTCCTCTTCGAATTCATTTTCAGTTTCATATTCTTATTTACACGGCATATTACTGCTTTTGCTCCAATCGGTGTGTCTGTTCTTGAATTTTCCTAGCCAAATATAGATAGTTGTCTAAAATTTTAGGCCAGTTAATGCTGACTCGGAAGAATTTTTCCTCATAGAAAATTTAAAAAACTATTCTTTTAAAAAGAAAATTTCTGAAAGGTAGTAGGTCACTTCAATTTATGTTCGTTATTATCTTCATAAATATAGTTATGTGTATATTTTTAGTTTTAAATTAACACAGTTTTTCAAAACTTTATCACTTTATTACAAATTTTAAGGAACTGAAGATATTTCTCTTAAATACATTAACAGATTTATGAAGAAGGAAACTTCTTTCTTTGAAAATTTAGGAGAATCCCGCATCTTAAGATTCGAGATATGTTTACATTTTAAAAATGAATTACCGATTCCTGAGATTGGAGATTACGAAGGTCACGATTCCATACTAAGAGCATATAGTGAATTAAAGTTTCAGAAGGCAGTGCTTCCTTTTACTCTGCATCTGGTGAAGACCATAAGTGAAGCAAAATGATTAGCGTGGGCAGAATAAGACGAAAGTATTTAGTCAAGTTGCCACCATCCATCGATGAAGAAGGTAAGTTTCTGGTGTAAGGTCCAGATCAATGAATTGAAGCTGTTTTCCACTCCTGTGGAAAGTGTGTGTGTTGAAAGTGTTGGTCAGCTTGACTTTTAACTTGAGTAATAGCATCATCATCATCTTGTTGATTTGTTCAATACCAGGGTTCTTGTAGTTCTTTAAATTCTCCACATTGCCAATAACTTCCGGTGGTCAGACTGGAACCATGTTGTAAATGAGTGGGTTTGTTGTATAATTGTTATGAAAGTCATAGATAATCTGTTCTTTTGTTATGTCATGTCTGTTGTTTAAGCAAAACTGAGATTACAGATGCGAAGCTAAGAGTTCTACTTTCTCAGTTTCGGTATAATGGATCCTGTCAGGCTGCTTGAAGGGGCGGAATATTATTTCTTATATCTAGAACATGCTGTCCTGATGGAATTCAATGCAGCTTCTTTTACTTGTAATAAAACTGAAATAGCATAAATTAAGTGAAAATTCTAAGACATTAAATAAAATGATATTTTTAAGACTGGAAAGCTGACTTATAATTTTTTTATGAGTACTTAACTTGGACTACACACACACACACAGATCATATTTTATTCTCGACTGTCAAGATGTAGAAACATCTTTTTACTCGACTTCTGATAAGGATCGGGTGGGGGGGGAAGAGTAGGGTGAAAGGAGTGTGGGAGGAGGTTGAAAGAGAGTGAGGTCCGCATTAGCGGCGGATAAAAAAGGGGGGATGTCGAGTTCAGTGTCGTTATAAGATGTAGCCGCGGGTGGTAAAACCGCAGAGTTAGTTTAGCGTGAATGAGTCATTTAAGGTTGAGATTCTTATGTTGGAAGGATGTCACATGGGTAACGATGTTTTTCTCTGGGATGAGGGGAGTGTCTGAGAGTGCTAATAAGGCTATTACTGTGGTTTTGTGCTGAATAAAAGAAGTTGACCGCTAATCGTTTAATATACTCTTGAAGAAGTTCGATTTGAAGGTCTCTGTGAATATAGATGTTGGGAATATCCAAGGAGCATTGATAATTTCTCGTAGAATTTCATTTTGTAGAATTTGCAATTGTTTAATATTGGTTTTAGCTGCATATCCCCAGATCGATGCTGCATAAAGGAGAGCCGAGAGCAGTATGGAGCGATATAGAATTAATTTGTTTGTAGTAGATAAGTTGCTTTTTCTACCAAGAAGAGGTCGCATAGTAGCTGTGGTGATTTTAAATAGTCAAATTAATTTTGAGTGGTCCATTGTTGATGATCGTAGCTAAAGAATGAATCTCAAACGATTGCTTACAAGATTCAATTTTTCTTATTAAGTATCTATATAAATTATGCACATAATATTTTAATTAATGCAGAAATCAGTATTTAATTAATGATGACGAAATTTTGCAGTGACAGTTACCCAATCCCCTCTCGCCACATTAACCGGCAACGTGCGAAACGCGTTTGTTGCCGTAGTTGCTATTTAACTCGTTTCGTGGACTTTTAACTGTTTTTCACCAGGTGCTGATACTTCCTTAAAATTTTTAAAAGTAGGTGATAAATTCGTCATTATATTTTTAAGAATAAGCTAGGTAAATTGCTTATTTTTTGTGTAAAATTACAGAATTTTCTCGACTCTGCTATATTGTTAAAATTTTTCGAATGTATGTATTGCTCCATTACGGTGCTTTCTTTCTTTAAATAATTTTTTTCGGAATGTACACTTCTTTAAAAAAATATGAATTTTTGGACTACCAATGTAATTTTACAACCGTATTATATATTGTATTAAAATTCACTTTTTTTTTTTTTAAAGATAACTGTTTCGTATGTTGTCTTCAGAAAAATGATAGTCCTTTATTTTCTCACGGCAGATTGGGAAGTACCGTTGTTCGTTAATAAATTTTTGCATTTTTCTTTTTCTTCAAGATTTGATGTCAAAGTTATAAATCTAGGTTGAAGTAAAGGTCAGAAATTTATAGTATGTACGTCATTTGAAATTTCTGAGTTTGGCAGCTTAATGGACAGTGAATATCAATTAATTTAACACATGAGCTTGTAGTGGAACCAAATTTCCAGTATCCGATTTGTTATAATTTTTTATGTTCTTAGAGGTTATTCCTTTTGGTATATGTATATTGTTATCTTAATTTATAATGAAACGTGGTAAGAAAACAATATGTGCTTGTTAAAATGGTTGTCTACCAGAGCTTTTAAAAAGTATATCATTGAAATAAAGTTGTGCCAAATTGATCTTACAATTAACATGCATTTAATTTGTTTTTCTTGACATAAAATTATAAATATTGCACTGACCGTCAATGCTTTAAAGTTGAAAGATTTGAAATAATGTATTTGTAATGAATCCTGTGTTTATAATTATTGGCATAAAAAGGTACTGAAATAACTCATCCTGATTATAGGCCAGTATATGTATTATTAATTTTATTCTGCGAAAGGTTATTTTTGAAAAACAAATATTTATCATTTTCTAATTAAAAAATATGATTTATAAAGAAAGTTATAAATATTGAGAAAATATTTATGATTGTTGGAAGCCAAATAATTTAATAGTTCGTAACTGTGATCAGGCTTTGTAGGTTTCATATATTGGCCTTTTTAGGATACTTTTGTTTTACATATGTATGCTCTTGCCTTACCTTAAACGTATGATAAATATGTATGCCCTTGCCTTACCTTAAACCTAAAACATATGATAAAGATCATATGATAACAGTACACATTTGTCAAAATAGGTATCTTGTAGTGTATTTTAAAAACATATTATGAAATTGAAAATGTGAAATGTTTATATTAATTAAAAATATTTCAGGAATGTATTTCATTCATATTCTATTTATGGCAAGTGTTTACAGCACTGTAAATATTGCATTGTTCTTCACTGTGCAGTGCTCGAACTCTGTACTATATATATATATACACTTATTTAATGTTTTTTGTAATATAATTTATTTTACTTTGAATAGGTAAATATCAAAATGTTGAGTTTTTGGATATTACTTGCACTAGCAAATATGTATCAAAATGGTAAGTCGGTCACTCTTAAATAATTACCTTGATAATATTAACTGTGTGTGTTTAGTATCATTGATAATATTTGTACTATAACTCTCAGAGATATAAATTACATTTATAAATTTCATTTGTATATTTCATTTTAAGGTTAAAAATAGATTTTTGCAGTTCATTGGTTGATTGCCTTTAAAATGTATTGTGTTGCTAGAAATGAAATTATTGAAGTGATCTAAACAAATAAATAAGAGACTTGGCTATAAGAAATTGGTACTTTTCCGTTTCACCGGCGCAAATCTCGCCAAGCAGACTTTATTGGCGACAACATACAGTATACACATAAAAAATTTTAGTTCTAAGAATTTTTTTTTTTTTTTAAAGGCATAAACATTTTAATATTGCTTAAAACTTTATTAAAAGCCAATAAATAAAGACAATAAATTTTTAAAAAGACATTAATTTAAGAATTTACTATGCTTTCATGGTTCAACATCCTGATTCGCCGGTTCATATCACGTGACTCCAAGCGATCTCATCTCACGTAAACAACTCTACAAAAATCTAATGCTCTCAGTAATTATCTACATTAATTTCAAGTTAAATATTAATTTGAAACACAAGTTTAAATGCAAGAAATATTTCAATGCGTACGAATAGCTTATTCAGAAATTATGTAAAACTGCAGTGCTTTACTTCACTAATGCATTCTCATTAGAATTGATGAATTTAACTCTTGACTTTCCTTTTCTATATTTTCGGCTTCGGGTAAGAGCTGTGATAGCATCCTAATTGACCTAATTACCGAAAATGGCCTTAGACATAAAACTGAACTATCTGATAAAACTTCTGTGTAATTATATGCCAGTATTGAAAGAAACAATCAATCTGATAAGAAAAAGCTGCGACTTGTTTTGAAAATGAGGCGTAAAAGGTTACCAGCGAGAATATTCCGTTTGGCATCGGTTGTACCATTATTGGCGACTTTATCGCTTGCGCCGGCAAAACGGAAAAGTACCAAGAAATTTTCTGTTATTAATGGGAGAGGAATCAAATTATAGTTGGAGCCACATTAAAATTTAAGATGAATCTGCATTTATGAAAATATAAGAAAAACTAAGTTTGCTTATAAGAGAGAATGGAACTACACTTCTACACACCCTCGGTTGTCGAAAAATTTCTTGCCAAACATTTTTGGTGAGAAACTCTGTGGTGCCATATTACTATCTAAATTTTTTGACTACATTTCAAACTTTAAGCCTAAAATGTCTACAAAATACGCGGTTTGTTTTACTACACAATTTATGCCAAAAATCCAAAACAAAAAATTTAGTTAACAAAAACGTAAAGTTTCTAATCAAAAATATTTGACAATAATCCATGTACACAGCAATCTATTTCAACTTAAAAAAATCAGAGAATTGCACAATCTATGCAGCGTAGGAATCTAGGAATTACGCACACCTCGCTAAAATAAACTAACGTAACAATAAATTTCGAACAATACAATGTACACGACGTTCTGTTTTAACTTAAAAAACATCAGCAAATTGCACAATCCAGGCATTGTGCACAGCCTCGGCATTGCGCACAAATTAACAAAATAACTAAAAAAATTACAAACAATTCAAAAAACGAGTATAATAACAGAAATTCATAGCAAAAAAATAAAATAAAATGCACTTACAATTGGGAATGCTTCTTTGAAGAGCAGAAATATCAGTTCCAAACATCAGCAAAACTCATCAATTTCTACCACTTTATCCTTCCACTCTATCTTTTGATACACAGAACATACAAAGTACAGCATACATTTGTGAATAAAATCCCTTATAAACACACCTATGAACAAACTCGTTAACAACTCAAGCATCGCACCTTTTAATACTGAATCTACCCTGCACACAATCCAAAATAAGCGACTGAAATTTTGCCACCATGTCTTTCATTGCAACATAAGCCATTTCAAAATGCCCACCAAACCAACCAACCACTCCAGCAAATTAAAGTTTCAACATCAAAAGGGTTGCCATACAAACAACGTGCCAAAAATCGGTGCAGAACACATATCGCCACATTTGGCAACGTCGTACATCTGAGGTCGTATATAAGAGTAGTACTGAGAGAACTATATGGGAAGAATAATATTCATAGTATATGAATCAATATTATCCCAAAATATTTAATACGATCAACTTGCGGTGTTACTTTGTTAGACAGTTGCACGGATTTTTGCCTATTTATGTTGGTGCAGTTTTTACAATCGTTGACAATTTGAAAAATGCTGTTTTTACATATTTTACGCATACTAAAGTATTCAAAACTTAAAAAAAATAAATATTGTTAAAAATAATGAATTAATTTTTTGTTGAAAATGTCGTTTTTTAAGATGGTAGGCAAATGTAAATAAATACATTTACTATGAGTATAAAATACTAATATAAGTAAGACACAATAACACGCCGAATAAACACCAATTCAGAAGTCAAACAACAAAAATCAGCGTTAATCTACAAAATTTTCACAGGACTAGTTTCGATGGTTTTACCGAACCATCATCTTCAGCTGCAAAACCGCAAATGAACAAGATAGGAAATAATGTTTAGATAAGATAAGAAAGCCTGGACAAGAATAAGCAAGTGGCGCCATCTGTTGGCGAAACCAGAACTAAAACATAATTTCTCTAAAAGCCGAAGGCAAATTTGGATTGGAATTAGGATCGTTAACTAGAACAGAAAGATTTTTATGAATGTGAAATGCCTCTAGAAAATCCAGTTCTCCAATGGAAGATGTTTTTTGAATAATTTTGGCAGCAGAAAAATTGAAAGTGTGATTTTCGGACCAACAATGTTGAGCGACAGAAGTCTTCTGTGTTTACTTTTTTCTAACATATGCCTCATGTTCTTTGACGCGAAATTTTAAGGCTCTCTGAGTTTGGCCAATGTAAATTAAACCGCACTGGCAAGGAATCCTATAAATACCCCAGGAATTCATATCCGGAATGGGGTCCTTGAGTATAGAAGTTGGAATTTTATTGATGGGAGAGTAAACAACCCGAAAGTTAAATTTCTGCAAAATATGTGCAACTTTATAGCTAATTGATGGAAAGAAGGGAATGACAACAGAATTTTTATAATCTCCTAAAATAAGAGTGTGGCTTTTAGTGTGTTGAGATGAGAATTTTTTAACTGCTTGATTAATAATGTTGGGTGAAAAGCCCCTGTCAATAGCTATTGCTTTTAAATAATTTAGTTCTTCATCATGGCATTGCGCACACTCTTCACTATATCCATGTACACTGCTTTTTTCTCATAAATTAGAAAAATTTCACGAAAATACATGACAATTTTCTCAATCTTTAAACCCGGTAAAAAGAACATATATGAAATTACCTGATCGCGAAAAAGTATTTACCCTTTCCAAATATGAACATTTCCACATATAAAATAAATAAAATATCCAAAAACTTTTACCTCTAAATCATCTATTACATTATACACGTCACCAACGAATTCATACCGCAAGCATTACAAATACTTAGTATCAAAGATTTAAATTATTTCCATACACGTTTACTTCAACTGAAACATATACCAAATTCCTACAAACATAAAATTCGCAAAATAACGATCATTTAATTAAAATATCACTAAACCATGTACACGTCGACTTATTTTTACTTAAAAAAACATCCCAGAATTGCACAAAAATGGCATTGCGCACACTCTTGACTTTATCCATGTACACTGCTAAAGTCCTAGCTAGTAACCTTTATCGCCTTACCAAAATGTTGAACTACCTGTTACCATATTCCAAAGATTAGCCGAAACTTTCTTTTTCTTTTGAAGCTTGTTTTTGTTTAAAATTTCTATTTAATTTACATAACCAAGGGAACTTATTCTTCAAATTAAATTGTCTGGAAATACTAGTGAATTGTTAACAGTAATTGTTTGGACTTGCATATTACTACATCCACCTTAGTAGAAGTTGCTAAATTTTCAGAATGAGCCAAGCAGTTGCAGCAGAAGCATTCTTCAGATAAATATGCTCTTATAATCGTTCGTTTGAGCAACTTCATCATTTTCATATGCATTCTTGTTGCATTCCAAGTTCCAATTGTTTTTATGTACAAATGTTTCTATTTTTTACTTTAAACTCGATTTTAAAATATGTGCTCATGGAATTTGCCAACAATGAAAGAAACTGCAGTAAAATATCTGCAGGAATGCAGTATATTTGAGGAAAATCACAAGAGGGAACGATAAGTGTTTAGTACATAGTCAGTGTATGGTACTGAGGTTGTGATATTTTCTGATGCTTTTTAAAGCGAAAAGAGATTGCTATGCATATAGGAATATCAGCAGAGAAAAATTACAAAAGAATTTTGCGAAAAATGGGAGTATTTTAAAGTATAATTTTATTTGGTACTATTCGGTTTCGAGGGCCATAAAAAATCGCCAAACCATTGTTGATGCCAATGCTGCCAAAAATAATTGCGGCAAGAAAGGAAGTATATTAGTAAATAACTATTTAAAATTGATGTTTTAATTTAGATGAAAGGTTAATTTCATATTACTTTTTTATTATTATAATTTATATGAAAAAGGCTAAACATGACTGAATGGAAGCATAAGAGTAAATAACTATTTCAGATCATTATTATAATTTATATAAAAATTGCTAAACATAACTGAATGGATGCCTGCATCGCTATTTTGCTACCGACTTATCGCTAAAGCATAATTTCATCTCGTAATTTTCTAAAATGAATGATTGCTTTTCTTTGAAAATATTCTCGGTAAAGTGCAGAATTGCTCACTTATTTATTTACCGCTTTTTACAAGGGTTTCAAACAATTGGATTTTTGTCAATTTTCTTTTACTTTTTAAGTGAAAATAGGGGTTGATCTTTACAATATGGTAACTGGTAGTTTGGCGACATTTTGGAGGCGATAAAGGTTACTACCTGGCACTTTGGTAATAATGTGAGCAGTACTCAGTTCCGATTACGCATTATTTTGTGTGAGGGAAATGAGAGATCATGGGATATGTCATGCGATATTAATGGACGAATTACGGTTCTTTAATCGGAAAAGGGGGGAAATCGGGAAAAAATCTGGAAATTTTGTATTTGGCTTTATTCTATGTTGTGTGAAACAGTGTTCGTGAATTTTTGGATCCCATGGCCGTAACTAAAGTGAATTCGAAATGGGTATTTATGTATGTATTAATTTAATGTATGTGCTCATTTATATTTTAAGTAGTGTTTTTGAATTTAATTATATTTTAATTAAATGATAGTTATTTTGTGAATTTTATGTTTGTAGGAATTTGGTATACGTTTTAGTTGAAGTAAACGTGCATGGAAATAATTTAAATATCTGACACTAAGTATTTGTAATGGTTGCGGTATGAATTCGTTGATGACGTGTATAATGTAATAGATGATTTAGAGGTAAAGGTTTTTGGATATTTTATTTATTTTATATGTGGAAATGTTCATTACTTTTTCGCGATCAGGTAATTTCATATATGTTCTTTTTACCGGGTTTAAAGATTGAGAAAATTGTCATGTATTTTCGTGAAATTTTTCTAATTTATGAGAAAAATGCAGTGTACATGGATATAGTGAAGAGTGTGCGCAATGCCATTTTTGTGCAATTCTGGGATGTTTTAAGTAAAAATAAGTCGACGTGTACATGGTTTAGTGATATTTTAATTAAATGATAGTCATTTTGTGAATTTTATGTTTGTAGGAATTTGGTACACGTTTAAGTTGAAGTAAACGTGCATGGAAATAATTTAAATATTTGATACTAAGTATTTGTAATGCTTGCGGTATGAATTCGTTGGTGACGTGTATAATGTAATAGATGATTTAGAGGTAAAAGTTTTTGGATATTTTATTTATTTTATATGTGGAAATGTTCATATTTGGAAAGGGTAAATACTTTTTCGCGATCAGGTAATTTCATGTATGTTCTTTTTACCGGGTTTAAAGATTGAGAAAATTGTCATGTATTTTCGTGAAATTTTTCTAATTTATGAGAAAAAAGCAGTGTACATGGATATAGTGAAGAGTGTGCGCAATGCCATTTTTGTGCAATTCTGGGATGTTTTTTTAAGTAAAAATAAGTCGGCGTGTACATGGTTTATGAGTATGTGTTATTTTGAAAAACGCGTAAGGAGTATGGTATTGTGCACTTTTTCCCAATTTTGCAGTGAATATTTGTCATGATTAAGCAGTTTTGTTAGATAAAATTTCTAGCATAAGTGTAATTCGGCTAGTAGATCGTTATAAGAAGTGTTCAGTAGATAAAAAGAAGAGAAACCTGTCTTTACTTCGTGAAGACAAAATGGCGGCGGGAAAAAAAAATAGAGGGTTGCTGTAGGAGAGTTGGTCGCCAAATTTTCACCAAAAAAACGCCAAGTTACCATAATGTAAAGATCAACCAAAATAGGTTGATGTGTAAAGTTTCTCAGTGCCATTTCTGTGCTATTCTAAGATTTTTTTTTAAGTGAAAATAGGTCGATGTGCACATGGATACCGAGTATGTGCAATTCTTAAAAATGCGTCAAGCAGTGGGTGGTTCTGCACTTTACCCAAAATTCTATTGCCAACTTTTCATCATGGGCAAATCCCAAATTGTTAAATCCATAGGATATCAAAAAAGGATTTAAAAATTAAACTAGTATTTCAATGGCGTCTTAAGAAATATAGAACTATGTAAACTTACGCAATCTGAAATCAGCGCGTATGCTAGATTTGGCCCGCTGTTAAATGGGTGAGTTTGCTAAATTTGGCACTTTTGCGCATACATTTTCGCTGCAATTTTTTTACGGCTCTCAAAACGGAATAGGGTTGATCTTTAGATTATAACTTGGCGATTTTTTGGCGAAAATTTGGCGAGCAACTCTGCTACAGCAACCCTCTATTTTTTTTTTTTCCCCGCCGCCATTTTGTCTTCACGAAGTAAAGACATGTTTCTTTTCTTTTTATTTACTGAACAATTTTTCCAACAATCTACTAGCCAAATTACACTTATACTAGAAATTTTATCTAACAAAACTGCTTAATCATGACAAATATTCACTGCAAAATTGGGGAAAAGTGCACAATCGGAAACTCCATGCGCGTTTCTCACAATAACACATACACATAAACCATGTACATGTCGACTTATTTTTACTTAAAAAAAATCCCAGAATTGCACAAAAATGGCATTGCACACACTCTTCACTATATCCATGTACACTGCTTTTTTCTCATAAATTAGAAAAATTTCACGAAAATGCATGACAATTTTCTGAATCTTTAAACCCGGTAAAAAGAACATATATGAAATTACCTTATCGTGAAAAAGTATATACCCTTTCCAAATATGAACATTTCCACGTATAAAATAAATAAAATATCTAAAAACTTTTACCTCTAAATTATTTATTATATTATAAACGTCACCAACGAATTCATACCACAAACATTACAAATGGTTACAAATACTTAGTGTCAAATATTTAAATTACTTCCATATACGTTTACTTCAACTGAAAAGTATACCAAATTCCTATAAACATAAAATTCACAAAATAACTTTCATTTAATTAAAATATCACTAAACCATGTACACGTCGACTTATTTTTACTTAAAAAAACATCCCAGAATTGTACAAAAATGGCATTCCTCACACTCTTCGCTATATCCATGTACACTGCTTTTTTCTCATAAATTAGAAAAATTTCACGAAAATGCATGAAAATACTATAACTCACAAAATCACAATCATTAAATTAAAAAACACTACTTGAAATATAAATAAGCACATACATTAAATTAGTAAAAATTAGATTACAATCCTAATTACTTTAAACTAAATCATTGCTAATAACAATTTTCAAATAATATTTTAACTCCTTACATTTAGAACAACAATGCATAAAAATAATATCCTCAAATGATTAAAAATACTAACTTACCTAATCTTCTCCATAATCTTTATTACGTCGCTGCAGTACTACTGCTAATTTCTAAATCCTAAATCCAGTAGTCAACTGGAAGTCTATTCACCAAGTAATAAGAAATTAATAAAATTTCACCTATACTCAAACTACTTTCAGCAAATCACGTACCCTTCCGTACACTCCTTTTCACAAAATGTCCATTTTCACTATATTTCTTGCACGGCCATTTAAACTTCTAATATCCTTCCTTTCACACAATCTCAACTTATTATTATTATCATTAAAACTTATTATTATTAGCATTAAACTTATTATTATTAGCATTAAACTTATTATTATTAGCATTAAAAATTTAGAATTCACTTTACATAGCGCCATGCAATCCGAAAATTAATCAACGCTATTTCACACAACACACAATGAAGCTTTTCCGAATTAACCCCCTTTTCTGATTAAAGAACTGCAATTCGTCCATTAATGTCACGTTTCACACAACACAGAATATAGCTAAATACGAAATTTCCAGATTTCACCCCTTTTCCGATTAAACAACTGTAATTTGTCCATTAATGTCACATGACATATCTCATGATCTCTCATTTCCCTCACACAAAATAATGCGTAATCGGAACTGAGTGCTTCTCGCATTATTACCAAAGTCCTAGGTAGTAACCTTTATCGCCTCCAAAATGTCGCCAAACTACCAGTTATCATATTCCAAAGATCAGCCTGGAATAGTACCTTTTATTTAATAATTAAAATTTAAATTGATAAAGTAAGCTTGCACAGTGATAAGTAACTTTTACCTTTTCATCTGCAAAGTCTCCATATTGCACCAAGGTGGTTGCACTAATGTTTAAAAACCTTTTTTTCTTGTTGTTGTTAACTATAACAAAAAATATTCCTCTTTCGTGAACTTTCTCGCCAATTACTATTAGATTGAGTTTTTGGGTTAACAGTGGTTATCGTCCTCACTATAATCCTTCTTAATTGAAAGTCTGCTATAATTGTACAGGGTGGCTCAAGATAAATTGAACCTAAAGCAAGTGTGGAATACATGGACTGTAAGGTAATACTCTAGGATCTCACTCTCTTTGGCTGCATAAACTGATCTAGATCCTACTAATGAACCTGGCGACTTCTCGCACAGGCGTGAAATAATACCAGCACAGAAGAAGGGTGAAAATAACCCCTTATTATTTTCAACTGTGAACAAAAAAGGCATGTACTTCATGCCTTACAATAACACTGACAACTTGCAATGGAAACTAAGAATTTGTAATGCAATGAATTCAAGTCTAAAAGAGTAGTGCTGACTAGCACTTTACTACCGGTCTACCTCTTCTCCCAATAAATCGTTTTAGGGATTCTAAGAATGCATTAGAACAGCGGTTCTCAACCTTTCAACTTGCGCATATCATCTAAATAAAAACTGAAAAACTTAAGTACTACTGCTACATTTCACAATGATTATTTTTTAATTTCTCGATAGAAATGTTAAAAATATATTTTGCCATTTCTACAACCTATTGGCTGTTTGTATTGAATATGCATACATAAAACATATTTTAAATTAAAAATGGGTTACCATTTTTATTATCAAAATTTAAGTTATAATACTTTAATTCTAAAATTTGGTGTGAAATTTGGGCCTATTTAAGAGAGACAAATTTGTTTGTGTGTGGTCTTATTTAGTTTTAACAGGAAATTTGGATCCACTTTTAATTTTGTTCAGCATTTAAGTTTTAAACATAACTGGAAAGGAAATCCTTCTTTACACAAATAGCTTATACAAAGAGGCAATAAAAATTTAATAGCTTTATTTGAAATGCCCTTAAAGTTATTTTTCGGTTCAGACAAAAGTTAACAAGTGTATTATTTTTGACATCTTCAGCTCGAGTTCGATCAGAGGAAATTTCTATCAATTTTGTTTTTTCTTCACAAGGTTTTTGAATTTAATAGTTAAAAATACTTTTTCTTTGCATATCACCTATTTTTCTCTTGCTTACCACCGGTTGAGAACCCCTGCATTAGAAGAAAGATCCTTGACTACTTTTAAATGGATAGCATGCGTCGAAAAGCATACAAAAATGCATACATAGCATTTGAAAGACCATTGGCCATGTCCAGTTTGGTGTTTGATCGTAAAAACGTCCGGTGATGTCCACACCAATATGATAAAATTGTCTAGGATATGTAGCATGTAAGACAGGTAAATTGGACATGATTTGTGTTGCAAGTTTGGCTCTATATCTGCAGCAAATAATATATTTATTCAGGACTTTTTGAATGGAAGATCAAGCAGATATCATCCAGAAACTTTGCCTCAGAACACACATCAATAACTAAGGTACAGAATGTAATTATTTTAGGTAGAAGTATTTAATGATCAATTCATTGATGAAATGCTTTTTAGGAAGAAGAATTGGATGTTTTTTATTTTCCAGAATATTAGCATTTCTTAACCCTTTCCGACACGTTACCATTTAAAGTTTAAAAAAAATAATAATATATATATAAAAAAAAAATAATAGGCAGTCTAATTAGGCCTAGAGGAGTACACAAGTAAAATTTTGTGAAGATAGCACTTATCGTTTTAATTCTGTGGCTGTGCCCCAAAGTGGCACACTAATTGACTAGAGCTATGAAAAGAGTGCTGAAACGAGTAATGTTGTCAATGAACTGGCTGATGAGATGTGTTGAAACAAAGAATACAGACTCTCAGTTGTCCTGGATTATCGGTGAGCCCGGTCTGGGCACACCTAGGGTTTGCCGTTTGATTTTAGGCAAGATTTCAAGGTAAAAATTTAAAACTAATATAGAACAAGAAGATTAGCATACAGACAAAAAAATAACATACAAAATTTCTTTTCAAACAATTCCTTTTATACCTTAAAAAAAATCTGGAAGATTTCTTTGAAAAATGAGGGTCTTAAAAGACTAAACATGGCTAAAATATATGGACTAGTTTGTGTTGAGCTGCCATCTACTTTAAAAAAAGAAGGTTCAGAGTAACCTATAAATCCTTTTTCATTCGATTTTTCTGTGCGTACAGAAGGAAATTTTTAGGTGTGTTCAGACCAGACACACTGTGCCGTAAAGGGTTAAACAACCACCGACACCCAAAACACCTTCTTTGTTCAGAAATGGATTTAAGCAGAGGATCTTACTACTCGTTTTCAAGGGGAGTGATCTAAGTAAATGTGAAATTTCTTCCTGGAATTCAGAATGTTGAATCACCTTTAGAATTTTGATTTTTTCTTTCTCGAGTTCTTCTGTAGTTAGGAAATCTAACGATTCCTTCTTAGGATATCTAACGATTCCTTCTTAGGATGAGAACAGTTAATCAGAAATCCTAGACAGTAGGCCAAGACTCAAAGTAAATTTGGACCACAAAGAATCTTTTGAAATAATGGCAGTCTCTTTAACTTCAAAAACACATATTAAAACACTTCTTTTCTTCTTTTAAGGCAATTTCAGGAAGAGAAAGTGTTTCTAGAAATGTAAAGTTCTCTATTTCATCTATAGGTTTGCTTAACCAGTCAGGCCCTTTAAACCATTTATTACAATTTTTTAGTTGAGAAGATAAGATAAGATACCTCTTGTACCTAGGTCCACTGGATTATAGATTCCTGAAACATGACACCATTTCACTTGAAGAGTCATCGTCTGGCTCTTGGACACTCATTTTGCAACAAATGACCACTAGTAATAAAGTTCAGAAGATAGCCAAGCCATCGTTATCATTGAATCTGTTCAAGCTATGATGTGTTTAACTGGTAAAGAAAAGTCTCTTAAGACTGCATGCAACAAATTTGCTAGCAATAAAGCCGCAAATAATTCTAGACATGGCAGAGATTGGGTTTTCAGAGGCGAAACCTTTGTTTTAGAGGCAAGTAAAGAAATGATTGTATCTGAATTTTCTGAAATACATCTTGAATAAATCACGCTGCAGTAAGCCTTTTCAGAAGCATCACAGATTACATGAATTTCTAGTTTAACACTTTGTGTTTTCAATAGACATCTAGGTATTTTTAATTGTTGGATTAGAGGAAGTTCTTTGTGAAAAGATATCCATCTCTTTGTCATGTCTTCTAGGATGGATTGATCCCAAGTTAAGTTGTTTTTCTACAGTTCCTGAAGAAAGCTTTTTATAAATATAATGAAGGAGATATAAAGACCAAGGGATCAAAAACATGCAAAACTTCCGAGACAACTTCTCTTTTTGAAAATGTCAATTTGTCTTCGATTAGTGGAACTGCAAAATGAAAACGGGCATCTTTTGTACTTATCTGAATTCACGTGCATTAGATCTTTTTTTTCTTTTTTACTTGGTGTTTTTTTAAATCTTGATGGAACATTAGAATGCCATTTTTGAAGGTTGAATCCAGCTCTCTTCATCATATTCTTTCATTCATTAGCTCTAGAGCTACTTACTCTGATGAAGCACCACTCAGAAGATCATCAACATAGAAATCATTTAGGATTACATATAAAGCCAAAAGAAAATTGTTTTTCTCATCTAAAGCCAATTGCTGCATAGCATTTGTGCACAAGAATGGTGCTGATGTTGTGTTATAGGTGATTGTGAGTATTCTCTAACTGGCTCTTCAGGACTTGCTCTCTAAAGAATTTTTCGCTAATCAGTATCCTCAGAATTAACACTGACGTATAAACATTTTTTCTATATCAGCACTCGCTGCAATTTAAAAACTTCTAAAAGGAATAAGGATAATGAATAACATCCTGTATTCACGTGCCTATCATTAGAAGTTCATTCAAGGATTGTCCATATGATGACTTGGAAGAACCATTGAAGACAACTCTCAGCCTTGTTATAGTGCTGAAAGAACAGCGAAATAAGGAAGAAAGTATGCATTTGTTTTCATAGACTCAGATTGTGAAATCAATTCCATATGTCCTAATATTCAAACATAAATTTTTATATTGTTCGTATTTTTTACTGTTGAAAGATAAGGAATTCTCCAAGTATTTCAATCTGAGGAGACAGCTGTCATGGAATCTCCAAGTTGAGAAGGTGAGGTATGGAAGGGAAACCTCATGACATATCTTCCATCAGTATCTGTAGAATGCGTAAAGTGCTGTTCACAAGCTTTTTCATCATGACTTAAGAAGCTTGCGGCAGGTACCTTGTCTAGTTCCCAAAAGTTGTTTAACAATTTATTACTGACTAATTGAATGTTGTTAACCAGAACAATTGAGTTTTTCTCGCATGAGGGAACCCAGCCTGCAATTAGCCATCCTAATTGACACTGAGCAGGAAAGAGCTTTCCATCTCCCCAAGAAAGTGTCCGACCTTTAAACATTAGAAGTGTTATATCCATACCAAGAAGACTATCAATGTTTTCAATCTTGTAAAAGTTTGGATCCGCTGCGGTAAGATCAGTGAACTGTTCGGAACAAAAAGGATCCAAATTAACGTGCAGAAGCTGACCCACTATTTTCTTGACAGTGTAGACAGAAGTACCAAAGGAAGGATTTGCCATAAAATGATTTGTAAACCTAATCTGAGAAACACCATTTGTACAAGTGTTTGATGTACCCAAACATAAAATTAT
Source organism: Stegodyphus dumicola (assembly GCF_044657685.1). NCBI lineage: Eukaryota > Metazoa > Arthropoda > Arachnida > Araneae > Eresidae > Stegodyphus > Stegodyphus dumicola. The sequence goes on from NC_140770.1 coordinate 159,904,537, forward strand.
CACATTTTTTTTTCTTTTTTGACAAACTCAATCTTTCTAGGCAATTGCTTGTTATTAAAGAAGCCTGTCTGCCTGGATCCAAAAAAGCATGACAAGTAGCAGAATCCTTTACATTCACTAGAGCCGTGCATAGTAGCACCTGGATATCATAGCCCAAATCCAAGCAGTGGGATTTGAAATAATTTCACAACTTGCATTAAATTCATTGGTCTTAGAATTGGAAGATTCAACCACTTTAGCATTCACAGAATGAACTTTTGGACAGTGGAGTAGCAAGCATAACTGGCACCCGGGGCTTGATCACATCCATCTCATGGTATAAATTTTGCTCCCCAATGGTTATGCCATATTCCTGTTCACTCAGTTCACATTGTCCAGGACTGGTTTTCTGGGCATGAGGGTGAACTTTCACATCTACCGTGGCCACCAAAGTCACCAGATATCAATATTATTGAACCTTTGTGTGGGCTATTTAGGAGAGAAATCTGCATGAGCACTATCCACCACCATCACCATCATCATTAACTGAACAAGTCAACGTTTCACAGGAAGAAGGGTACAAGATGCCCTTGCAAAGCATATAAAACCTCTATTTATCTATTTCAATAAGACTGCATTTTCATGAATGCCAGCGGTTTTCCCACACCATATTACTTATAGCAATTTGTTTTATTCCATTGTTTCCATATATTTGTCAGATCCTTGTATTTATACTCTACAAGAGTAAAACAAACAAGAAAGTATTACCATTTGTCAGCAGGTATAATAAAAAAAATTACGTCAACAGAATTTTGGCGTTGGGAAGGACTGGATTGGACTCAAAGCCATTAACTAAACAAGATAAGTTTTTGTGAATGTGAAAAGCATTGAGAAAATTCAAATGCACCAATGGAAGAAGCTTTTTGGGTAATTTTTAGAGACCAAAATCAAAATTATGACTAAATTTCCAACTATGATTAGCTGTCGAAGACTTGTTACTTTCGCCTTTTCAGACATAAGATTCCTGTTCCTTGATGCGAAAGTTTATAGCTCTCTGAGTTTGGTCAATATACTTCAAACCACACTGACACGATATGTTGTAAATTCACCAAGAATTAATTCGGTCCGAGGTTCGAATCCCGCGAACGGGCTGGCTTGCATGGGCGTTTTCGTGGTTTTCCCCATGTGTAACGTGTATACGAGCCAGTTTCCCTTAGAAAGTCCTCCACGAAGGCATCCCTCCTCTTAGGCAGATAGCCCTCGAGGCTTTGCCATAATCACACACACACACACACCAAGAATTAAAGTCATAAATGGAGACTTTAAGAATTGAATCAGGCGTTTTATTGATAGGTGAGAAAATGACTTGAAAATTGAACTTCTGGAGAATCTGCAATTTTGTAACTTGCAGAAGGATGAAATTAAAGCACAAAAAGATTATTAATGCTGTTTCTAATAACAGAATGTCTTTGATGGCAATATGAAAATTTCAAAGGCTTTATCTATGACCATGGGGGGAAATCCTCAGTCAGTGACAAATATATTGTATATTTGATTTCAGTAACAAGCAAAGGTTCTGAGGAACAAATTTTGAGAGCATGAAATATACAATAGTAAAAAAACCCTTTTTTTTTTTGCTTAGCCAGCTGACATGACTTAGTGTGGGGCAGTCAAAAAAAAAAAAAAAAAAAAAAAAGGTTTTATAGTAAACAGTACTGTTGAAATCAGATTAGTTGTGGATTATAAGAATACCTAGGAAAGGAAGGTCATTGCCAGATTCAGTTTCTAAAGTGAACTGAATTCGAAAGTTGTCAGTCGAATTTATAATTGATAAAATCTGTTATAAATCTTATTTATTACCATTAGAAAAATGCAAAAATGTCTTCTATATAGTGAATCCCGAAAGGAAAAGATACTCTCTCAAATAATTTTACCTCAAATTATTGTATATGTAAATGTCAGCAAGTAACAGGACTGAGAGGATTACCCATAGCTAATTCTGCAATTCGCTGATAATATTGGTTTTGGAACACAAAGTGGATTTAACTCAAAGAGGCTTTAGTAAGAGAAATTAACTCTTCAATTTCAGTGTGTGAGAAAATTATATTCTTAAAGCCTAGTTTAAAGACATTTTAGTGCTCCTTTGACTGGAACATTAATGAATAGAGATTTAATGTTTGGGGGAAAAGAAAGAAAACGGGAGAACTGGGAGAGAAATGATGGGTTTTTTTTTACATTGATTGTTTTGATTGATTTTCTTTCATTATGATTCATTTCATTATTTTAATTGATTTTTTTTCATCATTCACTTTTTGATTGATTTTTTCTATTATGATTTTCTTCTTTAGTCTGCAAAAGTTATCCCAAAAGCTTCTTCCATTGGCGAATCTGATTTTTGAAGCTTTTTCACATTCACAAAGAATTATCTTGTTTAGTTAATGACTTTTAAAGTCTAATCCAGTCTTCGCTAATGGTTTTTAATTTCTATCAACTTAATTTTGTTTTCATTACTATATTTGCTGACAGTTGGTGCTACCTTATCATTCATTTTACTTCTGTGTGGTATAGATACAACAATGTCTTTCCCTTCATTGCAGATTTTTTTTTGCTCCTGATGAAGAGGCATCTGAACCAGTTTGCCCTCAAAATAAGTAGAATTGTTGACAAAAATGCCAGACACAAGGTTCTTGCTTTGTTAATTTTATGTTTTTCTTCAGTGTGTTTCTCTTCTGTCTTGATACCAAAAATAGCTTTTGTTCATGTAAGAAAATTATATCTATGTTTTTATGGAAGGGAAAATGTTAATCTATTTCTGTTTTCCCTTTAAACATAAAATTTACACATGTATATCTAATTTAGCAGAATATCGGAGGGCCCTTAAAAGTATTGGGTCTCTATGCAGATGTATTCTTTTCATACCCCTTTATACACCACTGTTTATACATATGGCAACCATCCAAAACATTTTGAGTTAATGCTTTAGGGACATCATGTTCAAGCAGAATAAAGCATTGATATTTTGATTTTTCAAGATCTTGAACTTTTATTCAACAAAATATATATATTTGGTTTGGTAAACATTTAAATCTGTGTATTTCATTTCATAAGTTGAATACTTATTCTGGTATATTAGCTTATTACCTGTCAAATGCAGTGGCAATTATTTAGAATAATAAAATATAACCAAAATAATTACGAACCATTTTCTCATTGGTTTAGCACTTAATTAATGAAAACACGGTTAAGATTATCTTATTTTCTAAAATAAGTTTTTAAATAAAGAATAAAATACCTGTCTGACAGAATGCATGCTTTTAAAAATGAAATGTTATGTAATCATTTATTAAATAAGAAATACCAGATGAGATTATTTTTATCTTGAGAGCTTATATAACAGAAATATCTTTCTTACCTAGTCTTTAAGTCATTTTTTTTTTAAATGTGTAAACACTGAAATTAATTTATCTTTATATATTTCTAGTTCAAGGTTTAGCTGTTATGTCTGTAGATCTGGGAAGTGAGTGGATGAAAGTTGCTATAGTTTCTGTAAGTAATATTAGATTTTTGCTCATAGGATATGGAATAATTTGTGTCCAGTATTATAACAATTTTCTCAACCCTCTGAGCGTGCAGGTTTTTGGATCTATCAAGAAGAACTATGTTTAAACAGCACTTTTTAGCTAAATTTGTGTTATTACTTATTTTAGTCTGTTTTCATAAACTTGCATTCATTAAGATAATATTTATATTATTAAAGTAAGAAAGAAATCAAAATATCTCTAATTATACACTAATACATATACAAAATCACAAAAAATCTCATTACCAGATAAAGCCAGTCATGGTGCTCAGAGGGTTAATATGAAATAGTATTGATGTGTATGCATAAAAATAAATTCTATTGCTAGAATTTGTATTGAAATGTTATATAATGAAAATAATCATTGTCATAGGTTTCATTAACAATACTCACCATATATTAAGAATTTAAGATGTTTTAACGTATTATGCTGTTTTATTTTAAAAATAGAAAAATACTAGTTAGATTGCTCATAAATTTTATGCAATATATGGACAAAGTACTGTTTCTAATGATACAGTTTGAAGGTGTTTGAGAAGTTTATGAATGGAAATTTTAACCATCCTCTGTAAACAAGGGCCTGTTAAAAAAAGCTATGGCTGAAAATCTGTGTTATACTATTTAGGAACTATTCGACAATCTAAATACATTGCAAAATCCAAGATCCAGAATTGTCTGGACTTTGGCGATTCTGGATTTTGGAAATTTCTGAAATTTTAGATCATCAGTTTAAATAACATGTAGAAAATTTATAAAAATATATTATTTATTAATATTTCTTTAAGAAAGAAGTATTTTTGCTTAAAAAAGGATTTTTTTCTGAATCACCACCATATGAAATTAAAATGTGACTCAAAGCTAAAATGGTGATATTTTCAGGATCTAAAAACATATTACCGATATTTGTCATTAATTTCATTAATTGGTTGATGATTGAGGCATTGCCATTATAGTATAAGACTTCAGTTATATTATCTTCATTTAGCACTTTTTCTGATATTCCATTAATCAGAAATTTTTACTTTTTCTTGTATGTTCAAAATGTCCTTTAAATTTGTTGCTCTTACCATCATCATGAAATGTGATAGTTGGCTATAAATTATGCCACGCATTTAAAAAAATATCTGTAAACATTTCCTGTCTAAAATCATGCAATGTCCCTTACATCAGATTTTATACGGAAATATTTCTAGGATTCTTGGATAGTGTTATTTCATCATCGATTTTTCAAAAAACTGTTTTATATCTGTATTTCAGTGCATTCAAAATTCTGACATCCGTAGGCTAATCGACAGATGTGCAGTTTTCGGTAAAGAGTAAAACAAAGATATTATCATTTCATAAAACTGTAATTTTGGTAAGATTAACAACAGATGGAACAAAATGATAAATTGGTTCAAATTAGAAAGTTAAGGGAAGTGTAGAGTTTGCTATATTGTTTGAACCTTAATTCCTTGGAATCTAATTTTCTCCTTTTTTGCTTGTATGCCCAGTATGAGCAACATCCCACTCCAAATAAATATGTCTTGGGGCTTTACTTATTCTTTAGATCAGATAGAAAAATGTTAACCCCCCAGCTGCTCAAGGGTTGACAGTGTAATCATGGCTATTGTCAGTACACTGCCAATCGGTATATTGTCATTGGTTATGGTGCAATTCCCTAGTCAGTAGGTATTTGAAAGTGGCATACAAAAGTTTTGGTTGGTCCAATGTTAGTCAGTATTTAAACTATGTGTTAACACGTTACTGACCAATCGCCCATTAATCAGCTTTTTATTGCAAACACCTACTGACCAACAGCCTATTAATTGGCAACACCTACCGACCAATTGCCTTTTTTTCGGCAACGCCTACCGACCGATCGCCTATCAATCGGCTTTTTTCAACAGCGCCTACCAACCGATAGCCTATTAATCGGCTTTTTTTTGCCAATGCCTACCAACCAATACCTATTAATTGCTTTTTTCTTGGGGCTACCTAAAAAAAAAAACCTATCAATTGGTAGCTATGGCAATAAACAATTGCCATTTGCTATATCATCTGCATTTTATTATTAGTATTGAGGTACATTGCTCACTTGTATTGAGTGTGTTGCTTTGTAAACTCTCACATTTTCACACCATTTAAAAAAAAAAATTGCCATTCACGATGAGTGAAAAGAATGGTACTGGAGAGTTTTATTTAGACAAATTATCAGATTGTCCTGACAGTTATTCAGAACAGATAGAATCTGCGGCTGAGCGGTCGGTAAAGTGTTAAGTAGCATCAGTAACTTCAAATAATCACCAAAAATAAGTGGTTATTATAGTTACTAAATACATCCTATCTATTTACAATTTAGGGCCTTAAGCTCTGGAAACACTCCTAAATCATTCTGTATTTTCCCATAATCTGGTTTAAAGAAATCTAATGCAGGCACCACATGTTTTCCTTGTACGGAATATTAAATTATACGCTTTTTTTTTGCTGCATTATCATTTAAACTTATTTCCTCGAATATCAATAGATATCTCATTCAATTAATTCAGTTTTCACTTCACAGTAAGGTAAAAATGGATAAAAACCTCAAAATATCTTCATTAAAAATTGAAAAATATAGAAAAAATAAACACCAAATACAATTAAAATAATTAAAAACATCATTTTTATAATTAGAGTTTCTATGCAAAAACAAGCCAGCAGGCTATGGCAGATTCGGCTAGCAGGCAACAAAGCAGATTTTTTTAGTGCACAAAACTAAGTTTCATTTTGGTCCATTCAGCAAAAAGACACTGAAGGTGCAGAAACTGACTTAATCCATTATTCTGCTAAGTTTCAAATGTAAACAAATATAGTTGTTGCGGTAAACAAAATTAGGTTTAGCTGCACTTAAACAGCTTTTAAATTGTTGGTAATTCTGCAGCTATTGCATGCAGATTAACTAAAAACATAAAAACCTTAACTGGAAATCAAGAATAACACAATTCAATCATTTTTTAAAGTAAAAAAAAAAGTAAAAACATAAAAACCTTAACTGGAAATTAAGAATAACACAATCATTTTTAAAGAAAAAAAAAAAAAGACAAAATAACTGACATATAAGATTAAAGAAAACTGAGCTCACCCAACCCAGTAACACATTGAGTATATATACATTTGGTGTGGCTGATTGCAACCAAAAAGGAAGATGCAAAACTACATGTTATAGCAGTCCTATGAACAAAATTTCTCTGAGGCTTCTCATTTTTGAGTTATGAGAGATACATGAAAAATTATCTTCTGAATCCATTTTAATTCAGTTTTATAATCCATTTGGGGGGAAAAAAAGAGTCCTTTATTTCGTCCTTATATAGAAATGCCACACAAAAACACCATTCAGTTGCATTGGATATTGGTCAAAATTGATATTTTTTTTGAAATATGATACCTGGAATTTTTCATGATTGCAATACTTCCTTTACTTTGTACAAGGAAGTAAAAAAGTGGGTACTTTTTAGTTATCTTTATTCTTTCTGAAAAATTGCAAAAAAGTAGTCATGAAGCTAAGCAATATGTAGCCAAAATAGTTAGTAAATATGTCACTAACAAATACTTATGTGGAAACCCAGGTATGCATTGTGGCATTTCTGTTTTGGCTGATACACAATGAAGTTGTACAGATTTCAAGCTTGTACAATTGTTTGATGCACGTTAAAGTGAAAATTTATCACTGTGTACCTGCGCAAAGCAACAGCTCAGAAAAGAAGGATTTCTGGAAAAACGTTCTTGCTTTTAAAATTTTATTGATTGCTTTTACTAAAATTCTTTGTGTGTCGCCATTTTGAAATTATTTCCTATATTAGCATGGCAAAAATTAGTCTGCAGCAAGTTTATGAATGCTTTTCAAAATACACAACAAATTCACTGTATTTTGGTGGGAGCCTGGATAATAATAATAATAATAATAATTTAAAAAAAACAATCAGGAAAATAGGTATTGAAGTCTCCTGAAAGAGTGCTCCTTTGTTCCAAAACTAATTGATGCTTTTATGCAGCATCTGCAAACTATTTGAACTTCACACGCATTAAAAAATATCATGCTTCTTGTATTTGAGGTATTATTTTCAATATAGTTTTCACTGACAGGAAAACATTATTTCTTCAGCTGTAAAATTAATTTTTTTATATTTATTCTTATATATATTTTCCTTCTTCTTTTTTAGCCTGGTGTACCAATGGAAATAGCTTTAAACAGGTTTGAATCAACTTTGTGCATTATAAAAATATTTTTACAGTTTAAAATATCATATATGGTTTAGTTTCTTTAGTCTCCTTTTAAACGATTTAGAATTCTAAGTGTAAATATATTAATACTTTTAGAGAATCACAGAGAAAAACTCCTGTTGCTGTTTCATTTCGTGATGGAGAACGGGTTTTTGGTGATCCTGCTTTGACAATTGTATGATTTTTATTTATTTAATTTATTTTTTTAAGTAGCAAATTGATATTTATTTCAGGTAATTCAAAATTCTGAATTAAATTTAGGGACTAATTCAGAAGTCAAACAACAAACTTGTTGTTTGACTTGTGAATTAGTATTTATTCAGCGTGTTATTGTGTCTTAATTAAATTTAGGGAGTTTACCATATTTGTAAAGATATTATTTTATAGTTTCAATTACATAAACTATGGATAAATCTTAAATAAATAAATTATTCAATTTAATAATATATCAGATTGTTTTATTTTATATATTATTGCAAAATTAGAAAATTTGGCAATTTATCTGTTTTATACTTAATGCATGTGTATGAAAGAAGAAGCAGAGAAAAAGAACAGAAGCAGCAACATATTAATGGGATAGAAAACATTTTATTGAAAGGTTGTACTACAAGAGGGTTCAAAATTACAACAAGAAGTTATCAGGCCGGCACGACAGCAGTGCTGCATGGAATTCCCTACATTCTAGAAGATTCCTACCGGCAATCTTGTGGTAGATGGTGCTGAAAGCAAGGTTGCGTGAACAGCGATCCTGCTGGAAGTCGTCATTTGAGACCCGTTTCCAGAACTGGTAGGATGAATGCTTATTAAGACAATGAACTGGTTGACATGCTGCTCATGTATGGAGATGCAGATTTTAATAGGCCCACCGTTCAGCAGTTGTACCAGGAACATTGCCTAAACAGCAGTTCATCACACGACCTTGGCAAGTGTGAGCAGAAGGTTACGTGAGACTGGTTGTTTAACAAGAGCTACAATGAATCGACAAAATAACGAGGATACCTGGCAGTGAGGAGGTCGTCTTATGTCTGGCAGAAGACAATCCAAGTATGGGTATTTAAGCGATAACCCAGCATGTGAGTTTATCTCAATCCATTGTCTGGAGGATGCCCACAGCAAATCAAATGAGCGCAAACCATCTTCATCACACCTAATTATTAAAACCTGAGGATTATCCACTCCGGAGGATGTTTGCTACATGGTTCCTGCAACAGAGTACTGCATATTATGTATTTGCTGTAGCCGTATTGATCACGGATGAAGCATACTTCACATATGAGGGAGCCTTCAATCAACATAACGTCCCTGTGTGAGCTTTGTAGAACCTTCATTCATATGCAACCATGTGCAGCTCGAGTGTTTCTCAGTCAGTGTTTGGCTGGCATTCTTGGAGACTATCTCAACCGTACCTTCTGCCCTGTCCTTTGGATGATAGGGCTTACCTGATCTTCTTCAAACCAGTCCTGCCCTTCTTGATGAACTTCTTGATGCAGCACATGTTCCTCCATCATTGCACTGCTCCATGTGGTACCAGCATGACTGAGCTCCTCTACATCACATGACTGACCTTCATCAACACCTCGACATAACCTTTGGACAGCAGTGGATAGGTTGTGGTGGCCCTGTTCACGGGCCTGCCTGATCAGACCTATCATGCATGGACTCCTTCTTCTGGGGTCACAAGAAGAGTTTGGTGTACAAGACATCTGTTTCTTAAGTTGAAGACCTCTTTGCTCAAATATCTGTAGCTGTCAGGAGGATACGTGACATGTCAGGAATCTTTCAAAATGTTAGGAATTCCATGCAGTGCTATTGTCAGGCCTGCCAGGACCTCTGGTCATAATTTAGAACACATGTTGTAGTACAACCTTTCAGTAAAATGTTTTCTGTCCATTAATTAATGTGCTGCTATTTCTGTTCTTTTTCTCTACTTTTGTGCACCATAGCATGCAATTATGGCATTTGTGATCTTTCATTTCTATGTGATTCTGAGTCATCTCTGTATATGTGTGTATATATATATATATATGTTAACCTAAAAGTACCATGAGTATGTGTGCATATATCTCTAAAATTATTTTTAGATATACACATTAAAAAATTAAAAATTATAAATTGTAATAATTTTTTTGGGCCAGCATGTTCCAAAGAAAAAAAAAAAAAAAAAAATCTATGAAATATCCCATTACTAAATTAATAAGAATTGTATTAATTTTCATTGAATGTTTTTGGAAAATTATTTACTTATTGAATTGAATTATTACATGAATTATTATTCAATTAATTGAATTATTAATTGAATTTTATTACAAAAATGAAAATTTATTTTTAAGTAAATTAAACTGTTATTAATAAATTAATTCCCTTTAGTAGTCTGATAATTGCCTTATTGTTCATTTTTTCCACTTTTCTTCCTTTTTCCCAGTTTCTTCTTTTCTTCCACTTTTTATCATTTTTTTCTATTATCCTGGAAGAAACATATTTCTTCTTGAAGAACCAAACTCTGGTAGCAATCAGCTTTGATGCTGTATGTCTCGGAAACTTCATATATTGATAAGAATTTCGATGTAGATCACAGTTATATGAAAAAATAAAACTTTGTCATATATAAGTATTTCCATGTAACTGTTTGTAACTTGTTAACTGATTATTCTGTATGCATGCATCACTGGAGTTATGAAACTTATAGGTTAGGCTACACTGCTTTATTCCTAATTAAACCTGATCTTTTGAAAGTTAAAATTAATATTAAACTGTCTGATAATTCGATTAGGAAAAAATGAGTTATTTTACCAATTGCTGACTTTGGTAGACTTTTTTTTGTTCTCCTAAATTTTGCAAATTTGGAATTTAATTTCGCTGTATAGTTTCTAACTTAGAATTGCATCATATATTGTTATAGTCAAATACTTGCTTACTAGGTTTTTTTTTTTTTTTTTCCCTCCTTACTATTTTCTTACCTTACTTACACTATAAAAAACTTATTTTAATTCCTCAAACTTGGTGATACTTCTTTCCAGAATTCAGTTCTGGTTTCTTTTAAATGTTAAATCACTTTTTATTACTATTCTGGTTGAAGGGGTACTAAAATGTCTTGGAAGCAAAATTCAGGAATTTGATATCCCTGATATTAAACTATCTCATACTAATTTCTCTGATCAGATTCAGTTTTTAAAATACTTACTATCACCAAATAAAAGTATTAGCTGTAGATAAAGGCTTACATTGGGTTTTTGTTGATATTTACCTGCACTATTTTATGATTAAATTATTTCATTTTTTTGTCTGTTCTGGATTAACTATATTGATGATAATTTTATATCTTTTGATATTAATGAAAATTATTTAATATTTTATGTTATGAGTCTAATTGATTCAACCATTAATTCGCATATGAAACTAAATTGCTAATTCCTTTCTTTTCTCTAATACTTTCATTATGCTTTATGTTCTCTAATTATGCATGATAAATCTGATTTCAGAATTTCTGTGCATGCTAAGAATTTTTATTGCTTGCTTGGCATCTCAATCTAATAACTTGTTTTGATGATAAACGATAAAAGACTTCATTTTATTCTTGTCTTTACTATTTTTTCAAGGTTTCTTCACAGTCCTTTCTTAGCTGGGAACTGAATTGTTTGAATTTCTTGTCATTAATAGACTGATAATTACTGATCTCTATTTTGTAATTATTGATAAATCCTGTAAAAAGTTCTCTATCAGTTATAAAGGATGGCAAGATATAGATAACTCTCTGGCTGATAGGAATAACCACAGTAGTATTATAATATACAAAGTATAGAAATCACCATAGTAAACAGAAAGAAATAATTACAGTAGTTTTTTTTTTTTTTTTTCCCCATCCCATGTCTCCGTTCTGTTATCTAAAATGTTTAATTCTCTACAAATTGTTTTCTCACCTATCAATAAAATTTATTATTTGATCTTTAAAGATCTTATTTCTGATTTAGTTATTACAAAATGTATAAATTTTGTATCAGTGTATTTTGACATGTATTCATCAGCATTAATGAGTATTGCAGTTTCACAATAAGGATCATGAATCTTATGTTTGAAAAGGAGAAAAAAATGTTTAATGCCAATCATATTTGATCCATTAACTAAGATTTTGTCTTTAGTTCTGTCAATAGATCAACTAACTAAGATTCTGAGTGTAGTTCTGTTAAAAATGTACAGTTTGTAAATTGGTGAATTCTTTGAAGCCACAAAAAAGTACTTTGCTAGGGACTATTCCGGTCCTTTGATTTTTCACTTTGATTTCTTTTCTGCTCAATAGATAATGCTATTGTCATTTAAATTTTTGCTGTGGATATGCATTTCTTTAGTTGTTTGGCTGTTTGCTTTGTCCTAATCGAAATTTTAGTCCTAATTGAAATTAATTTATTTTGCTATGCGTCTTTGTAAAATTAAAGAAAAATATTTTGTAAGTTGAGGGCTTTACAAAATATTTTTCTTTAATTTTACAAACTTCATCATGCCTAAATTGAAATTTTGAGCTTTAGTAAGACTAGTCTATACTATTAAAAATCTGTGCACATCTGTCTGTTTGGGGCATTATCTCTTCCGAAACAGTGGGATGTTGAGCTTAGAGAGGCACTCCTGAATTCAAAAAATTGGTGCGAAGCCATTTTGACCATTCTCATCTTCATACAATTTTAATTAGCCAAGGTATTAACTAAAACCTAGAAGAAAGAGAAATTTAAAACTCAGAAAAATGCTAATTTTTGCCCTCATTTTTTCAAAAGGCAACATTCTTGCACGCTGGAGATGAAAATCTGCTTTATTTCGAAAAGTGTTGCCACTGCTTGCTTTCAAATAATAAAGTTTCTTAATAAAAATTTCTACGTTTTACAAAATATGAAATAAAAATAGCATTGCTAAACATTAAATATATTATTATTCTTGATTCCAAAAGTTTGTAGGAAGCCATTTTGACCATTATCATCTACAAACAACTTTAATCAGCCAAGATACTAATTAAAAACTCTGAAAATGTTAATTTTTGCAATCATTTTTCCAAGTGGCAACATTCTTGTGCGCTGGTGATAAAAATCTGCTTTATTTCAAAAAGTGCTACTACTTTCAAATCGTAGAATTTGTTAATATAAATTTTAAGTTTTAAAAAATATGAAATAAAAATAGCACTGCTAAACTTTAAACATCTTGTTATATAAGGTTATATCTGACGTTTAAGAAAGCACACGATTGCATGTGATGTTGCTGTATGTCGAAAATTTTTCATTAATGTCAGCATTTTAAATAAATAGCTGCTGTTGGCAGCTTTTTGCAATGTATTAATGCTACATTAATTCTTTTATTGATATTGAGAAAATATTGTTATATTACATTAAATTTAAATTATGACATTGTACGTATTAACCTGAAGTGTCAAAAGATTTGTTTCCTGGTTTGGCAATAAATAAATTATTAATGAATTGGTTGTTGCTTGGAAAGAATGAACTGATTTCATTCATACTGAAATGTTTCATAAAAGTGAATATGTTTTTAAGAATATTTGGGGATAACTTTTATTCTTAATATGTATAAACAGTAATTTCCTAATTTGATTGTTAAAGGTACTTTTTTTATCTACCTTTATTGTTAAATAAAATGTACTGTAGATTTCCTCATGGTTGTGTTATTTTCTCATGGTTGTGTTCAGTTGCACAGTATCAATAATGTGAAACTGCTAAAGCTATAAAAATTTCATGAATGCCATCTAATTATTAAAAGTTAATAAATTATGTATTCAAGACTTAATGAAATATTTTTATAGGGTGTACGTTTTCCTGACAAGGCTTACACATACCTAATGGATATCATTGGAAAGAAAATAGATAACCCTCTAGTTGAGCTGTACAAGAAGCGATTTCCATATTATAAAATTAAAACATCTGATGATCAGAAATCTGTTGTATTTCAACATCCAGAAGGCATGGAATTTACTGTTGAAGAATTAGTTGCTATGTTACTTAAACAAGCACAAGATATTGCTGAACATGCTGCAGGTATTTTGTTTATTATCTTAATACGTATACCTTTTTGTGCAGAAATTAATTCCACTTTTAAAATATTTAAGGATATTGAACTGTATATGTTAATTAAACCTTTTGGCAAAGCAAGCTGTCAGACTTCCTGATGATAATCACCATGAAGTATTCTGAGCATGATAAAACATGTGAATGAAATAAGTCAAAGTTTGGTGAAGTCATAAATACTTCCCAGAATGCAATATATAAAGGAGCATGGAAAACCACAGTATTTGCAGCCATAGCATATTCCTTGCAAGTGGCATGTGTATCATATAACAATAGTTTTCACTTGCAATATGGAGCAGGAGCAATGAATGCCTTGTAATCCTTGTGTTGTGCAAATATCGTTGATGGGGGTGATATAAAAGTACCCAACAGGAAACATGACATCATACATTGTTTAGCACTTTTATGAGAGTTGCTTACCTTGTCAGAGCAACAAATTTCCACTGCAGGAACTCCTCCCAAAATGAATTATCAACATTAAATAAAGTGTAGCAAATTGTCACATATTTTGAGCCAGGTGGTACAATGGAACAAAAAGAGATACAAGTTCACCAGCATATGTATAATAAAAGCTCAAATGTATAGAAAACTCAGGAAATGCAAAATTCTGAATACACAAAAATTCTGAATAAAAAGTTTTGACATAAAAATGCAATTTAAGCTATTTAAAGGTAGAAAATTAAGTGAATGGAAGAAAAATTTCTTCTCTAAAATTATGAAGAGTCATTTTATTTATTGTTTACTCTAATATCAAATGGCTAAATTTAAGTTATGTAATGTTTCATAAGGGGGAAAAAAGACATTTCAGATATAAACTTCAAAGTAAAAACATCATAATTGATTATGAAATTCTGTCAATCATGAAAACTAGTGGAAATCTTGTTAAACTTGCACCAGTCATTCCGGTAGACATTCTAAGGAGCAGATCGCTGTTTATTTAGTTAGATAATCAACATATACAAGTTATAGATGTAGCGTATAACAAAAATTACTGGTCATAATTTTTCATGTTTCCCAGCCAGTGTTTGTCTGAAAGTATGCATTTCAGTCTATAAGAAAACACACAGGAACTGTAATTTACGCTATTACTGTTGCTTATCAGTAGTTATTATAATGTGAATACTTTCCAATTTTTCCCCCATTTTCGAATTTTAAAATTTGTGTATTTCTTTAAATAGTATAAAAGAAAAGTGATTAAATCATTTTTAATGTATCCTTTAATGCAGTCTGTCTTAAACTGAGAGGCAAGAGAAATTTAAAAAATAAAAAAATAATACAGTCAAAAGTTCTTAATCCGGACTCGTCGGGACTTCGGCGATTCCGGATTATCGATTTTTCCGGATTATAGATCATCAGTTTAAATCTGGTAAGATGGCATGCAGAAATTATAAAATTAAAAATATGAAACCTTAATTTATGAAATAAAGAACAATTATGATCTAAAGTGTATCAAAATTTACAAAAAAAATAGCTTAATATTTATTTGTTCAATTTATTAAACATTTCTTTCAATGTAAGTTGTTTAAGTTGCTTCGTTTTATGTGATAATACTTTCTCTTTAATTCTATAAACAGACATAATTTCTTGTTCAGTTACAAAGTTCCGCTGTTGAAGTCCTATAATTGCTGTGTCGAGAATACCGACTAATTTGTCAATCGAAATTTTTTCGTTTTCAATAACCTCTGTGTCACTTTCTTCACTATTGGAAGCAAATTATAATGACGAGGAATTTTATTTAAATCATATCCATCTGCCCTGAAGATAAGAATAGTGCTGACAGATGAACTTCCAATTCATTACGTGCCGCGATGTCCCCCCTCCCACCACCTCCGCAGAGCATCGTGAAATTGATAAACAGATTTTGGAAGGGTTAGAGAAACAAAGGATATGCCATTATCCATTTTTTGCAGCAATTCCACTTTTTGTTTAATGGACTTCGAAACATACTTTCGCTTTGTAGATCCTTTACATATTAGTAAATATATATCGGAAATTCTATTTGACATAATCGAAAGTTCAAGCTCACTTTTATAAAATTGCTCTAACAGTCTGCAAAAAATAATAAGCCAGATCCAATTCGAAGATTAAGGAACAACGCAATCTGCAACATTAACTGAATTAGATAATTTTAGCTTAGCTTATACCGTCCATTATACGCACAAGCGTAAACGTATTATGCGCATGCGCACATGCATATTCGCAGCTGTAAAGGTCTTACGCGCATGCGTAAACGCCTAAAACTGCGTCACTGCAACGCATGCGCAGAAAGTTTGTGGCTTTGAGGTCTGGATTATACATCATTCCGGATTATGGGTATCCGAATTAATGACTTTTGACTGTAATTACGAACCAGGCAATCTTGCATGTTACAACCAGCAGCAATTGCAGTGTACACAAAATCAACCTGTGGCAGTGCTGATAAGTCATGATGTCACACAGTGACATTTCATGGCATACTTTTCATGTACGGGACATATGGGGAGGCTTACTCCATTTATTCTAACCTCCTTGCTCAGCACATCATGCTTTTCATCAGTTGTCGGTACGTGCATTTAATGTCGCATTGTCATGTGCAGTTCAGAAACTAGTTGAGATGCATTTGCATGCCTTGAATAAGAATGTAAAAGAGGTTCGTAACAATATATACTTTAATTAATGTTGTGTAGCATTTATTAAAATTAAATAAATTTATGCATTGATAAAAATTTATATCAATTTTTTTATATTAAATTATAATAACCCTTGTTATGTCGAAAAAGTATCGATGGAAAAATTATCATGCCGCTTATGGATTCATTTGTACAACAGGAAAAAAAAATTTACACAGCTACCACAATTTATTATACGTTGCAAAATATTTTCCAACTCCAGGCTTAAACCCTCAAAGTTGTTAGAATATTTCTATAATCAAAATAGTGGTGAATCTGCAGGATATAGTCTTCACATCTTGAATCTAAGAAAGCACCATTTGATGGCACTATTGCTATTACAAATTTTAGCGTTGCAGCAATTGAAAAGCCTGCTAGAAGTTTCTTATGAAGTAGTGTCTCTGTGTGCTAAGGAAAAAAAAATTCTGATGTGTACACCACACGAATTCCATGTATGAAATATTAAATCATAGGCATTTTTTCCTGCATTCACATTCATTTAAACTTATTTCCTCGAAATTTATCAGAAATAGATTTTTTATTCAATTAATTTGGTTCTCACGTCGCGACAAAGCAAAAATACATAAAAAGTCAAAATATCTATATTAAGAATCGAAAGATATAGAAAAACTTAAAACACGAAATATTAAAACAATGAAAAAAAAAACACTTTTTACAATTAAAATTACAGTTTCTATGCAAAAAACAAGCAATTCGGTCAGTGGGCAAGAAGACTGATTTTTTGGTGCTCAAAACTGAAAGTTTACTTCTGGTCTCACTCGGGAAAAAAGACACTGAAGGCATAGAAACCGACTTAATTTGTTGTGAATGCTATGACGAGTCAATATATGAGACAATTTAATAACTTAAATGATAATTCCAGAATGTATTAAGCAGGGTTTAATTTGCAATAATCAAAGAAGTCATTACTTTGTTATTGCGAGGCTTAGTTTCTCTAGATTGGCAACAAATCCACTATTGTGCTAAGTTTCAAATATAAGCAAATATGGCTGCTAATGGTAAAAAAATTGGGTTTAGCCGCACTTAAACAACTTTTAATTGTTGATAATTTTATAACTATAACAAGCAGGTTAGCTAAAGGCATCATGCAAAAACATCATTAAATTGCATTTGATTGCGGTCAAAATGGATATTGTTGTTGAAATATGGTACCCAGAATTTTCGTGATATCAAAACTTCCTTTACTTTGTACAAGGAAGTAGAAAGAGCGATTTGCACTTGAAATTCTAAAAATTTTCAGTTCTGAATCCTAAAAGGAAATTCAACAAATTATTGATATCTGGTTGTAATGAAAGTTTTCCTCCAAAAAACATTCTGAGTAAAGTTAGGGGGATATGATTGGGGTTATATGGTGGGTGTGTGCAAAAGATCCCATTTGAGTCCATACAGAGTCTGTGGACACATGTGGTTTTGCATTATCTTGATGAAACATTAACTTTTTGTGCTGCAGCTTAGTTCAACTTTTTCATCAACACAGACTAGCATCTCGCTGTACACCTTACTGTCGAGGGTTTTACCTTTACCCAGATACTCTTTGTGGATAATACCATAGCAATCCCACCAGATGCAAGGGATGATCATTTTGTTAGTCAAATTGCACTTTCAGACACTGCCGACGGGCTCATCAGGCACAGACCAACCCTCTTTTCGGCCTGTGATGTTGAAGTAAATCTGCTTTTCATCACAAGTGATAATCCAGTACAGAATTTTGTCCTTGCGTTGGTATTCGAGCAGGTTAGGGCAGGCCCGAGCACATCTGCTCTTATCTGTTCAAGTCAGCTCATGTGGCACCCAGTGATTTAACTTGTACTTCGAGTTTATGTGATACATAGCACTACTAATGCACATGGAGTAACATCTAACTCCTTAGCAAGCTCTCGTGTGGTTGCATATTGATCTTCTTCCACAAGTTCTTGCAGGCAGGCCTCATTAACAGGCCAGCCATATATCATAGTCCTTATTTTTGGGCTTTTGATACCAAACCTTCACAGTGTCATATAATGCAACCATTAGTACCTTAAGCTGTATAATGATTTGGTGACATTCTATAGCTGACGTTTTGCAACAGAGCTGAAAGTAAATGACGGTTCTAATTCGATAGCATGATAGTTTCATTCTGTACACCTTGTATTTAATGATAATGATATTTTTGTACAAATTTCACTACACAGTGACATATAAAGCAAATTTCTTTCTTTCAAATGCCAAAAGTCATTAACAAAATACGATTAAAGGTGCCAAAGTGAACTGTTTGTGCAGATGATATTTGGGAAGATGGGAAACATTTGTTAAAACCTGATACTTTACTACAAATAGTAGAAGATATCAAAGTCAGCCCTCTAAAAATAAGCATCCAAATAGGCAAGTTAACTGATGTTGGTAATTGCAATCAGTTATTAGTATTTTTACGGTACATTAAAAAAAATACTAGAAGATTTTCTATTTTTTAAACTGCTTGATTCAAAGAAAAAATGTGTTTTTAATCACATTGAATTTTTTTTTTTAAACACCAAATACCCATGAGTATTATAGGCTCAATTTGCACTTATAGTGCCCTCACAATGTTGGTTAAAAATTGTGGATATATTTCATATATGAAGAGAAAAAATACCTAAAGTTACAGTGATGCATTGTATGTTGCATCATCGTGCACTTGCATCGAAAATTTTGTCAGAAAATTTGAAAAAATATCTAACGACAGCAGTGAATGTAGTTAAAGTACATCTGAGGACGAGCACTTGATCATCCTATTTTTCGTGCTTTGTGCAAAGAAATTGGTGCTGTTTATACTGTGCTTCATCATCATACAGAAAAATAGTGGCTTTGGAAGGATCACATGCTGACCAGGTTTCTGAATTATGCGAAAGTATTAGTTTCTTATTAGCCAAAATAGTGAATTAGTGGAAGCTTTTGGAAAAAGAGATGCATTGCTTCAGATAGCCTAACTAGCAGATATATATTTAACCATATGAATGAAATAAGCACTTCAATGGCAAGGATTTGGCAAGAACATGACATCAGCCAGTGAAAAATTAGTTTCATTTATTGAAAGTTAAAAATTTGGGGATTTTGAGTTGAACATGGGAATTTAAGCTTTCCTTTGCTGGATTCAGTCATTTTGGGGAAAAAAAAAAAAAAAAAAAAAAAAAAAAAAACTATACTAAAAATTATAATACTCCTCCAGCAATTGAGTGAATCATTTGAAGGATAATTTTCCATTGGAAATATTAGCAAAATTTATAGATGGATACTCAATCCATTTTTGTTTGGTCCAAATTCATTGGATGACAATGATTTTTTTAAAAGATCTTATCAAAATACAAGCTAATGCATATATGGGAATGGAATTTGAAAAACTAGACTTAAAACAGCTGTGGTGTAAATAGAGGCTTATCACACTGTCAAAAGCAGCATCACTGACATTTTTACTATTTGCCACCACCTAATATCACGAAATACTTAATACAGCATTACGAAAATACTAATAACTGACTGCAATTATCAACATCAGTTGACTCATCCAGTTGGATGCTTAATTTAATCCGTTAACCGCCAAAACTACAAGGAATGTTTCTTTTCTCATGAAAATAATAACAAATATTAAATTAAGCATTTATAACATAAATTTACATTGAAAATAAAAAAAATGCTCTTACTTGTGAAAAAAGCGAGTGTTGCGTTCGCGCAACGTCAGCAGAATAAGACTACAGATGTTTACTGAGTAGGATTGTATTCGTGTGATGTTTCTTTTGAGTGGAGGGCAGGATTACGTTTTAGCTGTATAACGTTTTATAAATCTACAAATCACTTCACTTGTAATTAATTTAATACTAAAATATACATTGTATTTCTTTTACAAATACAGAATATTTCAAATGAAAGATTCAAGCATGAAAAGCTCGATTGCAATCATGATGTAAAGCTACATTACTGACTTTGCATCTGTTAACAGTCTGGCTATGATACTCTTTACAACAAAGTCTTTTGTTATCAACGGACTTTACAATTGTCAATTTGACTGTTGTCAAATGCAAATTCTGCTTCATATTCCTGTACTGCAAATGTGCTATTGATTTTCGTACAACAGGAACAGAATGTCCTTATCAAAAGACCAATACATTTTTTCTTGAGGTAAAGAATGATATCCTGTAAGCAATAATATTCCAATAAATCTTCTCATGTAGACTTCAGATGCAATAAATTCTGGGCATTTTTTTTTTTTTGCTGAACTTATATATTTGTCTGTTCAACGAGAAGAGAGTAAATGTCTAAACTAAAAAGAAAATCGAAAATCTGCTCACTAGTTTTACCTTGTATTTTGTCTTTTATAATTTCTCTTCTATCTCTTTCTTCATGTTCTTCCTGAGACATAACTAACAGTTCCTTTTTTATCCACTTCAAGATTTCAGTCTTCTGCTTTTTAAACTTTTTAGTATGACTATAACTGCTTTTAGAAGTCTGAAACTTACTTCTTATGTGAATTTCAACTTCCGCAGCAGTATCATTTGGTAAAATATCATTATCATTATTTGAAATATTGCCATCCCTTTCTTCTTTGTCACTAGCTTCTGCAATTTCTGGGGGAATAATAACAATATCAGTTTCATTCTGGTCATTATTAACATTATCATCATTTGTTTCTTCATCAAAAAATCTTTGAAGGACTTCTTCTAATGTAAGATACCTCATTCTGGGCACTTTTAAATAACCTGAACACGAACCAGAACATTAAAAGAAATGAGTGGAAAAGGAGATTGACTACCCGTTTCCTGCTGATGTTCCGTCAGTGCAACACTTGTTTTCCCTTTCTTCCCAACAAAAATATAAACATGTGACTGATGTAATGTTCTGATAAACGGTGATCTTAACTAAAAATAGATCACTCATAAAGACGGCGATTCTTTCGTTAAATATTTTCAGCAAAAATATGCGGTCAAAAATTTTGCTTAAATTTTTCTTAAAGTATGAGATTAATTATTATAAACAAAACGATTGTTGAAGGCAAATATTTTTTTACAGAAATAATCTTCATAATATTCCCTACTCAAAATCATCTGCTGATATAAAATATCTTAAGTAGTTATATTTATATACCCATTTATTTTGACCGTTGCGTCAACGCAACACCAGCGGCTAATGGGTTAAAGGGCTGGCTTTAATATCTTCTGCTATTCATAGTAAAATATCAGCACTGCGATCTTCAATGCATGATGGAATTACATCATTCCTTAGTGGAATTTGTTGAATTTTCTTTTGTGCTTCAGAACAGAACAACATCCTTACAATTTCAAGCACACATAGCTCTTTTTTCTCCTTAGCACACAGATGTACTACTTGATAAGAAGCTTTTAGCAAAGGCTTTTCGATTGCTGCAACATTAAATTTTGTAATAGCACTGCTGGCATCAAATCGTGCTTTCTTAGATTTCAAGATGTTGAGACTGTATCCTGCAGATTTACCACTATTTTGATTATAGAAATGTTCTAACAACTTTGAGGGTTTAAGCCTGAAGTTGGAAAATATTATGCAACATACAATACATGGTGGTAGTTGTGTAAAAATTTTTTTCCTGTTGTGCAAATGAATCCATAAGCGGCATAATCATTTTTCCACTGATGCTTTTTTGACTTAACGAAGGTTACTATAATTTAATATAATACATTGATATAAATTTTTATCAATGTGTAAATTTATTTAATTTAAATAAATGCTACACAACATTAATTAAAGTATATATTGTTACGAACCTCTTTTACATTCTTATTCAAGGCATCCAAGTGCATCTCAACTAGTTTCTGAACTGCACATGACAATGTGACATTAAATGCATGTACTGACGACTGATGAAAAGCATGATGTGCTGAGCAAGGAGGTTAGAATAAATGGAGTTAGCCTCCACCCTCATGTCCCATGCATGAGAATTCTGCCATGAAACATCCATGGTATGACATCACTGCTTATCACCACTGCCACAGGTTGGTTTTGTGTACATTGTAATTGGTGCTGTTTGTAACATGCAAGATCGTCTCATTTGTATTTTTATTTTTAAAATTTTTGAAAATTCTCTCGCATCACTGGAAATGCTCTCTCACCCCCAGGGATGCACGTACCCCATGTTAAAAACAGTTTTAGGAAAATTATTATGAATAAGCAACAACAACCTAGCCATCAAAATTTAAATATTGCTATTTATGTTATATAGTAATATGTATTGTAAATGAAGACGACATGTTTATGAAACCAGTGTTTTTTTCTTAAATAAAAATATACACACATTTTTTAAGAGGGTGTGAGAGCTTATTTTCAGATTCAAGTGGGTACTGACTATTAAAAAAGATTAAGAATGGCTGCTTTAATGTTTGTTTTTTGTGTTATACATATGAAATTTCCTTATTGCCTTGATTTTTTAGAATAAATTAAAATCGCAGAAAAGAAAAATTGCTTTTCGTGCTTTCTTTCAGATTTCTTAAATTTTTAAAGAGTATATTAAATAAGCATTATGTTTAGATATTCTTCTATTACTATTTAGCTGACAAACACATTGTAAGGTATTTCTCCCGCCTTCCTAGAGTGCCTTCGTGGTGTAGTAGTCAGCACATTGAGCCGGTTTTTCAGAGGTCTGTGGTTCTGTTCCCGATGAAGGCGTTGCCAATTTTTCATCTCTCCGGCTTTTCCAATTTACCTAATGTCTCTACAGTGGCACCCGAACTAAATGGGTTGTGGATGATGACTCCCCACACCCAGGATTTGGCAATTGGGTTCCTTAAAAGGAGGAGTATAAAAGGTATTTCTCCAACCTTCCTAGCATGCCTTTGTCGTGTAGTGATCGGCACACTGAGCCGGTATTTCGGAGGTCTGTGGTTTGATTCCCGGCGAAGGCGTTGCTAATTTTTCATCTCTTCTGCTTCCAAAAATTACCTAATGTCTCTACAACCTATAGAAAATCTAATTCACTAATGGGATGCAAGGTGTTTTTTGAATAATTTTGGCTGATGGAAAATGGGATTTTCCTGCCTTGCAGTGGTGGGCAACAGAGGATTTATGCGTTTCTTTTGTTCGAACTTAAGCATCATGCTTTTTTGCATGAAAATTTAATTATATTTTTTAATATTTAATGTTACAATATATGTTGTACACATTTCATAAAACAAATGTAAAAGTTATGTAAATTTGTAATGAAATATTTTAATATTCTGGTGTCATGTTATTCACCTGAAGTAGAATCCTAATGACTGGATTAAAATTTTAAGTGTAATTGTCAAGTCATTTTTATTATATTAAAATTTTTATTTCAGGTCAGCCAATTAAAGATGTTGTCATTACTGTTCCACCTTTTTTTAATCAAGCAGAACGCAGAGCCATGTTGCAAGCTGCCAGATTATCTGGTTTAAATGTGCTTCAGTTGATCAATAGTAATACTGCTGGTAAGCAAACATTTTGAATTTGTTAATAAAAATTCTATAGAGTACTTAAAATTAGTTTTAAACTGAGTACCAAGTCTGTGAGTGGCAATAATAATTTTTACTGTAAAGAAATAAAATTTCAGTTCATGGAGAACTTGGAAAATTTATCAGCAATTTTTATGTATCTGGCAAATGAATATTTTGACAAAAATGCACTATATTTTTAGTATTTTTTAACTGAACTAAAAAATTCACTACTTTAATTAATTCAGCAGTTTCTGCAAGTACGCCAGCCTTTTTCATGCAGAATATCTTTGAGCTGATTGCCACATTCAAACAAAAACAGGCAAAAATAAAAGAAATCATTTGTAAATAGATTTTGAATTATGCAAGTCATTTGAGCTTTGGCTATTGGTAGAAATAAATTTTTGGTGAAACTTGACTAGCTTGGTAATTTGTTATATCTAACGTAACTTTTAGTGTTTGTAAAATACTTTTGATTCTTTTTAGTTTTTAAATTGATTTATATTATGATTATTTATAGGTATTCTCTTATTTTTGAGTTAAATATATTTGTGTTATCTATTATATTTTTAGTGTTTTATTTAGTTTTTTGGAATTTTTTTATGTATAGTAAGAAATAAACATTTTCTTTCAGTTGCCTTAAATTATGGTGTTTTCAGAAGACGTGATTTCAATGAAACTCCAACGAACATTTTGTTTTATGATATGGGTGCTGGTAGTACAGTTGCCAGTGTAGTAACATATCAGCTTATGAAATCTAAAGAAACAGGAGAGATTAGTCCACAGTTAACAGTTAAAGGTGTTGGGTAAGAAATTTTTCCTGTACATAGTAATATGTAGCAATATTAATATAGTAAACAAATTCATGGACATTTTTTCCTTTTGTTACAGTTATCTTAGCTATAATTAATCCAGGACTTTATTTAGACATGGCTTTTGCTGATAAAAATATTTTATTATGCAAATGATGTAGCCTTCTCTGAAACAATACATTATTACAGAGTTATACATTAATAATATAGTTATTCCTTTTTGATATTTTCTAATTCACATTGTTTATTTAAAAATATATTCATTGCTTTTTCGTAAATATAACATTAACAGTCCAAGTAATGAGGTAAATGCCATATAATTTTTTTTAAGAAAGAGGTCTTTTACCTAAAAAAACAAGTACGCGAAAATGGCCACTACATGAAACTTTATGTTCATGATGAAACCATTTGGAGGTGCAATATAAAAAATTTCAAAATGAAGAAGGGCCTCTGTGATGGAAATTGGTTCAGTGGTTCCAGAATACCATTCGTCACTGCTATTATATTTATGTATTCTTGGCACAAGTGTTGGCGTCCGTGAAATGGTATAAACTGCTGAATATGTGCGAAATTCCTGCAGTTGACTGGAACAACTGCATGTGGTAATAATTATAAGGATAAGAATAAAGGATTCTTAAAAATATTCTTAGGAAATGACATGGGAGTATTATTATCATTATATATTGTATTGTTTATTTTTGCATTTGCATTTCATGGGCTTGGTGAAATTATAGCTGAGATTCTGGTGCAAATCTAAACTCACAAAACATGGTTGGGGGCTGCTATAACAAAAAAGCACCTTAACTTTTATCACATTATTTTTTTTCTTTTTCTCTGTTAATAATAAAAGTTACTGGTTACTTTCTGATTATCTGCCTTGCTCTTCCCAAAAAATCGCGGACAGATTTTTGAACCGGTAAAAAAAATTTTATTTTCATGATGGCTCATAGATGCTGATCTGTTTATCTAGAATATTTTGCATTTTATAAGAAATTTTACGACAAAAAAACAAAGATCTATGTAATTGATGTTTGCACTTTTATAGCTGATGTATACCATTCAGTCAAATGGCACCTAAATGTAACGTATGTAAATCCATGTGTGATATGCACATAATGTTGGCTGGCTATTGTCGTATATATGTTTGCATAGATGCCAGAAACATGATAATTCTACGAAATGTCGAAAATGTGGTGCGAATAATCAGAAATTACCAATTATTGTAATGATTGAGAATTTTGCTTAAAAGATATGCAGTGCAAGTCTGAGATCTGGACTGTTTGGGACTTAAGCGATTTCAGATTTGGAGTTTTTCTGGATATTAGAGCATCAATTTAAATATTAAGATGACATGTAGGAATTATAAAATTGGAAATGTAAATTGTTGTTTATGGAGTAATGAAGGTAAACTGATGACCATAAATAAATCGGAATTTACAAAAAATTCTCATATTTATTTATTTTCTCTATTAAACATTTCTTTATGTGCCAGTTGTGTTAAGTTGCTTTTTTGTGATAATACTTTCTGTTTAATGCTATAGACAGATATAATTTCCTGTTCAGTTAATAAAGGTACATTGTAACTGTCATGTCAAGATTTCTTTTTAAATTGTCAATCAAAATTTTTTCATTCTCAACAGTCTCTCTGTTACTTTTTTCACTATAAGTAGTGATATTTTTTGGATTTAGAATTGTACAGTCAAAAGTCGTTAATCCGGACTCGTCGGGACTTCGGCGATTCCGGATTATCGATCATCAGTTTAAATCTCGTAAGATGGCAAGCAGAAATTCTAAAATTAAAAATATGAAACCTTAATTTATGAAATAAAGAACAATTATAATCTAAAGGGTATCAAAATTTACAAAAAAAAAAAAAAAAAAAAAGCTTAATATTTATTTGTTTACTTTATTAAACATTTCTTTCAATGTAAGTTGTTTTAAGTTGCTTCGTTCTTCGTTTTATGTGATAATACTTTCTCTTTTAATTCTATAAACAGACACAATTTCTTGTTCAGTTACAAAGTTCCGCTGTTCAAGTCCCATTAATTGTTGTGCCGAGAAAACTGACTAACTTGTCAATCGAAATTTTTTCGTTTTCACTAACCTCTCTCTCACATTCTTCATGCCTTTATCCATTTTTTGCAGCAATTCCACTTTTTGTTTAATGGACTTCGAAACATACTTTCGCTTTGTAGATCCTTTACATATTAGTAAATATATATCGGAAATTCTATTTGACATAATCGAAAGTTCAAGTTTACTTTTATAAAATTGCTCTTACAGTCTGCAAAAAATAATAAGCCGGATCCAATTCAAAGATTAAGGAACAACGCAATCATCAACATTAACTGAAATAGATAATTAGATAATTTTAAATTATTTCCGTCCATTATACATAAAATGTGCACGCGAAAACGTATTCTGCGCTTGTGCACATGCATATGCGCAATGCTAAAAGGTCTTACGCGCACGCGTTAATGCCTATGCGCATGTGTCAACGCGGCGCATGTGCAGAAAGTTTTTAGCTTTGAGGTCCGAATTATAGATCATTCCGGATTATGGGTGTCCGAATTAATGACTTTTGACTGTACTAGAGATTTCACCATCCATTGATTGATTGATTATTGCAGTATTGTCATCACAGTGGAAAATTTCTGTTATATTATCTTCATTTTGCCATGCACTTCATTAATTAGAAAATTTCACCTTTTGTTTGCTATATCAGAAACCTTCAAATTCACAGCTATCATTGCAAAACTTAGCTGAACAGAACAACAAATTGAAGAAAGAGTTTCTGCATTTTAAGGACAAATTGAACAAAAAATTGAGGACAAGGTTTCTGCTGCCATCAGCAAAGAAGTTGACACCTTAAAGAAATGCATTGCAACAGCAGGAAACAATCCTGATGGTTTAAAATTTTTAAACGTGCCTTCTAGTCCCTCTTTGAAGCTATCCACATATGATGGTAAGACCTCATGGCGAGTTCATAAGACACAATTTTCTATAGTGGCGGATGTGAATGGATGGGATTCTCAAGTTAAAGCTTGTCATCTCTCCAGTTCTGTGAGAGCAAATGCAGTGTATATCCTTCAAACTCTGTCCAGCTTTTTGGGGAGAAGTGTATGAAAGATTATAGCAAGCTTCAGTTAAACTCTTGGCAACAGAAGCCCATTAAAACACTCCTGGAGCTCACCACGGATCTTGAAAGGCTGTCTCACCTCACTTTTTCTGACTGTCCATCAGAAATAAGGAAAATTCTGTCCCTGCAATACTTCTTCTATGGCATACAGAATCCTGAGATACAGAAAGCCCTGTAAAAATAGTGGGTGTCAAGGATTTAAAAAATGTTCTAGTATGTCATGAAATTTGAGACATCCTTAAAAGCAACTCATACATATCCCAGTAAGCACTCAATAACCCCAGTAAACACCCAATCAGAACTGCTCAAGTCTAAGAGCCAGTGGATCAACTGACTGTTTGTCTAGACAATTTAACAGACAAGTGCCTTGATACAGAACAGGAGTGACAAGAAACCAACCCTTAAATGCTGGAACTGCAGTGCTGTAGGCCACCTAAGAAGGAACTGCAGAACAACACCTCAGGGCATGGAAGCTAAGACCGCTCCCCAGCAAGCATGCAAGAAGCAAATTAGTGTCCATTTCACAGAGTGGTGGTTGCCAGATAATGAAAAGCTCCGTTTTAAAGTGCTTCAGATTTCTACGATGAGTGGCGGCAGTAATGGAATCTTCATCGTGGGATATATCAGTGGAGTTCCTTGCGGTATGACCATCAATACAGGAGCCAATGCTACCATCATCCAAAAAGAAATTTGCTCAACAATTGAAAAGTAAATTCAACTAGATGCTGCCATACATTACCTTCTAGAGTGTGTCCAGGAATAAAATCGGCATCAATAGAAAAATTAATCATGTTTGGAAGTGCCGTCTAACATTACACATCAGATGTAGCAAATATTATCAACCCTTGCATACTCAGACTAGATGTTCTACGGAAATACAATTTTACCTTATACGTTAAATAATGAAGTGCATTCTGCCTCTGAGGACAGAATCCTATTTACAATTAATGGTGGAGGAGGGAAAGCTGTCCACAAATCATAGCTCAGGACAATACCACAGTATAAGCAAGAACAAAATGTTTACTTCCTGGATCTGTAGCTGAAAATAGAAGTTTTCAGTTTAGTGTAATGAAGTATCCCAAGAACTATAGCACCCCAGGAGGAATGCTAGTAGCCTCGGCACTAATCGACTTATTAAGGACCGTTATCCCAGTGAGAGTTGCCAACATGAGCAATAAAGCAAAAATCACTATTAAAGGCAAATTAGTTGCAGCATGTACTCTCCAGTGACCTGCATTACATGAAACAGTTACCCTCCAGAATTCTGTATCTTCAGAGAAAATACATCGAAATTGTTGCAGAATACACAACTAAGCAATGAAGAGGAGTGGCTTCATTCAAGAATTTCAAAATCCTGGTCATCTTCAGATGTAGGTCAAACCAGTTTTACACAACATAGAATTGGTATAGGGGATCATCCACCAATCAAGCAACATCCAGGGTATCTGCTAGTTACTAAACAGGAAGAGGTAGGAAAACTTCTGAAGGATATGCAAGAAAATTATGTTATCGAAGCCTTCAGCAAATCCTGGGGCCTCTCCCATCATACTGGCCAGAAAAAAAAAAATGGTTCAACTATATTTTGCATTCACTATTATTGGTTGAGGTTATGAAGAAATACAACTACCCTTTCTAGAATTGATGATATTGTGGGTGCTTTTTCTGGAAGGAAGTGGATTTTAATGCTTGATTTAAAGAGTGGATATTAGCAGATATACATCCTGATGACCAAGAAAAGACAGCTCTATCTACTGGACTGGACAGTTCAAGGTGTTGCCATTTGAATTATGTAATGTGCTGGTAACATTCAAATGCCTCATGGAGACCATGTTGAGAAGTTTTTCCTATGAAGTCTACATGATGTACCTGGATGACATCATCATCGTTGGGAAAACTTTTGAAGAGCATTTAGAAAACCTTATAAAGGTGCTTCAGAAACTGAAAGAAGCCACTCTAAAGTTATGTCCTGCCAATTGTAAACTATCAGACAGGAAGTTACTTACCTTGGACATGTCATCTCAGCTGAAGGTGTATGTTCAGATCCAGGAATAGTGTTAACAATTAAAGGCTGGAGTCGCCCCGAAAATGTCCATCAGCCGAGAAGTTTACTAAGGCTTTGCACCTACTATAGGAAATTTGTGAAGGATCTTTTCTGTCATCGCAAGACCTCTTCATAAGCTGACAGACAGCAAGTAGAAAATTTTGTAATACAGAAGACTGAGGATGTGTTTAACAAACTGAAAGAAGCTTTAACATATGCGACAATCCTAATGTGTTCTCATCTCATTGAACCATTTATTTTTTATGTGGATGTGAGCAGTGAGGGTGTTGGTGCTGTTTTATGCCACAAAATAAATTGTCAAGAATGTGTTGTAGCATACTGAAGCAAGTGTATGTCTAAACCAGCGATCGAGAGGAATTGCTGTGTCATCAGGAAAGAGTTGCTCACAATAGTTAAAGCCGTAGAACATTTTCATCATTATCTCCATGGCAGAAAATTCCTGCTGTGTACAGATCATGCATTATTGACCTAGTTATTAAATTTCAAGAATCTCGAAGGTCAATTCCGATGATGTTATGTCATACTTCTAGAGTCTCTGTAACCAGATGGATACAGAGACTCCAGAAATATGACATAACTATCCATCATCAGAATTGGTCATCACATGGAAACATCAGCACCCTGTGTAGAAGATCCTGCCCAGAAAGTTGCCAGTATTGTTTCAAGTTCAAAGCAAAATATGAGCTGCTTAGTCTGCTCATATGTCAAGTTATTAATCCAACATCTTTGACCGAGACACATGGAATGATCAAGTCAAAAAAGACCAATTGGAAGACTGTAGTATTAAACCCATAATTGAATTAATGGAGTCTTGGAAAGGAAACCTACCTGGCAAGACATTTCGATCTATAGTCCTACAACAAAGCAATATTGGGCTCTGGGACTCGCTCCATATTTGAAATGCTGTCTTGTAAGTTCGAAATAAATGATGGAAAGGCATTCCAGTGGCAGCTGATACTTTCAAAATCCTGGATGTCCATAAAGAATTATATAGCAGCCCTGTAGGAGGCAACTTTGGAATACTAAAGACTTTGCATGGAATTCAAGAGGCCTTCTACTAGAGTAATGTAAATTCTGATGTGCAAAAGGGGTGCCAATCGGGCTATGTTAGGGCAGATCAGAAAGGACTGAAGAAGCATAGCCAAGGGAAGCTGCAATTGTGCAATGTAGGAATGCCTTTTGGTCATATTACATTTGACATCCTGGGACCTCTACTTTGAACTTCTGGATGGCAACAGATATATAATCGTCATTGATGACTTCAAGTGGCCTGAAGCATATCCTATTCCTGATCAAGAGGCTATCACAGTAGCAGAAGTAATGATACAACATTGGATGGAGCTAATGAGTCCATCCAAAATCTCCAGGCATGGTTTGAAATGATGCAAATTTTGCACGAGAGCGAGTGCATCATTGGTCCTATGTGCATTCAGTCTATTACTAACCTGCATGCATGCAACAGTATTAAAGTTAAGACACAATAACATGCCGAATAAATACTAATTCAGAAGTCAAACAACAAAAATCAGCGTTATATTTACAAAATTTTCACAGGACTAGTTTCGATGGTTTTACCGAACCACCATCTTCAGCTGCAAAACCGCAAATGAACCAGATAGGAAATAATGATTAGATAAGATAAGAAAGCCTGGACGAGAATAAGCAAGTGGCGCCATCTGTTGGTGAAACCAGAACTAAAACATAATTTCTTTAAAGGCCGAAGGCAGATGAAACATCATCCATTGGAGAACTGGATTTTCTATAGAGGCATTTCACATTCATAAAAATCTTTCTGTTCTAGTTAACGATCCTAATTCCAATCCAAATTTGCTTTCGGCCTTTAAAGAAATTATGTTTTAGTTCTGGTTTCACCAACAGATGGCGCCACTTGCTTATTCTTGTCCAGGCTTTCTTATCTTATCTAATCATTATTTCCTATCTGGTTCATTTGCGGTTTTGCAGCTGAAGATGGTGGTTCAGTAAAACCATCGAAACTAGTCCTGTGAAAATTTTGTAAATATAACGCTGATTTTTGTTGTTTGACTTCTGAATTAGTATTAAGTTATTATGTGAAGTATAAAAAATTGTATTAATTGGTTATATGCCTTATTAGTAACCATCATATACTGTTTTAAAGTTACAATAGATATAGTTTCATGACTAACATGTCCTCAATTTTCAGTTTTGATCACACTCTTGGAGGACTTGAAATGCAACTCAGATTGAGGGACCATTTTGCCAAAGCTTTTAATAAAGCCAAGAAAACAGATTCAGATGTTTTTGAAAATAGCAGAGCTATGGCAAAACTTTTCAAAGAAGCTGGAAGGGTAAAAAAGGTTCTTAGTGCCAATACAGAACATATAGCCCAGGTAAATTTGTTATTTAGATTTATCTCTAAAAATCTTTACTAGTTTTCATGAACATTTTTGTATATTTCACTGTCAGGAAACTGAATTTGATATTCAGTTCTTTTAAGGGATGTACATGAACTTAGAATTACCAGTTTTACTCAATCTTTATCTAAATAAAGAAGGTCTATTTAACTGTAGACAGAACATCAGAATTTTACCATTGATTGTACTGGTATAGTTCTGCCCTAATTTTGAAGAAGAACACTGATGAAGATGGTCGGAGGATTTTGCATCCCTCTTCCCCTACCCTTCAAGAGGACTTTTGGCTTGCCTTGTATTTTGAGTGTTTACTTGCTGCACAGATGCTTACAAACATCTAAACCTGTGTCATCGATGTGGCACTCGCTAACCACTGTACTGTCTGGGTGGCTGGATCTACTTAACAGCTGAATATTTATCATTTTCCATTAAGGTATGGGCATCTTTATGCTTAGAATGCCCTTTTTAAGATTCCTTTTCTTAGAGAGTGGTCATTTTTTATAAAGGTACCAGCACCTTTATAAAAAGGCATTACTATGAACCAGTCCCATCCGCAAATACTTAAAGCACAGTATGGATAAATACTTAAAGCACAGTATGGGTAAATAAGGATGGAAAATTAAGGGATAATAGTTTCTAAAGAACATTCATATTATTTAAGATCATCCACTTTGCTGCAAGCAGAAGCAGGGTAGTTGGCGATGCTTCAGATGAGGAGTTTGCAATTTAAATCCACTTGACAACAGTTAAGAACATTATTAATTTTTAATATTTTATTTTCAAAGAAAATTTATCATCTGAAGCATCGCCATCGAAAAATAGTACAAAAATTATGTAATGCAAAAATTTCAGTAGAGAAGCAGTTTTTATCCTAATTTATTATATTTTTCCACCAGTTTGCTTAATACATGATAATTATCATAAAATCATTCAAAATATGAAATACTGGCATAATGTGTATTGGATGAGATTTTTCGGTTTTTAATATATGTGCATGTGAAGTATAAAACAGAAATATGGGTCATAAATATTTGTTCAAAATAGGATGACATTAAGAAATTAATAATACTGATAAAAATTATGTTCAGCTGTACTTATACATCTCATTTGGAGCACTGTACATTACCAGCTAGGTTTTTCAGTGCTTGTAGCAAACTAAGGAACGTATGTGTGAATCTCATTTTGGCTTACTTACTTTTTATACATTCTGGCTTAATCTTGGGCTCGATTTTTTTCACTTGTTTCTAAATGCTCATTATAGTTTTGCAAATGTATTCACTTTTAAGATCTAAAACTATGCAAATTGAGTAAAACTGGTGAGCTCAAGTTCATGTGTCCAAAAAATATTTGTTTAATTTTGTGTTAATTTTTAATGGCAGTATATGCAAGGTGTTTGAAAAAGATGTTTACAAGCTTTATTTTCTAAAATATTGTTTCTAGGCATATATTTTCAATATAAAATTTCTCAAAGGTAAGATAAATATATTGGAACATTTTCAGTATTATAGATGGAATTTTGTAATATATTTTTTAAATTCTCTACCAGGCCTAGGCATGACCACACTTAGGTTTGTGATGAGCAGTCCAATTTAATTCAGGAACATTAAAGAAAATGAAATAATTTTTCATAGCATTAGGCATTGCCACATTATTAAATCCAGAGAAAGTGTCCAAATGGTCACCACACATGTCATCAATATTGCATAATAGGCAAGATGGAGAGTTTGCTAAACCAGATCTTTGTAGGTGTTTCATGAGGTAGTCATGTCCAGTTTTTAATCTAAATTTAGCAACACTGACAGGTCTAGGTAGGTTGTAAGTAATGGGATTCTCCATTAGGGAATCCCAAATCTTCTCCTTCACAGAGTTTCCGTTCTTCTCTTGGAGGTGAGATCTGGCTTCAATGATTCTCTTAGCACTGTAATAGCAAACACGAGGATTGGGTTGAAGAAGCACAGATCCAACTTTGGCCAGAGTCTCAGCAAACTCAGTATAAGTAACCTAGTATAAGATTTATATGTG
The DNA here is from genome assembly GCF_044657685.1 of Stegodyphus dumicola. Taxonomy (NCBI): domain Eukaryota; kingdom Metazoa; phylum Arthropoda; class Arachnida; order Araneae; family Eresidae; genus Stegodyphus; species Stegodyphus dumicola. The sequence continues at coordinate 159,938,915 of NC_140770.1, forward strand.
GAAAGAGTAGATTTTGGGTAATACTCCAATTTACATTGCTAAGCCCTTTATGAAGTCTGTTTCTTGTGTTGCCTATACCGAGTATCCTGCTGGCGTGTTTTTTCCAACTTAGCCTGGAATCCAAAAACAATTTCCAGCTAAGTAGATGGAGTTCTGTGGAGCAGTTGGTCTCCATAAAATGATTCTTATCTCCTTAGGTTTGAAACTGAGGATAAAAACCTGAAAAGGCTGTCTTGCTTGTATTTACAATCATTTTTTTTTTTTTTTTTAATTTTTATTATTATTATTATTATGTCAAAAGCACATGAAGAGCAATGTTTAGAGAATCCTGGATAATATGGATGTCTCGGTCAGCAGATCAAAGAATAGAGTCATCAGCAATGAGAAGGGTTGGCATTCCAGGATGTGAATTCATAATATAGGAAATAATATCATTGATCATGATGTTGAAGGAAACAGGACTCTGGATTGAACCCTGAGGAAGCCCTTGTCTAGTTTATCTATAGGCAGAGGCAGCTGATCCAGATTTAGTTCTGATAAAGTACTGGTCCAGAAAAGAATCTGGCTGTACATATTTCCACAATATCGATTAATTTTCTGAGCAGCCCTTTTCTCCATACTGTATCAAAGCTCGTCTGGAAGTCAACCAACACTGCTACAGTACTTTTTTTAAGATGAAAGCTATCTTTTATCCCCTGTGTGAGTCTTGCTAACTGTTCAATAGTATTTCTATATTTCCTAAAACCAGCCCGTATATCAGAAATACAATAGAATTTCTAAAGATAGTAATTGAGTGTATTTACAATGAGACAGTCAGTCAGTTTACACATTGCACTAGTTAAGTGATATTGAACAAAAGCTAGTCAAAACATTTGGGTCTTTACCAGTTTTGAGAATAGGTATATCATTTCTATTTTATGCCACAAACTGGGAATACCTGTAGTCCAAGTGAAGTCTTACTCAGACTTGTTAGACTTAATTACAAGATTACAAGATTAATGAGAAACTGCTGCAAGATTCCATTCAGTCCTGCACTTTCTTTGTGGCAATTGCTTAATGCCACATTTGATTTCCCATTCAGAAAAAGGTGAATTAAAAATGTTGTGCATTTCTTGATTTTTGCAAGTCTGTGGACAATTAGGAGATCTTTTGGGATTCTAGCAAAAAAAGATAATTACTTAATGTGGCATAGTGAGCATTAAAAGGCACAAGCTATTTCTTTCTCACTTGTTAGAAATTTATCTGTAAACCTAATGGGTTCATTTCTTTTCTCTTTTTGATTATTGAGCCTAAGCAAGATGCTCACATGGCCTCTTGACGAAAGTCAAGGCTCTCTACAAAACCACAAAAGGCACGATGCTTGACCTCTCTAATTGCTCCCTGCAGGCAGGCTTATTGCTTTTGATGTTCTATAGTCCTTCATCAGGCAAGTAGAATCAGCCCTATCTCTAGCCACATCTTTATTTCCTTAGGATCTGCAGATCTTTGTTCCAAAAAGAATACTACTTTCTCCTTTGACCTCTTGGTATGCACTCAATCACAAAAGTCAAGAAAACATCAGAAAAATTGCATATGGCTATGTCAGCTTTACCTGACACAAAAAATTCCAACATCAAGTAATCAGTTAGCACTTGATCTCTGGTCCAATCTGCTTTTTTCAGGTTCCAATGGGAAAAATATGACTCTCTGTACATGCCAGAACCAGAGTTAAGCTCAGCGATAAGTATTTTATGTCCTGCTCCACCAGGCACAGGTGGGAGCATGTATATAATATGATTCATTAAATTAGGATGGGCTAGCAATAAATCAGGATGTGATGTTGCAGGCCCAAAGGACAAAAAGGTAGGAGAACTCTCCTGATTCTTAACAACTTCAAAAGGGGCTGAGTGAATAAAATTTTTAACTGTGATCCAAATTAGATCAATAGAACTATAGCTCCATTTTTGGGAGTAGATGTTAAAGTCTCCTAAAATCAAGGAGTGCTGGTTCCATCTATCAAGCAAGCACTCTAAATTAGAGTGGTTATTTGGAGGATTATACAGAAAAGAAGACAAATTAATGTAAACCTGCTTTCCAAGCATTGATCTCAACAGCTTCCAATTTGTCAGAGTTAGTCATTGTATATTGTCTAACAGTCATACTTGCAGTAAAATAGTCTTTAATATACACAATAATACCAGAAGCAACCTGGCGAGCACGTTGCAAATGGAAAGTCTGATGTCCATTTATATGGTAAAAATCCAAGTTCTCAATAGAAGCACTACTCTCAACAATGCACCTCAAGTCAATATTCTGATTAAAAACAGTAAATTTCAGTTCATGGAATTTGTCACAAATAAAACCACCAGCATTCCATAAGAGCACTCTAACACCATTTATGGCAGAGCTTTGAAAAAGGCTACAGAAGAAGGCGACAAAACATGTTTGTCACTAAAAACTGTAGAAGGCTGCACAGGGTGACAAATGCCAGTCGCTTAGTGAAAACAGAGGCACCATGAGTAGGCGAATGACATCATCCCCATTTTGTAAATATGAAATCTAGCTTTTTTAACAGTTCTAATCGATCAAGAAGTCTGGTGATAAAATGTTCATTATAAAATGCTATATTAAATAAAACATTTTTTCCTTTAAAGGACAAAATTCATGGATGTATTTGAGAATGAATTTGCTGACACATTTTTGTTGCCTAATACTGAGTTCTATAGAAAATATTTTGACCAGGCTTAAAGGGAAAAGCTGCAACATAAAGGTCTCTTTAATAAATAATAGGTTTATATTGAATAAAAGTTAATTTTAATTAATTTTGTAGCAGACCCTTTGAAGCTGTTAGCTTATAGCTTTGTAAATATTGTGCATAAACTTACGGAACCATTCTACCTAAGTGTGGAAAAAAATTTTTTTTCAAGTTCTCTGTTTTATTTCAAGAAATTTTGCAATTGGCAGAGCATCTGTAAAATAATTTCTTAATTCCCAATATCCCCCCCCCAACTTATCCACTGAAAAAATTCAGTTGCATCTTTCACCTTAGACTATCTTTTCAACAGTTGTGTAGTTATTTATTTTGCACGACTGATACATGGTATAAAAGGATTCATTCCTTTGCCCTTGTGAAACCATGACCTTATCTCACTGTTTTCTTTCTTGTGTCACACACACATACACACAAAAAATATAAATAAATAAAATAAAAACCTGAAAGCTTTCAGATTTTACATTACACACGAAGGGGCTTTTTTAATGTTTTGAGTGTTATCTTTATTAAATATCATGTTCTTCATACATAAACCATAAAATTCAGTTCAACAGCAATATCACAAAATAATTTTAACACGAGCATATCTTTAGAATTTCTAATTCACAGTCTTGAATGCTGGAGATAAAAATATATTTTTCTCTGTACAGTGTTGCCATCATTTGCTTTGAAATCCTTGAGTTTGTTAATCAAAAATTCGTTAAAGTATTACAAAATATGAAATCAATAATAAAAACAAATTCCAAATTAGGGCTTCCATATGCCCATATTCTGTGGAGGATTGCGTTATTCGAAATTTGATGGCTCTAGTTACTGTTATTTTATCACAGTGCAAGAAACATACATACATTTATGCAGATTCTTAATTATTTAATTTCTTTAAATATAACGCAGGACGATAATATTTGGTGGTAACAATTAAAAAAGTGAAATGGACATTAAATTTTTCAACGCAAAGTGCCAAAATGAAATTAATACCCGTTTTGGGCTAACGCCCTTTGGCCTAAAAAATCTACCTCTAGGAATGGATCTGAAGCTTTTCTATTTTCTGTGCTCCTGTAAAATGTTAAATTAGTGTGTGTGTATACTGTAAAAGTAATATCAAGATCATGCATAGCCACCTTTATGAATTATATCATTGGAATCAATTTCATTTAAGAATGTAAATCACCATTTTAGAGTTTCTTGTGCACCCTAAAAGGGTGTACAGACTTTCTAGAAGCAGGAACTCCTGATCACTGCAGCATTTTAGAATGTGTGTTAGCTAATAAATGCCAACAAAGTATTGCAGAATATATTTCATAACATTTGCTATGTAAGTGTTGCTATTATTTTTCAAGCCTTGCATTGTGTTGTTGTTGCATCAGGGCTTAATAATGTAGTTCCAGATCATGTTATTCTGTACTAAATTTATGCTTTTCTAATACATATTTTGAAAAATATTATAAATATTAAAATCTCAGTTTAAACCTGTGTTAGGCACATACAGTGGATGGACAAAAATATAGAAACACCTTGTGAAATGCATGTTTGAAAAGAAAGATTGATTTTAATGAAATATGTCGGTGGCGCTGGCGTTTTTGACTACTGACGCCACCTAACTCGCTTCCAAACTGTTCCTGAGATTCTTGCGGCAGTAGACTGGTCCATTCAAACTATCAACAAAACAGGTGCGGCTACAGGTATTCTGCGACTTCCACATCGTTGGAAACGGGTTGTACACAATGCTGGCGACTATATTGAAGGACTGTAAAACATGGTGACATCAATCACTTTTGTATTCCTTGTAAATAAATAGTTGCCACTATTAAAGTTCCAATCCTTGTGTATGAATTATTTTTTGTAGTAATTGGGTGTTGTAAGTAATTAATAACAGCTTAGTTTTCAGATTTTTGGTTATTTTTGTTCTTAGTTTATAGTAGGTATTAAACATCATGTCCCTGCAAGAGATCTGCATGTGGATATATACAGCTGTGTAAATAATAAAATAGATATAGCTACTTTTCCGTTTTGCCTGCGCAAACAATAAAGTCGCCAATAATAGTACGACTGATGTCAAACAGAATGTCTTTGCTGGTAACCTTTTACGCTTCAGTTTCAAAACAAGTCACAGCCATTTCTTATCAGATTGATTGTTTCTTTCAATACTGGCATACAATTACATAGAATTTTTACAAGACAGTTAAATTTTATCACCTAAGACAATTCGTGGTAATTAAGTCAATTCGAACGCAATCACACCGCTCACCCGAAGGCAAAAATATAGAAAAGGCAAAATCAAGTGTTAAATTCATCAATTCTAATGAGAATGCACTAGTGAAGTAAAGCACTGCGGTTTTACATGATTTCTGAGTAAGCTTTTTGAACAAATTGAAACAATTCTTGGGTTAAAATTGTATTCCAAATTAAGATTTAACTTGAAATTAATATAGATAATTACTGAGAGAATTAGATTTTTGTTGCTTAGTTTATGTGAGATGAGATTACTTGGGGCCACGTGACCCGAACAAGCGAATCAGGATTCCTTGTAAATAAATAGTTGCCACTATTAAAGTTCCAACCCTTGTGTATGAATTATTTTTTGTAGTAATTGGGTGTTGTAAGTAATTAATAACAGCTTAGTTTTCAGATTTTTGATTATTTTTGTTCTTAGTTTATAGTAGGTATTAAACATCATGTCCCTGCAAGAGATCTGCATGTGGATATATACAGCTGTGTAAATAATAAAATAGATATAGCTACTTTTCCGTTTTGCCTGCGCAAACAATAAAGTCGCCAATAATAGTACGACTGATGTCAAACAGAATGTCTTTGCTGGTAACCTTTTACGCTTCAGTTTCAAAACAAGTCACAGCCATTTCTTATCAGATTGATTGTTTCTTTCAATACTGGCATACAATTACATAGAATTTTTACAAGACAGTTAAATTTTATCACCTAAGACAATTCGTGGTAATTAAGTCAATTCGAACGCAATCACACCGCTCACCCGAAGGCAAAAATATAGAAAAGGCAAAATCAAGTGTTAAATTCATCAATTCTAATGAGAATGCACTAGTGAAGTAAAGCACTGCGGTTTTACATGATTTCTGAGTAAGCTTTTTGAACAAATTGAAACAATTCTTGGGTTAAAATTGTATTCCAAATTAAGATTAAACTTGAAATTAATATAGATAATTACTGAGAGAATTAGATTTTTGTTGCTTAGTTTATGTGAGATGAGATTACTTGGGGCCACGTGACACGAACAAGCGAATCAGGATTTGAACCATGAAAGCATAGTAAATTCTTAAATTAATGTTTTTTGCAAATTTATTATTTTTATTTATTGGCTTTTTACAAAATTTTAAAACATATTAAAATTTTTATGCCTTCAAAATAAATTCTTAGAATTAACATTTGTTAACATTTTTTATGTGTATACTGTATGTTGTCGCCAACAAAGTCTGCTTGGTGAAATTTGTGCCGGCGAAACATAAAAGTACCTAGATATAAATATTCTGTAACGATATGATAATTCTTAGTGTAGTGGTGAATTTTGTTCTGTAACTGCTGCATAAAATGTCAGAAATCCAAATTTTGTCTAATCTAAAATTTGTCTTCTGAAATTTAAGACATAATTGAGTAAGAATACCTTACTAGTCTATTGTGGTGACTTTGTATTGGTAATTTTAGTTTATATTTTTACATGTTACATATTTTTTGCGGAATTAAAAAAAAAACTTCTAAACATTTTTTAAAAATAAATTTTATGAGTGTGCTGATGGTATACATTGATTAGTAAATTGTTTTAAGTACATATTCTCTTGAAATCTTATCTGTATTAAAAGCTTATGAGTATTAATTTTTAGCCATGCTTAGCTTTTACAGTATGTCTAAAACTATTGGACTTTTACCTCAAGAAATTTAGGAAAATTTAATATCGAGCATGATTTTCTACATAACATGTTATTTCAGTTGTTATATAAATTTTGCATATAATAGATTTTTCCCCCTCAAGCCTTTAAGAAAACATTCTTTGAATACATATACATATTATCTTTTATAGGTTGAAAGTTTATTAGATGATAAAGATTTCAAGTGTCCTATTACAAGAGCAGAGTTTGAGGAACTTTGTAGTGACCTCTTTAGCCGTGTCACCCAGCCTGTTGAAGCAGCTTTGAAATCTGCCAATTTAGACCTGGTATAAACTTCATTTGTATTTTAAATCGTGATTTTTGCCTTAAGATTTATTACATAGTATTAATTACATAGTTTTTTCCTCTTACAATGTTTTTAACAATTGAATCATATGCTTGATTTTTAAATCAATATTTAAAAAAATTGTAATAGATTAATTTAAAATTTTAATAATAAAGATTTAAATATGAAGGGAAGAGAAAATGTGCAGTAGAAATGACGAATTGTTCTTTGGAAAAGGAACTACTTTGCTTTTAATTTAGGTTAAAATAAAACGCTGAATAATGATTATTGGAGAAGTCAAACAACAATCAGTGTAATATTTGTCAATTTTGCAGGACTAGTTTCGATGGTTTAATTGTTCTGTAGTTAAACTACCAAAACTAGTTCTGCAAAATTTCCAAATATTATGCTGATTCTTTCTGTTTGACTTCTCCAATAATGTTTTGCCTTTATTATTGTGTATGGCTGTAAAATAGCTTTTTATTTTATCATGTACATGCCAAATCCAACTACAAATATGGGAGTATAGTTAGCAAACTACTAAGAAAAGACTACATAGGATTACCGTAATTTCGTGTGTATAGTCCGCAGACTATCTGTGTTTAAAATGCGAATTTTTGAAGCTGCGGACTGTCCACCAGTGTGGATAATACGCTGGTTCTTAACGGTTAAAATCGTTGAAATTTAAAAAACACGCTGTCGTGAACTGCCGATGATCAAATATAAAAAAAGCGTGAGATTCCAAGAAAACATTTGTATGTATCATATCGATAGTAAACCATAGAGCATAGTGCAGAACAAGTGAGTAGTAGCAAGTAGAGCTCCTAAAATCCAGGCTGGCGCATCAAGCGATGCCGGGATATGAGCCAAAGAAAGTCTTGTGTGAGCACTCACTTAGCGCAACCAGAGTCTTGTATCCCAGTATCCTTTGCACTGCTGCAGCGCAACTGCCGGGAGGGGGAAAAGTAATTGATGCGTCAGCTCGGTTTTTAGGAGCCATAGTAGCAAGTACCTGGGGTACAAAAAAAAAAGCGAGATTCGTTTACTTATAGCGTGGTTTGGCAACACCGAGTGAGTGGGGTCGAAGGTCACATTTCATTACCACTTATCATGAGTATAGTACGTTACACAGTATTTTGTCTTTCATCTTCGATAACGTTGATGAAACATCGCCGGGAAAAAGATGGAAATAGAGAAGCGGGCTGTTATTGGTTTAATCCTAGTATTTGGTGCACACGGGATTTGGCTACTTTTGGCGACTTTATGATGAGTAGTTAACGGGTCATTCAAAGAAAATATATAGTTAAACATAGTATATACACTATGTGAGTATATACATATACTATGTGTGTATAGTATATATATAGACGTTCTTTGGATCATTTTTGGTGTTGGCGATAATTTTCAAAGTCGCGCCAAGGCTGCACCATATACTAGGATTTTACCCCGTTATTTTGAAGTGGACGAGAAAGCGGTGAGAAATTGGTGCAAACAAAGGATGTGTTTAAAAAGCATGGGAATATTGCCGTATTAAAAAAACGTAATTTCGGACGTATAGTCCGCGGACTATCCGGTGGTGCGGACTATCTGACGATTTTTGAAATTTTTTTTTTATATCAAATCTTGTGTGCGGACTATATGATGGTGTGGACTATACGTGCGAAATTACAGTAATTTAAAAGTATCGATATGCTCGCATGTAATATTTCAGTTGAATTAGCTTTTTAATAATGTATGTCTAAGTTTGGAAATAATGTGAATGATGCTGTTTAGAAGAATGACAGAAATGTTTGTTAAAAAAATTCCAGTTTTAATTGTTGTAACTTGTGTGTTTCACCATATAAGGTTAGGTTAGCTTACCTGGAGTAAGACAGCACACAAGGACTATCTGCCTAGGGGAAGGGGTACCTTTGTGGAGGATTTTCATAGGAAAACTGACTCTTATTCATATTACGCATGGGGAAATCCACAAAAATGAACAATACAGCCTCCCTGTTCACCTGTGTCAAACTACCAGACTTCAGTGGTGTTAACCACTCAGCCACTGGTGGAGCCTTTCATATAAATAGCTACACAATAATGTCATAATTAAGTGAGAAAAAGGAAGATTAATCCAGCAATTTTCCCTTTGGCATTTTCAGTTGCTTTTTTGTTGAAATGCTGATTTTCTTTTTAAAAAAGAATTAGCATGGACTACTCAGTTTGTCAATTGCCTTTAACAAAGAGTTGTATTTAAATTCTTTCAAGTCAAAAGTATTATCCTTGCTAGAAGGGGGAAGAACTTTGTTTAGAAAACTGCAAAATTAAATTGTAATTTCCTTTTACTGTGACAGTTAAATGGAGTTGAAATAAATGATCATATTGAGGCAGAAAGGGTTACAGGTTCAAAGTGTCATATATTTGTTTTGTCATATATTTGTCATATAGCTATTGCATTTATTTGCTTGTGGTGTCAAGAAGTGCATTAGCAAAATTCTGTCAACTGCAACTAAGAATGAATCCTGTATATCCATAGATTGATATAATTCCATACATTCTTATTATGAGTTTATGTATTCACCTTTTTTTTTTAAATTTGGTTTTGATATAACAAAATGGTATCAAATATTAGTATAACTGAAGTATCAAATATTGTGATTTTGGTACATAATTGCTGTTGTATCCTATATTACATGTAGCTTACTTTAGGAAGCCAATTGGAATGATACTTTGTTGTAAATAAATGGTAAACTGCATCAGTAAAATGTCAATCAATGAGATCCATAAGATGTGCTTATGTGGACCTTTAGTAAACATTAGTAAAAAAACGAGTGGAATTTTAAATTTGCAATGCAAGAATTGGCAAATTTTTACACAAAATCTTCTTAGTATGATCTTTTTAGTATAGTGCAAAGTCCATAATCCGGACTCGTCGGAACTTCGTCAATTCCAGATTAGGGTTTTTCCGGAATGTAGATCATCAATATAAATCTGGCAAGATGACATGCAGAAACTATACATTAAAAATATGAAACCTTAATTTATGAAATAAAAAGCAATTATGATCTAAAGGGTATCAAAATTTACAAAAAAAAAAAAAAAAAAAAAAAAAAAAAAAAAAAAAAAAGCTTAATATTTATTTGTTTACTTTATTAAACATTTCTTTCAATGTAAGTTGTTTAAGTTGCTTCATTTTTTGTGCTAATAATTTCTCTTTAATTCTATAAACAGACATAAATTCTTGTTCAGCTACAAAGTTCCACTGTTCAAGTCCTGTAATTGCTGTGCTGAGAATATCCACTAACTTGTCAAACCAAATTTTTTCGTTTTCAATAACCTCTCTGTCACTTTCTTCACTATCGGAAGCGGTATTTTCTGGATCAAGAACCATACTACAGATTTCGCCATCCATTAATTGATTGATGATTAGGGCATTGACGTCGCAATAAAAAACTTCTGTTATATCATCTTCATTTATTACCGCTTCTTCACATTTCTTTACAAAATCCAATAACTGGAAAATTTCAACTTTAGTTCGCGATGTCCGAAAACCTTCAAATTCGTGGCTATCGTCTTCATCGTCCTTACCATGAAATATGGTAGCTGGCCATAAATTATGCCAAGCATTTTTTAACTTATCTAGAGGCACATCCTCCCGCCATCTTGCGATGCTCCACACAGCAGATTTTTTGCTGAAAAATTTCAAAAAGTCTTGAAATAATCTTGCCATTGTTCAAAAAATTGAATATAGATTTTATAAATGCTGCTTTATATTTGCATTTCAGTGCATGCACTATTCCCATATCCATAGGCTGAATGATAGACGTACAATTTGAAGGGAAGAATAATACGAATACATTATCTTTCACTAAAACTTTAGCCCTTAACACTCCGCACGTTTTTGTACCACTGCCTACCAGCAACTCCAGAACATTTTTGCAGCGGAATGCAGCATCCCAAATATCTGCATAAATATCTTTCTTGTAAATATTTAACCAAAGAAAGGGATGTGACTATTCTCCTTAACTGACCAATAATCCTGCATATTTACCAAGGGTATCTTACCCATATTGATAACTCCAATAAAAGCCCAAAACTCATCCTCTTCCACCGCACGCCACGTTTTCCAAATAGAATTACTAGATAGTTCTTTATTCTTTGGAACATTTTCTGCATAATTGTTGGTTTCTTGTATAATTTCATTTACCAGTTTGTTTGTGAAAAATAATTTGAAATATTGTGTCGGCTGTACAATATTTGTAGGAATTTGTGTTCCAATGACATTTGGCGATACACTAAAATGTATTCTATCCTCTGGTAATACACCTCTGATGATGAAATATATTTTTGGCATCAACAATTCGATTTAACTGGTTTTCTTATTTCTGGTGGGTATTGTTTCGCATTGCATTGAAAATCACAGTAAGCATATCTTTATTTTCTTCAGCTCATCTCTGGTTCCATAAGAATTTTGCTAATAAGAAGGCCAGTGAATTTTCTTAAACCAGTTCACAGTTTATATTTTAACACTTTGTTTTCAACACTTAGTAATACAGTTCCGTCATATCTGGAACAATGTACAATTTTACAGTATTGTAACATCCAGATGGCATTTTTGGCAAAATATTACATGCCTGGAAATGATGGGTTGCTTCTTTCTCATTTCTTGGAAAATCTGGCAAATAAATTTTGTCAAATGCAACCAAATAAGCATGAGATATCCAAGAATTTCCTGTGGGAGAAGGGTTACGTTTACGTCCCCCCCCCCAATTGATGTAATTCAGATATACACTTTCTGTAATTTTTCTGAAGGTGATGTTGGATTTAAAAATAATCTTAGTTTCTCTTAGCCTGTCAAAGGGGAGGGGCATCTCCTTCCCCTGAAAAAAAAAAAAAAAGAATTGCATCTTTCTAGAAAAATCAAGAACTCTTTTGGTTATAACAACACTTGCAAGAAAGCAAATTTGTGAGTTGTAATGTTGCAGGGGTGTCAGTTAATACTCAAGTTCTAATGAAATTTTTAACATCACTTATTGTTGAAGAAGTAAATGAGAAGCAATTGAGAATAGGGCTTTTTTAAAAGTTGTTCATTATTTATTACTTGACTGATGTTTACATTAAAAACAATAACTTAATTAGTTCTTTCATTGCAGGAAGAGCTATGAGTAGGCTTGTAAAGTCTTTAGGTTATTGAAGCAGGAAACATGAAAATTGCCTTCGCTGGGAGAACTGCAGACCGTCTGATTATTAGCTGGATGAGCTCTCCTATTACAGCACAAAAGCATGTAGTAAGGGAGGGAAGAAAATTACAAGCTTCTTTTTAACTTTTTTCCCTCAAAAGTTAACAAGTTTTGAATTACTAAGGAAGATTCTGTATCATTCTTGGCTTTCCATCATCTTGAGTTTTTATCTTATGAATTTATACGACAAAAGTTTTTGGGATGAGAAAGTGCTTTTAATGCCGTAGTAAAAGTAATCTAAAAAATATGACAGCCAGAAACTTTGTGGAAAGTAAACAAACAAATGTCAATAATCTTGCCTCCAATAATAGCCGTAAAGATGAAGTATTTAAAATTTATGTAGCTTAAAGATGTAAAAAAATTGCTAATATTAATAATAATAATAATTTTCATACATTATTGTTCTTTGCATTTAAGACTTTATTTTATATCCAAACATGTTAGTTGTAGCCTTACTATTCCGAGACTGAAATATTGATTTTTGCCAGACTTTTGTTTATTAAACATGTTTTATATTTTTACTTCATCTTCAAATTTATTATAATGTTTTCAGAATATGATTGATCAAGTTATTCTTTCTGGATCTGGTGCTCGTGTTCCGAAAGTACAGCAGGTACTGTTGGATTATATAAAAAAAGAGGAACTTGGGAAAAGTTTAAATACAGATGAATCTGCAGCACTTGGTGCAGCATATCAAGCAGCCCATTTAAGCAAGGGTTTCAAAGTTAAGACATTTTTGGTAAAAGATGCAAATTTGTATCCTATACAAGTAAGTAAATTTTGTGTTAAAATTTACTTGATCCCCTCCCCAAATTGAAAACTGGAAGTATTTTGTTCTTTTCATCATTTAAAATATTTTTATAATTTAAAAATAGAATACTTTTGAAATATTTTAAAATCCAGAGTAAGAATGCATAATCTCTGCATCAAAAATTCAATTTTGAAATATGCCTTCTTGGAGGACCTTTCTAAGGAAAACTGCCTTGTAATTACATTGCAAATATCGAAAACCACAAAAATTGCCCCTGCAACCAAGCCGCTCGCCCAGATTCAACCATGGGTCAAATTCTCGATATTCATCAGTCTAACCACTCAACATCAGTCTTACCATCTTAATATATGATATATATATTGTTTGCTTCTCAGTAGTTAATATTCACGGACTAAAAATTATGTTTATTAAGTTTCTTGTTAATTTGAAAATATGCTTCAAAATGTTAATTTTTAAAATATAAGAAATGCTAAGTCCTGAAATTATTTAATGTCTAACATTTGGAATGTAATACAGTGCAGATGTGCATAATTATTTTAGCAAAAAACAGTTTAATATAAGCAAACATAGAACAATTTAATATAAGCAATTTGCAAACATTACAAAAACATCAAATTTTCTTTTAAACTAGTGTAGGAAAAATAATTTTAGTTAAATAAATTCAGTTTATTAAAAAAATGAAAGTTTATAGATCTGTGTGTTTAAATAAAATGTGTATGTGTATCAGTTTTATTTCTCATTTTTTCAGGTAGACTTTCAAAGAGAATATGAGTTGGAAGATAAAACTACTGGCATCAAAACAGTGAAAAGAATTTTATTTAGTAGAAACAATGGAATTCCTTTAAAAAAGATCATGACCTTTAATCGTCATGTTAAAGATTTTGAATTCTATGTTAACTATGGAGAACTTGGTTTTCTGAATGATTTTGAATTAAAGTATGTCTGTTTCAGTATTATTAAGCTCATAATGTTTTGAGCTTTGTGAAAGAGCTTTAAATCATTACCAGGAGTATTTTTTAATTATCTTTTTTTTTTAGGGCTCTTGGATCATTAAACATAACAAAAGTATCTTTAAAAGGAGTTGAATCTGCCATTAAAAAACATATGGATGAAAATACAGAATACAAAGGTGTGAAAGCACACTTTAGGATGGATGAAAGTGGAATTTTAAATCTTGATGAGGTAATGCTTGTAATATCCTAAGGCTTCAGCTTGTTTTAAAATTTTACTCTGTGCATTTTAGTTTTTTTCTGAAATTATCACTCTCTGGTCTTGTATTGCATATTTCATTGTACTAAATTTTTTATTTCAGTTTTATCTCAGACTGAATATAAAGTTTTTCATTTCTAATAGAGCAAAAATCTTCGATTAAATAATTGCAGGATTCAAAACAAATTATATTTTAAATTCAGTATTAAAAAAACCTCATGCATATTTTTGTACTTAAGCGGCTGTGCAATAAGAAATACTTTAAGGAGCAGTGTATTTTTGCTGCCTGCATGAATAAGGAATTATTGCATCCTACTTTATGTACTTTTTTGGTTTAAGTGTTAACGTTGGTTGTTTCAATCCTGACAAATGCCAGTTGGTTTTCATGTTTTGTAGCTGTGAAAAGCCTAATAAGTATCTATATTTGGCAGTCAACGTAAAATGTAGTCGATGGTTATTCATTACAACCTGGATTTGGTTTACTGGGTTTTATAGGTTTGTCCAGTAACTCTTTAAGTGGGAGAAAATTCAAGGAATTATCGTATCCCTCTTCCTTGTTCATGCCTTTGTGATGCAAGTGTCCGGCTAGCAAACTGGAAAATCTGTTATTTGAATACCCACAAAAGCAGTTTCTTGGCTTTGAAAAAAACCTAATTGTCTCTATGCGTGTCTTTTCTAATTTTATATCAAAATTTCTGATTTTGAAAGATTATTTTTAATAAAAAAAATTCAATAACATTCAAATAATAATAGTAGCATATTATATATATTAATTAGCAATTTGCTTTTGTGTTTTTTAAACTCTTTTAAAATCTGATTTTGTATGTTGCTGATAATCCCAAAATTGTTAGAATTTCCCAAAGTACATTCTGTGATGTGTTTTCTGTGTGCTGATTTATGTATCCCCCCACTGTAAATTTTTAGCATATGTATTTTTATTGCATTCCGGAAAATATTGTTTTCAAAGTTATGTTGAATGGATCTGCTAAAAAACATTATTATACTGATTTTATACTATGTTCTCATTACATTATTTCCATTTTAGGTGGAATCTGTTTTTGAGAAAACCGAAGAAGAATCTCCTGAATCAAAACTAGAATCAGCATTTACAAAACTTGGGAATACTTTAGGTCGTTTATTTGGTTCTAATGAGGACATAGCGAAGGAAGTAAAGCCCACTGAAACAGAGGAAACTAAAGCGGAAGAAACAAAACAGTTTAATAAAACAGAGGTAATACAATATTTTTATTTTAAAGTAAGGAACTAAATAATAAAAATGTATTGTGTTTGAACTTATCACGTAAATAAAAATATCTTTATATAATTCATATTTTGAGTTGAGAAGAAATTTTAGTTGTTTAATTTCTTCAAAAGTTCTTGCATTTCCTTTTTAATCAAATATTCTTTTCAGTCACTTTGGCATATTTTGGACATTACAAATAGAAACTGAATGCTATTTCATCATAGTTTATTGTTCTATGTTATCGTAGTTTGTGATATGTTACGTTATTGTAGTTCATAGCTTATTTAATTTAAAATGATATTTCTGACCTGCTGTAAATGTTTTAAACAAATTATTTATGAAAATTTAAAATTACAAAATTTACAGCAGAGTTGTTCAAAAGTTTAATATTGCTGTAAGTTAGGTACCTAATTTATATATATATATATATATTATTTATTACATGCTGTGCAATTAGACAGCAGCCAGCCTATTCGCTGGGACTCGCTCTAGGCCAAACTACCAATATTCAGTAGCTTTTACTGCTCGGTTGCTGGTGTGCTTTTTTGTATATTTGAAAGCATAATTATTAAAGACAGCACTTCCTGGTTAATTGGATAAAATCTAATGAATGGTAATTTTAATGATATGTGTGGCTTCATGAAGAGAATGTATTAAATCCAAAATAAATACAAAAAACTGACCAATACTAGAATTTGCTTAGAAGAAAAATACAGTGGTTTTTATCAGTTTCATTCAAGATTATTTATGTGAGCAGATTTTCCAAGTCTCCTAATTTAGGTAGGAGACTGCCAGTTTTTTTTACAGAATCCTGCCAACCTGATTTACTACATATTCCTCTTGACTTCAAAATAGTCCTAAAATTTCTCTTGATTTCATTAGTCCAGATTGTTATTTCATTATTTTCACTCTGAAACATGTTTTTTGGCATCAGAAAGCATTTACTTTTTTTTCGTAAGTTTTGTCAGCTGCTATAGCTGTGCATGTTGGAATAGATGTATCTAAAAACATCATGATCCAGTTCCCCAGTTCTAATTGCATCTGCAGGTCATCTGGTGCCCACCAACCAATGAGCACAAAGGAAGATCAAAATAGTCCTCTTCATTTTTCAAATTGCTAAATGGTGCGAGTTTCATAGGCTTGTTGATAAGAATTTGTGATCTTTTATCTTGGTTATGCCGGCAAAAACATAAAATACTCATATCTTTTTAAATGTATGTGTTGACAAATTGTGTTATTTCATCAAGAAAACGTAAGATGTATGCAATTTTTTTTGGGGGGGGGCAGACCTTCTGAGTACTTTCTATCCATACCCCAACTGAAAAGTTGTGAACTCATTTCTGAGAGCATTTATTTTTTCAATGTTTCATCAAGTGGTGCCTATTTATTTACATTCTACTTTTTCCACAGAAGAATGCTCACCTTATGTAGATTTTTCTAAAAACATCAAAGAATTGCAAAGATTGAGCATTGCACACAACTTCAGCACTGTGCATTATCTGCAATCATGATTGCCCAAGAAGTGTTGAAACTTCATTGTACATTCCAACAGAACACTGTAGCTTCATAAAAATAAAAGAAAGCAAACTGTGCAGTTCCATTATGATTTCTTACAACAAAATCAAATGTACTCATTGCAACAACAAATTATTTTAAAGTTCCCACAGGATTTCAAACTTGCAAATTCATGTGTGCTACATACATGCCTGGGTTGTTACATAAATACTTTTTGGCAACATGGTGTTTCTAATACATTTCCATAGCTTTTTGATGGGGGTGCATATAATTCAGAAAGTACTAGCCAAGGTACTAAAACACGGGTATTCTGAAAAATGTGAGACCAATGTAAATTGTCTTGAAAAAAATTAAATTTGTCTCAAAGCTGAGAATCAAAAAGTTATTAATGCAGCATGCCAGTTTTCTGCTTTTTTTTTTTTTTTTTTTTTTTTGCTTGAATTGGTGCTTAAATCTGCCATTGAACACCTCTGATCATGCTATAGTTTTACAAGCTTGTCACAATTAAAACACCCCTACTCTGAGCTCTCTATACATCAGACTACTGAGTCTAAAGACACCAAAATTCATGATCATACTATAAAAGACATGGGGAAAAGGTTTATGCGAAAATTAGTTCCAGAAACTGTGTCAAATGGCTCTGTACAACAGAAAATATGCTGAAATATGCTAAAATATGCAGTATGGAATTTTTCCTTTTTAATTTCTATTACTGATATGAAAAAAAAAAAAGAAGGTAAAGAAAGTTTAGAAACTTAAACTCTCATTGTAACTGCAATTTTGGACTGTAAGCACAACTATTTGCATGAACCCCTAGTTTGCAGCTACTGTTATGAACAAAGGAAATGAATGAAAACAAAGGAAATGCTGCAGCTGCACTTTGAGAGTTTCATCGATTTAAGAATTTACACAGAAGACCATTACTTCCACAAACTTTTAGGAGAATGATCGCTCGATTCACGAAAACTGGAGATTTTAGAGTTCAACTGGGTGGAGGATGCAAATCAACTCGTTCAGATGTCGTTGAGGATGTTGCCACTGCTATTGTTGAACAATCAATGAATAAAGTTGTAGGCTGTAGTAGTGCATGTGTAGTGTCAGCACACTTGGGTCTTCCTTACAGTGCAGTGCAGAACATATTGAGAAAATGGTGCATTTTTATCCACATAAAATTTATCACAATCAGCAATTGCTGCTCATCAACAGAGAGAAGCAACTGACCTTTGCATTGACATTTCTGGCTAGAGTTGAAGTAGATGCATCATGGCCATGACAGATTTTTTGGAGTGATGAAGCCCATTTTCATTTAAGTGGACAGCTCTAATTGTCACATTTGGAACACAGAGAACCCTCCTACCTTCCAAGAGATTCCGCTTTACTCACTGAAAGTTAGTCTGGTGTGGATTCACAGCCACATTCATTCTTGGACCTTTCTTTTATAAGAGGCTATATACAATGGCACTGTGACATGCACCGTGACAGCCAGGAGGTACCAAAACATTGCTCAAAAATTTTGTTATAAATGCAACAATGCCAGTGTCGTGATTCAGTTACCTTTATGCAAAATGGAGCACTTTCCCACATTGTCCTCTGTGCACAGCAGTTTCTTTCGCAACATTTTACTGATGATAGAGTAATTTACTGATGATAGAGTAATTGGTCATGCATTTCTGACAACCTGGCTATTTTGTTCTTCAGATCTTAATTCCTGTAATTTTTTGCTGTAGTGTTACTTAAAAAATTTTACTTATCGATTACATATGATAACCGTAGCAGATATGAAAGACGGTATCATGTGTCACTGCATGTGAGAAGCATCTCAATGGACCAATTATGATCTACAGTTGAACAAGCTTTTCACAGACTGCAGATTTTATATCTTGAAGACCCATATTGAGCAGCTTCCCCTACGAATGTTTTTTATGTTTGAGTAAAATGTGTTACAAATATGTATTTTGTCTTCTCAGCATATTTTCTATTGAACTACGCCAGCTATCAGTGTTTCTGGAATTTTTTTTTTCATAATCCGTTTTTCCCATTTCTTGAATAATATTTTAAACAATTTTGGTGCCTTTACACTCAGTAGTTCAATATATAGAGAGCTCAGGGTAGGGTTGTTTTTAATTTTGACCACTTTGTATTTAGAAAATGTTTTCCCAAAATTGCTAAGAAATATTTATATGTAAGTATAAAAATCTGATGTGTACACCACATGACTTCCTTGTATGGAATATTAAATTACATGCATTTTTTTCTTGCATTTCATTTAAACTTATTGAATTGAATTAAATCTACTTTGCCGACAGCGCATAAACCACAATAGAATAAATGCATTCTTTAAAATTCATTCTAGTGTTTGTTTACCATAGCGACACTCTGGTGCTAGATTCACTTAACAGTATTATATTTTGTTCATATTATAACTCATAATGCACAAAATTTATATCATTTAAAGAATAGAATTATCTAATTGTTGCCACAAGTTCTATTCAAATACTATAATAAAGCTAGAATAATGTATAAAAGAAATTAAGCAAACAAAACAAAAAAGAATTATTTTTCACAGACGATTGATTATTTCTCATTCAATTAATTTATTTCTCAATTCGCGAGAAGGCAAAAATAGATAAAAACTAAAAATATCTATATTAAAAATTACGAAGTAAATTTTAAACACTTATTTCCTCGAAAAAATTCCAGAAAGGATTAAGCATGATTTAAATAATAAATGAAGGCGTTATCTTTGTTGTAGAAGCTAAGTTTCTCTAGATTAGCAACAAATTCCACTAGTCTGCTGTTTCAAATGTAAACAATCAATGGCCGTCATCAAAAAAAGGCTTAGCGGCACTTAAACAACTTTAAAATTGTTGATAATTCTAAAAATATTGCATACAGATTTACTAAAGACATAAAAACCTTAACTGGAAGATAAAACCAACATAATTCAATCATTTTTAAAGCAAAAAATGTGCAATTTACAAACATACAAGAGTAAAGAAACTGAGATCACTGAGCCGGGTAACAGAGTGGATATATTTATAAATATATTTATATACGTTTGGTGCGGCCGATTGCAACCAAAATACAAGGTGCACATCTACATGTTATAGAAGTCCTATATACAAAATTTCAACGTTCTGAGGCTACTCGTTTTCGAGTTATGCGAGATATGTATGCACGCACGTACGTAAATACGTTCGTACAGACACCACGAAAAACTCTCTTCAGAATTAATTTTAAAGCAATTTTATAATTTTTTTGGAGGAAAAGCGTCTTTTATTCTGTCCTTACGTACAGATATCACGCAAATTAAATTATTTTACCCTCTTATGCATCTTCTCAACCAATAACAACCTTGACTTTTTTTTTTTTTTTTTTTTAAAGCAAGAAATCATCTGATGTTAGGTTGCAAATTTTATAAATATGGATTCATTGTGTAAAGAAATACATCATCATTCCTGATAATAATGGTGAAACTGTTAAAGAATTAGACTTTCAAAGAGAGAAAATGAACTAGTTATCTAAATTATTTCTAGAAAAATTAACCAAATTTTTTTAAGAAAGCCAATAGTTAAATATTTTCTTATATATTAGTGATTAATGCCAGTTTCTAGTATAATGCTGATAAGAAAAGAAAATAATTTTGTCTAATTGTGATTGAAGAGATAGTAATGCTGCAAGGTCCTTGAGTCGTATTTCAGATATTATCCTTTTCAAAATTTCATTTGTTTGATTTCAGTTATCATCAAGTTTGACAGTTTGATTTATATAGTGCATTTTATGTGATTTTACTATGAATAATAATTTTACTATGAATATTTGTGTAATCAAATTTTTAGAAACTTATTAAATCTGCTTATGGTTATTTTGTTACTAAACTTTTAATTCTAAGTCAATTAACATTCAAATTGTAAAAATAACTGAATCGGAAATATGGGCAGAAATCCTCTTGCTGGATCTTTGCAATGATTTCTTGCCAGCTTGTCAATGATCTGGATTTTGTGTGAATACATTTTTAACACACCAAGAGCAATTTTTGTGCAGAAGTAGTAGTGCAGCTGTATAAATAGGAGCTGTATGGGAGCCCAAGACTCAACCAGTTTAGTCATTCAGTTCAGAGGCTTATGACTGTAGTGAGCTCTTCCTTGGTGATTATTGCTTTAGACATTGCTCTGTATGTAATTTTGGAGATCTGCAATATTCTTTGCATGTTGGGGAGAATTTAAAATAGTTGTCTTTTTCTTCCTTGGTCTGTTTATAACTGTGTGCATTGTTATATGCATATTCAATTAAGTGTCACTTTCCTTTGCTGCTCATCTATTGTCATTATTAAGGAGATCTTTACAAACCCACAGCATTCAGAAATTTAAAAATTAAGAATATTAGGCATGTAAATATATTTATTTTTACATGTTTCTTGTGCTAACAAGTTCTTTTCTATTATTATTATTATTATTATTATTATTTAATTTTTCATTGCTTTATTTTTAAAAAGTAAATTTTCTTTTCAGGCAGACAAACTAAATGAAAATGCAACTAAAAGTGAAGTACCAAAGAATGCAAGTGAAGCTAAGAAAGAACCTAAATTGTTATTTGTCAAAGAACCTGTATCTTCCACCTTAATGTATCTTGACCTTGTAGCATTAGACAATGATGCTGTCCAAAAATCTGTAAAAAAGTAAGTTTGCATTTTAAATTTTAAAAGCATTTTAAAGCTTCTTTACCAAATATTGTCAGCTGAGTACTTAATTTTCTTAATTAACAGATCAAAACATATTATAAAAAAAGTGTAGTTATAATCCTTGTGCTTAGAAAGTTGACAGTAGAGAAAGAAACTGATAACAGAAATATCATGATAAAATGTTATCATTAATAGTGCATGTTATTTCTTAATGTTAGAAACTATTCTAGTAATAGAGCCAAGTAAAAATAATTTTTGCATGTTAAATAGCATCACTGGTAGACACAGAAGCATAGCTAGAGTTTTCAGCGCCAGGAGACAACTGAAGATTTTGCTCTCCTTTCTGTGTACCAAGAATGTAAAAAATTTCATTTTAAAATTTCATAGTATCAATTTGGCACTCCCTGGATGCTGCGCCCAAGGACAACATCCCTCCTTGCCCCACCCTAGTTCCGCCACTGGGTGGACAAAATTAAGAGAGGGAAAACTTTTTTCCAAATATCTCAAGAAATACTAGATAGAAATAAAAGAAATTAGGTATGGATATAGCTTATTGGACGACAGTGTGTGCAAAGTAACAATGTAAATTCCATTCATTAAGGTTAGTTATAGCTAAAAGTCCAATGTTGTTTAAACTTGAGGTTGAAAGGTGGCAGTGAAAAATGGCTAGTATGGTGTTTGGTCGCCTCTGACAGACAGCATGCACAACAAGTAGCCATGCTAGTCACACTCACTCTACTACCAGAGCAGTTTTTAACTCCTAAATGGTTCTGGATGGGCATTGGTATATTGCATTAGTCCTCACAAGAGCATCCCAGGCAAGTTCAATAGATTAAAATCGGGAGATTTGGCTGCCCAATCCATTCAGTGAATATCTTTACTTTCCAGATAGTCATCAACCAGGCGGCCCTATGTGGTATTGCATTAGTGTCCATCAAAATGAACTCAGGGCCAACAGTACCCTTGAAAAATCTCATATAGGTTGTAGGATCTCCTGCCTGTATCTTTGGGCATTCACAGAAGCAGTGTCAAACACATAGAGCGGTGGGCAGGTATCTTGCATGACTCCCTACCCAGACCATCAATCCTCCCCCTCCGGAATGGTCCCTTTCCATGATGTTGTTGGAATGGTAACAGGCCCCATGTTCCCTCCATATAAGAAATCACTGAGAATCAGGTTGTGGACTGAATCTGAACTCATCGACAAAGATAACATTTGCCCATTGAAGCTATGTCCAGTGTTCGTGTTGTATGCACCCTTGTAAATGCTCTCTTTTGTAGGAGGGAGTAAGTATGATATATGTAGCAGGCTTTCTGGCATACAGTCCTGCCTCGTGGAGCCATCTGGCAGCTGTCTTCTATGAAACTGATGTTCCTGTGGCAGTAGCAAGATCACAAGACAGTTGTGTGGCTGTAGATGTCCTTTAATGCTTGGCTGAAAGTACCAATACCTGTCATCATTAGTTGTTGTGGCTCTGGGGCAACCTTGTCTTGATTTCTCTACACTAACCTACTGCTTTTAAACTGATTTCACAAAGTAGAGATGAAACCTGGTGTGACATCCAGTTATTTTGCAACTTGAGCTTCGAACTGTCCTGCCTCAAGCCTACACGCGATTTTACATTTCATACCTTCGTCTAACTGAGTCATTTCACCTAAAAACGCGGGGGGGGGGGGGGGAGATTATTCTAAAAAGACAATTAAAATCACTACTCTGTTGTAGAGTGAAATGAGATGAGGAGCTGGACATGGACTTTCATACCTTCTGCTGACGTAGCGACGCCCACAGGAATACATATCTCAGCATCATCAGCGCAATAGTGACATTATATGGCAACTAACTGTCCAGATTTTGTATGGTATTTTAGGAGAAATGTGTGAATGTTTTCCATCTCTTAATTTTGTCCACCAATGTATTATTAGTGAAGGTCAGAGCCATTCCTAGGGGGGCTGCAATACGTAAAAGTACTCGGGCAGCAAAAATCAGGGCAGCCGGACTCTCGCGATACCATGCCTAAATATTTTAAATTCATTTTAAGTACTTTTTATTCAATTTGTCATATGTAAGTACTTGGTAAGTATGAAATAAAAATTTTATCAATCATTAAGCACTTTTTTTTTAAATTTGGGTCAGCAATCTTAGGAAAGTCTGTGGGCAGCCAATGGCCTAGGAACGGCCCTGGTGAAGGTCATGGTTCACATTAAAATTTCCACACTTATAATTAATTTCTACACTTACATTAATTATTATAATTAAAAGCCTTTGAAACTGGTTATTTCTTTGATGTAAAATTATAATTGAAATCAAAATTTATCAAAAGAATTTCATGAGTTTTCTGTTAAATGTCCTGTGCAATATTCTGAACAGGTTGAGAGATTTAGATGAACATGATCGGCGAAGGTTAGCCATGGCAAAAGCTAAAAATTCATTGGAATCATTTATTGTGGAAACGAGAGATAAACTGTATAATGAGGAGTATGAGAAAGCATCAACGGAAGAGGAGCGATCCAATATTCAAAAGAATTTGAGTGAAACTGGAGATTGGTTAGAATATGAATCTGATGATGCGACAACAGAGGTATGAATCTTGGAAAGTTATTTTTTGTGTAATTGGTGTCACTTTATTTTCAGTATCAGGGAAAAACAGAAATTTAATGTGTGTGTGTATATATATATATATATATAATATGGAATAATTTCAAACTCAGAAGCAATAACCAGGAAATTGGAGGTGAGGGCATATTAAATCTTCAGTTTTATTTTCAGCAACATGTTACGGCCACACACAAGTCAGTTCATTAAATGTGCATGTTCCAAAAGGCTTACATTTTTGATAACTTTGTAGCAAAAAAGCAGCAGCAGACAGACAGCAGTCTAGCTAGGCCAAAGCGTCGAAAGCAAGTGCGTAATTTTCAGGATGAAATTTTAAGTCAAACTGAGTTAGTTTTGGTTCTCAAAGCATTTTGATTGGATAATTAATATTGCTCTAAAATTACTATTGGCTGATTTAGTTTTAGTTTCATTTATATAATCATAATTAAGTAAGAATCAAATGACATAGAATAGTCTCGAAATGACACAGTGCAAAGAGAGGCTACTATTTTTAGAATAGAGAAGGGGAATTTATGTTGCTAATTTGATCTTTTATATATTCTTTATTTTTCTTACAAACATATATATATACAGTCAAAAGTCTTTAATCCGGACTCGTCGGGACTTCGGCGATTCCGGATTATCGGTTTTTTCGGATTATAGATCATCAATTTAAATCCGGTAAGATGGCATGCAGAAATTATAAAATTAAAAATATGAAACCATAATTTATGAAATAAAGAGCAATTATGATCTAAAGGATATCAAAATGTACAAAAAAAAGCTTAAAATTTATTTGTTTACTTTATTAAACATTTCTTTCAATGCGCACATGCGAAAAGCATACATTACGCATATTCGAAACCGGAAAATTGCAACCAGAAAACTATTTGATGCATATTCGTGATATTTATTTCAAATTACGAGGAATTTGATTTAAATCATATCAAAGATGGAGTACATCGAGATGAAATACTACATTTAGTAAGTAATTATAAGCTGAATAAAATAAAAACGTCTGCTCTGAAGATAAGGATAGTGCTGACAGATCAATTTCCAGTTCATTGCGAGCCGCGATGTCCTTCCCCCCCCCACAGAGCAGCATGAAATTGATAAACAGATTTTGGAATGATTAGAGAAACGAAGGATATGCCTTTTTTTGCAGCAATTCCACTTTTTGTTTAATGGGCTTCGAAACATTCTTTCGCTTTGTAGATCCTTTACATATTAGTAAATATATATCAGAAATTCTATTTGACATAATCAAAAGTTCAAGCTTACTTTTATAAAACTGCTCTAACAGTCTGCAAAAAATAATAAGCGGGATCCAATTAGAAGATTAAGGAACAACGCAATCTGCAACATTAACTTAATTAGATAATTTTAGTTTAGTCCGTTGTACATTAAACGCACATGCGTAAACGTATTATGCGCATGCGCAGAAAGTTTGTAGCTTTGAGGTCCAGATTATAGATCATTCCAAATTATGGACATCCGGATTAAAGACTTTTGACTGTATATATGTTTGTACAATATATATATATATATACACTCAAAAGTTATTAATCCGGACTCGTCGGGACTTCAGCGATTCTGGATTATCAATTTTTCTGGATTGTAGATCATCAGTTTAAATCTGGTAAGATGGCATGCAGAAATTATAAAATTAAAAATATGAAACCATAATTTATGATATAAAGAACAATTATGATCTAAAGGGTATCAAAATTTACAAAAAAAAAAAAAAAAAAAAAAAAAAAGCTTAATATTTATTTGTTTACTTTATTAAACATTTCTTTCAATGCAAGTTGTTTAAGTTGCTTCATTTTTTGTGCTAATAATTTCTCTTTAATTCTATAAACAGACATAAATTCTTGTTCGCTACGAAGTTCCACTGTTCAAGTCCTGTAATTGCTGTGCTGAGAATACCCACTAACTTGTCAAACGAAATTTTTTCGTTTTCAATAACCTCTGTGTCACTTTCTTCACTTTTGGAAGCAAATTATAATGACAAGGAATTTGATTTAAATCATATCAAAGACAGAGTACATTGAGATGAAATACTACATTTAGTAAGGAATTATAAGCCAAATAAAATAAAAACATCTGCCCTGAAGATAAGGATAGTGCTGACAGATGAACTTCCAATTCATAGCGCGCCGCGGCGTTCCCCCCCCTTGCCGCAGAGCAGCGCGAAATTGATAAACAGATTTTGGAATGATTAGAGAAATGAGGGATATGCCTTTTTTTTTTTTTTTTTCCAGCAATTCCACTTTTTGTTTAATAGACTTTGAAACATACTCTCGCTTTGTAGATCCTTTACATATTAGTAAATATATATCTGAAATTCTATTTGACATAATCGAAAGTTCAAGCTTACTTTTATAAAACTGCTCTAACAGTCTGCAAAAAATAACAAGCCGGATCCAATTCGAAGATTAAGGAACAACGCAATCTGCGACATTAACTGAATTAGATAATTTTAGCTTAGCTTATACCGTCTGTTTTACATTAAACGCGCATGCGTAAACGTATTGTGCGCATGCGCACACGCATATTCGCAGCGGTAAAGGTCTTACAAAGTTTGTAGCTTTGAGGTCCGGATTATAGATCATTCCAGATTATGGGTGTCCAAATCAATGACTGAGAAATTTCAAGTACTGAATTTTATAGTATTTAGCATTGATTTCAAAGTTAGCAGAATTTACTTTTGGGCATTGTTCTAACATAGGTACTTTGACACAAAATCAGACTTTTCCTGAAATGACATACCAGCTGTTTTCCATATTTTGATTCTATGACTCAAATTATGCCAAAGTTGCAAGTTTTGTAAAAATCGCACGAGTAGTTTTTAAAAAAATTAGCTCTCAACATTTTAGCTTCTCCATGTTAATTGAATTTGGTATATATCTATTGATATATATATATTTTAATACTTATTTAATTCTTCCTTTCTTATTACAAAATTTAGGTTCATTCCAAATAAAATTCACCCATTTTTTATGATTTATTCTTAAAATTTGTATTTTTAAATAATTTTTATACATTTTTTGAAAAAAAATTTTCATTGTAACCTGTAAAATGTTTACCATTGTGGATGAAGTAGATGTATTTCTAAGCATACCTGCAAATTTTTTTTTTTATTCAAAATTTCCTAAGATATATGTGAATTTACATTTTGGCACATTTTGAAGTTTGGCTTTGTCATAAGCGATAATAACGTCAAATGTGGTTTACATACATTGCTAAAGTTATTTGAAAGAATTCAATTTTTTGTCTTTATTCGTCTCATTCAGAATGAAAGGGAAATTCATTATCATAAATTAAGAATTTTGCCAAGTGAATTAATTATTCTTGGTGCAAATTAAAAAAAGTGCGGCAAGATAATTTTTAAAGTTTCTCGGTAAATTTCTCACCAAAATTTACAAAATATAATATTGCAAAATATAATATCTATCTTTCTATATTTCAATTCTACGACTCAAATTATCATAAATAGAATTGAAATATAGAAAAAAAATGGTATATTATTTCAGAAGTTTGATTTTGTGTCAAAATACCTATGTTAGAATAATTCTTTATAAATGAATATAACATAAAACCTAAATCGCACTTTCGAGACATGGAAAACACAAGTTAAATTTCAACAATCAGTCCAGTAGAGTGGGAGATACAGGACTATCCCCCCTTTTTTGTGCAAGGTGTACAAATATTTTCATGTTTTCAGTTATTTATGTTGGTAAGTAGAAGGTATGCAAACATTTTCATGCATTCAAGTATTTTATATTTAATTGGTACATGTTATTAAAAAGGTAATTTGTAAAATTTGCAAAAATTGACTTTATTAAAATAAAGAATGTTATGACTTTTATGAAAATTAAAGCATCTTTATTAGTCCAAAGGGGCTTTGTCCCCGAAGGACTATTGTTTTCGTTTTGCGATTTTGTGTTGGTTCACTATAAATGTCCGTTTCACTTTTCAAACTGTTGCCACCAAATGTTAAAGTCCTGCATTATATTTGAAGAAATTAAATAACGAAAAATTGCCTAAATGTATGTATATTTCTCTCATTGTGATAAAACAACAGTACATAGAGCCATTGAATTTTGAATGACGTAATCCTACTACGAGTATGGGCATGTGAAGCCCAATACGCTCAATTTGAAACTATTTTGTGATATTGCTGTTGAACTGAATTTTATGATTTAAGTGTGAAGAGCATGATATTTAATAAATAAATGTAACAGACAAAATGTTAAAAAAACACCCCTTTGGACATAATTTAAAATCTGAAAACTCAGATTTTGTTTGCTTTTTTTTTTTCGCATCAGATTTAATACTTTTTTTTTTTTTCTACGGAAGGCTTTGTTTTCTTTCAGCATAAATCGTTTTGCACGAATATATACTGTAGAAGAGACATAATTACTTGATAATTTTTCCTGCTTATTACGTGTGTATATTCATTATGCACACTCAAGAAGGTGAGGAAAGTTGTTCTGGTTGAAAGCAAAATTCATGGAACCTTTGCTGTATGATTTAATAATTTTGCTTTGATCATATTAAGCAATCGTATTAGGTTTCTTTGTTTTATCATTATTTAAAATGGATAAATGTAATTCAAAATTTCAAATTTAAACAAAATTAGCAAAGTGCAGTTTTTTTAATGTTGTACGTTTTATATATGTGTGGTTACATGTAGATATTTTGAATACAGATTAAGTGTTCTTAAAAGTATCTTTTAAATTATGTATTTTAAAAACAAGCTAATTCTTAAGCTCCCTCTCTCCCCAAATAAAAGTGCAGACATTTTAGTGAAATGTATTGATACAGCAAAGTTTAATTCTTGATTGAATTTATCAGTTGTTGGATATTTTGTTTTATAGGATGTCACATAAACCAAGTATCTTGGAGATTCACTGAAATTTCCAAGATTGTGGATAGGTCTTCCAATATGTTGAGTTGTACATAAAAGCCAGACCTGACACTTGGAGTCACTGAAATTTTTGTTTAAGATGAGATGTTTTACAGTACCTGGGGAGGGAGGATCTAATTAAATGTCGCTTGCATTGAATATGCTTTAGTAGTGTCACAAAATCAACTGAATTTTTATGTTGTAAAAATGGAGTTATTTGAAACAAATACTCTAAAATTTCTTTTGATGGATGACTTATGAGACATCTTGATTTGATTTTAGTGCTTCTTTTTATGTTACTTATAGGATGGGAAATCCATGGAGCGTAAAAAATAAATAGCATATGTTTTTCTTGAATTATTGTATAAATAGTCACACATTTTTTAATTACAATGTGTATATCCTGTCTATTTCAGGTTTTCAAAAGCAAGTTGGATAACCTCAGAAAATTAACGAGAGATCTGTTTGAACGTGTCAAGGAACACAGAGAAAGACCAGAAGCATTAAAGGCTTTAAAAGACATGCTTAATATCAGTCAAGTATTTTTAGCCTCAGCTCGTAATATGAGTGAAGATGACCAAATATTTACAGAAGTAGAATTAAAAACTTTGGATAATTTGATAACCGATACAAAGGTAATTAGCAATACACAAATTGGAATTTTTTTTTATTTACCTTTTTAAAGTTCATTTTGAGAAGTATTCATTAATGCTTGTCATTTTTATAAAGAAAAAACTTCGGAGGAAAAGTAGACTTATTATTTCTTTCAGATAGAAAAAATAATTTTATGACCATTTTGTTAAAATTTTACAGTATTCTCTATAATTGATATTAGAAAATGATTTATATTATAATAAAATAATTTTTAAGTAATTTTCAAATACGCATGTCTAGATATTATGAGAAATCTAATTTGGATTAATTTGCTTCTGATTTGAACCATGCTGAGAGTTTTTTTTACACATGAGGCAAATCTCGAATCAGGCATCCCTACTAAATTTTTATTTATTCATGCTGTCCTGAGAAAATATACACATAGAGATAAAAATGTTTTTGAATAAGAGTGAATGTTTTTATTTAATTAATTACAAATTTTAAAACTTATAATCCAAAGCTAGCATAATGTATTAAAATACAATTAAAAAAAAAGAAAATGCACAATAAAAAGAAAAATTAAATTCATTTTTCTTTTTTTCCCTTGCTTCTTTTTCTGTTATAAATATTTTAATAATTTTATATTCATTTCATAGAATGGCCATATTCATCAGCTGTTTTTCTGAGAATTAACTTTAGTAATTTTTAGTTAGCTTACCAAATAATTACTCAAATAAAGTTCTCATACTCAAAATCATAAATTGTCCAGTTTATAGATTTTGATTGAGTTTTGAGGAATAGTTTCTCCATAACTACACCTTTCTATAAAATTGCGATTAAAAGAAATTGTCCACATGTTATGCAGTAATGAGCTTTTAAATTTTGGTTTGTTCTGTTGAATTTTTGAAGATGGCTGATGGAATTCACGTGTTTGTTCTTTTGATGTTTATTCCATTTTTGTCCCACTTATTACCTCTGCATGAATCAGCTTTCTGTAGCTGCTTCTTTTTCCATGGGTTTTACTTCCATGTACAAAGTAAAGAAAGTATTGTAATCGCGAAAAATTCCGGGTTTCATATTTCAGTGAAAATATCCATTTTGACCAAATATCAAATCAATATTGATATTGCAATTTAATGATGTTTTTGCATCAATATCAAATGCAATTTGATGTTTTTGCATGACATCTGTACATAAGGATAGAATAAAGGACTATTTTTTCCCAAACAAAGTATTAAACTGATCTAAAATGGATAAATAAGAGATTTTTTTTCATGGCGTCTGTGCATACGTACATAGCTCGCATAGCTCAAAAATAAGTAGCCTCAGAAAATTGAAATTTTGTATATAAAACTGCTATAACATGTAGCTGTGCACTTCCCTTTGTGGTTGGAAATGGCCACATCAAAAGTATATACATATATAAATTCATAATAAAAGTAATTAATATATATATATATACACACACACACACACACTCTGTTACTTGGGTCAGAGAGCTCAGTTTCTTTCTTTCTTTCTTTTTTTTTTTTAAATTCATATAAGCTGGTAAATTGTTGGTTCATTGGTTGCTAGTAATTCTTTTGCTGTTTCCTCTTTGATATTGCTTCTCAACCTGCAGAAGTTGTCTGTTTATTTATCAACTAAAAATCCAACTTTCTTCTTCTTTTATATAATTTTCTTTACTAGTTTTCCTCAGCTTCCTGAATTTTATTCCATTTACTTTTCCTCAATCATGATATCTACATATAATCGTAGATATCAATGATTAAACTTGTGAGCTGACTGACACAATTTTGAATGATTTTAAATATTGTATGGAAGCAGTGAAAAATAAGCAAACTTTAAATAAATATATACAAATATGTATTTATAACTGATATATTAAAAGTTTTTTTAATTCATCAGAAAGATGTCTCTATTTATATCTATCCATTCTTGCCATTGTGCCCGACATTGCAGTATATACCTCTCTGAAGCTTAACTGTTGTCTAGACTGAAAATGCCCAAGCCTAGGGCCCAGATTTTAGGGGTCTCAAATTAAATGATTTCTTATAACCCTCTTATTTTCTTTCTCTCATACACATGCACATACACACACACACACACATACGCAAATAAAAAAAGGGAGGGAGAACGAAAGAAAAAAAAGAAGACAAAAAAAAGAGGGAAGAGCCTTGGAAAGTATGTCTTTAAGGTCCCAGGCTTTTTTAATGCTGCATTGTAAGACTACATGAAATATCACCCTTTTCTTCTGTCATCTGCATTCCTGCCTATCATAACAAGCTATTGTATTGTCACAATATTCAAATATAAAATGTATCAATTATTCTTGTGCCAGCCTACATAACAAAAATGCTACATATTATGACTACAGAACTAGAGCAATCACATTTCTTTAATGTGTTTCATTTCCTAGAAGCAGACAAAGTAACAGCAGGCTCAAATGTGGCTACTAATAGCCCACCACTCTGAAAAAATTCAAGATACACAGTATAGGTTTATCATGATTATAATACATATTTAAATATGCATCATATAATATCACATTCAGGGAGTGAGTATAAGATTTAAGCTTCTGATTTTGCTAGTCACTGTTTTCCGTATGTGAAACAGCTTTTGTTAAAATTATTTCAGAATTTATCAGCTTTTATTTTCCACTAAATTCTTACCCACCCTTAGTTAAGTGGCTAAGATTCCTACTAGCATATCATCCAGTTTGAATTCCTAGTGGTTGAACAAACTGGTTACATAAGATTTTAATGATTTTCTGAAATATAATACGAATATGTGAGAATATCTGTTTGAAATCCTTTCTGAAAATTTCACTTCTTTTATTAGCCCATGAATGGTTGGGCAATAATAAATTGCATATCTATTTCTTCTACACATTTCTAAATTTTTGAGAAATAGATACATCTGTTTTAACTGGTACCCGCCAATATATTGCTGATAAAATGTTGGTACTGTTTAGTGATGAAATATATTTTTTAACTTCAGCAGATTTCTGACTATTTAGCAGTTGTATTAAAAATCACTTTGAATAATTACTCTTTATGCTTTGCCTCCTTCAACATGAACTGTGTTAGATAAGACGACAAATGAATTATCTTCCAATTTGTATTCTAATATTTTATTGCTTATTGTTAGTATTACATTTTTATTGTACATTTTCTGCTGCATTTTCCCAATATTTTGGCAAAATAACACACGTCTGGAAATAATGGATTGCAACCGCATTTTTTTGGGAGGGAGGGGGCTATTAAATGCATGATGCAAAATTCACTAAAATTAATATAAAGTGAACAGACATTGTTCTGTTCTAAGTATCTTGGGAAAGTCTGGTTACCAAAAAAATGACAAAATATAGTTTATGTGCTTTCTGTAATTGATCTGAAATTGTTATATCTCCCCAAAAAAAGAGATAATCAATAATTGAATCATCTGAATTCTCATTGTAGTAGAAGAATTCAGAACAACTTTTAAGGTTGCTATATACATGCAGGAATCTTTTGGTAGTATTTTTAATGGTTTTTCAAAAGTTATCTGCTAATACACAAGCACTAAGAAATAGGTTTTTGTTCATTTGGATCATTTTTATCTGACCCATATGTGGGGAAAAACATTACTGTTTGTCTAAAGATAATGTTCATAGCAGCAATTTTATATGGCAATGACTGCATAATTTTAGAATTGAAAAGTATGAAATAGTTATGTAGTATATTGGGTTAAACCTTAAGATTTCACATTTGTTCAAATAACCCCTCAGGGGGATCACTTTTGTGAGTACGGGTGTGGCAATCCCGAGGTACCCTAGCCCTTCAGGGGATCATCTTCTTGGTGAGACGGGTGTCACGATGCTGGAGCCCCAATGATCTTTCCTCTTTTCCCTCTCCTCTTGGCTGGAACTTTTTCCCTTCCCTTCTCCCTTGTGGTTTCTCTCTACGGAGTTTGGGGCTCGTCACGAGAGGCTGGAACAGATCTTATTTCTAGTTTTCGAGTGGCGAGAAAACTGCCCACTTGTTTGCTGTGCGTGGAGACCCGTGTCGCTGGAAAGGAGGGTCCTGGTAGTTGAGGGGCGAGGTACTGTCCCCAACACACTACTTTGGCCTCTGCTTCAGCTAAACGGGAGGCACCTTAGTCGTCCTCACGGGTGTCAATCGGCTGGTCACTAGTCCTTGTGTCAGTGGCTTGGGGTCAAGCTCTCGGGAGTACCTGCTTTCGGGAAAGCCGACTGTGGGGCTTCAGTTTGCGTATAGGTCCGGCTAGCCCTAACACAGGAATCTGTGTTCCCTTGTTGAGCTCCGTGGTGGACGGGGCCGTCGGACCCGAATCTTATCTCTTTCAAACATGGCTTCACTTTTTATATTAAAAAAAAACTGATACAAACGAAACTAAACAAGAAATAGAAATTATTGACAAATCCATTAACAAAAAGATCCGTACCGATGCAAATGCAAAGGAAACTACTGAAAATCCGCGCTTCCTAGTTGTCTCTAGCCCTTCTGGTGAACTGCAAAAGATGTCTCCTTTTCTAGTAAGCAAATACATTAAATCATGCATAGGTGAGCCAAAGAACATTAAGCGTCTCCGTTCTGGAGACCTGCTTATAGATACCGTTTCGGCCACCCAGTCTGCTTCACTTTTGAGTCAAACCAATTTTGGACAAGTACCTATAACTGTGTCAGCACACAAAACACTTAACTTCTGTAAAGGTGTGATCTCGGAAATCGACCTTATGCTTGTTTCAGAAGAAGAGTTGGTTTCTGAGTTCGCTGACCAAAAGGTTTGTGCTGCTAAGCGGATCAAGATGCGTAAGGAAGGTCAGTTGATCGACACAAAACACGTGATCCTGACCTTCAAATCGCGTGATCTGCCAAAGAATATAAAGGCTGGGTATCTAAACTGCCCCGTAAGACCGTATATTCCCAACCCAATGCGATGCTTCCAATGCCAGCAATTTGGTCACTCTAAAACATCCTGTCGTGGCAGCCTGACGTGTGCTCAATGCTCGTCGGTTGGTCACGATAGTGAAAATTGCACTGCTGCAGCATTGTGTGTAAATTGCAAAGGCGATCATCCGGCATTTTCTCGTTCTTGTCCAAAATGGAAAACAGAAAAGGAAGTACAGACGACAAAAGTCACTAGAAACATCTCCTACGCAGAAGCCAGAAGGCTGGTTCAAAGCACACAGCTTCAACCAAATAGATCATATGCTAGTGCCGTTAAAGCAACACGGACCGTTGCAACTCAAACATTGATAAATGCACAGATTCCTCCAAATAAAACCCAGAAGCATGCAAGCCAGAAAAAGGAAACTCCGACTCATGTAGTACAAAAACAAGAAATAGCAATCCAGAGCAAATCCAAAAATGAGCCTTCAAAAATAGAAACAAAAAACAGAAGCAATAGTAATAGTTCATTTGAGGATATGGTATCTGAATCTTTAGATTCAGATAGTATGGAAGTAGAAGAGGGGCTAGATCTTCCCGAGCATCTACTTCCACGAAAAACAAAAAAGCAGCACAGAAAAAACAAACATGAATTATAATGGCTACCCTGATCTCTTGGAACTGTCGCTGATTCCACCAAAATTTTCTCGACATCAAAAGTATAGTCAAAGTTCATCACCCTGTGTGCTTGGCAGTACAGGAAACAAATCTGAAACCAGATCAACCAGCAAAACTTCGGAGGTTTTCTTTTGTCAGGAAAGATAACCTTGAAGGTGAACGTGCCTGTGGAGGTGTAGGTCTTCTCACCTCACTCGACTATCCCTCAAGTTTCCTTCCTTTGACGATATCCCTCCAAGTTGTCGCTATACAAGTAAATTTTCATATTGTAGTTTCAGTTGTTTCTCTTTATTTGCCTCCTAATGAGCACATTGATCAGGAAGATTTAAATTGTCTTATAGAGCAGCTGCCTGAGCCTTTCATCATAATAGGAGATTTTAACGGCCATAATCCGCTCTGGGGTAGTAAAGATACAAATTGCCGAGGAAGACAAATTGAGCGAATGATCGAAGATCATAGCCTTCGTCTCCTGAATAATGGGCAGAATACTTACTTCCATGAGCCTTCAAGGACATTCCATGCTCTCGACCTTGCCATCTGTTCACCATCTCTGTTGCCATTTTGCACCTTTAGTGTCGGTAATGATCTTTACAACAGCGATCATTATCCTATTTTTGTGTCTTGCACGAAGAGGAGCAAACCCCATGTCGAGACTCCCTTGGTTTATACTGGACAGGGCAGACTGGGATCTCTTCTCTTCCATTGCAGAGCTCACAGATGAAATGGTAGAAGATGTGCATATCGATGATGCTGTTGAAGCTGTTACAAATACTATTATTGAGGCAGCTATGCTTTCCATTCCTAGAACATCAGGAAAAATACTGAAATATTCGAAACTGTGGTGGAATCGCGATTGTCATGAAGCACTGAAAAAACAGAAAAAAGCATGGGGTATTTTTCGTAGATATCCTACTCTGCGAAACCTCATTGCATTTAAAAGAGCCAAAGCAAACGCACGAAAAGTAAGGAGGCAGAGCCAAAGGAATTCTTGGATTTCCTTTGTGTCATCAATTACATCCTCTACGCCTAGTAAGCGGGTTTGGGAAAGAGTTCGAAAAGCATGCGGAATATATAAAAACCACTCACTTTCCTTTTTGGAAAAAGATGGCCGAGTGATTAGCTCCATAGAAGAAATTGCGAATACTATCGGTGAGACATTTGCTGCCGTTTCTTCCAGCAGAAACTATTCACCTGCATTTCTCTCTATCAAGCAGCACTCTGAAATAAATCCCATTGCATTCAACTCGTCCAAATCTGAGCCTTACAATAGAGCATTTACTATGCTGGAATTAAAGAGAGCTTTATTGCAGACACATAGGTCTTCTCCGGGTCTTGGTGGCGTGAATTACGAAATGCTAAAACATCTGTCCTACAAGTCACTGACTGCCCTCCTCACTCTTTACAATAGAGTGTGGAAGGAGCGTATTTTTCCCAGTGCGTGGAGGAGAGCTGTTGTAATTCCTATTGCTAAGCCAGGGAAAGATCCAAGGAATCCATCGAACTATCGGCCAATTGCCCTTATGAGTTGCGTATGCAAACTGTTTGAAAAGATGGTAAACAGCCGCCTAGTCTACTTCTTGGAAAAGAATGATATTATATCGCCTTATCAGAGCAGTTTTCGAAAGAGAAGAACAACTGTAGATAACATGCTCCTCTTAGAGACATCTATTCGAAAAGCATTTGTAAGAAGAAGCCACCTTGTCTTGATATTCTTTGACATTGAAAAAGCTTATGATAAGGCATGGAGATACGGTATACTCCAGGATCTTCACGAGAGTGGCTTGCGTGGCAACCTACCAATTTTCATTCAAAATTTCTTGAACACTAGAACTTTTCAAGTAAGAATTGGCTCTGTTTTTTCGGATGTTTTTGAACAGGAAGAGGGTGTGCCACAAGGCTGTGTGCTCAGTGTAACCCTGTTTAGTTTAAAAATAAACTCTGTACTAAAAGAACTTCCTCCCACCATCTTGGGATCTCTATATGTTGATGATCTGCAGATTAGCTGTCGAGGAGCAGACATGAGATACATACAGAGGCAATTGCAGATGGCTCTGAATAAGATCCAAGAATGGTCAAACAAACAGGGATTTACTTTTTCCAAACAGAAAACTGTGTGTGTTCACTTTTGTAGGAAGTGAGGTCTCCATCCTGAGCCTGAGTTATATCTGAATGGTACAATTATTCCAGTTACGCCCGAAGTAAAATTTCTAGGAGTGACGTTCGACCGAAAATTGACTTTCCTTTCTCATGTTTTAAACATGAGAAAGAAGTGTCTAAGAACACTAAATATTTTAAAAGTGTTGGCGAACACCTCCTGGGGTGCAGAGCGTTGCTCCATGCTTCGCATTTACAGAGCGCTCGTCCGCTCTAAACTGGACTATGGCTCAGTTGTTTATGGATCCGCTCGGCCATCAGTATTGTTAAAACTGGATCCTGTTCACCATCAAGCTCTGCGCATTTGTTCAGGAGCTTTCAGGACCTCTCCCGTCCAGAGCCTGTACGTTGACTGTAACGAACTGTCACTTTATCTGAGACGTGAGCAAATGTCCCTCTTGCAATATTTTAA
The DNA here is from genome assembly GCF_044657685.1 of Stegodyphus dumicola. Taxonomy (NCBI): domain Eukaryota; kingdom Metazoa; phylum Arthropoda; class Arachnida; order Araneae; family Eresidae; genus Stegodyphus; species Stegodyphus dumicola. Next base: position 159,976,723 of record NC_140770.1, read on the forward strand.
TATTCTATCCCAACCTGAACATCCCAATAAGCTGTGCTTACTCGATGATGCGTGTAACGTTTTATTTGAAACGCGTCCATCCTGCGTTCCTACCTTTCCTTTAAGAGTTCGCCCTGTCATTGAGGAACATTCCCTCTCTGATATGCGCCCCCAAGCAGTACAGAATTTCGAAATTCCACCTTGGGAAAATTCACGGATTCAGCTTCTTGATGTTTTCAAACATCACATGAAGGCGAGCACTAACGAGATCGTTTACAGACAACTCTTTGCTGAGCACAGGCAGAAATATAGCAGTTATTATCCAATTTACACAGATGGATTGTCAAATGATCATGTCGGGATGGCTTTTGTATTTGAAGATTACATTGAGGGCAGATGCCTGCACCATGCTTGCTCAGTCATAACATCTGAATTAACTGCAATATATTATGGTCTTTTGTACATCTCGAAGCTCTGCCACAAAAAGTTCATAGTTTATACAGACTCGTATAGTGCTCTGAAATCTTTGGAAACTTTTCCCAACACTCAGAATCCTGTGGTAGTGGATGTTCTCAAAATTCATATAAACTTAACGATTCGAGGATATGAAGTCCTGTACTGCTGGGTTCCTGGACATGCTGGAATAAAGGGAAATGAGCTTGCAGATATCGCAGCCAAATCTACTGTTCAACTGTCTAGTCGCCTTATCCCTTTTAGAGATATCTGCTGTGTCATCAAGGGAAAGGTCCGAAAAAAAAAATGGCAACAAATTTGGGATGTTCAGCTTCAAAACAAGTTAAGACAAGTAAAACCTAGAATTGAGCATTGGGAATCTACCAAAAATCGTAAGGAGGAAGTTCTTTTGACTCGCCTCAGAATTGGTCACACTAGAGTGACACATAGCTACCTTTTAAAAGCTGAGAATGAGCCTGTTTGTTCAAATTGTAATGTTTGTCTATCTGTCCGTCATATTTTAATTGAGTGTCCATATTTTAATAATCTTCGTCAGAAATGTTTTAATGGCTGTGACTTACCTCTCGACTGTTTAATTGGAAGAGAGGTCAATTGTAATTTATTTTATTATTTAAAGGAGACTGGCTTTTATTACCAAATGTAATTTGTTTTGAAGACTGTCATTTTTAATGTGTGCTTTTAACTTGTGTTTATATGACTTCATCCTCTGGATTTGATACATTTGTCTACTTGTTTTTATTTATTGAATTTTAATGTCATCAGTTGTAATCATCCCATCTTTTGTTTGGCGCGTCATAATCATCTCTGGTTTTTGCGCCATAATCACTCACTCACTCACTCACTTTGTTCAAATAAAGAAACAGTTTTTGAGTTATTGGGATATAAAATGGATTAAACTATTTTCAAATGTTTATTTAAAAGCTTCATTCGAATGTAAAAATTCTTTCAGAAATTTATATATTTAATGCTGATTTTTAATTTTTTTTTTTTTTTTCTTTATTCTTTTATAAGAAATGGATGGAAGTTAGCATGGAGGAACAGAAAGCACTGCCTTTAAGTGAAGCTCCAAAACTCACTTTAAAGCTTATAGGAGAAAAAGTTGCTAATTTGGACAGAGAAGTTAAGTACTTACTCAACAAAGCACGTTTTGCACAACCCTTAAAAAAGAAAGTTGCTGATAAAGAAGCTAAAGCAAATGAATCTGCTCAAGATGATATGCAGAAAGGTGAATTATATTTTTGTTGAATGATAGTAACTAATTTACACTTGAAATTAGGTTTGTTGAAAGAATCTTCAGTTTCACATAATTTAGTGAATGTTTTTAATATAATTTAATGAATGTCTAATGTGAATGGAGGTTTTTCATACCACATGTTGTCAAGTGAATGTGTATTATGATGAAATCAAATATGCTTTTGCTTTCTTCAGAGCAACATAGAATTGTTAATTAATAAATCATCTACCACAGGGACATTTAATGATCATCTAATCATCTGTATTTGTAAATTAATAAATTCTGAAATTGTACTCCTCCATAACAATGTAAATGTTAAATTTGGAAAAAAATTTAAAAGTTTTCATCATAAAATTGTATCTATTCTTATTTACGTATGTGTAGACATGCTTTCAGTTTTCATATCTGAATATTTTCTAGACAAAGCATATTGTTGTTATATGCAGAAGGTATTTTCAAGTTTCTGTTTAATTTTTTAATTTTTTATTCTTGCATATTTAGAGAAACAGATCATATGAAGTTTTGAGTTCATTAGAAAGCTAGCTTCATTATTTTTTTTTCTATTTTTAGCTAAGAGCATTGTAACTATTTTATAACTGTTTTGAAACCACTTTTGGCCAGACATAGCATAAAAATTAAACATTAATTCACATGTGATAAAACTCTCAAGCTATCAGAGTTGTATTTTTAGTTCAAAAAGAAATTATTTGTTGTGAAAGTTTCAAAAAGAAATTATTTGTTTGTTTATTAGCAAGATTATGCTGATTTCATGGGAGTAATTTTCTGATTCTCATCTCTGGAGATAGCATATGAGTGAAGTCAGCTTGCAGTTCTCATTCATTCATTTGCTACAAATGTCGAACTACAGTGTACATTACACTGGCAGATGAAAGTGATTATATCTCTGATTGCCAGAGCAAGTGCCAGGTAGAACTGGGTAGGATACCAGAATTTCACTATTGATCATACAGGCATAGTGCCATTGTACTAACTGTGCAGTTCCACCCCAATTTTGAGTAAGAACAGCCCGGAAGTGGTCCAGCCGTGGTAATCACGGTTGTATTTTGTGTCAATTTATGGCAAGAGTGTAGAAACAGTTTAGATAAACACACTAGCACATGGTGAAGACTGGCAATATTTAAGTTCTGAGAGTGTTTTAAAGGAGGGAAATGTTATATGCAAAGTGATCTGAGAAGTGGACACTAATCTGCAAATAATTTGTGTCCAGTGTGTATCAGGTAACTGCAATCCAAGATTTCTGGATTTGTGAAATGTAGACTCCATTATCTTTCTCAAATTTTGTTAGAGAAAAAAAATATATTATTCAAAGCTTATTTAACTAAACTTTTAGATTATATAAAGTTCAGCTAGAGATCAAACTTTATAATTTGCTCTGACAAGTTTATCTCTCACAGAAAATACATATTGCTAGTTGATTAAAAAAAGAAAAGTGCTGTAAAATTGGGGCTGAAATATTTAGGCTAAAATAAGATGGAAAACAGAAATATGTAATAATTACCAAACTGATTAAATCTGTGTTAATTTCCTTTTATATGCTTATTGTTGAAAGTTCATTTAATTATGTGGATGGCAGAATGTAGAGCATCTTCTCAGCACACTGTGCTGAGTATGAAATATTATTTATTCTTATTCCATAAAAATTATCTGTGAAGCTTTTGGGTTGGGAAAGATTTTCAAAATTTTTTTTTTATATTTTATTTTGCCAACAAAATTTGTTAACTAAATTTAAAAAAAAAAAATGTGTACTACGTATTTTTATAAATAAGCACATAAAAATGATGCAAATGAAAAATTCAAATGTATACTTGTTTTCTGCCTGAAATCTAAAAGTTGATATCTGCAAGAAATTACTGTTTTTTCACAGTTTGTAATTTAAATGTATTGACAGCTAAATATTAAAATGTTTAGTTTGACATTTAATCAAATAATTGGAGTATATTGAAGTAAATACTGAGTAATTTAGTTTTGACTTAAACTAAAAGGAAATTTATGTAAACTTCTTGGGTTAAATTAAAACTGTTACAGGACCTAAACACTTTTCCTCATTCTTTTTCTTTTGGTCATGGTTTAGCTGTGCTTCACATTCCATGGTAAAATCGGCAGTGGGACATTTTTGTAGTGCCCCTTTTTACAGAGTCCCTAGGTACTTTTTCCTGATGCTGTAAGCACAGGCATTATTTTGCTTAATGGTTACTACAGCTCTGCGAGAGGAACAAAGCTGTGACAACTTATTCTCTTTCTTTTATATATTAGGTTTTCATGTGATGCAAACAGAAAAAGTACATATTTATCTAAATAATCATAAACCTCTTTGTTTACTACTGCACCTTTAAGCTACATCATCTTGTAGTGCTTCAGATTTTATAAAGTTTATAAACTTAGAGGAAAATTATTAAAAAGCATCTTCATCGTGAATTGTAGGAACTCTTCAGCAGTCTGTTTCTTTTCATAGATTTATTAATTGTCAACTACGGAAAAAAAAAATTATATGTTGAGGTACTCTGAAACAAAGCAATTGTTTTTATTGCAAAAATTCGTATCTGAGTGTATTTGTTTTCACAAGTAATAATAAAAGTTAATCAAATTGTATCATCAGATCTTTGAATAAGATTTATATCACAGTTAATTAATAAGTCCTGTTTCTAGATTTTCCTGATCATTATTCACATTTATTTTTGTTAAAGAATATAATGTAAAATTGGACTCTATAATAAACCATTACAATATAAACGTTTCTTCAAATTTTTGTCATAATAATGCTAACTGATTTACAATAAATGTTGCTGTATAAAATTACTTCAGGAGCCACGTATGTCCAGTGGGCCGCCAATCTGAGACCACTGGCACAAAGCATATGACTCGAATTCTGTATAGAATCTGCCCATGAATACATATTTGTATTCATGGGCAGATTAATACATATTATTTGAAAAGAAAAAATTATATTTTTTCTTCCTATGCCCTTTGTTAGGCTTAAGTATAAAAAACCCTGACAAAACATAAGGGTTTTTTTGGGGGGGCACACAAAACTGTGAAGTCAACAGATTAAAAACAATTTATAAAAAAAAGATCGAAAAAATTTATAAAAAGTTATTTTTCAAGGATTTATTTTTTTTACTGTTGAAGTTTATTTAAATGAGCATTATTGTTCTGTCTATGAAATACATTTTTATTTTAGAAAATATTATGACTGAGAATGCAACACTTGGAACTGAAAAGCCTGAAACCAAAGAAGAAGCTCAGTCCACTGATATTCCTGAAATGGATACAGACTCGGGAACTACACCAGGTAAACTATATTGGTGAAATATGTGTTAAAATGTTTTGTAGTATTTTTGTCTAAATTGATGAGCAGTTTGCATTCTTTAATATTCTGAAGTCTTGGAAGCCTTATACATGTGCAAATACAACATCAGAATAATTATTGGAAAATTAAAAATTCTGTATGACCTAAATGATGACCTGAAGGATAGAAAAATGTATCTCAAATGGTGCTGGTCATTAAGTGTTTTGAACTACCTTTTTTAGTACCCATGAAAACTGTAATAAATGCACTAAAGTTTTCATTGAATGCCAAGGTGATGAACATTCAAATCTGATTGACAAATGCAGATGTTGGAGACTGTTCTATTTAGTGCAGGCAAATAAGCATTTGCCTGTCGTGCTGAAAAATTTTAGCCTGTCTCACTTTTGAATAGAATATCAAACAAGTATATTAGATATTTTTGAAATTATATGAAATGTATTTATTTTAATAGGTATTTTGTATATAACACTTGTTAAAAGTTCATTATTATAAATAGGTATATCTTGATCATTTTAGAAAATATTTTCGCAGTAGAAGTTGTCTACTGCGAAATATTGGATTTAATGAAAGTCTGCATAATATTGGATTTAATGAAAGCTTCTTGCCACCACAAATACCCTCTGCTTAAGTAGTTCACGTTGGCATGTTTAATCATATTTTGTCAAACAATTTTTGGCATTTGAAAGAAAGAGACTTGCTTTAGAACATGGTGTTATAAAATTTGTAAAAAAAAAAATATCGTTATCATTAAATATAATGTGTCTGAAATGGAACTATCATTCTACCAGATTAGAAATATAATTTACTTCCAGTTCTGTTGCAAAAAGTCAGATACAGAATGTCGCCAAATCATGTGTATAGCTTTAGGTACTAATTTTGTATCCTATGACACTGTGAAGGTTTGGTACCAAAAGTTCAAAAACAAGGGCTATGACATTCAAGCAGCAGAATGCTCTGGCCAGCCTATTGCTGTTCATTTGGCCTGCCTGCAAAAACTTATGGAAGATCAGTGTGCAATCACTTGAGAGCTTGTTAAGGAGTTAGACATTAGTGCCATGTCCACCCACATGAGCTGACTTGAGCATATAAGGACAAATGTGTTGGACGTGTACTAATCTGTTTGAATATCAGTGCAAGGACAAAATTCTGGACTGGATTGTCACTTGTGATGAAAAGTAGAATTACTTCAACGGCATAGGCCGGAAAGGCGGTTGGTTCTTGAAAGCATCACAAAGTGAAATTTGACTAACAAAAAGAGCACACTTTGTATCTGGTGACATTCTATAAAGAATGTCTGGAAAAAGGTAAAACCCCCAACAGTAAGGTGTACAGCGAGATGCTAGTTCATGTTGATGCTGCTATCAGGGAAGATACATTGAACTGAGTTCTGGCACAAAAAGGTAATGTTCCATCAATATTGTTACAAATTTGGTATTTAATGTTAGTAAAATTATAAATAAAATTGTTTTATTCCCTGTGTAATACAGCGTGTGATGAATATTAAAAGAAAGCTAAGCCGGAAAATTAAAAATACAAGAGCGCATGCATTTAATATTTAATAAATATCTCTTTTTGATTTCAAGAAAATACCAGAAAATTCTCACGCATTTAAAAAGCTTATGGTAATTTAGTTAGTTGTTGTTTTAAGAGTTTGTTTAGAAACTTGCTCTTGTTGACTATAGCGAATTTGCGGATTCGCTTTGTCTAGCTGTTTTGAATTAAGTTCTGTTGAACGTTTGAGTAGTTAAAAGATAATTGTGAGATATTGTAATGCTGTAGGAATATCTGAGGAAATTTAAGCATTTTGTTTTATTTGTAGTAATAATAATAAATTTTGTTCATTTTTCATCGGACTTGTGCATTCAATTCATAACGAACCTGTACACATGCAACAATATAATGCAAGACCACATGTGTCTTCATTTACCAGCTGAACTCTTTACGGACTTGATTGGATCTTTTGCCACTCTCACCATATAGCCCCAACATCGCTCCTTTGGACTTCTACCATTTTTCACACCTGCAGCTACATCTTGCTGGTGCTATCTTCCATTCTGCACAGAACATCCGAAATGACGTTAATCTGTTTTTGGACTCACGGCCACCAAGTTTCTGGGACAAAGGCTTTGAAAAACTACCAAAGTGTTGGCAGAAGATCACACATTTGGGTGGTAATTACTACCTGCACTAAAATTACCGATTTCACGTTTTTTATAACTTTATTAAGAATGTTTTTTGGTGAAAAACTTTCGTTACAACCAGATAAATATAAATTTTACACAGTGGATAGAATAAAATAACATGGAATAAGTAAATTCAAAACTAGTAATTCTAATTATTTTAAATTCAAGTCTTTTTTCATTATTTTGTTTTTTAATGATAAATTCATATTTTGTGATGAAAAAAATGATCATGAAAAAGTTGTATGCAAAAACAGGAAATTGTGAAATTTATCTTCAGAATGATTTACAAGTATTTGGTCTTCATCGATGTACTTTTACAATGAAGAATGTGATCCAAATATACATACATAAAAAGTTACTTGAAAGATATTAAGCTAGCAAGGAATTGAGTGGAAACTCAAAGATTCCTGTTAATTATATTGATCACAGAAGCATTATGATTATTTTCTTAATATGTTGGTCCAGCATGCAAAACAGCTGCAATCCATCATGGCATTATTTTTCAAGGACTTAAGTAATGGAAATGCATAGTAAGTGTTTAGTAGAAGACTGTATCAGATTTTCAAGTAGATGTCGCATGACACCTGTAAATCAGAAGAGGTGATTAAAATTAGAGCTTCATAACATTGCAGATATGCTCAGTAGAATTAATAGCAAGTAAGTTAGGCCAGGACATTAACTGCAATTCATCAGCATGTTTTTTAAACGTCTGTTGGACAATTCTGATTTTGTAATAAAAAATATTGTCTTGCTGGAAAAATCCATTTCCAGTGGGAAAGACAAAAAGCATGAAATTGGGTAACTTTCTGCTAATGATGTTCATATGATCCAAGCTGTCATGGTGTGTTCTATAACCATCAACCCCATGAGCATAAAATGAGAACATTTAGCAAAGTATAATACCACCAACTTAATTACATCCTTCAGCAGATACTTAAATCAACTGTTTGGCTAAAGGTGACATATTCTGATATGCCGTTGACATAGATAAAATCAAGATTAATCAGACCATATTGTCCATTTATGATGTTCATGAGCCCACTTAGTTGTAAAGTCGATGATGCTGGGTTAATAGAGGTATGTGAGGGGGGGGAAACTGCTGCAGATTCACATATCCATGAACTATACCAATACTGAACTTTACACTTAGACCTGCATTGAGCTGGCAACTCAGGCACCAGTGGCTGCCTATTCGCCTTCTCCAAACAAAGTAGTCTTTGATATCTGTAAGTTAAAGAAATCTTTCTTTGATCAGACATGGATGTCCAACATTTTGACATCTAATGCTGATGCCCACTAGCAGCCGAGCGGTAAAGTCGCTGAACACTGGTAGTTCGGTTCCGAGGTTCGAATCCCGCGAACGGGCTGGCTGCATGGGCGTTTTCATGGTTTTCCCCATGTGTAACGTGTATACGAGCCAGTTTCCCTTAGAAAGTCCTCCACGAAGGCATCCCTCCCCTTAGGCAGATAGCCCTCGTGTGCTTTGCCATAATTAAATACACGGCATCTAATGCTGATTTCATTTACATGCTAACCAGTGGCAGCTTACAAAGACTCTGTGAACAGTGCCATTTTGGAGATACTTATTCCTCCTAGCTTTCAGGCTATCATAGGTATAGCCTTCAGGCCATTGTAAGTATTAACTTTTGTACATTTAGTTTCGGTCATAAATTTTTTAGTTTCATTCATGAGACATTGTTTTATTAACTTGACAGTAATGAACTATTATATCAATAGAAATCTAGTTGCTGCTGCTTCTGTCTCTCTTTTGCTTTTTTTAAAACTGATTTATATCATTTATTGTATGTAATTTGAATAAGAAAAATTGTGAATGGAAATTTTAAGTTTATTTTTACAAAATATAATCAAAATCAGTATTTTAAAAAGTAATCTGTAGAAAAGTTAGCCATTTCTATTTTTTATTAAAGCTTATCTTCTGAAAGGTATGGAGATAATAGATATTATAACTGAAGTCAAGAGTTTAACAAAGTAAAACATGATGAAAAGAACATAACTTCTCATTTTAAATAATATGAGCATATTAATTTAATATACATTTTTTCTCTAGTAGTACATATATTTACTTTTAATTGTTGAAAATAGCTATCATGAGTTATTGGAAAAAAATATATTGCTTAAATAGACTTCTCTTTCAATTAATTTGGACTTATGACATTTTATTGCATTATGATTTGTGTAATTATTAATTATATGCGGTAAAATAGTCCTGAAATAATTTTTTTCTTTAATTTCCATTTAATTGAGTAAGACTTTTATAATAAAATTTCCATTCCTTTCATATGCATAAAAATTTTTTATTGTAATAATTTTTTATTGCATGGTTTAAAATCATGTGTATTTTTGACTGTATAAATATATTATGTATCCTCTCCCCACTAATTATATATACAATATATTTTTGGCTTTGTGCTACCTGTGTGTAGTTGTCTTTGTTCTATAAAAGAAAAAAGTTTTAATCATTCTAAAATTAGTGTTAACTGTTTTTAAAGTATTTAATAACATAAATTAGCATTACTTAGCATTAATTTTTTCATGACTAATCTTTTAATATTTTAAGTTATTAAATCATACTTTTGCTTAATTATAATTAATTTAAACAAAGGAAATATTAGGTGTTTAGACTTGCAGGAATTTATAAATGCATTTTGTAATAATGAAACAAAGGCCCATTACTTAATTTTGGTTAAGGTTTCTTACTTGTTTTGCTCCAAGAAAAAGCTTTGTAGATAATGCAAATCTATACATAAATTAATCCTGAAGTATTAATGTCTTTCTGCATAATAGCCAATATCTGAGCCAAATCAGGAAAACAGTTTTTGCTTAGTGATGAAAAAATAAACAATATTTTCATTCATGTCAAACCAAAAGGGGACCTCTTCTGAAGTGCTTTAGACAAATTTTTTAATTTGCAGAAGGGTAGAAAAATTTCATACTTTTTTAGGAAGTCAAAGGAACTTAAAATAAATTATAGATCAATCCTTCTAAACAATATAAGAGTTTGCATTTTCAATGTAAAATAATAATGCAAAAATAAAGCAAATGAAAAGTTACTGTAATCTTTATATTTCTTGCAGAAATTATTGTGCTCACCTCATATCAGATACAGTTTTAGTAATCCATAAGTATCTTATTAATGAGGACATTGTTCTGATTAGAAATGTAATTTTCTTTCAAAAATAATGCAAATTGGAAGTTACAAAGCAGTTATTACATAGTATTTTGTAACAAAGTTATAAAATTATTCAGTTACTCATACCTAATTTGATTATTAGTTCATTGAACTTTAACAGAAAAACTTTTCTGTTTGGTTATGGGAAATTAGGGAAAATAAAAAAGGAACTTCAGTGGAGTTTTGTGTGTTTATTATGTGCAGAATCTACTTGATTTTCTTCTATTTAAAAGTAAATAAATGTTCTACAGAATTTGTTATGTATCCGTGATTTTGAATTATATTTCAAAATGTTTCTAATGGGTAAATATGCTTAATATATTTCACTATATAAGGAAGTACGAGTTGTATTTACCTGTGTATTTATTTTATTTAGGAAGTGATAATATTACACCTGCACCAACAGAAACATCACCTTCTCCTGACAAAGTCCAAGATGATCAACATAGTGAATTATGAAAGTAATTGTACTTAATAAATTCATGTAATTTTTGCCAGTGGCACATAAAAATGATAGGGTGAGAAGTATTTTTATAGAGTTTTGATAAAACGATTTGGATTCCTACTGGAATATTCATCTTATCTCAAAACACTGAGGTAATTCTATTACCTGCTATATAATGCTATACAAATCTGATTTCTGTTTTTTATCACTTTAAAAATTGGTGTGCATTATTTGAATTTCAGGTTTGCTAAATTCTTATTGCTTAAAAAATAGTAAATGAACGAGAAAGATGCTTTTTTAAGAACTTATTTTCAGAACTTAATTTCTATAATTTATTTTATGTCATACTTAAATGTAGTTGTATTGTGCAGTAACATGCTGTCAGTTGTTTGTACCATAGTGAAATTGTAATGAATTATTTTCAACACTGCTGATAAACTACATTAAGTTTGATAACATAATTTCTCCCTTTGTGGATTATAAATAATTCTAATCAGAGCTGATTAATTTTTATTTCGAATTTTCAAGATGAGAAAATGCTAAATAAATTTGAGTAAATTATTCATGGAAATGCTAAATAAAATTGAGTTAATTAGTCATGGTTTTGAAACATTCATGGAAAAGATATTTTTGGCGAATGCTCTTGCATTAGATCTGCATTTTTAATGAACAGTTAATGCTCTTAATAATGATTGTTTGTTTAATTGATTATTATATTACAGTGACTGGTGGGGGAAAAAAGTTGACAGAAGTATATCAAGTCCATTTTTGCTATAGCAGTCACTCATTATATCTTTTTTCTTTATCAAGGAAGGGATTGATATAATGTCGATTGGCTGTAGTTTCATTTTATAATTTTTGTCTCTAAGTTTTACATTTAATTATTAAAAATTAGAGTTGAATATAATCCTTGATATTTTATGTATTTGATTTAATCCTTGATATTATCAACTATAAAATTTGGAAGAGGTCCTGTCCAACTTAGCCAGTCATTTTGGCAGAAGTTTGAATGGACAGATAACTATTTTATTTAAATAAGCAACAAATAAAAGTTATGCCTGTTTGTGTTAACTACACTATGTCACAATTTTTCCCATTGAATTACCATTGTTTATCCATTTTCAAATAATGCCATATCATGCCCATTAACGCACATTTTGTTTTTCAAATACCTGGATCTCATAATGCTGAAAATACACTTGCATGCTGTTTCTTAGAAAGCAAATAATAAATTTTAATTATTTTTTCCAAAATGCAGATGAAAAACAAATAGCAGTCATCTTCTGTCTTTTAAAAAAACTAAACTGTCCTGTCAAGGATTAACCAGTGTTACTTAAAACCAAAGCTGTTTGGTGGCAGTTTTTATTTATTAAAAATAATCAATGGGAAAGTATATAAGTATTCAATCTTTTTTAAGTGTGCCCAAAGTTGCTTAATATTTTTTCAAGTGAAGTGCTTAATATTTATTTTGATTGTTACCATATTAAAATTTTATTAGTAAGCAACTAGTGTTTAATGTCCCAAATAAGGTTTTGTATGTTTTTCTGAAAGAATTGTTGAAAATATTAAATATGTTACCTGCGGTTCGAGTTTTTGTTCTTTTTATAAAATAATGTACTGTCATAGGTGTTTCGAATTCTGTTTACTGGCGTCAAATCAAGCCATAATTTGACTCAGCTGATCTTCTTAAGGATATGATGCTTTGTTATGTTATATGTACAACTACCACTTGATCAATTTCAGTATTTGTGGAAAATTTCAATCAGTTTTAATTCATTTGTCATATTTAAAAATGATTTAAAATTGTATGGAGGTTGTCAATTTTTTTTTAATAAGGAGGAAAATTTAGGTGTAAAGGATAGTGAATAAACATTTAAAAAGAATTATTAAAGGTGCTAACTTTTATTATTCGTATGTGTCTCATAAACAATAACTAGAAAATGTTTAATCTAATTAATGTTGATATTGTATGAATAACATCTGAAATTTATAAAAATCAGGATTTCTGAATACTTTTATGGCCAGTGATCATATATCTATATTATTTCATGAAATTTAGGATATAACTGAGATGAATGAATGAAATTTTAATTATACCTGAAGATTAATTTATCTAGTGATTCCATTAAACAAAACTCAGGTATTTAAAACCAGGCTTTAGACTTAATTTATAAAGAAATTCTGATGTGAAATTATTTGTGAAAATTAAAAATGTTAAAAATATTTTATTAGAATATTTCTGAGCTGATGTTTTATTTAATGAGACAATATTTACATAGTCAGGGAGGTTAAGTCATGTGTCTGGTGAAAATAAGTATTCATCAAAATATTAAGCATTATATCAATGCTTGTGATATTTGGAAATATCATTTTTGTATTAGCTTTAAGACAGATTATATTAAATTATTTATGTAAATAAAGTTTTGAATTGTTTAAATTTTATTTACATACAGAAAATTTAACATTGCACCTTAGCATTTTTACGTGATAGCATAAAATGTTATTTATTGTAACTCATTCCAAATGTTGCATTTTATTTACCATTAAAAACTCATGTAAATAAAATTCCAAAGAATTTAGTTGTTTTTGTTTCCTGTGTCCTTTTTTTTATCACCTTCACAAAGCACAAATTAATGAACATTTCTGTTCTGAACAACTTTGCTATGTCAGTGTTAAAACGAAAATTGAATTTGATTAATCTCCTTTGATTGACAGGAATCGGCTAACTAAAGTAAATTTAAAATTATTTGGAAACATCTGCTAAACAGTGGCAGATTTAGGAAATGGGGAGCCGATCTTACATGAATGTTTAGAGGTGTCTGATCTTATGACGAAAGGGTATATTTGCCTTTTGTTGAAAATTTGTTAATGATTTATGAGCCTCTTGAAATATGGGCCTCAGAAACCTACCTCTGCTGTTAAATATTTTGTGTCAATGTTCATATGCCTTGCTATGAAAAATGAAATATTGCCTTCAATGAAGTGTTTAAAAGGCTGCAATAAAATTTTCGGGGAAAAAAGGCAGTATATTTTATACAATAGTACTGCTTGTAGTTATTATTGCACTAAATGCTTCAATTTGTTAACAATGATAATAATAGTAAAATTAATTATGCTGATCCAGAATTGCTGCTGCAGTAAAATTTTTGCCAGTTTTCTTTTTTATGTATATAATTCTATTTTTTATTGCTTTTAAATTTTAAAAAAATTATTTTGAAATGTAGAGGTGCTAAATCATCATAAACAACATTAGGAAGGCAAAATATCAAATAGATCTTAAAAGATTGTGATGGGTAACTAAATTTAAAATGTAAAGAATTATATATTGGAAGAAAATTTAAATCTGCAGTTCAGGAGGGTTCAGATGTGTTTTTTAATTCGAATAATAGATATGAAAAGTTTCATATCCCCCTGTTTCTAAAATTGTTTTTTTACTTTTTGCCTTTCCATTTCTATATTTTCTTAAAAGTGAGTGGGCAAGATTAAAGTATTTTGTAGATGAAAATTAAAACATCTGCCAATACATTTAAGCAACTGTAGATGCTGTTTGAAAATCTCAAAATCAGTTACTCAAAATTTGAATTTTTGAATGTGTTTTTCAAATACACATTGAAACAACTGGAATTTTTGTTATGTATTTATTGTTTTAAACTTTGTATTACAAATAACTTTTCCTAAATTATGCTTTAACCGTGTGTTACATTTAAAAGTTTATACTTCTCCAGTAGTTTAGCTAGAAATATGAGCTCATGAATCATGAAAAATTTAGGCCCACCAGCGGCCGAGCAGTAAAGATGCTGAACACTGGTAGTTCGGTCTGAGGTTCGAATGCCACGAATGGGCTGGCTGCATTGGCGTTTTTGTGGTTTTCCCCATGTGTAACCTGCATACGAGCAAGTTTCCCTTAGAAAGTTCCCCCCACAAGAGCATCCCTCCCCTTAGGCAGATAGCCCTCGTGTGCTTTGCCATAATTGAATAATCCAATCCATGAAAAATATTTGAATAAGTGCTTTAATTTTCTAGTAACTTTTAAATTCTGTGGTTCTTGTTTACCTTAATCTACTTGTACACAATTGTGTTATTAATTGAATTAGCATTTGGTTTACGTTCAGTATAAATTATCTCTATATAAAAGTAATAAGCTCTGTATACGGTTAGTATGGATGCATCTCAATATAAAAGTAATTACTGCATATAGTGATGCCTTGCTTAATGAACAAAGTCTGCTCTGCGGTATGAGATTAACGTCGTAAAAAATTTCAGAGCATATTAAAAATACCTCCAGTATTGGAAGTGCTAGAAATTTACTAATTTAATAATTAAAATATTTTATATTACTAATGAATTAGTAATGATTATAGCTAATGTATTAAAAAGTGTGAGACTGTGTTTGCTGTTTAAACAGTCTATTTTTTAATTCTGTTTAATGCAAATCTTCTTAGTCTTCTGTTGGAATTTGAAGACTTAAATGTATTTTACCTTCTTGCACATCTTGCTTCAGTTCATTTTTTAAATTTGTTCTACTTTCAGAATGTCACCTGTAATCAAGCTGTAAATTAAAGGATATGTTTTTGTGCTTTCCAAAGAGAAATATTCCTGTTCCATAATTCAGAAACATTGGGAAATGCATAGTACTAAAATTTCTAAAGCAAAATTGGGCAAAATTATCAACTAGAAAGGGAAATCTGACAATCATTACTTCTATATGGAAAGAAGACCAGGGGTGTTTGTGCTCCGGGGAAACCCCGGAATTCCGGGGATTTTGAACTTCGATTCCGGGGATCGTCGTTCAAAAGGAAGTAGGAATAATAATGAATTATTTATTTTGATCTGGGTAATTTTGTTTGCTTTGAAAGCAGAAAACGCAAGGTCAGTGTGTACGGTGAAAACTTTTCCTTTCTTTCTCCAAAGGCAGTGATAATGCGTGAAAAGGGCGAAAAAACTTCTTTTTTGTTCTTTCCTTATTGCAAGTTATGACTCATTCCCCCGGTTCTCGGACATTCTCTTCTGGATTCTTTTCGGCAAGTAGGCGCAGCAGAGAAAAAAAGGAGAGACTTCGTTCGACCAGATGTGCGATCACGTGACTCTGGGTTCAAAGGTCTTATGTCTCCTGGCGTGGCGCCAATAAGTAGAGAAGGGGGATTTTTCGCCGTATTAGCTATTTGTCATTGATCGCTTCTCAACTTTTTTTCTCCGCTGCGTAAAATTTTCGTTTCATTTATTGATGCACGTGTAAATTTTTCGTTTCGTTTATTGAAATATTTTTTTATTTATGTACGCAAGAGAATTTCACTATGAAATTTCTCGATATAAATAGTGATATTATACAATTAGAAGAAGGTGTCCGGAATGCATTTAGGTGGAAATGGATTGAACGGAGGGATGGTAATGAGGATACCATCGGCACATGGTGCAAGAAAATAAATGTTGCTGGACAAGCATATTGTGTTTTTTGTAACTCACTGCTGAAGTATGGTGGGGAAGGATTCAAGGCTTTCACAAATCATTCTAAAACTGTAACGCACATAAAATATTCAAAGTGCATTAGACATTCAATGACTTTAAGTAATTATGCTAATTCAAAAAATACTGATGACTTACTGGAGACTGATGCTCGGCCATTGGATATAGTGACAAGAAAAGCACACCAAGAGGTATTAATAACTTCGTTTATCGCCGAGAATTCTCTTTCTTTCAATGTAGCTCCCAATTTAATTGAACTCTGCAAACAGTTGAGCCGCGATCAGACGGCACTAAACTCGTTGGAAATGTCCAGGACTACTGCATGTTATAAGATGAAATATGGGCTCGCAAAAACTATTAAGGAAAATATCATTAAAACTTTAAAGGAGACTCCATTTTCTCTAAATTTGGATGAAAGTACTAGCAATGCTCAAGAAAGTATACTGGCAATGTTGGTGCAGTTTTATGACAACAATCAAAATGAAGTTGTAGTTCATCATTTTGCATCTCTAAAGATGGAATCTTGCAATTCAGAAGCTGTTTTTAAAGCAGTTGTTAATACTATTGAAGATAATAATATTCCATGGGCAAACTTAATTAGTGTATTAATGGACTCCTGTAACACCATGCGTGGAAAAAAAAAGGGTGTTGAAACCAGACTACGATCAAACAAAGCAAACCACTTATTAGATATTGATGGTGACACATGTCACACAGCTAATAACTGTGCAAAAAAATTTGCTTCATGTTTTGATAGATACTTAGAAGATTTGTTTGATGACATCTATTTTGATATGAAAAGCTGCAGTAAAAGAGAAAATTTTTTCAAAATCTGTGAATCCCTTGCCATTAAAAAACTTAAGCCCTTGAAGAGACCAGACCATAGGTGGGTGTACATTTTATGTGTTTTAGAAAGAATCAAAGATCTGTGGGATGCTCTTATTGCATTTTATTTTCACTACTTGGATAAAACTGATAAAAGGGATTACTTTTCTTATGTTGAAACTGTATACAATAAAAGAAATATTTCTGCAGCTCAGAAAAAAATTGTTGAAGGGGTGTATTCTTGCTTGCATTCCCAACAACTCACAAAGGATGCTTTAGCTCGGAAGAAAAGAGTACTAAATGGGTTATTTGTCATGCAAAACAAAACTTTATTGCATATGGCATTATATTCAGCAGTATTACCAGAGCTCAACATGTATATTAAATTATTTGAAACAAAAAAACCAATGCTTCATTTAATACATTCCAGTATTTATAAATTGATGGCAAAATTTTTCTCTTTTTTTATGAAGCCAGAAAATAGAGTGCATATCTTATAATGATTTATTAAAGGTTGATGTCACAAATCCAGAGTTCCATCTACCTAGCAAAGTAATATTTACTGGTGCAGAAGCTTCCACTCTCCTGAAGAAATTATCAAAAAATCATCCAATAGAAAAAGAATTCCAAATTTCTCTGATGAAAGCTTATACTAATACAGCACAGCATATGAAACAGAAATTACCCCTTAAAAATTCATATCTAATTAGTTTTACAGCATTAGATCCAGAGCTAAGAGGTAAAACAGTACAATATTAGCTTTTGAAAAATTATCATCTTTTATGTCCCATATTTTTAGTGATAATAAAAAGTCAAAAGTAGAAGCTGAAATAAGGTTATACCAGAGTGATATTGATATCATGAAAGAAATGCTCTACACATCTGATGAAAGTGGAAATCAAGTCAAGTGTACAATTGATAAATATTGGTCTAAAGTTTTTAATTTAAAAGATGATTTCACAAATGATTATAAGTATCCTACATTGGCTAAATTGGTCAAAGCCTGCCTTAGCTGCTTCCATGGCCCATTAGTGGAAAGTGCATTCAACTTAATGGATACACTTGTCACTGACTATAGAACCTCTCTTAAGATCGATTCCCTAGATGCAGTGCAGACTATTAAATATGATTTAATGGCTTCTAAAGAAACCTCATGTGAAAAATATGGCTAAAAAAATCCAATGACTGATCCAATTCACAAAGATCTCTTACTGAATATGAATAGAAGTTGGAAAACATATCAAGAGGATTTAAAAACATGTATTTCAGATGAGTCACCTATAAAAGTCTCTGAAAAGCCTTCTACCTTAGCAGAAAAGCAAACTGCTTCTACCTCTGCATGTGCAGTTCTCGAGAAAATTTCTTCAACTGTAAATGAGGAAAATAAAAGTCAACCTTCCTGCAATTATGAAGTTCACCACAAAAGAAAGACAAGCCCACAAACATCAGAAAATAAAAAAAAGCAGCAGAAATTAGATAATTTTTTTTAAAGAATTAATTCAGGTAATTTAAAATATTTAAAATATTATTAATAAATTACATAAAATGTAGTAGTTTATATGTTTGAAAATTTATGGTTATTAATTTTGCAAAAAAAAGTAATTCATTGAACTTTTATAATTAGGTCATTCAATACTTCATAATTGTAATTTTTCATTTCTCTCCCCCGCCTTCTCGAAACTCCAAAATGTCGGTTGTAAGTCTGTAAAAGTTTCAGGGGATTTTTTGGGTTCCCACAAACACCTCTGGAAGACTCCAAACAAATATTCTAAAAAGAAATGTATTTTTTCTAAATTTAAATTGTTAGTAATAAGAGGAAATCTGCAGATGCAGAAATCAATTTCAAAGTCGTTAATTCATCTGTAGCAACAATGAATGAAAAATGAAGCAATATTTACAACTAAAAGACAATGTTCACCACCTCCTCCCGAGGCATGACGCTCAATGTAAAATTTCTAAAACCCTATATGAAATAAATGAAAATATGCTCTGATTCTTGTTGGAGCTTGGGTTTACCTAAATGACTGTCATTGAAAACAAATGGGGGAGGGAAATATACAAATCTGGTTCAGTCAATGCAAAGAAAGTTTTCAGTAAGCTGCTTATGACTGTTGTAGGATTCCCTTAGTAAGTTGCAGTGGGAAATTCAGAAAAAGAAGAGTAGAAAAAAATGTTCAAATCAACTCAATGTACTATCAAGAGAAAGTTTCATGTCCAATATTTATAGAAACTATTCCATTTCTTTATCCCATTGACTTTCAAAGAGTGAAACTTCATCAAGACAAAGCAACAATTAATTGGAAAAATACCACTGCATTCATTAAAAAATAAAGACTTTTGCAAGTACTGCATGTATACCTTTTCAACGTATTCCTGTGAAATCCCTTGACATTTGACCTATGGACTATTGTGCCTTTGGTCTCTTGAAAAGAGCTCTAAACATACAGAGGGTGTTTACGCATTTTTGTAACGATTTTGATTTTTTCCAAGAATTGAAATATTAATTTTAAAATACAAACGTGACTGGCATCAAATTGGGATAAAGTTTAATTATCGTCTGCAACATTAAAAGTATTCTTTTATTTAAAATGTCGCTGAAAAATAAACAATTAATCGGAGGCTATATTTTTGTGCTGTCTGAAGAGAAAAACTCTTATTCAGCTATTAAAAAAAAAAAATGTGAAAAGCATGGATTTAATGTTTCTGCACATAAAATAAGTGACAGAATTAATATGAAGGAAAAGAAACGTCAAAGTTTACATACTGCAGAAAAATGCGTACCGGACAGAGGTACGTAAGCTAAAAGTCCATCTCATGTTCTAAAGGAAAATCCAGCCACCCCCCCCCCCAAAGAGCTACTGAGAAATCTTTGAATATTTCTGTAGGAGCTGTAAACAAAATTATAAAATTTGATTTAAAGCTAATGAAAAAAGGAAAAGATGTTCATCGCCTAACGCCAAAGTGTGTTTCTCAGCGTAAAGACCATGTGCAGATTGCTGTATGAAAATTATTTGGCAGGTGACAAATAGATAGTTACAATTGATGAAGCTTGGATATACTTATCTGTTGCGATAGGAAAAGTTCGATTTAATACTGAAAAAGAGGAGAAAAAGACTTGATATTTTGGTTCAGAGATAAACAAGGAAAGTTTTTCTAAAGGTTTCATGGCTTTACTGGATTCTCTTATAACAGAAAAACTTAAGGAAAGTAGGAAAAAAAAAAAAAAAAAGAAAGAAATGAAACTGGAATTAAAGGTATTCCCTTTAAATGCATCCATTCAAGTGGTATGATGTGTCTCCCATGGATTACTGTGCATTTGGTCTTTTAAAACAACCTCTTTATAAGCGGCATCCCAAAACATCTTCTCTCATGAAAATCACGATCTCAAAGTCCCTTCTATCATGAAAATCACGATGCAAATTTGTAGTCCAGAAAGAAATGTGTATTTTTCTGTCTTCGCCTTTTCTATTATAAGTAGTTGAATAGTTACTAAGGAGTTGGCATGAGTCTGATTTTTATAGCTTCAAAAGGTCTTTGTTAGCTGCAATAGCCATGGACCCTTTGTGTTCTCAGAAGCTAGTTGAGCTTTCTCAAGTTCCTGCTCAAAAAGAGCTTGCAATTCTTCAGTGGTAATTGTATGTACAAACAGTCATGTAATATAAGGGATATTTACTGGTATGCTGCTTTTTGTCTTTCTTAATGTATAGGTCCACCCTTATTTATGCTTTAGGAAGACCATGTGTAATTTGTGACCAAATTCGTGTTAGTTTCATGATATGGCTGTTTTCTCATTTATACATATGCCCGTTATGTGAGGCACCATTGTAATGTACAGCTGGTATGAAATCGCAATTTTCAGTCAAGATCCTGTAAGCATTAAATATATGTTACTTTGTCAAAAAATTGATAGTTACCTCTTTATTATTGTTAATTACATAGTTTTTCTCTTTACTGGGAAAAATCTTGAAATCATAATCCGTTTTTATTGAACCACATAAATTTTGCACACATACGTATTTGCGATGATAATACCAATATTTCATTACGATTCTTTCAAAATGGTATATAAATCTTTAATGTATTGCCGAAGTGACTTTTTATAGAGTTTTCACATATACCTTTGCGTAATAATTAAACTGATATCGCAGAATTTTGATTTTTGCGCCATCAAATATATCGAAGTAATATTCCAAACGAATTTTGATCACAATCTCTTGATACATTTTATCGATTTTCCAGTGCCTTATAGTTGGTCCAGGATACATTGCTGACAATAATCATGGAGGCATTCTGGATTTTTAGATCAAAACTGTCAAAGAGAAATTTTAATATACCGAATGTGATCTACATTCGAAGACAGCGATTTTTTTCGACCTCCCTTTCTCTGACGGAAAAAGAAAATTAAAGTACTTTAAGAACTTTAAATTATGCTTTTAACCACTACCACTACGACTAAACTTCACGGTTGCGGTGCCGTGCGCTACAATATAACAAGCGGTAAAGTGTCTCATTTACGCCGCTCCGCGTCTGCGAGTGTATGTGTGTGTGTGAAATTATGGCAAAGCCTCGAGGGCCATCTGCCTAAGGGGTGGGATGCCTTCGTGGAGGACTTTCTAAAGGAAACTGGCTCGTATACACGTTACACATGGGGAAAACCACGAAAACACCCATGCAGCCAGCCCGTTCGCGGGATTCGAACCTCGGACCGAACTACCAGTGTTCAACGACTTTACCGCTCGGCCGCTGGTGGGCCCACGTCTGCGAGTACAATCCAGAGTTGTAACTCGAGAAATAAACAATCTTGTTATTAGGCAACGTGTGCACCACGTTATTTTCATTTTTGCGCGCGGTTTGAGACAAAAGCATCTTGACGTGTGTGGCACGTTTTTTTAGCGCAAGTGGTTAAATTAAGTGTCCTCATTTTTATTAGGGCTATTAGTCTCGAAACTGAATTTTGCGTCGTCCACTATAAACGACTATATCATTTTAAAATTATTGCCACCAAATATTATCGCCTTGTATTTATTTTAAAGAAATTAAATAACGGAAAAATCTGCGTGTATGTATGTATGTCCCTCACATTGTGAAAAAACGACAGTACGTAGGGCCATCAAATTTTGAATAATTTAGTCCTCCATCCGAACATTTGCGCGTGAAAGCACGAATTTTGAGTTTCGAATTTTATATTTCATATTTTGTAAAAACTTTAATGAATTTTTGATAACCAAACTCAACAATATGAAAGCGAGCAGTGGCAGCACAGTATGAAATAAAACATTTTAATCTCCAGCGCGAGACTGTATATAGGAAATTCCGAAAATAAGCTGTTTTTAAATATCTATTTTGTAATATTTTTGTTGAATTGAATTTCATATGGCGTGAGTGCGAAGACATTGATATTTAATTAATAAATGAACACACAAAACGTTAATAATAAAAAGACAAAATGTTTTGTAAGCTATCTTACTAAGAAAACTGAGCATTGATATGATGAACTAAGAAAAGACTGAAAAAAAGTTTAAGAAAGTATGCCAACACTTAACACTGCATCGGGGAATTCTAAATAAATGCTCCTATGCTGCTTTTAAATTTTTGTAATTTTGCTGTTGAATTGTATATGGCGAAGAAAATGTTGCTTAATTTTAAAGCTAAAAAGACAAAAAAGAAATGGGTTAGAAAGAGTGAGTGCAACAGCAGACTGGTTGACTGCCAACTCAACCACAGCTTAAAGAAACTTTAACAAACCCTTTTGGGCGATCGTTAAAATCTAAAATGTTCAATCGTGTGCAAGTCTAGGAAGTAAACTGCCCAATCCATTTGAGTGACATCTTTTGTTTCCAGCATTCTAACACCAGAGATGCTGGATGCAAAGGTGCTCTGTTATTTATCAGCAAAACATCTGAATCAGCAGCACTCCTAAACAGCCCCTTACGTGGGGGTAGTAGTAGTAGTAGTAGTAGTAGTAACGGAGGACGTGGGCACCACCCCTCTACCATTACGGTTAATCGGTTCTGCCCACGTCCGCCCTTATCTAGTATTTATTAAATCCAATTTTACATTGTAACAAGTAATAGTAAACATTGTAATAGTTTTTACGTTACAAAACAAGTAATAGTTTTTACATTGCCATATAATGTGCCATATAAAAAAATAAATAAAAATAAAAATCTTAAAGTAGTACTTTATAGTCCTTCGTGAAGTGTATCTTTGTAAGTAATTCTTTATAAAATGTCGAAATTTGTCCTTAGTAAAAAACGTTTGAAACATATTCCCTCGTTCTTCTTCAAGAAGTTCTTCTCTTTCTTTCTTCTTCTTCGTTCTTCTCTTAACTTTAATCTTCCTTTCATTTAATCTTCGTTAAATCTTCCTTTCTTCTATATTAATTTCTTTCCTCCATTTTACATGTATTTTCTTCCTATATATCCTTTATCTTTTTCCTTAATATAGCGAATAAGAAATCCATCTTTATGAAATACTTGTTAACATATTCTTTCCATCTTCTACAGAAAAATGTCCTTTTTCTTTTTAAAACCTTTATTTGTAAATTTATACCTTTTCCCTTTAAAATCTTTTTCCTTTGAAGCCTCCTTCTTCTGCCTTTCCATAAACGATTAAGTAGTCCTTCATTAGCTATATCATCTTGAATACTACTCCCTATTTCCTAAATTTTTAGTTATCCTTATACTATGGAGTAAATTCATCTATATCTCAAATCCTTAAACTTCTTCTACTCAGCAGCTTCTTCTCTTCCTGTAACTTCCGTTATGTTCCCTTCATTCTTCATATAAAGGACAAATATGAAATCCATCATTATGAATTATTTCTTCTTAAATTCTCACTTCCCTTATCAATAATTTCATCTTCTTCTCGTCCTCGTGGTTTCTTCATTAATAACTTAATATCTTATTCTCTATTTTTTAATAAAACATCTTCCTGTAAAATTTTCTTCTTCTTCTTTTAATGAAACATTCTTATTTAATGAAAATTGTCTTAACTAGTAAATAGACAGTAGATTTTACTGGTTAGCAAATACAAAGGTGCATTTATTATAATTGTAATGTGACATTAGTTCCTTTTCTTATTCCTTTCTGTGGCTGAATCATGTAGAGCCTTCCCTTTCTTCCTTTATTGAACAGTTAAGAAAAGCATTCTTGTTAGTTACTTTTTCCTTGGTTCCTCTTTCCTTCTTCATAAATTACTTGTCCTTTTACCTTTTAACTTCCTCTTATAAAAGATGAATAATTTTCTCTTTCTTCTTTGTAGAATCTTCCTGTAAGAATTAAGCCCACCAGCGGCCGAGCGGTAAAGTCGCTGAACACTGGTAGTTCGGTCCGAGGTTCGAATCCCGCGAACGGGCTGGCTGCATGGGCGTTTCCGTGGTTTTCCCCATGTGTAACGTGTATACGAGCCAGTTTCCCTTAGAAAGTCCTCCACGAAGGCATCCCTCCCCTTAGGCAGATAGCCGTAGTGTGCTTTGCCATAATTAAATACACCACCACCTGTAAGAATTAAATGCTCCATTTACATAGGTAGCCTCCATATTCTTCTTTAAGGAACAGTTGAAAGATCTACGCTTTAGATTTACTTTTACCCTTAAATCGTAATGCTTCTTTATAAATTTCTTCTTCTGCATAGTAAATGCCTATTTTAAAATTCAATGCCCTTATAAATGTATGGTATTTCCCTGGTATTTGAATAAATTATATAACTTGACATCGGTCTGTTCCTAGTCTTCCTAGTATTTGCATTGTTTTCGTTATTTTTTGTACTATATATTTTTATTTAACTAAGAATTTTTTAAACGCTTCAATATTTGTAGAAGGCATGTTTATATGAAAATCATTGGTTAACGTACAGTTCGTGATATAGTGCTCAGGCGTTCCTGCTTGACCGCAACTGCATGTATTGGTGTGTGAAATACCAAATCTTTCGAAATAGGTTGGAAATGGTCCGTGTTCTGAGACATAACGGACTAATTGAGGGTTTGTGATGAGCCGTTGTACATTAACATTTGTAAAATGTAGGAAAGTTCTTCTACCAGTATCACTATTGTTCCACTCATTCTGCCATTTTAAAATTCCTGTTGATTTGAGAATATTTTTCAAGTGTGATATAGGCCATGGAATATCTACAGTAATTGCATTTCGATCCATAGCAACCTCTTTAGCTAATTCATCTGCAGTTTCGTTTCTATGTATTCTAGAATGACCTTTTATCCATGTAAGGGTAGTAGTGAAGCATTATTTTGTAAATCATTTTGTATTGCTGCAATAATTGGAGAGGTAGTTTTCGGATCTTTGAGTACATAAAGTGTGGAGAGGCTGTCAGATTGGATAATAGTATTATATAAATTATGTTCCTGAATATAATTAATTGCATATTTTATTGCTGTTGCTTCGGCTTGAAATACGCTATTTTTTCTATGAAGCTGTCTCTTCCATTGGTGAATTAAAGATTCGTTGGAAAATATTGCAAAAGCAGAACCAACATTGTCCTCTATTTTAGATCCGTCTGTATAGATTTCGAAATCAGTATATGAGAGTGCATGTTTGTTATTGATTACAGCTTTGATACATTGTCCTTTTTTAGATGGATGAATTTCAAGATAGTTTGGTTTTTCTTCATAATATAGAGGTGAAAATTGTTGTTGATTAAAAATGGCTGGTTTTCTTAGAAGTTTAACTTGTTGCATAGTAGCTTCTAATTCTGTGCTAATATGAAGTGGTAATAAGCCTGCCAAGATATTTATGGCATTAGATGATGTTGTGCGGTAGGCTTTAGTTATGTTCAGTGCAAATGGCCTTTGTATACTTAAAAGATGTTTTACTTTGCGTCCATGCATAGGATTTGCCCAAATGGCTGCACAGTATGTGACAATTTTTTCTACGACTGTAGAGTAGAGAATTTTTTGAATATGGGGATTTAATCCCCACTGATGTCCTTGCATTTGACGTAGCTTTGTTGCTATGATATTGGTGCGTTTTTTGAGTTCTATAATATGGGGGGGGATCCAATTCATATTTTGGTCGAATGTGATCCCTAGATATTTAAGTTGCTTTACTATTTTAAGACGAATATCTTGTAGACGGATGGTAAGACGACGTGATAAAGATCCATTTTTTTAGGTATAAGGAGAACCTGAGATTTATTTTCTGCTGTTTCCAGCTTAAGATCTTGGCAGAGGTTACTAAAAATTTTGCAAGTTTCATTGGAATTATTTTGTAAATCTCTTCTTGTGCGTCCTTTAGCAATAAATGCGGCATCATCGGCATAAGCGTATACCTTAGTGTGGCATGGCCAATTAGTTTTTAGTATTTTGTCAAATGTTAAATCCCACATATCAGGGCCCGCACATGAGACCTGCGGGCAACCTCTAGTTTGACGTTTTGTTATCCCATTATTTTTTATGATTATCAGGTGACGATCTGAGAGATAGTTATTAAATATTTTGAATAAATTAACAGGGCATTTAGCCTCTCGTAGTGCTTGACGGATGGCCGGCCGCCACAAAGTATCAAAAGCAATTTTTAAGTCTATGCTAATAAAAGCTGTATGAAGGCCATTATTGCGATTAGTAAGAATATCATCCGTAATATTTGTAAGAGCATGTATCGAAGATTTACCTGGTCGAAAACCATATTGTTGTTCACTAAGATACTTTATCTTGTATCTTGAAAAGATGATGTTTAAGTCTATTTATTAAAAGTTTTTCAAATACTTTACCTAGTGCCGACAGTAGGACAGATTGGACGATAAGAGCTGGCTAGTTGAGGGTCTTTGTTTTTCTTTAGAAATAATATTACTTGTCCAATTTTGAAGGCTTTGGGAAGTAGACCTGCATTTTAAAGCTTATTGAAGTAAATTTTGAAAAAATGTAGTTTTGAATTTATTAGAACCCTAATAATGTTATAGTCAATTCCATCAGAGCCGGGTGCTCGTTTTTTAGATAGAAAGTTGATGGTATTTTTAATCTCTGTGGTGGTAATTTCAACGTCTTCATTAGCTGAAGGTAAAGTCGTTGTATTTCTGACTATAGTATGTACAGGTGTGTCTTGAGTTATGTCATCTTCTGGAAAAACCGTTTCTAAAATATGGTTAATAGTAGCATCTGGAAGATTAAATCCTTGAGAATTTGTCGGTGAAAGATATAATTTGATTGGTTTGAAGAGTTTATCTGTGGCTATTTTATGGTGAAACCCATATATTTCTTTATTTTCGGTGTACTTGTGCCAAAAGTTAATTTTGGCTTGCAATGTCATCCTTTTATAAGTAGCTTTTTCTCGCTGATAAATTTGTAATACATTTGATTGTATCAATTGCCGCCTTTCGGATTTTAGTTTACGTAAGGACCTGCACTTCTTTTGCTGAATTCTTAACTCTTTTGTCCACCATTTTAATGATTACAATTTTTTAGATTGGCACTTTGGGAGGATTTCATTGCCTATATGTTGTAAACTATTTAGCAGAAGGTCGGTAAGATTTTCAAGTTCTTCAGGTGACTCTATGTTTTGTAGTTGTTGCTCGTGAATTGAAAGGATGTTTTTTATTTTATTAGAGAGTATTGGAATTTTATTTTTTGGCAGAGTGTATCGTTTTATTACTTGAACAGATGTGCTCTCTTCAAGTTGAAATGTAATAAATTTATGATCAGATAAGCTTTGTTCTTCTTCTACTGCCCAGTTTTGGATGAGAGGTGCCATTTGTGGTGTAGTGAGAGTGAGGTCCGGCCATCCTATTGCATAACTATTATCAAAAGTAGGTGGAGCATCTATTGTATTGTGAATGATTAGATTTTTAGATGAGATAAAATTTTCAAAATTTCGACCTTTTGGATTTGTTGATGCATATCCCCAGGTAATATTATGTGCATTAAAATCTCCGCATATAATTTGATGATGAGTATTTGTTGAATTGAAAATCTTTTCTATAAAAGCAAATGTTGCTGTGAGGTCGTCTGTAGGGCTTGAATAAATCGAAATGAAAATTATTGAAATATTTTCTATTTCGAGAAGAATTGCCACTTGATCTCGTTCTACAGCTATTATGTACGGTGTCCAATTTTGATTACAGCATATTATTGCAGCTCGGGGTGGTTGTATTATGTCTTCTTTTTGTATAAATTATTTACTTCATTATTTGCTAATAATGAAGTGGCATCTAATTTAGTGGACTACCGATTAGCTCAAAAAAGGACTCCAAAAATAATTATCGACAATATTTCCAGCAATACCTCCATTGATATCTTAATTAGTCTACTTTCAATGACAACAGGTTGTGACAGTCAAGATCTCAAACCACTATTTAAACTTTCTGACAAATCCAGGGATCTAGTGAGATGGGTTGTCAGTTGCACCCCAAACGTCTTCAAATCTTGCCTGAAGCATTCACAAATTCTATTGGAATGGATAAGTTGTAAAATAAGAGAATTTTACGGCATAAAACGTTGTTACAATTGTCAGGACTTCGGTCATACAAACAGAGACTGTAAAGTAAGACCCTACTGTTTCTTTTGTAGTCAAAACCACTACGCAAAAGATTGTTTATCAGAAACACCAACTTGCATTAACTGTAAACTTAAGAAAAAAAAAATTACACTAAATTTGATATCAACCACGCAGCTGCTTCTCCAAATTGTCCCTCTTTTTTGCACCAAGTTAACAAAATCAAAAGGAGAACTGAATACGAAGAAACATCTGTTTATACTGCTCAATCCTTAAATTACCAACAACAAAATAATGTGTAGTTTATCAGCATGTATGCCACAAAATATTGAACAGAATATACAGAACTTCAAGACTATAAACATAGCTCACCAACAACAAAATAAGCAAATACGATGTCTGCAAATCAATCTACAAAAGGCACAATCAGCATCAGCACAAAGTGTTGAATTTGCACTCAACTACACAGCCGACATAATACTATTACAAGAACCTTACGTGGGGGTCAAGTGCACATATCTGTCGTCGGCTATAGAACCTCCATGAAAGATATGCAGCGTGATGGGGCCATTTTTTATGAATTCGCTGCAAGCCAGGAAACCACTTCCATGGAAATGAGATCTTTCATGAATAAGGAATGACAAGTTATGTGTTCCTCGCTCCATGTAGATCGAAGATTCTCCATCTAAAATTAATGTTGAGAAGCTTTGTGTAGGCTTGTCTGTAAACAGAATACGGTACCATTTGTTTTGGCTATGGATCATGATGACGATCTTGATAAGATTTCTTTGGAAGATGATGTAAGGGGACACAAATGATTGGCTTCTTGCATTAAGTAAAGCCTCGCAATCCTCTGTGCAGCAGTAGAACGGCTGATTCTAGTTCCTGTGACAGCCCGAAGATCTAAAACCAATTCTCTTGTAGTCGCTTCTTGATTTTCGTGCCGATGGTGAGCGAGAACTGTCTTCGGATGCAGTTATTGCTCTTTCCCACGCTTGACCGAGCTGTGTATATGAACTAAAGTGCTTGAAAAGCGGTACCAAGTTCTTGATATTCAGATCTTAGGGGATCTCCGTTTGTGTTTGCTCCTCATCGACTCTAGCAATTAACTGCCACTTTTGCTCTTTCACTTAAATGTTGAGTTTTGTTTCTATTGCAAAAATATTGATAAACTTGAAAACTTTGATTAAACCTTTGCGGCACAGTGTGTCTGGTCTGGACAGACGTAAAAATTTCCTTCTGTACGCACAGAAAAACTGAATGAAAAATAATTTATAGGTTAAGACACAATAACACGCCGAACATATACTAACTCAGAAGTCAAACAACAAAAATCAACGTTTTATTTTCAAAATAGCGTTATATTTTCATTTTGAAAATATTCATTTTGAAAATTCTCATTTTGAAAATATAACTATGATTTTTGTTGTTTCACTTCTGAATTAATTTATAGGTTACTCTGAACCTTCTTTATTTATAGTACATGGCAGCTCAATACAAACCAGTCCATATATTTTAGCCATGTTTAGTTTTTTAAGATCCTCATTTTTCAAAGAAATCTTCCAGATTTTTTTAGGGTGTAAAAGGAATTATTTGAAAAGAAATTTCTATGTTATTTTTTTTGGCTGTATGCTATTCTCCTTATTCTGTGTTAGTTTTAAATCTTGTCTAAAATCAAACGGCGAACCCTAGGTGTGCCCAGACCGGGCTCACCGATAATCTAGGACATTTGACAGACCGAGCTCACCGATAATCTAGAGAGTTTGTATTCTCCGCATCATAAATAAAGAAGGTTCCGCCGCATAAATAAAGAAGGTTCAGAGTAACCTATAGTAACTTATAAATCCTGTTTCATTAAAATTTTCTGTGCCTACAGAAGGAAATTTTTAGGTGTGTCCGGATCGGACACACTGTGCCGTAAAGAGTTAAGCCATATCGATAGAAAGGAAACGAGAGATGATATTTGACTTGGAGAATTGCGAAATTTTAATGATTTTTTCGAAAGCTTCAGATATATAAGATACTAATCGGGTTCATTGTTTGAATTCCTTCAAACTTGAGACAGTACTTTGTGATTAATTACTCTGCTTAGGATGATATGCCATAATTTACTTGAGTTTTTGTTTTCGATTTTAACTTCTTGGGGATGTGTTGTGTAGATTAAGGAATGGACAATGCTATAAAATTAATGTAAATATCCGCAAACATCTGTATTTGCATACACAGTTGTGCCATGTTCTATCATAACAGATTTTTCTGAATATTTTCTGCATGTAAAGTGCTTGGATACAAACAGAAATATGACGTTTGGTTTATTATTATTATTATTATTATTGGCTAAATATCACTAAATTGGCAATACTGTGAAAGTACGGCTCTACCTAACCTAGCTCGTTCACACTTACTAGAAGCGTCACACTAGCGACAGCCAATAAGCGAGTAGGAGTTCGCGCGCGCTTTCATTTGTTTACGTTTCGTAGCAGACAGTCTTCCGCCGTTAATCTTCGAGCGATAGAGCGAATTTAAAAAAAAAAAAAAATGGTTCGATCGAAACGTGTGGTGAGCAGAAAACAACGAAAATGTATTTTGTTGCGGAGTTTTCTTCTTGCAGCATATGTATTGTATAAGACTTTAGTCAAAAAGCCACGAAGTGAGTGGGTGAAATCCATTTACCAGCAGAGAGCAATTCATGGACATCATTCTGCTTTGCTACCTCATCTACGAGAGAATTATCATGACTTATTCTTCAATTTTACGAGGATGTCGGTAAGTACAATTTTCATTGAATATAACAATAATATAGTTATGTTATAGTAGCATTTCCCAAAATTTCAAATTTTAATATACAGTTTTGTTGTAATCCATGCTCATCATGTTTTTTTAAGAGCCTGCTAAACATCAAAATCAAAATCATCATCAAATCAATGAAGGAGATTACATTTTCTGCTTCTTGCAAAAAAATAAATTGAAAATTGCAATTTCTGCATTTTTCTTAAACATTGAGAATTTTAAAATGCATAAAGAAAAGAATGCTTATGTGAAGGATGATTAGTTATTTGTCATTTCCTTTTATGTATGATTTGCAATGTAAAATGAAAGTATGATTTGCAATGTAAAATGAAAATGCTTAGCTTATTTGCTAATTGAAGAATGCTAAGAATTGCACAAACTCTGTGTCCATGTACACATCGATATATTTTCACTTATAAAAACATCAGAGAATTGCAGAATCTTGGCATTGCGCACAGCCTTGACTTTGTCCATCAATCTGGTTTTACTTTAAAAAAATCAGTAGAATGATGATGTCATATAATTTTAAACAAAGTTATTCATTGCCAAAATTGAACCAAATTTGTAGCCAATCAAAGCTTCGTAAACTGCATTTTAAATCACACAGTGAAAAATAACTTTAAAAAGGAAATATCGACTTACCTTATTTAGAAATTTCTGTGTCTCCAATCTGTGGTACACAAAATTCCTTAACAGCATCCAAAAACTTTCTAAAGTTATCTGAACTAGAATATGCATACTGCTGTCGCCACATAAATTCACAAAAATAAGAATAAAAAATATCCTACGTAGTGCCGGACTGTAGGTGGTATTTCTTCCGAAAATCCCTTTTTATTATATTCCACATATCTTTGATGGTTTCGAGATGAGCTCCAGTTTCTGAATCCTTAAATGTCACTGTGTGATTTACTGAGATGTGAACGAAGCCATTATCAAAAAGCCAATTGTACGACTTCCAGCAGTTGGATATGATCATTGTTCAGGTAAAATATTCCATTGAATTACATTCGACAAAATTTAATTTCTTCTGTTCTCAACCACTTAAAAAAAAAAAACACCTTCTATTCTCATGTACTATGTCACCAAACACCCAGTTTACTACTGTCAGCCATTTTACCATGCAAATCACAAAATACTCAATGTACTTAGACACATCGTATTTTCTTTTTCACAATAATTGCGGAACTCAAATGGAACAAAGAACTAATCGACATCTAACGCAGAAATAAGAACTTACAAATATTTTCCCCCATCAGTCAAATTCACCTCAATGATGCAACCAATCATGTCTTAATTGGGTTTCTATAACATTCAATTACTCAGGTTACTGTAAATGAAACAACAATTTGGCAATAAATTAAACAACAACTTGGTGATAATCCAAGGGACACCCTAAAATATAGACTAACCCAAATTGTAAAGTAAGCTTAGTATTTTTTCATTCACTTCAAGCAGAAAATTTATCTTGATTTCAATAAATAAGGTTGCCTTGATTTTTCTCATATTTCAAATTATTATTGTCACTGCTAGTGATGGGATATCAATTATAAAAAAATGAGTTAACTACCCTAACTATTTTAGGAAAAATGTATGGAAATATATATTAACAAATATATATGTTAAAAGTTTTTTTTTTTCTCTCACATGCACATTGTATATTAATGAATGTATGATAGATAAATAGTAGTAGTAGCAAAATTAAAATAATCCGTGCAGATCGCAATAACACTAATAATTCTATACGTCTTTATTTTCCCTTTTTATTCAGCTCTAACCCATACTGAGTTGTCCGAAGGTTAGTAATTGTGTGCATAAGTAGACTTTGTAATGACTTGCTTGAAGTAATACTGAATATAATTTTAATAAGCATTTTATGGCATTAAAAAGGCCTAGCAGTTCTTTATTAAGGTATGATCAAAACATTCCAAGTACACACTGCCATCATAATAATATGTAAATTTTTATTCTTTATCTTTTGTACAAGCTTCCTCCCCTTTCTAGAATAGTAGCTTAAGTATTCAATGAGTTTTAGTTAACCTTACAGAAATGTTATGATCGTTGCATTTCAGTGACCTTTTTTTAATCTCATGAAAAATGCATGTATATAATATTATTGGAATAAAACAAATTTAAAAATTTAAATTAATGAAATACACAGATGTTTAAGCTTTAATTAAAAATACTTTTTTAAATTTATACCTAAATTATATATTTATATTTAAATAATAGGGCAATCAGTTTGATCAGCTGCTTTCCCTGATTGGAAAGAAAATTGAAAAGAAGACGACTCGTTTAAGAAAGCCAATTTCTCCATCAGAAAGGCTGGCACTTTGTTTGAGGTAAGTAAAGACTCATAAATTCAATAGCCTCTGTAGTTTCCATTAATTATGTAAAAGAAAATGTGTGTGAGTATATGTACGCACATACACACACATATTTTCCATGTGTATACATATATACAGTGGCATAACTAGGGTGTGGCAAGGGGGGCCAGCTGTCCCCAGGCGCAGCATCAAAGGGATGCCAAATTGATGCTACGAAATTTTTTAATGAAATGTTTTCCATTATTGGCACACAGAAAGGGGCGCAAATTCATCAGTTGCCCTCGGGTGCTGGAAACTCTAGCTACGCCTCTGCATATACAGTGCAAAGTCTCTAATCCGCACGTCCATAATCCAGACCTCAAAGCTACAAATTTTATGCACATGCGTAAACGTACAATGTGTTTACAATAAGCTAGGCTAAAATTATCTAAGGCATTTCAGTTAATGTTGCAGATTGCGCTGTTCCTTAATCTTCTAATTGGATCCGGCTTATTATTTTTTGCAGACTGTTAGAGCAATTTTATAAAAAGTAAGTTTGAACATTTGATTATGTCAAAAAGAGTTTCAAATTTAGGAGCTGCCAAAGGATCTACAAAGCGAAAGCATGTTTCGATGTCCATCAAACAAAAATTGGAATTGCTGCAAAAAATGGATAAAGTCTCAAAATTATGCGATGAGTATGACATTGGAAAGTCAACTGTATATAAACAAAAAGAAAAAGGAACTTTTTGAATATTTTGTGAATTCCGACACCCCACTTGCAATGACTAACAGAAAAAGGGTTCGTTATGATAAAAGTGACCATATGACAAAATGATGAATGTTTAATAAAGTAAACAAATAAATATTAAGTTTTTTTTTGTAAATTTTGATACCCTTTAGATCATAATTGCTCTTTATTTCATAAATTACAGTTTCATATTTTTAATTGTATGATTTCTGCATGCCATCTTACCTGATTTAAATTGATGATCTATAATCCGGAATCGCCAATGTTCCAACAAGTTTGGATTATGGACTTTGTAGTGTATACATTATGTTTCTTTACTTTTGTAAGGTAAAATAAATAGATGTATGTAACATGAGGGAGGTATGTATGAAAGGTATGTGTGTCAGATGGATACCGAGTTTGTGCAATTCTTTGACTTGTTATTTTAGCTTTGCGTAGCGGTGATTTTAGATACACAAAGCCAAAGTAACAAGTCAAAGAATTGTGCAAACTCTGTATGCATGTACCGCCAAAAATTACCAATGTTTACCCGTAAATATACTTTTACCCTTCTATTTGCTATAATAATATGCTTATGAAATATCAGGTACATCTTGTGCTAATATACGATAGCTGATATTTGTTTTTGGAAAGTTGTGTTTTCCAGTTATAGTTGCATTTATCTATTACTAAATATAAGCAAAATGAGTTTACTTTTCTATCATATATACTATTGGTCCTTTTTTTAAAAAAACCTGCTTGTTTTGAAAAAAGTTATTTAAAACACATTTTGAGTAAAAAAAAGTAAATAAATAAAAGTTCTGAAAATAGACTCGCATAAATATTCAAACAAACAGTTGATGAACTAAAATTACCAAAACAAGCTTATGTTTAACAAATATTTTTAACAAATTGTTTAACAAATATATCAGATTTTTCTTTTTTCATGTGTACAATGGCAAACCAGTTCTATTTTTCAGATATTTTATTTCAGAATAAATATGTATTTTTATTTATTTTTTTTATAAGGTTTTTAGCTACTGGTGGAACATATGCAGATCTTTCCTTTAGCTTTAGAATTGGCAAATCGACAGTATGCAGTATTATACATGAGACCTGTGAAGCAATTTGTCAGACTTTAGGCCTATTGTGTTTGCCTGAAATACGTTCACGAAACCATTGGACTGAAGTTTCAGATGGTTTTTCATACAAGTGGAATTTTCCTAACTGTGTTGGTGCAGTTGATGGTTAGTGGCATACCTTTTATTTTGAAATAAAGTATTGACCCTGGCAGTTCATTATTTAATTAAATGCTATTGAATATATAATTACACCTATGACATTACAAATAATGATATTTAGTATTCTAGTTAAACACTATAAATGACAAAATCTAGTGTTATGTTTTAATGAAATTTGATATATGAACAAAATAATCTTTTCTCAGCATTGAAATTTTCTTCTTAATAGAAAATAATTGTGATTGTAATTTATCATATCTTTATTACATATTCACAAAGATTCACGAATGATGAAATCTTATAAAATATGTTTTTATTGATAGTGTTTTTTTCCCTTTCATTATAGGTAAACACATTGCTATACAAGCCCCACCAAATGCAGGATCGTCCTATATCAATTATAAAGGATTCCACAGCATTGTCTTAATGGCAGCATCTGATGCTCATTATAGGTTTTTGTATGTGGACATTGGAAATTTTGGGCGAATTAGTGATGGTGGAGTTTTTGCCAATTCTTCGTTAGGTCAAAAATTACAAAACTCAAAATTTTTACCTGAGCCAGCATTGCTTCCTGAAAGTAACAAGGTTTTGCCATTTGTTTTTATTGCAGATGAAGCATTTCCTTTAAAAACAAATATGTTGCGGCCATTCCCAGGGAAACTCCTTCCTCGGAATAAAAGAATATTCAATTATCGTCTGGCAAGAGCAAGGAGGTGCATCGAAAATGCATTTGGAATTTTGACGGCTCGATGGAGAGTACTTCGAAACACTCTCAACGTTCAGCCAGACAGAGCAGATAGAATTGTGTTTGCTTGCTGCTGCTTACATAATTTTCTGATGAGAAATGAAATGGGTAAGGCTGCAAAGAGCTACTGTCCATTTGGATACACAGATTCTATGTTTGAAGATGGATCTGTTCAAGAAGGTCTGTGGAGGCAAGACGAGAGCCATTTACCATCAGTTGGTAGACAAGGTGCCAATAATGCTACCGAATGTGCAGCTGCCATTCGAGAAAGATTCATGCATTATTTTAATGAAGAAGGAACTGTTCCCTGGCAAAATAAATTTATTTAGTTTTTCTGCTTTCTTTATGTTTCTTTTTGTATGTAAATTATGTATTATTTAAGCTAATTTCATATATTTATTGCATACTAGTAATATTCTATAATAATAAAAAAAAGACATTTTTCTCTTCGCAAGTAATATATTATGTAGCAAATAAAAAAATGAAGTCAATGAGCATGGAAGAGTTGAAGCTACTTTATTTATTTTCCCAACTCATGCAATAAGCTCAGAAAACGCATTTTGGCTTTGTATTTTGCCTCTTTGCTTAATTCTTTAAAATCCGGTAGCATACTCAGTAAAAAATTTCTGTCGGGATCATCATCATCTTTTTCCGTCAATACAGAGGTAGTACTTCTCATGAAATCCAGAATTTCATCTGTTGCATCTTTTTTCCTCTTTTTAGTGCAGACATTGGATTCTGAATCGCCATTCTTTAATGCAGATGTTTTGGAGCCTGTCATAGCAGCTTCTCTGCTAAAATCGACCCTTTCTGTCATTGCCTCTGTCCTGTCTGTCATTATTGATAAACTTTCTAAATCGGTTACACCTCTTTCATCATCAGAAGGAACAGTGGCACTCAAGTCGAATTCTGAGTCATGTACAGAACTATTGAGGCTTGGCTCCATATTTTCTTCCATCTCCTCATTCCAAATATCATTAGTGATTGTTCTGCAAAAAAAAAAAAAAAAAAAAAAAAAAAAAAAATGTTTCATTTTACAAATTATTTTACTTTTGTAAAAGGGGAAACAATTCTAAAAGCTTTTAATTTGTAGAAGCAAAAACATTTTCATGTCATTGATAGAAAACACAATGTCACTCTTTGATATGGTATTAGCAACAAGTAAAAATAATTTTAAATAATTTCTGGGTATATCTAGCATTCTGTTAAGTGTCCATGATGGTTAAGCTCAGTGGCTATTCATTACGTTTGACCTGTTAATTCAACATTTAGAAAATGCTTCAAAGTCACATAAAAAGTAAACTTCATTGCTACCTATGTTTCATATTCCCCGAAAAGAGAGTTTTTTAATATGAATATTAATGAAATACTCATAGAATTTTTAAGAAAAATTTCCTGTTTGATATGTTAGTTATTCTGTTGTTAAAAATTCTGCAATTAGTTACATTATTAATGCAATAAAAACAATGTCATTATATGCATAAAACAGGGTATCAAATTGTTTTAGTCATACTATGATTATTTTATTATTAATGGGAATAACTATTAATCTTCAGTTGAACATGGAAAAAAATGGATATAAAAATATTAAAGATAAATTATGCATTTAATCATTGAATACAATTTGTAAAACAGAGGACCAAAAAGTGAACTTGATAAAAAGTATTTTTTAGTGAGGGCTCTTATTTTTCAAAAAAAAATTTAATAAAATTTTAACTTGAATTTATGACCAGGATTTCTTTCTCCTTATATTTAGAAATATTATAAGATTTAGACAAACAGATGAATCTTTGGTTATATATATTATTTACGTGTCATATACATGACATCATGTGTTTGTTAGGCACAGAGGACTTTCTACAGAAAACTGTCTTGTATTCACATAACATGCGTGCTAAACCAGGCATCGGCAACTTATGGCACACAGTACAGTTCTCAGTGGCACTCTACACCACTCTTAAGAAAGTTATCAGACAAAGATAAATCTTCCTGTATTTACTCTCTGCACTGTCAGGAAAGTTTAGTTGCCAGAATTTCATCACAGTGCTTAATTTTTCTAATGAACACTTTTGTTAAAGTAATATATAATATAACTCTAAATCTTTATTCTCGCCTTCTGTTCCCTAACTCTGCATGTATTGCTGTGTGAATCAAATTGTTTTAAATATTTCCTACTGTACAGCATCATGAATTATATTAGTAAACTGGTTTGGCGCACTACAGCTACAAGGTTCCTACTCCTGGGCTAAACTATGAAAAATACCCATGTGGCTAGCGTGTGGTGTGAAGTTTTTTTACTGAAATACTTGAAAGGGCTTACATACAAAGAAAAGTATAATCGCCTCCAAATGAACATGTATAGACAGTGGTAATGATAGTGCTTGAGAGATGAAACTTGCTAGTGGTATTTATATATATGTTCTCAGAAATACTGATCACTTTTAGAACTAGTCATCTGAAGTAGATGGTCATTATGACTGGGGAAATTATATTTTGAATATGAAGACCAATGAGTACAATAATGGTTAATATGCTGTAATAATTTATGAAAATTGTATAAACAGAAAAAGTCAGAATGATCATAACATAATAAATAATTAGTTAAAACCATTTTATCTCAAAAACAGCATGAGGTTAGTAAAAGACATTGTATCTAAGTTTGTGTATCATTAATCATTTAAAAATTATATAATAATCCGCTTTTGAACAATGAGTGTACTATTTTATGCTTATACCAATGTGAACATACAGAGTAGATTTATGTTTTGTGAAAATGTATCGTTCCAAAATAAATGGTAGACAAGTAAATTTCTTATCACCTACGAGCAGTAATTAATAGCATGTCTACAACACAACTGCTTTGGGAACAGGTGAAAACAAGTCATTCTTAGTGTAAAGACAATGAAACTCATGCTTTTTACATTTGTATGAAAACCTGAATTTTTATGAATTTAAGCACACTACTGTATACTAGTGATGATCTTATCTGTCCTGCCAGTTTATTTACATTTGAACACAAACTTGAAATAAGGGCTTAATCATCGACATAATACTTTTAATAACACAGTAAACAACCAGTTATAAAAAATGTTATTTTGGCAATCTGATATATAATTCATCGTAAATAAATCCATTTTCAAAAAATTATATGATCTGTCAAGAAGAAGGTTCCTTAAAAAAAAAACATATACAGTGTTTTAGAAGACATGGAAGTATAGCTTACTTTCTTGAAATCACAACAGGAGCCAGAAAAGACATCTGGACAGCAAGAGGCCAAGGTTTTTGAACAGAGTTAGCCCCATCTCCACTCTTGGCTGTTCTTTTTTTTCTGGAATACAATTTTCTTAAATTCTGCCACCTGTACATAATCTCATCAACTGTAATAAATGAATATTAAAAGTTTAAAAGCATTGTCCCAAACTGTTTACAAGGCAAAATTAGGAAATGTTTTAAGTGAGATATTGCATTAACTGGAAGACAATTAGGTAAAGTTTTTAGAACTTAGTTCAAAGCAGTAAAAGTTAAAATATTAAGATAATTATCATTACTTGAGAAAAATGGGAATGCTAAATATCAGTATTATATAATAACCATTATTCTTTTCTGGGTTGACTAATTAAGTATGGCAAGGGGTTATTCTTTCCTTTTGTTCAAAATTGGTCATTAAGTATACAGGTTCCAAATCATCAAAAATTATTTAGAAAAATAAAAACATGTTTTATTGTTATTAATAGTATTTTTATTCCAATTGATTAGAGAGTGCGCGAATTTATAAAGTTTGTGCGATTTATTTTATTATATGAGGCAATAAACAGTACCTTTCTTTTTATGAAGAGAAAAGTTAAGAAGGAAGACAAAAATTACATTAACGCTTTTGTTCATGTTTTGCTTTCACTACTTTTAATTTCATTGCTAACTTTATAATACAAATAGATATATTATCTGAGATCATTGATATCAGTAATTCAGTTAATACTCCGGATTCAAAATCTAAACACAAAAATGTAGAAAAAAGAAAATTACTTACCATTCCGATGGAGACGATCCGCAATCATCATCCACGCGCATTCTTTTTTTATTTTATTTTTATATTCCTTAAGTCTGTTATCCCATATAACGGGATGTCGCTGGATTTCAGCAATTAGACTGCAATCGTCGCTCATATCTTCAGCCATGTTGTTTATTGAACTTAGCGCGCAAGCTGCTGATGATGATTTGAAATACTCTCCTGATTGGTCGGTTCCATGTGTCGACTAGCTCCGTTTTGCGTGAAGTTCAGATTTTTCAACTGGGCCCGTAGTGACGAAAAACTGGTTTTTTCTAGCTGACCGGCTGTGTTGTTTGCGTCGGATGTGTTCGTTAGCTCCGATATGTTCCAGTGTGAACGGCGCTTCATGCGCCGGTTAGCTTCGATAGCGTCGTTGAGTGTCAAGTGTGAATGGGCCTTAAGACCTCGCTTAACGCTGTTTCGGTTTAGCGCTATTTTATTTCAACCCGGGGATTCCAAGAAATCGCTCGCAGCATACGGGGATTCCCCGAAATATTATGCAGCGATAGGTTTCAAATACATATCCGAAAGAGTGTACTTGTATTTCTTGTTTGGTGCGGTATTGTACAGACATATTTTGAAGGGGTAAATGTGGAAGATGTCGAAGAAATAATTCAAGAAGCAGCGGCTAGTCTTTCTAATGATGAGCTCAAGGAATTAACTGAACAAGAAGAAAACAAAAATGTTGACAGCAGTGATTCAGAAGAAGAGCAAAAAGAACTTTCGATGGCGTTTGTAAAAAGGAGTTTGTCTACCATAACTGAAATAATGGATCAATTCATTGAAAATGATACGAATTATGACAGGAGCTCAAAAGTAAGGCGTGGTGTTAGAGATGCTCTATCCGTTTATGAAGAACTTTTAAGAGAACAACGCAAAAGAAAAAGGCAAACAACATTAGATGCTTTTGTCACAAAAAGGCAGAACACTGAAAACACGGAAGGCTAACTAAATATGACTGACTTGAATTTTATTTGTTTTTTTTTTTTTTTTTAAGAATATTCTTGTTTACAAGAAGAATACGTTTTATAATAAGTTTACGTTTTGTTATTTATATTTTGTTTTTATTTTTGCAAGAAATAATAATGTGGTATTAATTTGGGCTTTAAGAAATAAATGTTTGGTTTTATTTTTATTAAAAAAACATACTTTTTAAATTTAATACCTGA
Organism: Stegodyphus dumicola; assembly: GCF_044657685.1. Taxonomy (NCBI): domain Eukaryota; kingdom Metazoa; phylum Arthropoda; class Arachnida; order Araneae; family Eresidae; genus Stegodyphus; species Stegodyphus dumicola. The sequence continues at coordinate 160,018,311 of NC_140770.1, forward strand.
CCAATTTCCTAGCCATCTTCCCTAACCCCAATATTTACATGTAAAGATAGCCTCGTTTAGCGCTGTTTCGCATTACGCTCTACTTTGATGGAACGTATCCCCCGCGTTAAGCGGGATCTTACTGTAATTAATTTTGTGATATATATGAAACGAAATTACGATCGGTTGTCTTGAAATTTTTGAGTTTATTCCCACCGCCATTATCTTCACGGAAGAGCAGTTTCGCTAGAGTTTTAGGAATCGGTGTAGGTCGTCTTCATTCTAAGTTCAATGCATTGTGAATTCATGGAAATCTATTTTTAATGTCAAGATTCAGTAAATGTTTTCAAGTGCTTTTGACTTCGAAAATTCTGATATTTATATCGCTGTGTTTTTGGCATGTGTAGTAAAAATTTTTGCCCTATTTGCTATATTAAACAGCGAATTACCTGCACTTTCTTGGCGATATAGAGCTATCTGGTTTTATTGCCCCCTGTTGCAACTCAACTCTTGCTGAGATCCGATGGCTGAGTGACGTCATCTCGAACTATGAACTCTCGCTAGAGATCACGAGAACTCGGGACTGAGAAGTCGCACGCTGCGTCGTGCGAACATTTAACCTTTCATTATGTAAAATTTATGTAACCGTTAACGCCTTCATTAAATATGTTTGTGTTAAGAAAGTTTATCATTTATGGATTATCCCTCTCAAGATTTTACAGATAGAGTCCCTGAGAAGAATGCATCCAGTGGCCCTGGCCGAACCCATTGGAACAAGGTAAGCAGTTTTGTTTTACCTTGATTAATTAGTTAGAAGTAAGATAAAGAATATAAAATAATAATATTGTGGCGCCCAACGTGGGGCCATTGGGTTGAATTTGAACTGAAATTTAATAGATTTTGCTTAAGCAAAAACATGGATTTAGAAAAATTAAAAAAGAAACGATCTGCTATAAGAGCAGTAGTTACGAGGCTAATAAATAAAATAGAAACAGAAATTGATAATGAGGGGGATAAAAATGTAATTGAAGAAACGGTTGCTCAGTTAATTAGTAAAGAAGAAGAACTAATCTTAGCGGATAATGGTATTGAAACTTTAATTGATGTAACAAATTTAGAAGATGAGATAATGTCTAGAGAAGAGTATAAAAGTAAAATTATTATTTGGAAATTACGTGCGAAAAGATATTTAGATACTAATCCACATAGCGCTAATTCTACTTCATATGGAAATGTCACTGAATCGCAGAACAAAATTAAACTCCCCAAATTGGCACTGGAAACATTTTCGGGAAAGGACGTGTGCAGTTGGCCCGGGTTTTGGGCACGATTTGAGACAGCTGTACACGAAAACGAAAGTCTACATGCCGTAGATAAATATAACTATTTAAAGTCAATTCTTACTTCCGATGCAGAAACTGCAATACAAGGGTTGACATTAACAGCGGAGAATTACGAGAAGGCTGTGAAAATATTAAAAGATCGCTTCGGACGCAAAGAACTAATAATAGATACCCATATGAACAATTTATTAACTCTGACTCCGGTTAAAAGGTCTGGCGATGTGACAGCACTTCGAAAATTATATGATCGTTGTGAAGTACAAATTAGGGGATTAGAATCGTGTAATATTTTACCGGATTCGTACAGTACCTTATTATATCCGATATTAATAAAGGTGATTCCGAATGATTTAGCACTAGAATTTAATAGGAAATATGAAGATGATAATCAGACAAAAATTACGAATTTGATCCATTTTCTAAGAAAAGAAATAGAAAGTCGAGAACGTACAGGATTTTTAATTAAGCCAACAGAATCTGAAGTCACTGAAAAGAAATCCCATTTGGAAAATAAGCGGCAGTTTAGAGAACGTTTTCGAGACAGCGAAAGAAATCGGGATTATAATAAGGGTAGAATTCCTTCAGCGGCAGCGTTAAACACATCACTATCTAATAGCTGCTTATTCTGTTCTGAAAATCATACGTCAGAATCATGTCAAAAAACTGTGCCAGAAAAAGGGAAGCATTGAGGCAAAGGGGATTTTGTTTCAGGTGCCTCAAAGGACGCCATTTAGTTAGGATGTGCAAATCGAAACTAACTTGTGGTATTTGCGATCGGCGACATCATACATTGATACATTCTGACGAAACGAACCCGTCAGACAAGAGTCCCGTCCAAGGGGCAGTAGTCTCTTCTGTTTCCGATTGCGCAACAGCAAATAACTCATTTCTTCTGACAGCACGAGCTGAAATTATAAACACAGGCAATTGGCGCCAGCAAAGCGTTCGCTTGTTGTTTGATTTAGGATCGCAGCGAACATTTATTAGAGAGGACATCTGTAAGAAATTAAAACTTCCCGTTATTGGAGAAGAAAAAATAAAAATATTCTCTTTCGGTTGCACGACGTCTGAAGCGCAGAATGTTAAAAAAACCAGGCTCATTTTGCGTAATTCGAAGAATCGATATGAAATCAAAATAGAAGCTTTAATTATTCCTGTCATTAATGGATCACATATTCATTCCCCTAGAAATGAAATAGTTAATCATATTAAAAAACAGGGCATACAACTTTGCGATGAATGGGGACAAGGGAATAAACCGCCGAAAATTTCTTTACTGATAGGAGCGGATTTTTATTGGAAGATAGTTACGGGTAAGGTTCACAGACTGTCTAATTCCTTAGTAGCGGTTGAAACAGAATTGGGTTAGACCATTAGTGGAACAGAACGGGCTTACGGAATTTTCCCAAGTAATGTGAATACTATGAAGGTTGTGGTTCATAATAATAAAGATACACAGAATGAATCACTGTCTAGGTTGCTGAAGAATCTCTGGGAGCTCGATTCTATGGGGATAAATTATGATTCGGATAAGAAACTCGAATTAGAAGATAATTTAGTTTTCAACAATTTCAAAAGATCTGTGAAGTTTGAAAACAATCGTTATATTGTGCGCCTTCCTTGGAATCATAATTCAAATGAGCTAGGAGATAATCTGGAGATTGCTAAAATTAGATTTAAGAGTTTAAGTCGTAGATTTCAGAATAATCAACAGTTGTATGACAGATATCGCGAAGTAATTGATAGGTACTTAAAAGAAGGAATCGCCGAAGAGACTAACATTGAAATTGGACCAAAAACGTATTTTATGCCGCATCAAGCCGTTATAAGAGAAAACAAGGAAACTACAAAACTCCGTGTGGTTTTTGACGCTTCGTCACATGCGGAGAATTGTTTGTCATTAAATGACTGTTTACATTCAGGTCCTAAGATGTGTCCAGACATACTGGAATTGCTCCTTAAGTTCCGTCAAAATCGAATTGCGTTTACAGCTGACATCGAACAAGCATTCTTGCAGATTTCCCTTGCTGATGAAGACAGAAACGCAGTCAAGTTTCTATGGAACGATGGTAAATTAAATGGAACCAAAATAAAGGCTCTTCGTATGACAAGGGTAATTTTTGGAGCAACATCTAGTCCGTTTCTTCTCAGAGCAACTCTTAATGTACATGTTGACAAATACAAGTTACAGTATCCGAACGTATTTTCCATGCTAATTGAAAATATGTATGTTGACGATTTAATCGCTGGAGCAGATGAAGAATCAGAAGCATTCGAGGAATCGGAACATATTAAACGCATACTGAAAGAAGGTGGATTTAACATGCGGAAGTGGAAAACGAATGAAACGAATTTACAAAGGGTATGGAATGAAGAAGATTTTTCACACGATTCGACTTGTTCTAAAGTATTGGGATACATATGGAATAAGTCAAATGATACATTTTTGATAGAAATTGAAGAGTTGGTAAAAGATGCCAAAAGGATAGATAACATACCAACTAAAAGGGAAATCTTGAGATTTGTAGGACGTTTCTTTGATCCACTGGGGTTTTTAAATCCATACACCATGAGATTTGTAGGACGTTTCTTTGATCCACTGGGGTTTTTAAATCCATACACCATTCGAGCTAGGATTTTATTTCAAGATTTATGGGAACAAAAGATAGCATGGGACACTGAAATACCAGAAAATCTCAGAAAGAATTGGCAAAGCTGGTGTGATGAATTAGCTCATATTTTTAGTTTGGAAATACCAAGACATCAGTTTGCAGGTGCTGGGAAAAGGGATATAAAGGATGGTTTACAGTTACACTGTTTCACAGATGCGAGTCAGAAGGCCTATGGGGCTGTTCTGTATTTTCGTTATTCGAAAAATGGAGTCATTCATACAAGTTTCATTACATCAAAATCACGAGTAGCACCTTTGAAAAAATTATCACTTCACAGATTGGAATTGATGGGTGCTTTGATAGGCTCGCGCTTGTCAAATTACATTCAAAAGAAACTTCGGGACATTGATTTAATTGTATATATGTGGACTGATTCTAGTATAACGTTACATTGGATTAGAAATGATGTGAAAAGGTGGAAGCCGTTCGTTCAGAACAGAGTGAAGGAAATACAGAAGAATTCAGATGTCTTGAACTGGAGATACACGCCTGGTGAACATAATCCAGCTGATTTACTAACTAGAGGTGAAAATGTCAAACATCTGAAGCAGAATAGCATATGGTGGGAAGGGCCCACGTGGTTGAAAGAAGAAATGGAACACTGGCCAAAACCGAATTTATGTCCCACAAAGAACATTGAAGATTCCAACAAGGAACTAAGAAAAACTTCAAAGGAAGTTTTCGTAAATTCGTGTGTTACCGAACCTTCCGAAGATTTATTTAAAACCCAAAATTACAGCAATTTACACCGAATTTACCGAATTACTGCTTGGTGCTTAAGGTTCATCAGCAATATTAAAAATACCTCGAAATTATCAGGATGTTTGCAGGTTACCGAATTGGAAATGGCAGAAACTTATTGGATCAAACGTGTTCGGGAGCGAAATTTTACAAATGAAGTACGGGCATTGAAGAACAACGATGAATTAAGTTCAGAATCAAAACTAAGGTCCCTCAATCCATTTGTAGACGAAAGTGGTGTAATTCGTGTTGGTGGACGATTAGAAAATTCAAATTTGGATTACAAACAAGCACATCCAATCGTGTTGCCCGACAAAGATCACTTGACTGATCTAATTATTCTTCACAGTCATCAGGTGGTAGGGCACGGAGGAATAGCAGATACTTTAAATCAGATAAGAGACAAATTTTGGTTGCTGAAGGCTCGTCGAAAAATTAAAAGTGTTCTGCACAATTGCAATGTCTGCAAGATATTTCGAACTAAACCTGTCATGCAAGATATGGTACCTCTCCCACCAGACAGATGCCGAGAAGCGTTTCCGTTTGAAAACTCCGGGATAGATTACGCGGGTCCACTGTACGTGAAAAGTGTAAAAGAATTATCTAAGACATACGTTTTGCTGTTTACCTGTGCTGTAACCAGAGCCGTGCATTTAGAACTTACGGCTGACCTTTCCACAGAAAAATTTTTGCTTGCATTTAGACGGTTCATAGCGAGAAGAGGTTTGTGCCGAATAGTGTACACCGATAACGCCAAAACCTTTAAAAGAGCGAAAAAAAAATTAGAGCTATTGAACGAGGTGATGAAAAGCAATAAAGTTCAAGACGAGTTCTCTAAGCAAGGAATCAAATGGAAATTTATAGTTGAGAGGGCGGCATGGTGGGTAGGCTTTTGGGAGCATATGGTTCAGTCTCTTAAAGCTCTTCTGAAGAGAATCTTAGGAAAATCATCCTTGACGTTCAGGGAATTAGAGACAGTCATAACAGAAGTGGAAGCTATATTGAACTCCGGACCTTTGACATTTACATACTCGGATCTAGGAGAGCCAGAATCTTTGACCCCTGGTTACTTCTTAATAGGAAGACGATTACTATCATTGCCACAAGGAAGCTCTAAATTAACTTCAACAAAGGAGAGTCTTACACGTTGATTTAGACATCAACAGATACTGGTAGAAAGAATCTGGCGAAAATGGAGGCAGGATTATTTGATGAATTTAAAATCTGCTCATCATTCCAAACTGGCGAAAACAGGAACCTGTTTGAAGAAAGGAACTATTGTATTAGTGCATGAAGATAAAATTCCACGGCTGATGTGGAAGATGGGCATCATAATGGAAGTCTTTCCTGGAAGAGATGGCAAGGTGAGAGCCTGTGCTGTCCGCTTGCCCAATGGACATACGATTAAAAGACCAGTGCAATTACTATATCCGGTGGAGCTGGAATGTAATAAGGACAATTACGGCAATTGTCCTTCCGGGCGGGAGGATGTTGCAACTCAACTCTTGCTGAGATCCGATGGCTGAGTGACGTCATCTCGAACTATGAACTCTCGCTAGAGATCACGAGAACTCGGGACTGAGAAGTCGCACGCTGCGTCGTGCGAACATTTAACCTTTCATTATGTAAAATTTATGTAACCGTTAACGCCTTCATTAAATATGTTTGTGTTAAGAAAGTTTATCATTTATGGATTATCCCTCTCAAGATTTTACAGATAGAGTCCCTGAGAAGAATGCATCCAGTGGCCCTGGCCGAACCCATTGGAACAAGGTAAGCAGTTTTGTTTTACCTTGATTAATTAGTTAGAAGTAAGATAAAGAATATAAAATAATAATACCCCCTTTTCCTTTCACTGTGTACTGTTAAAGAATTAATAAAAATCACGTTCTTGCTATGATTTGAATCTTTCAGTTGATAGAATAAGAATAGAAAAGAACAAAGACGTGTAAAGCATAGCATCGTAAAAATCTCTCAGAGCAATTTTACGCATGGACATTTTTCTAAAAATCTCAGGATTTTGCGAATTTCTTTCGATTACACAAATGCAGGCAGTGTTGCAGATATGCATGCATGTTTCTAAATACTATAATTCTCAGCGTATAAAAGAAGTGGTGTTAGCTCGACATCAACATCGAATGGAGAAGATAAAATTCGTAAATTTGCTTCTCAGTTTTTAAAATCACTGAACCTATAGGGTTGAATCCTTGACTCAAAGATTTCGGCTTATCCGCAAATGATTCGAATCAAAATCATTTTTGTGATTCTTAAGTATGGGATACTGGTAAGTATTACTTTCCCTTAACTGATTTTCCCAGAATCGAAGCTTATTCTGAAATGATTTGGTATGTCCATAAAACGTATTAATCAACTATTCCTGAGTTTGTAATTTAGTATTGAGTTCATTGAGCTATGTTGTAATGTCGACAAGAAATGCAAGATAACGCAGACAGGGTGTGCTTTCTAGTTCCTGATTAAATTTTTCCTTCCTATCCATGTAACGAGATACCTTATCTTTCAAGTCATAAAAACGCTTCAACATCTTTTCCTTAATTAGGCAACCCACTTCGCAGTAAAATGTGAGGTCTCCATGCTCGGAATGAACGTGAACAGAAGTTCTTGAAACTGATGGTAGTTTAGAACCCTCAACTTGATATGCAGGAAGTTATAATGCTCATCACATGCGTAAATGGGATTGATTTTGCAACACAAGTGAAATACTGAAAATTTTTTTTATATCCATTTTGTTTATCAGATAACTCTGATTTTATTCGGACAACAACTCTTACGTTTGATTCTATCATTCATGGGGTCCCATCGGTTGATATTCTGCTTAAATTTTCCCACATTAGGTAAAATATAGTATTTTTGTCTTCCTGTAAAATATATTTACCCCTTGTTGCATACTTCATTGATTGGAGAGCAATTTTTCCGTACAATTGAAGCTGGCATCATCTCCACGGATAAATATAGCCAACTGAGTGGTATCAGTGGTGTCTATGCTGTCACCAAGAGCAATGGAAAATGTTTCATCTTCTGATGCGATAAATTTAATTTATGTCACTGGCCATTTGATCAATTCGTTGGGCTACTGTCTAACAAGAAAGACTTATCTTTTCTATTTCTTTGCTTTTCTCAGGAACAATGTTGCCTAAACAATGTTGTCAGCATTATGATAGCGGAGCAGCATCTGTTGTTTTCAAATTTTACGTCTTATCTATTCTCAGCTTACCTGTTTAACTGTTGTAATTAGTGTATTTCGTATTGTAATGTCTTCTTAAGTTGTAATTAGTGTATTTCGTATTGTAATGTCTTCTTAAGTTGTAATTAGTGTATTTCGTATTGTAATGTCTTCTAAGTTGTTATACTTCAAAAACGAAATAGTTTCAAATTTCGTGTCAATCAAACTGACAGTAAAAGGCACCACTTACGACGCAATTCCTACGGAAGCAAAAAACAAATTAAAAAAAAAAAGAGGTGAAAATAAGAATAACAGTTTTAAGAAATGGATAAAAAACGGTGAAAATAAAAATGTTTGCTAAATTATTCAGTAAAACTACGAGTGTTTATTGTTAAAGTTTAAACAGTTAATGAACCAGATTCAATGATGACTAAAAAAGTCATCGCGGGCCGTATAAAATCAGGACGCGAGCTCTGTCTTGCATACGCCTGCTCTATACGCTTACAAGTATCCACGCCTTCTCTGGGATTCGAGCCCACACGCATATTCACAAAGCCTACAGACCATTTCTACTAAGGTCTGCTCTCATTGGATGAAACATCTGCTTGTCGGTCATATTTAAAATAGCGAGTTATCGCTTTGTAGGCGTGGTAATTAACGCCAAACAAACGGAAACAGCGTTTATTTCATTCGAATTTTTTTATTTTATGAATGAAAGCTAAGGGGAATTGTGTGGAATATATTTTAAATAACCTACTGATCTTATTAATAGTTTATTTGTATTTGAATTTAAACTGTTAAAAATGCGATAATTGTTTTGAAGGAAAATATGTTTACATTTAATATTTACAATCAATACAATCAATCAATTCAATAAACATTTAAAGGGCGTCGGATACCTATTCTTTTAGCCTAAATTATGAGTAAGTATAACTAAAATTATATTTTATTCCATAATGCGCTGTTTCTATTGAAACGCTTTTCGGGATCTTGGATCATATTCTTGCTACTGGTGCCTACTACAAAGAGTACAAACCAGTAGATAAAAATTAAAAAAAAAATAGCATTAACAAAATTACAGAAAATGAAAGTGTTAAATTTTTAACACCTCACCCGAAAGCAAAAAGACCAATAATGACAAAGTCATTCAATAAAGTGAGGATAAAAACAAATCCGTCCACGGTAGAGCTCGTAAAATTTCACGAGCGGGGATAGGACCGGCGATCTAGAAGTCCGAGAAATTTGTTCATCCTCGTTACCGTTGAGCTGCGGTTTCACCGTTGGCTTTCGCACACTTTACGGTACACGAGGCTGCTATAAAAGTAGTATAGGCGATGAAGCAAAAGTCGCCAAGTACAAGATTCTGTAACCCTACGTTTCCTGTTTTAACCAATCGGAGCAAACAGTAGAAGAAACGGTCTGTAGGCTTTGTGAATATGCATCCCCGCACCCATCGGTACGGCAGTCAATCGGCTGGGCGGCCTGTTGCTGGGATAAATCTTAAAGAATGAATCACTGACAATAATAAATAAAATAAGAGTACCCAATGTATAGCCCGTGCAAATATAATAAGCTTAATGCTGTTTGCAAGTGATTTTTTGAATTAATTTTCTTGCGGCATGGTACGCAAAATTAAAAAAGAAATTCTTCCGAACAAGATTCTGTTCTAATAAATCTTGAGGCCATGAACATGTGAGGCTACTCAATAGTGATTGGTTTCCCTTTCTCTCTTTTAAAGGGGCACAGCACCTTTAAGCATTCAGAAAATCAATTTTTGTTTTTTATTTATTCTGATTCTATTAACATTTCTGAGCACTATGCAAAAAACCGCATTGAAAAATTCCTATTATTTCTCTAGTTATGACCATTTATGCAAACCCTTATGCAAAAGACAATCTGATAAAAGGACAGCCATTGCCATTTAAAGGGGCGGACACGCCCACGTGACTGTTTACGTTCCATTTCTGCAGCTGCGATATTTGTTTCCTTTCGAATGTTTTCTTTATGATTGCTGCCTCACAATTTTTTATTTTCCCTCCTCTTTTGAGAAGCAGGAAGGTAACTACTCATCTTTATATCTTCGTTTCCGTTAGCTGTTTGTTTACCTCGTGTTAGAATTACGCATTATTGTTTTCTTTCAATTTTGAAAGTTTGAATTGCCGTTTTCACAAAACAAAACTCCTTTTTAAAAGCAAAATGAATGCTGTTAATGCTAAAAGGGCATCTGGTCAAAGACCAAAAAGACAGAAGAGGCATCAGTATTATGGAAATCAACATACAAAGCGTGAGTGTGTTGACATAGACCTAAACATTTCTGCATCAGCAAGAAAGATCGGTAACGATTCATCTGCATCAGCTGTGGATAACATGAATGATAATTTTGATGATTATGCTATTATCGATAAAAAAATGTTATTTTCAGCATTAGAACAATGTTTATGTTGTTCGATATGCCATAATAAAATACATATAAACTCAGAAATAAATTGTGGGCTGACGATAAAAATCAATGTTACATGCAGTTCTTGTGGAATAATTTCCTCTTTCAAAAACTCTAAGATGGTTGGAAAAAAACAGAATGCTTCTGACTTAAATAGACGATTTATTCTGGCCATGAGGTGCATTGGCAAAGGACTAGCAGAATGTAAAACCTTGTGTGGACTTATGGACTTAACATCGCCTGTCGCAAAAAATCTTATGACAAGATTGTAAGTCATATACATGCAGCTACATATACTGTTGCAGAAAAAAGTATGAAAAATGCAGCTGATGAAGAGGTCCAGTTGACTGGTTCTATGGATTTGACAGTTAGTGGCGATGGCACCTGGAAAACTAGGGGCCGTTCGTCACGTTTCGGTGTGACGTCTATAATTGGCAGTGAGACAGGCAAAGTTATAGACAGATATACTTCTAGTGCGCACTGTAAAGGTTGTAAAACTGCGAAAGATTTTCGTTCAACAGAAAACTATTTAGAATGGAAACGTCTTCACGCGAAAGTGTGTACAAAAAATCATTCGGGATCATCTGCCAAGATGAAAGTGAACGGGATGGTTGAAATGTTTTCTCGATCAGAAGAAAAATATGGTGTTCGTTATATTGGTGATGGTGACTTTAAAACTTATTTAGCACTTTCGAATAATAACACATATAGGGATCCCATTTCTAAAATAGAATGTGTTGGTCATGTTCAAAAAAGAATGGGTACACGTTTAAGAAAATTAAAAAGTGAATTTCGTGGTAAAAAGCTAAGTGACGGAAAACCTCTTTGGGGTAAAGGTCGTCTTACCGATGTCTTGATCGACCTACTTACTACGTATTATGGTAATGCCATGCGAAAACACTGTAACAACTATCGTGATATGCAGAAAGCAGTATGGGCTATATGGTATCATAAACGCTCGAATGATAACGAAGCAGCAATTCACGATTTTTGTCCAGATGGAGCAGATTCTTGGTGTCAATACAAAAAAGCTTTTTTTACTGGTACACTGAAAAATTTTAAACATAAAAAATCTGTACCTGTGGCTGTTATGGATGCCATAAAGCCTATTTTTAAAGATTTGTCTCACCCAGACTTGTTAAAAAGGTGTACTGGCGGGCGAACGCAAAATGCGAATGAATCGTTAAATTCATTGATTTGGATATTTTGCCCCAAAACAACAAATTCTGAAAAAAACATTGTGGGAATTGCAGTAAATTTAGCTGTAGCAAGCTTCAATGATGGAAAATGTGCAATTTTGTCTTTGAAGAGGGAATTACAATTGACATCGGTAAAAGCGCAGAATAGGCTGCATCAACAAAATTCAGTATGTGGAGCTGTGTGACGTACATAAATGGGTGGGACTAAGCTTGTGACGTCACAATGTAGTTTCGCATTTACACTACGCATACATTCTATTTTCTCTTAAAAATAATAATAATAAATTGTTTATTATTGTAAATTAATATCAAATTCTTTACTTTTAATTTACATTTATAACATTTAAGCTTAGGCATTACTGATAATAAGTATAATAATTTGTTTATATTTAAAATTACCATGGTACAGTAAGCGAATTCTACCAGTTATTAAAACGATAAACAACGTCGCAGTCTCTAATACTTGTAGAGCTTCAATATTTTCAAAGATTTTTACTAAAGCATTTATACAATTAAAAAAAATTTTTAATTTAAATTCATATTGTGGAACATTTCAATTTTATCATTTTTACAAATTACCTTCTTGCTACGTAACGACATAATTCCTTACATACCAATAATTAGACAATTTTCATTATTTTCTAAAAATTTTAAACTTTACATTAATAAAAAAAGAAGAATATTTTTTATTGCATATAAACATCATTACGCAGCTTTCATATCAGTTTCTAAAATTCCTAAATCACGCCATATTCTGTGTAGGCATACTAGAATTCTACGCATTAATAAATTAAAAAATCTAATTTCGCAGAATGAAAGAAAATAATATAATAAAATAAATACTACAAACTTGGAACACTAAGCAATGTTTCACATACGCACACACACACATATTATCAATGAACTAATATTATCAAGTGCAATTACGATACCAAACACTACGTATTAAAATATGAGGTAAACGTTACTTCAAGGGTTAAAGTTTACAGTTTTGCTACTGTTGAGTAGATCGTCGGGCTATCGACATATATCGTAAGTAGGAAAGCGTTATAAACATATCAAATCCAAAAAAAATTAAATGAAAAATGATGTCTTAAATATAATTCACAATTAAAATAACAATACAAATTAAAAATACACAAACGATATGTTAAACAGTGCACATAAATAGTTACATTACTGCGTGACATCACACAAAACGTCGTTTTTCTTTTACACAAAGATCCGTATTCTCTCGAAAAACATCAAAGATCTCCACAAACTCGGTGTCCATGTGCTCATCCATCTATTTTCACTTAAAAAAAAAAAAAAAAAAAAAAAAAAAAAAATCAGAGAATTGCTCAAACTTGGCATTGCGCACCACATTGACTTCGACCATGTGCACATCGATCTATTTTCACTTAAAAAACATCCCAGAATTGCACAAACTCGGCATCGCGCACAACCTCGGCATTGCGCACCACATTGGCTTTGCCCATGTGCACATCGATCTGTTTTCACTTAAAAAACATCCCAGAGTAAAAAACATCCCCCGCACCACTCAAAACCGTCTATACGGTTTTTTCGCTGTACTGGTTTCATATCTATTCCACTAATTGGGCACTTATACGATATTGCAAACTTTTCTCCATACACCACTCAATAAGGTTCTTTTTACCTCTTCGCTCCAACTGTTAAAAAAAATCCAGATTCAGATACTCATCCATTCTGCACTAAGCACCAATTTTGACACACTCATCAATAATCAAAACATTCTTTAAGCAAAAGAATTCTCTTCTGTATTTTCAGAAGTTACGGTTATAATTTTTAACTCATGCATTCAATAATTTCAATGGTTTGGTAATGATTGTTTTCAATCGTTTGGTATCTTAATAATACATTTATGAGAGATAATTCGTTGCGTTAAATGCTAACACTACCACACACCACACAAAAGTAGATTTATAATTAAAAAAATCTCGCGCAGAACATTATAAACCTACCATTTCAACTCAGTTAAAACTTCATTTAAGTTTTCTTTAAATACGAAGCTATAGCATACTTATAACTTGTTTTTAAGGAGAGGCGTAACCAATATTACGTCATAAAAAGGCGTGTCCAAGCGTAAGAGAAGTAAACACAGCATCGACTGATGCAGCCTATTCCGCGATTTAGCCTTGACATCTGGTGCTGAAAGCAAAACATTTGCTAAAAAGGCAGATAAACTTCGCTTAAAATTTGCTAAGCAACGAGCGCCGATTAACAGTTTAGAGGCTCGTATAGCTAAGCGAAGGGAGAAAAAGAAACAAGATGAAATGAATAAGCTAAAAGAAGGAGTTGTTTATGCACCTGGAACATTTTGATTAATGTTACTAAAATATAAATAAGGAAAAATTAATATTAAACTTTGAATTGAGTTTTCTCAAAATGTTAAATTTTAAGATTGCGCGCATAATTGCTTTCAAACTATATATAATAAATACATGAAAATTAAATCATATGTGTATCTTTATGTTATCTATATGTTAAAACCAAAAAATATCATATTTTGATAAAAAATTTAAAACTTTTGATTAAAAAGTATCGAAATATTTTGATAATTTTTAATTTTTTAAAATTGTTTTACCATTTTATAAATTTAAGTAGTTTTTTAATATATTCTGGTTTTAAATTAAAGTTAGATATATTCTAAAAGGTTTTTGACCAAAAATTGTTTCCTGCATACCTTTTTTTAAATTTTATGATGCGCGCCGTACTTATTGATTTTTATTTATCTCTTAATCATGAGTATTTTAAGTCAACCATTTGAAAATTATTATTGAAGTGAAAGTTTTTATTTTTGAACACAATGTTGAAAAAGGTGTGTGTTTCACATCTATGAGCAAAAAATAGAAATTATTATGATATTATTTGTGTATCAGAAGGTATCGTTTAGTCGTGTTTAACGTTATTTCGGTTAACTGTGCCCCCTTAAGGCATCTTAAAAGTCACCTCTAAACTGGTACGGAAACTCTGTATTCGCAGTAACACACGTGTTTCTACCGAGAACAACTTTTTTATTTTTAGTGTTATAGAATTGTAATGTGACGTTGGAGCCGCGCAGTCTGTTTCGATCAGACGACATAAAAAATTTTACAGAGTTACAATCATTTCCTTCTCTTTGAAACGAATTATTGCAGAAACAATGGCTTCTCATTAAAGAAAAAGAGTTTACTCTTTTTCAGATTACAAGGTTACCGCAGTCAACTTTTAACAGTTGCTTCTTCCACGAGGTAACCGAGATTTCTGAAATAAAAAGCGGCTGAGAAATTTTTCTTTTTCTGAAGTGTCATGCGACGAATATAGTGTTTAACATAAACGCAAAGAATTTAGAAGTCAGGCATTGAATAACTGAAAGAATTCATGCATTTATTTTTAGATAAAAAATATCTCTAAAGAATAGTTTTCAAAATTTAAAATGTGTTTAAAGATAGTGATTCTTCGAATATTTATTCTTGTTGATGATTAAGTTTTAAAGACATGTTATTACGATAACGTATTTTCTCCCCCGTTTCTTCATGCCTTCATGGTGTAACGGCGCGCATTCGAGTAACACTCGGCGCGTATTCGAGAGGTCCAGGTTAGAGTTCTGGCGAGGTCATTGATAATTTTTCATGTCTCGCATAAAAAAAAAAAAAAACTAATACTCCACAGTGGCGCCCAAACTAAAAGGTGGTGAATGATGATTCTTCATCACCAGCATTTGGCGACTGAGTCCCCTAATCTCCATTCATTCTTTAAAACAGGGTGTATATAAGGTTAATAAGCTCCGGTCTCTCTTGTTTCTGCATGCCTACGTGGTGTAAAAGTAGCTCATTCGGCTCGTATTCGAGAGATCCAGGTTCGAGTCCCGGCGAAGGCGTTGCACATTTTTCACATATGTTGAATCCAAAGAAATCCTAACGACTCTACAATGTTATGTAAATATTATGTTGATCATTTAAAAATAAAATTTGGAGTCGTGGTACAAAAATTCTAGTTTTACACGATATACTACATGTGATCATATGATAAATTTTTCAGTCATTTATAGTCATCATGTTCTTATTTAAAATTAAATAAATGATTGCACATGCTGTTTTTGCTTTGCAATAAATTTGTGTGTTTGCATCAGAATCTAATATTTTATTTTCAGAAGTTCTAAGACATTTCCATAAGAAATTCAAATATCCGGACTAACTGTTATTAATAGGGATATTCGAAAATCGGGATGATTTTATAATCAATAAGTCATAAAAAATAGTAATATGCATAATGGTTTGGCTTTTATATTTTTAAACCAAATGTATATTTATTGCAATACAAGTAAGGAAATAACGTTTTAATATGTCGTATTTTGTTTAAGCAAACTAACTATTATGCAACAAAAAACATAAAATATTTTGATTTCCAGCAAACAATACAACACAATTTTGTTGATAAATATGAACATTTATTACGTTCTTACTTGTTCTTACTCTTAAAGTTTTAAGATTAAGCTATAAAAGCATCTTCTGTTTGCATAAAACGAAATGCATAACCTATTTCGATTTAAATAAAACTAAACTTATAAGGTATTTCTTCCACCTTCTTAGCATGCCTTCGTGGTGTAGTGTTCGAGAGGTCTGTGGTTCGAGTCCCGGCGAGGGCATTGCTCATTTTTAATCTCTCCTACTTTCAAAAAATACCTAATGTCTCTACAAGCTAAGAGATTAATTTTTATTTACAAGAAGTCATCAAATAAACAGTGTGGAGCTTATTACTGAATTATTCTGCTTAACAATTTGAAATACATTTTTGATTTTAAATGAAAAAAAGAGTCTTTCATTTCGCTGTAAAAGCGCGCAGCATTTTAGATCAATCTACGTATTGTGCATATTCTTGCAATTTGTTAAACAATATCTTCAGTATTTTATTATCTTTTTGATATTTAGAATAACGAAAAAAATTTAAAACGTGTAAATAAGTTAATAAAAAGCTTTATTTTATTTGGGTCAGAAAGAACAAGTAATCCGGATAATTAGATTTGGAATGATTGGAATTCTACTGCATTTGTTTTGTATTGTTATAATTCATATATTCCGGTTGTTTCATAAATTCATATATATGGGGTTCGGATTATGCAGAAATAAGGAAAACCGATTGGGTTTAATGGATATACTTGTCTATTGTGCATGTTAATGACATACGGTTAGTCATCTGTTTTATTCACAAGTAGATTTAAGATACTCAAACCTGGTACATTTTTCCATCACTAAACTCAATCAGTCTTGAAGTTTGCTGCAAAGGTTTTATTGGGAAGATTTTATTGATCATTTTCTTTTGATTGTCATGTGCCTCTTCATCAACTGATTACCGAAAAACGCCACGGTACATACTTTCTTGGTAAAAGGGTAGAACGTTTGAGAAGGACGACTGAAGATGATCGACTCGGAATGCCATCTCGAGGTATCATTATTTTGCAGAAAAATACGAACTATATACAGAGGCTGATACTTTGTGAAAAATCCGACAATTCGGCTGGCATGTGCTGCCCCACAGTCTCTTTGGCCTGCAATTTTCACGTACTTAATCCAGTGAAGATGGCCTACAAGGGGAAGCGTTTCGGGTTGCACGTCGTAGTTTAAAATGCATTTTCTTTACGACTTCACAATCAGTCCGATGAGTTTTAAAAATATAAAGACCACTAAAAAAAGTAAAAAAAAAATATACAGACCAGTAATATATTAGAACTGTAGTCTCAAAACCAAGACGAATATGCTAAATTAAAAACCACTTCTGGAACCGCAGTGATGAAGTTCAGTTATTTATCAGACAACAAATATACAGAAAATTTCAACAAGGCCGCTTCAAACTTTGCATATCCATACTGGAATTGCGCATGGAAATAAATATCTAATAAGAATTTAATAAGAATCTTAATAATAAGAAGAACTGTATCTGTACGACCCATAGTTTTCGAGATGAGTACGAAATAAAAGTGAGACATCACATCCGCTGCAAGGGAAAAAATATTTTGAAACATGAACATCGGTTTTTGCATATGTTTGTATAGGAAGATGTTCAAAATGTCCACCGCACACATCAAGGTAAGCATGCGCGCACCTTGGAATGGCTAACTGCACACGCTGTGTGGTGTCCACCAAAGTACATGCAGCATGAAGACGAGCAACAAAGTCACTTTGTATGGTAACTAGGTCACGATAGACTAGTTCTTTCAGATGGACCCATAGGAAGAAGTCCAAAGATGTCAGATCTGGCAATCGTGGGAAGCCCATAAAATCGGACTACGTCCAATCCAGCAACCAAATTACTCCATATCCAGCAAATCACGAACAGGAGCGCTGAAATGCACCGGAGCTCCATGTTGGAATCTTAGGTGATGTGAGGTATATGACAGTCATGCTTTCCTTTCGAAATTATCTGGAATCTGGAGAATTTTTATGTATTACGACAACACCTCTGACAGTTGAGACTGTATGCTGACCGCTGACAGCTCTGACAGTATGTATTATAGGACTCCCTATGTACTTGATCTTATAGCTTAAGAAAAATTATATTTGTACTATACAGATTTATAGGGAAAAAAAGTGCTACACTGATATAGATCTGAATCAAGTTTTGAAGGGACATGAACGTTTTCCCATGTACTTGAATAGATTTTCCCTGCAGGAAAACAATCTTTGTCGGCTATGTAGAGGAAGAGGTGATGATGTTCACTTCGTTGAAACCTGTGGCCTGACTGCTAGTATGAGAGATAAAATCAAAATCGAATTTCCAAGAGATCTTAAGGATTATAGTAAAATGCTGCTTTATTCCAGGGAAATAATGAATATTATGAACGCACTGAGATACTTGGCTGAAGTGGCTGTGCGAATAATGTGTATCTGTTTCCTTTTCTTTGTGTGTCGTTTTATTACATGTTCAACTGTTTATTCTTTTTTTCCCAGTTAGATTTTGTTTTGTCAGACTGGCCTCTAAAAGCTTTATGGCTGAATGAATTTATCGGCCGGGAAAGCTGGGAGCTTCGCCTTTGTATAACATAGTAACCGGAAAAGTCGCTAAACACAGTCGATGAACACCGATGCTCGAATTCCGCAAACGGGCTGGGTGCACGGTCATTTTCGTGGTTTTCCCCATGTGTAACGTGACTACGAACCAGTTTTCCTTAGAACATGTCCACGAAGGCATCCCTCTCCTTAGGTAGATAGCCCTCGAGGGTTTGCCGTAATTAAACAAACCATGTGAGCACAGGTGCCACACTTAGAATGTTCTCCTCGATTTCACTGACAGATGAAATTTGGAAAATTCGCTGTCAAGATAGTGAATACGTAATTATACAATATGGCAGCTTATTAAGCGAAAAGCTTCCGTTAAAATTCCCAATTAGCTACGTCGTCATTGTTATGTAAAAGTCATATGATGAATTAATCTAAAAATGATGCAGTCTAGAAAAATAACCTTTGTTGCATCATGTCCACTCTAGTAGACAAAAGTTTAAATTTTTTTATTCTTTTGGCAATGCCTTAACAGATTTCATTCTGTGTTTATTCATTCTATATTATTAGAACTTTCAACTGTCGATCCTAGATGGCTGTGTAGCATCACTAAGTAAAGCATTGCTATTTGGAAAATGGCTGCTACTTATGTTTAAAAGTTAGTACAATTTCTCATAGTAAACATTATATAATATTGCTTACATTTTCTTATACTGCCATTTTTATTCATAATTAGTCATTTTAGACATTTTATTTTAAATGTCAGTTTGAGAAAATTGTGGAGTGGGTAGGTAAAGCTCTATCAAAAAGTGTGTACTGCTTATCAAGCCAAAACACCACCGGAAATGTTTATGTTTGGCAAGGAGTTTCTAGAACATTTGACATTTGAATCCAATAGGTATAGGTTACAAAATCGTAGCAGAATGAATTCACTCACAATCGACGAAATGAAGGTATTTTGGGGAATCTGTATGTACATGTCAGTTGTAGATTTACCATTTAGAAGATGGTAATGATCACTGCAAACAAGGCAGGAAATGATTTCAAATGCAATGACCGTCAATCGTTGGGAAGAGATTTGTATGCATGTACGTATATGCATGCTGTCCACTGTAGTGAACAAACTGTAGCAATTATTTAAAACTAAATTTGAATAAAATTAATTTTTTAATTATTACTAAGGTTATTTTAAGTAGAAAAAATACAAGCATTTTCGTTTAACTTCTCTAGATTATTTGTGTATGCAACAAAGGGTTAATATTTTCAGAATAGAGAGGGGAAGCACCCAAGTTTTATAGACTTAAATATGAAAAATATGTGCACTAAGGCCTTAAAATATTTCCTGTGTATAATGCTAAGATGTAATTTGTAAATATCGATTAAGTTAAAATTAAAACTAAACAGTCCACAAAAAGTAAGGTAATAAATAATGTAATATTAATTGAGCAAATTAATGATATTGCAAATTATATATGAAGCTAATCGAATGTTCTTAAATATTAAAAACTAAAAACTAAAAATGGAGTCAAAATACTATTTGCCATACCAGGTAAATTAAAATGTAGCGGTATAAATGAATGACCAAAAAATGGAAAGAGTTGTATTGTTATTTCCAGGTTCTTAACGTTGAAAAACCTTCTTATGATAGTGCACTTTCTCCGGGGAGATTTATTCTGTTTCTGTAAACTTAAAATTACCCGAGGCTCTAAATTAATAATATAAATAGTTTCAGTACCCTTGAAAATTAGAAATACTTCGCTACAGAATACATCTAACCCATGCAAAAATAAATAAATAAATAAAATTTTAAAAGAATGTATTTAAGAGTATCAATCCTATCTATACAAGTGAAAGTTTCAAATGAATGCTAAATAATATATAAAAAATATAGAACTCCTAACATTTTTTTAATCTATTACACTTTGATAATAAGTTAATAAAAACTTTTAGCGTAATTACAGACAAAGGAAAGAAATAATTACAATACAGAGCCAAAATGCAATTATTTGCTTCTTATTGAAAAATTTCAGTTATATATTGTTGCGTGCGTAGGGGTTCGTAATAGATTGAAACCACAAGTCTGATGAAAAGTTAATGAAATATATTCTTATCGCAAGATATGAAACAAAATGCTGAAATCTTTTCTCACAGATATTCGTACAATATCACAATATCACACAGTAGTTATATTTAAACTACTAAGACGTTAAATAGAACACAGTTCAAGACCAGAGAAAGCTAATCCGATATCACCGCGAATTCGCTACAGTATACAACAACAGTTATCTAAACAACTGAACTGAGATGTTTTTCTTCGGCTTTTGAAAGCTTTTTAATCATGCACGAGAACATTCTGGTAATTTTTCGAGGTTTCCGGAAAGCAAAAGAGTACAATTACGAGATATCTTGTAGGGTTTATATTTATTTTAACTAACATTTATTTTAAGTTTAAACTATCTTTCCTGTCAAGCCTTACTTTCCCCTGGAACTGCCAATGCCAGAATATGTAAATTTTAGTAGAACGCGCTAGGATTCAAATTATCAGCGGAAGTATTATGATTTAAATAGGAAGGAAACGAGTTCGGTGTGTGATATTCTTACTTCACGAGCGCGGAGGTAGTTAGCGAGAAATTGAAGAACCCCGCGTTTCGGCCTATGTGCTTGGCGGGAAGTAGTGTTAATCGTTCAAGTGAGCTGCAAGTCTGCTGAATTAGCAGCGGTATTGTAAAACGCGGTGAGTTAGTTATTTTAGAGAGCCTCGTAGTTAGAGTCTTGTCTTTAGTTTCTTTTCAGGTTATTATTTTTATTTGACCGCCGAGTTGGCGCAGTCTGTGAGCGTCAAGAGCACGCAATTGTAATTTATTACTTTGAATAAAAAGGGACTTAAACCCTTCACAAGACTCTGTATTTTATCCAGTTTTCACAGTCACCTCTTGGTTGCGTGCAAGTTGGAGGCGCGCAACGTTACATTGGCGCCCGAACACTTATCGAACTGAAATGGCCGAAAATTGGATGGAAGCCGCTGGACAACACCAAGAAATGACAAGCCAGTTAGAAGGATTTGGATACCTGGTCCAGACTTTGAGAGCGTCAATCAAGCCAAACGTCCATTTCGACGGAAAAAATTCGGTGGCGGTATTTCTAGAAGGTCTAGAAAACCACTTTCAGCTCTACCCTGTTCCTGAAAGACAAAAAGTTGCCATCGCCACATCAGCACTAAGAGGACAGGCCGCGCTATGGTGGAAAAATATAGGCAAATTTTTATTAGGGAAATTTGGAAGCCAGACATATACATTTGAAAATTTCAAAAAATCGTTAGTAAAGGCCTTCCCCATAGTGAAAGATCGCGCACGGCTGGAAGCCGAGCTATATAGTTTCTATCAACGGGATATAGCAGAATTGTCGGACTTTATTCTACGAAAAATTAAGCTAACGGATATGCTGTATGGAAAGAAACCCGATGCGGAGATTATTGAAATAATATTACCAAGATTGTTACCCGCTGTTCAAGACTACTTTGAAATTAGAAACCCAAGCACATTGCAGGAACTCTTCGAATTGGCGGTGAAGTTTCAAAATCGCAGAATAGCGGGAAAAGCGAGAGGGGAAACATATTCTCAAAGTACCCGAAGGAAATCTTCAAATGAGGAAACCAGAAATGGAAATCGCTCTTATGGGGGAAAGAACTATCAAGCTAACTCATCGAAACTCGAAGGTCAAGGCCCAAAAAGAAAATTTGAAAATAAACATCCGCGTACCCAGAAGACACAGAATGAAAGGAAAGCTTTAAACGAGTAGAGGGGCCTGTGAAAGGGAGGGTCCAGACCCCGGAAGTTTTAAAAAAAACCCTCAAATAGACATTTAAATACGGTCATCGTAAAAAACTCACAGCTACCAATTATACAAGTCCTGGTTGGCGATGTACCAGTAGAAGCCCTCATCGATACAGGAGCAGAAGGAAATTTTATGAGTGAAAATTTCTTCAAAAAGAATTTTTATAGGGTACGATTATTTAAAACCAAAAATACGGAAATTATAGCGGCGCAAGGAAAAACATGTCACTGCATCGGGAAATTATCATTAAACTTACAGGTAAAAGAGGAAAGTCTCAAAGTATTAATTTTTGTGGTGAAAGACCTGCAAAACTCTCTTATTTTAGGTATGGAGTTTTTAAGGGCCGCGAGGGCCAAATTAAATTTTCAAGATAGTTCCGTGGTGTTGGAGATGGACCAGAGGGTGGTGGAACCTGTGGAGACACCGCAATTGGACCTTAGCCATCTGAATGACCATGAAAGTAAAGCAATACAGCAAGTGGTGAGTAATTTTTCTCATTTGTTTTCAGAAAAACCAGGAAACTGCCAAATAGTTACGCACAAGATTCAATTAAATGCCGAAAAACATTGTAGGACTAAACCTTATCGGTATGACAAACAAAAAGACGTAATCATCGAAGAACATATTCAGGAGATGTTAAAGAATAAAATAATAACGCCCATAAATAGTGAGTACGCGAGTCCAGTCGTACTATGTAGGAAAAAGAACGAGTTTCCTCCTTCGGATAAAAGGGCTTGGAGGTTTGCTATTGATTACAGAAAATTAATAGTATTACAAAATTTCCAGTTTATCCTTTGCCGGTTATAGACGAGATCATTAGACAGATCAAATCGACAAGATATATGTCTACTTTGGACTTAACGTCTGGCTACTATCAAATAGCTATGAGACCCGAAGATATACATAAAACCGCGTTTATAACAAAATCAGGCACTTATGCATTTTTACGCATGCCTTTTGGGTTGTGTGGGGCCCCATCAACATTCCAGAGAGCTATGGACATTGTTCTAAAGCCTGTCCTAGGAAAATCAACTTTAATTTATCTAGATGATATAATTATAACGAGTAGTACGTTGGAACAACACATTAATGATCTAGAACAAGTTTTTAAATTATTATAAGAGGCCGGTCTTACAATTAACGCCTCAAAATGCAAGTTCGCAACCAAAGAACTTAAATATCTCGGTTATAAAATTTCGCAAAAGGGTATAGAAACGCAAGATTCAAAAATAAAAGCTATTAAGAATTTCCCACCGCCCAACACCGCCAAGAAACTTTCTTCCTTCCTTGGGTTATGTTCTTACTATCGATCTTTCATAAAAGATTTCGCTAATATTGTTGAACCACTCTTAGTAATCAAACGAAAAAGGGGTTAATTTACGTGGACAGCGGAAGCTAAAACAGCATTTGAAAGATTAAAAGAAGCGCTCATTAATGCCCCTGTTTTAAAATTCCCGGAGGGGGACGAAAACCTGGAAATTGCAGCAGATGCGTCAGACTATGCGATGGGTGCGGTTCTTATGCAAAATAACCATCCTCTGGCATTTTTTAGTAAAACATTGAATCAGACACAAAGGAATTATACAGCTACAGAAAGAGAAACATTAGCCGTATTAATGGCTGTACACAAATTTCGAGTTTATTTCGGCAAATCGCCAGTAACAGTCTTTTCGGATCATGTGGCTGTTGGTAGACTTTACTCGGGGAAAAACCTAACGCCCAGGTTAATAAGATGGGCTTTAAAACTCCAAGAATATAATATCACAATAAAATATAAACCGGTTAAGGAACACAATGTAGCTGACGCACTTTCTCGTATAAAACTGGACGATGAAGGAAATGAACTTAAATGCGCTGTGTTGACTTCAAAAATTTTAGATTCTAGATATACGGTCATTACTGAACCGAAAGCTGATCCTGAATTTGGAAATATCTATGCTTATTTGAAAGACCCCGAAAGCTTTGAGCACACAGATATCGATGCGATAAGAAATAGAGCAAAAAACTATGAAATAATAGATAATTTATTATTCTATACGAAAACAACAAACGAAAATCTTGAGTATAAACCAGTCATCCCAGTCTCGCTTCGATTAAGCATTTTGAAGGAGTTACACGAAGCAAAAACAGCGGGCCATTTAGGGGTCAGAAAGACTTTAAAAAGGGTACGCGAGGCGGTATATTTCCCGCAATTATACAAAATAGTAACGGCGTATGTCAGGTCCTGCAATCAATGTCAGTTAATAAATGATATTAATTACAGCCCGGCCGGGTACTTAACTAGCATTCGCGCTACATTTCCGAATGAAATTTTAGGCATAGATCTCCTTGGTCCCTTCCCCCAGAGCGAGTTAAATAAAAATCGTTTTCTTTTAGTAATGGTAGATCATTTTTCAAAATGGACAGAAATTGTTCCACTTAAACGCGCGTCAGCCAAAACAGTCGCAGATGCATTCTTACACAGATACATTTTAAAATACGGTGCACTGATAAAAGTCATTAGCGATAACGGAAAACAATTCATTAGTCAAATATTTGAAAACATATGCAATGGACTTGGCATACGCCATATCAAAATGGTTCCGTATAGACCACAAGCTAACATAGCAGAAAGAGTTAATAAAAATATAGTAAAAATAATTCGCAGTTACGTGAGCACACATCACAAGCGCTGGGATGGCTACATAAATGAATTAGCTTATGCTTTAAGAACGGCAAATCATGATACTACGGGAAAAACTCCAGCAGAATTATTTTTAGGCCGAAAGTTAATTACGCCTTTAGATAAATTATTCTTTGTGCAACAAAGAGAGCAGGAGTTTAAACAAAAAGATGTGCAAAAGCTGATTGATCAGGCGCTTAAAACCTCGGATACGGCAAGAAATAGGCAGAAAATATATTATGATAGAAAACGCCGTGAAGCAGATTTTAAAGTTGGGGATAAAGTATTGAAGCGGAAATTTTCTTTATCAAGTGCCCCAGACAATTTTACGGCAAAGCTAGCTCCAAAGTTTGAAGGCCCCTATGTAATTCAGGAAATCAAAGGAGTAGTATTATATCTTAAGAACGAGAGAGGGGAAATCTGTAAAGCAAGTCCCGACCAGGTGAAAAAATACTATAATCCAAATGATTTTGAAATCCTTAAAAGTTTCTTGCAGGACTCAAGTCTAAACGAAATAGAAGGTCCAGAGACAACAACAACTATTCCACCACCCAAGAAACAGAGAACTGAAGAGAGACCTAGCCCTTCTACAACCCGGACGTCGGTATCAAAAAGAAAAAATAACTTTCAAACTCCGGCGTTTAAGAAAAACAAAAATACAGATGCACCGGGTAAAGAAACCCTGGTAAAGAGAAAAACACCACCTACAAAGGATTGCACGAGAAATTATACATCAAGGAGAACGCGCACACGGCCACAGAGTCAGGTGCCAGCAAGGCCGCCGTTCCGGAAACTGAAACGGCAACAGGAGGCACAAAAATACGACGAACAGAAGAAATTCAAGAAGGACTCCAGATCGGAGGACGTCAAGACCAGCCGTCCCAGGGAAAAACGGAAATGCCAACCACCAGACGATTACTCCGCCAAGAGGCCAGCATGTAGAGGACGCAAAAGAAAAAGTAATGTGGACGACACTCGGAGGGCAGTAAGGAGAAGATTAACATCCATGAAACCTCTAACTTGGGAACAATATTGCCAAAAACGAATGACGGAGTTTCAAGCATCGAAAACTCAAAGATAAGTTAAAACCTTCTATAATTTTTTTTTTCTCTTTTGTTCCGAAATGTTATGCATAAGTACGAAGTTCTATGTTTTGACGAAAGTCAATATGTCTCGGTTGAGACTTAGTTTTGTTTTACTTTATTTAGCTAAGGCAAAAGTATTATTTTCTTTAAGTGTAAAAGCTAAAAACAAGCATTTTCTGTTGGTCGAAAGACTAATTCTGTTATGTTAAAGCCAAAATTTGGCCGAAGATAAAAATAACTTCGTATTCTTGTATTAATAAGAATTTTAGTTTCAGTGCCGCCAGCTTGGCGAAGATTGAGTAAAGTAAAAATTTATTTTCTCTTATTCATTTTATGGTAAATTGTAAAAATCATATGTATTAAAATTTTGTAAATGTACGTAAATACTTGAATGTTATGTAAAAGTAGAATTTAGTCTAGAAGCATAAAATTGTAGATGCTAAAAGTGAATGCTTAAAAGCAATGAAGTCAAAATTTAAGTATTAAATTGTAGATAAAGTCAT
Source organism: Stegodyphus dumicola (assembly GCF_044657685.1). Classification (NCBI taxonomy): domain Eukaryota; kingdom Metazoa; phylum Arthropoda; class Arachnida; order Araneae; family Eresidae; genus Stegodyphus; species Stegodyphus dumicola. Next base: position 160,044,945 of record NC_140770.1, read on the forward strand.
GCTTTAGAGCGAAAGCCTGCAAGTTTAAAGATGAATGAGGGGGAAGTTAGAATGAATGTGTTTTGTAGGGTTCTCCACCTACATTTGAATTTTTAAGAATATTAAAGTAGCTCATTGAGTTGTAGAATGTCGAATAAGGTGTGTCTATTTGGTCGTTGAATTCTAACAAATCATGGTGGTTAGGGGAAGTGTTGTAAGACTAAAACACGAATATTCCCGTTTGACACCACACACGGTGGAGAAGCAGGGTAAAGTTAAATTAATGCTTGAAAAAATGAATGAATGTGAAGTAAGCAATAACTAAGAAAAACGAATCGTTAAAAACAAAAATTTATTGTGTCAAGAAAGTGTAAATTATAATGTATGTAGAAAGATACTGATACTTATTCCTTCCAGATGCTGGAAGGAAAGACCAAGATTGATTGATGAAGTCCAGGAAAAGTTGCTGTAAGAAGAGAGAGTTAAAACGAGCAACAGAAATTTAGTATACAAATTGTTACATAAGATTTTTTTTGTGTAAACGAGGTTCTCGCCAGTTAGTTCAGAATTAGAGAAACTTACAACAGGTCGTTTGTAGGACCTGCTTCCAAGTTTTCCAAATTCTGGCAGCGGCAAATGTAGGGTTTATATTTATTTTAACTAACATTTATTTTAAGTTTAAACTATCTTTCCTGTCAAGCCTTACTTTCCCCTGGAACTGCCAATGCCAGAATATGTAAATTTTAGTAGAACGCGCAAGGATTCAAATTATCAGCGGAAGTATTATGATTTAAATAGGAAGGAAACGAGTTCGGCGTGTGATATTCTTACTTCACGAGCGCGGAGGTAGTTAGCGAGAAATTGAAGAACCCCGCGTTTCGGCCTATGTGCTTGGCGGGAAGTAGTGTTAATCGTTCAAGTGAGCTGCAAGTCTGCTGAATTAGCAGCGGTATTGTAAAACGCGGTGAGTTAGTTATTTTAGAGAGCCTCGTAGTTAGAGTCTTGTCTTTAGTTTCTTTTCAGGTTATTATTTTTATTTGACCGCCGAGTTGGCGCAGTCTGTGAGCGTCAAGAGCACGCAATTGTAATTTATTACGTTGAATAAAAAGGGACTTAAACCCTTCACAAGACTCTGTATTTTATCCAGTTTTCACAGTCACCTCTTGGTTGCGTGCAAGTTGGAGGCGCGCAACGTTACAATCTATTTATTAAATGCTCCTGTATTTTTACTTTTTCGGCGTAGCTTTCTCTTAAAACTCGCCACGTACAAGTCTATTAGAAATAGCCAACTAAATACAAAATCCGTAACAATATATTTTAATTATATGATATCGTAAATATTATAACTCCATTTTCAGCTTTAAGATTTTAATTAAAAAATTAGCTAACTCCATTTATAATTTACGGTACCATTAACTTGATCAATTAATTGTATATTTTTTATCTTCTACTTGTTTTTCTTTTGCCTGTTTGGTTTTAATTTTAACTTAATCGATATATATATATATAACTTAATATATATAACTTAATCGATACATTATGTAATAATTGATATGAACTCCTGATTTGGACATACTCATCATCGGGTCCATGAATTTTTCATGAAAAAGAGGGAAAGGAGATGACGCTTGTCGTTCTCTGAATGTTTTGAGCATCTTAAGATAACAGTACGAGTTTTCCCACCACAGTCTCAAATTTCATGGAGACCCCAGGATACAGATTTAAGTGCTTCGTACACCTAATATTCTCTTATAGAGTCAAACACGAGACTTTCGCATGTCCAACACAGTGCTAACTGTTGAACTACAAGAGGGCATATAGGGAGATAACGTTGGGAAATACAGATATTGCAACACAATGATGAAACGAAGCTGAAGTAGTGAGCTGTTTAAGCATTTAGGTTTAAATAAGGTAAGACTACACAGATAACTTGTTCTACGGGTATGCAATAAATATGATATATACATACAGAATAGAAATGAATAATAACAATAATAATAAAAAGGGAAAAAAGAGACAAACAAAACTTAATAAATTAAAAGTTGCTGAAGACAAAAATAACACCGAGAAAACACTCAAGGATTAATTAGTTTCATGAGTCTTTCTGTCGGTCTGGACGCGACCACAGACCAGATGATCTTAGAAATTAATTAGATCGCAGAAATGATTAATTTTCAAGTGTTTTAGCAGTTTTTCTTTTTTTATTTAAAAGTAAGAGAAGGCTTAAAATAAAGAAATTTAATTAAAAGTAATAAGATATATCATTTCTAAAATACGCATTGTTCATAAAATATTTGCACTATTAAGAATTTTAATACTTAAAGTTTATTTTCCTTAAAATGCGAATAATTAATTAAAGGGTTTAATACTTTTCCGAAGGCCTTTAAGTAATACGATTCTATGTCACTTTTCAGTATAAAAATATTTATTTGCACTTTTGATGGAATGTAACTGACGATAGAAATTTAGTAAATGTGCTGTTTAATTGCAGAAATTTAACTGTAGGATATCTATTTGGTATTTCTGGTGTCTTGTAAACAGTTATAGTTATTTCACATACATGTTATTTTTCTTTGTACTACTCAGTTCGTTAAAATGAAATTATTACTTTTTTCCCTTCAGGAAATTAGTTTTTTTCTTCACAACAAACGTGGCTGTTTCTCCTCCAATTTTTCTTTATTTTTCTTTTGAATACATGCACTCTCCTCGTACACCACAAATGTACAACACGGGGCTTACGATAGATTAATGAAAACAGAGAAGAGCAGTTTTAGACTTTCCTTAAAGAGATAAATTCAATAGCCCAGTCACACCAAGCTTTCTCAACTCTTTCTGCAAGTATGATCTAGGGCCATCCAAGGTAGGGCAAGAAAGTATCAACCGGATAAAAACTGAGGTACTTTAAAATTAATAAAGAGGAAAGACTGGGAATGCAGTCTAAGGTAAACAGAAGGAAAAGAACCTTTTGGTGCCTTCAGCATTACAAGATGAAATATATCCTTCATTCCGCTTAGATAACAGCTTCTTATAATAAAATGACTTACATTAACTATTGATCTAGAGCAGGGGTCTCCAAACTACGGCCCGTGGGCCACATCCGGCCCGCGAACAGATTTTGTCCGGCCCGCGGAGAGCTAGCATACTTGAAAACTCCTTTTAGAGAACATATTTTTTATAGCAAATTAAATTTAGTTTACTGAAGTATTCTAATTTTATGTTGAATAATTATTAATATGACATCTACATTGATATGGTCATGGGCTAACTACTCATAACATTGTTGTAGGCTTATTGTTATTGTTTTTGTGATAAGTTGGATAAAGAAACACAGAATTGTAATGAGTAAAGACATGTATAATATGCAGAAAATTTAACTTCAGTACATAATAACTAACAAATTATTGAAATGAATCCAACTAACATTTTATACATTTTAAATAAAAACATAACTTATAACAAGCATAATGACATATGAAATGCTAATGAGATTTATGTAACTGAGATTTTCCACTGACAATAGTTTGTAGCTGTGGACTAATTTTACTTGTACCAATTATTAAAATAGATTTAAGATGCTCATCAGTTAATTTAGATCTGTAAACATTTTTTGTGTACTTCATTTTGGAGAAGGTCTTCTCACACAAATAAGTAGTACCAAAAACAGAAAACAGCCCACGAGCAAATTTATGCAAATTATCAAATTGTGTCAGTGGAAGACTCTTATAAAATTCCAACAAAGATGAGTTTTGATATTTGTTCTTAATTATATCAATGCACTGTAGATCAATCATTTCCATTTGAAGTTCCGGGGCTAGGGTTTCAATGTCAGTATCAAAAGGATTCTGAAAAATCTTAATTTGATTCGCAATGGCATCAAAGTCCGAGATACGAGTATCAAAATTTATTTTCAAAGCACTCAAAGTTTCGATTGCAAAATCAATAGGAAACTCAGTCTCAGTGGTGTAGCTGAATATTTCACATGTTTTAAAATGTGAAAAACATTTACTTCGTAGTTGTGATTGAAACAGTATCAATTTCTTCTGGAATGATTTGATATTAGTGTATAAATCAGGAAGATGCTGGTTTTCTCCTTGCAATCTCAAATTCAGTTCGTTCACATGTTTTGTCAAATCAACATAGAATGCTAACTTCCACAGCCATGCGTTGTTTTGTAATTCAGTAAGAGGGCGATGCTTTTCATTCAAAAAAATTTCGATCACTGCTCGAAATTAAAAAAAGCGCTGAAGAACTTTCCCACAACTAAGCCAACGTACGGCAGTATGATAAGGTAAGTAATTTTCTCCAATCTCTTCAATAAATTGTCGGAATTGTCGGTGATTCAGCCCAAAAGATCTATTAAATTAACAGTTGATATGACTGGTTTCAGAACTTCAGACATATCCAAACATTTTCCGCACAAGGACTGTTGATGAATGATACAATGTAAGACTAATGGTTTTGAACCACCATCATTTTCTACAGCCTTTGACACAAGAGCGACCACTCCTTTATCTTTCCCACTCATGTTTTTGCCTCCATCAGTTGTAATACATTTCAAGTTTTTCCATCGAAGGTTCTTTTGATTAATGGCCATTTCAACTCCTTTAAAAATATCTGTACCAGTAGTTGTGCCATGAATACTATACATATCAAGAAGTTCTTCATGCACTTCATAGCTTTTATCTACTCCTCGAATATAAATCAACACCTGAGCAGTATCTGACACATCCGTTGACTCATCCAAGGCCAAAGGAAACCACTCAACATGTCCATTTTTGTCGAACAGTTGAGAGGATATATTTTCAGCAATGTTTTCTACCCTTCGAGCCACAGTGTTTGCTGACATACTGACAGTTTTTAATAAATTTACCTTTTCAGGGCATATTTCTTCGGCTACTGCAATTATGCATTCTTTGATCATTTCTCCATCGGTGAATGGTTTTCCACGTTTTGCAATTTCAAGAGCCACACGAAAGCTGGCACAAGTTGCAGCCTCTTGTTCAGTTTTGAGTTTTGTAAATGAAGATTGCTGCGATTTCAATCCGCGTTTCATAGCTTCGAATTTTTCTGTCCGCAAACTCCCTGTATATTTTGAGTAATTTCGAAAATGTTTTGTTTCACATTCATTATGAAACATTCGAAAATGTAACATTCGAAAATGTTTTGTTTCATAATGATGTTCTTTGAGAACGGCTATGCTTTCATTGCAAATCAAACATAGCGCCTTGTTACTGGACTCAATTACGAAATACTGAATGTTCCACTGATCTTTGAATTTTCTGCATTCACTATCAATTTTTCGCTTCTTTTCCATACTACTAAATCACACACAAAAGCAACAATTCAAATCAAAATACTGTTACAAAGATGTCTTAAACTTAAACACGTTTTAAGGAGGTATGCACTATTTTATTCCACAACAGTGTCATAGGAACTGACTTCTGTACGTGCTATTAGCGCCATCTGTTAGTGATGGAAGGTACTACCTATTTCCGCTTGTGTCCACCAGATGTCGTGTCACGTTACTCCTCATGGCTCGTACTCTACGACTAATCTAGAAATTACAGATAATGACAGGAAAATTAATAATATGCAGTGCTGCCGTTTTGCGGACTTTAGTCCGATTTGCAGCCTTTTTTAAACGTTGCGTACTTTTTCGGACTTTTTTATTCATCAGTGGACTATTTCACTTTTTACCACCGGCAACAATGATAATATGGTTTTGGCCCTCGGAACTTACTGGAGTAATCAGTATGGCCCTAAGGCTGGAAAGTTTGGAGACCCCTGATCTAGAGGGTTAAATTTAAAGTATCTTTAGCAAAGAAACCAGCTCTTTCATTTCCACAGAATCCATGATGACCACGCACGTAAGCAAAACGGACACCATTTCCTTTCTAAGCGAACTAACAGCTGATAGAGTTTTTATTACTAATTTGTCGTTGCTGGTAATTCTGTTCAAAAGATGAAGAGAAGAAAGAGAATCAGAACACATAAGGTACCTAGAGGATGGTGTCCCATTGTCTTTGATCTACCTGATGAGAGGATAAATACACAGAAGCTATGCTTGAAAAATTGTGCATTCTTTTCCCAACTTTGAAAACATTTTTGCTTCTGAAGAACGGGACCTATATCATATATTTCTGGAAATTTATAGAAATTTACTTAATATCTAAATTAATGTGAAGTTTGTTAGTCAAAGGGGCAATTTGCCCCGAAGGACTATTATTTTCGTTTAGGCATTTTGCGTTGGTTGACTACAAATGTCCGATTCACTTTTCAAATTGTTGCCACCAAATATCGTCCTATATTATATTTAAAGAAATTAAATAATGAAGAATCTGCATAAACGTATGTATGTTTCTCGCATTGTGATAAAACAACGGTAGCTAGAGCCATCCAATTTTGAATAATCTACGTTTCCACTCGAATATGGGCATCTGAAAGCCCAAATCTGGAATTTGGAATTTGTTTTATCATCTGTTTCATATTTTGTAAAACTTTAACGAATCGTTGATTAACAAACTCAACGATTTAAAAGCGAGCAACGGAAAATCTCTGCGGGGGGAGAACCTTTTTATCTTCAGCGTGCCAAACTGTGTATCGGAAATTCTAAAGATATGTTCATTTTTAAATTATTTTGCGATATTGCTATTGAACTTAATTTTATGGTTCAAGTGCGAAGAACATGATAACATAAATAAAGGTAACACACAAAAAGTTAAAAAAACGCCCTTTCAAGTTTTTTTTTTTTTTTTTTGCTGGGGAAGGCTCGTATGAAGTGGTCGGTTGCTAGAGTGGCTATATACGATAAAGCCTTAGAGATCGTTTATCTTGGATGAATTGTTTTTGCTTAATTGTATATTTTAGGTTGGCATATTTCACTTCCAATTAAACAATACATTTCTTCGAAATATGCATGTATCGTATCTGTCTAAATATATATGTACAAATTTCGAACACCGGAAAATAAATCTTCTTTCTAGTCGACATTTGATCTTCACATTTAACATGAAAGAAAATTTTTGTTTCGCTAATGACCGATATTTACAACGGTGAGGAAAATTTTCGCTGAGCAGGTTAAAGCAGGTAGGGCAAATAGAAAATAAATCATGTCGAACTGACAAGGCGTACCACCCTTTCTCTTTTATAGAAAAAGAACTTCAGTTTTGACATCAGGAAAATGAAACGATGTTAAGAAAAAATTACAAAGCTTACTCCTTGAGAGTTCTTACAGTCACAAGCGCTTATTTTAATTTCATTTTCTTTCCCTTCCACGTGCCGGGGTATATGTACATTTTCACTTAAAAATAGAATTTCCTTTTAGTTGTTTTTATATAATTTTAAATAGTCTTTAAATTAAATTAAATTAAATTAAAACCTGATTTTGGCGAAATTAGAAAAATTACATGTTCATAGGCAAAAGAATTAGAACTTTTACTGAAAACAAATGAAAAATTCCAAAAATCTTCGGCAGTTCACAATATTATTCCATTTTTCATAATTATTGGGCCATCACCCATATTGTCAAATTTTCGTTTGCTAAAATTAAAAAAAAATACACCTTCAGTTGATCAGTTAGATTTTCTCAGACACAGCGATAATTTACTTCATTTCTGTTAGAGTTACTAGACTAAAATAACATTACCAGATCAAGTGTAACCCTATAAGTCGACTTATTTTGTTACCTTTACTGCTTGCTGCAAAATAAAATAATAAAATTATTATTTCACTTTCTTTCAATCACTCATTTATTTATTATTTAATTTCGTTTAATCTTGTCACCAAGACTCAAAATGTTGTACATGCAGCTTTAAAATTGGATTTATACTCTATTTTTTAATTCTGTCATTCTCATTTCCACGCAATTTATCTTTTTTCAAGCGTTCGCTTGTTTGATTCATTAGAAAATCTAGAGTTTTAGTAATTTATAAATGAGTTTAGAAGATGGCTTCTTTAGCGATAGAAGTTTGAAGGAAAAGTGCTCGATACTGATAAATACCGGAAAGTAAAAGAAACACGCATGTGAAATACTAATTACTTTGCGAAACAAAAATTACATTGAACAAGAGATAGAGTCTATAAAGATTCTGAATTTTGCGGTTTTGAAAACTAAAATAAAATCCATTTCAACAAAAGTTTTCTCAAACTGTTAATTGAACAGGTTTTTTTTTTATGCGAAAAACATGAAAAATGAACAGTGCCCTCACCGTGACTCGAACCTGGACTTCTCGAATACGCGCCGAGTGTGCTGACCACTACACTACGAAGGAAGGAGAAATACCTTACATACTCCCCCTTTCAAAGGAAGACTGGGGATTAGGGAACCCAATCGGAGAAGAATCATCACCCACCACCTTTTTTAGTTTGGCCGGCACTGTAGAGACTTTAAGATTTTTTGAAATAAGGAGACTTGAAAAATGAACAATGCCCTCGCCGGGAATCGAACAACGAACCTCTCGAATATGCGTCGAGCTTGCTGACCATTACACCACGAAGGCATGCTAAGAAGGAGGGAGAAATACCTTTTAAACTGACAGCGGCATACTTTTAATTGAAGTTTTTCATTTACATCAATGTTTGTTTTATCCATTTTACACTTGAGCAACCTTGAGCATCTTTCTCGTGCAGATCCAGGTTTACGAGATATGGACATCTCTTCAATAATTGCGCCTGATGAACAGGAGGAAATTGATAATTTATTACACTTAATAATAGCACACAGCAAAATAAAACAATTAACGAGCACAGAGAAATAAAGCAAATTATCCTTAACACACGAGAAGTATCACAGATTACTAATGTCACTCACACAGAAAGCATTCAAGTCTAATTCACAATTCACTCAGGTAATTCTTTCAGCCGCACTAGTCTCTGTATTAACTTTGAAGTAACTAAGAAATAAAACTAGTTGCTGAAGACATATTAATATAGCGTTATCCTTTCTTCTGGAAACGTCGAAATGCTCTATTTTCCAGAAATTTCAGAAAAAGATGCCAAATCGGCAAAAACTCGCCAATCGTCGCTAAAAATTACTAGCAGAGTTTATGCATATATATCAGTTTCTAGTTGAGCTCTTTTCTATAATTCTAATATTTACTTAGAATCAAAAGATTATTTTGCAGAAGAATGAACACAAATGCGTTATACATAAGATTATACTTTAAAAAAAAAGTACATTCAAATGGGCTTGCATATTTACAGAAATTGAAAATATTGTGAGGAATTTTGTATATAAGAAAATAATTTTAGTGAAATTATATGTGAAATTGTAGTATTTTTCTGCAAAATCTAATAAGAAATGCTTGAAAGAGAGCCCTTAGGCAGATGCCCTCGAAGCTTTGCTATAATCACACACACTCTTCAATCGAGGATAGTGGGAAACAATTATACAAATAATACTACTAGCAAACATGAACATATTTTTAATAATAAAAGCACATTCCGCATGTATTTCATCTTTCGCATTTATAGGATCTGTTTAGCATTTAGGTTATTTCTAATCTTCCTTACCTGAGAGGGTCAGGTCCATAGCTGAGAGCTGGTGAATGCTTTTCGTTTTCCTAGGCTATGGCAGCCACAACCATGCCAACATTTCTTTCCGAAAGTGGCTTTGGATTTGTATCGCCGCAAAATCACGGATGATTTTTGTACGCAATGTCCCTATAGCTAGAAGAACATCCCCCCTTTTCCAAAACTTGAAAAATACACATACATATTTATTTACATTTAAATTATTTTCTAACATGCTTTATAAATTAAACAACAAAAAGTATAAAAAATGTGCGGAAATTTCAAAACTTCAATAAAACTAGTTTTTTATATTCACAAACTCGAATTAAATGTTTAATGGTTAAGTAAAACCCTGACCGCATTTCCCCCTAAAACTATTAAATTCTTCCCTAGAGAGGAAGGAAAATATAGGAATGGAAAATACAGTCACTGTTTTGATTAATAGCGCTAAATATTAACCGGATCTTGTTTAAAAAACATTAAGTTTATTTATCGCTGAACGATAGCAAAATTATCCTCTCAAACCATCAGCATAAAACAAAACTATCAACCTAAAATATAAAAAAGAAAGGAAAAACATATGGGATGATGTCTGCCAAATATACTCTGCAAGAAGAAAAAAATGGCGACTTTGAATTCAGCGATATTATTTGTATGTGAGTTCGAAATCAATGATATTCTTCAAGTTCTGCAAATAATGTCCTGTACCTATCGAAGTTTAGTTTATTCATTTCTAATGACTTTTATTTTTTCTTTATTCATAGCATGTTGTTTTGGTTATGAATATTTATTTCATTTACACAGCAAAATCAATTCATTCGCCAGATATACTTGAAAGCTCAGCTAAATTATTATTTATTTAATTTTAATGCAAGATTAATCTTCTTTTTTGCGTTTTTTAACTGCTGAAGGAACAACCACGATTTTAAGTTAACCGCACACGTTGTTCTGACTATAACCGCGGTTTATCGGGATTTGACGGTACTCAAAGAAGAAGCTATTCGTGAAAGGTGATGGTTATGAATATCGAGTTATTGCAAACGAAGTGGCCGTTGGATGACGTCAGGTTTCTACTAGTTAGAAAGTAAACACTGAGGTTTATGCAAATTTTTTATGTCATGTGACAACGCTACGCATGGGTGATACAGTTACAGAATATGCTTAGTTGTATGACCATTAAATATTTAAAACCACCGACACCAAATCGATAATGAAATCCAGCCAGTTGAAGTTCTGTACCTTTCAAAGGCCATACTGGAAAATTCTGCAGCAGCTACAGTAAAAATATTAGTAAAGAATTCGGTGGAGAAGCAATTATCGAGAAAATTTATCACGTTGCTTTGCAAAATCTCACTCGGGACACATGAGGCTATAATGAAACCGTGGCCATTGCCCTTCTCCCATTGATTGGAATCAATTAAAGGATTTAATTTTATTAGATCCATAAACATTTATACAAGAGATCTCCCTTTTAAATATATACTTATTTTATTTTATTTTTATTGTATTCTTTATATATATAAGCGGCTAAAGTGTGTGTCGCCGATAGTTTATTGTTACCACTCGGAAAAATGAGCACAGTAATTAACGTTTCCGCAGTTTTTAATTAATATCTCGGCCGATTCAAGTCGCATGAAGATGAGAGCGGTATCGATGGATTCGGAGAATGTTTTGGAATCCGAGAATACAAGTCTTGATTTCAACTCGGCGTCGTTCCGTATATAGTCGAGGAAAAAGAATTTGACACGTAGCCAAATCCCTGTAATAGCGAAAACCCAAGAAAGAAAGTAGAAAATGTAGGGAAAACGTAGGAGAAAATTAGTTTTTAATTAATATCTCGGCTAATTAAAGTACCAAGAAGACGCGAATGGTCAAAATGACGTGCCACGGACCTGAGGAATCCAACGGTGTGCTTTGCTAAGCCCGGGAGCCAGCCGTTTCGGAGGAGATGATGTTACTTCACCCCATTATATATATCCCAACTAGCACAAGAATGTTCAGAGAACGTTCAGAGCAAGTGCTTCACAAACGTGTCGGGAACGTTCAAGCAGAACGTTCAAAATGCCGTCTACATGTTACAGTTCTAAGACGGGCAATAACACGTCAAATACTTGTGTTTGTAACACTTTCATGCAACGTGTCATTAACGTTCTAGTACAACGTTTTTGGCACGTTTTACCTGAACGTTCTGAACCACGTCTATGTATTGCAGTTCAATAACGGACAGTAGTACGTCAATAGTGGTACTACTATCACTTTTTTATAACGTTCTATGAATGTTCTTCTAACGTTCTAACAGAACGTTCCTTTAACGTTCAGGCAGAACGTGGTGAATCACGTCAGTATGTTACAGTTCAATAACGGGTAGTAGAACGTCAAAAAATGGTGTTACTAACAATTTTATAAAACGTCCCTTGAACGTTATATGAAAGCTCCGTTACCTTCTAACAGAACGTTCCTTCAACGTTCTAGCAGAACGTTTCTTTAACGTTCAGGCAAAACGTTCTGAATTATGTCTGTAAGATGTAGTTCATTAATGGACAATAGAACGTCAAAATGTGGTACTAGTAATAATTTTATATAACGTTCCTAGAACGTTCTTCGAAAGTTTCTATAACGTGCTAGCAGAACGTTCTCTTAACGTTCGGGCAGGCGTTCTGAATGTCGTCTATAGATTAAAGGTTTATGACGAGCAATACCACGTCAAATAGTTGTACTGTTAACACTTCTGTATAACATGCAAAGAACGTTCCGAATCACGTTTAACTAGAACGTTTTGAGTTACGTCTAACTAGAACGTTCTGAATCCGGTTTACATGTACAGACTCTGAAGGACAACAGTACATGAAATATTTGTGTTTGTAATATTTGCGTCTAATGCGAAACTTAGTTTCCAAATAGTGAATTCATATAATAATTTACATTTCTTTAATGGAAGAGAACACTGCAATTTTCTGGAAAAGACATTATCTGTTTGAAGAGTTGAGCCTGAAATGTTACATTTACAAATATATGTTATGCTTTATATGTGCATCAAAATTCAAATTCTATTTTTTTTTTTTTTCCTATTTTCTTAGTTCATTACATACATGCCATTTATTAATGAAACTTTACACTTTTTCTCTACATTTACATGCAATTCCTCCAATGCAATATTATCTAGACCTTATATTCCCATAGAAGTTTTACACACCATTCTTATTAACTACATATAAAAACAAGATTTGTTACAGTTCTAATGATAGAAATGTATTTTAAGTTTAATAAATTAACCAAGAAATTAAGTTATTGTTCTCACTGGAAGGAAAAGGAATCAGACTGCAAATCACGATTTTTAATATATGGCCAGAATCATTGCAATTTTCAAAATTCTGAAACCTTATTCATGTGATCATATACACCAAACTATTTCAATGGGAGACTGTATTATATTCTGGACGAAATAATTATTTCTTATTAAATATAATCCTCGGTACTTTTTTGCAGTAAATTAAAAACAAATTGTTTTCTTTCAACACTAATAAGCTCTGATATGCCAGACCCACCAGCGGCCGAGCGGTAAAATCGCTGAATACTGGTAGTTCGGTCCGAGGTTCGAATCCCGCGAACGGGCTGGCTGCATGGGCGTTTTCGTGGTTTTCCCCATGTGTAACGTGGATACGAGCCAGTTTCCCTTAGAAAGTCCTCCACGAAGGCATCCCTTCCCTTAGGCAGATAGCCCTAGTGTGCTTTGCCGTATTCTCAATACACACACTGATATGCCAGTTTAATAACTGTACTTATATGAGACTACTGCTGTCTAGAGTTTTTGTCATTGCAGTAGACTAAAAGCATCAGGATGATGGGAATTTAAAGTGCATGCTTGGATATTTCTTGTCATTAAAATAAATTTAAAAGTTTGCATTTAAATGTATGCAAATTTTAAAAATAATAAATATTTTTTCCTGTGTTCTGTTTACAAGCAATTTAACTGTACTAAACAGTTCTCTGTTAAAATTACTTCTGTCCATGTAATTTTTTTATAAAGTTAGAAGGCGTATTTTGAAAGTTAATAAACAAATAAAATGACATATATCTTTCACAAATTCATTATTTTGCCATAAATTTGATTTATAAAATTAGTTCAGTGGATGGTCCAGTCAATGGATAAGGTTCTTAACAAGCAATTTTCAGTTAAAATATAATTATTGTCATAATTTAAAATTTGAAGCATTTATTGCAAAAGGTTTTAATTTAATTTAGCTACTAGGAATGCATTAAATTCATAAAATCTATAAACTGATAGTTTTATATTATTTCATAAAATTTTAAAGCAAAATTAAAAGTATTAAAGGAAATGTAATGAAATTAATTTCCATATTGCATATTCATGTAATAAATTTCTCTTCTAGAATCAAACATTCAAATTCAATGAACTAATTATTTTCATATTCAGTAATACAATGTATAAGATATAATATTTGCTTAAGCTAAGTATCCTCTACCAATCCAAGTCTTCATGAAAGTTAGGAAACAAAGTGAACAATTAATAACTTTAATTACAGTATTTTCGTACAAGCTAATACACAAATTTTTTATTCCATTGTTTACAAACTTCCTTCTGTTGTACATTTTCCTTTTTGTTTATGATATTTTACTCTAAATGAAACACTTTTCAACCAGTCTTTTATAATATGTTCAATAATATTGCAAGGTACCTCTCTGGTGGCCCGATTTTCTTTGAAAGCACCTAAAAGAATAAAAAAATATATATTTTTTAAACTAAATAATCAAGAAATAATAAATTTTCTCAAACTTTAATAAAAGCGATGCTGTTTCATCCTATGTGGTCGGTTTAATGTAAAATTATGTTATCTTGAAATAGTACTATTGAATAATGCTTCAATTTGAGATTTCGCCGTTAGAGTTGATTTAAAAAAAATCAAAATTTTAGATAAATTTCAATTTTTCAAAAATTAGATAATTGCAAATTGAACTGTTATTTAGAAAACGGGAACTAAAAATGTAATGGAATTAAGAAAAAGGATTTTTTAACAGATATTTTTTGTTAAAGATTTTGAGGTTTGCAATACAAATACCTCATTTTTTGACATTCTCAGATAGCATTATAAACAATAAAAAAATGAAATTTGTTTCCTTGCCAGAAAAGAAACGAAAATGATTATTTAAATCATGAAATGCTGGTCTAGTTAAAATATTTGAAAAGAATGAAATGGTCATAAAATTATGAAATATTACAAACAAAAAATGTCGAATTGTGTTTCTTTCAAGTAGCTATTTCCCCATTTAGTTTCTCTAGTAAACAAGGGTAACATGTGCTGCAAAAGATTTTCGATTCTGGAGATTCGTTTTTCCTATTTTCCTTTTATTTCGGCACCGCACTTAAAGGTTCATATGAGTTACAGTCATGGAGTAGAAAAAATTATTTCATTGAAAGGATGGCAACATATATGTTACGAACGAAAATAAAGAGCATGGAAACTGTCACCTTGAAATGCTTATATTAATATAACAGAATACAGTGCAACTATGATAAAAAATTTAACTACATGTGCATATATGCGTGTAAAGATAAATGTTTTACACATATATATATACTCTTTTAAAATAATTCTACTTTAATTAAACTTAGATAATATAATCAATTAATCAATATTGTTTAGGAAATAAATTATTATATATATATGTGTGTGTATGTATGTACACACTATATATGTATTTTAATACGAATGTTAAGGAAATTAAATAGAACTTTGACTCACAAGCAAAAATATCTTACAATGACTCCTTAAATATTTTTAAATTTATTATACATATAATAAGTATAAATATAAAATTGAGAAATTTGATTTGAAATGTTATTTGCTATTTACATTTTGCATATATGAATACATTTCAGTAATCAGAATAACTTTTTATCCTAGTGTTTCATTCAAATTAAAATTAAATTTAATATGAGAGATTTACAATTAATTTAAAATCAAATTACAATGTAAATTCAATTTAATATTAGAGATTAGTGCATTGATTAGTTAGAATTGTGTCATTATATGTTGTTAAATGTGCTTTATTTGTATTAAATTTGCGCAGGTATCTAATTAAACGTGAAATAATCTTAACAAAAAGTGAAGTAGTATTTAGTCATGAAAATTTGTCAACGTAAATGGAGAAATGTGTAAGTGAGAAAAACGTTTAATATGCAATTCTATTCATTCCTACAAATATGTATTTAGGAATTTTGGCACCCTTGTTTTAAATTGAATAAAGCATTTCACTATAGACTTTTCTTTTTTTAGAGCAATAGACTTCAGGAAAGCCGAGTAGCGAAATTTTGGGGCAACAATTACATCTATTAATATAACAGTAGTGCTAAAGCTATTTCATGATTCATTTAATGAGTGCTTATGATTTTAAACCTGTGATGGAGAACAACTACAAGAAGCGCAACATAATACTTACTCATTAGATTCTACTAAAATAGATCTGATAAATTTTAACCACAAAAAACTTTTAATAAGCAATGCCATATATATTAATATATATATATATATATAAATTGAAATAGAAATTGAAAAGCTAACAAGTAATTTGACGTAAGACGTATTTGTTCTTAAAATTTTTTTTTGGGCAAAATGCTGCAAAAATATGAAATAATAGGAATAAATATTCTAGTGAGCTTGCTAAAAAGTTACCAGAAGCTGTGGCTCCATAAAATAGTTCAACGCAGTATTTTTTAAAATATTAACATGGAAGTAATTTAAAAAAAAAATATTAACATGGAAGTAATTTAAAAAAAAATATTAACATGGAAAGGTGAAAAAACAGCCTACACGCGAAATAAAACTGTTAGAATCAATGTTGGAAAACGTGTGAATGCACTAAAAACTAATCTTATCGATGTGATACGTGAAAAGTTAACACATATAAAAAAACAGATCGATGGATATATATAAATCTATACATATGTATATAATTAATAAATATAAAGTAAAAATCAATATGGGTTAATCCTAGAAATGACTGACGGTTTTTCAAAGTTTAAAAGTGAAATAGCAAACAAATTATAACACTTACTAAAATTAATTTTGTAGAAGATTATTGGTCAAGAATTGTTTTTAGCACCAAACGTCGCCAACAAATTGCGCTTCAATTTCATATATCGTCAGTTATGTCAAAATGCTCTCGAAATGGTCGCCGTTTAAAGCAATCATTTTCGAGATTGAAATAGAAAATTAACACGCTCTGTAATGTCACTATTTGAATTTAGTTAAATTCACTTGAAGAAAAATATACAATCCTTGAGAAAAGTCATTGAAATTTTTTTGAATATGATTAGAATATGGTTAGAATATGATTTTTATGTATTTTGAAATCGCGATTTAGTCTCAAAGATCATTTAAGTGAAATATTGGAAGGGAGGGTACTTTTTGATTTTAAAATTTTAATTTCCAAATGTACTTTTAAGCAATCGCTTTTGAACTTTCCTCTTCCTTGCATATATATATACATACAGAGAGACATGTGAATTCAAACAAATGGAGTTAATATAAACCTAAAATGATGAACTCTGTAACAATAAGTCACAAATCAAAAGAATGAATCAAAAACATGGAAAACAAAATTGGAGCAAAATTAAATCAATACATAAATAAAACAAAGTTCGCATGAAATTTAAAGAATTAAAAAATATCTTCGGTCTTTGTCAAAGAGCAGCCGAAAGAAAATAGAATTAGAAACAGAGAAATCAAATTATATCTGGATGAATTGTACAAGTAATCAAAGAGTCCTTTGAATTAAAAGCCCAAAACCTTAATTCAAAATTAAAATTTTTCAAAAAATTTAAAACTGTTAAAAAATTATTTAATGATTATTTAAGGATACTCGAATATAACGAAGTGTACAAGTGATATCTGCCTAAGGGAGGGAATGAATTCGTGGAGGAATTTCTAAGGAAAACTGGCTCGTATTCATGCTACTCATGGGAAAACCACGAAAACCAACTACGCAACAAAACCGTTCGTCTGGAAAGCCAAGACGAACTCCCAGTCTTCGCTAGTGTTATACATTTAGCAACCGATGAGGCAAATTAAAATAATGATAAAAATTGCAAGTATCTGAAATCAGTATTTATCACGATATCACTTGCTCCGACGTGACTCAAAATCGAATACATAAATGACAAAATAGACTGGACTCGCCTTTTGAAGTATTTTTTAACGCACCTTCTTTAGAAGATTTTGAAGAATAAGTGAAAGCATATTTATTAATTTTAAATTAAAAAGTTTTTAAAAATTAATAACTTGGAAAATAGGAATGACATAATGTACACGAAAAAAAAAAAAAAAAAAAAAAAAGACACATGCGGAATTCAAAACCGCAGAGAAGGCAAAGCTGGCCAAATTTTGAAAATATGGACTTAGTAAACTTATGAAATTCAAAAAAAGATTCATTAATTTAGATCGTGAAAAAATAGCTAATAAGCAAAGTTAATGCTGAGGAATTAAACATAGCGCTAAGTGTCTCTGAAATGAACATTCTTGAAAAATAAAAGTAAATGACTAAATAGCTAGTTAATTTTTGACGTGATTCAAAATTAGTTACTCAATATATAAAAATATGAAAAAGTCAACACTTTTTTGAAAAGAGCAAATTTTGTTAATTTGAAAGTTAGAAACTTTTATATAAAATGTACTATAAAAGTACTACTAAAGTACAAACTTTTTATAAAAAGAACTTGACAAAGTACAGTGACATAAAGCACAAGCCACCAAGAAAAAGAAAAATGTAGAATTCAAAAATCTTATAATAGACAAACGTTCATAATGTGAAATTGTTAAAATGCAAAATTTCAAAATAAAATTTAATTTTGATAAAGGAAAAAATAATCAGCAAGCAAAATTATTATAATGGAATTAAACATATAATTTCGATTTAATTATAAAAAAAATAAAAACTGAAATAAATGATTAAAAACATCTTCTACTACTGTAATTAATATAACTAAGTAAAGAATCTTAAGAAAGTGTAGTAAAATTTAATTTACTACCGCATGAGGAAAAATTAAAAGGGATTTCTTTTTATTTAGCTATAATTTAATTTAGTAGGAGGTAATTCTGTTTTGTTTCTTTTTGTATTTAATTTATCATCCGAAGAATTAACATTCTGATATCAGAATGTTAATGGCCTCTTTCGCTTCTGTTTTGGTGTTTCAAAGTCTGAACCTGAATCTAAAATTCAATGTCTTTAAAGCCGGTTTTGGACTTAAATTCAACTGTAGCATAATTAGCTACAAAAATGCATACATTTTTCATTAGATACAGTCTCATCTTTCAACTCAACAGCATATTTATTGTTTAGAATCGTTAATCACTTTAACATTTCTTATAGAAAACTCAAATCTTATTATTGAAAATTATATTTTTATTCAGATTTGTAAATAAAATATAGATAGGCGTTTTTTAATTAAATTTAAACACAGTGTTAACATTCTGGAGCCTGATTCATGACTTCACTCAATGGAATTGAATTTGACATTTATATGGATCCACAGGCTAAAATCTCTCGTTCAGTCTTCCTTTGAGCATCCATTATTTTATATATGGATAAGTTTTTAAAGAGGTTGTTTTAAAATTCACAAACTAGCAAAGTATATTAATATTAGAGTCTTACTATGAACCGTAATTAAGAATGTAGATATGATTTATTTCGGAGCGAAACTATTAAAACATAAGCTGATATAATATGAGCACAATTAATTAGAGAGAATAAGGATAAATAATATTTGTTTAGAAAAATTAAAGTAAGCTTAATACATTTTCCTACGCATCAAAACATTTTTTTAAAATTTCAATGTTTCAATTCAGAAAACAAATTATTTCAATTTTATGCTCTCGAAAAACTTCCTACCAATTAAATTAATATGGGAAAACAGACGTAAAAATCATTTGTAGAATACTTACAATATTCTCCCACGACAACAATATAAAAATTCTCTCAGGATGTATCTGGTTCTCTGTGTTCCAGAATTGCTCTTTTCATGTGACTTCTTTCTTTATACGAAGGCCAGTTACATGTCCCTTTTTATCATCTGACACTCATTTGCTTAGACGACAACCACTTCATCGGTCATTAGCAAATGTACAACGCTAAATGCCATTTTCTGTGAATGTAATGAAATAAATCCGTAAATGTTCTGAATTGAAGTAATCTTACTTTATATGTAGTTAATTATCAACATTAAAAAGCTTGTCTTATACGAACTCAACCTTCCTGACATTCTGGAAAAATTCCTCCCTGACTTTCTGAATATATTTTGTATTTTCCATGGCAGTCTAAAATTTTCTAATTGAGGGAAACTCTGTTAGTACACCTGATTAAAAACATAATGGATAACAAACATAATAATCCCTATATGCCAGTAGCATATATATGCAGTTAACAGATTCCACTGATGTAGATTCTAAATTTATTGATAGTTCTGAAATTATAATGACACCTAAATTTAGAGAACTGAAAGGATGACTAAAATTCTTTTTGTTTATTAAATCTGTAAAAAAACAATTTCTTTTTCCGATGAATTTTCTAACAGATATTTGATTATTATAACTGATTTGTCTATAAATAAACAACAATTATCACCAGTGTCAGCAGATATCTTAAATTCTGAGAGTTGAAACGATATATTTTGCTAATTTCGCTTATTGATTCCTTTTCTTCGTCAAAACGTGTTTGTTAAGCATATCTGCGTGCAAGCTGCTGCAAAGGTTTTGAAAGAGCACAAAGCATATTTTTCAGTTCCCCCAAAAAGTTCAAATGTTTTCAACAAAAAGTGTCAAGAGGCCCAAATATTTGAACATCATTTATTAAATGAATCAAAGATAGAACATTATACATTATTAAATAAATTATTAAATAAATATTTTCCCATGTAATCGAATACTGTGTTTAACAAAAGCTCTTAAATCATTTTCTGCAAATGCATCATTAGAGAAAGCAATATCTGAAGGCTTTATTAAAATAAAAATTTCCACATGTAGTAAAAGAAAGTTGTTGTACATAGCAGATGGTAAAATTGAATTCATAACAACAGGCCTAGTGTGTAAAAGAAATAAATGAAACTTTGTTGCCTTCCAACTCTGTATTTCTTAAAGCATTCTAGGTTTACGACTAAATTCGCTTGGTACGTAATGTCTTAGACCAATGTGAGATGAAGATATTTCATTTACATCGCTCCAGTGCAGTTCCAGTGATTTATTGACAGTTAAAATTTTTACTTATTTATTTGTTTATTTATTTATTGCCGCTTTAGCTGGAGAACTTAAACTGCTCTAAAAGAGTTATCAAAAAGTTAAAAAAACTAGCCAAAATTTCAGTTTTTAACTCTAAATAATAAAAAATGTCTATTTCATTGCTTGTGTAAATATAAGATATCTAATTCTCTTAGTGTTTTAATTTTTCTTTACAATTTAATGAAAACAGTACGTGCATAAAATACCAGTACTACATTTGAATAGTATAAAAATTGTATTTCTAAAGCCATAAACACAATCGTATATGCATGCAGATTATAGTTTCCAGCCTTGGAAAATCTTAAAAGACGGGAGATTTTCTTTAAAGACGGGTTTGCTCTAGAAAAAGGAAAGGTTTTTCACTCTGCGAGGTTATACCATTTCAAAGAAATTCCAAACTCGCTTTGATTCAGTTTATGATGCATGATGGTTCAGGTTACTATAGTACTTGTAATTCAATTTTGATGTAAGATGCATTAGCATTTTATTAGATAGTCTAAAATTTATGCTCTTTACTAATTTCATTTTTTTTATTTCCTCGCTTTTTTATGCTGAGGAAATCTTCAGTAGTGAAGCAAAGCTTTTATTTATCAAAGTATTTTTAAATATATGATGCATGTGAAATTAATAATTAACATACATAATAACACTAGATAAAATTAGTAATATGCCAGGTACTAAAGTAAACAAAATTAAACACGAAAATTAACTAATTAAACATTGCCTAAATCTTCACATAAAAATCTACTGATGTCTACAGCAGATTAAAACAACTCAGATTAAACGAAATCCGATAAGAAAAATTTATTAAGGTCAATAAAATTAATAAAAAATACAGTTTTGTGAAATAAAGTTTAACAAGAAAAATTATTATGAAAATCATTACAGGTGGACGAATACAATTCGCTTAATTAAAAATTTCATTATTTTGATAAATTTCGTTTTTTTTTTTTTTTTTTTTTTTTTTTTTTTTTTTTTTTTTTTGCTGGGAAAAATTTTCTTTAGTAAAGATTTAAATTTCGAGACTTTAAAATCTCGAGATTCGGTAATTTACCTTGAGATGTGATGAAAAACTGAGACTGAGTTGAAAACTTGAGTTGGGAGCTATGATAAGTTTGAGATCAACATGATTATTGCATTTGGAAGATTTTAGACATATACAAAACAATTTTAGCAAACTTTCATTATTAAAAATACGATTAAAAATGTGAAAATATGCATACTTACACTTTTAGTAGAGCGGATAAAACAAAGACATCAATACTTCCCTTCGATCTGGAATAATTTTAGCGGTGTTCTTGATGACCTCAAACCCCGGTCTTTCGAATCCTTCTTCTTTAAGAATGACTGAGGTCAGAGTCAGCCGGACGTCAGTAATTTCAGGATTTGATTGGTTACATACGTTTTTTGGACCGCAGGGCATACTTTGAGGGAGAGTACTTTGAGGGAAAAAAAGTGATTTCGTCCTTGAGAGAAATAGTGCTGTGGGACAACATATGGAGAAGCGGAAAGAGCTCCAGCCTAAAGTCTACTGTGTGCAGATCCATAAGTCAAGTGAGATGATAAAAAAGTAAACGTACAAAAAACATTTTGTTTTGATTAATCCATCGACCAAAAATTAAAAATGTTTTACTAGGCACTTAGTAAAAATAGTAATTTACGTTTGTATATTGGTTTTACTTTTTGTACGTATATTGGTTTTACTAGGTCGATGGATTAATTTACAACACATTCACTGCAGAGACGTTTTGGCTTTTATAGTGTTTTTATACGGTAATAGTTTAATAGTTAATCAAAAACGGAGGCGTTAATTTTAAAATTTTTCATTAAGTCGAGAATTTAACTAGCAGCTTTCCTTGCAAGTGATGTAAGTTCCACACATTGCAAAAGTTACTTTAATTTCAAAATTTACTCAGATAATTATGGCAGAAAACCAACATATTTTCGTATTCTCGTCGACATCAACAAATGTTTTTATAATTTTAGAAAAATTATCATAGAAAAATCAGCGTACCATAGTACGACTATGATGAAATATTTTATATCTGATAGTAAACAAAAGTTGGTTAAAAAGTATATTCGAATATTTTGAAATTTGTCCAATATATCTGGAAATTAAGCTGATCTTCATGATTGCAAGGTAGTAGGAAATTTAAATCCATTAACACAGAAATATTAGAGTGTCCTTTTCCGAATTTAATTTTATTTATTTATTTATTGGGCATGTTCGTGTGTGTTTTTGAATTCTGCATCTGAATGCTTAACGAGAAAGCATCCTTTTTCTTAGCTTTCTTTTTAAATGCATTGTGAAATATTAAAAAGCATACATCTTTATTTATTACATCATAATGATATTTAAAGTAACATTAGTATTTCAAAGAATCCATAAATGCACATACGTATTTGATTTATGTACATTAAACTATTCTTAAGAGACATTTATGAATATCATACTTAAACATATAAAAAAGATACACTTCATGAACATACACTGTCCATGTGACACGTTTTAATGTGCTCTACTACGTAAACTTTTATACTTTGTTGTTGTTGTCGTGTCCATATTACATGGAACAATGGTTGCCAGAGCTTATTCCGAAGAGAGGTTGGACTTCTATTTTCCACCCCAAATTTTGAGAGAGAGCATCCCGGGGATATCCCACTCCTCTCCCCTTCCACAAATCCCCACGAAATGACTTTCGGGTCGCCGCATATTTAGAGTGCCGCCATGCCGCACCAACACTATATATTTACAAACGTTCATGTCTTCTCCGAGATTCGAACCCGGGACCTTCGGTATCGTAGTAGGCTTCCCTAACCACTTTACCGTCTATGAGACACTTTTATACTGTCTTTACATGTAATGGAAACTGTTAATACCGGTAATTGACGTGCGATTATACGGATAAAAGGTGTAACAGATAGGCATAATTCAGAACGTTCTTGTAAAACGTTACTGACACTACCGTGAATAACGCCTGCTTTACATTTCGGAACATGATCCTGTTATTTGTGTCATTGGTTACTATTTTTGAGTCGATTATATAAGTAACAGAATAGCAGGATCAGTTACGATATCGTAGCATCATTAGGTTAAATCGATCCAGGAAACATGAAACACGTGAGGAAAAGAAGTCTTATATACTTTCTCTTTTAGGGTGACTTGTTAGTATGAGGTGGCTCAGTCGAAAAATCCTGGTAGTGACGAATTGTTGTCTACCATCTTTTATTTCGGACGCCCCTTGTAAAGCTTTTTAGAACTCACGAAACAAGAAATCCGCAGTACTCTCACCAGGATTCGAATTCCGAATCCTCCGAATACGTATTAGCGTGCTTGCAGTTACACTACGATGGTATGCGGAAAGAAGGGCGAAAAAATCTTATAATGTAAACAGAATAGCAGGAAAAACTGTTCTCCACAATTAGGTAAAACATATCGTATCGTTAGGGTCGGTTTAAGTAATTTTGGTAGTCCTCGCAAGCTGGATCATAGGGCCCCTTAACGGGGTTTCTCTTTTAAATTGCAATTTCTATAGTATGTTTAGATTATCACCTAATTTATTACCCTTCACCCTATTATTCTGAAATTAAAAATTGAAGTTACTTATGAAATATATTTTGTGCATCAACAATTTTCAAAATTACGTTGTTTTCCATAGCCAAATAGAATAGAAGCATAGTAAAAGAACTCTTCATATGCGGCACTTTCTTCCTGTAAATTGCGATTTCTAATTGCAAACCTTTCTGCTGAATTATTTTATTAACTTTATTGCAATGAAAATAAGTATTAGACCATATCGTAAGAGATAAATAAAATCTAAACACTGCAATTTATTTAACTAGATGTCTCACAGAAACATATGGAAATTCTTTTAAAATTTTCCTTAAAATATTTTAAAATATATATTATATTTTTAAGTTCTTACTTACCAGTTCTAAAGAAGCATTTATAAGACTGACGAGTCGGAAGTCTTCTCGAGTGTTTTGCTGGCTAGGAAAGAGAGGTGAGAGTCCCTCGGAGTGTTCTCCATCAAAACTGCGACGAAACTTTTCCCTTTCTCACGGCAGAAGATCGGTCACACTCACAGTAAAGTTCTCGGTGATGGAATGGCTAAATAACTGATGAAGACTGGCCATTCCTAAGAATGTATTAAGTTACGAATGCCCGGAATTTGAGACTACAGCTTTCAGTTCTCATTTCTCAACTAGTTTCGCAGATTGTTTTCAGCGTGAATTGTACATGACTATCAGAATTTTTCGCGCTACATAGATGCAGAAAATAAAATTAAAAATCCCTGCTTTTACGAATAAATAAATAGTGCAATTCATTCCTGCTATGAGCATAACAAGATATAACGAGTTTCTGTGTTTTCCTGAAAAATTCATGCATGTGTCTGACTATGTTTTACCTTCCATGTTTTCCATCATCATATATGACTCTACACGGCAATCTGCAAGGTATCCAAAGATCAGGTAATAAATAAAATTGTAATTCAGCGAACATTTTTCCATGATACGTAACAGTTTCAAAATATCGAAATAATGCTAGAATGTAGAACGCACATCATCACTCTTAAAATCACATTCAACTTTTTTTGACGTTAATTACGTCTAGCGTGCAATATAGAACAAACGAATAATATTTTTTAAACATTATTTCCATAACATTGTGCAATTTTTATTTTGAATTTTATTTTCAATTGAATTATTTGGTTTATATTTCATATACCGTTGATATTCAAAGACATTTTCTAAGGATGCGAAATGACGTTATAACGATCATTAGCTTCATATAACTATTAAAATAATAAATTTCCCTGTTAATAAAAAGTTTTTATGCTTATACACATCATTTAAATGCACCGTATGTCATTTAAGCTAAAATTTTTATGGCCATGTATAATTTAAATGGTACAGAATGCCTTCAGTTTAAACTCATATTAGCTATTAAGTTGGATATTGCAGGATCAGATTGCAATTTTTATGAAAATCTCATAATTTTTTTATTACAAAAGAAGATATACAAATTTTTAACAGATTTCGAATGCTGTTATATGCATGCAGACGTATTGTATGCAACAATTTAAAATACTGTAGTCGCAAAAGGATTTTTTGAGTGTATTTGAAATTTTATATGTGCACGCTTATTAAAAATATAAAGTCTTTATAGATTTTATTACACTGCACCATTTAAGTTAAGTTTTTCTTCTCTTTTCTTTCTTTCTTTTTTTTTTTTTGGGGGGGGCGATAATTTTATGTGGATATTTTAACAATAAATATTCTTAAAATATTTTATGGTAAATTTTAATTAATTCTACGTGAACATTTATATAATAGTAATCAAATATTTGAACATATAGGTTTGGTTTCTAAACAATAATCAGCGTTATTTTAGCCAGTTTTATTAGAGAAAAATCTTCTTTTTAACCACCATGTTGCCAGAAAGCTATTTTTCTTTTGTTGAAGAAACGCATAACTCGCTTTGTGTTGCTTCATTTGAAACTCGCTTCATTTGAAATTTTCATCGCTAAGTAGAGCAGTATGCACATATTTAAAATAAAATTATTCTTGAATAAGAGCATATTCTGTTTCATAATTAACGTTTGGATTAGCGCATGTAGAAAATATTTATTTACATTGTTGAACTAATTACGGATACGAAACAAGTATTTTATAACTCCAAATAGTCAGAGTTCTAAAGTACTTGGTACTAGATATTAAATTCTGAATTGAAAAATCTGGGTAGTTCTTTAAATCTTTTATTTGTAGGCTAAATGTGATTATTGCTCTACAAGTGAATAAATTTTGTACATACCAAGTTTTGTTTCATCAGAGATAACAGTGCTAAGTGAAATGTAAAACATTTTCTGTTCCTTATAAACAGTATACAAAAAACGGTTCTTTGATGATGATAATAATAATAAGAGTAAGTACTGAAAGGATATAGTTATAAAGGGAAATAAAATGCACTTTTAGATTTAATTGAAAAGTTGTAGAAATCTGGAATTGATGAACTTCACAGTGTTATAACGAAAGCCTAAAGTTCTTAATCATCGAATATCTTGAAACGTTCCAATTGCTGTTTTATATTGGCATTTTGGGAATGGACGTAAACATTATTGTATCCCGTGAAAAGGAAATAATGCGGTCGGTAACCAGAAAGATCAGTTTTATTGTTAACAGACGTGGCCACAGGCGAGGCACTTGGCGCCCCACGATGGCTTGAAAGCTAGTTTGAGAATGGTCAAAAGCAGCGGGAACCTGAGGCCTTTCATCCAAGTTCGGTGTAAAACTTTGAATCCTCGAGAATGAGTCATAGTCACAGGGTAAAAATTTTAAGGAAATCAAAAACATTTGCTCATAGACTTCTGCGAAAAAACTTTTGGAAGTAAAGTAAAATATTATTTTCCATGTTTACCGAATGTGCATAAGCTTTGCACGCACGATTGTTCAAGAAGTTAAGCGTTTTCAAGAATACTTTGTTTACATGTTATTGTCAATAGATCAGCAATGCAAATAAAATTTGCTTTTCATTAAAACAACGAATATTTTGCTAAATATCAGAAATAATATGTAAATAGCTTCTAGTTAATTAGACGACATGATTTTCATACAGGAAATCAAATTCTAAGTTAAAAGTTGATATGAATAAAGGACAAATTTATATAAAAGGAACTATATAAATTCATTTGAAAATCTACAGCTTAATAATATTCGTAACAGTTTCGATGCAGATATACATAAATTTCTCGCATGTGATTAAAAATCATTGATAAATTTCAGCTTCATATATGTGATCTTCCGAATAATGATTAAATTATTTAAATTTGCGAAAAATAACAGGATTAAATTTTCTCAATTCGCAGAGTTTTTAAACAGGGAAAAAATTAAAGCAACAAATATATAGAGTATGAAATTAAAATGCTGTTGAAAAAACTATTTTTTTCATACTCTTCTTTTTTCATGTCTATGAAAATGGATAACAAGTGTAAAATATCAAGATATTTTGAATTCATAAATTTCTTATGCTGCCTAATTTTCAATTTTTAATTTTTCTGTAAAAACGTAATAGGGGACAAATGACTCAATTGGTGATCACTCAGAAGGGATTCCATTTGTGGCGTATTTAGGTATCCGAATCTTGCAATAATCCCAAGGCCTTTTCATTTCTTCCAAAGAAAAGCAATTAAGCATTAACGTATTACTAGATAAAATTATTGGCATTTACTAATGCTTGTTATCTAGTAGTCTTCTACTGATGTCATGCACTTTTCAGTTCTCACTATAACTGATATTCGGTAACGCGCATATTAATTACTTAGGGCCCTCGAGGCCCCTTAAGTAATTAATTAAAGAGTTCGGGTCCATGTGTTGTTAATTATTTTACATGCGCTCGAAAATAAGTTTGATTTTCCATTGAGTCATTTTTATCCTAAATTTTCTATAGTATCACTCTGCTTTATTATAAATCTTGTACAATATCATAGATTGTTGCAATATGTGAAGGTGGGGGTTCGCGAGAGATTTTGGTCTGTGTGCCTGACAAATATCCTCTTTATGACGCCTGTTTTAGGCGGTGAGAAACATGGAAAAAGTTCAAGCAAAAAAGCGGATTATGTCGCCCCAAATTTGTATCCTTTATTATTATTATTATTATTGTATCCGTGTTTACATGTTTGTAAAATTAATAAAATTTATAAAACAATTTTCTTAAATAAAAATCATTAAGTGACTTTTCTCTTCTTTCACTTGAAAGAAACAGTTCATCACCAACGACATTTAACACCTACAATACGAATAATTCGTGCATTTTAGGGAAAAAAATTAGCACGCTCGCAAACGTGTCCTAACATCATCATAATTCTGTTGCTATTCTAAATATGTACAATCGCATTTGTAACGCGAATAACATGTAGTTTTTTTACCCCATGTCCAAATGTTATGGAAGATACCAATATTGCACATAGAAAGCTACATACTATTCACATGGTTGTTCTAGTAGAAAGTTCATGACACGTTTCATGAATGTACTGCAAACACAAATGATTAATGCGAAATGGGAAAAAAAAAAATCGACATAATTTCATTTGAAAAATATGCAGGAACTTTTAAATATTTTTTTGAAATTCTAAATAACTTACATTTAATAAGCAGAATACAGTTTTTAAGTAACATTATTTTATCTATTTTTGAAATACAAGCCTTACGAACTGTCTTTACAGTACATATTTAATGAAAATGTTTTCTATAACTAATACTGCGGCAAAATAAAAGATATTGAAGTATTTATGGAAAATGAATAATTTGACGGTTGCCTGAAACCTAGGTAATTAGTATAATTGTAATGTGAGTAGCATGTACTTTATAGCACACGCTCCAAATGTTTTAACGAAGAACATGGTACAACACGGCAGTTTTATATATTAAAATGTACAGAAAAATACAGGTGTAACAAGCACGTCATGTAGAATGCGCTTGATAGCATGCAATGAGCCATCCGAAAATTACCAATGGATGCTCTGAAAAGAACATCTTAAGAAACACGGTGTAATTAGCTTTAGCGTGTCATTATAAAATAATTTATACCACATTTTTTTTTAATTAACGTGCTTCGATCTTAGGCACTACACGGAAGGGAGATGCCTTCCTGGAGGGCTTCCTAAGGGAAATTGGCTCGTATACACGTTACACATGGGGAAAACCACGAAAGCGCCCATGCAGCCAGCCCGTTCGCGGGAATCGAACCTCGGACCGAACTACCAGTATCCAGCGAGTTTACCACTCGGCCGCTGGGGGCCTATAGCACATGCTGAGAACGTTTTGAAAAATACCAGTATTGTATGTCTAAATGTACTTTATAAGAATATAGTTGTAACACACACTTCTTCAGCACATCATTCAGAACGTACTTATAGTATGTCTGGGAACGTTTCGAAAAAACTAGTGTTGTACTTTAAAATGCATGTCCGAAGAACACGGTTATAATACGCACAGCTTTACCACGTCCTGTAGGACGTACTTTAGCACATGATCAGAACGTTCCAAAAAGTATAAGTGTTGTACGTTGAAATATGTGTTCTGAGAACACTGTTATAATACGCACCTCTTTAGCACGTCGTTTAGAACGTTTTTCATAGCACATGTTGAGAACGTTTCGAAAAGTACCAGAATGTACGTTGAAATATACATCCTAAAAACACAGTTATAATACGCATCGTTTTAGCACGTAATTTAGAACGTTTTTCCCAGTACATGTTGAGAACGTTTCGAAATGTACCAGGATTGTACGTTGAAATGTGCGTTTTAATAAGACGGCTATAATACGCACCGCTTTAGCACTTCGTTTAGAACGTATTTTCTAGCTCATGTTGAGAACGTTTCGAAAAGTACCAGTGTTGTACGTTGAAATATACGTCCTAAAAACACGGTTATAATACGCACCGTTTTAGCACGTAATTTAGAACGTTTCTCCTAGTACATGTTGAGAACGTTTCGAAATGTACCAGGATTGTACGTTGAAATGTGCGTTTTAATAACACGGTTATAATACGCACCGCTTTAGCACGTCGTTTAGAACGTATTTTCTAGCACATGTTGAGAACGTTTCGAAAAGTACCAGTGTTGAACGTTGAAATATACGTCTTAAGAACACGGTTATAATACGCACCGTTTTAGCACGTAATTTAGAACGTTTTTCCCAGTACATGTTGAGAACGTTTCGAAATGTACCAGGATTGTACGTTGAAATGTTCATTTTAATAACACGGTTATAATACGCACCGCTTTAGCACGTCGTTTAGAACGTATTTTCTAGCACATGTTGAGAACGTTTCGAAAAGTACTAGTGTTGTACGTTGAAATATACGTCCTAAGAACACGGTTATAATACGCACCGCTTTAGCACGTCGTTTAGAACGTATTTTCTAGCACATGTTGAGAACGTTTCGGAAAGTACCAGTATTTTACGTTGAAATGTACGTCCTAAGAACACGGTTCTAACATAAACAACTTTAGCACGTTATGTCGAACGTATTTTATAACTCAATCTGGGAACGTTTCAAAAAACACGATTGTTGTACGTCGAAATGTACGTATTAAATACACGGTTGTTACACGCACCACTTTAGCACGTTATGTAGAACGTTCTAAATACACCTAACACCGTTATAGAACGGTATGACACGGACTCTGAACGTTTTCGGAACGTTCCAGTGCTGCTTGGGATGCGGCTTAAGTGTCTGTTTGTCACCGATAGTTTATTGGTTGCTTGCGTAACTGTACTAACCAATGGGGTGAAGTTACCACGGCACAAGGTTGCCGTTTCAATTGAGACGTAGACAATTTCCTGTAAAACTTGCCTTTGCTATGAGCCATCAATAAGTATCAAGGCCAAACGCTTAAGCGTGTTGGCATTCTTTTACCTGAGCCTGCATTTGGACACGGTCAACTTTATGTTGCCTGTTCAAGAGTTCGTGAAAGAACGGACGTAAAATTAAAAATAATGGATGGTCCTCTGCAAGGCGAGCTTAAAAATGATGGAAAGATCTACACAAGAAATGTTGTGTGCAAAGAGATAGATCTTTGGCCTTTGAATTAACATTTTATTATTTAAATCATCTTTATTTATTGAGCTAGCGGTGGCTCTTAAGCAATGTACAGCCAGTAGTTTCCATCATTGTACTCTACTTTGTGCAATTAAGCAAGTAGAAGGGGAGAACCCCATGGGGCAGTAAGCAAAGGGGCGTCCTCGCCGCCTGCCCTGGGTAATTCAGTTTGAATTAGCAGACACCTTTGCACAAATAATTTTAATTACAATTTATAATATCTAGAACAGCGGTCATTTCGTATAACCGCCAGGCTTTCTAGTTTATATATAACAACACAGTTAGTAGATGATTCCATCAGTTGAGCATAAAAGCTGAATGTCTTAAAGGCGGTGCAGCTGCTCATCTGATGGTAAATAAATAAATAAATATACATTTAGAACTGTTTAAAAGCACATGAAAACAGTAAGAAAAGTAAAAGAGTTCAATATGGGTGCCTCACGAACCCAATGAGGACAATTGGAATTCAATTAACATAAAGCTTGCTGGTATTCGTCAAGTACGACAATCACCTGTGACCTACCAACTGATGATTATTTTTAACCGACCGGTATATCAATGGTCTGTTATGATGAAGTAAGTATAAATATATGTTAGAATTTAATCGAAAGACATTAGTATCCTTGAAGACGTTTTGTTGGTAATTTTGAGTGCCCTTTAGATTCAAGCGTAATTTATAGTTGGAAGGTTATTTGAAGTCAGCCTGAAAGATACTTAAATATTTAGTTAGATATTTGCGAATGTTTCTTTATGTTAATTTATAAGGTATTTTCTCCCTCCTTTCTGCATGCCTTCGTGGTGCAATGGTACCAGACTCGCTGCATATTCGAGAGATCCAGGTTTGAGTCCAGGCGAAAGCAGTGCAGATTTCTTCAGTTTCCTCTCATCGAAATATCCTAAAAAATTCTACAGTGGCACCCGAACTAAAAGGTGTTGGGTGATGAATCTTTATCACCAAGATTTGGCGATTTGGTCCCCTAATCCCCAGTCGCCCTTTAAAAAGGGGGAATATATAAGAGTTTAAAAAGGGGATTATATAAGTCCCCTATAAAAGGGGGAGTATTTTCTCCCTTCTTTCTGCATGCCTTTGTGGTGTACCGGTAGCACACTCAGCGCGTATTCGAGAGTCCAGATTCGAGTCCTGGTGAGGACATTGCTCGTTTTTCACGTCTCCTGCTTCAAAAGAACGTAATGACTCTACAAATTAACAGTTATTTTATGTTTTCGATCTTTATTGCAACATCTCTCTTCCATTTACCCCCAGAAAGCAAATTAGTTCGCGTGTATTTAGGGTTAGGATTTTGGATTGTAAGACAGAGCGTATTCAGCCTCTCGAGACCACGTTACTAGGTTGCTAGATTATATGAGATTTGTGGTCTTCGGCTTTGCATTATAATTGCGGATAGTTGAATTTCCACACCAGTTAAGTCTTGAGCTAACTTCGCGTTACTTGATCGGTGTAGCCGTTGGCTACTAGGTTATTTAAAGTAAATTTTACATTTGACTGACTGTTACTTTAAGTCCACTCGCCACAAATTGTTGGCTGAGTTTTAAGCATCAAGGGTACCTTCTATTCTCTTAGTTTTGAATAAGCGGTCTTTTACACTCTTCGCAAGTTCCAGCTATTACTTAGCGGTAATTCGTTGCAGTCTATCTAAAGTTTGGTTATATATTATGACACCAAGGTTAATTACTTACTTTATAATATTAAATGAGATCGACTCTTAACACACTGGTGGGTTACAGAGTGGTAGTTTCTGGTGGTTTAATAGTTCGGCAGAGGTAGGCAAATACTTTTAACGGCGGGCCAAAAAGATCTTTTTTAAGGCATCATGCGGGAAGGCTCTTGGCGATATTTTGCAGCATTTCTGTTGTTTACAGGACCCGATGGGAGGGAAGTAGAAATACACCTTCCTAATAGAACTTAAGAAATTATAATTACAATGAAAAGACTACAAATACGTCGAAATCGGGTTATGTTCTTATTGGCCATCAAATGATTGACATGTATACTATGTGGAGTATCACTTTCATTGTAAGCATAAACTAAAAGGAGACTCAAGCGGAAGCTAAGCGACTTACCGCTATATCCAGTAATCAGACAGAGAACGTAAGACGGGTGTAGAAGATCTTTTCATTATAACGTTGCAAATTTACAGATGGCACTTTTTATGTTTACAAAACCAGCCAGCATTTATAGCTTTGCTCAAAATTAATGAAATCTATTTAAACTAAACTAAGTCGCGCTTTAGCCAAAGGCTACGCAGAACAAATAGCGCGCAAGTTGGTTAAAACCTAATATCGCTGTGACAAGTCCGATGGCCGTGTCAAGTCATATGTTAATTCTTTAGGCTCCGTTAATTCTTTAGATCAAATCATAGGCTCCGTTATTCCACGACTACAAATTTCAAACAGAGGCAAACAAACTCACAAGCTGGCAAATTCAGTGCTGAAGGAAGATACAGCACAGGAGTTTTCACTGTTTTAGGCTCGCATTATTAAAACCGATGTACCTCTCTTAAATTTAGATTTTCGTTCCTGATTTCAAACTCGCATCATTCACATCTTCCGGTAGGGCAGTCAAAAATAGTAAAGTGAAGGAAAGATAACATAAAAAACAAAATGTTATTTAAAACAAACCTTACGAAATGATAATATGAATATGATACACTCACATTTTTCCGTCAAAATATGGCATGCCGTTTTGGTAAAGAGTTTAGTCACCAGAATATAGTAACAAAATTTCTATTAAAATTTGTTGGGGGTCTTTTTTTCAGTTTGTTATTGTTGTTATTAAGACATTTATTTTAAGTCCCGTTTTTGATAGCTGTTAATTTCTGATTGCTGTTCCTAACTTAAAATTCCATCTAACTAATATCCTTTAATTAGACACTAATTGCAACCTTTTGCAGGTCTTCCTAATCTCCTCTGAAATTTAAATAAAAAAATGGTAGTGTTCCCCTGTAAAGGTCGGTTTTTAGCGATATTCTAGTACTGGCTGGTAAACTAGCTCTACAGGCGTTACTTCGATAATTACAATAGATCCCAAATGATTATTATTAATTACACTCGTGTGCAAAATTAAGAGAATTTGCACATTATGCCGAATTTCTGAAAACGTAATGGGCAGATTTTAATGAAACTTGGTACGAACATGCATTTATAACAGAGAAGAGATACATCATTCATATATCACTGTATGTTCTTGTTGCTAATGCTCGCTTATCTGACATATAGTCAGCCCAAGCCCAAATTCCCCGTAGCAAGGAGCGCAAGTTATACTCCTGTCGTTCGCAACAGCCTTGAGCACCTTAGTTCAGTGTAGTTCAGTGCAATTTAGTTCAGTTTCGACCCCAATTTTGATGGAGAGCACCCCGAGGGGGGATGGGTTCGAGGGTCTTCCACCCTTTCTTCCCTACCACAACCTCTCGACAGGACTTTTGATTCGTTGCATATTTAGAGTGCCCCCATACCGCAAGGGCACTATACATTTACAAATATCCAGGCCTTCTCCGGGATTCGAACCCGGGCCCTTCGGCACGGCAGTCAGCGATGCTAACCACTGTACCGGTTGGGCGGCTCCTTTTATATAATGATGATCATCAGTAAAGCTCATACGCAGTGATGTCCAAATCCAAGCTGTGATATGGAACTGAAAATGAGTCTAATACGGGATAGCCAGACAGGTCGCCCAGATTGATGGAGAGAGAGAGAACGGAGGACGTGGGCACTATCCCTTTATCAAACGGTTAATTAGTATAGCACCACGTCCACCACTATCTATAGCACCCCTTCAAAATACATAATGCCACCTGAAAGGTATTCAACGTGCACGACAAGAAATACAATATAATATGTTACAGAGTTACAGATTAATATTCAAGATACATTACTGGTACATTACTGATACAAACATGACAGATGCTGAACTGATAAAAGGCTGATATAATACTAATATTAACACTGATTAATACTGCTACAGTACTGATACATTGATATAACACTGAATATTATTACTGATTAAATGGGAATGATTTTGCATAAGTCGGTAGATAAATCCGCGAAATAATACGTTACAGAGACTCAAAATATTGCGAATTAAAATATCACAAATGAATGTTCTACTGTTACATTTCTTGTACTATTGTACTATCTATAGCACCCCTTCAAAATACATAATGCCACCTGAAATGTAATCAACGTGCACGACAAGACATACAATATAACATGTTACAGAGTTACGGATTAATATTCAAGATACATTACTGGTATATTACTGATGCAAATATGACAGAAGCAGAACTGATTAAAGGCTGATATAATACTGGTACTGATATTAACACTGATTAATACTGCTACATTACTGATACATTGATATAAAACTGAATATTAATACTGATGAAATGGGAATGCTTTTGCACAAGTCGGTAAATAAATCCACGAAATTATACGTTACAGAGATCCCCCCCCAAAAAAAATGAGAATTAAAATATCATAGATCAATGTTCTACTGTTACCTTACTTGTACATTACTGATGAAATATAACTGATACACTATTGATACAAGGCTGATATATTAGTGATACAATACTTTACTGATTGTAAGACTGTTTTTATTGCTCATGCGATATATGCATGAGCAAATATGCATATACAATACTTTACTAGTATTAATACTCATACAATACGTTACTGATATTGATACTCATACAACATTTTTATTGGTATTAATACTCATTCAATACTGACTAATAGTGATTAATTGTAAATGGGAAATACTGATACTGATACAATAGTTTACTCAATTACGACTGTTACATTACTGATACAAATGTGGATATACAATATGTAACTGTTACAATACTGATACAATAATTTACTGGTATTAATACTGACACAATACTGATTAGTACCGATACTATACTTTGCTGGTGTAAGACTATTATATTGTTGATACAAATTTGCATATAATCCATACGGAGCATACGTTTATGGCAGCAGGAGAATTTACGCTGTCTGACATAAGTCCATGCCCAGCGCAGACAGTTTGTCCATTAAATTGACAACCTTTGTAATCAGATATCTCTGCTTTATGATAAATTTGCAGAAGGCCTGCCTGTTGGTACTTGGCAGTTGAATATGAAGATCAGATGTCAATGGACAAGTGGTCAGGTAATGCTCTGGGGATCCAATATCTCCGCAGCAGCAGAACTCAGTATGGCTGAGCCCGCGTTTTGCAAAATATTGGGGAAATGGACCATGGCCAGTGATAAATCGAACGAGCTGAGGGTTGGAAATGATACGGTCAGTGTCCACATACGCTATGTGATACTGCGTTCGTCGACCGGTTGAGCCCTCGTCCCATTCCTCTTGCCATCGTCCAATGGCCTTCAATCTCAGGCATTTCTTTAGATAAGAAATAGGCCATGGGATATTGACTTGAGTATCTGCATTGCCTGAAGCTGCTTCTTTGGCTAGACTGTCTGCAGTTTCGTTTCCGTAATGCCCAGCATGAGCTTTGATCCACTCAAGTTTAAGCTGATGGGGGAAATGCTCTCTTAGGTCCTGCTGAATGGTTTGGATGATGGTAGATGGATGGTCAGTATTACCTAAAGCACGCAACAACGATAGACTGTCTGTTTTTATAACTGCTTTTTTAATACCGTAAAAGATTAAGTAGCGTAAGGCTTGTGCAATAGCAATCGCTTCACCTTGGAAGACTGAATTTTGAGAGCGCAGTTGACCTTTCCAATGATGTGTAACTATATGATCCCGCAAAACAGCAAAAGCACTGCCTGTGTTTTCGTTGATTTTCGAGCCGTCTGTATAAATTTCTATTTGAGAAGGCAGAGCTGTAGCAGTTGGCTGAACTTGGATTCGAACACCAATGCCTTTAAATGATGGATGGGTACGAAAATCAGGAGCCAGGATTTCATACTCTTCTGGAAGGAAATATTCATCAGAGAAGTAAGCTGGACGCCGTAACTGTTTGATGAGTTGCCTGACAGCCTCTTCTTCAACTCGTAAGTGGAGGGGTAATAATCCCGCTAAAACATTGATTGCATTAGAAGCTGTTGTGCGATAAGCACGAGTTATGTTTAGAGCAAAGGGTCTCTGGATTGCTGACAGATGTCTAATTTTACGGCCCTGCATAGGAAATGCCCACACTGCTGCTGCATACGTAATAATCTTTTCGACAACTGTCTTGAATAAAATTTTCTGAATATGTGGGTTAAGACCCCATTTATGCCCCTGTAGCTGCTTCAACCGTCTAGCAATTACCGATGTTCTGGTCTTGAGATCAATTACGTGAGGTATCCAGGTCATCTTTTCATCAAAAATATGACCCAGATACCTCAGTTCTTTAACAATTTGAATCCTTTGTTCATTGAGCATAATACGTGGTCTTCGCACCAGTGACCCTCCTTTTTTTAGGAATAAGCAGAACTTTAGATTTTTGATCAGCTATAGTTAGTTTTAGTGATGTACACAGAGAGTGGAAGAGCGTGCATGTATCATTGCAGTTGGATTGCAATTCTTCACGAGATCTTCCTCGCACTATCAAGGCCGCATCATCAGCATATGCGTAGATATTTGTATGTGTTGGCCACTCAGCTGTTAAAACGCTGTTGAATGTTAAATTCCATAAGTGAGGGCCAGCACAAGAACCCTGTGGACAGCCCATAGTTTGTTGACGTTCTATATAGCCGTTATTATGAACAACTAAGAGCTTGCGTTAGGAGAGGTAGTGACATAAGGTCCGATAGATGTTAATTGGACAGTTAGCATCCCTGAGCGCTTTCCTGTTAGCTGGCCACCAGAGGTTATCGAAAGCACTCTTGAGATCAATACTCACGAGTGCAGTGTGGTAGCCATTGTTTCTATTCTCTAGAATAGATTATCGTATGTCATAAAGCACATGTATAGTTGAAAAGCCAGTCCTAAAGCCATATTGTCTCGGGCTAAGCACGTTATGACTCTGCAGATGGAAACGGAGTCTCTTCATTAAGAGTTTCTCAAAAACTTTACCCATTGCTGATAATAAACAGATAGGACGGAAAGAACCTGGATCTGCTGGGTCCCGATTCTTCTTTAAAAATAAAATAATCTGTTCTATCTTGAAGTGCTTAGGAAATGTGCCTGTGCTAAAAAGTTTATTGAAATACAGAACAAAGAATGCTGGAGCTGCGTTTATAATAACTTTTACTATAGCGTAATCCACGCCATCTGGCCTTGGCGCTTTTCTATGTGCTAACCGTCTGAGCACTTGCAGGAGTTCTTGTTGCTTAAAATCCAAATCTGGAGCGGCATCATATGTTGTGCTATCATTTCTAGCTAAAGCATGATAAGCTGTGTCACCATCAGCAGAGTCCTGACTACAGACCGCGTCTAAGATTAGTTGGATGTTTTCTTCTGTATAATTAGTAGTGGTGGGCAAAGTAGTGGGGATATGAAGACGCGCCGGCATGAATAGCTTCCCCGTTATTATTTTATGATGGATGCCATAAATTTCCTTATTGTTAGTACAAAATTGCTTCCACGAATTGATTTTGGCTTCTATAATCATTTTCTTATAAATTGCGCGCTCTCGTTGAAAGCGTTGTAATGTTTCTGTTTGTAATTTTATCAGGTTCAATTTTCCGCCTTACTTTCTTTGGGAACATGCAAAGACCCTGACTCGGAACAGGGAGCATACTAAAGCTATGTTCAATAAATGTGGGACGTAGACAGGATACACAGGAAGGGTATACAAAACCCTTTATTTTTCACTCTTTACAATAATTTCCGTACTTCGGAATACAGAGACCAACTACTTGTGGTCTGAACGTAAGAATATAAAAATATTTAACTAAACTCTAACTTAACTTTGGAATAATAAACAAGGAAGATTGGCCGTATATTAACAGGAAGCCGTATGTAGTGCAGAGAACTGTTAACACTACAATACGTTTAAAATTATCACGAGGATTAAACCTCTGGCCTGGAAGGCAACCAGCAACCGAGTAAAACTTCTAAGGCAAGCGGCCTGCTTCGACTAACTCCTTCCTCTCTCTCGCTTGGCAAAAAACCACAACTTAAGTACTTGGCGTTCGCCAGACAAATTTTGCATAAATAAGTTAACGCTTTTAATTCTGGCCGGAAGTAGAAAATAAGAAGTGATAGTGTAAGGATCTTAAGTTTTACTAACGTTTATTTTATTTTAAATCTTTACTATCACTTCTTATTTTCTACTTCCGGCCAGAATTAAAAGCGTTAACGTATTTATGCAAAATTTGTCTGGCGAACGCCAAGTACTTAAGTTGTGGCTTTTTGCCAAGCGAGAGAGAGGAAGCAGTTAGTCGAAGCAGGCCGCTTACCTTAGAAGTTTTACTCAGTTGCTGGTTGCCTTCCAGGCCAGAGGTTTTAATCCTCTTGATAATTTTAAATGTATTGAAGTGTTAACAGTTCTCTGTACTACATACGGCTTCCTGTTAATATAAGGCCAATCTTCCACGTTTATTATTTCAAAGTTAAGTTAGAGTTTAGTTATATTTTTATATTTTTACGTTTAGACCACAAGTAGTGGGTCTTTGTATTCCGAAGTACGGAAATTATTGTAAAGAGAGAAAAATAAAGGGTTTTGTATACCCTTCTTGTGTATCCTGTCTACTTCCCACAGGTATTGAACATAACTTTAGTAAGCTCTCTGTTCCGAGTCAGGTCCTTCCATGTTCCCAAAGAAAGTAAGACGGAACACTGAACCTGATAATAGTAAAGATTTAAAATAAAATAAACGTTAGTAAAACTTAAGATCCTTACATACTTCCCGCCAGAGTTAATTAGTTTGCAACTAAGGTCTAAAACGACCTTGTTGAAAACTTTTAGCTCTAGAATCTAACGCGAGGCCAATGTTTTACAAACATTTCTCACTAGAAACTAGAAATTTAAAAAAAAAAATTGTTTTTACAATAGCAGCTCCATGGACACCCAATTTTTCATCTGTACTGCATCTAAACAGCTTGAGAGATTTTCGATTCTTTGCTGATATATGCTGAAAAGTTCCGTTTCTAATTTCGCACGATCCCTTACGACAGGGAAGGCTTTTACTAGGGCAGTCTTGAAATTCTCGGTAAGTATAGGTGGGACTTCCTGCTTGATCCAAGAGACTTCTGCCTATACATTTGAACCAGTTAAGCGCTTGGCCCCTCAAAGCGCTGGTAGCAAAGGTAACTTTTTGAAACTCGTGCACGGGGTAGAGCATGAAGTGGTCATCCAATTTTTCTAAAAAACTGGTTACCGGTGAGTTTCCATTAAATGTTGCTTCTGGTTTCATCGAAGCGCGCATGGTCTGGTCGATGTAACCAAATCCTTCCAGAGCGGCAGCTGGCATTTCTGGATTCTGATCCCCTTCTGCAGGCACCACAGGTTCTTCTTGAAACTCGGCCATGGTTATTCTTCTTCGTTGGGCGCCACTATCAGGTTCAATGTTCCGTCTTACTTTCTTTGGGAACATGCAAAGACCTGACTCGGAACAGGGAGCTTACTAAAGCTATGTTCAATAAATGTGGGACGTAGACAGGATACACAGGAAGGGTATACAAAACCCTTTATTTTTCACTCTTTACAATAGTTTCCGTACTTCGGAATACACAGACCAACTACTTGTGGTCTGAACATAAGAATATAAAAATATTTAACTAAACTCTAACTTAACTTTGGAATAATAAACAAGGAAGATTGGCCGTATATTAACAGGAAACCGTATGTAGTACAGAGAACTGTTAACACTACAATACGTTTAAAATTATCACGAGGATTAAACCTCTGGCCTGGAAGGCAACCAGCAACCGAGTAAAACTTCTAAGGCAAGCGGCCTGCTTCGACTAACTCGTTCCTCTCTCTCGCTTGGCAAAAAACCACAACTTAAGTACTTGGCGTTCGCCAGACAAATTTTGCATAAATAAGTTAACGCTTTTAATTCTGGCCGGAAGTAGAAAATAAGAAGTGATAGTAAAGATTTAAAATAAAATAAACGTTAGTAAAACTTAAGATCCTTACAATTTGAGTCGTCTGTCTTGTTTTAATTTACGGCGAAGGGCTCGACATTTGCGTTGTTGTGTGCGGAGAGCTCCAGTCCACCAGTTAATTGTATGGAGTTGTTTGGTACTACGTATTGGAAGAAATTTATCACATGCCTCTTTGATAGTGTTCTGTAGTGAATCTGTAAATGCTTCCAGATGTTCCTGAGATTGAGCCTGCATTAACCGCGGTTCTAATTCAATGAGAAGGCTGCGAATCTTATTGATGAAGGAATTGAATAGTGATTTTCTGTCCTGACTTATTGAATAGTGATTTTCTGTCCTGGCAGTTTATAGCGTTTGATAATTGGTACTGATGTAATCTTGTCTAATGTGAAAGTAATAAATTTGTGGTCTGATAAACTTATCGCGTTTTCAACCTTCCAGTCCTGGATAAGGTTTATTGCATGAGTTGTTGTAAACGTGAGGTCTGGCCAACCGTGAGCGTAAATTCTATCGTATGATGGAGGAGCACCCTCAGTGTTCTGCAGAACAAAATTATTTGAGGAAAGAAAATCTTCTAAATCTCTTCCTTTAGGATATGTTACAGCATAACCCCATGTTGTGTTATGCGCAATATAGTCCCCAGCGAAGACCTTGTTGGAGATATGGATACGTTGTAGTAAGTTTTGAATTGACTGTGTGACCGGGTTCAAGTCCTCAGATGGGGGTGAATATTGGGATACTAATACCACTGTAAGAGACCGTAAATCAAGGAGGATGGCAGAACTATCTCTTTCCATAGTAATAACTGACGGAGACCAATCTGTGTTGCAGCATATTATGATAGCGCGTGGCGGATGATTGATATCTACCTGTTGATATATATTCCAGTGCATGGGGAATCCCGTTGTCATTCCATTTCATGTATACGGTTCCTGTGCAAAAATGATGTCAATTGCATTTTCAAGAGCAAATTGTGTTGCTTGGGCTGTTGCAGCCTTTGTGTGTTGCAAATTAATTTGCAAACACTTGATTGGCTGGGATGACGTTCTTTGTGATTTATTAATTTTCATATTGGGGTCTGTAACCGAATGGTGAAAATTTGTAGCTGTAGGGAGACGAGGGAGAACAAATCCCTGCTGGTGCTTGTCTATGAATAGACCCGAAGTTGTTGAAGAATGTCCTTGTACGTGTGGCATGTTTTTGCGTTTGCCTGGTGATTTACACTGTAATTTGTGCTCTTGAGAGCGTTTGAGTGAGAGCAGTTGTTACAATGCTCTGCCTCCGCAGTACACTTCTCAATCGAGTGCCCCTGACCACACCTGGCGCACACCGGATTGGACTTGAACGTTCTACTTATATGTCCAAATTCCTGGCAGTTATAGCACCTGGTAATATTAAAGAATTTTTTAATCTGGCAGGAATTAAAACCCAAGTAGATTCTACGTAGAGAAAGGATAATTTCCTCTAAAGCTGGGTCTATATCAAGAATCCAATTTTGGCTCTCTGAGTCTCTATTCTTGACAGACTTACGAGAAACAATAGCGTCTTGCTCCGTGTTATGCACCAGTTGAGAAATCGCGTCCGCTATTTGCTCTCCCGTGAATTCTTTTGGAGCTCCAAATAGTATAAGAGCACGCCGCTTTGGACGTGGAAACCTGAGACAAATGGAATCTTTAGAGAATTTGGAATAGAGGTTGTTCTTCTATGGCGTTCTTGATAGAGATAATATCAGAAATGGAATTGCACCTAATGAGCAGTTCCCTGCTGTACGTAGGGCGTATTTGAACAATTTTAGTTCCGAGCTTCGCTGCCTTAAGTTCAGTTGCCAACTGGATCCTAACGCTTTCAGGCGTTCTGTAGGAATCCTTAGGTCGAAGAAGGAGAACGTGCTCTGGTAAATTAAGTTTAGGATCTGTGCGTAAGATATTATTGGAGGAGGAGAGAGCGGAAATCAGGTTAGACTGCTGTATTGCCTTTTTCCTTCCTCGTCGAACTACTTCAGTGAATGGCGTAGAGTCTTCTTCAATAAGATCAGGCTCCTTATCTTTGGCTGTTATTGTCCTAGTGGAGGGGGTTTGAACAAAGATGTTGTTGCGTGAAGCTGCAAGCTACCCTTCCAAATTAGCTATGTAAAGTTCTTGCTCTGTGAGCAAAGATCTAATATTGCTGAGGCAGATTTCAAGGGTGTTGCAATCAGCTTTGTTTAGCCTGTGAGTCGCGTTCTTGGCAGTAAGAAATGTAATTACTCTATCGCAGATCTTATTGAATGCGTCAGCTCTCTTTGGGGCTTCTGAGTTTGATGATGCTGGTTGTTCAGATGAGGGGGAAGTAATCAGAGAGCTGTTAATAAGAAACGAGGTAGTCGATTTTGCCAGCGATATTGACTCATTTGCCATTTTGAACCCGGTACATGTAATAGAGAATTGCGGCTCTAAGCCGTGAAGTGAAACTATATTGTGCTATTGGATGCTTTGTCTAGTGATGACGAAAAAGAATTACATATAGGTAAATACAAGCATAGGTAGTCAGTAAATATAATTACTAATTACTTCAGAAAATAGCTAGTCTGATAAAGACAACAATAGAAATAATAATAATAAAATTCACGAGTACAGTGTCTCATCTGAAGTGGGCTAGAAAACTTTTAA
The DNA here is from genome assembly GCF_044657685.1 of Stegodyphus dumicola. NCBI lineage: Eukaryota > Metazoa > Arthropoda > Arachnida > Araneae > Eresidae > Stegodyphus > Stegodyphus dumicola. The sequence goes on from NC_140770.1 coordinate 160,088,978, forward strand.
GTTAGTTACTACAGTATTAACATAAGTTGCAGACAATGACAGTTAATATGCAGAATTACAATAAAAAGCGAACAGTTACATAATCTAAGGCAGTACAATTAAATGTAAGTGCGTGCAGTGGAAGCGCTGCCAACAGTTAGCGTGCATGGATACAAGGTGACAAGTAAATGAGAAGTGTATGGAAGTTACAGAAAACTCATTAATTTCCGTCACAAATGCCAAATGTATGGAACTGAATGCTGTGAACAGATCCTATTACTTATACAATGCATACAATACACAGAATAATTGCATGTACAGAAATAAATCCTAAACGAACATAACAAGGTATGGAAACACAGTACAATAGATGGCTATCAGTAAATGAGCACAAACAAAAATTTACAGGAAAATGAAATTAAATAAGTATAAAAATTATAATAATAATGAAAAAGTATTGAAAAAGTAAATGTAATAGAATAAAAGTTAAATGCACAGTGAAAAACTAGATCAATGTTAAAAATTTGGGTGTACTAAAGGCTGGCTAAGTACCGTGCAGCTAAGTTCAAAATGTAAACAAAAGCACGTGCAAGACTTCTAGCAACTGCACTCTATTATGCGCGCATGCGCTTGAAGAGGTTGACAAGGAGTTGTCCGACAAGTTCAGAGAGCGACTGTCCTGCTGGACCGACCCTTCACCGCTGTGTCGTATAAACGAGCTGGGTGAGTGATACCGAGGAAAGAACAAGGTCACACAGGAAAAATGCAATTAAACCTTACGGTGCTCAGTCACTAATTAAGCTAGCAGGACAAATGATACACTAAAAAAAGGTAATCTAAAGGCCTACCTTATCGTCTAAGAATGGTGTCGATATTCCTACTTAGACCGGAGATAATTGCAAATTAATCCAGAAGTAAGGCACTTTTATGTCGCACAATAAAAACACTGTAATAAATCGCACAATCACTTCACAATCACAACACTGGTATCAATGAAGAGATCATATCTTCCACTTTCCAATGATACTAGGATTGAAATGGATGCCTGTAGGTACCAGAGAAATCTTAATAGATGTAAACACCACAAAACGGCATTTCACGGGGTCACGGTAACCCTCAGCAGATATCACGAGGTCGCGATACGAACAATGATTTCTGCCTTAAAGACTTAATTAATCCACCACTAATAAATAAATCTCTTCAGATGTATATCAAATTACTCAGCTTTTGAAGAACTTTAAATTGATACAACTCTTGTGTAAACTATATCAAAACTAACTTAAAATAAAAAGACGAAAAGCGAGCTCGCGAAAACACGTCGTACAGAAACAGATGTGTCTCCAGACATTAAAAATTAAGGGGTATGCGGTAAATATCTTAAATAACAAGCTTGGCCGTCATAGCTTCTCTGTGTTTCATATGTAGTATAATTGCTGTAATCCAAATATTGTGGAAATGAATGCACAAACACTATTCGAAGCACTGGTCAGTCGCAAAAGCGCAGTTTTCACAAGTCCAATAATTAGAGTATAAATTCGTAACTACGCTTCTAATTGACGGATTTTCTTGAACCAGATTGATGGAGGCAGTTGAGGATCCTCTGTGGTACTCGATATTACTTCTGCAGCAAGGCAGTATTTCAACTCCGGGATGGCTCTCGGAAGAGAATGGCGAGGTGAAATAGCCCTCCCAAAAGCATCTTAGATGTGCTCTATGGGGTTAAGATCAAGATAACTGGCAGGATAATCCATTAGCGAATATCCTTACTTCCCAGATAATTGTCGACCAGCTAAGCTCTTCGTGGAGAAGCATTATCTTGATTAACCATTTTTTGCCAATTTGACAGCAAGGGCTTAGCTGGGGGGCAGTAGGGGCCACGAAATCTGCAGTTGTTCCTGGGCGCTGAAAACTCTAGCTACGACTCTGTTTGACTGTTCGTAACTCGAGACACAGTTTGTCATCTGATCAGATAATTGGTTCTCGATGTGAGGCGTTCTCGACACGAAGTTGCACTGTACTGAAGTTCGTTCAGCCACATTGGTTCGCGATGTGAGGCGTTCTCGATACGAAGTTGCACTGTACTGAAGTTCGTTACGTCACATGTGTTTAGGTCATCGAGGAATCGAAGGGATTTAGACATATCATGTTTAAAATTGAACTGAACAGCAGGATTAATCGAATATACGATTGACAGAACTTTATCTAAATCTTCTCTGTTACCGTCAAGTACAGCAAATATATGGCTAAAGGAGCGGAATCAGATTGTGGGACTTAATATTTTAAATAATTTGGATTCATAATGATAAGAAATAGAATTACTTTATACAGGCTAGTGGAAAAGATTTCAGAAGCGTTTTAAATGTATTTTCTGCTTCTCATATCTCAATTTTACGTAGAAAAAGTTCAAAATGGAATATGTCGGCCTATTAAAGATAATTATATGGAAGTTCTGAAATAAATAAAATTATACTAAACGAGTTTTTATATTAGAAATCAGTACTTTTCAATATCAAAGCACACTGGAGATGTCTTTAAAGCTAAAAGCTGGTCTGACAAAATGTTAATAGAAGCTTCTAAAATTTCTTTCTTCACCGTTACGATTTGATATTTTTAATAAGATTTATTCCGTAAACATATGTTTTTTATAAACAGCACTCTGCCACAAAAATAAATATGCACCCTCAAGGAAACGAACTACTATCACGAAACGTAACATATATGTAGTGCGTGAGGAGATAAATAAATAATTACAAATTCAGAACAAGAGATCGCTTTATTAAGAAGTTATGGCATGAAAAATTTACAAATCAGTAAGTAGTATAGCCCCCTCTGGCACAAACCGAAACACGGCGTGGCATCGAATCAAGTAGGTCACCTATGACCCCTGTGGAAGATCATACGATAGTCTTTGCAACTGGGCAGTTAATTCACCAATATTCCGAGACGTCTGCAGGTGACTTCTGAGCATGTCCCAAACTTGCTTTATTGGCGAGAGGTTTGGTGACCCGGCGGATTACGGGAGTATGTCATATCTTTGAAAGCGTTGTAGGAAGAGTCGCGCAGTATGTGGACGAACATTATGCATCAGCAAGCATAAAGCATTAACGGTGTTAAATGTCATCCACGTAACTGCGAGCCGTCATAGTGCCTTGAAGGACGACTAGAGGTGATCGTGTGTCCCAACAAATCGCTCCTCATACTGCCACATCTTGTGTAACCGCAGTATGTCGCTCGATGCCGGATGGGACCGCTGGCCTGGCCGCCTCTGCACGTGTGTGCTTTGGTCATCAGCACTGAGACTGAATCGGGATTCCTCGTTAAAGATCACACGCCTCCAGACTGTCACTCTCCAGACTCCCCCGGTAGTTGACTCAGGCGAACGCCTGGGAAGTACTAGTTAGGATCTGTACCTAGGCAGTCTCAACCACGGGGTATATAATTTGACTTCACAGGACTAGATCCCGAGTATTGTACTCAGGTTGGTTCAGGCTTGGCAGGGACCGTGCTGGTACTGTCGTGTCTGTTCTTCCGGCTGTGGTGGAGCTATATAGTATATTTGTCGACTAAGTTCCCGAGGGTTTGACCCCATTTAGTTCTCGTGGCGGGGACTGACAAGGCGGACACCTTATTACAATGTGGTTTTGCCGATGGAGTGGTGCCCGGCGGCAAGGTGACAACGTATTAATTTCGCAACGTTACTGTTCTGCTCAGTGCTTCGTAAATGCCGGGCGGGGACTGCGGGGTTGCGCCCTCGAGAACGAGGTCCCACGGACGTAGGATACCCCAAACTCTGAATGGGTCCCACATAATGAGGACCTGGGACGGAGGTCCTTCGTCCGGTGTGTCTATTGTAGTGTGAAAGTCGCCGAGTGTGAAGGTTGTCTCTCAGCAGCTCGTCGTTTCAACTGTGCATATGCGGAAATATTGAAGGAAGCTCGACAAAAGTCATATATTCTTAAAGAGGAAGACCCAAGGAGTCCGTGGATATCAAATTTATTACTGTACGACGTATATGAAAATTTTTATGGAATTTTTTAGTATTTCAACGAATTCATGCATCATGTAAGCCTCGCACAACGTCTTTAATTAGCCGTCCAGTGGCCGACGCCTAAAGGATTGTCCTGAAACTTATATCAATAGAAGCGCAATATCAGCAGGATCATTTTAAGCCCAAGTTCTACTCTGAGGATTAATTAGAACTCAAATTATCGGCTAATTAACTTATTTTCACGTGGAAATCTGACCTCTGACCTTTTGCTTCTACTCGACCCACGTCCGGTTCAACTGCCCCTTCCCCCCCAGGGAAGCACAATAACATGGGACGGAAAGCCAGCTAACAAAGGATACTGGAGAATTGTTTCAGAAGGCATCGCGGCTCTAATTATTACGCTGCAGTCACATGACCATATGCATATTTCCTTACGAAATGTGCGAAGCATAAGTTACTAATTTTCAAAATATTCGGCCCAGTAGTTCATTTTCTACACATTTTCGCTCGATTTTCAAGACTTAGAATTTTTCTCATGTATTCATAGCAGCAAGCTTGTAAGACATCCTAATTAAGCGTGTTACTAATTATTGACTTATCCCAAGATTACGTGTTGTAACCTCTACCACGTGTTTTAGCGATCAAGTGTGTGCTACAGTGTACAACTGTGTGGATTTTATTGTGTTGTGTTAGTGCTATAGTGATTACGTTGTGATTTACATCTTTAATTATCGCCACTGCTAGTTGGATTTAAAACAGATGAAGAACTGCGTCCAAGGTATTATAATTAAAATATATAATTAAAATTACGTCCCAGTAATAGTCCCATTTTTTCAGTTAATTATTTCTTAAATTTACTACAGTCTTGTTTTACAACCAAATCCTCAGTCCTGATTGCTACATCTGTTATTATTTCAATCTGAAAGGATATGTTATCCATTTCTGTAAATGAAAGTTTATGTCAATGCACTCTTGCTGCCTTATTCTATGATTATTTAATTCAGTAAATTCATGCCTCACAATCTTACTATATTAATTATCATGTTATCTGTAATTAAAGTACTTATTGCTTTTAATTAAGCGTATAAGCGTTTGCTACAACATTTATTATTGAATTCAGTACTGATTAGAAATACTTCTGTTATCATATATATGTAATAATGTGTAATGTTCAAGTTACTGAAGTAATTAATTTAATTCGTATATGTATATACGCATAATTATATATATTCTCATTTAACTCGTATATGTATGTGCTATTTCAATGATTGCGGTTCAAGCTATATTCATATATGCATAATTAATCTCAAGTGTTTGTTAATAGCTTAAACAGTCTGCTATATTTCCAGTTTTTGTTATAAAATTACTATTTCTGTTTACACTATTCCACACACTCACCTAGACAGCGTCTCACAATGTTACAACGAAATACACCTCTTCCACCTATTCTTAGTGACGACAATGAGAGCACTCCCGTATGCCAAAAGCCTCACAACCCAAGATTCTCCACTATGATACAACAGGAAGGCACCGGTACTGAAATTCCAACCACAGCAACTGATATTTATTCCCGTTGTGTTCAAATTGCCAACGCGCGGCATAGCTCCAGGTATGTCATACCAGCTGCTTTAAGAGAAGAACTCAATGCCCTTCTCACTGCTCTATTTAATCTAGCCTCAGATCACACCACTGATGTAACTACTGCCACTGAAAATAACTTCTGCCTCCCCAACACAATAGCAACAAGCACAAAATTTCACCAAACTAATGACAGCCAAACAGCAGTACGACCAACTACTCCGACAACTGCAAAATACCAGCAAAATAACTCCCATCCTAACTGTTCCTCAGTACATTGTCCAACAACTCACTGCTCTATTCAATCTAGCCTCAGATCACACCACTGATGTAACTACTGCCACTGAAAATAACTTCTGCCTCCCCAACACAATAGCAACAAGCACAAAATTTCACCAAACTAATGACATCCAAACAGCAGTACGACCAACTACTCCGACAACTGCAAAATACCAGCAAAATAACTCCCATCCTAACTGTTCCTCAGTACATTGTCCAACAACTCATGCTCCAACGCAACAACACCACAATGAAATCCCAAAGGAGCAAACTAATCTGACCCAGAATCCTCCAACAACGAGTATGCATGCAGCAGCCAACTTGCCTAACAAGAACGAGCCAACTCTACTGATATACGCCAAGGACGCCAGAAGCGTAAACAAATTACAAGATATGCTCCAAGAGATTATTCCAATAGAAAACATCCAATCGCAAGTCAATAAAATTGTTCCAATAAAACAAGGCGGGCTAGCAGTTAAATGCAATGCACACGAAGATGTAATTAAAATCAATCAGCTGCTCAACAATTCAGAAAAGGCAAAACAACTAATTATCACCAGGATCCCTAAAAAGAGAACACCGAAATGTACAGTGCACCTATTGCCATCGGATATAACGGCTGAGGAAGTTCGAAATACCATTGCAAGAGCAGCGGAATGTAACCCTGAAGACGTCACCCCGCTATTTAAACTGAATGACCGAAAGAACCCTATAAAATGGATAATTGATTACACGCCAACTGTCTTTCACAAATGCATCTCTCTAGGAGCACATCGCTGCACATCGCATCACATAGGCGCACATCGCTGCACAAACTGTCAAGCATTCAGTCACCGTACAAAAGAATGTGAATACCACTCTCACTGCGCTTACTGTGGTGGAAAGCACAAAGAAGGCGACTGTAATGCTAATTCCTCAAATTGCATCAATTGCGAAATGAATAACCTACACTACGGACGGAACAAGCTATAGCTGCAACCACCCAGCGTATGCCAACTCCTGCCCATCCTACAAAGCGGAAACAACCAGAATTAGAACACAATATCAGGAGTGGTTCGGTAACATTTTCATAATATTCATCATGTACCAGCATCCAATTTCATTAATAAAGTCCGCTACCACTCCGAGCTTCAAAGCACTACAAATAAATCTTCAGAGGTCGAAAACTCCCACCGATACACTAGTACAATACGTCTCCGAGAACTACTATGATGTCATCTTCGCACAGGAACCCTATTGCAACAACGGAGCCCCAAGAAATATTCCAACTACATGGAATATCTTCTCGCAACATAACCCAGTACCTGACGAACCCCCAAGAGCAGTTATCTTTGTCATCAATAAATCATGGTCTCCTCTTGTGATCAAAGATCACAGAGACATTGTTACCATTGCTATAACAACTGCAGGCACGCAGCTCCTCCTAACAAGCGCTTATGCATCTCCAGCGGAGGACCTAGACATCACACTGCAAGAAATCAACCACAATCTACAAAGCATGCAAATCCTCCAAGTCATCTGTGGCAACTTCAATGCTCAGAACCGTCTATGGGGTTACCACTTCACATCGCCATGTGGCTTACAGATGGAAGACCTAATACACTCTCAGAATTTAATACTCCACAACAACCCTGATGACTCACCTACTTTTGAAACAATTAACGGTAAAGGTTGGCCAGACCTTCTACTTACAACCCACCATCTAATCAATAACATCACCAATAGAAAAATCAGTGACGACCACTCCAATTCTGATCATCACTACATCACCTTCGAAGCCAACATGCAAATTGAACAAATCCATACAATGCGCTTCAAAATCAATCAACAAACGGAGAAGAAATTTGCCAAATGTCTAAGAAGGATCGCCAACAACATTCTGAAAGAACTCGCCACATGCAACTCCAAAGATGAAATCAATGCAAGCGCAGAAAACACCACGCGACAAATCCAAGAACTTTGTCAAAATACACTAAAAATAAAAAAAGCCAACCAGTCTACATGAGCCAACTGGTGGACAAAAGATCTGCGAGCTGCAAGACAAAAAACAAGAGCTCTCAGAAGACGTATGAAAACGCGCACCACAGAGGAAGAGCGAAAATCAGCATGGATTGAGTATAATGAACAACGGGCAGTATACAAGAAAATGATAATTACAGCTAAATTACAATCATGGAGCAAATACTGCACTGCCAATCAAGACACTTATGGCACCCTCTATAAAATGGCCACATCAAAAATATTTAGACCTACGCAAATACATGCCACCCATCAAATCCAACAAATAACAATCAGATACCACGCTGGACACCCTCAATGCAATAATGGATGAAGTCTTCCTTAAAGATGACAGCAATCAAGACACCCCTGAACAAGCACAAATGAGAGCTAACGACAATCTCCCCTCCACTGCTGACGACATCCCATTTACTAAACATGAATTGAGGCAACACGTCAAATCCTTAAATAATAAGAAAGCCCCTGGCCTTGATAGCATACCGAACAAAATTCTAAAAATCATATGCAGGGAAACTCCAGATCTTCTACTCACCCTCTACAACAAGTGCCTGGAATACAAATGTTTTCCAGACTGCTTCAAGATCGGTCAAATAGTCTTCTTTTCCAAGAAGAATAGAAACCCAGAGGATCCACGCTCATACCGTCCGATCAACCTACTACCGGCAATGGGCAAATTACTAGAGCGACTGACAATTACAAGAGTCAAGTATCACCTCTATAAAAATAACAAAATCAGCAAGTATCACCTCTATAAAAATAACAAAATCAGCAAGTATCAGTTCGGATTCAAACCTCATAGATCTACTACTCACGCAATTGACTCTGCACTCTCAGAGATCTCAAAGAATAAACAACACCAAATGTATTCTGTACTTCTATGCCTGGACCTTCAAAATGCTTTCGACTCTCTCTGGTGGCCAGCCATAAAACAGACCCTCAGAGAGATTGACTGTCCCATAAATCTTTACCAATTAATAACTTCTTACCTCGACAATAGGAAAAGCATCGTCATTTACAACAACTCAACCATCTACAGAAATCAATCTAGAGGATGCCCACAAGGATCATGTATGAGTGCGGACCTCTGGAATGTCACCTTCAATCACATTATTGACCACACCTGGCCGAGCACACCAAAATTGTGGCATTTGCCGATGATGTTGCTTTTATCGTCAAAGGCTCTACCCGAGACCATCTCCAAGAAAATTGCAAAGTTACGCTTGACATCTTCAACCAGCTGTGCCACAGGATTAAACTGCAAATCTCTCACTCTAAAAGCCAAGCCCTGATTATTCACAAGCTTGGACGCTCCATCACCAGATACCCAATTCTGAAAATAGGCGACAACAAAATCAAATGTGTTAAGTCATTAAATACCTTGGTTTAATTATCGACCATAAGTTCAACTGGATCGAACATCTTCAACAGAAGAAACTCACCACCGCCAAAATTGCCCAATCCCTAAAGACTATGAGAGGTTACTCCTGGGGCCTCAACAGCAAAATCATGAAAATATTACTCAAAACTGTAATCAACAAAATCATCACCTATGCAGCAGCAATATGGGCATTTCCAATGACAGAGAGCAAAAGAAGATTATTAAATTCAATTCAGCGACCATTCTTACTCAACATAACAAGAGCATATGTCACAACTTCAACAAATGCCCTGCAGACACTCGCCGGAGTTATTCCCCTACCAATAGAAACTCAAGTAGAAGCAATCTCGACAGTAGTATTACAGCTAAGAAAACCAGCAAAATTCGCAGATACCATGTTCCACCCTCATGAATATGAAGAAAAACCCCCAAAATACAAGACACATCCAGCCTTCAAACTCCGTAACCTCCACTGCAACTTCAACCAACCTCCTCCTAACACCAATATAACAGCTTTCACAGATGGATCCAAAATTGACAATAAAGTGGGCTGTGCAGCAACAATCTGCATCAACACCAGCACACCTCAATCAGCACCAGCACAAGTTCACTCGGAATGGCAGGGGCACGTGAGATCAAATAACAGTGTCTACCAGGCCGAATTACCCGCTATTCGTCTCGCCATCAACCACCTGTTACGAGACCCAACAGACACCATTCATATCGTGACAGACAGTCAGTCATCTATACAAGCTATTCAAAGCTTCTACACCAATTCACCAATAGCACAGGACATCCAGAAGACCATAAGGACAAGTAATAAGCAGTTCATTCTCTAATGGACCAGGCCATAATAATTGCGAAGGTAATGAGAGGGCGGACTTCCTTGCAAAACAGGCAGCACTTGATCAAGTCGGTGACGGTATAAACATCCCCTGGCCACAATCGGCATTAAAATCAAAGCTCAAACAACTTGCAACTGAGACATGGCAGAAAGACTGGGAAAATGGTACAACAGGACGACGTACCTGCAGCTTTATACCGAAGGTAGACGAAACACGCACAGTATCCAACTATTTCTTGACACAATATATCTCAGGTCATGGCCCTTTCCCTACATATTTCTTGGAAAGAAATTTTACTTCAACTGATTTGTGTATATGTGGGGAAAGAGGCGACCCTGACCATTATATCTTTCATTGCCCACTAACCGCCAACCTACACGTCAAACACCCTACTTAAGTGGGAATGGAATTTAAAAGATTCCTAATCAACCATCAACACACCTACAAAAACATTAAACTAATCATAGACAAGCTACAACAACAAGGTAGAGAACTATGCCACTCATAAATAACAAAACGGACGTAATGATGAATACCTAGCTATCGAAGTGCCCCCACACAGCTGTCCAAAGAATCATGACTGTTTTTGCTCACCTCCACTGAAGAACGACACCTAATCTGCAGTTTCACCATTTAACTTTCCATGGAAACAATCTGAGGTACTCATATGATTCAAATATGATATTCAACAGGTAGTGCTCCTATCCTAAGTCATCATTATTTATGTGAGTGATGATTATCAACTATCAGTGCCTTCAAACTTCCAAAGCGCAGTACTTTGAACTTTACACTATTATCTGATGCTCATTATACAAAGTGCTCTCCATGCTGCTGCGCACATTTCTGTGCACATTGAACTCTATGCACAATGAACTCTGTGCAAAGCAAACTCTGGAAAATCTGTGCACACAACGATACCACCAACACAAAAATAACACAGCATTATAACTCCCATCACATCCATCTTCCCAAATGCTAAGGCATTCCTCCAAACACACCAACAAATGTCAAACTGCAACACCTAAATAATTGTAACATGTTATCTCCATATTGATTCCTGCATACCAATATATCTGTACCTCAATTACCTGTACCCTAGTTTATCTGTATAATTGTTCTTCCTATGTAAATAACTTGTTACTTTAATGTAATTTGTGATGTTGCGTGGCCCCAACTTGTCCGCAACAGTAGTAGTGACTGTTATGAACTGGAAGTTACACAAACTCGTAAGAAGGGTTTAATCCCTTTTTATTTCACTTTAGAACTTACAGTTGCGTTCAATTGACGCTCACAAACTACGCCGACCCGGCGGTGTAACAAAAAATAGAAAAGTACAACTAAAAATAAATAACAGGATGCATAACTAACGAAGTCACTATTTACGAGGCTCTATAATTGTAACTATCTTAACCGCGTTCTAAGATACAGCTGAGATTCAGCAAACTTTCTGATTAAGACGTTGAAAGAATTCAACTAACTGCCGAAGTAGGCACACAGGCCGAAACGCGCGGTTCTTAAACTTCTACCAAGCAACCTTCACGCTCGTGAATCAAGAAGCACACTTACAAACTCGTTTCCCTTCTATTTAACTCAAATTACTTCTGCTAAAAATTTGAATACTCTGCTAAAATTTACATACTCTGGCATTGGCAATTCCAGGGGAAAGTAAAGGCTTGACAGGAAAGATAGCTTAAAATAAATGTTAGTTAAAATAAATATAAACCCTACAAATTTATTATGTCAACTGCGTGATGTAATGACTTGAAATGTAATCTTTTGTCTAAATAAATGCCAGAAAAGGTTAGTGCAGTGGGGCAATACCATTTTTGTCTATGACGATGTCGTGATGCCCCCTGCACTTTTTCCTGTCCTGTCCTGTCTGTCCGGTGTGTCTGTCACTCTCCAGATTGTCCGTGTTAGGCAAAAATCAATTTGAATCTACCTATGATGTGGGCTCAGTGGTAGGCGTCTTAATGGACGTCGGCAGCATTTACCAGCGCTACCCAGTCATCTCCGGCAGAGTGCTTTCCTTGATACCACCGGATGCTTGGAAGGAGGTAAATGGCGTCAAAACGATGTTGTTGGTGCAGAAGTGGCCGCTGTTATGATTGAGCGATCCTCGCACAATCTTTTTATGTTCCTGGGATGTCCTGACCGTCCGCGACGGTAGGCTATCCCTTCCGTGATCCATTGTCGCCAACACCGAGCAACTACCATATCGCTCCAACCGAGGTGGCAGCCGATACGCCTGTTCTGCAACGTGCTTTTCTGAGACCTATACGCCCTAAGTCCGACAAGTGTTCGTACTACCGCCGGTTACGTCTCAGAGGCATCTCCAGTCACAATACCAGACAATTTAAGTCGATGAGTTGTTTGAAAACGAGCAATCATGCTTTTAAACTCTCCCAGTTGCGCATCTCATATGCGCATAGTGCGCTTACCTTTTTCTCACTGGCGTCGAAATTTAAATCATTTGCATATTTCTTACCAGACCACATTCCTGCCGCGTTCCGTAGTATTTCTTTTTGTGTGTGTGTGTGACAGAGTGTATAATTTACACTTTACTACCTAACATGTAAAATATCTTCGTTAGTATCACATTCATATTATCCGACTTTAACAATACCAAAATATTTTAAATATAAATATCCAAGCTGATGATAAATAAATTGCCTTTGAAATTTGTATTTATATTCGATACAAATGTGATGTAATATAAATAGCGGCGCTTTCAGTTCCACCAATTCATTAGAAATGATTTCGATGCATTTTGATTTATGCTATTTGAATTTCTTTATTTTTTTTATCCTGCATATTTTGCTTAAGAATCCTGCTTGTCCAGCATTTTGACTTGCCATTTATGTCTCATTCGTTTTTCTGTTTTCTCATTCGTTTTTCTGTTTTTCGTTTTCATAATTTAATGCTATTTGAGTAAAAGCAAGAAATGCTACAAATGTTAAGTGAATACACATACCCTCTCCCCATAAGAAATCTTCTCACCTCACAAGTATTTTCTTTTCCTTATTTTTGTTAACTTAATGTTTTTAAGTTTCGATAAGAGAAATAAGGAAAAAAAAGATAAAATGTTGAAAAGTATTGTTACTCTTCCTCTACCTATGCATTATCGTAAACCGGTTTGTAGAAACCGCCAGATGATTATAGGTTGTCACAAGCACTGGTTAAGTGAAAACGAATCCTTTTATTGCTATCCGAAATACTAAAAATATATTTTCATTTGAAGAATAAAAAACGTTTTGAAGAATAAAAAACGTTGTTATGTTCCATATTTTCTTCTTTTTTACTTTGAAAATTATTTCTTTCTGATAGAATTCTGTTCATAAGTTGTTAATAATGTTGTTTACGTGCTGTCAACCAGATTTGAATTGACTGGAAATATTATACAGGGATTCACATTCTATAATTCTTCGTTGTAAGCGAGTTTCTGTATTATGCTCCAATTCTGATGGCGGTAAATATAAAACTCGCTTTCAGAATACACGAATATGAAAAATATTTTCCAAGAATATAGAATTATTTTTTTCGCAGATGGTAGTAAGTTAAATGGAACGGTTGGCTTTTCATTTGTTATTTGTGAAGATGGCAGGGAGATTGTAACTGTTCAGCATAGCATACCAGATGTATGTTCTGTTTTTCAGCTTAAATCTTACCGTTAAATGGATATAAAACTCTTGTGGTAAGAATGGAATGTTTAAATATCTTATTTGCACAGACAGATTTACTTTCTTCTTTTTCTCTTCTACGTGATACACTATCGAATGAAAAACTTGTGGTGGTAATTCACTCTATATTACATGCGTTTGGATATATTGCATGCAGACATTAATTTTGCCTAATACGGATATTAAGTCGGAAAACAGTAGTATTCTCGATAATGAGAGGGCTGACTGTTTTGACTAAGCAGGCGATTTTACGTGATACTCATTTAACGTTTTCTTCTCCCAAGCCTTATTGGAAGCATGTGGCTTGGAAGAAAACTGTGGCTGATTGGAATGTTGAATATTTTGCATTTTCGAAGACCAGTGGAGAAAGAGATTTTTCCCAACTGTGTTTGATTCCCAACTCAGATTTTGACCGGTCATGGGAAATTTGAAATTTACACCACTCAGTTCATTATAACACCACTCAGCCGCTAGATCTGTGCTGAGATCGTTTCTTAGTCTAGACTGCTTTTAGATTTTCGAAGTTCATTGCCAGGAAGTCTATGAGAGTTTTAAGTATATTCAATAAGTAAATGTTAAGTAAGTAATGTTGTAAGTAATAGTAAGTACATGATTCGGAATACCAAAAAAATTCGTACAGCAAAAAATTTAAAGTTCTTATTGAAATTTTTCTATGACTGTGAACTTAATAACCTAGTCAAGTGGGAAGAAAAACACGTCAGTGTAAAGCTTAAAACTAGGCAAACTAGCAACCGTATTTTGATAGATTTTAGTTAAATTAGGCTTAAATTTTAGTTAAAATTTTATGATTTTAAGAGTCCTACTTCATTTACAAGTCCTACTTCTTCAAGGGGGAAAATTCTGTAAATTTATTTAATTAAAGTTAACACTAGCGGCTCAAACATTACACTAGTTAGGGAAGCCCACTGAGGTACCGAAAGGCCCGAGTGAGAATCCCGGAGAAGGCATGGATGTTTGTAAATGTATAGTGCCTTTGTGGCATGGAGGCACTCTAAATATATAGCGAGCTGAAAGTCCTGTCGTGGGAATTGATGGTAGAGGAGAGGGGTGGAAGACCCTCGAACTATCTTCTGGAAAGCCCTTCCTCTAAATTGGGGTGGAAATAGAACTTCAACCTCCTTGAGGCTCTGGCAACCATTCTTCCATGATATTCATGGACAAGATAATAACAGCAGAGTTAAACGCCAAAATAAGCTTGCTGTTTTTCTTATCATTTGTCGTCGGATTAACCGAGATTCTGAATATTTGGCACTTTTATTTAATTTATTTAATTCAATTATTTCCTTTCTGCTTCTTTTCGCCACGAGGTTCACTCGTTCCAGACTTTATATAAATTGGAGTGGCAAGCAGTTTTACTATAAAATTTTTCGCCTACTTTCCGCTGCCGTACTGATTAGGGGGAAGACAGACTGTTGGCAAGGTAAATGCTGGTCTTGCTGCTAATACGTCAGATTGAGGTTAGAGCCTGTTTTGGGAAGTGTGTATTCGAAATTCTGTCGCGATCTACGTAATCTTGTCAAAATTTGCATTTATCCTTTGTGAAGGGAATGTTTAAGAGTGGCTACGTATTAACACAACAACCAGTTTAGCGATTTATTTTACGGGTGAAAGGTAAAATTACTTATCGGGTATCGGGTGCAAGTCACTGGTTTTCGTCTCTAAAAATATTCTCAAACTATGGATACTAAGTCGGCAAACATTACCAATATATAAAAAGAAAAAGTACTTTATGAATTCAAAATACAAACTTTAATTGTTAAATAAGGATTATGTGATACATTAAAGAATAAAGCAATTACATTCTTCTCCAAAATCTTTCTCTCTCTCTCTCTCTCTATATATATTTTTTTTTCAGGTTTCTTTGCCCCACGTACACAGCGATCTGTTTTCGCTTGAAAAAAATCAAAGAACTGCAGAGATTCGGCAGCGCGCAAAACTCAGTAACACCGCTGTCTACCAACACGACTTCTAGCCGCATCCTTTACAGATTTTCCCCCAAAATTCTGTATTTCTGCAAACATTTCACAGCAGTTCTTTTCACTGATGGTAGCGCATATTTTAAAATTAAGTTTAAGGCAAAAAGATATGATTTGCTTATAAAAACCGTTGGAATGTGGAATACAATTAAAAGAACGCAAACGAAAATGGTGACGCTGCTTGACTGAAAGACTGTTAAGAGAATGCTTAAGCGCATGGTTGCTCCTGTTTAGCGTATTCTGAAATTTTGGCTAATTTTACTAAGGTGGTTGCGATAACACGTAAGTACAGCTTTGGGTTTTCAAACCGAGTCCACGTTAGCTGGTAAACGTTTGCTTGTACATTTTAATTTAAGAGTATCTTGAGTGTTTTGAGTTCAGTAGTAGTGCTTGAGAGCGATCGACCGAGTCGGGAGCTGTACTTTAGTGTTTTGCCGTGAAGCTGTCTTCATCTTTATAGCCCGATTGCCTTAAGGCTGTGTTGCTGATTGTTTCAGTGTGTTTATTGTAGTTATAGGACGATTGTAACGCGTCTTTGGAACTGTCCTGTGTAATACTGACGAATAAATTGTACTTCGATTCTTCATCAAGTGTTGTCATCAATCACTCCAAATCCATGAAGCCGTAGAACGGAACAATATATAAAAACTCTAAACATCTTCATTAAACATTGTAAAATACAGAAAATTATAAAACACTAAATACAGTTAAAAGCAATTTAAAACTTTTTTTTTCAATTAAAATTAGAATTTCTATGCAAAAATAAGCCATTCGGCCTGCGGGCAGTAAGACAAAATTTTCGGTTCACAAAATTGAAAACTGAAATTAAATTTCGTTCTCAATGGGCAAAAAGCCACTGAAGCTGATACAGCAGCTGACTTAGCCTGTATCAGCCAATTCACTAGTCTAGTAAGCGTTTCAAACATAAACAAATGGCAGCCTCGTTAGGCCTAGCGCCACTTAATCTGTTAAACTGTTGATAATTCTACAAATATTGCATGCATCTTAACTAAAAAGCGTTAACCAGAACACAAGAAAAACATAACCCAATTACTTTTAAAGCAAAAAAGGGGCAACTTCCCAAAATATATGAATTAAAAAAACCTGAGCTCACCGAGCCGATTAATAGAGCGGATGTATACATACATGTATATATTTATATAATTTTGGTGCGGACGATTATAACCAAAAAGGGAGGTGCACAACTAGATGTTATTGCAGTCCCATATAGAAAATTTCAAAGTTCTACGGCTATGCCAGATACGTACGTACGTAAAGAAGTCACGATAAAAATCTCTTCTGAATCCATTTTACAATCAGTTTTGGGGGAAAAAAATGTCCTTTATTCTGTCCATACGTACAGACGTCACGTAAAAACACTGTTCAAATGGATTTGAGAGCGATCAGAATGAATATTTTCTTCTGAAATATAATACCCAATTTTTTTTTTCAATTGCAGTATTTCCTTTACTTTGTAAAAGGAACTAAAAAGTAATTGGTCAGATGAGGATCATACTTTTAAGTATTATGAATAAAATATAGGCAAATTCGATTTACGGGATAACACCGGGGAAGACATCCGCAGTTAACTGAAAACCGCACATAAACGGAAAGCAATTAAAAATAGACTGAAAAGAAAAATGACCCACATTATAATTAACAAAAAGCTATATTAGTATCAAATTACATATACTTTCAAGTCGCTTCTTCCGAAGTATAAGTTCATTTGGCTTCATATATTAAATCAATATTCAAAACAAAAAGAACAATCTGTAAATAAAAGAAGTATAAATGTGAATGAAAATGAAGAAATTAAGTTATAAATGGCACTGAAGAACAATTCATACGGGACACTGTAACCATATTATTGAAACACGCATGAAATGCCAATTAGAACTTAACGTACTTACGTATTAACCCGTCGAACTGTGAAACTGTTACCAAGCAGCGCGATCTAGTGCCAGTTATGGATGAGTATAACGTTACATAACTGGCACTACTCAGAACATCTGAGCTTTCGTCTGATGTAATCCCGATTGATTTTATATAGGCCACGTTTTGGTTTGTTTTGTTTTTGCGAACAAAAACATAAATTAACTGTTACTGTTGTATTTTTTCCTTGCATTTTGAAAAAAAAAAAAAAAAAAAAAAGATATTAAAACTTTGAATTTGCCTTCTACAGAACAACAGGCAGTGGATTATTTTCAAAGCTATGGAAACCCACCATAAAAATGTGTATATTACGATGTGATTAGCTGAATATGGCCGACAGAACAGAAATATATTGGAACAATTACCTGCAGGGTGTTTGTACTCATGGCGCTCTAAAGAGACCTTCATGTAAAATCGAAGGGCGTAACAAAATGGTAGAAATCGACGTACAAGCGTTTTTACGAAAAACAAAGCCAGTTGAATATTGACTATTTATTAAACTGTAGCTCATTTATTTAAATTAACCATTATTTATTTAAGTTAACCAGTTATTTTATGTTAATTATCTTTACTGTATTTCTTGCTTTCCCTGCCACCATGCATGAAAAAATGCATTTTGTATTTTTTCCGTTTTCCTGCCACCATGCAAATTTTAGTTCGCGCGTATGTAAAGGGAATTTTTTCGAAAATTTTGGAATAAATAAACTTTTCAGGAATAAGCACAAACATAACCAGTTTTCAAAATATATGTAGCCCTTAGTCAAGAAAGTTTAGAAAATTAAGGCAAAATTTTTCGTATGATCACTGCTGTCGTGACTCAGAATAAACGATGACTAAGAAAACAGTGTTATTTCTGGAAGGATATTCTGCTATTGCCGTGTTAGTATATTTCCTGAAAAAAGTTGGAGGAAAGAAAACCCCTCTGCCATATACGCATTATTTAATCACCATTTTTGTTGTTAAGTCACGGTTTGCCATCGCGACTTGCTTTCATCCGTTCATAGGAGAAAATTCTAAAAATAGCCCTTAACTGATGATTTTGCAGTTTTGAATTTTTCTCATAGATGGCAGCACAAGGCACGTTTAAACATTTTATTTGGCAGTAGTATTTCAGTTGATTGGAATTGAATAGTGCCGATTATTAAAAATTTAGAAGTAGCTGTTAATGTACAACGTAGTTGTATTACAGAAAGTGATACTTTAATTTTTTTGAATATTTGCACAAGAACTTGTTAATTGTGTGTTTCAATACCCGAGTATATAAATTAATTTTCTAATTCCGAATAAATTGCAGACAGATAATTAAATGCATTTTTAACATTATATGATAAAATGCTTGCTTCAAGATTAAACATAAACAGAAAAACGTGAATGCAATCTATTCACAAATATAATCATAAAAAATGCGAAAATGATATAAATGCTTCGAGGAATATACAGTAAATGTAAGTTAACATTTTCTTAGGAATATTTTTACAGATACAATCAAATTAATTTTTTTATCAAAAAATTAAAATATTTTTGTAGGCATGAAAATCCGAGATGAGTTTGAAAGCATTAAATGGCTATCTATTAATTGCATTTTCATATTGCATTCATATTAATTGCATTCGAGTTTGAAGTTAAGTTCAAATTCGGTAGATAGTAATTTTGTTATTTGGTTTTACCATAGGTAACAGAATTAAACAATATTTGCATGCATAAATCTGTCAGGAATTATTGCCTACTCACGTTCGTGCTTTTGTAATGTAAGTGGTTAGACATCCAACTAGCAAATGAAAGATGAGTAGTTCATATCCCAGCAATGCAAAGATTACTTGCTTTTGGTCTACTGGGTCTCGTCCCTCTCCCAAGAGCCTTGAGACTATAAAGAATTGCCACATGCGCGAGCGTACTTTTAAGCTGTAAATGGTTAACACTGTCAGCTATAAGCAGAAGGATGTGCTTCGAATCCGAGTGAGGATGATGCTGATTTTTCATTTTTCCCCATCGACTTTTTCCTGCATTTTTTCTACTTTTGCAAAAATTGACTGAAGTTTTACCACACATCTGCAAAAGTAAATGATAAGTCATGTAAGATTTTTAAATTTATGTGTTTCCAAATGAATGTCCGCCTTAGTTCCAAGTTGTACCTACAGTAAAATTAAAATAAATAAGTAAATAAATAAAATAAAGCAAATATTATAATTATAATGATAAATGACAATTTATATTTTATTGTAACGAAGCCTCTCGCAGCGACCCCACTTGCTATTGAGACCCCACCCTTGAGATTTCAGGCATTTGCAAGAATATAGTACATAAAATATTGGTATTTAACATCATCTAACGCGACTATTCCCTACAAAATCATCCTGTTTGTAAGAAACATATCTGATTACGAATATATTATATAGAATTATTATTTCCTCAAATATTATTGAAATTAGTTTCAGTTTTAATCTATTATTTGGATCCATGAAAAAAAAAAAAAAAAAAAAAGAGTAATACATATAATGTAAGATATAAAATAAAATAAAATAAAATAAAAAAAAAAAAAAACTATAATTTGACCAATAATCTTTTTTTTTTCACCATTTTAATTTGGCTATCTTTCCTTTGTGTTCTAAAAATAGAAATTGCGTATAAAATTGTTTGCAAAAAGTTTCTGGACTGCGTCTTTCCGAATTAATTCGATTCATGCTTCTCATGTTATGAAGCTGCAATACGGATGGCTCTCATTCAATAAGATTAATGAAACATTTTGCTATAAATATCGCTGCTACTATTGCGCAGCACTTTTTGCTGCACTGCTTGCTAAGACACACATCATTTGCTACTCCACCTTGTCCTTTGTCTAAGAAGATGTAAGTTGTACAGAATTGTGGAATGCATAGCCCACCCATAGTATAGATGTGTGAACATGTTTATGCTTATCAAGGCTTGTTTTCTTACTAAATAAAACTATGTTAACTCAATTATCATGTTCGAAAGATTTTCTCCTCTGTTAGGTTACCTTGTGTATTTGCAAACTCTTCTAATCTCAAGTTATCTCCAGCTGAATTAAGTTTGAGTTCAAATAAAAATGATTTTTGGAATTGATTATCTTACCTGAGGTAAAATGTGAAGGGATTATTTATGGCTTTGTGACATTAAAACGGAAAACTTTTGTCCCTAAATTTGGAAATAAGAATTTTGTAAATAAGCAAAAATCTTTAAACTGTGGTCCAAACTTTTAAATTAAAAATTGAACTAAAAAAAAATAAATTAATCAACCCTGCTTAATATTTCAAAGAGGTAAGTATTTAACAATTAAAGCAAGATGACTAATGAATGCCGAACAGCATGTTTCCTTCCTCTTGGACATTATAAGACTCAAAACCCCTGCAAATTAATTTTATGTTTGAAAAATTATTTCTCAATTAGTTTTACATTGTCGAAGATCTACCCTTATATATCTTTCTCATTCTCTGAATGAAATTACAGGAAAATAATAAATTTTTTAAAACAAACAAATTATTAAAAACAAACAAAATTACATTTTAAAATATACACAGTATAAAATCACAGTAAACTAAAAGTAAAACTAGTGAAACTGTACATTAAAAATTTCGAAAACGTTATTAATATAAATAATGAAAATTTCCGAGTAATCAAACAAACTTACAGTTAAAACAATTATATATATGTATTTGTAAAGAACAACAAGAAGAAAAACTTTAAAATTAATGAATTTTAAAATTTATTTAAAAAGGACTTAAAAAGTAAAATCCTGCGTTATTGCTGCAAAGATAAAATTTAATTTAATAGAGAATATATAAATGTATATTTCTTTAGTTTTGCATTTTAATTAGCAATTCTAGTTTAATTATTTACAAATTCCAGTTAATAATTTCCACAATAGCTATCTATTGCCACACATTTGCTATCTAAATTTCATTTCACATTACACAGCAGGTATTTTTCAATTATATATTTTCTATTATATGTATAGAAGAGTTTCGTTTAAGTTACAATGGTGAAATATTGTTTCTAGGAGGTAATAATTAAATTCTAATATTATATATAAATATATAATTTAAAATTATAAATTATTAAACCCGGGGGTACTTTTCCGTTTTGCCGGCGCAGGCGATAAACTCGCTAATAACGGTACAACTGATGCCAAACAGAATATCCTCGATGTTAAACATTTTACGCCTCATTTTCAAAACAAGTCGTAACTTGTTTTCAGTATTGGCATACAATTACATCGAATTTTTACCAGATAGTTCAATTTTATGCCATTCGTGGTAATTAAGTCAATTAGGATGCAACCACACTGTTTACCCGAAGCCGAAAATATAGAACAGTTAAGGGTTAAATTCATCAATTCTAATGAGAATGCACTAGTGAAGTAAAGCACTGCGGTATTACATAACTTCTGAGTAAGCTATTCGTACGAATTGAAATAATTCTTGCATTTAAACTTTTATTCCAAATTAAGATTTAACTTGAAATTAATGTAGATAATTACTGAGAGAATTAGATTTTTGTAATTTTTAGAATTAGAATTACTGAGAGAATTAGTTTACGTGAGATGAGATCACTTGGGGTCACGTGATGTGAACCGGCGAATCAGGATGTTGAACCATGAAAGCATAGTAAATTCTTAAATTAATGTCTTTTTACAAATTTATTGTCTTTATTTATTGGATTTCTACAAAATTTTAAACGATATTAAAATGCTTATTCCTTTAAAATAAAAAATTCTTAGACCTAACATTTGTTAACATTTTTTATGTGCATACTGTATGTTGTCGCCCATAAAGTCTGCTTGGCGAGATTTGCGCCGACGAAACGGAAAAGTACCAACCCGGGTTATTTGTCGAAATAATGTGTGTGAAAAAATTTAATTAAGGCAAAATATCTTTTTGGCTGAAAAAATTAATGTTCAAATTATAAAAATGCATAATGAAATGAAAATAATAATTAAGTATTTATGATATTATGAAATAAGACTGACGTCTTCACGAGGTATAAGCTTTTTTTGTTAGATCTTTCAATAATAACCTGTCTATAATCTGAGCTATATTTAATTAGAGCTAGATTTTAACTTCAATAGTAAATATAATCGCTTTTACATATATTTATTTAATATGTATTTAATATTTAACATTTAAATTATTATATGTGTATGTAATGCTACATATAAATGCAAATAGGAACTTTAGATTATTTTTTAACTTTGTTTAAAAAGATCTACAATCTCAGTTTATTCGCAACTAAAACTATCTTAGTTATTGATAAATAATATTTTAAACGTTAAAATTTTTTGAAATGTTACAAAATAAGGGAAGAGTGACTCTCAATCAGTGTATTGAGAGATAACTTAGGCAATAAATCTCGATTCGGATTATTGGCTAACATTAACCATTTTTCACGGAACAATGACGTGATCTCTTTACCTATTGCATCATGTTCAAAGCGTACCGATTCCAGTTTTCTCCATTTACATTACCCAAACATAAGGGCTACTGTGATTGGTTGATTAGCTTCGGCAAGGTGCATTTACCCGGAGGGTATTCTTTTTACAGCATTAGAGCAAAACAACTCGATGCGATGGCTCTAAGGGTTTGTTCATTTATAAAACATTTTTCGACCATGATAATCCCATTTACAAGCAATTTCGTTATGTGTGCACTGTTGCTATAACTTTTCAGTGGAAGTTGTCATCTAATTACACGATAATGTCAATTTCTCGAATATGTTTAGGCATTACGTTGTTTAAACGTATACAGCCGACGTTTAGACATTTTTAGAACGATTTCGGAGCCTTTAATTAATTATTTCAACACAAAAAGCATTTTTTAAATGTTCGATCTGATTTTTTTTTCGGGGGGGGGACTGCATTGTGATTTCCATGATAGAAGGGGTTTTGGTAAAATTTCCAAAAGTATTGATTTACATTTCTCTTCCACTATTTTCCAGAGTTCTTCAATGTGATCTTTTCGAGAAAGAGATCTTTTCGAGAGACCAAAGACACAATAGTCCATAGGTGCAATGTTAGGGACTTCGCAGGAATACGTTGAAATGGTACATATGCAGTACCTGTATCAGACTTCATTTTTCAAGGAATGTAGTGGTACTTTTCGAAGTATGACTTCCTGCTTCGTCTTGATGAAGTTTCACTCTTTGAAAGTCATTGGTATAAAGAAATGGAATTTCTTCTGTACATATCAGACACAAAACGTTCTCTTGATAGTACCTTGAGTCAATTTTAACACTTTTTTCTACTCGTTTTCTTCTACTTATTCTTATTTTTAATTTCCCATTGTAAAAGAATTCTGCCATAATCATAAACCTCTTCTTGAAACTTTCTTTCCCATTGACGGAACCAGGTTTTTACATTCTCTCTTCGTTTTCGACAATAAATACTATACCTTTTTTTGATGCAGTTATGCTTAACTCATGCTTCATCGAGGATCCCAATGTATTTCCATTTATCTTCTGCTAAATAGTTTTTGTACAGATTTCTAGAAATTGTTCTGGTTCAGCAGCTTAATTTGGAAAAAGTTGGTTAATATTACGCTTACCGATAATTTTGCTACGTTTTTGATTTATGGAATAGCAATATTTGTCTTCGGAAAACGCAAAAACATGTCCTTCAATCCACAGCTTGTTTACGTGCGACATTTTGAAAGAAGAATAAATTTAAAAGTTCCAGACGATAATCCTCATTTTAAGTAATAAGCTGTTGCCAGAAATTTTTGTGTCAAAATATATGCTTTTTTAAATTTCTTTATTGAAAGCAAAACGTGTAAACATATTCTGTATTTCTGAAAAAAAAAAAAAAAAAATGCATAATAGGTAAATAAAATGTGTCCCAACAAAGCGTCGAGCTTACAATAAAAAATTAATTTTAGAAAATGGAAAATATTTTTACGTATTTACAACAGATAAATGTTTCGATTTAAGAATTAAAAATAATATTCTCTACGACTTACTGCCTAGCACAGTAGTCTTTCGATGAAATTCGCAATTACGTTTTCGCATATCTGACTGTTGAGGATGGCTAATGATACATTGAATTTCTACTCTAAGTTCTTTATTTGTTAGTCTCTAGGTTTCTAAGTTTTTAGGACTTTCAATAATATTGCGTGCACTATTTGGGACTTTCAGAAACACACAATAGTGGTATTTTCAACAGATCAGCTGGATCAAGTCTGTGGTCATTTAATATCAGCTGCCGAATTTGGGTTCGCGAATTTCTTCAACAATCTCGAACTTTTGTTTCATAAGGTGCACTTTCACGTCCAGAGATTACATGAAGGTCCCTAACAGACTACGCATAACATTTGCCATTTTTTCAGGCCGAGCTACAAGTGTTCAGTGGCTTTTACCGCTCGGTGGCTGGTGGGCCTTTGTTATTTATGGCTAAGTTTCTATTATGATAGAGTACTCATTCTTCGGTCAGGTTCGTTTTTTACCCTTAGATAACAAGTTACTCATTTCTAAGTCCGTTCTGCGTTCATTATTATGTTATGCATGCCCAGTCCGGGCTTATGCCTGTAAATCAAAAAAAAAAAAAAAAAAAAAAAAAAAAAAGATTGCAAACGGCGCAGAACTGTGTTCTCCGCCAAATTACGAATTCTCCTTGGTACTTACGTAATAACCGTATCCACGAAGAGCTTAATGTCGCACCGTACTCTTTACTTTCTTGTACTGCTTAGAACATACTATTACAGTATTATCAAGAGATTTCACGGAAGTCAAGCTGCAAATAGTAACACAGCAATTAAAATCTGTGATTATAATTACTATGACCTATCCATCTTAAACAGACCTATGGCTATTCTTAATGTTTATAACATGTAATCTGTTCGAATCGTACTTTATCTCTATGAATTGTTTATTGTAGCTACATGTATTGCATATTGTATATACATGTATATTTGGCATTTTATTGTCGTACTCTGTGAATTTCTCTGTGTGTCATACTCCTTGTTACCATATTAATTCTTTATTAACAGCACTAGACTTTATCGTACGTGCCTATGTGTTAACCCCCCTTTATTTCAGGCTCTTGCCCAACTCGAGCAATACAGATTAACAGCTTAATGGTTTAAATGGTATATATATATATATATAAACATTAAAAAATTTCCCCCAAAATATAAAATCTTAAAATTAAAAAATAAAGCTTTAAATATTTAAATTATTACTTATCATTCCTATGTTCTAAAACATATAAAAATATAAACATTAAAAAATTTCCCCCAAAATATAAAATCCTAAAATTAAAAAATAAAGCTTTAAATATTTAAATTATTACTTATCATTCCTATGTTCTAAAACTTACTATAACTTCTGCCTAGTTAATTTCAAGTACAATTAGGAAAGTTTTATTATTCGATTAGGGGTAAGGCCTTGTAGCCCTGTGTTACGCCGTTCTACAGAGGGAGGTTCACGGTAAAATTGCTGAACATTCGCAGTTCGATATAGGCTCAAATTAATTCCGGTGAATGGACTGGCTGCATGGGCGTTTTCGTAGTTTTCCCGATATGCCACGTGAAAACGAGTCATTTTACTTTAAAATGTCATTCATGACTTTAAAAGTCATTCATCTCTCTCTTTAGGTAGATAGCCACAGCGTGCTTTGCCGTAATTAAAATAAACCAAACAAAACCTTTATAAACTCAGCGGGTAGGCAGTATTGGACATAAGGCCACTGGACAGTAGGAATAAAAGACCTTACTCAAGAATAATAAAATATTTTTACACATGTTGATGTTGTGTCCGAATTTGATGTGGGCTAAGCAGCCGTTATTTGATATGGCGCGCTAGAGTTTGTAACCAGTTTGTACTGCGAAACACTTTGGTAAAGTGTATCTTCAAAAAGTAGATGATGGTAAGGTGTATACGCTACGCAATAATGCTTGTCAAATTACGTCATCCACGCCTTCTGATGGCAGAGGTTAATACAGGTAAGTCTGAGGATGCCAATTACATTTGATATAAATCGTAATTTACATACGAAGTACGATAAACTATATTCTAGCATTATGATACTGGTGCCATTGTACTAAAATATAGTTTACCGTGCTTCGTATTACAAAGACGGTCTACCAATGACACATACGGTATCAGTGAGGCGAGACACCAGAAATTCACCATTGGTTGTACAAGTATAATTCTGCAGCACTATCTGTTAAGCTCAGCCCCACTTTTGATAGAGAACACCACGGGAGACGGTCTGAGCGTCTCCCTCTTCGATTTCCCTAATATCAAACGACACAAGAGGACCTTTCCGCTCTTCGTGTGTTTTAAGTTACCCTATGCCTAACACATTATAGACATTATAGATGTAAAACAGAAATGCCTTCATCGGGATTCTACCCCGAACCCAACGACACAACAGCCAGAAGCACTAACGACTATAACGACAAACCGATCAGAGCTAGTCCGCTAGATGACAAATACAGATAGAATCTAGACCAGCACCTCTGTAGTACCACAGGTGATTGAGATATTGTTAAACCTAACTAATTACACTAACGTTTTTGAAAATTGCAACATCATGAAGGAATTATGCAAATCGAACCAAACTTACAGGAATTGTAAAGGGAGGTAAGACATGCAAATGATTAGAATTACAAAGACACTTCGCATGTGTGTAATGAAAACCTGCCGCTTGTTCCATTTACATAAAGGACTAAAGTATCTGTTTATCATCCTCTGTCTGCGATGAACTCTTAATTATCAGTCAATATATCTTGTCAACAGCGGAGGGTGCCATACCAAAAACTAGCGGAATTCGAACGAGGCCGCATCGTCGGTATGCGAGAGAGTGGACTTTAATATCGAGCAACGGCAGCCCGAGAACAGAGGGGAACCAAACAAGGCGATATCCTGGGGATGGATCACGCAATAGCATAACGGCGCGGGACGACAGACACCTCATCCGCATGGCTGTAAAGGATCGTACAACGTCCTGTCGTGTGTTAGCGCAACGTTGGAGAATGGCTACCGGTGTCGTGGTTTCTAGATCCACGGTTCGTCGCCATCTGCTGCGGCATAACCACCTTCTGCAGCAGAGTTCCTCTACGCAAGATTCCCTGTCGCTGAATCACAGATAACTCCGACTTAAATGGGACGGCAACGTAGTGGTGGCGTGCCCTGTGGCAACAAGTTGTTTTCTTCGATGAATCTCTCTACAATCTTGAGTACAATGATGGAAGAGTACGCGTCAGAAGTTACAGAGGGCAACGCCTGCTTCCATAATGTATTATTCAGCTCAATACCGCACAAACGCCTAGCATCATAATGTGGGGAGCTATTGAGTACAATTAGTCATCTAATGCAGATTGTGGACAACCTCAACAGTGATAGCAACATTGTAAGGATCCTAAGTTTTACTAACGTTTATTTTATTTTAAATCTTTACTATCACTTCTTATTTTCTATTTCCGGCCAGAATTAAAAGCTTTTAACTTATTTATGCAAATTTGTCTTGCTAACGCCAAGTACTTAAGTTGCGGCTTTTTGCCACGCAAGAGAGAGGAAGGAGTTATTAGAAGCAGGCCGCTGGCCATAGTAGTTTTACTCGTTTGCTGGTTGCCTTCAAGGCCAGAGGTTTAATCCTCTTGATAATTTTAAACGTATCGTAGTTTTAGCAGCTCTCTGTACTACATACGGCTTTTTGTTAATTAACGGCCAATCTTAAAGTAGGCACTTGTATATTAATCCAAAGTTAGTTTAGTTAGAGTTTTAGTTAATATTTTTATATTCTTACGTTCAGACCACAAGTGGTTGGTCTGTGTATTCCGAAGTCCGGAAATCTCTGTAAAGATAGAAAAATAAAGGGTTTCGTATACCCTTCATGTGTGTATTGTCCACTTCACAAATTATTGAACATAGCTTGAGTAAGCTCCCTGTTCCGAGTCAGATCAGTTCATGTTTCCAAAGCAAGTAAAGAGGAATACCAGTCCTGATAGTGGCGCCCGACGAAGAAGAATAACCATGGCCGAGTTTCAAGAAGAACCTGTGGTGCCTGCAGAAGGGGATCAGAATCCAGAAATGCCAGCTGCCGCTCTGGAAGGATTTGGTTACATCGTCCAGACCATGCGCGCTTCGATGAAACCAGAAGCAACATTCAATGGAAACTCACCGGTAACCAGTTTTTTGGAAAAATTGGATGACCACTTCATGCTGTACCCAGTTATGAATTCCAGAAAGTCATCTTGGCTACCAGCGCTTTGAGGGGCCAAGCGCTTAATTGGTTCAAATGTATAGGCAGAAGCCTCTTGGGTCAAGCGGGAAGTCCCACCTATACTTACGAAAATTTCAAGACTGCCTTAGTAAAAGCCTTCCCTGCCGTAAGAAATCGTTCAAAGTTAGAAGCGGAACTCTTCAGCATATACCAGCAGCGAATCGAAAATCTTTCCACCTTTATTTTAAGAAAAATTCACGTCTTTAAACTCTTGTATGGAAGCCGTCCGGATCTTGAGATAATCCAAGTGATTTTGCCGAGGTTACTTCCCCAAGTACAAGACTTTATTGAATTAAGGAATCCGACTACACTGGAAAAGTTATTTGAGCTAGCAATCCAGTTTGAAAGTAGAAGAACGGCGGACATTGAAAGAAGACGCCAGTATGAGCAACAAAGCCAATTTGGTGCGCCAAGACCACAGCAAAGGCAAGAACACGGCTACGGAAGCAAAGCGAATCAGTGGGCAAGGAAACCTGAGTATCCAAAAACAACCGGCGAACGTCGACAGTTCAATAGTAAGCCAGAAAAAAAGTCTGAAGGCCAGCGGAAAAAGAAGGAAGGCATGGAAAGGAAGAAACAAAATTTAAACTAAAACGGATTTCTGCTGACGGGAGGGTGCGGAAATCCGAAGGCCAAGAAAACCCCTCTTCCTTCAAGTTAAATACAGTTATTGTGAAAAATTTGACTCTTCCAAAGATTGAAGTTCTGGTGAACAACATCCCAGCCACCGCACTCCTGGATACAGGCGCGCAGTGTTCCTGTGTGGCAGAAGATTTTCTTAGGAAGTATTTCCGTAGATACCGCATATATAATTCGGATAATACGACAGTGTTAGCTGCGCAAGGAAAAAGATGCAAATGCATAGGTAAAATACCATTATATATTCGTATCAAGGACTAGCAAGTAAAGACCATGTTTTTTATCGTAAAAAATTTACAAGCACATGTCATTTTAGGGATAGATTTTCTTTCAGAGGCAGAAAGCAACGCTGGATTTTAACGAAGCGTCCCTTAAGCTGACGATGAAACCAGTTCGAGAAGAAAAAAGAGAACCACCGACGTTAAACCACGACCACCTGCCTAAGGAAGAGCAACAAAAAATTCAACAAGTGGTAAGTGAATTTGCTTCGTTATTTAGTAATATTCCCGGATTTACTCAAGTTACTAACCATAGTATCGACACCGGAGATTCACTGCCAGTTCGCCACAAACCATATCGGTATGATAAGAATAAAAAAAAATTATAGAGGGGCACATTCGAGATATGTTACGTAAAAAGATCATAACGCCCATCTCAAGTAGTTATGCTAGCCCGGTTGTGTTATGTAAAAAAAAAAAAATAATGACTATCCGGTAACACATCCGAAAAGGTCGCGTTTTGCAACTGACTATCGTAAATTAAACTCCATGACTAAATATCCGGTATATCCGTTACCTATTATTGAAGAAATTCTAAGGAACATAACTTCTACCAAATATATGACTACGTTAGACTTAACGACTGGTTATTTTCAAATAGGAGTTAAACCGGAAGATGTGCCTAAGACTGCTTTTATAACCAAGTCTGGCAATTCTTGCGTATGCCGTTTGGCCTTTCAGGGGCACCGGCAACATTTCAGCGATGTATGGACATTGTGCTAAGGCCTGTTCTTGGAAAGACCACATTTATCTATTTAGACGATATCATTATTACTAGTGATAATCTGGACCAACATGTACAGGATTTAAGACAGGTGTTTTCATTATTAAATGAGGCCGGTCGAAAAGTTAAGGTCGAAAAGTGCAAATTTGCAGCCCCTGAATTAAAATACTTAGGTTACAAAATATCTCAGAAAGAAATCGAGACGGACGAATCAAAAATAATCGCTGTGCAAAATTATCCGCCGCCAAATACGGCGAAGAAGCTCTCTTCTTTTCTAGGACTTTGTTCATATTATAGGTCCTTTATAAAAGATTTTGCAGCTATTGCTGAACCCTTGTTAAAATTAAAAAGGAAAAAGGCAAGATTCTCGTGTACGGCCGAAGCTAATAGTGCATTCGAAAAATCAAAGCAAGCATTAACGCAAGCCCCTGTTTTGAAATTTCCTGAAAACGATGAGAATTTAGAAATTTCTGCGGATGCTTCGGATTATGCGGTAGGAGCGGTACCTTCGCAAAATCAGCAGCCCGTGGCATTTTTTAGTAGAACTTTAAATCAAACACAAAGAAATTATTCCGCGACTGAGAGAGAGGCACTTGCAGTTCTGTTAGCAGTGCAAAAGTTCCGAGACTATTTTGGAAGGGCGCCAATAACAGTGTATTCTGATCATGCGGCGGTAACTAGATTGTACTCAGGGAAAAACTTATCCCCAAGGTTAATAAGATGGGCACTCACGTTACAAGAGTATAATCTGGTAATTAAGCACACCCCCGGAAAGGAAAATATCGTAGCAGATGCCCTATCCAGAATAAAAATAGATGAAGAAGGTAATACTGTAAAAGTGGCAATGCTCACAGCATGTACGATATATTCCCAAGAAACTGTAATAACCGAACTGGGTAAGGATCCTGAATTTAAAAACATTTATGAGTATTTAAAGGATCCTGAAAATTTTAGCCACCAAGATATTGTAGCGATAAGAAATAGGACGGCCCATTACGAACTAATAGATGGTCTATTATTTTATACAAAAACTACGAATTCCAACAACGAATTTCGACATGATATCCCAGCTAGTCTTAGATTAAATATACTGCAGGAGTTACACGACTCCCCTTTAGCTTCTCATGCTGGTATTCGAAAAACCATCCAACGCGTACGCGAAGCAGTTTATTTTCCTGATCTGCAAAAGTTAACAAGGGCGTATGACCAGTTCTGCCCAACATGTCAAGCAGTTAATTATATTAATTTCCGCCCGGCCTGGTTTCTAAATAGCATTAAATCCGAATTTCCAAATGAAATAACTGGCATCGATTTATTGGGCCCTTTCCCAAAAAGTCAGTTAAATAAAAGTCGGTATCTCCTTGTTATGGTTGATCATTTTAGTAAGTGGACCGAAATTGTTCCCTTAAAACGAGCCTCCGCGAAATTAGTTACTGATTCTATTTTAAATAAATATATTTTAAAATACGGTACGCCCCTAAAAGTTATATCGGATAATGGTCCTCAATTTGTAAGTAATATATTTGAAGACATGTGCCAAAAACTGGGCATACGTCATTTAAAAATGGTCCCGTATCGGCCGCAATCAAATATAGCGGAACGGGTCAATAGAAATATAGTGAAAATTATCCGTAGTTATGTTAAAAATTTTCATAAAAGCTGGGATAACTATGTCAATGTCAAGCTGGGATAACTATGGCCTTAGGACAGCTTTCGCCCTTAGGACCGCAAAACATGATACGACGGGCAAAACTCCTGCTGAGTTATTTTTAGGCATAAAAGATTATAACGCCGTTAGATAAATTATTTTATGTTCAACAAAGAGCCCCAGAATTTAAAATGGGCGATATAGACAAGTTAATTAAAGAAGCAAAGAAGAACACTGAAGTAGCACAAAGAAAACAGAAGCTTTATTACGATATGAAACGACGGAGTAACTTATAAAGTAGGGGATGAAGTGTTAAAAATTAAGCATTCACTTTCTTCAGCACCAGAAGATAAAACTGCCAAATTTTATCCACGATTTGAAGGACCATATGTCATAGAAAAAATAACTCAGGCTGTAGTGGTGTTAAAAGCCAGGAATGGTGATACCTGCACCGCAAACGTTGACCAGATAAAACCATTTTATAATCGTAATAAAATGCCAATATTTCGAGATCTTTTGCAGGATCCGGCACGGCAGGCACAAGCTCCAGAGGTGGAACAACGACAATCACAAGGGGGCCATTAGGAGGCAGGAGCAATTGAAAAGGAAGTTCCCCCGTTGGAAAACTGAAGGTAACAAGAAAAAGAAGCCGTTCCACCGACCAGAAAAGAGAGGGCACGACCACCCCCAGAATGAAGAAGGGAGAAGTACGACGAATGCAAAGAGAGCCAGGAGAAATGACGGCAACTATAACACGGCTCCAAAACGGAAGATCTACCCATCGGTTAGGCGTCTACGCAGCAAATGTCGACCAACTGATGAAGGAACACCAGCTGCGGAGGCAAAGAAACTAGAAAAATTTGAACAGCCAGCAACGCGATCCAAGCAGGAACGAGAGAGAGTTGTCCCGGTTCCGCCAAGACCAGCTGCCATCAAACGGCCGAGACCACAGGCAGAGGCTAAAAAGAAGGTCTTCAAGGGTGACCGAACTGGAAGGAAAGGAAAGCTCATGGAGGAAGGAACCGAAGGGCGAACCCGCACAAGACAGAAGATCAACCAGACTGTAGTCTTCGCCACTTTCCAAGCCTGGGCAGAAAAGAGGATGTCTTAATATCACAAAGATAAGTAAAAGTTTATGTTAATTTGAAACCTTAAGTTAATTTTTCATTCTTACTGCAAATGGCAGAATTCAAGAAGTTTTACCTCATGTGAGGCCTACCTTTATCGCCAAAAAGGTGAGAAATGAGTTGTTACCTATTTTGGTATTGTTTTTCAATTACTCGCGAGTAAAACTAAAATTAATGTATAATAGAAATGTGTAAATACTTGAATATTGTAAAAGCATTGATAATCTTTGAGAAAGGTACCTTAAGAAAATTGTAAAAGGTATTGTATAAAATTTTATTTAAAAGATTCTGGCAAGAAAGAAGTTTTAATCTGAAAGACTTTTGAAATGTAGTATTTCAATGTAGAAGAATTGGCACTTGTTTGGAAAAGAATAGAAGTTAACAATGTACTACTAATGTATGTTTTAAAATGCGTAAAATGAATGGCATGTTAATATGTCCTTATATACAATGTGAACTGTTATTTTAAAAGTTAAGAAATACTGTGATATGTTAAAAGTGAAAATATTAGAGTAATGCCAAAAATTTTAACTTATTCGTGTGACTGTAAAAAGAGCAAATTATTGTGAATATGTGTTAAAGGTTGAATGAATGTAGTTAGGCTCTCTGACGCTACACTTCAGAGTTAGCCACTTTTCAGAATAGTACCTCAGAGTTTAGAGATGAATATAAGGTGTGTTCTGAGGTCTTGTTATGTTGAATTTTAACACGTTAGTGTTTTGATTGCAGGCGGTAGTGTTGAACACTTGTACATAGACACGCTTGTGTTTGGTGTTTTCCTTTACAACACATGTCAGAGAGCACGGGGAAATAATTAAATAACGTCATGAATGAAATAAGAATGTTAAAAGAGAAATATAAGTATTCATGTTACTTGCCATTTAATTGTGTAACATTTCATTAAACTAGTCTCTGGAAGGAACCAGATTTCAACTAAGAAACTCCTGTTTATAGATGCAGTACAGATGAAAAATCTTGTCCATGGAGTTGATAATGTAAAAACGACTTTTGTGTTAATTTCTAGTTTCTAGTGAGAAATGTTTGTAAAAGATTGGCCTCGCGTTAGATTCTAGAGCTAAAAGTTTTCAACAAGGTCGTTTTAAACCTCAGTTTCAAACTAATTAACTCTGGCGGGAAGTATGTAAGGATCCTAAGTTTTACTAACGTTTATTTTATTTTAAATCTTTACTATCACTTCTTATTTTCTACTTCCGGCCAGAATTAAAAGCTTTTAACTTATTTATGCAAATTTCTCTTGCTAACGCCAAGTACTTAAGTTGCGGCTTTTTGCCACGCAAGAGAGAGGAAGGAGTTATTAGAAGCAGGCCGCTGGCCATAGTAGTTTTACTCGTTTGCTGGTTGCCTTCCAAGCCAGAGGTTTAATCCTCTTAATAATTTTAAACGTATCGTAGTTTTAGCAGCTCTCTGTACTACATACGGCTTTTTGTTAATTAACGGCCAATCTTAAAGTAGGCACTTGTATATTAATCCAAAGTTAGTTTAGTTAGAGTTTTAGTTAATATTTTTATATTCTTACGTTCAGACCACAAGTGGTTGGTCTCTGTATTCCGAAGTCCGGAAATCTCTGTAAAGATAGAAGAATAAAGGGTTTCGTATACCCTTCCTGTGTGTATTGTCTACTTCACAAATTATTGAACATAGCTTGAGTAAGCTCCCTGTTCCGAGTCAGGACAATTCATGTTTCCAAAGCAAGTAACATAAGAGAGAAGTTGTGGAGTCAGAGGTCCTCTCCATTCTTCGATGTATTCTGGACGCTAAATGTCAGCAAGATAATGCTTGTGCACATATTTCCTAGAGTGCACAAGCCTTCTGTAGGGCACAAAAGGTTTCGCTTCTTCCATGGTCTTCTTATTCCCCGGATATGTCACCATTGATCAGGCTTTGCTTCTTCCATGGCCTGCTTATTCCCCGGAGATGTCGCCCATTGATCATGTCTGGGTTTTCATCGGTCGGCGACTTGCTCATACAGCTGGTGGGGAGCACATTAAGACTGAACTTTGAACAGGAATCGCATTCAGCTTCAAGTCGAAACCATATGGAATTGCATTCCACAGGATTACATTCAGAAGTATGATATTCAACGCCACGACGTGTACAGGCTCTCAAAGCTTAGTGCGGCGAACACATATTAATTTCCGACTTTTTTTTTTTTTTTTTTTCTTTTTTTGTCGTCTTGTAAATTTGATCGCTTGTTTGTACCACTATATATGGAATAAGTTTCAACCGTTTTCGACAATTCCTTCATGGTGTTGGTTTTTTCACAAACATTAGTATATTAAGATTCCGGGTCATACTGTATATTAATTATGCGATTAAAAAATTTATGCCTTCTGCGGGATTCGAACCCGGGCCCATCGGTAAAGCAGTCAGCATCACTAACCACCTCTCCTCTCAAAGGTCGCTAGAATTGCATTCAGTGAACAAATAATAATCTGTCACAATTTATCACGGGACATCGGCCTCTTTTCCTGATTATCAGAGACACTTCGATCTCCGAGAACATAGCAGATACGCGTCTGGGGGATGAGAATCTGCTAAACCACTTTGTGTTCTCCTGCCACATTTAGCAAACATCAAAATAAAATAGCCAGTCGTAAGCTGCTGGCCGCAACGGTTTTAGAACCTCAAATCTAATGATTGTTCCAGAAAATATGCGTAGTGAACGAAACTACACGAAGTTGAATCAATTTTTCTGCCTTAGTATTTGTATGTAATTAGTAGTAACATGTATCTTGTTTATGTATCTTGAATATTATATATGACTATCTAGTATTTGTACTGTATGGTAGCCTATACTTCTTGTATTGCAAAGGAACTTTTCTATACATCATTGCCCCCCCCTGCGTTAAAGATGCATAAGATTAGAGCATGAAAAAAAAAAAAAAAAAAATGAATTACCAAAAGGTAAAATAATAATGAACTTCATTACAATAACAAAAACTATATCAACTATATCGAAGCCTATTTCTTTTGTCTTATATATCCATGCTAAGGACGTTAGAATGTACACACAGAGACAGAATATAACCATAGCAGAGTGGACAAGACAGTTGAACTTTGGTAGTTGGATCCGAGATCGAATCTTTGCGAGTAGGTTGTTTGCATGGGTGTTTTCACAGTTTTTCCCCATATGTAACATAAATACAGGCCAAGTTTTTTAAGAAAGTCTTCTAAGGAGGCGCCGCTCTCCTAATGCAGATAGTTCTCGTATGCTCCTATTCAAATAAACGAACAAGTTCTCTTCTAGCTAAAACGAAACCCTTGTTGATGAAAGCGCAGTCATGTTTGCTTAGAACAAAACAAGCCAACAAATGTGCAAGACGCTTGCTTCAATATTATCGGGTAAATAGATTTACCCATTCCATAACATATACCTTCGATCGTATTTCTCACTAAAATACATTTCCTTTTGAAAAAATTATAAGTATTGAGAAATACTGAACTACTCAGTCTAACTTTCGTTAGTTTTGCCCGCCATGAGTTTCTTCTTGTTAACACTTTTTTTTTCGAAGCTCAGTTCATACTTTTTCCCCTCACCAGAACACTTAAGCGCGAAGATACTTTCTAGAAGCATAATCATCTTGCTGACTGCATGTGTAATATAAAAAGGTATGATTATAAGGATATGGCATCTATATCGCGACGTCTTAATCGTTTTGTAATATAAAAGCAAACCTGAACATTCTTCAAGACCTACCAGTGGTATATAACCTCAATCTATCTATCTAAAATGGAAGTTTGGTTTATTTAATTTTGGCAAAGCACGCTAGGGCTACCTGCCTAAGGGAAGGGATGCCTTCATGGAGGACTTTCTAAGGGAAACTGGCTCGTATACACGTTACACATGGGGAAAACCACGAAAACGCCCATGCAGCCAGCTCGTTCGCGGGATTCGAACCTCGGACCGAACTACCAGTGTTCAGCGACTTTACCGCTCGGCCACTGGTGGGTTCCTAAAATGGAAGACTCTTTAAGGAAAACTGTCTCATATGCACGTTAAATGGCGGAAAGTACTAAAACGAACCATGCAGCCAACCCGTTCCCCTGGGTTCGAAACCAGGGACATCTACCAGCGTTCAGCAGAATTTCACCGAACCGTTCGCTGGGATTTGAACCCAGGTCGAAATACCAGTGTTCAGTTACTTTTACTTCTCGGCTGTTGAAGAGCCCTGGCCAGATCGGAGTTTTTTGAGGTTTGGCCTGTGCGTAATGTGACTACAGGGAGATTTCGCTGAAAAATCCTCCATGAAAGCATTCCTATCAGTAGGCAGACAACTCTCACGGTCTTTGACGCAATCCAAATCATCAAATTCATCACTGAAAGAAATTAAATTTTTTAAAAATATCTATCAAATAGGTATTTCTTCTGAAAGTGCCTATTATATAAGGATTTATTCTTTTTTGGGGGGGAAGGGGAGATACTCAGGATGATTCTCTAAGACCGAATATTAACGCTAATAGCCATACAAAATTACTGAATAAAAAATGATGTAGTATATTTCGATAAATAACCAAATAATTTCCACGTAACATATTTATTGCGTATTTCAATATCACTCTCTGCGTACTCAAATGAAAGCAGTTTTATTCCTGTTCTATTATTATTTTAATAATCCTTCGTCTTGCCTAAAGATATGAAAATTATAAAAAAAAAATGGAACAGAAATTTGTGTGTTTAAAATGGAGAGATATTTAAAATTATGGTTGTATTTAAAGTATCCTACACCTATTTCATGGCAGAAAATATTTAAAAATAGAAAATGTTCTGAAATTAAGTTCTTTTCGCGTTTTAACGCAATCGCCACAGAGAGACATAAAAACGTGACAACTCAGAATGCGCAGTCTTTTTTTATTCTTGGCGACTTTCACAGAGGACGATAGAGGGAAACCCCTAGCAACCCGCTCTATTGCGGAGCGGTATTCTGGTTCCAGCCAGTCTGGAACTTGGATCTGATTGGTCAGCTTCTCTGAACGGGAAGAAAAGCCCTGCCAGGCGTATTCGGCGCAGAACAGCTGATCTTTCGCCGGCTTCTGACGAGAGATGTCAGCATGACTCTACTGCCGGCTTGAAGAGCAAGGAGAAAACGGTTAAGAGAAAATATTTTAATATTAAATTCACAGCGATGACCACCACGCAATGTGGTCACGCCGCAGATGGACGATACCAAAGCCAGTGCTGGATCTTCTGATGTCATCGCCGGTGTAAAGAACGTTTTAACTGTTCTTCGGCTGTTTCTTTTTCGTTGAAAATCTGGATTACTGTTTCATCAGAATTTAAGGATGCCACCTCTAAGAAATGGATCTTCTTTGTACCTTAATGGATCTGGTAAGTAACGAATCCCTTTCGAATATCAATTTTTGACATTGATGTAGTTTGTTTTTGAAGATGGTTGGTGTCAACCTGCTGTGAAATTGCTGATGAAAGAAATGAAAATTTCTTTACATGCGAAAGCTTGTCTGAAATATTTAGTTATGCAGAACACATATAAAATTGTTTATGTATTATTAATTAAAAATTTTTATGGCCTATTAATTAAGGACGAAACAACCCCGCGTATAATTTCATTAAAATGCTTCTGAATTTAATTCTTTATCGAGCCAATAATTTAATTTCTTTTTTATGTATATACGTGAATTCATTTGGAAGTTGTCACTAGCGTACTGTTTTAAACCTTCTATTAATTCTAGCTAATATTCATCGTTTTTAATCAGAGATTATAATTATAAATTTTAAGGGCATATATATATATATATATAATAAATGTATCATTACATACAGTCAATATTAATGATGATTTAATTAGCATTAATAATTGCTACTTGATCAATATGAATAATTTCTCTGCATTTCGGTTATAAAGTATTTGTTTTAGAGTTGTCTATGTATAGTCTTATCGATGTAGAATTGTGTTAAAGTAGTTAAAAAAATTCGTGTTTTATTATGGCTTTAATATTTGCAAATAGAATAAAGGGAAAGAATGATGAATATAGTCTGGATCCTAGCCGTAGCATTCGTTTGATTCGTGGCGATAGTTATCATCTTAGCTTTCATGAAGACAAAACTAAAATTGTTGCGGTTACCTATGTGCTTCTCGATTTTGAAAACCGTGAAAAGTCAGGGCTTTAGGTTTGAATTTGTGGATGTAGGGTGTAATCAAGGCATTGCTGGCTGTAATTGGTAAAATGGCGTTCAGACAGGTGTTGATAAGATGAAGTATTGTTGGTTAATATTTAATATAAATCACTTTGGGAGTGACAGCAACAAAACAGTTTGTTCTTATTAGTTTTGATTTCAGTCTTCTTGATGTGTATATATTTTGGTACGTTAAGTTTCCCGAGGATAGCTTTCAGGATTTCTTGTAAATATGAAGTGTATAATTTAGGTGAAATTTGTTTCTTCCTCCATGCGAAGCAGCACAAATTCTTATTAACATTTATTACATTTTAAGCATTAAAATTTTAAAACATGGATAGCTTAAAAAAATATATGCAATCCTACATTTAATCTGCTACTGTTGTGTTATCGGGACCGGATTCAGAAAGGTATGAATGTATGCTGGTGTATGTATGTGTATATGACATTCGTGCTTACATAAATACATGCATACATACATGTGTATACATACAATGTTTTCGATTTAGATTTCAAAATCAATTTTATTGTTAAACTTTTTCAACTCTAAGTTATGCTTCCGTTTGCCAATACAGCAATTTCGATATTGCTTTATTGGCAATAATATTAACGAACATAGATTAAAATATGAACATAGAACACAGATTTAACTGTCTTGAAACCAGCTGTTTTATCATTTAAGGATGCATTTTTAAATATAGGTAAACGAAAAGGTGGCGCGTGCACCAATACACTGTCTTAAATTGACTGTATGTATAGTTATTCAGTTCACATGTCAAGTAAAAATTAATATCGGTAAAAAATTGCTGAAATGTAATCGTGCGTATATGCTATGTTTCATCGTATTTTTAAAAGAGACCTTAAAGTCTTGGTGTTGTTGCAAACGCATAATTTTATTTGGAGTTTATTTCCGGTATTTTAAATTGATATTTATTGTCCAAAATGTTTCTTTTACAATTTTTAAATAAGTAGTAATTCTGTATAAAATGATTTTAAATAATTTCAAAGCAATATATGATATTATATAGTTAAAGAAACGATATCGAGATCATCATTGTCATAAACATAATAAAGTTATAGTTAGTCGTGTTATGTTACAATTTGAGATATCCATTTTTTTATATTTGTAAGAATATTGGTTTTTATTTTATGTACATTTTATATATATAAGTGAAAATATATGCGATGAATGATAAATTATGTAATTTTTCCTTTCAACCGATGCTGTGATTATTAAGTATTCTTCCAGCTATAAAAGCAATAATATCTCACTTTTAAATTGCAGTGGGAAAGACTGAGTGGGGTTAGAAATACGTGTAAGTGTATTATGTAGATTATAGCCAAACATTCGTGCCAAAGGGAGAGAGGCCTTCTTGGAGGAATTTAAAAGGTCTTCGGGAAACTGGCTCGCTATTCACGTTATGCATGACGGCATACAGTACTTTTGAATTAAGTAATATATGTGATACAGCGTTTTCAACAGATATTGAAAGTTTTTTACGGAATTTTTACTTTTTTGTACGATATAAGGCAAGTATTGTAGTCGCAAAAAATTTCGGGTATCGTGTTTCAAGGAAAGATTTATTGTGACCATTCCAGAATCCATTTTGACTATTTTAAATGATTCAAAAATGGATTTTTTTTCGCGACGTTAATGTGAATCTCGTGTAACTCAGAAAACGGGCCTTTATTTTCGCAGTAATTGATCTTGGGAATATACTTTCAATTACAGAAGTGTTTCAAATGACGAAAATTTTCATGTTTTGGAAATGTCAAATTGAAAAAAAAAAAAAAAAAAACTTTGAATAAATAACGAAAAACTTTTAGTGTGGTCACCAGTTTCCTAACTTGGGGAACCTGTTTGAGAAAGATTTATACTCTTTATGAAGAAAATACAAATAGAAGTTTGACTCCCTATCGGAAAAATTGTACGGTATATTTAATTTCAAAATTTGCAGTTTTTGATGTCATTTTCAACTTACCTTGTGGAATCCATTAATTAAGTTAGAATAATTCGAGGAAATAAGTTTAAATAAAATGCATAAAAAATTATGTATAGTTTGATAGGTCGTACAAGGAAATCATGTAGTGTTCACATCAGATTTTTTATAAAGAAAAAAAACTAGATTTTTTAAAGTTAAATCATGGCTTTGAAGGCCCTAAAACCCTGGCAATTAGTCCCGTGCCTTGTGGGCTTAGGCGATAATTAGCTTTTATTAATTAAGTATCCTTAGTCAATGTTGAAAGGGGTGTACTCCAACTGCGCTGATGAAAATCCCCCCCCCCTCGTCCTGCTATAGTCCAACTGCGCCGATCAAAATGTCTTTCCCCCTGTTGCTTACAGGGTTAAAATTTTATTTTTCGAAGCCAACTGTAGCCAAGAGGAAAATAAAAATAAAGAAATATATTTTTTATAAATGAATAGTGGATTTGTTGCCAATCTAGAGAAACTATGCTTCGGCAACAACAAAGATAACGCCTTCTTTTATTATTATTGCGAATTAAGTCATGCTTAATCCTTTCTGGAATTTATTCCAGGAAGTTTAAGATTTACTTCGTAATTTTTAATACAGATATTTTGAGTTTTTATGTATTTTTGCCTTGTCGTGAAGTAAGAACTGAATTAATTGATTGAACACTGAATTGTCTCTGAAAAATCGTTTCTTTTTTGTTTGTTTAATTTCTTTTATACATCACTTTAGATTTACTTTTGTTAATTGCTCTGTAACACAAAAGAAATTTTCAGAGAACTTTCGTAATACTCTTGCAGGCATTAAATTCATCTTTGTAAGAACATGTGGGGCTACAAGGCATTCTTCATGAGCACAACTATTGGCTCTGACCTTTTTCACCCCTACAACCGGAAGTCAGTGTATATTACTTAAATAACTAAATTTTCAATTAGTTCCGAACGATTCTTTGACTATCTTGGTGAAAAATATATTTGCTTCTGAATATTTGCTGAGAAAAATATTTAAAAACAGGTTAGCATGATAAAGGATAAACTTAAAGAAAATGCTAAAGTATGAATAAAATAAATAAATAAGTATAAAATATTAAATCACGAAAACGATTTCTAGAGTAAATGTCTTAGGGGTTGAAATTTAAAAAATACAGTAGAAATGAGAAGGGAATTTAGATCTCTTTCATATCATAAGTTTATTAAAAAAAAATGGTAATACCTTACACGGAGCACGCATTCCTTGAAACTGAAATGCGGACATAGCGGCACAGAAAAATATTTTTTGAAAAGAACTATGTAGTAATGCATAAATGAAAGAAATTAAATAAAAAATATCAAAGAAAATATATAAGAATTATTACATCAAATACTCTCTTGACCGCAAGTGATAGAATTTTGTTTTCTCGTTTATCTTTCAGCAACGCTTATACAATTAAATAATCACTTTCATTCGCGTAAAATTATAAACAAATGTAAGTTATAGAAAACGCATGAAGTTAAACACTACAATGTGAAATGAAAATTCTGGAATAAAAATGTCAAGAAAATTAGATGAGAAATAATCCATAATTTATTGATATTCATATACTAAACTCTATGCTTTTGGAAAAAGTTACACATAATTTGCATTGAGGTATCAATCACCGAAACCAAGTTAATTTCTTTCCTTACTTTTTCTTATCAGAGGGGTTTGTAAAAAGATACGCTAAGGTGAAAAATTTTGCAATATTTTTAAAGAATAAATTTTAAAAGTATTTTTACTTCATGAACTGAAATTTTTACTGTACATTTTTACACAGTAAATAAGTACAGAAAAAGAAAGAGCTAGGAGATCACTGGGACTAGAAACTCGGGTCGAACTACCAATGTTTAGTGACCTTTTCCGCTTGATCATAAGACCTTTTGAAATTAGGCTGAACAATATATTAAAGAAAATAGAAGATACAGCACACGTAAGAACAAAAGTGGGCTGAATTAGAGATTTACATGTTTAATGAATAAGTTAAACTTCCCTGTATGCCATTATGAAATATTAGGAAGTAGCATAAAAGCATGAGTGAAGAAGGCAATGGCAATCTAAATCATTGTAATCTAAATGTATAACATTATCAGTATCTGCTATTAATTTCAATACTGCTGAAAAAATTATAAATGAATTATAATTTAAATCGTATGAACTCGTTGCATTATAAATTACAACAGTTAGAAATATTATTAGCGTGATTTAGCGACCATCTTTGTTAACAAATAATTTCAAGTAACTAATTTTACAAATAATTCAGCCTGAAACTAGATTAGAAAATAAGTTACATGCTGAAAATTAAGCTTTGCCAAGGTGTTAGAAACATCTTTTATTAACTAGAGTTATGAAGCAAGAATTTGTAAAAATTATCATTTAATTATAAATTGGCATAAATACAATACAAATTATATAAATTTTACATACATGAAAACTTGAGTACAGTGCAACAATATGTGAAAAAGGAATGGATTAAAAGGGAGACTGGAAATCCCAGGATATGAATATAAGGGAGTTTGAATTTTTTTTTTTTTTGTTAATTATAAAAATTCTGATGACGCTCATAATTATCAATTTATTAATTAAATGTGTATTAGAAATTAAATGCATGCCAAAGTATATGGAGAACATGGAAAACAGAATAAATATTTAAACGTTTCTAGTATTAAAATATGGAATTTGTAACAAAGTTAAATAACCTTAAAATAACTTCAACGATTAAAAATGGAAAGAGAGCTACAATTCCGATATTTGATACGTTGATTATGTATCAGTTTTGTGTATGACATTAATCTATCAATTTTAGTATTCAAAACTAATATATATATCAGCGACTAAAATCTACAATTTGGAAAATTTTTAATTCTTACAGAGAATAAAAAAGATCTGGCTTATCATTCTTTTAAG
The DNA here is from genome assembly GCF_044657685.1 of Stegodyphus dumicola. NCBI lineage: Eukaryota > Metazoa > Arthropoda > Arachnida > Araneae > Eresidae > Stegodyphus > Stegodyphus dumicola. The sequence goes on from NC_140770.1 coordinate 160,133,342, forward strand.
CATAATGAAACTTTAAAATGAGTGTAAAAGAAATTTATTTTTTAGCACACGCCAGACTTTAAATTAATATTTGTTTTACATGCACAATTTTTACAATATTGATAAACGAAAATAAAGGCTTGCAGTCTCAATAGAATGTCCTATTAATGGCGATAAACGACTTTTTGTAGCACCCAATCTTCTTGGAAAGAAATGGGGGGGAGGACAGGAAACGTCGCACAGTTCGTGGATTAAAAAAGAGAGGAACGTGGATTTTCGATCAAATTTGGCGCAGTTCGTACCCTACCGTTGAAAGGAGGAGTTATAATTAGTAAGGGTAAAGGCCTTTTTTATTTGTGTGTGGGGGGGGACATTCCAGTTAAATTATTTTCAATTTATAATTACATACGAAAGTAATTAACATATTACGAACACCCCGGGTAGACGATATGTCTGAAAGTAATTGGTGTTTTTGGTGAGAACATTCGTATCAAGTATCGTCTCCCTGAGACCACCGCTTGCACAGGGGATCGAAATAATCTGGAAATACACGGATGATCACTTTAGAGATAGTTTGATGGATACTTACGTATTATTCCGTCGACTGGCAAAGTAGCGCAATCTAGTGCCAATTATGGGTGATGGTGTCCTTTAGAATACTACGGTAACGACTGGTGATTGTTGCCGAAATTTCCGCCAGTGATCGATAGGATAATAGTTAAGTACCCTGTGATGTATTTTAATTAAACTATATATTCTTACGGGCTGAGAATTTTTTGTCTGCAAAAATATGTTAATATATTTTCAGTAATTAAACAAGTAATATTTAAAAAAATAAAATTCCTGTTTAGGTCAACAAAGAAAAATTTTTAAAATACAAAAAAAGCTTTAATTTTTAATATGTGAGAAAACTGTATTAACATCAAGTGTCATCCACTACAAGTTTAAAAAAATGCGTTTGAACTTGAGTGGATGAATAAAAAGTATTTTATTAACGATTGAAAATTAATTAATTAATAATTAATTAAATTAAAAAAATTAGTCTATTCCTGCTTAGGTCAGCAAAGAAAAATTTAGAAAGTACAAGGGGAAAAATAAAAAATAAATGAATAAATAAATAAATAAATAAAATAAATAAAAAATAAAATAATAAAAATAAAATAAAAATAATAAAAATTAAAATTAAAATGTTTTTAATACCTGAAGAAACTGTATTAGCATCAAGAGTCATCCACTACAAGTTTTAAAAAATGAACTTGAGTGGATGAATAAAAAGTATTTTATTAACGATTGAAAATTTGAACAAGATATAGGAAGAGTGGAAGCTAATATTAGGAATTTAAAAAGGGGGCACTGAACAAGAGGGTATAGTATCTGATATTTAAATGTGTTTCGCTTTCAGCTGTTTTCAATGGTTTTCAAGATTTCACAAAGTATAATAATAAAAAAAAAAAAAAAAAAAAAAAAAAAACTTCTTCAATCACTTCAGCGGGAAAACTATTTAAACTATACTAAACAGATGGACACATGCAATATAAAAATTTACTTGCATCATGTAGATATATAAATTTTGTATGTGTGAACTAACCATCTCTCATTCATGTGGTGTATGTCCACGCGATAACATGCTTGGGCCATACACGTAGCAATAAGACCATGATGGTTTTGATGGATATCAGAATGCTGTATGGTAAGTTTACTGCATCTTTTACATATCCTGTAAAAAGACGCTCAGTGGCCACTGAATTTACAAGCCAATCGCTAAGAAAATATCAAAATTTTTGGTTACATACTATTAACTAGGCATTGTATTTATTGAATGCACTTTCGATTTCATTAAGATCTGTTTTAAAATCAAACTATTTTAAGATCGCCATCGCTCAAACCGTGAAGTCGCGTAACACTGGTAGTTCGACCAGACTCGATTCCGTGTCCATTACCAATTTGTATTTACTGTTAAGTATACGGATTTAGTAAAGTGCTGTTAAGTTTCGTTCTAGTAAGTAATAAATATACGGATTATATCCGGTTCCGAATCCATGCGAGCGGGTTAGCCGCATGGTTGTTTCTTGGTATGTGTTCTATAGTGATTTCCGGTTATGTTTTACCACCAATCCTAGAATTCCATATCACAGACTATGTTCTTACTGCATTAATATAAATATTAACAAGACATAGTGCACAATAAAAATTAAGCTTTATTTAGGAACATCGCGCATACTCCCCGACAGCCTGCCTGTTTCGCTCTGCTCGCTACTCGTAAAAAGCTTCTCCTGTAGGGTTGCCACACTTATCGGAGGGCGCAAGGCGCGCTCCTTATCGCCATCACCACAGATTATTTAGGAACATCGCGCATACCCCCCGACAGCCTGCCTGTTTCGCTCTGCTCGCTACTCGTAAAAAGCTTCTCCTCTAGGGTTGCCACACTTATCGGAGGGCGCAAGGCGCGCTCCTTATCGCCATCACCGCAGTTCCTCATGCGTAACGTGGATACGAGCCAATTTCCATTAGAAAGCCTTTCACGTAGGCATTCCTCCTCATAGGGAAGATCATCGTCGGGTTTTTGCCACAATCAAACGAAAAGATTATAATATATGGCATTAGGATTAAGTGCAGTACTGTGTACAAAAATGATCAGCGAGATAAATTGTAGTATAAATAAACATTATATCAATTAGTTGAATTATAATTTGTAATAAAAATTTAAGATCTTTTGAAAACACATGTAACAGGTGAGAACGGATTCGGACACCCGGGCAGCTTACTAGGACTATTAGGGTATCGTCCGATTTTTATCGTGTAGTGACACACGATAGTTTTGCAGTATAGTGAGATACAAGGGAATCCGTCTAAGAGAGCGCGCTTTTTACAGGATTACTGGCTCATAACACAGGGAGAAAACCATGAACAGTCTTATTGCAGCCATTTCTTTTGAAACTGGATCGAATTATCAGTGTTCATTGACTTTACCGCTCTGTCGGTGGGTTTTTTCAAGCCGCTTGAAAACTAATATGTGTGATGCGCGAGCAGGATCTGCCTATTCACGTGAATGTTACTTGGCTTGGTAACGTAGCACGATGGCTACTTACCAATCTTGGTTACGGACTTACTTGGCTTGGTTACGTTACGTAACATAGCAGAAATTTACTAGGACTGTGCTAACGAAGAAAAGAAGAAAGAAAGAAAGAGAAGAACTTCTTGAAGAAGAACGAGGGAATATGTTTCATACGTTTTTTACTAAGGACAAATTTCGACATTTTTTTAAAGAATTACAAAGATACACTTCATGAAGGACTATAAAGTACTACTTTAAGATTTTTATTTTTTATATGGCACACTATATAGCAATGTAAAAACTATTACTTGTTTTGTAATGTAAAAACTATTGCAATGTTTACTATTACTTGTTACAATGTAAAATTGGATTTATTAATAAATACTAGATAAGGGCGGACGTGGGCAGAACCGATTAACCGTAATGGTAGAGGGATGGTGCTCACGTCCTCCGTTACTACTACTACCACTACCACTACTACTACCACTACTACTACTACTACTACTACTACTACTACTACTACTACTACTACTACTACTACTACTACTACTACTACCACCACCACCACCACGACTGTGTTAAAAGCATGTCCAAAATAAAAATAAAATAAAATAAAGAAACTTGTCATGGAATGAAGATACAATAACACGCTGAACAAATATTAATTCAGAAGTCAAAGAACAAAAATCAGAACTAAAACATTATTTCTGGTTTCATCAACAGATGGCGCCAATGGCTTATCTCCTTATCGTATCTCGTTCATTTGCGCTTTTGCAGATGAGGGTGATGATTCGGTAAAACCATCGAAACCAGTCCTGTGAAAATTTGAACATATATCGTTGATTTTTGTTGTTTCACTTCTGAATTAATATTGTCATGGGATGTTAGTATTGCTTTCTTTATAGTATTAGCAATTACTTTACGTGTCGCGATTGACTACCAAGAGCATAACACATTAATCGTAGTGACTTTTTTTCCATGCCAAAAACGCCATTTTGTGCCTCTAACTATAGGATGGCTCGTATTATTGCTGCAGGCATGATACAAATATTATCTTGAAAATGGCTTCTAAACGCCCACCTTCTGTTTAAATTTTTTGTACGAGGCAATGCAGAAAGGCTTTAATGGTGAGTATCAGTGCAGAATAGTGTCGGAGTGCAGTTATATTTGATCTTTTCACTGTGCCCGTCTTGTTGAACCCCACTTGTTAGATCAAATTGTCTTGCCGGACCACACTTTTTGAACCAAATTGTCTTGCCTACAGTTCTCACAATCTTCACTCTACCTTAAATCGTGTAACTGGTTTCATGTACGTAATGATCAAAAGATAAAGTTGGCTGGCAAGAAAATTCAAATATTTTTAGAGAGTACCTTGATTTTAAAATTTTACGAATATTCGAAGTGATTTCATGGAATCTATCATAATTTGAACCTTTCATGAGATACTATTATACTTTCTATATCTACCACCCCTTACGAACTCTTGTATTTTGTAGAAACATTTTATAAGTTTACAATTATGAAATATTAACATAACACACCACATACTTTCATCTACTGACTAGGAGTCATTATCTTTGAACTATCCGAACTTTATTTTACAGATAAACTTTGCACAGTATGATAAACTACAATTTATTTAACTTTAGAACTATTTATATTTTAGAAACTTCAAATTTTTTTACATATCTGAACTCTTTATTAGAATCACCTGAACTATGTATATGAACTTTTTGAACTATATACATGAAAATTTTGAAATATGAACTATATTTACACATGAACTATTTGAACTGTATATTTGCAAAATCTCTATATTTGAACTATATATATGAATTACATAAACATATTATTTTACTTATAGACTTTGAACTATAGATTTTGTACTATATCTATAGATTATGGACTATAGACTTTGAAATGTGGATTTTGAACATAGACTTTGAACTATAGATTTTATACTAACTATAGAACTATAGATTTCATACTATATTACATATGAACATCATATCATATCGATATGTTTCGTAAACTACTCTTCATTACTACTATTTCTTTTCGTCGTATACTATGTTCAAAATTCCTTACATATATTAAGGAGTTATGTTATATATTATGTTTAAAATTTTTGTATTATATTCAAAATTCTGTACATTTATTATTATGTTATTTTATATATTATGCTCCAAATTTTTGTGTTACATTCCAAACTATGTATTCATTCCAAATTATATATCTATTTTGTTAATATCTATAAAAGGCTGGGGTTACGTAGTGGGCTGGAGTCACGTATCAATTAACCAAACGGTAACGGTGTGTAGTGCCCGTCTTCCCGTTCCTAATCCTAATCTTCACTCTTCCGCCACACTGTTCAACGGGCTTGTTCTAACGAAGACTTCCACTGCCGCAATTATCAACTGCACCAGTTAATGGTCTGCGATGTACTGATTGCCCGACTCCTGGCTCTTCTTGGACGTACGTGTGCCATACATGCGAAGTTACATACTGGCAGCGTTGCCTCCTGTTTATTTATTTATTTATTTACCATCAGATGAGCAGTTGCACCGCCTTTAAGACATTCAGCTTTTATGCTCAACTGATGGAATCATCTACCAACTGTGTTATTATACATAAAATTCAATTTTTGATAATTGCATAATAAAAAATTAAATATCAAGAAATAAATATATAATTACATAAATAATAATTTATTTCCTAAACAGTATTGATTAATTGATTATATTATCTCCTAAGTTTAATTAAAGTAGAATTATTTTAGAAGTGTGCATCCATACTGGTAAGTTATATTTTGAAAGATGTTTTGAAGTAATTTGAAAGCAAAATGTTAATAATGTTTTAACGGGGACTGGAGTTAAATCATCACGATATAATAAAGAAAAATTAAAAATTTAGAATTAGATAAATGCCTAAATACAATGTTGTTATATATGAAGTCAATATAGTATTCGAATTTTGAGAATAATATAATAAATATTTTAAAAAAATTAAATGAATTAAATTTTTTTTTAAATTACCTGTTGCCTCTTGTTGGTAGACATAATATCATGCCATTCTGTATAACAGTATAAATTATAACAAATTTCCTTGCAGCGCCTAACAGTATATCTTGTGACGCCATTTTTGAAAATAATTCGAATCTTGAATTTAGAATGGTGGCTATTTCATCTGCTATTATTCGAAAACTTTCGCAAATAATCGCAATTGGACCACGACTGAACAGCAAAGTACAACTGCGTTCAGAAAAAGAATTATGAAATGGTTGGCCCCACCTCACATGTACTTTTGAAACCTCCACATCTTAAGCATAAGGTATATTCACTATTGTTAAAGAAAATGAACTGATAGGACCCCTTGCGACTGCGACTTAAGGCGTCGCAATCCACCTCTGATTGCGTTGGTAATTATGAGATTACATGTTTTGTACACCAGTAATAATCTTGATATATCGACTGAGATATATAAAGAAAATTTTAAGCATAATACATAATTCTAATTCAGAAGTCAAACAACAAAAATGAGCGTTATATTTTCAAATTTTCGCAGGACTAGTTTCGATAGTTTTACCGAACCATCATCCTCAGCTGCAAAAGTGCAAATGAACGAGATAAGATGTTGGTCTTTTCATCCAACATTATTAATCAAGCAGTTAAAAAATTCTCATCTCAGCACACCAAAAGGCACACTCTTGTTTTAGGAGATTATAAAAATTCTGTTGTCATTCCCTTCCTTCCATCAATTAGCTATAAAGGTTGCACTTATTTTGCAGAAATTTAACTTTCGGGTCGTTTATTCTCCCATCAATAAAATTCCAAGTTCCATACTCAAGGACCCCATTCCGGATATGAATTCCTGGGGTATTTACAGGAATCCTTGTCAGTGTGGTTTAATTTACATTGGCCAAACTAAGAGAGCCTTAAAATTTCTCGTCAAGTAACATGAGGCATATGTTAGAAAAAAGGAAACACAGTCTTCTGTTGCCCAACATTGTTGGTCCGAAAATCACACTTTCAATTTTTCTGCTGCCAAAATTATTAAAAAATCATCTTCCACTGGTGAACTGGATTTTCTAGAGGCATTTCACATTCAAAAAAATCTTTCTGCTCTAGTTAACGACCCTAATTCCAATCCATCTTTTGCCTTCAGCCTTTAAAAAAATTATGTTTTAGTTCTGGTTTCATCAACAGATAGTGCCAGTAGCTTATCTCCTGTTCAGGCTTTCTTATCTTATCTAATCATTATATCTTATCTCGTTCATTTAGCGCTTTTGCAGCTGAGGATGAGGGTTCGGTAAAACTATCGAAACTAGTCCTGTGAAAATTTGAAAATGTAACGCTGGTTTTATTTCTTTGACTTCTGAATTAGTGTTTGTTCGGCGTATTATTGATCTTAATTATAATACATAATTCTGAAAAATGCCTTATACTGATAGTTTTAAGACCAAAATACATGGATATTGAATATCAGCCGCCCCACTGAAAACTAAAATTGTTCAGAACCTTAAATCATCATCATAGAAAACGTTCACTGTATAACAAATCAGTAGCAATCCTAATATAAACTAAATATAATAATAAACTGAAAGGTTTCAGATTTTAATGGTCGCCCGAAAGGGTTTCTTAAGGATATTTACACTCTCGCTGAGTTCGCAGTCTACCAATCTGCTATTACACTCACTCCTACTAAACCATTTGTTTTGTCTTTTTAACTTTATTAGCATTTTAGCTTTATTTAGCTTTTTAAGCATCATTTTCTCCGCACTTACGTCATCTAAAATTCCCCCCCCCCAAAAAAAGCAAAACTTTTAAAAACAGCATGCGTTTAGAATTTCCGGTGCAGCGTTAAGTGTTGGCATACGTTTTTCTGTTTTCAGCAGTTTTAGTTCATCATTGGTCTTACTAAGATGGCTTTACAAAACTTGTCTTTTTGTTTTGTTATTAACGCTTTGTGCATTTATTTATTAAATATTATATTCTTGGCGCTTACACCACAAAAATTTGGATTCAACAGAAAAATCACAAAATATATAAAAAAAGCATATTTTTAGAATCTCCGATAGTTAGTCTTGCGCGCTAGAGATAAAAATGTTTTTTCTCGTATAATGTTGGCATCGCTCGCTTTGAAATTGCTGAGTTTTTTTTTAACAAAAATTCGTTGAAGGTTTACAAAATATGGTGTGTGTGTATTTAATTATGGCAAAGCACACTAGGGCTATCTGCCTAAGGGAGGGATGCCTTTCGTGGAGGACTTTCTAAGGGAAACTGGCTCGTATACACGTTACACATGGGGAAAACCACGAAAACGCCCATGCAGCCAGCCCGTTCGCGGGATTCGAACCTCGGACCGAACTACCAGTGTTCAGCGACTTTACCGCTCGGCCGCTGGTGGGCCGTTTACAAAATATGAAATAGATTATAAAACAAAAATGCGAAATTCAAAATTCGAGCTTCCAGGGAACGGGCGGAGGACTATGTTTATCAAAATTTGATGGCTCGAGGTACCGTTATTTTTTTTCACAGTGCAAGAAACATGTATACATTCCAATTTATTTAAATATAATATTTGGTGGCAACAATTTGAAAACTGATTCAAGGTAAAATGGCATTTCGAAACTAACGACCCTTTTGGGCTGAAGACATAATGATGTTGCCATTTAACTTCATTTTATATATTTATGCACTATACGCAGTAAGCTAATAATTCCTATAGCTAGCTGAATTTCGGTAAAGCCAGAACTAGAGGCACCCAATAAAAAAGTTCGGGCAATCGGCAATTCGACTTTTCAAGTAAAATCGGCATTCATTTCGAAATGTGCGTTTTGAGTCGACGTTTGGTTCTGCTTATCGAAGTTGTACACATTTCCTGTATTAAATGTTACTTTATAGAAGCACTGATATATAACACATGTGGCCTTGGCTACTAATGTTCAAACTAATAATTACGATTAGGAACAGCATAAATTACAAACAAATAGCTAAGTTTATTGCTTTTTATTTTTCAGCTATGAAAATGAGACGTTATTAGAATAACAACGTTGGGAAACCAAAATAGTCATGACTCGTTGCCATTCAGCATAAAAGACATATAATTATGAATATTAACAAAACAATAAAGTTAATTTTATAAAGTAATTAAACACGCGAAAAAATATAAAATACTTCAAATAAAAAATAATTATTTATTATGCAATAACTGGACCACTACAATACTATTCTGAAGAATGTATCTGTAAAAGAAACTTACGATAGCTTTATTAAGTATACAAAAACAAGAGAAGTTTAAAAATAGTTTCTGAAAGATAACAACTTTACAATACATTGTTTGGATGTATCCTAGATATTTTTTATATTATTCATAATGCTACTTTTTAACTTACAAATAGTTTATTTTCCAATGTCACCTTACAAGGAAACCTGTCCCGGGTTTTTTAACGGTTGCGCAGTCAAGAAGTTTAATGTTTTTCTCCAAAGGACGACTAAGTGGAGGGGAAAAAAATGAGTTTTATGCCAATTTCATGGTTGGAAAAGTGAACAGAACGTTTCTGTCATCACGTACACAGCAGACATTGACGCGTTGTTATTTTTTTGCGAACGACGTTAATAACACTCCTTCTTTCGAACCGCCAATAATATGCTGAATCATAACTAGAAAGTCATTTGATGATTTAAATTTAGATGTAGAATGCTACTTGAATCATAAATGTAACAGAATTCGCAAGCAAAAGACAAGTGAAGACCTTATTTCGCCCCCAGTGATTAATCTGTTCTATTATATGCTCAAAATAAGATCTAAATTGAATTTCCAATATTTAAAACCTGTGAGTGTTATCGGTTATTAGTCTGCAGTTTCTGTGATGTAAAACTTCATTTCGTAGAAAGCCAGAGGAGTTCTATAATCCCGGAAACGGCGAATAACAGCGGATTCTGTATTTGGAAATAACAGAAGCACATTATGAATTAAAGAAAACAACTAGTCGACTTGATTCAATTATCTACGATCAGCAACAGAACGCAAGCAAAAACAAGGTGGCTGAAGTCGAAACCGTGAGATACTATATCTGAAATATATTTCAAATTATTTACTGATCGTAACGATTATTTTCATTTCCTTGTTCAACTCTAGCTATTTGGATAGAAAATCTCCCACCAGTAGCCGAGTGATTAAGAGTACTGAATACTGGTAGTTCGATTTGGTTCGATCCTAAGCGAACGGGCTGACTGCATTGGTTAGTTTTTGTGGCTTTTATCATGTGCAATGTAATTACGAGTCAGTTCCCTCGACAAAGTCTCCCCGAAGGCAACCTTAGGTAGATAGTCCTTGTGGCTTTGCCATATTCAAACAATAATTGTTCTATTTTTTTTTACTTATCTACAGGAGGCATGGTTTAACCCTCTAACCGGAAAGGTCGTATTAATACGGCCTGGAATATTTTTTGTGATATCTATAAGAACGTATATATACGTATGTATATATATATATGCCAATATATTAAAAGTATACAAATCCAGTATAAAATACCAGGAGAATTTTTGCATTAAATTCAAAAAAATGTTTTCTTACAGTAGTTTTCGGAAATTTGTGCTTTCTTAGCGAAAACCCTGGCCGGTCAGAGGGTACGCGATCGCGATTAATGTTATCATTCCCGGGCTTAAAATTCAGCCGGAGCCTTTCTCCGGTACTTCTCACACCTAGAGTAACATCACGATACCAGCTGAAGTTCCAAATAATATGGGGGCCTACCAGCGGCCGAGCGGTAAAGTTGCTGAACACTGATAGTTCGGTCTGAGGCTCTAATCACACGAACGAGCTGGCTGTATGAGCGTTTTCGTGGTTTTTCGCATGTTTAACGTGTATACGAGCAAGTTTCCCTTAGAAAGTCCTCCACGAAGCCCAACCCTCCTCCTTAGGCAGATAACCTAAGGAGGAGGGGTGCCTTCGTGGCTACCAAATAATGTGAGTTCCGGTTTTTTAATTTATTATTTAACCATTTATCTACAATTTAATATATTACATGTTTCATTTATTTCTTTAAATTTTCCTTAATTTTTATTTATTATTTCAGAAGAGATATTAATTTCGTTTTGGCATTTTGCGTCGATTCACTTTCTGCATTGATTCACTTTTCATACTGTTGCCACCAAATATTACAGCCTTGTATTCTATTTAAAGAAATTAAATAATGAAAAATCTACATAACCGTATGTATTATTCTTGGATTACAAAATTCGAAAATACGAAATTATTTATCAATGAAAAACAATGAATTTTAATGCTAATTCTTCTTTTATTTTCAAATTATGTACGGTTAGAAAACTTTCTAAAAGTGGTAAAATGCTTGAAATATTATTATCCAATTCTTTGATCATTAGCTCGAGCTTATTATGAGCTTGATTATTAACGTAATTTCTATAAGTTCCCGAGATATTTGAATTTAATAGTTAAAATTACTTTGTTTCTTTGCGTACCACCGGTTGAGAATCGCTGGTATAAAGAAGGAAAAACGAAATATTTAATAAGGCTGATTTAAAATATTTCCTAGAATTCATTTCCGTTTGACAGAAGTTACTACACCATGAATATATTTTTTTTTATAGTTCCCAAGGAACGATTTGGCAACTATCTTACAAGCTTTTTGTATTCAATGACGCGAATGCACAGTGCGTCTCTGAACCACTCCGTTTCTCACGGCTGAGAAAGAGTTCCGAAATTCAGCTCCTTGACCTTGAAAAACGAGAGCGAATCGGCGAAGGTTGAATCTCTAGGAGAAAAACAAAGCCAGCAACGCAGTTAACTCATCGCCTCATCACACCAACTGCATTCCCCGAGTCGAGTTAAACCCGACATTTAATTCTAGCCATTTACGTGGGATTATGCAATTCATTAATTAACTTCTAGCGTAATTATCTTAGTAATGACGGTACGTTGCTGATTTCCTCTTATCTTCTCTTGCGTTGCTCATTTTCATCGGATAAACAACTTATTTTGTCTTGTTATTACATTACTTCTTTCTCGTTTCAAATACTTTAAGGAGCTTTTAAAAGCTCAGTTTTCGCGGATGACTTTGTACATGAAACTGACTCTTATAATACGATCAATGTTTAGCGACTTTACCTGTCGGTCGCTGCTTGGGTTTCTAAGAGAAAGTATTTATATTGCCTTTTCCCCTCACTCTTCCTTTCCTTTTCCCGTTTTTTTAACAGATACATAATATTGAAAACTCTGCGTTTTTCGTATATGATGACTACAGTAATAGCCGAATGGTATGTAAAGAAGGCAGTCATTGCCAATTATTGCCCACCAGCGGCCGAGCGGTAAAGACGCTGAACACTGGTAGTTCGGTCTGAGGTTCGAAGGTTTGAATCCCGCGAACTCGCGGGCTGCATGGGCGTTTTTGCGGTTTTCCCCATGCGTAACGTGTATACGAGCCAGTTTCCCTTAGAAAGTCCTCCACGAAGGCATCCCTCCCTTTAGGAAGATAGCCCTCGTGTGCTTTGCCATAATTGAAAAATCCAATCCAATCCATGGCCAATTATTAGCCCAAAGAAGCACCTTGCCTATTTGCCCAGAAGGGCTATTAATTTCATTTTTTTTGGTTCACTACCAACGGCGTTTCACTTTTCAAATTGTTGCCACCAAACATTACAGCCCTGCATTATATTTAAAGAAATTAAATAATGAAGAATTTGGATAAATGTATTATGTTTCTCGCATTGTGAAAAATCAACGGTACCTAGAGACTTCAAATTTTAAATAACGTAGCCCTCCACTCGAATATGGGCATCTGGGAAGCCCTAATTTGGAATTTGTTTCATTATCGATTTCATATTTTGTAAAATTTTAACGAATTTTTAATTAACAAATTCAGCAATTTCAAAGCGAGCAATGGCAACACTGTACGGGAAAAAAAAAAAAACATTTTTATCTGCAGACTGTGTATCGGAAATTCTAAAGATAGGCTCTTTTCAAATTATTTTGTGATGTTGCTAATGAATTGAATTTTGTGATTTAAGTGAGAAGAACATGATATTTAATAAATAAAGGTAACACACAAAACGTTAAAGAAACGCCTCTTTGGGCGTAAAATAAAATCTGAAAGCTTTCAGATTTTTTTTTTTTATTATTCTTGGGATTACATTCTTGACACATACACAGTAAACTGGCATAACACGAAACGCTCTGTATATTATAATTATTAGCTGACTTTTCACATAATCACGAAATTGTAATTAACTATAGACGAGAAACGGTGGTTAACATCTTAGCAACGCAGAGAACTATGAATGCGAAGATTACTGTACAAATACTAGAATCTGAATGGCAAAATTGGGGTTTTGCTTTGTTTCTATTGGCTGATTAACAATTCTGGTTAGCAAATATTTCATTACTATCGAATAATAGTGCCACATTTGCTATTATGTATGTATCACGAGCGTTATGTAAGAATCATATGGCAACGATTCATTTTGAAATAACGCTCGTCAGAAAGGTTTATTATAAGCTTATTTCTTATTTTAACCTAGCAAGGGTAAGTGATCAAATTCGAAAGGGGATTTAAAAGGATGTTTTAAATTAAAATTAGAGAATTTAATTTTACATATTTGTTAGCTTACATACGTATGACATTTCTTATTTATAACTTCAGAATAAAAAAATAATATAGTGTGATTTATAATTAACACTTTTATAACTCACATCGTAATATTATTAAAAAGATAGCTCTTGTTCCCAAATCAGCGTCTATTGTAAAAGAAAATCAATCCGTTATGGAAATAAAATTTATTGTAGCTATTGTAAGATAACAACTGAGTATTTTCTGTTGAATTGCCAATTATTATTATTATTATTATTATTTGCCGCCGAGACGGGAAAGTGATGAGTGACTTTAACTGCCCTATCGAAGGGCCCGGGTTCAGATCCTGGAGAAGGCATGTATTTAAATTGTCTTCCCTACATATTAGGCGCCCCCACAATAAAGTGTGCACCGCTTACGGCCTTAGTAATGGCCAACGCCTATAATAGCTACTGCCCGCCATTTGAGAAAAAAATTCCAAAAATGAGGAATTTTTTTTTCTAAATTAGATGCCCCCAGATGGTATAGTGGTTAGGGCAGCCTGGTTGTGATACCGAAAGGACCCGGGTTCGAATCCCGCAGGAGGCATGGATGTAATTGTCTGTCCCTTTGCCTCCTATGACAGGGAAAGACCCATAACACATCTCCTTATTATGGGATGCCTCCCATAATAAAGAGCACACTACATCTGGCCTTAGGAGTGGCCAATGCCAACATAGGCAAGTGGCCACTCCTAAGGCCACTTGCTTATGTCTGCTAAGGCCACTTGCCTTGATCCAGTGCCGACATAGGCAAGTGCTCGGCATTGGGGAAAAAGAACAAGTAATGTAATTTTTTTTAAAGTAAATTCCGACTTAGGTCAACAAGGAAAAATTTTATTTTATTAACATTATTAAAATTTTTTCGTTTTTAATTTGGAAGCAGATGGTTGTCTATAATTTCTCATTCTATCCATCTCTTGTAATTCTTCATTATTGCAAGGAACCTTTTAACCCCTTCCGGTACGAAAACCTCCCGGTTTTTTATTTTGAATGCATAAATAAAAAATATTTAAATATTGAGTTTTAGAACAATATTGAAAGAACTTTTCACACCATTTAACGGAAGTTAATTCTTCAACCATAAATATATCTTACACACTTCACGAAACTCAACACTCGGCGACATGGAAATTTGCGCCGGCCAAACGGAAAAGTACCGTTTTTCCTTTACAGAAATATATATTGACCGATGCTCTCACTAAATTTTTACAAGAAGGAAATCTTACAGACTAACAACAATTCGGCTGTGACTTGTACAAAAAATTCTAATGGTAAACAATATGTGATAGGATCTGTGATATTTCCACAAGTAAAAAATCTGATGTGTACACCACATGACTTCCTTGTATTGGAATAATAAATTATACGCATTTTTTCTTGCATTTCATTTAAACTTATTGGATTGAATTATATCTACTTCGCCGACAGCGCATAAACCACAATAGAATAAATGCATTCTTTAAAATTCACTCAAATTTGTTTACCATAGCGACACTCTGGCGCTAGATTCACTTAACAGTATTAATAATTATATAACAGTTAACTTATATATTTCGTTCATATTATAACTCATAATGCACAAAATTTATATCATTTAAAGAACAGAATTATCTAATCGTTGCCACATGTTATATTCAAATACTATAATAAAGCTAGAATAAAAGAAATTAAGCAAACAAAACAAACAAGAAACAGTTTTTCACAGACGATTGAGTATTTCTCATTTAATTAATTCAGTTTTCACTTCGCGAGAAGGCAAAAATACATAAAAACTCAAAATATCTATATTAAAAATTACGAAGTAAATCTCAAACGCTTATTTCCTCGAAAAAATTCCAGAAAGAATTAAGCATGATTTAATTGGCAATAATAAATGAATGCGTTATCTTTGTTGTTGGGAAGCTAAGTTTCTCTAGATTGGCAACAAATCCACTAGTCTCCTGTTTCAAATGTAAACATCAATGGCCGCCATTAAAACAGGCTTAGCGGCAATTAAACAACTTTAAAATTGCTGATAATTCTAAAAATATTGCACACAGATTTACTAAAGGCATAAAATCCTTAACCGGAAGATAAAAACAACATAATTCAATCATTTTTAAAGCAAAAAATGTACAATTTACCAATATGTAGGAGTAAAGAAACAGATCACTGAGCCGAGTAACAGAGTGGATATGTATATAAATATATTTATGTACGTTTGGTGGGACCGATTGCAACCAAAATACGAGGTGCACATCTACATGTTATAGAAGTCCTATATACAAAATTTCAACGTTCTGAGGCTACTCGTTTTTGAGTTATGCGAGATACGTACGTGCGCACGCACCTACATACGTTCGTACAGACGCCACGAAAAATTCTCTTCAGAATTAATTTTAAAGCAGTTTTATAATTTTTTTGAAGGAAAAGAGTATTTTATTCTGTCCTTACTTACAGATATCACGCAAAAACATCGTTAAATTGCATTCGATAGCGGTCAAAATGGATATTTTCGTTGAAATATGCTGCCTGAAACTTTTCGCGATTACAATACTTCCTTTTTACTTCGTACAAGGAAGTAAAAAGGTGTTGCCAAATTCAGTACACTAGAAATTTTAAGCTAAATTAATTATCATATTCAACAGTATGCATGACGAGTGTAGCTCGTCATTGTGCGATATGGCATGAAAAACCAATGACAAGCTGGTCTCGTCATTTTACCGGAAAGGGTTAAGTGAGTTTCGAGCAGTCCAGTTCTTCAATTAATATTCCACCTAATGATTTTACACGACTCAAGGCGACATTAGCCTGCTGCTGTTTTTCTTTCTCTAATCGTCGCTTACGTTGTGTTGTAGTTACTTTTCGCATTTTCCGTTTGTGAAGCAAGGGACATTTTAAAGGGTTATATTTTAAACATATATTATTGTCACGTTAACATAGAAATTTTAGAAAGAATTTTCGCTACATAATGGTGACATAGCATCCGCTTCATCCAACTATATAAAACTACAATTCTTTAAAAATCTTTAGAACTCTCTTACTGTTGCCACTTATTTTTGTTAAATATTACAATCCCTTTATCAAAGACATGTACTATTATTTATAAGTTGCTATAAAATTAATTTTTACAGCTCGTGAGATTTCCTAATAAACGGTCATTATTTGTAAGTCTTATAATATCTCTACTCTCTACATATAATGAAGAAGTCTGTGTTTTCAATTTTTTGCCTTCAAATTTTATAACATGTAATTTTCTGTAAGCGCAAGTAGGGAATTTTACCAGCATACATATGAGAAGTGATGTAATACATTAAACATTTTTCGTGAAGAATGAATCTCGGCTCTCCCAAATTATTCATCGTCTGTGACTTCAGTTCTGAGGAAATGTGTTACTCTTTCCACTGAAAATGCTGTATTTATTCTCACCTCTTTTCCCCCTTTAATCGCTAATGAGTAATGTTTCAATCAGGTCACACGGGAAAGCCGAGCGTGAAGATTTGTTGCATTCAACTGTTGAATATTTTCATTGAACTGCAGTAGGGTGGTGGAGTAGATACACGTGTAGAAACAAAAGGGGTGGGGCAAAGACGATACAGTCATTCACGAAGTCAACAGGCAGATAGATGTTCAAATGATTATGCATTCCCTTGCGAATATTCATGTTCATTAACATGTATTAAATGTGGTAAATCACGAATCTGTATTCATCGGATGTAATGTAAGGAAACAAAGTAGAGAAAGCAAAGCATGGGAAAGGAATTGACATTTCGCATACATTGTTGATTTTTGTTCTTTTACGTATCGTAAACATAAATCTGGATCGAAATTTGCATTTTGAGTATATAAAAGTGCATTAATTTTAGTCGTAATGGGGTTTGAAAGTTCTAGTGGGTTTAACTTTATTACAGCTACCCCCCCAAAAGAATAGAAAGTTTGAATTGACTGAAGGTTTTCATAAAATAATCAATTTTAATCGTATGATAACTGAATAAAATTTTCCATCTAATTAAGTTTCATTACGCTATAGTATAAATTATGTAATTTATTTTATTACAGAGCATGTCATTCAATGAATAATGACTGAATCCGTAACACTTAATTTATATTATTTGTTTATGTAAACTGTTCACTAAATAAAGCGTTTTTAGTTTGGATATTTCAAAATTGGTTTCAGTGTCAGATCATTTGGAGATGCACAAGAAGATCTCGGTGCTAAAAAGTGGTCATAGCAACAGTGAATTTCCTTAACTCATTTTCGCATTCGACCGTATTAGCATATTGTATTTAAACATGTGCCTTCAGAGGTTAGTAAATAGTATATCCCTGTCCTACAAGTCCCACGACTTCTTTTTTCTTAAGCTGATGACTCATCGTTCAGGTTATTTTCAAGGGCATCGACTGTCACTATCAAGGTCAACGGCCGATTTTTTATTTCAAGCAATCGATTTTGTTGTATGGCCTCCTGGCAATCACTTGTTACAGATGCATTCATTAAGAGGAAAGGCTTCTAATCAAGTATCCCAGCTGGAAAATTTCCATACAAAATTTTGATCTTTCATCAGAAGTCGAAAGAAGACGATTATTGTCTTGAAATGACGGAATTCTAAATCAGGGTATCAGAAAGAAATCTCATGTGAAATTTTGTCATTCACTGGGCTTTTTATTACTTAAACATAATGGATTTAATCATACAGATTTATCAATGGAGGAATAGGTACATATTTTTCTTATTTAAAGGATTTAAAGGTGAGATTAAATCTTATATCTTTCGAATCCTAAAAGATTCTCGAATCTCTAGTATTCTTCATATTAGAATAATAAATCAAAAAGAGAAAACCTACTACTTAAATTTTTTGATTAAGCAAAATTTGGAAATCCGCATTTAATGATAATAATAATAATAATAATAATTAAAAATAAATCAATTTTTAAAAATACACCTACATTTGCTGAAAATGATACAAACACAATTTAGTGAATGAAGTACCGTATCAAAACGTTTGAATACTCAGATTCATCTTCTGAATATAGTTCGGCAAAATGTGTTTGTGAAACAGTTCAGAGTACATACCTTCATCCATGAGAAATTTATGGATACTAGAAGAGATTTTGGAAATACTCAATACTACTGTACAGGCATAATCGAATGCGGCATTTCCGATTCACAATTCTTAAGTGCACATGTGTATCGCAACAGAAGGAGGGGCTTCGAGGATTGACCAATAGGCTTGTTCTGCTCTTGAAATGCTGAATCTTTGATAGCTGTTGTTTATATTTTATTTTGTATTTCTTTCGCTGTATCCAACATGTATGTAGACTTCTTTCAAATTCTTTGAACCAGATAGTGAAATCTTTACAGTTACTTATATTTGATCTAATTTTGCATTGGAAAGTTTTGCTCGAAATCCATTATGTTTTAATTATATTGTAAAGGAAATTGGGAGCACCAGGTGGTCGGTTATTGTCCTGGTGGCATCAAGACTACTGCGTCACGTTCGGTGGACGCAGATTTCATGCAATACATTTCATAACTTGCCGAATATTAGCATTTTTTTAGTGTAGTACTGAAAGAATCACCCATCACCCTGAACTTCTGATCCAGAAAAACATTGTTTAAGATTTATATAAATATATCACAAATATCACTTTTTTAATTTCAGTAACGTAACATCCTATCACCATCTTCTCAGTATTTGAGTACTTTGTAAAATGCTTCTAGAAGGCATACGTTCTCTAATATGTTTTCCCTCTTGGGGGGGGTTCCTAAATCAATTTTTATTGCATACTTTTCCGGGAAAGAATATACTTACTTACTGTTAAGAAGTTTTATATTAGAACAGTAGTGGTAGCGACAGTTTTCACTGGTATATATAACCTGAAACGATTATGTAACAAAAGTGCGCTAAGTATTGGCCACTAATGTATACGGAATGAGATCAAAATCATAAAATGATATTTTGATGAAGAAATACGTATGATGCGACAAATACGTTAATGAAAAGGGTAACGTGAATATACAGTAAAAAAACGTAAAATTTCAAGATAAGAAAAATGAAAACAAAACAAACTAAATATGATAAAACACAGTAAATTGCACTTCTTAATTAAAATCAAGGTCTCTTAAATAATGAAATACGTTAAAATATGCAACTTTTCCATTTAACTTGTCAAGAGTTTTGTAATCGGCTTTAAAATATGCGAAGCGAACATAATTTTAAAACATTAACCAAAATGTGAGATACCGACAACACAGGACTGCAATGTGTGCAAAGAGTATTCCGGGCAATCAAGAGATAACGATGAATGACCATTCCTGAGGTAAATGAAAAGAACGTCTTCCTTTCGGTTCTTACTAGGCTTCTAACATTCTACTGTAGGTTTTATCCTTCTCAATTTCTTATCAACTTGCATGTTCCCCAGCAGGTGTCATTTACGGATCATTTTGTTCTTGATGGCAATGCAGCTGTTACTTAAATCTTCCCTATATTCCGGTGTGTAACGCACACATTTAATACAAAAAATGAACTCGACATTTACGGGAGCGCCTTATACACCGGATATAAAAATGATAGATTTAAAAATTAGAAAAAAAATGAGCATACAAAATTAGATTTCTACAGGTACCTAAATGGTGCTATAGCAATTCTGGAGATTTTCTAGAACCTTGTTCGAAACACTTTCTTCTAGGAAAGGCCACTTCATTACTCCTTTCCACAAAGCAAATTCATTCTTTGGCATGTTAATGATTACGATATCATTTTCTTCCATTCACGTATGAAGCGTTCACCAATATCAAACATCCTTACTGCAGCACGATTTCCACTTTCGCAAATTGTGAATGACTTTGCATCTGAAATCAGCACTATGTTTGTTTCGTTTGGCAGGAGCCATATTTACTGTTAAAAGGAACACTAAATCAATTGTCTTTCGGGTAAAGCAAATGTGATTTACTAAAACATTCGATGTTTCCTTCAGAATCACAGTTTTAAATGACTACAAAAAGTGAAAATATCTGACTTCTAATTCCGCGGACTCATTGGGGTGTGAAGAAAATTCGTATCCAGAATTATTTCCCCCTTTTCTCAAAACCCTAGAGTAATATTCTTTTGCACACCTGCACTGAATACAACCCATCCTCTTTGCAGAATTATTTACTTCCTCAAGCAATTCCCTCGCACACATATCGTTTGTCAGTTTGGTATACCATTGTTCGAAAGTATCTTGGAATGAATGACTTCGAAAGATAATACTATCGTACATGTAGCCTTCATGTTTCTTTGTAACGAAAACGGTGTGCGTCATACGGCGAATATAATTAAAATTACAGAATGTAATTTGAAATTACAGGTGCTCGTTGTATTCCAGAATATACGGTAAGTCGGCTGGGCACTTCTCAGTCAAACTTTGAAGTGACGTCTGCCAATTCATCGCTTTTATTCCGTTATATTAGAATATACAGTAGTTAATGATCTGATAAGCCCTGGCGGCCTGAGATTAGATTTAAATTCAACGTTTCTACGATTATGGTCATCTGAAAATGTTTCTAGAAATTCTAAGGCATTTTGTGAAACTATTTAATTTTGACATGCTTTCTAACATATCTTGGTCGGAATGAATATGAGAGAAAAGACTCGATACAAAGCAATTAATTCTGATGTAACCACAGAATAGATTTTCCGTATGACCTCCAGGAAAACATGATGCTACTTTGTAAGGATCTTAAGTCTTACTAGCGTTTATTTTGCTTTAAAACTTTACTGTCCTCTCTTGTTTTCCACTCCCGGCCAGAATAAACGCGTTAAATTGTTTATGCAAATTATACTTGCTAACGCTGAAATATTTAAGTAGTGGCTTTTCGCCAAGAACAGAGTTAGATGGAGAGAAAGTGAACCTCTTTGTCACTGTATTTCACGCGAGCTTTCAATCAGTTGCTGTCCGCCTTTAAAGACCAGAGGTTTAGTCCTCGTGATATCTAGGACGTATTGTAGTTTTCTGAAGTTTGCGTACTACATATGTAATAATCTGAAAGGCCGGTCTTAAGGTTAATCATCCGTGTAAAGTATTCAAAGTTTAGCTCTTATTTAAATTAATTTAGTTAGTAGTTCTTATAGTTTTACGTTCAGACCACAAGTGGTTGGTCTTTGTATCCGGAAGTGCGGGAGCGCCTGTAATATCGTGGAGAATAAAGCGTAGTTAAACCCTTCGCATCCTAGTCATCTATTCTACAATTCCACAGAACATAGCTTCCAGTAAGCTAACTGTTCCCCTTCAGGACATTAGATATTCCCTTAACAGATTCGACAATCAGCCAGTCCTGATAACTTAACTTTTAGAAGAAGTTGGGTGATTCGATATACATGTCTCCCAACTTTGCAAAATTGTTATTTACGGTATTTGGTTTTTATGACAGGTCAGTGTTTTCGCCAATTATAAGAAATTTTCGAAAATATCTTACACATTTTTATTAAAGAAAACAGGCAGTTTTGGATGGAGGGAAAATATTATCCATACATTAATTCGTTTTACATGCAGTTCGATCAACTGCAGATGATGACATACTTCCATCTGTGACATCAACGCAGGGAAACATGGATGTCGTATATACAGACAATAGTGATATGATATGAGGGATGCAGCCCGTCCCTCCTGGCAGACTTTAGGTCGCCCCGTGGCCTTGTTGCGGGCTGTGCCAGAGCAAGCTAGAAACAACACCTTGAACAAACAGACCTAAAGAACATAACTTAAAAACATAATTAAAATTAAAATTCCAACTGCAAGCTTATCATGATTAATCTTCTCCATCATTTTACTGGCAAATTTTTTCAGTCTTTTAAAATCATTTAAAATATCATATATATTAAAAACATCATTTTTCTTAAACTCGTTCCTGATATCAGTAAAATATTTAAATGTTTCCACATAATGCTCCGTAGTGCCCGGTTCTTTACAGATATCACAGACGTCGGTTTGGTTTGGTTTGTTTAATTATGACAAAGCACACTAGGGCTATCTGCCTGAGGGAAAGGATGCCTTCGTGGAGGACTTTCTAGGGAAAACTGACTCGTATACACGTTACACATGGGGAAAACGCCCATGCACAGCCCGTTCGCGGGACTCGGACCGAACTACCAGTGTTCATAGACTTTACCGCTCGGCCACTGGTGGGCCCACAGAGGTCGGACTCCTGTAATTTAAACCTTTTAAAATACAAAGGAAAACGCCATGACCTGTAATGATTTGGTTAACGTCAATGTCTGAATAACAATAGTGAAATTTCTCTCTTGGAGTATTCAAATAAGAAATTAGTATTCAGACCTTATGATCAGATGAAGGTGTTTTTATTTGTTCTTTTCATGGCAGTCGTCTGAATCTTCCAATAATCCACCTTAGGGCAAACACAGCCTAGCTTAACATCAAAGGCAATAAAAAATAGCGACTGGCAGTGGCTTAAAGTGAAAATGCATAGTACCATAGTTTTAAAGTCAAACAGAACCTTTAGCTGTGAATGAAAAAAAATGGCATGCATGGGAAATATTTTTCAGCAGGCGAAACGGAAAAAATGGCATGCCTGTCAGACATTCTTCAGCTGGGATTTGGAGACATGTTTAAAGAGAAAGTTCTATTTGACCGCTTTAAGGTTAATACTGTACCATTGTTTTGCTTATTTTTATGCCGGTTACTGTTACTAATTCTGATTTTCTTTAACTTCAACTTCATCTTGTATGTTTTATTTGGTTTAGAGGCGAAGACGTCGTGGAGAAAATAACGTAAGGCGAAAACAACGCAGTACAAAACATCGCGGAAGAAAAGATTGCAGTTCTAAAATATCGTGATAAAAAACATCGTTTCAAAAAATAAAGCGGTTAAAAAATATCGCGATTCTAAAATACCGTTGTAGGAAAAAAAGCACTTACAAATCATCGCATCACAATAAAACATCGCAGAAATGTGCTTTATAGGCTTTAAAAGTTATAAATATATATATTCTCATAATGATTTGTGAGCGCAAGAAGAATGAAGAAGATTTTTAACCTCTCTATTTCTTATTTTTAAATCATTAATGTTATTTTTGCTTAAAAAGAAAAAAAGGAAATTTAAGCAATCAGAAACCGAAAATGAGCTAAATAATTCAACAATTTTAATATGGATAACTTATGCAGTTACATATATTCCCTTTTGCGATAGCTTTTAAGATTATAGTTTTCATGAAAACTACGACTAAATCTTTACAAAAGAGATGAATTAATGACTTTTAACACATAAATTTAAAATTCTATTAACTGCTATGCGTAGGATTAATTTTCTACTCATTTTGAATTTTTGAATGTTTAAGTGTCCAAAAAATGAGAATTAAAAATATTAAATGTAGAAAAAAATATTTCTCATTCCTTCTTGCGCTCACAAATCATTATGTAAATATATATTTACAGCTTTCAAAGCCTGAAAAAACACATACGTGCGATACTATCGTCACACGATTATTTGTAGGTGCTTTATTTTTTACGATGATATTTTCTACTACGATCTTTTAAAACCGCGTTGCTTTTTAAGCACTTTATTTTCGACCACGATGTTTTAGCACTGCAATGTTTTCGTTCTGCTTTTTTTTTTCACCCGCGATGCTTCATAACGACGATATTTTTGCCTTGCGTTGCTTTCTCGGCGGCGTTTCCGTCTGCGATGATGTTATTTGAAGCAATATTTTTCGTGGACACGGTCCTTTTGTGGTGTATCATCTTTGTGGTATACTTTTGTGGTACACTTGAACCTTCCAATGTGCTTACTGTCTTTCTCCGTTCTGGATGAAAAAAATTACACTATACATGCATTATTTAATTTCATAAAAAATTAGTAATTACGTCACTGCATTTGTTTTATATTAATTTATCTCATGTTTTTGACATTATTTGTTAAAAGTATGGTAGGTTACATTCTCGTGCAAATTTTAGTTTGCTGTTTGTAAAAATTCTAGAGAAAAGAATTTTTGTTATATGTCGGGGGTATTTTGTGTATTCTGTTATGATCTTCAGCGTCCAATAGTTTTCTAAGTTCCACGTTAGTGCAATATTTTTGTTGCAACACGTGTCGATTTTTTAAATATTTTGTAAGCTATATTTGCATATATATAGTTCAAGATTTAATTATTCGTATTTTTACTTATGAGGGAGGTAATATTTATATTTAAGAATGAAATAATTATGCAAGCACTGTATGTAACTTGACTTTACTAATTAAGCGGTTGTGTATCAGAGAATCAAATATCTCCGACCAACAAATTACGGTTTTATCGCAGAGTTTGCTGATATTTTTATGCCTAACAGACGAGGTTTAGAATTCTTGGAAGTGTGTGAGACGTTTTTGACCCTTCGCCAGTTTTCTTCTACCTGGAATTACCTTTCTTTAGATTCTTTATGTGGGTTGTTCTGTCTGAAGAAATAAAGTTCGTGTTAATCTAAATAAAAGTTAAAATACGAATTTGTTCTGTGCTAGATTGTAATTAACAACTTAAATTCAAATGTCGATTCTTTATTATTCTAGCTGAATATCAGAAAATAATCGCTAATTGCTATCTTGATAGTGTCAAAAAGTCAAATGAAATAATCGCTTATTGTTAGCTTGATAATATTCAACGCGCGAATCTATTTAACGTTCTATATAAATTTTTTATAATACTGAGAGATATTTTCTTGTAGATAATATATCTAAACTAAGTAAACATTATAAACATGGCATTAATTATGAATAAAACGTGTTACTATTAGTGATGTTGATAAAAATTAAAATTCGTTTTATTGTGCTGATAAGCAATTTATAGGAATGATTCGTGACGTAAAAAGCAGATCATAAGTTCGGTAGATTGGCATCAGCTCTTTTTTCATTGGTGGGAGGGGGAGAAAATTTTCCCGCGAAGTGGAAACAACACGTGTTACGTAAAGAATACGTAAAACCTAACCGTCTCAATAATAATAATACTTACCGTAACTCAGAAAATTACATTCAATTATACTGGCTTTGTTGCATTTAAAAATTTAAAGTAACCTGCAGATTTGAACGCGCCGAATAACAAAGAAATGAATAAAAGGCTCAAGAATCAGCTTATAATATTCATAAATTTGCAAAAATAGTTTTGAAAGTTGAAATGTAGAACCACTTTCTTCAGCTGCAGAATAGCTGCTTTTTCAACTTCTAAATATCAAACAATTCAAAATTTAAACAATAACAATAATGGCACAGATAAAAAAAAATACAATTTATCGTTATTTTTTCTCTGAAATCTGAAGGTTAGTAACTGCAAGAAATTTCTGATTGTTAGGCTTTGTGATTCGTACTTATTGAAGCTGAGGATTAAATTTTCAGATTGACGTTTATTTCAATGAATTCTAATCTGTTGAATAAACCGCTAAATAACTTACTTAAAATAAGACTTTAAATAAAGAGTTTTGAGTTAGTAAATAGAGTCTGATAATAATGTAGTATGCGATCTACCACTTTTAGTTGGTTATTTATTTCTCAGGTAGCGCCACTAAAACGTTATATTTAAATTCGAACTTGTAATAACTTTCGAGAAAAATAAATGTTTAATTAAAAAAAAAAGTTTAGTCCTAACATCTAAAAAGTAATTAACTAAAAGCGCTAGATTTCATACTACACAATTACAAGTCTTTGATTATCAAGAATCTGAAAATTCTTTGAATAAAGATAATTTAAGCAAGACGTAAAATGTTTTTATTCAATTTCTTTAAATCCGAAGTTATTGCAACAGAATATAGATGACTGCATACGCCTGCCAAATTTCTCTAGAATTTCAAAGCAAAAAACAGAAATATTCCTCAGGTAATTTGCGAATGGTTGTGCTTTAGAATATTTTAAAATGTACTGATCTAGCAGTTTCAAGTAACATATGCTTCTTTAAAAGAAGCAAGCGCGAAACACGGACAGCATTTATTGAAAAATAACGCTACGAAAACGTATACGCTATCGGAAACCTAAATTTGCTGTAGCGTGCCCATCGTTACAGCTGAGAAACTTCGAATGTGGTATTTAGCGCATAAAAACCAAATCGTGACCTTTGGTGCTTGACGCCTTGCGTAAATGCAGATCGAGTCATTGTTGCCGTCCATCTTGAAGCGTTTAGATCGTGCCGTTGAAAACAAAGCGTAAACATTAAACTTTCATTTTTTTTCCTGTTTGACTGTTCTTACGTTTATTAGAGACATTTTTATTACGAATAAAATTTGTTTCGTGAAGATAAGTTATTTTATTTACAATAAAAAAATTCAAGTAAAATAAACCTTAATAAAACATTAAAGTTAATTGAATATTTCTATTACAAGAATTGACAGACGTTTTAAATACTATATATTTACCCTAGTTATATTTCTGATTCTGTTTACTATATACTACTATCATTTAATAAAAATTAAATGCTAATAATTGTAGTATACTGCAGCAGAACATGCAGATTGCAATCATTTATGTTTTTCTAAAAAATTTATTCAAATTACATTTGTGGCAGTCACATTATTCTTAATAGAAATAAAAATATGTATATTTAAGTTAAAAATATGCAACTTGTAATAAATCAATTAGCGCAGAAAAGCATGAAATTGTGAATTATTTTTAAATTGTTGTTATATACCCTTGTTAATTGCAATAACAGCAAGCCTTCTACCTCAGAAAAGAGTTTATGATTATGTTTTTAAATTATTTATGCCAAATCAACATTTTGCTCAGGTCTTGATTAAAACTCACGTAGCAGAAAAATCTTCTTGCGATTATCCTTTAGAGATGTTGCTTCATAGGTTGTGCGTGTATCCTCAAGACGTCCCACAGCATCTTTTAATTTCCCAAACACATTCTTTCCCTTTAATGCCACATCCCCTTTATATCCTCAAGACATTCTTACCAGATCCTCACGAGAATTCACCAGATGATAATAAATCAATTAGCGCAGAAAAGCATGAAATTGTGAATTATTTTTAAATTGTTGTTATATACCCTTGTTAATTGCAATAACAGCAAGCCTTCTACCTCAAAGAGTTTATGATTATGTTTTTAAATTATTTATGCCAAATCAACATTTTGCTCAGGTCTTGATTAAAACTCAGCAGAAAAATCTTCTTGCGATTATCCTTTAGAGATGTTGCTTCATAGGTTGTGCGTGTATCCTCAAGACGTCCCACAGCATCTTTTAATTTCCCAAACACATTCTTTCCCTTTAATGCCACATCCCCTTTATATCCTCAAGACATTCTTACCAGATCCTCACGAGAATTCACCAGATGATAATAAATCAATTAGCGCAGAAAAGCATGAAATTGTGAATTATTTTTAAATTGTTGTTATATACCCTTGTTAATTGCAATAACAGCAAGCCTTCTACCTCAAAGAGTTTATGATTATGTTTTTAAATTATTTATGCCAAATCAACATTTTGCTCAGGTCTTGATTAAAACTCAGCAGAAAAATCTTCTTGCGATTATCCTTTAGAGATGTTGCTTCATAGGTTGTGCGTGTATCCTCAAGACGTCCCACAGCATCTTTTAATTTCCCAAACACATTCTTTCCCTTTAATGCCACATCCCCTTTATATCCTCAAGACATTCTTACCAGATCCTCACGAGAATTCACGAGATGTTGTGAGAACATATGGAAATGCAGGAAAGTGTAATACGAGTGTTCTCTGGAAAACAAAGTCCTCAAGACATCTGTGTATCAGTATTTTCTCATAATTCGCAACATAAAGATTTTAAATGAGATTCCATTAAAATGTTAAATTGTGTAGTTTTTAGGCCACCCATGAATTAAGATCTACAGGATATTTTCAGTGCGTTTTGGATTATTACGATTTAAGCTACATAATCGTAACGATAGGGAAACAATCAATACCCTAAGCATAGGAGTTTTCCAAATCACAGTCCCTATGTTCGCAAAAAATAGGATTATGAGAAATTGCAGAAAAATTTAGGGTCCACTAATTTGGGCCTTGTGGGTCTGGACAATAACCAGTCTATGATTATGCTAATCTGCTGCACGAAACATTATATTTTAACTTCTAAGAAAGGCAAACTTTGAATTTGTGATATCGATGCAGGCGTGAGTTTCATTTCATAAACTGTTTTTTCCTTTTTTTAATCTTATTAATTATTATCGAATGTGAATTTCCTATCAACAGCAGTCAAATTGCTGTTTTGTTACCCACACATCTTAGTTTGTCAGGTAATGGTCAGTAATGATAGTTGCAAAATGTAGCGTTTATTATGTAACTTAGTTAAGTGTACAGTAAACTCTTGCCGAGCGCGGGATATTAAGGCGAAACAATTTAATCCTGAAAGTACAATTATACAAGTTTTATATGGCAACAGCGAAAAACCTTCTGGTTACAAAATCGCCGCTAGAGGCACTGTTAATCAAAATATCGACATCCATCCCGCAGAAAGCGTACATCATCGTTTATCGTTCTTCAGAGACATCTTTGAGCGAAATTTGGCAAAGAAACATCGAACGGTTCGTGAAGTGTTTCAAGACACGGACTGTTTATGTAAGAAAACCATCACAAACAGCAACCCCGAAGTGGTTGAAAAAAATCGACGTTTCACAAATTCAACGCGTCATTTGAATTCTGAACTCAAATGAGCGTTATGGAAACGTCTTCAATTCCGGGCATACACCTTTCATATGGCGCAAAAGTTAAAGCCTTCCGATAAATCGTTGCGTAAGCTTTCTGTGAGAATTTGCAAGATAAGCTGGGGGTAGGTGATTTTGCGAACTGACTTGTTTTATGGGTGAAGTCACTTTTCATGTTTCTGGCATCGTTAATCGCTATAATTTACGATTTTGGGGCACGGAAAATCCACATGGTGTAGTAGAACATGAGCGTGATTCTCCAAAGATGAATTTTCCTGCGCCATTTGCGAGGAAAATTCAATTAATGGGTGCATTTACCAAGATACGCTATCACAACGGTTGTTTCTTCAGATAGAGGAAGGGGTTCCCGGCTGCATATTTCACAAGTGCTCATCAGCGTAGCCACTGAGGGAGCGGTTTCGAAAATGGACCAATGAGTTTCTATTGCTCTTGTAACGCTAAATCTTTATGCATGTGAGCATATGTTGTTTATGTTTTAATCTGCATTTGTTTCGCAGTTATAAATGTATGGCGTATAGTAGAAAATCTCGTAGTGCTTTCGTTTTATGAGTTTAATTAATCGCTGATATTTCACTTTAGCGATATTTATCACGCATTAATATTTGGATTGAAGTTTACGGCATAGCATCGCTGTTTACATCGAAAAAATGACTCAAACTACAAGTAGCCTCGAATATTCTGCATTTACTAACACATGTGGATTAAAAGAATTCAAGAGTATATATATATATATATTTAATTGAGCTGAGAAGGAATGGAAGTGTTACAATGAATCTAGTGTTTTATTTCAGTGCTTGCATTCTTTTGGTTTTTAAAGTGTAAGATTCAGAATACATATTTTGTTTGATCTGATTATATCTATTGTTAACATTAAAAGTTACAAGTGAATAAATTGAATATATTCGTTGTGAATAAGATAAATTCATTCTGTTTGATGAGTATTTCTTGAGTAAACAGTACATTTAAGAGTGAGCAGTTATTAAATGTGAGATTTAATACTCTAAATGAATACGAATGCCAATTAGTAAAGTTTACTTAGAATAAAATTCTGCATTGGCTATAATTATAGAAAATCTTTTTAATATAGACTGCAATAAAAAGTGCTGATTTTTATTTACATATGCAATTACATATACCAATTAGTGTAAATATTTTTCTCACATGCATACTTTTACATAAATATAGCATTTGGGCTCAGATGTTTATTACATATTTCTTTCTTCATTTTATTTGCCGCTTATTAAATAATATTTCACATGGATACTTTTGCGGAATATCCAACATATTTGTATTTATTTCAGATTCTTTCAACCAAGTAGTGAAATCTTCACAATTGCTTATATTTGATCTAACTTCGAAATGAAAATTTTCAGAAGGAATCGACGATGCTTTTGTACAGAAAATCACGTAACAAAATATTTTGTACCATCTTGCTTGAATCTTAAAGCACGCGAAAGGTCATGTGACATGACACAAATATTACTGGATTCCCGTTGGTTCATCCTAGAAGCCACTCCCTTGGTGGCTACACATATGTGCACTTGGGAGATATGGTTCCCGGCTTTATTCTGCAGCAAGACAGTGCTCCCACCACATTGGCGTAATTACGTACTCCAGTACATGAGCGATAGCCTACCACATCGATGGATTGGGCGTGCTGAGTCAAACGATAATGCCAGTGCTTCGTTAGCCATTGAGACCCAGATCTAACTTCTTGTGAGTTTTTCCTACTGGAACTGGAATACCGCATAGATATTTGTCGTGTCACCGGAGCGGCACACATAGAATACCTACAGGAACTTGGATCACTGTAGTTTCATTAAATTTGATTTATCAAACTAAAGTAATATATTCACAGGTATGATTTCTTTTTGTTCCACCAATATGAAATACCCTGTACATTGCGCTCATAGCAAAATTGCTTTCTGCAAAGTTAAACTTTCTGTGGGAAACTACAATTTAAACAACCTAAATATCGTTGTAATTAAAAGGAAAAAAACGAAGCAAATGTTAATTGAAAGAATTTTTATTACTGCTTAATAAGTACGTAATAAAGGTATTTTTTTTTAAAAAGCTATTAATTTGCATTAGGTCTATAATTGATGCAACTCTGCAGAAGTCTCGCAGTAAGCCAGCGCGAAGGCTTTCAGTGCTTCAAGTGACCTCTACTCCATTTGAGTCAATCTCTATTGCAAAATCAGACAGTTCCCTTGTCCCTTTAAACATTCGCTTAACTTCTCGTAAACTGACGGAGTTTTATCTTCTTTATTTCTACTGTCTTCACCTTTTGTGTTATAAGGTTATACACTTCTTCATTCGTCATCTCTCAATTAATTATTTATCGTCGACTTCTTCTATATCTGAAAAGCCGTCGACGTCTGTTGTTTTTGCAGTTTGTATGATTTTGCTTCATTTTCAATCGGAGAAATCCTTTACAATTGTTGAGAGCATTGGCTAGAGCTGACGCAACAAGCATTCTGTCTAGAGGTTATGTCATCGGATTTGTGAAAAATAACCTTGAGTTCTGCACCAACTCGAATTTTGGTTAGCTAAAAATATTCAGGAAAATGCCATCTGAATGGCTACATGGGGGTCTAAAAAGATCCTGAAGGAGAAAAAAATATCTAGATGGTCCCATGGGTGGGGGTTTAAAAAGACCCTCCGAGTTTAAAACTATTATTTAGTATTAAAAATAACATCATAAAAGAATTACATTTTATTCATAACAAAAATGCCTCTAATAAACGTAAGAAATAGTCACTCGGGGGGAAAAATAATGAAAGCTTAATGTTTAACGCTAAGATTTCGACAGAAAAAGTTAAACGCTTGAAGATGGACGGCGAGACTTCTTTTCAGTGACTCGATCTGCATGTGTTGATGAATGAGCGTTGAACTGCGTATAAATGAAATTTACTCGTAGGACAAATTAAATGAAAACAGCTAAGATCACGCGTATAAGCTAAAAGATCACCAACTCCCCCTGGTACGTTCGAAATCAAAAACTTCATTATGAATTAGACATTGCAGAACTGAAATATTTTCATTGCCGGCTTGCCCGGAATTTTTATACTAACCTCGCAAGTATCAACAACCCTGTTATAAGGGTTTAACGATTATGATGTAAATGACCCAAATAATTGTAAACGCCTATGGCCATACTTAGTACTCATATTGTTTAATTTGAATTACTTTACCTGTACTGTACTTTATGACTTATGCTATGATTTAAGTACACCAGTTGACTCACACTATCTGTATGTATGTATTATATGTATCCCTAGACTTAGGTTAAAGCCAGTTCTTTTCTTTCTCAGTTCTCCCAGATGGCATTTTCAGGTCTTTATTGGAACTCGGCGCACATTTTATTTCTGCTAGAATATCTTATTATCCCATTACTCAAAATTATGATCATAATTTATAAAAACAATTATTATATCTTGTGTTATCAACCTACATATTCGACAAGGGGTAGGGTCCTTGACCCAGGCACCCTGGTGTTACACCGCTTCTAAGTGCGACGTCGTAAAAGCGCAATGGCGTTGCGCAAATCCGCGTTGGGTGAGAGTTTACTGTATTTTGTTCCTTTATGTACGCAGCGTCACCTGGCGATCATAATTGTAGTTACGTCCTTACAAAAGAAGACTAATACTTATTTTTTAATTTCCTGCTATTAATATTCTTTATTTATATTAAACGTCGTAGAGTCATTAGGGTTTTTGGTGCTGGAGACCTGAAAAATGAAGAGTGCTCTCGCCGGGATTCGAACTCCTGACCTCTTCGAACTATTAGGTTTTTTTTTTCCAGTGAACTCGATCCCACTTTTAGAATCATCACTCTTAAAATTATATTTAAAACATGTCAATATGTTAAAGAATCTTTAAGTAAAGACAAAAGTATTGTATTTTTTATTAACCTAAAATAATGTAATTTACTCATTAATAGCATTAACTCGTGCTTCAGAGAGAGGGAGGTATCACCTGTCCTTGCATTATATTTAGTAACTGGGGTGTGCTTTGCATTTTCTTGCATAAAAACTGTCGAATGTCTGGCTGTATTGATATTGCAAGCAGTATTTTATATTTTTATATTTTTCAATTAATTTATTTCTGTATTTATTTTATATTTTTCAGTTAATTTATTTCTGTACTTTGCTTTTATTGTCACATACGTTGCAAAAGATTTTTCACTTAAATACGTTGTTCATAATGGTATTGAAAGGCTTATAGCTGTGTGAGAAATTTCTGAGTATTTTGCATGAACCTGCAACCAAAACTTTGGAAGCTACTTTTGCTTAAATTTAGTTGATATATCTGTTGGGCCGCCCAGACGGTATAATGGTTAGGAAAGCCTGACTGCGATACCGAAGGGTCCGGACTTGAATCCCGGAGAAGGCATGGATGTAATTGTCTGTCCCTTTGTAGGAGGCAAAGTTAGCCCACCTATTAGGTGCCTCTATAATAAAGAGGACCCACCAGCGGCAGAGCGGTAAAGTCGCTGAACACTGGTAGTTCGGTCCCAGGTTCGAATCCCGCGAACGGGCTGGCTGCATGGGAGGTTTCGTGGTTTTTCCCATGTTACTTATATACGAGCCAGTTTCCCTTAGAAAGTCCTCCACGAAGGCATCCCTCCCCTTAAGCAGATAGCCCTCGAGGCTTTGACGTAATTAAATAACCTAACCTTACCTATAATAAAGAGGCCACCACATCTGGCTTTAGGAGTGGCCCATGCAGGCATAGGCAAGCGCCCACCGTTCGAAAAACATATATATCTGTTCATATATCGATAAGTTGCTACCTTTTCTTCATTAGCAAGCCTT
The DNA here is from genome assembly GCF_044657685.1 of Stegodyphus dumicola. Classification (NCBI taxonomy): domain Eukaryota; kingdom Metazoa; phylum Arthropoda; class Arachnida; order Araneae; family Eresidae; genus Stegodyphus; species Stegodyphus dumicola. The sequence goes on from NC_140770.1 coordinate 160,167,451, forward strand.
CTGATTGATCGTAATACTCGAACGGACTTTTTTTTTATCCTCTGATACTTGGTTTTCTATTCTGGATAATATTCCGTTTAAATAGTTTTCTTCATTTGGAATAGCTGCTCCATTAGATAATTTTTAACACTGGTGGTGGTCTAAATCTAATTCATTTTCCACTAGAAAACTACTTAGTTTTGCAAAGCACAGGATATCATTTTCTTTGACGTATGGCATATGTCGAATTTTTGATTGCGGAAACCCGGACCACAATTTAAATATCACCGACGTAGAGAAAGTGGTAATAAATAGTACAAAGCCCTTTTTTATTTGAAAAATCAACACAAGGAGTTCGACAACATTGTTTTACGCCTGTTTGATTAGCTTATCGCATCGTGATCGACATGTTTTCATGTGCTGCGTGAAGGGGTTATCCATTTACTCGCGGTTTTTCTTTATTTCTGAAGATTTTAGTTTTTTGAAAAATTTAGTTTTGAAACTTATAATTTTTTAAAAATGCAAATGGCAGTAGGCGGGCTGGTTTAAAACATATCGCGGGTATGTTTTGGACAAACATGAGATAGAATCTGAAAACCAAATCATAAATTTCTTTCTTTCTTTCTTTTTCTCTTGAAGACGGTTTAAAATAGATACAAATAAATGATAATAAAAATTCCGTACTCGGATAACATAAACAGTCTTTCTCATGGAACAACTAAAAGTTACATCTGTTCTAATATACAATGTTTCTGTTGACAAAAATAGATGAAAAAAATAAAAGAATTACGTAATAAGTTATGACCTTCAAAAACTTCGAGGCCATGGTTAAGTCATTTGTAGTACTCAAATAAAGCAAGTAAAAATGAATGACGACTGCAATTTTTAATTCAATGCTTTTTTCCGATTTTGTAATTAGCTGACCTCAGTCTTAACAAAATTTGGATAGTGTTACATATTTAAACCCGCCGGTAGGTATAAATAAACCAGAATAGTAATGTTTTCATTCCGTGGTCGTCAGTCGATAACGTCGGTTACCAAGGTCTGCTCGACCTTGGAAGAATACTCAAAGGGTAAGGATATTCGAAATATTGTAAGCTGTAAGGGATTCTACTCATTTAAAGATGCCGTGCAGTTTCTTCGTGTTTTTTTGAGGGGGGGGAGACTTCTTGAGTTCCACAAAGTATACCGTGTATAACATTAACATAAATAAAGAAAGAAAGAATACTAACACTATAAAATAAAGGAGGAGTTGCAGAAATATGAAATTAAAATAAAATTTAAAACTTAAAAATCTAAACTGAGATTCTAAGAAGCGAATATTGTGTCTTTAGTTCGTTAAAATTAGTGGCTAAAATGCAGACAAGTGATTTAATGTGGTCTGAAGTACCTCGTGGTTATGTAGTATTGTTACAATATTTTTTACAATAGATTTTCTTTTTTTGTTCTGATGTTGAATGTCTTGGAATCCTAACCGTTCTGATGCCAAACCTAGTATGGAAGACTGAAAACAGACCTGACAATTTTATTGTATTCCTTAGTTATTTAATTTTTCTTGTACTTAACGTTTTTTTTTAATAAACTGGTTTTGCTTATTGTACAGTCTGTTTTGTTGCTTCGCGCACTTCATTAGAGTATTTACAAATTCCAGTGCAGTGCTTAATATTAAGAAAATGGGTATTGGTAACGCCACTAAAATATGTGAATTGTAAATAAGTGTATTTTGTAGTATCTGGTATTCCCGCGAGAAGCGGAAGCCAATTTATGTTCATTAATTTATTTCTGTTCTTTAAACTGAAGACACAATGCATTTTTAGTTGATTTTTGCTTGTGTTGTTTTTATTTAGGCCTCTAATACTCTTAGTTGAAACGAGGCCAGAACTTTATCTGGCAGGGTAGGTGTGTGTGTGTGTGTGTGTGATTATGGCAAAGCCTCGAGGGCTATCTGCGTAAGGGGAGGGATGCCTTCGTGGAGCACTTTATAAGGGGAACTGGCTCGTATACACGTTACACATAGGGAAAACGCCCATGCAGCCAGCCCGTTCGCGGGATTCGAACCTCGGACTGAACTACCAGTGTTCAGCGACTTTACCGCTCGGCCGCTGGTTGGCCCTTTGTCAGGGTAGGAATAAAGACTAGTATGTAGAATTAAGGCATAGTCAGCTTAACATTGTGACATTTATGTAACATACAGGTACAGGATAGTTTGTGATCGATAACCAGTTCGACGCGAGACTGTTGACAAAAGTAGCAAAGACAATGTATTTTTCAGAATTTTTTTTTTCTTCCTGTTTATTGGATTTCAGATTTTTTTTTTCTTCCTGTGTAAGGAAGTCCAGGAAGTATTAATTATTTACAACCAGCAATTTTCCCACTCTAGTACTTGGGGGGGGGGGAAATTAAACGCAAGGCACAAATCAAATGGTAAACAGAATGAAATGAATGTGAAGGCCACCGCACGCTGTATCATACAAATACATGACAAACGCAGCATCACTTCCTTACAATTAACAAAATGTATTACAGAACAGAGTCCCTTTCCCGGGTATTTTAATAAACACGGCGTCAGCACACTGATTCTGTGTCGGTGGGGAAATTGGTACTCCAGACCACTATCTTACCATCTGGCTGGCCACTTACCAAAGAATACCACTTTAAAACCCCCAGTAGCAATAACACAAGCCTGCTGAATGTTTATGGTAAAACAACGTCATCTGGTAGCAAGGATCGCTCGGATTATTGACAGACTTGCAAAATTCGGTGCCGACATATGCCGCGTTTAAAAGTTTTAATTTTTTGTAAATAATTTATTTTTAAATCGAAACAGTATCTAGAGTCAGAATTTATTAGTCACTCAGCTTGTTTCTAGAAATTAAACCTTCTGTACTCTACCTGTACTTGGATGTCCTCCTATGTACGTTGGTATTATTCTGTATAGTTCGTAAAGTGTTGTCTTTGCAAAGTGTATTTGCAGTGTGTAACTGTTGTAAAATGTATATTCTGCTGTAAAATAATTCAAGTATCACAAATTATGTTATACTTATGCAAGTCATATAATTATGTCCTGAATCACAACGGCAACAATACCTTACAATGCTATTTAATGTATCTCCTAGTGATAGATTTTAGCGACGCGAGACCACACCTCCTAAATTCTTGGTAGAATGATGGTGTCTCCGCTTACCGTCAACTGTGCATGGATGTCTTGGAAGTATAAACATTTCGAAGACAGAATTTTTGTGGAAATAACAGATGCCGTTTGATGAATAAATTGACATTCAGAAACCGTATCGCATAGAATCTTTCATCCAAGCAAAATTTCAATAACAAGCCATAACCATATCTTTCTTCCATCATTTTGAAGTTCTACTTGATCAGATCGACTTTGCTTTCTTCTCAATAGTATTTAAACTTCTTAACTCTGCTTCTCTCGGTGGGGACCGGGGTAAACATTCTGGGAGATGATATACTGAAGACGCGTTTAATGTGATCGCAATTAATGTCATCATTTGGATATTGTTAGCAATTTGTCGAAATCCCGCCCATTTGTATATGAAATGACAAATATCGCTTATTTATATAATATTTATTTATCGCTTATTTAAATATCGCTTATTGTGATCGATTAATCGGTTAATATTATCAAAATATTGTAGATGAAATTTTCTAAACTGAATCAGTGTCGCCAAATAAAGCATAAAATCGCCAAATAAGGTCAAATAATGTATAGAATTAGCGAAATGGCATAGATATTTCGCAAGTAAGTATTTGAAGTGTATTTCCTGTTTATATTTGCATTAAGTTAGTCACATTCTCTGGCTATTTTGAAGGATATTTTTTTCCATCACTTTGTAGAGGCATTAAGGTATTTTTTGGAAGCAGGGAAGATGAAAAATTAGCAACCGCCTTCGTCGGGAATCGAACCACGGACTTCTGGAATGGTCGCCGCTTTTTCGGATGGCCCAAACTGTCCTTTTACTATCGATAGGCAGCTTTTTGCCACCGATAATGAAATGGCCGTTGTTTATCGATTACGAAGGTTTTAATATTTGGATTCGTGTATAAACTTTGTCAGAAGGAAAATTAATATCGCGAAACCTTGCAATTTAAAGGAATACTTTGCAGACATGAAGTAGAAACTGTTAAAAAAATTTGCTTATTATTATAGAAAATCATAACCATTCGATGATAAGAGTATGTTATGAAGTATGTTATATATCATACGAGTTATGAAAGTAAATGTAAAGATAATGTATGTATGTATGTGAAGTAAATAAAATCCTCTAGAACGCAAACACTTTATTTGGTTATCTAGTTGAAAGTTTGGCCATTTTGTTCTTAAGTATTTTTCAACATAAATTTTTATTAATTTTATTGCCTAAGATCTGGTTGATGTTTCCAGATCTGGTCCAAGTTAAAAAAAGAAAAAAATGTTTATAGACGTTCATATTCATTAATTTTGTTGCATAACGTGTAATAGAACTCTGTTTGATTTTTATTTGGTTTCATTGACAGCTATTGGCATAACGTGTAATAGAACTCTGTTTGATTTTTATTTGGTTTCATTGACAGCTATTGCATGCTTTTTTTTTTTTTTAAATAGCTGATGCTTTACAAAACCTTCCATACTATATTAAACATTAAACAGGGTATACTATGATAGATTTGAAAATTTTTATTGTTTCTTCAGAAACTCAACAATTGCCTCAATGACTACTGTATTTTTCATCCTGTCTTATTGTATAAATGTAGTCTGTTGATTTGAAATATAATAATTTAACAGTCAGTGTGTAAAGAAAATCCATTCTTTAGTTTTATAACGAGCAACGTTTTTCAAAATAATCTTATAATTAAAACAGGTTTTCTGAAGTGTATTTATTTCTTTAGTGATGTATAAGTCAATGCTACTTAGCTTGTATAATATTACATTACTGTCTCTTTTGACTGGTACTAGTAGGCTAGCAGATAAGATAGCTGAACATTGGATGTTTGATCCAGGTACAAATACTGGTGAATGGGATAGCTGATTTTCCTGTTTTTCCTTATGTATTATGTGAATACAAGTCAATTTCTCATAGAAATACCTTCTCAAAGGCATCCTTTACCTAAGGTACATAGCTCTTACTTTAGTTACCTTGTTTTGTGTAACTTAGCATAGCCGTCAAAACCTTAATAATTTTAATACAAAATAACAAAAAAATTTTTTTGCTACCATATTACCATAACAAATTTCACAGGATGCACCAAACTGTGTCAACCATGTGTATGTGCATATAACAATTCTTCAGTTTTTAATACGCAGCATCACCATTTTTGTATTTTTTTTTTTTTTTTTTTTTTTTTTGGTGTGTGTGTGTATTTATCCAAGTTACAATGATTTTTATAACAAATCATTTATAAACAAATCATACTTTTTTAAATGTGAAATTAATTTTAAAATATGCACTTGTGGAATTTGTCTGCAATGGATGAAATAGTGGTGTGAACAAAATTCTGAAAAATAAAGCTGTATCAAATTATAAAGTTACAGAAGAATGGAATTTGCTATGTTAGTTGAATTTAAATTACCCGGAATCTTTCTCCCTTCGCTGTTGCTATACCACCAAAAGAAAGCCAATTATGAACAGCATCCTGCAAACAAAAACTTGCTTGTAACAAGGTTTATTGATTGATTGGTACAGACTTTAATGGCATATTTGTTACCAAATGAATCTAAAGCAAACCAGTATGAAGGGTAGTTTTACAGGTTAACTTGTTTTCAAATTAGCAACTCTGTAAAAGGGATCATCCAGCTGTACTGACACTACATGTTCTTTCTCATAGCTTGTTATTTGGTTGTAACAGGCAGTTAAGATAAAAACACTTGTAACACTGCTTAATTTTTATGTATGGTAGCCCAGTTACATGACTATAAAATTTTTCCACTACTTTTTTTACACTGTAATCTTGGTTTAGAAAGTTATTTACCAAAATTTTGGGATGTTGTATAGGAATATCATATGGAACAACTACAGCCAAATGTATTGTTTCAGAAGAGAGTATATACTCTTACTGAATCTTTTCCTGCACTTATTGTTTGATTTGATATTTCCTGTATAGTGGAATGACCATCATGACAACATAGCGTCCTGTAGCTCTTTCTATATAATTCCATTCAGATATTCACACTTTTATTTTTGTAAGTTAATGCAGAAGACAATACATATTTACATCTATTTCTGATACTTCCAATTTTAAGGAATAATCATGGAGTCTATACTGTTACATAGAAGATGCTAAAAAATACTTAACAGGGAGTTTAACATTATTCATGCAACAAAGGAGCTGAAGTTTATTGCATTTTTAACAATATGTTAAAACTCATACAAGCATTTATTTCTTTTCTTATAGATGTAAATCAATGACCAGTTCCTAAAGTATTGAAAGATAAAAGTCAAGGAAAAAATTCTCAGTTTATAGTGCCAAAGTATTTTGTTAATATTGATAAAATTCAATTAAAAAAAGATTACTCATGTTATTATGTAGAATTGATGCTAAAATTCTATATTAGAAACAAGTATCGATTAATTGTGTTAGGTAGAATTAATAAACAGTCGGGCGGAAATTTATTAAATGCATAAAACATAACAAAAGCCAGGGCTGTATTTATTCCTCCATTTAAAAAATTGTGGCTTTTCTATCCAACTGTCTTCAAATCTGTAAATTCAGAAAAAACTCTAAAATTGTAATTTTTTAGAGAGAAGCATTTCCATCCTCAAAAAAATAAATGTTAAAAAAGAATTGAAATACAAAATTTGTGCATTTTATACAGAAAGTGAAAAGAAAATTATTATTTCATTATAATGTTAATCATAAAAACAGATCTGCTTAATATTTTTTGTAACGAAAACTTAAAGAAATATTTTTATTCTGTTGCATGTCCAGTGATATTAAAAATAGTTTTAAATTTTGATTTTAACTTGAAGATGCCCCAGTGGAGTTGCACGATATCTAAAATTTCTCGGAAACTTAGTTTGAAAACCTTCAAACTACTTGAAAACTTCAAATTATGTGCAAAAAGAAATGTAGATGTAAACAGCAGTGATTAAAAAGTTTTAATGACCAAAATATTTTCATTCCATCAGATTATTTGTTTATTTTGAAGAAGACATTGTAGAGACATTAGGATTTTTTTGGAAGCTGAGAGACGTGAAAAACGAGCAATGCCCTCTCCGCGACTAGAACCATGGACCTCCCGAATATGTACCGAGGCATGCTACGAAGGCAGGAGAAATACCTTATAAAACAATCCGATAATGAGATAACAAGTAGAAGATAAGAATTTTTTTCTTCTGAAAAAAAAAAAAAAAAAAAAAAAAAAAAAAATTCATATTGCATATATACAAGCCTATACCATAAATTATAAGTATATAAAATTCTTGGATTATCTAATGGGGGGGAAGTAATAAATGTAAATATTAATATATAAGAAGTAATAAATGTGAATTTTTCAATAAATGAATAGATAAAAAATGGCCTTAAACAACCTCATGTTTAAATTACTTGGAGAAATTAATGCCAACAAAAACATTATTATTGAAACAAATGTAGATAATAAACACAAATTGCCTAATGTATTTAATTTGAATATCTGAATCACAGAATTTTCAAATAGAAAGGTTTCACTGAATAATGACCGGCTAAAAGATAAGTTATTATGATGGAATTAGCCTTTGGGTATCGAAAATGGACATGTAGTTGAAGAACGAAAGCTTGCTTTAAATTACAGAGATTTCTAATACATTAATTTAATATATTTTTAAAAATATTTTAATAATATAATACTTTTCTAATACATTTATTTTATTATCCAAAATTATTTTCTTATTAACAGAAAGGTACAGCGTAAGTTTCAGTGATTAATTATCAAAAAGGCTTCTTCTGAATGGTTTAATAATAATAATACAAGGAAATAAGCTTATTTTACACATGCCTTATGGCATAAGAAAAGGAACTTTTGAAATATATTAAAAACTAAAAAGATTTACATATACCATAGAAATGATTTTTAACTCTAAACAAAATTACTGGTTATCGTTTCGGAAACAAAATTCAATACTTGCCCATAGTAAGACCAACTTGTGAAAGATTTTTTGCCAAACTGCAAATCATTGCGTAAGGAAGAAAATTTCCAAAAGCCATTTTGAAATTTTTAATAATATGACTAATAATCATAAGATACTACTTTTTGATCCATAACATGGGATGTTTGAACTAACTAAGAAAAAACTTTAAATTGCATCAGTATTATAACGAGCTAATAAATTTTAAATCACAAAATACAGTGAACCATATGTAAGACAGCCAGACACAGCTGCTATAAAAATATTTCTACGGAAGTGGTTGTCTTAGGGAGGGGATAATTGATGCCAATGTTGTTAAATTACCACTTTTGTCGTCCTGGTACAGTTTTCTGTCTACACATTTTGAATCTGAAATAATGCATTCAGCACGGCATGCACACTGGGTGTAAGGAAAGAGAAGCAACAGAAAGAAACTGGAGAGTATGGTTAAATGATAAAAACCAAATCCTTAATACCACTATTGACAGAAAGAGACTAAAATGCAAATAAGAAGCAAATTTCCTTAAAAGCTAACAATGAAGAAGGATTAAAATTAGAATCAATGGGTAAAACCATGGGATTTTTATTGATATAAAACATCAAATGCCAAATGGTGTCTCCCCCCCCCCAGTATAATTTTTCGATGTGGAGAAATGGAAAACATGATTTTTTTTTAAACTAGCAATCGTAGGCAATGCAGAATTTATTAATTTTTCTTTGAACATAATTTTGTGTTGTTCAGTACAAAATTTAGGTCACGCATCTCTGCTGTTTGGGGGAAACTTAAAAAAGAACTCTGTGAACATAATTAAAAAAAAATACGGGTCACTAAAATAAATAAAAATTCAGATTCTTTTCTTGTGTTCTAACATATGTAATTATTATTTCAGTAGATTCTAATATTTATTTTATAATCATGCATTATTACTACTTAGGCAACAATACAGACATATATAAATTTTCACTATTTTTTACTGTCATTACATGCACAATTGCTGTTTTTTATTAACAAGAGAACTGAACAAAGCATATCAATACTTTTGTATCAGCAATATGAGTAAGTTTCTGTTTATTAAGACTTTTAAAGTTCTCAAGATGAATAAATTCGAATAATGGAAATAATTGACTGTAGCATAGAGATTTATTCATATTGCGTCCACTCTCGTATACAGCAAGAAAAAAAAAATTAAATATGAAGAGTGGTCCTTATCAATTCCGCAAGATTTTCCATATACAATCTTACCACAATTCCACATAAAACGTAAACAAAGTATCGAAGCTTCGTAATCGATTACAAAGCTCAAAGCTATCAGCTATTCGTCGTCGATGGGGAAAGGACAGTCTGGGCCATCCGAAAAAGCGGCGACCTTCTGGAATACCGGCCCAGCGCACAGAACCACTGCACCACGAAGGCACGCTAGGAAAGCGGGAGAAATACCTTATAACTTGATGCTGTCATTCCCTTGATATTATCAATTAGACATGGTCAAACATCTAAGATTAATTTCCATGTTTGTATTTTATCATTAAAAGATAACGTTTAAATATAATGTATCATTGTCTAATATGTAGTTTGTTTAAAAAGTGGAGCATTTTGCTCAAATTGGTGTTAAAATTAAATTTTAAAGCGAGGACTTGATGTCCTTGTTGTTGCATTTTTATTCCATGAAGGTAGCAATAACTGAAAATGCTGAATGCAGATATTGCTCAAGCATTGCAATTTCGGGAGAACTTTTGACAACCAATCTAGCTGCCAAGAGTTTTGGTCTGCTTGTAATAAAGATTAGTAGGATGCGGAGCAGTGTTTTGGCGCGTCGCCGTGCGTAAAATTTCGGTCAGGTTCCATGTGGCAATCGTAATCGGTGCACCATCACCGTTATGTAACCCTGCAATTATTTACACGAAATGAAAAGGGATTAAAACTGTACCATTCTGAAAGCTTGCATTCCATGGACGCCGTTTTCCTCAAATCTAAAAAAGCGTTATTTTTCATAGAAAATATCCAATAGCGTTATCGGTAGGTAACATGCCGTATCGATAGTTAACAAAAATTAATCTGTATTAGTAATTCGAGCGTTTTTTCATAGCGAATAGGAAAACATATACTGAGTATAAAATATAATTGTTTCAATGCACGGAACAATGAAATTTCTGTTCATTTCAAGTGCATGTGATGTTCCGGAAGTGTCTTATCAAATATTTGCATTTGTTAATGGGTTAAGGGAAATGAAATTTACTTTCTGTTACAAAAGTTCCATAGAACTGGGTAAACCAATCCAGTTAGTAAATAAGCACATAAATAAAATGAAAACTGGAAAAAAAATGAATGAAAAACACTCAAGTTATTTGTGGGTCTTTTGGGGTGTCCACCAAAAACAAGCGTTAATCCTAAAGCTTCGGTAGCGAAACAGTTACTGTAAATAGCAAGCCACAAAGGTTTCGCAAATTTTCACTACTCATTCCGTGGCCGCGACGCTTATTTTGTCTTCTTTTTTACGATAAATTTACTGCACTGATAATCTATACATATAATAAAAGAAAGAGTCTGTGTGTGTGTCTTTCGTTTGCACGTAAGCTAATACAATCAGGGCTACGAAATTTGGTATATGGGTGCATTTAGACAAGAGCCAGTGCACCTCGAAGCAATGTTTTTTTTTCAAAATTCGAATGAGTTTTTTTTTTTTTTTTTTTAATTTTTTAAATTCTGTCTTTTTTAAAAAATTGCATCATTCTGATTTAGTTTCATTCTTATAGAAATGTGGTTTGGGCAACAGTTTTTCATTCAATGCTTTTTATATGCTGAAAAGTTTAGCAAGATTTTTGGCAACGGGAAGTTGGTTAATTTATTTATTAGGATAATTAATATTTGTATTAAGGGATATTGCTTATTTCATGCTGCTTGCTTTTTTTAAATTTTTGAACACGCGCATCGCAATCTTCTTATTCTGACGCGCATGTGTCTCGCGAGGCACAACAGAAAGAATTTCCTTATTTTCTCTCTTTATTAGTTAATGGCAAAGAGGTTTGTATATTTTGAATTATGTCATTCACAAAGCACAATTTAAATTGCTTATTGCTTTCTGATAATAGTTTTTTTTGAAAAATGGGGTTTTTTGAACATTTTTTCATTCATTGCTTTGGATACCGCGCTGCTGACTGTTTTCTCTTGAAAATACGAGATTTATTGCTTATTTCATTGTCATTTTTTATATTCTGTTTTAATTATATATAATTTTAATTATATAAGAAGTTTTCCATGATTTCTTTCAGGAACCAAAGTTCTTAACGTCCTTTATACCATTTAAATTCTTAAGATTTTGCAAACGGAAGCTGGTTAATTTATTTATTACGATAATTAATATTTGTATTAAGGAATATTGCTTATTTTATTGTAATTTTTTTAATATGTGGTACGTTTTTATTGAATTTTGTTTTTGATAAAGTTGTTCTGCAGAATAAAATTCTGTGCAGATAAATTTAATGTTTAATGTTCCCTTTAGGCATTTTTACGGCACATTTAAAAGCCAGACGAAATCGGCTCTGTGTACAGAGAAGGAAAATATTCAAAAATAATAAATTTCGTTATTTAGTTAGTGCGCTAGATGACTGAAAGTTGTGTTAGAATTTTCATCCTTTTGTGTACTTTGGAAGACAGATAACACGAAGCAGAAAATATACAACTAACTTTGAAATGATATCGATTGGTTTCATGCGGAAGATAGAAATCGATTAAAGATAGCCAGCATGATCTCCATTCCAAAGCATGCTGTGGTCTGTGGATGAAAGGGACATAGAATTTTTTTTAAAAACTTTTATGGCATATGCACTTTATCAGAGTTGTACTGTGTTAATGACAATGTAATGTACGTACTGAAATATGTTTTATATATTTTTCAAAAGTAAATAAAATTTCGTAAAATATTATAAGTTATTAAAAGTGGCAGGAATCTTTTATCCAGGTTCAAAAATTTTCAAAATAATACAAAACTTCGAAGTTTATTCTGGGAAATATCGTTCTATCATCATTCACATCGTATCTTCCCTTATTGCGAATTGATTTTACATGTAAAGAAAGTAAAATATAGTTCTTTTAACATGAAAAAGTATGGAATTCCATATATAAAAATTAGAAAACGTGCCTCTACGCTTATTCTTTGATTCTTTGACCCTCTTCGCGTATTCTTTGACTGAATAATATTGAACTAATGTATATAATAATATTTTCGCATGCTTCCCATGTGTCTGAGTTGTCATAGTTGTCCGCAGGTTTAATCCATCTTGTATAACCCTCAAATCACGAATGCAGATGTCTGGTATAGCATTTGAGACAACGTTCAGTCTTTTATGCAGAGGGTTAAAATTACATGACTTCGTTGCATAAACATGTTGTTTATAACCATTTCTGTCAAACAAAAGTCACACATTCTTAGATTTAAAGAATTTTCTTTTTCCTTACTTGCTTTCGTGGTATGACTGGAAGAACGTCCGACTAGCAATCGGGAGATCTGGAGTTCGAACGCGGATTAGTGTTTCTTGTTCCGAAATAAACCCAATGACTCTACAGCGTCATCGTGGTGACATTTCCACGGGATGTTTTCTGCCAATCTACCTTTGTTGAAAAATTTCAGTTAACAAGAAACAGAAATCCTTAGCGAAGGGCCGAAGAGCACCATCCAGCTGAAGGGCATGCATGTCTTTAAAAAAAATCCAAAAGAATATGGATAGTTATCGCAAATACAGGGTGAATCTGAAAAAAAGGGCTGAACTTTAAGGGGAAGATAAAACGCAGCTATACAAGCAGTATTCTTCATAGAAAGTATAGGTCGCCTTATAAATGGCATTAAAAGGGTCGGTGCTCACACCCAACGGCATTTTCTGCAGTGGATTTCCGAGAGGATGGTGGGTTATACGAACTACGAAATTTCCAGGGTGATGGATTGATCGAAATGGTCCCATAGCTTAGCCACCAGGATCACCGGATCTTTCGTGTATGGACTTTTTCATGGGAAACGATTGCTCCATTGAAATCAATATGGATTACGAATGTGTATACTGCGATTGCTCCGTTGAAATCAATATGGATCTAGTCGATCTTGTTGCTGGCGATACTCGTGAAATGGTGTCTTCGCAAATGTGCATCAGTCCCTGTTCCCCAGGTGTGAAGCTTGCATTTCATCTGACAGAATGTGTTTTGAGCAATTTCTTTGAGTATGGTATATCAATCACATTTCTGTTAATAAAATGTTTTCTGAAGTATCGCTTCTCAATCTTGTGTTCATTCTTTAAATGTGACAGTGAAAAACTACCCTTTAGCTGCGTTCCGACCATGCATTCTATGACGAATATTGTTCATGTAGCTACGTTCTATGACCCCGTAAACCTTTGCACACTTTTCAGATTCACCCTGTATGTGGAGATTGATATTTAGAATGGCCAGAGTATGGAATAAGTAAAAAATTATAATTGCAAATTGATAAGAAATATGAATTTTAAAGATGAAACAAACGATGATATGAAGCGTAAAATCTTATTATCTAGATATGGAAAGTTAAATCATTTTAAGATTGTAAGAATAACAAATGCAAAAGCAAGAACTGACGATAAAACGGCAAAAATGTGGCCAGTAACACTTTTTTTGGTTGCAACAATTAACAGCTATTTTGGTTAGCTAACCTACGTATAGTTTTCGTATTTTATCCTCAGAAATTTGTGTGATTAAGGATAGAGTAGACTGCAAACAATGGCTCTCGATTTGGAACCGAAACTCCTACTAGAGAAATCTAGATAAAAGCTGTTTACGTACGTCCAACGCAAGTGAAAGAAGACAATGCTCTGTTGTCAGGAGCGTGGAGACGTCCATAGGAATTTGTTATATCGACGGGGTTGCTTAATGTCGGAAGTGTTTCAATCGCGAAATTTTGGAGAACGAAACTCTACCTGATATCTGAGCTTTGTAACTAAACCAAAATTCACGAGAACGATATGTCTGCAGTTTAGGATTGAATACGTAAAACAAAAAGATTAAAAAAAAATTCTGTAACTGTTTAACTCCCTTCATACATTCCGTTTAATTCCCTTGTCACATTCGTATGCCTTCTCAGGATTCATCTTTTGTAATTTCGTTATCGTGTTTCTTTTTATTTCTAAAATGGGGCTCTTTAACGGTGTGATTTTATTTTAAGGAACAATGTTGCCCAGAGATTTCCAACCCTATGCACAAAGCAAAATGCGACCGATATCGTTTTTTATGTTACATTTATTATTTAAAAATTAAATTATGCCTGCCGTCCAACAGATATTCTAAAATTTGCTTTTAGGGGTAAAAAGGCTGAGGACCCCCTGGTATAGCCTGTGGGTAAGTGTCTGAAAAGTGCTGGAAAACATTAAGAGCAGTTATAAATTTGCCAAGAATTACTTTACATTATCTGCAGTGTGCTAAAAAAACTGTTTTATTTGTTATTCCATTTAAAACGCTTAATCCATTTTACTACACATTTATAATGTTGAAAACGTTTCTTAGAATAAAACACTTTATTGCTGTGGTTGTTAAACTTTATTGCAGTGGCATGGTATCAATGGACTGCAAGGATTAGACTATTCTAACAATTCAGGAAATAATAATTACGAGTTATTATTATAGTTTTATTTAACATTTGAAAGCATTAATATGAACATTACTTCACATCTTTCGACAACGCGCGTCATTCAAATGCAGTCGAATTTTAACATGAATCGACTGCCTTCGGGTTGCGTCATCTGTATGCCAGGAATGATTCATAACTTTCACTTGTTCTTCACAGCCGTCTGAGACGTGTTATAAACTACTGGCGATAGATTGTATGAAATTAAAATTTTCATAAGTGAAATTAATTTAACTTTTTAGTGAGATATATTCTAGTTTATGTTCCTGGATCTTGTGATACGTAAAAGGATTTCAAGAGTAGTGTAATTAGTAGTAATTTGCAGTTTCAAATTTAGAGAGGGATGTGGTAAGAAGAACAAGCTTCCATGCAAGAAAATATTATGGAGCAAGAAATCCTGCGGGATCACTTAACGATAACGTGCCATTACCTGTTACTGTCACAATTTTATGGATGTCGCCTATTTGCCGTATCCTTTGGGATATGATATTTTCAAAGAAATGAAATGAAATAACCACAAAAATACATTTATTTCATAGATTCTTATTTGCAAGACATCATTTTCGTTATTCCAATGTAATTTTGGTTTGGTTTATTTGATTATGGCAAAGCACTCTAGGACTATCTGCCTAAAGGGAGGAATGCCTTCGCGGTGGACTTTCTAAGGAATACTGGTTCGTGTGCTCGTATGCACGTTACACATAGCGAAAACCACGAAAAAGCCTATGCAGCCAGCCCGTACGCAGTATTCGAACCTCGGACCGAACTACCAGTGTTCAGCGACTTTACCGCTCGTTGGTGGGCTTTATTCCGATGTGGAATATTAATACAGTTTCAAAATGATTAACGATATGCAAATCGAGTAATAGTCTGTTTGTTGGTTCTTCTTGAAATAGAAATTTTTTAATTATTTTTACGGCATATATCAAATTAAAAAAATATGTATTCCATCATGATCACTTTGATTTCCATTCTCTGATTTTCATAAATTTAACGCAGCTTGTCTTACCCATTATTTTAACCATTAGTATTCATATTTAAACTACAGTAAAACCTGTCTTCACGACTAAGTTCGACCGCCTCATCTGCGACCATGAGCGACAAACACGCATGCGCCATTCGGACCGATTTTTACTCAAAATAGGGTGGAAGGATGGAGACTTTCTTTTCCTCGAGCATATAAGTTCTCTCTTTCCACGTCACAGCAAGTATTAACGCCCGTGTCGTGCTTGTCGGTATGGCAGAGAGGTTGCACAATACGTCATGGAAAATCTAGTATTTTATTATCTAGAAACACGACTTTTATGTACAAAATATTTACATGTTGATAGAGTATGATTTAAGAAAATACCCATGGATTATCCGTTTAAACTGAGGTGTTCCTTACACCCTATAAAATTGAACCAGCCACCCTGGCTAAAATCGATATTTGAACGAAATCGCAAACGCCCTATCAAAGTTCTGCGACACACTTTGTCGGTCTCAAAGCTGTGTTCTCGCCGCGATAGAAGGCAGCTGATTGGCTGACCGCAGAGAGATACATGACAGCCCAGTGACATACATGACAGTTTTAAAAGTCTTTTGGACGAGTCTATGTGTTTTGGCAGAATGCCAGCCAAGGTTGCGTTTGAGACGGTCGAACTATACCCATCTAATACAACCATTTCTGGAAAGGGCCATTATTTCTGAAAACATAGATAAACATTGGCACTGAATCTAACCTTAGATGACTATTTCTATTGAGGACCAAAATTTTTGAAACCATTGTTAGCCTTCTTAGAGATAGATGATTATAATTTTTCTTCATATAATCGTCTTCGTTTTTTTAAAAGCCACGGAACGTCAATGGCTTATCGTACTTAATGGAAGCTTAGCCAAAATAAATAAATAAAAATAAAAAAAACTGAGATTTGTAGCAGTACACTGGTCGACTATTTACTTTTCCGTATACATCTCTCCATGTACGTCGTACACATGAATTAGTTTCTGTTTGCCTATCGGGAAAGTTAGATATTGGAATATTCATTATCTCTGAGCCTTCTTATTAAAGGGCTGTCAAAAGGGTGCTTTTTTCGTTTTTGAGTGCCGATAGCAAAAGAAATTTGTATGATTTCTTTAAAAGTCCTTTATGTATTCAAGTAAGTTTCATCTTCATAAAATCAATTTAACGCAAAATCAATTGCGAAAGTTAAATTTAGGTTTCGTCCCTCAGAAATTAAAAAACGCGAATTGGAAAGTATTGGTAAACACTGCGTCTGTTTCTTGTTGGCAAACATGTTAAAAGATTCGCTGGAAAAAACTCAATATTAAAACTTGCAGATTAATGTTTTTTTTTCAGTAAATTGGGTTTGCCGTATTTCAATGCTCTGGAATAGCTGTTATTTTACATTAAAATTGAAAAACTTATTTATATAACGTTGTTTTTAGAAACCTCCTAGACATACGTTTTGTCAGATGAAAGTAGAAATACATATATTGTGTGTACATTATGTAAAATAATTAGCGAACCCCCGTCCTACCAACGCTTATCAGCTACTATATCGAGTCACCATTTGACGAAGCATCAGTTTAAGGCTTAGATCGATTCACGTAGTGCTAATCATTGCCGAATGTTTAAAAAAGGCCTTTGAACATAGGTAATTCGACTAAAGTTTGAATCATCGTGAATGGACTGGGCTGCATGGATTTTTTTGTTCTTTTCGCCATATGCAATAGAAATATAAAAGTATTTCCTCCGTAGGGTCTTCTACAAAGGCATCCCTTCTTCAGATATCCAAATAAATATCTTGATTAAATTAACATCTTGAATATGTCCAAATAAACATCCCAATAAATCCAATTAAACATCTTGATCGCTTTGTCGTATGAAACATTAAAGCAGTTTATTTTGTTAACTGGACCTGCTGTACTGTAATAAAAGATTTATCTTAAAAAAAAAAATATATATATATATATATATACGCAAAAGTTTTCTTTAAGCGTCCTATCGTCTTTTTGTGCCATAGCTTCAGATTTCTGAATAATGATAGTTTTTTTAACCCCTAACGGTGGGCACTATTTTGTCTTTTTTCGACACTGTCCACTCCTAAGTCGACATTGTCGAATCGGGCACCATTTCGACTGGCCGAAAGTTATGGCCATTTTATTGTGTAGACACGTAATAGGCGGTCACCGCTGCATCCCATGAAGGGGCGGACAGTTAAAACCATGCCTTCTCTGGGATTCGAAACCGGGTCCTTCGGTATCGTAGTAGGCTCCCCCTAACCACTATACAATCTGAGCGGTTGGGTAATGATAGTACAAAAGGTACGCATTTACGTTTCAGTTAAGCGAAAGCGAGATTGTATTGTATTCAGTGATGTATAATGTTCGGAATTGTTAATTAAAATCTTTTTCGCCAACTAAAATATTTTCTTTACAGTGTGCGGTGATAATTTGCAAACTTTGAGAGCTAAACATATTTAAATTATCCCTACAAAGGATTTTTAAAGGTAATCAATCAATCAAGGCTGTCTCTTTTATTTGAGGGAAAAGGTTATCTTCAGGGAAAATAATTCAATTATTACTCGTGGGGGAAAGTTAATAGTTTTATCATTAATTGCTTTATCAGATAATGAGCCCATCATCTTTGTTTCTGAATCAATTTATAGACTTTTTTCCCCAGTCATCTGTGAAGAGCATCAAAATTCCTTTTGATGAAATCGAAAGTGTTCGGTTCTAATTAACTACTTCTCTCAGCTTAATTAAATCTACCATATTGAAAGAAGGGGAATAAAGTTCGAACTTGCATTGTGTTAGATGCAGGTTATTTCAAGTTTTGGAATTTTATGGATATTAACGGGAGCTTATTTTAAAATTTATTTAATTTAAAATTAAATGAACATATTAGGAAACAATGATGTAAAGAAAGCTTTGAAATCGCGAAAAATTTCGGGTACCATATTTCAACGAAAATGACCATTTTAACCGCTCTCAAATTTATTCAAATAATGTTTTTGCGTGACATCTGTATACGTATGGATTAAGGAATACGTATGAATTAAGGACAGTTTATTCCAAAAATGTTTGTAAAATGGATTTAAATGGATCCAAATTGGATTATTTTCGTGTCATCTGTACGTACGTATGTATTGTACACCTCTGCTTTTATTGCAATCGTGAGTACCAAAAGAACATATATATATATAATTTATTATTAGAAAGCTATTTCATATACTATCTCCAAGGAACAGAAATTCAATTAAAACCATGAATTGTTATAAGAAAAAAATGTTTTTAGTCAATATTTTAATTAGTATTTTATAGACCTCTGTTGCAGTAAAAACCGTAAAAATTGGTAAAGAAAAGTCTTGAATCGCAAAAATACCAAAATCAAAAGTAAAAATTTTAAGTATTGAAAAAGTAGTTATTGTCATTGACCGCAGATTAATTGACTTGTCAAGGAGAACAAACCAATCTACTATCAATTAACAGCAATTAAATTAAGTGAGTATTTTGTCTTTTTTTCGAGTGAGGACCAAATTATTCTGCTGGGATCAGATCATAAGTCACGAACAGTACTTAATTAATAGAAAAACATTGGGCCATTTAAGCCAAAAGAACATTCATAAACAAATAATAAAATATTTTAAATTTAAGTTGCTCATTAAGAATAAAACTAAACGAGATCCTCGCTTGAGAAGAAATATTCACCGACACTCATTTTTAAATTCAAATTCAAAAGTAAAAACAAGTTACACATTTTTAATATTAAAAAATTAAATTCAAAATCAAAAGATCAAAATTTACGCATATATATAAATACATACATACTACCCTCCCCTTACGCGGCTTAAAAGTCCTTACTTCGTCTTTTATTCTTGCAATCGTTGGTCGTTGTCATATGCTTCCAATTAAAGAAGTGTTTCAAATGACGGAAATATTCATGTTTTAGCAGTGTCAACTTAAAAACAAAATTGGAAAAATAACGAAATTTAACTTTTTATCTGTTCGTATACGTATATATGTGAAACGTTTATTATGAAATAATAAAAATACAAGAAGTTTGACCTCCCGTACTACAAAAATTGATTATTCGGAAAAATATTCGTGTTTTATCGACATAGTTCTTGCTTGCTAAAACACGCTTAAACAATTAGTCTTTAAATGTATTTCAATATTTTATAATAAGTTTTCCTTTTTTGTTTAACTAAAGTAGAGCCAGTTTTTGAACTTGCTGTTCAAACTGTTATTAATATTACATAATATAAAACTACAAGTATCAGTAAGACAGGACTGTTTTAAAATCTTCATGGAAAGAGTTCTAACGATAAATACGAATTGTGCATCAGTCCAAAACTGTGCGTATATTCTTGGATAAAAAACGTATAATTCATTTAAAAGGCCAAACCTACATGTACGTTTCGAAATCCCGTCGCCTTGGTTATTACTAAAATATAAATTTGCGTTTATTAAAATAACATCTGTTTATAGGAAGAAATTTTAAACTGAATCTTTGTTTGATTTAATCAGTCTGTTATCTGTTGTTACGAATTAAACGAGAAACAATGAATTTGTGGTAGGAAGAATTATTGATTTTGTCATTCTTCTATAATTTTGGGTTAAAATTACCGTATTTGTTGACGTTATAAGACGCACATTGTTTCTTTGAAAAATAGGTCTGGAAAATGTGGTGCGTCTTATGTTGATACTGGTTTTATACGTTGATACTCAGTGTTTGATTACATTCATTTCTGAAAATTTCCCCTTTTCTAACTAGTCAGCTTTATTCTTTAGATGTTAGCATTAATAAACCATTTAAGGGATTTATGAAAGAGAAATATAACAGCTGGATGCAGTCTTCAGAATTTGAGGTTTCACCATCATGAAGGAATAGGCCTAGCATTTCGCAAGTTTGTGAATGGGTCAAAGCTTCGTGGGATGCTGTGAAAACAGATACAGTGGTTAAATTATTTAAAAAGTATGGTTTTAGCAGTATGCTGGATGGTACAGAGAGACAATTTGTTGTATGAAGACTCAGATGCTGATTTAGAAGAGGTTTCAAGTGACTCTTCATTTAGCTCTGGAGATGAGTGTCCGGGTGTTGATGAAGGAGATTAAAAGGCGCTGTTTGGCAGATAGATTGGGTATTTGCAGAAATTATTACTTTGCATTTGTAATACTGTAAATTCATTATAATGATGAGTAATAAAGTTTTATCCTTTAAAAATGTATATAAAAAAATCTTATACTTCGGCAAATAAGGTATATAAGGAAACAGTCGCCAAAACGTTTATTGTGCAGAAACCCGTAACTCTTTGAAATCATCATCAGATGCGGCACCTGTGAACCTTTACGTGAAATATCACCTCGGAAAACACTATTTTGATCCATGTTTAAATATGCCTACCACCATATTTCAAACTGTTGTGAGGCACTGGGTTGCCATTTCATCTGTTTCATCTGGGACTTAGGCTTGCCAAGACCACTTCGGCGATCATGAAGATTATTTTAAAAATCAATTTCTTATTATGTTAATGGCATGTTGATTCATATATGAAGCTTTTTAATGATATGTTCTTTGGTGGATTGCTGCCAAACTACAAAATCCAACTTTTTCTTTTAAATAAAATTAATTTTTGGAAAAAAGCTTCAAGTTGGTTTTTCTTAGAAACAGCAGTTTTTTGCGACAGAATGTGTGGGTGAGAGGGAAACATGCTGTACACGCACTCGTTGAACTTTTTTTAAAATCTGAGCGGAGTAATATTATTAGCCGACATAAAATCACTCGGCTGAGTCAACAACGGGAAAATCATATTCTGGTGTCAGAAGGGAACTCGGTGCAAGGTTGTTACGTCAGACATTTCCGACCACGCCGAAGAATTTTCATTACCTTTTGCTACCTCGTAAACAGTTCCGCGAACAGTGCGGAATTATTCTTCTACGATGGCTGTTGCTAGCTCAGAGTAGACAAGCGTTCAGTCAACCGGTCATCCCTCGTTGGCGCGCGACGCAACGTGACTAAGCGGTTTATCAGTGTCCATCCTTGCGTGGAAAAACGGTCAACCACTTTCTAGCGATAGGCTACCATCTGTTTGTACAGCGGGAGTTTTAGCGTTGTTCTGTTGCATGAAGGAATTCTAAGTGGCTGAACTTTTCCTCTGAAAACGTCGATCAAAAAATAGCAAGGGGTAAAAACTCGGGGGGTTAAATTCCTCTGGAATTTCGGAAATGCTTCTGTCGAGTGGTAACTGCCACTTTTCTCAATAGCAAAAAACGTAAGCCGTTTCCTTTGGCATTTCGAAATCTGTCCGTTAGCAATTTGTAGATGGTGAGACACGGAAGGTCTGAAGATGAACCCCTTGAGTTTAGGGAAGAGTGGAAAAATTTTAATTTAAAACAAAACTGACTCGAAGGTATAAAAGCTGTTTCTAATCAGCTTTTATAAATTATATTCACACTGATAATATTAAAAAATAGCATTGTTGCTTTTAAATTACTCAACTTGCTGCGAGACAAAGCTTTTTTCTGTTTCATTATAAATGTTATTTCTCATTGAATGGCGCTTGTAAAACTGCCAATTTGCACGATATCGTTGATTGGTGAATTAGACAATGGTGATATAGTTGTGTAACGTAACGTAAGGCGGGCAAAAGATGAAAATGCTGTAGACTTTTCAAATGTTGGAAAAAAGGACCTTTCAATTGCTAATTGAATTTAGCACGTGATCGGGGATCCGAATCCTTTGAAACTGAGTATTGTTTTCACCGGGAAATGTTTAATTCTTCTTATCTGTGGTATATAATCTAAACAGAAATTGTAGAATTTTCGGAATTCTAGAAACGGATTTTTACTGAATAATAATCATAGGGGATTATGAAGATATTTTTCTTGCTTGAATATGATGAATAATAAATAAGCAAAGAGCAGAAATAGGAAGATGAAGAAGCAGATAAAATTAAAACTGTTTGCTGCTACATGATAAGCCACAGTGAGACGAAAATAAATCGGAAACCAAAACTCATAACTTTTTTTATTGTAGCGTGGCAATCAGCCTATCCAAATACAAACTCACGAAAGCAATCGCAAAGAAGCCTATTGGACGAATTTTCGTCTCATCTGACTCTATAGCTAGAAATATAACAACCAAAGTAAAACCCAAAATATTGTATTTTTTAACACGTTAGTTTGATTAACGTGATTATACAAACTAAAATTAGCAAGAAAAACTGTTCATTAACTTGCAAGTAGAATAACAGCTTCTCAGCACAAATTTGAAGTAAACAGAATGTGATTCACAAAGCCTCACATATAGCTCGGCTTTCCTTGATTAATCGCTCGCGGAAAATGCGGAAAAAAAAATATATGCCGGCAAGATAATGCGAACAACAGAAATACGAGCACGAGTAACCTGCGAAACGGTTTCCAGCAAACTTTGAAACTTGACGTATTTTTATACTGTTCCCTGCATACGGGTTCGTAATAGATTGAATGAACTTACAGAACCGATGATAACTTGAGGACATTTATTTTACCGAAAGGACCTCTTTACGGTTCTGAAATTTTCCATAGAAATACTCGTACCGTCCTTCTCAGTATCGCACAACATAATTAGTAATTACACTTCAAACTACTAGGAAGGTTAAACACAACGCAATGCAAAGCTCATCTAAAAAGACGAAGCTCCTACAGAGATCTCTCAATACTCTAAACTCACGTTGAACTAAACAGTTACTGTGAAATTGATGCTTTCTGCCAGCTTAAAAAGAACAGCATTGTAAAGAACCAAGGACAACATAAAAGCGGAGAGAAAAAAAACATTTAATTGGAATTAACATGTTCTCAGCAGGCTCATCTTCGCAGACGATAACGCAATGCATGCGGGAGATTATTGAAAATAATCACGAATGTAAATCGCAGGAAAAATCTGTACGTAAGTTCACGTTTTATGGCATCTTTCAGTTCTAACAAATCTCTCAGATTTGACGTGTGCATCTTAGGTTTCAGATAACCCCATAACCAGGAATCCATTGAAGTGAAGTCGAGGGATTGTGGTGGCCACGATACTGCAAAGTTATGGGAGATGACGCTGTCTTGAAACGTTATACACGTTGAAACTTGTAATTTCAATACAAGTTTTTTCCGTCTCTTGTCTTGTGTCGTCATTGGTCCTTTACAATGATCTTCTTTGCAAATGTTCAACACCATCGTTCAAACGCTTTTTATGGTTTTGCAATGCACTGATTAATTTGCGCAGGAAAAATGTGGATGTTGCCATTTAGAAATTTCGAAATTCTTTCACTGTAACTTTAACCGTGAAAGATCTATTTTTTTAAATCATCACCATCTCGAGCGCGCATACCTTCAAATAACAATATCTAAAGTTTCATTTAGAATGATTGAGCAGAAAAAACCCTAGGAGTTCATATATAAAGGAGAAGTTTTTTTATGACCACTGTCTGCTTGTATTACCCATTGACGACACAAAACGCGCTTTAAAATTTCGCATGAATAAATATGAATCTAATGTTCCGTTTAAAATAAGTTGGTTGGTCTATGTTGAGTGTGGTTGGTTTGCAGGTCAGATGTTACATTTTGTTTCTACCAAATTAATGTAATAAACCTCCTCGGAAGGGTGAAATTCGTATCCTTTGAGGTTTTTAGTATCTCTTAAATGTTTTGATTTCAGTCAACGGTTTAAATTATCTGACGCGTGTTGTCTTCTATTACACAATCAGATTAAATCTTGGTTTAGCTTAATCTCTGATTCAATTTTTTACCCATAAATATAATTTTGAGTTGGTTTTAATTTAGTTATTCTTGAAGTTTCTCGTTTCGTTGCAATCCGTGTGTTATGTGGGTTTACTCACATACTGGCACTGAAATAAAGCATTGCATTTAAAATTGTTGAAATTAGAATTTTCTGTTAATTCACAGTGCCAGTTTTCTTTGTTTTGTTTTTTGAATTCTAACATCATATGATGTTTGTTTTTGAGTTTTGTCTTTTGAATTCTAACATCATATCGCCACTTTAGCATCGATTCTTTGAAGATTTATGTAATCCTTGAAACAAATTATTATACCGATTTTGTTTTTAACTCTTTTATTTTATATATTTAAACCAGAAACTGCACTATAAATGTAGACAGTTGTTTTTAAGTCTTACCCGTTTAGGGGTGAATGTTAAATAATTGTGGTTAGAGCATGAAAGCTCAGAATTCTTTGTAATCTCGTAAGAAAGAAAGCTAAGAATAAGCCGTTTAGTTGTCAGCAGCGTTAAAGTTTACTCTTGAAGAAAACTCGAGGCATTGCATTCACAGGATAATTTCAATCGTTGTTGAATTGTGGAAGTGTAAACAAACAGAATTACCTCCCATATAATTATTCAATAAATTTGTAAGATTTGTTAAATACTTTATGTCACTTTTTATGTTGATAGATACTTGGAATTTCTGAATCCAAAATTTGGCGTGTCTGTTGTCGTGGTGGTGTGTTAGGTGTGAAGATATTAAATAACTTGAATTGTACAGTGGTTTCGCTTACCCAAAGTAGGATCCTAGTCTTTGCCGTATCACGAACAGCTGTCCAATACAACTAAACTAAGAGGCCCGGTTACGTTTACTGTTTATTCATTACGCCATGGTACTTACGTTGCCTCATATTGATTGTTTGAAATCTGCCACTTTAGAGTCCTTCCTCTTATTTCTGGCACTGAAAAATGACCAGTCGGTATAGTGGTTAGGGAAGCTGACTGCGATGCCGAAGGACCTGGGTTCGAATCCCGGAGAAGGCATGGTTGTAACTGTCCGTCCCTTCATAGGAAAGGCGATGGTGGCCCACCTATTAGATGCCTCCATAATAAAGAGACCACCACATCCGGCCTTGTATAGATTAATGGAGTGGGTTACATTTGTAATTGTTCACAATCTGTGCCATTGAGGAAAAAATTATGGCACTGAAAAACGATATTTCTAATGTAGCTCCACAGTCTTCGTAATAACATCCAAAATCTCCAGTACGTTGAGCGCGGACAAAAAGCCGAACCCGCAAAGCCGCAAACTCCAGAGGGAAAAAGAGAAGTACCAGGCATTAAATGAGAATGCCAAAAATAACAGCAAATCTGCGCGTAAAAACATCTCCAGTGGTAATGCAATAATAGCACATTGCACTGCAAACGAAGGTGAAGAAAAACCACCCGTGAAAAAGCGGCTGAAGCGTAAGGGTGGCGATAAGTGTCAAGGAAGGGGAGAAAAACTGCACCACGAGGTTCACAAATTCGCATTCTTTATAACCTAGTACAGTTAAACCAACAGTTAAGCATCTCAGTCGGTGAAACAATTCCACGGTGAGAAAACTAACCAATCGTAATATTTCTCTTACTTAACAAACTGAACTGAAATGAGTTCTTATTTGATGAAATCGCTTAGTCATATTACAGTAAACCTGTTGGCGAAAAATCTGTCGCTAAATGAAATCTATTAGCTGTTTTTATAAGGTTGTAATAATTCCAAAGAATAAAATTTAATGTGATCTCGTAGCATCTATATGCAAATGCTTTATTTTTTACATCATTATACTATAGTGTGCCATTTTTTGAACAGAAATCACCTCAATATTGTACTCAATTTCAGAGAACCCATAAAGCTTAAAAAATTGAGAATTGCTGGTCGAAAGAGTCGTTAAGAAAGTCCTCTACGAAGGCAAGTAGCCCTAGGAGGGATATACGATATTAAAAAATAAATATATATTTTATAGGATTTAAGTTTTATTTGATACCAGAATGAAGTATAAATTAAAAGTGTGCGAATATTCCAAAGCAGTATCCATCTTTTTGAAATGATTTGCCGCTAGATGAAGACAATGGAAAGAAAGTCAGAAAAAATATCGTTTGGGAAATTTTGGAGGTTTTTGGAAATTCTGTGAAACGCTCTGAAAAATTGACTAGATTTGCTTTCTAAATTTATTGGTGAGAAATCCTATATACAACGAATTAAAGTTTGATAGGGAATTTCATTTTTTAAATTTCAAATTCTGTAATAATGAATGCTTAAAGTTCCCATGGAATAAAAAAAAGTAATTGGTTTTACTATTTCAGTATTTAACCTGTTCTATGTATAAACAGATTTTAATAATTTCTTGAATCAAAATATGATAAAAGATTTCACAAAAAATTCCTTCGGTAGAGTTTTGGTGATTTTCTTTGTGCTAAGTAAATGAAAAATTATTTCCTTGATACTTAAACTTATTTTTAATTCATCCACAAAGTACTGAAATTTGCCAAAAATGTTCTTATTCTACCATTGGACTATTTTTTTCATGCCCCTGTGAATTCAATTCCTCTGCAAGCAACTAGGCTTAGAGGCAAAAGCTGAAAACAACGCGGCAACGATTTCTCTGAAGTTTTTTCTCCCTTCGTTCAACGAGTTGCTGGAGTTAGATAATCCAATTACGAGACTGCCGTTTTTTGGAAAAAGGAAACGCTCTTTCAGTTAATCCGGTAGAGAGTGCTCGTTTTATTTCATAGAATAAATCTTCGTTTATTGCGCTTACGATTTTTTGTTTTCTCTCTTTTTTAGAATCAGTTCGAGCGTCTAAGTGAAAGCTTTTAACAAAAATTCCGAAATGAAAGGAATTAATTAAATAAAATTCACATGTTTTAAATATATAAGGTATATAAAGTCGTGCAATATGCTGCAAAATTAATTAAATAATCAAGAAATAATTATTAGATAAAAATGGGGTTAACAGTCAAATAGGAAAGTACATAGATTGACTTTAAAACAAAAACAAAGCAAAATAAAATTGTAGAGTCATTAGGTATTTTATTTTGGAAGCAGGCACGATGAAAAATTAGCAACGCCTTCGCCGGGAATCGAACCGCGGACCTCTCAATTACGCCCTGAGTGTGCTGACCACTACACCACGAAAGCTCGCTAAGAAGGCGGGAGAAATACTTTATAAAATAACACCAGAAAAATATGTAACAACGTGTTGAAAATTCTTTGTTCTTTCTCAAGGAGCAGCCAAAGAGTTTTCAACAGAGTCACATTTCTGAATTATAGATACGGATGATGATAAATTCATTAAATAATTCAGAGAAACTGTCAAATAAAAGTAAATAAATGTAATTTAAATAGTAATGTAATGCCATTAAAGTGTTTTACTGATAAAGAATGCAATAAAATATAAAATACTGTTTTTTTTTAAATTTAATGATTAAGATATAATCTTCGTGCCCCTAAAATAATGCTTTAAAAATAAACAGCTCAAAATAGAGAGCTCTCGAAACGAGAAATCGGAAAATTCATTGGCCAAATTAAAAGCATTAGGCTAAATAAATTGGATTGAGCTTTGGGCTTGTCTTTTTTACTGGAATTTACATAAGCAAACAAGAATAGGAAACATATACAATTAATTAAAATACTACTTAGAAGACTCGGAATGAAATGCATTATAATTTTTATTGGATAAAATTTACATATTTAGAAAGAAAAAGAAGACTGAATGTAATATCATTAACTTAAATTGAAAATTTCATGGGTGTTAATAACTTTAAGGTTTGAGAACTCAATGAAAACACGAGGCAGCAATCTTTAGTGTTGGCATATTTATTAATTCCTCCTTTTTCAAAGCTGCCTCCAGCAGCCGAGTGGATTAACAACTGAACATTGGTAGTTGGACTCGGATTTGCTGGATGCCACCAACCTTTTTTTTTTTATTTTCCTCTTGTATAATGTGAATCCAAGCCAGCTTTAGAACGTATTCCACGACGGCCTCCATCCTTTGAGCAGGTAGCTTCAATTTGCATTGTCGTAATTTTATGAATCTAATTCTTATAATATAAGCTCTTTCTTTCCCATTTTGCTCAAAAGATAGAGCTGCAATGTCCCTTTTTGTGTGTTGTTCTATTTTTATTAAATGATGTATTTTTATCAAAGTGGCACAGAATTATTTTGGTTCTTGAAAAAGAAAAAACAGGCCCACTCTGTCCAACTGCTGTTTTATACTTCGAAATTTATTTAAAATTTATAGAGTTTTACCTGGAATACGAACATCAATATAAAGCTGAAACTTCGCCTAATTAGTCCAAAGCGGCTTTGTCTCTGAAGAACTATTGTTTTCTTTTTGCGATTTTGCATTGGTTCATTATAAATGTCTATTTTACTTTTCAAATTGTTGCCACCCAATGTTAGAGTCCTGCATTATATTTAAAGAAATTAAAAAAGGGAAAATCTATATAAATTATGTATATTTTTCTCATTGTGATAAAACAACGGTACATAGAGCCATCGAATTTTGAATGACGTAATCCTCCTACGAATAATGGCATGTGGAAGACCAAATTTGCAATTTGGAATTTGTTTTATGATCGATTTCATATTTTGTAAAATTTTTTAAGAAATTTTTCATTAACAAACTCAAGGATTTCAAAGCAAGCCATGGCAACGTTGTACAGAAAAAACATTTTTATCTCCAGTGCACGAGTCTCTGTATCGGAAATTCTAAAGCTATGCTCATTTTAAAACTGTTTTGCGATACTGCTGTTGAACTGAATTTTATGGTTTAAGTGCGAAGAATGTGATATTTAATAAATAAATGTAACACACAAAATATTAAAAAAAACGCTCCTTTGGACGTAATTTAAAATCTGAAACCTTTCAGATTTTTTTAAAATTTATTTTCAGATCTGTTCTATTTCGGAAAATGTCACCATCTTCGTTTCAGGTTGTTAAGAATTCGACCTATATTTGATGCATAACCAGTCGTTAGGAGGGAAACCTTTAAACTGAACTCACGTTTCGTGTTACTTTACGCGCGTGCCACGTTTTGTAAAAAAATGTATATTCTTTCAAAAGAGTGGAATGGCCTCAGTGGAACACTTGTTAGATCTGTTTTGTTTTGAAATAATAGTGATATGTGTCTGAATAGCTTTCGAAGTTTTGTTTGTTGCTCACTTTCCCGTTCTAAGAGCTCAAGTCATGATCAAAATTATGAAAAAAAAAGATTTTTCGGTTTTTGGAAAGTCAGTCTTTCGCTTAAGCTTCAGTAAAATGTTCGTTCAGGAAATTATACTTTTGTATGAATCTGATTAGCGATTCTCTAAATTCCCTGTACAAATTACTGTAGGAATTTATATACAGGTACGAATGCTGTATTTTGAAGGCACAAAGACAGACTAATGCATGGCATGCTTTTAAAATGCACAGAGGTGAAACTAACTTTAAAGACCCTATTAGCTACAATGTGTATGCATTATAAATTAAAACTTAAAAACTATCCATTGGTGGTTTTTAGCGTTTCCAGTAACATAAGAGCACCTCTATTTAAATTTTGCATGAGAAGCGTCGGCTCCAAGAAATATTTTGTCCATAACAAGCCCACATAGCACAAAAACATCCTTGGGATATCCCAAGGATGTTGCTCGCGGGATATGCGCACATCCTCAGGACATCCCGGAATATCTCGCGAACCTCCTAAACACCTCCTCCCGAGTGCTTAATGTCACATCCCGGGATATCCTCAGGACATCCTAACCAAGTCCCATCGACAGCGTGCGGGATGTTATTAGGATATGAACTACTTACTACATCCTCAGGACATCCCACAAACCTCCTAAGCACATCCCATTATATCCTAAAAAACATCCTATCTATGTCCCATCGACAGCATATGGGATGTTATTAGGATTTAAAGTCCTACTTACTACATCCTCAGGACATCCCGTAATATCCCAATTTCCTCCTAAACTCATCCTCCTGAGCGCTTAATGTCACATCCCAGTATATCCTTAGGACATCCTATCTACGTCCCACCGACAGCGTATGGGATGTTATCAGGATTTGAAACACTAGTTACAATATCCCTTTAACCTCTTAAATACATACTCTCAACTGCTTAGTGTCACATCCCAGTATATATATATACAGAGGAAAATTCCAGTGAATAAAACTGAAAATTTTGTTTTTATTTTTAAGATATTAAAAATCTTTTGATCATTTTTAAACATCCAATAGCCCCCAAATTGAATTATTCATAATTAAATTATTTTACAAAATCAGTCTCTAATTTCAGTTAATTTGTATTAAAAATTGAATAATAAAATTACCCATTTAATAATCTTTACATAAATGAATCATCTTTCTTTAAAACATGTAAGGAATTTATAGTGTTTTGATGACACTGTTGGGAAATTGTTAAAAGGAATAAATTGTATTTTTAAAACTAAATCAATTCCTAGCCTCAGAATAAATAAATATGTTTTCGTAACATGAGAATGCTGCAGGCTTTTTTATATATTTAATATTTAGTTGTAAAAATTTGACATTATGTTAACAATTCTTTATATCATTCAAAAGGTAACTCAAGAAGCTCTTCTAAAATTCTATCTTTCTGCTCACACAATTAAAAAAAAATCTGAAAGGCCTCAGATTTTAGCAGTCACTCAAAGAGGCTAAAAGTTTATGAATGCATAGATTATCAATACAGATGGGGCAGTGGAAATAGCAAAACATTTTATAAGATACTGACACCAGAAAGTTATATGTCTTCTATATATTTGAAAAATGAAGAAATATATCATGTAATTATGTAGAAATATTAAAATGTTTTCAATTAGATATATCATGAATTAAATGCATTTTAAATCAATCAGATTAAAAAAAAAAACATTGTTAAGAACTGTGTGTAATGCTTTTAAATAGCTTGGCTTGTTAGTCAATAATATATTAGATTTTAAAGGTAAATATGTTAGATTTTGCCAAATGGCAAGACTTGAATGAAAAGCGAAACAAGTTTACGACTGACGATATGAAGTCACATTTCAAAACTAATAGCCCTTTTAGATTAAAAAAAAAAGTTCTGAAAATAATTTGCAATGGTTCATTGGTATTATTTTACGCAAAATTCAGTAAAATGAAATTTACCCGTTGAAATCAGCACCAAATTAAACTTTGTAAATTCTAGCGCATGTTAAAGTTTGTCTCATCCAGAATTTTATTACTAACCATTCATTTCAGAGCAAAATAAAACAGTAATTGCCATTTATATGACAATCAATATCAAAAATTTAAATTTGCATTTTACGCAACATAGAAAAACTTCAAAAGATCTACTGTTTACCATGCAATTAAGGCATTTTATTCTGCTATCAACTCTACCAATTATTAATTCCATTAAGTATATTCAGTTTACTCTTTCTGCTCAATATATGCAATGTAAAATTTTCCATAAATTTATTAATTCATTTTATTTTGAGGTGAGCTTTTACTCAACTCTCAATGTCAACGAGAATGTTTAGTTCATTTTTTATTCGGTCTCAAAAGAGAAATCAAAATACGTGGATTTATGTACGTGTATTTATGAATCAAAATACATGAGAAATCCAGTGAGAAAAGCACTGCTACCTTAAACTGTGATTATATATAACAAATGCAGTGACTTATAGTTAAAAAATAGTGAAAATGTTTATATTTCTGAACTATTTCATATATAACATTTTCAGTTTCGCATATGTGGCAATTTAAGAACTTTTTTATGTATACCAATTTTTTGAAATATCTGCAAATTTTTGCATCTTTAAGGAAAGCTTATTCTTTCACCTGTAGTATATAAGTAATGGTAATTTACCAGATAAAATTACTTAATGGAGAATACAGAAAAATATCTAACCACTTACCTTTGTGACTTCATCTGCAAAGAGACTAAAAAAGTAGTTCAGCTAAATCTGCTATAATGAATACTTATAATAATGCTAAATTATGTAATATCTATTAATATGACAAATTTTTGTAAAGCTATTTATTTGGATGAAAAATAAACACATTCAGAAATTTATGGCACTATATTATGATTAACAGAGGAAAAACACTTTTCAAAATTCAAAATAGTTTTTATTAATCCAATTATCACATTTTATTTGAATTCATGAAAAACAATGTTATATCCATGTATTCTTATGTATATAAGAACTCTTGATAAATTGGATCTCTGTCATTGCCTTTCACAGCACCTAAAATAAAAAAAACACTCACAATTACTACATGTGAATATAATTCATAATTAAATTTAAACCAATGACTATTAGAATGCAAATTAAAGGAAGCATTTAAAATATTGTAACATTTAGTACCTATAAACAGAGTAGCAATTATTTGATTTTTCGATTATAGTAAAATAAACATGGGGGATGCCTTTTAAAATTTTTTATGTCAGAAAATAAACTCAAACCACCAGCTGAACATATGAGCAGTTTTATCAATCAGCCACTGGTAAGTAACCTGGATACTGAATCAACATATAAAGTTGCCAAGATAAAGAGAGAAACAAAATTATGATAATCACATCTTACCTATTCATAAAACTATTTTAAATTTAATGTGTAGGCAAGTCAAAAAAGAGTGAGAATGAATTCATTTTGCAACACAAAGTAAAGTCTTGCAGGAGCAAAAAAAACTTGTCTCATGAGATTGGCAAGTAAAAAATAATTAACTGCATCTGGTAACATTTATCTGACAACACATAAGTAATTGTTAGCTATGTGCAGAAAATAAAATCTGATCAGGGGCGTAGCTAGAGGGGGGCATCTGTCCTTGGGTGCAGAATCCAAGGGGCGCCAAACTGATGTTAGAACATTTTAGAATTAAATGTTTTCCATCCTTGGCAAGCAGTAGGGGGCACGAAATCTTCAGTTGTCCCTGAGCGCTGAAAACCCTAGCTATGAATCTGATCATGTTAATTCAATTTTAAACTTTTGAATTTAACCGCAAAAATTTACCAAAGAAGTACTTGTAACAGTAGTAAATGAAGATGTGGCTAATCTTTACTGTATGGTACACCTTGGTTTCTGTCTGAAAAAAATCGCAAAGTGGTATTGGTTGTTTGTGAAATGTGGAAGCCCATTGCGTCAAATAAGTTTTTCGGTAACCCTAATGTTGATAATGTTGGAGAAGGTAGCCTTTGGGAGGAGTTATTTCTGCAAATATTGCCAACGTGCTGTGATAAATTTAGTTTTGGGCTACTTTTTTTAATAGTAAACCTTTTGTACGGTCCCAGGTTTTTGGTTCATACCATTCTCTTCAATTGCTGTGTTTGGTTGCACGGAAGTGGTATGGTCTTGTATTTTGAACATGCTATTTATTATTTTGGTGTGGGTACCATCGTTTGAGTATGTCTGAGGTGACTAAGAGACGAAAAATTTAATTGAATTGCTTACCTGGAGGATATTGGTGGGAAGCCTAAACATATGCATGTGAAAAAAAAAGGTATGTTAAAAAAATGACGTTTCATTTATTTTTTTGTCTCTGTGTGTTAATTTTTGTTAGAAGATTTGTTGTTTAATGTTTTTATGTTAGGAAATATGTATTTTTGGTAACTTATTCCTCTCTGTTTGTGTATTTTTGGTTGTCTGTGTGTTAAGACAGTGGCGAATTTTTTCTGGTAACTATGATATTTTTAACTTTCTGATTTTCTTAAAGTAAAAATAGATCAATGTGTACATGGACAAAATTAAGGCAGTGCACAATGCCCAATTTGTGCAGTTCTCTGTTTTAATAGGTCGATGTGTACATGGACACAGAGTTTGTGTATGTCTTTGACTTCTTATTTTGGTTTTGTGTAGCGGCCACCTTGAAATTGGTGCCGATCCTCTCAGGTGACGATCTTGATATAAAAAAAAAAAAGAAACGATTCACCAAGGGTTACAGTAGAGTAAATTTTTACCAAAGATGTTCTACCATAATCACCATTTCAGTGGTTTAAACACTAGTGGAGCAGTATGCAGAGATGAAGATTTGAGTTTTGTTTACACAGCATGATGGTTTAGGCACTCCAGCCATTACAGTGAACAAAATTATAATAAACATAGCCACAATAATTGTCTATAAATATTGATGTATAACACTGCATTAACTAATATATTTCTTATGCTAGTATATACAGAATACTTAATCGAAGGGAAAATCAGAAGACTGCGCATGCATTTTCCTTTAACTGAAACATGGATTTGACCATACAAATCTCAGTCTTTCAGGACATGCCACACTATGCAGATAGACAGTAAAAAGTGCTCGTGTTGTTTTTATTTGTTAGAGGTATGAAACAAATATACTTCTACATTTTAATTTTTTCTTTTCTTGTTTTACATTTGGATTACCTATCAAAAAAATAGGGAATTTTGATATTATTACAATATCGGAGTTAAAATAACAATTATTGGACATGTTAAAGTAATGAAAATTTTAAATTAGGTTAAAAAGTAACCCTTAATGTGGCATATTTTTGAATTAAACTCTATCGACATTAAAAACAACAAAACGTCCCTCTTTATTAAGGACTTTAATTAACTAATTTTAAATACGGATCTATGAATGAATTTTTTCCCTTGCATGTTATAATAACTGAAACAAAATTACTCCGATACAGTCAAAATTCCTAAATGCAAGTACATAAAATTTACTTTAGCAATTTAAAAAGATGAGACACACTGAACACATGAATAAATTTCTATCAAAGAATAATTTATTAAATTTGGCCCGTTCCATAGTAAACTTATTATTTATTAGTTATTAGATTACATTATTACACCATGTTATCAGTTTGAAAAGCAAGTCATATGCCAGATCTTGGATGTAAAAGAAATGCACAAAATAATATACATATTATTGAAAAATGATGTATACCAATGTTTATAGATATGATTAAATGTAACAGAAAATTTACTGTCACAACCACATTTTTAAGTGAAATGTATTATTTTAACATTTTACAATATTTAAGGTATGGCATTAAATGCAACATTATGTGCCTGGATATAAATTAGTAAATTAAAAAAAATAATAATAATCAAAGAATTAATGTCATGAAAAATTTCAAAAACAAGCAGAATTTAATTTAGAAGACCTTTAGACACTTATGATAAATAAATTTGAGAATTCTTCACCCAAAATTAAATTATAATTAACTAAAACCAGTTTGACTGACCTTCTACAAAATCCTTCAGCTGCAATTTTTTCTAGCTTGAAAACCAAATTCTTCTCCACATGGTAATAACATCTTAACCAGTTGAAATCTTAACCAGTTGAAAGTTTGATAACACAGTAATAGAATTAATAGAATAGAAAAATTAACACAAAAGTATAGAACATCATTTAAACTTAACATTATTACAAATTTTGGTGCTTTCTGACTACCTGCAAAGCTGTGAAAATTGGCAAAATGGTTAGTTTATGGTTCATATCTACTGCTCTGTTCACAAGTAGTAATTCAAATAAGCACTTTATAAGAAACAAGAAATTTTAGGATGCACACACACAAAAATATACACATTGGGTCAATATTCACATATTTTTCATCCAATGGAATACTATTCAGAAATAAAGATTAAATATAAAGCATGTAAATACATGTGTGTGGTATGCATATTCATAGTTTGCTATTATCGTGTGCATACTCTTGCTGTTTTAGCATAAGTTGAAGCTGTAAGGGCAGATGATAAGAAAGTATCAGAATTTTTCATGTATAAAAAAGATTGACCTGACAATAGTATCTCAATTGTTTAGCACTGACATTTACATAGCGCATTAGAAATATATAGTAATATATGTATAATAAAAAGATAATTGCATATTATTAATTCATTTTTTTAAATGCCAAACTTTAACAATTCTTTCACATATAATTAAACAGAATTCTTTCACATGAACATCTAAAATCCATTCTTAACTAAAGAATAAATAATAAAACCATGTAAATTTCTTATCAAGCCCATCATTTCCGAAATGTCTACTTCTGAAAGTTCCCAGCATTTCTCAATATATTATTAAATTACTAAACTAAGCATCAATGATCGTCATGTTCGCTAATGTGGCAATATCTTTCACACTTCTTTGTTACCACAAGTAACAAGTAGGCTTCAATAAATCTTTAACTGTTACATGCTACTTTTGCCTAAAATTTGTACAAATAATAAAATTAAATGAGCTCTTTATAATATGCTCAAAGAAATAATTTTGTATGAAAATTTGTATGTTATATATTGGCCTGATTAATGATTCAGGAAATAATTCGGGTTTTCAAAGTGCTTCCAATAATTCAAATTTCAGCTTGTGTCAAAATAAAATCTATAACACAAAGATAAGCAAATTTCCTTATGAACAATGCATTTTAACATTATTCAGTCACTGGCAATCACACAGTACTGATTGCTTCAATAAACATTACTGTAACTGTGTTATTTAAAAGACTGTAATGTTTTAATTATTTCCTTAATTAAAACATTACATTCTTTTCCTCCTTCTAACACCAAAAGAAAACCCAGATAAGAAATATAAAAATATCAGTAAAAATAAATTATATTATTGAATGACACTTTACATTAATTACACTTATGCATATATTATTTTATTATAAATTATTTCAAAATCAAAGAAGAGAAGAGGGAGAAACTTTAATATTGACATTTCTAAAATGATATAAACATTAATCATTTAGTACAGTTTGTTATTTCAGGCAAAAAGAATTCACTTTTCTGGATAGCATTTATATTTCCATCTCACTTTCAATGAAACATTAAGAGAAATGCATATAATTTAAACACCAGTTTATTTTATTTATCAGACAGATTATGTCAACTCGAAAAAACCTATCAGTAAAATTCGGTAGTAATAATTCTGAATGTTAGGTAACTTGCAAGATTCAACAAAAATTATAAATACTTTTATTATAATGACAATACTACAGTAACATGAACATAAAATTAAACTGCATATAACTATGAAATAAGCCAGCATATAATAATGGTGCATTGGTTTCTAAAACAATGGGCTCGATGAAAAAATACATGTATTATGGTAGCTATTCATATTCTTCAGCTTTCCTAATATTCTCACGTTCACTTTACATAACTAAAGTATCTAAAATACAATAAAAATGCAAACAATATTTATGAGAAAATGTTAAAAGCAATCATAAGCATTTGATTGAATGACCATATTTTGTCTTCCTGCAAGTCGAATCTTAAAATGATATGCAGTTTGAAAAATGCTTAATCCTTTTATAAAATATTCAAAAAAGATTAAAAAAAGGTACTGTTCTGTTATCAGGACCGGGTTCAGAATTGTATTTATGTATGCTTGTATATTTGTATGTTTGTGTGTCTACATATACACATCTATGCACATACTTACGAACACAGGTTCCTACATTTCCGATTCTGGTCCCAATAACAGAACAGTACCCCCCAAAAAAAACTTGAATTACAAACTAGATTAAGATAATGTTTCAACCATACATATTTTGGACAAAACAATGCAAACTCTTATTTTTATACAATTGTTCAAACTATTTAACATAAATTTATTGCTGCAATAAAATAATAAGCAATCTGATCACACATATTATTTTGAAACTGAATGCATAAACTAGACTAAAAAAATTCAGTCATAAACATTTGGGGTTGATCTTTACATTATGGTCACTTGGCGATTTTTTGGCGAAAATTTGGCAACCAACTCTCCTACAGCAACACTCTATTTTTTTTCCCCGCCGCCATTTTGTCTTCACGAAGTAAAGACATGTTTCTTTTCTTTTTATCTACTGAACACTTCTTCCAACAATCTAGTAGCCGAATTACACTTATGCTAGAAATTTTATCAAACAAAACTGCTTAATCATGACAAATATTCACTGCAAAATTGGGAAAAAGTGCACAATACTATACTCCTTACGCGTTTTTCAAAATAACACATACACATAAACCATGTACACGGCAACTTATTTTTACTTAAAAAAACATCCCAGAATTGCACAAAAATGGCATTGCACACACTCTTCACTATATCCATGTACACTGCTTTTTTCTCATAAATTAGAAAAATTTCACAAAAATACATGACAATTTTCTCAATCTTTAAACCCGGTAAAAAGAACATATATGAAATTACCTGATCGCGAAAAAGTATTTACCCTTTACAAATATGAACATTTCCACATATAAAATAAATAAAATATCCAAAAACTTTTACCTCTAAATCATCTATTACATTATACACGTCACCAACGAATTCATACCGCAAGCATTACAAATACTTAGTATCAAATATTTAAATTATTTCCATGCACGTTTATTTCAACTTAAACGTATACCAAATTCCTACAAACATAAAATTCACAAAATAACTATCATTTCGTTAAAATATAATTAAATTCAAAAACACTACTTAAAATATAAATGAGCACATACATTAAATTAATAAAAATTACCTTACAATCCTAATTACTTTAAACTAAATCATTGCTAATAACAATTTTCCCAATAATACCAAATTCCTTTCCACCTTACATTTAGATCAATGCATAAAAATAATATCCTCAAATAATTAAAAATACTAACTTACCTAATCTTCTTCAGAATCTTGATTACGTGGCGGATACACTTTTCTAATTCATTCAATAAAATTATTGAAAGATTTTTTCTGCAAATTTTTCCTCCATACTTCCTCCGCTAAATAAAAAGCAAACTTCTCTTTATCACAATGCCTAAATACCCATTTCGAATTCACTTTAGTTAGGGCCATGTGATCCAAAAATTAAACAACACTGTTTCACACAACACAGAATAAAGCTAAATACAAAATTTCCACATTTTTTCCCGATTTCCCCCCTTTTCCGATTAAAGAACCGTAATTCGTCCATTAATATCACATGACATATCCCATGATCTCTCATTTCCCTCACGCAAAATAATGCGTAATCGGAACTGAGTACTGCTCACATTATTACCAAAGTCCCAGGTAGTAACCTTTATCGCCTCCAAAATGTCGCCAAACTACCAGTTACCATATTGTAAAGATCAACCAGATTTGGATAGCAGGGCAAATTAGATATTTGAAAAGACAGCCAGCCATTGAGATACACGTAATTCAAGACAGAATGGTAACAATTCATAAAGCTGTGAAACATTTAACTGTCAAAATGACATAAATTCGAAAAGGAAAAAAAGTAAACATACAAGTATTGCAACTGAACTTACCTTTCATGCAACAAAAAATATCCATACAAGTTAACCTCATGGCGCAGCCATTTTGGATTTCGTTTCAAATCAGACAGATGTTTACGGATTTGCGGAAGAATACGAGGACGAAGTAGTTTGCCGGATACAATGTGCAATGACGCGAAAGAATATAGTTCTGTAGAACTTCCTACATTATTCCGTAATAAACAGTACTATTTCCTAATTTTTTTCTTTATCTAATTAATTAATTAATAGGGAAATAGTTAAATAATGCCGAATTCATTTTTAATGAAATGTAAAATTTTGCATGTATGGGACGACCACCTTCCGTCCAATATTTCTGAGAATATAAACAAATTTTGGAATCTGAGAGTATCAGTAAATAAATATATAGAATATCGCCTCTCAAACGACCACTTCTGAAAGTGACCAATAGTTCTGAGATTATCAATAAATATTGATAATTAAGCATTAATTCTATAAGACGACCATCTCTATATAAGGCCAAAGTTTCTAGAATCTTGGATAGTCATCAGAGATGTATCTTTACTGCGAAATTATCGCACGACTGTAATTCAATATCAATAACGGATCGCGCGATTGAAAAACATTTTCTGTCCTGTAATTAGAGGGAAAAAAATTTCCTTATGAGGTATTTCTCCCGCTTTCATAGCGTGCCTTCGTGGTGTAATAGTTTTGCACGCTGGGCCGGTATTTCAGAGGTCCGTGGTTCGATTCACGGCGAAGGCGGTTGCTAATTTTTCATCTCTACGGCTTCCCAAAAAAATCCTAATGTCTCTACAGTGGCGCCCGAATTAAAAAGGTGTTGGATGAGGTATATCCACACCCAGGATTTAGTGATTGGATCCCCTTAAAAAAAAAAGTCGGCCTTTAAAAAGAGAAGTAATATAAGGTATTTCTCCCGCATTCCTAGCGTGTCTTCGGCCCACCAGCGGCCGAGCGGTAAAGTCGCTGAACCCTGGTAGTGCGATCCGAGGTTTGAATCCCGCGAACGGGCTGGCTGCATGGGTGTTTTCGTGGTTTTCCCCACGTGTAACGTGTATACGAGCCATTTTCCCTTAGTCCACGGCCAGTCCCTCCACGAAGACATCCCTCCCCTTTAGGCAGATAGCCCTAGTGTGCTTTGCCATAATTAAATACACCACCACCACACCTAGCGTGTCTTCGTGGTGTAGTGGTTCTGCACACTGGGCCGGTATTCCAGAGGTCCGTCCTTCGATTCCCGGCGAAGGCAGTTGCTAATTTTTCATGTTTCCTGCTTCCAAAAAAATACCTAATGTCTCTATACCCAAATTTAAAAAAAAATCGTTTCCGTAATTAAATATTTTTTATAAAAAAAATATATGTTATTTAGAATTTTGCAAATATTCTAGAAAATGCTAATCCATTGAAAAAAATCTTTTCCATGACTAAATAAATTTTTAAAAACGTCAGAAAAAATAGCAGTTAAAATTAATAACAAAATAACAAGAATAAATCATCAATCATATCAATATTTTTAATGTACAGCATGTAGGAACAACTTAGTAAAATACATATGAAAAATAGAATAATGTGCAAGTTTCAGATGTGCAATGTCCAAAAATTAAAACTGGTAAATTTAAGAACAAATATCCTCAAAATGTTTGACAACGAAAGTCCTCCGGACAATGCAGAATGAATGTCCTCAGGATGTGAAATTGGTGAACTCCTCAGGACATTTGAGAATCAACATCTTCAGGACATCCTGTCATATCCCGGGACATAGCGACTTAAATAAGACATCCTCAGGATGTTAAATTACGATCTCCTCAGGACATCTGAGAATCAACATCCTTAGGACATCCTAAGTATGTCCCGGGATATTGCGACTTAAATAGGACATCCTGAGGATGTTTTGTGCTATAGGGGAGCATACCTTTAGGTGATTTTTAGTCTTTAATGCAAAATGTCTTTCACTGTTCTATCAAATATCGGTTAGAAGTTCCAATGATAAACAACACTGGAATGTTGCAAAAATACGCTGTATAAATTATTACTATCACTCATTATTCCAACATAATTTATTCTGAAATTAAACTAAAATAATAAAAAAAATTTAAATTTTTCAGACTTTATATTACCCTCAAAGAAACATTTTTTGAACGTTTTGTGTGTTATCTTTATTTATTAAATATCATGTTCTTCGCACTTAAACCATAAAATTCAATTCAACAGAAATATCACAAAATAATTTAAGATACGAAAAAGAAAGGTTTTAGATACTTTAGAATTTCCTATACACAGTCTCGCGCACTGGAGATAATTTTTTTTCGTACAGAGCTGCCATTGCTCGCTTTAAAATCTTGAGTTTTTTAATGAAAAATTCGGTAAAGTTTTACAAAATATGAAATGAATTGTAAAACAAATTTCAAATTTAGGTTTCCAGATGTCCATATTCGAGTGAAGGACTACGTTATTCAAAATGTGGTGTCTCCAGGTACCGCTGTTTTTCTCACAGCGCGAGAAACATACATACAGTAACGCAGATGCTTCATTATTTAATTTCTTTAAATATGATGCAGGGTTCTAATATTCGGTAGCAACAGTTTGAAAAGGGAAGCGCCGTTAATAGTTAACCAACGCAAAATGCGAAAACGAAATCAATAGCCATTCTGACCCAAATGCCCCTTTGGGCTAAAAAAAAAACTGAAGGTACAGAAAAGAATTAACATAAAGTAACATATTAACTGAAATAAATCTCACACATCTATTACTGAATGCATTGTTGCTATTAATTTCATCAGTTTAAAATACACTCATGTCCATAAATTAAGGATAATGCAAAATCAGGCAAAGAAAGAGTTAGAAGCAAAACGAATTTGACTTATTTGTAAAGCTTATTAAACAAAAGGTAAAGAGCAAAAAAAGATGCTATATGTTTGATATTATTAAAAAAATTAGCGATTTTTTCTCTCTGGAGCAAATAAAAAAAAAAAAACTATTTACAACAAACCAATATTACGTGGTTGGTATGATTGTTAATACATTGTATGTCTTCCAGACGATGCAATACAGTTCGTACAACGCCTAGGCATGCTGAGTATCAAATTATCGATCTGATCTTGGGGGATATTACACCACTCGAAAAGCAATGCTCTCCGAAGATCCGGTAGACATGTAGAAGGAGGTTGACGGGCTGCAACTCGTTGTCCAAGCATGTCCCACACGTGCTCTACTGGATTCAAGTCCTGTGAGAATGCTGGCCAGTCCATACGGGTTATATCCTCCGATTGAAGGCATTCGCTTACGATGTTTGCACGGTTAGGACGGGCGTTGTCATCCATAAACACAAATTGTGTGCCCATGGCGCTCCGAAACAAACGTACATGTTGTTCCAGAATGACGTCCCGATAGATTTGGCTTGTCATGGCTCCAATTTGAACATGCAGGTCAGTTCTGGAACCCAGAATAATTCCACCCCAAACGAGCACCCCTGCACCACCTTCACGGTGTCGTTCAATGATGTTTTCTTGGTGGTAACGGGTACCTGGAGCTCTCCATATGAAAGTCCGGCGAGAATCAGACTGCAAGCTAAACCTGGACTCGTCGGAAAACATCACACAAGCCCACTGTTGCGGTGTCCACAATGCATGCTCTCTACTCCAGGCTAACCTCAGGCGACAATTATAATTAAAATTGTTTTATTTCCATAATGCAGCGTGGGACGAATTTTAAGAGAAAGCTACGGCGGAAAAGTAAAATAAAAATAAATAAAAAATGAAATAAATAAAAAGTAAAAATACGCGCATTTAATAAATATATATCTCGT
The DNA here is from genome assembly GCF_044657685.1 of Stegodyphus dumicola. Lineage (NCBI taxonomy): Eukaryota > Metazoa > Arthropoda > Arachnida > Araneae > Eresidae > Stegodyphus > Stegodyphus dumicola. The sequence continues at coordinate 160,210,969 of NC_140770.1, forward strand.
AATTGTACTCTTTTGCTTTCCAGAAACCTCGAGAAAATACCAGAATGTTCTCGTGTATGATTAAAAAGCTTATAAAAGCTGGAACAAAACATCTCAATTGAGTTGTTTATTAGTTTTTTTACTTAGCTCTTGTTGTTGACTGTAGCGAATTCGCGTTGAGATCGGATTAGCTTTCTCTGCGTTTGAATTGCGCACTGTTTAACCTTTTGAGTAGTTTAAAATATAACTACTTTGTGATATTGTACGAATATCTGTGAGGAAAAAATTTCAGCATTTTTTTTATTTCTTGCGATAAGAATAAATTGTATTAACTTTTCGTCAGACTTTTTCATTCAATCTATACGAACTCGTACGCACGCAACAATATTATATTCATTCAGACTGATAGTGCATTTCAATAACTTCTATTATGTTGAATTAACCACTAAATAAATTAACTTTAATTTAAACTAAAACTAAACAAATTAGGAAACTTTTCAAGTGGTACAAAACTTGAGAATAAATAATGACATCTCATTATCTTTCTTCCACTCGTTAAATTTTATATTGAACCATACAGAAAAATTTACATATACTTGTAAATAAATAATCCTAAATTTTTTTTATTTCTAAATAAACTTTCAGCTACAACACTTCATGGTATTTCGACTTTTACGAAGTTTATAATCTTGAAGAAATATTACTAGAAACTATTTTCATCGCAAATTGTAGATACTCATCGGCCAGTCCGGTTCTGTTTTTAAATTAATTAATTTTCTACAGCGGAATAAATTGTTTACATGCAAAATTTGTATTGCAAAAACTCGTGACAGAAGGCATTTTATCTCTTAAAAGTAGGAAAAAAGATAAAACGAATCTCTATCTTCAGATCTTTGAATAAGATTTGTATCATACTGTAAATTCGTCAGCTCAATTTATAGATCTTCTGAGACAATTAGACTCGGAATCATTAAAAATCTTATATCTTTCTTCAAATTCTTGTCTTAATAATTAATATTATAGTAATACAAATACATCATTCTAATACAGCCGTTTTTATTGGAGGATTAACCTGCTTTTAAAAAAATTATTTACCTCTCATATTTTACGAGACTCGTGTACAGCCTTAAAAGGCTAGTCCCTCTGTTATTCCCGATAGTCCAAGACACAATGCAGTTGCGGCTTTCCGTCTGTCTACAGGACATGATTGTCTTGCCGCCCATCTACACCACATAGGCATTTCAAACATTTCTATTTGCCCACTTTGTGATTCTAGAGAAGAAATGGACAGGAACCACTTTCTCCCATGTGGGACTCTTGGTGGTCTTGCAAAAAAGTCGAGATATTGGGAGGCGAGAACGAAGGGTCTTTCTATTCCTAGCTCTATTGTTTGTGGCCTCTGTTACTAAGATTTTAGTTCTTTGTAACTTTTTGGCCAGCCATTGGAAATAATAATAAGAAAATAATACGAATTACTTTATGAGAAATATATTCTCGGGACACCAGTCTGAGACCACAGTCATATAATATTGGGAAAAAGGATCCCATTTGTGGAAAGTGCTTGAGCAAAGATATTCTTCTGTCAAGACCTTCGTCTTGCTTGTGATATCTCCTTCGTATGCGCCTTTATCACGTGGAGGAGTACATACATCTCCAGGCACGGTTTGAAGTAATGCACGTTTAGTTTCGCACGAGAGTGAGTCTACTTGGCGACAAAGAAGATGAAGAGCCGATACCACACCAGCGCTACAGGATATCGATTCAACGAAGGTGACAAGGGTGGTTATGGAATCCGATTCGACGGGAAGGAATTCTAAACGTCTTCTAAACTACATTCCTCTTGGGATGGTCCTTACATAGCCCTAAACAAGGCTGAACGACGTCGTAATTTGGATCCGTAAGTCATCCAATTCTAAGCCTAAAGTCGTTCATTAAGACAGGCTAGCGCCTTACTATAGCCATAGTACGTAATCCTCGTAGTGTATATTACGTAAGTAGTATACTAAAACCATCAATAGTCCTATTTGTACATAAATTTGTAAATATATGCATTTATTTGTTGACTTAGGTTTGATTTGTTATTTATTGAAATTATTGTTTTAGTATTGCACTATCAGTACTGTTTTTCTTAATTGTAAGTATGCCTTCCTGTTCAAAGATTGTACTACCTGGGATGTGCAGTCCTTGGAAAAGGGGCAATGTTACAAATTCTGTACATAGATAGATGATTTTATTTCAGTTATATGGATAGTGTTTGAATTTTCTGTATAATATAACATGAAAAGCTGAGAGAAACGATGCTCTGCTAAAAATAAGAATATAGGAGCAAGTCTATTAAGCATTAAGTAAAGGCTATCTCTCTAAATTGGCGAGATATTGCCAAGCTGACAATGGGTTTGGTGACTAATATTATCTCTAAATTTGGTGAGAAATCGTCAAAAGTCTCCAGACTTGGCGACAATTTGGTCCGGTCCCTGTATTACCGTAGTAGGTATTGTAATTGAATAACTATAATTGGTTGCATATGAAACTGTAACCGGACCTTGCCCTCATATGCCTTCCAGGAATTTTTAGAAGCAGAATGTAATAGAAATATCTCGACGGCTGGAAGAAAACTATATAACACCTAGGAGAGCGTCAGTTTCTTAGTAGATCTTTTAAGTTGTTAGTACGGTTTGAATACTCAGATAGCTTCGCTCTTTAGATGCGCCTTGCATTGAGTTGTGTGTTTAACTTTCTTTACAATTCTAATATAACTACTGATTGTATTATTATATTGTGAAGAGTTGTATGATTATTATTATTTTTTGGAAAGCTCCAGAAATCTTAAGGCATTTAATCTGTACGCACGCAACAATTTTGGGTGTCAGAAGTAGAATGCCGGTTACAAGAGGGATGGATGAGCAACTAAGACAGCTTGTGATTACCTTTGCTGCATTCCAAGAAAAAATGGAAGGAGCCTTCAACTCCGTTAAAGAAGTGATCAAAGCGGGCCAAAATTCCGTTAAAAAGAGATGGAAGCTGTTCAAAAAAAAGATTGAAGCAGGTCAAGAGGAAGAAAGAAGTTGACACTTTAAAGAAACTCATAGCGACAGCAGGAAACGATTCTGGTGGTGTTAAATTTTTATACATGCCTTGTCGTACCTCTCTAAAGCACACATGATAGGAAGACCTCCTGACAAGTGTATAAGACAGTTCTGTGTATAGTGGTGGACGCGAACAGATGGGATTTCAAAGCTGGGATTCCAAAGCTATGGCCTTGCATCTCGCCGGTTCTCTGACAAGAGACGCAGTGGCGCCAACAAAAGTCCACGGTAACACTGCAGATGCTGGCCACAGATTTTGAAAAGCTGTCTCATCTCGCGTTTTTGAGCTTCTCATCAGAGACAAAGGAAATCCTGTCCTGTCCCTGCAGTTCTTCATCGATCGCATTCGGGATCCTGAGATACAGAAAGTCCTGCGAATGGCGGATGTCAAGGATTTAAAAAGAACTTTATTGAATACCGTGAAATTAGAGGCTGCCCAACAAACAACTCATAGAGACTGTTACCCAGCGAAAGCTGGTCAAATCAAAGAGCCAGAGGATCAATTGACTGCACGTTTAGATGTTTTAGCCAGATAAGTCAATGCCTGGAGACGGAATAGGAGTGACAAGAAACCGACCCTTAAATGCTGGAACTGCGGTGCTGAAGGCCGGGTACGAAGGAACTGCAGAACACCTCAAGGTCCGGAAAATAAGAGCAATCCCTTGTAAGGAGGAAGGAAACAAATTAGTGTCCGTCTCCTGGAGGTTTCCAGGCACCTGGAAGCCCGAATTTTCAAAGTCAAATTTGCTTTATTATCTATTTCATATTTTGTGAAACTTTAAATAATTTTTGGTTTTCAAGTTCACCGATTTCAAAGCGTGCAGTGGCAACATTGTAGGGAATAACACATTTTTAACTCCAGCGCGCGAGAGTGTCTATCGGAAATTCTAAAGATATGCTGTTTTATAAATATTTTGTGATTTTGCTGTTGAATCGAAATTTATGTTGCATAAGCGCGAAGAACGTAATAATAAGCGCCAGGAACGTAATTTAATAAATAAAGTAAACACACAAAGCGTTAATAATAAAAGGACCAAAAAATGTTTTGTAAAGCCATCTTAATAAGAAAATTGAACACTGATATGACAGACTGAGAAAATACTGAAAAAACAGAAAAATGTGTGCCAACAATTAGTAATTCTAAATGTGTACTGCTATGCTGAATTCGAAATATATACTGCTATGCTGCTTTGAAAATTTTTGTCCTTTTTCTGTTAAATTCTATATGGTGTAAGTACGAACAAAATGATGCTTCATAATAAAACTGGAAAGACAAAAATAAAATGGTTTAGTAGGAGTGAGTGTAACAGCGGACTGCAACCTCAGCGAGAGCGTAAAAAAACTAACAAACCCTTTTGGGCGACCGTGAAAATCTGAAACCTTTCATATTTTCACTTTTTTTTTAAAATTTACTTATTTTACTTTCTTTATTTAATATTTGAAATTCTCTGGCCTTCTAATTAATGTTTTTCAAACTAACTAAACGGTGACTGCTAATTTAATGAAATGGCGTGGCTAAAAATGATATTATTTACCCGCATAATAAACATAATGAGTTTGCATAAATTAACATTAATCTTCATTTATTTGTTTTTATTGTATTTTTATTTTAATAATATGTTGCTTTTTTTGCTTAGTCGCAAATCTGTTTTTCATTTCATCATTGTATTTATGTTCGTTTATTTGTTTTTCAGTTTAATTTTATATTCAGTAAAAGGAATTAGTTAACGTATCTGTGTCAACATCTTCGAATTTCCTAATAGATTAACCTCGTCTATAGCCTACGGGAAGGTAGACAAAACGGCGACAATCGAATGATTCGAAAGCACAGCATACGAAAAAAAGATATATTACCAAAGTTGATATTCAACATTCAGAAAAATTAAATAAAATTTATACGTTAAAGAAATTTGCGTATCTAAATATTTTGCTGTTAAATTCCTTGTTTTCATTAATGCCAAACCAGTAGAACTAAAATTATCCAGAAAATAGTTTTCCAGAAGGATAGTCAAATCTTTACAGGTGAAGTAAATATAAGCTAGTTGTTAATTTATTTATACGTTTAATTTTTTTTACTTCAATATGAAAAATATATAAAACGAGCGAATAAATACCTTTTATAAAGCAGTTGAACAATAGTAAAGAACTTCAGGTCAATGAAAATGTTTTAACTACTTTAATTAACTATTTTTCTGTTACAGAACTGTAAATATGAACTGTATAATGCACGTTTGCTTGAACTCAGTTCCATCATGTACATATTGTTAATCAGGATCATTAGTTACATATGAACGCACATCGAAATCGTGTAAATAGCAAGTAAATAATGTATGGAAACACGCAATGGGTGTATTAGTTCATACAATGAATGTATTCACCAGAACCTTGTAAATTTATGCAGTGAACTTTGTGTATATGTATGCAGTGTGTAGAAGAATTGATGGTTAAATTTTAAGGAATGATAGAACACAGCGAAAAGGAGAATTTCAAATAACAAATCAGAAATACACTAAATGTGAAGAACGTGCCAAACGGAAATTTTATCTTATAAATATTAATTGCGAATATTATAATATAATAATATATATTTGATAGAACTGTTGAAATGAACGACCAACTGCTGCATTACATGCATCACAACGATGACGGATTTTATGAGATGCTTGTTAAGCAAATTTTTCTTGAAGACTTTGTCGTCAGAATTAGAGTCACTGCTGCAGAAATATGTGACATGACGGGCATCTTCCAAAGTGTATGTCAACCAGTCCGTCGTTGTTGGGACTCGCGTGTCGCAGTTCATTTACACAATTTTTTTAATATCGTATTATTAATTTTTGTACATATTCCTGATTAAAGCGACTTTTTGTTCTCCATGTTCTATGTTTCCTCGTTCATATTTCACATTTCATCGCACGAAAATTCTTACATATTCCATGTTCTATCATCCCTTTGATTTCTGACCATCCATTCTGTTAGACTTCGTATATTGTACAAAGCTTAATCAGGATGAATGTATGGTACATATTTATCATTAGTTTTATAATAATTAATTTGAAGCAAGTAAGCGTGTAGTGCATGTTTATATTGTTGAATTCAAGAACTAGTCGCTAAACCGTCACCATCTTGGCGATATCTCGCCAATTTACCGAGATAGCCATTCACTTCAATGTTAAATTAACTTTCCCTGTAATCTTATTTTTCCGGTAGAACTTACTCGTAATATTTTCATGTTACATTATACAAAAGATACTACAATTTTAAATAAAACTTCACTAAAGGTATTTACATATATACAAAACTTTGTAACAATAACATCATATAGGACTAGTAAAATACATATTGATTTCATTAATTCAATAATAATAAGTAATTTCAGTAATTTCATTAATTGATTCATTTCTGTTATGCGTGTAATATGTAAAATGTTCTGAAAACGACTTTGTTTAATTTAGTCACTTAAAACGCTTTGTGGATGAGACCACGTTCACATGTAAACGGTTGTGTAAATTGCTACAGTACCAAGACTTCTGGGCATTTTTAATTTGTTGAAATGAATTAACTTCCGTGTATACATCGACATGCTGTGCATCTTCTTATTTCCTGGTAGCGAGCAAGTGGAAGATACTGAGTGGTAGAATTTCGTTGAACAAGTTAGAAAATTGCTTAACTAGGCGATCACGCGTGAGACGCGTTGGATCATTCATTATCAGGACGTCGGCCTGGGTGAAATAGAATTATCTCATAGCCAGCTAAAATCTCTTATTTTACCAGACCGGGAGTTTTCTCTTGGGCATTGTGAAAAATGAGGTTCGCGGTGAAAATGAACTGATAATCTGGATCACTTTGGGCATAGGATCACGCGAACAATTTCAAACGTTGCGTCTGATAATCTTGCCAAGTTAGAGGTCTAGGATTTAAATTAGTGCTTTTAAAATTTACGACTTTATCTCATACAAATTGTCGCGCATCCAAAAAAAAAAAAAAAAAAGGGCAAGCATGAAATTTAAAACATTCGCACGATTCTGATTAACTCCTAGCCAATCACATATTAGTAAGATTGCTCAAGGTAGTGGGTAAGTACTTTTGGAAGTTTCAAGAAAAATTTATTTGAAAAACGAGGTTTCATTAAATTGTGACGTGCCATAAATTTCTGCTAAAACCTAGCAAGAAGATATGATCCCATATCCGCGTTTACAGTTTGAGCTGTCATAAAATTCGACTCGGAAAATCTACATGAAATGAGCATGAAAAAATAAACTAAATTGTCACAGAAATGAAGTAAAATGTATACTAAACAAACGTAGAACTATTTAAAAAAAACTATTAAAAATAAATAAATAAACGTAAACGAAAGCAATTATTATTAAAAATAAATAAATAAAGGAAAACGAATGTTTAACAACGCAAAAAGCATTTAGAACCAAATTACAAGAAGGGAAAAAAATCTGGAAGTTTTCAGATTTTATATTACGATCAAAGGAGCTTTTTTTTTTTAACATTTTATATATTACCTCTATTTATTAAATATCATGTTCTTCGCACTTAAACAATAAAATTCAATTCAACAGTAATATCATAAAATAATTCAAAAAGGAGATTATCTTCAGAATTTTCCGTACTCAGTCTCTCGCGATTGGGGATAAAAATAATTTTCGTTTTTCCATATGGATGGTGCCATAGCTCGCTTTGAAATCGTTGAATTTTTTAATCAAAAATTCTTTAAAGCTTTACAAAACATGAAATAGTTACTAAAACAAATTCCAAATTAGCGTTTCCAGATGCCCATATTCGGGTGGAGCATTACGTTATTCAAAATGTGATCGCTCTAGATGCAGTTGTTTTATCACATTGAACGAAACATATATACGTTTATGCAGATTCTTCATTATTCAATTTCTTTAAATATAATGTAGGGTTCTAACATTTGTGGCAACAATTTGAAAAGTGATACACCGTTTATAGTGATTCGACGCAATAATAGCCCTTCTGGGCTAACGACCCTTTGGGCTAATAAATACGAATAATGTTTAATAATTAGAATATAATGGATAATGGCTAGGTAAAGAAATTTTCAATGTTTTGCAGCGGAGAAAATAGTTTATCCTTTTTATCGAAACATTGGCTGAAATTTACATAGAATCATTTTATGTAGTCATTTTAATACATACTGTAACGATAAAGTAACTATATTCAACGGCTTTTGTCTTGAACAATGAAATCATCACTAGCCACGGAAATCTAGTTTTACCGTTTATTTATACTACCTCCCAACAATAAAGTAATACTTGTACGAATAATAGAGATACGAAGAACGAATAATAGAGAAGGTAGGAAAGGGATGATTCACTTTTCTATTACAGAATAGAGCTTCTGGGGGATCCATTCTTTCTGGCAAGTTTGTTTTGGCCGTTTACCAAAGCATTAATCTAGATGTTATCACTTTCCGAAAACTTTATATAAAAAACGAGTGGGGCTCTTTTTCCGCTTTCGTATTCTAAGAGAGTAAAAAAGAGTTTGGAGAACTAATTCTTTTACGTAACTGTGTTTTGGTAATAGATTTGTAAGTGATAAGAAATAACGAATATTTTATTTTTCCGGAAAGTAAATTTTTTCCTCTTTCCTTGCTTTGGATTTGAATGTTCATGTTCGCTAAAATCGATGCTGAAATATACGAAGAAAACATTTTCATCCCAACTGTGCTTATTTATAATACTGGAATGCGTGGTAAAAATGGCATATTATCATCTCTTATACTCTGTAATGAGTAGACTCTCACCAGCGGCCGAATGGTAAATTCGTTGAATACTGGTAGTTTGACTTAGGTTGAATTTGAGGAAACGGATTGGCTGCATGAATGTTTTCGTTGTTTCTCCAATGTGCAATGTGGATACGAACCAGTTTCCTCTAAAACGTCTTCCACGAAGACATCATTCCCAGTAAGCAGATCGCCCTCTAGTTGCTTTGTTGTCATCAATTAACCTGACCAAACATCGTTGTATAAGAACATGAGCATGGTATATAAATATTCTTGATCGGACACTTAGGATATATTTTAGGGAGATTAATAAGAAAATATTTCTCGTCTGGGTTCCGTCGAAGCCTCATGTTCTGCTAGACGTCACCAGGGATTCCTCCAGAAATATTAACCAAAGGGTAAGAAATGATAATAATTTTTATGATAAGATCCCCAGAGACAAGGTTTTCCTCATCTATTACGTGAATGCGAGGCAGTTTCCATTAGGAAGTCCTCCACGAAGGAGTCCCATTCCTTAGGCAGAAAGCCCTCGTGTGGTTTGCCATAATCAAATAACATAAATCCTCAGAAGCGAATGTTATTTCAAGGGTTCTGTAGGACTAACGTTGCCTTAGAACGTTAATTGGAAGAGATTTTAGTAAACTTAAACATCTCGTTGGTAAGAGGCATTATCGGGAGTTGGTAAGAGGCATTATCGGGAGTCCAGAAGTCCTTCAAGATTATGTAATGTTTAAAATTAGAATTAATCTTCAGCTCTAGAAGTTTCAGAGAGAGTTTCCAAGACTTTATACTTTCCAAGGAGCGTTTTCAACAAACAATGTTATCAATTTCGGTTAATCCATCACCGAGAGGAGAACTACGGTGGCATATGTTAACACTCGCCTAGCAACAAGGTTTCCTAATCTCCCGTCACAGAACCATCCACGGAGATGAACACGTGCGGCAATTAGTCCCACCTATCAGAAGATCCAAAGAAAAGAGTTCGTTACTTCTTTTTTCGCAACCGCCGCGCTGCACATCAAACATCTCTTCCCCGAATGTTTCCATTCATTACAACTTTTGCCAGCTGCTGAGTTCCCCCGAATTGCAGTTCAAGGATCGCTGCCCTCCAGAAATACTAATGAAGAAAAAATTATGTGGTGATTTCGTTTCTTCATTCCATACTATACGATTTCTTTTTCATATCCTTGAAAGGTGTCGTTTATGTAACCACAGGAGTTTCGTTACAACGTTTTACTGCAGCTTGCCCTTGGGTCATTTTTTGCTTGGAAGAGTAGTAGTTGACAACGACATATGTTATTTCGTATAAGATTACTACTGTGTATATTGCAGTAGATATACTGGATTACAGATATATATTGCACACACAGGATTATTTCTTCTGACTACCAGGTCATAGAAATGATTAATTTTAACCTTGTTAATTTAGCAATACCGAAAACTGGTATTTAACTTTTATTTACACTTCAGTCAGAAAAAGCTTAAACGTTATCGCATTCGTTACTTAAACGCTTACCGACAAATATAATCCATCTTAAACACATCTTTATATGATGAGGCCCAATGGTGCAGTGGCTAGCGCATCGCAAGCGCCACCACAGGTCCGGGGTTCGATTCCCGGGCTGGGCAAGGTCGACTCAGCCTTTCATCCCTTGATTTCCATCACTTGGGTCGATAAAATGAGTACCAAGTTCGCTTGGGAACTAACCAATGGGGGTCCTGCGACAAGCTGACCACTTGTTCAGGGCATATGCTTACTCTCTGGTGCCCACGGTCAAGAAAGCAGAGTGTTTTTTTTTTTTTTTCCTAAACACATCTTTTATAGAATTTTCTCCTTTCTTACTGTGCTTCTTCATGGTGTAATCTTTAAATCTTTCAGTGTTAGTCAAGATTTGAAGTAAATCTGACTAGCAATCGGGAGGTTCTGAGTTCGAATGCTTGAGAGAAGATCGTTAATTTTTTATGTTTCTTCCCGAGATAAGCATAACGATTATACGAATGTCACCCTAACTAAAATGTGGTAGATGGTAATTCATCTCTACTTTGGATTTGGCGACTATACCTGGCCTTCAGGCTCGCCTCTTACGTGGGAGAAAACGTAAGCAGTTTTACCGCTCGTTCCCACTTGCCTCCGTAAAGTAATTGGTATGACATCTGGGTGGCAATCGGGAAGTCTAGAGTTATAACCCAGCAATGGCATCAGTTGCTTTTGTATTTCCTGTCTGGGAAACCTAGCAAACGCTACAATCTCATGAGTTCCGAAGATCGGTAATGCTGTATAAACTAATTAGAATTATGAATGGGCTAAATTAATCCTTTCATGGAATAAATTGGAAGCAAGATTTAATGCTAAAAGTATAATTTTATACAGATTAATTAAAAATTCATTGTTAACTATTATTAAATTATCACATAGTTCACGTTTCCTCAGTGCACAATGGGTAGTTTTAGTTCTGAGCATTCAATTTAGCTAGCTCAGTCAGTTTGTTTTCAGCTATGGTTTGATCTAAGTGGTGCATCTTCTTCAGGATCCTTCAGGAGTCTTATCCGTCTAATTGTGACATCAGGATCAGGTAAAGAAAGAGATTTTGAGAATGTACTTTCAGATTTTCTTTAGTTATAATTGTGGAATATCTCTTCCATGAATCTTTCACTTGCTAGATGAACGTGCTAACCTCTTACACAACGAGAGCACGCAGGGAGGAATGATATTTTTCTTACAAGCCTGTTATTTAATTACATATTTACTATTTTTGCTTGCTTAGGGGTTTGCAATGGATTGAATGCACACAGAGCCAATGATGGCTTCATAAAATTGATTTACCCAAACGGAACACTTTACAGTTCTGGAACTTGCCACAAATCGTACAGCTCTTCTCAGTATAACAGAGCACAATCAGTAGTTGCTACTTCAAATTACTCGCTACGTACGTTAAACATAACGCATTGTAAAGCGCATCTAAGAGGCGAAGCTCTCACGAAGATTTCTTAATAATCTAAAGTCAGCTCTGAACTCAGTTAATGTTTTCATCGGGCTTTTATAGCTTTCCCCGACCGCCGAGAAATTTCTACCACCTTCCACTTCTAGAAATTACTGGAAGGTATATTCGGTTAAAGTTACATGTAAGGGCCGGATGCGGTTACAGTTACATACAGGGATCAATTACAGTCCTAATTGCAGTTATACAGGGACCGAACCCAAATGTCGCCAAATGGTCGTCAAGTCTAGTGAGTTTTGGCGATTTGCGGCGACAAATTAAGTCGCCCCAAACTATCTACACCTTGGCGATGTCTCGCCAGTTTAGCGAGTTAGTCATTTACTTCAATGTTGAAAAGACTTGGCCCTATAATCTTGCTTTTTCAACACGTCTTCCCTTTCTTAGGCCATTTCTTGTTGCATTACACAAAAGATACTGCAATTTCACATACATATCACATCACTTGTATAATTTCATTAAAATTATTTACATGTATACAAAATTCATAACAATATTAATGTGATGATTTTGTGAACGTATAATTCCTGATTCTGTACATAATTGTGACCATTAAGAATAAGTTACAGAAATTTCAGTGCTAATTTTAGCTTTAGGATCAACGTTGTTCCTTAGTTTTGTGCAATTAATATTTCGTTCCACACCTTGCAGATTATTGCGTGTGATGCTTAGAGAATTATTCACGTGATAATCGCTCGTGAATGTATAACAAATTTATGGAACTTTAATGCATTTCAAGTCCTTTCAGATCATCATCAAGGAAAACACCTGCTGAATAATCAAACGGAGCTGCTGCACAAAAGTTGTACCTGAGAAATTCTTCGCAATTCGTTCAGTAATTCATAATCATTTGAGTGTTTTGAAACTTTGTTTATCATTTCTCACTGCGTTTCTGCTTTTCCGAAAAATGTTGGTTATTTTCATTAACGGTAAGCGAGTAAGGAACGCATTCTAATTTGAAGAAGTCCGTTTTGATATATAAGGTGATATTTGCCATTTCTCCCAGATAAATCGAACTTATAGTGAAAGTGAATAGAAATGAAACGCCTTGGATAAACATGACGCGTTATGGTAAGTGTTTATACTTTTATGCCATAAGCTACAGAAAATAATCTGAGTCAGTGTCTAATTTTATTGTATAAGTTTTGTATTTTAGTTTGCACTGCAGTTCCTTTAAGTTACCATTTATTATAATGACGAAAAAAATATGCTTGTATTAAAATTTCGCATGGACTGTTTCTTATGATCTTATATTGAAAATTAAAGTTAGAAAACATTCCGTGTTAAATCAATGTTAAAAAAATCTCCTTTCGTTCTAGAAGATTTTATATGTGCCTTTCGTATTCAAGGACCAAAAATGACTGCGCCGTATTTTTTGGGAAATAGATCAATTAATAGGCAAAAAGGAAAAGAAAAGAAATATGATGCAAAGGAAGCAACAATTACTACGCTGCTAGTTAAATAAAATAGGAAAAAATGTTTATATTCTGAAATGAGGCATTAAAATTCTTAAGATTTGAAATAAAAATCATTAATCGAAGTAGACAGGTTTGATGAGAACCCCTGAATTAAGAGAAAGAATAATAAGAATATATATTTATCAGTCTTGTTTAGAAGTAATCGAAACTCATCTCTGCCTGTTGTTATTCGCTCGGAAGGACTGTTAATTTCGTTTTGGCATTTTGCGTTGAAACCTTTAAAAGGTTGTGTCCCTTTTCAGATTGTTGCCAACAAATATTATCGCCCTGTGTTATATTTAAAGAAATTAAGTAATGAAGAATCTGTATAAATGCATGTATGTTTCTCGCATTGTGATATAACAATGGTACCTAGAAATATCCAATTTTGAATAACGTAGTCCTCCACCGAATATGGGCATCTGGAAGCGCTAATTTGGAATTTAAAATTTATTTTATTATCTGTTTAATATTTTGTAACCAAAGCCAGATTTAGACTTGATAAGGCTCTAAGAGATTTGAGAAATGGAGCCCTTAATTTTGTTATAATATATTTTAATACCTTTTATACTATATTTTGGGGGGGTCTTTTGGGCCCTAAGCTATAGCTTGTGTAGCTTATACGTAAATCCGGCCCTGTTTGTAACACTTCAACAAATTTTTGATTAAACTCAACGATTTCAAAGCGAGCAATGGGAGAATTGTACGATTGGGGGGGGGGAAGAAAAAAGAGGGAAAAACATTTTTATCTCCAGCGCGCGAGACTGTGCATCGTAAATTCTAAAGATATGTTATTTTAAAATTATTTTGAGACATTGCTGTTGAACTGAAATTAATTGTTTAAGTGCGAAGAACATGATATTTAATAAATAAAGGTAACACACAAAACGTTAAAAAAACGCCCTTTTAGGAATACTGTAAAATCTGAAAGCTTTCATATTTTATTTTATTTATTTATTTTTAATGTGTTGCTCCTAATTTTATTCTTGGCAGTTGAGCTTTTAGAACTGAGAATTTGTGTATATGCTTCGAATGAACAGAGTTCTTGTTTCGATGGGAAACCGATGATTGCACAAGATATATTTAAGACTGAATTGCTACTTTCTTTTCTTGCTAGTTTGGGCAGCATCGTGTTTTCTTCGTCTACTTACTTATTAGAGGTTAAGATTTATTTTCAATGAAAAGTCTAATGAGTGTCATTCTAGCAGGTTTAAATAAGGATTCTTTGTTTGCCATTGGGTGGTCAGGAATTACAGCTGATTTCACATAATCTGCTTCGGAGATTTAATGCTGAAGCAGATTGCTAATTACAAGGAGAATTCGGCGAATGAAAGGGAATCAGCCTGCACTCATTAATCCATTGCGTAAAAGAGTTTATCTCATAGGAAAATTCTCATTCGTATTTGTCATAAATTATTAAATAATTATCTTCTCGAGTAGTAAATATACAGAGGCTATTTATATGGTTTTAGAACGATTTCGGGACCATTTAATTAACGTTTAAAATGTAAAGACTATTTTTTAAATGTTTGATCTCACAAAAGGTCACAATATATTTCCATTTATCTCCTCTTAACTTAGCTTTCGTACAGTGTTCTACAAATTGTTCTGCGCTGAGTCACTTGCTTCGGCAAAAGCGCTGGTGAGCATTATATTTTTTAACTTTTCTAAGTTGTAAATCTTAATTTTTTATTTTACTTATTATTGTTACAAATTTATTTGATGGCTTTGCAATTGATTTCTGCGTCGGCGGATTTTCTCTTGTTACCAGCTTTAGGAACACTAGAAACAGTACGTACCTTTATTCGTTTGATGCCTTCTTTCCATATAGAAGTAATGACTGACTGTTTTTCCCTTTTCGATTAATAATGTTACTTATTTTGCTCAAAGCGATTTTAATGCCGTGCATTTCGCAACGTTTTTGAAGTATGGAATAGGAATATTTCTCTTTGGAAACCGCAGAAACATACCCTTCAATCCACAGGTTGTTTACATGCGACATGAAAGAAATATAAATTTAAAATTTGCAGACGATGTTTCTCATTTCAAATAATAAGCTATTACCAGAAATGTTTCCTCCAAAACATTATTTTTAAAAAAAATTCTTTATCGAAATCGTGTTCTAAAAATGTGCAAACGCCCTCTGTACTTCCGTGATAATTATTTTACCTCGATTTTTACTGCGTTAACTGTAATGTTATGCTGTGAGACATTTACTTTATGAATAAAATACTGTGTTTCTTAATAATCGTATTTAGCACTTAGAAATTGTTCTTATCTCTTGAAATGTATCAGTTCTGCTCAGTAAAATACCATCTCTTCATTTTAAATTACGAAACGAGCATCTTTCCACAATTCAGTGTTTGCGGTCGCACAGTTTGAAGAATGTTTCTATTATTAGACGTTTCAGCTGTATTTTCTTGTAAATACTTGCAGTAAGATTTATTTTACTGACAAAATAGATAATTAAATAATTTGTTACGGGCTATTAGTCACCATGTTGATAAAACTCACTGATACTTCCCTTGTATCAATTCCGAGTGAATGAATAGACTAGCTGCATGTGAGTTTTCGTGGTTTTCTTGCCCTTTATGTAACGTGAATACCACCTAGCCTATCGAAAATAGAAATGAGAAAAGTATACATGAGTTATGCGACTAATGACTTTGTGGCGGAAATTGATGGTATAAGATGGATATGAAAACTCTTCTGGTACATAGGTATCCTTCGACTACTTTGCCATGATCTTCTTCTTTATACCGTTCATAAAAAATGGGAGAAAGTAACTGAGGCCTCCGATGAAAAGGCAAGAACAATTTACTATAAAAATATAGGCAAGCTGTTAGACGGTAACATTAGTCACAAATTTAATTTCAAGTTTAATAACACTATAGCTTTGCACAGTGTCATAGATATTGTCTGAAAAAGTACCAAACATTTGTAAATGAAGAAACACTGAAAACGTTTTCATAAGAAAAAACGAATTATCTAAAGTTTATTATTTATTATTGTAAATATTATGGTACATCTTATTTGTTTAAAATTTTTAAAGAGGTCGATTTGGTACTTACGTGTTATCACAACAATCTTAATAGAAGTCGCCAAATTTTCAGAATGTGCCAAACTCTGGCAACCATGCGCATAACAATCCTTCAGTCGCCATTTTCGCATGGTACTTTTCCGTTTCGCCGGCGCGAATTTTGCCAAGCAGAGTTTGTTGACGACAATATGCAGTATACTCATAAAAAATGTTAACAAATGTTAATTCTAAGATTTTTTATTTTTAAGGCATAAACATTTTAATATGGTTTAAAAATTTGTAAAGCGCAATAAAGAAAGACAGTAAATTTTTAAAAAGACATTAATTTAAGAATTTACTATGGTTTCATGGTTCAATATCCTGATTCGCCGGTTCGTATCACTTGACCCCAAGTGATCTCATCTCACGTAAACAACGCTACAAAAATTTCATTCTCTCAGTAATTATCTACATTAATTTGAAGTTAAATCTTAATTTGGAATAAAAGTTAAAATGCAAAAATTATTTCAATTCGTACGAATAGCTTACTCAGAAATTATGTAAAACCGCAGTGCTTTGAATTTAACCCTTGACTTTGCCTTTTCTATATTTTCGCCTTCGGGTGAGCGGTGTGATTGCATTCTAATTGACTTAATTACCGCGAATGGTCTTAGGGCATAAAATTGAACTATCTTGTAAAAATTCTATGTAATTGTATTCCAATATTGCAAGAAACGATCAATCTGATAAGAAATAGCTGCGACTTGTTTTGAAATTGAGGCGTAAAAGGTTACCAGCGAAGATATTCCGTTTGGCATCAGTTATACCATTATTGGCGATTTTATCGTTTGCGCCGGCAAAACGGAAAAGTACCGCGTTATTTTTGTTGCATTCTAAAGGCTTTTATAAACAAATCGTGATATTTTATATCTTAATTTTAAAATAGAAGGTTGGAAAATTAGGTAGCGATGGAAGAAACTCAGGTAAAATTTCTCCAATAACACAGAGTTTTGACCCAAAATCTCTAAAAAGGGAACAAACAACGAGGAGATGCGTTTGCTAGATAGCTGATGTTACTGGATTTGGCGGGAGGCTGTATCTCTGCAATTCTGATTTTTTTAAGCGTAAACAGATTGCCACATACTCGAAAAGAAGAACAGTACAAAAAATTAGAAAAAGATTTGGAGAAAAAAAGCGTGTTATTTCTAACGTATCACGTAATATGTATTTAATAATTACAATGTTTTAAATGCTAAAGTATGTTTCCTTTTCATATGTTGATAATGTTTGTCAACTTACAATAAATATTGATAGTTTCGAAATCATGTTTTAAAAATATCTGATCTGTACACTACATGACTTCCTTGTACGGCCTATTAAATTACTCATCTTTTGCTACATTTCAGTTAAACCCATTTCCTCAGAGATATATTCCTCATTCAATTAATTCAGTTCTGACTTCGCGGCAAGTCAAAAATACCAAAAACTCAAAGCATCTTCATTAAAAATTGTAAAATAGAGAAAAACATAAAAGACCAACTACAGTTAAAAAACAATTTTTACAATTAGAATTCGTGTTTGTACGCAAAAACAAGCAATTCAGCCAAGGATAGAAAGTCGAATTTTTCGGTGCACAAAATTGAAAGTTTACTTTTGGTCTCACTCGGCAAAAAGACACTAAAGTTGGTGCACAAACTAACCTAATTCACTGTTCTCTTACAAGTTTCAAATATAAACAAATAGTAGCCTCGTTAGGGTTAGTACAATTTAAACTTTTAAATTGTCGATAATTGTACAATTATCGCATGCAGATTTAACTAAAGGCAAACAAACCTTAACAACATAATTCAATCAATTTTAAAGCAAAAAAGACGCAGATTACTAAAATATAAGAATAAAAAATCTTAGCTCACCCATTCGGCTAACAGAATGAGTGTATTATATATATATTATGAATTAAACAAACATTCTCTATTCGTATAAAGCAAATTTAAAGCTAATTACATTTTAAATGGAATTGAATTACAAATAAATGATTATTTATTGCTGCGAACTAATCTACAATATCATTTAAATTCTGAGAGCATATGTAAATCAAGTGCAAATATCAAAAATCTATGAAAAAATAATAATAATTCCAAAAATTTTTGTTTTTTAATCCTAAAAATTTATAAAAATGCATAAGTGAATAATTGTTGAGCAGGCAGGAGACATAATTAAGGCAGGATTGTAGATTTGTTCGCAGCAATAATTAATCATTTATTTTTAACTCAATTTCATTTAAAATTTAATTAACTTTAGATTTGTCTTTTACGAATAGAGAATGTTTGTTAAATTCAAATTGCATTCCTTGCAGCAATGTCGCAAGAGAATTTTTTAATTTAATTTAACTTTACTTATGAATTTAAACTATAATAAATAGTAACTTACTATTTATTATGAATTATTAGTTTATAACTTTGCAGCTTTAGCGCAAGTCATAGGCGTTTTAATTTACTTTTAATTACTTTGTTTTGAATTTGTATATATATATATATATATATATATATATATATATATATACATATGTTTGGTGCGGCCGATTGGAACCATGAAGCGAGGTACGAAACTAAATGTTATAACAATCCCATATACAAAACTTTCTAAGGCTACTCGTTTCTGAGTTATGCGAGGTTAAAATGGGTACTTTACTTGAAATATGATACCGAAAGTTTTTCATGATTACAATACTTTCTTTACTTCGTACAAGGAAGTAAAACGTTAAAAAAAACCGCCAGCTTGTACCAATAAGCAACGTGCACCTTTTAATCTGTAAAAAGTCACCAAATTGCACCAAGATAAGTACTCTAAATTTTTATGATAAGAAGGGCCGTTCTGAAATGCCTTTAGTGTCCGCTTGTCTGCACATGCTTGAGTATAAGTAAATTTGCTTTTATGATAGTTTTTAAGTTTAATACATGTATTTCTGCGATATAAAAGAAAATGCGCATGACTGACTGAACTAATGAAAGTGTAACTGCCTGAACATTTTGCCTCCTGTAGTAGAAAGAATAGCGGATATTTCTGAGTGTATGGCCATACGTAAAATTTTACTGGAAAAGTTCGACCAAAATGGGAAACTCCTGCATAGCCTGTATTTAATCTCGTCCTTTGTGAAAAGTTGTAATAATTTGTCGTCTAATTTAGTTAGATCCGTTAGACGAGCTGAAGATGAGTGCCACATCACTATTAACCCTTAGGGTACGGATTTATTTGAAAAAATTCTTCTGTTGACTTTTCACAAACATCATTCACTGAAGTACTGGAAGAAACTTGCTTTTATAACTGATACCAATCACTTTTGCCATGAACAAGAATGTACATGTTCAGTTTTGTTCTAGTCTGAATGACGATTAAGAATCATTATCCATAACTTAGGCAAAACAAATGCATCACAAGGCTAAGTCGTGAAATGTACCCAAAGGGTTAATATGACTAACTGGCTAGAAACAATCGTCTGATCGTTCAAAAAGTGTTGAATCAGCTGTGCTATGGATTGGACCGAAGATGATGTTAACAATGAAATAAAAGACGATATCGGTTAACCAGAATTGCCTATATCAGAGACAGACTTCTGAGAATTTCTAGAAGGTTATTAGAATATGGCAAAGCCTACGAGAGCTATCTAATAAGAGGAGTGATAGCAGCCTAGAAGACTTTCTAAGGAAATCTAGCTCTAATTCACGTTAGATACGGGGAAAACTATGAAAACTAACCATGCAACCAAGTTCGTTAGCCTGAGTTCGAACCCGGTACGAACTACCAGCGTTCACCAGTCTTAAACACTTACCCACTGGTGGAGCAAGAATTTAGGAAGTTCCGAATCGAGATATTGAGAAGTTCCATTGATGCGCATTAGGATTAAATAAAAAAAAATAGTATTCTTTCATTAATTTCAATTATTGGAATTTTTTGATTGATTATTTTTGGCAACGAATTAACCCTTTCCGGCACGCTACCTTTTAAAGGTCGGCTTTTTGATATATATATATATATATATATATATATTGGATTGCATGTGTATATATATACAATATATATATACACATGCAATCCAATTAGGCCTAGAGGAGTACACAAGTAAATTTTTGTGAAGATAGCACTGTGCCCAAAGTGACACACTGATTGAATAGAGCTTCGAAAAGAGTGCTGAAACGAGCATTGTTGTCAATAAACTGACCGAGGAGATGCGGAGAAACAAAGAATACAGACTCTCAGTTGTCCTATATTATCGGTGAGCCCGGTCTGGGAACATGTAGAGTTCGCCGTTTGATTTTAGGCAAGATTTCAAGGTAAAAATTTAAAACTAATATAGAATAAAGAGATTAGCATACAGCTAAAACGATAAGAGAGAAATTTCTTTCAAACAGTTCCTTTTATACCCTAAAAAAAATCTGGAAAATTTCTTTGTGAAAAATGAGGGTCTTAAAAAACTAAACATGGCTAAAATATATGAACTGGTTTGTGTTGAGCTGCCATCTACTATAAATAAAGAAGGTTCACAGTAACCTATAGTAAACCTATAAATCCTTTTTCATTCAATTTTTCTGTGCGTACAGAAGGAAAATTTTAGGTGTATCCAAACCGGACGCACTGTGCCGCAAAGGGTTACTAATTGTAAGCAATTTTGATTCGTATAAAAACCAATTCCTAAACTTCAGTAGCAAACCGTCTGTTAAAAAAAGTGAGTTTATATACATAAATATATGGTAAGCAGTATATTCCAAGGTTAACGAAATGAATTTGTTGAATGTAATATTATTATTTCTGAATTATCTACACTTATTCTTAAAGTATTGAAAAGTGAAGGTAAAAAAGGAAGCATTTTTTTTAATGTCGCCGTGTTAGAGTACTATAATTAAGTGGAGTTACGTACTTTTTTAAGACAAATTGCATAAGAGATGTTTTGCATTTTACCTGGGTGTACCCACCCCCAGAAATGCGGAAGTGAGGGGGGGTGAGTAAAAGTGTTTTAAAGTGTCACCTTGGTTTCCTTCAGACTACACCTGCTCTGAATACCAGCCAGAAAATATTCAGATCTTACCTAGCAACTGACAACGCGTTCTTTTAAAACCTGCGAATCATTACTGCTAAATGAGCGTTCCCTGTCTGAACTACTAACCCCAATCTCGCTGGGCAAACCACGTTTGCTCTGCTGTCCCAAGAGACACAAACGTTGCTGTTGCCAACGGGTTGATCCCAATTTTTCATGTCATTTCGCTGAAATAATTAACCTACGAAACGTGAAACGGATTCTGTGGCTTGTATAGCGTTCGGATGATGTTTGCGAGTCAAAATGAGATTGATTTGTTTTTTGACAACATGGGCGCCCGATCTCTGATCGAATTACGTTGAGCTATCGGGAATAGGACTAGACCTTTTTGTATTTCTTCTTTCGGTGCGGGTTTTCAAAGTGCTCATTAAAAATATGCCTTTTGAAAGGGCTCTTTCGAAACGGGAAAGCGAAGAATGGAATTAACTTCTTGTAATTATTTTTAGAAAGATTGTAGAGAATTCGTCTGTGAGAATTAGAGGATTTAAATAATTTTATAGTAATGTATATGCGCAAAATATTTTGCCGCCTATATCTTTGCGGCTTTTTTAAAATTTTACCCAAATTTTTGGGGAAACATTATAAAAATTTTATTTTTTATTAAAAAAAGTATAATATTGTATAGGCCTACCAGAGGCCGAGCGGATAAACCACTGAAAGCTAGTAGTTCAATCCGAGCTCGTGTCCTGGTGTATGGCTGGCTGAATGGCCTTTTTCGTATATTTTCCGTGAATACAAGCTAGCTTCCTTTAGAAAATCCTCTATGAAAGCAAGCTTTTCCTAAAGAAGGATTCTGAGTGTAATTTGCTGTAACGTTATAAGGCCTGGCGTTATATAAAACTTTTTGTGCGTTATATATATATTAATTAAAGATTTGCGCCATGCAAATAAAACAAGATGATATAAAATGTACATTCCAGTTTAAATACATTTGACAATATTATATAAAATATATTTAAAAAAATCTGAAAGCTTACAGATTTTATATTACGTCCAAAGGGGCTTTTTTTTTTTTTTTTTTAGCTTAGCGTTTTGTGTGTTACCTTTAATCATTAAATATCATGTTCCTCGCACTTAAACCACAAAATTCAATTCAATAGCAAAATCACAAAATATTTAAAAGAGCATATCTTAAAATTTCCAATACACAGTCTCGCGCGCTGGAGCTAAAAATGTTTCTTTCCGTACAGTGTTGCCACTGCTCGCTTTGAAATCATTGAATTTCTTATCAAAAACTCATAAACGCTTTACAAAATATAAAATAGATAATAAAACAAGCTCCAAATTCCAAATTTGGTGTCCATATTTGGTGGAGAAACGTACGGTATTTAAATTTTCATGGCTCTAAGTTCCGTTGTTTTATCAGACTGCGAGAAACATACATAGATTTATGCCGATTTTTCATTATTAATTTCTTTAAATATAATGCAGGGCTCTAATATTTGGTGGCAACAATTTAAAAGTGATTCGCCGTTTATAGTGAAGCTGCGCAAAATGTCAAGACGAAATTAAAGACCTTATAAGGTATTTCTCCCGCCTTCCTAGCGTGCCTACGTGGTGTAGTGGTTCTGCACGCTGGGCTGGTATTCCAGAGGTCCGTGGTTCGATTCCCGGCGAAGGCGATTGCTCATTTTTCATCTCCCCGGCCTCAAAAATACCTAATGTCTCTACCACCTTCTGGCCAACTTGCCCCCTTGGGTTAAAACTTAAAATGTGAAAGATTGTATGCTTAAAAGTAGCATTTAGCATGCGTTAAAATAAAAAAGTTCCGGCCTCTTTTAATTAACTTTTTCCAACTTAAAGAAGAGTGGGGATGGTAAGAGTGAAAAAACAATGCGTCTTTGAGCCCCCCCCAAAACATTCGTTTGACTTATGGATTGATTAATTAACTAAAAAAATTTTTTATTAATTAACCACTCCTGAAAGTGCGAGAATATTATATCTTTTGTTTTGGAATTTTGCTTTTTAAACTGAATCCCTTACTGCTTAAACTGATCTTTAATTAAAAAAGATTCAGAAGATAATTACTTTTTTAATTAAATAAATGAATAAAGTGTTCCAAAACATTATAATTACCTTATAGTTCCATCGGGATAAACGAAAAATTAAGTCCAACTGAATTGAATCGTCGTTTTCTGTAGATCCAACACAGGTTTGCAACTCAGAATTTGTTTTTAGCCTGCTGCAAATATTAACTTTGATCTTCATTTACTACCAAGGTTCTGTTTTTCGACGGAATGTTTAAATAATAATTTAATGTTTATGTCTACGGATAAGCAGTATTTTTCAAAGAAAAAAGGAATACGCAATATATATATTTTTGTAACAATGTTTAGATGTTGTGATTTTCAAAAATAAATGAATGACTATGTGGTGACATCTTATTAAAATATCTATTGTGGACAGACACAACATGACTTCCTTGTAGGGCCTATGAAATATACACATTTTTTGTTTAATTTCATTTAAAATTATTCCTTCGAATTTCATTTGAGATATATTTGACATTCAATTAATTCAGTTCTCGCTTCGCGGCAAGGCAGAAATGCGTAAAAACCTTAAACATCTTCATTAAAAATTGAAAATACAGAAAAACATAAAATGCCAAATAAAATTAAAGACAATAATTTTTACAATTAAAATTAGAGTTTCTACGAAAAAAGGGGGGGGGACAATTTGGGCAGCGAGCAGGAAGATAGGTTTTTCGGTGCATAAAAGTAAAAGTTTACTTTTAGTTCCATTCGGCAAAAATATGCTTAATTTGGTGCACAAACTGACTTAATTCACCGTTCTACTAAGAGTTTCAAATATAAACAAATGGCGGCATCGTTAGGCTTAGCACAACTTTTAAATTATTGATAATTGCAAGCAGATTAACTGGAGACACGAAAGCGTTAACCGGGACGTAAAAATGACATAATTTAATCATTTTGAAGCAAAAAATGCACAATTTATGAATTCATAAGGCTAAAAAAACTTATCTTACCAACCCGGATAACAGATTGTGTATATACGCTGCTGGTCATTGAAATTGCAACATTGAAGGGAAAAAAAAAATTGCACGTAAACAGCATGGCATGAAGCCAAATGATTAAATTTGTAAGCATTTTGTAGGTTTACAGAGATGCGAAATTAGTACAAACAGCTGCCACCCATGGCAGCTGTAACGGCTCTTACTTCTCTAGGCTTGGACAACAGGAATGGGCAACTTATTCCTTGCTGCTTCAAGTCTATGCCACACTTCATCAACCATGTTAGCTGGAGAGGTGTGGCGAGCCAGTCTTTCAGCAACCCATGACCAGATGTTTTCAGTAGGTGATAGATCTGGAGACCGTGCAGGTCAGGGAAATAATCGAATAACTTGTGTGTCGAAGAAGCTCAGAACACGACGTGCAACATGTGGTCTTGCGTTATCTTGTTGGAACATGGCGTTTGGGGGCCCTCGAAGATAGGGC
The DNA here is from genome assembly GCF_044657685.1 of Stegodyphus dumicola. Taxonomy (NCBI): domain Eukaryota; kingdom Metazoa; phylum Arthropoda; class Arachnida; order Araneae; family Eresidae; genus Stegodyphus; species Stegodyphus dumicola. The sequence continues at coordinate 160,235,808 of NC_140770.1, forward strand.
CCAACCACTGGATGTAAGATACCAGAAATATACCCGTCTGGCGTTCAAATTTCTGTCGATCCGAAATAGAGATCTGCGTGTCTTGTATCCAATGGCTGCCCAATTCATCAGACCAGGTGCAGAGCCCCTATGCCGATATCGAATGTCAAACGAAAAGTAGTCGTGGATAAATTATTAGTAACTATCTCAATATTATTTCTTTAAAAGAAACCTACATTCTTAGAAGAATACATAGTAACATTAAATTATATGACGAATAATGAGTCGATATTTGACGATTAATGAGTCAGATACATCGCGCTGTGTCTTAGCTTCCCTGTAAAGCCTGAGGGGCATCTCACATGAATGAATCTTAACCGCAGATCGCAAAAAGGGCAGCGGAGGAATAAAGGAGAAGGAAAGCGAACAAAACACGCGGATTTCGAAAGATTGAACACATCGGTAGTAGATAAAACTACACTGAACTGAAGCGTAAATAACAGAACTAAGCTGAAATCCTATGTTTGGAAAGTTTAGGTGTGAGAAGACCTATGTTTCGTCCTGGTAGCTTAACGAAGAATCTTCACAAAATGCGTTTCAAACTATAAACGCAGGGGAAAATAAAATGGATGAAATGCCAATACAAAAATGAAAATACAAATTGAATGCCTTGAATAAAAATAAAATTAATCAAGGGAGCAGATTTTACCAATAAATCAAGGAAGTACAATAATTACCAATAAACTAGCCCTCGAAGGGAAAATTATGTACAACACAGGAAGGCGGAAATTGCGTGAATATTTTTAAAAGTTTCAGAATTTTGCATCGAAAAGAGAGGGGTCGGAATATGTGATATTACATAATTTTCAGAGCCTGATTACTTCAGTATATTTAAAAAGTTTTGACAATCGCCTTAATTTTATTTTTTGATTACGTGTGTACGGTTAACGGCAATTTTAAGTTGTAGAGCCATTAGTTTTTTTTTAACCAAGGGAAGTGAAAAATGTACAATGTCCTCGCCGGGACTCGAACCTGGACCTTTCGAATACACGACGAATGTGCTCCCGTTGCAGCACGAAGACATGCTGGAAGGAGGGAGAAAATCCCTTTTAAAGGGCGATTCGGGATTAGAGAACTCAATCGCCAAATCTTGAGGGTGACCTGAGTGAGTGAGTGAGTGCACCGCTATGATGGCTTCTGACCACGGACATGAACCAAACTGAATTATATACCATCACAGCGGGGAAGACTCCAGAGTAACAAGGTTGAATATTATATACTAATAACAGTTTTTACATATTGTTAACTGCAAGGCACTAAGCGTTATTCTGGTTATCTGCTTAAGTTCTGAACTTTTGAAACATTATAATATTATCCACGGTTGTTTCTTTTAGGCAGTGTCCTGAGATTTTCTCTATTTTATCAAGGGCTATTCTGTTTTTGAGTGTGTTAGTCGTCCACATTGCCCAGGCACAGTCCGCTGGTTTCTTCAAGTGCCAGGTTCTTGTATGTACACAATGGAAGTAATAATGGTCCGTGTCGCCTTCCTCTCCACATTCGCAGAAAGGAGTATCCCTAAGTCTGAATCTGTTCAGGTATACTGGGAATGGTCCATGACCTGTCAAGAACTCTGTTAGGCTAGCACAGTGGGTCTTTATTTCCATGTTAACTTTTGGCAGTAAGCGAAATGTCCTTCGTCCTACCTCTGCCTCTGTCCATCTACTTTGCCAATTTTGTAGCAGACTTGTCAAAGTTGTTCGCTTAATATGAGAATAAGGAAGTTTAGTTGGTCTTTCTAATATATCCGTGCAGTTGGCTGCCTGCTTGGCCAGTAGGTCAGCGGCTTCATTGCCTTGAATCCCTGTATGAGCGAGAACTCATTTTAAAGTGGGTCTTTGCGAAATAGGCATTGTCAGAAGCTGTTTCTGAATTCTGTATACCAATGGACTCCGGCTGTTTTGACTTGCGATAGCCGCCAGACTTGATGCCGAATCCACTGATTATGGAGAATTTCTCCTGTTGACATGTGTTCGCATATCTAATTGCAGCACTGATAGCTAGAAGCTCTGCTTGGTATACCGAGTTGTTCGAGCCTAATTTCCTTTTCCACTCGAATGTTACAACTCCATTTTCTAGTCTACAGAAGGCGCTGCCCGTGCCGTTCTCAGTTTTGGAGCCATCTGTGAAAAGGTTATTACTGTACCTCTGAATTGGTTGGTCGTTTATACTGATACCATCAGAGAGATTAAAAGCTGCTGGATGAAAGTTATTGCAGTTGTTTTGCTCCTCGTAGTCCGAGTGGTAATAACTATGACCCCAGAGTGTTGAAGTTTGACCCAGCCTGGTAACCCTTACGATAGCTGCCTCCCTTTCTACTATCAAATCTAGGGGAGGAATTCCTGCTAGTTGTTGTAGGACTAGTGTTGACGTGGTACGGTAGGCCCTGCATACTTGAAGTAGCTGCTGTCTCTGAATAAAGAGCAGGGATCTTTTCATATGAGAGGTAAGTTCGCCACCCCAGATTGCTGCTCCATAAGTTATTACTCTTTCTGTAATGGTTCTATGCCAAATTTTTAGTAGCTTAGATGAGATACCCCACTTATGTGAAGTCATGCGTCTCATGTTGTTGCTTAGGATGCTAATTCGAGTCTTAAGATTCCTGACATGTGGCATCCAAGAAAGTCTGTTGTCGAGTAATAGCCCAAGATATTTCAATTGGAGGAAACATTTTACCGGTATCCCATGGAGTTTAATGCTTGGGTTGCGTCTTAGCTGCCTGCTGCGTCCTATGAGCAAAGCTTTAGTTTTCTCTGCAGAAATCTGAAGCTTATGTGCTCTGGCCCATTGGGAGAACAGATCATTGAGATCTCATTTCGAGGTTACTCCTTCCTGCCACAACTAGCATAACATCGTCCGCATAGGCTATCATTCGAGCGTATTCTACGCTCTCAAAGTGACGAAATGCCGAGTTTGCCACTATATTCCACAGTGTTGGTCCAAGGCATCCCCTAAAGACATTTTTGACATAAATGCCGCTGTCTGATGTTACTTGTACACTTCGATCTTGAAGGTACGAGCGAAGAATGGTAATAATGGCTGTTGGGCAGGCCATGTTGTGCAGCAAATTTATTACGTCTGGCTACCAAAGGGAGTCAAAGGCTCCCTTAATGTCAATGGCTATTGCCAGTGAGTGCAAATTGTTATCCTTGTTCTGTTTGATAGTGGCCATTAAGTCTTTTATGGCATGTCCAGTTGAGTTGCCCATTCGGAATCCATATTGGTTGGGATGCAGGGCGTTGTTCCTTTGCAGGAAGAAGTCCAATCTGTAAAGAATTACTCTTTCCAATACCTTACCGAGCGCTGGCAGTAGACAGACTGGCCTGTAAGATGTAGGTTCTGCCGGAGTTTTGCCTGATTTTAGGAATAACGCCATTTCTGCCAACTTCATATTTTTAGGAAAGTACTGATGTTTCCAGTAAGCTGAAATGACCGCAAGGAATAGTTTTGGGAATTCTCGGTGTATCTCTCTAATGATGATATTATCAATTCCATTCGGACCTGGAGCTTTTTTGGGTGCCAGAGTACGTATGGTGTTATCCACTTCCATTTGCGTAGGAGGGAGTTCGTCTCTTCTGGTAACTTGGCGAAATTTCATACTGTAGGTTTTTCTCGCTTCCTCTTGCTCCTCTAAGAAATCCTCTTCATCATCATCAGGAAAAACTGCATTTATGATCTCACTGATTACTTCGATGTTGGATGAGGCAGTGCTATTCACCATAGGCGAAAGAGTCGTAGGACGAAACACCTTGTTACGTGTTATCTTTTGAGTAGGTCCAAAGGCTTTAGTGACATTACTACAGTAAGTTCTTGAGATTAACTTGGCCTCTTTAATTTTTCTTTTATATAAAGCTCTGGCTTTATTGTATGTTATCATTTTGAGTTGCCGTAGATATGGATCTACCGTGGATTGTGCTTTTCTGCGAAGTGCCCGAACTCTGCTCCTCTCTGTGTTAAGCTCTGGTGAGCACCAGGATATCGAGTGTTTTGCCTTTACAGATTTCAAACGATATGCTTTGTGGGCGGCTTGCACTATTTTTGTAACTAGTAAGTCATAGAGATTATCTAAGGAGTTTCTGTCCTGGCAGTTGTTGAAATCTTTGATAAATTTCTCTACATGCGCTCGAATGTGTTCCCGTAAAACGGAATGTCCTCCAAATGCCGTTTTGAATCTTTTCTTTATTATGTAGTCTATAGGAGTATCCAGCCTGTAAGTAATAATTTTGTGATGACTTAGTGACTCACTGTCCAATCTTGTATGTACGGAGTTGTATTGGGAGTTGATATTGTCAGATCTGGCCACCCTCGAGCTCTAGATGTTTCAAAGGTAGGCGGTGAGTCCTGAGCGTTGATGACAATGAAATGCTTACTGTCTAAGAATTCGAGTACCGCAATTCCCCTTCGGTTCTCCGAGTCAGCACCCCATAGTTGACTGGTGGCGTTAAAGTCTCCTGCTATGATACAGTGTGATGCCCCAGTTAAAAGGTTAGAATTAAGTTCCTCTAATAGAGAGGTAATATCTTCGCTCGGGGGTAGATACACAGCAATAATATCAATGCTGCAGTTACTAGTGTCTAGTCTGATGGAGACTGTATGCTCTGTGATTTTCATTAGGAGAGGGGAGAGAGGGCCACTGTAAATAATCGCAGCTAGCTCATTCTTTGAGAGAAACGTTCTGTTGTGTGTTGGAACACTAGGAATCACTCCGTTGTAAACGTATGGCTCTTGGAAGATTCCGACATTGGCAGCAGTATGTGTCATTACTTGCAGCGTATTTATGGTTGCTGCATAGCACTTCTGCAAGTTACACTGTAAAAATCGAAGACCTGCTATATGTTTATTTAGTGTCATCTTGGTTTAGTTCTTAGCAGTGGCAGTGGTTTAGTTCCATACACTGGGCAGGAACTTGAAGTAGCTGGGTGATCTGTGCTGAAAGAGGTCCCCTTTTCAGAATTACTACTGCAGCAATTAGTGCAACTCACTTTTTCCGAGCTACACTCCTGCGTCGGGTGGCTGTTACCACACTTCGCGCAAACTGGAGCGTTTTTACAGTTCCTGCTATAGTGACCGAACTCCTGGCAGTTGTAATAGCGTATGATCCTAATGTACGGACGGAGAGGACAAGACTCAAAACCCACTAAAAGACGGCCTAGCTTAACTAGGTGTTCTGCTGACTTAGGGTCTATGTCTATCACCCAGTTTTTCCTTCCGCTTTTCCCGGAACGGCTTGCTCGTATTTGAAAAGCGCTGGGAATGAAATTGGGCAGTTGGTCTACAAATGCTGCTGTTAGATCTTCTTTTCCTAGATTCTCAGGTACTCCAAAAATAATTACACTTCCCTTCTTGGCTTGGGCTCCCGAAATTCAAGTGTCTCTAGTAGTGCTGGCCTGTCCTCGATTGCCTGTTTCAGGCGTAGCAGGTGAGCTTTTTCTCGACACCGGATGAGAAGCTCTCTGGACCTTGTCGGCCGAATCTGCACTAAAGTGATCCCTAGCTGGGAGGGTTTTAAATCCGCCGAAAGTTGAGCTTTAATCCCTTCGGGTGTCCGTGTGGAGTTCTTTGACCTTAATAATAGAACGTGCTCCGATAGAACTGGAGAAGATCTTGGAGGTGGAGAAGTTTTCTGTTTCTTTCGTGTCACCTCAGTGAAGGGATATTCTCTTGTGGACTGTTCTTCTGGGGTTGAGGATTCCACTGCTTGATAAGACTCGGAATGTTGAGGATTCTCGTGAGGTGGCTGTAAACTGTGTGCGAGTTGCTGTTGGTGCAGAGCCAAGACTTGTCCCTGTAGCTGGGCGAGATAAACCTCTTGTTCCGTTAACGTTATGCGAACGGTGTTCATAAAAGATGTAAATTGCTTTCTTTCAGAAGCGTTTAGTCTGCGAGATTCCTTTGCTTGTAAGATGAATAACTGGAGTTGGTTACAGATGTGGTTAATTGCTTCCAACCTGGAGTTAGGTGTCGATGTGCTAGCAGCATCTTTAACAGAAGGGGGAGAATGTTGAATATTATGCTCCGTGCCGGCTGGTGATGAGAGAGTACCCGAAGGCATAGTAAGTAAGAGAACACAATGAAGATGCTTTCAGAGCATAAAAAACGAATGATGAGATGAATGATGGATACACATGCACCTGCAATATTCCAGGAATACTCAGTTTACATGATAGCACTGTAAGGAAAGGTAGCGGAACACAATGAACACACTTCACGACGCTAAACTTGAATGAGGAGATGCACGATCAGATCGCATGCACTTGGGCTAGAGTACTAAGCATGTACCGTAGCAATAATATATTAGATAGTTGCGAGAACACAATGTGTGCACTTTCACGGCACTAAAGTGGATGAGGTGATGTATAATGAAACCTCATAAGCTAATAGACTTTCTTGTATATTGAGTATGGGCTGTAGCATTATAAGAGGAAAATATATATATATATATATATTTGATATTTGTTTTATATAAAATGTGACGCACACACTTTAACCTTATATACTGAACAGTTCTAAGTAAGTACAGACTGATAATCACGCACACTATTACACAGCACTGAATAATAACAAAATGACTACTAGAACACGATGCACACACTTTCTAGGACTAAACTCAAATGAGAAGATGCGCAGTCAAATCACATAAACTAACAGTAAAGTATGCACTATAGCACTATAAGATGAGATAACTGCAAGAACACTATACTTTCACAGCACTGAAAATTTGATTAGGAGATGAATGAAGATATCTCATAAATAAATTATCTTGCATAAATATTGAGTACTTTGTACACTGTAACGCAGCGCTGTGTAAAAAAAAATGAATACTTGAGCACAATACACGCACTTTTCACTGCCCTAAGTAAGTACTGAATAATATTCACACGCACTATATCAAAGCACTGAATAATATGATTAATACTGGAGCTCTTCGTAGCATTAAACTTGAATGAGGAGATGTACAATCAAATCGCATACACTGCCGATAAAGTATGTACCGTACTGCGAGAACACGATGCACAAACTTCCGGTATTAATAATGAATAAGGAGATGTATGGTGAAATCTCAAAAATCTTCTTTACATATATTGAGTATGTGCTATAGCACTAGTTCGGACTGGGGTATGTAAGAGGTAAATACTTCGTAAGCGTTAAAATCTCTTTCAAAATAAGCAATGCACACACTTTCACAGATATGAACTTGGATGAGAAATTGCATTAAGCAATGCACACACTTTCACAGATATGAACTTGGATGAGGAATTGCACTGTAGCACTAATAGAGGAAAATACTGCTTGAGCTGAATGCAAACATGCACTTGGCACGAATGATGTGTAGTACTAATAAAAAACAAAATCAAATACACTGACAGTCGTAAGATGATTACTACTCTTATGTGGCCAAAGATGGCGGTTGACAATCTTTTCCTTCTTGTTTTGGGGGGGGGAAAAGATTTTGGAAGGGGTGGATTTAGAGTAGTATTCGATTACAAGCGCACCCCTGCGCTGCCTGTGTCCGAGACTGAGAGGAGGGGAGAATGCTAAAGTTCCTTTATCTTATCAGCAGGAGGAAGGAGGGTCGGGTAACCGCGTTACTGTGTTAAAGTAACAACGGTCAGGAACAAAAGCCGGAACAGTAATACTTAGAAAATTAATTAAATAATCAGTGAATAATGATGAAACGTACACTATGGAAGTCCTAGTGCTTTGCTGTAACTGCAGATACAAAAAAATCTCTTGTAAGGCTGAATATTCCGTTCACCGTGAAGCAAAATGTGGGAGCAAAATTCATACGGCCTTTTATCTCTAGAACTGTAAGAGTCTTGAGGGTGACGTATTATCATCTACACCTTTTAGTTCTGATGCCACTGAGTCATTAAGTTTTTTTGAAGCAGGAGGAATGAAAAATGTGCAATGCCCTCGCCGGGATTCGAACCTCTTAAATAATACGCGCCGAATGTGCTACTGTTGCGCCAAGAAGGGATGTTGGACGAAAGGAGAAAATAACTTATAAAGTGTTAATTCTTAAGACCTCAAAGTCTTATTATTAAAGCATTATGATAAGCTAAATGAAAGTTTTAAAACATTTCGTTTGATTAAAATGGTCATGAGAGGAAAAAATGTTTTAAGGAATTGGGGGGGGGAGAAAAACTATGATAAATAATATAGCGAACATTTTTCCTGCGAATTCAGACGATATTTATTGTGTTTGTAGAAGCTGAGATTGAAACCTAAAAAGTTATTTATTTCTGTATCCTTGGAAATCCGTTAAGAAAAATAAAACTATAGAATTCTTTGAAAAATTTGACTTTTTTAAAGATTTATGTCTTTAACAATGGGAATTTTTTTCCGCTTATATTGTAATAAATAGCCCACAAATTCCGTTGAACTTTTTTGTAAGAATGAATGGATGAAAAAAAAATGCTTCAAGCTATATATCATTCCGAGTTTAGTTGTTTGACAACTAGAATCAAGCGGAAAACTATTAAAGCATTTCTAAGTTATTTTGATTTTCGAAAATTTCAAGATTATGCTAACACGTACCTGTATTAATGTCTTTATTTATTTTTGTTCAGGGTTTTGGCTTGTAATTGTTCTGGTTTCAAAGTAATTTGTCTCTGTATATTGTAGAATGTTTAAATATAACTCCTTTTTAACCATTCAGAAAAAATTCTAAAATGATTTCATTTTAGCCATTGCAAAACAAAATTTAGCTCTCCTTATTTTAAACAGTGCAAGATCTTGTTAATGTGCTAAGTGAAATCGGAATTCATAAAAAAGAGCCGTTCTCGTGACGGTCGGACATCAGTTGACCATATTTACGATTGCCAACCATTCGTCGATGGTTTTGTGAAGAGATTTGTGTAGGATTTCCGTTTTGGTGCAGACTATGAACAATTCAGTTTCTTTACAATAAATGGCGAGTAGATTGCAACAATGAATTTACTGGCATAATTTCATTTCCAAAATTGGTGTAGTTCTCAGGTGGCATCTCGCAGGGTCGCACAATTCTTCACTGGGCATAGAACATTTACGAGTTACAGTAATCGGTTTGGTGTCGTGAAAAGTGATCTTTACGTATGTGGCGAGATTAGTGACTCCGACCACTAGTGTATTTGATTGCCCATTTACCTCCAACTACCATCTCTACATACTACATATTGTAATGTTTAATCTCTTCGTCGTCCGTAGCGCGTTCAAGTGAACTTCTGCAGCGCGTTCTTCAAGCGTTCTTCTACATTTTAAAAGTTTTAAACGTTTAAAACGCTTTCTAAGTGTTTATTTGTTTGAGTTTTTATTTTTGTTTGTTCTAATACCTCCTAGAGGCCAGTACTAATCAGGCATTCTGTTTCTAGTTGAATCTCCCCCGGGTTTTATGAATATTCGCGCCATTTTACATAACATAGAAGACAGTGAGAGATCTTGAACGTCTACTCAGCAGAAAAAGAGAAAAAATGAGGTTTTGAATTGGAAAGACAAGAAGGATATACGTTTGATGAGTACAGTCCATAATAACTCTATGATTGATGTTGAAACACAGAAAAGAACTGTAAAAAAACCAATAATTGTAAAAGCTTACAGCAACAAAATGGGAGGAGTGGACCGCCTGGATCAGATGTCATCAAATTAATCCTGCTGTTAGAAATAAGCAGAGATATTATTACTTTTTCATTATGTTTTAATACCTTATAATTTTACATGATATTCATTTACATTCATCCACTACGAAAGTTATATATGGAAAATTAAGAATGTACAGAGAAAACAACATTACACGCTGCGAAAAACAAAGGGCCGCTGGGGATAAATTTTCGCGGACAGGAGAGGCCGGCGAAAGGGTTAAAACACCATCTTCAGCTGTATTTAGCCATTGTATATATTCATGTTCATTCTTGTTAATTATGTTTATTTTTCTTGCTTGACGTGCAATATTTAAATGTTTGTACTGATTTCTTTTAGACATCTGCACTTGTATCTACACTCTGGTCACATTAAAATTTGTGTCCAACTTACGTTATTATACTATAATTATCAGTGTCCCCGTCTTGTACTTTCTCCTTGTCAAGTCTCGGAGGACTTTGCACTAAGCTCAGAACGTTTTTTCCTAATTTTATCGACGGGATTTAACAGGCTGATAAGCATCTAACTCACAAGTAAACCTTCTCTCCTTTGATACTAGTTTTCAGGAAACCAATATATGTTCTGAAAGCTTATAGCATAAGCAGAAAAACTGTGAAGTCTTAGGGGCAGAGGGTCAAGCGTTTAGGAGCTATGGAACCTACAAAGTATCATTGAAGTGTGTATTAGATAGACATATTTCCTTAATGGCGTCTCTATTTCTTGTATGTTCATGCATTATCTGCTTCCGAAGTACCTAATGGTAAAGTTCTACAAACAGAACTGGTGCCTAAAGGATTTACAGGAAAGATCCATCCTCTAGATATTCAGTTTTTCAGACACTGCAAATCTTTTGTTCGTTACATAACGGGCACAATGATCATCGAGGCACAGGAACACATTTGGCGTCGGGATAGTTTTATGGCCCTGCAGTCTTTTTTACTATATAAATTCAACGCTCCTCGTTTTAAGAACTTGATTAAGTATACTTTTTATAAGGGCAGATACTTGGACGAAGAACGTGGAATGTGGATTGCGCCAAAGGATTACTGCTTTGATTTATTTACAAATAATGAGTGTGCAAAGTGTGAGGCTATCGCTTTTGTAAAATGGGCCCTTCGTGAACAATTTTTTTGCCTGTCTCACTGTTTATTCGATGAATTACACATTGATTGTCTCTTGTAAATAGATTTTGTTTGAAGTCAATAACAGTTCACATTTTCAACATCCCAACGTATCATGTTTCTTTTCAACGAGTTGTTTCGTCCTTTATATTGAGATCCTCACCTTCTTACCATATAATTAGTTCATATAAACATGTGAAACGAGCATTTTAGCGACTTTGGTGTTATGTTTCCATCACTTTTCTGATACTTTGTGAGCCTACTTGTGACATAAGCTTTTAGAAATTATATGATTTTCTGGGAAACCTTTCTGGAAACAAAGGAGAGAAGGTTTGCTTGTCAGAGTCAAGCTTTTCTGTTGACAGCGAAATGAAAGAAAGTCCATTAACAAGACGGTTCTTGGAGCCGTTTAAATAACAGAAATCATAGTATAAGGAGATACTCGAAAAATATCAGAAATGCTAATCTGAGCAAACATCAAGGCAAATAAACATAAATCATTAAGCCACGGACATCCTGAAACTATAATATTGTTCGTATCTTATTCATCCTAAAAAATGACCTCGTATTGTTACGGCCACCTCTGAAAGTGACCAATGTTTTTGAGAACACAGTATATGATAGGAATGTTGTCTTTAATAAATAGAGCAAACATTAATAATAAGGAGATTAAAAAAAGTTTTGTAAAGCCATCTTGGTAAGGAAACTGAACATCTAATACGATGAACCGAGGAAAGACTGAAAACGACAGACACGTATACGACAACTGTTAACGCTGCATTGGGAAATATAAACGTATAATGCAATATTACTGTTAAAATTTTTCTAATTTTGCTTAAATTGCATATGGCGTAAAATGCGAAGAAATTGATGCTTAATAAAGCTAAAAAGACAAAAAAAAAAAAAAAAAAAAAAAAAAAAAAAAAAGGGGGGGGGGATTACAAGTGAGTATAACAGTGAACTGGTAGACTGCGAATTCAGCGAGAGCGTCAAAGATCTTAATAAACTGTTTTGAGCAACCGTTAAAATGTGAAACATTTCAGATTTTTTTTTTGTAATTTTGTAAATTTGCTCTCGTGTAAATGGAGATATAAAAAATAAAAATCTGAAAGGTTTTAGATTTTAAATTACGTCCAGAGGGGCGTTTTTTTTACATTTTGTGTGCTACCTTTATTTATTAATTATCACGTTCTTCGCACTTAAGCCATGAAATTCAGTTCAAGAGCAATATCGCAAAATAGTTTTAAAGTGAGCCTATCTTTAGAATATCCGATACACAGTCTCACGCGCTGGATATAAAAATGTTTTTTTCTGTACAATGTTGCCATTTCTCGCTTTGAAATCCTTGAATTTGTTATTCAAAAATTCCTTAAAAAGTTTTACAAAATATGAAATCGATGATAAGACAAATTCCAAATTTCAAATTTGGGCTTACTCATGCCCATATTCGCAGTAGGATGACGTCATTCAAAATTCGATGGCTCCATGTACTGTTGTTTTATCACAATGCGAAAAATATACATACATTTATGCAGATTAATCATTATTTAATTTCTTCAAATATAATGCAAGACTCTAACATTGGGTGGCAACAGTTTGAAAACGTACTGAACGCTTATCAAAATCGTCTAGTCTGTAATGGAAATTTCGTGTGCCTGCGTGTATTTGTGCTGTATGTGTATCAATATGTGTGCTTTTAACGGTCATTTGATGTGTTGTCTGTCAAGATAAGGAAATGGAAATGCGATTCTTTTTGTTACTGTGCTGTCGACAGATATTCAGAAGTAATCGTTTTATAATAATATGTTATTTCATGGCGAAATTATTATTTCATTCAAATGAGTTTTAATTTCTTTCTATTGTAATAACGATTATAACAGAGTTCGTTGTGTCTGAAAAACACGTAGACGGGTTGAAAAATGACCTCTGAGGTATTTACGACTTCCATTTCGCGGGGTTTGGTGCCCTAATTGACACTTGATGGAAATAATTTTGCAAACCTCTTGCGCAAGGGATCTGTTGAAACATATCCAGAGATTGAATAATTTAATCATTTTTTTATGAAATATGAACACGTTCCCCACGGCGCTAATTTATGGTGAAAAGTTATCGTAGCAAATGTTTTACTTCCATTTCGCATAGCCATTTCAAAAAAGTCCTCTTAAATGTAAGGTTTTTGTGTTTTAATGCTCAATATCTGTCTCACCAGTGACAGAACGGTGAAACCACTGAACACCTGTAGATCCATCCGACTTCAAATATGGCCCACCAGCGGCCAAGCGGTAATATCGCTGAATACTGGTAGTTTAGTCCGAGGCTCGAATCCCGCGAACGGGCTGGCTGCATGGGTGTTTTCGTGGTTTTCCCCATGTGTAACGTGTATACGAGCCAGTTTTCTTTAGAAAGTTATCCACGAAGGCATCCCTCCCGTTAGGCAGGTAGCCCTACTGTGCTTTGCCGTATTCTCAATACACACAGAGTTCAAATATTGGCAGAAGGGCTTGCTGGCTGAACGGAAGTTTTCTGGTTTTCTCACGTGCGTAAATTGACTACTAAACGAATTCGCTTAAAAAGTCATCCACGAATTCATTTCCTTAGGATGCATTGCCATAATATGTAAAAAAAAAAAAAAAAAAAAAAACTCTTAATCTATAAGGCCTCACCCCAAAATGAATGTGCAATGCCACTAAATTTTGGAAGTTAGGCCCAGATTCGTATCTATTATTATTTACAGGTTCCGCCCAAAGGCACTACATAGAAGGGAGGGATGCTTTCGTAGAGAACTTTCTAAGGGAAACTGGCTCGTATGAACACGTTACACATGGGAAAACTACGAAAGCGCCCATGCAGCCAGCTGCGGGATTCTAACTTTGGACCGAACTACCAGTGTTCAGGGACTTTACAGTTTGACCGCTGGTAAGCAAGTTCGTATCTAGGCGAATGAAATTCCTGCATGGTTGGTTTTCGCTATATATAACATGAATACGAGACAGTTTTTCTTAGAATGTCCTCCACGAGGGCAGATAGCCTTCATGTGGTTTGCCGTATTCCGAAACATAACCTAATTATATATTTTCTTATAGCTTATTTTTTCAGGCGTTAAAACTGAAACCAGATAGAAAGCTTTGAACACGAGGTGGAGCTAGTCGCCCTTGCGAATTAGTGTTCGGTACCGATTTTTGCTTAGGTTCTGTAAGAATGAATTAATTGTCTCTCTCACATATCATCGTCTGTTGGAGTTGGGAGCTATTACTTATTATACATTTGGTATTTATCTTTATTATGTGTTCGTGGATAGAACTTTAAACTTTCTGCCGCAATCTGCACTCGAAAATTTCTTCGAAAAGATTTAGGCCTAGTAAAATTCACGACGCAGGAAAATGGGAGGAACCGGAGTTTGTTTGAAATGATGAGTTAACGTATCCATTGAGTATGAAAAATCATTCAGTTTCTACAAGTTATGCAAATAATTAATAGGATTGCGTGAATACATTTAATTTCCTGTGGAGATTAAAAATTAGGTAGAGAAACAGGTAATTTATTTCAACAAAACGCACGAAGTCCGCCGTTGTAGAGACGTCGTCGTGCAAGATTCGCCTGAGGAATATTCCGTATGTATTTTCATTTCACTTTCAGTGATGATGAGATACTTATGCAGTTGAAGTTTTTGTGTTATTTCTCCGAAAATAATAATAATCTATACTGTGGTGTCCGAACAAAATGCGTATGATGATAACTCTTCACGATCTGAGTTTAGTCGATTTCTTTTTTTTCACTCTTACTACAGGCTATTTGGCGTTACGGCGCCGTCATCAACTGGGCCATCTCCGGGATCCTTTATAGCTGGTTGTAACTTGCATCACCAGAGCCACGCATGGAGAGGGCAATAATTTCTTACATTCAACCCTTACTTAAAGCGAGCCTAGGACAACTAAGAGATACTCTCCATGAAATCCAAGTGGTGTTGAGTTATTGTTTATTACGGTTTTAATTCGAGCACCAATGAAGGAAGTTTTAGCATTTTCGAAGCCAAAAAACACGATAAACCGTATCCTCGTCGGAATAAGAATCACGAGCCTTCGAATTTTCTAGTTAGACGTGCTACTCACTTATTTCCGCTGAATCATTCACTTGTCTTGTGGCAAAGTTAAAATTACTTTTTTAACAATAACGAAACATGATTTATTTAGGAGATTGCAGATTCTTATTTACGTACCACTGCATCGAATATGAAATATGCTGTTAACAATCTGCTCTAACTAAATACTAATATGAAAGGAGGTGTGTGGCTTATCAATAGTCAACATTAACACCATGAAAGCATGAACTGGTGAATGCAACAACTTCGAGACCACTATTCGTTAGTGATCCATATGTATATCGTATTTCCTCGCGTATTTTCTCCCCTTTTTTGACTAATTCTTTTGTCCGAAAATCAAGGGGGAGATAGTATGCAAGTAATTTGCTTTCCCGGAGAACGCGGTTACATTAAAAACATAACAATAAAAAGTAATACGGATAAACAGCTGGTAATTCTCACAATATTAGTTGTTAAAAGGAAACCAACATTATGGTAAGAATACGCGTAGCAATATTAACCTTACAATATCTGTGGGTAACTGAGCCTGATACATCGCGATCTGGCTCAGTTAATTTATAAAGCCCCAAGAGCACCTCACATGTCTTGGCACCTCCCATGAGCTGGAACGTCAATAATAGAAGTAAAGTGAAATTACATGTTTATAAAATTTGTTGAGCGCGATAACACCGTCAGGTACGGATAGCTTAAAGAAGAATTTACACAAAATACGTTTCAAATAATAAATGCAAGGGAAAATAAAATAAATGAAATGCTAATACAAAAATGTAGTTGCAGTTTGAATACACTAAAGAAAGGGAATACGAGGACAATACTGTACACCAGGGTTTCTTAAACTGTGGGTCGTGACCCCCATGGAGGTCGCGGAATCTGTAGTAGGGGGTCGCCAAAAGTTTTAGCAGTTTTGATATTTCTTTTTAACTTAATATAATAATTTTACAATTACAAAATATTTTTACACAATGTATCTGAAAATAGATAAAGACAATACAGACAAAGAAAAAAACGAAAGCGTTTCGAGCATTGTTTTTATTATATAAACGTTCATTTTCCTTGCTTTGCACATGACGCTGTCATTTCGTCTGTTACTTATTTAAATTGTTCATATTCACATTGTTCTACGTCTTAAAATTAGAAATTAAAGTTAATGACCTAAAACTGCAATAGTATAATACTTATGGGGTCCCACAAAATTTGTGTGAATATTATGGGGTCCTGGGGGTCGCGAAAAAAATCTCAGTAATAAAAAGGGGTCGCGACTGAAAAATGTTTAAGAAACCCTGCTGTACACAATAGTGAAAGAGGAAAATTATGAGAATATTTTTAAAATTTTAAGAACCTAGCGCTAAGACGCTGGGGAGGGGAATACGCGAGGAAATGCAAATACCGTTATCTTGCAGGATTTTGCATTCGCATTACTTCTAGATTCAATGATGGAGTTCAGAAATGAAATTCGTGACATCTCAAAAATCCTGATATACTAATGATGCTTTCGTAAGCGATAAAAATAAGGTTAAGATTCTTGAAAAAACTAAGCATTAAAAAAAACTTATTAAAAATTTTAAAAAAATTAAAGAAAGAAATTTTTATTTTTGCAGCTAACGTAAAATAATTGAATGTCTTTTAAAAGTAAACATAAAACTTGTTGAAACTTATTAAAAATTTTAAAAAAATTAAAGAAAGAAATTTTTATTTTTGCAGCTAACGTAAAATAATTGAATGACTTTTAAAAGTAAACATAAAACTTGTTGAAGGTCATAGACGTCTCATAAAGAAGCATTGCGGCTGTTGTTTCTAATCCAGTGTAAGTCAAATCAAATCCAGGAAGGTAGAAGTTGATCACTTCCAACTATTTACGTGGTATTTGTTCTTTAAACTCATATTGTTCTTTCCTTTAACTATTGGCCTTCCGTGTCATGAAATCCTTTCTTACTTTTTACGTTTGCACTATTCACCTCTAGTTAGCTTTTACATGTTTATTTTTTTACCAGAAGAAATCCTGATAAAGCGTTTTCCGGTTATGATTTATCTCGTATTTTTTTCTTTAATTTGTTTCCTGTTGCTAATAACTCATGACACTTAATGACTTTTTTTAACTATTTACTTTTGCATTTTGTAGATTTGGAGTAGTAGGGTAAACTGTACTCTTAACTGATTTGGAATGCTTTACGTTACTATAGCTCTCAAAATAGTCACAGACACCCCTGTTTGCCTGTATTAAAAGTGACTGGTTGATGATATTATTACGAATTTTGTATATATGTGAAAACGTTTTGCGAAATTGTAATATTTTTTGTGTAATGCAACATTAAATGATCGAAAGACATGAATCTCTGCCGGAAAAAAACGAATACAGGGGCAGGTGTATCTAAGATTGAGGTAATAGGCTATCTCGCTAAATTAGAGAGATATCGTCAAGTTGGCGACAGTTGTGCGAGTATTTTTTCGCCAGTTTGGACAGAAATCCCCAATGTTGCCAAATGGCGACATTTTGGTCCGGTCCTTATACAACTATAATGGGTCTTGTAGTTGAATAATTATAATTGAGCCCTGTATATAACTGTAAATTCATCATCTCTTCATATCCCTTCCAGTAATTTCCAGAAGCGAAAGGCACTAGATATTTCTCTGCGGCCAGGAGAAAACTGTACATACGAGGGTTGGAACTTTAATAGTGGCAAGACAGCTGAAAAAACGCTACGCAACAAAACCAAAGAATATCGCGTATACCACACGTGAACTACATACCTACCTTACATACCTCAGCGAAACGACTCGTCCTGCCTACGTCACGCGCATGCGGAGTGACACGAAGAACGGATCCTTGTATTAGCTCGCGGTCTAAAGTAAGTGTTGTCAAGATGATTTCAAAACAAGAACAACGATGTTGGATAAAAATTGAATGTGCCAGAGGTCGTACAGCACGACAGTGTCATCAAGGGCTTCAAGAGGCTTGCGGGGAATCTGCATTGCCTTACAGAACCGTAGCAAGATGGGTGAAAGCATTCAATGAAGGACGCCAAAACTTGGCAGACATGCTGCGGCCAGGTCGTCCGAGTGTCAGCGATGCAGACGTGCAAGCTGTTGTCGCACTAATGGACAGTGATCGCCGCCAAACGATTCGTCAGCTGGCCGGACAAACAGGATTAGCGCATACGACTGTGCTGCACATTCTGAAGGAACGCCTGTCCATGAGAAAAATTGCTTCACGGTGAGTTCCACATCATTTGACGGAAATGCAGAAATGGCTACGATACGATGCTGTCCGAACCCACCTGGAGCGCTATGAGCGTGAAGGAGATGCTTTTTTACGACGTATCATTACGCTGGATGAGATTTGGGCCCGATCGTACCAGCCAGAACTGAAATGCCAATCAAACGAATGGCGTCATCACGGGTCACTACGACGTTCGAAATTTCGTCAGAACTCCAGCAATGTGAAAGTTATGGTGATTCTCGTGTACGACTGTGATGGTGTCATCCTAACGCATACCGTTCCCCCACAGCAGACCGTCACTGCGCAGTATTACTGCTCATTTTTGGAGCACAATCTCCGACCAGCTTTGAGAAAAAACGGCGACACTTTCTGCAGAACGCTCCTCTCTCTCATTTTGCATGACAATGCTCGGCCGCTTGCAGCGCAAGCTGTGACTGATTTGTTCAAGCGAATGGGGCTGGGAAGTGCTTTACCATCCACCATACTTCCCAGATCTAAGCCCTTGTGACTATGACTTAATTCCTAAGATGAAGGAACCACTTCGTGGCACTCGCTTCCAAACTGTTCCTGAGATTCTTACGGCAGTAGACCGGTCCATTCAAACTATCAACAAAACAGGTGCGGCTACAGGTATTCTGCGACTTCCACATCGTTGGAAACGGGTTGTACACAATGCCGGCGACTATATTGAAGGACTGTAAAACATGGTGACATGAATCACTTTTGTATTCCTTCTAAATAAATAGTTGCCACTATTAAAGTTCCAACCCTCGTATAAAAACGGGGAGAACATCAGTTTCTGACAAGTAAACGTAGAAAAACTGTGAAATCTTAGGGGCAGAGGGACAAGCGTTTTGGAGCAATAGGACCTACAAAGTATCAGTAAAATGTTGGAAACATGACACCAAGCGTTACTGAAATGCTCGTTTCACGTATTTATATGAACTAATAATACGGTAAGAAGGTGGAGATCTCAATATAAAAGGAAAAAAAAAAAAACAACTCGTTGAAAAGAAGCGATATATGCCGAAATGTTGAAAATGTGACTTGTTATTGATATCAAACAAAACCTATTACAAGAGACAATCAATGTGCAATTCATCAAATAAACATTGAGACGGGAAGAAAGACAGTTAATATTGGGCATAGTTTACAAAAGCGATAGCCTCACACTTTACACACTCATCGTTTGTCAATGAATCGAAGAAGTAATTCATTGGCAGTAGTCAATAACAAGTCACATTTTCAACATCCCGACGTATATCGTTTTCTTTTCAACGAGTTGCTTTTTCTTTTATATTGAGATCTCTACCTTCTTACCATATAATTAGCTCATATAAATACGTGAAACGAGCATTTTATCGACGTTTGGTGTCATGTTTCCAACATTTTACTGATTTTTTGTGGGTTCTGTTGCTCTTAAACGCTTGTCCCTCTGCCCTTAAGATTTCACAGTTTTTCTACTTTTGACATAAGCCTTAAGAAAATATATGGGTTTCTGGAAAACCAGTATCAAAGGAGAGAAGGTTTACTTGTGAGCTGTTTAGTTTAGGAATTTAAAGTATTAAGAGATCTCCGTAGGAGCTCAGCCTTTTTAGATACGCTTTGCATTGCCCTGTGTTTAACACTCTTAGTAGTCTGAATTATAATTAATGAGTATACTCTGTGACAGAAGTGTTTGCTCTGACATACCGACCACGCTTGGAGACGTACGGACTGTAGGCACGGCGACTATTGCTGAAGCTTCCCTTGACGCTGCAGCAGAGACAGGCGCACCTACAATAATGCAACGAACGATGACACTGAACACACGTGTGGCACCACGTTGTCCTTTCAGACAAATCCTGTATCTAACATACACTGTGCAAAAAAAAAAAAGGGAAAGTTCTATATCTCCCGTTCTACTAGGCCGATTGACGAAATTCAACTTGCGTTTTTCATGTCTCGAAAGGGCGATTTAGGATATGTATTAGATTTATATATAGCATTATTTTAATATAGGTATTTTGACAAAAAATCGGACTTTTTCTGAAACGACATGCAAATTCTTTTCCATATTTCGATTCTACTACTCAAATTACGCCAAACTACCAATTTTTGTCAAACTCGCACGAGTAGTTTTTAAAAAATGAGCTCTCAAAATTTTAGTTCTTCCATGTTAATTGAGTTTTGTATATATTTATTAATTTCTCATTTTTTTATTAAGCTTATTTGATTCTTCCTTTCACATTTCGAAATTTAGGTTCATTCCAAATAAAATTCATCCATTTTTTATGATTCATTTTTAAAATTTGTGTTTTTAAATATTTTTATAAATTTTTCAAAAACATTTTTGAATTATAATTTATGAAATATTCACCATCATCTTAAAGTAGACTTATTTCTAAGAATATCTGCAAAATCTTAGAGTTTTTATTCAAAATTTCCGAAAATATACGTGAATTTATATATTGGCGCGTTTTGAAATTTGGTCTAGTTGTTGAAAGCGATAAAAAATCAAATGTAATTTAGACACTTTACTAAAATTATTTGAAAGTAGAAACGCAGTGATTTTTCTTCTGTCATGCACAATGTAAAAAGGTAGGAACAAGGTGCCTTTTTTTTCGCTCCGGCATAATGTTAGAGAAAGAAAAATTGGTTGCCACAAATTAAGAGATTCGCCAAGGGAATTATTCTTGGCGCAAATTGAAAAAAATTGTGACAAGATAAATTTTTGAATTTCTCCGGAAATTTCGCATCAAATTATACAAAATTTAATATCTAGGCATAATTTTAGTCGTAGAATCGATATATGGAAACAAATTGGTATGCTATTTCAGAAAAAGTCCGATTTTGTGTCAAATTTCCTATGTTAGAACAATGCTATATATAAATCTAATATATATATCCTAACTCGCGCTTTCGTGACATGAAAAACGCAATTTGAATTTTGTCAATCTGCTCAGTAGAACGGGAGATATAGAACTGTCCCATTTTCTTTTCTTTGCGGAGTGTACGTCATCATCATGATTCTGCTATTTTCTTTCTTTGCCAGTGCAGCAGTTTTAATGGCCAGCAGGGTATAACTGAATCGTAACGAGGGCCTAAAATGATGAGTATCCTAATATTGTCCTCACTACTCTGGAGAATTTCGTTTTCGGGAAGCGAAAACATTCTTTTTTTCTATTCGTTGACTTTCACAGTGATTTTTGTTAAATTTGGTTCGGCATGAAGGGATTGCGAATTAATGTTCCGAAGGTATAATCAGATATTGTATATCAACTTTTAGTGCATGGAGTAAAGCTATCAGTTCATCTCCTCAGATATGCCACGAGTATTTTCTGTAATTTATATTTCCTAGCAAAAAAACTCATGTTTCCTCTCTGGTCTTTCTTAGGGGTAACATAAGCAAAAGGCATCGACATATACCATGTCCTTACGAGAATTTAAACTTCATATTTCTGAATGCTATAACTCCGTACGTTCTTCTTCCCCCCACATATAGGACAACCGGAGAAAGAGGTACGAGAGACTCAGTCGGTCAAAGCCAGGTGGTCACGAATTGTTGTCCACCAACATTTTAATTAAGACCCCATTACAGAGACTATCAGACATTTTAAACTGTCACGGAAGATTCAACTGTGCCCTTACCAAAAATTTTCGAGCCATGGATCTTTCAGTTGCTTGTTCGAATGCAATGTTTTCTTAAATATTTTTAAACTTGCGTAGACCGTATGGAAAGTTTTTATTCTTCAGATGTTACTGAAGTTTCCATGAAACCCGTACCCACTCCTAGCGGTATAATGTTGAGGCTGAGAAAAAGCCAAACTGATTCCTAATATTCCAAAAAAGCGTTAGGGGTTACAAAATTAGGGAATTGATTCTGTAATCAAAATCAGCCCCTTAAAATTTACAGCCCCCTTTTTATTGCAGGCTGAAGGAAGTACTCAGACCATTGTTGGTTCCCGTTATTTGCTAGCAAAATTTGTTCTAAATGGTTATGGGTGTTAAAACGGGAAAGTATATGCATACTGGAGTGGGTTTTTGAATACAGTAATACTTCAGGAAATTTGTCTTCCCATTTATTCTTAGTTACTAATTAATTAGGACTAGTATATTACATATATTGAGAATGAGTTCGTTTGAATGCGGTTTTTGCCATCTTCCGGTTGCGAAAACTTGTTTCCTTGTAGCTGACCCACTGACTTTTGCCAGCACGAAGTGTCTCTCGAAACACCAGGGTGGTTACGCGAGATTTCCTCTGCTCTTAGATTGATTTTCTGAGCCATGATTAAGAAACGGTTGTATTGGTTAATATTAATCTAGTATATTTATTTATCATTTTAGTTCTAAGTAATTTATTAGGCGTTGTGTAGCAGTAAGGAGTAAACGAAACGTTATGTAAGGATTTCTCAAATTTGTATTGAATGAATAATCCCCCCCTCCAAATAAAACCTTTTAAAAAGCGTGTGTAATACCAAAGTGAATCATCAAAGATGTTACTTCTGGAACTGTTCAGTGATTCGTACTTTTTACGTTCATTTCTGAAATGAGCCGATATACTTTGTAGTTTTAGTACTCTTTTTTAAAAGACTGGGAGCCACCCAACTGGTATAGTGGTTAGCGTCGCTGACTGCCATGACGAAGGGCCTGGGTTCGAATCCCGGAGAAGGCCTGGATGTTGGTAAATGTATAGTTTCTAAATATGCGGCGAGCTGAAAGTTCTCTCAAGAGGTTGTGATAGGGCAAGAGGGATAAAAAATCAAATGTAATTTAGACACTTTACTAAAATTATTTGAAAGTAGAAACGCAGTTATTTTTCTTCTGTCAGGCACAATGTAAAAAGGTAGGAACAAGGTGCCTTTTCTTTCCGCTCCGGCATAATGTTAGAGAAAGAAAAATTGGTTGCCACAAATTAAGAGATTCGCCAAGGGAATTATTCTTGGCGCAAATTGAAAAAAATTGTGACAAGATAAATTTTTGAATTTCTCCGGAAATTTCGCATCAAATTATACAAAATTTCATATCTAGGCATAATTTTAGTCGTAGAATCGATATATGGAAACAAATTGGTATGCTATTTCAGAAAAAGTCCGATTTTGTGTCAAATTTCCTATGTTAGAACAATGCTCCTATTCGGGAAACCCTCCTATTCGTCCTCTCCAAGGTGCTCTTCATCAGAATTGGGGATGGAACTGAGCTAAATCGCACAGTCATTTTTAAGGTGCTCAAGACTGTTGCCAACGAAAGGCGTAAACTAGTTCTCCTTGTCACGAGAAATTTCGTGGGCTTGGGCTAATGTTACTGTCAGACAAGTGAGCATATGTATCAACAACAGAAGAGTGGCTTAACTTGAATTGAAAGCAGCCAGAATTGCTTTTTGAAAATATTACAGATAATAAATTTTCAATACAAAAAGTAATCATTTTATTAAAATGTTAAACAGAAATAAAGTACTTTTAATATTTTTTTATATTTGAATTTTAAGTATGCTAAGCATTTTTTATTTTTACTTTATTGCCGTATATTTATCATCCACGTGATTTGCCGACTAACTAGCACAACGCGGAACGTAAGGTTTATCGGTCAGAAGCAAGCAGCTAGTTTCAAGAATATTGTCATTCAACGTGAAGTAAGATTTTTAGTTCAAGTTTCAAATTTTAATTGCAATGCTTAACTAACCGAGTGAGTTTAAAAACATTAAGCGAACTTCTCAAGAATTTGAATCTATATTTTATTTTTAATATTGTACCTGATGGATATAATTTAAAATGCACTTAATTTATGATACATCGAATTGATAATTTTATGAGCATATTCATATTGTAATGAATAAAATGTATTTCTAACGGTGCATTTTACCTATTCGAATAATATTTATGCTTGTAGAATTTTTTACTGTGGCCCCCAAATACAGTTATACAGGGACCGGACCAAAATTTCGCCAAATTTAGCTACAAAAATTATTCTGCAAAATCGTCGCCAGCTTGCCGATATCTCACCAACTATAATAGTTAGCCATTTATTTAATGTTAAATAGGTTAGGTTAGGTTATTTAATTAAGGCAAAGCCTCGAGGGCTATCTGCCTAAGGGGAGGGTTGCCTTCGTGGAGGACTTTCTAAGGAAAACTGGCTCGTATACACGTTACACATGGGGAAAACCACGAAAACACCCATGCAGCCAGCCCGTTCGCGGGGTTCGAACCTCGGACCGAACTACCAATGTTCAAGGACTTTACCGCTCGGCCGCTGGTGGGCTAATGTTAAATAGACTTGCCTTGTAATCTTAGTTTTACGGCAGAACTTCGTCTCTTTCAGGCATTTCAAGTTGTACTATACAAACAATATTACATTTTTACATATAATTTCAGTAAACTTATTTGCATACATACAAAATTCGTAACGGTACCGACAGCTTAAGCTTCTAATTGTGTTTAAAAAAACCCTTAAAAGCTAAAAGATTTGAAGTTATGGAGATTTTTTCAAATACACAAATATTGAAAACTTTATGTTGAATTAAATAAATTCTGAATATAATTCACTTATGGGGATGAACATAAAATTGTTCTGTAGTTCTTAATTTTTTAAGATATATAAACGTCCTTTTAGTATACACCAATCACATTATATTTTGACATCATTAACTATTAATCTCTATTATATTCGCATATTTAGTAGTCGAACAAGCTGTGCTGTACGAAAAAAATGTTAATCAACAAATGCGTCTAATTAATTTCATTTGACTGTGTTTCATAATGAATGTCTTTCCGGTATACTGTGTCTTTCCGGTATACTGTGTCTTTCCCGAGAGTCATATTAGAAAACAAAGACAGCTATCGGCCTTGAAAATGTTTGTCTTCCTCTCGGAAGAGAGGGAACGGCTGCCGTGTTGTTGCTATGGCAACAGAAGAAACCAATGACTGACCGTTATTCCCTCTTCACCTCTTTGCATTTTTTGCACACAGGTAGCTGTTTTCCCTACCCTCTCAATTTGGACTATTTTAACCTTAGTCATTCTCTTTTCTCTATTTTGTTTTTGTTTTGTTACATAACGACGTTCTGTCTCATTTCTTTTGTTCTCTTGCTTCTCAGGAAATGGTTAGCGAGCTTCCGTGTTAAGCCTTACGGTCCAGACTTCCTTTTTCCTCTCGGTTACAGTTTAGTTAACAACCAGCTACGTCACTCTGATTTCTCACGTCACTGAAATTCCACACAGGATGCGCTAAATGATCCTAAAAAAATAATGAAATTGCACATCTGTTGATTACGTAATTAAAAAGTGACATATCTTAATACTTCAGGCTTTAGAATGGTTCCTATATGAATATTTTTATCTCTTTTATTGACAATTAAATTAATTTGTGTTGTTTTATGCCTCATCCTTATCTTATATCAGTGGTCTCGAACTGGCGGCCTTAAAAGCAATTTTTTGCGGCCCTCGAACAGATTTCCTGTAAATTAAAATTGTTATGAAATTAATTATTATGACAAGGATTTTATTATAAAATTTTAATCATTTGGAGACCAGTTTTACATTAATTTTATTACCATTAAAAATGACCGTTATTAAAGCCCTGCAAAATACAGCTAATTAATTCCCACTGTGATATTATTACGTACGTATGCGTTCGTAATGGATTGAATGCTCACAAGCCTGATGATAGCTTGATAACATTTATTTTTCCAAAAGAAACACAAGCCAGTTCCGAAAGTATCCACAAAATTACTCTTAAAGCTCTTCTCAGTATCACAAAGCCGCAATCAAAAATTACACTTCAAACAAGTAAGAACGTTAAACACAACGCAATGCAAAGTGTATCTAAAGAGCGAAGATAACCTGGAGATAGTCTTTTCTTCCTCTTTTCTGCAGGCCTTCGTGGTGTAACGGTTAGCGCACTCGGCGCGTATTCGAGAGGTTCAGGTTCGAGTCCCGTCGAGCGCATTGCTCATTTTTCACGTCTCTTGCTTCAAAATAACCTATTGTCTCTACAACTTCAATATTCAGAAGTCGATTCTGAACTGAAAAACTGAGAGGTGCTGCTCTCTCGGTCCAGTATTTTTCATTTCTCGAAATTACTGGAGGGCATGTGCGGCTTAGTTTACATATAACGGCTGCAATGGTTACAGTTACATATATGGATCAATTATAGCTATTAAATTACAGTAACGATTATTGTTACAGATACCAGACCAAAATGTCGTCAAATGATCGCCACGTTTGGCGACTTTTGGCGATTTCCCACCAAATTTGATGACAAAAATTAGTCGCAAAAAACCATCGCCAGCTTGGTGATATATCGCCAGTTTAGCGAGATAGCCAATATTTACCTCAATGTTTAATAATAGACTTGCCCCTATAATATTATTTTTCTGACAGAGCTTCGCCTCTTTCAAGCGTTTCATGTTACATTATACAAAAGATACTACAATTTCATATATAATTTCAGTAAAATTATTTACATATATACAAAAACGTAACAATTTAAATCGCACTGAAAGATACTGATTTGGTTAATTTTTTTTTTTCTTACTTGTCAGATGAAAATTTGTAACCTTCAAGTCCAAATTTTTGAAATAAGAATTATCACTTTTGTTTGGGATTGCATTTATAAATGAACAGATTATTTTTTTCGCATTTGAAAATTAATAAGTTTAAGAATTGAACCATATTAGCCTTTGAGCATCTATAATTCATGATGAAAATACTTTCTAGAATTTTCTCCGAAGTTACAAATTTTATCAATATTATAAATAAAGGGTGGTGTTATAACTGAAGGTTGTAGTAAGAAATAGAGGAGTTTATTTCTTCCACTTTCCTAGAGTGCTTTCGTGGTGTAGTGGTTCTGCACACTGTTCCAGTATTTCAGAGGTCCGTGGTTCGAATCCTGGCGAAGGCGTTTTCTCATTTTTCATCTTTTTTGCTTCTAAAAAAAATTCCTAATGTCTCTACAGTGGCCCCCGAACAAAAAGGGTGTTGGATGAGGTTTCTCCACAACCATGATTTGACGACTGGGTTCCCTGAAAACCACATTCGCCCTTTAAAAAGGGGAGTATATAAGGTATTTCTCCCACTTTCCTAGCGTGCCTTCGTGGTGTAGTGGTTCTGCACACTGGGCCGGTATTCCAGTGGTCCGTGGTTCAATTCCCGGCGAAGGCGTTTGCTAATTTTTCATCTAGCCTGCTTCCAAAAAGCACCTGATGTCTCTACAAGTTTATTATTATTTACATACAAATAAATATTTCTTTTCAGTTTGCAACGAGGAAAAGTTTTTGAAAGAATAAATGTTTTGTCTTTATATATTTTCAAGTTTTGTGCGACGTAGTTTTCGTAATTTGCTTATTTTTAATTTTAGTTAAAAATAAGTTATTTAGTGGTTTCTTCAAAATATTAGATGTATTTGAAATACATATCTGTTCAATTCCTTCTTATTACTAAAAAAATTAATAAAACTGTAAAAATTGAAAAATCTCAATTTAAGGGTATTAATTGAAGATTTTTGTAACTTAGCTTGATAAGTTAATATTATTCTTTAACTAAGTTTACTATTTAGCTGTCACTACATTTAAACTACAAAATGTAGCCATGCGAAATGTCTTGCAGATACCAACAACCTTTTGATTTCAAACAGAAAATAAATATAAATTGGAAGTTTTTTTTTTTGCGTCATTAATATTGCTGTTTGTGTACATTTTGATACATATTTAGTAAATAAAATTTAAAATTCAGTTTCAAATTTTTGTTTCATTAAAAAATACCTTTTTACTTTTGTTTTTGCTTTTAGATCATGCATTCGATTCCCTAAAATACAAGCAATGGCAAATTTCAGTAACGAAAATATGATTCAGCGTTTGTTTTATACAGTAACAGTAGAAACCAATTATGAAATATGGTAAGCGTAAAGCAGTGTATGTAATATGGTTTGATTTCCTGCGAAGAAATGTTCAACAGAAAAACGTTTGTCAGTTTTTAGATGCCATAATAAAAATAAAGTAAAAAATAATGGAAAGAATCAAGGCAGCATTCAGAAATGGAATATGAAAAACATTTTTCTAACGTTCTTACATTACATAGATTTATGTAGAAGATATCTTCGAGCTGTGATTTTCAACTAAGCTTGGCACAGTGACAGTATTGTTGCAAATGCCCAGCTGCAGTGAAATAGCTTCCCCTCAAAGCTGGGTTAGGGTTGGCAGAAAGAGGCAGGAAATGGCAGGATTGCCAAAATTGGCGATATGCCATAGACGGAGCAAGAACATTCTAGAACACATTCTTATTGGTTTTCCAGAGAATATTTTCGAAGGTAGAGAATATTTTCGAAGGTAGATTCCAGAGAATATTTTCGAAGGTTCTATATATATCATGCCCATACGCTGCGTAGTAGTATCTTGAGTTCAGTGGTAGTGTTTTGAGTTCAGAAATTAGCTCCATATATATGTAAAAGATTGAAAATCAGAAATTTGGATGACGTAGAACTGCTGATCCATAATTACTAGGAAATTGGAGGCGAAGACTGATTAAATATTCAGTTTTATTTTTAGCAACATGTTGCGGTTACACACAAGTCGGCACATTAAATGTGCCTGTTCCAAAAGGCTTACATTTTCGATAACTTTGTAGCAAAAACGAAGAGGCAGACACACAGCAGTGTAGCTAGGCCAAAGCGTGGAAAGCAAGTGCGTAATATTTAGGATGAAATCTTAAGTCAGACTGAGTTAGTTTTGGTTCTCAAAGCATTCTGATTGAATGGTTAATATTGCTGTAAAATTATTATTGGCTGTCAAGAGTTTTAGTTCCGCTTACATCATCTTAATTACGCAGTGCGAATAGATGTTGCTATTTTTAGAATAAAGAAGGGAAATCAATTTACTCTGCTAATTTAATTTTTT
Organism: Stegodyphus dumicola; assembly: GCF_044657685.1. Taxonomy (NCBI): domain Eukaryota; kingdom Metazoa; phylum Arthropoda; class Arachnida; order Araneae; family Eresidae; genus Stegodyphus; species Stegodyphus dumicola. The sequence continues at coordinate 160,264,762 of NC_140770.1, forward strand.
ACATATTCTTTTTCTTACATATATATATATAATCGTCAACTACCATGTACTTTATTGTTAGACTACAACATCTTCTCAGTCCTTCTTCTTCATCGTCTTGTTCATCAAGCAGTGCATAGTTCCAATACTGTCAAGAATTATGATTATTCAAAGACTTCATTTATTTGAGATTAAAAGACTTAGTCTCATCAAACACTTCAAATTCAGACTTTCTATATACCTTTTATTAACTATTTACTATAGACTAAAGACTCTTTGACTTTTGATTTTTCAAAATTAACCTAATACTTCTCTATTGTCATTATTTTTAATTTCTTATTTAATTTTTACTTTTACAAATTTCCAAATTTTAAGACAATTACTATGTTACAGCTTTATGTACTTATCATTCATGTATATTTTTCAAAATTCATTAATAAATGTAACGGATGGTAGATAGTTCCATCAGTTAAGCAACAAAGCGGAAAAGTCGTAACGGCGGTACAGCTGGCTTAACTGATTGTTTCCAGTCTCCAGTACTTTTCCGTGAAGCTGCTTTACCGTTATAGCTTGAAGACTGTGTTTGTCTTCAAGGATTGTTTTAGCCTGTTTATCGTAGTTTTTTGACGACTGTAAACTTGTCTTTGGAATTGTTCTGTGTAATACTGGCGAATAAATTGTTTTTTGATTCTTCGTCAAGTGTTATCATCAATTACTGAAATCCACGAACCCGTAGAACGCAAAAGTATGTTCATCGAACGAATTCGGTTTTTTTGTGAGGATGAACCATCCAACCATAAAGCAGCTGATTTAAATAATCAAATCTTAGTACAGCCTGTATTGAGTGATAAATTTCATAGTGATGTTAGAAGCCGCCGAAGCTGTGAAAACGAATAATCATTTTTGATCATCGTGTTACATATGGTGAAATTGAGGCATTTTTGAACATTTCAAGGACCCGTGTACATTTAATTTTACATTATCGTTTAAAAAACGGAAAACGAAAGGAACACGCATTTTTATTAAAGCAAAAAGTATCTGCCTGTTGGATTCCAGCAGTTAACTAAAGCTGAAAAGAATGCTGTTTTACACTTTAATTGAAAAATAACAAATGTATTTTCAAAGCATTCTATGTACATAAATTTCATAAAGGAAAATACAGCACAAATTCCTTCCAAAATAATATTTTGAGAATCTTCGTATCTTTGAGTCAATGCGCAATAATATTGTCCCATAGAAAAAGCATTTTCTGTTTAAGATACGAAATATTTATGTTCTGTTTAGAAATCGATAAAATTTTTAAACTCGCCAGTTGTTTGTGTTCAGAACAATTTTTATTTCCCGTATTTCGTCGTGTTTATCTACTGCTCTAGTAAAATAAATCGCAAGTTCAATATTTAACTTAGCTGTGCGGTGGAAGGTAGCTAGCTATAAAGGAAACACTGTAGTACATTTAAGAAACATGACTGTTTTTTAAGGAAAAAGCTAACATTTAGTGAGTATGCTGTTGCAATAAGAGGAAGCAAGCGTTTAAGTTACGTTTGTCACGATTAAAGGATAAGTTTTATGTTCGAAAGTATATGTTATCTTCCTTTAGGTCCTTTGCCCACCAGCGGCCGAGCGGTAAAGACGCTGAACACTGGTAATTCGGTCCGAGGTTCGAATCCCGCGAACGGGCTGGCTGCATGGGCGTTTTCGTGGTTTTCCCCATGTGTAACGTGTATACGAGCCAGTTTCCCATAGAAAGTCCTCCACGAAAGGCATCCCTCCCCTTAGGCAGATAGCCCTAGTGTGCTTTGCCATAATTAAATACACCACCTTTAGGTCCTTTAGGTCTGTACATATATATATATATATATATATAAAGTGTAAGATAAAAAAATATATATATAGCAGCTTTATAATTTAATTTGTTAATAGCTTCTTAATTCCTCATTTTTAATTTGTGTATTTCATTTCTCTATTCTAAAAATAATAACATTTCTGGACTGTGCCATTGTTAGATTGATACATGCCTTAGAGCTTGCGTAATGCTGATGACGTAGTTAAGTGGGAACATAAACTCTGAGAACTGAGACCTTTCTAACTTAAACCAAAACCTTTCTCTCAACAGACTTCCATATTGGATAAATGCGTACTTTTAGCTTCACCCTCTAAGCTGATTGGACTACGCGTGCTCTTTTCTTGTTGCAATAGTATTTAAAAATGTAAAGTTTCTTGAATAGGCACGATTAGAGTGCCAAATGAATTGTAGCCAAAAATGTGATTTTAATTAAAAATGGAAGTTAATCCGGCTCCACTTTTCCTTTTCAATATGGGTCGACGCTCTAAGAATCAAGTATATACGCCAAACAACATTGCTACCTTTGTACGTCTCAGTGTTCCTACATTAATACTTCTAAAATTTGCTTTGATTAAATATATATATATATATGTATAGATAGATATGTGAATCTATGTCTGTGTAAGGTGAAAATTATAACTTAAAATTAGCAGTTGTCACTTGACGCTTCGTTTTAATTGCGTATTCCCCCACTTTGTTTTAAAAACCGTAATTGTTTGCAATGAACATTTCTGGACTGCGTCATTTTTGGATCAATCCGTATCATATGACTTTTACGTTATGCTCTGATGAAAATAACTTATATAAGCCTTCAACCAATAATAGTTTTAGATCTTTATTAATTATCCAAACAAAAAGGAACTGAAACTGATCCACTCTGAATTAAGATTTCGTCCTGAGCGCATCGCAGTTGATTTCTGCACCTTGGCCTAGCTTGACTGCTGCTTGCTTCTCTCTTCATATCGCAACAATATATATATATATATATATATATATATATATATATATAAATTGTAAATGTTCTGGAGCAGGACGAGATTAATGTGCCGAACTGCTTGTTATCGCAAATATCAATCGAAATAAAAATGAATATTTAATTTGCCTCAGCTGGCAAGTCTGCTGTTCATTACGGATCAACAACTACGGAATCAACATTTCTGCAATGAGGATTAAGAAGTTTATAAAAATCAGCATTTAGATATATTGTAATTACATCAGTTTTATCAGGTAGTATTTTTAAAAAGTAAATAGTATGATAAAAAGTACATTTATTGTTCTTAAACCACATGATTTGTTAAACATTACGTAGTTTTAATTTGGAAAGGTAACTTAAATAGCGTACGCTATATCGAACGGCACATGCCTGAGAATTAGCAGTTTTGTGGGCTGCTTGAAATGGTAAGCGAAAGATCTTAGCCTATATGAGGCCGCATCGGTGATTAATACGCTGGTAACGTAATATAGCAAAGCGATAAAGAGAGTGATTAAACTATAGAAAGTTCTAACATCAAAGTAGGAAGAGAAGACAAATTCGTAAATACTTAAATTTTGCTTAGAAAGAGTATATAGGCAATTAAATTGCTACCCTTTCTTTGTTAAATTCTGAAATGATAATTGGGACTTGCTCAGTAAAGTAAAATGTGTGTCAAATCGTCACATGCAATTAATAGAAGAAAATGCAGAATCGCTTGTAACGCATGATGGTAGACAAACATGACGCAATAAAATACTCTTTATTTCTTTAGTTTGGCTCTTACTAAGGTAACAAACGCTAATCTTTACTCCTTTGCCCTGAATTTTTGTTTCACATGCAATTCTTTAATTAAATATTTAAATTTCTTTCGAAGATGATTATAATTCTTTTTACATACTATCGTCACCATTTTAAAACCACGTAACTGCAACTTCTACTGTTTTTACTTTTTACCCGACCATTTGACATAACAGAATGTTATTGTTATGTGCATGAATTTCAAGGAAGAATAGTTGCCAGAGCCTCAAGGAGGTTGTACTTCTACTTCCACCCCAGTTATGAGGGAGAGCATCCCCGAGAGTACCCCTTTATCTTTCCAACCAACCACACGAGAGCACTTTCGGATCGCCATATATTTAAGAGTGGCCCCCATGCCACAAAGACACTATACATTTACAAGCATCCATGGCTTCTCCGGATTCAAACCCGGGCCCTTCGGTACCGCAGTAGGTTCCCCTACCGTCTGGGCGGCACGTAACAGAATTGTTGGAAGTAAAAAAAATTATTCATTATTAAAAAAGGATTTTTAACTGAATTTGTTTGATGCCTCTCATTGATTTAGTGAGATGAAAAGTAGCAATACGTAAACACTACTGCTACTTCTATTAATAATAATAAACAACGTTTTTAAAAGCAGCATATTTTTATAATTCCCGATAGAGTGTTATGTGGCGCTGTTTTTTATATTCACTATATTGTTTCCTTAAAAATATTGGATGGCGATAACATTTGATGAAAAACATTCTTTTATTTTAAAAGTGGTACAAACGAAGGGCGAATCAAAACTGATAGCATTTCTGGTGCTAATAATTTATATATTTTAATGTGAATAAGTGATAAAATAATTCTTTTTACTTAACTCCTCGACAGTTTTATGTTACGAATAATAAAAGCGTGGGCCATGAAATAACGCAAAGCTAATAATCGAATGGCATTGTTAAACTTATGTTATTCATTTTAAAAATTTGTGAAGGGCGCTTCACTGTTTTATTTATTATTCGTGATATAAATTTGTAGATGAACTTTGTAAAGAGAATTATTTAATCTTTAGTTCCCATTAAAGTATACGATAAATTAATTTGCTGTTATTAATTCATTAATTATTTTGAATATTAAATAAATGTTTATTTTATAAAAACTTTTTTCTTCTTTGGTGTGATTCGGTCGTTCCCAGTGGCAGCATTCCAGATGAGACGACTAAATGACCAAAAGATTTCATTCCTGACGAATGCATTAATGAATGGCGACATGTATCATGGCGTAACACTAAAAATGGAAACATTAGAGATGTTTTATGAATGTCAAAACATCTGTTTTAATTTTCTGGTAGAAATTACTATATTGTGGCCGATTTCGCACAATATATATTTTATGTTACGTGGTTTTTGATGTTTTTAATTCTTCATAGTAGGAACGTTAACAACAGCTCAAGTCTTGATTAGAATTCAGCGGACGTTTTTCACGAACAATTTCGGTGGTGTTAAAGCAAGGCGATATAAGGCGGGTCACCCCCCCCCCAACACGTGAAACATTTTTATGGTTACGATATGTATGTTTCAAAATTCGTTACATATTCGCGAGCCAAATAAGAGCTGTGAATCGGAAATTGAAACGAGTAACAATCCATTTTAATTAGTCAATATATATTTGTTTTGAACCCACAATTCGTATTTTGATTCATCTTCCGGTCGTTTTTCCGTTCCGTGTTGAATCATGCAGTTCCGATAAGTGTTTCATTGCACTGTGAAGACCTCGAAGAACAAATAAATACGTACTACAAACAAAACTAAAGAACAAATAAATACATTGCAAAAGGATAATTATTCAAATCGCGAATAACATTTTGGTAAAATGGCAGGAAAACTTTTAAATTATGCCAAATTTCTTTACCCGAGAATATTAAAAATGATAGTTATTTAAACATAATCGTATTGGTGTTGGGCTTAGTTGTGGACGAAACACTGATAATGGATATGGACTAAAGTAAACATTTTAAATTGCTGGTCTTAGAAACACTAGACAAAGAATACCGAGGCTTAAGAAGCAAAACTAAAGTTCATCACCTTCTACAGTGCCATTCTTGAAAGATAATAAATAAGAGTTATTTTAAGTACAACTGCAATATGGAAATTAGTGGCGGCGCAATCGGAATGCGTCATCTGCGAGAAGCATCAAATTTCATGTTTGAGAGAAAGAATGTTTGCTGTAATACTGAGATAAGAAATCTGGGACAGCCAATTCGTAACATTGACCACCAGGTATCATTTGCTCGAAGAACTGCAATGGAGAGCTATTGGGAGATTAGATGCAGCATAAACTCAGACAGAAGTGGAGAGATGTTTAAATGCGAGTCCTTCTGTGGTTCGTGGTTTATAGACTTTGGCAACAATTTGTAACTATAGATTCGGCATCCAAGAGGTTCAGCCAAGGACGGCCAACAACTACGAAGAGCGCCGATGACAGATATTTGTTGTTACGCGCACGAAGAGAACCGCATTATGCGTTATCTGGCAGTAATTTAATATTTTTCCGTTAGAGTTCTGACTCTTTTTGCTTTCATTACTATTCAAAGTTTTGAAAATTGTCAGCATTTCACCTTGAGTATGAAAGCTGTCATCAAATGCGAGTGACTAATTATTATTCAGCAGGTCTTAAATCTCATTTTATTTGAAGTGTTAATTCTGACATATTTCTTTATTTGCTCTATAACTTTCAGGAAATTTTGAAAGTGTTCCAAGTGCGATGCAGTGCGGCAACAACCATCGAGAAGCTAAGAGTTGCTTGGAGATCTTCCACCTGCGGTTGATTATTAAGTACCCATGATACAATATTCATAATGTCAAATTTTAAACTGCGCATTTAATACTGAAATGATAAAAATGTTAGGAATATTTTTAATATATAACATTACTTTTGTTGTTGTTGTTGCTGGAAGTTTTTTGTTCTGGAGCTATAAAACAAGAAAAATAATTTATGTAAAGGAAGTTTTTAGAGTGGCGAATTGCAGCAGTGCACAGACTTTAGAATTATCATCCGCGATTTCAGATGATTTTGGCTTTCTTTGCAGGTGGGTGTCTAAAAAGGAGGTGTATTATAGCTGTTTGTTGATATCTGACAAGTAAAGGTCACTCTCAAAGACAGCTGTCGTAAAAAGGTTTCAAAATGTTTTCAAATAAATGCTCGAAACTTCTCAGTAAATTTCATCATTGTTTAGAGCATGTGTGTCTAAACTATGACCGTTTGAGGGCCGCTTTGCAAAAGAACAAAATTTGCGGGGCCACACATACAATATTTTTTTTAAACAAATTGAAATAAAAATTAGCTCATTGTTGTTTTATTAAAATTAACTTCTTTTTATTATTAATTTTTTTAATTTGAATTAAACTTTGTATAGGTACATATTTATTTTTATTTTGTAAAAGTTTCATTTCATTTAGTTTGGATTTCATAAAGATGGAAAAAACTCAAATTAATGAGATAGATGAATTTGCTTTTGTTGAACAAGCAAATCGACATGTCGATTTGCTTGTTCAACAAATGTTCAACAGCCAGTTAAACCGGCTGGTGCATGGGCGTTTTGGGGGGTTTTCCCCGCGTGCAACGGGGAAGCGAGTCAGTTTAGCTTAGAAAGTCCTCTACGAAGGCATCCTTCCTCTTAGGTATGTAGCCTTCGCATTGTTTCCCGTAATAAAATAAACTTAAAAAAGGAAAAGTTGAATTTTTTGTTTATGTCAGAAAACGTGAAGAATGTATTCGAACTCCGGACTTCTTGTTTGCTAGCCGAACGGGCTTCCAATTGCACCACAAAACCACGCAGTTAGGACGGAAAAAGTACCTGACATTCTTTCGCACTTCCATCTTTTAGTTGGGGCGCCACTGTAGAGTCATTAAAGTGTTCGAAGCAGGAAACGTGAAAAACACACCGTGCCTTCACCGGGATTTAGATCTCCCAGTTATTAAATCAACATGCCCAATTTTATAAAAAGATGTTCGCGGGCTAATAAGTGTGGATGGAAATTTATGTCTAGTGTTAAGCATTAAATTTTGGTTGCAGTTGAAATGCGGCCTACCATTGGCCAAGAGATAAAAACTACTGAGCACTGGAAGTTTGACTTGGATTAAAATCTCGTAGAGTAGGCTAGCTGGATGTTTCCGTTGTTTTCCTTATGCAGTTGTAGCTGTTAACTAAGGCTGACTTGTCTGACCTATAGTCAGCCCAAACCCACGAAATACCTCGTGGCAAGGAGCGTAAGATACGCCTGTCGTTCGGAACAGCCTTGAGCACCTTACTGGTGACACTGCGATTTAGCTTAGTTCCGCCCCCAGTTTTGATGGAGAGCACCCCGTCGGGGAGACGGTGCGACGATCTACCACCCTCTTCCCTCAAGATCAACCTCTCGAGAGGACTTTCGGTTGGCAGTATATTTAGAGTGCCACTATGCCGCACAGACATTATACTCTCAGAAACATCTATGTCTTCTCCGGGATTCGAACCCGGGCCCTTCGGCACCGCAGTCAGCGACGCTAACAAGTATACCGGTTAGGAGGCTTTCCGTATGTTTAACGCGAATACGAGTCATTTTCGCTTTAGAATTTCTCATGCACGAAGGCATTTTTTCCTTAAAGTAGATACCTTTAAGCTTTCCCGTAGTCTAATAATCCATCTGCGATGAGTTATAAATTGAAGTGGTGTGTAACAACTGATAATAAAATACGAAGAGCTCTTAAAACTAGAGATGAAAACATTTCTTGCATTATCAATTTCACAATTACTTCTTCTTTGAAAGCATTTACGTGTTATCAAATAACATTATTTAAAATCCATAATCGTAGAATTCTAAGAACATATTTGAAACCCATAAAGCATAAATACTTAAAAAACCAATATTGCTTCGTCTCACCTTTTCTTTGAAAGCATTTACATGTCATCAAATGACATTCAAAATCTACGATCACAAAATGCTGAAGGCATATCTCAAAACGTGTAAAGTACGAGTATTTTTTTTAAAAAATTTACTTCGTCTGTGACAAAATCTTTTTAGATTAATCTTATGAGTTATTTCGTGTTAAGTGACTGTGTTAACTGATTTATGACACAGCACGCGAGTCTTGTCTGTCCGTCATTAAATGAGCTAAGAGAATTAACTAGCATGCATTATATTATTCATGTTATCATAAGCGAACAATCATGTAGTCACTGTATTTCGTTAGGAATCAGTTATGAGTGGAAACTAACTACACTAATCGATCTTATCTATTAATCATTGGTTAATAGCATTTTCGTGAAATTTTTAAGGGGTTTGTTAAGTTTTTTTACGCTCTCGCTTAGCACGCAGAATACCAGTCTACTATTATACTCACTCCTACTAACTTTTTTGTCTTTTTAGCTATATTATGAAGCATCATTTTCGTCGCCCTTACGTCATATACAATTCAACAGCATAATTATAAAAGTTTTAAAAGTAGCATAGCAGTATGTTAAGAATTCCTGATGTAGCGTTAAATGTTGGCATAAACATTTTTCTGTCTTCTGAGTGCTTAGTATAAGCAAAATAAATAAATAAAAATACATTATAAGGAGAAAACGATTCATGTTTTTTTTTTTTAAAGTCTAATATTTTCGGAAATTTTTGATGGTTTTGAAATTTGTGACATCCGAATCTCCTGACGTGATGGTAAAGAATAGAGGTCATTTTCGGATTCAGCGCTAAAAATACATAAGAATAATTTACCAAACGTTAAAAAACACAGCCATCAAAGGCTTATTATTATGTTCAAATTTATTTGACCTTAATTCTTTTTTCTGCGTAATAACAGTGGCGTTTCTATTTATCATTTTTCCTCTGACAAGTATATGAGGGAGCCGTCTTTTAAAACTTATTCCTTTTATGAGATCAAACAATAACAGGAGATTTATATTATGAAAGTATATTGTAAATGTGTTATGTATTGAGAGTAAGACAGCCAAAGCATTTCCTGTTTGGTGAAGCTCATTGTCAGTAATTCTTTATCTATACAGAACGTACCAGAAATGTATTGTACGTTTTAAATAAATGTAATGTCTATTTTGGATGCTAAGGCTATAAGGTATTTTCTCCCTCCTTTCTGCATACATTCGGGATGTAACGGTAAGCATACTCGGCGCGTATTCGAGAGGTCCAGGTTCGAGTCCTCGCGAGGGCACTGCTCATTTTTCACATCTCCTTCTTTAAAAATAACCTAATGATTCTACAGTGGCGGCCGAACTAAAAGGAGGTAGATGATGATTCTTCACCACCAGGGTTTGGCGACTGGGTCCCCTAATCCTCAGTCACCCTTTAACAGGGAGAGTATGTAAGGTATTTTTCCCTCCTTTTTGATGCCCTCGTGGTGTAACGGTAGCACACTCATCCAGCTTCGAGTCCTCGCGAGAGCACTGCTCATTTTTCACATCATCCTCTTTTTTTAAAATAACTTAATGACTCTAACAAGTCAACAAGAATCAGCGTAATATTGATATATTTGCATGACTGGTTTTGAAAGTTTAAATATCGAACCACCGTCTTTCAGCTGAAGTAAAAGGTCTATACTTAAATCTTTGAAAATATTCCTGCAAATATACCAATATTACGTTGATTCTTGTTACCTTACCACCTCCAATAATTGTTATTCCATGTGTTATTTTAACTCAGAATTACTTTATATTGCCGAAGCTCCTGCTGAATTGGGAACTTATGGTTTGGTATTTTTATTCTCCCTTTGCTTATTCATATGTTGCTAAGATTTTTTGCAAAGTACGTGTCCTATTCTGTGGAAATAGAGAAAATCTAATTTGGAATTGTATCGCCGCGCTGTTCACATTAGGGGTCGATGGAGCCATTTCAGATTAAAGTCGGAAATACACAGTAGCAGTTTGAGCAATAGATTAGAAATAGTCTCATTAACTGAGCCAAAAACTGTTATATCTAACTCATTTTTCATGGTGTCCGCTATTTTGTTTATTGGAAAAGTTTACTTTCGGACAATTTGTCTTGTTACCATTGTTATTGTTTCATTGTCTTTCATTTTCTGCGCAAGTATCATTTTAGAAAAACATTGTTTGCAATGGATTTTGATAGAAGAATTCTGAGCAATATTTGTATACATCTTTTAATATAATCTTTGTACTCTTCAGGCATTAATGCTCAAAGTTCAATATATTGTTCTCCGAACTGCGGGCTGAATATGGATAGTATATATTTGCAAAGATTTGTATTGCTTCTGGAGAGAAAGGACCTATGTCTTATCGCCTTCAAAACAATAGGGTTTTATTCAAAAGTCTACTGAAAATTAGTGTGATTTTGTTTTAGTGCTTAATTTTAATTTGTTGAGTCATTAGAATTTTTGAAGTCCGAAACACGAAAAATGAGCAAAATCGCCGGGATTCGAACCTGGACCTCTTGAATACACGCTGAGTGCGCTACCGTTACACCACGAAGGCATGCAGAAAGGAGGGAGAAAATACCTTATATTCTCCCCCCTTTTAAACGGCGACTGGGGATTAGGAGACCCAGTCGACAAATCCTGATGGTGAAGAATAATCATCTACCACCTTTTAGTTCGGGCGGTACTGTAGAGTCATTAGGATTTCTGAAGCAGGAGACATGAAAAATAAGTAATGCCTTCGCCGGAACTCGAATCTGGACGTCTCGAATACGCTCCGAGTGTGCTACCGCTACACCACGAAGGCGTGCAGAAAGCAAGGAGAAAATACCTTATATATTATTGCATGTGTACAGATTTGTAATAGACTTCATGCACCAGTTCCTTTCGGAAAATTTATTTTTTCACAAAGGAACACTTTAAAGTTCTGTAACTTTCGTATAGGTCTTCTCAGAATCGTAGAGCACAATAAATATCTACACTTCAGATTACTAAAAACGTTAAACACAAGGGAATGCAAAGCGGATCTAAAAGGCGAAGCTCTCACGGATATTTCAGTACTCGGAAATCAGCGCTGAACTAAGAGCAGATGCTTTATCCGATAGTTCCCCCCCCCGCCACTTCTGGAAAATTACGGGAAGGCATATGAGGACCGGAAACGGTTACAGTTACATTTAGGGATCAATTACGTTTATTCTGTCACAGTACCAGTTACAGTTATGCAGAGATCGAACCTAAATGTCGCAAAATTGTCGCCAAGTAAGGCTATTTTTAGTGATTTTTTTCCAAATTTCACGACAAAAATTAGTCGCCAAAACCATTTAGAGCTTGGCAATATTTCACCAATTTAACGTGAGAGCCATTTACTTAATTGTTAAATAGACTTGTCCCTGTATTCTTATTTTTGTGGCAGAACATCCTCTCTTTCAAGAGTTTCATGTTAATTACATCATGCAAAAAATACTACAATTTCACATATAATTTTACTAAGGTTATATTACAATTTCACATATAATTTCAAGGTTATACTACAGTTTCACATATAATTTCACTAAGGTTGTATTACAATTTCACATGTAATTTCACTAAGGTTATATTATAATTTCACATATTTCACTAAGGTTATACTATAATTTCACACATAATTTCACTAATGTTATATTACAATTTCACATGTAATTTTATTAAGGTTATAATGAAAAATCTGTAACAATATTACATTTGCGTTTTTTTCTTTCCAGTATACTTTCTTCCAAAATAATGTTAGCCTCAGATTAAGTTTTACCTACTTTATTGATTTTGCTTGATCTTGCAGACGTTTAAGAAAAGGTAACTGGTAGTTTAAAGGGCCCCCAGCCCACCAGCCGAAACTACGTTCAGCCGTCAGGCTCACAGGAAACTTGTCCAGCTAGCAGCCACCGTGAATCTTAAAAAAATTTAAAAGAAAACAGAACATATTTAAAATGACGATTGATGAGTATAAACTCATCATAATTGTAAATTCAATCTTCCTGCCATTTATCTTCCTAATAATTTTGTTTGCCACACTCTCTTTAATTTTGTAAAACTTTTTAAATCAATTTCCATGTCAAACTGATGATTCCGAGAAATGTTCTTAGTTGCTAGACGGGTCTCTAAAAAGTTTAATCTAATCAGTTTATCTAAGTAAGAAAAGGTGTATTGTTTTTACGTTCTTAACCGAACGTGCAGACGTTGAAGAATTATTCTATTCTTTTTACATTTTGTTTTATTTGTTGTGAATCCATTCCAGCCAGCCACAGGTCGCGTTTAGTTACCCCCTCCTTCTATTTAAGTTGTTATTCGAAATGTGTAGTAAAGGACATGCGTACATAGACACTAGCTTTTGAAATGTGTTTAAGTTCATGAAAGTTTTAAACCATTAAAGGTAAACAGAATCGTATATTTTATTGGCTACTTTTACCACACGTTATTTTATAGTGTAGGCATATGGACGAAAGTCGTAAATTTCGAGTTGCGTGTTCCAGTTCTGCATAGGTTGGACTCATTAACCATGTTAGCCAGCATAAATATAGAAATTCAAAAAATAACTGAAAAAAAAAGTACGAGAAAGGACTTTTATGGACCACTTTTACAAAGGCTGTTAAGCGAACTGAAGTGAAAAGGACGGGGGTAAAAAAAGAACACAGAGATTACTTTGGGGTCCAGAATGCGTGCATCACAAAAGCATCGATTTGGGGGAATGAACTACTTCGTGACGTCACATCCGCCAGACGAGGGGATATTCCCGGAGAGAAAGCGGAAGTACTGCATTGAAGTTTCGCTTCGGAAGCCTGTTTCCACCTAGTAACAGGAGAGAGTTGTCTTCGCGTATCGACTGCTTTTCAGTTGCGGCTCTCGCATCTATATGAGTGCCCCGACCTCTAGTTCATACTAATGCTTCTCCCGCTTTTTACTCCTTTTATTCGCGAATGAGTTATTTCTATGCTGTTAGTGAATGAATGCCTTTCAGAAGCAAAAGTCTGTAAATACTCCAGTGACTTTATAGATATTTTTTTAATTTTAAATTATGCTACTATTTAATTAGTTCTTAAAGTGAAATGCTAGTAAGCCCCCAATTCTCTAACGAATCGAATAATGCTTTATATTAAAAGGATCAACCCCCCCCCGAAAAAAAAGGGGGACATATTCTCTATTTCCTATTCCACTGGGCCTATTGACGAAATTCAGCTTGCGTTTTTCATGTCTCGAAAACGCGACTTAGGATAATATAGGTGTTTTGTCACAAAATTGGACTTTTTCTGAAATGACATGCCAATTTTTTTCCATGTTTCGATTCTACGACTCAAGTAATTCTAAACTGCCAAATTTTGTAAAACTCGCACGAGTATTTTTTTTTTTTTTTTTTAAATTAGCTCTCCAAAAATTTAGCTCCTCAATGATAATTGAATTTGGTATATATTTATTAATCTCTCTTTTTTTATTAAACTTATTTATTTCTTCCTTTCACATTTTGAAATTTAGATCCATTCCACATAAAATTCGCCAATTTTTTGATTTATTTTTAAATTTGTATTTCTAATAATTTTTATACATTTTTCGGAAAAAAAATTGAATTCTAATCTGTACAATTTTACCATCATCTTAAAGTAGATGTATTTCTAGGCAAACCTGCAAACAATAGGAAACGTTTTAGTCTAAAGGGACTATTGTTATCGTTTTGCGATTTTGCGTCAGATCACTCTGAATGTCCATTTCACTTTTCAAATTGTTGCCACCAAATGTTATCGATCTGTGTTATATTTAAAGAAATTAAATAATGAAGAATCTGCATAAATGTAGGTAAGTTTCTCGCAATGTGATAAAACAACAGTACCTAGAGCCATTCGAATTTTGAATAACGTAAACCTCCTGTGAATATGGGCATGTGGAAGCCCAAATTTGGAATTTGTTTTATTATCGTTTTCATATTTTGTAACACTAATGAATTTTGATTAACAAACTCAACAATTTCAGAGCTAGGAATAGCCCAACACTGTACGGAAGAAAAACTTTTTTTTTTTTTTTTTTTTTTAAATTATTTCCAGCGCGCGAGACTGTGCATCGGAAATTCTAAAGATATGCTATTTTTAAATTATTTCGTGATATTGCTGTTGAATGGAATTTTATGGTTTAAGTGCGAAGAACATGATATTTAATAAATAAAAGTAGCACACGAAACGTTAAAAAAAAAGGCGGCTTTGGTGTAATATGAAATCTGAAAACATTCAGGTTTTTTTAAATTTATGTTTTGTGCGAATTTAACGCAGTTTACATGTAAACAAATTAACAAAATTAGTGCATAAATTTCTGGACGAAGATGATGAGCTATCTTTTACCATGTTGAGTACGAGAGATTAAATTGAAAATTGCCTAGAATAAAAGACTTTTTAAAAAGTAAAGTAGGAAAAAAAAAAAACCCCTCTTTTCACCTTTCTCAAGTACTTCAAACTTGTGTTTGATTTCCCTCGAAATCAGTAGAGTTTTATTCAAAGTCTACGCGAACGAAGTCTTCCAATTTTATGGGCTTTAAGCTGTTGCAGCCCCATTCGCCTAATCCTGGTGGTGACGAATTATCGTCCACCTACTTTTTAATTCGAGCTCCACTAAGTAGAGTCATTAAGAATTTTGATGCTGGAAACGTGAAAAATGTGCAATGCCCTCACCTTTCACCTCCCGATTAGGCGTCCAGTATATTTCCAATTACACCAGGAAGGCATGCGGAGCAATGATAATTATTTATCTAGTAACGGTAATATAAAAGCCCACTCATATACCCTTTGTTTTCATCTTCTTTTAAAATTCTTTGCTTATGTTTTTAATTATGGCATGACACATGATATGAAAATTCATGTCTGCTAACTTAATTTTCAGAATTTTAGAGAATTTAATTAGATAATTTTAGAGCCAAGTTTTGTAATTAAAAGAAAACGCGATGTGCTCTTTTTTGGGGGGCGAGGGGTTGTAACACTCTGAGTCTTTGTAAAAATGCACTTGATTCAAAACAACGCAATCTAAATGTATTTAAATAAATATAAAATTTACATAAAATATCACTAATTTATTCAAAAAACGGATTATAAGCAAAATTAATAACTTCTTATTTGACATTAAAAAATATTTCGACATATTTGTTGCCCATTTACTGAAAATTTTAGATTTTCTCCAGACAAAACAAATATGATTTGTGATTCATTGTGAAACATAAAACCCGCAAATTACACATTCAGGTGTTTCTACAGACATTTGAGAAGTGCTGTTTTCGGCAGTTTTTAATTTCATTTAAAAGCCGAAACTTGGATGATTCATGCTTCATAGAAGTAACAAAAATTGAGCAATGCATTTTCATGCATATCTGTAACTGTAGAAAAATGTGTTTTCGATTGGTTAGCTACTGATATTTCGACATAATTGTCATTGGTATAAAATTTAAAAATCTTCACTTTTCATCGCACTTCTAAGAAAATGTAGAAAAGAAAGATCAATGATGGATATTCAGTAAATTTAAAAATGTTCTATTTAATTTTTAAAAAAATGCTGATTTTATTTTGTACAGCCCCATTGTGTAATCGAGAAATGTATAGTCCGGAATATTCGCTACATTATAGCCTGCATAGAAATAAGAAATAGTTAATGAAGCGTAGTACGATAGTACTCAAAGGTTAGAAATTAGCGCTAAGTGCTGCTAAATTTTAAATCAAATATAAAGGTCAAGATGAGCATCGAACTAATCAGTAAGAAGATCCGAATTACACCTAGCTTTGTTTCCGAAATGCATTATAATACTAGTAAGGTTCAAACAAAAATCCTCAGTTTCTTTTTTGTTTCTAATAAGGCTGGAAAAGAAGCACAAGATAAAAGCGCTAAGCCAAGGACAATTTTTGAGACATAATTCTTCAAATTTAACTTTATTACTGTTAGAGCAAGCACGATTATCCCACACTTTCCTTTCAAGTAATATAACAAATATTAACTAAAATAACACACCGAAATCCAATGTTGGAGGTACTAAAGCAAAATGAAATAGGTCTAAGTTGCATACATTTAATACTAAAAGAAATAGTGATCCCAGATTGCGTTAAGTACTAAAAATTAGACAAACAAAAAAAAAAAAAAGTTAAACCAGAAAACAAAAATCCATTTGTTAATCTCTTTTGTCTGGAGCTTCACAACAGAACTTGTCAAGGTAAAGTGTTTTGAAGCTTCATACAAAGTTGATCAACTAGACCACCCAAAACAAGTTTCGTTCCGACTAATTCACTGAGAATAGTAGAACATAATCAAATAGTCAAAGGTAATTAGCAGAATTAATAGTCTCATTGAATTGTCCCATTTAAACTATTAGGAATTATCGCATTCTGTCTTGCGTGCTTTCATATTTCGTTCATTTGGCATCCATGGACGGAAAGCCCAAAGTAGATCTAACTCCTACACAACCATCCATTTTCCTGGATTAAGCTGCCCATTTTCAGCGATTTTAACACTCAGCCGCTGAAGTAACCTTTATATTGTATAGTGGTGACTGACACCAGAGTGCCTGGATACGGAGACCCTACCCCATGTGGAGTTATTTAATTTTACCTTCTAATTATGAGCTCAAGAATAAGTATAGTTTAGGAGCAGGTGATACAATAGTTTCCCTAAAGCATCTCCATGCAGGTAAAAAGTAAATTTTGGGGGGGGGGGGGAATTTTACTCAGTTACAAAGGAGAAAGGGAAAAGTCTACGTTAATGACATAAACGACGGCCAGAAAAAAAATAGATTTTAAAAAGGCCAAAGAACTAGTCGAATTGTTGACTATGAACTGCAAGGGAACGATTAGTCAAGTGCAATTCGTTCTCTACCGTCTAAGAAGGCCCTCGGACCAGACGGTCTTGATAATACTATCATAAAGATACTTTTCAAAGAATTCCCCCAATTGTTGTTATCTTTATATCGAGCATGCTGAAAATTGGCTTTATTTCCACGGCAGATTAAAATTGCCGAAATAGTTTTATTTGGCAAAAAAAGGTAAAGATCATGCTATTTTGTCTTCTTATAGACCAGTGAGTCTTCTTTCTTCTTTAAATAAACTCTTTGAAAAATTAATATTGAATAGACTAAATTATTTTCTAACTGAAAATAAAGTGATCAGCGACTTTCAATTTGGATTTAAAAAGGGGGTTTCAACTGAAATGGCTGTTTTTAATCTGCTAAACACAGTAAAAGGCAACAGGGATGGTAACAGGCACAAGTTAATCATCTCCATTGATATACGTGGTGTATTTGACACGGTCTGGTGGCCTGACATAATTGATGCATTGGATAGCGCAAACTGCCCTGTAGAAATTTTGAATTTAATTCGAAATTATTTGGAACAACGCAAAATTCAATTAACCCTGGATAAGGAAATTTTAATAAAAGATTTGCAAAGAGGCTGTCCACAGGGTTCCTGTTTAGGACCAACCCTGTGGAACTTAGTCGCTAATACGGCCTTTGGTATGTTTGAAAATACTGAACAAGTAACTTTGAGAGCTTATGCCGATGATTTTCTGCTAATTATCTCAGGCGTAAAGGACATTGAAA
Source organism: Stegodyphus dumicola (assembly GCF_044657685.1). Taxonomy (NCBI): domain Eukaryota; kingdom Metazoa; phylum Arthropoda; class Arachnida; order Araneae; family Eresidae; genus Stegodyphus; species Stegodyphus dumicola. The sequence goes on from NC_140770.1 coordinate 160,282,822, forward strand.
TAAGAGCTCAACAAGCGATTAATAAGTTTGTAGAGTGGGCAGACATGCATAAATTAAGAATTTCCGAAGAAAAAACTACTATGTTGTTTATCGGTAGGAAAAGAAAAATGCGTCGAAATCCGTCTATAAAAATCCATGGAAGGCCAATAAAATGTGCAAACACCTTGAAATATTTAGGCTTTGTTATCAGCAATACGCTGTCTTGGTTTCCACATGTGAAACATCTTAAACAGAGATGTGCCGTTCTTATGAATGGCCTATGAATTCTTACGAATGGCCTTACGAAAGACTATGGGCCTTAATTGGGGTACTTCCCCAAAAATCTTGCAGCTGTGGTATAAAACAATCACTAAAAGAGTTCTTTTGTATGGAGTCTCCATTTGGGGTTCTGATATGAACAAAACTATGAGTGGCTTACTGAATTCAGTACAGAGGCATCAGTTATTACTTATTTCCAAAGGTTATAGAACAACCTCGACAGCCTCACTGCAGATTTTGGCGGGTATACCTTCATTAGATCTGCAGGCTCAAAGAGACTCTTTCTTAGGACGGATCCTACGATTACGATTGAATGGGGATTTATGGAACCAACATCACCTAGTAAATGATTATGAACTACGGGTTCCATCTAATCTTGGCCATCCTGCCTCTTTAAAACTCAAATCTGCAGTCAATTTATACTATACGGCTCCAGTAGCCAATGACATTGCTCTATTTACAGATGGTTCTAAAACTGAACGTGGAACAGGTTGTGCATTTTTGTATTTAACAATACTCAAAAGGTCATGGACTCGAAGGCTTGATGACAGAAGTACCGTTTTTCAGGCAGAACTTTTAGCGATAAACGCTGCTCTCGCTTATGTTAAAAGAAATCTATCGGGCAAGACTAAGATCTTCAGTGATTCGTTATCTAGTCTGCACGCTATCTCAGACATTGCGAATAGAAATCCGATTGTACAAGTTATTCAAGAGAAATTTTTACTGCATAATGGTAATTGTTTAACTTTTTGTGTTTGATGCTTATTATTGTTCAGTTTTGTTGTTTCCACTACTTATGTTAGTGATTTAAAATTAGAAATGATTTTACGTAGAACAGATGTATCTGACATTGAATGCATCTATGCTGTTATAAATTGTAACGGTTACTTGTAGCCTATTACTTTCTTATATTGTACAAATAGTCGGTTTTATTTGTGACGCACATAGTATTTGTTGTATGGTACTGAAATCGTTCTTAATCATATATATATCATGATTATTTTGTTCAGTTTTGCAATTGTTAATTAAATTTAACAGAAAGTTTTTGTGACTTTAATTATTTTGCGTATTTTAATGCATTCTTTTGTAATTGAATTGATTCGCTTTGGTGAATTTGATAGGCATTAATTGTGCATTCTATTATAAAAATTTGCATTTATGATAGTTATTTTATATTAATTTTCTTTACTTTAATCTTGAATGCATTTTGTATTTGATTTTGAAATTCTGTAAAATTTTATGTCGGCATTTTTCTAGTATTGCATTTTTCTTAGCGATGCCAGCAAACCTAATCTAGAATAATTATTTTGTATACCTTTTTGCACTTTTCTGAATTGAATAGTTGACCTGTTTTTGTGAATTTTGTGAATTTGATTGGTTTTACTTGAGTTCTCTATTGTAAAATGTGCATTTAAGGCAGTATTTTATAATAATTTTCTTTGACTTATTTTTGAATGTTTGACTTATTTTTGAATGAATGTGGTTTTCGAATTGGAAATTTTTCATGTCTTTATGTTGGCATTATTCTTGTACTGTATTTCTATCGCGTTGCCAGCAAACCTAATGTAGAGGTTTTATATTACTTGGAGTGGTTTTGTTTTTAAACCAGATTTATGTTTTGTATTGCAATAATATCTCAGGTTCAGTGTATTTTATGATGATATTGTTCAGTTATCAAAGTTATTGGTTCTTAATTCTGAATTCATATGAAAAAATTTTATTTGGCTGTTTGTTATTGTCTTAGTTTATTTTTATGCATTTTTTCTAAATTGAATGGTTCTTCTTGAAATTGTGAATCTAATTGAAATTAATTGTGTATAATACAGTAATGGATGTATTATATTTTGTTTGTTTGTTTGTACCATAGTTTTTATTTAAATTAGTTGGACTCAGTTTTGAAAGTATTTCGTATTTTCAGTACAAATTATGAAAGTATACTCGGTTTATTGTTTGAATGCTATAGGTACTACTTGTAACATGCTTTCTTTAGGGTCTATTAATGACTATGTTACTTATGTTCTTGTGTTCTTGAAGGCCTTGTATGCCACTGTAAACTTATTCTGATTAGTTATAATAAATAGCTTCTGGAGGCAGGGGCTTTAATCCGTGTAAGGCAGACATCCTCTCAGCTAGGTAATGGAGCCCCTGTTCTCTGGTTAACAGTCTATCGGTGCTACTACAAATGCATAGAATTAGACTTATAAATAAATACACAGATACGATAAGATAGGATGCAAAACGCATTAACATAGATGACATATTATAGACATTGAGTACAGCAAGGGGTCTGTCTATATTTGCAAGATCATTAAAATCATAATTGCATATTTTAATTGCTGGGTTGTCAACAGTAAGTTGCCGCTCATGAAATTTCTTGGCAATATTGTAATAGTGAGTCCTGAGTAGGACAATTTGAAGCTCCTCGTGGCTCGTGCTGTATTAATACAGAGACACCACGGAGAATTAGTTATTTGTCTATTTTATTATTACTTATTGTTATTTTATAAGGGCAGAATTTTGTGCAACTTGTAAGCTCTTTCTGTTTGATGTACCTTTTTTTGACTTGAAAGAATATGAAGAATTTCTACGTCCCTATATGTCTACTTTTAAAGTGTGAGCGGTTAACAAATCCAGCTAATAATGGAAAACCCGTGGTTCGAATTCCGTAGAGGGCCTAGTTGATTTTTTCACGTTTCCTGGCCCGAAATATCGAATGGTTTTAACACAACAACAATGTTTGTATTCTAAAATACAAACATTGTAATGTTTCTTGTATACATTGTAATGTTTCTTGTATTGTAATGTTTCTTGTATAAAATACAAACTTGTAATGTAGAGCGTTTATCTTTCAATAGTAACCTTAGAGTTTCAGAATTTCTAATGATTTTTCTGACTAAATTACTTGTTTATAATAAAATTGGTGCCACTTGTTCCCTTTAGTCGCAGCTGAGTTGGAATTAAGGTAACCATCTGCAGAAAAGAATGACGGGTCATAAAAACTTGTTACTAAAGCTGTTAAACATTCATTATCAAAATATTCAAGTGTTAATAAAATACGACTTAGAAATTAAAGACATAAAGTTGCCCAACGCATGGATCAAGAAGGAACCAATCCAATTATGTTGTGCTTGGTAGTTTGTTGTCATCCAGCATCAGAGAACTAGTAACTGCTTTCTAGAGTTCTGCCATGCTCTTTTAGAACTTATTGTTTATGAAGAAACCGAAAACATTTATGTGTAATAAAATATATTTATGATTTCTAGTATCCATGATAAAGAATTGTACCAGCCATCGGTATTGGAGATTTTTTGCGATTAAAATATCTCCTCTACTTTGTACAAAGTAGTAAAAATAGCTTGGTTGTAAAGATACTACGCGTACTAATGGTCCACAGATAAAGACATCACTGACTTGGTATGTATGGAATGCGATATAATAAGATAAACCTCAGTTTCTTTCTTTTCGAATAAGGCTGAAAAAGAAGTAAGAGATAGAAGCGCCTAGGACACGGACAATTTTTGAGAATTTAGCAGCCATAATTATTCAAATTTTAACTCTCTGCTTTGTTTCACTGTATATCTCTATTAGAGCAAACAAGATTATCCCGTACTCTCTTTTCAACCATTTCGCTTATATACCCTGGACATATTTTTAAATACGAATCACAGTCTTTTTTGACAAGCTGTGAAAAGAGAATTTAAAATACGGTTTCTACTAAATGTTTACCGTTTTCACATTTTGAGAATGGTGAATCATCTATGAGATCTACCGTCGAGTCGAAAACCGTCTGATTTTATGAATTGCGCTTAACTTCTATTAACTAAAATAACACGCCAAAAAACAAATGTTAAGAGATACTAAAGCTAAACGAATCGGTCTGAGTTGCAAAACTTTGCGGGATTATTTTCGAAAGGTTTGAGGAAAACCTTCTTCTTCAATAACAACTTCTTCTCCAATAAGTAATATTCTTTTTAGAAATGGTGTTAAACATTATGTAAAATATTTTGTTCATATGGATCTTATAGTAGTAAAATAGAAGTAGAAAAATAGAACATGCAAGGGGGGGTATAAAATTATTATTTCAATCGGTTTTTAAAAAAATTTTAGGGCATTTTGAAAGTTTGTGCGTGTTTCCCTTCGCCAAATCAAGGCATGCTTTTTTAACATTGCATCTGCAAATCGTGCGAAAGAATAGATAATTAGTCACGACAGTTCTCATACCTGTAGTTTTACCTTGGGAACCTCGTTTTTAACCCCCGAAACCAATTCGAAATGCGAAAAGTTTTCCAGAATTTCATGGCATTTGGCAAACGCACATAATATCGCACAGGTTGCTTTTGGAATACACCCACTCTTGTATTGTGTTCCAGTCTCGAGCCAAATGCAGATGTTTAGTTGTTTCTTACAAAAACCGCTAACAAAAGCTACGCCGATAAAAGAAGGTACAGAATTCGTATTAATCTCACAGCCGACTGTATCATGGCCTTGAAGCGAAATCAGTTTCGGAAGGTCACGTGATCGAAATAGTCGATTTCTTCCTCTTTACCATAATACCGGAGTTAAACTTTATCGAAAATAGTAGTTTGTATTAAAATAAATATAAGTAAAATTAATAAACGTCAGTAGGTCGTATGATTAACATTAAATTTTTCATAGTGCAATATTTTTACAGGCGGTAAAAATGCATATCTTCAATAATTTTTTAAACAATTTGTACTTCGTTTATGTAACTAAAAATATCATTGAGAATCACCTCATGCGAACTTTATTTATGTAATTTTGATAAAAATGAAATTCATTTATGTAATCTGAATCAAATTTATTGCCAAAATAATATAAAATCCACATAAGGGGGGGGGGGAATTCAATAGATTTATGGATGCAAATTTTAGATTTTCATACTAGTAAAATAAATATTAAGGGAAGAATTATTTTGTAAAACTCCATGCCGCTACCATCGCATCAGCTATATAAATTTTTAAAAGTCAAATACCCATAGTCATCTCTCTTCACTCTTCACTAATAAAATCTGCATATCTCAATTTTATCAAAACAGGAAAATGAATTAAAATTCCTTAAATGCTAGAAAATTTGAATATAAAAATGAAATTACATGCACGTTATACTATAAATAGATCTTTCAAGATAATTTCAAAGAGCTAAATGCTAATTGCATTCATAAAAAAGGATAGCCATCTATTTGTACCAGTTCCAATTTTATGTTGAATCACTTTTTCCAAAGTATCCAAGAGATAAGTGATTAGGCTTGGTTTTTTTTAAAGTGATTTCCCCAAATTACAGGCCTATACCACTATTAAAATTAAATTCATAAAACTTGGAGCTGTACCATATACATACATGCTACATATTATACATAATCTATGCAGAAACAAAGCATAAATCAAAATAAACAATTGAGTTATTAACTGAAATTAATTAAATTTTTTAACATTTTTATATGAACATTTTATATTAATTTTGTCATTTTTATATTTTGTATAATTATTTAACATTATTTTACAAGTTATCAAACATATTTTCTAACCGAGTTTGTAAAGTCATTCCACAAGTGCAAGAATCTGTTAAATTAAAGTAACTGTATAGTGTACTAACCGTATGTAAGATAACTTATATAAAATATCCATTTGCTTTCCTGACATAAGAAATGCGTTTTCCATGTTTTTAAGAATTTCACCAAATAAGAAATAGACAAATGAAGATTTTAATAGAGTAACTTCAGATGGAAAATTTTTTATTTCCCCCTTATCTAATTTTTTAAGAAAACCAAAAATATCATCGGCTGTATCTACTGAATGAGTACTTTGCAACAAGTCCTGGCAAATATTGCATTTTATCACCCTTAATTTTTTCATGGCATCATAACCTGAAACATAAACTAGCACTGCTAAAATATCAGAAAAAACATTTTCTATAATAAAATCATTAATTAGTAAATTTTAATAATCAATTAATATTCGCAAAAGTAAAGATAGAATCCTTATCATAATCTGGTAAAAGAGACATTCATATTTGATGATGAAATTATAAAACGAAGCTTCTTCTCATTTTCTAATAATTGTAGGTCATTTATTTAATAATCTGAACCTGACATTTGCCGATACATTTCAAAACGTGATTCAGGAACATCAGTGTGAAATTTTCCTAACAATATGTATTCAGCTTCATAGTTTTGAAACAAACATGGAATCAATTGAATGAATGCATCTATAGTTGTTATTAATGCCTGAAATGTTTGTGGTGATAAAGTTTATTTTATTGGAACAGAATGTCAAATATGCCATTAGAAAGTAATAATCAAAATAAGGAATTCCTAATGTACTATTCCAAACAAATATTCAAAACAACACTACGCGAAACGTCCAAACTAATGTATTCGATGTTATGTTAAAACGAAATACTTGAATAGGATTCAGAACAGCTACAAATTTTCCCAAATAAATCTAAAAATTAAAGAAGTATAAAACGAAGTATAGATAAAAATATTATTTACCTTAGCATAAGTGATTTAAAATCACTTAATAGCAAAATATACATCCAAAAAATCCAAGACCACGAGTTCACAACCACACACTACCACAAAAATACATCGACCATCTTGATCACGTGACTTTTACGCTTCAAGGCCATTATAGAGTTGGCTGTGATTAATCTGGAATGACGTCATCTATGACGACATCATCAACGAACTGATGCAAAGAAATTTCAAGAGCACTGCTTGACATTTCATAGTCTTGATTAATATATGTATCTCTGTTGTTTTCGTGGAAGATAATACGTATCACTAACGCTTTAGAGAACGTTTCTCATCCAAAAAATGCTTCATTTAAATTCATATGTTATGAATGTTTTCATGGAAATTCATGGACTGAATAAAAAAACATAAATTGCATCAAAATACCATCTGTTGTCTCATAATTCTGTTTTATTATATACTATGATCACAGAATTATCTTATACGGGGATGTTTTGCTTATAGGTCAGAACAAATACGTAAAAGTGTTAAAAAGCGCGGAATTTGATGCTATTTTATCGCCAAAAACGTAATGGATTATATATGAATAAAGCAAATTTCGAAATATTGTTTCCCAAGTTTCCAGATCATCGATTCTCCATAATAATGAACAAATGGATACAGTGTCTCCCAAAAGTGTTCTCACACTTTAAGAATTTCCAGAGCGCTGTAACTCGGAATTGAATTCGAATATAGAGCCCGATATTTTTTCATATTGTTGCGTTATTTTCTTCCTTCACATTCGTACGAGGTTCGTGTGGATTTGGAGTGAATAACGACAACACTTGATGAAGTATCGAAAGACACTTTATTTGCCAGTATTGTCAGGACAGCTCCAAAACACGTTTTAAAGTCGTCGATGAACTACTATAAACACGCTGACACGATCAGCGACACAGCCTTCAAGTTATCAAGCTATCACGATGGAGACAGCTTCACTGCAAAGCACCAGAGTACAGCTCCCGACTCTGCTCAGTCGTTCTCGGAACTCCACGTACTCTCGAGACTATCCACACTACAACACGCAATGCACTCGACAATACACAGAGCACGGCTCCGAACTCTTCGGTTCAGTCGTTCCTAGAGCTCAACACGCTCTCTCGACGATGCACTAGCCGCAATACACTAAGAGACTAATTCGATGCACTCGACGACACACTCGGCATTCGCTGGCATTCACTGTCAACTCGATCGACTCCGCAGGCATTGACTCGCTAGACGAGACACCAACTCGATACTAACTCGTACTCTTGACGAGGCATACACACACACACTAACTGCGGAACAACAGAGTTTATATAGCTTTCGGCTTGTATTCAAGAACATTCTGGGCTAAACCAGTAAGAATTCGTTCCAGAAGGTTCTCCATCCGTCCATGGTATATCGCCAATTTTGTCGATAAACGGGCGATTTCTCGCCAAATGTGGCAACTCTGCCATTTTATGGCAACCGTAAAACTGCTTTGCGGGGAAGCCATCGTACCGCGCCTGTACATTTCGTAACAGTATCATTTCCATGCGATTTTGGAGGAAACCAAACTTTATAATTTTTAATACTGACTCTTTTTCTAAAAGTGAAAATGGAATAATTCACAGATAAAGATCGTATACAGAAGAAACATTTTCGTAAAATTTCATACATAAAATTATCGTCTACCACTTTCTTTATTTTTGCATTTTGGTGACGTTTAAAAAATTGTTTGGTTTTATTTTTTGCTTGATTATTTCGTTATATTTTATTTAATGTTTAAAAAGGGCTCACAGTAAGGAAGCAATGAACAGCATTCAAAAATGGATTTTTGTTTGTTTGTTTGTTTGTTTGTTTTGTTATGAGGATGGAGGTTAGATTCGGGATGTAGCTAAATTAGTAAATTTATCTTATTCTACAATGCAGTATGTGATAGAATGCTTTGAGGAAGAAAATCGGATCCAAAATAAAGTAAGTAGAGACTGTCTGGCAAAGAGGACTCGACATGATCAGAGATTTATAGTTGGAAAATCTGTGAAAAATCCATGTTTGAGTGTTGTAACTATTTCTACAGAATTTACTGAAAAATTTTCCACTTCGATTTGTAGAGGATATTTTTGGAAGCAGGAAAAATGAGCAAACGCCTTCGCCGGGAATCGAACTACGGACCTCTGGAATACCGGCCCAGCGTGCAGAACCACTACACCACGAAGGCACGCTAGGAAAGCGGGAGAAATACGTTATAAGTTTCACTTAAAACTGCTTAATGAGTACTCAGAGCAGCTGCATCACATGAGGGCTCTGCTCGAAGAAAATTTTTTTGAGGGGCAAAAAATTAAAATATGGGGCTTTTTTCCTCAAACTTAATGGTAAATAAGCCCGAAATATGTTGGAATCATGTCATACTTGTAGATGACAACAAATTTAACATGTTTGGTTCCGATGGGCGTATAACTGCACAAAGAAAAAAAATGAGGAGCTTAATCTCAAGACCTTGATTGGAACAGTAAAGCATGGCGGTGAGGTGTTTTTGTGTGAAGGGTGCATGGCAGCATCACGTCTCGTATCTGTAAAGAACGTATATCTAAGTGCATATTAAAATATGTCAAAGAAATTAAGACAATATATCAAAAATACACAAATCCAGGTATGAAATACCAGGAAACGTTTTACATTAAAATCAAAAACGTATTTTGTTTTCATAGTAGTTTTAGGAAATTTGTGGTTTCTTAGCGAAAACCCTGGCCGCTCAGATAGTTAATGCGTGTTTTCACAGTGTTTGCCGAGTTGATTTTAACGAATGATCCTCGTAGTCAGTTCAGCGGTTTGCTCTGATTTTCCTTTCAGACTGACAAATACACTCATGTCCATAAATTAAGGATAATGCAAAAATCTGGCAAAGGAAGAGTTAGAAGCAAAACAAATTTGACTTATTTGTAAAGCTTATTTATTAAACAAAAGGTAAAGATCAAAAAGGGATGCTATATGTTTGATATTATTAAAAAAATAGCGATTTTTTCTCCCTGGAGCAAATTACAAAAAAAAAAAAAAAAAAAAAAAAAAAAAAAATCCTTTTTACAAAAAACCAATATTACATGGTTGGTATGATTTTTAATACATATGTATGCCTCCCAGATGATGCAATACAGTCCGTACAACGCCTAGGCATGCTGAGTATCAAATTATCGATATGATCTTGGGGGATATTACACCACTCAAAAAACAATGCTCTCCGAAGTTTCGGTAGACATGTAGGAGGAGGTTGACGGGCTGCAACTCGTCGGCCAAGCATGTCCCACACGTGCTCTACTGGATTCAAGTCCGGTGAGAATGCTGGCCAGTCCATACGGGTGATATTCTCCGATTGAAGGCATTCGCTTACGATGTTTGCACGGTGATGATGGGCGTTGTCATTCATAAACACAAATTGTGCACCCATGGCGCCCCGAAACAAACGTACATGTTGTTCCAGAATGACGTCCCGATAGATTTGGCTTGTCATGGTTCCAATTTGAACATGCAGGTCAGTTCTGGAACCCAGAATAATTCCACCCCAAACGAGCACTCCTGCACCACCTTCACGGTGTCGTTCAATGATGTTTTCTTGGTGGTAACGGGTACCTGGAGCTCTCCATATGAAAGTCCGGCGAGAATCAGACTGCAAGCTAAACCTGGACTCGTCGGAAAACATCACACAAGCCCAATGTTGCCGTGTCCACAATGCATGCTTTCTACTCCAGGCTAAGCGCAGGCGACATTTACTTGCAGTAAGTAGAACGCATCTGACAGGTCTACGAGCATATAGATCAATCTGCCCTAAGCTTCTGTACACGGTCTGCCTTGAAATTGTCGTACCAGTGGCTGAAGAGAGCTGACGAGACAGGTCTGAGGCTGTGCTCCGCCTCTTTCTTTTGGCAGTAATTGCCAAATACCGGTCCTCATTCGGCGTTGTAACTCTGGGGCGACCTGTGCTGTAACGTCTACTCACATTACCATCATCTTGGAATCGTTGCCAAAGCCTGGAGATGACACTCTGGGCAATTCAAAGTTCGTCTGATACTTCCAGTTGGGTACGCCCACATTCCAGAAGGCCGATAATTCTACCACGTAAAAAAAATCATCCAAATGCGTCCTTTGTGTCATAACTATTCGGTTATTCCACTGAAATGCTTATAAAGCGCCTGCGAACAATTTTACTTCTTTGCCTGTATTCCTTATATATCACTCTCTTACACTCTCGTCATTGTGACGTACTATCGGTGTCATCTGGTTACTTCCTGAAATTTGCATATGATTCTTGGAAGATGTGTGTAGTGATTTTACAGGTGATATATTTATTTTAGAGTTCAATTTCCGCGTGACTCCGAATTATCCTTAATTTATGGATATGAGTGTAGATATAACTATATTCTTGATATTTACGAGGAGTTATTTTTAACTCTTTTACATTCTAAGAGGCCAAAACCTGTTTCTATCAAACATCTGAACGCCCGTCTGTACGAATTTTTATTGGAATGAGTTTCCTTCCCTCATGCCAAGTAGAAAGCGTTAACAATAACCTACTGAAGTGTAGGATTACTTCTCTCTGTTGGGGATCTTTGTGCGGTTTCAGCCACTGTGTTAAGTTTCTCCTTAGGACAGGATTGCAACTGCGAGCATTAATAGCTAAATGTTGATGCTAAACAAAGGAGAGGAAGATCAATTCGAGTAACAGAGCTACTTTTAGTCGCTTCAGAACTATGATAGATATGTCATTTAACTACTTCCGAAACCGATGAACCTTGCACTAACGTGATGGGGAAATCACCAACTGAAAATGGACTCAGGGTGAGCTGCCGATGTTTGAATGCTCGGGCGTCTTCGCTGTGGAAAAGTTAAAGTAAGATGCGTACTTTAATGAAGACAGGTGAGAGCGGATCCGGACACCCGGACGGCTTAATAGGACTATTCGGGTATCGTCCGGAATCCGCAACTGTACAACGCAAGAACTCTTTGGCGTCCCAGATTCGCAGCGTCAGGAGATTAATAGAACTTTTTGTTGGTGCTGTATGTTGAAATTAGAGCATTTTAAACTGATATTTAAACATTTTACACAATACAATAATTGTGTACTGATGTACACTCTGCGGCTTTTATATAAATATTATACACTAATAATTAAACATTACCGTGGTGCATTTTATGTGCACCTAGCTTTAAACACCGAGAATATAGTGTTACAATAATGTTTGTTTTTCACATGCGTACGTTGGTGCACGTACATAACATTCCACACTAATAATTAAACATATTACTCTTGATTGCAGGCCAGTACTACAATGATGCATACATACATGTAAAATATAATGGATTTGCTCTACGCGAACAGGCAACCTCCAATGAACTTTCCGCAATTTAGGATCTTCCCCCTAGACCAGTGCTTTCGAAAACATTCTAGCCTATTACGTAACAGCTAGTATAAATAACGAATGCGCGCCATTTTGCGAACATTTACCGGGCCGGTTACTTGCTTGTGAGCTCTTGCGTTGCTGGTCTTCCTATTCTTTATCCGTCTTTCTCCTCCTTACTGCGGACATTATGTGAAGATAGTTCTATGTTATTGTGCCCATCCGGCATAAATTTGATTGAGCCAGATAAACTACTGATCTCAGTGGTATTCTGGCTATAAGTTATCAGTCAGTCAGTCATTTTGCGAACAGAACCTTCTCTCTCCCTTGTGCTGTTAAAACCTACGCCTGCTCCCATCTTCCTTTCCTCTATGACGCAGTAAATTTAAAATAATCTTATTTAGTAACGAATACTGATCTGCTTCTGAAATTGAAATAAAGGTATGGAATAGTAAAAAGTGAAATCCTGTGTCTTCTTTGGATACCGCCTTAACACTCTGCTACAGAAATGCCTAAATTTTGATGCCAAGCCTCGTCATTCATGTGCCACGACTGCCGTATCATCACATACATACATATATATATATAATCACATAAGTCATTGGCATAAGTTACATTGGCGTTTAGAGGAGAAGATGGTTCGGTGAGCATATGGTGTAAGTACGAAAATAATTTACACAGTAATACAAGTACAGACACACCAGGCGAAGAACCTCCATCCCAGGTCCTCATTATACGGGACCCATTCAGAGTTTGAAATATCCAACGCCCGTGGGACCTCGTTCTCGCAGGCGCAACCCCCGCAGTCCCTGTCCTGCTTTTACGAAGCATTGGGCAGAACGATACGTTGCTAGTTTAATACGCTGTCACCTTGCCTCCGGGCACCACTCCATCGGCAAAACCACATTGTAGAAAGGTGCTCTGTTCGCTTTGTCAGTCCCCGCCGCGAGAACTGAATGGGGTCAAACCCCCGGGAACTCAGTCGACAAATGTATCATGTAGCTCCACCACAGCCGAAGGAACAGACACGACAGTACCAGTACGGTGCCTGCCAAGCCTGAACCAACCTGAGTACAATACTCGGGCTCTAGTCCTGTGAAGTCAAATTATATACCCCCGTGGTTGAGACTGCCTAGGTACAGATCCTAACCAGTACTTCCCAGGCATTCGCCTGAGTCAACCCCCCGGGGGGGAGTAATACAAGTACAGATACATAAAATACATAAAATTAATTGACACAAGAATAGTTGGCTAGATACAAACGTTGAGTAAAAAAGTAATGAGAATTCAATAGCTTCTGAAGATGGTGGCAGCTTTGCAACAGGCCTTACCGACGCGTCATGTAGCCAGACATTTCCGCACTTTCTATTGAGTAGAACCACTAAACAAGTAATAAAGTGTTATAGTATATTATGCACCAATCCAAAACGTCTCGAAGAAACATCTTGTTAAGTAGAATGTGAAATTTCCTTAATGCAGTAGTTTGTGTAAAGCATTCCACTTAGGAAAAAGTCTCTAATCATATCAAAATAAGGTATCTTTTACTCTAAAATTATTATATTTATATTTGTCTTATTTTTATTTTACTTATTGGCTATAAAACATTCAAATATTTATTTCCATGCCTCTGAATATTAAACAAGGAAACGCAAAAGCATATAGCTAAGACAAAGTGAAAATGTAGGTCATTTTAGGGAATAAATCTATTTTTAATTTTGCGAAACATGTATTCTTTAAAGAAACTATTAAAAGGTTTCGAGAAATGTTTATTACGAATGCGGAAATAAAAGAATATGTTGTACTAATTAATGCTTTGCTCACATTTAGATTTGGGAACATCCGTAAGCATTCATTTTATTGGTGCTTCATTGAAAACTTTTATGTGAACTGGAATTCAGTTTTAATTATGAAATTTAAATTATATGTATTCTTAGAGTACACTGCACTGAAATTTCGTGTATCACAATATTTTTTTAAAATTAAAATACGCTACAACTTCGCTTTAGTTCTCTGTGTGACCGAGCCGAAAACGGGAATCCAGTACTACTTTTTATAATTAGGTATAGCATTATTTATTGTCATAGTATCGAACTACGAGCATCAATATTATCTTAGATACTCGGAACCAATTAATATTTCTACGAACTTCATATTGAGTGCACTTGGTATTCCATCCAAGATTTCCCTTCTTATACTTATCGCTGTCAAGTAATCGAAAAGAACAAATTATAATTATAGTTTGATACCTAGTCATCGCAGCTACCTTTCGCTTGTGAAAAAAGTTAATTGCGATGAATTATGATGCATATTAAATTAATACCGCCTGAGGATAGAGAGCTTTACATTTTTTTCCCTTAGCAATTGATGGCGGACCGAGTATTTATATCGAAGTGTTCACCTGCAAGACCGCACTGTCTGACCTGACATTGATTGCGGTTGCGTTTAAAATGGCTGGCCTTGGTGGATTTTTTAAGTAATCGTATTGACTGTATCTTAAGTATCGAGTAATTATTGTTTAGGTTTAAGTAGTTATACACTTCTCAAAGAGAAACGAATTTTTAAATCTCGTAAGTTATTCTCTGTATTTTGTCCCGCCTTCGTACAAGATCTAACACCTCTTTGAATGGAAGATAATAATTCAAGGTTTGTTGAGAAATCAACAATTGTGTTGCAAGCCTAAATTACAAAGGAAGACGGAGTAAAGTTTCGAATGATTAAATGTAGGGTTTAAAAGAAAAGAAAAAAATTATATGAATTAAAGAATGTTAAGTAGAGCGAAATTTCAGAATTTTTGTCTTTTCAATTATTTTACCTTTTTAATAACTTGACCTGGATGGCTAAGGGAAAACCGTATCATTAAAAGTCTCCGTCTTTCTGTATGCCCGTTGTTATTTTGAAATCAGCTGATGATGTTTATGAAATGTATATCGAAAGCGTCATAAACCGCAGTTAACTGCAGAACGTTGAAGTGTCCTGTAGAAGCAAATTTCGTTTATAAGCAGCGTAGGGTATATTTCACAGTGCCATGGCACGAAAAGTAAGTTTTGATAACTCAGGTGCACAGTGTGATGAAGCTATATTTGCCAGAAGACGCAATGCACGAAGCTACAGCTCGCCCTGTGCTGTTTCTACGCCTTTGTTTGGTACGAGAAGAGGATCACGAAGTATGAAACCCGTGTCTTCTGTGGGTGAGTTGAAACAAAGAATAACCTTAAATCATTTTTTATTTCCCTTTTGTGAACCTTTAGCTTGTATTTCAACTTAAATATGTGTAAATTGAGGGTTTTAATGTTACCGATGTTATAAATCTGGTATAAATTTGCTTATGCGTTATTAATGGCTATCATTAACGCATTCTGATGCTTTTAAGCGTTTATATTAAGGTAAATGTAAGACACTCTCTTCTGTATCTGTGCATTTAAAAATCTTGTCTAGCTCATTCAGTGTTTGAGATAACCCGTAAGCGAATATAAAATACGATTTGAACATTATTTTATAAAATACAACAAAAAATACTTTACCTAAGCTTTTGAGATGTAAAATAAGAATTAAATATTCTCGCAGAATTTTTGGTAAAGTGGTTGTAAGTTTTTATGTTAATTAAACAGTTATTATGAATTGAACCTTTACTTTAACTTCTTCTTTCCAAGGATTATCCCCCCCCGAACAAATTAGTTATTGTATACTTCAGCCGTGGGCTTCAATGTTTCAGAGTCGGCGCTTCTGGCAGAAGACCATCAATAGAGCAGCCAACATCATCATTTAGACTTTCGGCTTTTATGCTGTGTTGATGGATACTATCTACCACCAGCCAATCATTTATTAGAATTCGGCTTTTGTGCTGTATTGATGGATGCTATCTACCACCCGCCAAGCATTTATTAGAATTCGGTTTTGACACTGTATTGATGGATACTGTCTTCCAACAGCCTGGCATTTATTAGAATAAATATATAAATGGTTGCAAACGTTATATCAAGGTTACGGTGAATATATAAATATGTAAAAGTATTTATGTTTTGAATTTACATTACATAATTAAATTTTGAAAATATAATGAAAGTCTATATTTAGAAAGTGTAATAAGAGTCAATAATTTTATGTTCATAATAATCCGTATTTAGTGGCTAGAATAGGAGTCGATAGTGTTAGTTAATAATTAATGGTCAAAAGCCAGTAGTGATAAAGAATAGTTGTTCAGTTCACAGATTTTTTCACAACTTCAATAAATTGAAATGTCAATAGGTTTATATTTAATTAGTTCATAAGATCTTTGTTATGGCGCTTTTAGGTTATCGCTATTAATGGATAAATAGTTGATTGAGAGTTTCCAGTTTATTTCGAAAAAGTTATCTTTCAGAATTTGTTTAAACCGGAGTTGACCTGATATTGTAGAGCAGAGTTTCTTAAACTGGGTCGCGACCATAACAGGAGTCGCGGGACCTGCAGTAAGGGTTCGCCAAAAATTTAGCAGTTTTGATATTTAACTTATAATAATTTTACAATTACCAAATATTTTTACGTAATGTATCTGAAAATAGATAAAGATAAGACAATACAGATAAAGAAAAAACGAAGCATTTTTTAAAAATAGAAACTTTCATTTTACTTTAAAAATTAAAGTCTAAGATCTAAAACTGCAATGGTATATTACAGACCCGACCCCATTCGGATAATCAAAAATTCGGATAATTGGATTTTTTCCAAAGAAAAGGTCATCGTACACTTTAAATAATTTCTGTGTCTACTGTATGTCGAAAATGGAAGACAAAAATAGTTTTTTAATTAATTAAAATGAAAAGACAACACTTTTACGTATATGTTAAATTGCGTACTGTAAAGTACTTGAAAGAAATTCAGCAAGCAATTAAGTCTTTGCTTGCTGAACATCTCGATCAAAGTAAACTGTTTGAATGCCTTCATCTATTTTCGGGCAGCCAAGTGGCGCGTCTGCTTGACAATGAGAAGTAGCATGTGGTCGGTCACACACAGGCTGACACTCCATTCACTTCAGCGCAGTTTCAAGGTCAGTAAACACTAGCTGATAGTCCCGTGTCTGCTTCAACTTCAACATTAAGATCATCTTCTTTGACACTTTTTTTTCTCCCACATCTTCAATAATTTAATCATCTAGAATTTGAAACCCAGGGTGTTACGAATCACACACCAACCATTCTGCTGTATCCTCAACAGTAACTTCTGAACATCCAGGAATTTTCAAAAGAATGTTTCTTAATTCCTCATGTGACACGTCATCCTCATCTTCTCTTTTCTCTTCCCTTTCCTTTTCTTGAGCTTTCTTCACTTGATTCTGAAAAATTGTAAAATTCTGAAAACGATTCGGATAGTCGGAGTTCGGATAATGGGAGTTGTAATGTATGTGTTGAAGAAGATGAGTGTTCTGCTTTTATAATATATGAAAATATATTATTGAATTGCAAATTGATAAATGATTATACTCGCATTTGAAAGTTGATACAATTTCGGTATTGGAGAGAAAATAAGATTTTACATATGTTAAAAAAATTGAATCGGAAAAATTGAATCTTTTTAAAAACGTTATGCAATTTAAGGCTTCGTATTATAACAAAGAACCAAATATAGATAAAGCCTGATATTTTATGATAGTTCACAAAGTGTTTACAGCTTGTTTTTGGATACTTTGTGGCCTCCCTTTCCAAGTAGTTTTTCATAACGGGAGATAGCACTTCTTGGAAAAACTGTACCTCATTTCTTAGAATAGCTTTTGTGGTTTTGTCTTGGCTCTACTTAATATAACCCTTACTTTTAGCCATGGCTGAAAACTTTGATGTCTGAAACAGGTTTAATAAAATTAACAGCGTAATATTTTACTGCCTTCGAATCTTTCGAATTTTAAAAGATTCGTATTAAAACTTGTATTAAAAGTTTCATAACTTCGAACTTGGAGTATTTTACCTCAAGATTTCAGAAAGATGAGTTTTATCGAGTCCAATAAAACGTCCATTGAAAAACAGTGTAATGTAGACCTTCTTTGTAGAGCCTTGTAGTTTTTTTTGCTGAATTTTATTGAAAATTTTTTCTCGAATTATAATTAGACCACCAGCGGCCGAGCGGTAAAATCGCTGAACACTGGTAGTTCGGTCTGAGGTTCGAATCCCGCGAACAGACTAGCTGCATTGGCGTTTTCGTGGTTTTCCCCATGTGTAAAGTGTATAAGCCAGTTTCCCTTAGAAATTCCTCCGCGAAGGCATCCCTTCCGTTAGTCAGGAAGCCATCGAGACTTTGCCGTAATTACATAAACCAAATCATCTAATTTAATTAACTGATTCATCAAGGCAAGTTAGAAATGACATCAAAAACTACAAATTTTGAAATTAAATATCCCGGTCAGGGGAATCAAAGTTCTTCTAATTTTATTCTTTCGAAAACAGTATAAAACTTTCCCAAATAGAAATAGAACCGGAAGATCGCATTAAAAGTTAGGTTTCATTATTAGAATTTTTTTTAACTTATTGCCATTGCCAAAACAGGAATATTTTCGTCATTTAAAACACTTATGTATTTGGAAGTATATGACTGCAACCAACGACTTTGTAAAAAGTAGAAAAATTATTGTTTTGCAGTGTAGTTGGCTTGAATCAATGTTCTCACCTCGTTGTGCCTGTGCAAGCGATATTCTTTACTTTTTGCAGAGAATTCAGCCTCCCGTGTTTACTGTTTCATTGCAGTAAATTTAAAATATGATATTTCTTCAATTAATCTACTTTCGTTGTAATGAAATGTCATGATTAAGCCTCTTTTTCACACACATCATAGGAAAAAAAGTTTTTAAATATTTACACTTAAAATTTAAAGCATTTTATACTTGTATCATGCGTTTTCCTAATTGACTTCAGTCATACATTTAATCTCTTCTGCTTCTTGTCGGTCAGATCGTTATTAGTGAGAAAACGGTCTCAATGTTTCCTTTCAAATCATAAATTCAAAAATAAAATTCATATTTTTTAAAGAATTCGAAAAAAATCGAAAAAGGAGGGTTTTTAAGGTGAATTAAAAATACATGTTTGGACCGGAAATGAAAGACGTACGCTGCGTGCGAACAGCGTACAATAACCGTGCCAGATGGTCGTGAAAAGAAAACTGTTTCTCTAATCTGTATATTACTTAACATTCATAATAAAAAGTACATTTAAAATAGTGTTACGTTATTTTCTTCCTTAACATTCGTACGGGGTTCGTATGGATTTGGAGTGAATAACGACGACAGCACTTGATGAAGCATCAAAAACACACTTTATCGGCCAGTATGAATCAGGACAGCTCCAAAATCACGTTTTACAGTCGTCGAAGATCTACTACAAACACGTCGAATCAATCAGCGACACAGCCTTCACAATATCGGGCTACAACGGTGAAAACCGCTTCCCTGCAAAGCACTAGAGTACAGCTCCCGACTCTACTCGGTCGTTCACGGAACTCCACGTACTCTCGAGACTCTCCACGCTACAACTCGCGATGCACTCGATGACACACAGAGCACAGCTCCCGACTCCTCGGTTCAGTCGTTCTCGGGGCTTAACACACACCCTCGACGATGCATTAACCGCGATACACTAAGAGACTCCTTCGATGCACTCGACGACCCACTCGGCACTCGCTGCCCGGCTGTCAACTCGATCGTCTCCGCATGCACTAACTAGATGAGACATACTCTCAATGACTGACTATCAGCTCACTAGACGAGGCACACTCTCTGACTGCAGAACAGCAGGGTTTATATAGCTTTCGGCTTGTGTTCGAGAACATTCTGGGCTAAACGGGTAAGAATTCGTTCCAGAAGGTTCTCCATCCGTCCATGGCATATTGCTCATTTTGTCGCCAAATGGGCGATTCCTCGCCAGATGTAGCAACCCTGCTATCCTTGCTATTTTATGGCAACCCTAAACATGCTTTGCGGGGAAGCCATCTCACCGCGCCTGTATATTTCGTAACAGTGTTTTCGCTTTCATTCTATAGAATTCTCAAAATATCTTAGCCACGATTGTTCTTCAGAAATCGACGTGATCATATCTCAGGGTAACAACAACACTAAATTGTAATCAAGTTATAAAAACGTCATGTGTACTGTATTACATATCACAGCTATGTGATATTGTTATATCTAAACATTGAATGAATATGAAAGGAGGAGGTCTGAATACCATTGAGATATCATTTCATGCGTATTTTCCAGTTACATGACTTTCGCTGACATTTTTGCACTTTGCGTTGACCCTGACTAGAAAGGCTGAAATGGGACGATTTTGAAGGGGGGGGGGAGGGAAGCCTTAACTGGGAAAGCATGAAATTATACATAACAGGATTCGTGATAACCCATTTTAGCTTTAGCCGCAACTGCGAAAGTCTGATATAAGACATAACTTTTGGATTAGCCGTGATTTCGAATTAACCTCAGACGTCATCATTCGGCTAGTCGGAAGTCGACTGTATGTTATGTCATAAATTAAAAGTAGTACATTGCCAAGCGATAGAAGTTTTGCCTCGATTTTCAGTCTCATTAAATTACCTTTAATTTGGTTTCGATATGGAAAGAATAACTTTTGAAGTAAACTTAAATTGATTTAACTTGTTTAAATGAACTAAACAACTTGCAGTTAACATTTCTGAAAATTCTCCTTTGAACTGTATGGTATTTTACTTCCAAATATGTTATCAAAATTTTGTTTTAATAACTGTGACTAGATCATTTATTGTATTAGAATATAAACTGCGTGGCTTCGACGTCAGAATCTGTTTAATCTTCATTAGATGAAACAACGATAAAGGAATCCTGCGTTCGACATACTTCATTTCATTCAGAGAATTCGCATCGTCTTCAGACATACTACCTTAGTTTTCTTTTTTCTATCTACGGGTATCTATTGACCTTGACTGAATTAGTTGCGTTTTAATTCGACTACGACAGATTTCTACAGGTTTATCTAACCACTTTGCAGAGCGAAATCTGTTTCCTTGGAATAGTTCTGTTACAAAGTGCGGGTAGTTGACCCATTTGTCTCTCGATCTTTCTGCTTCGGAAAGCGAGATTTCGAAATAATAGCAAAAAAGAGTTTGTTGTTTCCGGAACGGGTAACTGATATAAAGTTTTCGTTCCATTTGCAGTTCCTGAATAATCAACACTGTGGTATAAAGAAAAACAAAACCTCCAGTTGTTTTCATCATTTACCTAGAATGTAAATGTTTAAATTATGTCTGAAGGTAGTAGTAGGAAAAGAACGTTTTATCAATGTATATGTGTTAAGCGTGTATGAAATTTAAATTTATTTGAAATTACGTCAAAAATACAAAAAGCAGAAGTCTAAGAACATTGAAATAATTTGTTGATAGTTTTGGACATTATGTGACATTATTACATTATGTCAACGTATTTCGCTGTCAAAAGTTCCAATAAAATGGTGTCACTTTAAATGTTTTTCCTAGCGAATGCAATTTGTGTACGGTATTTATGCCATTCACCCATATTATCTTATCTAATGCGTTTGATATTGTTATATCTAAACATTGAATGAATATGAAAGGAGGAGGTCTGAATACCATTGGGCTAACAATTAAAGCAGAATTGATTAAAGAACATTTAATCCTTTGGCTACTGACGGGACATATGTAATCCACTAAAACTTTAAAAGTTACTGCTGGATTAAAATCTTCTGAATGTTGAATCTTAGTATCTCCTGAATGTTCGGGATTATCTTCCAATAGTTGGAAAATCAAGACGCCACTGTGATCGTTGTACACAAATGAACATAGACAAAAGAACTAATACGAGTTGACCGATGTGTAATGATGAGTTATGCAAAGAATGCTTTACCCTGTACCATACATTGTAAAATCTATTTCATATAATAAAGTCTTCCAGAATAATAGGTGTGCTTATAGTAAATCGATCGCTACGTGTGGGACATATGTATCCCACCATTAACCACGGCTGGGACATATGTGTCCCAGCCTTTGGTTGAAAACCGTTTGTCAAAAAAATCCCAAATACTAAATTTACCTTAGTTATGACATAATTTGCTCATTTGAATAGAAAGGGGGTACTGCAAAGTTTTGATATTAGTTTTTGAAAGCAAGAACCAAAACGAGGTATTTATAAAAAATGCTAATAATTAAGCATATAAAAATTTCAATACTACATAGTTTCGATATTAGTTTTTGCAAAGCGCGAATCCCGCGAACGGCCTGGTTGCATGAATGTTTTCTTGGTTTTCCCCATGTGTAATGTGTATACGAGCCAGCTTCCCTTAGAGAGTCCTCCACAATGACATCCCTTCGGCAACTAGCCCTCAAGGCTTTGCCGTAATCACATAAACCAAACCAGTATTGCACGGTACTGCAAGCTTCAGTGAAGACTACTGTATTGCACGGTTTTGATGTTAGTTTTAAAAAGAAAGAGTAAAAATGATTTATTACTATACATATTAGTAATTAAGCACGTAAAAATATTGCATGAAAACTTCAGATTGCGGTATAACGCCTCGATAAATTTAATCTTGCGAGGAGAAAATCGTAAAATTAAAGAGAAATCACAGTTTTATCTTAGCATGCAGATTTTGGTGTAACATTCGAAACGATGTATTAAGTTAAACACTTCAGGTAAGTCTACTAGTTTAACAAAGTAGTCTTTTAGCTATAGAACATCTTATAAATAAGTATTAGAATCTCATGTATGAATATGAGATGTTCAAAAGGCAAAGACAAAAGGGAACGAAATTGTTGTAATATTTTTTTCCGACTTTTCTTGTTAACCTTTTTTCGTATTTGAAAAGCTTAAAATGTAAGATAATTCAGAGTTCAATCTTTTAAAACAGGATTTTGGTATACAATTTACTCTATTAAGTATTTTTGCGGGTGTTCATGCGGAAGGTTGCATTAAAAGTTATTTAAATGTACAAATAATGTAACAGTGCTTCTAAAAATGTTTTTAAATATTTGAAATTTGCTTATTCATTTGACATTTGCGAAAAAAATATGATAGTCGCAAAAGTTTCAAAAATCCCCTAAAATTTACGAAACTAATCACGAAATTTCGCGCTGTGAAGTTAGAGCTTAGTTATGATTTCCGCTGATAAAACGCTAAAGTTGCCACGAATGTTTACATTGTTTATGCAAAATTTTAAAACAATTTTTACTGGAAAAAGTTCTGCTGCTGCTTAAGTGTTCCTAAAGTATTCTAAAAATAAGCTGTAATGACGATATCTTGCCAGTTAAAGCACATTAACCCTTTTCGTTCTCAATGGTTCTAACACTGAAACCTCCCATTTAAAATTCTATAGAATATAATAATTCTGTAGAGTATAATATACTAGGTGGTTATCTTGTGCAAATACATGCAATAAATAGTAGCATAGAATGCCTTCTTTTAGCGGACAGCAGAAATGTTGGGATAAAATTCAGCATCTTATTGGTGTAATACCACTTGTAGAGTGTGCCATAATCTTGTTGTTTGTGCAGTAAAATTTCATTACCAATGGATAAAGTGTAATAAAATTTCATTTAAATACAATGATTGGTAAGTTAGTTACGCAGCTTTGGTGGCTTCATACGTTTTGGCATTTTGTTGGCGTGACAAATACAAATTCCTATAGCTTGTTGTCTATGGATAGTGACGATCAATCCTTACGATTAAAAGATTTTCGGTACCATGAGAATCGATAGCACTATAAAATCGTGACAAACGTGGATGAAAACGAAAAGACACCAACACATGTGCAGGAAAGTACAGCCGTTTTATCTCATTTAAAATTCGCTAGAAAGAAGCAGCACATATGTAAATATATGGGACATCTTTGCAATGAGGTTTATATAGTACAAAAGCTGAATACCTGGCTGTGCACAACATTCAATGCTGCACTCTGCCTGAATTCTCAGAAGAACTGTTTTTACAGTATTCTCAAAAACAGGAGTGGTGTTGTAAAGCGGCCAGCATATTTTTATGACAGTTTTTAAAAAAAATGAATAAAATTTGGTTGTTTGTATTATGTGACAAGCAAATAAACTTTTATATTGACTCTCGTTTTGGAGAGAAGCGAAAAGGTTAAATATGTTCATCGTGTTTAAGTCCAAGAAATGCAGACGAAATTATTGTCTGGGTATATACTTGCGTTTTAGATACTCTTAGACAAGTATGGCTCAAAGTCATGCGTTATCGTCCATTAAGATAAGTTCCTCGTTGTCAGCTCCCCTAGAAGGTTTCACATACGTGTTCCAGATGTCATGATGATCGTTGCTGTGAGTATTTAAATAACTAAACCGAAAGCCATAATCTGTGCGACCATTTTCCATTAGTCCTATCCAAATCATGATTTCTGCACCTCTTAAATCTGTGTTTTTATAGGATTCTGTAGAGCAGAGTTTCTTAACAAGTTGAGCGCGGCGCCGAATTTGCTGTCCTTTCCGTTCAGCCGGCAGCGAGCTAAGCCGTATTTTTGTTTAGAATGTTTCAATAAATTTCATTAAAACTAAATTTGATCACATTTCATTGAGACTATATTTATTTTTTTAACTTTAATACTGTCGGTTCAGCGGACCGACGCCAGCCAAACGAAAATTCCAGCGCCGGCCACACGGAAAGTTCACTGCCGGTCTCCAGGGACCCACACCAGCCACACGGAAAGTTCACTGCTGGTCTCCAGGGACCGGCGCCGCGCTCAACTTGTTAAACTGTGGGTCGTGATCCTCATAGGGGTCGCCAGAAATTTTAGCAGTTTTATATTTCTTTAACTTATTATAATAATTTTACAATTAGCAAACATTTTTACACAATGTATCTGAAAATAGATAAAGATAAGAAAGACAATACAGACAAATTAAAAAACGAAAACATTTCGACGCGTCTTTTCGCCGCATAAACGTTTATTTTACTTGCTTTGCACGTGAGGCTGTCATTTCGTCTGTTACTTATTTAAAATTTTCATATTGTTCTATGTCTTAAAACTAGGAATTAAGTTGATGACCTAAAACTACAATAGTATATTACAGTGAAAGTGAAAACAATTGACAGTTTCACTCACGTGTGTGTCGGATTTGCATAATGCTTATGGGGTCCAAAAAATTTCTTAAAATGGGAGTTCTGGGGCTGCGAAAAAAACTCAGTGATTAAAAAGGAGTTGCGACTGAAAAATGTTTAAGAAACTCTGTTGTAGAGAATGTGTTTGTAGACTTATATTTATCTACAGAAAGCAGAGGTAAAAACTTACTAAACTTACAAATCGAAAATTTTTCTTTGAAGTCGGGAGAGTTATTTCAGGAGCCAAAATAATTTTAAACGATAAAAATATACAGAAAGAAGCGATTTGTTTTAAATAATGAACAAATTAGTAAATATTACCTAATGAATAACTGCAAATGGCAATAATCGGTTCTTAAATGCAAGTAGTCTAAAATTATTTTCATGAAAAAAACATGTTTATAATTTGTGCTATTTAATAGAAAATTATTTTAGTTTCTGCACAATTGCCGACTAAAGTGTCAGCTTCTGCTTTCTTTTAATAACTAGACATGGTAATTTTATTCTGAGCAGCAGCTTTGTATGCGTGCATTTTCTAATAAAATTTTCTCCCCCCCCCACCTTACGTTTAAGAACATTCAGCCCTTCTGCCGTGCGAAATCGAAAATCCGCTACTGCAGAAGGTACACTTCACAATTTTATTACACATACTGTCAAATAATTCAAGAAAATAAAAATAAATATCAAAAAGAATAATTATCAATAAGAATCAGCGTCACATTTTATATAAGGTTAAGTAGGACGTTCTACGTTATTTTTACTCATGCAGCACTGTAAATTGACGTAAGTTCGATTCTTGTTGATAACTTTTCTCTTTAACAATACGTAATTTAATTGTAGATAAGCGAAATACCTAGTGATCGAAAAGGAAAAGTAAAAACTCAGTAATTCGAAACGTAAAGATAGTAGCACGATGCGGTTTTCACAGAAATACAAAGAAAGACGTGTGATATTTCTTAATAACGAAAACATTTATCGCCGAAATAATTACATTTATCACCGAGAGGTAACAGTGTAGCGGCCTGGACGAACTTACATTTTATAAACGACTGCGTTACGATCGCCGAGTAGTGTTCTGAAAATGTATCCTTACGAAATTCAAAATGTTCAAACGGAATCCAAATGATTTTGAGAGACGTCATGGATTTGAAAACTGGACTTTTTGACCAATGGGAAATAATGCAGACTGGCTGTCAAGTGTCTTTGGACTTGACGACGCCTTTTTTTTTTTTTCCTTGACGGAAGAGAAAATGCTCAGAACTCCTTATTTGGATGCCTACCCATGTGCGATTATGAAAAATCTTTTCTATCAAACAAACTGACAGCACTGCGAGTTCGATTCATCATTAATTATAGGTTCCTTTTGCTTTGAGGATTTCCACAGCTGACCATTTCAAACTGTTCCTGTCAGAATCGAGCGTTATGCTGCGCATTTAAGAGACAGCATCATTCATTCCTTGCAGTTTCTCTCAGAGAGAGAGACAGTACTCCAATATTCGACCAAAATGGATCTCTTCCCACAGGCTCTGTCCAGCACCTATCGGTATTTGATGATAACCATGTCCTCTCATTTTCCTACAGGAATGACCACCAAAGACAATAGATCTTACATTATGTGAATTTTGGTTATGGAGCTAGTTGAAGTCACAGACATATACAGGTTCGCCTTCATTATTCGCCATCGTGTGACAGGAATCACAGCTAACCTTCACCGATGCAGTAGAGTGTGCTGCGATATCTGAGGGAACTTTCTCATGAATGCCCGGCTTCCTGCTGAGCACTTGTTGTAATCCTAGGCGCGTTGTGAACTGTGCTGCACGAATTTGACACAACATATGAACATTGCCCGTTCCGTGAAACTAATCACACTACGGGTCCACTCGCCCTTTGGGGCACATCGTGGAGGTCCACTATTACCCCTCCAGAGGGGTGGCGCACCACCTAGAAATACTTTGATCTCCAGGCAGCACTGGTCGTGAAAAGCTGCCTGCCAGTCGCATGGGCGAGCCCGTCACAGAAGGCCGTTACCCAGCAAACCGGGGGGAACACCCCCCGGCTACGGATCCAACCGCTCAAAACATGCTAGACCCCGATGCCAGGCAATAAGTGACCTTTCCCAGGGCCTTCAGAACCACCAAGTTCATAAATTTTATACCTCCGTGGCCGAGACTGCCTAGGTACAGATCCTAGCCAGTAGCTTCGCAGAGTTCTGTACGTCGACCCCCGAGGAAGGGGGACAAATTTGGCACATCTGGTGCACAACCTATTGGAGAAAAGTGTAACTATTCTTACAACAAAATCTTTCATAATTGAAAATATACCTATATCGTTTTGAGCATTTCTGTGGAAATCGCATTGTGCTGTTACTACTTTTCGAATTATTGAATTTTTATCTCTTCTGTTACTTTTGATCACCATGGTATATAAACGTTGTATAACTAATTTGTTGTATAACTTTGTATTTGTTATATAAAAACGTTGTATAACTGTTTTAACTAATGTTGTGTGCGTACGTGTTCGTAATGAATTGAATGCTCACAAAACCGATGATAGCTTGATAAAATGTATTTTCCCAAAGGAAACACTTTACTGTTCGGGAACGTTTCATAAAAGCACTCGCACAGCTCTGTGTTATGGAACTCAAGCAATAGTTAAATTACAAACTACTGAGAGCGTTAAACACAATGCAATGCAAAGCGCATCTAAAACGCGAAACTCTAATGGTTATCTCAATGCTCGTAAATCTGCTTTAATTGAGAAATTAATGCTGTCCCTGATCTTACGTAGGTTTTCCCCAGCCCCCGAGAAATCTCTAGTACCCTCCACTTCTCGAAACTATTGGAAAGCGTATGAGGGCTGGTACAGTTACATAGAGGATTCAATTATATTATTTATTCAATAGCAATACCAATTACAATTATACAGGAACCAGAGTAAAGTATCGTCAAGTTTGCGACTTATGGCGATACTTGCTAAATTTGGAGACAAAAGTAGGTCGCCAAAAAGCTCGCCAACTTGGCGATATCTCATCAGTTTAGCGAAGTAGCCATTTATTCAGTGATAAATAGACTTGCCCTGTAATCTTATTTTTTCGGTAGAGTTTCATCTCTTTCAAGCATTTCATGCTACATTATACTATAAAAAAAATTACAATTTCACGTATAATTTCAGAAACATTATTTACCTATATACAAAATTCTTAACACTATTTTATGGCAAGTAAACCGTACGAAATTACGTGATTATTAATTGAGAATAATAATGGGAGAGGACTCTTTAAATGGTTGGATAATTGAAGATTACTAACAGCTTTATAAGTGCAGTGGAATTAACCGCATTGTCAGGAGCCATTAGGATAAAGCAGCGAAAGGAAGTGCATTTCTGGTAAATGTTCTTTTTCGTAATAATCATACCCATTAAAATTCTGGCATGTCTTTGATATGTAACTGATTGTATTGTGTGATACGTTTTATCAGTATATGGAATATTCATGTTTCAGAGTAGAAGTATCAAATAGGCCAAAAATTGCGGTAGATAATGGCGGTATTCCGGAGAAATCGATACGAGCTATTATTTTACAATTTATCATTCCCATTTTGTTGACATTAAGGGATAAATTTGGCCGTAGAGTTAGAATTTCTGTGTGAAGTTATAATAGCTGCAGCGTAAAAGAATTAGATTTCCTACACTTATAAATATAATAATACAGTAGGGATTGCACTTGCATATAAAATAAATTTGTTAACAGATTATATTAGGCGCAATATAGTATTTTCTTGTTGTTTTGTGGTTTTTATATTTTGCAGTTGTGGTGCAAGCAGTTCGTTAATTTCATTTTTCGCATATCTTTAATTTCATGAAAGGAAAAAATATAAGTTTTTATATTATAAGGTAATTTGATTTCGAAATTTACATTTTCTAAAAATAAATCAAAATGCAGTATTATAAATAATTTGTATAAGAATAGTACTCGCATTGATTTCTTTTGGTGCTTCGTTCATCTTTAAAAATTTATGTGTCTGCAATTTGTATTTATCAAAAATAATGTTAACGTTGGATAACTTTTAAAAATGAGTATGCACACTGCGAAGGAGGGGGGGGGACTAGTTCTATATCTCCCGTTCTACTGGGCCGATTGACGAAATTCAAACTGCTTTTTTCATGTCTCGAAAGCGCGACTTAAGATATGTATTAGATTTATATATAGCATTGTTCTAATATAGGTATTTTGATATAAAATTGGACTTTTTCTGAAATGACATGCCAATTGTTTTCCATATTTCGATTCTACGAATCAAATTATGCCTAGATAATAAATTTTGTAATTTTTGGTGAGAAATAAATTTATCTTGGCGCATTTTTTCCCTTTGTGCCAAGAATAATTCACTTGGTGAACTTCTTACTTCTTAATTTATAGTAACCTATTTTCCTTTCTTTTTTTTTTCAATGTACACAAAGGTCATCGTTCATACTTCTTTAACAGAGTGCGTAAACCACATTTGGCGTTATTATCGCTTATAACAAATACGCCAAATTTCAAAACGCACCAATATGTAAATTCATGTATATCTTAGAAAATTTTGAATAAAAAAACTCTTAATTTTTTGCAGGTATGCTTAGAAATACATCTACTTTAAGACGATGGTAAATATGTTATAGGTTTTAATTCAAATATTTTTTTTCGAAAAATTTATAAAAATTATTTAAAAATACAAATTTTAAAAATAAATCATAAAAGATGGGCGATTTTTATTTTGAATGAACCTAAATGGTGAACTGTGAAAGAGGTATCAAATAACTTTAAGAAAAAAAGAGAGATTAATAAATATATACTAAACTCAATTAACATGGAGGAGCTAAAACTTTGAGAGCTAGTTTTTTAAAAACTACTCGTGTGATTTTTACAAAGCTTGGCAGTTTGGCACAATTTGAGTCGTAGACTCGAAATATTAAAAAAAAACAATTGCATGGGATTTCATAAAAAGATTTTGTGTTAAAATACCTTATATTAAAGTACCTTCAATACCTTAAATATTAGAGCAGTTCTATATATAATTCTAATACATATTCTAAGTCGCGCTTTCGAAATATGAAAAACGCAAGTTGAATTTCGTCAATCGACCCAGCAGAACGGGAGGGGTATAACTATCCCATTTTTTACTTTGGCGCAGTGTACTTTGATAAAACATTATCCACTGTGAAGTTTACTATAAAAAATGGTGGAAGTATAATTATGAATGTTAAATAAACTAAGCAACAGAAACTGGTGAAATGCGAGTAAATTTGGACTCTTACAGCAATTTGGACTCCTGAAGAGGAATTCTTCACTTCAAGCTATAAGTCCTGCAATTGTACTCACGCCATTTCCAGTTGTTTACAATGGGTTGATCGAAAAATTACGCAGATCACTGTGTTGGGATTTATCTCACTTGTTTTACAGTAACATCAGAACAAGCCCACGAAATTCATCGTGGCGAAGAGTGCAAGATTGTGCCTGTCTTTGAAGAGCCTTGAACACTATACGGGTGACAATACGACTTTTATAAAACTTCTCTGCTTTTACTTAGTTCTGAACTGACATTTCCAAGTCCTGAAATAATAATCTGCAAAAATAGCTCACCATTATTATTTATTGTGAAAAAATATGGGGAAAAATTCCTGCAGTCTAAAGTGTTATTTCCATTTTCTCTCGCTCGAAGTTAGCCTGATAGATGTGATTGAAGACCTTGTAATTATATTGCATCACATCTGATATTTTGTACAATCTATAATTAAAGATGTCAACCATAAGCTTTTTCATTATATCTTCCAGATAAAAAAAATTGTTTACGCGTTATGTTTTGGGTGTTGACAGCAATATTTTTTTATATATTTTTAGTTACATTCGGAATGAGTCACGAGACCCATCTCACCTGAACGTTTCTGGGAAGGGGGCTCTTATCTCGAGACACAGGTTGTGTTTATTGCTTTTTATTGGTATTACCGTATCTACTCGTGTTTTTTCCTCTTTTTTTTTTAACTAATTTTATTGTCTGAAAATCGAAAGAGGAAAATTATGCGAGTAATTTAATTTCCAAAGAATTTAGTTATAGTAAGAAATAACAAATGGAAAGTAATAAACTACTGGGTAACTATCACAGTATTATTTCTTTAAAAGAAACTTACATTCTCTTAAGAATACGTAGAAACATTAACATTACAATATCTGACGGATTGTAATTGAGCCGGCCACGCAGCGTTCGGGCTCAGTTACTTTATAAAGGCCCAGGTGCACCTCGCATGAATGAGTCTTGATCGCAGTTCTCAAAAAGGAACATCGGAATGACGAAGCAGCAGGGTGCCGAATAAAAGAACCAGATTTAGAAAAATCGAACACATCAGCAATAGATTAAACTACGGTGAGCTAAAACGTAAGAGAAGTAAGGTGAAACCACATGTTTGGAATGTTTCTTAGATGTGAGAGCATCTACCACGTCCTGGCTGCATATAAAAAAATTTGCACAAGATAAATTTCAAATAATAGATGCAAGGTAAAATAAAACGGATGAAATATTATACAAATATACAAATGCGAATTTAATACACTGAATAATTTTTTTTAAATCTGAAAGCTTTCATATTTTATACCCCCAAAGGGGGCGTTTTTATTTTTATTTATTTTATTTTATTTATTTTTTATTTTATTTTATTTTATTTTATTTTATTTTTTATTTTTATTTTTATTTTTTATTTACGCATGCATACACGTTTCGAGAGCAATTTGGGCTAAAATTATTTAAAAACAGCATATCCTTAGATTGCGCTGGAGATAAAAAATTGTGCGTTGGAGATAAATATATCTTATTCCGCATCGTGTGCTGCCACTGCTAGCTTTGAAATAGTTGATTCAAAAATACGTTAAAGTTTTACAAAATATGAAATAGATAACAAAACAAATCCCAAATTTAGATAATAAAACGAATCCCAAATTTGATATTCGGGTGGAGGACTGCGTTATTCAAAATTTGATGGCTTTAGTTATCGTTGCTTTTCACATTGCGAGAAACATATATACGTACATATACAGATTCTTCATTATTTAATTTCTTTAAACATAAAATGCAGGGCGATAATATTTGATGGCAACAATTTAAAAAATAATGCAGTCGTTTATAGTGATTCGACACAAAATGCCGTTTCGAGACTAATAGGCCTTCTGGGCTAACGCCCTTTAGGGCTAAAAACTAACCAAAGGAATGCAATTTACCAATAAACTAACCCTCAGAGAAAAGAACTATACTATGTAGATTAGAGGAAGGGGAAAATTATGTGAATATTTTTTTAATTTTTAGAAATATAGTGCTAAAAAGCTAGGGGGGAAATACTGTATTATTATTAATAATAATGTATTTCAGGACTCCTTGGAATGAGGAGGCCTTCTGGATTTTTGTGGCCCGATAATTTTAGTATTAATACCCGATTCTAGTAACAAACCATCGATTTACCTAATTCTTTTTTTTTTTTTTTTTTTTTTTTTTACACCCAGTTACGAGTACGCTAGAAGAAAATTGGAATGTTAAATGTTCGGAATTTTGTTCCTAATTCGGTATCCAGAACAAAATTAATTCTCCAGATTTTTTCGGTATTTAGAACAAATGTTAGTCGGTTTGCTTTAAACAGATGGTACTTCGTACTAGTACACGATGAAAAAAATAGAAGTGTGTAATATTCGCAATTTTGTTCTTAGTTGCAGATTCAAAGCAAAATGAATTCTAATTGCTCGACTTTGCCAGTATTCTTTAAGCATTTAAGACAGATAGGAATCAGATTTTTAAAAGCCTTAGCCCTTAAATAAATGGTCTTCGTGTGACCTTTCACAGATAGATGCAGTTAGTTAATGATGCTGCTAATTGGACATCGTTAATGATAGCTTTTTGCTTTAAACGTGTGGTTAATATTCAAGCGATGAAGATATCTGCTGATATCATCAGGTGTTCAGCATCGTTAATGAATGTAGCAAATGCTCATATCTTGAAGCAAAGGGGCAATTACGTTTAGGCGTTTTTAAGAGATGATGCTTGACTTCACTGGAGTTTCTTCGTGTAAGAACGTTAATCGACGCTAAACCTGTCAGGGACATTAACTACCGCATTAAAGTAATTTTCCAAGAAGCTAGACACCTCAAACGGGTTGTCTCGAAACGTGCTTGCATCACTAAAGAGTATTTTTAGCAGCGTTCGATCGAATGGGTGTACCTGTCTGATGAGTTCAGTGTTGGGCCTGCGTCAGCATGGGTAAACGGAATAACAAATAGCAAAAGCAATCTGTTTCAGGGTTACTATTTTTATCACCACAAGCATGACGCGAGTATTTTTTGTCTTATGTATCAGGATTCTGAAAGAAGCTGATGGTTTTCTAACAAGGAGGCAGATTGCCAAGAAAATGCTCGGGGGGTAAATCCTCCGCAGGAGTTGCACTTCTGAATGAATTGAGTTCCCTGTTTCTGACCTTGTAAATCACGTGCCACAGTACTGGAGATTATTTTGAAATTGCGTGATCTTTTCCAGCTTTTGATTAAAAACTGCGTTCGCGTATCATTCGGCATGTGTTTCTTTGCATATTAGATTGATGATTAATCCATATGTTAATTCTCTGGCTGACGCGCTGAAAACATATGACAAGGGGGATATGTGTTACGTAATTCAGCTTGTATTGCTGAACGATTTGAGCTGAGAACGCCATGTTCTGTGCTCGAAACTTCTTGAGCTGTTGTTATTTTTTTTCTTGTATTGTATTGCTTCTGTGCAGTTATATGATTTTCATTTTGCGTAGCATCATCTGGGACGTAGCTAGAGGGGGCAAACATCCATGGGGCGCAAAATTGATGATGTAAATTTTTAAAATGAAATGTTTTCCATTCTTGGTAAAGAGGAGTGGGAGGGCGAAACTTTCAATTGTCCCCAGGCGCTGAAAACCCTAGCTACAGCTCTGAGCGTCGCAGTGCATACGTACGTTCATAGTTAACGAACGTTTTTAATTTTTCTTGATTATTGGTCATCTAAATTGCGGAAGGAGTAAGTATTAGTACCACAGAATAAGTGCTTATGTTACGTGTTACGTAATTCAGCTTGTATTGAAGTATTGTAATTCAGCTTGTATTGTATTGAGCAATTCTCCTGATGAATAAGGCCTTCGGTGCTTTCGGTGCTATGTCAGCCTTTGAGGACGGGAACTATCTGCCTACTTTTAGTACACGCAAATTAGCGTAAACAGTTTGCTGTAGTTTGGCGATTTTTTAAAAGAAGAAAAGAACGATGACTTCTAATTTCAAACTGATTATTTATTAGATATTTGAGGATTTAATTAGATATTAATACATTTAATTTATGGCATATTGTTTGATAATTTTTAGGAATATTTTAAACAGTTATATATATAGCGTATAATAAAGCCAGTTGTATCTATCACAAAACATACCGCATTTTGAAATAGAATTTTTTTAAGGGGGAAAGGGATCTATTAATGCAAAAATAAACCCCACGTGTGGATAATCGTAAGTTCATTTTGTGCTTGCAGTCTTTTGGAACAAAAATATTTTTGCTTCAGAAAAGGGGTAACTTTTTAGTTACCTTCCAAATGGGTAGTTTATTTACTCGACTAAGATGAAAGTGCAAGGCTGTCAACGTACTGTAAGAGATGCCTTCGTGGAGGACTTTCTGAAGAAACCGGCTCGTATTTATATTAAACATGGCGAAAACCACGAAACCTACTCTGCTTCTTTCCTGTTTACTGAGAATTTAACCTAGGTCGAATTATCGGTTTACAACTATCTTATCCTATCGACCATTTGTGGTCTTAGCTGGAAGAATTTTATATAAAATTGGGGCTTATGTAAGGATGCTTTTTTCTACATTTTACGAGCGAAAGCATGTTTGCTAAACATAAAGTAAACTAGCCGTGTACGTTGGCTGTGATGGGTATTTGACCACAGATTCTGTAATGAATTCTTCAAGTATTTGAATCTTTAAAACACTGAAAGTCCCAGCATGAACTCTTTGACATTGCTATGCATAACGAAGCTGCAAACAGCTGGATTTTCGTACTCACAGCTCGATTTTTGGTATATACGTTTCAGTCGTGCGGTCACCAAATATAGACCCTTATTTCTTAGTTTAATAAAGGCGCCTAAAATGGCAAAATATCACGCTTTTTTTCCTTTGCAATCGTTATAAAATCGCTTTGCGCGCTGCTAATAGACAGGTATCTGTCAACGGAATGACATATACTGATATCAGTTTGTTTAGAAATATGTACTAGTAACGTGCATGAATATATGTAGTAAAACGTAAAGCTCATTATTAATTGAAGCAATTTGTAAAAGGATGGGGTTCAAATACATTGCGAGATTTTCTTTGGAATGTGTGATTTTTATAGCTTAAGAAAATAAAATTCATTGGCTTCTCTCTCATAAAGGTGCTTTCTCAACCTTGTCTACAAATATTTGTAAAATCGGGCCTATTTCTTGTTATTAAATCCTCAGAACTACGACTAAAATATATACAACGTTCTTAAAGCTTTTTTTTTTAATAATTAGTTCAGCGTGTTCAAATGTTTCTAAAAGTTTTCCCAATAGTTGAAGCAAACTTATGACTGGTGGCAATTATTTTATCGTCTTATCGATTATTCTGTCGTTTTCAAGGAGTTAAAGACTTTGGTGGATGCTTTTCATGATTATTCAAAGTTCTGTCACGTCTTCAGAAGCAATTTCCAAACTCAATCGATTCAGTCATTGTGCCTATTGCTTTTAGTTGTTTTCAGCGCTTTTAGAATTCACAATGATTTTAAGGCGGAAGTTTGAAAAATCCTTTGAGATTTGTTCCGAAGCTCAACCGGTTTAATATTTTTGTTGTAGCAATTTGGAATTGTCGATGCTTTCGGAATACAATATCATCAGAGGTCAACATTTTTTCGAAGAGCCTTTGATATTTAACAGCGTATCACAGAATTGCTGCCTTTTCGAGAATTTCGGCTATTTTTTATTCTTTCTAAAATACCTGATATGGAATGTGTCGTTTCTTTAAAACTTTCTGTTTGCGGTTCATTTTATGAGTTCTGGTTCATCATCGCCGAGCGGTAAAGTCGCTGAACACTGGTAAGTTCCGACCTGAGTTCGATTCCAGGCGAACGGGCCGGCTGCAAGCGCATTTCCATGGTATTCAACATGTGTAGCGTGTGTACTAGCCATTTTCCCTTAGGAAAGTCCTCCATGAAGGCATCCTTTCCCTTAGGCGGATAGTTCTTGCTTTTATATAATTAAAGACCGGTTTGGTTTTTAAATTCTATTTACGGTTAAAGAAATAATAGCGCACGTTGTCGAAGACTCAAAAAAGTGCTACTTATTATTTACTGTCGAAGTTAATATAAGTTGTTATGCTGCTCGAAATAATCAGCACAGTCATAGTGCTTCAAATAGTCATAAACATAAATCTAACATACTGCTTGAAATAGAATATATACATAAGAATTCTTGATATATCCATAACAGTAAAAATGCGGATATTATATATTTATAATATAAAAAAGTCAATCAGCTTTATAATTTAATTTAGTAATAGCCTCTTAATTTCTCATTTTTAATTTGGGCATTTCTTCGCTGTATTCTAAAAGTAATAATAAATTTTCTGGGCTGCGCCATTTCTAGATTAATATATGTCACATGACTTGCGCAATGGTGATGACGTAGCTAATTCGGAACCTAAACTAGTTTCGAGAGTTGAAGCCTTTCTAAACTATACTAAAACCTTCTCTTCGTGAGCTTTCATACTAGATATTTTCACTCTTCGCTTCTACCTCTGTTCCCGCTTGAACGCTATTTCGCTGCGCTCTCTTCCTATGCCAATAGTATCAAAAATGTAAATATTCCGGAATAGGCCCGATTAGAGTGCCAAGTGAATTGTGGCCAGAAATGCCATTTGAAATAAAAATGAATATTTAATCTTACTCGGCTGCCAAATTTCCTAGTCATTACGGATTCAAAATTTTAGCATTCTACGCAATCAAAATTTTTCTTTTTCAGCATGGATCTATGTTCTGTGCTATTGACGGGCTGCGCCGTCAAGTATTTCTACGTCTCAATGTTCATACATCATTACTTCTAAATTTGTTTTTAATTACACATATATATTATTAATTATACAGAAAAAGTAATAAATTTCGAAGTGTGTATGCAAAATAGAAACTAAGGAAATAAGTGTTCAATAAATTACTGAATTAGCAATAGCACTTTAATTTCTTCTTTAGATTTTTATATGTCCCCCTCCTAGCATCTGCAGTTTACCAAAATTTCTTTCGACTGATTCATTTCTAGATCAGTCCATACACATGACTTAATAACGCTGATGAAATAAAATTGGGAACTTAATTGAAATTTTTCTCTTGGTGAGCTTTCATATTGGATAATTGCGCACTTTTGCTTCTTCCTCTCTTTTCGCTTTAAACTTAAGCATCTTCTTCTCGCTGCTTGATTTCCTTTATTGTTTTAGAAATATATGCAGAGCGCAAAAGATAAAAGTATGCTAAGCTATCCTGTGTTCTTGTTTTAGTTTTACAAAGGCATCCTTTTCTTTAGATAGATATTTCATAAAAGGCTTTATCATAAGTATTTAATAAAACGATACTGAAGCTGACAATGTGTTCTAGAATAGCAATTCTATAAGAGTTTACGAATGAGACCTCGATTTTTGGAAACAATTATATTGGTCAATACTTGTCACAGTAATCTGCACAAAAATGCTCGTCGCGTAATTTCATAACATTCAAAAGCTTTTTCTAAGCGATACTTTATTTTTAGTTACGTTTAAATGGAAACATTTCTCTCTTCAACTTGGATATAGCCCCTGAATACGATTCCTGATTTTAATATCAAATAGCTCTGTCAATTATTATCATATGGGAATCGGACCTTTTGTGTTTTAATTTTTTATGACGACTACGAGGTTTTCCTTATTATAAATACAGGAACCGGAGAAAGTAATATTTCGTAATTTTTACAAAATTCATTTATTTAAATTTAAAAATACCAGAATATTAATATCTGCGTGATTTAAAACACTTTCCGAAGTAAAATCTATGAATAGCAGTAACAAAAATAAATCCTAGGGAAGGAATTTGTGAACATGATAAATATTCAGGTATTATGAAATTTTAAAATTTTCAATAGTCTTGCTATAAATTCTCATCTGCTATTTATTATTCTTACAATGTCTAAAACGTTAAATGCTACTTTGTAATTTAAAATATCTAATGGAAAGACGGTCGGTTTGAACGTTTACCTAGCACCAGGCCAGAAAATATCTAAAATATCTAATTTAGACAATGGCACTTTTTGAATACTCGACAACAACAACTATGTCAATATCTAACGTGAACGATAATCATTTTAGAAAAGGTTTGTTGCTTTATTTTCTAATATATTTTACACATGATACTGCAGGTGCCAGGCATTACTGTGAAATTTGCAAATGAAATTAGAAGCTTAATTTTATACACTATAATAAAATTAATTCTGCAAACTTCAGTGAGTTTGTTAATGCAGTTGACTTCAAGATAACGTACAAGTATTACTAGTCATTTGAAATGAATCTCTTGGGAAAATATCTTGTAATTTAAAAGGGTTTCTTTGGTGAATTTAACAAAATCTGATTTTAAGGTCTTTTACTATGCTCTTCAGAACGCTGTTTATGTTTAAGAATATCACTGCAACAAAAGACCTCCTCAGTAAATTCTTTTCTTAGCAACATGAATGGATTTAACGATTAGACCTTAGAAACACTGTAAATAAGTTCTGAAGCTTAAAAAATTGATAAACACATTTCTCTTTTCACTCCGAAGGATGGTGGCTGACCTATTTTTTGGAAGACGTATGTTTTGTAGCATTTTAGCATGTTTAAAAAAAAAAAAAAAAAAAAAAAAAAAAAAAAAAAAAGACGCACTGTTCACGACCGTCTCCCTGTTGTTTTGCCCTCGTAGGCGATGAGAAAAACGTAAGCTCGTATATTTTACACAGTTGTTTCACTGCAGTCACGTGATGCTGCCGTCACAACCTCCTCAGGGTAAACTGCCCTTGAATCTCTGTTTACCAGCTCTTGGAAAAGAATCAAACAATGTTCTATGCCTCGATGTTTTTATCCCTGCTCCTCTTAGCTGAGAATATATTCCCTTTGAATAAGGTCTAATGTGTTCGTTTTAATAGCATAAATTTCAAGAAAAGAAAGAAAAAACAGAATTATTAGTAATACGCCAATGCTCATTGTATTGTATTGAGCGATTTGTCTTTTCGAAAATAAGAGAATATTTAAGCAAGTATAATAGAACCTAAAATGTATATTCATTGTTAAAGCATTCCATCATAAAAATTATTGCTGCTGCTTTATTCTTGCGAGAGAGACTTGAACGCACGTTCTGCCGGAATTTAAAAAAAAAATAACTTTTTAATAAAGAATTTTAATATGTCATAGTAAAGAAAAAATCATTTTATTGCGATTCAGTTAACAGTTATGAAAGTACAACTTAATAAAGAGAATATGAAAGAGAAAATATAATATTTAGAAATTATAATGACTTTCTGTTGTGTCATTATGAACATACAAAAAAATGAATGCATGTGATCATATATATATATATATGCATGTGATCATACATATATATATATATATATAATAGTTGAAATCTTAATTAAAGTGGAATGAATACTCCTATTATAATTCTTGTATTTCAATGTAAAATTAACAAAGCCGATAAGGCAAAGAATTACAGTTTGAAGTCTAAATAAATTCTAATTTACATAAATTCGTAATTTTGATATTTAAAGCAATAGAAATATGAATTTTTTTTATTTAAAAAGTTTTAGAGAAATTTAAATTTTCTAAAAAAATTTCTGAAACTTTTTTAATTAAAATAAACTCTAATTTTGTCCTAAAACTTTTCAAATTTAAAAAAAAAAAATTATAAAAATTAAAAATTAAAAAAAATTGTTTTCTAAAACTTTAAAAAAAATTAATTTTGCTATTGCTTTTAAATATTAAAAAATTACGAATCTGTAAATTGGAATTTATTTAGACTTCAAATTGTAATTCTTTTACTTTATTCGCTTTCTTAATTTTACTTTGAAATATAGGAATTATAATAGGAGTATACCCCTTTAATTATGATTATGTTTAATTAAATCCTTGTAGCCTAGGCGAAGTATTCTTAATAGTCCTTCCTTATATTTGTTTATATATATCTATAAAAAAATATATGTAAATCAAAATCACTTGTGCATTTGTGCTAAAATTTATATATTTTATGTATTTACGCTCGATTATTTAGGAAATATTTAAAGAATTCTTAAATTTCCGGCTGACATTTGATATTTTTTTTAAATTAAAACGTAGTTAGCGAATAGTTACTTGCCTTTTTAACAGAACACATGGTCCAGCGCTTCGTATCATTCCATCAGCACTTCCAAGACTTGTTGGTTTTTAAAGTGGCAGTTTTCTCTTTTTCATCTCGCTCTTCCCTTTCGCCCTTGATCTGGATTTCTTTAGATTGTAAGATTTTGCTGTTGTTAGTTTGTTTTCTGCTAAGCGCATGATTCTGGCACCACATTTTTGAGTATTAAACAACACTTATGTTGCATTTGAAATCGTCGCATTTCAAGCAGCATAACAGCAGCTTGCTGCACTAACGCAGATTGCAACTACGATGCTAATACTATTTTATTCAGATTAGTGTTCAGAATCTAGTAGCATGTCGTTCGAATTTTATTCGCAAGCTTTTGAAATTTTGATGAAAAAAAGAGTATAAAGATACATATTTTACAGAAAGTTAACTCAAGCATGGGGTGTACCTATACGTAATTTCGGAGTTGATTATATAATGAAGAACCTTCGTGAAGAGCTTTTAAAAGAAATCTTGCCCATATTTTCATTATATTTGGAATTTGGGAAAAGAAGCCAATAAAATGGGCATGGTAATATGTAAATTGATCTATCTACAAGGACCATGCTGTGGCTTAGAAGCTGTTAGCTTACCCTATATTCTACTTGATGCCACTGAATAGAGTAGCTAGAGGAAGTTTTGCTCATCATTAATGTAAATATGAATTAGTTTATTTTAAAACTTCTTCTGTTAAAAGATTCCTCCTCTTCTTATAGGTGAACGAACATCTTTAGTATTGCTGTTAGCCCTAGTTTATTTAATACAATACGATTATCTATAGCGTAGCCCATACTGTGC
Organism: Stegodyphus dumicola; assembly: GCF_044657685.1. NCBI lineage: Eukaryota > Metazoa > Arthropoda > Arachnida > Araneae > Eresidae > Stegodyphus > Stegodyphus dumicola. Next base: position 160,324,271 of record NC_140770.1, read on the forward strand.
CTATTAACTTTAACCCCACTTAAAGTTTAAAAATTACTGCTGGGTTAAAAAGTACCGAATGTTGTGGATTATATTCCAATAGTTGAAAAATGAAGACGCCGCTATGACCGTTGTACACAAATGAACATAGAGAAAAGAACAAATATGAGTGCCCAATATGTAACGTTGGGTTATGCAAAGAATGCCTTACCCTGTATCATACGATATAAAATCTATTTCATGTAATAAATTTTTCCAGAATAATAGGTGTGCATATATCAAGTCGATCGCTACGTGTGGGACATGTATCCCACCATAACTGCGGCTGGGACAGCCTTTAGCTTGAAAACCGTTTGCCAAAAAAATCTCAAATGCTAAATTTACCTTATTTATGTCATATTTTGTTCACTTTGATAGAAAACGGGTTAAAATTTCTTTAATTCGTAGTCAAAGGGTTAAATAACAGTATAAAGACGATAAGGGCTCGTAATAACTTTGTTATGATAAAATACAGTACACGCACAGACATATACTGCATTGTATCATGCAGATAATACCCAAATCAGTGAACCTAAAAAAAGGATATTCTTTAAATGCCCTCCTGCCTGTTTTCTCTTTTTGATGCAATGCGTAAACGCTGCCATGAGGCATCTCAGCACACCTACGAAATAGTGTACTAATGTAGACATACTTGTATTTGTCCTTGCGCTGTGATACCAAATTGTATCCTTCAGCTCTGTTGTCCACAATTCTGATGATCTTCACCGTTTCGCTGCAATATCTAGTGAGTTTCAGTTTGGTTTATTTGATTATCGCAAGGGTTATCTGCCAAAAGGAAATTTACTTTATAAGGGAAAGTGGCTCATATACAGTGTCTGTTAAAGAACCTGTTCTAATGAAGGTTTTTTATTGCCAAACCATGGTATGCTAATTGCCTGACTTCTTGCTCTCCACGGATGTAGGTATTCTATACGTGTTTATGTGCATTCTGATCTTCTCAAATTGGCAGACATAATTGCACCACTTTTATGGACGGCGCCATTTCTGCCACCAGGTGATGTGGAACTAGGCAGGCACTCAAGGGAGAAAAATAGAAATACTGACAGTCGGTTTAAAAACAGAAAACAAAATAGGAGCATAATTTCACATTATTCCAAGACATTAAATACAGGAAGCTTCAAACCACGTAATCGTGTTTCAGGCAGAATCATCTGGTCTTCTCAAGAAGCTCTCGAAGAAAATACAAGAATCGCAGCAGTATTTTAGCCGTAGGTTCTAAATACATTTGAGAAAACAATTATAATTATGTAGCCTATTTAAAATACCTTTTAAGTAGGTTTTAATAGTCTGTCGCACTATTTCAGTGGTTAACAGAAATCTACAGCTAAAACAGAGCTGAATAATCGAGTTTCTACTGCATATATTGATTTTATTGACGAATCAAATTTCCCTGACGAGCATTTAGTTTTTATTTATTCATAGCATCAAAAGCATTACTTATCATAATTGAAAACGTGTATGTCTCGTCCTAATGAATAAACGAAGCAGAAATTTTATCCACGATTTCGTACTAAATGAGTTAATTCCTAACAATTTACAGTATGAACTAACTATTAGCTGTAGTATCCAAATTAAGAAATTCTGTTCAGGATTCAGAGCTACTAAAAAAGTGGTAGGTCCTCTCTTTTAGCTTGAAGGAAAGCCGCTGTGTTTAATACGTAGAATTGCTAACGGAAGTGTGAGAATATTAAAGAAAAAATAAACGAACAAAAGATTTTACACACATATATATTTTATTTATTACATTTATTCATTCAAAATGCCCCTATGTAAAACTGGTCGATGATATAACAAATAAAATACATAGTATCGTCTATTATCTTCTTTTTGCAAACATTTCTTTTGTTAGACTAGAAGAGAAACATGCTAATGTGACAATCAAAATCGTTAAAACAACCTTGTATTTAGCGTAAGTATAATGAAACAATCGATTTCGAGGGCAGCTAAAGGTCCCTCCTCATAAGGAGAAAGAAATACCTAGAAAGAAGAAAATAAAGGAGAAGGAGTCTCAGAAACACGTGGTCCTTATCAGCACTGCACGTTGTTAAAACTGGATTTTTAATCAGAGTTGTACTGGCCGCCTACTTTTACTGAGCCAGGCTATCTGATCAAACATAAAGGACAAGAAAAATTAGAGAAGTTAAAATAGGGAGCGAGGGGCAAATGCACCTTCACGTTCAAAATCTGAACTTCAAATAATGGAAAGCAACCACTGAATGGATTTTTATATCCTCTGGTAGTGCCAAACGCGAGGAGGTAACGCCATCTATCGACAAAAATAACTGAATTAAGATAGTAGAATTTTAAAGGCATTAGGAAGGACTGGATTGGACTTCAAATCATTAACTAAACCTTCTAAATCTTTGTGAATGTGAAAAGCCTCAAGAAAATCCAATTCAACTATGGAAGAAGCCTTTTGGATAATTTTTGCAGACCCAAAGTCAAAATTATGGTTAAATGTCCAACTATGATGCGCTATTGAAGACTTGTTGATTTCGCCCTTTCTGACATAAGATTCATGTTCCTTCATACGAAACTTCAACGCTCTTTTAGTTTGGCCAATATATGTTAAACCACACTGACACGATATACTATAAATTCCCCAAGAATTCAAGACAGAAACGCAATCTTTTAGAATCGAAGGGTGAATTTTATTAATAGGGTAGAAACCGACTTAAAAATTGAATTTCTGAAGAATCCGTGCAATTTTATAGCTAACAGAAGGATAAAATGGAAGCACGACAAGGTCATTAATATTATTTCTAACACTGGAATGTCTTCTTTGATGGGAATCTGAAAAATTTTTAACGGCTTTATCAATAATCACGGGAGAAAATCCACGGTCAATCGCAACTGCTCTCAAATAATTAAGTTCATTGTTAAGCAAAGATTCAGAGGAACAAACTTTAAGCACGCGGAATACATAATAGTAAAAAGAAGCCGTTTTTTGCTTAACAGGGTGGCATGACTTGGTATGGGGTGGTAAACAAACTGCAAAGGGTTTACGGTACACAGTGGTGCTAAAATCACCGCTGTGTACCGTAAAGGTACTGCAAAGTAAAAGTACCGTAAAAGTACAAAACTGCAAAGGGTTTACGGTAAACAGTGGTGCTTCAGTTGTTTTTGCCGATAGATGGCGTTACCTCCTCACGTTTGGTACTACCAGAGGATATAAAAATCCGTTCAGTGGTTGCTTTTCATTATTTGAAGTTCGGATTTTGAGCGTGAAGGTGCATTTGTCCCCCGCTCCCTATTTTAACTTCTCTAATTTTTCTTGTCCTTTATGCTTGATCAGATAGGCTGGCTCAGTAAAAGTAGGCGGCCAGTACAACTCTGATTAAAAATCCAGTTTTAACCACGTGCAGTGCTGATAAGGACCACGTGTTTCTGAGACTCCTTCTCCTTTATTTTCTTCTTTCTAGGTATTTCTTTCTCCTGATGAGGAGGGACCTTTAGCTGCCCTCGAAATCGATTGAGTGTTTCATTATACTTACGCTAAATACAAGGTTGTTTTTACGATTTTGATTTCTTTTGTTCTTCTTTTGCTTGTTGCACATTGTCGTACCATTTATTTCGTTCTGCTTCTCTTTGCCTCAGTTGTCTTTGAGAGGTCCCTTAAACCACTCCGAGTTAATCATTTGTTTAGCAGAGCAACCCTGAGATAACACATCTGCTGGGTTCATATTACCAGGCACATGCCTCCATGATTCAGGTTTTGTCAACTTAGTAATTTCTTTAACACGATTGCTTACAAAGTTCGACCAATTACCAGGATTTCTGATCCACCATAATGCGACTGTGGAATCACACCACAAAGTTACATTTATATCAAAATCATTAAGAGCTTTACAAACAGACTATAATAATCGGGATCCAATGCAACAGGACATTAATTCCAATCTAGGAATCGTCAAATTCTTAATAGGAGCTACTCTAGATTTTGCTCTTAAGAGAGTAATTTTTACACTACACGAATCAACACTTCTCGCGAAAATACATCCTGCATAAGCATATTTGCAGGCATCGACAAATACATGCAATTCAACTGTTGCAAAGGTTCCAATGAATCGGGGTATTGCCACATTTTTCAACAAAAGTATATCAGATAACCGCACAAAAAATTTACTTACAAAATCATGAGGCAATACCTCGTCCCAAGAAAATTTCAACTTCCATGTTTCTTGTAACAAAAGTTTTAGAAGCAAAGTTATTGGTGCAAGTATTCCAATTGGATCAAAAATTAATTGTACAATAGACAGAATCAGTCTCTTAGTTACCTTAGTATCACAAGTTATCATATTTACATTTATATTACACCTTAAAGTATCACTGTCTAAATTCTACAATATTCCTAAAAGAGGTGTGTCCCCAGAATGTTTTGTAGTATATTTGGAAGCAACATTGCTCTCCCATCCCCGTAAATTAAATCTGCCCCTCGACATAAGACTTTTGGCATTTTGAATTAAATCCTCTTGTTCCTCAATATTGTAAACACCCGTAATACAATTATCTACATAGAGCGAATTTTTTAATTTGTCAGTCACATCTAAAAAATCAGATGAACAATTATCCAAGAGATGTTTAATAGACGCACCTAGTAGATAAGGGCTGCAGGAAACTCCAAAACCTACTCTGCAGTACATATACACTATTTCTCCCTCATCACTTGGATAGAAAAATCGCAAGTAATCTCTATCCTTCAGAGAAATTCCTAACTGCAAGAATGCTTTCTCTATGTTTGCACTCAGAAAAATAGGAAAAAATCTCATTCTGTCTAAAATATCAGGGACTAATTCTATTAAATTAGGTCCTTTCAATAAACACATTCAAAGATGGTTTTCCCTTTTCACAAGATGAAGCATCAAAAACGGGTCTTACCTTAGTGGTTTCACTATTCATCTTAATAACCGGTCTGTGTGGTAAAAAGTGACATTTATTGTTTAATTTCTTTTCCGGAACCTTTTCTATAATATTTAAATTTTCCCACTGTCTAAACACTTCTTGATATTCCTTCAAAGAATTATTTTCTTTTGCCCTCTTAATCATTTTTTATGACGTGTCAAAGCAATGCTTTTATTATCTGATAAATTGGTAGATTCGCATTTCCAGGGTAATTCTAATTCATATCTACCATCGGGCCGAATAGATTATTTATTCTGAAAATCAATCTCGTAGTCGCATTGAACATCTTTCGCTTTACTATTTTCCGTCGGGTCGGAAATACCCAAAACTTCAAGCTCCCATAAAGATTTCAAAGAAGCATTATTTACATGTAAGGAAATACTTATTATAGCATTATCCCTAGCAGTATAATTTTCTTTACCCATAAGCGTCCAATCCAGTTTTGTTTTCACTGCAGTTAAACCAGAGGGTAATTCTAGGTATTCGTCAGATAACAGTTTACCAATGACATCTGCACCTATCAATAAATCAATTTCACTTTCCTCGCAAAATGTGTCACTGACTTCAATTTTCCTGCTTTTCAATTCCTCTATAATCTGAGCATTCTTGATTGTTGGAACAAATCCACATATGTTTTTTTCAGAAAAAACTTCAAAACAACACCTAAAAGTGTTATCTAAACTGCTTATGTCAATAGCAAAAACAGAATGGGTTACAGGCGCAGTTTCCCTCTCCCCAAAAAAACCATGAATTACTTTCTCCTGTCGAATAGGATCAGCTTTCATTCGCTTCATAATTTTCTCCCCAACGTATGATCGTTGGGATCCCGAATCCAAGAGAATCTTAATTTTTCTCTCTCGATCTTTAACTTTAATTTGAACACATAAAGTTTGCAAATAAACTTTCTCGCTCTTACTATTATTAGAAAGGGAAACATCCAACTTAGAGTCATTTTGTTTTACAGAACTAACATTCTGAGGACACATAAATTTTATATGATCACAACTGCAAATGGGACATTTAATATTGCCTTTACATTGGTTTTTTAAATGACCAATTCTTAAACATGAAAAGCAAACACCTTCTTTTGTACAAGTTGCCTCTTTTCATTTAAGCTCATATTTTCAGCTTTCAAAGACTTACCACTCGTATGAGGCTTACCACAAAATATACAAACATTTTGCTTACCTTTACTGGTTTCATTTGTATTTACCAGCGCGGCAGCTGTTGCTAAATCTGAATTACCTGAAATAACTTTTTTATTAAAACGCTTAACAGAATGAGTAAATCCTGATTGTGCTAATGTAATCATTTCTTCCGATTCTACTTCATGCCTTAAAAAACACATTAGTTTTTCAAGCGTTCTTTCAGAACTCTTTTCCTGTCCCTGTTCAGAAGTTCAACTCCGCTCCCAGGCACGTAGAATATTTTCAGGTAGGCACGACTCTACTAAAGGTCCCAAGAAATCAGCAAACTTTTCCTTGGTGTGTCCTAAGCTTTCCAGTGCTCGTAATTTACTTTCTATACTATCATAAAGTACTCCTAAGTCCGACGCCGTTCTGCCTGTTGTAGCATTCTTTAAAACAAGCCCAAGCAAATCTCTTACATAGATCTGGCACCAGAAAGTCTTCTCTACCAAATCTTTCTTTCAGCTGCTCGATAGCTTTGGGATAATTCGCGGCGGTAACGGGAAAACTGCTCAAAAGTTGAGCTGCCTTTGAGCCAGGTACTGCACTTTGCACTAAGTACAAAAATTTATCTTCCGGCACAATATCCGCATCTTCATGAATTTTGGAGAATTGGCTTCAAAAGCCTAAAAATTCTCTTGCATCTCCAGAAAATTTTTTCAGTTCAAGTTTAGGAAGTTTTTATTTTCTTTAGGATCCGAAATCGAAACTGAAGCAATATCTGTAGTAACATTCATCGAATTCAACTGTCCAATTTTATTCTGAAGTTTCACCTTTAAAGCTATAAAGGAATCTCTGTATCCTTCAGCCGTATTAAATTCATTCTCTAAATCAGCTTCCTTGGTTTGTTCTAAAACACTGCTTTGAGTACTGTCCAGGCGTTCAAATTTGTCAATTAGTTGCCCCAACAACACTTGCAATCTCTCAGGATCCGTACAAGTAGGCAATTCTTCTTCCACAATCTTCGTAGTTAACGTAAACGAAGTACGTTCACTTTTACGTTTTGCTTTTAACAAAACCCCTAAATCAAAGCTACTCGAAATCACACAAACGTCCTGTCACGGACGCCAAACTTTTATGTTGAAACTAAATAACATTTGCATAATCCGAGTTCAGAAAACAAAACATTTATTTTACATATTTTAAAGAAATAACGTTCTGAAACAAGTTTCATCTACACAATCAATCGACGCTCTCTCCAGAGCATTACGCCATCAAATTTGGCTCACATCCAAAAGTACAAATCGAAGAATTACAGAAGCGTTGTTGCCACACAAGAACCTATAGTTACAAACTTCACACAATAATAAAACAAAAACACACTTTTGAAAAATAGACAATAATAATAAAAATATTAATAATAAAATTCTTAACAATATTTTCTAGATTATGCAACACTAATAAAATATCTTTTTTCTTTACCGAGCGGAGCCTAAATGCGAATCTAGAATTACGACAGAATATGCTATGTGTAAAACGCAAAACCTTTAAAATATCACTTTGGAATGGCAACAGATTCGCTGGGATAAATATGCAGCACACATATAACATAAAATTCAAAAAGCTGTAAAAAAATTTAAATCCGATTCAGCAATGGTTAAAATGCGTGCTTTGAAAGAAAATCTCGACATAAAAATGTAAGCTTGTCTTTTCGCATTCTCTGCTACTCTGTATTTTCGCAGGTATCAGATAGATAATATTTTAGTTCTTATAGGTAACTGCAATAAAAAAATCCTATAATCCCGGATTCGAGACTTTTTGCAATACCGGATTATTGATCGGAATTTTTATAGCAATCTCTCCATATTTATGTTATCCATAGGTTTAGGAAGAAAGAACTAAGTAGTGTAAAGGCCATAGCAGTGCGCATAGATGTTCATCGGAACATTTAATGGTTGTTAAAAGCATATGACGAAAAAACTAAAATATAGATAAATAAAACTACGAATTGGTTAGTTAAACGGAGGTATCTCTTAATAACTGGTATGCACTTGTATTTGAATTAAGATAACCAGACGTCCTGAATTTTAATGAAATATCACGTCCTAGAAAATTCCCGGATGCTAGAGCACTGTCGCGCTTTAAGATATATTCCGCAAAATTCCCAGAGACCACCGTCTTTAAACGATCTCCTCTGGAATTGACTAAGTTATTGTTTTAAAAAGACTCTTCAAAGTCATAACGAACTCAACCTCATTTACGATCGTAGCATGTGTCGTCATCATTACATAGAGAGAATTACGGGAAGTTTCGATCTTTCTTCCGCAGCAAACGTTTCCATGGTTATGAGTCATGATATGGGGAGAAGAAATGGCATTAACGTGACTATTCGAAAGTAACAGACTATAGTGTTTCTGATAGCATAAATAAGCATCGAACTCTAAGACGACCAATTTTTCAGAAGAATAAAATCGTTTAGAACTGTGGACAGTCATCGCAGAGTCTATCTTCTCTCTTTTGTTTCGAGAGGGGGGCGTCGAAAGCGACTGGATTAGGTTATTTGAATATGGCACTCAACTGCTATCTGCCTAAAGGTAGGGATTTCGTGAAGGAATTTCGTGGGGAAAAGGGTTGTGACAGCGGATATAAGGAAGTTTCTTAATTTTTTTAATGATATAGCCAATGGATCCTGCTGCGGAAGTTCAGGTTATGAAACGATTTGCGCTATATCAAAACTCTCAAATTAGAAGTTGCTACTTCTTTTTAGGTCACATAAAAACTTTCCAAGTACGTAGATGCAATACTTCTCTGGGTACTTGAATGTTGAAAAGTATATGAAAGTATTATTGTTTTTAATGCTATTGTTTTCATACGGAATTTTTTAATAAATCCTTTAAGTTTTATCATTCATGCTGTGCAGTTTTTGCTTTTATTCAAATCGAAAAATCGGATAAAGTATTTAAAGATTTCTAGTTTGTTGAAACATCATCCCGAACGCTAAAGGACTGCAGATGCTCATCCCATAAACTTTCTGTCATTTGGGGGGTTAGGTTATTTGAAATTGGTAAAGCGCACTAGAGATACCTGTCTGAAGGGAAGAATAACTTCGTGGTAGAATTTCTAAGGAAATTTCTTAATTTTTTTTCCCTTTACATTTAAGGAAACCCATGAGAACCGAACGTGCCCGTAACCAGCTGTCTTAACCACTCGCCCACTTGTAGAGCCCGGTTGGAGGGCCTAATTAAAGAGGAAGCTTATATTCCTTCTGTAGAGAAATTACAAACTTAAAAACTGAGGCTTTCAGAAGTAGTTCATAAAGAAGCAGTTCATGAAATAAAGAGCATAGGAACTAAGCATTTTCGTACTGTATGTTAATTATATTCAGAAACAAATATTTCCAATAGATTTTGAATTTTCCTACCTTGATTGTAACATTGCTTCGTCAAATAGTTCATACTAACTATAAGCACGTCTGAGAATCTGAGAGAGAAGATCAATTAAACATAAAAAGTCTGAATGAACAAAAAAAGAGTAAAAGTGTAAATGTCAAATTTCAGTCACAACCGGGCAGTTGATAGATGTCAGGGCAACGACAGATGAGAAGACGGAACAGATGTTAGATTATCTCTTGTGACATCTTCATCCATAGTATAAACCATCTCTGTTATCAATGCAGAAATGACCACTGAACTGTTAATAGATGTTTATGGGAACAGAATTGAATATTTAGATCGAATATTATTCTTTTGTCTTTGTTTAGATTATAAATGATTCTCACGTTTAATGTGCGTAAACTTGATGAGTTTGTTTTTGAACTAAATAAAATTACATGGTCCTATAGTTTGTATAAAAGTCTTTAGCTTTAAAAACATGTTCATCCTTTTTGAGAGATTTTGCATTTATTTTGTAGTTAAATAACTGGCTGAAAATTAACGTGTGTATTCTCTACAAGAAGATGCTTAAGAAGTAAAGATTGCGAAAAGTTATCTCTTTATAATTAATGTCAGTACTTCGTTACTGAAACGGCTACCGCAAAGTCCTTTGCAGAACATTTAAAATTTAGTTACTACAAATTGGGCGGTTAGGTTTGTCAACTAAGCCTAGTGGTCGCTTTAACAAAGAAGCAGCTTAACGTGTTCCATGAATCTACAATAAATTCTATTTGCTATTAGCATATGTAAGTTTACTTACAAAACGGTTAACCAATTTATTCTCTTCCAGACAAGATTTTGCGGGACATGGAGGACAGGTTCTACTTCGTGTCCCCGTCCAGCTCTGTCCAGCAGAGCCTGTCCGAGGACCAAGACGGAGAAGACGGCGACGAATGGGATGCGGATGAAATTGCCAACATCCCTGAACCACCAGATGGAGGATTCGGATGGGTCATCGTGGCCGCTTCTTTTCTGTGTAACCTCATACTGGATGGTATAGCTTATACGTTTGGTATCTTCTTTATGGAATTCGTCCGCTATTACGAAGTTCCGAAGGGTAAAGTGGCATGGGTTGGATCTCTTCTATCTGGATTCTATCTGAGTGTCGGTAAGAATATTTTGATATGAGAAGTGTTCTGACTTTTGTTTTACTGTAGACATTGTCTCAGAAGCGATAATTACAATTAACTGATGCTAGAGAACTATCCAAAGAACTTGAAATCAGACTCTAAGAAATAACATAGATACTTAACGATTAAGCATTGTAATTAAAATTTTATCTTGGGTTCTAATAATTATAATGTGCATTGTAAAGCGTAACTTTAAATATTTATATATAATTTTACTTATAAATGTATAACAGAAAGACGTTTGCATGGAAAAATTTAAATGGATTTGTATTTAGTTAAGCACTTAAGTTATTATTTTAATTTAAGAGCTCGTAAATATATAAAATGTATATACTTTTAATGTTTAATTTAGTTATGTTTTAAGAGTATCGTATATGTATTTAGATAAGTAAGTATGGGGTATGATATAGTATACACATAGATATGTACTGTATACACTTAGATGTGTTATAATATTGTATACACATAGATGTGTTATGTATTGTGTACACATAGATATGTTACTGGCAATGCATGAAACGCCGGCATTTTATAGAATACCTGGCATCTTCAGGTAAATTATGAAGTTGAGAATTATTATATTTTATACCTAGGCATTCTGTAGAATGCCAAATGCTCCTTATGAAAGTATTAAAAAAAGGTAATGTTAAGGCTACTATACCAAGGACATTCATTTTTCAAAAATATAAATACTATTTTGAAAAAATAATGAAAGATTGCCATTAAAACACTTTTATTCAAAATACATAAAACAAAAATAGTGAGATGGTCTTGGTACACCATACTGGCTGAGACTAGAAATCAATATCATATATCTGCACATCAATGGCCTCTTTAATAATTTTTTTCTGGCAGGAGTCACAAAGGTGGATGTACAGTTCAATATAATTCCGAGTAACGTTTGTGTATTTGATTCTGTGTGTGTTCTTTCAGTGTTCTGTTACGTCCTCCATGTCCAATAGCCAGACGAGTTTCATGAAGTACAGGAAATAACTCAGTGTCCATGATGTAACATCACAGCAATTCAGCAACCAAAAATCCCTTAGTTTCATATTAGTAGTCATTTTGGCCTCCCCTTATTTATTTATTTATTTATTTTTTTGCTTTATTTAGTAGTAATAACGGTTAATTATAGTTCGACCGTCTCAAGCGCAATCTTGGTTGGCATTCTGTCAAAACACATAGACTCGTCCAAAATTACTTGCTGCGACGTGAAAGGTCTTCTCTTCTCCGGAAAACGCTATGCTGGAGGGAAAGAAAGTCCCCATCCTTCCACCCTATTTTGAGAATAATTCGGCCCGACTGGCGCATGTGTGTTTGCGCTCATGGTCGCGGATGAGGCGGTCAAACTATACTAGTAAGTAATTACGGTTATTCGAAAAGAATCGCAGATGTTTTCATGCTTTGCCGGTTTGTCATTCGGGATTCTAATAGAATGCTTATGCAGTGTGTGAAATGTTTAATCGTTTCATATATTGCCAGACACTTTTTGGCATTCTATAAAATGCCGAATTTCATACCTTGCCGGTATACATACGACATATATGGGTCTTACTGTCATAAGTATACTATTGGATATTTATTCCGTAAACCCAAAAGAGTATTGTATATGATCAGAATCTCTGCCACCGCCATACTACTCCACATCAAAATTTAATCTACTGTTAATATGCGCCCTTAGGGGCTTCGCGGGAGATATTAGTATATCCAAATCATGGAGGTAGGAAAGGGAGGAGGGGCCATTCCGCGCTAGAAGTGAAGCACTGCTTTGAAGCTTGGGTCATCAGACTGGGTGTTCTTTGTTTACTTTCAGAAGCTCGCTTGACAAGATTCTGATAGTATTTCGACACACGACAGTTCCATAGAAATTGAAAAAGGGACACTCTCGCATGAAAGAAACATTCATAGTGTGATGGATAATAGCAATTTGTATAGTTTACTGACATTTACGCAAAAATCACATAATGGTTATTTTTCGATAACTAACAACAGCGATTTTGATTATGAATTTGTTTTATAAAATTCTAAGCTGTTGCACTACAAAAATATAGATTTTAAGAAAATTGCTAAAAGAGATCTGCCAAAATTTATTTTCTAGAAGATTTGAAAAGTTTGAAACTTGATGGCTAAATGTAAATATAAAATTATGTATGTTAAAATATTTGTAATTAGGCACATAGGTCAGATTAAGTTTTTATTAAATAGAGTAACGCATGCAAAGGCTATCTGCCTAAAGAGAGAGATGCCATCGTGGAGGAATTTTGAAGAAAAACTGACCTTTGAGTGGGTATTAAAAATAATACTTATAATTTTCATTCAAATTATATTCATATATATTTTTTATATAAAACTTTCGGGTGTATGCTAAATTAGTGTAAATTACTTTACACGTAAAATATGAGTGAATGCACAGAAATTAAAAATTTGCACATGCAGGAAATGATAAATAGGAAATATGTATGGGTATTTATGCATGCGCTTGCAAAAAGCATGTATCTGCCTTTGACAAAATACTTAAACATTCATTAAATTATTTATAAATGTATTTGAAATGAAGAATTTATTCACTTATAAACAACTGTGAAAGTACTTTGAAGAAATCTAATGATTAAATGTATCTAATTTATAATGATTATAAATGTTATCTAAATATATAATAACTTTAATATTGAATTGTAAACATAAATTGAAATCCTGTTGACAAATACGTTATAAAACTATTTAAGCAAGAATTGTTCGTATATGAAAGCAATCTGTTAAAAGGTATTGTAAAGCAAATGCTATGAGATTCGCACTTAAGAACGTAATAAAGAGTTTTGGAATATGTATTGTTGAAATGAAGGGTAAAAAAAAAAAATCTGATAAGTATAATTAAAAGAATTATTCCCTTTACATTTTATAATAACTCAGTTACAAGTTTTAAATAATACTTTAAAAAAAAACTTATTTTATTCCCTTTCAAAAATGTTCAGAGAAAGTCAAATACTATTTAATTCCTAATAATTCTCTAATTTAAAATGAACCGAATAGAGCATTAATTATAAAATGACTTACATTTTTCGATTTAAAAGAAGCCAAAAAATCATGTCATATTTAAGAAAGTATTTTAGGAAGAAGCGCTATAAATAGAAAAGAAATAATGCATAATTTTAATATTAATAATACAATAAACTTTGATCTTAATGTTTGTACCTTAACCGAATAAAATCGAATTACCTTAATTTTTTTTCTAATGTAATTAACGAAAACTTGTGAAAATATTTCATTCAAATTAAACCATTCTGAGAAAACTGTCCTGTGAAAAGTATAGCATTTAATTCCGTTCAGAATGAAATGTTGTTTAAAAATATGTTGTTTTCACATACTTAGGACTCTGAAGTGTTGTAGAAAAAGAAAATATATACATTTATATGTATATTTGCGACGTAATTACAAAATATTTACACCCGAACGCGTCAAATCCCATAGAACTCAATGGGAAATGACCCAATGTTTTGGTCACCACGTAGGGATCGCCGGTGCTTCAGAGCAGGGTACGGAGAAACTTGTTTAGGGCGACTCCATCTTACTTCCTACCTCCATGATCCAAATAGTGTAATTGCAAAAATGAAGCAATTGAGGATCTGGCCTTGGTAGAGGGAGGTTAGATCATAAAAGCTTTGAAATATCCAAATCTCTGACTATCTTCTGGCATTAAAGGCTGTGATGCATATTTGTTCCTGTTTTTCTATGTTATTAAATAATAGATACGTTATAAGGTATTTCTGTCGCCTTCTTGGCATGCCTTCGTGGTGTGGTGGCCTGCACGCTGGACGCGTATTCCTGAGGTCTATGGTTTGATTCTCGGCAAAAGTGTTGCTCATTTTTCATCTTTCCTGTTTTAAAAATACCTAATGTCTTTACAGTGGCGCCCGAACTAAAAGGGTGTTGGATGATGATTCTTCACATCCAGGATTTGGCTATTGGGTCCGCTAAAATCCCAGTCACACTTTAAAAGGGGGAGTATAATGATTATAAATGTTATCTAAATATATAATAACTTTAATATTGAATTGTAAACATAAATTGAAATCCTGTTGACAAATACGTTATAAAACTATTTAAGCAAGAATTGTTCGTATATGAAAGCAATCTGTTAAAAGGTATTGTAAAGCAAATGCTATGAGATGCGCACTTAAGAACGTAATAAAGAGTTTTGGAATATGTATTGTTGAAATGAAGGGTAAAAAAAAAAAAATCTGATAAGTATAATTAAAAGAATTATTCCCTTTACATTTCTCTCGCCGCCTTGGCATGCCTCCTTGGTGTGGTGGTCTGCACACTGGGCGTGTATTCCAGAGGTCCGTGGTTCGATACCCGGCGAAGGCGTTGCTCATTTTTCATCTTTCCGGTCTCGAAATAACCTAATGTCTTTACAACGTCATTATTTTTACCAGTGTAATTTTAATATTTAAATTTCTCAAACTGTCTATCTTCAGGTGTTTGATTCGCATTCCATAGTCAGGGCAGTGTTTCCGTCGCTTCAGTAAGCTTCGCCAATTATTATGATTCCTTAAATAATTAATTTGTTTTGAAACACTTAATCATTAATTTGTTTTGAAACACATGATGTAATCAGCGGTTCTCAACCTTTTGATTAACGCTTACCATCTAAACAAAAACTGAAAATCTTTAATACCACCACTACCACCACCACCACTCTTGAACAAAGCTCAGATCACATAAATTTACGAGTCTTAGAGAAAAAACAAAATTAGGATGTCGGGGTTTTAATTTTTGAATTTAATAGTTAAAAAAAATCTGAAAGGTTTCAGATTTTAAATTGCGTCCAAAGGAAAGTTTCTTTAACAATTTGTGTGTTACCTTTATTTATTAAATATCATGTTCTTCGAGCTTAAACCATAAAATTCAGTTTAAGAGCAATATCGCAAAATAATTTTAAATTGAGCCTAACTTCAGAATTCCCGATTTACAAAAGATGAACTTGATAATAAAACAAATTTCAGTTTCAAATTAGGGCTTCCACATGCCCATATTCTATGGAAGATTACGTTAGTCAAATTTTGGTAGCCCTAGGTACCGTTGTTTTAACACAATGCGAGAAAAATATGCATCACATTATATATGCAGATTCTTCATTATTTGATTTCATCAGATATAATACAGGGCAATAATATTTGGTGGCAACGATTTGAAAAATGATGCAGCCTTTTAAAAGTTTCACCGCAAAACGAAAACAAAATTCCTTCAGGGCAAATTGCCCCTTTGGACTAAAAAATACTTTATTTTGCGTACCACCGGTTGAGAACCCCTGGTCTAGAGAAAAGCAAGTGGAATTAATAAAACAATTTTCTATAATTCCATCGACTGATTTTGCTAATAGAAAAACAAGCAAAACAGCATTTCAAAACCATGAAATTTAAAGTTCATTTCAAAAATTAACGCACAGCCCTTTATGTCATTTTGATATTTCATAAGATTTGACTTTTTGGTGTGCACTGAAAGGGGCAGCAAAACACTAGTTATGCCACTGCTCCGATGTGCATGATAATAGAATTGTTTCAGCACCTTTGTTTGCCCTTAACTGTCAAAATATCCGAGTTGATAATGTCGTATGATCGGGATGAAATTTCTCTTCTGTCCTAAGTTTGTATAACAGGATGAAAGAAAACGCGCCCATTTTGATGTTAACAAAAAGCAGAGCTGCTGTTTTCAAAGAAAACCGAAAGCTATTCTTTACTTCTTCGTGAACGATTAAAAAAACTTCTCGTCGATTACAGTCTTCCCTCAAAGTCCACTGATTTCGATGAGAATGGCAATAATGACGACCTGAAGTCTTGACTGCCATACGGTAATACTAAACAAACTTTATTTAAATTTGTTTGGCGTGTTTATGTGGAATTTTTGGCTTTAAATCCAAGCATTAATTTGGCAACCCTGCAAGCTTGGGTGAAAGGTTTCTGAAGCTGTAGCGCCATCTAGTGTCAAACGTAATGCATCGAGCACCATCAATATGAGACAACAAATAAAATAAGAAACTTTAGTGAGATTGGGAAGCATTGTTGGTATAAGTCAGCTCTTTGAAACAACATAAAGGATGTTAAAAGACTGTTTCGTTTAACATTGCTATGATTTTTTTTTTTCCTGGGAGGAAGAGATCATATTTCTTCACTAAAGCATAAACGTGGTATTAATTTAAATCAAATTAAGCTAATACTTGATATTCAGCCTTTCAACATTTACCACTGAACTTATTTTAATAGTTTTTCTCAAAAAGATGTTGAATGAAATGTTGATAAATTTTATTTTACTATTGAAAATGTTTCGCTTTCTTTAAACCCACACACCGTAAAGAATGACTTATCAGGTAGGAAACTCCCAAAACTTCTAGTTTATATTTAATATATATAATTCGTACAGTAAGTGTTTTGGAATAAGTGTGGGGCGATTTAACCGTAACTGTACTTTTAAACTCATATTTACTTTCAAATTGTTTATTGAATTGCATTATTTTATGTACCTAAAACTGTAACTTTAAAGAAACTCTATGTATGTAACCGTATCTCAGTTAGTAGTGTAGGTTAAGTTGTGAAGATGATGAGCAGTTTAATTAGTTAAGCGAAGTACTTCTCTTCCGGTATAACGAGCAGTGTTATGACTTAGTACACCAGATTGGTGTACCGGATATAGCATAGGAGTTTTGATGATTAAGCGACAAATGAATTATTGCATTCTACGTAAAAATCTGTTTCAATGCCGAGGTAAATTCCATAATATAATAAGTAGCTAAGTCTACATAATTTTCATCATTACATCAAAAGTCTACGTGTAAGAAATATCATCAGCCTCATATTTTAATTACCCGTTCTTAAAGCGATAAATACTCTTATGTTCCTTATAATGATTCTTAATGTTTCTTATTGTTGTTTCTGTTGGTTTTATTGCTGTTATATCAAAGCTTAGAGAAACTGAACTCGTATGTACGTCATGTATAAAGTTATATTCGTTTTGTCTGAGCCCTTTTTAAAATGAAAAATTTGTAGAAAAAATTATCCAATGAACGTTGATTAAATGTTGCATCTGGTTATCATGAATTTGAAATAAATAGCCAAACAAACCAAAAAAATACCAATAATATTTTATGGATAACGAAATGATCATCAAGACCACATGGAAAGCGCATGTATATGTCCATAAATCAGAGTAAGAATTTGGCGCGGATTTAGCCTTACGAATTTAATTTTGGTTGTCAGTTGTGTGGTGATCATTCTTAAGCAATCATAAGATTTTTATGCTATAGACAGAATTGAAGATGATATGATGTTCTATGAAGCGGGTGACAACGATGTTAATGATGAATGATGAAAGCTGGCATCTTCCCAAGCATACCTCAAGCAGAGAGAAATTTCCGACAGCTGCTAAAAATTTTTTTTTCGGATCTCGTATTAAGAAATTTAGTTAATGTGATATATAAAATTTAAAACAAAGAACAGGGTTTTTTTTTTTTTTTTTTTTTTTTTTTTTGAAGGGAGAAATTATTTAACCTATACTATTTTTAGTGGTCGAATTATTTGTAAATCATTTTCAACTCGTGATAAGTCTACTTCCAGACTTCAGTAATAAAAAAATTTGCTTAGCATTATACACGGAAATATATGGTATAAAACGTTGTAGAGTCATTAGGTTATTCTGATGCTGGAGACGGATGTGCAGTGCTCACGCCGGCACTCGAACCCTGGACTTCTCGAATACGGTTCGAGTATGCTTTCTATTTACATCACGAAAGCATGCATAAATGAGGGAGAAAATACCTTATATACTCCACCTTTTAAAGGTCGACTAGGGAGGAGTGGACCTAGTTGCCGAAAGGCTTCGGAATTGAAATGACGATAGCGGTGGTATAGGTGACGGTAGCGGACGGTGTTGTGACGGTAGTGGATGGTGTAGTAACGGTAGCGGTGGTTCGGTGAAGTGACGTTAGCGGTCGTGTAGAAGCGGGGGTAACGAATTAGCGTTCGCCACCTTTTAACTCGGTCGCCCCTTGTAAAGTCTTTTAAGTTATTTTGAAGAATGAGACATGAAAAATATGCATTGCCGGAACTCGAACCCTGGATCTCTAAAATATACGTCGAGTATGCTTCCAGTTACATCACAAAGGCATGCAGAAAGGAGGAAGAAAATGCCTTACAAATGGAGGTCCAAACGTCCTGAGTCATAATCATCATAAAATATAACCGCATACATATACGCTGCTTGATTTAGATGTCGGTAGTGCTTCTAAGCTTATCAAAACATGGGCGATACATCTCAGCTATGAAGTGAACAACAGTTAGGTAGACTTGCTTGATTTTGCATTCATCTGTAATATAGTGTGCATCTTAGAAGCATTTAAACGTAATTATAAATATGTTTCTTATTATGCCCTAGTACAGAGGTCCTCAAACGCTTCTGATAGTTAATCTCTTCAGAAATTTCACAACTTTTTATCATCCCATTCTATTTTTATTGCATAATCATATGACGAAAAATTAAAACGCTAATGTAATTTTTAGATTGTTTGTTCTTTTCTAGATCCTTCTACTAATTTTGTAAATTCTACATTAATTCAACATGCATCGAAAGTAAAGAAAAATATAAATTCTCTGGATTTGAAATACTGAATTTTCAGCAAAAAATTCCGATTTCAATAATAAACTTGGCCACAACTATATTACATCCAAAATAAGGATTAAACAAATTATGCACATGAGAAATTTAAATAGATTAAAAGCTTGGTTCAAAATTAAATCTCTAATCTCGCTTCCAACTTTTATTTCCAATTTATGTTGAGCGCGACGTCAGCCATCTGTGCCTGACACTAGATTTTCCGTTATCTGTGGCTGACACTAGATTTTCCGTTTAGGCCGCGTCAGCTATCCTTGGCTGACACTAGATTTTCCGTTTAGGCCGCGTCAGCCATCTGTGGCTGCACGAAACTTTCCGTTTAGGTCGTGTCAGCCATTTGTGGCTGACACTAGACCTTTTCGTTTAGGCCGCGTCGACCGCCGCTGGCTGACAGCGTGTAACATGATATATAACTATAAAATTTACACTGTTTTATTAAATTACACAAAATTTATTTAAAATTTACTTAATTTTGATTCATGATTTGATTTTGATTCATTGGATTTCATTGAAACACAGTAAACATGAAAACGGTTCTCCATTACAACTATTACAAAATGTGACAACACTCTTTTAGTCTTTTTTTCTAGCCATTACTCTACCAGCTTCTGTTGCATTTTTATCATAACATAATTTACAATATTTTCGTACTTCAGAGGCTTTTCCCGGTTTTCTTCGGAGTTCTTATGTTGTCGTTTTCTAGATATTCTTGCATTTTTTGTTCGACGGAATGTCTTCTTTTTCACAACTTGTTGCTATCTTCTACCGCGATACGAATCACTGGCCGTACAATACCAGCGCTTTTAAGCGAAGCGCGTGGCCTGAACAGTATTGCCTAAAATATACGCGTGGCGCTCAACGTGTTAAAATAAAATACTGAAGATCAAAGCACCATTTTTAATTGTATCTTGAATAAAATATTTCAAAGTGAGAAGTTTCAATCTGATAATACTGATTTCATTTGGATTATTTGCATGTTTACGACAAATGTAAAATGCAATTACTTCTTAACTAAATCGTTTACAATTTAGTTATTTATTATATTACTGGTAATTTACTTTTTTCATCGCGTTTTTCTGTGTCATATCAATCCCTAGGATAGGGGATCTAGAAACAAATCTGCTATTACGGCAAGAGTTCTTGAATTTAACAGAAGTTACAAAGCGTTTCATTATACAAAAATCTTAAAATCGATAGACACGTGACATCATTTATTTTCCACTTCTCTTAGAACTATTATCATCAGATGAAGTTAAATTAACGGTCTCTAAATAAATAATTCAAAATCTTCGAAATAATCTCATTACGTCTTGCTGAAATAAAGCTGTCAAACTTAAAATTAGAAAAAAATACTCTACTTCTAGATAAGAACTGCTTTTGGGGACTGATTCAGAGATCAGGTATACCCTAGTGGATAATTCATCTTCGTCAGTTACTTCGATAGTAAGATATGAGTGACTTTTCCCAATATCTTACATATACACATTTCTTTGGTGAATAAATAATATACACAATAAAATCTCTTTTTAACTGGAAGCAACGGGACCTCGCCGATTCCGAATTGTCCTTTTCACGATTCTTGACGCCGTATTAGAGTTCGCAACTTGCAAAATCTTTTTTATTTTTTATCTTTTAAATCTGTCGGCCACAATTAAATAGCATCGAAAATCGTACAGAATATTTGAAATTAAAACGCATACACGTAATTTTATATCTGAAAACAAAATTAAGCAACATTTTAAAATTTACCATGCTATTGTAAATATTTATAAGTATTGTAATCCTTTTTAGTATATTAATGGATTTTGCATTGTTTTACATATTTTATTTTTTATTGTTTTTAGAATGGAAATTTCATGATTTATTTTGTGTTTAAGGTAATTTGTGACTGCATATTATATATTTAATGTTCATTGATCGCTTACAATTATAGATCTTTTAATTCTGAGTGCAACGGTTTGGGAATCGTAAAAATAGCTCTCAATTAGAACTCGAGATACAGACTATTTCGTTCTGAGAGGCCTTTGTAAATTTTTTTTTTTGGCCGAGTTGATTTTATTTGGCATATTCTCGCCAACTTGGCGAGTTTCTGTAAGATTCTCGAGAACACATTTTCGAAACCCTAAGAGCCTAAGCTGACATGTCGGAGGACTGAGGAATTCAGATGTGAAACAGCTGTGAGACTTAGCGATTAACTTAAACTACGAGTTACGGTTTTACCCTTACTTAAACTGCGAGTTAGGATTAAAGAGTGATTTGAGGAACTTGACGATTTATTTCGACTGTTAAGGAGGAATTGCTGAATATCCGGATTCTTCTTGAGTTATTTCCGGCCTTTATTGTCGTGTGTATACCATTTATTGTGCCTATTTTCCTAAAAAATTGTTCATTTCTTCCTGGTTGTCTGAACTTATGTAATAGTTGGTGGTTTTTTAAATAATATCTCGCAACAATACATATTGTAGAGACATTAGGTATTTTTTGGAAGCAGGAGAAATGAAAAATATGCAAAGCCTTCGCCGGGGATCGAACCTCGGCCCTCTGGAATACGCGTCCAGCGTGCAGACCACCACACCACGAAGGCATGCTAGGAAGGCGGGAGAAATACCTTATAATATTATCAGACGAAATATACGAAATAATTGTGTTGGTGACTATATACTAACATAGATAAACATTTATCGACAAATTTATGAAAGTCTGCAGTCGTTCCTCAGCTTCCTTCCGCATAACTCTTATTAATCCGCTTTAATTGCAGGTTAGTCATAATTTTACCTCACAAGATATGTTTCAATAAAGTCACTTCAATATGTGAAAATCACACACGAACTAAAACTATATACAAAATTTATTTACAAGATTTTAACTATTCTAAATTACTCTCAAACGAGAGTTCAAATCATTGTTACCGACTCAGTCGGTTCTAGCTACAATTCTCTAGAACAGAGTGCAACTACATGGTTGCCAAAAGTACAAAATCTAGTTAACGGCAGTCACAACAACTCTATTATTCTGCTTGACGTCTTCATCTTCATCCTTTTCTTCTTCGTCATCATATTTCTCATGTACGATTATTTTATGGGTCATCTTGAGAGAGTGTGACGGGAACAAATCTGTCTACGTCCACCCAAGCTTGCATCAACTTTTAATTTGTAGAGACATTAGGATTTTTTGGAAGCAGGAGAAATGAAAAATTCCCAACGCCTTCGCCGGGAATCGAATCACGGACCTCTCAATTACGCGCTGAGCGTGCAGACCACCACACCACGAGTGCATGCCAAGAAGGCGGGAGAAATACCTTATACTTTACTATCAACCTTCTCCGAATATGTAACTAAATCTAAAATGTCGGCAGTGAGTGTTGGATGTGTTTTAAAACCAAAAGAATCGACTTAAGACCTACGAACTTTATCATATGCAAATTTACCCTAATGCTCTTTACATCCTTCCAAACGAAATATGCCGCATGTCAACATAAAAAGTTTTCTGAATATCCTGAACACTTCCTTCAATGTTGGCGCACAGAACGCATAAAAAGAGATTAGTGATGCATCTTTATATTCGGGATAATTCCTTGGTTCATTGGTTGAATAAGGCGTTAGCTAGCAGACACATAACAAACATTTTTCACCTTTAAGTTACAAGGTATTTTCTCCCTTCTTCCTGCATGCCTTCATGGTGTAACGGTAGCACACACGGCACGTATTCGAGAGGTCCTGATCGAGAATCCTGGCGAGGGCAATGCACATTTTTTAGCTTCCTGATATCGAAAAGAGCGTAATGACTCTATAAAGTGTGCATATTGTTAGCTCATTATATCTTTAGGCCTAAACTTCGAATTTAAATTTAGACCCTTGCCATATTATCCTGATTACGTGCCTTGCATGATTTTTTCTGTTACTTTAGATGTATTCTAAACTAGTGTTGCCATTTACAAACGAGAAATCTGTATTACTATTGGCAACAAGTACATTAGTGAGAAAATAAATCATTCTTTATGTCCAGAATTAATTTAATGAAAAATGTAAGATAATTACAGCAAAATATTATTTTATAGCGTTAATGAAGAGTAAGGAAAGAATTCACATATTTCCAGCTTTGATACTGTGGCCTTTCACAACTCGAATACGCCATGCATATTCCATTTTCATTCCATATCAGCCCCCAACATTCCTGAAACATTGCTGAAGGATCTGGAATATTGCAGACTTATTCTCAGAAAATAGTTTATGTTATTCGAAGGATAATCCTAGAATGTTCCACTCATATTCGAATTTGGAATATTCGTATAGAAAGAATGTGCTTGAAATATTCTAGGCACATTTTAGGAGACTATTATTCGTCACTGTATTCGTTCATTCTTGAAAAAGAATAAAAATTTCGAAAGAGAGTGAGTGGGTTTTAATGGTTTCGTATATATTTGTGTTCCAAAGAAAGTCTTCAGATATTGACAAGATTTGCTATCTAATATCCTAAATTTCGAAAACATATAAAAATTATCTCTTCGATATTTCTGAGAAAATGTTTTGGTTACGAAAACCGGCAGGCATTGGAAGTATTCCATGTACAAAAAGTATGCTTGGAAAATATCTGGCAAAAGTGTAAAAAAAAGTAGAAGTCCAAATGACGCTTTGAGGTGGTACAGAGTGCTGTTGAGCAGGAGATAAAAGCCTTCTGCTTGCGTAAATTACCATACCCGGTGTGGATTTTGAATGGCCACCGTAAATGCAACACCCTGAAGGAAGCATGCAAATAACATGAAATTTACAACATGCATTAGCGGAGGTGAGATATGCAAATGATTAGAATTTCAGCGCAGACGCACATCACGTGCGCCTGTGGTGCCACTTCAAAGCGCTATTTAAGGCTTGGAGTTTTCGACGATTTCAAGTTCGGCAGTTGTGTTTTTCTTGTGATTTTTTTTCAAAAAAACGATCAATTATGCCTCGTAGTAAACAACGATCATCGTTTGATCAAGTATCCAAGTTCGACAGAGGAAGGATAGTGGCTTATCGAGAGTGTGGATTATCTTTCAGGGAAATCGATAGTCGTATTGGACGAAACCAAACAACTGTAATGCGGATATGTGACCGTTGGATACAAGAGGGTACAACGCACCGACGTGTACGATCGCATCCACCTCAGTGCTCCACTTCACGTGATGACAAGAACATTGTGCGCATGACAGTGACGGATCGCTTAGTCACATCACAAACCATAGCACAGCACATTCAGTCTGTAACGCATCATCCAGTGTCTGCACATACTATTCGACGCCGTTTACAACAGAGTGGTCTGTCCGCAAGACGTTCATTGCTTCGTCTACCCTTGACGCAGAACCACAGACGTCTCCGCCGCCAGTGGTGCGATGAAAGAAGTATGTGACAGCAGAATGGAATGAAATTGTCTTTACTGACGAGTCACGCTTCTGTCTGCAACACCACGATGGTCGGATTCGAGTCTGGAGACACCGTGGAGAGAAGATTCTGAACAGCTGCGTTATGCACCGGCCACTGGTCCTGCACCGGCTATTATGGTATGGGGCGGTATTGGATATCACTCTCGCACTCCTCTAATACGCATTGCCGGCACTTTAAACAGCCAGCGCTACATCCCCGAGGTTTTTGAGCCAGTTGCCCTTCCTTACCTTCAGGACTTGCCCACAGCCATATTTCAACAGGATAATGCGCGACCACACGTGGCACGCATTGTCCAAGGGTTCTTCGTCAATCGCCAGATTGAATTGCTTCCCAGGCCAGCTCGCTCTTCGGATCTTTCGCCAATAGAAAACATGTGATCCATGGTTGCTGAACGATTGACCTAGATTACATTCCAAGCTGCCACACCAGATCAACTTTGGCAACGTGTGGAAGCTGGTCTACTGTACCCCAAGAGCACATCCAAAGTCTCTTTGAATCAATGCCGAGGCTTGTGGCAGCGGTAATTTCTAACAATGGGCGGATACTCCGGCTACTGATTCTAGAAGAAACCACACTTCACAGAAATCTATAAATTTAATCATTTGATACTTGGTCAACATGTTATCTACTAAATAAATTTTGTTGTGATATTTCTTGTCTTTCTTGGTGTTGCAATTTGGGTGGCCAGCAGTGTATATTGTTATCTGAAAACGTAGCTCTCTGACGTGCATTTTAACTGTAGGACTCCGGATCGAAACTAAGCAGCTGCTCAAAGGAAGTACATGGAATTCATCCATTTCACCAGTTTTTAGTAGATACTCTGTATTAGCCGTATCTCATAAGTAAAACTCCTCTCGGCGTAAAATCGGTGGCGTAAATCACTTTCATTCAGTAATGCACACACCTAGAAAACTGCATGGGGAATTGCAATTTATGTGAATTGAACACTTTTATCATCCGCTCAACAACACCTTATAGTCCCTATATTAAATACGATTACAAAATGTTTCCTTTTAAAAAGTTTCCTATATGAAATTACTTTTCGGAGTCCTGTTCCTCTTTCAGTAGTAGACTGCATCTGAAACATAATAATGGGATCTGATGATGTTAGTTAATTTGGAAACAACAACTACTCTTTTCTGAACCTTTTATTACACATTTGTTGCTTCTAAAATATTGTTATAATTAGTACTTTATGCAAAAGCACTGGAATGTTTTCAAAATCTATGGTCTGTCTCGAATGATTTTCTTAATATATTCAAGAATGGACTTCGCTTTTTAGAAAGTACAGAATATAGAACTGTATAGCATATTTTACTGCTGGAGATAAATTTGAGTATCATACTGTTAAGTAATACATTTATATTTAATTAGAAAGAATATGAAGAGGTGATTTTAGGTTAGATCAATGCAATATTTTGCATTTAGGGATAATAAAATGTACTAATGCTTGTTCATATGAAAGATATTTCTAAAACTTGCTTTACTTGTAAATGTTTTTAAGAATATTTGTGGCATTATTTCGATTGATTGCATACTGTCTGTGTGGGGTTATTGTGTGCTAGCTTATAATACATCTGATTGTTCCATCGGATGCAGGTTTCGTATAGTCCGATTTTGAGAACAGAAGTGAAGCCGAAAAATTTATTCAACAGTTTTCTAAGAGCTCTTATAAACGGAATTATAGATTCAAAAATGCCAAGAATTTTGGTTTTGCTTTACGTCCCAAATCCACATTTTGAAAAAATCGTATTTACGGTCAGTTCGTATTTTTTCATAAAAGTGGTGGAATTAGAAGGAACACAGTAATTACTTTAAAAAAGAAATAACCTTGTTACTTGAAGAAGGAATTATCTTGCGATTTTTATACCTAAAAAAATTATAAGTTTAAAATCTTCTTCCTCAAGACGGCACTTTCCTGCTGCCATTTTGAGGCGCCTTCTCTTAGTATAGTTCGACCGCCTCATTCGCGACCATGAACAACAAACACGCATGCGCCATTCGGACCGAATTATTCTCAAAATAGGGTGGAAGGATGGGGACTTTCTTTCCCTCCAGTATACCTCTTTCCGGAGAAGAAAAGACCTTTCACGTCGCAGCAAGTAATACCGCCCCTTTTGGACGAGTCTATGTCTTTTGGCAGAATGCCAAACAGGGTTGCGCTTGAGACGGCCGAACTATAAGGGTCGTAACTGAGGATTTAGACAGTTGGCGATTGTAATGACCGATTGATGGGCTTTAAATTCATCGTTGACGTCAAATACACCTGAACTGAGATTTCTTTATACTTTGTTAACTCTTGTTGTAAGGAGCAGTACCATAATGATTCTGCAGATTTCAATTACCTGAGCGAAAACTGCTTAAAATTTTATATCTCTATACATCTTTTATATTTCAGGTATTTATTTTTCTCCAGAGCATAATATTTCAAACAATAAAGCATTATTTGAAAGAATTAAAAATTTCTGTGATGTGATATGTTTTAATGATGCATATCCATATACTTGTAAATTATTTTAATTTGGAATATGGCAGTAATTCTCAACCTAGCAAATTGTTCTGACTGCTGATATCAGCAGAATGCCTATGATTCCTTCTTTATATTTCGTTTTTCAAACTCCCATAAATTTATTACCAAGATGTGTTAATAACCCTTTATGTCCCTTAACATTGGCATTAATACCTCTCCCATAATTTCCACAGAACTGCATTTATAACCTTCCTAATGAACCTGATAAAAACGTTTATAAACTAATAAATCGAAAACTGAAATAGTAAAATAATAAACAGGAAATACGACATTTGCTAACGTAGCAAATTATAATCGCCAGGAAAGAAGTGCTTGGAATACACATTCTTGCTAAATCTTTCTTTCTAAACGTACTCTTTAGATTCGGAAATTTATGAGAATTTCGTGTATATATATATATATATATATAAGAACCGCCATTTTCGAAATATTCGCTTTTATACTACACGAGAACAGGTTGTCAGCATTTGCATCAACAGTTTGTGGATCGTTTTCAGCAACACTAAACCGATATCCGAACGGCTTGGACGACTACAACTGGCATAAACATAATTTTGATGCTGGACAATAAAATCTTGCTACGTCATAGAAGTTAGTGTAAGGTTTTTGCCGAATATTTTAACTCTCCATTAAAATGGCGTAAAAATCGACCAATTATAGCGAACCAAGCAAACTGAAGCTCTGTAGTCATATTCAAGTACGCATAAATTTGCCTTCCCTGACTGGCTATAACTTAGGCTGCGTTCGACAATATGAAAAAGCTAATGTCTTCTACAAGTGTAACGACTGTGATTTCCTACCTGCGCAACTGCTGGCTTGGTATCCTTGAAGGTCTTAAGTGGCCTTGGGGGTCGAATCGAGATGTGAGACATAGAAACCAAACATCGTACCCACTAAGGCAGAAGTACTCTTTAACCTTCGCTGCCAATATTGGATCTTTTTCAGGTACGAGCGCGGATTGGTCGCTGAGTTACTCCATTATATTTATTGGACTTTGACAAGAAGTAATATACTATATGCCAAAGGAATACTGCAATATTTCCTATTCCACATATTTTCATGTATTTGAAACCTTTCTGAATAGGCTCCAGGGTTCTGAGGCATAAATTTACAGAGAAAGGACTGTAATTTCAAATAAAATATGGTATAAATAAAATTGTAGTATATACTTCTTAGCCATTTTTTGTGAAGTAGCATTTAGCATATGCCTCATATATCTAGGAAATACTTTTCAAGACATGTATAAATACAAAAAGAGCTTCAGAGTTGTTTTGTGTTATGTTGTAGAAACATTAGGTTAATTGGAAGCAGAAAAGATGAAAAATATGCAACCGCCTTCGCCGGGAATCTAACCACGGACCTCTGAAATACAGACTCAGTGTGCAGAACCACTACGCCACGAAGGCACGCTAGGGAAGTGGGAGAAATACCTTATATACTATCATTTTAAAGGGCGACTAGGGTTTTAGGGGACCTAGTCACCAAATCTCGGATGTGGAGAATCATCATCTACAACCCTTTTAGTTTGGGTGCCACTGTAGAGACATTAGGATTTTTTGGAAGCCAGAGAGATGAAAAATTAGCAACCGCCTTCGCCGGGAATCGAACCACGGACCTCTGGAATACCGGCCCAGCGTGCTACCGTTACACCACGAAGGCACCCTAGGGAAGTGGGAGAAATACCTTATAATGTGATAAGTATTTTAAGAGTATTAAAGTGATTTTACTTGGTGATCTCTTTTGACTGGCGACTATCCAAATTAATTCAATCTGCGATTTTATTTTACTCATTTGTTGAGAATAGATACAAGTTATTATGTTAACAATTCTTAGATGAAAAGGGGGAAAAAATCTGATTTTATGTAAAAAATCGCAAGCATGGTAGGTATCTGTTATACGCTTCTTTCTACTGGGCATTCGAATTACGAGTATTTCTGGTGCAATACTTAATTCAAAAAGACGAAAAACGGAAAATGTAGTTCGATTTTTTTTTAGTATTCCATGAAATAAATGTAGACCTTACGAATTTATATAATTCCTGTATCATTTAAGGTATATTGTATTAGAATGTATTAGTTGAATAGAATTTTTATTGATTTCAGTTCCATCGCATTTCTGATAATAAATTGAATTATTTTTCAGGTCCTATTGTTAGTGCTTTAACGAATCGATTCGGATGTCGAGTGGTCACCATCGCTGGCAGCCTCGTCTCCTGTACCGCTTTTATTCTGAGCACTATGGCACCAACCATCGATGTGCTCATGATAACATACGGAGTAATGGGAGGTAAATCAATCAAAGTTTAAAACTGTATTTTATGTTAATAAGCTTTGATATTTGTCATTTATCGCAATTATTCTATATTTATATATTTTGGCATCAGAAGAAAACTAGAACTGTCAGAAGCAAACTTTGTAATTTAATATTTTTTTTCCAATGTATGCATGTATACACTTGCATACCAAAGTTTAAGTTAAATTTTGTAGGAATTCTAAAGTTAGAGAAAACTGCATTCTTATTGCTTAGCCTTTCATGTACACCAGAGTTTCTTAAATTGTGGGTCGCGGGACCTGCAGCAGGGTGTTGCCAAAAATTTTAGCAGTTTTGATATTTCTTTAACTTATTATAATAATTTTACGATTGCCAAATATTTTTACACAATGTATCTGAAAATAAATAAAGATAAGAAACAAAGGAAAAACGAAAACGTTTCGACGCATTCTTTTTATAATATATTTTATATTTTGAGGCTGGACTTCACGTAGCGAAAGATAAAATATTTTCCAGGTACCGAATCTGGTGAATGGGAGAATGGTTTGGAACTGTGACACATTTTTGTGCTAGAAACTGTTTAATAAGAAACAGATTTGTATGACGGCACATTGTCGTGTAGAAGAAATCAGTTATTTATTTGAGCTTCTTCGGGCCTAGCGGGTTGAATTCTCTTCAGAAGTTTGTCCATTACGTCTTCGTGAAATATAGAATTTAGCATCTTTCCTTCGGGAACAAATTCCTTCACAATTATCTTTTTCTAATCAAGACGGTGGCCAGAGATTTCTGGAACAGAAGTTTCCGCAGTAAACTTCAATTTCAGGAATCTCCAACAAAGACGATGTTGAAATGATATGACCATGCTGCCAGTGGCGTAAATAAGGGTATGCAAGGAACGCCGTCGCATAGGGGTCTAAAGGCTTATGGGCCCTTGAATGTCCTGCTTAATTACATTTATATGTTTAAAGGTAAGAGAAAACGGATGCACTATATAATAGAATCCGTTTTCTTTTAAGTTTTTAAGAGTAACATACCTGGCTTATATATATATAAGAATTCGTATTCTACATAAAAGGATTTATCGAAATTTATTAATTATGAATTTCAATTTTTGGTTTTTGGAAAAGATTAGTTCTAAATTTCTATCTTTATATACATATAAAGATATAAGATAAACGTTATACTTAATAAATAAAGTTAACACAAAAAAAAAAAAAAAAAAAACACCGTTAGCCAGCTTGCTAAGAAACCTGAATAGTGATAGATTGAACTGGGGAAAAACTGAAAACATATATATAAATGTATGTCAACGCTTAACACTGCATCGGGGGGTCTAAACATATGCTGCTATTCAGATTTAAAAAATTTTGTGTTTTCGGTGTTTAGCTGTATGTGGCGTAAGTGCGGAGAAATCGATGCTTAATAATAAAGCTAAAAAGGTTTAAAAAAAGTGCGGTTCACAGGAGTGAGTGCAGCAACAGACTGGTAGACTACGTGCTCAGAGAGAGCGTAAAAATCTCAGCAAATCCTCTTGGGTGGCTGTTAAAATCTAAAAACTTTTCAAATTTTTTCTTTCCCTCCTTTTATTAGTACTTCGGCATAGGGGCCCAAAATTTCTAATTACGCCACTGCATGCTGACCATGAATCTTCACCAGTCCAAGTATAGATGATTGCCGTTTTGTCTGAGGTTCATAAGCACAGCACTAAGTTTCTTCCTTAGTTAAAGATTGTTTGAAAACTTTCCGCTTTTCAGCTAAATTGCATTGCTATTCTTTACTCAAATTTCTAATCCATGACATCAAAGTAAACTATTTATTACGTAGAAAATTCTGTACGTTAGCAAATGATATATGAGAGGAAGCAAGCTGAGAGGTCATAATAATAATGCTGTAAATTATCCTCCCGCAGGTTTTCTGAATTTTTTAAAAAAATAATTAGTCTTAAAACTTTTAGTTGCACTGTATTGGCTTCAGGGGTATCAGAAACCCCTATACCGACAATGTTAAATTGGCCATTTTCGATGTACCTTTTCTCAAAATATGCTGTAGATACAAGCTTGAAATTTTTTCTGTAACTAAAGTATACCTATCTGATTATACTGAAGTGAGCTTTTGAAGCATTTTGAATTTTAGAGTAAATTACAGAATATTTTGTTAGGCATAGTAAAATTTAGCACTTTTCTCACGCAAAAAAATTTAAAAAAATTTTTTTAAGTTTATTACAAAAAGCTCATTTCAGTAAATATTACGGAACCTAATAAATAAGCCATAAGAGTTTAGATACCTGTGAGCAGTAGTTCCTGAGAAAAATTTACATTGAGTATAAAAAAATCACGTTTGGAGAAAAACGCGTTTTTATGTAAAAATTCTCATTGATCAGTAGATGACAAATTAAAACTAGATTTTTTTTACAGTTCTAATTTTCATAGAGATTAAAGAACGGTATTTTTAGAAAGAAAAAAGTGTAGAGAATTTGAAAATGCAAAAATCCAAAATCACAATTTTTTGAAGATTTTGGGGTTCCAACACCCCTTCAGTACATTTCTCTGATTATTCGTAGAACTTAAAATTTATTCATGAATTACGATAAGCTGCTTTATTATTATGTACAGTTTTTAATCCTATTTCTAGCCTTCTACTGAATATGACATTAGTGCAGAAATCGAATGCATACATGAGGAAAAACATTTTCTGATGGTTAATGCTCGATTATGATATCGTTCTTTTACAAATTATTACGGTATGAAAGGGTTCAGACGCCACCTGTATTGCTACGTTTCATACCACGTACGAAGCGAAACCAGATTAATGATCAGTTTGGTGAATGTTGGAGGAATTAACAGTTCTTTGCTTATTAGCGGCAAAATGGTAAGCCTGCTGAACAACGGTAGTTCGGCTTAGGTTCCAATTCACCCCCTGGGGTCGTTTACACTGCCTTAGTATCATTACAGACAGTAACGACTTTGGAGGCACAAAATACCCGGACCAGGTTCCTGGTGCCGGAAGGCGCTGTCTCGCCAGCGTACTCCATGGAGGTAGGAAAGGGAGGAGGGGCCATTCCGCGCTAGAAGTGAAGCACTGCTTTGAAGCTTGGGTCACCAGACTGGGTGTTCTTTGTTTACTTTCAGAAGCTCGCTTGACAAGATTCTGATAGTATTTCGACACACGACAGTTCCATAGAAATTGAAAAAGGGACACTCTCGCATGAAAGAAACATTCATAGTGTGATGGATAATAGCAATTTGTATAGTTTACTGACATTTACGCAAAAATCACATAATGGTTATTTTTCGATAACTAACAACAGCGATTTTGATTATGAATTTGTTTTATAAAATTCTAAGCTGTTGCACTACAAAAATATAGATTTTAAGAAAATTGCTAAAAGAGATCTGCCAAAATTTATTTTCTAGAAGATTTGAAAAGTTTGAAACTTGATGGCTAAATGTAAATATAAAATTATGTATGTTAAAATATTTGTAATTAGGCACATAGGTCAGATTAAGTTTTTATTAAATAGAGTAACGCATGCAAAGGCTATCTGCCTAAAGAGAGAGATGCCATCGTGGAGGAATTTTGAAGAAAAACTGACCTTTGAGTGGGTATTAAAAATAATACTTATAATTTTCATTCAAATTATATTCATATATATTTTTTATATAAAACTTTCGGGTGTATGCTAAATTAGTGTAAATTACTTTACACGTAAAATATGAGTGAATGCACAGAAATTAAAAATTTGCACATGCAGGAAATGATAAATAGGAAATATGTATGGGTATTTATGCATGCGCTTGCAAAAAGCATGTATCTGCCTTTGACAAAATACTTAAACATTCATTAAATTATTTATAAATGTATTTGAAATGAAGAATTTATTCACTTATAAACAACTGTGAAAGTACTGTGAAGAAAATCTAATTATTAAATGTATCTAATTTATAATGATTATAAATGTTATCTAAATATATAATAACCTTAATATTGAATTGTAAACATAAATTGAAATCCTGTTGACAAATACGTTATAAAACTATTTAAGCAAGAATTGTTCGTATTGGAAAGCAATCTGTTAAAAGGTATTGTAAAGCAAATGCTATGAGATTCGCACTTAAGAACGTAATAAAGAGTTTTGGAATATGTATTGTTGAAATGAAGGGTAAAAAAAAAATCTGATAAGTATAATTAAAAGAATTATTCCCTTTACATTTTATAATAACTCAGTTACAAGTTTTAAATAATACTTTAAAAAAAACTTATTTTATTCCCTTTCAAAAATGTTCAGAGAAAGTCAAATACTATTTAATTCCTAATAATTCTCTAATTTAATATGAACCGAATAGAGCATTAGTTATAAATTGACTTACATTTTTCGATTTAAAAGAAGCCAAAAAATCATGTCATATTTAAGAAAGTATTTTAGGAAGAAGCTCTATAAATAGAAAAGAAATAATGGATAATTTTAATATTAATAATATATTAATTAATAATATAAATCATGTCATATTTAAGAAAGTATTTTAGGAAGTAACTCTATAAATAGAAAAGAAATAATGCATAATTTTAATATTAATAATACAATAAACTTTGATCTAAATTTTTGTACCTTAACCGAATAAAATCGAATTACCTTAATTTTTTTTTCTAATGTAATTAACGAAAACTTGTGAAAATATTTCATTCAAATTAAACCATTCTGAGAAAACTGTCCTGTGAAAAGTATAGCATTTAATTCCGTTCAGAATGAAATGTTGTTTAAAAATATGTTGTTTTCACATACTTAGGACTCTGAAGTGTTGTAGAAAAAGAAAATATATACATTTATATGTATATTTGCGACGTAATTACAAAATATTTACACCCGAACGCGTCAAATCCCATAGAACTCAATGGTAAATGACCCAATGTTTTGGTCACCACGTAGGGAGCGCCGGTGCTTCAGAGTAGGGTACGGAGGAACTTGTTTAGGGCGACTCCTTCTTACTTCCTACCTCCATGGCGTACTCGGAGGGCCGAAATCACCTACCTGGCCGGAACTTGTTGTCAATACCAAGGACAGTTTTGACAGCCCCTTCCGGCCTACCGTGGAGGTAGGTGGTTTCGGCCCTCTGAGTAAGCTGGAGCGGCGGCCAATCCATCGATTGCGAGTTTAACGATCCTTGTCTGAGAGCAACTAATGGACGAGCCCTGTTGTGCGGCCTTTGGGTGGATGCCGTACAAGTAACCTCATAACTAGTTAGAAGAAATTGGGCGCATGGATTTTTTTGGGGTGTTCACCATATATAACGTTAATACAAGCTAGTTTCCCTTAAAATATCTTCTTTGAAAGTGATCCTACCTCTAGGCAGATTGCCCTTGGATATTTTGCTATGAACCAAAAAACTCCAATCCTTCGCTTTTTAAACAAATAATAAAAAAAGCTAGTTAAAACTGCCTTCCAGTGAGAAGTGGCATTTCAAATTATACTTCTTAAAAAAAGTAGATTTAGACTCTTCAAATGGATTAATGCTGCAGAAGCTCACACAGCGCTATAAATTTGAAAGGGTTTATATCCTCTATACTATCGCACCTTGAACCTGAAGAGTATGAAGACTTCTCGTATGTTGCGCATATGGACGAATTTTTAAAAGTTAAATTGCATGCTATTGTATTAGACATTTCTCACGATGAAATTAAAGTTCATTAGGTAAAAGTATGACTGATTATTTGCATGATAGTTGAAGAATTGCTGCACTGTGTGATTATCAAAGGAATAATCAACCCTGATTTTGCAAACAGTAGAGTCCTCTGAGATTACTTCCGAAATTTGCTAAAATATTTATTCACTGTACCTCTTCAGTAATGAAGTGGCCGGCGAAATTCCTTTTGGATATTAAAGGATTCGGTGTTCTCAAGCATCCCCTCAGACCAACGACTCAAATGACGTTGAAAATTCAGAAGTTGTACCACTTCATATTTCTCCTCATTGCTTTGTTCATTTACCTTGAATGATAAAATGTAAAATATCAGTATAAATTGTGCGATACTGATATTTTACATTTGTGCGATACTACTGAGGTTAAACCTATTTTCTCCTAGCGTATCATACATAATACGGCTGAATTTTTGTCTGTGGGCCCACCGTATCAAATGTAATACGGGAGTGAAGTGTCTGCCTACCCTAAATGTGATACGGGTGTGACAGCTTACTGATCATATTTGGTACTTTGAAACGGAAATTTTATGTCGAATTTTACATTCGCATAAATTCTATCAGGATGCTGTGGAAACTTACTGAATATCTATCTATATTTTGAATTTCTGCCCCGTTCAGTGAAGAAAATTGCGAGAAGACAATTTTAAATCATGTGCCGAAATTCCAGAAACAATTGATCAGCCACAGCTCAGCATAAGGTTGAGAGCATAACCATTGATTAACTGTGCTCGATTGGAAATCTGATGCCCTCGTCAACGGGACCCGCTGGCCCTTTGTTAAACATGTAAAATGATAAAATAATAGAGTAAGGATGGAAAACATATACAACATATACAGATGGAAAGAAGACTTGATATAATTTTCTCTTGTTCTCTTGCGAATGTAGATAGGACATGTTATTGTCTTTACTTTCTCTTAAATACTTTCTAATTCATTCATATAAATATGATTAATTATCTATAATCACAGTACCTTCGTTTCCAATAATATATTTCACTATTTGTTGAAGTGCAGACACACACTTTGTATTGTAGACTAAATCTTTTGCTGGAATTTTTTTTTGCAAGTCCTGGTAAATGCTTTGTTCAATAATTGAAAGTAATGGACATTGTCATATATAATGTTTAGCATCTGCTAACTGTGCTGGTGTTCCGCACGCACATCTTGCATTTCTTCTTAAGAATCGCTAGAAACAAGATGGAAATGTTCCATGATTTGTTGCTAATTGTCCTGGAAGGATTGTCCTCGTCCTTTCTTTGTCATTTTATTAAAACTTGTTTAGAAATTTTATTCTTGATTTTAAATTTCGAAATAGGAAAAGGGATATCAGTCGTATCTTTTAATGTGGCATCTTCAGCAGCTTCATTCCCTATTATACCTGTATATCCCCGTATCCAATTTAGGATAATAGGAGGAATATTCATTTTTATATTTATTGTTTCTTGAAAAGTTTGAATAAGTAAAGATGTTGTCTTCGTGGAAAATAACACCTTTAAGACTTTGGCTATCTCTGTGAACACTTTGGCTATCTCTGTGAAGCATATTGAGGCTTATTACTCTTGAGAAAGGCATTTAGCCATAAAAAGTTTTACTTCAAAGCTATTGCTTCCGCTGTGTAAACTGTCCCTGAATTATTTAGACAAAACGTTTTCAAAATTTACAAAATAAATTTGTAATTGTTCGGCTTTGCGTTATTTGCTGCCAAAATTTAAGTTGATACGACGGTTAAGTGTTCTAAGCCAGCTAGCTTAGATTTAAATTTGTTTGCTCTTAGATCACTAGTCCATGTTTTAAATTTGTATTTTATTGTTATGTTAGTTTCATCGCCAAAAGTGGTGGTTAATTTATCAAGCGAAACTCGTGCACTTATGTTCATGTTCTATTTTAATAAAAACTTTGTTTTAAACCTTTTTAGGTCTCTATAGTTACTTCAGAGACAGCGCTAGTTCGTTATACGTCTGTTGTTACATAACGTTAACTATACAAATACATATGCGCTAACGGTTATTTGCAAGTTTGGAAATGGTTTATTTTACCAAAGCAAGTCAAACTTTATAAGTTTTGTTAGTAAATATTGTAATACGATATAATAAGCTTGATATTTAAATTCTGAAGTCTTTTATTTCATTATTGCACAGAAATAATTTAAATGTAGGAATATAATCATTATTACTAATATTCCAGTGTAAAACGCATTCTGAATTTTTATTTTAAATTTAAGAATTAGGATTTTCTGTTTATGTTACAAGAAATATTATTTAATTAACATATGCGAAAACTTAACAACATGTACGTTTATTTCGGAGCGCCATGGGCTCACAATTTGTGTTTATGGATGACAACGCCCGTCCTCACCGTGCAAACATCGTAAGCGAATGCCTTCAATCGGAGAATATCACCCGTATGGACTGTCCAGCATTCTCACCGGACTTGAATCCAATAGAGCACGTGTGGGACATGCTTGGCCGACGAGTTGCAGCCCGTCAACCCCCTCCTACATGTCTACCGGATCTTCGGAGAGCATTGCTTATTGAGTGGTATAATATCCCCCAAGATCAGATCGATAATTTGATACTCGGCATGCCTAGGCATTGTACGGACTGTATTGCATCGTCTGGGAGACATACAATGTGTTAACAATCATACCAACCATGTAATATTGGTTTTTTGTAAATAGTTTTTTTTTTTTTTTTTTTTTGTAATTTGCTCCAGGGAGAAAAAATCGCTAATTTTTTTAATAATATCAAACATATAGCATCTTTTTTTACTCTTTACCTTTTGTTTAATGAATAAGCTTTACAAATAAGTCAAATTTGTTTTGCTTCTAACTCTCCCTTTGCCTGATTTTGCATTATCCTTAATTTATGGACATGAGTGTAATTTTGCGATTGTGAATGAACGTGGTCGCGTTAAAGAGATGATGGTTGATACCGGTGTTTAGTTGTAATATCAGAAATGTAAGTGCGTATGTGTGTGTATTCAGAGAACCAACTCGTGGCAAAAAAACCATCTCCCTAAGATGACCGCCTCTGAAGGAAACCAGTATTTCTGAAAACGTAAATATATTTTGATATTGAACATTCCCTCTGTAAGACGACCATTCGCAAAGAAAATTCTGCAAGTACGGCTGGTCGCCTTAGAAAGATTTATTTCATAGAGACAACTTCCCTAAGACGACCACCTTTTAAAAGATAAGCGTACTTCTGAGAACGTGAGTATATATTGGTATTGAGCATCACTTCCCTAAGGCGACCACTTGTAAAGATGTAATTTTACTTTCGGCTGGTCGTCTTAGAGAGACCTCGTTTTGTATGGTGTGATTATAACGATTACTGTTATTGTTTACGACAAAAGTTTTTTTTAAATCAAATAAATATGTATATTTAGCAAAAACTCTCTCTAAAACGATCACCTGCGTTTCCAAGTTACTCTGATGATCTTAAAGAGATCATATTTTCATTCTATTAATTTTATTGTTTACAAGAAGTCTATTAACGTCAGAAAAGAAATTAGCATAAACCCATATAAAACAACAGAAGATTTATTATTATATTGATACTAGTATGAAAACCAGTAAAAGTCAATATAAACCAATACAAACCAGTAGAAAGTTCTGAAATTGATGTTGGTTGTATGGGTGTCAATTGATACCAGTAAGAAAAATCCACAGAGATCAATAGAAACCAGTAAAAGTCAGTAGAGACGAACAAAAATTCTATAGATACCAGTAGAAAGTTTTACTGGTTTCTATGGGGCATTTTGAAACCAGTAAGAAAAACCCACAGAGACCAATAGAAACTAGTAAAAGTCAATAGAAACCCTTAAAAAGTTTTACTGGGGCATTACTTAAAAGTTTTTATGGGGCATTTTTAGCAGGGTTATGTTTTAACCAGAGCTTTGCGGAGGTGGTTCTTAGTTTTGTGGATAAATCATAATTCCAGCCGGAGCGCTAAATAAGAAGTCTCCGGCACTTCTTTTATATAACTGAATAACAATTTTAGAAGTTTGATCTTGAAATTTTTATTTTTAGCAATAAAATTATATTAAAAATCGCTTATTAAATTTTAATTTATCTCTTTACATTTTATTTAATTTTAATTACTTAATTTCTTGAATCTTTAATTATTTTAATAAATTATAATTAATTAATAAGTTATTAATTAGATAATAATTAACTATTTAATTTTTAAATAATTAATGAATTTAACACTCATTTAATTTTTAAATAATGAGTTTAATAGTTGTTTTATTTATTTACTTACTCTTGTTCATCATTGCTGACGGTCTTCCATAGGGCTTTGGCATTTCTAATTTTAAAAACGAAGCCCTGGTTTATAACTCAAAGACTATATACAGTTAGGCTAAGTTTCTGTAGATATTCTACGCATACCCTTGCGGTGACACAGTAAGTATGTGTTCTGTATTCCAGTTCCTGCCATACTCCTGATAGAATATCTTTTGTTAATGATTCGAGCACTTCACTTATCTGCTACTCCAGTTGCTGCAAGTCCTGGTGAAACAAAGACGCGAACACTAAAAAAACTGCATAGGAAAAAAAAAAAAAAATGTTTTACTGAATATACGAGTATTAAATCCAGCATTTTTATTGAGATTTTATATTCCATTACGTAAATAAATGGCTAGCTGTCTGTTGGATAAAGAGATTTTCATATGCAAAGTATTTCTGTGAATTTTGTTAGTGAATGGATTGCATTCAAATGCACCAGTGTAGGTATTTCACAAGTTGAAAAACATTCAGATTTGTATAAAATAATCCTTGGGATATTAATTTCTTATTTCTATTATTCATTGCGAGTGCTCCGAATGGAGGTAACGACAGGTGTTTAAATAATCCGAATGACATCAGCGCACCAGTTTATATATACAAGTTCAGAAACCCTCTACTTTTGATGTGTAATTTTCCTCTGTCATATTAACTGCATATTTCTTCTTTCTTTGCGTGTGCTAAATGGGGAACTTACTGATCAGGTGTTCAAATATTTTAAAAAGAATAAAGAAGCTTTATTTATTTTTATCGTCTTCGCAATCTTTTCAGTCTGGATGCTTCAGTAATATTGTTGCAAGGACTTTCTTACTGCGTACAGTGATACTGGGCATAAAAATAACACATTTTTGTAAGATTTTTAAAACCTCGAAAAGATATTGTTGTGTGCAGTTGGCAATAAAATCCCCTCCGTTACAAAGAAAGGGAGAAAGACGCGAGTACGTTGTAATTTTATCTGTGGTTCTTTATAGCATTTCTAAACTTAAATTATAATTGAGGTAGTTAAAGTACGTTTTCTTATACAGCCTTACACGCCGACGATAAAATTTAATCTCCTAACATCAGTGTAACATTTTAACATCATAATTTCTTAACTTCATCGCCTTTCATTCAAAATAGAATTGAATGACTATAAGGAAATTTTGTAATGACATGCATGGTATTCATATTTTATCTTTATTCCTATAACAATATTCTCAGGAATACTTTGATGAAATTTTATTCCTGTAACAATATTTTCATTAGTCTTTGATAATTTTCTGTTTGTACGAGTTTACGTTAATAAAAAAAATGTAAAAAATAATTTATAGAAGAGAATAAAAAAAAATTTAATTAAAAGAATATTTTTTGCATTTTAAGATAATATCTTGCATTTTTTTAATTCTTAATTTCTGGAAAAGACATCTTCTAAAAGTTTATATATATATATATATATATATATATATATATATATATATATATTAAAAAAAACGAGAACAAGTTCATTGAATTTTAAATGTTTAAAATGAATGCAGGTTTTTTTTTATTTAAACTGTATTTCGTAGCGCTAAGGTGAAACAAAACATCGCTGGGCTGGGAGTTGGGGAGAAGAAAAATATTCAGGTCTTAGTCTTTCGTGTTGATAAATTTCAGAAAACGCATCTTCGTATATTTTTGTTCACAGACTGAATACAATTAAGTGTGCAAAAAATTAGTCTACAGTTAAACAGAAACGCCTGTGCAACATGTTTTCTGTCTTTAGTTTATTGTTCACAGGAAAGCCAACAAAACAGCACTGAAAAAAAACTACCAAAAAAGAGAAAAAAAAGCCAGTATTCTCGTAAAAACTATGTAAATAAAAATGTAAAGACATAATTTCCGAGTATTCCTTACCAAGTATACTGTTTATTTTTACATTGCTTTATTAATGTATGAATTACTGTCTGTAGGTTGTTAATTAGTCTGTATTTTATAGGTATAGGATTCGGAATGGTTTTCCTGCCAGCTGTTGTTAGCGTAGGTTACTATTTCTCAACAAAACGTGCTTTAGCTACAGGAATTGCCGTCTGTGGATCTGGTATGGGTGCTTTCATCTTCGCCCCATTCTGTCAGAAACTTCTAGAAATCTACGACTGGAAAGGAGCTATGCTAATACTTGCTGGGTTAACCTTAAACTGCGCAGTTTTTGGATCGCTTATGAGACCTTTGGAGCCTGGTCCTCGTCAGAAACCTCTGTTGCAAAGAATAGCAGAAGAAAAAGAAAGGCACAGAATGGATTCCTTATGTGAGAGCCAATACATGATAATTCAGCACTCGGACGGAACTGTAGAAAAAAGACCCAAATTTGTCCTTAATTTGGAGCCCGGGGTTCATTCTACTCTGTATCTTGACCAGTTTGGAAAATCGCCAGCTGATACTCCTGTTTTCACTTTATCGCCAATACAAGAAGCCAGAAAGTCTCCAGCCAGTTCGAAAGAGGAGGAGATGGATGAAAAAGACGAAGCTGAAGAGAAAGCTCCCTTAACGGGACCTTCATTACCTAAAGTGGCAACAACTGTTTCTCTTCCTAACCACAGTTCAGCCGGCACACCGACTAATGGACCTAATGCAGGTGACCAACAAGATGGTCCATCATCACCACACATTCATAATGGAAGCTTACCTCAAACTGCCATACGCGAGTTAGCAAAACGCAAAGGACTCTTGCCGCCTTTTAGGGGAGCTATGAAACTTAGTCTGAGCAATATAACTGTTAATAATGAGATGCGGAAAAATAATGCTTCTTTGAAGATCTCATCCAGTGGATTCCTTTGTCCAGGTCAACAGAACAACAATTTTAATGCAGACGAGGTGTGGAAGCAAAACATT
This sequence comes from Stegodyphus dumicola, assembly GCF_044657685.1. Taxonomy (NCBI): domain Eukaryota; kingdom Metazoa; phylum Arthropoda; class Arachnida; order Araneae; family Eresidae; genus Stegodyphus; species Stegodyphus dumicola. The sequence continues at coordinate 160,366,612 of NC_140770.1, forward strand.
CGTGATCAGACTACTCAAACACCTGTTCCGCTGGACGGTAGCAGGAGGCCATCACTGCGGCGCGATCGCAAAGACTATAGTCGGCCACTTTACAGAAAAGATGTCTTTTATAGTGGAAGCATTCGTAATTTACCCGAGTACAAACAGTCTCAAGGAGACGTGCGGTCTTACGTAGCTAGTGTGACATCTATCCCCAGGGATATACCTGTATCTCAGTCTGTACTTGGCGATAACAAATCTGTTGTTCTTGATGGTAAAGAAAAACCAAAACTGTGTCCCGACTGCATAAAATTACCGAGGTCAATGACTGATACAATGTATGAAATGTTAGACTTCTCTTTACTGAAGAACCGTGTTTTTCTCATGATTTGCATCTCTAACATTATAGGAATGATTGGTTTCTATGTGCCATATGTTTACATCACAGATAGCAGTACCATGAAAGGAGTTTCTCCAGAAAAGGCTGCTTTTCTGCTGTCTGTCATAGGCATTACAAACACCCTTGGACGACTTCTGTTTGGATGGTTTGCTGATCGCCCTGGTGTCTCAGCCTTGCTGGTCAACAATATTTCTATTCTACTAACAGGAATCTGCATATTTTGCTTGCCTTTCTGCAATAACTATACAGCCATTGTAGTTGACTGCGTTCTATTTGGATTATTTGTGTGTAAGTATACATCAGTCTGAAATACTCTTTCCAGTTTTGTGTAAAATGTTTTTGCTTTCATTTTAATACGCAGAACATTACCTTTTATGAAAATTAGAATGTGTTTTGGATGTCTTCATGATGCATTCTCTTTACAAATGATACTTTTTGTGCGTAATAAGAATAGTAAAATTTCTGAGCATAAGTATAAGACAGATGCAAGGTGAAGCAGCGCACGATTGTTCCCTGTAAATCTTTGCCTTCAGAATAATACAACCGGAGCGAAAGACGATAATATCATTTATTATGATATTAATTAAAACTTAAATTAGCGTATGTCAGTAACTCGCTATAAAACCTGCAAATGTTTTCATCAGAAATACTTGCAATCGTATGAGAGGCTCTAAGTTTATGATGCATTTTTAAATCTTAACTATTGCTACTAATCAAAGAAGTTTCACTGTGTATCCAACCTTTTTTTACTTCCTTGTGCGAAGTAAAGGAAGTGTAATTGTGAAAAATTTCGGGTGTCATATTTCAACGAAAATATCCATTTTGATTTCTCACGAATCCATTTGAACGATATATTTTTGTGTGACAGAATAAAGGACTCTTTTTTCCGAAACGTATCGTAAAATGGATTCAGAAGAGATATTTTCGTGACTTCTGTATGTATGTACGTGTCTCCCATAATTCAAAAACGAGTGGCCGTAAAACGTCGAAAAAATTGTGTACATGAGTGTATTAAAATGTGTAGTAGCGCAATTCCCTTTTTCGTTGCAATCTGCCGCACCGAACGTATATATATATATAATTTAAGAAAGGAGAACAAACTAAAAAAATTGCCACTCTGTTACTCTACTCGGTAAGCTTAGTTTTTTTATTCTTATATGTTGTTATGTTGCGGTTAAGGGTTTTATGCCTTTAGTTAATCTGCATGCAATAGTTGTAGAATCATCAACAGTTTAAAAATTTAAGTGGCGTTAAGCCTAACGAGGCTGCCATTTGTTTACATCTGGAACTATTAGTAGAGTAATGAATTAAGTCAGCCAGGACACCAACTTCAGTTTCTTTCTATTCAGTCGGACCAAAAGTTCACGTTCATTTTTGTGCACCATATTCCTGCCCGTTGATCGAATTTTTTTTTTTTTTTTTTGTAGAAACTCTAATTTTAGTTGTGAAAATTGTTTTTTAAACTGTTTTAACTGTATGTGGTGCTTTAGGTTTTTCTGCATTTTACCAGTTTTAATAAAGATTTGAGTTTTTTGGGGGGAGGGCTTGCCGCAAAGTGAGATCTGAATTAACTGAAAGATAAAAAATACTCTAATGAAATGCGAGGAAATAAGTTTAAATGAAGAGCAGAAAAAATTGTGTATATTTTAATAGGCTATACAAGAAAGTCATGTGGAGTCCACATCAAATGTTTTTTGTCTTTCAGTGCTACGATTCCTGCGTTTGTTCTTATAGACATTTCTAGCTCTTGCATGAAGGTGAAGTTTCCACTTTTGTAACAAACGCTTAACCAAAATGAAAGCGTAATTACAAGCTGCTAGAAAAGGAAAGATTTAAAGGATTTCCGCACATTTTGCTTTGTGCAAGAAATTGAGTAAAAAAAAATTTACACAAGTTTTAAATAGAGAAAAAGGAATAGACGTACATATGAAACATGAGAGAACAGTGCTACTATAGCATAAACAAACATACCATACAGTATCTGAGAGCATTTAATAAATAATAAAATTTAAATATCTAGAACTTTTAAAATTAGGCAAAATAGCATCCTATTTCGGTATAGATTTTGAATAAATTTTATCGATTTCCAGGGCGATTAGACGCAGGTCCTTCTTTTTCAGGAGCAGAAAAATTATATAAACAGGATTAAAAGCTCTTAGAAATATAATAACATGGTTTATCACGTTTTAGTTACTTTTTCCCTCGAGAAATGGCGCTGCATTCGTGTTCGCTTTGCTTCGATATAAATTTGCTGACAAAACTTGCGTGACTTCAGCCTTCCTGATCCGCCATTATCATGCTTCTGATTCGCAAGCCGATGATCCCAGCATTGTTCTGGCCCCTCCTGTCTCATGGTTCTCCTTTCCGACCAGCAGATGGAGCCACATGTGCCACCCGCTTCCATTTCCTGTCGATGTTTTCTGCTTTATGGAGGATAAAGTGTCCTCGCTTTCTATCTTAGTTCTGTGATCTTCCCTGGGAAATTCAGTTAAAGAACTCTCACTTTCGTAATGCTCTTTAGGGGCTCTCTAAGGACCTTGTAAGAGCTATTTTGTAATAGCCTCATGTCAGCATAACAACTAGTTCCAAGTTCCCTTTTACAAGCTGTTATTGTTTGGTACATATTCGCGGCAATTTACAGTTGCTTGGTTGCGTGGTACTTGAGAACATGTACACATCTCGCAATAATCCCTAGAGTGTTGCCTTGGCCTAATATGGTAACACTGCTATGGCCAATTTTAGTGTCCAGGATGTCGTTGGATAAGCTCAAATAAAACCTCTTCATACAATGGTAAATATTTTTTAATTCTTTGAGTAAGTATGGTGAGAAATAGAAGATGATTAAAGAAAACTTTCCCCAATATATGAACCCAATGCGGCGAAATATGAAATTTCAGATATTGTAATCTGCGCTGAAGACTGTGATGATTTAAAACAGTAGAGCTTTCGTGGTTACGGTTACAGCGAAAACATCTCGAAATTTTCGGCTGGCAACACGCACTTTTTTCCCTGTCAAAAATTAATCAGGAAACTGAGAAACCAAAATGGCGTTGGAACGATACACGTATGAGAAAAATTGCCGGCGTAAAACATTTGCAATGAAGAACATTGTTATCATTGACAACACAGAAGAGAGGAGATGCATTGATGCACTTTGCATAATTTGCAGGAATAGACAGCAGAAGATTCAATCACATCACACCATGTGCAAAGCATTGCTTGTGGAAAACCTTTTATAAGCAGTGTGGGAAGATTGTTTCTTGTTTCTTCAATCAGATGTTCGAATGTGCTGACAAGATTACATTAGGGAAAGAACGAGCAAAATTGATAAAACTGTTTGAAATTGATAAAGCTGTTTGGATGTCGGCTTTATCAATCAACGTCGATCCTGACGACCATGTGTTCCAATTGAAGTTGTTGCATAAGTGCGTAAGGCCCATATCACACGGCGTTTGTTCCACACGAACAACTGTTTCGGACAATTTTTCTGCCTGGTTTACTATTGAAAGAAAGACGCGCGACTTTTTCCTTCCTTTCCAAAAAAATTGCAGGTTGTTCGTTTTCAACCAATCAGCTATCAGCTTCGAATGCTATCAGCTTGTTTGTAATGGGGAACCAGTTTCCCTTGCGTTAACCCCAAAGCGATCTGTGGTGATTGGCTGTTGTGACAAAGCAGAAAAATTGTTCCAAACAGTTGTTCTTCCGAAACAAACCGACGTGTGATAGCAGCCTAATACGATTACTCCAGGTCCATTGCATATTGCAAGAAGTGTTGCCCGCAGTTTGGATGTACCGAATACAACAGCCCTCAAGCTTCTGCGCTCTGTTCTGCGGATGTTTCTTTATCGATTCCGGTGTGCCCACATGTTGCAACCTAAAAATGAGCATGAACGTGTCGACTTAATGAATTTTTTCCTCATCATATATGATGAAGATAGCAGGTATCCGCTTACGATATTACAAATGAATGAAGTGCATTTCCTCTAAACTGGGAACATAAACTCCAAGAACCACGCGCTCTGAGCTGACGAAAATCCTCACAATGCAGCACCAACGCCTTTGAGTGAAGTTGAAGTGACTGTGTGGTGCGACATCGCAAGCACATTCGTTCTCGGTCCGTACTTCATCGAAAAGGTCATTTCCACCACTCCATCACAACTGCTCGGTATACAACAATGTTGCAGAATTACGTAATTTCAGGATTGCAGCAGCGAAATATCGTTAATGATATTGTATGGATGCAAGATGATGCTCCTCCGAGTGTTCGGCGTGTGCTGTCACAGCGCTTTGGAGATAGTTATCTCCCGTAATTTTGCATTTTCGTGGACATCGAGTTCCCCCGACCTCACTGCAATTGGTTTCTAGTTATCTAAAATCTAAGGTGTACACATTAAATCTACGAGATATGTCAGAATTGAAAGATGCCGTAAAACGTGAGGATATACAAATTCCTCATCTGGTGTTACGTTCCTCATTGTTGTCAACAATCCCCCGCATTCAATACGTTTTAACCCCAGAACCAAAATTTTATTGGAGTGAAGTCGGGGGTTGGCGGTGGTTACAAGACTGCAATGTTACGGGAGATGAGTCTATCTTGAACACGTTGACAACTTATAGTTTCAATAAAAGTTTTTTTTCTCTCTCTCCTCATGTTGTCATTCGTCCTTTACGATTCTCTTCTTTGTAAATGTTTTATGCTCGCAAGTTTTGCTATATGTGTATCGTTCTAACGCTATTTTTGGTTTTTCAATGCGCTGGTTTGTTTGCGCAGATAAGAACTAGCTGTTGCCGTTCGAAAATTAACGTAAGCATGTTACCTCTGTTGTTTTAAATCATCACAATTTCGACCATCTACCTTCAAATAATATTATCTGAACTTCCATTTCGATTGGTTGAGCCAATGGGCCGCTAGTTTCATATATCGGGAAGTAACCAAAATTATGTACTTAGGACTGATGATATAGGAGGTGGGTAGTATACGATTGGAGGGTGAAGTCAGTATTTATGAGTTCAAACTTTTGGAAGCCAGTGTATCTGTATGGCCTCCGACAGAGGGTTTCGAGTATTGCAAGCTTCATGCAAGAGATATGACACTTCTGAGAATTTGTTGATGAGGCTATATTTATTTCCGGATTTATAGCTTGGTGGGGTGTTACAATATTTTTAATGCAATTTGTGTCGTAGACATAAAAAATGATGAAATATAGTAACAGAAACAGCTAAAATCTACTAAATAAATAAAGTGTTGCAGAATTTTTCATTCTACATTTAGTTCACACTGAAATGTCAGCTTTTTATCCAAACATAAACTTCCGGGATAAATTCTCTTAGGGTTTACGTTCAACAACTAGTTCGTCGAATTAAATTTTTTAGGATGCGTTAGCCGAACTTGTTGAGTCTAATCACTGTCTGTGTTTCTTATTATTGTATCTAGATATCAACTCAGTTTAATATTTACTATTCAAATAGGCATCGTATGTCTGATAATACTGTTCTGCAGACCTGTAGATTCTCTAAACGTTGAAATGTTTTTAACTCGTATCTTATCATTTGGCTTTTATGAATAAGCTGTAAGTTTGCGTTGTTTCTTCATATTTTATCAAGCAGTGTTTAAATTTTAGAAGTTTATTTTATTCTGAAAATAATAACATAGATTTTATTTACCAAAATCTGGTTGCAAAATATCAAACAATCTATATTGCCGTTAAATTATCCAACCAACCACTCATACTTGTGTTCATTAAATCGTGAAGATGTGCAAGATAAAGTTCCATTTTTTTAAAAAAATTAATGCATAATGTAATCATTACGCGATCATATTTTTATGCATTATGTAATGCATAAACATGCATCATGTAATCATATTTTTGTCATATTAATCATTCCTGTCTTTCCAGCCGCCTACATTTGTTTAACTTCTATTATACTGGTGGAGCTGTTGGGATTAGACAAATTAACAAATGCATTTGGTCTTCTCAGTCTGTTTAGAGGAGGATCTTGTATGCTAGGAGCACCAATAGCAGGTAAGCATAAACATATCTTCTGTAGAAAACGTCAACAAGTTTCGCAGTGGAGATTCTCTTGATTTTCTCGCGGTGTACATTCTAGAGTTTTTCTATTGTGATGAGAGAAAAACTGTGAAAAACTAATGAATTTATTTAGCACTGTTGAAATTGGAAGTGATTGTTGAAATAGTGCGTCATCTAGTTTGACCTTTTCTCTATGTAACGAATCTTTCATTATGTCAGATATCTGAGAAAAATTACAATGAATCCATGCAGCCAGTTTATTTCTTGATTTCGCAAATTAGTCATTGACTGTCTCGCTACAGATGGTTTGGTTTATGTGATTACGGCAAAGTCTCGAGGGCTATCTGTCTGAAGGATGCCTTCGTAGAGGACTTTCTAAGGAAAACTGGCTCCTATACACATGGGTAGGTAGGTTACGGAGGACTGGAACGCCTGGTGTCTAACAGAAGTAAACAGGCATGTGTTTTACGCCCTCCTCTAACTACAACAAAAGCTCTCTGGAGCCCCAAGAGGCTGCACCAGGAGATTATTGAGGTTATCAAAGGGAAGTACATGGGCATTAGTAGAACTGTATTACAGATTGAAGAGGCAGGCTGTGGTGTTACAGATGGTAGGTAGTTAAACTAAAAATACAATAAGATGTACACATAAAAAAAAACATAAATACACATAAGCAAATAATACACAAAACACAAAGCGCAAAATGCATAAACAGAGAAGGCACAATAAGATAAATGGAGTACATGAAGTCACATGAAGGCTGAAGCACAAAGTTAGTGTTGGGCAGTTCTGTTGTGTATAAATACAGGTACATCTTGCATGGTGAATGAAGAGTTCGAAAACGCCCATGCAGCCAGCCCGTTCGCGGGATTCGAACCTCGGACCGAACTACCAGTGTTCGCTGGCTGGCCTCAGTCCAGATGGACAATCAGTCATTTAACTATCATTGTTTGGGACATTTTCATCATTATTAAAATACTTGTTAAATGAGATTCATTTCATGGATTATCGTCTAAACTTTTATCATTCGTTCTATGTCAGTGTAATTAAATAATGCTTTTTTCAAGTTTTGCGTTCTATTCTGTTTTGGATTCCTGAAGATTACAACGCTAGGCCTTTTCACGATACGCAGAGAGCTTAAATATGAGTGCTTCATATCATTTGAATAAAACTGGTACTACTCTCACCACATTAGCACAGTTGGGCAATTGGTTTGTTTTTAACGCCTCTGTGATTGCGATAGGTATTACTCGTGCCTTCGCGGTGTGGTGGTCTGCACGCTGGGCCCGTATTCCAGAGGTCCGCGTTTCGATTCCCGGCGAAGGCGTTGCTCATTTTTCCTCTCTTCTGCTTAAAAAATATCTAATGTCTCTACAAAGTAACTCGACATTTATAATTGCAATGCTATGATTTATGAAATCGCATAAAAATAGGCTGAATTGAAACAAATTTTAATATTCATATCAGATGAAGCTGAACTTCTGGATAACTAAAGCACAGTTTTTTTTAATAAATTGATCATTAAAGAAACTTAGCATTTTAATGATTTATTTTGGTCTTTCTTCCAACATATAAAATACTTTAAAATATTGATTTATTCTGTTTTCTTTGCGGAATGAAATTGAAATGTTTAATTTCCTTTTTTAAATTCGACATAATGTTTAACTGCGCAGCTATATCCCGTGGATGTTCCGAGAAGTCTTACATTATTACTTGATTTCTTTTTATGTATGCTTAAATTGCGTACTTGAATTAAAATAACCATTCACATTTCATATAGTCCTGTGATATGACCCTTCTCGAACGAATTTAAATGTTCATATTGCTGTCGAGTTCGTCTAAAAGTAGGGTTCGTAGCGGCCCTTATAAGTGCTTATAAGTCCTTATATTTGAAAATAAAATATAAAGGCCCTTATAGGTGCTTACTTTTTCTTTAAAGCCCTTATTTTTTTGTTTTTAGTGCTTTTTTTTTTTTTTAATGAACGCGCTATTTTTCCCCGTACCAAAACCGAAACTAAATAAACAACTTTTCTTCCTAATATGGAATGTCAGATGGTGAGTCATACCACAGCCAACTCTATATACAGTCGGCTGTGGTCATACTCCCGGAAATAGCTTTTCCTCCTTTCTCTGTATTAACATAACCTTTGGTGTGCACGAAGAGTACAGACAGGTGCCCGTCGTTCTATTGGTCAAAGAATTGCGAAAGCAGTAGAAAATTCCGCTACATTCGGCATTCCTTTCCTCCCACCCAAATACTACACACGTTTGAATTTTTATCAAGATCTTAAAAATTTGCATTCTCGTTCTGCTTGGTCAGTTCATATTCGTGTTTATTATGATCGTTATGCTTATATTATGAGCATATGTATGAATGTTTATAATAACATAGTTGCAGTAACTGCTGAAGTATAGTAAACTTCCGAAAATGGTTGTGTTTTAACACAGATTAGCTTTCTAAGGAATAATATTCGGAATGGCTTAAATAAAGGGAAAGTAATCGAATAGTCAAAATAATTTCATTTTTTTTGGCCAATACATTATGCAATACGAGGGAGGTCTCCCCTTTCTCCGCAAAATCTTGAATATTGAAACTGTAACAGTTCGATGCAAAACAAGGAACGAACCTTTTTTTTTTTTTTTTTTTTTTCTTTTGGTCACTTTCCAATCTGGATTGAATAGGACTAAAAGTTCTGCGGTCTACCAACCCAAGCGAAGAATGATTCTATTCCGAAAATTTAACGCCGTCTGTTGAAAATTAGAATGAAAAAACACCTCAGTTATTTAGTTCGTTATTCTCCCGATACCGGCAGTTGTTGATTCCGATTGCGTAATATCACGTAGGGAAGAATTACGGCGCACGTATTGCGCAATAACGATATTTTGCAGAGATAATTAATTTCGATGTTCAGTCCGAGATTTGTTTATGAACACTTAAAAGAGTTTTACTGTGCTTGCTAAGCAGAATATTTTTTAGTTCCGTTGGTTTATTTTTATATGATGCACATATTGAAATGTCAAAAGCATTTATTTAGCGGAAAAATCTAAAAGAGCGGCTACAGTCTATCCTACCCCACTCCGCTCCTTCAAGTTACGCTCGAGTGTCCGAATATTCGCCAATTTCCAAGTATGCGGGTTAGTTAAGCTTTTACTGTTAAAAATGACTGCATGAAGCAAATTTCTGTCTTCTGATTTCAGAAATGTTCCTCTTTTTTACTTAAATTACTTTGCTTGCAATTAAAAAAAGTAATTATTTTCCATGGTTGAGGTAATGTTTATTCTCTCTTAATAAGTACTTCATTTCTCATATTTTAAATTACAAGTCTAATTTTTAAGGTTATGCAGTTGTGTATGATATAATTAGACAGGTGCTTATTTTTTTCTTAAAATGTGCTTGAAAAGTGCTTATAGGTGCTTATTTTTTTAACTAAAATGTGGCTATGAACCCTGTAAAAGGCATAGTATATTTTAAACTGGTGTTCTGAATACAACTCGATTTCTTTTAGTGTGTGCCTAAATTGCATATTTATATGTGCAGTCACATTGAAAAATAAGCACATCGCTATGACCTTTTACAGTCCGGCTGGTACAGCAATAAATCTCGCCGGACAACTGTGAAATTTGAATCATTTGCAGTGACGAATATTACTTTTGATCTCATTCAGGTAGATTGTGTACTTGTGCGTTCAATTTTGCTCTGCTTTTTAGGGAAGGCGCGGAGGGGGGATGATGACACATCATTTATTCAGTTCGAGTCGGGGGACAAGTATTGAGGTTGTACCCAACGCAGAAACTCTTCACTGTGATTGAAGACTTCGATTTTTAAGTATTGCTATAACGATAACGCCAGTACCTTGAGGGAACCCGCTATTTGTTCGTGATGGAGACATTCGATAAGGCCAAGCTTTTACGGAGCCCTTCAGAGATCATAAAGCACTTGAGCCGCTTACGGAAGTGACAGCACAAACTGATTATGGTAAACTTCCATACGAAAAGCGCGTTCGCAACAGAGCCGAGATTCAAGGCAAGATAATTACTCTAAAGAATCAAGGTCGATTTATAAATGAAAATAATATTATGAAAGGTGCTCTGTAGGAAACCGAACTGTAGCCAGTGCAATGTCCCAAGTGGCAGACATACGGGCACAGTCTCTGGACTTACTTAACCCTTAGCCTGTCGAGTAATTTTCTGCGAATCCCTTTAAAACTGTCGCTAGTTTTGGACCGAACTTCCCGTAAAATGTCGCGAAAATAACCCTAAACCTCTGAAAATTGTCAAGCAGTTCTTTTGTTATTTCCCACCCCTCCCAGAATTTTAGATCAATTGTTCCTCCTAAAAGATATTGATTGCACTGTAAACATTAGTAGATGCGAACTGTCAAGAACTTTGCGAATGTATAGCTTCTCTCTGACGGACCCTGGGAGTGCTTTAGGTTAATTGTCCTCCAAATACTCATCAACATTTCATGAGTAAACGGTATCAGAACTAAAAGGATATTCTTTCATACAAACATCTCATTTTCGAATAAATTGCTTTCAAAATTTGCCTGTTTTCATTTTTAATTTTTATGCATTTTATAACCAAGTTACCCAGATTTCGAAGTCACTGATTTCATTGCAGATCGATTAAATTGCATTATAATTTATTAATAAAATCTGTATTAACTGGTACATGTTTCATTCCTTCTGTGACACTGTTACAACATTTAAAAAGCATCATTTATTAGTTCTCTTGAATGTTACATTATTTTCCGATTTTTTTAGCATAAATTAAAAATCTTTAAAACATTAATCTTTTTCTATATTTTTTATTTGCATGCAAATAATAATTATCTTTTAATAGTTCTATAATTCCTTATAGATATATTCCTTTTTACCTTTTTATATTTTTAAGATGTTTAGCATAATATTCGAATAATTATTATAAAAAAATGGTGTTTTATGATTTCTGCAAGTTTAATCAACGGAATATGATGTGACTTTTAAAACTGCTTTTTAAAGAAACTGATAGCGAAAAATAAGGTATATTTCAAACTTTAGGCTTCTCTTATGCTCAAATTCGAATTTTTTTCCGAAGGAATGGTGTTCTCTGGAAAATTATTTTTAATTTGTTTGTTTATAGTTGAAAAATTTATAGAAAAGAGTTTTTAAACAAATTTAAATATTCACTAACTTTGTGACTTTGTCACTTTGTGACTAAATGTCTAAAATTCAGTGTAAAGGAAAGCATTTTTAAAATTATACGTGGATTGCTGATTTGAAAGAGGATAGGTATTAAATATGACTTATTTAACGAAAACAAAGATTTGGATTATTTAAGGACAGTTGTTTGAATCTCAATGCAAACTATATCAGCTCCAAAATAATACACTCTTCTTTTTAAGGATTGCATTTTTAATGGTATTCTTGCAGAACTTAGAAATTTATGCAGCTTAGAAATTTATTATTAATTGACTGAGTTTATAAATTCTTACTTTTCTGCCACTGAAATACTAAACTCGATGTGAAATAGGATTAAAACATTACTTTTATAACTTATAAGGTATTTTCTCACTCCTTTCTTTGGGCCTTCGTGGTGTAATCGTTAGCACATTGGGCGTGTATTTGAGAGGTCCAGGTTCGAGTCCTGGCTAGGGCATTGCACATTTTTCATGTTTCTTATTTCAAAAATAACTTAATGACTCTTTAGTGGCACTCGAACTAAAAAAGGTGATGCATGATGATTCTTCACCATCCTGATATGGCGATTGGGTACCCTAATCCCCAGTCGCTCTTTAAAAGGGAGAGTACATAAGGTATTTTTCCCCTCCTTTCTTTATACCTTCGTGCTGTAATGGTTCGCACACTCGGCGCGTATTTGAGAAGCCCAGGTTCAAGTCCTGGCTAGGGCATTGCACATTTTTCATGTTTCTTACTTCAAAAATAACCGAATGACTCTACAAACTGAAAGCTGCAAAGGAATTATGTAACATAATTAATATCACTATGCAATGTTTTATTACACTTTATCTAAGTTATTATGCATGAACTAAACAATGTTGTTGTTTATTAACTCACATAAGTAATATAATCGTTCAATATGGTATTTTTGTATAGAAAAGTAAAGTATTATTGTAAAGAAAGTGTATTGTCGAATGTTTTGTAATAAATAAAGATTGCATTTAATAATTATGATAATGTGTTTAATAAAGGATATGAGTAATTAAATATATATTATGGGATTCATTATCAGGGAGATATTTTTTTTCTAGTGATAATTTTCCCAGTATTCATTTTTTGCAACATTAAGCTCTAAATAAATGTCTTGTTTGAATATAGCATTAAGTATTTACACCAAACTCCTAACCAAAGAAAATGCCATACAAGGAAGAATCATTAACTTTTATGTAGAACAAATATTTTTATTATTTTAATGCTGTTAATAATTAATATATAAAAAATAAATTAAGTTCACTATAGTGGATTGAATAAGTCTGCTGAACGTTGGTAGTTTGTGACGAGTTTGGGTCCTGGCAACCAAACTGGTTAACTGCTTGAGTCTTTATGATTTTTCTCATGCGTAACCTGAATTTAAATCATTTTTATTTAGTTCAATTTCTATTCTTCCTTTCATGACTGAAGCGCGGAAATATCAATTTTTTTTCTATTTTTCTATTGCAATTTATATTTCTGTTTTTCAGTACTTTTTCATTGTGAATTGAAACAGTAAAACCTTTACAATCTTTCTTATTCTCCATTTATGTATTAGCAACAATTATTTTTACAATTATTTTTAAAAATACCTCTACAGTTTTCTTATTTTAATAAATATTATTACAAAATGCATAGCCTATGATTTGATGAATAATTATACATAAATAATTACTTTATTAGTTACACTAAATTTTATCAACTTAATTTGATGTGAGATTTAAAGAAGTTAAATTTAAACAAAATTCAGAATTATAAATTAAGGAGATTAAAGTATTTTCATGTATTTTTTATACTGACAATTACGTCTTCTTTCAAAAAGAGGACTTTCTGTAGGAAACAAGAACAAATTAACCTTACATACGGGAAAAACAAACACGCTGGCATGCCATTCGCCTGGGTTTCAACCGAAAGTAAATCGAACTACCAGTATTCAACAATTCAACAGTCTTTAACTTCTCGTCTACTGATGAGGCTTCGATCATGAGAAAAGTGCAATATTTTTTTAACATCCTCACAAAATCTCAAACAGTGAGCGTAGAGGGATTCTGACTCTCTTGCTTTCATGTTTCATTTGAAAAGTAAAAGCTGCAGCACTAGATGCTAGCAGACTAATACGAGTTTTATGTGAAAATCACTGAGTTAGTATGTAAATTGATTTTAAGCTTCAGAATAATAAGTACACTTGCAAAAATATTCATTGCATTATCGTATTTTTATAAGAGATAATTTTATCACGTTTCTTATAGTAATATTGTATTTTATTATTCTTGGGAAAAATTCCAAAAGAAATACATTGTTGTTTATGTTTTTTTTTAAAGCTTTGAGAGAAATTATATAATTTCAAGTCATATTTGTAACGAAAGTTATTTATGCATTAACAAGGCTTGTTGACTTGAATAGTAATGTTACCTCTACACTTAATAATTTGTGTTATAAAAAATGCATTGAATGTGTATTATTTTTAAGAGATATTGAGAATTAATAGAATAAACCATGAAGTGATATACGAGTATAATTTCATTAACTGGATTTTCGAATATAAATTTAAGCTATACTTTTAATGAAGAAAATCGTGGGCATATATACAAATCCTTACTTACGCTGATTAATTTTCTCCACGCATCATACAGAATTGTACTTCCAATTCGAAAACATTTTGAAATATATCGTAGAAATACCATTTATTCTCTAAGGAGCTGTATACGCAATCGAAATAGAAAACAGACTCTTTTTGTACATTTTTTAAGTAGATTTATATATAGCTAATAGCCAACGTACTAGTAAATATTAGTGTACATTTTGCCATGAATAAAAAAGTATTAAATAGTTCTCATAATTCAAAGTATTTCAGTATAAGGTGTAAATATTCCCCTTATATTGAAATACTGTTATACTAGAACTGGTACAGTTTTTCCAGAGATACTTTTTCTGGGTGTATTTTTTACAAAACTACCTTCTTCTGGGAATATTTTTTCCGGTTTTTTATTTTGTATGAAGAAGTAGCAGCGGTGAATTCTAAATAAATACCATGATCTAATGTAACATTCTGCTATTCAACTAAACTGCCAAAATTTGTAGTAAAAAGCTCATTAAACAAAAAATTTACCGGGCTAATTTTTATTGTTCACTATTTTAATCCTTATTTCTGATATACAAACAGTAATTTAAGACAGCATGATTGAGTGAATATGACCACTGAACACTGGTAGTTCGTCAAGATTTAATTCCTGGTATTAGGAGCGTAAAAAATATTTATTTGGGACTTTCATGAGTAACATGCTATGAAATCGCTTTCCTCGTCAGAGGGCGAGATCCAATAATCTCAAATGCTGTCTTTTTCAATACGCCCTGTGAGTAAGACTAATCCAAAAAATTTCTGAAGCTTATCTGATGTAACTGGCGTTCAGTCGCTTTCATGCTTCCTTCTTCCGCTTATATTTGGTGGCAACTCTAAGATTTGAGAAGCATATCGATTCGTTTCTCTGGTTAAAATTTTAAACAATTCATCTGAAAAGTATAATTTAAAAAATCAGTAGCAAGATGAGTTTCCGAAAATTCAGTCTTTATACCAGGATTACCACTAAATGTCAATATGTTGACTTTGTCATGCTCATTTCGCTGTCTCCATTCAAATAAATTATTAGCCTTGCTTTTGAAGTCATCGGTAACTTTATCTTTATTAAAAGCTTGATTAAAATATATTTCTTCTGCATCTGAAAAGTCTGAATCTGTATCAGCAAAAGTTTCCTCTTCTAAATCTCTTTAGAAACTTATTAATTTCGTCCTGACTGGGACCTTTGACACGAGGTGCCATTATAAGAACTGAATAAGACAACAAGAAAAAAAGTTACACTGAAATCACGAGAAAAAGCTCTAATGTTTGAAAGAGAGACAGCATCTGTTTTATTTTCAAGTACACTGGCATGAGACGAAACCTACGGTCTTCGCCAAAACGTAGCTAACCAGCTAAGAAACGGGAAACAATGCATAGCCAAGGGCTGCTCCGAACAGGAATTTGGACCACCTGGAGAATCTAAAGAAAAACGATTACTCGAAAAGGGGGAGACAGAAAGGCTGGTTGAACAGTTGTACCATAGACGGCTTGAAAGCAAATAATTTTCGCGGTACAATAGTTGTACCAAGGGGAATAGATACTTTGATTGTACCGCCTGCTTTAGAAAGTTAACGTTACCATCATATCTCTGGCCAGGGCTGAGTTCATTTATGAGATTAAAATATCATGATTAAATAGTTCAGATATCAAATCGCGAAAACATTCACTTGCTACCGATTTCAGGACAATGGT
Organism: Stegodyphus dumicola; assembly: GCF_044657685.1. Classification (NCBI taxonomy): domain Eukaryota; kingdom Metazoa; phylum Arthropoda; class Arachnida; order Araneae; family Eresidae; genus Stegodyphus; species Stegodyphus dumicola. The sequence goes on from NC_140770.1 coordinate 160,382,518, forward strand.
AAGTTTATAACAATTTCAGCAAACGCGATGAAGAAAAGAAATTAACATTTTCGTTTAAATATAAAATATGTGAGATAATAATTATCTATTTTGATATTAACAAAAAAAATTTAGTTTCTTCTATTGTCTTCTGATTTTTAAGAAAATAATCTCAAAAGTTAAGATAATCCCTACATGTTAACAAACAATTTTTTCCTTAAAGTGTCTCTTATATTACATTTTCTTTTACTGTGGCAAAGCAAACTAAAAAAATGCTTTCGTGAAGAGCTTTCTAAGGGAAACTAGGTTATATCCTAGTTAAACATGGGAAAACTTCCAAAACACCCTTGCATCCAGCCTGTTTGCCGGGATTCGAAGCCGGATCGAACTACCGGGATTCAATGAACTTACCGCTCTGCCACTAGTTCGCCTTTTTACTCAAAGGACTAGATTTCTTTTGGAAAGTAATTTCATTTATGTTTTATTTTTCACCTAATTTAAATACTAGATTTGTTATTATTCTAATAAATTTCAAAAGTTAACGTAATTAGGAAATTTCATTAAGCGTTTAGTTTTCATGATTTCTATTATCTCTTTCCAGTACTACATTTTTATATTTCTCTTTCCAAGAAAAGTGCTGTTTAAAGCGATCCATATGTAAGAAAAAAGTAAGAAACATTTTTTCTACAGAAGCAGTTAAAAGAATAAGTGAAATGCAGAAAATAGTATACTTGGAAATTTGCGTATAAAATACGAACAGGGGCATATTTTGACAAATATAAAAATAAATAAAGGAAATATGCAGAAGATCACTGCTAAAAATAATTTAATTATTTTGTAAAGAAAGTATATATTTAATAAATGATAACATGAACAGAAACTGCTCAAGAATACCTGCCTATGAAGATGAAGCTATTGTCGGTTCAGGCAAACTCGATGAGGTTCGCAAAACGGATGCCCGTGTGTAGACACTATCCCGGCGTAATGATTCCGACTTTCGAATCTTTGTAATTTGTAATTAATAACAAAATATGTAGATAAAAGTTGCTGGTTATATGCAAAATGCAAGTATTATAGTAATATAAAAATGCTAAATATTATTCTCATGACATAATTTTGGAAGTCACTGCTTTTGCATTTCTCTTCAACAGATAATTAATATTTTCTGTCTTGAAATATCTGTTGAATATCTATTTTTCTCATAAAACCTGTAGTGTTTCGAATTTTTTTAGGCTCTCTGTTTTATACTACTAATATGTCATAGTATTTGGAACTATAATGGAAAAAAAATATGAAAAGGGGTGCATTACTTTTGCATTTTAATCTTTTTTCTTAAGCGTAAATGTTTTCGTACAGCTTTCCTAAAATCACTCCCGATCATATACAAATTCCATACTGTTAAAAATGGTTTACTGGGCTTGATTTACTTTGAATTATCTTTTCAATGAAAGCCACAAGCCCGAAATATACCAACTTAACATTTTAAATCTGTTACGAGTTTGAATGTTTTTAGAATGCTGTGAACAAACAGAAACTGTTCTACGAATATCCTTACTTACAGAGTATCTTGATAAGCATTTCAGTTTTGAATGAAAATATTTTGTAAAAGCCACGAGTATGGCATTTTTATTTAAACGAACATTTGTACGATAATAAATATAAAAAATCTGATGTGTACAGCGCATGACTTCCTTGTACAGAATATTAAATTATACGCATTTTTCCTTGCATTTCATTTAAACTTAATGGATTGAATTAAATCTACTTCGCCGACAGCGCATAAACCACAGTAAAATAAATGCATTCTTTAAAATTCACTCTATTTGTTTACCATAGCGACACTCTGCCGCGAGGTTCACTTAACAGTATTATATTTCGTTCATATTATAACTCAGAATGCACAAAATTTATATCATTTAAAGAATTATCTAATCGTTGCCACATGTTCTATTCAAATACTATAATAAAGCTAGAACGATGTATAAAAGAAATTAAGCAAACAAAACAAAAAAGAAACAGTTTTTCACAGACGATTGAGTACTTCTCATTGAATTAATTCAGTTCTCACTTCGCGACAAGGCAAAAATACCAAATATCTGTATTAAAAATTACGAAGTAAATCTGAAACACTTATTTCCTCGAAAAAATTCCAGAAAGGATTAAACATGATTTAATTCGCAATAATAAATGAAGGCGTTATCTTTGCTGTTGCGAAGATAAGTTTCTCTAGATTTGCAACAAATCCACTATTCTGCTGTTTCAAATGTAAACAAGCAATGACCACCATCAAAAACATTATTAGGCTTAGCGGCACTTAAACAACTTTAAAATTGTTGATTCTAAAAATATTGCATACAGATTTACTAAAGGCATAAAAACCTTAACCGGAAGATAAGAACAACATAATTCAATCATTTTTAAAGCAAAAAATGTACAATTTACAAACATATAAGAGTAAAGAACCTCAGATCACTGAACCGGGTAACAGAGTGGATATATATATAAATATATTTATATACGTTTGGTGCGGCCGATTGCAACCAAAATACGCGGTGCACATCTACATGTCCTATATACTAGTTTCGATGGTTTTACCGAACCATCACCCTCAGCTGCAAAAGCGCAAATGAACGAGATAAGATATAATGAAAATTTGAAAGTATAACGCTGATTTTAGTTGTTTGACTGTTCTTTAATGTTTGTTCGGCTTGTTATTGTATCTTAATTAAACAAAGCAATGTTGTTTCTTATTAGCTTACAATATAATTTATTCAATATGGTATTTTTGTAAAGAAAGAGTGTTGCTGTACAGTTGGTAAAGTATAAATAAGCATTTCATTTAATAATTATAAAAATTATTAATTATTTAATAATTAATCATAAGAATATGAATAATTAAATATTTTTTCGGAGATATATTTTCCGGCGATATTTTTTTTCTAGGGATCCCAGCATACATTTTTGAAGCATTATGCTCTAAATAAATGTCTTTTTTGAACATAGCATTTATTGTTGACAAATCTCCAACCAAAGGAAATACCTTACTAGGGAGGATATTAAAACAAAAATTTTTATTACAATAAATATTTTCGTTATTTTAATATTACTAATAATATACAAACATTAGTTTAAGTTCACTATAGTTGAGTGAATAAGATTGCTAGATATTGGTAGTATGTTGTTGGCAACCGAACAGTTTAGCTGATTGTGGTCTTTATGATTTTCCCGATGCGTAACGTGAATTCAAGCCAATTTTATTTAGAAAATTGCCCACGAAGGTGTTCTCTTAAAGCAGATAACCCATGACTTCTTAAAAACTGTAAAATATAATCTGTGGATATTTTCCGTTACCGTTATACGATAATACGAAAAAAATGATTTCCTATACGAAACATATGATCAGCGCTGTTATTGCCCGCTGTTTAATTAAATGCATCCATCTTATTCCTTACAATTAATTTTCCTTTTTCAAAGAAAGTTTGATTTCAGTAAAATGTACTATTTACAATGTCTCATTTTATTTTGCTCGTTTTTTATGCAAATATTCAAATTCAGATAGATATAGCGTAAGTTCAAAAAGCCAACTAGTCTCCAAGCGGTAAGATGGCTGAGCACCGGTAAATTCTAGCGGCTGCATGGGAGGTTTAGGGGTTTTTCATAAGTACAATTGATTGTGAATTAACAGTTTTTTTCCTACAAAAAAAAATCTACCCTGAAGACTTCCTTTCCCTTAGACAAATAGGTCCTGTGTGCTTTATCATAATCCAAAATCTTAAGCGTAAAAATCTTTTATCATAGCCGATGATGACGATAAAATATTTTCTATCTGATGTGTCAAGTTAGCATAATTGTATATTTCTAACGAAAATTGTTTGGCTCATGTTACCCTATAACGAAAAAAAGATTCAAATCGGTTTTTAGCTTAAACAGTATTTTCATTATTAATTATATCACGAATTTTATCAATAGTATTCTTAGTATTAATTGCAGGCATGTATTCAAGAATATAATATACACAAAGCTGTGTCTAATGATTACGGCTAATTTTTATATAAAATTTTATAGTATAAAAATTTAGGTTCATAGGTCAGCCATATTTGAAAGAGTACTTGTGTATTATATTAAAAGAGAGAGAGAAATTTAAGAATCAAAAATTTACCACGAAGTAATATAAAAATGCAATAGAAGACAAAAGAGTACAATACTATTTCATATATATGGATATACTTGAAGACAGAAACATGTTTCAGCTGTATTCTTTCATCGGAGAAAAACTTCATATGAAGCTATTTTTTTCAAATCTTTCACTATACAAGTAATACAAAAGCAGTATAGGAATTTCTTTTCTTAATACCCAACCGAAGAGCTGACGGGACGTACAATGATTAACATACAATTGGTGCCTTGAATTATTTTGCTTTACATGCAGTTTCCTTATATACGTAATACAAAATAAACTTTCACCCATTCCAAGATTTCGAGAACTCACAGAGAGAGAGAGAGAGAAATATCTATAACAAATTTTCTTGCTGTCTGACTGATTGCTTCGGGAACAATAAGTCTTCCAACTCAAGCTTTCAAGCTATTCAAATACGAACGCTTCTCAGCAAAGCCATTTGGACCGCATCTGCTTTGTTAAAGAAAACCTTTTGTGGGTAAAATCATCCACTTCATCGGGTTTTTCAAACAAAGCAGTCAGTGGTCCTGTTACTACCTGCTGACCTAGAGAAATTTCTCAGAAACTATTGTTCGAAAAAAACGAGTTTTATATTTTTAAGAATTTCCATTCTGACAGCAAGATTTTGTTATTTTTCATATATAGATGAAAAGAAACTAATTTGTTTTTAATAAAGAAGAAAAAATTAATAAGCTTATTTAAATTTTTTACACAGCACCGAGTAAGGAGACGAAATTTAATTTTCTTTATAAATATTTTTCTCAGACAATACTTTAGTCTTTTTCGAATTACGAGAATAGCGTGTTAGTGCATGCATTTTCAAATCAGATTTATTTAATTAATATATATGGATATGCCGAACAAGCACACTTTCGCACACATACACTGTATATTAGTACATACATAAAAATGAAATAAAATTTGAAAACAAGCAATTTAAAAACTACTGTATTGAAAAATTATTGAAAATTTGTTTTTACCTCATTTTTTTTTCGTTATATACATTTAGTTCAGTTTTTTTATATGCATTTACTTAATTTTATTTTCTTATATGCATTTACTTAATTTTATTTTGTCATATGCATCTGTTAGTCTTTTTGAAAAATTTTTAGATTTTTTTAGTATGGCAAAGGAAACGAGATCTATCAGCCGAAGGCAATGAATGTCTCCATGGACGACTTTCTAAGTAAAAACGTACTCATGTCATGTTACACATAGAGGAAATCACAAAATTCAACCAGTTCGTTTGTTTGGGTTCGAATATGAGTCGAAATAGCGATAATCGGATATCTTAGCCAGGAGGCCATTGATTGGGTTTGACAGATTTGGAAACCTAATAAATAGTATTTAATAAATATAATATTATTAAACGAATCGGATTTATATAAACCAAATAAAATTCTTATATCGAACACAACTAAAACTCGATATAACTTACACTGATAAACTGATGTGTATTATCACTGATAAATTAAAATACTAAACGGAATATACATTAATTCTACATAGATAATTTTTTGTAATGTATTTCGCTGGGAATGTCTGGCCGCAAAATCCTGATTATATATACCCTTATTTTAAGGTTATCACATATCTGATGGTTTGACTTTTACCTCAAAACACAAAGAATCCACAAAATTCAGTAAAATTAATAACTTTATTTCCCTGTTGAAAATTCTCTGAATCTTTTCAAATATAAAAACACACGCGCCAAGCAGTTTACTTTAAATAAATATATGCAGCAATGAGAAGATGCGCTTTTGACAGCAACTCGTTTCGAAAATCGAAAATTTTTCTAAATGTAAGAGATTTGTCGCGTAAATTAATTTTTCATTAAACAAAAAAACAAAATAGAATCGCATATTATTAACAGAATTTTATTGATAATTCAGATTCTGAAAACAAGAACATTGTTGTTATAAAAAACAAAGAAAAAATAAACAACATATTTCATTCAACGGGGGCCAACTTTGGCGCATGAACTTTTCAACATAAAAATATTTGAAGCATGTTATGGATAAAGGTTTATTTGATTATGGCAAAGTACTCGATGGTTATTTGCCTAAGGTGAAGGATGCCTTCGTTCGAGGACTGCCTAACGGAAATTGACTTGCATACATGTTACACATATGGAAAACTAAGAATATCATCCTGGCAACCAGCCCGTTTGCCCGGACAGAACCACCAGTTGTTTCGTTAGACTCCGCTCAGTCGCTGGTGGGCTGTCCGATAACGGAAAAGTTCAAAATTTCATATTAGAGAAAAAGTGGTAGCATAGTATAATTCGAAGTTATTGCCATTTCAGTAATGTGAAGAGATAATCGCTTCTCTTAACATACTGGTAGTTTGACCTGCATTCAAACCCCCGTGAACAAGCTGATTGCATGGGCGTTTTTATGGTTTTAACTTTTTGTAGTGCGAGATTGTTTCCCTTAGAAAATCTGTCACGAAAGCATATCTCCCCTTAGACAGATCGCCTTCACGTGCTTAATAATCTAACAAGCCAAACCAAACACAACCCGAGCGAGGACTCGTAGTCAAGGCACGTCATCATGAAAAGCTAACTAAAATTGGTTCATATTCACATTAAACACGGGCAGCAAAAATTCGCTAAAACTGGTATGTAGGCAATCCATTCGTCAGGATTTGAAACCCGCTTCAAACTATTAGTATTCAACGATTTTACCGCTACTTCGTTGGCGGCCTTTTGTAGTATCTATAAGAAAAGTAATCGCAAAGACACAATCATTGCGTACCGACGGATGAATTAAGTTCGGAATTTAAAGAATAACTTTCATTCGTGCTGTTGCTGTTAGCATTGACGTTTGGACAAATGTTAATTTATTTTAAATTCTTTTAATGTAATTAATTTATATCTTTAAATAATTGATCTTCTGACTGTAATTTTTTGTGCGGAGTATATCTAACCCTTCCGTACACTAACTGTTTTAATTAATTTGCACTCCATTAATTTTAAGTGATTTTATATCGATAGATTTCTTTCCAAAAATGTTTCAAGCATTAGATATTTTTTTCTTTAGATTTCAAAACATTTTGGATTTAAAATCTTAATAATAAAATTCTTAAAACAAATACTTCTAGAAATTCCTTCGGCGTATTCATTTATTCCATTTAGTTGAAGTTTCAAGTAGAATATCTTCCTTTCAACATTCATATAATTTTCATATGTCAGTTCGCCATTTCTACGGAGCATAGAGCCACACATACGAGTACAAAACTCAGGCATGCTAAAAGCACAGTTTTAACATTTAAGAATGTAAAAAGAAGAATATACCATTATAATAACGCGCATTTGAAATACGAAGGCAAACAAGAAAGCTGGTTGCAACATTTTATATTTTTTTCTGACGAATCAGAAATTGTAATAATTTTTCAATACAAAAATAAAATATTCGATTCTATAACATATAGGCATAAAGGCGTCCTCCGTTACAATTCTTATTTTTCTTGTTTCTACTAAAATTCCGCAATGTACTATAACAACGTCGGATCCTGTTTGACTTTCATTTGTATAAAGTACCACAAGGCAAACAGTTGTAAAACGATTTATCTTCTTTCGCAAACTTTTAGTCGGCACACAGATAATACATACCTGCTGTCTTACAAAGATACTTCACTCTAAGGACTTTTTCCTAAAGTGCTCTTTTCAAAGAAACTTCACACCCTATTAAGGACCTTTGTGTCAACTGACAGCCGCCTGCAGAAAGGTAGGGGAAGGAAGACTAGATCGCGTCGTCTATACACGTCTTAAGCAATCTTCGCGAAATTCGGGCTTCGTGTATACACGTCTTAAGCATTTTTCGTGCGATTTGAAATTCGTGTAAAGACGTCTTAAGCATTTTTAAAGAAATTCCAAAAACGTTTAAACACGTCTTAAGCAGTTAAAGGGTTAAATAAAGAAAGGTACTTAAAATGTGCAGTCCCACATTAAACTTATTTATGCAAAAGAAATAAATATAGACAGCGAGCTCTTTGTACCCTCTGTGGTTAGAATCATGTTTCAAGATACGATGGTTGTAAAAAATATCCTTAAAATTAGACAGCTTCAAGAAATCATGCTGAAGAAACTCCGAAATTGAATTGCAATAGGAAAGACATCCCCACGCTTCCCGGAGATTAAATAGCAGACACGAAAACCTAAAATCCCGCATGGACGAAAGCAAACAAGACTCCAAGTGAAACAGCCTTAGTAGAACGGATAAAAATACAATTCAGAAAAACAAAAGAATTCTTCGAGAAATTTAAAAATGCGAATTCAGTTGTGCAAAAGGTAGAAGGCATAGTTGGTATTCGAAGAAGAAGTATTAGATGCCTTCGAATACCTCACAAGTCTAGACTTTGATATAATTTAAAAAATATACGTTTTCGGGATTTCACTCTCCCGAGAGTTTACTATCTACTTAATATCTACTGTAAATAATTTTAATCTCAGCATCTCTTCAAGTATTTCTGCATAATTGCGTACCGCAAGTGTTTAATTTTTCATAAATACAGAAGTATCTGTCGTGGCTAATTGGATAAACATTTTCCTTACGATCTTCCTCACGACAGTTAGTTCGGGCCTCGATTATGGACTTTACTGTTTTCATCAGAAATTGCTTTAGATATTCAAGACGGTGTTTAGGCATTATTTTAGGGCATTTTTAATTTTTTCTTTTCTTAGAATAATTTTTACTTGCATTTCGTCAAATAATAACTTTTTCCGGAGGATTTTCATTCTGACCTCAGTCTATGGTTTTCTTGATTTGTGAAAGCTGACTGTCACCTTGTTTTATTCTCGCCTTCGGATGAACGGTGCAATAGCACCATATTTTATAACTGGCGTTAGAAGCTTTCAAGGTGACAGTTTAACCAGTTTACTGTGGCGCTCTCTACTAAAAGTGCGCACCGTTTTGTGTCGCCAGAATCGAGCCATGACGAGTATATTCGTCAATCGCAGAGTAAGATGCACTGGTAAGATATTGGATGAAAAAGATGGCTTTACTTTATAAAAATGAAAATTTTATTACTAATATTTACTTATTTGGTTAATATAAGCATAAATTTACATATTAAACTAAAAACGCAATAAATTAAATTAAATATTATACATATAAAAGTAAGAATTTAAATTACTGCTGTGGAGTGATATTCAGCGAAACAGAGTACTATACACAATAGTACTCTGTTTTGAAAATCGAACACCAGTAACGCGATTCCTTCCTGATCTTACGTTTGTAGCAATGCGAACACCTTCGCGTAGGGTTGTTTTTTTCCCTATATTCCGGGTATATAATCCGGAACATGATTCCCGCCTAATTGGCTTATATTAGGTCTAAATGGCCGAGTTTGTGTCGATTGATTTCTGACAATTGGATACGGCGCAAAAGTGTCTTCGATAAATTTGAGAAAAAAGTTGATGTGCGATAATGTTCCATTTTTTTTATATAATATGAATGCATTCAGACACATAATGTCTAAGAAATGGAGAAACGTTTTGAGTCGTTTTTTGCTGTGGAGTACGTTATGATAATTCCGTCGCTCATATCCACTCCACCCATTTTTTTATTATAATCAATTACTAGCTCCGTTTTTTTTTTTTGTTATTATTTTTCTTTTCTCTGTTTCTATTACATTGTCATTATGTACAGTACTTACTAAATAAACCTCCCTCTTATCTTTCCATTTCATTAACATAATATACGCATGACGAGTATATTCGCAAAATCGTGTCGCTTCTCCATAACGAGTATACTCGTCAATCACAGTTAACTGGTTAATCTTGTGATTAAAACTCCTACTAGTTGCATGCCAGTAGCAAAGTGATAGTTTGTAATCCGTGGGGATGATGAGTATAAGTACGAGCCAGTTAATCCAGAATCCAATCGGATAGTGTAGACCGTCTGATGAATTTTAGATTTTCTTTGTTCTTCAACTCTGTTAGTGAATTCCTGATAGCAGACAGCGAAGAAAGACTTCTTATTCAAATACTCGCAACTAATGAAAATGAATGCATAGAGGAATTTATTCAAAATAGTACGGGTTCTTCTTCGAATATGCATATTTTTAAAATTTTGGACAAGTATATTGCAAAACTAGAAAATGCGATAAACACTGTCGAGAATACAACCCAAAAGAAGCCAGTAATGTGAATAAGACCATATTTAATGATCATCTGGATTGGAATACTGTAACCAGAGGTAATCATGAAATAAGTGACTTCAGAACCTTGCTTCGAAATCCAATACACAATTAAGCAATAAAATCTCAGCTTTAAACAAATGTGATGGATAATTAAAAGAGTATCTGGAGAATTCTTCCACAGGCAGAAAGAAAAATAAAACACGTGCTTAGAAATCTTCGCAAAAGGAGTTTGAAGTTTCTCATTTGATTGAATTTAAAACAGAGCAGGAAATTGGCACCCAGACGGAACCAAATAAACAAGCACCTGCATAAAATTCTGACTGCTTAAGCCCTTTTACAAGTAATGGCACCCGTACAAAACTTTCATACAAATGAATGCAAAACCCTTCGAAAAGAAGATACACCAAGAGACACTGAGGATGAATCCTAAGCTGGACAACATTAATGAATTCCACTACCCTAGATATTCGTAAAAAAATTCTGGTGATTGTCGTCAGGGGCTGCAAAGCTGGACTCAACTTATTGTCTTATTTGAGAAGAATCATATTGTTGATTGCAAAAGAAAATTGAAAAACTGAGAATGAGTATGAAATAAAAGTCTTCACCGCGGAGGTGCATAGACAGGTTACCAAGTTCCTGGATACACAGAATATTGGATATCGTACTTATTTTCTCCCAAAGAACAAGAACATTAGTCATTCGCAGCCTTTCTGTAAATACTCCAGTGATGAATGTACAAGATAAACTTCCTGCAGTATTTAATGTCAAGAGTCTGTTAGTTTTCCAAAATAAAAAATGGCAAGTTAACATCTCTTTCTTCTTATTCACAATTAAGAAATACGATAAATCACTTCTGATCTATAATCTCTGATAACTAATGCATTTGAGAATCAAAGTGGAATCATACCGCAGAAAGATGAGGCCCCCCAAAGTAAGTAATGTTACCAGGGCCAGAGCAGTAATGTTACAATACCTTTCGTCACGCTCAGCTTGTGAACATCCTATCCGCTGCGTTCATTGCGACAAGGATCGTGAATCCAGAGACTGCACTAAACATAAAAGCAAAGGTACCCAAATGTGGGAACTGTGGAGGCCCCCCACACAGCTAGTTTACAGATGTTGTCCCTCCCCAAAATGCAAGTTGGGCAAAACTATTAGCTTGTCATCTGATGGACACCCTGAAAGACTCATCCCGAGCAAGATGTACATGGAAGCTGACAAATCCTTGAATTCTAAACTCTCAGGACAAATAAATGAGGCAAAGAAGACAGAAGCTATGTCTACTGCTCTCGTCATGGTCATTGAATTAAAACTAATAATTTTAACATGAAGAACAGCTATGAGCAGAACAACATGACAAGAGACTCTTCAAGTACTCTCCAATTAGAATTTTTGTGTGAAATGCACAATATTCTTTATATTAAAAAAATAAAGCCACTTCCTGCTGGATAATGCAATTGACTTTTTCATTATTATATTATTTCAGAAGCCCCAGATAAACATTCTTTCCCTCTGTATTTTATGCTATTATGTTAAGTTTATTATTAGCTAAGTTTTAGGAATTATTTTCTACATTTGTTCATGTGTCTCTTTAAGCACAAGTTCTTATGTAAATATTCTCATCAAGTTTCTTCGCATTTATCCTGCAATACTGTATTTAGTAATCTTTGTTCTACTAGCAACATAACATCTACAGTGCATTATGAAATTTATGTTCTTTTGTACATTCAAAACTCTGGCTTTACGAACAATTTTCCTGTGGGTGTTTGCATAGACAATGTGCTTTCCCTTCTTTCACCAGTTGTCAGTACCCCTTTTTTTATAGAACCCACTGCTCAGGACTCTACAGTGTCAATAAATTTAATTAGAATAGAAAATTTCAACAAAGGCAATCTAGCAAATAATGTATCCAAGTCCTAGAGTACCTCATGAAGGCATACCTTCCTGTAAGCCAGCAGCCATGTGAACCTTGAACTAGATATAATAAACAGGTTATCTTGTATGTACAGAAGGAAAATAGTACATACTTTCAAATGTCTAGCTAGATGTTTGTTGGAAAGCAGTGCATTAAATTTCTGCATTTGTTCTGAGTTTTTATTTTGCACAGCGTTGTTTTGTATTCTGTTGTTAAAAGATTTGATACAGTACTGAGGGAAAAAGTATTTTTAATAGACCTTCCTTTAAGAAATTTAGTAACTTCAGCTGAATGCAGTATAGAAATGCTTTTTAAACTGCGTGTAGTATGTTAGGTTTAGAATGTGCTTGCAGTACAGAACCCAAATTGACCAAATCGAAGACCAACGAATACTGATGATTATCTTGGGTTAAGATCTCAGCAAAAGGACTAGCTGGAAAGGATTATTCCAATATGTTACTATAATACAATTTCATAACCCTTAAAAATTCCTGGTGGAAGCACCCCCTCCTAAGGCAGATAGTCCTCATGTACTTTTCTATGATAAATTAACCGTACAGTGTAGTTCTCATTTCCAGCGTTGAATATGATCGCCATCATCCATGATCTAATTCTTTGAAAGCATGCTGCATTATTTCATGCCCCCCTTTTTTGTTTTTGTTTTGTAATATTGACCCTAAGCTCTTCTGAAAAATGCGACTCTGAGATACAGGCCCTTGTTTTGACACAAACCCAGGAAGAATACTCTGCTAGGATAAAAAAATTGAAACAGCAACTATTCAAGATAGATCATCATCTCTTTTCAATAGAAATTGATAGTTCACCAAGTTAACTACATGTTGAAATTATAGATCTCTGGTGTGATACTGGATTTCGAGAAAAAATCTACAAATTTTACAGTACTGTTAGTTGGACAAACTAAAGGATTTTATTCAAGAACTTTTTGGTTACTTATGGATCAATCTATGTGTATATGAACAAGCATTTTCTATCATGAATCCCATTAAAAACATTTTACAAGAAAGCATGATCGATGATCATTTACAAGCATTAAAAAATCACTGCTATAAAATTAATATCTAAAATTACAAAAGTGATGAAAAATGTAAAACATCATCATTCTTTTCTCATTAAGTTGTGGGTAATTAGAAATTTATTTATTTTTTATCTCAGAATTCATTTTCCTTGATACTAACAATATAAAAATACTATTATATTTTTGGCTCACCATTTATTTTTTTATTTCTAATATGGCCCTTTGGAAAAAAGGTTTGTTAGGCCTATTCTAAATTTTTATTTTTCTACCTGAATTCAGAAACTTATTTTTCTGACTTCAGAAACTCATTAAATTATAAATGTCTGCTTTCATTATCAAACCTTTATATAATTAGATAAGTTTCTAATTCTAAAACCATATTTGTTTCTTTTTGTAGGATCTATTTATGATCTCACTGGGAGCTATGACCTGCCATTCTTTATAGCAGGTGTACTCCTCATCATCTCTGCAATAGTTAGTTTCATGGTTCCTGTTGTAGCTAGAATCTCAAAGAATGAAGAGCCACAAGCTAACCCAGAGGTAGTCAGAGATGAAAATCAAGATGTCATGAGTGATGACCAAGAAAGTGTGGTGTAATTTAATTTCCATTAAAACTCCAGTGGAAAAAAGATGCTTAAGACTGAAAAATGTGGGCCTTGTAGCTGTGCTGGATATCAGCCAGTTAGAAAAAGCTTAACAAAGTATGAAGGCACTATTCCTTTGTTTAAAGTATACTGATGAATCTCATACATTGATATTTTGTGGAAAACTTTTCATACAATTTGATACAGAAGTGTGTAAAAATGAAGAGTGTTTGTGAAAATGAATGCATGCATGGAAAGGCCACTTTATAGTGTGTTTACAAGAGAGTATATGACAAGCTGCGAAATCGCACACTTTTTTTTTCCTTTGAGCTTGGGTTTCAATTTCCAAACTACATCTTTTACAATATGATATAAAAATGGACAAAGAATATATATAACATGAAGCATACCTTGCAGCTAAGAGTCTGTGATATGAATGCACATTCCCACATGGGCATGCTGAAGACTACTTTGAGAAAAGGAGCGTAAACTTTTAAAAGACAATCACTCTCCTGCAAGCTACAATGTATGCAAAAGAATGCTAATAAAGTGGAAATCTAAAGAAACCACCTAACCTTTGTAAATTAAATATTTCCTTATAAAACCTGAAAGCAATATCATGCCAAATGCAGTTTGTCAACTTATAATGATTTTTAAAGTTCTCTCTAATTTATTTCCCGGATAGAAAAATTGAATGCCTTTTATTTTATTATAGAAATAAATAACAGTTAATCTCAAAGAAAAATACCAAAAGCAGTTTGCAAAAAAATGTAATATGAAATCAATATATAATATTTTTTTCATTATCTTAGACAATATGATTTCTATCATTCATTCATTCATTGTGTTCATTAAAATAGTGAACATATACATGTTATGTATAACAGGAACATTTGTTCTATATCATCATAAGTTTCTGCAGTGGAGTTTTGTGACAGGGCCTGGGGAAATCTTAAAAAATTAAGAAACATTTTTATTATGAAGTGTCTTGTGTACAATAACACATTTCCATTATTAAAGAGCAAAAGAAAATTATATCTTATCATTTGCAGTATACAAAATATATGTATATTTGCATTATTAAAAACTATAAAACTGTGTTAGTATGTTTCAATCCAAAGAAAAAGCAAATACCCTTATACCAGTGTCTATTAGTCCTCAGTATAAAATACTCTCAGCATAAGGTATCATTTCATCATTCTTTTATAATTGGACTTTTCTTAAATATTCTATTCTTACTTTTCTTAAGGGAAAAAAAGCTGTTCTGTGTCTAAAATTGAAAAAAAAAAAAAAAAAAAAAAAAAAAAAAAAAATTGTGTGTGCAAGTACAAAAGTAACAAATTAAGTCACCCCCCCCAAATGAAAATTCTAAAACACAGTATTTTAACTGCATATTATTTATTCATTAACTATGGATTAGTTAATATATATATTTTTTACTCAAAACGAAATATGAAATTATAAGGTTAATACAAAAGTCCAAGCTTAATTAGCCCACTATTAAATAAAAATTCTTTAATTTATATATATGAAACCTAAAAATCTATGCATGTAACTCTGACAGTAAATAAAAAGTTTATGACTTTTAGACAATATTGTATGCTGAATAGTAGATTCTCAACTACTAAAAATATTTATTATGTATAAAATTCAAAACAAACATCTTCAGCATGGGAAAAAAATTTCCATTTTCAAATAATTAAGTAGACCAAATTATAGTTTCAAAAAGCAAAAAATCTTGAAACTGTAAATAAATAATAACACTAAACTGAAGTAATAAAGAGAATTTAGGTGACATCATTTAATTGCATCATATTGTAGTCTAACATTAACTTTGTGACTTATTTGAATTTAGGTTATCATTCATTATTATTTTAATATTTTATTACGATCATTTTAATATTTTATTCATAGTTCATTAACTTTGCTTTTAAACATTTATACTTTTTCAGAATCCTCTATGAACAATATACTGCATTTAAGTTATCTCTCATGCATAAAATTAGATCAGTAAAGGGTAACTTATTTAATCAAAATTGGGTTATAATATGTTTAATAATAACTTATTTCTTTTAGACCATTTCTTTATTATGCAACTATAAAAATCAACTTCAGGTTCCTTTTCCCAAACATTTTTAAGGACAACATTATTTCTCTTTAAATACAAAATTATCAAATTATTCCAAAGACTTCACTTCTGAATTATTCCATTCACCTTCCAAAGACTTCTGTGTTTGAGATCTAGCTGGAGCCTTCTGAAATATGCTTCTCTATTGTTTCGCCTTTTGAATGAAAATTTTTATTATAGCTGTGTATTTAATAATTTCCTAGTAAGCTATAAAATATATTTCTCAAGAAAATGTTTAAAGCATATTGTAGAAATCTCTTCAAAATTTTCATTATGTTTCAGTTTCACAGCACAATGATACATAAATAATGCATTCTTCAATCAAATTGAATCTTCTATGTTACTTAGGAAAATGCATTCTGTTCTAATCAGGGAAAAATATGTTGTTTAAATGTTTGGTGCAAATGAATGCGTCAATAAAATTCTATTGATGACTTGAGCAAAATTTGTAACTCGCAGCAGAAATGCATTATATGTAAAATACATATGATAAACGAGAGTGAAATAGTTTTAAAGTAAGTAAATTAGTTTTCCTAATTTATGATTTGGCACCTGCTAGGAACTGAAAAACTGCTTACAGTAAGAATTTCCCCAGGTCTAAGATGCAAAAGTATCATATACAGTGAAACCTGTATGTGCTGATGATTACATATTCCTAACAACAAACATATAGCTTGTTGACAGTTTTATCAAAACTGTGGTCACTTTACATAAATAGTTAAATTCAAGAACAGCAGCATTTTACAGCTTTCACTGTATGTACATGGGGAGGTGACAGGAGGGAAAATGTAGTTAATTCATGATTAATTTGTTGTTTGTGCTCCAGATGACTTCTTTTACCTTAGATGTATTATGAAATAGTAAAGAACCTCTTTATGATGTATTTTGAAATATACTAAGTATATAGAAACCCAAATAATTTATGAGAGAAAAGAAGTTAATGTATTTTAGAACTGCAAGTTTTAGCTCCTCTGTGAATATGCTTATCTGATTACAGTTATTAATGACAGCACTTTGATGTTCTTACTAGAAAGTTTCTTGTGATATTGTATAAAAGGGATCAAATGTTATTCACTCACCCTATGTTACTTGTTGGGAAAAAGAATGTATTGGTCAATTTCGCATATGCAGTGCCTTTTGGCGCCTTCCATTGGCTATAATTGTATTTGTTTAGCAATCAATCAATTTCAAGAATAAAAATGTATAAAACCTTAATTTCTTACATAAAAGAAAATGCTCACATTTTTTTTAAATCATTAAATTACAGAACAAATATCTCAGAGTAACTTTCATACCAGTTACTGTAAATATGTATGTCTTATAAAATGTTATTTTATTTATAGCTAGTCATAAAAGTCATGCAGAATCCAACACAACTGATCAGAGAAACAGAATTTGCATATAAAATTAACACATCATTAAAAAAAGTCAACAAAAATTATTAATAAAATGAAATGATTTGATTAAAAGATGTAGCTTTAGGCTGTATATCACAAAGTCTGCATAGAGATAAAAAAGAAACAATTTAAAATATTTTATGTTTGTATTTTATGTTAGTATTCCCTTTTACAGTATAATAATGTTCAGCTATTAAAATGGGAGGGGTGGAAACGAGGTTTCCAGTAATTTCCTATAAAATTTTATGCCAACCATTTTTGGAAGATTTTGGCTTTTTTTTTTTTTTTTTTTTTTTTTTTTTTTTTTTTTTTTTTTTGAAGATCAAAATGCATGGTGAATGTTTAAATTCAACAATAGAGTATTGCTATAAGTTCCCCCTTCCCTTTACTGCAAACACACTTGTCTCATCGTTTTTGCCACTTTCTAAAACTATTCTGGAAATCTTCTAGTGAGTACCTTCTAGTTGTGTTATCAGCACTTCCTGAATATTCTGAATCAATACAGATATTTATCTTTCATAGTCATTTTGGCTTTAAAAAGAAGCCAGATATTACATTGTGTAACAGCCAACAATAATGTTAGAAAGATATGTGTTAGCAGATATGTAAGTAATTAGAAATTCAGTGGATTGTGTATTGTGGAGTGCTCCAAGACTGTTCACTCTGACACATAAAAAAAGATTACGAGACATTTTGTCTATACTTAATAGAAATTTTGTTTGGGCAGTGATGACAACTGTGTATGTGTTATGTTGAGGCTCCATGGTAAACACCTAAATTCTGCCTCTGCTTTATAGCATACACCGCTTCCACACCTGGTGTGATGGTAAGGGTGCGAGTAAGTGTGATATCTAGTCACTTGTAATATTGATCCACGATACTGACAGCCAAGCAATACATTCGTGATAGCCTTCACCTACGTGTTGCCACTTATGACAAAGCTTCTAGGAGACATTCTTCAACAGGACAATTTTTCTGGGCCACATACTGCAAAGATGTCACAAGAGTGCCTCTACCACATTTTCCTGGAATGCCAGATCCTCAGATTTGTTACCCACTTATATTCTGGCTTGAGATAACTCAGCAGGGTACTAGAGCCTCCACTATCTGCAGTTTTTCCTTTAATAAATTATCCTTTTGCTTTAATTTTATAATCAGTTACTTATATCAGTGTTGCAGTCATATATATAAATTTTCATTTGATTCTCACTAATCTTTCTAGCTATGCAAATTTTTATGAAATGGGTATAATATATTCAGTTGTAATTTTTTTTAAATGATACATACCATGTAATTTTCGTTTTTCAGTTTTCAAGAGGTAAAAATTATAGAAGAGGGTAATTATTTAAGAGAATGTGATATGTTCTGTAGAAGAGTAAATTTTCATTTAAAAGCAGTATTAGGAGACTTTGTTGTAATATCTAGCATCAAAAGACTCATGGTTTAGAGAAGTAATTTTAACCACAATCGTAAAATTGAACAACCTCCAAGAAATTTTCTCGGATGAGCTTGAGTAGATTTTCAAAGATATAAAATATCTGTATCACTTAATAATCTCAAGAATCAGCACTCAGATTTTTTTAAACACATTTTCAGAAGATTTATATAATGTTGGCCATTAAAATTGCTATACTGGGAAAGAAAGCAAAGGCAGTACCTTATTTAATTATTATTAGTATAATGAAAGGAAGATATGATTAAATTTGCAAGTAGTATTGCATACACAGTGTGTAAAATTCAGTACACACAGCTTGCCATTTCTGGCAGCAACAAATGGCTGTAATCTGCCTGGGCATCAAGTCGACGGGAGCTTGGATGACAGATACGGGTACTAAATTTCATGCAGCTTCAGTTCTACTAATTTTGATTCTGACTATCTTTCTAGAATCAGTAGTCAGAATCAAAAGTCAGAAAAGAGATGCCCATGACAAGATTACCCAATGGCACCATCTTACAAGCATGCCAGGTGATGAGTCTACACAAGTACTTTTTCCTGGTGATGCAATTTCTCTCAAGTTTAAATAGACACTTGATCCAGTATGCTATGGCACATTTTTGATAGTTTATTTATTTATTTATTTACTTATTTTGTGAAAAAACAGCATGCACTCTCATAACTTGCATACACCTATCAAGAATAAATGGTTTGTCAAGTTGAGGATACACCTGGATTATCATAGATATTAAAGTATCCTTCAGTTTGTAAAGTGCATCCTGACATTTCGTTTGACCGCAAGAACTTTTGATTGCTCTCTGACAGTTTGTAAAGTGGTCTTGGGATGGAAGAGAAGCCTTTCATGAATTTATAGTAGGCGCAGAGGCCTCGGATTCTCATGGATATATTCAGGGTGTCTCCAATCTTTAACTGCCAACACTTTTTCATGATCTGTAAATGCACCTTCGGCAGAGCAGGCATGTCCAAACTAAGTCATTTCTTGTCTGAATAATTTACATTTGACATGACTTAACTTTCAATTTGATTTCCTCTATTTCTAAAGCACTTATTTTCTAAATATTCTTCAACACTTTTCTAGGCGATGAGGTCATGCGAGAGCCTTTCAACATCCGTGGCGAGCTCTTGGAGTGTTTCCATGGACTTTTGTTGGTGAAATTTCAACTGGAGTCTGCTATAGTCTTTTAAACATGTCTTGCCAAAGTGTAGCTCCGACGCACCAGATATAATTTTGAAGTCTAGTCTCTGATTTTCAGGCTGACTTGTGAGGATATCTGCTGCGTCTGCTCTCAAAGAAGCAGCAAGATGGCAGGCCTTAGTTTTAGAATCCAATGCATTTGCTATTATATAGAATTTAGTCTTGTACACTTGCGAGGAGGTCTTTCCATCATACGTGGATATCTTGTAAAGAAGGTCAAGAACATATAGGTAGGAATTTAAAGGTCATCAGATTTGTTTCCTGCTGACAACAAACTCTTTCTTAGATTTGTTGTTTGGCAGCAGAAAGTCTTTCTTCAGTTTCTCCAACTTTATTTCAACCATATCTATTCTTCCTTCCACAGCCTTGAATTTGTTTTTTATTATGGCAGTAATTTCTCTTTTTATTTCCTCTTGACTTGCTTCAATACTTTCTTAAACTGACTTTGAGAACCCCTTCTATCTTTTCTTGGACCGTTTTCCCTCTCTCCTTCAATGGAGTCGACAGGCCCATTCTATCTTTTCTTGGAATGCAGCAAAAGCTATTTTAGTTGCTCCTCCATTGTTCTTGTCGTCGTCATTCAGCCCCACTTCTGACACTAAAAACTGTTAAACACATACAGGTTCATAATGAATTAAATGCACACAGTAATCGATCATAGCATCATAAAATATATTTTCCCAAAAGAAACACTTTACAGTTCTGGAACTTTTCACAAAATTACTCACACAGGTCTTCTCAGTATGACAGAGAACAATCAGTAGTTACTACTACAAACTACTAAGATTGTTGAACATGGCACAGTATTAAAAGCTCTGAGTGTGTAAGCTTGCACAGCCATCTGTCTACACTCTGAGCTGTATTCTGAACTGAAAACTGATGTAGTTTTTCTCTGTCAACCAAGAAATTTCCACTATCTTAGATTTCTTGAAATTGCTAGAAGGTGTATACAGCTACAGTTACATATGGCTGGATACAGTTATGCAGGGATTGAGCCAAAATGTCGCTAAGTGTGGCGACCTTTGGCAATTACTCGCCAAATTTGGGACAAAAATTAGTTGCCTAAATCACTGCCAGCTTGGCACTATCTTGCAGATTTGATTTGGCAATACCTCGAAGTTAAATGGTAACCTTATTTTTCCGGCAGAGCTTCACATTTTTTAGCCTTTCATAATTACATTATACAAGAGATACTACAATTTACATATATACCAAATTTGTTACAGTATATTGGCTTCTGTTTAAATACAACAAAAAATATGCATCTTTCCTTTCCTCTATAATATAGAAACTTCAGTATAACTTTTGGAATGTTCTGCTTTGATATAGCTAATTAATAACAGCTATTAGTTCCTGATATATTTTTATTAGAAATTGTAAAATGACTAAGGAACAAAACATTAGAGAACTTCTTATGGTATATTACTTATATAAATGCAGAAAAGTCTAAATTTATAAATTACTTTTATTGTGTCTACATGTACAACATGTTTTCATTCACTACATTATAGAAATATAAATGCGCATTACATTGCAGCAGCTATAGCAGATGCAACTAAAGATGTTCCAAGTACTAAATAACCAGACAAATACAAGTTTTTCAGATCATATCCATAACCCATATCCCATGCCTGAAATAAAAAAAGGTAAATGAAACAAACAACTAGCAGACAAATAAAAATATAAAAATTATCTTGGAATATTATTTTTTAAATTAAATTAGAAGTATTTTGATAAATTCATTCCATTCTATTGGTTAAATTTAATTTTGGAAAAATCTGTTCAAATTTGAAGATCCTTTAATATCAATTTATTAAAACCATAACTATAAGAGCAGAAATGAATAAAGCAACTTAGATGGATTTTTAAGATTTCCTTTTAAACAAGATGAATAATGAATAGCAATACAAGTTTTATTAATTCTTTTACATATGAAATTCTGACATTTCCTTTGTATAAAATTCCAGTTTTTCAAAACCAAATTTTATCAAGCTATTTACAAGTGATCCCTCAAGAATTCAAATCTAGAAAAGGTAATTTAAAGATTAAACCTTGACTTTTTAATAATTTTTTTATAACTAACTAAAGAAAATAACTTTATAACAGAAGCGAAGAGGAGAATTATTTTTCTCTTTATTATTATTTTCTAACTATTGTCTTTAATTTGTTGGCAGAAAATAAAATAAAAATGCTTCTCTGTTGTTAATCTTTTTACCGAGCTCCTAAACATTTTTCAAAATTTTTTAATTGCCAGAATACTAAAGTTGACGAAATCAGTCTTTCTGAAGCTTTCTGCATCATCAAAATCTATTAATTGTAAGTAAATGCTTTTAATTTTAATTCTCACTTTACAAAAATTTTTTAAAAGCTCTAAATTTTATTTAAAATATAAAAAGCTGTTATTCAGTAAGTAAATGACTATTTTGAAGTTGACTTACATAACATATGATGTTATAAATGTCTTTTATGAATTGCACCATTATTAATTCAATCAGTAATTAATGAAAATTAGACATGCAATGCAGCATCAGTATCTCAAACCTTAAATAAGTCGTAATAATACAATTTTTCTTAAGATTTTGTTCAGACTAATTTTTTTAATAATAATTACAGAGAAAAATCTGATTACCTTATCAATAGAAAAAGTATACCCATTAAATAAGGGGTCTCCAAAAAGGTCAATATTGACCCTCTAGGTGGTCAATGAAATTTGAAAGGGGGTCAATGATAATAAAAGAGTTGACATCTGAATGCACCGGCGACTGATCATGATAATCAAAATTCCATTAATTACACAAAAGTAAAAAAAAAAAAAAAAATACTAGGGGTGAGGGAACTGAAAGCTTTCAGATTTTATATTATGCTCAAAAGAGTGTTTTTTAACGTTTTGTGTGTTACCTTTATTTATTAAATATCATGATCGTCACACTTGCAATACATAAAATTCAATTCAACAGCAATATGAAAAATAATTAAAAACAGCATACCTTAAGAAATTCCGATAGACAGTCCCATGCACCGTAGATAAAAATGTTTTTTTCCATTCATTGTTGCCATTGCTCGCTTTGAAATGGTTGAGTTTGTTAATCAAAAATTCGTTAAAGTTTTACAAAATTTGAAATAGATAATGAAACAAATTCAAAATTTGGGCTTCCAAGTGCCCACGCTCGGTTAGAGGGCTACATTATTCAAAATTTCACGGCTCTTGGTACCGTAATTTTTCACAATGCGAGAAACATACATGCAGATTCTTCAAATATAATTCATGGCGATAATATTTTGTGGCAACAGTTTGAAAAGTGAATCGATACAAAATGCCGTTTTGAAATTAATAGCCCTTCTGGGCTAATAAATTAATAATTAATCGTTTACTGATATAAAGCTATATCGTGAAATAAGGAAGAAATACACACAAATTATTAAATAATTTTTTTAATCAATATGTTTCTTTTAAAATGCATTACAAGTGTGACTATCCAGCACCCAACTTACCGGAATATTTTAGAATTTTAAAAGAAAAAATTCTCACGAAATTAAATAATTGAGGGATTTATAATAACTTTATACAGCACATTACAATACAGATAAGAATGATGTCACAGCATAAACATAATAATTCGCCTTGGCTTAATGTAACATCAACAATTCTCCATAAGCTAGTTTAATTTTTGTACAGAAGGGTATAAATTGTTTTTTCATCACATTAAAAAAAAAGATTAATATATGGGGCCTGCCTTTTATGGTATAACATGCAATAGGATACTTTCCACATTACATAATCCTGGCATCAAGAAAGGCACAATATGTAACTTTGTTTGAAATGGATAACAATAGTGATGCAACGTGAAAAACTGCGATAAATGATTTAAGTTTTTATGCATTATATCTATAATTTGTATCTATGTAAAGAATGATCTATTTCATTAAACTTCTGCCAGAATAATTGGCACACATTTGGAATATCTTCAGTGGGATTTCTTGAAATGCATTACCCTATTCTAAAATCTTATACAAGTTTAAATGTAGGCTTTTGATATTCAATAAGATGACTGTTTTTATAATTTTAGATGGGAAATTTCTTCCATTCATTTGGTTTTTTGACCGTGAATTCCAACTTTAATACGCTCAACTATCTGAAACTATCAGTGCATTCTTTATTGTGTTTTGATAGTTTATACTTACAAACCACACCAGATTTTACTGATACAGCAAAGGAGAAAAATTCTGTGATGGCGGCTTTGTCAAAAGTTATGCAAAAAAAAAAAAAAAAAATGCAGTGGTTGTTTTTACTGTGCCTTGAACAGACAAAGTACATTTCTCATTCCATGGAGACGATACACTTACCGTGATAGATAAACAATTGTTCATCCATATGCAGTTTCAATCACTTCATTCAATGTAATCATTATTTCATGTGTGTGCCTATGGCTTGGCTGGGAGATGCACTCAGTGACCTTATACTAGCCTGTGCAAAATGGTTTACTGAGGACTCGCTTATATTAAATTTGCAATGCAAAAAGTTCTACTCTATGGAGACTTAAGACGCCAAGGCCTTTTCTGCAGATTTAATATCAGTTGGTTATGGAGATATTTTATAAGTTATTTTCTTTCTACATGCCTTTACGGTGCAACGGTAGCACACTCAGTGATTTGAGGAGTCCAGGTTCAAGTCCCAGGGACATTGCTCATTCTTTAAGTAATTTGCTTCAAAAATAACCTAATGACTCTTAACAGTAGTGCCTGAATTAAAAAATGGTGATTCTTCACTACCAGGATTTGGCGACTGGTTTCCCTAATCCCCAGTCTCTCTTTAAAAGGAGGAGTATAAAAGGTATTTTCTCCCTCCTTTCTGCATGCCTTTGTGGTGAAAGGGTAGCACACTTGGGGCATATTCGAGAGGTCCAGGTTTGAGTCCCGGCGAGGGCATTGCTCATTTTTCCTGTTTCCTACCTTAAAAATAACCTTATGACTCTACAGCTTAAAAATTCAAAGTTCATCAACCAGGTTCATTTACATTAATGGAGCTTAAAATTCTGCTTTTCATTCTGACAATATTTTTGTACAAAATACACTTCATTGCGTTTAATTTTTCATATGTGTTTTAAGTTTTCAGACTTATTCAGTATACAGCCGATATAATGCATGCATAATATAACAAGATTCATTGCATGTCCCATTTAAAATGGAATTTGCCCATCAGCGGTTGAGCAGATAAGATCATTGAATACTGGTAGCTTGCTGGTTTCTAACCTCAGAAAACAGACTTGATGCATGGGCATTTCTATAAATTTTCTCATATATAATGTCAATACAAGCCAGTTTCTTTTAGCAAGTCATGCTTGAATGCTTTTTTTGGGGGAGGGCCTTAGACAAAAAAACTCTAATATTCTTTGCAAAAAATGTGTCATCATTTAATAAATTAATTTAAAATACTTATCAATCACAGTTTTAAAGTTTGTAACAATGGTATTAATCATTCCTGTGAAATGTGTTAATGCAGGCTGATAAAAAAGAAAAATTATTAGTAATATATGATAAGTTCTGTGTGAATTAGGTGCTGCATGCATCAGTAGCATTAATTTTTCTTCCATGCAATTGCTATTTGTAATATATGCACGCTGCCCAAATTTTAAGATTCAGTTTAAAATTTTTCATCACTTTATGAAGATCATAAATTTAAATATATCAAAGAGAAAAAAGTGCACAATTGATAAGCTTAAAAAAGAATTAAGAACTTCTCAGTGGATAAGTTACGTTAAGATAACACAAAAACGGCATATGAACATTGTAACATCCTTTCTAGCAATGCTTAAGAAGTTACAAATGACATCAGTCCAAGTGCTCAGTCAAAAAAGATGTATATACATCAGAGCTAAATACCATATTGTTGGGTGCATATGGGTTTCGTAATAGATTGAAAGCACACAGATCTGATGATTAGTTAATAAAATTTGTTTTATCAAAAGAAACACTTCAGAGTTCAGGTATTTTTCCATAGAAATATTTGTATAGGTGTTCACAGTATCACACAGTACAAGCAGTAGTTATACTTCAATCTACTAAGAATATTACACACAATGCGATGTAAAGCACATTGAAGGAACATTACAAATGCAATGTAGAGTGCATTTAAAGAGTGAAGATATCTCAGTACTTCGAACTCATGCTGATCCAAAAGCTAACAATAACAACCGAAGGCAAATGCTCTCTGCAGCCTTATACAGTACAAAGTCCGAAATTCGGACTGATCGGGACTTCGGCGATTCCGGATTTGGGATTTTTCCGGATAATAGATCATCCCTTTAAATCTAGTAAGATGGCATGTATCAGTTTAAATGTAGTAAGATGGCATTTTATAGTGTACATTATAAAATTTAAAATATGAAATAATGAAGTATTTATGATCTAAAGGGTATCAAAATATACAAAAAAAAAAAGGGCTTAATATTTATTTGCTTACCTTATTAAAGATTTATTTCAATGTAAGTTGTTTTAAGTTACTTCATTTTTTTGTGCTAATACTTTCTCTTTAATTCTGTAGACAGTGATAATCTTTAGTTACATTGCTGAAGTCCTGTAACAGCTGTTTCGAGGATTCCAACTAACTTGTCAATAGAAATTTTCTCATTTTCAGTAACTTCTCTGTCAACTTCATCACTATCGGTAGAGATATTTTCTGGATCTAGAACCATACTACAGATTTCTCCATTCATTAATTGATTGATGATTGAGAAGCATTGTCATCACAATGAAAAACTTCTTTTATATCATCTTCATTTATTACTGCTTCTCCACATTTCTTCACAAAATCCGTAAACTGTAAAATTTCACCTTTGTTTTGTGATATTAAAAAAACCTTTAAATTTAGCGGCTCTCATCATCAAATTTAGCTATCCTTCACTATACGTATTTGGCTAACATTACGAACTTGGCGACTAGCGACAAGTTCTTCCGTTAAATTTTATCTTGCTTTAATGTATCGCGCACTGAAACAACTAAGCCTGAATTGTATTAGTTTAGTTATTTATTATACTTATGTCTATTTCTTGCACATGCTTAAGGCTTGAGTTCTGAATAAATTAATTCCCACATATACTTAAGCTTTATTGAGGGCCGGTGCTAGATATCTTACCGCCTGATGCAGTCTCTGTGGGTCTTAAATTCTGCGACTCAGCACAACCATACGAGACCTGGCACTGGTTCTGGGTTTATGCGAATAACAAATCAATTATTCTTAATTCAGATAGCCCTAGATGTAATCTTTGGTTCTATGAGTATCATCAACAAAATCTATTTTTAGCATATGGAAAGGAATTTTGGGTAAATTTTTCCTCGTCAACATTTTTTAGTGCATTTAACTGAAATCTGTAATCATCGCCAAGCATACTGTCAACATTAAAGGTACCATACTCCTTTATTATTCAAATGCTAACATAAAAAAATTGTTTAGGCATCGCTACATGAGTCATTATTCAAGTTGACATGTTTTGATAAACATGCGGTAATGAAATAAAACGTATAATAAATAATGATTCACCAGGTTGGCGTCAGATCAACAATGTATCTATGTGGAATGTTTCGGTTTGAGGATGTGTGCCAAGCAAATACGCAGCAACGAAGTCAAATTACTGATCGTACAAATTTATGCTAAAATGACTGTTTCTTCAGTAACAAGGTATTTTATTTAGTGTCGAAGTAAAATTAAGAATCGGGACTCTCCAGATGTTTTATTATGCACGGAGGGGGAAATCAAATGCGCAAATGCAAAGCCTATGAGAAAAATTTTGTTGGTGGCTTTGAGGTCCGGATTTTAGATCATTCCGGATAATGGAAGTCTCGATTTCGGACCTTGTACTGTACAGTTTTTCACCTGACCGCAAAGATATTTCTAGTACTTTCTGCTTCTCAAAATTAATGGAAAGTATATGAGGTCCGAATTACATTACAGCTACATATGAAATCAAGTACAGTTATCAAATAACAATGGCTATTACGGTGATACAGGGAACGGATCCAAATGTTGCAAAATGGCCACAATGTTAGGGAACTACCAACGATTTCTCACCAAATTTGGCGACAAACATCAGTCCCCAAAACAGCTGCCAGCTTGGCGGTATCTCGCCAAATTAACGAGATAGCCATTTACTCAAAGTTATAAGTTGCTTGTTACTCAATGACTTGCCCTTATATTTTTATTTTTCTGGCAAAGCATACTCCCTCTAGATTTTCATATTACATTATACAGACAGATACAACAGTTTCAGATATAATTGCACTAAAATCATCTATATGTTACAAAACTTGTAACAATATATTGTTGTATACTGTGGAGGGAAATATTCAGCATTATATTAAATTAGAAATTTTAGTTTTTCACTTATTACATTCATGCATCCAAGCTTATACCATTAGCCAAGATGGGACTAAACAAACAGCAGTAAGTTACAGTAGCAACATGGGTGTTTGCATTTGCAGTCACTGTTTCTGTTTACTGCAACTGATAATTCAAGTAATAATTGTATACTACGATAAGGACTGGAAACCTTTGAAATGGTAAATAGTTTCAGATAATACAATAAGTCTGGTTGTTTATTTTTGTGCATTGTTCTTCTGTCTAATCTGAAGACTTGATTTTCAAATGATACTACGTGTATTCTTTTAGCCATAAGATTCTCATAATACAGTAACATGCAACCATATTTCTGACAAATGCTATATATAGCCAAAGTTACAAGGATACTGAGAAAATGCAGTTGAATTCATAACATAATCATCAAGGATTTAAACGTTCTGTAATTTTGTATCATTATTAATAACACATTTTTGTTTCAAGTAAAAATTTCTCAATGTAAAAATGTTTTTTCATAGGTGAATTAATAATTTTTCTATCCTAAAATTATAAAAATCACTTCAGGCTGTTAAAATTAAATCTAATACTTTTTTTTTTCAATTTCATATACACTAAATTGAGAACCACAAACATAATAAATATATTTCAACACAAATTAATCTAAAGTTATCAATATTAAACTGAATTAAAAAGTAATGTTATATAAATATAGTAAATATAGAATTGCAGTGTATGAGAACTCTTAAGCTTACATGTAATGCAAATCAGTGGCACATATTTTTTATACCCTTTTTAGTTAAAAAATCATTATCATTAATTTTTCAAGACTTACCAAATGCCTCACTCCATTAGCTGTATGGTAGAATACGGTCCATGCTAGAGCAAACTTTAAAGAAAATATCAAAGCAGAAGAAATGTGCAAAGACTGGAGATAATCTATATAATAAGGAAAACGTGATGGAAGTACCAACATTCCTATTGACAGGCCATACAAACCTATAATATATTTTTGAATTATTATTAAATTTTAAACAACGAATTAATTAAAAAATTATACATAACAAGTTACTATATTTTCAGTATATTCTTCACAAACTGTAACATTTTTAAACTTTAAAATAATAATAAAAAAAAAAAATACTCTGAAAATTGTTGAATGAAGATGTTACAGCAGATCTTCAACTAATATTACTTTTGGTCTAAAAATAAATTATGTAAATTTGATTTTAAATGCTTCATCTCTGTGTTCATTTATTTAAACCAAAATAACTAAAAATGTTCCTCTTTTTCATTTCAACTGTGAATACAGCTTATAATAAAAAAGTGAATACATAAAAATGAAAGGAGAATCATTTCAATTTTTCAAATAAAGATAATTTCAAAAATGATTTGATGATATATTTACATTATATAATTTTTCTAAATTCTGTTCATTATGAAGCTATGACATTAAATGTTCCTTATAAAAATAATATTATGAATGTAATATAAATATAATTTTTAATGATGGGAAAGCAATAAATGGTTAAGATTTAGTAGATTTATAACAAACAGACATCACTTAGTAAATAGTTAATGCATGCCATTACTTTTTAAAACACTGAAGTTATAGTTAGAAGAAAAAAAGTGGTGCTAAGGAAAACTTATTGTTTTCCATTGAAAACTATTGTTTTCTCATTCTGACGGTCACAGAGAAAACAAATCTGATGTGGAAACTACATGACTTCCTTGCATGGAATATTAAATTATACGCATTTTTTGCTGCATTTTATTTAAACTTATTTCCTCAAATTTCAATAGATATATTTCTAATTCAACTAAATCAGTTCTCACTTCGTGGCAAGGCAAAAATACATAAAACCTCAAAATATCTTTATTAAAAACTGAAGGATATAGAAAAAGCTAAAACATCAAATACAGTGAAACCAATTTAAAAAAAAAATTTACAGTTAAAATTAGTTTTTATGGAAAACAAGCAATTCAGCCAGTGGGCAAGAAGGCAGATTTTTCGATGCGCAAAACTGAAAGTTTACTTTTGGTCCCACTCAGCAAAAAGACACTAATGGTGCAGATACTGAATTTACTATTCTACTAAGTTTCAAATGTAAACAAATATGGCTGCTATGGTAAAACATTAGGCTTAGCCACACTTAAACAACTTTTAAATTGATTTAGAAGTCCAACAACAAAAATCAGCGTGATATTTGCAAATTTTCACAGGACTGGTTTCGATGGTTTACTGAACCATCATTATTATCGCGATTACAATACTTTTTTTACTTCTTACCAGGAAGTAAAAATAGCTGCCACTACGACTTCCTATTTTTTCAGAATACAGGATTATATTTATTTTTTGGCCATATTGTAGTATTACAATATCACTTCTTGTACTACTAATCTCACTAACTACTATATAAAAAGATTTAGTATTTATTTTACTATCCCTGACATAATTTGTAATTATTTAACATGAATCATTTTCAACAAATTCTTTATGCCTTTAATATTCATTTCTACTTTGATTAAACTGCCACCCAGACAGAAAGTGGTTACTGACTCTGATTGCCCTACCGAAGGACCTGGTCTGAATCCTGGAGAAGGCATGTAAATTGTCTGTCCCCTCATAATAGACAATGGTGGCCCACCTGTAAGATGCCTCCATAACAAAGTGACCTCCACTTCATGCCTAAGCAGTGGCCAATGCCTCTAATGGCTAGTGCCCGCCATACTCAATGATGATAAATATGATAATAATGCAGTGTAACTGCACTTGTGGTTTATTATTACAACTTATCAAATATTTTTAAATTAATAAACATCTTTACAGCAAGAGATAGCATAAATGAACAAGAAATTCTGATAACAGTACCAGATACAATTATACCTTCTCATTAAAAATTCAGTAAGCTAAATAATAACAAAATAAATAAAACTATTCTTTTAATTTGCCACACCTGCATTATAAATTAGAACCTTTAGATGTAGCATATGTATTTTTAATGAATATTTTTAGCATTTTTTAATAATTACTAAAAATATCCATTAAAAACAATGAATACAGAATATCTTAGGGGAGAAAATTCAATTTTCAAAATATAACATTAAATATGGTTTAATCATTTGCATTTGGTACACATTGTTCTACATGCATTCAGCATCAAAATATGTCATAAAGGCCTATGCTTGTAATTACTGATGCAAATGTTAATGATACTGTATCAAGTTATTGTTCTCTTCCATACTCAATGGAAGTGCTGCTTCAGCTATAAGATAATGAAATTCTTATATCTGGCACTTCTCGAGCAAATTTTTCCAATTACCCACAACATCCAAACAATTATACATAAAATTACAGCACTCCCATATTATCACAACTACCTGAGCACAATTTGGTGGGTTTTTTTTTTTTTTTTTTTTTTATAAAAAGGAGGGATGACTTACAGTTGCCTAAACATATTACATATATATTTTGCATATAGGTAGGTGTTTGTCTAGCAAATCAACTAATAAATTCTATGAGTGGGATTTTTTTTTCTTTAATTCTAGTGGAAATTTCATGGTGATCACTATACAAATAGATTCAAAACAATAACCATATTTTCCTTTATGTAACACATTTCCATTACGCACTTTAATTTGGCAACCTCAAAATTAATATATATATATATGGTTGATGGACTGGTTTTTATTAGCCTACTATAGGGAGAGTAATAAAAACCAGTCCTGGACTACTACTAAATTAATAGGAAAAAAATATTACATAATGTTAGTGCTGGCAATCGCCGTCGATTTCCCTAGCGCATGCGTGTGATAAGCAAGTTCTCTGCTGCGTAATACTTATATTTAGTTAATATGTAGTTAGAAAAAGTCAATGGTGAGTATTGCATGTAAGAGAGAAGTGCAAAGTGCTGTGTAATATTATGTTTCTACTCTGCTGTTCAATGTCTTCATAGTTAAAATAAATGTTTGTTATGTAGACGTCATTTTATTCTTCATAGGTTATGGGCCCAGATAGCGCTTAACTGTGCAGTGCAACTACCATTGTTAAATTCTTTCGGCAAGCCAATTTGCGTCGACTGAAATGAAAATGGCGACGACTAATACAGTGTCAATTGAAAAGCTAAACAAGGACAACTTTGATACGTGGAAGTTGCAAATGGAAGCAATACTGATTAAAAATGATTATTGGAACTATGTAACTGGGAAAATTCCGAAACCAGAACCTGGTGATGAAGAATTTGCTAAATGGAAAACTACTGACCAAAAAGCACGCACGGATATAATCCTATCCATCTTACCCAGTGAACTTCCACAAGTAAAGAAATGTGTGACATCTCACGAACTGTGGCGTAAATTGCATTCTATTTACGAATCGAAGGGACCAGCTAGAAAGGCCACAATTCTAAAAAAATTGCTTTTTACAAAAATGAGTGATTCTAAACAAATGACTGTTCATCTAAATGATTTTTTCATTCTTGTGGACAAACTTAAAGAAATGGAAATAAACATTGTGGATGATTTGCTTACAGTATTGCTTTTATATAGCATACCGGACTCTTATGAAAGCTTTCGAATAGCTATCGAATCTCGTGATGAACTGCCTTCTCCAGAAATGCTGAAAATTAAACTATTGGAAGAAGCTAACGCTCGCAAAAATAAAGATTCATCGTTTTCTGAACCACAACATGCGTTCTATTCAAAAGATAGGGAGTATACTCGGCAACCGGTTCCTAAACTGAAACCAGATAAGCCTGCAAACTGAAGACAGTATCCAGTTAACTACAGATGCAACTTCTGCCATATCTATGGGCATAGAGCATCGGAATGTAGGAAGAAAAATAAAGAAAGTAAAAGCAAACGCCTCAGTGAAACTGCGATGTCTGCAGAAATTCGGAAGCCGTAGCATGCACTAATAGTAATTCTAAAGACATTTTTTGTCTGGATAGTGGTGCAACATCGCATATGTGTAACAGCAAGGAACTGTTTCAGGAAATTCACGAGGTAGGTGATAATTATGTTAAATTAGCTGCTGATAAAACTGTTAAAGCTATTGGAAAAGGAACTGTTCAATTTAAAGTTCGCATAGGTTCTAAAACTAAAAATATCAAACTCAAAAATGTATTGTGTGTACCTGATTTGAAAAATAGTTTAATCTCAGTGTCTAAAGTAACTGAAAATAATCTTTCAGTAATTTTCAAAGAAAAATGTGCTCAAATAATTAATTCTAATAATGAAACAGTAATTTTATTCAATCAGATAAAAATATGACCATGAAAGAAAATCGTAATTTTTTAAATAAAATTTTTAATAAATTAAAAAACATAATATTCAAATTATATTTTTTTACAAATATTTTATAGTTACCAATAGTTAATAATAAATATGCTTTTGTATATTTATAGACAAGATATGAATGCATACAATAAAATATATTTTTGAATTATTGGTCTGCTTTCATAATTAAATTACAATTCTCATTTCATTCTGTTTGTCTTGCTTTGTCTCAATAAAAATGTGGTCACTTTACCCTAATTCCAATTCATGTACCCTTAGCTAAACGTGAAAATGATCTTTATTTTGTCATGCCAATATTTGAATCTGTATCAATTGCTAAAGAAATAGATCAGTGGCATATAAGATTTGGCCATTTAAATGAAAATGATCTTAAAAAACTTCATATAAATAACATGGTTAGAGGTCTTTCTTTTTCTCAAAATGACTCTCTTTCTACTTGTAAGGTATGCATGCATTCAGGGTAAACAAACCGCAACCCCTCTTCCCAAAAAAGAATCTGAAAATAGAAGTACTGAATTGTTGAATCTAATTTATTCTGATTTGTGTGGTCCCATGAGAACTGAATCAATAGGTGGATCATTTTATTTCGCAACATTTATTGATGATAAATCTCGATATGTTCGTGTTTATTTTCTGAAATCTAAGGATGAGGTTAAAGAGGCTTTCAGAAATTTTAAAGCATCTTTTGAAAATAAACTTAACTCTAAAATCAGAATCCTGCGAAGCGATAACGGGCTACAATATTTAGGGAAAGACTTTAATAAATTTCTTAATAATGTGGGAATAAAACACGAAATGACCACTCCTTACACGCCAGCCCAGAATGGCGTCGGCGAAAGATTAAATCACACTTTAGTTTCAATGGCGCGATGTTTGTTATTGCAATCCAATCTGCCTCAGAAATTCTGGGCTGAAGCCGTCAATACGGCTGCTTACATTCGAAATCGCTGTCCAACGCGAGGTTTCAAAAATGAAATAAAAACACCTTACGAAGTGATGTTTGGCAGAGTACCTGCTGTCTCTCACTTCAGAACCTTTGGACAAAAAGCATTTTCGCTAAATAAAAGGCCAGGAATAGGCAAATTTGATATTCGATCTAAAGAATGCATTTTTATTGGCTATTCTGATGAATCAAAAGCGTATAGACTTT
Organism: Stegodyphus dumicola; assembly: GCF_044657685.1. Lineage (NCBI taxonomy): Eukaryota > Metazoa > Arthropoda > Arachnida > Araneae > Eresidae > Stegodyphus > Stegodyphus dumicola. The sequence continues at coordinate 160,417,324 of NC_140770.1, forward strand.
GGGATCCCGAGGCATGTAAAGTGATAATAAGCAGAGACGTAAAATTTATTAACGAGTTTGAAAACTGCTGTAGTTATGACTCAGATCAAGAAATAAATCTGCCTAAGGAAAGCAGAAGTGATTTAGATAGCGAATCAATGCTTCCTATCCTGATTAAAAGGGGGCCTGGTCGACCCAAGAAAATAAAAACAGGTTTGCCAGGAAGGCCTAAAAAGCAATATCACTATACAGTTGTAAATAAAAATGAACAAACTGAAAATGCTGTTGAGGAAAGCATTAATCCTACGGTGCAAGAAGCATTAAATGGACCATATGCTGAAAATTGGGATAATGCCATGCTGTTAGAATATAACTTGCTTGTTCAAGAAAAGGCTTGGGAATTAGTAAACAGACCTGAAAACAAGAAAGTTATTGGTAGCAAATGGGTTCCTTAAATTAAAATATAATCACAAGGGCACTATTGAAAAATACAAAGTTAGGCTAGTTGCTAAAGGGTGCGCTCAAATCCCTGGTCTCGATTTCACTGAAAACTTTTCCCCTGTTGCTAGATTAAGTTCCATAAGAACAGTTTTAGCCTACGCAGTAGAACACAATCTCAAAGGTTACCAATTAGATTTTGTAATGGCCTATGTAATGGAAATTTAGATGAAGAAATCTACATGGAAATTCCCGAAGGTTTTCGCGATGAAACTAATTCAGATAAAGTGTGTCTTTTAAAGAGATCATTATACGGTCTTAAACAGTTAGGACGTCAGTGGTACAAAAAGTTGGATGAAAAATTGAAATCTATGAAATTTAAATCTCTTAATTCAGATAATTGTGTTTATATTAAAAAGACGCCTAACAGTGAAACTATTATAATCGTTTATGTAGACGATCTTATCGTTTTTACCGATTCTAAGCAAACGTATGAAACAATTCGCAATAGTTTAGCTTCTGCTTTCAAAATGAAAGACTTGGGGAAGTTACATTATTGCTTAGGCATAGAATTTCACCAAAATGAGAATTCAATTAAAATTTCTCAAAAGAAATACGTTGATGATATTTTAAATCGGTATAATATGCAAAATGCTAAATCCGTGTCTTCACCTATAGATAACAGCAAAAAATTATCAAAAGAGATGAGTCCTAAAAACAAAAACGAAATCGCTGACATGAAAAATGTTCCATTTAGAAATCTGATCGGATCACTAATGTACCTTTCAGTAGCTACTAGGCCAGATATCACATACGCCGTGAATTTCTTAAGTCAATTTAACAACAATACGGGAAAAGAACATTGGCATGCTGCGAAAAGAATACTTCGATATCTAAAGGGAACACAAGATCAAGGACTAATTTATACGAAAACAGGAAAACCACTCATCGCCTTTGTGGATGCAGATTGGGCATGAAATGTCGATGATAGAAAATACTACACCGAATTTGTATATATATTAAGTGGTTCAGCCATAACCTGGGAATCACGAAAACAACGCAGTGTAGCTCTATCTTCAACGGAGGTGGAATATATGGCTCTGTCTGAGGCCGCCAAAGAAACCGTCTACCTACGTCGTTTCCTGAAGGAGCTGGGCTACAACATAGAACACCCAACAACAATATACTGCGACAATCGAGGAGCTCAGAAAATTACGAAGAACTCTGTGTTTCACTCCCGTACAAAGCACATAGACATTCGCCATCATTTTGTGCGTGAAGTGTATGAACGCAGTGAATTAGATGTGAAGTACATACCTACCAGTGAAATGGGAGCTGATGTGTTAACCAAACCCCTGACTCCCGTTAAACATCAAAACTGTTGTACAATTATAGGATTGAATACTGTTTAATATGTATTTTGTTTTACTTTTCAGGAATGGGAGAATCAACGTCGAAAGGGGGTATGTTGGCAATCGCCGTCGATTTCCCTAGCGCATGCGCGTGATAAGCAAGTTCTCTGCTGCGTAATACTTATATTTAGTTAATATGTAGTTAGAAAAAGTCAATGGTGAGTATTGCATGTAAGAGAGAAGTGCAAAGTGCTGTGTAATATTATGTTTCTACTCTGCTGTTCAATGTCTTCATAGTTAAAACAAATGTTTGTTATGTAGACGTCATTTAATTCTTCAGTTAGTGATATCAACATGTATTCAATATACAACCAGTCAGTCATCAATGTCAGTACTCCCATTCATTAGCTCAACCTCATCTGTGTATCCACTAAATTGCACAATTTCTTAAGGTGCAGTTTCTACAGATGCAGTGTATCAGTTCATTACTATTATAGCCAGTCTAGTTCTAAATGTGTTTCTATATCTTTAGGTTAAAGGTGACTTAGTATACACTCAGGTAGGGGAAACTCCTTTTGCTAAAAACTAAAAACAATGTGATTTGAAAACAGTACACCACATTGTTTATTAATAAACAGAAGGGTAAGAAATTGTTGTGACTCTTAAATGGAATGTCACACATTCTGGTTTTCGAAAAAAAAATCTGATGTGTACACCACATGACTTCCTTGTACAGAATATTAAATTATATGCATTTTTTCTTGCATTTCATTTACACTTATTGGATCAAATTAAATCTACTTCGCCGACAGTGCATAAACCACAATAGAATAAATGCATTCTTTAAAATTCACTCTAGTATTTGTTTACCATAGTGACACTCTGGTGCTAGATTCACTTAACAGTATTATATTTCGTTCATATTATAACTCATAATGCACAAAATTTATATCATTTAAAGAATAGAATTATCTAATCGTTGCCACATGTTCTATTCAAATACTATAATAAAGCTAGAACGATGTATAAAAGAAATTAAGCAAACAAAACAAAAAAGAAACAGTTTTTCACAGACGATTGAGTATTTCTCATTCAATTAATTCAATTCTCACTTCGTGAGAAGGCAAAAATACATAAAAACTCAAAATATCTATATTAAAAATTACGAAGTAAATCTTAAACACTTATTTCCTCAAAAAAATTCCAGAAAGAATTAAGCATGATTTAATTCCATGATAATTGATTAACACCTTGCACAAAAAGAAAAAGAGAGAGAGAGAGAGAGACAGTTCTATATCTCCCGTTTTACTGGACCAATTATCGAAATTCAACTTGTGTTTTCCATATCTCGAAAGTGCAACTTGGGATATATATTAGATTTATATATAGCATTGTTCTAACATAGGCATTTTCAAATTTAAATCAGACTTTAATTAATTGCTGACTTGTTGACAAATGAGACTTAACGAATGTTTCATATTTCATGAAAATGCTTATATATGAATTGTATTTCTATGAATTTCAAACGGAGGGATAAGGAAATTATATTTTCTAAATATTACAAATATACATATTTTATTAACGTCATTACTCTATAGGAACCAAATAAAATGTTAGATTTTATTTTTACAGAACGAAATTTTACAAACTGAAACTTTTCTCCCGTTCTACTAGACCAATTATCAAAATTCAACTTGTGTTTTCCATGTCTCGAAATTGCAACTTATGATATATATTAGATTTACATATAGCATTGTTCTAAAATAGGTATTTTGACACAAAATCAGACTTTAATTAATTAACGAATGCTTCATATTTCATGAAAATGCTTATACAGTCAAAAGTCATTAATCCGGACACCCATAATCTGGAATGATCTATAATCCGGACCTCAAAGCTACAAACTTTCTGCGCACGCATCTCATTGACGGCTGCGAATATGCGTGTGCGCGTGCGCAAAATACGTTTACGAATGCGCATTTAATGTATAACGGACGGTATAAACTAAGCTAAAATTATCTAATTCAGTTAATGTTGCAGATTGCGTTGTTCATTAATCTTCGAATTAGATTCGGCTTATTGTTTTTTGCAGACTGTTAGAGCAATTTTATAAAAGTAAGCTTGAACTTTCGATTATGTCAAATAGAATTTCTGATATATATTTACTAATATGTAAGGATCTACAAAGCGATGTATGTTTCGAAGTCCATTAAACAAAAAGTGGAATTGCTGCAAAAAATGGATAAAGGCATATCCTTTGTTTATCTAAACTTTAATGTTTGTTTATATAAACTTTGTTTATTTTTAATGCCGTGGCGTGCAATGAATTGGAAGTTGATCTGTCAGCACTATCCTTATCTTCAGAACAGATGCTTTTATTTTATTTGGCTTATTACTCCGTCTTTTATATGATTTAAATCAAATTCCTCGTCATTATAATTCGCTTCTGATAGCGAAGAAAGTGACAGAGGTTATTGAAAACGAAAAAATTTTGATTGACAAATTAGTCGGTATTCTCGACACAGCAATTATAGGACTTGAACAGTGGAAATTTTTAACTAAAGAAGAAATTATGTCTGTTTATAGAATTAAAGAGAATGTATTATCACATAAAAAACGAAGCAACTTAAACAACTTACATTGAAAGAAATGGTTAATAAAGTAAACAAATAAATATTAAGCTTTTTTTTTTGTAAATTTTGATACCCTTTAGATCATAATTGTTCTTTATTTCATAAATTACGGTTTCATATTTTTAACTTTATAATTTCTGCATGCCATCTTACCAGATTTAAACTGATGATCTATAATCCGGAATCACCAAAGTCCCGACGAGTCCGGATTAATGACTTTTGACTGTATATGAATTGTATTCCTATGAATTTAAAACAGAGAGATAAGGAAATTATTTTTTCTAAATAATAAAAATATGCATATTTTATTAACATCATTACTCTGTAGGGATTAAATAAAATGTTAGATTTTAGTTTTACAGAATGAAATTTTACAAACTGAAACTTTTTATAAAGTTTTGAAGATTATTTTAGAAGACTTTATATTAGAAATATATGTCTAAACTAAGTCAATGAAATTAAATCTTAAATGAACCTCTGCACATTAACAGGTTAATAATATATTTTATCTACCTAGTTATTGGCTATGGGGAGGAAAAAAAGAAAAAAAAAAAAAAAATTCTTGATGGGCCACAAATTGCTTGTAAGCCTCAAGTTCGCTATCACTGCTAAAAAGGTATAATAAAGGTATAATATTTTCCATCGCTTTATCATCTTTTGTGTAAATGTCAGAATTGAATTCTTTCATAAAGAGAGAAGTTGTAAAAAGTGACAATACACTTTATTTTACTTTAAATTACTAGATTTCTTATATGCAACTTAAAACTTTTACTTTATATGTGTATGTTATATGAATAATTATGTTGAATACACTACTTCGTATTATCCACAGTTTTTACATTTTAGAACATTTGCTGAATACACAATCTGCTGGATAAACAAGCAGTGCTCTATATATGGGCTGTCCAAAAAGGATCTCACCTTGAATTTTCCTGTATGTAGTAATGATGCTAAGATGGCACCAAAGAACGTAGTGGAAGGAAGTAGCTTAAAGGTGCAAGCTTGAAATTTTTTCGGCACTAAAATGCCTGAAATTTAGTGCCTGCTTACCACAAAGAGAGGTGCTGTGATATGTGTTTTTCGGATTTTTTATTTATCTCAAGACTACTAAAGAGCTGAGCAACAATACTGCATCAAATTTTCTCAAAAGCTTGGTGATTCTCAAGATAAAATAATTCACAAGATTCAGCAGGTGTTTGTAAACGATGCTAAGGAGGTAACACGAATTAAGGAGTAGTTCAACCAATTCAAAAAAGACTGCATATGAGTGAAGAGCAAAGACTTCCTACACTTGAAATGTAGCTGTTGTTCAGACAGTGGAAAATATGGTAATAGGATATCATCATTTGAGAGACTGTTGAAGAGGCTGGAACCACTAAATATTTTCTACATGCAATTTTCCATGCTGATTTGAACATGTGCAGAGTGGCTGTAAAATGTGTGCCCAATTCGCTGTTGGCAGAGCATAAAGAACTCCATCTTGAGGTTTTACTGAAACTGCTGGACACTACCACTGTGATGACTGGAGATGAGTCATGGGTATATGGGTATGACTTAGTAACAAAAGCACAACCATTGCAATGGAAGCATCCCAAAGGCTGAAAATACACAAAGCAAAATCAAGGTGATGTTGTGTTCTTTGATATTCATAGAATTAAGCATAACCAGTATGCAGCAGAAGGGCAAAAGTGATAAAAGAGTACTACCAACAAGTTCAGAACAAACAGTAACAAGTTCTTTGTCAACTCTGTGGTGCAGTTTGGATACCTCTGGATGGCAAAAACTGGCAATTGCCGCACTTGATCTAGACTTTATTAGAAAAACATGGAATTCCAGTCATTCTCCCAACCTTCTATTCTTCAGACATCCCTCCTTGTGACTTCTGATTGTTTCTAAAATTGAAGATGGTATTGAAAGGATCCTGTTTTCAGAATAGAAAAGAGAAAATGCAGAATGATGGTGGAAATTGATGCCACTCCAAAAGAAACTTTCTAAAAGTGTTTTTGGCAGTGGATAGATCAGTGGGCTAAGTGTGTGGAGGTACAAAGGGCCTACTTTGAAGGGAATTAGGCTCCCAATCCCATCATGTAAGTAATTTATTTTTCCCGGCCAAAAGTCAGATACATTTTAGACAGTTCTTGTACACCTTACTAATACACTGATAATGGGCTAATATCATACATCAACCAATACATTTTTAAGTACTTTTTTAAGGAAGCTTTACCTATGACAACAAAACATAGTGCAAAATTTGATATTTCATATATTAATACGTACCACCAGATAGCACTAAACCAGTAAATCTATGAGTAACGGACAATATTGATGTAAGCTGTGGTCTGGAATAAAAATTAATATAATTAATGTAAATTAAAATGAACAAGCAAAATTAAACAACTTCAAATGAAAACCATTTTATTTGTTATTTATATCACATAAAATAAAATGAGATAAATAGAATATTTTTTCAACACAGAGATTACATCTTTATATATTGAAATAAAGTTTTAGTGATTAACATTTTTCATACACATAAGTTGTCATATATGTCTTATACATCTAAATTTATGCCTTAAAACATATTACAGTACTTGTAATATTTAAGCATGATAAAGTGACCTAATGACACTTACTCAAGTGCCTTCATTAAAGCAAAGAAAAAGATTTACCCACAAGTATGCCAGAAATAAAATAAAGCAATGCATAATAAAGCAAGAATGTATTAGGATTCATGAGAAGTCTTTGTAAGTATTGAAATGCATGTGTTGCTGACAGTGAAGATAGTGAAAAATATCACCTGCAAAAAAGAATTTTACTTAGCATTCAACTATTTGATAACTGTAGGTATGACATCTTCATCAGACCAGAATTAATGCCCTTACAGAGCATTTTTTAATAAAAGTCCAAATAATGGCAAATCAGGACTATAAGCTGGATGGTGCAGACTTCCTGTCCTTTCTAAATTAATATATGCTGCATAATAATAGCGATATGTGAACGAGCACTGTCATGTAACAAAATCTGCCAAACAGAAACATGCTAAGTTGTTTAATTTAATGGTTTTGTGTAGCTTGTTCGGTATACCTTTAAGCACACAGCATTTGTCTCCACTTTTACGTCTTTAAAGTCCATCACCAAAAGACCTTCGTGGTCCGAAAAATATTCCCTTTATAACCTTACTGGTTATAGAGTGTAAACTGAATTTTAAGGGGTTTTGGATAACTGGTAAATCTGCATGCTTGCTGTTTTGTTAGACAATAAAATTATAGGCACTTTTCTCTTGTATCTCTCTAGGCATCACAGAAAAAGCATCTCCTCTTACTTCATAATGCAGCAAATGGTTTCAACTCACTCCCTTCCATTGTAAGCACTCTTCTTCATGGCAGAAAAGCATCTATGGGACCTTCTGATACTTCATTTTTTAAAACAAGTACCATTTTGATTTTTCAAATTTTTTTAACAATATTTGAGCTTTTTTAAAAAACAAGATTTGAACTGCTCCAGGAACACAGCAAATACTACCACTAATGAAGGAAACTCCAAATATTATCCTTCAAACTGCTGCATTGGCTTTGTCAATAGCTTCACAGGACCTTTCGTAAAACATTCCTAGTTAGACAGTCATTCTCATCTTTCACACACATTGATTGATGTATTATTAGAAACCGATCCACTGTTACGAAATAATCCACCTTTGATGAATTTTAAATCCCAAGGGCCTAGATGGAAACAATCTGTAGCATAAACTAAACATGTGAATACAATAAACACATATTTGCTCGTTTATCGATCTATGTTTACTACATGACATGCAATATCTTAATGCTTCTCATGTGTGGGATCACGTGAAACCTATTAATGCTGGAACAGTTTTATTTGATTACGTCAGAAAGTATTAAAAGCAAAAAAATTCACATTTTACAGTATATAAATGAAGACTTCCTCTTTTTATTATTTCCTGTCAAAATATATGATACATTTAATTAACACTAGAATTATGGAAGGTGTCATTTTGACATCTAGCAAATTTTATCTCTGACAGCTCTTCTTTTTTTTTTCCGCAAATATCTTAATCTTTTCTCGACTGTTTCTAAATCATTGTGATTTACGAAATAGTAAAGATTTCACGAAAATCGTATTTTTATTTTAGCCCTAACAAATAATTATACCTAGAAATACGACAGGTGTCATTTTGACCCCTGCGAGAGAAAAGAAATGTGAATACATTCCATTGAATTACCTGAACACTGTTACTTCTGTAAACTATTTTTATTTGCATCTGCTAAATAAAATACAAACAAAGGAAAAGAATATGGTGGGTCTGCATTGCTTCACATCGCCAGTCACATGATTTGAAATATGTGCAATACTTTTCTTTGCGGAAGAAAACAGATAAAAGAGATTATTACGAGCTGAATGTTTGTAGATTTTTCGTAGATATTTTGTTTATTATTCATAACAAGTTTTAGTGGAAAATTTTATTCTGTTTACATGAATTTATTATAGTGACGTACTAATGGCGCGTAGAAAAGTGCTAACACATGAAGAAATCGTGAAACTAATACAAGAACTATCTGATGCTGATTCCGGTTCTGAAATTGAAAATAATTCTACAGATAAAGATGGAGATGGAGATGGAACATCTTGTGATTCTGAATTTATTATTGAGAGTAATCAGGCAATATCATTCTCTAGCTCAAGTGAAAGTACAAATGGATTTCTTTCTACGAGTTCAAATTCTGCCGTAGCTAAGAATGCCAAAGCGGGAACTAGTAGACCCTCAAAAGGAATATGAAATTCAACGAAATTCAGACTAACACTTGTAAAGAAATTGCTAGTGATGGAACTGTATGGAAAATTGAAAATACTTCAAATACTTCTGGTCAGCCACCCTTGCAAAATATCTTGCGAGAAAATGCAGGACCGACATCCTATGCTAAACGTCACATTTGTTTTCATTTATTATTAACTTCCATGCTCTTAGTGCATGGAAGTTAATAATAAATGAAAACATTTTACGTGTCATAAAGGCGTGTACTGATGCTGAAGCCAAGCGTAAACTTCATAATGACTCTTTTACTATTTTATTAGCAGAACTGGAAGCATTCATAGCGTTGTTGTACGTAAGGTGGGGAGGCATTAGCCGCCAAGGGCTTACTAATTCTTAGTTTGTGGTCCAAGACTTGGAGACCAAAGTTTTTTCATGAAACTATGAGTAGAGATAGGTTTCTGGAAATTATGAAATTTCTTCGTTTTGATAATAAACTGACAAGGTCTTCACGTTTGTAGTGTGATAAATTTGCACCAATATCCGAGGTATGGAATACTTTTATAGAAAACTGTAAGCTTTGCTACAAACCAAATGAAAACATTACAATTGATGAACAGTTATTCCCTACAAAAAACAAGATGCCATTTTTTGCAGTATATGCCTAACAAGCCCGATAAATTCGGAATAAAATTTCGGCTAGCAGTAGACGTTAGGACAAAATACTCATTAAACAGAGTTCTATATTTAGGAAAATATGAAATGACACCAAGTGATCAAAGTTTAGAGAGAACGTAGTAAATCACTTGGTTGATCCTTACAAAAATACTGGCCGAAATATAACTACAGACAGTTTTGTTACATCAATAAAACTTGCGAAATCCCTAAAATAAAAAAAAAAAAAATTGGACCATGTTGGAACAGTAAATCGTGCAAAAAGAGAAATTTCCTGTAGTTTCAAAAATGTAAGAAAAGAACTTTTTTCTTCAGTTCTGATGAAACACGACTATATAACATTTATCAAGGGGCCCACCAGTGGCCGAGCGGTAAAGTCGCTGAACACTGGTAGTTCGGTCCGAGGTTTGAATCCCACGAACAGGCTGACTGCATGGGTGTTTTCGTGGTTTTCCCAATGTGTAACATGTATACGAGCCAGTTTCCCTTAGAAAGTCCTCCACGAAGGCATCCCTTCCCCTAGGCAGATAGCCCTAGTGTGCTTTGCCATAATTAAATACACACCATTATATCAAGGCAAAAGGAACAAAAGCGTAATTTTGTTAAGTACACTCCATTCATCAGTTGAATTTGAATCTAATCGAAAGAAGGTTCCTGATGTAATACAGTTTTACAATTCTACAAAATTCGGGATAGATGTTTTGGATCAAATGGCAAGAAGTACTCTATGAAAGCACCATCACGCCGTTGGCCAGTACATGTATTCTACAATATATTGGACTTAGCAGGCATAAATGTGTGGATTCTGTATAAGGAAGTTACAAAAGAAAATATCAGCGGAAAGGATTTTCTATTGCATTTGGCAGAAGAACTAAGAGAAGAACATATATCTAGTAAAAACAAATTTGTTCTCTCTTCAAGTGGCTCTGTGGATGGAATCAAAAAAAAAAAAAAAAAAAAAAAAGGGGGGGGATGTCAAGTAAGGAAATGCAAAGGTAACAAAACTTCTAATATTTGCAACAACTGTAATAAATATGTATGTGGGATATTGTACACAAAAATCAGAAAGATAAGTGTGTGTGCTTGACTAACATATTATCTGTAAATAAAATATTTCTATATATTTCTATTTCTATGTACTCTTTACAGCAAAAAGTTTGTTTTAAAATTCTTTAATATTTGGATTAAAAACCACTTTTTTAGAAAAATTTTGCATAAATATTTATACATTTTATTTCCTGGGTTTCTGAAATGTAAGCTATCAAAAATGGGGGAAAAAAAATTACATTTTTCAACGGAAATATTTAAATGCTTGTTCATTATTTGACTACTTACCTGCAAAGTCTCTATATTCTTTAAAATAAACTGTAGTTGTCATAATTTGCGTTATTTTAATCTCTTTTTCACAAATATATCATATAGAGAAATATGCAGATATCTTATCAAGGGGTCAAAATGACACCTGCCGTAATTCTAGGTATACAAAGACCACCGTAATTCTAGTGTTAAATATGCATAGAAAGTTTTTGAAACAAGGTTTAATATTATGATCAAGTATGTCTAAACTAGTTTAGGAGCTGAATAAATCACACCCCTTAAAAACAGCTTCTACAGTGAAAAATTACTTATTATCAGTCATATTTCTTCAATTCTAGAACATATCTTTTTTAATTTAATACCAATGATGGGAGGCGGGAATTGATTTGAAGCAAACAAAATAAAAATGCTAAAATAAAATCTAGTAATTACACTTTTAATAATAGATTTTTGACTTTTTAATGGCTAATTTAAATAAAAAAGGAATATTTTTATTTAAATTAGTAATTGAAAAAATTTTGGATTAGTAATACGGAAAATTCTACAAATTTAAAACTTCATAGATTCCAAGATATACTACTTTTTCAGCAAAATTTATATTAAAAATGTATCTTAAGCTAAAAAAATACAATATTTTCAACTGGTTACCATAGAAATACAGATTAAACCATTAGAACAAAAATATACATTTTAAAATTAATGTCATGTAAAAATAACAACTGAAACAATTTAGAAAATAAACATGCTGTCAATTTTTGAATTCTATTCACATATGAACATATTCACATTGACACTAAAAATCAATGACTGTTATTTAAAACACTATCTAAATATTTCCCTCTCAATCCATTGGTTATACAGTTGTTAATAATTTCAGTTTTATTCCAATTTTTTCATTAACTGATTTTAATCGGCACCCAGACGGTATAGTGGTTACAGGAGCCTACTATGGTACCGAAGGGCCCAGGTTCAAATTCCAGAGAAGGCATCAGTGCCTAGCCTTGAATACTGATACCTTCTCCGGCATCAGTATTCAAGGCAAGAACACCATGCATAGGGTATTTGCAGCATGAGTGCACTCTAAATACATGGCAAACCAAAAATCCTCTTGTGTGGTTTAATGCTAGGAGAGAGGAATCAGAGACCCTTGGACCACCACCCGATGTGCTCTTCCTCGAAACTGGGGTGGAGGTAGAAGTCCAATCTCCTTGAGACTCTGACAACCATCCTTCCATGAATTACATAGACAATACAACAACTGGTTTTAATGTAGTACAAAAAAATTTTTACTAAACTGATATGGTGAAGAAAAATAATGCTGAATTAAACAGCCTAAAAACTAATCATGCCTAATTTTTAAAACTGCTAAAAATCCTCCCTGTGTAATTTTGCATTCCTTAGAGGTGTTTGCCTACAGATACATATATCATTATCATACAAATAAGCTACCTCATTATACAGTAGCACCTCCCAATAAGGGACACCCACTAGACCAGACATTTAGTCCCTTAAATACAGGTGCCCCTTATTAAGAGATAAATATGTGCCTAATTCAAAGGGACACAGACCAAAAGATTGGCTTTTAAATAGAGGCGTCCCTTGTTAGGAAATGTCATTTACAGGAGGTACTACTGTATTATGTAAAAAAGATGGATTATAAAATAAATGCCAGTTCAAGAGATCATTTCAAGTATCTACATTCATTGATGGTATATCAAACTTAAAATTTTCATTATATTGTATGAAATGAATTACATAAAAGTTGGTAAGTTACCAAAAATGGGAAACATCAAAAACTTCAGTAAATTTTAAAAATACTTTACAGCACAACCCAAAAGAAATTTTAGAGAAATGTTTCATTGACCAATCCTGACAATATGTCAAACTTAGATTTCTGAGCCTGAAACATCCAAGTTATTTACATATCACTCCTTTTTTTAATTTCATAATTTTATAAGTAGCTCTTTTTTTCAACATCCATGCATTTTCAATTAGAGTATTATTAAACTACATTACTTTTTTTTTTTTTTTTTTTTTTTTTTCAGTTTTGTTATGAAGACAATGGGTCAGTATAAGGTGCTAGCTAATATTTCACAAACTGCAGTTAAATTGTTTATTAATTTTCATTATATTCTAGTTCTCTATCATCTGTAATTAACTGTGATGCAAACCTCAATTCCAGCATTGCTCTTAAGATTGGAAAGCTTTAAATATTAGTAACAAAGGCTATAATAATAGATAACAGAATTCTATTTTTCTAGCCTTTGTGAACTCAGGAACTTAGTAATATCTGATAATTTTCTCTGTATTATGCACAATGACCTATTTTTAATATTTTGTTTTTTCTCTGCATCTGTAAAAATCGTTAATGCTTCAATAAAGTTTCAAGTTCTCTTCTTCATTTGGTCTGATTATTCAAATCCTAATGAACTTCTGAAATATAATGTTACTTTGCGTAAAAATAACACAGGCATCTATTTCTAGGATTGGATTGGATTATTCGATTATGGAAAAGCACAGGAGGCATCTATTTCTAATTTAATTGCTAAAAATAGTTATCACTTGAAATATCGCATGCAATCATATTTACTGATTTTCTGACAGAGAAACTGAATAACACTAGATTAGAAATATAAAAAGATATCAATTTTAAATTTTAAAAAATACGAAATTTTAGTTAAATATTTTCATATGGTGAAAGCCAGAAGGAAAATCTTTTCCATGCACACACATATGCCATGTGTAGTGTAAATACAGGGGAAAAAAAAAAAAGCACCTTCCCAGATTATCTTCCCTTGAAAATCATCGCTGTAGACAGAAAAATTGCTTACTTGTATATTGATAAATGAGGAGAAAGTGGCCTCTTCAGACGCTCATTTTTCTCAAAAAATGTTTCTCCAGTCTGTTTTACTGCAGACGTGTTGAACTGCAAGGTGCTAAGGATGAAAAACACAATGAAAAATTATTAAAATTAAATAAGCATTTCTAAAGTAATGAATTTGTAAGAAACTAATGCATTTTTCTGATAAGCACTGGTAAGCTAATGATAAGCACAATAGGATAGTCTATATTTTGGGGTACCCTTTGGATTATCGGCAAGTTTTTGTTTCATTTATCATCAAGTTATTGTTTATTTATGATAACCTGAGTATTTTATGGTGTATGTTTTGGAAACTCTATCATGACATGATTGGTTGTAATGCATGATCAAGACTGAATTTGATTGTTGGGAGAATATTTCTCAAGGCTTATTTCTACATTGAATGTCAATTAGGAAGTATATTATATTGCTTATTTTGTGCTTCACACCGTAAAATGGCTACCAGTAATAACCTGAAGTTTCTGTATGATTTGGAATGAATGGAAATGAAAGCAATGATTGACTGGTGTGTAAATAAAAGGTATAAATGGCTTTGTTCACCTCCCTCAATAAATCATGCAGTGACATTTAAGGACCCGGAAACCAGAGCTCATCAACACTATTGAAGTTATGCAGGGTGTAATAAAAAGGGATTTTTGAAAGAAATGCCACCGACAGTCTGGCACTATGGAGGATATTTTTGTGAATTTATGTGGCAACGGCAGTATAAAGATTCTAGTTCTAATAATTTTAAACAGTTTATTGATGCAGTTAATTAATTCTGTGCGCCACACGCCAAAGACACATAAATTTCTGATTAAGGTTAAGTCGATATTTCCTTTTTGTAGTATGCAGATTAGATAACATGTATTTCCATTTTTATGTTATTTCCTTGTTTTTTTCTGATTTAAAATGTAATTTATTAAGATTACAATTTTTTTATGTTTAAATCATGTTTTAGATGCCAATTTACTTGGGAGGGCATTGCACGTAAACAGGAATGGTGCCAAAAAATTAGCAATTTTCGCCAAGGGGTACCCTGAACTATATTTTTTCCGCACAATAAAATCGTTACTGGAAAGTCATGTGTTCTATTCTTGGTAAGGGCACTGTCAATTTCTGTAGAAAATTCACAGAAATTGTTTCAATTTTTTTTTATTCCTTATATACTTTTCCTTTATCTGCCCTCAAATCTGGCAATCACATCTCATTATGTTTTGGTAGCCATTTTTATTCTCGAAATTCCCTTTTCAAGTCTCACACTGTTTGGTATTGCATGTAACTCTATGAATTATCATTCACAGAGATAATTCATAGAATTTATGATTCACTGAAAAAGATTAGATAAAGTACCATTCCTCGAAAGTTAAAATTAAAAAATATAACTCACTTTTTAAGGCATTCAAAACAGAATCATGCTTACTGCTTTAGTTTATTTCTTTTTTTTTTCATTAATTGCTAATTTACTGCAATTTAATTTAACTTCTCTTATTTCTAATCTTAAGTACAGACCTTACTCAGCCAACACTTGGCATATCTCTGATTAAAAATAAACATACATTAAATATTTCCAATACAAATGTAAATTTTCAAAAAAAAAAAAAAAAAAAAAAAAATTAAGAAACAACATTCATGAAAAGGTTCAGTAATGGTTTCAGTGTTTCTGAGACACCTCTAGATAATATTCCTATTTGGGTTAATGTATGAAAAACTTTAGAAGTTTTTCTACATTGTAGAGCCATTAGTTTATTTTGAAGCAAGAGACGTCAAATATGTGCAATGCCCTTGCCAGGACTTGAACCAGGACACCTAGTCTACGCTTTGAGAGTCAGCTGCAGTTTGTGGGCTGCTAGTGAAAAACAGGTCTGCCCAACATCCCATATTCTGCGAGTACGGAAGTTGTGGAAAGCATGGGAAAAATATTTGCGTTGAAAACTTTAAATGTCGGTTCACTTTTTAAACTGTTGCAACCAAATATTATATTTAAAGAAATTAAATAAGAAGCTGCATAAATGCATATATGTTTCTCGCATTGTGATAAAACAAAGGTACCTAGAACCATCAAATTTTGAATAATGTATTATTCCACCCGAATACAGGCATCTGGAAGCCCAAATTTGGAAATGGGAATTTGTTTTAATATCTATTTCATATTTTGTAAAGCATTTATGAGTTTTTGATTAAGAAACTCAATGATTTTAAAGCAAGCAATGGCAACACTGTATGGAATAAACAGGGGAAAAAAAAATTCATCTCCAGCATACAAGACTGTGTATTGGAAATTCTAAAGATACGCAAAACATTAAAAAAATCCCCTTACACGTTACAACTGGAAGAAAACCACAAAAACAGAAATACAGCCAGCCCGTTTGCGAGATTCGAACCTCAGACCGAACTACCACCATTCAGCAACTTTACCGCTTGGCTGCTGGTGGGCTTATTAGCAGAATGATACTGCATTATTATTGTATTATGTTATAAAGTAGCAATGCTATAAGACTGAGGGTTTCTTCATGAAACCCTCAGTCTTTTGTAATCAATTACAGTCAAAAGTCATTAATCCGGACTCGTCGGGACTTTGGTGATTCCGGATTATCAATTTTTCCGGATTATAGATCATCAGTTTAAATCTGGTAAGATGGCATGCAGAAATTGTAAAGTTAAAAATATGAAACCGTAATTTATGAAATAAAGAACAATTATGATCTAAAGGGTATCAAAATTTACAAAAAAAAAAGCTTAATATTTATTTGTTTACTTTATTAACCATTTCTTTCAATGTAAGTTGTTTAAGTTGCTTCGTTTTTTATGTGATAATACATTCTCTTTAATTCTATAAAC
Organism: Stegodyphus dumicola; assembly: GCF_044657685.1. Taxonomy (NCBI): domain Eukaryota; kingdom Metazoa; phylum Arthropoda; class Arachnida; order Araneae; family Eresidae; genus Stegodyphus; species Stegodyphus dumicola. The sequence goes on from NC_140770.1 coordinate 160,434,187, forward strand.
AGACATAATTTCTTCTTTAGTTAAAAATTTCCACTGTTCAAGTCCTATAATTGCTGTGTCGAGAATACCGACTAATTTGTCAATCAAAATTTTTTCGTTTTCCATAATTCACTATCGGAAGCGAATTATAATGATGAGGAATTTGATTTAAATCATATCAAAGACAAAGTACATCGAGATGAAATACTACATTTAGTAAGGAATTATAAGCCAAATAAAATAAAAACATCTGCCCTGAAGATAAGGATAGTTTGCATTTACACTTATAATAAGTTATATTACTTATAATAGTTGGACATATTTGGAAAAAGTGAAATTGACATTTTACTAATGGTTAGCTTTATGTTGATTTTTTTTTTTTTTTTTTTCATGTCTCATTTTGTCACATACTTGGTCGTCTAGAGGTTTAGTAAATAGCAGGTAGATTTTATGTCGAATGTCATAGATAAAAATGAGAAGTAAGATGATAAACAGCATGATTCATAACAAAAGACTGAATGTTGTCACTGCTGCTGCTTGTCTAGAGAGAGAGACCTGCTGATTAGAACAAAACTGAAAGGCCTGGTGTAGGCACAGCTGGGCAAGTGTTGAAAGTTAGTCAGGCTCTGTTTGATGCAGTTTGTACCATAGTTTTGTGTAAAGTTCCAGGTTTTGTAACCCAGTTAATATACTTTAAGGTTCCAATAAGCTATTAAAGCAGCAGAGGTGATAAGTTGTTTTGTGTTTAAGTCTCACTAAATGCAAAGAATAAGTTTTACTTGAATTTTTACATTTTTGTGTTTTATCTTGTGACCACAGTGAGTATTAATCAAAGACAATAAGTCGCTTTAATATGTAGAATTAATTTTTAAGGGTAAGCAATTAGTTATAAATAAATAAATTAGGTAATTAGATAACCTTAGTCATTATGGATTTACATGGCCACTATTAAATTTTAATTTTTAAAAAATATTTGTTAAAAAAGCTCTATTAAAATCAAAATCTAATAAAATTTCCCAGTTTATACATGTAATTTATGACATTGATTCTTAAACAATATTAGGATATTTACACATTTAAAGCTACAAAACATTTATGTTTTGTAACAACAACACTCAACAAAATATTTATCCGTCATTTTAATTTGAAGCCTTCCCAAACATTTAAGCTAGTTTATATAGATTTCCTTCTCTTTAAGCATCTTTACTAACAATTAGAGATTTGTCTCAATACACAAACAAATGCTCTCGTTAGTTTCTGCGTGCTTTATCTCCTAACTTGTCAACCTCTCCACAATGCACCTATGAGGGTTTACTTGATCTGGTAAAAGTTAAAATAGTCCCAAACCCCCAACAGACATGAAGCAAATTATCGCTATGTAACTACAATATCAGACAAAAGTTTAAAGAAGCCTCTTATTCAAAAAGAACTTAGAACATAAAGACAGATTCTGATGCTAACAAAATCAATTACAGATCACGGTGAGTTAATTAGACAAGAACAGTCATATTCAAACTAAAAATATGGACTAGTGGTCAAAGATTACACAATTTAATTTTAATTTAATCTGCATCAGTAACTCTATCTTTCTTTCTTCCAACACATTTCCTTTTCATTTTAGAATTTTTGGATTTTAATTAAAGATTTCTGTTATTCTAAAAAACACTAAATGCATTTAGAATGTATAAAAAAGTGGCTAATTTTATTTCTTTAGTAATATGAACATTCAGAAGAAATATGAAATATACAGTCAAAAGTCTTTAATCCGGATGTCCATAATCCAGACCTCAAAGCTACAAACGTTCTGCGCATGTGTCAACGCATATTGCATTAACGCATGCGCATATGTGTCTACACATGCGCATAATATGTTTACACATGCGTGTTAACTGTATAACAGAAGGTATAAGCTAAGCTAAAATTATCTAATTATCTATTTCAGTTAAAGTTGCAGATTGTGTTGTTCCTTAATCTTCTAATTGGATCCGGCTTATTATTTTTTGCAGACTGTTAGAGCAATTTTATAAAAGTAAGCTTGAACTTCCGATAATGTCAAAAAGAATTTTCGATTCTGGAGCTACCAAAGGATCTACAAAGTGAAAGCATGTTTCGATGTCCATCAAACAAAAAGTGGAATTGCTGCAAAAGATGGATAAAGGCATATCCTTTGATTCTCTAATCATTCCGAAATCTGTTTATCAATTTCACGCTGCTTTGCGGGGGGAGGAGGGGACAACGTGGCGTGCAATGAACTGGAAGTTGATCTGTCAGCACTATCCTTATCTTCAGAGCAGATGATTTTATTTTATTCGGCTTTCCTTACTAAATGTACTTCATTGGAAGCAGAATTTAGAAAGCAGCAGAATTTAGGATCCACAGAGATTGCATCAGGTGGGCAAATGCCTCATGCCAGCTCTGCATATGATGCATTAAGACATATTATATGAATCTTATAAATCGTCAGTTTTCAATTTCTTTATTAATAAAGAAAACCCTTTCTCTAATGCCTGCCCAAGTGATAAGATTACAAGCATTTTTGATATTTTTTATGCTTGTGTCTAGTGAAAAGTAGAGAAAATAAAGGGAAGATAAACACATTAAGAAAAAGATTCTACTAGCAGAAGTAAAACATACAAATATTATGTTTTCATTGTTCTTCCAGACGTTCTCCAAAATGTAAGAATTAATCTCAAACTTTCTGTAAAATACATCATTTATGTGTCCATACCATGGAGACATTTTTCATTTTGTCACATATTTCTCGAATCTTCTAGAATCGTGGGTCTTTAAATCTTATATGGTATTTCTTCCACCTTCTTGCATGCCTTCGTCATGTGGTGGTCTGCATGCTGGGCGCATATTCCAGAGGTCCGTAGTTTGACTTCCGGCAAAGCCGTCGCATTTTTTTCTTCTTGCCTGCTATAAAAAAAATACTTAATGTCTCTACAGCGGTGCCCGAACTAAAAGGGCAGTGGATGATAACTCTCCAAACCCAGGATTTGGCGATTGGGTCTTATAGAAATCTTAGTTGCCCTATAAAAGGGGGAGTATATAAGGTATTTCTCCCACTTTCTTTGCATGCCTTCGTGGTGCAGTGGTCTGAACGCTAGGCGCATATTCCAGAGGTCCATGGTTTGATTCCCATTGAAGGCGTTGCATATTGTCTGCTTAAAAAAAAAAAAAAATACCTAATCTACAATCTTGCCTTCAAATCCTTCTAAACTTTCGAAGTGCAATGCCTAAAATACTAAAGAAAAATTATCCCTAGTAATTCTGTAACAGCAAAAAACCAGAAGTATTTTGGAAAAAAAAAGGGGAGGGAAAAAGTGTAAAATTAATTTTATAGAGAAAATTGATGCATATTCTGAGACAATTACATGGGGAAAACGCTTACTATGAAAGAATTAAAAAGAAGACATTTTAAATTAATTACATATCTAATTTTGCTTTTGCTAAGAGCTGCTTCATAAATTATGCTTTACAGCATTATAGCTTGTTTAATTTCCAGATTCAAAATATTGTATAATAAGTTGCCAAAATGAAACTTTAGAATGTGACAGCGAAAAATAAAAATGTTTCATTTTAATGTTATTTTTTAAATATAATTTCAATATATTACCAATATTTTAATAAAATTTATCAATTTTATGATGTTTTAAAAAAATGGTCGAAAAATTCTCAGATCTCAGAATTAAAAATTTTCTATAGAAACTGATCTTAAAATAGCCAAAATGTTGACAAGTCACCAAATTTAGGACAATTTAATAAAAGAATTCACATCACCAAAAATGAAAAGTTGTTTAAGAGCTTTTAATTAGAAAAAATGAATTTCGAAATGCTTATGTTTCACTTCTTGCTTAGAACTCAAGTATCTCATCATTTATATTAGAAATAGAAATGACCCAAATTATAACCCATGAACCCATTCAAAAGATAACAATTTACGTCAGTGAATCGCCAAAAATATTCCTCCAAAATGCTAATTCACACTCAAAATGGCAGATGTAAAAACAGACAGAAATTTCAGGTGATTAAAATTAAGGACCTTCTACTGATTTGGGCCAAAATTAAGGATTTTTAAGAACCAAAAAACGATTCCAAAATATTTAAGGACTTTTAAGGACCGTACAAAACCTGGATTATGTTATTCAAAATTTGATAGCTCTGGTACCATTGTTTTATCACAATGCGAGAAACATACATACATTTGTGCAGATTCTTCATTATTTAATTTCTTTAAATATAATAGAGGGCAATAATAATACGGACATTTACAGTGAATCGATGCAAAATGCCAAAACAAAATTAACAGCCCTTCTGAGCTAATGCTGCTTTGGGCTCTTAAAAAAAAGAAAAATCCGTAAGAATGAACCATTTACAGCAGAGTTCTCAGTTTTATACCGTAAGAAATATAGTACAAAGTACATAATCCAGAATGATCTATAATCCAGGCCTCAAACTTACGCATGCGCATAAAGCTGATTAAGCGTATACACATGCGCACTTCCGATAGTGAAGAAAGTGACAGAGAGGTTATTGAAAACTAAAGAATTTCGATTGACAAGTTAGTCCGTATTCTCGACACAGCAATTACAGGACTTGAACAGTGGAACTTTGTCTTATGAACAAGAAATTATGTCTGTTTCTAGAATTAAAGAGAAAGTATTAGCACAAAAAACAAAGTAACTTAAACAACTTACATTGAAAGAAATGGTTAATAAAGTAAACAAATAAATATTAAGCTTTCTTTTGTAAATTTTGATACCCTTTAGATCATAATTGCTCTTTATTTCATAAATTACGGTTTCATATTTTTAATTGTATAATTTCTGCATGCCATCTTACCAGATTTAAATTGATGATCTATAACCCAGAAAAATCCCTAATCCGGAATCGCCGAAGTCCCGACAAGTCCGGATTACGGACTTTGTACTGTATTAATTATTATTACAGTTTTCAATTTAAAGTGTCAAAGTGTTAAAACTGGTGTGACAAGGAACTTCTTCAGCTGCAGGAGACCTTCATTGATTATTTTTACTTTAGCACATCCATTGTGAAAATACTATTGCTATCTTTTAACTTTCACAGAATAAAATCTTTTGAGAAGGAAGTATGTTTAAAATAAGCAGTTCTTACATATATAAGAAAGTAAAATAGCAGTTAAGTAATATTAAAAAAATGTATTACTAACACAGTCAAAAGTCTTTAATACGGACGTTCATAATCCGGAATGATCTGTAATCCGGACCTCAAAGCTACAAACTTTCTGCACATGCGTTAACGCATGCGCATAATACATTTACGCATGCGCGTTTAATGTATAACGGATGGTATAAGCTAAGCTAAAATAATCTATTTCAGTTAATGTTGCAGATTGCGTTGTTCCTTAATCTTCTAATTGGATACGGCTTATTATTTTTTGCAGACTGTTGGAGCAATTTTATAAAAAGTAAGCTTGAACTTTTGTTTATGTCAAATAGAATTTCCGATTCTGAAGCTGCCAAAGGATCTACAAAGCGAAAGCATATTCCGATGTCCATTAAACAAGAAGTGGTATTCCTGCAAAAAATGGATAAAGACACGAAGAAAGTGATTTGTTTCTCTAATCATTCTGAAATCTATTTATAAATTTCACGCTGTTCTGCAGAGGGGGGGAACGTCGCGCGCGCAATGAACTGGAAGTTGATCTGTCAGCACTATGCTCATCTTCAGGGCAGATGTTTTTATTTTATTCGACTATAATTACTTACTAAATGTAGTGTTTCATCTCAATGTACTCCGGTATGATTTAAATCAATTTCTTCGTCATTATAAATATCACGAATACACATAACATAGTTTTCTGATTGCAATATTCTAATTTCGACTATGTATAATGTATGCTTTACGCATGAGCGCGTTGAAAGAAATGTTTAATAAAGTAAACAAATAAATATTAAGCTTTTTTTTGTAAGTTTTGATACCCTTTAGATCACAATTGCTCTTTGTTTCATAAATTACGACTTCATATTTTTAATTGTATAATTTCTGCATGCCATCTTACTAGATTTAAACTGATGATCTATAATCCAGAAAAATCGATAATCTGGAATCGCCGAAGTCCAGAGGAGTCTGGATTAAAGACTTTTGACTGTATATGTATTAAAAAAATTGCGATATGTATTAATTACACATACAGAATAGCTGATTATAAATTTGGATATAAATTTTATACTGAAATATTATTTACTATAATATTAACTATAGAATAAATTATTTAAAATAAAATATTTTAATACATGTATGATAGCTGAATGCAGCAGCAATCGATTATACTGTAATGAACAAATGAATTTATTTCATTTCCTTAAAGAAATAATTTTCATAGAAAGAGGAAATAAAAAGAAAGGAAGAAATATTAAGAAATATTTTCTTTCAAATTCTTACTTAAAGAAATATTTTTCTAATATTAACGGCAAAATAAAATGTATGAAAACACAGTTTTAATATGAGCATGGGAAAACAAAACTTAGTTTGCAATTGCCATATTATAAATTTAAATATTTAAAATTGTTTAGTTCTAAAAAGATTTTTAGAACATCTCATTTTATTTTCTTCTTAAAAAAGAAATTCCTTAAATTCCTCCGTTAACCTTCCCCCCCCCAAAAAAAAAACAGGATTTTCCTCCACATAACACAGCAGCATATTCTGCTGCTGCATTTTAGTCATAATACTGTTTTGTGCCATTTTTTTTTTTTTTTTTTAACTACAAATACAGCGTGTGAGTTAGTGAAATGATGGGAGAATATTCCTAGAGCTTTAGCTGGCATACACCATAAATTTTGTAAATCTTTTGTACTGAGATTAGTCTAAAGCTCCCTGTTCCCTCTCAATAAAGTCAAATGAAACCACCCGCCCATCAATTGAGAACCACAAAATGGCTTTATACATTAAGTTGAAGCCGGCTGATGATACTGTTTTTTTTTTTTTTTTTTTGGTCAATATTGTTTGCTCAAATAGTAGATGGATCCAGTGATCATAGAATAGGTGGCCTGAACCTCTCGAATACGTGCTGAGTATGTTACCATTGCATGAAGGCATGCTAGAAGAAAAGAAAAAATACCTTCCAATATCATTTCATACATTATACAATTATTACACCTCATTAAAGAACTTATCACTACAGCTTACTCTGTTAAATATCTTGGGATCATATTGGATTTAAACAACATGTAAATTATGCTCTCTCTAAAGCCAATGTGGCATATATGGCAACTTATAATCTAATAGGAAGGTGCTCAAAACTTCACCTCTAATTAAAAATAACTCTTTATATTTCACTAATTCGACCTATTCTATTCTACGAATCTCCTACCTGGGCAACTGCTTCTAAAAGCTATCATAAGAAATTCTTGTCTTTCAAAACAGAATTCTCAGAGCCATTGTAATCTTGAATGCACATTGGACACTGGTTTATTCACAATTCACTAGTGGCTTAATGCACATTGGTTTATTCGTAATTCTCAACTTCATGAAGATCTCATGATACCGAATGTCAAGAATTCATTTTAATCAGCTCTCATAACTTTTTTATTTTAATTTTAAATTCCAGCTGTTCGGATATTAGATAAATTGCTAACTATGACCCAACGATAATTCAGCCTTATAAAAGAGCATGTACTTATCATCACAATGCTGCATATTAAAATTATTTTAAATTCTGAAGATTTCTTATCTGAAAACCCTGAATAAGCGTTCAAATCACAATTTGAACTTTTACCTTCACAAGACGATTTCCGAAAATAATATCACTTGAATTCCTTACCGAATTTATGCCATTTAATTGCTCTCTACTATGATTACTTCAGTGATCTCTTCAACATTTCTTCTCACCTGCCAACCAGATTCCATCGCCTAGGTTTTCACGCCGTGTTTGAGTATACGTTTTGATTTTGCATAAAATTTTATTTCATGCAGCATGTAGTGCTTATTTTTAACTACAACAGAGGCCATCGGGCATCCCAATGATAGGTAAAAGCTCTTTGTAGCTGCATACCTAAGTAGCCGCCATGGATCCAAGATTCAAGATTACAATTATTCCCAAGATTCAAGATTACAATTATTTATGTATGAAAAAATTTTAAAGCTATTAAAATCTTATGTGGATAGGAATCATTTGATATGTTTAAGAACATTTTGCTGGGCAAGAAAACATGAATGTTTCAGTAAAAGTATGTTTACGGGTACCCCTTGGCAAAAATTGGCGATTTTTGGTGGTACATGGAAACTGAGTTTGTGCAATTCTTCGACTGGTTATTTTGGCTTTGTGTAGTGGCAATTTTAGCCCCAAAAATTGCCGCTACACAAAGACAAAATAACAACTCAAAGAATTGCACAAACTCGGTATCCTATGTACACGTCGACCTATTTTCACCTCCCTCAAAAAAAATCAGAGAATTGCACAAACTTGGCATTGTGCACTTCCTTGACTTTGTACATCAATATATTTTTATTTAAACAGTCAAAGAAGCACCCAATTCTACAGTAGAGGCAAACAAAAAATACATAATCTCAATAAACTACATTTTAAACCAAACAATAAAATAACATAAAAAAAGAAAAACCTCTTATGCATCTAACAAACTACACGAAGCAAATATCTACTTACTTTATTTAGAAATTTCTTCATCTTCAGTCTGTAGCACACAAAATTCCCTAACAGCATCCAAAAACTTCCTAAAATTATTTGAACTCAAATCTATATATCGTCGTCGCCACATAAATTCACAAAAATAAGAGTAAAAAATATCCTCCGCACTGTCCAGAAAATGGCTACTAAGTAAACCTTCATTTACACACCAGTCAATTAATGCTCTTTTCCCCTTTCGTTCCAAATCGCACAGAAACTTCAAATTAATCTTAATACATTCAGTCATTCTATCATCTAAACAACAAAACAAGCAAAGTAATTCCTAACCAACACACAGCACGAGCCCTTACAAAACATGCCATAATTCAAAATTTACCAGAAACATGCAACTGATTATGTCATCATAGGGTTTCCGTAACATTCAACTACTCAGGTTACCATAAACGAAACAACAACTTGGAGATATGCGTAACAAAAACTTCGCAATAATACAAGGGGTACCCTTCAGTCTACTCTAACCGAATATTTCTCTATTCTACGTCAAGCTAGCTGATAAATTTTAATATAGACAACACTTATTAAAACAACCATTCCATTACAATGACTCTCATGAAAAGCAACAGTTGATGAGAGTATTAAATCAATTTTCTCGATGGTAATCATTCGATATAATGTATCCTATTCCTTTGTGACACAAGAGATTAAAAATACATTTACAACAAATGTTATGTATTTTTAATCACCAATTCATTATTAATCATATTGAATAAGATTTTATTACTAGTGTTAGTAATTTTTACACTAACATACTTTCTATTTATAAGAAATTTGACATGTGACACTAATATAAAATTTCTTCCTGAAACTGGGAGTTCTAGCAAAAAAACTTCCAGGGGTTCTCCTTAGAAGTACTTTGGTTTTAGTAAAGCACAGGGGGTATTGATTTTCTGTACATTAATTTTTCCCACCTTTGCTATATGCTCACCTAGAGAAATTTAGAACTTTCTCACAATAAGCCTCAGCCTCAATTTGTTACAGGTTACCACTAACGATTGGAAAATGCTCATCTGGGAATCAAAACAAATATGAGCAGCTTTCTGTATTTTGTATTCAAATTTGCTTTCAGTTGAAGTTCTGAGTACATAAAACAGTGGCATCACTCGTGCTGTATTTCTAATGGTCTTTTATCATATTATTTTTTAATTTTATAGAAGTTATTTTTTGTTTAAAGTGTAGACATGTAAATGTAATTCAGCATGACAGGACCAATGGCTTTGGGCCCTTATGCTGCAACACACCTTGCAAACCTCTGTTTATGCCACTGGTGAAAGTTGATAACTATCGAACCATGAAAATAGATGGAAATCTTGCCAAAGTTGCGCCAATCACTCCTATGGAGTTCCGAAGGAATTAATGCCTCTTTATTTAATAAACAATCAGTATTCATTCCAGTTGTTCTATTACTTGCTAGACCCTCAGATTTTATTAGATGTTCTGTTTAGAGCACTATGAGCAGGCCAACGCCGGCAATAGGTGCAGAGTCAAAAAAGTGCCGGGCAATTATTAAAGCAAGCAGTTTGTCTCGGTGCCCGTCTCAACAGGAAAGTTCTTGTCTTATTTGAACGCCCCTCCGGAGGTCGACTCAGGCAAAACCTGGGTACATACTGATTATGATCTGTATCTAGGTAGTTTCGGCCATGGATGCTTAAAATCGGTCTCCCCAGGACTGGAGTCATTGCTGGCAATGGCTGTTTTAGGATCGGCAGGGACCATATGGTACCGTTCCATTGGATGTGGTGGAACTATATAGTCAGATATTTATAGTTGTCCAGGGCAAAACACACCTGGTGATGGAGTTGGCGAATTCAATGAGCCTTTAAACTGCTTGAGGTTTCTAGTGCACCTGGAGTCTCAAAACTGCATATTCATGTCCTTCCTTGGTTTCCCTTTGGGGATGCCTAAAGCCAACATCTATATATCATAATAGTGTTAGCAGGCCGGATTGGTTGCCCGGCCTGTCTGAAAGTGTTTAAGTTCTGCTGTCTAGGGTTGGGGTCCCTGCTGATGGCAGATGTTTTTACCATCCCTCCAGAACACGAATGAAGAATATAGGTTGCTGAGTATTCCTGTCAACTCATTGGTCTTAGCTCGTTGGCTAGACCGATAGATTAGCGGCCTCTTGGATCGCCTCTAGGGGTTGGGGCATTTAACTGTGCTAAGGCAGCCTCAAGCTTGCCAGGTCTGAGCGTCCCTTCCTCCTAGCACACTGTCTTATTTGACAGAAAACTATAACCAGGGCAGGAGTTCGTCTCTGATGTTCTCTTTTGTCTTATTTGAACATGAAAATACTTGATGCCGATGTAAGGGTAGACGCATTCAACAAATTGCTTAGTCCTTATTTATGTCTGCTGTTGCAATTGTAGTAATTTGTTGCAACATTTATCTTTCTTTGTAATTGCTTGCTATTATTGTTTCTCTACATAGAAAAGGTAAGTGCAGTTACATATAATGTTAAACTTAGGTTAACTTTTTAATTCGGAAAAGCAACGATTTGAGCATAATTACTCGAAAATTATTTATCTCTCATATTTGAACCATTGTCGTATTCTTCGCCGCATAAATTACTAATATCTAAACTATTTTCCTCTTAAGTCTTTATGAATGTTGTTCGTCCTCCACTGGTTGTATCTGTTTCAATAAAAAATACTAAAAACCTTTCTTCAATACTCATGTCTGTATTTTCTCTATTAAGACACCTCATGCAAATTGATATCTGCTCTTGATGGCTGGCATCAGGGATGCAATCAATTAAAATACAAAAATGCTTTGCCTGTTTGACCTTATTTAAAATCATCTACTTTATATTATCCTCTAATAAGCTGTTTTATTTTGAATTTTTATCTCCAAGGTAATGAAGCATATTTTTTTTAGTTTGAATTTTATTAATATGTACAGACATGATAGGGTCAAATGTGATAATTTCTATATACTTTAAAAAATTATTATTTCTTTCGAATAATTTGTTTCTGGAACCACGGAAGCCTAAGTTTTGTTTGGTTAAAAACTGAATGGCATAGGTAATTCTTTCAATAATAACATCGCGCCAATGCTTAGTCTTTTTTTTTTAATAAAATTTGAAATTTCGAATTAACAGGTTTATTTTTTAGTAATCATTCTAAGAAGTCGGATTAACTCTTTTGTTGTTTGACAAGATTCGACAAAAGTACATCTAAACACAATTTACATCCATTTTTGTCTTTTGGGAGACTGAAATTCGAAACCAGGTTTGGGAATATCCAAGACAATTTTCTATTAAGGCTTTAACTTAGAATGGCAATTAATGGGCTTGGCCATAATCCATTAATCCAACATCATCAGGCACAGCCAAATGCTTATCTCCTGCAGAAATTGTAGATTTCAATAGTATTTCTTCTGTTTTTTTTTTTTTTTTTCTCGAAAAGCTGCATTGAAGTTAAAGGTAATTCCCGGGTGAAAACACTTTCTAAACTCTTTCTGATTATTACGTTTTTTTTGGTAATTTCAGTGATAGCTGAGACGTTGATGGACAACAAGTGTTGTAGCGTTCGCTTGGATATTCTTTGGGTTTTGGAAAAACTTGAGTAATTTTAAAGTTCTGGCTTATTAAATCTTCCTCTCACCTTCTTTTTCTTCATTACATTCTGATACTCAAACAGTTTTTTTCTGATTTTCTTCAGATATCCAGATAAAAAGGAAAACAGAAAAAGTGGAAGTAAAAATAAAAGTAGAAAATAACTATTATACGAACTATTGTGTAAAACACTTCTTCCTTAAAAACACCCGGAAAGTCACTGTTTGAAATATTTTACCCTACTTCTGAAAAACAAAGTACAGTCAAAAGTCGTTAATCTGGACTTGTCGGGACTTCGGCGATTCCGGATTATAGATCATCAGTTTAAATCTGGTAAGATGGCATGCAGAATTTATAAAATTAAAAATATGAAACCGTAATTTATGAAATAAAGAACTATTATGATCTAAAGGGTATCAAAATTTATGAAAAACAAAAGCTTAATATTTATTTGTTTACTTTACTTTCTTTGCTATCATAAGTGAATTATAATGACGAGGAATTTGATTTAAATCATATCAAAGACAGAGTACATCAAGATGAAATACTACATTTAGTAAGGAATTATAAGCCAAATAAAATAAAAACATCTGCCCCGAAGATAAGGATAGTGCTCACAGATCAACTTCCAATTCATTGCGTGCCACGGCATCCCCCCGCCGCAGAGCAGCGTGAAATTGATAAACAGATTTCAGAATAGTTAGATAAACAAAGGATATGCCTTTATCCATTTTTTGCAGCAATTCCACTTTTCGTTTAATGGACTTCGAAACATACTTTCGCTTTGTAGATCCTTTACATATTAGTAAATATATATCGGAAATTCTATTTGACATAATCGAAAGTTTAAGTTTACTTTTATAAAATTGCTCTAACAGTCTGCAAAAAATAATAAGCCGGATCCAATTCAAAGATTAAGGAACAATGCAATCTGCAACATTGACTGAATTAGATAATTTTAGCTTAGCTTATACCATCCGTTATACATTAAACGTGCATGCGTAAACGTATTTTATTCTCAAATTTTGGGCATGCGCACACGCATATTCGCAGCCGTAAAGGTCTTACGCACATATGTCAAAGCGACACATGCGCAGAAAGTTTGTAGCTTTGAGGTCCGGATTATAGATCATTCCGGATTATAGGTGTCCGAATTAACGACTTTTGACTGTATATCTTAAACCATTGCTTGGAAAATATATGAATTATTAGAATAATACCAAATAATTCAAAGAGGTGGTAGTACTCTTTTGTTTATTAAAGTAAATAAATTAAATTCAAAGTATGTATTTAAGACGTAATCAGGGGTGTTTGTGGGACCTCAAAAAATCCCCTGAAACTTTTACGGACTTACTACCGACATTTTGGTGTTTCAAGAAGGGGGGAGAGAGAGAAATGAAAAATTACAATTATGAAGTATTGAATGACCTAATTATAAAAGTTCAATGAATTACTTTTTTTGCAAAATTAATAACCATAAATTTTCAAACATATAAACTACTACATTTTATGTAAATATTTTAAATTACCTGAATTAATTCTTTAAAAAAAAATTATCTAATTTCTGCTGCTTTTTTTTATTTTCTGATGTTTGTGGGCTTGTCTTTCTTTTGTGGTGAACTTCATAATTGCAGGAAGGTTGACTTTTATTTTCCTCATTTACAGTTGAAGAAATTTCCTCGAGAACTGCACATGCAGAGGTAGAAGGAGTTTGCTTTTCTGCTAATGTAGAAGGTTTTTCGGAGACTTTTATAGGTGACTCATCTGAAATACATGTTTTTAAGTCCTCTTGATATGTTTTCCAACTTCTGTTCATATTCAGTAAGAGATCTTTGTGAATTGGATCAGTCATTGGATTTTTTGAGCCATATTTTTCACATGAGATTTCTTTAGAAGCCATTAAATCATATTTAATAGTCTGCACTGCATCTAGGGAATCGATCTTAAGAGAGGTTCTATAGTCAGTGACAAGTGTATCCATTAAGTTGAATGCACTTTCCACTAATGGGCCATGGAAGCAGCTAAGACAGGGTTTGACCAATTTAGCCAAAGTAGGATACTTATAATCATTTGTGAAATCATCTTTTAAATTAAAAACTTTAGACCAATATTTATCAATTGTACACTTGACTTGATTTTCACTTTCATCAGATGTGTAGAGCATTTCTTTGGTGATATCAATATCACTCTGGTATAACCTTATTTCAGCTTCTACTTTTGACTTTTCATAATCACTAAAAATATGGGACATAAAAGATGATAATTTTTCAAAAGCTAATATTGTACTGTTTTACCTCTTAGCTCTGGATCTAATGCTGTAAAACTAATTAGATATGAATTTTTAAGGGGTAATTTCTGTTTCATATGCTATGCTGTAATAGTATAAGCTTTCATCAGAGAAATTTGGAATTCTTTTGCTATTGGATGATTTTTTGATAATTTCTTCAGGAGAGTGGAAGCTTTTGCTAGGTAGATGGAATCCTGGATTTGTGACATCAACCTTTAATAAATCATTATAAGATGTGCACTCTATATTTTCTGGCTCCTTAAAAAAGAGAAAAAATTTGCCATCAATTTATAAATACTGGAATGTAATAAATGAAGCATTGTTTTTTTTTTTTTTTTTTTGTTTCAAATAATTTAATACATTGAAAGAAAGAGAATTCTCGGCGATAAACGAAGTTATTAATATCTCTTGGCGTGCTTTTCTTGTCACTATATCCAATGGCCGAGCATCAGTCTCCAGTAAGTCATCAGTATTTTTTGAATTAGCATAATTACTTAAAGTCATTGAATGTTTAATGCACTTTGAATATTTTATGTGCATCACAGTTTTAGAATGATTTGTGAAAGCCTTGAATCCTTCCCCACCATACTTCAGCAGTGAGTTACAAAAAACACAATATGCTTGTCCAGCAACATTTATTTTCTTGCACCATGTGCCGATGGTATCCTCATTACCATCCCTCCGTTCAATCCAATTCCACCTAAATGCATTCCGGACACCTTCTTCTAATTGTATAATATCACTATTTATATCGAGAAATTTCATAGTGAAATTCCCTTGCGTACATAAATAAAAAAATATTTCAATAAACGAAACAAAAAATTTACACGTGCATCAATAAATGAAACGAAAATTTTACGCAGCAGAGAAAAAAAGTTGAGAAGCTATCAATGACAAATAGCTAATACGGCGAAAAATCCCCTTTCTCTACTTATTGGTGCCACGCCAGGAGAGATAAGACCTTTGAACCCAGAGTCACGTGATCGCACATCTGGTCAAACAAAGTCTTTCCCTTTTTTTTCTGCCGCACCTACTTGCTGAGAAGAATCCAGAAGAGAATGTCCGAGAACCGGGGGAATGAGTCATAACTTGCAATAAGGAAAGAACAAAAAAGAAGTTTTTTTCCCCCTTTTCACACATTATCACTGCTTTTGGAGAAAGAAAGGAAAAGTTTTCACCACACACACTGACCTTGCGTTTTCTGCTTTCAAAGCAAACAAAATTACCCAGATCAAAATAAATAATTCATTATTATTCCTACTTCCTTTTGAACGATGATCCCCGGAAATCGAAGTTCAAAATCCCCGGAATTCCGGGGTTTCCCCGGAGCACAAACACCCCTGCATAATGAAAATAATGACATACTTTCCTTCAATTTTCCGTATAGTAGCTACAAATCGGAAAATGGCCAATTTTTTATTTCAAAATACCTTCCATATTTTTATTTCACTTAAAATTTCAAATAGGTATATTTTAAATTCAGTAGTACGCCGTAAATATGTCAATCGTTTCTTCTCGAAAGATAATAATTTTTAGTTTAATAAACAAATGGTTCATGTAAAAAAAAAAAAAAAAAAAAAAAAAAAAAAAAACATTTTTTGAGTAATTATGCTCAAATCATCACTTTTCTGAATTAAAAAGCTAACCTAAGCTTAACATAATACGTGACCGCACTTACCTTTTTTTATGCAGTATAACAATAACAACAAGCAAACACACACACACACACACACACACAAAAAAAAAAAAAAAAAAAAAGATAAAAGTTGCACAAATTTCTATGATTGCAACAGTAGACACAAAATAAGGACTTAAGCAATTTATTGAACGCGTTTACTTCACCTCCTGTATCCTATACACATCCCATCATTCATTTCCGTTCACATAATATTTACAAGATCAGCTCAACTTATGTCAGAAACTGCAAAAAGCATCAAGTGATAAAAATCAAAGCAATATAAATAGTATAGATCTTATGCATGAACTGAAGTTTTTGCAAACTTTTGGAAAAACTGGAGCATCGCCGGTTGAAACCATTAGCTATATCTTTGTCAACAACACAGCGATGTGCATAAAAGAATTTTGGATATATCCTTAGATATCAGCCCTAGAGCATTTTTTGCGCCCTGTAGTAATCACAGTTTGATCCTTGTCGTAAACTATGCTGCAAACAACAATTTATTCAGTGAAAATTTATTAGATATGTATATTAATTTGTTTTTAATTTAAAAATAATAAATAATGTTCAGCAATATATTTGGCATCCAATGCAGTTAGAGTATTATTTCGCTTCGCTTGCACTCTCTTAACAACATGTTAACATGTTGTTTTTGACTAATGGTCACTTGTCTTACCCAAGGCCCCGAAATTCCTCATAGCAAGGAGTGCCTGTCGTTGGCAACAGCCTTTAGCATCTTACAGGTGACAGTGCGATTTAGCGCAGTTTTGCCCCCAATTTTGATTGAGAGTGCCCTGGGGGGCTGAGCATCTCTCACCCTTCTTCTTCTCCACCAACCTTTCTAGAGGACTTTCCCCTTGCATATTTGGAGTGCCCCCATGCCGCACGCACACTATACATTTACAAACATCCATGTCATCTCCGGGATTCAAACAAAAGATAAAATGTAATTTTCTTGGTTTTTCATATTATTATGTTAATAATGCTTCATTTTAAATGTTAACCATAAGCGATGTCCCTTTAATATCGTCACTACATAAAGACGCTCACTAGATATTTGCACGACGGTGCCGATTAGGCTTAGCGCGGGCCTGACTATGAGGACATACTTCATGCAGGTAATTGTTCCAATGTATTACTGTTTTGTCAACCATATTCAGCTGACCATATCGTATCCATTAACACAAACTTTTTTTGATGCTAGTCTCGTAACTTGAAAATAATTCACCGCTTGCTGTTCTATAGAAGATACAGTAAGACCCCGCTTTATGCGGGGGTTACGTTCCATCAAAGTAGAGCGTAATGCGAAACAGCGCTAAACGAGGCTATTTTTACATGTAAATATTGGGGTTAGGGGAAGATGGCTAGAAAATTGGTTAGGTATTAAATTTAAAAAATATGTTTTTTTAATAAAAATAAAACCAAACATTTATTTCTTAAAGCACAAATTAATACCACATTATTATTTCTTGCAAAAATAAAAACAAAATATAAATAACAAAACGAATATTCTTAAAAAAAAACAAATAAAATTCCAAGTCAGTCATATTTAGTTATACGACTGGAATGCATGTTGTTAAGTCTGATAAATTTGTTGGGTGGCTTGGAGCATTATCAATTAACAGAAGTGCTTTTTGTTCAAGTTTTTTAGTTTCGCAATAACGTTTAACAGACGGGCAGAAATGTTCAGTGAACCAATCCTGAAAAATTTTCGCAGTTATCCATGATTTTTTATTAGACTCCCAAATTACAGGTAAAGTTGATTTAGATATGCCTTTCATCGCTCTTGGGTTTTTGGAATGGTAAATTAGTAATGGTTTTAATTTAAAATCTCCGCTTGCGTTACCACCTAGTAGAAGGGTTAAGTGATCTTTTGCAGCTTTAAATCCTGGTGCCCGTTTCTCTTCACGGGATAGAAATGTTCGTTTCGGCATTCTTTTCCAAAACAAGCCTGTTTCATCAACATTAAAAACCAATTCTGGAGGATAGTTTCCTTCTTCAATTATTTTTTTTTAATATCGCTGGAAATTCAGCCGCCGCTTTTGTATCACCACTTGCTGCTTCTCCTGTAATCTTTATGTTGTGAAGGTTATTTCGATGTTTAATCTATTAAACCATCCTCGACTAGCAACGAAAGTTTCACTTTTGTCAATTGTCTCAGCCTGAATGTAATTAAAAATTCTTCTAGCTTTTTCCATTATGATAGATTGGCTTAATGGCATATTGCGGTCAATTTCGTCGTCAATCCATATAGACAGTCGTTTTTCCATTTTCTCTATGATATTATTTCTAGAACGGGTAATTCTAGTTGCAGAGCTTGACGTTAGTTGCAGTTGCCGATGGCAGTATTTTTTCTTTATTCTTCATGATGGTCCTTATTGTTGAAGTTGGCAAATTCAATGAAGCACTAATTAGAGTTTGACATTCACCAGAATCTAATCTTCTAATCACTTCCATTTTAGTTTTGAGTGAAATGCTTTTTCTGGTTGCTTTCTTTTCTTTTTCATTATCACCCATAGTAAAAAACTAAAGATCAAAATATTTGACACTGTAATATAGTATTAAATATGTAAATTAATACCTACTTACAATAATGTCAACAAATGTTTCCAATAATAAAAATATGTCTGTACAATACCGCACCAAACAAGAAATACAAGTACACACTTTCGGATATGTATTTGAAACCTATCGCTGCATAATATTTCGGGGAATCCCCGTATGCTGCGAGCAATTTCGTGGAATCCCCGAGTTGAAATAAAAGAGCACTAAACCGAAACAACGTTAAGCGGGGTCTTACTGTAGGTCTTAAATTTTAATAATTTCTTTTAAAATGCAAGAAAAATATACAGCAATAACAGTTAATTTATATCCTTGCTCATAAAAAAGCGGGATGGCTTATTGGGAATCAGTCAGGCTTAGATCTAACGAAAGCGTAGATGTTACAACTGTGCTGTTATGTCGCACTTATCCATAACTGGTGCTAGACCGCACTACTTGGTGACGATTTCACAGTTGAAAGAACTACATGTATCGTTTCTTCTTAGAGTACCTACTGCACAAGCCTTTGGCAATATTTAAAATATACACACTGCAGACTGAAGAATTACGTTTGTGAACAAGCATGATGACAGTTTAATAAAGAAATTTCAAAAATGGCTATACATGTGATAATATATTTATATAATAACAGTACATACATACCTATTAAACGCAGATGTAGATGACAGAATCTGCTTAATATTTTGTCTTCCCAAATATCTAAAACAATAAATTTTACAGAAAAAATATTGTTCAATTAAACTTTATTTGTATTAAAAAAGTTAGAAGAAATTTCTTAAAAAAAATTAACTATAAGTTAAGAACATAGCATATAAGTTTTTTAATTTATCAATACAGCAATCAACATGTCACACTCGCTTGTTTAAGTAAGCTTTCAGTAGTGGTGAGGGAAAAGAAAAAAAAATGTATTCTTCTGGTTACTACACACAGTTTGGAATCTTCTGGAGTAACTCAGGATTTGAGATTCTAGTTTAAATTGTAAAATAAAAATATTGTTGCATAATACATTTCACTAAATTATTAAAATATTTTTGAACCATAAAAATAATCTACCATTTATAACAGAAACTAGGAAATATTAAAAGAAAAATCTGAAAATTTTGAATTTTATAAAATCCATTGAAACAATTAAAATTCACAAAATTTTATTCTATGTTATAATTACTGCCTTACTTAAAATATTGATCAAGCAAAACATTATGACTACCTTTTCACTTTAAACACATAAAACAACTA
Organism: Stegodyphus dumicola; assembly: GCF_044657685.1. Lineage (NCBI taxonomy): Eukaryota > Metazoa > Arthropoda > Arachnida > Araneae > Eresidae > Stegodyphus > Stegodyphus dumicola. The sequence goes on from NC_140770.1 coordinate 160,454,168, forward strand.
CAATCTGTCACAGCAGGGCTCTAAAATTCTTAGTATGTATATGGAAGGAGATTATATTCGATTTGCAAGCATAGATTATAAGCATAGATATTACTTGTAGATTATATATGGTGATAGTTAGCCAGGTCTGAGATAACACTTCTAGATATCCCAGGCGTGCTATGCACAATCAATACCTGGGAAGTTAGGAAACCAACACCACAATATCAACTGGAATTCATCAGTGTGGTCTTAACTACTGTAGCACAATTCCAACTTAGTGACAAAGAGAAAAGTCCTGCTTCTTGACACTACATTAGGATTGTTGCTCAAACTTAAAATGCTGTCTTCCCCCATTACAAACAAGCCTTCCCTTTCTAGCAGGAAAGATAAAAAACATGAATCAAAATACGGCATGTACGCTCACCCCTTATTTTCAAATAAATATAATATGTATGCACATATGCATTGTCATCATGTTCAATATATGAGGCATAAGCACCTTATCAGAGCATCAAGGACAACAACTAAGTTGTTCTCTTGAGAGACAACTACATGCAGTTTATTTTGCTTTGAATTAATCATATGTTTAATCTGTCTATGACCCTAACTGAACTGACAGGCTAGAATGCCAAACATGTTGCAGCTGGAATTACTTATGTTGCTAACTTTCTCACCTGCTTTTGACTGATAAATAACATATGTGTTTAAAAAAGAAATATTTCCAATCAAATGCAGCCCTGCTTGAGATACTATTCTGTACTTTTTTGTAGCAACAATGCATATGGAACCATTTCATTCTGATATATGTTGTAATTTTTTTAAAATTCTTGTCAACATTAATGGTTTCAGATTTATGGCTCAGATTAAAAAAATGTAAAATGAATTATAGCAAACTAAGGTAAGGATTTTTACTTCGACAGAAAACTTGCCTGTAATTTCCAGTCTAGCTGATATTAGAGATGGGTAAGGGACACCAACCACTCCACCATGATTTGTGATCAGAGAATATAATTCCAAATAGGTAAGGGCAAAAGAGGAGAGAGTTAAAATGTCCCAGCCCTCCTTTGCTAGATTGTTAGCCATTTCTTTGCTCATAAAAATCCACACTTTAAACACATAAAACAACTACAATCTGTCACAGCAGGGCTCTAAAATTCTTAGTATGTATATGGAAGGAGATTATATTCGATTTGCAAGCATAGATTATAACCATAGATATTACTTGTAGATATAAGATGAGATGGGATCTCATCTTATATCTACAATAATGAGATGGGATCCACTGAAAATAAATATGATGTTGAGAAATTAGGTTTAGTTTTTGTAGGGCAGAGATACTAGTCTTATCGTCTATGTAAATCCAATTACTAAGATGTTGGAATGAGCTTTGGCTTAAAACTTCAAAATTCTTCTCCATTAATTTAGCCTCAAGTCCTAAATTCATTGCTATTATTTCACTTCTGAAAACTGAACATTGATCTGGATTACATCGATGGAGTGTCATTTTTCTTCGGGGGTCTCAATATAAATGCCATTACTTGTTTAGCCAACAATTTTGCTGCCATCTGTGAAGGTCTTGGGATTTTTGGGGATATTGTGTATTATCTCCAAGGTCAATTGTCTATGGTGTCAGTAATATAATCTTTCTTATTTATAGGAGTGGAAAAGTTACAGCGAAAGTGAACCCTGGAGAGTCCCTCCAATGTGCTTAAACAGCATTGTACAGTCAAAAGTCGTTAATCCGGACTCGTCGGCACTTTGGCGTTTCCGGATTATAGATCATCAGTTTAAATCTGGTAAGATGGCATGCAGAAATTATAAAATTAAAAATATGAAACCATAATTTATGACATAAAGAACAGTTATGATCTAAAAGGTATCAAAATTTACAAAAAAAAAAAAAAAAAAAAAAAAAAAGCTTAATATTTATTTGTTTACTTTATTAAACATTTCTTTCAATGTAAGTTGTTTAGGTTGCTTTGTTTTATGTGATAATACTTTCTCTTTAATTCTATAAACAGACATAATTTCTTGTTCAGTTACAAAGTCCCGCTGTTCAAGTCCTATAACTGCTGTGTCAAGAATACCGACTAACTTGTCAATCGAAATTTTTTCGTTTTCAATAACCTCTGTGTCACTTTCTTCACTATCGGAGGCGAATTATAATGACGAGGGATTTGATTTAAATCATATCAAAGACGGAGTACATCGATATGAAATACTACATTTAGTAAGGAATTATAATCCAAATAAAATAAAAACATCTGCCCTGATGATAAGGATAGTGCTGACAGATCAACTTCCAATTCATTGCGTGCCACGGCGTTTCTCACCCCCCCCCCGGCAGAGCAGCGTGAAATTGATAAACAGATTTCGGAACGGTTAGAGAAACGAAGGATATGCCTTAATCCATTTTTTGCAGCAATTCCACTTTTTGTTTAATGGACTTCGAAACATACTTTCGCTTTGTAAATCCTTTACATACTAGTAAATATATATCGGAAATTCTATTTGACATAATCGAAAGTTCAAGCCTACTTTTATAAAATTGCTCTAACAGTTTGCAAAAAATAATAAGCCGGATCCAATTCAAAGATTAAGGAACAATGCAATCTGCGACATTAACTGAATTAGATAATTTTAGCTTAGCTTATACCGTCCGTTATACATTAAATGCGCATGCGTAAACGTATTATGCGCATGCGCACACGCATATTCGCAGCCGTAAAGGTCTTACGCGTATTCGTCCATGAGATGCATGCGCAGAAAGTTTGTAGCTTTGAGGTCCGGATTATGGGTGTCCGAATTAACAACATTTGACTGTAGTAAGTAGGGCTCAACATTGCAATTAATAGGCTCTTGGAATCAACTAGGCCAAAAGGGATGTTTTTCTTTAGTCTTGGTCGGTTTTTCTATTTATTTAGGTGTGTAGAAGTTTTGTTGTATAGGCCATAACTAAAGAGCAAAATACCTGTACCAAATGTAGATTCTAAAAAAATACCAAAAGGAATACAGAAGTGTGTTATTCAAAAAATGCCAAATATACAAACACAGATCAAAGATCAAAATCTGGCATAAAAACACCCAAATCTGGATAATGATTGGGAAAAGCTGCTAATGAAAAATTCTTCCAAGACTTGAACGAACATTTTACTTCACGAGTTCACAAGCTAAATGTTTAAAAGGTTTTTTTTTTTTTTTTTGATCAATAAAGAATTAGAACTGGTCTCTCAAGTGTTTTGTTGTTTGCTTACATTGAGTCTGTTTGTCTTTACATAGTTCCTGCTGCTGTTGGGGGATCAGGAATATGTCGGCTCCAATGCCCACTAAAAACCGTAATCCCGATTTGTTGTTGCCAACATATAGTCGGAATTTCCGGTAATTATAATTGCTTGCAGAACTGGCCGTGGAGTTTACTGCTGATTTATGTTTCCCAACTGTTTCCAGTCACAAGGTTGTTTACACTTTTCAGAATAGCATTTAGTGCCAAATTTAAAATGGTAATCACAATATTTACCTTTTTCGTCAAATTTCTTTCTTGACCTGAACTGTGAGTCCGTGGTCTGGAGTTCCAGGCAGTCATGCTGGCAATTTGGAGGGCTAATCTTTGGACTATGGTAACAGGTAGTTTGGCAACATTTTGGTAAGGTGAAAAAGGTTGTTAGCTAGGACTTTAGCAATTTCCAAATTTTTATTGCATTTATGTGATCATCCAAAAGAGTTGCTTGAATGGTGTATGAGTGTAGGATTAATTGCAGATAAGTATGAATGTCCAACATGCGGGAATGAAATGAGATTGTGTGAAAGGAAGGATAGTACAGATAAGTTTGAAAGGCGGTGCAATAAATCTGGTAAAAATGGACTTTCCGGAAAATTCCGATCGTGATTTTAGCAAATAAGCATATGAAAACAATTTCGCACTTAATCTTCATCATGATTAAGCACTTTTGTTCCATAAAAGTTCTAGCATAAGCGTAATTCGGTTAACAGATTGTTGGCAAAAATGTTGAGTGAAAAAAAAAAAAACATGCCTTTACTTCATTAAAACAAAATGGTGTCAAAAAAAAAAAAAAACTCGCAGGTGCTGTAGTAGGATTGGTCGCTAAATTTTTGCCAAAAAATTGCCAAGTTAACATAATCCGAAGATTCACCATTTGGAGCTCTAATGAGGCAATTTTCTGCTGTAGTTCTTCCACCACTGTATTTTTGCTGACGGAGCCAATTCCTGGCGGGAATTTAGCTCTACAATTTTATCAGCCATTGTGGCCAACTTGTCCAATCTCATTGCTAACCAACAGAATGTTTTTCCCAGCCCCTGGCATCTTTTCCAGAAAGACATATCGCAGAATATTCTCCAACATGTCTACCCCCAGAGATTTCATTCTCAGAAGGAGCTGGTTGGGTTTCATGTCGCCAAGTTCTACTCCGGTGAGCAAAAGTTTAACGTGGTGATTTTCACTTTCCTTAAAAGTAATCATTCGTTAGCAGGCGAATATGCATTGCATGTAGAGTCTTTTATGATATCCCAGATATTCTCCATAAATCTAGGTTCTAATTGGGCGACCAAATAATTGAACGTCATGTCTTCATTCTTGATTTCATTAATTTAAAATTGCACCTCTATTTGATAAACCACATCTCAGGTCTTTCAACCCAAAACGGCAAAATTTTCATGCTCACCTTGCTAGCTTCGGCATTCGGCTAGGCAGTTTTATCGTCGTCCATGGCAAAATAAAATATTATCTCGTATTGTCCGATACACCAAATTATTGTGTGTTTCTTAATTAAAAAAGTATGCACTCTAATACTTTAAAAACTGAGAGATGACCCTTGGTGCGTGCTTCATATTTGAATGTAAACAAAGAACAAACAGACTTGAGAGACCAGTTCTAATTCTTTATTTTTGAAAAAAAAAAAAAAAAAAAAAACTTTTAAAATATTTAGTTCATTAACTCGTTAAGCAAAAATATCATTGATATTTAAAATGTATTATTACCATTTCCAACAGATATGCTAACAGCATTGTATATGGGGAAAATATGAGTATCTCAATGCATATGGCAAAAAATTGCTACAGCTACCGGATACCAACTGACATATTAATTACTTTTTCCGATCCAACTTAGACACATATTGCCATGAAAAAACAATAATAAACTTAAAATTCATTATTCAAGTAACGAAGTTTAAAAGAGATGCAATTTTTTTAATACTAAAAATTTATTACTTCGACCAACAAAAATTCGTGCTTCATATTTTATGTTTAACCTAAACATATACCTAACTTAAATTGTTAAAATTTAGATGTGCATTATTTTTATAGAAAATATACCTGGAACAAGTCAAATATAAAGCCATTGCTTAATCTTTAGAATATTTTGAGTAGCAGACACCGTAGCTAAGGGCAATAAGGTAAACAGCACAAGATGTTCTTCTTTACAGTTGTAACATTATTATTATTATTTTAAAGGCTCGGTATTTATCTGGGGAGCGAAATAGATTATCATAATAATCTATATTTTTTTCATACAAAATTTCCTATTGAATCATCCATTAAATTCTAACAGAAATGATGCAGCTGAGCTTAAAAACTGGAAAATTTACTTATATTTCAGTCACATTATTCATTTAAATTTCAATCATATTATTAATTTTAATTTACATTGTATTTGCTATTTAAAAACCTAACGTTTATCAGTCGAAAGCAAACATTTGACGTTTTCTTTCATTCAGATTGATTATTTCATGGGGTTTTCTTTAAAAGATTTCTAAAATATATTAAAATATGCTGTGGAAATACTAAATTAATCATATATGATACCATGTTTTAAAGCCTAATATAAATGTGCAAGATTTTTTAATTTTTATTTATTTATTTTTTTTTTTTTTTCTTTTTCAATGCCATTTCCATTTTTGGAGAAATGCTACTAAACACTACTTTTTCATTCTAAACTGTGACTGTGATTTGTTCCCGTTCATGCGAGTAAGGCTTTTGTGGTGCATTATCTTACCTTCTGTCCTCTTTCAAGAAAAAAAAGATTTGTACCGATTATTCTGTTTAATGCAGTCTAAAATTTGATTAATGTGAAAAACATTTTGTTCATTTAAATCTTCTATACCGACAGTTTTTTCATCATTTGTTAGAACCAACATGGAGAACGCACTAGCACATGGTATAGGAGTACAAAATAGATATGCCTTATTTTATGACGAAGATGTTGATCCTTTGGAGATACTAAGGCAACAGGAAGAAGAAAAGCAAAAGCGTAAGACTGATAAAACTCAGTGCAAAGATAAAGGTAAAGTTGTGAAATCTGGAAAACAACCTGCGTCTGTTGTGTCGCCTAAAAAGCCTGTTGAAAATTTACCTGTGAAAACGGCTAAACCCACAGAAAATGTAGATGCAACCAACAAGTCCAGAGGAAAGCAATCAAATGAGCGACCAGCTAGGAATTCTACAAATTTCCAAGAATCAAAAGATATAGAAGACAGGAAAAATTTTCGGAATCGGGATGATCAGTTTTTTAACGCAGAGTCAAAGGAACGAGATGGTGAATTTCGTAGAGGAAGAGGTGGTTTCCGTGGCCGCGGAGGGAGAGATCGTGGAAGAGGATATTTTGGCAATGCTGAGAATAGAAATCGGCGTATATTTGATCGCCACAGTGGCAGTGATAAAACTGGTGTACGGCCAGTTGATAAGAGAGATGGAGCTGGGCCTAATAATTGGGGAGATATCAGAAGTGATATTAACCAGCGAAGAGATGATACAGTTTGGGATGAAGAAGAATTTGATGCCAGTGGTGATAAGCCACGAGAATCTGGTAATTGGGCTGATGATGAGCCAGTAGCTGAAACTTCAAAGTTTGGCAAGAGTGATGACTCATTTGGAAAAATTAATGAAGGTGTTGAAAGCTCAGAGTTCAAAGAAAATGATCAAGTTCCAGAGGAGCAAGTGGAAGAATCTGTGCGAGAGATGACCCTTGATGAGTGGAAACGGGAGCAGGAAGCCAAGAGAGTTGTGCCGAAGTACAATTTGCGCAAACCTGGAGAAGGTGAAGACGACAAGCAGTGGAAAAAATCTTATGTTTTGAAGAAGAAACTCAAAGATGAGGATGAAGAACAAGATGAAGATGATGAAGTTGAAGACGAAGACTTTGGGCGCAAAGGGCAGCATCGTCAACTCCTGGATATTCAAATCAACTTCAGCGATTCTCGTCGTGGCACTCGTGGAAGAGGACGTGGAGCAAGAGGTGGGCCGAGAAGTGGTGGTAATCGTGATGTTCCTAGAGAAGATCGTGCTCGAGAAAACAGAGGCCGTGGTGCAGGTCGTGAGCCATCTAAAATAAAAGCTGGGCAGCAGTCTGCACCTCGTGTGGATGATTTTAATGATTTCCCGTCATTAATAAATGCTTAAGAACTGAATTACTGGTTTATAGGTTACATTCCTGCCTTGCAATTGTTGCTTCATTTGTTTCTTCCCGTCAGGAGAATTTATCCAATGAAAAGGTTTGCAGATGCAAATATTTTTCCTGTAGAAGTATATAATGTGTGCACCTGCATTTTATTTCACTTGAGGAGAACTCTGATTCAAGATTTGCCAGATTGGAATGTAAGACTATAAACTTTGAACTTTGTTTGATTATTATTTTGAAACATTTATCTTGTTTGAAAAAGAAACAATTTAGATTGTTACCTTTTATGTGTTATATGCTACATCTTATGCTGGGTATCAAGATCATGTCATTCATATGATCAGCTTGTCGTTTGCCTTATGTGCATACAGTTCGATGGTAAAACAAATTTAGCAATTCATTGACGTTTTATACTGCCTACAATTTTTTTCTTGAAAAAATGTTGTTTATCAGATGTGATGTAACAAGAAATAAAATTAGTACCATTTTGTTAACTACACTTTTGGTTTTCAGCTTTTTAATGAGTGTTTTCCCGTTGTAAAATAGAGACAAATATATCTTATTTCTTGGTATTTCTTTCGAATATTTAATTTTTTCTTCTTGTATAATTACAAGTCTCTCAAAACGTGAATTAGTCTAGTTTAGTTACTTGTGCAACTTTTTATTTTATGTTTGATGTTTGTTTTCATGTGAATGTATGAGGTAGTATGCATTAATATTCATTCAAATTTTAAATAAGAATGTTGTAATTTTCAACTTAAAATTGTTCTAGTTAGTGAACCAACAATTTATTTTTCCTTTTGCTATATATGCGTAATTAACAGATGGTACATATTTGCAACCTTTAATAAAATTGGTTTACAGGTCATCTATGTATGAATTTGTTTCATAAATTGATTTGCCATTTTCTACTTAGTTTTTGTGTTGCATCAAGAGGTGAACTATGTATAGGTAATTTTTATAAGAAATGTTTTGCAGGTTAAGTAACCAACTTGAGTTGTAAATAAATTTTTTTTTTTTCAAAAAATCAGTACTTAAAATGTGGATAAGTATTCCACAACAGAAGTTTTAATTAAAACTCAAAATAATTTTCATTGAATTTTAATGTTAACCTGTTTTATATTTTACTCTAAATCTAAAATTCCGTCTCATGTAATAATAATGTAAATCTAATAAAGAAATTGCTTTATGGAGAATTTATTTTTCTATTTTCTCGAGCAATATGAAGACAGTAACACTCTTAAAGAGGCTGAATTTTTTGGTATCTTATTTCTTTATTTTATCTTAAACTTAAGCTAGAAAGTTAATTTTGTCCTTTAAATGATTCTGTTATTGCATTTTCTTTTAACAGTAGATTCCTGGTTATACAAAAATCAGAAATGGAAAGGAATTAAGTAAAATTAAAAATGTTTATTGAAAGTATATTTTAAAAATTGGTTGTGTTTTTAAATATTCATTGTGACATTTGTAATAAACCAGCTGTCTTAAAATTTAATGATGCAAAGAGGTTAAATAATTAATTTTGGGCCAAGGACTGATGTTTTAATGTGTTATCATCATAGATAATATGCTGAATTGAATAATTAGGGTTACTGTTAGCATTCATCCATGTAGCCATTTATTGTATAATTACTCATGTAACTTCTTCCATAATGTTCTATAACTAATTGCAAAGGGGCCACAAATTGTACACAGCTTTGAAAAATAGAATAGTGTTGTAGGCTTTACCAGAAATTTTAATGTGGGTGAGAATTGCATTTATTGATCATTTATTGCAAAAATGTTTTCATATATTTTTGCAGAATCTTGTTCTATTAGATCTATTATGGTAGCAAGAGCATCTTATCCAGCTTTATAACCAATTTTTATACTTGTAAAATAATTATGTGTGAAGTCGAAAATTTTGAAATGCTGCTGTGATTATTTTCTGTGTTTGCATTGTTTTTCCTTAGCAATTTTTAAACATGATCATAAAATAATAACACACTATATCATGACTAATGTGAATTTATGTTATACTTTTTCTGTGCCTGGCCCTGTCATCCTGAATTTTGAAATTAGACTTGTATTACAAGTAATGAAAATGCAGTTATACACTTTGTCAGAACAACTAATTTTTATGTACAATTTTGTATATAAAAAATTAGAATAAGGTGTGTAATGTAAAATATTGTATGTAATCTCCTGTTAGCGCATATAAATAGTTCTTTTATATTTTGCTGTATACATCACTTAGTATGTATACTGGCAACACTTCCTTAAACAGAAGGCGTTGATACTGGATAATCCGGAGTCTACTGTATATAGGAAAAATGAGTTATGAACTGACGCAAATGTATTGGTATTCACTTCATTTTAATAAAAATACATTTATATCATATAGGTTATTTGAAACCACATGTTTTCATTTCTCTTCTATAAGATAAGATTTTAAAAAATAAGACTTAATTATTACGAATTTTAGATAAGTCCTGTTTTTGGTTATACCTATGATAATTTTTAAACAGTAGAATTAAATCTATTAAAATTATTTTTAATCCAGATTTTTCCCTTGTTAACCAGCAGTTTCTATGATAATAAAGCTCAATGGTTATTGAATTTGTATATGTTGTATTTCTTTTCATATAATTATCACTGTCAAATATTTTCATGTACTTGAACATACTGTTCTTTTACTAGTGTGGATGTGTTGATATCTAATTGGCAGTAGAGTATTTGCTAATGCAGTTTTATTAAATATATTAAGTAAGGCATTAAACAGTGTTTTAACAGATTTGAAGATTATGACAGCCCATCTACAGCCATTAGCTTACCAGGAAATTTTATTCATATTGTAGAGCAGTAGTCTCAAAACTGGCAGCTTGTTAATAAGTTTCAATTATGTATTTTTTGTTAGGATTTAAATTATTTGTTGTCTAAGTTTACCCTACCTGCCATCTCTCTGAGTCATCCCATTTCTGAGCAAGCAAAAGTACGCATTGTTATTTGTGATTCAAAGGTTCTACAGGCAATCCTGGATGGAAGTTCCCTGATCACCAATGAAACCACTTTCACCTAAACTGTAAAGAAGTTGAAGAGTTTAAGGTGTGCATTCTTTAATGGTTGCCAGCACATGCCAACATCACAGATAAACTGGCAAAAGAGGTTCAAAATATCAACAATAATAACAATATCAACAACCTCTTGAATCAAAATGTCGTGCCAAATACAGATTGAAGAAACATTCAATTCCAGTTAAGCACCAGCTCCATAACATCAGTGGACATTGACTTACATATGAAACTACAAAAGGAGCTGGCCATAACAGAGAATTGAAAATGGATAGAGGGTGTAGAACCTACAGAAACTGTGATAACTGCTCACACATTATTGTCCAGCCAGCCTTGTTGGATTCTTGTTTACGAGACTAAACCTCTAAAATGATAACATTTTGCAGATTGTCAGGGGTGTCATCTTCAGTTTATCTGAATTCTTTCAATCTACTGCAGACATATGTAGATAAATCTAGGTAAATATTATGTATGCTAATGAAGTTTTCATCGTATTTAAAAGTACTTTGATAAGTAAAAGCTTTTATTCCCTGTTATATGTGAACAGCCATTTTTCATAGTTGAAATTTAATAAGGAGCATAATATAGGTAATTTGTCTCAAGTGCACAGACATTATACAAACAAATTTTGTATTTATGTGCAAAACATAATTTGTGAATGTATTGGAGAAAAATTTAATAATACCAGTAAATAAGAGAGGGGTAAGGCTGCCATTATTATTTCTCAAGTTTTATCCTACTTTCAGAGATTCCATAATTCATTTATTTTTAATTTAAATTATTTAATGATAACATTGTCCTACAGCAATAAAACTTGTCCTAAATCTTCCCTTATTAAATAATTTTAATTTGGTATAAAAGAATGTAGAAACCATTTTGCAAATAACATTTTAGCTATTTATTTGCAGTACAGTTTTATTATTTATATTTTCTGTTAGATGAGGATTAAAGTGTTTTACTAACTTTTCGTACTTTAAAAGTTTGTATAGAATTTTTGATATTATCAAATAAACATTCTCTTCTTTTTTTTTTAACTTTTTTTTTGCTTTATTAGCAGCAAAAAACTTGGTGTACTATAATATCTATTATGTCTAATTACACTTGTCAGCGATACTTGATTTTAATCATCAAAAATTAAACTTAAATTTTCCTGAATTCGTGCATTATATTGAACTTTTTCGTAACATTGATGTAGAGTATGTATAGTGCAACATGCAGGTTACACTGAGAAAAGACTCCTGGTAGCTACCAGAAGTTAGAAGGAACGGTTGCCATCCTTCTATCAGGAGCCTGCTGCAACAAAAATAATTTTGACATGACCAGACAAGGGCTGAGAATAAACAAGTCATACATTAGAGATATTTTTCTCCCCATACATAATGAACAGCAGAAATGCTTGGATAAGAAGACAGATTGTTACATTTATGGCCATGTGGTTCAAGACAGGAATAGGCAAACTACGGCCAGCCGGAAGGTTCAATACGCCCTGCGGATAGAATTTTAATTTGCCGATCAGAGGCTACTTTTTTTTTTTCTTTCTTTCTTTTTTTCTTTCCTTCTACTTTATTTAAATATTATTATTATTTTTCAAATGACTGGTGATCTTTTTACTTTCACTGTTTTTGTTCTAGCAAGCACAGACAGCTTTCAATCGGTAAAGTGTTAAAAACGGAACTTCTTTATTAGTTATAGCTGTAGATTAGTTCCAACAAGCGTTATCTCTTTCTCGGGGAGCAGACATAAGGGAATCCAATATAGGTGAATTAGACCTCATATGGTGCAGACTGTGCATTTTAAGCTCCAGCCAGCGGCTTTCTCTTTTGGCGTGAGTTCTAATATTATTAATTGCGGACATATACAGTCAAAAGTCGTTAATTTGGACACCCATAATCCGGACCTCAAAGCTAAAATCTTTCTGCGCATGCGCATAGGCATTTTACTCGTGCGCCCAAGACATTTACGACTGCGCATATGCGTCTGCGCAAGTGCAGAATACGTTTTCGCGTGCACGTTTAATGTATAACGGATGCTATAAGTTAAAATTATCTAATTATCTATTTCAGTTAATGTTGATGATTGCGTAGTTCCTTAATCTTCGAATTGGATCCGGCTTATTATTTTTTGCAGACTGTAAGAGCAATTTTCTAAAAGTAAGCTTGAAGTTTTGATTATGTCAAATAGAATTTCCGATGCTGGAGCTCCCAAAGGATCTAGAAAACGAAAGTATGTTTTGATGTCCATCAAACAAAAAACGAATTGCTACAAAAAATGGATAAAGGCATATTCTTTGTTTATCTAACCGTTCCGAAATCTGTTTATCAATTTCACGCTGCTCTGCGCGCGGGGGGGGGGGGGGAAGACGTCGCGGTGCACAATGAACTGGAAGTTGATTTGTCAACACTATCGTTATCTTCAGAGCAGATGTTTTTATTTTATTCGGCTTATAATTCCTTACTAAATGTAGTATTTAATTTGTATGTACTCCGTCTTTGATATGATTTAAATCAAATTCCTCGTCATTATAAATACCACGAATACAAATCAAATAGTTTTCTGGTTGCAATTTTCTAATTTCGGCTATGCGTAAGGTATGCTTTACGCATCCGCACGTTCAAAGAAATGTTTAATAAAGTAAACAAATAAATATTAGGCTTCTTTTTTGGTAAATTTTGATACCCTTTAGATCATAATTGCTCATTATTTTATAAATTACGGTTTCATATTTTTAATTTTATAATTCCTGCATGTCATCTTACCAGATTTAAACTGATGATCTATAATCCGGAATCGCCGAAGTCCCGACGAGTCCGGATTAAAGACTTTTGACTGTAGCATCATTGTGAATAGTTGTGAAATTATTAAAAATATAGCATAGCGAGTGCTTGTTTGGGTTATTCATAAAATATTTCAACCCCAAAATGGGTACTAAAAAACATAAAATTTATTCAGAGTGCCATGCATTTAATGATGAATGGACCTGGAAATATTTTTAAGAGGGTAAACAGCATCCAAGAAGCAGCTACACTTTGTTACTACAGTAGCATACAATATTGCTAAAATTAATAAAGCTGTCAATAATGGGGAGTTTGTTAAACAATGCATGCTGCAAGTTTGTGATGTTTTTTATCTCCAGACAAGAAAAGTGATTTTGAGACTAAGCTTACCTCGAAAAACAGCGACTTCTAAAATTGAAGATATCGATAAAAATATGACATCCCAATTAGAGTCAAAGATTGGCAATTTTAAATTTTGCTCCATAGCTATGGATGAGAGCATTGATATAAATGATACTGCTCAATTAATATTATTCTTATAAGAGGTATTGATGAGAACTTTGAAATTACCGAGAAACTATCATGCATGTGTTCTTTAAAGGGAGCTACAATGTGATATTTTTTGGTAAATTTCAGAAAGAATTTTAATTTTGAAAGTGCCTATAACAAATATATGTAATATTACAACCGATGGAGCACCAAATATGACGAAAAAAATCTGGATTTCTTGGACTCTTTAATCTAAAATATCCTGGGAACATTGTTTTTCTACATTGTGTTACACTTCAAGATGTTATGTGTAAATCTGCATTGAATATGAAACCCGTGTTTGATGCAGCCGTGAAGCTTGTAAATACTATTCGATTTCGTGATCTTAGTCACAGGCAGTTTCGAGATTTTCTTCAGTCCGTGCAATCTGAATACTCTAATGTACTGTGCTACACGAAAGTAAAGTGGCTTAGTGCATGGTGTGTTTTCGAGCGAGTTTGGTAGCTGAAAGGAGACATTGTGTCATTCTTCCATGAGAAACAGTGTTCTGTGGAGTGTGAAATGTTAGAAAATATATAATGGCTCTTGGACTTTTCAGTGCCATTCAAACAGAATTGGATATTTTTAACATGCCTTTCAACGTAAATTGTGAAGCAGTGAGGTCAGATTTGCAGCTTGAATTAATTGAGTTGCAATTTAACAATCATCTCAGGCAGTTGTTTCTAAATATGCTAAAGTTAGAGTTTTACAAATAATTATCAAAAGTAAGTTTCCCAAATTTAATATCTCACATCCAGAAAATTAGTGCTATGTTTGCTTCATCTTACATATGTGAACAAGTGTTTTCAACTAAACTTTAGAAAGAATTACTTCAGAAGTAGACTGACAGATGGGCATTTAGCCTCGTTCCTTAGAATTAGTATATCTCACTTCGAACCTCAATATAAGAAACTTTTAAAATGAAATCGCAATTTCATTCATCTCATTAACATATTTAAATTGTAATATTTGTATATTGTTTTTTAATTTTAGAAAAATTTATCTTGGCTTGCCATTTTTTTTTTTTTTTTTTTTTTTTTTTTCAATTTTTGGCACGCGACCAAAAAAAATTTGCCCATCCCTGGTTTAAGTGGATAAATGTATAAATATGAAATTTGCGTCTCAGTTAATATGCCAAATAATGAGTATTGGAGATGCTAAGAAAACAGGAATTGGTGCAATATTCATAGATTTGCATTTCTGCAGATGAAGAAGTTTCTATATTTAAACATTCAAAATAAATCCTACAAGTTTATGAAATTATGCTAATTCTTGTTGCTTTAGCACCTCCAATAATGAAATTTGCAGTCAAGCCACTGCCGATTTAAACACGTTTTATTTCTGGACAAATACTTCTTAAAGAAGCATTTACTGATTATGAACTACATATGACATTGTAATTAGCATTTGCTTATTCAACATTTTCTGATAATACGATTGATGAAAGAGGGAAGCAGTGACATCTTAACAGGAATGTGTCTCATTCAAAAGAAAGTCTGGAATGGTTTTCCCAAATGATTTCAATTTGCTAAATCATTTATATAAGTTACTTGTCAGAGTGTTGTATAAAAATCCTATGACTTGGATTAATTTGGAAATGAAGGCAGTTTAGAAATTTATTATATGTGTCGTATTTTCCAGCATATAACACACATCTATAATTTCAAGCTACATTTTAAAAATTTTTAGGTATATTTGCCATATAACATACACCCAATTTTTCAGAAAGAAATTTAAAAGATAATGCAGGTGCAATGCTTTTATCTTTTGAGGTAACTTATTCAAATATTTGTCCTAGCCTTTTGAACAATGATAAATCGTACTGACAAGGAAAAAGAGGAACAATATGTGTATGGGTTAAATGCTTGAGGGACTAAATATTCTGGCAAAGAGGGTAGATTGTATTCAATGCAATCAATGCCGGATTTACGTATAAGCTGAACAAGCTATAGCTTAGCCCCCCTCCCAAAAATTGTAGCATATCCCATATAAAAAAAATGACTCATATCCCTCATAAAGGGCTCCATATCTCAAATATCTCATCAAATCTAAATCCCGTCCTGAATGCAGGTGTCCAAGAAAATGCTACTGTAGAGCACTTCCAATCTGAATGAATTCGTGAGTTAGGAGATAGATGTTTTCTCTTCCTGTAGTCATTTGAAGTGAAAATCGAAGGCTTTAATAAATCACATTTGCTTTAGTTGAAATACAGTTGATCTGGTGCTCCGTTTAGTAGTAAATATTGCTCCCGCAAAAGAAACAAACGTAGTGCTGGTTTCAAATGCAAAGCTGTTCATTTTGCGAAAGAAAATGGAAATCATACTGCAGCACGGATGTTTGGTATTGGTGAAAGATGGAACGGATAATGATTATTTATTTATGGATCAAAATAACAATGAAGATGAAACAAAATTCAATTATATGCCTGAAGATATAATGGAAAATGAACTCTTCATGTTATCCGATAATGAACATATTCCTAAGGTATATCATTTCTTTTAAATAAGCAGCATTTTGGTGCATGTAAAAAATCTAATTTTGTCCTCCTTATTTTTAAGCTATCATTTTTTATATCCAGTGTATAATGTTCACCCATAAATTTTGGTCCTATTTTTGTATTAAAAATGTACATTATATGCCAGAATATATGGTAATTACTATTTTTAGGACAGAAAGGAGTTAGAATGGAGAGTTAAGAGATTATTACATATTAAAGTTAGAATTTTTATGTGCATGTCTTTTATCTGATATATATACAGTTAGTTCCAAAAGCAGTGAGAATATGTTTTAAATATTTTTACTGAAATTTCATGCAAGTATATAATTTAGCACCTTCTAAAATATATGCCTTGCAAATGAATATAGCAATTTCAGAATTGCTGCCACTTTCCAAAACAGTAAAACATTCTACATATGAAGTTTTCAAAATCCTGCATTATAGTTGCCTGAACATTGTTGTCTAATCCTGCATTATAGTTGCCTGAACATTGTTGTCTATCTCAAAATGAGCCTGGGAATAAAAGAAATAACAAGGAACCAAATGCAATGATTGGGTCTTGGCTTTATTCTTATGTAGGAACTGTGTGTATGCAACTTAACAATGGCCAAGCATAACTCTCTTCCTCAAATGATCAAATACCTGAATGTACATAATAATTTAAATCTTTATGCCTAAAGAATTTCTTTTTTTCTTGCTATGTGTTTTAGAAATTACAATAATTCACTTTCAGTAACCAAATTCTACGGAGTCATGTTATGTGGCAAGAAAAAATACTCTTCATAGGCGTAATAAAAACATAAATTTATTTACAGAAAATGCAGGTTCATTACAAATTACGGTTTCACTTGTAAAATTCCCCTACCTTGTGAGAGAGGAGCACACTGTTGCTAATCTGCTGCAGTTAAACATTGGCATCAAATGGTGTGGTAAGTACATGTTTTTGAAGAACTTTTATATTTTTTAAGTGTTGTGGTAAGAAAAGCAGCAATCTAGCTAGCAGGACAAGTAGAGAGCAAATGTGACGTGTTCAAAATGAAATCTGGGTTCAGAGTGATTTAGTTTTGGTTTACAGTTTTCCTATTGGCAGTTAAAAGTTTCAATTTGGAAATCTGAAATTATTAATTGGCTGAAGTGTTATGCAAGTATCTATGTAATGAATTTTATATAAGAATTATTTGACAGTGATTAATTTTGAAATGATATAGCTTAGAGAGATTTATTATAAGAAGTTACTATTTTTAAAATGGAAAGGGGAAATATCAAATTAAAATAGAGTGTTAAGAGAATATTGCAAATTTAAGTTCGAATTTTGATTTATATAATCCTATCTTGTATGTACATATATATCTACGCAACTTATATTGTTCTCAGCTGTTGAAGGTAAAGGATGTCTTTAGTGCTATTTCTCCTCAAAACTTCCTTTGATCCATTTAATGAGTGTATCAACTGAAGGCAAACCGATGTCCTCAGTACGTTCAACAAAAACCAGATTTATCAAGTTTCATTCATACTTTATTTCAGAACATTACTTGAAATTCCTCTGCCTTTTACATGTGACCAGTTACAAAAACTGTTATGCACTTTGCTATCCAGACAGGTGCAAAGCTACGAGCTACAAGGTGCAAAGCTCTCCTGTCATCTGCCTTGATCTCCCTTATATTTCAATGGCTCTTCTGTACTATCAAAAAAGAAACATTTTCATTATTTTTTAGACAGATCATATATATATATATATATATTTAATACTTGATTTAGACCTAAACCCTAACTATAACAAATTATTTTCCCGACTTGACCTCTTCCCAGTCTGGCTCCTTTCCTTCTTCCCGGAGTTTTCCCATTCAAAATGTGTTGTGTATGGCCCCCTTTGCCTAGGAGATGAGGAGAGGAAAAATTCTAACCCATTTTTGCATTGCATTGAAAATCTGGCCCTCATACAGATTCTCAATAAAGACGAATGTTTCTATACTTTTTTTTTTTTGTGACACTAGATATTACACTATGTGTATTATTGTGTTAGGAGAGTTAACTATGTTTAAGAAACTGGCTTGGGTTTTTGCATATTTTCCATACCAGCTACTATCCTCTGACCATAGTTTAGCACGGAAGTGCTACCACAGACACACACAAACACATTTATCTCATGTAATTTTAGAACATGAAAAATTTTCTTTATTTTTCTTTCTTGCATAATTCTGTAGCAAAATTTTCTTTCTTTCTTCTTGTGTAGGGTAATATTCATTTCTAGTTTACAAAATTCCAAAAAAGCCTTTAACTTAATCACACAAGTTATTTGTCTTTAATTTTAAATTATATATGTAAGATTTTGTATTTTTTGCAAAAACACTTTGATAAACTGTACAATGCGAAAAACCAGTTACCTTTGACTAGGCAATGGAGGTTTTCTTTTATATTTTGTAGTCAATTACCCCCCCCCCCAACCATCAGCAAATTAGTCACACAGATTTGTTGGAAAGGACATGCCAAAGATTTATTTCAAGGTTTTATTGTCTTATTAAATACTGCATCATATTATTAGAGACTTATATTGAATTTTCTTTATATTGTAATGTTTTGTATTAAATTTTTATATTCCTTTAAGATATGTCAATGTATTGTTAATTACCTATGATGAGAAGAATGAATGCAAGTATTACATTACTCATAAATTGTATTTTTAAATAAAAGATGTTCCCCACAAAATTTCACAATCTTCTATTCAAAACTTACTATGGAACCATCTTCATTGCAAAAAGTGCTATGGACTTATTGACATCAAGAGACTTTAAAAAAGCATTTTCATTTAACTTCAGCTATTTTTTGTGAAAGGACTTTTAACTTTTCAATGGACATTTTGAACAAAATTGAGGACTTTTTTATTCTTATTTATTATTTAGTATTATTCTTCCATATATTTTTGTTTTTATAGTTCTAAATTAGATATTTAGTTATAAATTATATGCTTATTTATAAATCATAGGTTCCATTGTAAAATTATATAATTAAGCATTTTCTAATTATATGAGAAAGATCATGAGTTATGATAGGGCATAGTTAAAGCCTGTAAGCTATATCCTGGATGTTTTTCTTCATGTCTTTCCTCATATTCTAAATTTTTCTTGCTTCACTAATGTACTAATGCTTTGCTCCCGGCCTCTCGTTTTGAGAGAGAGGAAGATGTAAAATATAAAAAGTATCATGGCTTTGCTCTATGCAAACAGGCAACCTCTAATTTAAAAAAAAAAAAAAAAAAAAAATTTAAACTAAGTGGCGTAATAGCCCTAATGGGCCAAGGCCTGCAGTGCCTGAAATCTGCTTTCTTGACCGTGGGCCCGGGGTGCATATGCTTTGAACAAGTGGTCAGCTTATCGCAGGACCCCCAGTGTTTAGTCCCCAAGCAAACTTGGTACTCATTTTATTGACCAAGTGATGGAAATCAAGGGATGAAAGGCTGAGTCGACCTTGCGCAGCCAGGGAATCGAACCCTTAACCTGTGGTGCTGCTGCGTGATGCGCTAGCCACTGCGCCACCGGGCCTCAACCTCTAATTAACTTCGCAAAATTTCAGGATCAGTACCTAGACCTAGACCAATACTTTCGAGAACATTTGAGCATGTTACGTAACCACTGCTATAAATGAAGAGTTCATGCCATTTTTCGTCAGATTGCTTTTCTCCGCCTGCCACTGTAACACCTTTTTGCTGCCGCACTGTCTTATATCACTTCATTATATTTATTTTATACATTATATCACTTCATTATATTTATGCCAGTCTTTTCACCTTTAATTCTCTGCCAGTACTAGTTTGACTACACCATTCATTTCTTGGTAAAATCAGGAATGGGAAATTTATGTGATGCCCCCATTCCTAAGTACCACTTGTGGTGTCCCTTTTCCTCAATGTTTAATATTAGTGGTTAATTATACAAAGAGTTTTAGGTGGTTGTGCTTTACTTTAATTTAGAGTTTCCATCATGTGATACATTTTTTAAATGTTCCAAAAATTATACTTCTGATACCAGACAAATTAAGTGCTTCGAGATAATTTTTGATTTTCATTAGATGTGCAAGTTAATGTAGAATAAAAATAAATAATTTACATTTTTTAAGAAGCATTTATTGATACCTACCTTAAAATTTTATTCATTTTATGGTGAAAAGAGAAACAGTAAAATCCTCGATATATTTTATATATCAGTTTGCACAAGGGCCAAACTGCCATATATAAATTTTATATCATGCAGTGGCTTCACTAATTTGCTGTAGCTTTATTAAATGAACACAGCATAGTTGCCTTTATTTAATAATTTTATTAAAAAGGTAACAGGTTTTATAAAATTTTATTTTTGTATCAAAATACTGATTTATTGTTTACATGCCAAAAAAAAAGTGCTTTTGCATCATGTAATAAATTTATGAAAGTTTAACAGTAAAGCGCAAATGTTGTTGTTTTATTACACAGCATCAATGATTTGTATTTTGTTTTGTAGGAAAGCAACAAAATTAACATTTCATTATATTTTAAAGGCTCCAAAATCCGTGCAACCGTCTAGTAGTACCGAATTATGACGTCATTATCTTATGTAAACTGCTATCCATTTTCAAAATTATTGCAATATATGTTAAACAACCTGAATACCATGAAATATGCACCATAGAGTTGTATAACCTAATATTACATTTCTCTGCTGCAATCTCCATTATCGTTTGTATCGCACAACTGAAATATTTCTTCAGTATAAACCTTAAATCTTGATATTACTTCCTTAGCAAATATAGGAGTAATTCTTACAAATTCTGATCAGAATATTTCTCGCTCGCCTGACTTTCTGGCACAGTGTTACGCAACCCTGCCTGGAGGAATATGAAACCGGTTGATTCAATGAAACAACTTGTTTACCTGACGTCATGCTATGAACGTTGATGCAAAGAAACATTCTTTGTTTGATGTGTTTTCTTTCGTCTCATAGTTTGTATCGTTTTTCTCTTACTGAGTTTAAACATTAAAATTTCAGTTGTTTGTTATTGTGGTTTTCAAAACCTTTTTGTTATAGTAACTTTTGAAAACTGTAAATGTAATGGCCTTCAACAGCACGTGGATGACAGTTGTTTGGGAAAGAGCAAATAAACATGGAAAATGGACTCCTTATTCGCCAGAAGTATCACAACTTTTGGAGCAAAGCCATAGAAAAAATTTAAATGTCGCATCTTTAGGTGATGCGGATGTGAATTTAAAAATCTATTCCGTAAATTTAAAGGACATGGTACAAGTTTCAGAAGCCACAGGTTTGTTACCACATTTGTTTATTAATGTTATTTTATTTATTTATGATTTCCATTATCAGAAATTACTTGATCGTTAACTAAAATAATAATTTCTGATTCTCATGCTTATTTATATATAAATTGTATCAATTATATATATATATATATATATATAGTAATTGTATGCTTAATGCTGTCACGTATCTCATTGCCCGAACAGAAGTGCATGACGGTAAGTGTGGAAACCTTGATGCAGCAAGCTGATTCTATTTGTGTTGGTTTCTTTGTAAATGTTATGGCTGAAGGAAGTATCCCAAAAAAGAAATTTAAGCGTGAGTTATCTGTGATGTAAATGTGTGAAAGCGTATAAAGGAATCTATTCGTAGTTTCAATAAAAGAATATTTCAGAAATTTCTAAGTATCGATGTATTAGATGGTTATGTATTAAATTACATGGTTTCATATCTGCAATTATAAATAGTATGATGGATATTATATGTTTATTGTGAATGCAGCGAATTAAAAGTTGAGTTTTAATTTATTTTAACCTGTACCCATATATTAATTACATGTTATAGTTCATGACGACATTTTTGTATATGCAAAGCAAAGCTATTTATTGTAGGAATTTTTTTAAGTATAATTTTTCTGTAATACAATTTTTTTTTTTTTTTTTTTTGTTTTTACATTATCAGAAAATGGTTTGGTTGGAAACGGCTGTAGAAAAAGAACTCTCCTCTGTAACTTCCTGTTTTCAGTTTTTGACCCATTGCTGGGCTGATTATATTTCCATGAGGCAAAGCAAAGCATAAACAGGACAAAGGTTAATCATAACAACAACAACAAAAAAAAAAAAATCTGAAAGCTTTTCTGATTTTATATTATAGCCAAAGGGGCATTTTTTTTAACACTTTGTGTGTTACCTTTATTACCCTGTACAGTGTTGCCACTGCTTGCTTTGAAATCATTGAACTTATTAATAAAAAATTTGTTAAGGTTTTATGAAATAGCTAATAAAGCAAATTCAAAATTCGGGTTTCCATGTGCCCATGTCCAGGTGGAGGATTACATTATTCAAAATTTGATGGTCTAAGTACTATTATTTCTCACAATATGAGATATGTGCATAAAAAGGTTTTTTTCTGTACAATGTTGCCATTTTGAAATCCTTGAGTTTGTTAATCAAAAATTTGTTAAAAGTTTTACAAAACATGAAATCTTTAATAAAACAAATTTCAAATTTGGTCTTCCAGATGCCTGTATTCGCAGTAGGATTACGTCATTCAAAATTCGATGGTTCTAGGTATCATTGCTTTATCACAGTGCGACGAACATATATACATTTGTGCTGATTCTTCATTATTTAGTTTGCTGGGTGATAATATTTAGTGGCAACAACAACAAAAAGTGATACATCGTTTATAGTGAATTGATTCAAAATGCCATTTTTGAGACTAGTAGGCCTTTCCGGCTAATTATAACATGAAATTTTTGGCTATGCAATTATTTTTCATAAGCAGAACCCATGTAAAAAATTTAAGGATATTTGAGAGATGATGCAATGACAGTACCATGTCTTGCATTAGGAACATTTTAAAACCTAGATGGAAACAAATCAAGGTGGATAAATTTTTAATGGGACAAAGGCTCAAAAATTTTTCAAGTGATTCTAATGATGTTAAGAGAAAAGAAAACCAACCCGTAGAGATGGCAGTTACCTGATATTTTTACCGACTAAGGTTTTTGCTTTCAAACAATAATATTTTGTACATTTGGCCTTTTTCACTATTTTCTGTTTCTGCCATTAACTTTCCTTTGTAGAGATACATAATATTTAGTTGAAATTTTCCTTTTTTTATGTGATATGTAAGAATCTTGTAAGTGGGAATAAAAATCAAATTTCCAGGACACCTGCTTTTTATTTCATGTAATATTTTCTATTTCCAGCATGTAAGAGAAACAAAATTGTTGATGGTGTGGAGGTTTGGATATTGGACATCCAGAGTTCAGACATAAACTGTATACAGTACAAAGTCTTTAATCCGGACTCGTCGGGAGTTCAGCGATTCCAGATTAGGATTTTTTCCTGATTATAGATCATCAATTTAAATCTGGTAAGATGGCATGCAGAAATTCGGAATGATCTATAATCCGGACCTCAAAGCCACAAATTTTACACATGCTCACATTGAAAGAAATGTTTAATAAAGTAAACAAATAAATATTAAGATTTTATTTTTTTATTTTATTTTATTTATTTTTATTTTTATTTATTTATTTATTTATTTATTTATTTTTTTTTTGTAAAATTTGATACCCTTTAGATCATAATTGCTCTTTATTTCATAAATTACGGTTTCATATTTTTAACTGTATAATTTCTGCATGCCATCTTACCAGATTTAAATTGATGCTCTATAATCCGAAAAAACCCCTAATCCGGAATCGGCGAAGTTCCGACGAGTCTGGAATATGGACTTTGTACTGTGTATAATAAAAATAAAGAATATGTAAACGATTAAATTAGCAGCATAAATTAATTTTTCTTCTCTATTCTAAAAATAGTAATCTCTCTGCATTGAGTCATTTCGAGATTAATCCATGTCATATGACTCTTACATAATTCTGGTAATGTAAATGGAACTAAAACTCAAACAGCCAATAGTAATTTTACAGCAGTATTAATTATCCAGTCAAAATGCATCGAGAGCCAAAACTAACTCAGTCTGAATTAAGATTTCATCCTGAACATAGTGCATTTGCTTTCTATGCTTTGACGTAGCAAGACTACAGTCTGTCTACTACTTCTAAGTATATCAAAAATGTAAGATTTTTGAATGGGCACAGTTAATGTGCTGACTTGATTGTGGCCACAACATGTTTGCTGACATAAGAAATAAAGATTTAATCTGCCTTTGCCTCCAATTTCCTATTCATTATGAATCAACACTTCTACACCATCAAGATTCATTACTTCCGAGTTTGTTTTTATCACGCACACACATATATATATTGTATATTCCAACATATAACATGCACCTATAATTTCAAATTACATTTTAAGTATATTCACCGTATAGCATGTATCTTTTTCTTCAAGCAGAAACCTGAAAGGTATATATCGTATATTCCGGCCTATGACGTGCACCTATAATTTCAAATTATATTTTAAGTTTTTAGATATATTCGCCATATAACATGCACCTTTTCCTTCAAGCAGAAACCTGAAAGGTACATGTGCAATGCTTTTATCATTAAGGCATTCATTCGAAGAAGATACAACAATGGTATTCCGAACTGACAAGTGATAAGGAGAAAAATATGGGTGTGGAGGAAATGCTTGAGGAGGTAAACAATTCTGCAGAGAGGGTGGGTTATATTAAATGCAGCTGGACACAAGAATATTATTTTAGGGTTTCGAGAAAAGGGAGACATAATTTAGCTTAAAAATGCACTTCCCATCCGAATGAATTAACAGAATTAGGAGTCAAATGGTTTCTCTGAATGAATGAAAGTACAAAAGTTAACATTCTTTACTTGCAGGAAATTATCCGATAATGAAAATTAAGTTCATAAGGTGTGTCATTTCTTTTAAAGAAACAGCACTTGCAGGTACATGTAGAAATCCATTTCTGTATGCTCATCTTTTCCCTATTAATAAATGTATTATTTTTATACCTGGCGTATAACCCACACCCCTAAATTTCAATCTTATTTTTTGTATTAAAAGTCTGCATTATATGCCGGAATACACGGTATGTATATACAGTCAAAAGTCGTTAATTCGGACACCCATAATCCGGAATGATCTATAATCCGGACCTCAAAGCTACAAACTTCGACGCATGCGCGTAAGACCTTTACGGCTGCGAATATGCTTGTGTGCATGCTCAAAATACGTTTACGAATGCGCGTTTAATGTATAACGGATGGTATGAGCTAAGCTAAAATTATCTAATTCAGTTAATGTTGCAGATTGCATTGTTCCTTAATCTTCGAATTGGATCCGGCTTATTATTTTTTTCAGACTGTTGGAGCAATTTTATAAAAGTGAGCTTGAACTTTCGATTATGTGAAATAGAATTTCTGATATATATTTACTAATATGTAAAGGATCTACAGAGCGAAAGTATGTTTCGAAGTCCATTAAACAA
Source organism: Stegodyphus dumicola (assembly GCF_044657685.1). NCBI lineage: Eukaryota > Metazoa > Arthropoda > Arachnida > Araneae > Eresidae > Stegodyphus > Stegodyphus dumicola. The sequence goes on from NC_140770.1 coordinate 160,479,833, forward strand.
AAAAAACGAAAAGTGAAATTGCTGCAAAAAATGGATAAAGGCATATCCTTTGTTTATCTAACCATTCCAAAATCTGTTTATTAATTTCACGCTGCTCTGCGGCGCGGGGGGGGGTGGACGCCTAATTGTGCAATGAATTGGAAGTTGATCTGTCAGCACTATCCTTATCTTCAGAGCAGATGTTTTTATTTTATTTGGCTTATAATTCCTTACTAAATGTAGCATTTCATCTCGATGTACTCCATCTTTGATATGATTTAAATCAAATTCCTCGTCATTATAATTTGCTTCCGATAGCGAAGAAAATGACACAGAGGTTATTGAAAACGAAAAAATTTCGATTGACAAATTAGTCGGTATTCTCGACACGGCAATTATAGGACTTGAACAGCGGAACTTTGTAACTGAACAAGAAGTTATGTCTGTTTATAGAATTAAAGAGAAAGTATTATCACATAAAAAAACGAAGCAACTTAAACAACTTACATTAAAAGAAATGTTTAATAAAGTTAACAAATAAATATTTTTTTTTTGTTTTTTTTTTTGTAAATTTTGATACCCTTTAGATCATAATTATTCTTTATTTCATAAATTACAGTTTCATATTTTTAATTTTATAATTTCTGCATGCCATCTTACCAGATTTAAACTGATGATCTATAATCCGGAATCGCCAGAGTCCCGACAAGTCCGGATTAATGACTTTTGATTATATATATATGTAAGATATAAGAAAATATAAAAGCTTCTTTAAAAATAATTGGCAACCTCAAAATTAACGATTTTCAATTTGGTGATCTCACCCTAGATTCATCTGTTCACCCAAATTTCAAAATCTTCTATATTATGTAACAACCTCAAATTAACCAATCACAGATTAGCTCTACTTATACCCCAGACTTATTATAAATACTCTTGGCACAAAAAACTACTTCATTCCTTTACTAGCTGCACCACTGCTAATACATACCCATCACTTCGCTTCTTAACTGACTATGTCATTTCCTTTTAAAAAGCCAATGTATGTAGAAATTTATCATATTTAATTATGATTGAATAATAATTAAATTGCCAAAGTAATTGGATACGTTTGAAAATAGAGACTGGTGATTTGTTGAAATTCAGTTTTGTTGACTTCATCTCTATACTTTAACCACCAGCCATGATTGTTATAGAAAGCTTTTAAGAGTTCTAGGATTTGACTGTGCATTCAAAATCATTAAATATACAGTACAAAGTCCGTAATTCGGATGTCCATTATCCGGAATGATCTACAATCCTCAAAGCCACAAACTTATGCATACGCAAAAAAACAATAAAGCATTTACATATGCCCATTTCCGATAGTGAAGAAAGTGACAGAGATTTATTGAAAATGAAAAAATTTCGATTGACAAGTTAGTCGGTATTCTCGACACAGCAATTACAGGATTTGAACAGTGGAACTTTGTAACTGAACAAGAAATTATGTCTGTTTATAGAATTAAAGAGAAAGTATTGGCACAAAAAATGAAGCAACTTAAACAACTTACATTGAAAGAAATGTAAAGTAAACAAATAAATATTAAGCTTTTTTTTTTTTGTAAATTTTGATACCCTTTAAATCATAATTGCTTTTATTTCATAAAGTACGGTTTCATATTTTTAACTGTATAATTTGTGCATGCCGTCGTACCAGATTTAAATTGATGATCTATAATCTGGATTCACCGAAGTCCCGATGAGTCCGGATTACGGACTTTATACTGTATATATATATATATACATACATATTATGTAATTAACTTAATTCTATGATGATAGCCGCTAATTTTAAAAGTTTTTGAATATCACAAAACAAAGGTGAAATTTTCGAATTAATGGGTTTTGTAAAGAAATGTGGAGAAGCGGTAAAATGAAGATGATATAAAGGAAATTTTTATATCATGAATGGCAAAATCTGTAGTATGGTTCTAGATCCAGAAAAATACCGATACCTATCCGCAGAGGAATCTGAGAAATTCTCATCAGTGTCAGAATTACGAAATGCTTCTTGCCAGACATCTTTGAGCTTTGAAAAGAGCATGCAAAATGGGGCAAACATGCTTGTATATTTCACAGAAGTATGGACAGCTAATGAAATCTGTTAACCCAGATCTGAATAAATAATTAAACATCACAGAAAAGCCGAAATGTAACCATAAATGGAAAAAGAGCGTATTACACGGTTAAATAGACAGGAAATCGCAGGTTGTGCAAATTTTGTTACTTCTACGTTGCCTGCGAAAATTGTGGGATATGCAGTGAGGGGATTAATGCCTAGTTTTTAGGTAGGACAGAAATCTTAACAAACTAAAGAGCTTCTTTAAATGGAAGTTAATTTATTTAATTAGCTCAAGCACTTTAATATGTTTAAACACTTTTCGTAGTCAATAAGTGCAACAACTGTAAATTGCTATTTCATTAATAATGTTGCAAGATAATTTTACCTGTTTGTTCAGCTTGCCATTCCTTGTGTGTGACAATTTCTTTCCTGGAAAGTATTTTCTAACAAAAAATCATTCTCAAGGAATGAAGAATATAGAAATGAAGAAAATATAGGTGTATCTTTACTCCAAATGTTACTGTTATGTTAATCTCCAAATTAGGACATACCTGTACCTCATCTTTAAGAAGAAAAAGTATTTTATATTTCCTAGTTTTTAGAAACAACTTAAAACTTTTTCCTCATTAATATGAAAAGATTTTTTCCCAAATTAGCATTCACATTAAGAAATCATATACTTCACTTTTAACGAGCAGAGGCAGTATCTTCCTAAATGTCTTCATTATATCTTCCTTCATGTTTGGAGATGAGATTTCAAGAAGGCAGATAATGCCAATTAGTGAGAGATATGCAGAAAAAGTTATTAAAATACTAATGTACAAATTGAAAAGTCTAGATTGGGTTATAAATTTAAAACAAAATCTTACTTTTAGTAAAAATTGATGGCTAATTTAGATTATCCTTTGAAATTCCAAGTTGCACAATACGTTATGTTTAGCATATATTCAGTAATATAGACTGGAATAGTAAATACTTGTTATTTAAAGCTTCTATAGTTATTAATTTCACATCAGCTTTGAAAGCAGTCCAAAGATGATTAAAAGTATAAAAATGTACACAAATTCAGTTAATGATGATAAATTTTAACCTAACCAAGGGCTACAGAAAATGGCTTACCAATGAAAATAATTTGTATTTTCCATTTCATTTAACCCTCCAAATGACCAAGATATACATATTGGGTTTTTAACAAAAGGTTTTCTGCCAATGCAAGTATCATCTGTGCAAACAGTTCACGTTGGTGTATGTAATCATATTTTGTCAAATGATTTTTGGCATTTGGAAAAAAGAGACTTGCTTTAGAACACTGTGTTCTGAAATTTGTAAAAAAATATCGTTATTATTAAGTACAAGGTGTCTGAAATGGAACTATCACGGTGGTGATTATTACTCGCACTGAAAGTACCACTTTCATGTTTTTTTATAACTGTATTAACACACGAGGGCATGCATAGGGTGATTATATATATTTATATATATATATATATATAATTACAAAACAATTTATATATATGAAATGATTTGGAATGCTGAAATCAGTTGTGTAAAGAATAAGCTTACAGTCATAGTCCTTTTTACTGTTTCTATATATTTTTGTTGACTTTATTTTCATGAACCAACATAAGATAAATTTACACAATAAATTTTCTTAAAGAACTACATCATTACCCTTTGTAATTTTGAAACTGCATGTGTAACTAGTGTGATGTGTTCTCAAATAAAAAGGTTAAATTTCACTGTATATAAATGTTTGTTTCACTTTCATTTAGCGTAATTGGTTAATATTAATCTTCTAAAAGTATTATTGCTTAAGGCATATATGCAAGTCTCTGTTTCTTTAGCATTATGCAAAAATCATGTGACAGCAACTAATTTAAAATGTCACAGTTTAGAGAAATTTGTTATAAGCAGTTATTATTTCTAGAACAGAGAAGGAAAAAACAAAAATTAATATGGAGATTTATGGATTATTAACCTTCCAGCATGCGCGCTTGGCAATTTTACATGAGCATGTGCATGTCGTATTTTTTACGACGTCTGTTATTTTACCGTTTTTGGATTGAAAAACAACAGAAATGAGTAAATATTGATAATAAATTTGTAAAGAAATAAAATATTAATCTTATTATTGCAAAATATAAATATCACATTCAAATATAAGTAAATTATTTTAAAGTTCTTATGTTAGTGAGATGGAAATGCAATGATGTATTTCATTATAGAAAATTTTTAATTTATTATTTAATAATTATATTTTAAAATCGAAGCTAATTTTAATATTCATCAAAGACAAGTATAGACAATAAAAAAGGAAAACACTTTGGTAGGAAAAAAAGTAAGTTTAGCATTACTTCTGCAAGGAAATTTACTTCTTACTGGTTACAAAAACGCACTTTAAACTAACCCTAATGTTTTAATTTATTTCTACGAAATGGAAATAAGGAATGGAAGTTGCTATTGTTCTCCCATCCAAAGGTTTCCTTGTCTTCTTTTTCTTCATCAGATAATTCTTGAAGAATCCGAGCAAACTCAGCTGGTTGCACATGTTTTTTTGCCATGAAAACCGATATAAAATTCACAGAGCCAAATGTATTCAGATTAAAATAATACACGACAATTAATAACGCAAAATTACAAAATATTTGAGAAAAAAATATTTTTCGAATTTTAAAACACGACCACGCATGTGTCGTAACTTTTATGAAAAAGCTGCCACGTAACACAAAAGCCCAGTTAAAAAAAAGTCAAATGACTTCCTGTTGGCACATTCCATGAGAGTGGGGAAGGGTAGAAAGGAGGAATAGAAATGACCTTCAGATGTCTCAGCTTCGATATGTGAAAAATGTGCATTTAAAACTGAATTTGTCGTAAATTTTGCATATATGTGCATGTTGGAAGGTTAAAAGTCAGAATTATGCCTTACATATTTTTTATCTTATAATACATATCTTCGGTGGTATTTGTTCTGTTACCTTTAAGTAAATGTATATATGTATGCATCTTGGAGGAATAAGGTTTGACATTAAAACAAGTATATTGAAGGGAATAGAGTTCAGATAAAAGTAATATGGGTATTTTGCATTTGTAATTTAAAAGAAAGAAAGAAAGCTTCTGTTATAGCCTTTAGGGAGCTATATTATTTTTAAACCAAAGTTTTATTATTTTCCTCTAATATTTGTTGTGAACAGATTAAAAATTTGTATAGCCATTGTATGGAAACCACATTAATAATTAATGAGAAAAAGTTCCATTTTCGATACTCTCTGAACATTTCTACATTGCTTGCTATAGCCTGATTATAACTGTGTTTTTGCATAACTCTGAACTTTTGCTTCCTTTTTATAGAGAGTTATAGTATTTCAGTATCCTTTTAAGAAGTTCTAATTTTTTCATTTTATAACAATTCTGTAACTGTGTGCAAGTTAGCAGTATATAATTACATAAACAAAGCTAACTAAGAAAATTTTAGTACTATTTTTTTATCTTTCTTTCTTTCTTTCTTTCTTTTTTTTTTTTAGGAAACAATGGTTAAAACAGTGGACATTGATAATTTTATCTGTTATATGATTGCCAAAGAACAGATTGGTGTCTTGCAAACACGAACCAATTTTTCATCTGAAATTTTGAACCAATTTTTGATCTGAACATCTTCCTTGATATTAGCCTTCTCTAGATAGCCCTTAAATACATTGTTATACCTCATTGAAACTTCCATATTAAAAAAAAAAAAAAAAAAAAAAAAAAAAAATCAGAAAATTAAACAGTTGAATATATATTGTTATTATAGTATTTCTCACCAAATATTATTTTCTAAAACAATGATGTTGTACATGTGCGTAGTAATAAGTTATTTTACTTCAAAGAGTTCCTTATAGTTCTACATAGTAACTTATTGATTGTTGTTGAATCATTCTTCCTGAAAATTGTTTCAGGTATTAATATGAAATTATTGGAAACATTTTATTTCATTATTTATGTCAGTTTGATCTTTCTGATGTTTTACTTGAGGTTTTTTGATTAAGTAGAATTTTGTGTTCCCTTTATTTTAGGAACAAAATTAGCTGTCAAAAGACGTCTATGTGAAAGTAATAGTGTTGTGCTGGGTAGAGGCTTTACTTGGGAATGGCATGGAGATAGTCATGATATATGGCACTCATATGATACTGATGTTAATAACTTTATAGAAAATGCATTTCTGCAGGTACTGTATTAAATACTACATTGAAGCTAAACTTTAAGTAATTTTGCAATATCAATTAACTTTTAAGAAAATCAGCATTTTCTAAATTTATAATTCTTACAGGTTTATAATATTTAAAATTTCTTTGAAAAGCAATTATAAAGTGACTTCTGTTTATAAATAATGAATTTAATTTAAAAGTAATATTTTTGTAAATATAATTTATTATTTTAAATAGTACCTGATATAAACATTGCATACAAGATCCATAAGTTGTGTAAAGAGTAAAATTTTCAAGAAAGTAAATGAATAATTTCAACTAATGGTCTTGCACTTAAACTGCATGCAGGCTGAATGCACAATTTAAAAATAGATGAGCAGCAGACATTTTTTAAGGAAATATTTTATTAACAAAATAAAAAAAATATTTTAATTTAGTTCAACTATTGTTTATATACAAAATATATATAAACAATAGTTGTACAGTCAAAAGTCTTTAATCCGGACTCGTCGGGACTTCGGCGATTCCGGATTATCGATTTTTCCGGATTATAGATCATCAGTTTAAATCTGGTAAGGTGGCATGCAGAAATTATAAAATTAAAAATATGAAACCGTAATTTATAAAATAATGAGCAATTATGATCTAAAGGGTATCAAAATTTACCAAAAAAGAAGCCTAATATTTATTTGTTTACTTTATTAAACATTTCTTTGAACGCGCGGATGCGTAAAGCATACCTTACGCATAGCCGAAATTAGAAAATTGCAACCAGAAAACTATTTGATTTGTATTCGTGGTATTTATAATGACGAGGAATTTGATTTAAATCATATCAAAGAAGGAGTACATCGAAATTAAATACTACATTTAGTAAAGAATTATAAGCCGAATAAAATAAAAACATCTGCTCTGAAGATAACGATAGTATTGGCAAATCAACTTCCAGTTCACTGCGCGCCGTGACATCTCCCCCCCCCCCCCCGCGCAGAGCAGCGTGAAATTGATAAACAGATTTCGGAACGGTTAGATAAACAAAGAATATGCCTTTATCCATTTTTTGTAGCAATTCGTTTTTTGTTTGATGGACATCGAAACATACTTTCGTTTTCTAGATCCTTTGGGAGCTCCAGCATCGGAAATTCTATTTGACATAATCAAAACTTCAAGCTTACTTTTAGAAAATTGCTCTTACAGTCTGCAAAAAATAATAAGCCGGATCCAATTCGAAGATTAAGGAACAACGCAATCATCAACATTAACTGAAATAGATAATTAGATAATTTTAGCTTATAGCGTCCGTTATACATTAAACGCGCACGCGAAAACGTATTCTGCACTTGCGCAGATGCATATGCGCAGTCGTAAATGTCTTGGGCGCACGAGTAAAATGCGTCAATGCGGCGCATGCGCAGAAAGATTTTAGCTTTGAGGTCCGGATTATAGATCATTCCGGATTATGGGTGTCCAAATTAACGACTTTTGACTGTATTAAAAACTGAAACAAAATTTGAAATTTTTTAATAGTTTTCTATGTGAAATCTAATGTTTGGTGCCTGTGAGCTAACTATTAAATTCTTAAACTGACATTGCTTTCAAATAATTCTAATGTGTGTAATTAATGATTAGATAACTTCCTTGAATTTGAACAAAAAATAAACAAATTATGAAAGCTTGCTAAGTTTTTAGAGTAAATTTTATTAACTCGGGAGAACATGCGCTGTATTATGTAACACAAAAATGCACACCCCAAGCAATTAAATGAAATATATTATTACAATTCAGTAAAAGAATGCATTCTGTATTAATTACAACATTTATTATATAAAATAGCTTAAAAATAATGTTCATTTTAAAATTAACCTTTTAACTGTCAAGTTATTTTGATGATTTGGGTGCATAAATTGTCAATTTTTTTTTTTTTTCCAAAAATGAAATGTTTGCCTCAAGTCAAAAAATCGAAAAAAAAAAGGCCATGCACTTTGAACTTTAATCTCTATCCTTTGAAACCTTCAGTCAAATGCTGCCATCTGTTGAACTGAAGCTGAAATAAACGTCTCACGTATATATTCGTGTATAACAATATGATGCACTCAAAAAAAAATTAGCCCGAGTAATATTCGGGCGTGACATTTTGGAATACCAGTCGGGCATGACAGTTAAAAGGTTAATAACAAATAAAACACAAGTAGTACAGTACAAAGTCCTTAATCCGGAATGATCTATAATCTGGACCTCAAAGCCACAAACTTTTTTTTGGTATGCTTTACGCATGCGCGTTTAATGTATAATGGACGGTATAAGCTAGGCTAAGCTTATCCGGAAAAATCCCAAATCCAAAATTGCCAAAGTCCCAACCAGTCCGGATTTCGGACTTTGTGTACTGTATTAGAGCATTTCACAATCATTTCAATCGTGTCATCAAATATTAGGTCCCATGTATCAATGGGTGAAACCACATCTTTAGATATATATGTGGTAGGGGAGTTGAAGATGCTTTGCTAGGGTCAATTAACAAGTCCAATGTTTTCCACACAACAGAACATTTAATAAAAATAACAAGGAAAAGGTACATTAAATCGAGTCACAATGTCGTTGAATACAAACAGGATTCTGGATAGCTTTTGCCAATTTTATAACATAGTTATACAGCATAGTTATGTTATTTTATAACATAGTTATTGTGCAGTTTCGTGGAAATATACAGTTAATTATTTAACACCTTCACATGTAGACCTACGTCTTACCACCTTCTCGTGGAGAACATCTTACCACCTTTGCGTGGGAGAAAGAACCACATAGTCCTATAGAGTAGCAGTCCAAGCCTTCATGTTATCAGCTGCTGTAGTGGTACATGCAGGACCTTCATGTGATCAGCTGCTGTAGTGGTACATGCAGGACCTTCATGGTGTCCCACTTTTTCCACCTGGTAGCAATCTTTACCTTTCCTCGCTGTTACACGGTATGGGCCGAAGAACTTTGGCCTTAACTTTAGACTACCTCCAAACTGCGTTCTTTGTATGGCGACTAAGTCATTCACATTGTATACCTGTGCCTCTTTTCTCTTCTTGTTGTATGTTTTTCTATTCTCTTCCTGAATTTTTAGAATGTTTTTCCTTACTTCCTGTCTCATATCTTCTTGATCTTTCATCATAATATATTTTTCTTCTTCGAGAATTTCCATAATCTTTAAGTCCTCTTGATTTCTCATTTTAATACAAGTGAGTAGCTCAAATGGAGAAATCTTTGTGCTTCTGCTCTTAGTACTGTTCAAGATCCTTTGTACATCTCCAACATATTTGTACCACTTGGTTGGATAAATTGGATAGGACTGGAATCAGAGCGAGATGAATTCTTTCCACTTGTCCGTTTCCTCTAGGAATGCCTGTAGTTGTAAATATATGCTGAATCTTCTCTTGACTACACTATCTTCAAAGTCTTTAGAGGTAAACGCTGTGCCTTTGTCGCTTATAATTCTCAAAGGATTACCGAAAGTTGATTGTTGCAGTTTCAGCTTCTGCAATGCCTCTTGAGCTGATGTAGACTTTACTGGATAGAGCCACACAAACTTCGTGAATGCATCAACCACGGCTGAGATATGATTGTAGTTCTTATTTGTCGAAGGTAATTGTCCTATAAAATCGATATGAAAAGTGCTCAAAGGGATATTATCTTTTGGTATGGGATTCAGCAACGCTTCGCCCTTACCTTGTTTTCTGTCGCACAAAATACATTCTACACAATTGGAGATAACTTATTCCATTTGTTTTCTAAAGTTAGGAATATAAAAGTCGATTTTCAGCAAATCTTCCATTTTAGACACTGCGAATTGCCCTTGTTGTGGATACTACGTATGATTTGTAGCTTTAATGCTTTGGGTACCACAAGTAGCTCCCGACCACTGTCAAGCTTGTAAAGTATACCATTCTTCACTAGGAAATCTTTCTTTTTGTTTACTTTGTTCTTCGCAGAGACTAGAAAGTGTTGCCATTCTGCTTTAACTAAATTTAATTAGAAACTTGACGGAACTGAAGCGACACTACACACCCCCTTCCTAGTGACAGCGATTATGGAAGATAGTCTTTAAAGTGACTGGGGAACTTCACATGTCTGCCGGTTCTAGTAGTCTTGGTTTCATGAAGATTCATCAAATACAGCTTGAACTGGGGTGTACAGTGGGTCTTTATCAAGAGCTGTATATTACGTCCAAAAATTTACTAATTGGCTCTTTATCTTCTAACAAAACATTTCTTTCCTTAAACCATCTGGCTGCAATCGTGTACAATGGACCTTTGTCCCCACTTTTGTGGAAAGAAACTGAGCACAGCGTTTCGATTCTGATTGATACTCTTGAAGGAAAATTGCTAATTATTTCAGCTTATTTTCCGCCTAGTAAGGACATAGATGCATTCTTACATGAATCAGCTTATCTAAAGGAAAACCCAATTGGAAATGTTATATTAGGTGGAGATTTTAATGCTGCCAGCACCCTTTGGAGATATCCCTATGAAAATTCTAGATCCCTTCCGCTTTTGGACTTTATAGATTCTCAAAATTTGATTCTTCTTAATAAATCAGATGCTCCTCCAACCTTCGATACTTTACATGCCAAGGGTTGGACAGATTTGACTCTTACTTCTCCTTCCATTTCTCCTTTTATAAAAGATTGGACAGTAAGTGATAGCATTACATTGAGCGATCACTGAGCTATTACTTTCAATTTATCTCCAACTCTAAGATCCCTAGGCAAATTAAGATTTAAAACGTTCTTTGGAAGAAAAGATAAATTTCGTAGCTGTTTTTCTCCTCACATTTCATCATTAATCCGTTCTTTTCAAGATTGTAGCTCAACTTCAGATCTGGATAACACTTACAATAAAATGACTTCACTTTGCATACAAGCTTGTAAAAATGCTTTTAAAATGAGAAGGTTTTGTCCACGTACAGCAACTTCCTGGTGGACTGAAGACCTTACAATTGAGCGAAGGAAGTTACGGAAATTGCGAAAACGAGCACAAGCCACCTATGAAGTTATAAATCGTGCTTCATTATTTCAAGAGTATAAGAAATCTCAGGCCTTGTACAAAAAAAAAAAAAAAAAAAAGTTAGGGAAACCAAATTATCGTCTTGGAGAACGTTTTGTACCAACACCCAACAAAAGTACGGCTCAGCTTTCCAAATTGCTTTCGATAAAGTTTTCCAGCCTTGTTCTCTTCCAATACAAATTTTTCCTTCGGCTACAAGTTCACAGCAAGTGGTAGCACATGTATTAAGATCGCTTTTCCAAGAAGATTTACCAGAAGAAGATGATTCAATGCAGCGAGAGTTACATTTTAAATTTAATAACCGTGCTTCATCTTTCTCTTTCCCAGAATCTCTACCAAATTTTCTGGAATTAGAACGCATTATTAATCACCTAAATTTAAAGAAGGCTCCCAGACCAGATGGCCTAGATAATGTTGTTGTTCGACTGTTGTTCAATATTGCACCGGACTTGATCATCGCATACGTCCAAACCTGCTGGCGACTCCGATACATTCCGAAAGAATCGAAAAGAGCAGAAGTCGTACTTTTCTTAAAACAGCACAAAGATCCACTTAGACCGCAATCCTGCCGGCCAATTTGTTTAATACCAGCTTTAGGTAAGCTCTTGGAGAGGGTAATTTTAGGGCGTCTGCAGTATTATTTACCGAAAAATAGTATTATTTACCGAAAAATCCATCACAATATGGATTTCAAAAAGGGCGCTCTACAGAGCATGCAGTTTACGACCTGATTTCGTCACTACAATCGAATAGGAACGAGCATTTGCACTCGATTTTGATCAAGCTCGATATACAAGGAGCTTTTGACTCCCTGTGGTGGCCGGACATAATAGACGCTCTGGTCACCATGGGGTGTCCAGTAGATGTCATTGACCTCATTCGAAGTTATCTGCAAGATCGTCATATCCAAATGACTTTAGATTCAGGACAATATGCAATATGATCAAGAATTACAAAAAGGGTGTCCTCAGGGATCTTGTCTTGGTCCCATTTTGTGGACGATAGTAGCTGACTCTCTTTTGCGACAGTTTGATGGAAAGTCAGACTGTAAACTCATAGCTTTTGCAGATGATTTTATGCTAATTGTTAAAGGCAAATCAGGTATTTCTTCTGCGGCTCAAGCTTATCTGGATATTATAGCAAACTGGGCACAAAGTGGTTATTTCTACCAGTAAAACTCAAGCAATGTTGATAGGGGCATCTAAACCTCTCAAACGCAAACCACCTTTAAAATTGCAAGGCAAATCTATTAAATTTGTAGGAAGCTTGAGATACCTAGGTCTTATTATTGACTCCAATCTTTCTTGGACGACTCATTTGAAGGCAATCAGAACAAAAGTAATGTCACTGACAATTCACATGAAACGAACAGCTAGTAAGAATTGGGAAATCTCATCGCGGATTTTAAAAATATGGTACTTGACTGTAATAGAAAGAATAATCTTATATTGTTCAGCAATATGGGCTTACTCTCTTAAGACACATGAGAAACAACTCTTAATTTCTATTCAAAGATCTTTTCATCTAATGATCAGTCGAAGTTACAGAACAACTTCCAATGATGCTTTGCAGGTCTTGTCCGGCATTCCTCCATCGGACTTAACAGCAGAAAGGGAAGCGGTGCTGGCTCGAGTTTTGCATCTTCATCTAGAGAGTAAACTGTGGAATATTTCACACGATCCTTTTAGTTATGAAACTAGGAGCACAGAACTTCTGTGTCATCCAGCACAAAATGACATTTCATGTGCAATAAGGACAACCTTCTCAAATGAGTCAAAAAGTCAATTCCAGATTTACACAGATGGATTTCATTCGGAACAAGGAACAGGATGTGGACTATGTGTAATTCAAAATGGCAAACCAATGCATTCATGGCGTCGCAGACTGAGGCCAGTGAACTCTATCTTTCAAGCTGAACTACTTTCATTAAAAAAAGCAGTACATCTTTCAAGTCAATTTCCATCACAAGTGGAAATTTACAGTGATTCACTTTCTAGTCTGGAGGTCATAAAGGGGGAAAATTCAAGAAATACAATAGTAGCAGAGATAAAAATCCTTCTTAACCTTCCTGCCTCTTCTAGACCCTTATTGAGCTGGGTTCCCGCTCATAGGGGGATTTATGGCAATGAGTTGGCAGACCAGTTGGCAAAAGAAGCGGTAAGAGGGAATAATCTTCCTCAATATTCATTGCCTTTACCATTTTCTTATATTAAGAGATATACAAAAGAGAACTTCTCCAGCAATGGCAAAAAAAGTGGGAACACTCCACAACGGGCAGAAGAACTTTTAAATTTTTGCCAAAGGTCTCAGAAACATTTTTGGTTTCATCTGCAGCACAGTCAACTTTTCTCACGGAACACGCTCCCTTTCCATTGTTTTTATTCCGATTTCATCTTAAGAAAGATGATAAATGTCACTGTGGAAGTATTGGGTCTCCAGACCATTTTGCTTTTTCTTGCCCACTCACCGCTGAATTTCATCTGCAATGACCATCAGACTTATATTGGAGTGAATGGACTAAAACACTATTAAAACGACAAATTCTTCAGCACAGATTAACTCAAATTTTTAATATTTGCAATAAGATGTATACGTTTCCAACAACCTTTGCATAATATTTGCACTATGGGTAGCCTTTTAATTTTCTTTCCCATCTGACATGTTATAATGATAATTGTGTGTTTAACTCCAATGGATAGAATATTTAGCACTATTAAGTACTGGATGTGCTCTGCACTTCCACATGGGAATAAGTTCTGCATTTGGGAATTGTTTGTATGTTAATATTATAGCCTTTAATTCTGAATTTTTTTGTTATTTTATAGTTATTATTTTGTTCCTTTTATTATTATTATTATTATTATTATTATTTTGCCATTTTGTTATTATTGTATTATTTTTGCATTTTTGTAAGTTAATTACAATTATTGTTAGCTGGTAAACTGGAATATTCTGACTGTGCAAAAAAAAAAAAAAAAAAAAAAAAGTTCATTACAGTTCTTAGAATATTTGCATTTTCAGTAAGAACAGGAATTTAGAGCTGTATCTAATTATTTTGTATGTATATTGTGTCCATCACAATTGAGTATAAGTTTCTCTTTTCCAGTAGATTAACTATTTTAAGCATTGTGAACTGTTACAGCCAATTCAACTTAGAGCGGATTTATTTTATTAGCTGGCGAATTGGAATATACTAACTCTAATGAAAAATTGGTTGCAGTATTTGAAACATGTGCATTTATATAGTATCATTAATTGATAACTATACTAACTGCAATGAAAAATTAGTTGCAGCATTTGAAACATGTGCATTTATATGGTATAATTGATTGGTATATAATATGTACTGAATAATTTTGGATATTTCATGTTTGTTACAATTGGGAATTGGTTCCTTTTTTTTTTTTTTTTTTTTTTTGTAGATGTTTTTAATTATTTGAAGAAATTGGGCACTATTATAGCCATTTTACAAGAATGATTAGCTATATTTGAATATGTGTTCTTATGTTGTAGGAATACCTGCCAATTTGTATAGATTGAAATTGTTTATTTGTGCTATTTATAATTGCATAATAGAAATTTATTATTTTAACTGCCATGAAAAAATTTGCAGTTTTTTTTTTTTTTTTTTTAAACATGTACATTTGTAGTATGTTTGATTGGTAAATATTCTAACTGTAATAAAAAATTAGTTGCAGCATTTGAAACGTGTATTTTTATGGTATGATGATTGGTATATAATATGTGCTGAATAATTATGTATTTTATGTCTATTTTAATTGGGAATTAGTTCCTGTTTTCCATTAGACGTTTTATTTTAGAATATGTGCTTTATATTGTTGGATCCGGTCAATTTGTATTGACTGGAACTGTTTAACAAATCTGTAGTTTTGCACAATTTAGAATTGTATTGAAAAATTTAAGAGTTAGTTTCCTTTTTTTTTTTTTTTTATCATCTGGAAGCCAAGTCATTATTTACAAAACATTTGTTTCTGTGGATAATAGTAAAACAGTGTACATATTACAATGAAATTCCCAATTGCAATTTCATGTTTGTCTTGTGGATAATTGCAACACAGTGTGCAAATTGCTATGGACGCACATAATGAGGTGTGCTAACTGTTAAGGACACGAAGATATGATGTATCAAAGTGGACAAGTAGTATTTACTTGAACGATGAATTTAACAAAAGTGAACATAGAATAGCCTACACAACATCATATACTTTGGGCTATGGAACTATCAATTGCCTGAACTGATGTGACTTGCTTACTCTGTGGATAACTGCAAAAATAATAAGGACACACATCATTAGGTGTGTAACTGATAAGAACATGAAGTTATGATGTATTGAAGAAGACATAGGTTTAAAAGCTGGTTAATATATAAGTTCCACTCTCCACAACATAGATACTATCCATGACAATGTAATTACTAATTGATCGTATATGTATTTTCATACGGATTATTATGTAACAATTATTGTATAGATGACACTGTCAATTTAGCATTGTAATATTGCTATCATTGATTCAGTGAATGCCGCTGGCGGTGGATTGTAGATTCTTTTCCATCGCATGGACATATAACTCTGATTGGTGTAGAACCTTAGGTCGGAGGTCCATGCGACTGCGTATCAGTCCTTGCTCGACTAAGTATTTTTGCAACTGGAGAGACACTCATCACCTCTTTGCGCAGGTGCAGTTTTGGCTGTAACTTCTCCCTGAGAATAAGTAACCATGATGACAGCGTTTCTACTTAACGAATCCACATGCTTCCTTTGTTGCTGAGATCTGTGAACAATTTCATAGTCAAATTCTTCTAAAAGTAACGCCCATCTCGCCACTTTATGGGTTAGCTCTTTTCTGAACATAGTCTTCTGGAAAGCATCGCAATCCGTAATTATTCTGACCTTAGATCCTGAAAGGTAATTCCTGAATTTCTTTAGAGCTTCTGCTATAGCTAATACTTCAAGCTCATAGCTAGATAGCTTCTCTTGTTGGAGACTAGTTTTTTTTACTCATGAAGTAAATGGGGTGTAACTGCCCATCATCTGATTTTTGTAGCAATACATCGCCAAAACCATGACTGCTTGCGTCTGTATGCAATTCTAATGGTGCTCCTTGTTTAAAAATATAAAGAACCAGACTTGTCGATAAAGTTCTTTTAATTTGTTAAATGCTTTTTTTTGTTCAGGCCTAAATTTGAATTCTGCTCCGTTACGAAGAAGATCACTTAGTGGTTTCGCTATTTTTGTATTGTTGGCAATAAATTTCCTAAAATACCCAGTAAGACCTAAGAAACTGAATCTGCTTAAGGTTTTTGTGTTCCGGGAAATTTTGAACAGCACTGGTTTTTTCAGGAGAGTGGCGAATTGTACCATCTTCAATAACATACCCGAAAAATTCTATTTTTCTTTTAAAAAATTGGCATTTCTTAAAATTGATCTCCAAACCGTATTCTTTGGCTACTTCTAAAATGCGTTTTAACTTTTTCAGACCTTCTTTCTCGTTTCGTGCTGGAATGATAAAATCGTCCATGTAAATAACAACATTGTCATCCCGAATGAAATCTCTAAACACATTATAAATAAATCTTTGAAACACACTAGGGGACATGCACAAAGCAAAAGGTGCTTTTAGGAATTCGTAAAAGCCTGCATGAGTAATAAATGCCAAATATTTAGTGCAGATTTCCTCCACCAGAACATGAAAAAAAAAAAGAAAAAAAAAAAAAAAATTTTTTTAAAGTCTAATGTGGAAAAAATCCTTTGCTTCCCCCAAACTATCTAAAACCTCTTGTCAACACAAATTCGTGTTTTGACACATTTTTTTTCTACACAAAACAATTGGTGAAGCATATTCTGAACACGATATCCTGAATGAATCCCATCCTTTAACCATTCATCTGTTTGATCATTAAAAATTTTTTGGCCAGCAAAAGGAATTCTCCTCGAATGCTGAGAAACTGGAATTTCATCTTTTAATATTACTTTCATTTTTAAGTCTGTACTGCGTGGCTTTTCTAACGGTTTATACTCATTAATAAGAGGGGAAACAGTATTGCATAATCCTTGATCTTTAATGTGCAATAAATCTGTTTCGCTGTCTGCCTCAATGGCTGCAGATATAAAAGACAAAAAATTCCTTATCGACGAGACAGAATCATTTTCATATTGCGTAAATATTACTCCCTCAGAAGAGATGTAAGCTAGACTCGAAGGTGTAATTCTTGAAGGTGAAGACACATTCTGTAATTAGGTCATGAACCATTGCTGCTTCTATCTCTTTTTGTTTTTTGCTTTTGCATAAAGAAAAAATAAACCTTGGCCATTTCCGCTTTAACCACATGACCAAACGAACTTTTGAGTTCTATATATCCACTTGATATTTTATTCAGAAAAAGAGATTTCTTTACCACTATCAATTCACTTCCAGAATCTATTAAACATTTTATTTTCTTACCATCAATCAACAGTTCAGTAAATTCTAACTTATTTCTAGCTGCATTATTCGATTCAATCTTTAACTCAGATACCTTGATACCTTTTTTTGAGACAAACTTTCCTCTTTTTCTAACCGTTTGGGACAATTTCTCGCAAAATGAAACAATTCCCATTTACTCTCACATACATAGCAAATACGTTCTGTTTTACTAGTATTATGATTTATAAGCTTCCCTGAATCCTTGAAATTGCTCTGAGCTTTTCTAAGATTGTTTTTGGAAATATTAAGCTTTTTATTTTCTGGAGTTTCGATTCGCATGTTACTGGTATCAGCTAAAAATTTACCCCTGGATGAATAAAATAAATCACATTCTCTCCCCAATTGATTAGGTGGGAACCAACTTTGACCCTCCCGAATACTAATATGTTCCTTTGTTTTAGAATCAAGAGTTTCATATAACTTATCAGATACAATAAGATCACACAATTTCTTAAAATCATCTACCACTCTTAACTTACAATAATAACCAAAAGTTGCACTGAGTCAAGACGCAAACTGAACATGCGATTCAGATGAATGTCTCTGCGCATTTTTAAAATTGTTCAAACATTCACGTGGTATTGGCTGAAATTCTTTCAAGATTAGAGTTTTTAATTTATCATAATCCGCGATCTCTTGTTCAGAAACATTATTACATTTATCACCTAATAAATTAATCAACACTTCTGATTTTTAACTCCACTGGTATGCTTTTAGTAGTAAAATCTTTCTCAAGTGACTGAAAAGACAAATGCAGAGCTTCCAGTTTCTGGGGTACAGCTATAGTTAGTGCTTTTGACACTTTTAATGATATCTTCAACTTAACAACATTTTAGTCTGTATGTTTCTTCTATCACCTGATAATGATTGTGATTTTAAATTTTCTAGCTCGATCTGCTTCTCAATTTGAGCTAATTTAAGACTTTCAATCTCTACCAGATAGTGTTCATTACTTGTTGTAGGCGTCCGATCCTCAGCGATCGATTTGACGACGCCACGAACAAATTCAACGTTCGTTTTGAAGGCATCAGAATTTTGGATAATTTTTTTAATGTCATCTTTTTTAGCATTTTCTGGAACAGTCTCTTTGATTTGTTCCGCAATTACTATTTAAATCACTTTTCTTTAAATTATTTAAGAAACTCATTTTAAAAATGAAACAAAAGTATCACTATCTTCAAGAAAGAAATAAACCAAAGTTTTCACAGTACCTTCTCTGAAGTATCCAAGTATCCTGACCGAGCTCCCAGATTTTCTGTGGTAGGGAAGTTGAAGATGCTTTGCAAGGGTCAATTAACTAGTCCAACGTTTTCCACCGCAGAACATTTAATAAAAATAACAGAGAAAAGGTACGTTAAATCGAGTCACAATGCCGTTGAATACAAACAGGATTCTGGATAGCTTTTGCCAATTTTATAACAGAGTAGCTTAGTGCCTACTTGCACTTGCTGTCGTATTATGCAGTTCAATTTACCACCTTCCTCGTGGAAACATAAAGTTAATTATTTAACACCTTCACGTGTAGACCTGCGTCTTACAACCTTCTTGTGGAGAACATCTTACCACCTTCACGTAGGATAGAAGACTCTCTATATGTCATACTTCTCTTTCATCTCACTCTCGCTGCTGGTGCATAAGTGAGGCCCTCTGGTGGCTGTGTTGCACTTACGGATACCACATATATGTATTATGATATTTATTATTTTTTATGATGCCATGTGTCTTTGAACTCGAAAGGGTTCTTTCTGCCATTTTGTTGTTTTATCTTTACCTATAAGATGGTAAGTTTGATCACAAGGAATGTCTTCTGAAGAGTCACACTCTTCTTCTAATTCAGACTGATGATCACTAAGTATATCTTCATATCTGAATCTCCTAATTCTTCTTCTATAGTCTCTTATGTCTTTTCATTTCTTGATCATACATCAAATGAGGAAAAGACCGAACAGAGCGACTTGCACACGCCATGGCTCACACCGAAAGTAGCAACATGAAAACATGTGTGGGGTGTCGGCACATCCCAAACTAATATTTAAACCACAATAAATGCTCGGAATTTGCCATTTCAACTCGAGATGTATAGAACATGATCTTGGGAGCAGCTAATGTACCTAACCATTTTGGATTATGGGGAAATGTTGCCAGCAATTTTTTTTTAGCGTGGGATGCCGAAACAACCCACGTGCGTTTTCCCGGGTTAATTAATTTTTTCTTCAAAATAAAATAAAATATTCGTATTTAAATAGTTATAAACTTTTTATTCTTACTACTATCACTTAATGGCATTTAGATTCTGATAAAGAGAAGATACTAGAAATTATGGAAGAAAGAAAAATTACTAAAAATTATCTGTTTGTAGATTTTCTGATGTGTTATTTATGTTTATTTGTAATGGCTCTGAAAATAGTGTAAACTCAGACTTCATATAACTAAAGTTTTAAAATCTGTACAGTGCCACAATTGAAATGTCTTTATGTGCTGCATAAAATTGCTTTCAGGGTCTGCCAGTTTGAGACAACTGATTGAGACATATGTACTTTCTCTTTAAGATGGCAAATTGTGTAGTAAAAGGGTACATTTTATACAACAGCTATTTTTTATAGATTATGATAGCTTTATTTATAAACATTAAAAAATATTATTTAGTGTTATTTTGTGAAAAATCTGCTAATAGAAGTCGTAACAAATATAAATAAGAAAGAAAGATAACATGTCGAACAAATATTAGTCAGTAAGCTGAATTGACTGATAGAGAGTGTAAATGAGAAATAAGTCTGTTATAGGATTTCAGGATAAGAGTTTTTGCAATGCATATATTTTTTAATGATTTTCTATAATATGAAAATATGCTTATGTGTAGCATTTTTAATTTGAGGATAAAATTTGAGAATTCAGTTTAAAGTAATCAAGAAATCACCAAACTTAACAACATTTTGGTCTGGTCTCTATATAAATGTAATGAATATTGTATTTGAAGGACTGTATTTGATACTTTATATAGCTGTAACTGTAATTCTGCCTTCCAGTAATTTTGAGAAGCAGAAGGTACTGTGTGTAACTCGGCGGCCGGGTGAAAACTATGTAAGACCAGAGAGAGCATCTGCTGTCAGTTGTTAGTTCAGCATGAATCAGAATACTGAGATATCTCAGGGTTGGTTTCGCTCTTTAGATGTACTTTGCATTGCATTTTGGGTAGCATTCATAGTAGTTTCAAGTTTAATTACTGATTCTACTCTGTGATACTGTGAAGAGTTGTACGACTATTTTTCTGGCAAGTTCCAGAACTTTTAATTGTTTAGGTAAAAATAACATGTCGAACAAATATTAATTTAGAAGTCAAACAACAAAAATCAACGTTATATTTGCAAATTTTCACAGGACTAGTTTTGATGGTTTTACCAAACCATCATTCTCAGCTGCCAAAAACGAATGAACGAGATAAGAATGGCTGGATGGGAGTAAAGCTACTGGCATCTCTATTGATGAAACAAGAAAACTAAAATCCATCTTTACATTCTGTGAAAATATGCAAATATAATGCTGAGTTTTGTTGTTTGACTTCTAAATTAATTTTAAGTGCTTCTTTTGAAAAACTAAATTTTATCAATTTATCGTTGGAATTATACATTCAATCTATTATGAACCCTTATACATGCAACAATTTTTGGTGTCAGGAGTGGGGTTGAATGTCATTGTCAAGAGTGATGGAGGAGCAATTAAGACATCTTGTGGCAGCCTATGCTCCATTCAAGGAAGAGATGAAAGCATGACAAAAATCTGTTAAAGAAGAGATGAATGTGAGACAAGAAGGAATGAAAGCAGGTCAAGAAAAGATGGAAAGGACCATCAAGTCTGTTCACGAAAAGATTGAAGCAGGTCGAGAGGAAATGAAGAGAGAAATTACTGCCGTAATAGAAAACAAATTTGAAGACATGGCTGAAAACATAGTTGAAAAATTGAAGAAAGATTTTCTGCTATCTGCCAACAAATCAAGCAACAAATGCATGATAGATTCTGCTGCTATCACCAAGGAAGTTGAAGGTTTAAAGAAATCCATAACGACAGTTGGCCTTAAATCTAATGCCTTTAAATTCGAAACTATGTTATCATGACCCTCTCTAAAGATATCCAAATATGATGGAAACACCTTGTGGCATGTATACAAGATGCAATTCTCTACAGTGGCAAGTGCAAATGGATGAGATTCCAAAGCTAAAGCCTACTATGTTGCTGCTTCATTGAGAGCAGATACAGTGGATATCCTTGAAACTGTTCCTTAAAACCAGTGGCTAAACTTCAAAGCTTTGTCTTGTGCGTTGAAGCTGTGCTTTGGTGAGAAGCATTTAAAAGACTGTAGCAGGCTTCAACTAAAATCTCACCAACAGAAGTGTACAGAAACACTCCAAAAACTTGCTGCAGATGTTGAAAGGCATCAGACCTTTTCCAACAGAAACCAGGGGAAATACTGTCCCTGCATTACTTCATCAATAGCATCCGTTATCCTGAGATACAGAAAGCCCTTGGCAGATATCAAGGATTTAAAAAGGTACTTTAGTGTATGCCAAGAAATTCGAGGCAGCTTAGCAAGCAACTCATAGAGACTACCACCCAATCAAAGCTACTCATCTAGCCAATTTAAATAGGCAAGTTAATGCCTTGCAATGGATTAGGGGTGACAAGATACTGACTCTGAAGTGTTGGAACTGCGATGCTAAAGGCCCAATGCCAAGGAATTGCTGAACACCCCAGGGCATGGAAGCCAAGACTGCTCCCAGCAAAAAGGAGCAAAACTTATTAATGGCCACTAACTCAGCAGTTGGAAGGTAAATTCATCTGGACACTGCCCTGCATTATCCTCCAGACTATATCTGGTAATTAAATTGGCACTGAAGGAAAATTAAAGTTAAGTATCATGTTTGGTAGTGTCTCCTACCATCACACAGCATATACAGTATAAAGTCTTTAATCCGGACCTCCATGCGCATAATACGTTTACGCATGCATGTTTAATGTATAACGGATGGTATAAGCTAGGCTAAAATTATCTAATTATCTATTTCTGTTAATGTAGCAGATTGTGTTGTTCCTTAATCTTCTAATTGGATCTGGCTTATTATTTTTTGCAGACTGTTAGAGCAATTTTATAAAAAGTAAGCTTGAACTTTCGATGTCAAAAAGAGTTTCTGATTCTGGAGCTGCCAAAGGATCTACAAAGCGAAAGCATGTTTCAATGTCCATCAAACAAAAACTGGAATTGCTGCAAAAAATGGATAAAGGCATGAAGAAAGTGACAGAGAGTTGATTTGTTTCTCTAACCATTCCGAAATCTGTTTATCAATTTCGGGTTGCTCTGCGGGGGGGGGGGATGTCACGGCGCGCTATGAACTAGAAGTTGATCTGTCAGCACTATCCTCATCTACAGGGCAGATGTTTTTATTTTATTCGGTATATAATTTCTTACTAAATGTAGTGTTTCATCTTGATGTACTCCAATATGATTTAAATCAATTTCCTCATCATTATAAATATCACGAATACACATCAAATAGTTTTCTGGTTGCAATTTTCTAATTTTGACTATGCATAATGTATGCTTTACGCATGCGTGCATTGAAAGAAATGTTTAATAAAGTAAACAAATAAATATTAAGCTTTTTTTTTTTTTGTAAATTTTTATACCCTTTAGATCATAATTACTCTTTATTTCAGAAATTATGGTTTTATATTTTTAATGGTATAATTTCTGCATGCCATCTTACCAGATTTAAATTGATGATCTATAATCCGGGAAAACTCCTAATTCGGAATCGCCGAAGTCCCAACGAGTCCGGATTAGACTTTGTACTGTATAACAAATATTAAAGATCCTTGCATACTTGAATTAAACTAAACTTTCTATGGAAATATAATACATTTCCTTGGTTTTTAAAAATGATGATTTGCATTCTGCCTCTGAGGGCATAATCCTGTTCAGAATTAATGATGAAGAAGTTAAATCTGTCTACCAAATCATAGCTCAAAACAATATCACAGTACCAGCAAGCACAGAATTTGTACTTCGTGGATCTATAGCCAAAAACGGAAATTTCCGGTACAGTGTATTGGAATATCCCAAGAACTGTAACACCCCAGGAGGGGTACTATTATCCTTGGTACTAGTCGACTTATTGAAGACAGTTATCCCACTGAAAGTTGCCGGCATCAGTGATAAAGAGAAAATCATTAGGGAAGGTGAAGTTGTTGCAGCGTGTACTCCAGTGACCTGCGTTAAATAAAATAGTTACCCTCCAGAATCTGTGTCTTCGGAGAGTCTAACATTGGAGTTATTGCGTAATGCACAACTAAGCAATGAAGAGCCAAATGCTGCAGAGCATGTTCCCGAAAACCTTGCATCAGTGCAACGAGATTGCCATCATTATGTGCATGAAGTCACAACATATTTTTTTCAAACATTTCACTGCCTTCAACTTCATTTGAATGTCAACTACTCATTATATACTTGCTTTATGATTTTCTCTGTTTTGTTATCAACTGACTTGTGAATATATGAAATATAAACGATAAAACTGCTATCTTGAATACGCAAGTCCTTTTTTAATGAAAGAATCTTTCATTTTCTTCACATGAGGAACTCGTTCGTCTCTATTATTTCGGCTTTCTGATTGATTAGAAAAAATATTTAACGTATCTTCTATATTGATTCTTAATCAGTTTTAAAATGTAAAATGGAGCAAAATGCAGGAGTTTACTTTTTCAGCATATTTCCTTTTATTATTATTATTAGGGAAAAATATTCGCTTTTTCAGGAGACAAAATCATATTATTAATGAATGGGCAAAGCAACATGTTTTTGGTTTTCAGAGCAAAAGAGCTTTCACATTGAAAAGTAGTTGCTCTGCTAAATAAAAAGAAATTGTTGATATGTGTTTCAAGTCATGATATTAAACTGTTTTCTTCTGAGAAATAAAAATAAGACAAAGAGTTAAATATGTTTATGCACATGTAATGCATTTATATTTCATCTCACTTTACTCATACTTACTATTTATTTTTATTTTTTTACATTCTAAAGTTAAAGAAATTTTGGTACTCTTCTGTTATTGGGACCAGATTCAGAAATGGATGTGTGTGTTAATGTATGCATATATATAAGTACGCATGTGCATACATATTTGTATGTATGTGCATATATTATTGTGTTTATATATATATATATATATATATATATAATAAATTCAAACTCGGAAGCAATAACTAGGAGCAGGAATTTTGATTGCGTAGAAGTGTTGATCCATAATGATTAGGAAAATTTGAGGCGAATGCAGATTAAATGTTAAGTTTTATTTTCGGCAACTTGTTATGGCTACACACAAGTCGGCACATTAAATGTACCTGTTCCAAAAGGCTTACATTTTTGATAACTTTGTAGCAAGAAAGCAGAGCAGACAGACAGCAGTGTAGGTATGCGAAAGCGTGAAAAGCAAGTGCGGTACGTTCAGGATGAAATCTCAAGTCAGAGTGAGTACAATATAGTTTTGGTTCTCAAAGCATTCTGATTGGATGGTTAATATTGCTGTAAAATTATTATTGGCTGTTAAGAGTTTTAGTTCCGTTTACATCACCATAATTACGTAAGAATCATATGACATAGAATAGTCTCGAAATGACGCAATGCAGAGAGAAGTTACTATTTTTAGAATAGAGAAGGGAAATTAATTTACAATGCTAATTTAATCTTTTATATATTCTTTATTTTTCTTACGTATATATATGTGCGTGCACATACGTACACACGTGCGTAAATACATACATTCCCCAATAATAGATTACCGAAATTTTGTTAAACGAATGCTAATTGTATTATCTTCCATGTTCTATATTAATATATTGTTGCTGCTGTTACTAAATAGTTGATTTAAATATGTATTTTTCCTATTACTTTTTAGGGTATAAAGTTTCTAAATCTCAGTAAATCTTTCCCTGGTTATAATTATGACATTGACTTGATAAAAATGCTGCAAATCAACAGGCGAACAAAACGTAAACGTACCATTCGCCGAAAACAGAACGTTTCTCCTTATCCAGTTGTGAAATGTCCTGAAGAGGACGAAAAGAATACTACAGCAGAAAGCTGTGTAAATGGAAATTACAATGCTGTTTATTCTGAACTTGCACAAGAAATGCCAGGTACTGCTTCGTTGATTGATCAAGCAAATAGATACATGCAGAGCGTTATAAAAGCTACTGCACCTGAACTGCCGAATAATACAGTAACTCTACCATCTCAAACCAGTGGAAACGGAGAGATTAATGGTACCAATGTTACAGTTGAGATGTGTTCCCAAAACAGTAACAAAATACTTGAGTAAGTACATCATCATGCATTTAAAATTTAAAAAAAGGTCTTTTTTTAACCATGTTTAAATTTAAATCTCAAAATTGAAAATTTTGAAAATTTCTTTAAAAACAAATCATTTGCATCTTTTACTATTCACTTGTTGTGTATAAAGCTAGATAAGAGAAATTAAAAAAAAAAAAAAAAAAGTGCTATCCCCTTTTTATTGAACTTTCAAGGGCAAAAATGAAAATATGGCTCCCTAGCTGGCAAGTGTTTTTAAATGTTAAAGTAGTATGCAAGATTATTTGATAATGATGCTTCTCAACTAATTGAAAGAAAAATCAATTTGTGGTATTTTTGCTTTTTCTTGAATTCAGACACTACGCAAAGGGGAAAAAATGTTTTATGGTAGTTCTGGATAATAAATCATTCTGGTTATTGGACATCTGTATTTTCTACTTTGTACTGTATTAACATTTTAATTGAAAAAGTATTTTGTGTAATGTGTTGATTTTTAATTGTACAGTCAAAAAAAAGTCTTTAATCCAGACTCGTCGGGACTTCGGCAATTCCGGATTATCGATTTTTCCGGATTATAGATCATCAGTTTAAATCTGGTAAGATGGCATGCAGAAATTATAAAATTAAAAATATGAAACCGTAATTTATAAAATAATGAGCAATTATGATCTAAAGGGTATCAAAATTTACCAAAAAAGAAGCCTAATATTTATTTGTTTACTTTATTAAACATTTCTTTGAACGCGCGGATGCGTAAAGCATACCTTACGCATAGCCGAAATTAGAAAATTGCAACCAGAAAACTATTTGATTTGTATTCGTGGTATTTATAATGACGAGGAATTTGATTTAAATCATATCAAAGACGGAGTACATCAAAATTAAATACTACATTTAGTAAGGAATTATAAGCCGAATAAAATAAAAACATCTGCTCTGAAGATAACGATAGTGTTGACGAATCAACTTCCAGTTCATTGCGCGCCACGACGTCTTCCCTCCCCCCCTCCGGCGCAGAGCAACGTGAAATTGATAAACAAAGAATATGCCTTTATCCATTTTTTGTAGCAATTCGTTTTTTCTTTGATGGACATCGAAACATACTTTCGTTTTCTAGATCCTTTGGGAGCTCCAGCATCGGAAATTCTATTTGACATAATCAAATAAGCCGGATCCAATTCGAAGATTAAGGAACAACGCAATCATCAACATTAACTGAAATAGATAATTAGATAATTTTAGCTTATAGCGTCCGTTATACATTAAACCCGCACGCGAAAACGTATTCTGCACTTGCGCAGACGCATATGCACAGTCGTAAATGTCTTGGGCGCACGAGTAAAATGCCTATGCGCATGCGCAGAAAGATTTTAGCTTTGAGGTCCGGATTATGGCGGTCCGAATTAACGACTTTTGACTGTATAAAAATATTTTATTTCAGTGTAAATAAGTTGCTAATTTGAGTATTTAGAAGTGCAGTAGTTTTTTTTATTATTTCAGATATTGTATGTGCTTATGCGTGTATTTTATTTATTTATTTATTTATTTATTTTTTTGTTTTTGTTTTCATACTGTTGTTTGCAATTTTATAAAAGTCTGTAATTAGTAAGTTTCAGAATAAAAATCAATGCAGTTTGTTATATTTTATTCAAAGCTTTCAAACAGTCAACAGAAAATGCATTATTAGTTCATATGCCACACCCAAAAAAAGTTAAGGAACAGCATATTTTTGGGGTCTAATTTGAGAATGAAGCAACATAGAAACAAAAAATTTATTGGACATGTTCAGTAAACAGTTCTTTAATGGGTGCAACATAGAATGTTTCTAAAATTTAACACAAACATGAATTACAAATAATAATAAAAATACACTCTTGCCAAAGAAATTCCATCTTGGAGAAAGAGTACATCACAGTTTTTTTAAGTAAAATGTGGTTGTAACATTCTAAAATTGGGTTCTAATAAGGAATGTGTTCACCTCTAGCTGCAATACATATTGGCAGTGATGTTCCATGCTGTTAATTAAGTTGTCAGTCAGTTAAATGGAAAGCAATGACCAGACATGGAGTAATCCTTATTCAAGTTTATCTAACAACCTTAGAGGAGGACTTAAAGCAGCAACCTCCCTCCCAAGGTAGTCTCAAAGATGCTGTATTGGATTCAAGTCTGGGGATTGAGCTGGTCATTCATTCCCTCTGCTCATTAGCGTGACCCTTAATATTTTCTTCAACAACCTGAGCTTGGTGCTGTTGTGCATTGTCATCCATCAGAAGAAATCCAGGACCAATAGCAGTGACATATGGGTGGACATAATGATCAAGGATCTTGTCTTGATATCTCACACTGGTCAAAGTTCCTCCATGGAACACATTAAGGTCAATGTGACCAGCGAGAGAGATCCCAGCCCAAACCATTATTCCACCACTTCTGCAACTGTGTCTTTCCATGATGTGGGATTGGTTGTATCTGGGACATTGTTCCCTCCAGATCAGCTGACGACCTGAATCACTCTCCAATGTGAACCTGGACCCGTCTGTGAAGAGAAGACACCCATTGTTGACTGGTCCAGGAGATGTGATATCTTGCCTAACATAAACGGGTACTTGTGTATCTTCATGTCAAGGGGACATAACAACTGGTTGTCTTGCATACAGACCTATATTGTGCATGCATCTGCACTCTGTAGTAGCTGAGATTCTCGTTTCTGTTGGCACTAAATGATCTTCCATAAGCTGAGGCACAGCAATGTTATCCTCCTTAGGTAAATATCGGTCTCCTGCGGGTGTTGTAAATCTCTGCTTGGAACACGTTTTCTAGACACAAAATCCTCAGATTCAAACGATTCCATAGTTGGTGGACTACACTACAAGAGATATTGAGACGTCTATCAGCATCAGCTTGTGACATCCCCATTTTCATCTATCCGATCACCTGCCACCTCAACGAATTGGGCAGAGGACTTTTCCTGGGCATTGATAGATGGACGTGATTAGATGACAAATCGAGTATGAACTGTTGCTGATATGTCTGATCAAGTGCAACAAGCATGAAACTCCATCCCGCAAAATGACATTTGGCAACTGTTGCATACTTGTATTCAGCATCATGTGACTACAGCTGTTATTAATGTACCATCATTTCATTTTTTACATAGCTTCTTCCGTGCATACACTATGTCCTTGAAATATATTTATCAAATAAATATATTACCTAGACAATGGTATTGAAATTTCAGTTTCTATCAATGAATTAAAAGGCAAGTTTTATGTACATGTTATGTTTTTTAAATAATAGAATTTTGTTGATTGTTCACCAAGCAGCATTTTTGTTGTTTGCCAACATATTAACTAATATAGATTATGTTTATTTATTTTTCAAGAGCTTCATTAAAAATGCAGAAAAGATTTAGTGCACAACATATATGGTATTTATTGCAATGACCTTTTTTTTAACCCATCAGAATTATATTTATTGATTTGCAATCTTTGTTGCTTTAAAAATAAAAACAATTAAATCTCAGTTGCAAAGAATACATAGGTACATGCATATTATCGCAATCAATATAGTAGAAGTCACCAGATTTTTAGAATGGGCCAAACTTGGGCAACCATTTGTATAACCAATCTTCAAGCAACCATGTTCATAACAATCTTTCGGTCAAACAACATTGCTATTTTTGTTTGTGTTTTTTTTTTTTTAATTATTATTCTATTCCGATTAGAATGGTTTTTATAGA
Organism: Stegodyphus dumicola; assembly: GCF_044657685.1. Classification (NCBI taxonomy): domain Eukaryota; kingdom Metazoa; phylum Arthropoda; class Arachnida; order Araneae; family Eresidae; genus Stegodyphus; species Stegodyphus dumicola. The sequence goes on from NC_140770.1 coordinate 160,509,726, forward strand.
TAAATCATACTATTGTTTGCTTTATACTCAATTTAAGATAGCATTTATGGAATTTACCAGCATTGAAAAAACTTGCAGTAAAATATTTACGGGAATGCAGCATTTTGCCACAAAATTGCTAAAGGAACCAGTGCTAAGTTTGTGCAAATCTCTCTCACTCTCTCTTTTTTTTAAAGCAAAAACAGATTGTTGTGTACATAAGGCAAAAAACAGCGCAAAAAAAGTATTGAAGGATATCGCAAAAATGTCTTTTATTATTTTTTTAATGTATCATGTAATCTTTATTCAGTTATTAAAATTTGTGTTTTAAATTGTTAAAGGTTGTTTTATTTTGATATGTTGATAATATTTGCCAATTTAGGATAAGTAGCGATAGTTTGGGAATTGTTCAGTCAAAAGAACAGTTTAGCTTTAAAATTACTTCATGTTTTCTCTTCTTGGCACATACTACCATTACAGCAACCTTATAATGCTCACTCAGTTTTTTGTTGTTGTCGTTGATGGATGAGTAAGTTATTGCTAGAAAAGGGCTTTGCATGTGATTAAGATTTTAAAATACATTATTAATAGTACAGTTCACTTTTTGTTGATTTTGTACTGTTTGTAAAAGTAACAAATGCACACACATTGCACGAACATTTTTGGAATGTGGAGCCATAGGTAAAAAATATAATCGCTTAAGTTAACTTGGCATTTGGAATACTTTTGTTTTTGTTTGGATTACACAATCAAGATTGGCTATTCTGTCATCGTTTGCTTTCGTTTTTGCTGCCGAGTAGTCTGCAGTCAGGGTAAGTGAGAAATTATTTATTTTTTCATCATGTGTTAACTGAAAATGATTAAAGCTAACAAAAAGAGCTTAAAAAGTATCATCATAAAGTTTGAAAATAACAGCTGATGAAGTAGATATTTCCTTATTGGAGTTGCATGAATAAAAAACATTAGATTTTTAAAAGGAATTAACATTTTTTATTCTTTATTTGCACATTTTGAGGAAAAAGAAACTGATAAATTCATTAAGGAAAAAGAAAATATAATAGCTAGTCTGCATGAAATTCATTTGAAAATTAAAGAAAAAAAATTGTAATCAAAGAAATAATTATTCAAATGAAAATGATTTTTGAGTAACGACATAATTGTTTCAGATGTTAAGTTGCCTTAATTCTTGCTTCCTATATTTAGTGGGAAAATCAAAGAATGGATTGAATTTGAGGATTTATTTTCCACAGCTGTGCATGAAAATGGTAAATTAACTAATGTGCAAAAATTGCAATATTTAGAGAGTTCTTGTAAAGCAGACATGTTAAATATCATTCATTCTATTCCAGTTATGATACAGTATGAAATTTATTGGTTGAACGCTATTCCAATAAAAAAGAGTTGATCAATTCTGTCACAAAAGGTTATATTATATACCACAAACAAGTAATTCTGCTTCGCTTTTAAAATTTATCGATAATGTACATGAATGTTTTAAGATCCCTTAGAAGCATTAGAGTAAAATGTGGAAGCATTTTCTGACACATTAATTCTTTGTTTATTAAATGAAAAGTTGGATAGAAATACTTGTTGTTTGTGGGAAAGATCACTTTAAAAAAAGATGAAATAGAAACAGTTAAAAAATTGACGTTATATGAAGGAATGTGCTCTCACCCTATCACATTACAACCTCTGCTAAAGGAAATGAAACATTCAATTAATACCAAAGCTCTTATGTCACTTTCAAAAAATTCAAAAACTTGTGTTTATTGTAAAGGTGATAATTTGATGTTGAAGTCTGTGGAATTCTTAAATTTAATGGTGAAGAAACAATTTTTATCTTTGGTCCTCACAAGGATTGTAAAAGTTCTAATATGTGCAGAAAATGTTAAAAATTCCACAATTTGCTCTTGCATTTTGATCAAAGTGAAGAAAATTTCGATAGATCAAATGGCACATTGAATCAGAACACAAACAAAACTAATAAATTTAGCAGTAATCTTTCTCCAGATGCTGATACATTTACTCCATTTGCAAGCGGCCAAGTGGTTAGTTGCTCTAGTGAAACCAACCAAACAAATTCTATGAACATTATTGTATTGAATATTTTCAATTCTTCTAACAAACAGGTTCTACTTTTAACTACATTCATTTTCATGAAAGGTGCTGATGGAACATTTATTTCACTGATGGCCTTATTTGATTCTGATTCTCAAAATAATTTCGTTACTAAAGAATGCATGGAATTACTGAATTTGAAGAGAAGAAAAATAAATGCTTCTTTTTCAGGTATTAGTGATGCAGTTATGGGTATTAAGGAAAACACTATAGCATCCATCACTAATGCTACTAGAGGTTTTATTTGTACCTTACAGTTTTTTGTTGTTACAAAAGTAACTCCCATAATGCCTGTAAATATCTAGACATTCCTGATCTTAAACAATTGCAACCCATTGGTATAGCTAACCCAGAGTTTTATAAACCTGTCCCAATGCATGTTTCATTATCTAACAAAGTATTTTTGATTTACTGGAAACAAATAGAATAAACATGCAAGATCTGATTCTCTAATAGTCAGTTTTTGGATGTATCGTTAGCGGGTCAGTATGCATGCCACAGCAAGGCAATGTTGATAATTATTGTGGGGTTGTCGAAACTGGGTCATTTATCTGACAGTTTGAGGAGTTTGAAGTTTTGGGAGATTGAATGGGTTAATGATACAAAAAAAAGGGAAGAGTCAGGCAGAGGAATTTTGTGAACAGCACTTTCTTCGCATGCACTTTAGGCAAGATGGTGATAGATATATATTGGAAATGCTAATTAAGGAGAAAGGGCTTAGCCTTTTAGGCGAATCAAGAGAAAACATTGAATTATTTCAAAATCGTAAGAAACAACCTTATATTTAGCGTAGGTATAATGAAACACTCAATCGATTTCGAGGGCAGCTAAAGGTCCCTCCTCATCAGGAGAAAGAAATACATAGAAAGAAGAAAATAGGAATCACAGAAACACGTGGTGCTTATCAGCACTGCACGTGGTTATAACTAGATTTTCAATCAGAGTTGCACTGGCCGCCTACTTTTACTGAGCCAGGCTGTCTGATCAAGCATAAAGAAATATTAGCGAAGTTAAAATAGGGAGCAAGGGGCTATAACCACGTGCAGTGCTGATAAGCACCACGTGTTTCTGTGATTCCTATTTTCTTCTTTCTATGTATTTCTTTCTCCTGATGAGGAGGGACCTTTAGCTGCCCTCGAAATCGATTGAGTATTTCATTATACCTACGCTAAATATAAGGTTGTTTTTTACGATTTTGATTGTCACATTAGCGTGTTTCTCTTCTAGTCTATTGAATTATTTACTCGTACGCTTTGCTCGTAGTCCCACAATAAAACCCTTGTATGAAGATTTCATTAAAGAATGTAAAAAATTAGGCCATTCTGAAGAAATTGCTGAAAGGGATAACTCTAAATTTTTCATATTATCTTTATCATCATGGGGTTTTCAGGCCCAATAAACCTAGCACTCAATTTAAGTAGTGTTCAATGCCACTGCTCCTACGACTACTGGAATTTCACTAAGTGATGTTTTATTGAATGGATTATTGTTAGTTTAAGATGAACTATTTGATATTATTTGCAGATTTCGTACTCATAAATTTGCCTTCACAGCAGACGTTGACCTCAACCATAGTGCTAGCATGGCTTCAGAATCTTCCACATTTACTAAAATCTTTCGTTGCTAACAGAGTGAAGATAATCTAAAGATCCAAGAAATAATGCAGACTTGCCAGTGGGGTTATGTGCGTTCAGAAGAAAATCCAACAGACCTTATTTCCCGAAAAATGAATTTTGACAAGCTGCATGATGCTTAGCTCTGGTGGAAGGGCCCTCCATTTTTGAGGAAAGTTATCATACCTAACAGGAACATTGACTTTAAGATTAGAAAAAACAATTAGAACAATTAGAAAAAACAAACAAATTTTCCAGTGAACTGAGAAAAAAAACTGACATTGTTTGTTTATGCACTTTGTCTTCAAAAATTATTGTTTATGTCCTAAATGTCACTAACAGTTACTCAAAATTTTTACATATTATTAGTTACATTTTCATGTTCATTTGGAACTCTAGGTGTGCAAAACAGAAAGGAGCACAGAGAGGAACAGAGTGGGTAAGTTCAAAAGCGTTAAATGAAGCAGAATCCTACATAGTAAGAGAGGTTCAAAAATGTAATTCCTATTTAGATTATGACTCCCTCACACAAAGTAAATTCTTTAATAATAAAAGTCATTTACTTTCTTTGACCCCTGTTTTGGATGGCCATTTCAAAAGTCTCATAAAAGCATCAAATAATTCTTCATGTTAAATGCAACTTAGCTAAAGTAATTGCTGAACATTATCATTGGTAATAGTTTAGTAGGTTCGGTTACCGTAGGTTTGTAAGCATTATTGTGTTTTATAAGGCAGAAATTTTGGTCGTTACAAAGTAGAAATTTAGAAAGATTACCCATGAAGGTATAACATGTAGTAAAAATAAACCAGTCACTATTGAGCAAATTATGGGTTCATTACCTGCACAGCACGTAAAACCAAGCTCACCTTTAACCATGTCGGCACTGATTTTTTGCTGCTGTTTTTTTTATTAGGTATAAGGGACAGAGGAAAGGAACTCTCCATAATGTATATTTAGCTCTTTTCATTTGTCTTACAACAAAGGCAGTGTATCTCAAACTAGTGAGTGACCTTATCATAGATGTCTCTATTGCCACCTTAAGGAGATTTATTGCTCGATGCAGAAAATGCTCAGTCATTTTCTCAAACAACACATAAAACTTTGTTGGCGCAACTGCCGAATTGCAAAGAATTAACAATTTAATTAGAAGTTTTGATAAAAAATTAACAGATTATTTAGCTGAATAAGGAATCATTTAGAAGTTTACTCCCCCCTCAAACACCTAATTTTGGCGGGTTGTGGGAATCTGGAATTAAATCTGGTAATAACTGTAATAACTCAAATAGAGTTTGTTTTAAATTCTCGTCCGATTATTCCATTATCTTCCAGTGTAAATGATCTAGAGGCCATTTTCTCATTGGAAGACCTTTGAATGCTATTGTAGAATCCAAATTAATTGATATACCTGAAAACAGAGTCTCAAGATGGAAACGAACTACCAGATCTGTCCAATTGATATGGAATCGTTGGCACTATTTAAACACACTACAACAGCATTTAAAACGGAAGGCAGAATAAATGAACAATAAAATTGGTATCCTAGTACTAGTTAAGAAACATGAGCTTCTGTTAGTGGATGGGTGTTAGGGCATATTACAAGACTTTTCGTGGAGTTGGTGGTAAGGTTAGAGTAATAAAAATTCAAACAGCAAGAGGCATCATTAAATGTTGAATTACTAAAATTGTGGTATTACCCCAGGAAGAAAACAGATAACACATTGCGCAAACAGGAATGTTTTTAGAAAAGGTCGTGAAAATTGACAACTTGCTCCTGATAAGTACATCTATAAAAATCATGAAACTGAGCCTAGGTGGTTGTGTTAGTAAGTACCAATATATATACATATTCTTAATGATGCATCAAGGTGTCATTTTTTTTAAATACTCACTTCTTATTCCCTTAAAAGGAATTAATTACTTTTGAGTAATTCTTTTCTTGGAATGAAATAAATCATTCAAACAAATCACAGCATAGATAAATGTAAATGTTTGTTTTTATTTCATTAATTATTTGAGAAGTAAATACAGCAGTGTTATGTTCAAATATGTAAAGCTACAAGTTATGTGAAGTGGGATCTTCTGGTGTGTACATCTTTATCAGTTTGAAATTGATTATACATGCTTTTAATGTACTTTACTGTATGGTGTATTTTCTGTTCAATGAATTTTCATTAATCATTTAGACATTAATGGAAGTGGTTCTGAATGCCTAAATATTTTAAATTTGAGATAAACTCAAGTTTTTGTACACATTTACATGAGTGCCATTTGTTACCCCCACACATGGTCAAAATGTTGATAAGATTTCAACTATCTTCATACTAAAAGGTCAGGGTTAATTTTATGAATTGCTTTTATAATCTTTCTCTTCAGAACCATAATATCTGTAACAGCAGCAATGTAAACCTCACTTATCATTTAACCTCCATAAAAATATAGTTATTTTCAATTAGTCCTGTATTTGCAATTATATATTTGGGTTCATTTTTTTATAAAGTGTTTCATAAAATGTGTTTTCACAGTTGGACCCATTGGCCTGTAGTCTTTTATATAAAAATTAAGGATAATCCTTGAAATTAGACTTCACTTCCCTTCCCTTAAAGTGTATATTAGCTTCATTCCAAAAGTTATGATCATTTAAACATTTTGTAAAAAATTTTAAAAGAATGTTATTACATACGTAAAAGACATATTAAGGACCTCTTTTGTTACGGAGTTTGTTAAGGACCTCTGTGAAAGGTAAAACTTTAAACTTAGTCAATGTATTGTACACACTTGAGAATAGTTTCTGGTGATGTAACCAGAATTGAATTAATAGCTGTTTTAATTATAACCAGTGTTAAGTGATAATGATGTTCTGTCAGCATTTTTAATGTTATTGTCTGTATTCGTATTTACATGTTTCTATATTTTCCAGAAATCCGAGTGTGGGTTTAAACACAACAACTACAGGTATAGGCATATCTTTCATGTATATAGTTTATGTTAATTTTTTTTAACTTTTATTGTCTAAAGGTAATTTTCTGTAATAGCTCTCGTAAATGGTAAGCCTTGGCGGGAACCTTGGCCCCCTCATACACCTGAGTCAAAACTGAAACCAGTGCCTGGAATAGCACCTCTTCCTAAATATGATAAAAAGGCTGCAAAAAAGAAAGGTCTGAATGGTATGGATCATTTTATACTTTATTATTGCTTATGAATAGTGGTGAAAACTGTGTATTCAAACATTATTTTATTATTATAGAAAATGATAGCAATGGACCTAAGAATATTTTAGAACAGTATACAGTGAATGTTGAAATTCCACCATCATCTGATTCTAGAAATCAAGTAATTGCAATTTTTTCCATTTTTTCTTCATTTTTATATGTAGAATGTCTATTTTTATTATGTATTAGCTTTGTTTTTTAACTGTATCTATTTTGTAATTTTCAACATGGACAGAATTGAGTAAAAAATAGAATTTTTTATGCTAATTCTTAAACTGTTAGTGCCATATATATTAGAAGGAAAATGGCAACATAAAAATTATGAAGCATTTTTACTCAGTGATGAATATTCATATTTGAAAGATGTAATTTTTAAAAAGTCTATTTAATTGTTTTGTAACCCGATTTGTAACTGATTCTTTGCTGAAAATGATCTGTATGGAGTAAAAAGTGTGTCCCCATTCTTCAGTTGGGCAGGAGAATAAAAGGCAAATATATGCTCAAAGTATTTAAAGTAATGCCCAGTTTAAGTAAATTACTAATAAATTTTTTTAAACTGTGAAAAACTGAAATGCCTTGCTATTTTACAGTAAGTGTAGTTTCAAAAATCTCATCAAAGACTTTCCATAGTGTAATTATCAGTGTTACAGTACTTACAACACAACTATTCTGGGTAGTATAGTGTTTAGGGAGACTGATGTGTTGTCCAGCTTGATTCAAATATCAGATAAAGTATGAGTCTCCTAGAACTAGGACAATTCGAATATCAGATAAAGTGTTGTCTGGTCGTTGGATTCCATCCTTTGCTTATGTTTGAAACTTGAATGCACATAAAACATATAGAACATTGCATTAATCAAAAAATTGTATTTAGTTCAATACATATAATGTTTATTAGTATATTGAAATTTTTTTCATGAATAAGCAGAATAAAGCTGAATAAGAAGTGTTGTTACTTGGAGAAACTTCATGATTAACACTTAAAATGTGAAATAACAATACACTATAACTGCCATTTATTATCTAAAAAATTGTTCTCAACTCTTAAAATTTTAATTCTTAGTTTTTAACAAAGAGCACAGCATTATTCAAATAAAACTAATTGAAAGTCATACATGCGAACAATACCTTTTCACAAATTAAAAGTATACAGCAAACTATGCATCTGATACAAAATTATTGAATAATAAATAACCTCCTAAATAACAGTTAATTTTGTAGAAAAGATCTAAAAAGATGAGCAAATTAAGCATTTTTCTCCTACCTTACCATACACTTTTATATCGTTTAATTAGAAGTACATCCAGCTAGCATCGAAAGATCTGATGATCGAATCCTGGTGTGGGAATTGTTGATTCTTCATGTTTGCTGGCTTTAAAAAAATTGTAATGATTGCAAAGTAGTTTGAAAATAACCAGTGCCTTTGCCTGAAATTAAACATGGTGTATTTGAATAACTGGTTTGGTGGGCTGACCATTATACCACAAGAATTAGAAAAAAATACATTTCTTTGCAGCACTGAAATGTAATAATTTGCTATTCTGTGAAACTTGATGTCTGTATATTTGTGTTTATATTATTTGCTGAAATTAAATTTTATATATATATATAAAAGTCAGTGTTGATGTGTTCAGCTGATTGTTATTCATTTGTATGAATATTTCATTTTGTAATTTTTATTAATTTGTAATATGCAAAATATTTTTTATTTCAGTTTTTTGTATTATGAGTAATTTTTAGAACAAGGATAATTATGTGTTTAACCCATATAAACCAGCTATACCTCCTAGGAAGGAATTTCAAATTTTCAGGAGGAACACGGTTAGCCTTTTATTTAGATGTTAAATATTTAGTTATATTTCATGAACATAAAAGACTGCTTTTGTTCAAATTTTGGTATTTACCATTATACCACAAGAATTCTTGTTTAACTTATAAAACATGTAAAAAAATAAACTAAATCTAAATAATGTATAAATATATAGCATAATAATTTAAATTTATTTACAATAAATTTTGGAAAGAACAGGGATGATCTAGCAATGGGGAAAGGGGTGCATGGAGCAAAAGAAGTTGAGAATCACTGAGCTACATAAAAAATTTGAGAAATTGAGTTTTCTTTACAAATAAGCTCATTTGCATGCAAAATATCACCATATACACATAAAAAATATTCTTATTTACATAATAAATAATTAGCCATCTTTATATATGAGACATCAAGAGAACCCACTGCTATTCTACAATCATTGTAGCCCTAAATAATTCACATATAAAACAATAAAAGTATAAATTTATATTATTTTCATATAAATATATTTAAAATTTAAATCTTATGTAATCAATATTGTAAAAATTACTAATGTTTTGTTTTGAATTATTTTTAACAACTCATAATAATGACAAAAAAAGAATCTTTTATTTTAGAGAAATAAGTTCTAAAAATGAATGAAAATAGAAATAACATCGTATTAGTTGAACTGCAAAATAAAACTGCTATAAAACTCTGTTTACTATATATTTTAGAGGGGAAATTTGTTTGATTGCTTAACATCTTACAAAGCCTCCTGTTTTATAGAATATCAGGAGAGTTACTGTTTTCTATAATATACTGCAGAATTTTAATATGCAATCTGATATTTCTTTTTATCACACTGTATATTTTCATCTTATAAAAATGACATTTTGTTTTTTATGTGGAACAATTATGTGATCTAAACAATTACATTAGCTTTTCATCTATTGAAGCTTCCAGTATCCTTATTGTAATTTTGCTCTCTTGTGAATAAAACTGAAGTTGCAATTCTTTGATGAAATTCCATGTGTTTATGCTCTCCTTCAAGCTGAGTGTGTAACTACCATGTGTTCTGTTTTGCCAAATCTATGTAATAAGAAACCAAAAAGGAAGACCAGTTTCCCCACTTAATTGAGACATAATAATGACTATTATTCCATATTGCATTTATCTGTATTCCTCTTGTTTCTATTGTAGTATTGTGTTCCTATTGTATAACTCTGCTTATCAGTACAGGTTTAATGGTGTTGCAGCTAATTTTCAGATAAAAATATTTGACTGATTAAAGTTAATCTTTTATATAGAAAAAACTTTTTTTTTTATTATTTCACATTAAAAAATTAAAATATCTTCTTGCTAACTCAGAATCAATATTAAGCTTATATTTGCTTACAAACATGCCTCTTTCTTTCCATATGTAAACAGTTGTTGAAAAAAGCTTTTATATCATGCTGATAACCAGCCTGTTTCTTCAAACATAGCAAAAATAAAAATGGCAAATATTCTGCATTATTTCACATTGCTAAACTAATACTTTTATCTGTTGGACAAAATTGAGATTTTAAAGAAAAAAATAATAAAGGAGACTTTGTATATGTAGGAAATTTGTCAGATGGGGGTTAAGTAACTAGTTTCAATCAAAAACATCACTGTGGTAAAGTTTATTTCCTTAGTTGTGGTGGCAAAAGTATATGTCACATGTTATGATAAACAAGAATATAGTGACAACTTACTCCAGGACAGGATTCAGGTCAATAGCCCGCCGTAACGAGAGAGTGACAAACACGTGAAAACAGATTGAATTATTGCTTTATTGAATGTTACCAATGTTGAAGAGATTTTTTTTTTTTTTTTTTTTTTAAATCCGTTGTGTCACGTGGTGATATGAGGCCTCCTCACTCAGAAAAAAAGAGCCTTTCTCACAGAGCCCTTCGAAGGCTTGGTATATTGCAACTCAATCACATGCAGGTACTCTTCATCGGGATGCCGGGCAAAAATGCCAAGCCCGGGGAAAAGAGATTAGCTTAAATTTTGTAGCTACAGCATCAAAAAGAGAGAAAACTCGCTTTCTTCATACACACTGGGAGACCAAAAAAGCTTGCACGATAAATTCCAAAAGTTTGCATTTCACCCCACTTTTACTGTCTTTCTCCACGCAGCATCTCCATCACGCACTTTCACAATCTCCTCCTCCTACAGGTGGATTCCAAGTTCCGCTGGATGGGCCGCTGATTAACTTGCAGGATTTGCAAGTTTTGTTCCGGCTGTTTGAGTTAGTTGCTATAGAGCACTGATGGAGTAGGAGAATGCTTAAGTGAGACCTAAGTCAGGATTGCAGATGTTGAGAGGGTGGACTACCTTGTCACGTGAGGTGTGAAGAAGTCGTTAATACATTGCGAGATTTCAGGTTAGAAATGCTGAAGAAAACCTTAAATGTACAAATTGCAGAAATAATTACATAAAAGGGAAATTCTTCCAGTAATCATCAGAGTAACAACATATGGAATAAACCAAATTTCATCACATAATACAGTCTAGCAGTCCAGTAAGTTGAAGTTCCAAGTCCATGATAACGTGATGGGGGTGGTGTAAACAGAATCATGGTTTCATTATAACAGTCGAAGATGTTCCAGGAAAGCAATAATTTTAGTAAGAGTTACAATATAACAGAATAAATGCAGAACAAATGTTAACACAAAATACATATATACAAATTCAAGATGTCTATCCCAGAGCATACTTAGAATAAGTCACATATCACGTGAGCGGAATCAGGCATTCTGATTCACTTAGCGTAAACTTGTCCAAAACTGATGAAAAGAGTAAAAAATTAAGTAATGGGTTGCAATAGTGAAAAATCACTATTTTTCTCATGTTCTTCAATATGATAAATATAAGCAATACCAGAAATTTCAGTCCTAAAAAATGCAGAAATTCCTACAACAAGGCTGAACATAGAACTCAAGTTCTTAGGTCACGTGGGAGGTCACTCTCCCAGGTGCTGACTTTTAGAAGTACTTCTTGAATATTGAAGAAAAGCAGTATTCTGGAGTAAAATAAAAGAAAAATAAGAGTAAAATCACTATGTACAGATCAAAATTTCCACTAACTTGGTATTAGGTGGGGAAATTTTCATTTCCACTGAGTATGTAGGCCGCGAAAGGTCGAAGAAATCGATCATCGGTGAGAACTTCATAATGAAACATGTTGAAATGATTCATGAAATTACATTCCTGCGCATTTTTGAAGAATTTATCGTTAAGTTTTCGCAGATGTACCGCAATGGTATCGGTTTTGAGGTCCTCATGGAGGGTCTTGTTGCGGACATAATAGTGTGCGTTCGTGATAACACGCAGGAGTTTATTTTGAACGATTTGGAGTTTGTTTACATCTGAGTCTTTGGCTGCCGCCCAGGCAGGAGATGCATAAGTCAAAATAGGTCTAATTGTGGAGAGATAAACAAGTCTTTTCTTCCCCAAATCCATTCTAGAGCATTTACCGAGTATAGGAAGCAAACACTTGATAATTTTTAGTGCAGTGGTTCGAACATTGTTGATATGGTCAGTCCAGGTAAGACGATCATTAAGAGTGACTCTGAGATATTTGGCACTTTTCACTATAGGAACTCTTTCATTAAAGAGGAGAAGGTGATTCTTCAGTTGCTTATTTCTTTTCCTTCTACAAATGATCAATAATTGAGATTTTTGAGCATTAATCTTCACTTTCCAATTCACGCACCATGACTCGATACTTGGCAGTATCATCTGCGTAACATGCAAGGATAGATTCATTACTGTTGGGTTTAGGGAAGTCTGCAGCATAAAATAAATAGAGTACAGGGCCTAAACAAGACCCTTGAGGTAGTCCACTTTGACTACAGGTGGACAAAAATTACCGCCTTTTTTAAAGTTCCACAGTTAAGTTTTGCAGCCAATGAAAAAAAAATCCAGTGTCAGACGGCAACCAATCACAAAATACCTTCAGCTACCCAGACAAACAGAAGTGAAGTCGCTAGTTGTCTGATGCAATACTTTCCTCCGCTTACAACAGTTGTCTGATGCAGTTCTTTCCTCCACTTACAACAGTTGTCTGATGAAATCTGTTCTTCACCTTACAACACAAGTTGGCGAAAAAAGGAAACTGTCACCAATGGAATCCGATGCAAATATCTAAATACTGCCATAACGTAGTAAATAATTAATTCAATGTGACCTCATCACAATCACTGTTTTTGATTAGAAGAAATTAATGTAATTATATTTTTGTCTGCTAATAATGTAAACATATTAATATAGTAGCCCCAACACTTTCATTTTAAGGATGGGCCAATAAAAAATACAACTTCTAGTTTTTTTTTTAATATTATTCCTAATATATCAACACCTAAAATTTCTTGCTGATTTTATGGCATATTTTTAAAAAGCAAAGATATTCTAATAATAAAATTGAAGGTGTGATAGAACATTCTTTCATTGAACGAAACTTTGATTGCTATGCGGTAGAAATTACTATTAACATATTTCATTATTTATTCTTCTCAGAGTTTCATAAGTTTTTAATTAATTTGTTAATTTATCGATAAATTCATAATATATCTGCAATTTTTTTATATTTTTTTTAAGACTTGTATTATTTGCTGTGAAACGTTGAGTAATCCTTCGTCATATGATGGAGATTCAACTGTAGTGAAACTTCAGTTGTGTTCTCACATGTATCACAAAGCATGCCTTCAAGCTATGTATGACAGTGGACCAAAGGTTAGTAATAATTAAATTACTTTGTTTGCTGTTTAATACCATAATAATATATGCAGTAGATTTCTAGTTAACTTAAGTAATATGGGGGACAATGTCAATGGATTAAGCAAAATGAAGGTTAATCCAATACCAGTTAATTAAAGCACAAGAAAGTGGAATAGTCTATATTGTAATAAACAGAAAATATCATTTACAATTTACCAGTATTTTTAAGCAATTTAATTTGGAGAATAAGTTCTTTTAGTTATATGTAAACTAAATCATCATTCAAAACAAGAGCACATTTCAAAACAGAAAAAACAATGTTTTTGTTGATGTTGCTCTTGTTTCAGTAGGAGTCAATGAGAAACAGAAGATTAATTTTTTTGGTACTTTTCCATTTCGCCAGCACAAATCTCACCAAGCAGACTTTATTGGCGACAACACACAGTATACATGTAAAAAATGTTAACAAATGTTAGTTCTAAGAAATTTTTATTTTGAAGGCCTAAACATTTTAATATCGTTTAAAATTCTCTAAAAAGACAATAAATTTGTAAAAAGACATTAATTTAAGAATTTACTATGCTTTCATGGTACTACAACCTGATTCACCGTTTCATATGTGACCCCAAGTGATCTCATCTCAACGTAAACTGCGCTACAAAAATCTAATTCTCTCAGTAATTATCTACATTAATTTCAAGTTAAATCTTAATTTGGATTACAAGTTTAAATGCAAGAATTATTTCAATTCGTGCGAATAGCTTACTTAGAAATTATGTGAAACCACAGTGCTTTACTTCGCTAGTGCATTCTCATTACAATTGATGAATTTAACCCTTGACTTTGCCTTTTCTATATTTTCGCCTTTGGGTGAGCAGTCTGATTGCATCCTAATTGACTTAATTACTATGAATGGCGTTAGGGCATAATTTTGAACTATCTGGCTATAATTCTATGTAATTGTATGCCAGTATTGAAAGAAACAATCAATTTGATAAGAAATGGCTGCAACTTGTTTTGAAAATGAAGCATAAAATGTTACCAAGGAGGAAATTTTGTTTGGCATCGGTTGTACCATTTTTGGCGACTTTATCACTTGCGCCTCCAAAATGGAAAAGTACCTTTAGTTTTAATGGATGTTTTAACAGTATTTGGTAAAATTATATTTATGGGTGCCCATTGGCGATTTTTGGCGGTACATGAATACCAACTTTGTGCAATTCTTTGGCTTGTTATTTTGTGTATGCCGCTACACAAAGGCAAAATAACAAGTCAAAGAATTGCACAAACTCGGTATACATGTACACATCGACCTATTTTCACTTTAAAAAAAATCAGAGAATTGCACAAACATGGCATTGCACACTTCCTTGTACACATTGATAAGTTTTTCACTTAAAGTCAAAGAAGCACCCAATTCTACAGTAGAGCCAAACAAAAAATACATAACCTCAATAAACTACATTTTAAATCAAACAATAAAATAATGTATAAAAGGAAATTCATATCTTATGTATATAAGGACTACACAAAGCAGATATCCACTTACCTTATTTAGAAATTTCTGAGTTCTTCAGTCTTTTTCACTCAAAATTCCTTAACAGCATCCAAAAACTTCCTAAAATTACTGAACTAGAAGCCATATATTGGTGTCACCACATAAATTCACAGAAATATCCTCCGACGTTCAATTATGCACATTTCCTTCCTACAAACAGGACATTATAATGGCTACTAAGTAAACCCTCATTTACACACCAGTCAATTAATGCCCTTTTCTCCTTTCATTCCAAATCATACTTCAATTTAATCTTACCACATTCAGCCATTCTACCCTCTAAACCACAAAATAAGCAACGTACTGCCTAACCAACACATAGCACAAGCCCTTACAAATCTTTTTCCCGTCATTCAAAATTTATGGCAATCACACAACTGATTACATCATAATAGGGTTTCCATAAGATTCAACTACTCAGGTTATCATAAATGAAACAACTTGGCGATAAATGAAACAACAACTTTGCGATAATACAAAGGGTACCCTTCATTTTACTATTTGTAAATATTCTAGATTATATATAATTTTAAGTTATGTAGTGTTAAGGATAAAAATAGTTCCTAAATACAGCAACATTGTGTTACCCTTGATGTTATCTCATGCATTTTCTTTTCCCTCTCCCATTTTTTGTAGAAATTTTGCTTTATCTTTATAATATGTAATTGTAATTTTTTCATTTTTCCATAGTAAACAAATCTAACCTTTTTTCTAGACAAACCAAATTAATCCATCCCTGTTAATTGGAAGTTTTCTGTAATTTCATTTTTCGTGTGTTAATTTAAATAATTAGCCTCTTTGCTTAAATGTTTCAAAGTTGTTAGGAGGCATCTAGTGTTCATTTGCCCTTATTTGTACTTTTTAAAATAAGGATAAAGTTAAATAAACCATTAGCTATAGTCCATAAAATTATTCATCATTATAAATTGATTAATTATGAAATTACATGGTTTTTGGCACATGTGTAGAATTTGGAAATGCATAAATAAATTACTATATATAAATTACTAATTCATTTTAAAGACATCAGAATATACCTGATAAATCTAGATCAAGGATCCTCAACTACAGAAGAATTCTTCACTTTGGAGTGAATGTGGTCAATATTTTATTTAGCTGTTCAGTTTTTAGTTTATAAAATATATATATATAAGACAAACAACTTTTATTCAGGTTTCAGTTTTTATAAACATTTTCTGTACTTTTTGTTGTTTAACTAATGAAATATGTTAAAAAATTAATCTAAATAAATGTATATATATTTCTCAAGTTTCGGAAAGGAGAGGGGAAACGAACATCTAGTAGTGGTAAAAGGAGTGGACAGGGGGAAAGAAAAGTTGATAACCTCTGATCTAGATAGTTGTGAATAGCATCATTTGGAAGAAAAAGTAGAAACGCTAAATTAACGCTAGAGATATTTAACGGAGCTAATAGCACAGTCTGTTCTTGAACTTACCCATACTTTTAATAGCATGTCACTTGTGATCTCAATAATTTTGGTAAACCACTCTTTCAGTGTATTAATGTTCAGTGGGAAATGTGAATGAATTAATTAAAAAAGTGTTGCACAGTCTGAGGTCTGTTATTCATAGAGTTCCCATATGATGTTCTGCTTTGCTAGAAGATAATTTACTTATTGCATTCTGTCTGCTGTAAGGCATGGAACCATTTCTCTAGCATACCAAGGAATGCTCCTGTCTCTTATATTTCTTGACAAACAGAAATAGGCAATGCACTTTTCTATAAAAATGTACCACAGGAAGCATAGGCTTTCAATGAATTCCCTGTCATTTTCAAAATGAAATAAGGATTTTCTGAATCGCAAATGCATCAGATTTATTCTAATTTGTTTCTCTTCTCTTATGGAAACTTAACTCATTTAGCTCTAGACACTACATAATTAGTATATCATTTTCTGTTTGGACTTGCAGTGTCACTCCCTCTCTCATTTTTGATTTCTTGTTTAATGTTTTTTTAAATGTGAATTATTTTATTAAAGATATAAATCAGCAAATGTTAAATATTTTTAAAAAGCTCAAAAAGACTGAAGCTAGTTATAAATTACTCTCCTTAATTTTATTTGACACAATAGAATATTTGTTATTAATTTATAGTTAAAAATTGATGTTCTTTATTAAACTTTCCCATGCAGGATAAATATCTTCAATGCCCTACTTGTAAGAAAATTCATGGGGAGAAATGTGGTACACAACCTCCAGGAAATATGATCTATCATGTCTTACCTTATAGTCTTCCAGGCTTCCCGGAATGTGATACCATTCGTATCATATATGATATTCCATCTGGTGTACAGGTACAGTGATACATATTTTTTAAAAATTTTGTCTTATGTCAGACCTAAGCTTGACCACCATTAGTCTGTAACAGGCCGTCCAATACAATTCAGAAACATTAAAAAAAAAAAAAAAAAAAAATACAATAACTTTTTACAGCATTAGTCATTGCCACATCATTAAGTCTAGAACAAGTGTCCAATTGACACACATGTCGTCAATATCACATAATGGGCAAGATGGAGAGTCTGCTAAACCAAATCTGTGTAGGTGTTTCATGAGGTAGTCATGTCCAGTTTTTAATCTGAAGTTAGCGGCACTGATAGGTCTCGACAGGTCACAAGGAATGGGATTCTTCATTAGGGAATATAGCAACTATAAGTGTGAAGAGGTTAATAAAAGAAAAAAACACCATTTTTTAAAAAAGAGTTGATGAAAAAAAAAGGGTGAAATCTGACACAGTGCTAAAAAATTCAGAAAAAAATTTAAGAAAATTTTGATTCTTAAAAAATGTATAAAAAAAATCAGTGTCTTGATAATTCGTTTCTTCTTGGAGATAAATAGGTTCCTCCAATACTTTTATATAAGTAAGATTATAAAAGAAAAATTAAGGATTGTTTGATGGATAGAATTTTATTAAAAATATACCTGAATGTTAAAAACTTATATAATTGTGAAAGATGGCTGTCACTAAAACCATGAAAGTTGGTGGGGATCTCACTAATGTTGCACCAATTGTTGCCTCTTTGTTAATAAACAGTCAGAATTCGGTCTGCTTCATAAAAAAGCTTTTGTCAATTTCTAATAGTCTGTTAAGCCCTCTGATTTTAGCAGAAAATCTGTTTTAGAATGCTATGAGTACAAATGTCCTATAAGTTTAAGCAAAGAAACAACCTTGTGCTTGGCACTGATTTTAGTGAAGACTGTCGATTTTTAGGGCAAATAACAGGTACAGGTCCCTCTTCATCAGGAGCAAAGAAATCTGCAAAGATCATTCAAACATCTTCTCATATATTTCTTTTGATCATAATATGTTAAATCTTCTCATATACTTTCAACTGAGTTAAAAAATTAATTATTCCATTTATTGGTAACTGTGCTGGGTTTTATGCTCTTCCCAAAGTTTATAAAATTGGAATTCCTTTTTGACATATAGTTTCTAGATAAACATATTTCTCCTTGGTGTTCCACTATGGTTTCTTTTGATGTTAAATCTCTGCTAACTAATATTCCAGTCAAAGAAGCATCAAAATATCTTGGAACTAGGCTTTGAAAATTCCATTACGCTCATATTGAAACTGAAAAGAATGAGCTAAAACTGAACTTCTCTTAAGACTTAATTAAGTCTCTTTGAGAACAAACTCACTTTGTTGTCCAAGGTGACTGTTATTGCCGAATTGAAGTGTTAACTGTGGGTAATTCCCTAAGCTTTGTACTTGCTGATATTTATATAAGCTATTGTGAAGTCAAATTATTTGAGAAGCTCTCTTTTCATTTGTGGATTTGTCATGTAGACTACATTTTCACGCTTTTTGATGGTGATAAAGAAGATTTATCTCTGATTTTATCTGTTATGAATTAGTGGATTCAGTTCACTTTTGAAATTGAATCTGACAATACCTTCCCTTTCTAGATATTCTTATAATCCACAATAAATTTGATTTCAGCGGTCTTATTTACCATAAACCATTTTCTCTTCATTTGCCTTCCCAATGGAGATTTCTTTTCTTTTTGATGAAGAGGCAATTACTTTTGATGAAGCTGTATCTATTTGCACTCAAAATCGAGAGAATCTTGACTAAAATCTAGATCAAACACAAGGTTGTCGCTTTGCTAATTATATATTTTACTTTGGTATGCTTCTCTTCTGTCTTCTAATATGTAATTGTCCCAGTCTATTACTGTTTTGTCAGCCAAATTCTGCTGACCATATCATGTCCATTAGTACACTTTTTTGAGGATAGGATCTTATAACTTTGAAAATGATCCACAGTTTGCTGTTTTATAGAAGGTCCCAAATTTCAATCATTTTGTTTTTCAAAATATGAGGGGAAAATACCGCAATAATAAATAATTTATAACTTAGTTCATAAAAACAAAAAGTGGCTTATTGAGATTTAGTTGGGGTACATCAAATGAAAGTGCAGATGTTATGAATATGTTGTTACTTCAAGCTTATTCATAGTTGGAGCAGAATTTTGCTACTTTGTGGCAGTTCACTGCTGTGGCACTTTTTTTTTTTTTTTTTTTTTTTTCTGTACCTTTTAAAGATTCTCTCTTCATGAGTGATTTTATAAATCATTGTTTCAACGTTAAAGAATGGATTTTGTTAATTTTTTTAAGCCCCTTACTCATATTACTATGCATTTCTCCTTCAATTCAACATAAATATTCAAATAACTTCTTTAAAACTTTTTTCAGTTTTCAATGATTTTGTACCAATAGATCTATATTTGAAGTTTGATCTGTCCATGGATATACTCAAATAAATACTTCTTCAAACTCAGATCTCTGAAAAGTACTTCTGTTGCTAACAGATGCAATTCTGAAATTAAATGCTTATGCATACTGCTGTTGATATGAACAGAGCACAATAATCAGAAAAATATGGAAAAGTTTTACTTAGAAGCAATTTAAAGAAGACCTCTTAAAAATTATTTTTTTAAGAGCATGTCGTATTAATTTATATCTGTTATCTTTATTTGATATCATTTGCTATTTCAAGCCTAATCATATCGTATAGTTTGAGAATTAGCAGTGTTCACTTTTTTTTTTAATTCAAAGTTGAAAAATTAATTTTTGGAAGATTAATTTGTTTTTCTCCCCCCCCCCCCCGGAAAAAAAAAAAGGTGTGATAGCAGCAAAGGCAGTGTCCATGCTGTAAGTTGGAAGCTTAGCATGTCCTATTTTTAACTTATCCACAATTATTGTTAGTATGATTTTGGTGTTTAATTTATGTTTAAAATATAAAAAGTATTATTTTTAATTTTCAGTCTTATAGCTTTTTTTTTTTAATGGACTATAAGTCTGTATCATGATTCCCATCATAGAAGGGCTCAAAAATTAACTGTTAATTAAAAAATATATGCCAAACATGCACATTCTGAAAATTGCCAAAATACTGTTTACACATTAACTGCTGGCAAGTTTTGCTGTAGGTTGGAAACTATGAATGCAATTGAATAACCAAATTTAAATCTTTATTAGTTATTTTATATTACTGCAGCATTTTACATGTTTTAAGGTCAGTTATGTGTTTTATTTTGACTTCTGTTTTTATTTTGTTTACTGATTTCTAGCAATAATCTTTTTTCTGACAAGTAGTAGTTGTGTATGTTTGTTTCTTGCTTCTGATGATATCAATCTTATATATATGCATACAATGTAAGAAATATGTAAAATAAAATGCTACCTTTAATTTATAATAGCCTGTTAAGTCTCTTTTACAGTTTTGTTGTTCCTCCTTTCTAAAAATAGTGACATTTTATAATAAAGGTCTGTAAACTGCATTTGAAAATTAAGCTTTGTCATATAATTCTTACATAATGCTTGGGCCAATATTAATAATAAAATAAATAAACCAACATGAGTAGAAATAAAGTAAATTTTTAATTTTGCTGGCATCTGTATTGTGTTTCAATCATTTCTCTCACTTGGCTGCGCTACTGAAATGTCATGCTTTACATCTATCGTTATATAAAAATGAAAATCTGTAAATATATGGGGAAAAATAGTGGTGTCTGTAGTGCTTTGAGAATGTTTCATCAACAAGAAATAAGAGTGGTAAACCAGCTGTGTCTGCTATTAAATCTTTATGCATCAGCTACTTCATGTCGTATCATCAGCATTTAAATTATTACATGCATATACATCTTGGCCACTTGGAAGATTAAGGCAGATGGTTTTCATATACTTTGCTGTAAAAACTTACTTAATTAGTGCTGATGTTTTTGTTAAATTATATGATGTATATAGATATTGGTTGCTAAATGTAATTATTTTTAGGGCCCAGAACATCCCAAACCAGGAAAAAGGTATACAGCCAGAGGTTTTCCTCGCCACTGTTATTTACCTGATAATGAAATGGGTAGAAAGGTAAGCAGTACTAAATTCTCTTTGGTTCTCTTTTTTTCCCCTTTGATTTGCCTTAATTTAAGTACTTGTATGCTTTATAATCAGTGCAATGTTTTATTTAAAACAAGGTTATTAAACTGACTAATGTAATAATTAACTAAAAATTGTTATCATCAGAGGGAATTAATTGCATTGATGTAGAACATAATAAAAATTTTCCCAACTTTAACCTTTTGAGGCCGGGGCTTTGGTAGCAATAAAAGCTACCAAAGGACGGGGAATCTTGAAACGAATGCTTTCCCCTTTTAAGAAATCACCTCCTATTTGCAACGAAGATTCTTGTGTGTAGTTTAATGGATTCTCAGAGGGGTGCATCTATGTCGCAAAAGGAAGACCTTTGAAAGAGATAAGTGGTTAAAACACTAGGGAAGTCAAATTTGACATTTCACCTCACTTTTCAGCCTGGAAAATGGGGGAAAAAGACATGGCCACTAAAGTGGACAACCCCGTCTTTTCAAAGAGAGGACTCTATGGCCACTATAATGGCCATCCCGTCTTCAAAAGGTTAAAGTAGTTTCATTGTGTAATATTTTAGAAGTTCCAAGAAAATCTTATTAATAATGTAGAATTTCATCATTTTGCAAACAACTGCTAAAATAAGCATTATGCATATTTTGCTTTATTTGTGTACATCAAAATGAAAAAATTTATTCTTTTTTTTTTTTTTTTTTTTTTTTTTTAAGTTTAAAACTATTTAAATCCTTCCACTACTTCTAGCCACCATTGTTGGTATAGTGATTAAGAGAGATTGATTCATGCTGATGGGTTTGGTTTTCAGTTTTTTAATTTGAGGTAAATCATGGGAGTATGTGACAGTAATATCTTTGCACAGTGTGTGCACTTAAAATCCATTGGCCTAAAACTTCTCTAAATCTAAATTGGATGCAGTTTAGGTAGACAATCTGTATGTGCTACACATTAATTTCCCCTTGAGGTCATTTTTTAGGCTGGCTGAGGTATGTAGGCAGCCTTGACTCTATGAATATAAAAAACATGAACTGATTTCCTGTAGTCTGTTGCTTTCATATAGGTATTTCAAGGTTATTTTCCACCTCCTAATTTTTCTCGTAACTGTGGAAACAACAGCCACAGAAAAAAATCTGCACACTGAATTTTTTCCCCTCTACTTCATTTCCATTTAGCATGTTTTGCTTCATGAAAAGCATGTGAATGGAGGCTGACTTGAACTACTATTCCAAATAAAGAGGAGAAAATGAACACTGTGCTGTGATGAGGACATGAGTTATGATTGTAAAAGGGGAAAGAGCTGTTATGATTCTAAAAGAGGGAATACAGCCTTTAAATGCTTGTTTTAAAGTAACAGACAGTAATTAAGATTCCTCCAGGCAGGTTTATGGTTGCAGGTAACCAGTGATTTGAATATTCCTTCTCACTTTATATAGTGAATTGATAAGCCTGCCTCCTCAATTAAACTGAGGCCAGCGAATGCTTCAGTCCATTTATCTTTTCTGGCAGACTTGCTGCTCTCTCATTGGATATGATCTTCTAGTTTGATTCTTTTGCAGGAGCAAGTAAAAAAATAGTCAGTTTGTGCTTTAACTGAATGATTTAGCCTATAACTTCTTTATATGTCTGTCATTCAAATAGTGCAGTAACTTTTCTGCTGTAGAATCAGAATTAAAACTTAGGATGACTAACTGAGCATATATTTGAGACAATAACTGAGGTTTATTATGTCCTCTTTAATTTTAAAAATTATTTTTGCTGCTTATGACCAGCAGAAATTGCTGGCTTAATTTCTTAGCCAAGTGTGAGGAGGAAGTTTATAAAAATTCAGTTAAAATGTGATGTCCAGATTAGGTAGTCTGCTGATAGTAGAGAAATATTTCATTTAATTCTTTTAATTACAGAAATAATCAATGATCTAATTTAGCTGAAACAGAAATATATCTCTTAGTAAATTCTTAAACAGTTCCATGGCTTGTGTCTTCAGTAATGAGAAACATTAAAATATTAAGCTTTTGATGCTTTTTTTATGTCATTATAAATCGTGGATTTTTTTTTTTCCATGATAGAATGAATTTAAATAAATATAAAATTATAAGAAGTGATTTGATGCTTCTGCTTAGTTTTAAAAATAAAAAATAAATAAAAAAAAACTTTTAGGTCTTACGTTTGCTAGTCAAAGCATGGCAAAGGCGTTTGATTTTCACAGTTGGAAGGTCTTCTACTACTGGAGAAGAAAACACTGTCACATGGAATGAAATTCACCACAAGACAGAATTTGGTTGCAATCGCAGAGGTCATGGCTATCCTGATCCAAACTATTTTAGTAATATTCTAGCTGAGCTAGAGGCTCATGGAGTAACTGATGATGAAGTTTATCTTTGGTATCCTGCTTAGTTTATTATGTCATTTCCAACTGTATATATAAATGTGTGAATATATTTGTATAGTTACCACTGTTGCTTTGTAAATAAGAAATTAATGAGTTGTATTCATTTTAAAATGCAGTACATATGCTGGTGTAATAGATATGTGCTGCATTATTGGCAGAGTCTTGCTCCCTTATACAGTTGAAAGATATGGCAATATGTTCTCAATTTTCAAGGAAAAAATTTTTAAATATTTCTGATTTTTTATTTAACTAATTAGATAATAAACTGAAGTATACTGATGAACAGAGAAAAAGTTGACCCAAGAGAGCTGTTGCTATATTCTTAATTTAACCAGTTGAATTTTCACGTAATAATTTACTGATAAATAAAAGAAAATAAAAATTTAAGATGTCTGCTTTATATTCTTCATTTAACTGAAGTAGCATATAATAAATTATGCTGATATATGAAAAAATATAGTAAATTGAAAGACAAATTTCATTTTTGTTTCTAAACTAAACTTTTAAAGAATAAATTGGTCTTAATCATTTGCTTAGTTGTTAAAAAAAATCCAAGTTGTATTAGCA
Organism: Stegodyphus dumicola; assembly: GCF_044657685.1. Taxonomy (NCBI): domain Eukaryota; kingdom Metazoa; phylum Arthropoda; class Arachnida; order Araneae; family Eresidae; genus Stegodyphus; species Stegodyphus dumicola. Next base: position 160,534,095 of record NC_140770.1, read on the forward strand.
ATTTAATATAGCATGCATTAAATTTTTATTTTCTTCTAACTTAAATTCAAACTTAAGTTATGAAGTTACTCCAGAATCTTGGTATATGAACTGCTAAAAGTACTTAATAGTTATTCATTACATTTAACTTCAGATTATGAATTCAGTTTTTCCATTCTTTATTAGGCACAAATTGTCATTAGTAAAGTTTGATATTCATTTCACTGAATAGCACTGACTGTTTTAGAACACTAAATGAAATGTGGATCAATTATCTAAATCTTCATCTATAAAATTACTTAATCATAACTTACCACTAAAGAGTTATTAATGATCAATGCATGATAATTATAATAATGTAGATTTCTTTTCAGTTTTCTGCTCCCTCTTAGAAACGATAATTAATGAATCAGATATGAAAATTTGTACTCCATTTCTAAAATTAAAAAAGTAATGTTTTTTGTGTTTCATATAACTTTCACCCGAAAAAAAAAATAGTTGGCCTTATCGTAAAAAGTATGATTTTTAAGTTTATAATTATTTTTATACAAAGTAATCATAATGTTTATTTTTTAACTTCAAGCAGAAATTTAACTTTTCTGATTAAAATATGTTTCTTTTCATCTGAGTGTATTTCAATAAAAATTTTTCTTTCATTGCATTAGAAATGCTGCAATAATTCAGTTTATTATCAAAATAATTCTTGTTGATAGCAGAATTCTTCAGTGGCTATCTGGTGAATTTGATGTGGATTATTTCTTTTAAGTAAATTTTAAAGGCATTAAATGAAAGGAAATTTACCATTATCAAGTCTCTTATTTATTAGCTTGATATTTTTAATTTACAAACCTCTCACCAAAAAATTTTAGCGTTTTAAACTTTTAACTTTTGTTACTATTTATTATATATATATATACTTGGCACTATTACTTTTCATTTTTACTCAAACAAGGAAGTCCAAAAACATATATATAGATTACCTTACAACTGACATTTGTATTGATTGTAATATATGTGAAAAACTGTATTGAAATGTTTTGTAATAAAATTTTATTATTACTATTATTTCTGATTGTATGCTTTTCTAAACAATTTTGATATTCTGAAAACCATAAATCTATATTTTTTATTGTTTTCCTTTGCATTTATTTTGATGCTTTTTTTAGTGTTTTACATTGTGCTAAAAGACAGAGGCGTATATAATAAAATTATTATGTATATTTTTTTTTAACCAAGCATGTAATAAACCTTTAAATTCATTTTTATTGAAAATCTGGGGTTTGGGAATGGTTCTGATGATATAGTTTATCATTATTAATATAGCATTTCACCATAAATGACAAATCACTTTTTAAATTGCTGCCACCATATATTATTACCCTGTATTATATGTAAAGAAACTAAATAATGAAGCATCTGCATGAATGTACAAATTTTGAGTAGCATAATCTTTCACCCCAAAATGGGCACCTGGAAGCCCGAATTTTAAATTTCAAATTTGTTTTATTATCTATTTCACATTTTGTAAAATTTTAACAAATTTTGGATTAACAAACTCTACGATTTCAAAGTGAGCATTGGCAACACTATACAGAAAAAACACTTTTATCTCCAGTGCATGAGACTGTGTATTGGAAATTCTAAAGATGCTGTTTTTAAATATTTTGCGATATTGCTGTTTTATTGAATTTTTTGTGGTTTAAGTGTGACGATGATATTTAACAAACATGATATTTAATAAATAAAGGTAACATACAAACTGTTAAAAAATGTCCGTATGGCATAATATAAAATCTGAAAGCTGATCACACATGATTTCTGACAATTCTTTTCTTTTGTGAATGTGGAGCTTTAAAAGAACAGGATCTACCGTAATGTTCTATGTGTAATTATGTTCTTATGTACTCAATTATTTTCTCAGAAATGAATATAGAAAATTAATTACATTTTCATAAATTAATGTTGTAAGGATCCTAAGTTTTACTAAGTTTATTTTATTTTAAAACTGTACTATCACTTCTTATTTTCTACTTCTGTCCAGAATTAAATGCTTTAACTCGTTTATGCAAATTCTCTTGCTAACGCCCAAGTATTTAAGTTGTGGCTTTTTGCCAAGAGTTAGGGAGAGAGAAGGAGATTTGGGAAGCAAGCCGCTTGCCGCTGCAGTTTTACGAGTTTTCACTCGGTTGCTGGTTGCCTTTAAGGCCAGAGGTTTAGCCCTCTTGATATTTGAAAAACGTATTGTAGTTTCAGCAGCTCGGCGTATTACATACGTACCCTTTTAAATAAAGGCTAGTCTTAGTGCTAGGCATTTGTATACTAATTCAAAGTTAGCTTTAGTTAGAGTTTTAGTTAGTAGTTTTATATTCTTACGTTCAGACCAACCACAAGTGGTTGGTCTTTGTATCACTAAGTTCGGGAGTACTTGTAAAAGTATAGAAAATAAAGGGTTTCGTATACCCTTCCTGCTTGTGTCGTCTGTTACACACAAATCTTGAACATAGCTTGAGTAAGCTCCCTGTTCCTATTCAGGACACATCATGTTTTCAAAGCAAATCAAGAGAAACACAAGTCCTGACAATGTAGCTTTCAGAGTAGAGGTATATGTGACATTTTTCTTTGCTAATTTGCTGATTTTGATGTTTGCTACTGCATAAACATAATTTCAAAATAATTAAAGACGGCATTTTGTAGACCAAGGCAATAAATGTTAAAAACAGACAAATCCTTATTGCCTAAAAGCAACAATACCATTTGGGTGTGACAGAAAAGCATTTAAACTTAATTATTAAAAAAAAAACTGTCAAACTAAGTTGCTAGTTGTAAACTGTAAAGGAACTAAGAAACAATAAGGTAAAGGCACCAGTAGTTGACCACCTAAGGGAAATTTCTCATTCACTTGTCAACAGTATTAACAGCTAATACTGTCCACAGCGGAGACAGTAATTAATTTTTTCGTAGTTAAGGGAATTCTTCAACTGCCTGCGTAGCTAGTGATGACCTTTTTTACTGAAAAAAGTTGTATAATATAAAATTATTATAAATAATTTAGAAGAATATGTTTCTTCTCTAGTAGTTGACCATGTGCTCAAAGTTTTCAATGCAGAAAGGATGATATTGTTAGTTGATAAATATAATTATTTAACACTTGTTTATTGGCTTTCATACATTTTTATCAAAACATGAACTATTTTTGTAAAACCCATATAAAATATAACTGAATATTCAAGGAACTTCAAGATTTTAAGTGCTCATACTTAAGTGTTCATAAAAACAATCAATCCCACAAGAAATCAAACTCAGGCACACTATTACAAGTCTTGCTCGTTTTTCGTGGCTCAGCAATATGGGAAACAACATCCTTCCACCCATATCTCAAAATATCAGGCTTTTCTGGCCAGTGCCATAATCTTCCACACCTTTTCATTGAACTGATTGTGGCTTCTTTCTTTGTGGCATGCGTTTTTCTTTCCTGGGTAATATACATTATCATAGACAAATAAAACGAATTCATTGATTTTTCTCTCACCAGGTAAAAATTTATTTTCGGAAAAACTGTTCATTTCCGTCGCTCAACTCTTCATCACTTTCATCTGAATCAGAATTTTCAGTAGTGGAAATTGAACTTTCAGATGGACTGCATAAAAATTTCATTGCTTTTCGTTTTTTTTTTTTTTTTTTTTTTTTTTTAGCCTTATTTTCTTTTGCTTCTTCGCTCTGTTCTTTCTTCCTTTGCCTTCCATTAGCTCTCTCTCTTTTTTTTAGTCTTTCCTCCTCTTTTTTCTTTTCGATTTTTTTTTTTTGGGGGGGGAAGTAATCATGGAATTGCTTTCCAGAAACTACAGCTGGCATCTTTTCTTCAGATTTGGTTCCTTGTTTTCATAGAAGAAATGTCTTTTAAATGGACTTGGTGCTTTGTGTGAAGGACCTGCAAAATTGGTGTTGCACGAGGTGCTTGTTCTGCTTTTGGGAGGGACATCTGTTGATATGGCCACTTGATCAGGTAGTGCAGTTGGAGAAGTGGGACTGTTTGTAGGTAGCTCAACAATTGCAATGTTATCATCATTGAGTGGTCTGGGATTCATATAATTTTTCATAGGTCGTCTCAGCTATTGGAATCAAAGAATCATCTTCACATGGTAGTGTTGTATCTTCAAGCAGGTCAGAGTCGTAGCTAGGGTTTTCAGCGCCCAGGGACAACTGAAGATTTCGTGCCCCCTACTGCTTGCCAAGGATTCTAAAATTCTAAAATTTATTATTTAAATTAAAATTTGCCATTTAATTCTAAAATGTCGTAATATCAGTTTGGCGCCCCTGGATTCTGCGCCCGGGGACAGATGCCCCCCTCTATCTCCGCCCCTGTAGCAGGTTAATGTCATTCAACATTTTATCTGCTTGATGTATTAATTCAGCTGGTGAAATGGAGTCATCAAGAAGATTCATATCATGAAGTTGAGCTGTGTCCAATGTATTGTTTTTATTTACACAGTTACCATAACTTTCCAACTCTGTTTGCATCTTTTTCCATAGTAAGAACAGTGATGTGTCCTTTATGTCCCCTTCCCATGTTTATGATGAGTGCTAAAATCTAACAATTTTATCTGTCTCAACGCTTTCATTTAGAAATTTGAAGCCTTCTTTTAAGTACTTAATTCAAGCCAGGTGCGTTTCGGCATTTGAGTTGTTGTTTATATCTTCTCTTCTCCAGGTACGTGAACAGCTGAGGGATTCCAAGCGCATAAACTACATTTACGAAATCCATTAGACAGAGTATCTTTAGTGATTTGTTCATCAATCACATCCTTGAGCAACTTTGGGAAATTTTTCTTCTTCAGTGTTGGGGCATCAAGGTTGTTCATCCTCCAGTCATGAGCTTTATTCCTCCAGCACTCTTTCAGAGTTCTAAAGACAGTTACGTCCAATGGCTGCAGCAGATGGGTAGCATTGGGATAAAGCGCCACCAAAACAATGCCATGACTGTCACAAAATTTGCTTGTTTGCAAGCTTAAGTGGGAAGAATGCCCGTCAATGAACAATATAATTGGTAATGTGATTTGTGCTTCTACTAACCATGGGTAAAAAATGTCGGTAATTAATTCAAAAAAGGCTAACAATTTTGTCTGTCTCAACGCTTTCATTTAGAAATTTGAAGCCTTCTTTTAAGCACTTAATTTGAGCCAGGTGCGTTTCGGCATTTGAGTTGTTGTTTATATCTTCTCTTCTCCAGGTACATGAACAGCTGAGGGATTCCAAGCACATAAACTACATTTACGAAATCCATTAGACAGAGTATCTTTAGTGATTTGTTCATCAATCACATCCTTGAGCAACTTTGGGAAATTTTTCTTCTTCAATGTTGGGGCATCAAGGTTGTTCATCCTCCAGTCATGAACTTTATTCCTCCAGCACTCGTTCAGAGTTCTAAAGACAGTTACGTCCAATGGCTGCAGCAGATGGGTAGCATTGGGATAAAGCGCCACCAAAACAATGCCATGACTGTCACAAAATTTGTTTGTTTGCAAGCTTAAGTGGGAAGAATGCCCGTCAATGAACAATATAATTGGTAATGTGATTTGTGCTTCTACCAACCATGGGTAAAAAATGTCGGTAATTAATTCAAAAAAGGCTTCACAAGTCATCCAACCTGAGTTGGTCTTTCCAATACCCCATTCTGCTGGGAAATTCTCAACAATATCTTGAGGAACACATTTGTATTTGAACACAACTGTCATAGGAGCAACAAGCCCACTTGCCACTAAGAAAGTTAGACATTCTTTCTCGTCTGCATTAACTTGATGATAAACCGTTTTTGTACGAGGAACACCGAATTTCTTAGCAGCTTCTCTTATTGGTGTTTTATGTAGTAAAATGTCATTCACCGCTTTTAGTAAAGTCTGTTCTGTATAATTTCGAAAATTATCTTTCGTAGGAGGCATCATGAAATTCGAATAGCCTAAAAAGTAAGGTAATCCAGAAGTTGACCATGGGTTATATCAGAACTTGAGCATGGTGGTCAAATACTGGAAAAGCAGTGATAAGGACTTGCTAATTTGTGGTGTTAAGGTTAACACATTTTCCTGTAACATTACATGTGTTCCTACGTTGAGAAAAAGTTTTTTCTAAACATCAGTAGTTGACCACAACAAAAAATAGATAAAGGGACGAGTAAACCAGATAACTCATGGGTCATTTTGTTCAATAATACATGCACTTAGTAAATATTTCATTGCCAAATTGAATAATACAAATAAATAACTGTACTTACACAAAAACCGAAGTCAATCCCTAACTGAAAATGGTAATCAGATGGCAAGAATTAGAAGGATCTGGGAGAGCTCACGTTTCACTGTTAGCCATTACTTAACTGATAGGCATATCAACTGGGAGTTGATAAAATATGATACTAGATGGCAGTAGCATCTTATAAGCAGGTTTGCATGAACGCCAAACCAAAATATCCCTATTTTGAAGCTTTTTCCCTGAAATGGTCAACTACTAGTGCATGGTCAACTTTTGGTCCATCTACCTTATTTGTACAAAGTTCGAAATCCGGATATCCAGTATCTAGACTACCAGAATACATTTTAAGAATTTTTTTGTGAAAAGAAGGAATAAGATTCCAAGAGCAGCATCTCACTTTTGCATACCCTTAATGCTTCATGCATGCACAGTAGACATTTTTTCATAATAAGACATGTGGAGGGTCCTGGTTATTAATTTCAGTTCCACACTGTCTTCATGTTGAAACACAGTTATTCTTTAGTTTAAATCTATACGATCAATCATTTGTAGGCTCCATAGAAACTTTTTTGCTTGGCATCATCTCAAAATTAAGCATTCTGGCTCATCTCAGATTGCGTAATTTATATCCCTAATGCCAAACTAGCAATATTTTTTCATTTTATAACCACGGAATTTTCAACGGCAGCTTAAAATATGACTCATGCACATGTATGAAACTTTTTTTTTATATATAAATATAATTGAATACCAGACAGCAGTAGTCTTTTATATTGACATTATGCTTGGTGACTATTATAAACTCCAACCAACTGCACTGGGAAGTGTTGGCTATGTTCACAAGGAGAAAATTTAACATGTTCACTGCCAACCATAAGTTATTTTGTAAGTCTTGTAGGTCACTCGGCAGTGAACGTGTTAACAGAAATTTCTTTACATATGCAAAAATAGAATTTGTAAATGATATTTCATAGACTAAAAGATTAAGTTCAGTGCTGCTTGAATTAAGAGTAACTGATTTGTTCAAGTAAGCCCAGAACTGGTACTAGAGCTGGTATGACCACACTAGGTGGCAGAATTTAGGGAGGTGAAATTTTAGAATCTAGTAGAGAAGCACTGAGCAACAAAATTAAAGGGGTGACAATATTTTTAGAATTCAGGGAAGTGCTTTCCAAATGCAAAAAGCAGATTTTTTAAATGAGCCATAGGCCAAAAGATTGCATTTAGAGCTTTTTGAATTAAGAATAATTGGGTGTTTTGATAAGCCGTAAGTATATGGGAAATTTATTTATTCAGGATTTGGATAAGCCTAGCGTATGTAGGACATAGATGTAAGCATAATAAATAATTGAATTAATGTAATTCAGGTTTAACTTCCTCAGGACATGATAGTAGTAAGCCAAAATTTAGTGGAATATGTTTTTAGTCACCAATCTCATGATACATTAGTGTAAATAGTGGATTGTTAGCTAAGTTTTGAAATGATAAAACACAAATTTCGAGGTTTTCGGATATTGCAAACAAAAAGCAAAATTTTCCAATGAATATAATTTGTGAATAAGTGGTAATTAATGAAGCTCATATGAAAAAAGTATTCCATTGCATTGACAATGCTTCAATAATCAGTCAACTCCAGAAAGCATCCTTACCAATAGTAAACGAAATATGTGTAAATCTCTAATAAACAGACTGGATCGCAGTTAAAGTAATAAACAGAGGAGCGTTCTACCACACAACATTTATTCACAAACACCAAAGACGAACTGATACATATACATAATTGACATCACGGTTTCTTTTTACAAACAAACACTACCGCCATCTATTGGCGATCTATGGATACACAATCCTAAACTTAACACTCCCCCCCCCACCATGCATCCGTTTACGGATGCATCAATTTTATTGAACTTCAAGATTATAAAGTCTTTCAATTGGTCTTCTAACAACACCCTTATCTAACTGAATCTCACAAGATCTAATTCTATCATCTCTTCCATGAAATAATTCCTTAATCCTACCTATCTTCCAGTTACAGCGTTTCACATTATCTTCTCGTACAAGTACAACATCATTAATTTTAAACACGGGAGAATTCTTTGGAGTTTTTGAAAACATGACTGATCTTAATTCTAACAAATATTCTTTATAAAACCTTTTCCAAAAATGCTCTAATATTAATTGCCTATGCTTCCATCTTTTAATCAACTGTGATCTTGTAGATTCTAGTTTAGATTCAGGTGAAGGTAAAACAGTCAATCTAGATCCAGTTATAAAATGAGATGGTGAAAGAGGATCAGGTTCATTTGGTTCATTGTATACATACGTTATAGGTCTAGAATTAATAAGAGCTTCAACTTCAACTAAAACAGTATACAGTTCTTCATAATATAAAGAAGCTTTACCTAAGATACGTTTTAAACAAGTTTTTACAGATCTTACCAAACGTTCCCAGAATCCGCCCCACCAAGGAGCACCTTCTACATTAAATTTCCATTCAAACCCCTTTTTACCAAGGAAATTTAGAAACTTTTCATCTTTACATAATTTATACAAATATTTTAATTCACGATCAGCAGTCTTAAAGGTTTTAGCATTATCAGAATATATAACTCTACAAATACCCCTACGTGCAAAAAATCTACGTAAGGCTTGAATGAAACACTCTGCACTTAAATTTGATAACAATTCTAAATGGACTCCTCGAGTCACTGCACAGGTAAACAATGAAATATACACTTTTGTACCATCCTTTAAATACAAAAGGCCAGCGAAATCTATGCCACTTACCTCAAATGGTTGAGCTTTCTCCACTCGGTCAGCTGGAAGAGGAGCCGATATCTCGTGTCCAGCTTTAGCATTATATTTTTTACAAAATCTACAATCATGTAACACAGATTTTACAAAACGTCTGGCTTTTAAAATCCAAAATTTCCCTCTTACTTGCACTAAAGTTTCATTTACACCACTATGAAGTACCTTTTCATGACAATTCAAAATAATTAAACGAGAAAAATAATTATTTGATAATATTATAGGCTGAATTTCATCGACATCTAATGATGATTTCACTAATCTACTTCCAACTCTTAAACAACCCTTTTCATCCATTACTGGATTTAACCCAAACAATTTGGAATTATGAGACAATGGTTTTTTACATTTAACATCATTCAACTCTTCAAAAAAATACTCACCTTGTGATAAGATAATCCAATATTACATAGCATTACATATTTCATTTTTGGTCACAGGACCAATCACTCTATTCTGTGACTTTAAATTATTAATGAATCTAAATAAATATGACGTGACTCTTAAAAGTTTACCTAAGTCACTAAAGTTTTCTATTTTTAACACAGGTTGTAAAGGTTGAACACTGCTAGGAACTTGAGTCACAACTCTTTCTTCAGCACTATCTACTATGTTACAATGCTCGTTCACTTTAGGCCAATTTATTTCATCTTGATGAAGCCATGGAGGTCCATGCCACCACACTTGATCTACTACAAGATCACTCACTTTAACACCACGTGTGATTTTATCGGCTGGATTATCTGAGCCAGGACAATGATGCCACATGCTCGGGGATGTTTTGTCTTGAATTTCAGACACTCGATTTTGTACGAATGTTTTCCATCGCCGCGGTGAGTTTTTTATCCAATGAAGCACAATAAGAGAATCTGTCCATAAATGAATCTTAGCTTGAGGAAAATGCACACGGACTGTAGTTACAAGTCTTGCACCTAACACTGCTGCCATGAGCTCGAGTCTTGGTAAAGATAATTTTTTCAGGGGAGCCACTCTGCTCTTCGCTATCACTAAACTTGTTCCACAATATTTTAAGCTACGGAATTTCACGTACACTGCTGCTCCGTAAGCACTTTGAGATGAATCACAAAAACAATGTAGTTCTAGTGTTTCAGGTGTTTCATCAACATCACGAAAATACCACCGAGGTATCTGGATATTAGGTAGATCACATAGTTGCCTATACCATTTATTCTACTTGTCTTGCAATTCTGGTGGGATAATTTCATCCCAATCAACACCTTTCAGCCATAAATCCTGAAACAGAACTTTTGCTTGAATAACATATGGAGCAAGAAACCCAATAGGATCGAAGATTTTTGAAGCAGCTTTTAAAACACAACGTTTTGTTTGGTCATTTGACTGGATGAAATCAATAACGTCTTGTGCATTAAAACAGAAGATATCCTTAATTGTATCCCATTGAAGTCCAAGAATCTTTGAGGGGGAATCACAGTCAGGCAATTTAAAGCTAACGAAGTTGTCACTTGATTTATACTGGTTTTTTACAGTATCCGAATTAGAATTCCATTTGGTCAAAGTCATTGATGCCTTTTTCATTATATCATTGGCTTCATGATATATCTGTATAGCTTCTTCCTCCGTATCTGATCCACAAATAAAATCGTCAACATACATGAAGTTTTCTAACATTTCTACAGTTCTGGGATGGATGTCTTCAAATTTCTTTATATGATGCTTAATGCAAGCGCTCAGCAAAAATGGACTTGATTTTGCTCCAAAAATTACACGACACATCCGATAAACTTGAATTCTCGGATTGCTCAAACTTGAATTCTCATCAATCCACAAAAATCGCATTGAATCTCGATCTTCAGGTGCAACAGAAATTTGTAAAAACGCTATATCTGACGTAAATGCAATTTGATGAAGTCGAAAATTTATTAAAACTTTCAAACGTTCAGGAAGAAGATTTGGTCCTTGTAGTAAATTATCATTTAGAGATTCATGATTTTTTTCCTTTGAAGATGCATCATAAACAATGCGAAGTTTCGTAGAATTATGATCTTCACGGATGGCAGCACGGTGAGGTATGTAGTAAGTTCGTCTCCCAGATGGAGTGCCAAGATGGACCTTTTCTATGATTTCTTCCTTAAGCTGATAGTCAATCACTTCTTTATAATGCGCATAAAAGTTCAAGTTTGATTTAAATTGTTCGATCAGATTTAAAAATCGTCTTTCAGCATTCTTAAAATTGTCTCTTAAAGTCACATTCTGATCTTTCCATGGAAGTCTAACTTCGTATCTATTACCCTTTTGTGTAATCGAGTTGTTAAATATTTGCATGGCCATTTCATTTTGTTCTTCGTCAGAAATATTTTTAATTCCTATAGATTCAATATCCCAAAACGATTCGACACTTTTTAGAAGTTTCTCTTCTACACTTACGTTTAAACACGCATCATGGATTTCAAAGTCTGATGAAGGAAATTTGCCTTGTATACACCACCCAAACAAGGTTTTCATCGCTACGGCATTTCTGTTTATCCTTTTTATTTCTTCGCTTGCTATTTTCCACATAATGTCCGCGCCGATTAAAACGGAAATATGACTCATTCCACCGGCGCCACCACAGTCTGTCAAAGTGATGCCGAATGCTTGGAGGTTGGATTTGATTTCTACATCTGGTACTCGTATATCGGCATTTGTTATGACTGGTACTTCAATGACTTCGAGATTTATGGATTTTTCAGGGTCATTAATATTCCGGAGCGTAAGTTCAACTTTCTTTCGCCGCCAATGTTTCCCGTTCTTTTCACCGAAGGTATGCAGATTTAAAACAGTTTCTCCTTTCACTGGTAACTGTAATTTTCTTGATAAATCTTCGCGAATTGCAGAGATTTGGCTACCGCCGTCAAGAAGACATCTCACAATACAGTTCTTATTTCTGCCCTCAGCCACAGCATACACCGTTTGAAGCATAATATTAGATCCAGTTTTGGCAGAAGAATTTTGAACAATTTCCGCGGATGTTTCGGTTTCCTTATTTTTTGCACTGGAGTCAGCTGATGCGGGATTCACACACACACTTTCATGATGTTTACCGCGGCACTTTTTGCAGGAAAAGTGTTTGTTCTTACAGTTGATAGCTAAATGTTTACATCCAAAACACATAAAACATTTTCCTGTACGTTTCAAAATGTTGCGTTTCTCATCAGCGTTCACCTCAGTACATTTATATTTCGTATGATCTTTTTTGTCACAAAATATACATTTGTATCCAATTGTTGATAAAGCTGAAGCAGTCGGAACTTTCGGTTTATAATTCGGATAAACTTTCGTGCGTTGTTCATTTTGACGAAAGTATGGTTTCTGATTCGTTTTCTCAGAGTTCATTAAACTTGCAGCTTCTCGACAGTTAACTTCCTTTTTTAAGAATTCTATAAGTTCCTTTATATCAAATCCTGCTTCCATATTTCGACTTCGATTAAATTCCAAATTTAATTCCTCTGGAAATTTCTGCAAAATGATAGGACAGAGAATATTTCCATAACTTCCAGAAGTAACGTTTAACGATTCTAAACTTCGAATGTTGACTTCGCATTCATCGTACAGCTTACGCAGTGCTTTAACATTTGAAATGTTTCCCACTGGTTCAAGGGATAATAATTTATTCATATGCGAAGTGATAACAACATCTTGTCTTCCAAAACGTTCTTTCAATATTTCTACTGCGGAATCATAATTCAGGTCACTTAAAGCGAAACCAGAAATGGCAACTAAAGCATTACCTCCAAGTAAGGATTTTAGGTACGCAAATTTTTCAGTTTTTCTCAATCCACTATGATTATGAATTGTATTTTCGAACTGGTTCCAGAAGTCTAACAATTTACACGAATCTCCGTAATAAGTTCCGATTTGCAGACGTGGTAACTTCACTGGTTTTATTTCAACTGGAAGTGCAACATTAGCCGTTTCGTTCTGATGAACTGTTCTAGAAGATTCCGAATTCTTCTTCAAAAATCGTTGCATTCTTCCTCTCCATATAACAGTTTTATCCTGGTATTCTTGACTTGAGGTAACTTCATTTTCAATCTCCTCCGAAGTTACTTTCGTTTCTATTTCTGAATCTAAACTTTTCAGTTCATTGATTTTCTCAATTAACTGTTCATATAAATCCTCGATTATCTCAATTTTCTCATTTAGCGGAATATTATTTGCTAAATTCAATTCGACTTTGCTTATCAGTTTCGTAGTTAATTGTCTTACAACCGATCGTTTCTTTTTCAAATTTTCAAGAACGCCCTCCATTTTCGAAATATTCAGTCTGTCGATTTTCTGGTTCGTAATAATCCCGGTTTGCAGGCACCATAAACGAAATATGTGTAAATCTCTAATAAACAGACTGGATCGCAGTTAAAGTAATAAACAGAGGAGCGTTCTACCACACAACATTTATTCACAAACACCAAAGACGAACTGATACATATACATAATTGACATCACAGTTTCTTTTTACAAACAAACACTACCGCCATCTATTGGCGATCTATGGATACACAATCCTAAACTTAACAAATAGTGAAGAAAGTAACAGAGAGATTGCTGAGAATGAAACACATTCAATTGAATATTTAGTGGGAATTCTTGACATGATAATTACAGGCCTTAAACAGTACAACTTTGAAAAAGAAATTATATATGTCTATAAAATTAAAGACCAAGTATTAGCACAAAAAACAAAGCAACTTAGACAACTTACATTAAAAGAAATATTTAATAAGGCAAATTAATAAATATTGAGCCTTTTCTTTTTTATTTCACAAACACACACTTTGAGAATTCAAAGTTATGTAAAACTGAAAGCTGTAGTTTGTAAACCTTAGTTCAGTGTGAAAGAAAATGAGTTATTTCGTGCAGTTTCAAAGAGATCAAGATGTTGATGGCCGTCTCATTGTGAACTCCCTGAGGTATTTATACTGGCTTGGTATTTAATCATAGCAGTGGCACTCTGGGAGAACATAATTAAGAGCCTGGTGGTTCCAGAACCTCTAAGGAAGATCGTCCTATACGGTTGGACCAAGGTAGGTGTAAATCCTCAAACTGGTGGCCTCGGTAGCTGGTGTGGCTTGCCATTTGACCCATATTCCATATAATTCCATGGTGTCCGTAGTGGTGCAAAGGCCAGTCTGTCGTACAACATTGTATTCCTTGTTAATTGTTACCTGGAAAACCGGGAAAAGTCAGGGAATTCGAAAATTGACCAAAATATTCAGGGAATTTAAGTATTTTTGTCAAAATCTGGAAAAGTCAGGGAAGTTCATACAACGATCCCGCCAAAAAAAGCGATTTTTGCGCCGACGTCGGAAGAGGTAACTTTTTTGGCGAATTATGCATCACGTGAGTGTCATTCTCGTAGCTGGCATAGAGCCAATTTTCGCAGCTCCAATTTGATTGTCTTTTAGAAAGGCAAAGCAACTTTTGGTTTCCAGTATTCTCGAGAATCGCATGTGCAGTGCATGAACTAAAGAAAGTACCTGTTCTCGTATAAAACAAAATGGGTTTAATCCTAGTATACGGTACCATGGAGGTTAGAATCAAAGAAATATGTATTGTAAAGAAGGAAAACCTCTCTGCAACAGACGTGGCTGTGGCTCCGTTCCATCATAGAGGGAAACAGCTGTGCATGTCTGATATATCTTTTGCCAAAGCTCGAAACCGGTGTCGAAGTTCGAAGGTCACCTTATCAAGAGTTCATAAAATGAATATCGTTTAAAATTTCTTTAACCACTTGCGCTAAAAAGACGTGCCACGCACTCAAGATGCTTTTGTCTCAAACCGCAAGCGACGTGAACACCACTTCGATAAGCATTTATCGCAAAAATGAAAATAACGTGGTGCACACGTCGCCTAACAACGAGATTGTTTATTTCTCGAGTTACAGCTCTGGATTGCACTCGCAGATGCGGAGCGGCGTAAATGAGACACTTTACCGCTTGTTATATTGTAGCGCTCGGCACCGCAACCGTGAAGTTTAGTCTTAGCGGAAGTGGTTAAACTCTAAAGGAAAAGAAAATATTTTTTGGCTCAAGTAAATTAATTCATGGATTAGTTATTTTCAGGGAAAAAAAAACTACGAAAATCCGTTTTTAAAATTATTGGAAAAATCCAAGAAGAAACGTCCTTTGATAAAACGTTTCTTCTTGGATTTTTCGCAATAATTTAAAAACGGATTTTCGTAGTTTTCTTTTTGTCAAAGAGTGTTTCTTCTTAACACGTGTTTCTCAATTTCCTGTACACATCGCGGAGAGGGAAATTCTGGCCGCCAGGTTCCGTCGCCAAATCCCTTGGCAAATTTTCTCTCCGCATTCTAGCGGCGTAATAGCATTTTACTTGTATGGAACCGTTTCTTCTTTACATAGACGTTCTTTGGTTAGAATAATAATGGGATTTGGCGACATCTTGATGCGCAATAAACGGGTCATTTTGGTCTTGGCGACAATTTTCAAATCGTGCCAAAGCCTTACCGTATACTAGAATTTTACCGCAAAATCTTTTTAAACCTTTTTTTTTTTTTTTCTTTTTAATAAATACCTTGTCATTTTGCAGTAAAGTAAAAAAATAGTAATCAGTCATCTAGGCTAGCCATGTAATATAACTATATTCGCTAAAATATCGTTGATTATTCTAATTCAATTTTTAAGTAATTATTTTTATGGTTTTCATATAATTTAATGTTGCTTCTTCCCTCTAAATTTATTTATTATTAGTAAATAATATTTCCAAATTTCAGGAAATTTTCTCTGTCATAATCCTGAAATTAATTATAGCAGTATGATGACATACCATCACGAAATTTAATGCACATATTTTTTCCTTATGTATGCTGCGAAATAAATATAAAATACCTCAATTTATTAAAATAGATTTCTTTCTTTCGTTTAGCTGCAGAATGTCTGCAAAAAAAGCCTTATTTTATACCAGATTGGGAAGATTCTAATCTCAATCTTCAATGGAGAAAACAACAACTATTATAATTATATTTGTGTTTTCAAGTGTTAAGGTGCCTTTTAAGAACATACCTCACGCAAATTAAATTTACCTAAAATCTAACCGAACTATTTAGCATTGCGTTGTGATTTATAAGGACCGGATTAGCCTCGTGTTGAACTGGTGATGATCATGAGTAATAATTAAATAAAACATACATTTGTTATCCAATATATATATCTTAAATTTTATAAAGTTTCTTAAGTGGAAAACTAAACAAAATTATCAAACAAAGTATACCAAGAATAATTAAGAATAAATGTCCTCTGAGATTTATTGAATAATTAAGTGAATTTGCTACACAACACAAGTAATACCATAATTAATTTACATATTAGCACAGCCAACGTACATTACGCGGATAGACTGGAATTTTCTTGAAACACACTTGGAAAACCTGGAAAAGTCATGGAATTTCATTCTCCTGTTTGAGTGGCAACCCTGACGTACGCTTTTGGATACGTAACATTGCATACTGGACTGTGGAGGTAAGATCTTTTGAACTCACAAGTTCTGAGTTAATATGGATAAGCTTTCGAAAATAATTGAAAAAAGAAGTAACGTTCGCGCTAGTGTTACTAAACTAGTTAAAAGAGTGCAGAAGCTTGATGAAGCTGTCGAAAACGTAAGTTCATTATCAGAACTACTGGAACTATTAGAAACGAAAGAGCAGATCTTGAAAATCCATGATATAGAGGTGGAAGCACTCATAGACGATCCGGAAAATTTTAAAAATCAATTAAAAGCTTCGGAAAAATACGATGAAAAAGTATTGTTCGCTAAGATTAAACTAAAGAGCAAAATTAAAGAATTAGCAGCAGAAAATGTTCAGCGAACTTCTTCAGTTCTTAACACATCTAGTGTTTCGGAAAACACCGTTACGGCTTTAAATTACCAAAGTTAGAAATTTCGCGATTCTATGGTGATTCTGGCAAATTTATGGAATTCTTAAACTGTTTTGATAGCGCAATCGGTTCAAACAATTCACTTACGAAAATTGAAAAATTCCAATATTTAAAATCTCTTCTTTCTGGTCCTGCATATAACGTTGTTGCGGGTTTTGAATTAAATGAGTAAAACTATGACTCATGTCTTGAGCTTTTAAAACAAAGATATGGTAGAATTGATTCTATTATAAATTCTTACATGACTAAATTATTAAGCTTAGAACCTGTGAGATGTTCGTCTAATGTTAAGAGTTTGCGTAAATTATACGATAAAATAGAAGTTAATATAAGAAATTTGCGTTCATTAAATGTAACGGAGGGTTCATATGGGCATTTATTGAATCCAATATTATTGAAATTGCTACCACAAGATTTGGTGTTAGATTTTCACCGAAAACGAAACAGGGAAGTGAATTGTGAGGTTTCGGAAATTATTACGTTTTTGAGGAATGAAGTCGAATCTCGGGAAATTGCCGAAACTGTGATGAGCCCCCTAAAAAGTTATGAAACGAAACGATCCTTTTCCCAAAATTATCAAAGTGGTCAAACTTTTCGGAAAAACTATTCAAAGCCAAAAAATATATCAACCGCTTCAGCGTTAAATACACAAATAAAAAATGTTTGTTTATTCTGTGACGGTCATCACGATTCCGTAAGTTGTAAAAAATTGGATGTAGAACAAAAAATAAATAAGCTGAAGATTGAAGCTAGATGCTGGTGTTGTTTTAAAAAAAAATCACATGTCTCGCGAATGCAGGGCAAAAATATCGTGTAAAAATTGTTTAAGCAATTTTCATCATGAGTCAGTGTGTAGAAAAAATAAACCCGTTAATGTTAAGACGAGAGGTTGTGAGAAGCAAGTGGAAAGCGAAACTGTTTGAACTCACAATCTAAGTCTAATAAAAACGCCGAGAATATTTCTGTGTCTCATAGTAATATATGTACCAAAAATAAGCCCTTTTTACAAACATGTACATTTTTAGCCTGTTCGGATAAAAATTCAGTCTTAACTAATGTTATTTTAGACAATGGTAGTCATCGAAGTTTTATTTCATCTCGATTAGTTAAAGAATTAAAATTAAAGCCAATACGCTACGAAACAATAGCTATTTTTGCTTTCGGAGACAAAATGGCATGTGAGAGAAGGAATACGGTATCGTTTCATTGACGTTGCGCAATAGGGATCAAAGTTCGAAATCGTACGTGTTAGAAACTGTCGTAACGGAATATATATCTAATTTGTCCTTGAAAATTCCTGATGTATCTATTCGCAATGCGTTGAAGGAAAGAGGTTTACCTTTGGCTGATTCATTTTCGGGCGACTGTCAGACGGAAATACTTATCGGATGCGATTCATTTTGGGATGTTGTTGTTCATGATGAGAGAGTAAAGCTAAATAAAAACATTACTGCGATAAATTCTTGTTTCTGTTGGTTAATAGCGGGAGTGGAAGGAAGTAATAAATTGAGTAATAATTATGAAAATGTATGTTTAGTCATGGACTCTTCTTCCATTTTGTGCGATTTGAAAAATTTTGGGAAATAGAACAATTTCAGTCAGACAAACAAAACTTTTCTGAATGAGACAATCAATTGATTGAAAAATTTGAAAATTCTCTGGAATTTAATGGGGAAAGGTACGTTTGTAGATTGATGTGGAAGGAAAACTTGGGACCTGCAGTTGGGTTGAATTCTATTTATGAGGTTGCGAAAAAGCGTTTTGATTCGTTAAAGCACAAACTAAATAAAAATCAAGAAATTTATGACCAGTATAAACAAATTATATCGGATCAGTTAGAATGTCAGATTGTGGGAAAATGTGTTAATGAAGATAAAAATTCAGGATATTATATGCCTCACAGAGCGGTAATTAGGGATGACAAGGAAACAACTCGAGTTAGAATTGTTTATGATTGTAGCAGTAAGGCTAATGAAAATAATAAATCTCTTAATGAGTCTCTAGAATCTGGAGTAAATCTTTATGCAAATTTATTGGACATAATTCTTAAATTTCGAGAATATCAAGTTGCATTTTGCGGAGATTTAGAGAAAGCTTTTCTTATGATAGAGATTGCAGAGGAAGATAGAAAATACCTTAAACTTTTGTGGTTTCCCGAAGAGGTAGGTGATTCAACCGAAACTCTCCATTTAAATCGTCTCCCATTCGGTTTAACTACTTCGCCATTTTCCTTGGCTTGCGTTTTGAAATTTCACATTGAAAAATGTAAGGAACGTCATCCAAAATGTTATGACATTGTGATAAGGTCACATAAAAGAAGAAGAGACTGAAGATTAATATGGACAAGGATGTCTTGTGAGAATAAGCTGAAAAATATTATTTTTTTAACTTACAAACACGTTTTCAATAGTTGTTAAAATAGTCTTTATTAAAATAATTAAATCGTTGGCAATGTTAAAAACGCAAGCTCGAGAGCCACGAATTACTCTCGCACGTAAAATGTATAGAATTTGATTTTTGAAAATAGTAAGTTTCTCTCTTGTCGAATTGTATGTAGCCATTTTTTTTTTCGTTCAATAAAATTTTTATTCTGTGTTTTATTTTGAACCTGATGTCACAACCCAGGGTTTGTATAGCGGTTTCGGCCACTACACCACAACAGTAAATATTAAAAGTTGGTGGCAGCTTTTAGGGATTGTTCCTGAGAGTAAATTTAGGAACGGACTTTTTCGCCTGTGAACTTGAGGTTTATGTTAACAGTCAAGACTTTCTTCTCTTCAAGAACGATCTAATTTTGCGTGCAAGGACAGTTCGCGTGGTGAAGCCTCTTCAGTGACAAGTGACAGTGTGTCAGAAGGGAACGCCGGAGGAAGCGTGATCTAGTGCCGCAAAATAGTGAAATTTCCCGGAAGAATATCCAAGTAGTGCCAGGAGAGTCAATCGAAGGCGTCTTCAAAATTGGTGAGTACTATTTTTGTGATTTTGGAGAGGTTATGCCAGTTATTCGAGACTAGGCTTATTTTGGATATAGTGCAGGAAATAGTTCCCTCTTAATTAGCATTTTTTTATATACGCTTTGTTTGTAGGCATAGGTATTATCATTAAGTGTTGCAAGGCAATTTGTGTTCAGAATTGTTAGGGAATTATTCAGTTTTGGAGAGATAGACCTATTGTTGTTTTTGTGTTATTGTTTTTCGGGGTAGGTTATTTTTTTTAAATTTTCCATAATGGTTGAGTTTATGAGGAAATTTACTAAAGCTTTGCTATTGGAGTTAGCGGAGGAGTTTGAAACAAATGTGTCTCAGGCAAATAGAGTAAGAGAAATTAGGCAGGCTATTCTAAATGCCGAGGACTATGAAGAAGAAGCTGCAAAAGAATACGCGGCAAGAATTTGGGCTGCGGCTGAGCAGAGAAAAGCAGAAGAAATAACCGAACAAGAGAGAGCAGAGCGGGAACGTGAACAAGAGAGAGCAGAACGGGAACGTGAACAAGAGAGAGCAGAGCCAACGCCACCTAGACTACAAAGCCGGAATACTGGTGTGAGAATGAAGCTATGAGTCATCACACTTAGGCTTAGCACTGAACGAAGCTGCAGGTGTGAATTCGTCGATGTGTGTGGCATAACCGTTGCGCTTGCACGTGTTTTAAAATCGTCGTCAATTATTCTTAGTATTATGTTTTAAGGCACTTCTATTATTTCACGGTGCTACTTTGGTAGACGGTTGTACGGATTTTTGGCGATTTACGTCGGCGCGATTTTTACAATCGTCAGCCATTTTGAAAAACGCTGTTTTTACGCATAGTAAAGTATTCGAAACTTGAAAAAAAAAAAAAATAAATATCGTTAAAAGTAATGGATTAATTTTTTGTTGAAAATGTCGTTTTTTAAGACGGCAGGCAAGTGTAAATAAATACATTTACTATGAGTATAAAATACTAAAGTAAGGCTATTATTACTTTCATATAGCAAAAAAGAGAATAAAAACACCGCTATAAAAACATTGTGCCAACGTTTAATTAGATTAAAATATTACTGAAATTGAATATCGAATTAAAACCCATCCTACCAACATTTAAAAGAATTAGAATATTATTAAATTCAAATACTTTAAAATACGTTATATAAAATATAATTAACATTAAAACATATGTGACAATAATTATCTCAGCAATTTTTGAAAATAATATATTAATTTTTTTAACAAAAATTGAAGTATACAATTATAAAATAAAAGAAAAATATTTATTTACATTTTTTTGAGTAATTTAACATCTTGTTTATTGATAAGTACTACAAAAAAATCGAAATCATAATTGAATCGGCTTTTTCAACCATCTTCATCTGTTATCCACATATCTCGCACTTCATTGAAGAAGCCATTAGCGAGGTTTCCTCCAAAAATTTTAAATAAATTTCCTCTGACGCTATTAACAATTTATAAATAAATCTTTGATTATGAAAGACAGGTTGGCGAAAATAAGGTCTCAAAGGGCAATTTGTTTTATTCCGATACCAATAATTCTTGGTAATTATCAGTAACAACATTCATCTTCGAAACAGAGATATCCATTCCATTTGAAATCTGATGAATTCGAAGAGATGAATAATAAAATTTTAAAATGGCGCGGTAATGCACAAAATATTCAGTAACCAATCAAGGAACTGATTACGTCACGCATAGAATTAAAATTATTTAAATAATCATTCATAATAAAATCATTTTTAAAACAAATGCAAAATTAAATTCTATTTTAATATTTAACAGCCATAAATAATATTTAAAACATTAGAGTAAATTTATAAATATTAATAAAAACCAATTACTTTTTTTAAGTAAGGTGACGTCATTGATTACATCATCCACAACATAAAATTATATAAAATATTATAAACAACAAAATTTTCATTTCAAATAAAAATGTAAAATTAAATTGATTTTTAATATTTAGAAGCCATAAATAATATTTAAAACATGGAAGTTATGCATAATAAAACGCATTATTTTTTAATAAAATGACAACAAAGTACCGGTTACCATAAATAACTTATCCAGCAATGGGTTTACCATAAGTTGTATTACTCGCCAAAAGAAAAATCGCCAAAATCCGTGCAACCGTCTACCAAAGTAGCACCGCACGGATTTTTGGCGATTTACGTTGGCGCGATTTCTACAAACGTCAGCCATCTTGAAAAACGCTGTTTTTATGCATAGTAAAGTATTCGAAACTTAAAAAAAAAATAAATATCGTTAGAAATAATGGACTAATTTTTTTGTTGAAAATGTCGTTTTTTAAGATGGCAGGCAAGTGTAAATAAATACATTTACTATGAGTATAAAATACTAAAGTAAGGTTATTATTACTTTCATATAGCAAAGAAGAGAATAAAAACACCGCTATAAAAACATTGTGCCAACGTTTAATTAGATTAAAATAAAATATTACTGAAATTGAATATCGAAATAAAAAACATCATCCAACATTTAAAAGAATTAGAATATTATTAAATTTAAATACTTTAAAATACGTTATATAGAATATAATATATATATATATATATATATATATTATATAGAATAAATACATTTACTACAAGTATAAAATACTAAAGAAAGGTTAAATTATTACTTTCATATAGCATAGAAATAGAATAAAAATACCACTATAAAAACATTGCGCCAACGTTTAATTGGATTAAAATATTACGTAAATTGAATATCGAATTAAAAACCATCATACCAACGTTTAAAAGAATTAAAATATTACTTAAATTAAATACTTTAAAATAAGTAAATAAGAACGCTTCGTACACTAGAGCTAAAATGGCAGCAATTAGTTTATTGTCGGTAAAAAAGGAGGAATGTCTAATAATTTTCTTACCCTTACAGCGGTTATTTCTTCCAACATGACCACAATATCATATACGGCCTTCTCAGAATCGGCTCTTCTAACGGTCTTCATCTGTGATCTACATTTTGCACTTCATCGAAGAAACAATTAGCGACGTTTCCTCCAAAAATTTAAAATAAATTTCCTCTGACCCTTGTAAGAATTTATAAATAAATCTTTGATTAGGAAAGCCGGGCTGGCGAAAATAAGATCTCAAAGGACAATTTTTTGATTCCGAAACAAAAAATTCTTGGTACTTATCAAAAACAACATTCATCTTTGAAGGAGACATTTTTGAAGGAATTCGAAGATATGAATTAAATTTTAAAATGGCGCGGTAATGCACAAATTTTCAGCAACCTATCAGGGAGCTGATTACAGCTCATTAATGCACAAATATTCTATAACCAATCAGAGAGCTGATTACATCACGCCTAGAATTAAAATTATTTAAATAATCATACATAATAAAATCATTTTAAAAAAGAAACGCAAAATTAAATTGTATTTTAATATTTAACAGCCATAAATAATGTTTAAAACATTAGATTAAATTTATAGATATTAAAACCAATTACTTTTAAAGTAAGGTGACGTCACTGATTACATCATCCACAGCATAAAATTTCATAAAATGTGATAAAGAATCAAATTTTTATTTCAAATAAAAATGCAAAATTAAATTGATTTTTAATATTTAGAAGCCATAAATACTATTTAAAACACGGAATTTATGCATAATAACACGCATTATTTTTTAAATAAAATGTCAACAAAGTATCGGTTACCATAAATAACTTATCCAGCAATGGGTTTACCATAAGTCGTATTACTCGCCAAAAGAAAAATTGCCAAAAACTCGCCAAAACCCGTGCAACCGTCTACCAAAGTAGCACCTAAAATTATATGCTGCTGTAATAAGTACCTTTATTTGCTTAAATAAAAGTAGCTTAAATAACTACATTATTTGCTTAAATTTCTTATAGTACACGATTTTCTTGCATATTTTTAAAAACGTTAAGGTATTTCTAAAGGGGTATCGTACTATTGGTTGTATTACATGATGTATATATAAATCATAATATGTAGCCAAAGCACGATATAAAATAACAAAATTTTTAACTTATCAGAGAAATTACGTATTTTATTTTTGTTTATGCAAACATTGCAAATTGTGTTATAATGTACTTCGATTCTCATTTTGGTGAGGTTCTTTTTTCTTCCGAAAGGAGAAATTGTGATGCATTATAAACTCATTTCTTGAATTCATAAATATTTTATCACCTTAATTCTTTGCTAAAATATTTGTCTTTGGGCAAAAAACTGATTCTCTGGGTTTAAAACTGTAAATGTATCTGGTTGTTTTGTGCATAACAGGTTACATTCAGATATTGAATTAGTATTAACATCTAAATTAAAAGAAAATTATTTTGTAAGTTCAGTTTTATAAGTTTTAAAATACAGTTATGAATTGGTTTTAAACCGATTTCAATCTTGTAAATTGTATGTTTATGCATAACAGATTCTTAAGTGAAAATTACCTTTTTACAGGTGTGTGAACTTCATTTTAGCCCTTGTGATATTGAAAAGGAGACGTATATGCATCTTGCAGAAACTGGTGAAACATTATCAGCTCCATTAAAAATTCCGAGACTAAGGAAAGATGCAGTTCCAACAAAACTTCCTGGTGCCCCATCATATTTATCCACTGATGTATCCATAAGAGAAAGTGTTAAAGAACGTCAAACAATCCGTGAAAACCGACAACTACAAATGGCTATCTCCAAAAGCATTATGTCAAAAAAATCTGTGGATTCAAAATCAGTGTTTACAACATTCAGTGAATTACAGAACTGTTTAAATTACAACAATTTTACTCAAAAATTTACTGTTGTCATGAAATACAATTGTTATTGGAATTTTTGAAATAAGTCCTTCTTCAGTATTTAAATACTGTATTTCTATCAATAATAGTATGCAGTTATCAGCGTTTCACCAATCTGCAGAACTAAAAGTGTTAAATGATAGTAAGTTACCCATGCATGTTAAAAGTATTCATGAAATTGATAATATTTTAAATGCACTTGAACTTCTAGAAGCAGGAGCTCCAAAAAGTATTGTAAATATAATTAATTTTATTAATATATTTATAGATAAACTGGATGTCATTGTTTCAGATGATAAAAAATGTGTTTTAACATTTTTAAAAGAGCAACTGAATTTGCTGTGCCTTCCAAAACAACGTTTAAGATATTCCCCCCATTTATTAATTTTTGCCTGTATTTTAAATTCGATTTCACCCCACGCCTATAAATTTATGCGAAATTCTGGAAATATGATCATGCCTCACACTGTTACTCTACGAAACATATGTTCTAATCTAAATGTCAGTGTCTCTGAAGAGCAGCAGCACTCTAATTTCTTAAGGTATATTAAACAAAAATTTAAAACTTTAAAAGAATGTGAGCACAATGTAATATTAATGATGGATGAAATTCATCTAAAACCTTTTTATGATTTTAAAGGTGGCAATATTGTTGGTTCTGCATATGACAGTGCATTTGCTGCTTCTTCAGCATATACATTTATGATTAGAAGCTTATTATCATCTTACAAAGATGTTGCTCACATCCTGCCAATAAAATCATTTAGTGCAGAAAAATTGTTTGAAATTTTAAGAGATCTAATTGTAGGTCTTGAAAAGATAGGTCTTAAGGTAGTTTGTGTGGTTAGTGATAATAATAGCATTAACGGGAAAGCCATGTCCTTCTTTAGTGAGAAGCATGAAATTAAAATTATGTACCAAAATCCATATGAACCACACAGACCCCTTTTTTTTTGTCATTGATCCTGTTCATTTGTTAAAATGTATTCGTAACAATTGGATTGGCCAAAAAAATGATGGCTTGTTTATGTATTTTCCTAAATTTAACGCTGTTGGCAGTGAAGAATTTAATGCAGCCTCATTTAATACTATAAGAAAACTACATGATCTTGAATTTGATAGTTTAATTAAATATGGGTATGGTTTAACTCTTAAAGCTTTATAGCCTTCAAATCTTGAAAGGCAGAATGTTAAATTAGTTTTACAAGTGTTTAATAACTGGGTAATCACAGCCTTAACAGAACTAGGTAATAAACACAATTTGGATAGTTATGAATCAACAGCTAATTATATAGATATAATTTATAAATGGTGGTGTATAGTAAATACCAAAACACCTCTTAAAGGCAAACGACTGAAATGTTCTTTTCAAGAACCACTGATATTTTCAAATGTTGAGTATTTAAATAACTTTGTAAACTGGTTAGACAAATGGAAAGATGCAAAATGCACTACTGGTTGCTTGTCAAAAGAAACTCATGATGCTCTGAGAAACACAACATATGCACTTATTGAATTGGGCAAGTATTGCATTAAAGAGCTAGGCATGAATTATTTTTTACCTGGTAAAATACAAACAGATTTGTTAGAAGATCGTTTTGGCAAGTATCGCCAACTTTCTGGTTCGCAATACTGTATTTCCATTAGACAGGTTTATGAATCTGAGTCAAAATTACGAATGCAAAGCTTATTACCTTTAAAGCTTAATTCAAGTACTTTTGGAAATATTGCTATTGAAATAAATGAAAGGAATGATTGTGAGGAGGAAAACATTGATTTATCCCTTGTGGAAACTTTTTCTCTTGTAGTATCTGAAAATGACATGATAGAAGCTCAGCCATATGTTCCCATATTAACTTATATAGCTGGTTATTGCCTTTATTCTACCTTTAAAAAATATCCATGTGAATTTTGTAAAATGACTTGTGTTATTGATAGGGAACTCAATATCCCTTCCGAATTTAATTTAATCAGAAAATTAGATAGGGGTGGCCTTTTGTATCCTATGCCTCATGTTTTAAATATTGTTTTATATAATTTTATTGTAGTACAAAAACTTGTATCTCAAGAGTTTGAAAGTAAGTTTTTAAAACACCCTGCTCAAAGAAATTTAGCTGTAAATTTAACTCTGAATGCTTTGATGTCAAATGAGGATTTGGATATTGAACCATGTGTAAAAGGCCATTCCTTTGATCCCATAGCTGAAAATATAATCAAATCCTCTACAAACACGATGTTAAACTATTGTAACTATTGTAAACAAAAAAATGATTTTAAAAAAAACCTGCTTGTAAAAAAAGAAAATTATCAACTTTGATGAAGTAAATAAAAAAGTAATTTACAGTTAGTCTTAAAACGTATCTAACATGTTTTAATAATAATGTCTAAAAATGCAACACAAGTATATAAAAGTTTAGTAGTAACTTCCTGAGCTTTAAAGACATGTCTGCAATTTTCTAATAGCTTCAAAACAGATTTTTTTTTCCATTCTAAATTTTTTAAGTCATAACTTATATAATTCACTTTCAACCATTAGTCTGTTTTATGAACAGAGACATTGCTACTACTTAATTCTGATTAAATGAATAATTTTTATAATCACAGAAGCAGTTCAAATCTCTAAATGCTATGTATGCTATTCATTCGACTCGTCATGACGATATATGTTGTATTATAATTTATTTTTAATTATAATTAGCTCTTTATAGATATATTTTACTTCAGCTCTTGTAAATGAATCCCAAAAACTTTATTTCTTGTATTTTTTTTAAATTTCAAAACGAGCTATTTTTATCATTATAATTTATGTTTTGAATTGCAATTTAATGTTTTTCAGTTTTTGTACTTCCTATGAGATCACTGTAGAAAATGTGTGTAAAATCCCACAAATCGAATAATTTTGAATTAATTCCACATTTTTAATCTTGCTTATTAAATCAGATCCTTTGCTTAAAACTAATTGTATGATGCATTATTTTTTTCAAACTGTATTCATCCTTCTATTAGTTTTGTAATTCTGAGTAGTAGTTTGTATTTCTATTTTTGTGAATAATAATAATGAAAAAAAATTAGTTGCTGTTTCAGTGAAATGGATTTTTTCTTTAAAAATGCTTTTAAATTAGATTGTGTTATCAAAATAAAAGTTCTAAGTCTGACATTATTTAAAATATTTTAAATAAGGTGAAGGTATAGTTAATGTATGAGAAAAATATATAATATAATTTTCATAATAATTATAACACCTTTCAGAAAAAAATAGTTTAACATTTGCTGTGCTGAAAATGTAACTTTAACTGATTAGTATTTATTTTAAAGAAAATTCGATTTAAATTTAAAAATCAAGATGCAAGTGCTTTAAAGGAGGAAAGTAATTATAAATATATTAAAATGAAACGTCAACGGTAAAAAAGTAGATTGTAAGTTCGTTCCGAAACTATATGGTCGTTGCGCTACCGTAATTCCGATAGCCTAACTGGGATGACTCATAAGTGGAGCTTTCTGACTTTGTAGTCTAGGTGGCGTTGGCAGAGCGGGAACGTGGACAAGAGAGAGCGGAACGTGGACAAGAGAGAGCGGAACGGGAACGGGAGGAGCGAATTTTTGAATTGGAAAGGTTAAAACTGATGAATGTGGCTCAGACTAATAGCTTAGCTTCCACGGTTTCGAAATTTGAACAATCTAGAGAAAAAAAGGTTAATTTGAAAGATCTAGTACCGCGTTTTGAACCGAGTAATATAGATATTTCATTATTCTTTATGCTATTTGAGAAAAAAGCTCAAAAAGAGAATGTTAATGAGATTGATTGGGTCTCGCAATTAATTCCTTTATTACCTCACGATGTAACCCAGTTAATAGTGAAAGAACCAGCGGATAAAGGGGATGATTATCAGCATGTTAAGAAATTAATCATGCAGAGATTCAAGCTTAGTTCTTGGGCACTAAAAACAAAATTTGAAGAGCATTCTAGAAAAAACGGAATGTTATGAGTGGATTTAGTGTATGATTTGAGAGTGTATTTAGAGAATTGGTTGGATTCAGTAGAAGTTCAAGATTTTGAAAGTCTTAAGGAACTTATGCTCACTGAGCAAATTAAGCGGCGAGTCCCTCTAGAAATAAGAGAGCACTACTTAGACAATTGGGAAGAATTTTAAAAAGCTTCCATTTTAGCAGAGAAATGCGACAAGTATGAGGCTTTGCGAAAAGATAAGAGGAAGTTAGAACAGAGAGCGGGGTTAAAGAAACCATTTGAGAAAGATAGAGAGCGGTATGTAAATTCTAACTGTAGTTATAATCATCAGAGAATTAAATCAGAGGAGCATAGAAAAGTGGAGGCTCCTAAAAAAAAGCAAGTTTTCAATGAAGCAGGTTTCGAGAAACAGCGGAAAATAAGGTGTTACCAATGTGGAAAGGACGGACATATCCGACCTAACTGTCCATCGCTGGAAACGAATAAGGCTAATCTGGTGAATAATCTAGGAACGAAGAATTTAGGAAAATGTTTTGAGCCGTATTTCAAGAAAGCAGTAATTAATGGGATAGAGAGAGAATATCTGAGAGATACTGGAGCTGGTATAGATCTGCGTAATAGTACTTGGATTAATACTAATGACTTATTAGGGGAAACTGTATGGGTGAAACAGCCTTTGGACACAGAATGTAAATGTTTACCTTTGGCGAAAGTCACCATTGAAGGTGATTTTGGTGTGGTCACCACAAAGGCAGCGGTTACTCCGGTAGAGTTAGATAAAAAGTACTATTTGTTAGGGAATAAAACTGCACAGTTGATTGAGGAAATTAGGGAAAGACCGGTTCTTTTGAATGCTGTGGAGACTCGTAGTCAGGCGCATGCGCGCAGGAGTTGTTTAGAGAGAGCGAATGCAAATGACTTAGATTCCAGATCGGAAGAAAAGAAAGAGATAGAAAATGAAAGGGCCGTCAATAATGATCATTCGGAAGAAAGGAATTTAACCAGTAATACGGAGGAGGAAATTAAAATTGCAGACATCAGTTTAGAAGAAAGGTCTATCCTTGCGGATGTTTCGCCAGCAGAATTCTTGGAAGCACAAAAAACTTGCGCTAGTTTAGCGACCCTGTGGAAGAAAGGGGAAAGTGAAAATGAAAAAGAGTTTATAATAGTCAAGGAAAGACTATTCAGAGTGGCAAGTTCTAAAAAAGGGGAAGATAAGCGTCGGCTGTGTGTGCCTCTCGTTTTTAGGAAAGTTATGCTACGAGGAAATACGAGGAAATCTCTGGTCATTTAGGGGTAACAAAAACCAAGGATAGAGTTTTGACACACTATTTCTGGCCTAATTGTTACCAGGAAATTGAAGAATTTGTGAGGACGTGCGATATTTGTCAGCATGTAGGTCACAATAAGGATAAAAAGAAAGCCCCTATGAAGATTGTGCCTGTTATATCAGAAGTGTTTAGCAGATTAACTATTGATGCAGTAGGACCTCTGATCCCTAGTTCGCGTGAAAATAAATACTTAATTACGTCTATTTGTGCTGCTTCCAAATATCCAGATGCCATTCCTGTACAGAATTTAAACTCTAAATGTGTGATTCAAGCCTTGATACAAATCTTTTCTAGATCAGGTTACCCTAAGGAAATTCAGTGTGATTTGGGTAGATCGTTTACCAGTGAACTTACATCTGAGTTTTTTAGCAAGTTCGGAATTAAGGTGTATCATTCTTCTGTGTGTCACCCTCAAAGCAATTCTGTTGAAAGGTTGCATTCCACCTTGAAAAGGGTATTGAAGTCTTTGTGCTTGGAAAGCGGGAAGGACTGGGAAGAATGTTTGCCATGTGCTTTGTTCGCCCTCAGAACTGTTAGCCATGAAAGCACAGGTTTTAGTCCCTGCGAGTTAGTACATGGAAAAAATTTGAGAATGCCTCAAACGATTGTGTATGAAAACTGGCTAGAGGAAGACCCCACTGTGGTCGAGTATGTTCTAGACTTAATAAACAGATTAAAGAAGTGTCAGGAGCTGGCTGTAGAGAGGATGAAAGAGTGTCAGAGTAAAAGGAAACTCTGGTATGATCACAACGCTGTTACGAGAAGGTTTAAGGTCGGAGATCTCGTGCTTGTTTTAGCCACGTCTAAACCACAAAAAATGGCTCTGAACTGGATAGGGCCAGGTAAAGTAACTAGTGTGATTTCCGAAACCAATTATACGGTAGAGATTCCAGGTAAGCGTAGCAGTGACACCATTTATCACGTAAATTTGATGAAACCTCATTATCAGCGCCCCGAGTTTGTGAATCTTGTGATAGAGGAGGTCATGGAAGATATTGAGGGAGAAGTGGATATTCCTTATCCCTTGGCTGATCCAACTCAGGTAGATTTTTGGAAAATAGTTGGAGATAGTAAGCTAGAAGAAAGAGCTTCGCCAGAGGAAATAGGAAAATTCCAAGAAGTTATAAGGAAGTATGGAGCGGTGTTTTCGTCCGACCCCGGCTGTACGTTTTTGGTTGAAATGGATATTAAATTGTTGGATGAGACTCCGGTTAGAGTCAGGCCTTACCGAATGTCGGCGAGACAAACCGACATCCTAAAAGAAGAAATTAGGCGGTTGCTTGAGTTAGGAGTCATAGAAGTCGGGCAATCTGATTATGCTTCGCCTATGATCTTAGTAGAGGTCCCAGGTAAAGATCCTCGTCCTTATATAGACTACAGAAAATTAAATTCAAAAACTATGACCGAATTTTTCCCTCTTCCCAATGTTGAAAAAGTGGTAGAAAAAGTCAGCGCAGCTCCATTTATCACAATCATGGATCTAACAAAAGGATACTTCCAGATACCACTCACAAAGCGTGCACGGAGGTATGCCGCATTTGTGACACCTTTTGGATCTTTCATCCCGAAGAAAATGATGTTTGGGCTTTTAAATGCGCCTTTCTATTTTTTTAAATTGATCGCTCAAGTTTTAGGAGGGCTGGACAATTTTGTTCTACAGTATATTGACGACATCGCAGTCTTTTCGCCGACTTGGGACTGGCATATGAAGGATTTGGATGTGGTTTTAGGTCGCCTTCAGGAGGCTAAATTGACTGTTAAGCCCTCGAAATGCAAATTCGCACAAGACCATGTGAAATTTCTGGGTCATGAAGTAGGATCTGGGAAAAGGTCGCCTAGTGAGGCCAAGATTCAAGCAATCAGAGATTTTCCGATCCCCAATACTAAAACACAGATACGTAGCTACCTTGGTACTGTGGGCTACTATGCAAGGTACATAAACGACTACGCAAGTATTGCGGCACCTTTGACAGACGCTTTGAAGGTCAAAAACAAAAAAGAAAAAGTGATTTGGACAAAAGAGTGCGACGAGGCTTTCAATAAACTGAAGACCAAACTAGTAAAAAGTCCGGTTTTATTTGCACCAGATTATTCTAAAGAATTTATTGTGCAGACAGATGCCAGCTTATATGGTGCGGGTATTGTGTTGTCTCAAATTCAGGATGGGGAGGAACACCCTATACTGTATCTTAGCAAAAAGTTTACTAAAGCGGAGCGAAATTATAGCACCATTGAAAGAGAACTAGCGGCCATTATTTATGGATTGAAGAAACTAAGTCATTACTTAGACGGACAAAAATTCAAAATCCAGACGGATCATAATCCGTTGACTTTTTTAAACAAAATAATGGGATCAAATTCTCGTTTGACTCGCTGGGCATTGTGTCTCCAACAGTATAACTTTGAAATTGTTCATAGCAACTTTGAAACTTTGAAACTGTTCAGGCAAATTACACGGTAATGCAGATGGCTTGAGTCGTGCCCTAGTCTAGTGACTGAATATCACTAGTGGATACAAAGTAAAGTAAAAAGTAATGAAAATGGGTGAAAATGATTTTTGTAAAGTTTTGGAATTATATTTGTGTAGATTCAAAATTGTTTGCATTGTGTGTTTCATTTTCAAAAAAATTGTTAGAATTAAATGTTTTATTTTAAGTATTAGAATTGTGTAAAATTTGAGGAATATGCTTTGTATAAGGCACACATTAGGAGTAGTTTAAATTATTTTTGTTGTATTTGTGCGGTTATGTTATCTAAAAAATAAGTGCAGGGTAATGTAACTGGCTTCTCTATTATCACTTAAATGGTTACCACTTGTGTTTTGAAAGCAGTGAAATGTATTTAGAATTTTTCCTTCCATAGTCAAGAAAAATTTCTTTATGAGGGGAGGAGGTTTGATAAAAGAAGAGACTGAAGATTAATATGGACAAGGATGTCTCGTGAGAATAAGCTGAAAAATATTATTTTTTAACTTACAAACACGTTTTCAATAGTTGTTAAAATAGTCTTTATTAAAATAATTAAATCGTTGTTAAAAATGTTAAAAACGCAAGCTCGAGAGCCACGAATTGCTCTCGCACGTAAAATGTATAGAATTTGATTTTTGAAAATAGTAAGTTTCTCTCTTTTCGAATTGTATGTAGCCATTTTTTTGCGTTCAATAAAATTTTTATTCTATGTTTTGTTTTGAACCAGATGTCACAACCCAGGGTTTGTACAGCGGTTTCGGCCACTACACCACAACATGTTAAATTCTTTTTTTTTTATGTTGATGATCTCTGCTATGGAGCCAATACCGTTCAAGATGCTTATCATTTGACTTCTACGGCAAAAGAGATATTAAAAGCAGCGGAATTTCATTTGAGGAAATTAAAAACTAATTGTCAGGAATTGTATAAAATTTGGAATGAAAACGGATATGAGGAAAATACTGACTTCGGCAAGGAACAGGTTTCTTGGGATTGAAGTGGGATCCGATTGAGGATAAAATTAAATTAGATTTAAGAGATGTTAGGGATTCCATTGATGCTAGAATCACCAAGCGTCACGTTTTGAGAGTTATTCCATAGATATTTGATCCATGTGGACTGATTTGTCCCTTTGTAATCACTGTGAAAATTCTTCTGCAAGAGATGTGGGAACGTGGTCTACAATGGGATGAAGATTTGCCAAGTGACCTACAAAATAAACGGAGAACCTGGTGTTCTGAACTTTGTGAACGTGAATCAGTATCTATTGAAAGAAGGTTTTTTGAAAGTGTAGAAATAAGTGAAGTTTCTCTTCATGTGTTTTGTGACGCCAGTCCCAAGGCATATGGGGCTGTTGCGTTCCTAAGATACGAGAATTACAATGGCCAAATCAAAGTGAGCTTTATAATGTCAAAAAGTAAGGTTGCTCCTTTAAAATCTTTGACTCTTGCAAGATTAGAGTTAATGGCAGCACTCCTTGCTGCACGTTTAGGAAATTATTTACAAGGTCTATTTCCTAATTTCGCGAAACAAATTTTCTTTTGGAGCGACTCTCAAATCGTCCTTCATTGGTTGAAAGTATCTTCTAAACAATAGAAACCATTTGTCGCCAAAAGTGTAGCTCAAGTGCAGTCGCTGACTCTACCGGAGTGTTGGAACCATTGCAGTGGCTCCGATAATCCCGCGGACCTTACTACTAGAGGAAAATCGGCTAGGAGGATTATCACAAGTTCTCTGTGGTGGTCAGGCCCTGTTTGGTTGTCTAAACCGCTTTACTCGTGGCCTCTTCAAGAATCGCTACATCATTTTAATGACATTCTGTGATGAACGCGTTATAGGGAAAGAGCGACGGACTGCACTGGTTAATTCCATGGTAACCAGTTCAGCTAATGGAAACTTACCTATGTCGTCGTTACTGGAAGTTAATGACTTCAGCGAATTAAGTAGATTACTGCGTGTTACTGCTTGGATTAAAAGGTTTGTTCACAATTCTAAACCTAATTCTACAAAATTAAATGGACCTATATGTGCTCCAGAACTCGAGCAAGCTTTGCGTTTTTGGATCAAAGCTACTCAATTCAAACATTATAGTACAGAATTTATCCAACTTCTTTCTAAAGGAACTATCGATAAGAGTTCACGCATATTTAATTTGAATCCTGAACTTGATGATAATAACTTACTTTGTTTAAAGGGACGTTTACAGTTTTCAAGTAACGATATGCGAGCCAAACATCCTTGGATTCTTCCTTCTAATGATAAATTTATTGAACTACTTATCTGTGATTATCATACTAAAAAGTGCCATTTAGGTGTTAATGCAACTTTAACACATTTACGAGAACAATTCTGGATTGTTAAAGGTCGTCATTTTGTGAAAAAAGTGTTAAATAACTGTCTGATTTGTAGACGATTCAAAGTGAAATCTGGAATGCAGGTGGTTGCCCCTTTACCGCCTGATAGAATTCAAGAGCATCCACCATTTGACGTATGCGGTGTGGATTTTGCCGGATCATTTTTTTATTCGTGATTTTAATTCTAAGTGTTATTTACTTATATTCAGCTGTGCAGTTACAAGAGGTATCCACTTAGAAGTAGTTCTTAACATAAGTGCTGATTCTTTTTTGTTAGGATTCCAGCGATTTGTTTCTCGTCGAGGATTATGTTCCACTATATATTCTGATAACGCCAAAGCTTTTAAAAAGCAAATTGTGAATTGAAAAAATAGTGTAATCAGATAGATAATGATCAAGTTAAAAATTTGTTTGCTTCTAAAGGTATAGTTTGGAATTTTATAGTTGAAAAAAGTCCATCGTGGGGAGGTTTCTGGGAGAGACAGATACGAACGGTTAAAACCTGCTTAAAGAAAATTGTTGGACGATCCTCTCTTTATTTGAAGGAATTGGAAACTGTTTTTTCGGAAATTGAAGTTCTGGTTAATTCCAGGCCTATCACGTATCTGTACAACGAACCCTCAGGACCCTCCCCACTCATCCCATCTCATTTTCTTATTGGTAAAAGGTTGGTGTCTTTACCCGTAATAAAACATAAAAATGAAAATTTTAATGTTAATACGAATTCTTTTGTAAAGAAATATAAATATCAGCAAACACTTTTGAATCACTTCTGGAACAGGTGGAGAAAGGAATATTTACTTAATCTAAGATCAGCTTATATTTCTTCACAACCAGGTAAAATAGCTTCATTTAAAGTGAATGATATTGTTTTGATTAATGATGAGCGTTACCCCAGAAATATGTGGATGATGGGGAAAATATTAGAGCTATATCCAGGAAGAGATGGAAAAGTTCGTTCTCTTCTTATTCAGACTCCTAAAGGACAAATAAAACGCTCAGTACAACTTGTATATAATTTGGAAATTAATCCTTAATTGTGTTAGTTTAATTGAGTTGCAACTTGTTAATGTTCTATCTGTGTATTAATGATAGTTTAATCGTGCTTATATTTTAATGCTTGATATTTGAACATTTTTTCTTTGAAAGTTAAAAGTGTAATTTGTTTTTGTATGTTAAGTCACTGAATAATTTTGAAGCTTTGTATTTGATATAATATGCTATTTATATTTTTATTCTTGTAATTTTAAATGGTTCCTGAATGTAAATTTAGTTAAACTTGGTATAAATCAAAATTGGTATAAATCATCAAACTTGGTATAAATCAAAATCGATCAAAATCGCAAAAAACTCAAGTGAGTTCAGATGGGGAGTATTACATATTTCCAGCGTCATTCTGAGTAGAGGGCGCTGTGTTCGTCCCAATAGTCAGTGGCAGGCAGGATACTAAAGGTGTAGGACAGGAAAGGCAGCGATGCCTAATAATATATCTCTAATTGCTTGAAATTTTCATGTATTTTCTTGTAAATAAATGTTATTATTGTTTACAAAACCTCTTATTATCTCTTGGATGCACCTTTAGTCTCACAGAACCATTAGATGCAAAATAAGTGATGAAAACACCTGCTGATAGCCTATAAAAGCTAACAGAATAAGGTAAAAACTAGCAGAATAATGACGTAATTAATCACCAGTGGTATTTATACCAATGGGTAATCCTCTCAGTCCGGTACTTGCTGACATTTATATGCACTATTTTGAGATGAAATTATTTGATAAACTATCTTTTCGTCTTTGGATGCGGTATGTTGACGACACTTTCACACTTTTTGACGGTTATAAAGAGGATTTATTCGAGATTCTATCTATTATGAATTCAATTGATCTAGCCATCCAATTCACTCTTGAAATTGAATCCAACAATTCCTTCCCCTTCCTTGATATTCTTATAATCCGCAATTAAAATTAGCACCACCGTGTACCGTAAACCCTTTGCAGTTTGTTTACCACCCCATGCCGAGTCATGCCACCCTGTTAAGCAAAAAATAGCTTCTTTTTACTATTATGTATTCCGCGCGCTTAAAAGTTTGTTCCTCTGAATCTTTGCTTACCAATGAACTTAATTATTTGAGAGCAGTTGCGATTGACCGTGGATTTTCTCCCGTGATTATTGATAAAGCCGTTAAAAAATTTTCAGATTCCCATCAAAGAAGACATTCCAGTGTTAGAAATAATATTAATGACCTTGTCGTGCTTCCATTTTATCCTTCTGTTAGCTATAAAATTGCACGGATTCTTCAGAAATTCAATTTTCAAGTCGATTTCTCCCCTATTAATAAAATCCCCCCTTCGATTCTAAAAGATTGCGTTTCTGTCTTGAATTCTTGGGGAATTTATAGTATATCGTGTCAGTGTGGTTTAAGATATATTGGCCAAACAAAAAGAGCGTTGAAGTTTCGTATCAAGGAACATGAATCTTATGTCAGAAAAGGCGAAATTAACAAGTCTTCAATAGCGTATCATAGTTGGACATTTAACCATAATTTTGACTTTGGGTCTGCAAAAATTATCCAAAAGGCTTCTTCCATAGGTGAATCGGATTTTCTTGAGGCTTTTCACATTCACAAAGATTTTGGCAGGTTTAGTTAATGATTTGAAGTCCAATCCAGTCCTTCCTAATGCCTTTAAAATTCTACTATCTTAATTCAGTTATTTTTGCCGATAGATGGCGTTACCTCTTCGGGTTTGGTACTACCAGAGGGTATAAAAATCCGTTCAGTGGTTGCTTTCCATTATTTGAAGTTCAGATTTTGAGCGTGAAGGTGCATTTGCCCCTCGCTCTCTATTTTAACTTCTCTAATTTTTCTTGTCCTTTATGCTTGATCAGATAGCCTGGCTCATTAAAAGTAGGCGGCCAGTGCAACTCTGATTAAAAATCCAGTTATAACCACGTACACTGCTGATAAGGACCACGTGTTTCTGAGACTCCTTCTCCTTTATTTTCTTCTTCCTAGGTATTTCTTTCTTCTGATGAAGAGGGACCTTTAGCTGCCCTCGAAATCGATTAAGTGTTTCATTATACCTACGCTAAATACAAGGTTGGTTTTGCGATTTTGATCGATTTTGATTTATACCAAGTTTGATGCACAAGTACAGCTAATCTATGAACGGTTAGTTTTAGTTTCCCTTTTCATGCAGCGTTACATAACTTAGAAAAATCTCGAATTTGGGAGAACAGATGAATTTAGGGGAAGAACACCAAATCTAAAATGTTAATTTTGAGATTGCCAATTATTTTTAAAGAGCTATCGTATTTTGTTATATCTTACATATATATATACAGGGGTTGGACAAAAATATGGAAACACCTTTAAAAAAACATGTTTCTTTGCTTAATATTGTGTAGGAAACCCGTTGGCATCCAAAACAGCTTGCAGTCTTCTCGGAATGGATAAATACAGTTCCTGTATGTTTGCCAAGGGAATATTATACCATTCTTCCTGCAAAAGGGTGGCAAGTTCAAAAAACGATGTTGGCGGTGGATAACGAAAACGCACTTTCCGTTCCAATGTAGACCACAAAGGTTCGATAATATTCAGGTCTGGTGACTGTGGTGGCCAGGAGAGATGGGACAAATCATCCTCGTGCTCAGAAAACCAGTCCTGGACAATGTGAGCTATGTGAACAGGGGCTTTGTCGTCTTGGAAGACACCATCACCATCGGGGAACCAAGTTTGTACCATGGGTTGAACTTGATCGGCCAAAATGTTCACATAAGTCTTGGCAGTCATGTGCCCTGACACAGTTATCATGGGGCTAGCAGAGAACCACGATATGACTGCCCAAACCATAACAGAACCCCCGCCATGTTTCACTCTTGGCAACAAGCAGTCTGCATTATAGGCTTGAGATGGCGTTCTCCAGACGTAAACTCAGCCAGAAGTGATAAACAATGTGAAAGAAGACTCGTCAGACCGTATTACTCGCTTCCACTGCTCTATAGTCCAGGCTTTATGATTTAAACACTACCTTTTCCTGTTACGGGCATTAGCATCACTGATGAGTGGCTTCTCAATTGCAGCACGGCCAATGAACCAATGAACTTAGTTAAAGTTATTCCCTGTTTATGAAGCTCCCTTCTAATTGTTTTGGTACTCACAGGGTTCGGTAACACAACATTCATTTCAGCAGTAACTTTTGCAGCTGTGGTCTTCTTATTTTTCGTCACAATTGCCCTTAATGATCGTCTGTCATTATCACTCAGGACACACTTTCGTCCGCGCTGTGATTTAGCAGATGATGTTTTTCCGCTTTTCAAATATGCGGAATAAATCTTCGATACAGTACCTCTTGAAACACTAAACACCTCAGCTACCTTGCTTACGGAAGCACCTACCATACGTGCTCCAACAATTTGCCCACGTTCGAAGTCTGTTAAGTCTGACATAATGCAATAACAACCTCACATAACAGTACTCCGACAACAACTGAACTGTTTAGCACATTTACGAAGTTGTATAGGTGGCGTCAGTAGTCAAAAACACCAGCGCCACCTACATATTTCATTAAAATCAGTCTTTCTTTTCAAACATGCATTTCACAAGGTGTTTC
Source organism: Stegodyphus dumicola (assembly GCF_044657685.1). Classification (NCBI taxonomy): domain Eukaryota; kingdom Metazoa; phylum Arthropoda; class Arachnida; order Araneae; family Eresidae; genus Stegodyphus; species Stegodyphus dumicola. The sequence goes on from NC_140770.1 coordinate 160,573,546, forward strand.
CATATTTTTGTCCATCCACTGTATATATTATATAATGCTATTTGCACAACCTGTTGGCTGTTTGTATTAAATATGCACGCATAAAAATATTATATTAAAAATTGGTTACCATTTTAATTATCAAAATTGAAGTTATATTACTTTAATTCTAAAATTTAGTGTGGAATTTGGACCTCTTTAACAGAAATCAGTTTCTTTATCTTTGGTCTTATTTTACTTTTTTAACTGAAAATTAGTATCCACTTTTAATTTTGTTCTGTATTTATTTTCCATATATAACATGGTAGAAAATTCTTGTTCACACAAACACATTGTGGAAAAAGGTAGTAAAAATTTAGCTTTATTTGAAATGCCCTTAAATTCTTTTTTTTTTTTTTTTTTTTCCCGTTCAGCCAAAAGTTACAGAGTGTGTTATTTTTGAAATTTTCAGTTAGAGTTCGATCACAGGAAATTTCTATGAATTGTTCTTATCCTTCACAATATAGAATTTCAGGTACATTTGAACAAAATGGATTTCTATTCCAATTTTTCCATAATCTTTGCGAAAATACATAATACAATGCTGAAATTATTTATCACGTACAATGTTGAAATCATTTATATCAATGAAAAACAATCATTTTTAATGTCGGATGGTAAATTTTTTATTTCAAATTATTTTCGGTTAGAAAATTTTCTAAAAGGGGTAAAAAGCTTAAAGCATTACTATTATCTAATTCTTTGATTATTAGCGCGAGTTTTTTTATTATTCATTTATTTCTAATGGTAAACAAATTTAAAACTTTGTCCTTCGTAATCCTAAATTTAATTCACTTTCCGAAAATATCAGCTAAATTTGCTAAACGTGCCAACCATAATTCACTAAATAAACATTTTTGCAATTCAAATTTTGAATAACGGAGGAACATTAGAATTTCTGATCGAAGTTCAAAAAGACGATTTAACGCTTTGTGTCTTACTAACTACTTTACCACTGCTCATCTCTTGGCATAAAATCGTAAATATTCTTGAGTTTAAAGCTCGGCTTTTAATAAAATTAACAATTTTCACACCGTGATTCAAAACGATTTTGAGGATTTTTTTGGCTACTAAAGCTTCCCGAATGGACCAGAGAGAAAATTTAGTTTCAGGTACGACTTTATTTGAGAAATAACACTGAAATATTTTTCTGTGAAAGCTCGACATCCGTCACTACATACGGAAATGCACTTATTCCAAGGAATATCGTTGAATCAATTACTTTGAAATCATTATTGTTGTATCAATTACTTTGAAAATTTCATTTGCATTTGCTCTATCATGAAGAGATTCACAAAATAAATAATCTTCGGCAATTCGTTTATCTTCTTCAAAACGTATGTAAACTAATCATTGAACAAAATTCGTTATATGAATACTTTCATCCATTTGCAATGCGAAATACTCAGTGTCTTATTTTTTGAATAGGTGTCATTTTTATGGAATTTGCCATTTCATGACTTCGTCAACTTACTGTATCATTTGATGACGGAATATTATTAATTAGCCGTATTTTCGTTGAATACTGTTAAAACCATATCTTAGCTGCTGGTAAATATAAGATGTTTCTCCACTAGTGTGAGCCTGGCCAATCTTGACAATTCTTTGGCTTACTATGTAACTAATTTCCAAAGCTTTTTTACTTAAGTAACAAAACATTTTATTACTTGTTTACTATTTCTGACTCCGATAATTTCTTCTCAAAATATTCTTCAGATTTATCCGTTAAATGGGTATGCTTAGATTTAAGATATCTTTTAAGAAACGATGGTTTCATACTTTGATTAGATAGTAGTTCACCTCAAACATCACATTGAGGTTGATGGTCCATTTCAAATAAATCCAAACGATAAATAACTCATTGTATATTCTATAAACAATTCTTGTGTTTTCAATATTCTTTAGTGCCAGTAAATTGTCCTGGATCCATCACCTATGAATCACTTTTCCGCTTAGTCAAGCTTTCCATTTTGAATCTAGGTTAGTTTTATTATTTTTAACAAGTATTTAAATGCACGGTATATTACGATTTCTTCAAAAATAAACAACGGTATCCTCAAATGGCGTTGAAAAGTAAGGAATACAAAGCAACAAGAAGGCAAAATACTTGCTGTTACAGACAGCAAATCGACGTAGAAAATTATCCTAATTGAAAATAAAGCAATATGATCCCGAAAATGGTGGCAGCATGAAGTGTAGCTAAAAACTTTGATCAACTATTAAAGAATTATTGAGATACTATTATCTTTTTATGGGAACTTATTTTCATTTTCTATTGAATACAGTCCATTTCTGTTATTCCTTTTAGAAATATCATTTATGACAATTTTCGATGTTTATGGCTAAAAGAATATGTGTGAAAATAAAAACGGATTATTTTACTTAAGTCCATGAGCGGCTATTGACCTTTGAACAAAGTTTAAATCGCATACATTTACGAGTGTTAGGAAAAAAAACGTAAACAGGATGATGAAGTATATAATTTTTGGAATTTAATAGTTAAATAATACTTTGTTTCTTTGCTTATCATCGGTTGAGAATCGCTGATGTAAAACATTACAACAGTAATACCCCAAAACAAGAATGCAATTAGACTCAAATATTTGCAGTAATATCTATGGCAGCTGTTTCAAAACATCTTGTGTCACGAATAAGTGCAAACGGGAGACTATTGCAATAGTGCTAGGAATATAAAACATGTAATGCATCACATAAAAGCTCATGTCTTTAGTCCTCACTTCATGCACTTAGGTTGATGTCTGCAAGTATGCCGTACATATTGGAAGGACTGATAGCGAAAGAACAGTGCGGGTAGTTAGTTCACAGTATGCTTCTGCTTTAATCTTGAGGTACATCAAGTATAGAAAATTAAAATTAGTCCTTGCTTTATGCGTTCCTGAGAGTTATCAGGTGTAGTGCGAGCTTCGTGATCTCATGGGTAACTCCGAGCGTCTCATAGTGACTAGCTGGGAAACTGAGCACTTAGAATCCCATTTCCAGCACCTTATCAGAGATGTCATCAATTTTTAAATATGAGGGCAGATTCCATAATTGAAACCTTCAAATTTTTATTCTCAGATAGGAAGTAAGAATGATATAAAATATCTTTATTATCAAGTAGGGAAATCACTCAATGGTAAACGTCCTACTGGGAAGTTTTAATTTCGAATTCGGCGCTAGTCTTCATTTTAGCTTTGAAATCAGCAAGTCTGGAATCCTCAAATAAGTCTGTAAGCTGCTTCAAGATAACATTTGGAAGCAGTTCACGGACTTATTTGAGGATTCCAGACTTGCTGATTTCAAAGCTAAAAGATCTTGTGTCGTTGTCAGAAGCAGTTTCGAGCTCTTTCGTGGATAACGAAACTCTTTTGAATCGAAGGTTAAGTCATCATCTTGAGTAGAATCACGTGGTGGAGCTTAGCCGCCAGAAACAGTTACCACATGATGTCGTACTTTTTTTAGGAAAAATCGGAAGTTGATTCCTTCTGCAGTTTGAGTTAGAGAAGACTGGAAATCTTGTATTTTTATGCTACTTTTTACAGATCTTTTCCAGATAGGAGGAAGATTCATTAGGGAGAAGGTTTAGTTCATCATCTTTGTCGGCAAGTACAGCGAACTTGTTATCCAATAAATCGTTTGGCTGGAGACATCAGAAGCTGGAGGTTAATCTGAAATTTAAAAAGATATTTACTAATTGTTAAGTATATAATAGAACATTAAAATCTCATAACAAATATTAACAAACTTATGCATATTTAATACACCTGAAGAAATTTTCTCCTTATATTATTTATTTCATGCTTTCTTATTTACAAGCTCTTAAGCTTGTAAACTAAATACTCTTTGCCATCAAAACGTTCTTAATAGTTTTAAAAAAATACATAATATTACATGTAATTCCAATTCATTCCTGGAATCCTGATTTAAGGAATGAAAGCTTTTTTTAAGAGTACTAATACACAAGTTGCAGATAAATGTAGTTGGCATGTAACTCTTATTAATTTTAAAAATATATTTACTCTCTAATCGGCCAACGATTTGGCTTTCAAAATCGAAAGTTTGCAAACAATGTAATAGGAAAGGAGTATTTTTCATTATAATTCCAAATTAAAATTGTCACTTCATATTTTGACTCTTTTTGTTAGGATATACAGTTATTTCGAGATACACATATGTTGGAGAATGTTACACTGATACGTTTTTAAAAAAGAAAAAGAATGCCTTTTCAAAATTGGCAATGAAAGTTATTCATTTTAAAGATGTAACGGTCAGTTGTGTTCCTCATTTTGTTCGGTAGCTTCAATTACTATTTGTTTTGTAGCTTGAATTCTTATAAAATAAGCTAGTTCTCAATTTTTTTTTCTATTAGTTGCATTGGATTTCTTTTGATACTATAACACCGGTCTTTCTTCGAGCCACAGAGATGAATGGCTCTCCTGTTTCGAACAGGCACAAAGATACCTTAAAAAATAACCTAATTTGTAGAGAAAAGTTGATAGAAACTACAACAGAACCAGGTTATTAGGGGTGTTCAAATGAAAAGGTACGAAACAATACTATGGATATACTGAAGTCTTTATGCACAAGTAATCACGAGAGGCCTGAGCACAACTGTCCTATTGTTTCACGAGCTGAAGGATTCCCTCTTTCCAGAATTCCTGTAGCTGTGACATGAACCAGTCCTTCATTTCGCCGTCCGAGTTGAAGCGCTTTCCTTTGAGCAATCCCGTCTCACCAGGTCGTTCATCTTGTCGATGAGTTCAGCCGTGATTACCGTGTTTGCCTGGCCTGATCTTGGGTCATCACTCAAACGCTCTAGGCCTTCACGAAAGCTGGCACTTTGCTTTTTCACTGATTTGTCGGACACACTGTCTCTCCCGTATACGGCATATCCGGTGATGAATGTCGGCCGGTTTAACTATCATTTCAATTCAGTAAAAAACAGATCATTCAAAATTCTAGATAAGCAAATCAAGAAAGGTTGCTTACCTTTATGATCCGCGTTCTTTGATACTGGCCCGCCGCTTTTGTAGACTCCGATTTGGTTTCAAACTCATCTAAAATTGGCACTATTTTGTATGAATCCCTTTATTTGACATTTCACACAAAAGAGGAACAATATCTAAATCATTACAACATCAAAAACACTTCTAACTACTTAGCATTATTCTACTGCGTCACTGTTCGAAAAGCATACACTCATCGTTGCCAGTTCTCAAAAAACAAACTTTCTTTTTCGATTCTCGTCGGTCTGGAGGCTCAATCTGTTCCCCAAGAGCGGAGCGTGAGTCGTTCGCGACATTAACCCTTTCCACAGTAAGAAATCTCACAACACCTCACTGCTCCTTAATCGTCGAATCAATGTGAACACCATGATGTCCTCACGCTCACTGCCGCATCAATTCGACGGAACACACAACTGCCTGCTTCTCAACACAACTGCATACGTCATGTGCGGGCGTCCAACGCATGCGCACAACCAGGCTGGACACAACATTCGCACCTTTAGATGTCTTACTCCGTTATGCCTAAGCGGCACATTAAAATTTAAATTGGTTTATTTGTTGCGACGCTTCGTACCTTTTCATTTGAACACCCCGTAAACATTAGTGGTTCTGAAATGTTGCTGAAGAAGTATCGATAACAGAAGCTGGATTCCTTTAAAACTCTGCTTCGAGATTTAAATAAGACAATGAAATAGAGAAAAATGATGCTTCGTTTGAAGAATTGGAAGCATGTCTTGAAATGAATGAAGTAAGTCTTTTAAATCTCAATACTCAGTCAAATTGAAGTTCGAAACAAGAACTAAAAGTTGATGATTGTTGTGTCACGAATTTCAAAACTAATACTCCACCTCCCCCCTATCCGAATTCCCTGGTTTGTAGGAGGAGTGGAGTAATTTTAAAATTACATTTAGTAATCCGATCTCTAGAAACCCTCATTAACAGATTCTAAATTGTTTTTGACTTACATGCTGCACACGCTAGACAAGTTAATATAAATCTTGGATGGCATCTATGAACTGTTATTTAATATTCAGCCTTTGATTATATATATATATATATATTGCCTTTGATTAGATAATTTACTTGTTGCAATCGTTTGCGAGGTTGAAACCTTGCGAACCAAAGATGTGCATTTGAGTGTTTGCCATCAAAGTCTGAGCTCGAGTTAACACTCAAACGCCAGGTTTTCGGTTTTATCTGTTTTGTACACTTTCTGTGAGGTTTTCACGAAACTAATTGCGTAACTTATGGTCTCGTTTATTCGCTTTCGCAACATTGTTGTAAGTTCAGATTGGAATTCTAATATTCCTCTTTTCTGCCTCTGAAAGTGGAATGCGACCCTATGTTCTATCGTAATTATTGCTCATCTGGATGAGTACTATCACCCCTCTTAATTTGTAAAAGCAATTTAGAATCACCCTGTATATATATATATATATACATACATATTGTTACCTTTTACGGGTTAGTGGATTTGAAGTGATTGATGACAACACTTAATGAAGAATCAAAACACAATTTATTCGCCAGTATTACACAGTAGAGTTTCAAAGACACGTTTACAGTCGTCGAAAAGCAGCGATAAACACGCTGAAACAATCAGCAACACAGCCTTCAGACTACAAAGGGGGAGACAGCTTAACGGCAAAGCACTAAAGTACAGCTCCCGACTCGTTTCGGTTGCTCTCAAGCTAATCTCTGAACTCGAGGCACTACTACTGAACTCAAGATACTCTCGATACTCCTCACGATACACTCTTACTCCACGTACAGGCAGAGTATATATAGCTTTTGACCTGCCTAGCACATTCTCGGGAAAACCGGTAAAAATTCGTACTAGAATGTTCTCCCTCCATTTATGACATATCCCCAAATGTCGTCAAATGGGAGATTTCGCGTTAAATCTGGCAACCCTGCCTTTCTTTGCCACTTTCTAGCAACCCTAACATTGCCTTGAGTGGAAGCTACCTTACGCAGCTGGGCTTTTCTAACAAATATGTATACATAAGATAAAAAATGTGAAAGCAAACTTCTAAATTTAATTCACTATAACCTTTCTTATTTTTATTTCATTTGGGAACTTCCTCTCTCCGTCTAAAAATAGCGTCTTAAGTCTAAACTGCGTCATTCAAATTAATCGGGCCGATCTTACGTGATGCTTAATGCAGATGTCTTTTGCCCAATCACCAAATTTTAAACCAAAACTTAAAACTGAAACTTTTGCCTCCCCCCTTCTTCTTGTGCATTACTACTACGACACTCACTTTCTTCTGGCTTATTCTTTCATCTTATTACGACACTTCAGTCCCGGATCTAGCGGAGGGCAAGCCGGGGTTCTTGCCCCGGGTGGCAACTCTTGTGGGCGGCAAATTCAAATATAACGCTGTATCGTATTTGGTATGTTGTTCGCTAAAACAGCTCTCTAATTTTAGTACGATGTTTTAAGGCGAAGTTTAAAAACCTTTTTTAAGAGGATTTATAATTAAATACTAAGAAGCCTTGGAACCTAAGAAACGTGAGTTAAAATAAAGTTAAGTACAGCCGATTCAACTATAAATATAAGATTAGAAAGACGCAAATCGAAGGACTCCAAGAGTCACTGATAGAATCAGACTGACCCTATCAGTAACGTCTGAAGTGCCTCTATCGTTTCCAGTCTCGGCGGGGTATATTTAAATGAGAAACAGAACGATAACTTGTTAAAGAAGTCGCCCGGTTTCCATAACAACGTCTGCTGGAAAATGGAGAAGCATTGTAACTATTTTCTAAGAGCTAACCCAAAATAATTAACCTTGAACCATCCTGGAGAAATGAAATAGTTCAAATTAATATTCGTCGAGTATATACAAAACACCATCATTATGTCTTCAAGATGAAGCAAGGCATTTAGATTTTTTTGCAGCCAGTCGGCAACTTAGGCTCACTTTTGGTTTGACTCGGAACAGTGGAGTGCATTTTGGATTTTAAAGCTAGACTTATTATTTTTATGTTATTTTTTATTTATTTATTTATTTATTTTTAAGTTTTCAGGTCTCTTCTGTACTCTTTTTTTTTTCCCTTAGATATGTTTGCTTTCAATAGCCAGCAAGCGAGACGCGACCATTTATTTAGGACTGTTGAGTGTAATTACGTCAATTCTTAGTTATTCTTACTAAGGCAATTCATTCATAGTGTATTTCATTTAGATTAAAAGAAACCATCTGTGCGCCGAGGGGGAGAAAAGCGGAATATAGTAAACGAGCCAAAGATAAGGCCAAACAGAGAAAACAAATTTCAGCTAAGATGAAAAAATAACTTTACGGAAGAAGTAAAGCGTCAGACCCTGCCGCAATCCCGATTATGTTGAGATTCTAGAGGGTATTAATATTTCCTGCAATTTACACGACCAAACATGACTGCATGTATCATCCCCAAACAATATACAAGTCAGCATTTGAAAGAACAACCTTCTTCATAGACATCAAGCGAATAGCTATAAACCATAATATAAAGATCCTTCATTTAAATGGGGACGGGCAGCAGAAAGACGAAAAACTAAATTTTTTTTATTTGTAGGGCTCATGCAGTTGACTGGTCATAGAAAAAAATGAAAGATCACCAACAATCTTTCTTAAGCAGTGAATCAGTATTATTAGCCGGTAAACATCCAGAAAACTTAAGCCTCAGTACCATTCAACGTGATGGCAGACATTTGACATGTGATATAGAACATTAGTAAATAATGAAAAGCTTAGAAAATCATGGTTTACATATTCTAAAAACAAGAATGCAATTTTTTGTACACCCTAAAAGATTTATCATAAACATAGTGCTGACGCTACACCATAATACAGGATTCATTAATTGGAAAAAAGTTTTAACAAGATAAACTGAGCACGAAGTATCTGGAATCCACAGAGGTGCACTATTAAGTGGAAAATTCGAGTACAATAAATGAAATCTCGTTCAGGCATCGATCACGACACTGAGCGACTCATTCACACAAAAAAAGAAAAATGGAGAGAAATTCTTTATAGTCATGGATGCGGTACTGTATCCTTCAACAAACTGTCATTCTTTTCTTGGGTCTGATGATATCCCAAGTAGCCTGTTCACAAAGTGTCCTCGACCTAGCGAAAGGAAATTTTCTGAATTTAATCTCTCCGTTTGCCAAACATAATTCAACTCTTAAGTACCAGTCAAAGCAAAAAACAAAGGGAAAGGAATCATATTCATCAAAGATAATTCAAAATGAAATTATTAACTTAAAGGCAAAACAGTCTGAAGTAGTATTTTAAACGATATTAAAAAAGCCAAATAGTACACAATAATGTTCGATTGCACTGCATATGTGTCTCACACAGAAAAAATGAACCAGGTGATTCAATACGTAAAAACGTGTGGTGATGTGTGTGAGATAAAGAAAAATTTAATTGATTTCATAGAAATTGGTGGAAAGATAAGAGAATGTATTTCTCCAATGCATTGTAGAAACTTAATGTCTTAATTGATACTTGATGATTTATAGATATTGGACAATGTCGGTGTCAGTCTTAGCATTTGTACGTGTGTACGTAGCAATCAGGTGCCCGCGCGTGGTACGCTACCCTAGGATAACATTGTAAACGATTTTCGAATACATTCAGTTCCTAAGCTGGTGCTGGGTCAATTAAAAGTTGATGAGATATTCGTGGTGATAATCCATGGGATCCTTAGAGACTGAGCTACCGCAGTAGCTAGCACGCCCCATCGGGCAAGGATAAGTGCGGAGAAAAAAAGAAATGCCAAATCGCAACAGAGTCCAAAAGTCCAGTGTGATACATAGAGATATTGATATACATATGTTTACAAGAGACAACACAAAATAAAAGCAATAATAGGTTATTGAGTACATCAGTGCAGAAATGAAAATTAATATAATATATTATACATGAGAGACGATTGGTGCGGTTACATATAAAACAATTACATGCCAGAAAAATTACATATCAAAAGAATACATATCAACAGGTTATTTAAGATGTCTGAGCACAGCCCGAGGCCTTTTTTTGAAGGCCTGGGTATTGTAATCGTAATTTAGTACTGGAATGGTTGGGTTAGAGACTTTGGGAATATTTTTGTAAAATCTCAGGGCCAGAGTGGCCATATATTCCTTCAGATACGGTATATTGAATTCACGGTGGATTGCCGAGTTTCTTATGAACCACGGACAACCCGCCGCTTGTCTTAGCACTATATTCTGCAGGACATGCAGTTTTTGAACATGAGTATAAAAAATATACCCCCAGACAGGGCAGGCATAGGTGATGATGGAACGTAACATGGCTTTATAAATGAGTAATTTATTATCAGTAGAGAGAACGCTGTTCCGGGCAATTAAGGGGCAAAGTGTAGCTTTACGAACCCGGAACTTTGCAATAAGCTTTGTAATGTGTGGGGTCCATGTGAGAGTTTGATCCAATGTAACACCTAAGTATTGAGCCTGCTTGGTCCAGGGGATAGGCGTGTCATACATTTTAATGTGGATATCATAATCAATATTCTTTTTCCTCGAGAAAAGGATGGCATCCGATTTATCCACATTAATGCTGATTTTCCATGCCGTTAGCCAGGACTCCAGTGTGTGGATGTGGTTTTGTAGTTGTTGTATGACTGAGCCGTGAGATGCATTTTGTGATAGAATTGCCGTGTCATCAGCATACTTTTCTAGGGTGGTGTGTTGTGTGTGTGGGATATCGTTCGTGTAAATATTGAAGTAAAGCGGGCCCAAAATGGACCCTTGTAGGACCCCAGCCCTGATGGGCCTGGGGGTAGAGATGGTGTTGTTAAGACGAACGACAAAGTGTCGACCCATAAGGTAAGAATGTGTGATGTGTGTGATGTAATCTGGGAAGCCCAGGTTTATGATTTTGTGTATGAGGCCCTCCAGCCAGACTCTGTCAAAGGCCTTGGAAACATCAAGAAAAACTGCTCTTGTGATGGACTTGTCCTGGAGACCTTGGGACACCAGTTCAGTTACTCTGTAGAATTGATGATTCGTTGAATGCAGTTTTCTGAAGCCATGCTGCTCGTTAATAAGCAGACTGTTGTCATCCAGGTGTTGAAGTAGACGTTGTTGTATAAATTCAGCCACTTTGCTTGTTGAAGATAGTAGACTGATCGGCCTGTATGAAACAGAGTCTGTGATAGGTTTTCCAGGCTTGAGGATGGGTGAGATTACAGCAGTCTTCCATGGCGAAGGAAAGTGCCCCAGGTGCAGCATACCATTGATAATTTTTGTAAGTTTTAGGATCATGAGGGTTCCCATATTTTTAAGCATTTTGTTACTGACAGAGTCGAGTCCAGGGCTTTTCTTGGTCTTGAGTTTTGTGATGTAGTCAAAGACCTCTGAAGGCCTGACAGGAGGAGTGTTGGTTGTGTGTGGTTTTGAGAGGAACTTTGTTAGTGTTTGTGAAACAAGGTGTTCTGTTTGGGAGTGGGATATGTTGTTAGTGCAAAACTGAGTAGCATAGTGATTAGCAAGTGACTCAGCTTTCTCAGTATCGGTGTAGGCAATTCCTTGAGGGCCAGTAAGGGGCAGAATGTTTGTGTGGCATCTCAGAAGCTGGTTTGTAGCTTTCCAGATAGTATCTTCATCAGAGGAGAGTGATGAGAGGTAAACGGCCCAGTCGTCGTCTGTTTGTTTACGTGTAAAGGCCCTGACCTAGCGCTTAAGTTGGTTGAGAAGTGCTCTATCGGGAGGGTATCTTGATCGCTGCCATTCTCTCCTTGCAGCATTTCTCCGTTGAATGAGCTGTTTGATTTCGTTGTTGGCTTTGTCTTTTCTGCAGTCACGTGCAGGCTTGCTGTTAGCTTTCAGAGCATTCTGAAGCTGACAATAGCATCTAACTCATCACCTGTCTGTGCTGTTGGAATGTGTATTGTGGTGTTGTTTAAGGCTTTGTTATATCAGACCAATTAGTAATAAAGGCCTTTTTGTGTGGTGTATTACAAACGGTGAGGTCAAGACCCATCAGGACTGGATTATGGTCCGATGACAGTTCATTCAAACTGCCAATGGATTTAAATGTACAACCCTTGAGCAAGAAAAAGTCAAGGATTGAAGCAGACCTTCCGTCGTAACGTGTTGGGGTTTGTGGAGCTGCAATTGTGATACCGGCCTTAGTGGCGAAGCGGTGTATCACATTTCCAAGGAATGTGTTGTGAGTGCAACTTCACGCGCGGTGTTGTGCATTGAGATCTCCGCCTATAATGACTTTGCTGTTGAGTTTAGTAAGTGCGTCAAAATCTTGCACAATGTTTACATGTGATCTGCTGTTAGATGGGACATAGGCAGAGATAAAAGTGACTGGTCGTGAGGTGAGTGGTGTGACTGTGATAGCTAGGGCCTCCAGGGCTAAAAGCTGTGGCATTGTTGTTTTGTAATGGGCGATGAAGCGCTTGATTAAAATAATTAACCCCCTCCAGGGTGTCGGTTGATTCTCCTGCGATCAAGACGATAGAGCACATAATTAGCAATATCAAATGACACTGCAGGACCAAGCATGCGTTCCTGTAGGAGTAAAACATCAGGGCTATACTCATTTATAAACAGACGTAATTCATCAATTTTGTGGGTTAAGCCATTTGCGTTCCATGTTATTACACGAAATCCACAGTCCATAATTATTTTAGTTCGATAAGCCGTGAATTTCCTCAAAGATCAAAAGTGTAAAACTTGCATTTTATCTAAGAGGTTGGTGCATTTTCTTAATTCTGGCAACTTATTTCATATATACTTATTATACGACCCAGGCTGAAGCCAAAGAGGTCTTGGATTTCCTTCATAATTTTAAATAATTCAGAAATGTCAGAAGTATTGCTAGTTTCACTATTTTAACATTATTACTACTATGATTATAATTATTATTTACATGTTGTTTGATATTTTCACTAATTTTCTGACTTGCAACAGGTGCAGCAGCAGGCGGTTTTACAATAGTTGGGGTAGCATTATCATTAGCAGTAGAAATCGAAGTCTTTGGTACTTCCGTATTAACCACATTGCTCAGAGCCTGAGCATAACTTTTGCCAGGTTTTGTGATGGAACTATTGTTTCTCTTGATTGTAGGGAATTTGGGACAACCTCTATAAGAGGCAACATGAGGTCCCAGACAATTAGCACACTTAGGATGTTCTATGCGGCCCTGATGGTCACAATTGCCAGTACGATGGTAACCTGCACATTTAAGGTGCCACATGACAGTTTTCTGATGAATGATGCCATTTCTGGCAATTGTGACATTGGGGTACTTGATTTATGGCTACATATTTCTCGACTTTTACACCAAAATACATGAGATAATTAACATTATAAATTTCTTCAATATTTTTATCAGGTATTATCTGGGCCTGAAAAAGAGGCATTGGTTGTTTTGTTTTCCACCTGGTTAACTGCACAACCCTATGGACATTGAAATTGTACTTTGTGAGAGATTCTTTAATAACTTCGACATTGGCATCAATTGGTAGACCTTTAATAACATATTTAACAGGTTTTTTATTTGCTGGGTTAATAACATAATGTTCAATACTATTGTCAAGAAAATACTTGCTAATTATCCTATGGCCATTATCCGTGGCCGGTTCAACTTTGAGATACTCGCCGCTGACGCGGCCACAGAAGGTACAATCAGTAAGCACATGGTGCAAGTTTTTGAGAAAATCATAATATTTCACATCCTCCGGAGGCCGAACCATAATTGGTGGGGCTCGGGAGGGGGTTAACCGCTGCTGCTGCGGAATGCCTGTCTGGGGAGTATCAGTAGCAGTAACATTATCATTCATAGAATTATCAGAGATAACATTAACAGAATTCACAGTATCCATACTCATATCATTACATACAGAAATATTGTCAGTACAAGTATCATCTACATTAAGACTAGAAAATCTATTGTGCAAATTAACATTTACATCATTACTAGGTTTAATTAACTTAGACTTTGCAGTCTTAGTTGGTTTCTTAAATTTATCAATTTTGTTACAGTCCATATCAGAAACATCATTTTTCCTTTTACTGCTTAAATTACCTTTAACAGAAAATTTACTTCTAAGTTTAGAAAGGGCTCCGCACTTACCTTGTAAATTATCTACCACTTGCTTGTACAATCCAATCGATTTGAATATCTCCTGATGGGCACTTATGTCATCCTTAAATTTAGTACACACGCGCTTCGCGGCTTTATGCATAGCATCCGCTTCAATATTAATTTTTTTCGCACACATGGTAACACATTTGATCAAATGATCAACACTAGCACGATTCTTGAATGATAATTTATCAATGTCAAGATCGATTAAAATTTTCACACATTTTTCATCCTCGTAATCCAGGTTATCGATAAAATTAATTAAGTCGGGCATATCCGGTAATACAGGAACAGATGGAGATATATTATTTTCATCACTATGAGCACACACATCACTGGTCGAGCACGAGGTAGGCGAACACGAGGTATACTTAGCATCACGATCAGACCATGCGGTCGGAGTATCCGCAGACGAATTTTTACCGATCACCGTAGTTAAATTCTCAGATTTGCTTGAATTCATGTTCAAAATAACATTGATAGCGGCCGTCGAACAAGAAACTTCACTCATTGCAAAATCACGAAAAGCAGCTAAAAAGGCGAACACCTCCGAGGAAGCATAGCAGTTTCTTCGGACATCTCGCTCACAGTTTTGCGCAGAAACGTCTTACGACAACGGGTCTAATATGGCTGTCGTTTCTAAAATAGTACAAGCTAGGATTACGGAAATGAATAAGCTGGACGAATTTGTGCCATGTTTGGCTCACTCCTCGTATCTTGTCGGTGTGAATTCTGCTTCTTCGTGCCCGGAAGCAATTAATCTGCTCGAAAATACTCAGAAAATACTTCGTTTTTTTGTCGGATGCACTACTCGATGGCATATTATCAAAAAAATATACAAATTACAACTTAAAAGGAAGCAGCCAGACAAGATGGTCGGCAAAATATATGGCTGTGAAACTCCTTCTAATAAATTTACCGGAAATATTAAAATATTTCAAAGAAAGTAAAGATATTTCTCTTGATGCGGAATCAACTCACGAGGTAGAACATCTGGTACATGCTGTAAAAAATTTTGAATTTACTGTCAACCTGAAAATTTTGAGCTAATATTTTTCCAGAATTCTATCGAGTAAATACAGAAATTCAAAAGGAATTCCTCTTCCGCGTTTTGCATAATTAACAAAAGAACTGAACAAAACTGAGGAATTATAAAAAATGAGAGAAAAGTCCTATGGAATATTGGAGACAAGATTCTAAAACAGTAGCCAAAAAAATTGCAGTTGAGTCTGTTCTGACAAAGAAAAAATTCCAAAGCACAAAAAGCAATCTGATGAACTGTTTGAGGGCGAATCACGAACACTTCAACCTGTTCAGATAGAAGTTTCAGCAAATAAAAACATATTAAAAAATACCTAAGATCATCGGTGAGTTAGGAGCGTTTATCAAGTCTCGCGATTCTGGCAACCGAAAAATCAAACCGCAGATCAAATTATGACGATTCCATGTACTTATTTGCAGAACAAAAGGCTTACAGAGTAAAATTTTAATTTTTGTTACTAATTCCGTGACATTTTGATAGCGTTAAGGCAGGTAAGAACTTCAAATTACTTATGAAATAGGAAGTATAAAAAACAAGACAGGAAGCGCGAATGCTCTCAGTGATAGCCCATATTCTGTATAATCTTTTTAGAATATTTTCTTTCCGCAATAGCCCATATTTTGTATGTAACGGCCCCATTAGTGGCTGAGCAATAAAAGCCGCTGACCGCTAGTAGGTTGGTCCGAGGGCCAAGTATATGTGAATGTTCTGGCTGCATGAGCATTTCCGTGATTTTCCCCTGTGTAACAAACATACGAGCTAGTTTCCTTTACAACTTTTTCCCCGGGGCATTCCTCCTTTTCCATGCAGTGCCTAATGGCGAAACACATAGTAAATAATCAGATAAATGTCCTCAGCAGTGGCCGAGTGATTAAGACCGCGGCATACTGGTAGTTAGACCTTACTTGGGTTCAAACCCAGGAGAACGGGCTAGCTACGTGGTTTGTTTTCGTGGATTTCCTTATGTGAATACAAGCCAGTTTCCTTTAAAAAGTTCCTCCACGAAAGCACCTCTCCTCTAAGTAGATAGCCCTCCTGTCTTTGCCATATTCATATAATCTAACCTAACCTAATTTAACGAGTATGCAATAACATGGAATAGTGAGAAGCTTAGGAGCTGCCCTTTTCCCCTAGAGTGGAAAAACGAATGGTTTCGAAGACTGGAGGGTTAGAAGCAATCAGGATTAGAATTAGGATTAAGATTGAAGCTTAGGTTTTCACCTCAAACACTATCGATTTATGTATTTATTATACAAATTAAAACTTGTTGGAGAACCTTAAAGGATGATGGGTGAACGCGGAAGTTTTAGTTTTTGCCCCACATCACAAAAATCAAAGATCCGGCGTTGCGACACTTCGCTGCAATCATCGCTTATATCACAATAGAATGTTTTCTGGAAATAGACACGATTGGAGCGCTAAATGAATTGTGGCTACAAAATGTGAATTTATATAAATAAGGAATTTAATTCAACTCGACTGCTTCTTCTTTAAAATGGATGGACGCTTTAAGAATCAAGTATTTACGCCATCAGCATTTCTATCTACGTCGTAGTGTTCTTAGTACATTCAGTGCTTCCAAAATTGTGTTAATATTACATACATACATGTAATTGTATTTAAGCATCCCACAGCCATCAGCAAGTTGTCACGCTGATTTACATTGTAGGGTATTTGCCCATTTTTACCAAAGTTTATTTTGTTATTGTATTGAATTTTTTACTTAACTATCCATTAAGTTCTAAATTCCATGTTACATTGTTTTACAATTAAGAAAATGTGGATTATTTTATAAATAATTAATTCAAATTTCATGAATCTGTAAAAGAAAATTTTGGTTTTATATTGGCATTATCAATTTTTATGAAAGACTTTCAAGCTAAGGGACTGTAAAATATTATGATTTATGATATTCAAGCAAAGATTTTACAGAACTGTGTATTTTACCAGTATTTCTTGAAAAAATTAGGAGATTCCTTACAGTGTTTTACAGAAAAATTAACTTACAGACTTGCAATTTGAATTTATTGTTAAAAATGATATCTACAACATTTTTTATTTAAAAGTAATTATATCAATATTCTGTGATTTTTTTTTCACTGCTGTATTTTCCTTTGTTTCGCTACAACTGTAATGTTTTCTTCTAAAAAGGCTTTTCTGTCGCCAAGCCTTTTTCTCTTTGAAGGGGGAGATATGTAAGATAAAAAATATGTAAGGCAAAGTTATAATTTAAACTAACGGTAAAACTTTACATTCTCCCTCTCTGTTCTACAATTCGTAATAACTTCTCTCGATTGCGTCATTTCTAGATCTTTCCTTTTTGCATGGTCTGCGTAGTGCTGATGAAGTAATAGTTGGGAACTGAAACTTTTAACTCAAACCAAAATCTTTCTCTTCGTGTTCTTCCATCTTGCATAACTACGCACTTCAGCTTCGCTCTCTACCCTGCTAGGATTGGATCACCAGACACTATATCTACTCTTGCCCACTCACAGCAGACAACCACATTAAGCATCCCACTCCTCCTACAGACGCCTTTCAACGGTTCATTATTAAAAACAAACCTGCCATCAATAAAATCTGTAAGGTCATTGACCAGCTCGCAGCTATGGGCCAAGATATATGCGACGCTGCATCATCCCACAACGTCCGCCACTAACAGAAGTCAACGTGAACATCACCCTGTGCTGCTAACATGTCACCGCGCTCGGCATGCTCATACACTCAGCAACCTATGCGCTCCACAAATATATATTCGCCGGACCTCTACGTGTCACCCATATCAATGTCCAGCAATCACATGTTGTTCCCATCTTATGGCCCATCGTCTGTAAACACACCCCACAATGTACAAAATATGTGGTCAATGAGGCCAAATATGTATCTGACATGTGATATATGTGTATTATTATTTTTTAAGTGTGTTTTATTTGTCATAAGTCTTCAGTGTTAATCAAGTGTATCCCTCTCCCCTCTTTTTTTTTCCTCTGCGTGTGTTTTTTTTGTACATTTTCATGTTTTTGTGTTTTCATACATTTAGTACTTAGCTCTGAGCCCCTCATCTGTAAATCCGTCCCACAAGTCTCATACCTGTAATTATGTAATTAGTCAAGCAATGTTAATAAGTCGCCCCTGTTTGGCCATGTAAACTCCTGCGCTCTTAATAAGCTCCCGGTGTGGACTCTTGAGGCCACAGGAAGTTGATGCCATTAGATAGTGGAAGGCGAGGGACACATGCCTGTTTATCTCTGTTAGCCACCAGGCATCATCGTCTTCCGTCACCTACCTACCTACCTACCCTGCTAGGATGTAACTTCGCTGTCTTGCTTGCTACTGCAATAATATCAAAAATGTAAATGTTCTGTAAAAAAGCACGACTAGAGTGACAAGTAATTGTGGCCACAAAACGTCAACTTGAAAAAAAAAAAAAAAAAAAAAAAAAAAAAAAAAAAAAAAAAATGGAATTAAAACTGCCTCGATTGCCAAGTGTTTTTAGATATTACTAAGTCAACATCACTCTAACCTACCGGGCGGCTCGCATTCAAATCTATTTACGTCTCGAAAACTGCAGTAAAAATTAACCATGTTTACAATTTTTTTTTCACTTAGAGTGAACCAAAATTGTCCTGAAAACGGCCTTTGTTAGATTTTCATCCCCCCTCCTTGTAGCATGGAGGTAGGAAGTGAGAAGGAGTCGCCCTAAACAAGTTTCTCCGTAACCTGCTCTGAAGCACCCACGTAGCGATCCCTACGTGGTGACCAAAACATTGGGTCATTTACCATTGAGTTCTATGGGATTTGACGCGTTCGGGTGTAAATATTTTGTAATTACGTCGCAAATATACATATAAATGTATATATTTTCTTTTTCTACAACACTTCAGAGTCCTAAGTATGTGAAAACAACATATTTTTAAACAACATTTCATTCTGAACGGAATTAAATGCTATACTTTTCTCAGAATGGTTTAATTTGAATGAAATATTTTCACAAGTTTTCGTTAATTACATTAGAAAAAAAAATTAAGGTAATTCGATTTTATTCGGTTAAGGTACAAAAATTAAGATCAAAGTTTATTGTATTATTAATATTAAAATTATGCATTATTTCTTTTCTATTTATAGAGCTTCTTCCTAAAATACTTTCTTAAATATGACATGATTTTTTGGCTTCTTTTAAATCGAAAAATGTAAGTCAATTTATAATTAATGCTCTATTCGGTTCATTTTAAATTAGAGAATTATTAGGAAAATAGTATTTGACTTTCTCTGAACATTTCTGAAAGGGAATAAAATAAGTTTCTTTTTTTTTTTTTTTTTTTTCTTTTTTTTTTTTTTTAAGTATCATTTAAAACTTGTAACTGAGTTATTATAAAATGTAAAGGAAATAATTCTTTTAATTATACTTATCAGATTTTTTTCTTTTTACCCTTCATTTCAACAATACATATTCCAAAACTCTTTATTACGTTCTTAAGTGCGCATCTCATAGCATTTGCTTTACAATACCTTTTAACAGATTGCTTTCCAATACGAACAATTCTTGCTTAAATAGTTTTATAACTTATTTGTCAACAGGATTTCAATTTATGTTTACAATTCAATATTAAGGTTATTATATATTTAGATAACATTTATAATCATTATAAATTAGATACATTTAATCATTAGATTTCTTCACAGTACTATCACAATTGTTTATAAGTGAATAAATTCTTCATTTCAAATACATTTATAAATAATTTAATGAATATTTAAGTATTTTGTCAAAGGCAGATACATGCTTTTTGCAAGCACATGCATAAATACCCATACATATTTCCTATTTATCATTTCCGGCATGTGCAAATCTTTAATTTCTGTGCATTCACTATATTTTTCGTGTAAAGTAATTTACACTAATTTAGCATACACCCGAAAGTTTTACATAAAAAATATATATGAATATAATTTGAATGAAAATTATAAGTATTATTTTTAATACCCACTCAAAGGTCAGTTTTTCTTCAAAATTCCCCCACGATGGCATCTCTCTCTTTAGGCAGATAGCCTTTGCATGCGTTACTCTATTTAATAAAAACTTAATCTGACCTATGTGCCTAATTACAAATATTTTAGCATACATAATTTTATATTTACATTTAGCCATCAAGTTTCAAACTTTTCAAATCTTCTAGAAAATAAATTTTGGCAGATCTCTTTTAGCAATTTTCTTAAAATCTATATTTTTGTAGTGCAACAGCTTAGAATTTTATAAAACAAATTCATAATCAAAATCGCTGTTGTTAGTTATCGAAAAATAACCAAGATGTGATTTTTGCGTAAATGTCAGTAAACTATACAAATTGCTATTATCCATCACACTATGAATGTTTCTTTCATGCGAGAGTGTCCCTTTTTCGATTTCTATGGAACTGTCGTGTGTCGAAATATTATCAGAATTTTGTCAAGAGAGCTTCTGAATGTAAACAAAAAACACCCCGTCTGGTGACCCAAGCTTCAAAGCAGTGCTTCACTTCTAGCGCGGAATGGCCCCTCCTCCCTTTCCTACCTCCATGCCTTGTAGGGCGATCAACAAGTCGTTTCACTTAAGTGATGGCTTCCTACTGTCCTTTGATTACCGCCTAGAGGCGATTAAGCAGATGGGCTGCTTTTGCCCTTACGGAGGAAGGAGCACGTTTTTGTCCATGTTTTGGTTAGACGAAAAAAGATATTTTTTTCTGGAAATCCAAAACAGAAAAGGAAGTTTTGTATTGCATTGTTACTAATTTTGTGCATATTTCTAATCTTAATTGCTTATCAGAGCCGTGCCAAGATATTTTTTCACCTGAGGCAGAAAGGTCAATGCGCGTCCATATAAATATAAAAATAGCTACACTTGTATTAAGCAAAAGTAATTGTATTAAATCAAAATGTCATAACTCTTATAGCATAATTATACCATAATTCTTAAAGTATTTTTTAATCGTAGTTTTATAAATTCAGAGAAATAATGTAGCCAATTATTTATAATTTTCAAATGAAAACGCTAAAAAATTCGTTTTTGATAAATAAGAAATAACACTGAAATGCATATTGCATTAATTTCCAGGTTTTCTAGCAATTTTTTTGGTTTGTTTTATTGATTTAAGTTTGACGAAGCTTATTTCCCCTAATAATTAAAGTAATTTTCGAATTCGCATAGCCAATTTGGCGCCTCTTCTAGTGATTCACATGAGCCCGGCTTTGTTGCTTTTTAAGTATAAATGTTATTAATTTTTATTGCGTTTCGGTATTTTAATGTACGTTTATAGAATGTTAATTTGTTTTTATATGCATATTTCAGTAATATAATCTTACGACTAGTGAGACAGGGTAGTTTAACTAATTTTCTGTTTTTGATTCATGTTATCGAGCTTTAACGCTAAGAAAAAATTTATAAGAGGCTTAAAATACCTAATTCCTATTGAAAGCTACATGTAATTGATAATTAAATTACTATTAAAATAACAAACACATGCTCAGTGTCAGTCATTTCGACATAATGTTTGTAATTCATTTTACCACAAATTTATTTCGTTTATCTTGTTTCATATTTATAAAAGGGGAGTTTACCTTCATCGCATTTATTCGTTGATTGAATATTTTGAAACAAATTTCAGTCATAATAACCTTATTAAAAATTTTCTACATATAGACAAGATGTCACAGATACCTCTCAGTTTCCGAACTAAATTACATGGTACTGAAATTCGGTGCATTTTCATATGATTATTTTTGACAGAAAGAGTTACCTTACGTAAATCACAAAAGAACATTGTTTTAATTCTTAATTAAATATAGCACTTGTATTAAATTGCTAAATTTCATTGTTAGGAAAATCTCGCTCTAAAAAATTAGACACTTTTACCTTTCAAAGTGAAATTTTTGTGGTTTTCTCTGTGCATAATGTGGGCGCGAGTAAGTTTTTCTTAGAATGTCCTCCACGGAGGCATTCCTTCCTTTAGGCAGATAGCTCTCCCTTGCTTTGAAGGAAAAATAAAGCAAACCAAAACAAAAGCTTCAAAATTGGTGTTTAACATTTTTTTGGGTTCAAAAACGCAAATTACTTAGAGATCTCAATTCACATTATCAAATGTTATTAGTTAAATAAATAAAAGCAAGTTCAGGATTTCCATTTAAATTGTTTGTTTTAAAATAAAAAATAAGAACAGTTAGTTTTGAATAAATCTTGTCAACATCAAGCAGTGACAGGAACATGCCAATGTAAAATTTAATATTAGGCCAAAAAGAAACGCTTTGACGTAGATTTTGGATAAAACTTAATCAAATTCGCAGGTAGTCGGAGACAGGCCTTTCTTCAGTAAAGAGAAAAAAATGTTTCTGAAGTATTTGTGTATTTATTACATAAATGTTTTAATGCTTCCATAGCACTGCTAATCGATAAATTTTATTTGATGAAAAGTAGGAAGTTTGCTTTTAAAATTCCGATTTTTCAACCTTTTTCAGTGACATATGTAGCATCGAAAAACACCTCTGGCCAGGAGGCAGATTAATGGCTGAAAAATTCTTAGAATTTAAAGAGGCATCGAACAAGAAAACTTAGGGATGGCGAAATTCTAAGAATTTGGCACTTGACAACGGCAAAAGTTTTAGAATGTAGAGAGCTACAGAATTTAGGCAGGGCAAAATATTTTAAATTTATAGAACATCGGTCAGTAAAATTAAGATCCCACAGCGATTGCACTGAGAAACAAATCGACCTGCTTCTCGATTATGCGGATGGACGCAGATTAACTTCCGAAAGCTCAGGGAAGCAAGAGCTATACACAATGCAGCTATTTACTATTTCTGCTATAATAAACTGAAATTTAATAAAATAATTTAACACTATATATCAGTTTACGGAAACATGATACTTTTGAGAATTTTCTTTAATTCCCCAGTACACTAAAAAAAAAAAAAAAAAAAAAAGTACAATAGATTATATAATGATATTACTAACAAAATAATGCCGATGACGCATTTAATTTTTGTCTTTTTATTAATCTAAATAAATATGTCATAGAGTTTTCCATAACTTATAGTTTTGCAAATTAAAAACGTTCAATAATATAATATGTGATTATGGTATTATTGGTATGGTACTATTCAAGGCAAAGCACACGAGGGTTATCTGCCTAAGTGGAGGGATGCCTTCGTGGAGGACTTTCTAAGGGAAACTGGCTCGTATACACGTTACACATGGGGAAAACCACGAAAACGACCATGCAGCCAGCCCGTTCGCGGGATTCGAACCACGGACAGAACTACCAGTGTTCAGCGTCTTTACCGCTCGGCCGCTGGTGGGTAATATGTGATTATGAAAGCTGTGTAAAAGAAGAAAAATTCTTGCACATTCGTCAGGCAGCATACGATGGGCACCTGCTTGAGGAAAAGGATGCGTTTGTAGATGACTTTTCAGGGAAACTGGTTTGGTATATTCAACCTAAAATTCACCAAAATACCAAGCAACGAACGCATTCGCCGGAATTCCAACTTAGGCAAAACTACCAGTGTTCAGTTGCAAAAGAGAGTTAACAACATAAACAGGTAACATGTCTGAAATTAGTATTTATTGCATCCAACAGTGATATGATTTTCTGATATAATTTAATGGAATATCACTGTAAAAGAATGGGAATCTTTTTTTTTTTTTTTTCTCCTTTTGCAAGATTTTTTTCCACTTTGTTTTCAACATTTGGTTGAAATGCAAATTAAATAAATATTTACAAATGCAGAATATTGGATAGTTATTGATGATTTCGAGATTCAGTTTCTGAAATCCATTTCATGTGTCATTTCCTTAAAAAGGTGATACTGAAACCAACTTTCGAGGAGTAAAATGATTACTAGAAAAGAGTTTCCGATTTCTTTCATTCTTTTATTCCCATTATAAATTTATCCCGTAGTTCTTAGAACATTCTTCTACCCGTAAGTGATGATTTGCTTTCAGAGAAAATTTTCTGAAAGGAATAAATTACTTAGTCTTCAAACCATCTTGCCATCGCCGGTACTTAATTCCCTTCATTTACTGAGATAACCTGCTTTGTTATAAGTATGGTACTTGTTTTCTGATTTTTACTGAATTTGCATGCTCAAAGATATCTAAATAAAGAAACGCTATTGTGAATATCAGGGTATGAGAACATATATGAAAGGGTTATATATTTTTCAGAATTCCCCTATGAGCTGTTTATTCTTAGGGCAGAAAGAGGAAAAAGCTTGCATACATCGCCATTCCCGGAAACTAGACAGTACCGAAAACATTACTAGACAGTCCGGTTTACCAAACAATAGAGTTTATCTGATTCCAAGTTGTAAAAGCTGACAGTTATAAATTGTTATGTTCATGGCGACCTTCAGAAGGCATCAAATTACTTCAAAAGTTCCGCTGCTATAAATTTTCAGACTGCAATTTTGTTCCTTTAAATTTTCGAAAATACCTATTTTTAAGTATTTTTCGGTACTTGTATTAATATTGATATAAATAATATAGAAAGCACCAAACGTAGCTATGATGTATTTTAATTTGTCCTTAGTATTTTCTCACATATAAGTATTAACACTTTGTCTACACGTTTCTAATGTTTCACCATAGTAAGCCTTCTCTTTCCGAAAGTATTCAGTTCCTTTTCGCTTTCGTTTTCAGCTTCTTCTTCTTCTTCTTCTTCTTTTTTTTTTTTTTTTAATTTTATTCATTTATTTATTTAATGTTACCATATCCTGAGTTTTACTCTAGCTATTAGCTAGAGTAGCTACTAGGTAGCATTCATTATATTCATATAGCTACTAGCTAGCATTCATTATAGTACAAAAACTAATATAGCTTGTCAATATCAACACATTTTTATCTTCAATAAAATCCACTAATTCGATTGATGCTGTAAAAATTACAATTTAATACTTTAGCCAATTATTCTGATTATAGTGATTTAAATTCGATTTTAGGCAACATATGCATTCTTTCAGAAAACGCGATATATTGAGCACCGCTGTTACAAGTAAATACTGTACATTCAACCATTTCATAATATGTAAATGTAGGATAACTTCTTTTCGAGTGCTTGCATTGAGAGTCTCCTTCAAGTAAACCTTAATGGAACTTTATTTCATAAAAATTTAGAAGTATTATAAAAGCCTCAGAATTATTTCCATTGCAAATATTTATGAATTATGCAGAAAAATATATAAGAAAAACATCAATGAGAAACTATTATCGAATATACATTTCATGACAGTAGTAAAACATTTTTTCAGTACCAACGGTGTTAAAAAGCTCAATATTGTGATAAGCTAAATAAAATAAAACGGTATTAAAAGTTTAATATTGTGATAAGTATACTAATCTATAACACTCATTTGATATTTTTGCCATTAAGAACTATAATGTAATTCTAACCGTTAAAGTAACATTGTATTTGTATTAACTACAATTGTAATTGTAATTTCAATTAAATTTATCAGTACTCGTTGTTTCCTGCACCTTGAGGGAGACGCATTATTATTTTTTTTCTATTATATAAAATACTGTCCTCAGAAAAAAATGTCTCTAGACATGATTCTGTCTCCAAAATTAATGGATGAGGTGAACAGAAATAATCTTGGAACAGCCTTTGGGCAAGTGCTGCGAGTATGCGAAATGTAAGACTGTAATTAAACTTCGACCATCCTGGAGACTACACTTTCTTAGAATATTGCCATTCGACAAATTATAAGACCTTCCATTTATCTTTAAAGTTTAAGCTATCTGTTATTGACTGAGAAAAGTTGGTAATTCATTGTAGTTACTTTGTAGTTAAAACTACAACTAATGCAGTTATAATTGTAATTGTGCCGCCCAGGTGGTATAATGGTTAGGGAAGCCTGACTGCGATACCGAAGGGCCTGGGTTCGAATCCCGGAGAAGGCATGGCTTTAACTGTTCGTCCTTTCATAGGAGGCGATGGTGGCCCACATATTAGATGCCTCCATAATAAAGTGACTGCAACTTCTTGCCTTGTATAGACTAATGGACTGTGTTGCACTGTAACTGTTCCCAATCTGCCATTGGGGAAAAAAAAAATAATAATAATAATTGTAATACAATGATTGTTCGAATTACAATATAACTTCAAAAGCAATTAGATTTTTCGCTCAGCAGAGTAATAAGTCGTCTTTTGAATACTACAAGTTCAAATCGGATGCCCATTTTAGCAAACAATCTAAATGTTTAGATAGCTCCTTGGATTTCCTTATGTGTAACATGAATACAAATCATTTTATTTTAGAAAGTTCTCTATGAGTACATCATTCCTCTTAAACGTTTCGTTGCATTCAATTAAATAAAGATCTTTTCCTGCTTTTATTAACGGGTGATGTGAACATGAGCCAGTTTCCCTTAGAAAGTCCTCCACAGAAGCATCTTTGCAGTCTTTACCGTAATCCAAATAATATGACAATCACAGGTGCATAAGAAAATTGTACTTTTATTTGTTCTTACGTGAAACAATGATGGAAAATAGTTCATGCAAGTACTTTCACTTGTAACTGAATAATGCATTTTAACTATTTATGGAAAATGTGTATTATGTTGAATAAAAGACCAATTCGAAATTTTTTTTTTTTCCAATGGCAGGGAGTAGCCGTTTATAGACATTGATCACTACTAAGGCCGGTCATGTTATTAAGGAGGGAACTAATACGTGGGACACCGTTGCCACCTATGAAGAGGACGAACAAATTACATTCATGCCCTATCCGGGATTCGAACCCAGGCTCTTCGGTAAGGCAACCGGAGTCACGAACCGCTTTACTGTCTGGGCGGTAATTCATAATAAATGGATTTAGTAAAATGTCTAATACACACAGCAATTAAGCATACTGATTGCTGATCAGAATCCTTTTTTACCAGCTAAAGCAATAGGTTGGACAAGCGTCCCGTAACAAATCCTTTGCGAAAACATCCCTTTGCACTGGCATAAACTCTTTGCTTGCTTTCCCTTAATCTTGTAATTTAAGTTCCCATGTATATCGAAGATCATAAACATACCTATTTGCTTACTAACGTTATGTGCATTTCGGTCTATATAAAATATTTCCTTTAAATAAACTCCTATTTATGCTGGTACCACAAACTACAATATATGTAAGATGATTCAGAAGACATGACAGAAAATATTAATATTTTTCTTATAGGTGATTATCCAGTTGTATTATTTAAAAACTCATTATCCAAAATGCAGAAACATTTCGAATATAATATTATTGACTGTAATTTTCAAATATTATCACGATTTCCTTAGCCTATGTCACTGAAATTATAAGGGGCAGTTGTTTTTCTGATTAAATAGTTACAATCATCTGCTGCGCAATTTTAATTAAGAGGTCATTACAATTGCATTGTAATTTTTATTAGATTACATAATTACAGTTATACCGTTTATTCAATTAGATTTCACAATTAAAATGCAATTATAATTAAAATGCATTTGAGTAAATTGTATATATAATTAAAAATTGTTACATTGTAATTACAAGATAATTGCATAATATTATTCCAATTACTATGTGTTTTCAAATGCATTCTGCAATTACATTTGCAATTAAGATCATGATTTTCCTGGGCTACGTAACTGCTTTTATCAGAAACAATTGCTATCTTAATTACATTATTATAATTACTTACTGGAGTTACAATGACAGTGTAATTGTAATTAGATTATATGTTTGCAGTTGCATTGAATATGAAATTGGATTTCACAAATATAGAGTAATTGTAATTTAAATGAAATTACGTAAATTGTAATTGTAATTAAAAAAACAGCTACTTTTTAACTATAACTACTTAGTAATTGCATAATTTTATTACAATTGCATACTACACTTAGAATTACAATTATGATCATAATTTCACTATGTTAAGTAATTCTAATTATCAGAGACAATTACTTTCCTAATTACGTAGTTATAATTACCTACTGCAATTGCAGTTAAAATTACGTTTTAATTAGCTAATATTACCATAGTTGTGATTAGATGCAATAAAATTTGTAATTGTAATTAGATTATATAATTATAATGTTTGTGATTATCATTGCATTGTAATTGTAAGACTTAAGAATTAAAATGCAATTACATACATTATTGTTGCATTTAAAAAGCACTTACTTTCTAATTGTAATTGCGAAGCTAATTACAATTGCAATATAATTGAAATCACATATTTCAAAATATTGTTGCAGTTTCTTGCAATTTTAATTTTAATTCCAATTACATTTTGCCAAACTGCATCTAAAATTTGGAGAATAATTAGGCTGGAAAATGAAAATTCTCTTTACAAACATAAACATTTAAGTTTACTATAGCTGGTATAAGCACAGAACAGCTGGAACACCTGGAAGTTTTGAACGAGCTATTTATTCCGAGCTGTTATTCAAAACCTAACGATAAAACCCATTTGCCCTTAGCGAATAGATAGTTTCCTCTTCTCAATTACCTCCCGCAGAGAAAAATTATCACCTGTCAGTTTACATTAAGAGCAGAGAGGGGAGGGCACTCTGAGACAGGCCGTATATATGCTGCTTTGCCGTTTCGGGCCAAAATTTAAGTTTACGTATATATGCTGCCTTGCCGCCATGAGGACCAAAATATTTGGACGCATATATGCTGCCTTGCCGCCATGAGGACCAAAATATTTGGACGCATATATGCTGCCTTGCCGCCATGAGGACCAAAATATTTGGACGCATATATGCTGCCTTGCCGCTATGAGAGCCATTATTTTTGAACGCATATATACGGCCTTGCCGCCTGGAGGGCTAAATCCCTCAGAGTGGGATTTGCAAAGTGACAGTAGCTTTTGCTCCATTTCGCGTTAAAGAAAGCAGGTTTACTGTCCTGGTAACAGAATATGTTTCGCCACCTGCAGTTATGACAATGGAGAAGGGAGTGAGTTGAGAGACAGAATGACCCCCTGTCGAGACAGAGTCCCCGAACATGCTTTCTGAAGCTCGCCATTTTAAGCGAGGACAGTCGTAACAATGGGTACACCTCCTTTGCCAAAAGTAAGTTCACTTTTAAGTAAGTTCGCTAACATATATACAGTCATTTATTAATATAAATATCTTAAGCATTATAAATTATAGTCTTATAATTAGATTTATGTGTAAAAAATTGAAGGATGTAATAAAAAGTAGTTTTAGTTTTCTCTTTTTTTAAGGTATCTGTAAATTTGCTTTAGAGTGTAATGCTGTAACGTAGTTTTATTTCTTCCATACTGCTAACACGATAAAAGCTATATGCATGGATGGTACTTTTTGTAAACACTTCTTAAAATTATTTTTATTTTTGTACAATTTACGCAACACTATCAATTTCGATTATTTAAATTCAGTTTTGCATGCATTTTTAATTCAAATAGGCAGAACAGAGGTGAAAAAGGAATTCATACTATAGAAGTGAAAAAGAAATTCATACTACATATTTTATAACAAAAGTGAGCAAATTGTTTGGTAGAATTGCTGCATGTCAGCAAGAAATAAAAATCGTATATTTGACTGAATTCTCTGGTGAAGTCGTATCGTTTTCAACTTACAGTGCTTTTTTAATAGATTTTTTTTTAATTTTTAGATTTTTAATGTCATTTTATTGCCATATTTTTAGTGTCATATTGTCCATTTATATATGTATGTATACATATATTTCGTAATAAAAAGTTTTTCATGCATTAATTGTTTTCATTTATATTTAAATTACTTTGTTCATGGAAATTATTATAATTCTGCAGTTATGCTAATGATTTCTACTTAGATGTAATGAATAAATAAAATACATAAGAATTTTCGGTAGAATTATGAAAAATGAATTTTTATCTTACACATGTGAGCTAATCCATATTATTTAACTTTAAAATTTACTTTATTCTTTGCATATGAGACTTGGAATTAGCATATATAAAAATAAGTTATATTCTAAAAATATATATAAACATTTATTCACCTGTGATGATTAAGGTACAGGAATTTGTATGCATATAACTTCTCAAAAGTAAAAAGCGTTTAAGCTAACTGAAGATTTTAAGCTTTATTCATAATTTGGCGTAATAGGTTAATTAATTTTAAGCTCTTCATAATTTTGTAATAAGAAATAGAAAAATTTCTTTTTTAACATTTTGTGCAATGTATGAAGTTAAAAACTATAACATGAGAGTATTTTATGGTTACTTTTTTTCTGAATCCCATGCATTGCAAATATAGCTGAATAATTTTCATGTAAGAGGAATTAAATTCACATTTTTTTCTTTATTTCAATATTTATTAAAATTTATTATTTGATTTTTATGCATATTATGCTCAAGTAGACAAACTATCAGTAACATCAATTCACAAACTGGATTACAATATTCATTTATAACTAACATTTTAGGAAGTTTAATCTAGAAGATTATAATAAAGGTTTACTGAGACATATAATTTTTCAAGTTCTGTCTGGGAATTATTCCTTTTTACAAAAGAATTGACCTTTATACGTTCACTCATTAAGGAAGAACATAAATTTTACCATCACATCTATCGATATATTGATGATGTCATTGCCTTTAACAACTTCAACAAAATAGAAAATGATAATATCTACCCTACATGCTTAAAACTAAATAATACAAATACGGTGCAACATAACGTAGTCTACCTTGATTTACACATTATTGATTACAATTTATTAAAAGTTTACGACAAAAGAAGAGAATTCAATTTTTCAACACTAAAATTAACCAACTGGAATTCAAATATATCTTAAATAGTCATCCTCAACACAATCTATTCACAGCTACTTCGAATTAAAAGAATTTGCAATACAGCAAAACACCTTCAATAAGAAATACTATACTTCGTGACAATCTTGAAAAATAACCTCATTCCTCAAAAAGTAATTAAAAATACCTTAAAAAAGCTGGCATTAGCCTTACCAATGTTTAGATTTTTTGAGTTAGATAATGATATTTTATACTTAAAGCCCAATGGGACGGTATAAAGTGGATGGCTGATTCTGAGAATCTAATGTATAAAAGTACAGATAATTCTTGTCACTACGTTTTCTTTCCTCCAAAAATTTGGCACAATATTTTTAATACTAAAGAATTACGACTTTCATTAACAAATGACTATTTTTTCCATTTTTCTCTTACTTTTGTGGCCATGTTAAGTAATTTTTAGCTGAATCAGCCACTTTACTTTTGCATCAGTCCTTCTTCTTAAAACTACTTGACAGTCGCCATTTTGAATTTTTTCCACTTCTTTCGGCCCCCTTTGGCTTTAGGCGGGTTCCCGCCAACGGACAGTCTTTTGACATTGGCTATTGCTAAGTGACCTTGTTTCTCCCTTCCTACGTCACATGACTTGGAGAGCGATGAAAAGCGCGGAGGGGAATTACAACCCCTTTTTGTTTTCCTCCACACAAGAGAAGACAGCATTGTCACAGATCTGTTTTTTTTTAATATTTCTTTTTAAAAAATTTTTTCTTGGTCTTAGCAAGACCCACGCTGTCGGTTGTTTTATATTTTCCTTATTCCTTTAAGTTTAATTTCAGATTCATTTATAAAGTTTTAATTCTTTAAGCTTGCAGGTCCAGCCCGTACGTTATTGTATATTTTGACTAATAGCATACCGCTATTTATTTTTATTTTTATTATTGCTGTAAATCGGCATTGCATTTACATTTTTTACACCTTAATGTGTCAATTTGTGCGGACGCGTCAGGAAATTGGAACAGAGAATTGAGACTAAAAAAAATTGTGAGGACAGTTTATTTAATTAATTAAAAAAATTTTGTAACGCAAAGTTTCAATTGTCTGTTTCGGCGAAACACGTAATGGAGTTAGCTTGGTTCGATGTTCACTCAGAAATTTCCCTTGAAAAGCCAGAGTGGACCTCGAATTGAGCTAATTTACCATTTTCCGCTTTTTAATTTTTAATATATTTTTTAACTTGTTCCATCGATTGGTTTTTTACTGTGTTTAATTTTTGCCTTTAACTTGTTCCATCGATTAGTATTTTACTGTGTTTTATAATTTACATTTTATTTCGAATGTAGCCTAATATATCACATTCAATTTAATTAATTTTTTAAAACTGTGTTAAAATTTCCGAAAATATTTAACATATAGTTTTTATTCGAACTTGTAAAACCTACTGAATATGCATATGTTGGATTTTTCTTGGAGCCACAGCTTTTGATAACTTTTTGGCGAGCTAACTACAATTTCTCTTCTCATTTCCTTAATTTTGCAGCACATTGCGCAAAAAAATTTTGACTAAAATTGGTCTTTTTTGTATTGTTCTTACAACTTTGCTTATAATAATATATATATATGATCAGCTGTTTTAACACATTCAAATTTTCATGATTTTAAAATTTTAAGAAATATTTTTAATAAATTAATTTTCGACTATTATGATTATTTAATGGAAAAATTAGCTTACATAATTGCATGTTCTAATCTTGTGAATGAAAGCTATGAATAATCATAATTTTTTTAATTAAAATATGTATACAAAATTCAGAATGTATATCACTATATATGATTTTTAAATTTCTTTTATGAAAGTTATAGAGACATTAGGTATTTTTTGGAAGCAGACAAGATGAAAAATATGCAACCGCCTTCGCCGAGAATAGAAACCGCGGATTTCTGGAATACGCTCCCAGCGTGCAGACCACCACACTACGAAGGCATGCCAAGAAGGCGGGGAGAAATACCTTATAAACTAAGCATTTTGGATTTTTCACATCAAATTTTGAAAATTTCTGGAATAAAAACCAAGTTTTCAGTCTGAATTTTTTGCTATTCCAGTTTGTATGTATAAGTTGCATTGATTTCCTTATTTTTATTACTTATACATAGATAAAGGCAAAAACCATGTTTCTGTAAAATAAAATACATTATATGTATTTAAAGTAATTCCATATCAGAAGTACTGTGAGATAGTGATAGTGTTAAGTATTTCAGAATGTTAAATATTGTTGCGTGCGTACGGATTCGTTATGAAATGAATGCACAAGTCCGATGAAAAATGAACAAAAATTTATTATTATCACAACAAAAATGCTTAAATTTTCTCAAATTATCATGCAGTATTACAATATCTCACAGTATAGTTATCTTTTAACTACTCAAATGTACAATAGAACGTAATTCAAAACAGCTAAAGAACGCTAATCCGCGAATTCGCTATAATCAACAACAGCAGTTTTCTAAACAACAACAAACTAAGCAACTCCTCCAAACTGAGATGTTTTCCTCCTTTTATAAGATTTTAAAATCACGCGCTAGAATTTTCCAGTACTTTCTCGAAATCAAAAGGAGATATTTATTTATTTAATGCACGCGCTCTTGTATTTTCAATTTTCCGACTTAGCTTTCTTTTAATATTTGTCACGCGCTGCACTGCGCGAGAAATAAAACCATTTAATTTATAATTGAACTAACATTAGCTTTTTAAATACCAAATTCGTAACAATATTGTAACATGACACCGAATTTCCAATATTTTAATGTGGATGTAATTTTTTGAAATATATATTTCGTTAGATTTGGAAAGAAAAACTATATGTCCAAACAATGAAAATATGATTATCTTTAAACTGTGCTTTTTATTGATGGTCTACTTTGATTCATAATCTTCTTCATCACCAGTAAATGTTTTTGTAAGTACATAGGTAGCAAATCTAAACAGATAATCACAAGAGCATGTTAAAAAGTAGTGTAATAATTTATTAGCATACTACGCAATCAGAGTTCTTCCTCTTCAATATGAATCTAAGTACGCATGAACATTGCACAGTTTTTTTTTTTTCCCACAATGCGAGTATACATTAATGCGGATTCTTCATTCTTTAAATTGTTTAAATATAATACAGGGCGGTAATATTTGGTGGCAATAGTTTGAAAAGTGATATGCCGTTTATAATGATTCAACGCAAAATGCCGTTTCGAAACTAAATATCCTTTTTGGGCTAATAAAGGAGAAACTGGACTGTCAAAAGGAATACAATTTTATTCAGACGAATTCTGTTTTAGAAAGTGGTTTAGCAATATTCTTACAACGAAATATAATACTGAATATGAATAAAGCCCTGAGTCGGAATCATAACAAAAAAGTAAATTCAGGTACAGATTGTGTGCTTGGTTGTGCCCCATATGAATTACATTATTATGGGTGTGCAAATTTTACTAATATGTTGCCTGTTAGTCACGTTTATTTTTCAATAGCGAAAGAACGGATATATAGTTACTAAATTTAAATTCAATTCAACAATTCAAAATAATTAAAAAAATAATAATCCTTTTATCCGCCTGTTTTAGCACGCTCTCTTTTAAGCATGATTGTTTTCGCTAATTATTTATGTTTGTTAGATACCTTAAATTAATCGAACTGAAAATAATGTAATGATAACAATTATAACCGAAAGATGGCAGCACAAAGCCCAGCTTCATCTGTAAAGCTTATGTTACAGGTAAAAGTGAAGAAGCCGACTGGCACCGGTGGCGTGGTGCTGTAATCCGGCTGCTTTGGAGGTCTAGGCTGCTGAACGGCGTGAGGTTGAGAGTTCCGCTCCTGCTGGCTCCCGGGCCCCTATTGAAGCGCCCGTACTGTATCAGTGTCGGTCTGGCATTAACCAGGTCCCACCGAATGGTACCAAAGGTTGGGATAGTGCTTGTGAATAGGCCGCAGTGAGCAGGCCAGGTTGCCGCAGTGAGCAAACCCGCCTAAGTGAGTCGAACGCAGTCCTTTTTTGCCATTATTTTCTTTATATTAATTAAATTAATCAATTTTGAGATTGCAGTCAATCTTCTTTAAACTGTAAATTTAGCGAACAAAATTTAACAAATCGCATCAAAAATAACGGGCGTAAAAATTTTTCGTATTCTTTTCTTTTAATAAAAGTCCTATAAAAATTGGACATATAATACTTCTTAGTAAATGAAATATTATTTCTAAAAATATATTCCAATAAGACAAACTATTCTTCAAAAGTTACCAAGTTGAAAGGTTAAAATTTGTAGACAGTTTTTAAGTTTGTATACAGGATAGTTAGAGATAACGTTCGGAATTAAATACATAAACATGTTACAATATCATAAGCAGTGAAATAAATGCAGTATCAGAAGACATAATAATGTTCCATAAAATAAAATAAAATTCATTTGCAGAGTTATAAATATCCGAGTGACGACAACACTGGAAATTCTTGCTATTCAAATAAATTAATTGTTCTTTGCTAATTGTAACTTCGTATGCGGATGACTTTTGATAAATTGTTTATTTTCACTTAGTGAACAAAAATGGTATATCTGAGATAATTATATTTCCTTTAGAGTTGAATTTCATTTGAAATATATGACTATATTTAAATTATTTGATTTAATAAAATGTTGCTATGAGTTTTGAAATTCCTTTAATTTTCATACACTGCTAAAGATATGTTTTTAAAACATAACCTTTAATAGAGGTTAATATATTAGAAATGCATTAAAAATACATTTTAAATAAAAATTTGAGTGAATGAAACACTGTTAAAAGCATGTTATCATAAAAGGTTAAATATATATATTGGCTGAACTTTATTGTAATTTGAATGAACAGATAAGTGAAAGGGTTATGAAGTGTAAGTAATTTAAGTTATTTATTTATCTTTTGTTCTTTCTAAACTACACGTTGAAAATAAAAAAAAAAAAATTCTTTTAATTTTTAAATGATCAATCAAAATCTTAAAACAATGAATAAGCCTGTATACATGAATTAAAAATTCTTTTTCTTACTTAATTCTTTTTAAATAAAAATGAAACTTTCTCAGTGTTTTGTAGGTAAAACGATTTCGGTTGTGTATGATACGTTTCTTAAATAGCGTGTTTAGTATAATAACTGTCGAACAGAGGACAGCACGGTTGTTAATAGATAATGCAGTGCTGCTATCTGTCGGGCTTTTATTGTACTGGAATGTAAAAGTTCTAATTTAAATCAGTTGTTCTTTTTAACGCTTAATCTGAACAACATTATTCGCAATTTATTAAAAAAATAGTCTCCATTAAAAAAAAAAAAAAAAAAAAAAAAAAAAAAAAAAACTAAATAGAATTTTTTTCCCCACAAATTTGTTTTCCTGTTAGTATTTGCGTGTTTACAGCAAAAAACTATTATAGCATTTATGTTTTCCCAAAGACTTTTATTGTAAATACAGATTACAGTTGGGAATGGGAATTTTCAGATATCATCGTTGTTAGTCATTCATTACTGTTAGAATAAGAGTTTTATGAAATAGTTAAGCGCAACATGTCTTGATTTCAAACAAAGAAGCTGAGACAAACAACTTGCAAGACATTTTAGAGAATTTCATTTACGGTTCGCTTTTGGTACGGTTGCATTTTCATTTTATACAATTGGATTTTGATGTGCGTGGCCAGTAAAGGGAAACAGAG
The DNA here is from genome assembly GCF_044657685.1 of Stegodyphus dumicola. NCBI lineage: Eukaryota > Metazoa > Arthropoda > Arachnida > Araneae > Eresidae > Stegodyphus > Stegodyphus dumicola. Next base: position 160,610,194 of record NC_140770.1, read on the forward strand.
TATATCTTGCTTGACTGAAAAGGATATAGTGGAAGATATGCCGCTTATAACAAAAAGTCTGAACCTGGTTTTAAATCTTTCACGTCTCTCTTCATCACTGTTAGAAAATTCTGCAAAAAAAAATGAAGAAATAGTTGAAATTGTTTTGAGATAAAAGACAAAAAAGATATTCTTTTTCATTATTTTCATCTAAAAACTCTGCAGCATAAAGACTATTCTACAACCAGAATGATTTCTTTATCATATTTATTATCCTTAATCTATTTAACTCTTTTAAAAACAAAACAAAACAAAAAAAAAAAAAAAAAAAATCAACACTACAAAACAAAAAGTTTATTACTTTGAAACCCGAAAGAAGTATTCTACTTGACGATGTGAGATGCCAGAAAATTTAAGTCATTCCTAGCATGTCTAATTTCACAAAACATAAAGAAATTTTTTTAATTTACTGCCATAAGTGTATAACAGAAACACAGATGTCAATCAACAGAAATGTTTCCACAAATTTTCTGGTTGAAGAGCGTAAAATGCTTATTAAAAAAAAAAAAAAAGCATATTACTTTACATGTGTATTATGTTACATGTTTTTATCTCTCATAAAAAAATCTGATGTGTACACCACATGACTTCCTTGCACGGAATATTAAATTATACGCATTTTTTCCTGCATTTCATTTAAAGTTATTGAATGGAATTAAATCTACTTCGTCGATAGCGCATAAATCACAATAGAATAAATACACTCTTTAAAATTCACTATATTTATTCACCATAGGGAAACTCTGGCGCTAGGTTCACTTAACAGTGTTGCATCTGATTCATTTTATAACTCAGAATGCGCAAAAATTATATCATCTGAAGAATTATCCAAATCGTTGCCACATGTACTATTCAAATACTATAATAAATCTTAAACGATGTATAAAAGAAATTACACAAATAAAAAAGAAACAGCTGTTGTTGCGAAGCTTAGTTGCTATAGACTGGCAACAAATCCCCTCTTCTGCTAAGTTTCAAATGTAAAAAAAATAGGCCCATCCGCACTTAAACAACTTTTAAATTCTTAATAATTCTACAAATATTTCATGCAGGCTAATTAAAAGCATAAAAACCTTAACCGGAACATAAGAACAACATAATTCAATCATTTTTAAAGCAAAAAATGCACAATTTGCAAACATATAAGAATTAAGAAACTGATATCACTGAGCTGAGTAACAGAATGGGTGGATATATTTGGTGCGGCCGATTGCAACCAAAATACGAGGTGCACATCTACATGTTATAGCAGTCCTATATACAAAATTTCAATGTTCTGAGGCTACTGGTTTTTGAGTTATGCGTGATACGTACGTACAGACGTCACGAAAAAAATCTTTTCTTAATCCATTTTAAATCAGTTTTATAATTTTTTTTGGACAAAAAGAATCCTTTATTTTGTCCATATGTAGAGATGTCACGCAAAAACAATCGTTAAATTGCTTTCGATAGCGGTCAAAATGGATATTTTCGTTCAAATATGGTACCAGGAATTTTTCGTGATTACAATGCTTGCTTTATTTTGTGCAAGAAATTAAAACGTACAGAATTCTGAAAGTCATCAGAGCTACTGCATGCACAATAAAAGGCAGAGAAATGAAATGATGGTAGCTGTTATTTGGATAATTTAGTGATATAGAGAATGGAGATGTGAGGGATCCAACTGCAGTTTACTCCCAATTTACAGAATTTCTGTAATGATGTTGTTTTGCACAGGCACTACACTATAATTTAATAAACTCAGGAACAATGGACTGTATTATAACTCACTTTTATTCTCATTAATTTACATCGTTCATGGCCACTCGAAGCCACGAATTCTGTCACACACTCTTCCCTCACAATCTCAAGTCACAAACTCCAAGAACTCAAGGCGCATGCGCAGACGCTAGTAATGAAATGCGCACGCAGGCGCAACATACCGCCCGCCTTGACATGATGTAATCATTCAAAATTAAATCTTACAATAAAAAATTACACAGAGTGACAATACGAAATACAGGTAAATAATTGTAAACATCAAATAATAACATCAACAAAATCAAACTACTATAATAAGAAAATGCAATAATTAATTACAAACATACTTTTTGTTTAATTTGGCATAGGTAAAAGACAACTTTCATTAATTGATCTCTTAAAAATACCTCTTTTCGTTTTCACTGAAACTACTCTAACCTTATTGTCTTTACCTAAGAATATCTCTACGATTCTGCCAAGAGGCCAGTTACATACAAGAACATTATCAGTCTTTAAAATTACCATAGTTCCAACCTTGACATTGTCTTTTTCAAAGAACCATTTAGTTCTTCCTTGCATTGCACTCAAATAGTTATTTCTCCAATACTTCCAAATTGTTTGCACTATTTTAGTCAATTTTTGCCAGCTCTTTAATCTATTATCGTTAACGTTTAAAATATTAGGTTCTGCAATAGCCGTGATAGGTCTGCCTATCAGGAAGTGGCCTGGTGTCAAGATATCAAAATCCTCTGGTTCAGATGATAAAGGATGCAAGGGCCTAGAATTCAAAATGCCTTCAATTTGAGCAATTACTGTAAGAAACTCCTCATAGGTTAGTTTTAAATTGCCTACTACGCGTTTCAAATGAAACGTAACAGATTTGACACCTGCCTCCCAAAGACCTCCATGATTGGGAGCTCTAGGGGGAATGAACGACCAATCAATACTCTCCCTCGATAAATAATTACCTAATTCATCATCTGGTTTGCTGACTAGTCTATTCAATTTCTTTAATTCTGCGTTACTACCAACAAAATTGGTTGCGTTATCTGAAAATATGCGTGCACACTTGCCTCTCCTGCTGAAAAAACGCTTTAAGGTTGCAATAAATGCTTGACTAGACAGGTTTGTTACCAACTTAAGATGGCAAGCTTTGGTAACAAAACAAACGAAAATGCACACATACACCTTGTTAAGGCGACCTTTTCTCTGATGTGGGTATTTTATAAAATAAGGACAAAAAACATCAACTCCAACACAATTGAATGGAAAATTCGGGCTGACTCTTTCTTGAGGGAGTTGACCCATAAGTTGTTGACAGGGCACTGGTTTTGCTTTGAAACATACGACACACTCATGTACTATTTTTCTACAAGTGTTGCGCCCGTTTAAGGGCCTTGTCTAACAGTAGACAGTAAGCCTTGTGGACCAATATGCATGTATTTCTTATGAAACATCACAATAATTAGATTAGTCAGCTTATGATCCTTTGGTAAGATTATAGGAAATTTTCTATCAAAATTCAACTTACAATTAGCTAATCTGCCTCCAACTCGTAAAATTCCATATTGATCTAAAAATGGAAAAACACTTCTTACCTTGCTATCTGGAGGTACCTTACACTCCTTTTCAAGAATTGAGATTTTTTTTTTAAATTCACTAACTTGAATTAGCTTAATCAATTTAAGTTCAGCTAATTTTAATTCTGCTCTGAAGAGGACCTGAAACCTTGTCCTTCCCCTTGCAGTTGTTTACAAAGCTAAAAATAAAACTTAAAACACGAATAATTTTAGTGTAATTGTTACTTAAATTTAAGAAATCTTCAATGAAAGGGTTAGCTTTCACATTAAGAAAAATATTAGAGTCACTAAGGATTTTAAGTTCGTCTGGAAAGTCATTCACAATGGCTTCCACCGTAATCTCTCTATTTGGATAGTCGTCGTATCTCAGGAACAGAGGGCCTTTCCACCACATATCATTTTGTAGAAGTTTACTGGGATCCAAACCTCGGGATATAAGGTCACTCGGATTCTCCTTTGATGACACAAGACGCCATTGATGACCATTAGTCAACTCTTGAATTGTTGCCACTCGATTTGCAACAAAGGTCTTCAATTGGTAAGGCTTCTTTTGTATCTACGAAAGCACGATCATGGAATTATTCCACAGATAAACTTTGTTCACAGGAATCTCTAATGCAGATATTACTCTAACCATCAACCTTACAAGTAGGACTGCCGCACAAAGCTCCAGTCTCGGAATAGTAACTAGCTTAACAGGCGAGACTCTGGATTTACTCGTAACTAGCCTTTTTTTCACTTCTCCATCTCTCGAACGGCACTTGCAATATATGGTTGCTCCGTATGCTACCTCAGAGGCATCTGCAAATCCATGAAGTTCCCCATAGTCTACTTCTGCAATAAAAATAAACCTTTCAATTTCTATTTTACTTAAAACTTACAATTCAGTAGAGAACTTCTTCCATTCATCAGCTTCCTTTTTTGGTAGTGGTTCATCCCAATTCAGCTTTAACAACCACAACCGTTGGAGGAATATTTTGGCTTTACTTATGATTGGCCCTAGCAAACCAATCGGGTCAAACAAGTTTGCAATTGTGGACAATACTATCTGTCGTTTGGTAACAACTGCTTCATTATCGAGTTTCACTCTAAAACAGAAACAGTCTCTTCTAGACCTCCAAGACACTCCAAGTGTTGTAGATTCTGCTTCATTAGGAAAGGAATAGGAGTGATCTTCTTACGCAAGTTTAGCATGATTACTGCACCACTTGTGCAGTGTCATTCCTGCACTCTTCAGTATTGCAGTTAACTGAGATTTAAGCTCCTTAGATGTACTCAAAGATTCCACTCCACTAAGCACATCATCCATATAAAAATTTTTAAGTAAGACTGGCGCAGCTAATGGAAAGTTTGGACCTTCATCAATCGACAATTGTTTAAGAGTTCTCATAACTAAGTATGGCGCACTAACTGTACCGTAAGTTACAGTATTAAGCTCGTAGATTTTCACAGGTGCAGCATTTTCTTTTTTCCGCAGGATTCGCTGCAAGCATCTCTGTTCAGGGTTAATTTCAATCATTCTATACATTCTTCTAATATACGCCGTAAAATGCGAATGAGTACTTTCTAAATCTAAGCATGATTGAAAAGAGATCATCTTGAATAACCCCTCCATTACGTTGTAAAGAATTTAGCGAAATTCTATTTGATGTTAAATATGATGCATTATACACTGTTCTCAATTTAGTTGTTGTTTTTTGAGGTCGGTATATCCCATGATGTGGCATATAGTACACTACCCTAGGCTCATTTTGCTCATTAACCTCAGTCATATGCCCTAGCTCTTCATACTCCTTTAAAAAATCCTGATACAGACTCAAATATTCAGGGCCTTTACCTAATCTTTTCCATAGGGAATTTAATCTCTCAAGGGCAAAATCTTTTGAATTTCCTAAGCAAATAGGATCTTCCTTTAGTGGCATTGTTACAATGTATCTCCCTTCTTCATTACGCTTATGAGTTTGCACATAATGTTCTTCACATATTGCCGTTTCTTTATTTTTTTGGAATGGCTATTTCAACATTCTCTATTTCCCCAAATTTTCTCATTGTTTGTTCTAAGTCATTAGATGTTTTCAATAACCCACAATGTACGCTGCCCTGTTCTTCTGATGTAACGCCCGACACTATAAACCCGAACATGCTGTTTTGTAAAATAAGACTCGAGTTTTCATAGTGAATTTGTTCAGATTTTAATATCTCAAAGAAAACCTCAGCTCCTAAAAGCATCTCTATACGTTCTGGAACATTAAAATTCTCATCAGCTAATTTTATGTTACAAAAATCCTGCATTTTAATATCAATTTTCCTTGAAGGAATCAAGTCTTGCGTGATTTTTGGTACTACTAGTAAGTCTAAATGTCTCACGTAACTTTTATCTTTATTGCTAATGCATGCCGAAACTCTTTTCTGAATTGTAAACAAGGAATCATTTAATCCGGAAATCGCAATGTTTACCTTCTCAGAATCAAAGTTGAATTTATTCGCACAGTCTTTGCTTATAAACGATGAAGTACTGCCGCCATCAAGTAATGTTTTGACTGGATGTAGCTTACCCATACCATCATTAATAAAGCAAATAGCTGCAAAACCGCAAATTTGCGGTTTTGCAGCTGAGGATGGTGGTCCGATAAAAACCATGGAAAATAGTCCTGCGAAAATTTTGAAAATATAACGCTGATTTTTGTTGTTTGACTTCTGAATTAGTATTTATTCGGCGTGTTATTGTGTTTTAATTAGTTTCTTAAGGTTTTTCTACGCTGCCGCCGAGCTCGCAGGCTGCCACTCGGCTGCTGAACTCACTTCTCCTAACTTATATCTTTTTTGTCGTTTTAGCTGTGTTATTTAGCGTCATTTTCTTCGCACGCACGTCCTATACAATTCAACAGCAAAATTATGAAAATTTTAACAGCAGCATGTATTTAGAATTCTCCTTGATTTGTTTTCATAAATTTTTCCATTGTTTTTCAGTTTTTTCTCAGGTTATCATATCAATGTATAGTTTTAATAAGATGGCTTGCAAAACTTTTTTGCCTTTTTATTATTATCGTTTTGTGTGTTAAATTTATTAATCAAATATCATGTTCTTCGCACTTGCACCACATAAAATTCAGTTGAATAGTAATAATCACAAAATATTTGGAAAACAGCATATCTTTAAAATTTCCTATTTACAGTCTCGCACGCTAGAGGTAACAATGTTTTAATCCGCACATTGTTGTCAGTGCTCGCTTTCAAAAGGTCGAGTTTGTGAAAAATCCATTGAAGTAATTAAATATGAAATATGAAAATGAAAATTCCAAAATATGAAATATAAAATTCGAAATTCAAATTTCAGGCTTTCACGTGAACATAATCGGGTGGAGGACTACGTTATTAAAAATTTGATGGCCCTAGGCATCGTCGTTTATTCACAGTGTGAGAAACACGTACGTGCATGCAAATTCTTCCTTATTTAATTTCTTTAAAAATAATACATTTCGATAATATTTATTACGTGGGAACAATTTGAAAAGTGATTCAGACATTTAATAGTGATACGCCGCCAAATCCCTTTTTGAGACTAATAGTTCATTGGAACTATGGCCCTTTCATGCTAAAAATCCATGCAGTAAAGATGTTTCACATCTGGAACTTGGTATGGAATTAGAGCGTGTTTCTCGTTAAAACTATTCAGTCACTGTGGTTTGATTACAAAAACTTAATTTGGAATGCTTTTTCTCAAATATATCAAGAAAGCTTTTTCTCAAATATATCAAAAAAGCTTTTTCTCAAATATATCAAAAAAATATTTTGATATATTTGATAAAAAGCATTCCAAGTTAAGGATAATTATATAATTTTAATTAAATTAATAATAATTTTAATTAATCATTATTAATTTTTAATAAATAATGATTAATTATAATTAATTTTTAATTATAATGATTAATGATAATTAATTTTTAATTATTTTAATTAATAATTTAATTAATAACATTCCTGCTTAATAATAAATATATAATTAATATTTAATTATATATTAAATTATATATAATATTTATTAAATATGTCATATATTTAAAATGTCAACTATTGAATGAACTGAAATTTTCATTGAAATCGAAAAAAAATTTCTAATACTGGTGCTGTAACTGCAAAGTAAGGTAATAATAATTTATTTACTAAAGAAATATTGATTATATTATCTCCTAATATAAAATTTAGTAGAATGTATCAAAATGAAGTAACTCAAAAGTAAGAAATTTAATTCCGAAAAATTTTTTAAAGGTACTTAAATTTAAAACATAAAAAAAAAAAAAAAAAAAGAAAGAAATTCAAATTTTGAAAAAGAAATTTATAAGCCAATTAATTATCCTCATTGATCAGAAATTAGTTGACTTTTCAAGGGGAACAACCAACCTCCGTTCAATGAACAATAATTAATAAATGCGAAGGCGTTTTGTTTTTTACTCAAGTAAGAACGATGATGCCAAACCGGCAAATTTAGTAAACGCCAAAATTGTAGTTTCGTTAAGTTATTGTATTTTAGAAAATTTGAGATATTTTAGCCAAATTGAGTAGAGTACTATAAATAATTCATTTTGAATGTAACATTTCCGTTAAGAATTTTTTTTTTTTTTTTTTTTTAAATCTTGAGTAAATAGCCAACTTAAGTAGTAAAATTATATGAAACTTGAGTAAAGTGTCCCCCGACACCCTCACTTTCATTCATTTTAATTCAAACTATTTTTATAAATATAATAAACAGTAGCTAATCCTTACTTGACTATGAAGTAAACCTCAAAGTATTTGTAATAAACATGAGAAACATAAGAAACACAACAAACATAATAAATTACGTTTTCTTCGCAAAATTAATGAAATATAAGTTGAAAAATTGAAATATATAAAATAAGATACAATGAATGTACAATGTGAAATGTGCATAATATACAAAAAGCCAGAATATGAATTAATTTGTGATATCACGTGTGGCCCCAACTTGTCAGCAACTGTGGTAGTGATTGCTACGAAATGCAGATTTACACAAACACGTAAGAAGAGTTTAAAGCCCTTTTTATTCCACTTTAAAAATAACAGCTGCGTCCACTTGACGCTCACAAATTACGCCGACCCGAAGGTTTAACAGAAACAGAATGTAAAACTGAAAAATAATGACTGGATGAATAAATAGCTAGATCACTATCCACGAGGCTCTGAAATCTTAACTAACCTAACCGCGTTCTAAAATACAGCGAGCTTACTAATTAAGCAGTTTAAGGTGTTTTGAGGTCGTTGGTTAGACTCTATATTAAAGACAAATTTTACAACAACAACAACAATTTATTTCGTGGACTGTAATATAACTAAAATTCTAAATCGAAAATGATAAATTCCCAACCATACGGGATCAAAACATGTATGCTACGCTAGGAGTTCGAATCTTAACTAATTAAAACAGAACAATGCGCAGAAACAATGCGCTGTACATAATTTTGAAGTTGCGCAGAAACAATGCGCTGTACATAACTTATATTGCCGCGTAGGAGGCAACATACCGCCCCACGTTGCAATATCTATGATATGCAAACTAAATCTAAGTATACAATTCAATATCAAATGCTAACAATTCAGCTATTCAATTTTTTTAAGCATTAACAAAAGACTTAAAGTTAGTAAATCATTTACAGAATGAAATAAACAATTCAGAAAATTCCATAAAGTTTGAACAATTGCAAATTTTTTTTTTCAATAATTATGGTAAGTATATCAACATTTCAAACAGTAAAAAATATTGACAATTATTCTTCAAAATTACCATACTATAAGTATAATAAAGAACAATGTATATTTTATTAACAATGAGCTTAATCCTTGAAGTTATCCTCAATAGGCAATAAACAAATTTTTGATATTGGCCTTTTAATTGGACCAAACTTTGTGTTAATGACTGCTACTCGTATCTTACCATTTTTACCAGGAATTGTCTGATCAATTCTTTCTAGTAACCATTTAAATGGAGGTAACTGATCATCTTTAATAATAACCATTGTATTTTTCCTTTAAATTTAAACAAATTTAAATTTAATTTTTAACAAATACGTATAAAAGTAAAAAAGCAAATTTAAATCCTAAAAAAAAAGAAAAAAAGCCAAAATAATTTTAAAAAAAATGTGCAAACATATAAAAGATTTAATACTCGAACTAATCTACAATATCATTTAAATTCAGAAGCATAAGCAAATCAAGTGCAAAATCAATCCATGAAAATAAATTTACTAATTTAATAAATTAAATTTAAATTAAACATTTTTTTAAAAATGCATATGTGAATGACCGTTGAGTAGGCAGTAGACAGACTTATCAAGGGGAAGTTGCCTCCAAACCTAACTCTCCAATCATTCAATTCGTGTTTCCTCATTCATGCAGGCAAGGGTAAAAGTTTTTTTATTTATTTTTTTTATAAAAATAAATTTTTAAAAAAAAGTTTAATTCTTGACTTTACTTGTTTCTCAAAAGACTTCATTAGTATTTTCCTTTTTGAACTTTAATTCTTAAATGTTAATTTCTAAGGGAACCACTTTATTGAAATTACTTTTGGTTTTGACTTTTACCCTTGCCTGCATGAATGACGAAACACGAATTGAATGACTGGAGAGTTAGGTTTGGAGACAACTTCCGCTTAATAAGTCAGCCTACTCAACGGTCATTCACATATGCATTTTAAAAAAATGTTTAATTTAATTTTAATTTATTAAATTAGTAAATTTATTTTCATGGATTGATTTTGCACTTGATTTGCTTATGCTTCTGAATTTAAATGATATTGTAGATTAGTTCGAGTATTAAATCTTTTATATGTTTGCATATTTTTTTTAAAATTATTTTGGTTTTTTTTTTTTTTTTTTTTTTTTTTTTTTCTTTTTTTAGGATTTAAATTTGCTTTTTTACTTTTTATTTGTTAAAAATTAAATTTAAACTTGTTTAAATTTATATTTCATTTCTTGCAGCAATGGCGCAAAGAATATTTAATTAATTTTGTATTTAAATTTAATTTTTTTAATTAAATTCAATTTATTCTTATGAAACATTGTATTTTTCTTTATATTGTCCTTTGAAAAATACCATTTCTTTCGTTGTTGCAAGTGATTAAGATAGTCAGTTATCCATCGTTTCCATATAATCTGTATCATTTTAGTTAACTTTTGCCATCTTGACAATCTACTTTCTGACAAGTCCAAAATTTGAGGTTCTACAATTGAGTTTATGGGTCTGCCTATTAAAAAGTTACCTGGCGTCAAGGGTTCATAATTTGAAGGTTCAGACGATAAAGGAGAACGAGGTCTCGAACTTAGTATTCCTTCAATTTGATCAATTACGGTTAAAAATTCTTCATAGGTTAATTTAGCATCGGAAATGGTTCTTTTAAGATGAAATTTGAAAGATTTGATTCCGGCCTCCCAAATTCCACCAAAATTGGTGGCACGAGGAGGAATAAATTTCCAAGAGATATTTTCAGGTGCCAAATACTTACCCAAAACTTCATCAGGAACAGTAACTAAAGAAGCAAGTTTCTTTAACTCTTTCTGAGCTCCTACAAATTTAGATGCATTGTCACTAAACAGACATGAGCTTTTACCTCTACGCGAAAAAAATCGTTTTAAACATGCAATAAAGCTTCAGATGTTAAGTCAAATACTATTTCTAAATGAATTGCTTTTGTAACTAAGCAAACAAAGATTGCTATATAAACTTTATGTAAACTACCTTTCCTTTGATTTCTATATTTGATTAGAAAAGGGCCTGCAAAATCTATCCCTGCGTTATGAAAGGTTAGATTTGGATTTAGACGTTCAGGAGGTAAATCGGCCATTAATTGGTCTGAAATGATAGGTTTATGACAAAAACAAATTAAGCATTCATGAACTGTTTTTCTAGCTAAGTCCTTGCCACCAATGGGCCAAAACCTTTCCCTAGCAAAATGTAACAATGCTTGAGGACCAGCATGAAAATTTTTCAAATGATAATGAATAAATATTAGCTTGGTAAATTGATTTTTTGGCAACAAAATTTGATGTTTAGAATCATAATTAATTGTGACATGAGTTAAGCAACCGCCTACACGTAATATATCTTTTCCATCTAAAAATGGATTTAAAGTTTTTACCTGACTTTTGATTACGCTCTGATCTTGAAGTGATTTAATCTCCTCTGAAAATTCTATTACCTGAACCATTTTTATCAAGTGCATTTCCGAATCTTGATATTCAGTGCTACTAATGGGGCCTGTTTTCTTCACTGGACCTTTCAGATTGAACAGAAACCTGAAAATAAGACTTAAAATTCTAATTAGTTTAACATAATTATTTGTTAATTCAAAAAAGGTATTCCAAAACAAGTTTAAATTGCAGTTCAAATTAACGTCTAAAGGTTTTTTAAGTTCATCCTGATAAGCAGGAGAATCTATGAGAGTCTTGTCAAGTTCAAATAAAGAAGCATCACTAAGTTCGTTCTGTTCAGGACCATTCCACCACAAGGAAGATGTCACAAGTTCATGAGGATAAGCACCACGAGAAATCAGATCTGCCGGATTATTTGCTGATGATACGTGCTTCCAGTGTCGCGGCTCTACTAGTCTTTGGATTTTGGAGACTCTATTTGCAACAAAGGTCTTCAAAAGATGAGGAGAAGTCTTCAACCATGACAGTGCTATTGTTGAATCAGTGCACAGAATGATGTCATCTAAATGCATCTTCAATGAGTTGCTAACTTTCGAAATCAGATGAGCCAATAACAAACATGCACAAAGTTCCAATCTTGGAATAGATAAAGTTTTCAATGGAGCCACACGAGATTTGTTGGCTAGTATATGAGATGACGAGTCGTGATCTTCATCTACACAAATCAAGTAGACAACTGCACCATAAGCGGCTTCCGAAGCATCTGCATATCCAATGAGTGAAATCTTGCTTGGATGATTGGAGAGGATGCAACGATTAATTTTGATGTTTTCAACAGCCTTTAAATTTGAAACTATTTGTTGCCATTCGTGATCAGTGGTTGCAAAAAGTGGTTCATCCCAACTCAGTTTTTGAACCCATAATTTCTGTAAAAATATCTTGGCTTTGGTGATTACCGGACCAACCAGTCCTAAAGGATCATAAAGTCTGGCAATTGTCGATAAAATGTCTCTTTTAGTATATGATGATTTCTCCTCGATTAAGATTTTAAAGCTAAATTCATCATTCTGAGAATTCTATGTAATGCCTAAAGCTTTAACCACATTATCACTTTTGGAGGAGAATGAAAGCTCAGAGCTTGTAGAAGGGCTATCCAACAGTTCAGGAGAATTAGAGTTCTATTTGTGCAAAGTCATTCCACAACCATGAAAAAGCTGTATAAGCTGATTTTTCAATTCCCTTGCTGAGTCTAAGTTTGATGAACCAGAGATGACATCATCAACATAACAGTCTGACAAGACAGCTTTGGCAGCTTCAGGATATTTATGCATTTCGTCATATGCAACTTGCTTTATGCATCTAATGGCTAAAAATGGAGCATTTTTAGTACCATAAGTCACCGTTTTGAGTCTATATGTCACAGGTGAGTCGCTAATGTTTCTCTTCCATAAGATTCGAAGTAAGTCTCTTTGGGATTCATCAACTAAAATTTGCCGGTACATTTTTTTGTATATCCAAAATAACTGTAACTTGATGTTTTCTAAATCTCACAAGAATATCAAAAGTAGTATCTTCTTGGACTGCTCCCGCTAAAAGTAAATCATTCAAACTTAATCCATTTGAGCTTGGGGCACTAGCATTAAACACAACTCTTAATTTTGTACTTGACTTCTCTGGTCTATATACTCCATGATGGGGGAGGTAATATTCAAGTTCCGGTTTTGAATTATCATCAACCCTTTCCATATGGTCCAAATTTTCATATTCTGTTATGAAATCTTGATATAAATGTTGCAATGTAGCGTTTTTGCTAAGACTTTTAACTTGTAGGGTTTATATTTATTTTAACTAACATTTATTTTAAGTTTAAACTATCTTTCCTGTCAAGCCTTACTTTCCCCTGGAACTGCCAATGCCAGAATATGTAAATTTGAGTAGAACGCGCAAGCATTCAAATTATCAGCGGAAGTATTCTGATTTAAATAGAGAGGAAACGAGTTCGGTGTGTGATTCTCTTACTTAGCGAGCGCGGAGGTAGTTAGCGAGAATTGAAGAACCCCGCGTTGCGGCCTATGTGCTTGGCGGGAAGTAGTGGTCATCGTTCCAGTGAGCTTCAAGTCTGCGGAATTAGCAGCGGTATTGTAAAACGCGGTGAGTTAGTTATTTTAGAGAGCCTCGTAGTTAGAATCTTGTCTTTATTTTCTTTTCAGGTTATTATTTTTATTTGACTGCCAAGTTGGCACCGTCTGTAAGCGTCAAGAGGACGCAATTGTAATTTATTACGTTGAATAAAAAGGGACTTAAACCCTTCACAAGCTTCTATCTTTTATACAAGTTTTCACAGTCACCTCTTGGTTGCGTGCAAGTTGGCGCGCAACGTTATATTGGCGCCCGAACACTTATCGAACTGAAATGGCCGAAAACTGGATGGAAGCCGCTGGACAACACCAAGAAATGACAACGCAGTTAGAAGGATTTGGATACCTGGTCCAGACTTTGAGAGCATCAATCAAGCCAAACGTCTATTTCGACGGAAAAAATTCGGTGTCCGTATTTTTAGAAGGTATAGAAAACCACTTTCAGCTCTACCCTGTGCCTTAAAAACAAAAAGTTGCCATCGCCACATCAGCACTAAGAGGACAGGCCGCGCTATGGTGGAAAAATATAGGCAAATTTTTTCTAGGTGAATTTGGAAGCTCGACGTATACATTTGAAAATTTCAAAAAATCGTTAGTAAAGACCTTCCCCATAGTGAAAGATCGCGCACGGCTGGAAGCCGAGCTATATAGTTTCTATCAACGGGATACAGCAGATTTGACGGACTTTATTTTACGAAAAATCAAGCTAACGGATATGCTGTATGGGAAAAAACCCGATGCGGAGATTATTGAAATAATATTACCAAGATTGTTACCCGCTGTCCAAGACTACTTTGAAATTAGAAACCCAAACACATTGCAGGAACTTTTCGAATTGGCGGTGAAGTTTCAAAATCGCAGAATAGTGGAAAAAGCGAGAGGGGAAACATATTCTCAACATACCCGAAGGAAGGAGGAAACCAGAAATGGAAATCGCTCATATGGGGGAAAGAACTATCAAGCTAACGCATCGAAACTCGAAGGTCAAGGCCCAAAAAGAAAATTTGAAAATAAGCATCCGCTTACCCAGAAGACACAGATTGAAAGGAAAGCTTTAAACGACTAGAGGGGCCTGTGAAAGGGAGGGTCAAGACCCCGGAAGTTTTAAAAAAACCCTCAAATAGACATTTAAATACAGTCATCGTAAAAAACTCACAGCTACCAATTATACAAGTCCTGGTTGGCGATGTACCAGTAGAAGCCCTCATCGATACAGGAGCAGAAGGAAATTTCATGAGTGAAAAGTTCTTCAAAAAGAATTTTTATAGGATACGACTATTTAAAACCAGAAATACGGAAATTATAGCGGCGCAAGGAAAAACATGTCACCGCATCGGGAAAGTATCATTAAACGTACAGGTAAAAGAGGAAAATCTCAAAGTATTAATTTTTGTGGTGAAACACCTGCAACACTCTCTTATTTTAGGTATGGACTTTTTAAGGGCCGCGAAGGCCAAATTAAATTTTCAAGATAGTTCCGTGGTGTTGGAGATGGACCAGAGGGTGGTGGAACCTGTGGAGACACCTGAAGTGGACCTTAGCCATCTGAATGACCATGAAAGTAAAGCAATACAGCAAGTGGTGAGTAATTTTTCTCATTTGTTTTCAGAAAAACCAGGAAACTGCCAAATCGTGATTCACAAGATTCAATTAAATGTCGAAAAACCTTGTAGGGCTAAACCGTATCGTTATGATAAACAAAAAGACCTAATCATCGAAGAACATATTCAGGAGATGTTAAAGAATAAAATAATAACGCCCATAAATAGTGAGTACGCGAGTCCAGTCGTACTATGTAGGAAAAAGAACGAGTTTCCTCCTTCAGATAAAAGGGCTTGGAGGTTTGCTATCTATTATAGAAGACTAAATAGTATCACTAAATTTCCAGTTTACCCTTTGCCGGTTATAGACGAGATCATTAGACAGATCAAATCGACAAGATATATGTCTACTTTGGACTTAACGTCTGGCTACTATCAAATAGCTATGAGACCCGAAGATATACACAAAACCGCGTTTATAACAAAATCGGGCACTTATGCATTTTTACGCATGCCCTTTGGGTTGTGTGGGGCCCC
This sequence comes from Stegodyphus dumicola, assembly GCF_044657685.1. NCBI lineage: Eukaryota > Metazoa > Arthropoda > Arachnida > Araneae > Eresidae > Stegodyphus > Stegodyphus dumicola. The sequence continues at coordinate 160,625,931 of NC_140770.1, forward strand.
ATCAACATTCCAGAGAGCTATGGACATTGTTCTAAAGCCTGTCCTAGGAAAATCAACTTTAATTTATCTAGATGATATAATTATAACGAGTAGTACGTTGGAACAACACATTAATGACCTCGAACAAGTTTTTAAATTATTAAAAGAGGTCGGTCTTACAATTAACGCCTCAAAATGCAAGTTCGCAACTAAAGAACTTAAATATCTCGGTTATAAAATTTCGCAAAAGGGTATAGAAACGCAAGATTCAAAAATAAAAGCTATTAAGAATTTCCCACCGCCCAACACCGCCAAGAAACTTTCGTCTTTCCTTGGATTATGTTCTTACTATCGATCTTTCATAAAAGATTTCGCTAATATTGTTGAACCACTCTTAGTAATCAAAAGAAAAAAGAGTAAATTTACGTGGACAGCGGAAACTAACACAGCTTTTGAAAGATTAAAAGAAGCGCTTATTAATGCCCCTGTTTTAAAATTCCCTGAGGGGGACGAAAACCTGGAAATTGCGCAGATGCGTCAGACTATGCGGTGGGTGCGGTTCTTATGCAAAATAACCATCCGCTGGCATTTTTTAGTAAAACATTGAATCAGACACAAAGGAATTATACAGCTACAGAAAGAGAAACATTAGCCGTATTAATGGCTGTACACAAATTTCGAGTTTATTTCGGCAAATCGCCAGTAACAGTCTTTTCGGATCATGCGGCTGTTGGTAGACTTTACTCGGGAAAAAACCTAACGCCCAGGTTAATAAGATGGGCTTTAAAACTCCAAGAATATAATATCGCAATAAAATATAAACCGGGTAAGGAAAACAATGTAGCTGACGCACTTTCTCGTATAAAACTGGACGACGAAGGAAATGAACTTAAATGCGCTGTGTTGACTTCAAAAATTTTAGATTCTAGAGATACGGTTATTACTGAACTGAAAGCTGATCCTGAATTTGGAAATATCTATGCTTATTTGAAAGACCCCGAAAGCTTTGAGCACACAGATATCGATGCGATAAGAAATAGAGCAAAAAACTATGAAATAATAGATAATTTATTATTCTATACGAAAACAACAAACGAAAATCTTGAGTATAAGCCAGTCATCCCAGCCTCGCTTCGATTAAGCATTTTGAGGGAGTTGCACGAAAAAAAAAAAAACAGCGGGCCACCTCGGGGTCAGAAAGACTATAAAAAGGGTACGCGAGGCGGTATATTTCCCGCAATTATACAAAATAGTAACGGCGTATGTCAGGTCCTGCAATCAATGTCAGTTAATAAATGATATTAATTACAGCCCGGCCGGGTACTTAAATAGCATTCGCGCTACATTTCCGAATGAAATTTTAGGAATAGATCTCCTTGGTCCCTTCCCCCAGAGCGAGTTAAATAAAAATCCTTTTCTTTTAGTAATAGTAGATCATTTTTCAAAATGGATAGAAATTGTTCCTCTTAAACGCGCGTCAGCCAAAACAGTCGCAGATGCATTCTTACACAGATACATTTTAAAATACGGTGCACCGATAAAAGTCATTAGCGATAACGGAAAACAATTCATTAGTCAAATATTTGAAAACATATGCAATGGACTTGGCATACGCCATATCAAAATGGTTCCGTATAGACCACAGGCTAACATAGCAGAAAGAGTTAATAAAAACATAGTAAAAATAATTCGCAGTTACGTGAGCACACATCACAAGCGCTGGGATGGCTACATAAATGAATTAGCTTATGCTTTAAGAACGGCACATCATGATACTACGGGAAAAACTCCAGCAGAATTATTCTTAGGCCGAAAATTAATTACGCCTTTAGATAAATTATTCTTTGTGCAACAAAGAGAGCAGGAGTTTAAACAACAAGATGTGCAAAAGTTGATTGATCAGGCACTTAAAACCTCGGATACGGCAAGAAATAGACAAAAGTTATATTATGATAGAAAACGCCGTGAAGCAGATTTTAAAGTTGGGGATAAAGTATTGAAGCGGAAATTTTCTTTATCAAGTGCCCCAGACAATTTTATGGCAAAGCTAGCTCCAAAGTTTGAAGGCCCCTATGTAATTCAGGAAATCAAAGGAGTAGTATTATATCTTAAGAACGACAGAGGGGAAATCTGTAAAGCAAGTCCCGACCAGGTGAAAAAATACTATAATCCAAATGATTTTGAAATCCTTAAAAGTTTCTTGCAGGACTCAAGTCTAAACGAAATAGAAGGGCCAGAGACTGCAACAACTATTCCACCACTCAAGAAACGGAGAACTGAAGAGAGACCTAGCACTTCTACAACCCGGACGTCGGTATCAAAAAGAAAAAATGATTTTCAAACTCCGGCGTTTAAGAAAAACAAAAACACAGATGAACCGGGTAAAGAAACCGTGGAAAAGACGAAAACACCACCTACAAAGGATGGCAGGAGAAATTACACATCAAGGAGAACGCGCACACGGCCACAGAGTCAGGTGCCAGCAAGGCCGCCGTTCCGGAAACTGAAACGCCAGCAGGAGGCACAAAAATACGAGGAACAGAAGAAATTCAAGAAGGACTCCAGACCGGAGGACGTCAAGACCAGCCGTCCCAGGCAGAAACGCAAAGGCCAACAACCAGACGATTACTCCGTCAAGAGGCCAGCATGTAGAGGACGCAAAAGAAAGAGCAACGTGGACGACACTCGGAGATCAATAAGGAGAAGATTGACATCCATGAAACCTCTAACTTGGGATCAATTTTGCCAAAAACGGATGACGGAGTTTCAAGCATCGAAAACTCAAAGATAAGTTAAAACCTTCTATAATTTTTTTTTTCTCTTTTGTTCCGAAATGTTATGCATAAGTACGAAGTTCTATGTTTTGACGAAAGTCAATATGTCTCGGTTGAGACTTAGTTTTGTTTTACTTTATTTAGCTAAGGCAAAAGTATTATTTTCTTTAAGTGTAAAAGCTAAAAACAAGCATTTTCTGTTGGTCGAAAGACTAATTCTGTTATGTTAAAGCCAAAATTTGGCCGAAGATAAAAATAACTTCGTATTCTTGTATTAATAAGAATTTTAGTTTCAGTGCCGCCAGCTTGGCGAAGATTGAGTAAAGTAAAAATTTATTTTCTCTTATTCATTTTATGGTAAATTGTAAAAATCATATGTATTAAAATTTTGTAAATGTACGTAAATACTTGAATGTTATGTAAAAGTAGAATTTAGTCTAGAAGCATAAAATTGTAGATGCTAAAAGTGAATGCTTAAAAGCAATGAAGTCAAAATTTAAGTAGCAAATTGTAGATAAAGTCATGCTTTAGAGCGAAAGCCTGCATGTTTAAAGATGAATGAGGGGGAAGTTAGAATGAATGTGTTTTGTAGGGTTCTCCACCTACATTTGAATTTTTAAGAATATTAAAGTAGCTCATTGAGTTGTCGAATAAGGTGTGTCTATTTGGTCGTTGAATTCTAACAAATCATGGTGGTTAGGGGAAGTGTTGTAAGACTAAAACACGAATATTCCCGTTTGACACCACACACGGTGGAGAGCCAGGGTAAAGTTAAATTAATGCTTGAAAAATTGAATGAATGTGAAGTAAGCAATAACTAAGAAAAACGAATCGTTAAAAACAAAAAATTTATTGTGTCAAGAAAGTGTAAATTATAATGTATGTAGAAAGATACTGATACTTATTCCTTCCAGATGCTGGAAGGAAAGACCAAGATTGATTGATGAAGGCCAGGAAAAGTTGCTGTAAGAAGAAAGCTTTGTAACGAGTAACAGAATTTTAATATATAATTGTTACATAAGATTTTTTTTTTGTGTAAACGAGGTTCTCGCCAGTTAGTTCAGAATTAGATAAACTTACAACAGGTCGTTTGTAGGACCTGCTTCCAAGTTTTCCAAATTCTGGCAGCGGCAAATGTAGGGTTTATATTTATTTTAACTAACACTTATTTTAAGTTTAAACTATCTTTCCTGTCAAGCCTTACTTTCCCCTGGAACTGCCAATGTCAGAATATGTAAATTTGAGTAGAACGCGCAAGCATTCAAATTATCAGCGGAAGTATTCTGATTTAAATAGAGAGGAAACGAGTTCGGTGTGTGATTCTCTTACTTAGCGAGCGCGGAGGTAGTTAGCGAGAATTGAAGAACCCCGCGTTGCGGCCTATGTGCTTGGCGGGAAGTAGTGGTCATCGTTCCAGTGAGCTTCAAGTCTGCGGAATTAGCAGCGGTATTGTAAAACGCGGTGAGTTAGTTATTTTAGAGAGCCTCGTAGTTAGAATCTTGTCTTTGTTTTCTTTTCAGGTTATTATTTTTATTTGACTGCCAAGTTGGCACCGTCTGTAAGCGTCTTGAGGACGCAATTGTAATTTATTACGTTGAATAAAAAGGGACTTAAACCCTTCACAAGCTTCTATCTTTTATACAAGTTTTCACAGTCACCTCTTGGTTGCGTGCAAGTTGGAGGCGCGCAACGTTATAAACTAACTGATTGAGTCTAATGTTGGATAAGTGCTTTGAATCTCCTAATTGTTCGTCTTTCATAGGCATTTTTACGATAAATCTGCCATCTTCATTTCGTCTGTAAGTGTCTTTGAAATGTTGTTCACAGAATTCTTCTTCTTGGCTAAGAATTGGATTTTCTTCACCAATATTTTCCACTAACCAAAACTTTCTATCAATCTATCAATATTATCAACATTACCGATAAGTCCACAATAATTCTGACTATTTTCAAGGGATGTTTTCAAAGAACCAGTAGCTATATAACCAAACACAGAATTTCTGAAAACGAATGATTTCGTAGAAGATTTAACTTGGCCATTAATAAAAATGTCATAAAATATTTCTGCTCATAAAAGCAGATCTATACCAAATGGAGTGGCAAATTCTGGATCAGCCAAACTTGATGTATCAGGAATATCTATATTTTCAATAAACTAAAACATTTAATGAAGCAGAGAACGAATTATTTCCATTAAAAATAGAAGCAAAAGTACGAGATTTAATGTTTGAAATTTGCCCATTTAGACTAGAAACAGGAATATTTATTCTTTCCTTTTTAAAATTTGCACGCTCACAGAATTCATTTGTAGCAAAATTTGACATTGAGCCTGAATCAAGGACTACTCTTGCTTTAACGAATTGGCCATAAATATTTCTAACCCAAACAATCGCAGTTGAAAGGAGAACAGTTTTATTTTTCGAAAAAAGACACGCCGATAAGGCTTTTTCTGTTGATTTATTGCTATTCAAAAGAGCCTCATTTTTGCGGTTCTCTGGGAAGGGCGTAGTTTCACTTTGCTTTCCCCCACTTGTTGCAGACGACATGGATCCGTCATTCCGATGAAGAAGTGAATTATGTTTTAATTTGCAAATCGAGCAAAAGTGTCTAGACTGACAGGAAGCTACTTTATGATTCGATTGTAAACAATTAATGCACAAAGAAAGCTTTTTAATCATTTCGTATCGTTCCATTGGATTTAATGCTAGAAATGTTTCGCATTTAAAAATTGCGTGATTATCTTTGCAAACCGAGGAACACATAAATTTATTATTATTATTCGTTTTTGTCACTAACGATCGAACTTTATTCGGAGGAATGTTTTGTTTTGTTTTTGCAAATACAGTTTTGTTTTGCATATTTTCTAACATCTGGCATCGCTTTTGAAGAGATGTCATGAAAGAATCCCATTCACGTAAATCATTACTATTTAATGGCATTTCAAATTGCTTACGCGATTCTTTATCTATTTTATTGAGAATAATATTAATCAGCAAAGCTTCGCTTAATTTATCCATATTTAATTCCATAACTTTTAATGCTCTTAAATGTTTCTGAACTTTATAAATTAATGATCGTAAATCTTTAGGATTTTCATGAACTATTTTTTCAATAGAAGGTAATTGATATGAGAATTTACAACCAGTCTCTTATTATCATATCTTTCTTCAAGTGCCTTAAATAAGGAAGAAAATGTATCATCTATTGTTTGTATCTGCTTTGCATTACCAATTAAACAAGATTGTAAATAAAACAATTTCTGAGAATCTGTTAATTGTCTATTAGATGAAATTAAAGCTACAAATTGGTTTTTAAATAAATTCCAGTCTTCGAAATTGCCAGAAAATTTAGGTAATGATATTTCAGGCAATTTATAATTCAATGAATTACTCCTTGTTTCTGGGATACTATTATTTGCATTCTTACTACATAATGAAGTATAAAGACATTTCAGGCTTACCTGAACATTGGTAATATCCATCTCGATTTCTTCAAAAGTAGCTTCGATGTCTGATATTTCTTCATCTTTGCACACTTTGTAATAATCCAAGCGAAGTTCATCAATTTGTTTATTTAACTTGTGCACTTTTTCTTGCAATACTTCTATTTGTTCGAACCCAAAATCATCACTTTTTCCACTGACAGATGACTTTAATTTCGTTATTTGGGATTTAATGCCGCCACGTTTTCTGTTCAACGTAGTTATGTCTTCATTAGCCATTTTTTATTCGAATTAGCTCCGTCTCGACGATGACCAATGTTTAGAGGTCGCTGGTTAGACTGTATACTAAAGACAATTTTACGACAACAACAATAATTTTATTTCATGGACTGTAATATAACTAAAATTCTAAATCGAAAATGATAAATTCCCGACCATACGGGATCAAAACATGTATGCTACGCTAGGAGTTCGAATCTCTTAACTAACTAAAAATTGCGCAGAAACAATGCGCTGTACATAATTTTGAAGTTGCGCAGAAACAATGCGCTGTACATAACTTATATTGCCGCGTAGGAGGCAACAGAAGGATTCACCAAAAACTGCCGAGATAGGCACACAGACTGAAACGCGCGGTTCTTAAATTTCTACCTAGCAACCTTCACGTTCGCGATTCAAGAGGCACACACACAATCTCGTTTCCTTCTATTTAAACTCAACTTACTTCTGCTAAAATTTGAATATACTGCGCGTTCTACTACAATTTACATACTCTAGCATTGGCAATTCTAGGGGAAAGTAAAGGCTTGACAGGAAAGATAGCTTAAAATAAATGTTAGTTTAAATATAAACCCTACAAATTAACTTAAGTTTTTTCTAGTGGGATGTCGGTAAAGTGTTCGCGTCCGTTTTTTACTCAAAAGGGGTTTTGTAGGCTATACTATCCGATTCCGGGATCAGCAGTGGGGATACTTTGAATTATTACAAGCGGTGAACCTTTGAGAAGCTATTTTTGGTATGTGGGAGCGACGTGGTATGTGTGAAGGAGGTTGTTGCGAAGTTCTTATGCGAGTGAAAATGCGTCTCTTAAAATTTTGATTATACTAACGATTGAATGGATATTAATTAATTTCTGGCTAATTTTCGTGGCGTAACGAAGAAGAAAAGAAGCAAAAAGTAATTTTCACTGCTAACGAGCTATTTAGCAGACTCAGGGTATGGAATAGGCTCATTTTTACTTCCTTGTACGAAGTAAAAAGGAAGTATTGTAATCGCGAAAAGTTTCAGGCAGCATATTTTAACGAAAATATCCATTTTGACCGCTATCGAATGCAATTTAACGATGTTTTTGCGTGATATCTGTACGTAAGGACAGAATAAAATACTCTTTTCCTTCAAAAAAATTATAAAACTGCTTTAAAATTAATTCTAAAGAGAATTTTTCGTGGCGTCTGTACGAACGTATGTACGTACGTATCTCGCATAACTCAAAAACGAGTAGCCTCAGAACGTTGAAATTTTGTATATAGGACTGCTGAACGCTGCTCAAGTGGACTGCCGCCCTTAACTATAGTAAGCCTTACGGTATTTGTTTCCACTTGGCAGATGCTGTCTAATCATGACTCGCTGATCCGACAGCATTTATTATTTCAAAATCTTAGGTTTCATAATCACTCATTTTTTTACATAGGTTTTTAGTATCTATAACTGCCTGGTTGTTAACTCAAGTTCTATTTTAACTACTACACTGCTAACTATACTACACTACTTTAACATGGGCAATGTTGCTATACTTCCTTTACACTACAATACTACTTCAATGTTTTACACTAGACCACAATACATTTTACACTGAGTACTATACATTGTAACGAAGAATATATTAATGCAAGACATAGAATATCCTATATAAATGCAAGACATAGTAAACCTGGTTATAAATATAATACGATAATATTAGATAATTTTTCTATCGCAAAATTTCGAGTACAATACAATGCCTACAAAACTTTACACTCTAGTACTATAAGCTACAAAAGTACAAACTCGGCTAGAATTGCATTTTACATTGGGTACAATACATTGTGATTCTATTATATATATGTACAAAATTTACAAAATATATAAGCATTAAAGTCGCATAACCTCATACTACTACTTATACAGATGTACTGAACAATTACTGTAAATACAGTAGCTCTATATCTTGATTACAATTCACACTGTACTAGTTAGCCATATAATTACAAAATTAAGAAATAATAAACAATGTTAATCAAACCATACACTGTTATTCATTATTGATGCAGGTACCCAAAGATAATACTATAAATGAAAAATGCTAAGGTTAGGTTACAATACACTTTTCAAAACCATTCCTAGTTAGCAAATACAGTGGAACTACCAACAACATGATTTAAACATTGATATTTCAAGCATAAAGCATAATCCAATTTATATTCTGTACTCTAACTTAAAAAAAAAAAAAAAACCTTTTTCCCCCTTTTTTGGGGGGGGGTAACAATAGGTTATATGCCTCCATCTATGCTGAGTAAATAAATAAATATAATTCTGCCAATGATGGAATAGAAACAATTCAACAATGATACAGTTATATAACTAGGAATTTTTACAATACGTTTTAATGATTCTTTCAGTTATGAGACTTATTAATTGTAGGGTAATCTAAAAATCACAAAGATGTATACAATGAAAAATTAAGAATCTATGCACCAATGTGGTTAAATCACACAAACATTGAACAGTTCAAGGTTCTGCAATGGTAATAAAGCTAATGTTATGTCATTCACAAGGAAGTCTTTACCCTAAGATGATCCTTTAATTGTGAGCGTACAAAGTACAGATGTGTGCAGTAATTGTCAATTATTCTGAAGTGTTCGCTCTGTTTATGCCTGCATGACTCTGTGCACAGTACTTTAATACCTCATTCAATTTGCGTATAGCAATACTGTTCTTGCAGATTGTTTCTGCCCATTGTGGCCAAAATAAATCACTTGGTCTCCTCAGGTGATAAGGTTTGGTGAATGCACAATGGAAGAGATAGTGATCTGGATCACCTACCTCTCCACATTCACAGAATTCTGTTCCGCTTAAGTGGAACCTCTTTAAATAGGTAGGGAATGGTCTATGTCCAGAAAAAAAGTGGGTCTGTGCACCGTTCGTGACTTTTGCTACAGTTCCCACTTTTGGAAAAAAAGAGTAGGTCCTTCTACCCGTGGGTGCTGAGTCCCACCTTTCCTGCCACTGGCATAATAAATTTTCAAGAGTACTTCTCTTGAGATAAGAGGTTGGGAGTTTCACAGAATATTCTCTCAGGCTTTTATCATTTGCTGCCGATTTGGCAAGCTCATCTGCCTTTTCATTGCCTGTGATGCCCACATGAGCTGGGACCCAGACCAAGTGTGGACGTAAGGAGGGAGGGCAATGCAAAAGAATTTCTTTGAGCTCTTGTACATAAGAGCTCCTGCTTTTATTTCCTCTAATCGCTGCCAGGCTAGAGGCCGAGTCACTGAAGATTGTTGCTCTGAATCTAAGTGAATAAACTGCAAATTTAATTGCTGCTTTTAGCGCTGCAACCTCTGTCTGAAAGACTGTATTTCTAATATCTAGTCTTCTTTTCCATGTTTTAATAATAGTCTCCCCTTGTAAAGCGCAAAATGCACTACCATCCGTGTACCATCCGTACCATCCGTTTGGATCCATCCGTGTAGAGGCTGAAGCTGTTCTTTTTTGAAGATGCGTACACAAGTTGGATGCTATCGGACAAGTCTATGTCTGCGGGGTGCCCTAAAAGAACTGGTTTGTGCTTTTCATAGTCTGTGTGATAATAGTACTGATTCCATAATGTTGCATTCTCATCCAGTCTCAGCACTCTTGCCAATAGGGATTCCCGTTCTGCTTGTAAGTCTAATGGTGGTATACCAGCAAGCACTTGAAGTGCTGCTGTAGAAGTGGTTCTGTATCCTCTGCATATCAGTAATAAATGCATTCTTTGTATTGTGAGCAATAGTTTACTCATATGTGAGGAGATATTTTCCCCCCAAATTGCTGCACCATACAAGATAATCCTCTCGGATATAGTACGATACCAACTTCTCAGAATATTGGCTGGCGTTCCCCACTGTATTCTTGCTGTTTTGAGCATGTTATTTGTAAGGCTGTTTATTTTCTGTTTCACCTCCTTCAGGTGTGGAACCCAAGATAATTTATACTCCTATACCCAAGATATAGGACTGCTGTAACATGTAGATGTGCACCTCGTATTTTGGTTGCAATCGGCCGCACCAAACGTATATAAATATATTTATATATATATCCACTCTGTTACCCGGCTCAGTGATTTCAGTTTCTTTACTCTTATATGTTGCTAAATTGTACATTTTTTGTTTTAAAAATGATTGAATTATGTTGTTTTTATCTTCCGGTTAGGGATTTTATGCTTTTAGTAAATCTGTGTGCAATATTTTTAGAATTATCAGCAATTTTAAAGTTGTTTAATTGCCGTTAAGCCTGTTTTTAATGGCGGCCATTGATGCTTACATTTGAAACAGGAGACTAGTGGATTTGTTGCCAATCTAAAGAAACTTAGCTTCGCAACAACAAAGATAACGCATTCATTTATTATTGCCAATTAAATCATGCTTAATTCTTTCTGGAATTTTTCGAGGAAATAAGTGTTTGAAATTTATTTCGTAATTTTTAATATAGATATTTTGAGTTTTTATGTATTTTTGCCTTCTTGCGAAGTGAGAACTGAATTAATTAAATGAGAAATACTCAATCGTCTGTGAAAAACTGTTTCTTTTTTGTTTTGTTTGCTTAATTTCTTTTATACACCATTCTAGCTTTATTATAGTATTTGAATAGAACATGTGGAAACGATTAGATAATTCTATTCTTTAAATGATATAAATTTTGCGTATTATGAGTTATAATATGAACGAAATATAAACATTAACTGTTATATAATTATTGGATTATATAACAGTTAACTTAGTTTCCGTTATATAATTTTTATATAAGTTAACTGATATATAATTATTAATACTGTTAAGTGAATCTAGCGCCAGAGTGTCGCTATGGTAAACAAATACTAGAATGAATTTTAAAGAATACATTTATTCTATTGTGGTTTATGCTCTGTCGGCGAAGTAGATTTATTTCAATCCAATAAGTTTAAATGAAATGCAAGAAAAAATGCGTATAATTTAATATTCCAATTTAATATTCCAATACAAGGAAGTTATGTGGTGTACACATCAGATTTTGTTTAGTAACAGCATAAGGAAAAGCCAGAAAACAATGCTTTTTTACGCTAAATACAATTCTGTAATTACACTATGTACAAATCCTCCAACTAATAGTCATCCAACTTATACTGCCTTTTCAGGTTTAGGAACAAATATTCATATCCCTAATCAGTTAAATGATTTCGAAAGAGTATTTAACGCCTGCTCTTTTAAGACAGCTGCTCTTTTAAGTATTTGATTTAAGATGGTATTACTAATAACTTTCTTGGAGATGTTGGAAGTCCAATTAACTAATTTTTTAGTATTAAAACTGAAATTTTTTTTTTTTGGTCAAACAGTAGAATTTGTTTATAGTTAATTAGTTGAAGATCAAGATAGTTGATGATATTTTGCGAATGATGAGTTTTATTAAGAGTAAGGCATAAAGACTCGGTTTTCGTGTGAAATCCGTCTCCTGGAAGGTGTATCATTTCATTTTTATAAAAAAAAATCCTGTATTCTCAAAACCAATGTATGAGAGATAACAGAAAAAATTCAAAAGCAGTCTTTAATAAGCGACGCTGCTACTGTATAGAATTTAAGACGTTTATCTAATCGTTCTCATCCTGAGTATTGCCACTCGACAAAGCGTTAAGTTTTAATTTTTAAATTATAGGTTGTAAGGATCCTAAGTTTTATTAACGTTTATTTTATTTTAAATCTTTACTATCACTTCTTATTTTCTACTTCCGGCCAGAATTAAAAGCTTTAATTTATTTATGCAAATTTGTCTTACGAACGCCAAGTACTTAAGTTGTGGCTTTTTGCCAAGCAAGAGAGAGGAAGGAGCTATTAGAAGCAGGCCGCTTGCCATAGTAGTTTTACTCGGTTGCTGGTTGCCTTCAAGGCCAGAGGTTTAAACCTCTTTATAATTTTAAACGTATCGTACTACATACGTACTCTGTACTACATACGGCGTTTTGTTAATATACGGCCAATCTTGGAGTTAGGCACTTGTTTGATTAATCCAAAGTTAGTTTAGTTAGAGTTTAGTTAATATTTTTATATTCTTACGTTCAGACCACAAGTGATTGGTCTCTGTATTCCGAAGTCCGGAAATCATTGTAAAGAGAGAAAAATAAAGGGTTTCGTATACCCTTCCTGTGTGTATTGTCTACTTCCCAAATTTATTGAACATAGCTTTAGTAAGCTCCCTGTTCCGAGTCAGGACATTTAATGTTCCCAAAGCAAGTAAGGAGGAACACAGAACCTGATAGTGGCGCCCGACGAAGAATAATAACCATGGCCGAGTTTCAAGAAGAACCTGTGCTGCCTGCAGAAGCGGCTCAGAATCCAGAAATGCCAGCTGCCACCCTGGAAGGATTTGGTTATATCGTCCAGACCATGCGCGCATCGATGAAACCAGAAGCAACATTTAATGGAAACTTACCGGTAACCAGGTTTTTGGAAAAATTGGATGACCACTTCATGCTGTATCCAGTGCATGAGTTCCAGAAAGTCACCCTAGCTACCAGCGCTTTGAGGGGCCAAGCGCTTAATTGGTTCAAATGTATAGGCAGAAGCCTCTTGGGTTAATCGGGTAGTCCCACCTATACTTACGAAAATTTTAAGACTGTTTTAGTAAAAGCCTTCACTGTCGTAAGAGATCGTGCAAGATTAGAAACAGAACTCTTCAGCATATATCAGCAACGATTCGAAAATCTTTCCACCTTTATTTTAAGAAAAATTCACGTCTTTAAACTCTTGTATGGCAACCGTCCTGATCCTGAGATAATTCAAGTGATTTTGCCGAGGTTATTTCCCCAAGTACAAGACTTTATTGAATTAAGGAATCCGACTACACTGGAAAAGTTATTTGAGCTAGCAATCCAGTTTGAAAGTAGAAGAACGGCGGACATTGAAAGAAGACGCCAGTAGGAGCAACGAAGCCAATTTGGTGCGCCAAGACCACAGCAAAGTCAAGAACACGGCTACGGAAGCAAAGCGAATCAGTGGGCAAGGAAACCTGAGTATCCAAAAACAACCGGCGAACGTCGACAGTTCAATAGTAAGCCAGAAAAAAAGTCTGAAGGCCAGCGGAAAAAGAAGGAAAGCATGGAAAGGAAGAAACAAGATTTAAAGTAAAACGGATTTCTGCTGACGGGAGGGTGCGGAAATTCGAAGGCCAAGAAAACCCCTCTTCCTTCAAGTTAAATACAGTGATGGTGAAAAATTTGACTCTTCCAAAGATTGAAGTGTTGGTGAATAACATCCCAGCCACCGCACTCCTGGATACAGACGCGCAGTGTTCCTGTGTGGCAGAAGATTTTTTTAGGAAGTATTTCCGTAAATACCGCATATATAATTCGGATAATACGACAGTGTTAGCTGCGCAGGGAGAAAGATGCAAGTGCATAGGTAAATTACCGTTATACATTCGTATCAAGGACTAGCAAGTAAAGATTATGTTTTTTATCGTAAAGAATTTGCAAGCACATGTCATCTTAGGGATAGATTTTCTTTCAGAGGCAGAAGCAACTCTGGATTTTAACGAAGCGTCCCTTAAGCTGACGATGAAACCAGTTCGAGAAGAAAAAACAGAACCACCAACGTTAAACCTCGACCACATGCCTAAGGAAGAGCAACAAAAAATTCGACAAGTGGTAAGTGAATTTACTTCGTTATTTAGTGATATTCCCGGATTTACTCAAGTTACTAACCATAGTATCGACACCGGAGATTCACTGCCAGTTCGCCACAAACCATACCGATATGATAAGAATAAAGAAAAAATTATAGAGTGGCACATTCGAGATATGTTACGTAAAAAGATCATAACGCCCATCTCAAGTAGTTATGCTAGCCCGGTTGTGTTATGTAAGAAAAATAATGACTATCCGGTAACACATCCAAAAAGGTGACGTTTTGAAATTGACTATCGTAAATTAAACTCCATGACTAAATATCCGGTATATCCGTTACCTATTATCGAAGAAATTCTAAGGAACATAACTTCTACCAAATACATGACTACTTTAGAGTTAACGACTGGTTATTTTCAAATAGGGGTTAGACCGGAAGATGTGCCTAAGACTGCTTTTATAACCAAGTCTGGCACTTATGCATGCCTGCGTATGCCGTTTGGCCTTTCAGGGGCACCGGCAACATTTCAGCGATGTATGGACATTGTGCTAAGGCCTGTTCTTGGAAAGTCCACATTTATCTATTTAGACGATATCATTATTACTAGTGATAATCTGGACCAACATGTACAGGATTTAAGACAGGTGTTTTCATTATTAAATGAGGCCGGTCTAAAAGTTAATGTCGAAAAGTGCAAATTTGCAGCCCCTGAATTAAAATACTTAGGTTACAAAATATCTCAGAAAGGAATCGAGACGGACGAATAAAAAATAATCGCTGTGCAAAATTATCCGCCACCAAATACGGCGAAGAAGCTCTCTTCTTTTCTAGGACTTTGTTCATATTATAGGTCCTTTATAAAAGATTTTGCAGCTATTGCTGAACCCTTGTTAAAATTAAAAAGGAAAAAGGCAAGATTCTCGTGTACGGCCGAAGCTAATAGTGCATTCGAAAAATTAAAGCAAGCATTAACGCAAGCCCCTGTTTTGAAATTTCCTGAAAACGATGAGAATTTAGAAATTTCTGCGGATGCTTCGGATTATGCGATAGGAGCGGTACCTTCGCAAAATCAGCAGCCCGTGGCATTTTTTAGTAGAACTTTAAATTAAACACAAAGAAATTATTCCGCGACTGAGAGAGAGGCACTTGCAGTTCTGTTAGCACTGCAAAAGTTCCGAGACTATTTTGGAAGGGCGCCAATAACAGTGTATTCTGATCATGCGGCGGTAACTAGATTGTACTCAGGGAAAAACTTATCCCCAAGGTTAATAAGATGGGCACTCACGTTACAAGAGTATAATCTGGTAATTAAGCACACCCCCGGAAAGGAAAATATCGTAGCAGATGCCCTATCCAGAATAAAAATAGATGAAGAAGGTAATACTGTAAAGGTGGCAATGCTCACAGCATGTACGATATATTCCCGAGAAACTGTAATAACCGAACTGGGTAAGGATCCTGAATTTAAAAACATTTATGAGTATTTAAAGGATCCTGAAAATTTTAGCCACCAAGATATTGTAGCGATAAGAAATAGGGCGGCCCATTACGAACTAATAGATGGTCTATTATTTTATACAAAAACTACGAATTCCAACAACGAATTTCGACATGTTATCCCAGCTAGTCTTAGATTAAATATACTGCAGGAGTTACACGACTCCCCTTTAGCTTCTCATGCTGGTATTCGAAAAACCATCCAACGCGTACGCGAAGCAGTTTATTTTCCTGATCTGCAAAAGTTAACAAGGGCGTATGACCAGTCCCGCCCAACATGTCAAGCAGTTAATTATATTAATTTCCGCCCGGCCTGGTTTCTAAATAGCATTAAATCCGAATTTCCAAATGAAATAATTGGCATCGATTTATTGGGCCCTTTCCCAAAAAGTCAGTTAAATAAAAGTCGGTATCTCCTTGTTATGGTTGATCATTTTAGTAAGTGGACCGAAATTGTTCCCTTAAAACGAGCCTCCGCGAAATTAGTTACTGATTCTATTTTAAATAAATATATTTTAAAATACGGTACGCCCCTAAAAGTTATATCGGATAATGGTCCTCAATTTGTAAGTAATATATTTGAAGACATGTGCCAAAAACTGGGCATACGTCATTTAAAAATGGTCCCGTATCGGCCGCAATCAAATATAGCGGAACGGGTCAATAGAAATATAGTGAAAATTATCCGTAGTTATGTTAAAAATTTTCATAAAAGCTGGGATAACTATGTCAATGAATTTGCTTTCGCCCTTAGGACCGCAAAATATGATACAACGGGCAAAACTTCTGCTGAGTTATTTTTAGGCAGAAAGATTATAACGCCGTTAGATAAATTATTTTATGTGCAACAAAGAGCCCCAGAATTTAAAATGGGCGATATAGAAAAATTAATTAAAGAAGCAAAAAAGAACACTGAACTAGCACAGAGAAAACAGAAAATTTATTATGATATGAAACGACGGGGAGAAACATATAAAGTAGGAGATGAAGTGTTAAAAATTAAGCATTCACTTTCTTCAGCACCAGAAAATAAAACTGCCAAGATTTTTCCACGATTTGAAGGACCATATGTCATAGAAAAAATAACTCAGGCTGTAGTGGTGTTAAAAGCCAGGAATGGTGAAACATGCTCCGCAAACATTGACCAGATAAAACCATTCTATAATCGTAATAAAATGCCAATATTTAAAGATCTTTTGCAGGATCCGGCACGGCAGGCACTGCAGGCACAAGCTCCAGAGGTGGAACAACGACAATCACAAGGGCAAGCCATTAGGAGACAGGAGCAATTGAAAAGGAAGTTTCCCCGTTGAAAATTGAAGGTAACATGAAAAAGAAGCCGTTCCACCGACCAGAAAAGAGAGAGCACGACCACCCCCAGAATGAAGAAGGGAGAAGTGCGAGGAATGCAAAGAGAGCCAGGAGAAATGACGGCAACTATAACCCGGCTCCAAAACGGAAGATCTACCCATCGGACAGGAGCCTACGCAGCAAATGTCGACGAATTGATGAAGGAACACCAGCTGCGGAGGCAAAGAAACAAGGAAAATTTGAACAGCCAGCAACGAGTTCCAAGCAGGAACGAGAGAGAGTTGTCCCGGTTCTGCCAAGACCAGCTGCCATCAAACGGCCGAGACCACAGGCAGAGGCTAAAAAGAAGGTCTTGAAGGGTGACCGCACTGGAAGAAAAAGAAAGCTCATCGAGGAAGGAACCGAAGGTCGAACCCGCACAAGAAGGAAGATAAACCAAACCGTAGTCTTCGCTACCTTCCAGGACTGGGCAGAAAAAAGGATGTCCGAATATCACAAAGATAAGTAAAACTTTATGTTACTTTGAAACCTTAAGTTAATCTTTCATTCTTACTGCAAGTGGCAGAATTCAAGACGTTTTACCTCATGTGAGGTCTACCTTTATCGCCAAAAAGGCGAGAAATGAGTTGTTACCTATTTTGGTATTATGTTTTTCAATTACTCGTGAGAAAGCTAAAATTAATGTATGATAGGAATGTGTAAATACTTGAATATTGTAAAAGTTATTGTATAAAATTTTATTTAAAAGATTCTGGCAAGAAAGAAGTTTTAGTCTGAAAGACTTTTGAAATGTAGTATTTCAATGTAGAAGAATTGGCACTTGCTTGGAAAAGAATAGAAGTTAACAATGTACTACTAATGTATGTTTTAAAATGCGTAAAATTAACGGCATATTAATATGTCCTTATATACAATGTAAACTGTTATTTTAAACGTTAAGAAATACTGTGATATGTTAAAAGTGAAAGTAATGCCAAAAAATTTTAACTTATTCGTGTGACTGTGATAAGAGCAAATTATTGTGAATATGTGTTAAAGGTTGAATGAATGTAGTTAGGCTCTCTGACGCTACACTTCAGAGTTAGCCACTTTGAGAATAGTACCTCAGGGTTTAGAGATGAATATAAGGTGTGTTATGAGGTCTTGTTATGTTGAATTTTAACACGTTAGTGTTTTGATTGCAGGCGGTAGTGTTGAACACTTGTACATAAACACGTTCGTGTTTGGTGTTTTCCTTTACAACACATGTCAGAGAGCACGGGGAGATAATTATATAACGTCATGAATGAAATAAGAATGTTAAAACAGAAATATAAGTATTCATGTTACTTGCCATTTAATTGTGTAACATTTCATTAAACTAGTTTTCCTTCCAGAGATCTGGAAGGAACCAGATTTCAACTAAGAACTCCTGTGTAGATGCAGTACAGATGAAAAGTAATTGTCCAAGGAGTTGATAATGTAAAAACGACTTTTTTTTTTAATTTCTAGTTTCTAGTGAGAAATGTTTGTAAAAGATTGGCCTCGCGTTAGATTCTAGAGCTAAAAGTTTTCAACAAGGTCGTTTTAGACCTCAGTTTCAAACTAATTAACTCTGGCGGGAAGTATGTAAGGATCCTAAGTTTTACTAACGTTTATTTTATTTTAAATCTTTACTATCACTTCTTATTTTCTACTTCCGGCCAGAATTAAAAGCTTTAACTTATTTATGCAAATTTGTCTTGCGAACGCCAAGTACTTAAGTTGTGGCTTTTTGCCAAGCAAGAGAGAGGAAGGAGCTATTAGAAGCAGGCCGCTTGCCATAGTAGTTTTACTCGGTTGCTGGTTGCCTTCAAGGACAGAGGTTTAATCCTCTTGATAATTTTAAACGTATCGTAGTGTTAGCAGTTCTCTGTACTACATACGGCTTTTTGTTAATATACGGCCAATCTTGGAGTTAGGCACTTGTTTGGTTAATCCAAAGTTAGTTTAGTTAGAGTTTAGTTAATATTTTTATATTCTACCGTTCAGACCACAAGTGGTTGGTCTCTGTATTCCGAAGTCCGGAAATCATTGTAAAGAGAGAAAAATAAAGGGTTTCGTATACCCTTCCTGTGTGTATTGTCTACTTCCCAAATTTATTGAACATAGCTTTAGTAAGCTCCCTGTTCCGAGTCAGGACATTTAATGTTCCCAAAGCAAGTAAGGAGGAACACAGAACCTGATAAGGTTATTAACTAATAAATTAAGCAATTTAAAAGTACATTTCTTAATAATTTAAATCTTTATTTTATTCAGTAATATGCGTAATTAATATAAATGATGTATATTTTACTTTATATCAGTTAGAACAGGGTTTCGTAAACTGTGGATCGCGACCTCTAAGGAGATCAAGGGACCTGCAGCTGGTGGTCGCCGAAAATTTTAGCAGTTTTGATATTTCTTTAACTTTATTATAATAATTTTACAATTGCCAAATTTTTTACTTAATGTATCTGAAAATAGATAACATAATGTATCTGAAAATAGATAAAAATAAGACAATACAGACAAAGGAAAAAACGAAAACTTTTCGATGCATTTCTTTTTATAATATGAACGTTCATTTTCCTTGCTTTGCACGTGACGCAGTTATTTTGTCTGTTACTTGTTTAAATTTTTCACATTGTTCTATGTCTTAAAATTAGAAATTAAAGCTGACTTAAAACTGCAATAATATTGTTACGGATTTGGTATTTAAATAGCTAATGTTAGTTGAATTATAAATTAAATTATTTTATTCCCCGTGAAGTACAGCGCGGGACGAATATTAAAGGAAAGCTAAACCGGAAAATTAAAAATACAAGAGCACGTGCATTTAACAAATAAATCTCTCTTTTTGAGTTCGAGAAAGTTGCAAAAAATTCTGGCGCGCGATTTAAAAATCTTATAAAAAGGAGGATAACCTCTCAATTTGATGATAAACTCGAGGCAACGATTATTGAAATTTTTATTCAAAATCCCCCTTCCCTTGTACTGGTCTCTGCCTATCATTCCCCAGGAGGTAAATTACCTGTGGAAGTCTTTAACAAATTGCTCACTTTCTCAAATAATTTGATTATTGCTGGTGATGTAAATTGTCACCATCAGCATTCGCGCTGTCGTAGATCAAACCCTGCTGGTCGTGGCCTCCTAAAATGGGCTCAGTGCGCTCAGATTAAAATTATTTCGCCGGAATCCCCCACTATATATGATACACGGGGAGCTTCTTCATTCATTGATTTGTCACTATTTCGAAACATTCCTTTTGCATTAGCGTGACTGTGGAAAACTGTTTATCCTCAGATCACAACCCCGTGATCATCGACCTTAGCTGTAAACTTATTAATCCAAGTTCTCCGGCATTCGTCTCTACAAATTGGGACAATTTCAGATTTGAACTAAAACCCACCCTTAGATCCAATTTTCGTAAACTTCCTCCTGAAATTAAATCCAAAATTAAAGAAAAGAATAAAGTACGAAGACTTTGGCAAAGATTTAGGAATCCTGATTTAAAATTACGACTTCGTATTCTCCAAAATGAGATCGACATCATGTGACCAATTCTACCAATCACAATACTCGAACTACATTCAGTCTTTAACGACCAATTACAACAGTCTTTGGCGTGCATCAGCCATGGACCTTATAAGAAATAGAACAACCCAAATGGGTTTTCTCTCTCGTCTGAGGCGTTCCCGGCTGTCACCTTGATCACATCCGAAGGAGTAGGGACGACTTGCAGAAATTTAACAGTGGTTGCCTATTGCAGCGTGTACAATTGTCAAGAAAAAGCTGGTTGTAGCGCCTCATTTCACAAATTAGAATATCTATTTATTTTTATTTTTGAAATTGAGATTGATTTTTAAAAATTTAGCATATTTATCAAGCATAATTAACGTTCCAAATAATTATAAAGCTGTTGCATTCTTTCAGGCCTGGATATTTTTTTAGCTTTTCCAATGCTGTAAGGAAATTTGTAACTACTTCTTTTAGAAAATAACATTTTAAATCTGAACTAATAGAAAATTTCAAACAAGCAATTTTCTCTTGCAATTTTTATGCTTTTTATTGGTGTAAATAAGTAAAAAATACTAAAATATTTAAAAACGAATTTTTGAAAGTTTTGTTTAAAATTCTAAGTTGTGCTGCTTTTTTAAAATTATAAATGAGTATTATAGCACAATTTCTACAAAGGAATTTTATTTACATCATAGTGATAAACACTTTTGACTCCTTAATAATTTTTATACATTTAATTCTAATATTAAAATTGTATTTAACCGTAATAACTAATTTTGCTTGTATTTTATAGTGACTATTTTTTAAATTTATTTTTAGTTCTGGATAAGATTTTTTTTATTTACTGTTAATTTAATTTATTAGCCCATAGGGCGGTAGTCTAGAAATGCTGTTAGTTTCGAAGCGGCATTTTGCTATGTTTTACTATAAATGGCCGTGTCTCCTTGCAAATTGTTGTTACCAAATATTATCGTCCTGTATTATATGTAAAGAAATTAAATAATGAAGAATCTGCATGAATACATGTATGTTTCTCGGTGACCAAAAACGACAGTATCTAGAGCTATCAAATTTTGAATAATGTAATCCTCCACCCGAACATGGGCATCTGGACGGCCGAATTTCGAATTTGTTTTAATCTATTTCATATTTTCTAAAACTTTAACAAATTTTTTATTAACAAACTCAATGAGTTCAGAGAGAGCACTGTACAGAAAATAACAGTTTTATCTCCAGTGCGGAAATTCTTAAGATATGCTGTTTTCAAATGTATGTGGTTTACGGGCGAAGAACATGATATTCAATAAATATAGGTAACACACAAAACGTTAAAAAATGATTCCTTTTCGGCGTAATATAAAATCTGAATGCTTCTAGATTTTATTTTACCTTTTGTCCTCCTTCATTACACTCAGAAAATTTTATGCTCCGAATTTTATAAATTACTAAAATAAATATTCCACTTTAATGTTAATAAGTTAATGATGATGTAATCAAATAAATGATCGTTTTGTAATGTTATTATAGTTTTGAAAATCACTGCCTGAAAATGGTCATTAAAATTTTTTAAAAAAAAGTTACCAGTACTTGTTTAATTTTACATTTATTTATTTCAAAGCATCACGTACTATCAATCTTATTTAATTTTACGTTATTTGCACGCAAAATTAAGTTAATAAATTTTGTGCCTAGAGTTTTTACCGTTTTACCAAAGTAAAGATGTTTGTACAAGAATTAGGCGTGAAAAAAAATGCAGTAAAAAGGGCTTTAATGAGATATATTAAATCCTATTTGGAAAAAAAAAAAACTGTGGCTTTCATAATTTCATCACTATACAACGTATCACATTTAATAAATAAAAAGAGTTATGTGATACAAACGCCATAGGTTTCAGTGTTAAAGTAAACCAGATCGTCCCTACTCTTTCTTGCGGACATATCGGTGACCCGCGCCCCGCCCGCTGGGTTAGTCTGTTTCTTGTAAGGTCCATGGCTGCGTGCGCATGACGTCATGTGAGTGGGCTTTGAAGCGAAATCAGTTTCGGAAGGTCACGTGATCGAAAAAGTCGATCTCTTTCTCTTCACTATAATCCCGGAGTTTAACTTTCCTGAAAATAATAGTTTTGTCTTAAAATAAATATAAGTAAAATTAATAAACGTGAGTAGATCGCATGATTAACATTAAATTTTTTCACATTTAAATTTTTACAGGCGGTAAAAACGTATATCTTCAATAGCTTTTAAAACAATTTGTACTTTGTTTATATAACTAAAAATATTATTGAGAATCACCACATGCAAACTTTATTTACGTAATTTTGATAAAAATGGAATCCATTTATGTATGTTATCTGAATCAAATTTATTCCCAAAACAATATAAAATCCACATAAGGGGGAATTCTATAGATTTATGAATGTAAATTTTATTTAGATTTTCATACTAGTAAAATAAATATTAAGGGCAGAATATTTTGTAAAACTACATGTAAATTAAACTACATAAAATCGCATCAGCTATATAAATTTTCAGAAGGCAAATACCCAAAGTCATCTCTCTTCACTCCATTCACTAATAAAAACTGGATATCTCAATTTTGTCAAAAAGGGGAAACGAATTAAAAATTCCTTAAATGCTAGCAAATTTGAGTATGAACTTACATGCAATGTTATACTATAAATAAATCTTTCAAGGAAATTTCAAAGAACTAAATGCTAATTACATTCATAAAAAAGACAGCCATCTATTTGTAGCAGCTCCAATTTTATGTTGAATCACTTTTTCCAAACCATCCAAGAGGTAAGTGATTAGTCTTGGATTTTTTAAAGTAATTTCCCCAAATTACAGGCATATTCCACTATTAAAAATAAATTCATAAAACTTAGAGCTGTAGCACATACATACATGCTACATACTATACATAATCTATGCAGAAACAAAGCATAAAATAAAAAATTGTGATTTATTAACTGAAATTAATTGGTAAATTTTTTAACTTTTTTATATGAACATTTTATATTAATTTTGTCATTTTTATATTTTGTATAATTATTTAACAAGTTATCAAAGATATTTTCTAACCGAGTTTGTCATTCCACAAGTGCAAGAATCTGTTAAATTCGACCTAAGTGTATGTAAGATAAATTATGTAAAATATCCATTTGCTTTCCTGACATAAGAAATGTATCTTTCATGTTTTTAAGAATTTCACCAAATAAGAAATATACAATTGAAGATGTTAATAAAGTAACCTTAGATTGAAAAGTTTTAATTTCCCCCTATCTAATTCTTTAAAAAAAACCAAAAATATCATCTGATGTATCTACTGAATGAATGCTTTGTAACCAGTCCTGGCAAATATTGCATTTTATCACCCTTAATTTTTTTCATGGCATCATAATCTGTAACCTAAACTAGCGCTGTTAAAATATCAGTAGAAACATTTTCTATAAAAAAAATCATTAATTAGTAAATTTGAATAATCATTAATATTCGCAAAAGTAAAAATAGAATCCTTATCATAATCTGGTAAAAGGGACATTCATATTTGATCATGAAGTTATAATATTGTTTCCAAAATGAAGCTTCTTCTCACTTTCTAATAATTGTAGGTCATTTATTTAATAATTTGAATCTGACATTTGCCGATAGATTCCAAAACGAGATTCCGTAGCATCAGTTTGAAATTTTCCTAACAATATGTGTTCAGGAACGTGCACGAACTCAGTTAATACACAATAATTTAATATGTTCATTATAATGTAGTTTTTTTGTGGCAACAGTGATGTTGTTGACATGCTTTGAACGTGATAACGCATGAATGTTATTCCTTTTGATATGTTTAGAATGTTAAATAAAATAGTTCGTTGTTAATTAAAAAGGTTTTCTCTGCTAAATATATTACCATTCGTCCGAAATTATTAAATAAGTCAAGAAATTGATTAATTTCAAACAACTGGCGTCCTTTGACAAGACGGAATGGCTATTTGAAGAAAACGAAACAACGGTTCGGAAACGAAACATCGATTTCGTATTGGAATTTATCAAGTGAGTTTATGATTTATTTGATTATATCCTTTATTATTTAAATATATTGGACATTGAATTTAAAATCATGGAAATTTTATTAAAAAAGCGTAAGCCACTAAGGCAATCGTTTACGATTACTGCCAATGCTTTAGATGCTGAAATTCTAAAGCCTGACGTGGAAGTTAATCAACTCCAAGTATTGAACTTACAGTTGGAAGAAAAATTCAACAGATTACATGAAGTTCAGTCACAAATTTCCGAACTTTTATTGGAAGGTCAAAACGAAAGTGAATATTTAGCTGATTTTGACACGAATGAAACATATCGTGATAAATATATCAGTTTAAAAACAAAAGTAGAAAACAAAATGGTGAATTACACTCCTGTAATTACACCTGGAATTTTAGAAAATTCCACGAAAAGGAACTTTAAATTAAAGTTGGAGCTTCAAAAATTCAATGGCGAGAACCGAAATTGGTTATGATTTTGGGGACATTTTAAGAAGATCGACGAAGATGTAAATATAGATGACGATGACAAATTTCAATACCTATTACAAGCAACGGTCGTTGGATCCCCAGCGAGAGAGCTCTAGTTATCCTCCCTCAGGCGCGAATTATAAAGAAGCTATCAAGGAGCTAAAATCTCGATGGTAGACGGTTAGTTTGGTAGACGGTTGCACGGATTTTTGGCGATTTACATTGGCGCAATTGTTGGCGCGATTTGTACAATCGTCAGCCATCTTGAAAAACGCTGTTTTTACGCATAGTAAAGTATTCGAAACTTAAAAAAAAGGAACAGCTTTAGTATAGCCCACCTTCAAAGTTTGGCGAATTTGGTTTGGCGCCAAAGGACATGAAATACGTTGTTTTGAAAAATGGTTGCCATCCAGATTTTCGACGAAACTCCGTGTTTCAAAAAATGGCGGCCATCTTTATTTCACCAGAAATCGTGGATAATAGAAATAAGTTTACGACTGTTATACACGATTTTAAGAGAAAGAAATATTAAGAAATGATTAATAAAAATGATTAAGGTTAAAAGGATGTAATTTTAAAAACAATACCGGAAACCTTTAGCTATTTCACCTTTAATAAATAATTTGGTGTGACGTCACAATGCATTCTCCATGCTACGCGTAATTTCTATTTACTCTTTTAAAAAAATAAGGAATTGTTTATTATTGTAAATTAACATCAAATTCTTTGATTTTACATTTCTGAGCTTAGGCGTAACTGAAAAGTATAATAAATTGTTTATATTTAAAATTATCATGATACAGTAAGCGAATTCTAACAGTTATTACAACGATAAAGAACGTCGCAGTCTCTCATACTTGTATTTCATACAGCTTCAGTATTTTCAAATATTTTTAAGCTTTAGCATTTATACGAATAAAAAAAGTTTATTTTAATTAATACTCTGGAACATATCAATTTTATCATATTTACAAATTAACGTTTTGCTACGTAACAAAATAATCCCTTATATACCAGTAAGTAGACAATTTTCATTATTTTCTAAAAATTTTAAACTTCACATTAATGAAAAACAGGTTCTTAAATTCCTAAATCACATTATATTCTCTGTAGGCAGGCATACTAGAATTCTACACACAAATAAATAAAAAATTTAATTTCTCGCAATGAAAGAAAATATTATAAGAAAATAAATAGTACAAATTAGGAACACTAAGCAATGCTTCACATACACACACACATACAGTGTCTCACAAAAGTGATGGGACACTTGTGCTTTACAAAAGGAAGCTGTAGTAACATAAATTAAAAAAAAAAATGTAAAAATTTTTTGTGGGTGTGTTTCATACTTAAATTTAGTAACAATTATTACATAACATACATTTTCTCAAAATATTAAAATATCAATTTAATAAAAATACAATTGTTTAGAACGGAGCAAAAAATGGCTCACATAAGTGATGGGACACTTACTTTTCCATCAAATATTTATCCAAAAATTTTACTTGATAAAAGGTTTTAATATTTTGTTGGATTTCCTTTTATTTTTAAAACATGATTTAATCTTCTTGGGGTGGATTCGACTAATTTTTTTGCGATTTCTGGAGTGATTTTACCCCATTCTTCTTGAAGCACCGATTTTAATTGTTGTTTTGAAGAAATGGTGTGTTTGGGAAATTCTTCCCTGGGTTTTATCCACACCAAGATTTTACGGTCAGAATCAAATATATTAAATTTACTCTCATCAGCAAATATAACTTCATTCCAGTAATCAGAATTCTTATTTATGTTGGATTTTGCGAAAGCCAGTCTGAGGTTTCTATTCTTTTTACTCACGAAGAATTTTTTCCTGGTTGCTCTACCGTGATATCCAGCAGATCGAATTACTCTTCCAATAGTCTCAGGATTAACAATTACTCCATATAATGCTTGTAAATCAGCAGAAACTTTAGGAGCACTAGTAGTATTACATGGATGGACTCTGGATAGAATTTTACTCTCTTTAGTGGCGATGGTGGTTTTACTCTCTAGTGGCTATGCTGGCGATGGTGGCGATCGCCTCGATGGTGGCGATGGTGGTTTTACTCTCTTTAGTGGCTATGGTGGCGATGGTGGCTATGGAGTCGATGGTGGCGATCGCCTCTTTAGTGGCGATGGTGGTTTTACTCTCTTTAGTGGCTATGGTGGCTATGGAGTCGATGGTGTGTAAGGAAACTTGATGTTGTCGGAGCTGAGTTAAAATATGTAATAATTTCAGATTATTATGATTTTGAAATGTTTAGTCATGTCATATATTTTTTTTTCTGTGATTCCTACTTTTATGAAATGAAAGATATGCTTTTTATGATGTTTTGGTGTATATACATTGTTTACAGCTTTTTTGTGAGCATATTGGCATAAAAAGACATACTTATATTTTCGATTCTTGCGAATGTTTTGGACAAATTGTTGATATGTTCATTGCTTGGCGTGCCAATATGCACATAAACTATTTCAAATATCAAATTTATGTGCATACTGACACGAAAAGAAACGCATATTAACTGTGAATATTCTTCTTCTTCTTCTCTGAATATTTTGAGATTTTTTCGATATGGAGATATCTTCGTCTTGGATGGAGTGTTGATGTGTGCATTGCTTGGCGTGCCAGTACGCACATAAACTATTTCAAATATCAAATTTATGTGCATACTGACACGAAAAGAAACGCATATTAACTGTGAATATTCTTCTTCTTCTTCTCTGAATATTTTGAGATTTTTGCGATATGGAGATATCTTCGTCTTGGATGGAGTGTTGATGTGTGCATTGCTTGGCATGCCAGTACGCACATAAACTATTTCAAAATATCAAATTTATGTGTGTACTGACACGAAAAGAAATGCATATTAACTGTGAATATTCTTCTTCTTCTCTGAATATTTTAAGATTTTTTCGATATGGAGATATCTTCGTCTTGGATGGAGTGTTGATGTGTGCATTGCTTGGCATGCCAGTACGCACATAAACTATTTCAAAATATCAAATTTATGTGTGTACTGACACGAAAAGAAACGCATATTAACTGTGAATATTCTTCTTCTTCTCTGAATATTTTAAGATTTTTTCGATATGGAGATATCTTCGTCTTGGATGGAGAAGGGGAAAAATGATTTTTCTTGTGTTTTTTTAATATAATTTTCATGAAATGTTTGGAGAAGGTTCATTTGAGTTGTTGCTGTCGTAATAGAAAGACTATAAAAATGAAGTGGACGTTACAAGATCGAAAAAAAATAATCTTAATTTGTCTCAGTGTTTGTATCATAGAAATTCTAATATACATATGTTTAAACTGTGTGGAAAGACAGAAAGAAGAGGAACCAAAAGTAGATTTGAACAAAACATCTTGCATATATTCTGAACATGTTGGGAGAAGAATATTTCTACATATTTGTATTAAGGATGGAAAAAGGATATATGATTTACGTTACTTTTGGAGAAATGAAACTGATTATTTGAAACCTGAAATTATTGGAGTACAGTTAAACCAAAATGAATTTAAGAAAGTTTGTTATCAATGTAAACATATAATCTAAAGAAAAAATAATAAAAAAGATATGGATAAATTGCAAAAACTCTTGTGTTGTTTCTCTTTACTTTCTTCTATCTTTATTTATTTTGAAAAAGCACACTTTTCATTCTACAGTAACATTTTTTTTTAAATTGTATGTTTATTTTTTTTTCCTAAAAAATTCGATAAACCATATACAATCAAATAGTCAATAAGGAATGAGGATCTGAAACATTTTTTTTTTAAAGAGAGAAATCCACAGCGATAAAAACACAGATATAACAACAAAAAATTTATTTATTCGAGGAACATTATGCGGAGATGAGATACATTACCTTCCGTTGTTGTTAAACGGTATTAAAACAATTTATTAAAAATAAAACTTATAAAAAAAAACACTGTTGAGAAGATGTTAAAGTTAAAACATCCAAGTTCGTGTTTGATTGTTGGTCCGAGTCAATCTGGAAAAACATCACTAGTTCGACAAATGATAAAAAATAATATCTTCGATATTCCGAAACAAAACATTAAGTGGTGTTATTCATATAGTGCACCATGGTTTCTAGAAGAACCAAATATTCAATTTATACACGGGTTGCCAGAAGTATATGAAAATGGAGATTTGATAATCATAGATGATTTAATGCATCGATTAAATGAAAAAATTGCAGATTTATTCACAGCCGCATCTCATCATTGCAATATCAGTGTAATACTAATACTACAAAATTTATTTCCTCGTTTAAAAGTTATGAGAGACATTAGTCTTAATTCTCATAATATATTAATCACAAATATATCCACGTAATTCACAATTTTTATTGGATGCTTATATAAAAGCTACTGCTGAACCATATAAATATTTAGTTATTGATTTACATCCCGAGACGGAGGAAGAGTATCGTCTGCGAGGGAATTTATTTCCTACTAATGAAGGAGTTTTTTGGATTTACCGTCCAAAATGAAAAAGAATTTGAAAAAGAACTATCATTTTCTACAAGTGTTAGCCAAATCATCTCCTAATCAAAAACGAGCCTTACTGAGAACTGCAAATAACGCACAAATCGCTTCTTTGTGCAAAATTTGTTTAAACATTTTAGCTGGACATCTTCCTGTAAACGTAAAAAAAACTTCAAAAATATAAAAATATCGTGAGAAGATTGGCCAAACGAACGTCTTCGATTCAAAGTAAAAAAAGACTTTTAATAAATCAGACTGGTGGTTTTTTGCCGCTGATAGCTCCTGCTATCATTACTGCTTTAGCTGGTATTGCTGGGAGTGATATTGGTAAAAGAATATAAAGAAAAATTATTAACATATTGAACAAACACTATAAGCAAAAAAAAATCATGATATACATTATTACAGTTTAAAAAAAAGAAAAAGGATATCATGGCGAGAAAGGTAGCACTTATTCCTGAAGAGTTGGTTTCATCGTATCATTTGCACAAAACAGAAATTCGCATTGAGGATGATATTGAAACTTTGTTAGAGAGAAACAAATTACCAGATGATATGAAAGTAAAATTATTAAGTCAACTTATCACTCGCTATCAAAAAACTATTCATACGCCCGCAGATCCAGTGCGGGTAAGCATTACTAATGAACAACTACTAGATGATGAGAAGAAAGACAAAAAGAGACATTTGAAAGAGGATTACGACAACGATCCCAAGGTGAGAGATATTGTGGTTTCATCACCTCATCAGTATTCCAAATATGTACCGCTGATTGTTGAAAAACTTAAAACAAGACAATATTACTGGAATGAAAAGGGAGAATTCACCCATGATGGTATTCCTGCCAGAGGCAGCAGAGCAGCCGATTTCTTCTCCTACATGTTTCGAAATACAAAATCTCAAATTGAACCCGATCATTTTAGTGAATTTTTAAAAGCTATTAAAGAAATAAATATTCCTCTGTCTTGGATAGGAAATAAGAAATTAGTATCGAAGTTGCGCGAAACAAAAAGCGAACTAACACGAGAGAAAAGCAGAAGTGAAGAAATTTTACAAGAATCGGAAAGTAGAATATTAAAAGGAAAGAAGACTCGAAGTCATCCTTCGCTTGTTGGACCCTATTCAAGAACATGGAAAGCTCACGATCTAAAAACGGACAAGTGGCTAGAATTCTAGAAAAAATATATTATGATGTAAATAATCCAGCAGCATTTGGGGGTGTATTACGTCTTTCAAAAACGAGTGGCATTCCCATAAAAAAGACTAAAGAATGGTTAATGACACAAGACACATAAGTGTCTTGTGTCATTAACACACTCCATAAACCGATAAGATACAAGTTTAAGAGAAGAAAAGTTTTATCTTTTGGAATTGGTGAACTGATCCAATGTGATTTAGTCGACATGTCAAAAGTATCTAGATACAATAAAGGTGTTAAATATCTTTTAACTGCGATAGATGTTTTCTCAAAATATGGCTATGCGATACCAATAAAATCTAAAAATGCTGATGCACTCGTTGAAGCTTTTAAAAAATTATTTAAGCAATTAAAGACAATAGTAAACTTGCAAACTGACGAAGGGAAAGAATTCTATAATAAAAAAGTACAAGCACTACTCAAAAAGAATAAGATACACCATTATTCCTCATATAGCGAGCATAAAGCTAGTGTTGTAGAAAGATTTAATCGTACTCTAAAATCTAAATTATATCGCATATTTACACATCGAAATTCCTATAAATATTTAGACATCTTAAAATCTGTTTTAAAAAGTTATAATGAAAGTGTGCACCGCAGTACCGGCTTTGCTCCTACTGCAGTCACGTCTGAACTGGAACCTGAAATTTTTAAAAAATTATACAATTTTCAAATAGAGTCAGAATATAAGTTCAATATTGGTGATCAAGTGAGAATTTCGAAAGCAAAGAAGACATTTCGTCGTGGATATTTACCTAATTGGACTGATGAAATATTTACCTTAGTTAAACGATATCCTTCGAATCCTCCTACATATATGTTGAAAGATTTGAAAGAAGAAATTTTAAAAGGAAGGTTCTATGAGGAAGAGCTTCAGAAAGTGAACAAGCGATCAAGTGATTTTTGGCGAATAGAAAAGATTCTAAAAACGAAAGGAACAGGAGAAAACAAAGAATTCTATGTGAAGTGGAAAGGATTTGATCATCGTTTTAATTCTTGGGTAAAAGCATCATGGATGAAGCAGTAACTGATTTTTATGTTACCTTACCAAGCAATTCCAGCATAAAATATTTCCCACAAAACACTCAATCTTCATATCGTACCAAACTCTGCAAACCTCTTATTTTTAATGATAATAATTATGTTGTAGGACTTTCTGAGATATTCATTCCGCGAAATTGGTTTAACATTGGTGATCATAACAACAAATATTCTGTTTCTTTTAGAAAAGAGGAAAGCATAGTAATGGAAAATATACAATATGACATATCTTTAATGTGTGAATCAAAAGATAGTCTTGAGAATTTTTTGTTAAAAGTGAATGGAAAAACTGAAAAGACACATAGTGTGAACTCGAATGTAAGATTTGCTTCCGATGGAGACAGAAAAAATCGGATTACAATCGAAGTCAAAGAAGGATTTGAAGTCCATATTACAACAAAACAAGCTCCCATAATACTTTATATGTTGAATTTGCCGTTTAAAGATATAATTATAAAAAAGAATCAGACTTTCAGGTTTAGACCAACAGTTCAGAGACAAATGCAACAAACATTTACAATCATAAATAAAAATCCTAAAAATATAATTTCGCATATAATACCAGCAACACCTATCAAGCGTGGTGTAAATAATGAAAAAGACGCTTACAGCATCATAAATGAAAATATCGAAATATTGGGGCTTCAGAATTATGTTAAGTTTTCATATGAACCAATAAAAAAAGAAGTGGAAATTAAACTTTCAGATTATGTCGAATTGGTATTGAAAAAAAGCAACGCTAATTCACTAATGCAAAACCTAAATTTGAATCATGATACAGTCATAAAAGGAACTCAACGATTCGCTTGCAACCCGTTGATTTTAATAGCAGAGAGAGAACAAATGGAGTTAATTATAAAAGAATATCATCAAACAAAAAGGACAGAAATGCAAACTGAACATCTATCAGTGAATGTGGGAATGTATAAAAATGCATTAAAATTATTCGAAGAATTTAAATACATTCGATTGCAACAGCTACCGAACCAAAAGGTTGCTTTAAACGTTCCTTCCGAACATGAAGTAAATTTCGGAAAAGGTCTGGCAGACATGTTAGGATTTAATGTCTTGCATTTTAAGGCTGGAAATTATATCAGTAATTATTCACTAGAGTTGGATGCTGGAATAACTGAAATATTTGTTTACACAGATTTAATACATCCACATCATGTTGGAGATTCTTAACCACCTCTTCTTCGAGTTATACCATGTATGAATGAAAAGGAAGAACAAGTAGTAAAACACTATCATAAACCGCTTTATTTCCCGATCAGAAAGAATTTTGTTGACACAATTGAAATTGAATTAAAAACAAGTAGTGGTAATAATATAATATTTACTGGTGGAAAAACGTTTGTAGTGTTGTCCTTTAAAAAACGAAACACTCTATAAATTAAATAGTTTGAGCACAATTTTGTCATTCTTTGTTTCCGAAACGAAACAACATGCATTTGAGCGCAAAAGAGTGCGAATTTTATTACTGTTCCCAGGTTGGTGGAGGAGGTCCCTACTTTCAAGGTATAGCACATCAACGAGGTTATGGAATTTTTGGAGATTTGAGGCGATATATTACTCCATTGGCATTAAAAGCTTCAGGCTATTTAGGCAGGCATTTGCTACAAACTGGAAAAAATGTCCTTTCAGACGTCGCATCTGGTGCTTCTCTAAAAGACTCGGCGCGCTCTAGATTACGTGAGACAACAAAAAAAAATAAAAGATGATATTTTTAACAAATTACAACATGGAAAGGGTATAAAAAGAAAGCGAAACAAAAAATCTACTCAGTCTACTAAAACAAAACGTCGAAAAACACAGCATAAAGATATTTTTCACGATGGAATCCATGTGCTTAAAAAGTGAACTGGATCTTTTTACATCTTCACCAACACAACTTGCCATTGAAGAATCCTCATTTTTAGAAATTCATCCTGTGGCCTCGCTGAATGATAAAACTCCGATAGAGTTTTATATAAGTGGAAATGGAGAGCATTATCTAGATTTGGCACATACTCTTATACATATACAGGCAAAGATTGTGAAAAAAAACGGACACGATTTAACAGAAACAGATGATGTTGCTCCGATCAATTATTTCCTAAACACTATGTTTTCCGAGTGCAGTGTTTACCTCAATGATAGACAAATTTCTTCACAGGGAAATTACGCGTATCGTTCAATCCTCGAAAGTCTTTTATTTTCTTCTAAATCTAGCCAAGAGAATATGTTAACATCCTCATTGTTTTATAAAGATACGGCATCACAACATAATGTATTTGGCAAAAATTCAACCAACTCAGGATACAAGAAGCGACACGAAATTTGTGCTAAAAGCAATTTAATGGATTTAATAGGACCTCTTCATTTTGATTTAGCTACTCAACCGAAGCTACTGATTAATGGTGTTAATGTGCGCATCAAATTAGAACAAAACAAAGACATTTTTTCTTTGATTCAAAGACGACGAATTTAAAACTGTGATTCATTCTGCAAAATTATACGTTCGTAAGGTAAACGTCTCACCTTCCGTTTCTCTGGCGCATGAAAAAGCGTTAGAAAGTGGCGTGATTAAAATGCCAATACGTCGAATAGAAGTTAAGACCTTTGCTCTATCATATGGACTACAATCGACAACAATAGCGAATGCATTTATTGGGCAGCTACCAACACGCATCATTTTAGGTTTTTTATCAAATGAAGCATATAACGGGAATGTTTCAAAAAATCCTTTTCAATTTTCTCATTATAATTTAAATTATCTCTGTATATTAAATGGGAGTCAAATGATTCCTTCTAAGCCTCTCCAACCTGATTTTCAACAGGATTGTTATGCAAGATGTTATATGAATCTTTTTACTGATTTAAACCGTTACCATAATTTTCAGAATATTAACATTAATTATGAGGAATATAAAAATGGATATACGCTTTATGTTTTTGATTTGAATCCTGATTATGCGGCAAGTGAATCACATACAAGCGTGAATAAAAATGGAAATATCGGAATAGATATAAAGTTTTCCCATAGTTTACCAGAGACAGTCACTTTATTGGCATTTGCAGAATATCGTAATGTCATAGAGATTGATAAATCTCGAAGTGTATTTACGGATTACTAAAAAAAAAAAAAATATCTTGTGGCGAAAGGAGAAATGAATACGATAAGTTTGTGTAGATTAGCTTGTAGTGATTTAAAAATAAAGGAACATTTTGGCGGAGTATATGCATCGGATATTTTACCTAAAGTAAAAAATCAATTTAGAAGCTTTATAGTGAATTTAGATCCTCAAAATCTACCGGGCAGTCACTGGGTTGCTATTTATTTTAGAAACGATGAAGCGTATTATTTCGACAGCTATGGATTACCTCCATCAAATAAAAACATCCTGCGATTTTTGAATAAAAATTCTCAAAAAGTATTTTATAACAAGTTTTGCTTTCAGAATAATTTTTCTTCCTCGTGCGGTTACTTTACGCTTTATTTTTTATATCAGTATTCAAGAAATTTGACATTAAAGGATCTTAACAAAAGAAATACAAGAAGAAATGAAAAATTTATCAAACTATTCGTGAAGAAAAATTTTAAACTGAATAGATGTTGCCACCACACATTTCATTGGGGAAATCAACGTTGTACTGCGCTTATATATATGAGCAAAGCCATCAAACATTAGTTCATCGACGAAACATGGAACGTTACGGATATCTGTTGTTTGATTCCAATGGCACAGAATATTATTATGTGCATAATGTTTTATTTAAAGATATTACTAGCTGTATCAGGAATTCAATTGAAAATGAAATGATTGGAAAACGATGCTATTTTAAAATTTTGAACAATTCGGAAGTGATGAATCACATTCATGCTCATTCGAAAGCAAATGAATATGGATATTTACTACTACAACTCTCCTGCGATAAAATGTTATTGCATGACTCATCACTAAATTTGTTTAACAATTTATTTGACTGTGTGATGATGAGGAAACAAAATATACGCGGCGGTGAAGATGTTCCAGATACAGTTCCTTGCACTAAAAAGAAGATTGGATACTTCATCATCCTTCCCGACGACGAAGTTATTCGGGAACTTCATTTGTAAACAATTATTATGTTAAAAAAAAAAAAAAACTATGTAATCTCTTTTTTTCTGCAATAAATAAAAAAGAAGTATATTTAACAAAACATGTTTTTTACTCACTCTTATTTTATAATCACACAGACTAGATATTTTTTAAAAATATACAAATTATACTATAAGTTTCATACCATATCTTTTTCCCTCTGTCTGGCATACTCACGTTAAAAAGCATCTGATATATATTTCGACAGATTGCTTTTCATCGTGAATATGCAAGCCCTTGAGGGGCTTGCCATTTTTTTTTTAATTTTTATTTATTTATTTTTTTTAATCGTAAAAACTAGTTTACATGAAAAAAGTAACTATACAAATCAAAATACATAATAACAAAATATGAATAACATAAAATAACATGAAAAAACATAGCATTCAAAAATATACATATAAAAAATTATTAAAAAAAACATATTGTGTGTAGTCTGTTTTTCACTGGAGTGGATAAAAATCCATTGGCAAATATATTGATCAGTTCTTTCGTAGTGAGATTCTTTCTTTTACATGATGTAAGAAATTCGGGGTCGAATAATCGACGTGGAACAACATTTCGTTGCTTTTTATATTCTAAGTAGAGGAAAAAAAATACATGAAACAGTTTTTTTCAATTTTCTTGAAATGACTGCTGTTTATATAAAAATAATTACATATTAAAATGTGTTTTCTATACATTCATCTTCTAAAAGCAGATTTTTATGATGACCATAGCAATTGGCATTTATGCCGTCTGCTTTTAAGAACTTTTTGTCGTAAAATGGCGACAATCCTACTTTGTTTTGAAGAACAGTGCATATATCATGCTTTTTGGAAGTAATTGTATATTGATACTGTCTCATTAATGTTTCATCATACAAAATCTTTTTATATGACTCAGTGGTCAGATCTGCGACACTAGCTTTTTTTAATTCCTTTTAACTTTTTTTTACATGTATTTCCGAAAGAGAATGCATACATTTTGCACTTTAACCCCACAAATTCTTTGATGGGTAAATTGTTTTCATTTTTCAAAAACCCTAATTTGCCTTTATTATTTATACTGTACATTAAATGATGTTTTTCGAAATTACTACAATCTAAAATTTCATTGAAATACATTTTCATGTCATTAAAAATATCGTGAGTTTCAATATTCATATATAATGAGTCAGTATCAGTATAAATCAATTCGCATTTATCATTGTACACGCTCTTAAAATACTTATAATATAAATTATACATATGCAATTTCGACAATTCTAACACAGTGAAACCCACATAAATTGGTTTATCTAAACACAAATTTTGTTTTTTCATTTTATATAATGATAAATTTTCATTTATCACTTCAAAATAATCCAGTAAGGGACTTTGCAAGTATTTTTTGCTCTGAATTTCATTTAAGGCCGCTTTAACATTAACACGCTTTCTTACGTTTTGACATGTTTTGCCATAAAAACTATTATTCATTTTTTTAAAGAAAGATTTTTCAAAATCATTTTCGGATGCCGTTCTTTTATCGTTATTAAAAGCTATATAGCTTTCTAACCATTTGCATTGGGAAAAAGCCAAAATCTTATGTATCTTTTGTAGAACAAGTCCTTGTTCAAGATAAAATTTTAAGTTTAAATAATGACATATATAATTTTTCTTTTCGAAAAAATTTGGTGTCAATTTTTTGCAGGGTAAAACACTTTTCATGTTTAATTTGTCGCACATCTTTTTCGCATATGGAGACAACATGTCATATGTTATTGTTAAATGTTCTGGGGCCAACGGAAAATCATTGTGGATATCATGCAATTCAGGTGGATATAGGAGATCTACCTCTAAAATATATCCAACGCTTGAATTAGGATCGATGTTCAAAATATCGAAATGTCGTACTTCGTCAGTCGTCAACCATGTGAAATGTCCATATGGTAGCGACTGACTCATGACATATCCATACAAATTGTTAGCATCAAGTGCTAAAATATAATTATGGGGTTTGTATGGGTCATAATCTGAAGTATACGGATTATTAGCCACTACATGTCGCTTGCCTAATAAACAAATCCCCCCACGTATTTGTGATTCTATCCACATGTAATCGTTGGCATTGCTGAATAGCTGTAATTCTACTTTTGTATATTTCAATCCCGCATTCCATGTGAGATCCGCTCCTGTCACGAAATGGAGGGGATCCAAATTATAGTACGTCATGGACATTCGGCGAAAGGCCGAAAATATTTCGGCTAGTAGAACAGTATCAACATTTTGATAAAGCTCTAAATAATCTCCTATTGTTTCACAGTGAAATGTTTTGTACACGAGTTGTGCATGTTCATATTCATCATCTGTTATATGGTTATTTGTTAAAATATTAAAAAAAGCACTTTTATCTGGTAAGCAGGTTTCCTTTAAAACCGCTTCTGAATGTATGGGAATACTCCTTTCCTCAGCAGTAAAAATCTGTTTGTTTCATCTTTGAAAAAACTATTAAAAATCTCGAATTGGTGTTCGGACTCTTTTAAGTTCTCAACTAATGTATCTAGCGAAGCGTCTAAAAATTGATAAGAATCCAAAAATTTGATTTCGTCTAGAGTAAACATAGTAAATTTTTCCAAATTTACTGGTGTGATATTAATGCATTTGAAAACATCTTTCGGCATATTTCGTAAAATTAAATGGGAATCGTAATTACGCGCATTATGTATTACCACTGGAATAAAATATGTACATCTATAATTTAGATTGCATGTCTGGTGTGCTAATCCGCGTATATGTCCATCGCTCCAGTGGCAGTGATCTCGAACACGTATCTCGTTTGGTAAAAATTGCTTTTGACATATGTGACAACAGTTTCTGTCATAAGTTTCAGAGCTTTCCACCATCGGTAGAATCCTTTTCATTTTCTGTAACAATTTATGTGATAGGTATTTCAAAGTTTTTAGAAAGTTATTAATGACATTATTTCCGGAGTAGTATTCCGTAAATATTATTTCATCCTTAATGTTTGTGACAAGAATTGCATAGCTGATAGGTTCGTGGTGTTCAACTGCTACTGAAAAACTCTGAAACTCAGACGGAAAAGCTGAAGAAACTTTTCTAGTGAGAGACTCGAAATCCGCAAAAATGCAAAAAGGATGATATAATTGTTTAGATAAGTCAGGGAATTTAACTACTAAATTTTGAGGGATGCTTACTTTCTGAGGTTCTTTGCCTTCGCACAATTTTATGTGGGTTTCTAAACTGCATTTTCGCTGAAACCCTAACAAACAGTTTTTACAATAGTGATGAATACCTTTACGAACATTTAATAATCTATTTAAGTTTGTGATTAAAAAAAAATGATTTTCAAAAAAAAGTAAATCAATTTCTTTCATTAAGTCGATATTTTTTTGTTTCCTTATACTTAAAGGAAAGATTTCATTTTCTTCAAACGCAAATACATTAATTTTTAAATCATTTAACTTTTCAAATTTTTGAATTCCACTTAAGGAAATCGGAAATTTTATCCCGCTAATTTTAAGACATATCAAATATTTTTTATAATAATTTAACGTGTTTTTATTCTGTTTCCTTGGATATAGTTTTGCGATAACAGAATACAAAAAGCATTTATTATCATAACAATTAATGTTTAAAACTGCTTTTTTGTTTCTAATTTTTGCTGGCAATTCTGTGTGTTTACATCCGCCTCTTATTTCTCTTAAATTGCCTACTTGAATGTCGATATAGTTCAGACGCTTTATTGTCCATCCACTACCGTTTCTAATAAAGTTATCAATGCCTAGAAATATTTTTCGAAATGCATTGTCAATCGCTATCAATATCTGTCCTCGTGTTAGGATTCGTTCACATTTGGAGCAAAAATAGAAACTTTTTTCTGTTTCTTTGTCTCCATCGCCTTTCTTAAATAATATGCTTAAGCATATAAGTATTCTTAACCTAAGAATATTACTACTACTTAATAATGAAAAAATTATTTGTCGACTGTCCTGATATAGTAGATGAGGATCACTGTAATTGTTGCAAATAGCTCTATACGAACGCACAAAGCCGCGATGGGCATTTCTGTGCACATTAAAATTTAGCATACTGATTTTAGAAACTATTATTTTGGATTGTTACAAAAAAAAAAGGTTGTGCTGAACAAAACAACCTCATATGATTTTCTTAAATTACTTCAAATTGATATATTCATTTTTTTTTGAATAATTTTAAACAAAACGTACTTTACAAATGCTACACAATTAAAAAAAAGTAGTCAATGTTAAATATATAACACATTCATTTATACATAATAACACACTGATTTCAAAAAAAGAAAAATGAAAAAAAAATAGTAAAAATAATACAATTAAATTTAAAAAACAAGCGTTTTTTTTAAACCACTCGATTGCGTTTAATGTGATTGATCATGTGCTCGCAGGCCTGTTTCAAGGTATCCAACATTTCGAGGGAGATGTTAAACCGATTTTTGATGTCGTTATTGGAGGTCTGTCTGGATAAGCCGATGTAATGAGATCCACGGAACTCCTTGAGTTCCATGACAAGATTACGACCAAGATGTATTGAGTACGATGGGAAGAGGGTTTTTTTCTCTTCGCTTGCTAAATCTAAATCGAAGCTCTTTGCTTTTTTACGGTGGGGATTATTCAATTCCACATCTTCGTCGTCAAGCAAGTTAATGTGTCTTTTCACTTTGCAGTCTAAAAAAATAATTTAAAACTACACATACTATGAACGAAATTCTAGGGAGCAGAAAAAAAAATAGTTTTTTTGAAAAACAGCGCAAAGCATAAAATAAAAAAAATGTCTTACCATTGCTCGTCGAAGCTGAACTTTCCATTCTGTCAGGAACTGCAAATCAAACGAGTGGAGGAATATGTTTTTCGTTGCGAATTTTTCTCTTTAAATACGCTATTCGTGTCCTAATTTCCCTCATCGCCTCTCCAGTACATTTATATGCTTACTTTTTTCTCCCCTCAATATTATTTCTATTACCAAGAAAAAGGAGTTGCTAAACTTTATTCAGTGACCCACATTTTTTTTTCGCATTCGACCCAATAGATTGACCTCCGCGCTAAAACTAACTGCTTTCGTTTTCCATACTTGAGGTTTCCCCTCTCCCTCTTTGCGACCTCCATTCGCGTTTCCTCTATGCAGCTTCGATGGCACATTCAAAGAAGGAAGAAGGGAAAAAAAAACAACCCTCGTTTCCACATCTTTTTATGTTCCCGTCCTCGGAATACTCATCTGTTTTGATAACGTGTGCGCTCCCCTGCAATCTTTAATTTCTCTAGGAAAAAAAAAACGTGCGTCCTCCTTTTTTTATTATTTTTAAAGTTTTTTTTTACTCTTTTTCCATAAGTAAAATATATCATGTCATATGTCAATCACAAATTAAGAACTGTTCCTTCCTGTAATCTAAATTCTCTCGAGTTTTTTTTTCTCATTCTTTTTTAAATCTTTTTCCTTCCTCCTTTTAAAAACGTTTTCTGTTCTTTTCCGAAAGTAAAAAAAAATACCATATATCATTTTGTCATTATACTCATATAGACTTAATAAAGAACCACACCAATCTAGTTGTCATCCTTTTAACAAAAAAACATCCTGTAATCTAAATTCGTTCGAACGTGTGTTCTCATTTTTTTCCTCTAGTTCTAAAATGGATTTTTCCTCCTTCCTTTTTCCAAGGGAAGCGAATAATTATTATCACATAGCGTCTCATCATTATATATATAAACGTGTCAACTCGATACCGAATTAAAACAATGTATATACACCAAAACATCATAAAAGCATATCTTTCGTTTCAGAAAAGTAGAAATCACAGAAAAAATATATATGACATGACTAAACATTTCAAAATCATAATAATCTGAAAATTATTACATATTTTAACTCATCTCCGACAACAACTCCCCAACACACATCTACATATCCTCCGATTCCTAACACACCTTCGACATCTCCATCCCCCTGATGTTTGTTTCCGTTCAAAACTCATATGTACTAACAATACAACCGTTTTACATACTTAAAAAAAATTTTTTTTTACTTCTCCCATCATAAAAAGCATATCTTTCGTTTCATAAAAGTAGGAATCACAGAAAAAAAAAATATATGACATGACTAAACATTTCAAAATCATAATAATCTGAAATTATTACATATTTTAACTCAGCTCCGACAACATCAAGTTTCCTTACACACCATCGACTCCATAGCCCACCATCGCCATCATAGCCACTAAAGAGAGTAAAACCACCATCGCCACCATAGCCACCATCGCCACCATAGCCACTAAAGAGAGTAAAACCACCATCGCCAGCATAGCCACTAAAGAGAG
This sequence comes from Stegodyphus dumicola, assembly GCF_044657685.1. Classification (NCBI taxonomy): domain Eukaryota; kingdom Metazoa; phylum Arthropoda; class Arachnida; order Araneae; family Eresidae; genus Stegodyphus; species Stegodyphus dumicola. Next base: position 160,668,049 of record NC_140770.1, read on the forward strand.
TAAAACCACCATCGCCACTAAAGAGAGTAAAATTCTATCCAGAGTCCATCCATGTTATACTACTAGCACTCATTCTTGGATTTTGTTTTTTAATATTTCGAACGATAATTCGCTTTATTCTATTGGATAGCTTTGATGGTCGGCCAGGTCTTCTTTTATCCTGAATCATATGATTCTTTTTATATCGTTTAATGATATTGAAAACTGCTGAATGACTCTTAACTGTTTCAGCAGTTTCTCTAATAGAATTTCCACGTTCAATATGCAAATTAATAACTAATTTTCGAATTTCAGGCAAAGATTCTTTTCGTTTAGCATTCATGGCTGCACAGAGATAAAAAACACAAAAATTCCAAAACAAACTGGAGAGAAATACTGCAGACGATTTTATAAATTATTTCCAATTGCTTTTGAGTAAAAATAAAAACCCCCAAAAATATTTTTATTGCTTACTTCAGACGATTTTTGTTGCATAGTACGTAGTAGTATGTAATGGTGTCGTATCACTTATGTGAACCATTTTTTGCTCCGTTCTCAACAATTGTATTTTTATTAAATTAATATTTTGAGAAAATGTATGTTATGTAATAATTGTTACTAAATTTAAGTATGAAACACACCCACAAAAATTTTTACATTTTTTTAAAATTTATTTTATTACAGTTTCCTTTTGTAAAGCACAAGTGTTCCATCACTTTTGTGAGACACTGTATTATCAAAGATCTCATATTATCAAGTGCGATTACGATTGCAAACACTACGTATTAGAATAATGAGGTAAAAGTTACTTATAGGGTCAAAGTTTACAGTTTTGCTAGTGTTGAGTAGATCGTCGGGCTATCGATATATATCGTAAGTCGGAAAGCATTATAAACATATCAAAACCAAAAAAATAAAATACAATTTAAATGAAAAATGATATAATTCACAATTAAAACAACAATACAAATTTAAAATACACAAACGATATGTTAAAGATTGCATATAAAAAAACGTTACATTACAGCTCGTCATCACACATTATCTCGTTTTCCTTTATACACAACGATCCGTACTCGCTTTTTCTGACTAACTAACCAGCATGATATCTTAATTTTTCACAGAAAACGTTATCCTTCAATAATCGACAATCCATCAAAAATCCTCTAAAAAGTTCATACTCTATTGTTAATTCATACATAAAATATCTGTTTCCAAAATTTTACGCTTGTTTGAAAACTCCCACCTTAAATTTTCCTTTATAATCTCCTGATATTTAATTACAACATCACTAACAGCAGTTTTAGAGCAAGCAATAACTAAACGTAAAAATATCACCGCAAGTAGCCAAAAAATATACTATACAAAATAGTATTCACGGTATCTGAGCGTTAAACAATCGCCAATAACAGTGTTACGAATTGTGCATTCAGCATGCATACGTGAATAAAGCGGGCACAGCACGCGCAAAATCGCTGAAAAATTGTATTTCGGTCCAACTTTCGAATCGGCAGCGGGCTGGCTGGAGGGGTGTTTTCGTGATTTTACGCATGTGTACGGTGTACGCAGTATCTTTTGCATGCACACGTGAACACTGTTTTGGGCGGGCTCCCGCCCAAAAGCGCTGAACACTGGTATTTCGGTCCAAATTTCGAATACCCGCGAAAGGGCTGGAAGCATGGGTGTTTTCGTGATTTTCCGCATATGTATAGTGTATGCGGTAACTTCTGGATGCATAGGTGAAAAAAGCGGGGGAAGCCCGCGGAATGCCGCTAAAAAATGGTAGTTCGGTTCAACTTTTCAATACCGGCCAAATTTAACATAGGATATCTTTTAAAAACGAACAATGATAAGCGGGCTTCAGCCCGCTTAGCTGGCGGGCTTGCCCGCTAGTTTAGATATTAATTTTAGTAGAATTCTAATTTAAAATGTTGTATTTCCTCCTGCAACGCAGCGTGAGGCAAATTTTAAGAGAAATCTATACCGGAAAAGTAAGAATACAGGGCACGTGCAAAACTTTGAGTAAACGGATCTGTCGGTAATTTGTATTGAAATTGAATAAATGTAACTGACTACTAAATTAGCTGTAACCGTAATTCCATCCTCTTGTTTACATTGCGTTTGGCGAATAGTATCGGTTACCAGATCATATCATTTATCAACGCTCTTGGCGATATTTTTTTTGTTTAAAATTCCGGGTGGGCTATACTAAAGCTGTGCCAAAAAAAAATATCGTTAAAAGTAATGGATTAATTTTTTGTTGAAAATGTCGTTTTTTAAGATGGCAGGCAAGTGTAAATATATACATTTACTATGAGTATAAAATACTAAAGTAAGGCTATTATTACTTTTATATAGCAAAAAAGGGTACTTTTCCGTTTTGCCGGCGCAAGCGATAAAGTCGCCAATAATGGTACAACCGATGCCAAACGGAATGTTCTCGCTGGTAACCTTTTATGCCTCATTTTCAAAACAAGTTGCAGCTTTTTCTTATCAGATTGATTGTTTCTTTCAATACTGGCATATAATTACATAGAATTTTTATCAGATAGTTCAGTTTTATGTCTAAGGCCATTTTCGGTAATTAAGTCAATTAGGATGCAATCACACTCTTACCCGAAGCCGAATATATAGAAAAGGTTAAATTCATCAATTCTAATGAGAATGCATTAGTGAAGTAAAGCACTGCAGTTTTAAATAATTTCTAAGTGAGCTATTCGTACGCATTGAAATATTTCTTGCATTTAAACTTGTGTTCCAAATTAAGATTTAACTTGAAATTAATGTAGATAATTACCGAGAGCATTAGATTTTTGTAGAGTAGTTTACGTGAGATGAGATCGCTTGGGTCACGTGATATGAACCGACGAATTAGGATGTTGAACCATGAAAGCATAGTAAATTCTTAAATTATAATGACTTTTTATAAATTTATTGTCTTTATTTATTGGCTTTTTATAAATATAAGTTTTAAGCGATATTAAAATGTTTATGCCTTCAAAAAAAAAAGAATTCTTAGAACTAAAATTTTTTAAATATTTTTTATGTGTATACTGTATGTTGTCTCCAATAAAGTCTGCTTGGCGAGATTTGCGCCGGCGAAACAGAAAAGTATCCAAAAAAGAGAATAAAAACACCGCTATAAAAACATTGTGCCAACGGTTAATTAGATTAAAATATTACTGAAATTGAATATCGAATTAAAAACCATCCTACCAACATTTAAAAGAATTAGAATATTATTAAATTCAAATACTTTAAAATACGTTATATAAAATATAATTAACATTAAAACATATGTGACAATAATTATCTCAGCAATTTTTGAAAATAATATATTAATTTTTTTAACAAAAATTGAAGTATACAATTATAAAATAAAAGAAAAATATGTATTTACATTTTTTTGAGTAATTTAACATCTTGTTTATTGATAAGTACTACAAAAAAATCGAAATCATAATTGAATTGGCTTTTTCAACCATCTTCATCTGTTATCCACATATCTCGCACTTCATTGAAGAAGCCATTAGCGAGGTTTCCTCCAAAAATTTTAAATAAATTTCCTCTGACGCTATTAACAATTTATAAATAAATCTTTGATTATGAAAGACAGGTTGGCCAAAATAAGGTCTCAAAGGGCAATTTGTTTTATTCCGATACCAATAATTCTTGGTAATTACCAGTAACAACATTCATCTTCGAAACAGAGATATCCATTCCATTTGAAATCTGATGAATTCGAAGAGATGAATAATAAAATTTTAAAATGGCGCGGTAATGCACAAATATTCAGTAACCAATCAGGGAGCTGATTACATCACGCATAGAATTAAAATTATTTAAATAATCATTCATAATAAAATCATTTTTAAAACAAATGCAAAATTAAATTGTATTTTAATATTTAACAGCCATAAATAATGTTTAAAACATTAAATTTATAGATATTAATAAAACCAATTACTTTTTAAGTAAGGTGACGTCATTGATTACATCATCAACAACATAAAATTACATAAAATATTATAAACAACAAAATTTTTATTTCAAATAAAAATGTAAAATTAAATTGATTTTTAATATTTAGAAGCCATAAATAATATTTAAAACACGGAAGTTATGCATAATAAAACGCATTATTTTTTTAAATAAAATGACAACAAAGTATCGGTTACCATAAATAACTTATCCATCAATGGGTTTACCATAAGTTGTATTACTCGCGAAAAGAAAAATCGTCATAATCCGTGCAACCGTCTACCAAAGTAGCACCATCTCGATTTGCACGAGACGAATTACTGGTAGAAATCTATGTTCGTGAATTATTAAAGTTGGTTTTGTCTCAAGCTGGCAAAAAAGAAAATATGACTCTATCCAACTTATATGATAAGTTAGAGACGTAGCTCAGATCTTTGGAGACGTTGGGGGTAAAAAGTGAGATTTATGCAGCTATGCTGTATCCCCTTGTAGAGTCTTCACTACCTGAAGAAATTCTGAGGGCATGGAAGCGATCTCGCCAGCGTAGGGAAAGTGTGGCACACACTGAAAATTTAGAAAGTTTATTGCATTTTCTTCGAATTGAAGTTGAAAGGAAAGAGCGTCTTCAGTTGGCCCGTTCAAGTTTTTCTGCTCCAGACAAATTGGACTCGGTTCCAGCCACAGCAGCTTGCATTTATGCAGGAGATTCAAAGAACAAACAGCTTGATTTTTCTGTTTGGTGTGACAAGGAAACGCATAATTCTTATGAGTGCTTTAAGCTGCACAGCCTTTCATTGGAATATAAGAAAAATTTACTAAGAAAAAAAGCTTGTTTTAACTGCCTAAAAATTGGGCATGCTGCCGAAAAGTGTAAAAGTTCTGTGAAATGCCTATTTTGCAACAAACATCATGTAACGGTGATGTGCAGAGAATTAAAAGGTTCTAGAAGTTCAAAAAAGGAAGCACCTAAAGTAGCTAACGAAACAAGTGAGACTTTATTGTCTAACCAAAAACTGCAAACAACTCTTCTCCAAACTATTATGGTGAAGATTGTCCATAATGGAAAAAAGGAGCTTGTGAGAACTCTTTTTGACAGTGGGTCACAAAGATCTTACTTACGGAAAGACATAATAAAGAGACTAGATTTAGTCGCATTAGATCAAGAGACTTTGAGCCACAATTTGTTTGGTGGAGTTGAAACTGAATCTCAGGTCCATGGTATTTTTGATATCGAAATACAAGGAACGGAAAATAAATTCAAATACGAATTATCAGTTTTAGATAAAGACAAAATTTGTGGATATATTCCTAGAGTGAAATTCAAACATATATGTTCCTCACTTCGAGAATATAAAATCAAAATCAGTGATTCTGGAAGAAATATACCAGATATCGGATTGTTAATAGGAGCCTACGATTCCGGACAGTTATGACGAATAATATCATTCTAATTCACAAAAACCTTATTGCCATTGAAACAAAATTGGGTTGGACCCTACAAGGCCCAGTGCAAAGTCATAATACCTTGCTTGGTACCGTCGGACTTTGTTATTTGGATCTCACAGAACTATGGAATTTAGAGACAATTGGCATAAAAGATCCGGCGGAAGTGAAGACTAAGGAGAATTTAGACAATGAAACGATCAAATTTTTCCTAGAGCACATTAAAGTAATCGAGGGCAATAGGTATGAAGTCTGTTTTAATTGGAAGGATAGTCATCGGATTCTTGAAGATAATAAAGATAAAGCGGAAAAAAGACTTTTCGCCAATACACGAAGACTGCAGAAGATTTGATTTTTCGAAGAATATGATGGTATTATTAAAGGCTGGCACGAGGAAGGTATAATTGAAATAGCTCCGAATAATAGTGATACTGGTCACTATTTATCTCATCAAGCAGTAATCAAGGATTCCAGTCTGACTACGAAAGTGCGACCTGTATTTGATGCATCATTGAAGGATGAAAATGGGAATTCCTTGAATGCTTGCCTCGAAAAGGGGCCGAATTTAATAGAAATGCTTCCAAAACTTTTGATAAAATTCCGGCAACATGCAATTGGTGTTATTGCAGATATAAGGAAAGCTTTCTTACAAATCAGTTTGTGTGTCAGAGACAGAGACTTTTTGAAATTCCTGTGGTGGAAAGATTCAAACAAAACCGAGATTATTACCTACAGACACTGTCGTGTCGTGTTCGGCATTTCTTCGAGTCCATTTCTGTTAGGAGCAACGATTTCTTACCATTTGGATAATGCTCCACAAGATTTAAGAGGAACGGCACTTAGATTGAAGAAATCCTTTTATGTCGACAATTGTATAGCTAGTTTCGAAACCGAAGAAGAAGTAGTCAAGTTCGAAGAAGAGTCCCAAACTCTAATGTCTTCAGGAGGTTTTTACCTTAGAGGGTGGACTGCTGCACCATTCAAAGATAGAAGCATGACTTCCTATTAGAAGGTCATTCCAATTCTGGGACTCTCATGGGACCCCGAGAATGATGAAATCTATTGCAATTTAACCCCTTTGACATTTTCGAAGAGTGCCCACACGAAACGATCTCTTTTGTCAGTCTCACAGAGGATATTCGAACCCATCGGATTTACAAGTCCACCCACGTTAATTCCAAAACTCATTCTGCAAAAAAACATGGAAGATGAAACTTACCTGGGATGAAAATCTTCCACAAGGTATAGAAAGAGAATTTCAGACTTGGCTCGAAAGTCTAAACTTCTTGAATTATTGTAAAATTTCAAGAAGACTTGTGATTGGACCCTTCGATGACTGCTCTATCTCTCTACATTGTTTTAGCAATGCTAGTAAGGTATCTTATGCAGCATGGATTTTCTTACGTGCACATTTTGAAGGCAAAACTTCAGTACAATTGGTATTATGTAAATCAAGAGTAGCGCCTGCCAAAGAAGTAACTATTCCCAGATTAGAGTTGCTTGGAGTACTTATAGCTTCTCGGCTGTACCGTCAAGTCATTGACGCTCTTAAATTGACAAAGTGCCAAGTGTACTTTTGGAGCGACTCGTCTGTAGTTCTGACATGGATAAAAAAAGACTTCCACTGGAGTGTTTTTGTGGCCAATCGTGTAGCTGAAATAAGGAGATGCACAAATCCGGACGATTGGCATTATGTACCAAGCTTAAGCAAGCCAGATGATCTTCCCTCTAGAGGGTGCGATGGCAAAATGTTGCTACAGATCAGATGGTGGGAGGGGCCGGTTTGGTTTAAACAGGAGCCGGATAATGACCTCTCTCTGAAGAGTCAGAACTAAAAACTGATGAAAGTACAGTTAATTCAGAAAAAAGGAAAAATGTGGTTTCTAGCTTTCCTGTACAACCCCAAACTTTACAGAAACATTCACTCGATTTTCTGGATATTATAAAAATGTGAGAGTATTAGCTTGGATCTTTAGATTTCTTAACAACAGTTATCATAGAAAAAACGAAAAATTTAATAAGGAATTAACCTCAGAAGAAGTGAGTTTTGCAGAGAAAAGGTTGTTATATTTAATCCAAGCCGAAAACTTTCGGAATACTGATGGAAAAAATTTGAAAGGGATGATTACATTTAAGGATGACTTTGGACTTCTTCGAGTAAGAACCAAACTAATTTTAAGTGATGAAGGCGAAAACTTTAAGTGTCCTATTCTATTGCCAGGAAACCATGCACTAGTTCATCGCCTAATAGAGCAGAAACATCGGCGACTGCAGCATGCAGGTACAGGGACCTTGATCTGCAACTTGCGAGAAGATTATTGGATTGTCGGTGTGAGACGTCTTGTGAAGAGAATTGGTTCAAAGTGTGTTATTTGTAAAAGATTCAAAGGCAAATCTGTTCAACCACCAGTTGCACCCTTACCAAAGGACCGCATTAAATATGCTGGAGCTTTTGAGGTCACTGGCATTGATTTGGCTGGCCCATTGTATGTATTGTCTGGCGAAAAAGCATGGATTGTGATTTTTACTTGTGCGATCTATCGTGCTGTGCACTTTGAATTGACGAAATCTTTATCAGCAGATTCATTTATAATGGCACTCCGAAGATTCATTGCAAGAAGGGGTAGAATAAGCATCTTATATACTGACAATGGTACCAACTTTGTCGGAACGAATAATGCACTAAACGAACTTGATTGGGAAAAAATAATGGAGTTCTCAACAATTGAGAAGATTAAATGGAAGTTTAAACCTCCAACCGCTGCCTGGTGGGGAGGATTTAGGGAGAGGTTGGTACGGAGGGTAAAAGATCTTTTAAGACGAGTTTTGGACTCTAAAACGGTCAGTTACATTGAGCTGGATACTATACTATGCGACCGTGAAGCAACAATGAATTCACGACCCTTAACTTACTTAGAAGACGGGACTGCGAAGTTAAAGCCATTGACACCTGCATATTTTATACAAGAAATCCCTCACCATGATGTAAAGCATCTGGATACTATAGATAGCAAAAGTTTAAATCGTCGCTTGCGGTATTTACAAAATCTTCGGATTGATTTACGCTCGAGATTTAGAAATGAGTACCTAGCTGTCACATTCTTGCCACTAGGTGGCGGGCATCTCTTCCTTTACTTTGCTGTAATTAAGTTCCGAGTCCAGTCGAGATTGGAACCGCTCTGAGGAGCGTAAAAACTCAGAATTAAAAATGTACTGTCTTAAAATAATTATCACCTACCTTGTAAATAGTGTATATTAGCGTTTTCTTTGAATAAATAATTAAAAGACAAGATGGCCTGCTAATTGTAATAGAAACTCTTACTGGAAAACGTGATTATTAGAAGCCTGGCGTCGAGAACACTGAAGATGCAGCAGGTAAGGAATTTTACATTAATTTTATTGTAAATAGAAGAACCTGATGCAACATTTTATGGCGCCCGCACAGGGACGCCAGGTTTTTTTGAAAAGTTCTAATAAAGTGAATTCAAAAGCTGAATATTAAAATTGAAGATTTTAATACTTGTTCTTGAAGTATTCAGCAAAAGAATAATTTTGTTTTCTAAGTAAGAGTTAAATATTTGTTTTTGATGAGACGTATCTTTTTTGTGTAAATGTTTGAATCTAAGAAAGATAATGGCAAGAATGTGACACTAGCCATGCTAGTCCATAGAAGAGAACGAAAAGGAGACACTTTAGAGGTGGGTGATGTGGTGCTGATTGGAACTCCGGAAAAGCGCATCAACTGGCCACTGGGACTTGTTGTCCAAGTATTTCCAGGTGCAGATGGTCATGTAAGAGTGGCAAAAGTAAAAACGGCTGACGGAGAAAAAATAAGACCCGTCCAAAATCTGTATCCTTTAGAAGTGACTTGTCCCTCAGAGCTACCTCAGCCTCAAGTCTCGTTAAATCCAGATCAAGATGCGGATATTAGAAGTTCCCCCCAACTACGAACAGCTCTGGATGGTCAGATTGATACCTCAAGGATAGTTGAGCCTCTGACTGAGTCCCCTACAATAGGCAGACCCATAACCACTAGGGTCGGAACACAAGTAAAAGTTCCTCATCGACTGAATATCTGAATTGAGTAGAGAATATGTTGCAATTTCCTAAAATTGCAAGGTGGGAGGATGTTCAGGAACGTGCACGAACTCAGTTAATACACAGTAATTTAATATGTTCATTATAATGTAGATTTTTTGTGGCAACAGTGATGTTGTTGACATAAGCTTTGAGCGTGATAACGCATGGTATGTTATTCCTTTTGATATGTTTAGAATGTTAAATAAAATAGTTCGTTGTTAATTAAAAAGGTTTTCTCTGCTAAATATATTACCATTCGTCCGAAATTATTAAATAAGTCAAGAAATTGATTAATTTCAAACAATATGTATTCAGCTTCATACTTTTGAAACAAATGTGGAATCAATTGAATGCATGCATCTGTAATTATTATTAATGCCTGAAATGTTTGTGGTGATAAAATTTCTTTTATTGGGATAGACTGTCAAATATTCTATTAGAAAGAAATAATCAAAATAAAGAATTCCTAATGTACTATACTAAACAAATATTCAAAACAATACTATGCAAAATGTTCAAACTAGAGTAAATGTATTCGATGTTATGTTAAAACGAAATACTTGAATACGATTGAGAACAGCTACAAATTTTCCCAAATAAATCTAAAAATTAAAAAGGTATAAAACGAAATATAAATAAAAATATTATTTACCTTAGTTTAAGTGATTTAAAATCACTTAGAATAGCAAAATTAACATCCAAAAAATCCACGAACACACACTACAACACATCTTCACAACCACACACATCGACCATCTGGATCACGTGACTTTTGCGCTTCAAGGCCATTACAGAGTGACAAGATACATCGGTCGACGCGTCTGCTGCATGTGAGTGACAGTTCTTGGCGTTCATTTACATTCGTTGCATCAACAGTTTCATTTTATTTGTGTTGTTGATTTGCTATTATACCTGGTCAGAAATTTCAAATTGTGCTGTATCGTTATGTCAGAATTTAGAAGGAAAACTAGAAGTCAGGGTATCACATACCATCTTTTTCTAAGTGATCCAGAACTTCTTAAGTTATGGATTGTTCGCTTCAAAAAAGCAGATAATACCAACATCGAAAATGGAAGAATATGTGCTCTTCGTTTTACACCTGATGACTACGTACGGGATCTAAACGTAGAATTGCTTGGTTCAATCTCTAAAAGGGTGCTGAAAGCTAATGCTGTTCCCCTTTAGACCTTACATCATCATCGTATGAAATAACCCACCAATATGTTATACTTCAAAAGCTGATGTTAATCTGGAGAAAAAGATTTCTAACATGAATGATTCATCCAAATTTATGCTAAAAAGAGATAGAGCAAGCAGGTGTACAGTTTAAATCACGATCATATATTACTCACAGAATATCAAAATTCATTAAATGCACGAGCAATGAAAACATATGGGAAATGTTTTTGATTATGCTATTACCATGGTTTTAGCAGTTCTGCCTTCATGTCTTCTATTCAACAAGATTTATTAAGTGCAGGCAATACAACGCAAAAATATTTTAAAATACCGCTGTTTACAATATTTAGTTTCATTAACTGAAATATCATTTTTATTATTCTAATGCTTTCCTTTAATAAAAGGATGTTTACAATTGTTTTAGCATTCGTACGAATTCTGAATATAAAATAAACATTTGCCTTGACAAAATGCTTAGTAGGAAAGTATATGCCCGGTATTTCCGATATGTTATTATATATACTATAAATAAAATGATGATTTTGCTTTAGTTTACTTTTTTTCCATTACTGAAATCATGCAGCAGACGCGTCGACCGATGTATCTTGTCACTCGTGTGACGTCACTACCAGCAACTAATGGCATGCTCTTTCCGTTCCTGGCCTAAGCTTTAGTATATAATGAACCTTGAGTTGCCTTCTCTCCGTATAAGCTAGTCTCAGAAACACGTGGTCGTAACCGGATTTTGAATCAGATTTACAGTGGCCGCGTACTTTTACTGAGCCAAGCTATCTGAGCAAACATATAACACATAGGCTAAAACGCAAACAAATCAAGGGAGTCAAAAAATAGGGAGCTGGGGGCAACTGCACCTTCACGCACCAAAACTGAACTTCGAATATGAGGTTATATGTTTGATCAGATAGGCTGGCTCAGTAAAAGTAGGCGGCCAGTGTAAATCTGATTCAAAATCCGGTTACAACCACGTGTGTGCTGATAACGACTACGTGTTTCTGAGACTCCTTTGCCAATGCTTTATTTTTCTTCTTTTTTCCCCCTTTCTAGTAATTTCGTTCTCCTGATGAGGAGGGACCTTTAGCTGACCTCGAAATAGATCGAGTGTTTTAACATATGTACGCTAAATACAAGGTTATTATTGCGATTTTAATCATCGTTAGTTATTCATTGCTGTTAGAATAAGCAGTTTTATGAAATAGTTAAAATTGTTTTGAGATAAAAGACAAAAAAAAAAATTCTTTTTCATATTTTCATTTTTCTTTGAAGTTCTAGTTGACTTAAAAAGCAAACCATAATAATTTTTTATCATATTTATCATCCTTAATCTATTTAACTTTTTTATTCGAACAAAAAAAAAAAAGTACTTTGCGTCATTAGTAACGATGCAAATTCACGAAATGCTTGGTAGAACACAAGTCGATTCGACCATTAAACTACCTGACATACCTTGTAAAAGTATCGAAATATTGCGAAACAGTGCTGTCGAATTCAACACTAAAAAACAAGAAGTTTATTATTTTGAAACCCGAAAGAAGTATTTGACTTGACGATGTAAAGAGATAGTAAGAAAATTTAAGTCATTCCTAGCATGTCTAATTTCAGCAAAAAAGAAAGAAAAATTTTCTAATTTACTGCCATAAGTGTACTACAGAAACACAGATGTCAACCGACTGAAATGTTTCCACAATTTTTCTGGTTGAAGAGCGTAAAAAGTTTATTTACTTTTTTAAAGCGTATTATTTTACATGTTTTTGTATCCAATAAAAAAAGTACAGAATTATGAAAGTCATCACAGTCAAACAATGACAAATGATAGCAAACTATAAGAAAATAGGCAGTACCTGTGCAGGCTGCAGCATAAAACTTGCTGCTGCATGTACAACAAAAGGCAGAGAAATGAAATGATAGTAGCTGTTATTTGGATATTTTAGTGATATAGAGAATTGAGATGTGAGGGATCCAACTGTAGTTTACCCCCAACTTACAGAATTTCTGTTATGAAATACTCCATAACCATTTAGATTAGAATTTTTACATTCATGATTCTTTTTCATTATCGAGAATTTTTTGATTTTTACATCAAATAAAAAAAAAAAAAAAGAAAAAAAAAATTCCCACAGATAACAGTAGAAAGTCCGAAATCTGGACTCGTCGGGACTTCGGCGATTCCGGATATGGGATTTTTCCAGATTTTAGATCATCAATTTGAATCTAGTCTGGCATGTAGAAATTATAAAATGAAAAATATGTAATCGTGATTTATGAATTAATGAAGTATTTATGATCTAAAGGGGATCAAAATTTAAGAAAAAAATGCTTAATGTTTATTTGTTTACCTTATTAAATATTTCTTTTCAATGTAAGTTCTTTAAGTTGCTCCGTTTTTTACACTAATACTTTCTCTTTAATTCTGAAGACAGACATAATCTCTTGTTCAGTTACATATTTGAAGTCCTGTACTTCTTGTTTTGAGAGTTCCGACTAATTGTCAATAGAAATTTTCTCGTTTTCAGTAACTTCTCTGTCACTTTCTTTACTATCGGTAGCGGTATTTTCTGGATCTAGAACCATACTACAGATTTCGCCATTCATTAATTGATTGATAATTAAGAAGCATTGTCATCACAATGAAACACTATTTTAATATTATCTTCACTTATTACCGTTTCTCCACATTTCTTTATAAAATCCGTTAATTGGAAAATTTCACCTTTGGTTTGCGATATCCGAAAACCTTTAAAATTAGCGGCTATCATCATCAAATCTAGCTATCCTTCACTATACGTATTTGGCTATGCATCATGAGCTTGGTGACTAACGACAAGTTGTTCCGTTAATTTTATCTTGCTTCTATCGCGCACTGAGATTATTAAGCCTGAATTGTATTAGTTTAGCTATTTATTATACTTATGTCTATTTCTTCCACATGCTTAATGCTTATCAGAGTTCTGAATAAATAAATTTCCTTAAGCCTTATTGGGGGCCGGCGCTACATATCTTACCGTCTGATGCAGTCTCTGTGAATCCTAGATTCTGCGCCTCGTTGCGGCCATACGAGCCCTAGCGCTGGTACTGGGTTTATGTGAATAAACAAATTAGTTATTCCTAATTCAAATAGCCCTAAATGTAATTTTTGGGTCTATGAGTACCATCAACAAAACCTATTTTTAGCATATGAAAAGAAAATTTTGATAAATGTTTCTTCGTCAACATTTTTTAGCGCATTTAACTTAAATCTGTAATCATCGCTAAGCGTAAAGTCAATATAAAAGGTTACCATATTTACCATACATATTGTTACGAATTTGGTATTTAAAAAGCAAATGTTAGTTCAATTATAAATTAAATGGTTTTATTTCTCGCGCAGTGCAGCGCGTGACGAATATTAAAAGAAAGCTAAGCCGGAAAATTGAAAATACAAGAGCGCGTGCATTAAATAAATAAATAACTCTTTTTCATTTCGAGAAAGTACTGGAAAATTCTAGCGCGTGATTTTAAAATGTTATAAAAGGAGGAAAACATCTCAGTTCGTAGTAGTTGCTTAGTTTGTTGTTGTTTAGAAAACTGCTCTTGTTGATTGTAGCGAATTCGCGGATTAGCGTTCTTTAGCTGTTTTGAATTACGTTCTATTGGACATTTGAGTAGTTAAAAGATAACTACTGTGAGATATTGTAATACTGCATGATAAATTGAGAAAATTTAAGCATTTTTGTTGTGATAATAATAAATTTTTGTTAATTTTTCATCGGACTTGTGCATTCATTTCATAACGAACCCGTACGCACGCAACAATTTTTGGTGTCAGGAGTGGGGTTTGAATGCCAATAACAAGAGCGATGGAAGAGCAGTTAAGGCAATTGATAACAGCCTTTGCCTCGTTTAAAGAAGAAATGAAAGAAGAGATGAAATCTAGCCAAGGAAAGATGGAAGGGGCCGTCAACTCTGTTAAGGACGAAATGAAAGCCGTTCAAGCTGGTCAAGAAAAGATTGAAGCAGGTCAAGAAGAAATGAAAAGAGAGATTACCTGCATAATAGAAAATAAATTTGAAGCTATGGAAGGCAGAATTGACACAGTTGAAAATAAAGTTGGACTAATTGAAGAAAGAGTTTCTTCGGTGAAAGAAGAAATAGAAGAAAGAGTTTCTTCTGTAAAAGAACATATAGAAGGGAGAGTTTCTGCTGTGGAGGAACGAATTGAAGGAAGAGTTTGTGCCGTCCAACACCAAATCGAACAACAAATTGATGAGAGAGTTTCTGAAGTTGCCAAAGAAATGGATACTTTAAAGAAATTCGTAGCGTCGGCAGGGAGCAGGAGTGATGATTTTAAATTCTTACCAATGCCTGCTCGTCCACCTCTGAAGCTATCCACATATGATGGGAAGACCTCCTGGCAGGTGTATAAGATACAATTTTCTATCGTGGCGGATGCGAATGGATGGGATTCCCAAGCTAAGGCCTGTCATCTCGCCGCTTCTCTAAGAGCCGACGCAGCGGATATCCTTCAGACTCTTCCCGAAAACAAAAGGTTAGATTTCGAAGCTCTGTCCGGCGCCTTGGAGTTGCGCTTTGGGGAGAAGTGTTTAAAAGACTACAGCAGTCTCCAATTAAAATCTCGTCAACAGAAGCCTACCGAAACACTTCAGGAGCTCGCCGCGGATGTTGAAAGGCTGTCCCATCTCGCCTTTTCGGAATGCCCGACAGAAACAAGGGAAATCCTGTCCTTGCAATACTTTATCGACGGCATCCGAGATACTGAAATACAGAAAGCTCTACGAATGGTGGATGTAAAAGATTTAAAAAGTGCTCTAGTGTACGCCATGAAATTTGAGGCAGCCCAGCAAGCCACTCGTCGAGACCGCCACCCAATCAGAGCTGCTCAAGTCCAGGAGCCAGGGGATCAAGTCACCGCTCGACTTGACGATTTAACTAGACAACTGAACGCCTTGAGACGGAATATTGGTGAGAAGAAACCGACCGTTAAGTGCTGGAACTGCGGTGCTGAAGGACACATACGAAGAAACTGCAAAACACCCCAGGGTACTGATGTTAAGACCGCTTCTAACAAGCAGCAGGGAAACTAATTAGTGGCCATCTCGCGGGGCGGAGGTTGCCAGATAATGAAAAGCCCCCATTTAAAGCGCTTCAGATTTCTGCAATGAGAGGCAGCAGTAATGGACTTTTCATAATAGGACATATTAATGGAGTTCCGTGCAATATGACTATAGATACAGGAGCCAACGTCACTATCATCCAAAAAGATTTGGCTCAACAACTAGGAAACAAACTTATCTGGACGCCGCCCTGCGTTACCCTCCAGACTGTGTCCGGTGAGAAGATCGACATCGACGGAAAAGTAAATGTTAACATCACGTTTGGAAGTGCCGCTTACCATCACACGGCATATGTAGCAGAGATCACTGATTCTTGCATACTCGGATTGGACTTTCTAAGGAAATACAATTTTTCCTTGGATTTTAAAAATAACGAATTGCATTCTACATCTGAGGACATAGCGTTATTTCTCGTTAATGATGAAGAAGTTAAATCTGTCCATAAAATCATAGCACAAGACTATATCACAATACCGGCAAGAACAGAAATTTTACTTCCTGGATCCATAGCCGAAAATAGAAATTTCCGCTACGGCATCATAGAATATCCTAATAACTGTAATATCCCAAAAGGAGTACTAGTAGCCTCAACACTCGTCGACCTATCCAGAACGGTTATCCCGGTGAGAGTCGCCAATGTAACTGAAAAGTCGAGAGTTATTAAGAAAGGTGAAGTGGTTGCAACATGTACTCCAGTAACCAGCGTTGAAAGAAAGAGTAACATCCCAGAATCCGTGTCCTCAGAGAGCATTACATCGGAGTTATTGCAGAATGCACAATTAAACGATAAAGAGAAAAATGCTGCCGATCGCGTCATTAAAGATCTTCAAGTTGTTTTCTCCCGCTCGTCTTCTAACGTGGGTCGAACTAGTTTGACACAACATAGAATAGATACTGGCGATCATCCCCCGATCAAGCAACATCCAAGACGTCTACCGTTTGCTAAACAGGAAGAGGTGCGAACACTGTTAAAAGATATGGAAGAAGGCGATGTCATCGAGCCTTCAGCGAGTCCATGGGCATCTCCCATCGTTCTCGTCAGAAAGAAAGACGGCTCAACAAGATTTTGCGTTGACTATCGCCGGTTGAATGAGGTTACGAAGAAAGACAGTTACCCTCTTCCTAGAATTGATGACATTCTAGACACTCTTTCTGGAAGCAAGTGGTTCTGAACATTTGATTTAAAGAGTGGGTATTGCCAGGTAGAAATCCATCCTGATGACCGAGAAAAGACGGCATTTACTACGGGACAAGGACTTTGGCAGTTCAAAGTGATGCCGTTTGGACTGTGTAATGCGCCGGCAACATTCGAACGTCTTATGGAGACTGTTTTGAAAGGCCTTTCCTACGAAGCCTGTCTGATATACCTGGACGATATCATCATCATCGGAAAGAGTTTTGAAGAGCATCTAGAAAATCTAAGAAAGGTGCTTCAGAAACTGAAAGAGGCCAATCTGAAGCTGACTCCCGCTAAATGCAAATTGTTTCGAAAGGAAGTGACTTACCTGGGACATGTCATCTCTGCAGAAGGTGTGCGCACGGATCCTGAAAAGGTATCAGCGGTTAAATCCTGGACGCGTCCCGAATATGTCCATCAGCTGAGAAGCTTCCTAGGGCTTTGCACCTACTATAGGAGATTCGTGAAGAACTTTTCTTCCATCGCAAGACCACTTCACAAGCTGACAGAGAGCAAGCAAAGATTCTTGTGGACAAAGGAATGCGAGGATGCATTTAACAACTTAAAGGAAGCTTTAACATCTGCTCCAATCCTGACGTATCCTCAGCTCGACAGACCATTTATTCTCGACACCGACGCGAGCAATGAAAGTGTCGGTGCTGTTTTGTCCCAAGAAATAGACGGCCAAGAACGTGTAGTAGCTTACTGGAGCAAGTGCCTGTCTAAACCGGAGAGGAATTACTGTGTCACAAGGAAAGAGTTGCTCGCCATAGTCAAAGCTGTAGAACATTTCCATCATTATCTATACGGGAGAAAATTCCTCCTCCGCACGGACCATGCCTCATTGGCCTGGCTTTTAAATTTCAAAAATCCTGAGGGTCAAATAGCCAGGTGGATACAGAGACTCCAAGAATATGACATCACTATCCGTCATCGTAAGGGATCATCACACGGAAACGCCGACGCCCTGTCTAGAAGACCTTGCCAAGGAAGCTGCGGATATTGTTCCAGGGTGGAAGCGAAATACGAGCTGCTGACTCCGGTCGCAAGACAAATTACAACATCAACATCGGCTGATCGAGACCCGTGGAGTGATGATGAAGTCAGGAAAGACCAGCTGGAAGACCGCGACATTAAACCCATACTTGATATAATAGAGTCATCAAACAGAAAACCTACATGGCAGGACATTTCTATCTGTAGTCCTACAACAAAACAATACTGGGCACTCTGGGATTCACTTCACATTCGAAACGGCGTCTTATACCGGAAATTCGAGTCGGATGATGGGAAGACGTTCCGATGGGAACTGATACTTCCAAGATCCCGGATTCCTGATGTCCTCAAAGAACTACATAACAGCCCTACAGGAGGTCACTTTGGAATTATGAAGACCTTACAGAGAGTTCGTGAGCGCTTTTACTGGAATAATGCAAAGAATGACGTGCAAAAGTGGTGCCGATCTTGCGATGCCTGTGCAGGTCGGAAAGGACCGAGGAAACGCAGCCGAGGCAGACTGCAACGTTACAACGTAGGTGCGCCTTTTGAACGTATCGCCTTTGACATCCTGGGACCTCTGCCACGAACTGCTGATGGCAACAAATACATACTCGTTGTCATTGATTACTTCACCAAGTGGCCTGAAGCTTATCCTATTCCTGATCAAGAGGCAGTCACAGTAGCTGAGGTAATGATACAGCACTGGATTTCCAGGTTCGGAGTGCCTCTTCAGTTACATTCCGATCAGGGAAGGAATTTTGCCTCGGCAGTAATCAAAGAACTATGCAAACTACTTGACATTGACAAAACTCAAACGACGCCATTGCATCCCCAGTCGGACGGCATGGTAGAGGAGTTCAATCGAACCATCCTTAATAACCTCTCATTAGTGGTTTCCAGAAACCAACAGGACTGGGACAAGAAATTACCACTCTTTTTACTGGCTTACCGCAGTGCTGTCCACAAGACTACCGGCTATTCTCCATCACAGATGCTCTTCGGTCGTGACCTTCGTCTGCCTTGTGATCTATTGTTTGGCCGCCCTCCAGATGCTCCTTCATCGTCTGAGGAATATATTCAAGATCTCCAGGCCCGGTTTGAAGTGATGCACAATTTTGCACGAGAGCGAGTCAACTTGGCGACGGAGAAGATGAAGACCCGATACGACACAAGAGCTACTGAACATCAATTCCACGAAGGAGACAAGGTGTGGTTGTGGAATCCGACTCGACGGAAAGGACTTTGTCCGAAATTACAGTCACCTTGGGATGGGCCGTACACAGTCCTAAACAGGCTGAATGACGTCGTGGTTCGGATTCGTAAGTCTTCGAACTCTAAACCTAAAGTCGTTCATTACGACAGGTTAGCTCATTACTATGGCCATAGTACATAATGTAAATAATTGTAAATAGTATAAGACCATGGTCCTTTTTGTTAAATGTGTATTTGATTTGATTTGTATTTAGTATTTGATTTGTATTTAGTATTTGATAGCATTTGATTTGTTCAAGTTAGTTATTGCATTTATTGTTCATGTTGTTTGATATTGTAATGTAATGTTTATGCCTCAGTTGCATTTATGCCACAGTTGTAAGTTTAGCTTCCTATCCAGGGATTGTACTGCCCGGGACGTGCAGTCCTTGGGAAGGGGGCAGTGTTACGAATTTGGTATTTAAAAAGCAAATGTTAGTTCAATTATAAATTAAATGGTTTTATTTCTCGCGCAGTGCAGCGCGTGACGAATATTAAAAGCCGGAAAATTGAAAATACAAGAGCGCGTGCATTAAATAAATAAATAACTCTTTTTCATTTCGAGAAAGTACTGGAAAATTCTAGCGCGTGATTTTAAAATGTTATAAAAGGAGGAAAACATCTCAGTTCGTAGTAGTTGCTTAGTTTGTTGTTGTTTAGAAAACTGCTCTTGTTGATTGTAGCGAATTCGCGGATTAGCGTTCTTTAGCTGTTTTGAATTACGTTCTATTGGACATTTGAGTAGTTAAAAGATAACTACTGTGAGATATTGTAATACTGCATGATAAATTGAGAAAATTTAAGCATTTTTGTTGTGATAATAATAAATTTTTGTTCATTTTTCATCGGACTTGTGCATTCATTTCATAACGAACCCGTACGCACGCAACAATATTATTCAATTGTTAACATAAATTGTTTAGGAATCGTTACATGAGTTGCCATGTTTTGGTAAACATGCGGGGATGAAAAGAAAGTATAATAAATAATGATTCGCCAGGTTGACTTCAGATCGACAATGTATGTATGTGGAATGTTTCGGTTTGAGATGTGTTCCAAGCAGATACGCAGCAACGGAGCCAAATTACTGATCGTACAAATTTATGCTAAAATAATTGTTTCTTCAATAACAACGTATTTTATTTAGTGTCGAAGTGAAATTAAGAACCGGAACTCTCCAGATGTTTTATTATGCACGGAGGGGGGGGGGAATAAAATGCGCATGCGTAAAGCCTACGAGAAAACGTTCTTGGCGGTTTTTAGGTCCGGATTTTAGATCATTCCGGATAATGGACATCTGGATTTCGGACTTTGTACTGTATTTATTTTTTTTGATAAACAGCATACGCATTAAAACAGTAGTTTTAAGATATGTTTCAAGTATACAAAAATAAATAAACCAAGGTTTATCCCCAGCTTACAGAATTTCTACTAAGGATTACTTCGGGATATCTGAAATCATAATTGTAATCACGTAATTTCAAACTCCGAAGACTACCAAAGCTGATAAATTAGAGTATATTATTCAGATAACATCTGGCAATAAAAGAAAAAGCTGTAACCATTAACAGCACGTGCAGCGTAAAATGCCCCACAGTTCTCTGGCATTTTTACAAGACTTAAAAGGATTTATTTTAACACTTTAAAACACACCTGTATTTTTATGAAACAAAATGAAATGGAAAAGAAAATAATAACCGACTCAGTCGATCGCTGGCAAGCTAATCTCTGGTCTTACAGCAGTACTACTGAACTCAACACACTCAAGGTACTTTTCACGATAAACTGCTACTCCGCGTACAGACAGGGTATTTATAGCTTTATTTGACCTGCCTTCGAGAACATTCTCGAGAAAAACCGGTAAGAATTCTTTCTTGAATGTTCTCGCTCAGCCTAAGACATATCGCCATTTTTTCTCGCCAAATGTCATCAGATGGGCGATTTCGCGCCAAACCTGACAACCCTGCCTTTTTTGACAACTCTGCCTTTTTTTTAACCCTGCCTTTATCAAACAATTGAATAATAAAGGAGTATGGTAACCTTTTTTGGCAACCCTAAAGCCGCTTTGCGGGAAAACTATCTTACCGCAGCTGGGATTTTTTAACAGTAATTTATCATCTAATGTTTAAATTTTGCATTACCCTTTTAAATCCATTTCAGTGTTTTTATGCAACGTTATTAATTTCATAAATTAGTCCGCTGTTATCTGGGGAAAAGAACTTCACTTAAAAGCAATTTTCAAATATTCTACTAAAAAATAACTTACGGAATTTTATAGAACTGGCCATATTACTGCGACAGTGTAATCTGCAGTTATAAAACTTATTTTAACTAACGGGAAGGAACCTTTACTAGAAACGAAAGGAATAAAAAATAATAGTAATGAAAAAATCCAATTTGAAACCTCAGGTTATGGTCTAAAACTTCGAATATAAATCTACAAATAAAACTAAAAGGGGAATCTTTTAGGATAAAATATTCTAATAATGTAAAAAAATTGTAAAAATTAGTATAAATGCTTAGGTGTCAATTGTTCTTCACACTTTAAAAACAAATCTGCAAACTTCCATAAATATTATCAATCATTATATTATTAAAATCTTTACTTTATTACATTATGAAATACCACAGCCATATTATAAAAAATAGGTTAGAAAAAGTGATTTAGTTAGCAATATTTAATTGCAATTTTTAATCCTAAAATCTATTTAAAGCTTTTTTTTTGGAAGTGAAACGCATTAGATTAAAGTTAATTATCGAGGCACCAGATGGCAGCACTAAAATTATGTATGTTGCACTAAAATTACAAAAAGGGGTATTTAATTTAGATGTTGGAAAGCATTCCAACTACTTTGCTGTGATTGAAATAGTCTAAGATTATTCAGAGAAATCTGGAATTAGAGTAAGTTTTAAATAAAATCTTTGAAAGGCCATAAAATATTTAAATTTGAGTTTTAGAGAAGCATATTACTTTTCTGTATAGCTCGAAATGTTATCTTTCTCGTACAGATGGCGCCACCTAATCGTTCGTAAGCTCTTACAGTAACTGCTATTTCTGACTTGAAAATTAAAAAAATCCTATTTTTTAAATGTTTCTAGTTTAATTTTGATTACTAACAAAAAATCTTTAATAAGATGTTTTGCATTTAAAAATTTGGTACGGCTTGAGTATAGGACCCCATTGGCGACTTTTGGCTTGGCGCACTTTTTGGACGGTTGTTTTTCTGGTAACCCAGCAATTTCTAGAATACGTCACTTCGGCAACCCTGTCGCATTCGCGCGTGTTTTAAACTGGAAAGTGACATTTTCTTCGAAGGAGCAAAATATTGTTGTATTCAACAAATTTCTCGAAATTGTAAGGGACATAAACCGGGCAGAGTATAGGATTTCTTTGTAAATTTTCCATGATTTTGTAAACTTTACTAACTTTCCAGCATTTCTTTTATTTTTAATTTAAACATGTATTCTGAACTCCTATTTTCAGTTTTATAACTTAAAAATTGCATTTTCAATATTGCTGCTTAAAATATGCCTACATGTACTTGTGTATTTTCAAACTTTTCTTTACTTTTAATTTAAACATGCATTCTTAACTCCTATTTTTAATTTCATATTTTTAATTTAAACATGTATTCTGAGCTCCTATTTTCAATTTTACAGCTTGTAATTTGTATTTTCAGTATTATTCCTAAAAATATGCCGTTATTTATTTATTTTCAGTTTCACTGTTTAAATATATATTAGAAATTTGTATTTAAAATTTTTCTTGTTAAAATGTGCATTCTAACGTCTATTTTCAATATAACTACTTAAAATGTGCCCCTACTCACTTATGTACCTTCAAATTTTCTGTTTAAACATATATTCTAAAATTTTTTGTGGTTAAAACGGGCTTTGTAACTTTTGTTTTCAATTTTAACGGCTTTTCCATGAGCCAAAAAATCGCCAATGGGGTCCTATACTCAAGCTCTTCCAAAAATTATAAGTGTAACGATCAGTGCCACCTACAGTTTCCAAACTCCAGTACTGTTTATTAGAACTACTTTTGATTTTATTTTGTAATTGTAATATGAATATAGAGTTGTTTGTTTATTTTTATGACACCTATTCCTAATAAAGGGAAAATTTTTAAATAAGTTTGATAGGCATACTTATATCTAAGTTTAAAACTCTTAGTACTTCATAATATTTATAAATATTACTAGCAAAAATTTTAATCAGCTGAGTAAGTTTTGTTTATAATGAATTTTCATAACAAGAAGAGAATCTAAGAATATATACGAACGTATTTACTTTCAGTGAATCGAAACAATCTGGCGGATCATTCATCTGTCAGTAATTTGTATAAGCTGCTGAAAATCAACAGAATAAATTATTAAATTACTGGGAATAATTTAAAATGCTCTTGTCTCAGGGCGATCATAGCAACAAATTTCGGTTTTATGTATTTTGATACATCTTTATAAGTATACTACTAACACTGAAACGGATTATATTAGTATTTTAAAATTTAGTGTATTATAACTCATTTTAAACGTTCTCATGTGTATTATAATTAAAGCGTCTTACTATTCAAAGCAGTTAACGTGCCTCAACTAGATGCGTACATAACTGGACTAAAAAGCCATTGAATAATATATATATATAGATACAAAAGTTTAGCAATTTCAAATGAAGATTATAAATTATTAAAATCGCATAGTATGCTGAGACATTAATTGAATCAAAAGAAAACAAAAATATAAATATATCTGGAAGGTTTCAGATTTTAAATTACGTCCAAAGGGGGGGGCGTTTTTTCAACATTTTGTGTGTTATCTCTATTTTCCTAGTGTGAACCTTTATTTAATACTAGGTGTACCCGCCCGGCGTTGCCCGTGCATTTAGAAAATGCAGATAAGTGAATAGCGCAGGAATAGTAGTGTAGGACATGTAGACTGTCTCTCTCTCTTCCCCCCCCATAAGCTACAAAAAAGAAATGAATTGTAATTAATCGATTTAATGTATCGTCAAAACAGCAAACTAACGCTAGAATAAAGAAATCAATTGTTACAATCGAACGTTATTTGAAAACAAATAATAATATCAGTGAGTCAAAAAAACCGTGATTAATTAATTATAAATAATTTTTTTAAAATTTTTCTAATTCAAAAATCGAAAATCGGGCTTCGAGGTCTGGTGGCCAGCCCCTTTGTGCTTCCGTATAAAAAATTCCAGGTCCCTGCGTGCGATAGATTTGGCTGGAGAGCTCGGTCAGACAGACAGACAGACACATTACACTTGCTTTTATTATTATAGATAATGTTCTTCGCACTCAAGCCATCAAGTTCAGTTCAACAGAAATATCGCAAAATAATTTTAAAATGAGCATATCTTTAGAATTTCCGATACAGAGTCTCGAGCGCTAAAGATAAACATTTTTTCCCCCTCCTGTACAGTGTTGCCATTGCTCGCTTTGAAATCGCTGAGTTTGTTAATCAAAAATTCGTTGAAGTGTTACAAAATATGAGATCCATAATAAAACAAATTTCAAATTCAAATTAGGGCTTCCACATGCCGATATTCTATGGAAAATTACGTTATTCAAATTTTGATGGCTTTAGGTACCCTTGTTTTATCACAATGCGAGAAACATACATACATTCAGGCAGATTCTTCATTATTTAATTTCTTTAAATATAATACAGGGCGATAATATTTGGTGGCAACAATTTGAAAAGTGAAACAACGCTTATCGTGAATCGACGCAAAATGCCAAAACGCACTGAAACATAGCACTGATTCTCTGGGCGTGAGATATTAAATTTGTGAAACTTACCTTCGATAATGATTTGTAAAACTTTGGCATATTTAAAAACAGCTGCTTGAGATGATTGTTAGGTTGCAACTCAATTAATTCAAGCTGCAAATTCACTGCTTCATAATGTACGTTGAAAGACATGGTAAAAAAATATCCAATTCTGTTTGAATGGCATTGAAATCTTGAGATCTGCGTTCGAACTCAAAATACAGTATTTTTCAAGCCATCTTCATAATTCTTAAGCTTCCCTTCATCTTCCCTGGAGGGTATTGAATTTAACCTCGGGAAACGAGACAAGTCTTTCTTAACTAGCTGCCAGCAAGCAGATTTAGTTTAAAAGTTTTGGGATGGACCCAGATATCGTCGATAAATTGATTTTTCCTTTGCATCTTGACATTCAAGTTGCTCATATGACAAAGAAGGTTTGTGAAAACGCAAAGTCCGAAAGCCATTCTATTATCTTCTAACATTTCCCACTCCGCAGAACATTGTTTCTCATGGAAGAACGACACGTCGCCTTTCAGCTGCCAAACCCGCTCGAAAACACATCCTGCACTAAGCCACCCTACTTTCGTGTAGCACAATACATCAGAGTATTCAGATTGCAGGGACTGAAGAAAATCTCGAAACTGCCTGTGAGTAAAACCACGAAATCGAATAGTATTTACAAGCTTCACTACTGCACCAAGCTCGGGGTTTCATATTCAATGCAGATTTACACAGAGCATTTTGATGTATAACACAATGTACACTGTAAAAAAAATTCTGTAACGTTACTAAAAAAACTCATGGAAACTGGGATGCCATGGGTTATTTGAGTAACAGTAACAGGTGCATTCGTTGCAACTTTACAAGGAAAATGCCTGTAATGGTTACAGATCTTTTCCTTGTCATGTTACAGCAAATAATTATGTAAGTAGAACATATTTTTCTCGTGTAAAATCCCTAACGATATATCTGTAATGATTACAAATGATTTGCGTGTAATATTACAGCAAGTAATTATGTAAAAAAACATGTTTTTCTCATGTAAAATCCCAAACGATATATCTGTAATGGTTACAGATTATTTGCGGGTAATATTACAGCAAGTAATTATGTGAAAAGAACGTGTTTTTCTCATGTAAATATGTAACCATTCCAGGTTATTTTTTTGTATTATTTCACGAAGTAATTATGTCAGTACAACGTACTTTTCGTATATAATATCCTAAACTATGTATCTGTATAAGTTAGAAATTTATTGCTTCTTATAACACATTATGTAATTACATATGTTGAATATATTTGTTACAACTGAAATACTAAAGGATATACGTATCTGTAAAGATAATAGATGTTTTGTGTATAATGATGGCTTTTTTCCATTACTGGTAATAATCTTCTTTGTTAACAGGTTAAAAACTTGTAAAATAAAATTTAAAAAATTCAGTTTTCATAGATTAAAAACCTTTTCGTTTTCCAACTCATATGCAGATACATGTTATACATGTTTGCTATAGAGCAACTAAATTTAAATCCTTTGCATCTGAAATTGCAGATTAAAGATTGTGAGGTTAAGTTTGCCAATTCTGACCACTGAATGTAAAAGCCACTTTAAAAAAGAAATACTATTTTTATATTTCATGCTACACAAGAATTGATTTTTAATTTTTCATAATCATCTTTTTTTAAAAGTTGCCTCATATTCTTTCTATGTTAAAAAAAGACATTATCATCTTTCAAACTTTAAACTGCTACAATGTCTCATTTCTTGCATTACGAAATTCCCTGTTAACCAAATTTAAAGCACACAATAAGCATCACAAAATTTTATATAAATTCGTAAATTCATAGTTTTCAACACCTACAACCTACTGCATAATCAATGCTATATAGTTTCAAAAAGTGTTAAAAACTTTGCCTTTCCATCTTGACCTGCTTCTGATCTTGTTTTATAAAAACATATAAATATTTTTAAATGTTAAGACAAGACAATAATTTATTTTTATTTTAATTTAGTGTTATTTTCTAATAATATTCAATTTTTTTTTATATTATTATAAAATCTTAGCATAATTACAAATAAGTATGATTTAATGTAAAGCATAAATGTGACATTGTTTTTTTACGGTCAAATTATTAAAAGATTCATTTTAATTCAAAAATAATATCATTTAGAAAGTGATATTAAAAAAATTATTCACAATTATTATAAATTTGGAGATTTGCATACAAAATTGTGAAATATACATGTGACAACAGAAAACGAACTTTAGGCCATATTTATTCAGTACAGCATGTTAATTGAGAAGTTTATTCAATTTATAACTTGCAAAAGCATTTTACTAGTAGGGGCCCACCAGCGGCCGAGCGGTAAAGTCGCTGAACACCGGTAGTTCGGCCCGAGGTTCGAATCCCGCAAACGGGCTGGCTGCATGGGCGTTTTCGTGTTTTTCCCCATGTGTAACGTGTATACGAGCCAGTCTCCCTTAGAAAGTCCTCCACGAAGGCATCCATCCCCTTAGGCAGATAGCCCTCGAGGCTTTGCCATAATCACACACATTTTACTAGTAATATTGTGAAGTAAATAATAGGCTAGTAATAAAGATACAAAAATAATTTATTATTTTTATAATAGTAATAAATTATTTATTAAATAAATAAATAAATCATGCTTTTAAAATGTTTATAAAAATTATTTTAATAGATGTTTTAAACATCTGCAATATAAAAATTTTTTGCATGTCTTTATAATAACTTATCTTAACTAATTAATATTATTAAAACAATTGAATTACAGTGAACTGTCTCATTGCGTCTAGCTGCCTCAATAACTTCTTAAAATGATTATAGTATTTCGCACAAAATAACTAAGCATAACTTAGTAGACATAACTTTTTTTCTAGCATGCCCACTTTTATTGAAATTTTCAGGAATCTTGTAGCTTAGAGAAGGTTCATTATAAAAAAATAGCAAATAGGCAAATTCTTTCATAAAGGAAGCCATTACAGATGGTAAACGTAATATATATAGTATATTTATTTAAAAAAAAAATTCCAGCACAAAAAATTTTAAATTGTCAATTACCTTTAGATTTCTAAAACAATATTAGAGATTTCTGCCAAATGAATCACTGAATCTCAGTCCCTAAGTAACGTATTAGCTCACTTAGTTCTTCCTAGCTTTCTTTTAGCACAGGCTTCTGAAATTTTGAAAATTATTTACGTAATTTTTTCGCCTTCCTTCAGCCGTCCATACAGTGAGTTTCCCTAAATTTTAAAACATTCATTCATGTAGTTATCGTTTCCGTCTTAATAACTAATTTGCCTTAGATTTTGGGTGCATGGGTCATGATTAATAAAACAATAACAGTGAACAGCTTCAAGAAAATGGGGGTATCTAATATTCTTCATGCCGTATTCCCTATTTTTTTAAAACTAATTTTATCATTTGAAATGGAGAGGGAAAAATGAGACAATTTTAACTTCCAAAAGACACAGTGAAGTAAGATCATAAATGCAAAATAATCATGGGTAAACTACTAGTAACTATCATAATTTTATTTCTTTAAAATAAAGCTACATTTCGATAAGAATCCACGTAATTAGACATTTAATAAATTATCTCATTTCTACTTCTCTATAACTCGAATTTCTCCCATTTTTGCAATCATCTTTGCTACTACTTAAGCCTCAACTCTAACAAATAATTAGAGAATTTGACTATACAGCTGACGTGGCAAAATTGCAGAGTGACTATCGATTGATGTTTGCTTCACTTTAATGGGTCATTTCTTGTATTAGGCTGGCATAAAGTCCAACACTTAGATAGGAAAGCTTCAGCATGGCCTTTGCAGGTAGTAAGCAAAAGTTTGTCTTTTTTAACATGACAAAAACAATCACTATGTAGACGAATACATTTTAAAAGTTTGGAAAATCATTGCATGGGGTAAAACAGACTGAATGGTGATGACTTAATAGCAATAGAAGCAGGAATGAAATTATCTTATTAGATACTGAAATATTAATATTACAATGCATTCTTATTGTAAAGTAGGTTTCTTTTAAATAAATAATTAGTTACCAATATTTTATCCTTGAATACGTTTCAATTGGTATATTCTCACTGTAATCACATCCTTCAAAATTAAATGAATGGAATAGTTTTCCCCTCTGGATTTTCCTACTATAAAATTAATAAAAAAGGGGGGAAATCTGTGAATAAACATGGTGATACCTCTACCTCTCCATATATATAGACATATATCTTCATGAAAAACACCTAAGGAAAACAAATGGCATTTTTCTTTAAAAACATTGTATCGATAAATAGGATGAGAATTAAGTTTATTTTTAGGCTTGAGGTGTATGAAATATATTCGATTAAAATAAATTAGAAAATTAAGTTCAAATAAATTTTAAGCCAAATTATCTATTTAAGTTGCAGTAATTTAGTTGTAGTAATTAATATTAATAAAAAAATAGTATATTTAATTCAGAAAAGTATATAAATTCTTCTACAAACTTGCAAAAATTACCAACATTTTTTATTTATCTGATAATTGTCAAATTTATTCTTCCGTTTTGCATTTAGATTTAGAATTTTTCACAGAAATTTGTCTTTGGCTTTAAAAAAAATTTCACAGTACATGTTTGGTACTTTTCGAAATTTTGCAGAATTTCTACTTTACCAAACAGAACATCTGAATTTAATATATAAAATTAATATTAAAAACACAGATCAGAAACTACATAAAATTTAACTAATAATTATTACTAGTGTCATGCAAAATACTATGAAATTAATTAATAAATTAAGCGTGATATTCCACATCTGCAAAGCTTGAAAATTTTATGCTTAAATAATTTTTTAATAAATATTTAAAAAAAGGGTCCATTGGAACATTCCGGACGTTCTGAACCACCGGACATTCTGAACCTGCAACTTGCTTAAATTATAAATACACTTCAGGTCTTTCATGCTTTTTCATTTCGCTAACAAGAAAAATTACCTTCAGTTATTATACTATAACGTATTTTCTCCCTCCTTCCATCATGCATTTGTGGTGAAACGATAGCACACTCGGCGCGTATTCGAGAAGTCTAGGGTTAAGTTCCGACGAGGGCATTGGTCATTTTTCATGTCACCTGCTTCAAAATAGCCTAATGACTCTACAACTGAAATTAAGACTTCTGACAAAGATGCTATTGAAAGTCACAAATACGTACTTAAATGTGAAATCAATTTGGATAATCTAAAATAATTTAAAAAAATCAATCTTCATGTATATGTCTATAAATCAGACCCTCCTAATTTTATTTTATTTAAAAGATATTTGCATTCTATATTAATTTTGGCTAGCAAATGATTGGATAACTAAATTACAAGCTATAAGTGAACTAATGTAGCTTACAAATGTACAGAATTTTATTTCCCGCATTAACTTAAAGCAAAATTTGCTGCATATTTGTATCGTTTGGTTTGATGGAACATGGCAAAGCATGTAAAGCTATTTTCCTAAAGAGACATATGTAATTATGAAGGGATTTGTAAGGAAAAGTGGCTTGTATTGAGATTGTATTTATGTATATTTATATTGTTAATTCTAAAATTAATATTTTATTAAAAATATTATTATCAATTAATTTTTAATACAGACATACACATACAGAATGGTTTTAAATTCCACATATAGTCACCATTTGTTTTTTAAAAGAACTTATTTTATGATTTACATATCATATTACATGTTTATATATGTTAAACACATTATAAATATGCAATGGCAGTTACAGAGTATAATAAAACTTTTAATTTAGAAAATATTAATTACATGATATTTTTGCGAATAGAGTGCAATATGTTGTTTTTGTTTACAATTAGTTTAACATATTGCTAAAAAAAATATTTTAGGTTGTTTTCACTTTTCCCTGTCGATATTAATATACTAAAATATATGGAATAACGAAGTTGCACCTAGTTAGTAAAACGAAACATTACAAAAATTATCATACAATATCATATCATGCGATTTAATCAAATGTAATTTTTCATTTTAGAATCATAAAATTGTCAAACGAAATTAATACGATATCACTGTTTCAATTAATTACTGCTGGTTATATAAAAAATACTGGTTATAAATAAAATGGTCACTTAAAAGCTTAATTTATTGAATTCATAATCACAATTATTATTATTAGATCTAGATTTAGAATAAATATTTTACACTATATTAAATGCAGATAGTGCTTGTATTTGCTAGATAATCGTTCTAATACAAATCACTCTGCGTTAGACCAAAGAATATCTATAGAATACATATTCTTTGAGTATAGAGAATAGAACACATATTACGAGCATCTTAAATAGAATACATATTACGGACATTAATATTTAATAGTAGCTGGGGCTAAACGTTAAAATACTTATCAATATATATAACAGTGTAAAGTGCATAAGAATAATACATAAAATTATAAATTAAATAAAAATATTTCAAACAGTAACTATGAAAGTTTTACTTACCGCTCAGGAACGTTATAAACACGCAGGCAATCATGTATATCTGTTACTATCTTTAAAACAATTATCATTGTCTTCTCCTGATTGGGTGAGATATCCCCCCCTCCCCACTTTCCAATCGGTCACCTGATTCCAAGGAGGTTAGAATAGAAGGAGGAAGGGTTCGCAGTTTCCTCCACTATCGGGGAATGAAGCTCCACGGAACAAGCGGCGTCCATGTTTGTAACTTCAAAACATTTGCCATACGGTAGTGAAACGTACGTGTTTCTCAGCTGTTAAATGCAGGGATTTTCCAGTAAAAATATCTTAAATTTATAATGAAATGCTTCGCTATTGTTAGTTTTTTGTTTTAAAGTTATAAAGATGATACCCGTAATTTACTAAGTACAGAAAATCATTAAGAAATAGTTCGAAATCTAAATGATGTTTCTGCATAACTTCAAGAATTTGTATAGGTTTTATTATCAACTTGTTGGGTATACTTTCCAATTGTTTCTTTAAGAAGTGATGTTTCTGATTTATTCGCAATATTATTACAATTTATTAAAGAATCACTTAGAATAATTTTTACCTGAAATTAATAGCAGATAATTATCTAAAAAAATGGTAACATGTTGCTTTTTTAAATGAATGTTTTAAATAGATTTTTTTCACAACCAACAACCTTATATCAACAAGCAAATAAATATTAATAAAATAAACCAGATTTATGTGAATTCAATGATTTCAGTTTATGCGCGTTTCATATTTATAAATCTCAAAGAAATTACCCTGAATTAAGCTGAATTACAGAAATGTACCTATATAAATTTTTGGATATATCTTTCCACATGTTCAGTTGTGTAAATATTTTACTTACGTTTATCGCAATACTGCCCAGAAATTTGTAAGCTTATGCAAAAACATTTTAACAACTGAACAGTTTATCTCGATCAAATGCACAAATTATATTCGTAACAGTTCACAAAACTTAAAAATGAATAATAATTAATGCATAAAGAAAGCGTTGCTTTATTTAACACTTTTACAATTCATAAAAATAGTAACAATTGATTTCTTACTTTTCATGAAAATTATGAAACTATTTACCTAAGCGTTCAAATCATACAGTTTAATTACTAGCACATATCGTATGTTAAGGAACGAAGATACCAGCTGTAAGCAAAAACATTAAAATGTATTTAACATGTTTCGATTATTATTAAGTCTTTTTTTTTTCACATCTGGAAAGAAAACAACATGACATTGTGATATTTTTTAACATATTTATGAAATTACACACACACACACAAAAAGAAAATCAGTACTTACGAGTAAACAGTAATCCCAGGAATATTTTTTGAAAATCTATTTGTGCATCCATATGCAATATAAGCTGACATGCTTCAAAAAGAAAAGGGGGAAAAATGTTACAATTACAGACTTCCTTGCACAAGTCACAGTGGTAACAGTAACATGGCCGCCAAGCTTCACCGTTTGAGTTGAACCTTCCCTCCTTCTATTCTAACCTCCTTGCCTGATTCATGCGCGCGAAACTGAAACCTTAGTCTTTGCTTGTAAGTGTACTTTTAAATCGTCTGCATACGGCACTAATTCATTTCAGACTGTTTACGTTACAGGAAATTCTCATGTAACATTTTAATTTCTGTAACTTTACAAAACTTTTGCCTTTGTGGTGAGTTTTGCCTGTAAAGAGCGACCTTTTTTTTTACAGTGTAGAAAAACAATGTTCCCGGGATATTTTTGATTAAAGATTGCAAGAAATCCAGATTTTTTCTTCTGTCGTATTTGGTGCTCTATCGGTCGTTAATATTACATATATTTGTTATAGGCAAAGTTAAAAGCCCTTCCTGAAATTCACGAAAAATATCACATCCCGTTGTAGTTCTCTTTAAAGAACGCATGCACGCTAGTTCCTCGGTAATTTCAAAGTTCTCATCAAAACTTCTTATAAATAATACTAATGAAGCAGTATCATTTATATATCAGTGCTTTCATCCATAGCTACGGAGCAAAATTTAAACCGGCCAATCTTTGACTCTTATTGTGATTTCAAATTTTTACGGATGTCTTCGATTCTAGAAGTCACCGTTTCTCGAGATAATTTTCAGTCTCAAAATTATTTTTCTTATCCGGACATAAATCATCACAAACTTGGAGCATGCATTGTTTAACGAACTCCCCATCATTAAGAGCTTTATTATTTTTAGCAATATTGCATGCTACAATGTAACTTGCATGTGTAGCTGCTTCTTGGATACAGTTTACCTTCTTGAAAAAATTTAGTCGGCCTGATAATGTTTTACAAAAACTTTCTGCATTTTGTTTTCCTTCATATTCGGACATTGCTTCGTAATTGGAATTCTTATCCTTAGATGTGAAATGAAGTGAAATGTTAAGTGAAATGAAGTGAAATGTTAAGTGAATATTCTTTGAAGATTGCTACAGCTTCATTGCAGATGAGACATACTGGCTTATCTTTTACAACTGTAAAAATGGATTTCCAAGTCCATTCATCATTAAAAGCCCGGCACTCTGAATCAACTTTACGTTTTTTTAGAAGCCATTTTGGAGTTGAAAATTTTACGTATAACCCAAACAAGCACTAGCTATGCTATACATTTAATAATTTCACCACTATTCACAATGATACTATATGTCAGAAATTTTTCCATACGCAATCAATAATATTAGAACTCGCGCCAAAAGGAAAAGCAGCTGGTTGGAGTTTAAAATGGGCAGTTTGCCACATGTGAGGTCTAATTCCCATATGTCTGCTCCTCGAGAAAGAGATAACGCTTGTTGGCGCCAATCTACAACTATAACTAACAAAGAACTTCCGCTTTTAACACTTCGATTGAAAGCTGTCTGTGCTTGCTGTTTCCGACGATTTCTGACGTGGTCTGCTTTTCATTATATTGCACTTTGTATTATTGTATATTTTACTACCTCTATTGCACATTGTAGTACCTCTATAGCCGCAGTGATTGTACACTACTATCGCTACAGCACTGCTCGCGTTACTATGCTAATATTTCAGATTATTACTTATATGTCCTGCGCAATGCGTACTGTGTACATGTGAACTGCGTTACGTATCTTCTGAGCATATGTGTATTGCATTATATGCGTTTATTATTGCATATTGTGTCACTGTACGTTGTATTACCTCGTATAATACACATTGTATTGTACGAAGTGTTTAAGTGTTTTTGTGTACCTTCTCAAGTGTCTTTAAGTGTTTAGGTGTCTTTACGTGTGTGAAGCGTTTTAAGTGTTTAAATGTTTTAGGTGTTTAAGTGCTACAGGTGTTTTTAGTGTTTATATATTCTTCTTTTTATGTGTTTATTTCATGTGCGTTTATGCTTTGTTTAATGTATAAACAAGACTACCCACCCACAAATGTACATCAAGTTTCATTGTAGCACAATGTCGCCCCTGTATGGCCGTGTTTAATCTGAAGGAAGTATCAATAAGCTCCCGGTGCGGCCTTGTGCGGCTCCAGGGAGTTGTTGCATTTGGATAGTGGAGGGCGTGGGACATATGCCTGCTTACCCCTGTTAAACACCAGGCGTCCCCGTACTCCGTCACCTATCAAGTTTTGTAGAACAAAAATAGTGGAAGAAAAAGATCATCAGTCCTTTGCAAAAAAGGAAGGAAAATATTTAAAAAGCAGAAAAGAAGATGGATATATAATATAGAAATATATATTTCTTTTAATTTGTCTCGGACCAGCAAATTAAAAAGGCCCACCAGCGGCCAAGCGGTAAAGTCGCTGAACACTGGTAGTTCGGTCCGAGGTTCGAATCTCTTGAACGGGCTGGCTGCATGGGTGTTTTCGTGGTTTTCCCCATGTGAAACGTGTATACGAGCCAATTTCCCTTAGAAAGTCCTCCACGAAGGCATCCCTCCCCTTAGGCAGATAGTCCTAGTGTGCTTTGCCATAATTAAATACACCACACCACACCACACCAGCAAATTAAAAATAATTTGCTGGTCCGAGCCGGATAGAACCTACCGGCGGGCCGTAGTTTGCCCACCCCTGGTTTATACGTTTCTTGTTTATACGTCTTTTAAATTTATACTCGTTTTATCTGTATCTCGACGTATTTGAAATAATATTAATAGCAAAATACTTCATTTATTCAATGTATAATTTTGATTATACGTAGCATTTTCCTTGACTTATTCATTGACGTTTCTTTTTCAAAGCTCAGATAATTTTTCGAAAAAATAATTTCTTTCAGACGCATTTTGAAAATATATGTTGGGATACAGAGGATCGAAAGAAAGGTGTGAAATATCTCACACTGGATGGGGTTCAAATCTTGCTCGCAAGCTGAGTGAGGGTGGCTTGGATGGACAAAATAGAAAGTAGAGTTCGTTGACCAGACATGTTTACTGATGGGAGAATTCATATCTCTGTCATTTGGTAATATGTTTGAACGGGGCTTGTTTGCCTTATGGACTTTACGCTAAAAATCAATTAGAATCTGTAGGTGAAAATCTTCGTGAAAAAACTGTTATTTATTCAAGATGAATAATTATAATAAATGTATAATTGCTTCCATATTTATATTAAGTACTAGCAGCTTCGCTGCCAGCCTTCGTCTGGCTCTTAAATGTACCGGAAAAATAGCTGAAGGGAACACCAAACGTTAAATTTAAAAACTGCGTAGAATTTTACTCTGCAGAACAACTTCATAAAAAAAAGTTATTATAATAAAATTACAATGAAATCAATATCCCTTAATACAAATATTAATTATCCTAATAAATAAATTTACCAACTTCCCTTTGCAAAATCTTAACTCAAATGGTATAAAGGAGGTTAAGAATTTTGTTTCCTAAAAAAATCACTCAAAACTTTTCAATATCTTAAAAACAGTGAAATGAGCAATAAATAACATAAAAGAATACAAAAAACAAAAATTCTGAAAAGCAAAGTATAATTAATGATATTTTATCTTATATTTTCAAGAGAAAAAAATTACAATGAAATAAGCTATATCCCTTAATCCAAATATTAATTATCCTAACAAAAAAATTAACCAACTTTCCCTTGAAGAAAAAAAGTCATGCAAAACTTTTCAATATCTTACGAACAGTGAAATAAGCAAAAAATAACATGAAAGCAACTCAAAAAACATAAAATTCCGCGCAGAATTTTACTCTGCAAAACAACTTTATCAAAAAAAAAAAAAAAAAAAAAAAAATTCAATAAAAATGTACTATATATATATATATATAAAATGACCTTAAAATATAAAAATGAAATATGCCAATCTCTTAAAAACAGTGACATAAGAAATACGATGAAATATTGTTGCCAAACCCATATTTCTAAAAGAATGAAACTATTCAAAATGATGCCATTTCATCAAAAATCTATCGACAACAATAAGACAGGAAAATTGTTGCCAAATTCACATTTTTAAAGATGGGAGATGTGATAAGTGTACTCGGAAGCTTCATTTAAAATTTTTTTTTAAAAAATACAAAATATTATCATTTTTCCAAAATTTGTCTTGTAAAAGCAGTCGCAACGATGAAAGTTTAACGCGTCCAAAAATCAAAGAAAAATAAACTGTACATTTTTAAAAATAAACTTTTTTAGAAAAAAAAAACCCCGTTGGAAAGGTATTAAGCTCACTTTGTTAAATAAATTCGTATTTAATTTATTGAAACACGAAATTTATTTTAAGTTCGTAAAATAGCTAAGTGCCTACGTTTCATGACGATGTGAAAATGGAGTGTGTAGAGTAAAATATCGCTTTCCTATAGCCCATTATGTCTCAAAATGACTCGATTTCGTTACAAAATATAAAATAAAAAAAAATTCTAATTCGAATTTCGAAAAATATCGCTTCGAGGTGCACTGGCTCTTGTCTAGATGCACCTATGTACCAAATTTGGTAGCCGCGGATCTATTAGCTTACGCGCAGCGCGAACGAAAGACACACACACAAACAGACTCTTTCTTTTATTATATGTGGAGATTATATTGTTTGAATTCTTATGATTTTAAAAAGAAAATATTTTATTTTGTTAAAATTTAGTTAGCATTTTAATTGCTGTAAAGCTGGATAATGTAATTGTAATTGCATTTGCAAAATAATGGTAGTATAGTAGTAGTATTAAAATTCTTTAGCTAGAAAATACGTATCATATTCTTAAACGAATTTCAATTTTATTGCATATTATTTTGGTATTTGCTGTTTGCGTAATACAAAATGCAACGACCGAAAGTGCGCAGAATTTAGAAGAGCTAGATGGAAATATAAAAGGGTTTAACTTATTTAGAATCTGCAGCTCAACCATTTTGAGAATAAATTTACCAGTGTTATAAAATAAAAATTTAACAAAAATTCACTTTTTGCTATTAAAAATAATGGAAATTTAACTCGAACTAAGAAGAGGTTTTATAGTTTTTTTCTTCTTAAACTGACTGAAAAAATAATTTTGAAGATAAGTTTGACAAAATATAAATTTTAAAACAAATATCAAGTGTACATCTTACAAAGAAAAATATAAAGCCTATGTAGTGGTGAAAACACTTGAATTGAATCGCTCACGAAAAATTGAAATTTCCTTCCTTTGTCCAACTTTACTTCGGAAAAAGATGTTAAGTTAGCATTTCAGTGTTATCAGAGCTATTGAGTGCTCGGGAACAAAGGATGTTAAATCCAGTTTTAACCGAAACATCCTTTATAGACTGCATCCTTTTTATGGCTCTGAGATGTGAAGGAGAGAAAAAAAAAATGTATGCTCAATTTAAATTCATAGACTGCGTATTTGAGTAGAGTGCAAACTGGGGATTATAGTCTAGAATATTATTGCTTAAAATTAAAGTTCGTAAATAAAAATCGTGAATTAGATTCTAAATACGTACACGTGTCGGTAAGTTGATTTACTTATCCAAGAACCAAACACAAGGCTAGGTTTCTCTAAAACTTAGATATGTGTATTTTGGAAAGCTTTAACATCACAGTCTTAATTAAGAAAAATTTACAGGAAATTAAATATTCCAAATTTGAGATATAAATAATACTAACTTGCATTTATGAAAATTAGCATTTCTTCTTAGTCAGATAATAAATTTACAAATATAAAAATGCGTTTATAACTAACAGTTATTCTATTCTGCAGCAGCCGCAGTTCACATATAAACAAATTTTAAAATTGCGTGTAATGAAACGCCTGTAAAACTTTCATTATACCGAATCGTTATGAGGGCTTTTATAAATGGGCCGTAATATACTCACTTAATGGTACGAGTAGGTTCTTCTGCCTCTGAACAAGGCTCTAATTCGAAAGCAAAGTTAGGGCTGTACAATAAATGATTTCACTTTTGTAGATGAAGTGCTTCAAAATGAGATTTGTAACAAATGCTTAACAATGGAAGACTGCACCTAAGAATCTTATTTATTGAAAAATCTTATATGCTTATTTGTAACAACCTCGGTGATCAATCAGCAATCGCATCAGCAAATAATTTCAAATATCAACAGCGAATATACAGATGTAGTTTTGTATTGGTGGCATGATATTTGACTTCTGTTGCTAACAGTAAATGCACTGGCCTGAAGGAAAACCTCCTGTTTACCCCCCCAGACCACATTTACCTCATTCAAGGACGGTGAGATATCCGTGAAGCCGCATTTCTCAACCTTGCTATCAGCGGCAGCTAAAGCGAGCTAATACTTGGCTCTCAGATTCAGTATTTTCACTAACAAATTGTCGTATTCCAAAAGAAAGTTGAAAGTTGCAGTTTATAAACCAAATACACAGTGTTCATAAAAAGTCGCGGCGCTGTTTTTCGAATAAAACTTTTCCATACTGCTATAAATTAAGAAGTTTACCAACTAATTTATTCTTGGCGCAAATTGAAGAAAATGTGCCAAGATGACTTTTTTAATTTCTCCATAAATTTCCCCCTAAAAATTACAAAATCTAATATCTAGCCATAATTTGAGTCGTAGAATCAAACCATGGAACAAAACTGGTATGTTATTTCAGAAAAACTCCGATTTTGTATGAAAATACCTATGTTACAGAATTCTATATATAAATCTAATATATGTCCTGAGTCGTGCTTTCGAGACGTGAAAAACGCAAGTTAAATTGGTCCAGTAGAACGGGAGATATAGAACAGTCCCTTTTTCTTATGCAAGGTATTCGTGATAAAACAGTATCACAAGAGATCCATCGTGTACTGTTATAGCACAACATAGACGAGTATTCGGCTTTAATATCTTTACAGATGTTTTTTAAAAAAAACCTTAGTTTCAATGGACAAGCTTTTATAAAATTTACTGCAGTCACCACACATTCTAACACCTGATTCAATGCAGCATTGAGATGCTTTGACTTAAGTGCATCTCTGTGAATAATGCAATGCCCCCCACAGTGCATTTGATGATTTGTTTCGAATAAATGCCTGTAATCATCCATAGCAGCTAGATATGGAGCGAACTCCATAAATACAGACACCAAGGCACTTACGCCAGTATAGTTATTTTCAAATATGAATATATCAAGAATCTCGAACAGGTAATGAGCCTTAGCTCTTGCAGTGACATTTTTATAAAACAAAAGATCTTCTTTAATATTATTATCATCTTTCATCATTTAGCTTTAAACCAAATTCCACTCCTTTAATTTTTTCAATTAATTGAGCGTTGATATCCTCCGCCATTTCTCCGACTAGCTGTGATTTTGGACTAAGGTATTTTTAAAAGTAGTTTACCATCAGAAGCATCAACCATGATGTTTATCATATCTATAGCAACCGCTAGAATAAGTCCTTCTGCGATGGTATAAAGCTTCTTACATTTCGCGATTCCGTAAGCCACCTAGTAAGACAGATGATAGTAAAGCTTTGTTTGGCGTTGATGCAGTCTTAAAAATGCATTCTTTTGTTGTTTCAATTCCTTTAACTTCTTGGCCAAAAAATCACAGGTTTTGCCAACCATACTGTGGTGTTTAGCTTTTAAATGGCGCTTCTGTTAACTTGAAAGCATACACTCTGCTGCCAAAACTTTCATACACGATACACATTGTAGTCGCTCATCACTATTCATTTATTTTGACGTAAAAGCAAACTCTAAATAACCGTCATCATATTTAGGATATTTTCGTTTGTCCAAAATCGTACCACTAGTTGAAGAGATATTCTCTTCATTTACAATATGACATCTATCACTGTTCAAGAATCGATCCATCATCAAAAATATAAAAGCAAAAAATCACAAAGCTATTTATCAAGGACAGCAAAAGAAGTAATGTAACTCTAACTCCGCTACATGAACTAATTTAGAGCATTGTTTGTTTGTATGAAGAGCTGAGTTTAATTTCATTAGACATTGTTGGCTCGATTCAATTAGTCGGTTTATAAATACAGTGGAACCTCGAGATACGAGTTTAATTGGTTCCAGCACTGTGCTCGTATATCGAATTTCTCGTATCTAGAAACAAACATAAAAATAATGGAAATGCAATTAATCCGTTCCTCTCCCCCAAAAATCTCATTGTCATCTCATCTTCAGTCGATTGGTGTTTTTCGAAGAAGGTCCGATACAGATTCTTAGCCTTAGCTTCCGACACCGAATCGCCTTTTAACTGCTTCTATTTAATACACAGCAATAACAGCTTCTCAACATCGTTTTGGACGATGCTTGGAAATAACAGTAATTACTTTGGCCACATCAAGTTTCTTAATTTCTTCCTTCTTCTTCAGAATAGTGTAGATCGTCGATGTCGTACGACCGTAAGTCTTTGTCAATTCCGTCGCTCTTACACCAAGCTTATGTTTATCTATGATTTCTTAATTTCAACGGCCATGGCTTCCTTATGTTTCGTTGCATCACTATCTGAGGCAACAATCTTCTTGGGAGGCATCGTGAAATAATTATTTTCACTTTAAATGTAAAAAACAGTTAACTCACAAGCGCACAAATACGTAGAACACCAAGTGATTTGACAAGGGAATTCCATTTGTGGAGCCGGATCGAGAAACACGACACTCATACCCACAGCTGGCTCCTTGCTCGTAACTCGAGTCGATGCTCGTATTTAGAGACGAAATTTTCGTTCATACTTTTCTGGTATCTCGAATTTGTCGTATATAGAGGTGTTTGTATCTCGAAGTTTCACTACATATAATAATATTATTTTATAAATATATATCGTTATAAAACATATAATTAAAAGCGGTTTATAAATTATCTTTATATATGCGGCTTAAGTGTCTGTTTGTCCCCGATAGTTTATTGGTTGCTTGCGTAACTGTAGTAGCCAATGGGGTGAAGTTGCCACGGCATTCAAAAAGTCCATATACACTGATACCATACATGCAGTTATCATTGTTTTAATTGAATTATCATGGTATATAAGAACATTTAAATATTTTTAATTCATACAATTGTTGCTTATTATGCATTTAACTATATTTACATATGAATTACCTAAAAACTTGCAAACGTTGAGAAATTAAAGGCGACGAAACCAACTAACGAGTTGTGCGTAGTACATCTCATCAGGAGGTTTACCCAAACTCCTATGCTAAATATCCTTTCGCGTAAAGAGTTTTTAAAATTTTGCCCGATTTTATTCCGACATTGTATTTTAAACCGAATTTTCAGCTGAACGCATATTGAGCCTGTCAGGGGTAACGTGAACATTTGTTTGCATAAGCAATCATCTGTTTTTGAAATGGTTTATAACTGAATGCAATTAATTTAAATGTAATTACAATTTATAATATCTAGAACAGTGGTCATTTCGTATGACCGCTGGGCTTTCTAGTAAATTATAAAACCGATTGATTGAATCGAGTCGACAACTCTTGCTTATATGTTTTCAGCATAAATATTGTTGAACAAAGGGAAAGGAATGAAAAAATGAGTGAAACAAAATGTCATGTTGCATTTAGTTTTTTGTTTAATAATTTGCTAATTTCATATCAGTAAGTGAATGACCAATAGGAAGACATCCCATTTTTGCCATTATAGGCGAAACTGTGGATTCCGAAGCACCGTCCTTATCCCATTCTCGATGAGATAATTAAAACATTCATTCAAAGTCGCTGAACACTGGTAGTTCGGTCCGAGGTTCGAATCCCGCGAACGGGCTAGCTGCATGGGTGTTTTCGTGGTTTTCCCCATGTGTAACGTGTATACGAGCCAGTTTCCCTTGGAAAGTCCACCACGAAGGCATCTCTCCTCTTACGCAGATAGCCCTCGAAGCTTTGCCGCAATTAAATAACCTAACCCAACCTCTAAAGCATTCATTCATTCAAATGAATGGGATGAGAAGAAAGCAAATGTTATGGCGCCTGCTTCCTCTTTGACTTATGTGTACAATTTCAGAACCTCATAAGGCTGAAAAATCACTATG
This sequence comes from Stegodyphus dumicola, assembly GCF_044657685.1. Classification (NCBI taxonomy): domain Eukaryota; kingdom Metazoa; phylum Arthropoda; class Arachnida; order Araneae; family Eresidae; genus Stegodyphus; species Stegodyphus dumicola. Next base: position 160,710,971 of record NC_140770.1, read on the forward strand.
CAGTTAATTACCGTTTTAACTGCTAAGATTAAACGTTTGTGTCAAATTACGGGAGCATTTTCTTGATGAATCCGTTTACAAAATTATTATTTTGCTGCTGTTTCGACTGGAGTTTTTGTGCCAAGAATTAACCGCATTAAATCTTACTTACAAGAAAATTAGGAATGTTCGACTGCGGGAAAAAAAAAAGGCCCTTGAAAAACGGTACACGCATACCAGAATCAAAAGACACGATGAGCTACATTTAGCAACAATATGAAGAAAAGTTTGCAGTTTCTTTTTACAGAATGAGCCGTGAACAATTATTCCAGCCTTATACACGCGTTCTCAGGTGGATTGTCATGAGGTATAGCGCATTAGGTCATGAGATCGGTTCTTGGGAAAAAAAAAAAAAAAAAAAAAAAAAAAGCCCACAGGAATAATGTTCACATGGAAATAAGCCCACTGATAAATAATTCACGTAGAAATATCCTTACATTAATGAATCAATAATTAATAGATTTGAACATCGTACACCTGCTCTAATTTTCTAAAGAAAAATGATTTAAATTACCAAAATATATATGGTATTTATTTCGGAAACTGTACAACTTATGTGTAGATTCAGTTGCTAAAATTGCTATTAATTATGGGCCGTTTTGAATTAAGAAAAGGAGAGGAGGAAGGACGTAAAAATGAACGAGAATATACAGTGAAAAATTATTATAATTTTAATTGTTAAGAAAATTAAATAATAATAAATATAAGTTACACATTTTATAATATAAACATTTAGCAGAATAAGCAAATAGAAATTATTATTTTATTTAAATTACGTAAAATAGTCAATATTATCATCGATTTCATGATAGTTTCTTACATGATTCACAATTACCAAATGTAAATTTTCGTATTTTCTTCTTTTTTTTTTTTTTTTTTTTACTTCAGTACATCCTGCATTTACATTAGCTAATAACAAACGTTGACAGGCTAAATCTTTTTTTCAGTCCGTCAAATAAAAACCACATACTGGGATGGCTACAATTAAATGATGAATTTAATACGTTATGAAAGCCTTCGCAACATTTTGTGATTTTAGGAGATTTTTCGAAGGCTGCTTCATAATGTTCAATTGAGAGGCGTCATCAAAGTGCCTAAAAATGTTAATTTTATTTCTAAAATTTTAAATTTCTGCAGAAATTTTACAAATTTTTTTGGCTCTACGTTTTAATAACTACATTCAAACATCAATTTGTATTATCAATTTGTACACATCAAAAGTATGCAAAAATAGAGTAAAAAAGCAAAAATTTATTATTGGCAATTACAGGAAAAAAATGTTGTTCAGGGGTAGTGATATAAACACATTACAGTACCTGCAAAATTTTACTATAGTTTTTCATGCTGTTATTTACCGCTCCTGAAAAGGTTCATGTGAGCATTTGTCCATGTGAACATATTTCATGTGAGTTTTTTTTCGTGTGAGCATATTTCTAAGTGAGCATTTTTCCATGTGAGCTTTTTTCAATGTGGGCATATTTCCTCGTGGGCTTTTCTCCTGCGAGCTTTTATACATGTGAGCATTATTCAGTGAGAATTTTTCCTGTGGGCATTTTTCTGGTCACCCATGAGATCATATGGCACGATCGAGAAGGAGCGGTACTGCCATCTCATATTGACAAGAATGTTCTGAGCTCTCTCTTACTTTTAAAGGGGGTCAAGTAAAAAGAAATCGCACAAAAAAATCTACATGTTTTTTTTTTTTTTTTTTGTTTAGTTAGCCTAAATGGCTTTGCTAAATAAATTATGAAGCATTTACGATATTTTGCGGTGCTCTTGTGAAGAGGCCGCGGCGCACAGTTTGAGAACAACTCTTTTAGCGCCTTAAAATTAAAAATATGTATATAAAAATTCGGAAATTAAAAATTTTAACAGCTTTTCTGTCTCTTGAGAGATTATACTGACTCTAACAAATGAAACATAATACTTTTGAATCTTTTCCGACAAAAGCGAAATGAGTTATTTAATTTTAAAGCTTTAAATCATGTCCAGGACTCGTATATATAAATTGAAGACTAAAGAATCTTAGAGTTACCAAAAATAAAAATATCGGAAAAAAGTTTTCTGTTGTTTATAGATTAAGAGATGAGCATTCTAATTAGGACTGTCTTAAAAAGTATTGAGGAACTTAATTTTTTCCCCAGACTATCTTATTTATTATTATTACCTTATTTATTTTTCAGACTATCTTATTTATAAAATTTTATAAATTTCATGCTTTAAGAAACGGTAGCAGGTTTCACTTAACGGTGCATAACCTATTTGTAACATTATTTCCATAAATTAAAAATAAAATGTGCTTTTTGTCCAATGTATTTTTTTATATTGCTATTAAATTATTTTCTCTCTCCTTTCTGCATGCCTTCGTTTTGTAACGGTTAGCACATCCTGCGCGTAATCGAGAAGTCCAGGTTCCATTCTCGGCGAGGGCATTGCTCGTTTTTCGTATTTCCTGCTTCAAAAATACCTAATGTCTCAACAGTGGCGCCTGAACTAAAAGGTGGTAGATCATGATTCTTCACCATCAGGGTTAAGCGACTGGGTCCCCTAATCCCCAGTCGCCCTTTAAAAGGGGGAAAGCAATATGTAAGGCATTTTGTCCCTCCTTTCTGCATGCCTTCGTGGTGTAACGGTTAGTACATTCGGCGCGTATTTGTAATGCCTAGTTCGAGTCCCGGCGGCATATTTCACAAGTGCACATCAGCGTAGCCACTGAGGGAGGGGTTTCGAAAATAGACCAATGAGCTTCTATCGCTCTTGTGACGCTAAATCTTCATGCATGTGAGCGAAAGTTTACGTTTTAATTTGCATTTGTTTCGCAGTTATAAATGTAAGGCGTAATAGTAGAAAATCTCCTAGTTATTTCGTTTTTATGAGTTTAATGAATCGCTGACATTTCCCTTTCGCGATTTTTATCACGCATTAATATTTGGATTGATGTTTACGGCATATTATCGCTCTTTACATTGAAAAAAGGACTCAAGCTACAATTAGCGTTGAATATTATGCATTTACTAACACCTGGGAATTAAGAGCATTCAAGCGCATTTTTAATTGAGCGTATTTTTCACATATATATTATTGACATAATTTTTAATTGAGCTGAGAAGGACTGGAAGTGTTACAATGAATCTAGTGTTTTCTTATTTCAGGGCTTGCATTCTTTTGGCTTTTAAAGTGTAAGATTCAGAATATGTATTGTGCTTGATCTGATTATATCCATTGTTAACTTTAAAAGTTACATGTGAATAAATTGAATATATTCGTTGCGAAATAAGATAAATTCAGTCTGTTTGATGAGTATTTCTTGTGTAAACAGTACATTTAAGAGTGAGCAGTTATTAAATGTGAAATTTAACACACTAAATGAATACGAATGCAAATTAGTAAAGTTCACTTTGAATAAAATTTTGCATTGGCAATTATTATAGAACATCTTTTTCATATAGACTGGAATAAAAAATGCAGACTTCTATTTACATATATAATTGATGTAAATATTTTTCTCGCATGCATACTTTTATGTAAAGATAGCACTTGGGCTCAGATGTTTATTACATATTTCTTTCTTCATTTTATTTACCATTTATTAAATAATATTACACATGAATACTTTTGCGGAGTATCCAACATGTGTTTGTATTTATTTCAAATTCTTTCAACCAGGTAGTGAAATCTTCACTATTGCTTATATTTGATCCAACTTCGCAATGAAAATTTTCAGAAGAAATCGACGATGCTTTTGTACAGAAAATCGCATGACAAAATATTTTCAACCATCTTGTTTCATTCTTAAAGCACGCGAAAGGTCATGTGACATGACAGAAATATTACTGGATTCCCATTGGTCCACCCTAGAAGCCACTCCCTCGGTGGCTACACAGATGTGCACTTGTGAAATATGCGTCCCGGCGAGGGCAATGTACATTTTTTGTGTTTCCTTCTCAAAAAATCCTAATGTCTCTACAAATTATTCGAAAGTTATAATATTCACTAGTCTAATTACTAACGTTCTTTTAGCATTTTAAATCTTGCACGTCATTTAGTAAAACTGTTTATTTACAAAAATGTTAAAAAAAGCATTCACGTCATCGTGCTGATACGATGACGTATCATGGCAGCGCATACGATGCGTGCGCTTATGATGACATACTTAATGACTCTTCTTCTGTTGAGAAACTCAAGACGTTAGTGACTGATATTAACCAGACATATTTATCCGAAGACTTGTAGCGCAATTCGATGCGCTGAGCAATTGACAACGCGCCAGTGCCAACACCCGTCTTCGACAGAAGATGAATCAGCTTATTGAGCGGGCATTTTACCCAACTATTTCTCGACCTGCAGTAACTTCGATTGGATAATTAACTGAACAATTATGTAATACAGTCTATGTACTCAGTTCGTTGTAAGCCGGAAATGGAGTTAGTTCCTTTGAAAAACTGAGGACGAAGCTAACTTGTTGTACACTGAAATAACAACGGACACAAATTGAAAATGTGCATATTTTAAATGTATTTTACTAGGCAACATTACAGAGGTCGTTCGCACATTTTTTAGACAGTTTTCATTGTAATTACAGAAATATTGGTAAAAAGTTTACCAAACGGGTGACCCTTGTTTTTTGGAGATTCTTTTTTGACTCCAAGATCGGCACCAGAAAGGCACAATTTCAAGATGGCTGCTACACAAAACCAAAATAAGAAGTCAAAGAATTGCACAAACTCATTGTCCATGTACACATCGATCTGTTTTCACTTTAAAAAACATCCCGTAACTGCACAAACTAGGCATACGCACTGCTTTAAATTTGTCCATGTACACATCAATCTATTTCATCGCCAAAGTTTTTAAAAAAATTGTCGCTAAACGAAGAGGCACCCAATTCTACATTAGTACCGAAATATTTTACCTAATTTTTTTTTTGTTTTTGTTTTAAGCGTTATATTTGATAACACTTATTCTTCATTATCTTTTTACACCATAATTTCCAAGACAATAAAGCCTAAGAGGCCAATAAGCCAATAAAGAGGATAAATAATATACCAATGAAGAGAGCCAATAAAGATACCAATAAAGACCAATTAATACCAATAAAAAGAGCCAATAAATAACGATAAGCCAATAAAGAGGTAGTTTATCTCATTGCTCGCGAATAGCTTTCTAAACTCTTAAGTTTAGATCAGGGAATTTGGTAGGGATACGAGTGAAGGGTTTGATACTCGTTTCTTGTTCCATTTTTTCCGGGAATTTAACAGTAGATTTTGATGTGTTGCTGCTTGTTTTGTCGTTTCAGCACTCTTTTCGAAGCTCTATTCAAACATTGTGCCACTTTGGGCACATCCACAGAATTAAAACGATAAATGCTATCTTCACGAAATTTTACTTGTGTACTCTTCTAGGCCTAATTAGACTGCCTACCTTTTTTTTCCCCATCAAAACTCCGACTTTAAAAGGTAGCGTGCCGGAAAGGGTTAAGTACATCCAAGATTTGTCTAGTGTGACAACATTTTTCCATTTTTGCCCGGATAGATTTCTCATAAAGAATTCTGCAGCGCGTTCTGCGTCAGGCGATATGTCGTAGAGAAAGAGGACGCACGTTATGTTTTTTCGCCTTTTTAAGATTCAAATCAGCATTTATCACATAATGTTGTTGCTAGTTTACAGTTGACACTGATGTATTATCATTTGTAACTGAGCATAGTGCTGCTGCTCGTTTACTGTTGACATTAATTATTTTAATGATTTTGCAACTGTCCTTTGACTTGGCGGATTTTCTTTTAACATTAAAGATTTTACTTTTGCAACATTCGAAACCTTCCTTTTTTTCCTTGGATAGGTATTTGGAAGAATTTTTCTCCTTTAACCTACATTTTAGCACTTTTTTCCTTCGTTGTTGACAACATTACCTAACGTAGCTTTATCGAAAAACCATGGCTTTCACAGCGTTTTTTAGTTACCAAGATACGAATAATTTTCTTCGGAAAGAATACAAATATAGCCTTCTATTCATTGCTTCTTTAAAAGCGACATTTTGCATGAAAACAAAACTGTCAAGTATCAGAAGATAATATATGGCATGAGTATTGATATTTTTGAACGCGGGAAGCTTTAATTTTGGACTTTGTTTTGTATTTGTTTCATACTCTGAGTGTAGATTTGACAAAATTTTATATTTAAAGAGATACATGAAATCAGCACTATGTTAATTTCGCTCTAACTTTGCCTAATAATGTACGCTTTTTGTATGGCATCGAACACGAGATCTTTAGATTTCAAAACTGCATAGAACAAATATCTTAAGCTAAGGAAAATGTTTTTAAAAGAAATTTGCTGCGTAGCATTTCATTGAGTAAAATAATAGTTTCATTTCTAATTTTTCTTTATTTATTTGGGATAATTCCTTTTAGATACGCTATTTTTTTCAGTGCATAAAATCAGCTTTATGTTCAGTGATTAAATATGGAAAAGAAAATACGTATCAGCATATTTCTTTTCTTCGGATCTTCTCCATCATGTTTGCATTGTTTTTGGCATGCTTTTCTTGTATCTCAGTACGTATCGGCAATATTGATATTCCTTCAAATATAACTTTTTTTAAATGGAAGAAGCAGATGACACCCTTGTAATCTGATTAACCCTCTGACTGCTCAATTTGTGGACCAAAATCGCTTCAAAAATTGTGCATTTTTTTTTTTTTTTTTTTTCATATTTTAAATCTATAAATATTGGAGAATTGAAAAATGCATTTTCTTTTCTAGTAAATATTTTTAATATAGATTTTTATCATGAAAAACAAAGTTTCCAGAAGAACCAATTTTAGATGTTATCCATAGATATAGTAGATGTTCTCATCCCCCAAAATTTTTTTAAAATAAATTTCAGTCGAATTACAGTTAATTTCTACTTATTGCATAATATAAAAAGTAAAATATTGTTACGAATTTGGTATTTGAAAAGCTAATGTTAGTTGAAGTTAGTTGAGTTGAAGGCCACATATGAAGAAACTGCAGAACATCCCGAGGTACGGAAAATAAGACCATTTCCCAGCAACGACGCAGTAGACAAATTAGTGACCATATCGAGGAACGGAGGTTGCCAGATAATGAAAAACCTTGTTTTAAAGCGCTTAAAATTTATACAGTGAGTGGCAACAGTAACGGACTGTCCATTAATGGGAATATCGATGGAGTTCCTTGCAATATGATCATTGACACAGGAGCTAATGTTACCATCATTAGGAAAGATTTAGCTGAACAGTTTAAAGATAAACTTATTTGGACGCCATCCTGTGTTACCCTTCAGACTGCGTCTGGTGATAAGATCGACATAACTGGGAAGTTAAACGTAAGCATCACGTTTGGAAGTGCCGCCTACCATCACACGGCTAATGTGGCGGATATCACAGATCCATGCATACTCGGATTGGACTTTTTAAGGAAATACAATTTTTCCTTAGACTTGAAAAACAACAAACTGCTTTCAGCATCTGATGGCATGACTATCCATCCTCAAAAGGGATCTTCGCCTGGAAATGTCGACGCCTTGTCCGAAAGATCCAGCTCGGGAAGCTGCCGAAATCATACTAGGGTCGAAAAGAAACGCAAGACTACCAGCTCTTCTCCAGCCCAGATGCTCTTCAGTCGAGACCTTCGTCTGCCTTGTGACCGCCTGTTTGATCGCCATACGGATGCGCTTTCATCGCCTGAGGAACAAATCCAAAATGTCTAGGCCCGTTTTGAAGTGATGCCCCGTTTCGCACGAAAGCGAGTGAACTTGGCGACGGAAAAAGTGAAGACCAGATACAACACGAGAGCTACTGGACATAGATCCAACAAAGGAGACAAGGTGAGGTTGTGGAACCCGATTCAACGAAAAGGATTCAGTCCTAAATTACAGTCACGTTCGGATGGTCCATATACAGTGCTGAACAGACTGAATGACGTATCCGTAAGTCTTCGAACTCTAAACCTAAAGTCGCTCATTACGACAGGTTAGCTCATTACTATGGCCATAGTACGTAATGTAAATAATTGTAAATAGTATCAGACCATGGTCCTTTATGTTTTTAAATGTGTATTTGATTTGATTTGCATTTAGTATTTGATTTCTATTTAGTATTTGTTTTGTATTTAGTATTTGATAGCATTTGATTTGTTTAAGTTAGTTATTGCATTTATTGTTCATGTTGTTTGATATTGTAATGTAATGTTTATGCCTCAGTTGCATGCCACAGTTGTAAGTTTAGCTTCCTGTCCAGGGATTGTACTGCCCGGGACGTGCAGGGACAGGGACAGGGAAAAGTGGACGGAGCACCAGAACTTCGTCAGTGACTTTTACAGGTGTTGCTCCGCCGCACTACTGTACCCCGCTGGGCTTTTAGTTGGCCCGCATCGGATGCTAGCCTACCAAGGCATTTACATAGTAATTTTACATTAATATTAGACTTACGTATTGAATATACAATTACAAAGACATAGTATACAATTATTGCAAAGAAATTAACCTATTAACAAAAGTTGGATTATGGCAGATTGAAATAACATAATTACTTCGAATATACATACAAACTTTCATTGTACATTGTACTTCATACAAACAATATATTTACATTAGTATACTAGTTACATCGAATTAAAATAAACATCATTTTAAGGAGCTAATTGAAGATTTTTTTTTTTTTTTTTTTTTTTTTTTTCTTTTTTGTGCATTTTATCATACTTAGTTGAATTACTAAGGTGAATTCTCTTATTAATACATTTCCTTTCATTTTTTTAACTTGTTACACACAAATGCATCAGCACTGAAGTCTTACATTATTATTTTTGTAAATTAATGTATCATAAATACAGAAAATATACATTAGAAAATCACATAATACTTACATTTACACTAATATATCTAATAGAGTCGTATATTATTTATATTATTTTTTAATTAATGATTTAATTATTACACTAATACAGTCCAAATTCTTAATGTAACTATTTTATAAAAACTATTTATACCATATTTAGCCTGTTTCAGACGCTTGCGATATTTCTGAAATCTTGCATTATTTTTGCAAGTTGTAGAATAAGAGGTATTTATACAGATGCGATAGCATCTTGACATATGTCTTCTCTTTTATATGCAAAAAGTTTCTTCATAATAAAGGAAACCTTTTGTTGTAATTGAGGTATCGTTAGCATGCATTTAATGTACTCAGGCGTAATTTGTGACCTTCCTTTGCGCATATAAGCAAAATGTACACTGCTAGGACAACGGCTTAAGTTTGGCCAATGACAATCCAGATAAGGATCAGCATTAACTCCGCCCATATGAGTGATGTCGCATTCCTGACGTTTGTTTACATTCTGCTGTTCGGCGTTAGGAAGTGCGTTCTTTGAATGAAAAACATTTTTACTTTGCAACGTAAATTTGTTCTAGTGATACTATTTTTTAAATTTTCCTTTAAAGTATTATTTCCTTACTGTTCCAGAAGGAATATAAATTTGTGTCTCAAACATTACAAAATTTCTCACTATATGCGTGAGTGTGTATACACACGCATGCTCACATACATATATTTTCAATATGTAATTAATCATATGTCAGTTATATCTATCAATATTTGTGTGTTTTATGCATATAAATATGAGTGAGTGTGTGTGTATGCGTGTATTCATTTTTCAGAATGTCAGATTTCTAGGAAATAATCTACAAAGCTTTTTTTCTCTTAATTTTTGCCATCTTCATATTCAGTTTTTTTAAATAATTAAGCTGAATGTATTCATATTTAATATTTCTGCACAACTTGATTTATCACTTAAAATGCATTTATTTAATTTTGGATAAAGTGGGATGTTAATTCCAGAAGTATATGATTTTTAATAGTGGAATAATTTCTTTAAAGAAGCTTTTGTTTGTTTTTATTTTTTAAGTCCTTTATAAGAAAATTACGTAATAATATTACATATAATTAATTTGTTACTCCTTACACATGTCTGAAACAGGTTAACAGAAAATTTTCATTCAATAGCTTTATAAATTTATTTTAAGCAGTATTTTAATTTAATAAGAACTAGTGTTGATAAGTGAATTTCCATTGCTTTCTTTATACATTTAGTTTAGAATTCAGTTTCCAGTGCATGTAATTATTCTCCTTCATGGCCCTTGAGCCTATCAGCGGCCGAGCGGTAAAGTCGCTGAAAATTGGTAGTTCGGTTCGAGGTTTGAATCCCGTTAATGGGCTGGCTGCATGAGTGTTTTCGTGGTTTTCCTCATGTGTAATATGTATACGAGCCAGTTTCCCTTAGAAAGTCCTCCACAAAGGCATCCTTCTCCTTAAGCAGATAGCCCTCGAGGCTTTGCCGTAATTAAATAACCTAACCTAACCAAACCTTCATGGCCCTCCCCACACAGCCCAACAGAGGCTGAGTGGTAAAATGACTAGAACGCTGATAGTTCGATCTGAGTTTGATTTCAGTTGGACAGGCTGGCTGCATGAGCACTTACGTGGTTTTCCACATGCGTAACATGGATATGAGAGTTTTTCCCTTAGAAAATCCTCCACAAAGACATGCCTCCCACATAGACCTTGTATGCTTTCCATAATCAAACAAACCAAACTAACCCTCCAAGCAAAACAGCTCCTCAAAAGAAATTCTTCATATCTGTCAAGCAAATGACATTCGTTAATGTAATAAACTGTAATCATACATACTAAATCAAACTCGCAGTTGTTATTAATTATGCTTACAGAAACAAAGTACAGATTTTGTTGATTAATTTGCATTTTAGAAATAGTTGAATAAATTTCTGACCTTTAATAAATACAGTGAACTCTAAGATGACCACCAGCAGTTCTACATGATTTTAATTTTGTGTAAAGCTTGTCATTTCAAAAAGAAGATGTTCAGTACCAGAATTTGTGTATTGAGGAGAAGTAGTCAGTTTCAGAAATGATCACAAAGAAAAAGTTTACTGTGTTAAAATGATAATCTGTTCCTAACTTTTTTGCAGGGTTTGATTTGGTTTATGTGATTTATAGCATTTTATAGTTCGAGGGCTATCTGCCTAAGCAGAGGGATGCCTTCATGGAGGACGTTCTAAGGGAAACTGGCTTGTATACACATTACACATGGGTAAAACGATGAAAACGTCCATGCAGCCAGCCTGTTCGCGGGATTCGAACCTCAGACCGAACTACCAGTATTCAGCGACTTAACCGCTTGACGCTGGTGGGCTTCTTTTTTTGCAGGGAAGGAAGTGTAGGACATAAAATATCTAAATAGTCCATGTTAAGATTTAATCTAGGAAATGAATAATGTTGAAGCTGAAATTAAAATTATATAAATTTGAATATCATGTAATGTTAATCTCAAATTTCGTTTCCTGTGATGTGATTTTTTTTTAATGTAAAGATCAGGCTCTGATATATTGATATATATATAAACTTTAAATATAGTATGAAGTCTTATATTTGAGTATACTGAAAAAGGTTCGTCATATGAGAAAATAAATATATGTTTTCTTCACAAGTTATGGAATATTCATCCTTGACTTAAGGGAGCGTGAAGTTACACAGTTTTAAATTTAAAGTTTACAGAAAAATGCATGATAGTCACAAGCTTGACAAAAGATCCTTTGCTCAAATGATAAAAGGCTTTGGGGAACATAGATGCTAATTAGAAATGTGTGCTAAATACGAGGCAATTGGCATCCACAAAAATGCAGAGTATTAATTTTAATACTGTTTTAGGTTCTTACATATTATCCCTTTGACCGGCCAAATAGCATGATTTAGTGCCCTTGGTTTAGTGATTTTTTTGCCCTCGGTTTGGTTTGGTTTATTTAATTATGCAAAGCACTTAAGTGCTATCTGCTTAACAGGAGGGATGCTTTTATGCAAGACTTTCAAAGGGAAACTGGCTCTTAAACACATTACACTTGAGGAAAACCATGAAAGCGCCCATGCAGCCAGCACATTCGGCAAAATTGGAACCCTGGGCTAAATATCTAGTATTCAGCGACTTTACCACTCAGGTGCTGGTGGTCTGGCCCTCGGTCCTATTAAACTAAAATTCATCTATATTTATAAACAGCCTATCAAAAAAATGCACACACTTTAATAATAAAAGAAAATTCGGTTAATCTTCAGATTATGTTAACTTGGCAATTTTTGGGTGAAAATTTGGGGACCAAACCTGCTAGTTTTTTTTTTTTTTTTTTTTGGACGCCATTTTGTTTTCACATAGTAAAGGCTTTTTTTTTTAACTCAACATTTTTTTCCAACAATCTGCTAGCCGAATTACACTTATGCTAGAACTTTTATGGAACAAAAGTGCTTAATCATGATGAAGATTAGGTTTGGAATTGGGACAAAGTGCAGAATCACCCACTGCTTGCCGCGTTTTTAAGAATTGCACATACAACACCGTATCCATGTACACGTCGACCTATTTTCACTTAAAAAAACATCCCAGAATTGCACAAATATGGCATTGCGCACACTCTTGACTTTATCCATGTACACTGCTAAAGTCCTAGCTAGTAACCTTTATCACCTTACCAAAATGTCGCCAAACTACCTGTTACCATATTCCAAAGATTATTCGTAAATTCTTGTGCTTTAGTGTTGAACTTAATTATAATTAAATCATACATATCAGAGGCTATGCTAGGTTTAATAATAATATTTATGAATATGTACAGTAACTTAGATTGCTCAGTCACAGCGGTAGCCATTAACAGCTAGAGTTATAGCACAATACTGAGCAGTTATTTGAACAATGTTTAGTCGATCTGTCTGAGGCGACTGCTGCACATTCTGCCATAATTTTTTGATGAAGGACCTCTAGCCTAACCGATTTCTTGTACTACACAACATCGCTCAGAGTCCTCCAAATCCATTTTGGTTCACTGTCATGTGTTACATATATGCGAGAGTACGAACATGTTAAGGAAATATCACACTACATATTATAAAGATAATTCAACTTAGAAGCCAATATAAGTTTCTATGTATTTTTCTGACAGATCCTGTATGTGAAGTTGTACTTTTCATTAGTCCCACCTATTAATTAACTTAGGGGTTTTATTATTTAATTAACTTAGGGAATATCTATGAAACTGAACTGATAAATTTTCATATCTGTTTATTTGTTTGCTTTTCATATATTTTTTATGTTGCTTTACATGATGTCAATTTAAACATAAGAAAGCAGAGAACAAAAGAAATTCACACTGAAACTAAATTTAAAATTAGTCTGAAGGTTACTGATGTAAAATAAATAGTGTCTAATTTATCAAAATCACATAAGAGGGCAAATAAATAATTAGCATATTCAGATATTTATTATAAGCAAAAATTTTATATTCTTAACAGTAAAAATGCACATATTACAATGCAATTACTTTATTACTTGCAACCACCTCAGTAGAACTCGTCAAATTTTTATAATGTGTCAAACTCTAGCAACCATGCTCATAACAATCCTTTAATAGGACAATGTCGCCATTTTCGTATACATTCTTTGTGTTGTATTTCAAATTTCAACATTTTTATGAACAAATTGTGATATTTTTTGCCTTAATTTTAAAATATGCTCTTTGGAATTTATCAACAATGGAAAAAACTACAGTGGAAACTCTACAGGAATACAAAATTTCTAAAAGAAAGAAAAAGGAAATGCATTTGGTAGATAGCCGATGCTGCTGAAGTTTGTGTGATGCCGAGTGTCTGAAATTATTCAATTTTTTTTCAAGCAAAAACAAACCGCTTGGGGAAAAGAATAGGGCAAAACAATTACAGAAAGATTTGGACATGAACGTGCTTTATTTCCTTATTTAATAATTAAAATTTATATTTCAAATTCTAAAGTATGTTTTCTTTTTATAATTCGATAATGTTAGCCAACTTATGATAGATATCAATAATTTGGGTATCTATTTAAGAAAAGTTGTGCAAAGCATCAACTGGCACCCAATGAATAATTTTTACCTTTTCATGTGTTAAATCCAAATTGAGCTAAGGTGGTTGTGTTAATATGTAAGTATCATTAATTTTACAGGCAATACACTGTATTCTTTTATATACTGTAATAATATTTAGTTTGTGCTGAAATTATGTAGTGGCAATTTTACTTAAGAGAGAAATTTTTCAATATTACAAGTTTACATTTTGGTTAATTTTTTTATGTGATAAAAAGCAGCATGTTAAAAGTTGGATTTCTTAAATTTTGTAATAGTACTAAGTATTATATTTTAAATTACTCGATGACTAATCCAGAAATAAATAATTTAATTCTGTATACTCGAAGAAAATCATTTCTGACTGGCATAAAAATCAGATTTTTGAAACAGTAGTAGAAGAATCATTAAAAATACTTAGTTTTAAAACTCGAATGCAATAAAAACAGGTTAGTATGAAATGTCTGAGTAAAAGCTAACTTGTGATCATTATGTATATACAGTCATTTTTATGTAAAATAAATGTTACATGATTTCTTAGACCTCTGCTTTTCAAACTCTATCTATTAATCTGAGAATTTGATTATTTCAGTGTAGTAAATAAATGTATTATAGACGTCAATATGTTTGTTTTTTGTAACATATACTTTGAAAATTTTAATTAAATAATTTTTCTTCAATAATGTGTGCATATATTTTACTTATGATGAAGAGAAATTAACATTTAAAAAAGGAATTATAGACTGAAAATATTTTGTAAAAGAAGATATTGGAAAAGGAAATTATTGCAATTCATAGAACTTGTAAATAAATAAATGTAATAATTAGTATCATATTGTTCTTATTTATTAAGAATGGATATTAAATTATTGATAATAGAATGGACTTCTAAATGTGAAGCACTTATGCGAACAATAATACTAATTCATAACATTCTGATCTTGATTTTAGTACTTAATGTAAAGCATTATTGACAGCTTCTTGGAACTCATATTAAATAGTTACAGTGCAATCTTAAGTCCAATGTATTTATTACAAGATAATGAAATTATAGTGTGGATTTTAATTCAAAACTCTTTTCACATATCTTTAAAAGCCCAATTTTAAACGGTACTTTTCTGTTATCAGGACAGGATTCAGACAAATAATGTATGTATCAACGAGTGGTTTGAGTTTCATTTTAGTTAGTATGGCAAAGTACACTAGGTCTGTATGCCTGTGGGAGGACTTTGTGGACTTTGTGGACCTGCCTTTGTGGAGGACTTTCTAAAGGAACTGGCTGGTATACACTTTACAAATGGGGAAAACTACAAAAACGCCCATGAAGCCAAAGAATTTGCCTGGATTCGAATCCAGTGTTCAAAGATTTTACCACTCTGCCACTGGTGGGCCTATGCACGTGTGTATAAGTGTGTATGCATACACACACGTAACATGAATACATACAAAATCTGGTTCCGAAAATAGAATAGTACCTTTTAACTGTATATCTTACAGTTTTGATTAATTTTATGTACTGTCATCAATAATACATCTTATTAGATACATCAATGCATCTTATTATCATTAATTTCTTACTAACAATTCAATTTCAATTGCAATGAGTTGATTCATGACTCATACATATATAATATATAAGTTGGTTCAATATAAAGATCATAATATAAGTTACATAGCATATTTACAATAATTATTTATTACTCATACATATAATGTATAAAATCAGGAGTAAATTGTAAAAAAATACTTTTAATGAAATTGGAAATAAATGAAAATATAATAATCTACATGTCATTACAATTTTTAAATGCACAAACTTCACAGTTAAAAATACATACTGATGTAAGAAAATCAATATTAAATGCTTTTTCTCAAAAAAAAAAAAAAAAAAAAAAAAAAATTGACTGTTCAAGACATATTTTATCAAGTGCAACCATCAGTGGAAACCCAGGTAATCAGTCTTTAATACGACAAAATGTAAAATTTGAAATACAACTTTAAGTTATTTTTTTTAATCCATTCAGTTTTGGCTTATGTAAGTTTCACTGTATTTAACTAGATGTAAAGAACTATAAACACACATTCACTTGAAGGTATGTTTCCAGGAAATAAAAGTATACTTATCGGATTCAATTCAACATTACACCTTAGAACACGTAATGATACCTCATTGTTAGGCATTTTCGATAGTCTTGAAATAGCATAACTGGTAACATATATTTCTAAATTCAATTCTTGTTAAATTATGTTAAGCATCATTTAGAATTTGCAGTTTTATAACTAAATTAGGTTTCAGTAGGCAGTGGCATAGCTAGGGTGGAGCAGAGGGGGCAGCATCTGTCCCTAGGCGCAGCATCCAGGGGGCGCCAAATTGATGGTACGAAATTTTAGAATGAAGTGTTTTCCATTCGTGGCACACATAAAGGGGCAGAAAATCTTCAGTTGTCCTCGGGCGCTGAAAAATGGCGCTACGCCACTGTCAGTAATTCTATTACTCTAAGCACTTACAGTTATTCACTATTATTTTCTTAACATTTTAACTAAACAATGAGCTTCCTTTCTAAGAATGCATACTGAACAATGAAAATTCCAAATACTGTAGTATATGCTTTACCAGAACTATAATGTCAGTTAATAGTGATTTTTTAAAATTGAATTTGATTAAGATACCTCATTGTTAGGCATTTTCGATAGTCTTGAAATATCATTGCTGGTAACATATCTTACTGAATTCAGTTCTTGCTAAATTTTGTTCTTTAGCATTTGCAGTTTTATAGCTAAATTAGATTTCAGTAGGTCTATTACACTAAGCACTTACAATTATTCAGTATTATTTTCTTTACATTTCAGAAAAATAATGAACTTCCTTTCTACGATTCCAAATATGATATATGCTTTACCAGAACCATAATTTATCAGTTAATAGTGATTTAATCTTCATAGATAAGCATATCCAACAGTCTTGAAATATCAGAGCTGGTAGCATATCTTAAATATATTCAGTTCTTATTAAATAACATGTTCATCATTTAACTTCAGTAGTTTCACAGCTAAATTACATTTCAATATGTTCATTAGAGTGGACACACTTTTTCATCTTTTATACTCTTTATGTTCTAATAATGAAATGAAGTTTATTTCTAAGAAAGCATATTGAATCCTGTAAATCATATTGATTTCTTAATCAAAGCACAATTAATGTTGTAAATATTCAAATAGATATATATGAAATTTTCTTGACACACACTATGTCAACAGTTACTGGCAATAGTTACTGGTGGCAATTTGATTCAAAATATTTACTGCATTAATTACTGACACAAAATAGCACTTGGATTCACTAACTTAACATAACCTTCACTTGGTTTAATTCCCGCGAGTACATTTTATATAGTAGATGATTTAAGTCATCGTCACTTAAAAGTTTCTGATTATCAATATGCAGAATAATTTGTAAACCACACTTTACATTGTATCTTCCAGCCATCAGTAACTTCCATCTGACTAGATCTAATTTTGTACTGGAACAGAAGAATAATCCTTAATATTCGAAACAAACATTAAATCGTTATGTACATATATATACGCATATATATACACTTTTATTCGGAAAAACTAAATGTACATTCAAAAAACGCACTTCGTAACTCCGAACAGTAGAATGTAAACAAACGTCAGAAATATGACGTCACTAATGTGGGCGGAGTTAATGGGACCCTCATCTGGACTGTCATTGGCCAAATTCAAGCCGTTGTCCTAGCAGTGTACATTTTGCTTATATGCTTTCTTTGCAGTGTAGATCTTTTGTGAGCTGGCACTTGAAAATATAGTGCTCTGGGTCTCCCTTTTCCCCACATACGCACTTGTCTGATTCGCTCAAATTTCGTGCAAAGTAGTACGTGGGGAAAGGACCATGTCCAGATAAGAATATGTTGATGAAGAAGTTATAAGAGATTGGATCATATGTGGGATTCTTGTAGAAGTTGAAAAGCCTTCTACCTACTACTGCATTTTTCCATTCAGTTTGCCATTTTTTTAATGTAATTATTTTCAACATATGTTTCACATACGATTTAGGAACTGGGACATTGATTGGAGGTAGAGATGGGTCTTGAGCTGCATTTTTAGCAAGCGCATCTGCCCTTTCATTTTGGGCTTGTCCAGCATGTCCCGGGACGTGCAGTCCTTCGGAAGGGGGCAGTGTTACAAATTTGGTATTTAAAAAGCTAATGTTAGTTCAATTATAAATTAAATGGTTTTATTTCTCGCGCAGCGCAGCGCGTGACGAATATTAAAAGAAAGCTAAGCCGGAAAATTGAAAATACAAGAGCGCGTGCATTAAATAAGTAAATATCTCTTTTTGATTTCGAGAAAGTACTGGAAAATTCTAGCGCGTGATTTTAAAATCTTATAAAAGGAGGAAAACATCTCAGTTTGTTGTAGTTGCTTAGTTTGTTGTTGTTTAGAAAACTGCTCTTGTTGATTGTAGCGAATTCGCGGATTAGCTTTCTTTAGCTGTTTTGAATTACGTTCTATTGGACATTTGAGTAGTTAAAAGATAACTACTGTGAGATATTGTAATACTGCATGATAATGTGAGAAGATTTAAGCATTTTTGTTGTGATAATAATAAATTTTTGTTCATTTTTCATCGGACTTGTGCATTCATTTCGTAACGAACCCGTACGCACGCAACAATATATAAAATTTAAGAAAATAAAGGAAAACATATCTCAGAAATGCAGTTTAGTATAATAGAGTTCAAAACAGGGTTCAAGGCAAAATCCAACTTCACAGACTTTGCACCAGATTCAATAAATCTAATTAATAATTCAATAATTTAATTAAATAATCAAGATAATCGCTAAATGTTAGAAGCCATTTCTGTAAGAAAAAAGCGCAAAAAGTGGAGTTTGAACGGTAATATCACATGCCTTCAAATGCCGCAATTTAGTGGACAACTAACAATATTTGTCGGCCAAAACGTAAACTAAACGTCCAACACTGTATAAAATTTATTTCAGTGGTTAAACGGGGAAAAACGGGATGTGCTCCTCAATAAAGGAAGAAAAACGTATGCTACATTTGAGTTGCTCGTGGAAATCGCGGAATGAGCAGCCAGAAAGTTAATTTGAACTTAACAGTCATTCTAAAACAATAATCAATTATATTACTTTTGTGGCAAAACTGTGATATTATTTCTGTGGTGATATGATCACGATTTATTCGTTTAACCCTCTCGATATGATCACGTTTATTCTCGGTTGTTTCGATAACATTCATCGAATGATAATATTGAAAAGTGAGGAAAAAATAGGCTTCAAAATACCAACGAAAGTTAACTGTTTTAATATAATGATATCAAGAAACCTATAAATAGGTATTTGAATTAAAATGCAAAAGTTTGTTTATCAACTGTTCATAAAATTTCTGGAAATTATTTTAGCTATACTACACCATTAATCTTAACTCGGAGGTTTTACCTCTAATGAAGAGAACTCCCTAATGTAAAATTTAAAATTAGGCAAAAAAAAAAAAAAATCTTAATCTGTCGTAGATGTTTATAGGAAAAGAAAATTCCTCATACTTTTTTTTCGCTTTTGAATAAAAGGGACCAGGAACTGATCTTCTCAAAATAGATACAGTTATTGAAAATTGGAGTCAAACTAATTTTTTTTTGTGTAGTTTTAATTGGTTGACTAAATTCGAAGCCAACATGCTTGGCGACTTAATCCTTTACTTGAGCTCATTTCTTGATAAATTGACAATTTTTTAATGCATTTTAAACTTATCAGGAAACTTTAGTACTTCAGTTTAAAAATTTATTCTATAGCATTCTGATTATATTAACAGAACTGCTTATTACAATAAGCGATTTATTTTCCATATTTTCTTACACAAACGAGGGGGACTTCAGCAATTCGAAGAGAATATCCTGATGATAACATTAACAGCGATCACATTAAGTGGCGTCATTTTAAAACTCCTTTTTTTCTCCTTATATATATGCAATGAGACATGGCAAATCTTTCTCAAAGGTCATTTAAAAAAAATAAGACATGAACTTCAAGATAATAGCATAAGATATAGGATAAACTAGAAAAACTCAACATGATGGATACTAAAGAATTTTCATGCGAATGAATAGCTTGAATTTAGCTCGTTTAAACAAAGCAGTACACAACTTCTCACCTTCATAGTAAGTTTCGTTTTCATGGTTTCAGTTTAACGGGACCTTACATGAAGGGTGTCCCAAAATTCGCCCAAGATTTAAATTTGTGAGATACAGTGTCGCAAACGAAAAAAAAAAAAAAAAAATCTGAAAGGTTTCAGATTTTAAATTAAGTCCAAAGAGGCGTTTTTTTTTAACATTTTGTGTGTTACCTTTATTTATTAAATACCACGTTCTTCGCACTTAAACCATGACATTCAGTTCAAGAGCAATATCGCAAAATTATTTTAAATTGAACATATCTTTAAAATTTCCGATACACGGTCGCACGCGCTGGAGATGAAAATGTTTTTTCTGTACAACGTTGCCATGGCTCGCTTTGAAATCCTTGAGTTTGTTAATCAGAAATTCGTTAAAGGTTTGCAAAATATGAAATCGATAATAAAACAAATTCCAAATCCCAAATTTGGGCTTCCAGATACCCATATTCGCAGTAGGATTACGTCATTCGAAATTGGATGGCTGTAGGTACCGTTGTTTTATCACAGTGCGAGAAACATACATACTTTGATTATACAGATTATTCATTACATATAATACAAAGTAATAGCATTTAGTGGCAACGATTTGAAAAGTGATACAGCCTTTTAAAAGTTTCAACACAAAATGCCAAAAAGACATTAATAGTTCTTCAGGGCAAATTGCCCCTTTGGACTAAAAAAGGACTGTCTGACAGTTGATAGTTCTGGGTTATTAAAAATGGAGTGCTAGAGAAAGAACAGCGCGTCTTTATTGTTGAGTAATATTTAAAAAATAATGATGGTTTGGCAGCTACAGTCGCAATTTTCGTACAAAATATGGTCAGAATAGTGATTTAATTTCATCAACTGAAAAGATATTATTTGAAAAATTTAGGAATACTGGATCAATTAATGATCTTGAACACTCTGGCCATCCTTGAACACAAAACATTGAAACAGTTCACGAGAATGTTGCCGAGAGTCCAGAGACATCATTTCGGCACCGTAGTCAAGAACTGGACATTTCGAGAAGCTCTCTACAGCAATTCTCCGGAAAGATTTGCGTCTTCATGCTTACAAAGATAAAGTGATTCAAGAACTGAAACCTACCTACTGACCACGCACAGCGAGACAGTTCGTCGAATGGATTATGGAATAGCAACAAATGGATGCTGATCTTCAGCGATGAGGCTTATTTTCATCTTTATGGCTTGGTTAATTTAAGAAATTGTCCCATATTGGGTTCAGAAAATCCACGAATGATTATGGAGAAACTATCCATCCATAACGTGTTACTGTTTGTTGCGAATTTTAGGCTGGAAGCATCATTGTACCATTCTTTCTTCGAAAATGCGGCTGGTCAGGCAATGACGGTTAATGGTGCTCGACACGATAATCCGGTTTTTTGTGCCTAAATTGCAAGATATGGATGTTGACGACATGTGGTTACAAGAAGACGGGCTCACATGCCATTCAATCCAGGAAACAATTCAATCGCTGCATGAGTCATTTCCTGATCGTGTATTTTCTCGTTCTGGTGATAAGAATTGGCCGCTCATATCATATGATTTAAGCCGTTGCACTTTTTTCTTTGAGACTTTTTGAAGTCTAAGGTTTATGGCAACAAGCCCGTGACCACTCACACCTTGAAGGAGGAAATTGACCTCTGTATCAACGAAATCCAGCCACATTTATGCAAAATGGTCATGAAAAATTTCAACAAAAGAGTGGTGCTAGCAAAGCCACGGAGGCCATTTGCTGGATTTGTTGTTCAATACAGAACACTATACTGTATACTTTATGGATTAAAAATTTACGATTTTTAACTATAAACCGGTGTTTTCTATCAGAATTACTTCTTGCGTGAATTTTGAAACAACCTTTATTTTATATTAGGATGTTGAAGTTTTTCCTGCTGCCTGAAACAAAATGAGAAAAGAAAAAAGGCCTAAAAAATTGACTTTACTACAAAGCTTAATTAAGTTACAAGAGATAAAAACTAAATTGATTTAATTAAATTGTTCACGAATTCGTAATCCAAAATATCATGAAAAATGGTATTCCTTTCGTATCATTTTAGGAAAATGATACGAAAAAAAAAAAAAAAAAAAAAGCTGGAAGGCTGGAAATATTGTCGACGTTCCACTTCGTAAATGCAATATATTTTCCACACGTTATTTTGATTATAAATCCAAATCTATTCATTTTTTTATATTTTATATGGGTTGTCCTTTTTTCTCCGTATGGAGAAATAAGAGTACACGATTTTTCTTCATAGTATTTTAAGTGCATGCCCTAATTTATTTCTCTATAAATTTTCATCATTAATATTTTAAGATATTTTTTACACTGTTAAAAAGGAACCTTACGAAACTGAAAATTTAACTTTTGTACTTTACAGATAGCCGTTATCCTAGCTATCAGACGGAGCTGAAATTTTCAATGATTTTTAATATATTGGAGAAATTTATGTTAAGAATTTAATAATTTTTGATATAACATCAACTTTTAAAATATATTTTCTGTGTGTTGCATGCGATTTATTTTGTTTTAAGTTAGGACATTCAGAATGCGCGAAAAGTTAAATTATTATCAACAATCACATCACGCAAATTATGTGCTTAGAAAATATGCATTAAAACATTTCATTATTGCTCTATTCTTACTAAGTTTGGAGCAAAATGTGTACTTAACAAGTCTGAAGTAATTCTTAGTGAAATAATTACTGGTATCCTTAATTTGGGAGTATTAAAATAAGTGTAAAACACGCTCATGTATTAAGCCAAATCCGCTGTCTAGATCTAAAAGAATCCATAATCTAGAAATTTTCAAAAAATTATCATTCGTTCGTTGGTGGGCATAAGTTTCTAAGAATTTCATTTTTGTGGTGTTAGGTAATTTAGTTCAGTGTTTTTGAAAACACTAATTCCTTAAAAGAAGATAAACATTTAGGATATATTGTAAAGATTCTGTACTGCGTACTTTAAGTTACAGTTGAATGGGAAGAATCTTAAGAACTGATAGGCGAATAATCGCTTGAGTTCCTGTGATAGGTGACGGAGGACGGGGACGCCTGGTGTTTAACAGAGATATACAGGCATATGTCCCGCGCTCTTCCCTATCTAGTGGCAGCCAACTCCCTGGAGCCTCCTGAGGCCACCTCGGGAGCTTATTGAAGAATTTTACGTAATTTACGTGCAAGGCCATACAGGGGCGTCTTAAGAATACATTAGTTTTGTTCGATAGGCGAATTATTTGTTACATCTTGATTTGTTAGATCAAATTACAGCATATAAAAACACATACGCTTATACTTGCACATATAAAGACACATACAAAACACATGTAAAACACATATATAACACATATAAAACATGTAAACACATTATAGAATAATAGAAATTAGATATTAGTTTGTACAGACTTATACAAGTAAAACATATACTTATAATGAAACATAATTAAGCTAATATATATTATACACTTACACATTTAAAGACACATATAGATCACATGTAAAATGCGCATATAAAACATACATAAAACATGCAGACACACTGTAGAATATTAGTGGATTGCTTGCACTTGTACAAGCAATATACCCAATGCTTATATACTTTGAGTAGTTACGCAGTGCTTATATTAGATACACGATGCTTATAGATAGTTACACAATGCGAAATCAGATAGGTACACAATACGAATAGATACACTATGCGAGATCAGACACACTATGTTTATAGAGTATTAGTTATTAGATATTAGATCGCATACAATTACACAGACAGAATAAAGCACTGTACAACAAAATAAAACACACTTTTTACACGCAGGACCATGCAGGCTGTGTTGCATGATGCTGCCAAGCCCAATAATTCTATGTAGAGCTATTAGATTAATCAGGTAATGAGGTTACAATGCAGATAAATACAGATTACTTATACACTATGTATATGACAGGTACAATACAGACAGGTTATATAATGTTATTAATGTATGCACTGCGATCAATAATTGCAGATGAGACACTTTGCTGCACTGTATACAGTGCTTATTAGATATTGTATTAGGTACATAATGCTAATTAGAATAGATACACAATGCTTTTATATACACAGCGCTTACAGAATATATACACAGCGCTTACAGAATATATACACAGTGCAGAATCAGTTACACAATGCTTGTTGTATATTAGACATTAGATATTATATTGTACATTATTATACAAACCGAATAAATCACTATACAACAATATGCAAGCCAATGATAGTATATAACACAATGCATGCAGTATTGTGTAATGTTGCCAAGTCAAGTATTTCTATGTAAGGTTATTATATTATACAGGTTAAGTAGATGCAATGTAGATAGATGCAGGTTAATTTTGCGCTTTGCATAGAGCAGATGCAGTTCAGATATAATACAAGTAGGTTGTATTATGCTGATACTGTATGCAGTACAAGTAGTAATTATAGATGAAACTTTACGCTGTAGAATACATTATGCTTCTTAAGTATTATATCAGGTACACAATGCTTGTATAATTTGAATAGATATGCAGCGCTTTTTATATACACGATGCTTACAGAACTGATATACAATGTAAAAACGGATACACTATGCTTGTAAAGTATTAGATATTAGAAATTATATTGAGCACAGAGTTCGTGTGACAGAAAACAACAAAATAGAAGGGTTAAATAATTCTTTATTATTCCAATCAGGTGTAACAGTATCAGGTTCAATGTTCCGCCTTACTTGCTTTGGGAACATGCAAAGACCTGACTCGGAACAGGGAGCTTACTAAAGCTATGTTCAATAAATGTGGGAAGTAGACAAGATACACAGGAAGGGTATACGAAGCCCTTTATTTTTCACTCTTTACAATAATTTCCGGACTTCGGAATACAGAGACCAACCACTTGTGGTCTGAACGTAAGAATATAAAAATATTAACTAAACTCTAACTTAACTTTGGAATAATAAACAAGGGCCTACGTGGAAGATTGGCCGTATATTAACAGGAAGCCGTATGTAGTACAGAGAACTGTTAACACTACAATACGTTTAAAATTATCAAGAGGATTACACCTCTGGCCTGGAAGGCAACCAGCAACCGAGTAAAACTGCTAAGGCAAGCGGCCTGCTTCTACTAACTCCTTCGTCTCTCTCGCTTGGCAAAAAGCCACAACTTAAGTACTTGGCGTTCGCCAGACAAATTTGCATAAATAAGTTAAAGCTTTTAATTCTGGTCGGAAGTAGAAAATAAGAAGTGATAGTAAAGATTAAAAATAAAATAAACGTTAGTAAAACTTAAGATCCTTACAACAGAACTCGGTCTTGGAGTTGTACAACACTCGGGCTGGAACTTGAGAGACTAAGAACTAAACTAAACTAATCTTAACTAAAAAGATATAGCCGAAGCTATCAAGATTCTAACGGAGTTGGTCCCTTAACGCTAATTGACTGCGAAGCTATCAAGGGCCTAAAGTACGGCCGAGTGTAATAATAGCTTAAGAGAGAGTAGCCTAAAAAGGCGGACGCGTGCCAGCCAGAATCACTGATTCTCTCTCACTAAGACAGTAGAACTTCGCTGTTAAATACCGTTCTCCCTCAGTTTGCATTCAAACGTGATTCTAAAACTATGTTTTGGCCGGAAGTGGTAAGTTAAAATTAAGAAGCGATAGGAAAGGAAGTTTAACTCAACATTTAACTGTTAATAAAGTTAACATAATCCTTACAATACATAAAAAAAAGAGGATGGTTGAATGTAAGGAGATGTAGAATACATTCCTAACATAATTGTGGCGTCTTTTCAAGAAATCTGCCTCATAAACAAAAATATAAGAAAATAAACTTGTAGAGTCATTATTATTATTTTTTTTATGCAGAATGATGTGAAAAATGTGCACTGTCTTAGCCGGGACTCGAACCTGGACCTCTCAAATATGCGCCGAGCTTGCTACCGTTACACCACGAAGGCATGCAGAAAGGAGGGTGAAAATACCTTATATACTCACCCTTTTAAACGGGGACTGGAGATTACGGGTCCTAGTCGCCAAATCCTGGTGGTGAAGAGTAATCCACCACCTTTTAGTTCGAGCACCACTCGAGTCATTGGGTTTTTTGAATCAGGAGACGTGAAAAATGAGCAATGTCCTCGCCGGGACCTCTCGAATACGCGTTGAGTGTGCTACCGTTACACCACGAAGGCATGCAGAAAGAAGCTAGAAATATTTTTTAAACTGACTTTTTATAAAAGTTACTAAAATGGTAAAACGCAAATCTCTTTTAAATTTGAAATTTTAGCAACCAAAAATTCACTTTTCTTAATATTAATGCATAATTCGTGCATGAACATGATATATAACTACCCGACAAGCCTTAATTATACTAGAATGAATGCTTATATGGTTGTTCGAAAGAGAGCTAAAACAGATTATAAACGGAAGAAGTTGGCTAAATGGAATTATAATACGATGCAAAGTGAAGCAAAAGATTCGAAGAATGCGGAATTGTTTTGTGGAATGTTAGAATGAAGTTCTGGGTTTTTCGTGAGCAGTTTCAGCAGAAACCGATGCCACTGAGTCATGGGTTTTTGCGCAGCTAACACCAAAAATGGATATGTATATGATACATCACACTTCACAAATTAAAAAAAAAATTAAATTTAAAATGAAAAGTTAGTCATCTGGAAGTTACGTTAGTCGAAAATTTCAGTTCTGTTGCTTTATATTTTATTTATAAGTCAAGAATTTTACTATTTTTTCCTTACATTATATTTACAATTAAAATAATATATATATATATATATATATATAAACCTATGTGATAAATGTCCACGCGACAATACCCACACGAAAAGCGCACATAGATAAAAGTTCACACAGATAATAGCCCACACTGATATAAGCCAACACTGAAATAAGACCACACTGACAAAAGACCATAATATGCCATGTAGGAGATACTGATATTCTCATTATTTAAATACAACAAATTCATAAAAAATATAAATAAAGAAATGTGAAAGGTTTCTGATTTTAAATTACGTCTGATTTTAAATACGAACGTTTTTTCAACGTTTTGTGTGTCACCTTTATTTATTAAATATCATGTTCTTTGTATTTAAACCATAAAATTCACTTTAACAGCAATGTCGCAAAATAATTTCAAAATGAGCGTATCTTTAGAATTTCCGATACATAGTCTCGCGAGTTAGAGATAAAAGTGTTTTTTTCTGTACAAAGTTGCCATTGCTCGCTTTGACATTGTTGAGTTTGTTAATCAAAAATTCGTTAAAGTTTTACAAAATATGAAATCGATTATAAAACAAATTCCTAACTACAAATTTCAGCTTCCCATATTCCCATATTTCCATATGCCCATATTCGTAGGAGGATTACGTCATTCAAAATTGAATGGCTCTAGGTACCGTTGTTTTATCAGAATGCGAGACACATACATACATTGATGCAGGTTCTTCATTATTTAATTTCTTCAAATATAATACAGGGAGATAGTATTTGGTGGTAACGATTTGAAACGTGATACAGCCTGTAAAAGTTTTCAATGCAAAATCGCAAAACGAAACCAAGAGTCCTTGAGGAACAAATCACCTTTGGACTAATAATAGGCTAGGTTTAATTTCTAACAAATCCTTACCTCTACTATTTAATTTGGGTTTCTTCCTTTTAATGTACTAAAAATCGCAACGTCCTTGTTAAACGGCGTCATTTCAGAATTAATCAATGTGTTTCTTATATAATGCTCGTGGCATATATATATATATATATATATGTTACCGTGAAAGAGCGAAATTGGAGCATGTCCACTTTCACCGGAGAATGTCAACATTCACCAAATACGTCGGTGAAAGATCGAATATTTCTTTACATTCTTGTACATTCGGACCCTCACCGGTGTATGTCGACAATCACAGATATGCTCTGGTGTAGGTCGAAAAGAGAGGAGTATATCTACACGCTGCCATTCCAAAAGGAAGTTTTCCACAAATAAATGCAGTTGTAAAAGCAAGGGCTTCTTGTGCATTTCAAAGTGTCAAAATAGTTTAAGTTGTTGCAATAAATAAGATTTGAATCACATAATTTGGTAAGTTTTTAACTTGTACTATATTCTTCTCTCATTTTGAATGTACTGTGTGTTTTAAGTTCTTATATTCTTAAGTTCTTATTCTGAGTCTCAAGTGCGTTTTTTCGCGAATGAATTACGGAGAAGGAAATATAATATCCTTATATGTTCAACATTCACCATTAGTACATGGTGAATGTCGACATTGACCGGTGTAAGTCAGAAATAAGAGTATTTGGAAAATATTTCGGACATACACCAAGCGACTATGTGAATGTTGACATTCACCGGTGAAAGTCGACATTCTCCAGATTTCGGTGTTTCACGGTAACATAAACATATATATAATTAATTAACCAACAGTGATGAAACGAAACTATAACTTCATTCATATACGTATTATAATCTAAATATTACTTCTCGGCTTCTCAATGCTGGTAGCTTGTTATCCCGAGCTTCTCTTTCTTACTTCACATATATTATGAAGGTGTGAGAAATATAAATATTATTGTATTCTACGGGTTCGTGGATTTGGAGTGATTGATGACAACACTTGATGAAAAATCAAAACACAATTTATTCGCCAGTATTACACAGTAGAGTTCCAAAGACACGTTTACAGTCATAAAAGAACTACGACAAACACGCTGAACAATTAGCAACACAGCCTTCAGGCTATAACGGTGAAGACAGCTTCACGGCAAAGCACTAAATACAGCTACCGACTCGGTCGATCGTTCTCGAGCTAATCTCTGAATTCAAGATACTACTACTGAACTCAAATCAAGATACTTTCTACTCCACGTACAGGCAGGGCATATATAGCTTTTGACCTGCCTTCGAGAACCTTCTCAGGAAAACTGGTAAGAATTCGTTCTAGAATGTTCTCGCTCCGTCTATGGCATATCACCAATTTTGTCGTCAAATGAGCGATTTCGCGCCCAAATCTGGCAACCCTGCTTCACCTCCCTACTTTCTGGAAACCCTAACCGCTTTGCGGGGAAGCTATCTTACCGCAACTGGGCATTTCGTAACAATATAATTGTTGAATATAGGGCACATATCTTGCGCCGATTTAGTTGCGCACATTTATTTCAAAACCATTTTGTCAAGAATGAAAAATCTTGAGTTGGCTGTAATTGCAAGTACGTATTGATGCACCGTCTGCTTCAGGCTCTACGGTCATCCGCATCAAAGTTTTTAGAAAACCCAACAACACTTCAGAATTTTCATTACTACATTCACATTTTTTAATTTTGTTCTTTTGGAATAGTCTCGATAAGCGCTTCTATTAATTTCCGGAATGACATGACTACCCTTATTGAGTTATGTGATGCTGGTTTGGTTTGGTTTATTGGATTACGGCAAAGCACTCGAGGGCTATCTGCCTTAAGGTAGGGATGCCTTCGTGGAGGACGTTTTAAGGGAAACTGGTTCGTATACACGTTACACATGGATAAAACCACGAAAACACCCATGCAGTCAGCCCGTTCGCGGGATTCGAACCTCGGACCGAACTACCAGTGTTCAGCGACGTTACCGCTCGGCCGCTGGTGGGCCCTATGTGATGCTTTGTTACTAGTTATATATTATCTCATAATTTAAATTATTTTATTTTATTAAGTATAATGAAAGAATGTGAAATGTCTCATATTTATATATATTTATGTTTCAAGCGACATGAAGCAGAATTCTTGTTTTCTACTATTTTCTTTAAATATTGGTCTTATTCGATTGGTTGGAAGAAGTAGATCCATTCAAGTCTGAAAATTATATTTTTATCAATCAATTTTATAATTTTGTCACGTACATTTCTTTTACTAATTCAGCTGAGCAGACTACTGTTATAAGTTTAGATTTTCGTAAGAAATACTCAGCATATTTAGCTCTAATTAAATATACTCTTGACTTCTCTTTAGATAATACAGATAATTCCTAATATTATGAACACAATACTTGACACTGTCAGAATTTAAAGCTCTTAATATTTCTCTAAACGTATTTAGATCACATTTGCATTTAGTAAACATTTGTGTTCTCATGTTGTTAGATATAACAAAAATTTAAATTTCAGATATGTTTTTAGGATGTAGTAAATTTAACTATTATTGTGTATTTAAAAGCCTTACTAAAGACATTTATTTTTATTTCATTATAGTTTAGAACAATCACGAGTACACAAATGGCATAAATAAATTTTTTAAATTCTTTTTTAATGATAAAATTATTTTAATGTTTGCATAATAATTCTTTTTTAATTTGTTAATCTTCTTTTGTATAAAAATGTTCTGATTACGACTTTGTTTTGGAATTAAAACCTTTTATTCAAAACCTTGTGCTTGGTATTAAGCTGCAAGTAATACAAACTCATATGTAACACATTTTAGAAAGGTAATATTCAAAAACGGTTTGAGGTGAATTTGATTTCTAGTATCGAAATCTTATCAGACTGATTTCGAAATTATTTATGCATGATGGAAAAAAAAATCAGCAATTTATTTAATTCGAAACGAATAATTTAAGAATTATAAAACATCCGAAAGAATACTTGTTATATTGATCTTTCTGATCTAATCTTCTACGGTCATAGCACTGTATTACAACACAGCGAAGAAAAATCACACGCACTTCAGGACAGATGTTCAAACAGAAAACAAAACTCTGAAATGTCAAAGATTCTGAGAATGGTTTCATGATGTTGCATAATGCAATCACAGAAATCTTCAAGGTGGAATAACGTGGACAAAATAACATCCAATAAAATGAATAGAATAATCAGGTATTATGTTCAAGGCAAATTAGTCAAAGAATCTGCAAATGGTAACGCCTTTCAATGTGCATGCGACTATGAATTTCACGGAGATTTTGGAAGTCCGCTGTTTCAAGGGATTTCTAAGACTTTTTTTAACCCTTTGTTGCATACAAATGATCTAGAGAAGTTAAACGAAAATGTTTTTATTTTTTCTACTTAAAATAACCTTAGTAATAATAAAAAAAATTAATTTTATTCAAATTTCATTTTAAATAATTGCTACAGTTTGTTCACTACAGTGGACAGTATGCATATACGTACATGCATACAAATCTCTTCTCAACGATGGACGGTCATTGCATTTGAAATCATTTCCTACCTTGTTTGCAGTGATCATTACCATCTTCTAAATGGTAAATCTACAAATGACATGTACATACAGATCCCCGAAAATACCTTCATTTCATCAATTGCGATTGAATTCATTTTACTACGATTTTGTTACCTGTACCTATTGGATTCAAATGTCAAATGTTCTAGAAATTCCTTGCCAAACATAAACATTTCCAGTGGTGTTTTGGCTTGATAAGCAGTACATTTGAGTTTCAATCCACTCTTTTCGGTAGATCTTTATCTACCCACTCCATAATTTTCTCAAACTGACATTTAAAAAAAATGTCTAAAATTACAAATTATGAATAAAAAATGACAGGATAAGAAAACGTATGCAATATTATATGATGCTTACTATGAGAAATTGTACTAACTTGGAAACAGAAGTAGCAGCCATTTTCCAAGTAACAATGCTTTACTTAGTGATGCTATACAGCCATCTAGGATCGACAGTTGAAAGTTCTAATAATATAGAATGAATAAACACAGGAATGGAATCTTTTAAGGCATTCACAGAAGAATAAACAAATTTAAACTTTTGTCTACTAGAGCGGACATGATGCAACAAAGGGTTAAAAATCGCGATTGGTATCATATCGTTCATAATTCTCATCAAAATCCTCATTGAAGTTATTTTCATTCTGTATGCTTACTACGGGTATTTTGTCAACGAACTAAAAATGGGTTATTTAAATGAGAATATGGATCAGAAATAATTCTTTGCTGTGTGCCCTAAATGAAAACTATTAAATGAGTTCTTTGTGTTTCATATTAAATATTTCAGTTTTCGGTACAGGCTGAAGTAGTTATTGGTACCTCGTCAAAATAGCCCATGACCAAAGAGCTCCGACAAAATCCCCGCCCCGACAATAGCTCAAAACTAAATGGCCCTCGAGAAGATAACCTCGACAAAATAGCCCCGAAGTAATAGCTAAGTCAAGTTATATAATTATATAAAAGTAATTACATTAATATATATTTATAAGGTATTTCTCCCGCCCTCCTAGCATGCCTTCGTGGTGTGGTGGTCTGCACGCGTATTCCAGAGGCCCGTGGTTCGATTCCCGGCGAAGGCTTTGCTAATTTTTCATCTCTCCAGCTTAAAAAATACCTAATGTCTCTACATATTAATAAATATTAGTAAAAAATGAATTTTGAATGGAAATTCTAAATGCAGTTTGCTAACTCTCTACAAGTCTTTAAGGTTTGCAGAGTTTCTAATATTTACTAATGTATTTTAATAAAATTAATTTTATAATTAGGCTTAGTTATTACTTCGGGGCTATTTTGTCGAAGTTATGTTGTCGGGGCCGTTTAGTTTGGGGCTATTTAATCTTGGGTTATTTTGCAGGCGTGATTTTGTTGGGGCTGTTTAGTCGTGGGCTATTTCGACGGGTCACGGTAGTGATTATAACGGCACGAAGAGCCGAAAAACTTCACTCTGGTTTATTATTTATGTTATGGATCTCTTGGGATTCATATAAAACTGAGATCAGTCTGCAAACAAACAGGTTACCGTAAATTAAAATAAATTTCCGAAGTTTCAGTAACGCTTTGTCCTTTAAAGCAAAAAACTGCTGATTTTTTTTAACATAATGTTATAGACAATGAATATTTTGAATACCCCTTTTAGGAAAATTATCCTGATGGGATATTCATTATATGAATGCAACGGACCAAGCAAAGATAAGAAATTCATGTGTGCTGTCCCCCGCAAGATGCAGTCTTTGAGTTATTACGTAGTATGAGACGACGTGCTCTGACACTGCAAAAGCAATAATTCGTTCATTTACACTTCTACTTGATTTTACAAGAGTCATAACTTCACGACCAGTGTCAAGAGTGTCAAGTTTATCGATCTGCACTGTTCGGATTTCAGGATCTGCACTGATCCTGATTGTTTCAACAACAGCAACAGATCAGAATGCTCTTAAATTCTCGAATAGAAAGACTCTTGCCGCTAGCAAGATCCTCACATAATGCGGGCATTTATTTTTCAATGTCGTTGTGCATTGTCAACAGAGTTTCTCATAGATTTATAATAAAGGTGTTTTAGTTATGTATGCAGTAAATAATGCGCAATCTAAATAAATCGTAAACTAGTGAGTTACTAACCATTACATCAACCATTTGAAGTCGAGAAATTTTCTAATTGATAGTAAGTTTAAATAATTATTGGGTACGTGTCAACTAAACATCACTTAATGCCCTGTTGACTAAATGTCTTGACAGTTAAATGTCACGTATCTAAATGTCCTGACGGCTAACTCTCTGTGTCGATTATATGTCCTGTCGGCTAAGTGTCTTTGTCGGCTAAATATCCTGTCAGCTAACTGTCTGTCGGCTAAGTGTCCTTGTAGGCTAAATGTCTTTTCGGCTAACTGTCCGTGTCGGCTAAATGACCTGTCGGCTAAGTGTCTGTGTCGGATAAATGTCCTGTCGGTTAACTGGCGTCGGTTAAGTGTTTTGTCGGCTAAGTGGTTGTCGGATAAGTGTCACGGACCCGGAATCTCACCATTGGCATAACTACCGTCGTCATTCCATTAATATTAAAATTGCTGAACATAATATGCTGAACATCTATATTACTATTTATGTATCCATGACACAATAAATATCCAATACTCCATGTCTGAATATAAATACGCCATGCCCACAAAAATCATTACGCGGAGTTTCTTTTCATCACCATTGGTCATAGACGCATACTTCCAGTTGCAAAGATGCTTTAAAATTCCTGTTACGGTATTTTTAAATAAAAAAAAAATTATGTAATTTAGGAAGCCTTTTACCCATTCTTTCATTTCTTATAGTCCTCCTCCCAAGTCTGTCTAGCTTGAAGCGGGGTAGTAGTGGCAATTGCATGGTCCTTTGTAGAGTTGGACGAAACCGCTCTTTATAGGATCGGATCAAAACTATTTCTTTACAGAAATCAATCAGTTCTTTTTTTCATGATTGGCCGTTCAGTAGCAATAAATGTGATGAAAAGATCCAGAATGAAGAGTGAATCAAGAGGAATCAAGATGGATTGAAGAGCGAAAACAATCAAACGAGCAGTGAGTTCAGAACCGGCTAGTGTGAAGTTGGATCGAAGAAGCGCTGAAAGAAACTTCTCCACAGATAACAATGAGGGAAGCAGATCCGGATTTAGACTTGACAAGGCCCTAAGCTATTTGAGATATGGGGCCCTTTATAAGTCTGTTATACTACATTTATAATATATTTTAATTTTCTGCCTAATTAATAAAGGTATTATATATTTATAGGTAACCGGAGAAGCGGACCAGAACCAGACTAGCTAAAGAAGCAAGCAGTAATTATGAAGTAGAAGAGCTAAATATCTTGGCACCTTCCTCTTACTTACAAAGAATTCTACGTGGGAAGGCAGTACGACAATGCCTCATAGAATGCGATCCAGGCGAAACTGGCAGACGCACACATAGTTTCATTTCTAAAGTCAGCACAAGTAGACACATAGAGTTATCTCACAACTAATTTAATTATGGTGCATAGCTCATTTCTAAGTTATTTTCATCGCTTTTGCATCTCAAATACAGGTGTCTACGGATTAGAAGGCTCACCTGACCATTATGCCTTTTACAGCTGCCACTCAGTAACCTCATCCGACCTAAAGTATGAATTTTTTAAGAAATTTTTTATTAAAACCATTATCAGTTACGAGCATCTGCAGTACAATCAACACTAATTCAGCTATGGGGCAAGGTATTTGTCAAACAGAATGAAGAAGCCAGTAAAATTCAGAGGTCATAGTATAAGGTACTTCTCCCAATTCCCTAGCGTGCCTTCGTGGTGTAACGGTAGCACGCTGGGCCGGTATTCCAGAGGTCTGTGGTTCGATTCCCGGCGAAGGCGGTTGCATATTTTTCATCTTTTCTGCTTCCAATAAACCTAATGACTCTACAATAGTTACAATAGAACAATTGCTAAAGAAACCCAACTGCTCATTATGTAGAAGAGATTTGCAATGTATCATTTATGTGCAGTCGCCCTTGTCTGGCCACGACAAAATTATTTTTGTTGCAATAAACTCCTGATAGGAGGGTGGAGACAATTCCTACTAACCTTTAGAAGCCACCAGGAGTCTCCGCCCTCCATCACCTGTCACCCGAATACACTGTCCCTAGAGTCATATTTACTAAAGATTTATGCTTAT
Source organism: Stegodyphus dumicola (assembly GCF_044657685.1). Taxonomy (NCBI): domain Eukaryota; kingdom Metazoa; phylum Arthropoda; class Arachnida; order Araneae; family Eresidae; genus Stegodyphus; species Stegodyphus dumicola. The sequence continues at coordinate 160,746,568 of NC_140770.1, forward strand.
TATCCCATCTAATTCTAAGACATTTTTAGCAACATTTGAGCAATATTTAGTATAAAAAATATTTGATACAGAGCATGGTGTCAGTGGTATCTATAGGATCCTTGTAATGTAATTTGACTATGTACGTACTAGTAATTATTTATGGAGAGCATTAGCCATGTACTAGTAATATAAGCTAGACAAAATCAATTTTAGATTGTGTAGAAGTTGCACCCAATATTGCTTTTTTGCCTAATTTCAGAATTTTATATTGGTGTGTTTCTTTTCAAACATACTATCAGTTATTCCGAATTTCTATATTGTGCACGAATTCAGAGATTAGTCAGAAAATATTATACAGAGAAGAAAGAGTTAATTGAAAATATGGGGAGTCTGGAAAAGAAGTGATGAAAAAAAAAAAAGATATATATATTCGAAATCGAAATCAATGTTTATTGCACAGTGGTTTGCATAGCTGAACAGAGCTTAAAAGTATCGTTGGCTGGTAGACAAGCGGGCAGCGGTCTTTAAATTTGTTTTTTGGTGGTGATTTAACACTTTTACATTTCTTTCTGCGGGATTCGTGAAGGAAAGTGTGTACTGAATGCTGATTTTGCAAATTTGTGTGTCTGAATTATGAAAGCGATAGAATTGGTAACAGTAATGATTTCAAAATGTGTAATACCAAGATATAGCCAGAAATACAAATGCAGCTCATTAAAGTGTACTAAATTTTTGAGTAATTCTTTTCAGCTATGTAAACTGTAATGCAATAAACACATAGATTTTGGATATATGTGTCGTCATTTCTTTCTGGGACAACCTGTATATTTGCTTATTGTTGCGATAGAGGGAATTAAGACTACGGCTTTTGAAGGTTTAGCATGACCTCAATACTTACACGTAGGAACGTACGATAGGTGATTGGTAACTGCAAAGAATAATTTTCATGTGACTGTTACCGTTGCGATACCATATTTTAAAGTAAAACTGAGTTAAACTGTGTAAACCGTTGCAATATCATATTTTAAAGTGAAACTCTCACACTAGTGTTTTTCGGGACAACTGCATTACATTCGGGACTAAAAAACGCGTCTTAAAAATAGAGACATATTTTAAAGTAAACTGTTCAGAATGAAACAACCTGTAATGCACGATCTTCGATAAAACTTAGATAACATAAATAAATGGAAGCAACAATAGAGAAAGTAAACATACATCTAATTGCGTATCTATGTGGAACAGATTATGAACACATATAGTGCAATAGATACTGTCATGTGGTACTAATCTTTAAACCAAATTCAAACGCAATTATTTAAATCCTAATAGAGTCGAGGATGCAGAAACAATTAAAAAATTAAAAAGTTATAATAAAAATTTGTGTATTATATTTGACTTAAAGCATAAACTTCACAAAGAACTTTCTCTTATCTTTGTGGTATAATTTGTAGCATATTTGGCTGGCATATAAGGAAAAATAAAATTCCTTACAACTTTGGTTTTAAATATTATCTTAATGTTCATTACGATAAAGGAAGTAAATTTGACGTGGTAAAAATCTTTCTCCACATGTACCTATATATAAAGAAAAATAAAGAAAATTATATCTTTCTTTTCACTAAATATACGTAAAACATTCTTAGAGCTGCATCGAAAGATGCACATGTACCTATATATAAAGAAAAATAAAGAAAATTATATCTTTCTTTTCACTAAATATACGTAAAACATTCTTAGAGCTGCATCGAAAGATAAATTTTGCTTAACCCGATTTCATTTTCCTTATATTTTTATATAAAAGGAAAAGCATTTGTGCAATGAAAGCGAATGGTTTAACAAGTAACCAATAATATAGTAGTATAGATTAGTGGTTATCAAGTTTCCATCAAGAAACACACAGAAAATTCGATTAACTTCTAACACCTGTTGTGGATACAAGTAACTTCTCTAGCTCAAATTTCTATACAAATGAGATGTTACTTAATTTCCGAAATGAGTTATCACCACGAGAAATTTTAACTCCAAGCAAACAGATACAGAATTAGAAGCACTTTCAATTTGTTCTACTACACCTCCTGAGACGGATTAAAGTATAACATACAAATATAAACTTATTAGCTAATTGGACCTGGTTTAACACAAAGCTTCCTTTCACAATAGTTATAATACAATAAATTAAATCTAATTTGACTAGAAACAACAAGCATGCCTATTTCACGGAAGAACTCAAACGTACCACTTACTCAAATTTACTCAACCACGGGAGTATATAATTCATGAACCTGGCATTTCCAGAACTCGGGGTTGGATCGTCTATACTGTCTGACCTCGGGGTATTGGGGTAAGTCCTAGAACTGATGGCTGTGTAACTCGGTACCGAATTTGTCAGACAATGTCCTGATATGATGGCAGCGTGCGTAGTACTGGCGAGAGCATTTTGGAGACCAGTCAGATTTTTAGGCGTTCAGGTCAAGCTCCTCACCAAAAGCTGAGAATAGAGCATGGTATCCATCTGTCTCGGCTCATCGTTGGGGGTTATTGGATGTTGAATTATGTCTTAGTTAAGGACCGGATTGGGAGCCCAGTTTTCCAGGAGCTGTTGAATAGACTCCTAAACTGAACTTCTATACATTGGGCTGTGGCTAAGATTTGGAGTTTGTCGCCCAGTTCATCAGCTCGGAAGAAAGAATTCAACTAGTGATTAGACATGCTGCGTCATGCCCCTGCGTAATATGGGGGTTTTTCAGTTGGGAGCAGAGACCTTTGTTGCACTGATTTGCAGGAAAGGTGTCTAAATTTTTGTTTGTTTACCTAAATCTAATCCATCTTCAGTCTACAATATCCACATCAATAGTATTAGAGTTTCCAACAGACCCTACTTTAATCGGCAAGCCAACAGTGGAGCGCAAGCCAAACTTCTTGCACAAATATATGTAATTTCCTTCCATACTTTTGTTTGCCATTCAAGTCCACATAAATTCTGGAATGAGCGAATCTCTTGAAAGAAGAAAGAAAGGAGGCAGAGAAAGAAGTAAATTAAACAGCATTGCGTCCGTTAAACTTAACATAAACCACAAACGTAACTAAATAGAGTTCGATTTTCACCCAACCAATGAAGATCTGTTTCATCATTATATCTTTGAAAATCAAATTGCTTTATTTTGTACAATGTGATCCGCAAGAAAAGCAGCCCGCTTGCGAGGGTAATTTGACACATGGTAGCCATATTTATGACGCAATACGTGCAGAATTAAAAACGAAAACAAAATAAAACTGGAACACTATTTAGGGACACCGAGTCGCCGGACAGATTATGCGGACTGTAGGGAGGGCTACGACTTCATCCAAAAAGAATGACACTGCTATGAAAGGCAGGCTATTCTTTCTTGCTCCATCCTGTACGGTCGTAAAGCAGCTATTTCGGAATGAGCCATTTTTCGTTTTCTTAAAAACAAATTTAAAAACTGTCTTGCAAAAAGGATTACGAACCATAATTCTCTGTGAGCCAGTTTGAGGCATAACCACAGTCATTCAGATTTGGAGCCATGATTGGTACTCACATGCTGTTCAGAACCGTGTCTGTTTCCTATTCTACTGCAAAAATAGAGAATATCGGCCTGTACAGAGCTTAGAAGACTTCATAACGAAGATTTCAGTACCAGAGAGAAATGTAATTTGCGTATCTGGCAATTCCGCCACAGAAGACAGCTGAAGAAATAATCTATCAGATTAAAAAGAGAAAAAATGTTTTTAAGTACTGCTTTTATGGCTCTTCACTATTGCTTTCATGGTTACTTGGTCTGCTATTCAGTAAGAGAAAGATTAACTTTTAAAGTTAAATATCTTACGCTTTACTGAATGGCAACACGCTGGTGCGTGATAAAAATATGTGTTCTATTTGAGGAAATGGGAACACATTGCTTTGAGATATCTAATTTGTGGATTAAAACTGTAAGATGAATATCATACATTTTGCGGAATAATAACAATATGGCTCGCCGGAGATTTCGATATCGGCGTCATAGAGATGCGTTATATTCGAAATCTATTATTTCGAAAAGTTTTGCCAGTTCTCGCTTTCAAAACTCGCTCTCACTGAGTTTGTTAAACAAAAATTTGTTAAATTTCCGTAAAATATGCAAAAAATTAAAAACAAATTCGAAGTTCGAGACGCCAATGTTCGGGTGGAGGACCACGTGTATTAAAAATTCTCTTTAGTTCTTTAGTTCTATCTCTTTAGTATTATCTCTTTAGTTCGTGAAAAATTGAGAATAAAAACGTTGTTGATAAAGACAGGTTCTTTAAAGTGGCCTGAAGTAGCTTTTGATCCTTTAAACACGGAAATCAGATACAATATCAAAACAAATAAACTGCAACTTCTTGACGTAAAAGAGCGATAAGAAACTGAACCAGTTTCAAGAGGAATCTTCGTTTGCTTTCGTGGCAGAGTATAACGTTAGTTTTGAAGTAGCTCCCGTGCGGAACTTTTCCATCAAGAACTTAACTTCAGGCGTATTTTACTTCATTTTGTTTTTTAACTTCCTTTCCGTAGCCCTTTAAACAATAAAATAATAACTTAATTTAAAGTGATACTGTTAGATAATAAATCCTTTTGTCGTTTAGACCCATCTGATGTCGTGTACGGTCCAGTAATGAAACAAGAAAGCTGGAGATTTGAGAAACAATTTGATTTTTGGCCTCACTCGGAGATGACAATCTGGTAATTCATGTTATGCAGCGTCTGATCAAGTTAAAAGTTTCAGTTCGAAGCACAAGTTAAAATTTTTCATTTAAAATGACTACGTGGAAAATTTACTAACATGCAGTAACCTACGAAACGAATTAATGTTCTGAATTTGCTATGGTTCAAATTACTATTCTTTAAATAAATAAAAGAATATAAAAAATATATATAAAAATCTGAAAGGTTTCCGATTTTAAATTACGTTCAAATGGGCGGGTTTTTTAAACATTTTGAGTGTTACCTTTATTTATTAAATATCATGTACTTCGCACTTAAACCATAAAAGTCAGTGCAAGAGCAATATCGCAAAATAATTTTAAAATGAGCATATGTTTAGAATTTCCGACACACAGTCTCACGAGCTGGAGAAAAAAGTGTTTTTTCTGTACAACATTGCCATTGCTCGCTTTGAAATTGTTGAGTTTGTTAATCAAAACAGATTTGGGCTTCCAAATGCCCATATTCGTAGGAGAATTACGTTATTCAAAATTAGATGGCTCTAGGTACCGTTGTTTTATCACAATGCGAGAAATATAATATATTTATGCAGATTCTTCATTATTTAATAAATTTAAATATGATACAGGGCGATAATATTCGGTGGCAATAATTTGAAAAGTGAAACAACGTTTGTAGTGAATCAACGCAAAATGCCAAAACGAAATTAATAGTCCTTCTGGGCAAATTGCCCCTTTGTTCTAATAAAACAGGCCATGCACGAAATATTCGACAGGAATTTTTGTAACGATATTTTTCTTCCCTGAAATTGCGTATTTAAAATTTATCATTGCTTTCAGTAGAATAGTAAATCTTACTTAGACAAAATTTCAACAAATGCTGCAAGAATAACGAACAACTGAAAGAAATTGAAAACTAACACTAAATATTATTTTACACCTAAATGTTGTTTTCTTTAAATACATTACAAGGAGAGAGACACTACTAAAAAAACTGAAAAGTCTGAAACACACACATGTTAAAAAAAAAAAAAAAAACTTGCAGAATACATATATTTCACTTTGGATTTAGCACTTCGAAAACTGAAAATAAACGTACAGAGAAATTCTTCAAATATCAGACAAATACCGTGATACACCGGTAACTTCCGCTTTGATATACGTTCTGTTCGGAAGTGAAAAGTTTTGTTTGGAATGCGATTCGAGTTCGATAAGTCACGACTGCTCGCAGTACTCTGGTTTACCAACTTTGAGACAATGCTACCCTTGTCAACTATGTTAACAGTGAGTTTTAAGAAAGTTAATGAGAACAGTTGAGCAACGAAGAAAATAGTTAGGATCACCATGGAGGTTAAAAAAAAGAGACTGTTGATAAGTATAAAGGTTCACATCTGTATGCCAAGAACGTCAGTACCTACGGTTGTGAAAAGAAAAGACTCTATTAAAAATCGGCTAATGTTACGAAAGGAGAAATCCATTAACGAACAGAGACATTAGAGCATGTTGAAAAATGCTTTTTGATCTGGATAATAGAAAAGCATTTATATACAGTATTTTTATTCAGTACATACTTTATTCACTGCATTTGTATTTTAGTATTAAATATAATTGTAATAATAAAATTGGAATTTTTTATGAACATATTAATTAATTTTCCTTTATTTTTTATCGGAAACTTTAGCTTAGAATATGCCCAGTTTGGTACTATGTTCAAGAATTTGGAACGAATTGGAAGTATTCTGGTTTGATTTTATTTAATTATAGCAAAGCAATCGAAAGCTATCTGCCTAAGAAGAGGTACACCTTCGTGGACGCCTTTCTAAGGGAATTAAGTTTTAAGGGAAAGGGTTATCGTAATTTATACCTTATGATAAAACATTCCAGGATTACCTGCTCAAGAATCTTCGGCGGAAGGTTTCTCAACCCTCTGACCGGCCGGCCAGGGTTTTCGCTAAGAAAGTATAAATTCCCCAAAAGTACTATAAGAAAAAATTATTTTCTTGATTTTACTGAAAAATTCTCTTGGTATTTTATACCTGGATTTGTGTACTTTTAATATATTGCCTTAATTTCTTTGACACATTTTAATATGCACGTATATATACGTTCTTAGCGATATCACAAAAATTATTCTAGGCCGTATAAATACGGTCTTGCCGGTTAGAGGGAACCGGTAAAACCTTGAAAATCCAAATAAAGAAAAGGAATCTATCACTAACCGTTGTAATGAAAGCTTTTGTTCGTTATAGGCTTAGTAATTGATTATGTTTTGTTGTTTAGTAAACCAGATAAGTTTTTCTAATCTTTATTTGGTTTATTTTCATAAGCGCACTAATTAACAATGGCATATACTTCAGTTTATCACATTATACATACAATAAACAATTGATTCATATAGAGCATTAATATTGGACTATTGCTTGGAGACTGGATGCTATGACTCATTCTAGAAACATCACTGCTTATACAGAAATCTATATGTTTCGATTTATTTTTAATGTTTGTTAATATTTCTGTTCATCACACTGAATACGTTACTAAATATATTATAGACATAACATTAATATACAGTCACATTATTCTTAGAAATCGGACGCTAGAAATCATACTAAAACAACAACAACACTCCTTACAGAGAAATCTACACACTTTTGTTTATTTTTAATGTGTACTAAAATTCATTTCAATAAACTTATATTCTTCAGCACTGTATACATTACTAAATATCTAATACAAGCATAACATTAATATACAATCGAAATGATCTTTAGAAATCGGATGGTTGGTTTTGGTTTAGTTTTGTTTATTATGGCAAAGCACGGTAGGGTTATCTGCTTAAGGGAAGGGATGCCTTCGTGGAGGACTTGCTAAGGGAAACTGGATCGTATACACGTTACACATAGGAAAAACGCCTATACAGCCAGCTTTTTCGCATGTATTCGAATCCCGATCGGAATTACCAGTGTTCAACGACTTTTATCGCTCGACCGCTGTTGAGCCTAAACCGGATGGTATAACTCATTCTAAAAACGCCCCTTTTTATACAGAAATCTACACGTTTAGATTTATTTTGAATGTGTACTGATATTAATTTCAAGAATCTCATTTTCTTCAAAATCAAGAGGGTTAAGAATCTCTTTTCTTTCTGTACACATTATTAAATATCTAATGTACATTTGATATTAATATACAGTCGAACTAATTTTAGAAACCGGATGTTAGGACTCATTTTAGAAACAGCACTTCTTATTAAGAAAGCTACATATTTTGATTTATTTTGAATGCGTACTATTATTAAGATCAAGAATCTCATTTTCTTCATTTCTGTATACATTACTAAACATCTAATGTAGATATTATATTAATATACAATCGCACTAATTATAGAAACCGGATGTGAGGACTCATTCTACGAGTAAAAACAGCGCTTCTCATAGAAAAATTTTAATTTATTTTGTATGTACTAATATTAATTTCAAGAATCACATTTACTTCATTCAGTTCTGTATACATTATTAAATATCTAAAATACACATAAAATCAATATACACTTCCATTAATTTTAGAAACCGGATGTTATGACTCATTCTTGAAACAGTGTTTCCTATAAAGAAAGCTGCATATTTTAATTTGCTTTCAATATGCACTAATATTAATTTCAAAGCCTAATTTACTTCAGTTGTATAAATAGTACTAAATATCTAATATACACATAACATCAATGTACTAATATCATAATCAAATAATAATAGTACTAAATATCTAACATACACATAAAATCTAATATACACAAACAGTCGCATTTAATTTTAGAAACCGGATGTTATGACTCCTCCTGGAAACAGAGTTTTGTTATATAGAAATTTGCCACGCTTCCTAGATATTTGCTATCTTCATTTTCGTCATTTCAACGAAACTGTTGTCACAACCACTGATAGTTACCTAGGTACTTTTACGTGGGTTTCAAGAAGTAAAAATAACAAAAGACGTAATTCGTGTTTATCCTGATCTAATCGCGACCAAAAAAAAAAAAAAAAAAAAACACAGTTTAGAAAATAACCACTCCATCCAACATGCAAGTAACATGACCGTTGATAAAAGCATACAAATTTCGCGAATGTTTCACTTCTTGTTGACATTAAAGATGTCAAATATTTGGAAACTTTCCTGGTTAGGAGAAAATAAAAAATTTTGTTGAATCAATCGATTTCTTGAATCGATAAACACAGACAATAAGGAAAAGAATATACCAAAGAAGACTTAATATGTAAAATACATAAAAGTGACTCGAGACTTGTGCGTAGTGCGTTTCACTTTGCTTCAGTAATATTATAGCAATGGTTTTTGTTTCATAATTAGAGAGAATATTTTAAAAAGCTCGTTCATCCTCTGAGCATCGGTATTATATTTAATCAGCATGTCTACAAGTTGCTATAAGTATCATCTTGATATATTTGATCAGCTTAGAAAATGTACACAAACATGGTATTTTCTGGAAAGTATATTTCCTTTTCTCAAGAAGTACGAAACAACAGACGAAGGAGTGACAAGATATTTAAGCATTAATTTTTTTTAAATATGTAATAACACAGTACCTTTTTAGAAGAAATCCAGGCATAGTTTTTCACTTGAAATATAATCTTTGAAGGAGAGCACCCCGGGGGGGGAAGTCCGAGGGTCTTCCCCCCTCTTTCCCTACCAACAATCTTTCGAAAGGACTTTCGGCTCGCCGCATAATTAGAATGCCGTCATGCCGCAGCGACGCTAAGCACTATACCGGTTGGGCGGCGCAGATACATTCAGGAACGCTAAGCCAACGCTTTTGTAGAACCATAGGTGATAGAGGTATTGCTGTACCTAGCTATTAAGCTTGATACCAGTTTAGAATTCCGAGAGAGAACACTTCCGGGACTGTCCGAGGGTCTCCCAACTTCTTATTCTACTGCTAACCTCTACAGCGGATTTCGGTTGGACGTGTAATTTTGAGTGCCTTTTGCCGTACAAATAATATACGCTTATAAACATCCATGCCTTCACCGGGACGCTTAATAGGTAATCGTACATTGAGTTGATCAATGTTAACCAAATTTTGCTTACTGCGTATGCTCAATAGTATACCGCTGGCGTGGGAGAAAATCCTGGCGACTAAGCATAAGCAACCCTACACAAGACTGTTTGTTAGCCATGTTGGGGGGAGGGCGTACCATTTTTTTTACAATTGCATTACTATAGAAATTTGTTGTGTGCTTATTGATGTGCTTCTGTTTCATTTAACTTTGGCTTATTTTGTTCATAAATATTACAATTAATATCAGCTATTTGACTTTAATTCAGCAATTAAGTCAGTAATTTGAACTGAATTTATTCCTTAATTTGATAAAGCATATACGAATGGAACGTATGATAAATACTCAATTGCTTTTATTCCTCAGAAGTATTCAGCTCAGAAGTATTCCAATAAGCATTCAGCTAACATATCTTGTAATGTTTCCTGTTTTGTTATCCTTCTTAAACGAAAATTTACGTACTTTACAATCGATAGTTACACTCTGAATAATGAAGCAACTTACAGCCTAACAAGTTTTAAAACTTTGAACGGTTTACGCCCAGATAACACAATATCAACCATATACCGTATTTATCTTCTTTTAAAATACTTGTCGTTGCGCCAAATTCTATTCTGATCATGCGCAGTAAGCAAAATTCATTTAACATTGATCAACTCAATGTGCGGTTTGCCATTACGCCACCGGGACTCGAACCTGGGCCCTTCGAGTTATTAACTGCTATTCCAAATAGGGGTTAATGGCCGGCTGTCTTTACTTTCTGGCTATTTTACTTCTTGGCGTTTGTCTAGGCAGCTATCTTTACTTTAGAAATCAAACCATACTTGCGAAAATCATAGCAGAAAGTGCGGCAAAATATTCAGCGAGGCTTAATCATATCCGTTATTAGCGTGATGTTGCCATTGCCGACCGATTGGCTCTTTTGCGATGTGATGGTCGTAACACATGTGTTTTTGTCTACTTTGGTTTATTGTTTGCTATGTGGTCTAGTAAGGCCACAACAACATTTATGTAATATAATGACCGTTACTAAGCTGCAACGTATTGACAATGGCTCAACCCGGAGAGACTTTAATGCGTAGTTAGAAAGGTAACACTCGAAGGAGAGACTAGTAAAACAGATCTAGCCAAATTAAATATAATTTTTATTGTTGAACCCGAACTTAAAATCGAAAATATATCTTTCGTTGCACGTGATCATGGGCACAATACGCTGCCCACAGTTTTATACAGGGTATCACATTTTAGATAACGGCGTAGTTAGCAGCATGACAAAGGAAAGGGAGTAAAGTAGCGTCTTGACTGTAAGAAAGCTGAAACTGCAGTGCGTAATTATGCAGTATGGAGGCCTACCAAGAGAAGGTTTTGGTTTAGATTAGAAAAGTTTCATTTCTCGAAATTATGAGTTGACGTTCCGAATTAGGTACGTGCCATCAGCGTTAGGCAAATCATGATCTAGAAATGACGGAGTCCAGAAAAGCTATTACGATGTTCAGAGAGAGGGAATTAAAAAGTTATCGCTAGTTTAAATTATAATTTTGATTTACATACTTTTTATCTTACATATAACAATAACGCAATCCAGGAAAACTAATTACGGTTTTTAGAACAGAGAGGGGAAGTAAAAGGTTACCCCCTAGTTTAAATTATAATTTTGATTTACCTAATTTTTATCTTATATATAACAATGACGCAGTCCAGAAAAGTTATTACAACTTTTAGAATAGAAAGAGAGAATTAAGGGGTTACCCATAGTTTAAATTATATTTTGATTTACCTATTTTTTACCTTACATATACATATGAATATATGAATAATATTAATGTGAATATGAGAAATAGTCTAATCTTGAATGTTTGATATTATTACTGTTATTTATAATACCATAAATTATATTTTAATATAAATATCACTTTCCTTTCTTTATATAGAAAGACACTGCAGAATTTCTTAGGTTCATTGTTTAAGCTGAAGAGATATTAAGCATTTTTGAAAATGCCGGAGAGATGAAAAATTAGCAACCGCCTTTCGCCGGGAATCGAACCACGGACTTCTGGAATACCGGCCCAGCGTGCAGAACCACTACACCACGAAGACTCTCTAGGAAGGTGGGATAAATACGTTATAAAGGAAAATTCAAAAGGAAAAACAAAATCAGGTGATATGCGCATATTTACTGGGGTTTTAATTCATTTGCCATTGTCTGTCAATCGTTATTTTTTATAATGTTATTATTAATATTTTATTTTTAAGGTCAATGTTTCCATTTTAAGTGCATTTTCAGGTCATTTTTAAGGGCATTTTTCTGTGACCTTTTTAGGTCATCAAAATCCGAGCCCTGATTGTTACTAATTATTAGAAGTTTTGATATGAGCGTAGCATGATAAACGCTTTTATTTTCACATTTACTGCTATAAAGCACAAACAAGAATGTCGTCTGCTTTGCTCAAAATCGCGTGATTATTACCTTTGAAATGACGCGTTTCAGGAAGATTAAATATGCTTTTATAGTTTTTTTTTTTTTTTTTTTTTTTTTTTTTTAACAGAAAGCAGCAGAAATTATCAGATTAAAAGGAGACTTCAAGGGCTATACAACATGAATGTAAAAATACAGAAATATAACTGGGCATGATACGCAAGGAAAGAGAAACACATTTTTTAAATTAAAAAGAAATTATTGGGAATTTTAGGAAAGACCGGAAATTTTATATCACTTACATATGTGTGTTATACTGATAAGTGCTTAAGTTAACTGATATGCTTGAATTTTGATGGCTGGTATAGTTTCATTAAGAATTTACCTTTTCTTGATTTTTTTTTTTTTTTTTTTTTTTTTTTTTGTTAATTTGGCTTTTTTATACTATTTAATTTAACAACCGAAATTTTGATGGAAACAAAAAGGAAGGCAAACAAGAGGAAACTTTATTTTATTCGGTTTGGTTTATTTTAATTACGGCAAAGCACACGAGGGCTATCTGCCTAAGGGAAGGGATGCCTTCGTGGAGACTGGCTCGTATACACGTTACACATGGGGAAAACCACGAAAATGCCCTTGCAGCCAGCCCGTTCGCGGGATTCGAACTTCGGACAGAACTACCAGTGTTCAGCGACTTTACCGCTCGGCCGCTGGTGGGCCTTATTTTATTCGATACAACTTAAAATATCATAAAACAAAAGTAAAAAGGCTGTTTACACATTTTTATGACGATTTCGGGGCCGTTTCATTAACGTTTTTGATCTGTACACTTTTTTCTGGACTCTAAGCATACATCGTTAATTCCATGATAGAAAAGGTTGTCGTAAAATTTCCAGAATATTCATTTCCATTCCTCTTCTGCTATTTCCCAGAGTCCATCAATCGTGGTGGGTTTGCGCTTAGAAATATATCTTTTCAAGAGACTAGAGGCACAATAGTCCATAGGTGAAACGTCAGGGAATTTCGCAGGAATACGTTGAAAAGGTATAGAGGCAATACATGTCTCAGTCTATATTCTTTCAAGAAATGCAGAGGTACTTTTCGAAATTTGACTTGTTATTTTGTCGTGATGAAGATAACATTTTTAAAGTCATTGGTATAGAGAAATGGAATTTCTTCTGTAGATATTAGACTTAAATCTCTTCCTTAATAAGACGTTATTTTGATTTCGTCTGGTTGTAACGAAAGTTTTCCACCAAAAAATGTTTCTAGTGAAGTTAGGAACAAAAAAATACGTAAAAGTAGTACCTTTAGTGCGGTAGTTACCGACCAAATTTATGATTTTCTGCCAACATTTTGGCAGTTTTTCATAGCCTTCGACCCAGAAACTTAGTGGCCACGAGTCCAAAAACAGATAACCTTATTTCGGACGTCCTGTGAAGAATGGAAGATAGCATCAGTAAGATGTAGCTGTAGGTGTGAAAAAATGTAGAAGTTCAAAGGAGCGATGTCGGGGCTATATGGTGTGGCAAAAGATTCCATTCGAGTCCGTACAGAATCCGGTGAATACAGACACATATGGTCTTGCATTATCTTGATGGAGCGTTACCTTTTGCGTCGGAACTCAGTTTGACGTTTTTCCTTGATAGCAGAGTCAACAAGGACTAGCATCTCGTTGTACACTTTACTATCGAGGGTTTATACCTTTTTTCAGATACTCTTTGTGGATAATAGCACGACAGTCTCACCAGATATAAAGCATGATCTTTTTGTTAGTCAAATTACGCTTCATGACGCTGCGGACGAGTTCACTGGGTGCAGAACGACCCTCTTTTCGGCCTGTGTTGTTGAAATAAATTCAATTTTCATCACAAGTGACGATCTGGTCCAGAATTTTGTTCTTGCGTTGATATTCGAGGAGATTAGTGCAGGCCCGAACACGCCTGTCCTTAACTGCTTGAGTCAGCTCATGCGGCACCCAGCGATTCAACTTGTACGCCAACTTTATGAGATGCATAGTGCGACTAATGGACATGGCAATAACGTCTAACTCCTTAGCAAGCTCCCGAGTGGTCGCATACTGATCTTCTTCCACAAGTTCACGCAGGCGAGCCTCTGCAACATCACTAGGCCAGCCTGAGCGCTCTAATTTTTGAATGTCTTAGTCCCTGTTTTTGAACTTTCAGTAATAAACCTTCACGATGTCATATGATACAACATTAGTACGTAAAGCCGTACACATGATTCAGTGACATTCTATGGCTGAAGTTTTGCGTTAGAACTGGAAGTTAATGATGGTTCTAATCCTGGTATCATGATAATTCCATTTAACGGCGCACAGGATAATTTAACCCGCAGAAAAGACTCTGATTTCGTAGACACCGGCGAGACAAGCCGAAGGGCTAGAAGCACTCAACGCCACAGAATCAAATCGTCAATAATGACGATACAACGTGGCCTGGAATAGGCAGATACTCTCTAACATTAACTTCCAAAACTCTTGCTTAAATAGCACTTCTTTCTACCTCAATCTGAATAAATACTCGCTATATCATTTACATTCTGTGGTGAAAAGCGTAGGTAAAAAGAGAGTGACAGGAAAAGCTTGCAGCTTTAATAGTAACTAATAGTTAAAATAAATAGATAAACCTCACAAGCGTTTGACTGATTTCTCTGACGTGGTTGGTTCTCTGATCGACACAAATTAGTACATTAACGTCTGTCAGCTTGTTTTCATCAGTTGAGGTTCTCGGCCAAGAGCGCGTGGTTCATTTTCAACACTCATCCAGTCTTCTTTATAGGATTTGTACCAGCTGTCACTCATATTCCCAAGATTGAAAAAGACATTCACCTCCGAACTAATTTTTAAGTTTCGAATAACTCTGAGACGGAATTTTGTTTTCGTTAATCAAAAAATAATGGTTTCCTTTCAACACTGCTGTGAAATCTCTGCTCCGACACGCTAGTGTCAGTAAATAAGTATGATGAAAAGATTAACTAGCATTACTTCTGAAGTACTCAAACTTGTACGCATTTGCCCAAAAAATCACGATGGGTTGAACTCTGTACAAGAACCAAGCATAAAAGCGTTTTTTTTAAATTCCAACGTCCTTTGTGTTTTGTGCAAATGTAGCTCACGTTATTCTTGAATATCTGTACCTAGATTTGAACCGTTTTCAGTTTCTGACGAAATTTTTATCCTTTATTCTGAATCCAAGTCTGAAATTAAAGCGTCAATGATGATGTTTTGCATCTTCACCTAATTTTCATATATGGTTTCTAAAATTTTAACATCTAGATCTCTTAATTGAAGTCTTTTTTCTGGCAGTTATAACCCAGAAATTTTAATGACCATTATCCAAAGTATACGCAAAGAACTTAATTAAGTTTTGTTACTAGAGAGAGCGAAAAGAATAGGAGTACCAAATCATGATACTGGTATCATTTAAAAACAAATATAGATCTTCTATCTTTAAGAGGCGTTGTGTGAACGTGCTAAGGTCGTGTAATTTTTTTGGTCCCATTATCCGAGTGAAAGTGAAACAGTTTTTTTATGAGGATTTATGCATTTTTACCTAAAAAAAATTGCATTGTGACTGCTGCCTTTTTGATATACTGGTATTCATAATAATGATAGCCGTACAGTCAAACGCAATTTCGGCTGAAGATTAAAAACATTTTGTCCAAATACGAATTGTACAATGGACAACACGTAACTCATAACCAAAATATTAGGTTAATAACTTAAATAAAACTAGAATAGAAAAAATACGACTCATTAGATGCTGCAAGTAAAATATAGGCTATTTTAAATGCCTGCTGCATTAGAAAAATTATATAAGTGAAAATATATGTTAAACAAAATACTTTTAATTAAAAGGCAAATTTTATTTTAGGCTGCTTTGTTGATTTATCCTCATCTGTTGCAATATACCCCCTAAAGGGGAAAAAGGGAAAACAAATACTCGCTTTCTTACTAGAGGCTGCCCTGGGGGATGGAGCCATTTGTCATCATATTCAAGAATCAAGGGAAAAGACCATTACCATTATGAAAGATCATTTGTTGAAACAATGCAAGGATAGGTGGGAGACGTGTGAGAAAAATATTAATTATTTAAAACATATATGTATAAAAAATGACTCTTATGAATAATATGAACCTTAACCAAATAATTACTAATCATGGTAAGTTTCCCACCTATCTAATCAGGTTCCATCTCCAGGAGAACTAATTGCTCATTCAAAATATGTAATTCTTACGGAGATGCAGCAGCTGGCGTCTTCGACGACTGTGTATTAACAGGGAGAGTGATGACGAAATATGGATCATTCAATACGCAAGATTTGAATAAGAAAAATGGAAAGGGAAGAAGATATGCTAAGGAAAATGATGAACATTAATTATTATTATATATAAGAAGACTTGAGAACTATATCTACTTTTATTTTTGTTTTTATTTGGAGTGGGCTATGTACGTGTTTGTGGTTTGTGACGAGTTTTATTTAATTTTAATAACTCTAATCTATTAAAATGTTTTAGGGACCTTTTGCGTGAGTGTTGCTTTAATGGATCGGCTTTGCAACCTTTTGCTAACAGTAAATTTGAGTTTGCTATGCTTTTCTTTTTTAATGTAACTTCTTTTTTTCCATTCTGTTACTATAGAGGCTTCGACCTTGTTTCTTTGGGGATAGTTTAATTTTGTTGGTTTGGTCTTTTTTTGATGAATGAATAACTTAAGTTGCTTTTTGTCTAATTTTAAAGACCAGTTTCATATTTATTGCTACGGAATATTAAATTTTGCACGCGCAATAAGTAATATTGCTGTCACATTGCAAATTCAATGTGCAATCTGCCGCTGTACTATCGGTGATGAGTTCTAAAGGCGAATGGGATTAAGATCCAGTGGTATACCACACATAATCTCAAGTATTAAATTTAAACAAAATGCATGACTCAATCAGTCTTTCTGCCGCGGTAAAAGCGAACATTATGCGAACATCATTATTAGCAAGCGACAGTTATAGTGTTGCAAACGATTGCGAGATTCCTTTGAATAGATGATTACAAGACATTACCCCAGTGCAAGCATAGATACCTCTACCGATTTATTCAAGTTGCCTGAAACAACGAACTTCTTGTAAAAATTTCTGAATATTCAAAAAGGCATGAAGACTTTTTGCAAATCACATCCTTAATTCTTCAGCTAGGTTTTTTTGACGGGCCAATACCATCTTTAATAATACGCGCACCAGGCGTCTGTTCTTTCGTTTGGTAGTATGATACCTCTATTGAAATCCGTCATGATCTTCCAAATGATCGAGACACGGATTCCATATTGCGGTATCATTTTGTTCTACGCGAGCAATATTTTTTAAGGAGATAATTTACAAATAACGCTACAAATATTAATATTCGATAGAGATTTTTGGCTGGGCCTAGCGACAACAGAATGAGTACAAATGCTGATAGTCATATAACAGGCGGTACAGTAATTCAACTGCTGGTAATCTCAATATGCCCCAGCGATCAAAGTTGGGAAAGCTGCTAATATGGTGCCGTATTCTTCGATGAGCATTCTCAATTCTAATTCTTAGCAGCTACTCCTTTGTCAGTCTCTATAAAGATTTCAGAAGTTAACTATGGTACATGTGATACGTATATAACCATTAATCATTGACACGTCTTCCCATGATCTATACAGTTTTCAATTTGATTTGATCAAATTTGAGGTCGATAGAATGATGAAATTTTAATGCCCAGAAGCGTTAATCATTACAACACAGCGAAATCAATTTTCGTAATTTCTAATGCATACAGTAGGCAGTTCATACCTAGATCATATTTAGCCGACTATAACCTTCTTGCTAACAGACACTGAGATAAAAGCTATTAACAATACAGCGGTTATCAGTGGTATTATAATAATAATAAAATGTATAGAATGGTATTAAAGAGCTTCATTTTGCTGTTAAATTATACAGTTTAATACGCATTACTTTTAGGTATTAAACTGCTTATTTTCTCGATAGTAAGTTGACCATCGAGAGAAAATAAGCATAACTAAATGAACTACTAAATATGAGCTAACATTCCAATATTGCGTAACATTCAAATGTGCTTGCGGGGTATTCATGTTAATACCCATCAAGCAGTTACATTTACGTTTAGATTCCAAGAAATAACTTCTCTAGTTGAGATGCAGAAAATCTATACAGTCACGTGTTTCGTAATCTTATTCATCGAATCACGTCAGCGCCTGACAAAGGAAAAAGACGTTTTCTTATAAAGCCCCTTAAGGAACTCCAAATTCCAGTCTAAAAGAAGGATAGTATTGGATATGGAAAGTAAATTTGATTATACAGGGAGGCCATAAGAAATTTCCCGATATATGAGTCCCTCGCCATCTATACGCGCAACCAGAAATGAAATTTCGGATATTTTTATTTGAATGCTCGCGCTGTGATGATTTAAAATAATAGAGCTGTTACGGTTACAGTGAAAACATTTCGAAATTCCCAAATGGCAACACCCACTTTTTACCTGCTCAAATTGATAAGCGCACTGAAAAGCCATAAATAGCGTTAGAATGATACACGTGTGACGAAGATAGTTGAGTATATGTAAATACTTTTAGTGAAACTGTGTTATGTTTTGCATAATGTA
The DNA here is from genome assembly GCF_044657685.1 of Stegodyphus dumicola. Taxonomy (NCBI): domain Eukaryota; kingdom Metazoa; phylum Arthropoda; class Arachnida; order Araneae; family Eresidae; genus Stegodyphus; species Stegodyphus dumicola. The sequence goes on from NC_140770.1 coordinate 160,765,397, forward strand.
ACATGGAAATTTTGAAAAAGCGATGATTTGCCGTAAAAATAAGTTTACAGGGGAATGTCTATTTAGAATTGAGGTAAATGGCTATCTCGCTAAACTGGAGAGATATCTCTAAGCTAGAAACGGTTTTGGCGACTAATTTTTGTCGCGAAATTTCATGAGAAATCGCCAAAAGTTGTGAAACTGGGCGACCATTTGGCGTCATTTTGGTCCGGTCTCTGTATCACCGTTATAGGTATTGTAATTGAATAACTGTAAATGATTATATATGTAAATGTAACCGTATTCGATCCTCATATGCCTTCTGGTAGTTTCGAGAAACAGAAAGTACAAGAAATCTCTCGGCGGCCCACAGGAAACTACTCGTATATAAGACCGACGAGAGCATCAATTCCTCAGTTATTGTTTTTCAGCTGTTAGTTTATCGTGCGTTCAGAGTTCTGAAATATTTCCGGGTTAACTTTGTTTGCTCTTTAGATGCGCTTTGCATTGCGTTGTGTTTAAACTTTCTTAGTAGTTTGAAGTGTAACTGCTGATTGTACTCAGGGATACTGTGAGGATTTCTGTGCGAAGTTCCAGAACCCTGAAATGTTTCTTTCGATAAAATAAATTTTATCAACCTAGTAGAGACATTAGGTTATTTTGCAACAGAAGACATGAAAAATGAACGGTGACTTCGCGGAACTCGAACCTGGACCTCTCGGATACGCGCCGAGTGTGCTAACCGTTACACCACGAAGGCATGCAAAAATAAAGGAGAAAGTTGTAAGCGCACAACAATACCTTCAGATTTCTAGAAAGTCAATGAAGTCTCCACTAGTCTCCACTTTGATTCTGAGAGTATCAAAGTGGAGACAAATTACTATTTATTCTTAATGTCATCGATCCGCTTCAGTCCCATTTCTGCACTCTAGCTGGAGTTCTTTGCCGAAATCTAAATAATCCTAATATTAATAATATATTCTCTTACATTATAAGATGATATATTCATATTATATGGACAAAAACATTTGTTGAGAACAATCTGAATGCCACTGATTATTCTATTTCTTTCTGGCCGGATATTTTGTATACATTCAGTGCAAACTGTAGGTTATACTGAGAATGACAACAGCAGAAAAGAAAGCTGGCTGCCAGAGTGCGTATTAGTTTTATTTTTCTTGCTGATATCTATTTAGCTTATATAAAAGAGAAAAAAAGAACATCTTTCAACCTTCAGGAGTTAACTTGATGGATGCGTTTCTGTGGGAGACAGTTGGCATCGTTTTACAACTTCATTCTTCCCATGACGCACAAAACTTCGATACATAAATCTCTGAAACCTTTCGGCGCCAGAGAAAATTTTAGAAAACTTTAAAAAGTGTCCAGATGTGTGCCAAATATTTCCTTCTTTTCATGGTAGAAAATAAGAATAATATATAAATTGGCAAGAATCCATTTTTGTTTGCAACGTTTTCATCGTGTTTAAATGACGTTTTTTTTTTTTACCCGATTCCGAATCTTGACGCTCATGGCAGCGGGGAAACGTATGTTCTGAAGCGCTTCGGTAAACAGAGTTTATCTGAACTCTTTTTTTTTTTTTTTTTCTGAACATGTGAAACTAGAGTATGATGCATCGCTCTAGAATGACGATGGATAAACAGATTTAACTGAAACAGACCACATAACCGATAAACATGCTTAAAAAGTCTTATACTTTTTAAAATACTTTTGGACCACTAAATTAGCAGAGACACGTGTGTAGAATTTTTGGCGAGTTTTGGGGAATATGGTGAAAGCTGTGATGAGCAATGTGCATGGCGTTTGAGTATAAAATCGCTCTAATATCATCTCTACGTGTAACGTTTACACTCGATGTTAAAAACTTCTCCATACTTTCCTGAATAGTTGCTATACAAATCTTTCATTTCTACCCGCTGCTACTCACTTGGCTGGTAATTAGTCTTGTACTATATTTAATGTCAAACCCGATTCCGGAAGCATTTTGCTATGGTTTATCTATCCTCAGGGAAGCTCTAAATATAAAGTGGAAGAATGTATTGCTTGAGAGCGCTTTATTGCTTTGAAATTTACCGATATTATGTACCATTGATACAACTGATGTAAAGGCACTCACCTCCATCACATAGAATATCCTCAGGGTGTTCTATTTAAATTGCAACGCCCTGGGACATAGTTAAGATATAACATGTAAACGAAGCAGTTTCCGTTAGAAGGTCCAAAGCATCTCTGTCCTCAGGCAAATAGCCCTCGAATGCTCTGCCATAATTAAACCAAAACTTGAGTCTCAGATGTTCTGGGAACTTTGAAGATCTGGGACTTTGACTTTCTGGGAACATCTTGAGGATGACTTGTTTGAGTCGTTTTGTGCCGGGATCTACGAAATTGTCCTAGAGGTGCTGATTCTGAGATGTCTTGAGAATTCTGCTATTTAACAGCTTGAGGATATTTATGATTTTTACGGAGACACCATCGTCAAACATTCTGCGAATGTTAGATGGCGAGTTATTTCGATTTTGTTGACTTCAAAATATTCATAATCTTTAATTTTAATGTATGTTTTTTAAGAGTTATTTATTGAACAATCTTTAGAAATAATACTTGTAAGAACGAATTAAATAGTTTCAGAATATTCACTAAACTCTAAATAATATATATATATATATATATATGTGTGTAATAGATTCTGTAGTAGAACGCAGGTGGTTGTATCCACAATGAACAGCTAGAATTTTGATGCCGTAGAATGCTGAGACCCTGATCCACAAGGAATAAGAAATTTGGCAGTCAAAGTATATTTAATTTTTATTTCAGAAAACATGTTGTGACCACAAACAAATTGGCACATTTATTGTGCCTATTCCAAAAAGCTTACATTTTTGATAGATTTGCAGTAAAAAGAAAGAGCAGACAGACAGCCGTTCAGCTAAGCCAAAGCGGTGAAAGCAAGTGCGTTATGTTCAAAGTGAAATCTTAATTCAGACTGAGTTAGTGTTGGTTCTCAATGCATTTTCATTGGATGGTTAATATTGCTGTAAAATTACTATTGGCTGTTCGAGTTTTAGTTTAATTTACATCATCAGAATTATGTAAGAGTCAAATGACATAGATTTTTCTCGAAATGACGCAGTACAAATAGAGGTTACTATTTTTAGAATACAGAAGGGAATTAATTTTCTCTGCTAATTTAATCTTTTACATATTCTTTATTTTTCTTAGACATATATATATATATGTAATTTACATATATATATTTCTTACATATATATATGTGTGTGTGTGTAAGATAAAAATATGTAAATCAAAGCAACAGACCCTTAATTCCCTCTCTCTGTTCTAAAAATAGCAATGCCTTTTTCTGTACTGCGTCATTTCTAGATCAATCCATATCATATGATTTGCATAACGCTGATGACGTAGCATATTCGGAATTTAAATCAAATCTTTCTCATAACAGGCTGCCATATTGGATTACTGCGCACTTTTGCTTCTACCGCTCTTGCCATCAAGTCGTTCGCGTGCTGCTTTTCTTCCTATCTCAATAGTATCGAAGGTGTAAATATTCTTGAATTCGCCCCATTAGAGTGCCAAGCGAATCGTGGCCGCAATTGTCAATTGAAATAAAGATGGGGTATGTAATTCGCTGCTATTTTTCTATTCGTTATGAATTAACTTTTCAGCATTGCACGCAATCAAAATTCTTGTTGTTCATTACGGATTTAAAATTCTGCGTTCTATGCTTTCTATAATATATATATTATTAATATTAATTTTTATAAAATAATTTTATCGATATTATATATTTATATATTGTACATATAAATTTTTTAAATTGTTTAGGTAGGAATTTTCATATCGTTAGTTTTATTTTTATTAACATTGTTATCTTATTATTTTGGCTCTTCTAAAATTTTTGGTTTAATTATCTTCCACCAGAATGCAAATTAAACTACGCAAGCATTAACTGCAAGTATAAATAAACTGCTAGCTCCTACGTTTTTCGGATAGCGTTGGCAGCATTAGAGTGGACGTTACTAAACCTTTTAGATTTTTCTGCTGTAGCAATTTAACTTTCCAGCAAAAGTTTCCGCTCGAATTTCAGTTCATGTAATCGTGAGGTCGAGGTGTTGATAAACAGTTTTACTTTGCATTTTTTTTTATTCTTATCTTTTTATCTAAAAGGTCAGACGAGAGGAAATCTCGTCTGAGAAGTCTGTTATGGTTACTGTTGTTATTTCGTAGTATAAACTGTTGTTCGTAAAATAACTTATATAACATTACAAACTTAGGTCAAATTACTAACCAACTGAAAATAGTAGAGATCAAGATTTCTGATAGGATCTAGAAAGACCGCTGAATGATGGCACTTCTAGCCCGGTTTAAGCCCGATCAAACAGAATAACTGCGCGATTGGTTTTCATGGTTTTCTCCCACGAGTGACTCTCCATTTGAACACGAGCCAGTTTGCCATAGAAAGTCTTCTACGAAGTCATCCTTCTCTTTAGGCAGATAACATTCGTGTGATTTTCAATATTCAAATAACTTAACCTAACCTCTTATGCATATGTTTTACCTAATGATGTTCTCTTGTGTACACGGAGAAGACCATATCAATCTCAGTTCTTTATCCTTTTTAAATAAAATTATTCAAAGTATTTTTTCTAGAAGAGAAGTTTTAGCAGGCGCCGCTTAATGTGCTTTAATTATTGAATTTTATCATTCATATTATCATTCGGACGCTGTTGTTGAATTGCCGAAGTACTCGCATTTGTATACGAAAAAAAGGGAAATATATCGCTTATTGGGATCAACAAGTATTAAAATATTATAGAATGAATTTTTTAAATTGAGCTCATGTTGGCAAATAAAAGATAAAATCACTAAATCAGGTCGAAATAGAGCAGTGATTTTAAAGCTTTGTCAACTCACACAACCCTTAGAACTTATATCGTGAAAGTGAAAGACATTGTGACTTATTATGTGGCAACAATTCTTATCCGGTCGCTCAAACGAGATAGTGGTTAGCGAATCTGATTGCCGTACCAAACGGCCCAGGTTCGAGTCCCGGAGAAGGCTTGGATGTTTGTAAATGGGTAGCACCTATGCAGCATGGGGCACTCTAAATATGCGGTGATCCGAAAACCCTCTCGAGAGGTTGGTAATAGGAGGAGAGGGGGGAATACCCTCGGACCCGTTTCCCATCCCGCTGTCTATTAAAATTGGGAACGAAACTGAGCAAAGTTGTTCTGTCTCCTGTATGGTGCTCAAGGCTTTTGCCAACCGCAGGCGAAATATTGCCGTCCTTGCCACAATGAATTTCGTTTGATTGTTCTGATTTTACTGACAGACAAGGGAGATAAATCATAACATATATCCTTAGAACTAAGATTTTTTTTTCGAGAAACCCCATCCCATACTTAGAAAAATATCTCTTAAAATATTATTTAACGTAGATCAATGTGTTATAGGTACTTTATGTAAGGACAGTTTAAAAAATTTTATTATAAAATTAATATAATTTATTCATTTATAGCATTAACTTCTGCTCCAGGTGTCATCTAACTTTGCATTATATCTAGTGAAAGGAGTGTGCTTGTATTTTTTTAAACAAACTCTCGAAGTCTGGCTCTGTTAATGTTAGCTGCAGTCACATTCCCTATTGTGCATTTAATTTGTTTCTATACTTGTAGAGAGATTAGGTATTTTTTGGAAGCAGGAGAGATGAAAAATGAACAACGCTTTCGCCGGGAATCGAACCACAGTCCTCTAGAACACGCCCTCAGCGTGCAGCCCACCACACCACGAAGGCATGGTAAGAAATCGGGAGAAATACCTTATATACTATCCTTTTTAAAGACTGAGAGTTAGGGGACCCAATCGCCAAATCCTGGGTGTGGAGATTCATCATCCACTACACTTTTAGTTCGGGCGCCACTTTAGAGTCATCAGGTATTTTTTGGAAATAGGAGAGATGAAAAATGGGCAACGCCTTCGCCGGGAATCGAACCACGGGCCTCTGGAATGCGCGCCCAGCGTGCAGACTACCGCACCACGATGGCATGCTAAGAAGGCGAGAGAAATACCTTATATACTTAGTTTTTGTTCTAACATATTTTGAAAAAGATTTTTCAATTAAATAGGTTGTACCGAAGGATATTACAATGTTTATAGCTGTGTGAGAAATATTTTTGCCTGCTCATCGACATGGGTGTAGCCAGAGGATTGGAGCTAGGGGGGGCAAACGATCTTAGACCGAGAAAGCACGAATGATGACATGACATGAATTTGTCAGAGTAGATAAAATTGCTGAGCACGAGTCATTCGATTTGAAAGCGAATTAATTGGTTGGCTGCATAAGTGTGTTTGTGTTGTTTTCCCTCGTGTATTATAAACTGAATACGAGCCAGTTTATTTCAGAAAATTCTCCTCTAAGACAGCTTTTCTACAGGATAGCACTCATATGCTTTGCTACAGTCGAATAAACGAGTAAATAAATAACGGAACTGAAATATTTGGACATGACTTTAAACAGATCGTTGAAATATGGGAGATAGGAATAGAGAGACTTCTGAAATTTTTTTACTTGGTTTTTAATTTATATTACAAAATTTTTCTGCTGTCTGAACTAAAAAATCGTTCTAAAACCTCTTTTCCTATTTCTATTCTCGTTTCTTGAACACGCTTTCGATGAAAGCTTAACATACACAGCCCATTTAAGCGATTCTCTGCCATTGTAGAGCGCAACAGAATTTTTACTCTGCGCAGGGTACTAAATGACAGCTGAATAGTACACGTAGTACACGGTTGAGATAAAGATTAAAAGTAATGTATGATCCAACTCATCAGCCAGAAGACATGAATTTTACTAAGTAAATTAATACATGAACTACATTAAAGCAAAAAAACTAAGATACTAAGGCATTGATATGAATGAAGAAATTAATAAAGAAGAAAGTAATTTTTCAAAAATTAATCTTTTTCGTTTGGAGCTTCATAACAGAACTTGTCAAGGGAAAAGTGTTTTGAAGCTCCATACCTGGCGGATTAATAAGAGAGCCAAGACAAATTTCGTTCCGACCTATTCACTGAAACTCGGAAGCGCAATACTTAATCAATTAGTAAACTAATTAGTAGGATTAGAAGACTCATTGAATTGTCTCTTTTGAGTAGGTTGAGATAAAGATATGAGGAGAGCACGTTTCGCTTGTGGGGGAAAAATTGTCGATTGTTTTACCAAATCTTCCACAGTTAACCCTTCATGTTGTCGATCCCTAGTTGCTTCGTTTTCCAGAAATTATACCAGAGTTCTCTCTCACTATCAAAATTTTTCAAATGATAAAAGTCGCGAAAGTACTCCGCTTTTTTGGTAAATTCTTCCACTGGCATCTTTAACATAGCCACAGAATTTGAATAACAGCAAAGAAAATGCTGGTAAATTATTGCTGAAAAATCTTTCTTCCAGTGACAGTATTAAGGAATTCAGATAAGGGATAATAAAAGACCCTTTCCAGAATTTATCTGTTGTAGATGCTGGAGGATTTGAGCAATGTTTTTGAAGTTTTAAAATTCTTGGTGCTTGCAATTCAGTACCAATGCTTTAAGCCATAGATAGCACTTGCGAAAGACAGAAATTTCTGGCATAAAGCATCTGTTGCTCTACAATGTTCTTTTACAAGCATTAAAATTATGTTTATGTGTAATTATGTACCCCCAGGGTATAAGGTATTTTTCTCGCCTTCCTGGCATGCCTTCGTGGTGTGGTGGTCTGCACGCTGGGCGCGTATTCCAGAGGTCCGTGGTTCGATTTCCGGCGAAGGCGTTGTTCATTTTTCATCTCTCCTACTTCCAAAAAGTACCTAATGTTTCGACAAAGGTACTAAACATTATAGTTAGGCCGGACGAAGAGGGAACGCTTGTTTATAGGAAACTCTTGGAATTACAACCAGATATCCCTTACTTATTTATATCGTTTAAGGGGAATGTGAGCATAAGGATATCCCGACACTAGGTGTTCCTTTTTTGTAAGACCGGCTGTGAAAATCGTTTTAGCTTTGAAAAGATTAAATTGGTTCGGCTAAGAGATTCTACAGAAGACGGGAGGGGGGAACCTTACATAATAATATGAGAAACAGAGAAAACGTTTCCCTAACTTTCTAGTTGAAATAAAAAAAAAAAAAAGAGTTGCATTCGTTTAGGGGGTGCACCCTGTACCCCCTGGCTATTCCCATGCTAATCGACTGACAAATCGAAAGGCCACACACGATGCTTTTGATAAATTTGCAAAGATAACTAAATGTATATTTATATTGTTTAGCTAACAAACACTAGTTAACTCGTGCGAGTGGTGTATAATTTTCTTTTGGAACTTTTATTTTGACTCGAGGAAACCCAAGGGTTCTGCGGAATACAATTTTAAGACCACTAAAATAGAGCAAAGCGATCGCCAAATGACAGAGCTATGTCGCCAAGTTAATGGATTAAGTCGCCAAGCATCTTCATTTGGATTTAAGACAGCATTAAAATTATGGAACCCTTTCTTAGAAACGACAATAAAGGCTTCTAATAAACGTAAGCCTTTTAACAAGAAGATTTTTATAAATGATAAAATAAAAGATGATGAAGAATTAGAAACATCTTAAACAAACATGAATTGTGAGTAATATAATTCTTGGACGATGCTGATGATAAACCTGAAGTTGCACATTCACTAACAGTATCTGCTTGCCGCTTTCTGAAACAAATCCAAGCACATTATTATTCTGAAACAAATCCAAGCACAAACTGTTCGAAGGAGATGATGAGGAGAGACAAACTTGAAATTGAGAAGTGAATTTCCTGTAAATGATGATATGAAGTATGCCATGTGAGTGTTAAGATTAGGAATTAGGAGTAAAACATCTGTCAGTAATTTCCAGAAACATTATGAATATAAAAAATTCATAGATGAACTTTTGCGTAACAACTCCAAACAATGATTTATTCAGGACCTTTTTAGTTCCTTGTACGAAGTAAAGAAAGTATTGTAACCATGAAAAATTTCGGGTATCATATTTCAAAGAAAATATACATTTTCACCGCTATCGAATGCAATTTAACAATATTTTTGCGTAACATCTGTACGTAAGGGCGGAATAAAGGACTGTTTTTCCCAAAACGGATTATAAAATAAATATAAAATGTATTCAGAAGACACGTTTTTTGTGACGCGTGTATGTAGGTATCTCGCATAACTCAAAAACGAGTAGCCTCAGATCATTGGAATTTTGTATATAGGACTGCTATAACATGTAGTTGTTCCCCCCCTTTTTTGGTTTAAATCGGCGGCACTAAACGTTAACAGACGGTTTCACTCAAATAAGAACTCCACAGCATACGTCCCTCAAGAATTCCTAGTCCCTCTCACTACCATAAATTACTTCACACAAGTCTTACCGGCTGATATAATTCAAAGCCCCCGCTGCCGCTAAAGAATTTTTGGAAACACAACCCTTCTGAGTCAGACGCGAAGAGAACACTTTGCCCACTCCCAACTAGTAAGAACGTAGGTTAATTAATGCTTTTTCTGGCCTTTATATCTTCATGTACATTCACCTTTCTTATTATATATATATATATATTTATTTTTAGATTTCTTTTTACAAAGATTGCGTTATTTTTTTTATTTTGTAATTTTCTAATTTTCTAATGTTTATTTCAACTACTTTGAATTCTGTTTCATAATGACCATTTCCAATGTTTAATTTTTACAATTAATATTGAACTCAAATGCATAAACACGAGGGTGTCGGGGGACGGTTACTCGAGCGATATCAATTTTACTGCAGAAATTGCTTTTCACTCAAAATTGAATTATCTAAAATACTTAATCGGAATGAGTTCTTTGGATCTCTGCATTGGTTCTTAATCCCTTCTATTCACGGAAATGTTTGGCCTGACTTGAATTGCCGGTTTGGCTTCGCCTTACTGCTCGAGTAAATGACGAAACACCTTCGTATTTATTTCTTAATTATTGTTCGTTGAACGGGAGTTGGTTTGTTCCCCTTGAAAAGTCAACTAATTTCCGATCAATGACAATGATTACTTGCATTTAATTTAATTCTTGCTTTTAATTCCGTTTATATTTGAAATTTTGTTATTCATGATTTAATTCCGGTCCCCGTTAAACATTTTTAACAATTTACATTCAAGTTTCTTAAAAACATCTTTCGAAATAGAACTTACTAAGTATGGATTCACTCTTTTCAGATAATTCTACTATAATTAATCTTAAGAGATAATATAATCAATATTATTTAGTAAATAAATTATTATTAATTTACTTCGCAGCAATTGCGCAAGCAATAGAATAACTAGATTTAGCACTAAATAAATTTAAGATCATACAACATTATATATATATATATATGTATATCTACTTTGTTACTCGGCTCGTTGAGTTTAGTTTTTTATTCTTATATATTGGTAAATTGTGCATTTTTTGCTTTAAAAGTGTTTGAATTATGTTGTTTTTATGTTCCGATTAAGGGTTTTATGCGTTTCGTTAATCTATATGCGATAGTTGTAGAATTACCCACAACTTAAAAGTTATTTAGCTATGACTAAGCCTAATACAGTAGCAGTAATATTTGTTTACATTTGAAAAACCTAGCAGAATAGCGGATTAAGTCAGCTGTACCTTCAGTGTTTTTTTGCCGAGTGAGACTAAAAGTAAACTTTCAGTTTTGTGCATCGAAAAATCTGCCTTTCTGCTCTTTGACCGAAGTGCTTGTTTTTGCGCAGAAATTCTAATTTTAATTGTAAAAAAATATTTTTAACTATTTTAATTGCATTTGATGTTTTATATTTTTCAATTTTTAATGAAGATATTTTGAGTATTTATGTATTTTTGCCTTTGCGCGAAGTGAGAACTGAATTAATTAAGTGAGAAATATATCTATAATGAAATTTGAAGAAATAAGTTTTTCTTGCAGCGAAAAATGTGTAAATAGGCTGTACAAGGAAGTCTTGTGGTGTCCGCATCAGATTTTTTTCTTAATTAAAAAGTTGTGAAGTACTTGTAGTATATTTCAACTTATATTAATATTAAATTAGTTAAATTCTGTCGCTGAGTTGAAGAATACTTTTTTCTCATCGCTTAATGATACCATTTGGTTAATTCTAATATCACAATAGGCATGGACAAACGTGGTCACATTGAGCGGCGCCTATGTACATACATCGTACTATGTTTGAATGAGATTAAGGCAATGGTGATAGTGAAGACGTTTAAAATAATCATTCATCCAGACTGCTTAAAACAGCTGAATTCATGTAACAAATGTAACTTGCTTTCTTAAAGATAAAGTCTTCTTTGAAGGACAGTAAGAATGTTGAAACGCTACACAAAACACCGCGCACGTGACTGCTTCATGAGCCACGCAGCGTGTCGTTGTGCAAATAAATACATCTTTAGCCCGCAGACGATAAAATACAAAATGAAGGCTTACTAACCTTGGGCATTCTGTTTTAAGCTTCAGTGAAACTACAACTAATTTGAGCTTACGAGAAGTCGTGGACAATGAACAGTCGTTATTATTCTATTTTTAATTCCACTCGCCAAAAGTTATTTAATAAAATGGCAACAATTATTCTTTGAGGAAGAATAAAAAGGAATTCGAAAATACTGCAGACAGATTTCGCATTGCCATAAAGTACTGAAATACTGTTATGACACTGAATAGATTAAACTATGCCATGTTCTGAAGATGTGTAAACCTGTATAATACAAATTGAGATTACCGAAAAGAGATAAGTAAAATTGTGAAATGTGTGATACGCCGTGAGAATGATATACTTGTTGTTGAAGACTGATTCTCTTTAGCATATAAAGTAAATTATATGCAAAGAGCGTATATTATCAGTAAATGATATTATAGAATATTTTTAGAATTTTTTGATATCGGGAAACTGAAGAAATCCGCAATGCCCTCGCCGGGACACCGAAGGTATGCGGAAAAGGAGGAAGAAAATACTTTATATACTCCCCTTTTAAAGGTGACTGGGGATCAGGGAACCCAATGGCCCTGTTGGTGACAAATTATTGTCCATCATTCTTTTTAGTCGGACGCCACTTTCAGAATTTTCTGATGTGAGGAAGCCAATAAGATCCACAATGCCTTTACCGGGATTCGAACTCCGCATCTCTCATGGAGGTAGGAAAGGGAGGAGGGGCCATTCCGCGCTAGAAGTGAAGCACTGCTTTGAAGCTTGGGTCACCAGACGGGGTGTTCTTTGTTTACATTCAGAAGCTCGCTTGACAAGATTCTGATAATATTTCGACACACGACAGTTCCATAGAAATCGAAAAAGGGACACTCTCGCATGAAAGAAACATTCATAGTGTGATGGATAATAGCAATTTGTATAGTTTACTGACATTTACGCAAAAATCACATCTTGGTTATTTTTCGATAACTAACAACAGCGATTTTGATTATGAATTTGTTTTATAAAATTCTAAGCAGTTGCACTACAAAAATATAGATTTTAAGAAAATTGCTAAAAGAGATCTGCAAAAATTTATTTTCTAGAAGATTTGAAAAGTTTGAAACTTGATGGCTAAATGTAAATATAAAATTATGTATGTTTTAAAATATTTGTAATTAGGCACATAGGTCAGATTAAGTTTTTATTAAATAGAGTAACGCATGCAAGGGCTATCTGCCTAAAGAGAGAGATATCATCGTGGAGGAATTTTGAAGAAAAACTAACCTTTGAGTGGGTATTAAAAATAATACTTATAATTTTCATTCAAATTATATTCATATATATTTTTTATGTAAAACTTTCGGGTGTATGCTAAATTAGTGTAAATTACTTTACACGAAAAATATAGTGAATGCACAGAAATTAAAGATTTGCACATGCCGGAAATGATAAATAGGAAATATGTATGGGTATTTATGCATGTGCTTGCAAAAAGCATGTATCTGCCTTTGACAAAATACTTAAATATTCATTAAGTTATTTATAAATGTATTTGAAATGAAGAATTTATTCACTTATAAACAAATGTAACAAATGTGAAAGTACTGTGAAGAAATCTAATGATTAAATGTATCTAATTTATAATGATTATAAATGTTATCTAAATATATAATAACCTTAATATTGAATTGTAAGCATAAATTGAAATCCTGTTGACAAATACGTTATAAAACTATTTAAGCAAGAATTGTTCGTATTGGAAAGCAATCTGTTAAAAGGTATTGTAAAGCAAATGCTATGAGATGCGCACTTAAGAACGTAATAAAGAGTTTTGGAAAAAATGGGTAAAAAAAAATCTGATAAGTATAATTAAAAGAATTATTCCCTTTACATTTTATAATAACTCAGTTACAAGTTTTAAATAATACTTAAAAAAAACTTATATTATTCCCTTTCAGAAATTTTCAGAGAAAGTCAAATACTATTTAATACCTATTTAATTATTAGGAATTAGCGAAATACTTATTTAAAGTATTTCGCTAATTCCTAATAATTCTCTAATTTAAAATGAACCGAATAGAGCATTAATTATAAATTGACTTACATTTTTCGATTTAAAAGAAGCCAAAAAATTATGTCATATTTAAGAAAGTATTTTAGGAAGAAGCTCTATAAATAGAAAAGAAATAATGCATAATTTTAATATTAATAATACAATAAACTTTGATCTTAATTTTTGTACCTCAACCGAATAAAATCGAATTACCTTAATTTTTTTTTTCTAATGTAATTAACGAAAACTTGTGAAAATATTTCATTCAAATTAAACCATTCTGAGAAAACTGTCCTGTGAAAAGTATAGCATTTAATTCCGTTCAGAATGAAATGTTGTTTAAAAATATGTTGTTTTCACATACTTAGGACTCTGAAGTGTTGTAAAAAAAGAAAATATATACATTTATATGTATATTTGCGACGTAATTACAAAATATTTACACCCGAACGCGTCAAATCCCATAGAAATCAATGGTAAATGACCCAATGTTTTGGTCACCACGTAGGGATCGCCGGTGCTTCAGAGCAGGGTACGGAGAAACTTGTTTAGGGCGACTCCATCTTACTTCCTACCTCCATGGCATCTCTCCTCGCGTTTAATACCCGTCGAGCGCGTTACACCACGAAGGCATGCGGAAAGGAGAGAGAAAATTCCTTATGATACTGTGGCATTTAATGCACATTTTATGATTACTTGTGCTTTTATTTTGTTTTGCAAAATTAATCATTAAATTTATGGTTTACTGATTTGTTGCGAGCGAAGAAAGTCTTTCACCTCTGAATTAGATGCTTGACTCATGCTCAAAATTGTCAGCTGAAACTACTTTTGAAATAGAAAGTAGGTAGGATTTTCTTCGTTATTTTTGTCTCTCAGGTTGACAGTTGTGTTGCTTACGAGCCGACACATCAGGCATAAAGGACGTATTTGGTAATCTGAGTCCAAGTAAGGGGCAAGATCTTACGTCAATTTTTTTAGTAATTTTAACTTTTGTGCTATTTTTTTTCTTTTTGAAAATAAAATACCCAATTCTCTCCTTAAAGACCCTATTGCTGATACGAATTGAGGAATTTGTAGCATTTTTTTGTAGTGCGAGTTGAGATACATTGGACAAATACGAGTAAAAAGGAGTTTTAAAATTTCGCATCAGGATTTTGGTCTTGCCAAAATCATCCATAAAAACCTTCTTAGTTGGTGAATTTAATCTGAAGTTCTTCAGAATCTCTTTACATTGGTGGATAGCTGATATTGTAATCCGTTTTTCCCACCCATCCGTAAAGTAATAATTTGGGGTAACATTTTCCATTTCTAGATGGCATCACTTGCATTGCTTCTTTTTGTTTTGTCTTTTCTTCATCTGAGTTATAGACAGCGTTCTGGTTAGGTTCTAGTATGTTCTTGAAATACAGCAGGCGTCTCTTAATTTTGATCACGTTTGCCCATGGCTATTTTGATAACATGAACCAAATGATAACATTTACCGATGAAAAAAAAGAACACTTCAAAATAGCAATGGACTTTAACTGTTTTCAGACAAATATGATTAGAAACATAGAAATATGTATTTTCATAGTATTTGCAGTAGAAAAATGCAAAAGTTTGTTTATGAACTCTCCAATAAACTTTCTTGAAATTATTTGATCGTTGTTGTACTCGTAAACTTAACACTCGGAGGACTTAACAGGCTGGAAGGGACTAGACAAGGTAACATTTAAAATTAGACAAAAAAGCAACCATATTCAGGGTAGATGTTCCAGAGAATTTTTATTTCTAGGGGGGGGTGTATTTAGCATAAATATGTTTTAGGCTTGAAGAAGATAGACCCGTGTCTGATTGCTGACAAAATCGACAGAGTTGGTGAAAATCCTCGTCAGACTAAGACTGCCTTTTTACATAATTTGAAATGATTTACTAAAACCGAAACCAAGCTGTCTTGCAAAGTAATCTCTTATTTGGTAATATTTCTGGCATCCGGCCATTTTTTTTTATCAGTTTTCAATTCATCTGGCGATTTTACTGTAGTGTAAAAGTTTTATTCTACAATAATCTTGTTGCGTTCTACAGGTTCGTGGATTTGGAGTGATTCATGTCAAGACTTGATGACGAATCTAACCACAATTTATTCGCCAGTATTACGCAGGAGAGTTCCAAAGACACGTTTACAATCGTCGAAAAACTACGATAAACATGCTGAAAACAATCAGCAATGCAGCTTTCAAGCTACCATGCTATAACGGTGAAGACAGCTTCACAGCAAAACACTAAAGAACAACTTCCAATTGGGTCGGTCGTTGTCAAGCTGATGTCTGATTTCAAAGCACTACTACTGGTCTCAACACAATAAGATACTGTTACTTTTTTTTTTTTTTTTTCTTTGGTACGTTCGTTACGTTTACAGGGTTCCTATGGATTTGGAGTGAATAACGACGACAGCACTCGATGAAGTATCAAAACACATTTTATTGACCAATATTTGTCAAGACGCCTCCAAAGTCACGTTTTACAGTCGTCGATGATCTACTATACACTCGATGGAATAATCAGCGACACAGCCTATCAGGCTATAACGGTGGAGACAGCTTCACTGCAAAGCACCAGAGTACAGCTCCCGACTCTGCTTGGTCGTTCTTGGAACTCCACGTACTCTCGAGACTCTCCACACTACAACACAACAACGATGACAACAACTCGACGACACACGTCGACAAGGTACAACTTCAATGCACTCGTCGACACACAGAGTACAACTCCCGACTTTTCGGTTCAGTCGTTGCCGGAACTCAACACACTCCCTCGACGATGCACTAACTGCGATACACTAAGAGACTCTTTCGATGCACTCGACGACCCACTCGGCACTCGCTGCCCGGCTGTCAACTCGATCGATTCCGCACTGCCTAACTCCAGACTAACTATCTCGCACTTACCAGCAGGTTTTATATAGCTTTCGGCTTGTGTTCGAGAATATTCTGGGCTAAACCGGTAAGAATTCGTTCCATAAAGTTCTCCATCCGTCAATGGGATTTTGTCGCCAAATGGGCGATTTCTCTCCAAATGTGGCAACCCTGCCTTCCTTCGCCATTTTATGGTAACCCTAAAACCGCTTTGCGGGGAAGCTACCTTACCGCGCCTGACATTTCGTAACAATACTCTTCACGATAAACTCACTCTCATGATACACTGCTCAATCCACGTACAGGCGCGGATAGCTTTGGATCTAACTTTGAGAACATTCTAGGGAAAACCGGTAAGAATTCGTTCTAGAATGTTCCTGCTCCGTCTATGGCATATATCAAATTTTGTCACCATATAGACGATTTTGCACCAAAACGGGCAACCCTGTCTTTCCTTTCGACTTTCTGGTAACCTTAAACTCGCTTTGCGGGGAAGCCATCTTACCGCAGCTGTGCATTTCCTAACAATATGATCGTATAAACGATTTGTTGATCACAATAAGCTATGTGTTTTCCATGTTTTCGTATACAAAAGAGAGGGACTTAAGCAGTTCGACAGTAATATCCGAATGGCAATATTAACTGCGATCGCATTAAGCTGCGATCACATTAAGCCTATTGTATAGCGAATGTGCCTTTCTGTTTGTGTTACTTTTCTTTCATTTTCAAATAAAGAATTGCTGCAAATATAGAAGGGAATCGTATTTGAATAGCTGACAGCGCTTCTTCTACAATAAAATCTTTACATTTAATTAGCGGTTTCATTAAGTCCTATACACGGCGGTTGGCCAGAACGAGTGCAACTGCACCCGGTAGCAGAATTTAAAGGCGGGAAAGGTTTTAGAATTAGGAAGGAACAAGGCGACAGAACATAGGACCCGACCGTGCTCACCGGGCGTTAAGCCTAACCCCTGTTGCTGTGAAAACCTCTGAAAGGGCATCAAAGAATTGAAGACGTGGGTTTCATCATTTGCCTTTTTTTTTTTTTTTTTTTTTTTTTGTGTGTGTGTGTGTGTATGTGTGTGTGTCCAAAGGAGCTTTGTGCCTGAGGGACTATTGTTTTCGTTTTGCGATTTTGTGTCGAATCACTCTGAATGTCCTTTTCTCTTTTCAAACTGTTGCCACCAAATGTTAGAGTCCTGTATTATATTTGAAAAAATTAAATAATGAAGAATCTGCGTAAATGTATGTATGTTTCTCGCATTGTGATAAAACAACGGTACCTAGAGCTATCCAGTTTTGAATGACGTAATACTACTGCGAATATGGGCATCTGAAAGCCTAAATATGAAATTTGGAATTTGTTTATTATCGATATCATATTTTCTAAACTTTTAGCGAATTTTTGATTTACAAACTCTACGATTTCAAAGCGAGCAATCGCAACACTGTACGGAAAAAAAAATCATTTTCATCTCCAGCGCGTGAAACTGTGTATCGGAAATTCTAAAGATATGCTTAATTTAAGATTATTTTGCGATATTTCTCTTGATCTGAATTTTATGGTTTAAGCGCGAAGAACATGATATTTAATAAATAAAGGTAACATACAAAATGTTAAAAAAAACGCCCCTTTGGACGCAATTTAAAATCTGAAACCTTTCAGATCCCCCCCCAAGCTGAAATGAACGATGATTAATAGCGGACCGATTAATTATTATAAGTGCCGTATGTAGCTTGTCTTGCAAAGCGGTATTATAAACAGTGATTACCCTTCATCAGACTTTCTAAATGGGATATTCTGTTTTAACAAATATGTATTTTATAGCCTTTTATGTTTTCTAGAACGCATGCGTATGTGTGAATAAAAATATTTAAATATGGACAACTTACTTTATTACCTATTGTTCTGAAGTTTTGAAATAATACTCAATATACAAACGGACTGTCAGGCTATAAAAATTATAAATTGTGATTCAGGAAGAAATTTTAACAATAGAGAAGCGATTAACGGCAGTCATTTTGGTTTGTTATTCAGAAGTCATGTTGTTCGCAAATATGTAATAAACCTGAAAGCTCTTGCTTGAAGGCGGGACCTACTACTGTATGAATATCGTTACATTTCTAAAGTTACAGGAAAATGGCTAAAGGAAAACTACAAATAGCTGTAATCCTAGATGAATTTGAGTACTAGAAAGAATGGCTATAAGCAGAGAGGATTAGAATGGAACCTTGGATCAAGAAGAAACCGATTCAGGAACAAATTTTCCAAAGAAAAGTATCTTGGATGACGAACATTGTCTCCAGATATGAACAAGTAACCCGACAAGAAATGATACTCTAGAATGCAATTAATGAAGTGGACGAAATGTCTTCGGATGAAGAAGACGGAAGAAAAGATGTTCCTAGTTATTTGATCTGCGAAATTAGTGCAGAACGCGGTAAGGTGCAGAGGTTCGCAGAAGATTGTCATCTTGATAAAATAGTAGAAAGCCGTAGCATAAATATTTGCGGTGACAATGTCCGCCTTTCTTCAAAAACATTTTAAAACGTAGACTGAAACAAATCACATTGAAATATTTTGATGGGAAAAAGGCCCATAGATTCTCAAGTAGGAACAGTGTTAACAGAAAAAGAAAAGGTATAAGGCATCCATCCTTCCTATCTGTACGCCTTCGTGGTGTAACGGTAGCAACGGTAGCACACTCGGCGAATGTTCTTCGAAAGATCCAGGTTCGAGTCCTACGGAGGGCATTGCACATTTTTCATGTACTCCTGCTTGAAAGTAATCTAATGACTCTACAAAGAGAGGGGGAAACATTTTAGAAAGACAAACAGCTATCTGCTGTTTTTACGAAATAGATTTCCCTTTCAAACAATGACATTTATCATCAATGCCCTCTTCACGATATTCTACTTAAGCGTAAGCGTCAACTTTCTTTCGTAGGGGTATGCTAAAATTCAACTCAAGTTTTCCGATTTTCATATGTTTAGTACGGTAGACGCCGCTAATGCAATTTCGGTTAATATTATCATTCGGATACTGTTAACGGAATGCCAACGTTTCAGCCCTTTGTATACGAAAACATGGAAAACACCTCGCCGCGTATTATGACCCGCAATTCGGTTAATGTTATCAAAATGTTATAAAATGAATTTAACAAACTAAAGTAAATTCTCAAAGCAAAGTCTAAATAAATTTTAAAAATTTCCAGATGGCTGAAAAATGTCACCAAGTTAACGATTAAGTCAACAAAATGCTCGATTTTATTTTAGTCGACCATTTAAAATTAGGCAAAAAACAACATTTTTTTTTTAGTTTGGCTCAGATTTTTTAATAACTCAGTTGATTTGGAGAACGATCAGAAACAGGTATTTCTTCAGACAGAAGAAAATGAAAAAAGATACCTCCCAAGGCTTTCTAAAACAAATCCAAGGGTATCATGCAATAAACTTTCCTAAGAATGTAAAGATGAAATTGGTGAATTCCCTATAAATGCTTGTATAAGGAATGAACCACGGGTATTAAGATTAGGGGTATATCATAAGTGAAATAACTTCTAGAAACATTTGACACAATTCATAACTGAATTTTTCTACGCTTACAGGCAATCCGCTAGTAACGACTTTTTTTCGTAGTTGAAATGATGTAAAAATATGTAGTTATGTGTTTACACTTATATTGACATTGTAACCAATCCTTTAATATAAACTCTGCTGCTAATAGTATAAACTGTTGGACTAACTGTAACAACGAGGGTGCCCTCTGGTGAGTAGCCAGAGAAGTTCTTCAGTAAAAGCCAAGTATTTAACCTGATAGGTTGTTATCAGACTCTTGCTCTCTAATTTTCTTGAAGTTAAATGTAATGTCCGATAAGAAGGTGGGAGAAATACCTTACATACTCCCTCTTTTAAAGGGCGACTGGGGTTTTTAGGGGACCCAATCGCCAAATCTGGGTGCGGAGAATCATCATCCAACAACCCTTTTAGTTCGGGAGCCACTGTAGAGACATTATGTATTCTTTTGGAAGCAGAAAAGATGAAAAATTAACAACGCCTTCGCCGGGAATCGAATCACGGACCTCTGGAATACCGGCCCAGCGTGCAGACGAAAAAGAAGGGGGCAAGAGGCACGCCAAGAGGGTGGGAGAAATACCTTCTAAAGTAAGTGTTACACTATAAAGGACACTTTTATGATCCCATCCAAAAGGACCCCTCCCTCATCATAAAATGACGCCCAGCGTTAATGTTTAGCTCTGAGTATTTTCGCTCTCTTGCTATTCTGAAGAGCACTTTTTCCCATCCTTTAATGCTTTCATTCGATTAATGTTATCAAAACAGGTATGGACAAACACGATTACAATTACTCGGCTCCATCTGTATCGTTAAATATTATGTATGTGTTTATACTGTGTATATGTAGATTTAGTGAATTTCATCAGCTGTGCATTACGGACTTGAATTCAAAGGATTCTTGCCTAAGCAAGCATTCCATCCGGGAACGGATTAATTCATTTTACATCAATTCCTACGGCGAAAATTCTTTCAGTTTACAAATATTTTGGATGACGAATTATCTTTAGGAGCGAATTAAACTCGTGAATCTTGATTCTATATCTTTATACATTCAACGGAAGCAATAGTCCTACTACACTAAGCGCCTCTTAAAGTGATCACTTTTGTTACGTCATAACGTTAATCACATGATCAGGTTAACCGAAAGGTAACATTAATCGATGCCAAAAATATCCTTTAAAACTGCAATGAAATTGACTTAATGTAATGTATATGTTACGGTGAAACACCGAAATCTGGAGAATGTTGACTTTCACCGGTGAATGTCAACATTCACATAGTCGCTTGGTGCATGTCCGAAATATTTTCCAAAAACTCTTATTTCTGACTTACACCGGTCAATGTCGACATTCACCATGTACTAATGGTGAATGTTGAACATATAATAATATTATATTTCCTTAATTCATTCGCGAAAAAACGCACTTGAGAATCAGAATAAGAACTTAAGAATATAAGAATTTAAAACACACAGTACATTCAAAATGAGAAAGGAAAATAATAGATGTTAAAAACTTACCAAATCATGTGATTCAAATCTTATTTATTGCAACAACTTAAACTATTATGACACTTTGAATTGCACAAGAGGCCCTTGCTTTTACAACTGCATTTATTTGTGGAACAGTTCCTTTTGGAATGGCAGCATGTACATATACTCCTCTCTTTTCGACCTACACCAGAGCATATCTGTGATTGTCGACATACACCGGCGAGGGTCCGAATGTACAAGAATGTAAAGAAATATTCGATCTTTCACCAACGTATTTGGTGAATGTTGACATTCTCCGGTGAAAGTCGACATTCTCCAATTTCGGTCTTTCACGGTAACATATATACAACAAGAAACCTTTAAGTAGGTATTTTATTAGTAGACCTTTAAGTAGGTAACTTTAAGTAGGTACTTTAATTCGGAACATGAGAACGTTTGTTTATGAAATCAATATCACAATGTATTAAATACAAATGTTCATTCCTGAACTGTTCATAACGTTTCAGGAAATTATTTGACCGACGCTGAACCTTTAATCGTAATACTCGGAGGACATACCTCATTGGAAAAGAATATGCCTTTGTAAAATTTAAAAATTTTAAATTAAGCAAAAAAGAAACCTTAGTATCTTGTAGATATTTTCAGCGAATTTAATTTGCTATTTACCTATTTATAATTAATTCAATTTAAGAATATATATCCGTCTTTTCATTTCATTTAATTTTGCGTAACCCATTGCTGTATTTATTTTAATTTTATTTATTAATATTTATTGTGTTTCTGATAGTCCTTTATAAGGCTCCCGCATTTCTAATTTCAGAAATTAATCCCTGTCCTCATCCTCCTTTTTGTTTTTATTTTGAAAAGTTACAAAATTATGTCAACTTTTATGAGTGACGGAAAATTAGCTTGTTTCATTGTCGTCCCTGTCGTCCGAGCTATGGTCCATTTTCAAATGCATACCAATATCATACTATTACAAAATGCCGTTACCCAGCTGCGGTTAGAAAGCTTTGCCCCAAAAAGCGGGATTAGGGTTAGCAGAAAGTGTCAAAAAATGCAGGGTTGTTAGATTTGGCGCGAAATCACCCATTTGGCGACATTTGTAGACAAAATTGGCGATATGCCATTGATGGAGCGGGAACATCCTAAAACGAATTCTTACCGAAGCTTTGCCGTGAAGCTGTCTTCGTTATAGTCTGATAGCCCGAAGGCTGAATTGCTAATTATTTCAGCGTGTTTATCGTAGTTTTTCAACTGCGGTAAATGTGTCTTTGGAACTCCCCTGTGTAATACAGACGAATAAATTGTGTTTTGATTCTTCACCAAGTGTTGTCATGAGTCTCTCCTAATCAACGAACCCGTAGAACGCAACAATATCTATACAATATTTAAACTGAAAAAGAAAAAATTCTGTAGAATTTTATTTCATTCCCGAAGAAGAAATATTTACTTTTGATGCTCCTTAAAATTAATGTAATTAATCAGAATCTATGTCAAACTAAGGTTACTTTTTAACCTAATTTTAAATATCTAAAAATCGAAACCAAGGTATTTGGCGACTTCCTCTCACTTGAACACATTTTTCTGCCACTTGGCAAATTTTATAATATACTTTAATCGGCGACTTTAATTTAAAAAATTAACTCTATAATAGTATTCATCTAATTATTAACCGCAATAAGCGAAGTATCTTCCATGGTTTTGTATACAAACGCTCGGGATTTCGGCAAATTGATAACAATATCCAGATTACAATGTTAACGGCGATCATACTAAGCGGCTCTACTGTAATCTATTGCAATTCGGGTTTCAAACACACGATGCGTTACGGAATAAAAGGCGGAAAAAATGATAAGCAAAGACGCGTAACGTTCGTAGTAAATAAATATTATGCAACATCCAATTCATCCCCAAGGCCGGTTTCCCGCTGTGTGTATTCATATGTAACAATGCATTCAGCAAACATTATCGATGTATTGTCTTTTAAGTGGTTTTAATCAGCCAAACTGACGTTACTACTGCGACATACATAATAGGATGCACTTTTTGGAACAAACCTGTATAAGTAATTCTTGTTCTTTGCAAGGTACCTTGCTCAAGCCGTAGAATAAATAATAATAATAATAATAATAATAATAAAAAAAGCGTTAAAAGTAAATACATAAAAATACGATTGCCCTTGAAGAAGAGAAGCAAACTCGTAAATTCTGTCCAGCGTGTTGCTGAATTATTTATTTTTATGTGTTTTATCTCGATGTGGTGTTGTCCGGCGATGCTGAAAAATAGTGTTTCAAGGCCTTCTAATGTATGTTTAGTGTTACCGTTTGCGATGATGCAATGCTCTAAAAAATCGCTATGTTTCTGAATGTCGTTAAACACAGGATTATGTCTATTTGATAGAAGAAACCTACCTATATATTTCTTAAGTTTGATTTACATTGCTGACTTTAAATTGCAACATTAAGTCAAATAAAATATTTAAACTGCATTAGCATAAAATAATTATTTACGTAGCATTTCTACAACAATGAAACAATTCATTGCAAATTTATCTGACATATATCATTACATCCCGGATTATTTCAGTTGAGTGGGAAAAAGTTACTCGGGTAATCAAACTATTGTTTAGCCCAAAGGAGCAATTTACCCAGAAGGGCTATTAATTTAGTTTGGGCACTTTGCGTGGATAACTATAAACGGCGTTTCATTTTTCATATTGTTGCCAGCAAATCTTAGAGCCCTGCACTATATTTAAAGAAATTAAATAATGAAGAATCTCCATGAATGTATATATGTATGTTTCTCGCACTGTGAAAAAACAACGGTACCTAGAGACATCAAATTCCGAATAACGTAGTCCTCCACTAGCATATGGCATCTGGAAGCCCAAATATGGAATTTGTTTTACTATCGATTTCATATTTCGCTTACAGAACTTTTAAATGTTTGTCGAATTCTACTGCGCATTTTTCGGAGTGCTCTTTTCTCATTGTATTCGAATGCTCTTTGGTCGACCAAGTCCAGGACAGTTTCAACAAAAGGTATTTCTTCCGCCTTCCTACCGTGCCTTCGTGGTGTAGTGGTTCTGTACAGTGGGCCGGAGTTCCAGAGGTCCGTGGTTCAATTCCAGGCGAAGGCGTTTGCTAATTTTTCATTTCCTTTGCTTCCAAAAATCCTAATGTCTCTGCAGTGACGCCCGAACTAAAAGGGTGTTGGATGATGATTCTCCTCACCCAGGATTTGGCAATTGGGTCCCTAAAAAACCCCAGTTGCCCTCTAAAAGGGGGAGTATGTAAAGTATTTCTCCCTCTTTCCTAGCATGCCTTCGTGGTGTAATGGTTCTGCACACTGGGCCGGTATTCCAGAGGTCTTTGGTTCGATTCCCGGCGAAGGCGTTTGCTAATTTTTCATTTCCTTTGCTTCCAAAAATTCTAATGTCTCTACAAAGGGAGATATGGGGACTAATGTAACTGTCGGCATTTTCTTCTCTTTTATTTTCAGTTTCACTACCTGCCTCTTCTGTTCTTGTGACATTTTAAACGATGTTCTCATCACTCGAGCATTAAAATCCCGGCTCAATCAAATCGCCATCGCCTCGATATTTTTCCGACTGACATTTTCGAAGAATCTTATATTTTCAATTTTTTGGCATATACCGTCACTCGACTTCTTCACAATTAGATAGATCTCCGTTTTCTGTATTAGGAAGAATACTAATGCAGGATCTAACTTGCGCGTATTTGTTTTTTATACACTGTCGCGCATAACGTTAAGTATATGAGCGCAGGCGTCGCCATGCACGGATAAACCGCACCCGGATATTCGAAAACACACTGTACTTTATTTTTTATTTATTACCATTTTATGCACTTTTCCTTTGCTATATTATTTCATTTAATTCTTACAAGAGTTTAATTTGCTTTTTACCTATTTATAATTAATTTAATTTAAAAATGTATTTCCCTCTTTACATTTAATTTAATTTTATATATTCATAACTCATTGTTTTATATATTTTTATTTCATTTATTAATTTTTATTCAGTGTTTCTGATAGTCTTCTATAGGGCTCTGGTATTTGTAATTTCCAAAATTATTCCCTGTCCTCAACCTCATTTCTGTTTTTATTTTGAAAAGTTACAATTGTGCCACATTTTATTAGTGACTGAAAATTAGGTTGTTTCATTGCCGTCCATGTTTTATAATCTGCATCACACTGACGAAGTCCTGAAATTTACTTAATTAATTTTGTCGGCCGAGCTGTGGTCATTTTCCAATGCGTACCAATCTCATACGTACCTTCTTTCCTATTTAATGCTCTAGCATTCGCTGCTTAATGTGATTCAGTTCGCCCACGGCTATTTTGGTTTTGGTTTGGTTTTATTATATTACGGCAAAGCATTCGAGGGCTGTCTGCCTTAAGGGAGGGATGCCTTCGTGAAGGACTTTCTAAGGGAAACTGGCTCGTATACGCGTTACACACGGGGAAAACCACGAATACGCCCATGCAGCCAGCCCGTTCGCCGGCTATTTTGCTAACATTAACCGAATAATAACATTAAACAAGGAGAAAAAATTTTCCTCAAAATAGCAATGAAATTTAACCAGTGTAATATAAACATGGCATTCAATAAAGTACTTTCACAGCATTTTAATTAGGAAAATGCAAAAATTTCAGAAACTGTTCATAATGTCTTAAATACAAAAATTTATTTATAAACTGTTCATCTATAAAGTGACTGCTTCTGAAAATTGTTTGGTCGGGTTTATACCTCTAATCTTAATATTCGAAGAGCATCCCTCATTCATTGGAGGAGAACATGATAATAAAAAATTTTTAATTAAAAAATTCTTCAGAAACGTTTTTACTCTTAGAGAAGAGAGACCTGTATCTGATCAGCCTTTAAAATCCACAAAGTTATTCAACATATACTCTAAATGAAGTTGTTGGGTAGAGGCAAGCAAACTTTTTTTTTCTTATGCGCATGCGTATTAATTATGATGGCGCAGCTGTCTCTTCTCCCGACGCATCCGTCATTCGAGCGTATGTAGATGGTGAGATGTTATTTGCTGTGCGATGCTCAATATGATTTTCTGTGTGATCTTTTTATTCATTATTCGTGTAAATAAAGTCCTACGATGGCTTTTTTACTCTAAATATTGGCCTCTGAACAACAGAAGTACTACTAGGCATAATTTTAAATTCTTGACTAAAATTAAAACAAAGCTTTTGGCGACTTTATCCTTCATTTGGCGACATTTCTCTCAGTTGGCAATTTTTATATTTTGTTTTCGACATTCTTTGGCGACTTAACTTCAGTCTTAAAAAATATTTCACAGTATTTTGATAATATTAACCGAATTGTTAATCACAATAAGAAATGTATTTTCCATGTTTACATGTACAAACGGGCAGTTCCGTAACAATATCCGAATGATAGCATTAACCGTGATCACATTAAGCGGCGTCTACAGTAGCTGCGGTTTTCAAGGTATTCTTCTCAATGCCTCATTTTCAATTTTTGCTGTGCATTTGCTGCCATGTGAGATCTTTAAGATACCTCATCATTTTTAATGCATAAATTAGGAGGCCCTTTAAAAAGTATTGTTCACAGAAAGTGAATTAGGTAATCACAAGAATGCTACGAAGATCAAAAGTTAAATTACGAAGAAACACGAGCTCAGCGGGAAGTTTCGAAAAATTTCGCTCATGGCACATTCCATTCGCAAAAGACATCGCCCGTATTTGTCCAAATCAGGAACTCGAGTAACCTATTTTTAGAACAAATGATGTTCGTATAGCCTAGGTTCGTATTTCATTTTAAAAAATAGAGAAGGCCACATGTATTTATTTTGAAGGAACACTGCGTTGTAAATTCACTTTGCTAATAAAGTAAACAAAGTTACAGAGTTAAAAGACTGTTCTTAAAATTCCATTTTGGATATGCAATTTTTCGACCATTGCTAATCAAAAACCATCTTTTGTGATTATATTCTAAGGCAATAAATTAAAAAAAATATCATCTTAAGATGACAGAAAGAAACAATTTTAAAATTTTGCTCAGAAATGTGAACTATCATCATTGTTTGCGTTTTTTGTGTGTGCTCACATTCATTTGCAAGCCAATAAAATTGTTAGAAATTTTCTATTTCTTGCAGAATTGTCAAAGTGGAAAATGGAGGATTATTGTTTGTTGTTGGAGCAAACATTTCGTTGAATACAGCAGGATGTAGTAGAAAGGATGAGCAACCTCTTTGGATCTTGAGGCACCCGTCAAGTTTCGGACACTCAAGAAGCATGTCAGTATCTTTTTAGCAAAGAAACTCCCTCATATAGGTATAATAATTACAAATAGTATTTCAAAAACAAAAAACCCATCACAGAAATCTGAACTTTCATCGGAAACGTTTTTAAGTAGCTGTTGAAGCTTATTAATAATTAAGCAGAAAAACACTGTTATTTTGCTGACCAAGTTTTATTCGAGTTTTTCGTACGGTTGCGTTTTACGGGTTCGAGAATTTGGAGTAATTGATGATAAAACTTGATGAAGAATCTGTTGGAATTTACATTCTTACGTCTACGACTGCGCTGAGCAGAAAACGTGAATAATATAATTGCGCAGAACAATCCTCCCGAAAGAGAGAAAGGGCTGTGTGTCTTCCCGGTTTCGATGGTGCTGAAGATTGACCTTCGTGCTATGCCTATCCGAGGTGCTTGTCGACGTGGCCATATTGAGCATGGTGCAGCAATGCGATGCATAGAGTCCTAATATGGAACAACGCACTGGAAGACTACATAGGAATCTAGCTAAGTACTCCGGATAATTGTTCTACATCGACAAGTAACAGAACTGTTTGAATGAACTGTTATACAAGCTCAAATCATGTTGCACCAGTCAAGTGCATTCGTATGTTATCCATTGTTTAATTTCACTAATGAACTGAAAGTAAGTCAACTGATTAAATGTTATGTTTTCAGCTTAGTGCAATTTGTACTTCTGCAGCAGAGAACCTCGGTTTTACACGTATTACTACGTTTAACTATCAAGGGTCGAACAAAAATTTCAAAAACAACAGAATCAAAATACAATTTATTCGCAAGTAAGCACTGGTACACAGGACAGTTCGAAAGATACGTTTACAATCGTCGAAAAATTACGATAAACACACTGAAACAATCAGCAACACAGCCTTCAGGCTAAACCGGTGAAGCCAGTTTCACGGCAAAGCATTAAAGTACACCTTCCGATTCTGTAAATCGCTCTCAAGCTAATCTCTGAACACAGGTTATTACTACTGTCTCCGTGCAGGCAGGGTATGTATAGCTTTAACCTAACTTTGAGAATATTCCCGAGGAAAATCTCTAAGAATGCGTTCTAGAATGTCTCGCACAATTTATGACATAGAGCAAAATTTTGTCCCCACACATTGCCAAAGGAGCGATTTCCTGCCAAATCTGGAAATCCTGCCTTTCCCTGCCACTTGCTGGAGAACCTACATCGGAGCTTTGCATTTTCCAATAATGTATTGTCTCAGTTCAAAACGGCCCACCAGCGGCCGAGAGGTGAAATTGCTGAACACTGGTAGTTCGGTCCGAGGTTCGAATCCCGCGAACGGGCTGGCTGCATGGGAGGTTTCGTGGTTTTCTCCATGTGTAACGTATACACAAGCCAGTTTCCCTTATAAAGTCCTCCACGAAAACATCCCTTCCCTTAGGCAGATAGCCCTCGTGGCTTTGTCATAATCACACACACCTACACCTCAGTTCAAAACGCTATTCCCAGAGAATTTCATGCTTCCTAGAATTCCTAACCTTTTTCTTCTATCGACTTCTTTTAAAATAATGGTATCTTTTACCGTCACCCCCTTACATTTTTCTCTATAATATGCATCATACAACATCATCATAGTAGATAATACATACATAATAACATCATCATAATACATACATGACTTAAAAATAACAATTAAGGTAAGAAATGGAAGATTAAAAAAATGGGTAATTAGATTTATGTTTGTATTATTAGTCCAAAGGGATTTGAGTCCCGAAGGACTATTACTTTCGTTTTGGCATTTTGCGTCGGACTCCTATAAATGTCGGTTCACTTTTAAAACTATTGCCACAAAATGTTAGAATCCTGCATTATACTGAAGAAATTAAATAATGAAAAATCTGCATAAATGTCTGTATATTTCTCGTATTGTGATAAAACAACGGTATCTAGAGACATCCAATTTTGAATGACGAAATCCTACTGCGAATATGGGCATCTGAAATCCCAAATTTGGAATTTGGTTTATTATAGATTTTATATTTTGTAAAACTTTAACGAATTTTTGATTTACAAACTCAATGCTTTAAAAGCGAGAAATGGCAACGTTAAAAAAAAAAAAAAAACTTTTATCTCCAGCTCGCGAGACTGTGTATATCGGAAATTCTAAAGATATGCTTAATTTAACAATATTTTGCGATATTGCTCTTGAACTGAATTTTATGGTTTAAGTGCAAAGAGCATGATATTTAATAAATAAAGGTAACACTCAAAACGTTAAAAAAACGCCCCTTTGGACGTAATTTAAAATCTGAAAAATTTCAGATTTTTTTTGTTTTGTTTTGTTTGTGTGTATTATTATTATTTATAATTTTATAAGTATAAACAAGTTTTCAAAACAGAAGTCATAGATTCTAATTGCGCTAAAGTTTTATTTACATTAATGTGGTAGCTGCTCATGATGCATTCTTCTTGCATCATTAATATCAGTATCAGCTATATCGCAGTTTTAGTGTATGTTTCCGCTTGTATTTATTTACTTTATGTGATTTCTTCTTTACTACAGGCTATAGCTTTACATCAATAAATAATTAATTATCAATTTTACTTAAAAAGTCTCTGTAATTAGTGATATCTTAATTATAACGATCAATTGCCGGTCCATATTTGTCCTCCATGATCATTACTGATCCCCTTTAAATTTTCACATTGACTCCGATGGGAATCCCTGAACTGCACTTTTGTTCATCTAAAAATATTCGAAAAGCTTCTTTATTTGGTAAATTTAACTACACGTAAACTAATACAATACAGTTCATCCAAACGATATCAATATTTTAATAATTAATTTAAGGGAAAATGTAATAATAAAAGAGGTAACTTTTATTTACTTTCTTTTCTGCGTCAGTTTGTAGAGACATAATGTTATTCTTAAGCAGGAGACAAGAAAAATGAGCAATGCTCTCGCCGGGACTCGAACCTGGACCTCTCGAATACGCGCCGAGTGTGCCACCCGTTACACCACGAAGGCATGCATAAAGGAAGGAGAAAATATACTCTCCCTTTCAAAGAGGGGCAGGGATTATTGGACCCAATCACCAAATCCTGGTGGTGAAGAATCAATATCTAACAACTTTTAGTTCGGGGCCAATGTCGAGACATTAGGTTGTTTTGAAGCAGAAGATATGAAAAATGAGCAATGCCCTCTCCGGGAATTGAACCTGGACCTCTCGACTGTGCTACCGTTACACCACGAAGGCACTCAGAAAGGAGGGAGAAAATACCTTGTAAGTTCACAGTCGAAATCTAAGGAATTTTATTTAAAATCTACTTCAATCTAAAGGTTCATTCTTTCGTTCCTCCCCACTTTTTTTTTGCCTAATTTTATGTTTTTTATTGAACTTTTGTGTAGACTAAAAAACATTCTTGTAGAGAATATCTCGCCTCTGGCCAACAACAGGAAAATAGTCGTGCGGAGATTTTTCCAGAATTCTATCGGAATTCAAAATAAAATGTTAATTGCATTAGCCGATAAACACACTTCTCGGCCGCCCAGACGGTATACTGATTAGGCGAGATTACTGCGGTATCGTAGTTGCAGAGTTCGAATCACCGAGGAAGCATGGATGTTTGTATAGTATCTTTGCGACATGGGGACACTGTAAATATCGGGAGAACCGAAAGTCCTCTCGTGTGGTTTGGTGGTAGGGAAGATGGGTGAGAGATCTCTGGACCCCCCCCCCTCCGCCCGCTGGGATGCTCTCCCCTAAAATTGGAGGTGAGTAGAAGTCCATCCTCCTTAAGACCCTGGCAACCATTCTTCCATGAAATTGCATGGACAAGATAACATTACGCCTCACGTAGTCGTCTTCTTCGTCTTAAATATAAATTTTAAATGAACGCTGTACTACTAGTTAAAAAGCAGAATGCTTTATAACATTTCTCCATTTTCTCTTTCGTTTCAAAATATATCGTTGCTTTTTAAATACTGCTTAAAATTATTACATTATGTAAAGATCGTCGCCTATAGATAAGCACTCGACCTTCGGTCCAAACAATCAGGTATTATGTCAGCATCCTTGAAAAAGTTACCAGAACAGTCTGTAACAGGATTAGCCATCGTCAACGGAAAAATAAAAGTTTAAAAACCAGTTCGAAAGAGAGGAAGCATTTTTCTGGTTTTAAATATAACTCCGTTTTCTTGCTAGCAGCGCATCACTTGGTCAAGGTCGGTTTAAATATTCCACGGTTGTTGACGCTGGAAGCATCTCCCCGCCATTTCGCCATACATCACCTTCTTTATTTGTGCCTTCCTATTGCGGCGTTTCCGTTCTATGACGTCAGCTCGAAGTTTATTGAAACGTCCAAACATAGCCATAATATTTGGTGGCGTTAATAGTCTATAAATCTTGAATACGAGCTTGTTTTGGTTATGGAAGAAAGGATTGCAAGTTTAGGAAAATTGTTCAATTTTGGGGATTACTTTGTGCTTGGAAAATGATGGAATAAACAATTGCTCATCTGCTTCCGTTGTTTTCGGTTTATTATTGAAGATGAGCAGAAAACAAGGTTGAGAATAGTTGTAATGCAATAGTTTCTTCGGGAAATTTCTCCTTCCCGAAAACACTATCGTGTCACGTACGAGTAAACAGTTTCTTTCTAATTTTCCCGGAAATAACCCACATTTTAAAAGCAACTTAAAACAATCTAATTAGTAACACGAATTTAATTCTTTCGGCGTGCGAAACATCTGTTATTCAACCGAATGGCTTTTTTTATTCAGTTGGTATTTTGTTCAGCCTTAAAAAGGTATCTAGGTTTTACCGCTGATTCGACAGTTTTTGAGTCAGAACACTTTCAACAGGCTTAACATAACTTTAGAATGGAGGAGAGATGTAATTAAGATTGATAATTTTTCATTACATTTGGTCATTTTGTTTTTTGATAAGTACAAGGCCTAATCTTAGCAAATGAATATCAATCACCGAAAAACGTACTTTGCATGCAACAGATTTAGACTATTTTCAGACGCGGTCGCAAGCTAAATAAAGCAAACGAAATGCTTATTTCATGTACGAGTACATAGTGTACGAAGGATGAGAAATCTACCAATTTAAGATGCAATGGGGCTTAATCTGCTAAATAGCCTTCTGATTGAACCAAGATTTATTAATTATTTAAAATTCGATAATTTAAAGAAAAATTGACACACATGCTTCAAATGACATGGGGTTTTATTGAAAAAAAAATCTGATTTCTTCATCACATGACTTCCTTGCACAGAATATTAAATTATACGCAATATTTCACGCAATACAGATTTTCGACGACTGTAAAAGGTGACTTTGGAGCTGTCCTGATTAATACCGGCCAATAAAGTGTGTTTCGATACTTCATTAAGTGTTGTCGTTATTCACTCCAAATCTACGAACCCCGTACGAACGTGAAGGCAGAAAATAACGTAACAACTAGTGTCACAGAAGAAAAAAATCTGATGTGTACACCACATGACTTCCTTGTACGGAATATTAAATTATACGCATTTTTTCTTGCATTTCATTTAAACTTATTGGATTGAATTAAATCTACTTCGCCGACAGCGCATAAACCACAATAGAATAAAGGCACTCTTTAAAAGTCACTATATTTGTTTACCATAACGATACTCTGGCGCTAGGTTCACTTGACAGCGTTACATTTCGTCCATATTATAACTCAGAATGCACATAATTTTATATCATTTGAAGAATTATCTAATGGTTGCCACAGGTTCTATTCAAATACTATAATAAATCTAAAACGATGTATAAAAGAAATTAAGCGAAAAAAAAAAAAAAAAAACAGTTTTTCACAGACATTTCAGTATTTCTCAATCAATTAATTCACTTCTCACTTCCCGACAAGGCAAAAATACATAAAAACTCAAAATATCTGTATTAAAAATTACGAAGTAAATCTTAAACACTTATTTCCTCGAAAAAATTCCAGAATGGATTAAGCATGATTTAATTCGCAATAATAAAAGAAGGCGTTATCTTTGTTGTTGCAAAGTGTAGTTTCTCTAGATTGGCAACAAATCCGCTATTTTGCCGAGTTTGAAATGTAAACAATTATGTCCGCCATCGCAAAATTCATTAGGCTTAGCTGCACTTAAACAATTCTTAAATTGTTGATAACTCCACAAATATTGCATGCAGATTGACTAAAGACATAAAAACCTTAACCGAAAGATAAGAACAACATAATTCAATCATTTTTAAAGCAAAAAAAGCACAATTTAGAAGCATATAAGAAGAATCGATAAGTTTACCTCGATAGAAGGATGCTAAAAGACAAAATCCGGCGGCAATTCCTCACCATGCATACACTCTGTAGGTCATTCACATACAGCAGCTTCTGAAGAAGGAACATAGTATGAATTACTTTAATTGAGTCAATTTAATGTTATTCTAGGAACATCTAAATGCCTCTAATATCTTTAGTTTTCCAGTAGTTATCTTTTTCATACTAATTAAGATACAAAAGAAGATCGATGGGCATTTCCGCATCTATTGTCCACCATTTGCTGGCTCATGTTATAGTGACCTTATTTTAGTACTTTACGGAAAGGAAATGATTTAACAAGAATTTGACTCGAACATTATTTCCACGAAGTCATCAACATTTCTTACATTTAACATAACAGGGTTAAACACCTACAGATTGAAAGCCCACTCATACTTAAAATCCATGTATAGAATAGATGCCGGTTAAAGGAACTGCTGTTAATGTTATCATTCGGATATTACTATCGAACTGTCAAAGTCCCGCCCATCTGTATACAAAAACATGGAAAATAAATTCCTTATTGTGATTAGAAATTCGGTTAATATTACAGAATAAATTTTTAAAGTGAAGTAAAGTCACCAAATAAGGGTTAAAATTGTCAAATAAGTATAGAAACCGATAAATGGCAAAGATATGTCTCCAAACAATGGATTACAAGTCGCTTTAACTAAATAATATGAGTTGTGAAGAATTTAATACTTGGGTGGAATATTGAAAAATAAATAAAAATAAAAATTTGAAACGTTTCAGATTCTAAATTATGCCCAAAGGGGCATTTTTTTAGCATTTTGTCTGTTACTTTTATTTACTAAATATCACGTTCTTCGCACTTAAACCATAAAATTCAGGTCAAGAGCAATATCGCAAAATAGTTTTAAAATGAGCATATCCTTTAGAATTTCCGATACAGAGTCTCGTGCGCTGGAGATAAAAATGTTTTTGCTGTACAACGTTGCCGTTGCTCGCTTTGAAATCCTTGAGCTTGTTGATCAAAAATTCGTTACAAGTTTACAAAATATGAAAAGGATAATAAAACAAATTCCAAATTAGGGCTTCCAGATGCCCATATTCATTACATAATTCAAAAATTGGATGACTCTAGGTACCGTTGTTTTATCACAATGCGAGAAACAGACACACATTTATGCAGATTCTTCATTATTTAATTTCTTTAAATATAATGCAGGACTCTAGCATTTGGTGGCAACAGTTTGAAAAGTGAAACGGACATTTATAGTGAACCAACGCGAAATCGCAAAACGAAAACAATAGTCCTTCAGAGAAAGCTCCTTTGGACTAAAAAAGACTTTAGTTGTAGCATGAGTCACAGATAACTATTATCTGTCGCTTTCTGAAACAAATACAAGGATATTACGTGATTAAACTGTTTGCATAAGTCGATGATGAAATTGGTGAATTTCCTTACAATGATGAAGGATGCCGTTCAGTTATTAAGATTATGGGTACAGCATCGATCAAATAATTTTCAGAAACATTATGAATATAAACAATTCATAAATGAACATTTGCAGACAATCAACCGTTAATGACTTTTTCATAATTAAAAACTATGAAAGCAAGCGTTTACACGTCTCTAATTATAGCTATATTAAATTAATTAAATTTCATTGATATTTTGAAGGATGTTTTCTTATGGCTTAATGTTATCATTAGGTTAATATTATCAAAATAGTCATGGGCAAACGTGATCATATTAAGCGGTGCCTATTGTATTAGAAAAGCTAAATTAATTAGAATATCCAAAAGAATATTTATAATTTTATCCAAAAGAATAATATTTTCCTTATGTAAAACTGAATCTTATGATATTCTTTGTTGTTCACGAAGATCGAGTTTGCCAGAATGTCGAACATACTCCAGACATAAATGTAAGTCATTCAACTTTTCAAAAATTTTGGCTTTCATCCATGTCTCTCCTTGTTACCTCGGTTCGTGTTAAAAACATCGTTGGCGAAGACTTTTTTTTTATGATCCCTCATCTTGTTACTTGATTCTTATCTCTAGTGAGAACTTTATGGATGAGTGCAGTAAAATACGTTGCCAGGTTTTGACTCATTAAAAGCCAGTCTCCTTATCTATTAAGTACACAACTATTAAAAAATGATGATTAACATAAATGTCAATATTAGGAAATTTAAAATCTAGAAGCTATTGCATTTCTCTTTTGCGTTCCCGTTGCATGTAATGAACACTCTGAATTGAATAAAATTTTGTGTGTGCAATTAATGCGTGACGATTTTTAAATATCCAAGACGTATATTTAATTCAACAAACCATCTCGTCTTAAAAGTATGAAAAGTAAACTGCTAAAATAAAGAATTTAATAATTAACAATATGGGCCAAATTTTGAGGCAGTTATTTTACACATGTTATAAGGTACTTTTCCCTCCTTTCTGCACGCCTTGGTGGTGTACCAGTAGCACACTCGACGCGTATTCGAGAGGTCCAGGCTCGAGATGCTTACCTTTGACATCTCCTGTTTCAAAAAGAGACTTAATGACTCTACAATGGCGCCCGAACCAAAAGGTGGTGGATGAGGATGATTCTTCACCACCAGGATTTGGCGACTAGGTCCCCTAATCCCCAGTCGCCCTTTAAAGAGTGAGTATACGAGGTATTTTCTCCCTTCTTTCTGCACGCCTTCGCGGTGTAATGGTAGCACACTCGGCGCGCATTCGAGAGGTCCAGGTTCGAGTTCCGGCGATGGCATTGCTGATTTCTTACATCTCCTGCTTCAAAAAATCCTAATAACTCTACGAGATAATTATAAGAATTAGGTCGATTAAATAAATGACCAAACTGTATTTGACTTCTGGATATTTCCAAATAGGCATGAGGTAGGAGTATATGTCGAGGGCGATGCTCACCTCAAAGTCGGGCGTGGATGCATTTTTAAAATTACCATTTTGTTTGCGTGGAGCTCTCACTACATTTTAGTGGGCAACAGATATAATTTTGAAATCCATATTAGATATTTACCCAGATGACCATAATTGCAACTAGTGTAACAAACAAAATGATTCACGAACTCACTGAGGATCTTTAATATTCTTTCAAGAAGCGGGTCTAAAATCAATGCTTCGAAATATAAATTTGGGGCTTTCGAACTTCGCTACTTAGGTTACAAAACATCACGTAGAAAGATTGAAAAGGATGTATCAAAGACGATTGCAATTAAAAATTCCCCGTCACTGATTACCGCAAAGAAATTAGCATCGCTTCTGGGCTGTATTCACACATGGAACATTCATCGAAGACTTCTCAGAATATACAGCCATATTGTTAAATTCAAAGGGGCAAAGTGCAGATTTAGACAGAAAGCACAGCTTTTCAGAAGCTTAAGAGTGAGTTGATTCAAGCTCTGATTCGATGACCAGGAGTATAAATTGGAGGTATCTACAGATGGGTCCGATTTCGCGATAGGAACTATATTTTTGTGTAATAGTAAGTCGACTGCATTTTGTATTAAAATTTTAATCAAACACAGGAATTACACAGCTGTTGAAAGCGAGATCTGGCACTTTTTCAGAAATTTAAAGTGTATTTCGGAACGAATGTGGCATTCATGTACAAGTAGCAGATTTACAGGCTACGTTTATCGAGTGGAATGTAACTGAGAGCAGATGGACTCTCTTTGGCCTTATATAGTTTTCAGCTGGCCGCCGAGATATTTCTAGTACTTACAGCACTATATATTACGATACTGATTTATACAATTCATACATTACCAATTATACATTAGAGTACTAATTATGCAATTTCAATACATTATAATACTAATTATGCAGTACACACATAAACTTTACAGTGCATCAGTATCGTAATATATAGTGCATGCTGCAAAATTAGTTTTTAAATGCATTATAATTGAATCATTAGTATCGTAACGTATTGTAAAAGTAGCATGTTAAAAAAGCCCCTGTATGGCCATGTACTTATATTTTTCTCAGATATCAACAAACACTGGGACCCGGGCAGTTGGACGGCAGGAACCCCATTGGCGGCTCTGGATAATGGCGGACGTGGTGCTTTACTGATTAACCATTAAGGTAAAGGGACAGTGCCCACGTCCTCCGTCACTTATCACTTACCTAGTACTTACTGCTTCTGGAAATTACTGATAAGCAATACAATGGTGGAATTACGGTTACAGCTAGCATAATCGCCAATTACGTTTACTCAGTTACAATACTTATTACGGCCAAGTATCGCCAAATGGTTGCTCAATCTGGCGAATTTTGGCGATTTCTCGCCGAATTGCCAAGATACCTATTTACTCAATATTAAAATATACTTCCTGTATTCTTATTTTTCCGCCATAGCTTCTGTTTAGATTTTTCATGTTACAAAAGAACTATAGCAATTTTACTTATAAATCTATTAACATTACCTATCTAAGTATCAAATTCGTAAAATTTTTAGTCCAAAGGAGCAATTTGCCTAGCAGGACTATTAATTTCGTTTTGGCATTTTGCGCTGATTCACTTAAAGCGTTGTTTCACTTTTCAAATTGTTACCCACCACCAAATATTAGAGCCTTGTATTATATTTAAAGGAATTAAATAACGAAGAATCTGCATAAATGTATGTATGTTTATGGCAACAACGGTACCCAGAGTGATTTACGGCACAACGTAAATAAAGCACAACGTAACGTACCAGAGTGTTTATGGCAACAACGGTACCCAGAGTGAACAACGGTACCCAAAGTATATTTAAAGGAATTAAATAACGAAGAATCTGCCTAAATGTATGTATGTTTATGGCAACAACGGTTTATGGCAACAACGGTACCCAGAGTACCCGTTGTGATAAAACAACGGTACCCAGAGTCGTCAAATTTTGAATAACGTACGTTTCCACCCGAATACGGGCATGTGGAAGCCCAAATTTGGAATTTGTTTTATTATCTATTTTATATTTTGTAAAACTTTAACGAATTTTTGATTAACAAACTCGACGATTTCAAAGCCAGAAATGGCAACACTGTACCAAAAAAAAGAATTTTTTTTTCATCTCCAGCGCGCGAGACTGTGTATCAAAAATCCTAAAGATATGATCGTTTTAAAATTATTTTGCGATATTGCTGTTGAACTGAATTTTATGGTTTAATGGCGAAGAACATGATATTTAATAAATAAAGGTAACACACAAAATGTTAAAAAAACTCCCACTCTCATTTGGACTTAATTTAACATCTGAAACCTATCAGATTTTTGTTAAAGTTTTGTTTAGTTCTCATTATGTACATTTTGCTAAAAAGTGTTATTTTTTCGTATTAATAATAACGTATTAAACAAATTGACAATCCCCAAGTTAAGTTATCCGGGACAAACTCACATAGAACTTTTGTTTAGAGAATTGCGATGAATATTGTTGTCCATCAGGAAGGAATATTGCTGTCCATTAACTGGCTGTTCACGAAATGCTGTAGCATTTGTATAAAACATTTCTGAGTTCTCGTTTTATGCATTTACCCAAATGCATAAAACTATGCATTTACCCAAATGCATAAAACGAGTAATTACGATCCTATTAAAATAATATAGCATAAGAGCTTATCTTGGTTAGGCCTAGTAACTGCATGTAAAATATAAACAATTTGTGCAAAATTATGGCGCAGGAATGCGTATATTTTAAACACCTACGGGTGAATAAATGTGTAAAATAAAATTTCTCTTCTATTTTTCTTTCCTATTTTTGTGGTAAAATTTTAATTCACTCATTATTATTTTTATGAAAAATCTGTTCAG
Organism: Stegodyphus dumicola; assembly: GCF_044657685.1. Lineage (NCBI taxonomy): Eukaryota > Metazoa > Arthropoda > Arachnida > Araneae > Eresidae > Stegodyphus > Stegodyphus dumicola. Next base: position 160,805,251 of record NC_140770.1, read on the forward strand.
TTTTTGTTTTAGAAATAATTTTAATAAAATTTAAAAGGATGGACATTCATTAGACTGAATTCGACAATAGATTTTGATTAATCTTGCATTGATTAACACAGCATTTATTCGCGTATTTTCATTTGTACGTAGCTTTGATTTTCAAGAGTTAAAAGTTAGCCAGAGAAAGCCTTATTTATTTTTCGCAGTTTTCTTTTCCTTACAAGTTATTAGCGCAAGACAGAAAAAGTATCTTCTCTCTTTGAAAGAAAACGCTAGAAATACCGCTGACATAAAACATGGCCGCTGAGGTCAGTGTGACGTTAGCAATATTCATTGTTCTCAAGATCTTCATTGAAAAAACAGAAACTGTTAACCGTCAAAACACAAACTGACAGGAGCGGTTGAAAATTACACTGTACCAGTAGTCTTGTATAGCGACTTCAAGCGGCTTCTGACCGCTGTTCGAGTGACTCGGGTATCATTCTTCTTTGTAAGAGCCGTTTACATTGAGTGAATGACGTCATGAATACGGAAAATGCTGATAAGTGGCAATCAGTGACAGCGAATTACTCAGAAGCGGCTAAAATGTTCATCGTTTCAAAATAAATAAATCTTAGTATGTAAACAGAATTTAGAGAAGTACGTGTATAATAAAATTCAGAATAAAATGTAGTTTTTCTCCCGTTGGCTCATAAAAATTTCGTGTTCCTGTTTCAATTTTTACCATCATTTAAGTATAGAAATTAATGTATATAGTGCGACTAATATATTATCAAATATATATTTTCTACCCTTTGGTATTAGCTACATATAAGGATTACATAAAACGGAATATCTTCATTCAGGAACATGAAATTCTTTGTTGAAAATAAATAAACTTTGCTGTGTAATTAGTGGCTCGAAAGGAACGTGCATAATAAATTTTATTGCATTCTGAATAAAACGGCAATTTTTTTTCGCTAAGTCATAGGAACTTCCTATCAACATGCTCATTTGTAGACATTAACATTAATATGTTTAAAAATGAATACATTAAACCCGACTAATATGCAATTTTCTATCAACCATCAATTTACTTGGATCCACACTAGGTAAGCTTAAGGATTACGTGACGCCTAGACGGTACAGTGGTTAGGGGAACCTTCTGCGGTACTTTTGCAAATGTATAGCGTCCATGCGGCACACTTTAAACAGGTGAAGTCCTCTCAAAAGGTTGGTGGTAGGAAAAGAAGGGTGGAAGACTCTTGGACCCGGGCCCCTGGCGTGCTCTCCATTAAAATTGGGGATGGAACTGAGCCAAGTCGTACTGGCACCTGTATGGTGCTGAAAGCGCTTACCAGCGACAGGCGCAGTCTTGCAATCCTTGCCACGATGAATTTCGTGGGCTTGTTACTGTCAGACAAGTGAGATAAGTCACAACACATCACAAGGATTACGTTACAGGTTTCAAAATTCACTCGTGAAAATGAACTTCTTTGGTATTTTTTCCATTTTGCATTTGTTAAAAATGCATACATGTTTGTACTGAATGGCCATGGACAAAGAAAATAAGCGGAATTGAGAAATTATGCAGATGACGCACTTTGCACGTATTCTGTTTACAGTATTTCATTTGCTTCATATTGCATGGAGAAAGCAAATTTAATTGCATTTAAGCCCCTTGCAACATGCATTTGGATTGTTTAACCCTTTGCGGCACGCTACCTTTTAAAGTCAGACTTTTGATAAAGAAAAAAAAGGTAGGCAGTCTAATTAGGCCTAGAGGAGTACACAAGTAAAATTTTGTGAAGTTTATCACTTATCGTTTTAATTCTGTGGGTGGGTGTGACCAAAGTGGCACACTGACTGAATAGAGCTTCGAAAAGAGTGCTGATACAAGCCTTGTTGTTAATGAACTGACCGAGGAGATGCGGAGAAACAAAGAATACAGACTCTCCAGTTGTCCTTGATGATCGGTGAGCCCGGTCTGGGCACATCTAGGGTTCGCCGTTTGATTTTAGGCAAGATTTCAAGGTAAAAATTTAAAACTAATATAGAATAAGGAGATTAGCATACAGCCAAAAAAATAACATATAAATTTCTTTTCAAACAATTCCTTTTATACCTTAAAAAAATCTGGAAGATTTCTTTGAAAAATGAGGGTCTTAAAAAACTAAACTTGGCTAAAATATACGGACTGGTTTGTGTTGAGCTATAAATAAAGAATCTACTATAAATAAAGAAGGTTCAGAGTAACCTATAGTAACCTATAAATCCTTTTTCATTCAATTTTTCTGTCCGTGCAGAAGGAAATTTTTAGGTGTGTCCAGACCGGACACACTGTGCCGCAAAGGGTAGGAACCATCTCTTGACACATTATACTAAAAGTAAGATAATTTATCCGTGGCAATTATCCGACAATTTATTGTCTGTGACAAATGGCCAAAGCGGGAAATCAAACGACTTGTAGGAGTACATCCATACTTGTCCCAATGTATCGGAGTACACCTAATGAACAGTTCTCTTGGAACCAAATTATATTCACCTACTATTTTGTCCACAGTTCTGCAGATCTTCGTTGTTCAGCGCAGTAAACACTGAACGTCTGTCACAGAGCCTATGTCACGGAGCCTGTTTGGATGAAGGCTTCCACGGCGACAGTCCATACTTGTATCGGCCATCAATCTACGGTACACTAATTGCCTGATTCTTAGCTGACCATGGATGTCACAGAGCCTGTTTAGATGAAGGCTTCCACGGCGACAGTCCATAGTTGTAACGGCCATCAATCCACGGTACACTAATTGCCTGATTCTTAGCTGCCCATGGTTGTCACGGAGCCTGTTTGGATGAAGGATTCCACGGCGACAGTCCATAGTTGTAACGGCCATCAATCCACGGTACACTAATTGCCTGATTCTTAGCTGCCCATGGATTTCGCGGAGCCTGTTTAGATAAAGGCTTCCACGGCGACAGTCCATAGTTGTATCGGTCATCAATCCACGGTACACTAATTGCCTGAGTCTTAGCTGCCCATGGATTAAGTATGTCACGCATTCTAGCTGTACACGGATTAAGCTGCCGGTGCTTTCTGGGAGGGTTGCCAATTCAAGTTGGTAGATATGTTACAGGCAAAGTATGAAGCGCCGACATTCTATAGAATGCTTAGGAATTTGATAGAACGCCTGGCGTGTTTAGGCAAAGTATGAAACATGAAAATTATTATATATACCGCCTAAGGCATTATATATAATACCTAGGCATTTTATAAACAGGCATTCCTCAAAAATACGAATGTTACTTTGAAAAAAAAATAACTGCCATTAAAAAACTTTTATTCAAAATACATAATAAAAACTAAACTTATTCAAAACAAATCTGCCTTTCTTAGTAAGTAAAATAAACAAAATTAAATATGGCCCTACTTGTTGCATCAAGAAAGGAAGTAATTTTATTTTGAATTTAATTTAATTTTATTTCTTATAAAAAGTAACACAGGGTCATTAAATAAATTTTACCAAAAATGTACATATTAAAAAATATAAAAAAATTTAATATTTTTCATGAAAATTAAATTTAGCTTACTTGTTGCTACTTGGTAGGCTTGAATGACATTTTGAATTATACATCATCGCTTTTTTTCCCGCGACGACATTTCATAGTTTGGCACTTTGTTTTACAAATACGCTTTGGTGAATCCTTGGCCGCTTCCACTGGACTGATCAGTTGCAACTGACCGGAGAGGAATTTGGACTATAGAAATATTTTGGAGACAATTGGAGATTTATTTCATATTTCGCAGGTTTGTCATTTGGCACTGTCTAGAATGCCTAGGCAATGTGTGAAATGTGTAATCATTTCGTGCATTGCCAGTCAGTTTTCGGTATTCTGTAAATTACCTACGTATTCTACAAAATGGATTTCATATTTGCTAGTAACAGATACGGTATGCAGCACCATATATTTGAGTTTATTTGATTATGGCAAAGTTTACTAGGGCTATCTGTCTAAGGGGGAGGGATTTCTTCATGGAGGACATTCTAAGGGAAAACCGGCTCATATCCAGGTTAAACATGACCATACATCCAGCTTGTTCTCCTTAAATTGAAATGGGTCGAGCTACCGTTGTTCAGCGATTTTACCGCTTGAGCGTTGGTGGGTTTACACCATATATTTTGAAAACGGGTGTCTATATTTTAAATTCCTATCAGCAGAAATTACCGAATTTCTACCTCTGTTCATTCTATTACATGTGCAAACAAATGGCACAGTGAAACATGACTATGTACGATTGATTGATTTCTTAAGATTTATCAAGCGTCATATTAAACGCATAAAAATATTTTTATTAATAGTTATATATACATTTCTTAATGTTAATTATTGAGAAATTATTACTGTTAATTAATTACGTCAATAATAAAAGAAAATCAGATTTTTATTAAGTTCCTAAGTGGTATTTTGTATTACTTTTTTAATTTCTTACATATTTACGTTAAGTGAACCTTCTCTAGGGCGATTTCTCACCATTCTCTTTGATTTGGGTCTTTTATGGAGACTGTGGAATTAAACGAATGATATTCCATGCCAATATTTACCTCGATTTTCCAAAATACACTGCTCTCACTTTCAGAGATGGCTATTTATGATGGGTGGTTTCCACGAGATGGTTCACTGTATTTATATGGCTTAAACTATAATTAGGGTAGATAGCAATATATTCATCAACTGAGAAGTTTAAAGCTATGCATTTGTGAATAAATAATCAAGACGTAAACTTAAATTATGCATAGTTATTTAAAACATTGTGTATTCAGAAATCTGTACGTTCTTCAAATCAGCTTATGCCCCAAAGTAGGCTTGTTGATCCAAGTTGTTTCAAAGTAAATTCGACTGTTGGAATAATAAAGTTATAAATTTTTAAATGGCCATTATTCTGGTGAAAGAAGGAAAAATTTTTATTTATTATGAATAATTATTTATTTATCTCTTAGCCTCCAACAAAAATATGTAACTTATATCTGCTAAAATATACAGTTTTGATTTGTCGTCTTTCCCAAAATGGATAGCATGCACAATGGAAAATTTACGGTATACTCAGTATATATTTTGAGAGCTGTACTCAAGACGTATTTTGAAGTCCATTGTTGATAAAGAAAATACATGAAAAGATATATGTGCGAGTTGTATTATAATGAGGTAGCTGCGTGATAAAAATAACTGTAAAATAAAACCTGGCTTTTTCCAAAATGGTATACTTGTTATGCCTGAGAATAGAGTTAGATGAAAATCTTAAAAAATAGCATTGATAGTTGAATAACTTTATAACGCACAAATTTAATATGCTTAAAATATTTAATAAATAAAAACATGAATTGTAATTATGATCTTTGAGAAAGGTTAAAACATGTACCCACTAGGCTGTTTAAAGAGTCACAAGGCTTGAAACCGAAGGCTTCAAGCCTTGTGATAAACTGTTTTTAATAAGTTTGATAAGTTTTTGATAAATTTCAGAGTAATATTCATTGTATCCACCAGTACTAAATTCGGTGAGTGTTCGTGGTAGATTTTGCGGTTATAAAATAGACACTATCGGACACTACAAGACACTATCGACCTATCGGAGTACAGCCATAATTCAGTATGTTATAATACAGCACTACAAACATCAGCAAGACATCACAGAATTGTTCTCTAATGTTGTATTGCTCTCTCGATGTAGAATGGCTTCCATGAGACATCTCAATACGCCCTTTGGAACAGTATGTATTTCATGGATAGTATCAGACTTCAATTCGCTAATCGTTTGCCAACAATACGCGAAGACTCTTTTCGTCAGAAACTGTAGATGAAGCAGTCTCGAACTATAATATCTGGAGAACGCCATAGTCAAGGCAGACTACCAGACAGGGAATCAAGTAATTTGGAAATGCCTATCGGAGTATAGCCATACGTGCGCTTGTCGTTGCATTGCCTTGATGAATCCAAATCGTAAAAACCAGCTATCTTGCCCACAGTTCTGGCAATCTTTATTGTTCCGCCGTAACATCCTCTGAGTATCTGTGACAAAGTCTGTTTGAATGAATGCTTTCACAACCGCAGTCCGCAACAGCATCAGCCAACGGTCCATGACTAATTGCCTGACTCTTAGGCAAAGAACGTGTATGTATAGAAGGAAAGCTTTCACAGGCGTGATATAAAAACTAGTTCAACTACTGCACCGCTACATCGCCTGTCGCCAAATCGCCAGGTATACAAGAAATTGAAGAATACGGTATAAAATCAGAGAACTTAGAGGATTTGACAGAACGTTTTTAATAATTAAAATAATTTAATTATAATTAGAATAAATTAAATTCGAATTTTAGTAGAATTTGTTACTAAAAACCAATAATCCATTAATAATCTACTTCCGCCGATCACTGATTTGATTTACGTCGATACGGCGAGGAAAAATGGTATCACAGAACTGAACTCTTTACAAACGTTATTTTCGAACACCGAAACCAGCTCAAAAACAATGTCGCGCATGCGCAAAAAATTATTAAAGCTGGATCTCTTCGACATCGATTCGTCAGCTACACTCATGTCCATAAATTAAGGATAATGCAAAATCAGGCAAAGGAAGAGTTAGAAGCAAAACAAATTTGACTTATCTGTAAAGCTTATTTATTAAACGAAAGGTAAAGAGCAAAAAAAGATGCTATATGTTTGATATTATTAAAACAATTAGCGATTTTTTCTCCCTGAAGCAAATTACAAAAAAAAAAAACCTATTTACAAAAAACCAATATTACATGGTTGGTATGATTGTTAATACATTGTATGTCTCCCAGACGATGCAATACAGTCCGTACAACGCCTAGGCATGCTGAGTATCAAATTATCGATCTTATCTTGGGGGGTATTACACCACTCAAAAAGCAATGCTCTGCGAAGTTCGGGTAGACATGTAGAAGGAGGTTGACGAGCTGCAACTCGTCGGCCAAGCATGTCCCACACGTGCTCTACTGGATTCAAGTCCGGTGAGAATGCTGGCCAGTCCATACGGGTGATATCCTCCGATTGAAGGCATTCGCTTAAGATGTTTGCACGGTGAGAACGGGCGTTGTCATCCATAAACACAAATTGTGCGCCCATGGCACCCCGAACATACATGTTGATTAAACGTACATGTTGTTCCAGAATGATGTCCCGATAGATTTCGCTTGTCATGGTTCCAATTTGAACATGCAGGTCGGTTCTGGAACCCAGAATAATTCCACCCCAAACGAGCACTCCTGCACCACCGTAACGGTGTCGCTCAATGATGTTTTCTTGGTGGTAACGGGTACCTGGAGCTCTCCATATGAACGTCCGGCGAGAATCAGACTGCAAAAATCAGACTGATTCTCGAGAATCAGACTTGAGCGAGAATCAGACTCGTCGGAAAACATCATACAAACCCACTGTTGCGGTGTCCACAATGTACGCTATCTACTCCAGGCTAACCGCAGGCAACAGTGAGTTGCAGTAAGTGGAACGCATCTGACAGGTCTACGAGCACATAGAACCAATCTACCCTAAGCGTCTGTACACGGTCTGCCTTGAAATTGTCGTACCAGTGGCTGAAGAGAGTTGACGAGACAGGTCTGAGGCTGTGCTCCGCCTGTTTCTTTCGGCAGTAACTGCCAAATACCGGTCCTCATTCGGCGTTGTAACTCTGGGGCGAACCGTTCTGTAACCTCTAGTCTACTCATATTACCATCATCTTGGAATCGTTGTCAAAACCTGGATATGACACTCTGGGCAATTCCAAGTTCCTCCGATACTTCCAGTTGGGTACGCCCACATTCCAGACGGCCGATAATTCTACCACGTAAAAAATAATCCAAATGCGTCCTTTGTGTCATAACTATTCGGTTATTGCACTGAAATGCTTATAAAGCGCCTGCGAACAATTTTGCTTCTTTGCCTGTATTCCTTATATATCACTCTCTTACACTGTCGTCATTGTGACGTACCATCGGTGTTATCTGGTTACTTCCTGAAATTTGCATATGATTCTTGAAGATGTGTGTAGTGATTTTACAGGTGTATATTTATTTTAGAGTTCGATTTCCGCGTGACTCCGAATTATCCTTAATTTATGGACATGAGTGTATTTTGCACATGGGCAGAAAATTTTTAAGAATGGGTCTGCTTCAATACCTATTCGTTAGCTATTTCGCGCTTTCGCAAAAAATTACTAAGTCTGGATCGATATCCCCTGTAAATTAAACTTAGAGTACTTTTTCCTTTTGCGGTCTGACGGAGTCACCCCTGTTTTGGCGAAGCTTTCGTTCTTAACTTACATGTATATACTTTGCCTTATATGTCCATGCATGTAGGTATGCCAGGCATTCTGATAAAGTTGTCAATTCAAACTGGTAGATACGTTCGTTCTTAACATATATATTTTCCTTGGATACACAGATATATTTTCCTGTCCAATATGCACATTCAGTACAACTTTATGAAATATATTGTACCGATATATTTTTATCCGTACAGCTAAATTATCCTTCATACTGATATATTTTCTTACACAAATTTATTTTTCTTGTACACTGCGGGGAAAAAATGGGACAGTTCTATATCATCCATTCTATATCCCCATTGACGAAATTCAACTTGAATTTACAAAACTGTCAAGTTCTGTAAAAATCGCAGGAGCAATTTAAAAAAAAAAATTACCTCACAAAATTTTAGCTCGTCGATGTTAATTAGATTTGATATATATTTATTAATACCTCTTTTTTATTAAACTTAACTGATTTCTTCTTCCATAATTCGAAATTTAGGTTTAATCTAAATATAATTCGGCACATTTTTTATGATTTATTTTTAAATTTGTATTTTTAAATATTTTTTATAAAATATTCGAAACACATTTTGTATTATAAACTATAAATTTTTAACATCAACTTAAAGAAGATATATTTCTGGGTCCATCTGCAAACAATTAAAGTTTTCTATTTAAAATCCTTTAAGATGTACACGAATTTACATACTAGGGCGTTTTGAAATTTAGCATCTTTTTTTTTTTTTTTTTGAGGGAGATAATAACGAAAATGTGGTTTACGCACTTTGTTAAAATATGGACCTTTTTCCCGCTCGTGCATCAGTGAAAAACAAGGAAAGTAAGTAGGCTACTGTAAATTCAGAAATTCAGTTTTGGTAAAGCTTCTCTAAAACAGTTTCTAAAGCCAAAATTTGCAAATAACATTTCTTTGCGCATTATTTAGCTGATGACCTGATAAAGAAAATGTCTGCACACACTTTTTTAAAATTTGCTTGAAACTGCACCTTTCTAAATTAGATATTATACAGGCAAATACTTGTACATTTTAAAATTAAGAAAAGTAACCTATTCAAATAATCATGAAGATCTGAGTGTCTTCTTTAATTCCTTTTTTCGGAAGTAACAGATACGTATAGTTTAAAATCCTGTGAATTATTGATTTCGTTTTATTCAGAGTGTTTAAAATTTCCTTTAATATATTCATTACTGAAAAGTAGGACATATATCAGCATACTGGATACCTTTTTTAAATACTTAATGATTTTTCTTGAAGATTTTGTCATGTGTTACTAAGAAATTTGTGAAACGTGTGTATATGAAGGCGATAGAAGAAAAGCATTTCCTCTAGTTCGAATAGAAATTTATATCTAGGCATAATTTGAGTCGTAGAATGGATAAATAGAAAAAAAAAATTGGCATGTCATTTCAAAAAAAGTCCGATTTTGTATCAAAATACCTATGTTAGAATAATGCTATATATAAATCTAATACATATCCTAAGTGGCGCTTTCGAGATATGAAAAATGCAGTTTGAATTTCGTCAATCGGCCCAGCAGAACGGGAGATACAGAACTGTCTTTTTTTATGTGTGCAGTCTACATATATATTTTAAAAATGATATCCACGAAGTTGTGAAGTTGTTCATAAGGGGTAAGAGATATCTTTGCTAATTGCTAGTCAGTTACATTGAGATTTGTAGCTACCGTACTCTAAAAATTGCAGATGATTCTGGAATTTTATTCAGTGACATTGTAGAGACATTGGGTTAATTGGAAAAGCCAGAGAGATGAAAAATAAGCAATCGCCTTCGCCGAGAATCAAACCACAGACCTCTGGAATACCAGCCCAGCGTGCAGAACCACTACACCACGAAGGCACGCTAGGAAAGTGGGAGAAATACCTTATATACTCCCCTTTTTTAAGAGCGACTGGGGTTTTTAGGGGACTCAATCCCCAAATTCTGGGTGTGGAGAAACCTCATCCAACACCCTTTTAGTTCGGGCGCCACTGTAGAGGCATTACGATTTTTTTGGAAGCAGACGAGATGAAAAATTAGCAATCGCCTTCGCCGGGAATCGAACCACGGACCTCTAGAATACCGGCCCAGCGTGCAGAACCACTACACCAGGAAGGCACGCTAGAAAAGCGGGAGAAATACCTTACAACATTATTAACATATACAGAAGTAAAATGCGGATTTAGTCTTCCTCCTGCCGGTATCAAACTTCCTTTGCAGATTTAACGCAAACTCTTCGATTGTCGGAAGTCTGTCGATAGTTCAACGTTCGTAAGATCACATGATTAACAGAAAAATTTCTTTCGAACGGATATGCAAAAAAAGTGTATATTCAGATGCATCTGATCAGCGATATCGAATCTTGAGTTTCGCCAAGCTTTATCTGCATTTATTTTTACCCATTCTATTATTGAAAACTATTTCGCAGATATAAAATTTTCAGTCGAAATATGTGGTAATGCTAGTGTTGTATTCAGAGATAAATCACTCTGATGCATAATGAATGCTCAGCAATGGTAATGAAATATGACTTTCTTGACCCCTAATAAAGAACTCGTACTTATATGACGCAATTATAATGAAAGACTTAAATCATATCATTACAGCAAGAGTTAAACATTCTACTGTAGTTACGATACGGGTTGTTGTCTCAGCATTTGGAAAGTTTCGACTTATCACCATAGAAGAAAAAATTAATGCTTTCCTATATATTAAAACGTTTGAAATAAAAATGCTTCCTTTAGCAATTAAAATGTTAAATTGAAACAATTTTTAAAATTCATTGATTAATATAAAGTACTTATATTTTGTAATTTTACTTTTATTATTTTCTTTCAAATTTAAAAATTACTTATGTTCTAAAATAAATGTTTGTGTTATAAAATTATTATTTGTACTATGAAATAAATAATGTGTTTGGGTTATAAAATGTATTTACGTTAGCTTTATAATATACGTATTCCCATTTTCTCATGCATAATATTTCCATTAATGTTCTTATTTTAAATCTTAAAAATTCTTTTGAATTCTGTGTAAAATTATCCTTAAACTGTTATATTATTCATTAAAGTTTGCATTTGGGACAGTTTCTAAAATATAGTTGTACAAAACACATGCCTTCATGAAGTATTGCAGAACTTCCGTACTAAGCTGTTAATGCATGTCATTATTTTTATAGGAGTAGCATTATTTTTCCTTTTTCTTACAACACTTAGAAGCATGCAATTTTTTTTTAACATTGAGGATTTTTCTGTAGCTAATTTGTGGATGCGGAAAGCACATCTATTCAGAAACAGTGGGGGATGATTTTACCTTAGTTATCATGTTGTGTGCTATCGTGATTGATGTACGTTGTTAGCATATCCACGTGGAATTTAAAAGATTCGTAGTTCAGATTCAAATGTCAATAAGCACACAGTTTAATTCTCATGTTGCCTGCATTGAAAATTCTAGTAGCCTCTAGAACAGCGGGAGGACTAAAATGACTCGCCACTATCAGGAGAGGACACAGCCTCTCACATTTCGCGACTCCTACAATTCTAATAAGTTTGTTTTCCACTAAGCTTTGGTCCATACTGACGGGTAATCTGAGGCTTCTACTGAATCCCCTCGTCTGAAGCTCATTTTGACAAGGGCCGACGAAAGACAACGTGACTTTCTTGGCTAACAAGCCCAGATACCACCGGGATCGTTCACACCAAAACCGGCCAGTTTGGGTGTTGTAGGACTCATAGCATCTGTATGCTGTGAGTGACTAGTCATAGAGGAAATAAAATACCTTCACAGTATCGAATTCTTCTTTCGGTCGGAATGGTTGAGAATAGTACTGAACAATAAGCAGGTTATCACACCTAACGACGCGTGAGGCTAGGATATTTCTTTAAAAGAAATACATAGTTACAGTTCCTGCTTCTCCTACCATAAAAGGGTTCCTAGCCGAAACATGCTAGCTACGAGATATTTTACGATCAAGATGATTCTTTTAAGCTTGTGCTCGGCTTAGCTTTTCCCCAGCGAACATTTTTTCGCATAAGTTAGCCAATCTAATAAAGCGAAATCCAAATTCCCCAGAAATGTTTCTTTTGATGCGCTGTTGAAAGTCATTTAAGATTGTCTCGGGCTGCGTGATTGCCACATATTCGTTTATATACCCCTGTAGAGTTGGTATTCCAAATCAGTGTATGACTTTTCTAGAACTGGCTTTGTCAGAAGCCAATTGGATGGAGTTCTGTACCTCCAAATCATGAAGATATAATAAGTACGAGAGTCTTAAATAGGATTTCATAGCAAAGTGTCATTTGGCGATGTTATGATTCCCTTCAGCAAACATGTCTTTCTAGGCTGCAAATAGCTTTTGGATGTCAGATGTGTTTTCTCGGGTATATAATACTGCAAGCTAAGCGTCTGTCGCTGTATAAGGTATTTCTCCCGGCTTCTTAGCATGCCTTCGTGGTGTAATGGCCATCACACTCGGCGCGTATTCGAGAGGTCCGAGGTTCGAGTACCGACGAGGGCATTTCACATTTTTCACGTCTCCTGCTTCCAAAAAATCCTAATATCTCTAAAGTTCAGTACCTCCAATAACATCTTCAATAACTAAGTCTGATGAGCAGGAAGAAATTGATAATTTATTGCAATAAATAACAGCACACAGATAAATAAATACCTGTAAAGAACCCAAGTGACAAGTGACGGAGGACGTGACCACCATCCCTTTACTATTAAGTTAATTAGCATAGTGTCACGCTCGCCCTTATCTTGAGTATGACCCATGATGCCTCATGGGTGGCTCGCACCGCGCGCCCAAACCCAACGCCTGGACCGTCCGGTTGGCAGTTCTACGAATCTAATGCCACCGGGTTGACGCTCATTCTTACTGCCCAGGTCCAGTATTTATTGAATAACCAAATAGTTAAGTACATGGCCGAACTGGGCTGAAATATATTTGCTTGTAACATACAATTTCCGAATTGGTGCATGCCTGTGTACAGATATTACAAATTACATACCTGTGTGTGTACACCCTTTTTATTAATTGTATACTGAAGCATATATATGCACACGCCCTTGTTTGGCCACGTCAATACCACATATTCTCCATTAACATATTCCCGATGCAGCCCTTTCAGGAAGTCGCCAGGGTTGTGTTGTTCTAAATAGGTGCGGGTACCGGATGACACCCGATTTGTCATATTAAGCCGTCCGGGTGTCCGGGCCCTGCATTCACCTGTCACCTGTGTGTGTACACCTTACATTTTTGTACATAATACATTTCGATGCTTGTTAACAGTCACATGCTTATGGAGAGTACAAATTACATAATACATTTAGATACTTGTAGCTGACACATGAGTATGATATTACAAATTACAATTAAATACATAACATGTTGGTATGCTTGTTACAGACAAATGGGCATGAGAAATGCCTTTGTTGGCTGTCAGTGTGCTAGCATGTGCATAGTTTTACCCGGAGTTATGCTGCTGAATATCTGAGATTATTACTTAATTTTTTTTTTCGGTGATTGATACCTTGAGGTATCGCTCTCAGTGTAGGCGAATATTGTCTTTGCTAGGTGCGTTTTGCACAGACCATTTCATGTTAGATATTCATTAATGGGTTACACTTGGCATATTTCAGTGCCCATGGCTATTAGCTTTTTTATGATCTTTACTATAGTCTTGCTGTAATAGTTGTGCTTAATTAGGAACCTTCTAAAGGCCTGCTCGTTGTTCTGCGGGTACGGAAAGTGCATTCCTGTAAAGAACCCAAGGAGAAAGCGACGATAAAACAAAATTTACTTAACACACTAAGAAATATCGCAGATTACCGTTATCATTCACAAAGTAAACTCTAAAGCGCAATTCACGATTCACACTGTTAACTGTCTTAGCCGAACCCAGTATTTGAACTGAATTACTGGATCTCGGAGACGTATTTATATAGGATTACTTACCGGATAATATATATTTATGTAGGCATTTGTATAGGAATACCTACTGGGTAATCCTATGAGGAAGCTTCGAGGAAGATCATGTTCTACAGCTCGGAAAGTCGTCAAATTGAGAAGAAATTTACAAATGTCGTCAGTATCCATCATTTACTTCAGAGACTTAATTGGTTTCAAATAATTAGCTAACTGAATCTCGAATTCAGAACTGGTTTTTTCAGAAGTTTATTCTGTGAGTGATATCGACAATCTGCAATATTTCTCGTGTGTTAAGCAGAATATTTCTTAATCTTTGGTCTCCTTAAACTATATATAGCCGTTTTTCTGTCGTGTGCGTATCGCAATAACTTTTAAACTTCTTTTTGCTGATCTTTAGTAATTATTAAAGAATCACCACAAATCTTTATGAAAATAATAATATAACTTTCAAATTGTCTCACTTAAATAATTGTATTTATGCAAGTTGATTCAAGCCAGTTTTGGTGTTGTAGAACTTGATTATAATTAAAGCCTTGCAGAACTAACTAGACTAATAGCGAATTACCGCTACGTCTTAAAAAACAATTCATAAAATACTGTTAAAAAATGTACAGGCGCGGTGAGATAGCTTCCCCGCAAAGCAGTTTTAGGGCTGCCATAAAATAGCAGGGGAAGGCTGAGTTCCCACATTTGGCGAAAAATCGCCCATTTGGCGACAAAATTGGCGATATACCATGGACGGATGGAGAACCTTCTGGAACGAATTCTGACCGGTTTAGCTCACAATATTCTCGAACCAAAACTGGCCAAAAGCTATATAAACCCTGCTGGTCCGCAGTCAGTCAGTAGTCTTGAGAATGTGTCTTCGTCTAGCGAGTCAGTCCGCGCGGAGTCGATCGAGTTGACAGCCGGGCAGCGAGTGCCGAGTGGGTCGTCGAGTGCACCGAAGGCGTCTGTTAGTGTATCGCGGTTAGTGCATCGTCGAGAGAGCGTGTTGAGCTCCAAGAACGACTGAACCGAAGAGTCGGGAGCTGTGCTCGTGTGTCGTCGAGTGCATTGCGAGTTGTAGCGTGGAGAGTCTCGAGAGTACGAGAAGCTCCGAGAACGACCAAGCAGAGTCGGGAGCTGTACTCTAGTGCTTTCCCGTAAAGCTGTCTCCGCCGTGATAGCCTGATAACCTGGAGGCTGTGTCGCTGATCGTGTCAGCTTGTTTATAGTAGTTCATCGAAGACTGTAAAAACGTGTTGTGGAGCTGTCCTGACAATACTGGCCAATAAAGTGTGTTTCGATACTTCATCAAGTGTCGTCGTTATTTACTCCAAATCCACACGAACACCGTGCAAACGTGAAGGAATAAAATAACGTAACAATTGGTGTCAGAAAAGAAAAACGCAACAATACTGATGAAGTTTAAAATAACCTTTTTATGAAGTCTTAAATGTAACAGAACAGGCAAAACTTGTGCTACCGACAAAACTTCTACTAGTTGTGGATATTTAAATTTATACAAGGGACAATTAAATTCGAAAATAAATAAAGTAGTCTAATACTACACATAAAATAAACTAATTTAAGCTGGCTTAGGTATTTTGCAATAGCGCTGTAACGTCGTGTATTCTTTGCTATCATAAAATGTACGCAACGTTGAAAGACTGTTTAGCGAATTATTAACACGTCTTTTAATGTACTACAAAATCAGGAAGGATAAATGTGTATAGAACCATTTACTAACAAAAATAACAGTCGGCACCAGCTCGTGCTTAGAGAAGCCAACACTTTTGGCTTACGTTAAAAGATACTAAGAACACTTCAAGAAGAAAGAGGCCACCAGACCTCCTTAGCTCGAGGCTGTCATATACAGTTAAACGCCCCAACCCCTGGAGGTATAACCAGGGGAAAAAGCTTCAATTACGCTTGGTCTGGGAATTAAACGCTTACAACAGTGGTGGACGAATAGCGTCCACTAAAAAGAATCACAGAAACGCATGTTAGACTTCGACCGTCCCTCAATGTTGACTAAAGAGCAGGAAAAACAGTATCATAATGGTTCCTGTCGAACCTGAACCTTCCACCGAATAAACGATGGTTCTAGTCACTGTGAAGACTGTTAATATTACCCCAGAAGTCGAGTTTGTCCAGATATTGATCTAGCCAGAAAGCCGGGATTGCTCCCAGTCGACACCCCCTTGGGCGGTCATCCAAACATAGTGAGACCATGCGAACCTAGTTACCAGCGGGGCCACGAGGAGGCCTATGTCGGGTTAGGACAGATAAAGGCTATATACATTTCTCATCACTGCCCCGTAACTAAGCCCACTCTCAGAAGGACCAGACTAGACCCCGGGTCTCCTCCAATAAATGGTCGGTTCCGGAAAATCCTATCCAACCCCTCCTCGAGGGAGCATAGCTACTCCCGCCATCAAAAGATACTGAAAAAGCTTAAAAATTGATGAAGTTTGGTACAGCCTAACGACTTCCCAGTTCAACTAACGCACAAACTCGCTCTTACCTAAGTCGGCGTAAACAAACTTAATGGCAAGAATAATAACTCAACGCTGCAGAATTCTAATCGCTAAAGAGTTAAAGTTATCAACGTGGCCTTCAAAGAGGTGCAACATGCTCTCATTTCACTCTCCAAAACCTTTCTTTAAATACTTTCTTCTTCCTACCTAATTTGAATATCGCGTGTTCTGAAATTTGCATTCTGGCAGTTAAATGAAATGAGGTTTGTTAGGAAAGGTATTCAAACATTAAATAACTTTCTAGAAAATTAAATGATACTCTACAGCGTATTTTAAAGCATCAGCTAGAGAGATGCTAAAGCCGGAATTTGCAAAAACCGAATTTGCATTCCGGTGAGGAAAACAAAAAAGAAAATTCTGTAGAGACATTAGGTATTAGGTATTTTTTGCAAGCAGGAGACTTGAAAAATTAGCAACGCCTTTGCCTAGAATCGAACCGCGGACCCCTGGAATACGCGTCCAGCGTGCAGACCACCACACCACGAAGGCATGCCAAGAAGGTGGGAGAAATACCTTATAAGTTATAGAAAAGATTTAAATAATAGTAATTGGTTAAATAACATTAGATACTTTACGGTATCTTTCATGCAGTAATGGTGTTAAAACTTTAAACTTGAAACAAAAAATTTCATTTTCGAATATTTTATGAAATAACCTGAAACATTTAACTGCAAGTGAGGCGGTTTTTAATAGATTATCAAACGACATTTCGCGATATGATTCCAGGCATATTTCAATAAAATTACAGTTTGTTTTATCATTCATGAAAAACTTCAAGACAGTGTACGGCTATTTGAAACTATTTCAAGACCAAAACACTGAATATCTATGTCGTACATTATTTGGAATGATTTCAAAATTCACAGTAAAAGAACTGGCTATATACCAATAAAAATACGATGGTTTGCACTTGAAAGTTACCTTCAAGCAACCAAATGTCTCGAACTGTAGATATGCGAGAATTAAGCTTCATGATTTGGAAAGTTTAGGTTGTGTCTTTCGGACCCCCAACAAAACTTGCTTTATTTCTTAAATTTTCGATCTTAATCAAGTTTAATAAAATGATATGAAAATTTGTTCTACTTGGACAATTTTAAATAAGTACACAATATTTATAAATATTCTCTTTCCTAATTAAAAAATTTACATGTGGTGGAAAATGTTTTAACTTTCAACTCGATAATACATTACTCCACTTATCACGCTACTCTTTAGAAGCCCCAAAATATCTCAAATACTATATAATATATAACTTACTCCATTTTCTCGTTATTAGACAAAGAGAAAATACTGTTTTTGTCCCATTCTTATTTCAGCTGAATAGATAACTCGCAGAACAATTAATATACGGTAAAAGTTATTTTTAACAAGACACTTAATTGATAAAGCAACAGTGTAATAATTTTAGAAAACTGATATATTTTAGAGAAACACTTAAATCTAAAAACCCAGTCGCTCAACAGGTTTCAAAAAGATAAGAGACAATGCCAGAACCTGCGCTCCATTTTTCTCTTCTTCTTCAAAGTGTTCTGCGTAGTAAATTTGTACGCAATTCCCTAGAATCTTTAAAACTAAAGAGGGAGTTTACACATTTTTACTCGTAGAATGATTTCGGGGCCGTTTAATACGTTCACTGTCGAATTTTCAAAAACGGTTCAACCAAGCCAACAAATTTTAATTAATTAGTTGCAAAATAAAAGTACAAAACATGTATCTATGGTAAAGATATTGAATTTAGGTAATTTTTAATTGCTTTATTAAATATACGAGTTATATCGTAGTCGGTTTTTGCGATAAAATATTTTCTGACACCGCAACTGCGAGTATACTTGTAACGAGTATATTCACAGCTGGCGGTTGCTTATAACAAAGATTATTTTTGCAACAATTATTGTAACAAAGATGATCATAAATTGCTTGATTATTTTTACAGTCCTTATGCTAATTACTTATATTATATTAATAATAATAAAACTTCGGAAATGAGCGAAATTGTGTTTTTCCCTAATCCCCAAAGTCAAATATCTTCAAAGAACATGAAAATACTATGAGTTTTATCGTATGTAGGTAAAACAAAAACGTTTTACGAATTAACTCGTAGCAGGCGCCTAAGCACAAACTTCGAACTGCGAGATAACTCGTGGTTGGCAGCGAACATGTTAATTAATGTTTAAAATGTAAAGAGCATTTATTTTAATTGTACAATATGACAGCGGTTTTTTTATGAGTCTGCATCTGTGTTAGAAGTGTTGATTTCTGCATTAGAAGGCCTTTTCATAAAATTTCCAGTGATATTGATTTTCATCCCTCTTTCATTTCTTTTCAGAATTCATCAATCATGGTAGGGTTTGCGCTTTGAAAGAGTTTTTTCTCAAGGAACCTGAGGCAGAACAGTTCATAGGTGAAACTTCAGGGGACTTCGTGGGAATAGGTCGAAAAGGTATATATGCAATACCTTCATCAGTTCTTAATTTTTTTTCAAAAAATGCAGTGGCAGTTTTCGAAGTATGACTTGTTGCTTTGTCTTGATTAAGTTTCACGCATTGAAAGTAACAAGGATAAAGAAACGGAATTTGTCCTGTAAATGTCGGATAAAAAAACTTTCTTTTGATGAAACGTTGAGTTATCAGAATCCTTCGTTAAACCCCTTACTAAAACTTTCTTTGCATTGAACAAGTCAGAGCTGCACATTTTTTTTTCTCTTCGTTTTCAATAAATAAATAGCCATTTTTTTGTTCTACTGCTTCATGAATGAGTCGGCAAATGGCTGGACAAAAGCTGGGAAATATTATGCTTTTTATATTATGCTTTTTAGATTTTGTAAATTGTAAGTCTTGGTTTATTATTTTATTTATTGTTGCTACAGATGTGTTTAAAGATTTTGCAGTTGATTTTTGCTTTGACGAGTAATTTTCTGTGGTTACCAATGATGTTAGAAACATTATAAACAGTACGCACCTTTTTCGGAAATTCATTCAGAGTCTTCTTTCTTTGCATAAGTAATGACCGTTTTACCCTTTCCGATTAATAATGTTTCGCATTTAAAAATTTTAATACCCTGCATTTTACAGCGTTTTTGAATTATAGAATAGTGATATTTCTCTTCGGAAAGTGCAAAACGTAATTTTCAATCCGCAGGCTTACATGCCACTTTTTTAAAGAATATTAAATTTAAATGTAGCAGACGATGTTTAACATTTTAAATAATAACCTGTTGCCAGATATTTTACTCCGAAGCATTTGCTTTTTTTGAACTCTTTACCGAAATCATTCTAAAAATTTGCACACACACCCTCTCAGCATCAAATATTTTAGTAGAATGAAGAATATGAACACTATTTAGTTGAATTTTAAGGTATGAAATTTAGTTCTCTATTTCAAATGTGTTGCCTCTTGGAATTTTTTAGTTTTGGGCATCTAGACGGTATTGATTTTTTACTGTTTTACCCTAAATGCTGCCGATTAGTTTATTTGAAAGGCTTAGTCTGCAAAAAGGCAGCGTTTAAAATTATCCTTGCTTAGATTGTTAATCTGGCATGGAAAAGCATTATTGAATTACTTCTTTAAGTTTTTAAAGTTTTAGCTAATTTTATAGAGACGTTCTGAGAAGTTGACTAGTTCACTAATAATATTATATAGCTGACAGTTATTATATAGCTGTTTGTTGGTCGAATATTGTAATACTAGTGAGACTCGATTGTCTAAACGAATTGAATACGCTAACACATGAAAATTTCTATAGTATGAATTGTGTGGGAATACAATGACAGAATTAAAACTTAGAATGAATCCAACTTTATAGTTGTTGCCAGTAAGATTAAACGAAATTAAATTATAAATAAGTAATATTAAGAAAAGATTGAACAAAGGTGAATAAATTATTTTATTTTACAAGAAAACTTAAACTTTGCTCAACAAAAAGACACAACAGAGTAAATCAGTTCCAGAAATTAATCAAAAATTCCCTGTACACAATGTTTCGGATTAATATATTATTATACTTTTTTAAACATTAATAAACATTGATCACCTTTGCGTCTACCTCGAGTATAATTTTTTTTCTCTCCGCCTTTTCTAACGTAAGATGAACCTTAGATCTTCAAGTTCAGGTCTTTCTCTTCAGGTAACCATAGTAATGCCAGTTGTGGAAGATAATACAGTGTCCCAAATGCCCTTTCCCTCATATTTTACCTTCATTCAAGCGTGCTTCGATTATATGCTAATACACCTTCAATCTAAAGTAAATATTGTCAAATTAAAATGATTTGTATCTTTAGAATTCTAAGTAATTCAGTTCGAAATATAGGCTGTGATATTTTAACCACGAATGATAGGCAATGAGGGATTTCCGACTTTTTTCCCCTCCTGAACGTTTAATGTGATAATAATGTGAAATTTCAAGACTGTCTTTGTTTGATCAATGCTGATAATCACTGCTGGTTAAAAAATCACATATCCTCTGTAGTCAAAATTATTTTAAAAATGTCATCTGGATAAGTATAAAAACTATTACGATAAAACAGTTCCAGTTAAAAAAGTAATAATCAATAAAAATAAAAATAGATACAATTTTATTCCCGTTTCTATCCCTTTTTACCTTCAGATTTTCAAGATCTTTTGTTTCCCAACTTTTTTCCTTTCAAATTTCGGTCAATAGGTGGCGCTAGTGGCTTTGTTTTCTATCATTTATCTAGATTTTTCTTGAATTTTTTGTCTGTTGTTCTTGTGCAGACATATGTTTCTCTATCATTATTTTCACTTTCACAACTGGAAAAGGAGAGTCTTTTTAAACTTGAAAACTATAGACACTGTTGGTTTACGTTACGTTACGTCGATTCTTATTACGTATTTCCTCGCGTACTTTTCCCGTTTTCTCAACTAATTTTATCGTCTGAAAATCGAGAGAGGAAAATTATGAGAGTAATTTCATTTCCGAAGAATGCGGATACAGTAAGAAAATAACAAATAGAATAATCATGGATAAACTACTAATATCTATCGCAGTATATTATTTGTTTAAAACAAACTTATTTTCCATTAGAATACATAATAATATTAACATTACAATATCTGACGGGTACTGAGCCATTATCTGACAGCAACTGAGCTGAGCCGTACACGCCGCCCAGAACGTGACATGTCTGGATGAATCTCAAGCAGCATCTTACACGAATTAAGGAATTACTCTTGACCGCAGTTCGGAAGAGGGACATTCAGTGCCAGATTTAGACTTGATAAGGCCCTAACCTATTTGAGATATGGGGGCCCTTTAATTTGTTATAGTATATTTTAATACTATTTATACTATATTTTAATTTTTTTGGGGGGGAGCTCCAAGAAAGTGGGGGGCCCTAGGCTATTGCTTATGTAGCTTATACGTAAATCCAGTCCTGGGGACATAGGAGGAATGAAAGAGAAGAGAGAACTGAAGATTCGATTTTCAAAAGATCGAACACATCAGCAGTTAAAAAAAAAGCTACAATGAGCTGGAATACAAATACTAGAAATGGATGGAATCACATGTTTGTAAAGTTTCTTAAGTGTGAGAGCATGTGTGTTTGGTATCTTAAAGAAGAATCTGCGTAAAATACGTTTCAGATAATAAATGTAAGGGATGTAGGGTTTATATTTATTTTAACTAACATTTATTTTAAGTTTAAACTATCTTTCCTGTCAAGCCTTACTTTCCCTTGGAATTGCTAATGCCAGAGTATGTAAATTTTAGTAGAACGCGCAAGGATTCAAATTGTCAGCGGAAGTAATCTGAGTTAAATAGAAGAGAAACGAGTTCGAAAGTGTGCTTTCTTGCTTCACGAGCGTGGAGGTGGCTAGTTAGAAATTAAAGAACCACGCGTTTCGGCCTGTGTGCTTGCCTCGGCAGATTCTTAATCTTTCAACGTAATATTCAGAAGTTTGCTGAATTATCAGCGGTAATTTAGAACGCGGTGAAGTTAGTTATGTTTAGAGAGCCTCGTAGTTAGTTACTTGTTACTATTCTTTTTTTTAGCTTCTTATTTTTATTTTACCGCCGGGTCGGCGTAGTTTGTGAGCGTCAAGAGCACGCAATTGTAATTTCTAAAGTTGAATAAAAAGGGATTTAAACCCTTCTCAAAACCCTGTCTAATTTCCAGTTTTCTGCAGTCACCACTTTGTTGCGTGCAGGTTGGAAGCGCGCAACTATACATTGGTGCCGGAACACTTGTCGAACTGAAATGGCCGAAAATCGGATGGAAGCCGCGGGACAACAACAAGAAATGGCAAGCCAATTGGAAGGATTTGGATACCTGGTCCAGACGTTGAGAGCGTCAATTAAGCCAAACGTCAATTTCGACGATAAAAATTCGGTTGCGATATTTCTAGAAGGCCTAGAAAATCACTTCCAGCTCTACCCTGTGCCTGAAAGACAAAAAGTTGCCATCGCCACATCTGCACTAAGAGGACAGGCCACGCTATGGTGGAAGAATATAGGCAAATTTTTATTAGGGCAATTCGGAGGCCAGACATATACATTTGAAAATTTCAAAAAATCGTTATTAAAGGCCTTCCCCATAGTGAAAGATCGAGCAAGGCTAGAAGCCGAACTATATAGTTTCTATCAACGGGATATAGAATAATTAACGGACTTTATTCTGCGAAAAATTAAGCTGACGGATATGCTGTAAGGGAAGAAACCCGACGTGGAGATTATTGAAATAATCTTACCGAGATTGTTAGCTGCTGTTCAAGACTACTTCGAAATTAGAAACCCAAGCACATTGCAGGAGCTCTTCGAATTGGCGGTGAAGTTCCAAAATCGCAGAATAGAGGAAAAAGCTAGAGGGGCATCGTATTCTCAAAGTATCCGAAGGCAATCTTCAAATGAGCAGACCAGAAATGCAAACCGCTCTTATGGGGAAAAGATCTATCAAGCTAACTCATCGAAGCTCGAAGGTCAAGGCCCAAAAAGAAAATTTGAAAACAACCGTCCGCGTACCCAGAAGGCAGAAGTTGAAAGGAAAGCTTTAAACAAGTAGAGGGACCTGTGAAAGCGAGGGTCCAGACCCCGGAAGTTTTGAAAAAACCCTCAAGAAGACACTTAAGTACGGTCATCGTAAAGAACTCACAGTTACCAATTATACAAGGTTAATAAGATGGGCTTTAAAACTCCAAGAATATAATCTCATAATCAAATATAAACCGGGTAAGGAAAACAATGTAGCTGACGCACTTTCTCGTATAAAACTGGACGATGAAGGAAATGAACTCAAATGCGCTGTGTTGACTTCAAAAATTTTAGATTCTAGAGAAACAATTATTGCTGAATTGAAAACTGATCCTGAATTTGGAAGTATCTATGCATATTTGAAATACCCCGAAAGCTTTGAGCACACAGATATCGATGCGATACGAAATAGAGAAGATAACTATGAAATAATAGATAATTTATTATTTTATACGAAAACAACAAACGAAAATCTCGAGTACAGACCAGTCATCCCAGCCTCGCTTCGATTAAGCATTTTGAAGGAATTACACGACGCGAAAACAGCAGGTCATTTAGGGGTCAGAAAGACTTTAAAAAGGGTACACGAGGCGGTATATTTCCCGCAATTATACAAAATAGTAACTGCGTATGTCAGGTCCTGCAATCAATGTCAGTTAATAAATGATATTAATTACAGCCCGGCCGGGTACTTAAATAGCATTCGCGCTACATTCCCGAATGAAATTTTAGGCATAGATCTGCTTGGTCCCTTCCCCAGAGCGAGTTAAATAAAAATCGTTTTCTTTTAGTAACTGTAGATCATTTTTAAAAATGGACAGAAATTGTTCCACTTAAACGCGCGTCAGCCAAAACAGTCGCAGATGCATTCTTACACAGACACATTTTAAAATACGGTGCACCGATAAAAGCCATTAGCGATAACGGTAAACAATTCGTTAGCCAAATATTTGAAAACATTTGCACTAGACTTGGCATACGCCATATCAAAATGGTTCTGTATAGACCACGGGCAAACATCGCAGAAAGAGTTATTAAAAATGTTGTAAAAATAATTCGAAGTTATGTTAGCACACATCACAAGCGCTGGGATGGCTACATAAATGAGTTAGCTTATGCTTTAAGAACAGAAAGTCACGATACTACGGGAAAAACTCCAGCAGAATTATTTTTAGGACGGAAGTTAATTACTCCACTAGATAGATTATTCTTTGTGAAACAAAGAGAGCAAGAATTCAAACAAAAAGATGTATAGAAACTCATTGACCAGGCGGTTAAAAGTTCGGATACGGCAAGAAATAGACAAAAGTTATACTATGATAGAAAACGCCGTGAAGCAGATTTTAAAGTTGGGGATAAAGTGTTGAAGCGGAAATTTTCTTTATCAAGTGCCCCAGACAATTTTACTGCAAAGTTAGCTCCAAAATTTGAAGGCCCCTATGTAATTCAGGAAATCAAGGGAGTCGTATTGTACCTTAAGAACGAGAGAGGGAAAATCTGTAAAGCAAGTCCCGACCAGGTGAAAAAATATTATAATCAAAATTATTTTGAAATCCTTAAAGTTTCTTGCAGAACTCAAGCGTAAAAGAAGTAGAAGGTCCAGAAGTAACGTCGCCCGCTCCACCACCCAAGAAGCAGAGAACTGAAGAGAAACCTAGCCCTTCTACAAGTCATGCGACGGTACCGAAAAGAAGAACTGAAAACGTTCAGACTCCAGCATTTAAGAGATACAAGAAAGCAACGCCGCCGCGTAAGGAAGCTTTAGTAAAGAGGAAAAGACCACCTACAACGTATCGCAGTATAAATTCTGCATCGAGGAGAATGCTTCCAGGGCCAGAGTGTCAGGTGCAAACAAGGCCGCTGTTCCCGAGAACGAAAAGACAGCAGGAGGAACGAAAAGACCACCATCAACAGAAGAAATTCAAGCATGATTCCAGACCGGAGGACGCCAAGACCAGCCGTCCAGGGGCAAAACGGAAAAGAAAGGAACCCGACGACTACCACTCCAAGAGGCCGGCGTACAGAGGGCAAAAAAGAAAAATCACCATGGACGAAACTCGAAGAACACAAAGGAGACGACTGACTTCTATGACCTCCATAGTACCATAGACCTCCTCGTAGTTAGTCACTTGTTACTATTCTTTTTTTTAGTTTCTTATTTTTATTTTACCGCCGGGTCGGCGTAGTTTGTGAGCGTCAAGAGCACGCATTTGTAATTTCTAAAGTTGAATAAAAAGGATTTAAGCCCTTCTCAAGACTTTGTCTACTTTCCAGTTCTCAGCAGTCACCACTATTGTTGCGTGCAGGTGTGAAGCGCGCAACATTACAGGGAGAATAAAATAATTGAAATGCTATTGAAACTATCCCCTACGATGGCCTCTTTTTCCTTAAACAGATAGCTCAAGTCTAAGAATTTAAATTCAATAAAGTCTTTCTTCTGGAAAATTCGTCGACTTAACATTAAACTGTTTTGCAGCTTATGATGATATTAAGTAATTTATGTTCTTGTAAAATTCATAATTAAATAGTCCCTTACAAAAAGTATTAAAATAAACTTTAAATGTTGTAGGTATTTATATTTATTTTAAATAACCAATTTTGTTTAATTTCACATTCTTTCCCATAAGCCTTCATTCCCGAAATTGTCAATGCCAGAATATTTAAATTTGGTAGTACGCGTGAAGGAATGCAAATTCTACCTTGTAGAGAAAGAGTTTAAATACTGAAGTTTTAGAAGGAAAGTTAGAGTTACCTCTGTAAAGCGTGAGTTTCTACCTTCGCAATTGTTGCTGGTTTACTTGGCATAACAGAACTTACTTTGCTGCCACCAGTTTCGACGTGGGTTAAAAAACAGGAATTTTTGAGCCCTGTAGCTTAGTTCTACGACTTGTGTGCGTATCTTCGAATTTTTATTTTAGTTCTGTGATTTCAATTACCGCCCAAGCGAGGCTTAGTGTGTTAGCGTCGAATTGACGCATTGTAAATTTTAAAGAGTTTAATAAAGGGTACTTTTAACACTTCTTTTGTGTAGTTCCTACTAAAACTTACTACACGTACGTTTCTTATAACTTAGACAAGTGGACCCTACAACGTCAGTGATTATAACAAACCTATAACTCATCTTTATCACATCCCTCTTTCGCTTTAGCAGTTACTTTCGATAAGAAAAGCTGAAGGATGCTTGAAGCAGAGCAGTTTTCAAGATATGATTTCTTCTTTCATAATAAAACTTCTTCCGTATTTAAGAACTGTAAGTGTTTATCTACTATTGTTTAAGGAAACTGCGACAATATTGTGCTGATAAAAAGATAAAATGAATAAAGTAATGTTTATTCTCCATGGCAACGCAAAGGATTTGAAAAGCGTTTCAATTTTACATAACAGAAAGCGGAATAGAATTTTCGAAGACATCATATCATCACTCTGCTCATTTTATCTCCCATATCACTAAATCGCAATGCCATACACATAGCAGTGAGGTTTCACTGCACTGATAAACATGAATGAACGGTTAAAATGAATCGAAACAATTATTAATACCCATAGTTTTGCGTTAAAAGTTTGTAATACAATGACGCTTTTGTAGTACCCATCTCGCATAGTAGACCACTGTGAAGGTGACTACTGTTTGATCGCTGTTGAAGATGACTGTCATTTCTGAGAACATGAAAAAGTCTCAGCACAAAAATTCCTCGAGATAAAGCGAGGATATTGCTCACGTACTCAACGCAGATCTTCTGGATATCCGGAAACATTTGCTTAATGTTCCCTGCTTACTTGGCCATTTTCTTAATGTCACATGGCAGATATCCCCAGGATATGCTTGCTAAGTCTTCTTGACAGTGCATTGCGGTTTTGCAGCTGAGGTTCGGTAAAATCATCGAAACTAGTCCTGTGAAAATTTTGAAAATATAACGCTGATTTTTGTTGTTTGACTTCTGAATTAGTGCATGGGACATTATAAAGATATAAATTCCAATTTACAGCATCATAAGGACATTCCAGAATAATTCAGTAACTTCTTGTATGCTTAGTCACATCTCAGTATATCCCCAGGATATCCTGGCTAAGTTTCTTCGACAGTGCAGGATATATTATGAGGATTATTATTAGGTCAAATTTACCACATCCTCAGAACATCGTGGAATATTCTTTGAACTTCGCTTGTATTTAATATCACATCGCAAGATATCTCCAGGATATCGTTGAAAAGTCTTCTTGACAAGGATTTAGAATTAAATTTACACATCCTCGAGACTTCCCCAAAAAATCCCAAAGCTTCCTGTGCGCTAAATGTCACTTCTCGGTATACCCCCAGGATATGTTCGCTAGGTCCCCTTTGACAATGCAAAGGATTTTACAAATATCGAAAGTCAAATTTACTACATCATCAAAACACCCGGGAGTAATCTCCTGTCTTCATGTGCACTTAATATCACATACCAGTATACCCTTAGGATATCCACACTAGGTCTCTTCGAAAACGCAAAAGATGTTATAAGGATTTAAAGTCCAATTTACTACATCCTCAGGACATCATGAAATAATATTCTTCTAACTTCACGTTGCACTTAATACATAATATATACACGCGGGGTATCATTGCCAAGTTTTCTCGACAATGTAAGGATTTAAAGTTAAAGTTAAATTTAAATATCCTAAGGACATCAGAATATTTTTCTAACTTGCCGTATGGTTAATATCCCATCCCAGTGTATCCCCAGGATGCTCTCCTTAGGTTACCTGGGCAGTGCAAAGGATGCTACAAGGGTTTAAAGTCAAATTTACCCCACCCTCACTACATCCAGGAATAACCGCTAAAACCCGCAAATAAGGGACCAGCAAATCTAATTTTGGCATCAACTTTAAATATTCCAGAAAAACTATTAATTTTTAAAAATCATAAATCATTTCTTAATTAGCTAAATGATTTATCATATTTGTAAACTGTTCATACAAAATTTGCATTTTCTGTCATCGCAAATTTTAACGAAAAACAAATCAATATTATTCCATTAAAAGTAAAACGTTTCACTTCTGTTTTTAAAATTAGGGTGAACCCTTAAATTTATTTCGAAATTTTGGTTAAATCCAAAATGTAGGAATAAGGTTTTCATTTTTAATTTCGGAAACATTTAATGATTATGTTTCAATTAACAATTGCAAAACAAGCAATAAAAGTACTGAATTTAGATTCTCAATTTCTAAGTATTTTTGATGATGGTGCATGGGATTATCATCGATATTCTTTTAAGATTTGTCTTTTGTATTTTAAAATATTATTTATTTACATTATGCCAGAAAGCTAGATATAGTAAAATTTATATTTTATTTTTATAACTAGTTTTTACTTTATAAATACAGAATCAGCGTTAATGAAGACACATACTATAAATCTATTTCAGTAATTCCTTTAACAGAGTTTAAAGACTCTCGAATAGGATAAATTCTTCAAGAAAATCGTTAAACTTTCATCCTTGCGAGCTGCTTTTACAGAAAGAATTTTGGAAAAATGATAATATTTTGTATTTAAAAAAAAAAATTAAATGAAGCTTCCGAGTACACTTCTCACATCTCACAATTTTAAAAATGTGATTTTGGCAACCATTTTCCTTTCTTATTGTTGTTGATAGAGTTTTGATGAAATCGCAACATTTTGAATAGTTTCATTCTTTTAGAGCTCACCAGCAGCCGAGCGGTAAAGTCGCTGAACACTGGTAATTCGGTCCGAGGTTCGAATCCCGCGAACGGACTGGCTGCATGGGCGTTTTCGTGGTTTTCCCCATGTGTAACGTGTATACGAGCCAGTTTCCCTTAGAAAGTCCTCCACGAAAGGCATCCCTCCCCTTAGGCAGATAGCCCTAGTGTGCTTTGCCATAATTAAATACAACACCATTCTTTTAGAAATATGGGTTTGGCAAAATTTTTCACCGTATTTCTTATGTTACTGTTTTTAAGAGATTGGCATATTTCATTTTTGTATTTTTAAGGTCATTTTATATATATATATAGTACATCTTTATTGATTTTTTTTTGATAAAGTTGTTCTGCAGAGTAAAATTCTGCGCGGAATTTTATGTTTTTTGAGTTCCTTTCATGTTATTTTTTGCTTATTTCACTGTTCGTAAGATATTGAAAAGTTTTGCATGACTTTTTTTCTTCAAGGGAAAGTTGGTTAATTTTTTTTGTTAGGATAATTAATATTTGGATTAAAGGATATGGCTTATTTCATTGTAATTTTTTTCTCTTGAAAATATAAGATAAAATATCATTAATTATACTTTGCTTTTCAGAATTTTTTGTTTTTTGTATTCTTTTATGTTATTTATTGCTCATTTCACTGTCTTTAAGATATTGAAAAGTTTTGAGTGATTTTTTTAGGAAACAAAATTTTTAACCTCCTTTATACCATTTGAGTTAAGATTTTGCAAAGGGAAGTTGGTTAATTTATTTATTAGGATAATTAATATTTGTATTAAGGGATATTGATTTCATTGTAATTTTATTATTAAAACTTTTTTTTATGAAGTTGTTCTGCAGAGTAAAATTCTACGCAGTTTTTTAATTTAACGTTTGGTGTTCCCTTCAGCTATTTTTCCGGTACATTTAAACGCCAGACGAAGGCTGGCAGCGAAGCTGCTAGTAGTTGATATTTCTTTAAATAATGCGTCTTAAAAGGCAGGAAAAAAATGAAAAAATTATTACGAAAAATAAGCAAACTACATAGTACACATGGCATAATAACGGCTGAAAGTAACTCACGGAGAAGGCAGATATTCAGCGATTCCTCTTTAACACACGAAATAATCATACATTAAGTTCTTTAAATCAGTGGTGCGCAAACTTTTTTTCGAATGCGACCCCTTTTGTAGAGAGAAAATTTTTGGCGACCCCTAGAGATAAATGTTCACAAATACGATGTCTATTTCGCCATTTCTTTCGCTTCATCGAATAAAAACATCATCATATCTGACTCATATTAATTTTATTTATAATTTTAAGAAAATACTTTTTGTATAACACAAAAATCAGTAAATTGCCCTTTAATGAGATGTATGTGGCTGCAAGTTTCTAATTATCTCATCGATGTTTGGATGTATGTTGCTAATTGCAATTCGCATATCATCTTCAGGGTTTAAACGCGAGCGGTATTTAGTTTTTATTGAAACTAGTTTGCTAAATCCAGTTTCACATAAATACGTTGATGCCAATTGTATTAACACTCTGATGGATGGCATTCTTGCATAAAACGGGATATGCTTACCATAGCGACACTCTGACGCTAGATTCACTTAACAGTATTATATTTCGTACATAATGCACAAAATTTATATCATTTAAAGAATAGAATTATCTAATCGTAGCCACATGTTCTATTCAAATACTATAATAAAGCTAGAATGATGTATAAAAGAAATTAAGTAAACAAAACAAAAAAGAAACAGTTTTTCACAGACGATTGAATATTTCTCATTCAATTAATTCAGTTCTCACTTCGCGAGAAGGCAAAAATACATAAAAACTCAAAATATCTATATTAAAAATTACGAAGTAAATCTTAAACACTTATTTCCTCGAAAAAATTGCACAAAGGATTAAGCATGATAATGAGGATGGCAATAATTAATGAAGGCGTTATCTTTGCTGTTGCGAAGCTAAGTTTCTCTAGATTGGCAACAAATCCACTATTGTGCTGTTTCAAATGTAAACAATCAATGGCCGCCATAAAAAAGGCTTAGCGGCACTTAAACAACTTTAAAATTGTTGATAATTCTAAAAATATTGCATACAGATTTACTAAAGGCATAAAAAGCTTAACCGGAAGATAAAAACAACATAATTCAATTATTTTTAAAACAAAAAATGTACAATTTACAAGCATATAAGAGTAAAGAAACTGAGATCACTGAGCCGGGTAACAGAGTGGATATACATATAAATATATTTATATACGTTTGGTGCGGCCGATTGCAACCAAAATACGAGGTGCACATTTAACATGTTATAGCAGTCCTATATACAAAATTTCAACGTTCTGAGGCTACTCGTTTTTGAGTTATGCGAGATACGTACGTGCGTACAGATACCACGAAAATTTCTCTTCAGAATTAATTTTAAAGCAATTTTATAATTTTTTTGGAGGAAACGAGTCTTTTATTCTGTCCTTACGTACAGATATCACGCAAAAACATCGTTAAATTGCATTGGATAGCTGTCAAAATGGGTATTTTTGCTGAAATATGCTGCCTGAAACTTTTCGCGATTACAATACTTCTTTTTTACTTCGTACAAGGAAGTAAAAAATGTATAATATTTTATTTAGCTACATGCTAGTTATCTGTGTTATTGCTTCGTTTCTGGTATAGATCCCCCCCCCCTCCCAGAAAAAAGCGTTTTGCTCCTCGATCGCAAAAATTTCTCGATTTTCCGTAACTTAACTAGTGGAATTTCCTAGTTCCCCCCCCAATAAAATTACAGCTCTGCGACAACAACTGAGTGAAATATTTGCTGCTCTCTACACATAAATTGAATGTTTATTTAAAAATAAAATATTTCCTAATTTTTATATCCCTTTCCTAGTTTATATGAAATTTCAAAATTAGCGATATCAGTTAATGAAATACTTGCAAATAACATAATTGTTCTTCGAAATATATTCTTGATTCCAAACCCTTACTGCTAGGCATCAGCCCATCGCTTTTAGAATGCATTATTAGTCCAAAGGGGCAATTTGCCCAGAAAGATTATTAATTTCATTTTGGCATTTTGCATTGAAAATATAAACGTCGAATCACTTTTCAAATTGTTTCCACCAAATATTATCGCCCTGTATTATATTTAAAGAAATTAAATAATGAAGAGTCTGCATGAATGTACAGGGTTATCCAAATTAAACTTCCCCAACTCAGAGGCCTGTGCAGAGTGTTGTGTGGGTCATAATGTGATGAAATTTTAAAAACAGACACTTAAGATCATGCGCTCGAGATTTATTAAACAAAAAAAATTAGTACAAGAAGTTGCCGACATGTGGCGCTGCAGATCAACAAGAGCCGTGGTTCTCCACAACTCTTTCCATTCGCAAAGCAGTGTGTTCCACAGCGGAACGCAGTAAGTCCACATTAATTCCACGAACATGTCGAATAATTGCCTCTTTCAGATGTGCCAAGGTTGCTGGGTGTTCTAGACCCGATCCTTTAAGAATCCCCATAACCAAAAGTCGCATGGCGTGAGATCAGGCGAGCGGGGGGCCAAGTTGTAGGGAAACAGCGGCTGATCACAGGTGCATCGGTAAAAGTTGCCCGTAACACCTGTTGAACGCCACGAAGAATATGGCGAGGTGCACCATCCTGCATAGGTATCGTGTCCTGGACGCGGCCACGTTGTTGCAGTTCAGGGATCGAAACGTTGTCAACATATCCTGATACCGTTTTCCTGTGACAGAGCAGGTTTTGAACCCTGTTGGAGTCACCTCTTCAAAAAAAAAAAAAAAAAAAAAAAAAAAAAAAAAAAAAAAGGCCCAATGACGAATGATGCAGTGAAACCGCACCATACAGTAACCTTTGGAGAGTTCAAGGGCCCTTGATGGATTGCGCGCGAGTTTTCAGTTGCCCAAATGCGACAGTTGTGTGTATTCGCTTGACCATTCAGGTGAAAATGGGCCCCATCCGTCCAAAGGATGTTCCACGGCCAAGCAGCATCGACTTCCATTCTGGCAAGGAACTGCAACGAAAATGTTTCCCGAACTACAGGATTCCCGTTGGACAGCTGATGGCGACTATGGATTTTGTAAGGAAAATAACCGAAGATTCGACGCATCACACGCCAGACGGTCGTATAGGGCATATCAACATTACGAGAAACAGTTGGCACACTGACAACACCATATGGCGATTGGCTAGTGGTATCCACGATAGCCAAAGCAACATCTTCTACGCGTGCAGATTCCACAACCTGTTGTCCTCTACCTGGTAAAATTCCCAGCTGTCCCGTTCTTTCGAACTTCTTCATCATGTCTCGTAGAGCGCATGGTGTCATTGGTCCTCGGCGTAAGATCTTCAGCCGACGGAATGCTCTTATCGCAGCACAGGATTTCTCGTCATTCTGGTAGAAAAGTTTCAGAGCTTTGTCTTTCAATGTCGCCATTGTGCATCAGCGAGCTGGAAAAAACTGCCTGTGGAAGGCCTGTCTTCCACTTTTGTAGGGCTCGTCTTTTGGATACGTTGTGCAGAAGCTTTATTTCTGCAAATCACGTTGCAGCAATATGCACATTACTAGTGTTACAGCGCCACCTATCGGCAACTTCTTGTACTAATTTTTTTGTGTAATAAATCTCGAGCGCATGATCTGAAGTGTCTGTTTTTAAAATTTTATCACATTATGATCCATACAACGCTCTGCACAGGCCTCTGAGTTGGGGAAGTTTAATTTGGATAACCCTGTATGTATGTTTCTCGCTTATGATAAAACGACGGTACCTAGAATTGCATAACGTAATCTTCCATAGAATATCGGCGTGTGGAAGCCCTAATTTGAATTTAAAATTTGTTTTATTATCGATTTCATATTTTATAACACTTCAACGAATTTTGGATTTACAAACTCAGCGATTTCAAAGCGAGCAATGGCAACACTGTACAATTTTTTTTTTTTTTTAATCTCCAGCGAACGATATATATTCCTGATATACTGATACTGAATGAAACCTAAAAACACTTTTCTTTAAAAATATATCTCCCCTTATGATCCCTAACACAGCCGTTTACTTTCCCCTTCCGTAATTAACGTCAGTCTCCTGCTCTTGACCGCATTTGCCAAGCCACCGGCTGATTACGGAAGCGAATTTTTCCCCTTTCCCTGCGGTTAACGTCTAGTCAAATAGGCGCTTTTCAGTAAAACTGGCGAATTACCGCGAAGAGGGCGCTATCTACCGGAGTGAAAAACTGGTAGTTTTACATACATTACGCATTATGGTTTTACATACATTACGCATTATGGTTTTACATACATTACGCATTATGGTTCTTCACACTTTACATACATTACGCATTATGGTTCCTCACACTTTACATACATTACGCATTACAGTCAAAGAAAGAGCGGACAGCATGAAATTGCAATTAAACAGTGAGTGACGGCGCTTCACTCTTTATATGTACACTGTATGGTATGCAGCATGCAGGCATAATGCATTTCATAAAAATTTGGTGACCCCCAGAAAACTTCTGGCGACCCCCCCAGGGGTCGCGACCCCTAGTTTGCGCACCACTGCTTTAAATCACTCAAACTCGTAGTTCAACTAACCGCTAAGTCTCAGGGCTGGTTTGAAGCAGATTTACAAATGAACTCCCTTGGATCTTGGATCATATCTTTACTGCTGGCTTTAGCTACTAGTAGCTCTTACCAGTATATTACCATTTTACCATAGGCCATAAAGTTAAAAATTTAAGAGGTGTATTTAAAATACACTGCGCCCGAAGGCGAGATCAATAAATGAGAGAACTCAAAAAATAAGTTTTGCTAAATTGCATATCATGGCATAGCATGGGTGATTATATACGTAAATGGTGGCGAGAAGCGAAATGAAAGTCTAAGCTTCTGCGTGAGTCAAGAAAAGCAGAAACACGTGATCAGCGTCCGGCATTTAGATTGGTCGAGGAGTCAGAGTTCGAAAAATGAAGTTTTTGTAGTTTTTGGCAATAAATAAATTTCGAACATAGTAAAAGCAACATCTATTTGTGAATTTAAGAGTCCTATGTCTTTTGAAACACTTGAAAATCTTCTAAACTTGCGATATAATCATTAAATGAATAGGAAACTGCAAAAGGCGAAAATGAGGTCATGTAGCTCACTAGGGTTAATGAGTGAGAGTAAGCACTTGGTGTTACCACGAACTTTGATTTTAAAACACACGATACGAAATAGTAAAAATAAAAAGTAAAAGTAAAAATCTTGGTTAAATAAGTAGTTCATCTT
Source organism: Stegodyphus dumicola (assembly GCF_044657685.1). Taxonomy (NCBI): domain Eukaryota; kingdom Metazoa; phylum Arthropoda; class Arachnida; order Araneae; family Eresidae; genus Stegodyphus; species Stegodyphus dumicola. The sequence goes on from NC_140770.1 coordinate 160,840,957, forward strand.
TCTTGAATAGTAACTGCAAAGGAATAGTATTTTTTTTTTTTTCCACACATTATATACACTACCACCACTTAGAATTGTGGTGGATCGTTCGAGGTCTTATCACTACGTTCTCAATAGTAGGGTCATAGTCTGTAAGCGATTTAATAGCTTCATAAGGAGAATTTCTCATATCTTCAAAGAAGTTGTGTGCAGAAATTAGGATTTGGTCGTGAATTGGATTGATATCCAGGTCTTTGTGAATTTGAGAATTTCGCACGAACCAGGGTGCGTTCACTATGCTACGTAAGATTTTGTTTTGAAGTACATTTAATTTTTGTCTGTCTATTTTTCGGGCAGTAACCCAGGCTGGAACTGCATAGAGGATTATTGGTCGAATAAGTGAGCTTCCAGCTCAATATCGCAGTCATAACGAAGTGTGGCTCTTGCTGTTAACAGAATTTAGCTGTTCGGTAACCATATACCAATTAACTTTTGTATGAGCTTTATGGAGAGGGGGATAAAATTCATAGAAGTTGAAGACTATAGGGAGATGGTCAGACGAAAGTTCTGGGAGAACATCAAGATTAGGAATATTAGGAAGGTTTTTCATCAAAACTATATCTAAAATACCCCCTAGTCCGTTGTGCGTATAGTGCGTTGGGTGATTGGGAGCAATGAGATTGATGTTACTATTGTGGATGAAGTTGCTTAAATTTTCTCCATTTCTATTTGTGACTCTACAGTTCCAAGAGGAATGTTTAGCATTTAAATCACCTGCTATTAAGGTGGAGTAGTTATTTTCAGTAAGTAGTTTCAGATTATTGAAATCAAGAGTGCTGGAGGGGGGATTGTAGACGGAGATAAAAAGAAAAGGTTCTCTAAAATCACTATAGATAAGTACTGCTGCATTTTCTATAGTACAAGCAGGATTTAAATCATATTTGGCCGTTTTGATATGGTTTTTAATGAGAATTGCGTTTCCTCCCCCTCTATTATGTCTTCTGTCTTTTCTGTAGATGCTGTAGCCTTGTATTTTAAATTTGTCGCAAGAGCGGAGATGGGTTTCATTTACTAGCATAACATCAATGTTATGTCTAGTAAGAAAATTTGAAATTTCCACTTGTTGGTATCTGATGCCGTTTGCATTATAGTAACAAATCTTTAAGAAGCTATTTGTAGCTGAGATCAAATTTATTTGACTATGAGTTTGATTAAAATTCATAGTTTAGATTTGAGAAATATTCGAAGGCCGCCATACCGACCTCTAGTTTGTCTAATATTGTTTTTGCTGTTTTAAATTTCTGGAAGAATTCTTTAACTTGAGTGAATTGGATTTTTATCCAGTCAAAAAAGCCAAGTGCGTTTGAGTTTGTGTCTTCTGTATTACTAGTGTTTTCATTTTCCTTGGAAGTATTCCATGCATTTTTTAGTTTGTTCTCAGGGAGTGAAGGAAAATCCTTTTTGTTAAATTTAAATTGTTCTTTTTTCTTTTCTTCTTTGAAAGCTTTAGATTCTTCGATTTGCTTCTGAACATTATAAGGATGTTTACTGCAAACTTTGAAGGAAGAAACGTGATTTTGCCCACAGAGGACACAGACAGGGAGTTTGTTGTCATTTTTTGTTTGTTTACAAGTGAATGTTTCATGAGGCTCTGCACATTTTAAACAGCGAGGTTTATAGTGACATTTGTCCCGTGTGTGCCCGTACCTTTGGCACTTATGACATTGCAGGGGTCCAGGGCGAGCTTTAAAAGGCTCGATGAAGACATCCAGACCTCTGAGTTTCTTTAGATCATATATTCTTTTACCTTCTTTATTTCTAGTACATTCTGCTATAAAAACAGGAAGATGAACTTTCTTTCCTTCAATAGTGTGAATTACTTGTCGAATTTTTTGAATTGGGATACCTTCTTGGGCAATTTCGTTTTTGATTAGTTCCATATTAGCTGTTTTTGGAAGTTTTTTAATTATTGCCTTGATAGGCTTTTCACTGTTGAGTTTAAAAGCATGAAAAGGAATAAGTAGTTTAGTTAGGTATTCAGTAACTGTGCGGTAGTGGTCTGAGTCATAAACTCTTATGGTCAGTGTACCTCCACTTAGGTTTCCACGATATTTTTTTTATATTTAATTGCTCTTCAAAATCTTCTTTCATCTTATCCCAATCCCCCGTGAAGTCTGCTAAGACTATAGGGGGAATGTGTCCTGCTTTTTTGTTGGGTGTAATAAATTCACTTTCCTCTGCTTCCATATTGTCTTCAGGGTTTAGTTCCTCGAATTTTTTTTTTATTTTTTTTTTATTATTTATTTTTTTTATTTTATTTTATTTTTATTTTATTTATTTATTTATTTATTTATTTATTTATTTTTGAGCTGGTTCTTCAATTTTGGAATTTGATAGAGTTCTTTTATGAGTTTTTCTAGGGGTTATGTATCCTTCTTTATCTATTGTGGTTTTCTCTTTGATTCTAGGGCCCACCAGCGGCCGAGCGGTAACGTCGCTGAACACTGGTAGTTCGGTCCGAGGTTCGAATCCCGCGAACGGGCTGGCTGCATGGGGCCAGATAGAGAGCCCTTTATGAACGTAATTTCTTATATCTCGATTTCTAATTAAGTTATTTCCCCATGTGTAATTAAGGTTTTCTCATGTGTAACGTGTATACAAGCCAGTTTCCCTTAGAAAGTCCTCCACAAAGGCATCCCTCCTCTTAGGCAGATAGCCCTGGAGGCTTTGCCATAATTACATACACACACTTTTTGATTCTAGATTTTTGACTAGCAGTAATATCAGATTGATTTGTTTCCTCTGTTGGATTATTTAGGGTTTCTTTTTTTTCATTTCATTAATGTATAATTCTAAGATTTGTATATCCTTTTCCATAGCATTGACGTGGGCTAAGTGAACTTCAGTCGCATTATTTGGATTAAATGAATTTTGATAAGCATGAAACTCAGAAAGCATAAGTTGCTTTAGTTTTTCTAAGTTATCGCAGGTAACTTCCAGATTTCTGTGATCACACACAGATTTGATACGGTTTTCGATCGCCTCCTTGTCCATGATATGCATGAATCCTAACTTTTAACCTAATGGCGAAAAGAATAAAGAAAACATACTTATCGTGAACATCAAGAAGAGACGACAGCAACTCAGGATCAGCTTCAGTAGTGAGAGCAATGTCGTTTTCCCTTACTTCACAAAATCGCAAGAATAAAGCAACGCCGTAGACAGAAAGAACAATTTCTTTAATCAACAGCAACACCTCATGCCAGCACTACCAAATCGAGAACTGAACTCCCTAGCTCTTCGACCTGTATTTATACACTGCAGCATATTTTCTAGAAACTTCTGGAAGAATCGACCGTATGGCGTCGAAAATATGTTTTCGCTAATTTTGCAGAAAGTCGCCAAGACAGCGAGAAAGCGAGAAATCGCCAAATGTCGCCAAGCCCTTTATGAACGTGATTTCTTATATCTCGATTTCTAATTAAGTTATTTTTACGATTCCAAACCCGTAGCACCCACAATCAAAAGACCTACAATTCTATGTAACAAAAAAACATTAAATGAAGATACATAGCAATAAATTAGATCAAACATAAAATAAGCCATAAAATTACCATTCGAAAAACAATAAGATAAGTAAATAATGCATTACACAATACCACAACAATACAGGAAAATGAAAATGCAGAGGAAAAATATTAAACTATTTACAAATATTTAAACAATATTTTGTCATTTTATATGCTTCATTTAATTAAAGATTCAAAGAAGGTACTTCTAATAAAATAGAAGTTATTTTGTAGTAATTACATTTCCTATCGTAGTTTTATGACCGACATTTGCAGGGTGGCTGAAATGGCATTACATATTTAGCATTATGGATAATGTGAATGCAAAAATAACATGAAGCTTTGTCATGCACACTTCACTGCATTTACTACCAATTCCCCCCCCCCAAAAAAATACTCTTATAATTCAGAAAAAGCGCCAGCAGTGTCAATACATTTTTGTAAAATGTGTGGGTACACAATTCAGTCTTTCTTAAGAAATCAAAAGGAATAAATTTTTATAAATATTGTTGCGTGCGTACGGGTTCGTAATAGATTGAATGGACACAGGTCGATAATAGGTTAATAAAAATTTATTTTATCAAATTAAATACTTCAAAATTCTGAAATTTTCCGCAGAAACACTCGTACAGGATTTACCAATATCACAGAGTACAATCAGTAGTTGCGTATCAAATTACTAAGAACGTTAAACACAACGCAATGTGAAGCGCATGTAAAGAGAAAGTCGGATATTTCAGTTCACGTGGAACTAACATCTAGCAACAACAATAACTAAGCAACTGAAAGCAGATACTCTCTGTCGGACCTTATACAGTTTTCACGCAGTCGCCGAGAAGTTTCTAGTACTTTCTGCTTCTCGAAATTACTGGAAAGCAATACGGTGGAATTACGGTTACAGCTAACACAGTGATCAGTTACATTTATTCAATTTCAATACATATTACGGTAATACAGGAACCGGTCCAAAATATCACCAAATTATCGCCAAGTTTCTCGACAAAACAAGTCTCCAAAACCGTTGTTAGTTTGGCAATATCTCGCCAAATTACCGAGATACCCATTTACTCAATGTTAAATGCACATGCCCATGCATTCTTGCTTTCCCTGCATAGCTTTTCTATAGATTTATTTTTTCATGTTAAAAAAGAAATACAACAATTTTACTTACAATTCTACTAAAATTACCTATCTTAGTACAAAATTCTTAACAATATGTAAATAATTTTAGTGAAATTGTGTTTAAAATTGTATAATTTAGCATTAAAAACGAAACGAGTCGAAGCTTTCCTAGAAAAATTAGATTACAGGGGCAAGTGTATTTAACATAGAAGTAAATGGCTATTTCACTGAACTGGCGAAATATCGGCAGGCTGGCGTGGTTTTGGCGACTAATTTTAATAGTCAAATTTGGGAAGAAATCGCGAAAAGTCGCCTAACTTTTCGACCATTTGGTAGCATTTGGATAAGGTCCCTGCATAACTGCAATTGACACTCTAACTGAATAACTGTAATTGATCGCTATATGCAACTGTATCTGGCCTTTATATATAACTTTAACCGTACATGCCTTCCAGTAATTTAGAGAAATGGAGGATACTAGAAATTTCTCGGCGGCTTGAAAAACTATATAAGACAGGATAGGGCATCATTTTCTCAGTTTCTTAGTTCACTACGGGGTACTGAGATGCCTCAGTGTGAGCTTCGCTCTTTAGATGCGCATTGCAATGAGTTGTGTTTAACGTTCTTAGTAGTTGAAGTGTAAATACTGATTGTGCTTTGTGATACTGTGAAAAGCTATAGGAGTATTTTTGTGGAATGTTCCAGAACTGTAAAGTGTTCCTTTTGGTAACATAAATTTTATCAAGCTATCATCGCTTCTGTGTGCATTCAATCTATTACAAACTCGGGCGAAGGCAACAAGAGTTAAATAAAGTCAAAAACTGCTACACTTAATTTTCAATGCTCTCTCTATCTGGCATTGCCATTCTCTAAGTACGCAACATTTTGCATTTATTTGCGCTAATTTTGCAGGATGTTGATTCATTGCACTGGTATGGTACAGCTGCAGAATACTACACTTGAATTTGCAATATACGCTATATTTAAATTTAAGTACAACTTTTTGCATTTATTTGCTCTATTTATTTCGGCAGAATAATGAGCGCCCAGATATCCACAGCTAGATATTTTAGCAGCATGTAATTTCTTTGTGATGCTATCTAGGTCCAGCTAGTGTTTTCAAGAACCACGTATATCCCGTTGATATGACCAGAAATTCCCATTTTCGTATTTACAAGTACGAAAAAAATATGCATAACCTTTCATTTTTAATTGATCTTTATCGTAAAATAAATATAATAATTCCCCCAAAACTCAACTGCAAAATATAAGCACGGTTAAGAAATATTAGACTCATCTAAGTAAAACTTGAAAGCATTCATTTGCAAAATGAAATGCATACATTATTTGTTTTGAAGTTTCAAAAACTATCAGGAGTTTAAAAAGAGAAATTGTGAAAGTAACTTATGCATTTTTCATAATAGCAGCGAATAAGGAACGAGCAGGTAACTTTTCCTACTTCCTTTCTTCAAGAAATACGGTTTCGTTGTTGCTAGCGGAAACCAGTTTAAAAATCCCTGGGACTCTGGATTTGCTGAAAGATGTCTTCCTCAGAGTTCTCATAAACATATGTTCCGTGTGTGTCCTGTATACTGCCAAGGAAAATAATTCTAAATTTTTTTCTGGAACACGGTAGCAATAAAAACGCATTTCAGTCTTGATTTCTTTTCCGGCTTGTTTTGCTTCTAAATGTGAAATGTCAAATGTTAGTAATCGGAATTAATACTTGCGGTACGTTTGACTACCATCTATCAGTACCTTAGAATTAGAAACTGTATATAAAGGAAAGTATTTGAATTTAGGTAAGATCCAATCTCAGACTCAATTCGAGTTTTGCAGAGAAATTCTTTGAATTTCGTGGGAAACAAATGCCGCATTCGTCTTCAAGGATTAGGTAAGCTGGAAATAAGCCATTTAAATAAGAAGATAGGTTGACTGTTTAAATGTAGTAAAGCACCTAAGAGATATGTGACTACGTAGGAAGCATTGGATTTTGGACTTGGAAGACTTTCTGACAAAAACTGGCTCGTATTCATTTTACACGCAGCGAAAATTACGAAAACGAAGTATGTAGCCAGCCAGCCCGCCTAGGATCGAACGTTTTACCGCCGAGATGAGTTCTAACCCAGGCGTAAAAGCCGATAAGAATTTGAATATCATATTAGCGTAGAGAATCAAATTACAGGGTGCTCATAAAAAATTTCCCGATATATGAAATCCTAGCGGCTTATCCGCTCAACCAATTGAAATGAATTTCAGAAATTGTTATTTGAAGCTATGCATACGAGATTGTGAGGATTTAAAATAGGAAAGCACTCACGGCTAAGGTGACCGTGAAAAAAATTCCGAAATTTTCGAATGGTAAGACCCGCTTTTTAATGTTGCTGGTGTTGTTGTTACTTATGCTCACTTGTCTGACGTATTCAGTACAAGTCCACGAAATTCCTTGTGGCAAGGAGCGCTAGATTACGCCTGCCGTTGGCAACAGCCTTAAGCCTCAGGTCACAGTAAGATTTAGCTCAGTTCTGTCTCCAATTTTGAAGGAGAGCACCCCGGGGGGCGACTGGTCGGAAGGTCCCCTGCCCTTCCACCCATGGAGGTAAGACATGGAGGTAAGAAAGGAAGAAGTGGCCAAGAACTAGAAGTGAAGCACTGCTTCGAAGCTTCGGTCACTAGAAGAGGTGTTCTTTGTTTACATTCAAAAGCTCGCTTGACAGTGTTCTGATAGTATTTCGACACACGACAGTTCCATACAAATCGAAAAGGGGGCACTTTCGCATGAAAGAAACATTCATAGTGCGATGGATAATAGCAATTTGTATAGTTTAGTCACATTTACGCAAAAATCACATCTTGGTTATATTTCGATAACTAACAACAGCGATTTTGATTATGAATTTGTTTTATAAAATTCTAAGCTGTTGAACTACAAAAATATAAATTTTAACAAAAATGTTATGCTTAAAGAATGAAAAATACCTTACGGTACCTTTAAAATTGTATACGTCTTTCGATACTCTTGATAGAGTATTCGCTACTTTTATTTTATATTCCAAAATGCTTTAAATAAAATTAATTTTTTTCACATCCATATGTTATTGTAACATGTACCTTTTAAAATTTTTTAGAGGAGAGGCTTTACTTCTGCTCATTTCAAACTCATCATTTTAATTTTATATATCTGAAAAATAATCACTTTGGGCTTACACGTTTTACTTATTTGGGTTAATTAAAAATAAAATATAGTGAATGCACAGAAATTAAAGATTTGCACATGCCGGAAGTGAAAAATATGAAATATGTATGGATATTTACGCATGTGCTTGCAAAAAGCATGTATCTGCCTTTAACAAAATACATAAATATTCATTAAATTATTTATAAATGTATTTGAAATGAAGAATTTATTCATTTATAAACAACTGTGAAGAAATCTAATTATTAAATGTATCTAATTTATAATGATTATAAATGTTATCTAAATATATAATAACCTTAATATTGAATTGTAAACATAAATTGAAATCCTGTTGACAAATACGTTATAAAACTATTTAAGGAAGAATTGTTCGTACTGGAAAGCAATCTGTTAAAAGGCATTGTAAAGCAAATGCTATGAGATGCGCACTTAAGAAAGTAATAAAGAGTTTGGGAATATGTATTGTTGAAATTAATGGCAAAAAAAATCTGATAAATATAATTAAAAGAATTATTCCCCTTAAATTTTATAATAAATCAGTTACAAGTTTTAAATAATACTTTAAAAAAAATCCTTATTTTATTCCCTTTCAGCAATGTTTAGATAAAGTTAAGTACTATTTAAAGTATTTCGCTAATTTATAATAAATCTCTAATTTAAAATGAACCGAATAGAGCATTAATTTTAAATTGACTTATATTTTTCGGTTTAAAAGATGCCTCAGAAGCCAAAAAATCATGTCATATTTAAGAAAGTATTTTTGGAAGAAGCTCTATAAATATAAAAGAAATAATGCATAATTTTAATATTAATAATACAATAAACTTTGATCTTAATTTTTGTACCTTAACCGAATAAAATCGAATTACTTTAAATCTTTTTTTTCTAATTTAATTAACGAAAACTTGTGAAAATATTTCATTCAAATTAAACCATTCTGAGAAAACTGTTCTGCGAAAAGTATAGCATTTAATTCCGTTCAGAATGAAATGTTGTTTAAAAATAAGTTATTTTCATATACTTAGGACTCTGAAGTGTTGTAGAACAAAATGGCCAAATTTTCAACTAGATAACCAAATAAAGAATTTGCGTTCTACAGGATTTTATTTACTTCACATACATACATACATTATCTTTACATTTATTTTCATAACTCGTATCATTCATAACATACTCTTATCATCGAATGATTATAATTTTCTATAGTAGTAAGCAAATTTTTTTAACACTTTCTACTTCGTGTCTGCAAAGTATTCCTTTAAATTGCAAGGTTTCGCGATATTCATTTTCCTTCTGACAAAGTTCATACACGAATCCAAAACATTAAAACCTTCGCAGTCGATAAACAACGGCCATTTCATTATCTACGACAAAAGTCTGCCTATCGATAGTAAAAGGAAAGTCTGGGCCATCTGAAAAAGAGGCGACTAAGAAAAGAAGGATTGGCCAAACCGGTACTAGAAGTGAAGCACTGCTTCGAAGCTTCGGTCACCAGATGGGGTGTTTTTTGTTTACATTCAGAAGCTCGCTTGACAGTTCTCTGACAGTATTTCGACACACGACATTTCCATACAAATCTTAAAACGGGACACTTTCGCATGAAAGAAACATTCATAGTGTGATGGATAATAGCAATTTATACAGTTTAGTGACACTTAGGCAAAAATGTCATCTTAGTTATTTTTTGATAACTAACAACAGCGATTTTGATTATGAATTTGTTTTATAAAATTCTAAGCTGTTGAACTACAAAATATAAATTTTAACAAAAATGTTATGCTTAAAGAATGAAAAATACCTTACGGTACCTTTAAAATTGTATACGTCTTTCGATACTCTTGATAGAGTATTCGCTACTTTTATTTTATGTTCCAAACACCAAAATGTTTTAAATAAAATAAATTGTTTTCACATCCACATATTATTGTAATGTGTACTTTTTAAAATTTTTTAGAGGAGACTCTTTACTATTGCTCATTTTAAACGCATCATTGTATTTTTATATATCTGAAAAATAATCACTTTGGTCGTGTTTTACTTCAATATTATTATTTATTATATTATCAGAGAATTATTAAACTGTGTAAAATCGATAAAAGAGGTATTGGGTGCTATGCCAAAATATATTTACTAGTAGATTTGAATTTGATGATGAATGTATCTTAAAACGTGTGGCTAAATGTAAATATAAAATTATAAATGTTAAAATATTTTTAATTAGGCACATAGGTCAGGTTAGGTTTTTATTAAATAGAGTAAGGCATGCAAGGGCTATCTGTCTAAAGGTAGAGATGCCATCGTGGAGGAATTTTGAAGAAAAACTTACCTTTGAGTGGGTATTAAAAATAATGCATTTAATTTTCATTCAAATTATATTTATACATATTTATTTGGCTCACGAGCGGCCGAGCGGTAAAGTCGCTGAACACTGGTAGTTCGGTCCGAGGTTCGAATCCCGCGAACGGGCTGGCTGCATGAGTGTTTTCGTGGTTTAACGTGGTGTAACGTGTATACGAGCCAGTTTCCCTTAGAAAGTCCTCCACGAAGGCATCCCTCCTCTTAGGCAGATAGCCCTCGAGGCTTTGCCATAATACACACACACACATTTATACATATTTCTTATGTAAAACTTTCGAGTATATGTTAAATTAGTGTAAATTACTTTACTCGAAAAATATAATGAACACACAGAAATTAAAGATTTGCACCTGCCTGAAATGAAAAAATATGAAATTTATATGGGTATTTATGCATGTACTTGCAAAAAGCATGTATCTGCATTTAACAAAATACGTAAATATTTATTTAATTATTTAAAAATGTATTTGAAAGAAAGGATTTATTTATTCATAAACAACTTACTGTGAAGAAATCTAATTATTAAATGTATATAAATTTATAATGATTATAAATATTATCTAAATATATAATAAACTTAACATTGAATTGTAAACATAAATTGACATCCTTTTGACAAATACGTTATAAAACTATTTAAGCAAGAATTGTTTGTACTGGAAAGCAATCTGTTAAAAGGTATTGTAAAGTAAATTCTAGCAGATGTGTACTTAAGAAAGTATTAAAGAAGAGTTTTGGAATACGTATTTTTGAAATGATGGGTCAAAAAAATTGATAAGTATAATTAAAAGAATTATTCCCCTTACATTTTATAACTCAGTTACAAGTTTTAAATATTATTTTTAAAAAATTCTTATTTTATTCATTTTTAGAAATATTCAGAAAAAGTTGTTAAGTACTATTTAAAGTATTTCGCTATTAAAATAAAAGGTGCTCTAATTTGAAATGGACCGAATAGAGCATTAATTATAATAATTTGACTTAATAGTTTTCCATTTAAAAGATGCCTCAGAAGCCAAAAAATCATGTCATATTTAAGAAAGTATTTTAGGAAGAAGCTCCATAAATAGAAAAGAAATAATGCATAATTTTATTATTAATAATGCAATAAACTTTGATCTTAATTTTTGTAATCCTTAACGCGAATAAAATCGAATTACCTTAAAATTTTTTTCTAATGTAATCAACGAAAACTTGTGAAAATATTTCATTCAAATTAAACCATTCTGAGCAAACTGCTCTGTGAAAAGTTCAGAATGTCAGTCAGTTTTTAGTTCATTTTATTCCGTTCAGAATGAAATGTTGTTTAAAAATATATTCTTTTCATATACGTAATACTCTGAAGTACTGTAGAAAAAGAAAATATATACTTTCATATGCATATTTACGACGTAATTACAAAATATTTACATCCAATCGTGTCAAAACCCATTGAACTTAATGGTAAATGACCCAATGTTTTGGTCACCAAAGAAGGGATCGCCAGTGCATCAAAGCAGGGTATAGGAAACCGGTTTAGGCCACTTCATCTAACTTCCTACCTCCAAGCTTCCACCAAATCACACGAATGGACTTTCCGCTCGCCGCATATTTAAAGCGCCGCCATGCCGCACCGACACTATACATGTGATTGGAACTCGGGCCCTTCGGCACGGCAGTCAGCGGCAGCCAGAAGTTTCTTCGAGAAAGTGATAAATTGTAAACATCTGAAAAATCTCAATATGTTTTCTTATGAAGTTTTCGAGGAAGATAGTGACATTCGACTGTCAGCGACCTACCTTACTACAGACTCAAACTTTCGCACCTCACGTTCACCTTAATTCTCTTCTCACAGTTTTAATTTAATGCGTATTGCATTCTTTTACAACTTTTAGCATCGTTGTAATGATTCATTTATTTATTTACGCTTCCATTTCACTCTGTGTGTGCTCTCTAGATCAGGGTTTCTTAATCTGTGGGTCTCGATCCCCGCCTGTAGCAAAGGTCGCCAAAAATTTTAGCAGTTTTGATATTTCTTTAACTTATTATAAAAATTTTAAAGTTGTAGAGTTGCGCGCCTCCAACCTGCACGCAACAAAGTGCTGACTGCTGAAACTGGAAATTAGACAGAGTCTTGCGAAGGGTTTAAGTCCCTTTTTATTCAGTTTAAGAAATTACAATTGCGTGCTCTTGACGCTCACAAACTACGCCGACCCGGCGGTAAAATAAAAATAAGAACCTGAAAAGAAATAATAACCAGATTCTAACTACGAGGCTCTCTAAACGTAACTGACCTCACCGCGTTCTACAATACCGCTGATAATTCAGCAAACTCTGAATATCACGTTGAAAGATTAACAATTCTCCGAGACAAGCACACAGACCGAAACGCGTGGTTCTTCAATTTCTGTCTAACTACCTCCGCGCTCGTGAAGTAAGAACAGCCCATCTCGAACTCGTTTCCTGTCTATTTAACTCAGAATACTTCCGCTGATAATTTGAATCCTTGCGCGTTCTACAAAAATTTACATACTCTGGCATTGGCAGTTCCAGGGGAAATTAAGGCTTGACAGGAAAGATAGTTTAAACTTAAAATAAATGTTAGTTAAAATAAATATAAACCCTACATTTGCCGCTGCCAGAATTTGGAAAACTTGGAAGCAGGTCCTACAAACGACCTGTTGTAAAGTTTCTACAATTCTGAACTAACTTTTAAGAGCCTCGTTTACACAAAAAAAAAAAAAAATCTTATGCAACAAAACGTATACTACATTTCTGTAGATACTTATTTAAATCTCTCTTCTTACAGCAACTTTTCCTGGACTTCAGCAATCAATCTTGTTCTTTTCCTTCCAGCATCTGGAAGGAATAAGTATCAGTATCTTTCTAAATACATTATAATTTACACTTTCTTGACACTGAATACATTTTTGTTTTTAAACGATTTATTTTCCTTAGTTGCTGCTTACTTCACATTCATTCAAGTATTCAAACATTAATTTAGCTTTACCCTGGCTCTCCACCATGTGTGGTGTCAAACGGGAATATTCGTGTTTTAGTATTACAACACTTTCCCTAACTACCATGATTTGTTAGAATTCAACGACCAAATAGACACACCTTACTCGACATTCTACAACTCGATGAGCTACTTTAACATTCTTAAAATTCAAGTGTAGGTGGAGAACCCTACAAAACACATTCATTCTAACTTCCCCCTCATTCATCTTTAGACATGCAGGCTTTCGCTCTAAAGCATGATTTTATCTACAGTTTAATACTTAAATTTTGAATTCATTGCTTTTGAGCATTTACTTTTAGCATCTAAAATTTTATGCTTCTAGACTAAATTCTACTTTTACATAACATTCAAGTATTTACGTATATTTACAAAATTCTAATACATATGCTTTTTACAATTTACCATAAAATGAATAAGAGAAAATAAATTTTTACTTTACTCATTCTTCGCCAAGCTGGAGGCACTGAAACTAAAGTTTTTATTAATACAAGAATACGAAGTTATTTTTATCTTCGGCCAAATTTTGGCTTTAACATAACAGAATTAGTCTTTCGACCAACAGAAACTGCTTGTTCTTAGATTTTATACTTAAAGAAAATAATACTTTTGCCTTAGCTAAATAAAGTAAAACAAAACTAAGTCTCAGCCGAGACATATTGACTTTCGTCAAAACATAGAACTTCGTACTTACGCATAACATTTCGGAACAAAAGAAAAGATTTTATAGAAGATTTTATCTTATCTTTGAGTTTTCGATGATTAAAACTCCGTCATCCGTTTTTGGCAAAATTGATCCCAAGTTAGAGGTTTCATGGATGTCAATCTTCTCCTTATTGATCTCCGAGTGTCGTCCACGTTGCTCTTTCTTTTGCGTCCTCTACATGCTGGCCTCTTGACGGAGTAATCGTCTGGTTGTTGGCCTTTGCGTTTCTGCCTGGGACGGCTGGTCTTGACGTCCTCCGGTCTAGAGTCCTCCTTGAATTTCTTCTGTTGTTGCTGGTCTTTTCGTTCCTCCTGCTGTCTTTTCGTTCTCGGGAACAGCGGCCTTGTTTGCACCTGACACTCTGGCCCTGGAAGCATTCTCCTCGATGCAGAATTTATACTGCGATACGTTGTAGGTGGTCTTTTCCTCTTTACTAAAGCTTCCTTACGCGGCGGCGTTGCTTTCTTGTATCTCTTAAATGCTGGAGTCTGAACGTTTTCAGTTCTTCTTTTCGGTACCGTCGCATGACTTGTAGAAGGGCTAGGTCTCTCTTCAGTACTCTGCTTCTTGGGTGGTGGAACGGGTGACGTTATTTCGGGACCTTCTACTTCTTTTACGCTTGAGTCCTGCAAGAAACTTTTAAGGATTTCAAAATAATTTTGATTATAGTATTTTTTCACCTGGTCGGGACTTGCTTTACAGATTTGCCCTCTCTCGTTCTTAAGGTACAATACGACTCCTTTGATTTCCTGAATTACATAGGGGCTGTCAAATTTTGGAGCTAACTTTGCAGTGAAATTGTCTGGGGCACTTGATAAAGAAAATTTCCGCTTCAATACTTTATCCCCAACTTTAAAATCTGCTTCACGGCGTTTTCTATCGTAATATATTTTTTGCTTATTTCTTGCTGTATCCGAGCTTGTAAGCGCCTGATCAATAAGTTTTTGCACATCTTTCTGTTTAAACTCTTGCTCTCTTTGTTGCACATAGAATAATTTATCTAAAGGCGTAATTAACTTTCGGCCTAAAAATAATTCTGCTGGGGTTTTTCCCGTAGTATCGTGATTTGCCGTTCTTAAAGCATAAGCTAACTCATTTATGTAGCCATCCCAGCGCTTGTGATGTGTGCTAAGGTAACTGCGAATTATTTTACGATGTTTTTATTAACTCTTTCTGCTATGTTTGCCTGTGGTCTATACGGAACCATTTTGATATGACGTATGCCAAGTCCAGTGCATATGTTTTAAAATATTTGACTAATGTATTGTTTTCCGTTATCGCTAATGACTTTTATCGGTGCACCGTATTTTAAAATTTATCTGTGTAAGAATGCATCTGCGACTGTTTTGGCTGACGTGCGTTTAAGTGGAACAAATTCTGTCCATTTTGAAAAGTGATCTACAATTACTAAAAGAAAACGATTTTTATTTAACTCGCTCTGGGGAAGGGACCAAGCAGATCTATGCCTAAAATTTCATTCGGAAATGTAGCGCAAATGCTATTTAAGTACCCGGCCAGGCTGTAATTAATATCATTTATTAACGACATTGATTGCAGGACCTGACATACACAGTTACTATTTTGTATAATTGCGGAAATATACCGCCTCGCGTACCCTTTTTAAAGTCTTTCTGACCCCTAAATGACCCGCTGTTTTCGCATCGTGTAATTCCTTCAAAATGCTTAATCAAAGCAAGGCTGGGATGACTGGTTTGTACTCGAGATTTTCGTTTGTTGTTTTCGTATAAAATAATAAATTATCTATTATTTAATAGTTTTCTGCTCTATTTCTTATCGCATCGATATCTGTGTGCTCAAAGCTTTCGGGGTCTTTCAAATATGCAAAGATACTTCCAAATTCAGGATCAGCTTTCAGTTCAGCGATAATTGTATCTCTAGAATCTAAAATTTTTGAAGTCAACACAGCACATTTAAGTTCATTACCTTCATCGTCCAGTTTTATACGAGAAAGTGCGTCAGCTACATTGTTTTCCTTACCCGGTTTATATTTTATTATTAGATTATATTCTTGGAGTTTTAAAGCCCATCTTATTAACCTGGGCGTTAGGTTTTTACCCGAGGAAAGTCTACCAACAGCCGCATGATCCGAAAAGACTGTTACTGGCGCTTTGCCGAAATAAATTCGAAATTTGTGTACAGCCATTAATACGGCTAATGTTTCTCTCTCTGTAGCTGTATAATTCTTTTGTGTGTGATTCAACGTTTTACTAAAAAATGCCAGAGGATGGCTATTTTGCATAAGAACCGCACCCACCGCATAGTCCGACGCATCTGCTGCAATTTCCAGGTTTTCGTCCCCCTCCGGGAATTTCAAAACAGGGGCATTGAAGAGCCCTTTTTTAAATCTTTCAAATGCGGTATTTGCTTCCGCTGTCCACGTAAATTTACTTTTCTTTCTTTTAATTACTAACAGTGGTTCAACAATATTAGCGAAATCTTTTATGAATGACCGATAGTAAGAACATAACCCAAGGAAAGAAGACAGTTTCTTGGCGGTGTTGGGCGGTGGGAAATTCTTGATTGCTTTTATTTTTGAATCTTGAGTTTCTATACCCTTTTGCGAAATTTTATAACCCAGATATTTAAGTTCTTTAGTTGCGAACTTACATTTTGAGGCGTTAATTGTAAGACCGGCCTCTTTTAATAATTTAAAAACTTCTTCTAGATCTTTAATATGTTGTTCCAACGTACTACTCGTTATAATTATATCATCTAGATAGATTAAAGTCGATTAACCTAGGACAGGCTTTAGAACAATGTCCATAGCTCTCTGGAATGTTGATGGGGCCCCACACAACCCAAAGGGCATGCGTAAAAATGCATAAGTGCCCGATTTTATTATAAACGCGGTTTTATGTATGTCTTCGGGTTTCATAGCTATTTGATAGTAGCCAGACGTTAAGTCCAAAATAGTCATGTATCTAGTAGATTTAATGTTTCTAATAATTTCCGCTATAACCGGCAAAGGGTAAACTGGGAATTTAGTAATACTATTCAGATTTCTGTAATCGATAGCAAACCTCCAAGCCCTTTATCCGAAGTAGGAAACTCGTTCTTTTTCCTACATAATACGACTGGACTCGCGTACTCACTATTTACGGGCGTTATTATTTTGTTCTTTAACATTTCCTGAATATGTTCTTCGATGATTAGGTCTTTTTGTTTATCATAACGATACGGTTTAGTCCTACAAGGTTTTTCGGCAGTTAACTGTATCTGATGCGTAACTATTTGACAGCTACCAGGCTTTTCTGAAAACAAGTTAGAAAAATTACTCACCACTTGCTGGATGGATTGACTTTCATGGTCATTCAACTGGCTAAGGTCAACTTGCGCTTGTTCCACAGGTTCCACCACCCTCCGGTCCATCTCCAGCACAACAGAACTGTCCTGAAAATTCAGTTTGGCCCTCGCGGCCCTTAAAAACTCCATACCTAAAATAAGAGGATTTTGCAGATGTTTTACCACAAAAATTAATACCCTGAGGCTTTCCTCTTTTACCTGTATGTTTAATGATACTTTCCCGATGCAGTGACAGGTTTTTCCTTGCGCCGCTATAATTTCTGTGTTTTTGTTTTTAAATAATCGTAACCTATAAAAATTCTTTTTGAAGAATGTCTCACTCATAAAATTACCTTCTGCTCCTGTATCGATGAGGGCTTCTACTGGGACATCGCCAACCAGGACTTGTATAATTGGTAGATGTGAGTTTTTTACGATGACCGTATTTAAGTGTCTTCTTGAGGGTTTTTTCAAAACTTCCCGGGTCTGGACCCTCGCTTTCACAGGCCCCTCTACTCGTTTAAAGCTTTCCTTTCAACTTCTGCCTTCTGAGTACGCGGACGTTTGTTTTCGAATTTCCTTTTTGGGCCTTGACCATCGAGGTTCGATGAGTTAGCTTGATAGCATGGAGGTAGGAAAGGAAGGAGGGGCTCGTCCGCACTAGAAGTGAAGCACTACTTTGAAGCTTGGGTCACCAGATGGGGTGTTCTTTGTTTACATTCAGAAGCTCGCTTGGCACGGTTCTGATAGTATTTCGACACACGACAGTTCCATACAAATCGAAAAGGGGGCACTTTCGCATGAAAGAAACATTCATAGTGTGATGGATAATAGCAATTTGTATAAACGTATTCTGCTTAGTCATAATAAATAGCTTCTGGAGGCAGGGGCTTTAATCCGTGTAAGGCAGACATCATGTCAGCTAGGTAATGGAGCCCCTGTTCTCTGGTTAACAGTTTAGTGACATTTACGCAAAAATCACATCTTGGTTATTTTTCGATAACTAACAACAGCGCGATTTTAATTATGAATTTGTTTTATAAAATTCTAAGCTGTTGAACTACAAAAATATAGATTTTAAGAAAAATGTTATGCTTAAAAGAATAAAAAATACCTTACGGTACATTTAAAATTGTATACGTCTTTCAATACCCTTGATAGAGTATTCGCTACTTTTATTTTATTTTTCAAACGTCAAAATGTTTTAAATAAAACAATTTTTTTTCACATCCATATATTATTGTTGCATATTATTGCAAAAAGCATGTATCTGCCTTTGACAGAATACATAAATATTCATTAAATTATTTATAAATGTACTTGAAATGAAGAATTTATTCACTTATTAACAACTGTGAAAGTACTGCGAAGAAATCTAATTATTAAATGTATCTAATTTATAATGATTATAAATGTTATCTAAATATATAATAACCTTAATATTGAATTGTAAACATAAATTGAAATCCTGTTGACAAATACGTTATAAAACTATTTAAGCAAGAATTGTTCGTATTGGAAAGCAATCTGTTAAAAGGTATTGTAAAGCATATGCTATGAGATGCGCACTTAAGAAAGTAATAAAGAGTTTTGGAATATGTATTGTTGAAATGAAAGGTAAAAAAAATCTGATAAGTATAATTAAAAGAATTATTTCCCTTACATTTTATAATAACTCAGTGACAAGTTTTAAATAATACTTTAAAAAAAAAACTTATTTTATTCCCTTTCAGAAATGTTCAGAGAAAGTCAAGTACTATTTAAAGTATTTCGCTAATTCCTAATAATTCTCTAATTTAAAATGAACTGAATAGAACATTAATTATAAATTGACTTACATTTTTCGATTTAAAAGATGCCTCAGAAGCCAAAAAATCATGTCATATTTAAGAAAGTATTTTAGGAAGAAGTTCTATAAATAGAAAAGAAATAATGCATAATTTTAATATTAATAATACAATAAACTTTGATCTTAATTTTTTTTGTACCTCAACCGAATAAAATCGAATTACCTTAATTTTTTTTTCTAATGTAATTAACGAAAACTTGTGAAAATATTTCATTCAAATTAAACCACTCTGAGAAAACTGTCCTGTGAAAAGTATAGCATTTAATTCCGTTCAGAATGAAATGTCGTTTAAAAATATGTTGTTTTCATATACTTAGGACTCTGAAGTGTTGTAGAAAAAGAAAATATATACATTTATATGTATATTTACGACGTAATTACAAAATATTTGCATCCGAACGCATTAAATCCCATTGAACTCAATGGTAAATGACCCAATGTTTTGGTCACCACGTAGGGATCGCCGGTGCTTCAGAGCAGGGTACGGGAGAAACTTGTTTAGGGCAACTCCATCTTACTTCCTACCTCCATGCTTGATAGCTCTTTCCCTCATAAGAGGGGTTTGCATTTCTGGTTTGCTCATTTGAAGATTGCCTTCGGGTACTTTGAGAATACGATGCCCCTCTAGCTTTTTCCGCTATTGTGCGATTTTGAAACTTCACCGCCAATTCGAAGAGCTCCTGCAATGTGCTTGGATTTCTAATTTCGAAGTAGTCTTGAACAGCAGGTAACAATCTCGGTAAGATTATTTCAATAATCTCCGCGTCGGGTTTCTTCCCATACAGCATATCCGTCAGCTTAATTTTTCGCAGAATAAAGTCCGTTAATTCTTCTATATCCCGTTGATAGAAACTATATAGTTCGGCTTCTAGCCTTGCTCGATCTTTCACTATGGGGAAGGCCTTTAATAACGATTTTTTGAAATTTTCAAATGTATATGTCTGGCCTCCGAATTCCCCTAATAAAAATTTGCCTATATTCTTCCACCATAGCGTGGCCTGTCCTCTTAGTGCAGATGTGGCGATGGCAACTTTTTGTCTTTCAGGCACAGGGTAGAGCTGGAAGTGATTTTCTAGGCCTTCTAGAAATATCGCAACCGAATTTTTATCGTCGAAATTGACGTTTGGCTTAATTGACGCTCTCAACGTCTGGACCAGGTATCCAAATCCTTCCAATTGGCTTGCCATTTCTTGTTGTTGTCCCGCGGCTTCCATCCGATTTTCGGCCATTTCAGTTCGACAAGTGTTCCGGCACCAATGTATAGTTGCGCGCTTCCAACCTGCACGCAACAAAGTGGTGACTGCAGAAAACTGGAAATTAGACAGGGTTTTGAGAAGGGTTTAAATCCCTTTTTATTCAACTTTAGAAATTACAATTGCGTGCTCTTGACGCTCACAAATTACGCCGACCCGGCGGTAAGATAAAAATAAGAAATAAAAAAGAGATACTAAGAAGTAACTAACTACGAGGCTTTCTAAACGTAACTAACGTCACCGCGTTCTACAATACCGCTGATAATTCAGCAAACTCTGAATATCACGTTGAAAGATTAACAATTCTCCGAGACAAGCATACAAGCCGAAACGCGTGGTTCTTCAATTTCTGGCTAACTACCTCCGCGCTCGTGAAGTAAGAACAGCCCATCTCGAACTCGTTTCCTTTCTATTTAACTCAGAATACTTCCGCTGATAATTTGAATCCTTGCGCGTTCTACAAAAATTTACATACTCTGGCATTGGCAGTTCCAGGGGAAAGTAAGGCTTGACAGGAAAGATAGTTTAAACTTAAAATAAATGTTAGTTAAAATAAATATAAACCCTACAAAGTTACCAAATATTTTACGCAATGTATTTAAAAATAGATAATAAGACAATACAGACAAAGAAAAAAACGAAAACGTTTCGACGCATTCTTTTTATAACATAAACGTTCATTTTCCTTGCTTTGCACGTGACGCTGTCATTTCGTCTGTTACTTATTTAAAATTTTCACATTGTTCTATGTCTTAAAATTAGAAATTAAAGTTAATGATCTAAACCTGCAATAGTATATTACGGTACAAGTGTAAAAATTGACAGTTTTCCTCACTCGTGTATCGTATTTCTACACGATATTTCCACTATATCATATCTGTCAGTCAGTGAACTCTCAGTTTTTAGTTCAGTGTTAACTTCGGAGTACTGAGAGCATTAAGAGCTTTGCCTTATAGATGCGCTTTGCATTGCGTTGTGTTTAACGTTCTTAGTAGTTTGAAGTGTAACTATTGATTGTGCTATGTGGTACTGAGAATTGTACGAGTATATTTATGGCAGGTTAGAGAACTGTAATGTGTTTCTCACAGTAAAATCAATTTTAACATGCTATCGCGGATTCTGTATGCATTTAATCTATTACGAACCCGCACGCACGCAACAGCATTAACTCATCAAAAAAACACATTCGAGGAGATCACTGGGGTTTGAAAACATAGGACACTTTCTTGGTCGGTCATTTTGATTAAAAGCATTATTCGAGTCGTTAAGGAATCAGCGGGCTTACTAGTATTTTCTAACATGCTCCTTTATAGTAAATGCATCTATATTTTCAGTTAAAATTCCAAAATACATTTGGTTCTTCTTGGAAAACATTCCTCTGTGGTAAACAGATACTAAAAGTTTCTTTTCTTTTAGTCTATATATAGAAGGCCTGTCTTATGATTGTCATCTCCACGGGAAAGAGGGTTGTAAATCTTACTCTTAATTGCCATAATATGTTATTCCCACTTACGTTATGTGAATGTGCAATGATCGTCAAATATGGGAGCACTAACCTCATGTTTGCTTCTACAACCGAGTATTTAACTTACCGAAGATTTGTAACACTTTCCGAACAAACAGGGTGTCGGCTGACTTTCAGAATCTTTTATTTATTTTCGCAAGATAGTTTATTACACGTCTCACTATCATTCTACAACTAGAAAAATACCCTTCAACATAAAAATTATCTAATTTATTATGCTATTGACTGCTTGCTAGCAAAATTCAGAATATGTGTTTGAGTAAGTGTTCACTCAACTCCTTAAAATTTCAATGGAAATAATTTCCATAAAGTTAAAAATTTCCTAAAGTCTGTTTTTCACGACACAGTAAGTTTAGCTGAGAAAATAAAAGCGTAAAGAAGTTTAAGATGGTTTTATTTACATATAAAAAAATATGTGCTTTTAATTGTGTCTTTAATGATTGTAAAACTTTTTGAAAGTGCTGTTGGCAGATTTTTCGCTTGTCTTTACGTTCATTTGGGTAAATTATTTGATACGTAATGCTTTTCTGAATGTCATTTTTTAGTATTCATTGCAAATCTTCATTAGAAACCATTATAAATACCTACCTAAGCGGGAATTTTATAGTTACAGTTTGGAATGCGGTTAGCCTTTTATTTACCTGTTAAGTATTTAGTTTTGTTTTAAGAATATAAAAAAAAATTACCTTTATTCAAGGTTTGGTATTTATCTATATATGTGCTTTTCAACTTTTGGAATGAAAGGTGAGGATCGTCTAGCAATGGTGAAAGGTATATATGGAGCTAAAAAGGTTGAGAAGCACAGTACATTATACATGTGTACGAATATGTACTCACTGTTACCAAAGAAAGGCGGTAGAAATGTGCCAGTTTGTAATTCGTAATGGTTTCGCAATTAACAACTTTACGACACAGCTGAAATCTAAAGAATTAGAATTGATATATTGATTAAATAAATTGCAGACGCTATTGCTACTATTTTTCTTTACTTTCGTACGGTAGATAACTCTGTATATCCTATCGACTGATGAAATAATTTAGTTTATACACAGAGCGTTATGTAAATGTTTTGTAATCAGAGCCTGATTCCCGTTTAAGAGCCGATGAGAATGATGATCTGATCGGTGCGGGCAATAAATGTGCCGACACCTTTATGCCACTTGACCATTGTTCGCCAAGATACAAGTGTTCCTCATTATTGAGACATAAAAATGCCCGGCACCTTCATGAAGATCATTATATAACCATGAAGGATGCAATCTTCATCAAGATACCGGGACTTTTTTTGAAGACATAAAACAGTAGTAGCCGATTTCAATAAAGGTGCTGGTACCTTTTGCAAGATAGCAATACCTAAGGGATGCTTGCACCCTTATATATATCCCTTCAGTATATATCACGAAGAATGCAAGCTTCATCAAGATTACGGGACATCCCTTTGAAGATCTAAGAAAGAAGTTAACGGTTTCATTAAAGGCACGGACACCTTTTGCAAGTTAGCCATTGTTTATCAAGACATAAGGGACGCTCCGTACGCTTATGAAGTTCAGCTTACACCACAGAGAATTCAATCTTCCTCAAGATGTCGGGATGCCCGTGGTCAGACTTTTATTTTAGTGTATAGCCATCGAGGTGCATAAAGATGCTTACAATCCAATGAAGTTCACTTTAGAACTTGAAGAGTGCAACTTCCATCGAAGTGCTGTACCTTTATGATGGTTTCTATCTTAGCTAACTCTTAATCATAAAAGTGCCGGTCCCCTTATACACGTAGATTGCTGTCTGCCGACGATGCCCTGGTATAAATGTGCCCGCACCCTTATGAAGACAGAACTGTTGTCAAGTTTAGTTTGTGATTTGAAGAAAGCAACTTTCGTCGAGATTGGTACCTTTATATCAAAGCATCTTCTAAGAGTCTGGTCAAACTCCCTTGCGAAGGTGCCGGTATCATTATGAACTTATTTTATACTGTGGAGAAAGCAACTTTCGTCGAGGTACCAACACCTTTATAGTGGCTTTTGTCTTGTCGAACATTTTGTCTGGATGAATACAGAGCATGAAGGTGCCGGCGTCTTGAGTGGCAAAGCGGACCTATAGTCATTGACGCCTCGAAAAATTTCTTGAATTCCGACGGCCACATATATGCCTGAGGGCTGCATATTTTATGAGCCATTAAATCATTCTACTATTTGGTAGATCAAAGGCTCATAAAATAATTCTGTGCTTATAATCTCCAGAGCTATCTTATTCCAGCGCTCTTTCTTTATGATCAGTTTCCTTATTACCTCGCAACATTTTTATGCCAATGTTAAAAAAAAAAAAAAAAAAAAAGAAAGAAAGAAAAAGAAAAAAAAAAAAGAAAGTTGCGCAGAAATCATAATTTATGATTTCATCAAAGTATGAAAAATAACTTGGCAATAATTTATGACACGAACTTGTAGTACCTTTTCACATGTCATTGAGCCACAAATAATCATACGCAAAGAATGTATAAAAAACTCCAGACTCTGTTTGCATATTTTTAAATTGATTTCGATAAAGAATTAAAAAAAGAAATGTTTTGCAATAAAAATTTCTGGCAACATCTGGTTATCTGAAATGAAATAATACATCGTCTGCTATTATTAAATTTATTCTTTTTCTCAAAATGTCGCATCTAAACAAGCTGTGAACTAAAGGATACGTTTCTGAACGTTCCGAAGAGAAATAGTAATATTCCATAATTAAAAAACCTTGTGAAATGCATGGTATTAAAATTTACATGTGCAAAATAAGCAGTATTATTAATCGGAAAGGGAAAATCCGTCAGTCATTGCTTTTACATGGAGAGAATACTCAAAACGAATACCCGAAAATGGTACGTACTGTTTCTAATTTTTTAAATTAAATTGCGATAACAATAGAAAATCCTTGGATGCAGAAATTAATTGCAAAATCTTTAAATACATCTGTAATAAAGATAAATAAAATAATAAACCAAGATTTAAAACTTGAAAAGCTAAAAAACATAATGACATGAATAAAGCATGGGTTTATCTAAATGACTGCAACAAAAAAATGTGCTATTTATTACCGAAAACAAAGAGAAAAAAAATGCAGAAATCTAGTTCTGTCAATGCAAAGAAAGTTTCAATAAGGCAACTTATGATTATTGCAGAATCTTCTTGTAATGACAAATTAAAAATAAGAAAAGACCAAAAAAAAAAAAAAATGTTAAAAGAACTCAAAGTACTATCAAGAGACAGTTTTACGTCCGACATTTACAGAAGAAATTCCATTTTCTTTTTACCAATGACTTTGAAAGAGTACAACAGACAAGAAAAAAAAAGCAGAGCCGTGCTTTTTCACCTGAGGCAATGCACGGATAAATGCACGCCTCTACGTACAATTAAATTAAATGTATCTATATACGTCCTTATGAACAAAGGTAATTATATAAAACTATACCAGAAGTCTTATAATGTTTTTATCGTAACGTTACGCATTCATAAAGTTAACGTATATAATTACTTATAATTTTTCAAAAGAAAACATTAAAAAGTACGTTTTTGATAAACAGCAGAAAACACTGAAATAATTTTTAAATTATTACAATAATATTCAAGTTGTTTTTTTTTTTTTTTTTTTTTTTTTTTTGTAATTTAATTTTGCTTGCTTTTGATGAAATAAAATCGGTAATATTTTTTACAAGTTTACTTAATTATTAATTTACACTGTATATAAAAAAACTGTGATATTTTACACTTTTTTTGAGCCAACAGAAGATTCTGCACAATGTTTTAACAACAAATGTGCTATTAGTTTTGAGCGCGCTTTTGCTCCGAATCACTTTTCAAATTGTTGCCACTAAATGTTATCGCCGTGAGTTATTTTTAAGGAAATCAAATAATGAAGAATTTGCATGTGTAAATGTATGTTCCTCGTACTGCGGGAAAA
Source organism: Stegodyphus dumicola (assembly GCF_044657685.1). Classification (NCBI taxonomy): domain Eukaryota; kingdom Metazoa; phylum Arthropoda; class Arachnida; order Araneae; family Eresidae; genus Stegodyphus; species Stegodyphus dumicola. The sequence goes on from NC_140770.1 coordinate 160,866,754, forward strand.
CGACGGTATCTATAACCACCGAATTTCGAATACACAGAATCCTCCACCCGAGCATGTGCATCTCAAAACCCGAGTTTTGAATTTCCAATTTGTTTTTTATTTATTTCACATTTTGTGCAAATTTAACGAATTTCTGATTAAGAAACTCAGAGATTAGAAAACGAGCCGTGGCAACACATACTTACACAGAAGGTGAAGAAGTTGTTAAAGTGGATGTTGGCCGTGTCCACCGCGCCAACAACAGTCTGGCGCGGTAAGATACTTTTCTTCCAGTTATAAGATATTTTTCTTTTAATTCAGTTCTTTCTGTAAGATATATTCGGCAAAATGTAAGATATTTTTCTTTCAGTTATAATCCACAAATCTGGCATATGAAAGCAACATGTTGCCACTGCCTCAAATAGAATACTTTTATCTCCACGCGCGAGAGTGTTGCCATTCAGTAAAACGTAGGATATTTAACTTTCAAATTTAATCTTTTTGTTACTGAGTAGCAAATCAAGTAACTAAAAATCGATAACAGTTCTTAAAACCATTTTTTCTATTTTTTAATCTGAATTATTTAAATAAAAAATGCATTTAAATCATGAGTTGTCTTATTAGTAATATTAAATATGTTTCTGAAATGACACTATTTGGACTCATTAAAATCACTGCATAATTCTTTTTTCGTGATATTTCTTTTAGGCGGCTGGCAGCTCAAACGGCTGATTTTCAATGAAATTGTTGTTGTTGTTGCTAGTGCTCACTTGTCTGACCTAGTCAGCCCAAGCCCGCGAAATTCCTCGTGGCAAAGAGCACAAGTTTACACCTGTCGTTAGCAACTGCCTTGAGTACCTTAAAGGTGACAGTGCAATTTAGCTCAGTTCCATTCTCAGTTTTGATGAAGAGCACCCCTGCAGTTTGGGTCCGAGGGTCTCCCACCCCTCTTTCCCTACCATCAACCTCTCGACAGGATCTTTGGCTCACCGCATATTTAGAGTGCCCCCATGCCACTATACATTTACAAACATCCATGCATTCTCCGGGATTCGAAGCCGATCCCGACGCTAACTACTAAACCGGTTGGGTGGCATTAAAAAAATAATATAGCGAATATATATAAAAAAAAGAATTATGGCAACCCTAAAGCCTCGTTTCCACTACTGCGTACGAACGCGTTGCGTCAATTGAAGACACGCCTACGGCATCCGTACAAGCGTTTCCACTGCTGCGTATCCGTAAAATATTTTCATTTTCCGCCGCTAGGTGTCACTGTAATATTTTGGCGCCAAACAAGCAGTTCGCGAGTTACGACGCTGAACATCTGAATTTTTCCCGCTTAAGCGAGTATTGTTTGTTTTGGATTTGATATGGATCCTGACGTAAAACGCAGAAAAGTTTTGTTTACTAAATTTCCATGTTATTGGAAATTTTTATTTCTGCTTATGAACTGCGAAAGTAAAGTACTCTAGCAATTTTTACATAAGTACGGTTATAATGCATATTATGAACATCACTAATTCCATAGAAGCTTAAGTAAATTTAAAAAAAAAAAAATTGTGTTTGTAGAAGCCTTAAATATTATGAAATAACATATATATTATTAAAACTAAAATGTACTGTTAGTGAAAAAGTAAACAAATAAATAAATAAAACAAAAAAGTTAAAGGGATTAAAAAATAGTTGGTACTTTAAAAGTACAGAGCAACTGTAAAGAAAGGTTCACATTATTTACGCAAAATTTGCTATGCTTGTATACCGCTGACTTCAGGGTCATAGCTGGATAATTTATTAGAAATCTCGTTTGCTTTAAAATGCACTATGGGCAGTTATATTTTATGCATAATCCATAAAATATTATTTTTAATTTAAATATTTTTAATTCATATCTCTTTTTATAGAAGTTATAAAAGTAAGATTTTTCTCTTTATATATACACACATTAGGTAAAGAAAATGGAAATATTTAATTAATTAATTCCTGCGCTTCTGCTGGAGAGGACTGAATTTAAAAGCAATTATTATAGTAATTTTTTGTTAAAAAATGTTTAGGGCATTAATACTGTCTCATGTTAATTGGAATGAAAGTTTAGAGTCGTAAACATCCCAAAGTCTGAGCACATGTAATATACATTCACATAAAAGTGAAACGAAAATATATATATATATCTGCAGGGTTTCAAAATAAATTAAATTTTAATAATTCTCTTGCACCATTGCTGCAAGGAATGAAATTTGAATTTAACAAACATTTTCTATTCGTAAAAAGCAAATTAAAAGTTAATTAAATTTAAATGAAATTTAATGCAAACAAATAAAGGATTAATTATTGCTGCGAACTAATATACAATATCATTTAAATTCTGAGAGCATATGTAAATCAAGTGCAAGTATCAAAATCCATAAATAAATATATAATTCCAAAAATTTATTTATCCTATTATTCATTTATGCATTTTTATTTAGGATTAAATCTATCCTATTATTCATTTATGCATTTTTATAAATTTTTTAGGATTAATAATCTATCCCATTATTTACTTATGCATTTTTATAAATTTTTTAGGATTAATAAATTTTTGGAATTACATATTTATTCGTGGATTTTGATACTTGCACTTAATTTACATATGCTCTCAGAATTTAAATGATATTGTAGATTAGTTCGCAGCAATAATTAATCATTTATTTCATCTATATTTAATTAACTTTAAATTTGCTTTTTGCGAATAGAGAATGTTTGTTAAATTCAAATATATATATACAGGGTATGCTTTAAATTAGTATTATATAATTTTCAAACTTTTTTGCTGGGGGGAAATTTAAATAAATAAGAGCATAAATAAAACAATATATTTAACGCATATAATAATAGAAATAAATTATAAAACACGAATATAGATCAAATTGGAACAAAAAGCTGAGAAAGTTGCAGACAAGGTGCAGAAAGCATATGGGATTCGAACTCACGAGCCCCCAAAAGTAAACATTATTACTATCAGCTTTACCACTAAGCTAGCAGCAGACAGGAGTTGGATGCATATTTTGGCTTATATACATCATCAAGTAAATCAATTCTTAAAACTAATTTTTTTGGTCTTATTTTAGTGTGATATTGTCTGAAAAATTCACCAGAGTTTGTTCTTCAGCTTCTAGTACATTTTTTACAAAAAACATTATCTTTTAAAGTGGCGTTCCGATTGAAGTTAAACGGGCTGTTAAAAATATATTTCATATGCTTACAAATATATGTTAGCCAAAAAGATATATTTATAAAGGGAAATACAAATTTAACATACTCTTTAATGCAGTGGAATATTTAAAAGGCTATCAAATTTAATTTATAATTAGCTTTTTAGTTTTTACCTACTTCAAAAGAAAAAAATAACAAATCTTTTAATCATATCTAATTTGCTATAGCAGTTTGATATAGTCAGACATTCACGGAATATGCAGAACTAGGAAATAATTGTCAGGACAAATTTTGCTATTTCATGGACTTGGAATTATAATTTTTGCCGCTGATTTTCTTGAACTGAATTTCTTGAACGCCTGATTTTATTTGCGAACAAGTACTGTAGTTGCAGCTATCTTATTTTTCTTATCTTTTTTTAACTAAATTCAGCTGATTGCTGTCTTTTTCAGCACGCAGATTTCTCGCTATAATGTTAATTCAGAAATAAGTATTTTTTAGCAAAACATTCTTTCCCTATTAGCGAGCGTTCATCGCTACTTCTGCCGCCATTAATTTTTAGTAACTACACCTGATTGCTCCTTTTTTACCACGTGACCCGAACGCATCCGCAGACATACGGATAGAAGTTGAACATTGTTGAACTCCATCCGTATGTCATCCGTCACCGCACACTGACCGGATTGCAGATGTCAATCAAAGTGAATTCGCTCGCTGATTGGAGAAACGCATACGCACCGCAACGCATACGCAGCAGTGGAAACGGGCCTTTAATATCCTATCAGAAATTCTAAAGGATATTCTGTTTTTATACATTTTGTGATTTTGCTCTTGAATTTTATGTGGCGTAACAGCGGAGAAAGCGATGCTTGATAACTAAGCTAAAAAGTCCAAAAAAAAAAAAAAAAATTAGCAGGGGTGACTTCAGGAGCAGATTAACCTGCGATGCTGAGTGAGAGCATAAACACCCCAAACAAATCTTTTGGTGCGACGTTAAAATCTCAACTCTTTCAGAATTCTTTTTTTCTTTCTTTTGGGTCGAAAATTTGAAAATGATTTATTATTAATCGCATTTTTCAATATTGGCAACATTTTGCTTGCATAATTTAGCAGTTAAACGTAGCCAAACTTTTATTATGCAGGAACTAATTTTGTGCACTAAATTTTGAGGCAAAAAATGCAAAGCCAAAGAGAAAATTGAAGATGATAAAAGGGAAGCAAGGATTGAGTGACAATTGCCTGTTCTCTCCAGTCAACCGCAGAGAACTTTAACCTTCGTTCCGCGTGGGTAACACGTGACTACAGCAGCCTTGGGATTCTTCGCCTTTTGTGACGTCACTGGATGAAGAATTGCATAGCGAGAAAACGCATCATCTGCTGATTTCAGTATTCGCATTCACAGCTGGATTCTTTCCATCGGAGCTTCGGAAGTTTCCAGATGCTCTCATGGTCATAACAAACAGTTCAAATTTCCCATTGCAGCTTTCGTCCTTTGGCACAGAAAATGAGGGAAAGAATATTGCAGCGAAGCGTAATTTACATTCTAGTTTCCACTGAGCATTTCAAAAATTGGAAAACAAGTTCTAGTTGTTAAAATTCTAAACATGAATGGAATATATTTAACGTAAAATCTAACTGAAAGTTATTCCCTGTTGCTTTTTTATGCAATAATTTTGCAACTACAGAATGCATAATCTCTTTCAACATCAGTTACTATTGTAGTTCTTTCGTTTTTGTTGTTCATTCTCGTTAGCTTGCCTTGATTCGTCCGCTTTTACAGGTTCGATAATATAGTAGTTTAAATATACATAAAGCAAGTTTATTTTTTGGAAAATTAAATTACCCATTAAACGCTTAAATACATATAATTAGCACTTTTAACAAGCTACCAGGTTAGCAGGGTTATAGTGGAATCAGCTACCATACCCTGAGACCCAGGTTCAAATACTGGCTGAGGCTTGGTTGTAAGTGTACAGTGTCATTGCGGCATGCGGACACTTATAATACTGCCCAGCCCAAAGTCTTCCAAGAGGTTGGTGTTAGGCAAAGAGCTGTGATAGAACTTCTGATTCGTCTCTCCTGGAGTGCTCTCCGCCAAAACTGACACGGAGCTTCATGTCTCGAGCGGGTGTATTTCGATGAATCCCAAGCAACATTCTTGATGAACATGTAAATCTGATATCGATAGATTCGGCTTTTCTTGACGAATGCTTAATTAGCAACTGCACACAGCTGAAAAAAAAAAAAAAAAAAAAAAAAAAAAAAAAAACTTTAATAAATATAAAGAGGGGAAAATAATATTAAAAAACAGATTTCATTATCGCATACGGCTTCTATAAATTATAATTTAATTTTTATAACAGCTTTAATACACGTAGTGCATAAAACATTAACTAAGAAAAAGAAAATTTTATTATTCGTTGAAGCAGTAATGTGTATGTTATCGGATATGTATGAAACGCCGGCATTCTGTAGAATACCAAAGCATTTTATAAAATGCCCAGCGATTTTATATAAAGTATGAAATATAAAAAGTATTATATATTTTGTCTGGTATTTTATATGATGCCTAGGCATTCTGTACAATGACAAATGACATTAGGCAAAGTACAGAAAGTCATGATAAGGCTATTGTTTAAAAGACATGCATTCCTCGCAAATATAAATATTGTTGCGAAATATCCAGCTGGGATGAGATTGCTTCCTCGCAAAATAGGGTTAGGGTTGCCAGATTTGGCGCGAAATCTCCCCTTTGGCGACAGAGTTGGTGATATGCCAGAGACGGAGCGAGAACATTCTAGAACGAATTCTTACCGGGAGCTGTACTTTAGTGCTTTGCCGTGAAGCTGTCTTCATTGTTATAGCCTGATAATGTTGCTGATTGTATCAGCGTGTTTATCGTAGTTTTTCGACGACTGTAACGCGTCTTTGGAATTGTCCTGTGTAATACTGTCGAATAAATTGTGTTTTGATCTTTTATCAACTGTTGTCAACAGTCACCCCAAATTTACGAACCCGTAGAACGCAACAATATTATTCTGAAAAAATAAAAAAAGAGTGCCATTAAAAATTTTTTTGAAAATTCATAAAGAAAAATACTCAAAAAAATTTGTGCTTTTCTTATGAAAGAAACCAATTTAAGAAAATATGTGGAAATATGAATGAATGCATTAAATGTGTGGATTATGTATGAATTAAATGTGTGAATATTCGAAATGAATCAGACATAATGAATGAATCAGAAGTTCTGGTGTTCCGTCTATTTTTCCGTGTAATTATCCCTGTTATTAAAACTCAGATATTTTACGTTTTTTGGTGCAGTAGACGACAAAGTAGAAGTACAGGAAAGATTTAACATAAGAAACAGCTCGTTAATTAAAAAAAAATCCTTGCAGTTTAAGTCTCAATTCTAGTTTCTCCCCAAGACATTTCCGTAAAATTGTATATTCATACTTTTGGGTCAAGTCAATAAAATAAATTATTATCTCCAGATTTACCGGTATAAAAACCTTTTCCGTTGCAATGGACTATTTACGAAACCTTTTCCTTCAAAATTGTATCTAATATATTAGTTATCAAGATTTGAATTAAGAAAAACTTTACTTTTCCTGTTGTCAAACTTTTCTGTATATTTTACATTTCTAACATAATAAACAGCATTATGTAGTTTAACTGTTAAATTGTACTACACTGAAATACTTTAAAGATTTTAAAATTAACGCCGTGATAAACAATTATCTGGTGAATTTTGAATATGTGTTTGAGAATAATTCTGCTAAAGAAATATTTGAACTTTTTAAAATAACAAACTTATATAGAACAATATTGACATTTTATAGGCGTTTCTCTTTCAAATACTGTTCTTAAACTTGATTACAGAAATAAATTTTTTAAATTTCCTCAAAATATGCAACAAAAATAGCACTGGCATAAAACTTTAAGCTCAGATATGTCAAGAAATGTTTTGATGAACTGATTTGGATAAATCTATTATTTCAAGAAAGAAAATTTTCCAAAGTATTATATTTAACACCACCTATCGTTAATACGAATCTGAACATAAATATACCTATAATATTTGTTTACAGCCTTTATTCCTTGACTTTCCTGTAAGTGCATCAGATAACGTTAAAACAGAATACGCATTACATGGTAACAAACAAGAATATGTTGATAAATTAACTGATTGAAGTAGTACCGAAGACGCTTACTATCAGATGAGATAAAATTTCAAACATCAATTCAGAATCTGAGGAGCATACCGTTAACGGATAACTCTATCAATTAGATCTAACTCTTTAAGATGTCTAAGTTTTTTTTTTTTTTTTTTCATCTGGGCTTATCCATGATGGTAAATATCAGCGGTCAACTAACGTTTCTAGTACTTATGAATCTCTATGAGCAGTAATTTGAAATATTTTGCGATTTATGTTGCATTGCCGAATTTGGCGATGCGATCGTCTCGTCATGATATATTGCTGCGAACTCTTGAAAATATGTTCAAAATATTTTGAAACTGTTATTGATCGCTTATCCAAAATAACCCTTCGAGCTTCTTCTCGCTACATCCTCTGATAAAAACGTTGTTCTTTTTTAACACTGCCTTTTTCAATTACCGAAGCGCATAAGCAGCCCTGATCCCAATATTTTAGGCGGTTCGTGCTCCGAAAATATATGGAAATCGGCATAGTCTCTATATAAATGCATTTTTGCATTCCAAGTGCATATAAATTAAAATCATTAATAATTCCAAGTAAAATGCATAAATTAAAAGCATTAATAATTCCAAGTAAAATGCATACATTTAAAGCATTAATGTAAAATGCATAAATTAAAAGCATTAATAATTCCAAGTAAAATGCATATAAGCAGTAATAATTCGAAATAAAATATATTTTTGCATTCCAAGTAAAATGAATATAAATTAAAAGCATTAATAATTTCAAGTAAAATGCATTTTCGCATTCCAAGTAAAGTGCATATAAATTAAAATCATTAATAATTTCAAGTACTTCTAAATACTTGAAATTATTATTAAGTATTTTAGTACTTCCAAGTAAAATGCATATAAGTCAAAATCATTAATAATTCCAAGTAAAATGCATAAATTAAACCCATTAATAATTCCAAGAAAAATAGATTTTGCATTCCAAATAGTGTGCATATAAATTAAAATCATTAATAATTCGAAGTAAAATGCATACATTAAAAGTTTAATAATTTCAAGTAAAATGCACAGGTTAAAAGCATTAATACTTCAAAGCAAGATGCATATAAATTAAAAACATTAATAATTCTAAGTAAAATGCATTTTTGCATTCCAAGTAAAGTGCATATAAATTAAAATCATTAATAATTCCAAGTAAAATGCATAAATTAAAAGCATTAGTATTTCCAAGTAAAATGCATATAAGTTAAAATCATTAATAATTCCAAGCAAAATAATAATTAAATATATTTAATAATAATTAATTCAGCAAAATAAATATAAATATATTATATTATTATAAAATAATAATTAATTAAGCAAAATAATAATTAAAAACATTAATAATTCCAAGTAAAATGTTTTTTTTTTTTCATTCCAAGTAAAGTGCATATAATTTAAAAGCATTAATAAATCCAAGTAAAATAGATAAATTAAAAGCATTAATAATTCCAAGTAAAATGCAATGTAATTAAATCAATTATCTTATTATGTCACTTCTTACCTTCAGTTGCTCCCTCCAGGCTACGTATTTGTAGTTAATATATTTAAAAGCAGGTTTCTTGAGATTTAAAAAAAGTCTTTGGCATCTATATTTTGTTTGGTTTGCTTTATTTAATTATTGCAAAGCACTCAAAGGCTATCTGTCTAAGGGGAGGAACGCCTTTGTGGAGGACTTTCTAAGGGAAACTGGCTCGTATACATGTTACATATGGGGAACAACGAAAATGCCTATGCAGCCAGCCTGTTTTCCGGGATTCAAACACAGGATCGAACTATCAGTGTCAGTGACTTTACCCCTTAGCCGCTGGTGGGCCTAGGCAGCTAAGTTTGACCACTTATTCTATTACAGCTCTCTGCTACTAAGCTGCTTAGTCGCCTTTTGCTTCGCTAGTAACATTTGTTTCGTGAAATACAGCTGAACCTTTGCATTTAACATTTTAATTTGTTTGGAAATTTTGTCCTAAGTTTTTCTGCAAAGATGGACGATGATGATGTGACAGAGAAATATCTCCAGGTAAGGGATTAAATCTCTGAAATTTCAGTCGATTTCAGTCAATCATTTCAAATTAAGCAAAAAACCAGCCCCAGTTTGATATAGATTTTGAATAACTCTATCAGTTTCGAGGGTGATCAGATATAGGTCCCTCTCCTTCAGGAGCAAAATAATTTCTGAAGAATTTTTTATATCCTGAAAAGAAAATTCTCTGAAAACATCTATTCCAAACAAAGTTTCATTTTGTCTAATTTTAAGTTTTAGACTAGCATGTTCTCTTGCGATGACGGATACTTTCAGAGTCTTAGGGGGTATGACATAATGTAAAATATCTTCCAAAAACGTCTTGAACAATGCATAAGCAAACTTCTGTATTTTCCTAATTAAAATGCTGGGAAGGTACACCCTCCACAAAAAAAGGGAGGCCAGTTCTATACCTCCCGTTCTACTGGGCTGAATGACGAAATTTAATTTGCATTTTTCATGTCTCGACTTAGGATCTATATTATATTTATATATAGCATTGTTTTCAAATTGGCACTTTGACATAAAATCGGAATTTTTCTGATATGACACAACTATTTAATTTCGACTGTACGACTACAATTATGCCAAAGAGTCAAGTTTTGTAAAAATCGCAGGGGTAGTTTTTAAAAAATTGGCTCTCAAAATTTAATTGAATTCGGTATATATATTTTTAATATATCTTTCTTTTTAGAAAGTTTACTTACTTTGTTCTCTCACAATTCGAAATTTAGGTTTAATCCAACCTATGAAATTTTTACTATCACCTTAAATTAAATGTATTTTTAGGCAAACATGCAAAAAATTAAGAGTTTTTTAATTCAAAGTTTCCCAAAATATACATGAACTTATATATTGCTGCGTTTTGAAATTTGACATACTTGTTTCAAACGATAATAACGTCATATGTGGTGTACGCACTTTGTACCTTGTTTCCCCCCGTCGAGCACAGTGAAAGGGTGAAAGGTTGCCATAAATTAAGGATTTCGCCAAATGAGTTATCCTTGGCCCAAACTGAAAGAAGTGCGCCAATATAAATTTTTAAATTTCTCGGTATGTTTTTCACCAAATTTTACAAAAATTTGAATGGCAGAATCGCAATATGAGGGAAAAAACCGGTATGTCATTTCAGAGAAAGTTCGATTTTGTGTCAAATTGTTAAATACCTATGTTAGAACAATGTTATATCTAAAAAAATCTAGCATGCATTCTAAATCGCGCGTTCGAGCTATGAAAAAGTTAAATTTAAGTCGAGCAAGTCAATTTAATTTAAGCAAGTCAATCGGCCCAGTAAAACGACGGGAGATATAGAATGGTCTTCCTTCACTTTTTTTAATGCAGATTATACCTGTTTACAAATTTCTATATTAAATTAACCGAATTCAGTTCCTATTTTGAAAGACATTATTTTCTCTTCGTTTACATTTATCATTCAGTAATGTTATCAGAATAACCGTAGGCACACGTAACCTCATTAAATTCACTTCAGTACTTCAATATTAACATATTCTATTATCTGACAATTCATATTAGCGTTGCGTAAGTTAAAAAAAGCACACACACATACCCGGTGAACTACATATTTGCATAATTGTCTTTCTGTGATATCATCGATAATGTCGTATCATATTTTATTAATGCTCGAAAATTATTTATGTCAAATGAAAGTTCTAGTAGTAAGATTCTTGGACGTTGAACATTTTTCTGATTTCCATATCGAAACGAATATCATAATAAGATAAAAAGATAAATTATGAGAACAAACATTATATTTCTGAATCTTTTTTTTTTTTTTTCTTCCACAGATGTTCCACTTACTTATATATAAGTACATAACTTTGAACCCTGTCACGTATCAGCCAAAAATATTTTCAGTCATTCAGCTGTAGCTTCTGCCAAGTAAACAGTCTGTTTATTCTAGGATTTCGCGTTGAGAATTTTTCTTTAAGAGGCCAGCTGCACACGATAATTTATCAGCGAAATGCCTGATCTTGAGGAATGAATGAAAATTTCTGATATTGTATCATGATAAGCCTAAATATTTTGATTCAAAAGAAAATACGTTGAACGCCGAAAACACTTTTGAAGTAAATAATATTAAGAAAGGGACAGAAAACGTATTGTAATAAATTATTAGCCATTTCAAATTTTTGGCAGCACGATTTGTAAAAATTACAACTGAAGAAACAGCTGAAGTCACGTTTCAAAACCTACTGCAGAGCTCCTTCTAATCCACCATTTGTCACTGATGCAAATTATATTGTTAAGTTTTTTCTCTTCTTTACGTACGTTCGTTACGGGGTTCGTGCGGATTTAGAGTAAATAACGACGACACTTGATGAAATATCAAATCACACTTTATTTAGCCAATATTAATCAGGATAGCTCCAATAGCACGTTTACAGTCATCGAAGATCTACTATAAACACGCTGGAACAATCAGCGACGCAGCCTTCAGGTTATCAGGCTATCACGGTGAAGACAACTTCATTGAAAAGCACTAGAGTACAGCTCCCGACTTTGCTCGGTCGTTCTCGGAACTCCACATACTCTGGAGACTCTCCACGCTACAACTCGCGATGCATACGACGATACATTAGAGCACAGCTCCCGACTCCTCGGTTCAGTCGTTCCGGATCTCAACACACTCTCTCGACGATGCACTAACCGCGATACACTAAGAGACTCTTTCGGTGCTCTTCGACTGTCAACTCGATGGACTCTCTAACTCTGCACCTACTGACTGACTTGCTAAACGAGACACTAACTGACTGCGTACCAGCAGGGTTTATATAGCTTTTGGCATGTGTTCGAGAACATTCTGGGCTAAACCGGTAAGAATTCGTTCCAGAAGGTTCTCCATTCGTCCATGGCATACCGCTAATTTTGTCGCCAAATGGGCGATTTCTCGCCGAATGTGGCGACCCTGCATTCTCTTGCCAATTTATGGCAACCCTAAACCTGATTTGTGGGGAAGTTATCTTAGCGTGCCTGGACATTTCGTAACAATATGGAATATTTTGTGAAATTTCATAATTTTATTTTATTTTTTCCTTTAAAGATAATAAAAAAAATTACATTTCATCTTTCCATTTGTTTTGTTTGAAGCTTATACGTTTTTATTTTACGCTCTTGTTTTGCATTTTTCTTTTTATCTTGGGGGGGGGGAACTGGACTAAGACTCTAAAGTAGTTTTTCCCCTTTTCATACAAATCTTAATTAATTGAATTGCAGTGAGAAGACCAAAATGATGCAATTAAATTTGTGGGGTTCCAACCTTTATCTATCATGTAAGTGTGTGGAACCTCGTGAACTGGTAAGAGAATAAACGTTTTAGCTCAGGAAACAGAGACGTAAACTCACAAAGGGTTAATTACCCTTTATTTCTCAAAATAAGAATTTAACAATCCTTTTTTAGAGACTACAGAAAATCCTCTATTTGGGCCTTGAATTCGAGAGTAATAAGAAATAAAACTTAACTAATTCTTAACTAAAAAGATATAGCCGAAACTGTTAAAATTCTAAGTAGTTGGCCCCTTAAATATCAACTAAACTGACGAAGCTATCAAGGGCCTGAAATACGGCTGAGCGTAGTAATAGCTTAGAGTGTAGCCAAATAGCAAACGCGCGCTAGTCAGAATCTCTAGGTCTCTAACAAAGTCAGTGGAGCTTCCACTTAAATACCACTCTTCCTCATTTGCATTAAACGCGATTCTGAAAGTACATTCTGGTAGGAAATCGTAAGCTGAAATTAGAAGGGACAGAAAAGTAGCTTTAACTAAAGATAACTGTTAAAAACGTAGGATAAACCTTACAAATTGTTCAAGAATTCAATAATTAAATTACGTATACGGTAGTGAAAAGATCTTCATATTCACATCGCATCAAGAGCTTTAAATGTGGTTGTGACACAACAAAAGAGATTGATAGTAAAATTAGCACGAGTTTACAAATTGAGACTTCACGAAATGATATCATTAGCCAATGAGAGTGAAAGACAATAGTCAAGTATGTGATTTTTTAAGAAAGACACAAAAAAATAAAATATAAAATTAAAATTTTGTTCCTACTTAATTTAAAAACCTTCGAATAAAAGGTTAAGTGCGAAGCCACGCCGAACTTTTCCCTTCTAACTGTTGAATTTTATGCCAGCCTGATACGTTTTAGGAATCTGTAAAACCATGAAGAATTACTTTATATTTTGATACTATAGAATAATCTGAAGGCCCTATTCTAATATCTTAATGTCTCGCTTGCCCTAGCATAAATGAGACCCTGTTTTCCTGACTGCTAATACTTCTCGAATACGGATGGTAGATTGGAAGTTTAATGTTGAAAAATACTCGGGAACTGGAATCTTTGTGTGCTATTTCGTTATTAAAATCTTCGAAAACTAAGTTGAGAAACCTTTAAACGTTATAATTCAAAGCTTTCTGAAGATTAGTTATATCGATATCCAAGAGAAGCAAGTGTCCTTAAAAAGAAAAAAAAAAAAAAAGGCGACATTTCCGTGATAACTAGATCGCAAATGCTCCTCGTTGTTTGTGAGAGCTACTTTCTTAATTTCTTTCGGAATAATTCAGTATTCTGTGTTCAGTGTTTGCAGATATCAAAATAAACCTTCTTCTTCAACCCTTGCTTAAATTAAAAAAAAGGTTCTTGAAACTGTATACTCAATTCTTTTCATCGCATTATGTTAAGAAAATGAATTTCAAGATTTGCGAGTTTTAATTATGTACTTTATTTACTAAGCTTCATTTATGTCATCATGATAAATGCAAAAATTTTTTTTTAATTGTGTTCTTAATTTTTTTTCCCATTAAACGCAGATTTCAAGTTTTGCGTTAATTAAATACCTTCCAATAAAAAGTTAAAATTTATTTTTAATTTAAAAACTTTCGAATAAAAAGGTAAACATATTAAAGTGCCAAGGCCATGCCGAACCTTTCCCTTCTAACTGTTGAACTGCATGCCAGCCTAATACAAGAACCAATTCACGATTTCGCAGAGTCAGCTGCATATGCATGATTTGAGGCCATTAAAGTAGCGGAGACAACAATAATAACAGGCGAGATTCGAGTTACAGGGAAGTAGGAATGAAGATATTTTATTAGATATTGAAATGTTCGTATTACTACCTATTCTTATTAGAATGTAAGTTCCTTTTAAAGAAATAATGTTGTGATAACATACCTATAGTTTATCCATGACTATTTTTCACTTTTTATATTCTTATACTGTAACCGCATGCTTCTGAAATTACATTATTCGCATAATTTTCACCTTTCCATTTTCGGATGATAAAATTAGTAAAAGAAATTATGCGGACACCATATGAGTTCCTGTATGGTCTCTTAAATTATACACGTCTTTTGCTGCATTTCATTTAAATTTGCGTCCTTGAATTATTCTTACTTGATTAACCGATTCCTCATGGCAAGTTGAAAACAACATCAAATTTTTGCCACAGCCAGTTTTTATTGCATAGGAGTCAAACTTCTTGTATTTTCATAACTTCATAACTTTTCGTAGCATAAAATATAAAGCTTTCCCAGACATAAGTATAGGAGACCGCATTAAAATTTAGATTTTGTTATTTGTCCAAAATAATTTTTTTTTTTAAATATGACATTACCAAAACATGAATATTTTCTTCATTTAAAACAATTCTGCAATGGAAGTATATGATATATTTTCCCTGCTAGCTCTTTAGCTCCAGATTATGAAAATATTAAGAGTATTGGCTTAATTTTCTCCTTCCTCATCGCTTTCAAAAAACGATATCCCTTAAACTTTAAAATGAACTCGTCCATGTAGGGATTGTTTTTGCTCACGCCGAACCTTTCACTTCTAAATATTGAACTTTATGCCATCCTAATACAAGAACACACTCACCGCAGCGAAGCAAACACGAACTGCAGTTCATTCTACGGATTTCAATAAATTAACTGCTTATTCTCTTTCTGCAATCATTTATGAAGAAGTTGAGGCCTAAAGAGTAGCGGACATAACAATAAGAATGGGAGAGATTCGAGCCATAGGGGAAGCAGAAATGAAGATCTTTTATTAGATATTGTAATGTTAATATTAATATATTCCTATCGGAATGTAGTTTTCGTTTAAAGAAATAATATTTTAATACTTACCTGTAGTTTATCCGTAACTGTTTCTCATTTGTTATGTTCTTACTATAGCCGCGTCCTTCAGAAATTAAATTATTCACATATTTTCTCCTCTCGATTTTTGGAACAATGAAATAAAAAAAATGCGTGGGAGGAATACTCAAGAAAATATGGTATGTCCTGGTTTTAATGAAAATACAGTCTCAGAATCTTATAAAATATCTGATACTTCTTCACCAGAAATGATGAAAATAAATTTTATATTCTTAGAAATTTCTGTGCTATAGTTAGAATGGCTGAATCCCTGAGTGAATTATTTTGAAGATGCATGGGATGGCTTTAATATAACAACACTCATTTCGCGAGACGGGTCGGGACCTCGCTCTGAAATCATATCAAACCTTTGAAACAAAACAAAGATTCTGATATTAGAGAAATCTAATTTCTGTTACAAAATTTTAAGCAGTAATTCAGGATACTAACTTTCTAGAAAAGTGTGTCTTTCCACATTATTGGAGCGTTCCTAACAATGTCAATGAAGTGAAATCTCTCACGGTCACGGTTCCAAGCGTCAAACCCCAAAGCAAGCGTTCCTTTCTAAATTCCAGCAATGTAAATGCAGCGGAACCTTCTAAGACCAAGGTTCTCTTGCCGTTTAATGTAATTTGTTGTTGTATGCCTGTAGCGCAGTTACTACTAGCTAATGAATTTTTGTCTCTGATTGGAAATTAACTTAGCAGAACGGAACAGCAGAACCAGATTGTTAGGCTTTAAGTTAAACTTAGTAAATATTTTGAATCAATAGATTTTGTTTGCTGGTTTAATTTTATAATTTAGAATAGAAGTTCAAATAAAGCTTTTGTCTTACATTGATTGCTACATTTATAGTTTAACCTTATAAATGGCATAGTTATTTCAATGTGCAACTGTAGAATCATCATAATATTTTGATGCTGGAGACTTGAAAAATGCTGCAATGCCCTCGCCGGAACTCGAACCTGGACCTCTTGAATACGCTCCAAGTGTGCTACCGTTACTCCACGAAGGTTTGCAGAAAGGAGAGAGAAAATACCTTACAGTCCTTTCTTTCGATCAGTGGATCTACTTTGATTACCTACCTTTCTCTGAAAGTTGAGTGTTATATTAAATTACACAGAAATACACAAAGTTGCGGAAAGCAAAGGTTTTTCATATATTTGTTTCAGAAAAAAGTAGAAAAGAATTCATTTTTGGGATGAAAATGATGAAAAAAGCGCATTTTCATGGTTTGTTTTACTAAAATATTGTTACGAAACGTCCAGGTGCGGAAGATGGCTTCCCCGCAAAGCAGTTTTAGGGTTGCCATAAAATAGCAAAGGAAAGCAGAGTTGCCACATTTGGTGAAAAATCGCCCATTTGGCGACAAAATCGGCGATATACTATGGACGGATGGAGAACCTTCTGGAACGAATTCTCACCGGTTTAGCCCAGAAGGTTCTCGAACACAAGCCGAAAGCTATATAAACCCTGCTGGTCCACAGTCAGTTAGAGTGTGCTTCATCGAGAGAGCGAGAGTGTGTGCCTCGTCTAGCGAACTGATAGTTAGTATCGAGTTGATGTCTCGTCTAGCGAATCATTCCCTGCGGAGTCGATCGAGTTGACAGCCGGGTAGCGATTGCCGAGTGGGTCCTCGAGTTCACCGAAGGAGTCTCTTATAGTGTTTCGCGGTTGGTGCATCGTCGAGAGAGTGTGTTGAGCTCCGGGATCGACTGATCCGAAGAGTCAGGAGCCGTGCTCTGTGTGTCGTCGAGTGCATCGCGAGTTGTAGCGTGGAGAGTCTCGAGAACGATGGAGCAGAGTCGGGAGCTGTACTCTGGTGCTTTACAGTGAAGCTGTCTCTACCGTGAGAGCTTGATAACCTGAAAGCTGTGTTGCTGATTGTGTCGGCGTGTTTATAGTAGATTTTCGACGACTGTAAAAGGTGACTTTCGAGCTGTCCTGATTAATACTGGCCAATAAAGTGTGTTTCGATACTTCATTAAGTGTCGTCGTTATTCACTCCAAATCTACGAACCCCGTACGAACGTGAAGGCAGAAAATAACGTAACAACTGGTGTCACAGAAGAAAAAAATCTGATGTGTACATCACATGGCTTCCTTGTACGGAATATTAAATTATACGCATTTTTTCTTGCATTTCATTTAAACTTATTGGATTGAATTAAATCTACATCGCCGACAGCGCATAAACCACAATAGAATAAATGCATTCTTTAAAATTCACTCTAATATTTGTTTACCATAGCGACACTCTGGCGCTAGATTCACTTAACAGCATTATGTTTCGTTCATATTAGCACTTATAATGCACAAAATTTATATCATTTAAAGAATAGAATTAGCTAATCGTTGCTACATGTTCTATTCAAATACTATAATAAAGCTAGAATGATGTATAAAAGAAATTAAGTAAACAAAACAAAAAAGAAAGTTTTTCACAGACGATTGAGTATTTCTCATTCAATTAATTCAGTTCTCACTTCGCGAGAAGGCAAAAATACATAAAAACTCAAAATAACTATATTAAAAATTACGAAGTAAATCTTAAACACTTATTTCATGGAAAAAATTCCAGAAAGGATTATACATGATTTAATTGGCAATAATAAATGAAGGAGTTATCTTTGTTGTTGCGAAGCTAAGTTTCTCTAGATTGGCAACAAATCCACTAGTCTGCTGTTTCAAATGTAAACAATCAATCGCCGCCATAAAAAAAAAAAAAAAAAAAAAAAAAAAAAAAAAAAAAAAAAAAGGCTTAGCGGCACTTAGACAACTTTAAAATTGTTGATAATTCTAAAAATATTGCATACAGATTTACTAAAGGCATAAAAACCTTAACCAGAAGATAAAAACAACATAATTCAATCATTTTTAAAGCAAAAAATGTACAATTTACCAACATATAAGAGTAAAGAAACTGAGATCACTGAGCCGAGTAACAGAGTGGATATATATATAAATATATTTATATACGTTTGGTACGGCCGATTGCAACCAAAATAAGAGGTGTACATCTACATGTTATAGCAGTCCTATATACAAAATTTCAACGTTCTGAAGCTACTCGTTTTTGAGTTATGCGTTCGTACAGACGCCACGAAAAATTCTCTTTAGAATTTATTTTAAAGCAGTTTTATAATTTTTTTGAAGGAAACGAGTCTTTTATTCTGTCTTTACGTACAGATATCTCGCAAAAACATCGTTAAATTGCATTCGATAGCGGTCAAAATGGATATTTTCGTTGAAATATGCTGCCTGAAACTTTTCGCGATTAGAATACTTCCTTTTTACTTCGTACAAGGAAGTAAAAACGCAACAATATTATAAAAATATATTCAAACGAATAAACTTAGAATATTTAAAAAAGAAACATAAATATTAAAGCTATTTTTTAAAAAGAGATATTTTACAATACGTATTAATAGTATAATTTAAAAAAAGCATTTACTGTGGTTTATTTTTCAAAAACAGGAGAAATAGGAGAAGAAATTGTACACATGATTTGCTTTCACGTGCTAATTGTATGCAAATATAATCTCCCCCAAAACCCTTTCTCTAGATAAAACCCATCTAATCTGTTTTACAGAGAAGGATGAAAAATAAATTACATTAATCGCAAGACTATGAACATTCGTGTTTAAAAACTAGGACTGAAATATGACAAGAAGTCATCGCTGAGAAAGTGGGATGCGCAATTCCTGTCAAAAAAATCTCATTTAATCTTATCTACTGAAAGAAAGGCGTAACACAGTGAGCTCATAAATTCTGCGATTTTCAAACAATCGCCTTGTCGTTGATAATCCTTAAGCGCCATACAGGGCACGTTTACCAGGCATAGTTATTTTTTCTCAGCAGCTGTTTGTTTTACATCTTTCTCATGCGTTACGCTACTTATTATTGACAACATCATGAAGCAACAAAGAAATAAAGATTCCTAAAATTTTTGTTTCTTTTACTTCTCTTAACGAATAAATTATGTTATTTCGGCATGCGAAGATGGGAATGAGTTGCACTGCACGCCGTTTCTATATATGCAATGACACAAATGCTCCAGTAATTTGAATGACCCTCTTCTAGGCTCATCCTCGGAATCCAGCGTCTGGAACTTTCTTAGACGCTGTCACTGTATCTGCATTGCTAGATTTACTCCAGTAATCTGGAAGGCCTCGCTTGCTTAAAATTAAGATTTTCTTAGTTGGAAAACGGGAAAAACTTCAGTCGCTACTAAGTGCAACCTACCACACATTTATCAACTAATAACCATGCACTGATCTAGGTTTCATTATGAGCGGTGAAGTTTCTTTTTTGGGGGGAGGGGGGGAAGGGTACTAGCCAATTCGGGTTTCGCCACTACTTAGGCCAGAAGTAGTTGTCATTTTATTATGGAGGCACCTAATAGGCAGCCTCCGTTACCTACTATGAGGGGACAGACAATTTACATCCATGCCTTCTCCGGGTTTCGAACCCGGGCCCCGTGAATAGCGAAGTAATAGCTTAAATTTTCATTTTCATTGAAGACAGAAAATGTTACTCTACTATCAGGTTTATCTATCGCATACTAATATGCTAATAACCCCACACTAATGTATATTTTATGAACCGATAATTAAAACCCTTAATTCTCACTTATAGAGGAGACAGAAAGTGCTACTCTACTATCAGTTTCAGCAACCACACATTAATATACTAATAACCTCAAACTATTTTTGATTTCATTGTGATCGGAGAGCTATAAGCCTTAATTCTCACTTTCAGCGCAGACACAGCGTACTACTCCACTATCAGTTTCAGCAACTACACATTCAGATACAGTCGCCACAGACTAATCGAGATTTTATCCCAAACAGTAAAATTTCAGCAGAAAAAGTGCTACCCTTTTATTAACACGCTTTTGTGCTCCCCTTTTCTCCTTACAGGCTGCGTTGGCTCATCAGTGCCAAGCGGTATAGTCGTTCAACTGTAGTATTTGAATTTCGGTTCAAGTTCTAGCGAGCGGGTTGGCTGCATAGGTGTTTTTCGTGGATCTTTCAACGTGAATAGAAACCAGTCTCTCTTCGAAAGTTTTGCGTGAAGGCATTCCTCCATTTAAGCAGAATATACCTTGCATACTTTGCTCAACCTTACAATTCGTTACTTATTTGTTGATTTTTGGATTGGAATTAGTGCTTTCGTAACAGCTAACAGTTAAGAAATGCATTATAAAAGTACTGTTGTGCCCTTACAAGTTCATAATAAATTAAATTCACACGGTTCCGATGATAAGTTGATAAAATTTATTTCATCAAAGGAAAGACTTCACACTGCCAGAACTTTCCACAAAAATAGCCTTACAAATTTCCACAGTATCACAATCAGTAGTTACACTTCAAGCTACTAATAACGTTAAACACAACGCAATGCAAAGTACATCTAAACACCGAAGATAAGCCGGAGATATCTCAGCACTCCGAACTGACGCTGAATTAACAACTACAACAACTCAGAAACTGATGTTGTCTCTGGTCTTATATATTTTCCTCTCGGTGAGATATTTCTAGTACTTTTTGTTTCTCGAAATTACTGGAAGGCAAATGGGGGTCGAATACGGATACAGTTACACGCAGCATCAATTTCAGCTATTCAGTTACAATATGCATTATAGGTATACAGTGACTAGACCAAAATGTTGCCAGACGGTCACCAAGTTTGGCGACAAAAATTGGTCGTTAAAACCGTCACCAGCTTGGCTCGCCAAATTAGCATGCTTGCCATTTACTCAATGTTAAAGAGAGTTGCCCCTCTATTCATTTTCGTCTGGCCGAGCATTATTTCTTTCAGCTTTTGATGTCACGTTATACAGAAAATACCACAATTTCACATATAATTTCACCGATATTATCTATCTATGTTCAAAATTCGTAAGAATCCATTTTTAGAAAAATGAGAAAGCTTTACAAATTTATTAAGACAGGACATATTTTCTTGCTTGCAAGAAGGACAAAAGCTTATCGTATTTAAGTGATTAAAAAAAACTGACGCAGTGAAAGTGCCACTAATTTAATTAAATTCGTCGTACTCACACTGCATAAGTTTAAAGGGTAAAAACAATATTTCATTGTATGCAGATTATTATTATTGGTAAGACTCGCTTAACACTAGAGGGCGCTGAGAGCGCCATAGAGAGTGTGCTGAGATTCGATGCAGTTCCTCGATGGAATGTGTGACGCAGTTGTGCTATTTTGAGATATTATTATATTTAATTAAATCAGTTTTATTTTATTAATTGGTGATTATTGAATTTGAATTATTGATATGACTGAGTGTTTTGCTGAACCACCACACTTTCGACAAACTTGGATCACCACTGAACCTCAAAACCACCGATGCGCAATTATAAATTTACAAAGTCTGGAATTGATCTTTAATATGATTTGCTGTCAACTCTCAAATAACCGGAATGAAACAAGTAACGATGTCCACGGTTAACACAAAAACATGGTTAATCTTTTGACGATCATGAACAAGCTGAGCTCGCATTCCGGTTACGCACAGCAAACGAACAAGCTCGCATTACAAATTTACGACTGAAAGATATCGCAGGTATTTGGGAAGAAATAATTGCTTAATCTCGCAACCGAATGGTTAAGCCGATGGGCATTAAAATAACACAGGGAAAAGGAATAAACCACATTATAATTAAGAGAAGATACTATTAACAATTCACTTGCAGTTTCAAGCAGTTTAATCTGAAGAATTAGTTTCCTCGTCTAAGTAAATTTAAACAAGTATTCAGATAAATAAATAAATAAAATCTGAAAAGTTTCCGTTTATAACGGTCGTCCAAAACAGCTAATAGCTGACTTAAAATTTCATATGGTTTATCAGTATAGATTACCAATAAAGACGGCGCAGGTGGAAGGGCGAAACATTTTATAGATAGCTGAATATAGATCAAGACTAACATAAGAACATTTAGTGTATTTGAAAAGAGAAAAAAATAAATAAATAAATAAATAAATAAATAAAACGTAATTCTAATAAATATTGTATAAAGATTAGAAATCTTGGCAATCATATGCTGTAACTAAACTTTACATAGATACAATCGCAAAGCCTAAAATAACAACTGAAACTTGAGAAAGGTGTAATAGACCCTATTTAAAAGAAAAACTTAAGGCACACCTGGTGCTTACAAATTAGCCAACCATTTATGGTCATGTAACTTTTAGAGTAATAGTTGCCAATCAAATGTAAAATTTTAATTAATATGCTACAGCCTACACAATCAATAGGCTACACAATTCAATTAACGCGATGTTGGCTCAACTTAACCGGCGTGGAAGCGATTCAGTATCAGTGATTATAATGCAAGGCCGAAGACTACAAATCTTATCTGCGCCAGTAACCTAGTAACGAGGCCTCGAGAGGGAGCTCTGTTTTACAATCTAAAAGCCTCGCCTTAAACACACAGGGATTAATTTGTATTCTGGCGTTGAAACGGACGGAAGAAATTACAGTAAAGGTTTAAACAATAAAATAACCGGTTAATTAACATAAAGGAACCTTACAATTTAATGTTTTTAATTAGATGTATCATGAGTTCAATGCATTTTTATTTAAATCAATTCGATTCAAAAGTAAAAAAAGTAATATTAAGAACTGCATTCATTGCTTTTCATAACTTTGTTTTTTAATCCATAACGGGTAATTTGAAAAGTAAATATATTACATTTTGCCGAATGGCAACAGACACGAATGAAAAGTGAAACAATGCAAAATCCTGTTTTGTGACTATAGCTGTTTTGGGTTAAAAAAATAAAAACACTGGAAATAACGAAAAATTAACATCATTAGGAATGAAGAAAAAGATATATAAATGTGGCATGAAAAGGCAATATTTATAAAAGAACTTAGCTCAACTAACTGTATAAAAAAGAACATTATTTATAAAAGAACTTAGTTCTTTTTCTTTCCTGTGTTGCACAAAAATTCGATTAGAACTTTTCCGTAGTACAATGCTTGTATATTCAAGATAAACATCGCTAAAAATAAAACAATTAAAATATAAATGACATTAAAACGCATTAAACATCGGTTAGAACGATTCTACATTGCAATGTTCATATATTCAGGATAAACATCTTAAGGAAGGAAGAAGGTAAAGAATAAATGTCACTGAAAAAGAATATTTACAGAAGAATTAGTGAATTACTTTCATAAAAAATAGTTTAGAGCATGTTTTTATTGTACATTCTTCACATATTTAGTATAAAAATTCATAGGAATGAAGAAAGTAAAATATAAATGATATTAAAAAGCAATATTTGCAAAAAATCATAGCTCAAATTCACATAAATAAATAAATCGGTCAGAGCTTTTTTTACAGCACATTGTTTATGTATTCACTATAAATATTGTTGCGTGCCTACGGGGGTTTGTAATAGATTGAATGCACACAAGTCAGATGAACCTACCCAGGCAGCATGCATTCGTAAATTGCACGAGAAAAATACGTGCAATTTACGAATGGCCTTTCGTATAAAAAACGTTCAAGTTGAACGTAAAAATATCATAAAAAGTGTCCAGTGGCAATTACTAAATATTTACATATATTTTTACGTTATACTATACGTAAAATTTAGGTATATTTACGCGAGAGACTACTGTTCATTCGCAACTTTTACGTATAATATACGTAAATTTCAGGGATTTACGTATATTTTTAGTAAAAATTTACGTATATTTATCGCATATACGTAAATCTCAATTTTTTTGCTTCACGTATGCATATATATTTAGTAAAAATTTACGTAAATTTCCTCGATTTTTTACTGTATATAAATGTATATATTAGGTAAAAATTAAGGTAGATATGACCCGTATTTTATGGTACAAAAACGTATATATTTGATAAAATTAACGTATATATTTCCCGTAATTTACGGTACGAAAACGTATATATTTGATAGTAATTGACCTAAATCTTCCCTATGTTTTCTTTGCATATGCGAATGACTGGTAAAAATTTAATCCAATGTATTCTCCACTTTACTGTGTATAAATGCACATTTTTTGGTAAAAAATTTGCATAAATCTCCAATTACCTCTTCACTGCATTTTTCATAAAATGTACTTATTTTAATCTCATATTTTTTATATAAATCTATGCAAAAATTTTCTGTATGCTATGATTAAAAGGTAAAATAATTTTTATATCAAATTCTTACATATCTGCCTTTTAGTTATGTACAGCAATATGGAATATATATAATTGTAAAATTTAAATGCAAAAAAAAAAAAAATTCTATTAAAAAATTACGTAACACTTAAAGGCTGAAAATGACTTTTAATATTTCATTTCAAAGTGACTACAAAATATGCAATAAATTTCGCAAACATCAATTCTGTGCTTTAAATCAATTAATGCTATCGTTCATTTGCATTTTTGTTTACTAAATTCATTTCATAAATTTAAATTTAGTAAACAACTGTAGCAAACAGTTGTTTACTAAATTCATTATTACTAAATAACACTTTAAATAAATTATTTGCTTTTCCGAAGGACATTTTTCTATGCCATGTATATGAACGATAGCATTAACTGATTTAAAACATAGAACTCAGGTTTACAAAATTTATTTCATATTTTGTAGTCACTTTGAAATGAAATATTAAAAGTGATTTTCAGCCTTTTAGTGTTATGTAATTTTTGAATAGAAATAAATTTTTTTACATTTAAATTTTCCAGTTATATATATTCCATATTGCTGTACATACCTAAAAGGTGGATATGTAAAAATTTGATATTAAATTAATTTTATCTTTTAATCATAATATGCAGAACATTTTTGCATAGATTTATATAAAAAATAAGTGAGTGAGTGAGTGAGTGATTATGGCGCAAAACCAGAGATGATTATGACGCGCCAAACAAAAGATAAGATGATTACAATTGATGACATTAAAATTCAATAAATAAAAACAAGTAGATAAATGTACCAAATCCAGAGGATGAAGTCATATAAACACAGGTTAAAAGCACATATTAAAATTCAAGAGACAGTCTTCAAAACAAATTACATTTGGTAATAAAAGCCAATATCTTTTAAATAATAAAATAAATTAGAATTGACCTCTCTTCCGATTAAACGGTCGAGAGGTAAGTCACAGCTATTAAAATATTTCTGGCGAAGACTATTAAAACATGGACACTCAATTAAAATATGACGAACAGATAAACAAACATTACAGTTAAAACAAACAGGCTCATTTTCAGCTTTTAAAAGGTAGTTATGTGTCACTCTAGTGTGACCAATTCTGAGGCGAGTCAAAAGAACTTCCTCCTTACGATTTTTGTTTAATTCCCAGTGCTCAATTCTAGGTTTTACATGTCTTAATTTATTTTGAAGCTGAACATCCCAAAGTTGTTGCCATTTTTTTCGGATCTTTCGTTTCACAACACAACAAATGTCTGCAAAAGGGATGAGACGACTGGACAGTTCAACAGCACATTTTGCTGTGATATCTGCCAGCTCATTCCCTTTTATTCCCACATGCCCGGGAACCCAGCAGTACAGGATATCATACCCACGATTCATTAAGTTTATATGTATTTTGAGAATATCCACTATTACTGGATTTTGAGTATTAGGAAAAGCTTCTATTGATTTAAGAGCACTATACGAATCTGTATAAATTATAAACTTTTTGTAGCAGAGCCTTGAGATGTATAAAAGACTATAATATATCGCAGTTAATTCGGATGTTAAGACAGAGAAAGCATTGTGCAAGCGTCTGCCCTCCATGTGGTCTTTAATTACATATGCCATCCCCACATGATCTTTTGACTTGGACCCATCTGTATAAACTGGAAGATAACTGCTATATTTGTTCCTGTGCTCAGCGAAGAGTTGTCTGTAAATAATCTCGTTAGTCCTTGCCTTCACATGATACTTAAAAACATCAAGAAGCTGAATCCGTGCATTTTCCCAAGGTGGGATTTCAAAATTCTGTACTGCTTGGGGGTGCATATCAGAGAGGGAAAGTTCCTCAATGACAGGGCGAACTCTTAAAAGAAATGTAGGAACACAAGATGGACGTGTTTCAAATAACGCGTTACTCACATCATCAAGTAAGCACAGCTTATTGGGATGTTCAGGTTGGGATAGTATATTAAAATATTGCAAAAGGGACAATTGTTCACGCCTCAGATAAAGTGATGGTTCATTACAGTCAACATACAGGCTCTGGACAGGAGAAGTCCTGAAGGCTCCTGAACATATCCTCAAACCTTGATGGTGAACAGGATCCAGTTTTAACAAAACAGATGACCGAGCGGATCCATAAACAACTGAGCCATAGTCCAGTCTAGAGCGGATAAGCGCTCTGTAAATGCGAAGCATGGAGCAACGCTCTGCACCCCAGGAGGTGTTCGCCAACACTTTTAACATATTTAGTGTTTTGAGACACTTCTTTCTCAGGTTTAAAACATGAGAAAGGAAAGTCAATTTCTGGTCGAACGTTACTCCTAAAAATTTTACTTCGGGCGCAACTGGAATAATTGTACCATTTAGATATAACTCAGGTTCAGGATGGAGACCTCGCTTCCTACAAAAGTGCACGCACACAGTTTTCTGTTTCGAAAAAGTAAATCCCTGTTTGTCTGACCATTCTTGGATCTTATTCAGAGCCATCTGCAATTGCCTCTCTATGTATCTCATGTCTGCTCCTCGACAGCTAATCTGTAAATCATCTACATATAGTGATCCTAAGATGGTGTGAGGAAGTTCTTTTAATACAGAATTTATTTTTAAACTGAACAGCGTTACACTAAGCACACAGCCTTGAGGCACACCCTCTTCCTGTTGAAAAACATCCGAAAAAACAGAGCCAATCCTTACTTGAAAAGTTCTAGCGTTCAAGAAATTCTGTATGAAAATTGGTAGGTTGCCGCGCAAGCCACTCTCGTGAAGATCCCGGAGTATACCGTATCTCCATGCCTTATCATAAGCTTTCTCAATGTCGAAGAATATTGAGACAAGGTGACTTCTTCTGACAAAGGCTTTCCGAATAGATGTCTCTAATAGAAGCATATTGTCTACGGTCGTTCTCCCCTGTCGAAAACCGCTCTGATAAGGCGATATAATATTATTCTTTTCCAAGAAGTAGACTAGGCGGCTGTTTACCATCTTTTCAAACAGTTTGCAAACACAACTGGTAAGGGCAATTGGCCGATAGTTCGAGGGATTCCTCGGGTCTTTCCCTGGCTTCGCAATAGGAATGACAACAGCTCTCCTCCATGCACTGGGAAATGTACGCTCCTTCCACACTCTATTGTAAAGTGTGAGAAGGGCACTCAGTGACTTATAGGACAGATGCTTTAGCATTTCATAATACACGCCATCCAGACCCGGA
This sequence comes from Stegodyphus dumicola, assembly GCF_044657685.1. Lineage (NCBI taxonomy): Eukaryota > Metazoa > Arthropoda > Arachnida > Araneae > Eresidae > Stegodyphus > Stegodyphus dumicola. The sequence goes on from NC_140770.1 coordinate 160,894,709, forward strand.
CAAGACCTATGTGTCTGCAACAAAGCTCTCTTTAATTCAACCATAGTAAAGTCTCTATTGTACGGCTCAAAGTTGGAAGAGTTGAAAGCGATGGGATTTTTCTCAGAGCGTTGCTTGATAGAAAGAAATGCAGGTGAGTAATTTCGGCTGGAAGAAACGGCAGCAAATGTCTCACCAATTGTATTTGCAATTTCTTCTATGGAGCTAATCACTCGGCCATCTTTTTCCAGAAAGGAAAGTGAGTGGTCTTTATACATTCCGCATGCTTTTCGAACTCTTTCCCAAACCCGCTTACTAGGCGTAGAGGATGTTATTGAGGACACATATGAAATCCAGGAATCCCTCTGGCTCTGCCTTCTTACTTTCCGTGCATTTGCTTTGGATCTTTTAAAAGCTATGAGGTTTCGCAGAGTAGGATATCTACGAAAAATACCCCATGCTTTTTTCTGTTTTTTCAGTGCTTCATGACAGTCGCGATTCCACCATGGTTTTGAATATTTTAGTAGTTTTCCTGATGTTCTAGGAATGGAGAGCATAGCTGCCTGAATAATAGTATTAGTAACAGCTTCAACAGCGTCATCGATATGCGCATCTTCTACCATTTCATCTGTGAGCTCTGCAATGGAAGAGAAGAGTTCCCAGTCTGCCCTGTCCAGTATGAATCGAGGGGATCTCGACATGGGGTTTGCTCCTCTTCGTGCAAGAGACACAAAAATAGGATAATGATCGCTGTTGTACAGGTCATTTCCGACACTAAAAGTGCAAAATGGCAACAGAGATGGTGAACAGATGGCAAGATCGAGAGCGTGGAATGTCCTTGAAGGCTCATGGAAGTATGTATCTTGCCCATTATTTAGGAGACAAAGGCTGTGATCTTCGATCATCTGCTCAATTTGTCTTCCTCGGCAATTTGTATCTTTGCTACCCCAGAGTGGACTATGGCCGTTAAAATCTCCTATTATAATATAATGCTCAGGCAGCTGCTCTATTAGATTATTTAAATCTTGCTGATAAATGTGCTCATTTGGAGGCAAATACAAAGAAACAAATGAAACAACAATATCAAAATTTATTTGAGTAGCGACAACTTGGAGGGATGTCGTCAAAGTAAGTACATTTGAGGGATAATCCAGTGAGGAGAGGAGACCTACTCCTCCACTGGCACGCTCACCTGCAAGGTTATCCTTCCTGACGAAAGAAAACCTCCGAAGTTTTGCATGGTGTTCTGGTTTCAGATTTGTTTCCTGTATTGCGAAGCACACAGGATGGTACACATTTATTATAGATTTGATGTCAAGCAAATTTCGGTGGAAACCGCGACAGTTCCATGACACGAGGGTGGCCATTATGAATGGTTTTTGTTTTTCCTGTGCTGTTCTTTTGTTTTTCGTGGAAGTAGATGCCTGAGAAATTCCAGACCCTCTTCCACTTCCATAAAGTCTGAATCCGCAGATTCAGAAATCATGTCATCAAGAGAGCTATTGCTGCGACTTCTATTTTTATTTGATATTTTTTGTGTGGCAGTTTTCGGCTTACTTTGAATAATTGTTTCTTTCTTTTGTACTATATGAGTTGCATTTTCTTTTTTCTTGTTGGATGTAGACGGTTGGGTTTTATTTGGTAGGGTCTGTGTGCCTATTGATGTTTGGGTGGCGACTGTACGATATGATTTAACAGCACTGGCGTATGATGAATTTGGTCGAAGCTGTGTGCTCTGGACTAGTCTTCTGGCTTCGGCGTAAGAGATGTTCCTAGTAACTTTTGCAGTCTGGATTTCTTTTTCCGATTTCCATTTTGGGCACAAGCGAGAAAATGCTGGGTGGTCACCCTTGCAATTTATACATAAAGGCGCAGCGGTACAATTATCAGAATCGTGGCCAATCTGTGAGCATCGGGCGCATGTGAGGCTGCCACGACAAGACGTCTTAGAATGGCCGAAACGCTGGCATTGGAAACATCGCATAGGGTTTGGAATATAAGGTCTTACAGGAATATTTAGATATCCGGCCTTAATATTCTTAGGCAGATCAGGCGTGTTGAAGGTAAGGATCACGTGTTTCGTGTCTATCAACTTACCTTCTTTACGCATCTTGATCCGCCTTACACCGCAGACATTTTGTTCGGATAACTCAGAAGCGATCTCTTCTTCAGAAACATACAGAAGGTCGAATTCTGAGATTACACCACGACAATAGTTCAGTGACTTATGGGGTGTTACAGTGACATTCGCTTGCCCAAGTTTAGTAATCTGAAGTAAAGAAGCAGACTGGGTGGCTGAGTGTGTATCAATAAGCAAGTCTCCGGAGCGGAGACGCTTTATGTTTCTCGGCTCACCAATACAAGACTGGATGTATTTGTTTATTACGAAAGGAGACATCTTATGCATTTCGCCAGAAGGACTAGAGATTACTAGGAAACGGGGACTATTGTTATGATTTTTTTTATTTGCATCTGTCCGTAATTTTTTTGCAGAATTTTCAGAACTAGGTTGAGCGACAGGTTGAGTGACTGGTTTAGTAGGAGACGTTTCAGAACTAGGTTGAATGATTGGTTTATTAGTAGATGTTTCAGAACTAGGTTGAGTGACTGGTTTAGTAGGAGATGTTTCAGAACTAGGTTGAATGATTGGTTTAGTAGTAGATGTTTCAGAACTAGGTTGAGAGACTGGAGTGACTTCAAAGTTTTTTAATAAAAAAATATGTGTATTTGCCATATTGAAAATAGAAAAGATTCGGGTCCGACGGCCCCGCCCACCACGGAGCCCAACAAGGGAACACAGATTCCTGTGTTAGGGCTAGCCGGACCTATACGCAAACTGAAGCCCCACAGTCGGCTTTCCCGAAAGCAGGTACTCCCGAGAGCTTGACCCCAAGCCACTGACACAAGGACTAGTGACCAGCCGATTGACACCCGTGAGGACGACTAAGGTGCCTCCCGTTTAGCTGAAGCAGAGGCCAAAGCAGTGTGTTGGGGACAGTACCTCGCCCCTCAACTACCAGGACCCTCCTTTCCAGCGACACGGGTCTCCACGCACGGCAAACACGTGGGCAGTTTTCTCGCCACTTGAAAACTAGAAACAAGGTCTGTTCTAGCCTCTCGTGACGAGCCCCAAACTCCGTAGAGAGAAACCACAAGGGAGAAGGGAAGGGAAAAAGATCCAGCCAAGAGGAGAGGAGACGGAAAAGAGGATAGATCACTGGGGCTCCAGGATCGTGACACCCGTCTCACCAAGAAGATGATCCCCTGAAGGGCTAGGGTACCTCGGGATTGCCACACCCGTACTCACAAAAGTGAGCCCCCTGAGGGATATAAAAAATAAGAGATTAAAATAAGCACATTTTACAAAAAAAAATGCAGTAAATAGGTAATTGGAGATTTATGCAAATTTTTTACCAAAAATGTGCACTTATACACAGTAAAGAGGAGAAGACATCAGACTAGATTTTTACCAAAGTCATTCGTATATGCAAAGAAAACATAGGGAAGATTTAAGTCAATTATTATCAAATATATAAGTTTTTGTACCGTAAAATACAGGGAATATCTACGTTAATTTCTATCTAAAGTACAATATAGTTAATTAACAAATTCATTAAACGAATGTAGCACAAAAGAAAACATCATACATTTAGATTATTTGAATGAGTGTGCTAAATTTTAAAATTGTTAAATATAGACCAGGAAATTGTAGAAAACTTACTTTTTCCAATAGTTTACCAAGTTGACTTTGTTATTTTCCTTGAAGATGAATGTTTAATGTCACAAATATTTCATTCATATCTTCAGATAATACACAAATATATACATATTTATTTATTAAAATTCAGTTTATCCCAAACATGTTAAAGAAAATATTAATTTGCATGCAAGTTAATCGAGTAACTTCTGTTTTAATTACACACATAATTATGATATGTAAAAATTTTACATTTATCAATCAATCTTGCAATGTATTGTAATCTATTATTGTTGTCTTTCTCAGTTTAAAATCTTATAAATATATTAGATCAGTACTAAAAGTTCACCTCTACAAAAGAAATGCTTTATTGAGGTATTTTTAAAAAGTTCCCTTTTATAATGTAACTGTTAATTTCATAAATAAGTTCATAAAATTATGCAAATTCAAAATTACCTAAATATGTTCTTGATTTTATCTTATATACCAGATAAAATTTTAAAAAGTTAATTTGTTTAGGAATATTGAAGTTTTTAAATATTTATCTCATGTGACTTTTTCTATAACATCATTATAAATGTACATGTTGATGTGGACATACCAATTATTTTTTTTCATCAAATAGCTTTATGGTATTAAATGATTTAAAAAGAGGCAACTGGACAAAAGAAAGCAATTAGAAGTTGGCTAATTTTTTATTAATTTTTGTCAAATGCTGTGCATTTTAGATTATGCTCATATGATGACAATGAGTTATTTAAATTATAAAATTATTATGAACATATCCCACATAAATTAACAAGTATAAAATTTCAAGTTGTTTGAAGTATTATGAACTGTAATACTTGCAAAAGAAATGCACATGAAATTAATTTAAGAATTAGGTTTCTTTTACATGTATTCGAAAACTGCAATTACTGTTAAACAATAAAAACTAACATTAAATCTGAAGAGCATATTTTTTTCAATAATAAAATTCAACACAGACTTCATGCAGCTTTGCCATATTTGTTCTATAGTTCGCTGTCTTTAATATCCTGCTCGATTTTTGTAAAAGTGAATTCTTTGTCACCCTATGTTTTGAGAACAGCTCCTAAACAAGAAAAAGAAAAATTTGTAATAATTTCACACTTCAGATGTTTTCAGTTTTTAAATATAGTTGAAGTATTAAAAGATGCATATAAAATGCACTGAGTATTTCATATTTAAAAATTTATATTTCAGTAATTAAAAATTTAATTTCATACTATCACACAGTAAGCTTCAATTATATACCTTATACAATGCCTATAATTTCAAGTAAAAAATACTTAAGATTTGTTGAGAACTGCAAGGTTGAGAAAGTCTTTAATGGCTATGTTTGTATTTAAGTACATGAGAAAAAACTTAATTTTGTATTAATTATATTGCATTAGCCTTTTCAATTTTACTCCTACATATAGTAAAGAATATTCACTTTCTTACAGATAACTTTTTCTTAAATAAAGAGTAAGCAGAAAACTAATCACAACACTATATACATATAACAGAATACTTCATAAACATATGCATGTCATTAACATACGTATATGCATTAACAGGCTATTTTACACATTTCAATAAACCAGAAACCAATACACAATCAAAAGTATTATCAGTAAATTCCTCCAAAATCAGAGCAAAAATCTTTAATTATGATAACAATGGCATCTCAGTTTGCAATATAAAATATTTCAAGTCTACATTCATGTGCATTCTAAGCAAACAGAAAGCTGAATAACAATAAAATTATAAATACCATAAAAAAAGTTAAGAGGCACGTAGAATGATAGCAAGACTAAATGAAGTCTTCCTTCAAAAATCAATTTAAATTCAAAAATTTGCCTTCCTGTTTAACATCTCAAAATAGGGTTACTGCTTTCACTAACTAAATTTCCTGTCTTGGCAAAATAAAAATTGTCACTTCTGTTGCAGGAAATATTTGCTGCAAACTTTGTATGCAAATAATCCAGTGAAAAAATTTTAATTGTGGCTTGAATATTTTCTTTATTAAATAAATGAAAAATTCCCACATAATATTAATTTATGATCCACATGAAGCTTTTTACCTCTACCATATCATGCAGCTATTTTAAAATATATACTCTCATATAAAAGCCACAGAATTTTTTTACCAATATTTAAGGTAAGAGGGCACTAAGACAGAGAGTATTAATCCCACACTAGGGACTCTAACATTTGGTAGGAACAGTTTGAAAAGTGAAACAGATATTTATAGTGAACCAATGCAAAACAAAAACAATAGTTCTTTAGGGACAAAGGCCCTTTGGACTAATAAATACGAGTAAATTAACAGCTTTTAGCTATTTTCTCTTCTTGTAAAAAATAGACATACAGAATATTTTTAGAAAATAACAGTACTTTAAGCATGCATTTTCCACATATTTAACACAATTCATTCTAGCTCTGTTCAATACTGGCAAAGGTACTCCTCTGTTAATAGGACGGGATTCAGAAATGTACAATGAAACCTCGAGATACGAGGAAAGTATGAGCAAAATACGAGCATTAATTCGAGTAACGAGCAATGAGCCAGGCTGTTGGTACGGGTGGCGCCATTTCACTACTTGGCTCAACTCGGGGAATCCCCTCGTCAGATCACTCAGTGTTCTTTTATATACATGTTTGTGCACTTGTAAGTTAATTGTTTTGACATTTAACGTGAAAATAATTATTTCAAGATGCCTCGCAAGAAGATTGTTGCCTCAGATAGTGCTGCAAAGATAAATAAGGAGGCCATGGCCGTCGATATCAAGAAAGAAATCATAGATAAACATAAGCATGGTGACGGAATTGGCGAAGACTTGTGGCCTTTCAACATCGAAAATCTATACTATTCTGAAGAAGCAGGAAGAAATTAAGAAACCTGATGTAGCCAAGGGAATTATCGTTGCTTCCAAGCACCATAAAAGTACTCCTAGATGTTGAGAAGCTGTTGGTGTGGATTAATGAAAAGGAGTTAAAATGTTGGTAACAAAGTTAAACTATTGTTATATTATTTACCAGTGTTATTTATTAGGAAAAATTGACTTGATATTAAAATGTTGATATTTTTTGGGATGTGGAACGGGTTAACTGAATTTTCATTATTTTCATTGGGGAAGCTTGTTTCTAGATACGAGAAATTCGCTATACCAGTTGAATGCTGGAACGAATTAAACTCGTATCTCGGGGTTCTACTGTAGATATGTAAGCATGTGTATATGCATGTATGCGCATATATGTGTATAAGTATACACACACGAGCACCTACATTTAAAAATGCATGCATATAGACACACATTTCTGAATCTGGTCCTGATAACAGAAGAATACCTACATGAATCATAGGATTTACATTAATCAGTTTTATTAGAATTTTTAAATGCAGAGGATTTACATTAATCAGCTTAAATGAAATCTTCACTATCCGAAAATTCAATTTCATTTCCAGCTGAAACCGTATCAGGACAATCTCATTTATATTATTTCCCTCTAACAACTGAACATTTTGAAAACTTTTTCCATGGAAAACTAATGCTACATTAAACATACATTTTCTAAATCTGAAAATTTTAAGTTAGCTTAGAAACTGTAATCATTCTTAAAAAAGTTTGATTTATGCAGATGTTAGATCAATAAAATTACTTTCCTGTGAAAAAGTAATATGGCGTTGAACAACATGATTTAACACATCAAGATATACTAAGTGAAAATTCCTGAAATGTTTTATTTCTTGGTATCTCACTGTGCAAGAATAGTATAAATAAGACTACCTCCCTTTTTAAAAAAAAAAAATGTTTAGTAAATACTATGAAGAAAATTGGTTACATTATTTACAGTTCATAATTAATAGAAAATAAATCATTTCTTAGTTTATCAGAATTTATTTTTATCACATTCATAAACAGTACTAATTTAAACAAACATACCATTATGATTTCAATAACTATGAAATAGAAAATCCAAATCTGAGTCTTTGATGGTCTAGTAGATTGGACGTCTCGTTTACTACAATTCAGCAGGGTGCTGACTCCCCAGACTGTAATATATACATATATATATAATTTACAAGGGAAAAAGGAACAAAAATATAAACAATTTCTTGCTTTTATATAAGCATTTCTGCACATTTATAATTTTAATTTTTTTAACTATCTAGTTATATCAAAATACATGATTTAGTAAAATATAATTCAAATAATTTAAGGTATTTTAGATCAAATACTAACTTTTCAATAATTTTTTTCATGCAAGTCTAATAATCAACATAACTATCAAGTTTTGACTTCGAAAATTATGTTTAGAGCTGCAGTAATAGTAATAAATTTATTCAAAACTGAAAGTAAAGCATTCTTACTTTATTTTCTTTCTTTTTTTTTTAATCTTTTAAAACAACAAAATCAAACAAACAAAAAAGAAATGCATTCATGAAAGGATATATTTCAGTAATTACAAGTGCATGAAAATTCAGTAGATTTGGAACAAAGTACCTGTGTTTCTATCGCATAAAATTTCCTGTTTTAATAGCACAATATCTTTGAGTTAAAAATTATATATTAAAGCAAGTTTATAAAACTAAATTCAAAAATAAGAAATTAAATTATTTTTAGGGAAAACACTAAGCAAATAAAAAAATTTTGAATTTCATAAATAAATGAAAGTTACATGCTTTATTTTTTGGCATAAGGTAGATAATATTTCCAGAACAGATTTCTGAACAATTAGTCATGTTAATATTGCCTTCCTTTTTCCATTAAAAGCTATTTCCTGCTTAATTACAGTATGCTTTAAGATAAATATTAAAACGTTTGAGTAAAAATAATATAACTATAAAAAGGTGAGACACATACAAAAAGGAGTGACACAAACAGTAAGAAACAGACTAGTGCAAAATTTAACAGTACCAAATCCTGAAAATGAATCACTAGGCACGTACACAAAAGAACAACACATGGAAAATCACATTTCCTACACAGACGCTATTTATAAAATTTTATATAAAAAGAAGAATGTACGAAGAATGGTGAAGAAAGTACGAGTATTAAACACTGAAAATATAAAATATTCACTTACTTTCTTCAAATAATTAGTAACTTCAATGGATTCAGTCACAAACGCCAATCCACGAACAAACAGTATTCTTTGCGGCTTTACCATTCTTTTCGACCGCCATTGCTGAGTGCTGACTACACAAATATCCCGCCACAACCGGAAGTAGAAAGTGTCTGCTTTGCCATTGGTCAGTGAACAAGAATTGCAACGCTTTTTTTGTTCTTTATAATTAAACATATTAAGAAAGCCTCTAAATTAGCATATGAAATAAACTTACTTTTGCATTATATAAATTTATATTCACAGCATCTCTGTATTAAGGTAATAATTAAATTTTTCTACGAAAAATAGAAATGTCTGTGTATGCGCATGCTCAGTGTATAATAGTAAATCCGGGTAATTTTTATAAGTTAGCGTAAAATTAACTATGCAAATTTTGAGTTCATTTAACTGAACCCTTGTACTTATTCTGTAGATCTCCATATTAAGAATGTCTTTAACTGTTTCAGGAAAAATATAAAATATAATATAATTATTTATTTACATTATTTATTAATTTTTTCCTCATATAAAAATTATTAAAATCGCTATATCATTTTTTCCGTACATTAAACAAAATTTAAAAAAATTAGCCTCATATGATTTTTATAACAAAGATTAAAGGAACTGAAATATATGTAAAATATCAGGATTCAGTTTGCAATTTCGTAGTTATTATTATTATTATTAAATAAAAATATTAGTATATCGATTTACGATTTTGATTAGTATATCTTTGATTATAATTAATGATCCTTTGGTCTACATTAAACTATTGCTCAACTCTCGAGCATCTTCTGTTGTATTTATTATTCTATTCCTCGACATGCTTATTCCAGTTAAATGGGTAATAGGATTTTCATAAAAGAAATTAAATTGTGTAAATTAATGTAAGTGTTGATATGAATAAAAATAACAAATTTGATATAAGAAAATAAATAAGTTATTTTGAAGATGTTTGAATTAAGAAAATATAATTTTTTGCAAAAATGCACGTAAAGATTTAGCTCACATGTTAAAATTTATAGAAAAATTTTAGCCACATATATGAATGCCCCTTTTTTCATGTTCGTGGACAAGGAAAACAAAGTGAAATGCCAGAAATACACTAAATATTTTGAATTAATAAACTTCATTTTCAATCTTTTTAGACTTCGTATAATATCCGTAAAAGTGACGAATGAAATATACCATAAAGGCAGTAGTTTCTTTCAGAACATTCGGATTCGTATAATATGCGTAAAAGTGACGAATAAAATATACCATCATGGCGGTAGTTTTATCAGGACATTCGGATTCGTATAATTTTCGTAAAAACAACGTGTGGAAAATAACGATCAAGAGTCAACAGTAACTTCAGCCGTTTTCATTCGTATAAATTTCGTAAAAGTAACGTGCAAAAAATACCATACCCTTATTTCACCAAAATTATACGTATATTTTTGGAGACGTGCTGCCTGGGTAAGGACATAATTTTATTTAGTTTATCAACAGAAATAAACTTCTGGAATTTTCTTCAGAAATGCTCGTACAGATGTTCACAGTATCACAAAGTATACAATCAGTAGTTATGAATTAAACTACTAAGAACGTTAAACACAATGCAATGCAAAGCGCATTTAAAGAGAAAGCTAATTCGGGTAGCTTCATGCAAAACTAACAAATCGCAACAACAATAAATAAGCAACTGAGAGCAGAGGTTCTCTCTTCGAGCTTAAATAGTTTTCAACCTGCCGCGAAATATTTCTAGTCTTTTCTGCTTCTCGAAATTACTGGAAAGCATTACGAAAGTGGAATTACGGTTACAGCTAACATATCAGTCAATTACATTTATTCAATTTCAATACATATTACGGTGATACAGGGACGGGACTAAAATGTCGCCAAATTTGGCAAATTTTGGCAATTTTTTGCCAAATGTGTGACAAAATAAGTCGCCAAAATCGTTGTCAGCTTGGCGATATCTCGCCAAATCACCGAGATACTCATTTATGCAATGTTAAATGCACTTGCCCCTGTATTTTTACGTTTCTGGCATAGCTTTCTCTTAAAATTTGTCTCACTCAACATTATACAGAAAAAAAGAAAAAAAAAAAGTTTTGCTTATCTAAGTACAAAATTCGTAACTATATAATTAGGAACGAAGAAACTAACGTATAAATTGCATTGAGTAAATAGAGGAATATAAGAGGAATATTTACCAAAGAACTTACTTATTATTAAAAACATAGTTATTGTTAAAAAATATCTATCTCTGTCTTTTTAAACAATGTAATGCTTAAATATTTAAGATTCTGTATAATTAAATAGCGTATGTTATGGATAAAAGCTAAAAGCAAGCTCCAAATATCCCCTTGCTCTTATTGCTGTTACCCACGGATTTTTCTCTCTCTTTCTGTGTTTCTCGCTGACAGTTTTGTTTTATGCTGATGTTTTGCGGATAGGAATTGCGTTATTATTCCGTAGTAAACAAACTTAACCTTTTTCTTTAACATTGTCGGTGAATTCGCGACCCTGTAAATCCACCGCCGGATAATCGGGAGCTGAATGCATATGTTTAGAAGTGCCTGTCATGATGCCATAATTATTAACTTTAATAAATAGTTTGGAAAATTTTAGATAAAAGAGAAGCAATGACAAAAGTATTTTCATATCAGATTTAACCATCTTAAATTTCTTTTTAAATAAATTGAATTTACCAAGTGAAACGCCCTCAGTGGTTATAGTTATAAAGCGAATTAGGAGAAATTCTACAGTGTCTGCAGTCAGATGCTTATACTTCTTTTTAAACTTATTACAGCTCTTTCCATCCTCAAATTTCGTTACGGTTTGCTGAAAACGAGGAACAAGGATAAGAAACATAAATAAGAAAGTAACGAAGCTTAAAAAGTTTACATCCAAAGAAAACCGTTAACTGTTTCGCAACATTAGCATAAGGATTATGAGAAACTGGTTTTGCCAATGTCGTTTTCAAGAAACTGAGACTTCCATGTTATTACATTGCACCATACTTGAAAGTTTTTATGCCCGTAGATGGAATTTTATGAGCTATAATATATTCTCACTTTACTGAAAATCCTTCATTTCTTTTTCCGCTGTTATGTTGAACTAACAGCATTTTGACTAGTTGTAAAATACACTCATGTCCATAAATTAAGGTTAATTCGGAGTCACGCGAAAATCGAACTCTAAAATAAATATATCACCTGTAAAATCACTACACACATCTTCAAGAATCGTATGCAAATTTCAGGAAGTAACCAGATGACACCGATGGTACGTCACAATGACGAGAGTGTAAGAGAGTGATATATAAGGAATACAAGCAAAGAAGCAAAATTGTTCGCAGGCCCTTTATAAGCATTTCAGTGCAATAACCGAATAGTTATGACTCAAAAGACGCATTTGGATGATTTTTTACGTGGTAGAATTATCGGCCGTCTGGAATGTGGGCGTACCCAACTGGAAGTATCAGACGAACTTGGAATTGCCCAGAGTTTCATCTTCAGGCTTTGGCAACGATTCCAAGATGATGGTAATGTGAGTAGACGTTACAGCACACGTCGCCCCAGAGTTACAACGCCGAATGAGGACCGATATTTGGCAGCTACTGCCAAAAGAAATAGGCGGAGCACAGCCTCAGACCTGTCTCGTCAGCCCTCTTCAGCCACTGGTACGACAATTTCAAGGCAGACCGTATACAGACGCTTAGGGCAGATTGGTCTATATGCTCGTAGACCTGTCAAATGCGTTCCACTTACTGCAACTCATTGTCGCCTGCGGTAGCCTGGAGTAGACAGCATGCATTGTGGACACCGCAACAGTGGGCTTGTGTGATGTTTTCCGACGAGTCCAAGTTTAGCTTGCAGTCTGATTCTCGCCGGACTTTCATATGGAGAGCTCCAGGTAACCCGTTACCACCAAAAAACCATCATTGAACGACACCGTTACGGTGGTGCAGGAGTGCTCTTTTGGGGTGGAATTATTCTGTGTTCCAGAACAGAACTGACCTGCATGTTCAAATTGGAACCATGACAAGCCAAAACTATCGGGATGTCATTCTGGATCAACATGTACGTTTGTTTCGGGCCGCCATGGGCGCACAATTTGTGTTTATGGATGACAACGCCCGTCCTCACCGTGCAAACATCTTAAGCGAATGCCTTCAAACGGACGATATCACCCGTATGGACTGGCCAGGATTCTCACGGGACTTGAATCCAGTACAGCATGTGTAAGACATGCTTGGCCGACGAGTTGCAGCCCGTCAACCTCCTCCTACATGTCTACCGGATTTTCGGAGAGCATTGTTTTTTGAGTGTTGTAATATCCCCCAAGATAAGATCGATAATTTGATACTCAGCATGCCTAGGCGTTGTACGGACTGTATTGCATCGTCTGGGAGACATACAACGTATTAGCAATCATACCAATCATGTAATATTGGTTTTTTGTAAATAGGTTTTTTTTTTTTTTTTTTTTTTTTTGTAATTTGCTCCAGGAAGAAAAAATCGCTAATTTTTTTTTTAATATCAAACATATAGCCTCTTTTTTTTTTTTTTTTTTTTTTTTTTGCTCTTTACCTTTTGTTTAATAATTAAGTTTTACAAATAAGTCAAATTTATTTTGCTTCTGACTCTTCCTTTGCATGATTTTGCATTATCCTTAATTTATGGATATGAGTGTAATAACGGATTTGTATTTATAATTCCTTTAAATTTAAATACAAATAACACCACTGAATTAGGGATGGACGTGGCTATGGAAACTGTGTAGCCCTTCGCCACATTTATGCTGATGTGAGGGCATTGTGGTAACTACATAGTATATAGATAGTACTATGGTTGTTGCTAATCAGTTGTTTAAATTGCCAGTATGAGTAAAACTTGTGATTTAGACACCTTTGATCGCGGACAGATAGCAGGCATTCGGTAGCAGGCAGATAGCAGGCATGAGCCATTCAGTTTCCTAAATCGTTAGAAGACTAGGATTTTGTCGACAATATCGAGATTATGCGAATAATACACTTATAAGGTAAGAATTGGAGGCTCCCATCAACCCACCTGGATACGAGTGTCCCCTTAGCTCAAAAGAAGGGGTCCCGTATCTCCCCAAACGAGGGCAGCCAGTAACCCAGCCAATCCCAAACAACAAACAAAAATACTAAATCAAAAATAAGTAAGCACATCTAATACAAAATTACAGACCAACAAACAAACAAAAAAAAATTCCATAACACAAATTCACAACATAGGACATCACAGATATCTAAAACCCATATAAATACAAAATTCAGTTTTAACAGAGGATTCCTAACAGCGCCCTATTTTCATTGATAAACTTCATTAGAGCAATAGAATATGATTTAAAAACTTTAAAATTAATGACACTTGCATTAAAATCAGTAATGTTAAAAATCTGTTAAACTGCAATCAACCACAAAATGCCTAGCATCACCATCAACCTGACAACTATTACATAGTTTATTTTCCTGCAGATTAAATCGGTTGAAATAGAACGGAAACTTACCATGTCCAGTTAAAACCCGATTAACATCAATATTGTTCATACATTTCATTTCATTCGTGATTTTAATTTGTTCCATAAATCCTATGTTTTTAGGTGAAGAGAACCACTGTATTTTCTATTTGTTAACGTAAAATGTTTTCATTCTTCGAATAGCAATTCTCTTCGAACCTGTTACTTCAATATCCATTGCACTGACATTTGAGACACTTATAAGGTATTTGTTCCCGCCTTCCTAGCGTGCCTTCGTGGTGTAGTGGTTCTGCACGCTGGGCCGGTATTCCAGAAGTCCGTGGTTCGATTCTCGGCGAAGGCGATTGCTTATTTTTCATCTTGCCTGCTTCCAAAAAATCCTAATGTCTCTACACACTGAGAGTAGGAAAATAAACTAGCAATAGGTCGAACTGCTAAGGACAATTAACCTTGAACGAGCGTGCTATAAGTCGGCTCAACCGTACTATAAGGTGCTATAATGCTCAACCGTGCTATAAGGCGTACATAGCCAGAGAATCCAAGCATTAGCTCAGATTACCACCCAGCTAAATCAGGATGCGGGTCGTATAGTCAGAAAACGGACCGTGCAATGGACCAGCTTCACCATCTGGACTTCGTTAGCCGTAGGCCCATGAGAGAACCATTACTCAATGCGTGCCATCAAGCTGCACGTCTTGCTTGGTGGGCAAGAGAAACACAAAGAATGAACGCTAGAGACTGGAAATGAGCAGCATAGAGCGATGAGTCTCGATTCCGACTATTAACACCGACGGGAGGCTTAGAATATGGCGTCAGGCTCATGAAGCCATGGATCCTGCATGCCATGTTGGAACTGTACAAGGCCATGGCGGCTCAATCATGGTCTGGGGTGTTATCTTTTGGCAGTGTTTGGGATCTTTGGTACTTGCAATAACCTATATTAATATGATTCGGAACGTAGAGTTGCTGGGCGATCATCTCCATCCATTTACGTTGTCCTGCCATTTCCACGGAAATGGAGTATTCCAGCAAGATAACCACATCTCTCACAGGTCCCGATTGGCTACTGCCTAGTTGGATGGGCATTCCTCTGGCTTCTAGGTCATGGATTGGCTACCTATAAGCCCTGTCTTAAATCTTACTGAGCACCTCTGAGATGTTTTGGAAAAAGGTGTGAAACCACATTACACAACGCTAACGACCCTTCCTCAATTATGGACAGCTCTATCCGATATTTGCAAGGCATTCCCGTAAAATGTTTCCGCAAACTTACTGAATCCGTGCCTCGTCCTGTGGCAGCCATTTAGTTTCTGATATCGTGTATGTAAAAACTAACTTTGGTGAATTTTTGCTTCGCATGAGCACCGAAAGCGTTCACTTGTAGCATGTTTTAAAGACATAAATATTTTGTGAGAAGATGTATTGGAAAGGTATTATATTTGGTCTTGCTGCTATGTTATCTGCAGAAATATTTACGAATGATTTTTTGAAGAAATTATGACCAATATCATGGAATAATTTACGTTTATTTTTTCAAAATGTATGCTTAATATTAATTAAATAAGATACTTTGAGCGACTTGACATGCGTTTTATATAGGCCCTTGCATGCACCGAAGTTGAACCCCATCAAAGCATGACAAAAGTTTGGTTAATTTAAGACAGCTGTTTAACTCATATTATTTTTATACTCATTAGTTCAAGATACATTTAACCATATTGAGAGGGTAATTTTATTATGCAAAAAAATTTTTTATGTTATAGATGTATTTTATATACAATTTTCTAGGCAAAATATACTATACTAATTCAGAAGACAAACAACAAAAATCAGCGTTATATTTACAAAATTTTCACAGGGCTAGTTTCGATGGTTTTACCGAACCACCATCCTCAGCTGCAAAACCGCAAATGAACAAGATAGGAAAAAATGATTAGATAAGATAAGAAAGCCTGGACAAGAATAAGCAAGTGGCGCCATCTGTTGGTGAAACCAGAACTAAAACATAATTTCTTTAAAGGAAAATTTGGATTGGAATTAGGATCGTTAACTAGAACAGAAAGATTTTTATGAATGTGAAATGCCTCTAGAAAATCCAGTTCTCCAATGGAAGATGTTTTTTGAATAATTTTGGCAGGAGAAAAATTGAAAGTGCGATTTTCGGACCAACAATGTTGCGCAACAGAACACTTCTGTGTTTCCTTTTTTCTAACATATGCCTCATAATCCTTGACGCGAAATTTTAAAGTTCTCTTAGTTTGGCCAATGTAAATTAAACCACACTGCCAAGGAATCCTATAAATACCCTAGGAATTCATACCCGGAATGGGGTCCTTAAGTATGGAACTCGGAATTTTATTGATGGGAGAATAAACAACCCGAAAGTTAAATTTCTGCAAAATATGTGCAACTTTATAGCAAATTGATGGAAAGAAGGTAATGACAAAAGAATTTTTTGTTTTAGGAGATTATAAAAATTATAAAAACAGAATTTTAACAACCCGAAAGTTAAATTTCTGCAAAATATGTGCAACTTTATAGCTAATTGATGGAAAGAAGGGAATGACAACAGAATTTTTTGTTTTAGGAGATTATAAAAATTCTGTTTTTATAATTTTTATAATCTCCTAAAACAAAAAATTCTGTTTTTATAATTTTTATAATCTCCTAGGATCCTAGTTTTAGGAGATTATAAAAATTATAAAAACAGAATTTTTATAATCTCCTAAAACAAAAAATTCTGTTGTCATTCCCTTCTTTCCATCAATTAGCTATAAAGTTGCACATATTTTGCAGAAATTTAACTTTCGGGTTGTTTATTCTCCCATCAATAAAATTCCAAGTTCCATACTTAAGGACTCCATTCCGGATATGAATTCCTGGGGTATTTATAGGTTTCCTTGCCAGTATGGTTTAATTTACATTGGCCAAACTAAGAGAGCCTTAAAATTTCGCGTCAAGGAACATGAGACATATGTTAGAAAAAAGGAAACACAGAAGTGTTCTGTTGCGCAACATTGTTGGTCCGAAAATCACACTTTCAATTTTTCTGCTGTCAAAATTATTCAAAAAAACATCTTCCATTGGAGAACTGGATTTTCTAGAGGCATTTCACATTCATAAAAATCTTTCTGTTCTAGTTAACGATCCTAATTCCAATCCAAATTTTCCTTTAAAGAAATTATGTTTTAGTTCTGGTTTCACCAACAGATGGCGCCACTTGCTTATTCTTGTCCAGGCTTTCTTATCTTATCTAATCATTTTTTCCTATCTTGTTCATTTGCGGTTTTGCAGCTGAGGATGGTGGTTCGGTAAAACCATCGAAACTAGCCCTGTGAAAATTTTGTAAATATAACGCTGATTTTTGTTGTTTGTCTTCTGAATTAGTATTTATTCGGCGTGTTATTGTTTCTTAAAATATACTATACTTTGCAGTGCGAATAAAGTAAGTTAAACAGTACACTTCTGAACGGCTCTATACTAATTAAATAACTGTATTTCATCTTTCTTGCGCGAAACAAAGGAGTTAAATATTTGTTTAAACACAATAACTAGCTTTTCTTGTTCATATTCTGATATTTCCTGCTTCTCTACAAACATTTCAATGTTAACTCATTTGAATATAGCAAATTACACGAGGACTGTCTGCCTGACAGAAGGGATGCCTTCGTGGAGAACTTTCTAACACAATGCTTCTAGAGATCACATTGAAAGATATTTTTTAACAATTAACCAATTTTTATGATTTCGATCTTTACTATAACTTTTCCTTTCGGTTAGCTTTCATCAGATGCAAATGACAGTAAAGAGTATTTAAGAAGAATTTTTTGAGTGTTTTAGATATAGAGCTTTTGGCAACGGCGCTTGCAGCTTAATCTTCTTTTAAATCATTTTACTCCTTTACCATTTTTACCGCTTTTATACTTTTTCATTTTTATGATGATAAAAGAAGGATTTTTTTTTCTCTCGTTCCTTGGAATATTCCATTATACTTTATACTACAGAAACAGCATTTCTTTCTTTCTAACTCGCCTGTTTACTACAGCTTAAATCTATCTTAAACCTGAATCCGGAATCAGTTTTGGAAGGAAACTGGAATTCGAATGGAAGGACCAAATAAAATGAGCTCCGTGTTTTATTGTATAAAGTTTATTATTAATTTATGAATATTATAATTATTTTTACATTTAATTTTAATTGTTCATTATTTGTTCTTTTATTAGTGTACGTTTAACTTAATTTTAATTGACTGGGAAAGAAAATCGCCAATTGTAAAATGAAAATTCAGGTAAAAAAGGAAAAGAAAAGATAGGCAATCTACGCCCAAATAAGATATTTTTAAACTAATTTTAATTTTAATTCCGCATTATTTATTTTTTTTAATTATTATTAATCCAAAAGGGCTATAATTCTCGAAACACAATTTGGCATTGTTTCACTTTAATGCGTTATTTCACTTTTCATTCGAGTCTATTGCCTTTCGGTAAGACGTAAGATATTATTCTTTCATA
This sequence comes from Stegodyphus dumicola, assembly GCF_044657685.1. NCBI lineage: Eukaryota > Metazoa > Arthropoda > Arachnida > Araneae > Eresidae > Stegodyphus > Stegodyphus dumicola. The sequence goes on from NC_140770.1 coordinate 160,913,507, forward strand.
TTTAATCTGTCTGTTATTAATTAACAAACTAAGTATTTAAAAGTAACATATGCATCACTTAAAAGTATGATTTTTTTAAACTTTTTAATCAGATTGATTTAAATAAAAACGCATTTCATTGATGATATATCTAATTAAAAGCTTGACAGAAAAAGCTTGCGGTATATAAAAAGCTTGATTACGCCGCAACTCCCTCAAGAGGGAGCCGTCTAGACAGAGGCTCGCAGCGCATATTCAAGGTGTGCGCTATGAAATGCTGGATTCGAGTTGCTTGCAGCTCGAACGTTCTATGAACGTAAAAAAGCCTTTTCCAAGAACCTGTTTCTTTGGTCACAAAGGCTAAATATTTAGGCATCATTTTAAATCAAAGACTCACTTGGTCCAACCACATTAAAAGTGTCAAAAGCAAGGCCATTGGTATCATGTGCAGATTTTCCCCTGTCATTGGAAAATACTCTTAGCTTGTGTACCAAGAGGCATATCTACACCACCTGCATTCGACTAATACTATGCTATGCTGCTCCTGCTTGGAATACAGTTACTCAAACTCAACTTCAGCAACTGCAAGTTGTACAGAACAATTTTTTGCGTATTATAACTCACTCCTACTATCTTATTCATAATGAACTTTTGCACAGAGATTTAAAGCTTCAAATCCAGAATACATCAGAAGATCCAATGAAAAATGCTTTATCAAAGCCGTGCAATGTGACTTCGTAAATTATTCTCAAGTTTTTAATTATGAAATTCTCTTTGAAGATCGAAGCATCCAGCCACTGGCTGCGCACACCTTCATGGGTGGAGACGATAACTTTATCACTTGGTAGCTGTTTATACTTCTAACGCATCTGATTTTGCTTGTTGTTTTTCTGCTGTTTGAAAATAGTTCTTTGGAAATCGAGGTAGCTGATGTTGTGTTGTATTATGCGTAGTTGGGTTGTAACTTTGTAGTCCAGGTTATTGTAGTATTGTTGTATTGAATTTGTGTTGTATTTATTGGTATTGATTGAAGATTTTGAGTTTGTCATTGAAGCCAGTATTGTATATATTATTTCTCTTATTGGTGTCATTGAACCTACATTGTCTTGGATCCTTCTGGAAAACTCTGCTCGCTCGTCACGTTTTGAGAACTTGTCTAATGAGATTGCCTTGCTCCTTTTGGTACTTCTCTCCTTCGCCCTTACTTCGTGTTTTAGTCTGAGATTGCTTCCACGTCCGGAATTTATTATGTCACCTGCCCTAAGGCTTTATTTCAAGAACCGGCATAGTTGCTTTTCTCAATAGTTCGGTATAATATCGAGCCTTCCTCTTCTTCTCTTCGCTCGTCACTCGTGCTGCTTTCGGCTGGGCCTCTAGCTACGCAAAATTTACTTTTCTAAATTCGTCCATTGTTTAAAATGTGACCTGTAGAAAATTGTGGGGTGCATAACGCACGTACAGCGATAATGTGCATTATCGAAAAATAAAACGATGTATGTGTGTTCTTCAAATGTCATCTTGCTAACTACGCAGCAGTTACAAGTCGCAGTCCTCTGCAAGCCAGTCCGTTGCAACTCTCATCAATTCATCTAATAATGCAGTCTTATTTCAATAATAACATCTAATGGAACATATACATACCATTCATTAAAATATTGTGAAATTTTGTGGTGGTTGGCCATCAGTTTCAACTACTATCTCATACAACAAGATGGCAAATAAAAAATATTCTTTTTTTTCCGACAATAATCTAACTTTGAATGAGTCTCTCGGGTCGTATACTTATATTTTGGAAAGTTTTATACTCTTTTGAAAAAAAAAATAAATTAAAAGAAGTTTGACTCCCGTACGACAAAAATTAACCGGGATATTTAATTTCAAAATGTGTAGTTTGTGACGTCATTTTTTAACTTGTTTTGAGAGATAGGTTAATTAAGTTAGAATAATTCAAAGAAATGAGTTTAAATGAAGTTCACAATAAGTGTGTATAATTTAATAGGCCATACAACGAAGTTATGTGGTGTCCATATCGGATTTTTTTAAAACTTAGTGTTGTTTGTTCCTCGCAAAGGCCTCTCACAGGATTTTAAAGGACTTAGGCGCTATTAACTTTAGAAATTAAGTTCTGCTGTGGACAAACTTGGTCACTGCCTGCTGCCCGGTCAGTGTAAAAACAGTCAATGATTAATAATCACATTCCATTTAGAATCCCTGCAAAATGTGGTAGCAGTTTGCAAAACGTGGTATTCTTTGAGAGCAGTTTTCTTATCTATCATTTTATTAGTCCAAAGGGGCTCTGTCCCTGAAGGACTATTGTTTTCGTTTATTGTTTTCGTTTTGCGTTTTTTCATTGACTCACTATAAATGTCCGTTTCACTTTTGAAACTGTTACCACCAAATGTTAGAGTTCTGCATTATATTTGAAGAAATAAAATAATGAAAAATATGCATAAATGTATGTTTATTTCTCGCACTGTGATAAAACAACGGTACATAGAGCCATCGAATTTTGAATGACGTCATCCTCCTACGATTATCAGCATGTGGAAGACCAAATTTGAAATTTGGAATATGTTTTATTATCGATTTCATATTTTCTAAACCTTTAACAAATTTTTGAGTAACAAACGCGACGATTTAAAATCGATCAACGGCAACACTCTATGGGGAAAAAAGAACTTTATCTCCAGCGCACGAAACTCTGTATTGGAAATTCTAAAGATATGCTCATTTTAAAATTATTTTGCGACATCGCAATTTAACCGAATTTTATAGTTTCAGTGCAAAGAACATGATATTTAATAAATAAAGGTAACACACAAAACGTTAAAAAAACGCCCCTTTGGACGCAAATTAAAATCTGAAACCTTTCAGATTTGTATTTATTTATTTATTTATTTTATATATATATATAAATTAATTTGGAAAAAACGTTCCTTCACAAAGGCATCTCTTTAAGTCAAATAAGTCTTATTTGCCTTGCTATAATATAACTTCTCAACATCTTGCGATATCTTTTTGATATTTAAAACTAATTTTTTTTTTTCAGACATAGGAACATGCTCGCTGACGATGATAGACTTAAAAATGCTACACACGTTAAAAATCCTTAAAATGCCTAGGTCATTAATGCGTAGAATTCTAATCTAAAAATTTAAATAAATAAATAAAATAAAAAAATGATGATAAGGCCTGAGACGTCCTTGGTTGCGCATGGGTTGCTCGAATGCATATTGGCGCACTAACTGCTGTTGCAAAGGGTGCTTAGCGATCGAGCAACAAGTTTCAAGGTGAGATGGAATTGAAATGAAAACTTTCCTATTCCATAGAGATCAGCGGTTCTGAACATTTTGACTAATGCGTACCATCAAAACAAAATCTGAAAAACTTTAGTACTATCATCACATTTTATAATGATTATTTTTCAGTTTCTCAAGAGAAATAGAAATATATATATATATATTGCCATCTGCACAACCTATTGGCTATTTGTATTAAATGTGCACACATAAAAAAACGTTAGAATAAAAATTGGTTACCATTTTAATTATCAAAATTTAAGTTATAATACTTTAATTCTAAAATTTAGTGTGAAATTTGGGCCTGTTTAAAAAAGATCAATTTTTTTATGTCTGGTCTTATTTCACTTAACTTTAACCGTAAATTAGGATCCAGTTTTAATTTTGTTCTGTAATCCTTTTTCAAATAAAAAGTGGAAGAAAATACTTGTTCACACAAATGGGTTGCGCAAAAAGGTAATAAAAATTTAACAGCTTTATTTGAAACGCCTTTAAATTCCATTTTTGAGTTCAGCCAAAACTTAACAAGTGTGTTTTTTTCGAAATCTTCAGTTATAGTTCGATCACAGGAAATTTCTATCAATTTTTCTTTTTTTTCCCGAGATTTTTGAACGTAATAGTTAAAAATACTTTGTTTGTTTGGCGTACCACCTATATTTCTCCTGCGTACCACCAGTTGAGAACCGTTGCCATAGATCAATTAGCTTTACTTTGAAATATTTTTCATCATTTGGAAACCGAGTTCTCATGTGTTGGTCCAATGTTTGCAAAACTGCTTAATAAAGAAATTTAAGAATTTCTGTTATCATAAATCATTTAATTATTAATCTTCATTTTTACTTCCTTTTACAAACTAAAGGAAGTACTGTAATAGCAAAAAAATCTTTAAAAATAAATAAGCCCTGTTATGAATTTTTGCATTGAGAATAATCGTTTATTTGAGAATACTAAATGTGTGAACAGCCTTGTTTCGTTTGTGCTGCGCGTAAGCTAATAGACCCAGGGCTAGGAAATTTGGTACGTAGGTAGATCTAGACTAGAGCCAGTGCACCTCGAAGCTATTTTTTCAAAATTTGAATGAGATTCTTTTTTTTTATTCTATCTTTTTTGATGAAATCGTATCATTTTGATTAGTTTCATTCTTTTACAAATGTGGTTTTCAGCAACATGTTTTCATTCAATGCTTTGTATACTTGACTGACGACTGTTGAAAATATGAGATAAAATATTTATTGATTATTTCACTATTTAGCACGATTTTTTTTTCAACGGAAAGTTGATTAATTTTATTTGTTAGGATAATTAATATTTGTGTTAAGGGATATTGCTTATTTCATTGTAACTTTTTTAATATGATACAGTTTTACTGATTTTTTTTATAAAGTTGTTCTGCAGAGTAAAATTCTGTGCAGGTTTTAAATTTAATGTTTAAAGTTCCCTTTAGGCATTTTTTCGGTACATTTAAAAGCCAGACAAAGGCTGGCCGCGTAGCGGCTAGTTTAATAAATAAGAGAAAGGTCGTTATTATTCATTTATTCTCAAGTTTGGGCCCACTTTGTAAGTTTCCCCTTGAAAACTGAGAAAGTTTTCATAACTTGTTTATTTTTAGTTTAAATTAAGGCTAATTATTTTATTATTAACACAACAATAATTACAACTATTTGAAATACATAACAGTCTAAGAATTTAATATTTAGTTGGCAACATAGTTGAATTACAAAGTATAACCAACAAAAAATATCTTACAGGTTAAAACTTTAGATTACAGATAGAAAATAAATATAAATTTGACTTTTTCCCTTGCGATATTATTATTATTGTTTATATATGTTTTTATAAATATTTAAAAAGCAAACTTTCACATTCACTTAAAATATTTTTTATTTTGTTAATACATTTTTAGCCCAGGAGGGCCTATTAATTTCGTTTTGGTATTTTGTGTGGATTCACTATAAATGTCGGTTCACTTTTCAAACGGCTATTACCAAATATTACAGCCCTGTATTATATTTAAAGAAATTAAATAATGAAGAATCTGCATAAATGTATTGTTCCGAAATGTACAGGCGCGGTGAGATAGCTTCTCCGCAAAACAGTTTTAGGGTTGACATAAAAAGGGCAAAGAAAGGCAGGGCTGCCACATTTGGAGAGAAATCGCCCATTCGGCGACATTTGGCAACGAAATTGGCGATATACCATGGACGGATGGAGAACCTTCTGGAACGAATTCTTACCGGTTTAGCCCAAAATGTTCTCGAACAAAAGCCTAAAGCTATATAAACCCTGCTGGTCCGCAGTCAGTGAGTGTGCCTCGTCAAGAGGGCGAGAGACAAGTTTGTACTTTCAGAATCGCGGCGAGAGACAAGAGGGAGAGAGAGTGTGCCTCGCATAGAGTTAGAGTTAGTCAGTATCGAGTTCGTGTCTCGTCTAGCGAGTCAATCCCTGCGAAGTCGATCGTCTTGACAGCCGGGCAGCGAGTGCCGAGTGGTTCATCGAGTGCATCGCGAGTTGTAGCGTGGAGAGTCTCGAGAGTACGTGGAGTTCCGAGAACGACCAAGCAGAGTCGGGTGCTTTGCAGGAAGCTGTCTCCACCGTGATAGCCTGATAGCCTGAAGGCTGTGTCGCTAATTGTTCCAACGAGTGTTTATAGTAGATCTACGACGACTGTAAAAGTGACTTTGGAGCTGTCCTGGCAATACTGGCTAATACAGTGTGTTTTGATACTTCACCACGTAGTCTCGTTATTATTCACTCCAAATCCATACGAACCCCGTACGAACGTGAAGGAAGAAAATAACATAACAATTGGTGTCAGAAGAATAGGAAAAACGTTAACAGTATGCATATTTCTCGCATTGCGATAAAACAACGGTACCTAGAGACATCCAGTTTTGAATAACGTAATCCTCCAACGAATGTGGAAGCCGTAATTTCGAATTTGTTCTATTATCACTTGTACAATCTTAACGAATTTTTGATTAACAAACTCAACGATTTCAAAGTGAGTAATGGCAACACTGTATAGAAAAAAAGAAAAATGTTTATCTTCAACGCGCGAGAGTGTGTATCTGAAATCCTAAAGATACGCTCATTTTAGAATTATTTTGCGATATTGCTGTTGGATTGAATTTTATGGTTTAAGTGCGAAGAACATGATATTTAATAAATAAAGGTAATAACGTTAACAAAACGTTAAAAAGAAAACGTCCCTTTGGATGTAATTTAAATCTGAAACCTTTCAGATTTTGTTTTTAATATCTGAAAATTTTAATTTTATTTATTTATTTATTTTTTAAGGGGAGCGGACTAAATGCGTCCGTGCAGCTGTTTTAAATCTTGGATTCGGTCCACGTGCAAAGTGAGTTTTAGACTACTACAATAAAAGATAACATTTAGCAGAAACACATGTTCTTGTGACATTAATTAGTTTTCTCTTATGCGATATAATAAAGCATAATTTTCCGGAATAATTACAACTTCACAAACCTTCAGTTTTTCCCCTTATAATCCTTGCCAATCACACTCATGTTTACAAACATATCAACGTGCACTGAACTATCCTTGCAATCAAGGTTAGCAGCTTCATTTGATGAGATGAAAAACGATAACGTAGTGCATGTACCATTAAGCAATACGTTGCAAATGCCAGCTAATTACAGAAACAAATTCTTTCGCACTCAGGCATTTCCTTACATTAAATAGCTAGAAGTGAAGCCGAATATTGTGCGTGGCATAAGTTACAAATCATCAGGCAAAACTATAACTTTTTGTTTAGTGCAGTACGATTAGCTTAGTTTTAATTAGAAATTCTATCTTTTGATTTACACCATAAATGTTGGGTGGTTTTCTAAGCACAAAAAGTGCCTTTTTTGTTTAGTTTTTTCATCTCTTAATAAAAGGGTCTTTCCTACCCTTCTTACGTTTCTGTGTGCCTTCTAGTCATATCGATAATTCGCTTAGGTCATTCAGTCTAGACTTAGTGTATGCTTTCCGAAAGACTCTATAAACTTAAAAGGTAGTTTCCCCCCTTCTTTCTGCGTGCCTTCGTGGTGTAACGGTTAGCACACTCTGCGCGTATTCGGTAGCATCGGGATTGGCGCAGTCGGTAGGATCGGGATTTACCCGCATATAATTACGAACCAAAATAACTCAGGTGAGAGCTCAATTTACCTTGTAAACGTAAAATAATTAATTAAGATTATGAAAAGTTAATTATTGTTTCCGTCATGGAATCTTAGTTTATTTACTTGTCAAAGTAATGAATACGCCAGTGTTCAAATGTAATTTCGTTTGACTCGCCAGAGTAAGTAACTCAACACATTAAGTATTGATTCCACTGATTGATTTTCGTGCCGAATAAAATTAAATTCATTGTGAATTATATTTAAATAGAAAAAGAAAAGAGAATTTTTTTTTTTTTTTTTTTTTAAACTAAGAGTCTATTGGCTGAATAAAATCGAGACATGGCTTTTATGGGACGTGGGAAAAAAGAGGATTTGTTGGCTTTAGCTGCTGAATTAGAAATTCAAGTAGATCCAAGTATGAAAATCGTGGCGATAAAAAATGAAATAATTCAAAGTGATACATATGATGAAGCATTTGCTAAAGAAGTGTTTTTAACGATTATTGAAGAGAGGAAAAGAAAAGAAGAGGAACAGCGAAGAAAGGAGAAAGAAGAGATTGAGGAACAGCGAAGAAAGGAGAAAGAAGAGATTGAGGAACAGCGAAGAAAGGAAAAAAAAGAGATTGAGGAACAGCGAAGAAAGGAGAAAGAAGAGCTTGAGGAAAGGCGAAGGAAAGAAGAGATTGAGGAACAGCGAAGAAAGGAGAAAGAAGAGCTTGAAGAAAGGCGAAGGAAGGAAGAGATTGAGGAACAGCGAAGAAAGGAGAAAGAAGAGCTTGAGGAAAGGCGAAGGAAAGAAGAGATTGAGGAACAGCGAAGAAAGGAGAAAGAAGAGCTTGAAGAAAGGCGAAGGAAGGAAGAGATTGAGGAACAGCGAAGAAAGGAGAAAGAAGAGATTGAGGAACAGCGAAGAAAGGAAAAAGAAGAGATTGAGGAACAGCGAAGAAAGGAGAAAGAAGAGCTTGAGGAAAGGCGAAGGAAAGAAGAGATTCAGAAACAACGAAGGAAAGAAGAATTAGAAGCACAGCAGAAAAGAGAGCAAATGGAGTTTGAATTGAGGAAACTCGAAATTGAATCTCGTGTTCGACTAACACAAACTCCACCAACAAATGAAAATGGACATCATAATTTTGATTTAATTAAGCTTATTCCCAAATTCAATTTAAGACACGATGATATTGTGATTTATTTATCCTTATTTGAAAGACAAGCTAAAAGGACAAAGATTGATCCTAAAGATTGGGTTTCATGTTTATTGACTTTAATGCCATCTGAAATCATTCAATTAATTGGTAGGGAATCTGAAGAAAATTTTGAAGATTATGAGTACATTAAGGCCATTTTATTGAAGAGATTTAAATTAAATCCTGAAAGCTTTAGAAAAAAATTTGTGATGCACCGAAAGAGCGCTGAAAAATCATGGAGAGATTTTTGCTACGAAATTACAAGTTATTTTGAAGAATGGTTCAATGGTCTTGAAATCACAAATTTTGCCGCGTTAAAAGACTTGATTATTACTGACCAAATTAAGAAAAGAGTACCCTATGAAGTAAGAGACCATCTTCGTGACGACTGGGCGAAGTTCGTTTCTCCAACCAAATTAGCTGATAAACTTGACGAATATGACAGTGTTCGTAATATCTCAAAACGGACTGGTGGTAATCCATCAGCAGACAGAACTAATAAAAAATGGCAACCTCATTATCCACTTCCAGAAAGAGCTTTCAGAAATAAATCGCTGTCCGCTGAAAACACGCCAAGAGTGTACCCATCCCGTAAGAGTGACGAACCACAAAAGCCTAGTTTCAAACTAACTTGCTATAATTGTGGAAAAGAAGGTCATACATCTAAGTTATGTACAAAAATCGGATACCAAGAAGTGCTTCTGCAACAGCACAAAACAACTTAATACAAACACAAGCACCCCTTACAGAAAAAGAAAAACCAGAAGTGCTAACTGCCAAGATCTCCATTCCTGTCTCAAAATCAGTGGACGTGTCTAGAAACATTATAACGTTGCGCGCCTACAACTTGCACGCAACCAAGGGTGACTGTGAAAGCTTGTATAAACCACAGAGTCTTGTAAAGGGTTTAAGTCCCTTTTTATTCAACGTAATGAATTACAATTGCGTCCTCTTGACGCTTACAAACGGTGCCAACTCGGCAGTCAAATAAAAATAATAACCTGAAAAGAAAATAAAGACAAGATTCTAACTACGAGGCTCTCTAAAATAACTAACTCACCGCGTTTTACAATACCGCTGCTAATTCAGCAGACTTGAAGCTCACTGGAACAATTGCCACTACTTCCCGCCAAGCACATAGGCCGCAACGCGGGGTTCTTCAATTCTCGCTAACTACCTCCGCGCTCGCTAAGTAAGAATCTCACTCTCACCGAACTTGTTTCCTTCTATTTTAATCAGAATACTTCCGCTGATAATTTGAATCCTTGCGCGTTCTACTAAAATTTACATATTCTGGCATTGGCAGTTCCAGGGGAAAGTAAGGCTTGACAGGAAAGATAGTTTAAACTTAAAATAAATGTTAGTTAAAATAAATATAAACCTTACATTATAGATAAATTAAAACTTGTCAAAGTTAAATGTGGAGATATTATTTTAAATGGAATCGTAGACACGGGAGCACAAATCTCAGTAAACCGTGAGAAATTGGTTGACAACATACCTTGCGAAGGAGAAAGTAAAATAGAGATATCTTCTGCTTTTGGTGAAAACGAAATTACTCCACTAAAGATTTTCCAGATGAAAATTGACGATGATTTTCACGGTAGAGTGTCCATTACGTGTGCTGTTTCAAAAAAGCTAGTTACCGATTTGCTATTGAGTTCTTCAGCTTATGAAACACTCTGTGGGAATATCGAACTGTTTAACTGTGATCGTTATTGGGATGCATCCCTCTTAGAGTACAAAGAGACAGATGATAAACCGTTACCAGTTGAAGAAAATACTACAAATTTGGCTGTTGTTAATCAGCTTTCCCAAGAAAACATAGAGTCTGGGAAAACAACGAATAGAGTAAGACTAGAATTCAAGACACATCAAGAACAAGACGAAACTCTGAAAAAATGCTTTGAATGGGCAAATAAAAATCAAAATTCATATATTTTCGATGATGGCATATTACTTCATTCCGAATATATCTGTGGTGAAAACATTAAGCAAGTTGTGTTACCTTTAGAAAAAAGAAGGGAAGTCCTAAGAATGGCACACGAAATCCCTCTTGCCGGCCACCTCGGTGAGAAAAAGACAATTCAACGAATCAAGTACTCATTCTTTTGGCCTACTATTAAGCAAGATGTTAAAAAATTCTGTGAAAGTTGTAAAGAACTGCCCTTTACAGAAATAGAGAAAACAGAAATGATAGAAGATAAAATTGTTGAACAGGAAGCACAGAAGGAAGAAATTATAACTGAAGAAACTAAGAGGGTAGAAACAGAAGATGAACTCAAAGAGGAAAAGTTAATTGACAGCAAAATAACAGATGTAGAAATTATTCCACCTGAAAGTAAAAACGAATTTATGGGTAAGACTGTAATCCCAGTTGAAAAAGAAACTGTCAATGAAAGTGAAACTCAAGTGAAGCCAGTAACCAAACCAGAAAATACAGATGATGCTGAAACCGCAGCTGAAAAAGAAATAATTGCAGATGACAATAAAACTCAAGTAAATCTTGATGATGAGAACATAGAAGAGAAAGAATATATTGCTGAAATTGGAAACGAGAAGAAAAAAGTAGATAATAAAAAGAATGACTTAATAATCCATAAGGAAAGTGTGAAAGCTGACTTAGTAACTGAAAATGAAAATGTAAATCACACAGAAGTTGCAGATCTTGAAACTGAAAATAAACTTGCAGATAACAGTGAACTATTACAATTTACTGAAAAAGAAATTCTGGATGTTAATAGAAACAAAAAGTACAATAAGGACAGCATAGATACTGTTGAACTGGGAGATGAAAAAGAAAGTGTGGATTATACAACAAAAGTTGAAACTGAAAAGGAGAATGTCATCCACAATGAAACTGGAAACCACAGAAACCTTTCAAGTTCAAGGATGAAAACATGGAAGATTGAACAGAAAGTTATTCGGATGACAGCAAAGAACTGGAAGACGAGAAAGTAACGGAAGGAATTGCTGAATTAATAGAAGAGCTCGAGTCCGAGGTAGACGATCTACATCATGTTGATGAGGAATTATTAGAAAAAGCAGAAGAAAAAATTGCTGAGATTTTTTTTAGTTTATAGGACTTTCACCAAGCACAGAAATCCCATATTTGAAGAAATTGATAGAGCTGAAACAATTGATGAATGGTATGAAGCTATTTGACAAAGCCATTGGAAAGATAAGAAGAGAAGAAAGATGATAAGGAACAACAGCTACTAGGATTGCCTACCATAGGTGAGAATGATAATGAAGATAAGCCATTTACAAAAGAAATGCCCATAGCATTTTTCAGCAAGAAACTAACGCCCTGTCAACAACGATGGTCTACCTTCGAACGAGAAGCAGTTTGTGTCATCGAAGCCTTGAAAAAATTTGACACATGGATTTTCGGTGCCAAAGGGCAGATTGTGTCTGATCACAATCCCCTCACCTACTTGACCCAAAACGCACCTCATGGTGCTAAACTGTCTCGTTGGGCCTTAGCGTTACAACGGTATAACATGACTGTGACATGCCGCAAAGGAAGTTCACATGGGAATGCTGATGCTTTGTCAAGGTTAGCTGTTAACACTTTCTCTCTCAATGAACTCTGAGCAACATTGTCTCTACGGTGACGAATGTGCTTCTTGTGGGGGGACTTGTAAAGATCGGGACTTGTAAAGATCGTGACTTAAAGAGAACGTGAAATATAAATAATAGGACAAGAACTTGCATTTTACGGTGTGGCAACAAGAAGAGGATTCGAAAGATTTTTATATATATACTTTTTTAAAGAGTTTAGGATTTTGAATATTTTTAATAGTTGTAAGAGTTTTAACTGCAGTAGTTAAGAGTTTAAAATTTTGATAGTTTAGAGCTGCAGTATTTATTTATTTTTTTTTTTTGGTTCTGTTTTAAAATTTAAATAAAAGTATTTTGTTTATTCTGAAAAATTAGCTTTATTCTTCCTACAAGATTCAATATTCATTATATTGAAATGAGGAAAGGATCTTTACTGGCAAATTGTCCCGGTGAGGGCATTGCTTATTTTGCATGATCTCCTGGTTCAACAACAACAACAAAAAAAAAAAAAAATCGCTAATGACTCTACAAACTATTTGATTCTTTTTTAACCAGTTGGCATTTCTTAAGCGTTTTAGATTTTGGTATCTGTATATTGAAGCCCAAATTTCGAATTTGTTTTATTATTTACTTCATATTTTGTAAAGCATTTATGAGTTTTTGATTAAGAAACTCAAGGATTTCAAATCGAGCAATGGCAACACTATGGGAAAAAAAAAATTTTATGTCTAATACGCAAGACTATATCAGAAATTCTAACGATATACTTATATTCTAACGATATATTTTAAAATTAGTTTGAGATTATGCTGTTGAATTGAATTGAATTTTATGGTTTAAGTGCGAAATATGATGTTTAATAAATAAACGTAACACACAAACGTTAAAAAACGCCCCTTTGGGCGTAATGTAAAATCTGAAACCTTTCAGAATTTTTTTTCTTTTAGTTTTGTTTTTATTCACTAACGTTCTATCCATCGAGTTAAAATGACACGACGATAAGTCATTTGTAGCACAGGAAGGTTTAACAAGTAATGAGATAAGACAAAACGGAAATTTTCAGCCATAAAAAAAGAGTTTTGAATTACCACTGAATAAAATAAAATTTTATCTTTTATTTCTAGGTTTTATACATTTTTATTCTGATAAGGAAAACCAAAAATATAATGTTAAACTTTAAAAAGATATGCTACATCGAACACGCTGTAGTAAACTAAGTTTTTGTAAAAATATATATAGTATTTTCCGAGGGAAATCTGCAAATTATGAAACTCCTTTTTCGTGTATATTTTATTACCTGGGTCTTATTTGAATTGTTAGGGACAAGATCATAGTAAAAAAAAAAAAAAAAAAAACGAAGGTTATCGAAAAGAGAAGCTCTTCGAACAGCGAGCTTTTTCTGTATATGGGTAAAAAGTGACAGGGAAGATCAAAAACATTTTTTTCTCTCTTCACTTTAATTAGACTGCATGCAGGCAAGTAACACCAGTTTACAAGTAATGAGCAGATTGCACAACTCCTAACGTCTGACTCCCAAGCGTTTAGGTTTAAAGAGAGAGCACGTAAGAGGAAAAAGCACGAAACACGCCTTAGTCCTTATTTCTAAAACGCAGTAAATTAATTATGTCAGAATCAAATGAGGCTCGTTTCATATTGCAACATCATATTCCAGCTTGCAGTGTGCTGGCTAATGTAGTGTAAATGCAAATGCATCACTCAGAAAATCATTTCTTCTTTTCAACTTTATATTAATTGAAATTCAATTTACTTCGTGGCACCTATAATTCGATATAAGTTATATGCAGAGGGGTCCTCGAGAAACTTCCCTGATATGTGAACTCCTAGAGGCCTTGGCGCTCAGCCAATCGAAATAAAATATCAGATATTGCTATTTGAATGTATGCGCTCGAGATTGTGATGATTTAAAACAGTAGAGCTCTCTCGGGCACAGTTATTGCGAAAACATTTAGAAACTTTCGAATGGCAATACCCATAGTTTTCCTGCGCGATTGATCAGAGAATTGAAAACCCATAAATAGCGTTGGAGCGATACACGCATGACGAAAACTGATGGTGTAAAGGTGTAAAATATTTGCAAAGAAAAGCATTGTTTTTTTTTTTTTTTTTTTTAATAGCGGGCACTTGCCGGTAACGGCATTGGCCACTCGTAAGTCCAGAAGTGGTGGCCATTTTATTGTGGAGGCACCTAAAGCTACGTTCAGACGGGAGCGTAAAGGGCATAAGCGGTTAAAGCCGAGCTCCGTTGCCAAGGCAACCAGTCGGTGCAACGTCACAAAATCTGGTTTAGGGCTCGTGGTATAGGGTTCAAAGTTTTCAACTTTACGCCGAGTTTGGGATAAGCGTTGACCAATCGGAGCGAAGCTAAAACGAAGCGGCGTTCTACAGAAGATTTCGCTGTAAAACAAGCAGAGCGAACGCGGGAAATCAATCGAGCAGGAGAACAGCGCGGGAAAGTTGTAGACACATCCCCGCATGCGCAAATTTAGCTTCTCTCATTGGCCAAGGCTTACACGCCGTTCTCGCAAGTGTGAACGGAATTCCCGTATTTTATGCCCTTATGACTACGCCTCTATGCCCTTTACGCCGCCGTCTGAACACAGCCTAATAGGCGGCCACCGCTACCTCCTGTGAAGAGACAGACAATTTTACATCCATGCCTTCTCCGGAATTCGAACTGAGCCCTTCGGTATCGCAGTCACGCTACCTTAACCACTATATCGTCGAGTGAAGAGCATTATCAAGGACCAAAGACAACACAAGAGAGGATAGCGGAAAATAACTTTTACTGGAATTACAAGTTTTTAACGTGTCCACTTTGGTAGACGATAACGCATTCCGTGAGGGAGATCGTTAACAACAATGACAAGCATAACATCGCAGGAGGAATCTATATAACTTGACGTTTTATGGCATCTTTCAGTTCTGGTAAATCCCGTAGATTTGAAGTATGATTTCAGATAACACCAAAACCAGAATCAATCGAAATGAAGTCGGGGATCGCAGTCGACACGAAACGGCAAAGTTACGGGAGATGACTCTGTCTTGAACGTCGTACACGTTGAAAACGTGCAGTTCCAACTAAAGTTGTTTCCCTGTCCTCTCTAGTATTGTCATTGGTATTTTACAATGGTCTTCTTTACAAATGTTTTACGACTGCAATTTTCGTCATACGTGTGTCGTTTCAACGCCATTCATGGTTTTTGAGTGCGCTGATCAATTTGCGTAGAAAAAAAATGAGTTCTGTCACTCTAAAATTTCGAAATGTTTTCATTGTAATCGTTACCATGATAGCTATATTGTTTACCCACATAGCACAGAAACATCCTTGAGATATTCTGAGGATGTTGCTCGCGTAATATGCACACATCCTCAGTACATCTCGGAATATCCTCCGAACCTCTTAAGCACATCCTCCCGAGTGCTTAATGTCACATTCCAGTATATCCTCAAGACATCCTAAATAAGTCCGGTCGACAGCGTGCGGGATGTTATTAGGATCTGAACTCCTACTTACTACATCCTCAAAACATCTCGGAATATCCCACTAGCCTCCTGAACACATCCCATTATATCCTCAAGACATCTGATCTGGGTCCAACCGACTGCATACAGAATGTTATCAGGATTTGAAATGCTAGTTACAATATCCCTTTAACCTATTAAATACATAGTCCCAACTGATTTAATTAAATCACGATAATATCGAGCTCATATCTTTAAGTAAGAATATGTCAAATTTTATTTTTTAATTTAAGTAAGAATATGTCAAATTTTTAGTTGAGCGGATAGGCTACTAGGGGGTCCGTATATCGAGAACGCCTTTTCATGCCCACCTTCTGTCATTATAATTAATAGGTAAAATTAGTAAAAAGTAACGTTGTCTCCAGTTCTTGACACTACAAGCTTGCTTAATCAGCATTCAAGGAACAATCTCACTTACTACACGTGAGAATTGCATCTTTAGGCTATTGATACAGGTGCGCGAAAAGTAATATTAAGAAAATGACTTATAAAATTTTCAATATACATGATAATAACGAATGTCGGTAGTAAGATACTCACTGAATAACGCAGGGCATACTCAATATGACCCATTTCGTAGGTTATAGCTTCATTGAAGGAGTCGATTTGAAACACAAATCTTCTGTTAGTCTTAGACTACTTTCAATAAATGCCATTGGTCTACAGGCTCAACCTTGGCTGGGCCTAGGAAATAGTAGATAGCTCCACCAAGTGGAGCATATAAGCTGGTAGTCGTCGAGAAGAAACGGCTGCTTACTTTGGGGTCTCCTGTTAGTCTCTAGTAGATAGTCACGATGGCATTGGCAATGCAAGCTACCGTCATGATTTTCTTCGGGGTATTTACAGCAGTTTTGCATTGTATAATTATCGCAAGCTTATCGGTCCGCCTTGAAAATGTTACGTGCCAAGAAGATAAACTCACTGAGCATGTCTTGCATACTAGCTGGCCATGTACATTTCAGTAATTATTTTAAACCCAACACATCTAAAATATTTTGTATATTAGGGTTTTTAAAAAACATTTTCAGAAAGGCATTTTGAAAACTGCCCTGTATTCGTTTCTCTTTCGAATCCGTAAAGATGAAATAATTTTTTTGCAAAATGGTATAAGGTATTTCTCCCAACTTCTTGGCATGCCTTCGTGGTGTGGTGGTCTGCACGCTGAGCGCGCATTCCAGAGGTCCGTGGTTCGATTCCCGGCGAAGGCGTTGCTCGTTTTCCATCTCTCTGGCCTCGAAATAACTTAACGTCTCTAAAGTGGCGCCCGAACTAAAAGATGGTTGATGATGAATCTCCACACCAAGGATTTGGCGATTGGGTCCCTTAAAAACCCCAGTCACCCTTTAAAAGGGGGGAATATATAAGGTATTTTTCCCGCCTTTTTGGCATGCCTTCGTAGTGCTGTGGTCTGCACGCTGAGTGCGTATTCCAGAGGTCCTTGGTTCGATTCCCGGTGAAAGCGTAGCTCATTTTTCATCACTTCTGCTTCCAAAATACCTTATGTCTCTACAATGTTTCTCACAGGAATATCTTACCAAAACCTTTTAGAAGTAATTGCTTTGAATGTAAAATAAATGCTACTAGAACATGTTAGAATGTGAACCTAACCGCCAGTCCTTCAATTCATTATAATTAAATATTATATTTCTCCAGGTTCGAATGCAATGGTTTGGATATTTATTTAGTAACGGCAAGACAATGCGCGAGAATATAAAATCTAAAACAATTAAGCAGTTTTATTGAAAATTTTCATAAATCAAAGCATAACAGAACTCTAAAGCCTCCCCAAAACATAAAAAAATTTCTAAAAATTTATTCTTAATATTCTTAGTTCTCTCAGTATTTCTGATAGCAAAACAGCTGCGTTACACATTCTTAGAGAAGTTAGCCAATGATTCTTTTCCAAATGGCGGGCGCTCAAGCGACTTCGGCTTGGCCACAACTAAGGCCAGAAGTGGTGGTTACGTCGTCACTTTATTATGGATTCACCTAATAGGTGTGCCACTTGTGCCTTCTCTGAAAGGACGGACAGTTACAACCACACTTCTCCGGAATTCGAACCTGGGCTCTTTGGTATCGCATTTGGCTCCCCTAACAACTATACCGTCTGAGAGGCATTGCCAATAGTTAGTGCGTCCAAAATTTAATATTTAAACTACTCATTTACTATGAATAATTGAAATGATTTCTTGTCTCAAGATACCGCAAACACAACTATCGTCAACCGCTCTTAAACGTTCGATTTCATAGTTTTCAAGATTAGTAGCTAGATTAAGCTGTGTCAAATCTTCAGCAATGCCTCTTTCTGAAAAAGAAGATTAAGTTAGGTTATAAGGCAAGGTAATTCAAAAGCTACTTGTCTAGGGGAAGGAATGCCTTTGTGGAGGACTTTTAAAGGAATATTTGTTCGTATCCAGGGTACATACGAGGAACCATGAAACCACCCACGTAACCTGCCAATCCGCCGTATCACAATATTACATATTTTATTTAAAAACAAAAGTATCCCAAGTTATTCCAGCGCAATATGCTGCTGAAAATTAATCAGTAGCGACCAAAAGTAAGAAATTTAGAACCCAGTTCCACAAAGACCCAAAAGAAGTTGTAGAAACATTAGGATTTTCTTGGAAGCTAGAGAGTTTGAAAAATTAGCAACGCCTTCGCCAGGAATCGAACCACGGACCTCTGGAATACCGGCATCTATATAAAGGCTGAGTCGGATATAAGGGATTCTGAGTCGGATATAAGAGCTGTCGTTATAGACGATATGAGTCGAAACACAAATTCGTGGAAAAGCTTGGCACTGTTGTACATTAATCTTTTTAATTTTTCTTTCCCGCAGAAATCATTTTGAAAGGAAGAAAAATGCATTTGGAGGATAAGCGAAATCTTACGTTCCATAAATGTCTCCAAATCAGACCGCTGTAATTTTGCTCTAATAGAATAATATGGCGGGGAACAGGGTTAACAAGAAGGGAGGTGCTCATCAAGGAAACGTTGTATATATCAGATTACTCATCATCGCGATGAAAACATCCTCTCAAATTGACTTCCTTCTACATTTGCAAGGCTTTTTTTGTGTGTCGATGACCTGAAGATGGGCTTTCAAGGTTGTCGCATGCCGTCACTGATATCAAAAACCTTGGGTAAACATCATAAAAATTGTTCAAAAGGATTAGAAATAAATTGACATAAATCTGAACTGACAAGAAGATAATTGGCTTAGATTCCTTTCTCGGCAAATATGACCTCTCGCAGCGAAACGGAAAATTTTTCACCATTTATAAGATATCCGATGAGCAGTATACATTTTCCCCCATATCCCATATATTGTTCAATACGTTATTCTCTTTTTCTCCGTATTTTACTTATAGGAAAATATCTTATCAAATTCAATTAAAAGAGAATTTTTTTGTTACTCTTGCGACGTATCTTACTTACCTGACGGTAACATCAGAGAACAAAATCCATGAATTATATGTTGGCGAGAAGTGCAGAAATGCGTTGGTCTTTGGCATGGATCGCGGGCAATCGATATGTTACTTCACAACTTTGTCCAGTTCCGTACTAATTTTGAAGGGGAATCACGGGGGGGGGGGAGACCAAGAGTCTTCCATGGTTTCCTCCATACCAAACCAGGCCATTCAAGAAGACTTTCGACTCGCATTGCATTATGTAAGTTCCGTTCCCCTATGCCCTCCAGGATTCGAACCCGGATAGCCAGCAATACCATCCGCTATAGCGATTAGAGCTGTTGAGAAATGTTTAAAATTAAGAGTCGAAAAACAAGCTAAAACAATAAAATGAATTTCCTAAGCAGTTTGTATATATATATATATATATATATATATATATATGTATGTATATAACAGCTCTTTAATAAAGTAATTAATAAATAATAAATAAAGTTATTATTTATTAATTACTTTAATAAAGTTAAGGAATTTAGAAAAAACTAGCGCTTAAACAGCTGAGATTGAAAATGTAATTTAGAAATCATATTTTTTCACTCTAAAAAGATTTCAGTCTAAGTCAAATCGCAACTGGATATTATTATTATGAAAACTATTATGTGTAGTGATGAGTAACGCTCGAATTCTATGCGGGAAGTGAAGATGTAAGCCAGCAGAAAGCAGCGCCGTGGACCACTTGCAACGCGCCATTTCCCCACATACATCCCATTACAACCCTCCCATGCTTCATTCTGTCATCTCTACGTGTCTTTGCACTTGTGCAAGATACTTCTGAATCGCCCTGTATATAAGAATAAGAACCAAAGAAGAATGAAGATTTCTGAATAAATAATTTGGATATAAATGTGTGTCATGATTTTAAAATGCGTAGATAAGGCACTGGAACTCTCAACAGCTTTCGATATTGCGCAGATGGCTGAAAAAAACCGTAGTGACTAAAAGTAGGGCTGAGTGGCAAAGCCTGATGACGCAGTTAGCACAACTGGAGCTTGAAGAATCACAATCTTTATCTTACGCATATCAAATCATTATTTTGCAAACAAGATATTTCTTAATTATAACTGAATACAATAAGTTCCATTTTAAAGAAACGACGTCATGTTAGGAAAATGAGCAGCAGCGTGGAAAAGTATCGTCTTGCCAGCAGGAAAGCGTATTCGAAAGAGAACGCTACAACTCAGAGGAAGAAGGGAGGGAGTCTATAGTTTCAATTCGATTTAAAGAACGTTTTGGTTTACAATTAATTTGATTGGACAAGAGGTATCTGCATTAAAACGTTACGTAACAAAGAAAAATCTGGAATTTTGGAGAACAGATGAATTTAGGGGGAGATCACCAAATCTAGAATCGTTAATTTTGAGGTCGCCAATTATTTTTAAAGCAGCTATCGTATTATTTTATATCTGATATGCATTTTAAAATTTCTCTTAATATTCCTGATATTTAACAGAATGCGGTGGTGGAAACATTTTAACAAAACTCAAAATCATGGAAATTCAAAATCTCAGGAGAAAGGCTGATTCTACAGACGGTTCACTGGAGACAAATATTTCTAGCGGGGATCGTCAAATTTAGTGTAGTAAACTATAATATTAACGTATAATTATATGGCAATGGGGTCAGAAAAATACATTATTGTGAAGAGCAAAAATTTATTCCTACAGCCGGCTTTGTGGTATAGTATCTATGTACTTTGATACAACGACAATATCCAGATCGACTTTAGGTGATAAAAAGTTGCATCATTTATTCCTTTGGTTTGGAGAGTATTAGACTCAATTTATTAGTTTCATTTCACTAATAGAAATCTATTCTATTGTGAAATTACTAATTGATTTCTAGAATACTAATATCGAAATCCGTTTCTTTTGTTTCAGATTAAGGTAACTGACACGGTGTGTTATTGCCACGTTAATTCTTTTATTAACATTGAGAAAAAGTTGTTATATTACATTAAATTTAAATCATGACGTCATACGTATTAATTTGAAGAGTCAAATGTTTTTGTTTCTTGGTTTGGCAGCAAAACATTATTTAAGAACTGGTTGTTGCTTGGAAAGAATGAACTGATTTCATTCATACTGAACTGTTTATATGCACTTTCTTCTTCAGGTGTACACAGAACTCATAAATTTTGCTTCGGTCGCAGCTAGCATCTTTGTATACAGTACATTAAATTAATAGTTCCTTTTATTCTCGCTTTCATTAATTACCCGTAGCCCGCTCATCTGGCAGACGTGCCCGCTAGTACAATAATAAAAAGTGAAAAATATATAAATTTTATTAAATTTCAAAACCACTAGATTATTTCCAAGGCACCTTAGGTAGGAATTCGTTTTTGAATCGATTGAAGGTATTTTCATGTTACTAAAAAAATTCTTCATGTTGCTGAACAGTTAAAACTTATAAATAGGCTTGTACTTATGAAAGGAAGAGAAATTATCTCTCCTTTTAGTATGTGCAGCTATCGATATTTCCTTTTTAAGCATTCACCTTCTCCAGTAAATTATTGCTTGAGCAATCATGAGTGGAAGAAAGATATTTCCACTCGATTTCTTTGGTATACAAAGTGCTGTAGTCATTCGAGTGGAGCAAATCCGGTTTAACGGTATTTGCATCTCGCAGATTTCCAGTGAATGCTTATGGATTTTAGCATATATTTGTCTTACATTTCTGAAAAGGTCTTAACTTGATTTATGGAACCTAACAAATACCAAACAGCTCATATAGCCTAATTTAACTTTGTTTTACGTGATTTTATATGTAATAAAGCGCGATTTTTTTAAAGTTTTCTTAGTCCACATGCAGCGCTAAATCTTAGAATTCGAGGATTAAAGAAAATAGATCATTATTAATCCTTAAAGGACTGTAAAGTTAATGCACCCTGTAAAACACCTAAGCTCTTTATGGACCGATGTACTTACAAAGCTCTACAATGCATCTTAATCCTTTAAGAACGGATGTAGTCAATAAGCATGGACAAAGCCTTGGAGATCGGATGAAGCTTATCGTCACATTTTTAGATTGGAAAGGCGAATTATAGATAAGCTACGGAGCATTTTTGCTGTATTTAATATCTTCCTTGCGTATGGACACCGTACATAAAGACTTAAAGAAAGAGAAATGAGACACGATTTACTAGTGATTAATTAATTATTCTTCAGTTGAATTAGATCGCCTTTACCTTTATTCTGATTAAATAATAAAACCGAATAGTTTTGATTTTTCAATTATAATACTTATAGATTGTGATTCGCTAGCGTGTACAAACTTCTGGGAGTGGCAGTTTCCTGAAAGATAAATCCGTATCAGATAGTTAATGCAGAATGGGAAACGCAGTCGTAACGCAATAGCGGGAACTGTTGGAAACGTCCAGGTAGCAGTAGGAAACTTAGTAATCAAAACCTGTAAATGAATTAATTGATTACATGATTTTAATTAAACTGAATCAATTAATGAAGCAATTTTAATATAGGTAACCCTGCAGTTACTCATCTTCCCTTTCCTAATCTTTTTTAAACTCTATTTTTCATGAAAAGCTACCAATACATCTTGATAAAAGAGATTAATTAAGTGGTTGACTAAATAAATTAATGGCTAACTTATGAGTTTAAGTAATTGGAAAGCGTAATATTAGTTTTCCACTTATTTTCAGTTTTTGTACCTTTGTAAGGTATTTCTCCCGCCCTCCTAGACTGCCTTCGTGGTGTAGCGGTCAGCACACTGAGCTGGTATTTCAGAGGTCCGTGGTTCGATCCCCGACGAAGGCGTTGCTAATTTTTCATCTCTTCTGCCTCCAAAAATTACCTAATGTCTCTACACCTTAAGTTTCCTTTTTTAGCAAAAAATTGTTAATTAACTCAGAAACACAAAAAATAGAAGTAAAAAACATTCCTCACTCCTTTTTGCGTTCACAAATCATTATGTGAATATACAAGGTGTGACAGACAAACATACACACACACACAAACAAAAACAAAAAAAGGGGGGGACTAAGAGTGTAGTTTGAAAAAAGAGTGCAGTTGGCAACAACTGTTTTGGTGACGTCATCCCACGCATCTCCTTTATCCATGTGGCCAGTTTCGACTTAACCGGTCGCACCCGTTGGGAGTACTGCGTCATTGATTGAACATGGGCAACTGCATTCTGCCGGGGAAAGTGTCTAATGTAAAAACCGAACAGTGAATCAAACTGAACTTTCATGTGAAACTTGAGAAATCAGCCACGAAAACATTTCAAATGTTAACTGAGGCTTATGGAGATGAAACTTTGTCTCGCCCACGTGTGTTTGAATGTCATAAGCGGTTTTTAGAGGGTTGGGACAAAGCACGCATGTCAAAAACAAAATTCAAGGCAATGTTAATTGTCTTCTTCGAAATTAATGGAATTGTAATGATTGAGTTGATTCCCAGTGGTCAGACTGTAAATCAACACTACTACACTGAAATACTAAAAAGTCTTCTTGAAAAATTAGGGGGGAAAGGCAACAGTTGTGGAGTGATAGATGGCTGTTGCAGCAGCACCCGCTCCCACAGCCCCCCTCTGTAAAGCAATTCCTGACCAGCAAAAACATGACTGTGATGGGGTATCCTCCTTATTCATCTGATTTGCTCTATGCGACTCTTTTTTATTTCCTAAAATTAAATCTTGTTTAAAGGAAGCCATTTTACCTCAGTTGAAGACGTTCAGGCAAAAACGGAGAATCTCCTGAAGGGTCTTCCAAAAACCTCGTTCCAGAACTGTTACCAGCAATGGCAGCACCGAATGCAGAAATGTGTGAATGCTGAAGGGAACTACTTTGAAGGTGATAATGCCACGGAGAATTGATTCTGTAAATACAATGATTTATTGGACCTTTATTTGTGTGTGTGTGTGTGTGAGTCACACCTCGTACATTTAGAACTTGTAAAACCTGGAAAACTCATGCGTGTTATATTATCATCATGCGGTGATTTTTAATTTATTTTACTACAATATTTTTTACGAATTATTGCATCTGATTTTGATTTTGATTTTAATTGAAGTTCTTCTGCAGTTTTTAAGACTGCAGTCTCTATCAATAGCTTTATTTTCGACGAAGATCTTTTGCCACGATGTTTTAGAATTGCAGTGTTTTCTTCATGCTTTCTTTTCTCCTACGAACTTTGTATGACGATGTTTTTACATTGCGTTGTACCCACGATATTTTCAGCGGACACCTAGTGTAAAGTACTGTCTTAAAGCTTGATAGAAATGAGACCCTCTTGAATTTACAAGCGTTAAAAGCACTCTCGTAACTTGCGCCTTCTTTATGGTGTCTGCAGTGTGGCTAATAACTTTAACAGAAGAATAACAACGAGAGAACTACGATGTTTCTGTAATAATGAGAACCAGAGAAATCCTAGGACTTGAATAAAAGCAAATTTAAAATATACGGAAGTGAATGCAAGTTAAATATACATTAAACCATCAACATACGAGGCTCCTTACCAAGATATTTATGTTGATAAAGTTGGGGAGTGAGAACAGAGTCTGAGACGTTTTCTGTACCCCGAATTATACTCATGCGATTATTCAATGATTATTTCCATTCCTTATAATTAGTTTATATCGGCCTTTAACGAGTGTGCAGAGACGTCGAGAAACAACACGGGCAATGATGAGGCTGCTGTATTTTGGATATCTTACGGTCTGTTGTCACTTCGCTTGTATTCTACGACTTATAAAATTCAGAGAATTTTCTTCCTCCTGTGGCGATCCTCAGTTTTGATGGAACGGCCGTTTTAAATTAGAGGACTTCGTGTTCTCAAGAGAACTATTCACCAGGTAATTAACAAAGGAAGTACGTTAAGGACAACCCCTTGTGCTGTTTCCTTGCGAACAATGGATTCCATGTTGCGAACTATCACCCAGTGTCTGTTAAATGATCGGCAAGTAATTCAACAGAGGAAACTCGTAAGGACATCTCCCTGTGCGGTTTCCTTGCTAAATTAACGTAAAAGGAAAGGAAGAGATTTATGAGTGAGAATTATGCTTAGAGAGGTGCTCTAGGTAAGCCGCGCCAAGAGACTGTTCAGTGCCGCATCAAGCGGAAGTTCTGTATGTTATGGCTGCTTTATTTTCATTTAATCCAGAAGTTTTGTTAAGTTTAAAAATAAATATTTAAAAGTCCTCTGGTCTGATTACTCATCCATCTCGAATGTGATTACGCTACACCCCTCTCTCTGACACTGCACATCAGTAAAACCACGAATACGGTTAACGATTCTGAAATTTGTAAACCTAAAGATTTTTCTTTTTGATCTCTCTTCTTTCACTTTCATTGCAAAACTAGTAAACTAGACTTTCTAAACGTCGTATCACACATTCAAAACATTTCGGATCAAAATCTACTTAGAACAATTTTTCTGCTTCTTCACACGATACATACAGCAGCCAATCACAGCGGATCCTTTTGGTGTTATCATGTAAAGGAGAAACTAGTTCTTCGTTACAAATGCTGGCTGATGACGGGGGATTCGATGCTGATAGCTGATTGGTACTTGTAAACGAACAACTTATAATTTTTATTTACAACTGAAAGAGAGAAGCACGATTATAAAAAATCGTGCTTCTCTCTTTCAGTTGTAAAGCAGATAGGAAAATTTGTTTGTAACAGTTGTTCGCCCGAAATAAATGAAAGTGGGATACCACCCTAAGAAAACCGACTCGTATCCACGCTACGCCTCGGAAAAACCACGAAACCGTCCATACAAGGCAGCCCATTTGCCGGTTTTTGATCCTGGGTTTAAGTACCCGCGTTTAGCCGTCTTAACAACTCAGGTAAGCAGAATTTAAAATAGTTTGTTGGGGGGGGGGATATTAAAAATCTGGAAAACTGGTAGTTTGTGACATTTCGCACATACTATCACGCCTCAGAAATTAACCAGCGAAGAAAATAAAGTATACAGAAGCAAACCTTTGCAAGTGTTGCCAGTGTGCGAAACATAAAATCTTTAACTTGTCTTACACGTATCCTCGCGTATAGCCGATTCTTAGAGTGTTACTATTCGACAAAGCATAATAACTTTAATCTATTTTTTTTATTTAATCAATCGAATATAAATTAACAAACTAAGTAATTTAAAATATGTAAACAAGCTACATAGTAATTTTAATCTTTATTTTACACTTTTAGTGGCGTATATATGTATTTCAGTGTATTTCGGTATATAACAGTTTTTGTAAATTAAAATGCGTTTAATTTGTAATAATATAATATTTTAATAATTTGTAATATTTATAACATTAATTTATAATTTAACTGAAAATTTTGGTGAATATTTACAACTTTAATGGAAATGATGCAAGATAGTGTAACATCATATGTTACTAAATAATACAATTTTTTTTAAATATTTTTTTTTACCATGTTTTATCTTGCTTAACTTTTTTTTAATATTGTTTATCCTTTTTTGATATTTTTAATGTTAAACTCTTCTCGAAATGTTATACTACAAGCTGAAGTTTTAAATTGCAGTTCTCCCCCCTTCCATTTAGTGTCCTGTATTTGAACCGAAAACATAAAGTCAGTATTCTTTATTTTCATATTTTATTGCAGTGGTGTTTGTACACTATCTCGAAATATAATAAAAGTTTTCTTCAGCCATACTTAATTCTATGTTAAAAGACAACGTTATTTATTTAAGGTTTCTCAATTCTTACTCACCTGGCGTATCTAGTGAGCAAAAGAAACATAAGAAACGGCCTCGATCTTCTTCAACACTTGACAGTATCTTTGTGTGTGTTCTTGCCGCTATCTACGTCGAGTTTGCATTTATTCAAAATAAATAAATATAGTTCTTTTTAAACATTTGTGCCAAGGCGAACTGAAAATCCTCTATGATATCAACCAAGAGTCTTTTTTTTTTTTTTTTTTTTTCAGAAATTCTTTAATGTTTGAAGTAAGAAAATGTAAGTGTTCATTTAATCAGCAACAAAAATTTAATGGGAAAAAGAAGAACTATTATTGCGTGCGTACGGGTTCGTAACGGATTGAATGCAAACAGAATCGATGATAGCTTGATAAAGTTTATTTTACCTAAAGAAACACTTCTCAGGTCTGAAATTTTCCACAATGGTACTCCTACAGCTCCTCTCAGTATAACAGTAGTTACCACTTGAAACTACTAAGAACGCAGTCAATGCAAAGCGCATTCAAAGAGCGAAGCTCACCCGGAGATTTCTCAATAGTTCGAATAAACCTCCGGTCTTGTTGCCGAGAAATCTCTAGCACCTTCCATTTCTGGAAATTACTAGAAGGCATATACGGTTAAAGTTATGTATAAGGGCTGGATACGGTTATAGTTAGGATACATATAAGGATCATATAGGCTGGATATATATAGGGATCATACAGGCTGGATACATATAGGGATCAATTACAGTTATTCAGTTACAGTTATACAGAAACAAGACTTAAATGTCGCCAAATCTGGCGATTTTTGGCAATATTCATCCCCCCCTAGACTTGGTGACAATATTTAGTCGCCAAAATTATCGCTAGTTTGTCGATATCTCGCAAATATAGCGAAACAGTCAATGTTACTTGCATATATACAAATGCAATATACACAAAGGTATATGTGTTAAGAAAAAAGTAAGCATAAGAAAGTAATAAGCAATGAGTAACATTGTATAAAAGTAATAGAAAAGTGCTCAAAAACATATATTTAAAGAATAACACACATAAAAAATTGTATGCGGTGCTTACATTATAACGGCTCCAGACAGATATTTGGGAAACTTAGTTTACCAAAATTTTAAGAAACTAGTCATAAATATGTATGTAGAAGATATTATGGTACTTTTCTATTAACAGGGTGTTATTTATTTCTGTCTGACTGACGTCTGATGTTGCTTATTTTGCATTTAGAAATTTTAATACCGCGTTTTTCACAAGATTTTTGAATTATGTGTTAGGATATGTGTTATGTAGTATGTGATATGTATTAAGATAGGAAGGATATGTGTTAGGAATGTGTTAGAGATCCTCTTTGGCAAGCGCAGAAACATATTCTTTAGTCCGCAATTCTTTTATCCTTAACCATATTCTTTTATCCTTAACCCTTTGCGGCACAGTGTGTCCGGTCTGGACACACAGGAAGTTCAATTTTTCTGTACGCACAGAAAAATTGAATGAAAAAGGATTTATAGGTTACTATAGGATACTCTGAACCTTCTTTATTTATAGTAGATGGCAGCTCAACACAAACCAGTCCATGTATTTTAGCCATGTTTAGTTTTTTTAAGACCCTCATTTTTCAAAGAAATCTTCCAGATATATTTTAGGGTATAAAAGGAAATTGTTTGAAAAAAAAAATTCTATGTTATTTTTTCGGCTGTATGCTAATCTCCTTAGTCTATATAATTTTTAAATTTTTACTCTGAAATCTTGCCTAAAATCAAACGGCGAACCCTAGGTGGTCCCAGACCAGACTCACCAATAATCTAGGACACCTGAGAGTCTGTATTCGTTGTTTCTCCGCATCTCATCGGTCAGTTCATTGACAACAATGCTCGTTTCAGCACTCTTTTCAAAGCTCTATTCAATTAGTGTGCCACTTTGGTCACACCCACAGAATTAAAACGATAAGTGATAAACTTCATAAAACTTCACTTGTGTACTCCTCTAGGCCTAATTAGACTGCCTACCTTTTTTTTTTTTTTTTTTTTTCATCAAAACTCCGACTTTGAAAGGTAGCGTGCCGGAAAGGGTTAAACAAACAAAGAAGTTGCAATGTTTATTAATTTTTCAGGAAGTATCCTGGACATAGGTATCCGCAGAAAATTTTGGAGAAAAGAGAAAATGTGGAGACAAATAATAACATCAATAAATTTTTATTTAGTTCTTCAACTGGCGGTTCATAAGACAAATAACAGAATACAGTATTGCATCATTAAAAATACGCATGTATTACAGTAGAATGCCTTTTAACCGGCCAGCAAAGGGAACTCGCCAATTTCGGTTTAGAGGTTTTTACGGATAAAAGAATATATATTTCTAGAACTTACTTGCTCATCTTTTGTGATGCCATCCGTAAAAACTGCAACCTAAGAACTTCATGCATGATGCTTTTTATCTTTCGGGCCTAATTAAAAACATAATACCGAACATAGTGCAGATTATTTAAAATTAAAACATATAATGTGATTTTATATTTAAAAAAAAACAAAATCAAATTAACTTTTACAACTACTATGTTTATTATCACATGAAAATTACGAATCTTTTATTATGAGGGCATAAAACTTCGTATGTCTGCCTGCTTACAAGTCGCATTTTAAAAGCTGCTGTGTATACAGGGAAGCCTCGTAATAATATGTATTGACATAGACGAACATTCCTCTGGAAAACTTATAAAAGTCTTCAATATTTCGTCACTTTTCTTTCATGTAACGTTCTTACTCTGTGTGTCATTTTCATCTTGAGTTTTCCCCTCCTCATCCTCATCCTTCTCCTTTCCTCAGTACATGACTGATTATTTCGTCGTCGTCTTGAGAGAGTGGGGCACCAACCAAACTGTCTGCATCTATCCAACCTGCACTTCCTTCTCACTAACATAAACTTATGATAGCTGCCTGCATACAAGACTGTCACCGTACTTTTAGAAATTCTGTGTGTGTAGAATGAAACGGTACAACGTAACATACGGGTGTAGATGAACATTTAACTGCAATCTTTGTCAATCCTTCGTCAGTTATTGTGATCCTTCGCCAGCTTCCCTTTAAGTAACTTTCTAACTCTATGTGTCATCTTCACCTTCATCCTTCCTGTCCTCATCTTTCTCCTTTCCCAGTACATGTCCAATTATTTGGTAGTAGTTAAACTAAGTTACTAGTACCAAATACACTTAGTTTATGAGTAAGTGGAGGTACACACTTAGTTTGTGAAGTGGGTGGATTTCCTTGCAATACTGGAGCACTCTGGGTAAGCTTTACATCAGCTTCTTCCATCTCAGCATCACATGCACTTTCAGATGGTTCAACATTTGCTAACTGCGACGTTGTAACTTCATTATCAGTTTTTACCAACTTAACAGTCCCATTTTCACTTTCTTCCAACTCCACTTCAAGCACTTGAGAATCAAGAACTTTATGTCCACGAATTGTTCCTTTATCTTTTTCAGATGCTATACTAGCCACTTCTTTTATTTCTTCATCTTTACAAACATGATTATCACTTTCTTCCATCTCAACTTCAGGCATTTGGGACTCAAGAGCTTCTTTGCCATCTTTCATTTCTTCACTCTCGTAAGATGTTTCATCTTTCATTTCTTGATCTTTCTCAGACACTACTTCCTTCATCTCTTCATCCTTTGATTCTTCAGATGCGATTTCTGCCATTTCTATATCTTCTTTCATAGCTTCAGTTTCTTCTGAAAGCTCCACTTTCATCTAGAGTTGCTCTCGCAGGTCTTCTTGGCCAACTTTTATCTCTTCTCGTCCAACTTTCATCTCTTCCGGCCCCACTTTCATCTTAGCCGTGATCTCTTCATATCCAGCTTTTATTTCATCATATCTGGCTTTTATCTCAACCTTCATCTCTTCATATCCGGTTTTAATCTCTTCCCTCTTCCAGTCTCTAGTAGTTAAACTAAGTGTGTACCTACACTTAAACCTGCACATCCTCTTCACTAATACTAACCTTTCTCCGAACATGTAATTAAATCCAAGATATTGGCCACGGACGCCGAACGTATTTTAAAACTGAGAGAATCTTCCTCAATCAACTCATCATCTCCAAACATGATCATATCCAGCTTTTATCTCATCATATCTGGCTTTTACCTCAGCCCTTATCTCTTCATACGCGGCTTTAATCTCTTCCAGTCTCTAGTAGTTACACTAAGTGTGTACCTCCGTTTAAACCTGCACATCCTCTTCGCTAATACTAATCTTTCTCCGAACATGTAATTAAATCCAAGATATTGGCCACGGACGCCCAACGTATTTTAAAACTAAGAGAATCTTCATCAATCAACTCGTCATCTCCAAACATGATCATAGGTCACAATTTACGGCAGCAGAGATGTAAAGAAATGTTCATTATGTTTTTCCAAGGAAGAGATAAAGTAAATCTGGCGTCTTTCAGTGTGAATTTCTTTAGAAAATCATGGACACTCCCTTCAAAGATCACGCATCGATGCAGGCTCATCTTTATGTTCTACATCAGCGGTTCTCAACCTTTTGACTAACTCCTACCATCTAAACAAAAATTGAAAACCTTTAGTACCACCACTACAAAGTACTACTACCACTCTTGAACAAAGCTCAGATCGTGTAAATTTACGAGTGTTAGAGAAAAATCAGGATGTTGATGTTTTAATTTTTGAATTTAATAGTTGAAAATACTTAGCTCCTTTGCGTACCACCAGTTCAGAACCCCTGTTCTAGATAGTTCTTTCTCCGGGCTTGAATAATTCTTCTTACGTTGGGCGTCAGAAACGTTTTCCCCCTTTGAAATCTTTAAACATAAATGTTTTCCCCCCTTTAAATCTTTAAACTGTGAACGTATTACATACTTTTTATCTTACGTACTTACCACCAATTAAGTTGCTCTACCGCCTGTTATATGACTATCAGCATTTGTACTCAATTGGTGGAGCATTCTTTTGTCGCTAGGCCCAGCCAAAAATCTCTATGGAATATTAAAATTTGTAGCGGAATTTATAAGATGGATAAAGATAAGATTGTAGCGGAAGATGGGTATTTGTGACCTGTGGTTTCGAATTTAAATGGAGACCTTTCAAAAGTTCCGTTTGTTTTGATACGGTCGGTTAATTGTCTGCCGGTTACGAGAAATTTTACTGTACTTTATGCGTCAATACAAAATACGTTTTTACGCGATTCCAGTGGGGCCATTTGCAGTATCTCCTCACCCCACCCCTCCACGAACGCACATGGTCCGTAATTCTTCTCAAAAGCATGATAACCCTACCTTAGTATGAAGTTTTCGAGACTTTGTTTTACTTATTTTCGCTAGCAACTGAGCGATTGTGAAACGTAATTTTTCCTTGAAGTTATTTTTCATGCAATAGTATCACTGCATTTTTAGTTGATATTTAGAATATCAAAAGAAAGGGGGATATGAGCCATATTTTCGTCCTGAGGTAGATTACCTGTTTTATTTTTATTACTTATTCCCTTTCTACATCCCCCACTATTTTTAAATATTACTGAACAACCGATTAAATGAATGGAATTTAGGTAGAGTCTCACAATAACTATATTTTGTTCTAGCAATGTTTTATGACAATCATATATTATCTTATTGTAACCATATCGCCAGACGAGAAAGCGCTTCCAGTGTGGCAAGTTTAAATGAAATTATTTCAGATTTTATTTATTTACTAGCCCAGATGGACTATTAAAAAAGTCTGAATCCCTTATCAAATTACCGCCAAATATTAGAGCCCTGCATTGCATTTAAAGAAATTAAATTGTAGAGGCATTAGGTTATTTCGAAGCCGGAGAGATGAAAAATGAGCAACGCCTTCGCCGGTGTTCGAATCACGGGCCTCTCGAATACGCGCCGAGCGTACTGACCACTACACTACGAAGGCATGCAAGAAGACGGGAGAAATACCTTATAAAATAATGAAGAATCTGCACGAATGTATGTATGTCTCTCGCACTGTGAGAAAAAAACTACGGTACCTAGCGACATCAAATTTTGAACAACGTAGTCCTCCACTCGAATATGGGCATCTGGAAGCCCAAGTTTGCAATCTGGAATTTGTTTTATTATCTATTTCATATTTTGCAAACATTGAACGAATTTTTGATTAACAAACTCAACGATTTCAAAGCATTCCATTAGCATTAACATCGCGTGAATCTTCAAGTATGTATATTTTATGGCGTTTCGAAAGAGCGCGAAGATACTGTATCCGAAATATGTTCGTTTCATATCTAGAGTCTTCAAAATGCAACGGCAATTCTAAAGATACATATATTCTTTCATACATTGTCACAAGTCTTCAATACGTTGTCATAACTGACAGTTAATTAATCAATAAAAGGGAGCATCCGTCACTCTTTCATACGGGTCTCAGCCGGTTAAAAGCGGTATAGGATTCACGTTTTTCAGCCTGAAGGAAATCGTGCTTATGAAACCTTATCTTCCAAAGATTTTACGGCGATCATTAAAAAAAAAAAAAAAAAAAAAGGCACAACGCACAACCGAAGACGGAGTTTAACGGTTTATGTTTCGGAAACCGAAAGCTGACGTCCTTAGATTATCATTTGTTTACTCAGATTAAGAGATTAACAGCATAGATTTTAAAGATGGAAGTATCATCTTATCGGCGATTTATAAGTCTTAAAAATGAATTTTATGATATTTTAGAGGTCACGTGTAGGTTATTGTGCCTCTTTTTTTTACGATAAATAGCACGTGGCGGTGTTATCATGCTAAAAGTTTCATTCGTAAGTTTGCTTCGAACCAGTTATGCTTTTATGCGATTGGTTATCTTGTTTGAAAATTTAGAAATGCTTTAGAGAGGTCAGCGAAGATGTCCTTGTAGCTCGCCTTTTTAATAAAACGTTTTTTAATTATGTTTTTATAATCGATGAATGAGTCCTGTTTCTCTTGAAGGGGTGTCTAAATGATTTTTATAGACTGAAATAATAAAATTCCAACGATGAAATTTTCAATCTGATTCGGTTTTTTTTAATTAATTAAGTTATTTTTTTTTTCATGCCGCCCAACCGGTATAGAGGTTAGCGGCGCTGACTGCCGTGCCCGAAGGCCTCGGGTTCGAATCCCGGAGAAGACATAGATGTTTGTAAATGTACAGTGTTCGTGTGGCATGGGGGTACTCTAAACGCGGCAAAACAAAAGTCCTCTCGAGAGGTTGGTGGTAGGGAAAGAGGGGTGGGTGACCCTTTTGGACCCGTCCCCCCCCGAGGTGTTCATCAAAACTAGGGGTGGAACTGAGCTAAATCGCACTTTCACATGTAAGGTTTTTAAGGCTGTTGCCAACGAAAGGAGTAAACTTGTGCTCCTTGCCACATGGATTTTCGTGGGCTTGGACTAAATCTAGGTCAACCAAGCGAGATTTAGCAACAACAACAACAAGAGAAGTTTTTACTTTGCATATGATGTGAGAATATTTAAATCTACCAACTCACTTTTACTGAGATACAAACTAGCATGAAATTATACAAGTAAAATAGGTTGATTTCAATCATTTGAGATCATTCTTGAAAATTTAGGCACCTCTCCATAAGAAAATTTGCTTTATCATCCCTTTCACATAAAGACTAAAACAGACTTCACAAACAAAACTGACTCCCATTATAACAAGCCCTCGAGTCCTACAGAAAAAGGACGTTAATACAAGCCCCTGCTATAGTAAACATGCATTAATAGACACTCATCGGTCGGGAATGCTGTACACCTATCGTTGCAACAGAATGGTCGCTATAACAAATGTCCGTTATTACGAGCATCGATTGCGATTTTATCTGAGCGAATTTCGAAATTATTTTAAAGAATTTTTAGAGATTTGGCGAATATCAAATATATTTGTAATAATTTTCGTGTTTAACAGCAATATAAGCTAGTTTTTGTTGAGCGCTGAGTACTGGGATTTCGAATTAAAATCGAACCCATACGACCGAATTGGCTACGTAGTTTGCACGTGGCCTTCTCCATGTGTTACGTGAAAAGGAGCCAGTTTCCACTATAAAGCCCTCTCCGACGGCATCCTGCCCCTTAAACCTGTAGCCCTCTTTCGTCTTGTTATATTCAATAGTCTAATCTCCTGAGACAAGTGGAATCTTTTTTTCACTTAACGCAGTAGCACTCAATTCTCCCCGCAATTAAGAATTACTCACTTTTTAACTGCCTTTAAAATAGTTTCATTTAAAAAAATTAGCTTGCCTTTCAGTCTTTATAACTTTCGTACTTCAGGACAGGGATTTTGGAAGGGTATAGCTTTTCTCCTGCAAGAAACATGCAGGAAAAGACTGAAGCAAAATCATATACCTTTGATGCAAGAAACTTGCAGGAAAAGACTGAAGCAAAATCATATACCTTTGATGCAAGAAACTTGCAGGAAAAGACTGAAGCAAAATCATATACCTTTGATGCAAGAAACTTGCAGGAAAAGACTGAAGCAAAATCATATACCTTTGATGCAAGAAACTTGCAGGAAAAGACTGAAGCAAAATCATATACCTTTGATGCAAGAAACTTGCAGGAAAAGACTGAAGCAAAATCATATACCTTTGATGCAAGAAACTTGCAGGAAAAGACTGAAGCAAAATCATATACCTTTGATGCAAGAAACTTGCAGGAAAAGACTGAAGCAAAATCATATACCTTTGATGCAAGAAACTTGCAGGAAAAGACTGAAGCAAAATCATATACCTTTGATGCAAGAAACTTGCAGGAAAAGACTGAAGCAAAATCATATACCTTTGATGCAAGAAACTTGCAGGAAAAGACTGAAGCAAAATCATATACCTTTGATGCAAGAAACTTGCAGGAAAAGACTGAAGCAAAATCATATACCTTTGATGCAAGAAACTTGCAGGAAAAGACTGAAGCAAAATCATATACCTTTGATGCAAGAAACTTGCAGGAAAAGACTGAAGCAAAATCATATACCTTTGATGCAAGAAACTTGCAGGAAAAGACTGAAGCAAAATCATATACCTTTGATGCAAGAAACTTGCAGGAAAAGACTGAAGCAAAATCATATACCTTTGATGCAAGAAACTTGCAGGAAAAGACTGAAGCAAAATCATATACCTTTGATGCAAGAAACTTGCAGGAAAAGACTGAAGCAAAATCATATACCTTTGATGCAAGAAACTTGCAGGAAAAGACTGAAGCAAAATCATATACCTTTGATGCAAGAAACTTGCAGGAAAAGACTGAAGCAAAATCATATACCTTTGATGCAAGAAACTTGCAGGAAAAGACTGAAGCAAAATCATATACCTTTGATGCAAGAAACTTGCAGGAAAAGACTGAAGCAAAATCATATACCTTTGATGCAAGAAACTTGCAGGAAAAGACTGAAGCAAAATCATATACCTTTGATGCAAGAAACTTGCAGGAAAAGACTGAAGCAAAATCATATACCTTTGATGCAAGAAACTTGCAGGAAAAGACTGAAGCAAAATCATATACCTTTGATGCAAGAAACTTGCAGGAAAAGACTGAAGCAAAATCATATACCTTTGATGCAAGAAACTTGCAGGAAAAGACTGAAGCAAAATCATATGAATATTCTTAGTACGCTATAAGAATTTGGCTTGCTCGTTATAACGTGCTTTCACTAATTAAGCATTTTTGCTTAGAAGTTTAACTTAAAAAAAATTTCAGTATGTTTTAAAAATAGTTAAAGACCATTTAATACGCACTTTCTCTAAAATTATACTGCAATTTTCTCATATTAAACTTATAAAGTATTTTCTGCCTCCTTTCTGCATGCCTTTGAGGTGTAACGGTAGCGTATTCGAGAGGTCCAGGTTCGAGTCCCGGCGAAGGCACTGCATATTTTTCATACCTCCTACTTCCAAATAATCCAATGACTACAAACTCAAATATATATTTTCCATGAGGATTTTTTTCAAAAACGACGATAAACGTAATTATTACAGCTACATTGCATTCTTTTGTTCAAATATTTATTCTTAAAATTTGTTAATTATAATTATTTTAATAAATTATTGTTAAATGGTTTTCAGAAAATTAGCATTCTATTGAAACTTATTTCTCTGTTATATTTCCTTATTTTTAATTTCTTGGGTTACTCTATGAAATTTTTCTGCAAAATAAGGAATTTTTTGGTGAAAATAAAGTTTTCTTATTTCTGTTTTGTTAATGTGTGAAATTTTCTTACTTTATAAAAGAAACGTTTCTGTGCGTGTTTTTCAAAACTCACTTAAAAAATTGTTGTTAGAAATCATTTTTAATTAATTTTTAAACATTTAATGCTTTAAAAATATAAATTTATAGGCAATGAAAGCATAAATAAAGGAGTGCATGATATTTAAGTAATTATGCTGTGTAAAAGAAACTTGCATTTCTACTATTTTATAATATTTATATATAAATGGTAAAATAGTAATAATTGCGATTTAACTTAAAATTTTCTAAATGAGTCATAAATAATATCACCACACAAATAAAATCGCATATTAGGTATATAAAGCAGCTGAAATTTGATGTTAGAAAGCATATTTT
Source organism: Stegodyphus dumicola (assembly GCF_044657685.1). Taxonomy (NCBI): domain Eukaryota; kingdom Metazoa; phylum Arthropoda; class Arachnida; order Araneae; family Eresidae; genus Stegodyphus; species Stegodyphus dumicola. The sequence goes on from NC_140770.1 coordinate 160,950,895, forward strand.
ATTATATTACGCGATGATTAAGTTCGATAGTCGGGCTTAAGGGTCGAATTTCAGACGGAGGTTGTGACGTCACGCCACAGCTTCCGTGGCCGTTTTTATTGTTCGTGGTGCTAAGGCCAAGCATAAGACAAGCGCTTACAATATCTTGGCCACGATGAATTGATTATATTGGGTGTTATAACTAAAATGAAAACAAATTAAACTTTAAGACCTCCCGTCAACTTAATAGGTACTTGTGTAGAGACATTAGGATTTTTTTTTTTTTTTTTTTTTTTGAAGTCAGAGAAATGAAAAATGAGCAAACGCCTTTCCCGGGAATCGAACCGCGGACTTCTGGAATACCGACCTAGTGTGCAGAACCACTACACCACGAAGGTACGTTAGAAAGCGGGAGAAATACCTTATATACTTCCCTTTTTAAAGGGCGACTAGGGTTTTAGGGGACCTAGTCGCCAAATCCTGGGTATGAAGAATCATCACCACAACCCTTTTAATTCGGGCGCCACTGTAGGATTCTTTTTTCGAAGCCAGAGAGATGAAAAATGAGCAAACGCCTACGACGGGAATTGAACCTTGGACCTCTGGAATACCGGCCCAGTGTGCAGAACCACTACACCACGAAGGCACGCCAGGAAAGTGGAAGAAATACCTTATACTTAAGACACAATAACACGCCGAATAAATACTAATTCAGAAGTCAAACAAAGTGAAAATTTTGTAAATATAACGCTGATTTTTGTTGTTTCACTTCTGAATTAGTACCTTATACTTGTTAGAACTCTAAGTCTGACACCGGATTACTACAGAAATTTCTACGTAAATGCTAATGTATGTTCTTAAGAACTGCATCTGTTGCTTTCAAATAGCTTAAATTGTTGATCCACAACAGAGAGATTCAATTTGAAAGATGAATATTGTACATTTTCCCGATTAGCAACTGAAAAGTGAAATGAAGCATTTGTAGTGATCCGATTTAAAATCGTGTTTCGAGACCAATAGCGCTTTTGGTCTGAGAATTCAACATATGTGACTTTACAAACCACCATCTTTAAACATACGTTTGATTGGTAAATTATCCATAAGCCAAAAGTGAAGAGGGACGAAAAATCACTTTACAGCATTTAGATATAAGATAATACGTAATAAGCGATTTCACGTTTCACTGACTAAAGAAAGAATTTCTTGTTTAAAATTGAAAACTCTGAAGATAAAGCTACCCTCTCACTAGTTTCATCTTAAAAAACCATACTATACCGGTTCAACGAGTCAGCTTATTTAATTCCACGCTCTGATTAATCAACACGCAGAACTTGAATGAGTAACTTTGCCATTTTCACACTTTGATACGTAAGTACAAAAAGACAGAACCAACCTTCTAATGCTATCAAATTGGTTGTTCTCATTTGAAAGGCTAATCTGTCGTTAGTAACTTAGCTGATAAACTGTAAGATCATTGAAGTATAAGAGACTCTAAGAATTATTTAAGATCAGCTTATTATAAATACAAGCATTACTTGTTCTTTCGAGTCTAAATTGTTGCCTCTAATTTCGGAATAAAATCTTCAGACATAAGCACGACAATGTGCATATTTAGTTACAGAAAGCGCACATGGCATGCACATAAATATAGTTTTTATTGGAAATTTATTGTGAAGTGATAAAATGATAATTTTTAGAAAGATAAACCAATATTTTGTTGTTGACATGGTTAATCTTGCTTGCTTGAAATCAGAGCAAGCCCTCGAAATTCATGGTGGCAAGGAGTCACGATTGCTCCTATCGTTGGCAAAAAAGCTGTGGCCATCATACAAGCGACAGAATTATTTTTTTCAGTTCCGTGTCCCAATTTTAAAAAACAGCTTCCCAGGAGACGGGGTCCAATGGTCTCTCCTTTTCCCCTACCACAACCTCTGGAGAGGACTTTCGGCTCGCCCCATATTTTGAATGCCTCCATGTCGCGCAGACACTATACATTTATCCATGCCGGACTCTTTGGTATGGTAGTCTTTGGTATATTAAGTCACTAACCCCTATCCCCGTTGGGTGGCAATTGATGTTTTAAAGCTGTGATAAGGATTCTTGTGCTATGGTCACACATCATTAAGTTTTTTAATCTCTCAGCAATATAATAAATTAGCTATTATTTCTTTTTTAACTACTTCATCTTGTTTAGTTTGTAAATTTTATGCTTCTAGTACTCATGCTTAATTAAACATAAGTTATAAATTTAAGCGAGCCCACCAGCGGCCGAACGGTAAAGTCGCTGAACACTGGTAGTTCGGTCCGAGGTTCGAATCCCGTGAACAGGCTGGCTGCTTGGGTGTTTTCGTGGTTTCCCCCATGTGTAACGTGTATGCGAGGCAGTTTCTCTTAGAAAGTCCTCTACGAAGGCATTCCTTCCCTTAGGCAGACAGCCCTCGAGGCTTTGCCGTAATTAAATAACCAAAAACTATAAATGTAAGATATATCCAAATTTGTTTTAATGAGAAAGCTGAATGTATTTTTAAAAGGTAATAAATGTAATAATTTTTTATGTTTGTTATTTCTATACTATCACTTTCTATTGTTGTTTGAAATTCTGCTAATAGCCTACAATTGCAAATGAGAGCGCTATGAATTTATTTTTATTCACGTGCAATCAAAAATAATATGATAGCAAAAAAATTCCCTTCTCGGTACATTTAATTAAAATCGCGTAATTTAAAGAAAAATGTTATCTATCTTATTTTAAATTGAGTCGCTAAACACTTGTAATTCGACCTATTTTCAATTTCAGGGGACTGAGCTGGCAGCATGGGCGTTTCCGTGGTTTTTCTCAATGTGTAACGTGTATACGAGCCAGTTTTCTTTAGAAAATCCTTCACGAAGGCGTTCGTCCCCTTAGACAAATATCCCCAGTGATGTGCTTTGCCATAATCAATCAAACGAAGACACAGTTATTTCGTGGAGTTAATACTTAAACATTTCTTTCATTAAGTTTCAATACAAATTATAAACTTGGCTTACTATTTTAACTACATTTCTTTCATAAGGTTCTAATAAAAAAATTCTAAACTTGATTTAATATTTTTACATTATTGATCATGTTGTTTTTTAATCACCGTTGTGGTGAATCTTTGTTTACTTTTCGTTGTGAAATTGTACCTTATCCATCGTATGGCATGTTTAGGCCGGGATGAAAAACCCATATCTTTTATTGTTTTATATCATTGTGAAATTTTAACTGTGACAGTGTGACGCCTATTGCGTCTTTTGTATTTGATTGAAAAGATAACACGAATGTTCGAAAACGAATTTAAACATCGATATTTGTTTGTTTTTTTCCCTGCACAATCTGCGTGTTACCGAAAAATGTATCATAATCTGTTAGACAAGTATTGCCAGTTTGGCACGTAATCACATGAGACTACAAATATCAAACATTCCTCAACACAGTTTCTAAATCAGGATAATACAAATTACGAGGTTTGACAGTAGGCTAACCATTTCAAAGTTTTTATTTTAAGATTTTAGAAAGTCATTGAAAATATGCAGTTTAGAGTAATATAAACCATATGTAATTAGGGATTCATTATGACAAGGCTCGTTATCGGAATATGTCAAACCACACAAGAACTATCGGCCTAAATGGAAGGACGCTTTCGGGATGCCTTTCTGGTTCATGTTTATGTTACACATGGAGATATAACACGAAAAATAACCACGTAACTAACCAATTCGCCTGAATTCGAACCCATGAAAAAGAACTCGGTAGGAACGGTGTTAAACAGGTTGGGGACCATAGCAGTTTTTTAACCCTACCCAGAATATAATTTGGCTTGCGAATTGTCATCAATGAATAACTGTATGCAAGCAATGAATTTAGAATATCAAGAAATTGCAAAGAGTTCAGTAAAGAATAAAGTTTCATAAGCTGATAAGTAGTGATTAGCAAATGCTAATCACAAAATCATAAGATGCATGAAATGAATAAGACAAAACCATAAGATGTTCAGAGAATAGCGTTACAAATAATCCCCGCAAGTAATTAAAATATAATGATTACAAACGCAAAATAATAATAAAAATGTATAACATCAATAGGTACACTACGCCAAAAAAAAGGGGGAGGCAGTTCTAAATCTCCCGTTCTACTGGGCATATTGACGAAATTCAACTTGCGCTTTTCATGTCTCGAAAGCCCGACTTAGGATATATATTAAATTTATATATGGTATTGTTCTAATATTGGTATTTTCACATAAAATCGGACTTTTTCTGAAATGACGGCGATTTGTTTTCCATATTTCAATTCTACGACTCATATTATGCCAGATTACCAAGTTTTGTAAAAATCGCACGATTACTTTTTAAAAAATTAGCTCTCAAAATTTTAGCTCCTCCATGTTAATTCAATTCAGTATATATTTATTATTAATATCTGTTTTTATATTACACTTTTTTCATTCTTCCTTTCACATTCCGAAATTTAGGTTCATTCCAAATAAAATTCACCCAATTTTATGATTTATTTTTAAGATTTGCATTTTTAAACAATTTTTATGAACTTTTCGAAAAAGGTTTTGAATTATAACCTGTAAATTTTTACCATCGTCTTAGTTATCATGAATATTCGTGGCTCATAATCACATAATCACATAGTCATAATAACAATCCCATAAATGGACTATTTTCTAATTCTTCTGGACGTTCTCTGTTACGAACGCACAAAGGAAAATTTATAAGCTTGCCGAACGATTTACCAGCATTCAGTGGTCTTAACCACTCGACCACAGGTGAGGCTTATGAAAAGGGTATTTACTTTAACAAGGGTATCAAAATATAAATGCAGCAAAGATGAAAATAAAAAGGATATCACATGGACAACAGTGATGACATGCGACATGCGACGGAGGACGTGAGTACCACGTCTCTACCAATACGATTAGTCGGTATAGCGCCACGTCCACCTTTATCTAGATAATCATACGTGGTCATTATGCTAATACACTAATACATAAACATACATACAAATTTGGTACTTAATACAGTGGCGTTAAAGCTAATTAATGTTAGACACTGGATAATACATTGCCATGTTACAAGGTGTATGCAAAAGCATGGATACGGTAGCATGTATGCAGAACGTGTGTACTCATATGTTGAGAACACTATGATCCTTCGAAGCATTATCATTAGATACACAAGACATGTACATACTGAAATATTAGGTGCGCAATGTTACGCTGGAATAAGTAATTAGTACAGTGAATTAAAAGATAGACCCTAGATTAGTACTGTGTGGTATAGTGTTTTGCTACTAGATTATTTGTACTGTTTCCTAAGTACATTAACCAATGTACAAAGATATTAAACACGTGTATTAGGTACACAGTAATCAGTGGGTACCCAAGCGTTAGGTAAGTGCTACTTTAACATACATTAACAATAGGTACTTAATACAATGCTGAACAGATAATTGGTGCAATTAATTTTAGAGTGAGACCCTAGTTTGATAGGATTATCATAATAATTGCTGCCAACGTTCCGATACCTGCCTTGATTATTATTATTGTTGTTATTACTTACGTGCTCCACCCTTCGGCACTACACGGAAGGGAGGGATGCCTTCGTGGAGGACTTTCTAAGGGTTTAGTTTGGTTTATTTAATTACGGCAAAGCACACTAGGGCTATCTGCCTAAGGGGAGGGATGCCTTCGTGACTTTCTAAGAAAAACTGGTTCGTATACGCGTTACACATGGGGAAAAACGACAGAAATGCCTATGCAGCCAGCTCGTTCGCAGGAATCGAAACTCGGACCAAACTACCAGCGTTCAGCAACTTTACAGCTCGGCCGCTGATGCGCGATATCTACCTTGAGACTCCTGTTTTTCATGCGAATCTCCTGGCTCTGGTTTTATAAACTGAATCTCCGGGTTGAATAATGAATGATAAAGAGCTGACATTTGGCTGATCAGTAAGACGGAACAACATGGCACACGTCTGTACAGAGTATGATTGCGGTGAAATCTTTTTTTCAGACTTGAGCCCCATGACTTTTTTTTGGGGGGGGGATCGTCTTAAAGTAATGAGTACAAACACAAAACACGCACCATTAACGAGTTACTTTAGAGCATCCGCCGTAAAATATAAGCAGTGACGTCCGATATTCTGGCACCAACATACGTGAACATGCAGTGCCATGTTGAATTGTGTGCACAGGTGGAGGTAGACCACTTCCAGCACCTTTTGTAATACGCTTTCATTTTTCAAACATAAAAATATGCTATAAAAAAATTTGGTTACATTTCCTCCAGTTATAAGATTTTATCATACTTATCCTGGGTCACCTTTCGATTAGGACCTCTTGCACTCCCCATATATCCAAGCGTACTTTCCCCTCTACATTTTTAGTGCTAGTGCTGAAAATTAAAAATATTATTCGTTTAATTTTCCCCTTCCACTAAACAGTACAAAGTCCGTAGTCCGGACTGGTCGGGACTTCGGCGACGCCGGATTAAGGAGTTTTCCGGATTATAGATCATCAATTTAAATCTGGTAACATGTCGTGCAGAAATTATACAGTTAAAAATATGAAACCGTAATTTATGAAATTAAGAGCAATTATGATCTAAAGGGTACCAAAATTTACAAAAAAAAAAAAAAGCTTAATATTTATTTGTTTACTTTATTAAACATTTCTTTCAATGTAAGTTGTTTCGTCTTTTGTGCTAAATGCGCATGCGTAAACATTAAACGCGCATGCGTAAAGCATACAAAAAATAGTTTGTGGCTTTGAGATCCGGATTATAGATCATTCCGGATAATGGATGTCCGGATTACAGACTTTGTACTGTACTAGTTTTTCCCTTTTACTAGGGCCAGTTTATTGCTAAATTGTATTTCCTTGATCCTTTTTACTCGTCGTATTTAATTTGTATTTGCATTTAATTAATTTTATTTCCCCTTGCATTTATTATATGAAACGTATTTGTGCAAATTCTTCGTTAAGTTATTCGAATATCAGGTTCTTAAGTGTCAGGTGTTCTCACTCTTGAGAAACTTCCCAAACATTGATTTAGCTTTCTTCTGTTATTCCAGATCATTACAACTTTATCTACTGCTGATGTATAAATTCCAAGATAGAGTGGCACAGTGCCATAATTGTCAGTTTTTCTATTACTCCTCAGATGAGTGTAAAGCCGCTCTGAGGTGTGTCAAATGTGCCTCATAAATCTGCCATTTGTGAAGCCAAATGCATTCCCAAACCCACCTGCTGTAACTGCGGTAGGAAACACTCACCTGCTTTTGTAATTCTATTTTTGCATTTTTTTCATGTTCCGATCTCACGCATCTTTGATGCATGGGGGCCCAAGTGCCTTTGAAATAAAACAAAGTATGAGTATAAATTTAAGCTTTACGTAATATTTACAAAATTGATTTTTTTTTTTACATCTGGAAATATCATATTATGAACATCTACGTTATAAGGTATTTTCTCCCTCCTTTCAGCATATCTTCCTGATTTAACGGTAGCACACTTGGCGCGCGTATTCAAGAGGTCCAAGTAGAGTCCCGGCGAGGGCATCGATCATTTTTCATGTCTCCAGCTTCAGAATAACCCGATGACTCTACAATGGCACCCGAACTAAAAAGTGGTGGCCGACAATTTGTCACACCAGTATTTGGTGACTGGATCACCTCATCCCCAGTTGCCCTTTAAAAGGAGGAGTACATAAGGTATTTTCTCCTTCCTTCCAGCATGTCTTCATGGTGTAAAGGTATGTATTCGAGAGGTCCAGGTTCGAGTCCCAGAGAGGCATTGCTCATTTTTCATGTGGCCTGCTTTAGAATAACCCCATAATTCTACGTCTTTAAAACACTTTGGTACCAGAAGTAATATCTACGAGAAATGATTGCAAAAAAAGTCGTATATGGTCTTTTATATACACTATATGTACTTCATTTATGAATTAAATTTTAGTAATTAACATTACTATTTATTAAAATATTTTATTATTTTCTGCCAGTTGTAGCTATTTTCTGCCGGTTTTTGCTTAACCAGCCCCAGTTGTGAATTTACAAAACTGAGAATATTTTCTGATTTGAGTATCTGTATTTACAGCAGTTTGTCAATTAAAAAATGAGTAATTAGTGTATTTGCATCTTCTTTATAATAATAGCATAACCGTAAGTATTTAATTATAAATGTAACTGTGATTTACTTTAGATTGCATGGATTGGCACCCACTAAAATGTGATTAATTATAGCTGTTAAGTTTAGGATTGTGTATCCATAGATCGCCAATAGATGGCGGTAGTGTTTGTAAAAGTTTGTTTGTAAAAAGAAACTGTGATGTCAATTATGTATATGTATCAGTTCGTCTTTGGTGTTCGTGAATAAATGTTGTGTGGAAGAACGCTCCTCTGTTTATTACTTTAACTGCGGTCCAGTCTGTTTATTAGAGATTTACACATATTTTGTTTATGGTGCCTGCAAACCGGGATTATTACGAACCAGAAAATCGACAGACTGAATATTTCGAAAATGGAGGGCGTTCTTGAACATTTGAAAAAGAAACGATCGGTTGTTAGACAATTAACTACGAAACTGATAACCAAAGTCGAAACGAATTTAGGAAATAATATTCCGCTAAATGAGAAAATTGAGATAATCGAGGATTTATATGAACAGTTAATTGAGAAAATCAATGAACTGAAAAGTTTAGATTCAGAAATAGAAACGAAAGTAACTTCGGAGGAGATTGAAAATGAAGTTACCTTAAGTCAAGAATACCAGGATAAAACTGTTATATGGAGAGGAAGAATGCAACGATTTTTGAAGAAGAATTCGGAATCTTCTAGAACAGTTCATTAGAACGAAACGGCTAATGTTGCACTTCCAGTTGAAGCGAAAACAGTGAAGTTGCCACGTCTGCAAATCGGAACTTATTACGGAGATCCGTGTAAATGGTTAGACTTTTGGAACCAATTCGAAAATACATCATAATCCTAGTGGATTGAGGAAAACTGAAACATTTGCGTACCTAAAATCCTTACTTGGAGGTAATGCTTTAGCTGCCATTTCCGGTTTCGCTTTAAGTGACTAGAATTATGATTCCGCAGTAGAAATATTGAAAGAACGTTTTGGAAGACAAGATGTTGTTAGCACCTCGCATATGAATAAATTATTATCCCTTGAACCAGTGGGAAACATTTCAAATGTTAAAGCACTGCGTAAGCTGTACGATGAATGCGAAGTCAACATTCGAAGTTTAGAATCGTTAAACGTTACTTCTGGAAGTTATGGAAATATTCTCTGTCCTATCATTTTTCAGAAATTTCCAGAGGAATTAAATTTGGAATTTAATCGCAGTCGAAATATGGAAGCAGGATTTGATATAAAGGAACTTATAGAATTCTTAAAAAAGGAAGTTAACTGTCGAGAAGCTGCAAGTTTAATGAACTCTGCGAAAACGAATCAGAAACCATACTTTCGTCAAAATGAACAACGCACGAAAGTTTATCCGAATTATAAACCGAAAGTTCCGACTGCTTCAGCTTTATCAACAATTGGATACAAATGTATATTTTGTGATAAAGAAGACCATACGAAATATAAATGTACTGAGGTGAACTCTGAAGAGAAACGCAACATTTTGAAAAGTACAGGAAAATGTTTTCTGTGTTTTGGATGTAAACATTTAGCTATCAACTGTAAGAACAAACAGTTTTGCTTCAAAAAGTGCCGGGGTAAACATCATGAAAGTGTGTGTGTAAATCCCACATCAGCTGTCTCCAGTGTAAAAAATAAGGAAACCGAAACATCGGCGGAAATTGTTCAAAATTCTTCTGCCAAAACTGGATCTAATATTATGCTTCAAACGGTGTATGCTGTGGCTGAGGACAGAAATAAGAATTGTATTGTGAGATGTCTTCTTGACGGCGGTAGCCAAATCTCTGCAATTCGAGAAGATTTATCAAGAAAATTACAGTTACCAGTGGAAGGAGAAACTGTTTTAAATCTGCATACCTTGGGTGAAAAGAACGGGAAACATTGGCGTCGAAAGAAAGTTGAACTTACGCTCCGAAATATTAATGACCCTGAAAAATCCATAAATCTCGAAGTCATTGAAGTCATAAGAAATACCTATATACGGATACCAGATGTAGAAATGAAATCCAAACTCCAAGCATTCGGCGTCACTTTGACAGACTGCGGCGGCGCCGATGGAATGAATCATATTTCCGTTTTAATCGGCGCGGACATTATGTGGAAAATAGCAAGCGAAGGAATAAAAAGTATAAACAGAAATGCTGTAGCGATGAAAACCTTGTTTGGGTGGTGTATACAAGGCAAATTTTCTTCATCAGACTTTCAAATCCATGATGCGTGTTTGAACGTAAGTGTAGAAGAGAAACTTCTAAAAAGCGTCCAATCGTTTTGGGATATTGAATCTATAGGAATTAAAAATATTTTTGACGAAGAACAAAATGAAATGGCCTTGGAAATATTTAACAACTCGATTACACAAAAGGGTGATAGATACGAAGTTAGACTTCCATGGAAAGATCAGAATGTGACTTTAAGAGACAATTTTAAGAATGCTGAAAGACGATTTTCAAAGCTGATCGAACAATTTAAATCAAACTTGAACTTTTATGCGCAATATAAAGAAGTGATTGACTATCAGCTTAAGGAAGAAATCATAGAAAAGGTCGATCTTGGTACTCCATCTGGGAGACGAACTTACTACATACCTCACTGTGTTGTCATCCATGAAGATCATAATTCTACGAAACTTCGCATTGTTTATGATGCTTCTTCAAAGGAAAAAAATCATGAGTCTCTAAAATGATAATTTATTACAAGGACCAAATCTTCTTCCTGAACTTTTGAAAGTTTTAATAAATTTTCGACTTCATCGAATTGCATTTACGTCAGATATTGAGAAAGTGTTTTTGCAAATTTCTGTTGCACCTGAAGATCGGGATTCAATGCGAATTTTGTGGATTGATGATAATTCAAGTTTGACCAATCCGAGAATTCAAGTTTATCGGATGTGTCGTGTAATTTTTGGAGCAAAATCAAGTCCATTTTTGCTGAGCGTTTGCATTAAGCATCATATAAAGAAATTTGAAGACATCCATCCCAAACTGTAGAAATGTTAGAAAACTTCATGTATGTTGACGATTTTATTTGTGGATCAGATACGGAGGAGGAAGCTATACAGATATATCATGAAGCCAATGATATAATGAAAAAGGCATCAATGACTTTGACCAAATGGAATTCTAATTCGGATACTGTAAAAAACCAGTATAAATCAAGTGACAACTTCATTAGCTTCAAATTGCCTGACTGTGATTCCGCCTCAAAGATTCTTGGACTTCAATGGGATACAATTAAGGATATGTTCTATTTTAATGCACAAGACGTTATTGATTTCATCCAGTCAAATGACCAAACAAAACGTTGTGTTTTAAAAGCTGCTTCAAAAATCTTCGATCCTATTAGGTTTCGTGCTCCATATGTTATTCAAGCAAAAGTTCTGTTTCAGGATTTATGGCTGAAAGGTGTTGATTGGGATGAAATTATACCACCAGAATTGCAGGACAAGTGGAACAAATGGTATAGGCAACTATGTGATCTACCTCATATCCAGATACATCGGTGGTATTTTCGTGATGTTGATGAAAAGTTTGAAACACTGGAAGTACATTGTTTTTGTGATTCATCTCAAAGTGCTTACGGAGCAGCAGTGTACGTGAAATTCCGTAGCTTAAAATATTGTGGAACAAGTTTAGTGATAGCCAAGAGCAGAGTGGCTCCCCTGAAAAAATTATCTTTACCAAGACTCGAGCTTATGGCAGCAGTGTTAGGTGCAAGACTTGTAACTACAGTCCGTGTGAATTTTCCTCAAGCTAAGATTCATTTATGGACAGATTCTCTTATTGTGCTTCATTGGATAAAAAACTCACCACGGCAATGGAAAACATTCGTACAAAATCGAGTGTCTGAAATTCAAGACAAAACATCTCCGAGCATGTGGCATCATCGTCCTGGCTCAGATAATCCGGCCGATAAAATTACACGCGGTGTTAAATTAAGTGATCTTGTAGTAGATCAAGTGTGGTGGCATGGACCTCCATGGTTTCATCAAGATGAAATAAATTGGCCTAAAGTGAACAAGCATTGTAACATAGTAGATAGTGTTGAAGAAAGAGTTGTGACTCAAGTTACTAGCAGTGTTCAACCTTTACAACCTGTGTTAAAAATAGAAAACTATAGTGACTTAGGTAAACCTTTAAGAGTCACGTCATATGTATTTAGATTCATTAATAATTTAAAGTCACAGAATAGAGTGATTCCTGTGACCAAAAATGAAATATGTAAGGCTATGTGTTATTGTTTTATCTTATCACGAGGTATTTTTTTGAAGAGCTGAATGATGTTAAATGTAAAAAACCATTGTCTCGTAATTCCAAATTGTTTGGGTTAAATCCAGTAATGGATGAAAAGGGTTGTTTAAGAGTTGGAAGTAGATTAGTGAAATCATCATTAGATGTCGATGAAATTCAGCCTATAATATTACCAAATAATTATTTTTCTCGTTTAATTATTTTGAATTGTCATGAAAAGGTACTTCATAGTGGTGTAAATGAAACTTTAGTGCAAGTAAGAGGGAAATTTTGGATTTTAAAAGCTAGACGTTTTGTAAAATCTGTGTTACATGATTGTAGATTTTGTAAAAAACATAATTCTAAAGCTGGACACGAGATATCGGCTCCTCCTCCAGCTGACCGAGTGGAGAAAGCTCAACCATTTGAGGTAAGTGGCATAGATTTCGCTGGCCCTTTGTATTTAAAGGATGGTACAAAAGTGTATATTTCATTGTTTACCTGTGCAGTGACTCGAGGAGTCCATTTAGAATTGTTATCAAATTTAAGTGCAGTGTTTCATTCAAGCCTTACGTAGATTTTTTGCACGTAGGCGTATTTGTAGAGTTATATATTCTGATAATGCTAAAACCTTTAAAACTGCTGATCGTGAATTAAAATATTTGTATAAATTATGTAAAGATGAAAAGGTTCTAAATTTCCTTGGTAAAAATGGGTTTGAGTGGAAATTTATTGTAGAAGGTGCTTCCTTGGTGGGGCGGATTCTGGGAACGTTTGGCAAGATCTGTAAAAACTTGTTTAAAACGTATCTTAGGTAAAGCTTCTTTATATTATGAAGAACTGTATACTGTTTTAGTTGAAGTTGAAGCTGTTATTAATTCTAGACCTATAACGTATGTATACAATGAACCAGATCCTCTTTCACCATTTCATTTTATAACTGGATCTAGATTGACTGTTTTACCTTCACCTGAATCTAAACTAGAATCTACAAGATCTCAGTTGATTAAAAGATGGAAGCATAGGCAATTAATATTAGAGCATTTTTGGAAAAGGTTTTATAAAGAATATTTGTTAGAATTAAGGGGTTTTCATCCGCAGAGAACCCGTTGGCGCCGTTGCAAAAGATCAGTCATGTTTTCAAAAACTCCAAAGAATTCTCCCGTGTTTAAAATTAATGATGTTGTACTTGTACGAGAAGATAGGTAGGATTAAGGAATTATTTCACGGAAGAGATGATAGAATTAGATCTTGCGAGATTCAGTTAGATAAGGGTGTTGTTAGAAGACCAATTTAAAGACTTTATAATCTTGGAGTTCAATAAAATTTATGCATCCGTTATGGATGCATGAGGGGGAGTGTTAAGTTTAGGATTGTGTATCCATAGATCGCCAATAGATGGCGGTAGTGTTTGTTTGTAAAAAGAAACTGTGATGTCAATTATGTATATGTATCAGTTTGTCTTTGGTGTTCGTGAATAAATGTTGTGTGGAAGAATGCTCCTCTGTTTATTACTTTAACTGCGATCCAGTCTGTTTATTAGAGATTTACACATATTTTGTTTAATAGCCATGAAGTATTTGGAGATAACCCCTATTTCAGTTTACAGAATAGCAGAAAAGGTAGGCTTGTAATTTTCACCTTATGAGTCTGTTTTGTTAAAAAACACAGATGTATTTTTTCACCTTGGGTAGACAGCTTTGAAGGAGTGGCCATAATTAATTAATCAATTAACTGAATGGAATTTAAAGAAAAAGATACATATGGGAAACAGGCAATCATTATAGGTTTTAAATTGGTAAATCTCCTGACAATAAATGTTGACGAAATTGTAGAATACATATACTGAGGCCAAAAATGAAACTGTATTACTTTTACGAGTTCACAATCGTTATGTTATAAGTACCTTACAGTTTTCCAACTGAAAGGAAACATTCATCATAAATTATTTTCAGGGAATTTATGACTTAGAATTTTTGCAAAAGTAACAAAATACACTTGATGATTTTAACATTTTTAATTATTTTAGAAGACAATACTTACAAAATACTGTATTTGCAAACATTCTATTCACAGTCAAAATGAATTAAATACATCAAAAACACTTCATAACACTGATTTACATCACAGCAATTACTTCATGGCAGTATTTAAAGATCAAGTCCCCCTTAACATCCAACATATAAGCCATGGAAAAAAAAAAAAAATCATAATTTCAAATAACTACTCTACACTACCTCAGTATTTTAAAATGACTTAACTAAGGTTAGGTATCCTCTTGGATAAATTACGCATAACAAAAGAATTCAATCCAACTACAAAATCAAACCAAATGAAACATCAAATAGTTCACATCTTTTATCAATGACTGTACAAAAAAAAAAAAAAAAAAAAAAAAAAGATATTTACAATAAAATACAATGAATAGTTTCTGCCAAGAAAAATAAAATGATTTCAAGTTTATGGTCTTTTGTTTTCCACTGCCCACATAATGCTTAAATATAATGAATACAACTTTTAATATTTTGTACAGCAACAAATTTAAAATATAAATTAAGCTAAGCCATTCACAGGTAAATTCCACACACTGAATGATATGACAAATATTTACAATGCTTAATGAAAATAATATCTGAATAATTAATTTTTTCCCCTCGGTAGACTTATTACAATATTTGAAGTACTATTTGAAAGTTGTTAAAATATATAATTTTTTACACATTATGTTAAAATATCACACATATTACATATATTTATTCACAGTTAGTTATAGCTCAACAATACTTCCACTACACATTTTATAATTTTTAATTAACTATTTTCAGAATAAATTTTTTAAAGTAACAGAAACTACATATTTACAGTTTCACACATCAGGGAATGCCACCGAAGAAGGATTCACATTACAGTGCTATGGCACATATTTTTTATGATATAATCATCAACATATTCACATGTTTACTATATTTAGATGTATAAAATTACAAGATATTAAGCATAAAGAAAACAGGTAATGAAAGATAAACAAATATTTCTTCTAAGCTACTAGAAAAAGCTAATACTTCTCTTTCAACTCCTTGAAGTGATATTATTTACATGTAGCACAAATAAGCTATGCAGACTGAATCAAATCACACAGCAGGAGTATAATTAGAGACAGCTTTGCTATGATAACATAAACTAAAATATGCACTGTATATTAGAAGGAATTATTGTAAATAACTCACCTGTTCTCATCTGTTTGTCTTTTCGTATCATCCACATGTGCAAGAATTAAAAAATTACATTCCCCCAATTATCAAATTATTTTGATTATTCAACCCTGAATAATTTCTGGAAAAATAAAATGTAACACAGTGTGTGAAAGTCAAATAAAACAATAAAATTGAGTATGAAAGGTGTATTGTAATTCAAGAAAAAATATACGGAAAATTTTTTTGGCTCTTTAGGTTTTTACTCGTAATTACTTTTTTGCTTAAGATGCGATATATTTCTAGACTTTATACATTCTTTTTAGTTGTTTTTATTGCGCATTTCAATTAGTGAAACACACTTGAGCTGATTACTCTATGAATTGATTAGTGTTTTACAAAATTTTCTGTAAACACATTAAAATTTTTATCAAAAACCTGAGTAAGTACAGGGGGAATATTCTAGATTATTTCATAGCTAATTAGGTTCTTTATTAATAATTGCAGTTACAATTTATTCTAAAGTAGGCTAGAAGGACAGAAATGCTTAATTGGAGCTTCTTAATTACTGTATGATGCAATGAAAAAAGGTTAATGCCTGCGATAACAGGATCATTTCATTTAATCAAGAATAATTGATTATATTTTTCCCTCCGCCAATGGTTGTGCTTGCCTATAACGATCTTGGCCACTATTAAGGCCAGAAGTGGTGGCAATTTTATTGTGGAGGCACCTAAATAGGCCACCAATATTATCTCCTATGAAGGGACAGACAATTTTACTCCAGGACTCGAACTCGTACACTTCGGTGTCGCAGGCTCCTCTAACGACTATACGATCTGAGCGGCATATTTAATTTTATAAATTAAATTATTTTCAGTTTTTAATTATAACTTTCTTCACACATATACTATTTTTTTCCAAACATTACAATAGACCTCTTACACTCAATTTTACACTTTATTTTTCCAGAAATTAAATCAGGTTGAATAATCAAAATAATTTGAAACTGTACTTACTATAAATCTCTCTTAAACTGCTTCACTTTAAAATTGGTTACTGCTACATGATTTTCATATAATGCAAATAGTTACATAAAGCTTTAATTAATAATAATTTATAGAAGAGATTATTTGTGGCCAAATGATTAAGGCAATGGATTTGAAATCCATTTCCCCACACAGGCTTGAATCCTGTCCATTCATTTAAATGATTTGGAATCTCGAAGTCATGCAGATGCATAAAGAAGCTTGCACTCATGATGAATTTAAATATTTCTTTTAACTCTTGTTGGCAAACATACCATACATATAAACTGACACATTAAATGCTTGTTCTTGAAAAGCTACATCAAATATATTCAAAAAATTTGGAAATGGTACATCAATTTTCAAGACAGATACTAGCTAGCTTTTTCAATTGTTTATGACAAAATGAGGAAAATATGCACAACCAACAGCACAGCTATAAAACTGTATGCAAAAGCACAATTTACAGTAGTATAGTCTTCCCTTTCCTCCCTCTCCTCTCAAAGCTCTCATATATAAATATATACACTTTAAGATAATAATATGCCAACTTCATTTAAAAATTTATTTGACTAGTTATACTTTATGCATTCACTAAAATACTTTTTACGGACTTGACCTTTGCTTTAGATGTTAACATGAATACCACACTGTTTCTCTTAGAAAGTTCTCCTCGAAAGCATTTTTTGCCTTGGCAGGTATAAACAATCTGTCTTTTCAGATGAGAACACCGGTGCATTTATTAAATTTTATCACTTGGCAATTTAAAAAAAATAATAAAAGTAATTATACAACAGAAAGATAATTCTGTGGCAAATTATACATCCATATTTCACCAAATTTGTATTTCTGTTGTACTGTGACATTTTACAGTATCAATACATTTTTTAATGCACTTACATTTAAACATCAGCAATAAAAAAAATTTGATTAAAAAAATATTACTACCAACAAAACTAAAATATTCACAAATTTTTTCAACTATGAGTATACAGATATAAGCTGCACACTACTTATTGGAACTATCAGAAAATTTTCAAAATAATGAAAAAAATTAATCTATATTATGTTAAAAAGAATTAAACACAGCACATTTACTGCAACTTTAAATCCAATTGTCAACATCAAGGTACATCAAAATTCCACCTTTTAACAGTAAGATGCAGAAATTACATGCAAACGTAATTTTGATGTTAAATCTGGTATTCAGAATTTTGAATCACATTTCAAAAGTTCTGCAGGGCTAATAACAACAAATCAACAATCCTGCACTTGCGAGACAGAAACATGCCATGGTTAATAAAGATAAGATTGTGATAATCCTGAAATACAAAATTAATAAACTAAAAAAAAAAAAAATAAAGTAAAAATTAAGTTTAGTAAAAATACAAAGTTATGCACAATATTAATACAGTATTTTCATATTACTATTGAGAGCTAAATTGTTTGAATTCCATGGTCCATTTTTTATTCATTTTGAATTAAATAAAAGTGTATCATAAAATAGGAACATGCAGTACCAAATAAAAGGATTCTATTTTAAAAGATGTAACAGTCATGCACAAATAAGCTCATGGTTAATCACATGTGTTGACTAATTCTTAAATGTGATCAATGCTTCAAGTTTTTAAGCATACACTTTTAGGCTTATTAAGGTCTGAAAAATCTTACCCTACAGATATAGGTTGATAAATTACTGTATCACACTAAGTTCATTTTACACTTACTTCTAATGTTATAAAGAAACCAATGAATTGCAATTTCCAATTAAAAGTTTTAAAAAATGTGATATATTTCATTTCCATAATAATGGAAATTTCCATAATCATTTCCATAATCCTTTCTGATGATTAAATGCATGCTAATATAGTATTTGGCAATTGGATATTTTAGGCACGCTATATTCTTGAACATTAAAAACGAATAAACTAAAAATTCTTTACTCTTCAATTAAGATAGTTTACTTTTAATACCTAAATGAAACTCAAAAGGCTTTTAAAATGTTTTCTACATAAATTAATATTTAAAAATGGTTATTTGCTTATTTTTCTTTCATATTCATTATTAAATGAGGCTACTGTATTTTATTTTGATCTACTTCTATTCTACACAGAATTATTATTATTACTTTCACCATGTTTAAAAACTTCTATGAACATATATTTATTTTAACAATTAAAATGTAACTCTTAATTTCACAAAGAAATCATTTCCAGCTGGAAAGAATTCAGATAGCCAAGACCCCCCCTTTACCCCACAAAATTTTATCAGACCACAAAACATTATCACATTGATGTTTAAATGCAGTTCAAATGGCACCATCAAAATGGAAATGAATTAGTGGATGAACATTGGCTGAGCAAAATAGTTACAAATTTTAAACACATATTTTCAATGCTTTGGTTCACTCTCGGGGCTTGATGAAAAGCTTGGTGTTGATCGACCAGCTGGTGAACCAGGAGAATTCAAGACAGCGTGTAAACCGGAAACTAGGACATTATGACCAACAGTAAAGTCTTCTGTGAGAGTTTTCATGACACTCATTGTGACTGCAGCCTAAAAGGAATTGACAAGGATTAACATAAATATATTTAAATTAAAATTTTCATAATCAGATGTGACAATAATGCAGTAGTTTGCAACCTTTCTGATTTAAAAACTCCTTTTAGAATCAATTTTCACAGTGCAGCCCCCTAAGTCTACCCCATATCTTACAATAGTGTTTAAGAAGAGTGAATGAGAAGTGGGTAATGCATGAAATTATATTTTTAAAACTTTAAAATTTACCACAGTATATTAATTTATTTTCAGGAACCACAATGTACAAGGTATTGTCAAAACTTTACCATACATAAAATTTCTTCCAAAGTTCAATAAATCAAACCAAATATCTTAAAACATATTCTGTATTATAACTGAGAGCAACAACAAAAAATGATTCATGCAATTAACTCATTTTGTCCAATTTAATCATTACACCTATTTCAATTGAAATATATATTTTGGTAAAATCCTAGGAGAGCCCACACCCTTGGCGACAAACTGGGAAAGTGTGCACTGCTTCACGCGTTTCTCGAAATCGCCAACTTGAAAATAACAAGAATTACACAAACTCGGTATCCATGTACATATCATCCTATTTTCACTTAAAAAAACATCAGAGAATTGCACAAACTTAGCACTGCACACTCCCTTGACTTTCTGCATGTACACATAGATTCGTGCCATCACCAAAATCATTTACGCCAAGGGTGTGGGCTCTGTTAGGATCCAACCATATATTTTCTCATTAGTATTAAAAATAATTGTTATTCCTTATGGATGAGATTTTCAATTAAATCACACTAATTAAAGTGCAGTTTTAATTTATTTAGCTAAAAAGGGCTATTAGTCTTGAGATGTGATTTTGAGTTGATTCACTTTTCAAGTCTGTTGCAATTCAGAAAAATATAAGATATTACTCTTTTATACTTACTTAATCCGTGTTATTAATTAACAAAAGCAACAGACACAGTTCTTGAGCACTTTTTTTTTTTTTTTTTTTTACTTTTTTAGTCCAACTGATTTCAGTAAAAATGCATTTAATTCCCGATATATCTGATGCAAAATATTAAATTTTTATAGAATTACATATTCTTTTTAATTTTTAAATATACAGAAGACATATAAAATTTCCATATAAGTGTAAATACATATTCATCTAATAACCTATAAAATGTTTCACTAATCCACTTGGGTATCCCTATAGATAATTTCTACTTGTACTATCGATAATTTCTATATCTATCGATTGAAATTATATAGAAATATAGACTATAAATATATTTATAGTATAAATTAGTATAAATATAGAATTATTTAATAGTAGAAATATAGATAAATTTCTATGTTTACATGATAATTTCTACCATATTAAACTTTAAAATGACCCTTTTAGGAGACTAAAATATCTGAAGGGTTTCAGATTTTAACAAAGTCTTCTTTCAGCAGCAGCAGAGCTCCTGGGAAAGACCACACACAGGCTCTATGATGCAATGCCTGAGAACTATTTTGTCTATTTGTTTTGATTTGATTCTCAAAAAGGAATACAGGGAAAATACTGACCTATGAATCTCATTTAAGCATTATTTTTTATGGATCTTGTGACAACAAAGAGTAAAATAGTTTTACAGAGCATATTTAAAAACATTCATTAAAAAGCTGCCTGCAGTTGTATGCATGTGCTTCTTTGCCCACTCTGAAGAAAATAATAAAAAGTTGTATAGATATGTATGTAAGGGCTTTCAGATTTTAACAGTCTTTTTTCCAGCAGCAGCAAAGCTCCTGGAAAGGACCACACACAGGCTCTATGATGCAATGTCTGGGAACTATTTCGTCTATTTGTTTTGATTTGATTTTCAATAAAGAATACAGGGAAAATACTGACCTATGAATCTCATTTAAGCATTATTATTTTTTATGGATCTTGTGACAACAAAGAGTAAAATCATTTTAGAGAGCATATTTAAAAACATTCATTAAAAAGCTGCCTGCTGTTGAGTGCATGTGCTTCTTTGCCCATTCTGATGAAAATAATCAGAAGTCATATAGATATGTATGTAAGGGCTTTGAATTTGCATGAACATTTAATTACATGTACTTTCATTTGTCTCAATTCATGCTGAAATCTTAGGATAAAAAATATGAAATTGCACGAGCTTACACAATATTTTGCAGATACCAGTATCATATTAAAATTGCTTTCATTAATGAAAATCTGTTTTATTCTTTACAGTTATTTTACATGCAAAACAAATTCCTTAAACAAAGTGTGTTTATTAGCTTTTATTCACACCAGCAATATATAGCAATAAACCAGCATACGTTGAAACTTGATTTAAAATGCAATTTTTTAATAAAATACATTTACCAAATAAATCCGAAACAAAATATACTTGTGTAAAGATAGAATCCCCTTAAAATTCTAACAAAAAAAGAACACTAACACTTTTAAAAACGTTTGGCAACATAAATACATTGAATAAATCCCCATCAATTCAGAAGCTTTAATCTTCCATTTCATATTTGTGTCATATATTGACTACTAAGAATTTTTTCAGCTGTCAAAATTTATATTTAAAATGTACCACTTAAATGTATGAACTTATAATACCTACTGACTAAATTATTACACTGGGCTGTACAATACTGTATCCAAACTATAAGTGTGCTTTTATATTTTTCTAAAAACTGTAAATTTTTAAAAATTAAAACATTAAGATGGATAGCTGAAGGGTTTTGGGATATTGCTAGGGCTAATCTTACAGCTATGCAACTATATTTACAAAATAAAAATATTCTAAGTAACAAAATGGTCTACATTGCAGAAACTGAAACATTGGAACTGCTTTATTTCTATTATTCATCAAACATACAACACAATGACAGAGAGACTGCAAGTTCATTCTAACACATGAAATTCACAAATTATTTTTAACAAATCTAGATGTCTTTCAATAGCAAAAAACTCAGATTACCAAAGTAAAACTCAACAAAAGATTCAGTACTTTCATACGACAAAGGCATTTGGATGACCTTTTTTTCAGGCATTTTTTAATTTCCATTTGCTAAAGGTCAATATGAAAATTTAACTTTTAATTTATGACACTTTTTATTTTTGAAAGTTATTTTATTTTTGAAAGACACTTTTTATTTTACACATACACCAACATCTACATTAAATTCAATTCATAAAGAGATAACATAAAAAACGTTTAAGAAACACAAAAGTATCTAATAGTGGAAATTTCCCTTTCGCTGCACTATTAATTAAAAGTATCCAATTAAAATAAATTCGAGCAATAAAAAATAAGAAAAGTTTTTCAGTCATCTGCCTATTATATCACAGGATTACAAATTTTGGGCCATTTATATAAAATTATCCCATTTTTTCCATGTAAATTTAAATAATTCAATAGCACAAAATAATTCAAATTAACAAAACTATTCTACCGTAATTAAGTTACATTCTTTAATCTAAATTCTGAGAGTTCTACAAATCAATAATTTATACACATATAATATTACATTTGAGCTTAAATTTAGGAATGAAAAATAAAGAGCAATGGAATGAAGGGAGCTTCATTAAACACGCCTCATATTTTGAAATCTTAACACAAAATTAAATATTTTTAACTCAGCAGGTTAATATAAAATATTTTAAACTTTTAAACTGTCAAATGTAATTACCATAAAGTTCATTAAAATAAATACATCTACTACCTTTCCTACATCTTAATTTTAAAATACAATAGAAATTATAATCTTTTTGCTCTCGAAATTTTCAACCTTTAAGAAAGTTGGTCTTTGAAAACTACTGAACTATAAGGGTTTGTTTAAATAACCTTTGTTTATGCAATAATACCTTTATTTGGAAACAAACGTTTACGTGCTACTTGGACACGAAGAGAAACATACCTGATCACTCCAGCCATGACCGTACTTCCACTCCGTAACATAATGTTCACTGTTCCTCGTCAACATATTAAAATCGACTTCTTTATCTAAATAGCTGTATGAATTGTGTATAACATCTTCAACCGGAAGTGCTTCGAGTCCTCTTTCTTTAGCACCAACGCTTTTGTTATTAACTCTCACACCGCTTAGTCCAGCAACGTCAACTAAGCTGGACAGTCGGACAACAGCTGTATCGGAAGGTATTTCATTATTGTCTAAATCCACTCCAGATATATGCACCACATTTCCATTTCCGACGTACAAAGCCCAGTCGGTATACAAAACACGATCAATCTGGATTAGATCTCCAACATCCGGCTGCAAATCATACGATGATATAAATGAACCCAGTCCAAAGCAGTCTGACCTCAGGAATAATTTTTCAGGTGAGCTACTGCATGGAGAATGGTACATAGTCGATTTGTTCATTGGTAGAATCGTGTTCATCTGGGCCAATGTTTCATGCATCTCATTCAAGTAATTTCTGTACTTCAAAAACGAATGCAATTCAATAATTCAAGATCAATAACAGGTGACAATTTTATGACGCTTACAGTCAGGTAGCAACAGCACATATGATGCAGACAGACCACCACCGGGGATTAGACCGCTCGCATTACGCATGCGTTGTTCATTTCAAGGTAGCGGAAAGTGCGCATGCGCATTTGATACAGAAATCCAGAAGGGACTGTTTAATAACTGAGAATACTAATTGGAAAATCGCAAGATAACCGTAATCATTTTGTGTCCCTTTTTTTGAATTGGAGCCACTTTTATAAATAAGAATGCTCGGTAGACCACCATATTCTTGAAAGAAATTCTTTTTAGTATAAGTTACTACCACTATACATATATTTTGAAAATACAATTAATTGAAATCCATGTAATATAACATGATGTACCCAATGTGTTTATTAGCATTCTTAATTTTGTATTTTACTCATTTATTGTACTGTGTATTTCTTAAATTCTCTAGTTTTATTCACATTCTACACTCATTTTATGACTCCCACTTAGTCACGCCTTTACCGGGCCGGTTACTTGCTTGTGAGCTCTTGCGTTGCTGGTCTTCCTATTCTTTATCCGTCTTTCTCCTCCTTACTGCGGACATTATGTGAAGATAGTTCTATGTTATTGTGCCCATCCGGCATAAATTTGATTGAGCCAGATAAACTACTGATCTCAGTGGTATTCTGGCTATAAGTTATCAGTCAGTCAGTCAGTAATTAAAAGGTAGCAGAAGAAAGACTAATTGTTCATATAAAATGTAAAGTAATTAAAAGGTAGCAGGAGAAAGATTATATTTGTTGTTTAATAATTCAGGGCTATCAGAGTTTGGGTAATCTTTACCCTATTAACTTGTGTAGTTAAGATATACTTGTAAAACAGAATCCCATAAAATCCTAACAATTATGAACACTTTTAAAAGTGTATGGGTAAAGCTGTTATAACTGGAGAATCGAAAAATTTTAACATCCTTTGTTAAGCTATACTCTAGGTTGGTTTTCTACACTTTTTACGAAACTTTGGGGATTAATGGGTCTCAGAGTATTTATGCATTTGCTTGTTGCATTTCTTAAAACTGGATCCCCCCCATAAATCTAATGCTAAATTTAATCTTTTACTAGTATAAAAATAAACCTACATTATTAATTCAAAAACTACATATTATGATTGTGTTAAAAGAAATGATTTTAAATTTAAAATGACTTACTTCTTTTCATATGCTGTATTATGTTTACTTATTAATTATCATTAATATTAATTATAATTAATTAATACTATTATTAGTTATTAATTTAACAAGCATTCTCTTTACTATATATTTTGAAACAATTAGTTATTAATTATTATGTTTAATTATCAACTTTTTCTTCTCTTGCCATTAGTTTAAATTTAAAATTTTAATTAAAGGATTTATTGCATTAATTACTATTAATGTTCATGAAATAGGTTTTGATTTCATTGTTTGCCAGTTAAAGATTTTGCTTGCATGTTTTCTGTTCGGAATCCTGTGCATATTATCTTTAACATAAATCCCGGTTGCAACTGCAAAAATAAGAGTAAGATAATAAAAAACGTTTTTATAAAAGAAGCTTTTATTAAAAAAAATAATGAACTACAAATAGAAAGGTTATTTATTATAAATTTCAGTGAGAATAAGAGATTAATAATTATCTTTACAAAATTTATCTGCAATTTTATATCTCGAATAATAAAAGCGTGGGCCTTCCTTGGTAAATTTAGAGTTTTATCAACCTAATGGTTTATATTTCTGAAAATCGATTATTAGATTTTGCTATTTAGGTGCTCACGCTTTTGTTCGTGATATAACACTGTCGATGAATTTAGTAAAGATAATTGTTTGTCTGCTGTTCCCATTGAATTACATGATAAATTAATTTTTTCTTTTTAGTTCATTAAAGATTTTGTGAGCTTTAAATAACAGCTTATTTTATAAAAACTTCTTTTAACATTTTCTATTTTCATCTTTTTAGTCTAAAGGAAGTTTTATCAACCAAATTATTCAACTGAAAAATTGTTTTTCAACGATGAATAATTAGTGTTTTATTTCTAACAATTCGGTTATGTCAGGTGGCGATTTTGGGGAAAAAAAAATTCAGAAATTATGTTAAAAATCTCGTTAAAAGAAAGTATGTGCAAAAATTCGTTTGAACATTAAATAAAAAACCTTTAAAAAAGTCAAACTTAAAAAAAAAAAATCGTTTCGCTACATTGTACTGTCAGTCATTAACAACGTGTGTACAATAAATGTCAGCTCGATAGTTTTTAGGGAAGTAGTTTAAAATTCTATGAAAACTTTTTGGTCCTAGAGAAAAACATCATGCCTGACCTAAATTTAAAAAAATAAATAAAATAAAATAAAAATAAAAGTCTGAAAGCTTTCAGATTTTATATTATATCCAAAGGGCCGTTTTTTTCACTTACACACACATACAAGTTTCGAAAGCATTTGAGCTAAACATATAACAGCATGTGTTTAGAATATTCGATAGACAGTCTAGCGCGCTGGAGATAAAAATTTTTTATTCCGTACAGTGTTCCTGCTGCTCGCTTTGAAGTCGTTGAGTTTTTTTTTAATCTCAATATCAAAAATCAAATTTTCAATAAATTTAAAATTTTGCTTGCTAAGCATTTTTTAAAACACACAAACAATAATAATAATATCACAAAGGGAAAAAAAATTCAAACTTATATTTATTTTATATCTGAAATCTAAAATTTGGTACCTCCAAGATATTTTTCCTGCTTACACTTCGTAATTCAAATATATGGTGTAATGACCTTACGGATTAATAAGGCACCATAAGGAAAACGAAACAAACATTTATTAAAAATTAACTTTCAAAGAATAATGGAAAAAAAAATTAACATTTAAAGAATAAAGGCAAACTCGGAGCACTACCTCGCTCCTACAACATAATTAACCTACAACCTGCCTCCTCTGAGGCTAACATGCAACTCGCCTCTCTCACTTGCTGGGCCTCTGCCAGGCAGCTGATTGGCTCACCGCTGCCAGATACATGACACCCACCCGGTAAGATTGTGCTACGCCAAAGCGAAGGAGAATCTGTAAACTGAACCAGCAAATACAATCTTAAATTGTATACTCCGCATACCAAATTAATTCAAAATATATGAACATGTATACATGACATAATAACATACTTTGAAATAAAGGCAATAAACATTCATCTCACAACAGATGAACAGATGGCTTGATACAATACCGGAGTTCTGTGATAAAACATATATGCAATACTATTTCAAAACACACTATTATAATGCAATACTATTTCAAAACACACTATTATAATGCAATATTAAATGGAAACCAGTAATTTGATTTTCAAAACAGATGGAAAGTAGCTCTCGTACAATTCCGGAACAAAAGAAAGTAACTAATGCAAAGTTTTAAAACATATTAGTTCATACTTAGTTCACACCTATTTCATTCACCCACTAGTCTTGAAAGACCATCTGCATTTTTTAATTGTGCACCAGGGCAATGAGAAATATGAATATTATAGCGCTGAAGTGCCATTGCCCACCTCTGTAATTTGGCTGAATGCGGTGCCGACTTATACAAATATAACAATGGATTATGGTCTGTGATCAGCTCGATATTGGATCCAAACACCCAACACTCGAACTTTTTTAATGACCACACAACGGCATAAGCCTCGCGTTCAATAGTTGACCAGTTCTGCTGACTTTTCGAAAGTTTTTGACTGGCAAAACTGATAGGATGCAAGCTGCCTTTGCTGTCTCGTTGTGACAAGCAAGCACCAACACCATATGAACTAGCATCACACTGTATGGTGTAAGGTTTTTCTGGTTCTGGAGTGTACAGTTTTGGTGCTTCACACAGTCGACGTTTCAGTCCTTGAAATGCTGATTCCTCAACATCAGTCCATGGAATTCTCTCAGGAATTTTCTTTTTCGTAAGCTCCGTCAATGGGCGAGCTATTTCTGCATAATTCTTTATGTAATCACGATAACAGTTGAATAAGCCTAATGCACTCTTTAGAGCAGTCTTTGTTTTAGGACTTTTTATAATTTCAATGGCTTGTAATTTTTCAGGATCAGGTTGATGTCTTCCAGCTCCTATTATATGTCCTAAATACTTTATCTCCGAACGTGCAAAAACACATTTCTTCACGTTCACCGTAAACCTGAGATCACTTAATGTAGTTAGCACAGCATCTAAATGTTTGAGATGCGAATTCCAATCTGCTGAAAAGATAGCAATATCATCAATATATGCTTTGCAAAAATCACTATGTTTTCTTAAGGCATCATTCATCACTCGCTGAAAAATAGAAGCTGCATTTTTTAATCCAAAAGGCATCACTTTCCAACGATATTGGGAACGATGTGTCTTGAATGATGTTAAATCACGACTTTCTTCTTCTAAAGGTATTTCCCAGTAACCTTTAAAGACATCTAAACAGGTGATAACATTCGCGTGTCCAATTTTATTGATTAGATCAGTCACATTCTCCATTGGAAAATCAACAGGTTTGGTTACTTGATTCAACAACCTGAAATCAATACATAAACGCATACTTCCGTCTTTCTTGGCAACACATACGACCGGGTATGCTATTTCAGCTTCACTTGGCTCAATAAGACCCAAGCTCTCCAATTCCTCGATCTGTTTATCTACTTCAGGTTTCAAAGATTCTGGGATCTTATAGATATATGGCTTTTTTCTTTCAGCTCCAGGTAACAACCGAATTCTATGTTCACCAACTCTGACTATTTGGATCTCCCCAGAAAATAACGCGATGTGCTTGAGTAAGAGCTCGTGTAATTCCTTTTGTTTGCTATCCTCTAAATGACTAATATCCACCTCGATGTCCCTTCTAGTTACTGCGCAATCTCCTTTATTTGGAGTGGTATGAATTTCCCCAAACTCAGAATCATCTTCAAATATCACTCCCACAGTTTGTGCTCGAACATAAAATTTTCTTATTCTATTCACATGAACATGCCTCACACTCCCATCGGGTAATTTAACTTTGTAAGAATGAGGATTTACTCTTTCAACAATTTCACCTGGACCTGTCCACCTAGCATATAGCTTGTTGCTAGAGTCTGGTATAAGTAAATATACTAGATCACCATTTTTAAATTCTTTCAAACTTTTGCGACGGTTAAAATAATATGCATAAGCTTCTTGTTTTTCCGCGGCAGATAAAGAAGCGAGCTCAGATGCTTTCTCTAAATTTATCTTTAATTCTTGTAGATAATCAACTGCTGAATTACTCAGATTAAGAGGTAATGGTATTTCACCGGACCATGATGATTTTAACACAGCTAAGGGACCTCTAGCTTCACGACCGTACATAAGCATAAATGGAGATACACCGGTAGTGCAATTTGGAACTTCACGATACGCAAAAAGTAAATAAGGTATGTGCTTGTCCCAATTAACAGGATCTGTGCGAATTACATGATGTAACATTTGTTTAAATACCCGATTCCATTTTTCCACTGAGCCGTTTGATGCTGGGTAACCAGGTGTCGAAAAACGAGGATGAGTTCCTAACCTTTTTTCGAATTCTTGAGTTAATTGTGAGGTAAAATTAGTGCCTTGATCGCTACAAATTATTTCTGGAATACCGGTTCTCATAAAAATATCTAAAAGAGCCTCACAAGTAGCTTTAGCAGAAAGACTTTTTAAAGGTATGACTTCTGGCCATTTTGAATGATTATCTATCAAACACAAACAATATTTATGTTTCCTTCCTGAAGGAGGTGAAATTTCACCAATAATATCTATATTTACCGTATGAAAGGGATATGGCGCGCGAACAATAGGAGTAATCGGAATTTTATCCGATTGTCTTTCCGGACTTTTTAATTGACATCTTTCGCATGTTCTACAATAATTTTCTACATCTTTGGATATGTTCGGCCAATAAAATGAAAGCTTAATTCTTTCTTTAGTTTTCCTCATACCTAAATGATTTCCGAATATGGAATCATGAGCTAATTGAAGGACTTTATTTCGATAATTCTCGGGCAAAACTAACTGTTGTATGTTTTCCCCACAAATTTTTTCTTTATGAAATAATAATTCGTCCTGTAAAAAGAAATTATTCTTTCCTACTTCTGCATCCTTAAAAGAATTTATTAACGTTTGGCAGTTTCTCTGATCGACCTTAAATTTATTCGATTCCGAATAACTGTTTAGTCTTTCATCATTCTGATTCGCAACTGAGCTATAAAAAAGATTTACATTTGACAGTTCAACGGCGCCAACCTCAAGTTGTTTTTGTTTATGAGTTTCCGGTTTCGTCTCGGGGAAGACTGTTGATTCATTCTCGTCTTCAAATATGCGATCCCATACATCTGGTGTAATTAAACATTGGACATTTAGCTTATCTGTCAACGCGAAAAGAGCTTCTACACGCGAATATAGACAACTGTTTGGTTTTTTGTAATAAATGGGAATAGTTGCTAACGTTGCCTCTATGACGTCGCCAAATGCGGAACTTAAAATGATTTTACCCTTACTTTCTATTTTTAAATCAGGAATTAATGTAGTGTTCAAAATTGGTATTTCCGTACCTGAATCTTTTATAGCTTCTACTTGCTTCCCTGCAATGTAAATAGTAATCTTTTCCAAGGAATAAAAATTAAGTTTGCCGTCGGAACACTCGGGTTTTTGTAAATGTTTAGAATCTACAAATGTAACAACCGCATTGTCCTTCGACTTACTTGAAGTGTTAACTTTCGGTTTGACCGGGAAATTATCGTTCTGTTTATTGGACCTCTCAAATTTATTTCGCCTGTTCGGGCAATCCTTAGCCAAATGTAAACTGCTACTACACACATAACATTCTCGCGGTTTAAACGAATGTTTCTGTTCATTTACCACTAAATCTTTTCTTAGCGCTGGTGGAATATATTTAGAGTTTTTGTTGTATGAATCACGAAAACTAGCGCGCTTTTCACCTCTTATGTCATCAAAAGATTTACCTTTTGCGATGAAATAAGTGTCGCATTCCTTCGCTAGTTCTTCTGGACGTAGCCAACTTTCACCTTGTCGAACTGCAACATGGCACGCTAAATCACTATCCAATGTTTGAAAAAGTTTGTCAGAAATTATTAAGTTAATTAAAGACTCAAAATCATTGACGTTTCTACTTTTACAATAATGGATCCAACATGATCTTAAACGAGAGGCGAACTGCAAATGAGTTTCCCCCGTCAACCTTTGAGCTTGGCGAAAATTTTCTAAACATATAATTGGCGATGGTTCATATTCCTTAAGAATTAAAGATTTAATTTTTTCATAATCTTTCAAATCATCATCTTTAATATATACTAGAATATTAGAGGATTTATCACCTATCAGTTTAAGTAAAATTTCAGACTTAAACTCATTTGGTACGTTCTTATGCTTAAAAGCCCTTTCTATGGAATCAAAAAATAAGTTCCATGCTTCACCCTTTTTAGGTACAGAAATCGATAATGCCTGTACAGCTTTCAAAAGCTTATCTAATGAAAGTGTATTTTCTACGTTATTACTAGATTCGTTGCTACTTTCGATTTGCATTAAACGCAATTTCACAATTTCTTCTGACTTTTTCCTTTCTTCAACCGTAGTATTAAGAAATTCAATAACAAAATCTTTATCTTTCAAATATTCTTTAGAACTTAAAAGCTTATCTTTTAATTCTACAACTTTTAAACTAGAATCGGCTTCTTCACCTAGTTCCTTCAACACCGAAATCAAATCACTTTTAACTACTCCTTTAAACATATTTAAAAGAAATTTTCCTTAAAGTTACAACAAAAATTTCTCACCTTTTCTCCAAAATTCAGTCGGCTTCGTTAGCTCTGGTTCTCGAAAGAGAGCGTGCTGTAATGACCTTACGGATTAATAAGGCATCATAAGGAAAACGAAACAAACATTTATTAAAAATTAACTTTCAAAGAATAATGGAAAAAAAATTAACATTTAAAAAATAAAGGCAAACTCGGAGCACTACCTCGCTCCTACAACATAATTAACCTACAACCTGCCTCCTCTGAGGCTAACATGCAACTCGCCTCTCTCACTTGCTGGGCTCTGCCAGGCAGCTGATTGGCTCACCGCTGCCAGATACATGATATATGGACAGCAAATTATATTAAATTTTCAGACTGACGTTTATTTAAGATAGTCCTAACAAGTTTAATTGATCGCAAAGTAACTTACTTTAAACTGAAATAAATTATGAAAGCTTTCTTAACTTTTCGGAGAAAACTTTTCAAGCAGGACAAGACTTGAGAATAAGTAATTACAATTTAGTCTCTTTCTCTTATATATTAGCCCAAGGGAACGGTACCCCAGAACGGCTGTTAGTTTCGAAACAGCATTTTGCGTTGTTTCACTATAAATGTCCGTTTCCCTTTTTAAATTGTTGCCACCACATATTACCGTCCTGTATTATATTTATTAAGGAATTAAATAATGAAGAAGATGTATGAATGTATGTATGTTTCTCGCACTGTGAAAAAACGACGGTACCTAGAGCCATTGAATTTTGAATAACGTAATCCTACACCCGAACATGGGCACCTCGATGCCCGAATTTCGAATTTGTATTATTACCTGTTTCATATTTTGTAAAATTTTAAAGAATTTTTTATAAACAAACTCAACGATTTCAAAACGAGCAGTAGCAACTCTGTACGGAAAATAACATTTATATATACAGTGCGCGAGACCATCTGCCGGAAATTCTAAAGATATGCTGTTTTCAAATATTTTGTAATATTGCTGTTGAATTTAATTTTATAATTTTATGTGGTTTAAGTGCGAAGAAAGGTAACACAGAAAACGTAAAAAAAAAAAAAAAAAAAAAAAAAAAAAAAAAAAAAAAATTAATTCGGTTTAATATAAAACCTGAAAGCTTTCAGATTTTATTCTTTTTATATTTAATTTTTGATCCGAAGGAAAATTTGTATTCTTAAATGTGCATTAAGTGACAGCGAGTACAATAAGAGTGAAATGCTGAGATAAACTGCTCAAGCACGTCCTATAAGTCGTCTTCCCACAGTATCCACTAATGTAAACAAATACGGGGGGCGAAAAGTGTAACCAGCAACTTTACATTCATCCTTAGGAGTTAGATTCAGGACTCATTTTATCTCTGACACGCATTCGCTTGATGGCTATAATTATATCAGCAGAGAGCCGCGGTCAAAGAGACCGTTTTCTCTCACCAAGATTCCCCTCATTTTTTGTTTCCACCCACTCTCACGCCCTCATTCTATTTCATTATTTTAATTTTCATCAGCTATACTTTAAGAATATTTAATTTTTGTGATGATTTTACCTTACTATCAGAGTTTAAATTGAGCCGGAGCTCACCTGATCCCGGCTCCTATGCTTCTTAGTTTCGCTAATAAATAATAGTTCTAGCCGGAGCCCACCGGAGCCCTAAATAAGAAGGCTCCGGCACTTTATTTACGTAATTGAATAACAAAATCAATAGAAATTTTATCTCGAAAATTTTATTTTTAGCAATAAAATTATGTTAAAAATCGTTATTAAATTTTAATTTATCTCTTTACGTTTAATTTAATTTTAATTATTTAATAACTTTAATTATTTCAATAAATAATAGTTAATTAATTATATAATAATTATGAATTAAATTATAATGAATTAATTAGATAATAATCTACTATTTAATTTTAAAATTATTAATGAGTTTAATAGTCATTTGATTAATTTATTTACTCTTGTTCCTCTTTGCTGAAGGTCTTCCATAGGGCTCCGGTACTACAAATTATAAAAATTAAGCCCTGTCCCTACTCTCTGTATAACAGCAACAGAAAGAGAAACAAAATAATAATTTAATTTTAAATTGTTGGAATGGAAGTTTTTCTTCAGAAATAAAAGCAGAGTTTAAATTTATTTTCCTACATGTCGTTTTGACAGTTTTTGTTTGTGTATCAAGAATGGAGACAAAAAGTTCCAGCTGCAAACGCTAGTCAATAGGTACCTGAGTTGAACATGTGTTGCCATCTGTTGACTTAAAAAGCAAACTGAAGTGATTAAATTCTAACAAAATACAAAAGTAATAAAAATCAAATCCGAAGTTCAAAAAATCATTCTTCGAGTGCACATGTTCAGTTTCAAGAACACATGTTGACTTAAAAATTAAATAAACTTAAAATTTGTTGATTCTAGGCTCTTCTGGCACGTTCTCTACGTTCCTTCTCCTGGCATTAACGGAAGAAAATTCTGAAATTCTTCTCCCTTAAGGAAGAATTCTTCATTATTAATATCCAGTATCATAATTTAGCTAATATTCGTGATTTTTATAAAAAAAGTTTCGAGGGAATAAAAAAAAAAAGTCTGAAAGCTCTCAAATTTTATATAAAGCCCAAAGTAGCATTTTTTTAATGTTTTGTGGGTTAGCTTTATTTATTAAATATCATGTTTTTCGCACTTAAACCATAAAATTCAATTCAACAGCAATATCACAAAGTAATTTAAAAAGATTATATTTTTTGAATTTCCGATACATAGTCTCGCAGTCTCGCGCGCTGGAGATAACTTTTTTTTTTTTTTTTTTTTTTTTTTTTTTTCCGTACAGTGTTGCGATTGCTCGCTTTGAAATCGTTGAGTTTCTTATTCAAAAATTCGTTAAAGTTTTACAAAATATGAAATAGATAATGATACAAATTCCAGATTCCAAATTTGGTCTTCCAGATGCCCGTATTCGAGTGGAGGACTACGTTATTCAAAATTGGATGTCTCTAAGTACCGTTGTTTTTTCACAGTGCAAGAAAGATACATACATTCATGCAGATTTTTCATTATTTAATTTCTTTAAATATAATGCAAGGTTCTAATATTTGGTAGCAGCAATTTGAAAAGTGAAAGGCCATTTTATAGTGGACGACGCAGAATGCCAAAACGCAATTAATAGCCCTTATGGGCAAATTGCCCCTTTGGCTAAAAACATGACAGTTGAAAGTAAACAGTGACAATAACAGTAAAAACAGGGCTGTTAAATCTCAAGGTGATTTCTTTAAATACTTTACGTACGGCAATGCTCTTTCTTAAAACTATGGTCCGCGGAGCCGTGGGGTTTCACGAGTCAAAGTCCAGGGTTCCGCGAGACAAAAAAAAAAAAAAAAAAAAAAAAAAAAAAAAAACTTCGGGAAAAAAAAAATATATATATATATATATATAATATAAAACACTCATATTAGTTTACCAGAGTATATTAACTAAAATTATATTTTTAGTTATAGATAAGTTTTAAGACACATGTGGTCATCCTATGTCAAAGAGAACAATGTGCAATGCTTTGCAAAACTAAACAGTTTTCTAATGGAAAATTAATTGAATTTAGACGACAGTGTTAAAAATTACACAACAAAACACCATTTTCAGTTGAACAAAACAATAAGAGAATATTCTCCAGAAGGAAAAACTAAGCATAACTGGATTAAAAAATCTTTCTGAGTACTACGATAAATCAGAAGGCTTGCCAATAAAGGAAAGGGACAGTTCATCAGAAGGAATGGGCTTCCAGACATGCTTAATGCAGCCTTAACACGGTTATAGTCCCCAACCCCTGGAACACGGAGCCTTAACACGGTTATAGCTCCCCTCCCCAACCTCCCTCACCAATCCGAGGAGGCGCCACCCACCTCGGTCAACCCAGAGGGACTTAAATGTTTCATATAGCACATTAAAAGCAAACAAGCCAAAGGCGGACGGCAACGCTCCCACTGAAAAAGAACAAAGTCACATAGTTAGTCATCGACCGTCCCTTATCATTGACCTTAGAGAATGAGGAGCCCATTCCCTAAGGACAACCTTCGATACCTGGCCATGTAACGTCCCCACAACCAAGGAGCCTACATGGCAGTATCAGTACTGTCCCTATCGAGCCTGAACCCACCAACGAACAAACGCTGGTTCTATTCCCTGTGAGGATAGTTTATTTTCCCCATAAGGAGAGACTGTCTCGATATTGATCTAGCCAGTACGCTGGGATGGTCAGTCCCAGTCGACCTCCAGGAATGGCCATCCATCTGAACATAGTTAGCCTAGGCGAACCTCATTACCAGCGGGTCCATGAGGAGGCCTATGTCGGATTGGGATAGAGAGAGGTACGTCACTGCTCCGTAGCTATACCCACTCTTAGAAGGTACAGACCAAACCCCGGGCCTCCTCCCATTAAGTGGTCGGTTCCAGAAATCTGATCCAACCCTTCCTCGAGGGAGCACAACTACTACCGCCATAAAGGAAATGAACAGCTTACCGATAAATCACCAAATCCGAGGTTAAAATCTAAATTTAAGCAACAGCAACTCCTAAATTTATGCTTATAGATTCTTGCAGAATACCTCGAAGTTTCTCACACCTTCACTGACAAATCTTTCACAACGTATGTGGCAGCAGAAACAAAGTATACAAACAAATGAAGTCCAGCATATGGAATGTGATTGCAGATAACATCAACAGAGCCAGATTTCGGCAGTTTGCGTAAAAATATGCGAGCACACCCCTGTCACTGTTTATAATGTAAGGATAGGCGATACCTGGAGCACGAGCTAATGCTTTCAGTGAGCAAATTACACTAACTGTATGTTAACATTAACCTTACAGTTGGAAGGCTTCCTTGAGTAGACAAAGTCTGATGACTGATCTAGAGAAAAACTATTTTCTTTTTCAATTTTAATTTCGGATGGAAATTAAGAATCTTATTATCTTTTGCTTGCCTCAACAATTACATTAGTAACCACTATACAGGGTGATTCTAAGTTGTTTTTACAAATTAAGAGGGATGTTAGTACTCATCCAGATTAGCAATAATTACCATAGAACATAGGGTCGCATTCCACTCTGAGAGGCAGAAAAGAGGAATATTAGAATTACAAGTTGAACTTACAACAGTGTTGGGAGGGCGAATAAACGAGACCAAAAGTTGCGCATCAGTTTAGTGAGAAACTCATGAAGACTGCACAGACTTTGCTCAGCACAGACTGCACATCTCAGACTTTGATGGCAAACACTTCTATCCTGTCCTCCTGGACTTAACTGTGCTGCGCTCATTCTACTTGAAGCGCTCTTCTATGGGAAACGAAGTTCTGAGAGCCAGAACACAACACAACACGAACTTTTCATTCTAATCTCGGCATACAGCGGAAGTTGGAGTTAGTAAATAATATTCAGCCCTTGATTAGATAATTAAGTTGTTGCAATCGTTTGCAAGGTTGAGACTTTGCGAACCAAAGATGTGCATTTGAGTGTTTGCCATCAAAGTCTGAGCTCGAATTAACACTAGAACACCAAGTTTTCGGTTTTATCCGTTTTGTGCACTCTCTGTGAGTTTTTCACTAAACTGGTTGTGCAACTTTTGCTCTCGTTCATTAGCTTTCCCAGCACTGTTGTAAGTTCAATTTGGAATTCTAATATTCCTCTTTTCTGTTTCTCAGAGTGGAATGCGACCTTAGTTCTATAGTAATTATTGCTCATTTGGATGAATAATATCACCTCTCTTAATTTGTAAAAACTATTTAGAAACACCCTGTTTAATAATGTTTTAGGCCTAAATGCCTCCCCCCCAAAAAAATGTGCTACCTGCGCCAGTGCACGAAAAGAAGTATTTTTTCACTGTATATATCATGTGTATATCATGTTTTATCACGCTATATATATTACATTGTATGTCACTGTATATACACTGTATCACACTGTATATACACTGCATCCCACTGTATATATCACATTGTATGTCACTGTTTTATCACACTGTATGTCTCTGTATATATCATGTTTTATCACTGTATATGTCAGTGTATAATGCACGAAAAGAAATATTTCTCACTGTATATATCATGTGTATATCATGTTTTATCACACTGTATATATCACATTGTATGTCACTGTATATACACTGTATCACACTATATATACACTGTATCCCACTGTACATATCACACTGTATGTCATTGTTTTATCACACTGTATGTCACTGTATATATCATGTTTTATCACTGTATATGTCAGTGTATAATGCACGTAAAGAAGTATTTTTTCTAAATAATAGAGCAGGCACTTTTCTGTCGTAAACATGTTTGGCCACACATCTTTCACATAGAATGCGATACTTATGAAACACATTTTTCTCTCCTTTCCTGATAAAATTACTCACACAAAACAATTTGCCGTTTCCTTTCGCTAAATAAAGAGTCGGAAGAGTTGGTATTTTTACCATTCTAAATCAATTTACTTCGGATGTGCGGAAATCGTTTACTCAATCTTCATTATGGACAGCTTCCGTCCGATAAAGAATCTATTTTTGTAGCTCTTGTTGTTTCTTTCGCTTGGTACTTTGGTTTTGCCTTATTTTTCAGTCAGAAGGCATGTGAAGCATGAAATGGCTTTTCATTGCTTTTCTATGACTTCAGAAATATAGTCTAAGAATAAGGCACGTTCAAGAATTTATCCAGGCCAGGTTATCAAATATGCCAAATAATCAGACTAAATTTTATAATACCCCGAAAGGACGTATTCACGTTAATGAATATACTGAGAAATGGGAGGAAAATGCATATGGTAACTTTGGAAATACATTTAATGAGTAAAATTCATCAAAAAAATCTGAAAGGTTTCAGATTTTAATGGTCGCCCAAAACGGTTTGTTAAGGTTTTCACGTTCTCGCTGAGGTCGCTGTCTACCAGACTTTTGCTGCAATCACTCCTGCTTACCCATTTTGTTTGTCTTTCTAGCTTTATTTTAAAGTATGTTTTCCTTCACCCTTATGCCACATACTGTTCAAAAGCAAAATTACAAAAATTTTAAAAGCAGCATATGTTTAGATTTCGAAATGCAGTTTTTAAGTGTTGACATACATTTTTCTATTTATTTTCAGTCTTTTCTCAGTTCATCATATGAATGTTCAGTTTTCCTAGTAAGATGGTTCACAAAATTTTTTTATCTTTTTATTATTAACGTTTTGCTTGTTAATTTTATTTTTTAAATATTACTTTCTTCGCAATTAAGCCCCGTAAACTGAAACTCCACGCAAAATTACAAAATATTTAAACACAGCATATCTTTGGAATTTTCGGGAGCCAGTTCCGCGCGCTGGAGATAAAAATATTTTATTCAGTATAGTGTTGCCACTACTCGCTTTTCAGTCGTGTGTTTGTTAATCAAAAATTCATTTAAGTTGTAAATAATAAAAATATATTGTTGCGTTATTTTCTCATACCACGTTTGTACGGGTTGCGTAGATTTGGAGTGAATAACGACGACACTAGATGAAGTATCAAAACACACTTTATTTAGCTAATATTAATCAGGACAGTTCCAAAGTCACGTTTTACAGTCTTCGGAGATCTACTATGCACTTGCTGAAACAATCAGCGACACAGCCTTCAGGTTATCAGGCTATAATAACGGTGGAGGCAGCTTCACTGCAAAGCACCCTAGTACAATCCTCCGACTCTGCTCCGTCGTTCTCGGAACTCCACGTACTCTCGAGACTCTTCACGTTACAACTCGCGATGCACTCGACGACACACAGAGCACAGCTCCCGACTCTTCGGTTCAGTCGTTCCTGGAGCTCAACACGCTCTTTCGACGATGCACTAACCGCGATACACGAAGAGACTTTTTCGATGCACTCGACAACCCACTCGGCGCTAGACTTCTAGACACTCCCTCAATGACTGACTATCAGCTCGCTAGACGAGCACACTATCTCGCGCTCTATGCGAGGTACTCTCTGACTGCGGACCAGCAGGGTTTATATAGCTTTCGGCTTGTGTTCGAGAACATTCTGGGCTAAATCGTTAAGAATTTGTTCCAGAAGGTTCTCCTTCCGTCCATGGTATATCGCCAATTTTGTCGCCAAATGGGCGATTTCTCGCCAAATGTGCTAACACTGCTTTCACGCGACCCTAAACCTGCTTTGCGGGGAAGCCATCTTACCTCACCTGGACATTTCGTAACAATATATACATATATAACGTCAATCTATGAAAATGTTGAATAATTTTAATTAGATATATCACGAATTAATTATTATATTAATTTTTGTTATTTAAATTAAACCGATCTGGCTCAGTTGCTTGTTCGATACAGTCGTGAATGGCTGTACGGTTTGTGAATTTTGTTTCACTGAAATCAATAAAATTTTAAAATGAGTCAACAAAAAAAATTTTTTGAAAAGGAGAACAGAGTGGGAAGCTGTTTAGATTAGGGAAGAAGAAAAGAAAGATAGAGCAAAACTCTCCTGTAAAAAGAAAAATCAAAAGAATTTCAATATCACAGACTTATTTTCAAATAAATAAAACAGCCTCAAGTCCATATTCGTTCAGTACATTATCATCAGATTCAGGCATACTTTAGCCTGTACCTCAGTATGTATGGTTGATATTGCAATTAATGGACAGACGCGTTTTATACTGGGCATTTGTATATACTTATCCGTCAGTTTATTCCGC
This sequence comes from Stegodyphus dumicola, assembly GCF_044657685.1. Taxonomy (NCBI): domain Eukaryota; kingdom Metazoa; phylum Arthropoda; class Arachnida; order Araneae; family Eresidae; genus Stegodyphus; species Stegodyphus dumicola. The sequence goes on from NC_140770.1 coordinate 160,990,999, forward strand.
CAATTAAAAACGGTTTCTCTTTAGTACACTTAGGAGATATTCAGAGTCAAGTTTGCTTATTGATGAAGAATTCGGTATAGATGCAATTAGTTGGATATAGTTCGGTGTACAGAGGTATCGATTATTATGATGGGGGATTTTAATGCAGACGAAAAAAAAAATTAACAGGCAATGAATTTCTAAAACAACATTTTAGTGTAAACATGGTACCTTCGAATTATAGGAATACATTTGGCAACAGGTTTATAGTTCTTACATATACGTAAAATATTACTGCACAATTATTGAATTATGTTTGTTTTTCCTCGTATAATCGTCCTGTATTGTATAAAATAGTTACGAATAGAAACTGTACGCAAACACGAATAAATATTATTTATATATAGCACCAAATTTTTTTCGGAAAAGAAAATTCCAGAGTCACGGAAGGGCCAATAAGTTTTACTCATTAAACACCAGCGGCCGTTTGGAACAGAAAGCCTCCCGTCAGTTTTTGTTTTAGTCCAAAAGGGAGTTAGCACAGAAGGGCTATTAGTGTCGCAACAGCATTTTGCGTTGAATCACTTTTCAAATTGTTGCCATCAAATATTATTCATTCATTCATTGATATCATTCATTATTATTACATTTTAAGATATTAAATACTGAAGAATCTGTGTGAAGGTATGTTTCTCGCATTGTGAAGAAACAACCATACCTAGAGCCATCAAATTTTGAATAACGTAGGGTTCCACCCGAATTTGGGCACCTGGAAGCCCAAATTTCGAATTTGTTTTATTATCTATTTTATATTTTTTTTAAATATTTGTACAGACATTAGGTTATTTCAAAGTAAGAGAGATGAAAAATGAGCACCTTCGCCGGGAATCGAACCACGGACCTCTGTATACGCGTCGAGGTTGCTGACTACAACACCACGAAGACACGCTAAGAAGGCGGGAGAAATACCTTATATACTCCCCATTTTAAAGGGAGACTGGGGTTTTTAGGGGACCTAATCGCCAAATCCTGGTTTTGGAGAATCATCATCCACCTGCCTTTTAGTATGGGCGCCACTGTAGAGACATTAGGTTATTTCGAAGCAAGAGAGATGAAAAATAAGCAACACCTTTGCCAGGAATCGAACCACGGGCCTCTGGATATGCGCCCAGCGTGCAGACCACTACACCACGAAGGCACGCTATGAAGGCGGAAGAAATACCTTATAAGTTTAACTAATTTTTGATTAACAAACTCAACAATTTCAAAGCCTGCAGTGGCAAAACAGTAGGAAATAAAACATTTTAATCTCCAGTGCGCGAGACTGTCTGTCGGGTATTCTTTAGAATTCTTTAGAAATATTTTAAAACAGCATATCTTTAGATATGAATATTTTTAACACAATGTAGCGTTAGCCTAAAGCCTTTCGAAACGTGTGTGTAAATGAAAAAGTCCCTTTTTGGGGGGGGGGTAATGTAAAATATGAAAGATTTCAGATTATTTTTTTCCCTTTGTTCTTCTTCTTCTTTTTTTTTTTTTTTTAATTTTCGATCTGGTGAATAATTTCGCTTCCTAAAAGCGTGGTTTATTAGTGGATTTTTCAAAGGAAGACTTTCAAATTTTTACAGTAACTCGAAGTATTTGGTCATTTGTTCATCAATATTTTTCCCTACTTAGGTAGAATTTTGGGGACTATATGTTATCGCAACCATCTTAAAAGGTGTCGCCAAATTTTCAGAATGTCCCGAACTCTAGAAACCATGCGCATAGCCATTTTTCAAGCCATACTCATAACAATCCTTTAGTTAAGCAACGTCGCCATTCTTATGTGTTCTTTCAGTTGCATTCCAAGATCCAACGGTTTTTGTAAACAAATCGTGATACTTTTTGCCTTAAATGTAATTTTAAAATATGAATGTAAGTGTTTTATTTTTTATTTATCACGTAATCCTTATTTAATAATTAAAATATGTATTTTAAATTGCTAAAGTGTGTTAACTTTTTATACGTAGATAACACAGGCTAACTTACAATCAATATCCATAGTTTGGGAATTTAAAAAAAAAAAAAGAAAAAACAATAGCCAAAACCATCACCTTGCACCTGATAAGTAACTTTTACCTCTTCATCTGTAAAAAATCGTAAGATTGTACCAAGGCGGTTGGCCTTAATACGTAAGTACCGAAATTTGTTTCATGATATTTGACTAGACGTTTCGCGAAGCTTCTTTCCATGTAGAAATATCAATAGTGATGCGATTTAGGCCGTCTGGTCCCTCTTTACATTATTACAATCACTAGAAGATAAAATAAAATAAGCCGTTTTTATTTAATTACAAACAGACTTTTGTTATTGTTTCGTGTCTGATAGATGCCACTTCTGAGAAATATTAATTGATAATCGACTGCGAAATTTTTCAAGAAACTCTTAGATCAGACCGGTTAATCTTCGGATTATTGTAAATTGGCGACTTTTTGGCGAAAATTTGGCGACCAACCCTGCTACAGCAGTTTGCTGGTTTTTTTGGGGGGGGGAGGACGCCATTTTTTTTCGCGAAGTAAAGGCTTTTTTTTTTTTAGTCCAAAGGGGCTTTGTCCCTGAAGGACTATTGTTTTTGTTTTGCGGACTCATAAACGTCGGTTCACTTTTCAAACTGTTGCCACAAAATGTTAGAGTCCTGCATTATATTTGAAGAAATTAAATAATGAAAAATCTGCATAAATGATTGTCTATTTCTCGCATTGTGATAAAACAATGGTACATAGAGCCATCGAATTTTGAATGACGAAATCCTACTGCGAATATGGGCATCTGAAATCCCAAATTTAAAATTTGTTTTATTATAGATTTTATATTTTGTAAAACTTTAACGAATTTTTGATTTACAAACTCAATGCTTTAAAAGCGAGAAATGGCAACGTTATATAGAAAAAAAAAAAAAAAAAAAAATACTTTTATCTCCAGCTCGCGAGACTGTGTATATCGGAAATTCTAAAGATATGCTTAATTTAACATTATTTTGCGACATTGCTCTTGAACTGAATTTTATGGTTTAAGTGCAAAGAACATGATATTTAATAAATAAAGGTAACACTCAAAACGTTAAAAAAAACGCCCCTTTGGACGTAATTTAAAATCTGAAACATTTCAGATTTTTTTTTTTTTTTTTTACTCAACATTTTTTTCCAACAATCTGCTAGCCGAATTACGGCTTATGGTAGAACTTTTATGGAACAAAAGTGCTTAATCATGACGAAGATTAGGTGCGAAATTGGGAGAAAGTGCAGAATCGCCCACTGCTTGCCGCGTTTTTAAGAATTGCACATACACGGTATCCATGTTACACGTCGACCTATTTTCACTTAAAAAAACATCCCAGAATTGCACAAAAATGGCATTGCTCACACTCGACTTTATCCATGTACACTGCTAAAATCCTAGCTAGTAACCTTTATCGCCTTACCAAAATGTCGCCAAACTACCTGTTACCATATTCCAAAGATTAGCCATCAGACCTTGTATGTTTCGTAATACTTTGCGTACGGTGAAGATATCTTACGTACGATATGATACTTATAGTATTAGAAATTAAGCATAATTTTTAAAAGATATTTATCCTTGTGTTCTAGAAATTATACTATTTCTATTTTTGACATTATATTACAAGTGTAATGTAAATATAATTATTTGTTATAATGTTCGACTTCGAGACACTTGTAAGCAATGTATTGCTAAAGTTTGAGCCTAAATGAGAGGTTTTATGTACCATGGTTTGGCAACAGCTTTGAATTTTGTAAGAACAAAACTTTCTTCAGAAATATCAGCCAAATGATTTTTAGGAGATGAAAGAAATCTTAAGCTTCCAGTGGCTATAGGGCTTTTAGCCACAAGGCAGTCCATTTATCGCCTTTCTCAATGAAATACCAAAAACGCAGATCTATAAAATGCCAGAAAGGCATATAGGGAAATAAATAAAAGCTCTGTACCAAGCAAAATTTAAAACAAATTTCAATCCCAATACTTAGAAGTGCTATTTACTTATTAGTCCAAAAGGGCTTGTCCCTGAGGGACTGTTGTTTTCGTTTTGCGTCGAATCACACTGAAAGTCCGTTTCACTTTTCAACCTGTTGCCATCCAATATTATCTCCCTACATTATATTTAAAGAAATTAAATATTGAAGAATCTGCATAAATATATGTATGTGTCTCGCACTGTGATAAAACAACGGTCCCTAGAGACATCCAATTTTGAATGAAGTAATCCTTCTGCGAATATAGGCATCTAGAAGCCCAAATTTGAAATTTGGAATTTGTTTTATTATCGATTTCCTATTTTGTAAAACTTTAACGAATTTTTGATTCTCAAACTCATGGATTTCAAAGCCAGCAATGGAAACGTTGTAGAGAAAAAACATTTTTATCTCCTGCGCGCGAGAATGGTATCGGAAATTCTAAAGGATATGCTCAATTTAAAATTATTTTGCGATGCTGCCCTTGAACTGAATTTTATGGTTTAAGTGCGAAGAGCATGATATTTAATAATTACACATATAATAAGGTAACCCACAAAATGTTTAAAAAACGCTCCTTTGGACGTAATTTAAAATCTGAAACCTTTCAAACTTTCTTTTCTTTTTATATAATTTTTCATTTATTTATTAATTTTTCCTTTTAGCAAAATCATCAGTGACATTCTTGAAGAATGTTTCATTACTTCAGTTTCTCTTCTCTAGATAATACAGTATTTATTAAATACAATATATTCATTCTTAGTTCTTAGTGCTTCTTAATAATGGATTAAGTTTTTGTTGAAAATGTTGCTTTTTAAGATGGCAGGCAAATGTAAATAAATACATTTACTACGAGTATAAAATACTAAAGTAAGGTTAAATTACTACTTTCATATAACAAAGAAATAGAATAAAAACACCGCTATAAAAACATTGCGCCAACGTTTAATTGGATTAAAATATTATGTAAATTGAATATAGCTTTCTAGAAATATGATTTCACCTCACTTCTATTATTTGTGTTGCAGCTCATTATACAGAGGCTATTCGCACATTTTTTAGGCGATTTTGGTAAGCGGTAATAAAAAATCGTTTGCTGCAAAAGAAGTAATTGCAGTTGTACTATGTTTTTATTATCGTCTGTGGCTTGAAAGTTTTGTTTTTATTCAAAATGGGGAATTTAACAAAGCAGTGGTTCGAAGGCTACATTTACGCTCTTTCCGAAGAGAAATATGCATACTCCGTTATCCAAAAACGATGTCAGAGTCATGGTTTTGTGATATCTAAAGCGTCGATAGGTAATATCATCAACAAGAAAGGAAAAAAAACGCCAAACTGGAGCCTCAAGTGGAACAAAAATTCCAAACAACTATCCAAGGAAATAACGGACATCTTCGACTATTGCAAAGGTACGTTGTTTAATGTTAAAAGAAAATCCCCCTAGTCAAAGGACAGTTGCAAAATCATTAAAATGCTCGGTGTCCAAAAATTAAAAGCAGTGGTTCGAAGGCTACATTTACGCTCTTTCCGAAGAGAAATATGCATACTCCGTTATCCAAAAACGATGTCAGAGTCATGGTTTTGTGATATCTAAAGCGTCGATAGGTAATATCATCAACAAGAAAGGAAAAAAACGCCAAACTGGAGCCTCAAGTGGAACAAAAATTCCAAACAACTATCCAAGGAAATAACGGACATCTTCGACTATTGCAAAGGTACGTTGTTTAATGTTAAAAGAAAATCCCCCTAGTCAAAGGACAGTTGCAAAATCATTAAAATGCTCGGTGTCCACTGTAAACAAAATGATAAACGTTGATTTAAATCTTAAGAAAGCGCAATGAAAAAACGCAATGTGCATCGACTTCTTCCAAAGCATATCGCTCGACGCAGGACACATGGATACCGAGTATGTGCAATTCTTAAAAACGCGTCAAGCAGTGAGTGATTCCGCACTTTACCCAAAATTCTATTGCCGACTTTTCCTCATGGGCAATTCCCAAATTGTTAAATCCATAGGATATCAAAAAACGATTTAAAAATTAAACTAGCATTTCAATGGCGTCTTAAGAAATATAGAACTATATAAACTTACGCAATCTGAAACCAGCGCGTACGCTAGATTTGGCGCGCTGTTAAATGGGCGCGTTTGCTAGATTTGGCGCTTTTGCGCATACATTTTCGCTGCAATTTTTTTACGGCCCTCAAAACAGAAGAGTGTAGTAGCCCAGTTAGTGCATGAGAAATAATTATTTATTTATTTCATATATTTGTTCATGTGTTTAATTATTTTATAAAATTAACTTTAATATTTTGTTAATATTCATATTTATATTTCTTTTATGCTGAATGGCAATAAGTAGTTCATATTTATATTTAAATTTCTTTATGCTGAATGGCAACTAGTTCTAGTTCTGATTCATGATTGCTAGGTTTTGGTTTCAAAACGTTGCTCGTAGCGTCGCATTTCGATAGCTGGAAAATAAAATGCAATAACTTAGCTATTTGTTTATAATTCATGCTGTTACTAGTCATAAATTAATTTTAAACATTAGTAGCCAAGGCTACATCGTGGTGACCCTGATTAATTTTCGAAATGTCAACAAATGACTCTTCTGAAACTGCTATGAAAGATACGATGCAGTCACCGGAGCTTCATAAGGTGAGTGTAAAAATACCTCCTTTTTGGATTGATAAACCGGAAATATGGTTTTTTCAAGTTGAAGCTCAGTTTAAAATTAGTAATATCGTTTCAGAAGAAACGAAATTTAATTATTTAGTTTCACAGCTTGAACCTAAGTTCGTCGAAAATATTTGGGACATTGTAACGAACGATAGTGCCACAAAATATTCGGATGCTAAAATTAGGTTATTACATTTATTCAAAGAAAGTGAAAATGTACGGATTAAACGTTTGATTACTGGTATCGAACTTGGAGACATGAAACCAAGCCAACTTTTGCAGAAGTTGAGATCAGTTGCTACTACAGATGTGTCTGAAAATCTAATCAAAACTTTATGGCTGGAGAAGCTACCTGACTCCATAAAAAATATATTATTAGTTAGTGATGAAGATGTAACCAAGTTAGCGTCTATGGCAGATAAAATTAGTTATATGAATCGGAAACCAGAAGTATTTAGTACTAATGCTCCTTCCGTTCCCGCAAATGATTTGTTGCAAAGAATTACCTTTCTTGAACAAAAAATTGATCAAATAACCATTCGCTCAAGACGCAGGGACTCGGATTTACGTAATTCACGTTCACGATCTCGAAGCCGATCTCGTAAACGATATGACCCTATTGGCAAATTTTGTTTTTATCACTTTCGTTTTGGAGCAAAATGCATTCCAGAGAAATGCAAGCCTCCGTGTGCTTGGGTAAAAAACGATTTCAAAAACCAGGAAAACTCGAATCTGCAGTAGGTTCAGCGGCAAACGCTGCTGCAGAAAATATGAAGGATTGTCGCAAATTTCGTTTATTCGTTCGTGACCGAAGATCAAATTTGCACTTTCTTAATGATAGCGGAACTGACGTAAGCATAATTCCTGCTACTTCACAGAATAAATGTAAAACTGAATATAAACTGTATGCAGCTAATGGCACAGATATTTCCACTTATGGCATAAAAACGCTAACTCTTGATTTGGGATTACGTCGTGATTTTCAGTTTCCATTCATAATTGCTGATGTCACAAAAGGTATTTTAGGAGCTGACTTTCTTCACAAATATAAATTGCTTATCGATATAAATAAGAAAAAATTAATTGATGGCGTAACACAGCTTTGTGTCCAGTGTGATGTCGCTGCTATTTCCAGTGATTACTCAGTAACCACATTAAATAAATCCATAAAAATTTTCGATTTACTGTCGAAATATCCCGAAATTTTTAAACCTAACCTTTTTCCTACACAAATTAAACATGGTGTTACACATATTATTACGACTGATGGTCAACCCGTTTATTCAAAGGCACGACAGCTCGATCCAAAACGCTTAGCTATAGCTAAAGAGGAATTTAAATTTATGCTTGACAATGGAATAATTCGTCCATCAAACTCCCAGTGGTCAAGCCCCTTGCACCTTGTTACGAAAAAGGATGGTTCATATCGTCCTTGCGGAGACTACCGACGATTGAATGCGCAGACGATACCTGATCGATACCCAATTCCTCGCATTGAAGATTTTCATCATATTTTAAGAGGTACAAATATTTTTTCTAAAATTGATTTATTCAAAGCTTATTTTCAAATTCCCATTGCAGAAGAAGACAAATGTAAAACGGCTATCATCACTCCTTTCGGTTTATACGAATTTAATGTAATGAGTTTCGGTTTAAAAAATGCTCCTGCAACGTTCCAAAGATTTATTCACGAAGTCTTTAGAGGATTAGAATTCGTTTTTCCCTATTTAGACGATATACTCATTGCATCCAGTACCCATGAAGAACATAAAAATCACCTTAAATTAGTTTTCGAAAGATTACATACATTTGGGTTAAGAATTAATGTTTCAAAATCTGTGTTTGCTGTTCCACAAATTGAGTTTCTAGGCTACCTAATTACACCTAAGGGTTCCCGTCCTTTGCCAGAAAGAGTTCAAGCTATTACTAACTACAAACGACCAGAAACAATTCATGAACTTAGAACCTTTCTTGGAATAATTAACTTTTATCGTCGTTATATAAAGGATGCAGCGAAGAATCAAGCATTGTTACATGCGTATCTCAAGGGAGCTAAAAAGAGGGACAAACGTAAAATCGAATGGACTGAAGAAGCTGAAAAACAGTTTGAAACGTGCAAGAATGACCTGGTGAACACGGCACTGTTGTCTTTTCCCAATTCTGAATTACCTCTGGCGTTATTTACAGATGCTTCAGATACGGCGATTAGCTCAGTGTTGCAACAATATGAAAACTCCTCATGGAAGCCAATAGCATTTTTTTCTAAAAAATTAAGTGATACTCAGCAAAAATATAGCACCTATGATAGAGAACTATTAAGCATATATCTTTCAGTTAGACACTTTAAGCATTATCTAGAAGGAAGAGTATTTACAATTTATACAGATCACAAGCCCTTAATATTCGCCTTTCGTCAAAAACTTGACAAAGCAACACCTAGACAGGCTCGCCAACTTCAATACATCTCCCAGTTTTCGACTGATATCAAATATGTAAAAGGTGAGAATAATATTGTGGCGGATACATTATCTAGAGTTAATGAAATTTCATCGATAGATTATGATAAAATAGCTGATGAACAAACTCAAGATGAAGAACTGAAGAGTTTGCAAACCACTACTTCCTTGAATTTCAAGCAATGTTCTCTACCTTCGGGAAAATTGTGATACATCAACTAAACATGTTCGGCCGTATATTCCTCAGGCTTTCAGAAAACACGTCTTTCAACGAATTCATGGTTTATCAGATCCAGGAATAAAATCGACTATGAAATTAATGACATCAAAATTCATTTGGCCTAACATAAAAAAAGATGTACAGTTGTGGACAAGAACCTGCATTCCTTGCCAAAAAGCTAAAATTAGTCGGCACGCCAAAACAAAATTAGGTGAGTTTGAAGTACCACCAGGAAGATTTTCTGTCATCCATATCGATCTCATAGGACCACTTCCACCATCTAAAGGGAATATTTATTGTCTTACTTGCATAGATCGATCTTCGAAATGGATGGAAGCAATTCCTTTAGAAAATATTTCCGCTGAGAACGTCGCAAGAGCCTTTTATAGCAACTGAATTGCGCGTTTCGGAACGCCAAGTAAACTCATTAGTGATCGTGGATCCCAATTTAAAAGTGATACATTACGAGCTTTGTCCAAAATCTGTGGCATCAATTTACAACACACTACTGTCTACCACCCCTCGTGTAATGGCAAAGTTGAGCGCCTTCATCGAACATTAAAAACAGCATTAAAAGCCCACAACAACATATCTTGGACGGACACGTTACCAACAGTACTTTTGGGTTTGCGTACTGCTATTCAAGAAGATACCAATCATTCTATTGCGCAAGTAGTTTATGGCCAGAGTCTCAGACTTCCTGGAGAGTTTTTCAGCGAACCAAGTATCCAGACAGCATCGGAGACTTTTGCTAATAAACTCCAGAAACAGATGGAAGTTGTTGGACCGAGACTAATTCGTAAAAATTCATCTGAACAGATATTTGTCCATAAAGACTTACAAACTTGTTCTCATGTGTTTCAGCGAATAGATCGGGTAAAAAAACCTTTGGAACCTCCTTATGAAGGACCATTTCCTGTTATTGATCGCAAGGACAAATATTTTACTATTAGCACAAAAGGAAAACATGTTAATGTATCCCTGGATCGCTTGAAACCAGCATATATTTTAGCTGAGGAAAATTCTCAGTTGATACAACCTGACTACACTAATTTGCAGAGACCGGACTCAAATTCGGATGTGAATCAAAAACATTCTCGCACAGGCAGAACTATACGTTTACCTGTTAGATTCAGATTCAAGGACTGACTAAATTATTTTGATAGTCGTTAACACTGCAATACTAGTTACTACCTATTTCTCCATCTTCGTAACGTAACTTAGTTACTGGTGGGGGAGTAGTGTAGTGGCCCAGTTAGTGCATGAGAAATAATTATTTTTTATTTCATATATTTGTTCATGTGTTTAATTATTTTATAAAATTAACTTTAATATTTTGTTAATATTCATATTTATATTTCTTTTATGCTGAATGGCAATAAGTAGTTCATATTTATATTTAAATTTCTTTATGCTGAATGGCAACTAGTTCTAGTTCTGATTCATGATTGCTAGGTTTTGGTTTCAAAACGTTGCTCGTAGCGTCGCATTTCGATAGCTGGAAAATAAAATGCAATAACTTAGCTATTTGTTTATAATTCATGCTGTTACTAGTCATAAATTAATTTTAAACATTAGTAGCCAAGGCTAGAAGAGTACCGACTTCAATAATAATCGAAATAATCCGGATATAAAAGATATGGAGAAATAATCATTGGAAATATAATTGATTATTATTATTTTAAATGCAGAAAGCCTGTCGAAAAATGCCCTTAACTAGGCAGAAAAGAAATAGCATTGATATTATTAGAAAAAGTTGCTCTATAACTACAGTTTGAAAGAAATGCCGATTTAGTCTGGAAATTAGTTGATTTTTGGAGATCTTGAAAGAACTGATGTTGCTTAGAAGGGGGTACAACAAATTTTAGCGGATAAAAGTGTTCCATAATGAATTTACTTGAAATATTTTTCTGACTATTTAATTTTGAAATAATGAATAAAAGTATTGCGTTTATTTCGGTAATGAAAGTAGCGTAATATGAAGCTACAAATCATTTAAAAAAAAAAAAAAAAAAAAAAAAAAAAAAAAAAAAAAACAGAGAGAAGGTGGGAATGAAAGAAAAGAAAAAGAAAAATCTTTCCCAGCGAATTTTGCTACGTGGCGCCATCTGTGAGTCAAAAACTAAACACATGAAAAGAAATACATTTAAAGACTTTTTAAATGATTCCTTTTCATCATACTTTTATTAAACATTATATCATAGATTCAACTGTAATTCAAAAACTTTTACACACATGTACATACATCTGGCACTTTTTGAATTTCTTATAATGTTAGTTGAATTTTGTTGATAGATATTTATGATCTGTCTCTCTAGCTGTTTTTTACTAAAAAAAAATCCCCCCCCCAATGTAGAATCGCTAGCATTCTTTTTATTTTACTTGTATTTCATCTACTCATATCACTATAAAAGAATCTTTAATAGAACGTTTAATTAGACATAGCTAAATGTTAGCCACATCATATATTTTTCGACAGTTTCTCTCTATACACGTGTCACAAATCCTCTCTAATTAACTGGATGAACAGACCGCTCAGATTTAAAACAATAAAATGAAAATTTTAGATTTTGAACACATTAAGAAAATACAGAAGTTAGATTGCCTTAAATACATTAAAATATGAGAAAAAAAGTTCCATTTACCATATTTTTACTTCCTTACAAGAAGTAAAAGAATTATTAAAATGGCAAAAAATTTGATGGATTCTTAAAATTTACAATTTTAGGTAATAATATTTGACCTGTTTTCCAAAATAAAAGTTTCAAAACTTAGGATTACATCTTAAATTGCTTTACAAATTTTTCCCATCATGAGCTTCGAAACAAAGAATAATTAAATTAAACACTATTATATTTTTTAGTGTTTTCAAACACTAAGTTAATATTTTTGTGCGTTAATAGGTCGCGTAAACTTTTTTACAACTCTAAACAGTAACAAGTTTTACAAGTGAAGATATCTCATTCAGATATTTTCATCAGTTTACATCCCAAATATGAATAGTTTAGCAAATATAAAAAAAAAAAAAAAAAAAAAAAGTATGGCAACACTTGACACTCTGCAAACATGTACATTGTTCTGTCTTTTTACTTCCTTGTACGAAGTAAAAAGGAAGTATTGTAATCGCGAAAAGTTTCAGGCAGCATATTTCAACGAAAATAGCCATTTTGACCGCTATCGAATGCAATTTAACGATGTTTTTGCGTGATATCTGTAACAGAATAAAATACTCTTTTCCTTCAAAAAAATTATAAAACTGCATTAAAATTAATTCTGAAGAGAATTTTTCGTGGCGTCTGTACGAACGTATGTACGTCCGCGCGTACGTACGTATTTCGCATAACTCAAAAAGCCTCAGAACGTTGAAATTTTGTATATAAGACTACTATAACATGTAGATGTGCACCTCGTATTTTGGTTTCAATCGGCCGCGCCAAACGTATATAAATATGCTTATAAATATATCCACTCTGTTACCCGGCTCAGTGATCTCAGTTTCTTTACTCTTATATGTTTGTATATTGTACATTTTTTGCTTTAAAAATGATTGAATTATGTTGTTTTTATCTTCCAGTTAAGGGTTTTATGCCTTTAGTTAATCTGTATGCAATATTTTTAGAATTATCAACAATTTTAAAATTAAGTGCCACTAAGCCTAATTTGATGGCGGCCATTGCTCTTGTTTATATTTGAAACAGCAGGATAGCGGATTTGTTGCCAATCTAGAGAACTTAGCTTTGCAATAACAAAGATAACGCCTTCATTTATTATTTAAATCATGCTTAATCGTTTCTGGAATTTTTTCGAGGAAATAAGCGTTTAAGATTTACTTCGTAATTTTTAATACAGATATTTTGAGTTTTTATGTATTTTTGCCTTGTCGCGAAGTGAAAACTGAATTAATTGAATGAGAAATACTCAATCGTCTGTGAAAAACTGTTTCTTTTTTTTTTTTTTTTTTTGTTTTTTTTTGCTTAATTTCTTTTATACATAGTTCTAGCTTTATTATAGTATTTGAATAGAACATGTGGCAACGATTAGATAATTCTTTAAATGATATAAATTTTGTGCATTCTGAGTTATAATATAAACGAAATATAATACTTTTAAGTAAACCTAGCGCTAGAGTGTCGCTATGGTAAACGAAGTGAATTTTAAAGAATGCATTTATTCTATTGTGGTTTATGCGCTGTCGGCGAAGTAGGTTTAATTTAATCTAATAAGTTTAAATAAAATGCGAGAAAAAATGCGTATAATTTAATATTTCGTACAAGGAAGTCATGTGGTGTACACATCAGAATTTTTTAATAAAGCTGTGAGGCAGAACGATTCCTTCTTCGTCACTGCTGGGAACATAGCACGTCTACGTTTTTCAGTTTCAGAAGTTTGTATGTATTTTATCAGCATTTCATTTTAAGAGGTGATTTTCTTAATTTTATTGGAGTTTACTATATTATACTATTTAAAAGGAACTTTAAATTCTAACATCCAAAAATAAATCTATTATACATTTGCGGAAGCACGAAAGCTGTCGATGTAAAGAAACTGATAGAAAATAGTAATATATTCAAAACTGATCATAAATTAGGGGAAAAGTTAGTACACGATACTGTTTATAGGTGACAGTAGAATGTGCTGAACTAATACTTTAAAAATTTAATGTTAAAACGAGTTTTCGTACATATCTTCATTCTTTCGAACAAAAAATTTCATAATTTAACGGTTGCACCAAACAGATTTGGGATCCAGTGAAAAAAAGCTTTTTAAATGAAGCTTATAAAAGATTTTAATGTAATTTCTGATATTTGGGGGGGGGGGTAAACTCGCAGGACTTTTCGATCATTTGACGTAAACAATTGCTGGAAGTAAAATAGTGATTATTCATCTTTGGAAAATTATTTTTCATTTTAATATTTTGATTAATAAAATAACAAGACTAAATTGATGAAAATACGTAAATAAATAAATAAATAAATAAAACTTTTGATAAAATAAGTTATTTAAAACGCACAAAATTATTTATGAGTTAAAAGCAGAAAAGTAATTTATCTATAATTTAATGCGAGCAAAAGATTTAATAATTTCTTTACAAAATTTATCAATCATTTTATATCACGAATAACAATAGCAAAACACAATCGAATTGCATGGTAAAAATATAATCCGTTAACCTTATTCATCTATCAAGGATACCTTATGATATACTTATGTATAATTGTACATGAAATTTGCAAAGAGAATTATTTAATGACTTGTTCCTGTTAAACTGTACCAGTGGTCTTCAAACTTTGTCGCGTCATGAAACCCTTAGAATTGTACAGCTTTTTTCGAGAAACCCTATCCCACTCTTAAAAAAATATATTCACAAGACAGTTTCAAAAACGCGTTACTGTCGTCGATTAGCTACGAGAAGCACGCTGAAACAATCAGCAGCACAGCCTTCAGGTTATCAGGTTATGATGGTAAAGACAGCTTCACGCCGAAGCACTAAAGTACAGCTCCTGACTCGGTCGATCACTCTCGAGCTAACCTCTGAACTCAAGACACTACTACTGAACTCAACTAGATATTTTAGGTCCTCCGCGTACAGGTAAAGGTTATATATAGCTTTTGACCTGTCTTTGAGAACATTCTCGGAAAAACCGGTAAGAATTCGTTCTAGAATATTCTCACTCCGTCTATGGCATATCGAGAGTTTTTTCTCCAAATGGTCTATTTTGCGCCAAATATGGCAGCCCAGCCTTTCCTTGCCATTTTCTGGCAACCCTAAATCCGCTTTGCGGGTCTTAGCTATCTTATCATAGCTGTGCATTTCGCAAAAATATTTTAAAATAACGTTTAAAACAGATGGATGTGTTACAGGTATTTTATGTAAAGACAATTAAAGGAAAGTATTATACTTTTTAATAAAAAATTTTAGCATGAAATTAATGTATTTTTATACTTTAATGGCGTGAAGTCGTGCTACAGGTCTCATCTGCCCTTGCATTATGTTTAGTGACAGGGTAGTCCTTGCAATTTGTTTTTAACAGAAACTTACGAAATATGGCTCTATTAATGTTATCTGCAGTCTCATTTCATATTTTATATTTAATTCGTTTCTATATTTTGTTTTTGTTGCCACATACGTTGAGAATTTTTTTTTTTTTATTTAAATACGCTTTCCAAAGGGCATTAAAATGTTTATAGCTGTGTAAGAATCTTTTAGGTGTTCTGCATGAATCTTCAAGTAGAAATTTAGGAGCTGCTCTTGCTTAAATTTCGAATCTGTTTCGATAGATCGATGAGTTGTTCCTTTTCCTTCAATGGCAAGCGTAATTTTTTTTTCTAATGTAGTTAACGAAAACTTGTGAAAATATTTCATTTAAATTAAACTGTTCTGGGAAAAGTAATACATTTAATTCCGTTCATAATGAAATGTTGTTTAAAAGTGCAGTACTTTCACATATTTACGACCCTGAAACATTGCAGAAAAAGAAAAAATATATATTTATACGCATATTTACAACGTAATTACAAAATGTTTAGATTTGATCATGTCAAAACCCATTGTTCTTAAGGTTCACATCTGGCGAGGGTCCCTGCTAGACGGGACTTTTCTGAGAAACGAAATTCTGGTATAACTGGTTTAAACGGGGGAACTCCTAGAAAAAATAGTTCTGTTTGGAAGCGAAGTCCCGCTTAGCTACGGAAACGATGAACCGGCTACGCGGGATTTTTTTAAACCTCGCCGAAGATGTTCTGTCTGCTGCTCCTTCTCGGGTAAAGATCAATCAATCAGACGAAAGTTCTGTTTCTGAAGTATCACGTGATCCCAATTTGAGCGATAATCGATTAATGTTTGGCATTCTTATCTGTTTAGTAGGTAAAAATGGTAACCTAGCTATGTAAGTTTCATGGAAATGTGCAGGTTCTGAGAATTGTCTCTTTCGACGTCTGGTCCCGCCTAGCGGAAACATATGTAATTGGGACTTTTTACTGGTAAGTCACTGAATCTTTTGATCTCCACGAAGGGATCGCCAATGCTTCAAAGCAGTGAATAGGGAAAACCAGTTAGAGCCTCTCCTGTTACTTCCTACCTCCATAGTACGCATGAAGAAGGTGACATGAGAGTTCGATCACCTCCGAAAAACGGAAATTTACTGTCAAAGGAGAGAAAGCACCCGCGTCATGGGGCCTATATTTCACATTCGCAAAAGTAAAAGCGAAGATCCGTATTAATATGCAACAATGGAAAGCAAAAATGGCAATTATTTTTTCACAACATATGAATTTTCCGTGAAGAGGGCAAATTTTATTGCTTACTTTAAAAAATAAGATCCTTAAAGATAATAGACTATATTTTTTAACAGAAATATTTTTTTTCTGTAGATTTTTTTCTTTCCTCTCTCTCTCTCTCTTTTTTTTTTTTTCTAAGAAAAAAAGAAATTAACAGGTATCGACCCCATTTGGGCAGGGTCTTCCCTGACTTAACGTGACGTTTACCAATCTTGTGATCTTTTACATAAGAATTATTTTCATTGTCCTGTTTTAAAATAAATTTTTCTCCTCCACTTCAAATACATATAATAAAGCATATAGATTTTAGCGCAAAAAATCAAAACGAAATATAATAATTATTTATTATATTGTAATTATTATAATTAATCGTATATAACTAATTGTTAAATATTTTTTTCCTTCAGTGTATACCATAGTGCATATATTTTATTTTAATGATAAAAAGATATATAATAATTATTAATTATTATAATAATTATCTATTATCGTAACATTTTTGTAATCACTTATAATAATTATTGTATAAGAATTCATTGCAATGAAAATCGTACAATAAAATATTATAATTAAATCATTATAATAACAATTATTATACAATAATAATTATTTATTATAGTTTATCATAAAATTATGTATATACGGCACCAAAATTGACCTTTGAAAGCACTCATATTCTTACTAATATATGTATATATTATAATACTCATATTTTTACTAATATGATATTATAAGTATATAAATGCACAAAATTAAACACAATGTAATCAAACAGTTAATTACAAATGATGATAAATATATTATCTTAGCTTCCTTAAAAGTAATTTTTGCTTCCTTAAACTTGTGCTGTTTGAGAACACAATGAAAAATTAACGAATGCAATTCCCACTACATTATTAACGTTTCATCTACCCTATTTCATCAATAAATCGGTCCATAGCGCTCCAGCCTTAGCCTTAGTTAATCCATTTTTATTTTTTACATATATCATAAACGCTCTTATTTTTTGTTGCAAAGCGATAGCAGACAGATTGCGAAACAGCATTCACTAGTGTTTAAAATATGTTTTTGAAATTCGGACAATTCTTTGATTCGGATATGGATTAGGGTTACTGTAGTATCAAGGTTGCCAACAGAGATACCATTTTACCCCTAAACAGATTTTTATGTTCGGTTCAAAGATAATTATGAAATTTCGATTCAAATCAAAACAAAATTAAGTGAGACTATAGAACTGTGAAAACGAAACAATTATTTACTTATCTATACATATTATTATAGTTTCGATTGGATAAATACATACAGTTTAACTTCTACCGAATTGATTCGAAGTATTTAGTTACAACTTTAAGCCAACTTGGAGGAGGACTAAAAAAATTGGCAAAATGCCAACCCGCGAATGGAAGGGATCGTGCTAAGAAAAATGCCAACACTTGGCGAAAGTGCATTAATGGTTAGAGAACTGTAAAATTTGTGTGTGTAATGGCGGAAGGGAAAAGCGATACGTTTACCTTTACTTGGGTAATTCAAAACTTTAGTATGTGCTATCACGCAGCTGGCGATTATCTTCAAAGTCGGCATTTCGTCTTGAATTCCTTGCCAGACATTCAATGGTGTATAAGGGTATATCCACGAGTAAAGCAAAATAAAGATGTCACATCCGTTTCTCTCTGTAAGTTGGATAACGTTTCAAAGGCCTTCAAAATGGAAATCCAAGCCTTGGATATGAACGAACAGTTTATTTTTGGTGACAATGAATCAACCATAGATGAATTAGAAGCGGAAGAAGAATTTTGGCTTTGGGAAGCATTTGAAAGAAAGTACCTTTTTCAGTTGTTGATAAACGACATCTTAGTCATAAAATGCATTTTGAAACCAGTATTCGAGACGTCTGAACGAAAGATTCTACCTCAGATTTCTTACAAAGATGGTTTCTTCACTGATCTCCTTTTACGTGCTGCTGATGATGTTTTCAGAGTCCATAAAGCTATGCTATCAGCAAGGTGGCCGAAAATGCTAGAAAAACTGAATGCTGAAGAAACTTCTGAAACAGTCTTGGATGTTCGTTCTAACGTACTGCAAGCCATACTCAAATATGTTTATACTGGCAAACTAGATTGCTCTGAATCTAAATTTTTATCAGAATTATTTATGCTGCTGCAAACAAGTATGAGCTTCCCAACCTACAGTTTTTGCCCGACGTATCACGGAAAGCGAAAACACGCATTAATATAAAGAAAATATCATTTCTATGGCCAATACAGAATTTCTTCAGTCTCCCCATCAATACGACATTGTACAGTCATATTTTCCGTTGAAAATATAAAGTCTTGTAAATGGAGCTTAGTATTGCATATGCATGAAGATGCCGTGTATGGTAGAAAATTTGACACATATGTTTGCAGAGTAATTGAAAATAGGTCCAAGCTGACTTTCGTTAAAAGCAATATATCCTTCGACAATACTTATTGCGAAAATGAATACTTATTTCAGAGAGATAAAACATGGAAATGTGCAGAACTTTCTCGACCGATATCAAAAATTCTGCAAGATGTATTGCTACTCAAATGCGAATTGAAATTTTCTAATTGTAGTTCATCCTTTGAGATTATAGAGTTTTCATGTGTGCTTTCGTCTTCCATTAATTGCCGCTATTTCAGCAATAACATGCGAGATCTTTACAACAGTGGAAATTTGACAGATATTAGTATTGAAGTAGGTTCGAAAACTTTTCGGGCGCACAAATTTATACTTTCTGAAAGATCATCCGTATTTTCTCGAATGTTTCAAACCAAAATGAGGGAGTCAAAAAAGAACATTGTTCGTATTGGAGATGTCGAAGATGATATAATGGATGAATTGCTTTTATACATGTATTCTGGTTACTTAGAAAAACCATTGGCAGAAACAGTTGATCAGTTGTATACAGCTGCAGATAAATACGACGTTCCTGTTCTCAAGAAAAAATGTTCGTGCTTTCTTAAGCGGAATTTTGCTGTCGAAAATGTGTGCGGTGTTCTTCAATTAGCTGATCTGCATTCTGATGAGGATTTAAACGAATGTGCATCAGCATTTTTTCTTGAAAATTCCCAAATTGTTTTTTCAAGCGGTGAATGGAAAAACTCATAAAAGGTAACTTAGGTGCAAAACTTTTGGAAGGTATTATAAGTCGAGTAAAAGGAAGTGAAAAGTTATGTGTATGATTTTGCATTAGTGTCTTAGCTATAAAATTTCTTAAATTATCGCTTCTTCTTAGTAAATAATGAAAATTATAAGTATGGATCGAATTTCGTTTGTTTAATTACTTTCAGTTTCAGTAGTAACTGTGTTTTTGGAAAGAATTGCCTATAATCTTATGATATTTTCCATTTCATTTTATATTTCGTGATGTAATTTAATAATACCTGTGTGTAATGTAATATACAGTTTAAAGCTTTATTTCATTTTAACGTGAAGTATATTTTATACTCAGTGATTTTATTAAAAAGAAAATAAAAATAATTCAAATTCATTTATTAAACATGAGATTTGCTTTCCACTGAAGGATTTTATTATAAATGTGTATTTAAAAAGTAGAGAAATGTATTATTATTTACCACTTACAGCAGAAGTTCTCAAATAACAAAGAGGGGAATGAGGGCAGCCTTTTATTTAGCTGTTAAAATTATTTAGATTTTACTTTACCTTTATACAAACTTTAGTATTTATTAACATTTTCTATAGTTTTTGTTGTTTGATAAAATACGTTAGAAAATCTAAATCTAAATAAATGTGTTTCCCAAGTTTTGCGAAGGGAAGGATGATCATCCAGAAAAATGGAAAGGGGGTCATGGAAAAAAAAAAGTTGACTACCAATGATCGGTTTTTACATGAGGATATATTTCTTTAGGTTCATTGTAAGTCATTTGCGATTGTGTGTCGTGACTCCTCATTATTTAATTTTCTAGAATTTTTACGCTGTTTCTAAGTGATTTTTATTAAATGTTGGTGTCGCTTGTGTTGGGAATGAATAATGTGTAACTGTGTATTTACGGGATCAACAATATTAAAAATGTTTATAATATCTATCCCGCATTTTTAAAAGAGTAGCAAAAAAGTGTTAAACGTTTTATCACAACATTAAGAAATTGTAATAAGCAGTAAATGAGATGTAAATAGTAGGAAAGATAAAACTTTATAGGAATATAAAGATAAAACAAAAATGCAGAGAAAAAAGGAAGATAAAATTCAAATTATCTGAACCATGAGCAATATTGATAGTGAAAAAAAAAATA
This sequence comes from Stegodyphus dumicola, assembly GCF_044657685.1. Classification (NCBI taxonomy): domain Eukaryota; kingdom Metazoa; phylum Arthropoda; class Arachnida; order Araneae; family Eresidae; genus Stegodyphus; species Stegodyphus dumicola. The sequence goes on from NC_140770.1 coordinate 161,011,896, forward strand.
ATTTTAACTGTGTGATTTATAATAAATAGCAGATACCCATATTTGTGCTTTACTTTGATTGTCATTTATGTTTTAATCAAAATCTGTATTAATCAATTCTACCCTAACGGTTTTCGCAGCCTAGCGTAATTTCAATTAAAAAAAAAATATGGGAGGTTGCCAGAGTTGGCGAGATTTCGCGTCAAGCATGAAACAAAACTATAAGGAAACGCGAATTGAGTTGGTTAACCAGGATTTAAAAGGAATTTAATCCTGTTGATTACCAGGACCAGTTGATAATAGGTATGTTGATAATAGACATTGCGAAGTGGTGTAAAATCCTAGTATACGGTACGACGTTGGCGCGATTTTAAAACTTGTCGCCGACACCAAAATGACTCATTTACTGCTTATAAAAATGCTGGCAAAAGTTTCTAAATCCTGTGTGTTCCATATACTAGGATTAAACCCAAAAATGTTTTAGTTTTTATCCACAACAATCCACGCAGTTCAGATTATATAAATATTGTTAACTCATTCATTAAAAGTAAAAAGCTGAGTAGTAAATAAATGATAACGATTAATATCTTTTACTATTGTTATAGCCATTTATTACTTCATTAGTAAAATAAATCATCTATTATAACCATTAATCTTAGTCTGTTTTAGCATTGTTATATCCATGTATTACGTAGTATCTTCATTTTTATTTATTCTTCCGTTATGTACAGTATGTTATTTTTCTTTCGAATACTGATTTAGTTCAAGTAATCAAATGAACGTACTTTACAAATTAAACTGGTATTTGAAAATGTAGTACTCAAATAAGAAAGGGTATTAGTTATGAACGAAACCGAAAAAACAGATTAAAAAATACATTATTACTACTGATTACCAATAGATGGCAGCTTCAGTAGGTGGCTGACCCTGTAGACCGGCGTTGATCACGTTTGACCACGCTTATTTCATAAATAGAATTCAGCTAATATAAAAATATTAAGAAACATATTTCATAGCATTTTAACTAAAACGGCTAAGGTTTGTTCATGAACTGCTCGTAATATTTTTGATTCAAAAGCTTTTTATGAACTGTTCAAAACAGGTTTGGAGATTATTTGACCGATACCCTGATTTTAACACGCGACGTCTGCTGTAACTTATTCGAACTTTTAGTATAGTTTCAGTGTTTTTTTTTTTTTTTTTTTTCGTTGTTGTTTGTTTTTAAGTCCACTAAAAATGCCCAGAATAATGAAAAATTTTGGGAAAATATTCATGAATGAAATTTCAATGAAACAGAACTAATTCTTTTAAAGGGGGTCATTGATGATCGAGGGGTCGATTGAGTTTAGACTCGATAGCCGAATATGCACCGACAAATGACTAACAGATATCAAGGTCTCACTGATTCTCCCCCCCCCCCCAAGAAAAAGAAGGATCAATAAAATTGATAATTAAGTGCTGAATGGTATAAAACTATATCATGTAGTAAAGAAGAAATCATATAAAATAAATTTATATGGGAAAACAACAAAAAGGAAAAATACGAAGAACGCAAAAGTAGAACGGAATCTAAAAGAGGTGATTTAAGAATTGAATTAAACAATGTTATGTTAAATATTAAAAGAACTGCATCAATACAACAAGCGTAATCATCACATTCATTAAAACCAAACATTTCAATGTGTCATTTTCTTTCTCAAAATCTGTTTAAATTTGTAAAATTAATAATAATAATGATGCAAAAACTAAAAAAACATAAATATATTGCTGCATGTGTACGGGTTTGTAATAGACTGAATACAATCCCCTCAATTGTGCTCGATTTTCTAAGAGTCAGCAGTCTTTTGGATCTTGTCTGACTTTGTCAGAAACCGGATGAAAAGCAACACCAACATAGACTTAATGCACAAGTCCGTTAATAGGTTAATAAAAATTTATTTTTTATCAAAAGAAATTTCAGAACTCTGGAATTTTCCACAGAAATATTTGTACAAGTGTTCAGAGTATCATACAGTATAATCAGTAGTTACACTTCAAACTACTAAGAACGTTAAACACAACGCAACGCAAGGCGCAACTAAAGAGAAAGCTAACTCGGATTTTTCTCAGTTCACGCAGAACTACAGCTCGCAACAACAATAACTAAGCAGCTGAACTGTGATGTTCTCTGTCTGCGCTTTTATAGTTTTCACCCGGCTTCCGAGATATTTCTCGTACTTTCTGTACTGGACAGCAATAAGAGCATGGGATTACTGTTACAACTAACATATATTCAATTTTCAATATATATAACGATGATCCAAGGACCGGAACAGAATGTTGCCACAACCTTTTGTCAGCTTGGCGATATCTCGCCAAATTACCGAGATATACATTTACTCAATGTTAATTGCACATGCTCCTGTATTCTTACTTTTTCGGCATAGCCTTTAGTTATAAATTTGTTTCGCGTTACGTTACACAGAAAAATACAACAATCTCAGATATAATTGCACTAAAATCATTTATTTAGATAAAAAATTCGTAACAATATTAATTTTATAATAAATAGTAATTTTTTGACAAAACTTACGTTCGTATTCTTAATTAACTGTTATCTAAGTTATTTATGTTCGGTTATTTGTATTATGATTATGTTGTTCATTGTATATTTTAGAGAAAAATGTAAGGGATTCGAAGGATTCGATTAAGAAAACATTCTTTGTAAAGGGCAAGCGAATCCCTCTTCTAAAGTGAAACCTCAAGACTTCTTTTTGAATCGACGACAGAGTTATCTAGTAAGGTGCTGCCATCTTTTGGCGGATGCAAAAACAATGTTCTGTATTTAATTGGAGTTCATTGTTAGCAGCATTAGAGCAGAACTGTCACGGCATATATTCAAGTCCTCTATTTAGAGAAGTATAACAAGATTAGCTGTTAAAAACAGGTTCGTAAGATTAAAATTATTTTCAGCTTAATTTTTAAAAGAAAACTTTATTATGATGACGTTATAAAACTGTCATCAATGCAGTCGCTGGCAATGTTCTAAAAATAATAATTAAGTACTTTTCTTATTTAAAAAGAAACACTCTGCTTCCCCTCCCAAAAAATGATTGTATTTAAAAACATGTGACATTTTGATTTAAAATCACTACATGCTTATAAAAATTATGCAAAATGAACATGAACCCACTGTTTCTATAATACTGCATTTCTCTTATTGGAATGATTTTGTGATTTAAACTTCTTCATATTGCATTTGAAGTGTATAATTTTTTTTTTACTTCTTGGTAATGCATATATATGTGTGTCAAACTTTTACAGGCATAAAATGCCTCCTATGTAAAATTACTATTTTTATTGATTTTTAAAATATGTTTTGGAATCTCGGTATATACGGTTTTTTGAACTTTTACATATCTGATGCTAGATAAACCCTAATTTTTTTTATTTTGGAAGAAAGAGACATGACTGAAATATTTTTATTTGAAGAGATTCGAAGTTAGTAACTAAATCGTTTTTCCTTGGAATAGGTCTTGTAGTCGCTTATTTGCATTTATCGGACAACAATGTGAGCTGTAAATTCCAGATAAATACATTGAGTCAAATCTTACGTAATTCCTTTTCCCTTTAATGAATGTAAATTATTTTTTCTTGTGCTAGCTGAAAAGGCTCATCTTTTCAAATGATGTTTTCTTCTCGGGGCTAGTAAAATAATGTAGAATTAGAATTAGGAAGCTCCCTGCCGAAAACTAAATATCACATTTTAGCAAACATTTCTTCAGAACGAATCTTAAATTTAGATTACAGTTAATGAAATTAATCACAATTCCCTGCTATAGTCCGAAGATGTAATGCAGTAAATATAGAGTAAGTCCCTTTTTGTTGATTTCAGTGAAAATAAGTTGTTATTGTTTCAAATGGCCTCATTGGGAATGGTAAATAGCCGACCGACATTTAGCCGTCTCATCACCGAGCAAACCTTTCGACAGCACTTTCGGTTTCTCAATACTCTTAAGTGCCCCTGTACTGCACAGGCACTATACTCTTACATGTGTCCAATCCTCATTCGGGATTTTAACTCAGATCCATAAGCGATACGGCAACCAGCAGCACTAACCACTGTACGGATTAGGGCAGTGCGAAAGTATGCTTTTTTTGTTTTCTATAAGCTGTCTACCTCGGTGGAATCTTGAACTTAACTACTGCTCTAAAATTATTAGAATGCCTTTTTGAGAATAAAAATCCTTTACTCGACGAACTACTAAGGCTAAATAAGATTCTCAAAGACCGTTATGTAATATCCTTTATCTCTGAGAAGTTCTTGAACTCATATCTATTAAACGAAATGAAATGACAGAAACTGTTGCAAAGTGTGCTGTTGAAGCATGTAACCGGCCTTCCCTTCAAGACGTCGAGCAGAACATCAAACGGAAATCCCTTGTGATGTGGCAAAAGTTACGAGAAATGCAAGCTGGAAATAAACTGAGAAAATCCCACTCTGTATGTAGTTTGTTACTTTAAAACAGGCACTTCAAGGCCATTGTCCCCCCCCCGACTCCCAATTAGCGATCGTAACGCGCGTCACCATCACCGGACAGCATTTGTTTTCTACACGTCGTTTAAGACCGTAAGTCAGTTTTTAGTCGCGAGCATTTCATGAAGAGAAATACGCTAGAAGAGAATGAAGTGTGTATGTGTGTGTGTGTGTGGGGGGAATTAAGCTAACCGACTTTTTTTCCGCAGCTGTTGTTCCCATGGTTAAGAAGTGAAATCGGGTGGCGGAGAATAACCGTGAAGTTCTTGTATTGAAGTAAGAGATTGTGAAATACTGAGAATCATCCGTATGTCACAATGCTTCGAAATTGTGTGTATTTTCATTGCGGAGGCAACTGAAGACAGTTTATGATAATAAAAAATGTGTATCTAAAATTTAATAGCAGAGCATACTTCGAAAAACTTATTTATGCATTCAGCAATTAACAATATAAACAAAACTGATGTAAGCGGTATATTCGAAAAATTGCTGAGCAGAGACCGCAAGGTTTCATTTTAACTTCAACTAATCAGGTTGCTTTATAATGTTGGTTTAATTTTTCATTTCTTGGAATGACATTATTCTCGTCATAAATCGGAAAACTGATCTAGTACAAAAGAAATTAAATGAAGCACAGGCAAAGTAAGTAATTACTGTATGCTACCGCACAAGATTGTTTACTACATTTGGCTTAGAGAACGGGCTGTATTATTTAAAATTACCTACATTCCACAATAACCTTAAATTTAAGGTATAAAATAAATTTATATATATATAAAAAATAAATAAAAACATTTTTGAGCAATCGTTTGCATTTCAGACTACGTTAATCAAAATTGGATGGCTCTAGGTACCGTTGTTTTTTCACAATGCAAGAAACATTCATGCAAGTTTGTAACAGAACTATTTAAGTGTAATTGAACTATTTTATTCAACGCCATGAACTCATGAACTGTAACCGAACTATTTTATTTAAATGCCATCTCGTGGCGATATGAAAAAATGTCAGTCGACCTCCAGCCGCCATGATGATAGTTTACTATGTTATTCAAATGTTTGATGTTCCATTTGGTATATGTTTCATTTTTATGTATATTTCTTTTGTTTGTAACCGTTCCTGTGTGCTCTGTTAATAAACCCTTTTAAAGATAACTGGCATTAGTGTTTATTGAGGAACGGCTACATCACAAGTTCTTCATTATTTAGTTTTTTTTTTTTTTTTTTTTTTTTTAAATATAATACATGGCAATAATAATGATGGCAACAGTTTGAGAAGTGAATTGTGAAACGACGCAAAATCCCCTTTTGAGACTAAATTTAAACACATTTCTCATATATTAACGTCTGTTAAGGTATGTTTTTTAAAATTAAAGAAAACTCAAAACTTACAGTAATATTTGAACAAATCAAATAAACTCTACATATAATAAAAGAAAGAGTCTGTGTATGTGTCCTTCGTTCGCGCTTTCAGCGCAAGCTAATAGACCCACGACTACGAAATTTGGTACATAGATGCATTTAGACAAGCGATTTTTTCGAAATTCGAATTAGATTGTTTTTTATTTTATGTTTTGTGACGAAATCGCGTCATTTTGAGACATAATGGACTATAGAAGAGCGAGATTTTACTCTACACACTCCATTTTCACATCGTCATGAAACGTATTAGTTACTATTATTTATATCTCAAATTTGGAATACTTAATTTCCTGTAAATTTTTCTTAATTAAGACTGTGATGTTAAAGCTTTCCAAAATACACATATCTAAGTTTTAGAGAAACCTAGCCTTGTGTTTGGTGCTTATAACCAGTTTGGTTCTTGGATAAGTAAATCAACTTACCGACACGTGTACGTATTTTAGAATCTTATTCACGATTTTTATTTACGAACTTTAATTTTAAGCAATAATTCTATACTATAATCCCCAGTTTGCACTCTACTCAAATACGCAGTCTATAAATTTAAATTGAGCATATATATTTTTTTTTTCTCTCCTTCACATCTCAGAGCCATGAAATGGATGCAGTCTATAAAGGATGTTTCGGTTAAAACTGGATTTAACATCCTTTGTTCCCGAGCACTCAATAGCTCTGATAACACTGAAATGCTAACTTAACATCTTTTTCCGAACTAAAGTTGGACAAAGCAAGGAAATTTCAATTTTTCGTGAGCGATTCAATTTAAGTGTTTTCACCACTACATAGGCTTTATATTTTTCTTTGTAAGATGTACACTTGATATTTGTTTTAAAATTTATATTTTGTCAAAATTATCTTCAAAATTATTTTTTCAGTCAGTTTAAGAAGAAAAAAACTATAAAACCTCTTCTTAGTTCGAGTTAAATTTCCATTATTTTTAATAGCAAAAAGTGAATTTTTGTTAAATTTTTATTTTATAACACTAGTAAATTTATTCTCAAAATGGTTGAGCTGTAGATTCTAAATAAGTTAAACCCATTTATATTTCCTTCTAGCGCTTCTAAATTCTGCGTAATTTCGGTCGTTGCATTTTGTATTACGCAAACAGCAAATACCAAATAATATGCAATAAAATTGAAATTCGTTTAAGAATATGATACGTATTTTCTAGCTAAAGAATTTTAATACTTCTACTATACTACCATTATTATGCAAATGCAATTACAATTACATTATCCAGGTTTACAGCAATTAAAATGCTAACTAAATTTTAACAATATAAAATATTTTCTTTTTAAAATCATAAGAATTCAAACAATATAATCTCCACATATAATAAAAGAAAGAGTCTGTCTGTGTGTGTGTCTTTCGTTCGCGCTGCGCGTAAGCTAATAGATTCACGGCTACGAAATTTGGTACATAGGTGCATCTAGACAAGAGCCAGTGCACCTCGAAGCGATTTTTTTCGAAATTCGAATTCGAATTTTTTTAATTTTATATTTTGTGACGAAATCGAGTCATTTTGAGACATAATGGGATATAGGAAAGCGAGATTTTACTCTACACACTTCATTTTCACATCGCCATGAAACGTAGGCACTTAGCTATTTTACGAACTTAAAATAAATTTCGTGTTTCAATAAATCGATTAAATACGAATTTATTTAACAAAGTAAGCTTAATACCTTTCCAACGGATTTTTTTCTAAAATAGTTTATTTTTAAAAATGTACAGTTTATTTTTCTTTGATTTTTGGACACGTTAAACTTTTATCCTTGCGACTGCTTTTACAAAACAAATTTTGGAAAAATGATAATATTTTGTATTTAAAAAAAATTTTTAAAATAAGCTTCCGAGTACACTTCTCACATCTCCCATCTTTAAAAATGTGATTTCGGCAACAATTTTCCTTTCATATTGTTGTTGATAGATTTTTGATGAAATCGCATCATTTTGAATAGTTTCATTCTTTTAGAAATATGGGTTTGGCAACAATATTTCATCGTATTTCTTATGTCACTGTTTTTAAGAGATTGGCATATTTCATTGTCATTTTATTATATATATAATACATTTTTATTGTTTTTTTTTGATAAAGTTGATCTGCAGAGTAAAATTCTGCGCGGAATTTTATGTTTTTTGAGTTGCTTTCATGTTATTTTTTGCTTATTTCACTGTTTGTAAAATATTGAAAAGTTTTGCATGATTTTTTTTTCTTCAACGGAAAGTTGGTTAATTTTTTATTAGGATAATTAATATTTGTATTAAGGTATACAGCTTCTGTCATTGAAAGTTTTTCCTCTTCTAAATATAAGATAAAATATCATTAATTATACTTTGCTTTTCAGAATTTTTTGTTTTTTTTGTATTCTTTAATGTTATTTATTGCTCATTTCACTGTCTTAAAAGATATTGAATAGTTTTGAGTGATTTTTTTAGGAAACAAAGTTCTTAACCTCCTTTATACCATTTGAGTTTGTTATACGTACTAACGTTTTCTTTATGAAGTTGTTCTGCAGAGTAAAATCTACGCAGTTTTTAAATTTAACGTTTGGTGTTCCCTTCAGCCATTTTTCCGGTACATTTAAAACCCAGACGAAGGCTGGCAGCGAAGCTGCTAGTTTAAATATAAACCATCAAGTAACTTTCAAATCAAATTATTTAACTGTAAAGGAAATATAATTATCTCAGATATACCATTTTTTTCACTAAGATAAAGTAAAATGAAAAGACATCTGCATACGAAAGGACAATTTACATAGGAGAATTAATTTATTTGAATAGGAAAGAAATTTCATTCTTCTCACTCGGATATTCATAACTCCGCAAATGAATTTTATGGAACATTATTATGTCTTCTAATACTGCGTTTAAGTTCACTGCTTATAATGTTGTTATATGTGTATGTAATTATTTTCGAACGTTATTATCGTATATACCAACTTAAAGCTTTAATTATCGTATATACAAACTTAAAACTGTCTAGGAATCGTAAACTTCCAACCTGATAAATTTTGAAGAATAATTTACCTTATTCTCATTTCCAACTGTAATATGTATTTACAATAAAAGTCTTGGGAGAACATAAATATTTTACTAGTTTTTAGCAACAACATACAAATACTAAAAGGAAGACAGATCTGTGGGGAAAAAATTCTATTTAGTTTTTTAAAAAAAGGAGCATAATTTTTTAATGAATTGCGAATAATATTAGTGAAATTAAATGTTAAAAAGAACAACCGAATTAAATTAGAAATTTTAAATTTCAGTAAAATAAGCCCCACAGATAACAGCACATTCCTTATTAAGAACCGTGCTGCCCTCTGTTCGACAGTTATTGTACTAAATACTTTTTTAAGAAACGAATAATACACAACCTGTATTATATCACCTAAAAAACGCTGAGAAAGTTTCTTTTTTATTAAAGAAAATTAAGTAAAAAAAATAATTTTTAATTCATATACAGGATTATTCATAGTTTTAAGACTTAAGAGTTCAATTTGTCATTTTGAAATGAAAAGATTTATTTATTTATTTATTTATTTTTTTTAATTTGCAACGTGTAGTTTAGAAAGAATAAGTAAATAAATTACACTTCATAACCCTTTCACTTATCTGTTAATCTAAATTAGAATAAAATATAGCAGATATTTTTTGTTTTAACCGTTCATGATAAGCACACTTTTACAGTGTTTCAATCTCTCAAATATTTATTTAAAGTCCATAACTATATTAACGTCTATTAAAGATATGGTTTTAAGAGTTTAAGAATACATTTTATTTCTAGCAGTTTATGAAAATTAACGAAACTCAAAGCCATCAAATAATTTAAATATAATTATCAAGAAACTTTCAAATGAAATTATATTTAACTGTATAGCAAATATAATTATCTCAGATATGCCATTTTGTTTTTTCCGTAAGAGAAAATAAACAGTTTATCAAAAGCCATCCGCATACGGCTACAATTAGCAGTTACTAAGTTACAATTAGCAGAGAACAATTAATTTATTTGAAAAGCAGAAAATTTCATTGTCGTCAATCAGATAATCATAACTTCGCAAATGAATTTTATTTTATAGAATATTATTATCCTCTGATATTGCGATTTATTTCACTATAAGTCGTTAATTTATTTAATAAACCTAGAAATGTTATGTCCACTTTTGTGCGACTTTAAAAATTCCATGTTATGATTCTGGCTTGGAGTTTTATTGATTTACAATATTATCTTTAGTTGCAAGATTGTTTCTAAACCATTTCCTAAAACAGAATTCGCCTTCAATAAAATTTTATTTTTGACAGTAAAATTTCTCTTTTAATTTTGTTAATATTTCCAATTCTGGCATTCGTTAAAATAATTGTTTCACTAGAATATATAAATGGGAAATAATACTTAAAGTATGATTCATTTCAAGTTAATATTGCGCTAAAACACATTATTATGCAACTTCTTTTCAGAAATCATTACTGCAAGATCAATGTAATTTCATCTCGAGACATTTGTTTTTTCCAGCAACAATCCTTCAAATATGTAGTCTGTACCTTTATTTTACTGTTCCTAATTAATTTACGTTACCGTAAGGTTAATAATTTTATTTCGAGACCTTTTTTTTTCCTACAGTTAATAATTCATTTAATTTATTGTAAGGTTATTTGACTTTTAATTTTTTAGAAAACTGATAGTATACTGAAATATCTTGTATGCAAATGTAGGAAAATAATACTTCTCTGACTCCAATAGAACCAATATTTTATTCCTTGCGAAGTTATAGATACTTATTTATAAATTTATTTACATTTTACATGCACGTTGAATCGCGTAATAGAAAACCGAACTTTATTTATTTCATTCTTCGCGGAGACTAGAAAGTGTTGCCATTCTGCTTTAACTAAACTTAATTAGAAATTTGACGGAACTGAAGTGACACTACATTTACTATAAAACAGGGTTTCTTAAACTTTTTTTAGTCGCCACCCCTTTTTATTACTGAGATTTTTTTGCGACCTCCAGGACCCCATAATATTTACAAAAATTTTGAGGGATCCTGTAAGTAATACCCGAATCCGATACACGCGTGAGTGAAACTGTCAATTTTTTCACTTGTAAAGTAACAGATTAAATGACAGCATCACGTGCAAAGCAAGGAAAATGAACGTTTATATTAGAAAAAAAATGCGTCGAAACGTTTTCGTTTTTTTTCTTTGGTTGTATTGTCTTATTTTTATCTATTATCAGATACATTGTGTAAAAATATTTGGTAATTGTAAAATTATTATAATAAGTTAAAGAAATATCGAAACCGCTAAAATTTTTGACGACCCTCTGCTGCAGGCCCCGCGACCCCTCCAATTTAAGAAACCCTGTTATAAAGCAATAATAATAATGTGTAAATTCGAATATAATTTTCGGGCCCGCAAATAAAATATTCTGCATTTTTGAAGGTATTTAACAAGAAAAATGTTTGCGTAGAACACCTCCTATATAGTATATTCATATGGTTAAAGATATTCTAAAGCAAGGCAATTACACAAATACAACTGAAATTATGAATTAAATTTTTAATATCAGGCTGCACAAATAAGATAGGTATGATTTTCAGAATTTTTTTTTTCAGAAGAACCAAAGGGGTTTTGCCCCTGAAGAACCATTGCTTTCGTTTTGCGATTTTACTATTTAAATAATGAAAAATTAAGAAATTAAATAATGAAAAATCTGCATGTATATTTCTCACATTGTGATAAAACAACGGTGCATAGAGCCATCGAATTTTGAAGCCTCCTATGAATATGGGCATGTGGAAGACCAAATCTGAAATTTCGAATTTGTTTTATTATCGATTTCGTATTTTGTAAAACTTTAACGAATTTTTGATTAACAAACTCAGGGATTTCAAAGGGAGCAATGGCAACGTTGTACAGAAAAAACATTTTTACCTCCAGCGCGCGAGTCTCTGTATTGGAAATTCTAAAGATATGCTCGTTTTAAAACTATTTTGCGATATTAGTTTTGAACTGAATTTTATGGTTTAAGAGCGAAGAACGTGATATTTAATAAATAAATGTACACAAAAATGTTGGAAAAAAAACCAAACAAACAAACAAACAAACAAACAAAAAAAAAAAAAAAAAAAAAAAAAAAAACTTACTTTTTTTTTTTAAGGTGAACATAATCGTCTGATTTTCAGGTGAGTATGGTAATTTCATTTTTTTGTAAAGTTAGTAAATTAGAAATTTCTTGCAGCTTTCTAAAGACTTGAATTTCTCTTAGCATATATATAATGCGTAAAATAATACTTGAAATATCATTCAAGTTAATATAGTACTATTGTTCACTTTACCGTAAGGTTAATAATTTACTTGGTTTTGTCTAAGGGTATTTGACTTTTAGTTTATTATAAAGCCGATAATTCTATTTACTATAAAGCATTGTATTATGTATATAAAAAAAGAAAATCTTACTGATTTTTCCGTTTTGTTTGCGATAAGTATTTTGGTTCAAGAAGAATAATTAGCTGCCTGTTTTACAAGTTTTGTTCGTAGCTTATGATTTTATGATCATTAGCAAAATAACTAATTTGAACCCTACTTGGAAAAAAAGACGAAACACTCTCACTTAATTTAGTTATTGTTATTTGATAGTGGATTGGTTTGTTCTCCTTGACAAGTCAATTAATCTACGGTCAGTAAAAATGGCTACCTTTTTAGTACTTTAAATTTTACATTTTAATTTTACATTGTATAATTTTTCGAATTAAAGTAGTATTTCTATACAGCTGATTAAAATATTTTTACTACAAAAGAAATCTAAATTAGTTAAAATACTGACTCAAATATATTCCAATAATTTATCACATAATTTAAATTTATGTTCCTTGGAGATGGTATATTAAAATTGTTTTTATAATTTTTTAAAGGAGATAATATAATAAGTAATCTACTAGAAAATAAATTATATATATATACATGGTAAGTTTCATATGTCGAAGGCATACTAAAGGAAAGTAATTACATAAATACAATTGAAATAATGAATTAAATTTTTAAATTTCAGGCTACCCAAATAACATAGGTAGAATTTTCAGAAGTTTTTTTTTTCTTTCTTTTTTTTTCAAGGTACAGAATCGTTGATTTTCAGTTGAGCATGCAGCTTTACAAGCACTTGAAATAATAGGGTATGTAAAGCTCTACAAGAGAATGTACTGTTATAAACACATACGCGGAAAGCTATAAAAACGTCAGCTCCTCTGCAATTTCTAGAATCGAAATATAACAACAGACAAGCCTTTTAAAAAAAAGTTAGGTGGAAAGGCTAACTTTTTACTAACGCAGAGCGTGAATAAAATTCTATAAATTTCTGCGACGATCGGCCATAGGTTCCTATGATGCTGATCAAGGGGGCTTTCTGAGGGCATTCTCCTTTTTTTTTTTTTTTTTTCTTTTTCAAAAAACGTAAACTATATAAAAAGCATTTTATTTATTTGAGTAAAATGCTTCTGATGCTGTCTGTCCTGCTTTTCGAAGAACCTGCAATTATACTTTTACCTCATTCTAAACGTAGCAAAATAATTTTTGAAAGAACGAAAGAGAAATTAAAGGTAAAAGTTTATAATTGGGTGCCCCTTGTTTATTGGAGATTCTTTTTTGACGCCAAGATCGGCGCCAGGAAGGCACAATTTCAAGATGGCCGCTACACAAAACCAAAATAAGAAGTCAAAGAATTGCACAAGATGTGTGTCCATGTACACATCGATCTGTTTTTACTATCCTAGAATTGCACAAACTAGGCATTGCGCACTGCTTTAAATATGTCCATGTACACATCAATCTATTTTCATTTAAATAAAATGGAGAAGCTAAAATAAAGTTATAACTATCGTGGTAACCAGAAGTGAGGTTTCATCAAAATAATAATAAACAAAAAAAATGTTGCCAATCGAAGGGGCACCTAATTCTACACTAGAGCCAAATTAGATATTACTAATAATAGGCTAAATATTTTTAATTGATTCATCATAAAAATTTTTCAAGAAACCAACATTAAGTTGTGGGCGAGAAAATGAAGCAAAAACAGAGGAACTCAGCCGAAGACAGAAAACAACTTTCAGAACCTTTCAGCTGGAATTATTCGATATTATTATTCGAAGAGATGAGTTGCTATTGCTCTAAACTTATAGAAGTGTCATGCAGTATTGGAATATTTTTACATATATCATCCTTGAACAAAAACGTTCGTTTTCCCGGGCGCCTGGACTGAAGTGTCCTATCCCCATCTATGCTGAGACTTTTTCCGAATATTGAAGTTGTAATTTGTGGTAGGCATATCTAGTATGTAATAAGCAATATATGGTAAAATCAATAATGTCGGAGATTTGGCATGTGGTCGAAATTTCAGATGATAAAAAACAATTGCAAGCAGTAGTTGGAGGGCAAGTTCGTAGAGGCAGCGTCTCACGGCGGCGTTCGGTGTTCAGCGGCGTAGCTTGCTTCATCGGCGAAGTCTGGGCTGGAACCAAGATTAGTAAAATACTTTCTTATATTATATTTTCTTATATTAGGATATTTTAGAAACGTTGGGCTGGAACTTGGAGGGCAGGCTGGTTACGTGATGCCGAGCATCCAGTAGCTGGTCTTGGAGGAGAAGAATTCTGTTTTGGCTGAGGAGTATCACATGCAAGCAGTGTTTATTGGGAGTTGTGTGTAATGGGTGGGAATAATAAAAAATTAATTATTTAGTTAATCTTTTTTGCTTTTCTATTTTTCAGTCATTTATTTTTTCTATTTCCTTTTCAGTCATTTTCATTATTTTTCTTTTCTCTTTTCCGTTATTTATTTTTGGTATTTTTATTTTTAATTTAATTTTTTTAAAATATTTTAAATTAAGGCACATTCCTGAGTATTGCACTTGGACGCCATCTGTTGACGGTCAGGTTAATATCATATGTGAGGGCTGGTATGCTAGGATTGTTGGACTTGTGTAAATTCTTGAAGAATTTTCTGGATATTTTTTTCATAAAGTCGTTAATGTACATGACATTCAATTCACGTCTAATTGCCTCATTCCTAACATACCAGTGTGCCTTTCTTTTGCAATTATTCTTAGGGTGTTGTTTTCAATTGAAATCAACCTTTCCAAGTGTGTTTTGCATAAATATCCCCAGGCAGGGCAGGCATAAGTTAATATGGGACGCAATACGGCCGTGTAAATGAGTAATTTATGGTCTATGTCCAAAACGCTGTTTCGAGTGATTAATAGGGCATGTGTATGTCTACTACCTCGAAACTTTGTAATTAAGTGGTTAATGTGGGGCAAAAATGTGAGTCTCCTATCCAAAATAACACCTAGGTATTTGGTATGCTTGACCCAAGAGATTCTTTCGTCGAACATGGGGATGAAGCCGTTGATGTTCCTCTTTCTTGAGAATAGGACTGCTTCAGATTTCCTGACATTGATTTGTATCTTCCAGGCAGTAAGCCAGGACTCAATAGCACGCATGTGTTCCTGTAACTGTTGTATTGCTCAGCTAGGTGTAGCACTTTGGGTGAGAATCGCTGTATCGTCTGCATACATGGCTGAGCCAGAAAACAAATCTAGTGCATTCGATTCCAAGTAAAATCATTCCTGTCAGTGGTGCCATCTAGTTTTAACTACACTAACTAAAGTTATATTAAAATAAATAACTTGCATTGCAAAAATAGCTGGAAAAGTTTGAGTTGCTATTTTGATATTTATTATTCTTTAAAAATTATGGTATACAAGAGAAGAGATGCAAACGGAGATTCTGACATCCATTTCAAAGCCTTATGCTCTAAAAATGAGAAAAAATTCTATTTCACTGACGTAATTTACGTACGTCACAATTAATTCACAATCACTGTACGTCTAAGGAAAGCGTTAATTTAATCAGTTTTCAGAATAAAAAGGAATGCAAAGAAACAACGTTAATTAAATCAGTATTCAAAACATAATTAACAAAAAATAATGCTGACATTAAATCAGTAATAAAAATAAAAATAACAAACTTTTAAAATTAAATCTGTATTCTAGCGAAAATTACGAAAACCTAACGCTGTAAATTAATGTCAAAAACAAAATTTAAAACAGCTCAAAAGCCGCAGTTACTCTTATTAAGTAACGCTAATGCCAAATGTGAGGCTTGATAGACGTGTTTTTTGCTCATTAGCTTAAATGGCTGATCTACCCAAGTGTGGGTCATCATGAAATCTCAGTACCACATCTACCACAACTTCTTCTGGAGTTGAGAGGGATAAATGAAATTTTGTACATTTGAAAAATGACGTCTATTCAGATTTCGTGCTTGATGAATAATACCGCAACTATGAACATGCAAACCACATTTGCTTTACATACGCGATGCAAACTTCGTATTGTTGCGTTTTTTACTTCCTTGTACGAAGTAAAAAGGAGGTATTGTAATCGTGAAAAGTTTCAGGCCTAATTGCCTCATTCTGGCCTAATTGCCTGGGCTCATTCTGGCCTAATTGCCTGCGTTCAGTTCAGGATATTTCAACGAAAATATCCATTTTGACCGCTATCGAATGCAATTTAACGATGTTTTTGCGTGATATTTGTACGTAAGGACAGAATAAAAGACTCTTTTCCTCCAAAAAAATTATAAAACTGCTTTAAAATTAATTCTGAAGATAATTTTTCGTGGCGTCTGTACGAACGTATGTACGTACGTATCGTGCATAAATCAAAAACGAGTAGCCTCAGAACGTTGAAATTTTGTATATAAGACTGTTATAACATGTAGATGTGCACCTCGTATTTTGGTTGCAATCGGCCGCACCAAACGTATATAAATATATATATATCCACTCTGTTACCCGGCTCAGTGATCTCAGTTTCTTTACTCTTATATGTTTGTAAATTGTATATTTTTTGCTTTAAAAAAATGATTGAATTTTGTTGTTTTTATCTTCAGGTTAAGGTTTTTATGCCTTTCGTAATTCTGGAAGCAATATTTGTACAATTATCAACAATTTAAAATCTGTTTAAGTGCGGTTAAGTTTTAAATAACTTGGCGGACATATTTGTTTACATTTGAAACAGCAGAATTGTAGATTTGTTGCCAATCTAGAGAGACTAAGCTTCGCAGCAAAAAAGATAACGCCGCCATTTATTATTGCGAATTAAATCATGCTTAATCCTTTCTGGAATTTTTTCGAGTAAATAAGTGTTTAAGATTTACGTCGTAAATTTTAATATATATATTTTGAGTTTTTATGTATTTTTGCCTTGTCGCGAAGTTAGAACTGAATTAATTGAATGAGAAATGCTAAATCGTCTGCGAGAGACTGTTTCTTTTCTGTTTTGTTTGCTTGATTTCTTTTATACATCGTTTTAGCTTTATTATAGTATTTGAATAGAACATGTGGCAACGATAATTCTTCAAATGATATAAATTTTGTGCATTCAGAGTGTTGTTATAGTAAACAAATATAGTGAATTTTAAAAAGTGCATTTATTCTACTGTGGTTTATGCGCTGTCGACGAAGTAGATTTAATTCAATACAATCAATTTAAATGAAATTCAAGAAAAAAGTGCGTATAATTTAATATTCCGTACAAGGAAGTCATGCGGTGTACACATCAGATTTTTTCATTCTTCTGACACTAATTGTTGCGTTTTTCTCTTCCTTCACGTTCATACGGGTTTCGTATGGTTTTGGAGTGAATACTTGATGAAGTATCGAAAGACGTTATTAACCGGTTTTAATCAGGACAATTCCAAAATCTCTTTCACAGTCAACGAACTGTTATAAACACGTTGACACGATCAGCGACACAGCTTTCAGGTTATCAAGGTATCACGGTGAAGACAGCTTCACTGCAAAGCACCAGAGTACAGTTCCCGACTCTGCTCGGTCGTTCTCGTACTCTCGAGACTCTCCACGCTACAAATCTCGATGCACTTGACGACACACAGAGCACAGCTCCCGACTCTTCGGTTCAGTCATTCTTGGAGCTCAACACGCTGTCTCGACGATGAACTGCGATACACTGAGAGACTCCTCGATGCACTCGACGACCCACTCGGCATTCGCTGGCCGGCTGTCAACTGGATCGTCTCCTCACGGACTAACTAGATGAGACGGCCTCGATACTAACTCTCCGCGTACAAGCAGGGTTTATACAGTCAAAAGTTGTTAATTCGGACACCCATAATCCGGAATGATCTATAATCCGGACCTCAAAGCTACGAACTTTCTGCGCATGCGTCGCGTTGACGCATGCGCACAGGCGTTTAAGAGTGCGCGTAAGACCTTTACGGCTGCGAATATGTTTGTGCGCATGCGCGTTTAATGTGTAACGGAGGTATAAGCTAAGCTAAAATTATCTAATTCCGTTAATGTTGCAGATTGCGTTGTTCCTTAATCTTCGAATTGGATCCGGCTTATTATTTTTTGCAGACTGTTAGAGCAATTTCATAAAAGTAAGCTTGAACTTTCGATTATGTCAAATAGAACTTCCGATATATATTTACTAATATGTAATTTGTATCTACAAAGCGAAAGTATGTTTTGAAATCCGAAATCTGTTTATCAATTTCACGCCGCGAATTGGAAGTTGATCTGTCAGCACTATCCTTATCTTCAGGGCAGATGTTTTTATTTTATTTGGCCTTACTAAGTGTAGTATTTCATGTCGATGTACTCCGTCTTTGATATGATTTAAATCAAGTTTCTCGTCATTATAATTCGCTTCCGATAGTGAAGAAAGTGACCCAGAGGTTATTGAAAACGAAAACATTTCGATTGACAAGTTAGTCGGTATTCTCAACACAGCAATTATAGGACTTGAACAGCGGAACTTTGTAATTAAACAAGAAATTATGTATGTTTAATAGAATTAAAGAGAAAGTATTATCACATGAAACGAAGCAACTTACATTGAAAGAAATGTTTAATAAAGTAAACAAATAAATATTAAGCTTTTCCTTTTTGTAAATTTTGATACCCTTTAGATCATAATTGTTCTTTATTTCATAAATTACGGTTTCATATTTTTAATTTTGTAATTTCTGCATGCCATCTTACCAGATTTAAACTGATGATCTATAATCCGGAAAAATCGATAATCCGGAATCGCCGAAGTCCCGACGAGTCCGGATTAACTACTTTTGACTGTATAGCTTTTGGCTAGTGTTCGAGAACATTTTGGGCTAAACCTGTAAGAATTCGTTCCAGAAGTTTCTCCATCCGTCCATGGCATATCGCCAATTTTGTCGCCAAATGGACGATTTCTCGCAAAATGTAGTAACCCTGCCTTATCTTTCCATTTTATGGCAACCCTAAAACTGCTTTGTGGGGAAACTATCTTACCGCGCCTGGACATTTCGTAACAGTATGCTTTATTCTCTCGTTAGGGCGTTGTGAGCGGGATTTAAGTCGTTGATGCCTTTAAGGAGACGAAGAAGGCATTATTAGAAGTTTGCTAAGTTTAATCGACTCAGTAAAGACTTAGAAATTTATTATCTCTGCATGAGTATGGGAGCTGTCGTGACTGGAATGTACAGTCTTAAAAAGGCCGTACGTAGTCCAACTGCACACCTGCCACCGCTCAAAGAAAAGATCACCGTATTTGGTTGTCTGTCTGTACGCTTAAGCAAGTTGCCGGCGATGTCGACACACAGGACCTACATTAAAAGTTATGGTCTGGGGAGCAATTTTCTATGACGGCAGGAGCACTTTTCCAATCACCTTGATAGAAAATTTGTACATCGTACTGTTGAATGCACCGGTTGTGTTGTCATTCTTTTGCAATATTCCAGGGAGCATTTTCCGAGAGAGTAACGCTCATGCTCATACGCTGCTAACACCCAGTGTGTTCTACAGAGTGTGGAAATGTTGCCTTGGCTACTAAATCAACCGATCTTTCTCCCATCGAGCATGTATGGGACATGATAGAACGACAAACCCAGCTTCTTCCACGATAAAAAGTAGCAGACATGGAACTCCATGACACAGAATGGCATGCTGCACGTGTACAACACAGTGCATACGCATTTGCATGCTTGTTTTCAGCATCGTGGTGGCTATGACGTTGGCTAACGTACCACCTTGAAATATCCTTTCCCGCACACGCTTAAACCTGTCACCTTGCAATTTTATCAAATAAATATGTCACCCAGACAACTGCTTTATCTACATTTCATTCCTCCAAACTGGTTTCTTCTTGATGATGAGATTTCATTTTCCGTTAGCATATGCTGAAGCGCTATTTACCATTTAGAGCCACTAGGTTTTTTTTTTTTTTTTTTTTTTTTCATGCTAGACACGTGAAAAATGTGCAGTGCCTTCGCCGGGTCTCGAACCCTGGACCTCTCGAACACTCACCAAGTATGCTTCCAGTTGCATCACAAAGGCATGCGGAAAGGAGGGAGAAAATAGCTTATAACCGTAAGACTAATTTCACTCAGTTTTACTAAATAATCCTTAAAACGTTTTTTCGAAAGTGTAGCAATAATTTTGGATATCAGTGTACTTTACAGAGGCTTAGTTATAGCTGCATTTTGGAATTTCGTGCATTCTTTAGAGAATGATATGACACTCATATTACTCAAAGCAATATTTTTTCTGATGGTGCATTATTTTTCTACAATAAAATGATAATAAATTTCTGAAAAATATATAACTTAAGTGCGAGAATTATTACCTATGAAAATTATTTTAAGGTAACATTAACATTATTTAAAGGATTTTTAACCTCAAAATCTTAACAATAAGTTTTATTATCCACAGCGTGACGACTATATTGAAATTAATTTAATTATGATTCCTAAGCCTTTTTTAATACAGGGTTCTGTTAATTTTAGAATTAATTTTCTACTAATTATTAAATTAAGAATTTTTCTTTTTTTTTTTTAAATCAAAATTCATTTGAATTTACCTTTCTTACAAACTCAGACGAGAGAGTGCAATGCATTTAACAAAATTGTTTATATGATGAGAAAGTCAAAAAAGGGGGTATCTTTTTATCTTTCCTTATATTGCCACGAAAGTTTTATTATCCAAAGCGTGACGATTATATTGAAATTAATTTATTTGTGATTCCTAAGTCTTTTTTAGTACAGGGTTTTCTATTAATTTTAGAATTAATTTTCTACTAATTATTAAATGAAAAATTATTTAAAAAAAATCAGAATTCATTTGAATTTACCTTTTTTACAAATCCAGACGAGAGAGTGCAATGCAATTAACAAAACTGTTTATATGATGAGAAATTCAAAGGGGGGGGGGAATCTTTTTATCTTTTGTTATATTGCTACAAAAGTAAAACTATGTATCTAACTGAAAGAATTCATCGATTAAATAATCTCAGTCAGTGTTTCGGCTTTTGCAGAGATAACTTTATTACCAGGAATGTGCCAGAAGGGAATACAAGAGCAACACCATTATTGAATCATACACTAATTATTTTGTAGAGCGTATTAATCAACTTGGAAGGATGTGGGACAACTTTTCCATCTTTCTTTTCTGCGTTAAGCAATTGTTTGTGCCACCGGAGAACGAGAAATACCGCCATTTTTAATACAGGGTTATATTAATATCCGTTTGCCCGAGTAAGATTGATAAAATAAGCTTTATTCTTGGATGAGTGAAAATATTTTTTTGAGCAAGAAATATCGTTATGGGGACTGGTATAGGGTGTTAATCAAAATTCTCGATAAAGAGTTTTCCATGTTTGGAAACAGAATTCCATGCTTGTCTAAAATCGATCTTTCAAAATTTTTTTCCCTTGTATGTGTAGAGGAATATAAATGATGTCCCAAAAATAAGTAATTATTTTTGTGAAATTGGTCACTTTAAAAAAAAATAAGTTTATTATGTTTATCACGTTAAAAATGTTCTAAAAGTGTAGTACATTTTATTTTTGTATGTTTTTCTTGTACCCGAAATTATAATTTTTACTTAAAAAAAATTTTTTTTTAGAATTCTTAAATAATAATTACAGAAGAACGGATCTTTGCTGTTTCATCCGGTATCAGAAGTTCCGTTTGCTTTGGTTTATTTAATTATGGCAAAGTGCGCGAGGGCTATCTCTCTAAGGGGACGGAGGACTTCGTGGAGGATTTTCTATGGGAAACGGGTTCGCAAACACGTTACACATGGGGAAAATCGTGAAAAGATCCATACACCCTAGTGTTCAGCGACTTTACCTCTCGGCCGCTGATGGCTCCAGAAATTCAGGAATGACGTTAAAAGTTTCACACAAATTGCATTAAAAAGATTTCTTTCAGATCTATCCGAAAGCGCAAGAAGTGAATTTCCAGGAAATTTAGTATCTTTGGCAAAGAAAGACACATTATAAAAATCGTTTAAGTACTAAATTTAATGAAAACATTGATGTCATTTGCACTGTCATTCACAAAGAGTGCATGTTCAAAATTTGATCCTATCAGAGGAGTTACATTGAACGAAGGGAAGCAAAAAAATTCATATAAAATTTTAATACGGTATTTAGTCTTGTATTTCCTTCCCTTTTACTTCCTTGTACAAAGTAAAAAGGAAGCACTGTAATCGCGAAAAGTTTCAGGCATCATATTTCAACGAAAATATCCATTTTGACCGCTATCGAATGAAATTTAATGACGTTTTTGCGTGACATGTGTACGTAAGAACATAATAAAAGACTCTTTTCCTACAAAAAAAATTATGAAACTGCTTTAAAATGAATTCTGAAGAGAATTTTTCGTGGGTCTGTACGTACGTACGTACGTATCTCTCATAACTCAAAAACGAGTAGCCTCAGAACGTTGAAATTTTGCATATAGGACTGCTATAACATGTAGATGTGCACCTCGTATTTTGGTTGCAATCGGCCGCACCAAACGTATATAAATATATATATATATCCACTCTATTACCCGGCTCAGTAATCTCAGTTTCTTTACTCTTACGTGTTGGTAAATTGTGCATTTTGTGCTTAAAATGCTTAAAAATGATTGAATTATGTTGTTCATATCTTCCGGTTAAGGTTTTTATGCCTTTAAGAAATCTGCAAGCAATATTTGTAGAATTATGAACAATTTAAAAGCTGTTTAAGTGAAGTTCAGCCTAATGTTTAAATAACATGACAGCCATGTTTGTTTACCTTTGAAACAGCAGAATAGTAGATTTGTTGCCAATCTAGAAAGACTAAGCTTCGCAGCAAAAAAGATAACGCCGCCATTTATTATTGCGAATTAAATCATGCTTAATCCTTTCTGGAATTTTTTCGAGTAAATAAGTGTTTAAGATTTACGTCGTAAATTTTAATATATATATTTTGAGTTTTTATGTATTTTTGCCTTGTCGCGAAGTGAGAACTAAATTAATTGAATGAGAAATACTGAATCGTCTGTGAAAAACGGTTTCTTTTTTTTTTTGTTTGCTTAATTTCTTTTATACATTCTATTTATTATCTAGATTTATTATAGTATTTGAATAGAACATGTGGCAACGATTCGATAATTCTTCAAATGATATAAATTTTGTGCATTCTGAGTTATA
The DNA here is from genome assembly GCF_044657685.1 of Stegodyphus dumicola. Lineage (NCBI taxonomy): Eukaryota > Metazoa > Arthropoda > Arachnida > Araneae > Eresidae > Stegodyphus > Stegodyphus dumicola. The sequence continues at coordinate 161,035,330 of NC_140770.1, forward strand.
ATATAACGCTGTTAAGTTAACCTAGCGCCAAAGTGTCGCTATGGTAAACAAATGTAGTGAATTTTAAAGAGGGCATTTATTCTATTGTGATTTATGCTCTATCGACGAAGTAGATTTAATTCAATCCAATAAGTTTAAATGAAATGCAAGAAAAAATGCGTATAATTTAATATTCCGTACAAGGAAGTCATGTAATGTACACATCAGATATTTTACTAATGTTATCGTATGAAAATCGACAGAAAAGAAATCGAGAAATGCCAATAATCTAAATTACGAAGTACGCGGTTACAAACTACCGATAAGTATTATTAGTACATTCACAGTGTTATTTAAAAAAATAGACCGACAATTCCAATGAAATTACCTAGAAATATTAACATAATGTAGTAATATAATGGTCATTTCTACTTTCTGCATCTTGAATCTCACCGGCTCCTAATGTATTCCACTGCTACTCTCTAGACCTGCTGGAACTGCTATCTGTGCGGTCTGCTACAGATAGACAGACAGGTCACCATCGTGACCGTCTTCTTCACCGTTCAGGATATCTACCCACGTGTAATGACCGTCAGCACCATCCTAAGCATTACATATCCCAGTAACTCTTCACAATTATTGCTTCATCCATCAACACACAAAATTCTCAAGCAAATGAATTAGTAAAACGAAAACAAATTATTCGTGGATTTAATTAAGATTTAAGCTCACTTTCTGAAAGCCTTGATTACGTGAGTATAGTAAACCCTTTCCCGAACGAGGACTTGCGGAACGCGATTTCGCTTATACGCGGTACCTTAATTGTTTCCATTTAATTCATCCAACTCAAGAAATTCACTCATACGCGGGTTCATTTATCAATACTGAATGCTTGTTGGTATAAGGTCTGGTCAAGAAGTTATCAGCAATTTTATATTATTTCAAACGATTAAATGAAGCCAAAGAATTAGTACAAATCACAAGAGCAGTTGGCGGCGAAGGATTTTCAAATATGGAAGAAGTCAAACCGAGAAAGAAAATATAGCACCTTTTAACTTACAAGAAGTTAAACTATTTTTTTAACTTCAGTTATGTCTGCAAAAGCCGTAACACTGACTGAGATTATTTAATCAAGGAATTGTTTCAGTTGGATACATAGTTTTACTATCGGGGTAACATAACAAAGGTAAAAATAATTCTTTTTAACCTATGAATTTCTCATCATATAAACATTTTTATTGATTGCACAGCACTTCTCTCATCTGGCTTTGTCAGAAATATAAATCCAAATGAATTCTGATGTAAAAAAATAATTCTTAATAATTAGCAGAAAATTAGCTCTAAAGTTATCGACTTAAGAATCGCAATTAAATTCATTTCAATAAAATCGTCAGTTGTTTAATCTGTCAACTTAATCGGTTTAATCTGCCAAAATAAGCCACTAATTTTCGAAACACAAAATAAAAATTTGGAGCATCCTTCAATTATATATAAAAGAACGAAACACCTTCGTATTTATTTCTTAATTATTGTTCATTGAACGGGAGCTGGTTTGTTCCCCTTGAAAAGTCAACTAATTTCCGATCAATGACAATGATTACTTGCATTTAATTCTTGCTTTTAATTCCTTTTACAATTGAAATTTTGTTATTCATGATTTAATTCCAGTCCCCGTTAAGCATTTTTAACAACTTACATTCAAGTTACTTAAAAACATCTTTCGAAATAGAACTTACTAAGTACGGATTCACTCTTTTCAGATAATTCGACTCTAATTAATCCTAGGAGATAATATAATCAATATTATTTAGTAAATAAATTATATATATATATATATATATATATAAAGGTTTCAGATTTTAAATTACGTCTAAAGGGACATTTTAACGTTTTGTGTCTTACCTTTACTTATTAAATATCATGTTCTTTGCACTTAAACCATAAAATTCAGTTCAATAGCAACGGCGCAAAATAATTTTAAAATGAGCCTATCTTTAGAATTTCCGAGACACAGTTCCGCACGCTGGAGATAAAAAGATTTTTTCCTCCCGTAGAGTGTTGCCATTGTTCGCTTTGAAATCCTTAAGTTTGTTAATCAAAAATTCGTTAAAGTTTTGCAAAATATGAAACTGATAATAAAACAAATTCCTAATTTCAAATTTGGTCTTCCAGATGCGCATATTCGCAGTAGGATTACATTATTCCAAATTTGATGGATCTAGGTACCGTTGTTTTATCACAATGAAAGAAACATACATACATTTATGCAGACTCTTCATCATTTTATTTCTTCAAATATAATACAGGGCCATAGTATTTGGTGGCAACAGTTTGAAAAATGAAACGGACATTCAGAGTGATTCAACGCAAAATCGCAAAACGAAAACAATAGTCTTGCAGGGACGAAGTAACTGCGGTGTTTTCCACGAATTTTTTTGAGTTGCGTGAGCCATTATCTGAAGCAAAAATTCCAGGTTTGTAAAAAAAAGGGGGGAGGGGAAGTTCTGACTAAACAGGAACAAAAGTCCCTTCAATTACTATTTGCTTCGTTTATATTCCTTTAATAACAATGCTTAGGTGTGTTTAAATTATACATACTTTCTTAATATGTATACCTAACACGTTTATTCCATAGAAAATTAACACTCAGGATCGCGATTTTGAAATATACATGTACTAGTGTATGACCTAACTGTCACGTTCGGCAAGGATTTAGTGTACATAAAAAGTTTCAGAAATTTCTGTGCTAAAAAAGCCGAGGAAAAAAATACGGGAGTAAATATCGTAAAACGAGACCTACAGACAAATCGATTTGTAAACTTGCGAATAAATTTAAAAGAAATGGATCCATATTAATGACTATGTAAGAAGATGCTGACAAAAAATAGACCTAACTAAAACTGTGGTAAGAGAGAAGACTTATGATTAAATCGTATCATATTATTTGTAATCATAATTGAGTGTAAAAAATAAACGTAATTGGTTTAATCTGTCAAAATAAACCGCTAATTTTTGAAACACAAAATAAAAAATTTAGAACACCTTGCAAATACAAAAATAAGCCTTAGTACATCGTTAACACACTTTAAACATCAAAAGAATCTTTAAATTTTAAACATGATAAACATTGATTAGTGGATTAGTGACAATTCTCTTATGGATGGCCCACGATTTTATTTCTATTTACATAAAGCCAAGAATATTTTAATAGCTAATAAAACACATTTATCTTCTTTTCGGTGACTTTACCTAAATGCTTTAAACTTGGAAAGTTTCAACGTAGGATTACGTTCCTCTCTAATGGTCTGATGGGAAAGCAGAAATTTAGACGTTATTTGAGATGTGCACGAATTCTTACATTTTTGAAACTACAAATGTTATAAGCAATCTAAATACATCAATAAATAGATAAAATACCATATTACCGAACACTGGTAACAGGTGAAAGCAGGTCCGGACACCCGGGTGGCTTGCATAGACTAATTGAGTATTGTCTGGATCCCGTAACTATCTAAAACTACACTCCGGAATCAAGACAGTACATGGTCAAAGAAAGGTAACATATCAGATTTTCTGCATGCGGAATTAAATATTCTCCTGGTTACATCGCATGTTAACACAACACACTGCTACACATACTTATTACTCTTATCAGGTATTTATCCCGCCTTTTTAGCATGCCTTCGTAGTGTAGAAGTCACCACGTTCGGCGCGTATTCCAGAGGTCCATGGTTCGAGCCCCAGCGAAGGCGTTAATCATTTTTCATCTCTCCTACTTTACAAAAATACCTAATGTCTCTACAGTGACGTCCGAACTAAAAAGGGGGCAGATGATAATTCTCCACCCCGAGGATTTGGCAATTGGGTCTCCTAATCCCCAATCGCCCTTTAAAAGGGGGAGTATATAAGGCATTTCTCCCGCTTTCTTAGCATGCCTTCATAGTGTAGTGGTCAGCACGCTCTGCACGTATTCGAGAGGCCCGTGGTTCGAGTCTCGATGAAGGCGTTGCCCATTTTTCATGTCTCCTACTTTCAAAAATATCTAATATCTTACACACAATACATTTTATAATATGCATTGCATTGATCCTTGCACTGTACGTAAAGGACATATACAAAACTTATTGCTACACTTAATACGCTATATATTCTATGCTACATATTATGCTGCACATTACTCTTGACAATTCAACATGGGTTCTGAATAATGTAATTGATTATATAAGACATAACATGATTATATAGTACATAACGTGGTTATGTAAGACAGTTTTTGATATAACAGGCTTAAGTAAAGAGCTAAATTAAACATTACAAACAAATAACACAATTACGCATAGAAATACACATTGGTAACTTTATGCTGTACTTATAATACAAAATATAGTTAACAGATTTGAGAACATAGTACTCAAACCCATACTGCTTTTGATTAAATAACGTTGCGCTAAAAGTTCACTATTGCATAAATTTTGCTGTATTCTGAAAACATACCAAAAATAACCTTGTAATTAAGCATTTTCCTGGTCAGATTGCACGTTAACACATATATAAAAAACTCAGTATAATACAATTTTTATAATACGTATTACATTCAACACTACACTAAATTTAAGACAGAGTACCAAACTCATTTCTGCACTTAATACATTATGAGTGTTAAGTACATATTACATTGAACATTACTCTTGCTTATACAACATAGACGCTGGTAATAACTCTTGATTATATACAACATGATTCTTAAAACACAATGCTTTAACAACATATAGAGACATTAGGTATTTTTTGGAAGCAAGAAAGTTGAAAAATTAACAAAGCATTCGCCGGGAATCCAACCGCAGACCTCTGGAATACCGGCCCAGCGTGCAGAACCACTACACCACGAAAGCACGCTAGGAAGCCTGGAGAAATACCTTATATACTCTCCGTTTTAAAGGCCGACTGGGGTTTTTAGGGGACCCAATCGCCAAATCCTGGGTGCGGAAAATCATCATCCAACACCCTTTTAGTTCGGGCGCCACTTTAGAGACATTAGGTTAATTGGAAAAGCCGAAGAGATGAAAATGAGCAATCGCCTTCGCCGGGAATCGAACTTCGGACGTCTGGAATACCGGCCCAGCTTGCAGAACCACTACACCACGAAGGCACGCTAGGAAGGCGGGAGAAATACCTTATAAACTGTTAAAATACACATTGAAAAAAAAATACAGAATGCGAAAACATGAAGTCGTTACTTATTGCTGTGAATATATAATACAAAGTACAGGTGTCTTGTTTGTCAATCCACAGAAGCACAATATATTCCATACAGAACAATATTCGTAATTGCTTCGCTCAATATCTATCATCACGTTGCTCTACATGCACTAGATACATTATATACTGTACTTGCCATACACACTATACTATTTACATTCTATGCTCTTGAATACATTAAGTTGTGGTACTGCAGTTATAGTTACTAGGCTTCCTGCAACTCAAAGTTTAGTTTTACATGCTACGGGCACTTACACATTTTATTAGCAAGCACACACACACACACCATATATTTTAAAAAATGGACAAAGGGTATATGCACAGTAAGGCGTCTCAAATAGTGAACATTTGGTGATGTCAAAGCTGCGTGCACATGCGCGACCATGCCTGAGTGCAAGGTCGTTCGGCAGACAGTCGCGCGTAGACAGTCAGTGTTGCTTGGGTGATGTTTGCTGTATTTTATTTTATTTCGCCAATGACAAGGTCGTCCGGTAGACAGTCGCGGGTAGATAGTCAATTGTTTTCGGGTGGTTTTTACTAATATTTTATACGAAATGAAAAGGCATTTTCTTTTTTGGATCATCATTTTAATCTCAATATGGTGCCAAGTACACTTCGCAATTCATATATAGATTTACTAGGAATATAATTGCAGACATTTTAAATCATGTAGCTTATTTTTCATATCGAGGCCCGGTGACGTAGTGACTAGAAGATCGCGCAGCAGCACCACAGGTCCGGGATTCGACCCCCAAACTGGGCAAGGTCGACTCAGTCTTTCATCCCTTGATTTCCATCTCTTGAGTCGATAAAATGAGTACCAAGTTAGCTTGGGGACTAAACACTGGGGGTCCTGCGACAAGCATACCACTTGTGTCCAGGCATATGCTTACGCACCCCGGGGCCCACGGTCAATTAAGCAGATTTCGGGCACTGCAGGCATTGGCCCATTAGGGCTGTTGCGCCTGTGAGTTTTCCTTTTATTTTTCATATCATCCACCAGCGTTACATAAAGGCCATTTTGAATGAATAAATGTAATAAATTGAAAGTAAAATAAAATATATTTATGTGTGTAAAATCTTTTGTTTCTTTTATTTGTTTTATAACATCCTCGCACTTCCGTTAGTAATCGTACGCAATCAACGCCAGCGTCTCTTTAAACATGAATTTTTTCATGTATTTTATTTTATACTATTTAATCTATAGAAGAAGGTAAGTAATAAAAGAAAAAATATTGCTCTGAATACAAGAATATTAATGTTTGTAATTAGTATAGCAACGAAATATGTGGGAGAATTTTTTCTTTCTTAAAATTTTTTAATTTATCCAAAAGTCTAAGAAATTTAAAAATAAGCGAAAAAAGTAATAAGTTTGGAAACTATTTTGAATAAAGTTCTATGTATCTGACATCGATCAAACACATATCCCTCTTCTGCACCCCACTTTTTTTCACTTTTGAAGAAGTAGGACTCCTGTTTGATCACCATCGAAGTAAATAAAATTTTATTTAAAATCTATGCCAAACTACGGCAGCCTTTTTTCTTAAATTAAAATTTTACTTTGAAGTGTTTCTCTTCCATTTAGAAGATTAAACTTTTAAAATAATGCCCTAAACAAGGCTCAAATTCTAGATCTCTCAATGCTAGCCGGACGTGCTTCCAATTAAACCGTCAACACATGTGGTAAGGGAGAAGAAAATTCCGTACATTCTCTCCCACTTAAAGGACGACTGGAAAGGAAGAATCCTTTCACCCCGGTATTCAAACTCCGCCCCTTTCGATTGCTAGTCGGACGAGCTAAAAATTATTTTGAGAAGACACGCGGTGAGGAAGTATCAAATTTCTTACATTTTCCTCCAGTTAAATCTTAGTTCTCTCCATTGCTTAAATCCTAGTTTAACTGGGAAGAAAGGTTACCCAGTCGCCAAATCCAGATGGTGACGAAGCGTATTTTATTCAGGCTCCGCAATAGAACGATTTCAATGTTAAAATTTTTTTTTGAAGCAGTAAAAAATGAAGAATCATCTTTGCCCTCGCCGGCATTCGAATTCTAGACTTCCCGAAAATTCCTTGCCAATTCACTTTGGCTTAATCTAAAACACCAATCTAACCTTTTAGCTTTGTTAGGTACAGGTAAAGTAAAATAGAGGCGATACCAGATATTTAAACAACAGGTGATCCGGATGTCGTCCCATCCTACTATACTGAATAGCCAAGGCTTGTAATAAATGATGTCCGGCTCACGGTACATCGCGGGCACTACCACTACCAGCAGCACGTTGAGGGCTCACCCGCTTGTCTGGGGCTTTCATTTATACCTGTGAGTTGTTTTCACATTTGTATGGTGATACATAAATATTGTGTTTACATAGTGGTGCAAGAGTTATTACATATTGTTATGTTACTTGAATTGCTATTGCTAAGCGAATTTTCATTCCGGCTTGAAACAGTAACAGAACATGAAATAAATGCAACGGAAGTGAAAATAGCTGAAAATTTATGCCTTCAACATCAAGTACAGAACATATTTAACGAACATTTCTGCTAGAAGAGGAAGTCTTTAATTTACTACAGAACTAAATTAACGACTCACACTTCTCGCAGAAGTAACAGACACATAGAGTTCAGTTAGTTACAGTCCACGCGCTTAAGTTATGAACTAGGACTTAACTCTGTTAATTTCAGGAAGTACTATTTTATACTCAGAGTAAAGGAGAAACATCTGGGGAAATATCACGAAAGGAGAAAGCATTTTACAATTTGCTGGAAATACCATTCTGCACCCCATTAAATTTTGATTATTAATTCTATTTAAAATTCCTGTAATTTACACATTCTGGTGAGTTAAGGAATCAGTAAAAGTATAGGACCCATTTTTAACAAGAGCAAAACGTTTTAAGTAAATTTTAAAAACTTAAAAATACTTTTAAATTTCTTATTTGATCCAGTAATTTAAGATTATTATTGTGTACAGAGGGTATTTACGCGTTTTTAGAATGATTTCGATAAAAAAAGCAGATGCTTTGGAATAAAAATTCCTGGAAACAGCTTATGATTTGAAATGATAAATATTGTCGACTGTTGAATTTATTCTTCTTTCGAAACGTCGCATGTAAGCGAGCTGTGGATTGAAGGATATGTCTTTATGCTTTAGGAAGAGAAATATGCCTGTAGCATAATCATTTTAATACCATACGTGATATGTATGGTATTAAAATTATAAGCGCAAAATAAACAGCATTATTAAGCAGAAAGGAAAAATCGGACAGTCATTACTTTTACGGAAAAAGAGGACTTTAAACGAATTGAAAAAAAAAAAAAAAAAAAAAAAAAAAGTACCTACTGTTTGTAATTTTTCTAGTTACAAGGAATTATTTACTTTTATGAATCAGTTATTTTATGTTAATTATCTTTGTTGTCTATTCAAATGAAGTAGAAAGAGATAGTGTTTAAAGGAAGCTTTTAGATGGTATAATCAGAGCGGTAACCGGAAAAATGACCACAGGAAAAAAGACCACGGGAAAAATGCTCACAGAATAATGCTCACAAGTATATGCTCACAGGGAAAAAAAGCCCACACAGAAAAAAGGCTCACATGGAAAAATGCTCACATGGAAAAATGCTCACACGGAAATAAGCCGTGTAAAGTAAAATGCGTAGAAATAATCCTTACATTAATCAATGAATAATAAATCGATTTGAAAATTGTACACCTACATGAATTTTTCTTTAAAAAATTATTTAAATTACGAAAACATCTATGATATATATATATATATATATATATATCAAAAACTGTATAACTTATGTGCGGATTCAGTTGCTATATAAGATTAACAAATGGGCCGTTTTGAATTAGGAAAAGGAGAGGAGGAAGGAAGAAAAATGAAGCAGAATCATACAGTGAAAAATTATTACAATTTTAATTGTTAAAAAAATAACATAGTAAATATAAGTTACACATTTTATAATATAAATATTTGGAAGAATACGTAAGTACAATTATTTAATTTAAATTACATAAAATGCTTTATTATATATAAATCATAAATATACATTTCAAGAAGTTATAAATACATAAACTTGCTGAATGTTAGCTAATATATGTAAATATCTAATTTTATCATCGATTTCATCAAAGTTTCTTACATGATTTGCGAAACCAAATGTAAGTTTTTATAGTTTCTTTTCTTTTTTTTTACTTCAGTACGCCCTGTATTTACAATAACTAATAATAAACGTTGACAGGCTAATCGTTTTTCAGTCGTTAAATAAAAAACCACATCCTGGGATGGATACAATTAAATAATTAATTTAGTTCCTTATGAAAGCTTTCGTAACAATTTATGGTTTTAGGAGATTTTTCAAAGGCTGCTTCATAATGATTCCACACTTCGATTGGAAACTGTGGTCTTCTAGAAGTTTTTTGGCTCCAAACTTAAATAACTACTTTCAGACATCAATTTCTATAGATACACATCAAAATTATGCAAAAGTAGAGTAAAAAAACAAAAATTAACTATCGGCAGTTATAGAAATAAAAATGTCGTAGAGGTGTAGTAGTATAAAATATTATAGTGCATGCAAAATTTTACTATAGTTTTAGTTCTTTTATATACCGCTCCTGACAAGGTAAATGTGAGCATTTGTCTAATAATTTTTTCAAATGATCAAATAATTTTTGTTTTAAAAATTAAATATGTGTACGATGCTAAAATCGATTAAATATTGATTGATTAATATAAGGCTATTTCTACTTATTTTATTTATCAGTGGGCTTATTTCCATGTGAGCTTTTTTTCGGTGAACATATTTCTAAGTGAGCATTTTTCCATGTGAGCTTTTTTCTATGTGGGCATATTTCTGTGTGGGCATTTTTATGGTGAGCATTTATACCTATGAGCACTATTCTGTGAGCATTATTCCTGTGGTCTTTTTTCCTAGAATCAATCAGAGCGTGTTCTGCATTCTGAAGGCCACGTTACCAGTTTAATTTTTTGACAGCAGTGTTTCTGCGACGTTGCGTTATTCTCGCTGTTAGGCACCGATATTAGGTCTGAGCCATTTTTGGGCGCATTCTAACTTTGCGCTAGTTTACGATTTACGTAGTTAAGTTTTTTACTTTTGAGTTACGCCATAAATGGTAGCCGGTTCTGTAAGTGCGGGCACTCTATACATTTACAGATTTTGATAAAAGAGTCTTTTAAACCCTTTCCCAAGTCACTGTTGTAATTTCAAGTTACAGCGGTAGTTCAGTTACGTCTTCCAGAGTCTCTGTTTTAGTTCATGTTAAAGAGGAAGAAATATTCTAAAGTTAAATCGTTGGTAACACGAGAAAATCCGCGGACGCAGAAGTCAGTTCCAAAGACTAAGTACATCTGTAGCAAAAATAGGTAAAATAATAAAACAAGATTTAAAACTTAAACAGCTAAAAAGGGTAATGTTCACCAGCTTTTGGCGAGGTTTGTGGCTCAACACAGAACGATTTGTAGAGCCCTGAATGAAAACTATTTAGCAGGAGATGAATGGAAGTAAATTGTGACCTTTTGTAAAGCATGGGTTCTTTTCTTCTCTAGAGAGAAATTAAAAACAAGAAGAGTGGGAAAATATTAAAATCATTCAACGTACTTATCAAGTGAAAGTTTTACGTTCGGTATTTACAGAAGGGTTTTCATTTCTTAATCACAGCGACTTTCAAACAGTATAACTTCATGACGACAGCGACAACAAGTCATATTTCGAAACTTGCTTCGCCATTCCTTAAAAAGATAAAGAATGATACAGGTATTGCATGTATAACTTTTCAACCTATTTCCGTGAAGCCTTCTGATGTCTCCTTCTATGGACTGTATGACTTTAGTCTGTTTGAAAGCGTTCTTTCTAAGAGAAAAACCATCACGATTGATGCACTTTGGAAAATGGTGGAAAAGGAATGAAACTCAATACCCCTGGAAATTTTACAATAGGCCCCAAAATCATGTAAACCACGAAGCAGACTTAAAACGGCTGTCTTATATATATAAATAATTTTGGTGAAATTTTATGTGAAATTGTAGTATTTTTTGTATAATACAGTATGAAAATCTTGAAAAAGACGAAGCTGTGCCGGAAAAATAAGATTACAAGTGCAGCTGCTTTTAACATTGAGGTAAATCTCTGTCTTGCTAAATTGGCGAGATATCGCCAAGTTGCCGATAGTTTTGGCTACTAATTTTTGTCGCTTAATTTGGAGAGAAATCTTCAAAACTCGCCAAACTTGGCGATCATTTGGGGATATTTTGCTGAGTCTATAACTGTAATTGGTATTGTTATTGAATAAATGTAATTGATCTGTTTATGTCCAAGCCTTATTTGCTTTCCGTCATTTCGAGAGGTAGAATATGCTAGAGATTTCTCAGTGGCTGGCTTAAAACTATGTGAGACCGAAGAGAACATCAGTTCTCTGTTGTTTAATTCAGCATGAGTTCGGAGCATTGAGAGATCTTCGTAGGAGCTTCCCCTTTTTAGATACACTTTGCATTGCATTGTGTTTAACGTTCTTAGTAGTTTCTAGTGTAGTTACTGGTTGTACTCTGTGATAGTGAGAAGAACTATGCGAGTGTTTTTGTGGAAAGTTCCAGAACTGTAAAGTGTTTCTTTGGGCAAAATATATTTTATCAATCTGTCATCTGTTGTGCATTTAATCATCCGTTACGAAACCATCCATACACATGCAACAATAATTTTTAGATTTTAAACATAAATTAAACGCTCCCAAAATCGTTCCATACGTTAGTAAATGCCTTTGTAGAATCATGGAATTCCAAAAACTAATCTTCTGATTTAAGAAAAATAAATGTTCTGTTATAAATATCCGTCAATGTTATTAACTTTACGACTGCTAAAATTCCAAAAATATTTGAAAGAAGGTAAATATCGGCAAATTTTACTAGAAATTCCGAAACTTTAAGTACAAAGGGGCTTTGTCCCTGAAGAACTATTGTTTTCGTTTTGCGATTTTGCGTTGGTTCACTATAAATGTTCGTTTCACTTTTCAAATTGTTGCCACCCAATGTTAGAGTCCTGCATTATATTTGAAGGAATTAAATAATGAAAAATCTGCATAAATGTATGTATATTTCTCGCATTGTGATAAAACAACGGTACATAGAGCCATCGAATTTTGAATGACGTAATCCTACTGCGTCCATAATAAAAGAAATTCCCAAATTTGGAATTTGTTTTGTTATCGATTTCATATTTTGTAAAACTTTAACGAATTTTTGATCAACAAACTCAAGGATTTCAAAGCGAGCGGCAACACTCTAAGGAAAAAAAAAAAAAAAAAAAAAAAACTTTTTATCTCCAGCGCGCGGAACTGTGTATCGGAAATTCTAGGGTCATTTTAAAATTATTTTGCGGCATTGCTATTGAACTGAATTTTATGGTTTAAGTACAAAGTACAAACAACATGATATTTAATAAGTAAAGGTAACACACAAAACGTTAATAAACGTCCCTTTGGACGTAAATCTGAAACCTTTCAGATTTTGTTTTCAAATGTTTTTATTTGCAAAATTATTTTTGGATTTTATTCAATGGCATAAAGATAGAACTCGGTTATGATTGGTTGGAACGCTGAAGTAAGAAAAAAATCCAAATCTAAATACTGAAAAAAGTTCCAATGGAATATTGTGTTGTAATTGTAAGTAATGTTTGGGAAATATTTTTACAAAATCAGATTTCAATTTAAAACCTCCTATGGAATAGATTAGTCTATAAGTTTTAGAAATTATTAAAGTTCTATATTTTGTTTCCTGGCCACTAAAAATGGTGAGAAATGCGTAGAAAGAAGTGAAAAGTCTTCTCAAGATTTGAGGAGAACGAGAAAACCAGTTAAAAAATAAACAAATAAAATTTAAAGCTATTTAAATAAAATATTGTAAAAATACAAGATCGTTTTAGGATAAATTTAAAGAAACACAAATATATATTTTAGCATACCGTAGAATCTGCAGGTTAAATTTCACACGCTGGAATTTCTCAGTGCAGCTCCTTCATATTCGCGTTATACGCAGGGAAAACCACGAAAAACAGTAAATTTGTTGTTCTGAATTCGATTCCAAGTTGAGCTACATCTGTTCAGCAGTGTTAACCACTGGTAGGACTCATCTATATTTATTTTCATGTATATTGTTATTCGTATGATATAATTTTGTGTTGACATAATGAAAAACATCATATAAATTAAATTTACATTTGACAAGCTGCTATTATTATATGTAAGATTTAATTTTTATGTTAACCATTTATGAGCTCAAAGGAGCGTTGGCTCAATAGGGCTGTTAGTCTCGAAACGGGATTTTGCGTTAAATCACTGTAAACGGCTGAATCACTTTTCAAATTGTTGCCACCAAATATTATCGCTGTGTATTATTAAAAAAATTAAGTAAAGGGGAATGTGCATGAATGTAGGTATGTTTCTTGCATTGTGTAAAAACGACGGTACCTAGAGTCATCAAATTTTGAATAACGTAATCCTCCACTCTCAACATGGGCATCTGGAAGCGCGAATTTTTAATTTCGAATTTGTTTTATTTTCTATTTCACATTTTGTAAAACTTAGCTTTATTTTGTAAAACCTTTTCTAAACTATCTCTAGCGCGCTATACTGCATATCGGAAATTCTAAATATATGCTGTTTTTAAATATTTTGTGATATTGCTCGTGAATTGAGTTTTGTGTGGTTTATGTGCGAAGAATATGATATTTAATAAATAAAAGTTACACAAAAAGTCAAAAACGCCTATTTGGGCTTAATATAAATCTGGAAGCCTTCAGATGTGTTTATGTAAATTCTTTCCTGTAACCTCTGCTTCTTCCGTTAGCCTTCATCAGAATGCACATTAAATGGAGTTTAAATAACGAGCGAATATGTAGTTTAGCGAAAGACTTTTGGAAAAGCTCGAGCAAGAAGTTTACTTTCGAGAATGTTCAGCCATTTCGTCGATCTGATTTTGCTGATTTGCTTGTACGTGTTAGCGTTTAGACCTAGCAGTCGCTGGTAGCTGAAGCAGAATTATTTAGCCGTATAATCTATTTGTCGTGTAGTACATATTTAACATTTTTTATAAAACTCAAGAGCAGTGGATAAATTTTGTTAAATTTTAGTTGCACCTGCAATTAAATGAAATTTTAGCTAAGGTTTACATCTGGTCTATGTTCTTGGAATTCAAAAGTCTAGGTAAATGAGAAGATAAACATTTTTCCATAGCACAGGAATATTTAACAAGTTTTAGTTTTTAGTAATAAAATATGTTTAATTTTACATGCATGCACAACGGAAAAGATGACTTCTTTTTTTTCAAAAATTGTCTTCCTGAAGGGCACATTTAAATGAATAGTTTATTAAACTGGCAGGTGAAATTAATGAACAGTAGATAAAAAATTTAATAGAATGAGGTTTCAAAGGCTACAGTTGTTTCACAGTGAAAAATACAATAAAATACTTAATTATTTTGAGAAGATTTATTTTACCCTACAAATAACTTTTCAACAGCATCTGATGAATGACCCTAATGCACCTGAACAAATTGCAAGTAAAAAGTTAAATGACGTCTCCAGAGATCATTTTCCGAAGTTTGCAACTAAAAGAATCCTTTTTCAAATATGTAAAAGGGCTATGGAATGCTCATAATATCTCTTAACATGCTTATTGAATGCTCCTCTGATTTGAAATTAACTATTCTTTTAAATGAAAAATTTTCTACATTAACAAATATTAAAAAAATAGTGAAGAAACTGTGACCGAGTTTGTCACCCTGTGAAAAGAAAGTATCAGCTAGAACCACAAAATTTTTAGTCCTGCCCAAAAACGCGAGCACCCCTAAGCCCAAATTTCTATTTCTATTATGTTTGTTACGTTTGTTAACAAGTTTTATAATTAAAAAGATTCAATATATTAATGTTCATGTTATTTTTGCGCATACATTGTTATATAAACCCAACAAAAATCAGCATAATATTCATAAACTTATAGATTAGTTTCGAAGGCTTTAATCATAGAACCCTCTTCTTCAGCTGTAGGACTGCAAATGATGAAAGAGAAGCCTGTGCTGAGGCGATAACAACGAGAGAGAGAGGAAATAAAGCTACTGATCCTATCTATCATTGAAATATGAAAATAACTATGGAATAATTTTTTTAAAAGCTGAGGGTGAAGTCGGATTGAAATTGAGATTATCAAATAGAACGAACTGAAATATTTTTATGAATTTGAAACATATCTAACTCGCCAACGGAACATGTTTTTCGAAGAATTTTGGCTGCAGAAAAATTAAAAAAGTTTTGACCAACATTGCTAAGCAATAGAGGATTTATGTGTTTCATTTTTCCTAATATATGCCTGATACTCCTTAGTGCGAACTTTTAAAGCTGTCTATGTTTGACCAGCGTAAATTAAACCACACTGGTAACAAATTCTTGTTTATACTCCAGGAGTATATGTATACCACCAGTATATGTTTTTTCTCAGTTTTCTTTATGTTGGATCGCATCGGGGATTTTCTTTCGTGTGTTTGAAAATAAACTGGTATAATAGCATTTTTGAATACGATTTCACTCAGATTTATGAAAGGGAAGATATGCGATCAAATTTCCTAATTGTTGGTGATTTTATCGAGAAAAGCTAATTCCCCTTGAAAAGTCAGCCTTTTTCCATAGAGTCAACAATAATTAATTTCATTTTGTTCTTATATTTTTTATTTTATAATTTAAATAATTTTTGTAATTCAAATATTAAATTTTATTTCCATAATTTAAACTCATTTTCCTAGGGATTTAACTTTGTGTAACCCTAAGCTACAATAGTTGTTATTATTCATTTCCAAGGGGATAATCGACATTGATCATTTAAATTTATCTTTATAATGTTAGCTCTGTTTGAGCTGGATTATGACTTTAAAGGTCCATTTTGAAATTTAATTTTTTTTTACTTAATGTATTAACTATATATATGTTACCGACAAAGCGTGAAACGTAGCCATTGCATATAATGCCGGACGTTTTTAAGCAAACTATGACATTTGAGAATTATTACATACATTCCCCAGGCATTGGATATAATACCTAGGCGATTTATAGACTGACAAATACTCTTTAGGAGAAGTATGGAAAAAAGGTTATGTTATTTAAAAGGGCTGTTATTTAAAAGACGTTCATTCCTCAAACATACAAAGGTTATTTTAAAAAAATTAATGAAAGAGTGCCATTAAAAATCTGTTATTCGAAATATGTAAAAAAATAGTGAGATGTTCTTGATACAACATAGTAAATTTGTATTTTCTATCTGTCTGAGACTGGGAATCAATAACATCTACCTTTTTCAACATTCTGTCACGTCGTCCGTGTGCAGTACACAAATGAGTTTTCATGAAGTACGGGAAATAACTCAGGGTTCACGACGTAATCCTCTAATGTATTGACGCTTCCTTTAACAGGATAAATGAATGTACTTTAGTTTTCCACGAACATCTTATCCTAGCGATTCAGCAGCCAGTAGTCCTTCTTAGTAGTCATTTTAGCTTTTTTACGTTATCTATTAACTTGTGGTAAGTAGTTTCGTTCTTCGAAATGAATCGCAAATGTATTTCATACATTGCCGGTTTGACATTTCGCTTTCTATAGAATGCCTAGGAAAAATGTGTGAAATATGAGTGGTTTCATACATTGTTGGCTAGGTTTAGGCATCATATACAATGTCTAGGCATTCTATAGAATGCTGGATTTGAAACTCTACTGGTTACATATACAAATAATATTTAATACTCTCGAAATGTTCTAGTATGGCAAATTTTACATTTTATAAGGTATTTCTACAGCCTTCTTAGCATGCCTTCGTGGTGTAGTGGTCAGCACGCTCGACGCGTATTCGAAAGGTCCGTGGTTCTAGTCCTGGCGAGAGCATTGCTCATTTTTCATCTCTCCTGCCTCTAAAAAAAACTAATTATTCTACAGTGGCGCCCGAACTAAAAAGGGTGGTGGAGATGATTCTCCACACCAGGATTTGGGGATTGGGTCCCCTAATTCCCAGTCGCTCTTTAAAAGGGGGAGTATATAACGTATTCCTCCCGCCTTCTTAGCGTGCCTTCGTGGTATAGTGGTCAGCAAGCTCGACGCATATTCGAGAGGTCCGTGATTCGAGTCCCGGCGAGAGCATTGCTCATTTTTCACACCTTCTGCTTCGAAATAACGTAATGTCTCTACAAACCTTTATTGGTTTTGGTAAGGGACATTTTTTCCAAGCAGGTTATTGGATTATAGCTTTTGTTTAATTGTTATTGTCATATACGCTTAGTGAAAATTTTCAGTGATCAGTTTGTGAGTTTGTTATTCTTTTGTGGCCACTTTGTAAAAATGTCATGCTGCAGATCGACGGAACCTCGAGGCTTGTAAGAAACATTTTGGATGAGTAATAGTCAGCACTTACACTTAATCATATTTACGACAAAAACTCTGAGTAACATCTAAAAACCACCGTGTCCTATGTTAACCTTAAGTTTGAGAACCTCAAGACCTGCTCATATTTCCATAAATATATCATTTTCGTCGATTTAAATGAATGATGCCGATATGGAAAATGATCATTCTCCAGAAACAGGCTTATATTGCCAAGATGAAGCAAAAATAATGGAACGAAGGGAGTGGCGAATCTTGAGTTTGTGGATCCGCGTGATCAGCCACTGAAATGTGAGACCATCCATCTTTTTGATTATATATCTTCCTTCAGGAGATAACGGATCTCGTGGACCAACTGCGGTTAACTCTGTGGGCATCTTATGATTAATGTAGAAAACTGCTGACATAAATCTGATGTAAAAGTGCATTTGTGTTGCCAAGGGTAAAAATAATTTCCCGCTTTATATTTTCTGCCGAGTGTGATTATTTATTTTGTTTGTGCGCTAGGAGTTAGAATAAAATAACCGACCAAACCAAATCTCGCATTAAGTTAATTTCTGGAATAAATTGATCTGATGCGTTTGATATATGAGAGGTCAAGAATAAAATTATTCAGTTAGTTGAATGGGGCACATAGGATATCCACTTGAAAAGGTTAGGGATGGTTAGGGATGTTTTTGTTGCATGGAAATATTGTGTAATGTATCGCATTTGAAAGTCACTGTAAAGAAAGATCGATCTTCTTTCATTTAATAGAGTCTCTTTTGTTTCTGTGAAAATACTATTTCCCTTCTGAGAAATGTTTTACATTATAGATCTTGAATATTTATTATAATTTCCGAGTTTAATGAGAAGTTGTCGGAGCATATTTAGGGGTAAATAGAATATGAATAGAATATTTAGGGGTGAACTTATAGAGTCTCGTATTCTTTGGTAACATCAAATGTACGAAAAGTTTTAAGACTAAAAGTGCATTTTCGCTTTGTCTTTTAAGTACCACAGAGACAGGAAAAAAGCGTAAAGGACCCTTTTATTTCGCTCAAATAAAAGTTAACGGATGGCAGCACTCGGGCGTACAAAAGCCAATAGTTATGCTTAAATCAAAGATAATGGAAGAACGAAGGCAAGTAATTTAGCCTAATGGATTCGTGATTAGAAGAACAGGCAAAGTGGCTCTGACCGTACTTAGTTTGGCGTAACAAGCCTAAAAGTGAGAATAACGCAGCACTGAAGAATACTGCTCTCATGGAAATCAAATCAGCCACGTGGCCTTCAGCAGGCAGAACACGCTGTGATTCAACTTTCTAAAATCTTGATTTAAATACACTCTTCTTTCTGCCTCACTTCAATATCACGCGAGCCAGAATTTACTTCTGGCAGGAAAATAGAAAATAGGAAGACAGGAAAGTGGTTTAACATAAGATAACTACTTAAAAACCAAATGCTAATTTTGCAAACTTTTAGGAGGGTTTCCTCATTCAATTTCAGTTATTGTTTTTTAGCCCTCACTATTTATTCAAATGCAATATTATCTTTCCATAGCTTGTAATACAGAGCCAGGTAGGCCCTCTAAGGGCGAAATGTGAAAATTCAGCGACTCCAGTCTGATCTGGAATTGAACCATGGATCTTCAGATTCCTAGAATGATATGGCAACCATTCTGTGAGAACAGTGTGACTACATCGATTCTTGTATCGTTATCATGCGCGAGCACGTGCGTCGAAAGGTATAAAAACTGGAAGGACTGGTTTGTCTCTCTCTTTTTCGTTTTCCCCCTCTTGCTGCCTGACGTCGAGCTTCGGGCCACACACACTCAGCAGTCGCCATTTGTTCCTGTCTAATTTTGCCGAGAAAGAAGCAGAATGAAGAAATCCAGTACTTAAAGTAGATGTTTGATTTGTGAATAACATAAAATAAACGCGCAAGCAGAATATAAGTAACTGTTCGACTTCAAGATGTGCTTGACCAGCAATGTATCACCACGTGCGACGTGTGTAAAAATCATATGAATGTAAAAGGAAAAAAGAAGAGCTTATAAGTGTGTAACCAGACAGCGCGATAATACGAAGATAAAATTGACCACGTTTCAACCGCAAAATTATTCGATGGAACAGGATTGCGCGAATAGTCACGCGTCGGCACTCCACGAACATTCCATTGAGTTATCGCATTGCGTGTATCTAAGTTATGATATTTGAGTATTTATATATATGTGTGATAAATGTGTCTTATTTAATCCAGAAAGTATGTGTATTGAAATAAATATGAGATTGGAAAAAGAAAATAATCGGCTCATGCATGCATCAGTGGGTAAGTCTTGTTAATCTATTTAGTAATGATTATGCAATGTACTAAACCCCAAATTTTAGTTTAAGTATTGACGCAAAATTAAATTGTACTTGATATTCTTAGTATCGACACTTTTGGCGATCACGCCCGTAACACCACACATTCTATGTGACGAAAGTGCATACAGCAGGGAATCTATAACTATTTATAATAATAACCTGTAATCGTCTGTCAGACAAGGCCGTGTATATGCGGTCTGCTATCTCTCTTGTGACGCGTAAAAGAAAGTACATTTACGTGCATCTTGAAATATGTCCAAGAATGAAGGTAAGCGAAACCCCATGCGGGTGAGAGGGATGATTCCTTTTTTTCTCTGATATTTAAATGGAGATTGAGGAGAGGCATGAGAATCAGGTGTTCAAGTCCAGGCGATGGCTAATGTCTTTCCTGCAATTTTATTTTGGACCCCACTGAAGAGATTGAGAGGCTTCTGGAGTTTGAGTTCTTCACCGGGAATGAAAACGCGAATATTGCACTTATTAGCTAGAGGCGCCTAACCATTACAAAACAAATGGGAGATCGTAATTTTTTATAATTTGACCGACAGCTGCGAATGACTTTGTGCATAAATACTTATTTTTTCCCCCAATGGCGGGCACTTGCCTATAGCGGCATTGGCCACTCCTAAGAAGTGGTGGCCATTTTATTGTGGAAGCACCTAATTAGTGGCCACCGTTACCTCCTATGACGGGACAGACAATTTTACATTCATGCCTTCTCCGGGGTTCGAACCCGGGCTTTTTGGTATCGCAGTGAGGCTCACCTAAGCACTATACTGTCTGGGCGGTTAAATACTTCATTTTCATTATAGAATTTTGTGTTCTTCGGTAGCATAAACTCGAAAATTCTAATAAAATTATCACTGTGTCTGTAAAGAACTGTTAAGGTAAGTCTAGTAGCCAAAGGCTACACAATTGATTTAAACTCAAACTTCTCATCAGCGTAAAAATATATATGTCGGCAACCGTAATGCAAAGCCGAAAAATTAAATTTCATCAGAGCTGGCTAAACCTAATCATGTGGCCTCGAGAGGCAGAAACACGCCTTTTTTGCATTCCGAATAATTTCAGCTTCAATACTCTTAACCTGATTTGCATTCTGGTAGGGAAACAGAAGGAAGGTGTGATAGTAAAGATCTAAATAATAATAGCTGCTTAGATTAACGTAATGGAATGGTAGAACATACAAATGGTTTTTTCCCTTCATAGAAGATGTATGAAGCATTTATTTTGTTGTTGCTTTTGCTCACTTGTCTGACGTAGTCAGCCCAATCCCACGGAATTCCTCGTGGCAAGAAGCGGACGATTACGCCTGTCGTTGGCAACAGTCTTGAGCAGCTAACAGGTGACAGTATGATTTGGCTCAGTTCCGCCCCCCAATTTTGATGGAAAGCTGCCCGGGGACACGGGTCTATCACCCATCTTCCCTTCCACTAAACTACACGAGAGGACTTTCGGATCGCCGCATATTTAGAGTGCCGCTATGCCGCTATACATTTACAAACATCCCCGCCTTCTCCGGGATTCGAACCCGTGTCTTTCAGCGACGCTAACCACCATACCGGTAGGGCGGCTTATTTAGGGACAGTTTGGAGTATTTATGAAATAGTAAATACACCTTGATACATAAAGAATATAAGTATTTCAAACCAGTATGCTATCGAAACTATTACTAACTGAACAGCACAGCACTTCTTGGAGTAAAATAACCTTATCTAGTTTCAATCAATTGCCACCGGAAGAGCGCGGTGTTTTTAATCTTCAGGATCCCACTACTTGAGTCCGAGTCAAGGTGGCGGCTCAGAAGAAACTTTCCAAGCGAGACAAAACTTTGAGAATAGATCATAACAACGTAATTTCTTATATCTGAAATGTTTGTTTGACACGCAAATAAAAATACGTATATTTGTAGATAAATAATAATAATTCGTTTCGGATAAAGTTTGTAGACTTAGAGAATTCATCACGGGTTATAGATATTCATCGATCAATCGGAATCTTTTCTTATTAATTTTTCACCTGGGAGAAAAGCTGTTCACATATAAATGTATGCCCAAGTGAATATTCTTAATGCAAATATTCGCAAATGATTGTGTTTATTTCTGACGAATGTGAATAAATATTGTTGCGTTCTACGATTTCGTGGATATGGAGTGATTGATGCAACACTTGATGAAGAATCAAAACACAATTTATCTGTCAGCGTTACACAAGACAGATCTAAAGATGTTTTACAGTCATCGGAAAACGACGGCAAACACGCTGAAACAATCAGCAACACAGCCTTCAGATTGTAACGGTGAAGACAGCTTCACAGCAAAACACTAAGTACAGCTGCCGACTCGATTGATCGCTGAGCTAATCTAAGAACTCAGAACACTAGTACTGAACTCAGCATGCTCTTAATACTCTCACGATACTCAAGTTACACTGCGTACAGGTAGGGTATATAAAGCTTTTGACCTGCCTTCGAGAACATTCTCGGGAAAACCGATAAGAATTCGTTGTAGAATGTTCTCGCTCTATCTATGGCATGTCAGCAAGTTTGCCGCCAAACGGGTGATTTCGCACGAAATTTGGTAACCCTGCCTTTCCTTGCCATAATCTGGCAACCCTAAAACCAAGATTGTCGCCAAACGGGTGATTTCGCACGAAATTTGGCAACCCTGCTTCAACGACTTCATATTATCTCGTTGCCCTGCCTTTCCCAACGAGATAATATAGTAGTAGAGAGCGTATTGCAACCTTCAACCGGTTCCAACATTAGTGTCACGTGACTGCTGCGCGAATTCCGAAAGTGCGGAAATACTTTACATTGCTTTCTATGGGACGAAAGACTGCTGCTCTGCTTGGTCACATAAAATTTAAGTAAAAATGGTTATTCGCTGCAGCGCCTACGGATGTAAAGAAAGTTTCGTGAAAGGAGGACTTGTAACCTTTCATAGGTAAGTTAAAACTGCACGATTTATTATTTTATTTTCAGTATTTTTGTCATTTTACTATCTCTGTTGAATTGGTTGGAAAGTTTCAGCCATATTGTATAAGAAAATTGCCGCCGTATATGACATTTTCAGCATGTATTATTAGCATCAAAATGTATTAAATAATGTGACACTATTTACTGGAATCACCCTTTACAAATAATTGAATTTTATATGTTTTATCCGTGTATTCCGTTGAAATAGAAAGCTGCGCCAGTTGGCGTTAACCTTTTTTCGCCAAGTCGTACGCGTTTTGATTTCATAAACAATTACTGCCTGCGATAAAAAAAGAAAAACGCTATTATTAGCATTAAATTATTGAGAAAAGATTGTGCGATATGTTTACTTTGTTAAAAAAAAAAAAAAAAAAAAAAAAAAAAAAGCTAAAGATCTTGATTCATGCAACATTGAACATAAACAGTTAAACAGGATTATTTTAAAAATCAGATTACTTTTATAAAGCTCAATGCTTTATCATTATTTTCTATAAAATCAATTAAAATAAAAATAATCTGGATTATAATTCTGTCTCATCTACGATGCTGTTAGAAATTTATTGTAATTGAAAAAATGCGATGTGAAAAACTTACCATATTTAAAAATGCGATGTGAAAAACTTACCATATTTTAAATAGTATTTAAGAAAAAAAAAAAAAAAAAAAAAAAAAAAAGGAGAGTGAGAGAATTTTTAACTGTAATATCGTTTTGATCCTAATAATAAATACTGAGTTGAAGTTTGTTACCGTTTGATACATATTCAATATAAAATAATTTTTATGGTTAATAAATTGATTATAGCATTGATCCCCCCATGACATACACATGGAAATCAGTAATTAAGATTGCATTATTTTGTTCCAGTAATATAATCTCAAGAAAAGAAAGGCAATCAATGGCATAAATACATATAATACAATGTGATTTTCTTTTTCTCTTTAGGATGCAATGCATTAAAATTAAACGAGATTTTTTTTACCTTCTCAAATATTATAACAGTAGTGCAATTAATTTTTTAACGTTATTCAAAATTAAAGTTTCCATCTCCATTTTTTATTATTTTAGATTTTCTTCCTAACATTATTTAACCTAAGCATCTTAAACAATGGTGCAAATAATTTAAAGAAATTATTAAAAATATAGATAAAATATTCAGGAAAAAAGGGGTTAAGTTATATCTAAATATAATTGTAAAAAATCGAACAACCTAATTCGAGGCCGTTGTCTGCTGACTGCTAACAGAGGGAAATAAAAAGTACTACCTGCCATATCAAAAGCGGGCCAAACTGGCGATGAACAGCCTAAGCTATCACTCCCCAAGAGCGCCAAGAGCATTAGTCACGAGGTATATGTTGGAGACACCCTAGCAGACGAATTCTCTGTGGGTGAGCCGTCTACCTGTTATATGAAGTCGTTGACCTTTCCTTGCCATATTCTGGCAACCCTAATCCCGCTTTGCGGGGAAGCTATCTTACCGCAGCTGGGAATTTCGGATCAGTATTAATTAAATCTGTATCTTCAGATCTTTGAATAAGATGTATATCACTCTGCAAATTAATTGTATTATTATTATTATTTTGTGTGCTTTCAGGTTCGTTTTTAATGAAAGTGATAATAATGTAAACTCGGCTTTGAAATAAATAAATTGGTTGAGAACCTTATGTGCAACAAATGCACAATTTGAACGCATTCGCGGGCTGCATAAAATTGCTTCAGAGACCGCATGCCACCCGCGATATATGAAACTATAATCTATATAAAACTGTAATTTATATTTTAAACTAAAGCCCGTAACATAGCATTAAATTGCGTGCAATATGAAACATGTGAAAACGAATGTATAAATACGAATTAATGTAAAAATAAAAACCCTCTTAGAATGTAAATTAGATCATATATTCGCTTATTTAGATATTTTCCACTTCGTATCTGATTATTTATTTCCATTGAGCCGTATGTTTTTCCTGTTGAGGTAGCATATTGTTGATACGTATTTGCATCAAATATTTAGCATAAAACTATATAACTGTCTCTGTTATGAATTAAGAGGGGTAGTTTGCTTACAGTTAAGTGCTCTGGAAGCCGTTTGAAAAACCGAAGCTTCATAAAAGGAAGAATAATAAAAATTTAGGTATGCAATTATGGGAAAAATGTGGTATAATAATGGGAATACACGCAGAAATGGATTGTTAATTTGCAGAATTAAATTTTATAAAGACTTCAGTTTTAGGGTGTAAAGACCTGAGGTTCATTTTAATCTAACAAATGAAGTCTTTTGCGCGTTACGATTTAGAATGTTTTTTAAATGCATTTCCATAAATTTAAATTTCTGTTCGGTGTAGAAACAAGGCAAAACTTTAATACGAATTAGGAATGCCTAGTGGCATACACAATTAAGATTTCCTGAACCATCTATGTAAGGTATTCTAGGGACAGCGCCAAAGCCTCAAATCTGATTTTTTTTTTGCAATTTTCACTTGCATTTCACTATAATTATTGCCATATGCCAATGAGCCTATTAATCCACAAAATCTTTTCTGTCTACTTTTTGCTATAGTGTTCTATTTATGTGTTATAAAAATGTAAAAAATACCAATATATATATATATATATATATATATATATATATATATATATAAAAAATAAAATTAAAAAATACACACACACAAAAAAAAGTGTAAAACCAAAAAAATCCCCCCCTCCCACAAAACTTGATTTTCCCCATCCTTTAACTTCCTGGAGCTAATGTGGCTCCCTCTAGTGTGCATCATGATGACTATGCAATTTTCCTATTTTCGCTCACTACTAAAATATCTTTCTGATGTTTCTTACATGGTTTTGAACCATAAGCACTCCGTAATTTATAATCATTGGCATTGGCTGGGCTATTCCTGGTGCAGAAAAATGGATATTTTGGAGACACAGAGAATGTCTTCAAAACATTTTAAGAACGATTTCAGGGGCGTTAATTAATGTTCGAAATGTAAAAAAGTATTTTTAAAATGTTCAATCTAATAGCCTTTTTTCTCAGATTACAAGTACGCATCATGAATTCTATGATAGAACGCCTTTTATAAAATTTACAGCCATATTGATTTCCAGAGTCCAACATTCGGGCTGGGTCTGTGCTTAGCAAGAACTCTTTTCAATGGACGAGACCACCAGTTTCCGAGCGGTAAAATCGCTGAGCACTGGTTGTTAAGACTGGGTTAGAATCCAGCCAAACGGGTTGGTTGCATTAGCGTTTTCGTGGTTTTCCCATATGTAGCAAAGAACTTCTATGTAAAGAAGGAAAGGCTTCATAGACGTAATGTAAACTAGTTTGTCTTCTACGCCGCTAGAAAGAAGAGGAAAAATTCGTCAAGGGATTTGGCGACGGAACCTATAGGCGATAATTTTTCCCTGTGTGATGTACCGGACCTGGCCGAGATTTTCCTCCTCTGCGACGTGTATAGGAAATTGAGGAACACGGGTTAAGATGAATAAGAAAATTGGTGAAGTTTCACTTTCACTGGCTGTTGAACTTGCATTATCCATATCGCAGTTTGATATCTGCCGTCAATATGAAGGGAAAAAAAAAACATAGCTTTAAACTCTTGATAAAAGTGAACGTCGAATCTATTCGAACTCCGACATCAGCTTCGAGCTTTGGCACTTTTGAGAGACAGATATTTCACGCATGATGACAGATGACAGATGACAAATGTTTCCCTTTTCTTTCGAAGGGAGCTACTTCTGCTGCTGCGAAGTTTTCCTTCTTAACAATACGTATTCTTTGATGTATAACGTGTATACAAGCCAGCTTCCCTTGGAAATGCTCCACGAAGGCATCTCTTCTCTTAGGCAGATAGCCCTCGATGCTTTGCAGAATCACATAAACGAGAACCAAAATTTTCAAAGAGACGAAAGCGCAGTAGTTCATAAGTGAAACGTCAGAGGAATTTGCAGAAATACGTTGTACATTTTTTCACGGAATGCAGTGGTACGTTTTGAGCACTTGTTGCATTGTCTTGATGACTACGTTTTACTGTTTGTTAGGCGTTGGGCTAAAGAAATAGAATTTCGTATGTAAATATCGGACATAAACATTTCCCTTGATAATACGTTGAGTAGTTTTTAACATTTTTATTTTCTCACTCTTCTTATTTTTACTTTCCCATTGTAAGCGATACCTCCGACAATCATAAAACCCTAACTGAAATTTGTTTTACATATACGGAACAAGGTTTGTACATTTTCTCTCTCTTTGTTTTCGATAATAAATAGACCTTTTTTACTGTAGTCATGTAGGTAAACCCATGTTTCTTAAAGGCTCACAATATATTTCTATTTATCTCCTGCTAAATAGTTTTCATGCAGGGTTCTACAAATTGTTCTGCGTTGAGCCGCATGCCAGTTTAAAAACTGGTGAACATGATACATTTTAGCTTTTTTAAGTTGTAAATCTTGGTTTATTAGTTTATTCATTATTGCTACATATGTATTTAAAATTTTTGCAATTGATTTATACCTTCACCTACAATTTAACTTCAGAAGCATTAGAAGCAGTACGTACACTGTACTGGGACAGTAATATATCTCCCGTTCTACTGGGCCGATTGAGGAAATTCAGCTTTCGTTTTTCATGTCTCGAAAGGGCGACTTAGGATATGTATTAGATTTATATATAGCATTGTTCTAATATCGGTATTTTGACACAAAATCGGACTTTTTCTGAAATAACATACCAATGTTTTTCCATATTTCGGTTTTACGACTCAAATTACGCCAATCTACCAAGTTTTGTTAAAATAGCGCGAGTAGGTTTTGAAAAATTAGCTCTCCATATTTTAGCTCCTCTATGTTAATTGAGTTTGGTATATATTCATTAATGTCTCTTTTTTTATTAAACGTATTTGATTCTTTCTTTCACATTTCGAAATTCAGGTTCATTCCAAATAAAATTCACCCATCTTTTATGCTTTATTTTTTAAATTTGGACTTAAAAATAATTTTTATAAATTTTTCAAAACACATTTTGAATTATAGTCTATAAAAAGTTTATCATCGTCTAAGTAGACGTATTTCTAAGCATACCTGCAAAAAATGATAGTTTTTTAATTCAAAATTTCCGAAGATATACGTGAATTTATATATTGGCGCGTTTTGAAATTTGGCATATTTGTTGAAAGCGATAAAACATCAAATGTGGTTTAGACACTTTGCTAAAATTATTTGAAAGTTAGAACGATGTGACTTTTTCCCCCTCTCATGGACAATGTAAAAAGTTAGGAACGAAGCACCTTTTTTCCGCTCCGACATAATAGAAGAAAAAGGAAAATTGGTTGCCATATGTTAAGAAGTTCGCCGAGTGAATTATTCTTGGCGCAAACTGAAAAAAATTGTACCAAGATAGATTTGTGAATTTCTTCGTAAATTTCGCACCAGATTTTACAAAATTTTATATCTAGGCATAATTCGAGTCGTAGAATCGAAATTTGGAAAACAAATTGGTATATTATTTCAGAAAAAGTCCGATTTTGTGTCAAAATACCTGGTGTTTTGACACAAAGTTGATTGGTGATTTGCTTAGAATAGTGCTATATATAACTCTAATATATATCCCAAGTCGCGCTTTCGAGACATGAAAAACGCTATTTGAATTTTGTCAATCGGCCCAGTAGAAAGCGAGATATAGAACTGTCCCATTTTGTTTTTCGCAGTGTACTTATTTCGAGTATTTGTTTGAAGTCTTCTCTCCATGCAGAAGTAATGACTGAATGTTTTACCCTTTCCAAATAATAATGTTGCTTATTTTGCAATTTGAAATTTTAATACCATGCATATCGTAACGTTTTGGAATAATGGAATAGGAATATATCTCTCCAGAAAGAGAAAAAAACATCGTTAACATTATATTAATTACAACACAGAATGTGAATTTATAGTTGAAATATACTTGAAATTGTCTCCGAAGTGTGAAAAGTCAGTGACTATTTAACTTTTAATGGAAGACGCCATTCGTCTTCTATCAAAGGTTCATCACTTAGAAATGTCATTTCCATACATGAAGTTTTCTAGAAGACAGAGGAGTATGGTTGTATTAATACGTGGCTGTCTAATTTAACATTTGTTTCTATTTGCTTATAATCAGGAATGCTGAAATAATATTTTTAATTTAATGCCTATTTTGCCAATTAACATTTTGAAACAATTCGACAGAGCATTAAAACCCGCTGCCTGAAAACAAGTGAATGTTATAAAATTTCAAAACATATGAGGGAAATCTTTTTAGCAATCTTTTCCCGCATTTCATTGGATTTTACATTTTATTACATTTATGACAGTGAAAAACAGATTTGATGAAAAAATTTAATAACTTGATTTTGAAACTGAAAACTGATAATAATGTTTCAGTATAAAAAAGAATTAGAAACTATAATTGAAAGTAAATTTGTTGACAATCGTTGAATTGTTCCTTTTTATAGTATAAAAATAAATTTCGATTTATTATCCTTTTTCTGTAATTTTTTTTAAAAAAAATTATTAGAAGTAAAAAACAAAAAAGTTAGTCATATTTTTAAAATTTAATGTTTTCAATAAAAAAGTAACAGTAAGTTTTAACACGCTTTGTAAAATATTTATGTTAAAACTTTACCTATTTTAGGCGACACATGATTTGAAATATATTTCACAAGTGTTTGTAGAAATAAATATTGTTGCATGCGTACGGGTTCGTAACAGATTGAATGCACAAGTCCAAAAATAAGTTAATGAAATTTATTTTTATCAAAAGAAACATTTTAGAACTCTGGAATGTTTCACAGAAATATTCGTACAAATGTTTACAGTATCACACAGTATAATCAATAGTTACACGACAGACTACTAGGAACGTTAAACACAACGCAATGAAAAGCGCATCTAAAGACAAAGCCAACTCGTATATCTCAGCTCACGTGGATCTAAACAACTTGCAACAACAGTAACTAAGCATCTGAAAGCAGATGCTCTCTTTTCCGCCTTAAATTGTTTTCAACCGGCTGCGAGATATTTCTCGTACTTTCTGCTTCTGGAAATTACTGAAAAGCAATACGAGTGTGTAATTACGCTTACAGCTAACATAGTGATCAATTACATTTCAATACAAATTACCGAGATACCCATTTACTCGATGTTAAATTCAGATGCCCCTGTATTCTTACTTTTTCGGCATAGCTTTCTCTTAAAATTTGTCTCGCGCTGCCTTGCACAGAAAAATGCAACAGTTTTACGTAT
Source organism: Stegodyphus dumicola (assembly GCF_044657685.1). NCBI lineage: Eukaryota > Metazoa > Arthropoda > Arachnida > Araneae > Eresidae > Stegodyphus > Stegodyphus dumicola. Next base: position 161,065,586 of record NC_140770.1, read on the forward strand.
AATTATACCAAAATTACCTATCCAAGTACAAAATTCGTAACAATATGTCGTCACTTGTGGCCATAAAAATTCACAAAATTAATCTAAATATGCTTTATAATTTGTCAATAAAACATTATTAGTGTTGCAAAGCAAGTAATGAAAATGAAAGGAAACAAAAAAGTCAGCTAGAAAAGAAAGCACAATTTTTTCCAACGTCGGAAAAAAGAATTTCTTTTTAAGAATCTCTCTTTCAGGTTAATCAGAATTTAGTATTCTAGAAAACAAACGAATCTTTACTCGCAAAGACAGAATAAAACACAAGCACTCGATATGTAAAAGAAAGTTGTTCAAAAAATGTTCGCCTCATTTTCCACAAAATTGATTAATATGCTTTAGCAGAAGAATGAAAAAATATGTTTTGTAAAAATTGCTTTTCAGTTAGAATGGCAGACAGATATCCGAAAAAAATTGCATGTTAATGACATACAAAAGAAAACAGAAAGCCAAAGTAGTAACAAAAAATTTTACAGCGGATAATTAGCTAGTAGGAACAATAATTTAACCGAAAATCTGATTAAAGTTGAGGTAATTAACTCTTTAAAAGCAATTTATCGCATTTTCCGATCTTTTACTTTCTATTTGGGTTATCACAGGTTTTTATCTGACATAGTTCTAATATGTGCGCTTTGTAAATATTAGTTGGTTTGAAATATAGGTGATAGAAAAACTGTCAAACAATGATCTAGGTATTAGCTACTTTTTAATTGTTTTGCAATACCTGCTAAATGTACAGGGTTTGAGCGATGTAAAGAAACTTTGCAATTTCTATCTCAGTTATAAAGTACACGTATTCGTATTCTTAGCAATTGTGATAAACAATTGCTAAAAACGAAACACCAGTGTTATTTTATTATTTTTGTCTTTTTATAGATTAAATTAATTTTAACAAAGTTGCTAAAGTATTTTTTGGGAAAATAGTTCTAAAGTATTTTTTGGCGAAATCTAACTAATTATTAGTTTCCACTTCTTTTTTGGCTCACTGTCCCGTTTTTGCCGTTAATTTTGCTCAGCAGCGTCCTGAGTTTGTTCAGTTCCTTCGACCTTCCAACATTTGGATTGCATTTTGGTTTTGTGCATTGTTAGCCCAAAGGGGCGTTAGCCCAGAAGGTTTCGAAGCTATTAGTTTCGAAAAGGCATTTTCCGTACTTTCCTATATGCCTGTTTCATTTTTCAAATGGTTGCCACCAAATATTATCGCCTTCGATTATATTTAAAGAAACTGAATAAGGAAGAATCTGCATGAATATATATATGTTTCTCACACTGTGAAAAAACGACGGTACCTAGAGCCATCACATTTTGAACAAGGTAATCCTCAACGCGAACATGGACACCTGGACGATTGAATTTCGAATTTGTTTTATTATATATTTCATATTTTGTAAACCTTTAACGAATTTTTGATTAAAAAACTCACAGATTTCAAAGCGAGCAAAGGCAATAATGTACGGCGAAAAAACAAATCTACAGCGTACGAGACCGTGTATCGGAAATCCTAAAGATATGCTGTTTTTAAATATTTTATGATATTGCTGTTGAATTGAATTTATGTGGTTTAAGTGCGAAGAATATGAAATTTCATAAATAAAAGGTAACGCACAAAACCGCCCCTTTGGGCGTAATATAAAATCTGAAAGCTTTCAAATTTCGTTTTTTTAAAATTTATTTATTTGTTTAATTTTTGCATTTAGAGAAATAGTTTCAGGGAGCATTTTTGTGTGTACTTGAATCTGTGGTCACCGTTTTTAATGTAAGTGAAAATTTCCTGTGTAGAATTGTAAATCTTGTGATTTTTCAATCCAGTAGTGTTTATATTGTGGATAGAGTTAAAATAGAACCATACATACAGGAAAAACGCTCTCTTTAACGATAATTTTTGTCACCAATATCTTAGGAATATCTTCTCATGTAATAAATTAATTGTCACTTCTCATGCCCTTCTTAAATACCTTAATAATAAAGGTGTTAATGTTGCTTTTCTTACGTACGTGGCCACACTGGCAATCTAAAAAATGAAAGTGATGATTGGTTGGCAAAACAAGCTACAAATCTTCAAGTAAATACTCCAATGATACTGCCCAAGTCATTTTTCAAGAACAAAATAGGGATGATACAAAAATGAAGTGGAATGAACTATACAGGAATTCTACTACTGCTTCCTTGACTAAATTATATTTTCCTTCCATTCCTCACAGATTGAATAATAAACACTTTTCCTGTAATCAAAATCGTAAAAACAACCTTGTATTTAGCGTAAGTATAATGAAACACTCAATCGATTTCGAGGGCAGCTAAAGGTCCCTCCTCATCAAGAAATACCTAGAAAGAAGAAAATAAAGGAGAAGGTGTCTCAGAAACACGTGGTCCTTATCAGCACTGCACGTGGTTATAAATGGATTTTTAATCAGAGTTGCACTGGCTGCCTACTTTTACTGAGCCAAGCTATCAAGCAAAAGGACAAGAAAAATTAGCGAAGTTAAAATAAAGTAAGTGTTTAATTATACTTACGCTAAATACAAGGTTGTTTTTACGATTTTTTTTGTCACATTAGCGTGTTTCTCTTCTAGTCTACTTTTCCTGTAATTTGGTAATTACTCACTTTCTAACTGGACATGGTAAATTCAATTCATATCTGAAGAGATTTAGATTATCTAGTACAGACTTGTGTTCATGCAGTTTCGGGGGAGTGCAAAATGTCGAACATTTGTTGTTCTATTGTTCAAAGCTCAATGAAGGACGAAAAGAACTCATTTCTAGGTTAAAATCTGCGAATATTACATTTTCTTCCTCTCTTCACGTATTAGTCCAACATAAAATGGCTTTCTCTTTCTTCTGTAAATTTATCTCTTACGTGTCATTAGTGAATTTGTAAGTTTATTTGATTTTGTGTTGTTGTATTCATTTTTTTTACTTACCTCTGTAAGCCTTGTGTAATACCATGTGGTGCACAAGAAATTTAAAAATTTCAATTAAAAAATGGTAATATTTGATACAGTTGGCGGTATTTAGCGTTTTTCTCTCCAACTTGGTGATTTTCTGGAACGATAATAAAATTGCTTCTAGAACTTCGAAAAGGCATTTTGCTAAAGCTTCTATCTGCCCGTGCAACATAGTATATATAGGGCCTTGAAAGTTAGGACGAGGCGTTTAATACTAGGAAAAACTGAGTTTGAGAGAGATATCTGAAATGTGTTTCAGAACTTATTCTGTGAGTGATAAGAGGATTTATGATACTTATCACGGGTTAAGAAGGTGAAGTGTCTTACCATCCGCATTTTTCTTGAGTTATTCGTAAGTATTTATTTTGTTGTATTTTGTATTAGTAATAATAAAGTGTCAATTTCTTCCTGTTTATTTGGAGTAATCATTTAAAGAAATATCCACGGGAAAAAAACTTTTAAACAATGGTGAAAAAATAATTTCTTTGGTGACTTCTTTAATACGAGTTTACTGCTAAATAAACACCCGAAATTAACTAACCATGCTTTTATTACTTCTGAATTCTCGTTAAACAGAGGCCCATCAGCAGCGGTAAAGGCGGTGAACACCGGTAGTTCGATCCGAGGTTCGAATCATGCGAACAGACTGGCTGCATGGGCGTTTTTGTGATTTTTCCCATGTGTAATGTGTATTCGAACCAATTTCCCTTAGAAAGTTCTCTACGAAGGCTTCCCTCACCTCTGGCAAATAGCCCTCGAGGCTTTGCCATAATAACATAAACCAAGTCAAATTAAACCCGTTAAACCAGATTGAAGAAAAGCCAGCTTGTTAAGTTCCATTAGGGGGGAAACTGGTGTATTCTTCAACCTGTTGTACTGCATCACCTTTCTAAAGCAACTGAAGAATGACACAAGATAGTATTCTAGCCAATTTCTAACTGAAACTTTACGCTTTCGGTAGGAAACTCTTTTATTTTTTACTTGCAGCGTTCTTAAACATGTTGATGATAAATGGAATTCTGTTTTAATTTACTATGTGATTGAACCAAAATTTCAGCAAAAAACTCTATTAGCCTCGAAAATTTTATTTCGATAATAATTAAGTCTTAGAAATCGATTGTAACTAATGAATATACTCCTCTCTTTCTCCCTAGAAACAAAAGTTAATACTTTGACGGAGATTACGGCTTTGGAGGAAAACAACCCCAGCCGTATATCAAAGGCTTATTTATTCTCCAGAAACTGGAATGAATTTATGAAAATGGGTAAATTTTTCAATCGCTGAAGAACTGGAAGTGATCACCGAGATCGTGCCCGACCAACACTCGTGAGTTCCCACGGAAAAGATCCTCTGCTCACGTTTTGGAACGATGTAAACAAATGTGAGGAATGAAATGGTCAATTGTACTGAACTTTGCGTTTATTATCAGCTAGCAGATCAATTCCTTTGAATTTGGTGCAAATGTTTTCTGATTTTCATATTCTCCTTGACAGCTAGAATAATTTAAGCAGGGGATCGTGGTCAGATAGTGCTGGGCTCTTTTCGTTTTGCTTTCATGCCGACACATTCAGTTAAAAATTTCGTCTTATACTCGCATACTGTTTCTAGTGTTTTACTTATTCTTGTTAGTGACGCACTGAGGAATGTTTTTTCTTTCTTTATTTTTTCATTGGCGCGCTGGAAAAAGAATGTGTTGATATGATTTCCTGATGTTATTCATTGAAATTGGAAATTACACTATGTTCTTTGAGTACATTCATATCATCCGTTGAAATAGCCAATATTCTGGGCTTGAATTCAATCTTAGATCGGTTGAACTATTTGCTGTTTTTCAGTAAAACTGTGACCCTTGTTGGAGGCCCAAATAGCATGAGATCTGATACTTTATTTAGTTAAATTATTTGTCATTAATTTAATAATTCATTAAATTTTCATTTACGTATGCATTTTGTTAAATTTAAATTATTTAATTTTTTATTTATTAATTATTTTATAACGTGTTTTCTCCCTCCTTCCAGGACGCCTTCGTGGTGTAACGGTAACAAACTCGGCGTATATCTGAGAGGACCAACTTCAGTTCCGGCGAGGGCATTGCTCATTTTTCATGTCTCCTGCTTCAAAAATAACTTCAAAAATAACCCACTATGGCTCCACAGTAGCGCCCGAACTAAGAGGTGGTGGACGATATTCGTCATCAGTAGGATTTAGCGATTGGGTGATCTTATCCCCAGTCGCCTTTAAACGGGGGAGTATATAAGGTATTTTCTCCTTCCTTCCAGCATTAACGGTAGCACACTCGGCGCACATTCCAGAGAGCCAGGTTCGAGTCCCGGGGAGGGCATTGCTCATTTTTCATGTTTATTGCTTAAAAAAAAACAACCTAATGACTCTAAAATTTTCTTTCTTTCTTTTTTTTTATCTTTCGCGACGGACGACCCTCTCAGAGCTTCAACCCTTCTAACTTTAGAAATTAAGCATTGGACATAATACTGAACAAACACCAACAGGTTCGAGCGATTTTTGACTGAGGTAGTCGACTTATGTGTACTGGAGTTTATCTATATTCTTAGAAATGCATTTTTTATTTTTACACCGGCAATACGCTAAACATCCACTGGTTTGAATAAGCATCTCGGTCGAGAAACTCCACAAACAAAACTATTGTTTAAACTTGAGCTATAGAATTTTCCTCTTGGGTCTGTGCTTTAACATCGTAGAAGTTGTAACATATTTCTGCTATGTGCGGAGATGCCGCCCAACCTGGTATAGTGGTTAGCGTCGTTGACTGCCATACCGAAGGGCCCGGGTTCCAATCAAGAAGAAGGCATGGATGCTTGTAAATGTATAGTGTCCGTGCGACATGGAGGCACTCTAAATATGCAGTGAGCCGAAAGTCCTCTCGAGAGACTGGTGGTATGGGAAGGGGGCATCAGACCCGTCCCCCCAGTGTTCTCTCCATCAGAATTGGAAGCGGAACTGAGCTAAATCACACTGTCATCTGCAAGGTGCTCAAGATTGTTGCCAACGACAGGCGTAAAACTTGCGCTCCTTGCTCCTTAGTCTGACTATAGATAAGACAAGTGAGCATTAGCAGCAACAACAACAATGTGCGGTAAGATATAAGGTGCATGTACTTTCTGATTCATGAAAGATGAATTATGGTGCTGGATGAATTTATCTTACGAAAAGAAGAAAGATAGAAGTAAAACTCTTAGAAGCACTGATAATTATCACAGGTGGAAGCGTGTAAGAGATATGTTCATGAGATCTTTCACTGCATTACAAGAATTATTTTAAAATTTACAGAAAATTAAATAAAGCTTTATAACTTCGGTGTGATAAAAGAACTTACAAGAATTCTCTGCTCAGCTGGTATCAGATAACTAGAAAAATATTGAAAGCATATTTTCCCCCCTTAAACGTTTTTTGCAGATTAACTTTGGAAAAACTCATTTTTTTCCTGAAGAGGAAATTTTGCATGAAAGAAAAAGTAATCAAATTGTCCTTATTCGCATCCTGGTAGAAGTGACTTTAAACAAATCCGGGGATAAAGATAATTTGATAATTTTTTTCTCGTTACCAATCCTGTTAACTTTGCCGCAGCTCTTTCAGCAACGTTATTTTTAGCACACACTCTAGGTGTCAAAATTTTATTTAGTTTTCACGTCGTAGACAGTATTCTTGATGACGTTATAATAGCAGGAAAAATAAATATTGACGTCCGTACAAAATTAGAACAAGTAAGATAGAGATGAATGTCACTTTGTAATATTTATTTTTAATTTATTTTTATTTTTAATTTGTACACATTTTTAGAACAGTGTCAGTGCGTTCAAATTGTAAGGAATATTTTTTAAATGTTGTATGTGATGATCTATTTTCTGGACTATTAGTCTGCATTGTAATTTCCATGACAGAAGGGCTTGTGTTGGTTTTCTTTCCTCTTTCACTATTTCCATAGTCCATCAACCGTGGTGCGTTTGCGCTTAGAAAGAGCTATTTTCAAGAGACCAAAGGCCCAATAGTCAATAGGGGAAACAGGGGACTTCGCAAGAATACGTTGAAAAATTATATATGCAATAACTATATCGGTCTTCATTCTTCCGAGGAATGCAGCTCTACTTTTCGAAGTATAATTTGTTGCTTTGTCTTGATTAAGATTTGCTCTTGAAAGTCATCGGAATAAAGAAATGGAATTTCGTTTGCAAATATCGGGCGTAAAATTCTTCTTGATGGTATATTGAGTTGATTTTAATATTGTTTCCCACACTTCTTATTTTTAATTTCCTGTTCTAAGAGAACCTACAACAATCATAAACACCTAACACTTCTTTGCATTGACGGAAGCAGGTTTCGAATTTTTTTTTTTCGTTTCGGTTTTGATGATAGGTAGACCTTTTTTTGTAGCAATCATGTAAGTAAACCCATATTTCATTAGGGCTCACAATGTACTTCCATTTATCTCTTCCTATATAGTTTTCATACAGGGTTCTACAAATTATTCTATTTTGAGCCTCATGCCCCGTAAAAAAACTGATGAACATTGCGTTTTTCAGCTTTTTTTTAAGTTGTAAATCTTCGTTTATTATTTTATTTATTGTTGTTAAAGATGTACGTTTAGACTTTGTAGTTGATTTCTTTATCAGCGGAGTTTCTTTTTTAACCAACGATCTAAATTTAAAATCATCAAAGACAGTACGTACCTTTTTCGGATATTCGTTTGAAATCTTCGTTCCATGTAAGTAATGATTGTTAGTTTTTCACTTTCGGATTAATAATGTTGCTTATTTTGCACTTAGAAATTTTATTACCATGCATTTCACAAGGTTCATAAATTATGGAATAAGAATATTTCTCTTTGGAAAGCGCAAATCTATACTCTTCAATCCAGAGCTTTTTTAGGACATTTTAAAAGAAGAATAAATTTCAGTAGCAGACGATATTGCTCATTAAAAATAATAAGCATCTTCCAGAAATGTTTATTCCAAAAGTTTTTCTTTTTTTATTCTTCATCGAAATCTTTCTAAAAATGTGTGATCATCCTCAGTATTTTGTTTCAACATTGATGGTATAGAGTTATTTTGAAGCAGGGATCGGGAAAAATGAGCAATGCCCTCGCGTGGACTCAAACTTGGACCTTTCGAGTGTGATACCGTTACACCACGAAGGCATACAGAGAGGAGGGAGAAAATACCTTATATACTTCCCCTTTTAAAGGGCGACTGGGGATTAGGGGATCCAATCGCCAAATCCTGGTGGTGGAAAATCATTATCCATTACCTTTTAGTTCGAGCGCCACTGTTGACTCATTAGGTACTTTTGAAGCAGGAGTACATGAATATTGACCAATGCTGTCGCCGAGACTGGAACCTGGACCCCTCGAATACGCGCCCTGTGTGCTACCGTTTCACCACGAAGACATGCAGAAAGGAAGGAAAAATACCTTATAATGAAAACAGGTGAAATAATGGACAGTTGGTTAAATTGAGAGAGTAGAGTACTGTGTTTTATCAAATATATAAGAGTTAAATTACCTGAATATGTGAGATTTGTAATTTTCCTCACCTATGTGTTATAAATACCCTTGATAATAGAAGTAAAAGTGTAAGAATGGGAATGTCTGGATTTAGACGAAGAGTCCAGAGTCAGTGATAGCAGAGATTCATCTCACAACATAATGATTGCTCAACACAGTAAATAGTTGTTGCTTATTCTCACTTGTCTGACGTAGTTAGCCCAAAGCCACGAAATTCCTCGTGGCAAGGATTGCAAGGATTACTCTTGTATTTGACAGGCACCTAAGGTTGAGCACCTAAGGCACGCAGGTTGAGTACCTAACAGGTCACAGTGCGATTTGGCTGAGTTCTGCTCCCAATTTTGATGGACAGCAACCCGGGGGGTAGGTTCGAGGGTCTTCTACCCCCTCTCCTTCCACTAAACCATACAAGAGGACTTTCGGCTCGCCGTATATTTGGAGTGCCGCTATGCCGCACCGGCACTATACATTTACAAACATCCATGTCTTCTTCGGGATTCGAATCCGGGCCCTTCGGCATGGCAGTCAGCGACGCTAACCACTATACCGGTTGATATACGACGAAAAAATCGCGAAATGTAGCAACTTAATAAATTAAGTAACATTTTTATGTCTAAGTGTATTGGGCGGCAGTGAATGGCGTACCCGGCCAGTGATAGCACTGATTGAAAAGGACCAATTTGAAAGCGAACTATTAGAGAACTTTGACTGACTTTAGAGAATTTTGCGTCCTTTCGCCCACGAGGCAAAAGTTGGTGCTGCCCAGTCTACGGGTACGCTTTGTTAATATTCTTTTATACTTGTGCTGCTTTTTATTGTCTTATATTGAATTTTATTCGTACATATATTTGTGCTTTTATCTAAAGTGATTTTAATCTTTTATTCTCATATTCTATGTGCGTTTGAATTGTAATAAGTCCCTTATGCCGACAAAGTCGCAAAACAAAATGAATTCTGAAGATACTCTGGAATCTATTGATATTGAAAATAAGAATGATATTGTTACCGTAATAAGACAAATGAATAAAATAGTTGATAACTTGAAAGAAAAACGTGTCGCTAAGGCACTTGTAGAGTCACTTAGCAATGGACTCCTTTTTATTACGGAATGGGTTTCAAACAAATGTCTTGAGAATTTGAGCGAAAAAAAGTACAGTGACTTAGACGATAAGATCAATGTCATTATTGATGAGATTTCTGATATTAAAGAAAGAATAAACGAAACAAGTGATCAGAAGGAGGAATGGCAAGAAGTCAAGAGTAAAAGAAAGGTGAGAATGGAAAAAGAGGAAACTTAAAAAAGAGAATGAGATAATTTAAAAACCTAATCAAGGATGGTATTGATGTATACGATGAGATCAAGAGTAATATCAATCCCGTGAATATTGGAGTTGATGTACAGAAATCATATTGTAGAAGAAATGGTACCATGGTGGTCCAATTGGGTAATAAAGAAGAGTGCAAAATATTGGAAAGAGAAATTAAAACGAATAAAAATCTGAACCAGATAGTTACTTCTAGAAGAAGAAAGTTTATCAGACCAAGGTTGATTATATATAATGTTTCTGATGAGGTTGAAGAAGAGAAAATTATACAGTGGATGAAAAGATATTGAAAATGTGATGGCAATTGTGTAAAATCTTTATTTAAAATTGGCACCAGTGAGAAGAGTGTCTCACATCGAGTTTTTCTTGCCACTGGAGATTGTCAAAGATCTTTTATAGAAGATCAAAAAATTTTAATTGAATGGAAATCGTATCCTATAAGACTATTTTTAAGACCAAGGAGATGCTTGAATTGCTTGGCCTTTGGTCACACCAAAAAAGAATGCCGTAATTCCGTAGTTTGTAGCAAGTGCTCAGACTCTCATGAAAAAGGAAACTGTAAGAAAGAAGAATTATGTTGTATCAATTGTAGAGAATTCAACAAAAAATATAACATGGATTACAATGTATATCACGATGCGTTTTCTAGGGAGTGTCCGGTGTATGTTCAAGAAATGAACTTTATAAGAGAACATTTAGACATTTAGTTATTTTAAGTATTTGTCGGCTGGGACTTTTCTTTTGAAATTTTTTTGAGTGTGTTGCGTTCTTGTTTTATGTATTTTATTATTATTGTTATTCAGAGAAGTGTACTAGAAGCTATATCCCTCACCTCGACTAAGTAAAAATTCTTTTATATTTACCTCGAGTAAGTAAAAATTCTTTATATTCTTTTGTATTTATTGAAACTTTTAACTTATTGTGATTTTAAAATGTAAATAATTATTGTTTTATATTGTCTGATTTTAACTGTATATATATAGATTTTAAATATTTATTGCTTTTTATTCTGGATTATAATGGAAGTTTCTAGATTGAATATTTTGAATTGCAATTTGAATCACTGCAATGCTGCAGCTTGCCAACTCTCTGCCATTGGTAAGATCGTGGATGAGCCAATACACATCATAACTCTGCAAGAGCCGTATTACATACGAGACAAGATTGCACATATTTGTGGAGAATAGAGGGCTGTAAATGAATGTAATGGAAGAGCTGCAATCATTGTGATTGATAAAAATATTGAATTTGTAGTAGATTTCACTTATGAGTGCATTGTGGCAATCACCACTTTCATAGGAGGCCAGAAATTAGCAATTATATCGGTTTATTTCTCTCCAGCAGAGAATCTGGAAGATTATTTGATTAAGTTTGAAAGTGTTTTTAAGTTTTACAATTATAATTTTATTATTTTAGGTGATTTTAATGCTAAGAATTGTAATTGGGGTGCCGATGAGATGGACGCCCGAGGTCTATTGACCTATGATTTTATTAGTTACAATTTCTTAAAGATTTTAAATTTTAAAGACTTTACTCCCACTTTTTTATCTGCTGTTGGAGCGGGATGGACTGATTTAGCACTATGTTCCTCGAACTTAGATCTTGAGAAGATTGATTTTTCGGTTTTAGATAAAGAAACTTTGAGTGACCACAGGTATTCTTTAATCAGCTTTAACGAGTTGGAAGTTGAGAGAAATGAGTCCATAAGATACTCTAAAGATAGAAACAGAATTGAACTTATGTTCAGGCGAAGTAAAAGAGATATTGATGACTTGGAAAGTAAATTATGTCAAGCAAATAATGCCATATAATTGAATGAATTGGTTCAATATTTGGAAGAATATATTTTAAATAAGATGAATTGTTACCTTAAAATTAAAAGAAAGAAAACAAGAGAAACAAATAAGACAGATTGGTGGAATAATGAAATAGAGATATTGAAGAGAAACATACGAGCTTCGAGAAAACGTTACCAAGTCAGAGGTATCCCTGACGAATTGAAGACTCAAAGAAAAATTGAATGTAAGAAAACTAAAGCTATTTATAGAAAAAGAATTAGAAATATAAAAAGAATCTATAGAGATGAATTGTTCTTGAGGAGCAAGTTCTATTATGACCAATTTTATAAGATTGCCACGGAAAAAAGACATAAAAAGATGATACTAAAAGGAGAGAAAGATGAAAAGGTGGATGATTTGGAGGAAAAATATGATAATATTATAAAACATTTATTAAGAATTGATGAGTCAGAGGAGAGAGATTTGAACAACTTCAATATTGAAGAAAATAAGATAGAAAAAGAAAGATATTTTACGGTTGAAGAAATCCATATTGCTGTCAATGAGCTAAGGAATCGTTCGGCTCCTGGTCCGGATAAGATTGGAGGTTTTGTCGTTAAATGTTTTTTTGATTATTTTACCTCGTTTTTTGTAATTCTTTACAATAAATGTTTGAGTTTGAGAGTATTTTCCGAGACCTGGAAAACTGGCGAATTGATTTTAATTCCAAAAGAGGAAAGTAAATTTAGACCAGTATGCTTATTGAAGACCTTTGCTAAGATTTTAGATAAACTTATAACAAGAAGACTTAATTATATAATAACACACGATAACTATCTAAGCGGAAGACAATATGGATTTCGAAAAAACAGATCTACAGATCTGGTTCTTCATGAAGTTATTGATAGTATTAAGAAATATAAAGCTGATAACCATGTGGCTATGATATCTTTTGATATCAAAGGATCCTTTGACTCTATAGACCGTTCAAAGCTCCTCCAGATCATAGCACAACTTAATATCACAAAGCAGCTCTTTAGTCTGATTAAAGACTATTTATGTAATAGAAAGCTAATTTATATATGTGGAAATGACTTACGACGCCTTTCTTAAAATATCGGTAAAGGCTGCCCTCAAGGCTCCTGGAGCGCTCCCCTGTTCTGGAACCTCATAGTCAATGACATTCTGATTGATATGCCCAACACTGAAATCTATTGCTCTGCCGACAACATTCTGGTCTTGGCATATGATGTTTCCTTAGAGAAGTTAGAGAAGAGTTTTCAGAATGTTGATGAAGTATTTATGAAATGGAGTAAAGACAATCATGTGAACTTTAATGTACAAAAAACTAATGCTATACTCTTCTCTAAAAGTGGTATTAAAGTTCGCGCTCCTAAATAAAAATTTGATAAAAGAAACATTCAGTTTGGAAACGAGATGAAATATTTGGGAGTCGTTTTTGATTCTAAGTTAAACTTCATGAATCATTTTAAATATATACAAAGAAGCGTTGAGCAGATTTTAACTTTTTATTTGAATACCTTTACCCCGGTGACATTGAATAAAAAGAGTCAAACTCTAAGAGAAATCTATATGAATGTCGTATTACCAAGAATTATGTATGGAGTTGGTGTATGGGGTCTCCGGGCAGGGGAATTAGTGAGAATAAGGAATAAATTGGACTCATTGCAGAGAGGTTGGCTGCTGGCTATCACTAGAGCATTTAGAACAGTTTCAACGGGGGTTCTGTGTGTGCTTGCCGGTGCACCCCCTCTCAATTTATTATAAAATGTACTATGAAAAGTTTTTGGTAGGAAATAATTTATTAAAAAAGATTTATTGTAAAAATATAGATAATATTATTGATTATATGTCGAACTTTGATATCAATGAGATCAATCCATGTGATTTATATTTCTTGCCATACGATCATGTTGTTATTAACGATGGTGATATTGAAGTGTATACTGACGGCTCTGAGATCGAGGGGGGTGTCGGGGCTGCATTTGTCGTACATTTTTATGGCATCGAAATTGAGAAAAAGAAAATAACTTTGAATTCATTGAACTCAGTTTATCAAGCTGAGATGATTGCTCTAAAAGAAGCCTTGGAATGGATTCATATGAATTTAAAAGTCAAATATAATGTGCACATCTATTCAGATGCCTTATCTGTGCTTACGGCACTCTCCCGACCAGAGCCGAAAAATCATATATTGAATGATATCAAACAAATCTTTTGTATTATATGTAAAAAACACTATCTTAAACTGCATTGGATTCGTGCCCATAAAGGTTATCAGGGCAATGAGAGGGCGGACGCACTGGCAAAAGAGACTGCCCTGGGGGATGGTATCGATTATGACTTGCAATACTCTAGAAGAAAGATAATTACAAGAATTAAAGTAAACTATACAGAAGAATGGAATGATAGATGGAAACAAGCCGAAAAAGGACAAAGTAATTTGAAATAATTGAGATTAAAAAGAGGAAGGAACTCTATGATAATATAGATGTAAATCAGATAATCACTGATCACGGCAGATTTCCTGAATATTTAAACCGATTTAACCTCCAGGGCAATAAAAATTGCCTATATTGTGATACTCTTGGCAACGCAGAACACTTCGTCGAGTACTGTCGTTTAACACAGAGAGTGAGGGACCAATATGATGTAAAAAAGATAGAGTATATCAAATATAATGTTTTAGAAAAGTTTGCAAAAGATATAATGAATATTGTTAATAATAATAAAGAAAAGATTGGAATTATGGTATAAAAGTAATTAACGTACACAAGTTTTAGTTTCGTGTTTTAACTGTATGTCTGTTTATGTGGCGTCAACAAGTTATTCTTATAACTTTATTCTGTTAGTTTGGGTTGAATGAGATTTTTAGAAAAGATGATTTAAGCTGGCAACCAGTTCAGACTTGTATTTTTGAGTTTGTTTAGTTTCATTTTACTAACGTTTTAGTTACTCGGAGCTCGGGCCTGGCTTCTCGGAGCTGCATTAGATTACAATTAAGGCTTAATTATGCTGGCATGATGACAAGTTTTAATTTTTTGATTATCTTATTATTAATTGAGGATGGGGCACGGCCGGCTCGCTGGCCCCTTCGTTTTTGTGTTGGAGACGTAAGCCCTATATTTAAGCCATAGAGCCGACTTCGTCGGCTAGGTGGGCTGGGACTGTGCCCATGTTATGACCGGTTGGGCGGTATTATGGCCTTATGGCTGATTTTGAATCGGCTAGGGGGGGTCGGGGCTGTGCCCATATTTTTTTTTTTTTACCGGTTGGTTGGCCAGTGTATAGTTGTAGGCTTGAACACTTCAGTGAATAATCGATTCTTTTGTACGTCAAAGAACTCAGGTTCCAGACAGGATGGGGACATTCTAGCAACCTTTGTTAGTCTGCCAAAACGTAGATCACACGTCAGAACTCCTGAGGACACAGAACGTTGCAGACTCATCCAAATGTCTATATAACCCTCATCGAAGGCCATCGAACAGAATAGTCTTAAAATGTCAGGAGGCAAATTCACAGAAGGCACTAGGCATGACGAGCATTCCGTCATACACAGTAGATCTTCAAGACGTCATTATTCAGCACCGCGGCAAAGAGGATATTGTAGATTTGCAGCAAATATAGTATTGCAAATACCAGAATTACCTCTTCGAAAATCATTCGGAAAGCATCTTTGCTTATAAACAGAGGAAGAAGTACATATTGTTCTAAAATATTTGTAAATATTTTTATTTTTATTGTATTTTTGATTTTTTGCATTCTTTTAGTTATTTATTTAATTTATTTATTGTACTTATAATGGTAATTTTATGATTTAATTTATGTTTAATGTTGTTTGTGGTCAGATGTGTTTTATTTAACTGCTTATTTTATACTAATAAATTAAACAAATTTAAGTCAGTTAGTTTATCGTAATTTAATAACAATAGTAATTTAAGTTAGTATGTTTCTTTACATCTTTCACAACGCATTACTGAATATTTTAACTAAACGCTGAAGTACCAGAACCTCTTCATATTTCTCAAGAACTAAAAGTTCAAACTATCTTGAAACATTTCTGTACTTAATGGTAAATTAAATATTAACAGCATTTTTTTATTAATTATAACGCAGCTGCAATTTTAGGTCGTTCATTTCTTTTCTATACAGTTGAATATTTAGTCAAAAAACGAAAGGGCAGAAAAATTTCCATATGAATTATCGTTTAACTCCATCATACTTAACAGTTTCCGCAGGATATTAAATCTACAGATATCATGCATTCCTTTCATGTATGCTGATCAAAACTATTATTTTGTTTAAACGCTTTTATTAATGTTTAAGATTGTAAAATATATATTTTTTTCAATTTATATTTATATATTTTTCATTCGCATGAAAAGTGAAGCAATGCAAAATCATGGATGCTACCTTGGTAGACGTTTGCACGGATTTTTGGCGATTTATGTTGGCGCGGTTTTTACAATCATCAGCCATTTTGAAAAACGCTGTTTTTACGTATTTTACGCATGCTAAAATATTCGAAACTTAACAGAAAAATAAATATCGTTAAAAATAACGGATTAATTTTTTGTTGAAAATGTCGTTTTTTAAGATGGTAGGCAAATGTAAATAAATAAATTTACTATGAGTATAAAATAATAAAGTAAGGTTAAATTATTACTTTTACATAGCAAAGAAATAGAATAAAAACACTGCTATAAAACACTGCGCCAACGTTTAATTGAATTAAAATATTACGCAAATTGAATATCGAATTAAAAACCATCATACCAGCGTTTAAAAGAATTAAAATGTTACTTAAATTCAAATACTTTAAAATAAGTAAATAAGAACGCTTCGTACTCTAGAGCTAAAATGGCAGCAATTAGTTTATTGCCGGTAAAGGGAAGGAGGAATTTCTAATACTTTTTTAACCATTACAGCGGTTATATCTTCCACCGTGACCACAATACCATATACGGCTGTCCTCAGAATCGGCTCTTCTAATGATCTTCATCTGTGATTCACATTTCTCGCATTTCATTGTAGAAGCAATTAGCGAGGTTTCCTCCAAAAATTTAAAATAAATTGCCTCTGAGCCTTGTAGCAATTTATATATAAATCTTTGATTAGGAAAACCAGTTTGGCCAAAATAAGGTCTCAAAGGACAATTTTTTTATTCCGATACCAATAATTCTTGGTATTTACCAATAACAACATTAATCTTTGAAAGGGACATATCCGTTTCCCATGAAATCTAAGGAATTCGAAGAGATGAATAATAGCATTTTAAAATGGCGCGGTAATGCGCAAATATTAAGTAATTAATCAGGGAGCTGATTACAGCTCGTTAGTGCACAAATATTCTATAACCGATAAGGGAGCTGATTACATCACGCCCAGAATTAAAATTATTTAAATAATCATACATAATAAAATCATTTAAAAAATGAAAAATTAAATTTTATTTTAATATTTAACAGCCACAAATAGTGTTTAAAACATTAGATTGAATTTATAGATATAAAAACTTTTACATTTACAAGGTAACGTCATTGGTTACATCATCCACAACATAAATTATACGAATTATCATAAACAATCAAATTTTTATTTCAAATAAAAAATGCAAAATTAAATTGATTTTTAATATTTAGAAGCCATAAATAATATTTGAAACACAGAATTTAGGCATAATAAAACACTTATTTTAAAAATAAAATTACAACAAAGTATCGGTTACCATAAATAACTTGTCCAGCAATGGGTTTACTGTAAGTCGTATCGCTCGCCAAAAAGCAAATCGCCAAAATCCGTGCAACCGTCTACCAAAGTAGCACCAAATCATTGACCATTATATTATTAGATGTAACCGTAATTTCACCCTTATATTGCTTTCCAGTAATTTCGAGAAGCAGAAATTGGTAGAAATATCTTGGCGGCCGGTTGTGAACTATATAAGGCAGGAGAGAAAGTAAAATACTCTTGCTTAGTTGTAGTTGTTTAGTTATTGTTATTGCGAGTTGTTAGTTCAGCGTGTGATCGGGGATATTTCCGGTTTAGCTTTCTCTTTAGATGCGCTTTGCATTGGTTGTATTTAACGTTCTTAATAGTTTGAAGCGGAACTGTTGATTGTACTATGTGATCCTGTGAACACCTGTACGAGTATTTCTGTGGAAAATTCCAGAATTAAAAAATGTTTCTATTAATGAAATAAATTTTATGAACCTATCTTAAGACCTGTGTGCATTAAATCTATTACAAACCCGCACGCAGGCAACACTATCAATTAATAAAAAATTGCTTTTCAGTTGGAATAAGTTTTTCTATTGTACCAAGAACAAAACTTCCTTTTTACATAAGCATCATCTCTTTAATTTAGATAAAGAGCAAGCAAAAAATTTTAAATAACTTATAAGGTATTTCTCCCGCCTTCTTAGCATGCCTTCGTAGTGTGGTGGTCTGCACGATGGGCGCATATTCGATTTCCGGCGAAGGGGTTGCTCATTTTTCATGACTCTTGCTTCCAAAAAAAGAACTAATCTCTCGACAAACTTAAATGTTATGGAAAAGGAATATTTTGAAGAGGTGTAACCGACGTGATAGTTCATTAGTGTTTTTTCGGTAAATTGCATTGAGCTCAGGTTCAAATTTCCTGGAATGTATCGCTGTGTATTAGTGTTCAGTGCACGGCATGAACGCCTTAACATATTAGCTCCCTTGAACGGTTTTATTCTAAGGAAAGAAGGGTAGGAGGCTACTCATAATCGATATAAATGATACTGATTCCATTTAAGCCTAATTTGGAAAACGTGTTTACTTTTTGAGACTTTTAATGAATTAAGCAATTAATTTAACAATATGTCGTTATTTTATGCTATATAATTATATTATAATAAAAAAAAAGAGTTTGTATCTTTCGTTCGTGCTGCGCGTAAGCTAATAGACCCAGGGCTACGAAATGTGGTATATATATTTGGTATATTTTGGTGGTGGCCGAAATTGTGAACACTTTTGGAAATTTTTATGTTTTTGAACTTTGTATGCTTATAGAAAATGTAAAGAGAATTTATTACTGAATTCAATACAAAACACAAAATTCAATTATTTGAAATACAAAAAATGTTATATGTACTTTAATATAAATAAAAAACACAGTTATGAAGTGGTTTGCAATGACTAGCTTCCCTGGCCAATCACTGTTCTTGTTCTGAGAACCAATCAAATGTTAGTAACTGCCAGTAGAAGCTGACATCATGTTTACACTTGAAACAATTCATTATTTTGTTTTGTTCTGTAGAAGGAGGACGTGTTTCTTATACACTGAAATTACAAGTCGGAATTTTTGTAAAAATTTTTAATATTTAGTCAAGAAGCAATGACATCAAATAAAAGAGTAGATTGGACACCTAGAAAGAGATGTAATATTATTGTGTGGTCTTTCCTATGCTGAAATTGCAAGATAGGTGGGTGGTTCAGTGACTACATATGGAGTCCGAAAGTTTTGTTTACGATATCAGGAGACAAATTCAATAAAAAACAAAGAAGGAAAAGGTCAAAATGGTGCACCACATCTATTGATGACAGAAGAATAAAAGGGCTATGTCTCCAAGATAAAAAAATGTCATCAGCGGCCATCAGAAGTGATCTGAATGATGCTGGTGTTTCTGTCAGTTCAAGAACAATCAGGAGAAGATTAACAGATGTTGGACTGAGAGGTAGAATTCCACGAAAAAAACCTTCTCTTAATTTTGAGGAACGAAAAACAAGACTACAGTGGGCAAAGGAACACATTAATTGGACAGATGATCAGTGGTCACAAGTTATATGGAGTGATGAAACTAAGATATCGTTATTCGGTAGTGATGGGCGAAAATATGTAAGACGTAGAATAGGAGATGAACTACATCCTGACTGCATTCAAGCAACTGTGAAGAACCCAGGTAGTGTTATGATTTGGTCATGCATGTCAGCAGATGGTATTGGCCGCTTTGATGTCATCGATGGGACACTGAATGCCAGAAAATACATTGACAGTATTCTAGTACCAAAACTTCTACCTTCCATCAGAGATCTCTTTTCCAACAATGCTTCGTTTATTTTTCAGCAGGATCCTGCTCCTCGCCACACGGCCAAAATATCAAATTGAGTGGTTTCGTACAAAGAGCATTAAATTGTTGTCATGGCCAGAAAACAGTCCTGACCTGAATCCTATCGAAAATTTGTGGCACCGTTTGAAAACTCTTGTCCGAATGAGACGCCCATCAAATAAAAGGGAACTAATTGAGGCTATAATTGTTTCCAGGCATCATGTAATAACGAAAGAAGAGCTTAAAACTCTTGTCAGCTCAATGAAACGTCGATGTGAAGCTGTAATCAAAAATAAAGGGTACCCTACTAAGTAGTGATAACTCACTGCAATCATCACTATCTAATGTATATCGATAACTATTATCGTTTAACTTTTTTCGTATTGCAAATAATTGAATTTTGTGTTTTGTTTTGAATTTAGTAATAAATTCTCTTTAAAATGATGTATACAAGTTTGCATTTTGTGAAACGTAACGTTTTCTATAAGCA
The DNA here is from genome assembly GCF_044657685.1 of Stegodyphus dumicola. Lineage (NCBI taxonomy): Eukaryota > Metazoa > Arthropoda > Arachnida > Araneae > Eresidae > Stegodyphus > Stegodyphus dumicola. Next base: position 161,085,793 of record NC_140770.1, read on the forward strand.
TACAAAGTTCAAAAACATAAAAATTTCCAAAAGTGTCCACAATTTAGGCTACCACTGTAGATGCATTTAGACAACAGCCAGTGCACCTCGAAGCGATTTTTTTCAAAATTCGAATCCGATTTGTTTTTATTTTATCTTTTCGATTTTATCGCATCATTTATAATAGTTTCATTCTTTTAAAAATGTAGCTTTGTCAACAGTTTTTCATTCAGTGCTTTGTATATTAGACTGCTGACTGTTGAAAATGTAAGATAAAATGCTGCTTTTTTTCTTTTGAATTTTGGACAAAAAACACGGACATCGCAATCTTCTTATTCTTATGTGCCTCGCGAAGCACAACAGAAAGAATTTTCTTTTCCCACCTCTCTCTCTTTATTAGCTAATGGCAAAGAGGTTTGTATATTTTGAATTATGTCATCCACAAAGCACAATTGTGATTAGATATTGCTTTCTGATGATAGGTTCATTCTTTTAGAAATGTGGTTTTGGCGACAGTTTTTCATTCATTGCTTTGGATACTGGACTGCTGACGTTTTTCTCTTGAAAGTCTGAGATTTATTGCTTATTTCGTTGTAATTTTTTATATTATGTTTCAATTATATATAATTTTAATTATATAAAAAGTTTTGCATGATTTGTATAAGAAACACAGTTCTTAACTTTTTTTATATCATTCTTAAGATTCTTAAGAGATTAGAATTCTTAAGATTTTGCAACGGGAAGTTGGTTAATTTATTTATTAGGATAATTAATATTCGTATTAAATGATATTGCTTATTTCATAGTAATTTTGTTATATGTAATACATGTTTTTTGAAGTTTGTGGGGTTTTGCTTTGATATAATTGTTCTGCAGAGTAAAAGTCTGCGCAGTTTTTAAATTTAGCGTTTGGTGTTCCCTTTAGACATTTTTTTTCCGTACATTTAAAAGCCAGATTAGGGATGGCCGCGTAGCTGCTGGTATCTGTATAATTAAATCATCAGATTTAAACTCTACTGGCACTGACAAAATGTATAAACATTTAAATTTATTTCAGAGGTGGTTATTTACTGACATTAAATTTTGATAGCTTTTTAATATATGGTGATTTTAGTATTAATCTCTATATAAATAATACTAATAATCATATTTTCTGTAACTATTTTCAGGTTAGTCGACTTGGAACAGTGTCCTGTTCTAAAACTGTAACTATTGACATATTTAGTTTTTCTTACGTCGAGTTTAACATTTCATGCAGCTTGTGTTTCTTACTTGAGTTATTCTTAAAATCTTCGCTGACATGTTTCTGAAAGTTTTAGATAATTCTGCGTTTTAATTATAATTAAATTCGGTTAAGATTATTAAAAATCTGTATTGCCATCAGCGTAAATGTTTGACATTTTATCTGATGGCTTTAGTTCAAATATACTATGAGACAAGATTTACAGATTTAATTAACCACAAGAAAAGCAGCTTAATGTTTATTTGAAGTTACATTAACGACGTTTCATTTTGTAGGTAACGACAAACCGTAGATTATTTGATAGAGAATATACGTAGCACATAAAAATATGAAGATAAAGAGCTCTGCCAAGTTTACATCTGGAAAATATTAAACCTCGCCTTTTAGAATAATTACAAAAAGCAAGGTTGTTATTTACGCTAATCTGATTAAGTGCGTAGAATATTCTTCCCCGGTCTGTGTTTTTCTTTGCAAACGTTGATCTTTTTATCGTAAAATGCGAAGCGAAAACAGAAATTTTTTAGTTTTAATCGGATAACTGTTGAAAATCCGGATATATGCTCGGCACGTTTGAAATTTGTTTAAAACAAATCCACCAGCAAGATTGTAGCAAACTATTTAAAACGAAACCATTTGTTTTACTTGAAATATATTTTAGTTCAGCGCTTAAGGAAATTTATTGCTTGAATAATCATAATTTCTTTTTATCATTTAGAGATTAATTTTCTTCTATGACTGCTGCAAATTTTTAATATTTAAGAATCAGCTAAGACTTTTGACTAATCGATAAGTACTTAGATGAGTAAGTTGCATGTTTTTTAATTAATGTCCTGTTATTAGTCGTTGCTATGGTAATAAAATTTCTCCGCCAAATTTTATATAATTTAATTTTGTGGATGGACACAATGTAGAAACTTTACTAGAATAAGTGAAGTGAGTACAGTTGTTATGTTAAAAGGCTAGCTGGTTGCCCAAATAAATAGCTATTTCCTTCGTATTCTAGTAATATGCTGCTGTAGTAAGCTGCTGATTTTTTCTGAAACATCTGATATTAATGTAAAGAAAATGTTTATGTAAGTTTATTTATTATTTATTATTAAATTCCTACTATTAGCTCACACTTTCCCTATATCTTGTTCAAATAAAATATTTTTTATTAATCAAGTTCAGATGCATTTTTTTAAACTTGTAGTGGATGACACTTGATGTTAATGCAGTTTTCCGCGATTCCTGAATTACCTCAATACTACTAATTAATAATATTATTTATTAGTATTGAGGCAATTCAGGAAAAGTGCTGAATTCCTGTATTCTTGTTTTTTTAAAAGAAAACGTACCATAAAGGAAAAGCAACATTTACAGGTACGGGCTACTTGCACAACGCAACCAATTTTTGGGCGTTTTCTTTGCACTGTCGCATATTTTATTTAAGCAAGAGATGGTTTCTGGCTAGGGCAAAAAAGTATAGAGATAGGTACCATATCTTAGGAGACACAAAATCATCAAAAAATTCCTAATAATCTTAGGCTGACTGGAGTCACACAAAACACATTTTAGGGATTCCATCACTCTAGTTCTGAAGAGGTGGTTTCGCAAACAGTAATGTCCAGACAGACATCTAAATAGAGCTACCGCTGTCTTTCTTGGAAAAGTAGGAATGAAATTCTCTATTTCCCCGGAATCTTCCATCTCTTATCCATAGCACGTTGAATCATATTCTGTCAAAGAATTTTCTTAAGAGTCAGGTTAACAAACAATTCAATTGTATGAAAAGAAAGGATTGATTAATGCGTTACATTATGAAAGTTCCTTTCTTACCCCAATGTTTCATCTTTTTTGTTGCCCATAATTCCGCAGTGGGCTGGAATCCACCGGAAAGAAATTCTGTGTGCCATTGTCTTAAGCAAAGACTTACAGCCTGAGATTCTTTGGGAACGATTTTGACTATTCAGAAGGGCTTAAAGCCCACTTTTGGAATCTGACGATATGACTGCTTTTACAAAAATGTGGCTACGAAGCGACAGTTGCTCAATAGTCGCAGCAATGGCTTTGATTTCCCCATCAAAGGCAGTACTAAGAGGGTCCATTGGTAAGTAGAAATGAAAGTTTGTTTATGAGGTATTTTTTATTTTATTTATACCTTTTAACGTTTATTAAACAGCTCAAAAAGCTGTTTATTATTTTTGGTAAACAGATTTAGAGGCCTGGCAAAACGGAATAGGCTATCACTTGATAAAAAATATTTGTTACATACTCGCGCGCGCGAGATCCGGTGAAATAAATGTATAGCTATGTCTCGAATAATTAAACGGTTTCTTCCTTATAATATTTTAAAATAAACCGATCGTTAAGCATTCATTTTACCTACATTCAAGATTTTGAACTTGAAATCATATGCTATTTAAAACGAACTGTTGAAAAGAGCAAAGCCAAATGGTAGAAAAAAATAATTTGGTATGGCATTTGCACGAAATTCTCAGCTGTGGTAAGATAGTTTCCCCGCAAAGCGAGGATAGAGTTGCCAGAAAGTGGCAAGGAAAGATAGGGTTCCAAGATTTGGATCAAAATCATCGATTTTGTGACAAAATTGATGATATGCCATAGGCGGAGCGAAAACATTCTAGAACGAGTTCTTACCGGTTTTTCCTTGAATGTCCTCGAAGACGGGTCAGAATCTGTATATACGCTGTCTGTACGCGGAGTGGGAGAGTATATTGAGTATGCTGAATTCTGTAGTAATTTCTTGAGTTCAGAAATTAGCTCGAGAGCGATCGACCGAGTCGGGAGCTGTACTTTAGTGCTTTCCCGTGAAGCTGTCTTCATCGTTATAGCCCGATAGCCTGAAGGCTGTTTTTTCAATTGTTGTCGTAGTTTTTCGACGACTGTAACGTATTTTTGGACTGTCCTGCGTAATACTGATGAATAAATTGTGCTTTGATTCTTCATCAAGTGTTGACATCAATCACTCCAAATCTACGAACCCATAGAACGCAACAATATATTTAACCCTATAAGGGTCTGTCCCTAAAGGACTACTGTTTTCGTTTTGTGATTTTACATCTATTCACTACAAACGGCAAATCACTTTTCAAACTGCTGCCACAAAGTATTATCGCCCTGTGTTATATTTAAATAATGAAAAAATACTTTATAAAAGGAGAAAATACTTTAGATACTTCCCCTTTTAAAGGGTCGCCAAATCCCTGGGGAGAAGAACCATCATCCATCATTTTTTACTTCGGGCGTCATTAGGACTTTTTTTTTTGAAGCAGAAGAGACGAAAAATGAGAAATGCCCTTACCAGAACTCAAACGTCGAATACCGTGTGCTAACTGTTACACGAAGAAGGAATGCAAAAAAGATCGGAAAAATACCTCATTATGTAAAAAATTAAAATGTTTTAGTCACTTGGCTCTTTTCACGCATTAAACTGATATGATATGAGAGACGCAGCCCGACCCTCCTGGCAGACCTTAAGCCGCCCTATGGCCTTTTTTGCGGGCTGCGCCAGAGAAACTGAGAAGGGATTCAAGCAAAACAAGCACACAGCTATTTCTTTATCAGTAATTTTTGATCAAACAATATTTGCTTCAAATTCATAGTAGCGAGATTCTGAATTAAAAGATATCACTGAGACTTCAAGAGGCTTTCGTAACTTTATCCCTCAATTTTCTCCTTTTGTAAACTTTTAAGCGGAAAAAAATGGCGCTGTTTAAAAGAATTTTAATCTTGGTGAATTAACACAACAAATATTTGACTTAACGTTACAGAACGTTAAAAAGAGTACATAAAGGCTGTACAAATTTTCTTTTTTTTAAAAAACTGAAAAATCATCATAAAAGAAAACAAATCACGTAAGCCGAACAGGAGTTAGAGCTGAGACCAAAAACGAAATTTTCATTTACTCCGGGCACACTGTTCTGCGAAAAGTGTACTTTTAATTAGAGATTTTACAAGCCAGAGATGAAAATAAAAATTAACAAACGCTTTTGGAACAGGAGTTAATGTTTAAAGAAAACCTCATTAAATTTTAAGTCATTAAAATATTGTCAAGATGTAAATGTTTCCTTTGACTGTTGGACTTGTATTCATAGTTAGCATTACAGTAAAGCTTCATGAATGCAAAATTATTTTGTAGTGAATATGCAATTATGTATCTGAATAAACTCTGCTAATTACTTGTTAATTGATTTTAAATGAAGAGTCTTTATGAAAAGCAGATAAGAAGTGCCATGTTAGGTATTAAAAATTACGTTATAGAAACTATTTTTGCTTATTAATGCTTTTGAGATCTCACTGCAGCAAAATAAATTCGTCTGAGATTAATTAAGACTTTTTTGCACTTTCGTACAATTTCCTCTCATATAAAAGCACATCTCATTTCAAGTACCTTTGCTTCTCATTAATATAAGAAACACATAATATATGCAAGTCTAAATCCGAGGTTGAAATCTTTGAATCCCATTAGCTTAGTATGCAGAAAGTATTTTGGTAATAGGAAATACTTGCAAATAATTGTTATTTTACCCAAGTCGGAAAAAATACTCCAGAGTATTGTTGGTGCTGCGTCAAAAGAAGAACGTGTGGGAAACTGTCTTTAATTATTTACATTCCTTCGATTCCTTCTTCATCCACGACAGTGAAAAAAGGTCAAATGGACCCCTAATCCACCATTCGAAATCTGATGAAACAGCCTCATCTACGATTTTTGTTCGGGAAGCAAACTGGTGAGGGTTAGTAATTCCAGGAATGAAAAACAGAAATTAAGTCATTCAGATCTGAACACGTGATCGTCGGGTGACTAGCTCAATATGGTGATCATCATTGCATCATAAGGGCATATAGGACGTATCGGTTGTCTGAAAAGTCATGAAGCAATATTCTACGTTCTTCAAAGTTCTATTCCTTTATTAACAGCAACAAGAACAGGAACATTAACAGGAACATTTTTTAACAACATTGACCATTCAATAGTATTGCCGCGTTTTGCGGGTTCGTAGATTTGGAGTGATTGATGAGACAACACTTAATGAAGAATCAAAAGACAATTTATTCGTCAATATTTCATAGGATAGTTCCAAGGACGCGTTACAGTCGTCTTAAATTTACAATAAACACGCTGAAACAATCAGCAGCACAGCCTTCAGGCTATCAGGCTATAACGGCGAAGACAGCTTCACGGCAAAGCATTAAAGTACAGCTCCCGACTCGGTCGATGGCTGTCAAGCTAATCTCAAAGCAGTATTCCTGAACTCAATACACTCAAGGTACTCTTCACGATGAAACTGCTACTCCGAGTACAGGCATTTATAGCTTTTGACCTCCCTTCGAGAACATTCTCGATAAAACCGGTAAGAATTCGTTCTAGAATATTCTCGTTCTGTCTATGGCATGTCGTCAAATGGTCATTTTCGTGCCATATATGGCAACCCTACCTTTCTTTGCCATTTTATGCCAGTCCTAAACCTGCTTTCCAGGGAAGCTATCTAACTGCAGCTGGATGTTTCCCAACAGTATATTGTTCGTTTGGTTTGATAACTTTTTACTTAATTTTAATGAGCTTCGTATTTTTTCATTAACAAACAAAAAAAAAAAAAAAAAAAAAAAAACCTAGCTTTCTCAGTGAAAAGATGAACAGATTGCTGATTTAGTTCCTCATCTGAATTGAATATTATACTGCGGAAGAACTTTGAAAAGAGCGAAAGTCTGACGGCACGAATTCAGGTGAGTATGATACGCGTGGCAACACTTTTCAACCAAGCTGCAATAATTTTTGTATCAATGATCAAACATGTTTGCGGTTTTGTTTTCGAGCTCCTACCAACGAGCCCGCAAATCAGTTCAAATATGTGCTGTCGTCAACTGGACAATTTTGACGAATCCATCTTCCAGAAACTTACAGAACTCATTAATCGTATAGGAACTGCATTCCATGCCGATAACGCTCCTATACATAGATCTTTATCCATAAGCCTTAAAGCTCATGTTAATGTCCGCAGATTAAAAACTCTTGATAATTATTTCAAAGGGGTTTTGTCCCTGAAAGACTATTGTTTTCGTTTTGCGGTTTTGCGTTGAAAGCTTTAAAAGGCTGTATCACTTTTCAAATCGTTGCCACTAAATACTATCGCTCTGTATTATATTTGAAGAAATTACATAATGGAGAATCTGCATAAATGTAAGTATGTCTCTCGCATCGTTATAAAACAATGTTACCTCGAGCCATCTAATTTTGAATGACGTAATCCTACCGCGAATATGAGCATTTGAAAGCCCAAATTTGAAATTTGGAATTCGTTTTATTATCGATTTCATGTTTTGAAAAAACTTTAACAAATTTTTGTTTAACAAACTCAACGATTTAAAAGCGAGCAATGACAACACTCTCTACGGGAGGGGAAACCAGAACTGTGTATCGGAAATTCTAAAGATAGGCTCCTTTTAAAATTATTTTGCGACATTGCTGTTGAAGTGAATTTCATGGTTTAAGTGCAAAGAATATGATATTAAATAAATAAAGATAAAACACAAAACGTTAAAAAAGTCTTTTTGGACGAAATTTAAAATATGAAACCTTTTAGATTTTTTTATATTTCTTTATTATTATTATTCTAGATATTTAGACGTATAACACAAGTTCTAAAACAATTAAAAATTTTTAAAACAGTAACTGCTGTAGACAAAGAATACGAAATAAACATATAAATCACAAATATTTAGTTTTATTTTTTACTGAGGTTTTTATACAAATGCAACTTGTATCAATATCTAGTATGATATTTATTTTCTTAAAAACATATTGATTCTAGGAAGGGAATAAAAATGCTGAGGGAATTTAACACTGAACTTCGTGATGGATATTGAAAAAAAAATTATCTTATTAGAATAAAAGTAACCTTTTCTTCAAAGATTATAAAATTATTCGGCTGATCTTTGGAATTATGGTAACAGGTAGTTTGACGACATTTTGGAGGCGATAAAGGTTACTACCTAGGACTTTGGTAATAATGTGAGAAGCACTCAGTTCCGATTACGCATTATTTTGTGTGAGGGAAATGAGAGATCATGAGATATGTCATGTGACATTAATGGACGAATTACGGTTCTTTAATCGGAAAAGGGATTTGGAAAAATTATTTTGTATTAAGCTTCATTGTGTGCTGTGTGAAATAGTGTTGATTAATTTTCGGATTGTATGACGCTATGTAAAGTGAATTCTAAATTTTTAATACGTAATAAATAATAATAAGTTAACTACTGGATTTCGGATTTAGAAATTAGCAGTAGTACTGCAGCCGATTGGAACTCTTTCTGTAGGGAAGTGTGCGTGCCACGTAATGAAGATTCTGAAGAAGATTAGGTAAGTTAGTATTTTTAATCATTTGAGGATATTATTTTTATGCATTGTTCTAAATGTAAGGAGCAAATAAATTAAAATGGTATTATTGGAAAATTGTTATTAGCAATGATTTAGTTTAAAGTAATTAGGATTGTAATCTAATTTTTATTAATTTAATGGTATGTGCTTATTTATATTTTAAGTAGTGTTTCTTAATTTAATTATATTTTAATTTAATGATCGTGATTTTGTGAGTTATATGTTTGTAGTATTTTGGAATACGTTTGAGTAGTATATGTTGAGTATTTTCATGCATTTTCGTGAAATTTTTCTAATTTATGAGAAAAAAGTAGTGTACATGGATATAGTGAAGAGTGTGCGCAATGCCATTTTTATGAAATGGGATGTTTTTTTAAGTAAAAATAAGTCGACGTGTACATGCTTTAGTGATATTTTAATTAAATGATAATTATTTTGTGAATTTTATGTTTGTAGGAATTTGGTATACGTTTCAGTTGAAGTAAACGTGTATGGAAATAATTTTAATATTTGACACTAAGTATTTGTAACTATTTTTAATGTTTGCGTATAAATTCGTTGGTGACGTTTATAATATAATTGATAATTTAGAGGTAAAAGCTTTTGGATATTTTATTTATTTTATACGTGGAAATGTTCATCCTTGGAAAGGGTATATACTTTTTCGGGATCAGGTAATTTCATATATGTGCTTTTTACCGAGTTTAAAGATTAAGAAAATTTTACTGCATTTTCGTGCAAATTTTTGTAATTTATGAGAAAATAGCAGTGTAGATGGATAAAGTTAAGAGTGTGTGCAATGCCATTTTTGTGCAATTCTGGGATGTTTTTTTAAGTAAAAATAAGTTGACGTGTAAATGGTTTATGTGTATGTGCTATTCTGAAAAATGCGCAAGGAGTTTGCGATTGTGCACTTTTTCCCAATTTTGCAGTTAATATTTGTCATGATTAAGCAGTTTTGTTACATAAAATTCTAGCATAAGTGTAATTCGGCTAGTAGGTTGTTGGAAAATGTGTTGAGTAAATAAAAAGAAAAGAAATATGTCCACTTCGTGAATACAAAATGGCGGCGAAAAAAAAAGTAGAAGGTTGCTATAGCAGAGTTGGTCGCCACATTTTCGCCAAAAATCGCCAAGTTACCATAACCCAAAGATCAACCAATTATTCTTCTTTGTTAAGAGGTTTGGTTTATTTAATTATGGCAAAACACACTAGGACTATCTGCCTAAGGGGAGGGATGCCTTCGTGGAGGACTTTCTAAGGAAAACTGGCTCGTATACACGTTACACATGGGGTAAACCACGAAAACGCCCATGCAGCCAGTCCGTTCGCGGGATTTGAACTTCGGATCGAACTACCAGTGTTCAACGACTTTACCGCTCGGCCGCTGGTGGACCCTTTGCTAAGAGGAAGTGCGGAATATTTACATGGCGTGATATCAAGAGTTACATCAAAATTGCGTCATATCGTCTTGGTTATAAGTTTGTATTTTATTTAAAAATATTCCAAATGAGTAGCAAATGAATAATTACATGTTGGTGAGTTCCCTAATTCAAAGCATACTAAGGATCTTGAGTTTGCAAGCGGTCGAAAAGTCATCTCTTCCAAAAGCACACGCTTGACTAAAAATAGTAGAAGAAGGACCGATAAATCGAAATCACTGAGGCATCCAAAAATCGGAATCAAGGAAGACACCCAGGAAGATACTTTAAAAAAATATTCCTTATGTGTAGGAAAAGGATAATCATATTAACCGATGGGTGAGAGCAAGTGAATAATCACATTAACCGGTGAGTTCCCTAATTCGAAGCATACTAAGGATCTTGAGTTCCGAAAGCGGTCGAAAAATCATCTCTTCCAAAAGCACACGCTTGACAAAAAGCAGTAGATGAAGGACCGAAACATCGAAATCATTTAGGAATCCAAAGAATCGGAATCAAGGAAGACGCTCAGGAAGTAATCTTTGAGTAAGCAACACCCTCTAGAACGTAACTCATGAATCCTTCTAGGGGTTGCTAGAGTAAGGCGTCTTAGATAAGAGCACTTCACACTTGTCGTCGCTAATCTCGTCATTTTCAGGTACATAAATATCAGATCATCCCAAGTCTTTCACCAGTAACCTGTTAGTTAAAGACTGATGAATGCTGGACATTCTTACGGGTTCGTATCCAGGCGAACGTGCTGGCTGTGTAACGTGAATAAGTTACAATGCTGTGTAATGTGTTTTCTCATGTGTAACGTGAATAAGAGCCCGTTTTCCTTAGAAAGTTCTTTATGAAGTTATCCCTCCTCTCAGATAGCTAACTCTCGTGTACTTTGCCGCATTGAAATAACCGAAGTAGATTATTCCAAGCTGAAAGTCTCGAAGAAACTCGGGAAACCGTCACTTTGTAAATATCAGTATGTATAATAATAGGTTTCAGCATTTGTTCGCACATCACCGTATTATTAGAAACAGAGACTACAGAACTTCTCAGGTTGTAATTCACAAAGACACCCACGGAAGACCGTCAGGAACTTAAACGCCGTCAGAGTCCAAAGTTCCTTCAAGCATCACCTGACCATAGTAAAAAAGAAGTCATCAGTTCTAACAAACAATAAATATCAGTTGTGTGGGAAATAGCCTTCACATTCTACGCACTTTGCGGTCGTTCTAGCGGGAATATCATTTTGCATTTGACGCTTTTGGCTTTGGGCCAAATTTCGTCGTACGGGAGTCAAGCCTTTTATGCTTTACTTTTTATAATAGGTACAAAATGGTCCTGAATATAAGCATAGGGATCACAGAAAAGTGCCAAAAGTTAGATATTGTAACTTTAACAAAGCTTATTGCTTTAAATTTAAAAACGTCAAAAATGAATATATGATTTGTTTAAAAGACTTTTGTAATCGAAAGTATATTTCTTCGACGAACGATTGTGAAAATAATGCCCAGGCAAGGTCTTTGACGGACATGGTGCGTTATTAGTAACAATAAGAAACAAAAAATTATCCTTATTATATCCACTTCCTGCATTTTATTTCACTATTTTCATATTTTAAGCAAACGCTTTTCTGTCATTAATGTTCTAATTAATGAGAAATATAAGATATGAATTTATCTCTTAAATGCTTTTTCCAATTAAAGAAGCTAATAAATTTTCAGAGACGCGGACTTATCATGCTTTGCCACTATTTATTATATCACTTTTTATTTTTTTATTTGTATGTTTCGTAATCAATTTGCGTGAAAGTTAATTCAACAACTAAATCTTCATTTTAAAGACCAATAAATAATTTTACAACTGTTACCATATTTTTCTCTGCATACAGTCCAAGAACGAGGGTTATTATTTAAAGATTTATTATATGTTCGAATCGATGAATAATTCTAGAATGATTTTGCTAAATTTCGTTGCTTTTATTTCTTTAAAAAATAACAGTTACATAATTCAGACAATTAAACGTGCAGTTTTGTTTGGGAGGAATTTACATTTAGTTATAGGGTATTCTCTCTCTCCGTTCTGAACACCTTCGTTTAAGGTGTTAAAAATGAACGGTTCTATATGCGGCGAGTAGCGGTAGGATATATAGGTTCTATAGAACTCTATACGCACCGAGTAGCGGTAGCACACTCGCCGTGTATTCGAGAGGTACAGGGTTCGAGCCCTGGCGAGAGCATTGATCATTGTTAATGAAATCCTGCTTCAAAAATAACCTAATGACTTTGCAGTGGCATCCAAACTAAAAACTAATGTGGTGGAGGATGATTCTTTACCACCAGGATTTGGCGATTGGGTCCCCTAATCCCCAGCTGCGCTTTTAAAGGGAGAATATATAAGGTAAGCTTAGGGCGCAGTCCAGTCCACCTTGCAAAAAAATGTTTGCCCTATGACCCTATACGGGCTACGCCAGTACAAAAACCACAAAAAAGGAAAAAAGAGAAACATAAAATAATCGGAACTAATCAAAATGGTGTGCTAATAATTAAATAAAAAATAAAGATAAATTAATATTCACACATCACACAAACACACGAATCACACAATGCCAATGGCTTCTTTATTGTTATTAATAATCTTCATAATTTTATGTGCTATTCCTCTTGCCTTAAGTAAACCATTTTTCATGAAATCTATGTTCGCTCTATCAATCCATCTGGTTAACTTACATTCTGTATTAAAGTGGACATCGTCTCCTACTTTTGTACATACTTTACATAAATCATTATCTTGAACATGGAATCTTTTCAGATAAAAGGGGAATCTCCCATGGTCTGTAATTAAATGATTCAAGGCAATGCCATTATTAATATTCATATTTTTCTTAGGAACAAAAATCTTCATGAACGTACTATTTTTATCAGAGCTTTCCCATTGAGTCCGCCATTTATCTACAATGTCACACTTCATAATGTTAATGCATCTTCTCCTGGAGGCTTGTACATCGACAGTTTCAATATCATTACTCATTGTTTCCTTCTTTGCTAAGACATTCGCCCTCTCATTGCCTATTGGATAGAGAAAATGAAAGCAGGAGATCTGGAAAATGAGCAATGCCTTCGCCGGGACTCGAACGACGGACCTCTCGAATATGCGACGAGCGTGCTGACCACTACACAACGAAGATATATTAAGAAGGCGGGAGAAATACCTTATAGCCTAACTTACTTAAAAGATGCAAAGAAAATTATTTCTGGTCTGAAATAACTACATGGACTTTAAAAGGTTTAGTCAAACGTTTTTAATAATACAGACTTTTGAACGTAAAATGCAATTCCCGTGCTAACAGAATCAACCATAACTTATCGCGATATAGCTTAAGTAACTGTCAAATTCAGAATTTAAACTTACAGTAATAGTCAAAGACTGCACAATTAAATTTAAATTTAAGTTGGCTCAGAAAACTCTAACCGGCGTATCAAATCACAAGTCGGCAGCAATAACTCTAAGCCAAAAAATTACAAACTTATCAAAGCTGACAAAAATTAGGCAACGTGGACACTAGAAGCAAAACTTGCTCTGTCTTTAAATCTTCCTTTTTAGCTATATTAAACATTTTTTTTCTTCGCCCTTACGCCTTATACAATTCAAAGAAAAGTTATCAAAATTTTAAAAGCCACATAGTAGCATATGTTTAGAATTTCTAATGTAGCGTTATGTGTTGGAATAACATGTTTCTATTTTTGTTCAGTTTTTTCTACGTAATCAGAAAAATGTTTAAATGTTCAGTTTTCTCAGTAAGATAACTTGTAATTTTTTTGGTGTTTTTATTATTAGTGTTTTGCGTAACTTTATTTATTAAATGTCACGTTCCTCGCACTTATGCCACATAAAAATCAATTCGACAGAAAAACCGCAAAGTGTTAAAAAAGAACATATCTTTGGAATTCCCTATGGCCAGCCTCGTGCTACAAATAAAAATATTTTATTCCGCACAGTACGGCCACTGCTAGCTTTCAAATCGTTGAGTTTCGTAATCGAAAATTCGTTAAAGTTTACAAAATATGAAATATAAAATTTGAAAGTCAAACTTCGAGCTTCCAGGTGCCCATATTCGGGTGAAGGAAACTGTTATTCAAACATTGAATGCCTCTAGGTACTGTCGTTTATTCACAATGCGAGAAACATACATACATACATGCAGATTCTTCATTATTTAATTTCTCTAAACTGAATGCAGGGAATTATATAAAGAGCGAAATAAAAAATAATGTATATATTTATAATATAAATTATTTTTTAATTGTATAAATATATATTATAATTATATAAAGAATTAACAGTATATTTCGTTTTCAGGTTTGCGTTCGATGCAATGTTATTATGTACGTAATAATTCAATTATGTACGTAAATTAATTCAATTAGTCATTGATACGATTAATAAATGAATGCTATTAATTTCAGATTCCCAAAATTGTTCCTCAATAAAATTGTAAATTACGATATCAAATCTTGGTTGCGTATTCTCAAATTAGCCCCTCGCTTTTTTTGGAATGTATATAAAACTCAGAAAATGTGCTAAGTAAAAATCGGTTATAATAAATATAATAAATTACATATAGATCATATAAATTGGAAATAAGTATACAGAAATGTTGAGAAAAGTTTAAAAATATTTGTAAGATTTTATGTGCCCGTGGCGCTGCTGTAAGGTGGTATTACAGAATCTCCATCAACGAAGGATCATCCTATAAATCATATCAATATCGAACTACAGTAGAAATCCGCTTAATGCATATCTGAGATCGATTTGAGATGTTTGGAGTAGATAAAACGTTGAAAAAATCTCACTAGATGTGACAGATGGAAACTGGTTGGTGTCTGGAGGATTACTTCTGCCTGGAAATGCATTCTACGCCGTAGTATTGTATAAAAGTCTTAAACTAGCTGTTATATAATACAACGAAAGTGTTTCATGTGCTGTTGATATAAGATCTTGCATGTACGTATATTCAGTTTTCAGAATGTGGCTTTATAGCAGAATTTCTGCTTTTGCCATTTTGTTATGAAATTTGAGACAGCTGTGTAAATTTACACGGACACGGACATTTTTACGAATTTTTCTTTATCCCCAGTATAAATACTATACAGTATTAAATACCATACCTCTAGTATAAATACTACATGGCAGCATTAATATAAATTCTTCAGTATTGTGATGCCAGTGAGTTAATATTGCAACATGATAGCGCAATGCATTAATATAAATTCTTCAGCATTGGGATGCCAATGAGTTAATTTTGCAAAATGGTGTCGCAATGCATTAATATAAATTCTTCAGCATTGGAATGCCAGTGAGTTAATATTGCAACATGATAGCGCAGTGCATTAATAGAAATTCTTCAGCATTGTGATGCCAGTGAGTTAATATTGCAAAATGGTGTCGCAATGCATTAATATAAATTCTTCAGCATTGTGATGCCAGTGAGTTAATATTGCAAAATGGTATCACAATGCATTAATATGAATTCTTCAGCGTTGTGATGCAAGTGAGTTAATATTGCAACATGTTATCGAAATGCATTAATATAAATTCTTCAGTATTGTAATGTCAGTGAGTTAATGATATCGCAAAGCATTAATATAAATTTTTCAGTATTTGATGCCAGTGAGTTAATATTGCAACATGGTATCGCAATGCATTAATATAAATTATTCAGTATTGTAACGCCAATGCGTTAATATTGTAACATGGTATCTAACATAGTATTGCTTTAGCATTATAACAGCATCTTAAACATATATATTGTTGCGTGCGTACGAGTTCGTTATAGATTGAATGCACACAGCAATAAACATAGGTGAACACAGCACGAAAGGTTTCTATTGAAGAACTTAAAAATTTATTTCTATTGAAGAACACTTTAGAGATCTGGAACTTTTCACAAAAACAAAACAGTCGTACAACTCTTCACAATATCGCAGAGAACTATTGTAGAGTCATTAGGATAATTGGAAGCAGATTAAGTGTAAGAATAGGTTAATTGGAAGCAGATTAAGTGTAGGAATAGGTTAATTGGAAGCAGATTAAGAAAATGAAAAATATGCAACCGCCTTCGCCGGGAATCGAACCACGGACCTCTGAAATACCGGCTCAGTGCCCTGACCACTACATCACGAAGGCACGCTAGGAAAGCGGGAGAAATACCTTATATACTCCCCTTTTTAAAGGGCGACTAGGGTTTTAGGGGACCTAGTCGCGAAATCCTGGGTGTGGAGAATCATCATCCACAACCCTTTTAGTTCGGGCGCCACTGTAGAGACATTAGAAGTTTTTGGAAGATGGAGAGATGAAAAATTAGCAACTGCCTTTGCCGGGAATTGAACCACGGACCTCTGGAATACCGGCCCAGCGTGCTGACCACTACACCACGAAGGCACGCGAGGAAAGCGGGAGAAATACCTTATACTATCAGTAGTTACACCTCAAATTACTATGAACGTTAAATACGACGCAATGCAAGGTGCAGCTAAAGAGCAAAGTTAAACTAGAGATAGTACTCGGAACTAACGCTGAGCTAATAGCTAACGACAACAACTAACAACAATTAACAAGAGCAAAAACTGTCTCCGTCCTTATACTGTTTTCGCCCGGCTGCCGAGATATTTCTAGTACATTTTGCTTAGCGAAATGACCATATGAGGGTGGTATTACAATTATAGCTAATATGGTAAACAATTGCATTTATTCAGATATAAATCTTATTACGATGATACAGCGATCGGACTAAAATGTCACCGAATTTCAAAGTAGTAGCCAAAACCGTTCCCAGCTTGGCGAAATCTCATCAAACCACCGTGATACCCATTTACTCAATGTTAAATAGACTTGCCCCTTTCTTACTGTATTATTACTTTTCTGGCATAGCTTGTCTCTTTAGATTTTTGATGCTACATTATACAAGAGAAATACAACAATTTTACTGAATAATTTCACTAAAATTACCTATCTATATAGGAAATTAGTAACAATATATATTTTAGCAATTTTGCATTTTCTTTGGTTCAAAATAATTTATTTAAATATTTATTTAGCATAGTGGTTTCAAACTCGCAGCCTGGGAGCCGCATGCGACCCTCGAAGCAATATTATGCGGCCCTGAGACATTTTATGTTGGAATAAATTAGTGTCGCTTTTGCATAATGAAACTTGAATACGTCAAAAATAAACGACCGCCAAACCATTATATAGGCGAGAGAGGGTTTTGCTTAGGTTCAGATGCAAAAGTAGTCTTTAAAAGATTTTGTGCTAACATTGTATTTGCGCTTCATTTTTTCCAGCATGTTATCTTCACTTTATGGAATATGTTCTTGCTATTATTGCCTAATAGGAAGATATTTAAAACTTATAAATGAGTATCTTGTAAGTCTTTATTTCAGCACTTCGATTTAAATGCATGTAAAATCTGTTAACCTTCCAGCACGCGCGCTTGGCAATTTTACATGAGCACGCGCGCTGTTATTTTACCGTTTGGGCACAAATAATGACAGAAATGAGTGAATATTGATAATAAATTTGTTAAAACATAAAATATGAACCTTATTATTGCAAAATACAAATGATGTCACATTCAAATGATAGCAAATTATTTTTAAACGCTTTTATTGGTCAAGTGGAAAAGCAATGATGTATTTTATTATAGAAATTTAAAAATTTAGTATTTAATAATTATATTTTATAATCCGAGCTAGTTTTTAATATTCATCTGTCTTGTCCTGTTGATTTATCATCGAATCGAAGACAACTTGTTAGAAATAAAACTCTCTTGTAGCTCATCACACCTCTTGTTATTTCTATTCCAGTAGCATCACTTGAGAATAATTCTTTTGCATTTACATGGTGTCCTTTCTTTATTCGTATGATATATAACAATCCAAAGTAGGCCATCATTTCCACTCAAGGTAACAGTCCAGTAGATCTCTTGAGTATTTTGCCTTTTCGTAAACTTATCTATTTATTTGTACATTCCAAATTTCATCACGCGTATTTATATCAACTATTTAAAAAAATTTTCCTATTTCATTCTTTATATCCTTAGCATGGTGGTAACGATATAAAGGCCCTTAGGTAGGTAAGGGTCACAATATTCATCTCATTCATCTTTGAGCAGTTTGCATACTTCTGATTTTGCCACTTAAGATTTATCCGTACTAACATAGAATGTATCCTCATCCTTCCATTTTCCTATATCATTATTGCTATCATCATCTGAAACATATTGTTCAGATTTACTGCTGATATTATTTATCTCTACTTTCCTCACTCAGATCGCTATTATTCTTGCATCCAAAGGTTTCCTTGTCTTCTTTTTCTTCATCAAATAATTCTTAAAGAATGCGAGCAAAATCAGCTGGTTCCATAAATTTTGTTCCCATGAAAACCGATGTAAAATTTACAGAGTCGAATTTATACAAATTAAAATAATACAGTCACTTAATAACACAAAATTACAAAATATTTGAGAAAAAAAATACTTTTCGAGTTTTCACCCACGACCACGCGCGTGTCGTAACTGTTAAGAAGAAGCTGCTACGTAGCGCAAAAGCCCAGTAAAAACAAAAAAAAAAGTCATATGACATAAGGACATAAATGACATAAGGACGTCTCAGCTGCGATATGCGAGAAGTGTGCATTAAAAACCGAATTTGTCGTAAATTTTGTGCGTGTTGGAAGGTTAACTTTGATTTCTATACTATTTAAGCAAAATTTCGAATTTGTTAAATAAAGATTTTGTAGACATTCTAACTTATGTTTTTTTATTAAAACTGTGCTAAATAGAGAATAGTATACTCAGAGGCCTTAGCTGTGTTAAATGATCGACATATCATTTATGTCTTTGTTGTGGATATAGTGATGTAAAGATTTCAAGACTTAGTTGTTTGAAGTCCCAGTTTGTATTTTTTTATCACATTAGCAAGTCTATAAATGGAGATAATTAGTATACACTATGTTATAAACATTATTAAAACATTTGAAGAAGCAGATTTTTAATAACTTTTATTCGCACTTGTCAAAAGTAAACAAGCTTGGTTACTAATTTTTGAAGTAAGAATAATCACTTTGTTTGGAAATGCATTTATATGCGAACAGCTTTATTTAACGGTTAAAAAAAACGTGCAGTTTGATAACACAGATTTATCATACTGCTTTTAATTTACCCAATCGTTTTTCTGGTTTCTTACTTTGAGAACTTTTTTATTTTTATTTTTACAGTACTTTTTACTTTTAGGGTAATGTCGGAGCAAATTATATCTGAAGGATTAATTAAATGATTTACTTTATTGCACCGTTAACAGCTTTATCGTATTTATAACATTAATTAAGCCCAAAGGGGTGTTAGCCCAGAAGGGCTATTCATTTCTTTCTGGCATTTTGCATTGCTTCTATAAGTCTGAATTACTTTTCAAATTGTAGCCACCAAATATTAGAGCCACGCATTATATTAAAGTATTTAAATAATGAAGAATCTACATGGATGTATGTATATTTCTCGCAATGTGAAAACACAACGGTACCTAAGAACAGTGTAGAGGCATTAGGTTATTTGGAAGCAGGAGATATGAAAAATGAACAGTGTCCTCGCTAGGACTCGAACCACGGCTTTCTCGAATACTCACCGAGTCTGCTGGCCATTACATCACGAAGACATCATAAGAAGGCGGGAGAAATACCTTATATACACCCCCCCCTTTTAAAGGGCGACTGGGGATTAGGGGATCCAGTCGCCTCTGGTGGTGGTGAATCATCATCCACCACCTTTTTTAGTTCGGACACCACTATAGAGACATTAGGAATTTTTGAAGCAGGATTGGTGAAACATGAGCAGTACCCTCACCGGGACTCGAACCTCAGACCTCTCGAATACAAACCGAGTTTGCTGACCATTGCACCACAATGGCATGCTAAGGAGTCTGGAGAAATACCTTATAACATCAAATTTTGAATAATGTAGACCTTCACTCGAATGTGGGCATATGGAAGCCCAAATTTGGAATTTTATTTTATTATCTATTTCATATTTTGTAAAACTTTTACGAATTTTTTATTAGAAAACTCAACGATTTCAAAGCGCTCCATTAACATTAACATCGCATGCATCTTCGAGCAAGCATATTTTATGCGTGGGATTTCTTTACATTTCTTAGTGGCATTATGTTGGTAGCGCAGCAACGCAAAGATGTTATAATGTCTAACGGTATTTTGCGTCGAATGACTTTGAATATCTGTACCACATTTCAATTCCCGTTTTGAATCCTCATGAAAGATACGCCTCTTTGGGCGTAATATAAAATCTGAAAGCAAAGAGGCGTAATATAAAGCTTTCAGAATTTTTTTTATTAAGAAAATATCCAAAAATGTATGCGGTTAATTTAGGCAACAATTAGTGAACGTTCCCTAATAACGGCCAAAGACATATCAAAATAATTTTTTAAAATTCATTATTTGCCATCTTCCTATGAATATTTCTGAAAATTTTTAATCACTCAGATATAATTCAGAAACGTGGCTCTGTCATGGAAAATTTTCTCCTAATCGTTGAAAGAGACCAAGAAAATTTCAACAATTGTCGTGATAATTTTTTTATGTAATATTAAATATATTACGTTATTTTATAAATTTTTAGCCTCAGAGGTGCTATTGATCTCGAAATTTACTTCATGTCTTAGTTTATTTATATTTTTATTATTTTTGTAGGCAGATGACAATACGCTTGTTGTGGCTTTACTATGCCCTTAGGTTTCGATACAGAAAGGTTGTCATTTCTCCAGTTTTGCAATTTAGTTTCGTCATGAAGGAGAGCTACTTGAATCTAATAGCCTTCAAAAACTGATAAACGTTTATTCAAATTACATGCCAAGCTAAGGTAAATCTTTTGCTTAACTTTATATGCCGCTATTTCCATTTACCAATTACTGTAAAATATGCATGGAATAATCAGGCAGATCGAAGGGCTTTCATAGAATTCAAAGATCCGTCTGAAGTTAAAATTCAAGGTTCCGTCTGCAAATTTATCTTAACGGGATCAATTGTTAAGCACGAAAAGTTATTTGAGAAAAAAAGGGGGGGGGGAAGAAAAGTTGTAAGAAATACAGAACTTGAGGATATCGCTCTGCCTGGGAGGCAGTGAAAGTGAAAAATGAGACAGATCTGAAAAATGCAAATGTGACAACGTTTTATAAGATCGAGAAATAGGAACGCTAGAATAAATGCAAAATGTAACGAGGTGTCTGGAAGATACAAATGCAGCATCTGTAAATTATATACGCAGAAGAGTAAAGGAAAGTAAACTCTGCAGTCTCACCTTAGAGGATATTGTCCATACGCAGCAGCAAGTAGATGAAAGAAATTTCTGCTAGAAAGTACAAATATGGAATCAAGAGAAGATCCCAGGGTAGAGCACAAACTTATTTATCCCACGGAGAGCACAAAATGTACTTATAAAATACAGACGTGCGAGGCATTTTCGACAGATGGAATGTACAAATGAAGACTCGTGCTTTGGAATTACAGACGCGGAAACAATATGGACGTGGCGAAACTGCAGACGGTTGCATTAAATGGATATTAAAGTAAAAGGCTCTACGACAGAAATTTGGGTAGCAGATTGCAAAAAGTGGTTGAGAATAATTTAATTGTAAAATGCACGGGAATTCTAGTAAATGCACGCACCCGTGAGTTTTATTCTAGAAAGCTAAGTTATTCCTCCGGTATAAAATAATGTGATGTGCTTCTTTCTAATAGTTAGGAATATATATTAATCTAACTTAGCGATTTACTGAATATGCTAATTAAACAAAGGGTAGAATTAAAAGAAATCTAACTTATAATGAAGTCCTCCGGTTTCTGTACTTATTGTTAGGAAAGTTCTGTATTCATTATGAAAAAATAAAATGGTAAGAAATTTGATTCAGGTAAGATAAAAATTGACTGGGATATTTGATTTTAAAATTTTGCAGTGTTTGATGTCATTTTCAACTTACGTAACATTACGTAGAACCAGTAAATAAATAGGCGGCAGAAACGCATTTTAACACAAGATCACATTTATGGAATAGTAGAACACAGAATGAACAATTTGTACTTACACATGCGCTTACTCAGCTTCGAATCTTATGGGCGCCAAATAGCGCCGGATTTGGTGTGAGCATAAAATAAACATCGTTTACCTACTGGGCTTTTTAGGCCTTTATTTTAGGCCATTTATGGCCTTTTAGGGCATTTATTAGAGCATTACACGAAATAAAATAGTGTTACGAAATGTACAGGCGCGGTGAGATAGCTTCCTCGTAAAGCAGTTTTAGAGTTGCCATAAAAATGACAAGGGAAAGCAGGGCTGCCACATTTACAAAAAATCGCCCATTTGGCGACATTCGGCGACGAAATTAGTGATACGCCATGGACTAATGGAGAACCTTCTGGAACGAATTCTTACCGGTTTAGCTCAGAATGTTCTCGAACACAAGCCGGAAGCTACATAAACCCTGCTGGTTCGCAGTCAGTCTGTGTCTCTCATCGAGTGTGTGCTTCGTCTAACAAGCTGATAGTCAGTCATTGATCGAGTGTCTCGAAGTCTAGCGCCGAGTTGATCGTCGAGTGCATCGAGAGAGTCTTTTAGTGCATCGCGAATTAGTACATCGTCGAGTTTTTTCTTAGACTGTGCTGAGTCGAGATCTATACTCTTGTGTATCGTCGAGTGCATCGCGTGGAGAGATTCGAGAGTACGTGGAGTTCCGAGAACGACCAAGCAGAGTTGGGAGCTGTACTCGGGTGCTTTGCAGTGAAGCTGTGTCCACCGTTATTGCCTGACAGTGTGAAGGCTGTGTCGCTGAACGTGTCAGCGTGTTTATAACAGTTCGACGACTGTAAAAGTGATTTTGAAGCTATCTGATTAATATTGGTAAATAAAGTGTGTTTTGATACTTCATCAAGCGTCGTCGTTATTCACTCCAAATCTAGAAAACTCGTATAAACTTGAAGGAAGAAAATAACGTAACAACTGGTGTCAGAAAAGAAAAACGCAACAATATACATACCTATATACTTTTACAAACCACCAAATATAACACTTATACAAACTCAGCATAGTGAATGAGCATTTTCCGCATAAATCAGTAAACTAGAAATAATCTAAACTACAAAACAAAACAAAATTAAAATCGTAATCGGTTAATTAAAATAATTAGAGGATATAAGTTTTAATGAAATGCGTCAAGAAATATGTGTAATTTGATAGACTATATAAGGAACTCATATGGTATCCCCTCAGTTTTTTTTCTAATTTTATTGTGCAAAAATCGCACAGACGGAAAATTAAGAGAATAATTAAATTTTCGGAAGACACGGTTACAGTAAGGACATAAGTAAAAAGTAGTCATCGGTAAACGAGGAGTAACTATCACAGTATTATTTCTTCAAACGAGAGGTAACTATCACAGTATTATTTCTTTAAAAGAAACTTACATTCCAATAAAATTCATAGCAGTATTATCATTACAATATCTAATAAGGTATCTTCATTTCTATTTCCCTGTAATTTGAATCTTGCCTGTTATTATTGTTGCCCTGCCATTCTTTAGGCTTCAAATCATCCATAAAAATTAGAGAAGGCAAATGTGCGAAAGTTTCAACGAAATCATAGGCTGGATGCGAGTTCGTGTTTGTTTCGCTGTAATGGGTCGATTTTTTCATTAGGCAGGCATAGGACAACAGTTAGAAGAAAAAGTATCGACGTGACCTTTGCGAGTGCTTACTTTTATTATTAAGGCGAAAACAATCATTGCGTGGACCATTTCAAAATTTAGGAAAACTCGTTATATGAACCAAAAAAAAAAAAAAAAAAAAAAAAAAAAAAAGTTAAAAAAGGGGAAAATTGCACAAATAATTTAAATTTTCAGAACTTGGCTCTAAGAAGCTGGAAGAAAAATATGCGAGGAAATACAGTAATCCATTGTTAGAAAATTAGGCAAAGCAATAACGTTGTGTTTCGCGTAGATTTTAGACAAGACTCTATCAATTTCGAGAGCAAAGGGATACAGGTCCCTCTTTATCAAGAGCAAAGAAATCAGCTTCCGAAAGTGAGAGAATCCAGCAACCATGTGGAATGGAGAAACAAAAGTCAAAACAGCGCAAGTGGGAAACAATCCAAATTGGAAGAAATTTCTCGACAATGGCGGCTGGTAGAAAAATCAAGGTATGAGAGAAACGCGCCAAAGTAAAAATAAAATTAGGCGAGGCATCAACCTTGTTTTTGGAGGATATTTTTTGTTAGGACTCTATCAATTAGCAGATTAGTTGTTTACATGTTTGCTGCTGATGAAGTTAGTTGTTAACTATTTGTTTATCAATTACAAATACGACAGGTAACTGATTATAACACTTAACGTACACACCGTGAATGAAAACTTGTAACTTAAATTATCACAAAATTTAAAATAAAGTCCTTACCTATCTAATTTAGGCTACATTACATAACTTTTAAAATTATTTCTATGTAAAATAAAGTAATATATTGTTACGAATTTTGTACTTAGATAGGTAATTTTAGTAGAATTATAGATAAAAGTGCTTTATTTCTTTTGTAACATGAATACTGGGGCATGTGCATTTAACATTGAGCAATGGCGGCATTTGGCGGGATATTGCCAAGCTGACAATGGTTTTGGTGACTTATTTTGTCATCTCATTTGGCGAGATATTGCCAGAAGTCGTCAGATTTGTCAATCATTTTGTAGAGACATTAGGTATTTTGGAAGCAGAGGAGATGAAAAATGACCAATGCCTTTGCCGGGATTCGAACCACGGATCCTTCGAATACGCGTCGAGCGTGCTGACCACTACACTGCGAAGGCATGGTAAGATTATATACCTTATTAACTCCCTATTTTAAAGAGAATTTTTGGGGTAAGGGGACCCCTTCGCCAAATCCTAGGGCTGGAGAATCATCATTAACCACCCTTTTAGTTCGGGCGCCACTGTAGAAACATTAGAAATACCTTATAATTTGACGACATTTTATTCCGGTTCCTGTATGTCCGTAATATATATTGAAATTGAATAAATGCAATTGGCCAGTATGTTAGCTGTAACCCAAATTCCACCCTATATTGCTTTCCATTGAGTTCGAGAAGCAGAAATGACAGAAATATCTCGGCGGCCGATTGTAAACTATTTAAGGTCGAAGGGATAGCATCTGCTATCGGTTGCTTAATTACTGTTGTTGCGAGCTTTTAGTTCCGTGTGAAGTGAGATATTCGAGCTAGCTTTCTCTTTAGATGCGCTTTTCATTGCGTTGTGTTTAGCGGTCTTAGTAGTGTAATGTGTAACAGATGATTGTACTCTGTGAAACTAGGAACTCCTGTAGGAGTATTTCTGCGTAATACTCGTACAGGAGTACTTGAAGTGTTTATTTTGATAAAAGCAAATTTCTATTAAGCACTCATCGGACCAGTGTGCATTCAATCTATTACGAATCGGTACGCACGCAACAACATTTTAAAAGTCTGTAGAATAAATTAATAATCTCATATAAGAAGATAAACAAAGATTTTGAACTGTTCTGCGAAAAGAAGAGCCATCGCTGAGTATATCAATTACTAGTATAAGTATTAAATTACTAAATATCTTTTGACATATAACAGAGAATTAACTTAATATTCAGTAAAAAAATAACAAAATTATATTGTTTTATCGTTTGTGTAAGGCTCTTTAATAATTCTTTGTGGGCCTTTTTCCTTCAATGAATGTAATGAAGGTTATTAACTGATCTTTGCTCCTAAAAAATAAACAATTGGGGTGTAAAAGTAGGGAAGAAAGGGCACTGTTAAAACATGAATCGCTTCATTTCATTTAACATTTGTTTTCATAAGATAGAATTTGAAAATGTTCTTATACAGTTACAGTTTATTATCGTCAATAAGAAAACATTATTTAAAATGTAAAAGAACCCAATTTGCTAAAAGTCGGCCGTTATTATTAGGGCATCAAAAGTAATGGTGAAGGAACGAACACTGCTCTTTTAAAGTTATTTATTTGTTTATGAAGATTTAATGGCTTCAGTTAATTCTAAATCACGTCCTATTCGAGAACATGGAAAGAGATTATTAAGAACATGGAAATTATGATAAGCAGAGACGGAAAACAGGAGCTTCAGACAATTTTATTTGATTTTTGCTCCTTCATGGATAAAGAGAGTAAGTAAAAATATTTTGATTAATTTTGCAGTTTCACGTTAAAAAATAGTACAAGAGAATAACATATCGGTAAAAAACTTTCATTTTTATTTAAAGAATTTGCATAATTTTCAGTCAAATTTTTGTAGTTGGTTTATTAGCTGCAAAATCAAAAACATAACGGTTTGAAATCTTTTCTTTAAAACCGGAGATACGTTATTAAAATTCGGACACGCATATATAAAACAGATGCAACAATATTTCGGTCTTATAAAAATAATCAGAAAAAATCTAGTACAAGCGATCTTATTGTTACGAAATGTCCAGGCGCTGTAAGATAGCTTTCCCGCAAAACAGTTTTAGGGTTGCCATAAAATGGCAAAAGAAGGTAGGGTTGCCACATTTAGCGAGGAATCGCCCATTTGGCGAAAAAATTGGCGATATGCCATAGACGGATGGAGAACCTTCTGGAACGAATTCTTACCGGTATAGCTCAGAATGTTCTCGAACACAAGCCGAAAGATATATAAACTCTGCTGGTCCGCAGTCAATTAGAGTTGTGCTTCATCGAGAGGGAGAGTGTGCATCTCTCATCGAGTGAGTGTGCTTCGTCTAGCGAGTCAATCCCTGCGGAAGCGATCGCTTTGACAGCTGGCCAGCGAGTGCCGAGTGCTTCGTCGAGTCAACTGAAGGAGTCTGTTAGAGTATCGCGGTTAGTGCATCGTCGAGAGAGCGTGTTGAGCTCCGGAAACGACTGAACCGAGAGTCAGGAGCTGTGCTCTGTGTGTCGTCGAGTGCATCGCGAGTTGTAGCGTGGAGAGTCTCAAGAGTACGTGGAGTTCCGAGAACGACCAAGCGGAGTCGGGAGCTGTAGTCCGGAAAGCAGAGTCGGGTGCTTTGAAGTGAAGCTGTCTCCACCGTGATAGCCTGATAACCTGAAGGCTGTGTCGCTGATCGTGTCAGCATGTTTATAGTAGTTCATCGACGACTGTAAAACGTGACTTTGGAGCTATCCTGATTAAATATTGTCCAAATAAAGTGTGTTTCGATACTTCATAAAGTGTCGTCGGTATTCACTCCAAATCTACACGAACCCCGTACGAACGTGAAGGAAGAACATAACGTAACAACTGGTATTAGAAGTGGGATAAGGAAAAACGTAACATTATTAAAATAATCATAAATAATCTAATACAATAACCTAGTATAATCTTCTTAAGCTAGAATTTTAACACATAACCTAAAACAATACAAGGACACTCTAGCTTATAACTACGAAATACTTTTGAGAGCTCAGATATGACTCAAACGCGTAGTAAAATATCTGCGAATTGATATTTGAGCTAAATATTTAATAAATAATAATAAAATTTAAAAGCTTTCAGATTTTATAGTCGCCCAAAAGGGTTCTTTAAGGTTTTTTACACCCTTGCTAAACTCGCAGTCTACCAGTCTGCTGCTGCATTCATTGCTACTAACTAATTTTTTGTCTTTTTTGCATAACATTTTTCGCATAACATTTTTTTGCATAATAGTTTTCGGTTTTATTCAGTCTTTTCTCAGTTCATCAAATCAAAGGTTGCATAACATTTTTTTGCATAACATTTTTCGGGTTTATTCAGTCTTTTCTCAGTTCATCAAATCAAAGGTTCGATTTTTTTTTGAACTAAGATGACTTTACAAAACTTTTTTGTCTGTTTATTATTAATGTTTTGCGTGTTTATTTATTAAATATCACATTCTTTGGGCTTACGCCACAGAAAATGTGATTCAACAGCAAAATTACAAAACATTTGAAAACAGAATATTTTTAGAATTTCCCATAATCCCAGTCTCGCGTGCTGGAAATAAAAATGTTTTTTTTTTTTTTTTTTTTTTTTTCCCGTTTTGTGTTGCCACTGCTAGTTTTGAAATTGTTGTGTTTGTTAATCAAAAATTCGTTAAAGTTTTACAAAACAGGAAATATGTAATAAAACAAATTCAAAATTCAAAGGGCTTCCAGGTGCCCATGTTCGGTTGGAGGACTACGTTATTCAAAACTGGTAATGTCTAGTTACTGTTGTTTTTTTCACAATGCGAGAAACAGACATACATTTATATATACATTTTTCCTTATTTAATTTATTTAAATCTAATACAGAGCGAAAATATTTGGTGCCAAGAATCTGAAAAGTGATGCATCATTTATAGTGATTCAACGCAAAATGCCGTTACAGACTAATGTCCCATTCGGGACTAATGCCACTTTTGGACTAAAATGGATTAACAGTAGTGGATTAACACAGGACTAGTAGACTGCGAGTCACAGGACTAGTAGCTAACAGGAGACTAGTAGACCGCGAGCCGTAAAAACCTTAACAAACCTTTTTGGGTGACCGCTAAATTCTGAAACCGTTTAGGTGTTTTTTCTTAGTTTTTCTAGTTGCGTTTCTTCAAATGTACTCCAGAATGTCCTGCACTAGTGCTGAGATGTAACATCAAGCTTTAGGAAAATGGTTTGGTTTGGTTTAGTTTATTTAATTATCGCAAAGCACGCTAGGGCTACTGCTGTTATGTAGAGAATTTGTCTGATAGCGTTATAAAAACTATGTGAATGATTTTATGATTTATGGAAATTTAAATTTTATTTTGATTCTGAATTATTTAATTTAAGGCTTTAATTTTGGGGAGAAACAGATGCTTCGGGAAATATTATTTAGTATAAATGAATATTATTTATTTTCTTTTATTTGCAAATCTTGTACAAACTTTTATTCATTGTGAAAGAAGCAGGGAAAGGGAGGCAATTTTCGCCAAGTCATGATTTCGCGCGCTTTAGAATGTTCGAGAAAGAATTTTCATTGTTAGTTGACCTTAAGAGAGGAAAGTACGTGACGGAAAGGTCAAAGGTTGCTACTTGTCTTTCAATGTAAGTCATTCAGGTTTTTGGCGATTGAGGATCCGGTTGTTGGCTAAGTGAAGAAGGGCGCGCATGCGCGATCACCCTTATTTCCGCATTCTGGAGTTGAAAACGAAGATTTTGCCATAATTAAGGGGGCGATAAGTGAAGCCATAGTGGGAGACCGTTTTGTGAAGGAGACGAAGGAAATTCGAGTTGGATTCACCTTTTCTCTGGACTCACTTACTCTTGGACTCGCTGACCTTCGGGTTTGCTGGACTTGTGGACGTTGCTCTTGAAAACTGGCTTGAAGAAAATTGGAGTTGGATTCTCTCCCTTACTGACTGGTGGGTGGAACTTACTTGGGACGTTACCCGTGAAGCTTGCTCTTGGGATGAGTAAGAACAGGCGAGCAGTAATTTCCTAGCAACAACGTTTCTGACCAGCGAAATTTGAACGAGTTACCTGCGTGTTGACATAGGACTTTCAGGACCAAGCGGATAGCCGTCCTCGGCAGCAGTGCTCCTGTTTCTGTTCTACAGTAGTGAAGTGGAGTCTACATTTTTAGAACCAGTGTCAAGATGAGCCCGGCCGACATCAACGCGGGATAAAATAAGAGTCCTCCGCTTCAAGATGTCCCTTCAAGATAAGTTTTATTTTTTTTGGTGTGTTTGAACTTTAGGCAAGCTTTTCAAAAACGTCCTTATCAGAAAAAAAAAACAACGTCAAATCTAAAATTTAACTCTCAGGCCTTGAATTGTTTCCCTTTCCTTTCTTTTAAATCACCAGACAAACCTTAAGTTTTTTTATGAATTTAAATGAACAGACTCTCAGATGAGGTTAAGATTTTTCTTATTGTGTTGTAATTGAATAAACTGATATTTAATCTGGAACCTCTTACAGTATGTTTTCTTTATATATTTAATATGAACTTTTCCTTTATATCTTGTATATGTTTTATGTTTTCGATCCTCTCACGGCGCGGTCCCGGAATGCATTTTTTTCACAACGCAAAAATGCTGTACACGTTTCACTATACGATTACTACCTTTAACGGCAAGTAGTTTCATATTTAACATTTAACAATATAGGAATTTCAGATATAACATGGTACCTAGAAGTAAAACTATTTAACCTTGGTGTCGAAACATTTCTTCATAACATTTCGAATTTCCTTCGTCTCCTTCACAAAACGGTCTCCCACTATGGCTTCACTTATCGCCCCCTTAATTATGGCAAAATCTTCGTTTTCAACTCCAGAATGCGGAAATAAGGGTGATCGTGCATGCGCGCCCTTCTTCACTTAGCCAACAACCGGACCCTCAATCGCCAAAAACCTGAATGACTTACATTGAAAGACAAGTAGCAACCTTTGACCTTTCCGTCACGTACTTTCCTCTCTTAAGGTCAACTAACAATGAAAATTCTTTCTCGAACATTCTAAAGCGCGCGAAATCATGACTTGGCGAAAATTGCCTCCCTTTCCCTGCTTCTTTCACAATGAATAAAAGTTTGTACAAGATTTGCAAATAAAAGAAAATAAATAATATTCATTTATACTAAATAATATTTCCCGAAGCATCTGTTTCTCCCCAAAATTAAAGCCTTAAATTAAATAATTCAGAATCAAAATAAAATTTAAATTTCCATAAATCATAAAATCATTCACATAGTTTTTATAACGCTATCAGACAAATTCTCTACATAACACTGCTTAAGGGTAGGGATGCCTTTGTGGAGGACTTTCTAAGGGAAACTGCCTCGTATACACGTTACACATGGGGAAAATCCCCGAAAACGCACATGCAGGCAGACCGTTCGCGGGATTCGAACCGAACCACCAGTGTTCAGAGACTTTACCGCTCGGCCGCTGGTGGGCCTTTAGAAAAATATGTGAGAATGATATTCCTGATGACCTGAATGATGCACTTCGACTTTAAATTCGCACATTATTTCGGGCACTGTTAAGAGCGCCTAAAAAGAAAATTTTGTCACGTCCCTCTACAACAATTCATTCAGTAACACCAATTCATTGAATAAAATAAAACGAAATTTTCAAACATAAAATCATGGTCCTTCTTCAGACGAAAATGATTTGATATTGCCTTCTTCCATGTTTTGGATAATTTCCCAAAACTCTTCAGCCCAATAAATCAAATGAAATAGCACAATAAATTTTATGCATTCTTAGAAATGCATAATTAAAGAGATGCAATAAAATTCATCTAATTTCCCTAATTTCCTGAATGTTTACCCCGTGTTTGTCTCAAATATTAAAGAAAAAAAAAAAAAAAAAAAAAAAAAAAAAACCTACAGAAGTAAAGATAAAAATTACAAAGAGAGAAAACTTAATCAGAAAAGAATATTCGTTATTGAAAATGAATGTTGTGGAGATACATTAAAGATGGCTTAAAGAAGGATTTTTTAGTCTTTTTTTTTTTCTGTTCCTGCTTTCATTTTCTCCGCTTTACTAAAGCATTTTACGATGTCATATGAAAATTAATTGCATGACTTAGCTTTTTTGCATATTCCAAATAGTACGTAAATTTAATATATGTATTTCCTATATAAAAATTACAGACAGCCGCCCAGCCGGTTATAAGGTATTTCTCCCGACTTCCTAGCGTACCTTCGTGGTGTAGTGGTTCTGCACTTTGGGACGTATTCTAGAGCTCCGTGGTTTGATTCCCAGCGAAGGTTTTGATAATTTTTGATCTCTTCCGCCTCCATCTTAATGTCTCTACAGTGGCGCCCGAACTAAAAGGGTTTTGGTTGAAAATTTTCCACACACAGGATTTGGCGATTGAATCCCCTAAAAAATCCAAGGGCCCTTTAAAAGGGGGAGTATATAAGGTATTTCTCCCGGCTTCCTAGCGTGCCTTCGTGGTGCAGTGGTTCTGCATGCTGGGCCGGTTTTCCAGAGGTCCGTGGTTCGATTCCCGGCGAAGACGACTGCTCGTTTTTCATCTTGCTTGCTTCCACAAAATGTCTCTACACGGTCATAATACGGGCGCACCCCCAGTCCCCCTGGCCGATGGAATCGGCCTTATTACTTCAAGGTGGCACGCTCTTCCAACACAAAAACAACGGAGGTAACGAGCTGGCCGTGCTCAAATAAAAATAAAAATTTATTAAAAGAAAACCAGCTGTAAGATCAATTAAACTTTTCACTTAAATAACTCCGAGAAACCAGGCCTTGGATCCGAGTAACATAAAGGTTAGATAATGAAACATAACGGAATAATAAATACGAGTATAAATGGTTGCAAGCCATAAAATCTTTTTCTAAAAATCACACACACAGACAATAACTAACTAAATAAAATAATATTATAAGACAATGTTAGAAAGTTAGAACATAAAACAAAAGTACACGTAAACGTTCATAAACTAAAACACACATATATTGTCCATCCAATCATTCATCCTTCTATTCCTATCTTTTCTTTATTTTTATTGACTATACCAGTTAAATCCTTTGCAAAATTTTTCAACTTTTCATATTTAATTCTAGAATCTTTAACATTTGTAATTCCATATTTTACCCTCACTCTCTCGGTAAGTGCACACGACTCCACGAACTGTCTCTACACGGTATAGTGGTTAGTGTCACTGACTGCCGTGCCGAAGGGCCCGGGTTCGAATCCCAGAGAAGGCATGGATATTTGTAAATGTATAGTGTCGTTGCGGCATGGCGGCACTCTAAATATGCGGTGAGCCGAAAGTCCTCTCGTGTGGTTTGATGGAAGGGGCACCTATCTCCATCAAAATTGGGGGCGGAACTTAGCGAAATCGCACTGTCACCTGAATGGTGCTCAAGGCTGTTGCCAACGGCTGGCAATTTCAGACAAGTGAGCATGAGCAACAACAAATTACAGAGTGGAAAATGTGAATATTTAATTGTGCCTTCAAGTAGGATTTAAACTAGTTCAACACACTTAAACCTTAACAGCCCGCAAGGGGGAAAGCAGTGGCGCCTTACATTGCTTGCCCGAGTTGACTAGTTACCGTCGATAGGGTTTTAGTTAGGGTGCTACTATAGAGATTATTATGTTTTCAGGAATCGAAAAGTGTTATTACGAAGCATCAACCATAAAACAAAATTCGAACCATGTATCTTTTATTTTGTAATTGGATGTATTAAGCCCTTACGGTTGGAGGGCAGACACAAAGCATGGTATAACTCCTTACAGCAGCGATTCTCAACCGGTGGTTTGTAAGAGAAAAATAGGTGGTACTCAAAGAAACAAATATCTTTAACTATTAAATTGAAAAATCTCGTGAAGAAAAAGAACAATTCATAGAAAGGTCCTGTGATTAAGTCTTACTGAAGATTTCAAAAATAGCAGACTTGTTAACTTTTGGCTGAACCGAAAAAGAAGCATTTCAATTAAAGGTGTTAAATTTTCCCTTTTCGCAAGATATATTTGTATGAACAAGGATTTTTCTTCCATGTTGTATTTGAAAAATAAATACAGAACAAAATTAAAGGTGGATCCTAATTTACGGTTAAAACTAAATGAAATAAGATCAAACATAAAGAAACTGATCTTTCTTAAACAGGCCCAAATTTCACACTCAATTTTAGATTAAAATATTATAACTTAAATTTTGATAATTAAAATGGTAACCAATTTTTAATTAAATATTTTTTATGTGTGTATATTTAATACAAATAGCCAACACGTCGTGCAATAGCAAAATATACTTTTTTTATTATTTGAGAAATTGAAAAATAATCATTGTAAAATGTAGTGGTGGTACTAAGGTATTTCAATTTTTGTTTAATGCTACACGTTAGTCAAAAGGTTGAGAACCGTTGCCTAACTAGTCATTTAAACTAGTTACAATATGTTAAAAGAATTAAATAAATTAACAACAAGTTTACTTTCTTTGGACTAGCGGAAACCAAATGTCCGGAAAATTTTTCCAATTAATCCGGACAATTCCAATTATCGGATATGTAGCGTTCATATATCTGGAATCATCATTATTGCATTTCAGCTGCATTATATACAAATTGGATTTAATCGAAAAATTGCTAAAATTTTGCTCTGCTTCT
This sequence comes from Stegodyphus dumicola, assembly GCF_044657685.1. Lineage (NCBI taxonomy): Eukaryota > Metazoa > Arthropoda > Arachnida > Araneae > Eresidae > Stegodyphus > Stegodyphus dumicola. Next base: position 161,119,986 of record NC_140770.1, read on the forward strand.
GAAATTTTAAATGAGGAATATATGGCTTTTATAGGAAAATTATAAAATTACTGGGAATACTAAAGCATGAAACCCTGCGTAAGTTGCATAAGGTTTGCAATTAGCATAAGGTTGCACACTTGCAACATGCGTAAGTTACATATTCAAAACTAGTCAGTATTGAAAGTTCGGACAGAGATTTCTTAATCTGCAGCTGCAGAAGTGGAAATGACGGAGGAGAGGCATGTGCTCAAGTGATAAAAATAGGCTAGAAAATTCGAGAAAGTTCCAGTTTAGGAACGAAACGAAGCTACTTCCGGCATCTATTGACAAGCAGTGAATACAACTATGAAAACATTTGCTTAAGAGCTGAAGGTAAAGATGAATTATAATTGGAATCATTATCTACAACTGAAAGACTTTGTGAATAGGAAACATATCTAGGAAAGCAATCTCGTTCAAAAACACACGAACGCAACAGGAGATAATGCTCAGCAAAACAGTGCACTGACACGACGAAAGCTGCAATAATCTACTACGTTTAAATCTCGCCACGTGCTATTAAATTTGCACAGTTTTCTGATCTGAGGAAATACTGTGATAGGAACAAAGAAGGATAAGATAGGTTTTTACTCAAATGTACGGGTTCGAATTCGGGAGAGGGCATGGATGTATGTTCGTGTATAGGAGAAGTTCCCAATTTACATCCATCCAATGATTTTCTTCGTAGAACCCTTTATATTTTCTCTACAATATACAGCATATAGCGTAATCATAAATAATTGCGCATAATGAACTCTATAATAACAATTATACTAAAAATATGAACAAAATTAAAAAATATATTAGATTAAGGTTTTATTATTAGTCCAAATGGGCAATTTGCCCAGAAGGACAATTAATTTCGTTTTGCCATTTTGCGTTGAAATGTTGGTTCACTTTTCAAATTGTTGCCACCCAATATTAGAGCCCTGTATTATATTTAAAGAAATTAAATAATGAAGGATCTGTATTAAATGTATGTATGTTTCTCGCAGTGGGATAGAACAACGGTACCTAAAGCAATCCAGTTTTGAATAACGTTCGTTTCCACCCGAATATAGGCATGTGGAAGCCCAAATTTGAAATTTGGAATTCGTTTAGTTTATAACGTTGCGCGCCTCTAACTAGCACGCAACCTAGAGGTGACTGTGAAAGTTTGTATAAACCACAGAGTCTTATAAAGGGTTTAAGTCCCTTTTTATTCAACGTACTCAATTACAATTGCGTCCTCTTGACGCTTACAAACTGTACCAACTAGGCAGTCAAATAAAAATAAAAACCTGAAAAGAAAGTAAAGACAATATTCTAACTACGAGGCTCTCTAAAATAACTAACTCACCGCGTTTTACAAATACCGCAGCTAATTCAGCAGACTTGAAGCTCACTGGAACAATTGCAACTACTTCCCGCCAAGCACATAGGCCGCAACGCGGGGTTCTTTAATTCTCGATTTCTACCTCCGCGCTCGCGAAGTAAGAATAACTCTCTCACCGAACTCGTTTCCTTCTATTTTAAACCATACTACTTCCGCTGATAATTTGAATGCTTGCGCGTACTACTCAAATTTACATATTCTGGCATTGGCAGTTCCAGGGGAAAGTAAGGCTTGACAGGAAAGATAGTTTAAACTTAAAATAAATGTTAGTTAAAATAAATATAAACCCTACATTTGCCGCTGCCAGAATTTGGAAAACTTGGAAGCAGGTCCTACAAACGACCTGTTGTAAGTTTATCTAATTCTGAACTAACTGGCGAAAGCCTCGTTTACACACAAAAAAAAATCTTATGTAACAATCAAAATTCTGTTAGTCGTTACAAAGCTTTCTTCTTACAGCAACTTTTCCTGGACTTCATCAATCAATCTTGGTCTTTCCTTCCAGCATCTAGAAGGAATAAGTATCAGTATCTTTCTACATACATTATAATTTACACTTTCTTGACACAATAAATTTTTGTTTTTAAAGTTTCGTTTTTCGTAGTTAATGCTTACTTCACATTCATTCAATTTTTCAAGCATTAATTTAACTTTACCCTGGCTCTCCACCATGTGTGGTGTCAACCGGGAATATTCGTGTTTTAGTCTTACAACACTTCCCGTAACCACCATGATTTGTTAGAATTCAACAACCAAATAGACACACCTTACTCGACATTCTACAACTCAATGAGCTACTTTAACAGTCTTAAAAATTCAAATGTAGGTGGAGAACCCTACAAAACACATTCATTCTAACTTCCCCCTCATTCATCTTTAAACATGCAGGCTTTCGCTCTAAAGCATGACTTTATCTACAATTTACTACTTAAATTTTGACTTCATTGCTTTTAAGCATTCACTTTTAGCATCTACAATTTTATGCTTCTAGACTAAATTCTACTTTTACATAACATGCAAGTATTTACATACATTTACAAAAGTTTAATACATATGCTTTTTACAATTTACCATAAAATGAATAAGAGAAAATAAATTTTTACTTTACTCATTCTTCACCAAGCTGGCGGCACTGGAACTAAAATTCTTATTAGTACAAGAATACGAAGTTATTTTTATCTCCGGCCAAATTTTGGCTTTAACATAACAGAATTAGTCTTTCGACCAACAGAAAATGCTTGTTTTTAGCTTTTACACTTAAAGAAAATAATACTTTTGCCTTAGCTAAATAAAGTAAAACAAAACTAAGTCTCAACCGAGACATATTGACTTTCGTCAAAACATAGAACTTCGTACTTATGCATAACATTTCGGAACAAAAGAGAAAAAAAAAATTATAGAAGGTTTTAACTTATCTTTGAGTTTTCGATGCTTGAAACTCCGTCATCCGTTTTTGACAAAATTGATCCCAAGTTAGAGGTGTCATGGATGTCAATCTTCTCCTTGTTCATCTCCGCGTGTCGTCCCCGTTGATCTTTCTTTTGCGTCCTCTACATGCTGGCCTCTTGACGGAGTAATCGTCTGATTGTTGTCCTTTGCGTTTCTGCCTGGGACGGCTGGTCTTGACGTCCTCCGGTCTGGAGTCCTTGAATTTCTTCTGTTCCTCGTACTTCTGTGCCTCCTGTTGGCGTTTCAGTTTCCGGAACGGCGGCCTTGCTGGCACCTGACTCTGTGGCCGTGTGCGCGTTCTCCTTGATGTGTAATTTCTCCTGCCATCTTTTGTAGGTGGTGTTTTCGTCTTTACCACGGTTTCTTTACCCGGTTCATCTGTATTTTTGTTTTTCTTAAACGCCGGAGTTTGAAACTCATTTTTTCTTTTTGATACCGACGTCCGGGTTGTAGAAGTGCTAGGTCTCTTTCTCCGTTTCTTGGGTGGTGGAATACTTGTTGCAGTCTCTGGCCCTTCTATTTCGTTTAGACTTGAGTCCTGCAAGAAACTTTTAAGGATTTCAAAATCATTGGGATTATAGTATTTTTTCACCTGGTCGAGACTTGCTTTACAGATTTCCCCTCTCTCGTTTTTAAGATATAAGACTACTCCTTTGATTTCCTGAATTACATAGGGGCCTTCAAACTTTGGAGCTAGCTTTGCCATAAAATTGTCTGGGGCACTTGATAAAGAAAATTTCCGTTTCAATACTTTATCCCCAACTTTAAAATCTGCTTCACGGCGTTTTCTATCGTAATATAACTTTTGTCTATTTCTTGCCGTATCCGAAGTTTTAAGCGCCTGATCAATTAGTTTTTGCACGTCCTTTTGTCTAAATTCCTGCTCTCTTTGTTGCACAAAGAATAATTTATCTAAAGGCGTAATTAACTTTCTGCCTAAAAATAATTCTGCTGGAGTTTTTCCCGTAGTATCATGATGTGCCGTTCTTAAAGCATAAGCTAATTCATTTATGTAGCCATCCCAGCGCTTGTGATGTGTGCTAACGTAACTGCGAATTATTTTTACAATGTTTTTATTAACTCTTTCTGCTATGTTAGCCTGTGGTCTATACGGAACCATTTTGATATGGCGTATATCAAGTCCATTGCATATGTTTTCAAATATTTGACTAATGAATTGTTTTCCGTTATCGCTAATGACTTTTATCGGTGCACCGTATTTTAAAATGTATCTGTGTAAGAATGCATCTGCGACTGTTTTGGCTGACGCGCGTTTAAGTGGAACAATTTCTATCCATTTTGAAAAATGATCTACTATTACTAAAAGAAAACGATTTTTATTTAACTCGCTCTGGGGGAAGCGACCAAGGAGATCTATGCCTAATATTTCATTCGGAAATGTAGCGCGAATGCTATTTAAGTACCCGGCCGGGCTGTAATTAATATCATTTATTAACTGACATTGCTTGCAGGACCTGACATACGCCGTTACTATTTTGTATAATTGCGGGAAATATACCGCCTCGCGTACCCTTTTTAAAGTCTTTCTGACCCCGAGGTGGCCCGCTGTTTTTTTTTCGTGCAACTCCTTCAAAATGCTTAATCGAAGCGAGGCTGGGATGACTGGCTTATACTCAAGATTTTCGTTTGTTGTTTTCGTATAAAATAATAAATTATCTATTATTTCATAGTTTTTTGCTCTATTTCTTATCGCATCGATATCTGTATGCTCAAAGCCTTAGGGGTCTTTCAAATAAGCATAGATATTTCCAAATTCAGGATCAGCTTTCAGTTCAGTAATAACCGTATCTCTAGAATCTAAAATTTTTGAAGTCAATACAGCGCATTTAAGTTCATTACCTTCATCGTCCAGTTTTATACGAGAAAGTGCGTCAGCTACATTGTTTTCCTTACCCGGTTTATATTTTATTGTGATATTATATTCTTGGAGTTTTAAAGCCCATCTTATTAACCTGGGCGTTAGGTTTTTTCCCGAGTAAAGTCTACCAACAGCCGCATGATCCGAAAAGACTGTTACTGGCGATTTGCCGAAATAAACTCGAAATTTGTGTACAGCCATTAATACGGCTAATGTTTCTCTTTCTGTAGCTGTATAATTCCTTTGTGTTTGATTCAATGTTTTACTAAAAAATGCCAGCGGATGGTTATTTTGCATAAGAACCGCACCCACCGCATAGTCTGATGCATCTGCCGCAATTTCCAGGTTTTCGTCCCCCTCAGGGAATTTTAAAACAGGGGCATTAATAAGCGCTTCTTTTAATCTTTCAAAAGCCGTGTTAGCTTCCGCTGTCCACGTAAATTTACTCTTTTTCCTTTTGATTACTAAGAGTGGTTCAACAATATTAGCGAAATCTTTTATGAAAGATCGATAGTAAGAACATAGTCCAAGGAAAGACGAAAGTTTCTTGGCGGTGTTGGGCGGTGGGAAATACTTAATAGCTTTTATTTTTGAATCTTGCGTTTCTATACCCTTTTGCGAAATTTTATAACCGAGATATTTAAGTTCTTTAGTTGCGAACTTGCATTTTGAGGCGTTAATTGTAAGACCGGCCTCTTTTAATAATTTAAAAACTTGTTCGAGGTCATTAACGTGTTGTTTCAACGTACTACTCGTTATAATTATATCATCTAGATAAATTAAAGTTGATTTTCCTAGGACAGGCTTTAGAACAATGTCCATAGCTCTCTGGAATGTTGATGGGGCCCCACACAACCCAAAAGGCATGCGTAAAAATGCATAAGTGCCCGATTTTGTTATAAACGCGGTTTTATGTATATCTTCGGGTCTCATAGCTATTTGATAGTAGCCAGACGTTAAGTCCAAAGTAGACATATATCTCGTCGATTTGATCTGTCTAATGATCTCGTCTATAACCGGCAAAGGGTAAACTGGGAATTTAGTTATGCTATTTAGTTTTCTATAATCGATAGCAAACCTCCAAGCCCTTTTATCCGAAGGAGGAAACTCGTTCTTTTTCCTACATAATACGACTGGACTCGCGTATTCACTATTTATGGGCGTTATTATTTTATTCTTTAACATCTCCTGAATATGTTCTTCGATGATTACATCTTTTTGTTTGTCATAGCGGTAAGGTTTAGTCCTACAAGGTTTTTCGGCATTTAATTGAATCTTGTGAGTCACGATCTGACAGTTTCCCGGTTTTTCTGAAAACAAATGAGAAAAATTACTCACCACTTGCTGTATTGCTTTACTTTCCTGGTCATTCAAATGGCTAAGGTCCAATTCAGGTGTCTGCACCGGTTCCACCACCCTCTGGTCCATCTCCAGCACCACGGAACTATCTTGAAAATTTAATTTGGCCCTCGCGGCCCTTAAAAAGTCCATACCTAAAATAAGAGAGTGTTGGAGGTGTTTCACCACAAAAATTAATACTTTGAGATTTTCCTCTTTTACCTGTATGTTTAATGATACTTTCCCGATGCAGTGACAGGTTTTTCCTTGCGCCGCTATAATTTCCGTATTTCTGGTTTTAAAGAGTCGTATCCTATAAAAATTCTTTTTGAAGAACTTTTCACTCATGAAATTTCCTTCTGCTCCTGTATCGATGAGGGCTTCTACTGGTACATCGCCAACCAGGACTTGTATAATTGGTAGCTGTGAGTTTTTTACGATGACTGTATTTAGATGTCTATTTGAGGGTTTTTCTAAAACTTCCGGGGTCTGGACCCTCCCTTTCACAGGCCCCTCTAGTCGTTTAAAGCTTTCCTTTCAATCTGTGTCTTCTGGGTACGCGGATGCTTATTTTCAAATTTTCTTTTTGGGCCTTGCCCTTCAAGTTTCGATGCGTTAGCTTGATAGTTCTTTCCCCCATATGAGCGATTTCCATTTCTTGTTTCCTCCTTCCTTCTGGTACTTTGAGAATATGTTTCCCCTCTCGCTCTTTCCGCTATTCTGCGATTTTGAAATTTCACCGCCAATTCGAAAAGTTCCTGCAATGTGGTTGGGTTTCTAATTTCAAAGTAGTCTTGGACAGCGGGTAACAATCTTGGTAATATTATTTCAATTATCTCCGCATCGGGTTTTTTCCCATACAACATATCCGTTAGTTTGATTTTTCGTAAAATAAAGTCCGTCAATTGTGCTGTATCCCGTTGATAGAAACTATATAGCTCGGCTTCCAGCCGTGCGCGATCTTTCACTATGGGGAAGGCCTTTACTAACGATTTTTTGAAATTTTCAAATGTATACGTCGGGCTTCCAAATTCACCTAGTAGAAATTTTCCTATATTTTTCCACCATAGCGCGGCCTGTCCTCTTAGTGCTGATGTGGCGATGGCGACTTTTTGTCTTTCAGGCACAGGATAGAGCTGAAAGTGATTTTCTATACCTTCTAAAAATACGGACACCGAATTTTTTCCGTCGAAATAGACGTTTGGCTTGATTGATGCTCTCAAAGTCTGGACCACGTATCCAAATCCTTCTAACTGAGTTGTCATTTCTTGGTGTTGTCCAGCGGCTTCCATCCAGTTTTCGGCCATTTCAGTTCGATAAGTGTTCGGGCGCCAATATAACGTTGCGCGCCTCTAACTAGCACGCAACCTAGAGGTGACTGTGAAAGTTTGTATAAACCACAGAGTCTTATAAAGGGTTTAAGTCCCTTTTTATTCAACGTACTCAATTACAATTGCGTCCTCTTGACGCTTACAAACTGTACCAACTAGGCAGTCAAATAAAAATATAAACCTGAAAAGAAAGTAAAGACAATATTCTAACTACGAGGCTCTCTAAAATAACTAACTCACCGCGTTTTACAAATACCGCAGCTAATTCAGCAGACTTGAAGCTCACTGGAACAATTGCAACTACTTCCCGCCAAGCACATAGGCCGCAACGCGGGGTTCTTTAATTCTCGATTTCTACCTCCGCGCTCGCGAAGTAAGAATAACTCTCTCACCGAACTCGTTCCCTTCTATTTTAAACCATACTACTTCCGCTGATAATTTGAATGCTTGCGCGTTCTACTCAAATTTACATATTCTGGCCTTGGCAGTTCCAGGGGAAAGTAAGGCTTGACAGGAAAGATAGTTTAAACTTAAAATAAATGTTAGTTAAAATAAATATAAACCCTACAAGTTATATGTTTTACATTTTGTAAAACTTTAACGAATTTTTGATTAACAAACTCAACGATTTAAAAAGAAAAAGGAAAACACCATACGAAAAAAAAATATCTTCAACGCGCGAGACTGTGTATCAGAAATTCTAAAGATATGCTCATTTTAAAATTATTTTGCGATATTACTGTTGAACTGAATTTTGTGGTTTAAGTATGAAGAATATGATATTTAATAAATAAAGGTAACACAAAAAACGTTAAAAAAAGCCCTTTTGGGCGTTATGTTAAATCTGAAAGCTTTCAGATTTATTTTTTGTTTGTTATTTTTGGTATTACTTTTATTTTTTATTTTGAAAATATAAGCACATTTTCAGAAACAAAGTTACAGATTCTAATTGCATAAAGGTTCGATTTTAATTAATGTGATGGTTGCATATCGTGTCCTGATGTATTTTTAAAAATATTTGTCATTAATATGCTTCACGTAATTCTTAAATCACCTCATTTGGAAATATTCAACCTGTTTTTGGTTTTCCGCACTAAATTTCTTTACTAAATTTAACTTACTTATAAGAGGAAAAAGGCAATAACGTTGGTTCCGTAACAACGTTTATTATGGGACGTTTCTCTTATATGAATTTCGGAATCCAAAATTAGTATACACACGCGTTTTTGTAATCCATGGGATCTTGACTATGCTGATTAATTGCCCTTACATGTTTGTCTGTCGACCTTTTGAGTATCATTGACCTATATAAAATGTGAACGACTCCCAGAAGCTCAAGATGGACTTCGTTGGGAACCCTTGGTGTACAGTGTGTGTATGGCATGCGATCCCTAAGAATACTGGCAAGCCGAATGTCCTTTCGAGTGGTCTGGTAGAGGATGATGTGGTTTGTAAAGACGGGAGACCCTCGGATTTGTGCTGCACGAAAATTGGAGAGGAACTATACAATTATAGTAGCAGGACTATACCTGCGTGACCAATTTGGTGTCTTGCTTACTTATTTCTATCCTGTCGAGTTACCAAAAAGTAGGAATAATTGCCACCAATTTTATCTCAGATTTGTACGGCTTAAAAATCAATTTTTTTTAGAAATGTTATGCTTTTGTTGTCACTTATAGTCATTTGTCTGACGTAATCAGACCAAGCTCACGAAATTATTCGTGGCAAGTACCGTAAGATTGTCGTTGGCAACAGCCTTGAGTACCTTTCAGGTGACAGTGCTATTTAGCTCAGTTCCGCCCCCTTTCCCAATGTTGATGGAGAGCATCCGGGAGGGCGGCTCTGAGAGTTTCACACCCCTCTCCACTTCCATCAAACCACAAAAGAGGAATTTCGGCTAGCCTCATATTTAGAGTGCCGCCATGCCGCACAGACACTATACATTTACAAACATCCATGCTTCTTTGAGATTCGAACCTACGTCACGGCAGTCAGCAACGTTAACTACTATACCTGTTGGGAGGAAATGTTATACTAACTGTAAATGTAGAGCTGATGCATAATCAAAGAATTCCGAGTAAATAAAAGAATTGTCATCCGAAGAGATAATGGCAAATGGGAACTGAAACAAACTTGAAAAGTTTAGTGGTATGTGTAAAGATAAAGTTTTCATCTCCCCCTCCGAGTGTTTACTTACGGAGGAAAGAAGCTAACATTCAGCTCGAAGGAAAGTTCAAGGCTGTATGTTAAGTCTTTTTTATATCATTGCAAAGTGATGGATGGCTTTCTTTTAAATATGCATATCTTTACGTGCATATTTTCTTCGTATTTTTTGAAAATTTATTTAAAATTTTAGAAACAAAAAATGGATGAGGAATTAGCTAAAAGTACTAAGCGCAGAAGATTGTTTTAACATCAAAACAAAAGCTTACATTAATCGAAAAATTGACGACTTTAGCATTCTGGTCTTCTCTTGCTGCAGCTATGTCTCATATTTAAATATGTGAAATAATTTAAAGATATGAAAAATACAAACGCAATTAAAATGTACTTAGTTCAAAAACGTACAGTGTATGAAAATGTATTTAAAACATTTATGTTAATTAATATGAGTAGTTTTCCGACATTTATAATATGAATTACTTCCAATAAAAATTGAAAAAAACCGTCGCTGATTGAAGCGTTCTCAGATTGAGATATTTCTCATATAAAAACGAATTTTTCTAAAATCTATACCAAAGCTGAAAAGATTATTTTACATTACGGCGAACAGAGTCGTAGCTAGGGTTTTCAGCGCTCGGGGACAGCTGAAGCTTTCGCGCCCCCTCCTGTTTGTTAAGAATGAAAAATATTTTACTCTAAAATTTCGACCCATCAGTTTGGCTCCCCTGTATGCTGATCCCAAGGACAGATGTTCCCCCTTTGCCCCGTCTAGCTGCGCCCCTGAAGACGAAGGGAAATCAAAAATACATAATCAGAAACTAATTTTTAATGCATTATCAAAAATTAGGAAACGTAAAATTTGAAATCGTAAAAAATAAACAGTGTTTTCAATAAGTCATAAAAGAGCCAGAAGTTATTTTGAAACAGAGTTTCACCCAAAAGTTCGCCCACCAGGGGCCGAATGGTTAAAACCCATGAATACTGGTAGTTTGATGTGGCTTGCTTTAAAACCCGGGCCAACGGCTGGCTGCTGTGGTTGGTTTTTATGGTTTTCCCATGTGTCGGGTGAATATGAGCCAAGTTTTATGAGAAAGTCTTGCACGAAGGCATCCTTTCTTATCATCTCCTCTTAAGCAGATAATCCTCGTGACCTTTCCATATAAAATAAGCTAGCCTAGCCTTATTCAAAAGCAACGAAAATAAATTATGAAAAATAAATTTTTAGCTTTTTTATATTAAGTTCTATTATTCATTTGAAACAACTGCTGATAGGTATGCCATACGGAAACTTTTCACATTCATTTTCTGTATCTCTTCACGACTCTCAAGCATCTTGACTGAACGTTCCAGTAAGATAATGCAGGTTTATAGATAGAAGAAGAATAGAAGATTGAATAGACAATAGAAGATGTTTTTTGAATAATTTTTAGCTGTAGAAAACTTTAAAGTGTGATTTTCAGACCAACAACGCTGCGCAACAGAGGACATCTGTGTTTCCTTTTTTTCTAACATACACCTCATGTTCCTTAACGCAAAATTTTAAGTAACTCTTTTAGTCTGACCAATGGAAATTAAACCACTGGCAAGGAATACTATAAAAATCCCAGGAATTCATATTCGGAATCGGGTCTTTGAGTATGAAACTCGGAATTTTGTTGTTAGGCGAATAAAAGACCCGAAAGTTAAATTTCTGTAAAATACGTGCAGTTTTATAGCTAATTGATGGAGAGAAAGGAATGACAACATAATTCTTATAATCTCCTAAAACAAGAGGGTGCCTTTTGGTGTGTTGAGATGAGATTTTTTTTAACTACTTGATTAAAAATGCTGGGTGAAAAACCACTGTCAATAGCTACTTTATCAAGAATCTATTTGGAGGAGCAAATACCTTCGGCATTTACCGGATTCCTTGCAAATGTGATTTAATTTACGATGTCAAACTAAAAGAGTTACTTAAAATTTCGCGTTAAGGAACATGAGGTATATGTTAGAAAAAAGGAAACACAGAATTCCTTTGTTGCCCAGCATTGTTGGTCTGAAAATCTCACTTTCAATTCTTCTACACTTAAAATTATTTATAAAGCATCTTCTATTGGCGAATTAGATTTTCTAGAGATGTTTCACATTCAATTTTTTTTTCTATTGTACTTAACGACCCTAATTCCAATCCATCTTTGCCTTCAGCCTTTAAGGAAATTAAGTTTTAGTTCTCGTTTCATCAATAGATGGCGCCAGTAGCTTAACTCATGTTCAGCCATTCTTACCTCATTTTATCTTATCTAATCACTATATCTTATCTCGTTCATTTGCACTTTGGCAGCTGAGGCTGATGGTACCATCGAAACTAGTCCTGTGAAAATTTGCAAATACAACGCTGATTTTTGTTGTTTGACTTGCAAATTAATACAAATTTTTTCTCATTACTACCGACTATAAATGTGATATGCTAAATTACGGTGTTGATGATAAGTTTGTAGATTAAAATTTTATTTTAATTGCTTTTCTTTGGCTTTGTGTAATAATGCTGCTTATCAAATACTTGTGCCCACCCCTACGTCTAGGCCTTTTAATATTTTAGTTCTTTTACTAGTTAATTATTTTAACTTATGAATTTTACGTATCAAAACGATTGATGTCGGAGTCAAGCTTTATGAGATTTTACTTTTTAAAATTATGTAAAAGTTAGAGAGAGTCCTTTAAGGTAAGTTGGAGCCCTCTTTATAGGACAATGTTAAATTGAAATTGGCCGTTTTAGATGTACGTTTTTTTCAAAATCTGCTGCAGAGCTACATTTGAAATTTTTTGTGTTACAGCTATTTGATTATATTGAAATGAACATTTGAAACATTTTGATTTTTAGAGTAATTTATAGAATATTGTATTAAGTATAGTAAAATTCAGCACCTTTCTCACCAACAAAAAAAAAAAAAAAAAAAAAAAAAAGTGAAATTTTTTGTTCTTAGTTTATCATAAAATACTCATTTTAGTGAATATTAGGAAACAATGAATGAGCTATAAAAATTTATATACCTGTAGGAAGTAGCTCCTGAGAAAAGGTACAGTGCGGGAAAAAAGGGACAGTTCTATACCTCCCGTTCTACTGCGCCGATTTACGAAATTGAACTTGCGTTTTTCATGTCTTGAAAGTTCGACTTAGGATATGTATTACATTTATATGTAGCATTGTTCTAATATAGGTATATTGACATAAAATAAGACATTTTCTGAAATGACATGCCAATTTTTTCCATATTTCGATATTCCACGACTCAAATCATAACATATTGCATAATTTTGTAAAAAACGCACGCGAGTTTTTAAACATTTGCTCTCAAAATTTGAGCTCCTCAATGTTAATTGAATTTGATATATATTTATTAGTATCTCTTTTTTTATTAAACTTATTTGATTCTTCCTTTCATATTTCGAAATTTAGCTTCATTGCAAATAAAAAAATAAAATTCGCCTATTTTTTTATGATTTATTTTTAAAATTTCTATTTTAAAATAATTTTTGTAAATTTTGAATTATAACCTCTAAAAATTTTGCCATGATCTTAAATATATATATTTCTAAGCATACCTGCAAAAAATTAGAGTTTTTGGTTCCAAATTTGCTAAGATATATGCGAAGTTACATTTTCGGCGCGTTTTGAAATTTGGCGTATTTATTATAAGCGATAATAACGAAAATGTGGTTTACGCACTTTGTTAAAAATTGTTTAAAGTATGAACGATGACCTTTTTTCCTCTCGTGGACAATGAAGGAAAAGGAAACGAAAATAGGTTGCTATAAATTAAGAAGTTCTCCAAGTGAATTATTCTTGGCGCAAACTGAAAAAAATTCGCCAAGATAAATTTTTAAATTTCTCATCAAAAATTACAAAATTTAATATCTGGGCATAATTTGAGTAGTAGAATTGAAATATGGCCAAAAATTGGTATGTTATTTCAGAAAAGTCCGGTTTTATGTCAAAATACTTATGTTAGAACAATCCTATATATAAGTCTAATATATATCTTAAGTCCCCCTTTCGTGACATGGAAAACGCAATTTGAATTTGTCAATCGGCCTAGTAGAAGGGAAAATATAGAACAGTCCCATTTTTATGGTACGCGCAGTGTACATCAAGTATTAAAAAAAAATCACATTTGGAGATAAACGCATTTTCATATAAAAATTCTCATTTAGCAAAGCATTCGATGATAAATTAAAGCTAGATGTTATACAGTTTTAAATTTCATAGAAATTAAAGTATGGTATTGTCATAGAAATTAAAGTATGGTATTTTTAGACAGCTAAAAGTGTTGAGAATTTGAAAAATGCAAAAATCCCAAATTACCATTTTTTGAAGATTTTTGGCTTCCGACACCCCTTAAAATGTCGCTCTTTAAAAGATAAAAGTACCGGTAATTTGCACAGCTTTCTGCTTCCTTTCTGCGTAAGTGAATTGTACTATTGCATAAAGTTAAAATTTTGCTAATGAAACGTTTTAATTTAATGCTTTCCTTTCTGCCTCATTTAGCCACGACATTTTCTTCTTCCAGAATGTATGTAGAATTTGAGAGAGAAGCAATTAGACTGTAAAGCGGCTAGCAGTTTCACTATAAAGTGTAGAATTTTACAAACATAATGTACGGTTTTGACCAGCTGCCACTGCTCTGTCTTTCGAAGAAGGAATCATACTGACGGTAAAGATATTCTTGCTGGGATTACGTTAGAAGACAGGTAAATCCTCTTTGGTAAGTGTGTGTGTTCAAAATTCTGTCGAGAACTAGGAAATCTTGTAATCTGTGCATAGATAATATTTAAATTGTTGAATGTATATTCTACTTGAAAGGAAGCTTCATGCTGAAACCAGGTCTAGCTTGGCTGGTAATTTTATGTTGTATGTTTTAATTTAAGCACTCGCAAGTAATGAGGTAAAATGAACTGAAAGTGTTTTATCTGTTTGCTTGATAGTTAGATGCTCTGGTGGTGATAATTCACTGCGCATATCAGAAGTAAGATCTTTTTGAAGTTTTAATTGTACTAAACCACTCCGGGTGTTACAATGTTTCAGCGGAATGGCTAGTGGCAACCGATTTCAAATAACTGAATTCTCGAAAAAACAGAGATTTTGAAGAACAAACTCTGAATGCACTTAATATATTACAATAAAAAGAAGCCAAATCAATTAATCAAATTCTACACCTTGCCTTCTTGCCAAATTTTACTTCTAATAAATGTGTTTATATTATTTTTATAACATTATCTAAATTAGGAAACAGTAAAGGAAATTTAAGGAAACCAGTAAATTTCTGTGTAAAAATTCGATCTATGTTTGCACGAAACCCTGCAGCAAATATATCAAATTCCAAAATAATAAATCAGCTTTTAGAATTAATATCCTTTCTATTTAAATATAAAGAATGTAAGAACTTTTCAAAATCGATCCTCGCGTTCTCCTTTCGAAATTTGCAAATGATAAAACAAAAGTTACTTGAGATACAAAGTTCGAAAGGGAAAAATTGTTTCAAATGTAGTATAAATATTATTATTTCATTTAAAGGCTATCCGCACTCACATCCATCATTAGAGAAACTGTAACTCTTTGAGGTGCTTAAGAGAAGAAGGCCAGATCAAGACGGAAAACTTTTCCCGAACTGTTTGTTACTATAAGGAATCAGTATTAGCATTAAAAATATATTTAAACCAGTATTTTTATTTCTGACAAGAAATGAATTTTCTGTTTTCATGCAATTCTTCTCTAGAATTTTAATTTTTAGATAAGTTTTGTTTGATTCTACAGGAAAGGTTCCATCAAAAAAAGAAGCATAGACGTATTAAAAGAATATAATATTTTCAAGAGACCGATTTCATGCACGACCTGATTTCAAGCTGGCCTAGGTGTCCAGATCTTACCAGGACCAAAATTCTTCGAATAATCTTACAAAATATTGTCGTTCCCCTTAAAAAAACAAGCAAAGTAGTCATTGTGGACCCATTTGGAATTGTTGTGTTTAGGACTTTAACATTATTAACCAGGGTCTGTTCTCAAGATATCATTTGTCCATGAGAAACTGCAGTTTCTTCTTTGTAATAACTTTGCTGCAAAGGCAATTTTATATTCGAAATTTTGAGCAAAGCTCAAATGATTTATAATCATATCCACGTTTAAAACAACGCACTTTAAAAAGAAACAGTTATTCTCTTTGTGCTTGCTTTATTTCGAATGAATAGACAGATAAACAAATCTAAGTATTTGGCAATAAGTTTGGGATTTTATAAAACACTAGTAAACATTCGAACTAACGAATCGAATAATGCTTTAAATTAAAATGACCAACCGAAGTTCTTGTGTCCTGCCCAAAGATAAACCTTTGTTTTTAGTCCCCAGTGATCTGTTTCGAATAATTATTTGATGCTTTAATATTGATGTTAATTCGTCGACTGTTACATATTTATTTTAACTCGCCCAGCGCATGTGAACAAATTGGTTGCTCAATGTTTCCTCTGATTGGTTTTGGTTATTCTTATTTTCGGAAACATTTCTTGGAAGCATAAACATTGATCAGCTGACCTGCCACACACATTTTTCCCCTTTTCTTCCTTCTTTTTACTTCTCCATTTTTTGTCTTTTCCTTTTAAACCATATTAACCGAGATAATATTGATGCCATTGCTAGCGATGGAAATAATAGGTAAAGTACTGACAAATAATAACTAAAGTAGACAACTCATGCCTTAAAGCTCATTCATAGTATAATATCCTAAAACTAATACCCAAACAGTTCATAAAGTGCAGATCGTAAAATTATATCATAATAATAAGGCTTTTAACATGTTATAAGGTATTTTCTCCCTCCTTTCGGCATGCCTTCGTGGTGTAACACTCGGTGCGTATTTGAGAGGTTTAGGTTCGAGTCCCGGCGAGGGTACTGCATGTTTATCACCTTTCTTGTTATAAAAATATCCTAATGACTGTACAGAGACGCCCGAAATAAAAGTTGGTGAATGATGATTCTTCACCATCAGGATTTGGTGACTGGATCCCCTCATCCCCAGTCGCCCTTTAAAAAGGGGAGTATATAAGGTATTTTTTCCCTCCTTCCGGCATGCCTTTGTGGTGTATCGGTAGCACACTCGGCGCGTATTCGAGAGGTCCAGGTTCAAGTCCCGGCGAGACCATTGCGCATTTATGACCTTTCCTATTACCAAATTAACCTAATGACTCTACAATCTTATTGATTGTATAACTGCAGTCTTGAAATTCGCAATTTCAGATATATAAAAAGAACATCTTAGTTATTTTCCAATACAAAAGTTTTAAAACTTTTTAATTTAACAGTTTAATTTTGAAACCATTTTTTATTACTTTACAAGACCTCAGTTTTCAAAATAAAGAATAATTAAATTAAATTTTGGTATTTTACAGTGTTTTCAAATTCTGAATTAGTATTTTGGTTTACTAACAGTTCATATACTTTCCAAATAAACATGAAAGTTTTTTACACTTGCCAAATAAACATGCGAGAACAGCAAAAATGACCAAAAATTTGGAAATTGTTTTACAACTCTAAGCAGTAACAAGTTTTAGGTGAAGATATCCGGGTCAAATCCGGTTACTTTCATCCACTTATATCCCAAATATGAATAATATAGCGAGTATAAAAAAAAGTATGACAACAATTCGAACATTGAATCAGCTGACTGAGTGTACGGTAACACAACTGTTTCTGCTTCGCCTTTTCTAATGTAAAATATCATGCCGCTATCTAGAATAAATTTAGAACTTAAGTGAGTGTGATAAAAATGAGTAAACAATACATAGAATTATCATTTTTTTATGTTATAGTATTCCCAATGTGCAATGTTAACCAGCTAAGCCAGAATTTTGGAGATCTTATATTCAATCAATAAGAAAGCATACTTTATGTTAGATGATTTGGAAAAGTATTTCCTAATCATCTAACATAAAGTATGCTTTATGTAACTCTCAAGCTTGTAAACACTCACTGAATTTCACTTCCGACTAAAATAATAGATGATAATGTATCATAAAGCTTCGTATTTATAAAGATTAACCTTCTTTGGTAGCATAAACTAGCAGACTCGTAACAAGTAGACAAGCTCTGTTTTAGAAAGTAAAAATCAGTTTAAATACTCTCCGGCTAATTTACATTTCTGGTGAAAAAACGGAAAAGGGGAAGTTACAGTAAAGGAACAGGGACAGAGAAAAATGCTCGGATCAGAGATTGTTACGCCGTATTAGTGTACCTAGTGAGCGCACAGTCGGCCTGCTCCAAAATCCAGGGTTTCAAGAGATTCACAGACGTTCTTAACATTAAAATTAACATTTTCAGAAATTCTACGTGTAACTTCGTATACTATATGCTAAACATATTAAGAGTTTTAAAGTTTTTATTGCAGTTTTTAAGTGTTGTGGTCAAGATGTTATATAATTATTTTATTTCATACTTTTTAGTGCAAATCAAACTAATAAATATAGATTTAGATTGAAAATTATTTTTTATTTCATACTTTTTAGTGCGAATCAAACCAATTCCGGTGTTCCCGGCACCACAGAGAACGCCTTCTCTGATGGGCAGGCGTTAGAGGTACACACCGTACAGGGCGTCGTGCAAACAGACCACCACCGTGTAGTCTTCTGGCCACGGTAAAACGCGATATCGGTCGTCCAGTCGCCTGTGTCGTGTACCTAGCGATTTCTCCCGCTGTCTGCCGCCTGTTTCTTCTGGCCTGTAAGGCAATATACCGGTCATCTGCGGGTGTGGTTCCTCGTGGACGACCACTACTAAACCCCCGGATAGCTGTTCCTGTAGTTTGAAAGTTTTTAGATTAAAAGTTATATTTTATATTTTATTTTAAAGCTTTTTCTTTCTGAAATTTACTAAGCATCGTTTTCAGTATTTATTAAGCATTAGATGTTTATTATGCAGCTGTAATTTCTCTCAGTTTTAATTAAATATTTCGTAATCGATTATTTTGGAAATTCTTAATGTTTTATTAGCCCAAAAGAGCTATTAATTTAGTTTTCGCATTACACTGGTGTGCAAAAATTAAGGACGAGACGGTTTTTTCAATATAACTTTGTACAAAAGCTTTCCAAATCAACACATTTAATACGTAAGATCCCCAATATGTATAGACATGAGTAATGTAAGCAACACTTACTAAAAGAGAAATCAGAGGGATAAAAAGAAGTTTTATTGAAAAAGTAGCATGGAGCGCAATGCGACTGAAGGCCGAAAGATCCTTGTGATGGGTGTCCAGCAAGAAACATCCGGTCTTTAATAGGGGATATGATCTCCCCTGACTGCTAGGCAGGTTTCACAGCGTCTGCCCATGCTGAGAATGAGGGTGTCAATGAGTTGTTGAGGCATTGCTGCCCATTCGTCTTGCAGCGCCAATCGAAGCTCCGGAATCGTTACTGGTGGTAAGGTACGAGCTGCCAAGCGTCTGCCTAGAAAATCCCATACATGCTCGATGGGATTGAGATCCGGAGATCGTGCCGGCCAATCCATACGTTCAATATCCTCACTCTCTAAGATCTGTTCGGCAGCTACTGTGCGATGACATGGTGCATTGTCGTCCATGAAAGGGAACTGCGGACTCATAGCGCCTCTAAAAAGACGCACATATGGAAGAAGAATCTCGTTACAATAACGGGTTCCGTTGACTGAACCTGCGTCGAAGATGTGAAGGTCTGTACGACTACCAAGCATGATGCCTCCCCAAACGAGAACACCGCCACCTCCATACCTGTCCCTTTCAATGATGTTCATTGAAAGGGAAATAGCTTTTAAAATGAGTGGTGTTTATAACTAATATTGCGCCTTTAAGTTTTCAAACGGATTCGATTTTATTTACAAACGATCAACGGGAAGTGAGTTTACTTAAAGCTCGTTGCTATGTGCTGGCCATATTAGATTTTTTTCTCTTTTACTACTGTCGCAGAGAATAGGTATACAGCAGTTGATCATACACTGGTGTTATTACCTGCTTATGTTCAGATTTACTAAATTACATAAGGTTCAAAGTATACACTGAGATACAAGATATAATCGTCTCTTGCGCCCACCTAATGAAATAGTCCTTGTTGAAAATTTCCATTTCGAAATTTTTTTTATCTCTTTATTACTGCTTCATTTTTTCTCATTTGCTTCTCATTTGCTCTGATGATTATTTTTCTACCGATTTTCATTAGTATATTTCCAGCAGTACTAAATATCAAGCAGTTTAATTTACTAACATTAAGTCTAGATCAGAAGGATGCATACGGATGGAAAGAAATAAAATTATTAGAGATTTTTAATGTTGTATGACCAAGCTAACGCAGGTCGACATTGTAACAAGCAGTGCAAAATGTAGAGATGGAATAATGAACGGGATGAAAAACTCAGAAACTGTCTATCATGCGCTGACTCATCAAAAGCGGGAAAGCTGCATTACGTACAATCAACTATGAAAGATCGTTGTGATGTATGGGTGACGCCAACCAACAAGATGTATAGAGGGCGCTGGCTCTGAATCTGAAGGCGCCAAAAGTTTTAGTTTTCAAGAGGATTACAGAGACAGAGACAGAGAGGTCATAGGGAAGGCTCGTGGGAGCCATTAATGAAACCGAAATTAACTTTTATTACTATATATATATTTCAGTTATTAGTATTGTAGTTTAGTATTAGTTTTGTGTTCGTGCAATAAAAGTTCAAAATACAAGAAGGTGGAGTTATTTCTCTATGAGGCGGTGGATGAAGAGAAGGGATGATATCACAGTCGTGTTTCTCAATTTACAGCTTGAACCTTAATTGCGTAAGGTGAAATTTACGTAAGGTTTAGAAGGTTTAAACAGAAACAATTGAGGAAAATAATATAATACTATATAATGCAACACTACTACAAACACGTGCTTTGTTTAAGTCTGCCATATTGAATAAAAATACCATGTTTATCTCTCTTTGCTGTAGAAAACTATTCAGATCCATCCTCATCATTTTCATCAATATCGAATGCAAAACGTTTTCATACGCATTGTTACGAAATTTATATATATGTAAATAATTTTAGTGAAATTATATGTAATTCTTGTATCTCTTGTATACCACAGCATGAAAGGCCACTGGACACGAAGCATCACCGGAAAAATAAGTTTACGAGGTATTGAGCTAAATGGCTATCTTGCCAAATTAGCGAGATAGAGCCAAGCTAGCGATGGGTTTAGAGATCAATTTTTGTTACCAAATTTGGTGAGAATTCCGCAAAAGTTGCCGAACTGGGAGACCATTTTATGACATTTTCGTCCGATCCCCTCTGTAACAGTAACTGGTATATCCTCGTGTAACAGTAACTGTATCCGTTCAAATGTTACTGCATATGCCTTCCAGCAATTTCGAGAAATCGAAGATACTCGAAATTTCGTACCAGTCGGGAAAAACTATATGAATCCTGTGGGAGAGCATTAGTTCTCAGTGTAAATGGCGCCACAAGCTACGCTACATTTGTCAACTTCAGTTTTGTTTCTCTCACCGATATGCATAGCATATTGACTGACACTTCGCATTTTAGATCTTCAATTGTAAAATATTGCTTATAGTTGCTCATCATCACCTTGCGCCGTGCAGAGCGATTTTAGACTGTCGTGCAAATCCTACAATTTCAGCTTGATCTTGTTGTAGACAGCAATGTAGACTGTTACCATTCTACTAAGTACCCACGTATTTCTTGTAAACGGTACTATTTTTATTTAGTATAGTCTAAATTCAATATTTTAATGTGTGTCTGCAATATATTGTTTAATATTATCATTAATCGTATTGCCTAAATTATGAAAAATTAGCCTCTATGCCATTCTCTAACTTCATGCCGTCGACGCTTTGTGTTTAACTCTCAACTTCAAATTTGTTTTTCCTCAAGCTTTTCCACTTCATTTGTGAATATTTTTTTAGCGAGATCGAACAGCATTTATTTTCAGTTACACGGTCAATGGAATTGAGGGGAAGTTGTTTCCTTCCTTCTTTTATTTTTTTCATTAAATGCAATGCATTTGATAACGCAGGAGCGTTTGTGTTTAACTTAACCAACGTCCTCTGGGGATATAGCAACGACAAGCTGAAGCTCTAGTGGTTGTAAGCTTGATGAACCACCAAGTATAGTTCTTAGTTGAGAGTTTAGGTCAAAGAATTGAGAGATTTCCCATGCGAGCTTCTCCCTTTATATACCTTTTGCATTGCGTTGTGTATAACATTCTGAGTATTTTGAAGTGGTAACTACTGTTTGTCTTCTGTAATCTTGAGAAGAACTATACGTTACTTTTGAGAAACGTTCCAGAACTGTACGTATTTCCTTCGGAAAAATAAATTGTATTAAGCTGTTCTCGTCATGTTTTGTGCACTCAATGCATTATAAACCATATTCCGGTAAACGTGCTCACTGCATGGGCGTTTTCATGGTTTTCATGGTAAGGTGTATACGAGCCAGCTTCCCTTAGGAAGTCCTCTACGAAGGCAGCCTTCCCCTTAGGCAGATAGTCCTCGAATGCTTTGCCATAATTAAATAAACCAAACTATTACGAACACCTAAGCACGTAACAGAGTATAAAACTGCTTAAGCTTGCACATGCGCAAATACATTGACCATAAGTTACGGAGAGGGTACATTGCTGATTCAGGAAACTGAATTACGTTTTTAATTTTAGTCATTTGCATTTCCATTTAAAGAAGTAAAGGTTTATTTATAGCATAAAACGCTGGAAGTCATTTTTAGTAAATTGCAAACGTATTAAAAATGCAAACACTTTTGCTCGGGAGAAAGAGTCTTAAAATGCCTTGTATTTGTTGGTTTTGCCTAATTCTTCTTCGAGGAAAACCTATTATGAAACTGAGAACTTCAGTCGATAATCACAACACTTTCGAAGGAATTGAGTATTGAGAATAAAAAAAGTTAATAATCCCTTACTGAAATTGAGTAAAGAAATCGAAGAAAAATGCCATCGTAGTTGTTTGATAGAAATGCAAATTTTGTTCCCCGAAAATTGAGAGTTTAAAGTGCTAAGTGAGCAAAAAGTACTAATACCAGATCTTAATATTTCTCGTCAATGGCGAAGGATTATTTGGTTTTGCAGAGAGGACAAATTGATTTTAATATAAAGGCGAGCGACTGAAGCTTCTAAAGTGCAGAAACATCAAAAATGAGAATTTCGGAAACAAACATGGCAAATATGACGTTATTAAAAAGCAGAAAGGTGAAAATGAATGTGACAAAATTTGTCAAGATTATAAACGTACATCAATTTTGTGAGTGCTTGAAAATTTCGATTTAGAAATTTGATTGCTCAGGTACAGGATATGACTTTATTGGTTGCGAAAAGATTGCATTTAAATGATTTGTTCCTTGAAATAAGTTTCAGATATAAAACAGAAAAAGGTTAAAGATAAATTGTTATTGTGATAAAAACATATATAACTGCTGTATTTTCAGCGTTGCAGATTTAAAAGCAAGATGCTGTTTTCACATTATCATAATTATAGCAAACTGAAATTTGAGGATGTATAACAGCAAATCCTGTAATTTAAAGATTATAAAATAAAATTTTATATTACATATAATATTATTATATTTTGAATATTTATATTTTAAACATATTATTATTTATTATATTTTAAACATAAAGTTATGAGTAATTTACAATATGAATATGAATATTTATTTTTATATGAATATTTATTGCATTTCCTCGTGAATATTCTTGTGGTGCAAATGGTAAGCATATCAAGCTGAAGATTTAAATAACTGTGGTTAGAATCGCGACGAGGGTAAAGTTGATTTTTCATATATTCTACTTGTACTTCTTAATGCCTAAAAGACACTGTCATGAAACGCTTAATTTCGACATTATTTTATGTTGTTTCATAATTTTGTCATTCAACATACTAAGCATTACCTTTCATACAAGAGTTTTCCATGCATGTGCATACAAGGCGAAAGATGCATGTAATTAGAGTGAACCTTCACCGAACGCGGACTTGTGGAACACGATTTTGCGTATACATGTTATTTTAATCTTTTTCATTTCATTAGCCCAGCGCGAGAATTTGAATTATACGCTGTACGCTGCAGAACGTCGCCTGAGTTGGGATAATCCTCGTTA
Source organism: Stegodyphus dumicola (assembly GCF_044657685.1). Classification (NCBI taxonomy): domain Eukaryota; kingdom Metazoa; phylum Arthropoda; class Arachnida; order Araneae; family Eresidae; genus Stegodyphus; species Stegodyphus dumicola. Next base: position 161,143,690 of record NC_140770.1, read on the forward strand.
ATGACCGGTTTGAAGATTTGTTTCATTAGAGAAGTCAAACATTTCTCAGGACAGGAAAACCTGAAATTTAAGCTTTCATAATTCTCGATAATACTCCAGGACACGCTGTTCTCGATAATGGACATTCTTGATAATCCTCACAACATTGCATACCATTGTAGAGTTATTGTTGCGTTCTGCGGGTTCGTGGATTTGGAGTGATTGATGATAACACTTGATGGAGAATCAAAACACGATTTATTCGCTAATGTGACACAGGACAGTTCCAATGACATTTTTACAGTCGCCGAAAAACTACGATAAACACGCTGAAACAATCACCAATACAGCCTGCAAGCTACAATGGTGAAGACAGCTTATCAGGACTGGTATTCCTCTTTACTTGCTTTGGAAACATTAACTGTCCTGACTCGGAACAAGGAGCTTACTAAAGCTATGTTCAATAAATTGTGAAGTAGACAATACACACAGGAAGGGTATACGAAACCCTTTATTTTTTCTATCTTTACAGAGATTTCCGGACTTCGGAATACAGAGACCAACCACTTATTATTATTATTAATATTAACTAAAACTCTAACTAAACTAACTTTGGATTAATAATCAAGTGCCTAACTCCAAGATTGGCCGTTAATTAACAAAACGCCGTATGTAGTACAGAGAGCTGCTAAAACTACGATACGTTAAAAATTAGCACGAGGATTAAACCTCTGGCCTTGAAGGCAACCAGCAACCGAGTAAAACTACTATGGTAAGCGGCCTGCTTCTAATAACTCCTTCCTCTCTCTTGCTTGGCAAAAAGCCACAACTTAAGTACTTGGCGTCAGCAAGACAAATTTGCATAAATAAGTTAAAGCCTTCAATTCTGGCCGGAAGTAGAAAATAAGAAGTGATAGTAAAGATTTAAAACAAAATAAACGTTAGTAAAACTTAGGATCCTTACAAGCTTCACGGCAAAACACTAAAGTACAGCTCCCGATTCGGTTCGGCTGCTACCAAGCTAATAACTGAACTCTGCTATTGAGCTCAATATAGTCTCCCTTACTGCACGTACAGGCAGGATATATATAGCTTTTGACCTGTCTTCGAGAACATTCTCGGGAAAACCGGTAAGAATTCGTTCTAGAATGTTCTCGCTCCGTCTATGGCATATCGCCAATTTTGGCACCAAACAGGCAATTTTGCACCATATCTGGCAATTCTACCTTTCCTCGCCACACTCTGGATGTTGAAGCTATCTTATCGCAGCTGGGCATTTCGTAACAGTATTATTTTTTCACCGAACATCATTTCCTTAATCCAATGAATGAATCAAGGAATTATAAAAACATTCAAATTATGTTTATAAGGCATTGTTCCTAGCATGCCTCCCTGGTGTGGTGGTCTGCAGCTGGGCGTGGTTCGATTCGCGGCGAAGTCGTTGCTCATTTTTCAAATTCTCTTGCTTCCAAAAAATACTAATGTCTCTACACTGGAACCTGAACTAAAGGGGTGGTGGATGATGATTCTTCACACTCAGGATTTGGCGACTGGGCCCCCTAAATACTCGTCGCCCTTTATAAGAGGGAGTGTATAAGGTATTTCTCTCGCCTTCCTAGCATGCCTTCGTGGTGTGGTGGTCTGCATGCTGGGCGCGTATTCCAGATGTATGTGGTTCGGTTCCCGGCAAAGGCGTTCCTCGTTTTTCAATCTCTCATGCTTCCAAAAGATCCTAATATCTCTAAATGTTATATGAAGTAGGTTTACATCTCTGTAAATAAAGCACAAGACCATAGGTTCCCACCGAGTTAATATACACTCCCTGGAGGTCGAAAAAACGTTAAAGTGGTTCAATCATGATTAACGTTTCGATAGCCGAATATGCACTGGCAGTTGATCGGTATAATCAAGATACCATTTATTACAAATCTAAGTATTAATAAAACTAATACTTAATTATGTATTGATATAAATCTATATTACACTAATTAGTCAAGACTTAATCAAAAGGTATCGGTTCTCTAAATTTGAAATTTTAAATTCATTTGACAGAAATATCCTCAAATTAAAAATTGCTACCAGATGAGAATTATTGACTTTTGCCTCTTCCTGCCTACTGGAAGCAGGCGTTTCTCAAATCAATAATTTACTACGGAAAACGAAACAAAAGAGGTTGAATGTTTCTGAACGAGATGATTTAAAAATTATGCAAAGCAATTTTTATGCCAAATATTTAAATATTTGCAGCAGATATTGCGTACAGCCTTCACATTAATTAATATCGAAATTTTGTGCAATTAGAATCTGTGATTTTGTTTCTTAAAATGTGTTTATATTTGGAAACCTAAAAATTATTGCAAAAATTAATAAACAAAATATAATAATTTTTTTTTAAGCTTTAGTTAGTCTAATCATTACCTTTAAGTTGTTTTCTGTGCAATTATTCCTACGATAATTACGTTATATGCTGTATAAATTACTCTTGAGTATTCACAGAAGGTGCGAAAGAGATGGCAGGTGAAAATATTGGTTATAAATCATCTTTTGTTAAAGCTGCTGGTAATGAACATGTAACCTGTACCCTACTGGGCCGATGGACGAAATTTAATTTGCATTTTTCATGTATCGACTTACGCTCTATGTTAGATTTATATATAGCATTGTTCTAACATACGTATTTTGACACAAAATCGGACTTTTTTTGAAATGACATACCAGTTTTATTCCATATCTTGATTTTGGACTCATATCGTGCCAAAGTGCCAAGTTTTGTAAAAAGCTCAGGTTTAGTTTTTAAAAAAATAACTCTCACAAACTTAGCTGCTCAGTGTTAATTGAATTTTATGTATATTTATTAATGTCTCCTTTATTATGAAACTTATTTGATTCCTTCTTTCAGAGTTCTAAATTTAGGTTAAATTAAAAAAAAATTCGAAAATATTTGCTGACTTATTTTTAAAATTTGTATTTTTTAGAAAATTTGTAAATGTTTCGAAAATGTTTAGTATTATAGCGTTTATTTACATTATAACCTTTTTCTAAGGCTACTTACGAAAGATTAGAGTTTTTTTATTTAAAATATCTTAATCTGTATGTGAGTTTACATAAAGGAGCGTTATTAAATTTGGCATTTTTGTTTTAAGCAATAATAGTTTATTATTTCAGTATAGTATTTTTTTAGTACAGCTTCAGATTCAGTACAGGTCTTCTAAAACTATTGAACATATAACCAGAGAAAGAATGTAATTAAATTAGAAGTGCTTACTTTTGTCTTAAAAATGAAATTAGAAGAAAGTGCTTGGTTTCTGTTTTTAAAAAACAATGCTGACCTGCATTGTAAAGTAATTTCAAAATTTATATATCGTAGAAACAAATTTTCCTGGATATAAAGCATGAGAAATAAAAATTCTTATTTATATTCATACCCATTCTCATTAATTACTTCAGATATTTCATTTCGTAAAAAATCTGTTTCATAAAACGATGTAAATAAAATGTGATTCTTAAAAATTCTAGCTGCGTCTCTCGAAGTTTTCTTAATCCTAATATGCGGTTCCTATTGTCTTGAAGTTTGAACACTCTTGCTATATATGAATGTCAGAACCTCAGTTTTAATGGACACACTTGTTCTTAAATGCAATACAATTCTTGCATGCATCCTTGCATTCTTGCATGTATCTTTTACGATATAGTAAAGGTTAGTTAGGGCTCTTTGACAAAGTTATTAATCCTTCATCATATACATAATAGAAATTAAATAATGCTATGATGGGGTTATCTCTTTGTTTCAAGTAGTCTTGCTGAATTATTTCAACAAGAATTTCAGATGTATTTCAGAAGAATAATTCAGAAGAATTTCAGAGGAATTACTTTTTAGAGTCATTAGGTTATATTGACACAGGAGATGAGAAAAATGCGCAGTAGCTTGGACGGGGCTCGAATCTAGACCTCTCGAATATGCCCCGAGTATGCTACCGCTACACCACGAAGGCATGCTGGAAGGAGGAAAGAAATACCGTATAACTTCATTAGTTCTAATAAAATATGGCTTAATATGTAGGGCGAAACTAAATTGTTAAAGTGCTATGTAAGGAAAACACTGCTTTTTGTATATAAGACTGAAGCCGCATTGCAGGCTATGTCCAGCAGTACATTTTGCACTTCTGATCGAATTTACGAATGTAGGAATATTCTCAACACTGGCTGACTCAACTGTCTTGCAGTGGATTCCTGCTCGTTATGTCATCGACGGAATTGAAAGAGCTAATTTCCTGGTAAAGAAAGGAACGACTATTCTAGGAGCTACTAATAACCGTATGACTTTTAACTGTGCAAAACTCCTAAATTAGAACTTAAGAGGAGGTTTATTTCCTCTTAAGTTCTCCTACCTATCAAGTAAAGCTAAGGAAAGGGCCTGGGAGTGTCTCCCTAATTCAGAGCCAGTTATTCCAGATTTTCTTCGTCCTGTAGCCGCGGCATTATTTCGTCTTTTAACTGGGCACCATTGTCTGAATGTCCAACTTTTTAAAATTCGGCTTAATGACTCTTCTGTCTGTACGTTTCGCAACTCTGGACAGTCCATGGATAAGGAACACACTATTATCTTTTAATCATATTGTTCTGAAGTAATGGGAAGCAGGATTAAGGCTAATGGCTTAGTGGCCAAATGTCTGGCATTTGTATAAATAAATAAATATATAAGACATATGATGTTGAGGCTGTTATACAAGTGTTTGGAATTTTTGTTTACGCTACTAGGTGCTTTTAAAAAGCTTAGAGCAGTAGTACGTGTAGAATCGAGGTTCTCTGCTGCAGAAGTACAAGTTGCACAAAGTTGAAAACATAAGATTTAATCAGTGACTTTCTTTCCGTTTAACAAAATAGATGAACATATGGCGTCAGACTATGACTCATTAGGGAAATTATACGATGGACAACATACGAATGTACCGGACTGGTACAACATGATTTAAGCCTGTTTAACAGTCCATTCAGACAGGCAGGTACTTGGCGATGCAGAAAAGTTATCCGGAATACTTGGCTAGATTCCTATTGGAATTGTAGTCTTTCCCTGCACTGTTCCATGTTAGGACTCTGTGCATCACATTGCTCCACCACGCTCGAGAGAATCACGGCTACTAGCCTCGTCGACAAACACCTAGGATAGGCATGGCAGGAAGGACTGTCTTTAGCACCATCAGAATCGGGAAGAAACGCAACCCTTTTTCTCCGTCGGGAGGATTCCTCCGCGCAGTTATTATAGTTTACGCTTTTCTGCTCAGCGCAGTTGCAGACGTAGGAATGTAACATTTCAACAACAAGAAACATAAAAAATAATTCAAACACTATAACCTTCTGATAAAACATCGCAGGTAGGTCTTCTTTTAATATAAAATTTTAAGATGCACGATTAAGTTAGTTAGTGTTTTTTCTACACACTGCATTAAAACACGGCTATGGGTTTCAGAGAGGCATTTTAAGAGTCAAGAAAATTTTATATTTTATTCAGATCAATATTTCGCCCTTTTTTCTGAAATTGTTTCTTCCTTCCTAGCTCTCTTAAGAGAGATTGTAAACATTTATTTATGATCAATTATAGTGGACTGTATGGATGTTAATTATATGAATAGACTTTTGCCATTTGTTGCGATAGTTTTATAACATTTTTTTTTCTGTATATATTCAGTTATTTTATAACTACGTTCCTGCGATGAGAAAGAGGTAATTTTCTCTGAGAAATGAAAGCAAAAAAGTCACGAATTATGGCCCGTTAAGGAATATTCAGAATATGTGCTCAAACGTATAATTTATAGAGATGTAAAAAATGCTAAACGTTCCAACGATCAGTCTTCATTCCCATTAAACATTTTTTTATTCTTGTGCAATTTTATGTTTAATAAAAAAGTATTTTTCTTTTTTTTTTTTTTAGTCTAGTACAGCTTTTAATGATAAGAAAATAGGAGACTACCATTTCTGTCATGAGCTTGGTTTTATGTCACTTTTATTCCAAATAAATATTTCGCACATTTTTTAGAAAAAAAGTAAGACTTAACTATTATTATCCCTTCCTTTTGATTTTCTGTCTTAACATTGGCAAGTTTCTTAAGCGAGTATTCATAAATTGTTTACGTCACATTTGGGTTTAGGTCAATAAAGAAATGCATGAAAAAGTGTGCTTTTAAAGATGATAGGCGACGAAATAAAAGAATCTTCATGAAGAAATGACAAAAATGTTCCGTCAAAATGAAAATTTATGATATCAACATTAAAAAAATCTGTGTGATGTTTCTTTTCTCAAATATTTATATATCCTAGGAAGGATACTCTTTTTATTTTATGACTATATGTTTTGAAATATTTATTAATGCCAAAGACAACGTGAAAATATTGATTTGGTAAATTTCTTTGCAGTATGAGTTACATACTTGGCAGATATTATTTCATCGATATTTAAATTGAAGATGTTACTAAGAAATCGAATAACGAATGCTGCTTTTCATTCTTACTCTTCTGACTATAAAACACTAGTCCCCGATAAAATTGCGCAAAATATGAATAAACGTCTTGTGTTACGCATATAACGATCAATGTTTATTATTTCGGAGCACTAATATAGAATACTGATTATCAAACTTGAATACAAATGAATGAAATCCACCGAGATGGCACCTGGGTGTCCGTCGAAAAAATCGTGGAATAATTGTCGTGCAAAATGTCGTGGGAAAAATTAAAGCCGACAAAATCGTGGAGAAAACAATGCAAGGCGAAATGTTGCCTTGCAAAATATCGTGAGATAAAATATAACTGAAAAAATCATGGAGAAAATAACTCAAGGCGAAATGTTATGCAAAATATGGTGGGAAAATTGAAAGCAAATAGAAGACATCGCAGTTCTAAAACGTTGTGGTACAAAACATCGTACTCTTTGATAAAACGGGTCGAAACTTTATATGGCGTTTTCTCCCTCCTTTTCTGCTTATCTTCGTTGTGTAACCGTAGCACAGTCAGCGTGTATTCGAGAGGTCCAGGTTCGAGACCCGGTGAAGGCATTGCGCATTTTTTATGTAGTCATGCTTCAAAAAAATTCGAATGACTCCACAGTGGTGTCCGAACTAAAAAGGTTGTGTATGATGATTCTTCATCACCAGGATTTGGCGACTGGGTTCCCAAATGCTCAGTCCCCCTTTAAAAGTGGGAGTATATAAGGTATTTTATCCCTCCTTTTCTGCATGCGTTCGTGGTAGCACACTCGGCGTGTATTCGAGAGGTCCAGGTTTGAATCCCAGCTAGGCCATTGCACATTTTTCATGTTTTCTTGCTTCAAATAAATCTTAATGACTGTACAACTTCTCAGTTTAAAGATTTCGTGGTAAAAATAAAGCACCTACAAATAATAGTATCACGCTAATATTGCAGACCCGCGTTGTTCAGGGTTTAAAAGTTGCAAATACGTATTCACACAATGATGTGTGAGAGCAAGAAGGAATTAAGAAACATTATAAGGTATTTCTCCCGCCTTCTTGGCATGCCTTCGTGGCGTGGTGGTATGCACGCTTATTCCAGAGATCCGTGGTTCGATTCCCGGAAATGGCGTTGCTCATTTTTCATCTCTCTTGCTCGAAATAGCCTCTCTTTAGTTTTATATTTCATATTTTGAAATTAAATGATAAATTTTTCCTTCAAAGAATCTTGAACACTAAAGAAGAAGAAATGTGTAGAAAGTTAATGCTATTTACAAAGGTTAATATCATTTAAATCTCTTAGTAAAATAGTTATGTAACTGACATGTCTCGTCATAACTAAGCAATTAACATGTAAACGATTTATGCGCTCTGTACATGAAAATTTCAATAGCATCTTGAGAAAACGAATAAACTAGGGAAAAACAATATTTAGTATTCGTTAAAAGAATACCAGATGAACAAATGTGAAAGAAACTAATTTTGCAGTTTAATTAATTAAACAATTTTAACAGAGGTACCCTCATGCAGGTATTCATCTGTGTTTTTAAAATTATCTTTAGACTGCATTTGTCAAGAAAAAGTACCAATAAAACTTCTTAAAAAGGTTCACTAATTAATGACCTTCATTAGATTAGTACGTAAGTTTGAAATTGCTATTCATTGCTATAAATACTATTAATGTTCTACTCATTTTCAGTTTTTGAATGTTCAAGTTTCCTTCTGACTTTTTCAGCAAACAGTTATTAGTTAATTCAAAAATATGAGCTACAAAAGCAAAAATATTCCTCATTCTTTCTTGTACTCACATCATTAGGGGAATAAGCATTTACGACTTTTAAAGCCTGAAAAACATATGTCAGCGATATTACCGTAATGCGATGATTTGTAAGTTGCTATACGCAGACGTGGAAGCATAAATCTACGCTAATGAGCGCCTAAGTGTGAGATGTGTTCTCTTGTCTCTCCACTCTGAAATATTAGTATGAATGTTCTTGCAAATATTCATGGAATTCAGTAATTGGCAATTACTGCCCTGCTGTGAACTAGGTTCTTAGTCTGTACTCACTAGGTATGTGTGGCCGCGTTTTTGTATGTAATATGCTTCGCTAAGGTTGCGAGGTACTTTGTTTACTGCTTGTCTTTGTGATATAATTGGAAAACACAACGGGCTAGCAACTGGAAGGTCCAGAGTTCGAATCCCGACGAAAACACATTTTCATATCTCCTGCTGAGGAAAATCAGATGACTGTACGGTGACCCTCGACTTGAAGATTAGAGGAGGAAACATTGCGGCAAAATTATCGCTGATGAAAACGTCGCTGAGAAAATAACGCCTCGATAATTTACCGTTTGCTTGTCAAAAATGTATTACCTAATTGATTTTGTTTTAGTTTTGGATCAACAGATGGCGCCAGTTGTTTTGCTTTTTTCATTTACATAGAATATTCCCGAATTTCCGTTTGCTGTCCATGTTGTCATTTTCATCCTTGCAGCTAAAGAAGAAAGTTCTCCTGAGCCTTTAAAACTATAATCTAGTAGATGTATTGGCATTACGATGGGTCTAGTTGTTTATTATTAGAATTTAAAAAAAAAACTCTGTGTGTTTGTATCTAATACGTGTTTCAGAGGCTTATATTTGTTCCGTGCTTGTTTCGGACTTTATTAGTGGTTAGGGGCAGGCTGACTTCTAGTTTGAATTCCAGGTTGTAAGTTAGTTGTTGGTTAGAGGCCCTGCTTTTTTGTGAATGTCTTTCATCTTTCTTTGCGGGTATAGTATCAGTACCCTCTGTTGTGAACGTGGACAGGGTTCTCGGTGAAGAGATGTCTGAATTATCGATTAATTTTACGATTCCCAACGAATGGATGAAGAGAATGCTCCAGGCCATTTTGGACAATAATAATAATAATAATAATGATAATAATAATACTAACAATAACAACAATAATAACAATAACAATAACAATAACAACAACAACAACAATAATAATAATAATAATAATAATAATAATGTATTCTGTGAAGTGATAGCGGTGATGAAATAATGAAAAAATATGTAATTCATGAAATGTACATTACAGTTATACAGGAAAAATAGGTAAAATAAATAAATACCTTACTAATTTTGTGCATATGTAAATAATTTTATTGAAATTAAATGTAAAATTGTAGTATTTTTTTCTATAAAATTACATGAAAATCCAAAGAAGCGATGTTTTGCTGGAAAAGTAAGACCAAGTTTATTTAACATTGAAGAAATGGCTGTCACGCTAAACTGGCGAGATATCGCCATGCTTACGATGGCTTTGGCGACTAGTTTTTGTCGCTAAATCGGCGAGAAATAGCCAAAAGTAGCCAGACTTGACGATATTTTGATTAGGTCCCTGTATAACTGTAATGGGTACTGTAACCGAATAACTGTAATTGATAATAATAATAATACTAGTAACTGTAACCGTATCAGATTTCCATATGCCTTCCAGTAATTTTGAGAAGTGGAAGATACTAGAAATCTCTCGGCGGCCGAAAGAAAACTATAGGAGACCGTATAAATATTGTTCGTAACGGATTGTTAGTTCAGAGCTCATTTCAGAGTATTGAGATATTCGCGAGAGCTTCGCGTTTTAGAAGCACTTTGCACTGAGTTGTGTTTAACGTTCTCAGTATTTTGAAGTATTACTACTGATTGTGTTGTATGATACTGAAAAGAGCTGTACGAGTATTTTTATGGAAAGTTGCAGGACTGTAAAGCGATTCTTTCGGTAAAGCAAATTTTACCAAACTAAGCGGTTTTTTTTTTGGTTAAAAATAAATTGTATCAAACTATCGTCGGCAAGTTTATTTCACATCGGTTCGGTGTGCATTCAATCCGTTACGAACAATAGTTTATGATGTGAAAACGGTAAAATGGAGTGCATTCGAAACTTTCAACAGCAAGTCTCAGAAAGCTTCAAACTCCATTTTACCCAGTAATTGCTGTTGCATGCCATAATATCTCAGTTAAATGTTTTGAATTCTAGGCTTGAGAATTTAAAGACATCGAGTATTAAAGCAATGCAAGAAATATATTTTAGTGTAGTTTTAGATGTTACTGTAATGAGACCAGTAACTCTACTACGTATAACGCAATTAGTGATACGAAAATTTGTGGTGAGTCACTTTTGTAAACGATGAGCTCATCTCTCCTAACCATGTGATTCAGAGAAACATTTGGGTACGAAGATGGGTTTAGACATTGGAGACGACATGGAAAATAAATAGTAGGAAACTTTAAAGGGAAGGAACTTTAAATTAAAGATAAATATTCAAAATAAAATTTGCGGCATCCAAAGAGGGAATTGAGGATGTTGTTATAGCAATCGTATAGTTGAAATTATAATGAATAAATATGAGGAAATTCTATGTGTGGAGCTTAAACAATTTTCAATTCCCAATGTTTTGAGTTGTTAAATTTGTATTATTTAACTTTTGATTGAAAAAGTATGTATTATTTTGGATGTTTTACTCTTTTGATTTTCGTTATTATACAGCCAGGGCCGGCGCTAGAACTGGTGCTACCCGTAAAGCCGCACCGGGCAGCAAAATATTTACAATTTCGGAGGGAACCGGGCGGTAGAATTTCGGAGTCACCGGTTTGCACCGGACGGCAAAAATTCTAGTGCAGTCTTGTATACACTAGTACGTTAATTGGTTTAACTCTTTGTTGCATGCAAATAATCTAGAGAAGTTAAACGAAAATGTTTGTATTTTTTCTACTTAAAATAACCTTAGTAATAATAAAAAATTAATTTTATTCAAATTTCGTTTTAAATAATTGCTACAGTTTGTTCACTACAGTGGGCAGCATGCATATACGTACAGGCATACAAATCTCTTCCCAACGACGATTTACGGTCGTTGCATTTGAAATCATTTCTTGCCTTGTTTGCAGTGATCATTACCATCTTCTAAATGGTAAATCTACTACTGACATGTACACACAGATCCCCCAAAATACCTCCATTTCGTCGATTGTGATTGAATTCATTTTGCTACGATTTTGTAACCTGTACCTATTGGATTCAAATGTCAAATGTTCTAGAAATTCCTTGCCAAACATAAACATTTCCAGTGGTGTTTTGGCTCGATAAGCAGTCTATTTGTGTTTCATTTCACTCTTTTCGGTATATATTTATCTACCCACTCCACAATTTTCTCAAACTGACATTTAAAATAAAATGTCTAAAATTATGAACAAAAATTGGCAGAATCAGAAAATGTAAGCAATATTATATAATGTTTAGTATGAGAAATTGTACTAACTTGGAAACAGAAGTAGCAGCCATTTTCCAAATAGCAGTGCTTTACTTAGGGATGCTATACAGCCATCTATGATAGACAGGTGAAAGTTCTAATAATATAGAATGAATAAACACAGGAATGGAATCTGTTAAGGTATTTACAGAAGAATAAACAAATTTAAACTTTTGTCTACTAGAGTGGACATAATGCAACAAAGGGTTAAAATATAAACATAATCAAGTCGCAAATTTTATTGAACAGAGTCTGTTAGCTTCGGCTATCTGTTACTCTGTTTGATCTATCCATTATTGCTTGCTCCAAAAGTTCTGCTATTTTGGTTCTTCATAAGGACTTACTCTTGACAAGTCAAGGTTTAAGAGAGGTTTTCCTGACAATGTAGTCACATTCCATTTACTTAAAATTTGTGTTCAGCAGGTTGCTATTCTAATGGCAAGATATACTCTAATTGACTCAATTATTTTCAGAAACGTACAACAATTTGAAACATTATATGCAATTATTTTCGAGAATATTTAAAGGTAATTGCAGCTAACGATGACTAGATAAAGATAAAATTGGCTCATTATATGTGTTGCCAATATCAACAAAGCAAATAAAAGAGAGAGAAACGAATAATCCAAGTGTGAGTCAAAATATACGCGTGTTTCTCATAGATGACCTTGAGAGTCTAAACGACGTTTTTCACCTGTATCCTAAATGTGGTCAGTAGTGTCTCAGGTGATAAAATTTGAGAGTTTCGAATTCCATTTCCCTATCATATTGTACTACTTTTACCGTCTGTATGCAGTAGAAAGCAATACACCCTGTAGGGAAAGTGAAAAATAAAAATAGGTTGCTTTAAAATCAAGACAGTTCATCATACAGCAATAATACTCTTTAGTGTTTTGGCTGGGAGAAAAGAAAAATAAGTTCTTTGATGGCGGTCAAATATAAATTTAAACGTCGGTTAATGAAGTCCATAGGGTGCATTAGCTCTTCCACTTACAAATGCAGTACCAAGTCGACCCCACTGTGTTTGACCAAGTGTTCAAGATAAATCTTTTAACTTCAGGACGGTCTAGCGGCGCTAATCGGAAAGTAGCAGGACTTCATCCATAATTGCGGGATTAACTGAGACACTGAAACACAGAAATTCGATGGCGCAAACTCGTTAAGGATGTAAGAAGCACGGAACACTGCTTTGGTACGTTTCGTGTTTCTGTCGCTCCTACGGCTTGAGCCTGAATTAAAACTAAAACTTAATGACGTCGTTTCAGCTCCGAAGAAAAATAAAAAATATTTCTAAAATTTTGAAATGAATTTTGGTGTAAGGATTTTAAATACTTTATTCCCAAAAGCCCTATTATATGCAAAGTTTTATGTTTTATCCCAAAACCGACGACCAGTGACTGAGTAGTGAAGTCGTTGAACACAGCATTCGATTCCAGGCGCACGAACTGGCTTGCATGAGCGTTTTCATATATACAGGCTGTATCCGTACAACAACAGTTAAAGGCTTCCCTACCTCGCGAGACTTAACCACATTTTACAGGTTCCCGTCCCCTCGGAACGAGGCGTGGAAGTTGAATCTCCGCTCTCGCATTTTAGAGAGCGAAACGCACCACCTGGTAGCTCCACTGGCACTAGTCGTTAATTTGCTACCTAAAAGTCGCTCAGGCTGCCCGTCGCAGCGGGACATTACCCAGCGTACCAGGGGTCGCTACCCCCCGGGCTACTAGAACCACGCCGCGCTAGGACGTGCCAGATGATCGGGCTGGCTAATAAGTGACCATTACGAAGACTTCAGAATCACCAAGTTCCTAAATTTTATACCTCCGTGGCCGAGACTGCCTAGATACAGATCCTGGCCAGTAGCTTAGAGTTCTCTACGTCGATCCCCGGAGGGGGCAGCTTATCCGTATTAGCAACTTTTCAGGTGAGATAAAGTACACCTAGCCGATGGGAAATCACATAGCAATTCACGGTCGGAAACGCTTTCCTGGCCACGATAGTGACGAAACAAAAAAAAAAAAAAAAAAGGAAGAATACAGACAGTGAGACAAAACATATGTTATTATGTTTTTTAGTACAGCAGAAACCTACAAAAAAGAACAATCTGCGCATGGAAAATCTACATTATGAATGGAGGATGCATGACACGCAGTTCCTGCATCACGGTCCGGGTCGTAATTTTGAACACATTCTTTAATGATGATCTTTGTCTCTTTATGATGTTTTTTCTTTGTTTTTGTTGTACTCCGAATAAAAAACATGTTTTATACTCCGTTCGTGTTCTTTCTTTCTTGACTTTTATGTCGTCACTGCCGCGCCAGAAAAGTGTTTCCGACCATGCATTCCTATGTGATTTCCCATCGTCTAGATGTACAATATCTCTCCTGTAAATTTCTCAACGCTGTACTGATACACTGGCCACATCTCAGAGGCGCAGTTTGGCTTCAGGGAGAACCGTTCCACTCTTAACGCTCTTGACATTGCTAAAGATGAAGTTCAAAAAATCAAAGAAGATAACCAGCATGCGGCCGTCCTCAGCCTTGACTTACAGAGTGCGTTTGACTCCCTGTGGTGGCCTGCCATCATTGAAGCTTTACATGCGGCAAGCGTGCCTAATAATCTTCTACAAGTAATTAAAAGCTATTTCAGCGACCGCACTTTTACCGTCGTCTATAATGGCGGCATAGTAAATAAAAAGCAAATACGAGGCTGTCCACAGGGGTCATGCGCTGGACCAGATCTCTGGAATCTCACATTTAACTCCATACTAAATGCGCGTTGGCCGTCGCATACAAAGACAGTAGCCTTTGCAGATGATGCCACTTTCATCGTTCGAGGCCACAGCAGGGACGAATTGGAGAAAAACTGCAACGAGGTTATCTCGCTCTTTGACAACCTCTGCACTGGAAAACACTTAAAAATATCACAGGATAAATCAAAATACATTATATTTCACAAGCCTAAACAAACTATCATAAGGAACCCGTGCATCAAGCTAAGAGGAGTGACGGTCAAGAGGGTCAAGGAGTTATAACTCCTTGGCCTCATTTTGGATGAAAACCTCACTTGGATTCCTCACTTGCAAGCCCAAAGGGTTAAAGCCACAAGAATAGCGACTAGAATTAAAAATATGCAGGGCAAAGTTTGGGGATTACGACCCCACATCCTCAAGACTATTTACAAGACGGTAGTGGAAAAAATAGTTTTGTATGGGGCAGCTATTTGGGCCCTACCCATGACTGCGAGAAAATTGAATTTACTTAATAGCATCCAACGACTTTTCGTCCTTGCTATCACGAAAACATACAGGACAACGGCCACAGCAGCGGCAGCGGTTCTAGCTGGACTTACTCCTCTGCCAATAGCCGCACTACAAGAGGCAACTGTCTCTACTGTCATGCTTCTTAGGAAGTCAGCCTCATTTAGGGGAACTACATTTGTACCATCAGACTTTGAGAACAAAAATTCTCAGCTCAAAGTTCATCCCGCTAGTTATGGGTTGGGCATTCGTGCCCATACCTCTATGTCTCAGGATTTACGGGTAAGAGACACAGGCGGTGCAAATACCATCAGCGTATTCACTGATGGCTCAAAAATCAACGAAGAGGCAGGCTGCGCTTTTATTTCTCATTATCATGATAAAGTCTTAGAAACATGGAAAGGATACCTTGGACTTAATGGATCGGTATTCCAAGCTGAAGCAGTAGCATTGCGCCAGGCTATAACAGCAGCTATGAAGTTTGTTGACCAAGAAGTTTGTATTTTCTCAGATAGCCAGTCGGCAATCTTTGCTCTTCGTGATCCATTCCATCCATCACCGATCATAGCAGATATACAATGCCTGCTCAAAGAAAATGCGCATGACTGCAACATCCAGATTTTATGGATTAAAGCGCACGTGGGCCACAGGGGCAATGAGGATGCAGACACTCTTGCAAAGGAAGCTGCAAAGAATATCGGTGCACAAGTTGTCCAGATCCCGCTTCCCAAATCTTATCTGAAGCGAGTCTGTCGCATTAAATCGCAGCAACAATGGCAAGAGGAATGGGACTCTATATCGCAAGGACGTAGAACCCATGACTTTGTCCATAGAGTTTCCCAAGATCGACTCATCTCAGCCCCTTTTCTTTCCCGTTTCATTACAGGCCACGGACCATTTCCCCAATATTTCTATCAAAGGGGAATATCAAAAACTGATCATTGTGTCTGTAATGAAGTAGGTACACCTGATCATTACGTTACGTTTTGCCCTATTACGGAAGAATGGCACATGAGGCTTCCTGATACTGAAATTGCTTATAAACGCTTCTTCATTAAGCAGCATTATGAACTTCAAAAGCATTATGAACAAACTTGAAGCACTAGGACTAGAATTATGCAGCCCACAATAACAGACTTAAATTTCGCAGAGATTCAAAGCACACTGGTTTTCAGTGGCCTCTGCAAGAAGCCCATCTTGAGTCAGTACGCAGAGTAACATTAGGCTGGGAACACGAAAAACAAATGTAAATATGATTTAATATTATCCAAATGTAAATAGTTTAATTATGTATATTTGTAATGAGCATATTAATGCATGGGTGCAATATTGTAAGCATGTGCATTTTATAAATAGAGTATTGTGCAGCGTATTGTGAATAATGTATTGTACAGCACACTGTGTATAGTACCTTGGTAAAATGTGTAAGTGCTCGTAGCATGCAGAGCTATGCTTTGAGCCGAAGGAAGCATAGTGATTATAACTGTAGTACTACAACTTAATGTATTCAAGAGCCCAGAATGTAAATATTATAGTGGTAATTATTATAGTAGTTATATGTATGTAAATATTATTGCATTCTGTAAATTTTAGTGCATTGAGTGATTTATATATAGTAGTGTGTTAACGTGCATATTATGAAATGTATAGCGCATGGTAAATGCGGTATTTAATGTATCTAGCACATGTAATTTTTTTAACTGCAATCAATTTAATCTGTAATTTTTTCCCTCAATGTGTATTTCTAACAGTGTTTTTTATAAACTTTTTGTATTAAGAATTATGTTGTATATAACAAAGAGTTACTACCACTGCCTATATTATTTAATCAAGAGTAATGTTCAAAGTAATATGTAGCCAATACAACACAGTGCATTAAGTGTAGAAATGAGTTTTGTAAGGTGTCCGAAATATAGTGCAGTGTTCAATGTAATATGTATTATAAAAATTTTAGTGTATTGGGTGTTTTATATACAGCAGTATGTTAAGGTGCAATGTAACCAGTAGAATGTTTAATTACAAAGTTATTTTTCGTATGTTTTAAGAATACAGCAAAATTTATGCCACAGTTAACTTTTAACATGTTATTTAATCAAAAGTAATATGGGCTGTACTATGTCCTTAAATCTGTATTTTGTATATTATAAGTACAGCACAAAGTAAACAAAGAGGATTTCTGTGTGCAAAATGTTGTAATCTGTTTGTAATGTGCAATTTTGCTCTTTATTTAAGAGCTTTTAATTTATTTATCTGTTGTATCAAGTTATTTATTTAAGTCTGTCCTATATAACGAAGTTATGTAATATATAATCCAGTTATGTCTTATCTAATCAATTACATTGTTCAGAATCTATGTTGAATTGTCAAGAATAATGTTCAGCGTAATATGTTGCAAAGTATAGTGTATTAAGTGTAGCATTGAGTTGTAAATGTGCCTTAAGTACAGTGCAATGATCAACGCAATGCATATTATGAAATGTATATTGTAGCGAGTATGTGTAGCAATGTGTTAACATGCGATGTAGCCAGGAAAATGTTTAATTTCGCATGCAGAAAAATCAATATTTTGCCCTTGTATGGCCATGTACTTTGCCTTGTATTGTTTTCGGAGTGTAGCTTCAGATAGTTGCGGGTTCCGGACGATACCCGACTAGTCTATGCAAGCCGTCCGGGTGTCCGGACCTGCTCTCACCTGTCACCTGTACTGATACACCCTGTACGTATTTTTATATGATCATATACTTGTGCGTTTTCGTCTGCAAGTGTAATGCGGACAGGAGCCAGTATTATTTAGATAATCCTCGACGAAAGCGTACCTTCCCTTAGGCAGATAACTTTCTGGTTTTTTTGTCACAGTCCAATTTAAGCGAACATTTTTGAAAATAGAAAGCATAAGATGATCGAAATTTGCTGAATTTTAGAAATGATTTAGTAAATATTTTCATAAGTAAAATGCCCTTTGGCAATTTATTCATTTTTTTTTCTAACATGATGAATTTCTGATGTCTTGCGTTTTCTTCGAAATTGCTTGGTACAAAAAGTTCTTTTATTTTTATGTTTCCAATTATGTAGTAATTCTTTATTATAGCTGTTTTTTTGCTAATTCCATTGGAAGAGCAATTTATTACAAGCAGAATAACATCCATTTCTCTATATACTTAAATGTAAACAAAATGTAAGCTCTTAGATAAATATTTTCGTCTTTAAAATAATTAATGAGTGTGGAAATAAAGCGAAGGAACTCGAAAACTAATAAACTAAATATACATATTTTATCTTAGAATGAATCACGTACCATTTCAGATTTAACTGTCTAGTTTTCAAAGGTTCTAGTTTTTAAGAAATTTTTTATTTTATTTCCTGCATTAAAAACATATTTAATGAAATCTTTTCTGAATAATGATTTTAAATTCATGATTCAATAAATATTTTGTATTGTTATTGCTTTTATACTGCATAATGAGTTTTCGATTTCGAGTAGTTTCATACTTTAGTTGCTGCAAGAATTCAATGCGAAGATTTTGAGATTTAGAATTTGCATTTGATAAATAGTTATTCCCTTTCGAAATGCATGTACCTTATCCATTATAAATTTATTTTAAATGTAATTTATCTATTAGTGGATTATTTAGCTTTGGAAACATATAATTTTATCCGTTGGTTATCTTTCTAGAAAATTCATGAAATGTATCTGACTTAATGGGGATATGCAAATAGAGATACATTTCGTAAATGTTTTAGCAAAATGTTTCTAAACTTTAAAATCTATTTTTTCACTTATTGTTGATATAACTTTATGAAACATTAAAATAATTACAAAAATGCTATATTATTTATGTTAAAAATATACTAGAATACGCTGCTGAAAATTATCGCTTTTCCTGCTGAAATTTATTTCACCTATATCTCAGTTTGGGCTGGTCAAATCTCATTTTACTTTTAATACCTAATATGCTTGGATAGTTTTTGCATTTGTTACGTTGGGTTTTGTGTATTTAAAAAGTATTGTAAGTAAGGAGATGAAAGCAGAAGAACCTGCTATACACTTATTGTGAACAGCAGCTCTTTGTGCAGAAAGATGTCACTTTAGGACGTTGCAAAATATTACATTTAAACCTTGATTACCAGAAAAAAGGTGTGTATTAAGTAAGAACACAACTGCAGAAGGAACCTTTTCACCTATATCTACATCTATCATCTGTGAACTGCTATATTTGTGTGAAAAACGAACAAATCGGTTCATATATCATAGAGAACCAGGTACGGCGACAGGTGAGAGCAGGTCCGACTCACATAGACTAATCGGGTATCGCCCGGATTCCGCAACTATCTAAAGCTACACTACGAAATCAAGACATTACAAAGCCATACAAGGGTAAAGTATCAGATTATTCTGCATGTATTGCATTAAGTAGAATATAGAAAAATACAAGTAACAGATCTGAAGACACAATACATTTCATACCACTTTTGATGGAATAACATTATTCTAAAAAAAGTTCATTATTGCGGAAAGTTTGCTGTACTCTAAAAACACATCAAAAATAACTTTGTAATTAAACATTATCCTGCTTACATCGCATATTAATACACTGCTACACATACTCGTTACACTATAGTTTTCATAATGTGTATTGCATTGATCATTGTACTGTACGGCACGGTGGGCACAGCTAAACGTCTCCCACTGTGCACGCATAAATATTGAATGAAAAACGATTTATAGGTTAGTATAGGTTACTCTTAACCTTCTTTATTTATACTAGATAGCAGCATAACACAAACCAGTCCATATATTTTAGCCATGTTTAGTTTTTAAGGACCCACATATCTTAAAGAAATCTTCCAGATGTTTTTTAGTATAAAAAAGGAAATGTTGAAAATAAATTTCTATGTTTTTTTCTTGGCTATATGCTAATCTTCTTATTCCATATTAGTTTAAGATTTTTAGCTTGAAATCTTGCCTAAAATCGAAAGGCGAACATCAGGTGTGCCAAGAGTGGGATCACTAAGGCACTAGGAAAAGACCAACAACTGTATTTTTGTTTCACTGCATCTCTCCGTTCGGCTCATTCACAATAGAAAGGTGGCTCTATATATGTGTTTCATTTCCTGTTTTTTTTCTTTTTACAGAAGAATGTTGCGATAATACATAAGTACCTATGAGAATAGGAAGTTGGAGACAGCATTAAAAGTTAAATTTCATTGTTTGTCCAAAATTACTTTTTTTCTAAATATGGCATTGCCAAAACATGAATATTTTCGTCATTTAAAACACTTCTGTAAGTATATTCTGTAGGTATAAAGGCCGGGCAGGAACTTTTAAAGGCAAGGGGTTGGATATATTGGGGGATATGTATAATTTTTGCGAGACTTTGTCACGTCGCGCTAATCGTATAATGTTTTGAGTATGGGGGGAAGTAATGTATATATTTTTCATTATTATTTTTCTATTTCCGTATCATTAAATGCTCAAACGGTCATGCGGAACGAAAAGGATATTTAATTATTCAGGTTTTGATATTTCTGGTTTTGATGGTCTGGAACATAGAAATATGAATAATACGTAAGGTATAAATTTTAATGTCATTAGTATATCCATTTTGAATAAATTATAAAAAAAATCTAAAAAATAAAGATCGTCTTTAATTTTTATTCCTAATTTAAAATGTAATGGTTTCTTTATATAATTTTAGTACCTTCCTGGAATGATTTAATCTACTACTAAATTCTACATCTACTCTGTCTACTATAATTTTCTATTTCAACTACATCCTTCTACTTCTACTACATATATACATATATATGTTTAACAAATATTCTCTATTCGTATAAAGCAAATATAAAATTAAAATTTAAAATTTAATTAAGAAATTTTAATTGCAAAGAAATAAAAATAAAAATAATTATTATTTCTGCGAACTAGTTTACAATATCATTTAAATTCTAAGAGCATATAAAAATTAATTGCATTTATTTCAAACCTTAAAAAAATATATTATTCCAAAAAATTGCATAAGTGAATAATTGTTGAGAAGGCAGGAGACAGACTTATGAAGGGGAAGCTGCCCTCAAGCTTAAAACTTCAGTTACTCAATTCGTGTTTCGTCATCTATATATGCAAGGGTAAAAGTAAAATTCAAAATCAAAAGTAAAATCAAATGTTGTGAATTACAAAAAAAGAAATTTAAACAGCGGAATTTTGAAAAAAAAAAGCAAGTAAATGATTAGAGTTAAAATTAATTTAATTAATTAAAAGTCAATTAAGAGTAGAAAACCAAAGTAATTTAGAAACTCTCACCTACAGGAAACTTCCCCAACATGAATTATGCATGTAAACCTAAAATAAACTATATACAACAATTAAAATATAAAAATAAAAATAATAATAAAAAGATTTGTGAATAGCAAGTTTTAATTTAACTTACCTAGATACATATTTGAAATTCTGTGCTGTACCAGCATTTGATAAACTAGTTGAGTTGAGTAGTTTGTACTGCTAACTGTAAAAATAGAGGTCTCTAATACAATGTAACTATATATATACACCGTATTTTCCGGTATGTATTATTTTTTTATATTATATATATGTAATTTAAGAAAGGATAACAAACTAAAAAAGACCTGTGCGGTCAAGAAGTTTGCGCATTGAGCTGCAAAATTAGAAAAAAAAGGTAAAAAAGAAAATTCTTCATGCTGTTGCTTTAAAGCAAATATGATACTATGGTTCCCGTGAATAATTTTTAACACTAAGTTAAAATAAATTGCAATTAAAAGTTAAAATACAAGATAAATGAAATTATAACAAGAAAACTGACAAATAAAAAGTGAATGTAAAACTCAGATCAAATTTAAATGTTAAAAATTGTTGATTAAATTTTAAACAATCCTAAAACGTTTAAACATAAACACAAAAGTTATTTAAGACGCAAGCAAAAATACAAAGAAGCGGTAAATGGTAAATTAGCCTAATTCGAATCTCATTACGAACTCTTCAGGGAAAATGCACAATGATCTTCGAATCCAGCTAATTCCATATCACGTTTCGTCAAAACAGAATTGAGACTGAACACGAAATAACTTTTGACAGTTAAACCTACAAAATAACCTTTTCAAACTTAAGTCTCAAAACGCGCACCGGTGTATAACTCTCACCTATAATTTCAAGCTACATTTTTAATTTTTAGGTATATTCGCCGTAAACTGCACACCCAATTCTTCACAAAGCAAGGAGTGAGTATTCCTGCAAAGAGGGTGAATTATATTCAATTCTCGTGTCCCAAAGAATGCTACTGTAGGGTAGATAAAACAGAATTCGATGATATGTCTGGAGATATAACGGAAAATGAAGATGACGAACATTTCATGTTATCTGATAATGACAATTTTTAATTGCATAAGGTGAATACCTCTCGAATAATCATTTCTTTTAAGTAACCAGCATTTAGGTACATAGAGAAATCTAATTTTTTATGCTCATTCCTTATTTTTAAATCTATTTTCTGATACCCGGCATATAACGCACACTCGTAAATTTCGATCTTAATTTTTGTATTGAAAGTGCGTGTTATACGCCGGAATAGACGGTCTATACATTCGTGTAGTACTGTCGATTCCAATAAAAAAGGGAGGCGTACAACGATACAAGAAATTTTAGTGAACTATTGGAAACTGTTTTTGAGTTATGCGAGACATGTATACACACGTATGCCAGACGTCATTAATATAAAAAATACTTTTACTTTAAGAAATTCAGAACTATATTATACAGAATGGTTTGCTTTCCTTACTTTTTAGTCCAAAGGGGCTTTGTCCCTAAAGGACTATTGTTTTCGTTTCGCACTTTTGCTTTGAATCACTATAAATGTCCGTTTCACTTTTCAAACTGTTGCCAAGAAATGTCTTGCATTATATTTGAAGAAATTAAATAATGAAAAATCTGCATAAATGTATGTCTATTTTTCGCATTGTGATAAAACAACGATGCATAGATCCACCGAATTTTGAATGACGTAATCCTCTACGAATATGGGCATGTGGAAGATTAAATTCGAAATTTGGAATTTGTTTTATTATCGATTTCATATTTTGTGACACTTTAACGAATGTTTGATTAACAAACTCAAGGATTTCAAAGAGAGCAATGGCAACACTCTACGGGGTAGGGGGAAATCGCTTTATTTCCAGCGCGCGGAACTGTGTATCGGAAATTCTAAAGATATGGTGATTCTAAAATTAGTATTTTGCGACATTGCTCTTGAATTGAATTTTATGGTTTAAGTACAAGGGACATGATATTTAATAAATTAAGGAAACACACACACACACACACACACACAAAAAAAAAAAAAAAAAAAAAAAAAAAAAAAAAAAACCGCGCCTTTGGACGTAATTTAAAATTTGAAAAGGAAATTGATTGTTATAGAAAGCATGTAAATGCTGCTAGGCGTAGATTCCAGAGAGAAAGAAACTGTCTTCTTAAAAATATTTATAAAATTAAATATTTCGAATTGCGGCAAAAGTACAAGGCTAAATTAGCTAATGCTAAGCTTGAGTCGTGGAGATATTTTCTCTCAACTATTACTGTTCACAATATCTGGAAATCTATATATAAGTATGGGGTTAAGACCAATTTTGCGAAAAGGATTGAGATTTCGGGAATTAAACTCCCGAATGGCAGTGTTACTTCGAGTTTGAGTGATACAATTGTTGCTATAATGACAAAGAATTTCCCAAGAGATAATGCGCGTGATGATAGAAATTCTCATAGAACTATGCACACTGAGTCTGATGGACCTTATATTTCCTTTATGGACTGTCCGTTCTCTACTTCAGAAGTTAACAGTGTTATTAAAAATCTCAAGAAGAACAAATCACCTGGGCTTGACTCTCTTTCTAATGAAATTGTACAGCACTTTCATGCGGTGGATAGCATATTTCCAGACAGACTTTTCAACCTTTGTTTACAATTAGCAGTTTTTCCAGCACAATGGAAGAGAGCTCGGGTTGTTTTGATTCCTAAAACTTTAGATACAAGAACCCCTTATCTTGATAATATTAGATTAGTCTTTTGCCTACTTTGGGAAAATGTCTTGAAACTCTCTTCATTAACAGAATAAATTGGTATTTGAGACAAAAATGCTTTTATAATGATTCTCAGTTCGGATTTACTCCTCGGAAGTCCGCTGACGACGCCATTATTCGCCTTTGTAATATCTTGCAGTGTGTAAAGAAAATGAAATATACTACACTTCTTATTTTCCTGGATTTCAAAGGAGCTTTTGATAATGCTTGGTGGCCATCTATCTTAAAAATTTTAAAAGATGCTAGTATACCACATAATATCTATAACCTTCTTAAAAGCTTCTTGAACGAGAGGACTGCTGAGCTTCAGCTTGGGAACGAAGCTAAGGTTTATTCTCTAGAAAAAGGCTGTCCTCAAGGCTCTGTATCCGGACCTGCTCTTTGGAACATAATCATAAATGATCTTTTAAGCATCTCGACGGTTGTTTAAAAATTGCGTTTGCAGACGACTTACTATTAATTTTCCAAGGAAGGATT
This sequence comes from Stegodyphus dumicola, assembly GCF_044657685.1. Classification (NCBI taxonomy): domain Eukaryota; kingdom Metazoa; phylum Arthropoda; class Arachnida; order Araneae; family Eresidae; genus Stegodyphus; species Stegodyphus dumicola. The sequence continues at coordinate 161,168,243 of NC_140770.1, forward strand.
TTGAATAACATTCTTTTGAGAGCACAAGAAGTTCTAGATTTTGTCTCCAGTTGGGCGATTTCTCATAAACTCACTTTCAGTCCTTCAAAAAGTAAAGCTATGCTTGTTCCCAGTACGTTTGATGAACAAAATATTGCTTCTTTGATGCTCGATAATTCTACGTTGGAATTTGTAGAAAATGTTAAATATCATGGTGTCATTCTTCACCAAAAATTAACATGGAAAAAGAACTTTGAAATCCTTTCTGCTAAATGTGAAAAAATTATTAATGGCTTTCACCGAATTGCCAAAAATACTTTTGGAGAAAGCTGCGATGTTAAGAAACTCATGTATCAGCAGTGTATTGTACCTTTCATTTCGTACGGCTGTCGTGCTTGGGGACATGTTCTTACCAAGAAGGTTAACAAAAGAAATTTAAGAAAGATTCAACGGAGAATTCTTCCTCGTATTATTAGTGGTTATAGAACCTTAAGCTATGAGGCGACTTGCAGGAGTTCCACCTATTGATTTTGAAATTGCTTATAAGAATATACGTATTTTTGAGTCATTGGCAACTCATACTTCGGAAGACAGTATTAATGGAATTGTCCCCTTCACTGATCTTCCTCATCCCGCTTTAGAACCCATAAGTTTCTGCGATTATAAAGAGACTGCTGAAATAAGTTTTCATACGATTTTCTTTACAGATGGCAGCAAGATGAAAAACAAGGTTGGCCTTGCATTTGTTCTTTTTGAAGGCCATTCCGAGATTTGTTTTCTTAGACACCGTATACGGAATGAATGTACAGTTTTTCAAGCAGAACTTCTGTGCATTTATCTTGCCGTCAAGTGGATCCAGGATCATGGGACAACATCCGCAAAGTACCTTATTTGTTCTGATTCTCTTTCTTCTTTTCAACTTTTGAACAGTATTACCAGCTGCGATAAATTAGTTATCGAAACCCTAGTAACTGTTAGTTCACTTAGAATTAGAGGTATTGATATCTGCTTTGCTTATGTGCGTGCTCATCATGGTTTCTACGGAAATGAAAGAGCTGATTTCTTAGGTAAAGATGCCTTAAATTTACCCATTGATATCAACATTAGCATTTCAAAGAGTTATTGGAAGTCCTTTCATTATAGAAAGCTTTTAGCTATGTGGAATGAGGAATACATTTCATCGTGTAATGCTGAAGTCACCAGAAAGTTCCTTCCTTCTATTTACCGTAGACTGAATTCCGAGTCTTTCCTCTCGTTAAATTTTAAAGTGTCTCAATTTTTATCTGGTCACGGTAAATTTGCAAGTTATCTGTTTCGTTTTAATCTACGATCAAACAATTTATGTGAATGTTCAAAAAGAGTTCCTCGGGATGTGGAACATTTGATTTTCTCGTGCCCTACATTTGATGACCCTAGATTATGCTTACAGAACGATTTGAAAATGTTCGGAGTGACTTGGCCAGTGAACTTATCTGTTTTCGTGAAGTCCAGACTGTTGTTCTCTGCTTTTTTCGCTTTATTTATGCATGTAATTTTTAATGTTTATTTATACATGTAACCTTTAATGTTCTAGTTAACTTACTTCTGTAAGCCCCGTGTTGTACATATGTGGTGCACGGGGAGTCTGTATGTTCTCAAAGGAAAAAAAAAAAACTTTCAGATTTATTACAATTCTTTTATTTTTAAAACAGTTGCACATAATGGGTGTTTGACACGCACAAATATATTGCAAAGGTGCACTTTTGTTTGTTTACTAAATTAATTAAATCTGCGAGATTTAACTGAAGTCTAAAATGTGATGTTGGAACGAATTAGTTTTCATACATTTCAAAACTTGAATTTTTTGCCGAAAATGATTTATATCCTATGAATTCAATAGCAGATGGAAATAGATTAGAGTAAATTATTGTTGTTGATTTGTTGTTGTTAACTAATGCTTACTTATCTGACCTGCTGTCAACCAAAGCCCACGAAATTCCTCGTGTCAAGGATCTCAAGATACGCCTATTGTTGGCAACTCCTTCTAGGTGAAAATGCGATTTAGCTCAGTTCCGCCCCCCCCCCAGTTTTGATAAAGAGCACCCCAGGGGGACAAGACGAGAGTCGTCCACCCCTCTTCCCCTACTACAGCCTCTCGAGAGGAATTTCGGCTCCCCGCTTTCTTAGAGTGTTTAGATGCCGAACGGACACTGCACATTTACAAGCATCCATGCCTTTTCAGGGATTCGAACCTGCGTCTTCGGCAATGCGGTCAGCGACGCTAACGATTATACCAGTTGAGCGGAATATGTAACTGAGGTTTTAATAATCATTTTTTGCATTGTCCTAGTTTTTATTGTTGATTATTAGTGAAGGTATCGTGATTACTTCCATTTATTATTGCTCCTAATTTTACTGTGATGTGGATAAGAATTCAAATAATTATCAAAGGTCATTTCTCTCTCAAATTCTGAATTTTTTTAAGGAAATATTCTTTGAGAGCAGCAGTTTTTTTTCCGATGCGAGTTACTAACTTTGTAGTGTCGTGAGGATATTTCTGAAGCAGGAGACTTGACCTTCCCTTGACTCACACCGTGAACCTCTCGATTATGCGTAGAGTATGCTTTCAAATACACCACGAAGGCATATGGAAAGGAAGGAGAAAATGCCTTATATACTCCACCTTTTAAAGGATGACGGGGGATTAGAGGATCCAGTTGCTAAATTCTAGCAGTGAGGATTTATCATCCACATTCTTTTAGTTTATATATCAAATGTTGAGTCATTATTTTCTTTAATGTTTTTAAAATTTAAAGCGGGAGACTCGAAAAATGGGCAGTGCCCTCCCCGGAACACGAACTAATGCCTCTCGAATATGCGTCGAGTATGCTTCCAATTACACCACGGAGGCATGCGGAAAAGAGGGAGAAAATACCTTATAACATTATCAGGACTTCTATTCCTCTTTACTTGCCTTGGAAACATGAACTGTCCTGACTCGAAACAGGAAGCTCACTAAAGCTATGTTCAGTAAATTGTGAAGTAGACAATACACACAGGAAGGGTATACGAAACCCTTTATTTTTCTATCTTTACAGAGATTTCCGGACTTGGGAATACAGAGACCAACCACTTGTGATCTGAACGTAAGAATATAAAAATATTAACTAAAACTCTAACTAAACTAACTTTCGATTAATATACAAGTGCCTACTTTAAGATTGGCCGTTAATTAACAAAAAGCCGTATGTAGTACAGAGAGCTGCTAAAATTACGATACGTTTAACATTATCAAGAGGATTAAAACTCTGGCCTTGAAGGCAACCAGCGAACGAGTAAAACTACTATGGTAAGCGGCCTGCTTCTAATAACTCCTTCCTCTCTCTTGCTTGGCAAAAAGCCACAACTTAAGTACTTGGCGTTAGCAAGACAAATTTGCATAAATAAGTTAAAAGCTTTTAATTCTGTCCGGAAATAGAAAATAAGAAGTGATAGTAAAGATTTAAAATGAAATAAACGTTAGTAAAACTTAGGATCCTTACATACCTCCCGCCGGAGTTAATTAGTTTGAAGCTGAGGTCTAAAACGACGTTGTTGAAAACTTTTAGCTCTAGAATCTAACGCGAGGCCAATCTTTTACAAACATTTCTCACTAGAAACTAGAAATTAAAAAAGTCGTGTTTACATTATAAACTCCATGGACAAGATTTTTCATCTGTACTGCATCTAAACAGGAGTTTCTTAGTTGAAATCTGGTTCCTTCCAGAGATCTGGAAGGAAAACTAGTTTAATGAAATGTTACACAATTAAATGGCAAGTAACATGAATACTTATATTTCTCTTTTAACATTCTTATTTCATTCATGACGTTATTTAATTATCTCCCCGTGCTCTCTGACATGTGTTGTAAAGGAAAACACCAAACACGAGCGTGTCTATGTACAAGTGTTCAACACTACCACCTGCAATCAAAATACTAACGTGTTAAAATTCAACATAACAAGACCTCAGAACACACCTTATATTCATCTCTAAACCCTGAGGTACTATTCTGAAAAGTGGCTAACTTTGAAGTGTAGCGTCAGAGAGCCTAACTACATCCATTCAACCTTTAACACATATTCACAATAATTTGCTCTTTTTACAGTCACACGAATAAGTTAAAATTTTTGGCATTACTTTCACTTTTAACATATCACGGTATTTCTTAACATTTAAAATAACAGTTCACATTGTATATAAGAACATATTAACATGCCGTTAATTTTACGCATTTGAAAACATACATTAGTAGTGCATTGTTAACTTCTATTCTTTTCAAAGCAAGTGCCAATTCTTCTACATTGAAATACTACATTTCAAAAGTCTTTCAGACTAAAACTTCTTTCTTGCCAGAATCTTTTAAATAAAATTTTATACAATAATTTTTTACAATTTTCTTAAGGTACCTTTCTCAAAGATTATCAATGCTTTTATAATATTCAAGTATTTATACATTCCTATTATACATTAATTTTAGTTTTACTCGCGAGTAATTGAAAAACATAATACCAAAATAAGTAACAACTCATTTCTCGCCTTTTTGGCGATAAAGGTAGGCCTCACATGAGGTAAAACTTCTTGAATCCTGCCACTTGCAGTAAGAATGAAAAATTAATTTAAGGTTTCAAAGTAACATAAAGTTTTACTTATCTTTGTGATATTCAGACATCCTTTTTTCTGCCCAGGCTTGGAAAGTGGCGAAGACTACAGTCTAGTTGATCTTCCGTCTTGTACGGGTTCGCCCTTCTGTTCCTTCCTCCATGAACGTTCTTTTCGTTCCAGTTCGGTCACCCTTGAAGACCTTCTTTTTAGCCTCTGCCTGTGGTCTCGGCCGTTTGATGGCAGCTGGTCTTGCTGGAACCGGGACAACTCTCTCTCGTTCCTGCTTGGATCTCGTTGCTGGCTGTTCAAATTTTTCTTGTTTCTTTGCATCTGCAGCTGGTCTTCCTTCATCAATTCGTCGACATTTGCTGCGTAGACTCCTATCCGATGGGTAGATCTTCCGTTTTGGAGCCGTGTTATAGTTGCTGTCATTTCCCCTGGCTCTCTTTGCATTCGTCGTAGTTCTCCCTTCTACATTCTGGGGGTGGTCGTGCCCTCTCTTTTCTGGTCGGTGGAACGGCTTCTTTTACTTGTTACCTTCAATTTTCCAAGGGGGAACTTTCTTTTCAACTGCTCCTGTCTAGTAATGGCTTGCCCTTGTGATTGTCGTTGTTCCACCTCTGGAGCTTGTGCCTGCCGTGCCGGATCCTGCAAAAGATCTTTGAAAATTTTCATTTTATTACGATCATAGTAGGGTTTGATTTGATCAATGTTTGCGGAGCAAGTTTCACCATTTCTAGTTTTTAACACTATTACAGCGCGAGTTATTTTTTCTATAACATATGGTCCTTCAAATCGTGGAAAAAATTTGGCAGTTTTATCTTCTGGTGCTGAAAAAAGTGAATGCTTAATTTTTAAAACTTCATCCCCTACTTTATATTACTCCCCGTCGTTTCAAGTCATAATATAGTTTTTGTTTTCTCTGTGCTACTTCAGTATTCTTCTTTGCTTCCTTAATTAGTTTTTCTATATCACCCATTTTAAATTCTGGGGCTCTTTGTTGCACATAAAATAATTTATCTAACGGCGTTATAATCTTTCTGCCTAAAAATAACTCAGCAGGAGTTTTGCCCGTTGTATCATGTTTTGCGGTCCTAAGGGCGAAAGCTAATTCATTGACATAGTTATCCCAGCTTTTATGAAAATTTTTAACATAACTACGGATAATTTTCACTATATTTTTATTGACCCGTTCCGCTATATTTGATTGCGGCCGATACGGGACCATTTTTAAATGACGTATGCCCAGTTTTTTCCACATGTCTTGAAATATATTACTTAGAAATTGAGGACCATTATCCGATATAAATTTTAGGGGCGCCCCGTATTTTAAAATATATTTATTTAAAATAGAATCAGTAACTAATTTCGCGGAGGCTCGTTTTAAGGGAACAATTTCGATCTACTTACTAAAATGATCAACCATAACACGGAGATACCGACTTTTATTTAACTGACTTTTTGGGAAAGGGCCCAATAAATCGATGCCAATTACTTCATTTGGAAATTCAGATTTAATGCTATTAAAAACCCGGCCGGGCGGAAATTAATATAATTAACTGCTTGGCATGTTGGGCAGGACTGGACATGCGCCCTTGTTAACTTTTGCAGTTCAGGAAAATAAACTGCTTCGCGTACGCGTTGGATGGTTTTTCGAATACCAGCATGAGAAGCTAATGGGCAGTCGTGTAACTCCTGCAGTATATTTAATCTAAGACTAGCTGGGATAACAGGTCGAAATTCATTGTTGGAATTCGTAGTTTTTGTATAAAATAATAGACCATCTATTAGTTCGTAATGGGCCGCCCTATTTCTTATCGCCGCAATATCTTGGTGGCTAAAATTTTCAGGATCTTTAAATACTCATAAATGTTTTTAAATTCAGGATCCTTACCCAGTTCGGTTATTACAGTTTCTCGGGAATGTATCGTACATGCTGTGAGCATTGCCACTTTTACAGTATTACCTTCTTCATCTATTTTTGTTCTGGGTAGGGCATCTGCTACGATATTTTCCTTTCCGGGGGTGTGCTTGATTACCAGATTATACTCTTGTAACTTGAGTGCCCATTTTATTAACCTTGGGGATAAGTTTTTCCCTGAGTACAATCTAGTTACCCACGCATGATCAGAATACACTGTTATTGGCGCCCTTCCAAAATAGACTCGGAACTTTTGCACTGCTAACAGAACTGCAAGTGCTTCTCTATCAGTCGCGGAATAATTTCTTTGTGTTTGATTTCTACTAAAAAATGCCACGGGCTGCTGATTTTGCGAAAGTACTGCTCCCACCGCATAATCCGAAGCATCCGCTGAAATTTCTAAATTCTCATCGTTCTCAGGAAATTTCAAAACAGGGGCTTGCGTTAATGCTTGCTTTAATTTTTCGAAAGCACTATTGGCTTCGGCCGTCCACGAGAATCTTGCCTTTTTCCTTTTTAGTTTTAACAATGGTTCAGCAATAGCTGCAAAATCTTTTATAAAGGACCTATAATATGAAAAAAGTCCTAGAAATGAAAAGAGCTTCTTCGCCGTATTTGGCGGCGGATACTTTTGCACAGCGATTATTTTTGATTCGTCCGTCTCGATTCCTGTCTGAGATATTTTGTAACCTAAGTATTTTAATTCAGGGGCTGCAAATTTGCACTTTTCGACATTAACTTTTAGACCGGCCTCATTTAATAATGAAAACACCTGTCTTAAATCCTGTACATGTTGCTCCAGATTATCACTAGTAATAATGATATCGTCTAAATAGATAAATGTGGTCTTTCCAGGAACAGGCCTTAGCACAATGTCCATACATCGCTGAAATGTTGCCGGTGCCCCTGAAAGGCCAAACGGCATATGCAAGAATGCATAAGTGCCAGACATGGTTATAAAAGCAGTCTTAGGCACATCTTCCGGTTTAATCCCTATTTGAAAATAACCAGTCGTTAAATCTAACGTAGTCATATATTTGGTAGAAGTTATGTTCCTTAGAATTTCTTCAATAATAGGTAACGGATATACCGGATATTTAGTCATGGAGTTTAATTTACGATAGTCAATTGCAAAACGCCACCTTTTCGGATGTGTTACCGGATAGTCCTTATTTTTCTTACATAACACAACCGGGCTAGCATAACTACTTGAGATGGGCGTTATGATCTTTTTACGTAACATATCTCGAATGTGCCACTCTATAATTTTTTCTTTATTCTTATCATATCGATATGGTTTGTGGCGAACTGGCAGTGAATCTCCGGTGTCGATACTATGGTTAGTAACTTAAGTAAATCCGGGAATATCACTAAATAACGAAGCAAATTCACTTACCACTTGTCGAACTTTTTGTTGCTCTTCCTTAGACAGGTGGTCGAGGTTTAACGTCGGTGGTTCTGTTTTTTCTTCTCGAACTGGTTTCATCGTCAGCTTAAGGGACGCTTCGTTAAAATCCAGCGTTGCTTCCGCCTCTGAAAGAAAATCTGTCCCTAAAATGACATGTGCTTGTAAATTTTTTACGATAAAAAACATGATCTTTACTTGCTCGTCCTTGATACGAATATATAAGGGTATTTTACCTATGCATTTGCATCTTTCTCCCTGCGCAACTAACACTGTCGTATTATCCGAATTATATATGCGGTATCTACGGAAATACTTCCTAAACAAATCTTCTGCCACACAGGAACACTGCGCTCCTGTATCCAGGAGTGCGGTGGCTGGGATGTTATTCACCAAAACTTCAATCTTTGGAAGAGTCAAATTTTTAACCATAACTGTATTTAACTTGAAGGAAGAGGGGTTTTCTTGGCCTTCGGATTTCCGCACCCTCCCGTCAGCAGAAATCCGTTTTAGTTTAAATTGTGTTTCTTCCTTTTCATGCCTTCCTTCTTTTCCGCTGGCTTTTTTTCTGGCTTACTATTGAACTGTCGACGTTCGCCGGTTGTTTTTGGATACTCGGGTTTCCTTGCCCACTGATTCGCTTTGCTTCCGTAGCCGTGTTCTTGCCTTTGCTGTGGTCTTGGCGCACCAAATTGGCTTCGTTGCTCATACTGGCGTCTTCTTTCAATGTCCGCCGTTCTACTTTCAAACTGGATTGCTAGCTCAAATAACTTTTCCAGTGTAGTCGGATTCCTTAATTCAGTAAAGTCTTGTACTTGGGGAAGTAACCTAGGCAAAATCACTTGGATTATCTCAGGATCCGGACGGCTTCCATACAAGAGTTTAAAGACGTGAATTTTTCTTAAAATAAAGCTTTAGAGATTTTCAATTCGTTTCTGGTATATGCTGAAGAGTTCCGCTTCTAATTTGGAACGGTTTCTTACGACAGGGAAGGGTTTTACTAAGGCAGTCTTGACATTTTCGTAAGTATAGGTGGGACTTCTCGCTTGACCCAAGAGGCTTCTGCCTATACATTTGAACCAATTAAGCGCTTGGCCCCTCAAAGCGCTGGTAGCTAAGGTGACTTTCTGGAATTCATGGACTGGGTACAGCATGAAGTGGTCATCCAATTTTTCCAAAAAACTGGTTACCGGTGAGTTTCCGTTGAATGTTTCTTCTGGTTTCATCGATCGGCGCATGGTCTGGACGATGTAACCAAATCCTTCCAGGGCGGCAGCTGGCATTTCTGAATTCTGAGCCGCTTCTGCAGGCAGCACAGGTTCTTCTTGAAACTGGGCCATGGTTATTCTTCTTCGTCGGGCGCCACTATCAGGACTACTATTCCTCTTTACTTGCCTTGGAAACATGAACTGCCCTGACTCGAAACAGGGAGCTTACTGAAGCTATGTTCAATAAATTGTGAGGTAGACAATACACACAGGAAAGGTATACGAAACCCTTTACTTTTTCTATCTTTACAGAGATTTCCGGACTTAGGAATACAGAGACCAACCACTTGTGATCTGAACGTAAGAATATAAAAATATTAACTAAAACTCTAACTAAACTAACTTTGGATTAATATAGAAGTGCCTACTTTAAGATTGGCCGTTAATTAACAAAAAGCCGTATGTAGTACAGAGAGCTGCTAAAACTACGATACGTTTAAAATTATCAAGAGAATTAAACCTCTGGCCTTGAAGGCAACCAGCAAACGAGTAAAACTACTGTGGCAAGCGGCCTGCTTCTAATAACTCCTTCCTCTCTCTTGCTTGGCAAAAAGCCACAACTTAAGTACTTGGCGTTAGCAAGACAAATTTGCATAAATAAGTTAAAAGCTTTTAATTCTGGCCGGAAGTAGAAAATAAGAAGTGATAGTAAAGATTTAAAATAAAATAAACGTTAGTAAAACTTAGGATCCTTACAACATTTCCAAAGGAGACTTTGAAAGTCAGACGTTATTTCATGAAACATAAGAAATTCCACTAGTTTATAAATTTATTTGCGTCTGAAAGTACTATCACTGACATTTGATGCTCAAATAATAGTAATATCAAGCATCGCATTATTCAAGATATAAGTCTGAGTAGTTTTAGTGGGAAACTGGTCTGGAAACTTTTATTCGGTACTTTCATGGCACAAATACAATTTACATATTTTGAAGCAAATCGAAATTGACTGCTACCGTAAAATACATCAAAAGGTTGGAAAATACATTTGGATACTGAACAGTACGAAAGTTATGAAGGAGACAGAAAATGGATAAGACTTTTCCAGCAGCAAAAGCTCTCTCAACTCGGGGGAATATACAACAAAAAACTACGTCTGGAAAGCAATGATAAGCCCTTGAGCTGAAAGCTATTTCTATACTTAGAGTTTTGAACAAACAAGACGTATTGATAATAATCATGTTTAATGGATGTAGTCAACAATATGGTCTGAGATACGGGAAATATGAAGAGTCTAAACAAACACGAACTATTTTATTAACAGTACAAACAATCAGATTTATTATAGTATGTTAAAGATATGTCTTAAAGGATTGGCATTCAAGCAAATATATTATTCTAGGACTTCATTTTGATAGAACTGCATATAGTAATCATATGATATATTCTTCCTTTTTCAGTTTTTAAATTAAATGGGAATACAGAAGTACAAAAATCCGAAAGGTTTCAGTTTTTAACGTTCGAGTAAAAGGGTTTGTTGAGGTTTCCTACGCTCTCGTTGAGTTCAGGATCGACCAGGCTGCTGTTGCGCTCACTCCTGCTAAACCCTATTTTTTCTTCTTTTTAGCTTTATTACAAAAGCATCATTTTATTCGCACTTACTTCATACAAAAGTCAACAGCAAAATCACAGATTTTTAAAAGCATCATAGTAGCATAAGTTTAGAATTCCCGATGTAGTGTTAAATGTTGGCATACATTTTTCTATTTTTTCCAGTCCTATCTCAGTTCATCATATCAATATTTAGTTTTCTTAATAAGCAGGCTTATAAAACTTCTTTTTATATTTTTATTGTTAACGCTTTTGGGTGTTAACTTTATTTATTAAATATCCCTTTCTTCGTACTTACGTCATAAAAATGTTTTCGTTTTCTCCATATAACGTTACCACTGCTCGCTTTCAAAGCTTTGACTTTGTTAATTAAAAATTCACTAAAGTTTTACGAAATGTGATATAGGATCCTGTTTAGTTTTACTTACAGGTATTTTAGTTTTTGAGCCTTTCCTGAATTCTCATATTTCCCCTCGCATTTCCTCGCCAGGGTGCAAACTAAGTAGATGAAGCAGAGAATTTATGAAACGAAAAAGTTAAACAGAGCGTGATTTCGCTAATGAAAACGCACGCTTGCTCTTAGTATCGACTACGTATTCTGCCTGTCTACTTAGTATATCGCTCGTGTAGGTTTCTGAATCATCCTGTTAAATTAAATTAAATTGTGTAGTCTAGCACTACCTTCAAAATTTATTGTTATTTTACCTTTTAAATTAATTTTTATCGTTTAAATTCTCACCATAAGTGAACCGTGTTTTAGTTGTACCCACGTAAGACCGTGCTATCATGCCTGTGCTATGAAAAATCATGCCTGTGCGAGAAGTTGCAAGGCTAACATTCAAATAGAACTCGTTACCATCGTATGATTGCAAAACGCACTACTCACAATGAAATAAATAATTAAAAAGCGTATAACATCATTCAATAAAAATATTGTATATTTTTAATTAGATAAATTGTAGAGTCATTAGGTTAATTGGAAGCAGAAAAGATGAAAAATATGCAACCGCCTTCGGGAATCGAACCACGGACCTCTGGAATACCGGCCCAGCGTGCTACCATTACACTACAAAGGCACGCTAGGGAAGTGGGAGAAATACCTTATAACATCATGAATTAACTGCATTTTTATTAATTAAATCAATCCGATTCAAAAGCAAGAAACGAATGTTCTTACGAACTGCATCTATTGTTTTCAAATAGCTGGATTTGTTAATCCATAACGAACAGATTCAATTGGAAAGATAAATGTCTTACATTTTGACGAACTTCAATAGACTCGAATGAAAAGTGAAACGATGCATTAATAGTGATTGGGCCCAGAATCCCATTTCAAGACTTATAATCCATTTGAGCTAATAAATCTATAAGGCGTTTTCTTCCTGCTTACAACATGCCTCCGTGGCGTAACGGTAGCACACTGGACGCGTATTCAAGAGGTCCAGGTTCAAGTCTCGCTACAGCATTGCATATTTTTCACGTCTCTTGGTTTTTTTAAAAAAACTATCGACTCTGCGGTAGCGCACGAATTAAAAGGTGGTGAAGATAATTCATCACTACCAGGAATTGGCGACTGGGTTCCCCAATCCTTAGTCGCCCTTTTAAAGAGGTAGTACATAAGGTACCAGAAGAGGGCGCAGCACGACCCACCTAACCAAACAAGTTGGTCTAATGGTCATAGCAGGCAAAGCTGGAGTATATAAGGCATTTTTCCTTCTGTCCAGCAGGCCTTCGTGGTGTAACGGAAGCGCATTCGCCGCTTATTCGGGAGGTCCAGGTTCGAGCCCCGGCGACGGCATTGCATATTTGTCACGTCTGCAGCTTCCAAATAACATAATATCGAGCACAAAAGCTCGATGTCGAGCACAAAAGCTCAAATATCGAGCACAAAAGCTCAAAAGTCCCAAAGAATTGCGATGGAAAGCTGTTGAGAGACTAGAGGAAATGTGGGGACAGAAGAAGTCAGATAGAAGTGGCCATATGGCTAAATGTGTATCCTTTATTAATTTATAGACTTTGGTAACAATTTCTAACCACAGATTCGGCATTGAAGCGTTTCAGCCAAGGAGGCCATCCGCTACGACGAGCCCCGATGACCAATATTTATTGCAATTCTTACAGCGGAATAGATCCGCAACTCCATCTCAGATCCTTCCTTGCTGCAACCACCAGAAGATTGATGTCAGCGTCGTTGACATCCTTGATGCTTATGTGCGCCGTTATGCCGACGCAATAGGTGATGATTTACTGCTAAAGCGCTACCGCACAGGGTTCGCAACCTTTGTGATTATATTTAGTAGCAAACAATTCAGTGCATGGAGTAGCCAGTTCCTTCACCGAACCTGAATCTTATCGAGCATATTTGAGATGCTTTAGGAAGACGTATAGCTGATCCCAATACTACTGTTTAGACTTATGCCATGCTTGTGACTGCTTTGTAACAGCAATGGCTCTCACTTCCTACATGACTGATAGACTGCATAACTAACAACATCGTACATCGCTGCGTGTGTTTTATTACTTCTAGGGAACACCCCAGTTCATATTGAAGGTAATGTTTCTCTCTAGTATTAACAACAAAAGAGGAATTTAAAGCACTGTGAACGTAGTTCTTCTTATAAGTATACATTAAAACACAAAACAGCAATGTAGGAATCGGTAAAATAATCAATCTCTTTAATATGAGTATAAAGTTTGGTATTCTTGGGAAACATACACGACCGAACTCAAAAAAGACTACAGAAGAATTATCTTCAATCCTTATCGTATAAAAAAATTCAGAAGAAGGGTGTATAAAACCTTTTTATTTGAACCCAAAAAAGTAACATTGACCCAACTTGAGTTTACTCAAGCAAACACTTCTGACTTAATTTGAAACAAGTAATGTTGAACTTAAAATAAAATGTACTTAGACTAGCCTAACGGCTAACAGGATAAAGTAACGCGCAAGAAGTCTCTAGCTAGTAGAAGCCAGAGAGACAAGCCTAATGGCTAGAAGCACTCAACGCCACAGAATCAAATCGCTAATAAGTCACGGTTGCAATGTGACCTGCCTCAAATAGGCAGAACAGGATCTAATATCAACTTACGAAACATTCCTTAAGGGGACGGTGGACTTTAAAAATTAGTTTTTTAAGCTTTTGTGTTTTCAACAAGAACTTTTATACATATACGTATTTTAACATCAGTTTATAAAATATGTGTTCAAAATTTCAATTTACATTAAAATAAAGTTTTTAAAACAAATAATTAATTATTTTAATTAAAGATTTAAAATGCTCCTTGGGCTCTAATTTTCAATATGTTTTCCTAATTTTTTTCTTTAAGTTAGTTATAAAGACTTGACAAAAGTTTTTGTGTATTCGTTATTGAATACGATGCATCCGAAACTTTTAAAAAGAATTTTTGTGAACTTAAAACCAGGTTTTGGAAAAATGTCACCTTTTGTTAAACATTATCACAAGTTTAAATTTCTTAATAACCTTATATCCAAAAATGCATACACAGATCTATTGTAACATGTAACAAAATAGTTTCTTCCAAATATCATTTATTTTTACCTAAAAATGAGACGCAAGGAGCATTTTCAAGACATACGAAGTGCGAAAAATTTTGTTTTGAGAAAACCGAAATTAAAGCTTTTCTTCAAACTTACGCTTAACACATGGTGATGAGAAACAGCAAATTAACTTTAAATATGAATATGTAGACACTAGATAACATTTTTGTATCATTTAACTATGTTTAATCTCATAATATTAAACATGAGAAAAATAAACATATCGCAAATTGGTATGTGATTCGAAGTTAGAGGTAGAAACAATTTATGTTTTAAAAGTTTCATTGCATTATATCCAATGAAACTTTTAAAATTCACTCGTATCATATGTTTTATCTTCATTTGTTACATTTACATTATCTTTGAATGCTTTAGAATATTTTTTACTATTTATGTTTTTTTCAAGCAAGTAAACCTCTTTTTGCTTTGGTTCAAGCGACGTTGATCACGCTTTTTTGCAACGAGTAGGGAAAAGAGTTTGTTTTCTCCTGCTCTACGCATACAGCATTCATAGAATTAAAGTTAAATTCATTAATAGTTATCAATACTGATATTTCTAGCCTTCTTTTAGAAATAAACATTTCTTTTTGGCAAATATATAATTATTACATCAGTAAATAACTGTCGAAATGCATTTTTTTTACATTTTCTCTAAAATTGAAAGGGCAAAGTTGAATTGAAAGGGCAAAGTCTCTAAAATTGAAAGGGCAAGTTGTTTACACATTTTAAATGCTTGTAACTTCTTTAGAAATTAGAATATTTGAACTCGGTTCTTAGCACACGATGTAGTTACGCATATGGAATATTATGAAAGTAAAAAAAAAAAAAAAAAAAAAAAAAAACAAATTCAATATTTTGGTTAATTTTTAGCTATTTTCCCCGTCCCCTTAAGTAGAACTTCTTTCTCTCTCTATCTGAATAAACGCTCGCTATCTCATTTACATTCTAGCATGAAAAGTATGGGGGAAAGAGAGTGACAGAAAAGTACTTGAAATTAACTGTTAGTTTAAAATAAATAGATAAATCCTCACCATGAGTACCAACATTTATTTGATTTTTAATTAATAAGGTAAAGGTTATCGAAACAATAATAACTCTGAATTATTAAAAACGAATATAAATTTTCTTCTATTAACTTAGCGGCGTAAAATTCACACTTTCAATATAAAAAATAAGATCAAAATTTACGGTTGCCCGTTATACCCCGAGTATAGAAATGACAGATATACATACATTCTATACCCCGGGTATAGAAAATAAGGAATGAGTATAAAATTTAGATTTCTTTATGTACTTAAACGCTGTTTATTTAAAAGAAATGAGATACCTTATGAACTTAAAAAGTTTCAGTATCGGATAACATGAAAAGTTCGTCATGTCCGTCTTCCGTTATATCTTCAGGCATGTCATCGAATTCTGTTTCATCTTCACCATTATTGTTACTGTATTAAAGATGGAACGGATGAGGATTATTATTTATTTATGGATTATTATCTATCCATAAATGAATAATAATCCGCATCCGTTCCATCTTTCACCAACACCAAACGCCCTTGCTGCAGCACGATATCCATTTCCTTTCGCAAAATGAATAGCTTTGCATTTGAAACCAATACTGTATTTGTTTCTTTTTGCAGAAGCCATATTTTCTACTAAGAGGAACACTAGATCAATTATATTTCAACTGAAGCAAATGAGATTTATTAAAGCCTTCGATTGTCACTTTAAAATCACGGCTTCAAATGACTAACCCCCCCCCCAAAAAAAAAAATCCCTAATTCCACGAATTCATTCAAGTTGGAAGAGTATTCTTACTCCAAACTGTATCCCCCTTTTCTAGCAAATCTACAATAGCATTCTTTTGGACACCTGCATTGGATGCAATCAACCCATTTTGAACATACCCTGGACATATTGTTCCAGGTTTCGCTTGTCAATTCTATATACCATTGTTCGAAAGGCTAGGACAAATCTTCGTATAAATGACCTCGAAAAATAAGAGCATCATCGCATATGTGTCTTTGAGGCTTCTTCGTGAAGAACTGGGTGCGCGTTGTACGGTGAATATACCTAAAAATTAAAAAAAGTAGCTTGGAATTATAGAGGCGCGTTATACGCCGGAAAATACGGCAATTGTTTATACAAATAAAAAGTAAATGGATTTTAACTAATTGCATTAAAAAGTAGACTTGTAATAATTTGTACTAAAATTTGCTTTGGCAGGGAACAAGAGGGAGGTGGTCTGCCGACTATTCTAATTTATAAAAGTGGTCGTCACTTGAAAAACGCATGAGAAGGGCTGACCTACGTTATTAAGGGAATGATTTTCAAATGCTGAGTCAGTTGCTGTAATAGTTACCGTCTTTTATATGCTCACACATATTGTTCAAAATTTTCCAAGACTTGAAACGTTATACATAGCTGCTGCAATTTTTGAACAATCCCGGTTTTCTTGTATGTTAAAAATCTAAAGAAAGGACAAAACATGATGAAATAAGTTTTCGAGAAATATCTTTACAAAGCTTTGCATGACAAAAATTCAGAAAAGTTTCTAACTTATTTCCTCTTTTAAACTTAAAAACAGGAACGAGAGGCGCTTTTTAATGCTACTTAGTTCTTTTCTTGTTCTTCCGCTTAAAATAAAGAAGCCATTAGTACATTGTTATCTATTTTAATAAAAACACAATCGAAAGAACAAAGCAAGGAAAAATTGAATTTTTGATTTAAAGAGCTTTTAAACATGATTTCCGAGTAATGTTTATTCAAAATATTCGGAATTTAAATAGAACAGTTAGAAAAAGATGCGACATACATTCTTTCGAATTCCCGAGCCTTAAATTGTGAGCAAGAAATAAAGAAGGTTTTAAATATTGTTTCAAAATTATCTCGAGTTTCTCTTTAAACAATGTAATTTTATAACATAATTAAAGCAAGTAATTAAATGAAGCAATTTTATTTGCAAGCGAAATTTTTTATTAGTAATATAAAAAATTAATTAAAAAATTATTTTTTTCGGTTTTCTTAAACACATTTTTAGAGAACTTACACTCTAAGCATAATCAGCATGGCTTAGGTACTATATTTAAGTCACATGTTATTTTCTACAGCATTGTTTTAAATGAATAAGTTTGTGGAGTTATTGGGTTTTATTGAAGCAGGAGACGCGAAAAATGTGCAGTGCCTTCGCTGGGACTCGAACCATAGATCTCTCGAATACACGCCGAGTATGCTTCCAATTAGACAACGAAGGCATGGTGAAGAGAGAAAAATACTTATATGTTCTCTCTTATCGAGATCTGTTTCTTACAGCAATGTTTTCTCTTGACACCTTAGGAAAGTGGGTTGGTTAATTGATCAAAGCAAAGTACACGGAAAATCTCAAAACACCCATCGCATCTGCCCTTTCACCAAGATTTGAATTTTGGTCAAAATAATGGAATTCAGATTAAAAAAAGGTAGGTAGATTCAGGTAGAATTCAGGTTCAGTTTAAGACGAAGATGATGAGTATTAGGATAAGGAGAATGAATATGGGTAGGAATAACATGGAAACAAGGAAAGTGATGAGAATATTGAGGATGATGAATATGAGGAGAATGAGGAGTAGGATTAAGTGGATGAATGGAGATGAGATAATGATGACGATAATAGATTTGGACAGTGAAGATATAGAAGAAGCGAATGCAGATGAGAAGGATAATGAGGGGGATGAAAAAGAAAAGAATGGATGAATAATTCAGGTTATGAGCAGGAGGAGAAAATTTACGAAGATGAGTTAAAGAACAAAGATTAGGGAAAGAATGATGAGAATGAGGAAGATGCGAATGATGAGGAGGATAAATCGGATGATGAGTTGCAGGATGTGGAATATGAGAATGTATATGAGATGAACTAATTGGAGTACGAAAAGTAGAAGGTTAGAGAAGAGAATCAAGTGATAAGGACAAGGTGGAGTATTAGGATCATGACAAAGAGGAAGAAGTGGCTGATTAGTGGTGTGATGATGAGGTAAATAAGGATCAGGAAGGGATGTTGAGGCTTAAAATGAGGAGGTGGATGATGAGTACTGAGATGAAGAAAATGAAGAGCTTGAGAAAGGTAGGAATGGGGAGGTTGATAACACTAAGAATAAGGATGAACAGGGTGGAGAATGTAGAGGATCAGAATGAAAATGAAGATGAAGAAGATGATGAACAGGAGCACGATGATGATGATAAGCATAGGAAAGATGAAGGGAGGTTGGGGTTATTGCTAAGGAGGGTGAAATAGAAAGAGGGTGTAAGTTACGAGAACGATGAGGGTCATGTGAGTACGGATAAAAATTAGTAAGATGAGAATGTTAGGAGAAAGAAAAGGGTGTGTAGAATAAGGATGTAGAGTAGTAAGCAGAGAGGAGGATGTGGAGGAGGCGTAGCTGCGAGAAAATGGACAAGCTCAAAATTCTCTCCTCAAAGTGCAGATCGGTACACAGAAGGGTGATTTAGAAACAAACTACTTTCTGACGGGTTGCCATAGCTGTTACATCGAAGGTATGGCTGCCGTATCAAAGCTAAACATTCTCTCGTTATTTAAGTTCAAATTAATATACATTCTAGTGAAAACTGACGGAAAAAATAGAGGTTTCAGAAAATAATAACGTAAAAGTTACATGTTAGATAAAAGAAGCTTATATAGCATGGTGCCGAAGATGTTTAATATGTTCATGTCAGAAGGAAAAACACGAACTAGTGGTTAAGGAAAAAAAAAACCGCTGAAGATTCCTTAAATAGCAAAAGGTGGTATGGTTGCTCCGATATTTTCGGAGGTATGACGTAAATAGGGCCAAATATTTCTTAGAAACCTGTTCATGAAATGTTTTCTAAACTTAGGCAGATAAGCTAGCTCTGCCACTGTTCAAAACAAACACAGGAAGAAAATGAGTAAAAATAATTTAATATATTTTTCATTTGGAAAAAGCTTAATTTATTTATTTTGAAAAATTCTTTTTTTAATAATACATTTCTAGAGTAACCATATAGGGATATCTATGAAAAATGATGTGAAAATCCTTCGAATAGCCTTTGGAAGACCTTTGTTGAGTCTTAGAAAATTGCATGAATTTATAAAAAATATTTTCAAATAAAATGCGAATAATAACTAAATACATTAAGTAGTTACTTGGTTATGGGTTGTATTCCTCTTTTTTGAAGCTGAAGAAATATAATTTTTTAATATGCTTGCTCTCTTTATTGTTTCATAAAGTATTTATATTCCGGAGAGAGGAAAATGAGCATTAAGAAATTAATCGCTGCTTAAACATGAAAATGCTCTAAAATATCGCGCCGAATTTTTTAAGATAATACTATAAAATATTTAATCCCTTATTACATCCTTGAAGATTTACATATATGCTTTCGATGGAGCTCATATGTTAGTAATAACAATATTTTTTTAAGTCTTCGTTTCGATTAATCCCCATTCAGAAAGAGAGCTTTTGAATCACTGGCTTTACGATTCTGTTTCAGAAACTGTGAAGCATAATCAATTTTCACTTCTGCTAATGCTTCCTGATTCATATCAGTGATCATTAACGACTTTTGGAACTGGCTGCTTTAATTAAGTTTACATAATTGATAAAGTCAAGGGCTATCGTAATGGCGCTGTTTCGCAGAGGAGAAGCTGTTAAAGGTATACCATTCCAGAAATTAAATACTTACAGAACTTGAATAAGAGTTTCCTATTTAAGCATTTTGTTTTAGTTTGTTACCAGGAAATCATTCAACGATTTAGGAACAACACGTTTTCCAGTATCCGAGGGGAAGAAAAGAATGCCTTTACACATTTCAAATTTTGAAAATAACTCAAAGAGCACATTAAATTAAAAGTCGGTTCGCGATGTAATGTATTGTAACAGCTTTTTGGAGCTTATGGTTATAAATAGAATGATGTTGTATTTTATGTTAAGTATTCGCTCTTTATTAAAAATCTCCAGAGCGCCAATGGTTATAAATAGAGTGATGTTGTGTTTTATGTTAAAAATTCCCTCTTCATTAAAAATCTCCAAAGAGCCAAGCCATATAT
This sequence comes from Stegodyphus dumicola, assembly GCF_044657685.1. NCBI lineage: Eukaryota > Metazoa > Arthropoda > Arachnida > Araneae > Eresidae > Stegodyphus > Stegodyphus dumicola. The sequence goes on from NC_140770.1 coordinate 161,188,607, forward strand.
GTGTAATAATAAAAGCGCAAGGAAAACTCGGAGCAGTGTCGATGCGTGATAAGATAAAAACACAAGGAAAGACGGAACACTGTAGATGCGTGATGAGACCCATATTGAAGAAGATTTTGATTGCGTAGTATGCTAGTAATGCTAACTTGGTAATATCTAAAGAACTTGGCAGTCGAAGCAGTTTTAATTCCATTTTTATTTCCAATTGATATTTGTGGCCACAATCACTTGGCACTCTAGTCGTGCCTTTCCACAGAAGATTTACATTTTTGATATTTTTTAGATAGAAAGCAAGCCAGCGAAATTACATCTTAGCACAGTAGAGAGCAAAAGCTGAAGTGCGTAGTTATGAAAAATGGAAGCACGCGAAGAGAAAGTTTTGGTTTACAATTCGGTGATTGGTCGTCAAGAGGCATCTGGTATTAACGGTTACATAAGATCGCATGATTAATTTGAATGACGCAATGCAGATAAGTTATTACCATTTTAGAATAGAGAGGAAGAATTAATGTTTATAGTTATATTATAATTCTGATTCATACATTTTTATCTTGCATATATATATATATAAATAGATAGATGTAAGATAAAAAACGATTAAAAATATGTGAATCAAAGTTATATTTTAAACTAACGGTAAACTAAAATTATAACTTAAACTAACGGTAAACTCTAATTCTTCCTCTCTGTTTTAAAAAATGTAATATTTTCTCTGGATTGCGTCATTTCTAGATCATTCCATATTCCATGGCTTGCGTAGCGCTGATGACGCAATAATTGGGAACTGAAACTTTAAAATCAAACCAAAGCCTTTCTCTTCGTGTGCTAAACATATTGGAAAACTACGCATTTCAGCTTCTCTCTCTGCTGTGATTGGACGTAATTTCGCTATGCTGCTTCCTGTTGAAATAATATCAAAAATGTAAATGTTCTTGAATAGGCAGGGCTAAAGTGCCAAGCGAACTGTGGCCACAAATGTCGGTTGCAAATAAAAATGAAATTAAAACTGCCTCGACTGCTAAGTTTCTTAGATGTTGCGAACTAAAACATTGTTAGCATACTACGCAATCAGAATTCTTCCTCTTCAATATGGATCTGTCTTATCTGGGTGTTACGCATCAACACTGCTCCGGCTTTTCCTTTGCGTATATTATGACAGTTAGCCTTGCTATTATGACATATGTATATATATATACGAAGATACCGTTAGCTACGTAGCCGTTCATCTTGAAATATGCCCAGAAGTTTATGATTGTATATATATATTCCAGGATTAAAATCTGTATTCCGTTTTCTATTCCTGAATTTCTTTCATTCATGCAGCTTCTTGATGTGAATATGAACATGAAGGAAATTCGCTTAGTTAGTTAAATTTGAAAGGAAATATCACATTCTCATCATGCGCGCATTCGAATTGAGACAAACCCCTGGCCGGAGGGCTAAAATCCGTTTGGTCGTTATCTGCTATTAAGTTCGTTTGCTTCATGCAGCTTCCTGATGTAAGTATGCAAATGAAGAAAAATTAAATAGTGAAAGAAGCGATAGGAGGTCTGTTAGCACGTGGAAGCTGGCAACTGGAAAATTCACCGTCCGAATCACAACGTGTGCACAACTGTTTCCTTCTCCCGTAATGTCAAATATTCCCTACAGTTGTAACATTTAATTTTGATAATTTTTAGTGGAGCATAGATTTTAAAATTTCTACCGTTGTCTCAAAATGCCGAACTTAACATGCTGGTCTGTCATACCATGACAAACAAGTGTTATCTAAGACCTTGTGTCCGAAAATGCTAACGGCGACCGCTAGAGGGTAATGTTCTCAGGCTTATACGAGAGTGGAAAGCGTGATCATTTCAGACGAGGACTGCATGAGAAGGGCGAATCGATTTACTACTCAGAATTGGCCGATGCGCATTATGCGTATGGTGCCGCTGATGGAAATGGACGAGTCACGGTACCGGATGCACCTTGAGCGCTTCCCAAACAGATGCCAACCAAGTCGTGCGTTGTTTGGGCATTCCAGACTGTGAGGAAGGAGCTTTCCGAGTAAGTAGCTACATCGGGTCGAGAACGGACTACACGCACACCTGTCGTAGAGAAAGTTGTTCTAAGGGAATTTCCAAACGAACCCGTAAACAAGTCTCTGAACAACTGAACGCGTTTTGCGTGTACATCCTTCCACTGTTTTTCACATACTACACGAGGACACGCTACACCTTTACCATGACCAAACAGTACAGGTATCGTGCCATGACGATTATCCCCAACGCATTGTATTCTCACACTGGTAGTTGCACAAACGGTCGCACATCCGGATTTTATTTTCCGATGAAGCCTCTTTTATCGTGACCTAAACCTACGGAACCGTGACCTAAACCTGCGTAACATGCACGTGCGCGTGCATGAAAACCCAAGGTGTAAACACGTGCCCATAGGCGTCAACAATGTTCCACAATAAACGTTTGGACTCGTATTATCGATGACATGTTAATTTGCTCTTACCTATTACCTCAACGCCTCAATGGGAAAAAGCAATTGCACGTTTTTAGAAGATCTGATGGTTGACGTTCCAGGAGCTACACGCCGAAACATCTGGTTTCAGCATGACGGAGCGTCTTCACATTTTAGCAATGTGCAGATATACCTCAATAGAATATATACTGATAGCTAGATTGGCACAGGAGAACAAGTCGCATGGCCAACGCGATCTCCCGACCTGACTTCCCTGGGATTATAGCTCTGGGGATACATGAAATCCATGATGTACGAGACGATCATAATATCGGACATAGATCTCGTTGCCAGGATCGTGAAAACTGCGCTAGTGTTCTTTGCACACATGCTGATTTTGAACCCGTCCGTGAATTCATGCGTTGATTTTGTAAAGCAAGCATTGTGGGGAATGGGAGGAATTTTAAACATATTCTGTAATTTCACAATGTTTTTTGATAAAAATCATATTAACACCTCTTTCGACATACTTTCTTTCTTCCCTTTTGCGCTTGGGAACATTGCCTTCTAGCGGTTGCCGTTCGCATTTTTGGAAGCAAGCTCCAGTGTTTGTCATATGCTATGTTAAGTTTAGCAACGACCTTCTGGGAAACCTTGTATAAAATCCTGGGTACATCTTACTAACTGATAAAATTAGTTGGAATCTGTTGGATTTAAAGCAATGACCACACGCAAATAAATAACTTTAAGTGTAAGATATAACTTAATATTTCGGACTCGGCGTTATCTCAATTTAGTGCCGCTCTTCTCGTGTCGATATCTGCTAGTATGAATGGAACTTAACGTGTGCCTTCACTGTTCTGAGTGTCCGCGTAGAAACCAAATCTCGTTCTAAAAGGACAAAAGCGCGCTGCGGCCTGTACTGCCGCAAAGCTCTGAAACTACTCCTGGTTGTGAGCGCTAATTAGTAATCGAAAGTAGAACATTAGCAGAAGAATAAACAGGATAAGATAAGATATTGGGCATCATTGTTTAGTTAGACGTAACAACATTACGAATCCAGCCCAACCGCCGAGCCGGGCCTAGGGGTTCAACCCCTGTCCTCGCATCTTGCAGAGGGCTGGTGCTACCACCCTTCGGCGGCAATGGTCGTAAATTTGCTACCTACCAACCACGCGGGCTGGCCGTCGCACACGGACATTACCTAGAAAACCTAGGGCACCCCCCTGGCAAAACCCGGGACTCCACCTCGATCTATAAGAGCTTTGAGCTCTAGGATGCGCCAGACCCACGGGCCGACCGATAAGCATCTTTCCGGGGCCTTTAGAACCACTAGGTTCGTTATTTATATACTTCCGTGGCCGAGACTGCCTAGGTGCAGATCCTAGGCAGTAGCTTTGCAGAGGTCTCTACGTTGACCCTAGGGGGGAACTAGTAGGATATGAACCGCAATGTAATTACGGTTTACTGCAATATTAATTATCGTCACAGTAACAGGTATTTAGTGCTATGATACCGAAGGATAAATCAGATATGGGAGTGTATTAGAATCTTATTCAAGGGAAAGACTAACTTGAATTTATAAACAGATAACGACAGTTGGTGTTATAGATTAGCTTATTTATCAAGGAACTGTTATAAAGTTCAGTCTGCATTACTAAAGTGAACCAATTAATTGTGACAAAGCTTTAATAACTATTCTTAATACTACTTCTGTAATTTATGTACATACATTTATATACTATGATAATAATAAAATTAGAAGGAAACATAATGACTTTCAGCAAAAATGACGTCAAGAATGTACTTATACATTGATTCTACTAGTCTTGTGCATATCTATTTTACTCCTTTATCATACATAGAACTACTCTTTTATGGCGTTTTCATTGATGCTCTCTTTTGTCGTATAATCCATTTTTCTAAGATGTTCCTTGAGAATGTGCCATGAATTTTCGATATGATTTGTATTTGGTCAATTTTCAGCCTAAGTACACTTCTAGGGCCATCTTTAGCGAAAAAAAACCGCAAAACGTCTGTTTTTTAGGGTATTTTACGGTTAACTGGGTATGCTGAAATCTTACGGATTCTCCCTTGCTTCATCTAACAACGTTAGATGTGTAATCAAGAACAAATAAATGAGTCTTTCCATTTAAACTCGTTTTTTCCAGTCATTTATGGTCCAAGATTTATATTTGTGGCCTACAATAACCGTTTTTACTTCATTTGCGTATCAAAAACTGTATTTTAACTGGATTTCACGCATTGAGAAATCGACGCCTCACATTTGGAGAATGGGTATTGGTACCAATAGACAACTGATTTCTTTTAAGTTCTCTGATAGTTTTGTTGAATTAATAACGCTGTTTTGGTGTAAGAATACAGTAGAATTTGAGTTTTTTTCCAATATTTAATCTTCCGTTCTAAAGAGAATAATCCAATTTCATTGTGTCTCCTTATAAAGTATTTCTTCCGCTTTCCTAGCACGCTGGGCCGGTATTCCAGATGTGCGTGGTTCGATTCCCGGCGAAAGCTGTTGCTAATTTTTCCTCTCTACGGCCTCGAATTAACCTGATGTCTCTACAGTGCAACCCGAACTAAAAGGTTTCTGGATGAGGATTCTCCACACCCAGGATTTGGCGATTGGATCCCCTAAAAACCCCAGTCGCCTTTAAAAAGGGGAGTATATAAAGTATTTCTCTCGCTTTCCTAGCGTGCCTTCGTGGTGTAGTGGTTCTGCACACTGGGCCGGTATTCCAGAGGTTCGTGGTTCGATTCCCGCGAAGGCGGTTGCTAATTTTTCCTCTGTCCGGCCTCGAATTAACCTAATGTCTCTACACCCTCAGAATTCCAGAAACGCTCGATTTTCCGACACCAACCGCGAGCGCAATGTCTCTTACAATCATGAATGAGTGACTGTTAAAGGCTATGATTTCTGCTCTCTTTCTAGGCGTTAAACTCATTTCTAGTACTTTAATATGAATGAATTCAAAGTACATTTAAAAATTAGCCAAAAATAACTTTCTCTTCACACAGAAACAAGTTTAAATCTGGTGTAATAACCCTAATTTCTTTTCTAAACCGACTGTAAGCAGACAACAATAGGCATCCTAACCACAATCAGGTAGATAAAACTATTTTGAGAGAATGGCTTGCATCAGCGTTCAACAAACCCAAAATTCTGTGAAAACTCGCAGTGTCCCAAATAATTTGCATACTATAGTAAATCAGAGATTAAGAGAAAAGGCTATTATTTCCATACCTTGACGTCTGAATATTACTAAAATGCGCGTGACATTTTCCCCTTTATAGGAGGGAATTGAGTTGGAAAGAGAGACCATGCATTTTAAAACCAAACTGATCAATTAAAATTTATAAACATTATTCATTCTGTGGCTGTTTATCTGGTAAGGTACTTGGAAACTATCCTGTTATTATGCTGTATAATGTTTTTGCCAGTTAACCACTCGGAAAAGAAAAAAAAAAGCTTTAAAAAAGCTCGGAAGGAAGTCATTTTAAATTTCCATCTTTATAATTTTCAGGAGATGTCAAATTGGTTTTCAATTGCTTTATGTATGACTACATACAATTTCGTAAACTTTAATATTTGAGTGAAATTATTCGTATATAATAACTGGGCCAACCAGCGGCCGAGCGGTCAAGTCGCTGAACACTGGTTGTTCGGTCCGAGGTTCGAGTCCCGCGAACGGGCTGGCTGCATGGGTATTTTCGTGGTTTTCCCCATGTGTAACGTGTATACGAGCCAGTTTCCCTTAGAAAGTCCTCCACGAAGGCACCCCTGCCTTTAGGCAGATAGCCCTCGAGGCTTTGCCATAATTACACACACGCGTATGTAATAACTAAAATCCCAATAATAAATTTTAAGTTAGTGTCAATTTTAGATCAATGTTATTCTCGTCTTTGATAAAACTCACTCTTTTGACTTAGTATTGTTAAGAGTATTGAAGTCGCTTTAAGATACAGTGACCACAATGGTTTTTGGAAGTAAGAAATGCAATAAATTAACTATGCCTTAGTCGCTGTTCAAACGCTGGATCTTACAGTTGCCATTTGGACATGCAAAGACAAAGCATGTAAGAGGAAATCTCGTTACTCTGCTCGCAGTTAAAGAGCAAGTGAGGAGAGGAAGAAGATCTAGTTGCTAATATCCATTTACACCGCGGTGAACACGCAGGGAGAAATACCATCATGCCTTTAAATATTAGAAAGAAGAAAAACGACATAATGTCGATTTCTGAAAAAAAGGGGGGATTTATCAGAAAATGAAGAAATGATTCAATAAAGATTAATTGCACAAGAGATTTTGAACGAATAACGATGCTGTTATTTTAAATAAATTACTAACTGAGTACTTCATACTTCATCTAACAGCTAGTGATGTACATCTATATTAAGAAATTTGTGAAAACAATTGATTACATTTTGTTTCGTACACATTAAGCAGTGAAAAGTGCATACTACGCAATCAGAATTCTTCCTCTTCAATATGGATCTGTCTTATCTGGGTGTTACGCATCAACACTGCTCCGGCTTTTCCTTTGCGTATATTATGACAGTTAGCCTTGCTATTATGACATATGTATATATATATACGAAGATACCGTTAGCTACGTAGCCGTTCATCTTGAAATATGCCCAGAAGTTTATGATTGTATATATATATTCCAGGATTAAAATCTGTATTCCGTTTTCTATTCCTGAATTTCTTTCATTCATGCAGCTTCTTGATGTGAATATGAACATGAAGGAAATTCGCTTAGTTAGTTAAATTTGAAAGGAAATATTACATTCTCATCATGCGCGCATTCGAATTGAGACAAACCCCTGGCCGGAGGGCTAAAATCCGTTTGGTCGTTATCTGCTATTAAGTTCGTTTGCTTCATGCAGCTTCCTGATGTAAGTATGCAAATGAAGAAAAATTAAATAGTGAAAGAAGCGATAGGAGGTCTGTTAGCACGTGGAAGCTGGCAACTGGAAAATTCACCGTCCGAATCACAACGTGTGCACAACTGTTTCCTTGTCCCGTAATGTCAAATATTCCCTACAGTTGTAACATTTAATTTTGATAATTTTTAGTGGAGCATAGATTTTAAAATTTCTACCGTTGTCTCAAAATGCCGAACATAACATGCTGGTCTGTCATACCATGACAAACAAGTGTTATCTAAGACCTTGTGTCCGAAAATGCTAACGGCGACCGCTAGAGGGTAATGTTCTCAGGCTTATACGAGAGTGGAAAGCGTGATCATTTCAGACGAGGACTGCATGAGAAGGGCGAATCGATTTACTACTCAGAATTGGCCGATGCGCATTATGCGTATGGTGCCGCTGATGGAAATGGACGAGTCACGGTACCGGATGCACCTTGAGCGCTTCCCAAACAGATGCCAACCAAGTCGTGCGTTGTTTGGGCATTCCAGACTGTGAGGAAGGAGCTTTCCGAGTAAGTAGCTACATCGGGTCGAGAACGGACTACACGCACACCTGTCGTAGAGAAAGTTGTTCTAAGGGAATTTCCAAACGAACCCGTAAACAAGTCTCTGAACAACTGAACGCGTTTTGCGTGTACATCCTTCCACTGTTTTTCACATACTACACGAGGACACGCTACACCTTTACCATGACCAAACAGTACAGGTATCGTGCCATGACGATTATCCCCAACGCATTGTATTCTCACACTGGTAGTTGCACAAACGGTCGCACATCCGGATTTTATTTTCCGATGAAGCCTCTTTTATCGTGACCTAAACCTACGGAACCGTGACCTAAACCTGCGTAACATGCACGTGCGCGTGCATGAAAACCCAAGGTGTAAACACGTGCCCATAGGCGTCAACAATGTTCCACAATAAACGTTTGGACTCGTATTATCGATGACATGTTAATTTGCTCTTACCTATTACCTCAACGCCTCAATGGGAAAAAGCAATTGCACGTTTTTAGAAGATCTGATGGTTGACGTTCCAGGAGCTACACGCCGAAACATCTGGTTTCAGCATGACGGAGCGTCTTCACATTTTAGCAATGTGCAGATATACCTCAATAGAATATATACTGATAGCTAGATTGGCACAGGAGAACAAGTCGCATGGCCAACGCGATCTCCCGACCTGACTTCCCTGGGATTATAGCTCTGGGGATACATGAAATCCATGATGTACGAGACGATCATAATATCGGACATAGATCTCGTTGCCAGGATCGTGAAAACTGCGCTAGTGTTCTTTGCACACATGCTGATTTTGAACCCGTCCGTGAATTCATGCGTTGATTTTGTAAAGCAAGCATTGTGGGGAATGGGAGGAATTTTAAACATATTCTGTAATTTCACAATGTTTTTTGATAAAAATCATATTAACACCTCTTTCGACATACTTTCTTTCTTCCCTTTTGCGCTTGGGAACATTGCCTTCTAGCGGTTGCCGTTCGCATTTTTGGAAGCAAGCTCCAGTGTTTGTCATATGCTATGTTAAGTTTAGCAACGACCTTCTGGGAAACCTTGTATAAAATCCTGGGTACATCTTACTAACTGATAAAATTAGTTGGAATCTGTTGGATTTAAAGCAATGACCACACGCAAATAAATAACTTTAAGTGTAAGATATAACTTAATATTTCGGACTCGGCGTTATCTCAATTTAGTGCCGCTCTTCTCGTGTCGATATCTGCTAGTATGAATGGAACTTAACGTGTGCCTTCACTGTTCTGAGTGTCCGCGTAGAAACCAAATCTCGTTCTAAAAGGACAAAAGCGCGCTGCGGCCTGTACTGCCGCAAAGCTCTGAAACTACTCCTGGTTGTGAGCGCTAATTAGTAATCGAAAGTAGAACATTAGCAGAAGAATAAACAGGATAAGATAAGATATTGGGCATCATTGTTTAGTTAGACGTAACAACATTACGAATCCAGCCCAACCGCCGAGCCGGGCCTAGGGGTTCAACCCCTGTCCTCGCATCTTGCAGAGGGCTGGTGCTACCACCCTTCGGCGGCAATGGTCGTAAATTTGCTACCTACCAACCACGCGGGCTGGCCGTCGCACACGGACATTACCTAGAAAACCTAGGGCACCCCCCTGGCAAAACCCGGGACTCCACCTCGATCTATAAGAGCTTTGAGCTCTAGGATGCGCCAGACCCACGGGCCGACCGATAAGCATCTTTCCGGGGCCTTTAGAACCACTAGGTTCGTTATTTATATACTTCCGTGGCCGAGACTGCCTAGGTGCAGATCCTAGGCAGTAGCTTTGCAGAGGTCTCTACGTTGACCCTAGGGGGGAACTAGTAGGATATGAACCGCAATGTAATTACGGTTTACTGCAATATTAATTATCGTCACAGTAACAGGTATTTAGTGCTATGATACCGAAGGATAAATCAGATATGGGAGTGTATTAGAATCTTATTCAAGGGAAAGACTAACTTGAATTTATAAACAGATAACGACAGTTGGTGTTATAGATTAGCTTATTTATCAAGGAACTGTTATAAAGTTCAGTCTGCATTACTAAAGTGAACCAATTAATTGTGACAAAGCTTTAATAACTATTCTTAATACTACTTCTGTAATTTATGTACATACATTTATATACTATGATAATAATAAAATTAGAAGGAAACATAATGACTTTCAGCAAAAATGACGTCAAGAATGTACTTATACATTGATTCTACTAGTCTTGTGCATATCTATTTTACTCCTTTATCATACATAGAACTACTCTTTTATGGCGTTTTCATTGATGCTCTCTTTTGTCGTATAATCCATTTTTCTAAGATGTTCCTTGAGAATGTGCCATGAATTTTCGATATGATTTGTATTTGGTCAATTTTCAGCCTAAGTACACTTCTAGGGCCATCTTTAGCGAAAAAAAACCGCAAAACGTCTGTTTTTTAGGGTATTTTACGGTTAACTGGGTATGCTGAAATCTTACGGATTCTCCCTTGCTTCATCTAACAACGTTAGATGTGTAATCAAGAACAAATAAATGAGTCTTTCCATTTAAACTCGTTTTTTCCAGTCATTTATGGTCCAAGATTTATATTTGTGGCCTACAATAACCGTTTTTACTTCATTTGCGTATCAAAAACTGTATTTTAACTGGATTTCACGCATTGAGAAATCGACGCCTCACATTTGGAGAATGGGTATTGGTACCAATAGACAACTGATTTCTTTTAAGTTCTCTGATAGTTTTGTTGAATTAATAACGCTGTTTTGGTGTAAGAATACAGTAGAATTTGAGTTTTTTTCCAATATTTAATCTTCCGTTCTAAAGAGAATAATCCAATTTCATTGTGTCTCCTTATAAAGTATTTCTTCCGCTTTCCTAGCACGCTGGGCCGGTATTCCAGATGTGCGTGGTTCGATTCCCGGCGAAAGCTGTTGCTAATTTTTCCTCTCTACGGCCTCGAATTAACCTGATGTCTCTACAGTGCAACCCGAACTAAAAGGTTTCTGGATGAGGATTCTCCACACCCAGGATTTGGCGATTGGATCCCCTAAAAACCCCAGTCGCCTTTAAAAAGGGGAGTATATAAAGTATTTCTCTCGCTTTCCTAGCGTGCCTTCGTGGTGTAGTGGTTCTGCACACTGGGCCGGTATTCCAGAGGTTCGTGGTTCGATTCCCGCGAAGGCGGTTGCTAATTTTTCCTCTGTCCGGCCTCGAATTAACCTAATGTCTCTACACCCTCAGAATTCCAGAAACGCTCGATTTTCCGACACCAACCGCGAGCGCAATGTCTCTTACAATCATGAATGAGTGACTGTTAAAGGCTATGATTTCTGCTCTCTTTCTAGGCGTTAAACTCATTTCTAGTACTTTAATATGAATGAATTCAAAGTACATTTAAAAATTAGCCAAAAATAACTTTCTCTTCACACAGAAACAAGTTTAAATCTGGTGTAATAACCCTAATTTCTTTTCTAAACCGACTGTAAGCAGACAACAATAGGCATCCTAACCACAATCAGGTAGATAAAACTATTTTGAGAGAATGGCTTGCATCAGCGTTCAACAAACCCAAAATTCTGTGAAAACTCGCAGTGTCCCAAATAATTTGCATACTATAGTAAATCAGAGATTAAGAGAAAAGGCTATTATTTCCATACCTTGACGTCTGAATATTACTAAAATGCGCGTGACATTTTCCCCTTTATAGGAGGGAATTGAGTTGGAAAGAGAGACCATGCATTTTAAAACCAAACTGATCAATTAAAATTTATAAACATTATTCATTCTGTGGCTGTTTATCTGGTAAGGTACTTGGAAACTATCCTGTTATTATGCTGTATAATGTTTTTGCCAGTTAACCACTCGGAAAAGAAAAAAAAAAGCTTTAAAAAAGCTCGGAAGGAAGTCATTTTAAATTTCCATCTTTATAATTTTCAGGAGATGTCAAATTGGTTTTCAATTGCTTTATGTATGACTACATACAATTTCGTAAACTTTAATATTTGAGTGAAATTATTCGTATATAATAACTGGGCCAACCAGCGGCCGAGCGGTCAAGTCGCTGAACACTGGTTGTTCGGTCCGAGGTTCGAGTCCCGCGAACGGGCTGGCTGCATGGGTATTTTCGTGGTTTTCCCCATGTGTAACGTGTATACGAGCCAGTTTCCCTTAGAAAGTCCTCCACGAAGGCACCCCTGCCTTTAGGCAGATAGCCCTCGAGGCTTTGCCATAATTACACACACGCGTATGTAATAACTAAAATCCCAATAATAAATTTTAAGTTAGTGTCAATTTTAGATCAATGTTATTCTCGTCTTTGATAAAACTCACTCTTTTGACTTAGTATTGTTAAGAGTATTGAAGTCGCTTTAAGATACAGTGACCACAATGGTTTTTGGAAGTAAGAAATGCAATAAATTAACTATGCCTTAGTCGCTGTTCAAACGCTGGATCTTACAGTTGCCATTTGGACATGCAAAGACAAAGCATGTAAGAGGAAATCTCGTTACTCTGCTCGCAGTTAAAGAGCAAGTGAGGAGAGGAAGAAGATCTAGTTGCTAATATCCATTTACACCGCGGTGAACACGCAGGGAGAAATACCATCATGCCTTTAAATATTAGAAAGAAGAAAAACGACATAATGTCGATTTCTGAAAAAAAGGGGGGATTTATCAGAAAATGAAGAAATGATTCAATAAAGATTAATTGCACAAGAGATTTTGAACGAATAACGATGCTGTTATTTTAAATAAATTACTAACTGAGTACTTCATACTTCATCTAACAGCTAGTGATGTACATCTATATTAAGAAATTTGTGAAAACAATTGATTACATTTTGTTTCGTACACATTAAGCAGTGAAAAGTGCATACTACGCAATCAGAATTCTTCCTCTTCAATATGGATCTGTCTTATCTGGGTGTTACGCATCAACACTGCTCCGGCTTTTCCTTTGCGTATATTATGACAGTTAGCCTTGCTATTATGACATATGTATATATATATACGAAGATACCGTTAGCTACGTAGCCGTTCATCTTGAAATATGCCCAGAAGTTTATGATTGTATATATATATTCCAGGATTAAAATCTGTATTCCGTTTTCTATTCCTGAATTTCTTTCATTCATGCAGCTTCTTGATGTGAATATGAACATGAAGGAAATTCGCTTAGTTAGTTAAATTTGAAAGGAAATATTACATTCTCATCATGCGCGCATTCGAATTGAGACAAACCCCTGGCCGGAGGGCTAAAATCCGTTTGGTCGTTATCTGCTATTAAGTTCGTTTGCTTCATGCAGCTTCCTGATGTAAGTATGCAAATGAAGAAAAATTAAATAGTGAAAGAAGCGATAGGAGGTCTGTTAGCACGTGGAAGCTGGCAACTGGAAAATTCACCGTCCGAATCACAACGTGTGCACAACTGTTTCCTTGTCCCGTAATGTCAAATATTCCCTACAGTTGTAACATTTAATTTTGATAATTTTTAGTGGAGCATAGATTTTAAAATTTCTACCGTTGTCTCAAAATGCCGAACATAACATGCTGGTCTGTCATACCATGACAAACAAGTGTTATCTAAGACCTTGTGTCCGAAAATGCTAACGGCGACCGCTAGAGGGTAATGTTCTCAGGCTTATACGAGAGTGGAAAGCGTGATCATTTCAGACGAGGACTGCATGAGAAGGGCGAATCGATTTACTACTCAGAATTGGCCGATGCGCATTATGCGTATGGTGCCGCTGATGGAAATGGACGAGTCACGGTACCGGATGCACCTTGAGCGCTTCCCAAACAGATGCCAACCAAGTCGTGCGTTGTTTGGGCATTCCAGACTGTGAGGAAGGAGCTTTCCGAGTAAGTAGCTACATCGGGTCGAGAACGGACTACACGCACACCTGTCGTAGAGAAAGTTGTTCTAAGGGAATTTCCAAACGAACCCGTAAACAAGTCTCTGAACAACTGAACGCGTTTTGCGTGTACATCCTTCCACTGTTTTTCACATACTACACGAGGACACGCTACACCTTTACCATGACCAAACAGTACAGGTATCGTGCCATGACGATTATCCCCAACGCATTGTATTCTCACACTGGTAGTTGCACAAACGGTCGCACATCCGGATTTTATTTTCCGATGAAGCCTCTTTTATCGTGACCTAAACCTACGGAACCGTGACCTAAACCTGCGTAACATGCACGTGCGCGTGCATGAAAACCCAAGGTGTAAACACGTGCCCATAGGCGTCAACAATGTTCCACAATAAACGTTTGGACTCGTATTATCGATGACATGTTAATTTGCTCTTACCTATTACCTCAACGCCTCAATGGGAAAAAGCAATTGCACGTTTTTAGAAGATCTGATGGTTGACGTTCCAGGAGCTACACGCCGAAACATCTGGTTTCAGCATGACGGAGCGTCTTCACATTTTAGCAATGTGCAGATATACCTCAATAGAATATATACTGATAGCTAGATTGGCACAGGAGAACAAGTCGCATGGCCAACGCGATCTCCCGACCTGACTTCCCTGGGATTATAGCTCTGGGGATACATGAAATCCATGATGTACGAGACGATCATAATATCGGACATAGATCTCGTTGCCAGGATCGTGAAAACTGCGCTAGTGTTCTTTGCACACATGCTGATTTTGAACCCGTCCGTGAATTCATGCGTTGATTTTGTAAAGCAAGCATTGTGGGGAATGGGAGGAATTTTAAACATATTCTGTAATTTCACAATGTTTTTTGATAAAAATCATATTAACACCTCTTTCGACATACTTTCTTTCTTCCCTTTTGCGCTTGGGAACATTGCCTTCTAGCGGTTGCCGTTCGCATTTTTGGAAGCAAGCTCCAGTGTTTGTCATATGCTATGTTAAGTTTAGCAACGACCTTCTGGGAAACCTTGTATAAAATCCTGGGTACATCTTACTAACTGATAAAATTAGTTGGAATCTGTTGGATTTAAAGCAATGACCACACGCAAATAAATAACTTTAAGTGTAAGATATAACTTAATATTTCGGACTCGGCGTTATCTCAATTTAGTGCCGCTCTTCTCGTGTCGATATCTGCTAGTATGAATGGAACTTAACGTGTGCCTTCACTGTTCTGAGTGTCCGCGTAGAAACCAAATCTCGTTCTAAAATGACAAAAGCGCGCTGCGGCCTGTACTGCCGCAAAGCTCTGAAACTACTCCTGGTTGTGAGCGCTAATTAGTAATCGAAAGTAGAACATTAGCAGAAGAATAAACAGGATAAGATAAGATATTGGGCATCATTGTTTAGTTAGACGTAACAACATTACGAATCCAGCCCAACCGCCGAGCCGGGCCTAGGGGTTCAACCCCTGTCCTCGCATCTTGCAGAGGGCTGGTGCTACCACCCTTCGGCGGCAATGGTCGTAAATTTGCTACCTACCAACCACGCGGGCTGGCCGTCGCACACGGACATTACCTAGAAAACCTAGGGCACCCCCCTGGCAAAACCCGGGACTCCACCTCGATCTATAAGAGCTTTGAGCTCTAGGATGCGCCAGACCCACGGGCCGACCGATAAGCATCTTTCCGGGGCCTTTAGAACCACTAGGTTCGTTATTTATATACTTCCGTGGCCGAGACTGCCTAGGTGCAGATCCTAGGCAGTAGCTTTGCAGAGGTCTCTACGTTGACCCTAGGGGGGAACTAGTAGGATATGAACCGCAATGTAATTACGGTTTACTGCAATATTAATTATCGTCACAGTAACAGGTATTTAGTGCTATGATACCGAAGGATAAATCAGATATGGGAGTGTATTAGAATCTTATTCAAGGGAAAGACTAACTTGAATTTATAAACAGATAACGACAGTTGGTGTTATAGATTAGCTTATTTATCAAGGAACTGTTATAAAGTTCAGTCTGCATTACTAAAGTGAACCAATTAATTGTGACAAAGCTTTAATAACTATTCTTAATACTACTTCTGTAATTTATGTACATACATTTATATACTATGATAATAATAAAATTAGAAGGAAACATAATGACTTTCAGCAAAAATGACGTCAAGAATGTACTTATACATTGATTCTACTAGTCTTGTGCATATCTATTTTACTCCTTTATCATACATAGAACTACTCTTTTATGGCGTTTTCATTGATGCTCTCTTTTGTCGTATAATCCATTTTTCTAAGATGTTCCTTGAGAATGTGCCATGAATTTTCGATATGATTTGTATTTGGTCAATTTTCAGCCTAAGTACACTTCTAGGGCCATCTTTAGCGAAAAAAAACCGCAAAACGTCTGTTTTTTAGGGTATTTTACGGTTAACTGGGTATGCTGAAATCTTACGGATTCTCCCTTGCTTCATCTAACAACGTTAGATGTGTAATCAAGAACAAATAAATGAGTCTTTCCATTTAAACTCGTTTTTTCCAGTCATTTATGGTCCAAGATTTATATTTGTGGCCTACAATAACCGTTTTTACTTCATTTGCGTATCAAAAACTGTATTTTAACTGGATTTCACGCATTGAGAAATCGACGCCTCACATTTGGAGAATGGGTATTGGTACCAATAGACAACTGATTTCTTTTAAGTTCTCTGATAGTTTTGTTGAATTAATAACGCTGTTTTGGTGTAAGAATACAGTAGAATTTGAGTTTTTTTCCAATATTTAATCTTCCGTTCTAAAGAGAATAATCCAATTTCATTGTGTCTCCTTATAAAGTATTTCTTCCGCTTTCCTAGCACGCTGGGCCGGTATTCCAGATGTGCGTGGTTCGATTCCCGGCGAAAGCTGTTGCTAATTTTTCCTCTCTACGGCCTCGAATTAACCTGATGTCTCTACAGTGCAACCCGAACTAAAAGGTTTCTGGATGAGGATTCTCCACACCCAGGATTTGGCGATTGGATCCCCTAAAAACCCCAGTCGCCTTTAAAAAGGGGAGTATATAAAGTATTTCTCTCGCTTTCCTAGCGTGCCTTCGTGGTGTAGTGGTTCTGCACACTGGGCCGGTATTCCAGAGGTTCGTGGTTCGATTCCCGCGAAGGCGGTTGCTAATTTTTCCTCTGTCCGGCCTCGAATTAACCTAATGTCTCTACACCCTCAGAATTCCAGAAACGCTCGATTTTCCGACACCAACCGCGAGCGCAATGTCTCTTACAATCATGAATGAGTGACTGTTAAAGGCTATGATTTCTGCTCTCTTTCTAGGCGTTAAACTCATTTCTAGTACTTTAATATGAATGAATTCAAAGTACATTTAAAAATTAGCCAAAAATAACTTTCTCTTCACACAGAAACAAGTTTAAATCTGGTGTAATAACCCTAATTTCTTTTCTAAACCGACTGTAAGCAGACAACAATAGGCATCCTAACCACAATCAGGTAGATAAAACTATTTTGAGAGAATGGCTTGCATCAGCGTTCAACAAACCCAAAATTCTGTGAAAACTCGCAGTGTCCCAAATAATTTGCATACTATAGTAAATCAGAGATTAAGAGAAAAGGCTATTATTTCCATACCTTGACGTCTGAATATTACTAAAATGCGCGTGACATTTTCCCCTTTATAGGAGGGAATTGAGTTGGAAAGAGAGACCATGCATTTTAAAACCAAACTGATCAATTAAAATTTATAAACATTATTCATTCTGTGGCTGTTTATCTGGTAAGGTACTTGGAAACTATCCTGTTATTATGCTGTATAATGTTTTTGCCAGTTAACCACTCGGAAAAGAAAAAAAAAAGCTTTAAAAAAGCTCGGAAGGAAGTCATTTTAAATTTCCATCTTTATAATTTTCAGGAGATGTCAAATTGGTTTTCAATTGCTTTATGTATGACTACATACAATTTCGTAAACTTTAATATTTGAGTGAAATTATTCGTATATAATAACTGGGCCAACCAGCGGCCGAGCGGTCAAGTCGCTGAACACTGGTTGTTCGGTCCGAGGTTCGAGTCCCGCGAACGGGCTGGCTGCATGGGTATTTTCGTGGTTTTCCCCATGTGTAACGTGTATACGAGCCAGTTTCCCTTAGAAAGTCCTCCACGAAGGCACCCCTGCCTTTAGGCAGATAGCCCTCGAGGCTTTGCCATAATTACACACACGCGTATGTAATAACTAAAATCCCAATAATAAATTTTAAGTTAGTGTCAATTTTAGATCAATGTTATTCTCGTCTTTGATAAAACTCACTCTTTTGACTTAGTATTGTTAAGAGTATTGAAGTCGCTTTAAGATACAGTGACCACAATGGTTTTTGGAAGTAAGAAATGCAATAAATTAACTATGCCTTAGTCGCTGTTCAAACGCTGGATCTTACAGTTGCCATTTGGACATGCAAAGACAAAGCATGTAAGAGGAAATCTCGTTACTCTGCTCGCAGTTAAAGAGCAAGTGAGGAGAGGAAGAAGATCTAGTTGCTAATATCCATTTACACCGCGGTGAACACGCAGGGAGAAATACCATCATGCCTTTAAATATTAGAAAGAAGACCCACGACATAATGTCGATTTCTGAAAAAAAGGGGGGATTTATCAGAAAATGAAGAAATGATTCAATAAAGATTAATTGCACAAGAGATTTTGAACGAATAACGATGCTGTTTCTTTAAATAAATTACTAACTGAGTACTTCATACTTCATCTAACAGCTAGTGATGTACATCTATATTAAGAAATTTGTGAAAACAATTGATTACATTTTGTTTCGTACACATTAAGCAGTGAAAAGTGCATAATTTAATTAACATTATTATTAGGACGTGTTGAGTATAATTCGCGTTGGATATGCAATATAGGTGAAGTTTTCCCTATCATAAATCTGTTCGTTTAAGCACACAGTCATGAATCTTAGTATGCAATAAAATTTAATAACATCACAGCCTCATTACTCAAGGCACTTGCTCATTATATTTAAACTCGGAAGATTTGAGGTTAAATGTCTAGACAGCGAATCATCACCTGGTAGATTACTTGAGGGTTTATGTCTAGACAACGAATTATTGTCCAGCAGTTAATTATATACAGACACAACTAAACAAATCATCAACTGAAATTGAGTGACCTTAACTTGTGGTTTACAAAAATTGAGCAAAAGGTACATAAATTTAACATACGTTACTGAATGCCAGAAGAAGTGATAATGGACCTGTGTTTTATTTTTTGCAGAAGTACTTTCATTGAGTTATACACTATCGCAGTCTTTAGATGCAACGAAATAAAAGACATAAAACATAAACAGAACGAGAGATTAATACATTTTGGGAACTTATTATTAGATTAACAACATTGCTATCTGTACTGAAGAGAAAAATAGGACGAAAGAAAGAAGTAGAGTAAGTAGTGCACTCTAGGGATGGAAAACGAAATCATATTTAAATGATTTGTAGATGAGCTGGAAAAAAGAGTTACATAAGTCGTTGACCAATGTACGTACTATGGTTAGGAAAGCTTCAATGAAATTTACTTCAGCAGTTGAGGGAGAGGTTTGGCTAATTCCGAGAGGAGCAGAAGTGAATTGGTTTACAGATCAACTCAGCTGTGCTAAAGATTTACTTGCATTTTTTTTTTCGAATATGATATTCACCTTCTGTTCGTACTACGTCATAATTTAATTTACTATTAATTTCTAAAAACGATAAAATAATTTTGTTTGTTTAAGATACTTAAAATTGTCGTAACCAACGTATGTTCTTCTTCTTCAGTTGAACTACAGCCTATCATAGCCCAAGGCCGTCTCAACATGCTTCCTCCAGCGGATCCGATTAGTCGCTCCGGTCCGCCAAAGATTGAATTTTAGAATCCTGAGAGATATGCTTCCACACTATTCATCTTGCGCGAGGTCTTCCTGTTTTCCTGGTTGTAGTGATGTACACTACTAGGAGGTGTTGTAATGTGACAATCTATCTAAATATATATCTAGAAATCCTCAATCCATTTACATGTGCCCAATATTTACTGACTTGAATTCTTAGTGGCAGTACATTGCTAATTAAACCCTAGTAACAAGAATAATTAAATATTTCACTTACTCAATAATCCACATGCATGAGACTTGCGGAGACAAATTTCTTTTTCTTAATCTCACTTTTATTTTATCAAAAACACATTCTCTGGATTAAATATATAACACTTATCACACAGCACCTAAAAATATCAAAATATCATAACTTAGAACACAAAACGTGAGAACCTAAAAATGGAACAGTAGACGAATGGCGAAAAAGTGTCTATCAGTAGACCAATTATAATCTGTTCACATCGTTCAAATATGCAGTGGAATTCGCTTTCTCTTAATTACGTACAGTGCACACAATATATTTATACACGTCCAAGATCATTTTTTTTACTTTTACCTATCGTTAACACACTTAAAGCACCACGTGGAGACACACCGCTGGCAATGCACTTTCTCGAGTCGAACATATCTTGATAATCTGCTTGATATGTTTTAGAACGTTATTCAAGGCAGCAGAACATATTCATTTTTAAACTAAATATCATCATGTAAATTTTGCAATATTTTAGCTCTGCTTCTTTTTATGCAAAAGAACGACGACACTCCATGTGCGAATATGCAGGCACGACGAGACTCCATCAGCGAGATATGCAGGGGCAAAGCCCCGCACATTGTGCGGCGTCGCTGATGGCCAAGCGAGAGCAGGAAAGACACGAACGATTGAAATAGGGAAGAAACCAGTCTGACCGGTGCTTATATATACACGTGCAGTTCCGCGATTACGATTAATGTTGCGATGATGACGAATTGCGTGGTGTGAGAAATTACTATTCTCAAACTGGTATACTCTACATTTGCAAAAGTTACCTTTTTAATATCGTTCTAGCTATCACATCTAAATATATATCCAAGCGACCTGTTACGATAAGATTTGATGACTCAGACAACATTAGGTTGTTAGTATCTTCTATATATTTTATGGTTAAACAAAATCTAGCGTTTTCTTTAACTAGGCCATATATTTCCCGTAGTATTTTTCTTTCAAAGGTTAGAAGTCTTTCTCCATCTGTTTTTGTTAATGGCCAGCATTCCCTATCATACAATAGGATAGGTCTAATAAAGGTTTTATAAAGATTTATTTTTGTCTTGAAGTTCAACAATTTAGACACTAAAGAGCTCTTTGAACCATGATAACATCTATTAATGCTCTAAGTAATGCACCTGCCAATTTGAAAATTCATATTATTATCGTAGATGATACGACGAATAGTATATACTTCGTACTATTCGTAGTATCATCTACGATAACGATACTTCGTAGATGATACTACGAAGATTCGTAAACTGAGAAACACGCTCAATGTATGTTCAAAAATTACTATTTACCAATTCTAAGACTTCTATCAAGTTACGTTTGGCTGTTAGTGTTGCAGGAGGAAAGAGACAACCTTAAAAGTTCACTTCAGATCATATTCAATCATACTGCCATATCAAATAAGTTCATTTCTGTCCTCTTCTTTGTATCAGCTAATATACAACTTTTTCTTTAGGGAAATCATTAGTGTAAAAGAATTCAGAATTAGACAATGGTAATGAGCCCAATCATTAGAAAGTTATATGGTAAAGATAGAGAGTATTCTGTGAGATAAAACTTTGTCTTTTAGACAAATAAAGTTCTTTTATAAAAGTCTTTTAGAACTCTGGAAACGTCTGGAAATGTACAACAAACTTCTATGCAGGTTTGAAAGAAACCATTATAAGGTCTTTATAAGGTTATTCTCTCCCTCCTCTCCGCATGTCTTCGTGGTATAACAGAAAGCAAGCTCGACGCATATTCGTGGGGTCCGAAACTAGAATCTCAGGGAAGGCGTTAAACATTCGTCATCAAAAAATTCTAATGTCTCTACAACTGGTGCCCGAACTAAAAGGTGTTGGATGATAATTCATCACCATCTGATATGATGATTGAATTTTCTAATGCCCAGTCACCCTCTAAAGAAGGGAAAGTAGATAAGGTATGTTCTACGTCCTTTTTTTTCCCTCATGCTTTCGTGGTGTAATTGGAAGCAAGCTCGAAGCGTATTCGAAAGGTCCGAAGTTCGAATCCTGGCAACAGTACTGCATATTCTTCAATTTCCTGAAATTAAAAAATTCTAATGACTCTGCACAATTTTACTTTAAGGGAAACTGAAAGCACAACTTGTGGCTAAATTCAAAACTCCATCATGCGGGTATTAAAATAACACAAAGCTATATTTATAATTGGAAAAGGGATCCTAACCCGAGACTGTACAAATGTGGCCTAATTGAGCTGGCTCAACTTAACTGAAGAGATTTAACGTCCGCTGGTAGCTGGTTAATGCTGGAGTATTAACTGTCAGAGATGGGATCTAGAAAGCAAACTGTTAGAGTATCTACCAAAAGCTCCATAATTAAAATATTCAAAACCCTTGCATTAAGGGGTGTTAAAACTCCAAAAATCTTCAAAAAATTGTGATTTTGAATTTTTGCATTTTCAAATTCTCTACACTTTTATCTTTCTAAAAATACCATTCTTTAATCTCTTTGAAAATTAGAACTGTAAAAAAACTAGTTTTAATTTGTCATCGACTGCTTTGATTAACGAGGACATAAAAACGCGTCATGGATAAGAACACTTACATCGATGGTGTCACTAAACTCTTAAACGAAGGACCATATAATCCGATCCCTAAAGATCCTTCACCTTTGGACTTGTCAAAAATAAAAACTGCGATCAAATCTTCGCAAATCATTTCAAGCAACTTAAAACATTCGCTTATCCCATCTGTTGCGAATTGTGCCAGATTATATGCTCTTCCCAAAATTCATAAAAGTGGTATTCCTTTCCGCCCTATTGTATCAAATTTAGGTACTGCCTCGTATCCATTAGCTAAATATTTAGTTTCTAGATTTTCAACTCTATTAGACAATAACATTTACACCATAAAAAATTCAATAGAGTTTGTGAAAAAGGTTAAAAACATTTCTCCTAGAAATTTACTCATGGTTTCTTTTGATGTAAAATCATTATTCACCAATGTTCCAGAGGAGGGTGTATTAAGACTTCTAGAAACCAGACTTCGCGAAATTCATTTCTCTTGCATCAAAATTGATGAGCTAATTTCTCTCACTCAACTCTGTTCGAAACAAACAAATTTTGTTTTCCAAAATTAATATTACAAGCAAACTGAGGGATTAGCCATGGGAAGCCCCCTCAGTTCCATACTGGCTGATATCTACATGCATTATTATGAAAAAAAATTCTTTAAAACTTTAAACATTCCGGCATGGTTCCGCTACGTAGACGATACTTTTACCCTGTTTGAAGGTAATAACGATGATTTAAATAGAGTTTTTTCAACAATGAGTTCTATTGATCCTGCTATTCACTTCACTTTTGAATTTGAGACTTGCAATTCTCTTCCGTTTCTCGACATTTTGGTCACACGTAACACATCCAACTTCAGTACTACGGTTTACCGTAAACTTTCAACGGTTTGCCTTCCACCACACTTTAAATCATGTTATCCGACTAAACAAAAGATAGCTTCATTTTATTCCTATGTTTTCCGTGCTCTTCAAGTTTGCTCCTCCAAACTAGCCCTTGATGAAGAACTAAATTATTTAAAAGCAATAGCTATTGACAGGGGCTTTTCACCCAACATTATTAATCAAGCAGTTAAAAAATTCTCATCTCAACACACTAAAAGGCTCACTCTTGTTTTAAGAGATTATAACAATTCTGTTATGATTCCCTTCTTTCCATCAGTTAGCTATAAAGTTGCACATATTTTGCAGAAATTCAACTTTCGGGTTGTTTATTCTCCCATCAATAAAATTCCGAGTTTCATACTCAAGGACCCAATTCCGGATATGAATTCCTGGGGTATTTATAGGATTCCTTACCAGTGTGGTGTAATTTTCATTGGCGAAACTAAGAGAGCCTTAAAATTTCGCCTCAAGGAACATGAGGCATCTATAATAATAAAAGCAAGTGTAATGTGTCTGTCTGTCTGTCTGACCGAGCTCTCCAGCCAAATCTATCGCACGCAGGGACCTGGAATTTTTTATACGGAAGCACAAAGGGGCTGGCCACCAGACCTCGAAGCCCGATTTTCGATTTTTGAATTAGAAAAATTTAAAAAAAATTATTTATAATTAATTAATCACGGTTTTTTTGACTCACTGATATTATCATTTGTTTTCAAATAACGTTCGATTGTAACAATTGATTTCTTTATTCTAGCGTTAGTTTGCTGTTTTGACGATACATTAAATCGATTAATTACAATTCATTTCTTTTTTGTAGCTTGTGGGGGGGGGAAGAGAGAGAGACAGTCTACATGTCCTACACTACTATTCCTGCGCTATTCACTTATCTGCATTTTCTAAATGCACGGGCAACGCCGGGCGGGTACACCTAGTATGTTATAAAAAAGGAAATACAGAAGTCTTCTGTTGCTCAAAATTGTTGGTCCGAAAATCACACTTTCAATTTTTCTGCTGCCAAAATTATTCAAAAAACATCTTCCATTAGAGAACTGGATTTTCTAGAGGCATTTCACATTCAAAAAAATCTTTCTGTTCTAGTTAACGATCCTAATTCCAATCCATCTTTGCCTTCGGTCTTTAAAGAAATTATGTTTTAGTTCTGGCTTCACCAACAGATGGCGCCACTTGCTTATTCTTGTCTAGGCTTTCTTATCTTATCTAATCATTACTTCCTATCTTGTTAATTTGCAGTTTTGCAGCTGAGGATGGTGGTTCGGTAAAACCATCGAAACTAACCCTGTGAAAATTTTGAAAATATAACGCTGATTTTTGTTGTTTGAATTCTGAATTAGTATTTATTTGGCGTGTTATTGTGTCTTAATTACTGGTAACTTATTCCCATCCTGGTGAGGGATAACAGAAAGAGAAGTTACAGTAAAGATCCAAATTATAAATTATTCGCTGGTAGCTGGTTAATGCTGGAGTATTAACAGTCACAAATACGAAAGCAAACAGTGAGAATATCTACCAAAAGCACTATATTTAAAATATTCAAAACCCTTATCTTAAGTACTGATAACGTATTCGCAAGTTAGTGAGGGATAACGGAGAGAGAACTTATAGTAAAGATCCAAATTATAACATTTGGTTACTTAACATAAAATAATTAGGTGTCTTTATAAATAATCATATATATAATAATTATCAAAAATAATTATATAATAAAAATTTTTTAAAATTTAACATCTTATTTATAACGCATTCAGATTTTCATTTAAAATATTTTGTTAAATTTAGAAAAATTGGAACTGTTGAAGTTAAGAAGCTTATAAACGTTAGGAAAGATTTTGTGCGTTGAAAAGATAACTAAATATTGTACAATGATTGCGTGATAAGGGTGCAAACGTTTTTGGATTTCCTAATGTCACAAACGTTCTGTTGATGTGTACATGAACAGGAAGACATTAATAAAATATTAAATTCAGCTTAACTTGACAACTATCTCAAGTAAGTATTTCTTATTCCCAACTCAGCAACTACTTTTCTCGTTACCTATTAATTATTAGGAATAAGAAAAAGCGGCGAGATAAACATTATCGAGAAACATCTGGATCTACGTCAGCAGAAGAAAGCTTTTCCATCACCAGGAATTTTCCTGAGTAATCACAAGGAGTAAGAAGAATTTGTGAAGTCGGATTTTTTGCTTAAAGAATTTCTCATTTACTGATAGCGTCCATTAATTTAAAGACAGCTATCCTTAGAGTCTTATGCCTTTGCTAAATCATACTATATATGAACTTTATTTGTTAAACATCTGACATTTGAAAGAAAATGCTATTTGCTAGTATTCTACAAACTCGTTCGATAGTACAGACAGCTGCGGATATCGCGGTGACGGATTAACTAAGCGTTGTGCATTAAATGGGTCCTGTCAAGACAGGCTTAATTTTGTCTATTGCGTAATAATAGTAAACACTAGCCATTGGCATAAAGCAAAATTGGCTAGAAAAAACATAAAAAAGGAAAAGAAAAATGTACGTGATAAGTACAGTGATGCAACAGATGATGCCCTAGTGTTTAGAGGTTGCTTTCACTTAAGGTTCATTTATAAGGTCTCGTTTTATTTCTTTAACCAATTATTTAATATTAATGAACTTTCCTATTTTCCTTTCTCCATTTTCCGAAAAATGTAAATTTCTACCTCGCTTGATATTCAAATGAGGTAGACAGAAGAGAGTATTTAAAGGAAGATTTTAAAAAGTAGAATCAGAGCGTGTTTCACCTGCTGAAGACCATTTTGCTAATTTTCTTTCCTTGTAAGTGGTATTCTGCGGCATTGCGTTATTCTCGCCGTTAGGCTTGTTACGCGGACCTTAGCTCAGAGACAGCTTGCGCGTTATTCTAATTGTACAGCCGTTAGACTAATTTACTTTTTAGCCCAAAAGGGCATTAGCTCGGAAGGGCTATTAGTGTCGAAACGGCATTTTGGTCGAAGTACTAAAACTGCTGAATCATTTTTTGTATTCTTGCCTGTAAATATTATCGCTCTGCATTATATTCTGTAGGGACATTAATTCATTGGAAAAAGCCAGAGAAATGCAAAAATTAGCAACGCCTTCGCCAGGAATACCGGCCCAGGGTGCGGAACCACTCGACCACGAAGGCACGCTAGGGAAGTAGGAGAAATACCTTATAATTAAAAGAAACTAAATAATGAAGAGTCCGCAGCAATGTATGTATGTTTCTCGCACTGTGAAAAAACAACGGTACCTATTGCTATCAAATTTTGAGTAACGTAGTCCTCCAGAATATGGGCACATTGGAGCCCGAATTTTGAATTTGTTCTATTTATATATTTTGTAGTCTGTAAAATTTTAACGAATTTTAGATTAAAATGTTCAACGATTTCAAAGCGACCAGTGGAAATACCGTACAGAATGAGACATTTTTTATCTCCATCGAGCGAGGCTGTCTGTCAAAAATTTTAAATCTATGCTTTTTTTTTGGAACTACTCTAATATGCGCCCTCAAGTCGCCAAATTTCTCACCAAACATTTTTGGAGAGAAACTCCACGCTGCCATACTGCTATCTAAATTTTTTTGTCTACATTTCGAACTTTAAGCCTAAAATGTCTCCAAAAACTCGGTTTTCGCACATGCAAAAACCCCGTTTTTAACACACGATTTAAGCTACAAATCCGAAACAAAAACAAAAAATTTAGATAGCAAAAACGTAAAGTTTCTAACCAAAAATATTTGACAAGAATCCATGTACACAGCGATATGTTTTAACTTAAAAAATATTTACGAATGGCACAATCTACGCAACGAACGAATCTACGAACTACTCACACCTCGCTTTAATAAATTAACATAACAACAGTAAATTTCAAAGAATACCATGTACACAGCGTTCTATTTCAACTTTAAAAAACATCTACGAATTGCACAGTCTAGACGCTACGCACTAATCAACAAAATAAACTAATATAACTAAAATAAATTTCAAACAATTAAAAAAATGAACAACAACGACAGAAATTCATACTAAAAAACAATGAACATAACATTCTACAAAATAAGAACAAGAATAAAATAAAATGCACTTACCATGAATTAATGCTTTTTCGAACAGCAGAAATACCAGCTTCATACCGCCTTAACATGCCGCCACGTAATCACTATCGTATTTATATGACAGCCACGCACACTGTCCAGAAAATGCATACTATGGTTCACAAATTAAATAAAATCACAAATTCCTACTTCTATCATGCACAGCCACTAAAAATAATCTCCCAAACCCTCTTTCGATACCACCAAATACCAACTGCCCCTCAACAGGATGGCCACGATGATATTTCCTTTTGCCGAACTTCAATTCAACAACTTCCACCATTTTATCTTCCCCCCCCCTATCTTCGCAAACCAACGAGCTCCAGCGAAATAATTTTCAACGTCAACAGGGTTGCCATACAACACGCAATCGCGCCAAAACCCAGTGCAGAACACATATCGTCACATTTGGTGAAATTAGGGCGTATATCAGAGATGTACCCTTTTTTAAAATATTTTTAGTCCAAATGCTTTCCAAACGTGTATGTGTGTGTAAATGAAATAAACTAGAAAACGTCGCTTTGGGTGTAATATAGAATCTGAAAGCTTTCGGATTTTTTTTATAGTTAATTTATTAAGTTAGATTTAAGCCACAATTGTTGGCTTTTGTAAGCTGCTTTCTGTTAACTTTTATTTCTCCCAAATAAAAGGATACTTTACACCCTTTCTTCGTCTCTACGGTACTTAAAACGCATAGTAATAATACACTACAAGGTCTTTCAAGACATTCCGTACATTTTATGTCTACAAAGAAAACGAAACCCCTAAATGCAAAAATAATGCTGAACCCTTTCGAAAAATATATCTGATTTGTAAAAGCAACTGTAAGATTAAATAAAGTATGAGATGGATAAGCTTTCCAGTTCTTGCACAGTTAATAAGTCTGAGATCGTCGCGTCGCAAGTCGATTTCGGTACTTTGCTACTTCCTTGTACTAAGTGAAAAGGAAGTATTGCAATCGCGAAAAGTTTCAGGTAGCATATTTCAACGAAAATAGCCATTTTGACCGCTATCGAATGCAATTTAACGATGTTTTTACTTGACATTTGTACCTAAGGACAGGATAAAAGACTCTTTTCCTCCAAAAAAATTAGAGAATTTTTCGTGATGTATGTACCTACGTATTACGTACGTACGTATTTATCTCACATAACTCAAAAACGAATGGCATCAGAACGTTGAAATTTTGCATATAGGACTGCTATAACATGTAGATGTGCACCTCGTATTTTGGTTGCAATCGGCAGCACCAAGCCTATATAAATATATTTATATACATATCCACTCTGTTATCCGGCTCAGTGATCTCAGTTTCTTTACACTTATATGTTTGTAAATTGTGCATTTTTTGCTTTAAAAATGATTGAATTATGTTGTTCTTATCTTCCGGTTAATTTTATGCCTTTAGAAAATCTGCAAATAATATTTGTAGAATTATAAAAAATTTAAGAGCTGTTTAAGTACAGTTAAGCCTAATTTTTAAATAACATGGCGGACATATCTGTTTACATTTGAAACAGCAGAATAGTAGATTTGCTGCCAATCTAGAGAGACTAAGCTTCGCAACAACAAAGATTCATTTATTATTGCGAATTAAATCATGCTTAATCCTTTCTGTAATTTTTCGAGAAAATAAGTGTTTAAGATTTACTTCGTAACTTTTAATATAGATATTTTGTGTTTTTATGTGTTTTTGCCTTGTTGCGAAGTGAGAACTGAATTAATTGAATGGGAAATACTGAAGCGTATATAAAAAATTGTTTCTTTTATTGTTTTGTTATCTTAATTTCTTTTATAGATCGTTTTAGCTTTATTATAGTATTTGAACAGAACATGTGACAACGATTAGATAATTCTTCAAATGATATAAAATTTGTTCATTCTGAGTTATTATATGAATGAAATATAACGCTGTTAAGTGAACCTAGCGCCTGAGTGTCGCTACGGTGAACAAATATAATGAATTTTAAAGAGTGCATATGTGGTTTATGCGCTATCGACGAAGTAGATTTAATTCAATCCAATAAGTTTAAATGAAATGCAAGAAAAAATGCGTATAATTTAATATTCCGTACAAGGAAGTCTTGTGGTGTTCACGTCAGATTTTTTTATTTGAGTTAGTGAAGGAAAACCTTTACCAGAAAGATACGTGGGAGCAAACTGAATTATAATTTTTAAGTCCCACTTTGCAATAGTAATGGGACACTAGTATGTACCCTTGCGTTTTTCCACGTGTAACGGGATCCAGAAATTAACCATACCTTTCGCTTAGAATTTCATTTTAAGTCTACTTCCATTCGAAAGTTAAGGTAACTCTTTGATTCAGTGACATTCTGCCATTTTTAGTATCGTTTTTCTTTGTCATGAAGCAATAATCTAAGAGGATCACAAAGACAGATCTTGAGGACAACCCGCAGGCTAAGAGGCGGATCATAGATTAAGGTGCACTTCCCTTAAAGGTTTAATGGGAAGAACGTACTGTCATTTTACAGTAATCGAACACAGGATTCACCACTTATAAAGTTCAGTCTATTCAAATCTAATAATAAGTTTCCATAAAAAAGTAAAATTTCTAAATTACTAAATAAGAGGAGATAGAAGAATGTTAATTATTAAATTTAGAAGAGAAAGGAAAATGCTCTTAAAGAAATAAATCTATGACTTCGCCATCCAGCAGTGAAATTTAAAATTGTCAAATTCCTGTTTTTTTACAAGCGATTTTGAATAAAATTTTCCTAATTAAATTTTATTCGATCTGTAGGTCTGATTTCGTTTTAGTGTATTAGAGAGTTTATAAAGAGGACTTAACGTTTCAACATTTAACACCAGTTAACCGTCACTGATATTCGATACGTAAATATTGCTATTTAATTTTGCTTTAAATATTTAAATGCTAAACTTCGATGTAAATTAAATTTTTCCACACTGTACGAAGCTAATATACAACTGTTGTTTATATCGTATTTAAAAGTATTCTTGTAATTAAAAGTTTTACGTGAAACTTTTGTTGTAATCAGTACAAAAGTCTTGGAAAAATGCAGTATTAAATAAAATTAGTTAAAAATAGAAAGTAAGATTAAAATTTAGAAATATGAATTAAATAATAGGTTAATATACTTACTCTCAGAATCGTGTTAGCCAGTTTAAGTAGCCGAATTACGCATTTAAAAATTATTTGAAGTTAAATTTAT
This sequence comes from Stegodyphus dumicola, assembly GCF_044657685.1. Taxonomy (NCBI): domain Eukaryota; kingdom Metazoa; phylum Arthropoda; class Arachnida; order Araneae; family Eresidae; genus Stegodyphus; species Stegodyphus dumicola. The sequence continues at coordinate 161,219,315 of NC_140770.1, forward strand.
TACTCTGGATTCCTTTTAAAATTATGTCACCTTGGTGACATAATTTTCGACTTTTCATGCCACTAAAAGTCGAAATATTTTTCATGCGAGAAAAATCCAAGCGGTTTTCATGCGAAAATTTCCTGATTTTCTATATTTTGAAGCTGGCTGCTTCTGCTAAACCTTATGGATTGGAATGCATAAATACTTCTTTTAAATCCAGTTTGGACTACTGTAATAAAACTTGACAAAATTGAAAATAAGTAAGGCATCATTTTCCATAGCCTAAAAAAGTACATTTAGAAGTGTTAGTTAGGTGTTCTATGTGTTACGATGTAAAAAGCCAACGTTATGTGTAAAAGCAGTTCTGTGTGTTAAAATGAAACATTTGTAGCTATGTACTTTTATTTCCATATATCCTAGAAGTGCTATAATATTTTCTTTCCCTAACGGTAGGACGTTTATTGATTACATTTTTGTCGAGAAGTATGACCAAAATCATCGATTAATAAGCCATCTCATCAACTAGAATGCCACCTAGAGTATACCATAAGAGACAACCGTTATGCCTATGAGGAGGGTAAAAGAAAAAATGGAAAACTGAGTAGAACGCACCCGGCTGATTTTGAGCTTAGAAGAAAACATTATAAGGTATTTCCTCCCTCCTTCCAGCATGCCTTTGTGGTGTAACGATAGCACACTCGGCGCGTATTCAAGAGGTCCAGAGTTCTCGAGCCCCGTCTAGGGCATTGCACATTTTTCGCTTCTCCTACTTCAAAATAACCTAATGACTCTAGAACATAAACAGCCAATTCCTTTCATCTGCCGGTAGAACGAACCCCCCCTGATTTTGGTATAGCAGTCAGGCTTGTCTACTCACCATACCATCCAGAGCTGCCGATCTAGATTTAGTGTTTATCTAGATTACCCTAATACTATGAGTATGTTCAGGTCAAGTAATATTAATTACAATAATAGTGAAAACAGCAAAATTATTATACTAACTGCTCGTATATATTCCATCATATGCCATTATTTTTCCAAGTGTAATTCATTTTTTCCAGCTAGTAAGTATCCCACTAAATACGGAACACAGAAGAAAAAAGCAAATTATAGCACAACAGCTTAAAGAATCAACCACAGCCCAAGTAATTTTAATGCTCTTTAAGGAATCATGTCATCTTATCTATAAATCGTGTCACTCGCTTTATCGATAAATGGCCAAGCTGATAACCACATCAACCACACTCTTGTATTAGGTACCGAGGAAAACTTTCCTGCAGGTTTTTAGTTTTATCACTTCATCGATTTCAAGACCCTTTGTTAGTGCAGAAAAGTTAGACGAAGGCAAAAATTTTTCATTGACTACCGAGATATCAACGCCATTTTTCATCGATCCTTGGAGCCTTTTCTATCATAATCTTTCTTTCCCCATTCGAAATCTTTTAAAAGTTCTTGCATCTGTCACAGCGAGAAACCCTCGAGAACTAATGGACGATTCCTGTTACATCCCTATTTTTTTCTTTCCTAGTCGAATTGTCCTTTTGAATGAAAATAAAATATCTTGATAAAAGATTTCTTTTTACTTCGTTACCATTTTTCTCATTATTTTTTAATCATTTCTTATCTTCAGGTTTGTTCCTATATCATTGCTTTCACCATCATATGCCATTATTTTTTCCAAGTGTAAATAAAACTTAAATGTTCACTGAATAGCATAAAATACTCAAAGGTAAATCTGAAACTGTGTTCAGAAATTATATTCTCAGTAAAATTATGTGACCTATTTACAAAATTGATTGGTTCACATTACGCTATTTAAATATGAATAAGAATTAAAATACTATTAATATATTTTCACCTCCTAGGCCTACAAGGGCTGGTCCTAGGACCAGCTAGAGCTAGGATCCAAATCATCCGGTAATTCATGATAAACATTTTGCTGCTGAAGAATCAAAATATTCATCCCAAGGAATCTTAGAAAACGTAATGTTTAGTGCCTCAGGCCATTTTTATCTTCCTGTAAATTGCATAAGATTTGAATCCTGTAAATTGCATAAGATTGGATCGCACTTAGTCATAGCTTGACAGTTATGAAAATTAGATCTCTTGGCACTCATTATTTGAATAACCAGAGTGTATCACTAATATGCTTCCTGTTGACACTGTAATAGAAAGCCGGACACGATACTGGACACGGGTTTGAAGCCAGGAGGAAACATGTATATTTCAGTCAATAGTCAACAGTGTCTTTTTTGCGTGGGGAACATTTAAAATATTGTCGATCTGCTTGAGCCAAAACTCTTCTTGATGGGTTAGTATGAAGGGAAGAGGAGTGGGAAACGTTTGAATCCGATCCCAACATATTCTCATTAATCTAGAACGGAGTTGGGCATATTCGTAATCTTACCGTTAAGGTGCCCAAAGCCTAAGATGAAGGCCCACAATCAGCCAACCACATTTGTAAGGCGGGTCTTTAGATAAGAAAGAAATTTGTGGATTAGATCTGATGACACAGTCAAACTAAGGGAATTCGTTACAACTCAATATCTTTGAATATTGGTGCATTCGATTATGGTTTATCTTCATGGCATTGCTGAAAGCAATATCCCAGTAAATATTAGTCAATAAAATATCTGTAATAGCTCAAGCATTACACTTAAGGTATGGACATGACCAATAAGAACTGTTAAATAAGAGTAAATATGAAGGTTACTAGCCTTTGCTTTCAAAATATATCTTTTGGTTATATTCGTTAAAGTTTTATAAAATTTGAAACAGCGAAATTCAAAATTCAAACTTCTGGCTTTTAAGTGCCTATGTTTGGTTGGGGAACTACGTTATTCAAAATTGGCTAGCTCTGGGTACCTTATTTCACAGTGCGAGAAACGATCATGCATTCATTCAGATTCTTCATTATTTAGTTTCTTTAAATATAATAAATGACGATACTTTATGAAGTAAATTAAATACATCTTCTCTGGTGCCTTGATTTAAAAATCAAAACATACATATTTTCCAATTATAATGCAATTATATCCTCATTCCAAAATTGCATAACAGCTATTTCTCATTAATAAGCCTAAAACTCCTTAAATATTTACTCTTCGTAAAAACATAAATCCAATTAAATCAGCAATATTTCTTAGTAGCCAAATACTCGTTCTAAACTAATTGTTGAAATACAGTTATTCAAAGCATCCCAAGACACCAAGGAAGGATTATCTACACATAATTATCAATGACCAACTTATTAAAATAATAATACATTACATTATATATTCAAATGCTGTGTATTATAATCTCAATGAATATTTCAGGTTCAAGAATTCACTTACATTTCAAAATTGATTAATGTTCTCGGCACTCACTAATACATTGTAGAAACCACAAATTTACCCAACGTTAGAAAAGTTGAAGGACTCATTTCAGTCAGAGGTACTAGAGTCGCGGTGATATGATCAACCACTTTAAAAATCAGAAGTCCTCAAAATTAGCAAAGAAGCAAGCTTGTATTTGGCGTAGATTTACATCAAAAACTCAATCGATTCGGTGACAAACAGCTGCATCTTCATCAGGAGCAAAGAAATTTACAAGACTGCAAAGCAGCGGGCGTAACGGTCTGTAGCGTGTCAGAGTGCTTTGAGATATATCGGCCAAACTAATAGAACATGAACCATATATTCGAAAAAGCGAAATTAACAGGTCTTCGGTAGCTAATCGGAGTTGGGCATTTAATCATTTTGACTCTGAGTCTGCAAAAAACTATCCAAAAATCTTGTTGCATTGGTGAGTTAGATTTTATTGAGTTTCCAAATTCACAAAAGTTTAGCTTATTTAGGTAATGACTTTAAGTTCAATTTAATCCTTCCTAACGCTTTTAAAATTTTATTAACTTTATTTTTCAATTGTCTTTACTAAATTTGCCGACAGATGGCGCTACCTTCGGATTCACTTTACTGCAGTAAGGTACAAACAGGAACGTTTTCTAGTCTTGCAAATTTCTTTGGTCTTGATGAAGAAGGAACTGTTCGCCCTAGAAATTGATTGAATTTTTTTGTCTAAATATATTCCAAATACAAGGTTGTTTCTTTGCTAATTTTAATTTCTCTTTGGCGTGTTTTTCTTCTGCTTTGGTGAAAAATCCTCCTGTGCGATTTTAAATTCATTTATTAATTCTAGGTTTAAATAATTAATAAGATTATTTAAACCTAGAATTATTTGAACCACACCGTATTCTCTTAAAAGTAAATTATAGACATTATAATGGTTTAATTAATGCTTAATTATAGAAAAATGTTAATCAAATCTATGCATGTTTTTTTCATTAAAAACTGGCATGTTTGACCTCATTTTTGTTGCTGAGAGTTCAATAATTTATTACTTTCCGATTCCAGGAAATTTATAACTGTTAAATATTAAAATTGCTATTCCTAAATTTAAATAATAATTCAGAATAACAGTTAGCTCTTCGGAGTTGTGAAATTAAGCGATTCTTTCTTCTAAGTACGCGGGATACCTGTCAATCTTAAATTTGAAAAGCGAGCTAAGTACTTTGATGATTATCAAAAATCATAATATTAAAAACTAAAATTAATTTTAATAGGTAAACTTTTCTATTAAACTGAAATTCATACAAATACAATAAAATATCTCATATGTTACTATATAAATCAACCAAATAAATAATTAAGGCAGAAATAAAACGGAGAAATCATGCAAATAATTTTGCTTTCCCTCCTAGTACGACCCGTGGCGATTTCAACTAACACACATTCAAGCTTTCAGTGGTGCATTTCTTTCCAATAAAATTAATTTCTACTTAACTTCTTGTTATAACACTCCGACTATTACCGTCCCAACGAAATCAATTTCAATGCTTTGAAATGCATTGAAAAGACACAAAACTACTTTTTTCTTAGGGCGTCTTGAAAACATAACTTTTTCACTGACTGTCGAAAACTGAAACACGAAAACAGATGTTCAAAATTCCACTGCTCTGACTCGGCTATTTATTTAAAAATGCAGACACCGAAAAAAATAGAGATTCATCTAGACCAAATTTTAACCTCTCTAATTATTACTAAATATAACGTAAACCGAAACACTCCCATTTAAATTTAATCCTCTATGGGCTTGAAAACGCTAATAAAATTGTAAAGTATATCCTAATTTTTAACAGTTATTTAAAGTTTATCACACTTTCCTATCTCTTCTATCTTCAGCTTACAATACCTTACTAGAATGAGTTTTTAGAATCACGTTAAATGCAAATGAGGATTAAGTATTTAAGTCAAAATTCCATCGACTTCGGGTTTGTTTTATTTAATTATGGCAAAGCACACTAGAGCTATCTACCTAAGGAAAGGAATGCCTTCGTGGAGGACCTTTCTAACCATTGACTTCGGGATAGAGAGTTAGGATTCCTGAACAACGCGCGTTTGTCTTTGGGTTACGTATCTCTAGGCTGTTACTACGCTCGGCCGTACTACGTGCCCTTGATAGCTTTGCTAGATAATTTAAAATTACAGGCCAACTAATTTAGAACTGCTTCGGGTAAAATAGCTTCGGGTAAATCTCTTTAGTTAGTCATTAGTTAGTTCTTATTTCTTACATTTTTTAGTTTAAGGCTTTGTTGTACGCCCTGAGAAAGGGGTCATCTGTGAATCTTTATTTTGAGCAATAAAGGGTAATTAACCCTTCTTGAATTTATGATGTCTGTTCTTGGACTTGAGCGATTATTCGCTAAGTAGTTCGCTAGGTTCTTCAACACTTTGTCAACAGATAAAAGTGAGGAACCCTACAAAAGAATAAAAGTAAAATATATGCCTTGTGGGCGTATAACTGCTGCCTACCAGTTACCGAGTAGTAAAAGAATTTTTTTAGTTCTGGTAGTTTGTCACGAGCTCAAAACCTTTTGAACGGGCTGGGTGCATGGATGGATTTCGTGGTTTTAACATAAATAGGAACCGGCTACTTTTAGCATCCGCGAAGGCATCCCTTCCCTTAGGCAGATAGTCCTTGTAAATGGTATGTTACTCAAATAACCAGTTCTTCAATCGAAAGCGTCCTCTACCTCTTTATCGCTTAAATTACGTACATGAACGCTATAATGAAAAACATTTTTTTAAATGTGTTTGTTCTAAGAATAATTAAACTTTTTCCCAAGAATTTTGAATGACGATATGGACATTCGAATTGAAAATAAGAAAGAAAATGTATTCACACCCATTTTTTCGTGACATCTTTGATTTTTTTTACGAACTTGCATTCATAATATTTTAGGTTTCAAAATTTTTCCTTTATAAGATTTAAGATGAACCTTTGTTTCCGGTCGATGGTTCCTGAAATTATTACATTAATACTATGAGATTTTTGTTACTGTTTTTCTCAAAAAATTGAAATTGTTTTAGCTATGTTACGGCCAAAGCCCGAAATCGGCCAGTTCCCGAATTGGCCGGCCCGAAACAGCCAATATCGCCTCACAATGACCCACCAATGTCCGATCGTTTCTTCATTTCGGGGTTTGGCCAGCCAGTTCGCGAAATGGCATGGGGCCGATTGGCCATAGTAAGAAGAAAGAGGTTATGAGCAAACTTTGGGTGTTTGTATACCGTAATGCTAATGATAATCACATTATAGCTGCCACAGAGGAGTTTTCCGACGAATCCGCCCCTCTTAGGCGTCTAGGATCGTCCTTCGGAACAAAGGCCAAGGAGGTACGGTGGCCCTAGGTGGGCTGTAGTCTGAAGGGAGAAGTTTTAATGAATAAGGATCTTACAGTACCAGAAACCTCCTGGTCTCTTATGAAAATTTCCTCTCCCTTGGAGAAAACAAACAAACAAACAAAAAGATAATCACATTATCTAATACACATTATTCGAGAAAATTATCAGTATCATCACTTATTACAACAAGATGAACTTTTATGACATTTCGAATTGCACAGCAGTTTGTTATTTTTACATCTGCAGCGATTTGTTGAGCACTTGGTAGTGCAACTGCATCGAGTGTAGCCTTGGCCGCCGGCCAGAGATTATGAAGAGGCAACGGTTCGTAATTATTTTTCCTCAAATTAAATTTCCTCAAATCCTTCACGGATGCCAATGTAAGTAGTTTCTCTTGCAAAATGAAAAACTCACTTCTGGAGTTCAGTTGTTTGAGAACACCATGTTCTGTTCCTAGCTTGTAGAAAGCGCCCTCGATGTTCATGACAACTGCAAGTACGCTTCGTGGATCACCACAACCTCTGTCAACATCTGGTGTGCGGATGCGGAGCACCACTAATGGCACTGAGCACCGCTCAGTGCCATTAGAAGTTTGGGTTAGGAGAAATTATTCGAAAAATTGTAGTTGCTGTGCTTGGAAAGCATGTAAAAATTTTCGAAACTGAGTTTGATCCATAGTATAACAAAAAACAAACGGATATTGAAAGGGCTTACCTATACAGGGAAAGCACACTAACCCGCAATCGAAACTATTCAGTTGGCGGGACCGTAAACAATAACGCGTTGCCAGATTCGTGATTCAATACATGGTTGCCAGATACACTGAAAATATAACACACTGTCCTTGCTCACATGTACAGGCCGTCATCACACCAGAATTGACAGCTAATCCCCCTACCGAGCAGTATGGCTTCAGCACATCGGTCATTGGCCAGGGAGTTGGAAGTGGCCGCCTAAAGTCGCATATACGCTATTGATTTCCCGTACATCGGACATTGGCCACACGCAACAGCCAATGTGCGAAATGACTGGCCAATTCGGGAACTGCCCGAACTTCGGGCTTTGGCCGTAACAGCTTCATAAACTTGGCAGTGGTATAGGCCACAATCGATTCGGCTCAACATTCCAATTTTACTAACAGCATACAGAGTTTGACTTGCTTTGGTAGCATAAAATAGTTCCAAACTCCTAACAGACTTGAACCGAATTATCGTTTGGTCTGAAATTAACTACAGAGACTTAAAGTTAAAATAACCTTATAAGATATTTCTCCCACCATCTGGGCATGCCTTCCTGGTGTGGTGGTTTACACGCTGGGCGAGTATTCCAGAGGTACGTGGTTCGATTCCCGGCGAAGGCGTGGTTAATTTTTCATGACTCCTGCTTCAAAAAATACCTAAGGTCTCTACAACGTTTATATTTAAATCAGAACTTCGATATAAAACGCACTTCGTATGCTTGACAGGATGCACCACCACTTGTAGCGATGTAACTTTAAGTAACAGTAAACTACGCCTAATAGTCAAAAACTACAGAATTTAATTTAAAACTAAAGTCGCTCAGAATTCTTCACCGGCATAACAGTTTAAATGATTTGCAGCAACAACGCAAAACCTAAGGAGTGTCAGTTTTGTTAGAGCTGGCGAAATCTAGTAACGTGGCCTCAAGAGGCAGGAACACGCTTTGTCTTGCAATCCAAAACCTGAGCTTATATATTCTTCTAACTGATTTGCATTTCTGATGAGGAAATGCAAAGGAGAAGGAATAATAAAGACTTGAAATTATAAATAACTGGTTAATGCAAGATAATAATAACCGTAGAAAACTAAATCGATCTGATAGAAGGGCGATTCTCTAAAGTGAAGTGCTTTCCTTCTGCAGTTTATATATTTTGTTCATAAAGAATGGTGTATAATTTCATACTGCATTTATAAATTCATAAAAAAGTCGATATGTGTAAGTTTCGCCATTTCAGCAGACAACAATGAAAACTTGAATGAATTGGCAAATGGAGCTAAGTATGTGAGAAAACTTTAAATAAACGTTTTGTTGTTGTGGGGACTAATTTCGCTTGTTTGATATCAGAGAAAGCTCAAGAAATTCATCGTAGCAAGGAGGCAAGATTGCACCTGTCGTTGATAAGAGCCTTAGACTCTATACAGGTAACAGTACGACTTAGCTCACTTCAGCCCCAATTTGGAAGAAGACCACACTGGAGGACGTGTCCAAGGGTCTCCCACCCCTTTTCCGTTACCACTGATTTCTCGAGAGTGTTTTTAGCTCGCTTCATATTTAGAGTGCCTCCATGCGCACAAACACTTTACATTTTCAAACATGCATGCCTTTTTCGGGAATCAAACTCGGTCCCGTCAGTACGGCAGCCGGCGTTGATAAACACTATCATTGGCCGTATACGTATAGTCGCATTAACTGTACAGCCCTCATTTTGAGGGGGAGTACCTCGGGGGGGCGATCCTTTGGTCTCTCATCCCTACAACCAATCTTGCGAGAGGAGGGTTCGTCTCGTCGTGCATTTTGAATGCTTCTATGCCGCACTCGTACTGTACGCTGAACAAACTTCCACGACATTTTCGAGATTTGAATCCGGGAACGTCGGTACTGCAGTCAGCGTCACTAACCACTACACCACCTGGTGGCTGACGTTTCACACAGTGTATGGAAACTGTTATAATAAAATGTTATAAGTATGTCACGGCACCAGAAGCTATTAAAAATGTTGTCTTTGTTAACCTGTTACTTGCAAATTAGAAAAACAATTTTACTTACTCCTTACTTGTATAATGCGAATAAGAAAAATCACGGCTTACACATGTGATTACTTTATTTTTTCTTTTAGCAGCTACTAAATAAATTATCCTAATAACATAAAATATTTTCAGACAGAGAAAATTTTCCAGAATCATTCCATGAACTTTTCTACAGTTCCTGAGTGTTCGATCATAGCAAGACTACACACTGATGAAAATGAAACTCGTGGCTATCTTAAATAATCCTCATAAATAAACTGTCGACGAAATATTGAACACACAAAAACAATCACTGCTGCTGATCTATTTTCTAATTTATGCAGATTATTTTGTCAGTAAGAAGATACTCGAAGTTATTACTCGAAGATACTAGTTTAGTTTTAGATGACAGCACATGGGGAACGCGAAAATGGCAGGATGAATTCTTAACAGAAACGTTCCTTGATGAATGAACCTATCTGAACCCTTCCTTCGCTTGCAACGCGCCGTCAAAAAGGAGGATTCGGTTTAAAGTTTGGTGTATTTTATTATGACAAAGCACTCGAGGGCTACCTGCCTAAAGAGAGGGATACCTTCGTGGAAAAAACCACGGGGAAAACAACGGAAACTCCCATGCAGCCAGCACGTTCACCGGGATTCTAACACAAGACCGAACTAGTATGTTTAGCGATTTTACCACCCAGCCCTATTGAGCTGTAGAAAAGAAGGAAAAACCGGTTCAGTGAGAATTTATGCATCAGCGCTGAGCGAATTTACTGAATAATTAATCGCAGTTCGAGTATGAATGCTTACTTTCTTAGAAACATAATAGATTTCGATGATAGGTGCATCTCACACCATGTTGTCATGAAACCCAGAAAATTCGTTTAAAAGCCTTATGTGAAAAGACCAACTGGTCATTTCACCTAAGGCTTACACCTTATGGATTGATAAGGCTTCCTTTAAGGCTTTCACCTTACTGGATTGATAAGGCTTCCTCTAAGACTTTCACCTTATGGATTGATAGCCTTAGGTGAAAAGACCAAGGCTCTGGCAGTTGGTTTTCAAATAATATGAGTTGGCAGGTTACCAACTGATATTATTTCAGAATATTATTGCTGCATGTTGAGGCATTTGTTGTAATACCATTCAGTTTGTAGGGTTTATATTTATTTTAACTAACATTTATTTTAAGTTTAAACTATCTTTCCTGTCAAGCCTTACTTTCCCCTGGAATTGCCAATGCCAGAGTATGTAAATTTTAGTAGAACGCGCAAAGTATTCAAATTGTCAGCGGAAGTAATTTGAGTTAAATAGAAGGGAAACGAGTTCGAAACTGTGCTTTCTTGTTTCACTAGCGGAAGGTTGCTAGGTAGAAATTGAAGAACCGCGCGTTTCGGCCTGTGTGCTTGCCTCGGCAGATAGTTGAATCTTTCAACTTAATATTCAGAAAGTTTGCTGAAATATCAGCTGTATCTTAGAACGCGGTTAGGTTACTTACGTTTAGAGAGCCTCGTAGGTAGTAACTTGTAATTATTCATTTTAGTTTCTTATTTTTATTTTACCGCCGGGTCGGGGTAGTTTGTGAGTGTCAAGTGCACGCATCTGTAACTTCTAAAGTAGAATAAAAAGGGAGTTAAACCCTTCTTAAGAGTTTTGTGTACATTCCAGTTCATAGCAGTCACTATTATTGTTGCGTGTAGGTTGGGGGCGCGAAACACCACATTGGCGCCCGAACACTTGTCGAACTGAAATGGCCGAAAACTGGATGGAAGCTTCTGGACAAATCCAATAACAAGAAATGGCAAGCCAATTGGAAGGATTTGGATACTTGGTCCAGACGATGAGAGCATCAATCAAGCCAAACATCAATTTCGACGGTAAAAATTCGGTGGCGATATTCTTAGAAGGCCTCGAAAACCATTTCCAGCTCTACCCTGTGCCTGAAAGACAAAACGTTGCCATTGCCACATCTTAAGAGGACAGGCCTCGCTATGGTGGAAGAATATAGGTAAATTTTTATTAGGGGAATTCGGAGGCCAAACATATACCTTTGAAAATTTCAAAAAATCATTATTAAAGGACTCCCCATAGTGAAAGACCGAGCAAAGCTAGAAGCCGAACTATATAGTTTTTATCAACGGAATATAGAAGTGTTGACGGACTTTATTCTGCGAAAAATTAATCTGACGGATATGCTGTATGGGAAGAAACCCGACGCGGAGATTATTGAAATAATCTTACCAAGATTGCTACCTGCTGTTCAAGATTACTTCGAAATTAGAAACCCAAGCACATTGCAGGAACTCTTCGAGTTGGCGGTCAAGTTCCAAAATCGCAGAATAGCCGAAAAAGCTAGAGGGGCATCGTATTCTCAAGGTCTCCGTAGGCAATCTTCAAATGAGCAGACCAGAAACGCAAATTGCTCTTATGGGGGAAAGAGATATCAAGCTAACTCATCGAAGCTGGAAGGTCAAGGCCCAAAAAGGAAATTTGAAAACAACCCTCCGCGTACCCAGAAGGCAGAAGTTGAAAGGAAAGCTTTAAACGAGTAGAGGGGCCTGTAAAAGCGAGGGTCCCGACCCCCGGAAGTTTCAAATAAACCCTCAAGAAGATACTTAAATACGGTCGTCGTAAAAAACTCACAATTGCCGATTATACAAGTCCTGGTTGTCGATGTACCAGTAGAAGCCTTCATCGATACAGCAGCAGTAGGTAATTTTATGAGTGATACTTTTTTTAAGAAGAATTTTAATACGTTACGATTATTTAAAAGTAAAAACACAGAAATCATAGCAGCGCAAGGACAAACTTGTCAATGTATCGGCAAATTATCATTACAAATACAAGTTAAAAACGAAAGCCTTAAAGTATTAATTTTTGTAGCAAAAAATTTGCAAAGTACACTTATTTTAGGTATGGAGTTTTAAGAGCCGCGAAGGCCAAACTCAGTTTTCAGGAGAGTTCTATTGTGCTGGAGATGGACCGGAGGGTGGTGGAACCAGTGGAACAACCGCAAGTCAACCTTAGCCATTTGAATGACCATGCAAGTCAAGCCATCCAGCAAGTGGTAAGTACATTTTCAAACTTGTTTTCAGAACGGCCTGGTAACTGTCAAATTGTTACGCATGATATACAGTTAACTGCCGAAAAATCCTGTAGGACTAAACCTTACCGCTATGATAAACAGATAGAGCAAATGATCGAAGAAAACATTCAGGAAATGTTAAAGAACCAAATAATAACGCCCATAAATAGTGAGTACGCGAGTCCAGTCGTACTATGTAGGAAAAAGAATGAGTTTCCTCTTTCGGATAAAAGGACTTGGAGGTTTGCTATCGATTACAGAAAGCTTAATAGTGTTACTAAATTCCCAGTTTACCCTTTGCCGGTTATAGAGGAAATTATTAGAAAGATTAAGTCTACGGTATACATGACTACGTAGGACTTAACGTCTGGCTTCTATCAAATAGCTATGAGACCCGAAGACATACATAAAACCGCGTTTATAACAAAATCGGGCACTATGCATTTTTACGCATGGCCTTTGGGTTCTGTGGGGCCCCGTCAACATTCAAAAGAGCTATGGACATTGTTCTAAAGCCTGTCCTAGGAAAACGACTTTAATCTATCTAGATGATATAATTATAACGAGTAATACGTCGGAACATCATATTAAAGACTTAGAAGAAGTTTTTAAATTAATAAAAGAGGCCAGTCTTACAATTAATGCATCAAAATGCAAGTTCGCAACTAAAGAACTTAAATATCTGGGTTATGAAATTTCGCAAAAGGGTATAGAAACTCAGGATTCAAAAATAAAAGCCATCAAGAATTTCCCACCTCCCAACACCGCCAGGAAACTTTCTTCTCTCCTTGGGTTATGTTCTTATTATCGGTCGTTCATAAAAGATTTTGCTAATATTGTTGAATCCTTGTTAGTAATTAAAAGAAAGAAAAGTAAATTCACGTGGATAGCAGAAGGAAATACTGCATTTGAAAGGTTAAATGAAGCGCTCATCAATGCCCCTGTTTTGAAATTCCCGGAGAGGGACAAAAATTTGGAAATTGCAGCAGATGCGTCGGACAATGCTGTAGGTGCTGTTCTCATGCAAAATGGCCATCCTTTGGCATATTTTAGTAAAACTTTGAAGCCTACGCAAAGGAATTATACAGGTACAGAGAGAGAAACATTAGCCGTATTAATGGCTGTACACAAATTTCGAGTTTATTTCGGCAAAGCGCCAGTAACAGTCTTTTCGGATCATGCGGCTGTTGGTAGACTTTACTCGGGGAAAACCCTAACGCCCAGGTCAATAAGATGGGCTTTAAAACTTCAAGAGTATAACCTTAAAATTAAATATAAACCGGGTAAGGAAAACAATGTAGCTTACGCACTATCTCGTATAAAACTGGACGATGAAGGAAATGAACTCAAATGCGCTGTGTTGACTTCAAAAATTTTAGATTCTAGAGATACAATTATTGCTCAATTGAAAGCTGATCCTGAATTTGGAAGTATCTATGCGTATATGAATGTCCCCGAAAACTTTGAACACACAGATATCGATTCGATAAGAAATTGAGCAGAAAACTATGAAATAATAGATAATTTATTGTTTTATACAAAAACAACAAACGAAAATTTCGAATACAAATCAGTCATCCCATCCTCGCTTTGATTAGGCATTTTGAAGGAATTACACGACGCGAAAACAGCGGGTCATTTAGGGGTCAGAAAGACTTTAAAAAGGGTACGCGAGGCGGTATATTTCCCGCAATTATACAAAATAGTAACTGCGTATGTCAGGTCCTGCAAACAATGTCAGTTAATAAATGATATTAATTACAGCCCGGCCGGGTACTTAAATAGCATTCGCGCTACATTTCTGAATGAAATTTTAGGCATAGATCTTCTTGGTCCTTTCCCCCAGAGTGAGTTAAATAAAAATCGTTTTCTTTAAGTAATTGTAGATCATTTTTCAAAATGGACAGAAATTGTTCCACTTAAACGCGCGTCAGCCAAAACAGTCGCGGATGCTTTCTTACACAGATACATTTTAAAATACGGTGCACGGATAAAAGTCATTAGCGATAACGGAAAACAATTCGTTAGCCAAATATTTGAAAACATTTGCACTGGACTTGGCATACGCAATATCAAAATGGTTCCGTATAGACCACAGGCAAACATAGCAGAAAGAGTAAATAAAAATATTGTAAAAATAATTCGAAGTTATGTTAGCACACATCACAAGCGCTGGGATGGTTACATAAATGAGTTAGCTTATGCTTTAAGAACAGCAAATCACGATACTACGGGGAAAACTCCAGCAGAATTATTTTTAGGACGGAAGTTAATTACGCCATTAGATAAATTGTTCTTTGTGCAACAAAGAGAGCAAGAGTTCAAACAAAAAGATGTGCAAAAACTCATTGACCAGGCGGTTAAAAGCTCGGATACGGCAAGAAATAGGCAAAAATTATATAATGATAGAAAACGCCGTGAAGCAGATATTAAAGTTGGGGATAAAGTGTTGAAGCGGAAATTTTCTTTATCAAGTGCCCCAGACAATTTTAATGCAAAGTTAGCTCCAAAATTTGAAGGCCCCTATGTAATTCAGAAAATCAAGGGAGTCGTATTGTACCTTAAGAACGAGAGAGGGGAAATCTGTAAAGCAAGTCCCGACCAGGTGAAAAAATATTATAATCAAAATGATTTTGAAATCCTTAAAAGTTTCTTGCGGGACTCAAGCGTAAATAAAGTAGAAGGTCTAGAAGTAACGTCACCCGTTTCACCACCCAAGAAGCAGGGAACTGAAGAGAAACCTAGCCCTTCTACAACCCATGCGACGGTACCGAAAAGTAGAAATGAAAACTTTCAGACTCCAGCATTTAAGAAATACAAGAAAGTAAAGCCGCCGCGTAAAGAAACCTTGGTAAAGAGGAAAACACCACTTACAACGTATAGCAGTAGAAATTCTACATCGAGGAGAACGCTTCCAGGGCCAGAAAATCCGGTGCAAACAAGGCAGCCGTTCCCGAGAAAGAAAAGACAGCAGGAGGAACGAAAAGACCACAACCAACAGAAGAAATTCAAGCATGATCCGAGACCGGAGGACTCCAAGACCAGCCGTCCAGGGGAAAAACGGAAAAGACAGCAACCCGACGACTACCACTCCAAGAGGCCAGCATGCAGAGGGCGAAAAAGAAAAAGTAACGTGGACGACACTCGGAGGACACTAATTAGAAGACTGACGTCGATGAAACCTATAACGTGGGAGCAGTTCTGCCAGAAGAGGATGTCGGAGTTGCAATCATCGAAAACTCAAAGATAAGTTAAAGTCTTTTATAAATTTTTCTTTTGTTCCGAAATATTATGCGTAAATACGAAGTTCTGTGTTTTGACGGAAGTCAATTTGTCTCGGTTGAGACTTAGTGTTGTTTTACTTTATTTAGCTAAGGCAAAAAGTATTATTTTCTTTAAGTATAAAATCTAAGAACAAGCAGTTCCTGTTGGTCGAAAGACTAATTCTGTTATGTTAAAGCCAAAATTTGGCCGAAAGTAAAATAACTTCGTATTCTTGTATTAATGAGAAATTTAGTTTCAGTGCCGCCAGCTTGGCGAAGAATGCGTGAAGTAAAAATTTATTTTTCTCTTATTCATTTTATGGTAAATTGTAAAAATCATATGTATTAGAATTTTGTAAATATACGTAAATACTTGAAAGTTATGTAAAAGTAGAATTTAGTCTAGAAGCATAAAATTTGAGATGCTAAAAGTAAATACTCGAAAGAAATGAATTTAAGTTTAAGTATTAAACAGCAGATAAAATCATGCTTTAGAGCGAAAGCCTGCATGTCTAAAGATGAATGAGGGGGAAGTTAGAATGAATGTGTTTTGTAGGGTTCTCCACCTACACTTGAATTTTAAGAATGTTAAAGTAGCTCATCGAGTTTTAGAATGTCGAGTAAGGTGTGTCTATTTGGTCGTTGAATTCTAACAAATCATTGTGGTTAGGGGAAGTGTTGCAATACTAAAACACGAATATTCCCGTTTGACACCACACATGGTGGAGAGCCAGGGTAAAGTTAGATTCATGTTTGAATACTTGAATGAATGTGAATTAAGCAGTAATTAAGAAAAATAAAACGAACTAAAACTTTATTTAATGTCAGTAGTAGAATCAAGGTCAATTCATTTCAATGTCAAGAAAATGTAAATTATAATGTATTTAGAAAGATACTGATACCTATTCCTTTCAGATGCTGGAAGGAAGAGAACAGTTTGATTGCTGAAGTCCAGGAAAGGTTGCTGTAAGAAGAGAGGGTTAAATGATTATCTACAGAAATTTATTCTAATTTGTGAGAAAACAGTTTGTTTTATGCAAACGAGGCTCTTAGTTCAGAATATGGAAACTTTTCAACAGGTCGTTTCTAGGACCTGCTTCCAAGTTTACCAAATTCTGGCAGCGGCAAATGTAGGGTTTATATTTATTTTAACTAACATTTAGTTTAAGTTTAAACTATCTTTCCTGTCAAGCCTCACTTTTCCCTGGAATTGCCAATGCCAGAGTATGTAAATTTTAGTAGAACGTGCAAAGTATTCAAATTGTCAGCGGAAGTAATTTGAGTTAAATAGAAGCGAAACGAGTTCGAAATTGTGCTTTCTTGATGTACGAGCGGAAGGTTGCTAGGTAGAAATTGAAGAACCGCGCGTTTCAGCCTGTGTGCTTACCTCGGCAGATAGTTGAATCTTTCAACTTAATGTTCAGAAAGTTTGCTGAAATATCAGCTGTATCTTAGAACGCGGTTAGGTTAGTTACGTTTAGAGAGCGTCGTAGGTAGTAAATTGTTATTATTCATTTTTAGTTTCTTATTTTTATTTTACCGCCGGGTCGGCGTAGTTTGTGAGCGTCAAGTGCACGCATCTGTAACTTCTAAAGTAGAATAAAAAGGGAGTTAAAGCTTTCTTAAGAGTTTTGTGTACTTTCCAGTTCATAGCAGTCACTATTATTGTTGCGTGTAGGTTGGAGCCGCGCAACACCACAAGTTTAAACTAAAATTCGGCATTAGCCCTCAAGCCTTAGGCTTTAGGTCGAAGACTCACTATACGATATATCTATGTTTCCGCGTATTATCCTCAGTCCTTTAGGTATGGAGCGAGATTAGAGAGAGAATCAGCATTCTAATGTAACTGTAAGACGTTACGAAGCCTCAAAATTAAAAAAAAAGTCATCTCCTTACTATTTCTAACAGTTATGGTACATAATGTGGCTTCATTGTTTTATAAACAATGCTATAAAATTCAGAAGTCAAACAACAAAAATCAGCGTTAATTTACAAAATTTTCACAGGACTAGTTTCGATGGTTTTACCGAACCATCATCTTCAGCTGCAAAACCGCAAATGAACAAGATAGGAAATAATGTTTAGATAAGATAAGATCAAGTTCAGTAAGATAGATAGTTCAGTAAGATAAGTTCAAGTTCAGTAAAGTTTCAGATTCACAGAAAGAAATGATTAGGCATCTTATCGCTCATAATGTGAAATTCAATAATAAACCTTTGAAACCAAATCTAACTGCGAGAGAAAGAGCTACAATGCGCGAGATTCATTCTAACCCGGATATTGTCATTTCAAAGGCCGACAAAGGTGGCCAGATAGTCGTCATGGATAAGAACACTTACATCGATGGTGTCACTAAACTCTTAAACGAAGGACCATATAACCCGATCCCTAAAGATCCTTCACCTTCGGACTTATCCAAAATAAAAACTGCGATCAAATCTTCGCAAATCATTTCAAGCAACTTAAAACATTCGCTTATCCCATCTGTTGCGAATTGTGCCAGATTATATGCTCTTCCCAAAATTCATAAAAGTGGTATTCCTTTCCGCCCTATTGTATCAAATTTAGGTACTGCCTCGTATCCATTAGCTAAATATTTAGTTTCTAGATTTTCCACTCTATTAGACAATAACATTTACACCATAAAAAATTCAATAGAGTTTGTAAAAAAGGTTAAAAACATTTCTCCTCGTAATTTACTCATGGTTTCTTTTGATGTAAAATCATTATTTACCAATGTCCCAGTGGAGGGTGCATTAAGATGTCTAGAAACCAGACTTCGCGAATTTCATTTCTCTTGCATCGAAATTGATGAGCTAATTTCTCTCACTCAACTCTGTTTGAAACAAACACATTTTGTTTTCCAAAATAAATATTACAAGCAAACTGAGGGATTAGCCATGGGAAGCCCCCTCAGTCCCATCCTGGCTGATATCTACATGCATTATTATGAATCACAATTATTTGAAACTTTAAACTTCCCGGCATGGTTCCGCTACGTAGACGATACTTTTACCCTGTTTGAAGGTAATAAAGATGATTTAAATAGAGTTCTTTCAACAATGAATTCTATTGATCCTGCTATTCAGTTCACTTTTGAACTTGAGACTTGCAATTCTCTTCCGTTTCTCGACATTCTGGTCACACGTAACACATCCAACTTCAGTACTACAGTTTACCGTAAACCTTCATCGGTTTGCCTTCCACCACACTTTAAATCATGTCATCCGACTAAACAAAAGTTAGCTTCATTCTATTCCTATGTTTTCCGTGCTCTTCAAGTTTGCTCCTCCAAACTAGCCCTTGATGAAGAACTAAATTATTTAAAAGCAATAGCTATTGACAGGGGCTTTTCACCCAACATTATTAATCAAGCAGTTAAAAAATTCTCATCTCAACACACTAAAAGCCACACTCTTATTTTAGGAGATTATAAAAATTCTGTTGTCATTCCCTTCTTTCCATCAATTAGCTATAAAGTTGCACATATTTTGGAGAAATTTAACTTTCGGGTTGTTTACCCTCCCATCAATAAAATTCCAACTTCTATACTCAAGGACCCCATTCCGGATATGAATTCCTGGGGTATTTATAGGATTCCTTGCCAGTGCGGTTTAATTTACATTGGCCAAACTAAGAGAGCCTTAAAATTTCGCGTCAAAGAACATGAGGCATATGTTAGAAAAAAGGAAACACAGAAGTCTTCTGTTGCTCAACATTGTTGGTCCGAAAATCACACTTTCAATTTTTCTGCTGCCAAAATTATTCAAAAAACATCTTCCATTGGAGAACTGGATTTTCTAGAGGCATTTCACATTCATCAAAATCTTTCTGTTCTAGTTAACGATCCTAATTTCAATCCAAATTTGCCTTCGGCTTTTAGAGAAATTATGTTTTAGTTCTGGTTTCGCCAACAGATGGCGCCACTTGATTATTCTTGTCTAGTCTTTCTTATCTTATCTAAACATTATTTCCTATCTTGTTCATTTGCGGTTTTGCAGCTGAAGATGATGGTTCGGTAAAACCATCGAAACTAGTCCTGTGAAAATTTTGTAAATTAACGCTGATTTTTGTTGTTTGACTTCTGAATTAGTATTTATTCGGCGTGTTATTGTGTCTTAATTAATGCTATAAAATTTACCATGTCTCCATCTCCTTCTCACTAATAAGTTACAATCTGTCATAAGCGATTGGCATCTCCTGCATAACGGCGTTTTGGACACCAGAGAGCCTGGGCATCTAGCCCTACCCCCACAGAGCAAGTTACAAATTTCGAATTATTATCAAAGATAGCTTAAAAGAAATATAAGTTTTTTTAACTAATACGATGAAGGGAATATAAAAGGATTAATTAAGATGCATAAAATTTTGAATTCAGTTAAAAGTAACAAAGCACAGAAGGTGGAAAAGCCGTCGAGACTGGTGCGAACTACGTGAAAACACTAGCAGGAAAACCAATCAGAACGAAATGCAGTGGTACTGGCAGAAGGGTACAAATTTTTAAATAGTAAATTTGCTCATGCTGTTGTAAAATACGAAGATAAGCACATATAAGAGATAAAAGAGTCCAGGAACAAGTTGTATTAATCTATAAAGTCAGAAGAGTTCAACGTCCAGTGTAAAAACATTAGCATGCGGTATAAAATTTAAGATAATAAGAATTTACTCATTATTTTCAGTATTTTGAGGACTTTCTTTGTTTTATGTATTTCAGGTAAACTAGGAGTAATTTTCTTGACAATAGTAACCAATGAGAGTCCATTATATATATTTTTTATTCATCGAAAAATTTGAACAAATAATTAAGAACATCGCAATAATAAGTGACGGACATATGGAATTATATACGTAGTTTTAGGACTACCTGGTTAATTTTAATTTTCTTAATTTTAACAAACGTTTATTCATTAAAACCGAAAATTTAATGAATTGTGTTATTACCTTTAAAGAGTGATATGTTTCTAACGGCATTTGCATCTTTATAAAACTAAATTAATACAGATCAAGCAAGGTATTTTAACTCTCGATATGGACGTAAACTTCGATCATTGAAATCTACACAAAATAAATATATATTAAAAAAATACCTGAAAGTTTTCAGATTTTACATTACGCTCAAAGGGGAGTTTTTTCAACGTTTTGTGTCCTGCCTTTATTTATTAAATATCATGTTCTTCGCACTTAAACTTTAATTCAACAGCAATATCGCAAAATAACTTAAAAAAGAGCATATCTTTAGAATTTCCGATACACAGTTTCGCGTCCTGGAGACAAAAAAATTTTTTTTTCCGTACAGTATTACCTTTGCTCGCTTTGAAACCGTTGAGTTTGTTAATCAAAAATTCGTTAAAGTGTTACAAGATATGAGATCGATAATAAAACAAATTCCAAAATCGGGCTTCCAAATGTTCAGTGGAAGATTACGTTATTCAAAATTTGATGGTTCTAGGTACTGTTGTTTTATCACAATGCGAGAAACATGTAGACATTTATGCGGATTCTTCATTATTTAATTTCTTTAAATATTACACTGAGCTCTAATATTTGGTGGCAACAATTTGAAAATAGAACCGACATTTATAGTGAACCAACGCAAAATGCCAAAACGAAATTGATAGCCCTTCTGGGCTAACGCTCTTTGGGCTATACAATTTTTAAATATTTATGCTTTATTTACGCATACAACTTTTGAACTATTCTTACTAGCAAATTATTGCTATAATTGCTTTCCTTGATATTAAATATACATATTTGTTTAAAAAATAACAACAAAAAAATAAGATAGGTATTACAATTTAAAGCTGCATGACTATGAAGGGAATGTCATTGCATTTTAAGCAGTAACACAGGCGTGATAAGCATCAACTACTGAAAAGAAACGATATTTTCTCATCTGCTCCTTAACTTTAGGTAAATACTACATGAATTGGTTTTTCTCCTTCTACAGTAATCACGCTTAATATACAGGAGATTTCCCAGATTGCTTCCCTCCTCGATTTTGATTCCAGTTTTCAATTACGTAAGATATTACAATGGTAATGGTGTGTTGTTGGAGTGCAGGTTTGCTCACGCGGTAGAAGAGAGTTCGAATAGATTAAAATTCCGAGGAAAATCGAAAAGCTCGCTGACGATCCAATTTTGCTTAGAAGAATGATGTCCCAAACTTCTGCTTTCACTGGTTTGGATGCAATTTCTTCATTCTGAAACGACATCGAGTAGGAATTCGCTTTCTGCTGACTACTATTTCTATTATTATACATCTTTACGTCTGATTCGTTTATCTTCGTTTTGTGACTCTACATTCTTTGTCTGATGAAAACTTAAACGCTGAAGCTTTGGCTGGTATTCAGAATACATTTCAGGTGGAAATATCAAATGCAGATAACAATAATTTGATGAAATCAGCTCGTATGACGTTAGCAATTTTCCCATTATATTTTAAGTATATAAACAAGATACGTCGTTTATTTCCTTATGTAAGTCGAAAATGTTTTTCACATTTTTTACAGCAAAAAATTACTTTTTATTTACAAATACGCACGAGTTTACACTTATTTTAGACTCACATGCGAAATTATAATGGTTATGTTAAATTTATGGATTGATGGCTAATAAAATGATCGACTTATATATGGTCAGAAAAATGGTCTACTTATGTACGAATTCAAAATGATTTAAAAATAATTCGATCACAAAAATCATTATGTGTTAAATAACAGAAAAATTATATACAAGTTACTATTATATATTAAATAAGTTACTTACTAAATAACTTACAACTAATTACTTAATAACCTGCTCCAACTTAGAATTTTCTAATAATTCTTGAAAGAATTTTGCTGGAGGCAAAATCTCGTGAATATCATCGATCTCTATCTCACTATTAACACATTCTTGAATTGTGAAAAATATCTTTCATTTCGTAAAAACAGGAAAACGAAAATGAAATAGCATTCTCCTTTAGCTCATTTTTTAGATCTAGCTTAGCTAGAAACATTTGGAGCGCACTTGGTGATATTTGCATATTTGGTGATCTATGTCTGCATTCATAAAACAGAATACATTATTTAGCGACAAGACCTGGCTCACGCAAGAAAAGTATTATATTTGGAAACGTAAGGAAATGTTTCCTTAATTTCGTCCCCTTTGTTCATTAAGCAATATTAAAGGTTAAATCCATTTTTGAATTAGCATTTGCTTCAAGAATTAAATTTAGCAATAATATACACGATGAACTTTGGTTATAAAGCAGGTGTAAAAACAGGATTAAAAATAAATAAAAAAAATTCTGAAAGCTTAAGCTCACTCCTGCTAACCAATTTTCTTCTTTATTTCTAGCTTTATTATTAAGCATCGTTTTCTTTGCACTTACGCCATGTGCTGCAGTTCAACAGCAATATCGCAAATGTTTCAAAGCTGCATTATGCCAGAATTCCCGATGTAGTATTAAATGTTGCCACAGATTTGAATTTTTTTTTTTACTTTTCTCAGTTCAGCATATCAATATGTGTGGTAGAGGTTGCCATAACTTGAGTGTATCTTTTCTCGTATATTTATTTTGTATTATTTCGTTCTTGCCAAATAATACAACTTTATATCAATAAGCGATTAATTATCAATTCATTTTTTGGTAATCAATGGGATATTGATTATGATAATTAATTCTGGTACATATTAAAGTATTGACTTCCATTTGCCCCTTTGATTATCAGTCACCCCCTTTAAAATTTCATCGACTCCCAGGGGGCCAATACAGACTCCTCTGAGAACTCCTGCTTTAGAGTGTGCTTTATTTGAAATATTGTTCTTTGATAATTCAATAAATAATTTGACTTCATGTAAAATGATTTGTTTAATATTTATAATTTCACAATTACAGGTTATGGTTTCATTTGGTTTATCGAAATTACGGCAAACCATACTACGGCTATCTGCCTAAGCGATGAAATACTTCCGTGGAGGAATTTCTAAGGGCTTGTATGCACATTGCACACGGGGAAAACCACGGAAACACCCAAGTAGCCAGCCCGTTTGCTGCGGATTATGAGAGCTTTTATATTGAAATAGAACAGAAATAGGCCTGTTTAAAATTTAAAATTTGCCATAATTTGATAATTCACATTTAAGCTCGTTTCAGATGAAAATTCAAACTATACATTTTAAATATCACATGTGACGCGGATCTCACTTATATAATAAACACTTCAAATATTTCTCGGAAACATTTTGTCTTTTAAAAATGAGTATCCGTGTCAGATATTCCACAAAATCTATAAAGCTTTTCATTAAAACTGGCAGTAACTGGAAGCGTTATGTAAATCCTTAGATAAGTTAATATATAATTTGGCAGTTTTCAGTGTCTTTGTTTAAACATCTAACAGAATTACTTATATTTCTTTCAAATATGCATTAAATTTCCATTAAAATGTTTTATTTATTACCTTAGATTTCGAAAGTATTTTATTACAAAAGCACAAATAACTAGGTTTTCACAAATTGAATCTGAACAGTTTTAGCTGAAATTTTGCGCTATAAATAACACTTTAATGAGATTCCAGGGTTATGATATTCGAAGAATGAAAGAACTTAAAACATAAATTTAATGACAAGATAAATCGTGCAGTATTAGATTATTTAGATATAAATTTGCTATGAAAAGCTCTCTTATTTTATGCGTTGAACTGAAAATTTATTCTGCAAAATCTTTTAAAAATTATTTTAAATTCACGATTCATCGGAACTTTTCAATTTTATTACTTTCATGCAATATAATTTGTTTTCAGTTTCAAGTAGCTTTAGCTTTTTGTATTTACTTTCAACTGTTGCAAGAATTGAATGCAAAACATTGTTTTGAGAAATATGACTTGCGTTCGATAAATGATTATTCGCTTTCGCGATATGCATTGAAATTATCTGTAATGGATAAGGAAATTGCATTTATTTTACCTATCATCAAACCTTTTTTAGCTTAGGCAGGATTTAGTTTTATCCGAGTAATCAGCTTTCAAACATTCTGTGAAATATATCTGTATAAGATTTAATATCCATAACAAGATACTATTGCAATTTTTGCAAAATTATTTTTTAAATATAATACACAGATCATATTATTATTGATCAAATTTTATGATATTTTAACAAGAATTGGATTGGATAAATACAATCGGTTCTATAAAAATAAAGCAGAAACATTATTACTATTTAAGCAGGAACCACGTACATTGGCTTTTAAGAGTTAAATTAAATTGTACTAGGTGAGGTTGTAAAAAGTTATCGCAATTCTCTGTGCTTGCTGTAAAGTGTTGTAAGGGATTAGAAGGCCCAGATGATAAATGGAAGATCCTTCATTGGAGACCCAATGAGGTATCGCTGCTGAAGTGTACTTTTCTCGCCAAAAGATTTAAGAAGTCTAAACGTTTTTTGTCACATGCAGCCCCTTCACCGATGGTAGAAGATCATCCTTTCCTCCTTTAACAAACTTGAAAAATAAATATATATATTTATCTAGATTTAGATGATGTTTCAGCATGTTTTATAAATTATATTAAAAAAATTTGAAAATCCGACCCCTGAAACTATGAAATTCTCCCATTAAAGGGAAGAATTCCCTCCTGGTTGAGAACCCCTGATCTTGATAGTAGTTTCCGAACTAAACGTGGTATATGCGAATTCATGATTGACTGAATTCCTTCAACTGGTCGTGGTACTTCTCCCCAGCCACATTTTAACTGCGAAAAAATGTAAGGATTTATAAATTCAATTCAAAAATTAATAGTACCATGGTGTAAGAGGTAGTTAGCATGTCCAATTCGCATCGGATGGCAGGTGCTTTGAGCACCTGAGTTCTTCCGTTTAACGGTTCAACTGCTAAAAATCAAGCCACCTTCTTATCGTGCCTTCGTGGTGTAGTGGTTCTGCACGCCGGGCCGGTATTCCAGAGGTCCGTGGTTCGATTCCCGGCGAAGGCGGTTGCTAATTTTTCATCTCTCTTGCTTCAAAACAAATCCTAATGTCTGTACAGTGGCGCTCGAACTAAAAGGGTGTTGGATAAAGTTTCTCACACCCAGGATTTGGCGATTGGGTCCCCTAAAAACTCCAGTTGCCCTTTAAAAAGGGGAGTATATAAGGTATTTCTCCCACCTTCTTAGCGTGCCTTCGTGGTGTAGTGGTTTTGCATGCTGGGCGGTTATTCCAGAGGTCCGTGTTCCGATTCCCGGAGAAGGCGGCTGCTCATTTTTCATTTAGCCTGCTTCCAAGAAAAAAAAATACCTAATGTCTCTACATCTTCAACAGAGCAAAACACTTAAGGGCTATATTCTTAAGGAATGATGTCCTCATAGAAGGTTTACTCATCGAAGTTAGCTTAAGCATCATTTAAAGGCAAAGAAACAAAGTGTTAAATGTTAGGATATAAATTAATTTTATCTTTTATTCGTAATTCCTTCACGCTTTATATAAATTTCAAAGGTTCTGATTTGGAATGATAGGTCTTATGGATCTTTTAAATTCTAATTTAAACAAGAGCGAAAAAGCTACTTTATGCGAAATCCCTTCTTCCCAAATGTTATCATCGAAAAGCCGACATAGGGGGCCAGAGAGTCGTTATGGTTTGGTTTTGTGAGATAACAGCAAAGCCTTGATCAGACTTTCTATAGAAAACTGGCTCGTATACACTTATACATGGGGAAAACCACGAAAACACCTATGAAGTCAACCCGTTTACAGGGTTCGAACCTTTGTATCGAACTACCTGTGTTCAGCGACTTTGCCACCCGGTTGCTGGTGAGCCATAGTAGTTATGAACAAAGACCCTTTAAATTACACTTCTTAAACGCATGTTCGTATAATCTTATACCTAAAGATCCTTCATCTTCGGATCTTCCAAAAATAAAATCTGCGACGAAGAAATTAAATCTTTACAAACCTTTCGACGCACTTAACAAAAGTCTCTTATTTCTGCCGCAGCGAACGTTGCCAGATTATTTGCTCTTCCGAAAATTCATAAAAGTGGTATTCTATCCCGTACCATTGTAACGAGTTTAGCCGCTGCTTCTTACCTAGCTAAATATTTAAGTTCAGATTTTTGGCTTTAATAGTCAAAAACACGTACACAAAAATAAATTTGCATATTTCCGTCTTAGAGCTGAAGTTCCAGTTTGCACAGAAGTGCAACACTCAATAGCGTTAAGAGAGAAGAGAAATATACTAAAGTAAAGCTGAAAATAAAGCAAAAGGACAACCTTGTGTTTGCCGTGGATTTAATTTAATTTCTGTCGATTTCGAGGGCGAACAAGTACAGGCTCTTTATTATTCTATTAATCCGCAATAAATTTGATCTTAACACTGCTGTTTATCCTAAAGTGTTTTCTGTGTGTTTGCTTCTTCATGCTAAATAATGTCACCGTGCTAAGCAGAAACTCCTTTCTCTTTACCTGTTTGTATATCACTCTCTAACTTCAGAATTTCTGCTTTCTAATGAACTCAATTATTTGAAATTATTTGCCATTTACAGAGGATTATTTTCCATGGTGATTGTCTTTAACAAAAGTATCATCTTACCCTCAAAGAAGACATTTTGCTGACAGGGAAAGCATTAGTAATCATAGTAATAATCTTTTCATTAAAGACCGCGCCAAATTAAAACAGGGTGAAAATTTCACAACAAGGAACATGAATTGTATGTCAGAAAAGAAAAAAGAAAAAAAAATCGTTAGCTAATCATAGCTGAAAATTTAATGCAATTTGGCTCTGGGGCTGCGAAAAATATTCATAAAGCTTGGTGAATGAAGTTGGATTTTCTAGAAGCTTTTCATAATCAAAAAAGTTTACGTTGGTTAGTTAATGACATTGATTCCAATCCAGCTCTTAACGATTTTAAAACTCTGATGTCTTAATCTTTCATGCTTATTTACTATTTTCTTGGACAGATGGCGTTACGCTCGTTTTCACTTTGCTCCAGCCATTGTTTCTGGTATAAATCTGGTCATGGCTCCTCCGCTCTTTCCAGAAATTTTTACTTTCGACAAAGAAGGATCTGTACCTGTTCGCAAACGATTATTGCTCATTATCACCACAAATGATATTTTTTTACTGTCCCTATCTTTATTTACTACCGTAATTCATAACAGTGTGACGGCTGTGTAGTTGAAGGCTGGAGCGTGTGGTGATTAGTCCTCGCGTTGTAGAACTTAGAACAATAAGTGAGCGTCAAGTTCATGTGCTGATTGTTGAAATCTGCTTCAGAGACTGTTCGCTTTACAAATAATTTACACTGACAACCGTTTAAGTGTGATTTTCAAGATTTCCGAGTGGACAGAAATCTCCGCAAGATTACATCTGCAGTGGGAGATATTCAATTTCCAGATCATATCGAAGAATGACAGCGAGGATTTGGCACAGGAACATGGGATCTCTCAGGGATTCATTCACGTAGTGTTGTCAGATGATTTGCAAATGAAAAGTGTCAGTGCAAATTGTCCTAAGGCTGCTAGATTAAGTGGAAGCTCGAGTGTTGTTTGCGGCCGAAAGTTTTCAAAAACGCACAGAGGACCTGATGTTTCTTGAGACAATTGTTACTGGTGACGAAATCTAGAAATATGCTTATGATCCTGAGACGAAGATGCAGTCATCAGAGTGGCACAGAGCGTCCTCTTCTCGACGTAAGAAATCACGCCATGTCAAATACAAGACAAAATGCTCATTGTGTTTTTCGACAACAAAGGTGTGGGACACTATGAATTTGTACCAGCTGGAGAAATTGTTTACGGGCCGTTTTACGAGCATGCTTTGAAAATAATGAGGAAGCAAGTGAAAGAAAACGTCGCGCTGAATGGTAAGGAGGATGGTCACTGCATTACGACAATGCTTCTTCCCCCACATCGATTATTTCAAAGATATGGCTCACAGAAAAGAGCATTAAGCAGGTAATAACGCCACTTTTGGGCGAGTCTATGTGTTTTGGCAGAATACCAACCAGGGTTGCGCTTGAGGCGGTCGAAGTATACCAGAATTAGAACCATCGGATCTCTGGTTCTTTCCCAAGATCAAAAGGGGCCCGAAGGGTAACCGTTTAGACACCGTACAGTCTGTCTGTCATAAGAAAACCTCTCGGCAGTTAGTCTACAGCTGGCTGTTGCCGTAGAAACGAGCCTTGAACCAATTACCGTAGGTGTGTCTTGAAAACGAATGATAACTCTTTTCCTCTCAGCCAACAGTCACCAAAAAACAAAATAACAATAAAGTAACCCTTGGCTTGCCGCCCCTATTTGAAATATACTAGCCCTGTTGCTATAGCTACCGCCATCCGCCAGACATTTTGGCGAGAACTATTCTTCTCGTAGACAGACAGTAGATGACATAAAAACCAACACGACGGCTTAGCTTCGGAAGATGCTGCAACAGGACTTTAATCGTTGTTTCCAGCAATGGCAGGCGTGCGCATGTTCTGGAGGAGCCTAATTTCAAGTCAATTAAGTAATTAAGCCTATTAAGTAAATGTATACCTATATTGTTTGTAATAAAGTGTTGCAATGAAATTACGAGAGCTTGTTGACTGCTCTTCGTATATTTCTCACCTAACTTTTCTCAGATTGTTTATTGACACATTCCGACATCCTGTAAATTATTAACTAAAATTTCATAATTCAGATGCGAATCGACACTTAAATAAAGCAAAAGGATAAAATAAATTTAAAATCATTTTTAACTCTATTTAAAACTTTCGAATGTATTCTAAATGTAATAGATTGAGAAAGTATCTTTGTAGCTGTATGTTTCATAATACATTTTGACTGTTAAATTTGTTAACGTTATCCCTAATGTTAAATACAGTTTATAGTTTCTTTAAAAACAGATACCTATACTCGTATAAATATAGCAAAACTAAATTTTGAAAAGTCTCCAAGTAATACAACATTTTTATTTTCTTAATGAATGTATTTTAAAGATTTAGCAAACTGTTCACAGCACTTCAGCAATACAAAACACATAAAATATGCGTCATGTTAAGATTCATATCATTATTTAGTGTTACTCTAAGTAATGTAAAGACAACAATTCTCTTGAAAGGGAATTTTATGTTTCAATATTTTATATTAGTATAGTCTGGCAAATAGCCTAATTCTTATTTTATTTAAAAACTGCGAGCTTATGCTTGAAATGCAGCTTGTCGCCAAGAACTAAATTTATTTAAAAAATAAAAAGCAAATTGCATCGTCACTTTGTAAAGCAAATATTACTCTCTGAAATACAAACTTACTCACATAAAAAAGAAAATTTCATTTTCCGAAATTTCCTTTTTTGTTGGCGCTTCTCCGAATTCTTTCAGAAAAGACTCAAGATGAAAGAACACGGTTCAACATTTCAAATGTGTGATTCTCTTGGTGAAGCAGATTTCGAATTTGTTAAGAATCAAAGGAAACAAAAGCATACTTTGGGGCTCTTTTCGTACCGGAAGCGTTCAAATCTTTTTCGATTTGTAACGTAAATCTGCAAAATAGGGATAATGATAAAAAGAAATGCGTGCATTGCAGCACTGTTTCCCCTATCGTGACTTTCCATACTCTTGTATCATGCCCTCAAGAAGGAATGTTGTTCCACACTTCTTATACAATTCGAAAAATTTTTGTTTTCTGCTTTTATAGGAAATGAGAATCCGGAGCAAATATCAATAACTAATGCAAATGCAAGGAATGTCGTTTGCATAAGTAGACGGTTACAGTTCAATGCCGTATTTGGTATTCATGAGATTTTTCTTCGTTTCTGTTTGAATCTTCCTTTTTCCTCAAGAAAACTGAAGCAGCATTTTTCTATATTTTAGCGCTCCTATTTTTATTCTGACTTACTTGTAAAAAGCAATTTTCTAAAAACGCAGACCTTAACTAAGAAATTTCTTAAACATAACTAAAAAGTAATCACTCATATGCATACCATCATTCTTTTTTTTTAAATTTTATTTCGAATCTGCAGATCATCCATTCTGAATATTTATGGAAGATTTTAAGTGTCGCCATCTGAATTTGGTTCTCCATTTTTCATCTAGGAGGAATACAAATAGGGAATTATCCGGAGATTCGAATCTAAGTTCCGGAGATATTAAGTAAGTGAAAAGCCATATTAATATTTTATTTTATGAAAAAGGACTTCTAGATGCTAATTATCTCAAGCGGAATACATTATTAGGCTGAAGATAGCATTTTAAGTAAGAAGGCAACGAAGCACCATGTTCATCCATATTCGAAATTTTTCTTAGGTTTCTATGAAAAATAGCTCCCATTTATCAACCTCTTGAGCTTAGAATAAATAATTATTGAAATTTAGTCTCGCCTGTAAGTGGTTCTGCTGAAAGAAGACGAAATGATGTTTAGGGTAACTTATTTTTCAAAAGTGTTCGAATTGTTAAGCCTATCACTACTCGCAGAGCCTCCTTATTTAGCATACTGGTAAGGAAGCCGCCTACCAAAGCTTTGGGCTTTATGGGGTTTTAAATACTGAGTGTATTTTGACATGGTGGCATTTAAAATACCTTCAAGCTTCAAGTCTATTTGAGAGATTGATAGCAAAGGAACAGAAGGGCTAGAGACGAGAAATGTTCTTTATTAAAGTAGAGAGGAAGCTGGGAAAACTCGTGCTCTTACCGACAGGGTGTTTGAGGACTTCGCCAACGACACCTTTTGACAACTATGAATACGCGTATCTAATGTAGATCTAGACGAAATTTAGGCTACGTTCACATTAGGAAGATTTGTTAAGAGGAAAAAAGGGGTAATGTATCCTAAAATAGTGCAGGGTGAGGGGAAAACATATACTTTATTTTCAACAGTTTTATTAAAAAATGCATTAGAAGCAGCTTAGCAATTTTTACTGAAAAATAAACATAGAGCTTCAAATTTCAATAATAACTTGTTAATAACATTCTCAAATCATTTCATTTATCAGTAAATATTAAATCGGTATTTTATTTCCATTTTACGTACAGTGTACAGCTTCTGGAATTCACCAGGCCAAGTGAAAAGTCACTGAAAACTGGCAGTGGTAGTTCAATCTGGACTCGAATCCCAATGAGTAGCCTGGCTACATGGGAATTTGAGTAGTTTTTCTCATGTGGATAGCAGCAGTGCCGGGTTTACTTATAAGATGAATAAGCTATATCTTACGTACAGTTTATCATGTCTCACCATTACCCGGATTAGGAATCGCTGAAAC
Source organism: Stegodyphus dumicola (assembly GCF_044657685.1). NCBI lineage: Eukaryota > Metazoa > Arthropoda > Arachnida > Araneae > Eresidae > Stegodyphus > Stegodyphus dumicola. The sequence goes on from NC_140770.1 coordinate 161,251,323, forward strand.
GGTCAGCATTGCTGGCTGACGTGTCGCTGTCGACGTTTAAACTCGCTGTGATCATACTTCATGTACTTTTATATTCTAAAGCACATATCCTTTTCACCTGTTTTTCTCGTTTTCATTTAACTTTTCACCTGTCGTCATACAAATTAAATTTTCTGATCCTTTCTTGGTGGAGAGACTTTACATATCCTTCGAAGTGTAGTTAGACAGGCATTAGTATTAGACAGAAATACTTTGAATATTAAGAAACCACATTAAATTTTGTAAGTAATTAATCATAATTATTATCACGATAAATATTTAATTTTATAACAATACAAGTTATAGTTTTATAAGAACCAACCAAGTAGTAACAAGCAAGTTGTAGAATTTGCAATTTGTAAGTGTAAGCCATTTAATTGGGGGTAACTATGGGCTGTGGCAACGAATAAGCTTGAATAAGCTTTAGTTTTCACTTACTTGCCCTGCAGTTGTTACAGTTTTACTCAATCCTGGACAGACTGCTCTTGCGTAGGCGCATTATATTCAGCATGTTTAAGCTAAATTACTTGTTATACTACACAAGACTGCTTTGTCACTACTTAATACAAATGGGGGTATAAATGAAGGGAGGAAAGGGTCGAGTTCGATAAAGGGCTACTCGGACGGTATAGTGGTTAGGGAAGGCTGACTGCGATACCGAAGGGTACAGTCAATGTTTACCAACCTTCCAACTGTTTACCATCAAAAATCAATCGCTGCTGATCAGGAAGGATATCTTGACGTTGTAGGACTTTCGTTGTGGCTCTGAAAACTCCATTTTGATCTACGGTTCGATCAACGCACGAATAGTGGGGTCTTTTATGCCTGTAAATGATTCTTTCTGCACCAATCTACAAAGCATCATTTCAGTATTCTCAAATTCATCAACTGAGATATCAGGGATTAGGTTTTTCTCTTCGTTCTTCCAATTATGATAAAATCTGAAAATACAAGCTATTATTCGCACGGTTTTTCTATATGAAGAGAAGTATTTGTAGTACCAGTTCAAATCACCTTCATGTCCCAGAAGAGTAAAAATCGTTTTCCTTTTTTCTTTGTTCATAAGCTTTTCATCAGGCTTTTCCTCGATCAGAGGCTACTCGTCTTCTGGTAGGTAAAGCCAGGACGGACCCTCCCACCATACTGAATTTTTAACTCAATAGTACATCTTCTCGATGGGAGATCCGCTGGATTTAAACTTCCAGGTACCTGTCTCCAATCAGATATTCAGGTAAGCAATCTTATTTCTTGTGATTGTGAACAAACGTATCCCATGCTTGATCTCTTCTTATCCACCCAAAGCTGTAGAAGAATCACTCCAGAACAATGCTCCACAATTCTGAAGTTTCAAATCTGATAGAATTCATTTTGAGAGCCTGGCACATATCAGAACGAGAGAAGTTCAAGACGTGGAATCGTAAGTTTTTTAATTGGGGCTCCTCAACTTCTTGCGTTTACTATCTGAACCTGTGCACCTTCGGTGGTTTCAGCTCTTAAAAATGCTCATGTGACATCCTCTCTTTTACTAACGTCTGAAGAAATGTGAAGAACTACGGCATCTTCGTTTTCGTAATGAATATTTAACCATCGAGGAATTTCAGTATGAGATAGCAGAGGTAATTGGTTCAGCTAACTCCCAAACTGCTCACTTAGAGTTTGAGGAAAATATTCATCCCACTTTATCTTCTGGATCCAGGATTCTTGAAAAATCAGCTTAGGAGTTACAGTTATCGATGCAGTAAAGCCAATGGAATCAAAAAATTTCTGAGTAGCTGATAAAATTTTTCTTTTGGTAATAGGTTCCCTTAAATTAAGTGTTTATTCGATCTTGCAACTCAAACTATCCTTTTCTAAATCCCATACTAATCCTAATACTGGTACAACTTTCGATGTATTCTCTGTCTCATCGATCGTGCATATACGAAAAATTGATCGCCAACATCTAAAATTGAAATGCCCTGAAGCAAAAATCAATTTTGTTCTTGAATGAAATTTTCGGCTTCATCAACATGATTTAAAATTGTAGAAACGTTAGGTGTTTTTGGAAGCTGCAAAGATGAAATATTAGCAACGCCTTCACCGGAAGTCGAATCGTGAACATCGCAATTACGCGCTGAGCCTGCAAAACACTACACCACGAAGGCTCGTTAAGAAGACGGCAGAAATACCTTATAAGCTAATTAACGAATTATCGAGATAAAATGAATCCTTTAAAGTATTAGAAGTTTCTGAAAACTTTTCTGGGACCTTTTGACTAAAGGTGATTAAGTGCTGCGGCTAGCAGAACTGGACTAGATGTGAGTTCAAAAACAACACTGTTATGTCGGTAATTTTTCAAATTATGTTGATTATCGAACCATAGAAATCTTAAAAAATCTCTATCCTTTTCTGCTATTTTGATTTGACAAAAGGCCTTTTTGGATGTCAGATGACGCACTTATGCGATATTTTCGAAAACGATTTAATATGCGTGGAATAAGTTCTATTAAATTTGGTCCTTTACTCAAGCAATTATTGAGAGAGGGTGAATTATTAGAACGTGCAGATGCATTAAAAACAGGTGTAGTTTCACCAGACTTTATTACAGACCTGTGTGGTAAGTAATGTACTCCTTCCTCTATTTCCTCAGTTACTACCTGAATAAATTTCATTCGCTTTCCAATAATCAAATATTTCTTCATAATCTTTTCTTTTGCACATGTTAATTAATTTACTTTCGGTTTTGAAAATGTGTCTTTCTGCCATAGTCCGGTTACTGGGTAAAACAGATTTATCTTAAATAAGACAGATTTATCTTAAGACATAAGACAGATTTATCTTAAAATATAAGACATTTATCTTAAATAAGACAGATTTATCTTAAAACACAAGACAGATTTATTTTAAACAAGAGAGATTTATCTTAAATAAGACAGATTTATCTTAGATAAGACAGATTTATCTTAGATAAGACATATTTATCTTAAATAAGAAAGATTTATCATAAGACATAAGACAGATTTATCTTAAATAAAGGGTAGGGTTACTTAATATCTTCTTGAGCTATCTCGTTTTACATTTTCTAAGAAATGTTTTCGGGTTTCTTCTTCCAATACATTTTTCGTTTTGTTTCCCTTACTTGAAATCCTCAAGATGTCCCAAAGATTGGACAAATTTGTATCGGGAACATATAAGGATAAAGAAAGAACGGACAGGGAAGTCAACGCATTCTTTTTTAGTTTGCCCATTAACGTACAGTTTAACTTGGTCTCAAAGGCTACGTAATCCTCCAAAAAATGTGAACATGTCCCCAAAAAATGTCTTTCTGTGAACAACTATGCTGCTGTGCCCGCTCCTAACAGCATATGAATCTCTTGAGAATTTTCTTGAAACAAACAGTGATTTCAAAAGAGATGTTATGGCAGTCTTATATACAAAATTTCAACGTTCTGAGGATATTCATTTTTAAGTTATGCGAGATACATACTTATGTACGTACAGACGCCACGAAAAAAATCTATTTTGGACCCATTTTAAATCAGTTTTATAGTTTGTTTTGGGAAAAAGAGTTTTTTATTCTTTCCTTATGTACATATGTCATACAAAAACATCGTTAATTTGCATTCTGTAGCGGTCAAAATGGATATTTTCCTTGAAATATGATACCCGAATTTTCGTGATAACAATACTTCTTTTACTTCGTGCAAAAAAGTAACACAGACACGTAAACTTTAAATAATACAATTAATGCAAACATATTTAACTAAAAGGAACACGCACCAAAAAAAATAATATACAAAAAAATCATTTACAACATTCAAAATAAACATAGATAAATTCATTAAAAGCAAGGTAGGCCGAGGATGAAGAAATAAAATCATAACATTTCGGTGGCCAATTAATTTCAATTAAGTTTATCTATATTTTAGTGAAGATTTTGCATAACTAAACAAAGGATAGTCAAAAGGTAAGTGGAAAATACTTTGCTGAAAGCTGAGATTACAGTAACACAGATTCAAAGACGTCAGCTTAAACCGTTTAAGATAAACATTAAACTTGCCTTTCCCAGGCAGAAATTGCGTAACGTTAAAACTAAGCAATAAATTCTTATTTTTCATTCTTTCAAAGATAGTCGGAAAGAACGCTTTTGTAATATCTCCCTTATGAAAAGCGATGTAATAATAATTCCATTATTCAATCATTTTAGCTTTGAATATTTTTTTAAAATACGGTTTTGGAATATTTACTTCAACATTTATATCTTTTTAATTGCATTCTTAGCAAGCCAATCAGCTCTCTCGTTTACATAAATCCCGGTATGTCCACAAAAAAAAAAAAAAAAAAAAAATATATATATATATATATATATATATAAATACTAAAATACCCTTCTCCAGTAGATTCTCGAGAGACTGCTGTATATTAACTATAATATCATTATCTGCCCAGATATTTTTAGGGACTCAAGGGAAGAGAGAGAATCCGTGTAGATTAAATAGCTAGAAACATATCCATCCGCGTTTATTATCCACCTAATTGCAAGATTAATACAGAGAAGTTCAGAAATATAAACAACACATTCATTTCTAATAGGAAATCCGTGGTGCTCAATTTCAACACCATTATCAAAGTTATATAAGCCAGATCAACTTCGTCATCAATTCTACTACCACCCGTATGGCAAACAACTGCGACAGAGTTTTCATCAATATCCATACTATCAAAAATGCATGCTGGTTGTTTTGCAGATGGTTGAGGAAGAGTAGACAAGGACAACTGTCAATCAAAGTGAAAAACTAGAGCAATTAGCAAGGCTATATAACCTTTATAATGCAAAATAAACATATCCAGCAGAGGAAATCCAGCAATAGCGGAAACAGCATTATGACTAATAGTTCGTAACCCCTGATAATACGGTAACAGAATTCGCCTTTGGACCCAGAAAAAACGTTTAAAATTAATCCTCTTTTTTAGAGACAATCCGAAAGCTCTGGAGCCATATAAAATAAATGGAACAATACCTTTTTCATAAATAGTTGCGCTAACATTCGATTTAACACCAAAACTATTGCATGTAATTCGATTCAGTCCACGCTAAAGTGTCTCATATTTATTAGAAATGTAGGTAACGTGTTTTTGTAAGCTAAATTTGCTATGCATTGAAACATCTAAATATTTAATTTCATTCACCCTCTCAAGGAGATTCGTTGACCCTCTCAACACACCTCTCAGTAATCATTTAATGAGATATTTAACGATTTAATCTAACAGTTACATTTTCTTGTATTAGTAATTAGTTTTTATTATTGCTTTTATTTATTTTCCAATATTAAATAAAATTACTTTGAACGTGCACTAAATTTGCGTTTTATTAGTGGATTTCTTCAGTTGTTTTGTAGAAACTGTTATCTTTCCAAACGTAAATCATGGGTACCCGCGAAACACGGCAGAAATTTAAAGGTAGTCTTTAGGTAAACCCGATGGGACACCACTCCTCTAAAAGGTTCAAACATGTATTAGAAAAAATAGTTTTATTTTTATTACCTTTTTTAACCGTCACACATAAAACGTAGAATTCAAACGTACGTTTTCAATTACACTCATGTCCATAAATTAAGGATAATTCGGAGTCACGCGGAAATCAAACTCTAAAATAAATATATCACCTGTAAAATCACTACACACATCTTCAAGAATCATATGCAAATTTCAGGAAGTAACCAAATGACACCGATGGTACGTCACAATGACGAGAGTGTAAGAGAGTGATATATAAAGAATACAGGCAAAGAAGTAAAATTGTTCGCGGGCGCTTTATAAGCATTTCAATGCAATAATCGAATAGTTATGACACAAAGGACGCATTTGGATGATTTTTTACGTGGTAGAATTATCGGCCGTCTGGAATGTGGGTGTACCCAACTGGAAGTATCAGACGAACTTGGAATTGCCCAGAGTGCTATCTCCAGGCTTTGGCAACGATTCCAAGATGATGGTAATGTGAGAAGACGTTACAGCACAGGTCGCCACAGAGTTACAACGCTGAATGAGGACCGGTATTTGGCAGCTACTGCCAAAAGAAACAGGCGGAGCACAGCCTCAGACTTGTCTCGTCAGCTATCTTCAGCCATTGGTACGACAATTTCAAGGCAGACCGTGTACAGACGCTTAGGGCAGACTGGTCTATATGCTCGTAGACCTGTCAGATACGTTTCACTTACTGCAACTCACTGTCGCCTGCGGTTAGCCTGGAGTAGAGAGCATGCATTGTGGACACCGCAACAGTGGGCTTGTGTGATGTTTTCCGACGAGTACAGGTTTAGCTTGCAGTCTGATTCTCGCCGGACTTTCATATGGAGAGCTCCAGGTACCCGTTACCACCAAGAAAACATCATTGAACGACACCGTTACGGTGGTGCAGGAGTGCTCGTTTGGGGTGGAATTATTGTGGGTTACAGAACTGACCTGCATGTTCAAATTGGAACCATACCAAGCCAAATCTATCGGGACGTCATTCTGGAACAACATGTACGTTTGACAACGCCCGTCCTCACCGTGCAAACATCGTAAGCGAATGCCTTCAATCGGAGGATATTACCCGTACGGACTGGCCAGCATTCTCACCGGACTTGAATCCAGTAGAGCACGTGTGGAACATGCTTGGCCGACGAGTTGCAGCCCGTCAACCTCCTCCCACATGTCTACCGGAACTTCAGAGAGCATTGCGTTTTGAGTGGTGTAATATCCCCCAAGATCAGATCGATAATTTGATACTCAGCATGCCTAGGCGTTGTACGGACTGTATTGCATCATCTGGGAGACATACAATGTATTAATAATCATACCAACCATGTAATATTGGATTTTTGTAAATAGGTTTTTTTGTAATTTGCTCCAGGGAGAAAAATAGCTAATTTTTTTAATAATATCAAACATATAGCATCGTTTTTTGCTCTTTACCTTTTGTTTAATAAATAAGCTTTACAAATAAGTCAAATTTGTTTTGCTTCTAACTCTTCCATTGCCTAATTTTGCATTATCCTTAATGTATGGACATGAGTGCAATTGAAAGGAATATAGTTCTTCCCTATTTAGAGGAAAGATGTTAGTGAAAATGTTTAAAGTCAATTTATAAGTACCATATCAAATGGATTTCTAAAGTTCTGTAAACGTAATATCTCTACATATAATAAAAGAATGAGTCTGTGTGTCTTTCGTTCCTGGTGCGCGTAAGCTAATAGACCCAGGGCTACGAAATTTGGTATATAGGTGCATCTAGACAAGAGCCAGTGCATCGCGAAGCGAATTTTTCAAAATTCGAATCAGATTTTTTAAATTTTGTATTTTCCATTTTATCGTATCATTTTGAATAGTTTAATTATTTTAGAAATGTGGTTTTGGCAACAGTTTTTCATTCAATTGTATACTCGACTGCTGACTGTTGAAAATCAGCACTGTTACCATTTGGAAAAACAAGGTCGATAATTCTGTGCAGTTTTTAAATTTAAGGTTTCTCTTGGATATTGGACGTTTGTTGAGAGAAGGTAACGGGAAGTTGGTTAATTTATTTATTGGGATAATTAATATTTGTTTTAAGGGAGATTGTTTATTTCATTGTAATTTTGTTATATATAATACATTTTTTTCTTAAATTTGTGTTTTTTTAGTACAAAGTGGCTTTGTCCCTGAAGAACTATTGTTTCCATTTTGCGATTTTGCTTTCGTTCACTCTAAATGTCCGTTTCACTATTCAAACTGTTGCCACCAAATGTTAGAGTCTTGCATTATATTTGAAGAAATTAAATAATGAAAAATCTGCATAAATGTATGTATATTTCTTGCATTGTGCTAAAACAACGGTACGTAGAGCCATCGAATTTTGAATGACGTAATCCTACTGCGAATATGGGCATCTGGAAGCCCAAATTTGAAATTTAGAATTTGTTTTATTATCGATTTCCTATTTTTAAAACTTTAACGAATTTTTGATTTACAAGCTCAAGGATTTCAAAGCGACGAGTTGCAATGTTGTACAGAAAAAAAAAAATTATCTCCAAAGCGCGAGACCCTGTATCGGAAATTCTAAAGATATGCTCCATTTAAAACTATTTTGCGATATTGCTCTTGAACTGAAATTTATAGTTTAAGTGCGAAAAACATTGTAGGGTTACTAAGATTTATTTTAAGTTTAAACTATCTTTCCTGTGAAGCCTTACTTTCCCCTGGAATTGCCAATGCCAGAGTATGTAAATTTTAGTAGAACGCGCAAGGATTCAAATTGTCAGCGGAAGTATTCTGAGTTAAATAGAAGGGAAACGAGTTCGAGGGTGTGCTTTTCTTGCTTCACGAGCGTGGAGATGGCTAGTTAGAAATTGAACAACCACGCGTTTCGGCCTGTGTGCTTGCCTCGACAGTTTGTTAATCTTTTAACGTAATATTCAGAAGTTGCTAAAGTATCAGCGGTATTTTAGAACTCGGTGAGGTTAGTTACGTTTAGAGAGCCTCGTAGTTAGTCACTTGTTACTATTCTTTTCTTAGTTTCTTATTTTTATTTTACCGCCGGGTCGGCGTAGTTTGTGAGCGTCAAGAGCACGCATTTGTAATTTCTAAAGTTGAATAAAAAGGGATTTAAACCCTTCTCAAGAGTTTGATCTCTTTTCCAGTTCTCAGCAGTCACCACTTTTTTGCGTGCAGGTTGGAAGCGCGCAACTTTACATTGGTGCCCGAACACTTGTCGAACTGAAATGGTTGCCATCGCCACATCTGCACTAAGAGGACAGGCCGCGCTATGGTGGAAGAATATAGGCAAATTTTTATTAGGGGAATTCGGAGGCCAGACATATACATTTGAAAATTTCAAAAAATCGTTATTAAAGGCCTTCCCCATAGTGAAAGATCGAGCAAGGCTAGGCCTAAAGAGGCAAATAGAGGAGACCGCCATTGGAAACTGGCAGAATGAATGGGACCAAGCCCGCAGAGCATATGAGTTCCTGCCCAAGGTAGAGGTGGACCGGCTCATCTCAGCGCCCTACCTCACGCGATTTATAACAGGCCATGGCCCCTTTCACTTTGCAGAAAGGGTTCTAGCAACAACTAATATGTGTGTTTGTGACAACTTGGTCTCACCAGACCATTATGTCACGGAGTGCCCCTTAACAGCAGAATGGCACATCAAATTCCCAACCACCAATGTTCTGCATTTCAAACGCCTTCTCGTAAAACATCGAGGCACGCGGCAAAAGCTTAAAAGCATAATGAACAAGCTAGAAAAAATGGGCATAGACCTCTGCAGGCCGGAATAGGGCACATGCAATAAACATAATTGGCATAACGATTCTCAAAGCTTACTAAAGTAGCTAGGACAGCAATGGTATGTGTATCCGTAGTATGGAAATGTAACTGTTTTTAGTTATCCACGAGCCGACGTGTCGTTAAAGGCTATTAGCACAGTAATGGACAGTGCACATATAATACTGTAGATGTAACGTGGTGTAACAGCTTTAAATAATATTAAAATCTTGTAGTTTAAATAATTTAAATAGATGAACATTAAAGTATTTGTGAATGGCAATATTTGAAACCAGACTCGAGTGCCTCGTGCGACTCTCGCACGAAGAATGTAATTTATTTTTAAATGATAGAATATGTTTTCTCTTCTTGTTTGTATGTCGCCATTTCTGAGTGTTAAATAAAAGTTATTGCTGTGTTCCATCATTGGAGTTGCTTCATTTCGCCAAAGAAGCATCACAGTCTTAATAGTTTTTTAGGCACCGACGAGATCGAATAATCGTGCGTACTTTTATTTTATTAGTTCATCACTGAACGTAAATTCCTGTTCATATAGAATTGCTTTATTTTATTAGTTCATCACTGAACGCAATATTAGTGATACCAGATTATTACTTCCTGTTAATAATAAATTGTCTTATTTTATTACCGTATTTGATATTATATTTAACATTCATTTTAGTTGTCCATACGGTAGATATATATATTGCTCTATGTTATTATTCTTATTTTAATAACAATTAATGTTGTAGAGAGAATGAACTTCATATAATTTAAATATTTAATTTTTGAGCTATTTTGAGGAAATATAAGGAACACAGTGTTCGTTAATTTTAAACATAGAAACAATGTCTTACTTAGGAAGAGCTCGTAAGGAAGATTTGCAAAATCTCGCAGCTGAACATGGAGTTCATGTGACTGCAGATTTGAAAATAGTTGATTTAAAACAGAAAATTGTTGAAAGTAGAGATTATGATGAAGTCTTCGTCAAAGGAGCCTTAGACACAATAATAGAAGAACGGAAAGAGAGGGAGGAAAGAGAAGAACGTAGGAGACAGGAAGAAGCAGAATAGCGGAGAAGGAACGAACAGTATGAATTAGAGAGATTAAGACTTAAAGCAGAGACAAAGTCTCAAAATACCGGACAGATCCGGCCGAAAACGGAGCTGCGTCACCTTATGCAGAAATTCGATGACAAGAAAGGAGATATCAGTCTATGTTTGCTATTGTTTGAAAGGCAAGCAGAATGGGCTAAAATTGATAAAGAGGAATTTGTATCTCATTTACTAGGACTACTTCCTTACGAAGTAACCCAGTTAATAGCTAGAGAACCCTCCGATAAAGCTAAAGACTATGAACACGTGAAACATTTATTGTTAAGATGGTTTAAACTAAGTCCGAAAAAGTTTAGGCAGAAATTTATGAAACATCAAAAAAGTACCGAATCCACATGGGTGGATTTCGATTATGAAATAGAAAATTATTGCAAAGAATGGGTGACTGGTCTAGGAGTTAAGACTTTTGATCAGTTGCTAGATTTGATGGTGCTTGACCAACTTAAACGTCGAGTTCCTCCTGAAATTCGAGATCATTTTATTGATGAATGGGTAGAGATGATTTCATCTAAAAAATTAGCTGAAAAACTTGATGCCTATGAAAACGTTTGCAGAAACTTTCAAAAAAGGCCTGTAGTGGATCGGCAGAAAGAAAGATACAATGCACTAACTCAAGGTAAATTGAGTTCAGATAATAAAAATAAAACTGAAAAAAAATTGTCATCAGGATTTAATTCGCAAAGCTGGTTTCATAGACCTAGAAGTCCACGTCCAGATGATAAATATGAAAAACGAAAAAACGCCACAATGCTATCAGCGTGGGTCCTATCAACATATAAGACCCCAATGTCCAAAACTTGAGAATAGTACTGAATCTCCGGCTAATCTTAACAAAATTAGTGCAAAACCAGAGGATAAATTTCTATTACCTTATACTAGTATGGGTTACGTAAATGGTCATAAAATTCCTATATTAAGGGATTCAGGTGCTAGTATTGATATAGTTTGTCGCAAATACATCACGCCGGAAATGCTGACAGGTGAATATGTGTGGGTGCAACAGCCATTAGATTTGAATCCAACCTGTTTACCATTGGCTGAGATCGAACTAAATTGCGATCTTGGGCGAGTAATAACTAAGGCTGCCATTATTAGAAATGAACTCGACAAAGGAAGGTATTTATTAGGCAATCGAACTTTTGCACTGTTGAATAAACAAAGAAAGGAATCTGATAATCATCCTCCCCAGGTTAATGCCGTCTCTACTAGAGTTCAAAGTAAAAGAAAAATAGCTGAAGAGAAGATCTTGGAACCGATAAAAGAAGAAAATAAAGCATCCAGGGATATATTTGAAGAAGTTAAATCACCGGAATTAAACGTGGAAGATTTTCACGAAAATTTGAAAAACGATGAAGAAATTAATACTGAGAATTATTTTGCAATGCAGCGTTATCATCATCTTTCGGCTTTTGATTTAATATCAAAGCCGCTACTAATAGACGAAGAAAACAATTGTCGAAAGCAAATGATAAATGAATATTATCCGAAAGGCACAGATGAACTGAGGAAAGGCTTTGCTGTGAATTATAGCCGAGGAACTGGTCCACCATGGAAGAGATCTAGGCGCCGTCAAGAAAAAAAAAGAAGACTAATTTGAACACTGTCCATTTTCTTCCTATTTAAATGTGGTGTAAAAATATTTGTTTAAAATTTAAAATTTTCGGCCTGAAAATTTGAAAACTTATGAGAGAAGTTATCTTTTCTCTTTAAGCAATTGAGCAAGCCGAGCTTATAAACTTTCGAAATTTACAGAACTTTTCCCTTCGGCAAAAGTCTCTCCGTTGGGGGAGAGGTTGTAACAGCTTTAAATAATATTAAAATCTTGTAGTTTAAATAATTTAAATAGAGGAACATTAAGGTATTTGTGAATGGCAATATTTGAAACCAGACTCGAGTGCCTCGTACGACTCTCGCACGAAGAATGTAATTTATTTTTAAATGATAGAATATGTTTTCTCTTCTTGTTTGTATGTCGCCATTTCTGAGTGTTAAATAAAAGTTACTGCTGTGTTCCATCATTGGAGTTGCTTCATTTTGCCAAAGAAGCATCACAGTGGCATGTATTGAGCACACATCTGTTAAGCGTTTTACAACTGTGAAGTCTCTAGATGGTTGCAGGGCCAGGGTAATACCCGAGTAGTCATAGAAAGCCGTCCGGGTGCCCTGTCCTGCTGTCATCTGTCACCTGTATAGTTTTTATCAACGGGATATAGAAGAGTTGACAGACTTTATTCTGCGAAAAATTAAGCTGACGGATATGCTGCATGGGAAGAAACCCGACGCGGAAATTATTGAAATAATCTTACCAAAATTGTTACCTGATGTTCAAGACTAATTCGAAATTAGAAACCCAAGCACATTGCAAGGAGCTCTTCGAATTGGCGGTCAAGTTTCAAAATCGCAGAATAGCTGAAAAAGCTAGAGGGGCATCGTATTCTCAATGTATCCGAAGGCAATCTTCAAATGAGCAGACCAGAAATGCAAACTGCTCTTATGGGGGAAAGAGTTATCAGGCTAACTCATCGAAATTCGAAGGTCAAGGCCCAAAAAGGAAATTTGAAAACAACCGTCCGCGTACCCAGAAGGCAGAAGTTGAAAGGAAAGCTTTAAACGAGTAGAAGGGCCTGTGAAAGCGAGGGTCCAAATCCCGGATGTTTTGAAAAAACCCTCAAAAAGACACTTAAATACGGTCATCGTAAGGAACTACCAGTTACTAATTATACAAGTCCTGGTTGGCGATGTACCAGTAGAAGCCCTCATCGATACAGGAGCAGAAGGTAATTTTATGAGTGATATTTTTTTTAAGAAGAACTTTAATAGGTTTCGATTATTTAAAAATAAAAACACAGAAATCATAGCAGCACAAGGACAAACTTGTCAATATATCGGAAAACTATCTTTAAACATACAGGTCCAAAATGAAAGCCTTAAGTATTAATTTTTGTAGTAAAACGTTTGCAAAATCCACTTATTTTAGGTATGGAGTTTTTAAGGGACGCGAAGGCCAAACTCAATTTTCAGGACAGTTCTATTGTGCTGGGGATGGACCGGAGGGTGGTGGAACCAGTGGAACAACCGCAACTTGACTTTAGCCATTTGAATGACCATGAAAGTCAAGCCATCCAGCAAGTGGTGAGTACTTTTTCAAACTTGTTTTCAGAACGGCCTGGTAGCTGTGAAATAGTTACGCATGAGATACAGTCAGCTGTCGACAAACCCTGTAAGACTAAACCTTATCGCTATGATAAACAGAAAGAGCTAATCATAGAAGAATATATTCAAGAAATGTTAAAGAACAAAATAATAACGCCCATAAATAGTGAGTACACGAGCTCAGTCGTACTATGTAAGAAAAAGAACGAGTTTCCTCCTTCGGAGAAAAGGGCTTGGAAGTGTGCTATCGATTACAGAAAGCTTAATAGTATTACAAATTCCCAGTTTACCCTTTGCCGGTTATAGAGGAAATTATTAGAAAGATTAAATCTACTAGATACATGACCACTTTGGACTTAACATCTGGCTACTATCAAATAGCTATGAGACCCAAAGACATACATAAAACCGCGTTTATAACAAAATCGGGCACTTCTGCATTTTTACGCATGCCCTTTGGGTTGTGTGGGGCTCCATCAACATTCCAGAGAGCTATGGACATTGTTCTAAAGCCTGTCCTAGGTTAATCGACTTTAATCTATCTAGATGATATAATTATAACGAGTAGTACGTTGGAACAACATATTAAAGATCTAGAAGAAGTTTTTAAATTATTAAAAGAAGCCGGTCTTACATTTAATGCCTCAAAATGCATGTTCGCAACGAAAGAACTTAAATATCTGGGTTATAAAATTTCGAAAAAGGGTATAGAAACTCAAGATTCAAAAATAAAAGCAATGAAGAATTTCCCACCTCCCAACACCTCCAAGAAACTTTCTTCTTTCCTTGTGTTATGTTCTTATTATCAGTCATTCTATCAGGTTCAATGTTCCGTCTTACCTTCTTCGGGAACATGCAAGGACCTGACTCGGAACAGAGAGCTTACTAAAGCTATGTTCAAAACTGTGGGAAGTAGACAGGATACACAAGAAGGGTATACAAAACCCTTTATTTTTCTCTATTTACAATAATTTTCGTACTTCGGAATACAAAGATCCACTACTTGTGCTCTAAACGTAAGAATATAAAAATAGAACTAAACTCTAACTTTGAAGAAATAAACGTGGAAGATTGGCCTTATATTAACAGGAAGCCGTATGTAGTACAGAGAACTGTGAACACTACAATACGTTTAAAAATTATCAAGAGGATTAAAACCTCTAGCCTGGAAGGCAACCAGCAACTGAGTAAAACTTCTAAGGTAAGCGGCCTGCTTCGACTAACTGCTTCCTCTCTCTCGCTTGGCAAAAAGCCACAACCTAAATACTTGGCGTTCGCCAGACAAATGTTGCATAAATACATTAACGCTTATAATTCTGGCCGGAAGTAGAAAATAAGAAGTGATAGTAAAGATTTAAAATAAAATAAACGTTAGTAAAACTTAAGATCCTTACAATTCATAAAAGATTTTGCTAATAATGTTGAATCCTTTTTAGTAATTAAAAGAAAGAAAAGTAAATTCACGTGGGCAGTGGAAGCAAATACCGCTTTCGAAAGATTAAAAGAAGTGCTTATCAATGCCCCTGTTTTGAAATTCCCCGAGGGGGACGAAAACCTGGAAATTGCAGCGGAGGCGTCGAACTATGCTGTGGGTGCGGTTCTTATGCAAAATGGCCATCCTTTGGCATTCTTTAGTAAAACGTTGAATCATACACAAAGGAATTATACAGCTAGAGAGAGAGAAACATTAGCCGTATAAATGGCTGTACACAAATTTCGAGTTCATTTCTGCAAAGCGCCAGTAACAGTCTTTTCGGATCATGCGGCTGTTGGTAGACTTTACTCAGGGAAAAACCTAACGCCCAGGTTAATAAGATGGGCTTTAAAACTCCAAGAATATAATCTAATAATCAAATATAAACCGGGTAAGGAAAACAATGTAGCTGACGCACTTTCTCGTATAAAACTGGACGATGAAGGCAACGAACTTAAATGCGCTGTCTTGACTTCAAACATTTTAGATTCTAGAGATACAATTATTGCTGAATTGAAAGCTGATCCTGAATTTGGAAGTATCTATGCATAGTTGAAAGACCCCGAAAGCTTTGAGCACACAGATATCGATGCGATAAAAAATAGAGCAGAAAACTATGAAATAATAGATAATTTATTATTTTATACGAAAACAACAAACGAAAATCTCGAGTACAAACCAGTCATCCCAGCCTCGCTTCGATTAAGCATTTTGAAGGAATTACACGGCGCGAAAACAGCGGGTCATTTAGGGGCCAGAAAGACTTTAAAAATGGTACTCGAGGCGGTATATTTTCCGCAATTATACAAAATAGTAACTGCGTATGTCAGGTCCTGCAATCAATGTCAGTTAATAAATGATATTAATTACAGCCCGGCCGGTTACTTAAATAGCATTCGCGCTACATTTCCGAATGAAATTTTAGGCAAAGATCTTCTTGGTCCTTTCCCCCAGAGTGAGTTAAATAAAAATCGTTTTCTTTAAGTAATTGTAGATCATTTTTCAAAATGGACAGAAATTGTTCCACTTAAACGCGCGTCAGCCAAAACAGTCGCGGATGCTTTCTTACACAGATACATTTTAAAATACGGTGCACGGATAAAAGTCATTAGCGATAACGGTAAACAATTCGTTAGCCAAATATTTGAAAACATTTGCACTGGACTTGGCATACGCAATATCAAAATGGTTCCGTATAGACCACAGGCAAACATAGCAGAAAGAGTAAATAAAAATATTGTAAAAATAATTCGAAGTTATGTTAGCACACATCACAAGCGCTGGGATGGCTACATAAATGAGTTAGCTTATGCTTTAAGAACAGCAAATCACGATACTACGGGGAAAACTCCAGCAGAATTATTTTTAGGACGGAAGTTAATTACGCCATTAGATAAATTGTTCTTTGTGCAACAAAGAGAGCAAGAGTTCAAATAAAAGATGTGCAAAAACTCATTGACCAGGCGGTTAAAAGCTCGGATACGGCAAGAAATAGGCAAAAATTATATAATGATAGAAAACGCCGTGAAGCAGATATTAAAGTTGGGGATAAAGTGTTGAAGCGGAAATTTTCTTTATCAAGTGCCCCAGACAATTTTAATGCAAAGTTAGCTCCAAAATTTGAAGGCCCCTATGTAATTCAGAAAATCAAGGGAGTCGTATTGTACCTTAAGAACAAGAGAGGGGAAATCTGTAAAGCAAGTCCCGACCAGGTGAAAAAATATTATAATCAAAATGATTTTGAAATCCTTAAAAGTTTCTTGCGGGACTCAAGCGTAAATAAAGTAGAAGGTCTAGAAGTAACGTCACCCGTTTCACCACCCAAGAAGCAGGGAACTGAAGAGAAACCTAGCCCTTCTACAACCCATGCGACGGTACCGAAAAGAAGAAATGAAAACTTTCAGACTCCAGCATTTAAGAAATACAAGAAAGTAAAGCCGCCGCGTAAAGAAACCTTGGTAAAGAGGAAAACACCACTTACAACGTATAGCAGTAGAAATTCTACATCGAGGAGAACGCTTCCAGGGCCAGAAAATCCGGTGCAAACAAGGCAGCCGTTCCCGAGAAAGAAAAGACAGCAGGAGGAACGAAAAGACCACAACCAACAGAAGAAATTCAAGCATGATCCGAGACCGGAGGACTCCAAGACCAGCCGTCCAGGGGAAAAACGGAAAAGACAGCAACCCGACGACTACCACTCCAAGAGGCCAGCATGCAGAGGGCGAAAAAGAAAAAGTAACGTGGACGACACTCGGAGGACACTAATTAGAAGACTGACGTCGATGAAACCTATAACGTGGGAGCAGTTCTGCCAGAAGAGGATGTCGGAGTTGCAATCATCGAAAACTCAAAGATAAGTTAAAGTCTTTTATAAATTTTTCTTTTGTTCCGAAATATTATGCGTAAATACGAAGTTCTGTGTTTTGACGGAAGTCAATTTGTCTCGGTTGAGACTTAGTGTTGTTTTACTTTATTTAGCTAAGGCAAAAAGTATTATTTTCTTTAAGTATAAAATCTAAGAACAAGCAGTTCCTGTTGGTCGAAAGACTAATTCTGTTATGTTAAAGCCAAAATTTGGCCGAAAGTAAAATAACTTCGTATTCTTGTATTAATGAGAAATTTAGTTTCAGTGCCGCCAGCTTGGCGAAGAATGCGTGAAGTAAAAATTTATTTTTCTCTTATTCATTTTATGGTAAATTGTAAAAATCATATGTATTAGAATTTTGTAAATATACGTAAATACTTGAAAGTTATGTAAAAGTAGAATTTAGTCTAGAAGCATAAAATTTGAGATGCTAAAAGTAAATACTCGAAAGAAATGAATTTAAGTTTAAGTATTAAACAGCAGATAAAATCATGCTTTAGAGCGAAAGCCTGCATGTCTAAAGATGAATGAGGGGGAAGTTAGAATGAATGTGTTTTGTAGGGTTCTCCACCTACACTTGAATTTTAAGAATGTTAAAATAGCTCATCGAGTTTTAGAATGTCGAGTAAGGTGTGTCTATTTGGTCGTTGAATTCTAACAAATCATTGTGGTTAGGGGAAGTGTTGCAATACTAAAACACGAATATTCCCGTTTGATATCACACATGGTGGCCCCGAAACACCCCGAAAGGGTAAAGTTAAATTCATGTTTGAATACTTGAATGAATGTGAATTAAGCAGTAACTAAGGAAAATAAATCGTTCAAAAACAAAACTTCTTCAGTGTCAAGAAAGTGTAAATTATAATGTATTTAGAAAGATACTGATACTTATTCTTTCCAGATGCTGGAAGGAAGAGAACAGATTGATTGCTGAAGTCCAGGAAAGGTTGCTGTAAGAAGAGAGAGTTAAATAAGTATATACAGAAATTTATTCTACCTTTTGTAAGATAACAGATTTTTTTATGTAAACGAGACTCTTAAAATTTAGTTCAGAATTGTGGAAACTTTTCAACAGATCGGTTCTAGGGCCTGCTTCCAAGTTTACCAAATTCTGGCAGCGGCAAATATAGAGTTTATATTTATTTTAACTAACATTTATTTTAAGTTTAAACTATCTTTCCTGTGAAGCCTTACTTTCCCCTGGAATTGCCAATGCCAGAGTATGTAAATTTTAGTAGAACGCGCAAGGATTCAAATTGTCAGCGGAAGTATTCTGAGTTAAATAGAAAGGAAACGAGTTCGAAGGTGTGCTTTTCTTGCTTCACGAGCGTGGAGATGGCTAGTTAGAAATTGAACAACCACGCGTTTTGGCCTGTGTGCTTGCCTCGACAGTTTGTTAATCTTTTAACGTAATATTCAGAAGTTGCTAAAGTATCAGCGATATTTTAGAACTCGGTGAGGTTAGTTACGTTTAGAGAGCCTCGTAGTTAGTCACTTGTTACTATTCTTTTCTTAGTTTCTTATTTTTATTTTACCGGCAGGTCGGCGTAGTTTGTGAGCGTCAAGAGCACGCATTTGTAATTTCTAAAGTTGAATAAAAAGGGATTTAAACCCTTCTCAAGACTTTGGTCTCTTTTCCAGTTCTCAGCAGTCACCACTTTTTTGCGTGCAGGTTGGAAGCGCGCAACTTTATAACATGATATTTAATAAATAAATGTAACAGAGAAGATGTTAAAAAAACGCCCCTTTGGACGTAATTTAAAATCTAAAACCTTTCAGATTTTTACTTATTTATTTTTGTGAGGCTGTTTTGCAGAGTAAAATTTTGCGCAGCTTTAAAATTTAACATTTGGGCATTTTTCAAGTACATTTAAAAGCCAGACTAAGGCTGTCCGCGTAGCTGCTAGTAAAGAATAAATTTTATCTGGTTTACCTTTACAGAAGAAGCTCATTTTAGTTTCTTTGATAAATATCAAAAGCCTTTTTATTCTTCGTTAGCGAATGAGATGACACTTCCTCTACCCATGTCAAATCGTTCCCAGATACAGTTCGTCTTCTTTTGCAATATTTATGTTTGCTTCTGAATACAAATGAGCCGTTTTAAAAGTCAGAAATTTATATTTCTGGTTAAAAGTTTGGTTGAGATGTTTTTTTGATCCAGAACTTCTGGTCAAATAATTCAATACGTAAGATAATTGTGCATGTGGGAGATTTTCCAATACGTTTGACGAAGTATAATAGGTAGCGTTTATAAATAAAATGGATTTGTTTCTTATGCAGTCTCTATAAAATAATGTAATTAAAGCTTAGTTTTAAACATACTTCTGTTTATATGCAACCAGAAAGATTTGTATTCTATATAGCTTTATTGATGTCAAATATTTCATTAAATGTAATTTGTGCGCATTAATTTTATAAACAAATACACGGACAGATATGCTCTTTTCAAACTGTTGTATAACTTTGAGCAGTTTTTTTCTAATGGAAAGAATTCCTTATTTGCATCGTACAGAGGAGTAATTTATATAGTGCCGCTCAGACGGTTATTGCGGTTACTGACGTAAACCTCTGAGTTGGCTGCCCAGGTATACTTGCTATATCCGTAAGATTAAAATATGCAGTATTTTCGTACATAGGCATAATGCATAGGTTACCATTTAATACAAATACTGGAAAGGCATATATAATATTCAAAACACATAAATAAACACTATTAAACTAATTAAAAATACAAATACTGAATACAAACACAGAAAAAAGAATTCAACTTCGCGTATTTTCGTACGCTTGGCATATTTTCTGGCACAGTCATTTATTATAGCTTTTAGCTTCTTAACAGCAACTCTGTTAAGTTTCAGATTCTAAATTCATTTTACTATCATTGCTTTAGAGACCAATTTATGAAAAGTATGCCTCTTCAGGAATGCGGTCGACCTTAATGCTGGAACGTCTGTTAGTGACCTTGTCATTTCTTTCTCAGTACTGTGCGCTAACCCATTGCCTGCAATTCCCGCGTGAGCCAGAATCCACCTAAGAATGAGTCTTCGTGAGAGTGGCATTTATAACAGTATGCCGGGAATACTTTGTACTATAGAAATCCACTAACAGATCCAGGCTGTCGTCTTTAGACTAGAGGCAGAATCGGTGTAATGTGTTTGGATGCATTAGGATGTTTTCGCAGGTATAAAAGCGAAGCTCTAACATCAGTTAACTCAGCTTGAAAAACGGAGTTTTCAAACACTGATTTCTGTCTCCGTGCATCTGACATGACATCCTCTACAAGAACACAAAATACCTTTTGGTTCAGCAGATTCTTTCAGTACCTTCTGATGTTCTGGAGCCATCCGCGTATGCACGTTCTAGCCCACTGATTTGCATGCTGTTCTAAAATGGATGGTCTCGGCAAAACTGTTTTCAGATGGATGGTAGGCGAAATGAGATTTATGCTTCTCATAATCTATATGAACATAGACTTGCTTCCAAAGACTCTTGGTTCGTCAAAAGCGGGAAAGTTTATTACAATTGCTTCTCTTTCGAAATATAGTGAACGCAAGCCAGCTATAATCTGCAGGGGGTTCGCTTGGTATGCTCTGCATGCCATAAGAAGATGCTATTTCTGGTAGTGTGATAAATAATATTCTCATGTGGGTTGTGTGAGTATTCCCTTAGATGGCTTAGATTGCTGTTGCATATAAAACATTTAATACTCTATACCATAGCCTCCGTATCTTTTCAGGGACTCTCTCATTGATGTTGTGAAAGGCATGCTACTAGTAAGGTATTAATTTTCAGTTTCAGTCAGGAGACATGAGGCTGCCGGGAAAGTCTGTTATCTAGGTACTTGAGTTCTTTGAAAAACTTAAGTGAAGAGCTCAAGAGTAGGTTTGTTTTGATTTGGTTTATTTCATTATGACAAAACAGTCGAGGGCTATCTGCCTGAAGAGAGGGATGCCTTCGTGGAGGGCTTTCTAAGGGAAACTGGCTCATATACACGTTACGCATGGAGAAAACCACGAAAACGCCCACACAGCCGGCCAGTTCGTGGGATTCCAACCTCTGATCCATAGGATTCGACCCTCAGATTCCTGCTTACCGGAAATGCTCAAGCTATGATAAGTGCCTGTGTTTTGGGTACCGAGAGCTGTAGCTTATGTGTATTTATTGAGAGAATACATCAGGGCACTCTTGATGTCGTATTTCCTGTTTGCTACGGCCTGTCACAGTCAGTAGAAAGTCAGCTGCATAGGCGATGGGCGTGACTCCGTCTTTACTAGCGATTAGAGTGAAGACAGTGTTGGCCATGGTGTTCCAGAGGATTCGTGCAAGATCCGTGAGGCTTCCCTCTCTCCAGTTTCTTTCGGACGGTCCCTCTGTCCTGGGTAATTTGCAACTTGTCTTATATTTAAATAGCTAGGCATTAGATGACGAACGGAGATTAGATATTTGAGAGATTCCAGATAGTGCGTGATATCATGCTACCACAGAGCGTCAAGAACTCCATTAACATCCAGGGAAATGACTGCTGTGTGCCTGTTTTCTAACCTGATGTGAATTACATCTAAAATCTTAAAGAATGCTTGCTTAGTTGAATGACCAGCCTTGAACTCACACTGGTGCCTGTGCATGCCACTGGAACCAGTGTGAGTTACACTACTTCAAGGAGTTTTTGCAATCATTCAAGGCTAGCTGCAGCTGTTTTACAGACCGAAGATCGCGCGACGCGTTATTGAGTACATTGTCATATTGTGTTTGCTCTTCAGTGTAGATCGTATTAACCCCTTGGACCATTACACTTGAGGAAAACACCAAAAGACCCATACAAGGTCCGGTTTGCCAGGATTTTGACTCTTCATATAAAAGACTGTTTATGTATTTATGTGGAGCAGTCCACCCAACTGACAACAGTAGGCATTTTGTTTAATTAGGCTGTCCCAGTTATACCTACACACATGAACAGCAAACCACCAAAGTATATTTAGCACTGTTGAACAATTAGTATTAATATAATACGTAATTTTTTGTTCGTATTTTAGTTCCTGTCGTATTAAAATTGGATAAAATCCATTACACATTTATCTTTTCCACATATAAAATCCATTCCATGTATAAAAGAGTAATAAAATACGTTAATTCCACATAAAAAAGACTGCATAAAATTTTCTGGGTTTCTGTTAATAAAAGTAAAGTAAAATGCATGATGCATGTTAAATGTTTTAATGGAAGAAAATAAAATCATGCTGTCAAAGTAGACTTTTCTTCGTGATTGCAAATCTTAGTCGTAGTCTAAATGCAATATAATAATTGTTATAATAGCTGAAGCCTAGAAGCCATCTTGTTGCATCCCACATGCACAGAAGAACCTAACGAAATATTTCATCTAAGTATTAAGACCTAATTAAATCTTTCATTTAAAAATCCAAGATATTCTCCTGTTCAGTATTTCCAATAGCCGTTCCCGTTTCGAGCGTTTAAAGTTTTTTTCAATTTTTAAATAATTGTAATGTTCAATAAATGTGAATGACATTTCAAATGTGCTTTAGTGAATTACAATCAAATGCGCGTTTACAGTGTGCACTTCATATTAATATGAGGAAGCTGCATATGGAGA
The DNA here is from genome assembly GCF_044657685.1 of Stegodyphus dumicola. Taxonomy (NCBI): domain Eukaryota; kingdom Metazoa; phylum Arthropoda; class Arachnida; order Araneae; family Eresidae; genus Stegodyphus; species Stegodyphus dumicola. The sequence continues at coordinate 161,274,323 of NC_140770.1, forward strand.
TTTCATAATAGATTTTACCTCTCGTGTTCCTTTTTGTTGATTTCCTGACAGAATCTTTATTATAAAGCAAATTCCCTGTAAAATATAACCCTTTTTATCAGCGCTTTTCGGATTTTCTGGTATAATTCATCATTATTATCTCTAATGAAGATAAGGTGATTTTTATTTTACTGTTTCTTTTTAATTAATGGTTCAGTCGATGGCAATTGTTTCTCGATAAAAATTTAGAATCTTGTATCATCCTTATAGTTTCCTTTAAAACTTTTTAATATGCAAAATGTCATTAATCCATGAATTTTTTCATTTTGGGATAACCTTTGAAAACTGTAAGCACAATTAACAAAAAAGACCAATTTTAAGTGGTGTTTTTCATAACCACCAGAGTGTTTCATAATAACTTTCGCATATAGAAAATATTGTTCTTGAATTTTGTGTGCATTGCACAAAGGTTAAGAAACATGGAATTTTAGCTACTTATGTTTTGACAAAAATGCTGCCATCCACATTTAACTCCTGTCCATGGAGATGATTATTCTTACGTGCAGATGCTTGTAACCACTAATTAATTAAAAATAATGTAAAAAAATAATGAATATCCATAATTAGAGGCCTTTAGAATGTTTTAAATGTTTCATTAATTTTCATTCAAAATCTCTTGAAAAGAAAAGGATATTTGCAATTTTATCCTGTATCTGTCTAGAACATATAGGAAATATAAAATTTTAAATGATGGGATTTTGAGAAAACTTTTTAGGGATGGAACAATTCAAAACTGCAGATTCCACGAAGTTTGCGAAATATTTGAGATTCGAGAACACGAATTATCACGCCATAAGGTATTTTCTCTCTCCTTTCTGCATGCATTCGGGGTGTAACGGTAGCATACTCGGCTGGTACTCGAGAGTTTCAGGTTCGTGTGCCTGCGAGGGCATTACTCATTTTCAAAATAACGTAATGACTCTACAACGCTCGTCAGTTTCTTGGACTTCTTGAGTCTTAATCGAAAATTCATTCATAGTTCTAAACCCAAATATTTAGAAAATTAGTTTTATTAACGTCCCGCGGAAGCGTTCATCGGAAATAAAAATGCGTTTTTGTTCAAATTTCAATTATCTGGATTACAGTATCACGTCGTACCTGCTCTGAAACCCAGGACTAGATTATTTGGATTACACTTCTAGTCATTAAAGCTGCTATCCCAAGAAGGAAAGCAAATAACAAAATCATGTTTATTTTGCATATACAATATAGTATTAGAAAGACATGATTAGATTTGCTGGTGGTTTATCAGTACACAGCATTCAGAATTCAGTACGTTGATTGTGCTACCTACAGCACAAACAAATACTGTACTTCTGTTGGCCATCGAGTCAGACGGAGCTTGGCTGACAGATGAGGGTATTTTATTCCATGCGGCTTCAGCTCTGTGCCAGAGATTTCGGTTAGAAGGCTAGTGGCGGCGTGCTAGTCTCTCGGCGCCCTATCACTAGAAAGTTTACATGCTTGAGAAATCTGAAAAACAAGATGGTAGAGCAAAAGACAAACATCTGTTTATCTAGGAAATTCATGAGAGCACTGGCAACTTACGGCCGTGCATTGTCTTATTGAATGATGGCTACACGTGGGCTTCGAAAACAGGGCACAGCCACGAGCCGTAACACGTCAGAAATGTAATGGCGGCTGTCCACACTACTCGCTATGCGATTATACAGCACGCCAGGAATGACTATGACAAATGCAGGCTGGAAGCTTTTTTCTCCTCCTATGACTCTAATACACACGGGTACGCCCATCCTGATCCTGGATTCAGAGCCGGGATTCATCTGAAAAGACGGCGGGGTGCCACTCCTGTATTACTCGGTATCACTTGGTATCACTGGTCGCACCACTGTAGGCGCGATTATCTTTAGTTCAGCATGAAGGGAAGTCGCAGAAATAGTCGCCGTGCTGAGAGTTCGAGGTGTTGCTGGTGTCATCGCCCTGTTCACGAGGACGCTTGACATACTGCACACGAGCCAAGTTTCTCATTCAGGGCGTGGGATGTGGATGTACGATCCCGCGAGGCTAAGTTAAGTTTGATAGTTATTGCCGCGATATCGCGCGGAGCGCGACGTTTCCGACTCAGTCAGATTGAGCCACATGGGCACGCAACGTAGCAAGGTCATAACAGATGAGATCCAGGCTAATGAAGTAGCAGGGGGTGATTTAGGACATGCAAGGAGAAACGAGACCAATGGAGAGACATAGCAGGACAGAGTGAAGCATATCAGTAGCATGTCAGATCAACAACAAATAAACGCGTCATTATAGAGGTAAACGAGATAAACTAGTGAAAGAATACCTCTGAAAGTAAAATGAGTGCATTTGAATGAGAAGGTGGTAATTGTAACGCACAGCAAGTCAAAGATGTAGGTGTGTCATGTAGGGAAATTAGATTCTCGATTGAGATGAGCCGCAAAAGGACGATATCTTTTGTCTTCTTGGAGCACTTGATAATTAAGCACTTGGAGCTTAGAAAAATGATTACAGTCAAGGGCTCTACTGAAGAATTTTTCAATCTCGTGCGATTTAAGAACTCCTCCACTCTTTCCATTTTAAGATCCTTATGAGGCGTGTCGTTGCTGACGAAGAAGTGGGCATCAGTAATGAGCCTGAGATATTTATTTTGAACAATTTTGTTCTGTGGGTTTTTAGGAAAGACACAGAAACACAAAAATTTAATTTTCCTAACCTAAGTATAACTCACATTTACTGGAACATTGCATTGTGTTTGATATTTACCGGATTAACCCCTAATCTGTAGACTGGTGAATGTATGGAGAAGGATTAAATAAAACATACACTTAAATAATTCAATAAAAAATGATAATTTATTTATTAAATTGCATAGTTAAACTCAATAATCAAAGTGATAAAATTCAAAAATAAAAATATGAATTTAAATTTTTTTCTCTTTTTAAAGTAGTATTGCATCCAATATGTTAAATACTTTAGAGCATGATAAGACTATTATAATCAGGTAAAATAAAATAAAAGAAAAAACACCCTCCCCGGGGAGATAAAAAATTATAAAAACCCTTAACAATTTCCAAGACAAACAGTGTAACCATTTCCTTTTAAAAAAAATACTAGTTATTAACACTGGTATTAAAAGAACACTTTCAGATTTCAAAACGAAATACTTAATTATTGAACATTTTTTAATTACCATAATAATACTAGGAAGACCGGGTATAAGTTAGAATACAGATACTTTTTTTAAGCAGAAAATCTTTCTAATGAAGGTTACCGGAACTAATATTTGCACCAAAATACCGGAAGTGATATGAGATAAAATTTCTCTATTGCACAGGTTTAAAATTTTCTTAAACGGATAAAATTTTAAATGGCTAACTTTTTAAAGTAGAAAAGATAAATTATTCTTTAATTCTTAAAACTTCCTGAATAACCTTTAATCAAACAAATATAATATTCTTTTTAAACTTACGGTACTGCTTTGGTACGGCGTCCAGCATTTCTATCACAAGCCGACGGAGATTAAAGCGAGAACCATCCAAGGAAGAGAACTTGAGATGACCAGTAACGATGGAGAACAGGAATAGTCCTAATAGATGAATGTGTCTCGGAAAAGGAACGGTCATGACTTCTAGATGAATGAAGGAGCCATGAGGATTTCCACAGGCAAAGATGTAGTTGCATTCCGCACCGCCAGCAGATGAAGTAAGAGAGAACAGCAGTTTGACGAGCCCGAAGGAAACTCAACAATTCCAATTTGCGGAGACTGGAGAAGAGACATTATGAGTCTGAACTTTCGACTGAAAAGAGGTGTTTGGGAATGTTCTTCGAATAGCTTTCCGTAGATGAAGTTAAAAAGGCTGCATACTGATGGTAGAAAATCTTTCTATGGATTTGTTGATCATGGATAAGGCTACTATTTGTCTTCTTAAATTTTACATAAGGAAGTGAGCTAGCGATTCTCGGGCCCGAAAGCTCCGAGGAAAAAGATGGAATCTCATCGCTAAGAAAGACTGTGTAAAGGACGGCCCGAAGCGATGGCAAAAGCCGAAGCTCCAAGAAATGGTATCCACGATCAAATATCATGAGTGAATTCAAGAGGCGAATTCCCGCGAAACAACCCCCTTTTAGATATGACGGGACAGCCACCTTCGCCAAACCCCCCGCTTGAAAAGGTGAAAAAACCCGTTGTCGAAAACTCCTGCCTTAAGCTATGCAAAATTTCTATTTTTCCCGAATATTGAACTAAAAACGAACGAACTTAATTATCACGCCAAATTTGCTCCAAACCAAGGCCACACGGGGTCATCTACAGAACCAAGAATGGCAACCCTAAACCTCCCTCACAGGAAGTAGCTTTACCCAAGTCCAAAAAACACGATATTTTGTCAATGAATGCTGATTTTCCCAATTTCATCCCCCATTTGTAATCAAACAACAGTTTTTCAAGTTTTTTGTTAATTAAATGGCTATAACTTAAAATTTGTTAAAGTTAAGATTATGAAAGTAGTCTCAAATAAAAGTGCTAATTTTTCTGCTTCTAATGATATTAAATATTAAGAGTTAAACTTAAATTAAGTCACAAAAATCCTAGTTTATTACATGGAAATTTTCCAATTCCATTGTGTGTTTCAGCGCGTTTGCAAGTAGTGAGCGGAGAAAGTTACAAATCTTTCGTACAGAAAATCTCAATTAAAATTAAACCAAACAGTACAAATAATTAATTGAAATACACGTTGTGTAGCATAAATTTAGAATAGTTAATAAATTAAATTTTGATAAGCAATAAATAAAATAATTAAATGAATTTGCTACACAACAACTTGTAATTTCGCAATGTCTGTCAGAGTGGCAGATGCCCAGGCGGGAGAGGCCCGTGAGGCTAAGAGAACATCATGTATAAGGTGTTAGAGGCTTGGGGTGCATATTTCACAAGTGCACATCAACGGAGCCACTGAGGGAGGGGTTTCGAAATTGGACCAATGAGCTTCTTTTGCTCTTGTGACGCTAAATCTTCGTGCATGTAAATGTGTGTTGTTTACGTTTTAATTTGCATTTATTTTGCAGTTATAAATGTATGCATAAATATAGAAAATCTCGTAGTGCTTTCGTTTTATGCGTTTAATTAATCGCTGACATTTCACTTTCGCGATTTTTATCACGCATTGATATTTGGATTGATGTTCACGGCATATTATCGCTCTTTACACCGAGAAAATGACTCAAGCTACAATTTGCCTCGAATATAATGCATTTACTAACAAATGTGGATTAAGAGAATTCATGTGTATAGTTTTTTTGATATTTTTTATTGAGCTGAGAAGGACTGGAAGTATTACAACGAATCTAGTGTTTTCTTATTTCAGTGCTTGCATTCTTTTGATTTTGAAAGTGTAAGCTTCAGAATACATATTGTGTATGATCCGATTATATCCATTTTTAACATTAAAAGTTATATGTGAATAAATTGAATATATTCGTTGTGAATACATAAATTCATTCTATTTGATGAGTATTTCTTCTGTAGGCAGTATATTTATGAGTGAGCAGTTATTAAATGTGAAATTTAACACACTAAATGCAAATTAGTGAATTACGAATGCAAATTAGTGAAGTTCACTTTGAATAAAATTTTAGCATTGGCTATTATTATAGAACATCTTTTTTATATAGACTGCAATAAAAAGTGCTGACTTCTATTTACATATATAACTGGTGTAAATATTTATCTCATATGCATAGCTTTATATAAAGATGGCATTTGGGCTCAGATGTGTATCACATATTTCTTTCGTCTTATTAAGTAATATTTCGCATGAATAATTTTGCGGAGTATCCAACATGTGTTTGTATTTATTTCAAATTCTTTCAAACAAATCTTCATAATTGCTTACATTTGATCTAACTTCACAATGAAAATTTTCAGAAGAAATAGACGATGTACAGAAATTTATACAGAAAATTGCGACTCGGCAAAATATTTTCAGCCATGCTTAAAGCGTGCAAAAGGTGATGTGATATGACAGAAATATTACTGGATGCTCATTGGTCCATCCTAGAAGCCACTCCCTCAGTGGCTACACAGATGTGCACTTGTGCCCGGAGATATGCGGGGACTTGTGCCCGGGGATGTGCAATATGCGCCCGGGGGTTTTCAGACCCTGCATGACGATCAGTGCCGCCCAGACGGTATAGTAGCTAGGGGAGCCTACCACGGTACCGAAGGGCCCGGGTTCGAATCCTGGAGAAAGCATGGATGTTTGTAAATGTACAGTGTCTGTAAATACTTTAAAAATAAGGTTCACTTTAAATATATGACAGGCCAAAGTCCACTGGAGAGTCGGTTAATGGTTTCGGTTGTTAATACGATTCTTAAGACATTCCTCAGCTTTGAAATTAAGCTTTGCTGTTCTTAAATCGATTAGACTCCTCTCGAATGTCTGTATATTATTCATAAATGAAAAAATATCTGGTAGAGAAATACACTACAGAAAACTGAAGAAATATAATCTCTTACATTGCAAAGGGAAATATATATATTTCAGAAAACGTGTAAAGAGCTTATCTTTCTTTCATTAGAAATTTAATTTCTGAACATGGCTCCAAATATTCTATCGCCACGTACCATTATTCTTTCATCACTTATCATTATGACCATAAATTATCGTAGTATGTAGTAGAGAAATTTTCGGAAATAGTAAATGCATCGTCATGTTTTCGAAGACTTCGGCGCCAACATAGAGACCTGAGACTGTATTCATCGATTAAGTATGAAAACAATTAATGGCGAAAGCACATACAGAAGCATGATCAGCTTGGACCGTCACTTGCACGAACCTGATTGGCAGCACGGCAACTTTACTTCCCGCGCTTTCTATAGCTTCCGTTCTTGCAGAATATATGAATGACAGACAGATCTGTTTTTCACTAGCAACAACATTTGCTACGTTTTTTCTAAAGGCAACTTCTAAGAGATATATTTGCGGATTTTTGAATTAAATTAGAGAAACTTACAAGACTTAAACAAGCTAATAAACACCGTTCCCAAGTGGATCAGCTTCTCTATCGGTGGAGTTATGTAAAGGTTATTCCTATATGCAACGTGAAGTTTATCTAGAAAATACTTCACGAAGTCAATTCTGCCTTTAGATGGCCTTGGTGTGCTTTGCCATATTCAAATAACCTAGCTTAACCTGAAGTTTACATCTCAAAATAAAGATTCATTTTACTTCTTCAATCTCGTCTGTGTAAATTTTTACATGCTAAAACTACATTATTCATTAAAACTGAATGTACCAAAAACATATTATTGGCCACAAGAAGCATGAAGATACTGACAAACTATTTGAGACTTAGTAGCCTCAGTCCAAAAATTATGTCTTTAAACTATGATGAAATGGAAATTTAGAATTTTAATCACAATTTTCTTTCTGTACTTCTTTCCTAATGTTAAACAAGGAATGTCGAAACATTTATATTTTAACGATGCTGAACGTTTATGTTTGACTGTTTGAAAACTCTCAGTATGAAACGAAATTTAAAGGCCGGAGGGCAATATCCCCGTAGCACGAAATGTACCATAGCTTAAATACACGCTATTTGCCGTTGAATGTTTCTACGGAAATATTTCAGATGTATTCCCCAAAGGCATTTTAGACACATTTCGAAATTTAGAAGAAATAAAACAATATTTTGTTCAAATATTTCCAAAGAATAGAATAATAGCTTCATCGAATTTCAATAGATTTTTTTTCCAAACGCATAATTTCTATTTAAAAAAAAAAAAAAAAAAAAAAAAAAATTGGATGGGCTGATTTCTTGGCAGTACAAATGGTAACGTTTCATGTCAGTTAGTGCAGAAACATTAGTCAAAAAGGTTTGGTTTTAGTTTAATTCATTATGGCAAAGCACACGAGTGCTATCTGGCTCAGGGCAGGGATGTCTTCACGGAGAACCTTCTAAGGAAAACTGGCTTGTATACACGTTACACATGTAGAAAACCACGAAAATGCCCATGCAGCCAGTCCGTTTACCGAGCTTTGAACCCCGGACAGAACTACCAGTATTCAGCGACTTTACCGCTCGGCGCTGGCTCGATTTAAAAAGGAAAATGTGTGAAATTAATTCTTCAAAGCATCCATTTAATAATAAGCTTACTATTGCTTAGTAATCCGCAAGTTTAATAATTAGAAAGCGTAAGCCTCAACTTTAATATGAAAGATTTAAAGTGAATTTTATTAACAATAATAGTGAATCTGAAATCTATTTTCATTCTTAAAGACTGTCATACGGAATAAAAATAATTAAAAGATTACGACACTAAATTATCAAATAGTATTAAAAATTATTTTTTTTCCGTCTGAAATCTTATGGCTTATTTAATTCCGTTAAAACATGAAAGGGCCTAAGGGCTGCTTTCGTGAAGGACATTTTTAGCGATCTTGGCTCGTATACCAGCCGGTCGCTTTTGTTGTTCTCAGACAGAAAGGAATCTAACCGTGGTTGAACTAACTGTGAGTAGCGACTTTGGTGTATTCCCCAATCTATTAACTGTGAGCGCTGGGGCTTTGGTGAGCTGTCTGACTTCTTAACAAGAATCACAGTAAAAATTTTATTGATTATAATAAAACTAAAATCGTAATTATAATAAATTACAATCAAGCAAAATCAAAAACAAAATACTATTCCCACATCGACCTGTAGCGATGCAAATGAGTTAACATAAAAAGAACTTCCGCTAACGTATGAGAGCAATTTCAATCAAGTTACAATTAGTTAAATACATATGCAAAGGTTATCTTAAATTTTTTTCCATCCTTCCAATCTAGTTAGAAATCAGAGTTAAGGTAAAGTCAGCCTAAGCTACCAGTTGTTCTCCTCTGATTTTTAGAAATTGATTGTATTTTTGTGGAAGCTAAAGAAAAGTAGAATAAGAGATCAGAAAAACAATAAGATAACAGGCCATTTAAAAAAAACCCTCATCTGATAGTAGAAGGATGTCGAGAATGCGGTTCTCAATACAACCGAACAAAAAAGATTTACAGAAGCATAAACTTCTTAGAAAAATTAATATCTCTTTCTTTTGAAATCAATTAAAAAAAGTAAGAAAAGAGACAAAAAGTTAGAGTCGCTTGAGGATAACAACATACACGACGTAACTGGCATTTTCAATGGAATGAACCTATTTCTCGTACCAGAAAACTAAGGCTATGAGTCGTAGAGCAGTGTTTGCAAGGGAATATGAAACGAGGTTTACCTAGTATGGCTATAAATAATGCTACCTTCTTGCTGGATGTCTGTTTATTGAAGTACCTTTAAGTGCTGAATAAAGTATGAATCTGTTCACCTGTGCTAGTCATTAGAGTGTTTGGAATTTAGTCTTCTAAATAGTTCTGTATCATCCATGGATGATGGTGTTGTCTCATTCTATTACCTCTTCTCTTAATAAATCACGTCTTAACTTTCAAATTTAATGTTTAAACTATTAAGTTATGACGGGTTTATATTAAACCGCCGACGGAGGATGAATCCGCATGTTTTGTTAGCTTTGAAGATTTTTAGATCTATTTCATACTTAAATGTAACTACCTGTCTACTTAACTCTTATTAACAAAACGCCATTTATTTTTTAAGCATTCAAATATGTCTTATTTTGGGTTAAGGATTTTGACAGCTGTTCTTACTGTTTTTTATTTCCTTGACTTTCAGGAAAAGAATATTAATTTTCTTAAATTTGGTTTATTTGTTTAAATCCAAAGCAATTTATTTACATAGCGAAAAGGGAGAAAAGAGCGCTCGCCTATCACCCTCATATTTTACCTTTATGTTTTCTTGGTCTAACCCCATCAGTGGATTTCATTCGAATTCCTTTCGCGGCATTCCTATCTGTCAATACAGTTTTAATACTCTCTTCTACGGCTTTTTTTTTGTTGCTCATTATTGGTCCACCAGAGGCCGAGCCGTAAAGCCACTGAACACTGGTAGTTCGGTCCAAAGTTCAAATCCCACAAACGGGCTGGCTGCATAAGCGGTTTCGTTGTTTTCCTTATGTGTTACGTGTATAAATTCCAGTTTCCCTTAGAAAGTACCTCGAAGGCAGATAGCTCCGCAAAGGCATCCCTCCCCTTAGGCAGACAGCTCGCGAGGCTTTGCCGTAATTACATAAAAAAAAATATTTTAATGACCTAAGCGTCCTGAAGGGTCGGCTCCAACAAGCATTCTTTTCGATTAAAAGCTTCACATCAGCAGCTGTGGAATTTAAACTGTAAGTTAGGATTAAAATTACACATTTTTACTTCCTTGTACGAAGTAAAAATGAAGTATTTTAATCGCGAAAAGTTTCAAGCAGCATATTTCAAGGAAAATATCCATTTTGACCGCTATCGAATGCAATTTAACGATGATTTTGCGTGATATCTGTACGTAAGAACAGAATAAAATACTCTTTTCCTCCAAAAAAAAAAAAAAAAAAAAAAAAAAAAAAATGTTATAAAACTACTTTAAAATGAATTCTGAAGAGAATTTTTCGTGGCGTCTGTCCGTACGTACGTATCTCGCATAACTCAAAAAAGAGTAGCCTCAGAACATTGAAATTTTGTATATAAAACTGCTATAACATGTAGATGTGCACCTCGTATTTTGGTTGCAATCGGCCGCACCAAACGTATATATATATATATATATATATATATATCCACTCTGTTACCTGGCTCAGTGATCTCAGTTTCTTTACTCTTATATGTTTGTAAATTGTATATTTTTTGCTTTAAAAATGATTGAATTATGTTGTTCTTATTATTGGCCGTTCGATGAGTTCCATGCTCTGGAGCTGACCAACGGCTATTTAGTTTTTTGTCATGCGAAATACGTACCCCGTGCGTACGTACAGACGTCAGGAAAAGAGATTTTTTGAATTCATGTTACTAGTTTTGGGAAAAAAGTGTCCTTTATTCTGTCTGTACGTACAGATGTCCCGCAAAAAATCATTCAAATGGATTCAAGAGCGTTAAAAATGGATATTTTCGTTGAAATTATGATATCCAAAATTTTTCACGATTGCAATTCTTCCTTTACTTGGTAGTAATAAGTGCTTATATCTTCATCTAGCGTTCATTTATAATAAAAAAAATCTGAAGGCCTTCAGATTTTATATAACACCCAAGAGGGCGTTCTTATAACGTTCTGTGTGTTACCTTTATTTATTAAATATCATGTTCTTCGCATTTAAACCATAAAATGTAACAGCAGTATCACAAAATAATTTAAAAAGAGCATAACTTTAGAACTCCCGATACATAGTCTCCCGCGATGGACTTTTTTTTTTTTTTTGTGTGTGTGTCCAGTATTGCCATTGCTGGCTTTGAGCGAGTTTTTTAATCAAAAACTCTTTAAAGTTTACAAAATATGAAATGGATAATAAAACATATTCCAAATTTGGGCTTTCAGATGCCCATACTCGAGTGGAGGACTACGCTATTCAGAATTTAATGTCTCTAGGTACCGTTGTTTTTTCACAGTGCGAGAAGCATACATACATTCATGCAGATTCTTCATTATTTAATTTCTTTAAATATAATGCAGGGCTCTAATATTTGGTGGCAACAATTTGAAAAAGAAACGCCGTTTATAATGCACCAAAGCAAAATAGCAAAACGAAATTAATAGCCCTTCTGGGCAAATTGCCCCTTTGAGCAATAATATTAGAGAATTTTTTTTTTATCATTTGGCTCTATCATTTTGCACACCTGAAATTTTATCTTGTGTATCTTGATTTTCTCAAGAACAGATTCTTAACTATTTGTCCTATACTAAATTGCTAACTGAAAGCTGGTTCCATACGCTAAACTGAAAGCTGCATCCTAAGGTCAGATTGCATTTTTTTAAATCTCGTTATTTTTGTTTTTAAAAAGTGCCTAAAAGCATTTTTAAGGTTTAATGATAAATCCTTCGAGTTGTAAGAATGTAATCTGTACTTGATGATCGGATTTCCTTTTATCAAAGATTTCACATAGTATTTTCTTTTTAATTTCGTGAAAAAATTAATTAACTCGGTCTATATTTCCATAATTTATTTTTCAATCGTTTTAATGACAGAATGCTATTTTAAAGGCAAATGCCATTATAAAAAGAATACATCCCTCCGTCTATATTATTAGCCCAAAGGGCGTTAGCCTAGAATGACTATTAATTTTGTTTTGACATTTTGCGTTGGTTCGCTATAAATGTCGGTTAACTTTTCAAATTGTTGCCACCAAATATTAAAGCTCTCTATTATATTATATTTAAAGAAATTAAATAATGAAGAATCTGCATAAATGTATGTATGTTTCTCGCATTGTGATGAAACAGCGGTACCTAGAACCATCAAAGATTGAATACTGTACGTTTCCACCCGGATATGGGCATCCGGAAGCCCAAATTTGGAATCTGAATTTTGCTTTATTATCTATTTCATATTTTGTCAAACGTTAACGAATTTTTGATTAAAAATCTCAACGATTTCAAAGCAAGTAATGGCAACAGTGTACGAAGGAAAACATTTTTATCTCCAGAGCGCGAGATTGTGTATGGGAAATTTTAAAGATATGCTCATTTTAAAATTATTTTGCGATATTGCTGTTGAACTGAATTTTATGGTTTAAGTGCGAAGAAAAATAAAAAAGGTAACACACAAAACGTTAAAAAAGCCTCTTAGGGGCGTAATGTGAAATCTGGAAGTTTTCTCAAATTTTTCTCACATTTTTTTTCATCATTTTTTATTTATTTAATAAGCCATTTCTTTCATGCATGCTTTTAACTTATTTATATACTTCTTTTAGTATCTTCCTAAATATGAAACTGACTTCTTCCCAGGCATGAAAAGAAAATTAGATTTGACATCACTACTATTTCTCTTTCGGATAATAGCCAAAATCTTTCCTCTGTACAATTTAAGGGAGGCTGCTGTTTGCAATCACATGCAAAAGAACTATACTACTACTACAGTATTCTCATTGTCTCTTACAGTAAATTAAATAAACAGAAGGAAACTAGTTGTCTGGTGTCTCCATTTTCGGCACTTTCGCTTCATTGGCCTTTCCTAACGCTACACGAGTACTGATAGAAGTATCTGACACAAGAGGGTAAAAAAGAAGCAAAATGACTTGCGACAAATATATATATGGAGAAGGGCACCCTGAGATCGAATACTACATGGCTGACAAGGGATCTTGTACTGGCTGAATAGAACTCCCCTAGGCATTCTCTCGCATCGTAGCATCTGCTATTCACCGCTGCTTTTTCCCTCATGTATTTTCTTTGGCTAGTTTCTACTGAAGGTAGCACATGCGACTCACTGTTTAGTAGATGTCGTGTTTTGCTTCAGTGATTTCGGTAAGATAACAGTGAACATGAGATTTATGCTTATTTTTTCATGTGAGGAGATATGTAAATCTGCAAGCACGTTAGTGAAAATTTTGTTTCTCGATCAGGCATTTTGAAATATTTATATATCACCAAATTTTGATAATTAATAAATAATTTTGAGATTCTACATAGTGTGTGAGTATAAAGCGCAGTAAATTATCAAAATTTGAGAAAGAAAAATAAAACCTGCAATTTAAGTTTATATTTATTTTACGTAATATTGAGTTTTTTAATGCAAATTTTGCGCTTATATTGTGCTTTATTACCCTTATTAGACATCTGTGAATTAATTAATTCTAAAACTTTGTCTTTTATTCAAATCTTCGTTTTTGAACTCTTACGACACTTAAATAGTTTGCTACTATTATGCTTAACAAAATGTGTATTTCAAAAATAAATTTTTATTTTTATTATTTATATTAGAAAGTCATTTTTACTTTCCTGTACAAAGTATTGTAATCGCGAAAAATTTCGGGTATAATATTTCAGTGGAAATACACAGTTTGACTGTTCCCGAATCCATTTGAACAGTTTTTATGCGTGACATCTGTACATACCGAGAGAATAAAGAAGTTTTTTCCAATTGCACAATCTGTTCAAAATGGATTTTTTCGTAACGTCTGTACGTATATATGTATCTCGCATAACTGAGAAAGATTAGCTGTAGAACGTTGAAACTGTGTCTATGTGACTGCTATAACATCTAGTTGTGCACCTTGCTTTTTTGTTGCAATCAACAGTACCAAACTCCATTCACTTTCCTAGTTTTAAAGTCCTTACTCGGTTTACATTTCCGTAGTCCTATACTTCCAATTCCGGAAGTGTTTATGTGAACTTAACAAAAACAGCAATGCCTTGCGCAAACCGCTGTCACCGGGAAGTTAACTGTATGGAAAGGTTGTCGCGTACTGCACACTTGTTTATATTAAATTTTCACGTAATCATTAGTGTTTAAAGAGTAAAACCTTTTCAGTTTAATTTAAGTTAGCCCTTATATATTTATAAGGCAAGTATTTTTTAAGCATTTGTTTAATTATTTGAAGATAATATAGAGTGCTGTGTATTGCACATAGAGATTAAAGTAAAGAAAAATGTTTCGCCGTTACTAGCGGAAATAACTCACGAAATGACAGTGAAATGTAAATAGATCATATTTTATAAAAATATTCTTTGAAATAAACATAAGAGAATTCTATAAAAATACTAATCTAAAATAAAAAAATACACAGTCACATGCTCAATTTTAAAATGAAATACTCAGCTGGCCATTAAAATTTAAACAACATGAAGGAAATTAAAACAAAAAAGGTATTTATTGCATTTAAACGGTATGGAATGAAAACAAAATTATTAAATTTGTAAGCTTTTTGGAGGTTTACAGCGGTGCGAAATTAGTAGAAACAGCTGCCACCCCTGGCAGCTAAATTATGGCCCTATCCGATTAAGCACGGAGCCAAACTGGGCTTGGAGGACAGAAATAGGCAACTCATTCCGTGCTACTTCAAGTGCATGCCATACTTATGAATCGTATTAGCTGGAGAGGGGTGGCGAGCCAGTCTCTCAGCTACCCACGAACCAGATGTTTTCAGGAGGGGACAGATCTGGAGACCGTACAGGCCAGGGCAGCAAACGAATACCCTGTGTATCGAGGAAGGTCAGAATACGACGTGCAACATGTGGTCTTGCATTATCTTGTTGGAACATGGCGTTTGGCAGGCCTCGAAGATAGGACACAATCACTGGTTGTGAGATGTCAGAAATGTAACGATCTGCGTTCAAATTACCGTCGATCCGAACTAGAGATGCGCATGTCGTGTAGCCAGTGGTTTCAGAAAGCATCAGAGCAGGTACAGGGCCTCTATGCTGATGCCGAATGCAAGCAGGCGACGAGCGGTCTGCTCGGACACTCCAGACATGTATACGGCCATCAGAATACTGCACGTAGAACCGGGATTCATTTGAAAAGACGACATTGTGGTACTCCTGTACCTAGTTTTGTCGTTTGGCTCACCACGACAGCTCACCACGACAGCTCATCAAGTTGACGTTTCTCTCTATGCTGAATTGTCAAGGGAAGCCGAATGAATGGTCACCCTGATAATAGTTCACACAGCTGCAAACGCCGACATAACTTACAAGCGGGTACTGGGCGTCCTGAAAATACGCCAAATTTCCTGACTAATGGTCCATGATGTGGTCGTATGGTTTTGCAGGGCTGATTTCATAATGTGTCTGTCTTCACTAGCGTTAGTCATGGGAGGGCGTTGAGATCTTGCATGCCGTTCAATATGACCCTCAGCAATCCATTGATTCCATATTCATATGACAGTGGTTGGATGTCAACCAATGCGATCGGCAATGTCACGGAACGATAACCTATACTTTAGATAGGCAACGATCCTGTCTCTATGGAATTTCGAAACTTGCTAGTAAGGTTTTCCTCTTCTTATCCGAGGCATAACACGAAACTCTAAGCAAACTGCAACCCCACAAAGCACTTTCCGAATGAGAAATCCACAACGTTTCTTTTATACAGTGCTTCAGATGTTGTTTCTCTATCCTGCTTGGTCTAAATATGCTGAAATACTAATCATTTGCATATTCCAACTTAATCATATTCCAACTTCTTCTTTTCATGTGATTTTGACGTTCGTCAGATACTTCCTTCCTGGTGTTACAATTTTAATGGCCAGCAGTGTAGTAGCCACAGATACGAACGAAATTTGTGATTATTTGTTAATAAATGTTTATTGTTCTTAGTTCAAGATGATGTATATCTCTACAAACAAATGCTAAACATCAATATAATGAACCCACCTGCTGGATTGTTCGGGTGGTGATTCTAGTAACTGAGTGGTGTCAAACTAGTACTGCATGAGGGCCGAGTGCATGATATGAAAACAGCTCACGGGAATGAGCTGGATTAAAGTAAAAATATAAGTCTTAAACCGGATTCTTTTAATTAAGACACAATAACACGCCGAACAAATACTAAATAAGAAGTCAAAGAACAAAAATCAGCGTTATATTTTCAAATTTTCACAGGACTAGTTTCGACGGTTTTATCGAACCGCCATCCTCAGCTGCAAAAGCGCAAATAAACGAGATAGGATATAATAATTAGATAAGATAAGAAAGACCGGATATAAAATAAGCTAGTGGCGCCATCTGTTGATGAAAGCAGAACTAAAACACAATTTCTTTAAAGGCCGAAGGCAAAGATGGATAGGTATTAGGATCGTTAACTAGAACAGAAAGATTATTTTGAATATGAAATGCCTTTAGAAAATCCAGTTCTCCAATGGAAGATACTTTTTGAATGATTTTGGCAGACGAAGAATTGAAAGTGTGATTTTCGGACCTTTGCCTTCGGCCTTTAAAGAAGTTATGTTTTAGTTCGTGTCATCAACAGGTGGCGCCACTAGCTTATTTTCTGTCCAGGCTTTCTTATCTTATCTAATCATTATATCCTTTCTCGTTCATTTGCGCTTTTGCAGCTGAGGATGGTGGTTCGGTTAAACCATCGAAACTAGTCCTGTGAAAATTTGAAAATATAACGTTGATTTTTGTTGTTTGACTTCTGAATTCGGTTTCTTTTAGTTTATAATTTGGACTAAGTGTGTATCTGTAAACCAGCTATTAGTGGCTCAAGGGTTAAAACTTCTATTTCTGATGGATTTAAATTTTTAGTGGAAATTGCTAACTGCATGCGTGTTCCACATGCCAAGTAGGTATCAACCGATTTGTATTACACAATAATCCTTGAGAATACATCTCATATGAAGCTTGAAAAATCTCTGTACTTTGCCATAATTAAATACCAATTATCTGTTCAATTTCCGTTCAATGGAATATCTATCACAGAATTTTTCGCTTTTAAAGATAACGATAAACATTTGAGATTGGGAATCTGGATGGTTTATGAAAAACCGAAATCCTCTTAATCCTTAGGGTACGGATTTATTTGAAAAATTGCTTCTGTTGACTTTTCATAAAAATATGCACTGTACTTAAAGAAACTTGCTCTTATAACTGATACCAATCAGTTTTGCCATTAACAAGAATGTACATGTTTAATTTTGTTCTAGTCTGAATGACGATTAAGAATCATAGGCAAAACAAGTGCATGACAAGTCTAAGTCGTCAAATGTACCCAAAGAGTTATATTTCTTTGAGCAGTCACTTTATGATATACGAGTAGTTTGTCAAAAAGCGTTTGAAAAGAATTCCATCATGAAAGGTTTCTTACAAAGTTATTTATTGCAGCAGCAATTCTGTTTCGTAAGCTTTTCAGCGCACTTCTTTCTTTTTATCATACTTTTTATGTTTTAAAACGGCTCATTCGTATTATGGAGCAAATGCAAATACTGCATTTGGAGACGGAATTGTGCCTATCAATGGTTTAACCAAATGTTTCTTAACAAAAAATGCCATTACACTGGTTGAAGGAAGACTACAAAAAGGCTTTTGATATTTATGAAGGAAAATAAAAGGTAGCTTCTTCTTATACAAACGTAAATCAGATACCATCCATTCATTCACGTGTATCTCCATAAGTAAAGAGCTTTTTATGATACGAGTGTTGGCCATGAATTTCGTTGCAAAGGTCCTTCTAATGAATCGGTGTGAATCTAGGAGGATTTGAAGAAAACGGAGAGTGTTTCACGGATGGCTGAACGAGACACATTCTTTCGTCAGTCTTTGTAACATGAAAAAGGTTGAGCGTTTACAAATTCTTATTTTAAACCCATTTATTTATGCAACTAAAATTAAAGCAAAATTAATTTGGAGAGATAAACTGAAAATTTGCTTAAAATAACCTAAATCATTAATGATTACAGAACTCTATGATTAATGAATTTAATGAAATCAATGAGAAGAATGCAACCAAAACTATGCACCTTTTCCAAGCCTATAATTGTTATAATACTATATTATTACAATATTATGTTATATCATATATTTCAATATACCTTCAACAGATAAGTTCAAATGATATTGTTGCGTGCGTACGGGTTCGTAATAGACTGAATGCACACAAGTCCGATCATAGGTTAATAAAATTTATTATCAAAAGAAGCACTTCAAAGTTCCAGAATTTTCTCAGAAATACTTGAACAGGAGTTCACAATATCACACCGTACAATCAGTAGTTAAGAATGGAACTACTGAGAACCTGAAACGCAACGCAATGCAAAGAGAATCTAAAAAGAAAACTAACTCGTATATCTCAGTTCACCCGAAACTAACAACTCGAACAATAATAATTAAGCAACTGAGAGCATATGATATCTCTTCGGCCTTGAATAATTTTCAACCGGCTGCCAAGATATTTCTAGTACTTTCTGCTTCGAAATCACTGGAAGAACTACGAGGGTGGAATTACGGTTACAGCTAACATAGTGGTCAATTACATTTATCCAGTTTCAATGCATATTAGTAATATATCGATAGGACCCAAATGTCGCCAAATGGTCACTGAGTTTGAGGAACTTTGGCTGTTTTTAGCCGAATTTGGCAACAAAATAAGGTCGCCAAAACTTTTGTCAGCTTGGCGATATCTCGCTAAATTACCGAGATACCCAATTACTCAATATTAACCCCTGTTTTCTTACTTTTTCGGCACAGCTTCTCTTTAGAATTTTTATGTTACAAAAGAATACTTATAGTTCTACTAAAATTACCCACCTAAGTACAAAATCCGTAACAATATTTATAAAATTAAACAAAAAAGGAACAAACAGAATAGGAAAGAAAAACGAAATGATTCTTCAAAATTCAAAATGCAGTAAAATTCCCCTCAGTTAACCGACAGTATTAAAATAAAGACACTTATGAAGATTTAAATATGAAACCGAAATTTATGTCTTGAAATCATATAATGAGTTCATAAGGTATTTCTCCCGCCTTCTTGGCATGCCTTCGTGGTATGGTGGTCTGCACGCTGAGTGCGTAATTGAGAGGTCCGCGGTTCGATTCCCGGCGAAGGCGTTGCTGATTTTTCATTTTGCCTGCTTCCAATAAGTATCTAATGTCTTTGCAGTGGCGCACGAGCTAAAAGGGTTATTGGATGATGATTCTCCTCACCCAGAATTCGGCGACTGGATCGCCTAAAAACCCAGTTTTTATGCATCGGGTCAATGAATTTCAGAAAAAATTCACATTGAAATAAGAAATATTTACTTTGACTCATGTTTTGAAAAATTGTAAAGATTATTACGTAGCTATTGGTTTAAACTGTGGCCAATAATCATGTTCGTAGAGGAGGAATCGAGTGACGAAGATTCTCTTAGCTTCAAAACACGCCCGGACTCCATGTCCGCCATCCTGGACTTACTTACACGTTAACATGTTACTTATACGATTATAAAAGAGGAAATGCAGGACTGGTTGGATTTAAAGAAGTCTGTTCTCTTTCAAGATGACGATGGTATTGTCACACATGTACTGGGAAAGGAGAAAAATGAAGATGTGGAAGAGGAAGATGAAGGCGACATGCAATATAAGAAATGTTATCTGGAAAGAGGCTGACAAAGGATATAGACTTTAATAAGTTTTGCTGAGCAATGTTCCTCTCTGAAAGCCAATGCTGTTATAAATCTGCATTGTACAAACTTTTAAGCAGACGAACATTCTAAGTTGTATTGATTCTAAGAAATTCTTAACTTTCATGCAATCATATATACAAAGTGGCCTTACAAACGTCTCTGATATATGAAATCCTAGTGGCTTATCCACTAAACAATCGAAATGAATTTCAGATATACAGTGGTGGCCAAAATTGTGGACACTTTTGGAAATTTTTATGTTTTTGAACTTTGTATGCTTATAGAAAACGTTACGTTTCACAAAATGTAAACTTGTATATATCATTTTAAAGAGAATTTATTACTGAATTCAATACAAAACACAAAATTCAATTATTTGCAATACAAAAAAAGTTAAACGATAATAGTTATCGATATACATTAGATAGTGATGATTGCAGTGAGTTATCATTACTTAGTAGGGTACCCTTTATTTTTGATTACAACTTCACATCGACGTTTTATTGAGCTGACAAGAGTTTTAAGCTCTTCTTTCGTTATTCTTTCGTTATGATGCCAGGAAACAATTATAGCCTCAATTAGTTCCCTTTTATTTGATGGGCGCCTCATTCGGACAAGAGTTTTCAAATGGTGCCACAAATTTTCGATAGGATTGAGGTCAGGACTGTTTCCTGGCCATGACAACAATTTAATGCTCTTTGTACGAAACCACTCTTTCGATATTTTGGCCGTGTGGCAAGGAGCAGAATCCTGCTGAAAAATAAACGAAGCATTGTTGGGAAAGAGATCTCTGATGGAAGGTAGAAGTTTTGGTTCTAGAATAGTGTCAATGTATTTTCTGGCATTCAGTGTCCCATCGATGACATGAAGGCGACCAATGCCATCTGCTGACATGCATGACCAAATCATAACACTAACTGGGTTCTTCACAGCTGCTTGAATGCAATCGGGATGTAGCTCTTCTCCTATTCTACGTCTTACATATTTTCGCCCATCACTACCGAATAACGATATCTTAGTTTCATCACTCCATATAACTTGTGACCATGATCATCTGTCCAATTAATGTGAACCTTTGCTCACTGTAGTCTTTTTTTTTCCTTGCTGAAAATTAAGATAAGGCTTTTTTCGTGGAATTCTACCTCTCAGTCCAACATCTGTTAATCTTCTCCTGATTGTTCTTGAACTGACAGAAACACCAGCATCATTCAGATCACTTCTGATGGCCGCTGATGACATTTTTCTATCTTGGAGACATAGTCTTTTCATTCTTCTGTCATCAATAAATGTGGTGCACCTTTTCCTTCTTTGTTTTTTATTGAATTTGTCTCCTGATATCGTAAACAAAACTTTCGGACTCCAGAGGTAGTCACTGAACCACCCGCCTGTCTTGCAATTTCAGCATAGGAAAGCCCACTTTCTCGGAACACAATAATATTACATATCTTTCTAGGTGTCCAATCTACTCTTTTATTTGATGTCATTGCTTCTTGACTAAATATTAAAAATTTTTACAAAAATTCCTACTTGTAATTTCAGTGTATAAGAAACAGGTCCTCCTTCTACAGAACAAAGCAAAATAATGAATTGTTTCAAGTGTAAACATGATGTCAGCTTCTACTGGCAGTTACTAACATTTGATTGGTTCTTGTTGGTTGTGCATTAGCACTGAAGGCGTAATGAGTACGTTTCCTCAAGCACCAAAATTAAAGAATCATAAGTCAAAAAAGTTAACTACCAAATCTTTATTTAATAAAATAGGATAATTTTGCTTAAGTAGGCAATAAGAAAAAGAAACAGGAACATACTTTGGACACCGTTCCTGAAAACAGAAAGAACTAACTAATTAGACCTTTGGCCGTGGTACACGTAGCTAAGGTGAGAATCGAATATACTGCATTGTTCACGAACTTTACATTCTCTCGCCAATATATATCTTGGCGCACGTTCGTTTCGTATGCCTTTCGAGTTTCATTATGCAAAATACCTAAATTTATGCTAACATTGCCCTTGTTTTGCTAATGAAACTCGTATCAGTTGCAATTCATCCCTGAAAAACTGAAATTTAGCTTTAGGAATAGGTTTAGTCATAATATCAGCAACCATTTGCTCTGTCGAAAGATAAGCAAGTTTTACTATTCCTTTGTTATTCAAGTCGCGTATATGATGAACTTTTGTATCAATATGTTTTGTGCGCGAACTGAATTTTTCAGATTCTACAAGTTTTATAGTAGACTGATTATCTTCAAATACCTTTATCGGTAGAGTTTGGGGTAGATTGAAATCTTCTGTTAATTTTAATAGCCATAATAGTTCTTGCGTAGCTTGCGATAGTGCAACATATTCAGCTTCTGCTGAGGATAAAGAAACACAAGTTTGTTTTCTAGAAAACCACGAAATACAGTTTTTTCCTAATAAAATAACAGTTCCTGATGTAGATTTTCTATCTTCAATATCTTGTTCCCAATCAGCATCTGAATAAACTGTAATATTAGGCTCTTCACTCGACGAAATTTGTAAGGATAGATTCTTTGTCGTGTTTAAGTATCTAATGATTCTTTTAACAGCATTCCAGTCCTTTTGACGTGGAATATTACACCTTCTGCTGAGTATGTGAGTTGAAGCTGTGATATCTGATCTTGTTATAGACGATATATCCAAAAGATTTCCAATAGCTTGACGAAATTTATCATTTGAAGTTAGGAGATTTTCTTCCTTGTTTAGGTTATAACAGTTTGTTTCCATTGGTGTGCTAGCGGGTTTCGCTTCTTAAAGTTGAAATTGCTTAATAAGTTGATTTATTTTATTTTTCTGTGATAAGAGATAACTTCCATCTTCCTTGCGATTTATTTCCATGCCTAAGAAATATTTAGCTTCATCAAGATGCGTTATTTGGTAACGTTCCTTTAAATCATTAATTGTTTGAAGAATTAGTCCTTCTTCTGTAGAACTTATTAGAATGTCATCAACATACATTATTAAATTAATTCTTTTATTACGAACCACTTTTGTGAAAAGACACGGATCTGCTTTGCTTTGGCTGAACCCAATATTCTTAAGTGTATTTTCAATTTCTGCATTCCAGCACCTAGCTGCTTGTTTGAGACCATACATCGACTTCTGTAATTTACAAACTTTATGTCTTTCTTCTGGAACCACGAATCCTTCTGGTTGCTCCATATATATTTCTTCATTTAAGTTGCCATACAAAAAGGCTGTTTTAACATCTAGTTGATGTACCTTGGCATTATTATACGCTGCCCATGCTAAGAAAAATCTTATCGTAGTGTGTTTCACTACTGGTGAAAATGTTTCATCATAATCACTGCTGTATTTTTGAGTAAATCCTTTGGCTACTAAGCGTGCTTTGTATTTTATATTTTTACCAGTTTCATCATATTTTGTCTTAAACACCCATTTGCTGCCTACTGCATGTTTTCCTGGTGGTAATTCGGTAAGTGTATAGGTTTCATTTTCTTTTAGAGAATGTATTTCTTCTTGCATAGCCTTGATCCAAGCTTCTTGTCCACGTTTTGGTAAGTTCAGAATTTCTTCAAAGCTTTCTGAATCTTTATTTTTAGGTAAGATTGATTCTTCGTCTTCTGCGTTATAAGAGAATCTTTCCGGTGGGACCCCTTTGGTTGATCTGCTAGAAACCCTTCTTTCTACATTTTCTTCACATTTAATTAACTCTTCAGAACTTTTTGAATATTCTGTAAAATCATCGCCAAGAGATGTTTCTTCATTATTTTCTTCATCTTCATGGAAGTTATTGAAGTGAATTAATTCTAAATCTTCAGCATTATTTTCTGCATGTTTGTCAGATAAAGACGCGTTTTCTGAAAATTTAACAGTTCTACTTACTATTATTTTCCTTCCACCTACATAAATCCAGTATCCCTTACTTCGTAAATCGTATTCTACGAATATTCCTTCTTCAGCTCTGTTGTCGAATTTACGCCGTTTTTGTTTGTTCACGTAATAAAACGCTTTACAGCCAAATACTCGTAAGTGACTTAAGTTTGGTTTTCTACCATTCCACAATTCATATGGTGTTTTATCTGTGGCTTTAGTTGGTAACCTATTTTGAAGATATACAGCAGTAGCTGCTGCTTCAGCCCAGAATCCTTTCGGTAATTTACAGTTTATTAGCATAGCTTTTGTCATTTCTATTAAAGAGCGATTCTTTCTTTCTGCGACGCCGTTCTGTGCCGGACAATAAGGAACCGAAGTTTCATGGAAAATACCAAGTTTCTTTAAATAATTTTTAGTAGTTTTGTTACAGTATTCTGTACCGTTGTTGGATCTGAGAACCTTTATTTTCTTTCTAAATTTATTTGTTGTCGATGCAACATACTGTTTAAGTTTGTCGAATATTTCATCTTTTGAAGTAATAAAATAAATTTGAGTATAACGCGAATAGTCATCAATGAAAGTTACGAAATATCTTTTCCCTCCTAAGCTGTTGACATCATTTGGCCCACACACATCTGTGTGCACTAAATCCAGTGGATTTTTAGATCTAAAACTAGTTTTGAGATAAGGTTTTTCAGTTAGTTTCGCTTTTACACAAGTAGAACATTCCACACTATGAGTGCATTTGCCAAGTTTGATGCCGTCTGCCAAATCATTTTCTCAAGTGTTTTTATGGCATCTATATTTCTGTGGCCTAATCTTTGATGCCATTTTAGTGTACAGTTCGTATTAGAACATGAAATATCATTAGATAAGTATGCTTTCTCGTCAATTGAGTTTACGGTCAATTTATATAAACCTTGCTGAGCGTTGCCGTCGGCTACGAGTATATTGTTACGCTTTATGTAACACTTATTACTATCAAATGTAACAATGCAACCTTTATTCGTAACAGATTGAACAGAAAGTAAATTACTATCTAAACTTGGTACATACATTTTGTAATTTTATTTGTGTAACCTGACCCTTTAAGTTTTGAACTTTAAAATAACCTTCACCAA
Organism: Stegodyphus dumicola; assembly: GCF_044657685.1. NCBI lineage: Eukaryota > Metazoa > Arthropoda > Arachnida > Araneae > Eresidae > Stegodyphus > Stegodyphus dumicola. Next base: position 161,299,266 of record NC_140770.1, read on the forward strand.
TACCATAAGAATTTAATTTAGCACTATTGGCTACAGTTACTATTTGTTTATTAGAGTCATTTAACTGAGAGAAAAAATTCTTATCACTCGTCATATGAGTTGAGGCTCCTGAGTCGATAACCCATTCTTGCGTATGCGTGTTTTCATGTTTATTTTCCACTTTTAGAACTTGATTAAACTAAATCTGCGAATTTTCAGTACTTTTAAGATACTTATTTTCTTTAAGTTTTGTTATGTTTTCTACACTTTGGGTATTTGCTATTTGGCATGCATTACTTTTATAATTTTGAGAATAATTTCTTACTTTACAGTTATTTACATCTGTTTTCGGGGAAGTTCTAGCGTTGCGTTTTAAATGAAAACAGTCATTTATCGTATGGTTATTTCTCTTACAATAATTACAATATCGTGTACTATACTTTGATTTATTTTCGCTTTTACTTTTTAAAGCAAGTGAATCGTATTTTTGAACTTTCTTAGTTTCCACACGTCTACAATACTCCTCTATAAGTTTGTTTTTAACATATTCTAGCGACAATTCAGCTTCCGATTTACTTTCTATTGCAGTTATTAAGGAGTTGTATGAATTTGGTAAAGAACATAGTAATATTGCTATTAAGTTATTTTCTTTAATTTCTTCACCTATACTACACAGCTTTTCAGCCAATTCTAGTACTCCTTTGATATGTTCCTGCATTTTAGAACTTTCATTATATCTAATGGAATATAGTTTTCTAAGAATAAATAACTTGTTTGTTAAATTTACACGTTCATGTACACATTTTAACTTCTGCTAAACTTCTTTTGCAGATTTACTATGCAAAACATGGATAATTTGCGAATTTGAAATGTTTAAGCATATTAAAGCTTTAGCTTTACGATCATTCTTTAACCAAATATCAGTAACAGTTTCCGGTTTTTCTTCGAATACAACATCATCTAAACCTTCTTTTATTAGAAGTTATTCTATTTTAAATTTCCACACTGAATAATTTTCATCTGTTAATTTTTCTATACAAATTGATTCTTTTAGAATAGACATTATTATTTGTTACAATTATTCTTTGTTACAATTATTCTTTGTTACAATTTTGCTTTATGCGCACCGATAGTGCCGTCACGCAAATAAGTAGGGTAGGGACCAACTTCCGCCTTTAAATATCTCTTCCTAGCGTTTGGCTAATACCTACTTGGATTTAGTTCAGTTTAAAATTTTACTTTTGGGTTTACGCAATAAATGTTGGCTGATTTGTAAGCACCAGGCATGCTTTCTGCTCAGCTTACTGAGTTTTAAATAAAAGAATCTTTTACGCCCTTCTTACATTTCTGTTTGTTTATCTAGACATAGTGATAAGTAGGAGTCTTAGTATATGTTACTAAAACATGCGAGATTCCACAACGATAAAAAAATTCTGAAAGGCTCCCAATTTTAATGATCGCCCAAAAGAGTTTGTTAGGATTTTTTTACGATCTTGCTGAGCTTGCAGCCTATCAGTCTGCTGTTGTACTCACTACTGCTAACCCCCTTTTTATGCATTTTAGCTTTATTATTAAGTATAATTTTCTTCGCTTTTACGCCATATACAATTCAACAACAAAGTTATAAGAATTTTAAAGCAGCATAGCAACATATGTTTGGAATTCCTTCTCGCTTCATCTTATTTTTTTCGATAACTTTAAGACCCAAGATTTTTTCTTAATAAATATTTAGTTTCCTTTCCTTTTGGTATTTGTAGTCTCGTGCTTATATGCAATTAAACACACTGTATATTAAATACCAATTACAAATAAACGAAAAATAAGTAGCTACCTCGAACTTTGTTACAACGAATCTTTATTGAATTCTACTACTTTTTCGTGTGTTTTTCAAATATTCCTCATGAACTCTGCAATTTTTCAACTCTTTTGTCTAACCATAGTTATCTTCCTGAATAAAACAAAGCTTCATACGACGAAACTAATGACGAAATTTCTGTCAAGTAAAAATACAAGAGCCAACCATCAAGGAGGGAAAAAACCCGATCATTACGAAGAGATCTATTGTCTAATCAGTCAATTAAGGGTAAAGATTCCTTAGCCTCGAGTCGCTATTTCAGAATTTTTTATTTTTATTTTCTCGAGTAGAAAAGGATAACCTAATGTGCACAAATTAGCTCTCTACGCATTTGCTATTAGTGAAGACACTGTTAGGAGAAAATGTCAATTTCGAGATTTTTTTTCACTTCCGAAGCGAATCCTTGACAATTTATTTGACGAAGTCCTTTCGGTAAACAGAGAATCTCATTTTATTCCTTTATTTTATCAAAAAATGTCTGTATATGCGACCTCAAATCTATGTCCTTCAAATATAGACTGACAAGCGAATTGTCGGTCTAGTTTGAAGCAAAATGAGAAAGACTTACGAAGGATGATATAACCTTTTATTAATTCTTGAAATTTAGGGAAAGGCATTATTTGTAGTACAGAATGAAATTCCATTTATTAAGGGTATTTAAAGTAACATAAATTGAAATTGAAATTTAAGTAACGCAGTCGGAGACTACACAAAATGATCTAGTACTTAAGCTGACACGTATAACGAAAGTCGGCAAGCAAAATGGCTAAAGCCAGAATAAACTTTGTCAGAGATGGCGGTAGAACGTAAACTGCGAGCGAGGTTGCTAGAAGCTTTAAAACATTCACATCTTCCGATTAAGGATATTCACATCTTCCGATTAATACTAAAAGACTAAAAACCTAAAATACTAAAAAACGTAATATTCTTAAATATTTTTCCTCTTAAGTTCTCAAATAACTTTTCTAGACAAGGTCTGGTTAATCCGTCCGCAGTTAATCAGGAGCTAACTTATTTATAAAGTATTTCTCCCGCCTTCTTAGCATGCTGCGCTTATTCCAGAATTCCGTGGTTCGATTCCCGGCGAAGAATTTGCGCATTTTTCATTTCCTCTGCTTCCAAAAAAATCCTAATGACTCTACATATTTATTAAATTATTACAAATTATTATAGTACGGTGTTATCTTTAATTAAAGAAAAAAGTTGCAATTCAAAAATTCTAATTGAAGAAAGACACTCTTTTCTGATTTCAATCCCTCTAAAGAACTAATTTACGTCGTAATACTATAAAAAAATTTAAAGCTACTGAATTTATTATCTATGCACTGTTATTTAAGTATATGTCTATCAAACTGAACATAGTATTAGAAATAAAACTTTAATTAAAATATCTTATGCTCAGCTGTCAGTGGTGACACCATGTAACAGCTGTAGATTGTCATAAACCAAATTTATATGACTCTACATTTTTATATACTAAGGAATCTTTACCCTTAATTGACTGATCAGACAATAGATCTCTTCGTAATGATCGGGGTTTTTCGCTCCTTGATGGTTGGCTCTTGTATTTTTACTTGACAGAAATTTCGTCATTAGTTTCGTCGTATGAAGCTTTGTTTTATTCAGGAAGATAACTATGGTTAGACAAAAGAGTTGAAAAATTGCAGAGTTCATGAGGAATATTTGAAGAACACACGAAGAAGTAGTAGAAGTAGTAGAATTCAATAAAGATTCGTTGTAACAAAGTTCGAGGTAGCTACTTATTTTTCGTTTATTTGTAATTGGTATTTAATATACAGTGTGTTTAATTGCATTTAAGAACGAGACTACAAATACCAAAAGCAAAGTAAACTAAATATTTATTAAGAAAAAATCGTGGGTCTTAAAGTTATCGAAGAAAATAAGATGAAGCGAGAAGGAATTCCAAACATATGTTGCTAAGGTGTGTTAGAAGCCAAAAATATTCAAAAAAGGGTGATATGGGATTTTTGCATTTACAAAATTTTGTACACTTTTATCTTTCTAAAAATACCATACTTTAATCTCTAGGAAAATTAGAACTGTAAAAAAATCTAGTTTTAATTTATCATCGAGTGTTTTGATAAATCAGTATTTTTAAACCAAAATGCGTTTTCCTCCAAATGAGATTTTCTATACTCGATGTACCTTTTCTCAGGAACTACTGGCTATATAGGTATTAAAATTTTTTTATGCCTTATTTATTATGTTTTCTGATGTTTACTAAATTTTTTTTAAAGCTCGAATTTTTTTCAATAGCTCATTCCAGGATAATGAGAAATGTGTACTTACGTGCACATTTCTCATTATCCTGGAATTTGTGTACGTAATTACACAAAAATTTTCAAACGTGCATCTACAGCAAATTTTGAGTAAAGGTACATCGAAAATGGCCAATTTAATATGATATTTCTAGGGGGTTTCGGATCCCCTTAAACACCCTACAACTAATTTGCACTCACGCGAGAGCTACGGAAAAAAGAATTTATAGTAAAGTTTTAAATCATAATAATTGGTTAATAAACATAAGATGCCTACAAAATTTCTCAAGAATCACTCTTTGTTGTATAATTTAAGCTTCTCATTCAAACGCAGGTATTGAAGTACCCAAATTAATATGCCTTAGCTTTCTGGTCTGTAAAAATCAATTTGCATGTTTGTAATTTTTGTTTTCTTCACAAAGTAATGTTTGTACCTCCTGGAGTGAAAAGAAAGCACAGAGCTTCTAGATTGTTGGAAAGACCTTTTTTTCTTTGGTTCTTTCAAGCTATTTTAAGATTTTTCTCTAATAGATGCTTTGATTTTCTCATACTCTTAAGCGCTACAGGTTCAGAGGAAGGATATGGAAATTTAGTTTATGACAATCTACAGCTGTTACATGGTGTCACCACTGACAGCTGAGCATAAGATATTTTAATTAAAGTTTTATTTCTAATACTATGTTCAGTTTGATAGACATATACTTAAATAACAGTGTTGTATAGATAATAAATTCAGTAGCTTTAAATTTCTTTTTATAGTATTACGACGTAAATTAGTTCTTTAGAGGGATTGAAATCAGAAAAGAGTGTCTTTCTTCAACTAGAATTTTTGAATTGCAACTTTTCTCTTTAATTAAAGATAACACCGTACTATAATAATTTGTAATAATTTAATAAATATGTAGAGTAATTAGGATTTTTTTGGAAGCAGAGGAAATGAAAAATGCGCAAATTCTTCGCCAGGAATCCAACCACGGAATTCTGGAATACGCGCGCAGCGTGCTGACCACTACACTACGGAGACATGCTAAGAAGGCGGGAGATGGAGAAATAAGTTAGCGGACGGATTAGCCAGACCTTGTCTAGAAAAGTTATTTGAGAACTTAAGAGGAAAAATAATTAAGAATATTACGTTTTTTAGTATTTTAGGTTTTTAGTCTTTTAGTATTTTTAGTTTTTTTAGTAATACTTCGTATTTGTATATTTTGGGCTATGCCGACGACCATTAATAGCCTGAATAACAATTGCCAGAAATGAAATTATTTGCAATTTTCTTCGTTAGTCTAACGATACACCTGTTGTGGAGAGTTTGATTTCGATTAAATTATTACATGCATCATACAAGAACTGTTTTGCTGCTTTCCAGTCAATATTTCATGGAAGAATGGTTGTCGGAACCTTAGAGACGTCTTCTTCCAACTGAAATTTTGAGAACATTGAGGGAGTATCCCATGGGATTGGCCAAGGGAATCCCACTGCTCTCTCTTGCCACCAAACCACACGAGAGAATTTAAGTCCGATTATGATATACCATATTGATAGTTATCGATATACCACATCCCTTTCCTTTTATCACAACTTCAATCTATCTGGGGAACGTCGAATTCTACTGGACCGACGCAAGGGTTGTGGCAGTACTTGGTTTCTTTGGTAACCTTGCTGTATCAGCATCAGGTCCGGTAGATGGAACATTTGGTACAACCTTGGGCTCGGAGGACGACATAGACTGATCTGCCTGGTGGCTATTGTTTTTGGATGGTTCTGGAACTCCACTTTTATTGGGCTCTTTGGTAATCATGAGAGCTGGAGGTGAACGTATGAACCCCTCATCTGTTATGGTTCCTCCATCACGCATCTGATCGGTATGTCGTCCCCATAGCTGACCATCTATATTTATGGTGTTATGAAGCTGCCTATCCTTGGATTGGACGGTTCCAAATTTACGTCATCTATCACCTTGGCAATAATTTCTTACTGTCACTGTATCTCCTACTGTAAATCCTCGGTCTGGAAACTCGTAGGTTCCTTTTCGAACTCTGTCTTCTACCCTTCTTTTGAGATCTAATCTCAATAAATCTATTCTTGTTCAAATTTTCCTCTTCAGCATTTGCATTACAGGGCTCTGTAGAGTAGTTAAAATCGCAGCTTTCCTATACTTCCTCAAAAATGTACTGAGTTTTTGTCTCAAAGTTCCTGAATAATTTTGCATTGTTCTTAAAAATTGTTTTACTGTAAACACACACCGTTCAGCCTGCCCATTATTGGATGGTTTAAACGATGTTGTAGTTTTGTGTTTGATTCTGTTACTCTGAAGAACTCAAACTCATGTGAAGGGATTTGCGGCCCATTATCACTCACTAACAATAGTGGTAATGCAATTCGTGCAAAAAAATCCCGTAAACATTCTATTGTTCTGAAAGTCGAGCATGATTTCATTGGATAGGCTTCTAGCCCTTCTGAGTGAGCATCGGCGATTATCAAAAACATATGCTCAAAAATATGTCCTGCATAATCGATGTGAATACGTTCCATTGGAGCGGTTGGGTACTCCCAATGATGAACGTTTACCTTAGGATCTAGTTTATGTTTTGTACATTCAGAACAGTTTTGGGAAGTATTTTCTATATCTTTACCATTCCAAAATACGTCAGATCTAGCAATTGCGTTCATATTTACAGTCCCTAAATGTCCGTGGTGCAACTCTTTCAAAACATTCTCACGGTATCGTTTTGGAATACAAAAGCGTTGACCATACACTATACAGCCATCTTGTAGAGTATACTCCATCTCCCTTTCCTTCAATTCACCGCCGCTTTGAAGTGTTCGTAGCAGAGGACTGAGTTCAGCATCAGTTTCAGTTTCTTTAGCTAAATCTTTGGCAGTAATTGGAAGAGTTTTAATCTGCTGTAATTTAAAAATACGAGGGCCATCCAGGAAGTAGATTACGTTTCCGTCTGTGTCCGCTAGGGGCGGGGCTAGCGCGGCCATCTTGGGGTCAGAGCGTTGCGCAGCTCAGTCTGCATCTAGCCGTGCTAGTGAGAGGTTCGTGCTGTGCTCCGTTCAGATACTGTGACGGTTTGAAATGTCTGCGTTAATTGAAAATCCCGCGAGCTGCGAGGTGCGCTCAGTAATAAGGTTTCTGACTGCAAAAAACTGTAAACCGATAGAAATCTATCGGCAGCTTCGTGAAGTGTATGGGGACAACATTATCACTGAAGGTGGAGTGCGTCAGTGGGTCATAAGATTTCAAAATGGCCGAACCAATGTTCACGACGAAGATCGAAGTGGGAGACCCAGCATAGTGACCGCCGAACTTCTCGAAAAAGTCGATGCTAAAGTCCGTGAAAATCGAAATTTCACAATAACGGAACTTTCTTTGAGTTTTCCACAAATTTCGCGAAGTTTGTTGCACGAAATCATCAGCGAAAAGCTTGGTTACCACAAGTTTTGTGCAAGATGGATTCCAAAAATCTTGACAGAGGACCACAAAAATCAGCGAATGGCTGCAGCGTTGAACTTTTTGGACGCTTACCATAAGGATGGTGACTCTTTACTCGATCGCATCGTTACTGGTGACGAAACATGGGTGAAACATGTGAACTGTGAAACGAAATTGCAATCAATGCAGTGGGGGCACACAAGTTCTCCCCAAAAACCCAAGAAATGCATGCAAACAATGTCGGCAAGGAAGATGATGGCGACTGTTTTTTGGGACAGAAAAGGTGTAATTTTGGTGGACTTCCTGGAAAGAGGCACTAAAATAAACTCTCAAAGGTATTGCCAAACTCTCCAAAAACTCAGAAGAGCAATTCAAAACAAGCGCAGAGGAATGTTGAGCTCTAAGATCTTGTTGATTCACGACAACGCCCGGCCCCACACGGCAAATGTCACTCGTAAAGTTCTTGAATCTTTTAAGTGGGAGTTGTTTCCTCATCCGCCGTACAGTCCCGACCTGGCACCGAGCGACTTCCACCTATTCCCAGCAATGAAGAAGTGGCTGGCTATGCAGCGTTTTGATGACGACGCACAGCTGCAAGAAGAGGTAACGAAGTGGTTGAAGGCGCAGGCGGCCGAATTTTTCGACGAAGGAATTTCCAAGCTCGTACATCGCTACGATAAATGCCTTAATTTGTATGGTGACTATGTAGAAAAGTAGTATTTGAGTGTGGCTTTCATCTGTATATAATAAAATTTGTTTCCTATACTTTGTTTATTTTTTTATTCCAAAACGTAATCTACTTTCTGGATAGCCCTCGTAGTTACATCATCCTGAACAGAAAGTTGCTGTGAGTTCGTCGGCAATCGTGATAGAAAGTTAGCATTACCACGCTGGTTTGTTTTACGGTAAATAATATCGAATTGGAATGAATGTAAAGCCAAAGAGTAATGCAGGAGTCTTCTTGCTGCCAAAACTGGCATGCCTTTCTTTGAGCCGAAAATTGCAACAAGAGGTTTTTGATTTGTAATTAATGTAAATTTCCTGCCTTTTAAGTACAGCAAAATTTTTTTAATTCCCCAAGTGATTGATAAAACTTCTTTATCGGTGTGAGAATACTTCTTCTCTGTTACAGTCAGTGTTCTAGAAGCATATGCAATTGGCCTTTCTGTTAAATCAGGAATTTTGTGAGAAAGTATCACACCTAACCCCACTGGTGATGCATCAGTTGCCAGTGTTAAGGGTAATTTTGGATCATAATACATCAAAATTTTTGTGAACACTATTAAAGCAACCACATTGGTGGAAGTCATCAAATTTTCAGAATGTGTCAAACTCTGAAAAACATGCGCATAATCGTTTCTCCGGTAACATGCTCATAACAAGTTTGCTGAAATTTCTATAGGAAAAGCGTTTCTTAGATAGGTGCTGTAGCCGAGGATTGCACGAAGTTTAGTTTCCACAATTCTGTTATATTTCTTTAAGCGAAAACAGATCCCTGTGTACTTCGGGAGAAGAAGAACAGCGCAAAAAAAATTACAGAAATATGAGAAAGAATGTGGTTTTTTTAATGTATCACGTAATTCTAGGTTAATAATTCAAATTTGTATTTTAGGTTGCTAAAGTGTGTTTTCATTTCATATATTGATTATGTTCATCAACTTGATAAAAATCCATAGTTCGAGAATCTTCCTAAAAAAATGGGACAAAATCACTAGCTTGCACCTGATAAGTAAATTTACCTTTTCATTTGTAACTCATTATCAGATGGCGAAAGGCGGTTGTGTTAATACATAAATATTAATTTTGTTTCACGTAAAAATGCTCTTTCCGTACTATTCCTTCTTAGGAGTGTTTTTGTTAAAAGCTTTAGAAGAAATTTATGTTTCCGTTGTTTTTTCTCCTGCTTATTCTATATATGTTAGATTGAACTTAACTTTGGAGAATATAGAGGAGTTTTGACAGTTTCAGAGCAGTTATATAATAACCACAAGCGAATAGTTTAGGCTGTATGTTTAGAATCGTTATCCTGATAGAACTTGAATCTAATTTGCATTCCAAGGTTTCTACCAGATTCTTTGAGATTTTCATAAACAATATTTATTTATTTATATCCATATTATTTTCTATGAAAAAGGAAATTTTCCATCTAAGAGACAGCGAAACATTTCCAAACCATTTTGCTTCTCCCTCCATGGTAGGCAACTGGTGTTTCGGATTCCATACTTTATTCGGCTTTCAGCGCTCAGTAATTCCTCCATAGGACCTTAATGTATTCAGTTGTGACTCATTTGCAAATATAACATTGGTTTAATAAGATAAATGTTTGCTTACCAGTTGCTTATTCAAGAGTATTTGCTTTGGTTTTTTTATTGATGAATAATTTCCTTTTTTCTGATCGCCCATTGTATTCATATGATTTAATGATTCCTTTAACAGTTTCAGGGTTAAAATGTATTCAAAATGTTCTTCGAAATCCGCTGTAAAGTATGCACTATTACTATTTTAATTTTATTTGGCTTTCCCTAGGATCATTCCTATTAACTTGGAATATGGTCCACTTAATTTTCATCGTTTATAACATTAAAGGATTTGAATGCATCAAGGTTGTTTTGATTATTTTGAATACATTTACTATCTTTAAAATGATGAACTGCTAAATTTGTAACAGAACTTTATAAAGTATTATACAGTCTGTCTCTCTTATTACACATAAACTAGAATAGGTTCTATAACGACCTGGCGAATTCTCGCACAGGCGTGAATAAAAAACTACTGACTCAGACGAAGGGTAAAAATAACCCTTTATTAATTCAAACTAGTTAACAGAAAGCACGGACTTCGTGCGTTACAAAAACACCGTCAACTTGCGGGCGTGTGTGTGATTATGGCAAAGCCTCGAGGGCTATCTGCCTAAGGGAAGGGATGTCTTCGTGGAGGAATTTATAAGGGAAACTGGCTCGTATACGCGTTACACATGGGGAAAACCACGAAAACGCCTATACAGCCGGCACGTTCGTGGGATTCGAACCTCGGACCGAACTACCAGTGCTCAGCCACTTTACCGCTCGGCCACTGGTGGGCCAACTTGCGGTGGAAAACGTGAAATGTAATTCAAGTCAAACCTGAAATAAATAGCGCAAGATCGCACTTAAGTTACGCCTAAGAGGTGGACTTACAGGAACCTAACCGGCGTGATACTAATCTGATAAGGACAAGAGGATTACTATCGTGACCGCGAAATAACAACGAAACTTGCGCTTGGCTAGCGAAACGCGCTCTGAAAATAAACTCAGATATTCACACGTTTAAATAAGTACTTCACATAACTTTAAATTTACATCCTAGCGAGGGAATGTAAGGGGAAGTTGAGAGGTCTAGAACAGTTATCAAACTTAAAATAAATGTATTATGCAAAATAAGGAAAACCCTACAGTATTTTTTATCTCCTTTTCGCATGCCATCCTCGTATAAATGGAAGCGCTTTGTATGCCTGTTCGGTAGGTTCAGAGTGAGGGCATTGAACATTTTTTACATTCCTGTATCGATATGACCTAATGTCCACAACTTGCTGTAGTTTGTAGCGTCCTGCTATGTTCACCTCAGATATGGAGCTGATATTATATTTTGCTAAACAAACAGTAATTTGTAAATGTAGACGATAATACTTGCTATGTATTTTTATTTAAAACACATAATTTTGATAAGAAACGTAACCTGCAAAACATCTTATGAAAAGATTTGAGTGTTCTAATAAATATGTGAATTAGCGATCATTACGTTTTGAATAAATTATTTTACTCCACGGAATATTTTTGATGATATTTTTTGTAACAATCAAGGCTTAAAATATAGATGTAACATAGCATATTAGGAAACATGGTACATTCGAAAAGTATTTGCAGGTCCATATTTAGCACAAGATCTACGAAACTAAATCTAAAAAATACTAGCGTTCGAAAACAAAAGTGAGCCACAGTAAAATCATCTCGAGAAATAATTTAAAGTCAAATCACATTTGTCTGAAAAAGCACTCTATCGCTGCAGATAGAGAAAGAGACAAATAAATTCTCACAAATGAGAGAGAATGGAGAATTTAGAGTAATACAAAATTGGGCAGAACTTTTTTTTTTAAATCCGTCTTAAAAAGTAAGGTAACACAAGTAATAAAATTTCGGAATACAATATTTTCTGAATATCGGATTAAGGTATTAAGATACCGAGAAACGCATATAGCTTCAAGCACGGAAAAAATGCTTTTTTTTTAAATTTAGCTCGGAAAAAAAAAGTTTATTCTTATTTCCTTATTTGCCAATACAATTCTCGTGAAATGAAACCCGCAGTATAATCATCGAATGAAATGAGACTCCATAGTTATGTATATATATATGAAAGCGAATGAATAGAATTCCTGATTCATCTCTACGTGAGTATAGGTTTCTTTATCTTGCCTCATAAATATCAAAAGCTCTAAAGCTCTTTCATTTTTTTACTCTTCACAAGTTTTATGATATATTTCCTAAGATGCATTTGTGAATGTCTTTCACAGAAAAAGCGTCGCAGTGTTTGTCTTCGCCGCTAAGTATGAAAGCGACATTTCAAAGCTTGAAACAGGAGAATGTTGGAAATAAATTCTTTCTAAAGACGGAAACAGACTTTCTGCGTCAGTAAACAGCTTTCTCGTAAAAGTCGGCAAGCGTGTTTTAAAGTATAAATGATATAACTGAAGAACAGCGATAATAAGAACGGAATTAAATATTTTAATAGAAGAGATTTTCGAGGGATGTGAGAGTATTGCAAATGCAAATATTTTCTGTTGAGCTAATTTGTGTATCACGCTTAGAAGTAAACAGGAAAATTTGAAGTGAAGCTCCTTCGCAAATATCAACAGTATAACTCTGCCCTCATTAATTTCCTTTGATTTAAAAATTTACACGAAATTTGTTTGCTCTTTAAATTCTAAAAGATTTACACATCAGAAATATTTTGGATTTTATAAGATATTTGTAGGCTTTGAATACTAGCTGTATTGTAGGTTACGCCTATTATCGGTTTTAATCTGTATGTAGCGACGGAACGATAGGAAAATTATAAACTAGTTATTGAAATGAAATAATTATTTGCATTCGCATGAAGACTGTACATGGCAGGTCCGTGTAGATTGTTTATTCATACAGTTTCTGTGCCTGCAAATATATGAGAATAGCAGAATGGGTTCTGTTGTAAGTAGAGATGAAAGTTTAATCAGCAAATATCTCGGCGTTAGAGGGGAGAAAATGTAAAAGAATTAGATTCGTTATGAATAAAAGGAAATTAAGAAATCGTTAATGAATTTGGTAAGATATTATTTGATAATTTATATGTTGCATAATAAATTACCGAATATCTATTTAGTAAAATGTTACCGGCAGTTAATTCAATTCCTGCAAAATTCCTGTTTTGTTTGATGGTAAAAGTTTGCTGCTTAAATGCATAACAAACTGATAAATATTTCCTAAGAAGCGTTACATCTCTAGATAAAAAAAAATTCTGATGTTGACGTCTTGACTTCCTTGTACTGCCTGTGAATTTACAGACATTTTTTGCCATACTTCTTTTAAACTTATCTCTTTAACTTTCATTAGAGATATATTTCTCATTCAGTTTCATTTCGTGCCAAGACAAAAATACATAAAAACTCAAAACATTTTCAGTAGAAATTGTAATAATACACCAAAGCCTAACACACCGAATAAAGTTATAAAGGTTAAAAAAAATGACGAATAAACTTAAAATTTTTATGCGAAAAAAAGCAATTCGGCCAATGGGCAGGAAGACCAAATTTCTGGTGCACAAAATTGAAAGTTAGCTTGTGGTCCCATTGAGTAGAAAGACACTGAAGTTGGGGTGTCTGAAGACTTAATTCACTCTACTAAGTTGTTTCAAATGTAAACAAATAAGGGCTCGTTAGTCCTAGCGACACTTGAACTTTTAAATTGTTGATAATTCTGCAATACATACAGATTAAGAAAAGGCATAAACTGTAACAGTGCCCAGCAGTGTATAATTGGGGTATAATCGATCCGGTTGACGATGAAGAATTATGATTATTGTCAGTACTTTAATCTGGAAAGGAATGGCTGAGTGAACTCTGATAACATCATGTAATCACCACGTTTCAAGAAATCCCAGTCTGCTTACGTGGCGGGATGAATTTTATTGACGGTTTCTTGATTGACGTGGATCTAGATTTTCGATTGTCTGCCAAAAGACGCCCCATTGGGCCTCTCCATTGTTACTGAACAACAGAGCATTTAACAAAGATTAAAAAAATCGACTTGGATCGTATGTGGCCTCAGATCTGGTTCTTTTTTCATAAAATGCAAAAGCCATATACTTCAAGCAGCAGCTTGACAAAAATCCGACAACTTGGCCTGGGTTAACTATTTAATCCTCTTAGATTTATTTTATGTTTTATTCTCATAACATTCCGTGCAGTTCAGATTTATGAACCTGTGATTTTCATACATCTGAATCAGCTACCTCATACTTTTATATTTATTTTAGTTCTTATTCTTTTTTCGTACAGTCCAGACGTATTGACTCTGCGATTTTCATATATCCGATTTAATGAGGTGAAAAGCCGTAAAGAGAAACGCTTTTAAAGGATGTCGAAATGATTTTTTTCATGCCGTCACAATCAGCCCGAAAATTTATACAAAAAAGCAATTTACAGACTAGTAAATTTTTAGAATAGTTACCAGAACGCATTTAACTGACAGGGTCTCAAACTGGTATAAATCAGGCCGCATGTGGCGCCGGAAGCAATTTATGAGGTCGGCGAATTCATTTCCGGTAAATTAGTATAATTATGACAAAAACTTGAAGAAATGTTTAAGGTTTTAATGTTTTGGAATGTAGTTTTACACGATTATCTTCACCAAAACGAAAGCGAGTAACGTCCAGAAAATCTGCAAATGGAGCTAATTAATTTAAATTTTAATATAAATCTTATTCAAAGATGTGAATCTGCAAATTTGATTAAATTTTATGAGTACTTGTCAAAAAATAAATGCTCTCAGTTACGAATTTTTGCAACAAGAACAATTACTTTACTTACAATTATATGTTTTTCGTAGTTGAAAATTATAAATCTACGAAAAGAACCAGACTGCCGATGAGTGTTTTCAGTTTATGATGAAGATGCTTTCTACTAATTTTTCTCCAAAATTACAAATTTCATGAAAACTGAAATATCATAAGATGGTATAGTTGAAACGTGAAGTAAGAAATAAAGAAGTTTTTAATTATTTACATAAAAATATTACTTTTTTAAGAAAAATCTATAAAGAAATCAATAGGTTTTATTATCTATTCTGAAGTTGTGTCCCTCTTGGAAAGTTTTCTTATAGTTCATTTTAGTTTACGTTAAAAGTAAATTTCGTAATGGTTACTTCAATATATTAGAAATATTTGAATAAATTCCAAGCTGAAAAATTCAATATTTAGCTGTTGATTGGTTTGAATTAAAATTGTGGCTCAACAGGAATTTCTCGCAGATATCAACTTTTAAATTTCAGGCAGAAAATAAACCTAAAATTAAATTTTTTCTTTGCGTTAGTTTGATAAGTACGTTCTGACAAATATGTAGTAAAAATGTTTTAAATTTAGTTAACAGATTTTTTAGCAAGTTCTGTTTTGTTAAAAATTTCTTGCTCTTTCTTTCTTTTTTAATTGCAGCCCGTCAATACTTTCAGATCGTGCATTTGGCCTGAGTGCAGCTTTAGTTTGAGATCACTGACTTACAGGATCACAGTGAGTAAAACATTTTTATCTGTCGAAAATCCTAAATAAGTGCAAGACGTGTAGATTAGATGAGTTAGTAGGAGAAATTGTACAATTTGTTATCCATTCATATATATAAGTGCAAAAATTTCAAATAAAATAAGAGATTTTATTTTATTTATTAGTCCAAAAGGCATTACCCCAGAAGTGCGATTAAGTTCGTTTTTGCATGTTTGCGTGTGGACAACTTTAAATGTCCGTTTTTTTTTCAAATTGTTGCCACCAAATATTACCGCCCTGTGTTATATTTATTGAAATTAAATAATGAAGAATCTGCAAAAATGTATGTATTTATCTCGCATTGTCATAAAACAACGGTTTCTAGAGCCATCGAATTCTGAATAACGTAATCCTCCACCGAATATGGGGATCTGGAAGCCCTAATTTGGAATTTGGAGTTTCTTTTATTATCGATTGCATAATTTGTAACATTTGAACGAAGTTTTAATTAACAAACTCAACAATTTAAAAGCGAGCAATGGCAACAATGTACAAAAAAAAATTATCTCCAGCCAGCGAGAGTGTATATCGGAAATTCTAAAGATATGCTCATTTTAAAATTACTTTGTGATATTGCCGTTAAATTGAATTTTATGATTTAAGTGCGAAAAACATGATATTTAATAAATACATGTAACACACAAAACGTTAAAAAAAGCCTCTTTGGGCGTAATGTAAAATCTGAAAGCTTTCAGATTTTTTTTTTTTTTTGTCCAAAGAGGCTTTGTCCCTGACAATTGTTTTATTTGAATAAATTAAATAATGAAAAATCTGCATAAATGTATGTCTATTTCTCGCATTTTGATAAAACAACGATACATGGAGCCATTGAAGTTTGAATGACGTAATTCTCCTGCGAATATGGACATGTGGAAGCCCAAATTTGAAATGTGAAATTTGTTTTATGATCGATTTCATATTTTGTAAAAATTTAGCGAATTTTTTAATTAACATTCTCAAGGATTTCAAAGCGAGTCATGGCAACGTTGCACAGAAAAAAAACATTTTTATCTCCAGCGCGCGAGTCTCTATATCGGAAATTCAAAGATAGGTTCATTTTAAAACTGATTTACTATTAATGGTATATTGATATATGTTGTTAAATTTAGATACATATACGTATATATATGCCTATGGTACTGCCAATTGCAGTAAAGTAGCCAGGTTCACAAATAGATGCTATAGCAGTCCCATATACAAAATTTCAAAGTTCTACTGCAAATTGTTTTAGAGTTATGAGAGATACATATGTAGATACGAAGAAATCCAGTTTGGATCCACTTACAATTCTATTTGGAATATAAAGTCCTATATTCTGTCTGTATCACGCGAAGAAATAGTCAGAATAAATTCGGACCATTAAAATTGGATATTTTAGTTCAAATCTGATAACCGAAATTTTTTGGGATTACCAATGCTTTCTTTACAATACTTTTTTTGCTTTTGAAAATGTAAAATCTGTGAATAGCATAGTGGGAAATACAATGGCAACTAAAGTCACCAGATTTTAAACACACGTAATAGTCCTCCCAAACATCTGACTCGTGAATAGAGAATTTTAAATATTTTCATTATTTTTTGACATTTTTTATGAATTGTATAAATTTTATATTTTAACAGCTTCAGTAAATTTATATACACGCTGATTTTGCACGCTGTTTGTTAATATGATGCATTTTTTTACTATCTCTAGCACGACAGATTAAAATTTGAAAACTACATAGAGTAAAAGCCTAAGTTTAAAAAAAATTGGTTGAGAGCGAAGTTTGTGATAGACGATGTTTAGTGGATAAAATAAAAGCTTTCCTAAAAGATATTTTTTTGTTTATGTGTGATTGTTTGCTAACATTACCTTAAATATGTCATTTTTCTTTCTACAAAAGCATCTTTTTCCGTAAATTTCTTGTCTTAGAAAAAGTGAGTATGTGTGCCGTAGACGCAGTCAGCTGGTTAGTGTTTACAGAGTATTAAAGTTTGCCATTCCTTTTTTTATATACTCTATGCTGATCATATTTCTAATGTAATCTGATGAATATACCGGAAAGATTTGCTTCTGTTATCTTAACCTGTAAATATTTTTAATGCTTGAAACTGTTAAAAAAAGTTTCAGAGCCGAATGGGTGTTAGCCCAGAAGAGCTATTAATTTCATTTTGGTATTTTGCGTTGATTTACGATAAATGTCGGTTCACGTTGCAAACTGTTACCACC
Organism: Stegodyphus dumicola; assembly: GCF_044657685.1. NCBI lineage: Eukaryota > Metazoa > Arthropoda > Arachnida > Araneae > Eresidae > Stegodyphus > Stegodyphus dumicola. The sequence continues at coordinate 161,316,848 of NC_140770.1, forward strand.
AAATATTAAAGCCCTGTATTATATTTAAAGAAATTAAATAATGAAAGAGTCTGCATTAAATGTAAATGTGTGTTTCACGTATCGTGATAAAACAATGGTACTTAGAGCCATCAAAATTTTAATAACGTATGTTTACACCCGAACATGGGCATCTGGAAGCCCAAATTTGGAATTTGCTTTGTTATCTATTTCATACTTTGTAAAACTTTAACGAATTTTTGATTAACAAACTCAACAATTTCAAAGCGAGAAGTGGCAACACAGTACGAAAAAAAAATTATTTCCAGCTCGCGAGACTGTGTATCGGAAATTCTATAGATAGGCTCATTTTAAAATTATTTTGCGATATTGCTCTTGAATTGAATTTTATGGTTTAAGTGCGAAGGACATGGTATTTAATAAATAAAGGTAACGTACAAAACGTTAAAGAAACGTCCCTTTGGGCGTAATGTAAAATCTGAAAGTTTACAGATTGTTTTAAAAAATATTTTTGCTGTTCTGGAAATTTTTTCATAATGTTTGTACAAAATGTTAACACAAATAATTGCAAAATTCAGTATCTGAAAACATTACAGCATTAAAGAATGTTTAATTTTATGATTCTTTGTTTTGAAGATGTTTATGGCCACGATTTTCAAAGCAGTTTTAAATTGGAACCTTAAATTTTAAAACTTTTATTTTGGAAAACAGGTAAGATGTTACTTTATACATTTAAAATTGCGAATTTTAAGATTTCAATAATTCAGTGACATAAGCCTTATTATTACGATATAAATTTATGATTTACATTCTGCTAACTGTTTTTATGTTAGTTTTAAGAAATTATTAGAAGAAGCAGCTTTAAGTTAAAAGTTGCCTGATTTAGTATTGTTTATTTTAATTATTATTTATTGCTTCTTATTTACTGTTTTAGGTATTTATTCTTAGTCTTCGATTTAGCAGTGACATCAGCAACTTGTTTAATACAATTCAGAAAGTCGAACAGAAAAAGAAGTGGCGAGGAAGGAAAACAATATATATGGCTTGAACTTATAGCTGCAGCTAGTGGTATTCCAAAAATAATAGTTACTTGTTTAGCTGTCTTATTGAGCAAAAAGAAACACTCGAAAAAAGAACTTCAGTAACACATTTTATTTTATATGTTTGTTCCTTTTTTCCCCTTTCTTTTTTTTTTTTTTTTTGACTGACATTTTGGGCTAATAAAGTAGTAATTTAACTTCGACACCCTTTGAGATTACAAAAAATATCACAAACATAAAAACACTTTAAGTTTAAAAATATGAACATGAAATGCAAATAATTTCATAAGGTATTTTGTCCCTCCTTTCAGCATGCCTTCGTGGTGTAACGGTAGCGCACTCGGCGCGCATTCGAGAGGTCCAGATTCGAGTCCCGGCGACGGCATTCCTCATTTTTCATGTCTCCTTCTTCGAAAGAACCTAATGACTCTACAGTGGTCCCTGAACTAAAAGGGTGGTGGATAATAATTTGACACCACTACGATTCGCGATTGGGTCACGTAATCATCAGTCGCTCTTTAAAAGGGAGAGTATATAAGGTATTTTCTCCTTCTTTCCAGATGCCTTCGTGGTTTAAGGGTAGCACACTCGGCGTGTATTCGAGAGATCCAGGTTTAAGTCCTAGCGAGGGCATTGTTTATTTTTACCAAAACGGATTGTAAAATGGATTTAAAATGGATTTTTTCTTGATTCCGTACGTACAAGTTCCATACGTATGTATCTCGCATAACTCAAGACCAATTAGTCGAGGAACGCTAAATTTTTTTATGTGCGACTGCTATAATATCTCGTTGCGAACCTCCTTTTTTATTGCAATCGGCAAATTTATATCATCCGTCAGAAAAGTTCCAGGATAATTTTTTTTATTTCCGAGATTGAGTTATTTCTGAGGTTTCTTAATTTCTGAGTTCTGTTGAGTTTGTTTCTGACTTTTATGTTACCTGGTATGTATTTTTACTCGACATGACCTTGGCCATGTTCCGGAAAATCTTACTAGGCGACAGGGCTGTCGTTAGCAAAACACTGTTCAGATTGTTCTCGCATTCGTTAAGATGACACAATAGATGCTGATTGGGAGCAAAGAGTGAACATTAAGTTCTACGTTAAGCTCGGGCAAATCCCCAGTAAAACGTGGAACGTGAATAAACAAGCATATGCATGCCAGGCACTTTCAAGAAGTCGTGTTTTCGAGTGGCACAAAAGGTTTGTGTGAAGGCAGAGATTCAGTGCAAGACGATCCCAGAGCTTATCGCCCGACTATAGCACATACTGATGCAACCGTGGAGCGTGGTAGGCAGTTATTGCAAGAAGAACGTCGTATAATTTTGCGTATGATATCAGAACAGAATTTGAATCGTGATATGTGTCATAAGATTTTACGCGAAGATTGAGGGAAACGGAAACTTAATGCAAGAATCGTTCTTCACTCACTAGCATATGAACAGGAAAGACGAATAAATTCTGCTGAACCTATAGGATAGAGCCAGTCGTGATCCCTTATTTTTGTCAAAGATTATTGTGATTTTTCATTTTTTATGAGTGAAAGAGTGACTGAAAGGAAAGTTTCATCAAGATTATTGGAGATATCCAAAGGGCTGTGACAAATGGGCTTGCAAGCATCGCAATTGAAGATTTCTCTGCTTGCTTTCAAGATCTCCAGATACGTTTGCAGTTGGTATAGATGGCCAAAGGGACGATTTTGATAGCAGATAGGATCATTACTTAGTAAATGCAATTTTCTCATTTGTCCTGGAATTTATCAAACAGAGGATGTATATATATATATATATATACGAGGATGGAACGAAGAAAAGGCTACAAGGGTAATAAAAAACTATGTATTAACAATAGACAAATAAAAGAGGGGATTAATAGGCATACTTTCCTGTAATTTTTCCACATGATCAACAAATTTATTTAAGCATTTATCTGAATGAAGATCAACTTGTTTAACTCGGCTTGATAGAAATCACATCCTTGTCATTGAGTCTGCTTCCCGTAGCTGTTTCCACTTACTGCCTCAAGAGAGCCTTATTTCAGATAAATGTTTCTTCAATTTCGAAAAAAAAAAAAAAAAGGAAAAATCACTGGGTGCTAAATCTGGGCTAGATTGGGGGGTGACTCCAGAACTTCCCACTTAAATTTTACATTATTTCTTGAGTTCGGCAAGCAGTATTAGACCGGGCATTTTCACGCAGGAGGATACCTCTGTCATTCAACATGCCAGGGCACTTGCGTCGGATGGCTTCCCGTCATCTTGGCAAAGACTCACAATAACGATCGAAGTACAGGGTATGGCTGCACTGATACTCGGTCAGGATAACGAATCATGGGTCACACCTCCAAGCGAGACTACTGTTCTAAACGTCTCGACATTTCAATCGCTCTAAGGCGACTGTGAATTTACTCTACATACCTGCACAACCGTTCTATAAAACTAGTGCCATTTGTCTACAATCTGGGGATAGAGTATTCCCCTCCAAATTAATTACTTTTCAAATGCTGATATTTGTACATTTTTTGGACCCATCACCCACCCACCTTAATAAATCCTTCTCGGACTTGCTAGTTAGAAAGCACTTCAAGTTACAGAAGTGTTTTAAATAATTGACATGAAAATTATAATGTAATAAAAATAACCATGTTTTGGCAATGTCGAATTTAAAAAAATAATTTTAAACAAAGAAGGGAATTTAACTTTTAATGCTGTCTCCCGATTCCTTTACTTATATTTGGGAAGCTTTTATACTTGTTATGAGAAAATAAAAATATTAGAGGTTTAACTCTCGAATGAAAAAAATTGGCCACCATATTTTATTTACAAATTTGCAATTTTTTATATCTTTTTCAATTTGCTTTGAGAAACAGATTGTTCAAATTAGAGTAATTCGACGAATTAGGTTTAAATCAAGAGAAATAAAAAATGTGTATATTTTAATAGGCCGTACAAGGAAGCCAGGTGATGTCCCCATTCAATTTTTGTTATCAGGAATTGCAACTGTTTGCCATTTTTAGTTGAATTTATAAGTCAATCAGCACACCAATGGTCTGCATTTATACTACGAATCGGGGTTTTTACATTAGTTAAACAGAGAGATTTAAAACGTTACTTTTGTTTAAAAAAATACCTTAAAAAAGATTTCTTAGGTACTTACGATCCTGTTCTAACTTTTGTTTATTTCTAAAAAAATTTCAAAACTTACAATTAAAATTAAATTATACGGATTAGCGATTTTGAGAAGTTAATTAAAAGCTAAATTAATGAAACTGAATAGAAACCAAATTATAAAGAAAATCTTTTTCCGTGTTTCCTTTCCCTTAAGATTTAATTCAAATGCTGTTCCAAAAGTTAAAATTTTACGGATGATATGAAAAAGATTGATTTTATCTAGAAGAGTAAAAGGTAAAGAAAAACAATCAAAGCAAGAATATGCCAGATTTTGAGCAGAGGAGATTTAATCTTTCAATTAAAAATGTGCTGATTTTTATCCCAAAAGCCAAATTCAATTACTGGCTAATTTATACGGGTAATTGCTAAATCAGAGCATAGCTGTTTTCTACTAAAAACTATCAGATAAGATTTTGGATAGAGTTTGAAAAGGCAGTCCATTTTAATCTGGTAATTTCGCGAAAACAAAAAACAAAAAACAAAAACTGAAATGTTTACTATCCCGAAAAAATAATCACTCGGATCTAATTCCTTTTCAAATCAATTAATAAATTAGCACGAACATATTTTAGTGTTTACAGTTAATAGAAAAAAAATTTGCAGCAGACACTCCATGACTTCCTTGCACCTCCATTCTTTTTAAACTTATTTCCTAGAATTTTATTAGAGATAGATTTCTCATTCAATTAATTCAGTTCTCATTTCGCGATGAGGCAAAAACGCATAAACCTCAAAATTTAATTTCTACTCAAAAACAAGCCATTCGGCCAGCAGGCAATAAGGTATATTTTTCGGTGCACAAAACTGAAAGTTTACTTTTGGTCCTCGCTTGGCAAAAAAACATTGAAGCTACAGAAACTGACATAATTCGCTATTCTGCTAATTTCCAAATGTAAACAAATTTTCAACATTCTGAGCTTACTTTTGAGTATGCGAGATACATTCATACATACGTACGTACAGATGTCACGAGAAAAATCTCTTCTGAATCCATTTTAAATCAATTTTGTAATCCGTTTGGTGAAAAAGAGTCCTTTATTCTGTTCTTAAGCGAAATTGTCATGCAAAAACATCGTTAAATTGCATTCGATAGCATTTAAAATGGGTATTTTTCTTAATATACGATATCCGAAATTTTTCGTGATTACAATACTTCCTTTACTTTGTACGAGGAAGTAATAATTTGAAAGGTAAATTTTTAAAATAATTTCGCAGTTTCTTTAATTCATAGTTTATATTTACTGTTCATAGAAACAATATTAAAAATGACTAGATTTGCTAAAATCTAACGAACGTAAAAGCCTTATTATTACAATGATCTAATTTTATGATTTTTTATTCTTCGAATTGCTTTCGTGATAGTTTTAAGATGTTCTGGGATGCATAAGCGTTTAGATGTCTGTTGCCTACTTTAGTTATTGTTTACTTTAATTATCATTTCAAGCGTCAGTAGTGACATCATCATCTTGGTTAATATGATTCAGATAGGCGAAGAGTAAAATTATGCTGACGAAAAAAGAAGGGCGAGTAGAAAATGTATATATATATGTGCCCTTAGACGTATAGCTGCAGCAAGTGGGATTCTAAAAATTATCATTACATGCTTTCGTATTTCTTACAAAAAGCACTGGTTTAAAGAATTTCAATAATGCATTTTTTTTAAAATGCTTTCCACTCTTTTCTTTGCCATTCTGAGCTACTAAAATAACGATTATAATCTCGACACCGGCTGACATCGCAAAAATATTACAAGCTTAAAATATATAAATATATACATATATTACAAGCTTAAAATATATAAATATATACATATATTACTTTAAAAAAATTTTAAAAATATGCATATGTATACAATGCACACGCAAGAAAAAAAAGGAACGGTTCTACCGTTCTACTGGGCCGATTGACAAAATTTAATTTGCAATTTTCATGTCCTGATAGCGCGATATAGATTATATAATAGAGTTATATATAGAGTTGTTCAAACCTAGGTATTTTGACACAAAATTGGACCTTTTTCTGAAATGACATACATTTTGTTTCCATATTTCGATTTTACGACTCATGCAAAGTTTTGAAGTAATCGGACAAGCTGTTTTTAAAACATTAGCTCACGAAATTTTAGCTCTTCATTGTTATTGAATTTGGAATCTATTTATTGATATTCGTTCTTTTATTAATCTTACTTGTTTCCTTCTTTGACAGTTCACAATTTAGGCTTATTTCCAAATACAATTTGCAGGTGGTTTCTCATTTATTTCTAAAATTTGTATTTTTAGCAATTTTCATAAATTTTTAGAAAATATTTTTGTATTATCACTTGTACAATTTTTTATCATCTCCTAAAGTAGATGTATCTTAGGCATATATGCAAAAAATTATATTTTTTAATTCAAAATTTCGAAAGATATCCGTGAAGTCATATACTGACGTGGGGCCCACCAGCGGCCGAGCGGTAAAGACGCTGAACACTGGTAGTTCGGTCCGAGGTTCGAATCCCGCCAACGGGCTGGCTGCATACGCGTTTTTGTGGTTTTACCAATGTATAACGTATATACGAGCCAATTTCCCTTAGAAAGTCCTCCACGAAGGCATCCCTCTCTTTAGGCAGATAGCCCTCGTGTGCTTTGTCATAATTGGATAATCCAATCCAAATTCATATACTGACGCGTTTTGAAATTTGGCATATTTGTTATTCGCGATAATAACGCCAAGTGTGCTTTCTGTACTTTGTGAAAATTATCTGAAAGTAAGTATGAACGATACGCCTTTCTTCGGCTCGCGCGCGAAGAAAAAGGAAAATAGATTATTATAAATTAAGAATTTCGCCAAATGAATTATTCTTGGCGCAAGCTGAAGTAGGCCAAGATACATTTTTTTTGGCTTATAAGTTATTTCTCCCTCCTTCCTAGCATGCCTTCATGGTGTGGTGGTCTGCACGCTGGGCGCGTATTCCAGAGGTCCGCGGTTCGATTCCCTGCGAAGGAGTTGCTCATTTTTCATCTTGCCTGCTTCCAAAAATACCTAATATCTCTAGAAAATTCTCGGTAAGTTTATCATCAAATTTTGCAAAATTTAACATTTAAGCATGAAGTCACCGTCGTAAAATCCAAATACAGAAAATATTCAGTATGTCATTTCCGATATCCAATTTTGAGTCAAAATACTTGTGTTAGCATAATGCTATGTATAAAGCTAATATATATCCTAAATCGCACTTTCGAAATATGTAAAACGCAAATTAAATTTCCTCAATCGGTTCAGTAGAATGAAAGATGTAGAATTGTCCCCACATTTTATTGCGTAATGTGAAAGCAGTAATAGTAATAGTAAGAAAATGAAAATAATTTGACACTTCGATTTTAAAGCCGTACAGACTTCCACAGCTGATCGATGTTTACAAGTATTGTTTCCGAAAATGAGAGCAATCCAAACAATCTGAGAGATGACATTAAGCAGTGAAAACAAGCAGGAAAAGATGAAAGTGATGACGACCGTTTGCTGAATTATCAATTTTCAAAATATGTCACAGTTGGCACTTGAAATTTGATTCTTTTTCCGATATTTATAAGTATGTAAAGCTCCGTTAGAAATTTAAATAAGATTTATTTAAAATATTTTAGATTCTTTTGTTATTAGAATGAATGATCATATGTATTGCTTTTTTATTTCCTTACTAGAACCAAACAGGCCAGTGATTTGATTTTAAAGAGCTGTAAAATCAATCGAATCATAGGTGCATACAAAACAAACAATCGGAAATGGAATTTCTTCTTTTGTTTAGCGGCCCACCAACGGCCGAGCGGTAAAGTCGCTGAACACTGGTAGTTCGGTCCGAGGTTCGAGTACCGCGAACGGGCTGGCTGCATGGGCGTTTTCGTGGTTTTCCCCATGTGTAACGTGTATACGAGCCGGTTTCCCTTAGAAAGTCCTCCACGAAGGCATCCCTCCTCTTAGGCAGATAGCCCTCGAGGCTTTACCATAATCACACACACACACTCTTTTATTTAGCAATTCAATTCACTTCAGTTCTTTGAGTTTTAAAAATCCTATTTAAAAATTAATTCAACTTAAATAAAAGTCAGCGAACATTTTATGCTAGAAATATTCAAAAGCTAAACAAAGTTTTGTCAGTATTCGCACCCATTTCTTCTTGGAAAATTTTTAATTAAATCTGTTTATTGACATATAGACTTGAAGCGCCGCATTGAGCTACGTTTTGGAATTAACGAACATATCTACATTTCACTGATTATTTTCTTTTTCACGCTTTGGATTCTTCTATTGGATCTTCATGTCCTCTTTATCACGAGTTAATCATATTAAATTTCTAAACGTATATCTGTTTTAGTGCTTAAGAAACGGTTATACTTTTTATGTTTATTTAGAAATTTGAAAAATGTTCATTATCGTTTTAAATACTGCGTTCAAACTGTAAGATATTAATTATTTAGGGAAAAAAAGGGTAAACTATGCTATGTCCCCCATATAGTACTTGCTATTGGAATGCTACAGACATGTAATCTCCAGTTAACAATAAGAGCGTAGAAGTGCAGAAAAAATAACAGCAATGGCAAAACTACAAGCAAGCATTTCTCAATTATGGATCGTGCTGCTATACGTTGTTACCATAGGACTTCAGGATTTTCCTAGGTGGCATTAACTTGTTTTGCTTTCCTTTAGTTACGTGATTATGGCAGAACCTCGAGAGCTATCTGAATAAGGGACGGATGTCTTCGTGGAGGACTCTCTAGGGGAAACTCGCTCGTGTACACCTTACACATGGGAAAAACCACGAAAACGCCCATTCAGCCAGCCCTTTCGCGGAATGCGAACGTCGGACCTAACTACTAGTATACAGCGACTTTGCCGCTCGGCCACTGGTGGGCTCCGGCATCAATGTGAGTACAGAAGTTCATACTCTACACCAGCGGTTTCAAACTAGCGGCCCGCGGTGCGATGTCATCCGAGGAAATTTCCTGCTCCGGCGAAGACATTTCATTCTTGAATTTGTTTCAGATATTATCTTGCAAAGATTTTAATATTTTAGTTATTTGAAGACAGAGTTTATATTATTTTCATTTCTATTAAAAAGAGCATGAATAACGCAACGAAAAATGTGTAAATAAGGCTTCTAAGTATTTCTCCCGCCTTCTTAGCGTGCTTTCGTGATGTAGTGGTCTGCACGCCGAGCGCATATTCCAGAGGTTCACGGTTCGATTCCCGGCGAAGGCATTGCTCATTTTCATCTTGCCTGCTTCCAAAAATACCTAATGTCTGTACAGTGGCGTCCGAACTAAAAGATTTTTGGATGATGTTCTCCACACCCAGGATTTCAGTCGCCAAATCAGCTCAGTTACAAATTTTTGCAATAAGAATAATCGCTTATTTTGGGGAATACATTATTATGTAAACAACGTTTTTTCCAGTTTAAACTCAAGGAGAAAAAACGTGATAGGCCGATTAGCATATAAAAGATAATTTCTAATAATTTCTGCCCAAAGCTAAAACGTTTAGCACAATCGAAAAGCCATCATGCATCAAACTGTCATACGAAATAGAGAAATGTATGGTTATTTAAATAAGAACATATATATTTTATTCATGCCTTAAAGGAAAGGAAAGAGACTAAATTACTACTATTTATTCTAAAGTTTTGTTCCATTTGAAACATCCAATCGGATATCAGAACTACTTAAATCAGAAAGTTTTCCAAATTTGTTTATAATTAGTTCAAATGAAAATAAGTTTTTTAATGATTAATTATCTAATTATTTAATGTTTAAATATATGGGTTACAGCTCACATTGGAATATAAGGAAATGAGAAGACAGATCAGCTAGCTAAATTGGCAGCAAATGATGTAAATGTTTTAGAAATTCCATAGAATATTCTACTTCTTTGCTGAAAAATAAACCAAAAATTAAAATGGTGCAAAAAGGCCAAGTAAGCTGAAATAACAACGCAATGGGAAGAGGAACTCATAGGTTTTCCCCAAAAATGAACTTAAAACTTAAAGCGTAGAATAGCTTTAACATACAATAATTTATTTGTCCCGAGCGATTCCTGAATTATCTTAAAAGATATGAGCTAAGCTATGTGAAATCCTGTCATTATGGTAAGGCATTCCCCGATTATTATGCATTCATCTACAGTTTAACAGCCTATAATCATCTTCGGTCTCAGACAGAGTAATATTGGCTACAATGAAAAGAGAACACATTCGCCATGGCAAAATTAAAACTCAACCAAACGATATGATTACCTGTTAATCAGTATAATATGCCTCATTAAGGGAAATGCAGTACAATGGCCAAACTTCGATGGAACTCCTAAGAGGTATCAGCCTACAAAGTTTGTCCGGAAGGTAGTAGGAATGAATTTAAAAAGAAAAACTATTATTCACAGTTTTGATACATCCACTTGATAATTTTCAAAATATGCCTCTCTGCATCAATACAGTGTTTCCAGCGACTCTAACAATCGCTGAATGTTCCCTGGCATGTTCTTCAGCTCCTTCGTTACAGTCTCTTGGATTGCCTGGACCGAGCCGCGGTGTCGGCCTTTCATGAACGTTTTCAGTCGGGGGATGAAGAAGAAGTCTGAAGGAGGGACATGTGGGTTGTAGGATGGCTGGGAAGCTGTGTGATGCCATGTTTGGTCAGGAATTTTATGACAGCAAAGGCAGTGTGGCTCTGACATTGTCCTGAGGGAGCCTTCATGATCCAGCGATTGCTGGACGAATGTAGGCGATTCGTTTTCTGAATGAGGCGGTCAGATTTCAAGATATTTCGCACTTTCACTAAGTTTTCGATACTTTTTACCGTTTATAAGGTATTTCTCCTGCCTTCCTAGCGTGCCTTCGTGGTGTAGTGGTTCTGCACGCAGGGCCAGTATTCCAGAGGTCCGCGGTTCGATTCCTGGCGGAGGCGATTGCTCATTTCTCATCTTGCCAATTAACCTAATGTCCTTAGCGTTGCTTGTCTTCACATTGCTCTCTTCCCTCCCAAAACAATTTGTGCCATTTAAAAACACATATCATGCCGCAGAACCGATTTAGTGCTTAGCATTGCTGACTCCCGTACCGAAAGATCAGTGTTCGAATCCCGGAGAAGGCATGAACGTTTGTAAATGTATATTGTCCGTGCGGCAGGGGGGCACAGTAAATATGTGGCGAGCCGAAAGTCCTCTCGAGAAGTTTGTGGTAGAGGAAGAGTGATGGAAGACCTTTGGATCCGTCTCCCCGGAGTGCTCTCCATCAAAATTGGAAGCGGAACTGAGCTAAATCGCAGTATCACCTGTAAGGTGTTCAAGACTGTTGCCACCGACAGGCGTAAACTTGCGTTTCTTGCCACGAGGAATCTCGTGGGCTTGGGATGACAAGTTAGCATTAGCAACAACAACAAATGGACTTATGATTATTTTGGACTTACGTGTCATAATTATATTCACGTACGTATGTAACACAGATTTTTATTTTCTGCAATTATGTATATATGATGTATGATGTTAAATATTTCACATACATAGTGTCCAATGTAACTGTAATTATTTTCGAAATTGAAAAATATGTCGCCTGTTCTGCTAACCCTTCTCTTGAAGGGGTTTAGATAGGACCAAATAGTATGTATATACTGGGATGACTAAACAGTGAAACACTTTTCCAGGAAAAGTCTGTTACTGTTTATAGATGAGGTTGTCAGATTCTGAATGGAATATATAGTGAAACAACTAGAACTTACAGTAACAGTACGTTCAATAAGTATCTGCAGTACTTAGAGCCTACAGCAAAATTTATTGTAATATTTTTGACCATAAGACTATATTACACTGTTACATGTTAGTGTTTCACTATATACAGTTACATGTTAATAGTTATATACAGTTACATGTTAATAAATACATAAGACTATATTACAGTTACATGTTAATGTAACTGTAATTATTTTCGAAATTGAAAAATATGTCGCCTGTTCTGCTAACCCTTCTCTTGAAGGGGTTTAGATAGGACCAAATAGTATGTATATACTGGGATGACTAAACAGTGAAACACTTTTCCAGGAAAAGTCTGTTACTGTTTATAGATGAGGTTGTCAGATTCTGAATGGAATATATAGTGAAACAACTAGAACTTACAGTAACAGTACGTTCAATAAGTATCTGCAGTACTTAGAGCCTACAGCAAAATTTATTGTAATATTTTTGACCATAAGACTATATTACACTGTTACATGTTAGTGTTTCACTATATACAGTTACATGTTAATAGTTATATACAGTTACATGTTAATAAATACATAAGACTATATTACAGTTACATGTTAATGTAACTGTAATTATTTTCGAAATTGAAAAATATGTCGCCTGTTCTGCTAACCCTTCTCTTGAAGGGGTTTAGATAGGACCAAATAGTATGTATATACTGGGATGACTAAACAGTGAAACACTTTTCCAGGAAAAGTCTGTTACTGTTTATAGATGAGGTTGTCAGATTCTGAATGGAATATATAGTGAAACAACTAGAACTTACAGTAACAGTACGTTCAATAAGTATCTGCAGTACTTAGAGCCTACAGCAAAATTTATTGTAATATTTTTGACCATAAGACTATATTACACTGTTACATGTTAGTGTTTCAAGCTTTTAATTGTTGCATTTTCCTTTTTTGTGATGTGATATTCATTATCTGCTCTAGAGAATCTAGTTCTCGATGCGATGAAAGCCTGTTTAAATGAACATATATAAAATTGTTATACTGTATAATTATTTAAGTACATTTAAAACATAGTACCCTTAAAACTATCACATGAAAGTGGTTTGTATAATAAAACGCAAATTAGAAACATGAAGAAAAAAAAAGGTTTTCAGACAGATTTTAAATAAATGACCCGATACAGAAAACATTAAAAGTATACTTTAATTTTCCCTGAATAGAATAATTTCATAAGAATTATAAAATTAGCTGTAGTTCTGATTACACTGCAGATCTATTTACTAAATTCATATTTAAAACAATACGCTTGAGTAATTATCTGAAATTTTAATGTTTTTCTCATTCGCTTTCTGCAAAGCATCATTAAAACCACAGTTCAGCTGGAATTTAAAATGATGTTTTTAGCTACGAACTGATTTCAACATTTTATGAAATTAAAATCCAATTCTCTTAATTAAGAAAGGAATCTGACATCCAAGATCATTAATGATTTTTTTCATTTGTGTTCCTCACTGGGAATAGAAAGGTTTTAAATTAATGGATTCAAGAAACAGACCAAGAAAAAATATAGTCCTGCATTTAATGCATGTCTGAATGTTTTCTGGCGTTAAGGTACGATGTTAGATATAAATTTAATTGATTTTGACAAAATTGCTATGAAATTAAAATGATAAAGGGATTTTACTAAAGGTATGGTACAAATTTCAAGTTATTATGCATGGTCGTAAATATGATAAGTAAAATAAAATAACAATATTATTATTAGATACAGACAATTAAGGCAAATAGGTAATTAAATCATATATAAATCTGAACTTGGCTTTTCCTTATATTATATTCCAGATACAAAATTATCCTAATTTATTTGTTAAGCATTTTTACAGTTCTGCTAATGCAAATAGGAAGAAAACACTTTTCTCATTCTGATTATTAAAATTCAGCAATATAGTGATGAACAAAATTCATTACCTTAAACAGCAAAATACTTTAAATACAAAATATGAAGTCATGAATGAATTTTAATGAAGGTCATGTTATAAAACCGTCCTTTTTTCATTATGTATTTCCCTTAAAATATGAACTTAATACCAAATTACAAAATCATAATTTTGTAGTTCACAACAATATTTCATTTTACTTTTAAGGTGTCAAGAAGTTGCGCCGTGCACTGCTGTACCACAAGTACTAACATACCAAGTTGTTTAATTCAGGGATCTTGTATTTGAATTCTGGTGACATCAAAATTAAACCGTTAAAATTTCTTTTTGACACGTCCCCCCGTTTGGCTAATTGTAGGAAGTTCTCGCCAGACATTCCTTAAATTTCTCTGCAATTTGTAGCCGTAGTTATTTCTGTGTTTGTTTATGAATTCCAGGAAAACACCATTGTCTTGCATGTCATAATCATCATTTCAGTCACATTAGTCTTTTTCGATCTGAGAATTCGTTTCACTATATACAGGGTGAATCTGAACAAGTGTGCAAAACTTTAGAAGGTGACAGAAGCCAGCAATATTCATCATAGAATGTATGGTCGAAACGCAAAACGGCGAGCATCGGAAATGGTATAAAAAGGTCTGTCCTCATACCTAACGGCATTTTCTATTGTGGATTGCCGAGAGCATGGCTTGTTATACGATATCCCATAGCCTTGGCCACCACTATCACTGGATCTCTCGTGTTTCGACGTTTTCTTGTTTGGCCATATGAGAAGCCTAATCTACGAGTGTCCCGTTGAAACCGATATGGATCTAGTCACTTGTTGGCGGCGATATTCGGGAAATGCCTGTGTCTTCGCAAATATACGTCAATCCCCTATCCCGCAGGTGTGAAGTTTGTATTACAGCTGTCAGAAGGTTTTTTTGGGCAATTTCTTTGAGCATGTACAGCAGTTACATTCCTGTTAATAAAATGTTTTCTGAAGTATCTATTCTCATTCTTGCGTTAATTCTTTAAACGGGATAGTGGAAAACTATCTTTTAACTTATCAGCGCTTGCGTTTCGACCATACATTTCGTGACAAATAGATACATTTCTCGTATAGATGCCTTCTATCAGCCCTTAAAGTTTTGCTCACTTGTTCAGATTCACCCTGTAATTATTGAGAAACGTGTAACGTTAACGCCAGCGTTATCGCGGATGCTAAGCTTTCAAAATTAGTTGAGTTTTGTATTTTCGGTCGATTTAACGTTGCAGCTTCGTACATAGTTATAGTAGTTGTAATCCAGTTAATGAAGTTACACCAAGCCGCTGTTCATTGGAGGCAATAAATTTATTTCGTTTTATCTTAAGTTGAAAGTTTACAAGTTGGAAAGAATAAAGTTGTTTATTAAGTTTTCAATTGGTCTTGTATGAACAGCTTGAGAGCAAGAATTAAGGTAGTTCCACTAATAACCGAGAGGTTAAGGCTACTTATGTTCCACATGCGTTCGATCCAAACGAATGGTCAGCTGTATGGTCCGTGTTCGTGGGATTCCCTGTGTGCAACATGAATACGACCGGGGGTTACCCCCAGAAAATCTTCCACGAAGGCATCCCCACTTAGGCAGATAGCTCGTGTTTCCTTTTTCATATTGACTTCGGTAACTTAGATAATAATCTCCCTCAAAAGGAGAAACGCTTTGTGAAGGACTTTAATGCGAACCTGGCTGTATTCTAGTTACACATGGGGAAAATCAAGAAAACGCCCATGCAGTTAACGAATCAAGAAATGACGATCATGTAGGTGTAAGTTCGAAATGTTAATAGTTAGTTAAAACCAGTACATTAAGTAGTCAGATACTTTTACTAGTTATAATTTTATGTCTGCTTTATGAGTAATTTCGCCTTAGGGCGCTTATGTTTGTGTAGTCCATATATAAAATACCTATTAATGGAATTTTATATCTGTCTGATACGACATGATTTGTCACTTTGATTCCTATTCCTCTCTAAAGCTACATTTTCGATTTTGTCAATGCAGAGATTATTTCTTGCTAAGAAAATCTTTCTTCGTGTTTCACTGAGAATCAAAAATTACTCTAAATACTTAATAGAAACTCTTCGCAGAAACTGGTATTTGAGAAAGAAAAAGAACATTCAGTTATTTAAGAATTTTCTTTAAGAAATACAAGAAGTTCTTTTCCAATTCTGTCTTTTGCTTATTTCCTGCTAATGTTTTTCGTAAATATATGAATGTCCAAAATAAAAATGAGAAGCGAATATAAAAAAAGTCACAGAAGATCTGTTTTCATTACGAAGCGACAGTAAGGGTCCTATTAACGTTTCACTCGAGGATAGCTCTTCTTCTTGCCCAAAGGACTAGTCTTGTACCTAAGACCGCATTACATATTATATTCTGGAAAGCAGTGTCTGTCTCGCTTACTTTCCCATGATGCATCAATAAAGGAGGGTCAAAATGTTTCTACCGCCGCTTGCAGAATACCCGAGTGGAGATTTTCGTTTTTTGTGTTGCCTCTCAGGAGATTTAAGTGATGGTAGTGGTTGATGAGCACATCTAGGGATAGGCAGTTCGAGAAAAGAAGCTACTTGTTTATTTAATAGTTTATGCTGTGCCGCCAAAAAATGAAGATCAAAGAGAGGTTAGCCTAAAATGTCTCCGACGTTTCCTTAATATTGCTGACTAGTCTATTTCTTTAGTAATTATAGATCTGGGCATTCTAATGAAGAACAATGGATTAAAATAAACGTGAAATGTTGCTGGTTATTCTACATCTACAAGGCAAATATATTCTATAAATGAAGTGAAAGTAAATCACTATAAAGTTCCATTGAACCGAATAAAGGTTTATTTTATATATTCGTAAGGAAAGACAAACAAGAGATATTTTGGCGTAATAAGGTAGCCGATATTCATCAACAGCTACAATGTTTATCTGCTATATGTTAACATCCGAGGCGCGTACGTCATCTAATCCACCCGTTAGTTTCACATACTTAGAAGTGAGCTATACATATTTTACATATAGCTTAGTAAAACATTAAAAAATACTAACTATTAGATAGAAAATACTGATTATGGGTCTATACGAAAAGCAAATATTTTTCTTTGAATAGGTTAAGAGTGTATCCACTAAAACGGTTAGCGTTACATGCAACGGATTTCCACTTGCAGGCATCCTCCTTTTGCAAACGTTTTGTTTATAAAGCTTCTATGAATGGCCTGAAATTTAACTTTTCAGTTAATGAAAAAATTCAAAAGAAACGTTTGGTTTAAAGAAAAAGAAACGAAAGTAAGATTGTTTCGTCTTATTATGGCAAGAATATGAAGAAAACACTTAAGACTTTAACGATTTAAATATTTGGAAATAAATTGTTAGGCTATGCAAAGGATTTACTAAGAAAATAGCGGGCTTAATTTTTATGTTTCTCGATAGAGCAATCCATCAAATGCACTTCTGTTTTCTTAACGAACTTAACTTATCCAACCCGGTGATCGAAAACTCCGACGCTTTTAATTCAACGTCCTGGAAATAAAATAAAATATTAGATGACAATTCGTTACCACAGATGAACTGGACTACTGGGAGTCGCCTTGTGCCCAGAAATCATCTTTAGGTTTGTGAAGAGATGTAAAGAATTATACAATATTTTTCTTTTGTATGTTGCTACGGTCCAATATTTAACACACCGAGCCGGCTATTCAGAGATCCAGGGTTCCACTCTGGAAAGGGTGTAGGGAGTAACATTTATTTTGAATAACCAGTTATGTTGATGCTTTGTTTCCTATAAGAATATTATTCTTATAGGAATTATATTCCTATAAGAATAAGATATATTTCCTATAAGAATATTTCTTCGTTTCTCTAATTGTCAATGCCAGAATATTTAAATTTGGTGGCGCGCGGGAAGGACTGCAAATTCTACCATTAGAACATAAGGTTTAAATATTGTTGCGTGTTTTTTTCTTTTCTGAAACCAGTTGTTACGTTACGTACGGGGTTCGTGTGGATTTGCAGTGAATAACGACGACACTTGATGAAGTATCGAAACACACTTTATTTGCCTGTATTGCCAGGACAGCTCGAAAACACGTTTTACAGTCGTCGATGAGCTACTATAAACACGTTGACACGATCAGCGACACAGCCTTCAGGTTATCAGACTATCACGGTGGAGACAGCTTCACTGCAAAGCACCAGAGTACAGCTCCCGACTCTGCTCGGTCGTTCTCGAAACTCCACGTAATCTCGAGACTCTCCATGCTACAACTCGCGATGCTCTCGACGACACACAGAGCACGGCTCCCGACTCTTCGGCCCAGTCGTTCCCGGAGCTCAACACGATGTCCGGCTGTCAACTCGATCGACTCCGCAGGGATTGATTCACTAGACGAGACACCAACACGATGCTAACTATCTCGCACTCTAGACGAGGCACTCTCACTCGCCCTCTCGAAGAGTCACACTCCCTGACTACGGAGAAGCAGGACTTATATATCTTTCCGCTTGTGTTCGAGAACATTCTGGGCTAAACCGGTAAGAATTCGTTCCAGAAAATTCTCCATCCGTCCATGGCATATCGCCAATTTTGTCGCCAAATGTCGCTAAAAGGGCGATTTCTTGCCAAATGTGGCAATCCTGCCTTCTCTTGCCATTTTATGGCAACCCTAAAACTGCTTTGCGGGGAAGCCATCTTACCGCACCTGTACATTTCGTAACAATATTGAGTTTTATAACGGAAAGTTAGAGAGAGAGTTGGCAAGCACTGTAGCTTTCTAGCGTTAGCTTCTGGTTCTGCATTTATTGCTGGTTAAAGTGACGTAATTGCTACTATTTTGCTACCACTAGACTTCGGTTTTAGGTAACATGGTTATCCCGGTGGAAGGCGCGCGCTAAACAGAGCACATTTTGGTCGCGCGGGGTACCTGTATAACCCCACCGATAAATTTAAGCTTAATTCAATATACACATATAAACTTAAGTGCAAATAAATTGAAAAGGTATAAAATACAGTTTTTTAGTATATTCTAAAGCATGAATATTAATTTGAAAATATATTTACGTTAATTTCTACTACTAATGTTTATAGGAAAAAACTTACTCAATTACAAAATAAAAATCAGTTACATACCTTTATTGAATTTTAAACACATTTGTCACAAACATAATTAGAGTGATCCTTGCAAGTAAAATTTTGGCATTTCATACAAGAAATTGTTGTTTTTTTGTCCTTAGCTCGAGGACATATTGTACATCGTCCTTTACCAAGCTTCATTCTCTTTGGCAAGTTCTCTTCAGAAACGGCATTCCTTTCTGTTGAGAAATTCTGATTCATTTTCTCTCGTAATTCTCTGGGTAACATTTGCATATTTGATCTCCTCTTTATTTGTGGGTTTACGAGAGATAATGCCAATGTTTTCAAAAACATTCGTCTACTTTTATACTGCAAGGGAGGATTTTTAGTAGACATAAGTGACACTCGCGCGTTTATACCAGCCACGTTCAAAACACAGTAAAAAATCACCATAGGCCACCTGTTTGTTTTCCTAGCTGTTGAATAAAGCGTAGACATTTCATCAACAGTATCTACTCCTCCTTTCGTTCCATTGTAGAAATGGATTATTTCTGGCTTACTTTGTTCAGAGTTTTCATCTATCGTGTCATCATGATGCATTGTAGACAGAAGAACTACACATTTCGATTTCTTTGGAACATATGATACTAATGTCATGTCTTTTTGGAATCCAAACATGGAAGAATATACTTCTCTTTTCTTTGTTTCTAAAAATTCAGCAGGAATTACAGCTTTATTTTTCTTCAAAGTTCCCACTACAGTGAGTTTCTTTGATAGGAGCTCTTTTGCTAGCGGGTAACTTGTATACCAATTATCCATGGTTATATTCCTCCCAGATCCAAATAATGGAGCACAAAGTCGTTTTACGATCTCAGATGGCGAATAATCAACTTTGAAAGGACCATCCGATTGTTTCCCCGCATAAATTTCCATATTATATGTATAATATGTCCTGGCATCGACTACGGCAAATAATTTAATTCCATATTTTGCCGGCTTTTTCGGCATATACTGGCGAAAAGCACATCGGCCACGAAATTTCTCCAACTTTTCATCTATTGTAACATATTCACTAACTGAATATATTTCTTGACATTTTTTATTGAAATCGCTGAAGAAATCTCTCACAGCTGCCAGCTTATCCAACTGTCTTCGAGCTTCGCGATCGTTTACATTGTCTAATCTCAAGCACCTTAGAAGAAAAGTGAATCGTTTGTAAGACATTGTCTTTCGGAATAATTCAATTCCGGTGCCATCAGCGTCCCACAAGTCTTTTGCATTAGCATGAGAAGATTTATGCAATCCGCATAAATATAAAAGACCAAACAGTGCTCTCATCTCCACTTCATCTGTATGCCTAGCATCTCGACTCCGTTGAAAATTTTCGGATATTTTATCAATAAAAATATTGGTGCAGTCCACAATATTTTTTATAATATTGAAATCCATAAAAAGTTCCCAACTTTCAATTGGTTCCATAATACTTATTGCAACTGATTTCAGACCTGGTAAGTGGGTTATAATATTACAGGAACTGGTTCTTACCTTCTGATTCGGTTTACTTTTCTTCCAAACTGTTTTATTTTTTCCTATATAACTGTCACTTTTTTCATTAGATTCAAGCGTTTTATTTTCAGCTTCAAACTCACTGTCGCTGTCATGACTGCTATAAATTTCTTGATCTACTTCATTTTCACTAGCAGTATCCATTTCTTCATCGGAAGTTTCCACAGTATCCAATAACATTCTCAAGTGTTCCATTTCTTTTTCATAATCTGTCATTTTTCGTTTGAGAGCCATTTTCGAACGACTACAGTATAGCACACATGCACAATCTATGCAAGCAAGAAGCTAAAGTGAGAAATTTCAGAACAAATCTGGTCACGGGGGTTCCCAGGTTACCCCAGTTGCATGTAGCGTTCCAAGAAATGATTGCTCCTCCCCAACAAAAGAAAAACACCTGCTGCTGGCAGGTGCTATTGAAAGAAAACCGTTTAAAAGTTAGCTACTGAAGGGCTGATTCATAGCGGATAAATAGAAATTCCAGAATGAAAGGTTT
Organism: Stegodyphus dumicola; assembly: GCF_044657685.1. NCBI lineage: Eukaryota > Metazoa > Arthropoda > Arachnida > Araneae > Eresidae > Stegodyphus > Stegodyphus dumicola. The sequence goes on from NC_140770.1 coordinate 161,337,823, forward strand.
TATGAGGCTGGGGTGACTCAGTCACCCCGCGCGAGTGCTACCGGGTTATCTGAACCCTGGGGAAAATTATACTGCTTGTTAATATTGTTGCGTGCGTAGGGTTTCGTAACAGTTTGAATGCATAAGTCCGACAAAAAGTTAATAAAATTTATTGTAATCACAAAAAATATAACAAAACGCTGGAGTGTTCCTCAAAGGTACGATATCACAATATCGCCTAATATAAACAGTAGCTATGTTTTAAACTACTAAAACATTAGAAAGAACGCAATACAAAGCACTGAGAAGGCGAATTCGCTACAATCAAAAAACAACAATTATCTATACAACAATTGAGCTGAAATGTTTCTCTCCGGAATTTAGAGCTTTTTAAATCGGCCGCGCGAGATATTCTAGCAATTTCTGCAAAGCAAAAAGAGTAGAATAACGGTTACAGTTAACACAATAGTCGCTTACATTTATTCAATTTAAATATAAATAAAAGATATATTTATTTATTAAATGTTAAATGCACGTGCGATTGTTGTGTTTTTTTTTTCTATTTTTTCGGCGTAGCTTTCTCTTAAAATTCATGACGCGCTGTATTTCACGGGGAAGTAAAAAATTTTTAAATACAAAATTCGTATCAATATCTTTGAATTTTAAGTTTAGTTCTTGTTAGTTGGGTTACCGCCCGAGCGAGGTGTAGTTTGTTGGCGTCAAGTCGACGCATTGTGAATTTTATAGAATCGAATGAAGGTTTTTTTTAACACTTCTCCTGTCTGGTTCGAGCACTTATTTCAGCTGTCATACTGAAAGCAATCTTGTAATATCTAGCTTAACAACTAGATATTACAAGGGGCAAAGTTAAGTTTCGAAGGTTTTTTTTTAATTCAGTGGTCTCAAACATGCATGCGGGATTTAAATGCACGATCCAAAAACAGCTGAGATATAAATTTTTTTTTCTGTCTCTGTTTTCTTTCCTTTTTTCTTTTTTCATTACTAAAAGGAAACTCTTTAAGAAAGTTTTTTAATAAGTTTTACATTTAATTTATTAAATATTATCAACAGATACACAAATGGTAATATAATAACTGAAAAGCTATAATTTCAGATTTTATTTATATTGTGTTTGAAAGGTTGGGATTTCACTCGTAACATTTTGCAATAAAAAGTTATTGATAGCTAAATTTTTTAAATGTTCAGTCTGATGATTACTTTAAATAATTCTAATATGTTGAAGTAAGCACTAAATAATCAACTGAAACTAACAAAAATTAAATAAAAAATTACGAAAACATTCTAAGTGGGAGGAAACTTGAAAGTAAATAATAACAACGTATTATCTTCCTTTTTTTATTTTTTCATACAAAAATGTAAACGCATTTTCATGTCAGTAATTATAAGTGCATTTCTTATTACGACTTTCAGCTGTAATATCTCATAGCGCTTCGATTTCGATAAAGTTTATTCTCTTGGAAAAGCAACACTAGATACTATATCAGTCACGAATTATAAATGCTCATTGATCAGCTTGGTTTCTTTTTCAGAAAGCTAAAAAATGAATTGTTCCTAAATATAATGTAAATGAAAATATAATGTAAATATATTCCATAAAAAGCGATTATTCTTATTGAAAAGATATTTCTTATTTAAAGAAAGTTATTTATCTTTTGACAAGTACGAGAGAAGGCTAATAAAACTTGCATCTTCAAATCTTTAACATTTGTATCACAGTATTATAAAGTATTTCTCCCACCTTCTTGGGGTGCCTTCGTGGTGTAGTGGTCTGCACGCTGGGCGCTTATTCCAGAGGTCCGCGGTTCGATTCCCGGCGAAGGCGTTGATAAGTTTTCATCTTTCTTGGTTCGAAAATACCTAATGACTCTACAAGTGGCATCGGAACTTTTATAGTGGAAAAGGTATTTTATCACATTCCTCTTGAACAACTTCTCAAAGTTCAAGGAAGGTTGTAGGTTGACTTCTGAGCAATCTGCTTTTTAAAAGTCCAAAAGCTAAAACGTGCTTGGATAAGAACAATTAGTAGGGATATGAGTGAAGGGTATGGCTTTGATATATGTTTCTTGTTCCATTTTATTCCAGGAAATTAACAGTGGATTTGGACGTGAAGTTAATTGCTTTGCCTGGATGCAGATCTACTGATTGATGATGCTGTGAGTAAAGAGAAAGTATTTCGTATTTGGAAATTGGGTATAAAATGATGATGTCGTGTCTATGACAAAGTGCAATTATATAGCTTCGAAGCTGTCAAAGACAGCTTTTGCAACCTCGGCAGCTCTATCAGTATACAGTAGGTCCACTGGGTCTTCAATGCCGATGTTAAACAGTCTGGCCTGGATTGCTGGGCAGCGAAGATGTGATGGCGAGACAGTGGGATGTCATCTGGGCAATGAGGACAAATGTTGGTGTAACTGCGCTGTCCGTCTGCAGAAATCCTCATCCTTTTAAGTGATTCGTCCTAAGTCTGCTTATGATAGTCGATATGGCTCTGTCACAGTTCAATTCCTTGATGGAGTTTTCTTTAACGTGACCGATTAGTCTTTGGCTGGCAACTGCATTGGCATCAACGAGGGTTAGGCAGTTGAATGGCTGAGGAGAATCACGGGATGCCTTTGCAAGCTCATCGGCCTTCTCATTACCAAAAATATTTACATGAGCCGGTATCCATTGTAAGATGCAGGATCTTTGGGCAGCAATGATTTTGTTTGTGAGCTCAATGATCTGATGACTGAGTTCACATTTGCCCTTCTGGATCGCTTGCAATGCTGATCTGCAGTCAGAGAAGATGATGATGCCCTTGGAACTCTGGTCTACTTTAGAGAGATGAATCTCCAGAGCACTTTTGATGGCAACGAGCTCGCATGTATAGTTGGAGGCGATTTTAACAACAGGAATACTGTGGCATTTCTGCACTCCGTCTGGTCTGATAAAAAAGACTCCTGCTCCTCCTCTGTTCAGATTGGAGTTGGAAGAGCTGTCTGTGTAGGCGATCGTCAGATCTTGAGTCAAGGTCATGAATTCCTCAGTGGTAAAGGTTTAAGTTTTCTGCACTCTCTTTAACTTTTATTTATCTTTATAGCAAAAATAAACAACAATCATAAATCCCTTTGAAAAAAATTCTTTATATTATAAGGAATTTCTCCCGCCTTCTTAGCATGCCTTCTTGGTGTGGTGGTCTGCACGCCGGGTTAGTATTCCAGAGTCAGCGTTTCGATTTCCGGCGAAGGCGTTGCTCATTTTTCATGACTCCGGCTTCCATAAATTTCTAATGTCTCTACACTGGCGCCCGAACTAAAAGAGTAGTGGATGATGACTCTCCACACCCAGGATTTGGCGATTGGGTATCCTAGAAACTCTACTCGCCCTTTAAAAGGAGAAGTATATAAGGTATTTATCCCATCTTCTTGACGTGCCTTCGTGATGTGGTGGTCTGCATGCTGGGCGCGTACTCCAGAGGTCTGCGGTTCGATTCCCGGCTTTGCTAATTTTCGTCTTTTCTGCTTCCAAAATACCTAATGACTCTACAGTATAAATTAATTAGCTGCATTTGGTAATTTCTTGGGACATTACTGACGCTGCTTTTTAAGAATGGAAAGGAAATAATGGAAATTAATTATTTAATTAATTTAATGGAAGGAAAAGAATGTAAAACTGTACTTAAAGTCATTAAAATCTTAAACCTTTATTCAAGTTCTTGGCATAATAAACAATGTAATAGTAACGCTAATTAATTTACGGGAAATACATTGGCGGATTATATAAAATTGCTTCGGGTACCACGAGTTTGAGACTACTATTGTAAATCGCCAAATCGCGGTGTCCTTCTCAAGCGCATTTTGAGGAAAAACAATTATTCTTCTGAAATTCAAAATATATTTGTTGAATACATACTCGTATATATGAATGAAAATAAAAAATTAAGTAAACATGCAAAATGTTTGTCATTTATATTTCTATCAATAAGTCATAAATCACATGCCCACTATCACAGAACTATTTATAGCGGTACAGTAAAAAATAAACACGCAGAAGAAAATTTTTAATATGTCCCGAAAGCTTTTATTGGCATGAATAAAGTGTTGTACCGATCAAAAGCAGTCGGTCATTTGATTTCTGTCCTGAGAAGCGATTTTATGCTTCAAATGATATTACTGTAGGGTACGAGAGTTTCTTAAGACGCTGCGGGAAAAGTAGGATTATAGATAAGCCAAAAGAGATGATGGCCTAACCTTTTTGTCGATTACCTTTTGGCTCAGATTATGTGATCCCGCTCTTTGCTAAGATTTTTTTTTTATTGAATGGTAAAGTAAAGTATTTAGAAGGAACGTTGGGTATGATAAGAGTTATTTTCTTTCAAGTATAGTATTGATAAAAAATTGCTTATATGCAGTGCAGATTTCTTATTTTGTGTTACGAAATGGAAAAATAACTTCCGAAAAATTGCAAAATAATAGTTATAAAAATAGGCGAAGTCGTACGAAAAGGAGCAACAATTAGGAAAGAAGCAAAGATTGAAGCAAATTTATAGTTCTTTTAATTAATTCTTATTTATAGTTATTTTTTAAAATTTATTCTTATTCTTTTTCGCCATGTTGCAACTCAACTCTTGCTGAGATCCGATGGCTGAGTGACGTCATCTCGAACTATGAACTCTCGCTTAGAGATTGCACGAGAACTCGGATCGGAGAAGTCGCACGCTGCCTCGTGCCACATTCAAACACTTTTCATTATGTAAATACTCTGTAACCCGTTTGCGTCTTCATTAAATATGTTTGTGTAAAGAAAGTATTTATCATTTATGGATTATTCCTTTCAAGATTTTGCAGATAGAGATGCACAGAGGAGAATTCAACCAGTGGCCCTGGCAGAACCCATTGGGACAAGGTAAGCAGTTTTGTTTTACCTTGATTAATTAGTTAGAAGTAACGATAACGATAGGAAAATAAATAATAATATTGTGGCGCCATAACGTGGGGCCATTGGGTTGAATTTGAACTGAAATTTAATATATTTTATTTAAAGCAAAAACATGGATTTAGAAAAATTAAAAAGGAAACGATCTGCTATAAGAGCAGTAGTTACGAGGCTGATAAATAAGATAGAAAGAGAAATTCCTAATGAGGGGGATAAAAATGTAATTGAAGAAACGGTTGCTCATAGTAAAGAAGGTAAAGAAGAACTAATCTTAGCGGATAATGAATTTGAAACTTTAATTGATGTAACAAATTTAGAAGATGAATGTCTAGAGAAGAGTATAAAAGTAAAATTATTGTTTGGAAATTACGCACGAAAAGATATTTAGATACTAATCCACATAGCGCTAATTCTACTTCATGTGGAACTGTCACTGAATCGCAAAACAAAATTAAACTCCCTAAATTGGCCCTGGAAATGTTTTCGGGAAAGGATGTGTGCAGTTGGCCCGGGTTTTGGGCACAATTTGAGACAGCTGTACACGAAAACGAAAGTCTACATGCGATAGATAAATTTAACTATTTAAAGTCAATTCTTACTTCCGATGCAGAAACTGCAATACAAGGGTTGACGTTAACAGCGGAGAATTACGAGAAGGCTGTGAAAATATTAAAAGATCGCTTCGGACGCAAAGAACTAATAATAGATACCCACATGAACAATTTATTAACTCTGACTCCGGTTAAAAGGTCTTGCGATGTGACAGCACTTCGAAAATTATATGATTGTTGTGAAGTACAAATTAGAGGATTAGAATCGTGTAATACGCCACGCAGTTTGAAAAGGCAATAAGTAGATTAACATAAAAAGTTTTTTAGCATTAATAAAAATGATTTTATAATGCAGACTCTAGGGAATGGCTAAATAAAGAGTTTTAACTTCTGGGATAGTGATCTGTAACCCAAATGTATAATCACTTATGTCTTTAATATGTTAAGTAAGTAATGGAAATTCATGTTCATATCATTTTCCATTTAGTTTCAGAAATGCTATAATTATAAATGTCTAACCAAATAATACGTCTGTCTAGTTTTAAATTATAGTCTCTTTACCATTAAATAGAGACAAAAAAATGTAGTAGTTGTCCATAAAACGTCTGGCTATGTACCCTGAAAATAGCCATTTGTTGTTGTGATGTGCATGAATTTCATCCGTCTTGTTCATGAATTTTTGTCAGATTAATATGGACAAAGTTTACTAAAATATTATCGCATGTTTTTTTTGTCAAAAGTGTTTCGCTTACGAATACTTCCAAAAAAATCATATACAGACTTGATAAAGTAAGATAGAAGATTCTCTGCTAATATATAAATAAATATAAACAAAAAATCTAGAAAACTACTTTTTGAAGTAAAGTTTGCTTAGAAAGAATCTTTATAGAATGGTATGGGTAGTAAAAATCCCATAGAAAATATAATAAATATGAAACTTCTTTAACAAAGAAGTTTTTAGTAAACTATTATCATTATATCAATGTATCATTAAATATAGCGATATAATTTGCTTTCATTTATTTCAAAATTAGATCATAATATTTTAATCTTACTTCACGGGTAAAGATTAGAACGAGTATAGATTAATATTATGATATATACAGTAAAAGCTTCAAAACTTTTAATGGTTTAATGGACTTAGTTAAAATTTTATTTTAACTTTCTATCGGCTTAATCCGTATGCTGTCTTATCTTCTTTTCCTCGTCACTAGATTACATTAATTTATTTACTGTTAACGAAGCTCTAGCAATGCAGCATAGAAATTTTAACAATTATTTGGTAGAATTCTAACCCGATGTATACGTTATAGGGACATTAAGTTTTTTTTTTGGAAGCAGGAGATGTGAAAAATGAGCAATGCCCTCGCCGGGACTCGAACCATGGACCTCTCGAATACGCGTCGAGAGTGCTGACTGCTACACCAAGAAGGCACGCTAAGAAGGCGGGAGAAATATCTTATAACGTACTCGGTTCCTTCGGGAAAATAAGATTTTCCAGTTGCTAGTAAGTTATCATCTTGAGCTTACCTATTACGCATTCGAATCTTAAAACGGCTTCTATATTATTTTGTTCACAGACTTCATAATCTTCTATTTTGGGAAGGACATACGTTTAGAGGCATAAGAGATTTTAATGTTGTATATTTATCGCATAGTTATAAAATACATTTCCCATTTCTGAGCAAGCAAAATAATTCTTTGTCTTCAATAACTCAAAAGCAGCTGTACAGGCAATCCTGGATGAAACCTCCCTGATCACCAGTGGGGTCCACTTTCGCTTAAATGAGATTTTAAAGTTTAAGATCTGCATTCTTCAATGGTTGCCAGCGCATGTCAACATCACAGGTAACGAGAACGCAGATAAACTGGCAAAAAGGCTCGAAATCTCAACAGTAATAATAACGTAAATGACAATCTCTGGGTCATGGACAGTTAAAAATTGAAGGAACATTCATTTCCAATAAAGCACCAGCTCAGTGACATCAATGGAGACCAGCTTATAACTAAAACCATAGCCAGGCTTAGAAATAGCCATCATAAAGGATTGCAAATTTACAGCGAGGTTAGGAAAACCTACAGAAACTGTGATAACTACCCAGACAGAGAACTGGCATTTTTTATTACCGTCCAATCTTAGTGAAATAAAAATTGGGGTTTTCTTTAATAGATCGAACCTCTACGATGACAACATTTTGCAGATTGCCGGGACTGTCATCTCAGCCCATGGCACTGTTTGAATAGTATTTACCATAGATACGGCAATAATAACAAGGACAACAAATACACCTTAACCAAGACCTGGCTAGTAAACTTTACTCTGCTACATAAATTAGATTAATGTTATTATTTTGTTATACATCATTTGCGTATAAATGCTATTTATTACTCTGTTGTATTTAAGTATGTCTGCAATTTTTTTAATTGCAAAGGCACTTGACTGACTATACATCGTTGGACCCCATGAGATTAGAGCATGATAAAGAAGCATGAGATTAGAGCACGGCAAAAAATACAGAACTATAATTACAAATAGACAAAACTGTAATTAACTTCATTGAAATAACAATAACTACATCGAAAGTCGAAAATGGAATAACATAATGCACGTAAGTATCATCCTTCATTTTACCCTTAGTAATATACATGTGTACCGTAAATGTCGCGACAAACTTCTAGGAGAGGTAGGGCCTATCATAAGGATTAAGAATTGCATAGGAACCCATGCCCAAAAACATCATTGTAAGCCCTTTGGAATGCTAGTGGAAAGTGAGGATTGCCTCATTCGAGAGGATGAGATACGGTGGAGAATAATCCAAGGACCAGCATACGTGCAATTGCCTCTCAAAGAAAGGAAGGACATGCCTTTGGAGAAGAAAAGCATGTCCTTCCATGCTTTTCTTCTCCAAAGGGTTCAGTCACTGCTTCCCAATGGCTATTCTGAACGTGCGCGTTTTCGCACAGTAGTTTCCGGAAGAATGTGCTCGAGATTTAAATTTCCCAGCTTATGTACTGTTCACGGATGAGGCCACATTCACTAGGGATGGGGTGTTCAGTCACCATAATCAGCATTTGCGGACTCAAGGTGTGCCCACGGTGTGCGGCACCACGCGGCACAACAACGCTTGAATGTGTGGGCGGGTTTGGTCGGCGACTACTTAGTCGGGCCGTACCTTTTACCATCAAGGTTGAATGCCTCGAATATTTGATCTTTCTGGAGCAAGTTCGTCCACCAAATGTAAGGCGCAACATGTGGTTCCAAAATGATGCTGCGCCTGCTCACTTTAAAGTGGATGTTCGTAGCCATCTGAACAGATCATTCCCGCATCGATGGATTGGGCGTGGTGGACGGGTTCCCTGCATCCACGCTCACCGGATTTATCGAGCCTTGATTTCTTTCTGTGAAGAGCCATCAAAAGTGTCGTGTATCAGGATCCTGTTGCGTCTGAAATGGATCTCGTGGCCTTAATTATTACCTTAAGTGCCTGGCCTGCGCAGCTGCTACAATCAAAGAAACTCCCGGTATGTTTGAACATGTTCGGCAATCAATGGTCCGTCGGTGTCAGGAATGTTTGGTGTCTGATGGCAAAAACTTCGAGTTGTAACATTTAAGCTGTTGAAACACCATTTCTATTTATGCCCAATAAATGATTGAAATTAGTCACTCTCTTGTTTCCTTTTTGATCTTCTACCTCTGCTATCACTTACCCCTGACATTTCCGGGTATAGGTTCCTATGGAATTATGAATACTTATGATGTGCCTACCTCCCCTAGAACTTTTTCGCAACATTTATGGTAAACCCTGTATATATATATATACATACATATGCTTTCACTTTGTTACTCAGCTTTCCTTTATTTAAGTTCAGTAGTAGTATATATGGGAAAGTTTTACACTCGTTATGAAAAAATAAAATTATAAGAAGTTTGACTATCATACGACAAAAATTAAACAGGATATTATAAGGAATAAAATATAAATAAAATTATAAGAATATAATTTTATTATAATATAAATAAAATTATAAGAAGTTTGGCTATCATACGACAAAAATTAAACAGGATATTTAATTTTAAAATTTGTAATTTTTGGGGTCATTTTCAATTTGTCTTGAGAGATTGGTTAATCAAGTTAAGATAATTAAAGCAAATAAGTTTAAATGAAGTGTACAAAACATATATTATGTGATCGACCGTACAAAGGAGACATGTGGTGTCCAAATCAAATTTTTAATGAACACGTATGAGGATTTTTTATAAAACATACACGAGAGAAAACAGTATTTTAATAAATATATTTAAAAAACAAAAGCGACATTCCAATAAATATAATTAAATAAAAGCCAATGGGTAATTTTCCGGTAATATATAAAAAATACCAACTTCTGAGGCATGATTCATTAAATTAGAATAACTGTTTACTGTAAGAGAAATTAACTGAAATAAGAATAGAATCAAAACACATTGCTCAGTAAGAGAAATAGAACCAAGGAATACTACACATTGAGGAAAAAAAGTATTTTATTTGTCTAAACTTAAACTCTATACATGATATTCAAATTTGTATTTGAACAATGACATTCTGTAATTAAAAATCTTTCCTGAATTAGAAGAAACACAAGTCTGCACTTTCATGCAAAGTAAAGGTTTGAACAGAGACTTCATTGATAATAAAATATCGCTTTTAAAACACAGTTGACATTCTCAAGTGAATTATTAGAACCCAAACTTCAAAGAATTCTCCTTTATTGCAACCGAATTAGCATAAAAATTCAGATTTAGGTAATTTAATTTGAGAATATCGTTGCTTCGTTATTGAATGGTAGTCTCTTGAGGTTAAAGTATTTATATGATTCTGGCAAACATATTAAATCGTTTAGAATCTCTAGTGTTTACGTTTGTTTATCAGATTCCAGAATGTTTTGTTTTAAGACATTTAACGCCTATATTAAGTTTCCGAATCGTGTCAAAAGGATGCAGTTATTGCCTTAGGAATTCATTTAGGGCATTTTAAAACTTTATTTGTTTCAGAACTACATTGATTAAAATTTTTATGCGAATATTTTTTGTTTATTGATATATTTTTAAACATCTATTAAAAATGATTTTATTATTTTATTAGGCTGTTTCCTGAGAAGAAATATTCATATTTTATACTCGCAATTCGGTGGAACTGCTGCAAGTCCTGGTTGCCAAAATATACAAATTATTCTCAATGTAAAATAAATTTGAATACTTAAGTAAACATGATGAAGTAAAATTTTAATAATCAATCGTTTTTAAAATTGTTTCATTAGTTTTGCATATCGTGACAAAATAACACACGCAGCTCACATGTATCATGAAATAATAACGAAAATTTATTATAATGTAGCATTTCCTGTCTTTTGGAAACATAAAATGTACGAAATGTCTTAAATATTGAAAAATGAACTATCAGTATGTCTTATAAGTATGACAGAGACACGGAAAATGGTTTAATGGACCCTATATTTAACTCAAAGGAAGTTAAGAGAAGGCACCACTAGTGCTTAGAAATATAGCCAGCAATTAGGGCTAAAATTAAACGTAATACATTGACTTAACTAAGTAAAAATAAGCGAACCTAATGGCTACACAATTAAAGTAACACTCAAGTTGGCTCTGATCTAAAGGTTTGTGTGATGGGGAGAAGAATGCGACAACGCAGAATACTACTCGCAAGGAAATCAAATTATCAACGTGGTCTTCAGCAGGTAGAACATCCTTTAATTCTACCCTCTAAAACCTTCCTTTAAGTACTGTCTTCTTTCTACCTCATTTGAAAATCACGCGAGCTAGGAATTTACATTCTGGCAGGAAAATGAAAATGAGAAGGATAGCAAATTCATTAACATAACTGGTTAAAAATTAAACGAGACCTTACATTTAATCTTTTGTATTCCGCTTATTTTATCACGTGATTTGTGATTTTGACATGGTGCAGATGATTGAATGATAAATGTGTGCTCTCTCTGAAGAGAAGTATTCCTAATCGATGAATAAAAAACTTGTGAAATGTATGATATTAAAACTTTGAAATGCAAAATAATTGTTAATATTCGGAAAAGAGAAAAACGGTCAATCATTACTTCTATATGGAAAGACGATTCCGAAGGAATACCCGGAAAAACTATGAATTGTTTCTGTTGTTGATGTTGTTTCTAATCGCCAAAGTGGTCTAGTCCTTTTAGATCAAATCCTTGAATTCAAATACCTACAAAACGACTAAAAAGAGAAGAGGTTCTGAGAAAATTTCTCGTCCGAAGTAAAATTAACACAAAATAAAGTATGATCAGGTAATGCCTGAGCAGCTCTTGTTTAGTGTAAGTCTAAAAATATTTATGCTCTTGTCTATAGGAGAGACTTCTTAAGTGTCCACTGGCAAAATGTCTGCTGGCTGCTTGATACGTCTGCTAGCTTCAGTTTCCCCCCAAAAAGTAGGGCAACACCACTGCATACTGTCGAGTATCAATCATGTACTAGAGGAAGATTCCAGAGATTTTTGAATAATTTTTTATACTAGGAGAACACCTTGTAGAGACATTAGGTTATTTTGGAAGCAAGAGAAATGAAAAATCAGAAACTCCTTCTCCAGGAATCGAACCACGAACCTCTGGCAAACGCACCCAGCATGCAGACCATTACACCACAAAGGCACGTTAAGATGAAAGCCATTGGATATGCAACTCGGAATTGATTGAAAGCTTAGAAAGTAAGTTCAAGATAGATATGCAAGCCCTGTCCCCAACTTTGGCCGATAACGTAGATGTTAATTTAGATGTGAGCATCGGTTGCCAGGCCAGTTAGGATCCGTATATCTACAAAATCAAGTTCAACAATATTCTCAACGTAGCTGAGGCCTCTTTCGATAGCGATGAGATCAGATCTGAACATAGAACAAGAATTGAAATTTAAATTTTTTAAGTCTAAAAGTAAAAGTAGGAGTCCTTATAGAGATATCACTGTCAAAATGGTTTTGATCGCCCTTGCTGCCATCTCTATATATTTGAAAAGCATATTAAGATATGTGATTGATTGTTTGAAGAGCCATCTCTTTCATAAATTCAGAGTTATCAGAAACTTCATGAGCTTGGTTCAAAATCTCGGTGTGAAAGTGGATGCCACTAAAGCGTACTGTTTCTAGAGTTTTTATAGTGTATACTGTTCTAGTGCATCGATGGCAACAAGAGAAATTCAGCCAAAATTGCGAAACTTTTAAATACATCTGCTGCACGATTAACAACTAAAAAAACCTAAAAAAAAACTTCTTCAACTTCTGAAGAGGCATGTGGCTCAACGCTGAACAGCTTGTAGAACACTGTACGAAAACTATTTAGCAAGCAATAAATGGAAGCACTTTGTTACACATCATGAGGCAGTGGCTTACCTAAATAAGGGAAACAAAAACGCTCTGTTCATTATTTAAAACGAAGAGAAAAAAGCATAAACCTAGCTCCTTCAATGCAAAGGGAGGTTTAGTAAGGTGTTTCGGATTGTCGCAGGATTCTCTTAAAATGGGAGATTAAAAATGAGAAGAGTAGAATAAATGTTAAAACCAGCTCAATTAAAAATCAATAGAAAGGTTTACTTCGGATATTTAAAGAAGAAATTCCATTTCTTTATCCCTATGATTTTCATAGAGTGAAACTTTATAAAAACAAAGCAAGTGCCGCAGCACTTCTTGGAAAAAAGCAGGGACTGTAACATGCATTCCATACATGCCTTTCCAACGTAATTTTGCGACTTCCCTTCAGGTTAACCTATGGACTTTGGACTTTGGGCTCTTCAAAAGAGCTCTTCCTAACTGTAACCATAACTCCTCCACAACTGATGGATCCTGAAAAGTCGTGGAACAGGAATGGAAACCAAAACCCTTGGAAATTTTATGAAAAAGTCTTCTGTTATGGAAATCACAATGCACACTTTTAGTCCAGGAAAAAGGATGCTGTAAGTTCGAACATTTGAAGAAATGCTATCTATATTTTAAACATAAATTAACGGAAAATGATAATACTCATAACTTAAAGTTAAATTATAGATAAAGTTAAAAGTAATAGGATGTTTACCCATTAGGGCAACTTGTTATAAAAAATGGATAAATACTTTCTGAATTTAATGCTTAGGGATTTTAAATATTTTGTTTCCCTTGGCAGTTAGTCAATCATTGCTTTACACTGCACTGCATTATAAAAGAAAATCTGATGTGTAAATCATAGGACTTGAATATTTAATTACACGCATTTTTCCTGCACTTCATTTAAAATTGTTTCCTCGAATTCCGTTAGAGATATATTTATCATTCAATTAATTCAGTTCTCACTTCGAGATAAGTCAAAAATACATAAAAACTCAAAATATTTTCATTAAATTTGAAAGATATAGAAAACCATAAAACACCAAATACAGTTAAAACAATTAAGAAAGGATGTCTTAATTCATTAGTCTGCTAAGTTTCAAATGCAAACAGAAATGGTTGCTATGGTAAAAAAAAAAAAAAAAAAAAAAAAAAAAAAAATAGACTTAGCTGCACTTAAACAAGTTTTAAATTGTTGATAATTCTAGAACTATCGCATGCAGATTAAGTAAAGGCATAAAAACCTTGACCAGAAGATAAGAACAGCATTATTCAATCATTTTTGAAAGCAAAAAGTGCACAATGTACCAACAGATAAGAATAAAAAACGGAGTTCACATAGCTGATTAGCAGAGTGGGAGTGTATATATATATATATTGAGTAGGTATATATATTTGGTGCAGCTGATTGCAACCAAAAAGGTGCAAAGTTACATGTTATAGCCGTCCTAGATACAAAATTTTAGCGTTTTGAGGCTACGCGTTTTTGAGTTATGCAAGATACATATATACGTACGTACGTAGAGACGCCACGAAAAGATTTCTTCTGAAACCATTTTAAATCAGTTTTATAATTCACTTGGGGAAAAAGAGTCCTTTATTCTGTCCTTACGTATAACCTGTACAGATGACACGCAAAAGCATTGTTAAATTGCACTCGATAGCAATCAAAATGGATATTTTCGTTGAAATATGAAACCCGCAATTTTCCATAATTACAATACATCCTTTAATTGGTACAAGGAATTAAAAATGAAGATATTTCTGAACAATTGCAGTTTGTGTCAAGATAAAAAGCTAGCATAACAAAAACAGTTCACCGATGAATAAAATGGTAATCAAAAAGAATCGGTGTAATACGAGTAAAATTTCAAGACTATAGTTTCAAAAGTAAACTAGAATCGTTCTCTTAAACTACAAAAGTGAAAAAAACGAAAAGGAGAGATTTGGATACGTGAGAAAAATATAAATAAATTTAAGATTCTTCTATATTAGAGGTTCCCAACTTTTATCTCTCATCGACCATTTCTTAAAAACAGTGATTTTTCTTTATATATTACTTCACGCTTTTATTTATAATATACTGCATAAAACATAGTAATACGTAATATAAATAACTTCAGATAAATAAATTTAAGATAACAATCACGGTAAGAATGTATGATAAAAAATTTTGAAGAAATGGTTCATTAGATTTTAGTTTTAGTATTTTTTATGTTATTATTATGTTTAAATTTAATTTTACGAATATAAAGAAATTTTCAGAAACAAAATCAGATCGATTTTAATCAATGCGATTGCTGGAATTAATATATTATTTAATTTTTGGAACGGAAGTGTATCTTAATTTCCTTAAATCACTTGGAGCAAAAATGTTCAGAGTTTTCCTAGTTTTCCATAGTAAATTACTGACTTGTTTAAAGCCAACTTCTACCAGGTAAGAAATAATTATTCAGTAGCATCTTAGATTTTAGGACATTTCTCAAATGACTTCCACAACGTTTTGTATTCCAAAACTCAGCATATCCGCATGTTCCGAATAAGATTTTCCTTTGCATGATGTAGCTTTATATAACGCAGCAACGGATTACCAATTTGATTAATATTTTTTAATAAAAATTAATCATATTGTTAATCATATTTTTTTCATTCCAATTAATTAATCATCATCATTTTATCAATAGGATTACGCCAATCAATTGCCGGCGGACGTCCAATTATCGACCCCATAATTATCATTGACTCGCTTTAAAATTTCATCGACTGCCCGAAGCTCAATACTTATCCCGTTAGAAGTCTCTTTTCTGTATAAATGATAGAAAGTGAGGGTTTTGACGCCATCTATTGACAGAAAAGTGAACGATAAGAAATGATAAAAAGTTTTGAAAAAGTGATTAGAACTGGGGTCGTTAACCAGACTCGAAAGGTCTTAACGAATGTAAAATATCTACAGGATATTCACTATCAGAACATGTATTATGAGTAGTTTTGGCTGCACAGGAACGGGAAAAGTGATTTTTTGACCTGGACGTTGAGCCATGGGAAACTGAGTATGTGATTTCCTTAGTTTCTGTAGCAATGAAACAATAAGTAATTGCCAGAATGAAGGAGTAATTCATAAAATTAATATTTTTAGGATGTTTAAGTATAGTTTTCTTGCAAAAGTTTAAATGTTCTAGGAAAAAATGAACAAATCACAGCTTTCGTGATTTGAATGCTTTTGATTATTGATGATGCAAATCTTCTATTAAAAATAGAAGTTATTCTATTTTCCAGAGGTATTTCCAGAAGTAGTTATTTTTTTAGAAGTATCTTCTATATTGTTTCCAGTTATGAAAATTCTGTAAAACACGTTTTAGTATTTTGATCCAAAAATTGAAGTTGCACATGTGGTAATATATAAGTTATTTTTATTTGATACTTCAAAAAACGATGCCGAGGCAAAAGGAAGTACTCTCTGTTATTTCTCAAAACATATTTTCATGCTCATCAACGGCTGAGCGGTAAAAGCCGCTGAACAATGGTAATTCGATCCGAAATTCGAGTCCCGGCGAACGGGGTGGCTGTCTTGACGTTTTCGTGGTTTTACCCATGTGTTACCTCGGATACGAGCCAGTTAAGCTTAAGAAGACCTCCACGGGGCATTCCTCCTTTTCTGTATAGTGTCTAAGGTGGGGCACCTAATAAGTATATATATATATAACACACTATTGCCATTAAGAATGGAAAAAGAAGCAAAATACTGCTCAATTAGCATTGATAGTATTTCATACTGTACTGATATAAAGAGGTCATAGGTTTGAATTTAAAGAATACGGAAACTCTAACAGATTTTAGGAGATATTACCGCCAAACCTTCTTTGACAAGAGTACTGAGGGTGCGAGAACAAAATCTGCATTCAAATCGCATCTTAAACTTTTGAAACTACGACATAGCCAGGAAGGTTGCACTAACTAACGAAATTAGTCCAATAAAGATATTTTCTAGAACATAACTCATTTAAAATATTTTAGATAGCAGTTTTTTCCTTTTAAGTGAAGAAATGATTTAATGCAATCCATTTATTCTAAATTTTATTTTTATGTTCTCTCCTTCTGATGCTACATACTGTCTTTTACGGAAGAATTTATATTTTATTTAGCCTTTAGGCATAAATGACAGGTCTAGATATAGACTTTTCTTCTGGCAAAATCATCGAGAGAATCATATCATTGTGAGAATTTTTAAAGTACACCAAAAAATAATGACAGAGCGAACAAACGAAATAGAAATAAGTAAATGAATAAATAAATAAGTAAACCTCATGGCCTCGAGGTGGAAGACGAAATTCTGGGTTCTAGTTTCAAATCGTCTGCTATTCAAACTGCATTTCGAGATCCCCTTCTCTATTTTAGTTTTCCAAAATGCGATTACTTAAGTTTTCGATTTCTGCTTTTCGTGAGAAGCCGAAGGTTTTTTTATGTGAAAATTAGTTTTCCACTACTCTTTTCACTTTAATCGGAGCTAGAATGTAGTAGGTCTTCTAAAAGGAAATATCATTTTTTATAGTGACCAGTGTAATGCATTTGTTTAGTGTTGAAAGGAGTTATTTTTGAAATAGAACTTAAGGATTTGGTTGATACCTAGGAGTTAGTTTGAAAGTCGTCGTCTGACAGTATCGCAGAAAATGTAATTAAGTCAAAGACTTCGTGATTTCTATAGGAATTAAATTCATGTTTATGTTGTTGCATTCTACGGGTTCGTGGATTTGCAGTGATTGACGGGAAGATTTGAATAAGAATTAAAACACAATTTATTCGTCAGTATTTCACAGGAGAGTTCCAAAGACACGTTTACACCCATCGAAAAACTAAGATAAACACGGTGAAACAATCAGCAACACAGACTTCCGGCTGTGAGGCTATCGATCTCGGAGCTCAGTACGCTAAAGATACTCTTCAGGATAAAACTCAGGATACACTTGACGATACTCTACTATTCCGCGTACAAGCAGAGTTTATGTAGTTTTTGACCTGCCCTTCGACAATATTCTGGAGCAAACCGGTAAGAATTCATTTTAGAAGGTTTTCGCATCGTCTATGGCATATCCCAATTTTGTTGCCAAATGGATGATTTCGCTTGAAATCTGACAATCCTGCCTCTCCTTGTCATTTTCTGGCAAACCTAAATCCGCTTTGCGGGGAAGCTATCTTACCGCAGCGGGGAATTTCGTAACAATATGAATTAAAACGATTCTAAGTAACCGTTCTGAGTTTAATTTCATTTTGAAGAATGCTTTGTTGAGAGTAAATCCATTGCAGAATGCTAAGCAAAACGATACGTTTAACTTTATTCATATTCAAAATTACATTCAAGAAAGCGTAACTTTGTGTTGTTTTTTTTCCCAACATTTCACCGATTATAAAATTACTCATGCATATCTTCAGTGCGAAACAAAATTTTCAAATAGAAAGAAGAAAGAATTCAGATTTTAATGTCACACCCCCAGGATTTGTTACGGTTCTCTTAATGCTCTCTCTGAGTATCTCAGGTTACCAATATACTTTTGTACTCACTCCTGTTAACATTATTTTTTTCTCTTTTTGGGTTTATTATTAAGCATCACTTTCTTTGCATTCAGCTTTAAATGAAATAGACAGCAAAATTATAAACTTATTAAAAGCAGCATACTTTAAAATTAATGGTAGAATGTTGTCATATGTATTTTTACATTTGTTTCATTATTTCTTTGAAAACTAACCTGCCTAAACAAACTATCACAAAAACGTGTGTAATGATTTTAAAGAATCGAGCTAGTGTCATTTCATAAAAGCATCTAGTATTTCTAATTAAACAACTCAGGATTTAAACGAATTTTGAGTTAAATCCATCATATTAAAAAAGCAGAAAATTTATGAACTGCATTAATTGCTCTTCGATGGACTGACGTGATGCTCAGTAACAAAGATTGATTTTGAAAATAAAAATTCTTCGCTTTCCTGAATGGCAGTACGCTGTTGCGTGACAGTAATAAATATTCTGTTTGAGTGAGTGAAAACACATTACTCTAAAATAGCCAAATCTGTGGAAAAGCTGAACTAATATGTGACATATTTATCTTTCAGTTTTATATTATATATTTTTAAACTGAAAATACATTTTAGTATATAACTAGATAATAAAATATATAATATAAAACTCATATAAAAATATGAGTGTTATATTATATATTTTATCTTTCAGTTTTATATGATATTCTTCATATTTATCTTTCAGTATGTAACATATTTATCTTTCAGTTTGGTGAAATATGTAACATATTTCTTTCAGTTTTAATAATGTTAAAACTGAAAGATAAACTCAAAGATAAATATGTTACATATTGCCGGAATGGCAACAATCTGGCGCGGTGGAGATAAAAGTATTTTATTCCGAATAGAATTTACATTTGTCCTTTTCATAACGCTTAGTTTGTTAAACAAAATTTATATAAAATAGGAAATAAATCAAAAAGAAATTTCAAATTAAATATTCGGACTTCGAAGTGCCCATGTTTGGGTGGAGGATTATGTATTAAAAATTAAATGGCTCCAAGTGCCGTCGTTATTCCATAATGCGAGAAATATAGCTACAGATTCTTCATGATTTAATTTTTGAATAATACATAGCGATAACATTTTGTGGCAACAATTTTAAAAGCGATTCGAACGCAAAACTGAAACACAGAAAAAATGAGTTTCGAGACTAATGGCACTTCCGTTGCTAATAAATTTAGCAAGGAAGCGGCAGCCAGATGTTGAGTTGAGAATTTCGTAAAGAAAGTTCACCTGTACTGAATATTACACATAACCGGAAATTTGCTTTAATAGCAGATTTTTTGATGTAATTGAGGAGGCATTTACCAAGCTAATATTGAAAATTATTCGTGATATTACGAAAGAGAGTTCTGGATCTTAAATTTGTTAATATAATAAGTCATACATTAATTTTTAATAAGCAGCGAATGTCGCTCGTTATCAAGGAAGCTATTATGTTCAAATAAATGAAATCACTGAGCAACTTCACGTTTTTGCGCTCTTGAAATAAAGTAGAAATTTGAGTTAAATTTTTTAAATTTTTTTATATATTCAACACCATCACTATCTATAACATTATGCATTGTAATTAAATTTTAAGCTAGAATGTAAAACAGAACAGCCACTAATGTAGAAACCTACGAAACAGTTTCGAACATTTAACGACAGCACTTATCTAGAGGTTTGCATAAAATGTCAATACTGTTGAAAGGATTTGAATGGTGAAAATAAATAATGAAATATGAGGCTTTCATGAATCATTTTTATCGCTTTTGTTTCACTCTGATAAAGAAAAAAGTGAAAAGGAAATGGAGACTGGTCGTACAAGCTTCATTTGTTACAGCTTGTTTTTTATGACATCGACAATGTTTTATTCGCGAGAAATATGTTCAGAAATTATGTTTACACTTTAGGTGATATTAACTCAAAACATGAAAGTTTGTGTGCATCTTTACGAACGGAACTGAGGGAAGAAATACCATCCTTTTTACACCAAAAGCCAGAAAAAATAATATGTCTGAGCTAACAACTGGCAATGCGAAGAGTTAAAAGATAATGTCTTATTCCCTAAGTATATTCTGTCTTGACAAAATTCTCAAGTTTATATGAGTGTGTTCTGATTTATTATAGTATGCATTTATACGTACTACTAATACTACAGATAGCCACTAATAAGCGGCAGTATATTAAGAGACAAACTGCTGGGTTCTTCCCAAGGCCGATATGCAGGACCATTATTATGCATCCTTACATTCGTCAAAGTCCTTACGTCCTGAACACATCAGGTTTCTAGCTTGTAACCACAACGCATCACTAGTCGTCCGTGGATATAAAAGGCCAGTGTTGTAATCACATGCTACAATTCTGCCATGAATAATTGAATGATTGCCCAATTATTCATGAATAATTCTGCCCAAACATTCAATAATCTCTGCACCTCCCTTAAGCTAATTATTTCAGATTTCAAATCTTCACCACTCATTTAAAGTTCAAAGTTTTTCATAGCAACATCAAAATTAGAGAAAACAAATAAGAGTTTAGCAGCAAAGCACGCAATTCTGTACCACAATAAACTTGGGTGGCGAGAATCTTTGCTAAGATCTCTACGAACTTACATCAACCCAAATTTATATCAGTACCGCAACAGAACTTAAAGGAGTAAATTTGTACATGCGACAAGCAGACATGTCTGAAACTGAAGGTCTACAACGTATTACACCTTGAAGAGTAGTAACGAAATGTTCTCAAATCGCTGATATTTTAATCAAATATTATTCGTTAAATTAGCTTAAAATATATGTGGATAAAAAATGCGGACCACATGGGCTGTTTGTTTGAGACAGTGACCTTCTTCTTAATTTGAAGGTCGAGTGTGGAAAGTTTTATCTTAACTAAACTGTAGATTTATATTAAAGACAGATATACAAACAAACATTCATTTTTATATGTATAGCTAAAGCATAAATTAACAGTCTCCATTATTTGAGAATCAACATAGGCTACACATGGGATTTGCAAAAACAAATTTCAAATATCTTTATGCATTTTCCTTCCTTTAAACTGTAACATACATTTTCAATACTAATAATACATTTTCAATACTTTACAATATTTTTTTTACACATTTCTGTTACTTCTGTCATTTGGTTTTAGATTATCCTACGCAGGTTAATATTTATATTTAAATCTGTTAATTTCAATGTGGATTAAAATTTCATTTAAATATATGAGGATACTAGAATATCAAATACAGATTTGATTCAAAGTGGACACGTTTTTTCCACATAAAAAGTTTTGATTTTCACTTGTGTTATATTGATTCTAAAGTATAATTATAAAACTAATTAGATTAACTGATTCTTTTATAATTTTTATATCGAATTTTATGTGATTTTAAAATGGATGGAATAATATTATGATCTGTTTTAGGAAGACAAATAAAGCAAGAGATACAGTGGGAAACGAAGAATTACAAATAAATAAAATTAATTGATTCCTTCATAATTTCTGCATCGAGAATTATGTCATTGTAAAATGGATGCAATAACGGCATGACCAGTTTGAAAAAGACAAATGGAGCAATCTAGTGGAGTCTAGTGGAAAATGAAGAGGAACTCTCTAACAATCCTCCGCTAGAGAGGGAAAACTGAATAAATAAAATTTTATATTATTTTGAATAATTTTTTAATGTGGCTGTTATAAATGAATTATTAATTACATTTTACGAAATTAATTAATTACATTTCGACTTTAATTTCGGTTTTCAGATTTCAACAAAACTATCCATTTTGACCCTCCCCGAATCTTTTTGACTAGTTCTATCCTAACATCAATAGGTACCTATGTCGCATAACTTAGAAAAGATTCGATGTAAAATGTTTACATTTTGTATTTGAGATTTTGTACTAGTTCCGGTGTGATGTCTGTACGTACGTATGTATGTATGTTTATACGTATATATCTCACATAACTCAAAAACGATTAGTGGTAGAACTTTGGGATTTTGTGTACGGTACTGTTTCAATACGTAGTTGCACACCTCGCTTTTGGTATTGCAATAGGAAAGCCAAAAGCGCATTTTGAAGGAAAAGATCCTACCTCACTTTTAAATAAATAAACTTAAATGAAGAGCAGCAAAAAATGTGTATGATTTAATGTGTGTATAAGGAAGTGATGGGGTGTCCACATCAGACCTTTTATGATTGTATTAACATATGCGTATATAATCTCGATTAGAAGTAAAAATATGAGTTGGAAATCACCAAATTAATATTTTTTACTTTTTTTCTCTATATAGTAAGCAAGTGCGTTTTTTCTCTATATAGTAAGCAAGTGCGTTTTTCTCTATATAGTAAGCGTTTGTCTGTATTTCAAAATAGCTGATAAATACTAGTGTCTTGTCTGCTTCTGATTATGGACTCTGCTGATTCTTCTCTTTCCCTTGATTTTAGTTCAACAAGATTTAGATTCAGAAGGCTATCTATTCATATCCGAAAAGATGATAAGAGAAGAAATTCTAAAGTTTATGTTTTTGGCACTTGAGAATTAAGATAAATTAGATCCAAAAAATTATTTAATATCTTTTATAATACATTGATGAAAAAATGCGCTGCTTTTAAACAAGTCTGAAAAAATTAAGAATATTTTACACTGATATTGCTTTCACACATTCTTTGAATATCATTAATATTTCGATTTATTATCATTATTTAAATTGTCAAAATATTCAGCTAAAGTAATTTCTTCTTACCCTAAATGCTTCTCTTCTCGCCAGTATAGTTCTCTAACACCGAAGAACATTCTAAGCCTTCCTCCAACCTCATATTTGGAATAATACAGTGCCTCGTGAATTCATGAGTTCCTGTAAGCGTTCCAGAGATATTGCATCTCATAATACTGGACTGAGGTCTATAACTCCATCCAATTCGTCTCTTGTGGATTAATACCTCAATGACATAGTTGTAACATATGTTAAACGTATTGAATATGTATAATGCCTGAAGGGAATGAGACTCCATTTTGTGGTTCCACATTTATGTACGTGTTATACGTTTAACTGTCTAGGAACCTAGGCAAGATATTGCTGCCACTGGATGAATGGTTCATATGATTTGGTACAGATGATCGGCGTAAACACAGTTCATTTACATATGTACTATTAATTAAGAATGTTCCCACATGTACAAATAGCCCTAAACTATTTCACTTGAACACCGTTGCTAAGTTCTCACTGACCTGCAGCAAATCCATTGCTTCCGGGGTTTCTTGAGATTTGTGATTAGGAAGCTCTAGCCATTTCAGTTTCTAGCGAAGTTTCACAGTGACTGTGTTAATGAATCAAGTCAGAAGAGTAATCTCATAGCTTGTCATGATAAACCTAAAGCTTTGGAAGTACTCACGAAATACTGAGCTAATCATAGTTTTCATCGATAAAATGCATTACATCGATACTCATGCATAAACCTTTATTTCCCTACGGGAGTGTAAAACCCCACCAATAAAATCACTCCAATATCTCCCAATGGTACTTTTAAGCCCTAATTGTAAATTTAAAAAAAGCAATGGAATACTTATAACATTTTTGTAAGTTTAATGCGAGTTGTTTGCCATGTATAAAGAAATAGGGAAAAAAGCTGCAAAATCTTTTTAAAAAATAAAGTAATTTGAGACACAAACTAAGGCATCCATAAAAATATGACTGAAGCGAGTTTAAAATGCTATCATGTAAATCTTGCCTACCTTCACAAAAATATTTACCTTTTTATTACATGATTTAACATATTTATAGGGTCATTCTCGGCATTATGATATAAGATTAACTTGAAACCAGTAGTTTTTGTACAATGAATTTGAAAAATTTATGAGATATCAGTTATAACTTTTAAAAGTTCCTTAATCTTACAGAACAAACCATTTTGATGCTGAATTTTACAAAAGAACAGAAACAGATACTTCTTTTACACTTTTAAAATTGTGGTCTTTTTATAAAAGCCATGTTTATATGCATCTTCCATATAGCATTGTATCAGTAAAATATATACAGCAATTACTGACAGCATATCATTATAACAAATTACTGAACATAAAAAATATACAAGTTACTCTTATAAAGTAACCGGACAACTTCTTATGAATAAGAAAATATTGCTAACTTTCCAATAAATTTATCTGCTTCAAAGTAAAGAAAATATTACTAACTTTCAAATAAATTTTTCTGCTTTAAAGTAGTCTCCAGCCTATGCAATTTTTTCGACATTTCTTCTGGCCATAGGAACACAGTTTTATAGGCGCTGGAACTAAGCTTTCATTCCTAAATCGCCTAACCCTGTTTCTTAATTGAAAACGCAACTCATTTTTAAAATACTGATACATTCATTAATTTTCAGAGATAAAGTTATGTTGGATAAGTCCTTTGTAGTCAAAAATGCAATCAGCATGACCTTGGTCTTTGATTTCGACATTTATTCTTTTTTGGTATGGGAGAAGACGATTCTTTCCACTGCGCACTTTGTCGTTTTGTTTCTGGGCCGTATTGTAGACTCCAGGTCTTGTCTCCCGCTAAGAAACAATTTAAGAAATTGTTACCCAATTTCGTAGTAACCAGAAGCCTTCACATTAAGCTCCTGTTTCCTTTTTGCTGTTCTGTCATCTTCCGAGTCACAAATCGAGCATAGACTTTCCTCATTTTCATATTTTCAAATAAAATTAACCTTTAGCTTTTTTTGCTTATTCCAAGCATGTCTGAAAGTTGCTGAGTTGTTAAACATCTATCAGTTTTTGCCGAAGAACGATTTTTGTCTACATTTTGCTCATTCTTTAAAGTTGAAGGATGACTTATCTATGGTTAATCTTCATCACTTTCACATGTTTAAAGCATGTTATCGTATGTTTAAAGCAATTTTACTATTCATATATTAGAGGTCTTGAAAATGATATATCACTATATACGGTACGAAGCATACATTTTGGTAGGAAATTTATCTAATTTGCAACAAAATTTAATATTATAACGCTGTTCCATCTCGAAGCAAATTTTTGTAAAATATGTTCTCAGTTAATGAAAATCACTCCGGCGTTTTGATATGCAGACGATAAAATAACCAATTTAAACTGGCTATTCAGAATATTTATCGGATATTTAGAATGTTAACTTCCTCTGTTTTTTCGAATTTTTTTATTGTATTTTAAGAAATTAGTAATTATGCTTTAATAAACTGTGATTTTCTTTCCATGTACTTTGAGAAATTGCTGATTTTCACTTCTGCTTAACATTATTTAAACAAAACTATGGTCAATTTTGTCAAATGATAAATTTTTTGTATCTGTTGATAAATCTGAAAAGAATTTAACCACTGTAATAAAAGCATACTACACTAATCGCACTTCGTTGTTTCAGTAAAGATATATTTCACGATTCAGTTTGGACATTTCAGGGGCAAGAGATATGTTTACCGTCAGTCCGGCAATCTTTACGTGGTAAGGGGTATAATTATTTGTAATACGCTCCCAGTAGTACTGGAAACCCTTGCAAACAAAAGTTTTAAACCTAAATAGAATGTAAATGTGGAAAGGTAAATGTTTTCTTAACTTTCACATGAATCTCTTATGCATCACTGGAGTTATTTGATTGCAGATTTTAAAAAAGATGGAAATGGATCAGTATAAAATGAATAAAGTACTTCTCTTTTATTTGGTGCTCAGAATTAAAGTAACTTGAAATAAAATTTAGTTTGTTTCTAGGTATATTTCATAATACAGAAAAGAAAAGCCATGCTGTTGGAAAACAAAATCATTTACTTTTTAGTTGCTCAATTGTGATGGAATTTCATGCCTAATTACAATTTGTTTTTTACATTTTTGGCTTCTATTGATGACTTAACGTGTAACTGGAAATATATTGTAGGGATCCTCACTTCTATCTATTAACTAAGTGCTGAGGAATCTAGTAAATTACGAAGCGAATAATAGTTTAAGTCCAAAAACAGAAACGTAGACTAAAGAAGGGTTAATTACCCTTTTTACTTCCTTGTACGAAGTAAAAAGGAAGTATTGTAATCGTGAAAAGTTTCAGGCAGCATATTTCAACGAAAATATCCACTTTGACCGCTTTCGAATACAATTTAACAATGTTTTTACGTGATATCTATACAGAATAAAAGACTCTTTTCCTCCAAAAAAACTAAAAAACTGCTTTAAAATGAATTCTGAAGAGAATTTTTCGTGGCGTCTGTACGAACGTATGTACGTACGTGCGTGTGTACATACGTATCTCGCATAACTCAAAAACGAGTAGCCTCAGAACGTTGAAATTTTGTATATAAGACTAGTATAACATGCAGATGTGCACCTCGTATTTTGGTTTCAATCGGCCGCGCCAAACGTATATAAATATATTTATAAATATAATCCACTCGGTTACCCGGCTCAGTGATTTCAGTTTCTTTACTCTTATATGTTTGTAAATTGTACATTTTTTGCTTTACAGATAATTGAATTATGTTGTTTTTATCTTCCGGTTAAAGTTTTTATGCCTTTCGTAATTCTGGAAGCAATATTTGTACAATTATCAACAATTTAAAAGCTGTTTAGGTGCGGTTAAGTTTTAAATAACATGGCGGACATATTTGTTTACATTTGAAACAGCAGAATTGTAGCTTTGTTGCCAATCTAGAGAGACTAAGCGTCGCAACACAAAAATAACGCCTTCATTTATTATTGCGAATTAAATCATGCTTAATCCTTTCTGGAATGTTTTCGAGGAAATAAGTGTTTAAGATTTACTTCGTAATTTTTAATACAGATATTTTGAGTTTTTATGTATTTTTGCCTTGTCGCGAAGTGAAAACTGAATTAATTGAATGAGAAATACTCAATGGTCTGTGAAAAACTGTTTCTTTTTCGTTTTGTTTGCTTAATTTCTTTTATACATCGTTCTAGCTTTGTTATAGTATTTGAATAGAACATGTGGCAATGATTAGATATAATAAAATTTATATCATTTATGATATAAATTTTGTGCATTCTGAGTTATAATATGGATCGAGAAGTTTGCCCCGAAAAAACGCGTAATTCAATGCTATAGATGTCAAGAATATGGACATTCGAAACATCTTTGTTCAAATCCTGATCGATGCTGCAAGTGTGGACAGCACCATAGAAGTAAAGAATGCCCTCTAAAGCCAGAAGAAAAACCTAAGTGCATCTTCTGCTCACTACCGCATGTAAGTTCATACACGGGTTGCCCCGTGTACAAGAAGCGATATGAAGCAAAGAAGCAGCAGGCGAAGCCAGCAGCTAAGATCCCTACGCCGGCAGATTTTCCGAAATTTATCGAATCAGAGAAAGACAGCAGTAAAACCCAGACGAAACCTCTCTACAATGATAGAGTAAAGAAAAAATTGGAAACCCCACCCACAGAGTACAAGGATATCATAAACTGGATCCAAGATCCTAAAATAAAAAAAAATTTCTGAACAGTATGGTTGAGCCCGTTGAGAAGATCCACGCTGCAAAAACCACGGCTGAGAAGTTTACTGCCGGGTTCAAAGCAGCCATGACACTGATGAGATTTGTTGAAAGTGAAGAGTAATCACCAGCTTAGAAGCATTTGAGGGAATTTCCTTATGTTTACGATTTCTTTCACTTTTTTAACACACAGGTTCCCCTGTTTACAGCAGCAGAGCTCGGGGTCAGTACATGGGTGGGTGACCACCCACGTGACTGGCTTCGACGTATCATCTTTCTTCAACTAGTGAAGATACATCACAGGTTGTACGGCGGCGAGATGCTTGAACCCTCCTTCTCCAAAGTCTACTTGACCAACTCACGTGCATTAGCACATGTCCCTGCTTCACCTTTGTAGGTGCGGTGTAAATCACCTTAATTTTTAATACTTAGGGCATATCTCCAACAGAGACGGTTAAAGTAGCAGAGGCTACTAAATGCCGCCGAACCATTCACTCGATTTCGATTTCGATTTCGTTATAATATGGACGAAATATAATGCTGTTAAGTAAAACTAGCGCCAGAGTGTCGCTATGGTAAACAAAGTGAATTTTAAAGAATGCATTTATTCTATTGCGGTTTATGCGGTGTCGGCGAAGTAGGTTTCATTCAATCTAATAAGTTAAATGAAATGCATGAAAAAATGCGTATAATTTAATATTCCGTGCAAGGAAGTCATGCGGTGTACACATCAGATATTTTTACTTGAAATAAAGTTTTAACAGTCGGCCCCTTTCTCTGGGCGTACAGCAACGCCTCCGCTTAGGCGTAAACTCAGAATGTAAGAAATAAGAACTAAATAATGACTAATTAAAGATATTTAGCCGATGCTAACACAATTTCTAAACTAGTTGGCCCGTAAATATAAACTAGCTAGCGAAGCTATCAAGGGCACGTAATACGGCCAAGCGTAGTTACAGCTTAGAGAGACGTAGCTCGTTATTCATGAACAAAAACAGAACAAAAGACAAACGCTCGTTATTCATGAATAATATTTCTCTCTCTCGAAGTCAGTGGAACTTCGACTTAAATACTCTCTACTACTCATTTGCATTTAATGCGATTCTAAAAACCCGTTCTGGTAAGGAATTGTAAGCCGAAGCTATCAGAGATAGGAAAGGTGAATAAAACTAAAAATAATTGTTATAAATTTAGGATATATCTTACAATCTTATAGAGAGAAAATGAATTATAATCTGAAACTGTTCTCGAAATTTTGGAATCACAACTGTCTCTAATGCTTTAAATAACAATAGTAAGAGTAAAGCAACTTTTACTTAATATTGAAAATGTTTTAATTAATACAGTGCCTAATATCTGAATATGATTCAAAACAATTTTACGCATATAGTTTTTAAAACATCAAATACCATCATTCGTAGATCTAAATTTATCAAGGTGATATAAAGAAAATTTAGTAAATGTAATAATTAAAACTGTTGGAAGATTAAATTTAATTCTCGGTATAATTTGGCATTACATAGAGAGTGGAGCATCAAATGGCATGCGATTTAATCACCTCCATAAAATATTTTTATATTATATATTAAGCGTCAAAAACACTTATTTGAATGCTTTTGTTCATATACAACTCAGTAGATATCAAGAGAAGTCAGGCTCATACATTAACAACCGCGAAACAGCAGATTTGACGGTTAATGTCTGGTTCAGTGTCGAACAGAAGACGAAAGTTTTAATTTCGTTTTCCAGGAACGAAGATTTATGTATCGACATAATGAAGAAACAAGGATGAAGGCTACTTAGTCATGCTCTTTTGCGATGTAAATTCAGAAGACGTGAGCAGAGGGGTGTGACAAATAAAAAGGTTCGTTTGCACGGTGATATGAAACGAAGCATTGAATAAATATAAAAACTTTTATACTAAATTCACTTTCTTTTCTCAAACAAGTAACTATACATTCATTTTGTAGCATTTTGAAGATAAATAAATGCGTAATAAGTAAATCAAATGGTATAGTTACGATTTTTGTATGATGTACATGAAGAGCCTCAAGAAAACGAAGCTTTGCGGACAATTATATTACAGGGCAAGTCTACTTAATATTAAGGTAAATGGCTATCCCGCTAAGTTGGAGAGTTATCGCCAAGTTTTACAACTAACTTTTACCTAACGTAGTGAGAAACCTAACGTCACCAAGCTTGGCGACCATTTTGGGACATTTTTTCCCAGTCCCTGTATAGCTGTAATTGATCTCTATATGCACTATAACCGTATATGTAACTTTAAGGATATATGCCATCCATGAATTTCGGGAAATGGAAAGAACTGGAAATTTCTCGTCGTCTGGGGAAAACTACACTCACTTCCAAAAGTTAAGCACGAAGATGTAAAATGCAAAAAAATATCAACAAATACTGCTTTGATTGACACAAACGTCCGCAAGAAAGTAGCATATATATTTATGCATGAAACAAAATCAATAATTATATACAAAAATGAAAACAATATTAAATTTTTGTAAGTTATCAGATAATGACATACTTGAGACTTAAACAGAATTATATTAAAGTGAAAATAAACAACATAAAATGAAAAAAAGACATTAATAGGGTATGTGATCCCCCCTCATCTGTATACAAAGTTTCCACTTTGTGACCATGCTTTCAATTAGGTGGTCAACCACCCCAGAACTAAGCAATCGCCATTCTTCTTGTAGAACAGTTTCCAGCTCTATAATAAGAGTGGCTGCAGGTTGGAAACATGAAGATACAGCACCGCCGAGAGCATCTCAAAAATTTTCAATGGGATTAAGGTCGGGCAAATATGCTGGCCACGCCATACGCGCAATCCCTTCGCTCTCCAGGTAGTCATCGACGATGTCTGCTCTATGGGGACGTGCGTTATCGTCCATTTAAACAAAAGTTCGATTAAAGGAAAATTCGAAGAGATTTTGCTAAGATATTGAAGTAAAATAGTGGGGTATTCTGGGTTGTCGTTAGGAGTAAGGATTCAGGGCTATTCAGATTCTTCGGGAATTCTCTCAATAACGTTTATTTGGACATCAATAAAAGTAATCATTTCAGCACTCTAAGCTAAAATGCACATGTTGTTATAGTTACAGATTATGAGTTGAAATATTAAAACAATTGAACAGCGCGAAGTTTCTGACAGGCTGTTAAGTTTATAAGGTTATACAATTAAATCTACAGTAACAGCTTACAAAATAAAATATAAAAGACTGTTAAAAAACCTTTAGTTCCGTCTGACTTTCTGATTAAAAATATTACAACCAAACAAAATCACAACTTAAACTAGCACTTAGTTATACTTTAAAGTAATTAGAATTTTAGTCATTGTTGGCGTAGCGTAGAAATATAGAAGAAAACCAAAATAATAAAGTAATCGTTAAATAAAGCAAAAAGCTTACACGGATTTGTGGTGCATGAAATGTGAAACATGAACTGTGCCTTCGCCAAGTTCGGCAACTTTCAGATTTGCGAGTTGCCGGTTGGAAGTGGTAACCGTTTGCACTACGATAGCACCATACGAAGAAATAGGAAGATTTCTTACAATTCTTTTTCAAGATTCGAGATATTAGAATAATTAGTCATCTCATTTCTGAATTTTGACAAGAGATAACTGTACAATATTCAGAATAAGATGAATTGATAGTGTAATAAACCTTTAAATTATACCAAGCATTTCGATTTCAAAGATGTTTTCCGTTGAGATCTTAATCAAGACATTGAAGAAATTCTAAAGTTATGGCATTTTATGATAACCTCTGTGATCAGAAGTAAAACATAAATGAATGTGACACCCTCACCGTCCTACGAAACTCAAATATTGCTTCTTTCTCCCAATAATAATTATATAAACACATAGAAAATATAATAAAAACAGCTTTTGAGTTTGAAATTGGTGTTGGAAGTGAATTGCTCCACTTCTGCTTTCACCAGCTATCAAGGCTATTTAGAAAACCTCTTATTTGTTACACCCAAAGATGTTGAATATTGCCTCCATACCCACGAGCAAGAATTCCTTTGTATATCTATTCTCTTA
This sequence comes from Stegodyphus dumicola, assembly GCF_044657685.1. Classification (NCBI taxonomy): domain Eukaryota; kingdom Metazoa; phylum Arthropoda; class Arachnida; order Araneae; family Eresidae; genus Stegodyphus; species Stegodyphus dumicola. The sequence continues at coordinate 161,369,748 of NC_140770.1, forward strand.
GCTGAAAATTAGCAAAGACGATCCCTTAGAGGCACGGTTGCAAATAAGCTGTAGTTCCACTGCAGTGCTAGCCGAAAGGGAAGGAAGTGGAATCCTATTTCTCTTCTTTTCAGGTGATATTTTAGTGATCTTGATAGAACCCCAGTTTGGAGAAAGGTTGACCAATTAAGCCAACAGTTATATCTTTTAATTTTAGTTGCATTCTTTGGGTGGGGTTGGGAAACACGAACCGACGAGTGTCGCTCTGGGGTAATGATCCAGGCCCTATTTAACCTCGACGAGTGCCGTTACGGACGCCTGAAAATACGTTTCAAATCAACGACTCAATCTCGGAAGAAAAGACGAGGTGGTTAAAGGTCGTTTAAAATTTGCAGACGTAGTCGATCGCGTTGAACTGCTTCTGTGCTTATACGTAGAATGCATACACCTCGGTATATGTTTCTGATCAGTTCCAGATTCTTGGATGCCTGTCAACTAAATTTTCCTATTAAATTTAAAGAGAAAATAGTTAATCCGCTCTCATAATAAATCTTATTATTATTGTAACACTGCATAATATTAAAAAACAAATGTAGCGGGTGAAATATATATTGTACATAAATGAAGCACTGCGCATGATGCTGAACATAAATGTTTCCTTGCTATCCGGAACAAAAGCAATTTTTCATCTTGTTCTAGCGTCTCTGATCTTCACTTAGTAATCGATTTTCTAACCTTGATAAAATGTTGGCCTATTTAATAGCATCTTTCTTTTTTACAGTAGTAGACACCATTTAACCAGGCATACATTATCAAATTCCAATTTCCGGATATGCATGTCCATGTTCATGCTTTTCAGCAATCTCTTTTTTCACCACTTAGGTGATCTTAACAATTTTCTTTGTTGCTTAATTATTGTCATTAACTTTCTTAACATTATTGTTAATGAATTTATAAAGTATTTACTCAATAAAACGCATTTGAAAATGAGCCATTTCATAAGTCATTTCCCATTTTTTTTCATAAATTCACAAAGGTCATTTGAAAATTCAAAGTTATAGAATGCGGATTTTATTGAATAGTAGCAACGAACGTACTGACGCCCGTGCGCAGTAGTAGCATTGTTTCAAAAGAGAAAAAGAAGTGTAGTGCGCTCGATTTTGACCAACAGAACGCAAGTCATATTAGAAACACATATCATACTAAATAAAAGCTTCGCATCTAGAAAGAAGTCAAACATATTTCGAAGCGGAGTCATACCGAGGTATCACTATATTTGTAAAGCATTAAGAAGTGTCAAAATATTATATCATCGAGACTGCGTTGTATTTACTTGATTTTTATGAAACATAAAGCTATAACAAGGTTACTTGAACAGCTGCCCAGATGGTGTAGGGGTTAGGGAAGCCTACCAAAGTCCCGAATTCAAATCCCTAAGGCATAGATGTGAATTGTTTGTCCCTTCATAGCAAGTAATGGTGGACGCCTGTTAGGGGGCTCCATAACAAAATGACCACATCTTTCGACTTTTGTAGTGCTAGTGCCCGCCGTAAATAAAATTTAAGCTTTCAGATTTTATATTACGCTGTTTTGTGTGTCACCTTTATTTATTTAAGGTCATTTTGTTCGCACTTACACCTTAAAATTCAATTCTACAGCAATACCGCAAAATAATTGAAAAAGTGCGTATCTTTACAATTTTTCCGATACACAGTCACGTACGTTGGAGGTAAAAATGTTTTTTTTTTTGTAAAGTGTTGCCATTGCTCGCTTTGGAATCGTTGAGTTAGTTAATCAAAAATTCGTTAAAATTTTGCAGAAACCAAAATAGATAATAAAACAAATTCCAAATTTGGCCCCCAGCTGCCCACATTCAAGTGGAGGACTACGGTATTCAAAATTTGATGGCTCTATGTACCTTTGGTTTTACAGAGTGCGAGAAACATACACACATTCATGCAGATTCTTCATTATTTAATTTCTTTAAATATAATGCAGGGCTGTAATATTTGACGGCAACAATTTTAAAAGTGAAACGTTGTTTATAGTGAACCAACGGAAAATGCCAAAACGAAATTAATGGCCCTTCTGGGAAATGGCCCCTTTGGGCTAAAAAAAGTTTTCTTAAACATCTGCGAAATTCATTTATGGTCATATTGGCAAACGTAAAAATAGTTCAACATTCTTATTCTCATAGTATGAAAAAGCATTAACGGTACATAGGCCACAATCTAGACTATCAGGTATTTTAATTCAAGCATTATCAATAATAATAATTCAGAAAGTTTTATTTTTCAGGCTTTGAAATAGATTTAAGAAGGGAGAAACTGATCAGAAATCCCGTATTACAAATTTGGATCTAGCCGAGTATAAAATCTCGCATATCCACCAAATATTAGGGGTCGCGATACTTTTGAGAAAAGTAGACTCATTGTGAGAAATGGCAAGCTCGAAAACATAAATTTCTTTAGATTTTCTAAACTTAGTGAAGTTAGTGGAAAATTGCAGTGGAAGAGGAAAGGAAAACTTGAGTCTCCAAAACTAGCAAAATTACCAGCGCATTGCCAGAATTCTTTCGAGAATTCAGTGCAATTTTTTCCTTTCCCACTCAGCAACGAAGGAACCGACTTGTTATCCTAAAGGAAGCTATATATCTGTTTTTATATCTCTCCAGAAACCGTAGGGAAACCATTTGAAATCGCAGTGGACGATATTTTCAAGAAATAGCTCAGGGGATGAAAAAATGGAGGTGTTGTGCCAAACTGAAAGTATTTTTTTTTCCTTCAAACTCTTTCCTTCCCTAAAAGGTTTCTGAAGCAAAGCTTGAAAGCTAATGGCTGAGGAAGAAGTTCATGCAACTGCGTTTACAGTTGATGATATTTTTTTCTCAATTTTTAAGACCATACATTTTTTGAGCTAAGGTTCGTTTTAAAGCAGCCACCGTATGTAAACTTTCCCCGAGGATATTAAGTCGAAGTGCGTAAACATTTTGTTCCTCGGAAACAAAGAAGAATCATTTGTAACAGGTTTCGTAGTTTATGTTCCGATTTCTGGATTCTAAAAAAACGTTTAGGTGAATTTGCGTGAAAATTCATTAAATTTGGTGTATTTCGTCTTTGTGAAAAATCCTGCTTTTTTAACTTGTTATTTTGTAGAATCTGGTAGGTTTATCCTAAGATTTTAATAGTTACCAATTCAGAAGTCAAACAACAAAAATCAGCGTTATATTTAGAAAATTTTCACAGGACTAGTTTCGATGGTTTTACCGAACCACCATCTTCAGCTGCAAAACCGCAAATGAATGATGCAATTTTATTTGCGGTTTTGCAGCTGAAGATGGTGGTTCGGTAAAACCATCGAAACTAGTCCTGTGAAAATTTTGTAAATATAACGCTGATTTTTGTTGTTTGACTTCTGAATTGGTATTTATTCGGCGTGTTATTGTGTCTTAATTATTTTAATAGTTATCTTTAATTAAAGCTGATTTCCTATCCCTCCTAATTTCAGCTTGCAATTTCCTACCAGAATGTGTTTTTAGAATCGCGGTTAATGCAAATGAGTAAGAGCGGTATTTGAGTCGAAGTTCCACTGACCTCGTTAGAGAGAGACAGAGATTCTGACTAGCGCCTATTTGCCTGTTGGCTACACTTTCTAAGCTATTACGGTGCTCAGCCGTATTTCAGGCCGTTGATAGCTTCGCCAGTTTAGTTGATATTTATTGGCCAACTACTTAGAATTTTAATACCTTCGACTATATCTTTTTAGCTAAATTTTATTTCTTATTACTTGGAGTTCCAGCCCAAGTGGAGGCTTAGCTGTACTTTCTAAGAAAGGAGCCGATTGTTTAATTTTTATTTTGAAGAATAAAGTGTAATTAACCCTTCTTGAGTTTTACGTATCTGTTTCTGAACCAAACCGAATATTCGCTTACCTGGTAACGAGGTTTCCACACATTTAGCTCTTAGACAGCAAGTTGGAACACGACAAGTCATTAGGTTTTTCGAAACAGTAAGCATGAAAATTCTGCAGTGCCTTCGCAGGGTTTCGAACACCTTAACTCTCGATTGTTGGCTAAAATTGTTTCCAATTGCACCCGTAAGCACGCGGTAAGGCTAGAGAAAATACTTTATACTCTCCTTCCCTCCCGGGGGTCGACGTGGAGAACTCTGCGATGCTACTGGCTAGGATCTGTATCTAGGCATGGCCACAGGGGTATAAAATTTATGAACTTAGTGGTTCTGAAGTCCCTGGGAAAGGTCACTTATTGGCGGGCCTCGGGGCCTGGCATGTTCTGAGCGGTGTGGATCCATAGCCGGGGGTGATCCCCCCGATTTGCTGGGTAATGGCACTCTGCGATGGGCTCGCCCATGCGACTCGCAGGTAGCAATTGACGACCAGTGCTGCCTGGTGAATTCCAGGTGGTGAGCCTCTCCCCTGGAGGGGTAATAGTAGAGGTTGAACCTCTACGACGGGCCTCAAACGGGGAGTTGGATCTGTAGTACAGAACGTCTTGGGTCACGTGAAGCAGAGAAGCCGATAATGATCTTATCTTACCTTATACTCTCCCTCACTTAAAATACAATTGGGAGGGAAGGAACCGAATAGCGAAATTCTAGTAGCGACGAATTATAGTCCGTCACATTTTACTATGGGATCCACTATAGATAAATCTATAAATTTTCAAAGCCAGGAAACTAAAGCAATCTGTCATGTCTTCGCTTCAATTCACACTCTTGACTTTCCGACTGCCAGCCGGACGTACCTTAAAATTACATCACAAAGGTATTCAGTACGGAGGGAGAAAATACCTTATTACTATTCTTATGTGTGGTTTGCAGATGACTATTTAGGAAAGGATATGAGACTCTACAGAGACCTTTTTTGTAGTGACTTCCAGAAATGATGTGATAGCTTCTTAATAATATATTGTTACAAATTGTTGCATTATGCTGTGGAGATTCATTTAATGTAACAGTTAATTTTTATTTTAAAGCAACACTCCTTTGATTTTAATTTCCAACCCACGCTTTCTTGCCAGAATGTTAATAAGCTAGCACGCGTTTTCAAATGAGGTCGAAAGAAGTAGCATTTAAGGGAAGGTTTTGGAAGGTAAATTTGGAGCTTTTTACGTTTGCTTGTAGACCACGCTGCTATCTTGAATTACCTGCGATTAGATTTATATGGCGTTGAGCGCTGCAAGCCATTAAGCTTGTTTACGCCTACTTTTACGAGTCAGAGCCTTCCTGAGCGTTAAATTATCCTGTGAGCCTTTAGTCTAAACTTACTACATTTAATTTTAATTCCCCGTTACCTATTTGAGTAAATCCTTGTACGACCAATTGGGGCCAACTGTGAAATTATATTGAGTTAATAAAGGGTTTTTTACATGCTTCATCTGACTTTTGTCATAACTGAGACCTGAGGATAATTCTTCACAGAGTCTTTTAGGTCTGGCTACTTGATGCTACCTAAAACGATGAGACTCTATAGCATAATAAATGACTTAAAGATCGTTAAAGTACTTAGTTCTTAATTGATGCTTTTCGTTTATAATATCAATATTCTAGCTGTCTTCCATAGACAATTTAAAATTTATTAGTTACCTTATTCATTAAAATAACTAATATTTTACAAGCATAAATATTAACTGTCTTTTGAAATATTTTAATTGTATTAGAAATATTACTAACCAGTAATAATGTTTGAGAATAATAAATGATATAAAAATGTTTTCCATAAAACGCATTTTGTTTATAATGTATTTTGTTCTTCCTTTCCGCATGCCTTCGGGGTGTAGCGGTAGCACACTCGGAGAGTATTTGAAAGGTCTAGGTTCGAATCCTGGAGAGGACATTGCGCATTTTTAATGTTTCTTGCTTCAATTAACCTAACGACTCTAGAGTGGCACCCGAACTAAAAGTCGTGGATTATAATGCTTCAATATCATGATTTGGCGATAGGGTCTCCTAATCCCAAGTCGCTCCTTAAAAAGGGGGAGTATATAAGATATTTTTCTCCCTCCTTCTTTCTACTCCGCTTCGCCGTGTAACGGTAGCACACTCAGCGTGTATTCGAATGGTTGACGCGAGGTTCGAGTCTTACAGAGGGCACTGCAAATTTCTCTCATCTCCTGCTTCAAAATAACCTAATGACGCTACACATAAGAGTAGTAACAAGGTACGAGTTTATTAAAACCTTTCTGCGTCAATATCTTCTAAACAATTAAGTGCACAATATAAAGAAAATAAACGTTAATGTGATAGGCTGATTTACATTGTTTGAGAGACTGATTTTGTTGATAAAGCAATACCGAAATGCAACTCAGATCATCAGATATGCCAATATTGCAATTCACTGAAATGTTTCATAAATACCACAAAGTATCTGAGCATGTTAGAAATGTAACTTAAAGACCATAAGCTCTTTCAACTAGCTTATAAGTATGCATTTAAATAGCATAGTTTTAAATGGAAAATATCTTCAAAATTTATCAAGTATATTATACATACTTGATTTTATTATGGTATATTTGAGCAGATTATCTACAAAACTGATATAAAATTTTAAATCTGTTACCAACGTCTCGCTAAGACTAGAACATTAATAGATTAGGGAAAGGGTATGAAAAACCCTTTTATTGAACTGTCTTTTCGCTTACAAATCTGCCATCCACTTGTGGCGATAAAATTAAAGATAACGGTAAACTAAATTAAATTTAAATTTAAACATAAGCTAGTAGTTCAAGACTATACAAATTAATTTAACCTAACAGATTGACTCAGAACCCAACACCGGCGTGATGTTAAACTTCGGCGGCAAGAATGCGAAGCCGAAATTCTGAATTCAAACAGATCGTAGAAACAATATTGTGGGCAGTCAACAGCGAAACGCCCTCTGATAAACCGTTTCACTACTTCAGTTTAAATACACTCTCTTTCACACCTTGGCGAGGGACAGTAGAAATCACAGGAAAAGCTAACAAATTAAAATAATTATTAGTAAAAATAATATACACTTTACAAAATAATAAAAAAATGCATTCTTTATTTGTAGAATACTTAGCATTATTAGCAAATGTTTGAGAAGATTATCTACAAAACTGCAATAAAAATATCACATTTCTACAACAGTTTTGCAAATAATTGGTATAAATATATTAAATGTTGAAGATAATAAAACATTGCATTTTAGCTTTTACCTATGAAAATAAATTGGAATTTTAGCATTGAATCCATAACTACCGCATTTGTTCCCAGAAATACAGTAAACGAGTGATCAAGTGATCAGTACAGCCGCAAGTCAGTTCTGTAAATATAATTGCATTACCCTAAGGAAAAGTAAAATTTTCATTGATACACTAAATTTTGACTGTAACCGTCTCTTTTAAATTTTGTTCTTTTCTGTATTTAATGAAGTAAAGTTACGTCCATGATTCGAGCCATTCAATGCCAATTTTCATACTGTTAGTGTAATTTAATATAAGACGTGTCTGCTACTTCTGCTTGAGAATCTCATTATGATAAATTGCATCGGGACCTCCGCGTGCTTAACTTAAAACATGCGAAGCATCATTTCTTGGTCATGACACAACGATACAATGGTCATAGAGGATACGCATTGTTAAAGAGAGAGTAAAGGTTCGCTTATCCTTTAATGACAATCATTGGTCAAGATTTAACTTCAAATATTCCTATTTTTGTCCCCATATGGATTTTTCTATTTGCAAGTAATGCAATGTGAATCTAATTTTGTTTTTACGCAATATTTCATTAATTTTGCATTTAACCTACTGGAAGGAATTTTAAATTACATATACAGTAGTGTGCAAATTAATGTACACAAGAGGGAATTTTTACATAATTTGATTTCGTAAGTTTGGAAAGCCTAATTTACAACTGATATCAAACCGCGATTATGCACATCTAGAAATTGTTGTGTACTCTATTACTTTTAGGTGATTCAGTGCAGTTCTTTTGAGGTATTTGTTGCGTTTTAGGCTGCATGTTATCTGTATTAAATGTCGAGAAAGCTGTACTGCACCTCACTCTAAAGAAAAGAAATAAAATAGTAACATTAAAAGAACATTCCTCTATGATGCAAAGTAACATTGCTAGAGTGTTTAAAGTAGAACAGTGTACGTGGCATAACTAGCTGAAAAGCACATTTTCCATGTAGACCAACTCTTGGCTCAGAAAAGAAAGAAAAGACAAAATAAAGATAAAAGATCGTAGCGAATAGGGCATCAAGATGTTATGACAATGATTTTATTCATGCATTACTTTTTTTTAGTTTCCAACAGCAAGATATCGCGTTTTAGTTTATAACAAAACACTGACTAATTTTTCCCTCTCTCTCGAATCTTCATCAAGTTAAATGTCTATGAAATACGTCAATGTTTTCTTTAGAAATAGAAACCATTTTTAAAAGAAAAATAAATGGAAGTTTTGTAATGAATGTGATTCTTTCAGAGGTAATTTACTTTCATTACTCTTGGAGAACTGAACCATAAAATGGTAATCATTGCATCTCTAGTAATGGTGATTTATGTGCAGTAAAATGTAATGTAATTGAGTCAGAATGATTGTGTAGTTTATATATTTATTATTGCTTCTTTTTATTTATTTATTTTTAGTAATACAAAATATAGTTTTATCTCACAAAATGGATTGCACTTTCTCCCAAAACATTATCTAATAATTCACCAGGAAAATCCTCTACAGTCAATTCTTGTTAAATGGGAATCTGCTTAAGAAAAATTTTTCATTAAGGAAATCGAATTTGCTTCATCATATGAGACATATTGGTTTTGAAAGTTAAATACATTTTTTAATGCTTACCTCTGACAAAAATTAAAAAAAGGTGAATTAAAATTAATTTTTCAAAAGGATAATAAACGATGCGGTCTGGATATTTTCAGGTTCAATATAAACCCGATGAAAATCCTACAAGGAATTTTACTTCTGCTGCCGTGCATCATACTTTTGTGGTGTATTTAGTTGCATGGCCTGCTAGCAGTCGGGAGGTCCGTTATTCGTATCTCAACAAGTTAACTTTTCCCTCTTTTTTGGTTCCAAACAAAAAGCTTCAAGTTCTACAATAGATAATACTTATGGTCGTTTTCAAGAAGCAGCCACAATTATTACCAACAGAACCATGTTTGTGAAATGTATATGAACGAATTACTAAAACTACTTAAATTTTTAAGTACAAATTGTAAATAAATGAATTTAATTTTAAATTTCTTTAGGTATTATTTTAATTTATTTAAGAGTAAAATTATTATTATCAACTTATTTTATATCCATAAATATTAAACCATAAATAGCACAAAATAATAACCATAAATATTAATATGAACTTATATTTTTATAATTTTATGCTTATAAATCTTAATTTTTATATTTATTTCTTTGATTAATTTCCAAGTAATTGAATTATGATGTAAATTTTCTTTATATTAGATAGTTTACCGCAATTCGTATAATTTTTAGTTAAATTCGCATTAATTTTGAAACATTATGCATGATTATAATACTTGATATGATCAAGCTTTTATTGCTTTCTAAATTATAAATATATATATATATAATCATTTATTTACTAAAGAAATATTGATTATATTATCTCCTAATATTAATTTTAGTTGAAGTATCTAAAAAGATTGAACCCATAGGTAGGAACTTTAATTCCGAAAAATGTTTTAAAGTAACTTGAATGTAAATCGTTAAAAATGTTTTACGGAGACTTGAAGTAAATCATGAATAATAAAATTTCAAACTGTGAAATAGAAATTAAATTATAAGCAAGTAATTATTGCTATTGATCGGAAATTAGTTTACTTTTCAAGGGGCAGAAACCAACTCTTGTTCAATGAACAATAATTAATAAATACACAGGTTATCATAAATTAAGGAAAAATCAGAAAAATCACGATTACTGAAAAAGTTACATGTAGAATTTTATGAACCTTACCCACAACATACAACACATAGTAAGGCATCAAACAACATAAAAAGGAATTACCAGACTATTATGGTAGTATAGAAATTAGCACATGTATAAAATGAATAAATCGAAGATGTCAGTTTGCTATAGTAAAAAGTACCTTCAATATGGAATATAATCGCCTCTAGAAGCAATACGTCACATTCAGCGATGTGTGATGCTTTCAATTATGCGGTCTATCAGTTCCATAGGAAGCGAAAGCCATCGTTCTTGCAAAGCAGTTGCAAGCGCGGCAAGCGTCCAAGGGGGCGGATTGAGAGCAGCTAGATGTCTCCCTAAAGCATCCCAAACGTTCTCGATAGGATTGAAGTCCGGTAATCGACCTGGCCACTCCATGCACATAATTGTTTCCTGTTGAAGATAATCATATACGATACGAGCCCTGTGGGGTCTTGCATTGTCGTCCTGTAACAGGAGAGCGTCACCTATTGCCCCGGCATATGGGCGCATTTAAGCATCAAGGATGTCATTTTTATAAACATGAGCATTCAGGGTTCTCCTTGGAAAAACATGGAGATCTGTGCGTCCACCCAAAGAAATGCCACCCCAAACACAGACACTGCCTCTTCCGTATGCATCTCTTTCACGGATGTTTGACGGATAGTAACGAGTTCCAGGTTCTTTCCATATCAAATAACGCCTATTATCGCTTTCTAGACTAAACCTGGACTCATCCGTAAAGAGAATAGCCCTTCATTGCTTAGCCGTCCAGTGGACATGTTGTCGTGCCCATTGTAAACGGTCCCTTCTATGGCGTGACTTGAGCGGCACGCAAATGGTTGTTCGCCTCGCATACAGACCACCTTCGTGAAGCCTTCTATGCACAGTTGACGCTGACACCAACTTCCCGGTGGCTGCAGGAAAGGAGGATATAAGACGAGTCAGAGTAGCGGTTCTATTTCTGAGTGCACATAATGTCAAATATCGGTCATCGGCGCTCGTCGTAGCAGTTGGCCGTTCTTGGCTGAACCTCCTAGGTGCCGAATCTGTGATTTGAAATTGGCTCCAAAGTCTGTGAACCACAGAAGGACTCACATTTAGCCATCTGGCCACTTCTGTTTGACTTTGTCTTGCCTCTAGTCTTCCAATGGCTCTCTATCGTAATTCTGCAGGCAAATGATGCTTGGAGGTCATTGTTACGAATTGGCTATCTCAGATTTCTAATGTCACTATCACAGTGAAGTATGTGGGCTTGCTCTCAAACATGGACTTATATGCTCCTCGCAGATGACGTATTCCGAGTGCAGCGCCATTAATTTGCATATTGGAGTTTTACTCAGCTACACTGACTTGTCAACATATTCAACTTTTACACGGTTTGGCTTATTTTTGAGAGAGTTATCGCTATTTTTGTGATTTTCCCTTAATTTATGATAACCAGTGTAAATACGAAGGTGTTTCGTGTTTTACTCAAGTAATTATGGTGATGCCAAACTGACAAATTAGGTTAGGCCAAATATTTCCGTGAAGGTATTTAGAACCAAAGTAGAGTACCAAAGAACTCATTCTGAATTAAGCATTTTCACTAAAAATAATCTAGTACCTAATCAATTTATTAACCATTGTCTTAAAAGAGCAGGCGTTAAATACTCACTCTAAATGATTTAACTGATAGGGATATGATAATTTGTTCCTAAACCTGAGAAGGCGGTATAAGTTGGATGACTATCAGTTGAAGGATTTGTACATAGTGTAATTACAAAGTTGTATATAATGTAAAAAGCTGTTATACTGTTACTAAAAAAATGGGTCTATTTCATCATAATCTTTAGTCTGTCAAATAGCTCTTTGACAATGAAAATTACTTTTTCCGTTTACTTAATTTCTTCTTCGTTCAGACACGACAGTTAGCCAGAAATTAATTAATTTTCATCCACTAGCATATTCAAAATTTTAACAGATGTTTACACTCATATAAGAACTCCGCAACAAATGTCCCTCAAGCATTCCTATTCCCTCCCTTGTCCCATAAATTACTTCTCACAAGTTTGGCCGCCTGAAATAATTCAAAGCCCCGGCTGCCGATAAGAAATTTACACAACCCTTCTGAGTAAGACACGGAAAAGAACACGTTGCCCACATCTCACTAGAAAGAACATAAGTTAATTAATGCTTTTTCTGTCCTTTTATATCTTCATGTACATTCTCTTTTTCTTATTATATATATATTAATTTTCAATTTTTATTATTTGATTTATTTTTGCAAAGATAGCATTTTGTTTCTTAATTTTCTAATGTTTATTTCAATTACTTTGAGTTCTATTTCAAAATTCCAATTAAGATTACCAATGTTTAATTTTTTAAAAAATTAGTTTTTTTACAAATAATAATTTTTTACAAATGATTTTTTTTACAAACAATTGTTTTACAAATAATAATTTTTTTACTAATAATTATTTTACAAATAATTTTTTTACAAATGATTTTTTTTACTAATAATTTTTTACAAATATTTTTGAATTAACATGCATAAAAACAAGGGTGTAGAGGAACAATTACTCAAGTATTTTACCAATTTTACTACATAAATTAGTTTTCACTCAAAATTTGTATTAGCGAAAATGCTTAATTCAAAATGAGTTTTTTGGTACTCTACTTTGGTTCTCAATATCTTCACTTCACGGAAATATTTGGCCTAACTTAATTTGCCAGTTTCGCATCACCATGATTTCTTGAGTAAAAGACGAAACTCCTTCGTACTTATTTATTAATTATTGTTCATTGAACGGGAGTTGGTTTGTTCCCCTTGAAAAGTCAACTAATTTCCTATCAATAGCAGTAATTACTTGCTTTTAATTTAATTTATATTTCACAGTTTGAATTTTTTTTCCCTGATTTACTTTAAGTCCCCGTAAAACATTTTTAACAATTTACATTCAGGTTACTTTAAAACATTTTTCGGAATTAAATTTCCTACCTATGGGTTCAATCTTTTTAGATACTTCTACTAAAATTAATATTAGGAGATAATATAATCAATATTTCTTTAGTAAATAAATTATTATTATCTTACTTTTATATTACTTACAACATTATATATATATATATGTATGTATGTATGTATGTATGTTATATTTGCAGTAGCTGGAAATGATGAAGCGTAGCAATCTGGTCACATCAGAGTCCGGTTTGGTTGTTACAAAGTGAAAGACAGCCGGATTGTAGACACAGAAGATATTCAACTTTTTAAAATTCCATATTTTTATTCACTTAAAATAGCAGATCATTATTCGCTTTGAGTCTTCAAGATTACATACGCGATAGTAATTTAGACTAAATAGGATTAAATTAATAGCGTCAAACTATTTAAATAAAGAGAAACAGACAGGAAAAACGGCAGCAAAGTTTTAAAGCTGCAGGAGGAGAAAAGCAATCTGACGAAAAATGGCGCGAACTCTTCATTTATAATAGGGATTAAGTAACATGCAAGAATGTCCTCGAAAATACTGGTCTAGGGGAAAGATCTTGAAATTGCGGAAAGTTAATTAGAGGTTGCCTGTTCACGTATGGCTATTTAATGTTCATTTTTATTTTAATTCATCATTTTCGGCTACAATTACCTTCATACACTAAGCGTGCCTGTTTCAGAACTTTTATATATTTTACATTGTTTGGGTAAGGGAAGAAGCACCAAGTAGCAGACTAGCTTGGCCGAGGAGCAGAAGCCAAGTGCGACGTGCTCAGAAGAAAATCTTAATGCGGATTGGATTAGTTTCGATTTCGACATCATTTTGATTGGTTAAGTAATTTCTCTCTAAAATTATTATTGGCTTCTATTAAAATTATTATTAAATACATGCAAGTTATTTTAGTTGGAGTGTTGCCAAAACGTCATATGATATGAATTAATATAGAAATGACGTAGACTAGTGAAGTTCATTATAAGCAATTACTATTTTTAGATTAATAGCTTGGTAAATAAGTAGATGGTGTAGGTAAATAAATAGACAATAACTGTGCAATCCTACTTTTTTCTCTTTTTTTTTTTTTTTTGCATAGTAAAGACATAAACTCATTCCTATTGAAAATTATACTTTTAAGCATTTTAAGGGAAATTAATTTTAATTACGTTTTACCCAGAGTTAGTTTAAGCTAACCCATGAGAACCTGTATAGAAGTAACTAAATAGAGTTAATAAAAGATGCTAGCAAAATTCAGAACGTGGATTCAGTTCGACATTACATTATTAGAAAACCGAATCTAGACCTCAGAACTTTTTTGAGACAGTTTTTTGTAACCCCTGTCGAAATTTCTCCACTCGTTGAGACGATAAACTTATGATAGTATTCTTCCCAATATTTGCGTCTACTCAAATAGTTTTCTTTTGCTTGGACAGTACATGGATAACTAATATTAATATTTTCAAACGCTTCAACTAATCTTAAATGCAAACATCGTTATGCTATAGAAAAGATAAATTATGATAAAATCTTCAGTACACAAGGTTCATTCATGACAGGAGCAAATTTAAGTATTCCTTTGCTAGTGAAAATATTCTACAGTAAAGACGTACCATCCTTCCACATATTTCACACCAATAATACAGTGTGTCAGGGCATAAATTCTGAGTCGCTGCAACAGCTCCCAACACTCCCCCGAGTTAATGGAGGTGGAGGTAGATGTTTGGACAGAGGTGAGAGGGAAGAACAATGGCTTCATGATGTTCATTAAGGAGGAACAAATGATGAACGACGGACGTGATGAACACCCGGTTGCCATTTGTTTCTTGTGACACCTCACATCCCAAGACGATGAATTTCCGGAAATTGGGAGACTTTCTTGCGGCGTTTACTCCGGCGGGAAAAGCTGCTTTTCTTGATTTTGTTCCTGCTCCCTGCCTCTCCCAATCTTTTTCCAGATTTTCTCCCTCCACATGTAAATGATAATAGCCACTGGTTATTACGCTGCAGCTTCAAAACTCTACTTTCAATCTCTTTTTCGTCTGGAGAATATAAGTGAAGAGACGTATTTAAGACACATGTTGACCAGTTCTTTCCTCAGTCATCTCCACTATGCTTTCTTTTCAATGTAATATCGAATTCCTTTAAGATATATATATTTGCATTTGTAACGTAAGCCGAAAGGGACAATTTGTCCAGAAGGGCTATTAATTTTGCTTTCGCATTTTGAGTCGTCCACTATAAAATGGCATTTCACTTTTCAAATTGTTGCCGCCAAATATTAGAGCCCTGCATTATTAATTTCGTTTTGGCATTTTGAGTGGTCCACTATAAAATGGCATTTCACTTTTCAAATTGTTGCCGCCAAATATTAGATCCCTGCATTATATTAAAAAATTAAATACTGAAGCATCTGTACGAATGTACGCATGTTTCTCGCATTGTCAAAAAACAACGGTACCTAGAGACATCAAATTTTGAATTACGTAGTCCTCCACTCGAATATGGGCACCTGGAAGCCCAAATGTGGTATTTCGAGTTTTGTTTCATTATTTATTTCAAATTTTGCAAAGCTTTAACAAATTTTTTATTAACAAACACAACGATTTTAATGCAAGTGATGGCTACCGTGTACGAAAAAAACATATTATCTGTAGCGTACGAGACTGTGCATCGGAAATTCTAAAGATAGGTTTTTTTTAAATATGTTATGGTATTGCTGTTGAATTGAATTTTATGGTTTAAGTGAGAACATAATATTTAATGAATAAAGGTAACACACACAACGTTAAAAAATACCCTTAGGGACATATACTATACATTTTATATATACATATAAATATATGTCTGACATATACATATGTATCTGAATATACGTTATAGGTATAATTATGTGGAAACATCATTTTGCGTGCATATATCAGACGAGCGCATCACGTTTGTAGAGGACTCTACGAAAGGTAGTCTGATTAAGTTTCCCTCAAAATGATCAGAAGTTAGCGTATTTTTAAGTAAAGTTTCATTAGTAACAATAAAACTGATCCTGGCATTAAAATGCATTGGAAGGATTAAAAAAAATTGTTCCTTGTCCGAGAGAGTAAGGTTTTTTTTATCCAACATGCTATTTTTATGTTATTTTTTCCTTGTAACTACTTTTCTTCCTTTAGACATCAACAAATTAAATGTTTCAATAAGTAGCGAGTTTGAATTTTCTTTTTTATTTGATATGCAGTTATTGGGAATTTTAAAAATCCCTACTAGAAACCGCTCGAGAGGACTGTCAGCTCACTGTATTTTTAGGGCTTTCATCGCTGCAAAGGCATTACACACTTGTGATTCAAATCCGGGCTCGTTGGTACGACAGTCAGCGTCGCTAAGCACTGTACCGATTGGGCGGCTTCCAAAGATAACAATATAACATACTTATACCAAATCTGGCAAAGGCTTCATTTTAGATTTAATCCCCGACATGTGATTCTCATACAATGTTTACGATGTACGCATATTTACCTAGCGAAAAAAAAAAAAAAAAAAAAAAAAAAAAAAAAAACTTGAATAATATTAAAATTTGCATAAACAAAACTTTAATTAACTGATGGAAATAAAATGAGACAATAAGGGTACTGTTTTTAACCGAAACTTTATATTACACTGTGCACATTATTATCTTGCTTACTGTGATTCAAACATGCTTTCCAACGTTATGTTTACAATTTTAAATATATTATAACAAGGCAAAAGTAACAAATTAATTAACAGACTGGAGCAGCTTAACTGCATTTATCAAAAAAGTATTATCAAGAATAAAGATTGATTAATTTGATTGTGGCCTAACTGGATGGATAAACGCATTGCACACTGGTAGTTTGGAGTGTTTTAAAAATTCGTTCGAACGTTCTAGCTGCATCAAAGTTTTTGTAGTTTCCCTACGTGTAAATATTAGCCACGCTTAAAAAGTCCCCTTTTAAGGTATTTCTCCCTTGGCATGTCTTCGTAGTGGAGTGGTGAGCACGCCCGACGCGTATTCGAGAGGTCCGAGGTTCGAGTCCCTGCGAGGTCGTTGCACATTTTTCCTGTCTCCTGCTTCGAAATAAATTATTCGATTAATTAACTTTACCCTAATCTTCTAAAATTAACTTTACCCTAATCTCTACAGTGGCTTCCGAGCCAAAAAAGGCGACAGATGATGATTCTCCACCACCAGGATTTGGCGACTGGATCACCTAATCCGTAGTCGCCCTTTAAAAGCGGGAGCATGTAAGGTACTTCTCCCGCCTTCTAACATACTTTCGCGGTAAAATGGTCAGCACGCTCGGTACGTTTTCGAGAGGTCGGAGGTTCGTGTCCCGGCGAGGGCATTGCTCATTTTTCACGTCTCTAGCATCAAAATAACCTAATGTCTCTACACCCTTATAGCCGTCATTGACGCAGCCTAAATATCTTTACCCTAATCAACTGCCTAGAACTGCAAGGGTATCTTCATGCACCAGGTGCATTATGTCGTACGTAATTTTCATCAAGCCTTTTAATATATACATATACGTGTGATATTTCTTTGCCTACAAAGTAATAATTATAAATATTTCACTTTTAATTGCATGCACAAAGCATTTTGAATTATGTACGTTCTATTATTTTACTCAGCCTATAAAATTCCTCTGCATAAATGTTTTTGAAATGCAGGGTTACAGATTACCAGAGCACTGATCACGTTTTTAGGTAAGTCGGTAATACATGCTCTAAAATTATTCCCAGGTCGAGGATAAAGATGAGATTGAAATTTTATCCTTTTGCTAATTCATATCATTACATTACAAAGAAATAACTGTAACGTTAACATTATTTAACTTAAAAGTTATTTAGCTCAATTGCACAAATTACATCAGTTTGGGCGTAGTGATAGTTTCCTGAAGTCTTTAGATTGTAATTTCTTTGTCTTAATTATTTTCGCGGAATAATTGGTGATACTTACAGACGGTCATCTTAGAAAGACGAATGAGACTTTCTTTGATACTTTAATCTCTTCGCTCCCAGCATATCATATATGGTACGTTTCAGTTTCGCTTCGTAGTCCTATCGTGTGGAATGTAATACGATAGGTAAGTGTCATTAGTGGACTAACTTATCACATCTGACATGCTAAAACAGAAAGTTGTATTACAAATTTTGAACGCACACAAATTGTATCAAAATGCTGGAAAAATCATTGAATGTTAGCCTTGTTGTTATAAATATTACTTATTATTTTTTTCCACGAACGTAAAACGCGCATTTAAAATTCAAAAACGTTTCATGCAGTGTAAAGATTCAAAATTGTGTATGTAAATACAGTAATAGGATATAATAGGCACTGGTAGTTAAATTCTTAAGATTTTTATTTTTTATTTTAGGGAAGCTCTAAAAATTTAAATATAGTAATTATTACTAATATTGGCATAAACTTCAAAGATAAGAAGAACCCTACTGATACCCAAAAAATATTTATGATTTATTTTGGTTACATTTATAAATACGAAGCTTAGTAAGCTAGCACAAATTTGCTTCCGCTTCTCATGGAAATGGTAGATAGTAATGAAAAGAATTATTTATAATTCGAAAGTTTGAATAAAGATTGCAGCACCTGACATGAATTTTAGTACGACTATTGAATAAAACTTTCAAGTAGAGGAATTTTACAAACTAGTTGCAACAGCTCTGGCACCAGACAGAAATGGCAGTTTTATTATTGCCGACTGGAATTATCACCTCTTTTATTCCAATTCTTACCCTTATATAAAGTTATTCTTATCTTCATGTTCTGGTGCAGAAGATGAAAAAGTAGGAATTCAGGTCAGGTTTAATTTAAAAAATAACATGTATTTAAAATAAACGTTACAAATCACGCTTTTGGAGTATTGAAACTCATATTACATTTAATCAAAGGGCTGACTGAAGCCGAGATATAGAACTGTCGGTTCGCTGTTTTGGCTTACTGTAGGTTTTGCTTCCGTTGCAAAAACTGCTGTTCTGCTATTTTTGCCTTACTTATTTTGCACCAATATATATTACTTATACTGCTGCCATGTACCCAACTGCCATATATATTCATAACTCTCTGAAGGATCATGTATAGATGATTCATTGATCATGAACCTATAATAGCTACATGACGTTTCCCAACACATCAGCCCTATGGGGGTAGACAGAGTTGCAGGAGACTGTATCCAGGGCCTTCTTTCGTCTCTTTCCTTGCTTTCGATTACTCGAGAGAGTTTCTGGACAGGGAGGCTTTACTGTATTATTAAACATGATGATTTCTATCATCCAGGTGTTATCCGGAATGGTAGCCTAGGTTGATCTTAATCAGGCCTCTTTTAATCTGTATGCAGTTTACCGAACAGACCAAAAACAATTAGAATTTATCAGATAATATTTAGGCTTATTCTTCGATTGAATGCGGTTATGAAAGGAAACTGATAATACTCTCGGAATAAGGAAATAATTTACGATGGCTGGTGTATTCTGTTGGCTTAATTAATATCAGTTTTAGGGAAATTACTTATAGAGGTCTTGGTAACGTAACGTACTTCATTTACAGTTTTTCAAACAAATTTAGTTTTAGTTGTGATAATTAAATCTGTACAAGTTTGTCAGAAATATGTCACATTACTCTATTGACTCATTTATTTTGGGTTATTGTGCATATTTAAGGAAGTTTATGTAAACATTTAATGTTTTATGTGCTAATTTAAGATAATGTTTTATATTAGAGTAACCGAATTCTGTTCACTTCAATAACAAATACTTGATTTGGCTAATGTTCATTACAACTATGGTATATTAATTTTACCATTTATCAGTATTTTTAAAGCTGCGTTAAAGTCAACATGTAGAGTGCTACACATCGGTGACAAATATTCGTTAATTAAACTTTTAGTTTTGGAGTTTAGGCTTACGCAGCGAGAAACGTTAAAAAAAAAAAAAAAAAAAAAAAAAAAAAAAAAAAAAAAAAACAGCTGCACAATCGCGGGAATTTCAGACGTGATATTCTGACTGCTAGCTGGATTGGTTTGTCACATTCATAACGGAGGAAGCAGTAATTCCTTAAATGTTTTACAATTTCCTTAAATTTTAAATAACAACTAGGAAGAGAGGAACGAGAGCCATTCGACCATATCCAGATGGAGATGATTATCAGTTACCACATTTTAACCAAGTACTACAGTAAGACATTTAAAACTGTATGAGTGAGAAAGCAGAAAAATTGGATGTATCATCGACAGAATTCGAGCTGACTGCTGACCAGACGTGTTATCAGTTGCTTCACAAGAGCATGAACGCAAGTAATAATTCCATATAAAAATTTCTTCGCTTTAAAGAAGAAGCTGGTAGAAAAACGAGTTTTTTTTAACATTTTAGTAGGCAGAATTTTTATTGCAGTTATGTAATTTCAATTTATTTAAGACATTTAATTATGCATCAATAGATGAACATGAATTTTATTATAAACCTTGTGTAAAATTCCTCGCTTTTAAACTTGATATCTATGGTTTTCAATTGTTCACAAGTCGGAGTGGTTTTTGCTTAAGAATTCCAAATTTACAGAAAAGTTTTCAGCATCAAAGAACATCCCCAAAATATTTCGTTTATTAAAGCGTTATTTACAGAAGGAAATAAATGAAACTACACTATACTAAAGCAGTTCAGATATAAATTTATAAAATTTAAGTAAGATAATATTTCAGAATAAAATACATGCATTTTGGGAAATGAGCACTAAAAATCTTAGCTGTCATTTCAACCATATTTTTAGCAGATGTTAAGCAGTAATTTGAAAATATATCTTAAAACAAAATGAAAGGTTGTCAGATATTACATAGAAATCACAATTAAATGTAAAAGTAAATGCCTGACGAAACTCTAAATGTTTCTTTCCAAAAATAGGTCTACTTTTTTCTTTCAGAGTTTGAACAATATTTTTCTTATTCTAAACTCCCTTCAAATGTTTTAAAATGCACATATTTCTTTTATAAGTAAAGAGTTACCCATTTTTATTTCTTGTATCTTAAAAAAAATATATATATTTCTTAGCATCAACAAGAAACGAAATTTTTTAAGAATATTTGCTAGTCGTTCTGGTTACATGATATTAGTAGAACCTGGTGTTATAGTCATGGACCAATGTTTGACTTTCATAGAAGACACAGAGATATGCAAGTATACAACTTGGCTTTTCAGCATGGGGACACTTGAAATAATGTCGAGCCGACTCTCCTTTCGAAAGGTTGATGCAAGAGGAATAAATCATCGTATACGTGTCACCGTGGGTGGCTTTATTTTAAACCTGGAAGGAGTTGGGAAATTTCGTACTACTATCTATAAGGTGGATAAGGTCTAAGAGAATCACAGTTGCAAACTTTGCCTTTCGTCCATGTTAAAATTTGTGAACATGATCTGCTTTTACTACAGAATAAGTGATATAACTCTCAACAGCTGAATCGCAAGACCTGCAGTTAGTGCTTTCGACTAGAAAGTGACTAAAAATTAAATTTGTATGTTTCTCGTATATTAAATTTATTGAATTCAGTTACGAACAACTTCACTCGGAGAAGAACAAGCGAAAAAAAAAAATTATACTTTACAGCTTATTGTAGTTTTGTTTTCAGACGAAAGTAGACCGTAATATTGAAAAAGAGTTCCTCTGTTTAGTTTTCCCCTTAAAATAGCAGAATCTAAAAATGATTCACGACTGAAAATATGTAGTCTTGTATGGCAAAGAAATTTAATAACTTAAGCTCGAAGTTCTGAGAATGACATTAAATTCCCTGAAGTTTTAAAAGAAAGAGTTTGCTTAAAATTGATATAAGTTTCTATAATTAATTGTCTTGGTATTATGCGCGTACGGATTCGTACTGGACTAAATGCGCTCAGAACCGGTGAAAGTATGACAGAATTTATTAAAAACCATATATTTCTGGGGTTCTTTTTCACAAAAGTAGTCATACACCTCTTCTTATTATGGAAGAGCACAGTCGGTAGTTACCACTTCCAACTACTGAGAACATTGAACACAAAACAATGCAAAGTGCATCTAAAAACGAACTCGCGCGGTGATCTCTCAATACTCTGGACTCAACTCTGAAATAAACTGAAAACTGATGCACTCTTCAGTCTTATATATAATTCTTCCCAGTCCGCCGAGAAATTTCCAGTACTTTCGATTTCTGGAAATTGCTGGAGGGAGTGCACAGTTCATAGAGCGGGATACAGTTACAGTTAAATACAGTTGCAGTAACATAAGTATCGGACCAGCTACAGTTTCCGGAAGATTTCCACATGTGCGATTTGAATATGTTAAAAACACCCTCCACGAATGCATGACTTGCCTTAGACTTAGCTGTCTTATTTATAAAGTTTTACAATTCATAAAAATTAGTAATCTTCTTATCTATCGTGAATTGTAACCAGACTCTAGATAGACTATCAGCGAATTATCGCTAAGTCCAAAAGTTAAAGGCATAGTCTAAAGAACGTTCTAAAACTAACCTTTTTATTAAATCAGAACTTAAACACAAAATGCACTTTTCTTGCTTACAGTTCAGCCAGCCACTTGCGGCCAGGTAACTTAAAATAACAGTCAAATGTAAAAGCCAAGTAAGCTTGTAGCCAAAAGCTACACTATCAGTTGAAAGCGAAGTTGTCTCACAAACGTAACCGGAGTAGATATTTAAATATTGACAATTATAATGAAAGGCAGAAGATTACAAATCTCATTTGAGCTATCAGATAACACGCTGTCTATTACAATCTAAAAAAAATCTCAGCTTAGATATATGAGATAATTTGCATTCTGACGGAAAACCGGAAAGGAGATGTGACAATAAAGATTCAAAACGTAAAATAACTGGTTATAGTAACAGAACGTTATACGTTAACCTAGCCTAAATTAATAAATCTAAATGCTCTGATGTTTTCTGTTAGTGTTACATATTTTCTGCAGCCCTGTAAAGGCTATTCTGAAGTAAGCTTGAGTTGTTGGTTGTTGTTAACTAGTTAATTAAAATGAGGTGTGGTCAATAATTTCACTGCAGGTTTAATTAAAACAGGTATATCTTCCTTTTATACTACCTTTGTTATGAAATGCTACTACTTAATTCCAAATGCTTAAAATATAGGACAATTTCTTTCTTGTCCTGCTATTTACCTCTTATAAGTGAAGAGGTGGTAAGGAAGCGGAACTAAAATAATTCATCTGTGCAGCTTAGTAACCTGAAAGGCATAATGAGAATAGGAAGTTAAACACTCGTTAGGAAGTTAAATGTTCACGCCTTTCGAAGAAAGGATGTTCCTCAGACAAATCGATATTCTTTTATCTTCAGTTATCCTTTGAACACATCTTTGCAACTTCGATATAGGTAAATTGACTACTTCTCTGCAACGTATGGTTAATTTATTCATGTATGATAATAAGTGTTATTATATGATTATTCCCTTATACATCCGAATACATCTACGTAGCAAAGCCGTTATCTGCCAATTTCTTGGAGAACCAAACAAGATGATAAATTAACGAACGTTAATGATGTAATAAGCTAGTTAAGTTGCCAGAACAGGATATGTATCGATAGATAAATTGCATGAAAGTTGTCTGTTGCAGTAAACAGAGTGTAGGGTTACATTTTTTAATTGACTTGGTTCCTACTGAGACTATCAGGCAACATATTGCTCGTCGATGAAAACAGCATCAGAATCTAAAGAATGTTTAATTTGAAACTTAAATAATTGCGCATAAATAACTTAAAAATGACAATTAGATGAATGTGAACAAATGTTTTTCAGAAAAGGGTTTATTAGATTTAAGTTTAATTATTTTTTGTACTATTATTATTTATAATGTTATTAATATAAACAAGTTTACAGCGACAAACTCTTAACTTCCAATTGCACAAAATTTCGAATATAATTAACGTATTGATGCATATGTTTCAATATTTTTCATAAAATGGAGCACTTAATTCTTAAATCACCTCGTTCAGAAATACTCAACATGTAAGGCAATTGAGATTCAAGGCCGTCATAATTTCATTATGATTCATGATTTTACAACATAAAGAGGACATCTTGAGGATATTCTGTGTTTTGGTATTGCTGCAACGAAATTAAGCATGAAATTAAATCACTTGATTGTTATGCATAAGAAAATATGCTTAACTTTAAATACATACATCAGATATTGCTATGAGTATAACCCTCAAATTGAAAACATGTTTCTATTCCGTAACTACAGAAAGTCTTCTTTACAAATATTGCATTGCCATTAAATTTCATTGGAAACTTAAAAACATATGCTACATCTTTTAAGGTAGTGTGTGGTAAGTTACACATTTCTTACAATCTTATTGCTTAACATACCAAATCTTTCAATGCTGCTTGAATGGGAGAAAATAATTTTAAATGAACTAAAGTTTGATTTGGCTTATGAGAGATTTTCTTGTCATGACTGCTTATATGCTCTAGAACTTTCTATCATTTTATGTAAACAACGCATCGCAGCAATTATTATTCTATTTTTGCACAGATTAATCAATATATGTAGAGAGGCTGCTGACACATTTTTAAGTCATTTTGCTTCGCGATAAAAAATCGTCTGCTTGAAATATTTTAACTATATTTTTGAAAGTGTAAATTATCATTTGCTACTTGACAATTTTGTATTCATGTAAAATGGCGCTTTTAAAGAAGCAATGGATGAAAGGCTATGATTGTGCTGTTTTCGAAGAAGATTATTCTTATATAATTATTAAAACTGTTGTCAAAGCCATGGGTTTTCAATATCCAAAAGTTTGACAGGTAATATTGTCAACATAAAAAAGAAAAATTGATTTCAAGTGGAAAAATTGTTCGAAATATCGAAGGAAAAAATGTAATGTTTGAATATTGCGAAGGTAAGAACTTGAATGCTAAAAGAAGTTCTGCCAAGTCAAAGGGTAGCGGCAAAATGAACAAAATGCTCAGTATCAACTGTAAACTAAGTGATTAATTCTCATTTGCATCTTCAGAAGGCATAGAAGTATAATGTGAATAGTCTGTCTCCAAGACATATCGCTGAACGCGGACGGCGCTAACTGTTAATTAACTGTTAATAAAGGTTTTTCATGAAGAATTATAAGAAACCTTTATTCGTACAAAAGTAGAAAATTTCTGTCACAATAACATGAATCTTTTGGGAGAATTTAAATGACTGCAAGAAAAAGAGATACATTAATGATCATCAAAGAAGACAAAGAAAATCTTACAACATGACTCAACGAATTTAAAGTAAGCTTTTCAAAGTTATATTTGATTTTTGATGGTTATTCATATAACAGAAAATTAAAGAACGTGGAGAAAAATGTTAAGATCAACTCCACATATTAACCATGTATAACATACATATATAACATATATAACATACATATA
Source organism: Stegodyphus dumicola (assembly GCF_044657685.1). Taxonomy (NCBI): domain Eukaryota; kingdom Metazoa; phylum Arthropoda; class Arachnida; order Araneae; family Eresidae; genus Stegodyphus; species Stegodyphus dumicola. The sequence goes on from NC_140770.1 coordinate 161,395,070, forward strand.
TAACATATATAACATACATATATAACATATATAACATACATATATAACATATATAACATACATATATAACATATATAACATACATATATAACATATATAACATACATATATAACATATATAACATACATATATAACATATATAACATACATATATAACATATATAGCATACATATATAACATATATAACATAACATATATATACATACCAGATATAACATATTTTGTGCTCGATGTTTTACTATGAAGTACCTTCCCTTTACCCACAGCGCCATCAATCAGTAGAACTACGTCAAGACAAAGCAAGTAACAACACCTCAAAATGCACTGTTAATTTCCTGCAAAAAAATGGAACAAGAAACTGGTATCCCTTCTAAAACTCCTGATATATCACGCATGGACTTTTGCTCATTCGGACTTTTAATAGGCGGAATGTGAAAACGTCGATCTACAACTGTACCTCGACTTTGGAAAGCTGTTCAAGAGGAATGGGATAAAATATCTCTTTTTGATAGTACAGAAGGTTTTATTGCCTCAAAAATTCGTCTACAAAATGTGCAAACAGCCTCTGTGTAAGGTAACATAGAAATTAATTTATAAGACAAACGCATGTCAAGGTCATAAGGTATTTCTCTCGCCTTCTTAGCATGACTTCGTGGTGTAGTGGTCAGCACACTCGGCGCGTATTCGAGAGGTCCGTGGTTCGAGTTCCGGCAAGGACACTGGTCATTTTTCATGACTCCTGCTTCAAAAATATCCTAATGACTCTACAGTGGCTCCCGAACTAAAACATGTGGTGGATGGTGATTCTCCATCACCAGTATTTGGCGATTGGGTCCCTTAATCCCCAATCGCCCTTTAAAAGCGGGAATATAAAAGGTATTTATCCAGCCTTCTTAACATGCCTTCGTGGTGTAGTCGTCATCATACTCGGCGCGAAGTCCGTGGTGCGCTTTCCGGAGAGGTCATTGTTCATTTTCATGACTCCTGCTTCAAAAAGAGCTTATGAATAATATTAAAGAAGATTCGTATGCGGGTTTTGAATAATACAAAATGTAGGAGAATCTGTTACGCTGGTAAATGACAAAACAACTGTATACGTACGATAAAAAATCAAATGAAACTAGAAACAGAATATAATATGTGTAGAAATTAAGGAGTGTCATTTGCGTATTTCATCTCTGATAATTTTTTTAACAAACATTCTAAGCATTAAATTGAAACTAGTCATCGTCAAGGAAATCCTTTATGTCAAGGTTGAGAATGCCATCAACTCTTGTTTATTTACATACAAGAGATTGCAATTCCTAAGAGATACGTGTTTATCCCCGCCCCCACGTATGGGTTTCTTTAACTTCTGTTTGATATGCAGAGCAGTAGATGAAGACGGGAACTCATTATTGGACTCCCAGCGCATCATTGCTGACTTTCCCTATATAGCCAGCAGGATCGTGAGGGATCACTTTTGAATAAATTGATCTCCAGGAAAGTGATATCAGCTCTATTCGACTGTCTTTGTCTCGAGAAGTTTATTTTTTCATTCTCTTCATATACTCGGGTGAGGAAATGAGACAGCTACAGGCTTACGGCATTAGTTAATGAGATTTTCTCATCACTTCCCCAGTTGAAAATGAGAATCAACAACGGGAAATGGGAATCAAGAATGAGAAGCTCATTATTCTGTAATTGCTGTTGGAAATAATAGCTTCGAGTAGTGCAACAAACACATCTAGAAATTGAGAACTGAATACAAATCAGGAGTTTTACTCTCTTTTTGAAATAAATTCGAAGTTAGGATTTCTTTGGAGGAAAGAAAGTTATTAGAGTCTTCAGATAAACTTCATTTAGAAGACTAGTATGTGAACGCATCTAACGACTGCAAACACTAGTGAAAGGTGAAACAAATTAAAAAATTTTCCTATAATTTATTCATATTTTCACGGTTGTAAAGTAACTAGCAGATACTGAATTTACATGAGTGGATAGACTGCATGAATGTATACGTAAATGCATAGACTAATGCAAATATAATTTGCCACTTTCTTACAGATTTCAGAAAAAGCTTGCCATTTATGAAAGTAAAGTTTTGTTTAAAGAAATATCAATCAGTTTCTCTTCTTCAGTGAATCGGCTAATAATAATCTTAAGTACTGTCAGGCTAATCAGTCCAAGAAGGCTAATCAGTCCGAGAAGCACCGGAAATAGCACCTGCAGTTAACCCCAAATCCCGGTTAATCCGACAGCAGTTAAAAAACTCAGGAAATAAAAATAATCTTAATAATTAACATAAATTACTAACTAGCAGCTTCGCTGACAGCGTTCGTCTGGCTTTTAAATGTACCAGAAAAATGGCTGAAGGGAACACCAAACGTTAAATTTAAAAACTGCGTAGAATTTTACTCAGCAGAACAACTTCATAAAAAAAGTTATTACGTATAACAAAATTACAATAAAAAAGCAATATCCCTTAATACAAATATTAATTATCCTAATAAATATATTAACCAACTTTCTTTTGCAAAATCGTAAGAACTCAATAAGAAATACGATGAAAAATTGTTGCCGAACCCGTATTTCTAAAAGAATGAAACTATTCAAAATGATGCGATTTCATCAAAAATCTATCGAGAACAATAAGAAAAGAAAACTGTTGCCAAAATCACATTTTTAAATATGTGAGATGTGAGAAGTGGACTCGGAAGTTTCATTAAAAACGTTTATTAAAAATACAAAATATTATCATTTTTCCAAAATTCTTTTTGTAATATCATTCTCAAGGATGAAAGTTTAACGTGTCCAAAAATCAAAGAAAAAAACACTGTACATTTTAAAAAATAAACTTTTTTAGGAAAAATCCAGTTGAAAAGGTGTTAAGCTCCCTTTGTTAAATAAATTCGTATTGAATCGATTTATTGAAACACGAAATTTATTTTAAGTTCGTAAAATAGCTAAGTGCCTACGTTTCATGACGATGTAAACATGGAGTGTGTAGAGTAAAATCTCGCTTTCCTATAGACAATTATGTCGCAAAATGACGCAATTTCGTCACAAAATATAAAATAAAAAACTTTCTAATTCGAATTTCGAAAAACTCGCTTCGAGGTGCTCTGGCTCTTGTCTAGATGCACCTATGTACCAAATTTCGTAGCCGTGGGTCTATTAGCTTACGTGCAGAGCGAAAGATAGACACACAAACAGACTCTTTCTTTTATTATATGTAGAGATTATTTACTTGTAATTTAAAGCTGTTTAATTTCTAGATAAAATCATTTGGTTACATAAATAAAAAAATAAATAAGTAAATTAGACGTTTAAACAAGAAACTCAAAAATCAAAATGTTATCGTTTATATGAGTCTTGTTCTTATTTCGGATAGAATATTATTCAAATAAAATATTGATAGCTGTACACTTAATTTGTTTCTACTATTTAGCAGTTTATCTTCAAAGGATGACTTCACAAGATACAGTTTATATCTCTAATAAAAGCCATTTCCAATAAGTGTCATGTTGCATCTCCTAATACAGATTTCAGTTGTTAGAGGAGGTTTAATCTTTTAGGGTGCGCAATCTAAAATATATTAATATTTATTCTGCGAATATTTCTGGAATATTCTAATTCAACGGTATAACTTGCACATCCTTTACGGTGATATATACGTCTTTTCATTTCCAAACAGCTAATAGTATTCTGGTACCTCGATCTTTCTTTACCTTGTAGAGACATTAGTTTTTTTTCGGGGGGGGAAGCAATAGAGGTATAGAATTAGCAACCGCCTTCGCCGGGAATCGAACCACGGACCTCTGGTGTACCGGCTCAGCTTGCAGAAGCACTACACCACGAAGTCACGCTAGGAAAGTGGGAGATATACCTTATATACTCCCCTTTTTAAAGGGCGACTGGGGTTTTTAGGGGACCCAATCGCCAAATCCTGGGTGTGGAAAGTCATCATCCATAACCCTTTTAGTTCGGGCGCCACTGTAGAGACATTAGGTATTTTTTTGGAAGCAAGAGAGATGAAGAATTAGCAACTGCCTTCGCCGAGAATCGAACCACGGCCCACTAGAGTACCGGCGCAGCGTACAGAACCACTACACCACGAAGGCACGCTAAAAAAAGTGGCAGATATACCTTATAATCTCTGCACAAAGAATGCCACTTGCAAGCTTCTTTCAACAATGAAGCGTTAGTGAAACAACAGACACAAAATATATTTAAACTCACATTCAAATACTTGCGGTTTTTTACTGCAACAAAAATTGTTAGTTAAATTCGAAAATTCAAAGATGAGAGGTTATTAAAAATAAGAAATTAATTACAGTAAGAATAGATAATAAAAAAATCTGAAAACATTTAGATGTTGTATATTTAAATTAAATGAAATGCAACAGGAATGATTTTAATTGTACTCAGTAATATATAAGCGATTTTATATAAATATTTATACTGTATGTCCGAAACAGAAACATTTTCTTTTATTGACTGTTAAGACGGCAGAACACTGATGAGAAATCTGTGAACAGGCTGGTCGAATTGTTATTTTTATATTTTTATCCATGTAATGCAAATATAAGCTAGTTTTCTTAAGAAAGTGCTTCCTGAAAACGTTCTATCCCTTAGGCAGGTAGCGCTAGCATAGTTTTCCTTAATAAATTAGAGGTCCACCGGCAACCAAGCGTTAAAGTCGTGCAATACTGGTAGCTTGATTCCATTTGGAATTTTGTCAAAAGCGCTAATACCGTCTGGAGAAAGAGCCTTCAATTATTCTGGAACCCGAGTTATCTGCGTGAGGGGCTTTTTGATTTTTCAGATTTATAACATGAATACCAGACAGCAGCTGTCAAGAACTGCTTAGGAAACGATCTACTTGTCATACTCAGGAATCTTGATATTATTTCCCTACCCTGGAGACAAAGTTCTTGCGTTTCTTACCTGGAAATTAATAAGGATGTTCCCCTACAAACGCCTTTTCAAATAAGGAGTATTCCCATTGCAATGCAGCTGTCTTCTTAAGTGGACCTTCTTCTGTATGATCCTGATACATTCCCTGCTGCGGAGAAAGCATGATCGATTAAGCCGCAAATCATCTCCTCTCATATTCGCTAGGTAAACCTTATTCAGAAACGGGAGCAGTATTTATTAGAAATGAATTCAGAATTTAAGAACTTAACATGATACATAACACACTTACTCTTTAGAAAATCATTAAGATTCTTGAAAGCAGTTTTTCTAAATCGTCTTGCTCATAAGCCTCCAGTGTAAGATAAACTGCTTGAATAACAATTTTTTATAACAAAGATATCCTTGGCTCCAATATAAAACATTTCTCTTTAGAAGTCTGAATAATAAAAAAATTCGAATACTTAGTTTTTAAAGAAAATTTTGTCTCATAATTTTATTTCTTTAAGTCGTTTAATATATCGCGATATGTATTTTACAACAAAACCTAATACTTCAGCAAAATAAATCGAAAGTTTTGAAAAACTTTTCAATCACAACTAGCTCAATTCATATCAACGCATTTGGCGTACAAAGAACACAAAGCCCAAACATCAGAAGTATTGGTAAGATCAGGAAATTTTCTTTAAAAAAAATCAAAATGCTACAGCAATTATGGCATACCGAATGCAACGAAATTATGCTGACAGATGACCCGGGAAAAAGGCCGGAAGGAATTGCGGGAAAAAAGACGTGTCATTAAATCGTAACACTAAACGCCGCTTTTGAAAAAAAAAAAAAAAAAAAAAAAAAAAGGGAGTCTTTTTATTTTTTTTTTAAACTTTTATTTAAATGTTTTGTTGGTTAATGAGTTACGCTTGGAAAGTTCCTATTTTATCCAAAAATGACGCTTCTAAATGATCAGAGCGCATAATTTTTGCATTAGCTCCTGAAGCGATACTGGAACAGAATGCCTTTTCCTTAGTCTATTTGTTCCGAAGCTCATTTCGGAAGTCTAGACAACAAGAGCTAAGAATTGCACCTATAATGTTTTAATGGAACTAAGACATTTCTTTCTCATCCTTTCTAAATTAAGCTTTTGTGGAATTTCCTTCCTGTCACGTAAATGTAGAATTTAACGTTTTATAATTAAAACCTCCCACACATATTAAAGTTATTTATAATTTCTTAATGGTTTCCTTTTAATTTTGCTGAACAGTTTTGCAACGATCATTACATTAATTACGCGTATTTTAATTTAGGAAATTTATGTTAGCGGAATTAAATAAATTTTGTTACATTGTAGGCATTTAGGACAGAAAAAATGAGAAATAAATTCATTATTTAAAGATTAAGAGACCAGAATGTATACATAACATAATTTTAAAAAGCTTTTTAACTCGAGAGTTTGTTCTGAGGAAACTCGAATCTCTGTTCTTAATAATTTTATTGCCTTAAAATTTCGGAGTTTCATATTACCGAGAAATACTTTTTGACAACTAAGAAAGTACTCCTTTCTCTCATCTATGAATTACGATTTTCTATGAATTACTATTTTGATCTTTCATCTATGAATTACCATGTTGTATGTAATGCGCTTGCACCAAGCAGTGCAAGCGCACTACATACAAAATGGATGAAAACTACTCATTTGTATAAAATCAAATTTTTTAAATCTTTGAAAATTATTCATTTGGTTTAAAATCAAATTTTTTAAATCTTTGAAAACTATTCATTTGTTTAAAATCAAATTTTTAAATCTTTGAAAATTATTCATTTGTTTAAAATCAAATTTTTTAAATCTTTGAAAACTATTCATTTGTTTAAAATCAAATTTTTTAAATCTTTGAAAATACTTCAGTATTAATTAAATACTTTTAACTGTTTGGAATTGCTTTTTTCTTGCAAAAATTTTAAACTGTATTTTTTAAATTACTTTTATTCGTTTATTTACAGAATGAGATTCAGCTTGTTTTAAATTCCTCATGTTACATTTCAGAGTGGCAGCGTCGTTAAATTATCTTGGTTATTTCTTAAAAAACTTTAAAAAGTTATCAATTTAATTAATTTTGTATTCTTGTTTAATTTTTACAGTTAATTCCAAGTTTAATTTCCTAGTTTATGAATTTTGATATTTGTTAGCTTTATATAAGTTAATGAAATTTGCTTTATGTGCGTTCACGCATATATACATACATATGTACCTTTGGTTTGATTTATTGAGATTACGTCAAAACACACTAGAGCTATCTGCCTGAGAGAAGGGACGCCTTCGTGGAGGATTTCCGAAGGGAAACTGGCTCGTATATACATCACACATGGAAAAAACCCGAAAACGCGCAAGCAGCCTATCCCGCCTTGAACTGAACCCAGGCTGGAACTCCCAGTGTTCAGCGACTTTACCTCTCGCTCGCTTATGCATACGCACATGCATATATACATACACACACATATGTATATAATGTTATAGTTTCTGCGGAATGTGAATCAATTTAGATGTTCGTAGTAGTGGTACGTTTCACTTTTTAGTAATGGTCGAAGTGGTAATGGATGGGAAATACATGCAGATAGCGTAGAACTATAAAATCCTCGAATAATCATAATATACCTTTATTATATGACAATCACGCTGTCATATAATAAACGTCACGCTGTAATTACGCTGTGCAAACGTTATATTCAATAACACAACATAATGAGAGGAATCTGTTCCTCAAAACGTTTAAATACGGACAGCCATTTTTTAAATAATAGAGAAAGAAGGCGAAGCGAGAGACGTGGTTTATTCAATCAGCAGCAGACGAAAAAATGGTGCTGCCTACTAACTGTTATCATATTTATAAGCCGGAATTTATTGTTTTAACCCTGGGCAACGATTGAGCTAAAGATTTCGCTGTGCAAACAACCTTCAAAGAAAGAATAATGTAATATGCTTGAGAGTGACGCAGAAGCATATGCTTGAAGCGGGGATATGTTTAATTCAAATTTCTGAATATAAAGATCTATTGCCAATTAGCTTAAATTAGGTTTACTACATTTGTGTCTTTACATATGTATAAATTAAATGTATTCTGTCCATCAAAATTTTATTAAATAAACAAAGAACAATATAAATGTGAAATTAATTTCAATCACATGTAAGAATTTTAAAACGTTGTCAAAAGCGTATGGCCAATTTATTGTCGTTGACAAATAGGAACTTGCTCAAATGCTGTAGTGAAAAAAAAGTAACGAAAAAAGAATAAAATGATGCGGTCAATTGAATAAAAGTTATTTTTGTATCAACTAACGTCAGGTGTCCCAAAACAATTTCTGTCCTTTCTTGATAATCAAAAGTAACTTTAATTATTAAATTTAAGTGTCCTTTAGAAATCAAGAACAATACCCGTCAGTTTTTAGGAAGCCTTAAACTGTATGAAAAATAATAATCATATTAATAAGGAAAATTTCCTATACGGTGTAGTGTATAAGAAGGAAATGTAAAAAACTCAAATTTTAAGGCTCTAAGCAATTTCTAAACACCAATAGAAATATTTTCATTGATCATATTAATATTGAAAATAATCATAATAATATTTCTAGATTCAAAATAAAAAAGCACGTGTTAATTAGAGAGTAAAGCAGAGAATAACAAGAGTCCTAGTATATACCTATTGAATGAATTGTTTGCTTATTTAAGCAAATAACGACCAGAAGCAGGGTTATTTTATGCAACATGCTTTGGAGCTACTATTGGCTAGAATTAAAAAATATGGCTAAAATAATATGGCTAAAAATATTCTTGTAAAACGAAGAAATTATTGCACACGGCGGATTAAGCATGCAGGTTAGCAAAAGCTCGGTTTGCTAAGGGTTAAATACATATTTAAAAAAATATATACATTACTATAAATATAGATTTTATAGTAATGTTTAATAATTTCATACTTTATATTTACAACCAATGAACGTGAAATTTCAGATATTTTTATTTGAAGATATGCGTTCGGGGTTATGTTGATTTAAAATAATGCAGCGCTTACGGTTACGGTTAGAGCAAAAATTTTGAAAGGCAGTCAAGTTCATCATCAGCTTGCGGAAATGATCAAAACCATAAATGGCCTTGAAACACTACATGCATGACGAAAATTTGAGAAGAAGAACATTGTAAAGGATCAATAACAATGCAAGAGAGGAGAGGGTTAAAAAAAGCAGCTTTTATTGGACTTCAACGTGCCCACATTTATAGCCAGCTATGATGAACGCTACACCTCAGGAGAAATCTGTCTAACTTCACGTTCTGTGGCATATTTCAATTCTGACAAATCTCGTGGATTTCATGTGCACACATTAGATTTTAGGTAATCCAAGAACCAGAAATGCATATGATTGAGGTTGGGGGATCGCGGTGGCCAAGATTAACAGCAAAGTTACGGGAGATAACACTATCTTAAAACGTTGTGCACGTTGCAAACTTGTAATTACAATAAAATATTTTTCTTTCTCTCCTTTCTTGTGTTGCTATTGGTTTTTTTACAATCCTCTTCCTTTCAAATATTTCAAATTTTTGTGATATGTGTATCGTTAATCACCAAAAATGTTATAAGTATGCACTCTAACTGGAAATATCAGCTGCATTTATGAAAACTTCAAGTTCTCAACAATTACCTTGTAGAGACATTGCGTATTTTTTTGGAAGCAGGGAAGATGGAAAATTAACAACGCCTTCGCCGGGATCTCTGAAATACCTGCCCAGTGTGCAGACCACCACACCACGAAAGCACGCCAATAAAGTGGGAGAAATAGCATATAATCTTATTAGGTTATTTTCCCTCCTTACCGCCTGCCTTCGTGTTGTATTTAGACAGCAAATACGGCTTGCAGTCGAGATGTCTGGTGTTCGAATCCCGGAGAGGGCACTGCGCATTTGTCCCGTCTCTGCATCGATAAACTCAATAGCTGTACAACCTAATAACAGAATGAGTTATCGTATTTGCTATATTTTATATTTCTCAAACGCGTTATTAATATTAATACGTTTAGTCAGGTGTAACTGAAGCTTTGAATGGTGCAAAGCAATAAAACACGCAAATCTTCAAACGATGATATTAAAAAATAAAAATATTTATAATTACTTGCATTATTGGCAGCAGAGTTCATACCATTTAATATCATTTTAATGACATTCATTCAATACAGCTATACTCCGCTCTGTGTTAGAAGATACTATTATCTCATGGGGGAATTAACGCATTATCTCACCGCAAAGTATTTGGTCAATGTTTTCCAAAGACGGCGAATGTATTATTACCAATTCACATAATGAAACAAGGTCATAGGTCATACAATGATAATATATCAGCTCTCATAGCTGTAAAGCTTTTAGGCACTGTCTCCTCGTCTCCCGAAATGCTTTATGGATATCTATCTTGAACAGGCTTATAACTTAACAAATTCATTGCCAGGAAGGCGCGTTGTTGCGGTAAGTCATCCAAGTTCATTAGCGGGATGACGGCGTGAGGGTCCTCTAATTTCAAGTTCTACATTGATCGTCCTTCCCCAACATCTCCAGTAGTTGGGTCATTTGAAACTGGTTGCTGAAACGCGAGAATTCGGCTTTTGGCTCAGTAAATTAGCTTAACATGTTCTCTGATCTTTCTAGAGCAAACAACGGAGGTGCTAAGTAAACTGATTTGAATGTTAAGCAGGAACTTCTACTGTGCTAATTTCATACTGCAGGGAAGTAAACGAAATTCTCTGCGGATCTATATTTGCTGAGAATTCTCTTATAATTATTGACAAATTAAGGTTTCCCTTTATTGATAGTAGGATGGAAACTTATGCGAAATGTACATACATACATATATACTATGTGTATATATATATATATATATACATATATACTATGCATATATATATATGTATGTATATATATATATACATAGTATATATATATATACAGAGAGAGACATACAGTTAATATCAACGATATGTGGAACACATTTTCTAACAGCGAGAAATATTTTAAAACAGTTAAATTAATCATTGGTAATATAAAAATAAATTAATAAAAAATAAAATAAAATTTTCATGATATTAGGAAAGAATTGATAACTGTTTGGCTTTTGTCAGGAAGGAGCCGGAAGAATTATCAGCAAAGAAAACATTTTGAATTATAATCTCGATTAACTGCAAAAGTATTCAAAGACTTTCTTAAATTTAAAATAATTAAATTAGTATATATAAATACAATTTTAATGTATTTAAATTTTTTAAAGACATTTTTATTTTTTGCTTTGTTTTACTTTTGTTTGCCGTCCACCTGGCACAATGGTTTGTGACTTGGATTACCATCTACCTTCTCCGGTCTCGAGTTCCAAAGAAGGTATGGATATTTGTAAATATATAGTGTCTGTGTGGCATGTGTGGCATGGGGCACTCAAGATGTACAGCGAGCTCAAAATCCTGTCGAAAGATTGATGGTTGGGAGAGAGGTGGGAGACCATTGGGCGCTCCCCTCCTTAGTGTGGTACCTTCAAAATTGAGGACGGAACTGAGCAAAGTCCTACTATCATCTGTATGGTGCCCAAGGTCCTTGCAGGCGACAGGCGGAATCTTGTTTCCTTGCCATCATGAATTTAATGGGTTTGTTCTGATATCAGACGAGCTAGATTAGTCGCAACAACAACAATATTATTTTTTCAAATTAGATTTTATATTTTTTTTTCCAATGGCAGATTATGAACAGTTTCAGTTTTCTAACAGAGTCCATTAATCTATTCTAAGCCCAGATGTGGTGGTATCTTTATTAGGGAGGCACATAATAGGTGGGCCACCATTGCCTCTATGAAGGGACGGACGGTTACAACCATACCTTCTTCCGGATTCGAACCCAGACCCTTCGGTATCGCAGTCAGGCTCCTCTAACCCCTATACCGTCTGGGAGGCAATTAGATAATGATAAACCTGCTATTATCTGAAATCAATCATCAACATATAACCTACTCCATCGTGACTCGAAAAAAATTATTTACATAATATGTAATAAATAATAAAAAATCAATCTTTTTTTTTAAGCAAAAGAAAGAAAATTCGTAATTTTAAACTTCAAAAATGAGTAACTTATCAAATCGAGGTGATACAATGTACAAATTAATTAGAACACGAAAGTGATGAATCCAAAATTACAAAAAGACTTAAGTTTTGTAAATCCGAAAGTCTTAAAACACAGTTACGAATTTTGTGCTTAGATAGGTAATTTTGGTAGAATTATAAGTAAAATTGTTGTATTTTTTTGTGTAATGTAGCACGAGACAAATTTTAAGGGAAAGCTGTGCAGGAAAAGCAAGAACACAAGTGCAAGTGTATTTAACATTGAGTAAATGGATAACTCGGTAATTTGGCGAGATATTGCCAAGCTAAAAATGGTTTGGGTAACTTATTTTGTTGCCAAATTTAGCTAGAAACCACTAAAAGTCGTCAAATTTGGCGATATTGTTGTCCGGTTCTTGTATCACCGTAATATGTATTGAAATTAAATAAATTAATTGACCATTATGTTAGCTGTAACCGTAATTCCTCTAATTGCTTTCCAGCAATTTTGAGAAGCATAAAGTACTAGAAATATCTCAGAGATTGGTTGAAATCTATGAAAGGCCGGAGAGAGAGCATCTGTTTCCAGTTACTTAGTTATTACTGTTGCGATTGTAGTTCCGCATGAACAAAGGTAAATCAGAGTTAGTTTTATCCTTCGATGCGCTTTGAATTGCATTGTGTTTAACGTTTTTAGTAGTTTGATGTGTAACTACTGATTATATTGTGTTTTTTGTGAACACACATACAAATATTTCTGTGGAAAATTCAAGAGTTCTGAAATATTGCTTTTGATCAAAATACATTTTATTACCTATTATCGCAGTTGTGCATTCAATCTATTACGAACACTTACGCCGCAATAATACTTAAAAAAGAAAAGTGAAAAAGGATTTCACATTTTAAAAGTAAATTTCAAGGTTAATAAAGGAAAGAAAGTGGCGAATAAACAAAACAAAATAAGTGAAAAAATGCCGTTTAAATGAAATGTATGTAAAAATGAAACATTGGTGAAACTTCTCAGATGACTAAATATAGGCGGTGAGAAGTCTAAGAAGTCCCTTGTCCATTGCGAGACGTCCATTGTCCATCACATTCTAGTTTCATCACATTGTGTAAAGTCAATTTTCTCCTGTGTAATTTAAAAACGGATTCTCCAATTTGATTTCTGGACATGGTATCCGTTGATAACATGAATGGGAGCTGCAATATATTACTGTTGTTCGTACTAAAGTATCGTCTAAGGATTGACTTCTTAAATACCAAAGAAAGCAGACAGAGAACTGTACGAGGCCATTATTATTTCTGATGTTTCCTTTGGACATAAGAAAAGAAGGGTGGAAGAAAATTAATTAAATCTGATATCTATTTTTCTAATGAAGCAATATTCTTTATATATTGCAGACTATCTTCATATTTATTTATACACTAGCGTATCTACGCACTTCATATTTATCTATAAACTTCATATTTATCTAAACATTCTTAATTATCTATACTCCATACACTCCATATTTATCTATACACATTAATTCAGCGATTGTATTTATTTATACACTCACATATCTACACAATTCTTAGTTATCTATATACTACGTCCCCCAAATGGAGAATGGAAGATCATTGATAAAATCTGGCATCTATGTTTCTAATGAAACATAATTTCTTTATATGTTGCAGACTATCTTCATATTTACTTATAAACTAGCGTATCTACGCACTTCATATTTATCTATAGACTTCATATTTTTCTAAACATTTATAATTATCTATACTGTATACACTTAATATTTATCTATACACTTTAATACAGCGATTGTTTGTATCTATACACTCGCACACTCTACACAATTCATATTTATCTATACACTTCATATCTGTCTATACACTACATCCCCCAAACGGAGGATGGAAAGAGATTAATTAAATCTCAATGGATGCATATACTTCATATTTATCTATACACTTTAATGCAGCGATTGTGTTTATGTATACACTCACATGTCTAAATATTCTATTTATAGTCTATAAAAGATATACTGTATAGATAACATCTCATAGTTATCTATACACTACACCCCTTAAATGGAGAATGGCAGATTAATTAAATGTGACATGTATTTTTTTAATGAAGCATCATTCTTTATATGTTGCAGTCTCTCTTTATATTTACTTATACACTCGCATATCTACGCACTTCATATTTATCTATGGACTTTATATTTATTTATACTCTATACACTTCATATTCATCGATACTCTGTAAAGACATTATGTAGCTTTTGGAAACAGGAGAAGTGAAAAATGAGCAACGCCTTCGCCGGGAGTCGAACCGCGGACCTCAGGAATACGCGCCCAGCGTGCAGACCACGACACCACGCAGGTACGCTAAGAGGGCGGGAGAAATACCTTATAACTCTATACACTTTATATTTATTTATACACTTTAATGCAGCTATATATCTATACACTCGCACACCCTACACAATTCGTATTTATTTACATACTCCATAGCTGTCTATAATTAAATCTCACATTTATTTTTCTAATGAAACATCATACGTTGCGGACTATCTTCGTATTTATCTATACACTCGCACGGAATCTTATGCTTGCTTCACAAACATAAAACAGAGATTTTAATTCATGATCCTATTGTATTATAATACTTAATAAGCTTTATTAAAATCCCTAAGAAACAACTTGACAGCTCATAATTTTCGGCCATAAGAATATCTGTATGAAAACTACCCTTGTTATAATATAAAGCCTTTTAAATAAAGAAACGGTATTTAAATTGTGTAAATATTTAAACCTAGTGCAGCTCAGGATGCTTTAATGTAAAATTTAAATTATCTAGTTTCAAAAATAAAAGGAAAAAGAAGCAGCTGTGTATGTTTATTTTTGGGATAATATGCAGGTAAACTTTGGTCATTTTTCTTGAAACATTTTTGCATGCGTTTAGTCTGATGAGATAATAGAATATGTACATTTTTATGCGAAATGTCTTGTAATTCCATGCATAAGATAACGAGAGTTCAAGCAGAGAAAATAAATGAGATGTAACATAAAAAATTAATTCTGCGTTTTGCTTATTTTTTCAGAGATATGCTTCGTAATAATAACAGAAAAAAGTGTCTCATTTTCTCACCGTCAAGAAGAAAGAAAAGTTAATTAAAAGAAAATAAATGTAGTATAATCTGCTAAGCATAACCCAGCACAGTCGCTCTCATATTAAATAAAGGAAAAAAACAGATAAAACTTTTCTAATTAAATACCCTCATAGGCAGTTACGAAAGAAATTCTTAGATAAAAAAATAGCGCGTGGTAGGTAGATAACTTAAGAGAAAAAAAAAAAAAAAAAAAAAAAAAAATTCTTCCCAGAGACTATTGTTATATATGCTTAGCTAAATATCTTTATCATTCCTTTAAAATGATTTATTATTATAACTTTCCCTTATAGCCTCGTCTGTATCTGTGTTAGTATTATCTCTGATTTATATTGGAAAACTACTCTTTAATCAAAACAAAGTTTGAGGAACTAATGTTTTTAAATATTCTGTTATTTAAATGTAAAGAAAGAGGTCTGGGTCAGCTAATATGCTGTTCGTACATTTTGTAACGATGTCCCTTATACTTACAGAAATGTTTTACCTAAAACTTTTGTCTTTTAAATATTCTGTTTGATAACCCTTATTCTTCGCTATCTTTCTATATCGTACAATAAAGCCTTTTTGGGTGTCGGAAAAGGTACTTTATCCCATTCCTCTTGAACGGCGACCGGAAAAATGCCCAGAGGAATAAAGCCCACAGGAAAATTGCTCACAGAATAATGCTCACAGGTATAAATGCTCACAGGAAAAAAGCCCACACAGAAATGTGCCCGCATAGAAAAAAGCTCAGATGGAAAAATGCTTACTTAGAAATATGCTCAAACGGAAAAAAGTTTACATAGATATATGCTCACACGGAAATAAGCCGAGTGATAAATGAAATATGTAGAAATATCCTTAGAATAATCAATCAATAATTAATCGATTTGAATATTGTACATCTACGTGAATTGTTCATAGAAAAGATATTTAAATTACCAAAACATCTATAGTATCAAAAACTGTATAACTTATGTGTAGATTCAGTTGCTATGTAAGATTAACAAATGGGCCGTTTAGAATTGGGAAAAGGAGAGAAAGAAGGAAGAAAAATGAAACGGAATATACAGTGAAAAATTATTACAATTTTAATTGTTAAAAAAATAAAATAATAGTAAACATAAGTTACGCATTTTATAATATAAACATTTAGAAGAATAAACAAACATAAATAATTATTTTAATTAAATTACGTCAAGTACCTTATTATATATAAATCACAAATATATATTTCAAAAAGTTATGAATACATAAACGTTGTCATGATCATTAGACCAACTTGTTTGGTTAGGCGGGTCGGGCTGCATCCACTACTGATACTGATACATAAATTGCTGAATATTATATAATATATGTAAATATTTAATTTTATCATCAATTTCATCGTAGTTTTTTACATGATGCGAGATTATCAAATATAAGTTTTCATATCTTCTTTTTTTTCCTTCAGTATGCCATGTATTTACAATAGCTAATAATAAACGTAGACGGGCTGAATCTTTTATGAGACCATCAAATAAAAACCACATACTGGGATGGATACAATTAAATAAATAATTTAGTACCTTATGAAAGATTTCGTAACAATTTTTGGTTTTAGGAGATTTTTCGAAGGCTGCATCAAAATGGTTTCACACTTCGATTGGAAACTGTGGTCTTCTAGAACGTTTTTGGCTCCAAACTTATATAACTACATTCAAACACCAATTTCTATAGATACACATCGAAAGTATGCAAAAAGAGAGTAAAAAAACAAGAATTAACTGTTGGCAGTTAAAGGAATAAAAATGTCGTACAGGGGCAGTAGTATAAACTATTATAGTACAACCAAAATTTTACTATAGTTTGCATTCTTTTATATATCGCCCCTGAAAATGTTTATGTTAGCATTTGTCCAATAAGTTTTTTCAAATCATCAAATATTTTTTCTACAAACAATTCAAGTGTATGTATGATGTTCAAGATTGATTAATGTAAGGATATTTCTACGTATTTTATTCATCAGTGGGCTTATTTCCATGTGAGCATATATCCATGTGAGCTTTTTTCCTTGTGAGTATGTTTCTAAGTTAGCATTTTTCCATGTGAGCTTTTTTCCAAGTGGGCATATTTCTGTGTGAGCCTTTTTCCTGTGAGCATTTATACCTGTGTGCATTATTCTGTGAGCATTTTTCCTGTGGGTTTTTTTCGCAGAACCCTCTTGAACAGCTTTTTGAAGTTCAAGGTGGGTTCTAAATCGACGTTTGGATAATCTGCTTTTCAAAAGTCTAAAATTGGAAAACTCAACGGGAGATGCATCAGAATACCTAATAGTGACCAGAGTGAAAGGCAGGGCTTGACACCCATTTCTTGTTCTATTTTTTCCTGGAAATTAACAGCGGATTTTGACATGTGGCTGTTTGCTTCGTCTTGATGCAGTTCTGCTGATTGATGGCTCTGTGGGTAAAGAGAAAGTACACCGTGTTTCAAAAAGAATATACGTATTACAAAGAATTACTTTGTCCAAACTATCGATCACTGCGCCTCAGCTCGGCTATCGGCGAAACGAACACATAGTCTCGATTATATTAATAGCCGCTAGATGTCAGTTGTCTTTTGTTTTGCGTGGTAACCGTCACGTATTTAAAATGGATACTCCGCAGAAGAATCTCGAGTTTGCGAAGTGCAATTACGTCATTATAGTTATAAGGTATTTCTCCCGTCTTCCTTGCGTGCTTTCGTGGTGTAGTGTGTTAACTTACTGAGCCGGTGTTTCAGAGGTCTGTGGCTCGATTCCTGGCTAAGGCGTTTCTAACTGTTCATTTCTCCGGCCTGCAAAATAATCCTAATGTCTCTACAGTGGCGTTCGAACTAAAAGGGTTTTGGAAGATGATTCACCCCCTCCCCAGGATTTGGCGATTGGGTCTCCTAAAAAGAACCCGAGTCGCCCTTTAAAAGGGGGAGCATATAAGGTATTTCTCCCTCCTTCCTTGCCTACCTTCGTGGTAGGCAAGGAAGTGGTCACTCGTGGTCTAGTGGATCCGTACACTGAGCCGGTATTTCAGAGGTCCGTGGTTCGATTCTCGGCGAAGGCTAATTTTTCATCTCTCCGGCGTCCAAAAAAATCCTAATATCTCTACACAGTGCAAAGACTTTTCAAATTGAGGTACCAAAGTGATCCTCCGAATGGGTGGAACATTCGCAGATGGTCTCAAAAGTTTGTAAATACAGGATGTGTATGTAAAGGAAAGAGTCCTGGCCACCCTCGTGTTCCCGACGAAAATGTTGCACGAATTCAAACTGCTTTCCAATGTAGTCCTTCAAAATCAACTCGCCGTGCCAGCCGGGAGTTACAACTGTCTACAACAACAATTTGGCGTGTTTTGACACGTCGGTTGGTTATGAAGCTGTACAAGGTAAAATTGTTAACGTTTATGTACCACCACTCCCACAGAACCTAGAAGAGGTGAAGCACCGAATCCGTACTGTCATAACATCAGTGACGACGGACATGCTTGCCCGAGTATGGAAGGAATTTGACTATCGATATGATATTGTTCGTATTGCTGATAGAGGACATATTGAACATCTGTAACATCTCTAATCTCAGTTTGAGAGGTTCGTATACATGTGTGTAAAGTTTCATATTCGTATGCATACAGTTTAATAAATATATGCATTCGAAATACGTATATTCTTTTTGAAACACACTGTATTTCATATTTGAAAATTGGGTGTCAGATATGTTCTTGATAACATACGGAATTGTTCTTAATTTTATCCGCTCTCTTTATTTTAAGTTGCGTTATATGATAAACCTGCAACAATCATAAATCCATTTGAAAAACTTTCTTTAGAACTTTCTTTAGATCTTTGGACGATGTTTTATGATTTTTCTTCTCTTTAGTGATAATAAATGCATTTCATTTTATTCAAACCATTTCAATACACTCAAGGTTCCTCTATTATGACAACATCTGTCCGCATAAATATTTCTCATAAAAAATTCTACAGCACATTCTGGGTTCAGCGATATGTCTTTGGGAAAGACAACGCAGATTATGTTTTTTCGCCTTTTTAAGATTTAAACCACCATTACAGTTTACACTGAGCATTTTAAAAATTTTGCAACTGCCCTCGGACTTGGAGGATTTTCGTTTACCATTAAAGATCTTACCTTAGGAATACTTGAAACAAGCCGTTTTTTTTCTTCTGATATAAACTCAAAACAATTTTTCGACTTAAAGATAAACTTTGACTTCCCCCTTACTCGTTGACAACACTACCTATCGTAAATGTAAGTATCGAAACGCTATGACTTTCACAGAGTTCCTTAATAACTGGACCCGCATAAGTTTCTTCGGAAAGAGCAGAAGCATAGCCTTAAAATGCGTTTTTAGTAGCGTCATTTTGCATGTAAACAGAACTGTCAAATTACAGATGGCTGGCCATTGACAGTCTATTTATCAAATGGCTGGCCATTGACAGTCTATTTATCAAATGGCTGGCCATTGACCATCAGGTCATTAGGCACAGATGTTAATTAATGCTTTCAAAAATATAGCTGCCGTTTAAAAAACGTTTACAAGCAAACGAATTTGTACTTCCTCCTACGAAGTAAAAAGGAAGTATTGTAATCGCGAAAAGATTCAGGCAGCATATTTCAACGAAAATATCCATTTTGACCGCTATCGAATGCAAGTTAACGATGGTTTTGTGTGACATCTGTACGTAAGGACAGAATAAAAGACTCCTTTGCCCCGAAAAAATATAAAACTGATTTAAAATGAATTCTGAAAAGGACTTTTTTGTGACGTCTATACGAACGTACATATCTCGCATAACTCAAAAACGAGTAGCCTCAGAACGTTGAAATTTTGTATATAGGACTGTTATAATATGCAGATGTGCACATCGTATTTTGGTTGCAATCGACCGCAACAAACGTATATAAATATATTTATATATGTTACCCGGCTCAGTGATATCAGTTTCTTTACTCTTATATGTTTGTAAATTCTGCATTTTTTGCTTTAAAATGATTGAATTATGTTGTTATTATCTTCGGGTTAAGATTTTAATGCCTTTAGTAAATCTGTATGCAATATTTTTAGAATTATCAACAATTTAAAAGTTGTTTAAATGCCGCTAAGCATAATAATTTTTTTGATCGCGGTCATTGCTTGTTTACATTTGAAACAGCAGAGTAGTGGATTTGTTGCCATTCTAGAGAAACGTATCTTCGCAACAACAAAGATAACGCCTTCATTTATTATTGCGAATTAAATCATGCTTAATCCTTTCTGGAGTTTTTTCGAGGAAATAAGTTTTTAAGATTTACTTCGTAATTTTTAATATAGATATTTTGAGTTTTAATGTATTTTTGCCTTGTCGCGAAGTGAGAACTGAATTAATTGAATGAGAAATAACGTCTGCGAAAAACTGTTTCTTTTTTGTCTGCTTAATTTCTTTTATACATCGTTTTAGATTTATTAGAGTATTTGAATAGAACATGTGGCAACGATTAGATAATTCTTTAAATGATATAAATTTTGTGCATTCTGAGTTATATAATATTATTCTATTGTGGTTTATGCGCTATCGATGAAGTAGATTTAATTTAATCTAATATGTTTAAATGAAATGCAAGAAAAAATGCGTGTAATTGAATATTCCGTACAAGGAAATCATGTGGTGTACACATCAGATTTTTTTAATAGCAAAGCAAAGTCATCTAAAAAAGGCGCCAACAGCCTCTGTAATTATGATTGCAGTTATTATAATAATTAATTTGTAAATCATTATAATTTACAAACACGTAAGACGAGGAGAATCCTCTCAATCCACGAAAGTATTTTTCTAATACTTTATAATTTAAATTTAACAAAATAATATAAAACGAGGTATCTGAGGAATTCAGTTAGGTGCTTAAGAATTGCTTACGCTTGTGGTCTTGTACTCAAATGCTAACTAGGTACAACAATACCTCAGTCTCCTGTTGTTCTATAGACGTGCTAGCCTAGCTTCTACTGCCACTTTGGAGCAATCCTTTGGCTAGCCTAGCTTCTACTGCCACTTTGGAGCAATCCTTTGGCTAGTTTAGGTTATGTTAAGTAGAATGCTTTGGGAGGAGAAAATGGTTTCGATGCTATATTAAAAGCAATCACTGAAATATCACAGTTACAAACTGTATGCAAGAATTAAACATGTCTATGTTTCTGGTGAAATGTCTTACCTTTCTTCATTTAAAACTCTGTCTTTGTTTGTCTGTTTTTGGCTTCATTTAAAACTCTCTCTTTGGTGTCCGTTAAACAACCAGATCCTTAATAATTAAGAAGTATTCATGATTTTAAGTATCATAATGTTTAGTTTAGTTTATGTGATTACGGCAAAACCACCAGGGATATATGCCTAGAAGGTGAGGAGGAGGAATGCCTTCGTGGAGGACTTTCTAAGAAAAGCCGGGTCGTATAAACGTTATACATGGGGAAAACCACGAAAACTCTCATGCAGCCAGCCCTTTTGCGGGATTCTAAACTCAGATCAAACTACCAGTGTTCAGCGACATTACCGCTCGGTTGCTGATGGGCCTAGGTATCATTATGATAAGTTCAGTTTGTAAGCAGTAGAAATTTTTACTGGTGTAAATCCCTTAATTATGCTTCATGTAACCGAAATCTTGCGTAGGATAGGTATAATCGGGAGGTTTCACCTATACCTGAAAAAAATTGTTATTTGCATTTTTTGAATTTACGAAATTTATCTTTATTTGTGAGGCATAATGGGTATTTTAAATTTAAGTTTACTGTAATTATTTTACTTGTAATACTCGCCATAATATTGAATGGATGTTCGATAAATGATGATGATTTCCTAGATTCATTCACAGAATGTCACATCAGTTATAAGGTATTTCTCCCGTCTTCTTAGCATGCCTTCTTAGTGTAATGGTCAGCACGCTCAGCGGGTATTCGAGAGATCCGTGGTTCGAGTTCGGCGAAGGCGTTGCTCATTTTTCATCTCTCCTGCTTTCAAAAAAATTACTAATGTCTGTACAGTGGAGTCCAAACTAAAAGGTGGTGAATGATGATTCTTCACCACCAGTATTTAGCGATTGGGTCCTCTGAAACCCCAGTCGCCCTTTAAAAGGGGGGGCATATAAGGTATTTCTACCGCCTTTTTAGCATCCTTCGTAGTGTAATAATAGCGGGTATTAAAGAGGCCCGTGGTTCGAGTCCATGTGAAGGCGTTGCTCATTTTTCGTCTCTTCTGCTTTAAAAGAATACCTAATGTCTCTACCCAGTAATTTAAAATTTTTGTAATAAAAGCTTATCACACATTACTGCGACTTATGCACATTTTTCTTAGTGCTAATTTGGTAGCAGAATTACTGCCATAAAGCTGCTGCTACTAGTCAGACTGCTTTGTATTAAATATGAAATCAATGAACTTTACTGTGAATACTCGAGCATATCTGAAGTACTCAGAAAGATAGGTCAGATAGTGGATAACAAATTTAAATCAAATTACTTGATGAAATTCATAGAAAGATAATAGTGGTAAGGCCAAATAAATGTAGTTTTTCAATCAGATTTAATGCAGTCATTAGTAGAAAGTGCTATTCTACACCGACAGAGAAATTTTAATAAAATTCTGATGTATTTACCGTAAGCTACGAGAAGTTGTGCAATAGTTCATAACTGTTGTAAACCCTAGTGGGCGAGTGGTTCAGATCGCTAAATAATGAGAGTTCGTTCGGAATTCCATATCGGGCAAGTGAGCTAACTGTATGGTTGTATTCGTAGTTTTTTCCGTGTGCAATATGAATACGCGTAAGGTTTTACTAGAAAGTATGCAGGTGGCCTTGTTTATTTTGATATATGCAAATAATGTAACCCAATCACAACTGAGGTAAACTACTTAGAGCTTCTCGATTGCTGTTTGTAAGTTAGGACGTCTAAGAGTTATATAAACGCCATCTACAGTTCTAGTTTGTAACGCTGATCACAGCAAAATTTGACATATGATTTATGCGCATACTGTTACAAACTTAGTGTACATATAATTACGTTTAGTGAAATTATGTGTAATTGTGTTATCTCTTGTATAAGTAGAATGAAAAGCTTCAGAATTCGAAGCATTATCAGAAAAGGAGGGGTATAATAGTAACTCCATTAAACATTGAGGTAAATGGCTCTCTTGCCGAACTGTCGAGGTAACGCCAAGGTGGCGGTGGTTTTGGCTACTAATTTGTATCTCCAAAATTTGGGACAAAATTCCCAAACTTTGCGATTATTTGGCATAATTGTGGTATGATTTCTGTGTAACTGTAACTGTCTTCCGCCCGAAAATCCTCGGAATGTGACGCACCACCACAAAATTAGGTATATCCATTTATCTGTTAGGTCGCCAAGTTAGCTTTGGTTTTGGAGGTTACTTTTTGTCGCGAAATTCGGTGAAAAATCGCAAAACGTTATCAAGCTCGGTTATTATTTGGAGACCTTTTTTCAATTCCTGTGTAACTAACAATATCTGGCCATATGCAACTGTAACAGAGTATACTTTCCAGCGATTTCAAGAAATCGAAACTACTGGCAATTTATTTGGCGGACAACGAAATCTATTCTAAGGAAGAGAAGGGAAAATTATAGGACAGAAGAGAGCATCAGCTGTCTGTTTAACTCAGGGTACTAAGAGTTCTGAATGCTCAGTTTACAGTATTGAGAGATTATAAGGTATTTTCCCTCTCTTTCTACATGCCCTCGTGGTGTAACAGTAGCACACTCGGCGCGTATTCGAGAGGTCCAGGTCATTCTCTTGCATCAAAATAATCCAATGACTCAACAGTGGAACCCAAACTAAAAAAGGTGGTAGAAGATAATTCGTCAGCATCAGGATTTGGAGACTGTATCCCAAATCCTGATGTCCTCTTAAAAGAAGGAATATATAAGGTACATTATCCTTCCTTTCTGCATGTCTTCGTGATGTAACGGTAGCACACTCGGCACGTATTCGAGAGGTCCAGGTTTGAGTTCCGGCGAGGGCATTGCTCATCTTTCATGTCTTCTGCATCAAAATATCTTAATGACTCAACAAAATTAAAGCAAGTTTCCGAGCGAGTTTGATGTTCTTTGCCTTGGGTTCAACGCTATTAGTAGTCTGAAGGGGTAATCACTGATTGTGGTCTGTAGTAATGAGATACGAGTAGTAGCAGTAGTAGTAGTAGCGGAGATTAGTGGGCACCATCCCTTTACTATTACGGTTAATCGGTTCTGCCCACGTCCGCCCTTGTTTAGTATTTATTAATAATTCTTAAATTTTTAACATTACCATATATTGCGGCTGATTTACAAATAAAGTCTATACAATAATTGTATTCACATTACTGTACGAGTACTTACTTATGTGTGAAAGATTCCAGAAATCTGAAGTGTTTTGGAAAATAAATATCATCAAATTTTCATCGATTCTGCGTGCGCACGTAACAACACACTAGTAGAAAGCAAGGTGTTCACTCCATTATATGGCTGTCTGTGATCTCTGAAATGGAGAATCTATATTCATTGCAGATACGAAAAATACAGGATTTAGGATAGCTGGAAACAATCTTAATGATAGCCACACGGTAATTTAATCAGTTTCCTCGAAAAATCCCAGATGGTAGTCCTTTTGGTGTCAAAACATGAATGTTCCTATGTAAAAAATGAGAATTTTGACATGAAGTGCATGTTCGTGAAATTTGATTATCGTTGAAGGATATCGGCCATCCAAATTATACATCTTACCAGCGGTTATCTTTCAATCTAATTTTACTTTCGAAAGATCGTTAAGAATGTCTTAGCGACGTGAATTTATGTTCAATTACAACTTTCATTTTGCAGCTACAAAATTAAATTTAGTGAAAAACTTTTCTGATGGAAAGTTAAATAAAATTTGCTTAGCATACTGAAATGTGTACTTATCATATGCAGAATGAAATACTCGTTTTAAATTGGAAACCATTGAATCATGTCAAATCTTTGCCAAAAGAGCAGTCTTTTTTAAGGTTAGAACATACTTTAAATAAAACTCTATCGTTATCGATTGGGATCAGATATAATTCCTTCTCCTTTCTCATGCCTTCTTGCAGGAGATACAGTTACTTATCAACAGTGAAATATTTTTATTTACACTCTATCTACTATTTCTTAGAGGATCATCTTACAAATATTCTTGATTATATATATACTTTTAAACACCTCTTGCATGTATTTCTTATTTTCATTTCCCGGATTTTATATCATGGCCAAAGTGAAAAATAGTGCTGCTTAACATAAATACTTATATTAAGTGCATTCCGCAAATGATCCCATGTAACAGGTGCACAACTATGCCTCAAAGTATTATTTCAACAAATAAGTGCGCAGATATTCACGACGTATTAGCAAATGATGAAAACATGTGACAAAACATTTTCCTAAATATGAAAAGTCTTTAAAACTTTTTATATCTGATACTTTCGAAGATCTTTTCAATTTTCAGGCCCTAGGAGTCTCGTGTAAGTTTTGTTAAATAAAGTGTAATTTATACAAGATATTGCGTAAAGAACCCCTATATTCTGAAGAATCAGATTCTTAGCTTGAAATATGTAAAAAATGCCAAAACGACTCCAAATGTAACCCATAGTTTTCGAGACAAATGCGAAAGTAAAGTATGACATCATATCCGGCGCAAGGAAAAGAGAAATTATTGGATACACGGAACATTGGCATTTGCATATGTGTGCATAGGAGGATGTTGCAAAGGATGTATATATATAAATTTAAAAAAAAAGAATTAGAGATTCCGATTTTTGGCGTAAGAAATTATAATGTTTAGATGGTTAAAAGAGTGATAAATTTCCAGTACATTTAATTAACCAGTGCCGTTCAAAAGGATAAAACATTTCTGTAACGACCAACGGTTGCAAAATAAAAGCCGGGAAAGGACGTTTATGGACGCAGTGTATGTGCTTGCTACTCTTTATATTTAGTCGAATTAACATGAAACAGCAAATTTCGTGACCTTTTATTTTCAATTTATATTCTAGCAGGTATTTGCGTTTAAGGGGAATATCTGGAACAAAATATGAAAGCAGAAGGAAGATTTAATTTGGTACATGGAATTTAAAACTCGCTTATTATACCAGCGCAGAAACTCGCCAATCAGTGCCAGGTATTCAAATGAACTTTTGTGTGCAACACGCATTTATTGCTCGAAACTATGCCAATGAAAATGAGTGAGAGTAAAACTGGGAAATGCAAGTGAGAGTAAAATTAGGGAGGGAAGCAGCTGAAAATCCTTTTCCCCTAAGTAGGACGCAGTCACGAAATCTGATGTTCTAGCGGGGATTAGATTACCTTCAACATTCAACGCGGGTAAATTCAATTAAAATGTAAAGCTGGCAATAGCGCAGCTTGAACTGGTAATATTTCTCGCAGCTGTCTAACCATGTTTACTCAACTCGGTGTCCTTTTAAACGATGTAACTCTTAAAGAGGCCTTTTCAAAAGTATCATTAAATATTCCTCAAAGGATTTCTCAATGTAGACACTTTAGGTACATGTTGGGAGATCTAGAAGTTTTATTTAAAAGAAAAGTTTTAAAAAATAATTGTCAATTTAAATTAGTAATTTTAACCTGGATGTCAGAAAAAACTTGCCGAAGAAAGGGTACCTTATGTCTTTATTACTCTGGTGGTAATGTAGATGAATTATCAAGCTATTCGGAGTTTATTTATTAATATATTTATTTTTAATATAAAATGCACAAAACGCTTTTAGAAATTTGTCCTTTGGTGACACGGTATTGCAAATAAAAACACATACAGATAAAATTCAGTATCAGAACTGGAGTTCAGACTTTAAAGTACAAACGTTTAAATTATTATGCAGAGAGTTTTATGTAATCTCGAGATTTTCAATAGCGTTTAAAGTTATTCAAAAAAAATAGCCTTAAAAATCAACCATTTACTCTTTAATATTTGAAATGTGGAATTTCCGTTTGCTAACTGAATGTACTGTCGCTTAGCTGATACAAAGGCTGTTCGCACATATTTTAGACGATTTTCATCGTAATTACAGAAACATTTTACCTAAGACTTTTGCATTTTCACTACCCTGTTTGATAACTCTTATTGTTCTCTATTTTATGCACAGTAATTTCCAAGACACTAAAGCCTTTTGTAGTATCGGAAGAGGTATTTTATCCCATTGCTCTCGAAGAGTTTCCAACGCCTAAGGAGGTTGTACATCGACGTTTGTACACCCCGATTTTTAAATGTCCAAAAGTACAAAAATACATTGGTGATATGTTAGACGATTTAGTAGGGATGTGAATGGAAGGTATGGCATCGATACCCGTTTCTTGTTCCACCTTTTTCCAGAAAATTAAGAGGACTCATACATCTTAAAAACCATAAGATATTCGAATAAGTGACTGTTGCAAGAATTAGGATAACTTATTTATTTTAAAAGCAATTACTTCCAACATTTTACAGCTGACTGCATAATACAGCTGCTTTCTGAAATAGTAATCAGAAAGTTTGTATTGCCACAAATATTTTATTATTTATCCGCTTTGTGACAAACGTTTTCGTCATGTTTCCACCTTGCGCGCGCAGTTTCAAATATTATTTTGCATAATTTAATTCCATATTTCATATTTAACTTTTATAACATTTGGAAACTACTGTGAACGAAAAGTTCCAAGACTTTCATGTAAAATTTTTATTTTATTTGGAGTTGCGTTTATAAAATATATTTTATTAAAAACATCTGTAATGTTTCCGTGCATAGAATTTTTTAATGTTAAAATATTCATCAGATTTTTGATTCAGTTAGAAAATAGTGCTCATATAAAGAATTCCATCAAGTTTCAAGTATGGACCATTAACCATTTTAAAATATCATGCGCGCAAGGTGGAAACGTGACGAAAGATTTTGTCACAAAGCGGATTAAATTACAAACATATTTGTGGGAACACAAACCTTTCGGTTACTAGTTTCCAAAGCAGATATATTATGGAGTCAGCTGTAAAAAGTTGGAAATAATTGCTTTTAAAATAAATAAAATATTCTAATTCTTGCAACAGTCGCATATTCGAAGATCACTAAGGTGTATGAGCCTCTTTAACAGCAGATTTCGGTTCTTGCTTGGTCTCGATGCAGTTCTACCGCCTGCTCACACTGCGTGTAAAGAGAAGGTATTTCGTATTTTAAAATTGGGCATAAAATATGTTTTTGGTAATATGTGAAGTTGATTTCAGCATTTTTGTCCACTCTTTTCATTTTTAATCTACCGTTACATGAAAAGCCAGCAACAATCATAAATCCCTTAGAAAAACTTTCCGTGAACCGTGTTTTAAGATTTTTTCTTCTATTTTAATGATAATAAATAGATCTCCTTTTACTGCAATAATTTAATAACACATAACATTCATCTATTCTGACAACATTTTTTTCAGTTTTATATGAATAAATGTTTCTCATTTAGAATTCTGAAGCGGGTTCTGCGTTCGGCGATATTTCGTGGAGAAAGATGCTGAATATTATGTTTCTTTTGCCTTTAGAATATTCAAATCAGCATTGATAACTTTGTTTATAGTTGACACTGAGTATTTTAATGATTATGTAACTATTATTTGAATTGGCGAATTTACATTAAAATTAATTTACATTAAAAATCTTACTTTTGTAACAACGGTGAAGAATCATTACCTAACACCTTTTTTAGTTCGGGCGCCGCTATATATTCATATAGTCATTAGAATTTTTTGGAAACAGGAGATGTGAAAATGCGTAGTGCCCTCACGGAAACTCGAATCTGGGACTCTAGAATACGCGCCGAGTGTGTTACGGTTATACCACACCACGAAAGCATGCAGAAAGGAGGGAGAAAATATTTTATATACCCCTTTCATACTACGACTGGGAATTAGGGGACCCAGTCGGGGAATCCTGGTAATAATGAATCATTATCCACTACCTTTCAGTTCGGACGCCACTGTAGAATGATTAGGTTATTTTAGGGCAGGAGACATGAAAAATGAGCAACGCCCTGGCCGGAACTAGAACTTGGATCTCTCGAATACGCGCCAAGTAGTGACTGTTTCACTACGAAAACATTCAGAAGGGAGGAAGAATATACCTTATATACTCCTCCTTTTAAAGGACGATTCGAGATTAGGGGTCCCAGTCGCCAAATCATGGCAGTGAAGAATCACCATTCACCACCTTTTTTAGTTCGGGCGCCACTTTAGCAATATTGGGTTTATTAAAATCTGGAGATGTGAAAAATGAGCAATACGCTCTCCAGGACTCGAACCTGGGTCTTTTGAATACGCGCCAAGTGTTTTACTGTTACACCACGAAGGCATGCCGAAAAGAGTTTGAAAATACCTTTTAGTGCAATTAAAATTTATTAATAATAGCAGTGCAATTATTCAGGATAAAATGTGATTTTTAGCAGTAAATACAACTTCAGCCGTAAGACAATTTGTGAATTCAAAGAGAAAGCACAGGAAAAGGAAATGAAAGCCTGCAAAAAGACGAATGAATCAATCGAAATGTATAATGACTTTCATAATATATCTGAATGCATTTTCGAACTATAAGCATTTTTTTAATTGCATATATTTTATTCTTATATCTGCTTTTATTAACATTGTCATATTTTCTCAATGTAAAGAAATAATTACTTTGCTTTCGCATCACCCCAATCTTTAAGAGTTTTCTGAAAAATGTAATAATAAAGCCAACAAATTAATATTTAGTTTCGTAGCAGATATGATTTTTTAATACAGAGTAAACTAATCATTGAATTGCTTTTGCACAAAATCCATTAGTAATTCTGAATTCTCGTGTATGTTATGCAAAATAAAGTTATGTTTTTTAGAAATACTGGATTTTACAGGAAAAAGGAGTCACTACGTGACTGTGAGAAGAACAAAATTTTATATACATTTTAGAAGCCAAAATAACAAAACAAATACTTTATAATAAGCAAATATTCATCATACTGCCTTTTCTAAATTACTGCAAACACTTAGAATCGAGAAATTACTAATTGTTTCAAATAAGTTAATTTTTTTTCATATAACCTCATTACCAACGCATACTTTCCTCTTATAACTTTAGCGCTAGGTTATGAGGTATTTTCTCCCTCTTTCTGGCATGCCTTCGTTGTGTAATGGTTAGCACACTCGACGGGTATTCGAGAGGTCCAGATCCGAGTCCCGGCGAGGGCATTGCTCATTTTTCATGACTTTTGCTTCGAAATCGTATTGACTCTACAAGGTTCTAAAAAGTCAAAATATATTGGCATAAATTTTTCTATTATTAGTCCCACGACTAATTTATTCGTAAATTTTATTTATTATAGTTAATGTTCTTTTTTATTTTATTTGTTGTATTCAGTTTGCATTTTTTTGTATTAGCATTTCATCCAATTTATTTTCCCTTGCATTTATTATTTGAAATGTGCTTAGTGAAGATTATTAGTTTACCTCTCCGACGTGGCAGATATTCTAACATTCATAAATTTCTCGAGTGGGATTTCACCTTATTTCTGTTATTTAAGTTGCAGATCATTATAGCCTTATCTACTGCTCATATAATCCATCTTTCGAAATCTGGATCTTTTAATTAAGAAACAGTAACACGTCTGACAAATATTAATTTAAAAGTCAAAGAACAAAAATTAGGGTTATTTTTTCAAATTTTCACAGGGCTAGTTTCGATGGTTTTACCGAAACATCACCCTCAGCTAGTTAAAAGTTAAATTTCTGAAAAATACGTGCAACTTATACTGTTAAATTTCTGCAACATACGTGCAATTTATAGCTAATTGATGGAAAGAAGGGATTGACAACAGAATTTGTATAATCTTCTATAACAAGTGTGTGCTTTTTGGTGTGTAAACACCAAAAGGCACACTCTTGACATCTGAAATTAAATTACTTGACACATCTGAAATGAAATTGCCTGCATAATTTTCTCCTTTTGCTTTTTAAACGCTAAAACAAAATAAATAAAATATAAATACATTATATATATATTATAAATGGGTAAAAATAGGCGACGAAATATGCTATTTATTTAAATAGATGCGATATATTATCAATAGATATAAGTCGATTATTAAGGCATGCGCTTTAAAGTATGTTTGACCGATCATAACAATGCTGATATGCATGCAAGTTAAATACTCTGTTATGGTGTTGAAAGCATAATTCCTATATCAGGTAAAAAAGGGAGATAACAAGATGTAATAGCAAGCAGCTTTTTATATAACATAAGCAGATTGTTTAGTTTGAATACGAAAAACATGGCTCATTAATTCGGCAAGCAATAAATGTAGTGAAAAAGATAAATATTTAAATAATATTCTTCAATTTGAATATAGAAAACATCGTTGATTAGTTTGGGAAGTAATAAATGTAGTGAATTAGGTACCTTTATTTAATAAACCTGTATTTAACCTGTATTTAAAGAAAATTGTTCGGTTTGAGTATGAAAAACATGGTTCGTTTATTTGGGAAGCTTCAGGATTAAGTTTAGAAAGGCACCAAGTTTACATGTGTTTGCTGATTTTGTGCGCCTTTGACGAACGTTGCAATTAGTTTCATCATGGAGAAAATAAATAATTATATTAAACAAGTATGGAATGGTTATGTTCGTAAAAATACTTTTTATTTAAATACTCTCTCACATTGAACATCATCTAAAATTTCCGAACATCTCGGAAATTAAATTATTAACATACTTAAAGTCCTGTCTACAAGATGTACAGAGGTATACAACACGGCAGGCCTGGTAACACAGCAATGCCAAGCAGAGCCCCTTGTGAGCGCTTTGGAGTGTAGTTATCTGGATAGTTAGTACGGCTGGACAATACCGAATTACCTACGGTTAAACAATACGTATCCACCACACTTTACTATATCCATATCCATGTTTGTAAGAGAAAGGTTTCGTTCGTGATAAATTTCTTGATAGAATCGAGCTTATATTCGCATTGCACACAAGGGAAAATCCTCCCAAAAAATTTGATGTATCCAATGTATTCTTCGGAATATGAAGACGTGTTTAACTGCTAGTGTTCAACAGAGTTGTTCGCTTTGGCTGCTGGCTACCTACGTTTTAAATATAATTTAATATATACTGATATTCAAACCCTTTTTAAATTATATAATGCCTTTATAAAAATCTTATAATGGCTAGTTGCCGCTTGTCTAAAGCCACGTAAGAGAAAAAATGTGATAAATAAATTTGAACTTTTATTTCAATTATTTTATATTATTTAAATCAAAGTCATTTCCTCTGCTGATGGTTTTGAAAGTAAGAAATGTGTCTTAGAAAAAAGTATTGTTTAGAATCGGAGAAATAATGTTCTTATATCATATTTGTCAAATACTGACTGCTGGAATAATTAATATATAATAAGACAATTAAAGAAGAAAGAGATTTTGACTCTTAATTGGCATCTACTTAGTAAGGGAAAACAGATTTACGTCATTATACTATTCTTTGTGCTGTTATGTAGGATGGAGTCAAGCTGACGTGAATACATACTAAATTTGACATCAACGTTAAATAATTAGTGACGTAGATGACGTGTTAGGAGCAGATTTGTTGAGTATATGAGTACGTTATAGGTGTTTGGGAAATATATCAACTACTGTTATCGTGAGTAACTTGTTCAAATTTTTAGACTTACAGAACGGAATGATAGCTGACGTTTGGAAAACGGTGGTAGCATTTCGCATTTCACATATTCTTCAAGAATGGAGATAATTCTGGTTATAAAGTCTTGCAAGATAGTAACATTTCGTCTCATAAATGCGATTTATCATTGTTGTAATAAATGTATCTCAGTTACTGTCCGTCATTTTAAAACTTCTATTAAATTCAAACATTATGTATTGTAAACATTTATGACTATTATGTCATTCTGCATGTTCTTTAGACTTACTATGTTACTGAGTTTAAGTCTGACATTTGTCCCATTGTTCAATTAGCTCATATTTAAAAAAAGTTTTAGTTCATCTTTCAATTATTATAGTATTTGCAACCAAAATTTTGGCATTTATTTCTTCCAGTGCATTCCATAACTGTGCAAATATTTTTAAAAAGATAATGTAATGAGACATTTGAAACCATTTTTATCTCTACATATAATAAAAGAAAGAGTCGGTCTGTGTGTGTGTGTCTTTCGTTCGCGCTTGCGCGTAAGCTAATAGACCCACGGCTACGAAATTTGGTACATAGGTGCATCTAGACAAGAGCCAGTGGACCTCGAAGCGAATTTTTCGAAATTAGAATTAGAATTTTTTTAATTTTATGTTTTGGGACGAAATCACGTCATTTTGAGACATAATGGCTATAGAAGAGCGAGATTTTACTCTACACACTCCATTTTCACATCGTCATGAAACTTAGGCACTTAGCTATTTTACGAACGTAAAATAAATTTCGTGTTTCAATAAATCGATTAAATACGAATTTATTTAACAAAGGGAGCTTTACAACGAATACCTTTACAGCGGGATTTTTTCTAAAAAAGTTTATTTTTAAAAATGTACTTAAAAAGATAATGTAATGAGACATTTGAAACCATTTTTATCTCTACATATAATAAAAGAAAGAGTCGGTCTGTGTGTGTGTGTGTCTTTCGTTCGCGCTTGCGCGTAAGCTAATAGACCCACGGCTACGAAATTTGGTACATAGGTGCATCTAGACAAGAGCCAGTGGACCTCGAAGCGAATTTTTCGAAATTAGAATTAGAATTTTTTTAATTCTATGTTTTGGGACGAAATCACGTCATTTTGAGACATAATGGCTATAGAAGAGCGAGATTTTACTCTACACACTCCATTTTCACATCGTCATGAAACGTAGGCACTTAGCTATTTTACGAACGTAAAATAAATTTCGTGTTTCAATAAATCGATTAAATACGAATTTATTTAACAAAGGGAGCTTTACAACGGAATACCTTTACAGCGGGATTTTTTCTAAAAAAGTTTATTTTTAAAAATGTACTTAAAAAGATAATGTAATGAGACATTTGAAACCATTTTTATCTCTACATTTAATAAAAGAAAGAGTCGGTCTGTGTGTGTGTGTGTCTTTCGTTCGCGCTTGCGCGTAAGCTAATAGACCCACGGCTACGAAATTTGGTACATAGGTGCATCTAGACAAGAGCCAGTGGACCTCGAAGCGAATTTTTCGAAATTAGAATTAGAATTTTTTTAATTCTATGTTTTGGGACGAAATCACGTCATTTTGAGACATAATGGCTATAGAAGAGCGAGATTTTACTCTAGACACTCCATTTTCACATCGTCATGAAACGTAGGCACTTAGCTATTTTACGAACGTAAAATAAATTTCGTGTTTCAATAAATCGATTAAATACGAATTTATTTAACAAAGGGAGCTTTACAACGGAATACCTTTACAGCGGGATTTTTTCTAAAAAAGTTTATTTTTAAAAATGTACAGTTTATTTTTCTTTCATTTTTGGACACGTTAAATTTTCATCCTTGCGACTGCTTTTACAAAACGAATTTTGGAAAAATTATAATATTTTGTATTTAAAAAAAATAAGTGAAGCTTCCGAGTCCACTTCTCACATCTCACATCTTTAAAAATGTGATTTTGGCAACAATTTTCCTGTCCTATTGTTGATAGGTTTTTGATGAAATCGCATCATTTTGAATAGTTTCATTCTTTTAGAAATATGGGTTTGGCAACAATTTTTCATCGTATTTCTTATGTCGCTGTTTTCAAGAGATTGGCATATTTCATTGTCATTTATATATATATATATATAATACATTTTTATTATTTTTTTTATAAAGTTGTTCTGCAGAGTAAAATTCTGCGCGGAATTTTATGTTTTTTGAGTTGCTTTCATGTTATTTTTTGCTTATTTCACTGTTGGTAAGATATTGAAAAGTTTTGCATGATTTGTTTTCTTTAACGGAACGTTGGTTAATTTTTTTATTAAAATAATTAATATTTGTATTAATGGATACAGCTTATTTCATTGTAATATTTTTCTATTGAAAATATAAGATAAAATATAATTATACTTTGCTTTTCAGAATTTTTGTTTTTTTATTCTTTTATGTTATTTATTGCTCATTTCACTGTTTTTAAGATATTGAAAAGTTTTGAGTGATTTTTTTAGGAAACAAAGTTTTTAACCTCCTTTATACCATTTGAGTTCTTCAGATTTTGCAAAGGAAAGTTGGTTAATTTATTTATTAGGATAATTAATATTTGTATTAGGGGATATTGCTTATTTCATTGTAATTTTGTTATACGTAATACCTTTTTATTTATGAAGTTGTTCTGCAGAGTAAAATTCTACGCAGTTTTTAAATTTAACGTTTGATGTTCCCTTCAGCCATTTTCCAGGTACATTTAAAAGCCAGACGAAGGCTGGCAGGGAAACTGCTAGTTTAATCATAAATAAATGCGTAACGTATTGTTACGAATTTGGTATTTAAACAGCTAATGTTAGTTCAATTATAAATTAAATGGTTTTATTTCCCGCGCAGTGCAGCGCGTGACGAGTATTAAAAGAAAGCTAAGCCGGAACATTGAAAATACTAGAGCGCTGCATTAAACATTTAATAAATATCTCTTTTTGATTTCGAGAATGTACTAAAAAATTCTCGCGTGCGATTTTAAAATCTTATAAAAGAAGGAAAACCTCTCAGTTTGTTGTAGTTACTTAGTTTGTTGTTGTTTAGAAAACTGCTCTTGTTGACTGTAGCGAATTCGCAGATTAGCTTTCTTTAGCTGTTTTGAATTAAGTTCTCTTGAACGTTTGAGTAGTCAGAAGATACTACTGTGATATATTGTGATACTGCACGATTATTTGAGGAAATTTAAGCATATGTGTTGTGATAATAATAAATTTTTGTTCATTTTTCATCGGACTTGTGCATTCATTTCGTAACGAACCCGTACGCACGCAACAATTTTTGGTGTCAGGAGTGGGGTTTGAATGCCAATAACAAGAGCGATGGAAGAGCAATTGAGGCAGCTCATCAGTACTTTTGCTGCTTTCCAAGAAAAGATGGTGGCTGGCCAAGCTGCATTTAAAGAAAAAATGAAAGAAAAGATTAATGGATAAAGCTTATTTCATTGTAATATTTTTCTCTTGAAAATATAAGATAAAATATCATTAATTATACTTTGCTTTTCAGAATTTTTGTTTTTTTATTCTTTTATGTTATTTATTGCTCATTTCACTGTTTTTAAGATATTGAAAAGTTTTGAGTGATTTTTTTAGGAAACAAAGTTTTTAACCTCCTTTATACCATTTGAGTTCTTCAGATTTTGGAAAGGAAAGTTGGTTAATTTATTTATTAGGATAATTAATATTTGTATTAGGGGATATTGCTTATTTCATTGTAATTTTGTTATTTAGATTGGTATTAGATTGATTTAGATTGATGGCCAGGAAAAGATGGAAGATTCCGTTAAAGGACAGGTGAGATTTGTTAGGGAGGAAATGAAATTGGACAATAAACCGTTAAAGATTGATGGATGTTGTTCAGGAATCTTTTAAGGCAGAGATGAAAGCTGTTAAAGAGGAAGTGAAAATAGGGCAAGAGGAAATACAAAAAGAGATTACCTGTATAATAGAAAACAAATTTGAGGTTATGGAAGGTAGAATTGAGACTGTTGAAACTAAAGTTGGACAAATAGAAGAAAGAGTTTCTTCGGTAAAAGAACAAGTAGAAGAAAGAATTTTTTCTGTAAAAGAACATATAGAAGAGAGAGTTTCGGCCGTCGAACAGCAAATTGATGATAGGGTTTCAGCAGTTGCGACAGAAGTTGATACTTTAAAGAAGATCATAGCGACGGCAGGGAGCAATTCGGATAGTTTTACATTTTTATCGATGCCTGCTCGTCCCTCTCTGAAACTATCTACACATGATGGGAAGACCTCCTGGCAAGTGTATAGGACACAATTTTCTATCGTTGCGGTTGCGAATGGATGGGATTCCCAAACTAAGGCGTGTCATCTCGCCACTTTTTTGAGAGCAGATGCAGCGGATATCCTGTAGACGCTTCCCGAAAACCAAAGACTTGACTTCGAAGCTCTATCCGGCGCATTGGAGCTGCGCTTTGGCGAGAAATGTTTAAAAGACTACAGCAGGCTTCAATTAAAATCCCGTCAACAGAAGCCCACCGAATTACTCCAGAAACTCGCCACGGATGTTGAAAGGCTGTCACATCACGCCTTTTCGGAGTGCCCGACAGAAACAAGAGAAATCCTGTCGCTGCAATACTTCATCGACGGCATCCGTGATCCTGAAATACAGAAGGCTCTACGAATGGCGGATGTAAAGGACATAAAAAGCGCTCTGTTGTACGTCGTGAAATTCGAGGCAGCGCAGCAAGCTACTAGTAGAGATCGCTACCCAGTCAGAGCTTTGCTAGTTAACGAGCCTCTGGATCAATTGATGGCTCGTTCAGATGATTTATCCAGACAAGTCAATGCTTTGATGCGGAGTAAGAACAAAGTGGGTCTAAGGTGTTGGAAATGTGGTACTGTAGGTCACCTGCGACGGAATTGCAGAACACCCCGGGGTATGGAAAATAAAACAGATGATTTTACGAGACACTTCAGTGGTTTAAGATAGAGCTAATGTTACCATCATTCGGAGAGATTTAGCTCAACAATTTAAAGATAAACTTATTTGGACGCCATCCTGTGTTACCCTTCAGACTGCATCTGGTGACAAGATCGACATAGCTGGGAAGTTAAACTTGAACATCATGCTTGGAAGTGCCGCCTACCATCACACGGCATATGTGGCGGATATTACAGATCCATGCATACGCAGATTGGACTTTTTAAGGAAATACAATTTTTCCTTAGACTTGAAAAACAACAAACTGTTTTCAGCATCTGATGACATGACTATCAATCCTCAGAAGGGATCCTCACCTGGAAATGCCGACGCCTTGTCCGAAAGACCCAGCTCGGGAAGCTGCCGAAATCATACTAGGGTCGAAAAGAAACGCAAGACTACCAGCTATTCGTCATCACCAATGCTTTTCGATAGTGACCTTCGTCTGCCTTGTGACCGCTTTGATCGCCATACGGATGCACCTTCATCGCCTAAGGAATACATCCAAGATGTCCAGGCCCATTTTGAAGCGATGCACCGTTTCGCACGAAAGCGAGTCAACCTGGCGACGGAGAAAGTGAAGTCCAGATACAACACGAGAGCTACTAGACATAGATCCAACAAAGGAGACAAGGTGTGGTTGTGGAACCCAATTCAACGAAAAGGACTCAGTCCTAAACTACAGTCGCCTTTGGATGGTCCATATACAGTGCTGAACAGACTGAATGATGTCGTGGTTCGGATCCGTAATTCTTCGAACTCTAAACCTAAAGTCGTTCATTACGACAGGTTAGCTCATTACTATGGCCATAGTACGTAATGTAAATAATTGTAAATAGTGTAAGAGCATGGTCCTTTTTGTTTCTAAATGTGTATTTAGTATTTTATAGTATTTTATATTTGATTTGTATTTGATAGCATTTGATTTGTTTTATTTATTGCATTTATTGTTCATGCTGTTTATTATTGTAATGTAATGCTTATTATTGCATTTTTGCCACAGTGCAAGTTTGCCTTCCTGTCCAGGGATTGTACTGCCCGGGACGTGCAGTCCTTAAGAAGGGGGCAGTGTTACGGATTTGGCATTTAAATAGCTTATGTTAGTAGACTTGTAAATTAAATGGTTTTATTTCCCGCGTGTATAGCTGCCGTTTAAAAAAAAGTTTACAAGCAGACGAATTTGTACTTCCTTCTACGAAGTAAAAAGGAAGTATTGTAATACGAAAAGATTCAGGCAGCATATTTCAACGAAAATATCCATTTTGACCGCTATCGAATGCAAGTTAACGATGGTTTTGTGTGACATCTGTACGTAAGGACAGAATAAAAGACTCCTTTGCACCGAAAAAATATAAAACTGATTTAAAATGAATTCTGAAAAGGACTTTTTTGTGACGTCTATACGAACGTACATATCTCGCATAACTCAAAAACGAGTAGCCTCAGAACGTTGAAATTTTGTATATAGGACTGTTATAATATGCAGATGTGCACGTCGTATTTTGGTTGCAATCGACCGCAACAAACGTATATAAATATATTTATATCTGTTACCCGGCTCAGTGATATCAGTTTCTTTACTCTTATATGTTTGTAAATTCTGCATTTTTTGCTTTAAAATGATTGAATTATGTTGTTATTATC
Organism: Stegodyphus dumicola; assembly: GCF_044657685.1. Lineage (NCBI taxonomy): Eukaryota > Metazoa > Arthropoda > Arachnida > Araneae > Eresidae > Stegodyphus > Stegodyphus dumicola. The sequence goes on from NC_140770.1 coordinate 161,434,530, forward strand.
TTCGGGTTAAGGTTTTAATGCCTTTAGTAAATCTGTATGCAATATTTTTAGAATTATCAACAATTTAAAAGTTGTTTAAATGCCGCTAAGCCTAATAATTTTTTTGATCGCGGTCATTGCTTGTTTACATTTGAAACAGCAGAGTAGTGGATTTGTTGCCAATCTAGAGAAACGTAGCTTCGCAACAACAAAGATAACGCCTTCATTTATTATTGCGTATTAAATCATGCTTAATCTTTTCTGGAGTTTTTTCGAGGAAATAAGTGTTTAAGATTTACTTCGTAATTTTTAATATAGATATTCTGATTTTTAATGTATTTTTGCCTTGTCTCGAAGTGAGAACTGAATTAATTGAATGAGAAATAACGTCTGTGAAAAACTGTTTCTTTTATGTCTGCTTAATTTCTTTTATTCATCGTTCTAGATTTATTAGAGTATTTGAATAGAGCATGTGGCAACGATTAGATAATTCTTTAAATGATATAAATTTTGTGCATTCTGAGTTATATAATATTATTCTATTGTGGTTTGTGCGCTATCGATGAAGTAGATTTAATTCAATCCAATGCGTTTAAATGAAATGCAAGAAAAAATGCGTATAATTTAATATTCCGTACAAGGAAGTCATGTGGTGCACACATCAGTTTTTTTTATTTTATCATTATACGTATACTTTATTACTTCTGATTAAATCCTCTGACTGTCTTTTTTCTATTCAATTATTATTGTTGTAATAGTAATTTTTTATTTAGCAGAAAATGTGCATTTGCTTTCGATACATTTATCAAATAATTTAATATAAAAATGTCTTTATAGTTACTACAAAAATCGTCACAGCAGATAAACCGTAAACATATTCAACAATAACATTAGCCTACGCTTGGCTTAAAGACGTCCGTAAAATACTTCACAGTTTTTTTGAAAGCGTGCCTTGTGGAAAACAACTTTTTCCAGTTCTTAAAAAAACTTACTCAATACGAGGCAGAAGCTTTTAGGAGGTTTATATTTAAACGAAAAGCGAAAGTGAGAATGGGATTTAAAGCCTTTCCAAACATTGTTTTTATTTAACTGTAAGAAGAATAAAAATAAGGCTCAATGGCTTATATAGAAAAACGAAATACACAGAAAACATGCATACAATGCTGTATAGTGAAAATGAAACATTCAAGAGAAACAATCAAATTCTGGTGTGGAAAAATGCCTGTAAAGGAAAAGCAAACTATGAAAATAAATCACTAAAATCAGTTTACATATTTTTACGTTCTGTAATCCTTTATGTTTAATACAATATACAGTCTTTTTATACCCATGTAAAAGTCATCTAACCGTTCGAGATCGCACTTTTGATTATTTTTCCTGAGAACAGAAATTATGGTTATGAAAATAAAACAATATTATTCACATATATTTTTCATGCATTTTAGCAATTTTACTGTCAAATAAATTTGAAATGAATCAAAGAATGAAGATATAAGCTTTCTTTTTTCTGCAAATGTAAATTTTATTTCTTCAAATATAACTTCTACCAAACGTTTAAAATACAATGTTCTGTAAAAGATTACCAATTTTAATCTAAACTGGATGATTGTCATCTATTTATGCTCCATTATATAAGGAAAGTTTTCTCTCCTTTCCGCGCGCGTTTTTGGTATAATTGCATATTACGGGGTTCGAATCTGGCAAGCGCCCACTAGCGTCCGAGCTGGAAAGTCGCTTAACACTGGTAGTTCAGTGTGAGGTTCGAATCCCGCGAAAGAGCTGGCTGGACGGCCGTTTTTTTTTTTTTTTTTTATTTCCACATATGTAACGTGTACATAAGCCAGTTTCTTTAGAAAGTCCTCTAAGGCAGCATCCCTCACCTTGGGCAGATAGCCCTCGTGTTCTTTGCCGCGATGAAAATAAATCAAACCGAACATCGATAAACCGAATGCCTCTATAAATATACTACAGAAAAATAACAATAATATTGATTTATTACATATTGTTAGGTTAAGTTAGAATACTAGAGTTTGTCAAAGCCCGCCTGTGTTATCTGCCTAAGAGGAATTTCTTCTTAAAGGTCTTCTAAGGGCAACTGACTTGTATTCACGTTAAACTTGTGGAAAACCGTGAAACCCAAATATGCAGTCACTACATTTGCCTGTATTTGAACCCAGGTCAAACTACCGATCTTGGATTAGCGGCAACTGGTGAGGTCGCTTGCACATTGTAAACAGAATAAATGCATTTTGTTATAAATTTCACTGTGTTATTATTCTTACAATAGATAGTGACTATTGCATAGCTTTAAGGGAACAGAGGGCTGCCCAACCGGTATTGTGATTAGCGTCGCTGACTGCCGTGCCGAAAGCCCAGGCTTGAATCTCGGAGAAGGTATGGATGTTTGTAAATGTATAGTGTCGGCACTCTATGCTGCGAGCCGTGGTTTGGTGGAAGGGGAGAGGGTGGGAGACCCTCGGACACGTTCCCCCGGGTGCTGTCCATCAAAATTGGGGGCGGAACTGAACGAAATCGCATTGTCACCTGGAAGGTCCTCAAGGCTTTGCCAAGTGTATTCTAGCGCTCCTTCCCAGGAGGAATTTCGTGGGCTTGGGCTGACTGCATCAGACAAGTGAGAATAAGCAACAAAAAGGGAACGTAATATGTAAAAACGATCTATTTACTGATGACGTTTTTTACTTCTTTACACGACGTAAAATATGACGAAAATCGCAAAAAATTTCGGGTTTCAGATTTCAATGGAAATAAATATCCATGTTGACCGTTAAGGAATTCTTTTTTACTATTATTTTATTATTTTTTTTCACAACCTATTCAAAAGCGATTTCATCGTGACGACTATATGCATGTATGTACAAATGCTCCTCGTATAAATCAAAAACCATTACATGCTCTCCCTTATAAAGGGCGACTGGGGATTAGGTTACCCAGTAACCAAATTCTGGTGGTAATGAATTATTGCCCACAACATTTTAGTTCGCGTATAAGGTATTTCTCCCACCTTCCTAGCGTGCCTTCGTGGTGTAGTGGTTCTGCACACTGGGCCGGTATTCCAGAGGTGCGTGGTTCGATTCCCGGCGAAGGCGGTTGCTAATTTTTCATCTCGTCTGCCTCCACAAATATACCTAATATCTCTACAGTCGTGCCACTGTCGTTAACGCATGCCACCACGCGTGCCACCATCATTAATTTATTTTTTAAAGCTGGAGACATGAAAACTGAGCAATGCCTTCGCCGGGACTCGAACATGGAACTCTCGAATACGCGCTGAGTGTGCGACCGTTATACACCACGAAGGCATGTTGGAAGGAGGGAGAAAATAATTTATAAAACATGTATTTTAATTTCGTGTATAAATTGTTCTAAATTTCTGAGTAATGCATGCGCATAAAATATTTTAAAGACACATCAATTTTTCCTACGTTTTGGAATTTAATATGTCTTTAGGAATCAGTCGTTTCACAGAAAAAGATTTTAACACATGCAATAGTACCCATATAAATCTCCCATACTTATATGTTACGTTTTTGGATTTTGCGACGAAATACCAAGAAAATATTGGATCTTAATATTTTTGTTTATGTTCCGGGCTCTGAAATCACGTGGAGTCGTAGATTGTGTATGAATCATATCAAGGTAAAAATTCAACGTACCACATATATATCGTTAAATTGAAGGTAAAAATTTTTATTACGTAGCTTCATAAATATGGTTACAGGCAAAAGTAAGCTCAGCCGTAAGCATTTGTTCTTGTTTCCCCGTATAAGACCAATATCATTTCCCTAGAATGGTTTTCTAACTCTTCACGAAATGAAGACTTATACCCACCGGTGGTGAGGCTTCACACGGTTCCCATCTGTGTCATTACGGGAATGGGTCAAACAACTATAATCTTTCCTCTTTTACGTGATCTTGGTCCAGAATAGCCCACTATTTGTCCAGCAGTCCAATCTCTTCTAAGGCTTGAAAACGGTGTTTGGGTTTAGGGTAAGAAGAGAAAGAATTCACGTCGAAGCACTTTCGATATTTTCTCGCTCGTTTTGAATATCGTCAGTAGTTTATTCACAGGAAAATGCTCTATTTCACAAGTCTTTTGTTATTTATTACGAAAGTATGATACATGGGACTTGACGATATTTCTGGTTTCAAAATAGTTATTTGAAGGAAGCATACTGTTCAAAAAATACATAGCCTACGCAGCATACATTTGCAAAGGCTGGTATAAAAGTCATTAAATAATTACAAAATTATTCATTAATTAATGTTAAGTGCATTTGGATTGTATTGTAACGCAGTTACCAGATGGATGCATGCAAATATGCTTTTGTAAAGGAATAATAGCCGACCTCCGAATGGTAAAGTCGCTGAACACTATTAGTTCGATTTGGGCTCGATTCCAGGAGAATAGTTTTGGTTACACGGACATTTTCTTCGTTTTTGCCATGTTTAACTTGGATACGAGCCAGTTTCCATTTGAAAATCCTCGAGTAAGGCATCCCTAACCTTTGACTGAGAGCATTCGAATGCGTTTCCGTAATAAATTAAATCAATGTGAAGAAATACTTTTTTCAATGGTGAACTCTAGCCGTTCATAGGCGTTGGCCACTACTAAGGCGGAAGCGGTGGTCTATTATGGAGGCAATATAAAGCGGGCCACATTTGCTTTCTATGAATGGACGGAGAAATTACATTATAAAGGTTATTTTGTGTTTCTAACATTTATTTTACTTTTTAAACATGCTTTACTGTCTATTCTCCTTTGCCACCTATTATTCACTGCCAGAATAAGTTTCTAGGGCCGCACAACGGGCATAGTGGTTAGCGTAGCTAACTGCCGTGCCGAAGGGCCCGGGTTCGAATCCCGGAGAAAGCATGGATGTTTGTAAATGTATAGTATCGGTGCGGCATGGGGGCACTCTAAATAGGCGAAATATACTTTAAATAGCCGGAAGTTCACTCGTGTTGTTTAGTAGAAGGCGAGAGGGGTGGGAGATCCTTGGACCCGTTCCTTCGAGGTGCTCTCCTTCAAAATTGGGGGCGGAACTAAGCTAAATCGCACTGTCATCTGAATGGCCCTCCAGGCTGTTGCCAACGACAGGCGTAATCTAGCGGCCCTTGCCTTGGGCTGACTATGTCAGACAAATGAGTATAAGCAACAACAACCGCAACAACATACGGTTTTAATATCGCGTTGCATGTAAATAAAATAGAAAGAGTATTTAAAGGAAGTTTTCACTTTCTTCAGCAGAAGAGCTTAGGGGTCCTTTGCCGCCATGCTGCTTCGTTGTTGAAAGCTAACTACGCTCGATTCTATTGTACGTGTCTGCTGATATTCGCCGGTTAATTTAAGAGCCAACTACGTTAGATAATTTTGCAGAGTTTTGGTTCAGTTTAGGTTAGCATTAGTTTAGTTTCATTTTGTCATATCTTCAGTGGAGAGGTGAAGTGGAGTGGAGACACAAGTGAGGTTTTTTTGTAGCCTCGAGAAAGGGGTCATCCGCGTTTTTACTAGTTTGAGATAGTAAATGGTGAGTTTAACCCTTCTCTGCATTTTTCATTTACACACTTGGACTCAGCGATAAGTCGCTACATAGTTCAACAAGATTTGTACGAAATTAAGCATAGACAAAGTAGTTATAAACATTACAACATCCATGCCTTCTCTTGGATTCGAAACCGTACCCTTCGGTATGGCAGTTGAGTCACTACCCACTTTCCTGACTGAGCGGTATGTAAATAAATATGTTTATTCAAACTGTTCAATTACAATTATTGTTCAATTCAATTAAATTATATGTTGTAGTATTGCTTCATTTGACAACAGAGCGCATGCCAAGTCAAAATAAATGCTGAATGGATAGTGAATAATCGTTATACAACATTGCCTCAAGACGGGATATGATGCATAAGCAGCATAAAAAGCATTTCGCTAGACAAATGAAATACATACAACACCACAGCCTCATGTAAAGCTGGCAGTGAAAGAAGAAAAGTAGTATAAAGTGACAGACGAACCATCAAAATTATTAAAATTTAAAGTTATTAAAATAAAAAGTAAAACTACTGCATATTTAAAATGTTTGAATTAATAATTTTGTGACAAATTTCCAAATTACAAATTAATAATTTTGTAATACATACTAACTTAAAACTAACTTAAAAATGCCCTGTAATATATTACGGAGGTTTTTTTATTCAATGCAATCATACTACCAAAGTGATCACCACAAGAAAAGAAAAAGTATGTAGCTATAAATGTTGAATATAGCATTTATAAAAAGATAATTTTATATGGTTTTATGGATAAACAGTTTATCACGAGTACTGTTCTTGAAGATATGATAGCATACAGCAGGAGACAGGAGACCACTGGGTGAGTAGCTGTGCCATCATGAAGACTTTCAGCTTTATTGCTCAACTCAGTGGAACCATATTTATATGAAATTTTATAATATCACAATAAAAATTTGTTTTTGGTTTGTACATAATTTTGACATATACTGACGTAATTTCATATAAATTTTAACAGAATGTCTGATGATACGTGCATAGAATATACAGAATGTATATCTAGTGCTCCTATTGATACTGATATGTAATTGTCTGTATGATACAAGCCTAAACGAAAAAGATATGAAATCCTTTTGTGTCTGGGTCCACGTGTGCTGTTGATATGTTATTACATTATTTGTTGTAACTAAATTTCGAGTTGGTTTTGTTGAAAACATAAATATTCGTCGTCTTCATACTCCAAAATTACAGGTAAGCGTTGAATGGTTACTATTATTCTTTAATTAACCAATTATTATGATTTAAATCTTTATTATTAATTTTTCTTTCCGTTTTCTAACCGGAATGCAAATTCAGTTTAGAGAGTATTTAAGTCGAGGATTTTTTAATGTAAGACAGAGCATGTTTCGGCCTCTTGAGGCCACTTTACAAAGTTTCTACTAGCACTGATAAAATTGTAATTTTCGGACTTGCATTATTGCTGTTGGCATTTAAATTGTTATGCGGGAGAGAAGTTCTGAGACAACTTCGCGTTAAATCAACTGTGTAGTCTTTGACAACTAGGCTAAGTTTAATTTTGAATTTGACTGTAATTTTAAGTTTCATCGTCCCCCATAAGTGATGGTTGTCTTCTTAAGCACGAGTCATAAATTTATGTTAAGGTTCTGATTTAATAAAAAATTTGTTTTCACCGTTTTCAAGTAGACTTTTCAAACGAAACAATAATTCTTTTGAAGTTCGCTAGGAGGCCATGCTAGTGTATGGTACCAAAGAGAACCAAACTCTACAGAGTATTTGTAACAGTACGTGTATAGCTTGACCCACATAACAAGGCATAAGCCAGTATGTTGTTGTCGCTTATGCTCACTTGTCTGAGGAATAAGCCCGTCTTTTGACCATAAACAGACTTGCTTAAGAAAGAAAAAAAAATGTAAACAGCAGAAAATGAACATTATACGCAACCAATAATCAAACACTAATTTCAATGAACGCACTGCTCAGATTGACAAGATCTCGATTTCATATGTAATTTGTTTTTCTTGCCATTTTAAATTCAACAAAATTTTCTTTAAATCAAATTGTTCGTTATAATAGATCCATTATTTTTATGAATAATTGACGTTAATGTTCTTAAATGTTCTTAAATGCTCTAATAATGTTCTTAAAGTAGTCTAGAAAAACCTTACAAAATGTGATTAAAACTCATTACCAGTGCTCATTAAAACACAGAAATAAAAGAAGTGAAATTTCGTTTCGATTTAATGTATTATGAATTTTATAATTAACATTAATTAATTTTTAATCAGATATATGTGTAAGGTCTTTATAGTACGTATTCAGAAATGCAATTCCATATTTTCTTTTAATAATTCTATAATGCAAATTATTTTATGAGTAACATGTGAAGCATTATCTGTTCTATTTTAATGCAGAAAGAATTCTTCATAAATATCGAAATTTATCAATGCTGATTGTCTAAGCACTACTATTTATATATATGTCAGCAAATCGTGAAAACCATTATTTACATTTAATGTATATACGATTTTAAAAATTAATTTAAATTTATGTTTTATGCATACAATAGTTTAGTTTAGTATGCCATAGCTACATTGATAATTTAGATATAAATGCATGTAATTTCATGGGCTTAAATATAGGCTCATATTGTCTACTGTACAATTCTTCATACCTTGGTAAGGTATTTCTCCCCCCCCTTTGTAGCGAGCCTTCGTTATTTAGTGGTCTGCACGCTCAGTGGGTAATTGTGATGTCCGCGGTTCGATTCTCGGCGAAGGGATTGTATATTTTTCATCTTGCCTGCTTTCAAAAAAATTCCTAATGTTTCTACAGTGGCGCCCAAACTAAAAGGGTGTTGGATGATGATTCTCCTCACCCAGGATCTGGCAATTGTGTCCCCTAAAAACACCCAGTCGCCCTTTAAAAGGGGGAGTATATAACGCATTTTTCCCGCCTTCTTAGCGAGCCTTCGTGGTGTAGTAGTCTGCACGCTCAGTGAGTAATTGAGAAGTCCGCGGTTCGATTCCTCGTAAAGCGTTGCATAATTTTCATCTTGCTAGCTATCAAAAAAATTCCTAATGTCTCTACACTTTTTTAATTAAAAAGAAATACTTATCAGACTTAAGTCTGAAAAATTCACTTTGAAACTAAAAATTAGCAAGCGAACCCAACTGCGGCATCAATCGTTTCCCGTTTCAACTGCGAGAAGCCGAAGAATCAACCCTTTAGCCTTGGATGAATTCGAAATAGTCCAGTAGCCCATCAAAATAGCACATGACAAAATATCCTCGACAAAATAGCCCACGACAAAACAGTTCGTAACAAAATAGCCTAATTCAAAAGCTTCAGAACCAGGAACCGTGAACAGGTTTTAAATGTTTAGTGTCTAAATATGTGCAGGCAATATCAAAGAGTGGCACAGTGACTAAATGTACATCAGGAATTATATCCTGAACGGAAATACGTTATAAAAATTATAGGAATTTTATGTTGCACACATATTTACATAGGTTGGCTGATAAGCGAAACTTATTAAAAAGTGTTTCACAACCACTTATCAAGTAAAAAAATTAAAACTGATTTGCATAAATTTAAGTGATTTTGAGATAAAAATGATTTATATATATATACATATATATATATATATATATGTATGTATGTATCAGATATATTTTCATTCAAAAAACATGATCAAATTGTGTTCTTTAGTGATAAACTATGTTATGCCACTTTTCGACATATGATTCTTTGTGGTCCTACGTTTGAACGTCAAATAAAAGTAGAGACAACATGGAAGCGAATGTCCAATTTCTGAAAATAAACTTCTTTTCCTTTTTAAGTTTATTAAGTATAAAGTAAGGGACTAAAACTACTTCCAATAGAGTAATCACTGAATGTAGAAAAAATGACCAATTGCGTGCACATACATATCCATATAAAATTATTAAGTGCTAACTTTCATTTGAAACTCAAATCTTTGTGAAATGTTTTCTACGGTGGACAAGGTAGATTCACTGCTTACGCTATAAATACGCCCCCGATAACAGCCACTTAAGTCAATGTATTCCAAAGAGAGGACAACAATGCCTTCCGATAAAGTAGTAGTTCTCCTCGAATGGGATTACAGGCGGAAGCTATTTGCTATGGAGCTACAACCGACGCATTTAAGAGGCTTTTAATGGGCATTTAATCAATTCCGGAAAAGCGGCTCGCCGTTGGCTCTTGTTGTTGGAGTTGTTCGGTCAACTGGGCCCCTGTTACAAGCAGATAATATCCGCGCTTGAGATACACTATAGTTGTTCTTCCTTTGTCCTTTTAATTGCTTTGTGAGAATGAGAATACCTCTGTCGTCACAAGCAGTTTATTTCGATCTTTTTATTCGTTATCGCAAGTCAAAGATAAGTACTTCTAGAAGAGAACACGTAAAGCATTTGCAAAGGATATAAAACTAAAGATTTAATGAGGGAATAGTTATTGTACTATTCGGTTAGAGAATTTTTGCATCAACAACTATACATTTATTTATATAGAATCTTAATTTAAAAGTTTAAAACTTAATTCATAAAGTCCAAGACAAATTTCAAATGCTGTTAGGCATTTTTAGTATCTCTGCAGGAAGTGTAAATAAAGTTTTCAACTTGCTATAATTTCGAAAGCATACTGTAGGTTATCTTATGCTGTAGAGTCAGTAGATTTTTCTGATCCCAGAGACCTGAGAAATGAGCAATGCTTTAGCCGAGATTCGAACCTGGCCCTCTTGATTACGAATCGAGTGTTCTACCCTTATACCATGAAGGCATGAAGAAAGAAGGAGGGAAAAAGTACTGTATATACGCGCCATTTTTAAGGGCGATCGTGGATTAGGGGACTCAGTCTCCAAATCGTGGTGGTGAAGAATCATCATCCACCATCTTTTAGTTCGGGCGCGATTGTATAATAATTAGGTTAATCTTGAAACAGGTGAACGAACGTGCAATGCCCTAGCTGGGACTTAAAGCTGGACCTCTCAAAAACGCGCCGAGTGTGCTAAGGTTACAGCACGAAAGCATGTGAAAAGAAGGGAGAAAATACCATATAATGTTAATGAACTAATTATTATAATTTCAGCCTTTACTATAGTTTGTCCTTACTATAGTTCCTGCCAGCTTCTTCTCCACGTTATGTACGGGGTTCGTATGGATTTGGAGTGAAAAACGACGACACTTGATGAAGTATCGAAACACACTTTATTGGTCGGTATTTAATCAGGACAGCTCCAAAACAATTTTACAGTCGTCGAACTGTTATAAACACGCTGGCACGATCAGCAACACAGCATTTAGGTTATCAAGCTATCACGGTGGATAACCTAAAAGCTGTGTAAATCACTTCACTCTAAATCACCAGATTACAGATTCAGAATACAGAAACTCCACGTACTCTCGAGACTCTCCACGCCACAACTCGCGATGCACTCGACGACACACAGAGCGCAGCTCCCGACTCTTCGGTTCAGTCGTTCCCGGAGCTCAACACGCTCTCTGGACAATGCACTAATCGCGATACACTAAGAGACTCCTTCGGTGCACTCGAAGACCTGCTCTGCTGTCAACTCGATCGACTCCGCACGGACTGATTCGGTAGACGAGACACCAACTATCTCGCACTGCAGACGAGGCACTCTCACTCGCCCTCTCGACGAGGCACACTCTATCTCGCACTGTATGCGAGGCACTCCCTGACTGCGTACCAGCAGGGTTTATGTAGTTTTTGGCTTGTGTTCGAGAGCATTCTGAGCTAAACCGGTAAATTCGTTCCAGAAAGTTCTCCATCCGTCCATGGCATATCGCGAATTTTGTCGCCAAATGGGCGATTTCTAGCCAAATGTAGCAATCGTGCCTTCAGTTGCCATTTTATGGCAACTTTAAATCTGCTTTGAGGGAAAGCTATCTTACCGCGCCTTGACATTTCGTAACAATACGATGGCTCTAGTCCTGTGAAGATTGTTTATTTATTCTGCGGACCGAAGCTGTCTAGGCACAAGTCTAGCCAACTGTCTGGAAGAACCCCGGGTCTCCTCCCATTAAATGGTCGGTTCCGGAAATTCCTCCCAATCGATTCCAGGAATGTTTGTCCAGCATCGTTAGCCTATGCCAGCCGAAGCCGACATGGTTACCAGCGGCGGCCACAAGGAGGCCGATGGTGAACTGAGGCAGACAAGCCAAGCCTCCAATCCCTCGGCAGCTGTACCCTCAGATCAAACACCAGGTATCCTACCGCCAGCGGTCGGTTCCCCATATTTGTCCTCGAGTACACTCATCCCCAACCGATATCACGTGACAGGTGAGAGCGGGCCCGGACACCCAAATGTTTTACTAGAGCTATTCGGGTGTTGTTCGGGATCCGCAACCGTACGAAAACTCTAGCGCATCAGAAGTGCGGCGTCAGGATCTTAATAGAAACTTTTGTTGGTGTTTTACTGAAACTTGAGCATTTTGAACTGATATTCAAACATTTAGCACTGACTTTTATTACAGGCCAGTTCTACCATGATACAGATATATATATAAACACATCGTTCACATACAACATTTACCCTGGTGTGTTTTACACATAAAGTTGCTGTGGATACGTTAGTTACTTCAGAGTGTTTATGTACATGATTCTATTATACACACACTAAACAGCACACTAACATGCTGCACAAGAGCACTAGTATCATACAATGAGACACTCAGAAGTAAGATGGTCAGTACTGAAGATTTGGTAGGAATCAGTAGTGCACTAGGTGACCTGAAAAAGGTCCCGTCCCAGTGTCTGCAGTTTTCCATTATGAGTTTATGTTTTCTGAGAAGAGCAGGCTCCTGAGTAGGTTTACATGCCAAACCTACTCAGTTAAAAGTAGCTTAATGAGAGGAGTGGCTTAATGAAGAAGCGCCAGCCTCTTGGATAATAAGATTAAGGAAAACGAAGAGGAAAAAATGGCAAAGGAAAAAGAAAAGTAAAGAGAAAAAAATGAGTGGGGAGAGGATATTATCAGCTGATCAATGCTTATGTGTACAAGTGATGTTTTCGAAAATGAGAAGTATTAAAAGCAGTATAAGATCATTGGATAAATAAAAAAAAATTATTTCTATCTGTATTTTCTGGATAAATTAACAATGAGTATAAATTAACAATCTGTATTTTCTGGATAAATTAACAAGATCTATTACAGACAGATAACTGGGGATTGAAGACGAGGGTAGAACATTGTAGAGAACAAAGGCTAGTTAGTTAATCACTTTAATTTAAGGAATTATTCGATATGGTAGAGAACAAAAGGGTTACTAGTAATATAGTATAATCAGCTTCGGAAGTGAACTTGTAAGGGGTTTGATTGTAAAATACTGATAGGTGAGAGATAATGTAGCAATATAAAAATGCGGAAATAACAACAAATGATTTCTGTGGTTGAATTTGGAAAATATAATATATTTTATAAATATTTTATATTTTACAAATTTCACCATAAATAAATTTTATGGTCAAATTATATTTATGAATATATATATATTATGAGGCCCGGTGGCGCAGTGGCTAGCGCATCGCGCAGCAGCACCACAGAACCGGGGTTCGAACACTGTGCTGGGCAAGGTCGACTCAGCCTTTCATCCCTTGATTTCCATCCCTTGGGTCGATAAAATGAGTACCAAGTTCGCTTGGGAACTAAACACTGGGGGTCCTGCGACAAGCTGACCACTTGTTCAGGGCATATGCTTATGCACTCGGGGCCCATAGTCAAGATAGCAGATTTCAGGGCATTGCAGGCCTTGGCCCATTAGGGCTGTTTGCGCCACTGAGTTTAGTTTTATATATATTTTATGAATATTTTTAGTTTATCATAAATAATATTATGATATATTTATTTCAATATATTATGAATATATATTTTATGAATATTTTTAGTTTGTGAAATTTATGAGTCTGAAGAAAAACAGCTTCCTTTTATCGTAGGTAAACAGAGAGTATTTTTGTTTTCTGAATCGACCAAGAAGCTCTACCCAAGATCAGGAAATTGAAGGAGTTGCAAGCATATATATTCCTTTTCAAAAATGAAAAGAAAGCAGACTTACGTCCACGAAAGAAAACGGGATTAATATTTGTGGTAAATAGATAAGGAATGTTTTTGTGTTTTGCGAATGCAAGAAGCATAAAACAACAAACTATTGGTACAAAATATTCATACGTTATTTTCTACAAAATGTGCTGTTACTGCAAGAAAAGAACTTATAGAAATTATTGCTAAATCTTAATATCTTAATTTCCTATTATAGTTAGAATTTGTTTACGATTATAATTTATGATTATACGTACTTACAAATTTAAAAATGCATTTTAGACGGAATAATTTCTTACTGCATCCATATATTTTTACATATATTTGTAGGACATTAGGCTACTTCGAAGCAAGAGAAATGAAAAATGAGCAATGTCCTCGCCGGGACTCGAACCACGGACCTCTCGAATGTATGTCGAGCGTGCTGACCACTATATCACGAAGGCATGCTGAAAATGCGAGGAGAATTACTTTATATGCTCCCCCTTTTAAAAAGCGACTGGGGATTAGAGGACTCAGTCGCCAAATCCTGGTGGTAGAGAATCATCATCCACCATCTTCTAGTTCGGGCGCTACTGTAGAGGCATTAGGTAATTTTTGCAAGCAGGAGAGATGAAAAATTAGCAATGCCTTCGCCGATACTCGAACCACGGAACTCTCGAATACGCGTCGAGCGTGCTGACCACTACACCACGAAGGCATGCTAAGAAGGCGGGAGAAATACCTTATATATTAATGACATAATGATTTATGAATAAATGTATTAAATACATGCATTATATGTGAGTACATTAAATGCATGGATATTCTAAACCAATCTAACATTTAATACTTCTCTGGTTTGTCATTTTGCATTCTCTAGAATGTCCAGGAAATGTGCGAAATGCTTATTGTTCCATGCATTGTCAGCCAGATTTCGGCATTCTATAAAATGCCTGAGTATTCTTTAGAGTGATGGCATTCATTCTTTGCCAGTAACATATATATATATATATATGTATACTCTGTCAGAAAAAAGTATATGCACCCAGAAGTAAACGAACTATTACCACGAAACGTAGCACGTATGTAGTGTATGAGGAGATAAAAAAATGATTTCAAATTTAGATCAAAAGATTGTTTTATTAAGAGTTATGGCACAAAACATTTACAAATCAGTAAGTAGTATAGCCACCTGTGGCAGATATACAAGCCGAAACACGGCGTGTCATCCAATCAGGTAAGTCACCTAAGCTGCGATTGCTTCGATGTGAAAAGTCCACGCGCTGGCTATACTACTTACTGATACTCACGATGCTGCCTCGTTCGAACCTTCTTACTTGTCGGTGTGGCACCCTTTCCCGTTGACAAGATATATTGACCACTAATTGAATGTTCACCGTAGACAGAGGACGATAAATAGATTTCAAAACAACTTTGAAATCCTTTATATACACTCATGTCCATAAATTAAGGATAATTCGGAGTCACGCGGAAGTCGAACTCTAGAATAAATATATCACCTGTAAAATCACTACACACATCTTCAAAAATCATATGAAAATTTCAGGAAGTAACCAGGTGACACCTATGGTACGTCACAATGACGAGAGTGTAAGAGAGTGATATATAAGGAATACAGGTAAAGAAGAAAATTGTTCGCAGGCGCTTTATAAGCATTTCAGTGCAATAACCGAATAGTTATGACACAAAGGACTCATTTGGATGATTTTATGATTTGGATGATATCAGACGAACTTGGAATTGCTCAGAGTGTCATCTCCAGGCTTTGGCAACGATTCCAAGATGATGGTAATGTGAGTAGACGTTACAGCACGGGTCGCCCCAGAGTTACAACGCCGAATGAGGACCTTTATTTGGCAGTTACTGACAAACGAAAGAGGCGGAGCACAGCCTCAGACCTGTCTCGTCAGCTCTCTTCAGCCACTGGTACGACAATTGCCGTGTACAGACGCTTAGGGCAGATTGGTCTATACGCTCATAGACCTGTCAGATGCGTTCCACTTTCTGCAACTCACTGTCGCCTGCGGTTAGCCTGGAGTAGAGAGCATGCATTGTGGACACCGCAACAGTGGGCTTGTTTGATGTTTTCCGACGAGTCCAGGTTTAGCTTGCAGTCTGATTCTCGCTGGACTTTCATATGGAGAGCTCCAGGTACCCGTTACCACAAAAAAACATCATTGAAGGACACCGTTACGGTGGTCCAGGTAAACTCGTTTGGGCTAGAATTATTCTGGGTCCCAGAACTGATCTGCATGTTCTAATTGGAACCATGACAAGCCAAATCTATCGGGACGTCATTCTGAAACAACATGTACGTTTGTTTAGGAGCGCCGTGGGCGCACAATTTGTGTTTATGGATGACAACGCCCGTCCTCACCGTGCAAACATTGTAAGCGAATGCCTTCAATCGGAGGATATCACCCGTAAGTAGTAACCGCCCGTACTCGTGCTACGGAAGTGACGTCACAGAAAAGGGGCGTGGCTTGGATCACGTGACCGGAAGTACCGCCATGTTGTCGAGTGGAGTTGAGTGGTTTCGAAGTGGAAGTGTTTGTTTGAAAGTGGAAGTAGAAGTGAATGGAAATTTCAGAATTTAAGTTTTTTGGAAGTTTCGTTTTTATTGTGTGGCTACGATTATTTTTTATTTTTTGTGGCAACGAGCTCTTACACCACGTGTTTGAAATGACAATTTATTTAATTCGTCCTTATTTTTTAATGATTTAATATTTTAAATTATTAATTTCTTTTAATTAATTTTAAATTTAACATAGTAATTTTTAATAAATTCATTTTATGTCATTGTTTTAAAAAGAACCGCACGGCTCAGATTCGAACCTGCCACCTCTGGAACGGGAGTCCTGCGCGATACCACAGAGCCACCGTTTCTTCAGTTAAACTTCATCTTATCTCGTTGTCTAGGTGACCTTGTCCATGTGAAAACAACCCTGACGTCACTAGGCTGGGGGGAAAACGTCATCTGTTCGAGTTGGAGCATGCCTACCGCTTTGCACTTTTCTACATCCGCGATGGCGAACGAATACAATCTGAACAACCAATCAGATTCTTACTAATATTTTCTATCGAATTTCAACCAATCAGTGTGCTTGTTTCTTACCTAAGCTACGTATAAATTCGCTTGCTTTCACGATTTTCATCATTTCTACTTTAGCTGCTGCTCAGTGAACATCGACTGTGTGATTTAGTTATTTTGACCTTGCGCTATTTCATTTATATTGAACACGATGTCTTCCAAACGATCTGCATCTGCATCCAATGTAAGTATTTTTCGCTTGTACCTGCTTTTGAATTACTATTTTTGGAAAACGAATTTTATTTCTTTTTGAATGTGTTATTTATTTTATTTTTTAATTGCTAGGTGCTGTTTGAAGATCCCGACTTTCCTTTCCGTGACTCGGACGATGATGTAAGCTTATAATATTTTATATAAAATTTTAAGCTGAATATTCTGAATTTATTATTGAAATTTTAAGCTGAATATTCTGAATTTATTTTTCTCTTTAATATTTTATTTGCTATTTTTATTTTATTATTACGTCTTTCATTTTGAATGTATTTTCTTTCCTAGTTAATAGATGAAGTTGATCAAATCTTTATGGAAAATCCTATGGTTCTGCCCCTGTATTACCATGTGGGTTCCGGATTTGAGGTAAATTTTCGTTATGAGCCTGTTAGAATATTTTTTATTAGTACTAAAATTTTGAAGTAAATTTTCGTTTAATTGCTTTTAATTTCTGTTAGTATATTTTTTCTCAGTACTAAAAACGAATGTATTTGTAGACTTCTTCATCATCAGCTCGGGGTCCTATGTATATGGCCGGTTCCGACGAACATTCGGTGTATATTTTTCTTTTTTGCATGATTTATTAAAATAATGTCTTTTTTGAAAATGACTGATTGTGACCGAAAACTTAATTTTTCCTTTTACTTTTCAGATCGATGAGGCGATTATGCTTACAGAAAAGTCTCGTAGTAGGAACCATAAGTACAAGGCCGAGGAGATCACCTTCCGAGCCAGTGTGGACATGGAGCGGCTGCCTCAGGATACACAAGGAATCCCGATGGTCCGGATTCCCGACACCGTCCGGGAACTATTCGAGCAGCTTATTCGCCGGACAACTGCAGATTTGGAGCACTCTGACCTCATCCGGTTCTGTATCCAGGCAGAAGGGTTGGACAAACCCATCAGTACTTCCATGAGGGCAGTTTCGACACTCACAGTCGAAAAAATTTTGGCTGCAGTCATGAAAGTACTGCAGTCCAAAGACAAAATAGAGCTGGACGCCGGATTCTCGGTGGATGTGATCACCATCAGACGTCCTGTTGGTGCTGGACGAAATCGAAGAGTCATAAACATCTCCATGGACAGACTGAATAAAAAATCTATTTTGTCCATTCCATACGACAAGGAAGGACTGTGCTGTGCTAAGGCGATTGTGTATGCCTTAGCACATTTGAAAAAGGATACGAGTGCCATCAATGCCATGAGAAATCGCAGTCGGCCAGCTCTTGTGAACAGGGCCAAGGAACTCCATGTGGCCGCAAATGTGCCTCTAGGTCCCTGCACATTTACCGAAATTGCCAGATTTGAAGAGCACCTGGATACTCAAATTGCAGTCTTCTCAGACTGCAAAGTCAGTTTTTCTCAAGATATTTCTGCTTATAAATATTAGCCTTAAATTACCTAAACTTTTTCTACATATTTATTTTAAAATCGTAATTTGATTTCATTTCTTTTTTATATGACAAATTGTAAAATTTATTTTGGTAATGAATAGTTTTAAAATTTGAGATGCGCACATTATAGTTTATACATATACGCAATTTGTTTCTATGTTAAAAATATAATTTGACAAAATGCACAGTGAACTTTAAATTTTAAGATTAACTGTTATGCATACATATCATTCGTATACATGTTAAAAAATATAGCAGTTAAAAACTGATTTCTAAAATGTCCGATTTTTGAATGATTTTTAGAGAAAAATTTCTGCATGATGCATTTTTCATTTCCATGTTAAAAAATATAATTTGTCAAAATTGAACGCATGGTAAATTTTTGACTTGCTCTAAATTTTAAGATTATATTTTATGCATATTCACGCATAGAATCCATGAATATATGCAGTTCGCTTCGATGTTAAAAAATATACCTTGTAAAAATTAAATGCATAGTGAGATTTTAGTTTACTTAAAATTGTTAGATTAATTTCTTATTTTATGTATGCAATTCGTTAAAACTTTCACTTTTAAAAATTTTTATTTTTAGAATACTTTAACTTTTTAGATTTTATTTACATGTATGCACAAAGGCAATTTGTTTCTATGTTAAAAATATAATTTGCAAAAAGTTAACATTTAGGCATATATTTCTGATAATTTAAATGTTAAAACTTTAACTTGGAAAACTGAATGCATGGCGAATTTTTTAGATTGCGTTAAATTTTATGTATAAATGCATGCATGTATGCGGTTCGCTTCGATGTTAAAAATATGACTTGTAAAAAAAAATGCATGAAGAATTTTTTATTTTTAGATTCATTTTATGCATGCACACAATTCATTAAGATGTTAAAACTTTAAACTATAAAAAATGAATTCACGATGAAATTTTTTTTTGTTTTACTTTAACATATATGCATGTAATTACTTTCGATGTTAAATGCATTAGGAATTTTTAGATCGCTTTATGTATGCAATTAAATGTTAAAAACTGGTTTTACTTTGATTTTTTGGAATTCAAGATAATTTTTTTTGTCTTGCTGTATCTTAGGTGGTCTACAAAGGGAGAGAGAGGTCTCAACGGATCAATTTATGGCTCCATGATGGGCACTACGATGTGATTAAATCCCTGAAAGGGTTTTTTGCCAGCAAATACTACTGCACAGCATGTGAAAAGCCGTATGATCATCCGGAAAGCTATAGATGTGCCAATGCGTGCCCTATATGCCTAAGGACTGATTGCTTTCCAGGCGTACCCCAACGATGCCAGGATTGTGACCGTCTGTGCCGATCCGATGCCTGTTATGCAGCACACAAAGCCCTCACTGGAAACCAAGAGATTTCACTTTGCGATAGAGTAAGTGTTTTGAAAATATATCTTAATGAACAAAGTTATTTACCATATAATTTTCTCAAAATTGTTATGTTTAAAAAAAAATAATTGTCGTTACAGGTATACCAGTGCAGGGACTGCTGCCAAGTGATTGAACGCCGTAAGTGCCCTAAAGATCTGCATAAGTGCGGTACCACCAAATGTCCGTCTTGCGGCCAGTTTGTCGTGGCTGCTGAGCACCTTTGTTATTTGCGACGTGTTGCTCCGAAGAAGTCTGATGACAAGTTCATCTTTTTTGACTTTGAAACGGACCAATCTTCGGGGGAGCATCTTGTAAATTTCGCGGTGGCTCAGTATGCCGACGGCACTGAAAAGGTGTTCCCGGGTTACGAAGCATGCCAAGATTTCTGCGCCTGGCTGTTCACCGCACAGCACAAGGGCTACACTGCCATAGCTCACAACATGAAAGGGCAAGATAAAATACTATAATTTGCATGCTTTAATTATGACTATGCTTTCAATAGTATTCATGATAATTTTTTTACTTACAGGTTCGATGGGCAGTTCGTGATGGCCTGGCTCCTGGAGCAAGGCACAGCGCCGGAGGTGATCCCTAACGGGTCTATGATCATGAGTGTAAGACACCCCAGTCTCAACATTCGGGTCATAGACTCGTTAAACTTTTTACCGATGGCGTTGGCCAAACTACCGGGGTGCTTCGGTCTCAGCGAGTTAAAGAAAGGATACTTCCCTCATCTCTTTAACTCGAGGGAAAACCAGAGTTATGTCGGACCGCTACCGGGCCCCCACTATTACAGCCCGGATACCATGAGCACTTCAGCCCGACAGGCATTTCTGTCCTGGCATGAGGAACACAAGGGGGATGTGTTCAATTTTCAAGACGAGATGCTGGCCTATTGCAGGTATGTTTTTTGCTTTTTTCTTGCTTTAATTTTATATTTTATGTTTCGTATATTTAACATTTTCTTTTTATATTCATAGATCGGACGTGGATATTCTTCGCCGCTGTTGTCTGGAGTTTCGAGCCCAAATTTTGGATGTGGCGGGTGTGAATCCATTCCAGTAAGTTATTTTCTCATTCTGTTTTAATCATTTTTACAATTATGTTATGTTTAGTGTCTCATACCATCCTTTTAATTTCTTTTCAGATACGTGACCATTGCGTCAGCCTGTATGGCAACGTATCGGAGTGGCCACATTCAGCCCAACACGATTGCCATGGTGCCCACACACGGCTACGTCAACTCAACGAATTACAGCCCTGATTCGATCCGGTGGTTAGACTTTGTTGCTGCTTCGGAAGGCATTGCCATTCAAAATGCTTTGAATGGTTCCGGAGAGCACAGAATCGCCGGAATCTCGGTAGACGGTTTCTGCCAAGCAACACAAACCGTCTATCAGTTTCAGGTAAGAAAATATAACCATTTCTTTTTCTATATGATTCTTTTTAATGATTTTACACTTTTAATGTTTAATTTACATGTGGAACACTATTAATATATTTGTATTATTTTAGGGCTGTTTCTTCCACGGGTGTAGTTCCTGTTATGACGGTTATGACGGTTATGACGGTGATGACTATTCATCCATTAAAGGGGTTTCCATGACAACGTTGCGAGAGAAAATGGAAGAGACCACACGAAAGCTTCGCACTCAGGGTTTCCACGTCATAGAAATGTGGGAGCATGAGTTTCAGAGAGAAAAAGAGGAAAATCCGGATCTCCAAGCTTTCCTGGAGCAACACGATCTGAGGGACCGGCTTAATCCTCAAGACTCATTTTTCGGAGGACGGACCAATGCCCTCAAATTGTTCCACGAGGGAGACGCTAAATATGTGGATTTCACATCCCTCTATCCATGGGTTCGTGTTTTTTTATTATTTTAAAACCTTTTCATGGATGATGTGTTTTTTCTGATTTTTATGTATGTTTTTTTGACTTTTTGTTTTATTTCACAGGTGAACAAATATTGCGTATACCCTGTAGGACATCCAACAATCATTACGGAAAGCTTTGGGGATATAGAAAATTACTTTGGACTTATCCCGTGCCGTGTGATTCCTCCTCGGAACCTCTATCTCCTGGTACTGCCCTATCGGTGTAGGAAGAAGCTCATGTTCCCCCTGTGTCGGACTTGTGCCTTTCTACAGTCTCAGTCTTCCTGTACCCACACAGATGATGAAAGAGCTCTTGTCGGAACGTGGGTATCGGAAGAAGTCAAGCTGGCGATAAAGAAAGGTTACCACGTCACACATGTAAGTATTCAAAAGATTATTTAAATTATTTGTTATAACCCAAATTTATTTAAAATCTTTTGTCATAACTGAAATTTATTCTTTATTTTCTAGATTTACGAAGTCTATCATTTCAAAGAATCGTCTACTTCCCTGTTTCGTTCCTACATTGATCTCTTTCTGAAGATCAAACAGGAAATTAGCGGTTGGCCTTCGGAGTGTGTGACGCCTGAAGACAAATTAATGTATATTCGCCAGTATGAAGAGAGGGCGTCAAGTTGGACGCTGGAAAGATTTCCAAGAACCCTGGGCATCGACAAGTTGCCAAGTTGGCCCTAAACAATTTCTGGGGCAGGTAAGATGATTTCTTTTGGACTTAAATTTTTTGTAAACATTTTTAATTCTTTGTGATTTATGTTGAATTTTTGTTTCAGATGGGGCATGAAAGTCAACAAAGCGCAACTGACCTACGTACATACGGTGCCAGACTTTAATAAGATGTTGGCGGATCCTACTAAAAAAAGTAAGTTTTCTTATCGATTTTATCCATCTATAAGCTTAGTGTGTTTCAAACTGTTAACTCATAACTATTTTGAACTGTTAACTTATGTATCTTCTTTTATTTTCAGATCAAGGATGTCTTTCTTCCCACGCCTGAGGTGGCTGTCATTTGCTGGGAATCTTCAAAGGAGTTTGTACCGCATGATGCCTCGACCAACATTTTTCTAGCAACTTTTACGACAGCTTGGGCTCGTCTCAAGCTGTATAGTGAAATGGAGAAGCTGGGTCGAGATGTCCTGTATCACGACACAGATTCCATCATCTATGCCTTGAATGGTTGCAACGATCCCCCCTTAGGAAACTTCTTAGGAGAATTTACCGACGAACTGGATGGAGATGTTATCAAAACCTTCGTGTCAGGTAAACACCTTTAAAAATTTCCTTATTTAATATGTACCAAAAAATGTTTAATGTTTTTTTCTATTATCTCTTTTTTTCTCATGATGTTTTATTTTTTCAGGAGGACCGAAAAACTACGCATACCAGACGGCCACTGGGAAAACCTGCTGCAAAGTCCGAGGATTTTCATTGAACTTCCGGAATTCCCAGTTGCTGAATTTTGAAGCCATTAAAAGTCTGGTCTGCAGCCTCTACCGAAGTGAGATCATCTCTGTCCACAAACCCTGCAAAATCACCCGAGAAGCGAAGAGAAGAAAGGTGGTGAATAAACCGGAAACAAAACTGTACAGAATTCTGTTGGTTAAAAGGGTGATCCAACAGGACTTGACCATTTGGCTTTTGAAAATAACTTTTGTAAAAATGTATGGTATGTACAGTATTTGCGTGTAAAAACTTATTTAGATAAAAAATAAACAGAAGTTTGAAAATTATGGTGTTTTTCTTTTTTCAAAGAATGGCATGAAAGGTAAGTTTTTATTATTTTAAGAAAATTGTTATATTTTTTCAAAAATTATTATTATATGTTAGTTTAATTAGAAAGAAAAACATAACACAAATAATCAGAAATTAACTTTTATTCATATCTCAAAGTATTACACATGTCATTACAATTTTGGCCCCAGCTGCGAAGAGGATTTTCTTTTAGGTCTATCATACATAGTTTTTACATTCATTAAATGTTTGTTTTTGACAAAGTCTTGAGGAAAGTGTTTAACATTCAGTACATTTTTCAAAGGCAAAAGGTTTTTGAGTTCTATTTCTCAACAGAAAGTTTATCAACTGAACAATGTCAGGGCCAGAAAACACATGATCATCCAGAATGAGTTCTTTATTCTGTGTCCAGGAAATCTGATGCTCTTTTAGAAAATCTATTATTTTCTGTGCCGTTCTTTTCTGCTTCACAGGAACTGTTTGCATAATTTCTTTTTCTATATCTTTCTCAGAACGTTGTACAGGCGGTTGTTCTTCGGAAGTGTTCACATGAGGAAATGTAACATACTTTTGCATAACTTGGATGTACAATTTAGACTTTTCTTCATCGTCCATTTTCTTTTTTAAGATGTTTTGAATTTGTCTGTCTAAATCACTCAAATGTTCATCTTCAAATTGCTGCATACGATCCAGGGGTACCAGCTCAAATTTCTTACTGTGTTCCATGGATAAGGGAGGATAAGACACTGACTGCTGCAGGAATCAGGAAAGATAGGAAACCGTCACCTTTTTGAACCAAAAGACGCTTTTTCTTAAAACGAGGTACTTTTTTGTCCGCTAGTTTTCTTAAAGTTCTTTTGAATGGGGCGAGTCGATTTTTGACGCGTTTTGTGATGGGTACGTTTCCTTTTAGAAGATTTAAAACGCATTCACAAACTGATTTGTTGAGATGATTTGGGCACTTTTTCAGTAGAGCTGCTTTTATTCGACTTTTTCCTAATAGTTTTAGATAATCCACATCCTTCTGATGAGACATTCTGATGACAAATGAACTCTTCTTCCTGCACACTTTCTTTTATATAGGTCGCAAATCCAGCTGCTTTGGTTAAAGCACAGCAATTAAATCCTTTTGCATGAATCGAACATGTTAAAGAACTTTTCTTTTTTAAATTCTCTATCTTAGGACAATCTAAACTTATGATGTCTCTACCTAATAAATTTTCTAAAAATAATTTCTTTTCTAACCCTTTCACGTATATGACAGAGTAAACAGATGACAGATATTGGAAAATAATACGAAGGTGAGTATAAGGTAATACACCCTCACTCCAATTCATGTGATGACGATTTCTTGTGACCCAAGCAAAACACTTTTGCTGAGATCGTGATAATGTTTTCCAAGGTTGAGGAGGTAAAAATGACCAGCAACTGTGATATCCTTCATGCACAGAATATAAGGCTAATTCTTTAACAACATAGCAATGAGTCATCCATTGAAAACCTTCGAAATCGATCACGATGGGAAAAGACATGTTAGCCATTCGACGTCTCAAACTGAAATGAACTATCGGGGCTGGTAGACATAGCATTTTTCTCCAGGAAAGATGCCTGTACGAAGGCGAAGCGTTTCACTTGTTTCAGGTCGAAAATCAATCAACAAGTAACTGAAAGGATTTGAAGTAGCATCCTGAAAAATTTCTTGAAAGACCTTTACTTTTCCGGGGAACATTTGTCTAGCTAAATGCATAATTTGACTTTTATCTCGAGGATTTTTGTATAAGACAAGGTAATGGGAATTTAAATGAATATTTCTCATCTCTTTGCCTTGCTGAAAAAAATTTTGCGTTATAAAAATGACTGAAAGGTTTCGGTGATGACTTCCTTTTGTAAAAAGTTTGCTTAAACGGGTATCGCTTGCTAGTTCAGACATTAAATCGTCTATAATAATTAAAGCATTTTGGAGAGTCTGCAGGTTAGATGGTAATTCTTCTTCAAAATTAAAATTTTTCATGGAATTAAAAAGAGGTTGATAACTGCCGTAGCAATATATAATATGAGTTGGCATAGGATGGAACATTTTATGATCTATCAATTTCTTCACAAAAAATGTTTTTCCCGAACCTGTGGGTCCACTCAGAAGACAAGTCGAAGGGTGTACTAACTTGGTCAGTTCCATTTTTGTAAATGACAGGAACAAGAAAATATTGACTTTTATACTTTACAGAAAATCTCTAAACAGCCTTTAAGTATATTGGCAATCAGAAGACATTCGCTCCTTGAATCCACAATATTTTTCGTAAATTCCAAACAGTGATTTTTGAAAACATTTAAAGAGCTTTGAACGCATTCACAAATTGTTTCTCCGCAATGTGTGTGATTTAAATAAAAATTGGAAAACACGTGGCACTTGATAAAACCTATTGAATCAATCTTTTAATAAATTTTATAAATGTCAAGTGTTGTTTTATTTTGAAAACAGTTGAAATCTTGTTTAGATGTCCATTGGAGATGAGTCCAAATTAGGAGGGCCATACTTGAAAAAATCCACAAAACTAAAATAACAACAATTTTTTGTCTTTCCATGTTCGTGATGTTTAACACACTGGGCTCACACTGTGTATGGAGAGCCCTTTTATACCCCAAAATGTGTTATCTAAATTGTTGTTACACGAGTTTTGTTTAAATATATGTAGAAACAACACAAAAGAAATACAAGACACAATTTTTCAAATTAAAACAACTTTATTTTTTAAAAATCATGTTTACACCATATCTTTTCTTGACAAATTGAAATATTCGGAAATCATAATTCTTTCCGGTTAACGGTGATACAATGAGTTCCATACAGAGTCTTTGACATCGTTTAATAATAAAATAAATACAATATTGTCCACATACATTAGAAGTTAAACTTTGAAGCGAAATCTTGTTCCAGCGAACATGACGATATTTCTTGACAAAGGGTGCGATATCTTCTCCATATACTTCAGGAGGGAGTCCATAAGAGTCGAAAAATTCAAGAGTCTGTTGATCTGCAAGGTAGACAGCTAGCCAATGAGTTCCTTTTTCATCATGTTTTTCCGTATTCAGCACCAGTGCACAGGGAAAATTTTGAATCACAGGTATTTTGTCAGATGGGAAAATACCCGCATAATATCTCGAAGAAATAGGATCTCGAGATAAGATTTGATGAATCTGTGATGAATTCATCAGTTTCCAAAATCATACAGAATATTTCGAGCTTTATTGATTTCTATCAAATTTTCAAATTCAGCATACACTAATAAGGTAACAGTTTGTTCTAAAGGACTGTCAAATTTTATTTCTAATCTTAAGTTGCTGTGTCGAATCAGATTTAAATGAGAGCCATCACAAAGATCAGGTGACAAATCGAAGCGAAATAAGGAATATCCCTTTGAAAATTCTGATCTTGAAAGGTAAAGTCCTCGGTCGTCTGCATTTGTAAATAAATTCTGATAAGCTCGTATAAAATGGTTTTTCTCAAAATTAGGTTGAAGAGGATTATGAGGTACCGGTTGACCATCTACATAAACGCCGATAAAGTTCATATTATAATGCTTGAATTCGAAAGGAGACTTTTTATAGTTTCCATTGAAGGCATCATTATCGACGCAAGTCACCACAATACGATTAGGCATTTGGCCTATGAAAATGTTATCTTGAAAAAAATTGATATTTCCAGTGGGAATGGAATAGGCTTTGCATAGTACTCTTTGAATGGGACATTTGGCTGTTGATTTTTCTGATGTCCTAGCACAACACCAGGGCTCACTCTCACTTTTCTTACAAACAAAGAAGCATGTTCGAGTACGACTTTAAATTCACCATCTCCCAGTAAACAAAATTCGGGTTTGCTGCGTATGAGTTTAATCTTCATATCCACCATATTCAACAAAAGTCTTTCTTGATGAAACATATCCAAATGCAACTGGCCAATCATATCGACTGAGGCACTCAGTTTAAACAATTCTGCTCGTTGGTTGAATCCTTCGTTCGGCTGAGTATCTTGAGTATCAAAAACATTCATACGTCCTGCTGTATCTTTAAAAAAACAATTCTGATGAAAGTTGCGAAGTTTTCTTATCAAATCCATGATTCAGTAATATTTCTATCATGGCTTTGTAGGGATAAGTGTTATTACTGGTAGAAACGAGTCTTTCATTTAAACTAATATCCACTTGTGAAAACATGGAATGTAAAAACAGATTGACAGGTCCTACTTTACTTTCAGCGGTGATAGGCTTGCCATCACTTTTTAAAATTTTCACCTTCACATAGAGTTGTGTCTGTGATAAGTCAAAGTATTCGTCTCCGCTTCTAGAAACATTGAATTCAACAGGACTTCCTTCCGACACATTGGCTAATGGATGAAATTCAACCCACTGACCTTTTTCTATCACTGTTTGAGTGGGAGGTAACGAAAATAAATCCAATTCGGATTTTGCGCATTCTGGAGAATCTTTTAACAGAAAAGCCATTACGAGTCAAAAATATCACGTCGTTGCACCTTCCTGGCTTTATACGAAATGAAGCGTTTGAGGGTTTTGCGTTTCCTTTTAAACCTTCCATGACCGATCATCTCGTCTGCTTTCTGAACTGCTTTCCTCGCTAATTTTTTTCCAGCTTCTTTAGATCTGGTTTTGAAGGACACATTAAAATTTTCGCCCGACAATACGTGGTTCGCAATCTGTGTTCCAGTCCGTACAGCTTCTTTTCCAACTGTCTTTGCCCCCCTCATCAAAAAAGGCATGGCACTGCTAAACAGTTTTGCAAAAAATCCACCAATCCCATAACCTTTCTGTAAAATGGTTCCTTGATAGTAAGGTAGCCCATTTCCAGTTTGAGCTACATAATAATCTTCAAATGTTTTCGTACAACACGTATAAGGCACTCTCATTTTGATGCTTCTATTCTTGCATACACAGTTCAAATGAAATGGATTTTCAAATGGATGCTTCTTTTATAGAATTTGTCTGAGGCGAAAATGCAATACAAGAAATACTTTGCCTCTTTCGAACGGCACTAAATCTCCAGAGTGAAGTCTTATGTTAATATGTATAGTCTGAAACTGCTGACGAATGACAGGCAGGTAAAAGGGTCTGGGATAATGAGCGTTTATGATATCCCCATCATTTTCTTCCACCGTGACAATTTTTAGCAACGGAGCTTGTACATCTCCATTGATTTGAGGCTCTACGAGATCACAATATACATACATGACAGGAAAAGAGGCTTTTGGATCGGCTACGAAAGGACTTTGCTCCAATCCTTTGTAAACACCAGGCTCGAATCCTAAAAGTTCAGCTAATCCTTCATGAAGAATGATACTGCATTTTTCGTCCGTCTTAATGGTCACTTTTTTCGTGACAGGATAATAACTGAATTTAATCTTATTTTTATGGGAGGGTATTTTCATGGCTTTTAATAAATCTGGTATCGTTTCATAACATCCTGGAGGAACTCTTCTCCCTTCCAGTTTTCCATCTTCTAAATCAAATCCAAATAAATTGTTGTCTTATACCACGTGTGAGGGTATAAGACAACAATTTATTTGGATTTATACCACGTGTGAGGGTAAATAAAGTCCACAAGAGATAATTCCCACTGATTATTTAAATCAATCGGCGTAGGAAGCTGGGTAGTAAATTGCGATATTTTGTTGTCTGGGAAAAAGCGCAAGGAGCTGTCGCTGATCAGTGTGATAAAGAAAGACATGTTTCTTCAAATGAGAGGTAAGCAGAATGTACAGGCCTTTTATACTAGCATCCTAACATCTTCTACCCAAGCATTGAAGCTTTCGGGGTGCCCCTGAAATTTTACAAAATATTCCACTTTCCCTCGACGTTTCCTCTTTTTCAAAACTTTTTCTACGGGGTAATAACCAGAGTCGGAAACCTTTTGAAGTTCTTGTTTGTAAAAGGTACCTTGTATGACTTCTCCTGCTAAATCTTTCAGTTTGTAGACGACAGGAGTCCTCCGAATAATTTTATAGATTGTAAAAATTTCTCTTGTCCAGTTTTGTTCATATCCTTTCTCGAACAGCATTTATGCTCGGCTGATGCGCACCGTGTCTCCAATCTTTAAATCGGTAGGAACATTGTTTTTTTACTGATTTCTGATCGTACAATGTTTTCCAAATTTTTTCTTGATTTTGTAATGTAACCGATGAGGGTTCCGTCTTAATACTTCGATGCCATGCATTGTTATAACTGGATATCAATTGATCTATAACATCAATATATTTTAGTGTATTCATTTCAGTAAAGTATTTCTACATTTTAGTTTTAAGGGTGCGATTAAATCTTTCCACGACAGAAGCTTTGGTTGCATTATGTGTCGTAAAAAGTGAATGTTTTTCTTTTTCAAAAACTCTTGAACTTGCTTATTGGTGAACTCTTTCAAGCGATCTGTTTGCAAAGATTCGGGTGTACGTTCCGTAAATATCTTTTCGAAAGCAGATTTGATAGACACCGATGTTTTATCTTTGAGAGGAATAGCCCAGGCATATTTAGAAAGGATATCTATACAAGTCAGTAAATATTTGTACCCATTATTAAATGAGGCTAACGATTGCATATCTACTAAATCAGATTGAAATTGCTCGTTTAAGCCTCCGACGATGACTCTGTTTCTGGGAAATTTGTGTCGCACGGGTTTGTGTAAAGTATAAGAATCTTTGGTTTGCAACCATTTCTGTATGTCTTTTGTTTTCACGCGATCTTTTAAAGCACGATGTAAAGCAGCAACACCCCCGAAACTCGCGGGGACCCGAGGATCCCGATAGGTCTGAGCTAGAGCTGAGTTCATTGCAACAATTATTATGATCAAAACGTGCATTGATATTCATTTATATATGTTTAACAGGAAAATAACTCGCCTATATAAAGATTTTATAAATATGACATAAACAAGAAAGAAAATGAACATAACAACATAAAGGTTGAACAAGTAATGATATATATGTTTACGAACAACCATATTTATATTCTCTCTAATCGATAAGTTCGTACTAAATAAAAACTATATGTAACAAATACAATACTATACTTTTTTTCCATTTAAAGATTGTCTGAATCAAAGAATGAGGCCATTGTAAAATAAAATAACATTTTATTGAGCATCTAATTTTACAAATATTCATAATATTCAGTACCAAAGGTAATACTGTTCTAAGTTTGTTGGACAAAAAGTTTCTCTTACTTCGTTTAATACATCAGTTAAACATACAGATTTTAAAAAGACCTTGGTGATATAGTGAGTAGGTTTCAATAACATTAAATAGGGTTCTTCACCCCAAATATTTCCATAAAATTGTCTGGCGATGTCTATAGGATGTAATCTCACAGCAAGTGAATTCACAGTTTCTGTTTTATGAACAGCGAGTTCTTCACAGTCTATGAGCTTGGGATGTTTTAGTTCTCCTTGCTGCTGAAGGAGCTCTTCAAGCGATGTTTTTAGAATAGTTTGAAGGCATGCTTTTCCCATAGAAAGATCGAAGGATTCTGGAAGAGTTTTGTCACTAATAGGTTCGTCGGATACGCTTTCATAAGCTTCACAAAAGTTCATGCTTTGATAAACGAGGTTGGTGATAATGTCACTGATACGGCTAAAGTTTGTTAGCAGTTCTTCCCACTGCGTAGTCGTAATGCTGAGGCTACTTTTTTCCTCTCCTCCAGGGCAGAGTTGAGTCAAAGTGAAGTGGTCATCTTTATATGTAACTACAAAGTTCTTGGGTAACTCCAGATTGAGTGTCAGCAGGTCTGGTTCCTCTACTGTCATGATGGTTACGAGAACATTCAAACACCATGGCTCAAAGTTTACTCCTCGTCTTGCCGGATAGTAAGCTTTACCATATTTGGCATACTCTCGGATGTGCAAAGTCACTTTTCCCTTGTAAATGCTGGGTCCCACAAAGACATTGTTTCCCATGTGAGTGAGTTCCTTTGGAGTAGCCTCTTCGGTAAAGAGTCCTTTGCACTGAAAAGGAAAAAAATGGTAAGTCGGTTGGCAGATAAAAGAACATACATAAAAATGAGGTAAAATAAAATAAAAAAATTTTATAAGCTTTTCGTAAATACGTACTTTTTTCTCGAAATGGGATGTTTCTTCTGCTTTTCTTTTGGCACAAGAGCTATCTAATTCTCTTGGAACATCATGGCTCAACACTTTATCATTCAAAGGCATGGATTCTTTCTCCAATAGATTTTCCATCTGAAAAATAAAAGGCAAATTAAGCCCACATTGCACTTTCACAAATAAATTTTTAAAAGATTAACACTCTAAAAAATAGTATGTTTTCGAAAAGTAACTTACCTCTGCAGCGTTGTTGTTTCCTAGGTGATCCATATTCGAAGCGGAGAAGAAACAGATAAAAGTCCGATGAAGAAAATAAAAGGATCGTCCAAGCAAAAAATGTGCGTACACTCAAGGCGAGATCAGGGAAAGAAATGCTAAACGTTTCTCGTGACATCTCTATATCAGGTAGGAACTCTTTATTTCATCTGAATGCTGATTGGCTAAGAGACGGTTGGTCCATTATTCAGAGAATCTGATTAGTCCACAGAAAAATGTATTCGTTCGCCTAAGCGGAAGCACATAAAGATGTAATAAGGCAGACGCCATTTTGAAAAATAACATGCCCAAACAGGAATAGGTGATGTCATCCTCCCGATGCCATTTTGTAAAAGCACGCCTAAACTGATGATGTCATTGGTTCCGTAGCACGAGTACGGGCGGTTACTACTCCCGTATGGACTGGCCAGCATTCTCATCGGACTTGAATCCAGTAGAGCACGTGTGGGACATGCTTGGCCGACGAGTTGCAGCCCATCAAACTCCTCCTATATGTCTACCGGAACTTCGGAGAGCATTGCTTTGTGAGTGGTGTAATATCCCCCAAGATCAGATCGATAATTTGATACTCAGCATGCCTAGGCGTTGTACGGATTCTACTGCATCGTCTGGGAGACTTACAATGTATTAACAATCATACCAACCATGTAATATTGGTTTTTTGTAAATAGGTTTTTTTTTTTTTTTGTTATTCGCTCCAGAGAGAAATTTCGCTATTTTTTTTTAATGATATCAAACATATAGCATCTTTTTTTGCTCTTTAGCTTTTGTTTAATAAATAAGCTTTACAAAGAAGTCAAATTTATTTTGCTTCTAACTCTTCCTTTGCCTGATTTTGCATTATCCTTAATTTATGGACATGAGTGTATATGGAACAAGCGACCGTTTCTCATTTCACTCATGCACAATTGCGTGTTAATTCTGACCATTTGCATATCTTGCCACGCTTCACATTCACTATATGTTTGATTCAATTAGCAGAATTCCTTCAAAGTGGTTCCTTTTCACAAACATTAATGCATGTGTGTGCATTTTTAAATATCTCGTATGGATATTTTTATTTTTTCGTCCAACTGTAAAAAATGTTACAAAATTTAGGCTAAATTTTAAAACAGAAATAAAATGTTCCAGTAAAATACATGTTTGTATTTCAGCTAAATACCAACTAAACATAGTTTGTAGGCCAAGGGCAATATATGTGAATAATTTTAAAATATAAAAATTCTCTGAGTCATGAATTGTGTAACATTAAAACATCCGTAGAAAAGGACGTAATGATGTAAGCTTAACATAGTTTTTTAAGACGTAATTTATATCTCCTACAGTATTGTTCGCTAGATAATTTTTAACTGGACACGATATAATACCTTCTTGTGGTATTTCGTTATAAGATATTATTTCTTAGACTTAATATCCTTTGTACTGAACTTAGAAATAAAATTTTATTTCACATGTGTGAGATTTTAGCATTAATTAAATAGCTACGCTTTAGACAATATGTGCGCTTTAAAACAAATGCATAAACGTTGTATAAAATAAATACACTTATTTATAACTCCAGTACTAATTCTAGCAAATATAATTTAAATATGATGTGGAACGATAAGTATCGAAGCAGATACATTTGTCAATTATATACCGATAAAGTTTTAATAATGAAACATTATCGATTGATATTTTAAAACAATACTGTTTTATTATCACAAATTTACTTATATTTTTAATTTTAAGACAGAAACGTTTGGTTGAAAATAAAATTATTAAATATCACAGCTTTGATGTTCTTTTGTAAATTTAGAGGAATTCAGACAACGACATTCTTCTTCTTCACGCAACAAAACCATTTTCAGTGTTTGGACAGAATAATAAAATGCTGCTTAACTCCTTCAAAATCCAATAAACCAAATCCAACTTAAGAATGTTCTTTATTCGAAGTTTTTTTCTTCTATTTACCTCTTCTTTAAGGCATTTAGATTGCCATGTTAGAATAAGTACCAATCAATTTCTTTCATGGATTTGCAATATTTTAATAATAAAACTTTCTTCGAATAATGACCTGTCATGGGTTTTTAGAGAAAATAGTTAAAAGATATATTTGGTTTCTCTCGACAGACAAGTGAAGCGCACATTTCAAGAATACTCTACCTAATAGATATTTTATTAGTTAAACTCTAGAATAGAACATAGAATATTTGTGGATATAAGCATAAAATCATTTATGTTTCTTTATTTGGAGCTTAATAAGTAACCGCAACATTACATTATATTACTTGAACAGCATAAAGTGGTTCCGTTGATTACTTAATTTAGCAGAGGGTAAAATGGAGGCAAAGGAAGGGGGTAAAAAAGGGAGAAAAAGAAGAAGAAAAGAAAGGAAGCTTAACTCTTTGTGGGACAGTGTGTCCGGTCTGGACGCACCTAAAAATTCCCTTCTGTACGCACAGAAAAATTGAATAAAAAAAGATTTATACGTTACTATAGGTTACTCTGAACTTTCTTTATTTATAGTAGATGGCAGCTCAACAAAGACCAGTCCATATATTTTAGCCATATTTAGTTTTTTAAGACCCTCATTTTTCAAATAAATCTTCCAGATTTTTTTTACGGTATAAAAGGAATTATTTGAAGAGAAATTTCTGTGTTATATTTTGGCTGTATGCTAATCTCCTTATTCTATATTAGTTTTAAATTTTTACTTTGAAATCTTGCCTAAAATCAAACGGCGAACCCTACGTGTGAATCAATGCTATTTTCAGCAGTCTTTTCGAAGCTCTATTCAATCAATGTGCCGCTTTGGGCATACCCACAGAATGAAAACGATAAGTACTATCTTCACAAAATTTTACTTGTGTACTCCTCTAGGCCAAATTAGACTGCCTACCGTTTTTGTTTTATCAAAACTCCGAATTTAAAAGGTAGCGAGTCGGAAAGTGTTAAAAAGATTCGGGTTTTGAAGTGGTACCAGAGGATTTGTTAAAGTTTTTGTGTGCTCTAGCTGAGAATCTTAGGTTACCAATCTGTTCTGGGACTCAGTCTTACTACCACAATCGTTTTTATTTTAGCTGTATTATTAATCATTGCTTTCTTTACACTTACACCACATAGAATTCGAAAAATATTTAAAAACAGCATATCTTCAGAATTGCCGATAGAGTGTTAAGATTAACCATGTATATTTTTTAATATTCACTATATTATTTCTTAAAAAACTAACCGTTCGAGCGGTCAGCCGCCTGAACATGCTATGATAAAAAATCAGATAATAATTCTTATATGTCCAGCTAGTATCATTCAAAAAGTATTTAGCATTTCTAAGTATATATCTCATGATTTAAATACATTTTGAACTGAATCAAATGGATTAAAAAGTAGATAAAATATTTTTAAGAACTGTTATTTTTAAGAACAAAATATTTTTAAGAATTGTTACTCTTCCGTCACTTGGTTTACTACTCATTAACAGAAAGATTAAATTTGAAAATGAAATATTTTACGCTTTACTGAATGGCAAAACTCTGGTACGTGGAGATAATAAGTATTCTATTTGAGGCAGTGGCAACGCATTGATTTCAAATAGCCAAATTAGTGGATTAAAATTTAAACATAAATATCACACATTTTTCTGAATGGCAACGATCCGGCTCGCTGGAGATAAAAATGCTTTATTTCGAACAATGGTGCCTCTTCTCGATTTCAAATCTTTTGAGTTTTCTAAATACACATTCGCTGAATTTTTACAAAATGTGAAATAAATCAAAAACAAGTTCTAAATTAAAAATTCAGGTTTCGAGGTGGCCATGTTCTTGTTGAAGAAACCGTGTATTAAAAATTCTAGGGCCCTAGATGCCGTTGTGTTTCCACAATGCAAGAAATATACAGGAAGCTATTAAAGTCAGGTACCACCCGTTTTATTGCCGAACGGCTTCAGCTATAAGAGTGCTATAAGAGTGGTATAGTAAAATTGGTATGCGCTATTAGATGAGACCACTTACAGTGCCACCTGGTGGAAAACAGCAGATTTAGCGTTCGTGTCTTTAAAATGGTACATGATAGGTGGAAAAAGTAAATTACAAAGATGAGCATAATCGATTCAGCACGAATGGACACCTTGTGGATATTAGGCTGAAAACAGAACCCTGATAACGCACATTTTTTTTTTCTTTGCTACTTCCGAAACTGTGACGTCACTTGAATGAAAAGAGAAAAACTTACCTTTCGGAAGAAAAACCAACCCGCATTGCTGCACAGAGGTATCCAGGCTATTCACAATTGAGAGGACTGGCTGTTCAAACTCGGCGAGGTATTTTTATACTGATTGGCTTTACAGAATAGAGAATATGCAGATCTTACAAAATCGTGTCGCAAGCTAGTAGAGAAAACGTCACACTTTCTCACTTGAGACAGCTATAAAAGACATAAAAGAGATATCTCCTCTGACTTGTATGCTGAAGCTCATGGTCATGGAGCGATTTTCAAAAAATGATTATTGTGACATGGTTCTATCACCAGTGAAGCAGCAGTTGATGGAGGAACTCGAACGAATGATCCGTTATGGTGGTTTCGTACAGTAGCCTCAACACTCACCTAGACTTTTTCCTGTGGTGGTTACTAAAACAGCAGG
Source organism: Stegodyphus dumicola (assembly GCF_044657685.1). Classification (NCBI taxonomy): domain Eukaryota; kingdom Metazoa; phylum Arthropoda; class Arachnida; order Araneae; family Eresidae; genus Stegodyphus; species Stegodyphus dumicola. Next base: position 161,470,855 of record NC_140770.1, read on the forward strand.
TGTATGGGACTTTCGTTATCTTTCTTTCTAAGATCGTTTCGTCACATCACAGTGTAGGAAATGACCAACAAACTGTGAGGTTTATCTATTTAGTTTTTGTTAATAGAAAACATTCCTGTTCCTGTTGAAAGACGTTCCTGTTACTCTCTCTTCACCCACGTTTTTTATGCTAGAATGTAAATAACGTAATTTATTCAGATTAGGGTAGAAAGAAGTGCTATTTAAGCAAGAGTTTCGGAAGTTAATTTTAGAGCGTGTGTGTCTATTCCAAGCCACGTTCTGCTGTGATTATTAGCGACTTGCGTTAGCGGCGTTGAGTGTTCTATCCAATGGGCTTGTCTCGCCGGTTTACTACAAACCAGAACTTTTATTGTACGTTTAAGCATTCTGTGAACCGTTAGGATAATTTAACACACCTTGAAATTATTATTTGTTACGTATTTCTATTAAGCCAGAAGTTCTTGGCTTTTCGTAATCCAAGTTGGATCATTTGTTAATTTTCTGCTTAAATAAAACTGTCTTGTACACCCTTCTTTTGATTTCTGTTTTGTTTCACAAGGCTTGAAGATAATTCTTCAATAGTCCTTAGAAATGGACTTTACAAAACAAATGCGCGTTTAAAATGTTTTGTTTTTAACAATCATGTCTACGAGGTGTCTTTTAACATTAAATCGACGTTACTCCACAACTTTGTAATTCACGTTTTTTTTCCTATCTCTAATCTCTTTTGAGACAGGAGCGCTACGTCTGCCGTTTTCCACTAGGTGACGCTGTAAGAGGTCTCATTTAATAGTCACTTTGCTATACTTAGATAGCACTTTTATGACTAAAGCTGCAGCCGTTCGGCAGTGAAACGAGTGGTATCGGACTTCAGTGGATATCCTGTATATACATACAGATTCTTCATTATTTATTTTAACGCGATAACATTAGATGGCAAAAATCTGGAAAGCAATGGAAACAAACGTGATTCGCACAAATGAGTGTATCATGACCAATAACATCTTTCATGGTAATGACCTTTATATTTGCTATAGTGCTAAAATAGTATTTTAGATTCTTTTACTGGGGCCATGAAAAGAACAAGCATGAACATATTTGACCCCAAGAAGCATTTTGCAGGCATAAATTCAGAAGAATATTTTCAAACTTTGCGAGGTGATATATATTCTCATGAAATAATACGCCTCGAATTCGTGGTTCTTTTTCTAGAATCTGGTAATCCATTCTAGAATGAAGTCCATAACCAAACCTTTGTTGTTTAAGAAATAATTCTCATTCAGAGGGAGAAAATCCACTTACACATACAGAAGTTTTCACGGAGTTGCATAATTTATTTCAATCTTCTGAGTTTCAGAAATGAACATTGAAAAGTTTACTTTTAACCCTTTTAAAATAAGCCAAGAGGAAGCTTGGATGCGTGAGAGTCATCGATCTGACTCGGCCACTACCAATTAGGCCCCGTATCAATAATGCATCGCACGAGTTCTAGAGAACATTTAATTGAACGGAAGCCATTCGCGTTAGGGAAGCGGAAGCGGGTCGTTACAAAACTATTTCGCTGCAAACGGGAAGTACTTAAAGCTGCGTTTAATGAAATTAATAGCAGACAGTATCTTATTTGTTTCAGACTTTTTTCTGCAAGCGCTTGCATTAAACTTCCATGTCTCTTGGAGCTGATAAGTAGAGTAACCCATCTTGGAGACAACGATCTTAACTGGTCCGTAAAAGATTTCTTTGCAAAGGTAATGAGGAAATCTTTGTTAAAGATATTTCATTCTACTACATTAATCTCCGATTCCACGCCAACAGTTCGGGAGTGAGAATTAAGGGTACCATATTTAATAAATTGTAAGGCGAGAGGGAAAAGAGTTTTCTGTAATAGTAATAATAAGAATAAAAACATCTGAAAGCTTTATATTACACCCAAGTGGGTCTTTGTTTGACGTTTTGGGTATACCTTTGTTTATTAAATATTATGTTCTTCGCGCTTACACCACATAAAATGCAATTCAACAGCAATTTCACATAATATTTAAAAACAACATAGCTTTAGAATTTCCGATAGACAGTCTTGCGCGCAACAGATAAAAATGTTTTTTTTTGGGGGGGGTACAGTGTTGCAAGTGCTCGGCTTTTGAAATCGCTGATATTTTAACCAAAAATTCGAGAAAAATTTAAAAAATTAAATTGATAATGCAATGTCCATGCCAAGACTCGAACCTGGAACTCTAGAATACGCGCTGTGCTATACCACGAAGGCATGCAGAAAGGAGGGAGAAAGTATCTCATATTGTTTGTAACGCTAACTGCTGTATCTATGGACCTGAGTTTGAATCCCAGAGAAGGCGTGATCATTTATAAGCACATCGTATCTCTGTGGCTTAAAGACCTCTCGAGAGGAAGATTCGTACGTGAAGAGGGTGGAAGACCTTCTGGACAACCCTGGAATGTTTTCTTCTAAACCTGAGGCGAAAGCGTAATAGTTACCTAGGTTCAGAAATACCTTAATCACCTATGGTATTATTAATGTAATAGCTTTAACCTGTACCTGTTAGTAAAGTTTGCCGCCTGGGCTTTGTAGTATTTAGAGTGTTATGTAGAGAAATTACCGGATAGCGTTATAAAAATTAGGTGAATGATTTTATGATTTATGGAAATTTAAATTTTATTTTGATTCTGAATTATTTAATTTAAGGCTTTAATTTTGGGGAGAAACAGATGCTTCGGGAAATATTATTTAGTATAAATGAATATTATTTATTTTCTTTTATTTGCAAATCTTGTACAAACTTTTATTCATTGTGAAAGAAGCAGGGAAAGGGAGGCAATTTTCGCCAAGTCATGATTTCGCGCGCTTTAGAATGTTCGAGAAAGAATTTTCATTGTTAGTTGACCTTAAGAGAGGAAAGTACGTGACGGAAAGGTCAAAGGTTGCTACTTGTCTTTCAATGTAAGTCATTCCGATTTTTGGCGATTGAGGGTCCGGTTGTTGGCTAAGTGAAGAAGGGCGCGCATGCGCGATCACCCTTATTTCCGCATTCTGGAGTTGAAAACGAAGATTTTGCCATAATTAAGGGGGCGATAAGTGAAGCCATAGTGGGAGCCCGTTTGGTGAAGGAGAAGAAGGAAATTTGAGTTGGACACACTTACTTTTGGCTGACTCTCGGACTGACTCGCTGATTTTCGGGCTTGCTGGACAAAAATGTGATTACGAAGCGGGATGTTTTCCGGCGGGGAGCGGCAAATATGCTCCCCGGCCGCGTTTGGTTAAGAGGCGAGACACACTTACTCTTGACTCGCTTAGGCACTCACTGCTTGGATTCGCTGACTTTCGGGTTTGCTGGTCTTGTGGACGTTGCTCTTGAAAACTGGCTTGAAGAAAATTGGAGTTGGATTCTCTCCCTTACTGACTGGTGGGTGGAATTTACTTGGGTCGTTACTCGTGAAGCTTGCTCTTGGGATGAGTAAGAACAGGCGAGCTGAAATGGCCTAGAAAAAACGTTTCTGACCTGAGCCTGAAAACCCTCTTCCTTGCGGCGTGCTGGTAAAGAGGCGAAATTTGAACGAGTTACCTGCGTGTTGACATAGGACTTTCAGGACGAAGCGGATAGCCGTCCTGGGCAGCAGTGCTCCTGTTTCTGTTCTACAGTAGTGAAGTGGAGTCTACATTTTTAGAACCAGTGTCAAGATGAGCCCGGCCGACATCAACGCGGGATAAGATAAGAGTCCTCCACTTCAAGATGTCTACACCAGATAAGTGTATATTTTTTTTTGTGTTTCTACGGTCCTCTCACGAAACTCTTTTAATATAACATTGGTGCCGTGACCTCTGCTTAGTGAAGGATCGAATCGGTAACTCATTTTTTGAATTTATTATTTCGTATAACTTACTGTTTTAAGAAGGTGCTAAATTTTATGTGCTAGGATTAATTAGAGTTTTTGATTTGTGTTTGCTTATTTGTTAATACTAGAGGATAAATTTTGAGGATTTGTGTGAATTTCAGGAATTTTGGACTTTAACGTTAGGCAAACAGAATTGAACTTTAAAGTTAGGAAAAATATATATTTTTAATGTAGCAGAATAGGTACTGTACATTTTTACTGTTGAAAATCCTTGAGTGTTTTCTAGATGTGTATTTTTGATTTTCGACGTACTGATTTATGATACAAGATGGAAAATGAATTATTTCACGATAATCCTATGCTATTTGTGTATCCTTGTATAAAGTTTCGAGTGCTTGTCGGTAAAAACTGGACTCATTTGTTGAGCACTATTAAGAGAGCGAGACTTAAGGACTCTAATTATTTTACTGAATGAGACAAGCCATAGCTATGCGTAGCTAGAAAAAAATTTTTTTGTGTGTGTGTTTTTGCTAATTATTTAACCTAGAATCTTGTGAAATGTGTAATTATGAGGGGTAACGTTAGAGAAATTTTGATTTTTTTGACTTAATTGAATAATATTTTGTGAAATGTATGTAATGTTTTCATGATTCTCTAGCGTAGTATATTATTGCTTGTTGATTTACAATGTTTTATTATGATTCCAGTATATTGTGTAAGGTGTTAGAAAATTTAATTTAGTATTGAGCAATGAATTTTATAAGTTCTTAAGGCATAATGATACAAATGAATGAGTTAGAAAAATTCAAGATTGTTTTTCAATTGCAAAATTCTGTTTTAAAATTAACACGGGTTAGATTTGAATTTTTGCCTGAGATCAGCAATAGTGATGTTTGCATATTTAAATTTTTTTTGGATTGAATTCTTCAGCTTGAGTGAAGTTCTAATTAGTTAATGAGTCAGAGTAATTGAGATTAGTTATCTTCTGAGTTTAAGTTTGTGAAGAGTTGTCATGTGAGAATTGTTTAAACAGTAGAAATAGAGTTAGTCTTGTGAATTGTAGAAAGTGAATTTTAATGAGAATTTTGGTGACAACGGGAATTTGGTTTGTGGAAATTTTTAGATAAGTTTGAGAAGATTAGTTACTTTTGCTCTGTACTCATGAGCGGGAATTTTCTGTTGATTACAAGTAGTTTGTCTTGAATTTGCTAGTTAATCGTAATAGATGTGATTTGAGGTACTGAATTTTCTTTCTTGGTTGGACTGGTTGCTGAATTTGGGGTTAATTCTTCTTTTGGCTTAAGTTTTGTATTTGAATTGGTAGTATCAAGATAGTTGTATCAGGTTTTTGTTTTGTTTTGGTGGTTTCTGCCAAGGTCCGTAAAATGTAAGTTCTCTGATGTTTAGTTTCTGTGGAAGAATTGAGATTTCTGTGGTCATAGGAAAATAGTAGAATTTGAGTTATGGATTTCATTTGTGTGATTTTTAGGGATTTTTGAGTTACGCGTTATGAGTATTTTTTTTTAGTTTAGCACTTTTGAGAACTTTGCATTTGTTGCTTGCAGTTAGGTCTTGCGTGAAGTTGTAATGTCCTGAAAGCTCGTTTCCTTGTAAATACTTGCACTTCATGGTGGCACTTGACCTCTTACACCGGGAGCAAACAGGAACTTGTTATCTGAGAAAACTATTGTTGTATCTTTTTTCATTGTGTTGGTTCAGGATTGTAACGTTTCAGTCAGCGCACTTTTCTTTCCGAGATAAGAGATCTTATGTTCTTTTTCAACGTGTCTGGGGGTTTGCTTGATACATAAAGTTTGAGTCTGTCATTCATAATACAGCGCTTTTCTCAGCTTACATGGACGCGGTAAAGAGTTACTTTGTTTCTTTTGTTTGGGTGGAGGTGTTGCTGAAGGCTGCTACTTAGGTACAACGTTTTACTTAGATACAACGTTTTGGAAGAGTCTGATGCAGAATAGATCTCAGTTTTCGCCTAAATTGGGGGGTTTGTTTTGAACACCTTTTTGATTTGTGATATTTTATTTAGTGTTCTAGTAACGTGCTTCAGTCCAGCTTTGATTGATTTCTTTGACTAGGTTGAATTTTTTTCTCGTGGACTTAAGGGATTTTTAGAATTACTGGATTTTTTTTTGGTGTTGTCTTACTAGGGGACTTAAGTTTGGTGTTGTTACTCACTAATGTTTACCGTGAGGTTTGAAATTTTTAGCGGCACTTCACTCTTGCTGGTTGATTTTTTTTTGGCTTGATTTGAATTACAGTGAAATATTTTTTGACTTGATATGGTTTAACATAATGACTATTTGTGTATTTGTTTAGGTATTGCAGTTTAAATTTTTTTTAAGTATCACTGATCTCATTGCTCATTTGAATTATGTACGAAATTTTTACAGTTTAATTGTATTTTCATTTTATGTCTATATGTGTATCTTGGTAGTATCTGTTTGTAATTATTGGCCAAACGTCATTTTGTATATACATTAGGTTGTATTATTACTATTATTTTTGTGTGTTTTGGATAAAATTCTAATTGGTATTTGCACAGCGTATTCGTTATGTTCATTCTCGGAATTGATTTTGATTGGATTGAATTTTTGGACAATCACGTTTTCCTTCTTTCTGATCTTTGTGTGGGGTATTTTCGGCTGCTTCCGAGGTTCCTTGTGTTGTAACGTTCTTTTCTTTTCTAATGCTTGGCCCTGATCAGGCCGCTTCTGTTCTTAGACGTGACTGTTTGGGATTCAATCTTAGAAGTTATTCAATTTCGTAGTACTTAGGGGTCTTTACTCCTTATTTGAATACGTTCATGTGACATATTTTATTTGGAATTGTTTGAATTATTAGTGTGTTTATTTTCTCAGGAATGTATTTTATGTATCTGCGGCGCGTTAATTATCTTATTGATTGATCTTAGACATATTTTGTTTGTGATTAGCGCCTTATTTTTATTTTTATTTTTGTATGTGTTCTGAGTATTTCTAGGTTTAATAAAGTGATTTAATTGATGTTTTTGATTAATTATTTTTGATGATCTTCCTTGAGTATTTTAATTAGTAATTGCTTTGATTAATCTTGTTGTTTTACTTGCACATTTTGGACTTTACATTTAATGTGTCAGTAACGTCACTATACCAAGGAGTCGTATGAAATATTGTTACATCATGTTATCCTTTAGCCTTATTGCACAGTATGAGTCATGGTATTTCAAGAAGTGTCTGTCTGCTAAATTTTGGTAAACCAAAATTTAATTCCTTAGGGGAAAGGAATGTTATGTAGAGAAATTACCGGATAGCGTTATAAAAATTAGGTGAATGATTTTATGATTTATGGAAATTTAAATTTTATTTTGATTCTGAATTATTTAATTTAAGGCTTTAATTTTGGGGAGAAACAGATGCTTCGGGAAATATTATTTAGTATAAATGAATATTATTTATTTTCTTTTATTTGCAAATCTTGTACAAACTTTTATTCATTGTGAAAGAAGCAGGGAAAGGGAGGCAATTTTCGCCAAGTCATGATTTCGCGCGCTTTAGAATGTTCGAGAAAGAATTTTCATTGTTAGTTGACCTTAAGAGAGGAAAGTACGTGACGGAAAGGTCAAAGGTTGCTACTTGTCTTTCAATGTAAGTCATTCAGGTTTTTGGCGATTGAGGGTCCGGTTGTTGGCTAAGTGAAGAAGGGCGCGCATGCGCGATCACCCTTATTTCCGCATTCTGGAGTTGAAAACGAAGATTTTGCCATAATTAAGGGGGCGATAAGTGAAGCCATAGTGGGAGCCCGTTTGGTGAAGGAGAAGAAGGAAATTTGAGTTGGACACACTTACTTTTGGCTGACTCTCGGACTGACTCGCTGATTTTCGGGCTTGCTGGACAAAAATGTGATTACGAAGCGGGATGTTTTCCGGCGGGAAGCGGCAAATATGCTCCCCGGCCGCGTTTGGTTAAGAGGCGAGACACACTTACTCTTGACTCGCTTAGGCACTCAGTGCTTGGATTCGCTGACTTTCGGGCTTGACGGACTTGTTGACGGAGACTGAGAAAAAACTTGTGGGTGTTGCGAAGGAGAAAGGAAAAGGATTTTAGTCGGCATCGAGCGGTGCTTCCGGCGGGGAGCGGCAATTATGCTCCCCGGCCGCGGGTTTTCTCAAAAATGCGAAGAAAAAAAAATGTTGAGCGAATAACAAAAAAAATTAACAGAGACTTGGGTCTCTATCTGTATCGGCAAAAGTCAGGACGATGTCCTCTGAACTCCGACTTGAAAACAGAAGGAATTATGTCACCTTAGTCAACTGGAAGCCTGCGTTAGCCGTTCTCTAAAATGCCTAGCTTAATTGTCTACGTTTTCCTTGGTGGAGCTGAGAGTCTAGGCAGACAGCCGTGCGGTGTAAGCTGTTCTCTTGCTTCCAGTGGGAATAATTTTCTTCTATGGAAACCAGTAGCAGGCGTAAGATTTGACGGTATAGCTGATGTGATTTATTGTCGTGCCGTTCGAGTCTCTGTCTTGCGGATTTGCCAAGTGACGTAAGGATAGAGCTAAGATATGAGCTCTCCTCCACTTCAAGATGTCCACTCAAGATAAGTATTATTTTTTTTGGTGTGTTGGAACTTTAGGCAAGTTTTTTCAAAAACGTCCTTAGCAGTAAAAACAACGTCGAATCTAAAATTTAACTCTCAGGCCATAAATTGTTTCCCTTCCCTTTCTTTTAAATCACCAGACAAACCTTAAGTTTTTTTTATGAATTTAAATGAACAGACTCTCGGATGAGGTTAAGATTTTTCTTATTGTGTTGTAATTGAATAAACTGATATTTAATCTGGAACCTCTTACAGTATGTTTTCTTTATATATTTAATATGAACTTTTCCTTTATATCTTGTATATGTTTTATGTTTTCGATCCTCTCACGGCGCGGTCCCGGAATGCATTTTTTTCACAACGCAAAAATGCTGTACACGTTTCACTATACGATCACTCCCTTTAACGGCAAGTAGTTTCATATTTAACATTTAACGTTATAGGAATTTAAGATATAACATTGGTCAACATGTCCACCAACCAGATAAGTTATATATTTTTTTTTGTGTTTATTCGATCCTCTCACGACGAAACTTTCTTCATAACAAGAGCCGTATCAATGGGCCTGGATACGACTCCTAGAAAGAGCATGAACGTTTGTAAGTATATAGTGCCTGTGCGGTAAAGTGCACTCAAACAATAAGGGGTTGGTAGTAATATAGGAAGGGATAGAGAACCTAAGAACACCAAACTTTAAATGGATCTGCAGAGTTAACGCCAGGGAACTCTACCTGTACAACCAATGCTGTATTTCTGATGTCTGGACAACTTCTACCTATGTACCGGATGGCCATAATAAAACTGACAGTGCTCACAGTGTTCTGTAGCGCGATCTATTTGCGAGAATGACGCCACATTTTGTAGGAAGATTAAACAAGACGGGGGGACGAAGGATTCCGCGAAAAAAAAAATAGTTCCAAAAGTCACCGCTAGGGGAATATTTGGCGCTGCGTAATAGAAAATAGAGTGTTCACAAATGCAAATTAATACGGAATAAAATTTATCATAGGTCCATTCTTCTATGAGAACATTACCCCGACAGGACCGGAAACCTGTTCTGTTAGCGGAGAGAAATATCGCCACATGTTGAACAGCTTTGTCATTCCGGCACTCCAGCAAAGACAATGCCTGGGGAATATCATTTTCATGCAAGATGGAGCCCCTCCACATGTTGCTGTACGGGTGCAACAGATGCCACGACAGAAAGAGTCATTAGCCGCTACTTTGCAACTGCATGGCCACCTCGGTCGCCTGATCTTAACCCATGCGACTTCCGGCTATGGGGTTACCTTAAGTCCAAGGTCTATCAAGGAGTGGTCCAGCACCTGGCTACGTTGAAGGATAACATATCACGGACTGTACGAGAGATTACTGCAGACATGTTACTTTCTGCTGTTGTGCATACTGTGCACAGAATGCAATATGTGGTCCACAACAACGGCACCCACATTGAACCTCATTTGAATGCAAAATAAAAGGTAATTTCCGTATTGATTTGCATTTGTTAACACTCAATTTGCTATTACACAGCGCCAAATATTCCCCTAGCGGTGACCTTTGGAACTATTTTTTTTCGCGGAATCCTTCGTCCCCCGTCTTGTTTAATCTTCCTATAAAATGTGGCGTCATTCTCGAAAATAGATCGCGCTACAGAGCACTGTGAGCACTGTCAGTTTAATTATGGCCACCCGTTATCTACCAGTTTGTAAAATTTAAGAAAAATTGTCAGATTGTTTGTTTTTATAAATCATTGCTAAGCAAGAATCATTCCTCAGTTCGGCTGGAATTTCGGTATATAATTCCCTCAAAATTAGATTCGAAAAGATGAAAAGAAGGCGCGCAATCTGTAGACAGAAAAAATCATAAAGTTTCTGTTGTTGAACATGCTGTACTTTTATTTTACTATTGGTCTTGCTGCATTTTTATGAATATAAAGCTTCTCCTAGCTCCTGAATGTCAGATTATCTGTGTTATCACATATCATAAGACCATTTTAATATTGAAAATTAGCGTTCTGAAAGCAAAGTGTCTCCTGCAAATCGATGATTAATTATGTGCTTTACTACAATATGCATGCAAGGAATTCCTCGTCAGTTGTCGTGTGAAACGCGTGAGCCTACCAATCACTTCATTTTAATCATGTACTCACTCATCCTAATTATCACTTACGCATTTGGGATCATTCGCGCTTTGCTAGCTTCACAAAACACGTAGCAGGGAAGTGTAGTTAGACTGCTGAGCCATCTGAATTTACCGTATTAATGCACATGAATAGTGGATTTTTCAAGCGTCTGAATATAATTTGATTGCGGTACCAGCTGACTGTAATATTTCTTAGATCCCTTCTTTTTTTCTGGTGGCAACAACCATTTTCACTTTCGTAATCTGAAATAACAAAAAAGTAATATATATTACGCTCATGGAATAAAAATTCAGGATAAGACACAAAAGGTTTTATCATTTTACATAATTTTTCACTTCGTGTGGCAACAACCATTTCCATTTTCCTCTTAATCTAAAAAGACAAAAGAACTATATATAAAAATACTTTCGTGGAATAAAAATTCAGGAGGAGACACAGTAGGCTTTATCATTTTACATAATTTTGCACTTCGTGTGGCAACAACAATTTCCATTTTCTTCTTAATCTAAAAAGACAAAACAACCATATATAAAAATACTTTCGTGGAAAAAAAGTTCAGGAGACACAGTAGACTTTATCATTTTACATAATTTTGTACTTCGCGTGCCAACGTCCACTTCGATTTTCTTAACATGAGATAATAAAGAGTAATATATATTACGTTTATAGAGTAAAAATTTAGGATTAGACACAAAATCAATTACCATTTTAATATATTTCTGCACTTCGTATGGCAACATCCATTACCATTTTCTTAATCAGTAATGGCAAAAGATAAGTATGTAAAATACATTCATTGAATAAAAATAATACCTTCAATGAATAACAATTCAGGATAAGACAGAAAAGGCTTTATTCATTTACATATTTGTTGTTTCGTATAGCAACATCAATTACCATTTTCTTAATCTGAAAGGACAAAAGAATAGTCTATATTAACATTCATGGAATGGAATTTCAGGATAAGACACAAAAGTATCATTTTACAGATTTTTGTACTTAATAGATCATTTTTAATTTTCAGACTGTCAAATTTTATTTTACAAGATACAGGCAGGAAAGAATAAGGATCTGATATTTGTTCAAATGTTTATGTATTTGGAGTTAAATTAATCTCAATATTAATAATCGAACCCAGGAAAAATACTTAATTTAAACCAAAAAATAATGTATAGCTAACTATCTCTATCGTTGAACTAATTCTACGCAAAGTAAAAGAAAAAAGTAAAGTCTTCTTTCGGTATCTTAGGCTCATTCATTTTGTTTTGGCAGCAACATGATAGATGTGAAATTACAATTCTATAGTGTAATTTTTCTGCACTCATAGCATTCAGGTCAAGTCAGTAATTGGCCTAGATTTACAAATGGAAAATCCCTTATTCTCTGAAGAGGAAAGTGATAAAAAATGAGCTCATCATTTTTTTCGTGTTTAATTTACGATTCTTCTATGCCAACAAAAATCATTAGTCTTCTGCCAGATGAATGAACAACATTCTTCCCGTCTCTTTGGTCAGTGTCTTTTAATGAACTTCTGATGATCAATAAGTTTTTACGTCAGTGAAACTTTGTTACGTATTGTAATGGAAGAGGCTTTTGTTAGAGAATTTCTTCAGTTGACGCAGATACGCCTAAACCTTAAGCAGAGTCAAGAGTAATGGTTAATGCGAAGTAGGCTAAATATAAGATAATGCATTTTGATTCAGCTTTTAATTGAAAAGTCAACCTCTGAATGACACGTTTTCCTTTTACTTTAGGTGTAGATAATTCTTACTCCCACTTACCTACTATTACTTACATGTAGCAATAATTCAAAAATATCTTAAGGAATTATTTTAACTAATTTAGCATAAAATCTAACGAATTTAATATTTTTTACTTACTCATATTTCGTAATCCCATATTTTATGTGAATAACTGCCAATATTTTATGTCAATATTTTTTATGAAATGGGTTTCAACCCATATTCTGTAATAACACTGATTTGCATTTCTATATTTTTTTTTTCTAAAACTTAAGCACATGAGAATAAATTCGTCGTAACACAAAATGCTATGATTTAGTCTAAATTTCCTAATTAGGTAACCTCGAAGTTATAGTTACGAATTTAGTTAGTTATAGGTATTGGGTCAGTCCATAAATTCGTGTGCATTTTTAGTAAATTTTTAAATAGTATAAAAAACACAATTTAACATTTTAATCAATTATATATTTTCCTCCATTATCTACAATGTCTCGCCATCTTACAGGAAGCTTTTTTATGCCATTGCTATAGAAAGACTATGGTTTTGATGCAAAAATACTTGAAAGTTCATTGTGTACATCCTGTTTAGAAGTTAATTTTTTTCCCCAGTAAACATTTTTGTAAGTCACGAAATAAGTGCAAATCACTTCCGGCAATATCTGGGAAGTAAGCAGGATGTGGCAAAAGTTCCAATTAACTTCACTGATTTTTTGCAGCGTTGTTCGAGCCGTTTGCGGTCTAGCGTTATCATGATGAAAGAACACTTTCTTGATATTCACCCATCGTGGGCGTTTTTTGATCCATTTTGAGTTTAGACGGCAGAGTTGTTCACTATAAACTTCTGAATGAATTTTTTGATTTGGTTGTAGCAGTTCAAAACGTTCTGAAAGTGGTTCATCATCAATGTCGCTTTTTCCAACTTTAAATTTTTAAACCATTTCTGGGCAGTCTTTCCACTAATAGTGTGTTCACCATGTACACTGTTAATTTTTATCGCTGCAAACCTGGCAAATTCACCATACGAACATAAAACATGTAGCACAGCACGTTTGCACTGATTATCTACATTCATCTTCTATGGTTACTAAAATGCTTTCGATATTTACGAAAGTTGGTGATGAACTGAATAATATGTTAGTCAAACGATGACAAGCTTCAACAGGTTCAAAACTGTATTGTTTTAGTAAATGCGTCATAGCGAATACCACGCATACTCTTAATGCGCACGAACTTATGGACTAACCCGATAATTAAATATTTTAAATCTAATATCTAGTGTGAGAAAAAGATAATAGATTATGTTATTAGTATAAAAGAGCGTTAGCCCAAATGGGTTGTTACTCTCGAAACAGGATTTTGGGTCATCCATTACAAGCGGAGACTCAGTTTTCTAATTGTTGCCGCCAAATACTACCGCCCTATATTATCGTTAGAGAAATTAAATAATGAAGAAGCTGCATATATGTATGTATGTTCTTTGCATTGTGAAATACTGCGAAAAACTGCGGTACCTAGTGCTATCAAAGTTCGAATAACGTAGTCTTCCACCCGAACATCTGCATCTAGATGTCCGAATTTTTAGCCATCCTTCTGCTTAATGTTTATATGTGCATGTACCAAACGTATATAAATGGAGGTACGCAGCAAGATGTTCAGCAGTCCTATACACAAAATTTCAATGTTCTACGGCTAATTATTTTTTAGTTACGTGAGATATTTACGTAAGTATGTACACTCCGAAAAAAAATAGAGACAGTTCTATATCTCCCATTCTACTGGGCCGATTGATAAAATTCAAATTGCGTTTTTCATGTTTCGAAAGCGCGACTTAGGATATATATTAGATTTGTATATAGTATTGTTCTAACATAGGTATTTTGACATAAAATCGGACTTTTTCTGAAATAACATACCAAGTTTTTTCCATATTTCGATTGTACGACTCAAAGTATGCCTAGATATTAAGTTTTGTAAAATTAAGTGCAAAATTTAGGGAGAAATTCAAAAATTAAACTTGACGCATTTTTTTCAGGTTTAGCCAAGAATAATTCACTTGGCCAGCTTCTTAGTTTATAGCAACCTATTTTCTTTTCCCTTCCCCTGTGCAAGAACGGAAAAAAATTACTTCGCTTTTACTTCCAAATAATTTTAGCAAAGTGGCTAAACCACATTTGATGTTTTATCGCTTTCGACAATTATGCCAAATTTCAAAACGCACCAATATATAAGTTCACGTATATCTTCGGAAATTTTAGGTTATAATTCAAAATGTTTTTCGAAAAATTTACAAATAATTTTGAACGTTTATTTACGGCTTAGCTGCCTGAAGGAACTTTATTTAACATAACTTGCTATCTGTTGTTCTCGAGAGAAGCAGATGTAAATTTGTGTTCATTATTTTCTGTAGTGTTCTGCAGATTGAAGGTCCAACGCATTTTAGTTCTTGTTATTTTTGCTGATATTTCAGTACTGTATTAAAAACTAGGATGAAAGTTTTTGTTCTGGATAGAAGGTTAAATTAATCTTAATTTAAATAAAAAATGAAATATAATAAAAACATTTTTAACCCACGAGAACGCGCGTTGGGCCTGCGAGGACCGGTCGTTACAAAAACGCAATACAAAAATTTCTCCCTTTGATGAAATTTTTCGACCTTCTCAGTAACTGGGTTTAAGGTCATGTACTTGTCATTCACAAGCATTTCCGGAATTTAACCCTTCATCTTATCTCAGAAACTGAGTAACCGGGCTTCCCAGGCCCGAAACGAGCGCTCATATTGTCATTTAAAATTGTGAAAGAGGCCAGGCAGTTACAAAAAGGTCTTGCTATTTGAGTTATGACGATGACATAAAAAGACTACAGAAACTATTATCCGAAGTGTCGAATGATAAAGATACAATTAATGAAGAGGACGAAGAAATAGTTGGTGAAGAACAGTTTAGTGATCCCCAATCGAATTCTGAAGAGGCATTAGACTGAAGCGATGAATCTAGTAATGAATTAAGTAATTTTGTGTCCGTCAGCGAATTGTTATCTTGGCAAATATAATGTGACAAAATGGATTGTTGCTCGGAAATGCCTGTGAAGCAAAATTTGTTCCTCCCCTATGAATTCTTGGCAACTCCTTATGGATAAAATAATAGTAAAAATTCTAATAGATTGTGCAAACATTTATATCGAATCGATTGCCGTCAAATTTGGAAGATAGAGAGATGCTCGATCCCAAAATATTACAGTAATCAGAGCATTTATATGTCTTCTTTATTTTGGAGGACTTCACAAGGCTTCTCAAATAAATGTTCTCTACCTTTGGGTGACTGACGGAATAGTGCTTGACATTTTTCATCGAACCATGTCTAACAAAGGTTTTTTTATTTCTAATGTTTGAGATTTGATGACATAAGAAATCGCTTTTCTAGAAGGGAAATAAATAAACTGGCTCCGATAAGATACGCTTTTGAAAGGTTCGTTGAAAATTTCAAAAATGTTTATAATCTTGTAGTAACGGACCGAAAATCACAAATTTGCTGCGCTATGTGCGAGAAAAATGTTTGTGGTAAACACAGCACGATTATTTGAAAAAAAAAAAAATGTTAAATGTAAGTTTTATTTTGAAATTATTGCTGTAAAAATTAAATATTGCATAAATTAGTAGTAAATTTCATTTGCGCTCGAAAACAGATTAATTTATGTTGTTAATGATAAATAATTTCAGTCTTAAAATTGTTTAAAATACAATTTTATTAGACTCATTAAATTAAAAGTATATTTTTACATTTTATACACTCTATTTTTATCATGATGTTTATCTTCAATTACACAAGCAATTTTATTTTTGTTTTGTTAAGAAATAACGCTTCGGGCCTATGGAGACCGACGCGTGTCCTCGCGTAGCTAAAAGTAGCGCGCGTCTTCGCGAGTTAAACAATCTTATTGTAAAACAATGCTGCGGACCACGCAGAGATAAGTAAATCGTATGTGCGGTCTGCAAATCACTGCTCCCAGCCTTTACGATGTGTCACACGACATCGCAGAGATATAATTTCATGCCTATTGCCAGAAGAGTTTAACTTTCTGCACCGTGTCTGCCGTCAAAGCCTCTCGATTTCAGGAGAGGTGACGTACCAATGATCTGATTTTTACTCTAATATCGTTCCAGATATAACGAACCAGAGGATGTAAAATGCTATTGTAAAATTAGGAAGGCGTAACTAGTAATTCAGTCTGAAGATTTTCGCCATCGGAGTAACATCGAAAGTAGGCTCCTGAACTCTCGACTATAGAGACCTATGATATTCTTGAGCTCTCGACTAGAAAGAAGTTCGTTAGCAGATTCCTCAAACTACTAGAACTATAATTCATTTTAATTGCTATCTACGAATTATATATATATATATATCTTTATATACATAAGCGGCTAAAGTGTGTGTCGCCGATAGTTTATTGTTGCCACTAGGAAAAATAAGCGCGGAAATTAACGTTTCCACAGTTTTTAATTAATACCTCGGCCGATTAAAGTCGTACGAAGATGAGAACGGTATCGATGGATTCGGAGAACGTTTTGGAATCCGAGGATACGCTTCTCGAATTTCAACTCGGGGCCGTTCCGTAGATATTCGAGAGAAAAGAATTTTCCACTTAGCCAAATACCTCTAATAGGGAAAATCCAGGAAAGAAAGTGGAAAATGTAGGGAAACATAGAGGAAAATTAGTTTTTAATTAATACCTCGGCTAATTAAAGTCCCAAGAAAACGCGAATGGTCAAAATGGCGTGCAACGGACCTGCAGAATCCAACGGTGTGCTTCGCTAAGCCCGGGAGGCATAATTCACAAGTGCACATCTGTGTAACCACCGAGGGAGTGGCTTCTAGGATGGACCAGTGAGCATCCAGTGATGTTTCTGTCATGTTACATGACCTTTCGCGTGCTTTAAGATTTAAGCAAAGAGGGTTGAAAATATTCTGCCACGCAATTTTCTGTACAAAATAATTAAAGCATCGTCGATTGCTTCTAAAACCTTTCATTGCGAAGTTAAATCAAATATAGGCAATTATGAAGATTTCACTACCTAATTGAAATAAATACAAACACATGTTGGATACTTCGCAAAAATATCGATCTGAAATATTACTTAATAAGTGGTAAATAAGATGAAGAAATATGTGACAAACATCTGAGCCCAAATGCAATCTTTACATAAATCTATGCGTATGAGAAAAATATTTACACCAGTTATATATGTAAATAGAAGTCAGCACTTTTTATTGCAGTCTATATGAAAAAGATGTTCTATAATAATAACCAATGCAGAATTTTACTCAAAGCGAACTTTACTAATTTGCATTCGCATACATTTAGTGTGTTAAATTTCTCATTTAATAA
Organism: Stegodyphus dumicola; assembly: GCF_044657685.1. Classification (NCBI taxonomy): domain Eukaryota; kingdom Metazoa; phylum Arthropoda; class Arachnida; order Araneae; family Eresidae; genus Stegodyphus; species Stegodyphus dumicola. Next base: position 161,488,560 of record NC_140770.1, read on the forward strand.
CTGGCTCTTAAATGCACTGTCTAGACAAGAAATAATACTCATCAAACAGAGTGAATTTATCTTACTCACAATCAATATATTCAATTTATTTACATATAATTTTTAATATTAGCAATAGATATAATCAGATCATATGTATTCTGAATCTTACACTTTAAAAATCAAAAGAATGCAAGCACTGAAATAAGAAAACAATACATTCAATGCAACCCAAGTCATTGTCAGCTCAATTAAAAAACTATACACTTGAATTCTCTTAATGCACATAATATTCCGTGAACATCAATCCAAATATTAATGCGTGATAAAAATCGCGAAAGGAAAATGCCAGCGATTAATTAAACTCAAAAAACGAAAGCACCACAAGATTTCTACTATTACGCCATATATTTATAACTGCGAAACAAATGCAAATTAAAACGTAAACAGCATATGCTCACCTGCACGAAGATTTAGCGTCACAAGAGCAATGGCAGCTCATTGGTCCATTTTCGAAACTCCTCCCTCAGTGGCTACGCTGATGTGCACTTGTGAAATATGCGCCCGGGAGCCAGCCGTTTCGTAGAAGATGATGGTACTTCACCCCATATATATATTAATGCGGCTTAAGTGTCTGTTTGTCGACGATAGTTTATTGGTTGCTTGCGTAACCGTACTAGCCAATAGGGTGAAGTTGTTACGGCACAGGGTTGCTGTTTCAATTGAAATGTAGACAATTTCCTGTAAAACTTGCCTTTGCTATGACCATCAATAAGTTTCAGGGCCAAACGCTTAACCGTGTTGGCATTTTTTTTACCTGAGCCTGCATTTGGACACAGTCAACTTTATGTTGCCTGTTCAAGAGTTTGTGAAAGAACGGACGTAAAATTAAAAATAATGGATGGTCCTCTGCAAGGCGAGCTTAAAAATGATGGAAAGATCTACACAAGAAATATTGTGTACAAAGAGATCTTTGACATGTGAATTTACATTTCATTATTTAAATCACCTTTATTTATTGAGCTAGCGGTAGCTCTTAAGAAATGTACCGCCAGTGGTTTCCTTCATTGCACTCTACTTTCAGCAAGTAGAAGAGGGAAACCCCGTAAGGCAGTAAGCAAAGGGGCTTCCTCGCCGCCTGCCCTGGGTAATTCAGTTTAAATTAGCAGACACCTTTGCACAAATCATTTTAATTAGAATTTAAAATATATCTGGAACAGCGGTCATTTCGTATGACCGCTGGGCTTTCTAGTATATATATATGTGTGTAAAGAGCTTTTCGTAATTGTAATAAATATGTTTTGATTTGAAATGCAGTAGAAGTACTCAACCTCGCAGCCTTGCCCAGTCATTATAAGGAGTCAGATACGCTACCTGCCGTCACTCAACACGGTAATCTGACAGTCCTTTCCACAGTACTGACCAAAACCCTCCAAAATAATTATAAGACACCTGATGTGGATATCACATGACTTCCCAGTACTGAATATTAATTTACACATACTTTGCTGTACGTCATTTAAGCTCTATTTGTCGAATTATTCTGACACAATTAACCGACTTCTCAAGGCAAGTTGAAAATTACATCAGAAACTGCAATTTTGGAATTAAATATCCCACTCAACTTTCGACGTCCGAGAAACAAACTTCTTATGATTTTATTTTTTCATAACTAGAAAAAAATTTCACAAAGATAAGTATAACAACCGGGAGACCGCATTAAAATTATATTAAGATTACTTAATTAATTAATTTTTAAATAGGACGTTGGCCAAAGATGAATATTTTCGGCATTTAAAAAACTTCTGCAACTCGTAGTATATGAATGAGACCAACAGTTGCGAAAAATAAAGATCGGGTAACGTCTTTTAAGCGAGATTGTACAAAATCCATGCGTATGTTAACCGAAACAAAATTTCAACGTTCTACGGCTAATCGTTTTTGAGTTATGTGGGATACATATACATACGTGCGTACAGACATCACAAAAATTCCTTTTGAATCCATTTTAAAAACCTTTTATAATCCGTTTTGGAAAAACGAGTAGTTTATTCAGTTCGTATGTACAGATGTCAAAACGGATTCGAGAACGATCAAAATGGATTTCCATTGAAATATGATATCCGAAATGTTTTGCTGTTACAATATTTTCTCTACTTCTTACAAGGAAGTGAAAAAATAAATGAAATTACGGAATATTCCGTAGTGTACCATATCTGTTGCTATCCATAACTCCAAGAAGCATTTTAAAAATTAACTATAAATAAAATGCACAACGGGCATTTTTCACAAGCACTCAATTTGTCCACTTCTGCTGATGCAATAGACATGCAAATATGAATTGCTGGATTTACTTCGAAGTATTTTTAAGTTGTCTCACTAATTTTTATGTGTTAGAATTAGCAACACCATTTGTCAGACTATCTTAGTCAAAATTTGCCACAAAGATGAGTAGAACACATGTCTTGTAGGACGATGCATTTATGTAATGGTCACCTTAATCTTCGGATTTAATCCTGTGACATTTCCTAATTGGCGTTTGTCAAAGATACTTTGCTAGTTTCGTTACTCTTTGCTAATATTTAGGAACTTCATAAGTTCGTCTTCACACTGTGAGATGACTGAGGGTGATATATTGTACAGCGTGGGAAGTGAAGGGAGTTATGATGTAAAGATGGACAGATTGAGCCTTTTTCAACAATATAAAGAAAGCCTTGTTGAGTTTGCTCTGCTACAGTACAATACAATTTGGTTTAAGTTACATTGGCTATTTGCGATGAATGTAAAAATTATTTTGTCTAAAAACACGGGTGTTACGTTTCTAGATTTTATATACATATACAATAAAACTCAGACACATATTTTCAAAAGTATATCCATAGAAAATACTTAAAGTACACATCGCGTTTTTGTTTTTTATTGTAGCTATACGCTTTTACTTAAGGACATGATAAAAAATTTTCTCCTGAAAGACAAGCAAAACAATGGTTTTGACATTTTAGCGATAAAACTCGCCTGTACAGACCTAAGTTTCAAGAGTGCTTCAAAGTGCAAAAAACGTAACAAGGAGGGGGATAAAATTTTGTTTACTAATTCGGATAACTAACTTCTAATGAATTTATTAGTTAGAGAAGACTGGTATTTAATAAGCTCTGAAGATGAATTTTAGAACGAATATAGTTTATAAAAATGAAAGGAATTGATATAGTTTATGGACATAATTTACTTATACTTCTAGTAAATATGTGAGTGATACAAAAATAAAAAGATAGCAATTCTTGTGAAAGGTATATAAACGTTAAGTACTATTAAGGTTTATTTTTTATATATGAAATGTATTTTAATTTTGTTTTAAAATTTTGCAGTTAGCATTAACGTATAATGGAGGTTAGCAAAATCTCTCTTCTTAGATTTACACTAGAAATTAAACCAGTGTAGTGCGAGTGTAGTGTAAGTGAAATATGTGCAATGCCCGCACCGGCACTCTTGGATCTCTCGAATACGCGCCGACTGTGCTACCGTTACACCAAGAAGACATGCAGTAAGGAAAGAGAAAATACCTTATAAGCTTATAAGATATTGTAAGAGAGGTCAGTGATATTAGATATCTCTATAATAAATATCAAAAGGGAAGAAGAAAACATACGAAACTTTATACAAATTTGTTGATACATGGCAAATGTAAAAAACAGTTACTTCAAATTACGATCAAATGAATTATGCGTTGCGTAACTGATTCAATGAAAAACATTTGGAAGTAAATTTATAGCAGAGCTTGTAGTAATAAAAACTCCACTTGATGTATAGCGGATGAAGGATTAAATACGTGTGTGAAATTGCCGAATAATAGTATATTTAAATATAAAAGAAAGTCTAAAGATTTGAGATTTTAAATGATCGTACAGAAGAATTTTTTAAGGATTTTTAAGTTCTCGCTGAGCTCGCAGTCTACCAGTCTGCTCTTGCACTCACTCCTCTTATCACCCATATTTTTATTCCAAAGGGGCTTTGTCCCTGAAGGAGTATTGCTTTTGTTTTGCGATTTTGCGTTGCATCACTATAAATGTCCGTTTCACTTTACAAACTGTTACCACCAAGCGTTAGAGTCATGAATTATATTTGAAGAAATTAAATAATAAAAAATGTGCATAAATGTATGTATATTTCTCGCATTGTGATAAAACAACGGTACATAGAGCCGTCGAATTTGGAATGACGTAATCGCTCTACAAATATGGGCATGTGAAAGATCAAATTTCGAATTTGGAATTTGTTTTATTATCAATTTCATATTTTGTAAAACTTTAATGGATATTTGATTATCAAACTCAAGGATTTCAAAGCGAATAATGGCAATACTCTACGGCGGAAAAAAAAAAAAAAAAAAAAAAGAAAGAAACCTTTTTATCTCCAGCGCACGGAACTGTGCATCGGAAATTCTAAAGATACGCTCATTTTAAAATTATTTTGCGACATTGCTATTGAACTGAATTTTATGCTTTAAATGCAAAGAACATGATCTTTAACAAACAAAGGTAACACACAAAAATCTAAAAAAAAAACCCCTTTAGACCTAATTTAAAATCTGAAACCTTTCAGATTTTTAATCTTTAATTTATATTTTTTTTTTGTCTTTTTAGATTTATTAGTAAATGCCGTTTTTTTGTCATTTAAGGGACATAGAGTTCAACAGCAACAAAGTAAAAAACTTTTTAAAAGTTGTATAAGAGCACATGTTTAAAATTCCCGTGGCAGTGTTAACTGTCGGCTTATATGTTTACATTATTTTCAGCCTTTTATCAGTTAACCACGTCAACATTCAGTTTTCTTAGTAAAATGGCATATAAAATCATATTTTTGTCCTTTATTTTTCGTTTATCTTTTAATTTGTTAAATATCATATTCTTCCTCTTTCCACCGCATAAAATTCGATTCAACAACAAAATCTCAAAATATTTAAAAACAGCATATATTTATAATTCCCAATAAAATGGTATAGGTTGCCCTACATATTTTTATATTCGCTATTTTATTTCTTTAAAAATTAGCCACTTACGCAGCCAGCCGCCTAAATTAGTTACGATTACAATTAAAAGATATATAATGATATTAATGAGTTCAGCTAATACTCGTATTATAAGGCATTTCTCCCACTTTCCTAGCGAGCCTTCGTGGTGTAGTGGTCTGCAGGCTGAGAGGTCCGCGGTTCGATTCCCAGAGAAGGCGTTGCTAATTTTTCGTCTTGCCTGCTTCCAAAAAATACCTAACGTCTCTACAGTGGCGCCCGAACTAAAAGGGTGTTGGATGATGATTCTCCTCACCCAGGATTTGGCGATTGGGTACCCTAAAAGCCCCAGTCGCCCTTTAAAAAGGGGAGTACGCATGCAACAGTATTTTAGCCGATTTTGTTATAAAAGAAAATTGAAGAACATAAACCTAATGCAGCATACTGAACAAATTTCATTATTTCCTATTTTAGCTGCTTACTTTGCTCTTTCGGGAAATTACTTTTAAAGATTTTGTAAGGTCCCTCACTTGAAATTCTAAGTTAATGTTGGAAGTGAGGAACCTAGGAACTGATAAGCGAATAATCGCTAGATTTCGAAGACAGGAAACAACAAGAGAGAAGGGTAAATAACCCTTTATTATTTCTATAAGATTTAACAAAACTCCGCCTGGGAGTGAACAAATAAAGTCCGCACTTTGGACTTGAACTTAAAAGACTAAGAATTAAACTAAAACTAAGATTAACTAACTAAGTATAGCCAAAGCTCTCAAGGTTCAATGAGAGTTGGCCCCTTAACCTATTTTACTACGAAGCTTAGCAAGGGCCTGAGTACGGCCGAGCGTAAAACAGCTTTGAGAGAGAGAGCGGCCAAAAAGGCAGACGCGCGTAGTTCAGAAACTCTGATTCTCTCTCTGTCTCAGTAAGTAACTTCGTGGTTTAAATACCGCTCCTTCTCATTAAATATTCAGTAAATTCCAAAAATACGTTCTGCCCTGAAGTAGTAAGTTGAAGTTAAGAATTTGACAGGAAAGGAACTTTAAATTAAAATTTAACTGTTAATAAAATTAACATAATCCTTACAATTTTTTCCTTCATTCTTAGTCCTGAAATTAAAATTTACCTTAAATAATTAAAAACTTTTAGTTTTTTTCTCCTCCCAGCAATGTTCTAAGGAACACTTTTCTCACTTTAAGATTGGCCTCAGGTTTGGCCTCTTAAGTTTTGCTTCAGATATAAAGTTTTTAAAATTATAAGTTCGTTCTTCCTTTACGTATTTAAAGTTATTTTAAGTATCGTTAACTGAGACCGTACATCATTTAATACTTTTCCTCTCCTTGAAATTGGGATTATTAAAAATATATTTTTCCTGATTTTTCAAGTTTCGTAATTGTTAAACTAGGGGAAAAAAAAAAAAAAAAAGAGCTGTAAATAATTGGCTTTACACTCTTTGCTCGTATTAAAACTTCTTTTGAAAATTGTGTGCACATTTAATATTTGACGATAACAATATTTATATTATTACCAACATCATTGAAGAATGATTAAAAATACATGCAAATATTTGTTTACTTTAAATCAATACAATTACTTCTTTCTGTGTCTTTTGGATTAATTTGAAATTGTGTATATTATTGCATTTATGCCTCTCTCTAATTAATTTTATGATGTTTTATCGTTCAAAATTTAACGGTCTCCCTATTTTCTTGTAAGTTTAATTACTACTGGAAATGGTTCAGTTGTAATAAAGAAACATTTTATGGGATTCTAGATAAATATAAATTTAGACTAATACTAACTACTAACTACTAACGTCACTAACTACTATACTGCCTGGACAGCCTTAATACATAGGGCGTTTGACTACTGCCTTGGCCACGCGTTCTTCATATCTCTTACGATTGCAAACGTTTGATCACAAGATGCAGAAAGACTGATAAGGCAATACTTGTCAGATGGTTTCACTGATTAACTTTGCCATAAAATTGACAATACCGGTATCGTTCGACCGCCTCATCCGCGACCATGAGCACAAACACGCATGCGCCATTCGGACCGAATTATTCTTAAAATAGGGTGGAAGGATGGGGACTTTCTTTCCCTCCAGTATAGCTCTTTCCGGAGAAGAGAAGATCTTTCACGTCGCAGCAATTAATACCGCCTCTTTTGGACGAGTCTATATGTTTTGGCAGAATGCCAACCAGGGTTGCGCTTCAAGCGGTCGAACTATAACTACCATCATTTCGACGCCATGTCCAGCAGGATAACAGCTACCCTTGCTGCTAGGGAAATATGTTCATGATACCGATTTCTGTATCTTCCGTCCTCTGAAATTTTAATCATTTCATTTTCCAACATAATGTAATTTAAAAATTGTGATGATTTCTGAAAACTGTGTTCTTTCATAAAGAAACAAAATTTAATGGTCAATAACTCAATATAAATAACTGCAAGCGATGAAAAAACATGGTTTGTAATGCTACCTCGCAATAGAAAAATAGAAGCAAATGTCGTACAACTTTACATAGATTGGGAGGAACTATTTCGTTTTAATCACTTGAAATAAAAATGTGTATGTTTGTAACGCGGAGCAAGTACTGAGCTTCTCAATAAGTTTAACATGAAGCTACATTTCAGCAACTTTCATAAAAAAGCGTAGGCAATTTTTCCTATAAATTTTCAGACTATGAAAAGGTATTGTGATTTGGAACTAAACCTAGCTAACCGATAAAGAATTTTAATCATGCTAATTTTTCAATCCAGAAACAACGACATTTGCTTCTACAGTGCTTTTTTGTTATCAAAGACAAACAATACACAGACAGAAAACTAATAAACAAAGTCATATTTTTAGTATCTGAGAAATTCTTGATGACCGCAAAGTTAAAACGAATACATAAAACAGTAAATAGCAATTCACATCTCATGAGAAAGAATAATCCTATGAACAGAATATACATTTATTGGCATCGAATTAGGGTCGAAAAAAGATATACGAAATATAGCTTTCTTTCTTTGTAATTAAATAAACTCACCGATATGTTAGAGAATCTCGAATTAACTATGTAAGATGATTTCTAAAGCTTTTTTTTTTTTTTTTTTCCGAAGGAAAAGTTTCTGAAGAATTCTATCTTTAGAAAGAGTAAAGGAACAACACATTCATTTAATCTTCGAAACATGCATAGGAGAAAATAATTGACCGCCAAAAATACTAACCGTAGTTATAAAAGTCCATCGCAGGAAAAGGAGGAATAAAGTAAGTTTGTATATTTTATTGCAACATATAAAGAAGGTAATTCATTTTCAAAATTTACACTTTACTGCATTTTCCAGCAGAATTGGTTCGCAACAAAATAACAATAGATTTTGAACATATGTAGATACATTAGGAATTTTTTAAGCAGAGTAAATGAAAACTACGCAGTGCCATCGCGTACTCGAAACTGGACCTCTCAAACACGCGCCAAGTGGGCTACTGTTACACCAGGATGGCATGCAGAAAGGAGGGTAAATAACTTATATACTTCCCTTTTTAAAGGGCGACTGGGGATTAGGGGACCCAATAGTCAAATTCGGGTGGTAAAGAATCATCATACACCACCTTTTAGTCGGGGCGCCACTGTAAATACATTAGGTAATTTTGAAGCTGGAGTATAGGAAAAATGAGCAATGCTCTCGCTGGGACTCTAAACATCTACCTACCAAAGACGCTCCCAATGTGTTACCTTTACACCACGAAGGCATACAGAAAAGGGCAGGAATACCTTAAAATGTAACACAAGCAATGCTGAAAGTTACAAATCATACAAAATTTTTAGAAATGTTATTCTAGACATTTAAATTATTTTTTCTAGGAAAAACGCAAACTTCGATATAGTCTTAACGCAATGGCTTAACCTTCCAGCACGCGATTATGCGCAAAATTTACGACAAATTCTGTTTTTAAGCATATTTTTCGCATATCGAAGCTTAGACGTCTGAAGGTCATTGCTATTCCTCCTTTCTACCCTTCCCCACATCATGGAATGCGCCAACCAGAAAGTCATTCGACTTTTCGTTTTTTTTTTTTTTTTTTTTTTTTTTTTAAACTGGGCTTTTGTGCTACGTGGCAGCTTTTTCATAAAAGTTACGACATGTGCGCGGTCGTGGGTGAAGATTCGGAAAATATTTTTTTCTCAACTATTTTGTAATTTTGTGTTATTAATTGCCGTGTATTATTTTAATTTTATACATTTGGCTCTGGAAATTTTATATCAATTTTCATGGCGAAAAATATAGGCAAGCAGCAGATTTTGCTCGCATTCTTTAAGAATTATTTGATGAAGAAAAGAAAGACAAGGAAACCTTTGGATTGGAGAACGATAGCGATTTCCATTCCTTATCTTTTTTTAGTTCTATTTTTTAGAAATCAATAAAATGTTAAAGTTAGTTTAAAGTTAAAGTTTAAAGTGCGTTTTTGTAACCAGTAAGAAGTAAATTTCTTTGCAGTGGTAAGTAATGCTAAACATACTCTTTTTCCTACCAGGGTGAGTTGTGTTTTCTTTTTTTATTTATCTATACTTGGCTTTGATGAACATTCAAATTAGCTTCGATTTTAAAATATAATTATTAAATAATAAATTTAAAATTTTCTAAAAAATACATCTAAAAAATACATCATAAATTCTAAAAAATATATCATTGCATTTCCATCTCACTAACATAAGAACTTAAAAATAATTTTCTTATATTTGAATGTAATATCATTTGTATTTTGCAATAATAAGGTTAATATTTTATTTCTTAACAAATTTATTATCAATATTTACTCATGTTTGTCGTTTTTCCTGCCAAAAACGATAAAATAACGGACGTCGTAAAAAATACGACGCGCACGTGCTCATGTAAAATTGCCAAGCGCGCGTGCTGGAAGGTTAATATATGAGTATCGTTTCACGAGTCTATGATTTTAGTATCTGAAGGAATTTCCAACGTCTATAAGCGGATCACTGGAATGTTTCAACATTACTTTATCATCACCCTGAATTTGTAAGGAAGTATCTCATTCCCCTGCTGGTACTGTCGTGTTATAAGTGGTTAGAAAGCCAAGTTGAGCTTAACTTTTCTGTATCTGTTATCTTTCTGTTAACTTTTCTGTAGATTGATGAAGCCAAGAATCAGTCTTTCTACTTCCTTGAAAGAAGTAAAGGAAGTACTGAAATTGCGAAAAAAAATTTCGAGTATCATATTTCAAGGAAAATAACCCATTTTGACCATTCTCGAATCTATTTAAACAAGGTTTTTGCGTGACATCTGTACGTGCGGCCAACACAAAGGATTCGTTTTTTTTTCTAAACGTTTGCAAAATGGAAAAAGGGAGTTGGGGGCCCACCAGCGGCCGAGCGGTAAAGTCGCTGAACACTGGTAGTTCGGTCCGAGGTTCGAATCCCGCGGACGAGCTGGCTGCATGGGCATTTTCGTGGTTTTCCCCATGTGTAACGTGTATACGAGCCAGTTTCCCTTAGAAAGTCCTCTACGAAGGCATCCCTCCCCTTAGGCAGATAGACCTCGAGGCTTTGCCATAATCACACACACACACACACACGCAAAATGGAGTTGAAATAGTTTCCAAAGAGATCTTTTGTGACGTGTGTTTGTGCCCACGTCCTCCGTCACTAAACTAAACTAAACATACATATGTACATCGCATAGCTCAAATATGAGCGGCTATATAAAGGTGAAATTCTGTATATGTGACAACTATAGCATGTACTTGTGCACCTCCCTTTTCGTTGCAATCGGCCGTACCAAACATACATAAATAGGTATATAATATTGCCACTCTAATACCCGGCTGGGTGAGCTCAGATTTTTATTATTATATGTTGGTAAATTGTGCATTCTTCCCTTTAAAAGTGATTGCATTATGTTCTTATGTTCCGCGTAAGGTTTAATGTCCTTAGTTAATCTGTATGTAATAACTGTAGAATTGTCAACAATTTAGTTTAAGGGGTGCTAAGCCTAACGAGGCCACCATTTGTTTATGCTTAGAACTCTTCGTAGAATAGTGAATGAAGTCAACCGGTGCACAAATATCAGTGTCTCTGCGCAGTGGGACAGAAAGTTAACTTTCAGTTTTGTGCAACGAAAATTTTTCTTCCACTGGTGATCTGCTTGGTTTTGCGTAGAGACTCTAACTTAATTCCAAAAATTGTGTCTCTTTATCAGTTTTTAACTGCATTTGGTGTTTAAGGATTTCCTCTATTTTACCATTTTTAGTGAAGATTGAGATTTATGTATTTTTGCCTTGCCGCGAAGTGAGAACTGAGTTTATTCAATGAGAAATATACCTCTAATGAAAGTGGAGGAAATAAGTTTAAAAACGTAATGAAGCAAAACAGAATGTGCAAAATTTAGTAGGCCGTAGAAAGAACTTATGCGATGTCCACATCAGATAGTTTTATTCCTGTAATTTAAATATTCATTCCTCACGGAATGTTACCCCAAATTTCCATATATAAGCACTTAAGAGTTTTTCATATAATTTTGTCATTTTCTTTTCCAGAAATACGTTTCGGAAAAAATAGATGAATTTTAGGTTTAAATATCTTTTTCAAATTCGCGTGCATGAGTTTACTAACAATGCCACAAGACATTCCCGATTCCGATTCATTGGATATTTAATTCATTAGGTATTTTTTCAGGATCAGACACTTTTTTTCCGTTTCTTTCCGTTTTTTCTTTCAGCTTGGCATTTTTTCCCTTTTAGATATAAAATACTAAAAGTTCTGTTACGAATTTTGTATTACGTAAGTAATATTAGTAAAAGTATACGTAAAATTTTGGTCTCTTTTGTATAACGTAATATAAAATGCCTTAAACTGAAACTTGGGCAGAAAAATAAGATTATGGGGGAAAGTCTATTACCATTGAGGTAAATGGCTATTCGTCAAAATTCGCGAGATATGGCCAAGCTGGCGATGGTTTCGGCGGCAAATTTAGCAAAAAATCGCCAAACGTCTTGGTGACCATTTGATAACCTATTGGTCCGGTCCCTGTATAACTGTAATTGAATTACTATAATTGACCCCTATATGAAGCTGTAACTGTTGTAGGACAACAGTGACATAAATGTCTCTGGTAGCAATTAAACGTTCAGGATCTCAAGTTAATTAAGAGTTATTAAAATAATTGGCAAAATTGGAAGTAAAAAAACAATTAAAAACTTAAAAGGCAAAGTTAAAGAGTTAATATTAAATTTGCTAAACAAAATTAAAACACGTTCAAGAAATGTTAAGTAAATTTGAAACAATTAACTGAGCCAAATGTTATTAAACACTAAAAGCTATTAAAATATGAAAGAAAAAAAATCGATATTTTAGGAAAATCGAAATCTTTTGAGGGAAGTTAAAGTTATAACCACATCTCTCTCTGTGATTAAATCGCATGCGGAGGACCAATATAACACATCTATATCGGTGAGCTTATAAGGTATTTCTCTCGCCTTCTTAGCATGCCTTTGTGTTGTAGTGGTCAGCACGTTGGAGGCAAATTCGAGAGGTCCGAGGTTCGAGTCCCCATGAGGGCATTGCGCAATTTTCATCTATCCTGCTTCAAAAATACCTAATAAATTCACAGTGGCGCCCGAAAGGTGGTGAATGATGAATCTTCACCACCAGGATTTGGCGATTGAGTCCCCTGAAACCCCAGTCGCCCTTTAAAAGGGGTAGTATATAAGGTATTTCTCCCGCCTTCTTAGTATGCCTTCGTGTTGTAGTGGTCAGCACGCTCGACCCGAATTCGAGTTTTCTGGTTCGAGTTCCGACGAAGGCATTGCTCATTTTTTACATCTCTTGCTTTCAAAAAATACCTAACGTCACTATAAGCTAATGAAAACAGTAAAAATAAACAAGCTATAAGTAAAATAAACAAGCTATAAGTTCGGCTTCCTTACTGCGTGTTTTCGTGGTGTAAATGCACCGTGTGAGATTAGTAATCGGAAAATCCGAAGCTCCAATCTCTACAGAGGTACTGTACAATTTTCACATTTTCAGCTTCGGAATCGGTAATCTCTCTAAGAAACACTGACATTACGCTATCAAGCGCTCTCCGATAAAAGTCGAAACTTGAATCTTATTTATACTTTAAAACTAACTTGCACTCTAGTGGAAGTTGACTAAAATATATGTATAGGAAACGCAACGTTATAAAAGAATATTTTAATTTTATGTTCCATTCAAAAAATGAAATATTTGATAATTTCTATAGTTAAGCTGAATAATCTTGGTATGAATGAAGATAAAAAGCTTAGGTATTACATTCGGTGACAAGATTAAGTTAACTCACATATGTTTAATTAATACGTACTCTGGGTTGAGAAATTGCAAACAGAAACAGCTTACAAATGTTCTCTAGCTTAATTAAAACTTAAAGAATAATGTAGCCATCTTAATATTCCTTATCTTAATTTAAAGAATCGTTCTTCTTTTTTAAAAAGCAAGACATCTAACAAAACAATTCAAAGTTAGAGGAACAAAGAAAATTATACTGAGGGATTGGGGGGGGGGAATTTGCAAAAAAGATTTAACGGAAAAAGACTGAATTTTTTGTTATTTTTTTTACTTCTTTCCATGTATCTCGTGTTTGTAACAAAGTGGTCGTTTCACACTTCTTTTTGCCTTTAACTGTTGTCACTTTTCTTGTAAACACTCGACTTTGAAGAAGATAGATTATAGCCGTTGCAAGAGATTCCCAGTTGTTTTTGTTGCTATGGCGACCTTTGATGTAGTGACGTCACAAAACAGCTAGAGACTAAGCCGAAGATTTAAGCGCCAGTTTACTTGAAGGATTATATAGATTTCTGGTTGACAAATGTTGAATCATTTTTTTCTTATTCACTTCATTGTTTTCTAAACCTTCACTCTTATTAAATGGAACTGAGAACAAGATAGATTTGATCTGACGGAAGGGCTTGAAGAAAAATGCAAGTTTTTTAAACGTGAAACACGTATCCTTTCAAGAAAAGTAGATAAAAAGTCTCTAGGGAAACAAACCATGTGTGACTAAATTAAAGTTGTTGCGAAGTAATGTTTAAACAGTAAAAGTTATTCCATTAAATTATGAATTTTAACAGCAGATATAACAGCTAAGAATAAAAGTATCTTATAACTTTAAACGCATTATTAAATGCTTTTATTCCTTAATTTTTTTAATCTCTAAACATTTCGCTATATACTCCATTGAATTGTATTTAAGAACTTCTGAATTCTTTAATCTCCTTACTTTTTATATTTCCATTAAAAATTTACTATTTACAAAATTATTTGCATTACTAAAGAGGATTTTATATTTTTTCCTGGAGTATATAAACCTGTTTTTGCAGACTAATCTGATTTTTAGAAGGATTTTTTTTTTATGCGAATAGAGAAAGACTGCAAAAATTTTAAGTTATAATCATAAGTGAGAAATATATTTTAGAAGTATTTTCAGGATTTCAGTATGTGAGATGAGGAAAGTACTATATGTTTCCTAAAAACTAGATCTGAAAAAAGAATTTTCTCGCAATGTGTTTTGCATACATAGGTAATAACTGCTACATGAGAAATGATTTAATTTATACGAAGCAATGTCTACGAAAATATGTAGATAGTCTTATGGTAATTAAGCAGTTATTATGATTTAGGTCTTTAATATAATTTCTCCTTTCCATATTCCTTACCAGAATGCAAATTAGGTCAGTATATGTAAGTTGAGATATTGGGTTTCAAGACAGAGTGTCTCTGACATTAGCGCGCTACATGTTTTAGATTCTGCCAGCTCTAGCAGTTAGAATTAATCTGCTTTGCGGTCTCTTACCGCTGATAATTTAAATCTCACACGACGGTATTTTCTAACTTAGTAATTAATTTCGTAGCCTTAGTCTCCTGCTCAACGTTTAAATTATTGGCTATTTTAATTTTAATTTTCCTTTCCTCAGGCTGTGGTTATAGTAGGAAAAGTCATGCTTTTATGTTCACTTTTTATAATCCTCTCGATATGAATCTACAATCAGATCAGGTCCATAAATTTTATCATGACTAAGAAGGAAGTCCTGTTCTTGTAGGTGACTTAGCTTAGAACCCTTCAAGAACTGCCTTTAAGTTGGCTTCTAGAGATATTAGGATTTTTCGGAAGACAGAGAGATGAAAAATTAGCAACCGCCTTCGCCGGGAATTGAACCACGGACATCTGGAATATCGGCCCAGCGTGCTACCGTTACACCACGAAGACACGCTAGGGAAGTGGGAGAAATACCTTATATACTCCCCTTTTTAAAGGGCGACTAGCGTTTTAGTCGTCAAAGCCTGGGTGTGGAGAATTATCATCCACAACCTTTTTAGTTCGGGTGCCACTGTAGAGTCATAAGTTAACTGGAAGCAGGAACGATGAAAAATAGCAACCGCCTTCGCCGGGAATCGAACCACGGACCTCTGGAATACCGGCACAGCGTGCAGAACCACTACACCACGAAGGAAAGCGGTAGAAATACCTTATAGGCTTAGCCCTTAGCCAAAGCAGTTGGGTAAACTCAGTATAAATTTACCGAGTTCTGATCCAGATTTGAAGAAGAATTCCCCAGAGACAGATATTAGTGTCTTCCAATATTCTACCATCAAGTATTCACACAGACTATCGGATCGACAGTATTTAAGTGTCTCCATGCAAGGAAAAAATATTATGCACTTATAAAACATTCATGGAATCTTCGGGATTCGAACCTAGGGCAAGTGTATAATGGCAACGGAGAGATAATGGCAATTAATGTAATAGATTTATTAGTCAAAAGATATAAGGAATATTAATTAGTAATAATAATACAATAATAGTAATAACTAAACAATTAATTTGTTATTAATGTTATATATTTTTATTTAATTGGAAATATAATTTACAGGTAAGAAATAAGGCTTTAATTAAACACAGTTTTGAAAACATTTTAGTCCAAAGGGGCTTTGTCCCTGAAGGGCTATTGCTTTCGTTCTGCGTTGGCTCTCTATAAATGTCAGTATCACTTTTCGAACTGTTGCCACCAAATGTTAGAGTCCTGCATTATATTTAAAGAAATTAAATAACCAAGAATCTGGATAAATTTATGTCTATTTCTCGCATTGTGATAAAACAACGGTACGTAGAGCCATCGAATTTTGAATGACGTAATCTTACTGCGAATATGGACATGTGGAAGACCAAATTTGAAATTTGGAATTTATTTTATTATCGATTTCATATTTTGTAAAATTTTAATGAAATTTTGATTAACAAACTCAAGGATTTTAAATTGAGCAGTGGTAACGTTGTACAGAAAAAACACTTTTTATCTCCAGCCCGCGAGACTCTGTATCGGGAAATCTAAAGATATGCTCATTTTAAAATTATTTTGCGACATTGCTCTTGTACTGAATTTTATGGTTTAAGTGCGAAGACCGTGATATTTAATAAATAAAGGTAACAGACAAAATGTAAAAAAACCGCCCCATTGGACGTAATTTAAAATCTGAAACATTTCAGATTTTTTTTTCTATTTTAGAGAATTTAATTCGTAGATTTTTGTAGTTATAAAAGCTCAAAATACCTTTTTTAGATAACAGTAATGTAGATTAAATAGATCGACTTGAACATGGAAGTATAAATTAAATATATATACTTATCATAGCAGCTATCACAGGGCGATCATTTATTATTACCATAACAGACAAAACATGCTTTCGGTGATGCTTAAAAAAGACTATAACATTCTATTCTTGAATGTGAGAAATGGTGCTGCTTCAGAATTTTCATGGACCAATATTCTCCATTATGTTGTATTATTATAAAAACATATCAGTCAAGTTTCCCGTCGTTGCTAATTTCATGGACCATTATTTCCTTTACGACCATTCGTCCTGGAGTTAATTTACATGATACAAATCTATCAATGCCAAAAACGTGCTGTCATAAAACTATACGATGTCTAATTAACAGAAGAAATCCGTAGACATAAATATTCTTTTTCTTGATTACTACGCCACGGCCACATGAAATATGATTCAATTCTACTTCTTTTTTTGAAACAGTTTCTTGCCCAAAATGTAGAGACGAAGCTAGATAAGAGTATAAAGGGTTATTTAATATAAATAGCCTTTGTTCCATGATGATGCTGGTCACGCCAGAAAATAGGATTTATAAAGAAGTACTGACTTCCTTGGAGCGAAGACAATTGACTCAAGGAAGTGTTATTTCTTTTCAAAGATAAAGCGAACTTTTTACGATCGAATCTGGATGCGGAATTTGCTCTAGTTCAACATTTGTGCCTCTCTAAATAAAAGAACTACTTTTAAAAGTGACATAAGGAAGCTCCCCTTGTTTCCTTCTTTCAAGATGATGCATATGACAGTTTTATCTCTTCGTAGAAAAATGATAAAGAGAAAAAAAAGTTATTTTATGGGCACTTTCTTTAAATTTAGGAACTAATTTAAGACCATTTTATGAAATTTTTATTTGACTAGATTTGCGATGTTTTACGATGTTTTAATCAGTAAAAATCTGCAATAAAAGAGCTAACGTTATCAGATAAGTAATATGTACGCAGATGCTTCAGTTTTGAGTAGTCTAAATACAGTTTTGTTTTTCGATTCATTACATAGAAATTTGTTATATTTCAAATGCTGATAGTCAGTTATCGTCAGTGAATACAATAATTTTGTGAAATGAAAATGTTTCTGGGGATTCATTTAATATATCTAACAGTTAATGTTTAGTTTAAAGCAACTTCCCTTTGATTCTCCTTTCCAACCCACGCTTTCTTGCCAGAATGTTAATAATTATTCAAATGAGGTAGAAGGAAAGGTTTTGGAAGGTGATTTTAGAGCGTGTTATGCCTGCTTCAAGGCCACGTTCCAATTGAATCGCTAGCGATTAGATTTCTGTGACGTTGAATGCTTCCAGCCATTAAGGTTGTTTACGCTTACGTTTACGAATCAGAGCCTTCCTGCGCTTTAAATAGTCCTGTGAGCCGTTAGGCTAAACTTATTACATATTAATTTTCGTTCATCGTTAAATATTTGATTTAAGCCAGAAATGTTGGCTTATGTGTACGCTCACGTGGGGCCATGTGTGAACTTATATTGAGTTAATAAAGGGTTCTTTACACCCTTCTTTGGACTTTGTCGTACTTAAGACTAAATGATAATTCCTCAGACAATCTTCTAGGTCTCGTTAGTGTATGATAGCAAAGAATACGAGACACCATAGGCTCATTTTAGGTTTTTAGAGTTAACTAAAATTCAAAGTCATTAAAATATCAATTAAATGATGTAAAGAAAACAATGTTACTTAAACGTTTTACAATAGTTAATTATGAATAGTTTACAGGTTAATTATTAATTAGAGTTACATTTTCCATGCATTACATTCAGCGGAGTAAATAGCTCACCAAGTTTAAAAATTCTCATATTTGCATAATGATTTGTGTATGCAAGAAGAAATCAGAAATATTTTTACCTTTGTATATTGAATTATATTTTGAAAGGAAAAAATAAGAAGCAAACTTTAGCATTCAAAAGCTTAAAATGAGTAGAAAATAATGTTAGTCAATGGAATTTTAAATTTATATAGTTAACTAATAAATGCCATAATTAATCTCTTTTATTAAGTTTTATTGCCATTTTTCATGAAAAATATAGTCTAAAAAAGACTGGAAAAACAAAATAAGTAACTTAATGTGATTTCGTCTAAAATTGCTTAATTACCAAATCGTAAAATTCTGTTAATTGCTATAAGTAGCATTCATTTTCAGTATTTGAATACTTAAGTTTCATTCTTACCATTGTATCAATATTTATGTTGTTATTAGTTAATTCAGAAGTGTAAAAGTAAAAATTCTCCTCATTCTTTCTTGCACTCACAAATTATTATATGAATACTCAATTACAACTTTTAAAGCGAGAAAAGCGCTTGTCGGAGACATTGTCGACATCCGATGATTTGGAGATGTTTTATTTTTTATCACCATATATTCGATGAAGATGTTTTTAAACTGTGAAGTTTTTAACCTCTTCATTTTCGACCACGATGTTTTGTACTACGATGTTTGGGAATTGCGTGTTCTCCTTATTATTTTTTTTGTCTCCTACGACGTTTTGTACGATGACGCTTTCGCTTTGCGTTGTTTCTTACGCAACGTTTCGTCGCAATGTTTTCGCCTGTAACCACATTGGCACCCCTTGAACATCTATTTGTTATACGCGTATCCCAATTTTGTCAACATATGAATTCCGCCGCCTCCTTCTCACAGAAGTTTCCCCTTTTAAAGTTTTTAGAACATTTTGGAGGCTTCTTAGGACATTTTAGAGGCATTTCAGAGCATTCAGAAGCATATTCTAGTAATCAAATTGAAATATATACTATGTACTCACAAACATGTCTCGTCCACAGGTTATTGATTATGTATTTTGTTAGTTCTGTCTTTCACGAAAGGCACATTCGTGGAATTACACACTCACAAATGTGTGCAATATATTTTTATAGCTCTATAGATTCCGTCTTATTTTCTTTTTTCGCTCAGCTGGGATAGTCCTGCTTTGATAAAAGTCGCGCAGAAAGTTTTTTCCGCCGATAAATTTGAATGAAATCTTGCGTACATCATGTCCTATTATAGTATCATAATTTCAAATATTGAGTCGTTATAACAGCAACTATGCCAATGCAATAAATTACATTGGTAAATTAAGCTATGTTTTATAAATCAGCAAAGGCAAAGTTTCGAACACTGTATCAGGTTCAATGTTCCGTCTTACTTTCTTTGGGAACATGCACAGACCTGACTCGGAACAGGGAGCTTACTAAAGCTATGTTCAATAACTGTGGGAAGTAGACAAGATGCACAGGAAGGGTATACGAAACCCTTTATTTTTCACTCTTTACAATAATTTCCGTACTTCGGAATACAGAGACCAACTACTTGTGGTCTGAACGTAAGAATATAAAAATATAACTAAACTCTAACTTAAATTTGGAATAATCAACAAGGGCCTAAGTGTAAGATTCGCCGGATATTAACAGGAAGCCGTATGTAGTACAGAGAACTGTTAACACTATAATACGTTTAAAATTATCACGAGGATTAAACCTCTGGCCTGGAAGGCAAACAGCAACCGAGTAAAACTTCTAAGGCAAGCGGCCTGCTTCGACTAACTCCTTCCTCTCTCTCGCTTGGCAAAAAGCCACAACTTAAGTACTTGGCGTTCGCCAGACAAATTTTGCATAAATAAGTTAACGCTTTTAATTCTGGCCGGAAGTAGAAAATAAGAAGTGATAGTAAAGATTTAAAATAAAAAAAAAAAAAAACGTTAGTAAAACTTAAGATCCTTACAAGTGCATATGCTAAGTTCAATATTATTTTCGTTAAAAACTGTGGCTTTCAAACTATTCGGAAAATATCTCTCATACTGACAAAAGAAGGAGACTCTTTGCAAACTGAACCCAACAGCGGCTAAACGGTACAATCGCTGAACACAACTAGTTCGGTACGGGATTCGAATTTCAGCGAATGGGCTGGCTTTATGGGTTTTTGTGGTTTTCTCCGATGTATAACGTGTATACGGGCCAGTTTTCCTTAGAGAAACCTCCACGAAGGCATCCATCAAGCAGATAGCTCTCGAGTGCTTTGCCATAATCAAATAAACCAATCTTTCGAAACAGGGGAAGACTTAATAGAAAGTGAATGCAATTTTTTCAAGTGTGCCTCATTAAATGCAGTAAATGTTGGGAGAGACTCCTCACGATGTAAAAACTTATATACTGACAGCAAAAAAATCTTTAACTTTTGAAAATATCAAGAAGCACTTAATAATTTAGTGCAATTGTAATAAATTTGTGTGAGGTGAAAATCGGAAGAAAAACAAATTTCAGTCGACTGCTATATGCATTTGTTTGATTTTTAATTAATTTGTTAATATATCTCAACTCTGTTATCTTTTATTTTGGGAGGATGATTTGTAATATTTAAAGGCATTTTTTTCCATTTGTAATATTTAAATACAATCGTGATTGTATTTAAGGGCATTTTCAGTGATTTTTTGGGTCATCAGAATCCGGGCCCGGGTTATAAGCTTTGGCAATAGGAAAGTTATAAACTTCCAAGAAATAGGCTGAAGCGTTTAGAGATTTCCTCATGATAGCCATTGAGCAATGCTTAATACATGATAAATTATAACTACGATGAGAAGGGATAAAATAAATGATTAAAATGATTTAACTACTGTTCAACATAAAGCAACTAGAAATTTAACTCCTTCATTTGCTAATACGTAAACGATTTTCTCTTTCTAGAAAAATTAAATACCTCGTAGTAAAGACAAATTTTGTTCTCGTGCTATTTCATAAAGCTGAATTTCGTAGTCTGCAATGTAGTAGAGGGAACTACCTCCCGGAAATTCAGAATACCATATGTTCTTACATATAAATATCATATATAATATCATAATGATCGGCTTTTAGAAAAAAGTTTCAATTTCTTTTGCTCTATGCATCCCTTCCAACATCGCTAGACGATCCTTTCCCTCTTTACCAAAACTCGAAAAATAAATATACATTTAATTACTATTATTTTTTAGTGTCTTATAGATTAAACGTCCAATCTTTTTTATATTGTAGAGGCATTAGGTTATTTCGAAGCAGGAGACTTGAAAAATGACCATTGGCCTCACCGGAACTCGAACCTCAGACCTCTCGAATATGCGCGGAGCGTGCGACCATTACATCACGAAGGCATGTTAAGAAGGCGGGAGAAATACCTCATATACTTCCAATTTTAAAGGTCGACTGGTGATTAGGGAACCCAATCGCCGAATCCTGGTGGTGGAGGATCATCATCTATCACAGGTTTTTAGATTGGGCGCCACTGTAGAGACATTAGGTATTTTTGGAAGCAGAAGAGATGGAAAATGAGCAATGCCCTCGCCGGGACTCGTGCTACTAACCCTTCGAATGCCCGTGGAATGTGCGGGCCATTACAGCACGAAGGCATGCTAAAAAGGCGGCAGAAATACCTTATAATATGAATAAACTAAAATTAAATACTTAACATGCGAATAAAAGACTGATCTTATTACCCGTATTTAATATAATTTTATTATTTTATTTGATTATATCTATCTATCTATCTATCTATCTATCTCTCTCTCTCTATATATATATATATATATCGAACTGCGCAATCTAACTATGCACTGAAACCATATGCTATATAAATTAAAGTATTTGAAATTCATCCTATATTTTATTTGGAATAAACTCTATGGGAAAACCAAAAGCAGAAAGCTGAGTTTCAAACTGCAGAAAAAGGGGAAAACGTGTCCAAATCAAAAATGAAACGATACGTTTGCATAAATAGAAACATCAGGGGGAATGGGGCAACGAAAGAAGTAAATAAATCAGATAGTTTCCGAACTAACAAAGACGCAAATAAAAGTTTAAAACTTAAATTTTCGCAGAAAAATTGAGGATTTGAATTAGAAGAGGGGGAACTATTCGTAAAGCAATTGAAAATGGAACCTGAGATTTTAAGAAATAAGTAACAGGTAAGTTTTGAGAAATAGGTAACATGAATACTTTTATTCATTTAAAATTGTTAATTTTAAGAGTCTAATAATACAGTCGATAGAAATGTTATAATTTAATTTTATGATTTGCTTTGTACGAATTGTTTTGATATTAGTTTTAAGAGAATAAGAGATGAACAACCTTTAAGGCATGAGTTTTTGCTTTAGTTAATGTTTATTTTAGTTTTTATTTACTGTTATTTAGTTGTTATTTTTAGTGATAGCAGTCACATTTGGATCTCGGATAATATAATTCAGAACGGCGAATAGGATCAAATTGCAGAACGCATTGAGCTGACTATATTTATGTTTACACACATTGTTTTGAAGATGAGAATAATTGAAAACAATCTGAGACTAAAAAAATTAATTCTGTCCATACGTCTTAACATCAATATCGACATAATTATTCGAGGTGGATCATTTGGGACTGGAAACAAAAGGATGAAAGTTGAACAGAACAGAGGTACGTTGATAAGTCATTTTTTAACTTGAAACATTATTTAATGCGGTAAAGACTGCGGTCTTACTAGTAGCGATCTGATATAGTAAGTTATAACTTTAATGTGAGGCTGCAGTTTCTTTTACAAAGCGTTTAATTCATTCTCTTCAGATTTCTCCTACAACCAGCAAACTATCCTGATATTTGAAAAGCCCGAGAAAACAAATGTATATTTTCTAAGCATTTACGACTTAAAAAGTGATTGAATCTAAAAGGTAATTTTAAAATAATTGTTTTGACCACTACTTTAAGACCTAGACGTGCCTCTCGGATCGCTATGGTAGTTAACGCTGCAGACTGCCGTGTCGTTGGTTCCAGGTACAAATATCAGAGAAGGCTTCAGTGTTTATGAATGTGTAGTATGTTTGCGGCATGAATTTAATATGTGTAGTCTTTTGTGACGCTGACTGAAATGACACTAAATTCACAGACGGAATATTCTGCATTGTCCTGAGTACGTCATAATTAGGACTCTAAATGTTATGATGTTGCTGTCAAAGATTAATTTATCTTTGAAATTATTGCAATATTAGGAAAAGAGCTAAGAGATTTAATCTGTTTCGTTTGGTTTACAGGTTTGCTGTAATGTTATAAAGTACTTCTCCCTTCTTCTTAGCATGCCTTCGTAGTGTAGAGGTCTGCACGCGCGATGGGTATTCGAGATGTCCGTGGTTCGAGTCCCTGCTAGGGCATTGTTCATTTTTTCATCTCTCCTGCTTTAAAAATATACCTAATGTCCTGAAAGTAGCGCCCGAATTAAAAGGTGGTGAATCATGATTCTTCACCACCAGGTTTTGGCGACTGGAACCCCTAAAACTCTAGCTGCCCTTTAAAAGAGTGAGTATATAAGGTATTTCCCCCTCCTTCTTAACATGTCTTCGTGGTGTAGTAGTCAGCACGCTCGACTCGTATTCGAGAGGTCCGTGATTCGAGTCCCGACGAGGGAAGTGCTAATTTTTCATCTCTCCTGCTTTAAGAAATTACCTAATGTCTCTACAACATGACTAAGCGATTTTGTAAGAAATCATTTCAGTTCAGTAAGAGGTTAAGTAAGGTTAAGTTCGGTTAAGTAAGAGAAATATTATGATTGGTTGTTCTTCTCACCGTGGAATTCCTTTCATTAGTTGAAATGCTTAACTTTTGGTTTAACTGTACTAGCTTATAAATAGCTAGAAATTATGAATTTCGCTCCTTTTTGGATTTTTGCTGCTGGTACCATTCTTGCTATCTTTACCGCCTTTTTCGAGGTTGGCTTTTCTTCACCTTCTTTTGATATTTGTGGAGTGAGTGCTATTATGGCATTACAACTGGAAAAGTAATGTCATAATGGTCGCGTGCTGAAGCTGTAAGGATGGCTCCTGTTATTATTCCCGCCCTCGTTTAATGATAGATCCCTTTTCCTTCTGGAGTCTGTTTGGCGTTTTGTCCGCGCTAACCCTACTGGATATGTTGGCTGCTATTATGAAGGCTGTGAATCTACATTCGGAGCAGAGGGACACCATTTTCTAGTTCCGGGAATTCTACACTGGCGGGCCTCAAGCAATCGGTATGGACATCAATTTAGCAAGGAGTAAGTAAAAAATAAACTGTCTTTAAAATGTAATCCGGGACTATCTTCATTTCCTTGTATGCGACAGCTTACCATGACAGGGCAGAGACCAGAAACCTACCTTAGGTAAGCCAATATACTATTAAAGTGTTCTTTAACATCTTCACACCTAACCACGCATCACGATAAATGTACATTTTGATTTTCGGGGACATTGCTATTAATGAACTCTAATGTGACACTAAACACTCAAGAGTATTTGTTTAGGAAATCAGGTAGATATTACAGGATGTCTCGAGAATGAGCTATGAGCTTCTGAAACATCTTCAGGATATCCAGAGGATATGTTTCGGTAGAATGGTTAGAGATGCTTGCTGCTGTATCGTTGGGTCCGGGTTCGGATCTTGGAAAAGGATGGATGCTTATAGGTGTGTAGCATATGAGTGACATAAGAGCACTTAAAATGCTGGCGCAGCGAATGTCATCTCGAGTGGCTTGATGTTGAGGAAGAGGTGCCTCCCAGCTGTTATTGTGGATAGTGACCTGCCATAGTGATGTTACTGGGTTCGAATACTGGAGACGTCGTGTGTTTCTGTAAGCGTCTAGTGCCTGTACTGCAAATCCTGAACTCAAAACACACGGCCAGCCAGAGGTTGGTAGTAGGGGGAGAGAAGGAAAACCCTCGGATTTGCTTTCGCAGAGCTTCTACCCGTAACCATCGAGACTCAAGGCCTCCGCACTACTTTATGACGTCACAGTCGTCGATCCTCTAAAAGCGAACATCGCCCGATAAGAACTGTGCTCCCTGCCGTATTTCCCTAAACTTTGTTTTTATATATACGTTTCATTCCGATGCTAGTCAAATAATAAATTAGCAGTGATATTTCAATTGCAATAAATATTTTTATATTTTATGATTTCCAAATAAATTTTTGTGGCACTTGATGATTATTTCATAAACAAGAAAATTGAAAAATAACATGAGAATTACCTTAAGCAAACATAGAAGGAAAAGTAAAGGTTTAAACAGAAATAAACAAACAAATTTCATTCAAAAAAGACTTTATTCAAAATTCCCTTTTTATTTTAAATAGATTAAATACAAATCATATACACAGATAATTAATCATAAATAAAATTCATTCATGTTGTTTAGGTTATGCATATTATTTATAAAAATGAACAAAAAAATTACTTGAATAAATATTTGAGGAAAAAAATAGCAAAGGCGAAAATGTACAGAATTTTTCCTAGGTTTAAGAATTTCTTTACTATTAAATTCTCAAAATGAAATAGCAATATTCATATGCATTACAATAGAATCAATATTCAGTTTGTAGAATCAAAATACTCAATATAGTCTTACATTTAAAATAATGTATGTGGATAAATTACATTATGAACAATTTGTAAAAAAATAAAAAAATCCACTGCAATTTTTACATTCAAAATAAATATTAATAATATTGTACTTTAACAAAATTAAATTGTTTTGTTTTGTTTTTTGTCCACTGAATAAAAAAAAGAATTATATTTCATCTTATTCTATTTTGTAAAGTTAATTGATTTAGAAAATGAGTGGCTCAAATCTAAGTATAACATAAAGGATATGAATGAGTTGTAAAGGAAAAAAAAAAAAAAAAAAGAAATAAATACACTAGTGCATTTTATTTTTCATAATCTGAAATATGCATCATGTTAATGTGGATAATTTTCTTCTTTTACTGCAATTTCTTTTATCATTTAAATTTTGCAAATGTGTGTCATTTTTGACTTTACAGTAATTATTTAACAATATATTTGTTGAAGACCAAAGGATCATATTTATTATTTTGTTGTTAGAGTGTCCCAATTCACAGTTTGTTTCTTCAAATAGTTCTTCATTTAATATGATATTGCTTGCAATTGAAATAGCAACATTACACTGATTTGATGAATTTAAGAAAAGGCATTCATATTCACTACACAGTTTTTTAATAACAATATAATTAAATAAGACAATATTTAAAACACTGTCATTGGGACAAGAAAGTCTACCCCTATCTAGATTTTTGAAGTAATCAAAGTATGCATGTTCAATTGTTTTGTCTCTTAACAATTTTTTTTCTCAAAAATTGCATTTTAAATGCTTTAACACAGCAAAAGCACTATATCCTTCAACATAAATTAGTACTGGAACAGATTTCTTACATGATTCAATATCAGAAAGGCTTACAGACACATTGAAAGTTGAATCTGTAATAGAATTAAGATCTAAACTGTTAAAATCTGTCAAACTATTTAACGCAATGTCATCTGTTATTTTTGGAAATTTTAACAGAGACTGGATTCTTAATTTTGATTCAGTTTCGAACAGCTGTCTAATGCTTATATTATACTGACTTCCTGATAATTGCCTATACAAACCAAATTGAGACTCCAAATTATCAGTCTGAAATTTGCCAGGCAATATGTAATTAAGATTTAGTTCAGAAGTACAATATGATGTTACTTCAAGCAATGAATAGGTACTTAATTTTAATGCAGAATGAGTTTCTTTACTGAAGATGCCTGTATCACAATTGAATTTTTCCCAACGCTCTAACCAATCTAAAAAATAATGTAAAAATATTTTTTTCTCATCATTTTCCGAATTTGTTAGCGGGTTTTGATATACATTATTTAAACGCATGCCTTTGTTAGGCGATTTAACGTTAACTATATTCCACCATATTACAAATATTTTAATAAAATCAGATGTGTCTTGGAAATGTGAAATATTATTTTTTTTACCTATTTCTAAAAGGCCATTCTTTACATAATCACTGAAAACTTGTAACACAAGTTTAACATTTTGTTTCTCAAGATTGGAGGGATTTAATGCTTTATATGATAAATTAAAACATTATTTTACCAAGGAGTTAAATTCAAGTTTATGCATTTTTTTAAGTGCATTCCATGATGCTGTTTTCAAAGAGGTTTGATTAATATCATTAAATGATGGGAAATACATACATTTTTCACCTTTTTGATTGACCCAGTTGTTACGAACACATTTCAATAAGTGAACAGTATCAACTAAGTAAAAAAGAGGTCTAGAATTGCCACAGGGGTGAGGATATACGATTCGTATTTGGGGAGGTGAAACAAATAATAACATACATTTTCTGTTTATAGAATTATTATCTGTTACGACACATATTACAAAAAAACCAATTTCTTCTAAACCAATAATAATTTTTTTTACAATTTCATGTATTATTTCAGCATTTATTTTATTGGTTGGCAATATATGAATGACATCTTTGTATTTTGATAGCAAACTGCTAATCATAAATACATGGGCACTGTTTGCCAAATTTTTATTGTCATAAGACAAACCACAAATGTTACCGCCCTTATAATCTAAATGCTGTTTTAGATGTATCTCGTCAATCATCAAAATTACTTTTTTATCATTATCTTCCAAAAGATTAAATTTGTGTCTTACATACATTAAAAAATTGGAATTCAATGTTTCGGCATCTGGTTTCACATCATACGACAGGCAAATGCGACAAATTGTAGAGGGATGTGGTAATAAAATATTTTTACTATTATGAACAAAATTATACGCATGTGGAGCCATGTTAAAAAAGAGAGCAGAAAATATCATCATGTCAGAAGAATACCTGAGACTATTCTTATTTAAAAAACACAATGATAATTGCTCATCAATAAATTTTAGTTGCAATTTTAAAATTTCATTACCATCACATTTCATCATTTTTTTTAGTAAATAGATAACAGTTTTCATAATATCTGTTGCATCGCTTTTCTTTACACATACACTTTTAATTAAAGCTTCAAAAATGTTGTTAAGGGTGTCTATGTGGCTTATATTTAAAGGAAAAGAGTACGTACCTAATTTATATACTTGAGTCTCATATATGTATGCACTTGTAGAAAGTTTATCATCTATTACAAGTGAACATTCTATCACTGGAACTGTATCTGTTATAATTTTTGCAAAAATTATCTGGTCAGTTTTTCTAAAAACAGTCCACACTGAAGTGTCAATATATTCTATTTTTGCATGTAAATCATCCAGCGAGAAAAACATTCTTCTAGAGTCATAGTTCTTTTGTTCTGCAGCACTCTTCTGTAAAGCCAATTTCAAATAATCCTCCTCATGGCGTTTCCTTCTGTCATCTGGACCTTCCCTTGATGTCTTGGAATTCGATGATAAATATCCTGGCAAATTGGGAAATTTAGATGGCACTCTCCCTTTTATTAGCCTTGGATTTTTATAGGGAACTGTTATTCGACAACCTGTTCGCTGATCGAAGGCGCTATTGTTGTATTCAAAATCACAGCCATTAAAATGTAGTTCACAAACCTATGGGAAAATACAAAAATTATTTATTAATTTAATATTAAAAAACATGTTTAATGTGATATTTTGCTAAATGTAAAATAACATAGATATGCCTGAAGAATTTTCGTTATTCGCAGATTGGAAGTTTTATTCACATAGTAGCAAAATATAATTAATTGAATTTGTTTTAATACGACTAAAACATATTGTTAAGTAGGAACAGCTTCCGTATAGGTCATTTTTTCCTTGGTAACCAAATATGGTCGCTCACACTACACACAGCGAGAAACATACAAATTATTTTTAGTAGTATATATGTAAATTATATAGTCATTTTTAATTCCATTTAAAGTTAAATTAGCAATTATCACACCAGATGTAAAATTACATCTGGTGTAATTATACACATCATATAAAAACTCATATAAAATGAAAATATACATGAAACCTGATAATATTTAGATTTAGATAAATAATGGAATGTTATAAATAATTAACATACCTTACTATGAGGAGTAACCACAAAATTATCTCTTCGTATGGCGCGTAGCCATTTAGCTGAATCTTGCTTATTCTTCGGAAATCCAAATACTCGAACTTTTGGGCCACTTTTATAATTTCCTTTACACCCGGGAACGCAACAAGGATGAGGCATTCTTCACAACTGTTTGGAAGCTTAGCTTATATACTATTTTTAATTAATTACCAGTCCTGGAACAAAATAACAACCGAACCAAGGCGCCCGAACACAAATGAAGCAAGTTAACGCCGCGCGAAAACATGTTTGGAGTCTCGGCGGTTAGATCGAGCTGTGTGACGTCACGAGCTTTCAGGGGAGGGAGTGCAGAGGCCTTCAGTCTCGATGGTTACGTTCTACCTCAGCATTGTGATGGACGATTAACAGTTAACTAGTTTCAGAAGTACCACTTACGGTACAACAAAGATGTTGCCGTACTACCTGTTGCTATCATCCGTAAAGACTCGTTCACAAGGTTGTTTTAAAATTATAAGTGTTGTAAGCCGAGCTTCGTTACTAGGCAACCATAACTTGTTGCGTCACAAAAAGTTGTTTCAAGATTTTCCCTTAATATTCTAACTTTTCAACTTTATACTACTTGGTATAAGAGCGACCAATCACAGCGAAGCAAACCTCGGTTGACGGTTTCGCTGCGTCAGCATTACATTTACGCATGCGCTAAATTCTCTTTCCAGATTGTCTGCGACTTTAACTCCTTTTAATGGGAGTGAATGGATTTTGCGATTTTTATTCCTTAAACCACAAAACCGTACGAAGAGAAAAAATTCCTTTCTGAATGTAGCTCAAGATGGAAGAGATCCATGCCAATGGATCTCTTTCACATCTTTTGATATTACTATCAGGCATCTCAATCGGTGGACATCTTTTGATATTACTATCAGGCATCTCAATCGGTGGACATATTTTATATTACTATCAGGCATCTCAATCAGTGGACATCTTTTAATATTACTATCATGCAAGTGAAATAAATAGCAACAACAGAAACAAGCATCGTAAAATCTGAGAAATGATTTTGACAATAAAGAAAATGTCAAATAAGTGTGTGAAGAATTTTTTAATGCCGATATTATAATTTCTGCGTTATGAAATAAACTGATATTACCATTGACGAAACACATAGTGAAGTTTCCTTTCTTATTTAACTGATGAAAATAATGCAGATCAATTTTTAATTTAAAAGAAATTAAGAAATTTTAATTTTAAAGAAATACTGTTGTACTCCTGGTGGTTTTAAAATGATAATATGGAATAAACGTTTTACTTGTCAGTTCGCAGAAGTGCATATTGAAGCAATTTGTCCCCATAGATATATTTCCTTTAATTTATAATAGTATTCCAATTTTAAAACTACACTATTAAGCTCCGATAAGGTATATTCCAAACTCGTAAATCAAATTACCGCGACACGGCACATAATTGATTCCCTCACAGGCACTAATGCACCAGACAATTTTAGTCAATCATGCACAACAAGCTTATGCTTAAAAGTAGCATCCTAACATAATAAGCAAGATAGTTTAAACAATGTTGGTTGTTTACTATCAAATTTGCATAATTTTCTGATCTAAGTGGATGTTGTCACAATAGTCAAGAAGCATAGGATAGAATTTAATTTCAATCTTATTGCTAGTAAGATTTGCCGCAATATAACCACAGTGGAAAGGTATCTCGAACCAATTTCGCAACTTATTACATAGATATGAAGTACATAAAATCACTTCAAATTTGTGCAAATATATATCATTAAGGAATACTTATTTTCGTACTTTCATGTATCGCCATGATTTACATAAATGTTTCTCCTACAGGTTTTAATTTCGTTTTTTAAATAATTTTCATTAAAACTTTAATTATGTAGCACAGAAAATTAATGTTCTTTCATTACGTACACATCAATTATTCATTCTTCTTTCAAATAAATTTGAATGCTATACGACGGAAATGAAATTTCTCTTTATCTCTTTCCCTTTTTTTCCATTATTTAATGCCTACGAGTCCGTTGGTAGTCGATATTTCTATAGTCATTAACAATAGGAAAGTTTATTCAGCTGATTAAAACGAAACGATGGGAATAATCCAGAAGACTTTTAATGAATAAAATTCCGGATATTTATTCTTACATAAGTAACCTTCTCATGGGATTGCTCTGTTTCTCGTCTTATATATCTATCTTAAAAGATATCTGTAGCTTTTCTTTTATTAAGTCCTTCTATACGCTTTGGTTTAATTTTTTGCCTTTTGTTGTTCCGATTTTTGTATTGTTCCGTGCGTATGGTTTCGTAATAGACTGAATGCACACAGGCCCGATGATAAGATAATAAAAAATTATTTTATCAAAATAAACAAAGTTCTGGAATTTTCCGCAGAAATACTCGCACAGTATCACAGTACAATCAGTAGTTACGCGTCAAACTACGAAAACGTTAAACACAACGCAGTACAAAGAACATCAAAAGAGAAAGCTAACTTGAAAAGATCTAAATTCAAGAGGAGCTGACGACTCTCATAACAATAACTAAGTAACTGAGAGCAAAATGCTCTCTGTTCGGCCTTAAAAAGTTTTCATCCGGCCGCCGAGATATTTCTAGTGCTTTTTGCTACTCGAAATTACTGGAAAGCAATACAAGGGTGGAAATAAGGTTAAGCTAACACAGTGGTCAATTACACTTATTTTACTATTTAAATACATATTACTGTGATAGGTGACAGGTGATGGAGGACGGGCACACCTGATGTCTAACAAAGGTAAGTTGGTATATGTCCCACGCCCTCCATTATCTTGAACCGGCAGTGCGTTGGGGATGCTCTTGGGCGCACGTTGCCATAATTCTTAGATACATCAAAAAATACTAATAATAATACACATACTACAAAATAATACATATATATACAAAATAATGATATATCAAATACTAATATTAATATTAATAATAGTCATACTAGGACTACTACTACTAATAATAATAATAATTCTTAAATGCATGAAATATGATCCATCAATAAAATATATTAATACATTGGATACACTATAAAGTTACATAAATATATTAGTTATATACTTGCCAGCTTGACTATGGTAAGACATACATTAGACCTGTTTTCATTCATTATATGGGGCTTGCGTTATTTGAGTACATACATGCGTTGTTATAATAGATACATAATTATGTTATGAATACCGTTATACATTTAAATACTAATTATATCTTGAATAAATTAACGGCAATAAAAACATAATAGATACATAATTATGTTATGAATACCATTTATACATTTAAATACTACTTATATACTTGAATACTTGATTGCAATAAAAGCATTTCATTAGTTGATTACATTATCCTATATACATTAGCTACGAGTACTTAGTATGGTTGTTGACAGTTATATATATATACAATAATTCTTGGGTACATAAAGTACGTATGTATCGTAGTTTACATTGAATATATAAATTCATGTAAGCTTGAATATTTATATACCTCATTGCTTGATTGCTTAATTAATTAATTATTTTTACTGCTGCAATTCTGGCAATAGTGGCACTCGTTGACACTGTCGCTGGTGGAGTAAAGCATAAATTTGCTCGTACAAACGCCAAGGAAACGTTTCAGGAACAAAATTGACACAGATCTTACTTCGTGGCCACAATATCCAGTCCTGATGACATTAGCAGGTTAATGATGTAGTAGATTCTCTGTCGTAGGGCTGGAGTTCTCAATATAAACCGTCTGAATCGGCTGATATTGGTGGAAGGCATTCTGATATGGAAACTTTCGTTTAGTGGACATTCCGTGATATTACGGTGATACAGCGACTGGACCCAAATGTAGCCAAACGCTTGCCAAATTTGGTGACTTTTTCGATTTCTCGCCAAATTTGGAGGCAAAACAAGCCGCCAAAGCCGTTGTCAGTTTGGCGATTTCTCGCCAGATTACTGAGATACCCATTTTCTCAATGTTAAATGCACTAGCCCTTGTATTCTTACTTTTTCGGCATTGCTTTCTCTTAAAATTTGTTTCGCGTTGCATTACATAGAAAAATACAATTTCACATATAACTGCACTAAAATCATCTATCTATGTACCAAATTTGCAACAGTATTCTTATCAGGGGTTTTCGTTTTTACAATGTAGTATAACTCATAAAAATTATTGACTCTGAAATATTCAATACATAAAAATGAATTAAGGGACAGAAGAAATCGTTTTAATTCATTTCTTCAATTTTTGTTACACTTGCTTTGGATTTGTAACTAAATTTCCTCCTGTTTTTAATAAGCTTTTTGCAAGCTTCATGATTCCCATTCTTTAAATCTCTCTTTTTCTCAAAATTTACAGATTTCGTTAATATCAGAATGCATTTATCTTACACTTTCCCAATTTTTAACGGCTGTCATGATAGTTTAAATGAAAATTCAAGATGGCTACGCAAGAATTGAATGCATAAACTATGTAGCATTTATATAATAGCATATTTGATTTCTAATCTGAAGCTCTTTTGAAATCTGTGCAGAAAAATATGTTTTCTCGATCTAGTAAATATAAGTGCTTTCACTAAAAAAACGTGAAAAATTTGATATTTTCTAGTTTCAACCTTTTATTTTCTCACATGAATAGACTTCATACCAAAGAAAATAAACATATTTTTCTTTTCTTAAAAATACATTCGCAAGGACTGATTATACGTTCTAGTCTCTTATAAAATAAAATTTGGCAAAAACGTGTTGTCAAATTTAATATTTTTTATTATATTTAAATTTTATTTATTTTTGTAGTGTTGTTCATATTTCTGCAGCGTTTTTACTTACTTTCTCATTATATTTTAGAGAATAAAACGGTAAGTATACATATTGTTGCGCATTTTGGATTGGATTGGATTGGATTGGATTATTTAATTATGACAAAGCACACAAGGGCTATCTGCCTAAAGGGAGGGATGCCTTCGTGGAGGACTTTCTAAGGGAAACTGGCTCGTATACACGTTACACATGGGGAAAACTACGAAAACGCCCATGCAGCCAGCCCGTTCGCGGGATTCGAACCTCGGACCGAACTACTACTGATCAGCGTCTTTACCGCTCGGCCGCTGGTGGGCCTGTTGCGCATTTTAGTCATTTATTGTGTTGTAAAAGATTATATGGTATGCCATGTTGTGTCTTTAAAATTTTGTATGGATCAAAATTCGAATTCTAAAAACAGCTTATATAGAACTAGAAACATAAGCAGAAGTCTTCAAATTAAGTCTGGCGACAATTTTTATGGCGAATTGGCGACATTCTGAAAATTTCTCGAGAAAGCATTTTCGAAGCTGTCAGAGCAACTGTTCCCAAAGTTTCCATCATTATAACAGCTCTTATCTATTAAAAAAAAACAGTGCTTTTTCCCCTGTTCATCTTGTAAAGTTAATGAAAGAATCTCGTGCAAATAAGATGACTTTCATGGCAGGCTTGAAAAGGTGCATTAACAAGACAGCGTCTTTAAGAAAGATTGCCTAAGAAGATATTTCTTAAACTTACTGGCAGTAATTAAAATGCAAATAAAATAGGACAGATTTCTAGACTCATATAAACTTAGTCATGAGATACATTTTAGAGAGAATTTATGAAAGTTAAATTTTTGTACTGGGCCTCTGCGAAGAATGTTTCAATTAATATATATCCCATTTTCCTGTGCATGCTGTTATTTTCAAAGTAGTAGCAAGTTCAGCTAATATATTTATAAGGTATTTCTCCCGCCTTCTTGACATGCCTTCGTGGTGTGGTGGTCTGCACGTTGGGCGCGTATTCCAGAGGTCCACGATTCGATTTCCGGAGGCGTTGCTAATTTTTCATCTTGCCTGCTTCCAAAAAATACCTAGTGTTTGCTCGGATTCTTCAAGAATAATCCGATTAAGGAAAGGAAGACAAGGAAACCTTTGTATGAGAGAACAATAGCGATTTCCATTCCTTATTTTTTTATTTCTATTTATAAAAAATAAAAACCAATAAAGTTAGTTTAAAGTGCGTTTTTGTAACCAGTAAGAAGTAAATTTCCTTGCAGAAGTAAGTAATGCTAAACTTACTGTTTTCCTACCAGGGTGTTTTCCTTTTTTATTGTATATACTTGTCTTTGATGAATATTAAAATTAGTTTCAATTTAAAAATATAATTATTAAATAGTAAATTTAAAATGTTCTAGAATGAAATACATCATTGTCTTTCCATCTCACTAACATAAGAATTTAAAAATAATTTACTTATATTTGAAAGCGATATCATTTGTATTTTGCAATAATAAAATTAATATTTTGTTTCTTGACAAATTTATTATCAATATTCAATCATTTCTGTCATTTTTCGTGCTCAAAATGGTAAATTAACGGATGTCGTAAAAAATACGACGCGCGCGTGCTCATGTAAAATTGCCAAGCGCGCGTGCTGGAAGGTTAAGGAAAGATTTATCATGATTGTTTCAAAAATCTTTAATACAAGCATAAACGTTTCAATTAAACGAGTCAGGAACTTGAAAATCTCCTTAGGTTTATAAATCAGTTTTTGACTCGTTAATGTTACCCATTTGTATTTCTCCACTCGCAAAAGAATTCACCAGTACGTCCGTCCCCCCTTTCAACTTAATTGATTATCTACAACTTAAGACAATCTAATTATTACCTTAAAATGAATTACATTTACCGTTTTTCTGAACGAAATCTTCCTTATGTAAAAACGAAGAAAAGCCTGCCTGATACTTCCACAGTAATAATTAGCACACTTTACAGAATTTTTTATTCATAGTATAAGCTAAGTTCAAACTTCGTGCAAACATAGAGCGAATTATCACCGTGCCTGAAATTAATGGAAATTTTAAGGAGCTCTAATTATTTTTGTTATTAAATAAGAACTTGAACATAAATTGCACGGATCATGCTTTGTATGCACACATAAAATGCGTGTCTCCACTTTTGGCGAGATAACGTAAAGTAACAGGTGACAGGTGACAGCAGATCCGGACTCCCGGGCGGCTTGCATAGAGTAGTCGGATATCGTCCTGATCCTGAACTGTCTAAAGCTACACTTTAAAATCAAGACATTATATGGCCATACACAGGGTAAAGCATCAGATTATTCCGCGTGCTTTGCATAAAATAGAATGGACAAAATATAGATAACAGATCTGGGGACACAATACATTTTACGATATGTTTGATGGAATAAAATCATTCTAAAAGCTCATTATTGCGGAAATTTGGCTGTATTCTGAAAACATAGCAAAAATAACTTTGCAATTAAACATTTTCCTGGTTACATAGCACGTTAACCCACTGCTACACATACTCATTGCACTGCAAATCTTTATTATATGCGGCTTATGTGTCTGTTTGTCACCGATAGTTTATTGGTTGCTTGCGTAACTGTACTAGACAATGGGGTGAAGTTGCCACGGCATTCAAATAGTCCATATACACTGATACCATACATGCAGTTATCATTGCTTTAATTAAATTACCATGGTATTTAAGAACATTTAAATAATTGTAATTCATACAATTGTTGCTTATAATGCATTTAACGGTGCTACTTTGGTAGACGGTTGCACGGATTTTGGCGATTATTGGACAAGTTATTTATGGTAACCGATACTTTGTTGTCATTTTATTTAAAAAATCTGATGTGTACACCACATGACTTCCTTGTACGGAATATTAAATTATACCCATTTTTTTCTTCAATTTCATTTAAATTGATTGGGCTGAATTAAATCTACTTCGTCGACAGCGCATGAACCACAGTAGAATAAATGCACTCTTTAAAATTCACTATATTTGTTTACTATAACGACACTCTGAATGCACAAAATTTATATCATTTGAAGAATTATCGTTGCCACATGTTATATTCAAATACTATAATAAAGCTAAAACGATGTATGAAAGAAATTAAGCAAACAAAACAGAAAGGAACAGTTTTTCAGAGACGATTTAGTATTTCTCATTCAATTAATACAGTTCTCACTTCGCGACAAGGCAAAAATACATAAAAACTCAAAATATCTGCATTAAAAATTAAAGTAAATCTTAAACACTTATTTCCTCGAAACAATTCCAGAAAGCATTAAGCATGATTTAATTCGCAATAATAAATGATATTTAATTATATAAATGATATAATAATTATTTTTGTGTTGCGAAGCTTATTCTCTCTAGATTGGCAACAAATCTACAATTCTGCTGTTTTAAATGTAAACAAATATGTCCGCCATGTTATTTAAAACTTAACCGCACTTAAACAGCTTTTAAATTGTCGATAATTGTACAAATATTGCTTCTAGAATTGCGAAAGTCATAAAAGCATTAACCGTAAGATAAAAACAACATAATTCAATCATTTTTAAAGCAAAAAAATGTACAATTTACAAACATATAAGAGTAAAGAAACTGAGATTACTGAGCAGGGTAACAGAGTGGATGTATATATAAATATATTTATATACGTTTGGTGCGGCCGATTGCAACCAAAATACGAGGTGCACATCTACATGTTATAGCAGTCCTATATACAAAATTTCAACGTTCTGAGGCTACTCGTTTTTGAGTTATGCGAGATTCGTACGTACGTACGTACGTTCGTACAGACGCCACGAAAATTTCTCTTCAGAATTAATTTTAAAGCAGTTTTATAATTTTGTTGGAGGAAAGGAATCTTTTATTCTGCCCTTACGTACAGATATCACGCAAAAAAAAATCGTTAAATTGCATTCGATAGCGGTCAAAATGGATATTTTCGTTGAAATATGTTGCCTGAAACTTTTCGTTGAAATATGTTGCCTGATACTTCGTTTTTACTTCGTTTAAGGAAGTAAAAATAATGCCTTTTATTATGCATAAATTTCGTGTTTTAAATATTATTTATGGCTTCTAAACATTAAAAACCAATTTAATTTTGAATTTTTCTTTGAAATAAAAATTTTATTGTTCATGATATTTTGTTTAATTTATGTTGTGGATGATGCAATCAATGACGCCACCTTGCTTTAAAAGTAATTGGTTTTAATATCTACAAATTTAATCTGTTTTAAACATTATTATGGTTGTTAAATATTAAAATTCAATTTAATTTTGCATTTTTTAAATGATTTTATTATGTATGATTGTTTAAATAATTTTAATTCTAGGCTTGATGTAATCAGCTCCCTGATTGGTTACAGAATATTTGTGCATTACCGCGCCATTTTAAAATGTTATTATTCGTCTCTTCGAATTCCTTAGATTTCATAGGAAACGGATTTGTCCCTTTCTAATATTAATGCTGTTATTGGTAAGTACCAAGAGTTATTGGTATCGGAATAAAAAAAAAAATTGTCCTTTGAGACCTTATTTTGGCCGACCTGGTATTTATAATCAAAGATTTATTTATAAATTGCTACAAGGGTCTGAAGAAATTTATTTAAAATTTTTGGAGGAAACCTCGCTAATTGCTTCTTCAATGAAGTGCGAGAAATGTGGATCACAGAGGAGCCGATTTTAGAGGAGCCGATTTTGAGGACGGCCGTATATGATATTGTAGTCACGGATGAAGAAATAACCGCTGTAGTCGTAAAAAAATGTATTAGACATTCCTCCTTTTTTACCAGCAATAAACTAATTGCTGTCATTTTAACTCTAGTGTACGAAGCGTTAAGTAATATTTTAATTCTTTTAAACGCTGGTATGATAGTTTTTAATTCGATATTTAATTTACGTAATATTTTAATCCAATTAAACGTTGGCGCAATGTTTTTATAGCGGTGTTTTTATTCTATTTCTGTGCTGTATGAAAGTAATAATTTAACCTTACTTTAGGATTTTATACTCGTAGTAAATGTATTTATTTACATTTGCCCGCCATCTTAAAAAGCAACGTTTTCAACAAAAAATTAATCCATTATTTTTAACGATATTAATTTTTTTTTGAAGTTTCGAATATTTACTATGCACAAAATAACGTAAAAACAGCGTTTTTCAAGATGGCTGACGATTATAAAAACCGCGCCAACAATTGCGCCAAAGTAAATCGCCAAAAATCCGTGCAACCGTTTACCAAAGTAGCACCCATTTAACTATATTTACATATGGATTACCTAGAAACTTGCAAACGTTGAGAAATTATAGGAGACGGAACCGACTAACGAGTTGTGCGTAGTACATCTCATCAGGTAGGTTTACCCAAATTCATATGCTAAATATCCTTTCGCCCGATTTTATTCCGACACTGTATTTTAGACTGAATTTTCAGCTGAACGCAAATTGAGCGTGACAGGGGGAACGTGTACATTTGTTTGCATTAGCAATCATTTGTTTTTGAAATGGTTTACAACTGAACGCAAATTGAGCGTGTCAGGGGGAACGTGAACATTTGTTTGCATTAGCAATCATTTGTTTCTATTCATTTTATAATATCTAGAACAGCGGTCATTTCGTATGACCTCCGGGCTTTCTAGTTTCTAGTTTTATAATATGCAGTGCATTAATCATTGCACTCAATTTAATGAACATTTACAAAACTCATTGTTATACTTTGTAGGGATTTATATTTATTTTGACTAGCCAGTTAAGTTTATGCTTTCTTTTCTATAAGCCTTCATTTCCCTATTTGTCAATGCCAGAATATATAAATTTGGTAGCGCGCGTGAAGAAAGGCAATTTCTACAAGTAGGAGAAAAAGGCTTAAATTCTGAGCTCTAGAAGGGAAAGTTAGAGAAATAAGAGCAAGTACTGTACTTCTGTAGCTTAAGCTTCTGATTCTGTACTTATTGCTGGTTAAAGTGGCGTAAATGCTATATTCTGCTGGCACTAGACTTCGACGCGGTTTTAGGTAACAGGATTATCTGAGCCCTCGGGAAAATTCTACTCTTTGGTTAATATCTTTGAATTTTAAGTTTAGTTCTTGTTAGTTAAGTTACCGCCCGAACAAGGCGTAGTTTGTTAGCGTCAAGTCGACGCATTGTGAATTTTTAAGAATCTAATAGAGGGTGTTTTTACACTTTTCCTGTCTGATTCCTGCACTTACTTCAGCAGCCTTATTGAAAGTTTAGCAACTATATACTACAAATTAATACACTATATATTCTATGCCACATATTATGCTGGACATTCCTTCTGATAATTCAACGTAGATCCTGAATAATGTAATTGATTATATAGGACATAATCTGATTAGGACTTTTCCGTTTTGCCGGCGCAAATGATAAAGTCGCCAATAATGGTACACATGACGCCAAACGGGATATCGTCGCTGGTAACCATTTACGCCTCATTTTCAAAACACGTCGCAGCCATTTCTTACTAGATTGATTGTTTCTTTCAATACTGGCATATAATTACATAGAATATTGACAAAGATAATTCAATTTTATGCCCTAAGACCATTCGCGGTAAATAAATCAATTAGGATGCAATCACACCGCTCACCCGATGGCGAAAATATAGAAAAGGCAAAATCAAGGGTTAAATTCATCAATTCTAATGAGAACGCACTACGGTTTCACATAATTTCTGAGTAAGCTATTCGTACAAATTGAAATAATTCTTGAATTTAAACTTGTTTGAAATTCATGTAGATAATTACTGTGAGAATTATATTTTTGTAGCGTAGTTTACGTGAGATGAGATCACTTGGGATCATGTGATACGAACCGGCGAATCAGGATGCTGAACCATGATAGCATAGTAAATTCTTAAATCAATAACTTTTTACAAATTTATTGTCTTTATTTATTGGCTTTATACAAAATTATAAACCATATTAAAATGTTTATGCATTCAAAATAAAAAATTCTTAGGACTAACATTTGTTAACATTTTTAATGTGTATACTGTATGTTGTCGACAACAAAGTCCGCTTGGCGAGATTTGCGCCGGGGAAACGGAAAAGTATCTCTGATTATAATGTACATAACTTGGTTATATTAGACTAGTTTTTTATACAACAGGCTTAAATATAGAGAGAAATTAGACATTCCAAACAAATTACACAATGCAGAAATACACGTTGGTTACTTTCAGTTGCACTTATAATATACAAAATATAGGTAACAGATTTGAAGACAAGTACATCCACTACAACTTTTGACTTTCAAAATAAAAAATTCTTAGGACTAACATTTGTTAACATTTTTAATGTGTATACTGTATGTTGTCGACAACAAAGTCCGCTTGGCGAGATTTGCGCCGGGGAAACGGAAAAGTACCTCTGATTATAATGTACATAACTTGGTTATATTAGACTAGTTTTTTATACAACAGGCTTAAATATAGAGAGAAATTAGACATTCCAAACAAATTACACAATGCAGAAATACACGTTGGTTACTTTCAGTTGCACTTATAATATACAAAATATAGGTAACAGATTTGAAGACAAGTACATCCACTACAACTTTTGACTAAATAGCATAAAAGCTCATTTCATAAATTTTGCTATTCTCTTGAAAACATGCAAAAAATAACTTTGTAATGAAACTTCTTCTTGGCTACATCGCATGTTGACACACTGCTACACATACTCGTTACACTACACATTTCAGAATAGGTATTGCATTGATCATTGCACTGAACTTAAGACACATTTACAAAACTCATTAACTCTAAGTCATTAAGTCTCATTAAGTCTAAGAGTCAAAGGCTACACAATTGGATTACTCGAAGTTGGCTCAAAACCTCTCACCGGAGCAACAATTTAAATTATAGTGCAAAGCCGAAGAATTATAATAATATCAGAGCTAGAGAAACTTTGAAACGTGGCATTGAGAAGCAGAAACACGCCTTACAATTTGCTAATCTCATTTTAAATATTCTGGAACTAATTTGCATTCTGGTAGTGAAACGGAAAGGAGAAGTGACAGTAATGATCTAAATCATAATAACTGGTTAGATTATTATAAGGGAACCTTATAACTTAATTCTTTGAATATATTGTCTTAGATGATCATTGAAATCCTTTCCTTCTTTCTTTTCTTTAACCTTTTTTTAATACAAAACTGTTACTTTCTGTTTAGGAAACATTTATTTTGACGTCACAAAAGTTTTTTTTTTTATTTTTCATTTTTCTAGTCTAATTTTCCTTATTATTTCTTCTTTTTATACTTTTTTATTTCTTGATTTTCCTAATCATATTTTTCCTATACACACTTGTAAAATTTTATGTCTAAATTATCACTTTTTAGTGCAGTTTTTGTCAAGACTTTATCTTACTTTTATTTGTTCATGGATTTTAGACTAATTAAAACTTATGATTGATCATCCTCTTGGATGGCATGACCCGTGCAGTGCTACGGATAAACTTGGAAATTCCGAAAGAAAAGCATAATATGTTTTTAGACATAACAAAAATTCTAGAACAGTCAGGATATCATATTATGAGTTAAAATTCATGAGAAAACAATAATTCTTTTCCGAATTGTTACGAACTTAAAAGCTTCTTTAAATAAAGTAAAAGAGAAATAGAACATCATTCACTTACTTGTCAGTTTCAGATATAAAACCCATAATAGCTGTGGACATTTCTAAAACTACACATATTACATAGAATTTTATATAACTGTAGGAACACAAGAAAAAGCCAAATAAAAAGAAAACAGAAATAATAGACGAACTCTTGGTGACATGTTTTGACAGTTTCAGCTTTTTTGCCATCACACTGTAACTAGAAGTGAAGTGAATTGATTACCACTCAACCAAGATATTTATTGTTCGAGGAGAAAGCAGAAGAAATATTTATAAATTTCTTACTTCTGTTGACTTAGTGTGTGGGAATGTCAGAGAGAGAAGAAGGTGAGCAATCTCAAAGCAAACTTACGTTATATAATCTTCATAAAACAAAATTTAATATTAGGTAATCCTACATTTCGAATATTTTATATTCAAAACATAAATACATTTTTAATTTCAGATTTGAAAAGTATAATGCTGTGTGAGTACGAGTTCGTAATAGATTGAATGCACAAGTCCGATAATAGGTTAATAAAAATTTATTTTATCAAAAAATATTTAAGAACTGTGGAGTGTTACACAGAAATATTCGTACAAGTGTTCACAGTATCACACAGTATAATCAGTAGGTACACTACAAACTACTAAGAAC
Organism: Stegodyphus dumicola; assembly: GCF_044657685.1. Classification (NCBI taxonomy): domain Eukaryota; kingdom Metazoa; phylum Arthropoda; class Arachnida; order Araneae; family Eresidae; genus Stegodyphus; species Stegodyphus dumicola. The sequence continues at coordinate 161,532,167 of NC_140770.1, forward strand.
GTAAAACACAACGCAATGCAAAGCGTATATAAAGAGAAATCTAATCCGATCTCACGCTGAACTCGTAACAATAACAACAGCAGCTCAATAAACAACTGACAGAGCAGATGCTCTCTCTTTGGCTTTAAATGTTTTCAACCAGCCACGAAACATTTCTAGTACTTTCTGCTTCTCGAAATTACTGGGAAGCAATACAATGGTGTACTTATGGTTGCAGTTATCGTAGTGATCAATTAATGGTATTCAGTTTCAATACAAATTAGTTGATAGTTGAACGGGGGACGTGTGCACCATCCCTTTACCGTAATGGTTAATTGGCATATGCAACACGTCCACCTCTATCTTGAGCCAGATGGGCCACACAGGCGCCTCGCACCATACACCGAAATCCAGCGACCAGGCCATGCAGGTGGCAGTCCAAAAGACCAAAGAAGTCCCCAGAAGCATGTTCACACCAACCGCCCGGGCCTAGTATTTATTGAGTCAAAGTTCAACAAATATATGGCCAGACAAGGGCTCAAAAAATAAAATAAATAGATACATAAAGGGTACATTTGTAGTTTTGACAAAGCATAAGATTACAAAGGTGCAAGTGCCAGTTTTGAATAAATACTATAATCACATAGACATAATTAGAACAAAACACTTACAGATAGCGATAACAATAGAAAAACCAAAGGAGTAAACACCACTACAAAACTACTACTGCTACATACTACAATAACTACAATACTACAAAACTACTACTAGAATACTTACAAACAGTACTACAAGCTGATACAATGCCAAATATTACAAAACTGCTACTGCTGCTATATACTAGGCTGATAATAATGCTGATAGTATGATATCGGTGATGTAATGATCTTAATACTGATGGTAGATTCAATAAAATAGTTAGTGTACAAAGCAAGGATACATCATAAATACATTATGCAACTATATAAATACCAATACAAGGTAAAAAGGATACATTATACAACTATATATAAATATATATATACATATATATATATATATATACATATACACACACACACATATATATATATATATATTTCCTAAACAGTATTGATTAATTGATTATATTATCTCCTAAGTTTAATTAAAGTAGAATTATTTTAAAAGTGTGCATCCATACTGGTAAGTTATATTTTGAAAGATGTTTTGAAGTAATTTGAAATCAAAATGTTAATAATGTTTTAACGGGGACTGGAGTTAAATCATCACGAAGAATAATATTACAATTGTAAAAGGAAAAATTAAAACATGTAATTATTGTCATTGATCGGAAATTAGTTGACTTTTCAAGGGGAACAAACCAACTCCCGTTCAATGAACAATAATTGATAAAAATACGTAAATATGAAAGTGTTTCGTCTTTACTCGAGTTATAAGTTAAAGCCAAACCGGCAATTCTAGTCAGGCCAAATATTTCCGCGAATAGTTGCTACTCAAAGAACTTATTCTCATGAAGCATTTTAGTCAATTCAATTTGGAGTAAAAATCAATTATTGTAGAGAAATCCTGTAAAACTCGAGTAACCGTCCCCGACACTATCATCTTTATGTATTTGAGTACTATATTATTTGTAGAAATTAAACATTGGAAATTGTCATTATGAAATCGAAATCAAAGTAAAGTTGAAATAAACATAGAAGATTACAAAAAAGATAAATAATGCAAACTTTGTAAAAACAAATCAAAGAAAACATAAAAATAATATAAAAATAATATAAAAATAATATAGAAAATAATATAAATAAGATCAGTGAATGTACATGAAGATATAAAGGCCAGAAAGGTATTAAGTAACTTACATTCTTTCTAGTGGGGGAGTTGGCAAAGTGTTCTCTTCTTGTCTGACTCAGAAGTGTAGGGTGTCCGAAAATTCTTAGCAGCAGTAGGGGCTTAGAATAATATCAGTCGGTAAGACTTGGGTGAAGAATTTTCGGACACCCTACACTTCTGAGTCAGACAAGAAGAGAACACTTTGCCAACTCCCCCACTAGAAAGAATGTAAGTTACTTAATACCTTTCTGGCCTTTATATCTTCATGTACATTCACTGATCTTATTTATATTATTTTCTATATTATTTTTATATTATTTTTATGTTTTCTTTGATTTGTTTTTACAAAGTTTGCATTATTTATCTTTTTTGTAATCTTCTATGTTTATTTCAACTTTACTTTGATTTCGATTTCATAATGACAATTTCCAATGTTTAATTTCTACAAATAATATAGTACTCAAATACATAAAGATGATAGTGTCGGGGACGGTTACTCGAGTTTTACAGGATTTCTCTACAATAATTGATTTTTACTCCAAATTGAATTGACTAAAATGCTTCATGAGAATAAGTTCTTTGAGTAGCAACTATTCGCGGAAATATTTGGCCTGACTAGAATTGCCGGTTTGGGTTTAACTTATAACTCGAGTAAAGACGAAACACTTTCATATTTACGTATTTTTATCAATTATTGTTCATTGAACGGGAGTTGGTTTGTTCTCCTTGAAAAGTCAACTAATTTCCAATCAATGACAATAATTACATGTTTTAATTTTTCCTTTTACAATTGTAATATTATTCTTCGTGATGATTTAACTCCAGTCCCCGTTAAAACATTATTAACATTTTGCTTTCACATTACTTCAAAACATCTTTCAAAATATAACTTATCAGTATGGATGCACACTTTTAAAATAATTCTACTTTAATTAAACTTAGGAGATAATATAATCAATTAATCAATACTGTTTAGGAAATAAATTATTATTAACTAACTTTGCAGCAATTGCGCAAGTAATAATAACTTGTATTCGCACTAAATGGATTTAAGTTCATACAACATTATATATATATATATATATATATATATGTATATATATATATATATATATACATACATATATATATATACATATATACATATATGTATACACACATATACACACACATACACATATACATACATATACAGATATATACCAATACAAGGTAAAACGATACTAATGATTCTGTACGAGATTCAAGACAAGATAGATAATTCAATATAAGATCAATAATCCATATTGTTCAATACAATAGTTAATGCAAAGTTAATAAAACACTATTTATATTACTATACCAACTGTATATTTCCTATATTAGTGCAATTTTATACAAGATGACGCATATCTATACTATGCTCACAATTTAGTATTGTACATACTATATTGCAGGGAACTTATAATTCAATTTTATACAAGATGATACATATCTATACTATGCTCACAATTTAATGTATATATTATACAGTATACAGTACAATATGATTTGCAACTAATACGTAAGATAATGGATGCTATATCATTCAATTACAAAAGTTAATGCAAAATTAATGATACATTATTTATATTACGATATCAACTATACATTTCCTGTATTGCAGGGGACTTATAGTGCAATTTTATTATGTATACGATGCTCACAACATTGCAATTTCATATAAGATGATACATATCCATACGAAGCTCACAATTTAATATATATATTATACAATACTGTTATACGATATTATATATATATTATACAATACGGTTATACGATATAATATGATGTACTGCAAATACGTAAGATATATGATTGATATTTAAATTAACATGCATGCAGGGCAATGCTTTTAATATCAAAACAATACTTAGTATACAAGACACAAAAACAATAGGTACAATACAATACTAAGAGTAAATAAATAGAGTATGCGACAGTATATAGACAAATGCAATGTAGAAAAATAGTAGTAACAAATGCAATGTAGAAAATGTAGAAAAATACATATTGTCAAGTAATTGGTAATAATTGTATGCAATATGCAATACAAGACATATGATACAGTATAAAATCGATAAGCTACGTCTATGATACTATTTATAATTTAATGGAATATTTAATGCAAAATGAGACCAAAATACTACTTTAACTTTCATACAGTATTTTAACACAATTGCTAGTTCAGTAAAATAATTAATACAATATTTAGTTCAGTACATATCTCAGGGTATAAAAAGAAGTGCATTATCTATATTCTTAATAGTATGATGCCTATAAGGCAATGCTCTTAATAATTAAAGCGAATTAAATGCAATACTTTGTATACAATACACAAGAGCAACACTTCAGCACAATACTGAGGATAAAAAAAAACATATTTTGCAACAATATAAATATACCAATGCAATGTATAAAAATACCTATTATCAATTCAATATTAATAATTCTGTGCAATATGCAATACAATGCAACAATATAGTTATACCAATATGATGTATAAAAATACTTATGATCAATTCAATATTAATAATTCTGTGCAATATGAAATACACGAAATATAATTCAATATAAGATCAATAAACTAAATCTAAAATTCTGCATGTAATTCAATAAAATAGTTAATGCCAAGTTGAATCAAGACTACTTATAACGTTATGCTAATAATCTAGCTAATAATCCAGTTCCTGTATTGCAAAGAATTTAATTTACAGTTCCATACTAAAGCATACCTAGCGATACGATGTTCATAATTTCAATATGTTGCATCACATATTCTTAGGGTAGAGCTTATAACTCAACATAATATTACATAACTACCAACTCAAAACTCAATACAATAATTAATGCATGAATTAAAATAATAAGTAAATTAAGTTAATAGACTAGTTAGAATATAATGCAGTACTTAGGGTGCAAATATTGTATATTGTAATTATAATGAAATATAATACAATGCTAATAGTTCGATACAATAGTTATTACAGTGCTCGATACAATATTTTTGATATATAACCAGATTAGAATACTTAATATGTAGCTTGTAATTCAGTAAGATAGTAATACCATATCTATAGTTTGAGATTGCGAGTATAATACTTATTGTGCAATATCTTATAGTGCATTTAAAATACAATACAATTTGTAATAATATTTGTAACAATACTGGGCCTATTAAAAAAAAAGAATATAGTTATAATATGTAAATAGACAAGAATGCAACTGGAGTGTACAAAAATACAATTGTATTATGAAAACACTATGTAAACAGACAAGAATGCAAGTGGAGTGTACAAGAATACAGTTGTATTATGAAAACAGGACAAAACCATTAACATTAGGCAACCTGACATAGATCAGATCCATAACTGTGGAGAATGTCCATAATTTTTTAGAGTTTTCTGATAAGGTACTTCTGCTTAGTTAAAAATTTACTAAATGCTAGTTGATTATTCACAGGGAAAGGAATGTGAAATTCCTCTGTTAACGGGCATGTAGTAATATAATGTTCAGGTATGCCTAGAGTTCCGCAGACACAATATTCACTATTTGCAATTCCATGCTTGTAAAAGTAGCTTGGAAATGGACCATGCCCCGAGATATATCTTACTAGTTGATGATTTGTTATCTGACGACATTGATCCACATACGTAATATGATTGTACGTTCGTCGACCGGTTTCATCAGTATCCCATTCTAGTTGCCAATGGGATATAACTTTTAAAAGAAGAGCTCGTTTTAAATGAGATGTTAGCCACTTAAAAATCACTTCTTCAGCCTCGGCATCGGTATTTTCGGCAGCTGATTTGGCTAACTTATCTGCCAAAGTATTACCGTGATCCCCAGCATGCTAGCGTGATGTTATTTCCCACTTGATTACGAAGTTCACATTGGATGTCCGAGATAAGCGAAGAAAAATGTCTGGGGTTTTGAATCGCTTGAAGCGACGAAAGACTATCAGTGATAATTATTGCCTCCGTAGCACCACTTGTTTTACAGTGTTGAATTGCTTTGAGGATGGCTAAGGCCTCCGCTTGAAATACACTATTATTTCCATGGAGATGACCCAGCCACTGATAAATTGACTGACCATTATGAAAGGCTACAAGGGCACAGCCTGTCTTTTGATCTATTTTAGATCCATCAGTGTAATATTGAATGCTTGGGATAGGTGGCAGTGTTACGTCTTTAAGGAAAATCCGAAGTCCTGTTCCTTGAAGGACTGGATGCACATCCAAATGTTGTGAGGGTTGTTCATAGTGCAATGGTGTGAAAAGTTCATCAAACAGGATGAAAGGTTTTTTTCAAAACCTTGACGGATTGTATTGCTGCTTCCTGCAGAGTACGTAGATGAAGAGGGATCAGTCCCGCCATGACATTTAATGCACTGGATGAGGTGGTACGAAACGCCCTAGTTATCTGTAAGGCAAATTGACGCTGGAGACTTTAATGTAAGTGGCGCAATTTGCGACCCTGCATGGGTTCAGCCCATATAGCAGCCGCATAGGTGACCATTCTCTCGATAACGGTGAGATAAAGAACTTTTTGTATATAGGGACTAATTCCCCATCCAAGACCCTGCATTTGATACAATTTACATGCAATTATAACAGTTCGTCTCTTTAGTTCCAAAACATGCGGCATCCAGTTCAGTTTCTCGTCAAAGATAACGCCGAGAAACTTGAGCTGCGGTTTGATAGGTATACGTGTACCATGAATGGTGATTCGAGGCCGTCGAACCAAAGATCCTCCTTTTTTAGGGATTAATAAAATTTGCGATTTTGGTTCGGAAACTGTTAATTTAATTCTAAGACATAAGTTATAAAAGAGATCACAGGTTTCAATAGCATTTCTTTGCAACTCTTCTCGAGTTCGTCCTTGAATGATAAAAACTGTATCATCTGTATACGCATATGCCCGGGTATGTGGCATGTGCTGGCCAGTTTGCGGCAATAACAGAATTAAATGTTATATTCCATAAATCAGGGTCAGCACAAGAACCCTGCGGACAGCCTCTGTTTAGTTGTCTTGTAATAATGCCATGATTAGTGGAGTAGATAATTTTTCTTTCCGACAAGTAACTTTGAAATGCAAGAAATAAATTCTGAGGACAATCAGCTTTTCGAAGTGCCTCCAGTATTGCAGACCACCACAGTGAGTCAAAAGCATTCTTAAGATCTATACTGATGAAAGCACTGTGGTGACCATTGTTGCGATTACGATGTATATCTTCTGTAATTTTTTATAATACTTGAAGGGTAGACCTACTTGGTCTAAAGCCATATTGGTGATCACTTAAAAAGTGAATTTTGTGAAGATAATGTTTTAAACGGTAGACAATAATTCTTTCATAAACTTTCCCCAGAGCAGATAACAGACATATAGGTCGATAAGATGTGGATAATTGCGGATCTTTGCCTTTCTTGAGGAAAAGAACCACTCTTCTAGCTTTGAAGATACGAGGAAATACACCGTTAAGAAATAACTTATTAAAATAATCACAGAAGAAGATGTGGAAATTAATGATTACACGAATTATAGAATAGTCAATCCCGTCGGGGCCTGGGGCCCGTTTTTTTTTTGGAATATTTCGAAGAGTGGTTTTAATTTCTGTAATTGTAATCTGTGGATCATCCTCTGTGTTAGGAATAGAAGTTTGCTGCCTAATTGACAAGTGCTCTGGAGATTCATCTGTAATATCATCCTGAGGAAGAACTGATGCTAGAATATCATTAATAGTATTTTCTATTGGGCTAGACCCAGCAAGTGATGATTCTGGAAGATACGTTGATGCAGGCTGGAAAAGCTTATCTCGAGCGATCTTATAGGGTAAGCCAAATATTTCTCTATTTGATGTGCAGTATTTTTTCCAAGCTTCTATTTTGCTCTGCATAATCATCCGTTTATACAGAGCACGCTCTCTTTGAATGGAAGAAGAGAATCACAAATGCAAATTTTTCTGATTTTCAAACTGTGGAGTATGCTAATTTTGAGTTCGACGTCAAAAACGTCGCTTCAGCGGCAGCGAATGAAATTTGACTGTCAACTGAATAAAAGACAATGAAGACAAGGATGATCGGCATTCAGTGACTGCTTTGTTTCGATGAGTACGATGTCTCAGCGAAGTCATTTAACCGATTCAGAAGCTTGGAGAGTTGTTGGTAGGTTAGAAGGGGGCCAAGTTCAAGCCGAAGTAGCGCAAGCCATTGGAGTGTCACAAAATGTGATTTCCAGGATCTGGAACCGTTTTTTGGAAACTGGGAGTGCAGGCCGAAGACCAAGGCAAGGTCGTAGATGAGCAACAGCGCCCAAAGAAGTTCGTTATTTAGTGTTAATGGCTCGGAGACACTGAAGTATGAATGCTATTCTTCTCCAACAACAATTTCGCTCGGCTACTGGCACCACGGTTTCAACTCAGACTGTCCGAAACCGGCTCAATGGTGTAGGTCTGTATGCTTGCCGACGATTGTATGTGTTAGACTAACATAAAGGCATCGTCGCAACCGCAGGGAGTGGGAAACAGAGCATGTGAACTGGAGGAGAAATGAATGGAGCAATGTTCTTTTTTCTGACGAGTTCCGTTTTTCTGTTCATCCTGATAATAGGCTTATTTTCATCTGGAGGAACCGTGGCAGTAGGAATAATCCTGCGTTCGTGCACGAAAGTGTCAGATTTGGCGGTGGGGGAGTGTTGGTGTATGGTGGCATCTTCATTGACGAGCGCACAAATCTCTATCATTCGAGATGGACCTCTGACTGGTCGCCGATATAGGGATGAGATCCTCAGACCTATTGTAGTCCCTTACGCTGCAGCAATCGGAGATGACTTCATTTTAATGGACGATAACTGCAGGCCACATCCTGTTAACCTGGTGGAGGATTTCCTTTTCGAGGAAGGAATCGTACGAATGGAATGGCCAGCGTGTTCTCCAGACATGAATCTAATAGAGCACATTTAGGACGCTCTAGGAAGACGAGTTGCTGGCCGCCAACCACCCCCACAAACTCTCCAAGAACTGGAAAGAGCTTTTCTGGAAGAGTGGGACAGAATACCCCAACTTATGATTAATAGCCTCATTGACTCCATGCCTCTAAGGTGTTCAACGTTGCTGGCCGTCCGTGGAAACCATACCCCCTACTGAAAATGATTTCCTTTGAAGAAAACATCTTTTTTTATACTATTTTTCTCATATGCACAAACTGTGTTTTTTTCCTTTTGTACACAAATGCGCAATAAAATGCATTTTGTTCTGCCAAACATGTGTAAGTTATACTCATATAACCTACTACGTCTGTCGACCATGTATCAAACAGCTAAAAGGTTTCCCAGCCACAAGATCCATCTAAAACTGCAATATCCTTTAATTGTTTTGAGCAGTGTATTTCATTTACCAGAAAAAGTACACTGCGAAAAAAAGGGGGGAGGGCAGTTTTATATCTCCCGTTCTATTGCGCCGATTGACAAAATTCAAATTGCGTTTTTCATGTCTCGAAAGCGCGACTTAAAATATATATTAGATTTATATATAGCATTGTTCTAACATAGGTAGGCTTGCCAAATTTGAGAAATTTTCAACCGGGACACCGGAAGGCCCGCCCCCCGGCGACGAGAGTATTCAAGGGTACACACCCTTGGCGGTTTCTTAGAGTGTTTTAAAGGATAGTTTATTCTCAATGTTATGAATGAATGGTTACTTAATAGGAACCTAAACCATGGGTAATAATAAATGACACTTGCATATAAATTTAAACATTTTATTTCTTACATGCTAATATAAGTTACTTAAGTAAAAAATACCACTTCAAATGAGAAATAAAAAGTTGAACAATGTTTACATGTACATTTCATTGGCTAGGACTGTTTTTAAAAAGTCTTTTTTGGTTTTAATCTTGGTAACCTTCACAAGCTAATCCGATTTAAATTTTACTCTAAAATTGGACTCTGAATATTGTACTCGCCCGGAAAGCCTCTCCCATCGCGCATGGTCACGTTTGGTGAGACAAGACGATACGATGACAATATTATTTATTGGCAGATCATCACTCTTCTATAGTTTTAATCTTTCATACAGTATACGGACAAAGTAATTATCCTAAATAATACTTCACAGTTAATTATTTTTAGACTTTTTTGGTCATCTAAAAAATCAAATTTAATTTTTACCTGGACGAGAAGTAAACCGGCTGAGACACCGGGATTTTTTCTAGAAACCGGGACTGCCCCTGTCAAACCGGGACGTAACCTAGTTTCCTTTACCGTTCCATTATGCCGAGTCGGAAAAAAAGGTACCCCTTTCCTATCTTTTTACATTGTAGGTGAGCGGGAAAAAAGTCACTTCGTTCTTACTTTCAAAAAATTTTAACAAAATGCGTAAACCACATTTTCGTTATTATCGCTGTCAACAAATATGCCAAATTTCAAAATGCGTTAATATATTAATTCACTTATATCTTCGGAAATTGTAAATAAAAAGCTCTAACATTTTGCCAGGTATGCTTAAAAATACATCTACTTTAACTCTTTAATAAACCGAAGTCTTCGTTAGCCTGTATGCATAAAAATACCGAACCGCCCGAAAACGTATTCGAGAGTCACAGTAATTTCTTTCCCTCCCCATCCATTAACGCACAAAGAAGAGTGAAGATTTCAAATGCTATTCTTTCTACTTCCTAACAAATAAAGATAAGAAACCACAACTAAATATTTTTAGGGCAAGCTGTCAACAATAAAATGATACAATGAATTTGGGGAAACAGCACCTGCTACTGCATACCTTAGGGGAGGGAAGAAAGCAACGTCAGAACTTCGGACGTTTCGGGCGGTTGTGGTCGTTGGAATGAAAGGCCGTCTGGGGCGTTATGGTCTTCAAAGAGTGAAGACGATTGTAAAAATTTTATAGGTTATAATTCAAAATATTTTCAAAAAATTTAGAAAATTTGTTTTAAAATACAAGTTTTTAAAATAAATCTTTAAAAATGGGGGAATTTTATTTTGAATGAACTTAAATTTCGAGCTATGTAAGAAGGAATCAAATAAGTTTAATAAAAACAGATATAATAATGAATACATACGAAACTGAATTAACATTGAAGAGCTAAAATTTGGAGAGCTAATTTTTTAAACACTCCTCGTGCGAGTTTTACAAAGCTTGGTAGTTTGTCGCAATTTGAGTCGTAGAATCGAAATATGGAAAAAATTTAACATGTCATTTCAGAAAAAGTCCGATTTTATGTCAAAATACCTATGTTAAAACAGTGCTATGTATAAATCTAATACATATCCTAAGTCGTGCTTTCCAAACAGGAGAAACGCAAGTTGAATTTGTTCAATAGGCCCAGTAGAACGGGAGATATAGAACTGTCCCTTTTTTTGCGCAATGTACAATAGAACTATGTGATACTTGAAGGAATAAACTGCTTACAAGTCCTTTTTGTATTCGGTACACACCAAACGATTTTCGATTTTCAAAACGTAAGTTATTAAACGTGCTTAACTGACACATTCATATTTTGTATATTCAAATTATTAAAAACAAGTTGTGTATATTTTGGAGACCATTTAGCTTTACAAGTGGCCTGATAGTTTATGATCACCATTTTATTTTTGAACACCATTTAGCATTATCGGTGGTCTGATAAATTGCAACAGCTTTCTTATATCGTCTTCGCTGCGTTTCTAAAAGGGTTAATTAATATCTATTAAAATGCGTTAAACGTATTTTCACTTAATCATAGCTATAGAAAACTTATAGAAATACAGATATGCAGAGCAGAAACTAACGTTCTTTTCTTTCAGTCTGTCCTCCTAAGAATTTTCTGAGTTAATTAAAATACATGAAAATACATATGCTCTTACATTAAATTTACTTTTACTGTGATAGCTTCACTGTAGAAGAGGAAAAAATACAATAAGCAAACACAACCTTTTTCCTGAAAAGTTAAATGCAGTCGTCTACATCTTCATGTTTAATTTTGCTCTTTTCCGTGGATTTATTGATTCTTATGCTTAAAAGCTCATTTTATGAGAAATGCATTTATTTCTTCAAATATAAAAGTGCATGTTTTTGAATTTATTTAGCTTCTCGAAACTGAGTTCTTTTAAATAATTTTCTTGAAATATTCAATGTATTTTCAAGAAGTGCATCTGCTTTTCTCTCTTTGTATAGGTGTTTCTTCTGCTAAACATTCTTACTTTTTTCGAATGGAGTATTTTATTCTGTTCTCTAAAACTTCAGTCTCTTTATTTATCTGTCATTTCTGTTAGACTTGTGTCTGTATAAATACATATCCAGTAGTTGCTTTCAGAAAGGAGAAAACAGAATATATGGTATTTCAACTTAGCTGGAAATTTTAATTCGATAAAATATCATTTTCGAAATCTGCTTTTCAAAATTCAGTTTGAAATTCTGATCAGCGTACAAATATGTAATACGTATAAAATATTCGACCTGTAAGAAGTTCAAAATTTCTTACCCAGTTTAGCCGAAACTAATTTATTTAAATACAGTTTCAAAACTTTATATATATTTCATTTTGCTTTAAGAGCAACAGAATAGATTTATCATTTGATTTTATTCAGTTCCTTTTATTTTTTTAAATTTTGCTTCAAGAGCAACAGAATAGATTTAACATTTCATTTTATTCAGTTGCTTATATTTTTCATATTAGAAATTAATCGTATTAGTTAGAATAATTATAAGACATGGAATTATTGAACAATTATGATTAGTTGTAACTAGCCTTGGTTTATGCAGCAATCAAACTTCAGCAAGTGTTAAATTTTCCGATTCGTTTCGAGGGGGGATAGATAACTTTTGTGAGACAGGTGATAACTTGCACGCGCCGGTGAAACAGAGATAAACGAGAAGGTTCGCATAAAGGATCCTTTCCCTTTTTAGCTCATCATAGCCTAATAAAGAACACTTACCGTTATTCTAAAGAGCCAAATCGTTTTAGAGTCCATGCGGGTTCGGTGCAGAGGCACGAAAATTCTTCCGCAAGAAAATGTCTCTCTGTGCTTATTTGCGTATTTCTAAAATCAGAAAATCTTTAAGTAATTGAAAATAAATCATTGCATGTGGGATGCTGTAAAAAATGTATAAGGTATTTTCTTCCTCCTTTCTTCATATCGTCATGCTCTGCGTTAGCACACTCGGCGAGGATTCGAGAGGTCTAGGTTTGACTCCCGGCGAGGGCATTGCCCATTTCTTCAGTTTCCTGCTTAAAATAAACTGATAACTTTACAGTGGCACCCGAATTATGTAAACGAATTAAAAGGTCGGGAATGATCAGTCTTCACCGCCAGGATTTCGCGAATGTGTCCCCTTTTTCTCAGACGCCCTTTAAACGGAGGAGTATATAATTTGCAAATGAGAAGAATAGGACCCGGTCTAAAAATAGATCGTATGACCTTGTTTGGATCGACTCTAAGTTCACTACAAAATAAGGAATCCTACCACAAAACTAAAAACTCAAACTCAAGCACAATCACAACATTAAAACACAAACTATAAATACACTGTTGATTTTTCCCGTTAAATTCTATGTGATATATCTGACTTCAAACCTAAAATTTTTGAAGAACACAAAGCCTTGTCTAAAACTTAAAGGTTTATTCAACTAGAACTTCAAAAATGATGAAAACATAACATCATAAACGAAAACTTAACATCTTAGGTGGAAACATTCAACATTTCCAGGCAATGCTTTAAACTGTCAGCTATTCCGGCACGGAGAAGAACACTTTCTTTAAAAGGACAAAATCCATCTGGCCCTTTCGGCATATATCTCCATTTTAGTTGCGCTGGATTTTTATTTCAGCTCCTACGTGTTTCGGACTTAAACGGCCGGACTGGAACTGGAACAGGACCGAATCAGGACCGGAAACTATCATCCCCTGGCTTCTCCCCCGGGCAGGTCTACTCTGGCTCGAACTGAAAATGAACTGCGCCGCTACCAAGGAAAGCACCTCCTTTTATTGATGGCGGTTGCCGTTACTACAGGCGATTATGCAAAATATTTATTATTTATATTACAATGAACACATATCAAGTAAAAAGAAAATAAGGTATTCGAATTTTTCAGCTAATACAGAAGCCGATGTCATCAACATACTACATGAAGTCATTGCCAAGAGATGGTGATTAAATCTAGGAGGCAACGTTGAGGCTACAGTTCGACATTACTTGATCTCGTGCTCAGCAGATTACTGTAACTACATAGTCAAACCATTCTTGAAAGTAACAAAGGAACTTTGTTCGAATTTTACGGATCTAGCTAAAATTAAGCAAGAAGTTAAATTTTATCCAATATAAGATGTAGATTCTTGATCATAATGATTATTAAAACTATTTATCATCAAGAGTTTATAAACAACAGGAGAGAAAACAAAAAGAGGTTTTGTCGTTTCAGATTTTAGTGCAAAATATCTTCCAGTGTCGAAAATTCTGATAGTACGGTTATCTAATTTCATAATTATGAAAATCATTGTATACATTTGTAGAGGCATTATTGTTTCTGAAGTAGGAAACACGAAGAATGAGCAATGTGTCGAAATGTATAAGGTGAAATGTATCCAGTGAAATGTATAAGGTGTAATGTATCCAGTGTCAGAATTTCTGAGAGTACAGTCATCTAATTTCATAATCATTAAAAAAATTATATATTTGTAGAGTTATTAGGATTTTTGAAATAGAAAACACGAAGAATGAGCAATGCCCACGTCGGAACTCGAACCTGTCGGAACACGTCGGAACTCGAATACGCGTCTTGTGAGCTACCGTTACACTAGTAAGGCATGCAGAAAAGAGGGGAAATGCCACATATACCGCCGTTATAACGGGTGACTGGGATTAGGGGACCCAATCGTCAAATCCTGGTGGTGAAGAATCAACATCCACCACTAGTTCGGGCGCCATAGTAGAGTCATTATGAATTTTCGAAGCAAGCGTACATGACTAATGTGCAATGTCCTCTGCGGGAGTCGAACAGGGATCTCTCGAATATGCGCCAAGTGTGCAACTGTTATACTATAAACATATGCAGAAAGAAATGAGAAAATGCCTTATACATTTGTGAATAGTCATTTTTGTCCTACACATAGTTGTCATTTTGTCTTACACATAATTGTCATTTTTGTCTTACACATAATTGTCATAAATTTGAATGTGATTAAAGTTAAAATTTATGTTAAGTGGAAAGGAATTCGTTATTGACGATTATTCGTTTGAACGTTATTTGTTGGTGGACATTTGCTGCGTTGACTGCTTTACGACACCTTATTTTAATACGCCAATGTAGAAAATATACTTTCAACTTCACTGACTAAAATAATGTTAGTAGTATGCAGGAATTATTGCATTTCTTCGTGCTAGCTTTTTTGGTGTAAGTGGTTAGAACAGCCAACTGACAATATGAAGACTGACAGTGCTAGGACCTGCAAGAACAGGGTTGATTTTTCACATTACCTGCATCAGAAAAATATCAAAAATCTCTATGAATTATAAACCTCGTTATTATATAATATCGGCGTATTGAAATATTTGCATCGCGTAAAATATGATATCCATTGATGATAGTGCGTGCTTTAATTTTGTTTCCGTAATTTGAAAGAACTGAATAAAAACTAAGTAAATTATGTCTCCTAGTCATTCTTAGGCGTAAGAAAAGTAATGTTACTGCTTGACATAAATTTCAGCGGAAGAGTTTTAGGCAATCATTTTCTTCTCATACAGATAGTAAAGGAAAAACAGGTACCTCAAAAGGAAAGAGATTCTAAACAATCTTTGAGAACTTCTTAGCAGTTAACTAAGATGCCTCTGGAATAAGGAGAAAATGGAAAGTATTTAAAAATAAATGAAACAGAAGGCACCATCTTAATTACAAATTATTTTTTTTAGGTGAATGGGAAAAATGGGTTAGAATCTGAGTCATTTATTTTCCTGTTTTTTCTTTGTGCTTATGTATTCAGAAACTGTAGTTTAAGATTCCGCAGTTAATCAGTTAACCATATTCCTCTGGAGTCTTGCTGTGTAAATAAAATAGCACACATTTCTTAAATTCCTACTATTAGCTCTTCCTATATCTTGTTCAAATTTTCAATTGTTAATAAAATACTTTTCATTCATCCATTTAAGTTCAAATACATTTTCTTTTAACTTGCAGTGGATGGCACTTGATGTTAATACAACTTTTTCACTTTAATTTTTTCACATTGTTTTTTCATATTTCGTAGTTTTTTCACTTTAACATTTAATTGCTGCGACAAGTGTTTCGGCATAACTATGAGCATACATATACCATAATTACTGTGAGCGGTCTCACAGACCACTTTTAAGAAACGCATAAAAATACGAATTACAATTCATTTAAATCAATATATTTTATTAAGCATTACTGTCAATTAAACCATAATTCTACAACAATGAATTTAATTATTAAAAAATAATAGATTAGAATATCTTTGTTTATAAGGATGAATCGTAAGATGATACATAGTCAAAACATATTTTTAAGAACACTGAAGACACACTGGTTCCTTGCATTCCAAGCATTTGCATGCTGTTTTTCTCTTCTGACAAGGTGGGCACAGACTACATGTTTTTCTTTCTTCTAATTTTTCTGCTTAATTTGATAAATCCATTCTCTGAATTTCCAAGGATTCTTATAATTGTTACCTTCAGTTCCCTTGGCAAAAAAGCGGAAGTTATCCCAACTTTCAGATGCTGTTTAATAAGTTGATTAGCTAATAAAAGCATAAAATGTTTTCTTTTCAGTTTTGTAGCATCAGGATATGACTGGAACAATATGTATGAACATAAATTCCAAGTATCTTCGGGCTCTGCTACTCGTATATAGCCTATTTTTGCAGTATGTTCCAGACCAAGGAGCTGGATTATTGTGTTATGCTTTGGTGTTCGTACCGCACGATTTGGTTCTTTTTTGCACCATTTGAAGTGCTTTTTTCCATAAAAATTATCATTTTATTCCCAGTCATTACAAAAATTATGATATTCATCTCCAGAAAGCTCAGATTCACTTTTGCTTTCGCTGTGAATACTACATGATTCTTCAGAATCAGAGTATTCTACATCAAAAATATTGCTGACAAGATATTCAATTTGTTTTTTAGTCTTTTTTGTGAAATTTACGGGATGTTTTCTTGTGAAATATGAGGCCATATTTATCACTTTTACGAAAAACAAGCATTCGATAAATAACGTCTATCGTCCACTAAAACCGGTACGCATCTGCTGTGAGAGGTCTCGCCGACCACTTAAAAAGTAAAAATCGTGGTAACAGTATCAGGTTCTGTGTTTCTCCTTACTTGCTTGGGGAACATTCAAGAACTTGACTCGAAACAGGGAGCTTACTAAAGCTATGTTCAATAAATGTGGGAAGTAGACAAGATACACAGGAAGGGTATACGAAACCCTTTATTTTTCACTCTTTACAATAATTTCCGAACTTCGGAATACAGAGACCAAACACTTGTGGTCTGAACGTAAGAATACAAAAATATTAACAAAACTCTAACTTAACTTTGGAATAACAAACAAGGGCCTACGTGGAAGATTGGCCGTATATTAACAGGAAGCCATATGTAGTACAGAGAACTGTTAACACTACAATACGTTTAAAATTATCAAGAGGATTAAACCTCTGGCCTGGAAGGCAACCAGCAACCGAGTAAAAACTGCTAAGGCAAGCGGCCTGCTTCTACTAACTCCTTCCTCTCTCTTGCTTGGCAAAAAGCCACAACTTAAGTACTTGGCGTTCGCCAGACAAATTTGGATAAATAAGTTAAAGCCTTTAATTCTGGCCGGAAGTAGAAAATAAGAAGTGATAGTAAAGATTTAAAATAAAATAAACGTTAGTAAAACTTAAGATCCTTACATACTTCCCGCCAGAGTTATTTAGTTTGAAACTGAGGTCTAAAACGACCTTGTTGAAAACTTTTAGCTCTAGAATCTAACGAGAGGCCAATCTTTTACAAACATTCCTCACTAGAAACTAGAAATTAAAAAAAATTTGTTTTTACATTATCAGCTCCATGGACAATTACTTTTCATCTGTACTGCATCTAAACAGGAGCTTTTAGTTGAAATCTGGTTCCTTCCAGAGATCTGGAAGGAAAACTAGTTTAATGAAATGTTACACAATTAAATGGCAAGTAACATGAATATTTATATTTCTCCTAACATTCTTATTTCATTCATGACTTTTATTTAATAATCTCTCCCCGTGCTCTCTGACATGTGTTGTAAAAGAAAACACCGAACACGAATGTGTTTATGTACCAGTGTTCAACACTACCGTCTACAATCAAAACACTAACGTGTTAAAATTCAACATAACAAGACCTCGTAACACACCTTACCTTCATCTCTAAACCCTGAGGTACTAGTCTGAAAGTGGCTAACTCTGAAGTGTAGCGTCAGAGAGCCTAACTACATTCATTCAACCTTTAACACATATTCACAATACTTTTCTCTTTTTTTCAGTCACACGAATAAGTTTAAAATTTTTGGCATTACTTTCACTTTTACAATATCACAGTATTTCTTAACATTTAAAATAACAGTTCACATTGTATATAAGAACATATTAACATGCCGTTAATTTTACGCAATTTAAAACATACATTAGTTGTACATTGTTAACTTCTATTCTTTTCCAAGCAAGTGCCAATTCTTCTACGTTGAAACACTACATTTCAAAAGTCTTTCAGACCAAAACTTCTTTCTTGCCAAAATCTTTTAAATAAAATTTTCTACAGTAACTTTTACAATATTCAAGTATTTACACATTCCTATTATACATCAACTTTAGTTTTACTCGCGAGTAATTGAAAAACATAATACCAAAATCGGTAACAACTCATTTCTCGCTTTTTTGGCGATAAAGGTAGACCTCACATGAAGTAAAACGTCTTGAAATCTGCCACTTGCAGTAAGAATGAAAGATTAACTTAAGTTTGCAAAGTATCATAACATTTTACTTATCTTTGTGATATTTGGACATTCTTTTCTCTGCCCAGTCCTGGAAGGTAGCGAAGATTCGTGTTTGATTTATCCTCCTTCTTGCGCGGGGTCGCCCTTCAGTGCCTTCCTCTAGGAGCTTTCTTTTCCCTCCAGTTTGGTCACCCTTGAATACCTTCTTTTTCGTCTCTGCCTGTGGTCTTGGCCGTTTGATTGCCGCTGGTCTTGGCGGAACCGGGACACTTCTCTCTCGTTCCTGCTTGGATCTCGTTGCTGGCCGTTCAAATTTTCCTTGTATCTTTTCCTCCGCCGCTGGTGGTCCTTCCGCAATTCGGCGACATTTGCTGCGTAGAGTCCTGTCCGATGAGTAGATCTTCCGTTTGGGAGCCGGGTTATAGTTGCCGTTATTTCTCCTGGCTCTCTTTGCATTCGTCGTACTTCTCCCTTCTTCATTCTGGGGGTGGTAGTGCTCTCTCTTTTCTGGTCGGTGGAACGGCTTCTTTTTCTTGTTACCTTCAATTTCCCAACGGGAAAACTTTCTTTTCAATTGCTCCTGCCTCCTAATGGCTTGCCCTAGTACTCGTCGCTGTTCCACCTCTGGAGCTTGTGCCTGCAGTGCCTGCCGTGCCGGATCCTGCAAAAGATCTTTAAATATTTGCATTTTATTACGGTCATAGTGTGGTTTTTTTTGGTCAATGTTTGCGGAGCATGTTTCACCATTCCTGGCTTTTAACACCACTACAGCTTGAGTTATTTTTTCTATGACATATGGTCCTTCAAATCGTGGAAAAAATTTGGCGGTTTTATCTTCTGGTGCTGAAGAAAGTGAATGCTTAATTTTTAATACTTCATCTCCTACTTTATAAATTACTCCCCGTCGTTTCATATCATAATAGAGCTTCTGTTTTCTTTAGGATACTTCAGTGTTCTTTTTAGCTTCTTTAATTAATTTTTCTATATCACCCATTTTAAATTCTGGGGCTCTTTGTTGAACATAAAATAATTTATCTAACGGCGTTATAATCTTTCTGCCTAAAAATAAGTCAGCAGGAGTTTTGGCCGTTGTATCATGTTTTGCGGTCCTAAGGGCGAAAGCAAATTCATTGACATAGTTATCCCAGCTTTTATGAAAATTTTTAACATAACTACGGATAATTTTCACTATATTTCTATTCACCCGTTCCGCTATATTTGATTGCGGCCGATACAGGGCCATTTTTAAATGACGTATGCCCAGTTTTTGGCACATGTCTTCACATATATTACTTACAAATTGAGGACCATTATCCCATATAACTTTTAGGGGCGCCCCGTATTTTAAAATATATTTATTTAAAATAGAATCAGTAACTAATTTCGCGGAGGCTCGTTCTAAGGGAACAATTTCGGTCCACTTACTAAAATGATTAACCATAACAAGGAGATACCAACTTTTATTTAACTGACTTTTTGGGAAAGGGCCCAATAAATCGATGCCAATTATTTCATTTGGAAAATCGGATTTAATACTATTTAGAAACCCGGCCGGGCGGAAATTAATATAATTAACTGCTTGACATGTTGGGCAGGACTGGACATACGCCCTTGTTAACTTTTGCAGTTCAGGAAAATAGACTGCCTCGCTTACGCGTTGGATAGTTTTTCGAATACCAGCATGAGAAGCTAAAGGGCTGTCATGTAACTCCTGCAGGATATTTAATCTAAGACTAGCTGGGATAACAGGTCGAAATTCGTTGTTGGAATTTGTAGTTTTTGTATAAAATAATAGACCATCTATTAGTTCGTAATGGGCCGCCCTATTTTTTATCGCCACAATATCTTGGTGGCTAAAATTTTCAGGATCCTTTAAATACTCATAAATGCTTCCAAACTCAGGATCCTTACCCAGTTCGGTTATTACAGTTTCTCGGGAATTTATTGTACTTGCTGTGAGCATTGCCACCTTTACAGTATTACCTTCTTCATCTATTTTTATTCTGGATAGGGCATCTGCTACGATATTTTCCTTTCCGGGGGTATGCTTAATTACCAGATTATATTCTTGTAGCTTGAGTGCCCATCTTATTAACCTTGGCGATAAGTTTTTCCCTGAGTACAATCTAGTTACCCCCGCATGATCAGAATACACTTTTATTGGCGCTCTTCCAAAATAGACTCGGAACGTTTGCACTGCTAACAGAACTGCAAGTGCCTCTCTCTCAGTCGCGGAATAATTTCTTTGTGTTTGATTTAAAGTTCGACTAAAAAATGCCACGGGCTGCTGATTTTGCGAAAGTACCGCTCCTACCGCATAATCCGAAGTATCCGCTGAAATTTCTAAATTCTCATCCTTTTCAGGAAATTTCAACACAGGGCCTTGCGTTAATGCCTGCTTTAATTTTTCGAAAGCACTATTGGCTTCCGACGTCCACGAGAATCTTGCCTTTTTCCTTTTTAATTTTAACAATAGTTCAGCAATAGCTGGAAAATCTTTTATAAAGGACCTATAATATGAGCAAAGTCCTAGAAAAGAAGAGAGCTTCTTCGCCGTATTTGGCGGCGGATACTTTTGTACAGTGATTATTTTTGATTCGTCTGTCTCGATTCCTTTCTGAGATATTTTGTAACCTAAGTATTTTAATTTAGCGCCTGCAAACTTGCACTTTTCGACATTAACTTTTAGACCGGCCTCATTTAATAATGAAAACACCTGTCTTAAATCCTGTACATGTTGGTCCAGATTATCACTAGTAATAAGGATATCGTCTAAATAGATAAATGTGGACTTTCCAAGAACAGGCCTTAGCACAATGTCCATACATCGCTGAAATGTTGCCGGTGCCACTGAAATGCCAAACGGCATACGCAGGAATGCATAAGTGCCAGACTTGGTTATAAATGTAGTCTTAGGCACGTCCTCCGGTCTAACCCCTATTTGAAAATAACCAGCCGTTAAGTCTAAAGTCGTCATATATTTGGTAGACGTTATGTTCCTTAGAATTTCTTCAATAATAGGTAACGGATATACCGGATATTTAGTTATGGAGTTTAATTTACGATAGTCAATCGCGAAACGCCACCTTTCTGGATGTGTTAATGGATAGTCATTGTTTTTCTTACTTAAAACCACCATAACTACTTGAGATGGTCATTATGCTCTTTTTACGTAACATATCGCTAATGTGCCATTCTATAATTTTTTCTTTATTCTTATCATACCGGTATGCTTTGTGGCGAACTGGCATTGAATCTCCGGTGTCAATACTATGGTTAGTAACTTGAGTAAATTCTGGAATATCACTAAATGACGAAGCAAATTCACTTGCCACTTGTCAGATTCTTTGTTGCTTTTCCTTAGGCAGGTGGTCAAGGTTTAACATTGGCGGTTCCGTTTTTTCTTCTCGAACTGGTTTCATCGTCAGCTTAAGGGACGCTTCATTAAAATCCAGCGTTGCTTCTGCCTCTGAAAAAAATCTATCCCTAAGATAATATGTGCTTGCAGATTCTTTACTATAAAAAACATAACCTTTACTTGTTCGTCCTTGATACGGATGTACAAAGGTACTTTACCTACGCACTTACATTGTTCTCCTTGCGCCGCTAATACTGTTGTATTATCCGCATTATATATGCGGTATTTGCGAAAATACTTTCTAAAAAAGACTTCTGCCACACAGGAACACTGCGCGCCGGTATCCAGGAGTGCGGTGGCCGGGATATTATTTACCAAGACTTCAATCTTCGGAAGAGTTAAATTTTTCACCATTACTGTATTTAACTTGTAGGAAGAGGGGTTTTCGTGGCCTTCGGATTTCCGCACCCTCTCGTCAGCAGAAATCCGTTTTAGTTTAAATTATTTTTCCTTTCGGTGCTTTCCTTCTTTCTCCACTGGCCTTGAGACTTTTTTCCTGGATTGCTATTGAACTGTCGACGTTCGCCGGCTGTTTTTGGATGCTCGGGTTTTTTCTTGCCCACTGATTCGCTTTGCTTCCGTAGCCGTGTGCTTGAGTTTGCTGTGGTCTTGGCTCACCAAATTGGTTTCGTTGTTGATATTGGCGTCTTCTTTCAATGTCCGCCGTTCTTTTACTTTCAAACTGGATTGCTAGCTCAAATAACTTTTCCAGTGTAGTCGGATTGCTTAATTCAATAAAGTCTTGTACTTGGGGAAGTAACCTCGGCAAAATCACTTGAATTATCTCAGGATCCGGACGGTTTCCATACAAGAGTTTGAAGACGTGAATTTTTCTTAAAATAAAGGTGGAAAGATTTTCGATTCTTTGCTGATATATGCTGAAAAGTTCCGTTTCTAATTTCGCACGATCCCTTACGACAGGGAAGGCTTTTACTAGGGCAGTCTTGAAATTTTCGTAAGTATAGGTGGGACTTCGCGCTTGACCCAAGAGACTTCTGCCTATGCATTTGAACCAATTAAGCGCTTAGCCCCTCAAAGCGCTGGTAGGTAAGGTGACTTTTTGGAACTTATGCACGGGATACATCATGAAGTGGTCATCTAGTTTTTCCAAAAAACTGGTTACCGGTCAGTTTCCATTAAATGTTGCTTCTGGTTTCATCGAAGCGCGCATGGTCTGGACTATGTAACCAAATCCTTCAGGGCGGCAGCTGGCATTTCTTGATTCTGAGCCGCTTCTGCAGGCAGCACAGGTCTTCTTGAAACTCGGTCATGGTTATTCTTCTTCGTCGGGCGCCACTATCAGGTTCTGTTTTTGTCCTTAGTTGCTTGGGGAACATTCAAGAACCTGACTCGGAACAGGGAGCTTACTAAAGCTATGTTCAATAAATGTGGGAAGTAGACAAGTTACACAGGAAGGGTATACGAAACCCTTTATTTTTCACTCTTTACAATAATTTCCGGACTTCGGAATACAGAGACCAACCACTTGTGGTCTGAACGTAAGAATATAAAAATATTAACTAAACTCTAACTTAACTTTGGAATAACAAACAAGGGCCTACGTGGAAGATTGGCCGTATATTAACAGGAAACCGTATGTAGTACAGAGAACTGTTAACACTACAATACGTTTAAAATTATTAAGAGGATTAAACCTCTGGCCTGGAAGGCAACCAGCAACCGAGTAAAAACTGCTAAGGCAAGCGGCCTGCTTCTACTAACTCCTTCCTCTCTCTTGCTTGGCAAAAAGCCACAACTTAAGTACTTGGCGTTCGCCAGACAAATTGGCATAAATGAGTTAAAGCTTTTAATTCTGGCCGGAAGTAGAAAATAAGAAGTGATAGTAAAGATTTAAAATAAAATAAACGTTAGTAAAACTTAAGATCCTTACAATTGAAATTATAATAAACGTTAATTCCTTTAGTCTGATATGTCACCTTTAGTCGTGGGAAATCATTAGATGGAATATTCATTGAAGAACTAGACTGCTCGAATCTCACTGGAAAGGTTCGTTTCAATAGTTAAGCATTACAAGAAATGGATAGAATGAGAAATTATAGACCCCCATCAGCTTCATAAATTAGAAACGAAAACATGTTAATAAAAAGTAACTAAAATAAAATTTTGCGTTGTCGACCTTAAAAAAAATTACATCGCTTGTTACACACTCAAACCACACAGGAAATAACTCTACGGGAAGATAATTTGCATCAAACTTCTGATGATGAACGACTGTACATAAATTCTGATGATGCTTGCTTTGTAACAGAAAAATACGCAGATAATGGTATCTCTTTATGAATAGACTTTGTACATAGTCCTACTTTCAAGCAGATCAGAAGCTAAACAATGATGCATATAACATTGTAAATAAAGCTAAGTAGGGATAGGATTTATGAGGAATGTTGGAAAGTACAGATTGCAGTTTACTGGTTTATTTATTACCATTTAGATTATCAATGCTCACTTATCTTAAAGATATTTGCAATGATATCTTGCTTGTTTTTGAATCTTTAGTCCACTATTCCTTTCATTTAAGTAATTGCTTTCAAATATAAGGAAACACCTGATATCGTTTTTTTTTTGAGCGGGGGAGAAGGAATTGTTAATTCTTGAGATCTAAAATAATAATACGATTTCAAACTAGATGTATTCTCGTACCTATAGGCTTGTTATGTAAACTT
This sequence comes from Stegodyphus dumicola, assembly GCF_044657685.1. NCBI lineage: Eukaryota > Metazoa > Arthropoda > Arachnida > Araneae > Eresidae > Stegodyphus > Stegodyphus dumicola. The sequence continues at coordinate 161,557,035 of NC_140770.1, forward strand.
TGAAAAGAAAAGCATTTCTTCGTTGAAGAGAAAATTGATCCTATTAAAATATTCCATGTTTTTAATTTTGCCTTGCTTCTCTGCGCAAGACAAAAGCATAGTCAAAAGATAATTCATATTTTTTATTTATAATCTTAATTTTTCTTTTGAATACTTAAAGACGTAGCTCTCTAAAGAATGAAATTTTCCTAATCCCTCTAAAACATATAACAAAAGGAATCATTTTTTCATTATTATTGTATTAGTTCAAAACTTCCAAACCAAAAAATAAATTGAAGTTCTAGAGAAAAGTTTTTAGTCGAAGCAAATAATTTTCTTAAAAAGAAAAAAAAATTGAAGAGGCTGAAGCGAAAATTTCTTGAATTTCAAAAATTTAAGACTATGAAAGCACTGGAACTGGAGTACGGAATGTTTTGCTTTAATTTCTGTTCGAAAGGTATTGATTCTTTTACCAAAAAAAAATGTTCTGTTCTGAGATCTTTCATTTTATTTATTTATGTTTCGACTTTTCGGATGAAAAAGTTGTTTTCTTTAAATTGTATTGTCTCTCTCAATCCTGGTAGGTTGAATATTTTCGATTGCCAAGAATGCAGTGCAGAACGTAGGCAAACTATTGCGGCATTTTAATGAAAAATGTTAACCGTTTAAATCTGAAGCGGAACTTTTTATTTTACTAAATTTTGCTTAGCGGTTAGAGAAGTTAGCTGCCGTTCCGATGGGTCCGGTCTCGAACCTCGGAGAAGATATGGATATTTGTAAATGCATAGTGTCTGTGGGGCATAGGGGCGCTCAGAATATAGAGTGTTCATCAAAACTTCCTACCGGCCTATCCTATCAAGCAATAGAAATGAAATTTCAGATATTGTTATTTTAAAATTATGATGATTTACAAGAATACAGTTCTCATAGTTTCTGTTATAGTGAACAAATTTCGAAATTTGTGAAAGGCAACATCCATTTTTTACATGTGCAAACCGATCAACGCACTGAAAAATTATAAATAGATTTAAAATGATACACATATGTCGAAAATTAATGGCGTAAAGTATTTGCAAAGAAGATGATTTTAAAGGACCAATGAAACACAAGAAAATCTGCTTGCAATACAGCAACACACAGTCACGTAACTTTGAATAAACGCGCTGGTGCCACATCATAAGTATTTTCATCAGACCAGTGAAAGCAGTTCTTGGAGTTTAAGTTCCTAGTTAAGAAGATATGTATTTCATAACATTCTCCATAACATCCCCATCGATCGTCTGCTATTTTCATCATATCTGATGAGGAGTACATCTGCAGTCTACACGCTGTTGTTTGTCACCATGTAGCAAAATCTACACACGCTGGAAACCATACGGAAACATCCGCAGAACATAGCACAGAAACTTGGGGACTGTGATTCTCGGTACATCCAAACTGCAAGCAACACTTCTTGAGTACGCAACGAGCCAGGAGTAATCATATTAGGCACTTCCGCAACAACTTACACAAAAACACATAGAAGTCCGAATCCCATCTCGTTTCATCAATTTTTTTTAATCAAATCACTTACTGTTTTTACGAAACATCAGTCTCCTCTTACGATTTCACCGATAAACTTGCACTATTTCGGCAGCATTTTTCCCTTTCAGAAAAACAGCTTTATCAATTCACGAATTGTAAGTGCAATCTTGTTAGCATGTTCAAACACCTGACTGAAGGAAACACCGGGTCAGCGCTAAAAGCCAGCTCCTCTGAATGGTATTGCGTTTCATACATTAATGTTGTAACTCCCCGCTCTGTGACTCCAAACCGTAATTCCATACATAACAATGGGTATAAAAGCATTAGCATAAAGAAGTCTCAGAATATCGTTTCTTTTATTTAAAATATTGGATAGGTAATTTCTTTTCTAAATTTATTTAATTAGATCAGTTCGTTTTCGGATATAATTAAGATGATAATTAAAATTGAGTTTTGAATCCAAATAAATACCTAAATATTTAAATTCCTGATTGATTTTCAAAATTTTACCGTTACATCTTAATCTAGGGGGCCGAACGTGGCGACCGGACTTGAAAAAAAATAAAAATTTAGTTTTAACAGCATTTGATTTCATTTGCTCCTCAGAGCACCATTTATTAAAAATTTTCATAGTGTTATTAAATTTATTTTCAACTTTTTCTAATGATTCAGCTGTAATTAGAAAAACCAAATCGTCCGCCAAAGCAACCACGTCGATCCCCGAATCAAATTCTGTCTTTTATTTAAAAAAATAAAAAAATATTATCGAACTATGAGACCCTAGAACAGAGGATAACTACAAGATATTTGCGGACAACCTTGAAATGGGCCTCTCCTGTTACGACCATGAGACCAACTTGTTTGGTTAGGCGGGTCGGGCTGCGCCCAGTACTGATACTACTGATACCTGATTGAAGGAAGAATCTTCCCACATTGCTTCTTAAAGGGTTTACGCAAGCAATGCTTTGCACATGGTGCTCTATGATTGGTGCTTCTATCCTCTATAACTGTGAATTATACAAAGGGCGTCAATATGCCTCAGTCATTGTTTAAAATTGCTTTTCCATTAAAAACAAATTTCAGTTTTTTTTTCAAAAGGCCTTTTAATTTCTACTGTTAGCCTTTCATTTCCTTCCCTTTATTCTTTTTTGAAGGAAAGGAAAGATTCAATCAAATCTCAAATTCAATTAGATCTCAGATTCAGAAGTGAGAAAATTTAAGATATATTCACCTTCATTTTTTTTTTTTTCATTCAGCTTTCTTTAACCACCATCTTAATTTTGCTTTTCAGATATTAGAACCACAAGTATTTTGATTTTGAGGTAAAAGGGAAAACGCCATTCCTAAACTGGAATTAACTTTCTGCTTCTAGTACTTCAAACTGAAAATATGTGTTTTCGAAGGCTCTCAATCTATTTTTTTATGGAAATTAATAAAATCAATCTAGCACATTTTCCCAAACTTTTATATACATAATATTCTGCTTCTAAAATTAACAAATGCTGGATTGTGGTATTGATTTGAAAGCATGTGCCTATGTAAATCCACCTATAGATGCATACAATAAAGGCCACAAACATATTAGCTATCGATTATGATGGTAATCCCTAATTTGCCATTATCCTAGCATAAGAGACCGATCTTGATGATTTTTTGTAGATTATTAATAAATACTCTTCTTTTGACTCAGATTCTGAATAAATACCTTTATCGATTTCGAGGGACGGTCCAGTCTAATTCAAAAGGCAAAAAAATTGCAAATTTGAAGGAGCGATGACCGTAAATGTATTGAACCAGAAGAAAGTGAACACGAATGTAGCACCATCTGTCCAATACTTTCGATATAAATGTGAACGTCGTTCCTCCCATCTTTCGAAAATAATTTTGCTTCAGAAATAGAGGGTTCCACCCTTGAAATCGATAAAGTTTACTCAGAGACTCTGCCAAAGGAAAATGTTGCTTTTTGTTTAATTCAACTTTGTTATGTTTCTCTTCTGTTTGATTCACAGTCCTTTTATCAATAAAGTGAAACAATACTTGCTTAATGACTGTTGAAGAAAGCAGTGTTAAGTAAACCATTTCTCGGCTTTGCGAAAAGAATCGAAACGTTAAAGAAATACTTGAACTTACAGGTTGCATTATTTATTTATTGTACCATGAAAATAAAAATTTTAAATTAAATTACTTTAGTGGAGCATTTCGAAGCCTTTATCTTTAGAAATATTTTCAATGGGGAAATAGTGATGATGAAAACTAACAAAATCATGAGTAAAACATATTCATTTCCTCGGTATAATAGCCCCCCCCCGAAAAAAAATGAAAAAAAAAAATTAGCCAAAAACTAAAATGAAAAAAAAAAAAAAAAAAAAAAAAGATGTGAAACATAAATTATTTCATTTTTGATATATTCTACAAATGACTTACATTGACCATGTTTACGATTGTCAACAAAGCGGTAACTTTTTAATATTAAGTGGATTATATTCCATGTTATTTGTGGTATAATACAAATAATAATTTGCAGTAGTAATCTGGTTATAATATTGGGTAATCTAAAAAGTATACTTTTACTCACAAGATATAAAATATCTCAAGGTATATGGGTTGAAAGGTCTTCTGATAGCCGGAACTTGCCAAAGGATGGTTTAGTAGCTTTCGTTCTGCAAATTTCAATGTTCAGTATGATCCTGTGATGCCAAAGGGGATCGTTCTAAGTTTCTCAAGATGCTGCTCGAGGTGTTCGAAGATCCCAAGTTGCTCCAATATTATCAAGGTATCCAAAATACTCCGTGACACACAGATGATCTAAGATACTCAAATTACTTCTGTAGATGATCCTTGCTTCGTGGCTGCAGCACTTCCACCAGCTGCTACCACTAGGTCAAACAATAGGCTCAGACCTGAACTGTTGAAAATTAGAGCGATTCCATTTGGCAATTCGAAAGAAACGACCGACTTTTGTCAACATAAAGAGTTTCAGATTTGTCTACATTAGGCGAGCTGATCTTTCCTCTTTTACTAAAGAAAGTTTGCCATAGAAAAGCGATAACACTGGACTATATGCATATTTAATAACTAATGAGAACCTGAGAGAACTTGGCTGAGATATTTTAAAGCCATAATCGTATATTTCGGTCTAGAACTGTCAGATTATTATCAAGTTTGACCTCCAGAAAATTTCTTGAACTCTGCGAAGTTAGTATCAAAAGAAGCTTGTGAAAACTACGTGTTATAATTATTTTGACAAAAATCCGCAGAAGTTCTTTAACGACGGGATTACGGTGTTGCCAGGGAAATGTCAGAAACTCATTGAACAAATCGAGCATAATGTTATTTTCCAATAAAAACAAATCTATTTTCGATTTTTCGGTTTCAACTTCAAAATGCTGAATACATTTTAGTAAAAATTCTTTTCTGAAAGATAAATTCTGCAATTGTTATACGATATAAAGTATTTTTTAAAAAATGCGATGTTTTAAATTTCAAAGTTCCATGCTTTCTTTGAATACAGCTTATTTCTGATGCGAACTTCAGAAACAAACAAATTTTGAATTTCCAAATAAAACTGCGTCCGTTACTTCAAAGACAGATGGAAATAACTTTCAGCATGGATCAACACCAACAATCCTATTCCTTACTGTCTTTGAAATGACACAAAAGAAGCAATTACAGCCATTTATGGGAGTTTTTCTTCCCTGAGATAAATGATGAATAAACTCGCATCTTGCAACAATCGATGCGCTGATTCAAAATGAACGACTTAACGCTTGATTAGGAATCCTCCTTTGTGCATTTTTCTAAAGTAAGCTACTCTGATCAATGCCAGCCAGTTAACAAGGAAGAAAAAACGATCATTAACATTATCTGTACACATGATATGTTTGTATCTGTTATTTTTTTTATTTTGTTTTGAGTTTTTTTTTCCTTTAGACCACTGTCGTATTCAGAAATCGGACTTTTTCCGAGCACCTTATCTCAAGTCAATGATATATTGCAAATATGAAGATAACAAAGGCATTTAACGCAGGAGAATTAAGCCTTTAATCGATTCTGCAATTAGATATATTGTTGTATGTGAAGGCAAAATCTGTTTTTAGGTAGATGTGGATAAGAACTACAATATGTCTTGTGCACATCGTTCAAGCACTTACAGCGCTGAGAAGAGGGAAAACAAGATCTTACACGTAGATTTTTAGATGTTACAACGTATAAGGAGATAAACCATAAAACGATTCACCTATGAATATAACTAATAATTACCAAAATAAAACTTTGTAGATTGTCAAAAGCTTTCTAAACAGAAAGTAAATTTAAACAGGCAAAACCGACAACCGTAATAGTAGGATGGAAGCTTTTGAGAACTCACAAACCGCTTTTCTTTAAGATAAAAAGAAATCTCAAAAGATAACAACCATTTTACATAGAATGAAATGATCGGATCAAAGATAAAAATGAAAGTAGGGCCATTTATCGAGGGGAAAAAACAATGGAAAATGAAAACTAAAACTGGGTTGGAAATAATAAATAAAAAATAAAAAAAAAAGAGAGAGAGAGAGAGTTATATTTAGGAGTTAAATAAGCGATTTTAAAATTTAAAATTGCAAAAACATAAATATTTGTATGGCAAAGGATGTAAAGATGATCAGGGTAAAATATGTGCTAAGCATAAAATTATGCATGAGATCCAATGATCATAGCTGGTCACTGAATCACAATTTTCATTTTGGTTCTTCGAAAACTATGCATATTCTTCAGATGGTGAACTGGATTTCTCCGAAGATTTTTCATATTTAAAAACATTTATCTCCTCTAGATTATTGTATTAATTCTAACATAGATTTTTCTAGTGCTTTTAAAATTCTACTACATTATTTTTTTCATTTCGTTACGTTTATCTTCCACAGGTGGCAGTATTTTTGTTTCTCTGTCAACCGCATCCATTCCTTTGCATACAAAATAGTTGTTGCTATTCCCATCTTTGCACCTGAACAAAAGGGACCTGTATTTCTCCGCCGATGGAACTAACGGCACAACACTTATATTTTATATACTGAATATGAATGAATATAGTATGTAAGCATGAGTAAAAAAACAAACGAAAATAATTTCTTTAAATCCTCTGGCAACTCCTGATTACTATCAGAAAATATAGATAAATTTAACACTAAGCATCAAGCGAGGAAAATAACATCCGGCAATTTAACTTATCAATATTACTGTCTGCAGATAGAGAAAGAACAGAGATTAAAATTCCAACTCACATAGTGACTCTTGATGTCGCAAAGAACAAAAGTAGCATGAATTATTATTTCCATCTGTATGCTTAATTAGGTACAAATTAGAAATGAACTGACAGGAAACTGCCCAAAAGAAGTAAATATTTAGGTAAAAATACGTACATTCCAATAGAACTGATTTAAGAAATGGGATTGACCGCCGTAAAGAAAATTGTGAACGATTCAAAAAATGTGATAGTAGTTATCAAGCGTTTGGTGCCACATCTTGAGAAAATAGAAACACCGAAAGGAATGGAATGACTACCAAGTTCTCAATGGGTATAAATTTAGAGCATTAAAACTAATGAAAGATATAAACTGCTGTTAGTCTTTACGGACTTCTACAAACTATGTAATACCAGGATAAGCAGAAGTTGGAGTGCATGAGTGCGTCGCTATGATAGCTTCCGACCAAGGAGGTGAACCAAATGGACTCCAATGACAGAGGGGGAATCTCGAAAGTTATGATGTTGAATATTATGTATAGCAGAATATTATGTATATGTATATTGCAGACCCTTTCTTGTCCAAAATTAGCACAAGCTGGAATTTACTTCCCATACATAAAACTCGAAGACACAGATGCCACGTTTACGTCCACAAACGTTTAAATCATGAACTTTTTTTAAAAGTCTTAGCACCATTAATACGTTCTCAAAACCATAACAGCTGCAGCCGCAAACTACAGAGAACCAAAACGACAATTGCAACTTGTATTCAGAAGGCCATGCTACATGCATGGTCATACAAGGGATGATCAAATTACTTCAAAACATTTATTTAAACAGCTCAGTAATCCTCAGGCGAGAATAATATTTTACAGGATTTACCTATTGTAAAATTACATCGATAAAAATATCTATGATACAATCAATCCGTTAAGTGTAATGCAAAGCTTGTAGCTCTACATCTGAAATGGTTCATTTAAATGATATACTGCAAACGGCCTTTAACTTTACGAAGAACATAATTTTATGATTGGGAAAACACTTTTCTAGAATTTGAAGACAACGACAACTGTAACCGATAATTTGGATATAGCCTTTATGGAAGTCGAAGCTTTCATAATACTTAGAGGCGTAGGCCTTGGCACATCTGAAGGCTTAAAATATTTGTAGTTGTTAAATGTAAACACATTATTTTCTTCGCCTGCAGTAGATTTAGCTTGCTGAAATACTTACATGGATTTAAATTCTAATGTTAATTAACATTCAAGTAATTCTTAACGAATTTACCAATACAGTAGGTACAGTTTCATTAGTTAAAATAACAGTACCTACCAGTTTAAATCAATATGAGTTGTAGATTCCGTATTCCAAGATCCATATTTATTGACTTTCGTGTCGAATCTTTCCTCCTTTCGCAGCTTCTAAATATTTAATCTTCTTATTTCCTGTTTCTGAAGTGAATGAATGCTATAAACGAGATTTATAACTGTCCAAGTAAATATAGAAAGGAAAATACACACACTGGTCAATAAATTAGAAACCTAAGATCAACGTCTCATTGGACCACCTTTTGCACGGATAACTACTCTGATTCGTTTGGACATCGATTCTCGTGCTTCTGGAGGGCATTTAAGTTCAGAGAATACCATCCATTGGCTATGCAGCTTTTTAGATCTTGTAAAATTAGATGGAAGAAGAAAGAGCTGTCGGATGCTGTTATACGTGGTTAAGATCCAGGCAATGCGGTTGGCAGGGAAAGTGTTGGAAAGGCTGATGTTCAGCGAACCAATTTTGAACTCATCTAGCACGATGTATAGTTACATTATTGCCCATGAAGCATCCGTCGCCGTCAGGGAAGGGTAAAAATGCAACATCGTATTAGGCACTTAATCTGCTAGTATACTTAGGTATCTCATGACTATTTGTTTACCCTCGAGGAACACCTGGGAACCACTTTCATGCCAGTAGAAGTGAAGTGAAGAATCAGATTTTCAGATAGTGAAGAATCAGATTTTGATGGCTTCATATGATGGCCCATATAATGATACTCTCATCCGACCCTTGCACAGTGGAAGTTAAGGCAAGATGGTTTCATGGGGTTCTCTCCAAATTTGACGCTTTCCATCTGTGCAAAATAAGGCCGGGCACAAATTAGTGGTTTTTATCACAGGCATCTGACTATGCAGTATTATCCTCTTCAATTCTTGGCGCATGCTTCGAGCTGAAATTTGTTGGGAACAGCCTTCAATGACGCTCTGTGTCAGTTGAAGCATGGTAGAATGTATTTTTGTCTTGCTTAGCGAGTCCCGCAGCTGCACCACGGATAGGGGGTTCGATCCCCAGGCTGGGCTATGTTGACTGAGCCTTTCATCCCTTGAGTGGGTCGATATAATTTGTACCAAGTTCGCTTGAGGACTGAACACCGGGGTTCCTGCGACAAGCTGACCACTTTCCCAGGGCATGTGCTAATGCATTCTGGGGCACAAGATCAATAAAGCAGATTTCGGGGCGCTGCAGGCCGTGGCCCATTAGGGCTTTAGCACCACTCAGCTTAGTTTAGTTTATATTTTTGTCTTGTGTATTTCCTTTTGGGTAGCAGCCCACCTTCCGAAATTTAATTTTGATTTCATTTTTATCTCTTGATTATATATATGTATACATGATTTCTCAAATTATAAACTACCACTAGGACTTCTGTATAATATTTTAAGCTTAATCTCATTAATTTTTTATATATTCAATATACAATGAGTTTTGCCCTTAGACAAAGTTCTAGGAAATAGATTTTCCAATTGTAAATTTTCTTATTATTTATTTTTTTCCTATAAATATAATTTCTGCATCGGCAGATTTTTTTGTTGTTACCAACAATTTAATTTTAGACACAATAGAAATAATCCCTACATTTTTCCGGTATTTATTTGAAGTCTTCTTTTGGCGTAAAAGTGATGATTGGCATTCTTCCTCTTTGTAATTAATTATGTTGCTTATTTTGAATTTAGTAATTTTAATACCACGCATTTCACAACGCTGTCGAATTAAGGATAAAAAATATTTCTCTTCGGAAAGCGAGAAAACATGTTCTTCAATTCGCAACTAGTTCACATGCGACATTTTGAAAGAAGGAAAAATTTAAAGTAGCAGATATTATTTCTTATAAAGTCTAGTTCTCTTAGGAAGAGTACACTATAGACCTTAAAAAGATTATTGAAGAATTAATCTTCCAGCCCTGTGAAACAAAACAAAATCAGGAGAAGGGTGTATAAGACGCATTATTCGAATGCGAAATTAGCAATTATCCACCTTTCGTTTACAGAAGCCAAGCACTTCTGGCTAATAGAAATACGTAAGGCTGAACAATTTCAATTGAAGTATAGTATTAATCTAACGGCTCACAGAATAATTTAACGAGCAGGAAAGGCTCTGGTTTGTTGAAAACCGGCGAGACAAAGTCGACGGCTAAAAGCACTCAAGCAATAGAGTGAAATCGCTAATAATCACAGCACAAATTGGCCTCGAATAGGTAGATGCGCTCTAAAGCTAACTTTAAACTAATTACTTTCTTCGAAACTTTCTTGGTTAAACAGCATTTCTTTCTACCTTCGCTCGCTATCTGATTTACATTCTGGCATGAAAAGCGTGAGTGAAAAGAGTGTATTAGATAAGTTTTTCAACTTAAAATGAACTAGCAGTTAAAAATAAATCAATAAACTTCACTTCCTTACTTCAAATATTAAGTTATTGCCAAAACTTTTATTACTTAACATTTGATTTTTTAAACATTTTTCAGCGAAATTGTTCTAAGAATGTGTAAACATCCTCTGTATTACAAATTTTAACTTTGCGTGCAATGAGACTAAAATTTAAACACCTCTGCAATGCAAAAATGTGACCCATCTACAAAGTGGCCTTCATCACATTATCTTGATGCGAAAGAGCAATTTTAAGCAGTTTAAAACTTCATAAAATTCGTTTAATTAGAACCGGTCAATTCTACACCGAAATTTTCATTTGTGCATTTGAGCTTCCACTTTTATTCGCTTTATTAACCAAATGCCAAAACTAATAATTAATTAAGCTAATCTAAATGTCAAACCGAGGTAAGCATAATACATTAAAAATCCTTCACAGCATTTCACATATATTAGTCTGCAAAATTTAATTAAGATTTTAATTAGTGTAAAGTGTCTTGAATGAATATTATTTGAAGTTTGATGGATATATCTGATATATGATGCTTTATTTAACTTAATAAATATCTTACCTACGAAGTTTAAGTTTTGGGGTAAAGCGAAAATGTAATTGAGCTTGCTTTTAATCTGGGCTTCCTCTGTAATTCCAGTATAAATATTGGAACGACATAAGATTTAGGCTTTAAAAGTAATATATTCTATGATTCACTTAAATGCTACATAAATAACCCTAAAAGCAGAGCAGAATACATGATCAATTACAAGATAAAGTTTTCGGGCAGGCACACCTTAGGCAAGCAGCTTATTAACTTTGCACTTACCAACTAAAATAAACTACAAAAAAAAAGTCAATTGCGAACTTTAGATTAATATCTAGCATTTTAAATGGATTGGTATTAAATTTTCAATAAACTGCATTTTTTAATTAAAAGTATTTAACTCATTTAAAAATATTTTTTAAATGTATTTAAAAAGTGTTAACTCATCTTGATTTCAAACATGAAACAATTTTCAACTAACCAGTTTAGATAGCTATACTGGTTTAAAAATGTATCGCTTAGAAATTAAAATATAAATCATTATATTTAAAGTATGGTCTTCAAAATATCAAAAGCACTTTGCCGCCACATTCATTCGTCGTAAATTAAAGTCACGTGCAGACTTATGCATTTATTTAATACACAAAAGCGATGTAGTAGGGAAATAATTTTACTGAATCGCTTGAACACGAGATTTCCAGAATGTTTTTCCTTCAAAAGGCTATACCCCACATAGCACAAAAACATCCTTGGGATATCCCAAGGATGTTGCTCGCGGGATATGCGCACATCCTCAGGATCCTATGCGACATCCCGGAATATCTCGCGAACCTCCTAAACACCTCCTCCCGAGTGCTTATTGTCACATCCCGGGATATCCTCAGGACATCCTAACCAAGTCCCATCGACAGCGTGCGGGATGTTATTAGGATATGAACTCCTACTTAATACATCCTCAGGACATCCCGGGATATCCCACAAACCTCCTAAGCACATCCCATTATATCCTAAAAACATCCTATCTATGTCCCATCGGCAGCATATGGGATGTTATTAGGATTTAAAGTCCTACTTACTACATCCTCAGGACATCCCGTAATATCCCAATTTCCTCCTAAACTCATCCTCCTGAGCGCTTAATGTTACATCCCAGTATATCCTTAGGACATCCTATCTACGTCCCACCGACAGCGTATGGGATGTTATCAGGATTTGAAACACTAGTTACAATATTCCTTTAACCTCTTAAATACATACACTCAACTGCTTAGTGTCACATCCCAGTATATATACAGAGGAAAATTCCAGTGAAAGTATGTGAAGGTGTGATGATCTAAAACCTACTTTTTTTTTACACAGATAGTCTCAAATCGTTCTCCTATGGTTACTATGGAAAAATCAGAAATGTTGAAAATATTTATAAAACTTATTTTGTTTTTAAATCTGAATTTGTGAATACATTAAAACTGAGCAAGGAAATTAAAATGAATTATTAATACAAAATATTAAAACTGAAAATTTTGCTTTTATTAAGATATTAAAAATCTTTTGATCATTTTTAAACATCCAATAGCCCCCAAATTGAATTATTCATAATTAAATTATTTTACAAAATCAGTTAAATTGTATTAAAAATTGAATAATAAAATTACCTATTTAATAATCTTTACATAAATGAATCTTTCTTTAAAACATGTAAGAAATTTATAGTGTTTTGATGACACTGTTGGGAAATTGTTAAAAGAATAAATTGTATTTTTAAAACTAAATCAATTCCTAGCCTCAGAATAAATAAATATGTTTTCGTAACATGAGAATGCTGCAGGCTTTTTTATATATTTAATATTTAGTTGTAAAAATTTGACATTATGTTAACAATTCTTTATATCATTCAAAAGGTAACTCAAGAAGCTCTTCTAAAATTTTATCTTTCTGCTCACACAATTAAAAAAAAAAATCGGAAAGGCCTCAGATTTTAGCAGTCACTCAAAGAGGCTAAAAGTTTATGAATGCACAGATTATCAATACAGTTGGGGCAGTGGAAATAGCAAAACATTTTATAAGATACGGACACCAGAAAGTTATATATCTTCTATATATTTGAAAAATGAAGAAATATATCATGTAATTATGTAGAAATATTAAAATGTTTTCAATTAGATATATTATGAATTAAATGCATTTTAAATCAATCAGATTAAAAATTAAAAAAAGCATTGTTAAGAACTGTGTGTAATGCTTTTAAATAGCTTGGCTTGTTAGTCAATAATATATTAGATTTTAAAGGTAAATATGTTAAATTTTGCCAAATGGCAAGACTTGAATGAAAAGCGAAACAAATTTACGAGTACGATATGAAGTCACATTTCAAAACTAATAGCCCTTTTAGATTAAAAAAAAAGTTCTGAAAATAATTTGCAATGGTTCATTGGTATTATTTTATGCAAAATTCAGTAAAATGAGATTTACCCGTTGAAATCAGCACCAAATTAAACTTTGTAAATTCTAGCGCATGTTAAAGGTTGTCTCATCCAGAATTTTATTACTAACCATTCATTTCAGAGCAAAATAAAACAGTAATTGCCATTTATATGACAATCAATATCAAAAATTTAAATCTGCATTTTATGCAACATAGAAAAACTTCAAAAGATCTACTGTTTACCCTGCAATTAAGGCATTTTATTCTGCTATCAACTCTACCAATTATTAATTCCATTAAGTATATTCAGTTTACTTTCTGCTCAATATATGCAATGTAAAATTTTCCATAAATGTATTAATTCATTTTATTTTGAGGTGAGCTTTTATTCAACTCTCAATGTCAACGAGAATGTTTAGTTCATTTTTTATTCAGTCTCAAAAGAGAAATCAAAATACGTGGATTTATGTATCAAAATACATGAGAAATCACAGTGAGAAAAGCACTGCTACCTTAAACTGTGATTATATATAACAAATGCAGTGAATTATAGTTAAAAATTAGTGAAAATATTTATATTTCTGAACAATTTCATATATAACATTTTCAGTTTCGCATATGTGGCAATTTAAGAACTTTTTTACGTATACCAATTTTTTGAAATATCTGCAAATTTTTGTATCTTCAAGGAAAGCTTATTCTTTCACCTTTAGTATATAAGTAATGGTAATTTACCAGATAAAATTACTTAATGGGGAATACAGAAAAATATCTAACCACTTACCTTTGTGACTTCAATCTGCAAAGAGACTAAAAAAGTAGTTCAGCTAAATCTGCTATAATAAATATTTATAATAATGCTAAATTATGCAATATCTATTAATATGACAAATTTTTGTAAAGCTATTTATTTGGATGAAAAATAAACACATTCAGAAATTTATGGCACTATATTATGATTAACAGAGGAAAAACACTTTTCAAAATTCAAAATAGTTTTTATTAATCCAATTTATCACATTTTATTTGAATTCATGAAAAATAATCTTATATCCATGTATTCTTATGTATATAAGAACTCTTGATAAATTGGATCTCTGTCATTGCCTTTCACAGCACCTAAAATAAAAAAACACTCACAATTACTATATGTGAATATAATTCATAATTAAATTTAAACAAATGACTATTAGAATGCAAATTAAAGGAAGCATTTAAAATATTTTAACATTTAGTACCTATAAACAGAGTAGCAATTATTTGATTTTTCGATTATAGTAAAATAAACATGGGGGATGCCTTTTAAAATTTTTTATGTCAGAAAATAAACTCAAACCACCAGCTGAACATATGAGCAGTTTTATCAATCAGCCACTGGTAGGTAACCTGGATACTGAATCAACATATAAAGTTGCCAAGATAAAGAGAGAAACAAAATTATGATAATCACATCTTACCTATCCATAAAACTATTTTAAATTTAATGTGTAGGCAAGTCCAAAAAGAGTGAGAATGAATTTATTTTGCAACACAAAGTAAAGTCTTGCAGGAGCAAAAAAAACTTGTCTCATGAGATTGGCAAGTAAAAATTAATTAACTGCATCTGGTAACATTTATCTGACAACACGTAAGTAATTGTTAGCTACGTGCAGAAAATAAAATCTGATCAGGGGCGTAGCTAGAGGGGGGCAAGGGGTGGCATCTGTCCCCGGGTGCAGAATCCAAGGGGCGCCAAACTGATGTTAGAACATTTTAGAATTAAATGTATTCCATCCTTGGCAAGCAGTAGGGGCGCGAAATCTTCAGTTGTCCCTGAGCGCTGAAAACTCTAGCTATGACTCTGAATCTGATCATGTTAATGCAATTTTAAACTTTTGAATTTAACCGCAGAAATTTACCAAAGAAGTACTTGTAACAGTAGTAAATGAAGAGGTGGCTAATCTTTACTGTATGGTACACCTTGGTTTCTGTCTGAAAAAAAATCGCAAAGTGGTATTGGTTGTTTGTGAAATGTGGAAGCCCATTGCGTCAAATAAGTTTTTCGGTAACCCTAATGTTGATAATGTTGGAGAAGGTAGCCTTTGGGAGGAGTTATTTCTGCAAATATTGCCAACGTGCTGTGATAAATTTAGTTTTGGGCTACTTTTTTTAATAGTAAACCTTTTGTACGGTCCCAGGTTTTTGGTTCTTACCATTCTCTTCAATTGCTGTGTTTGGTTGCACGGAAGTGGTATGGTTTTGTATTTTGAACATGCTATTTATTATTTTGGTGTAGGTACCATCGTTTGAGTATGTCTGAGGTGACTAAGAGACGAAAAATTTAATTGAATTGCTTACCTGGAGGATGGTGGTGGGAAGCCTAAACGTATGCATGTGAAAAGAAAAGGTATGTTAAAAAAATGACGTTTCATTTATTTTTTCGTCTCTGTGTGTTAATTTTTGTTAGAAGATTTGTTGTTTAATGTTTTTATGTTAGGAAATATGTATTTTTGGTAACTTATTCCTTTCTGTTTGTGTATTTTTGGTTGTCTGTGTGTTAAGACAGTGGCGAATTTTTTCTGGTAACTATGATATTTTTAACTTTCTGATTTTCTTAAAGTGAAAATAGATCAATGTGTACATGGACAAAGTTAAGGCAGTGCACAATGCCCAGTTTGTGCAGTTCTCTGTTTTAATAGGTCGATGTGTACATGGACACAGAGTTTGTGTATGTCTTTGACTTCTTATTTTGGTTTTGTGTAGCGGCCACCTTGAAATTGGTGCCGATCCTCTCAGGTGACGATCTTGATATAAAAAAAAGAAACGATTCGCCAAGGTTTACAGTAGAGTAAATTTTTACCAAAGATGTTCTACCATAATCACCATTTCAGTGGTTTAAACACTAGTGGAGCAGTATGCAGAGATGAAGATTTGAGTTTTGTTTACACAGCATGATGGTTTAGGCACTCCAGCCATTACAGTGAACAAAATTATAATAAACATAGCCACAATAATTGTCTATAAATATTGATGTATAATACTGCATTAACTAATATATTTCTTATGCTAGTATATACAGAATCCTTAATCGAAGGGAAAATCAGAAGACTGTGCATGCATTTTCCTTTAACTGAAACATGGATTTGACCATACAAATCTCAGTCTTACGGGACATGCCACACTATGCAGATAGACAGTAAAAAGTGCTTGTGTTGTTTTTATTTGTTAGAGGTATGAAATAAATATACTTCTAGATTTTAATTTTTTCTTTTCTTGTTTTACATTTGGATTACCTATCAAAAAGTAGAGAATTTTGATATTATTACAATATCGGAGTTAAAATAACAATTATTGGACATGTTAAAGTAATGAAAATTTTAAATTAGGTTAAAAAGTAACCCTTAATGTGGCATATTTTTGAATTAAACTCTATCGACATTAAAAACAACAAAACGTCCCTCTTTATTAAGGACTTTAATTAACTAATTTTAAATACGGAGCTATGAATGAATTTTTCCCTTGCATGTTATAATAACTGAAACAAAATTACTCTGATACAGTCAAAATTCCTAAATGCAAGTACATAAAATTTAGCAATTTAAAAAGATGAGACACACTGAACACATGATAAATTTCTATCAAAGAATAATTTATTAAATTTGGCCCGTTCCATAGTAAACTTTAACCATTAGATTACATTATTACACCATGTTATCAGTTTGAAAAGAAAGTCATATGCCAGATCTTGGATGTAAAATAAATGCGCAAAATAATATACAGATTATTGAAAAATGATGTATACCAATGTTTATAGATATAATTAAATGTAACAGAAAATTTACTGTCACAACCACATTTTTAAGTGAAATGTATTATTTTAACATTTTACAATATTTAAGGTATGGCATTAAATGCAACATTATGTGCCTGGATATAAGTTAGTAAATTAAAAAAAAAATAATAATAATCAAAGAATTAATGTCATGAAAAATTTCAAAAACAAGCAGAATTTAATTTAGAAGACCTTTAGACACTTATGATAAATAAATTTGAGAATTCTTCACCCAAAATTAAATTATAATTAACTAAAACCAGTTTGACTGACCTTCTACAAAATCCTTCAGCTGCAATTTTTCTAGCTTGAAAACCAAATTCTTCTCCACATGGTAATAACATCTTAACCAGTTGAAATTCCTGCAGAAAGTTTGATAACACAGTAATAAAATTAATAGAATAGAAAAATTAACACAAAAGTATAGAACATCATTTAAACTTAACATTATTACAAATTTTGGTGCTTTCTGACTATGTGTAAAGCTGTGAAAATTGGCAAAATGGTTAGTTTGTGGTTCATATCTACTGCTCTGTTCACAAGTAGTAATTCAAATAAGCACTTTATAAGAAACAAGAAATTTTAGGATGCACACACACAAAAATATATACATTGGGTCAATATTCACATATTTTTCATCCAATGGAATACTATTCAGAAATAAAGATTAAATATAAAGCATGTAAATACATGTGTGTGGTATGCATATTCATAGTTTGCTATTATCATGTGCATACTCTTGCTGTTTAAGCATAAGTTGAAGCTGTGAGGGCAGATGATAAGAAAGTATCAGAATTTTTTATGTATAAGAAAAGATTGCCCTGACAATAGTATCTCAATTGTTTAGCACTAACATTTACATAGCGCATTAGAAATATATAGTAATATATGTATAATAAAAAGATAATTGCATATTATTAATTCATTTTTTTAAATGCCAAACCTTAACAATTCTTTCACATATAATTAAACACAATTCTTTCACATGAACATCTAAAATCCATTTTTAACTAAAGAATAAAAAATAAAACCATGTAAATTTCTTATCAAGCCCATCATTTCCGAAATGTCTACTTCTGAAAGTTCCCAGCATTTCTCAATACATTATTAAATTACTAAACTAAGCATCAATGATCGTCATGTTCGCTAATGTGGCAATATCTTTCACACTTCTTTGTTACCACAAGTAACAAGTAGGCTTCAATAAATCTTTAACTGTTACATGCTACTTTTGTCTAAAATTTGTACAAATAATAAAATTAAATGAGCTCTTTATAATATGCTCAAATGAAATAATTTTGTATGAAAATTTGTATGTTATATATTGGCCTGATTAATGATTCAGGAAATAATTCGGGTTTTCAAAGTGCTTCCAATAATTCAAATTTCAGCTTGTGTCAAAATAAAATCTATAACACAAAGATAAGCAAATTTCCATATGAACAATGCATTTTAACATTATTCAATCACTGGCAATCACACAGTACTGATTGCTTCAATAAACATTACTGTAACTGTGTTATTTAAAAGACTGTAATGTTTTAATTATTTCCTTAATTAAAACATTACAGTCTTTTCCTCCTTCTAACACCAAAAGAAAACCCAGATAAGAAATATAAAAATATCAGTAAAAATAAATTATATTATTGAATGACACTTTACATTAATTACACTTATGCATATATTATTTTATTATAAATTATTTCAAAATCAAAGAAGAGAAGGGGGAGAAACTTTAATAGTGACATTTCTAAAATGATATAAACTTTAATCATTTAGTACAGTTTGTTATTTCAGGCAAAAAGAATTCACTTTTCTGGATAGCATTTATATTTCCATCTCACTTTCAATGAAACATTAAGAGAAATGCATATAATTTAAACACCAGTTTATTTTATTTATCAGACAGATTATGTCAACTCGAAAAAACCTATCAGTAAAATTCGGTAGTAATAATTCTGAATGTTAGGCAACTTGCAAGATTCAACAAAAATTATCAATACTTTTATTATAATGACAATACTACAGTAACATGAACATAAAATTAAACTGCGTATAACTATAAAATAAGCCAGCATATAATAATGGTGCATTGGTTTCTAAAACAATGGGCTCGATGAAAAAATACATGTATTATGGTAGCTATTCATATTCTTCAGCTTTCCTAATATTCTCATGTTCACTTTATATAACTAAAGTATCTAAAATACAATAAAAATGCAAACAATATTTATGAGAAAATGTTAAAAGCAATCATAAGCATTTGATTGAATGACCATATTTTGTCTTCCTGCAAGTCGAATCTTAAAATGATATGCAGTTTGAAAAATGCTTAATCCTTTTATAAAATATTCAAAAAAGATTAAAAAAAGGTACTGTTCTGTTATCAGGACCGGGTTCAGAATTGTATTTATGTATGCTTGTATGTTTGTGTGTCTACATATACACATCTATGCACATACTTACGAACACAGGTTTATACATTTCCGATTCTGGTCCCAATAACAGAACAGTACCCCCCAAAAAACTTGAATTACAAACTAGATTAAGATAATGTTTCAACCATTCATATTTTGGACAAAACAATGCAAACTCTTATTTTTATACAATTGTTCAAACTATTTAACATAAATTTATTGCTGCAATAAAATAATAAGCAATCTGATCACACATATTATTTTGAAACTGAATGCATAAACTAGACTAAAAAAAATTCAGTCATAAACATTTGGATAGCAGGGCAAATTAGATATTTGAAAAGACAGCCAGCCATTGAGTTACACGTAATTCACGGCAGAATGGTAACAATTCATAAAGCTGTGAAACATTTAACTGTCAAAATGACATAAATTCGAAAAGCAAAAAAAGTAAACATACAAGTATTGCAACTGAACTTACCTTTCATGCAACAAAAAATACCCATACAAGTTAACCTCATGACACAGCCATTTCGGATTTCGTTTCAAATCAGACAGATGTTTACGGATTTGCGGAAGATTACGAGGAACTAGTAGTTTGCCGGATACAATGTGCAATGACGCGAAAGAATATAGTTCTGTAGAACTTCCTACATTATTCCGTAATAAACAGTACTATTTCCTAATTTTTTCTTTATCTAATTAATTAATTAATAGGGAAATAGTTAAACAATGCCGAATTCATTTTTAATGAAATGTAAAATTTTGCATGTATGGGACGTCCACCTTCCGTCCACTATTTCTGAGAATATAAACAAATTTTGGAATCTGAGAGTATCAGTAAATAAATATATAGAATATCGCCTCTCAAACGACCACTTCTGAAAGTGATCAATAGTTCTGAGATTATAAATAAATATTGATATTAAGCATTATTTCTATAAGACGACCATCTCTATATAAGACCAAAGTTTCTAGAATCTTGGATAGTCATCGGAGATGTATCTTTACTGCGAAATTATCGCACGACTGTAATTCAATATCAATAACAAATCGCGCGATTGAAAAACATTTTCTGTCCTGTAATTAGAGGAAAAAAATTTTCCTTATGAGGTATTCCTCCCGCTTTCCTAGCGTGCCTTCGTGGTGTAATAGTTCTGCACGCTGGTCCGGTATTTCAGAGGTCCGTGGTTCGATTCACGGCGAAGGAGGTTGCTAATTTTTCATCTCTACGGCTTCCCAAAAAAATCCTAATGTCTCTACAGTGGCGCCCGAATTAAAAAGGTGTTGGATGAGTTATATCCACACCCAGGATTTAGTAATTGGATCCCCTTAAAAAAAAGTTGGCCTTTAAAAAGAGAAGTAATATAAGGTATTTCTCCCGCTTTCCTAGCGTGTCTTCGGCCCACCAGCGGCCGAGCGGTAAAGTCGCTGAACCCTGGTAGTGCGATCCGAGGTTCGAATCCCGCGAACGGGCTGGCTGCATGGGTGTTTTCGTGGTTTTCCCCACGTGTAACGTGTATACGAGCCAGTTTCCCTTAGAAAGTCCTCCACGAAGACATCCCTCCCCTTAGGCAGATAGCCCTAGTGTGCTTTGCCATAATTAAATACACCACCACCACATCTAGCGTGTCTTCGTGGTGTAGTGGTTCTGCACACTGGGCCGGTATTCCAGAGGTCCGTCCTTCGATTCCCGGCGAAGGCAGTTGCTAATTTTTCATGTTTCCTGCTTCCAAAAAAAATACCTAATGTCTCTATACCTAAATTTAAAAAAAAAAAATTCGTTTCCGTAATTAAATATATATATATCTAATTTTACCTATATTTGTAGTAGGGCTTGTAATCTGTAAGTAATTATACATGTAATTTATACATTTTTTATAAAAAAAAATATATATGTTATTTAGAATTTTGCAAATATTCTAGAAAATGATAATCCATTGAAAAAAATCTTTTCCATGACTAAATAAATTTTTAAAAACGTCAGAAAAAATAGCAGTTAAAATTAATAACAAAATAACAAGAATAAATCATCAATCATATCAATATTTTTAATGTACAGCATTTAGAAAATTATTAGTAAAATACATATGAAAAATAAAATAATGTGCAAGTTTCAGATGTGCAATGTCAAAAAATTAAAACTGGTAAATTTGAGAACAAATATCCTCAAAATGTTTGACAACGAAAGTCCTCCGGACAATGCAGAATGAATGTCCTCAGGATGTGAAATTGGTGAACTCCTCAGGACATCAACATCTTCAGGACATCCTCTCATATCCCGGGACATAGCGACTTAAATAAGACATCCTCAGGATGTTAAATTACGATCTCCTCAGGACATCTGAGAATCAACATCCTTAGGACATCCTAAGTATGTCCCGGGATATTGCGACTTAAATAGGATATCCTGAGGATGTTTTGTGCTATGGGGGTACTTCGTATTTTGCAAGACTCAAAGTCAGTAAACAGAAAATTATCAAGCACTTCGAGAAAGTATATATGTTTAAAGGCATAAAGTCAGAAATTTCGAACTAATTTTCACAAAGACCAAAAATGGAAATTCATATTTAGTAAATTTCAAACAATCTTATAAATGCAACGAAGAATTTAAAAAACGTGAAAACCGAAACTATATCAAACAAACAAAACCCCATTTCAAAAGATTAATGAAACGTAAAAAAAAAAAAAAGAACAGAAAAAGAAGAGGAATTCAAACAATTTCAATGCTACTTCTTCAGGGGGGGGGGCGAAACATTGAAATCAATTGAAATCTCTCTTCTACAAAAATCTTTGCTTCATTTGATTTTAATGTTCTTCCTCCTTGAAGGATTTAAATCTTCTTCTGTTTTTGTTCATTTTTCTTTAATTAATTTTTTGAAATAGGGTTTTGTTTGTTTGAAATAGTTTTGGTTTTCACATTTTAAAAATTCTTTGTTGCATTATTATAAGATTATTTGAAATTTATTAATTATGAATTTCAATTTTTGGTCTTTGTGAAAAATTAGTTCTAAATTTCTTACTTTATGTCTTAACCGCTTCCCTTAAAGATAATAGTTTTATACCCCTTATAGTTTTTATGCAGCTTAATGCGCGAAAATACTACGCATGTTTAATTTTGTTTTCGAAAGAATTGTTTTGTAATTGTATATGTATATATATATAATTTATTTCCTAAACAGTATTGATTAATTGATTATATTATCTCCTAAGTTTAATTAAAGTAGAATTATTTTAAAAGTGTGAATCCATACTGGTAAGTTATATTTTGAAAGATGTTTTGAAGTAATTTGAAAGTAAAATGTTAATAATGTTGTAACGGGGACTGGAGTTAAATCAACATGACGAATAAAATTTCAATTGTAAAAGGAAAAATTAAAACATGTAATCATTGTCATTGATCGGAAATTAGTTGACTTTTCAAAGGGAACAAACCAACTCCCGTTCAATGAACAATAATTGATAAAAATACGTAAATACGAAAGTGTTTCGTCTTTACTCGAGTTATAAGTTAAAGCCAAAGCGGCAATTCTAGTCAGACCAAATATTTCCGCGAATAGAAGGAATTATGAACCAATGCTGATACTCAAAGAACTTATTCTAATGAAGCATTTTAGTCAATTCAATTTGGAGTAAAAATCAATTACTGTAGAGAAATCCTATTTAACTCGAGTAACCGTCCCCGACACTTTCATGTTTATGCATTTGAGTACTATATTATTTGTAGAAATTAAACATTGGAAATTGTCATTATGAAATCGAATTCAAAGTAAAGTTGAAATAAACATAGAAGATTACAAAATAAGATAAATAATGCAAACTTTGTAAAAACAAATCAAAGACAATATAAAAATAATATAGAAAATAATATAAATAAGATCAGTGAATGTACATGAAGATATAAAGGCCAGAAATGGTATTAAGCAACTTACATTCTTTCTAGTGGGGGAGTTGGCAAAGTGTTCTCTTCGTGTCTGACTCAGAAGTGTAGGGTGTCCGAAAATTCTTAGCGGCAGTAGGAACTTTGAATAATATCAGTCGGTAAGACTTGGGTGAAGTAATTTATGGTAGTGGGTGGGACTTGGAATTCTTGAGGGAAGTGTTTTGTGGAGTTCATATCTGAGAGAGACTGTTTGTTAAGATTTTTTTGAAAATACTAGTGAATGGAAATTAATTAATTTCTGACTAATTGTCGTGTCGCAATGATTAAGAATTTAAGAAAGGAAAAAGGAATTTTCACTGTCCAAGAGCTGATAGACAGACTAAAGGCATGAAATAGGCCCATTTTTTTAGTAACAGTATAGTAACAGTATATGTCTGAAGACAATTAGCTTTTTACAATATATACAATTGAGTAATTACACTATATACAAATCTTCCAACTGACAGTCATCCAACTTATACCGCCTTCTCAGGTTTAGGAACAACCTGAAAAGGCGGTATAAGTTGGATGACTGTCAGTTGAACAACCTGAGAAGGCGGTATAAGTTGGATGACTTGTTCCTAAATAATATAAGTTGGATGACTTGTTCCTAAATAATATAAGTTGGATGACTGTCAGTTGGACAGTTGGATGACTGTCAGTTGGATGACGGTATAAGTTGGATGACTGTCAGTTGGAAGTCAGGTTTAGGAACAACCTGAGAAGGCGGTATAAGTTGGATGACTGTCAGATGGAAGATTTGTATATAGTGTAATTACTCAATTGTATATATTGTAAAAAGCTAATTGTCTTCAGACATATACTGTTACTATACTGTTACTAAAAAAATGGGCCTATTTCATGCCTTTAGTCTGTCTATCAGCTCTTGGACAGTGAAAATTCCTTTTTCTTTTCTTAAATTTTTAATCATTGCGACACGACAATCAGTCAGAAATTAATTAATTTCCATTCACTAGTATTTTCAAAAAAATCTTAACAGACAGTCTCTCTAAGATAAGAACTCCACAAAACACTTCCCTCAAGAATTCCAAGTCCCACCCACTACCATAAATTACTTCACCTAAGTCTTACCGACTGATATTATTCAAAGTTCCTACTGCCGCTAACAATTTTCGGACACCCTACACTTCTGAGTCAGACACGAAGAGAACACTTTGCCAACTCCCCCACTAGGAAGAATGTAAGTTGCTTAATACCATTTCTGGCCTTTATATCTTCATGTACATTCACTGATCTTATTTATATTATTTTCTATATTATTTTTATATTGTCTTTGATTTGTTTTTACAAAGTTTGCATTATTTATCTTATTTTGTAATCTTCTATGTTTGTTTCAACTTTACTTTGAATTCGATTTCATAATGACAATTTCCAATGTTTAATTTCTACAAATAATATAGTACTCAAATGCATAAACATGAAAGTGTCGGGGACGGTTACTCGAGTTAAATAGGATTTCTCTACAGTAATTGATTTTTACTTCAAATTGAATTGACTAAAATGCTTCATTAGAATAAGTTCTTTGAGTATCAGCATTGGTTCATAATTCCTTCTATTCGCGGAAATATTTGGTCTGACTAGAATTGCCGGTTTGGCTTTAACTTATAACTCGAGTAAAGACGAAACACTTTCGTATTTACGTATTTTTATCAATTATTGTTCATTGAACGGGAGTTGGTTTGTTCCCCTTGAAAAGTCAACTAATTTCCGATCAATGACAATGATTACATGTTTTAATTTTTCCTTTTACAATTGAAATTTTATTCTTCATGATGATTTAACTCCAGTCCCCGTTAAAACATTATTAACATTTTACTTTCAAATTACTTCAAAACATCTTTCAAAATATAACTTACCAGTATGGATTCACACTTTTAAAATAATTCTACTTTAATTAAACTTAGGAGATAATATATTCAATTAATCAATACTGTTTAGGAAATAAATTATTATTAACTAACTTTGCAGCAATTGCGCAAGTAGTAATAACTTGTATTCACACTAAATGGATTTAAGATCATACAACATTATATGTATATATATATATATATATAAATAATACAATATATATATATATATATATATATATATATATATATAAATAATACAATATATATATATATATATATATATATATTTATATTGTAAGGTTTAATATAATTGTAAAAATTTTTACTTCTTGGAGTTTTTAAAATATGTCCACATTTTTCGTTAATTATTTTAACTCTTCTAGGATGTGTGTTTACAACGTTTAACTGTTAATACACCAAAATGCTATATCAGTATTTGAAAACACTTGAAAATATTACAAAGTATAATTTAGTTATTCCTTGTTCCGAAGCTATGGACGGCAGCGATTTGCAGAGCAATTTAAAATAGAATAGTCAGTTCTAAAATTTTATTTTGGAAAACAGGTATGATTTTATATTTATATATTCGAAACTGTGAATTTTAAGATTCCTATAACATAATCAGTAGTATAATACAATACATATCAACATCTAATTTTATGATTTGTATTCTGCGAATTCTTTTCACATTAGTTTTAAGATATTACGTAGTAAATGAGCTTTAAGGCCCGAGTTGCATACTTTAGTTATTCTTTACTTAATTAAGAATCAATAATTATAAATGAAGGATATGGTTACTTTCGTTATTATTTCCAGAATTAGTAGCGATATCAGCATCTTGTTTAATATGATTCAAAAAAAGGAGAAGGGAGAAGGAAAAAGAAGGCTGAAAGGAATAACATGTGTGTTGCCTGGTTGCACTGAACTGATGATTGTTTACGTTTACAACTAATATTTTCGAAAAAGGCGAGTAAGCATTGATAATCTAAGAGACAAAATCAAAAAATGTTCCCTCTCCCCGTGCGCTTGACGAGCTAATATCAATAGAAGCACATTTAAAAATATCCTGACCTAGACACCACATGGCTTCCTTATACGACTTTTATACGCACACATTTTGCTGCATTTCATTTAAACTTATTTTCTCGAATTTTATTAGAGCTATATTTCTCATTCAATTCAGTTCGCGGCAAGGAAAAATATACGTAAAAACTGGAAACATCTTCAATAAAAATTGTAAAATATAGAGTTAAAAACAGAGTTAAAAACTGGTAAAAAAATAATTTTTGAAATTAAAATTAGGGTTAAAATTAATTAAAATTAGGCAGAAAGACAGATTTGTTTCGAGCACAAAACTTTTCACCCCACTCGGCAAAAAGACACTGAAGTTGGTGCAGAATCTGGCCTAATTTACTCTGCTACGGAGTTTCAAATGTAAACAAATGGCGACGTCGTTAGGCTTAGTGGAACGTAAACAACATTAAATTGAGGATGATTCTACAATTATTGCATGCTTGCATGCAGATTAACTAAGGGAATAAAACCCTTACCCAGAACATAACAACAATATAATTCGATCACATTTAAAGAAAAAATGCACAATTTACTAACATAAAAATAAAGAATAAAAACTTAGCTCACCAAGTCGAGTAACAGAGTGGGTAAAGTATATTTATATACTTTTGGTGCGACCGATTACAATCAAAAAGGAAGGTGCATATCTACATGTTACAGCAGCTCCATGTGCAAAATTTCAACATTCAGAGGTTACTCATTTTTGAGTTATGTGAGATACATGCATACATACGTGAACACGTACGTATCGACGTCATGGGAAAAAAAAAAAAAAAAAAAAAAAAAAAAAAAAAAAAACAGAACCTGTTCTGAATCCGTTTTAAATACATTTTACAAAGCGTTTTTGAAAGGTAGTCCTTTATTATGTCCTTACGTACAGATGTAACGCAAAATCAACCTTCAAATGGAATCGACACCAGTCAATATGGATATTTCCTTTGAAATACGGTAACCGAAATTTTTCACGATTACAGCATATAGTACAGGGAAGTAAAAATTCGAAAATTTCAAAAGTTAAAGTATTAAAACTAAGAGAAGTCAAAACATTTCAAAAGTTAAATTATCAAAAACAATCTAAGTGAGCTCATTGAAAGGTAAAAAAATGCTCTTTCTCTCCCTGAGCCCGAGGATATAACGTCAGCATTAGGCCAGAAAGATTAGTTCTGTCTGAGCTCTTCACGAATTAAAATCAGTATTACCACATGAAAATAATATTCAAAACACATCAATGGGCACTAAAAGGTTGAACTTAACACAGGATACAGGTACTTTGGGCGGTCATTTTAGTTTAAAGCATTTTTCGATACCTACAGAATCTGGGTTATACTAGCATTATAGTATCCGTCCCCTTTACTTTTAACAGAACTAACGTATTATAAATTCATTCATCGAAATACAGAGAGCTGCGCAGATTTACAACTGGGGAACTGAGCTTTCTTTAAGCTGTATCACATTTTTTTAAATTAGAAACTCGATCGCTAGTTGAATTTAATCTAATTTAAATTTTGATAAATCTAATTTGATCAGTATAATTGCATTTTGGTTCTGGCAGAGGAAATAGAAATTACAGGAGAGAATTAACACGAATATAACTGGTAACTAAAATAATATATAGTTTTCAATTTTGTGACTGAGCAAATATTGAAATATTGGGTTGAAACATAAATAATGGTCGTTTATGTTGTGTTCAAATTTACGCGGTAAAAATAAAATGTATTGGCATAATGTTTTGTGTTATTCGAAATATATATATATCCGCTCTGTTACCCGGCTCAGTGAGCTCAGTTTCTTTACTCTTATATGTTTGTAAATTGTGCATTTTTGGCTTTAAAAATGATTGAATTATGTTGTTCTAATCTTTTGATTAAGGTTCTTATGCCTTTAGAAAATCTGCAAGCAATATTTGTACAATTATCAACAATTTAAAAGCTGTTGAAGTGCGGTTAAGCCTAATTTTGAAATAACATGGCGGATGTCTTTGTCTATATTCGAAACAGCAGAAAACTAGATTTGGTGCCAAACTAGAGAGACTAAGCTTTGCAACAACAAAGATAACGCCTTCATTTATTATTGCGAATTAAATCATGCTTAATGCTTTCTGGAATTTTTTTTCGAGTAAATAAAACTTCGTAATTTTTAATATAGATATTTTGAGTTTTTATGTATTTTTGCCTTGTCGCGAAGTGAGAACTGATTTAATTGAATAAGAAATACTGAATTGTCTGTGAAAAACTGTTTTTTTTCTGTTTTGTTTGCTTCATTTCTTTTATACATTGCTCTAGATTTATTATAGTATTTGAAGAAAACATGTGGCAACGATTAGATAATTCTTCAAGAGATATAAATTTTGTCCTTTCTGAGATATAACATGAACGAAATATAACGCTGTTAAGTGAACCTAATGCCAGAGTGTCGCTGTGGTAAACAAATCTAGTGACTTTTAAAGAGTATATTTATTCTATTGTTGTTTATGCGCTATCGACGAAATAGATTTAATTCAATCCAATAAGCTTAAATGAAATGCAAGAAAAAATGCGTATAATTTAATCTTCTATACAAGGAAGTCATGTGGCGAACAAATCAGATTTTTTTGTTTTGCTAAAATAAAATTTTTAAATTAAAAAAAGGTCCTTACTTATTTTTCAACCCAATACATAGCCAAAAAGCAATTAAAAAGCATTATTAAGAACAATATTTTTCTTTTCTTAAAAATATGGTTTGGGAATTCTTAAACCTAGAATAAAACTCTGTCTCAAACGTAAAATATGTGATCATTCGGGGCCAATGCAACATGATAAAGTCCAATTATTCTAGAAGCTGGAATGCTGCTATTAAAAATTATTCTGTGTATTTAAACATAAAAGCAACGCTTTAATGCATTCCTACTTCCTATAGTAAACGATTTCAGAAATTAATTTATGAAATAGTTCATAAAAATTATTTCCTAAATAAATAATACCACATAATATAATAAAGCATCTTCAATTATTTTCTCGTTAAACGTTTCAGTGAGAACTTTGTTATGAAAATCTTAAATTAAAAATTATTTAAATGATTAATTTGATTATTATAAATAATGAGAAAGGGCTTTTCTGTTTGGATACCAATTTCTACTTTATTTTCTTTTAATTATTAGATTGGAATGTTCATGTACAAAAGTTCAGAAGAAATATTGCGAAATGATTTTTAATTAATTAAGACATAATTAATCTCATAGTGTAGTTAATTTAGTTTTTTTTTCCGGTACTTGAATTCTACTCCGAAATTTAAGATAATTTTGGCATATTAGTTAGAGGTAAAAAAAACCTTGAGCTCATTAAATCATTTATACCTAATGCATGCATTTAATTATGATTTTAAGTGAAAAGGCTGTTGTATATATGTTTATATCTCCTAGGTGTCCCAATTAATATATTTTATTTGAAAAAGAAAAATGAGACTATCTTTTTATTATTATTATACTTTTATTATGTAACTTACACTTTTGGCAGAATGTTAAGGTGAATTTATTTTATGATATCAAAAGTTATTTGGATAGTTTTAACTAAGGTGTTTTTTCTTACAATAAATCTTTCCCACACTTTTTTGTTTTGGACTACTCCATCAGAAAATGCAAACTGATGATTCCTGGTACGAATTTAAATGTTTTCTAAAGTTATTTTATTTGTTATTTTATTTTGTATATTTGTGTTTTTTTTTCAATTTTTAAATAAAAAAATACTCGAAAAGGCTATCCTTCTCTTCTCGTCTGGGAGCTGCCCACTGGAATATTTTTACTATACCAGAAACAGTTTCATAATGTTGATAATCAGCATGCACGTTACAACAGTGTGAAATGTGTTATATTCAACAAAGTTA
Organism: Stegodyphus dumicola; assembly: GCF_044657685.1. Classification (NCBI taxonomy): domain Eukaryota; kingdom Metazoa; phylum Arthropoda; class Arachnida; order Araneae; family Eresidae; genus Stegodyphus; species Stegodyphus dumicola. Next base: position 161,587,368 of record NC_140770.1, read on the forward strand.
TTTTATAATTACTTTTTTCTGATGCTTTAACAAGTATATGGAACTGGAAAGCCCGGCGGTCATACAAAATGACCGCTGTTCTAGATATTATAAATTCTAATTAAAATAATTTGTGCAAAGATGTCTGCTAATTCAAACTGAATTACACAGAGCAGGCAGCGAGTACGCTTGTTTACTGCCCCACGGGCTTTCCCCTTCTACTTCCTTAATTGCTTAAAGTAGAGGGCAATGAAGGAAACCACTGGCGGTACATTTCTTAAGAGCCATCGCTAGCTCAAATAAAGGTGATTTAAATAATAAAATGTTAATTAACATGTCAAAGATCTTACGATAAAATGTTAATTAACATGTCAAAGATACAAAGAATAAAGTACACAACATTTATTGTGTAGATCTTTCCATCATTTTTAAGCTCGCCTTCCAGGAGACTATCCATTATTTTTAATTTTACGTCCGGTCTTTCACGAACTCTTGAACAGGCAACATAAAGTTGATCGTGTCCAAATGCAGGCTCAGGTGAAAAAATGTCAACGCGCTTAAGCGTTTAGCCCTGAGACTTATGGATGGTCATAGCAAAGGCAAGTTTTACAGGAAATTGTGTGCGTCTCAATTGAAACGGCAACCCTGTTTGAGATGGAGCCAAATCAAATCTTGGAATGACATGCATTTCACCTTTAGATGAGCCACTCAAAGACTTAGCTATTATGACATTATTTTTCAAATGGAGAACCTCTAGTCTTGTACCATTGTAAAGGCCCCTTCTGATGTTAAGATTTCTTAACAACATAACAACTGCTCCAATCTTTAACCTCAATTTGTGAGGTGGCATGCCAGAACGCGACAGACTATTTAAAAATTCCGTTGGAAAGTTGTTGGCACTCGCTTTATTATCAGCTACAACGGAATCAACACTTAAATATGTCGTGTCGTGTTCCCTTCTATGATATTTAAGACATCATAATTTAGTTTGTCTACATCAGAATTTTTAGGACACAATATTGCCCTTTCACTAATTTCACTGATGTTTCCAGGCTGGACTTTATTACCGAAAACCCAATCCAGTAAAATATCTTTGCATATCATTGACAAAGGATTCTCGACAACGTCTTCACTCAATCCATTATCATCAGAAAGAGTTCCATTTCCAAGTTTTAAAAGCCACTCACTATACTCGGGGTCATTTAACCTCATGTTCATTGTCACTGGGAGTTTCTTAAATAAATCCCATAATTTTGAAAATTTTATGCTATGTTGTATTATTGCGGCTTGTGGAGCATGAGGCAATACTGATAGACATCAGCTGTGCGTTGTTATTTTATTTCAGCGTGCAGCTGTGCGTTGATATTTGTGCAACGCACAGTCACAGCTGTGCATTGGGATCGTGGTAAAACTCAGTAGTCTTGTACGCAAAGATGTCCATTAACACCTTTTCGAGGCGTGGACAGTTGCTGAAGGATTTTCCTCACAGCTACTCCCTCTCTTGTTCCTAAGCTGTATGAAGTCACTGAAAATCAAATAAAACTACAGGTAAGTTGAAGTAAATTTTGTAAATTACAGTTCAGTCGCAAACCATTTCAAAAATAGGTGGTCAGCTGAAAATTCAGTTTAAAACACAATGTCGGAATAAAACTGGGTAAAATTTTAAACTCTTTACGCGAAAGGATGTTTAGCATAGGAGTTTGGGTAAACCTACCTGATGAGATGTACTACGCACAACTCGTTAGTTGGTTTCGTCGCCTTTAATTTATCGACGTTTGCAAGTTTCTAGGTAATTCATATGTAAATATAGTTAAATGTATAATAAGCAACAATTGTATGAATTAAAAATATTTAAATGTTCTTAAATGCCACGATATTTAATTAAAACAATGATAACTCTATGTATGGTATCAGGTGTATATGGACTATTTGAATGCCGTGGCAACTTCACCCCATTGGCTAGTACAGTTACGCAAGCAACCAATAAACTGTCGGCGACAAACAGACACTTAAGTCGCATATAATAAATATTACACTTTCTGTATTTAAGTGTATTAGAGGTGTGAATAACGCATCAGTAATTGCTAATAAAGCTCAGACTGCGTATTATTACGAATTTTGTACTTTTGTACATATGTAAAGAATTTTAGTTGAAATTATATGTGAAATTGTTGTATTTTTTCTATATCGTAACATGGAATGCTTGAAAAAGAAGATACTCTGTCGTAAAAATAATAATACAGAGGCAAGTCTATTTAACCTTGAGTAAATTGCTATCCAGCTAAACCGGCGATGGTTTTAGCAACTAATTTTTGTTAGCAAATTTAGCGAGAAACCGCCAAAAGTCGCCTAACGTGGCGAGCATTTGGCGACATTTTGGTCCTTTCCCTGAATAACGGAACGAGTGTTGTAATTTGAATAACTGTAATTTATCCTATATGTAATTTTAAACGTATCCGGCCTTCATATGCCTGCTAGTACTTTCGAGAAGTGGAAGGTTCTAGAGATCTCTCGGTAGCAGGGGAAAGCTACAAAAAACCAGATAAAAGTCTTTTTATAATGTTTTTGAAGATAAATTACTATCTATATAATTTTACTTTATAATTACTTTTACGAAAGCCGATATTTATAGAAATGTTTTTGCGTATTAGTTCCAATTATAATCTGTCAAGGTAATAAATCTTTTTGACCTATGATTGCAATTAAGATGCAAGTGCATTATGGAAGTCCTAATGTGATTTGCATATTTTACTTTGTAATACTAACACAAATATCCGTTAGCTGTTTGTCGTTTACGAACCTAGAAATAAGAAACTTTATGAAACTCTCAGAACTTACCACAGCGAAAAGGAAAAGAAATTAAAGGATTTAATCAGCAGCTTTGTGCGACACAAAATAAAGCGGTACTCAGATTTTTCTAGAACAGTAGAAATACAGCCATGGTAGAGAGGCTCTTTAAAGAGCTTTATCAAAGGCATCTTCACTACCTGGTCTTGATAATAGTTACTAATTATGCATATTTGTACTGAAATCATGCAACGGCTTCACAAATTAACACTTGGTACTTAAATATAAATTATTTATTTACTGAAAATCTGGATTATGTTTTGCATTTATGATGTGAAAAGATTAGATTATTTGACAAAGCTAATTAGGGCCAAATACCTAAGAGAAGGAATAGTTCGTAGAGGACTTTCTAACAGAAAAAGGAGTACTTTTCCGTTTCGCCGTCGCAAGTCTCGCCAAGTACACAGTATACACATAAAAATGTTAAAACAAACGTTAGTTCTAAAACAGTTTTATTTTGAAGGCATAAACGTTTTAATATCGTTTAAAATTTTGTAAAAAGACAATAAATAAAGACCATAAATTTATAAAAAGACATTAATTTAAGAATTGCTGTGCTTAAATGGTGCAACATCCTGATGCGCCGTTTCATATCACATGACCCCAAGTGATCTCATCTCACGTAAACTACGCTACAAAAATCTAATTCTCTCAGTAATTATCTACATTAATTTCAAGTTAAATGTTTATTTGGAATACAAGTTTAAATGCAAGAAATATTTCAATTTGTACGATTATCTTACGCAGAAATTACGTAAAACCGCAGTGCTTTTCTTCGATAGTGCATTCTCATTAGAATCGATGAGTTTAGCCCTTGACTTTGCCTTTCCTATATTTTCGCCTTCGGATGAGCAGAGTGATTGCATCCTAATTGACTTAATTACCGCGAATAGTCTTAGAGCATAAAATTGAGCTACCTGGTAAAAATTCTATGTAATTATACGCCAGTATTGAAAGAAACAATCAATCTGATAAGAAAAGGCTGCGACTTCTTTTGAAAATGAGGCGCAAAAGGTTACCAGCGAGGATATTCTGTTTGGCATCGGCTGCACCATTTTTGGCGACTTTATCGCTTGGGCCGGCAAAATGGAAAAGTACCGAAAAAGGCTCGTAGTGACATTACGCGTAGGGAAAACCGCGAAAAGATTGATGTAGTCAGTCTATTCTTTAGAAAGTATAGCTTCATACTAGTATTCAGCAATGTTGTTTACTCGGTAAAATGTTTGAAATATCAAACCACTTAAATGTTCTGAAAGGAATTAGATCTTTTAGCAAAATAACGGGAATTCGTTTATTCAGGCAATTTTTGAAATTAGTAAATTAATTGCAAATTTGTAATACTTTTCTCTTCCTTAATAATTGCAGTTTCTGTATTTCATAAAATACACTGCACCACTGAAGCGTTGAAAAACACATAGTTTAAAAGCACTATATACGCTTGAACAGTTCTCTGCTCCTGATGAAGAGGGATCTGTACCTGGTTGCCTTCAAAATCGATTGAGTTCTTGATTTAAATCTACATCAAACACAAGGTTACTACTTTGCTAATTTTATGTTTTACTTTGTTTTTTTCTTCTGTTTTGATTCTTGTTATCAACTTGAATTTCCCGGAAAGTTGTTTCAGCTTGTATCGTTTGCGTACTTGCGTCATTTTAATTTTTGCTTTTCTGTTCCATTTGGATTCTCTCTCTCTTTCGGAAATAAGTGAGTTTATCTTTTCGTTTATATTTCTATTGGCTCATTTTGCCATATTTTTATGTATATTTTACTGTTTTGTGCTTTCCCAATTTCCTTTATTTTTATTTATCCTGGTCTTGCAGATATCTTTGATCCTGACGAAGAGGGACTCTACGCGTTTGTCCTCGAAATCGAGTGAGTTCTTAACTAAATATATGCCAAACACAAGGTTGCAGTTTTGCTAATTTTATGTTTCACTTTGGCGTGGTGTTTTATTCGACAATATGTAGCATTTAATCGTTTATTATGAAAAATTATTATCTTAGGACATTTTTAAGCTTCTGCTTCTTAGATTTACTTCAAAATAATGCTGAATTACGAAGGTTAAAGCAAATTTTACAGTCATGAGATTTCATACATTCCAGTTTTGGGAAGTAGTGGGTGATTGATCTTCCATTCCTTAAAATATTTATTAAATAACCAAAAGTCATGTCTCTGAATAAAATATAAGCCTTTCATAAACATGTTCATACTTTTCACGTTATATGAATTTATTTCAAGATTGAATTTAAGAGCACAAATTATTGAAATTTTGACAAAATCGACATAAAATAACTTTGCGCTTATAATTGAATGCTAACATCAAATTCCAATGCAAGAGTTTTTCGAATTCTTTTCATATTAGTTCGGTATGAAATTTATAGCGATGCTTTGAAATGCAATTTATTATTTTCAAAGCCACCTTTCTCCTGTAACCTCCAGTATCAAATCACGCATCTGTAGCTACGGCTATTTTGTTGATAACTTTGTTGTCATCGAAAGAGATATCAAAATATTGCGAAGAAATATATTGGTTGAAAATCGCTGGTTTTCTTAAAATTGATTAGATGAGCGCTGGTGAAATTTGAAAAATAAAGTAAGGAATACAAGCTCTGCGACTGAAAACCTTCGCTATCAGTAGATGTGACAATAAATTGTAGTATTTATGTTTCAAAAAATTCTGCGTTATTTCTCTTTTATTGAAAATTGCTTACTTGCTATTATCATGCTTTTTATTCACTATTGTTCACTGTTATTATTTATTCGTTATTACTGTTTATTGACTATTATTCACTATCACTAAGCTATTATAAATAAATAAGTCAATCAAACTGCAATGCAAAGTTATCAAAGAGGCAATTTACCTATTGATATCAACATTAGCATACCAATGAGCTATTGGACGTCCTTTCATTATAAGAAGCTTTTAGCTAAGTGGAATGAGGAATATATATTATCTTGCTGAGGTCAACAAAAAGTGCTTTCCTTCTATTTACCATAGACTGCATTCCGAGTGTTTCCTCTTTATAAATTTTAAAGTTTGTCAATTTTTATCTGGTCACGGTAAATTTGCAAGTTACCTGATTCGTTTCAATCTAAGATCAAACAATTTATGTGAATGTTCAAGAAAGAGTGCCTGAAGATGTGGAACATTTGATTTTCTCATGCCCTACATTTGATGACCCTAGATTATGCTTGCAGAACGATTTGAAAATTTTCGAAGTGACTTGGCCAGTGAACCTGTTTTCGTGAAGTCCAGACTGCTGTCCTCTGCTTTCGTTCGTTTTATTTATGCATGTAATTTTTAATGTTTTAGTTAACTTAAGCCCTGTGTTGTACATCTGTGGTGCACGGGAAGTTTTGTTATAAAAAAAATGGATTCGTAACATTAGCAATCCAGGAGAGAAAATAATAGTATTTCTAATTAGTGTTACCAGGCATTAAAAGATAATTAATTCCTCTTGTTGTAACTATTTTTTTATTTGAAAATGTGGTATTTTATCACCTTACCCAAACACTGTTTTTTTCTGAAATTTATTTTTCATAGCTTGTATATTGAATAAAAATTAATAATTAAGCTGCTATGATATATCAAATTGGGAATATCATTCCTTGAAAAAAAAAACCAATAATACTCTTATGAGTTTGAATTGAGTTTCAAATTAATAAATTTATTCAAACTGCTTGCGTGATTTTGTTTTCTGTATGAAACTTATGAATGTTAACTTTTTGTTAAAATGATTGCTACGTTAAGCATTAGTTAAGCTAATGCTGCACTATAGCATTAGTTTAACGAATGCTTAGAATACCACTATTTACAAATAGAAAAAAAAATACGGTTACTAACTAATGCTGCGTTAAGCATATTTCGAAAAATATTTATTGAATTTTTAGATGCAGAAAGAAACTCTTTATTAATAATTACGCTTTAAACCATGTTATGAGGTACGGGAATAAAGGAAACAGTAGAATAAAGAAAGATAAAATAAAATGTCAGCGTTTGGTTCTTCAGTATTCTTTAACGAACATAGGCGAATGCTTGGTAATCTTAATATTAATATTAATAAGCAAAAAATGTAAAAATTAAAATAGTTACCATATGCGATGTAATATTTTTAAGCGAAGACTGCGCAAAACATTTTACAATGTTTGCGCAGTAAGCTGGAAAATAGCTTAAGTTGTAGTAGTAATGCGATAATTTCGAGGGGACGAAGAAGAAAATTTCTCTATCCTTAGATAGGAAAATGGAAAGAAAAATCGTAATGATCCATCTTATTTTCTATAAAAGTTAAACATCTGGATGATGAATGACTTTATTTAAGCGAAAAATCTGAAAATGAAGAAATAAAAAAGAATCGTAAGAGAAAAAGTTAAAAAATTCATCAAATCTCTTCGCATTTCTTCACTGGTGATCTGTCTTTTTAAGTGGGAAACGGCTCCAGATTTGTTTGACGTCTTTTCCCAAAAGATGAGAACCAGGCAGCAGCATTGCATTATGTAAGACCCAGCAAACTCTAAAACGGCAAAAGATCTAAAAAGCTGAAAAACACAGAATGCGATATTTTACGCTGAATTTAGTTATATTTGAAGACATGTCAAACACAGTCTTAAAAAGAGGATTTTACCTTTTCTTCAAAAGCATCACCATTTGAAACAAAATCTAAAGAGAGGCCAAAAAATGACCCGTGGAAGAAAAGTGAAAAGAAAATTCCGCAGCTCTTTTTTCGGAATAACAGGTTTACGTTCACCATCTTGGAGTAAATGGAACGCATATTGTGCCGAATAGAGGGGAAACGGAATCATCACTATTTGAAGTTGTCTGTTTCCCTTAGAGCTTTGAATCTGACAGGAGGACATAATGCGCATCTTCTCTCCGCCTGTGACCACTCTTTGGTAGTCATGATTCGTCGACTGGGAGAAGGTAAAAGTAATTTATTGCAGTCATAAAGAGCCTGAGGGTTTTTGTGTATTTATTTATTTCACCCATCGTGAAGAGATGGTTCTTTACCTCTCTTCTTTAGTTTCCTTTTTTTTAATACGATGTAGTCGAAAAAAGCAATAGGTGGGTACTTTATTCTACGCTTTAGATTTTGGTTTCCGAATTACTTGCATTTGTATGAATTTTCTCGCATTTTAAGTTAAAGAGATTGAGATGCCGCCCAGCCGTCATAGTGGTTAGCGTCGCTGACTGCCGTGCCGAAAGGCCCGGATTCGAATCCCGAAGATGGCATGAATGTGGATGCCCGGAGATGGCATTGTAAATGTAATGTGTCCGTTGGGGCATGGAAGCACTTTAAATATGCGCCGAAAGTCCTCTCGAGAGGTTAGCAGTAGGTGAAGAGGGATGGGAGACCCTCGAACCTGTTCCCGCCCGGTATACTCTCCATCAAATTTGGGGGCGGAACTGAGCTAGATCGCACTGTCACCTGTAAGGTGCTCAAGGCCGTTGCCAACGACAGGCGTAAACTTACGCTACTTGCTTCTTCGTTCGCCTTGCCGTTCCATGCTCACGAACTTCGTGGGCTTCGGCTGGCTGTAGGTCAGAGAGCATTAGCAACAAGAACAACAGACAGTTAAATTGATAAGAAGGGTATTCATATATATGTTTAGTGGAAAGAATGTATACAGCAATGAAAATGGCAAACGGTTTCAATAGTATTCTGATCTGAATTTTAAGCAAACGCTCAGTTAATTAGGAATTAAAACTAAATATACAGATCTCATTCATTTTCAGTTTGCACTGCCAACATTCTCTGGTAGAAATTCTTTATTATTTTTTTGAAAAGCTTTATCTTAGTATTTATTATCAAACTGATTTTGTTTTATGAACAACGAATTAAAAGTTTCTGTTTTCATGTTAAAGAAAAACAATTATGTTTTAATTTAGTTCTATAACTCGAGAGCAGATTAAAATCCAACTATGGGAAAGAAAATTATTTACAGCAGTTCATCTCATCATTATTTACAGAAGTATAATTTTTCTGTTCCAAAGGATCAGAATATATACAAGACAAGAAATCCATATTTATATTGATAACGTGTATGCTAATAGCGTGTTATCTCCGGATTATCCACTGCACTTGTTGCGGCAGGAACCAATGCAGATTGCTTACTGTAGCTATCTGGAGAAATCTATCATCGTTACCTATTTTTGGAGTATTATGTGATGGGCTTTAACTAATATTTTGAAACAGCGCAAGCGACGTGAGTACCTTAAAAAGAATAAAGGGCATTTTTCCAAAATAAATCTCGGAAAGGGTACAACTATTCAAATGGGTTTTAAAACTACGGAGTGCATTAAGACATTGGCAAAAAGGTATAAATTGAAACAACATTTAAGTATTTGAAATGTTTGTAAAAATCCGGAAATTGTGAAAGTTCATTCTTAAAAACAATATTTTTGAGTATTTTTCTTGGCGTAAATAATGCGGATATGCATACTGTCTGTCTACGAGAAGAATAATCCCGCCACAGTGTCTGCTGGGTGGCGTTCGCTATAGCAACAGCACTAGTATATTTCAGGGCGAATCAAGGGTTGCTTTATTGTTATTTTGTTTCTGGCGACTTTTGGCTGAGGGGAAGAGTTTATCACTCGTCTTCAAGACACCCCTACGGAAAATGGGTCAAGGTTCGTTTCTGAGGCAGGAGACAGCTGCAGATTAATTGGCGAGAGCTTTTCTTATGATAGACAGGCTGTACTTAAAGTAATATAACCACTTCACTGCTTTCCCCGAGACTGATTCGTTGGTTTGAAAAGTGTCATCACCCGCTAACAAGAGACACACTCATCAAGGTTAAATTTGGCATCAATCGTTAGCTCCAAAGGGGGGAATCATCGCTTCGTATTTTCCAACCCCGAAATGAAGTTATAGCCTAAATGGTCGCTCTCTCACTAGGGTGGGATTGTAATAGACGACGAGAATTAAAGAGACGGGAATTAGAAATATACTTCCACTTTCAACTGGCATTACGATGGAACTACTGCTCATTTGAAAGCTTGCCTTTAGGAGGTCGTGCTACTTAATTTTCAGGTAACAGACTAGTAAACACAAAAGAATTTTTCTGTTCGGTAGACTCACTCTATTAGGCGTTCCAAGTTGATTAAGCACGAAATTCTAAATAGGTCTTGAGAGCAGGTGTAAGGGGAGAAATAAAATTTTATGTCTCAATCTAAGGACAGTTTTAGAGGCAAAAAGCTATCTTTGAAAGGAAATGTAATTAAAGAATGAATTATATTCTCTCTAGAGCGGAATATAGATGAAAAAAAAAAAGGTTGCATTTAAACCGTTATTACAGTTTTGAATTATTTAAATTCATTTGACAAATGTAAATTATTTCATTCTATAACTGTTTAAAATATGTACTTCTGACCGGAAATTGTTTCTCAATAAAATTTTGCTTTTTTTATTTTTTCCCTAGATATAATATAAATTTAAATTTTCTTTGGAAAGTATTTGAACTTAAACAGTGCTAGTGCAGTTAAAGTATCGTTCAATAGAAGAAAAGGTAATCTTTGTAAAAAAACTTTTAAATATCACGTAAAAGAGGGTTTAAATACTATAATTTAACTGCTATTCAGACCTGCTGGGGCAAACCCCCGACTGTTGTTTATAGAAAATAAGTGCCATTTTGGAGTTAACAGTAGGCAACTATTTGAATTGGGGCAGAGAAGAGGAATATCTACTTAAACGAGAAAAAGCACTAATGGACTCTTATTTCCATTACACGTGGGAAAACAACGTACGAAAACTCCTATACAGCCAGCGGACTGTTTATGTAATCGGATATTGTAGAATTCCCCTTTGTTTGGGGTAGAATTGAATTGTTTGTCGGTAGATTTGGTTTAGTTTGGTTTATTTGATTCCAACAAAGAAAGCTAGGGCAATCTTCCTAAGAAGAGGAATTGCCTTCGAGGAGGAGTTTCTAAGGAAAACTGGCTCGTATCCACGTTACAAATGGGTAGTATCATCAAAACACCCATCCAACCAGCTGGTTATCGTTGAATAGAATCTAGTTGAGATACAAGTGTTCAAAGATAAAACCCTTGTCGAGATCTAGTTTCTGCTTTGCCTCCGGTGAGAATTCTGTTGGCTGGAAAAAACCAGATTCGGTGTTAGGAAGAAGTTGTTCTTATGAAATTGTAACATTGAAAAAGCCTATTCGCTTTGGTCTTACATATCATAGATATGTAAACAAACATGAAAACAGAAATATTGTTAATAATTTATTTTAATGTTCATGCAGTTAAATTATCAAAATTAATTAATTTAATTAAGTACATTAAACAAATATTCAAAATAAAAAGAACATTGTAAATAACGAAGAGATTGAACAGTATTAGAACTACAAAATGTTATAAAGAACCTTAAAGAACACTGTATACGATCGAACCTGACTCGCCAAAAAATGCCAATTAAAGCTTTTTTTATTTTTTTATAAATTTGTATAAGAAAAATTTAATAGCAAATTAACTGAATAAAAAGTCATAAAACTGAGCAAATTTCTTTTATTTTAACTCATGCACAGTAAACGATAGCTTTATTCTTTAAAAGATAATTAGATATGATTATATAGCTTCCACGAGAAACATATTTAAAATATCTTAAGGAATGCAAAGATAAGCTTTACATATGTTGCTTTTAATTTGACACTTAATTAAGAGGTAAATAGACCCAAATTATAGAAAGCTTATTAGTTCCCCAAGACTTAATTAGAAGAGTTGAAACTGCATAGAAATGTCCAAAATAGGAATGAAAAGCTGATTAAGAGGGAACTAACTTATTTGTGTCTGCGTTGGTTTAATCCCAAAGTGAATTTCTGAAATCCCTTTTGGTAACAAATTAAGTTCAGCTTTCATCTAAACGTGGAATATTGGACTTCATTTGCTCTTTTCTTTAAGTTTCATTTTATCAATTTACTACCAAAAGTAACAGTTCCTTCCAGTTTCTGGTTAAAATTAAAAACTACTGGACTTTTTAAAAAAGAATACAGTTTGAGTTAAAATAACACGATGAATAACGATTAATGGAGGAGTTAAAGCAACAAGAATCAGGGTAATATTCATAAATTTATAGGACTAGTTTAGATGGTTTAAATATAGAAATACTTCTTCAGCTGCAGGAGTGCAAATGGCGAAGGGGGAGCCTGTGCACAGGCGATAACAATAGGAAGAAAGAAGGCAAGCTGCTATTGATAAAAAATGAAAGCAACTTCGAAATAGTTTCCTTAAAAGCTGAGGATAAAGAAAGATTTAAATTGGTTAAAGTACACTACTGGCGCCCTGTACTGATAAAAAACGAGCGCAACTTCAAAATAGTTTCCTTAAAAGCTGAGTGTAAAGTAGGATTCGAATCGGAATCGTCAATTAGAACTGAAAGAATTTTGTAAACGTGGAAACGGTTTCTTTTTTTATTATTTGCACTTCTGCAGCTGAAGATAAAAGATCTATATTTAAACCTTAAAACTAGCCATGAATATTATGCTGATTCTTGTTGCTTTAACTAATACAATTTTAGTTTATGGGAAAAAAAAAACTTGTTTTAGCTAATCATATTGCTATGTGTTACACACACGGTTCTAAGTCGTTAGATCTTTGTACGGGTGTAATGTTGCAATATATTGTGAATACAACAAAAGAAATAATAACATATTTCCACTTGTCGGAATGCTATTTGAACTTTCCGATAGGCCCGTTATTTTACATGATAAAAGTATATTGCTCTGATTAAGAAATTTATTAGCTATATGCATAGATGATATTATTGGGAGTTGTGTTTTTCATATTGCATATAAAAAGTAGGGCAAAGTTTAACTATAGATCTTTTAATAGGAAAATAATTTATGAACTGTAAATATATTTTAGTGCAAGCATAAAGTTAGAATTAATACACTTCCAAAACTACAGGTACTTGCGATTAAAAATGCAGGGCCAACGGTGGTATGAATTTCGAATATATTCAACTAGTAGCACATCGAGCATACTCAGCTCTGCTGTTAAACCACCGAAACTACTCCAGAAAAATTTACAAATATTACGCTGATTCTTGTTGTTTGACTTCTCCAATAATATAATAATATTATACCTAAAATCAGTTTCCCCACACATCTGCTAACCGTGTTCCTGTTTGCATCCGTTAAATATATTATTCTAATTAGCACTAAAATATTGCAAACTATTGATTGTCTAAATTATACTATTATTATATTGAGAAGGCGAAGAAGAGAAACAGTAAATTATTTGCGTATAGAAAAGCAGGCGAGGGATATCTTTTAAGGAATAATTGCGATTAAAATGCAGAGCCAAAGGGTAACGTGGAAAGCATACGTCCCAGATAACATATCAACAGTGGTATGAATATCGTACATAGTCAGCTAGTAACAGATAAGAGTTCACACACATAGTTCCCATACACATAGTTCGAGCATACTTTCGTTGAGGACTTTCCAAAGGAATTTAGCTTGTATTAACATTACACATAGGAAAACCATGAAAACCGAACAACCGGTCAACTCATTCTCCAGCATTTGAATCCGGATCTAACTACCAGTATTCAGTAGGCTTTAACAATTTGGCCAGTGGTAAGTAAGTAAATTTCAGCCTTCCCTGTCTCGCGAGACTGAACCACATTTACAGGTCCGCTTCCCCTTCAGAACAAGGCACGGATGTTCAAACTCCGCTCTTACCCCTCGGAAAGAGCGGCGCACCGCCTGGCAATCACCAGACGGCACTGGTCCTTAATTTGCTATCTACCAGTCGCTCGGGCTGTCCTTCGCAGTGGGACGCTATCCAGCGAACCCTGCGCTACTAGAGCCACGCTACGCTAAGACATGCCAGACCACCGGGCCGGCCAATAAGTAACCTTTCCGGGGCCTTCAGACCCCCAAGTTCATAAATTTTATACCCCCGAGGCCGAGACTGCCTAGGTACAGATCCTAGCCAGTAGCTTCGCAAAGTTCTCTACGTCGACCACAGGGGGGGTGTCGACGGTTACCACTGGTGGTAGCCAAGAAAGAAATGGAGATCAGTTGTGTGAGTTTGGTTATGCATTGGCTGGTTCTCTGAGGTTCGCTTTCGTAGAGTAGCAGTCATCCATAGACACTCCTCTGGCTGTCTTCAACATGATAGAGCATATTTGGCAAAGCGACACATCACACAAGATTATTTTCTACTAGCCTTGTCAGCCAGAAAGTCAGAGAGCTTCCCTGCTGAACTATCTGTATGCTGAACACTGCCTTACACCGCCCTGCCTACGCAGGTTTGGGCTTAAGGACTCGGACTGTGGCTTAAGGACTCGGACTGTGCTTCTGTGGTAAAGTAGCAATTTGAGACATTACTTACATAAACACACCCTAACACAGGACATGCATGTTTCAGAGCTTTCTGATAGTAATCTTCAGATTTGTAGATTCGATTAGTGGCAAATGGGAAGAAATATTATGTTGATACTTGCGTACATTTTGCTTGAAGTTCTTTTTATATCTGTTACAGTATGTGATTCTATGAAACTGGTGTAATAATAGTATAATTTTATTCAGTGCTGCTTTTAAGCTTATGATACAACGTTTGCTTGTAGCAACACAGGATTCCAATGTATTTCCTCCAATGTTTTTTATGCCGACGTAACTAGCAACATTTGTTTAAATTATGTGAGCTATACAGACCTCCCAGCTTTTGGCTATGTTGCACAGACAGTAGATTTCCTCATTTAGATGACATGCAATATTAGCTTAAACATAAAAGTAGGTCTGTTGTCATTCTGAGAATGCAGAGCTAGAAAGTGTGTTTGGCACTTGATTGGATTACAAAAACCAAACAACTAAAAGGATTGAAAACGTTCATTTCAAGTTTGAAGTTCATTCAAGTGCATTTCAAGTTAAAAAACTTTTCTACATTATTCAAAATAGTCAGAAAAGAGCTTTAATTTCTTCCACTATAATAGTTTTACTACAATAAGTAACCTCACCTCTTTGGAATCATAGATTCCCGCCTTTCGAAGTTAATTTGAGCAAACATGGATTAATGTACATGTGTGGAGTGTGGCAAAGTATGGTTAGATACTAAACTTATTATAACTTAACGCTTAGCTGAAAATCTCGAGTTATTTTTCTAGAGTGCAGACCCTTTCGCTGAAATAAGCCGAATATTCAAAAGAGAGCTGCAAAACTGTGTAGCTCTATATTGAGAAATTTAAAATGATCCGGTAAAAACTAGTAAGCAAAGTAACGGTAAAAACTAGTAAGCAAAGTAAAGTTACATATTTTTTAAGGTTAAGATTAAAGATAAAAGAAAATGCCAGAACGAAAAAAATTATTAAACTAAATTTGCGTTAAATTGGAGTATGTAATATTTTTTGTTTTGTATTATACATACATATATATTTTTAATACAAATTAAGTTGTTCAAGGATAATTCAAAAAATATTTGTTTTTAATAGTTTTCGGAGCATAATCCCCATTTTTATACTGGCACTGTGTCTCATACAACACGGTTTCACACAACACGGCATTTTCTAGTAACATATCTACCGTGTTATACGAGGCTTACCTGTACATTATTTGTTTCTTTGACGTTAAATTACTAAGTATTTAACTGAACTATATTAGAAATATACTAAATAAATAAAATATACTAAATAAATAAAATATACTAAATAAATAAAATATACTAAATAAATAAAATATACTAAATAAATAAAATATACTAAATAAATAAAATATACTAAATACTATTACTCATAGTTTTTAATTACATTGCCTATAATTTTACACCCAATTTTTAGAAACGTAATCTATTCTATTACAGTGAAAAGCATAATAAATAAAGTTTCTGCAGCGTGCTATTAAATTTTAGCCAAATGCTTGAGAAGTGACAGAGCTAGAAAGATTATTTAGCTGCTGGAAGTCGATTTACGCTTGATGGAAAGCAAACAAGTAAATGCTTTGGACATCAAATGAAATATAGCTTTCGAAATTCGGTTCTCGTATCTCAGGGCAGTGGGTTCACGTTGAAAAAAGCGGAATATGTATTCCTTCTATTTTTGGCAGTCAATTCCTTTTCACTATTCTTCTTTTGCCTATTGTAGGAAGAGAAAAATTGGATCCAAGGAAATCTACATATACGTACACATTTCACTTTCCATTTTTCGCTTTTTTTAAAAAAAATGTTTTGGCCACTAGCGAAAATTGAAATCCACGTGAGATATGAGAGCTAAGACCTCAAAGATTTTATCTTCTATTTCTTTTATGGCTTCCGTTAACCTTCCTTTACAATTGCATTTTTATAAATGCATATAATCAGTAATATCTATTACACGTTGAAATCAACATTTCAGAGGAGTTTTGAAATCCTATCGGAGGGATTTGTTTCACAAGTAATCCCCTTTTACCTTGATTTTTATACCGAAAATAGGAATAAATTCTTACAAGATGTACAAAAAATTATTAAATCTTTATTTATAATTCATGGAGATGCGATTAATGTTACAGTATTAAATATAAATCAAAACTGTGAAAGAAATACATTTATTATAATATAAAACTGTCAGCGGAAATAATTAGGGCGCAACTGTTTTCTGCAGTTTATCGCTATGCTTATTATTTAAAACGATTCATTTTATATACAGTATTTTCATTGTATTATTTTTGAAAGTATTTCTAACAAAATAAATCCAGAATTTTCAATGCAAATGTACTATTTTTATTTAAATCAAGAAGAAGAAATAATGAGCATTTTTAACCATAGAAAAGTATTATATTTTTATTACATTTGTTAACTTTAAACTACTTAGCCATTGTCCTACAGATCAAACAGTGGGAATGCGGGTTGTAAATTAATAGTGCTGCAATTTGTTTGCAAAAGTACGTAAAAGAAATAATAATTTATCAAAGCATGCAGTTAAGAAATTTATTTTTCCTTATTTTTAAAATTTTTTTCCGAATGGCGGCCACTTGCCTTTTGTTGGCATTGGCCACTCTTAAGACCAGAAGTGGTGGAGTGTGGCCACTTTATTGCGGAGGCAACATAATAGGAGGCCACCATTACCTACTATGAGGGAACAGACACTCTGCATCCATGCCTTCTGCGGGATCGCAGTCGGCCTCCCTAACCACTATACCGTCTGGGCCTCGTTAAGAAGTTTATAACACCTTCCATATAAGTTTCCGGATTCAGAGATATCTTTCTAGAAACCCATCAGTATCAGTGATAATGCAATTACGATTTCTTAATGAAATGACATATATTATTTAGGATGTACCTGGGGGTCTTTCTATAGAGTGCGTTCGTTTTCAAAACAAGCATGAAACAAAATCATTATATTTCTATGATTTGCCTTTATTACAATATCTTTTGTGCACGTTTATGGCCACCATATTCCAACATTCACATAGTCTCTTGGTGTATGTCCGAAATATTTTCCAAATTCAAAACGGGTAGCTTGGAGATATTTTAAACTATAAACAAATGTGAATTAGCTGATTTTGGAATAATCTGGAATAAGTCTCCCACTCTAAGTTAAATAGTAGCTGCACAATTAAGTAAAATAACTTGATTTTAGGTGCAATGAGGAAAACAATTATGAAAATAGGAAAAAACTAGAAATAGGATGTTTATTAATCTGCTTTTATTAATCAAAGAATATCACTTGACGTCATTTCAAGACTGGTTATGGATAATGGTACATAATTCCAAATCAGTTAAAAATCAGTAGAGAACTAAGCATAAATTTTAATGATTTTGTAACATATGTGATGTTATTTAATATACTTAATTTAAACAAAATACAATGCTCAGTACAATACTAAGCTGCAAGTCATAATAAAAAAAACCGCAGCATATGTTAATTACAAGCATGATTACAATACGTTCTGACAAGACATCAAAATAATAATCAAATCCACATGTAGGAAAAAAGATGCAGAAAAAAAATGCTAGGTTAAACCTGAGAAAGCGACAACAAAGCGGAATGTTTTTATACTTTAATTTTAACGTAAATATTCCCTTAGGTGCGGCAGTGATCTCTGAAAACGTTAATAATTTCCTTTTTTTTTTCTTTTTCCCCCTTTTTCTTTTTTCCCTTTTTCTTTTGAAATGATGAATTGTTTTTATTTACATTAGAGTGTACTTCTTGCGTTAATGACATTGATAAAAGACTTTTAAAGCAATAATACGTATTCACTATGAAGAGTCTGAGAATAAAGCCTTTATCTGATTACAATCTTTATTACGCAATTATAATAAATAGAATGCTCTGTAATTCGGAAGACCAGATTACGTTTCATTAGGTGTAACTATTAGATATAAGGTGTGTGAAAACTACTTTTTCTAAATTTATATTAACTGCTAATTTATTTCTTTTTAATAGAAATTGTATTTTATTGGTTAAGGACATATAATTTAATTGATTTTTAATTAAATAAAATTAAGTGTTTATAACAGATTTAAAATTAATATTTTAAGCGAATACCATAATTTAATTTTCTTTTATACATTTAAATAGTATCAGACAGCTTTAAAAGTATTTCTCTCACCTTCTTAGCATGCGTTCAGGGTGTAGTGGTCAGCACATTCGACGCATATTCAAGAGGTCAGGGGTTCGTGTCCCGGCAAAGGCATTGTGCATTTTTCATCTCTCCTGCTTCGAAATAACTTAACGTCCCTACAAGCATAAATTTATCTTCTCTGTTCGCATATTCCTGAGAAATGTAAGTATCAGTAAACAATATTCTTTATTTTGGAATTACAGCTGAATATTAACGTGTTCCGGGACCAGTAAGAAAAAAAGCAACACTTGTTTTCAAATTCGCTCTTTGAAGCTGTTTGTTATTGTCAAAATAACAGTTACATTTTGGGGAATATAATATCGGTGTTATGCAGCAGCTTTTACTTGCTGGTGCCCCTGATGTCAATTATAAGCAACGGACGTTTTCATCACGTCAACTTAGATGAAATTTCTAGCAAGGGATTTCGGGATTTCAAATTGCTTTTCTAAGTACTGATACTAATTAAGTATAAAGGTAATTTTTATATGGATACTTGTAGAGATATTAGGTAAATTTTGGAAGTAGAAGAGATGAAAAATTAGCAATGCCTTCGGTGGGAATAGAACCACGGACCTCTGAAATACAGGCTCAGTGTGCTGACGACTACACCACGAAGGCACGTACGTTAAAAAGGCGGGAGAAATACCTTACAGACTCCCAATTTTAAAGGGCGACTGGTGTTTTTAGGGGACCTAGTCGCCATATCCTGGGTGGGGAGAGTCATTATCCACAAACCTTTTAGTTCGGGCGCTACTGTAGAGATATTAGGTAAATTTTGGAAGCAGAAGAGATACAAAATTAGCAAAGGCTTCGCCGGAAATCGAACCACGGACCTCTGAAATACGGCTCAGTGTGCTGACCACTATACCACGAATGCATGCTAGGAAGGCGGGAGAAGTACCTTACATACTTATTTCAAAGTTTTAAGCTATAAATCTTCATTTATTAGTCATTTTAAAATTATTCCTGAAAGAATATATTTAAATCTTAATTTTAATAAAAAATATTCAACACCAGATGATTAATAATAAATAGAATTAACTGACACAGTCAATAATTTACTCGCGAAAAAGAATATTGGATATTTAGAAAGTTCTAGATCTTTAGATAATGTGTATTGTGTTGTAAAATAAAATATTAAGAATTTTAACGAAAATGATTTCTTATTATGTAGAAAGAAATTTAATATAAATGAAGGTTATGATGGAGAGGAGTAAAATTTTATAAACGATAATCACCTTGTATCTTGTATCTTCGTTCTACATTAATGAAGGTAAGTACGTTGTATAGAAACGAAAAAAGGCTTTGCAAAGCGTTTACCAATAAATTTAAGAATTCAGTTGGCTCGAATGTTATCCTAAACGCTACTGAAAGATTTAGAACCTGAGAACTATAATGTGATTTTGCAAGATATATCCAAATTTTGTAACAGTTATTTAAAGTTTATCACACATTTCTATCTCTTCTAGCTTCAATTCCTTACCAGAATGAGTTTTTAGAATTGCGTTAAATGCAAATGTGAAGTAAAAGGTATTTATTTAAGTCAAAACTTCCAATGACTTCGAGAGAGACAATTAGGATTCCTGGAAAGCGCGCGTTTGCCTTTTGGCTACGTCTCTCTAAGTCTTTACTACGCTCGTCCGTGTTACGTTCCTTTTGATAGCTTCGCTGGTTAGTTTAATATTACGTCCAACTTGATTAGAATTGTGTTATCTTCGGATAAATCTCTTTAGTTAGTCATTGATTAGTTCTTATTTCTTATATTATAAGTTAAGCCCAAGTAGAAGCTTTGTTGTATGCCCTAAGAAAAGGGACGTCTGTACATTTTTATTTGGAACAACTAAAGGGTATTTAACCCTTCTTGAGTTTATATTTCTGTTCTTGAACTTGAGCGATTATTCGCTTAGTAGATTAATAAGTTCCTCAGTACTTCGTTTAGTAGAACTGAAGTGAGGAACACTACATTGTCATTGAAAAGAATTCAAACTAAGTATGGAAAGACATGAAAGAAGTACAGGAAAGTATGAAAGAATATTTTCTAAAAATACGACTTCTTTTTGATAACACAATAAAAAATATTATTAAAGTAAATTACATGTTCACCTGTAAAGATAGATGGAGAATATTCATATGATCTGGAAAAAACACCTTAAAATATCTTTAATTTTCAGAGGCTTCCCCCCTCCCCGAATTCTTTGCAAAATTTCATTTTTGTGTAAATTCTTTCATTCCAAAGAATCCATAAGATTTTCATATCAATATAATTTATATAAAATTATATTTTTATATAATTTTATATAATTTATATAATTTTATATAAATTATATTGATATAATTTTATATATTTATTATTTGTCATTTTTTATATTCAAAAAAATTTAAGATTTTCGATTTTTTTCATGTCTAAAAATATGTAAAAACATACATGTTTATGTAAATATTTTCAATTTTTAATCATTTTTAGTACCTATATTTTATTCCAAAAACTTCAGATTTTTGTACATATTTACGATATTTTAGAGTTTTTCATACCTACACAAAATATATAAATATATATATATATGTTGTTAAAGAACTTGACATGAGATAGAATCATTCGGGTTTTAGTCATATTGAGTCAGATGGGTCGTTATGATTCTGTCTAGCACATTTATAAAAAATAAGAAGCTATAAATTAATCAGATATTTCAAAAAAGCATGTTTCATATATTTGAAAACCGTTCCTTTAAATGCAATATTGGTTCATACCCATTAGCAGATTAATTCTGTTATAATCTTTCGCACTGCGAGTACAAATGCAAGAAATTTAATCTCTTTACAAAAACTGTTTTCTTTATATAATATTAAAAATGTTTATGAATGTCAATGAAGAACAAACAAATGTTTGCGTATTATTTGAAATAATGAAGAAAAAGGGCGCATGATGTTAAATAATGGCTTCATCGTATGATAAATATATAACACAGAATACAAAAACAAGCTAAATAAGGTCTTTTAAGTAAATGCAAAAATAATCCTTTCCAGGAGGAAAAAATTAAAAATTATGATCATTAGTAAATTTTTACTTCATTAATTAGGACAGCGACTGCCTTTTTTTCTTCTTCATAAAAAATCTTAAGCCATTATCTAACTGCAAAACCTGTATTTAAGCACGGGGAGGGAGGGAAGTGAAAAATGAATCGCGTTTAAAGTTTTAAAATTATTAGTTCCGCTTAGGAACGGTATTTTTTTCATATTACAGCGAATTGCTTTTCTGCATGAAATGAAAAAAAATTAATTTAATAATAGCATTCATAGGTTTTACTCTGCACTGAAAAATTCTTCACTTAAATATGTCTTTTACAGAACGGGAAACAATGTAGATATGAGTTATTTGAGGAAATCGATTAAACGAAAAATCGATAATTGTTCGCTCGGGAAGAATGATTATTGGCGCAGATGATACCTAATACAAAGCGGAAAAAACTCTCCCAAATATATTTTATTATTTTAATTCATGTTAAGGTTATTTTGAGGGTAGTTCAAGCTGAAATATTATGAAAACTTTATCGGCTGTGCTTGGTTGTATTCAAATTTTGATGTTAGGGGAAAGACAATTCGAACTATAACTTTAAATCATGGTATTGAATCAGAGATTACATTAAGAGTTAAAATTATTGGTGATAATAGATTTAATGCATACTTTTCATTGATAATGGAATGTCACATTTATTTGTATTAGAGTCATAATCAATAGGAAAAAGTAAAGAAATTTTTCTGAAATTAAAATCAGTAACAGGGCCATCCAATGTTATTAAAAATTTTAAACGTTAAGTTTCCTTTTTTTGTGTGTGTTTCTTTGTGGCCTCATGTTTTGTACTTGAAAAAACATGAAACATTTTAAATGTAATAAACCCAAAGGTTAGTCTAACTGAATATGGCAAAGCCATGAGCGCTATCTGCCTTAGAGGAGGTATGCCTTCCCGGAAGACTTTCTCGAGTAAAACTGGCTCGTATTCATGTTACTCATTGAGACGTACCCATGTTACTCAGCTCCTTTTCCTGATGCACCCAATAGCGGCAAGCAATAAAGTGGCTGAACTGTGTTAGTTCGTTCCGAGGTTCAAATCTCGCGAACGGGCTGGCTGCATGGGCATTTTCGTGGTTTTCCTTTATGTGTATTACACGTTACACATGGGGCCAGTTTTCTTTAGAACGAGATTTTAGAACGTTCTCCATGAAGGCATCCCTCCCTTTAAATAGATAGCCCTAAAGGCACATCAACCAACTAAACTTTGCCTGAGATCCAATGCAAAGTCGATCGATCTGCCGATATTCTGTAGTCTTAACCACTCGGCATCGGTTGAGGGTCTATAAACTCACAGAGTTAAATTAAATTTATATACTGTAAGTTAAGGGCTTGTTGTATTTATAAAAGTGTTATAGTCTTAAAATTAAACAAAACAGCAACATCATTTTTGCGTGGAATTTAGTAAAACTCCATCGACCTAGCATACGATGAGGTACAGGTTCCCATTCATCACGAGGAAAGAAATTTTATTTTAAAATATAGTTAGCTATGGTCCGTTACTTTAAAACATCAACTTCATGTAGATCAGACACAGATACCTTTCCTTCAAAGAAAAAGAACGTTTGTTACATTAGAATGTAGTCTGTTATAGTCTGTTGCGTTAGAATAGCAATTTTAGAGTAAATAAGACCCAGGTCTTATTTCTCCAGGAAAAGAAAATATTTGTCACTTTAGAATATATCTGATATATTCTATTACATTAGAATAACATCTTAAGCGTAGATCAGGTTCAGATCCCCTTCCTCCAACAGAAAAGAAATGTTTGTTACTTTAGAACATAATCTGCTATAGTTTGTTACTTTAGCATAGATTCAGGATAGACGAGACAGAGGTCCCTTTTGTTTAGCGAAAAAAAAAAAGATTGTTATATTAGACTATAGTCTGTTACTTCAGGGTAAAACATACATATTTCCATTTTTGCCTGAGGAAAAAATAGAAAAATAGCTTGTTACCTTGATCTGCTATACTTTGTTACTTTATAATAACAACTTCAGGGAAAATCAGACACAGGACCCTTGCTTCTCAGAAAAAAAAAATAGTTTCATACTTAAGTCTGCTGTAGTACGTTACTTTAGAATAACCAATTCCAAGGTAGATAAGAAACATGTTCCCTTTCTTCAACAGAAAAGAAATAGTTTGTTGCATTAGAATGTAGTTTGCTATAGGCTGTTAGTTTAGAAAAGGAATTTCGGGACAGATAAGACACAGGATCTCCTTTCTTCAGCAGAAGGAAAACCTGCTATAGTATGTTACTTTAGAGCAACAGCATTAGGGTAATTTTCCTCCACCAGTTTGCCTTGTAACCCTTACGACATTTAATTGAATCCTTACTTCCTTGGACATGCTTTGTTTTTTGAAAAGCGCGGGAATGAAGGCAGATATGAATTACTCTCATTTGGGATACAAAATAAGTACTGTGCGATGACGACGACAATTATTTTCTTCACAAATCCATATCCATATATAAGTTGTAAAACATGATATATTGTTTGTCCAAATGATGCAAGAATAATGCCAATTTTATTCTATTTATCGGAGCTTCAGTTCTATGCTTCTAGGTGACAGCGTAGAATGAATTTGCGTAGAAAAATATATTAGTTTCTCTTCTGTAATTGAGCTCGTTTATTGTGCTATATTTTATTAAATTTATATTTAATTTTGAAATTTTTTAAACTGTAAAACGGTATGTTCTCTTCAACCAATTCTGGCCTAGAGTACAGGAAAATATAAATGCATACAACCTTAGTTTGCCAGAAATATGAAGAAAATTGAAACGTATTGTTTGCTGTTGAAGCAGATGGACCCGAGTCTGATCGTCCTCAAAATCCGTAGCAATTCATTCAAAATCCGTTCAAGACTACGCTTGCTTTTATTGCTGAATCTTAAATTTTAAATTTGTGAGTTTTTATAAAATTTGATAACTAGTAGGCTGAGGGTGAAGACTTACAGATGAAGATAACAAAACATAAACTTGACAAATTTCCAACTTTTATTTCCACGCATATAAAATCATCTCAATAGATTTTTATCCATTCATAATGAAATTCGAGACATTTCTATGATTCCATCATAATGAAACACGATAAATTTCTATGTACATTGATTCTTAAAATGAAGACGCAGCAATTTAGACGAGGCAAACAAAGCGAGGAGCTATTAGCAAGGTAGAAGCTAGCCGAAAAATGACGTAATTACCTGCCAGGGGTATTTATACCAAGTTTGATGTACAAGTACAACTAATATATGATTAGTTAGATAGTAGCGCTACATACCGTAGAAAAATCTCGAATTTGGGAGAACAGATGAATTTAGGGGAGAGCACCAAATCTAGAATATAATTTTGAGATCGCCAATTAGTTTTTTAAAGCAGCTATCGTAATTTGCTATCTCTTATATACTGTAGGGATATTAGGTATTTTTTAGAGCAGGAAAGATGATAAATACGCAACGCCTTCTGCGGGAATCGAACCACAGACCTCTCAATTACGCGATGAGCGTGCAGACCACCACTCCGCGAAGGCATGCCAAGAAGGTGGGAGAAATAACTTATAATATATATAATTTTTATAAAATAAATTTTAAATCATAAACTTAGTTATTATTTACTTTCCTATATGTTTGCATATATAAGTAGATATTGACTACTGCGGATGAAGGGCTGTCAGCCTTTCAGGCATATTAAAATAAAGCTCTAAGAATTATTTTAATTTTGCCCTGTTTCTTTGGGAATACTATTATTCCTGTCGATATAAAAGAAAACTGTGATTTATAACATTGTGTTTACTTCAGTCTCCAAATTCTAAGTTATCTCTCAGACTAACACTTCAGACATAAGAAAAACATTTGGTAGCTGTGAGAATTGCTTGAGCAATCTTACAATAAAAAGAAATTCATGATAAAAGACGATGAATTATTTATGTCCTTTGTGGTAGTGGTTATGCAGTTTTCCTCAAAAGATCCTCACAGGATTATGATAATATCACAGAAGAAACATTTTCAATAGATGGCATTTGTTGGTCCTGACTGTTCTACAATCTTTGAGTGTTTACTTTTGAATATTTAGAAGTTTATACCTTTTCTTTGGAAAAACTTGTATTTAGTAATTTAAATATATTGAGAGAAAATAGGCTTTACAAGTTACTTTTGCTGTTTTTGCTAGAAGAGGAGACTAAGAAAGAGCTCTAGCAAATCTATTCTTTTAACGTTTTCAGTCCTGCATTTTATGAGACTCGCGGTAAAATAAATAATGTTTATAAAAGGTATTGACAAACAAATGTTAACTTTTTACGACACCAAATATTAAAAATCGTACAGGAAAGATATGAGGAGCAAATCCGGATATCTTTATAGAGAATATAAAAAAACGTGCGGCAGTACTTAATAATCTATGTATTCAAACATTTATCAACTGAGTGCATCGATGCCGCACACATTTTTTCCCTCTTCGCCTTCTGCAACATAAAATGCTTTTCATCAGCATTTAATCTACCATATTGTTGTTTTCTGCTACTAGATGACAATGACTACGCCATTGTGTATCATAGGTACCGGTAATCAGGTAACATGTAAGAGGGCGGGACATCAGAGTTTCATCACATATTGTGCAGGTACAGTTCCACCGCAGTGAATATGCAGTTGTTTACCCATTTTGAGGAGAAATACCCCAGGGGCGATCCGCGGGTCTTCCACCTCTCTTCCTCAGTCACTAACCATTCGAGAGGACTTTCGGTTCTCTGTGTATTTTGAATGCTCTCTTACCACACAGATACTATACACTTACATTCACACCATCTCAGGGATTCGTTTCGGGTATTGGTACGGAAGTAAGCATCAGCAGCCACTATACCATCCCCAAGTTAGGAACCCTTTAATCGCTAATTTTTTTTAATAATATCAAACATATAGCATCTTTTTTTGCTCTTTACCTTTTGTTTAATAAATAAGCTTTACAAATAAGTCAAATTTGTTTTGCTTCTAACTCTTCCTTTGCCTGATTTTGCATTATCCTTAATTTATGGACATGAGTGTATTTTACTTACATACCTATCCAAAGCATTAATTTCACTTATGAATCATGCAAAGGAGTTTCCAATATGTTGACTAAGGCTTGATTCTTAATTACTTAATTTTAATAATAGATGAAATTTTATCTAGTTTGCAAATACGTTGCGTAAACATGTATTTAGTGCACATTATGTGCTTACAGCAACTAAACTATTAAAGTTTGCATTAGGTTTGTAGTGACTTCAAAAGATAAAACATGTAAAAACCTTGACGATTGTTGAACTCTATCGGAAGTTTGTTTTACTTAGACTATCAAGTAACAAAGTTGATATCGTTTGCTCTACTTACTTAAGTTATCAAGTAACTTTGCCACTTAACTTTGCCTTAATGTCTGATAACATCTAAAGGCCCATTAAATACCCGGACGTTAATATCGGAACGATACGGATAGTTTGACAGATACCAAATACGCTGCTGAGCAAATAATGTCATTGGAACTCCAACAGAATACAAGTGGTTGAAGAAGAAGCGAAACATAAGCGCATTAGCCATCCACGCATCGAAAACAGAATGTGTAAAACATTTTGATTAAAGCCTGCTTGTTACTCAGCAATGCCATTTTTCAGCAACGCGGTAAGTATGAAATACAAATTTCCAAATTTTTAAAATTTAAACCTAACAGGACAAAATATATATAAAAAACTACAAAAAATTATATTTCACTGAACTGCAGAGGGTGTTTATATACTTTTAGAATGATTTGGAGACCGTTTACTTTATGTTTATAAAATGACTACTATGTTTCTTAAATGTGTGATCTGATAGTATTTCTTCTGGATTATACGATTGCGTCGTGATTTACATGATGGAAGGGATTTTCATAAATTTTCCACAGGCATTGATTTCCATTTTTCTTCCATTACTGTACAAAGGCGGTCAATCGTGGTGGGTTTGCGCTTAGGAAGAGCTCTTTCTAAGGGAGCAGCAGCATAATAGTCTGTAGTTGAAACGTCAGGGAATTCGCAGGAATACATGGAAGAGATATATATGAAGTACCAGTGTCAGGTTTCATTCTTTTCAAGGAATGCAGTGGAAAGCTTTGAAGTATGACTTGTTACGTTGTCCTGATGAAGTTCCACGCTTTGAAAATCATTGCGTAAAAGAAATGAATGACTTTTGTAATACGTTGAATTGATTTTAACGTTTTTTACCTCTTTTCGTATTTTTAATTTTCAACTGTATGATAATTCTGACATAATCACAAAACCCTTTCGGAGACTTTTTTGTATTGACAAAAGCATGTTTATATATATATTTTCTCTTCGTTTTGAGTAATAAATAAACCTTTTTTTTGTTTCAATCATTTAGGTAAATCTAAGAGTCACAATGTATTTTCTTTTATCTCCTGCTACACAATTTTCGTGCAGGGTTCTAAACATTTATCTACCTTGAGTTGCACGCTGAAAGTTGCTGGTGAAAATTGCATTTTTTAACTATAAGTATGGGATTATTTTGAGCCCAAAGGAGCAATTTTCCCAGAAGGGCTATTCATTTCATTTTGGCCTTTTGTGTTTGGTTCTTTATAAACGGCATTTCATTTTTGAAATTATAGCCACCAAATATTAGAGCCCTGCATTATATTCCAAGAAATTAAATAAAATAAAATCTGCATGAATGTTATGTAGGTTTCTAAAACTGTGAAAAAAACAAAGGTACATAAAGACATCAAATTCTGAATAACGTAGTCCTCCACTAGAAGAAGGGCATCTGGAAGCCCAAATGTGAAATATGGAATTTCTTTAATTACGGCTTTCTTATTTTGTAAAACGTTAACGAATTTCTGATTAACACACTCAACGATACAAAGAGAGCAATGGCAAAACAAACAAACGTTTTATCTCCCATCCAGGACGAGACTCTGTATGGGAAATTCTAAAGATACGCTCTTTTTAAATATTTTGTGATGTTGCTATTGAATTGAATTTTATGGCTTAAGTGCTTAAGAACGTTATATTAAATAAATAAAGATAACACACAAAACGTTTAAAAAGTCTTGGGTGCAAAATAAAATCGAAAGTTTTCAGATTTTTTTAAATTTTTTTATTTATTTTTTCTACAGATGTATTTAAAGTCTCTACAATTCATATCTGTGTTGGCGAATTTTTTCTTGTTACCAATATTTTAACTATAGAAATATTTGAAACAGTACGTGCATTTTCTAGTATTTATTTGGTCTTCTTTTTATGTAGAAGAGATGATGGACGGTTTTTCGTTTCCTGATTAATAATGTTGCTTATTTTGCATTTATAAATTTTTGTAGTATGCATTTCATAGCGTTTTGAAATTAATTATGGAACAGGGTTTTTTGTCTTCGGAAAGCCCAAAATTATATGATTTAATCTACAACTCGTTTACATGTCACATTTTGAAAGGAGAAAACATTAAATGGTAGTGGACGATATTTCCTTTTGCAAGTAGTAAACTGTTGCCAGAAATTTGTAGTTCAAAACATTTACTTTTATTTAATTATTTATCTTGATTCATTCAAAAACTGTATAAACACCTTCTGAATACTGGGGAAGATATGAGGAAGATATGAGTTTATTAGCTAATTTACCATTCATATTCTTGTTTACTCAACAACGACTACTGTCTTGTTTAACTACGTCACACGTAAATCTAACTAAATCATTCTGAAGATCTGATTTTCAGTCAGCATTTCATAGGCGAATCAATCAATGAGATACATCTTGTCTTTTTAACTTCTTTACACTACTGAGTGACTTAAGTACTTCTACAATACGGAGTGACTCGAATGAAATTCAAAAGAGTGAACAGGAACGTAAAAAAGCATATTTATTGGTAAAGCAAATAATTCACAAATAATTCGTGGAAAGACTACAACATTGAAACTCCAAAATTTGAGGATGAAAGTAAAATAATAATTATTCAAAATATATACTCAAATGCTAAATTTTACATTTTTAAATTTTTTTCTATAAAATATGTTAAATTAAGAATTCATCTTCTTTAAAAGTTCCTTGGATAAAGCCTTTCTCTTCATAAATATTCATGCTCCTACTTAAATTTATTCAATGAGTCTTTAATGAGGGAGAAGATATAAAACTTGATATTTATTCTTGTCTTTATGATTTAGACTTTTCAGATGCAGTGCATTTAATTAAAATTACAAAGCGTTCCATCGAAAAAGGATATTTATGAATACAAATTAGACATTTACTTAACACATATTAATGAACTTTAATGCTTGAAAGATAGTTAGGGTAAATATTGTGCTCAAATGACAATTCTGTGTTTACCTCATGACATTCTTTAAAGCTTTAATATCAAAACGCATATTCCTAATACTTACGCAGTTTAATGCTGTTAGCTTACGTATTCTATCCCAAATAAACATTTGGGAAAAGGTAAATTCAGAAAGGACTGCAATGCTCACTTAGCGTGACAAATAGGGATAATTCTTCCTAATTTTGGGGGTTTCTTTTATAAGAATAAAATTAAAATAAAGTAAAATATACGTAATTTGAAATTTAAATTAATTATTCAGTGTTATTTCTGGGTATGCTTTTGATTATTTTGTTTCAGAATAATAACCATATTTCTACGCTCTTATACAAAATATATTATTACAGTCTGTTAGTCAAGTTGGACATTCGATCTGCTCCTGGACTGATTCAAAGAAGTGATTAATTTTATTAACGAATTTACCACAAATCGAAAAAAGGGAAAAATGGCTCTTTTAGAGTTCACGGAAAGCTGCTTTTGGAAGCGTGCCAGGAATGGGGAATCTGTTATTCGTTCACGAACTTATAAGCCTGACTTAATAATAATAACAATAAAATATTTTTTAAATTTCAGATTTTATATTACGTTGAAAGAGGCGTCTTTTTTAACGTTTTGTATGTTACCTTTTTTTTATTAAATATCACGTTCTTCGCACTTAAACTATGAAATTCAAGTTGGTTGGTCGTTTCCGAGTCGCCATTAATTGAGGAAGATTATAAGGAAATTTTGTATTCCAAATTCCATGCTGTCGTGGTGTAACTGTAGCACAACCAGCTCAGGGAACGAATCTTTGACTTTCCAAGTTTCCTACACAAAAAATGCTTCTTACGCTTTCGAGAAAAAGAGTTTTGAATCTATGAACCTGTATTCTTGGAATAAAATCACGGCATTTTAAAAATTGCTGCAACTTGCGGTTAGTGGTGTCTTTACTAAATCTAAAAGGAAAATGTTTTAATAATAAATTATATTAACGGATATTTCTCTATAACAGTTCCGGTTATTGAAGTGGTGACCCAGTTCTGAACTTCTTAAACTTCGTTTTTTAAAACTCTGATATTGTCAGTCTTACTATAAATTTATATCCTTGTTCTATTCATGGGATTTGTATCCAATATGTTTTCAGCTGATACTTTCTAGATGTGTTGAATTAGTTACAGCTCTGTGCCAGATAATATTATTGCGATATTGTAGCGAAGCATGCACTTGAATTGGTCAGTGAGAAATGTGAAACCTCATAGTTTGCGGCATCATGTTTTTGCATCATTTTCTGAAAGCGGAGCGTTGATTTTTTTCCTGTTGCATGTTGATTATGTCTCATATCTTGAAAAGCAGCAAAAATACCCAGACTTGCTATTATTGTGTATGGTAGTTTCTTCCTCCTTATCACTGCCTTCGTGTTGTAATTGGAAAGCACGTTTGACTAGCAATCGGAAGGTTTCGGGTTCGAATCCTAGGGAGAGCACTGCTCTTTTTCCCCTTCTCATGCTTCGATATAAATACCCAATGACTCTACAAATGATACTATAATGCTATAAGTGTGCCCATGATTGAATACGTGTAAAACTTTCCTTTTGAATTTGTCGCCCATTGGATTAACTTCATTAAACAATGCTAGGTATAGTGCTTTTCATAAATAAAAAATTATAATACTAGCAAATTAAACATTGTATGATTTTATGTTAATTAATCAATTATTATGATTTCAACCTTTACTTCTTCTTTTTGTAGGCTCACCAGAAAGCAAACTGGCAATTGTGTATTTAAGTCTAAGATATGAATGTTTAAAAGGAGAGCTTCTGGTAGTCTCGCACCGCAGATAGTTACTATAGCCATCTCTGTGAAATGATATCTCGGCTGTAGCATCTTGCTATCCGGTGTTTAAAATATGCACCATTTAACTGTCGTGAACTATCTTAAGAAGTTTATTTTGTGTATAGTCACATATTACATTTAAATAAACTTGAATTTACCCAAATCTTGCGTTATTATAAGTGCTCGCAAGTAGCGGAGATTCATATGTAACACAAGTAGAACTTCCTCACATTTAAAGAGTTAAATAAAAAGGCTATAGTAACTTTCTTATCGACTTGGTCATTTGCTTTAGACTAAAGTTACCACCTGCTTCGCAATCTAACAGAGTCTGTATAGAGATAAGCTTCTAGGCATAGTAGAATCCTGTAAAACTAATTAATAATAGAGTAATACACATTTTTGTAAAGAGTTTAGAAAGATTTATATAAAAACAAACCTTAGGATTCTATTGTCTAAAGTGTTCTGTCTGATAGCCCTTTTATTGCACTATCATTTTACATCTTGATTTCCAACATAAAAGTCCTTTTCATCAAAGCATCAAGGCTGTTTTTATTCCGCTCCTCCTTCACTATCTTCCAAAGTCCATCCAGTGTTTTGGGATGCCGCTTATAAAGAGCTAGCTTAAAAGTCCAAATGCACAGTAATCTACAGCAGACACATCAGGGGACGTAGGTGGTATGAATGTAAAAGGAATAGCTTCAATTCTGGTTTCATTTCTCATTTCTTCAAAAAATAGAGCAGTAGATTTAGAGGTATGGCTTGGAGCCCTATCCTGATGAAACTTATCAGAGTGAAAATTGTTTGAATAAAGAGATGAAATTTCTTCTTTAAAAATAGCTTTTCAGACATATCGCTGATAACAATCCGAATTAACTTTAACATTTTTTCTACTTTCCTTATTTTAGGTTTTCCGTTATAAGAGAATCCAGTAATAACCACAAAACCTTTAGAAAAACTTTCCGTGTTTTCTGTGAACCCAACATATTAAATCTTTTTCTCCTCTTTTTCGGTAGTAAATCGATCTTTTTCTATTACAGTCAGATAAGTATCTTCAAGCCTCATCAATTGTAACTATATATTCCCATTTTTCACCTGCCAAATAATTTTCATACATCAATCTGCACATAGTCATGCTGAGAAACATATTTCGGCGTTAGGCGACGAACATCATGTTTTTTACGTTTTGATTAGCTTCAAATAAGACTTTATAATTTTGTTTACAGTTCCTACAGATATATAAAGATTTTTCAAATGTTAAAACCATGCTTTTCACGTCTTTTTTTTAACACTTGAAATAAAGTATTTTTCTACGGACATGGTAAAAATACAGCCTTCGTTTCATTGTGTATTTTTCAGTGACATTTTAAAGAAAAGAACACTTGTATGATGCAGACAATAATTAAGCCTTGTTCCAAGTTGATAAGAGTCACGCTTGTGTTTGATAATTAATATTTGAATTCATGGAGAAAATTAAAGTCGTTACTAAAATGTGTAAACAACCTCTGTATCTCTACATATAATAAAAGAAAGAATCTGTCTGCTTGTGTGTCTTTCGTTCGCGCTGCGCGTAAGCTAATAGACCCAGGGCTACGAAATTTGGTACATAGGTGCATCTAGATAAGAGCCAGTGCACCTCGAAGCGATTTTTTGGAAATTCGAATTCGAATTTTTTTTATTTTATGTTTTGTGATGAACTCGCGTCATTTTGAGACATAATGGGCTGTAGGAAAGCGAGATTTTACTACACACTCCATTTTCACATCGTGATGAAACGTAGGCACTTAGCTATTTTACGAACTTAAAATAAATTTCTTGTTTCAATAAATCGATTAAATCGAATTTATTTAACAAAATGAGCTTAACACCTTTTCAAAGGGACTTTTTTTTTAAAAAGTTTATTTTTAAAAATGTACAGTTTATTTTTCTTTGATTTTTGGACACGTTAAACTTTCATCCTTGCGACTGATTTTACAAAAAGAATTTTGGAAAAATGATAATATTTTGCATTTTAAAAAATGTTTTAAAAGAAGCTTCCGAGTACACATCTCACATCTTTAAAAATGTGATTTTGGCAACAATTTTCCTTTCTTATTGTTGTTGATAGATTTTTGATGAAATCGCATCATTTTGAATAGTTTCATTCTTTTAGAAATATGGGTTTGGAAACAACTTTTCATCGTTTTTCTAATGTCTCTGTTTTTAAGAGATTGGCATATTTCATTGTCATTTTTTTACATATATAATACATTTTTATTGATTTTTGATAAAGTTGTTCTGAAGAGTAATATTCTGTGATGTTTTTAAATTTAATGTTTGGTGTTCCCTTCAGGCATTTTTCTGGTATATTCAAAATCCAGAAGAAGGCTGGCCGCGTAGCGGCTGGTATAACAATAAAGAAGCAAAGAACGCTTTCTGGGATTCTGCTAAATAACTCTGGGAATTTTGGTAAAAACGACAGCTGACATATTCGAGCGTTCTAAGATATCTGCAGCTTCGTTCTAATTTAGACAACGCTCGAATCATTTCCAATCATTGTTCATATCATTACTTAGATTAATAATAACGTTCTCCAATAATTACGATGTATTATTGTCTGGAACTCCTGAACTAAGAATCCCAAGATGGCGCATCCATCTGAGTTGAAGAATCTGTGTTATAAATAACAGCATAGACGACACTCTTAGAGAATCTGTCAACAACTATTGCATAAAAGTAATGAGTAGTGTCAGTTGCAAGTTTCTGAAATACTTGAATATAACAGACACAAGAGCACGAATGTAAGATTTATAGCCAATGTCAATCGAATATTTCGTATCCATGCAAGCATGCTTGCATTTAGGTGTTGATATATGCAGAAAGAAGGAATTCTTTTTCCTTAAAAATCAATTCTAATTACGTTCTTTTCTTCCTGAGACAGAGTTCTGTAATCGAAATAGCCTGTAAAAGCAATTAATCAAATTTGGATTTAATTCCCTTTGGCATAATGTTTCAATTACTTCGCTGATTATCTGGCTTGAATAATTACTTTTAGTATGATGACTGCCGCAAGATTATCCCTCTTCCTTAAATTAGAATTATTGAACCAGAACGAAAGATAATTTTTGTATAAGATTTCGATAACAGAGAACTTTTAATCTTATCTCAAGTTGGTTTCGAATGGAAAATATTCTGTAATCAACAGGTAACTTTGATACATATCGAATAACAGTGGTGTTGTAGACTAAAGAGGAACATATTATACATGTAATATTTATTTTTATCAGAATTCTTTAATTTTTTGGTCGAAGAACTATAAGGTATTTCTCCCGCCTTCTTATCAAGCCTTCGTGGTGTGTTGGTCTGCAAGCAAGGAGCGTATTCTAGAGGTTCGTTGTTCGATTCCCCGCGAAGGCGTTGCATATTTTTCATCTTTCCTGCTTCCAAAAATGCCTAATGTCTCTACAAGTGCCGCCAGAACTAAAAGGGTGGTGGATTATGACTCTCCAAACTGGGTCCCCTAGAAACACCATTTGTCCTTTAAAAGGGGGAGTATATAAGGTATTTCTCCCACCTTCTTAGAAAGCCTTCGTGGTGTGGTGGTCCGCACGCTGGGCGCGTATTTCAGTGCTCCGTGGTTCGATTATCGGCGAAGGCATTGCATATTTTTCATCTTTTCTGCTTCCAAAATACCTAATGTCTCTACAATACATTGTGGAAAATCAACGTCACGTCTTTTCATTAAATAAATGTTTAGATCTTCTTTTAAAAAACTACAAACTTAAAAATTAGAATAAAACAGAAACAGTGCAATATATATAATATAAAAACAAGTCTGAAAGGATTCAGATTTTTACGGTGGCCTAAAAAGCTCTGTTAAGGTTCTTTACCCTTTCGTTAAGCTCGCAGTCTACCAGTCTGCTCTTGCACTCACTCTTGCCAACCATTTTTTTAGCTTCATTCTTAAATATATCTTTCTTTGTACTTACGCCATATACAATTCAACAGCAAAATCACAGAAAATCTAAAAGTAGGCTTAGAAGTATATTGCTGCGTGCGTACGGGTTTCTAATAGATTGAATGCACAAGTCTGATGAAAAGTTAATAATATTTATTCTTATAACAAGAAATAAAAGAAATGCTAAACTTTTTCCTCCGAGATATTCTTACAATATCACAGTATCACACAGTAGTTATATTTTAAACTACTAAAACTTTAAATAGAACACAATTCAAGATGCAGAGAAAGCTAATCCGATTTCACCGCGAATTTGCTACAATCGACAACAAAAACTTAGTAAACAACTGAACTGTGATGTTTTTCGCCAGATTTTATAAGCATTTTAATCCTGCAGAAGAACATTCTTCTATTTTCTCGAGGTTCCTGGAAAGAAAAAGAGTACAATTACGAGATATCTTTTCATTAAATGCTAAATGCGTGTGCTTCTCTTTTTTTTTTTTTTTTTTTTTTTTTTTTTTTTTTTTTTTTACTTTTACGGCGTAGTTTTCTCTTAAAACTCGTCAAGCGCTGCATTTCACGGGGAAAAGTAAAACAATTTTAATTACAATTCTTCAGAGATTAGCTGTCTAAATATAAAAACCGTAACACTATGTTAAGAATTCCCATTGTAGTAATAGGTGTTGGCATATATATTTCAATTTTTTTTTCAATCTCCTCTCATTTCTTCATATCAATTTAGAATTTTGTTAATAAGGTGGCTTACAACACATTTTTTTTTATTTTTTCACTATTAACGCTTTGTGTGTTAACTTTATTCATTAAATATAATGTTCTTTGTTCTCACGTCGAATTCAATTCAGGAAGAAAATCACAAAGTTTTGAAAAACAGCATATCTTTAGAAATTTGGTAGGACAATCTCGAGCGCTGGAGATGAAAAGGTTTTATTCCGTATAGTGTTGCAACTGCTTGCTTTCAAATCGTTGAGTTTGTCAATCAAAAACTCATTAAAGTTTCACGAAATATGAAATAAACAATAAAAAAATTAACTTCATTCTATGAAAATATTGAATATTTTGGATTATATAGATCATGAATTGAATGCATTTTTGTTATTTAAATCAATCCGATTTACAAGTAAAAAATTAATATTCTTAAGAACTGAATTTATAGCCTTCGAGTAGCTTAATACGCTAATCTACAACAATATAAATGTAAAACATAATTATAACTGTTTTAATAAATTTACTTCACTGGTAAAAGTATAACATAAGAAGTTAACTTTCGAAGTTTAGAAGTGCTGATATTTTAAATGGCGTTATTAGAGAAAATATGTGTGTATTGTTGGCTAGAATATGAAAACTTGTCACTGGTTATCATTGCTCATACTGTTTTGGAGCGAATTTATTAAAAAGGTTATTGATTATTAAAAAATATCGTTCAGTTTTTAATTTTATGTCCTCTTCAAAATAATATGAAAATAGATTCTTTCGTTTCTGGAAACGTTTGCAGTGGACCCTTGTAATATGCAGACTGTGCTAAAAATTAAGCGCAACTCAGTGGTGCAACAGCCCTAGTGGGCCACAGCCTGCAGGGTCCCCAAAACCTGCTTTCTTGACCTTGGGCCCTGGAGTGCATCAGCAATAGCCTTGGGAAAGTGGTCAGCTTGTCGGCGGACGCCCTGTGTTTAGTTCTTCTAGATAAGGGAGGACGTGGCGCTATACCAATTGACCATTATGGTAAAGAGATGGTGCCCACGCTCTCCGTCACTTGTCACTTGTGTTTAATCCCCATGTTGGACTGCCCTCCGGGTGAACCCGGCGCTGGGTTTGGGCGCTTCGTGTGGCTCTTTTTTGCTCTGCTCTAGATTTTGGGAGGCGCGGCGCTAAACTGATTCACCACTATGGTAAAGGGAAGTGCTCGAGTTTTCCCGTCACTAGTCACCTGTGTTTAGTCCCCAAGCGAACTTGGTACTCATTTTATCGACGCATTCAAGGGATGAAAGGCTGAGTCAACCTTGCCTAGCTCAGGTATAGAGCCACGGACCTGTGGTGTCACCACCGGGCGGTCATCTCTTTAAAACATTTGTATTTTCAGGAAACGTCTTCTTGCATGCCCGTCACAGCTCTTTTCCTACGTTTATATTTTATTTTTAGTTATATACAGATTTAAATACTGTTTTCTGCAATTCGTATATGACCTCTGAGCATAAATAAAGCTAACTGAAATGTTCAGTATCTGTCGTGCGTGAATTATATTTTTAGGATTTTACTTATCACAAATATAACAATTGCTGATGCATAACTACAGGTATCGGGGAAATGCTTAAAATGTTTGATTTCGTAGTTTCACCAAAATGGATCTTATAAAATTTTAAGAATGTCACCAGATGGACATATGTGTATTGTGATGTTGAGAGGCCCCAACTTTTCAGCAATAATAGTAGTGACTGCTATGAACTGGAAATCATACAGTCTCTTAAGAAGGGTTTAACTCCCTTTTTATTTCAATTTAGAAGTCACAGTTGCGTTCACTCGACGCTCACAAACTACGCCGACCCGGTGGTTAAACAAAAATAGAAAAGTACAACTAAAAATGAATGACAGGATGAATAACTAACGAAGTCACTATCTACGAGGCTCTATAATTGTAACTATCTTAACCGCGTTCTAAGATGCAGCTGAGATTCAGCAAACTTTCTGATTAAGAAGTTGAAAGATTCAACTAACTGCCTAAGTAGGCAAACAGGCCGAAACGCCGGTTCTTAAATTTCTGCCTAGCAACCTTCACGCTCGTGATTCAGGAAGCACACTTACAAATCTCGTTTCCCTTCCATTTAACTCAAATTAATTGTGCTAAAATTTGAATACTCTGGGCGTTCTACTACGATTTACATACTCTGGCATTGGCAATTCTAGGGGAAAGTAAAGGCTTGACTGAAAAGATAGCTTAAACTTAAAATAAATGTTAGTTAAAATAAATATAAACTCTACATTTGCCGCTGCCAGAATTTGGTAAACATGGAAGCAGGTCCTAGAAACGACCTGTTGAAACAGTTTCCACATTCTGATCTAAAACTCAAGAGCTCCGTTTACATAAAACAACTGTTTCCTATAAAATTACAATAAATGTCTGTAGATGCATAATTTTACCATCTCTTCTTACAGGATCCTTTCTGGTCTTCAGCAATCAATCTTTTCTCTTCCTTCCAGCATCTGGAAGGAATAAGTATCAGTATCTTCTAAATACATTATCATTTACACTTTCTTAACACTGGATAAAGTTTTCGTTTTCTATCCTTTTATTTTCTTTAATTAACTGCTTAATTCTAATTCATACAAGTATTCAAACATGAATTTAACTTTACCCTGGTTCTCAACCATGTGTGGTGTCAAACGAGAATATTCGTGTTTTCGTATTACAACACTTCCCCTAACCACCATGATTTTTTAGAATTCCAACAACCAAATAGACACACCTTAATCGACATACTGAAACTCGATGAGCTATGTTTAACATTCTTAAAATTCAATTGTAGGTGGAGAACCCTACAAAACACATTCATTCTAAATTAACCCTCATTCATCTTTAGACATGCAGGCTTTCGCTCTAAAGCATGATTTTATCTGCTGTTTAATACATAAATTTGAATTCATTTCTTTCGAGCATTTAATTTTAGCATCTAAAATTTTATGCTTCTAGACTAAATTCTACTTTTACAGAACTTTCAAGTATTTACCTATATTTACAAAATTCTAATACATATGATTTTTACAATTTACCATAAAATAAATAAGATAAAAATAAAATTTTACTTCACGCTTTCTTCGCCAAGCTGGCGGCACTGAAACTAAATTTTTCATTAATACAAGAATACGAAGTTATTTTACTTTCGGCCAAATTTTGGCTTTAACATAACACAATTAGTCTTTCGACCAACAGGAACTGCTTGCTCTTAGATTTTACACTTAAGGAAAATAATACTTTTGCCTTAGCTAAATAAAGTAAAACAAAACTAAGTCTCAACCGAGACAAATTGACTTCCGTCAAAACATAGAACTTCGTATTTACGCATAACATTTCAGAACAAAAGAAAACATTTATAGAAGATTTTAACTTATCTTTGAGGTTTCCATGTTTGGAACTCCGACATCCTCTTCTGGCAGAATTGATCCCAAGTTATGGAGTTCATAGAAGTAAATCTCCGCTTTTGAGTTTTTCGAGTTTCCTCCATGGTGACTTTTCTTTTTCGCCCTCTGTACGCCGGCCTCTTGGGGTGGTAGTCTTCAGGTTTCTGTCTTTTCCGTTTTGCCCCTGGACGGCTGGTCTTGGCGGCCTCCGGTCTGGATTCTTGCTTGAATTTCTTCTGTTGGTGGCAATCTTTTCATTCTTCCTTCTGTCTTTTTGTTCTCGTGTACGGCGGCCTCGTTTGCTCCTGACTATCTGGCCCTGGAAGTGGTTTAATCGACTCAGAGTTCCTACTGCGAGACGATGTAACTGGTCTTTTCCTATTTACCAAAGATTCTTTACGCGGCGGCGTTGATTTCTTGCATTCCTTGAATGCTGGAGTCTGACCATTTTCCTTCCTTCTTTTCGGGAACCTAGCATGACTTGTAGAAGGGCTAGGTTCCTCTTCTGTTCTCTGCTTCTTGGTTGGTGGAGCGTGTGGCGTTACTTCTGGACCTTCCACTTCTTTTGCGCTTGAGTTCTGCAAGAAACGTTTAAGGATTTCAAAATCATTTTGATTATAATATTTTTTTCACCTGGTCGGGACTTGCTTTACAGATTGCCTCTCTCTAGTTCTTAAGGTACAATACGACTACCTTGATTTCCTGAATTACATAGGGGCCTTCAAATTTTGGAGGCAATTTTGCAGTGAAATTGTCTGGGGCACTTGATAAAGAAAACTTTCGCTTTAACACTTTATCCCCAACTTTGAAATCTGCTTCACGCCGTTTTCGATCATAGTACAGTTTCTGTCTATTTCTTGCCGTATCCGAACTTTTAACCGCCTGATCAATGAGTTTCTGTATATCTTTTTGTTTGAATTCTTCCTCTCTTTGTTGCACAAAGAATAATTTATCTGGTAGCGTAATTAACTTCCGTCCTAAAAATAATTCTGCTGGAGTTTTCCCCGTAGTATCATGATTTGCTGTTCTTAAAGCATAAGCTAACTCCTTTATGTAGCCATCCCAGGGCTTGTGATGTGTGCTAACATAACTTCGAATTATTTTTACAATGTTTTTATTAACTCTTTCTGCTATGCTTGCCTGTGGTCTATACGGAACCATTTTGATATGGCGTATGCCAAGTCCAGTGCATATGTTTTCAAATATTTGACTAACGAATTGTTTACCGTCGCCGCTAATGACTTTTATCGGTGCAGCGTATTTTAAAATGTATCTTTGAAAGAATGCATCTGCGACTGTTTTGGCTGACGCGCGTTTAAGTGGAACAATTTCTGTCCATTTTGAAAAATGATCTACAATTACTAAAAGAAAACGATTTTTATTTAACTCACTCTGGGGGAAAGAACCAAGAAGATCTATGCCTAAAATTTCATTCGGAAATGTAGCGCGAATGCTATTTAAGTACCCGGCCGAGCTGTAATTAATATCATTTATTAATTGACATTGATTGTAGGACCTGACATACGCAGTTACTATTTTGTATAATTGCGGGAAATAAACCGCCTCGCGTACCCTTTTTAAAGTCTTTCTGACGCCTAAATGACCCGCTGTTTTCGCGTCGTGTAATTCCTTCAAAATGCTTAATCGAAGCGAGGCTGGGATGACTGGTTTTTATTCGAAATTTTCGTTTGCTGTTTTCGTATAAAATAATAAATTATCTATTATTTCATAGTTTTCTGCTCTATTTCTTATTGAATCGATATCTGTGTGTTAAAAGCTTTCGGGGTCTTTCAAATACGCATAGATACCTCCAAATTCAGGATCAGCTTTCAATTTAGCAATAATTGTTTCTCTAGAATCTAAAATTTTTGAAGTCAACTCAGCGCATTTGAGTTCATTTCCTTCCTCATCCAATTTTATTCGAGATAGTGCGTGAGCAACATTTTTTTCCTTACCCGGTTTATATTAAATTATTAGGTTATATTCTTGAAGTTTTAAAGCCCATCTTATTAACCTGGACGTTAGGCTTTTCCCCGAGTAAAGTCTACCAACAGCCGCATGATCCGAAAAGACTGTTACCTGCGCTTTGCCGAACTAAACTCGAAATTTGTGTGCAGCCATTAATACGGTTAACGTTTCTCTCTCTGTAGCTGTATAATTCCTTTGCGTAGAGTTTAAAGTTTTACTAAAAATGCCAAAGGATGGCCATTCTGCAGGAGAACCGCACCTACGGCATAGTCCGACGCATCTGCTGCAATTTCCAGGTTTTCGTCCCCTTCCGGGAATTTCAAAACTGGGGCATTGATGAGTGCTTCTTTTAACCTTTCAAATGCAGTATTTGCCTCTGCTGTCCACGTAAACTTACTTTTCTTTCTTTTAATTACTACCAACGGTTCAACAATGTTCGCAAAATCTTTTATGAACGACCGATATTAAGAACATAACCCAAGGAAAGAAGAAAGTTTCTTGGCGGTGTTGGGAGGTGGGAAATTCTTGATGGCTTTAATTTTGAATCCTGAGTTTCTATACCCTTTTGCGAAATTTTATAACACAGATATTTACGTTCTTTAGTCGCGAACTTGTATTTTGATGCGTTAATTGTAAGACCAGCCTCTTTTAATAATTTAAAACCCTCTTCTGAATCTTTAATATGTTGTTCCAACGTACTACTCGTTATAATTATATCATCTAGATAGATTAAAGTCGATTTTCCTAGGACAGGCTTTAGAACAATGTCCATAGCTCTCTGGAATGTTGACGGGGCTCCACACAACCCAAAGGGCATGCGTAAAAATGCATAAGTGCCCTATTTTGTGATAAACGCGGTTTTATGAATGTCTTCAGGTCTCATAACTATTTGATAGTAGCCAGACGTTAAGTCCAACGTAGTCATGTATCTCGTAGACTTAATCTTTCTAATAATTTCCTCTATAACCGGCAAAGGGTAAACTGGGAACTTAGTAACACTTTTAAGCTTCCTGTAATCGATAGCAAATCTCCAAGCTCTTTTATCCGAAGGAGGGAAATCATTCTTTTTCCTACATACTACGACTGGACTCGCGTACTCACTATTTATGGGCGTTATTATCTAGTTTTGCAACATTTCCTGAATGTGTTCTTCAATTATTTGTTCTTTCTGTTTATCATACCGGTAAGGATTATTCATACAGGGTTTGTCGGCAGTTAATTGTATATCATGCGTAAAAATTTGACAATTACTAGGCCGTTCTGAAAACAAGTTCGAAAAAGTACTCACCACTTGCTGGATGGCTTGGCTTTCATGGTCATTCAAATGGGCAAGTTCGACTTGAGGTTGTTCCTCTGGTTCCACCACCCTCCGATCCATTTCCAGCATAATTGAATTTTCTGAAAGTTCAGTTTGGCCTTCGCGGCCTTTAAAAAATCCATGCCTAAAATGACTGGACTCTGCAAATTTTTGACCACAAAAATTAATGCTTTGAGGCTTTCATCTTTTACCTGTATTTGTTATGATAATTTCCCAATGCATTGACAAGTTTTTCCTTGCGCTGCTATAATTTCTGTGTTTTAGTTTTTAAGTAATCGTAACCTGTTAAAATTCTTCTTAAAAAATGTATCACTCATAAAATTACCTTCTGCCCCTGTATCGATGAGGGCTTCTACTGGTACATCGCCAACCAGGACTTGTATAATCGGTAATTGTGAGTTCTTTACCACGACCGTATTTAGGTATATTCTTGAGGGTTTTTTCGAAACTTTCGGGGTCTGGACCCTTGCTTTTACAGGCCCCTCCACTCGTTTAAAGCTTTCCTTTCAACTTCTGTCCTCTGGGTACGCGGACGGTTGTTTTCAAATTTCCTTTTTGGGCTTTGACCTTCGAGCTTCGATGAGTTGGCTTGATAGCTCTTTCCCCCATAAGAGCGATTTGTGTTTCCGGTCTGTTGATTTGAGGATTGCCTTCGGAGACTTTGAGAATACGATGCCCCTCTAGCTTTTTCCGCTATTCTGCGATTTTGGAACTTTACCGCCAACTCGAAGAGTTCCTGCAAGGTGCTTGGATTTCGGATTTCGACGTAATCTTGGACAGCAGGAGGCAATCATGGTAAGATTATTTCAATAATCTCTGCGTCGGGTTTCTTCCCATACAGCATGTTTATCAGCTTAACTTTTCGCAGAATGAAGTCCGTCAAATGTTCTATATTACGTTGATAAAAACTATGCAGTTCGGCTTCTAGCTTTATTCGGTCTTTCACTATGGGAAGGCCTTTAATAATGATATTTTGAAATTTTCAAAGGTATATGTTTGGCCTCCGAATTCCCCCAATAAAAATTTCCCTATATTCTTCCACCAAAGTGAGGCCTGTCCTCTTAGTGCAGACGTGGCAATGGCAACTTTTTCTCTTTCAGGCACCGCGTATAGCTGGAAATGATTTTCTAGGCCTTCTAAAAATATCGCCACCGAATTTTTTTCGTCGAAATTGACGTTTGGCTTGATCGATGCACTCATCGTCTAGACCAGGTATCCAAATCCTTCTAACTGGTTCGCCATTTCTTGTTGTTGGAATTGTACAGGAGCTTCCATCCAGTTTTCGGGCCATTTCAGTTCGTAAAGTTTTCGGGCGGTAATGTGATGTCTAGAGGTCCCAACTTGTCAGCAATAATAGTAGTGACTGCTATGAACTGGAAATTATACAGTCTCTTAAGAAGGGTTTAACTCCCTTTTTATTTCACTTTAGAAGTAAAAGTTGCGTTCACTCGACGCTCACAAACTACGCTGACCCGGTGGTTAAACAAAAATAGAAAAGTACAACTAAAAATGAATGACAGGATGAATAACTAACGAAGTCACTATCTACGAGGCTCTATAATTGTAACTATCTTAACCGCGTTCTAAGATACAGCTGAGATTCAGCAAGCTTTCTGATAGGAAGTTGAAAGATTCAACTAACTGCCGAAGTAGGCAAACAGGCCGAAACGCGCGGTTCTTAAATTTCTACCTAGCAACTTTCACGCTCGTGATTCAGGAAGCACACTTACAAATCTCGTTTCCCTTCTATTTAAACTCAATTACTTCTGCTAAAATTTGAATACTCTGCGCGTTCTACTACGATTTACATACTCTGGCATTGACAATTCTAAGGAAAAGTGAAGGTTTGACAGGAAAGATAGCTTAAACTTAAAATAAATGTTAGTTAAATATAAACCCTACAGTATTTTAAAATGCGTTTATAACTTTAAAATACTTTTACACCGATATTTGAGGTCCTGGAGGCTTAACCGCTTTCCCAAC
Source organism: Stegodyphus dumicola (assembly GCF_044657685.1). Taxonomy (NCBI): domain Eukaryota; kingdom Metazoa; phylum Arthropoda; class Arachnida; order Araneae; family Eresidae; genus Stegodyphus; species Stegodyphus dumicola. The sequence goes on from NC_140770.1 coordinate 161,632,257, forward strand.
CGAAATGAAATTTCAGATATTATTATTTATAGGTATGTGCTCGAGATTGCTTTGATTTAAAATAATACAGACCTCACAGTCACGGTTAGCGTGAAATCATTTCGAAGTTTTCAAATGGCAACAACCATTGATCACAATGAAAAACAATAAATAGCATTGGAGCTATACACGTGTAACAAAAGCTGCCAGTGTAAAACATTTGAAGAGAAGAGCATTGTAAAAGACAAATAACAACACAGAGAGGTGGATCTGCGTGTCGATATTGAGAATTTTTTCCCCATCAAATATGATGAAGATAGTAGGCGGCCGCTGAAGATATTACGGAGGGATGAGGCGTATTTCTTTTCACCTAGGTTCCCAAACTCTAAAAACTGCGTTCATTGGGCTGATGAAAATCCTCACGGTGTGACTCCAGCGCCTTTACGCGAAGCTAAAGTCACTGTGTGGTGTAACATCGCAAGCACAATTCTCGGTCCGTAGTTCTTTGAAGAGACACTCACTGCTTGACGTCCTGTTTTTGTCTTTCTGTGCTAATTCACAAAAAGTCATGTTTCTGTATGCAATGTTGTGTAAGACAGACAACATGCTATACTATGCTGAATAACATTTGTCTACGATATGCTATGCCCACCTGCTGTACAGGCCATGTTATGCTGTTTATATATATATATATATATATATATATTGTTATAAAAATGTTTTGTTAATATATATGCCTCTATGCTATGTTCATATGCAAGGCTGTGTTCTGTATGCCGTGTAGGCTATATCATCTTGTGTATTTATATTGTAAATCTTTGACGTCAATATGTTATGTCGCAATACTATGTATGTTATGTCTAATGTATGGTATGTCGCTATATCCACCTTTCATATAGTTAAGTTACGTTGTGTATTTAATGCTGTAAGTACATAATCCTTATGCTACGTTATTACATATCATGTTGCAATGCTGTGTCATGTTATGTCTACGCTACGCTATGATATGTCATCATGCGATGTCCACCTGTCGCATAGGTCATACCACACTGCGAATTGTATGTTGTAAATATGTAACCTCAATATGTTATGTCGCTATGTCTTATCTATGCTTAACTATGTTATGTCGCTATACTATGTCCACCTGTCGTGTAAGTTACATTACGTTATGTATTTAATATTGTAAATATGTTATGTCGCTATGCAATAATTATATTCTATACTATGTCACGTTGAAAGCTATGCCATGTCATGTCAATGCTGAGATATGTTATGTCGCTATGCAATGCCCTCCTGTCGTGTAGGTAATGCAACGCCAGGTATTTTATATTGTAAACATGTTATGCTCTAGATGGAGCGGGTTCCGAACCATACCCAATTAGCCTTTGAAAGCAGTCCGGGTATTCAGCCCTGCTGTCACCTGTCACCTGTCCCATCGCAGTCCATGGCAAGTAAACATCCATGATTTTTATCAGTGCAAAACATGCTGCGGCCTTCACCTGTAAGAGTGCAGGGCTTTATGTTAATTAACTAATTATTATTGTTTCAAGCTTTACTTAACTTCTTTCCATAATCCTCACCAGAATGCAAATTAGTTAAGCGCTGACGAAATTCATTCTGGCTTTAGATATTTTGCTCGTCGACTTTAAAAACGCTTCGTTAATTAATTCAGCGCGCTGTTAATTAAAAACAAATCTCTTCGTGTAGTCCCTAATTACATAAATTAAATTTCAATTTCAGTTTATATTATTTTAAACACCGGCAAGTTGCGGAGATCCTTTTCGTAACTCACGTGCTGCATTTTGATAAATTAAAGAGTTGATGAAAGGGTTAATTGAATATTCGCAAGACTTTGTTATGTTACTTCAGACTAGAGAAATCAATTGCTTGTCAATCTAGGTCTGAAGGATACTGATTTAAGCTTCTGCGCAAGTAGAACGCTGCAGGAGAGCTTTTTCGCTTTCCTTATCATTTTATATATGCAGTATAATATATTTAAATGTATTACGTTCCTGGAAGTCTTGAGTCAAAATACTTCAGTCTTAATGGCTTTCTTTCTTCTTTAGATGAAATAAAACTACAAATTGTTCATCCATATCTGATCAATCCACTTAAATATCAGGGCTTTATCTCTGATTCATACGAAGTTATTTTTCTATTCACTAAGAGAATTTATTCTTCCTCTTCTGCAAAACGTATGATATCACTCAGACATCTAGAAAAGATATGAAAAAAGGAAAATGAACCTGGAAATATTAGGAAAATGCTCAGGCATTTTGTATGCTTTTCTTTCTAGGGAAAGGTACAGCGAAATAATCTTTCCAGGTTGAAACTTCGACTACTATTACATACCATTGCATCTTAAGATTTACAACTAAGATACAGGTTCAGGTTGTAGTGCAGAGGACACCGATTGGTTAACCATTGGTAATGTGGGTATTGTCCAACTGCACTAACTATCCTTATTTGAACATTATTATTTTTTGGGCAATGTTGACATATTTACAATTTTTACTTACGGTTACAATATAATTGTGACTTATGGTGATTTTCATGCTCGAATACATAGTGGTAAATAATCGTGCTCGAATACATATTAGTACATAATGGCATACATATAACAATATATTTACAAATATATTGTTACGTTTTATTTTTCTTCTGACACCAGTTGTTGCGTTCTTTTCTTCCTTCACGTTCGTACGGGGTTTGTGTGGATTTCGAGTGAAAAACGACGACACTTGATGAAGTATCGAAACACACTTTATTTGCCAGTATTGTCAGGACAGCTCCAAAACACTTTTTACAGTCGTAAATGAACTACTATAAACACGCTAACACGATCAGCGGCACAGCCTTCAAGTTATCAGGCTATCACGGTGAAGACAGCTTCCTGCAAAGCACCCGACTCTGCTTTCCGGAGTACAGCTCTCGACTCTGCTTGGTCGTTCTCGGAACTCCACGTACTCTCGAGACTCTCCACGCTACTACTCGCGATGCACTCGACGACACACGAGCACAGCTCCGACTCTTCGGTTTTGTCGTTCCCGGAGCTCAACGCGCTCTCTCGACGATGCACTAACCGCGATACACTACGAGACTTTTTCAATGCACTCGACGATTCACTCAGCACTCGCTGCCCGGCTGTCAACTCGATCGAGTTCGCACGGATTGGCTCGCTAGACGAGACACACTCACTCGATGAGAGACGCACACTAACTGACGGCAGACCAGCAGGATTTATAAAGCTTTCGGTTTGAGTTCGAGAACATTCTAGGCTAAACCGGTAAGAATTCGTTCCAGAAAGTTCTCCATCCGTCCAGGAGATATCGCCCATTTTGTCGCCAAATGTCGTCAAATGGGTGATTTCTCGCCAAATGTGGCAACCCTGCCTTCCCTTGCAATTTTATGGCAATCCTAAAACTGCTTTGCGGGGAAGCTATCTTACCGCGCCTGTACATTTCGTAACAATATATATAACATGGTTATATACATAAATGCAAAGAGCATTTTTTTGCCTGTATATGCAAAGAGTATTTACTGAGTACATGGAGAAATTGTTTTGTATATGAATTATTTTTTAGAATATTTTAGACTTTCTTTTGTTTTGTAGATTTAGAAAGGTTTTGTATGGTCCTCCAGTCTTTTTGTCAATTCTAGTCTGTATTTTTGTCAATTTTGTCCTTCAATTTTTTGTCAAGTAGGTCTTTATGTCAATTCTAATTTAAATTTTTGAAAGTTCCAGTGTGTTATTATTTGCATTATCTTGTATTGCACAATTCTTCTGTACTAGAGAGAAATATGACTGAGAGTTCTATTTTTCTTCTTAATTGTATGATTTTTTAATGCTATTTGCAAACACCAATATATGTTAGTCTCCAACTAAGATAAACTCAAATAAGATACAGATAATTTTTGCAATATTTGGTTTAATAATATCCTTTTATTATTATGTGTTAAGACGTGTTTCTTCCCTAACTGTGAGCTGAAGGCCATATAGGTAATAAGCAGAAAAAATAACTTCGAAATATTTGAATTTTTTTAAGATTTGTTTCTTAAAGAAAAATTAGGAGTTGGTAATAATTTTATTTCATTTATTTTGACACGGACCCTTTTAAAAAAGAAAATTATTATTATTTGATTTAGGGAATAGCAAGCAAGAGCTATCAGCCAAATAGGGAGAAAGCCTTCTTGGAGGATTTTTAATGAGAAATAGGTAGGATTTTCAAGACACTTACCTACAGAAGTCACATTTGCCTCAGTTTGAGTACGAACGAACTATTACTGTTCAGCGAATTTATCGCTTGGTTACTTCTGAGAATTTTGGGAAAGAATTAGGTTAAGGTGTGGCGTTTACTGAAAAGTGTTTATACATTTAAATGTAATATAAAATATGAGTTAAAATGATACGCTAGGTTACCTTTATTAGTGGCGTAACTTTAATATGGAACTTTCTTTATCAGTTACGAATGTGAAAATGATGAAATAGAATCTTAGTGTAGGTGATTCTTATATGTGGCGTAAGATATACAAGGTTTCTCAAAAGGTCCTTGCGTAGTTTAACATACGGGTCTGTCATACCATGACAAAGAAGATTTACGCGGGAACTTGTGTCCAAAAATGAGAACGGCGATCACTAGAGGGAAATGTTCGCAGGCTTATTTGGGAGCGGGAAGTGTGCTCATTTCAAGCTCATTGCCCTTGCCGGGACTCGAACCTGGACCTTCAATACGTGCAATGTGCTGCCGTTACACCATGAAGGAAAGCTTTAAGGAGGGAGAAAATACCTCATGCGTTGGTAGTTTTCTCCAGTTCAGTTTAAAATTGATCCAATTTTAGAAATTAGAAATTATGAATTTCTAATTTCTGAACAGTAATAGTTCGTTCGTACTCAAACTGAGGCAAATGTGACTTCTGTAGGTAAGTGTCTTGAAAATCCTACCTATTTCTCATTAAAAATCCTCCAAGAAGGCTTTCTCCCTATTTGGCTGATAGCTCTTGCTTGCTATTCCCTAAATCAAATAATAATAATTTTCTTTTTTAAAAGGGTCCGTGTCAAAATAAATGAAATAAAATTATTACCAACTCCTAATTTTTCTTTCTAGTTTAAAATTGATCCAATTTTAAACTGATCTGGGAAAAACTAACAGCAGACGCAAGTGCCAGACGCTCCCTTTCTGTAAGATTCAAAACCCTCAGTTTAAATACAGCAAAAGTTCATTTGCATTTTGGGGAAGAACACAAAAAGAAGAAGTTATAGTAAAGATCAAAATCATAATAACTGGTTAATTAACGTAAAAACATTCTTAAACTCTGACAATCATTACTATTTGTAAACATGCATTTTTGTTGCAAATAAATTTTGCATTGAAATACGTAATATGAATCTCCTTTTTATACAAATTTATTATGTACGTATTCTTGCAATCAGACTTTTAGCTTTACAGTATATTTGCAAATTATATAATGAGTTCCAGGTTTGTGGAAACTATAAAATTAATGAAGATTCTGTACTTAAGACCTTTAATTAAGTCTCAGTTTCACATAATTAATGATATAAGGTTAACCGGTCTTACATCATTACCGTTGTACTCATAATTATAATATTATGAGCAAATAATATTCAGCTATCTTCCCGAAGTCCAAATATGAAGTTAAGAAATTCTAACGCCATGTAAATACGAGAATGAATTTGATTGCATTTTTATGCAGAAGCTTAAAGCGAAATTTTGGTGCCTAACAACGACAGGCATTTAGAGAAATTGTAAATTTGAATTTGATTGATGTTTTATTTAGATATTAAAAGGAAACCTTTCCTTAATTTGAGTATGATTGTTTTAGACTTGAGAATAGGTTAGTACACTACTTCATGATTAGTATATTAAAATATTTATATTGATTGTTGAATTCCACCAACTGACCAATTGAATAAGCTTGCTAATAATTAGTAATTTTTCTTGTGGATTTTTCTGGATGCAGAAAGAGATTGGATATAATTTTAGGTTTTTTTCATATGCATAACTTAACTCATAAGCCGCCAGCATCCATACTTTAGAGTGCAAATTTAAGCTGTAAAGTGGGAACGCGAAAATGTCATAAAGATTTAACATTAACAAACAATCATGAATTTTTCTGAAATGATAAACACCAGCTGTTGTATAGTCTTCGTGTATTCTTTGGGAGCATACACTCTTGAACCCTATGTCGAAGACCAAGTAGCGAATTCTGGCTATGTTTTGAAGCCTAAATACTGCAGATGAAAGTTTTAAATAACCTTTTTATTTAAATCTAAATTAAAACAGATGCATGCATTCAGTGTTCACAAATCACCACACCACTTGTGGCTACGTAACGGAAAATAAGAATGTAACAATTCAATAGTAAATTAAGATAATCTAAAGACTTAGCGCCGCCTGAGATGACCACTGACCTGACTTTGTTGTAAATATCTTAAAGTGTTAAGATACATCGTGACAGAAGGGAATATTTCTTCCGTATAAAAATATAAATATAAATTTTACATGGGTATACAAGGTCTGTGTATAAGCATAGATATGTTAATTACAAACATTGTCTTGTACAAGTTACGTGTGATAGTTATATAAAATCATGACCGTTATGTGCAAGTTTAAACATTATCTGAATTCATATTTACAATACTTCTCTGAGATAATCAAAGTAAACTTGTAATTAATTTACACACTGACTGGATTTTCAATGTCATTTTAAATTGCTTTACAATATTATTTTTCTCAAGTACATACAAACGGGATAGTAATATGCTTACATTACAATAGTTTTGTCCTTACAATCCTGTTACTATTCTACGGGGTGAGCTATTTTTCTAATATTGTATTCAGATGTTGTAGTATTTTGATTTGATATTAAAATTATTCTGCGAGATACAATTCTCAAGGGAGGGAGAGAATATCTTAGTACCTCGCTGAGCATAGCGTGATCACCTCCTCTATCATAGATTTCGTCAAATCTAAAGATTGGCTTCTTAGCATAACTAACGCTAAATCGACTGCACATAGCAAAAAGCTGAGCCGAAAAATATCAACATAAACTGAAAGGTGTCGAACATTGAACTAGAGAGCTAATTTTAAACTCGCAGCATAAACATCGGAACTAAGTCCGCTACTCCTCTTTTGAACTTTTAAAACGCAGCTTAAATACTGCTTCTGAAACACGATTACAATTTACATCTATGTCATACAAAATTTACATTACGGAAGGAAACTGAAATTAAAAGGAACAGGAAAGTCAAACTAAAAATAACTGGTTAGCACTAAGTAAAACCTTACAATTTAAAGTAATTTTATATAATCAATCTATGAAGCAACCCTAAAGAGATTACGCAATTACGGAGGAAAAAATTGTTCAATAATAATAAATTTTATCACTTCAATTGCAGGCCTAATGTATGCCCGAAATATTGTCTTAGTCTTTAAAAAGTACTCTTCTTCTTAAAGTCGCTAAACGATCTTCAGAAAAATACAAGTATGACCTGAGTGCTCAAGTCATGAATGATCCACCTGCATTCTTGACAGATTTTATGAGACATTTATGATCATACGCTTGTGTAAATGTTCTTAAACGCCTTTTGACGATGAACCCACATGCACGTGTGCAGAACAATGTGACAAATGATTCATCCAATGAAATGAAAATCTTACACATTAGCATTCAACAAGGATTGGATCGGTTTGGTTTATTTTATTATAGCAAAGCGCTCAAGTGCTATTTGTCTAAAGAATTTCGAAGGGAAACCACGAAGTAGCCTATACAGCTGGCTCTTTAGTTTCGAACCGAAACCAGGTCGAACTATCACTGGTAGGCAATTTTACCACAAAGTGACTGGTGGGCCCGTTCAAAAAGGAATTTACCCACATTTCACTTGTCCTTGGTATGTATTACAAGAAGCGTTTAAGCTAGTATTCTAATATGATTGCTTTGTTTGTGAACTCTTATCCTGTCTGCAATGTTTGAGACTGGAATTTGCAGGCAAATGTCGCGCTCTACGACCAGTTTAGCTGTTTTTGTCGTTTTATTTCCACTTATGTCAAAATTCAACGCCATTCTTCTAAGTTTCTCCTTCTCAGGTTCTTTTATTGCGAATATTTGTTGCTTTGTAGAAATTATTTAATCTTGAACTCTATTTGTGGGCATGAATTTCAGCTATTGACTATGACACAGTGCAATGCTCCGAATTTCGCGGAGGGGAATGCGTTATGGAAACGAGCACGTATTGCTTTTTTCTATAAACTTTGAAGGTTTATAAGGTCTAACTTCTTATGATAACTACAAACCAGTACGACATTTTACCTACTGCATTATAATGGTAGCAAAATGACTACGTTATGCGGAGCTATGAAGTACTAGTTACGATAATTGCTATTTTATGAAAATAATGCAAATTTGTGACAATCAATGACACTGACAACTACTTTCGTTATTTTCCTTATGATGTATTTTCTCCCTCCTTTCTGCATGTCTCCATGGTGTAATGGTAGCCCACTAGACGCATATTCAAGCTGTCCAGGCTCGAGTCCCGGGGAGGGCATTGCTGATTATTCATGTCTCCTGCTTTTCAAAAGTACCTTATGAATGTACAGTGGCGCCCGGACGAAGAAGTGAGGGATGATGATTCTTCAACACTAGGATTTGGAAATATTGGGTCCCCTAATCTGCAGTCGTCCTTCAAAAGAGGAAGTATATAAGATACTTTCCCTTCTTTCTCCATGTTGTAAGGAATATTTTAATTTTATTAGCAGTGAAATTTTGAGTTAAACTTTCTTTCCTATCGGTTCTTACCTCAACTTACCACTTCCGGCCAGAACGTAGTTTTAGAATGACGTCACATTGTTAATGAGGAAGAGGGGTATATAACCGCGAAGTTCTACAGTCTTAGTGAGAGAGATACCAGATATTCTTTCTGCACGCGTCTGCTATTTTAAACTTTAGTTGGAATAAAAAAGGGTTATTTCACTCTTCTTGTTTTTTTTCTTATCTGTTGTATCACGAGCTCTAGCAATTATTCGCTTACTAGTTCTTAAGTTTCTTCACTTTCATCTGTAACTTAGAAATTCACAATGGAGAATCCTACAATGCCTTTGTGATGTAACGGTAGCACACACTCGGCAGTGTATTCGAGAGTTCCACGTTCGAGTCCCGGAGAGAACATTGCTCATTTTTCGTGTCTCCTGCTTCTAAAAATCCTAATGACTCCCCACCGTAACCTGCTGCACTTATTTCCATCCATATGAGGGATATTATCGCGCCAAATACCATAAATCCTTCTTCATTAAGCCCTAGAATACATTTCTGAAGTTTAGTAAGTTAACAATTGTGTAGGGTTTACAAAGAAAAGGAGAAAGGGGTTAGAGCAGGGGTTCTTAACCTTTATTGTTCCTTGCACACCTTTCACCACTGCTTGGAGAACATTTTCTTCCTCCTTTCCTAAATTCCACAAATTTATTTGTATATTTATCTAGATTTATATTATTTTTCGATGCGTTTTATAAATTATATAACATAAAAGTTGATAAGTAACAAAACTTGAATAAAAGTAGTTTTTTTATATTTATAACTAAAACTAAATTCTTAGTAGATAAATAAAAGGCTGACTGCATTCCCCCCATGAAACTGAAATTCGTTTCCGAGAGGAACTCCTGGGTTACAGTTTCTCCACTGAGTGTTATAGCTTAAAGGAGCTGTGTAATGTTAAATTGCAGCCATGCATTTTTGTACACCTATTCCCTGAATAGAAAATAATAAAACATATGTAACGAAAATGTTACCAAGGGTTAAGAAAATAATGGTATAACACACTGAATATAGTCAGAGAAAATATTTAAAACACAACTGGTAAACATAATCTTTAAAAATGACTTGTATTTTGCTCGCTATTTGAGACAGCTGGTTAACGTGGAAAATGTGTTTATCAACTAGCTATGCCACGTTGACAATTTTTACTTTGCTTTTTAAAAACATGTACCTAGGGACTATCAGAATTTACTACATTGCTGTTGCTATATAGCTAAATTGTCCTATTTCGCAGTGAGTAGCGAGTAGCTACTGAGCCAAGAGGGAGTTGTACGTGTTACAGCGTAGAGGACAAAAAAGTAAGATGCCACTTTTAAGTCGAAGCAAAAGCGGATTTGGCTAGTGTAATGGCAACATTGAGAATAAATCTATATGCGGATAACACTGCTGCGTCTCTAGAAAGCATAAATCTCACAGAGGGCACACTTCCTAAGAAAACACATTTTAAAGAACACATTAACACATTTTAAACACATTGTTTACACATTTTAAAGAAGCAAAGAAAAAATAGCAAGTAATGGCAACACTGAGCATGCAACTAAGTGCGGATAACACTGCCGCGACTCTACCTAGTATACATCTTACAGCTGGCACACTTCCTAAGCTGACACACATCTAACCGAAGCAAGGAGAAAAATAGCGAGTGATGGCAACACTGAGGATGAAGCTAAGTGCAGACTATACTGCCGCGTCTTTACAAAGTATCCATCTTACAGGTGGCGTACTTCCTAAGGTGACACACGTCTTAAAGAAGCAAGTACAAAAATAGCGAGTAAAGGCAACACTGAGAATGAAGCTAAGTGCACACTACACTGCCGCGTCTTTACAAAGTATACATCTTACAAGTGGCGCACTTCCTAAGGTGACACAGTCTTAAAGAAGGAAGGAGAAAAATGGCAACACTGAGCTTGAAGTTAAGTGTAGATAACACTACCGAGTCTCTACAAAGTATACATCTTAGAGGTGGCATATTTCCTAAGGTGACCCATATCTTAAACTAATATACAAAAAGTAGGAAAATATATAGGTATGCATGGCATATTGTGGTGTTAGAAGAGGATACAATATAAAAGATACAATAAAAATACGATATAAAAGAAACATTATAAAATATATATTATAAAGCGTATAATATAAAAAATATAAAAGTTACAAAGAAAAACATACAATATGAAAGAAGCAGAATGATGGGCATTTGTCCAAAGTATACATAGAATGACACCACTAACTTTAAATGTGACTCTAAACTTATGTCTTTAGAATTTAACTGACTAAATGCGTATTATAACGAGGATATCCTTGAAAACAGAAACAGAACACAAGGTGTTGCCATTTATTGCCGAAAGATTATAAAATTTAGCATTTTACGAATCTCTTAGTTTTCTACTTTAAAAATACTTCACTCTTTATAACAGAATTATTACTACAGTATTTTAGAAAGCAAATCACATGAGCAAGCGTCTATTTTTTTATTCATTAAATTCTTTAATTATTAATATTAATTATACTTTTTCAAGTTTCAAGAAGTATATTCTTAAATCTTTAATGAAAAGTACTTCTAAAAAGTCTTATTTTCACTTTTTAAACATTTAGTAAATGTTCTCTACTTGAACTGCATTTTGCGAAGTACTTTTAATTCTTAAACAGTCATTAATTTTTAAGGGTTCTTCAGGCTACATATTTTCCCTTCTTTTCTAAGTCTTCACATTAAGTTTGAAGGCGTAATAAAACAAAAATACTGCATAAAAATTTTGAAATCTAATTTTTGAGCTGAAGATAAAATGAAATTCTATTTTAAATTTAAAGCAGAAAGAGATTAATCAGAAAAAAAATTATTAATTTCGTCACCAAACTAATAAATTTTTCTACGCTGCTTTTAAAGATTAATTTAATTTAGAGTTACAGGGAAGCCAATTTACTACTACACACAGAATATGAGCAGCTTTACAGTTTACGCATTAATACTTGAGCAGCTTTACAGTTTACGCATTAATACTTGAGCAGCTTTACAGTTTACGCATTAATACTTGAGCAGCTTTACAGTTTACGCATTAATACTTGAGCAGCTTTACAGTTTACGCATTAATACTTGAGCAGCTTTACAGTTTACGCATTAATACTTGAGCAGCTTTACAGTTTACGCATTAATACTTGAGCAGCTTTACAGTTTACGCATTAATACTTGAGCAGCTTTACAGTTTACGCATTAATACTTGAGCAGCTTTACAGTTTACGCATTAATACTTGAGCACGTTGTACTCACAAAGGCGCTATAAAATTTAATTTCCTAACATTATATTGCTTTTACCGTGCTTCAGTTTCGTTGAAAGCTCTCCTGCTTACTAACATCACTTGCTGAAACAAACTCTTTCTCGATGAATGCAAACAAAACTAACATCATTTGACATTTTCTCGTGTGTGCAATTTATAGCATTTTCAGCTATTTGCGCCCTGAAGGAAAACAAGAGCTCTTCTGATCAGTTCTTAAGTTTTGAGAAGAAACGTTCCCTGCAGCATTTCTCATAGCTGTAAGTCTAAAAAGTTACTCGTACCTATTTTAGTAAATTGATGTATGAAAGAAAAACCTTTCTATTTTCCAGAAGGCAACAAAAAGAGCAAAAACCATCATACCAAGCAGCGATTGCCGCATTTGCAGGGTGATTGTAATTAATTTATAAGATATTATTCAAAAGGGAATTTCGTAAATGAAATAAACGCTACTAGAACAAGATTTGAAAAATCATACTCAATCATAATCCTCGTTACCAGAAAAAGCTTTATTAATCTTTAGATAATACTTTTATTTCCTCGTGAGAAGTAAAGGAAGTATAGTTATCTGAAAAAATTCTAGTTATTAAATTTCAACAGAATTTTGTATTTTGAGTGTTCACGAATCTATTTTAACAGCTTTTCTGTACCGCGTGTTTTTGACCGCTTTATGCTATACGTAAGTATAGCATAAAGGACTCTTTATTCCATAACTATGTAAAATAGACTCAAATTTGATTTTTTCTTGAAGTCTATACACACGTACATACATATGTATCTAGCATAACTGGAAAACATGCTCATGTTCTTCGGAAAGTTTGAAACGAAATTTGACAGAAGAAAAATACAAGAAACCTGAGTGCCTCGCGACTAAAATTGAACGTTGTAATTTTGTAATGGAACTGCTGTGACAGATGGTTGTGCACCCTCATATTGTAATCGTGTGTGTAATTGATATTGTAATCGATAGAACCAAATACCCACCCCTATTATCCGGCTTGAATGTCCCTACCCGGCCTTTATTTTCGCAAACTTTGGTTTAGAGGTATATTTTCAATTCCAAAAGTGTTTAAAATAACAAAAAGGTTTGGAAAGTTTCAAATTTAAGAAAAATTGGTCGAATAATAAAAGCTAACTTTTAATGCGGCAACCCGGTTCGTGTACTTATGTTTCGGAATGTTTGAAACGAAATTTGGCAGAAGAAAAATACAAGAAACTTGAGTGCCTTGCGACTAAAATTAAGCGACATATTACTTATTTTTAAAATTTGAAATTTTTGATGCCATTTCTAACTTGCTTTCAGGGATTGGTTAATTAAGTTCGAATTATTCGAGGAAACAACCTTATATGAAATGCAGCAAAAATGTCTATAATTTAATAGACCGTACAAGGAAATATAAAGGCTTTTAAAGTCCATAATACTCATTTTAAAAACGTCAATTTTAAAATAAACTTAGAAAGAAAAAGTAATTACTTCAAAATACCCTAAAGTGAATTCCTTAATTACCTTTTTACCGTAAAATGTTATCGATATGTCTTTAATTAAAAAGATTAATGTCTCTAAAAGATATATTTAATTTATAAGTTGAAATAGCAGAAACGGAAGACTAGAAGCTACATTTTTTAGCTAAAATAACTTGATCGCATTTGTAAAGCAACTTTAAATAGAAAAAATCATTATTTATTTATATATGCTGCATTTTATAAATTAAATAGCTGAATTAGAGATATAATTTAACATATAATGATGCAAGCAAAACAAAGATAATCCATTCCATCGCAGCATTCATTACGCATATATTTTATAATGAGGAAAATAATTTTTTAGAATTTTCGATAGGAATAATTTTAGTTGGTTTTTCAGCCTTTTCGAAAGTTACGAAACACTGTATAAAATCCAAAGAATAAAATTAAAGATATATAAATAAAAAAAGTTTTAGAAATCTTAGTAACTTATTAGTAATAAAATTATTAATATATTCTGTTTATGTGAAGAGTCTCACAGTTTTCCAATTTATTTTAGTTCGAGTCTTCCACTAAAGACGTATATCTGTTTTTGGTTTGTTTTTTGGGCCAGTGTTTAAAGAAATTATCTAAAGCACTTTGTAAGTTATATAAAAAAAAAAAATCTGAAATGCTTTCAGATTTTAAATTATGTACAAAGTGGCTTTTTTTAAAACATTTTGTGTGTTATCTTTATTTATTAAATATCATGCTCTTTACACTTAAACCATAAAATTTAGTTCAATAGCAATGTCGCAAAATAATTTTAAAATGAGCATATCTTTAGAATTTCCGATACACAGTTAGACGCGCTGGAGATAAAATTTGGGATTTCAGATGCCCATATACGCAGTAGGATTATGTCATTGAAAATTGGATGGCTCTAGATACCGTGGATTTATCAAAATGCGAGAAATACACATACATTTAATGCAGATTGTTCATTATTTAATTTCTTCAAATATAATGCAGGACTCCACTTTGTGGCAACAGTTTGAAAAGTGAACCGAAATTTATAGGAGTTCGACGTAAAATGCCAAAACGAAAGTAATAGTCCTTTGGGACTCAAATCCCTTTGGACTAATAAGCTCTCTTTTTTAGGATGGACCTGAATGTCAGAATTACGGTGCTCCAGAAGTGATTTATTACAGCTGTCTTGTTCATTAAGTTCATTATATATTTTTATTACGTTCATTATCTTTATTGTGTATGATGTCTTTCTGATATTTTTTAGAGACATGCCATACACTAGCGAACATATTCAAAGAACCAATTCACTTTCCTGAGCGAGCGAAACGTGATTCATCGAAAACGAGTGAGAGCTTAGATTGCATTCATCCACGGCTTTTGCTAGGACCCTGTCAGGAAAGTTCGACTTCGAATTTAGAGGGGAAAAGAAAGTTTCTTCTTCCAAGTTGAAAATGAGAATCAAAAAAGAAGTCAGTCCAATTTTTCAATTCTTCGGTTCCTATTCTTCGTTTGTTTCTCTTAGCTCATGCTTGCATACCATTTTCAATTCGTTCTCCATTCTCATTATATATCAAGTTTAGTTTTAGTGAGCCGTGAGTAGTAAAGAAGACAGATTCAGTTTAGTCAGCGAAAGGTTTTGGTGTTGTCCCATAAAACAAAACTTTTGCTCGCCTCTGTTCCATAAGTATGGATAGACCATTCTTTATATTAACTCTTCATTAGAACAGAATGTAAAACACCTTTAACTCCACATATAATGCGTAACGAAAATAAGGTTAATATTCCTAATGCGGGGTTAATAAAATAAGGTTAATGTTCCTAATGATTTCGTAAAGTGAGAAGTCTTTCGCTCCTTTGTATTTGGATTTAAAATAATATTAAAAGGTATGCAATTTTCCAAAGTTCAAATTAGGGATTTAATTGAATATTTTTATTGATCAGATTGCACTGAATCATATTAGTATTGAAAGCTCGACTGTTACGTTAATTAACTAATTATTATGATTTGGAACTTCACTATAACTTCATTTCGCATTCTTCACCAAAATTCAACTTAATTGTGCAAGTATTCTTATGCATTATTTCTGATGTCAACTGTTTTTCTAACTGTTGATTCTTTGACAGGAAATTGGTCAGCAAAACATTGGGAGGGGGCGCGAAGCAAGCATCGGAATTACGGGATAAGAGGAAATGAATAAATGTCTCTTTTTGCTTTCTGTGGATGTAGAAGAATAGTAATATTTTTTTCTTTTTCCGTAACGAAAACCTCCCCCCTGGGCGGTCTGCAGGAAGCGGTGTTTTGATAAAGACCTGAAGGGAATATTAAGATTGTTTCTATATAGGCGGCAGCTTTCTAAACTAACTATTGGCTTGAAAATAGGCTCAATTCATTGCTACGGTTACTTAGTATGCGATTCGAATAGAAGTTGCAGACGAATGTATTGTTCATGGTAGGAGATTATTTGTTGGGTCGTCATGTTTTCGATTTTTTACCAGGAGGATTAAAATTAACATGAGGCATTTTCACGCTATTGATAAACAAAGCTGCTCGGAGCCTACTCTTATTTTTACTCAGTTATAATTGGCTGGGATGAGGTCATGGTAGACTACGATTAACCAATTACTTTGAAAGGAGGCGTGATTGCGTCAGTCGTTACTTTATAATTAATACTAATATAATTATATAATTGGGTGTATAATTAATAATTAGGGAAGGAGTTAAAAGAGGGAAATTTTGTTCGAAAGGAGGCTCAGAATTTTCTTCAGCTACTTGTTTTTAGTAGATTGTGGAGGTTTTTCTTAAGGCCTTTTCAAGTTTGGCTGGGGGTGTTTTTTTTATCTAGGTACTGGCTGGAAGTGGGAACGATGCTTAAGAGTAAAATTAAATTTCAACTTATGTTACTTTAAATACTCACAAGGGATTGGATTATTTTTAATAAGCACAAGTGATTCCTTCCTCTAAATTTTTAAGAGTTCATAAAAAATTATTTTAACCTTCATAGAACTTTGCCATCTTAATTCAGAATGGAGCCTGATTTAGCAGTCTGATAAGGTTTGAAAAACATTGATATTAGAATAAGGTATGATAAGACTGTAGAGATAGACACTGTAGAGATTATTTTAACTTTCTTGAAGTTATTTTTAATTTTTAAAGCCTTATAAAGTGCCTCCCACCTTCTTACTATGGCATCGTGGTGTAGTGGTTAGCACACTCAACGTGTATTCGAGAGGTCCGACGTTGGAGTCCCGGCACATTTTTCATGTATCCTTCTGGTGGATGATGATTCTCCACCACCAAGATTTGACGATTGGGTCCCCTAATCCCCAGTCGCTTTTTAAAAATGGGAGTATATAAGATCTCCCGTCTTCTTAGTATACCTTCGTGGTGTAGTGGTCAGCACACTCGGCGCATATTCGAGAAGTCCGTGATTCGAGTTCCAGCGAGGACATTGCTCATTTTTCATCTCTCTTGCTTTCAAAATACCTAATGTCTCTACAGCCTTTCCTTTAATTCCTTCCCTACAACTCCCTGCAAGAAATGGATTTTAGTATCGCGTTTTATGTAAATACAGTAGAACACATTAGATACTGGTTCTACTTTATTTATGTAAAAAAAGTAGAACCAGTATCTAATGTGGAAGTTCAGTTACTACAACAGAAGAGCTCAAAAATTCATAGTAGAGCGGGTTCTGCCTTCAGGCCACGCCATTACCTATCGTATCGTATTACGAACGTATCGTATTAGGATCGTAATCGTATCGTATTACGAACGACTATTGTTAGTATTTGCCTGTTAATGTCTGCTAATATTATCAGGTGAGGTTTAAATACGGAACAACTCGGTTAGTTATCTTTGTACAGCTTCTTCTATTCTGTGGTTTAGTTTCTTATTTTCTATCGTAAATTAAAGCCCGAGTGGGTGGACTGAAAGTGTTTCTTCGAGTGAAAAAAAGGGTATTTTAATCCTTCTTTGGACTTGTAGTTTATACTTTTAAGGAGACCAAGAAATAGTCGCTAGACACTCCCATAAAAGTTCTGGTAGTCAAGGACACGTAAATTAACTAGAACGTTATAACACTTACAATAGGTAAAGTGCAACTGTTTAGTGTAGTTTAATTTTATCAGATAGTATTGTTGTGGTTTTGAGTATTCACCATTTCAAGATCATTGGCAACAATAGATACGTTTTTCATATCAGTTTTACCAACATGTTTTGGAGACAGATTCCGAAATAATTGAGGTATCTGTAATTTTTGCACGTTTTTGACCGTTAAATATATAATGATAATAATACCTCAGTACACAGATTTTGATGCGTGTCTGACCTTTTATTCAGAAGTTTTTCTATAGCAACACATAGAAAATAACTCCTTATGAGCATTACGTTTTTGACCAGCGGACATAATAATGATAGTGCCACCAACAATCTTTATTATATGTTTAATATTTTTATACATGCCTGAGTTTTTATTCAGGATCTTTTCTTACAGCACATTAAAATTTCTGACCATAATATTTTAAATATTAAGCTATTAATAATAATATTGCCTAAGTACAGAGTTTTTGAAGCATATCTAAGGATTTATTCAGGAACCATTTTACAGACGCTTACAGAATATTAGTATACTAAAGATGTTCATAGCAAATTCATAATTTAAATATCACCTGGAATTTTCCTTGTTTGAGAAAAAGTTTAATATATTAATTAAAAAATCCTTAAATTCTTAAAAGTCACAAAGACATATTTTTTCTTCCAATGGCGGGCACTTGTTATTATAGGCGCTGACCACTATTAAGGCCTGTGAAGGAGCAGACAAATTGTATCCATGCCTTCTTTGGGAATCCAGCCCGGACTCTTCGGTTCGGCAGTTTGTATCATTAACCAATTTCTCCTCGGAGCAGCGTTACATAGGAATATCAGACACACATAATTTATTTTCTGTATAAGCTGTACAACTATGCAACGAATATACGGGAGTTTTAAAAATTAGCTGAAAAGACAATAAAATGAAAACTGAAAATTCTGAATCTGGATGTAAGCTTTAGAGAACCGTAATTCCATGTCAAAGGACACTTTTAGGTCCAAGGGAACTTGTTCCCTTTTCTGACTTCAGAAACTATTCAAAATTATTTTAGTATCAGCTCAGGTTAAGAGGCCTTGTAAGGATTATGTTAATTTTATTAACAGTTAAATTTTAAGTTAAAGTTCCTTTCCTGCCAAATTCCGAACTTACTACTTCCGGCCACAACGTAGTTTTGGAATCGCTCTGAATACTTAATAAGGAGGAGCGGCATTTAACTCTTTGAAATACAGACCCTTCGCTAAGCTATATCCTCAAAATACCTGAACCGCCCGAAATATTTTTCCAGTTTCACAGAAATTTCCTCCCCTCCCCGTCCATTAACGCAGAAAATAGGTGTGAAGATTTCAAATAATATCCTTTGTACTTTCTAGCAAAGATTCCATTAGCCTTTGACCCCGTTCTTTATAAAACTATTCTGTAGTTCAGATCAACAAGCCTTTTCGGCTTTGTTATAATCACGACTGAGATTTTGTTTATTTCCGTTATTTTTATAGGAAAGAATAAATTGTTTAAAAATAAGTATAATCCTTAACTTTTTAAACTGCTCTTTTATTCCTGTTTAAACCTTAATAGGACACTGTACCACAAAAGAATCAACAACGAAATGCCACGATCAGCCAACAGATAAGAAAACCTCTTAGGGCAAGCTGTCTGCAGTAAACTGATATAATGCATTTGGGGAAAGTGCACCTGCTACTGCATACCTTAGGGGGAGGGAAGAAAAGAAGATTACAATCTCGGCCGTTTTCGGGCGGTTCTGGATGTTTCAATGTAGAGCCGTGTCGGGCGGATTGGATGTGAAGGAGTTAAACCGCGAAGTTCTGCTTGCTGAGTTAGAGAAAATCAGAGTTTCTGATTCGCGGGCGTCTGCCTTTTGGCTACTCTCTCGCAAAGCTGTTATTACGCTCGGCCGTACTCAGGCCCTTCATAAGCTTCGTAGTCAAAGAGAGTTAAGGGGCCAACTCCATTAGAATCTTGATATCTTCGGCTATATCTCTTTAGTTAATATTAGTTTTAGTTTATTTCTTAGTCTCTTAAGTTCAAGCCCAAGTGTCGGCTTTTATTGTACACTTAAAGACGGAGTTTTGTTCAATCTTATTGGAACAATAAAGGATTAGTTACCCTTCTAAATTGTTGTTTCTTGTCACACGAGCTTAAGCGATTATTCGCTAGCTAGTTCTTAAAGTTACTCACTTTTGACTGCAATTACACAGTGGTAAACCTCGCAGCCTGCAATAGAACTAAATGCCGAGAGAATGCATTTAGTTTTCTTTGCCGTGCTGTTTCTTATAATCTATTTTTCATCCCTTTAGAAGCTCATCATTACTGAGAATGATATATCACATTTTTTCGCGTATTCTCCCTCTTTTTTCCTCTTTTTTCAGAAAACTAAATTAATCATTCGAAAATCGAGAGCAAAAAATTTTGCGAGCTATTTAACTTCCCAACAATACGGTCACGGAAAGAACGTAGAAAATGAAAAGCTGAAAAGCATTGGATGCACTTCTGGTAATTATCACAATAATATATCCTTAAAATATCCTGCATTCTAATAAGAACACCATTGTAATATTATTATTACAATACCTGACGGATAGAGCGGATCTCTGAGGGTAACTGAGGGAAGCGCGGCGTGTCCGGCTTAATTACCTTGCACAGCCCCAGGGACACCTCACATGAATGAGGCTTACCTCTTGAATAAGCGCCGTGTGTGCTACCGTTACACAAGAATGGATAGCAGAAAGGAGGGAGAAAATATCTTATATACTCCTCCCTTTGTAGGGCGACTGGAGATTAGGAGAACCGATCACCAAATCCTGTGGTGAAAACATCATCCACTACCATTTTCTTCGCACACCACTGTAGAATTATTAGATTATTTTGAGCAGGAGTATGTGAAAAATGTGCAATTCCCTCCCTGGGACTCGGACATGGACCTCTTGAATACGCGTCGAGTGTGCTACCGTTACATCACGAAGGCACGCAGAAGGAAGAAAATACCTTATAAGACTACAGTGAGCTAGATAAGGGGTAATAAGAGAAGTAAGGGGAAATCCCTCGTTCGGAAAGTTTCTTAATACGAGAATACATCCCACGACCGCATAGTTTAACAAAGAATTTGCACCAAGTGCGTTTTAACTAATAAATGCATGGAAAAGTAAAAATGGATGATATTCTAATAAAATTTCAAATAGGAATTGAATACACTAAATAGAAATAAAAATAATTAAAGGAATACATTATTTTAGCATCAAATATTAAAAATACATCTAAGCGATTCACATTCTGAGAGCTCTGAGAATACATAACTAAAGTTTAAACTATGGAAAAACTATGGCCAATAGAGGAAAGAGAAAATAATACTTTCTCAGAACCTAGAGCTAAAAGACTAGGCAGGATGTATGAAGAAATACAGTATACATCTTTTGGCACTTACGTTGACGAGCATTAAGTGCTTTCTGATACTTTTCTGCTGTAGCTAATTATCGAAAGTAAATTTAGAAGATTGCTTTTGGTGAACAAAAAAAATCAGAAAACATTTTTATTAAAAGTGTTAAAGCGTTCAAACTAAAGTGTTCAATTATTAAAGTTGTTGTTATTAAAGTGTTCAAATTAAAATAAAAGGATTGTAGCCTAAGATCATGAATTTAAGCTTTTTCCACAAACTCAACATTCTTTTAGCATCGAGTATGTATTAAAAATACATCTAAGTGATTCACATTCTGACAGCTCTGAGAATACATAAATAAATTCTATTGTTTCCCTGACAAATATGTGCCTTTCTTTCCTCGAGTGACATTTAAAATTCTTCCGAGTGTCATGTGCATATGACAGAAAATCCAGTTTCTAAACTAGAGACTCTTTTTCTATTTTTCTGAAAATAAAATCTGTCGATAAAAGACGTAAAGATAAAAAATTGAATTTTCGGAAACATTGATAAAAGTTTATTTTTCAAAATTGTTAATGCATTAAATTCATTTCGTTTCCTTAATTCTTTAGTAAAATTTTGAGAATTAAAATCATGCTGCGAGAGAATAGAATGTATTAACATAAATACATTACGTACTTAATTTGAATTACATATAGAAAGTAGACAAAATTATAATCGAACAAAAAAGTTTTAACATGTAATTGATTAAAAATGTGTTTAAAGTGTCAATGAAATCATATTACGTAATTATTAGAATTTACTCAATGTTAAAGGGACTTTCCCTTGTATTGCTACGTTTCCAGCATAGCTTATCTCTTTCACATATAATTGCACTAAAATCATATATCTATATACAAAAGACATAACAGATGTTTCACTCTAATTATGATTGGTCTTTCTAGGTTTGCAACAGTTATCTTCAATAAATCTTAATGCATCTTATAATCTTAAAATTGAGGCTCTTGAATCTACTAAATATATATTTTCATAAATATTACGGTTAACTGGATGTTAGGAAATGAGTATAAATAAATGAATTATAACAATAATTTTATTTCATAGAAGCAGCTGTTTAGGGTTTTTATGGGTCTTATAATTGGCTGGGGCAAAAAATTCATCTATTCAGAAACACTATTTAATTAAAATTTATCTTTAAAATACCTTAAATTTTAAATCCTGCAGTATGGAATTTAACTTTCAGAATCGTTTAATGTTATTTATGCTGCCAATAATGTATTCTACAGAATACTTAGGCATTTTCTAGATTACCGAAGACTCGCCGGCAGTATATGAAAAGAATTAATACTCCATACGTTTTCTAGGCTTCCTTTCCTTGCTTTTTTAATTGAAAAGTTACAAATTTTGGGTTGTACAACTGTCATTTTTCTGTCTCCCAGATTAGAAGGTGGTGAGCGATTTTGCATACGGGAAGAGCCCAGGATCGAATCTTAGAGAAGGCATGTGTGTAACTTGTCCATCCTTTTATTATAAGGCTTGCTTTCGTTTGGTTTATGAGATTGCGGCAAAGCCTCGAAGGCTATCTGCTTAAGAAGAGGGATGCCTTCGTGGATAACTTTCTAAGGGGACTGGCTTGTATACACGTTACACATGGGAAAACCACTGAAACGCCTATGCAGCCACTCGTTCGCGAGACTCGAAGTTCGGACCAAACTACCAGTGTTCAACGACTCATAGGAACCTCGTACCGAACTACCAGATATCAGCCCACCGCTCTGCCACTGGTGAGCCGTTTCATAGGAGGCAACGGTTGAGTGAGCCTCTAGAATAAAGTAGCCGCCGCTTCCGGCCGTAGTAGTGGCCAATGCTTATAAACGGCTAGAACTCGCCCTTGGGGTCTGGAAGCATTTGTCTTTACGGATTTTGAATCAACGTTTTTAATGGGACACTGCTTGAAAAAAAATTGCATTGTTGAGGAATGCACGTCTTTTTAATAAAAGCCTGTAGGATTTCCTTTATTTCAACTAATGTATTATTAAAAATTTTGCTATCTTTCCTGAACTCCTAAACGTTCCCTCGCATTTTCTCGCCAGGATGTAAATTATAGTTAAGTGAAGCTAGTATTTAAACGAGTGAATCTTAGAGTTTATTCAGAGCGTGTTTTCGCTAACCAGTCTAAGTTTCGTTTCTGACCTTGCTGTCACACGGATACGCCTTTTGGCAATTTCAATGATTATCACGCCGGATAGGTTTGTTTAGTCAACCTAGATTAGCAGTAACTTAAAGGTTTTAATTTAGCACAATTTTTTTAGACTTGAATATATTTGTGTTGCAAATTCTTAGTTTCCACCGCAAGTTGTCGGCACAAAGAACGTCCCTTTCTTTAAATAGAATTTGTCATCCTATAGCAGGCCTATGTTATATATATACGATGCCTAGGGAGAGTATACAATAATTCTCATATTTCACACTTTGCCTAAAATGCCCTGGAATTTTATAACGTGCACAGGCATTCTACAGAATACCGGCGTTTCATACATAATCATCAACGTTTGAAGACAGAATTCAAGTAGCTATACAATCAGTAAAAATTCCAATCTCAAAAAGGGTAAAGAAACATTTCACACCCAATTTCGCCTTAAAACAACTTTTTCAATTTAAATACCTCAGTGAAGGCGTTCCTGACTATATTTTATCCGTCCTGACAACCGCAGCAGCAGCTTGGAGAGCACTATGGGGCACGCAGAAGACGACCATTCCTTCGAATCGAATCGGCCCAATAACGGGCACTTCAATCTCCCGCAATGTCTAATAACACAGTGAGCCGGCTGTGTTATTAGACTGACACGAAGAATCTTCCATTGTTACTTTTGTCGGAGAAGATAAATCAGAATGGTACCTTTTCCTGCTGAATATTGCAGCTACTGAGGGAGATACGTTAAGATTTTTAGATTGGTAGCGAGGAATTTTCCGCTTTGATATTTATTTTTTCTTTCGTAATGACGGACACTAAAGTCGAGATTAAGAAGATACTTGTAGCAGT
The DNA here is from genome assembly GCF_044657685.1 of Stegodyphus dumicola. Lineage (NCBI taxonomy): Eukaryota > Metazoa > Arthropoda > Arachnida > Araneae > Eresidae > Stegodyphus > Stegodyphus dumicola. The sequence continues at coordinate 161,656,321 of NC_140770.1, forward strand.
CAGGAATTTTTTATTTGCAATTTGTTGGAAGGGCTATACATTACTCTAGCTTATATTTGTACTTCCTTGTAAGACGTAAAGGAAGTATTGTAATCGCTAGAAATTTTTGTTTTCTCAAATTTCAACGGAAATATCCATCTTGACCGTTTCCAAATCCATTTTAAGCATTTCCTTACGTTAAATGTGTGCTTACTACGTTCTAGTTATGAACCTCCTTTTTCATAGCAATCGGCAATACTAAAGTACAGATCCCCTTACATTGCCTTTATTTTCACAATCATTGTCGTAATCATACACAGACTACAGAAGCGTTTCTAATGACCAAATTACAGAAGAATAAGATGAATTACAGAAGTGTTTGAAAAGACAAAAGTATTCATCTTTTGTCTATTTCAAATTTTTAAAACTAATTTTGGACAAATAACGAAATCTAAACTTTAATGCGGTCTCTCGGTTCCTATACTTGTACGTTTTATACTCGTTATGAAAAAATAAAATTGGCTGGTATTTATCGCCTGCACAAAAAAAAAAAAAAAAAAAATTGAACAGAATATTTAATTTTAAAATTTGCAATTTTTGATGTCATCTTCAACTTGTTTTGAGGGATCAGTTAAGTAAGTTAAGATAATTCGAGGAAATAAGATTACATGAAGCGGAGTCAAAAATGTGTACAATTTCACAGGCCATACAAGGAAGTCATCTGGTGTAGACATCAGTTTTTCCAACTTGAGACTAACTAAGGCATGCAGGTTATAAGGTATTCTGGTCAAGAAAATAAATATGGAAAAGAATTTAGAAGATATTATCACATTCCCCTTGTACGTGTCTCGTGTTATAAGTGATAATACGTGCAGTAGCACATGCTTCTTGTTCAGAAAGAAGACTGTTATATCTGTGCAGTATCATCTGAGCTAAATTGTGGCAGACAATAATTTATAGCCACCTAGATTTTTTGGCTCGGTTTCTCATCTTAGAAGCCTTTTAATGGAGAGGGAATATAAAAAATTATCTCATTTCTCTTTGTATTCTTTTGTGGTGTAAGTGATGCGAGGTTCGTGGCGCGAATGTCAGTAAGAGCATAGTTGATTTTTCGTGTTTTTAGCTCCAAACGTACCTCATGTTTCTACAAATTTCTTTGTAACAGAATAGATATTGTGAATATTTTTAAATCCAAATAAAATACATTTCAGATAAAAAAAATCATTCTAGTGGTCTCAAACGTAAATTGCACGTAGACATAATGCACCATCAAAACATAACTGATGGGATGAAATCAACGATTTTACTTCCTTGTACGAAGTAAAGGCAGTATTGTAATAGCAAAAACATTCAGGTATCATATTTCAACGAAAATATGCATTTCAACCGCTCTCGAAACCATGTTAACGATGTTTTTGCGTGATACCTGTACGCACAGATAGAATAAAGGACTGTTTTTCCAAAAAGGATTATAAAATAGATTTAAAATGGATTCAGAAGAGATTATTTTCCTTGACGCCTGTACGTACATACATATGTATGTACTTAACTCAAGAAAGAGTAGCTGTAAAAGTTCAAATTTTGTGTATGGGACTGCTATAATATGTAGTGGTGCATCTTCCTTTTTCATTTCAATCGGCTGCATCAATCATATATATTTGGTGGTCGTGTGCTTAATGCATGATATGATTAAAGAAAATAAGAGTAGACAATCTCCTATAACAAAAGAATATATTAAGTACTAAATTACAATTTAAATTACATTGCAGAGATCAACGCAGAGCTTGGAACACAGTTCATGCTACCGTCGCGTACAGTTGTCTGACGAGAAGTCTGAGTGAGTAATGACGTCGCTTTGCTGCTCCGATTAAGAACTGGATTTTACACGTGGCGCCATCTCATGAATAGAAGTTGAAGTATCTATCGGAACGCCACAGTACTCCCCCCCCAAGTACCATCGGTACGTTATAAGTACTTTGGGTTAAATTTAACCTTTCTTCCAGATCTGGTAGTTTTAGGTTGCTCTTTAACGGGATGTAAGCTTTCTTCCGTGAGTGATGTTGATGAGGAAGTTGTTGGATCTTGCATCAGAAATGCTAGTTTGAGACGATCGATTCCAATCACTGATTGTTTGCCATTGCAGATGATGGTGAAATGTTTCGGTGTTCGTTTGACAACTTTGAATGGACCATCATATGAAGGTGTTAAAGTTGGCTTAATTGCATCGTTGCGCACGAATACGTGCAGCTTGGCTGGTTATGCGAAGATGCTGGGGTTGGCGAGATATTGCTCATGGTCTCACGTAAACGTTGAAGGAATGTTGGAGGGTCGATAACTGGAGTAGATTCTGGGTGAAAGAATTCACCTGGCAGACGGAGGGTTACACCATATAACAGTTCAGCACAAGTGCTACCAATGTCTTCTTTGAATGCTGTGCGAAGACCAAGCAAGACTAGGGGTAAGGCTTCTGTCCAGTGTGTGCTACTGTGGCACTTCAGACCTTGTTTGAGAGATCGGTGAAAGCGTTCCACCATCCCATTTCCAGATGGATGGTATGGTGTTGTGTGTTGTGCGAATATGGCGAATGGCAAGAAGAGAGGTGAGGGATGCGAACAAGTGACATTGAAATCGTCGGCCTTGGTCAGTAGTGATGATGGTAAGCATGCCAAATCTTGAAAGCCACTGGGAGATGAATGCTCGAGCTACAGTTTCAGCGGATATATTTTCAATACGAATGGCTTCAGGCCATTTTGTGTACCGATCAATACAAGTGAGGAGGTAAGTGTAACCATTTGAAGGAGGCAATGGGCCAACCAAGTCTAAGTGCACATGATCAAAGCGTCTTGCTGGAAGGTTAAATTGTTGAATGGGGCTGTGAGTGTGACGGGATACTTTACACCGTTGACATCTAATACATGAACGAGTCCATTCTGTGATGTCTTGATTCATTGCTGGCCAGACAAATCTGTCTGCGATCAGCTTTTTGGTGGCACGGATTCCAGGATGTGCCAAATTGTGCAAGGCATTAAACACTTCACGTCTAAAATTGACAGGAATATAGGGACGTATTCTATTGTTCTCTATGTCACAGTAAATTTTAAGCGTTGGATCAATGTGCAGCGGTTGTAACTGAAGGGAGGTTTGTGGATTTGAGATTAGTTCTTCAGTTCCTCATCATGCAATTGAGCTTTTGCAATTTCAGAGAAATCTGGGGTAGTGAGGTTGATATTGTTTACCCGAGACAAGGCATCAGCGACACAATTATCAGTACCAGAGACATATCTGATATCTGTACTAAACTGGGCGATGAAATCCAGATGTCGAAGCTGACGAGGAGAACATGAGTCAGAGTTTTTTCTAAAAGCGAAGGTTAATGGTCGATGATCGTTGAAAATAATGAAGTCGTGTCCTTCCAAGTTGTGCCGGAAGTATTTAACAGCACAGTACACAGCAAGTAGCTCCCTGTCATATGTGCTGTATTTCCTTTCTGCAGTAGTAAGTTTTCTGGAGAAGAATGCCATTGGGGAAAGTCCTTTAGTGGTATGGGCTTGAAGCACTGCTCCTATGGCCGTGTCAGATGCATCTACCATTATAGAGAGCTGATCACTAGGTGAGTGATAAGAAAGTGTGGCTGCATTTGCCAGATCGTGTTTGCAGTGCACGAATGCTGCGGATGCAGATTCAGTCCAAGGGACAGCTCGTTGATCGTTTTTTTGCTATTCTTCAGAAACTCATGTAGGCAGGCTTGTGTTTCTGCGGCATTTGGCAGAAAGCGTCGGTAGAAATTTAACATTGCTAGAAAACTCTTCAGTTCAGAGATGGTTTTGGGCTGAGGTAGGTCGTTAATTGCTTTGACTCTTTCCGGTAAAGGTTTGACTCCATTCTGGGTGATAAGACATCCAAGAAAGGAAACTGAGGGTTGACCAAGTACACATTTGGATGGATTTAGTTTTAATCCATGATCTTTAAGGCGAGTGAAAATCTGACGCAGATGTTGAAAATGTTCTTCCGCATATGTAGATGCAACCAGGATATCATCAAAATATGGGATGCAGAAATCGAGGCCAGACAGTACTTGGTGTATGAAACACTGAAATGTTTGGCCAGCATTGCGAAGGCCAAATGGCATATATAAGTACTCAAAGAGACCAAATGGTGTAGTCACTGCGGTCTTGGGCACATCTTCAGCATGCACTGGGATCTGATGATATGCTCTGGCAAGATCGAGGGTAGAAAATATGTTTGTTCCATGAAAAAGATGGGTACAGTCTTGGATATGTGGGACTGGATATCTGTCAGGGACTGTGACGGCATTAAGTCGACGGTAATCTCCACAAGGCCGCCAGTCACCATTAGACTTTTTAACCATGTGAAGTGGACTGCCCCATGGACTTTTAGATGGCCGAATGGTTCCCTGTGCTAGCATGAATTCAAACTCTTTGCGAGCAGCTTTTAGCATCTCTGGAGAAAGACGACGAGGCTTGCAAAATACAGGTGGGCCATGTGTTTCAATGTGATGATACACTTCTGGCTGATGAGTATGCTGCCCTGATTTGGATGGGTTTAAAATGTCAGGGAATTCTGCTAATAACGGTGCAAGCCTCCCATGTTGCCTCTCTGGTTCTACTCTGTATAAGGGCGGACGTGGCCCTATATGCTAATTAACTTAATAGTAAAGGGGTGGGGGCCACGTCCTCCGTCACTATCACTATCACTAATAACCGATGAAACCGTGTGCTGCGCGATACAACACTTATGTTGGTAGGTACGTTCGATATGTGAGAAGTTGGCCCTGTGATGTCAGCTGAGTTTTTGCATCAATTAAGCAATTATTCTTGACATCCACTAGAAGGTGGAAATGTGTCAAGAAGTCGACACCAATAATTGCTTGAGTTACATCCGCAATAATAAAAGGCCAGTTGAAAGTCCGGCGCAAGTTTAAATCAAGTGTCAATAGTTTGGTGCCGTAGGTTGCAATTTGGGTACCATTGGCTGTACAGTACAAGTTTATTAAGTTGGTGAGCATTTGTTTTAGTTCTCGGGAGCACTGATATGTCAGCTCCAGTATCTACTAGAAAACATAACTGAGTTGAACGATCAGCCAGTACTATTCTGTCGATGTGGCGGACATTCTGTTGGCCAGCAGAAGACCGCCCATTTAGTTTCCCACTTGTTCAAAAGTGCATGGAGGGGCACACTTACGAGCTTGAGCGCCAAAATTCATATGATAAAAACATATGCCACTTGTGGGTTCTTTGTACTGCGTTCGAGTATTGTGACGAGATCGACTCCTGCTTCGGGCACGAAATTTATTACGTGGGCCCTGATTTGATCGATTGTATCTCCGTGAAGCATGAAGACTTGTAGAGAGTTCAGATACTTTTTCGGTCAATTCAGCCACTTGTTGTTCGAGGGATGAACTGGAAGGTGCAGCATTAGCAGCACTGACATAAGCTGGGGTAACAAGTTCATTAATTTTGTCAGCCATTGCTGCTAAACGGGTTAGATCTTCATTGGAAGCAGCAAGGATTATTTGTATGTTATTAGGGAGACGCGAAAGCCATAGTGACTTCAACAAGTCGTCACTAAAGTGGCTTCCTGCCAGATCACGCATTCGTGACAGCAAGTATGAAGGTCACTGATCTCCAAGTTCAAGTCCTTGTAGTAAAGTACGTATTTTTGAAGATTCACTTTCTGAATAGATTTCAATGAGCCACTGTTTCAGTTTGGAGTATTTATCACAAACAGGTGGTTTGATAATTAAGTCATGCACTGAATTCAGAATATCAGACTCAATTGCTGCAACTACATGGTTGAATTTTGTAGAATCCTCACTAATGCGAGCAATAGAAAATTGTGCTTCGATCTGAGCGAACCACAATGAAGGATTATTTTTCCAGAAAGGCGGTGGCTTCACCGCAACGCGTGTGATTTGTGGCTCTGGTGGAATATCGTCGGGCATACTGATAGATAATTTTCGCTTTAATTAATAAACACTTAACAGCACAAATATTGTAGCATGAGGATACACTATTGATATTTTACCATGATGACAATAAATATTTTTACCATGCAGAAAAAATTTACGTAACGATACACACACAAATAAGACAGGGTCAGCAATTACACACACAAATAATATTTTACCGAAATGCATTTGAAAAGAAACCCCTATTTGAGAAAAAAATGATGCGTTCATTTTGTATTGCGCACACACAAAATCACCACTTCACACTGCTAAGGCACCTTCGAAGGAAAAAAGGAAATCACTCCTGTAGCACATGGGAAAAAATTCACTACTTTCCAACACTGAGGGAAGAATTTTGCCGTAGCACGTTGCAGAAAAATTACTGATGTAGCACATTTAGCGAAAATCACTGTTGTATCACATTTGTCACAAAAGTTGAATGATCGAAGAATTATTGCACGACTGGCGAAGTCAGCGGAACGGAACAGATCACATTGATGATTTGCTGAAGCTCCTTGCGATGATATGCACGACTTTGAAAAAAACACAAGCAATATATATCAATACTTCTAGAAATAATTGAAGGGGTACGTTGTAGTATACGTTTAATGTCCATATTCGTTGTTATTTTTAGTCAGTTTTTCAGAATGCCTTGGATGCACGTGGCTTAGGGTCGTTGAAAATCCATTGTCGATAGCGTGCTCAGTCAAAAGGTCACCACTTTTGGTGGTCGCGTGCTTAATGCATGATATGATTAAAGAAAATAAGAGTAGACAATCTCCTATAACAAAAGAATATATTAAGTACTAAATTACAATTTAAATTACATTGCAGAGATCAACGCAGAGCTCGGAACACAGTTCATGCTACCGTCGCGTACAGTTGTCTGACGACAAGTCTAAGTGAGTAATGACGTCGCTTTGCTGCTTCGATTAAGAACTGGATTTTACACGTGGCGCCATCTCATGAATAGAAGTTGAAGTATCTGTCGGAACGCCATATATATATATATATATATATATTCCCAGTCTGTTACCCGGCTGGATGAGCTTAGTTTTTTTAATGAAAATGGTAAATTGTGCATTTTTTCCCTTAAAAGTGATTGAATTATGTGTTTTTTATGTTCCAATTAACGGTTTTGAGCCTTTAATTAATCTGCATTCAGTAACTGTAGAATTATCAACAATTTAAAAGTTTAAGTTGTAAGGATCCTAAGCTTTACTAACGTTTGTTTTATTTTAAAACTGTACTATCACTTCTTATTTTCTACTTCCGGCCAGAATTAAATGCTTTAACTTGTTTATGCAAATTGTCTTGCTAACGCCCAAGTATTTAAGTTGTGGCCTTTTGCCAAGAGTTAGGGAGAGAGAAGGAGATTTAGGAAGCAAGCCACTTACCACTGCAGTTCTACGAGTCCTCACTCAGTTGCTGGTTGCCTTTAAGGCCAGAGGTTTAGCCCTCTTGATATTTGAAAACGTATTGTAGTTTCAGCAGCTCGGCGTACTACATACGTACCTTTTTTAATAAAGGACAGTCTTAGTGCTAGGCATTTGTATACTACGTAATTCAAAATTAGCTTTTAGTTAGAGTTTTAGTTAGTAGTTTTATATTCTTAAGTTCAGACCACAAGTGGTTGGTCTCTGTATCCCGAAGATCGGGAGTACGTGCAAAAGTATAGAAAATAAAGGGTTTCGTACACCATTCCTGCTTGTGTCGTCTGTTACACGCAAATCTTTAACATAGCTTGAGTAAGCTCCCTGTTCCTATTCAGGACACATCATGTTTTCAAAGCAAATCAAGAGGAACACAAGTCCTGACAAAGTGACGAGTTAAGCCTAATAAATTGCCATTTTTTTACATATGAAACTCAGGAGAATAGTAAATTAACTCAATTTCTGTACCTTCAATGTCTTTTTGCCGAATGGGATCAAAATTAAACTCTGAGTTATGTGCAGCAAAAAATAGGCCTTCCTTCCCGCTGGCCGAATTGTTTGTTTTGCGTAGAAATTCTAATCTTAATTGTAATTTTTTTTAACTGTACCTGGTGCTTTACTTTTTTTTTTTTTTTTTTTTTGTATTTTGCAATTTTTAATGAATATGTTTTGAGTTTTTATGTATTTTAGCCTTCCCACGAAGCAAGAACTGAATTATATGAATGAATACTTTATATCTAAAGAAATTCGAGGAAATAAGTTATAATATAATAATACGAATAATTTTATAGACCTTACAAGGAAGCCATGTAGTGTCTACATGAGATTTCTTCTGTATGTGTTAACAAAACAAAATTTTGTTAACTAAATTAAATAGCACGTACTAGATATTAGTCAAAACATCCATATGTAAGTGATGTAAAGAAAAAATTAACTTTTAACTTATTTTCTGCCTGAAATCTAATGCTTGGTGTCAACAAGGAATTTTTATTGGTCACAGGTTGTAATTCAAACTTACTGAGAGTTAAATATAAAAATTTTCATACTGATAATTATTCACAAAATTCTGTTATAATCACTAAAAATAACTTATCTTTAATTTACACTAGAAAAGAATATACTAAAACGTCCAAAGAGAGAAAGAGAAAACTTGAAAATAAATAATGAATACCTATTCTCTTTCTTTTATTTATTATGTTTTTCTAGGAAGCATACAAAAAATACTTATTTGTATATAAATAATTATTGAATTTGTTTCTTATTACACCTTTCAGCTACAAAACCTCATGTCACTTCGATTTTCCTTAAGTTTGTAACTTTGAAGGAAAGTTACTGGAAGCGTACTTTCATCACCGATTGACAATAGTCATCGGCGTTTTGCTTTTTTTCGAAGACTTATTAATTTTCAAAATGTTTGCATGCAGTTTCACTCTTAACTTAAAGAGTGAAATGCAGTTTCATTCTTAATTTAAAGAGTGAAACTGCGTTTGAATAAAGTTTATGTCACTGTGCAAATTAATTATCTCTGTTTGTAGATTTTCCAGAGCATTATTCACTTTAGATTTTAATAATGAAGGTAATGTAAATTTGGATTCAAAAGCATTAAAATCAAGATTCAAAAGCTTTTCTTGAAATTCTTGCCATAATATTTTTAACTAATTTACGTTACATGTATTCGGAGGCCACATAAAATTGCTCTGGGAGGTTGAGATACTATTATATTCTGTTGCTTCTTTTCCTTTTTCTTTTATACAGAATAAAATGTCTAGGTTGTTATAAAAAACTAGTAAGCTCACGATGCTCTAAAGAATCTAACAATGTTTTAATTTAAAATAACTCTCCAACATGAACAACTGTGTTCTGCCCATTGTTCAACCCTTTTTTCCAGTCCTCAATGATCTGGCTGGATTAAATCTTTTGATATATCAAGTTTCATGTTTTTTGTCTGTTAGCTTATTGTGTAATCGCCAATTTGACGTACTAATATTTTTTATAAGTAGCGTTTATTCTGTTTGTGCTAGTGTTCATTAAGAAATCGGAGGGAGAAAAAAAATCATTGGATAAATATTTAGCTTTGGTTGGCGCGTTCGAACGTTCGATTTAATATCTTAACCGCATAAGAATATGCCCAAACTCAAAGCAATCAAAGAACGAGTTCAAAGGTTGAAATGCCATTAGTGCTTTTTTTTTTTTTTTTTTTTTTTGATCATCTAGATTCACTATAAGATTCAAATAAACGTCATGTCATCATAATCTGCCATGAAGTACATCATGATATACAGCAAGGTTTCTTAAACATTTTTCAGTCCCGACCCCCTTTTTATCACTGAGATTTTTTTTGCGACCCCCCAAGACCCCATAATACTTACAACAATTTTATGGAATCCCATAATTATTGTGCAAGTCCGACACACGAGTGAGTCAACAACTGTCAATTTTTTCACTTGTACTGTAATATACTACTGCAGGTTTAGGTCATGAACTTTAATTTCTAATTTTAAGACATAGACTAAACAATGTGAAAATTCTAAATAAGTAACGTACGAAATGGCAGCGTCACGTGCAAAGCAAGAAAAATGAACGTTTATATTATAAAAAAGAATGCTTCGGACCGTTTTCGTTTATTTCTTTCTCTCTATTGTCTTATCTTTATCTATTTTCAGATAAATTGTGTAAAAATATTTCGTAATTGCAAAATTATTATAATAAAGAAATATCAAAACTCCTAAATTGTTTGACGACCCCCTGCTTCAGGTCCCGCTACCTCGTTTCTGCATGCCTTCAAGGTGTAACGGTTTGCACACTCGGCCGTGTTCAAGAGGTCCCGTGAGGGCGTTGCTCATTTTTCATGTACTCTTTCTTTGAAAAATTCTTATGACTCTAGAGTGACGCTCGAACTATTAAAAGGTGGAGGATTATAGATTCCTCACCACCAGAATTTGGCGACTGGATTCCTAATCCTCAAAGTCGCCTTGAAAATGGGGAGTATATAAGGTATTTTCTCCCTCGTTTCTGCATGCCTTCGTGATGTAACGGTAACACATTCGGCACATATGCGAGATGTACAGATTCGAGTCCCGGCGACGGCATTGCTCATTTTCCAAGTTTCCTGCTTCAAAGAAATCGTTATGTCCCTACAAAGTTTCATGGATTAGCTTTCTTTATTAAATATCTTCTTGCACTTACACCACATGAAATTCAGCTGCACAGAAAAATTGCAAAATATTTGAAAACATCATATCTTTAGAATTTTTGGCAGCTAGTTTCGCACGTAGAAGATAAAAATATTTTGTACAGTGTTGCCATTTCTTGTTTTCAAATCGTTGAGTTTGTTAATAAAAAATTTATATTTTTTTGCCCACAAAATATGAAATAAATAAAAAATATATAAAGGGATTTTATGAAAATATTGAATGTTTTTCATTAGGTAGATCATGAGTTATATGTATTATTATTACTTAAAAGTAAGGTTAATAGACAGGTAAGAACAGTAATGCTAACAAACAGATTCAGTTTAAAAAATATCTTGCATTTTTCCGAATGGCAGCACAGTCGAATGAAAAGTGTAACGAGGAATTTATAGTGATTCGAGGAAATATTCCATTTCGAGACTAATAGCCCTAGCCCCTTTTCGGCTAAAAATCAACCACTAAACTTTTAAAATATACGCAAATATTTAGTACATATAATGAAGATAGTTTGTAATTTCAACTCAATTAAAACAAAAACAAAACAAAACCTGCATAAACGTTTAAGAACGGAACGTTACGGAATAGCGATCTGATTAATTATTTACTATTTCCAATTATCAGTTTTGAAAGAAGCCTTTCAGAAGCTATAACTAAAGAAAAATATTCAAATAGTTTTCTTTCAACATTAATAATAAATTATTGTTTTGTTTTAATCTAAGATAATTCAAATTAATTACTGCATTATAAAAGCAGAAATATTCCTACGCACTGTTATTTTAAAACGATTTCTGCAATTCATTTATTTATTGCTGGAAATATTTAAAAAACTAAAGTAAAAATAACTATTAGAATTCTGCATTCTTATGAAAACACTGAAAGAAATAAAAGATAATTAAAACTCCCGTAATGACTTAAAATCTGTGATTAGAAATATTCGAAACAACCTTTGCTTCATTTATTAATTTAAGAAATAAAATTAATCAATATTGAGTAAATTGCTTAATCCCATCCTGTTTTTAGAGATAAGCGGGTTAAATCCCAGGAAGTATGGTATTATAAATATAATGCACGATGCAAAATGCGGTGGAATCAATTAATTGTACATTTTTTGTAATAACTAAGATCTTATAAAATATTGCAACAATTTTTTTTCTTTAAAGTTCTTGACAACGTACTTACTTTATTTATTCATTCCGTTTTGAGAATAACATGATTATATTTTGAAAAACAGGTTATAGTTGCACGAATTTATAAAATTACTAGCAGCTTCGCTGCCAGCCTTCGTCTGGCTTTTAAATGTGCCGGAAAAATGGCTGAAGGGAACACCAAACGTTAAATTTAAAAACTGCGTAGAATTTTACTCTGCAGAACAACTTTACCAAAAAACAAACAGCAGCAATTAAAGAAAAGCAGAAATCTCAATAAAAATGTATTATATATAAAACATTGCAATGAAATATGCACACAAATATTAATTATCCTAATAAATAAATTAACCAACTTCCCGTTGCAAAGTCTTACGAACTCAAATGGTATAAAAGAGGTTAAGAACTTTGTTTCCTAAAAAAATCACTCAAAACCTTTCAATATCTTAAAAACAATGAAGTGAGAAATAAATAACATAAAAGAATACAAAAAACAGAAGATTCTGAAAAGCAAAGTATAATTAATGATATTTTATCTTATATTTTCATGAGAAAAAATTACAATGAAATAAGCTATATTCCTGAATACAAATATTAATTATCCTAATAAAAAAGTTAACCAACTTTCCGTTGAAGGAAAAAATCATACAAAACTTTTCAATATCTTACAAACAGTGAAACAGTGAAAAAATAACATGTTAGAAACTCAAAAAACATAAAATTCCGCGCACAGGTTTACTATGTAGAACAACTTTGTCAAAAAAAAAAAAAAAAAAAAAAAAAAAAAAAAAACAGTAAAAATGTATTATAAACATATGTTACCGTGAAAGACCGAAATTGGAGAATGTCAACATTCACCAAATACGTCGGTGAAAGATCGAATATTGCATCACATTCTTTTACATTCGGACGCTCACCGGTGTATGTCGACAATTACAGATATGCTCTGGTGTAGGTCGAAAAGAGAGGAGTATATGTACACGCTGTCTTTGCTAAAGGAAGTGTTCTACAAATAAATGCAGTTGTAAAAGCAAGGGCCTCTTGTGCAATTCAAAGTGTCATAATAGTTTACTTTGTTGCAATAAATAAGATTTGAATCACATAATTGAGTAACTTTTAACTTCTATTATTTTCCTTTCTCATTTTGAATGTACTGTGTGTTTTAAGTTTAATGTTCTTAAGTTCTTATTTTAAGTCCTAAGTGCATTTTTCTGCGACTGGATTACGAAGAAGAAAATATAATATTCTTATACATTCAACCTTCACCATTAGTACATGGTGAATATCGACATTCACCGGTGTAAGTCAGAAATAAGTGTATTTGGAAAATATTTCGGACATACACAAGCGACTAGGTGAATGTTGACATTCACCGGTGAAAGTGGACATTCTCCAAATTTCTGTGTTTCACCGTAATATATATATATATATATATATATATATATATATATGACAAAGAAATATGCCAATCTCTTAAAAACAGTGACATAAGAAACACGAGGAAAAATTGTTGCCAAACCCATATTTATAAAAGAAGGAAACTATTCAAAATGATGTGATTTCATCAAAAATCTATCAACAACAATAAGAGAGGAAAATTGTCGCGAAAATCAGATTTTTAAAGATGTGAGATGTGAGAAGTGTACTCAGAAGCTTCATTAAAAAATTTTTTTAAAATACAAAATATTATGATTTTTCAAAATTCGTTTTGTAAAAGCAGTAACAAGGATGAAAGTTTAACGTGTCCAAAAATCAAAGAAAAATAAACTGTACATTTTTAAAAATAAACTTTTTTAGAAAAAAATCCCTTTGAAAAGGTGTTAAGTTCCCTTTGTGAAATAAATTCGTATTTAATCGATTTATTGAAACACGAAATAATTTATTTTAAGTTTGTTAAATAGCTAAGTGCCTACGTTTCATGACGATGGGAAAATGGAGTGGGTAGAGTAAAATCTCGCTTTCCTGTAACCCATTATGTCTCAAAATGACGCGATTTCGTCACAAAACATAGAATTAAAAACAACTCAAATTCGAATTTTGAAAAATTCGCTTCGAGATGCTCTGGCTCTTGTCTAGCTGCACCTATGTACCAAATGTAATAGCCGTGGCTATATTAGCTTACGCGCAGCGCGAACGAAAGACACATAAACATACACACACAATGGGTCTATATAAAGGTGAGAAACTCTTGAAAGGGTCAACTGTTAAAATCCTTTAGGGAGCACTAAATAAGAGCATTGTTGCAGTAGTTAATGTAAGACTTACTTTAAAACTATGTTTGAATTATGCGTGGATCATGCAATTGTTGCAACCGTAGTTCTCATTTTACGCTTCGTTCACTTTACTTGCGTAATTAATTTTGACATTGGTACTTATAATTTTTTATGATTGAGACTTTACTTTCAGTTTTTAACAGTTATTTTAAGTTTAAAAATGTTCTGTCTGTTCTCGTTTCCCATCTACTATTCGCTACCGGAATGGGTTAATGGGTTTTTAGCATCGCGTTTTATGCAAATGAGTTAGAAGGAGTATTAGGATACCTTGGTGGCGGAATCTACTACACTCGGCCGTATTGTACCTGCCTATTGATAATCGGGAGCTAGTTTAAATTAAGGACCAACTACGTTAGGTATTTGTGTCTAGTTTCGGATAAATCTATTTAGTTTGGTTTTAGATTAGTTTCTTATTTTCGAATATTAATTTAAAATCCCCAGTGGAGGCTTTCCTGTAAGCCTGAGAAGAGACCAACTGTTATTATTTCTTTGAGTGAATAAATGGTATTTTAATCCTTCTGGAGAATCTGTCGTAGCTACTCGAACTGAGCTATAATTCGCTACTTGGTTCACCAGGCTCATCTACATTTATCATAAAGTACTGAGGAACATACAATACTTTGACATCATTTTATGCTGACGGAAAGATATACAACTTGCTTTATCTTGATTCCATATTGTATGCTGACGGTAAAATAAACAAATTGCTTTATCTTGATTTCATATTGTATTGCACATGCTTGTTTTGGTCATATTTTATGTTTCTGAAAGTATTTATATTTGTACTTAATGTTTTTAAACATCGTAATTAAACTAAAATTACCTAGATTTTGTAAATGTTTCCTTTTAAGATTTAGGAAATTTTGCTATAATTCGCTACATAGTTCACCAGGCTCATCTACATTTATCATAAAGTACTGAGGAACATACAATACTTTAACATCATTATATGCTGACGGAAAAATAAACAGCTTGCTTTATCTTGATTTCATATTGTATGCTGACGGAAAAATAAGCAGATTGCTGTATCTTGATTTTATATTGTACTGCACATGTTTGTTTTGGTCGCATTTTATGTTTCTGAAGGTACTTAATGTTTTTAAACATAGTAATTAAAGTAAAATTACCTAGTTTTTGTAAATGTTTCGTTTTAAGATTTAGGAAAATTCCTGCAGAAAGTATTCTATTATGATTCTTCTGAATAAAATACAAGCTGCCTCTAAACATTAAAGCCAAGTTCAATAATTTATAATCACCTTAAACATTATGAAAATGCCATTCACTTTATAAAATAACTAGAGAAAAACTCATATAAAATAAAATGCTTCCATTTTTTTATTAAGCATCAGCGTTGTGATAAATCTCCGACACATTATGCCATAAAAGAGAGAAGAAAACAACAGATATTGTTTTTACTATGCAGCTGCCCAACGTCTCAAAGAATAGATGATTGCCATTTCCTTGGAACTTGGAAAACCAGAACCTTTCAAGCATGTAATATATCTTTCAATTATGACTGTGTTGATCTTCTTCGTGAACAACACCAGTGCTTCGAGGTATCGTTAGAGCTGACAGGCTGTATTTCAAACAACAACACAAAACTGTGATGGCAACGATTCTTCGAATATTTACCTCTCCTTTATTCTCTCCTTAGTTTTGACATGAATGCGTGTAAAGGAACATTACGGAGTACCCGAAAAAAATGACAAAAAAAAAAAAAAGCACTTTAAAACTGAGTGACGCATTTTAAGAGCTTTTTCATAAATTATTTTATAATAAAATTACTTAATAATAAAATACTTACAATGAAGTATATTGAACGAAATGCATGGCTTAATTACAGCTATAAAATTAATTAAATTTAATGAAAATAATATAAGACAAAGTTTCTTTAAAATAGGCATTTTTTACAACTTATGTAATTTTAAACGAACTAAAAGGATAAAACATAAGTTATGATATAGATTAATGGAAATAATTGAATTCGTAATTCTTATTATAGGATTCCTCTAAAATTTTGTATCGCGAATAATGACAGCACGGGGCACATAAATAACGAAAACTAATAACTATCCTTTTTAAAAGTATTAACCATTAATATTCTAAATATATCAAGGGGTCACACGCTTTTATTATACGTTTTATAAAATTGTAGGCGAATTTTATAAAAAAATAACTTAATCATGTAGAGTCATTAAGTTATTTTGAAGCAGGAGATATGAAAAATAAGCAATACCCTCAACGGGACTGGAACCTGCACCTCTCGAATATGGGCCGAGTGGGCTACCCTTACACCATGAAGGCACGCAGAAAGAAGAGATGAAATATTTTATATGCTATCCACTTCCCTGTTTGTTCAGGTGGGTCGTGCTGCGCCTACTTCTAGTACATTATACACTTTCCCTTCAAAGGGCGACTACGGTTAGGGGCCCCAGTCGCCAAATTCTGGTGATGAAGAATCATCATCCGGCATCTTTTTAGTTCGGGCGCCACTATAGAGTCATTAGGTTATTTTGATGCTGGAGACTCAAGGTTGTTATGTTAAGAATTTTAAGATTGATTTTAGATGTTAATATTAGCTAACATTTATTCTATGTGCCTTGCTTGTCACACTAATCTCTAAGACCAGAATTTTAATCAGATTTTAATGCAAGCGCCACATTTTGCCTTGCTCTAGAATACCTTCCCTTTTCCATATTTTACCTAAGCTGTTCTGGAATACCTCCCCATAGTAGTTAGTGACGCTGATCTGGGTTCGAATTCTGTAGAAGACATGGATATCATAAATGTATACTGTTCAGCATGAAAGCACGGAAACTTGTGATGTGCCGAAAGCCCTCTTGAAAGGTTGGTGGTAGACAAGTAGCATTGGAAGGCTCTGAAGTCATCTCCCGGTATGATCTACCTCAAAACTGCGCGGAGCTGCATAGATAGTGGGGTGGGACTACTGCTGTATAACCGATGGTAAAATTCTAATACTTCCCATACACTTGTACCAGTAACTGTAGAGACCACTTGCAAAGTAGTAGCTCAGAATTATCGAAGCTTTTGCGTAGTTTGGTAAGTATTAAATACGTACTTCAGGTTTCAAATCAAGGTATATTGTAAATTTGCGTGGTTTTTTTATTATTAAAATGTATTACTTTAGCATATATGCGAGTGGTTCGTCGTTGATTCTAAGGAAGAAGTCATGTAATTTAGTTTTTCCTGCATATTTTTCATTGTATTAGTCACAAGTTGTAACTAATAAAGTCTGTTGTTAGAATTTATCTTAATTCTTATCTTCTGTATTAACAGAAAACAATAGCAGAGGTGATTAGCTCGAATACCATCAGATGTAACCTAGTAGAGTCAGCTGCTTGGGGACAAGAAGACCAAATTAGTTTATAGCTTTGATGTTATAAATATATTCATACAGATGGTCTACCATTTCTCGAAGCATGCTCCAAAGTCAGTTTCCAGTAACGTCAAAAAATTATTCGTAGCATCCCAAATCTCCAACAGATGTTTCACCACATTTATCATTTTCTATTAAGTATCCTCAAAACGCTGCATCCTTTGTTAAGAGAATAAACAGATGTTGCAGGAAAGTATATCAGAAACATACAGAGTTTCTTGAAACTGAGAAAATATAAATTTGATAACACAGCCCCGAAAAATGAGCTGATAAGGTGGAGAGATGTCTTCATAAAGTTGCTAGTTTTCTATATCCAATATTCTATCTCTTGCAGCTCTGCTCCGTTTATACATAAGAGATTTGTTTAGTAATATTACTTAAGAATTTAAATTTCTTGGGCTTACTGATAATGCAATATACGCTGATAATTAGGAAGAAAATTTTGTCAGTTGGTACTTAACACTGTTTTGCTATTCTTATCTTCATGATTAAAGAACCTTAACCTGAAATTTTATTTCAGATTCTTTTGCGTTACACTAAGATTTAATAACGCTGAGTATCTTTTAATGAGATCTATTTTCAGATCATAAGAATCAAACGAGATCCCAGCAAGTTTAATTTTTGCTATCTGAGTGTTATTAAATTTGAAAACATTTCTTTTAGACCACTAACCCAAAAACGGCAAAGTCTCTAAACACTAGTAGACCGGTCCGGCATTCGAATCCTGGCGAACAAGCTAGCTGCATGGGTGTTTCCGTCGTTTTTCTCATGTGTAACCTATATATGAGTCAATTTCCTTCAGAATGTCTTTCGCACAGGCATCTCTCCTCTGGAGCAGATAGTCCTAGAGTACTTTGCTGAAACCAAACCAACCAAACAAATCCTAGACGCCATTCAAAATCGTCTTAAAAATCGCAATTATCATTCAAAACTAATGCTTCAGTTTATTGTTCTTTAAATTAGCTAATTGTTCTTTCTAAAACGGAATTCTGAGGTCAATAACAATTTAAAAAGCAGAAACTCACCAGTGTCTGGATTATTAATATTACTGAATATTATAAGTTCGACTTGGGTTCTAATCCAAGCGCACATGCTGGTAGTTTGTTTGATGTCGTGGTTTTCCATGTAAAACATAAATACGAGCCAGATTCCCTTAAAACGTTCTCCACGAAAGTATCCTTTTCCTTAAATAAAGTTTTCTAGTGCCCTTTTCTATATTCAAAAACCTAACCTAGCATTTTAAAGAATAGTACTAAACGCGTAATTCAAGAAGTCATTTCTACTTCTTCGCAAAATCATGTTTCTGAAATAACGTCATGCCTATCATCAGAAACCTATCCTTAAGGTGAGTAATTTAAATGTTTGAAAAATATTTATAGAAAACTAGGGTATTATTTCCTGTGGTCTTCTAATTTTTTAAATAAAAACTGTACGTAAATCCAATCATTCCAGTTTAAATATGTGATGTAAACTACTCGATGATTTAAATTGGCTTTAAAATCTTCATTACGAAAATATAAAATGAATCTTTCAAAATCATTTTTAAATATTTTTTAAAAATATATTAGCAACATTAACATTTTCAAATAAATTAGCAATATGTATTTGATTGCTTTTGATATAAGTGAAAATTATTCTGTTCGACAAGCGCAGAAATATTCTAATTTCAATTTACAATTATTTTAACAATTTAATGTCTAGCCTCTTTTAATGCATTGCATAATACTATTGCTAAATATTTATCTGCTCGTGTACTATATTTTTAATAAAAATAAAATAAAATTTTTCTTCTAATAAATTACAAAGAACACTTTACTTGAAGCTAAAATGCGGAAACCAATATCGCCAATTGATATCGCCAAAGTGACCCAGGATAACAAACTTCGTCATTAAATGCTCCAAGATGGCAAATTTAAGAGCACTTTTCTGCGAGAAATGTTTTTTATATTGTCTGCTTCATACTTCAAAACAAATTTTTAAAAAAATGTAAGAAATCATTGAATTCAAATGTTTCATCATTATTTTTTTCAAAGAGTAAAAACGTTTGTAATCTGCCAAGAAATCTTCAAAACTTTACATATAATCTATATTTATATCTGAAAATATTACAATCATATACTTCAAATAGTCTAAAAATAAGGCTATTTTCTAAAATTCTTCAATATTTAGAAATTAACTTTCAATTTTCGTGGAAGTCTCACTGAAAAGACATTTTCATTAAACAAAACATATGCAAAAAATCGTTTAAGCATCAAATAAAAAAACCCAAGCAAGCGTAGGAAAGCATGGCAACTGGCGATTTTAGGCGGCAATTGAAAATGGTGATCATCATGTGGAATACGTAGTAAAATTTGTAAAATTGTAAAACTATTGTAAAGGTGTGGCTAAATGTGTAATTTAGTAATAGAATGCCTTCTGGTGGCGATATTTATAAATATTGTTTTTTTTCATTGAACGACATTTCCATTAAGTTCGCCACAAAATTTCACAATTTTATGATGCCTGTTTTCTTCTGGTTTTACCTGTAGGCAGCATTGATAGAATGATTTAAATGGCGAAGACAATAATGTTTCGGTACTGTCAAATTTTAAAATTTGACAGTACCAAATTGACAGTACAGTGTTAAATTTTAAAATTTGTCAGTACCGAATTTAATTTGGGAAACTTTTATACACATTATGTAAAAATAAAAATATAACAAGTTTGACTTCCGTTCTACAAAGATTGACTGGGATATTTGATTTCAAAATTCCCAACTTTTGATGTCTTTTTACACGTGCTGTGACGGATGGATCGGTTAATTAACTTAGAACAATTCGAAGAAATAAGTTTAAATTTAATGCAACAAAAAATGTGAGCAATTTAATAAAGCTGTAATACGGTGTCCACATTAAATTTTATAGTTTTTGTTTAATTTTAATATTATTTTTTGTTTAACTATTATTATGCTTTATATTAAGCTCTAAATTAACTTGTTTACTAAGAACACTCGCAAATGTCTGTAAGAACAGACTTCTTATTATGTACAAAGAAAGAATCTAGTCTGTATTAACTAGTACTTTTAACTAGTCTGTATAGTTTTTTCCCTTAGATGTACATCTAAAAGCTTTCAGAAAAAGTCCGATTTCGTGTCTAAATACCTATGTTAGAACAATGGCATATATACACCTCATTTATATAACTTAATTAGCGCTTTTTAGACATGAAAAACTCGAGTTCAATTTGGTCAATCGGACCAATAAAGCGCAAGAACTGTTCGAAACGAACTGTTCTTTTTGTGTATGTGTGTGTATACAATGTGTGCATTCAGTCATTAAAGGGGTAATTTTAATTCTATTTAGGACTTTAGCAGTGTACACACGAAGCATTTGATTAACTTTCAAAGATAATTAAGTTTATATATATTTAATAAATGCTAACCAACTAGTTTGAGCGCTTTATATTTTTCTTCTGGAATTTTTATTTCCACTCGGGAGACTTCGTGGTTTGAATTGTGGAATTCATGGGTTGTGAAAAGATGTTGAAGACCACAGGTATACATCTCTAGATATAAAGAGAAAGATTCTGTCTGTGTGTCTTTCATTCGTGCTGCCCGTATGCTAATAGACAGAAGTCTACGAAATTTGGTACATAGGTACATCTGGGCAATAGCCAGCGCAACTCGAAGCGATTTTTTCAAAATTCAAATCAAATTTTTTTATTTTATCTTTTTTGATGAAATCGCATGATTTTGAAGTGTTTCATTCTCTTAGAAATGTGATTTGGTCAATATATTTTCATTCATTGCTTTGGATACTGGACTGCTGACTGTTTTCTCTTAAAAATATGATATTTATGGCTTATTTCATTGTAATTTTTTAATTACGTTTTAATTATATATAATTTTAATTATATAAGGAGTTTTGCATGATTTTTTTTAGGATACATAGTTTTTAACTTCCTTTATATCATTTGAATTCTTAAGATTTTGCAACGGGAAGTTGGTTAACTTATTTATTAGGATAATTAATATCTGTGTGCTTATTTCATTTCAATGTTTTATATATAATACATTTTTATTGAGATTTCTGCTTTTCTTTAATTGCTGTTGTTTGTTTTTTGGTAAAGTTGTTCTGCAGAGTAAAATTCTGTGCAGTTTTTAAATTTAATGTTTGGTGTTCCATTTAGGCATTCTTCTGGACATTTAAAAGCCAGACGAATGCTTTCCGCGTAGCAGCTAGTTAACTAATAAAAATATTTAACTTGATATTCTAATTTAATACAGCTAAATTGCTGTGCTCAGTTGCTAAATAGATTCAGTGAATTGGATTGAGAAGAAATTCGTTGCCATGCTAAAATAATTTCCATGCTTCTCTTTTTTACTTCCTTGTACGAAGTAAAAAGGAAGTATTGCAATCGCGAAAAGTTTCAGGCAACATATTTCAACGAAAATATCCATTTTGACCGCTATCGAATGCAATTTAACGATGTTTTTGCGTGATATCTGTACGTAAGGACAGAATAAAAGACTCGTTTCCTCCAAAAAAATTATAAAACTGCTTTAAAATTAATTCTGAAGAGAATTTTTCGTGGCGTCTGTACGAACGTACGTATCTCACATAACTCGAAAACGAGTAGCCTCAGAACGTTGAAATTTTGTGTATAGGATTGCTATAACATGTAGATGTGCAACTCGTATTTTGGTTGCAATCGGCCGCACCAAACGTATATAAATACTATATATATATATATATATATATCCACTTTGTTACTCGGCACAGTGATCTCAGTTTCTTTATGCTTCTTTACTCTTATATGTTTGTAAATTGTACATTTTTTGCTTTAAAAATGATTGAATTATGTTGTTCTTATCTTCCGGTTAAGGTTTTTATGCCTTTCGTAATTCTGGAAGCAATATTTATACAATTATCAACAATTTAAAAGCTGTTTAAGTGCGGTTAAGTTTTAAATAACATGGCGGACATATTTGTTTACATTTGAAACAGCAGAATTGTAGATATGTTGCCAATCTAGAGAGACTAAGCTTCGCAACAACAAAAATAACGCCTTCATTTATTATTTCGAATTCAATCATGCTTAATCCTCTCTGGAATGTTTTCGAGGAAATAAGTGTTTAAGATTTACTTCGTAATTTTTAATACAGATATTTTGAGTTTTTATGTATTTTTGCCTTGTCGCGAAGTGAGAACTGAATTAATTGAATGAGAAATACTAAATCGTCTGTGAAAAACTGTTTCTTTTCTGTTTTTTTTTTTTTTTTTTCCCTTGCTTAATTTCTTTCATACATCGTTCTAGCTTTATTAAACTATTTGAATAGAACATGTGGCAACGATATGATAATTTTTCAAATGATATAAATTTTGTGCATTCAGAGTGTCGTTATATCATTTTAAATACCAAATTCCTAATAATATGAACAAAAAATATTGTTCTTACGATGTAAGAATTGTTAAAATTTTTGTGTCTATAAATAAGTCATTGATTTGCGAAAGCGAAAAACAAAAATGTCCTTTTATAGAACACTACTCGATAGTTCTGATGAAGAGGACTACCGAAGCGAGCGTTAGTCCAAAACCAACAAGACCTATCCATTGAAGAAAGAGGATTTCATCCTTATGGCCAAAGAAAAGAAAAGTAAAGCAAAAAAGGCGAAAACTATGTCAGATACGGAAAGCGAACAACCAAGTAAGAAGAAAGATGTTAAACCTGGTAAGGAAAAAAGAGACATTCAAACACCGAATGGAGAAGCTCTTGATGAACAGACACCAGAAGATTTATCAATGGGAAATGAAGAGGATATCCCAAAATTCAAGTCATGTTCTGAAGAAGAAATCCGGGACCAGACTGCGAAATTTGGATTTGACGTAATTTGCAATTACTTTCATAAAAGAACTAAGGGTGAGATGGATGTAGAGACATTCACGGAAACATTTTATCCAGGGCAGATAATTGAAAGAGGAAAAGACAGCAGGGAACAAGAATGGATTTCTCCTAAGAAAACCGCGAAAGTATCAGAAAACGAAGCTCCAATGGAAGTTACGACGGAAAATCGATTTGAGCAGCTAAGTGAAGTAGAAGGTATGGAAGAAGAAGGAGGAACCGAAAAAGAGGAAACTCCACCCCCAATAGTTTTCCAGCAAAGCGAAGTGGATTGGCCTAAAATTCATGAAATCCTTATCAATACCTGCAGTGAAGAATTCGAAGCAGATATGAAAATGAAACTACTATATGTTAATTTAAAGTCCGTAGACGATTACAGAAAAGCAACTCTGGTTTTGCAGAAAAGAAATATACCATTTCATACTTTCCAGTTACTCAGCGAAAAACCTATTAAGGTTGTTCTTAAGGGCCTCCCATCGACGATGAAGGAAGAAATAATCCAGGCAGATCTGGAGAGAAGGAAATTCCCGATAAGTAAAGTCAGGCAGTTTTCCAGACGAAGAGGAGACGCTATCGAGAAACTTCCGTTTTTCCTGTTGGAGCTGAAGAAAACGAAGGAAGGACGTGCAATTCATGGACTCAACAATATGTTAAGTGTCAATGTTAAGATCGAGAAGTTTGCCCCGACAAAACGCGTAATTCAATGCTATAGATGTCAAGAATATAGACATTCGCAATATCTTTGCTCAAATCCTGAGCGATGCTGCAAGTGTGGACAGCACCATAGAAGTAAAGAATGCCCTCTAAAGCCAGAAGAAAAACCTAATTGCATCTTCTGCTCACTACCGCATGTAAGTTCATACAGGGGTTGCACCGTGTACAAGAAGCGATATGAAGCAAAGAAGCAGCAGGCGAAGCCAGCAGCTAAGATCCCTACGCCGGCAGATTTTCCGAAATTCATCGAAACAGAGGAAGACAGCAATAAAACCCAGATGAAACCTCTCTACAGTGATAGAGTAAAGAAAAAATTGGAAAACCCACCCACAGAGTACAAGCATATCATAAACTGGATCCAAGATCCTAAAATCAAAAAATTTCTGAACAGTATGGTTGAGCACGTTGAGAAGAACCGCGCTACAAAAACCGAGGCTGAGAAGTTTACTGCCGGGTTCAAAGCAGCCATGACACTGATGAGATTTGCTGAAAGCGAAGAGTAATCACCAGCTTAGGAGCATTTGAGGGAATTTCACTATGTTTACGATTTCGTTTCACTGTTTGAACACACAGGTTCCTCTGTTGACAGCAACAGAGCTCGGGGTCAGTACTTGGGTGGGTGACCACCCACGTGACTGGCCTCGACGTATCATCTTTCTTCAGCTAGTGAAGATACATCACAGCTTGTACGGCGGCCAGATGCTTGAACCCTCCTTCTCCAAAGTCTACTTGACCAACTCACGTGCATTAGCACGTATTCCTGCTTCACCTTTGTCGGTGCGATGTAAATCACCTTAATTTTTAATTCTTCCCAACGCCTTAAGGCATATCTCCAACAGAAACAGTTAAAGTAGCAGAGGCTACTAAATGCCGCCTAACCATTCACTCGATTTCGATTTCGTGTCGTTATAGTAAACAAATATAGTGAATTTTAAAGAGTGCATTTATTCTATTGTGGTTTATGCGCTGTCGACGAAGTAGATTTAAATGAAATTCAAGAAACAAATGCGTATAATTTAATATTCCGTACAAGGAAGTCATGTGGTGTATACCTCAGATTTTTTCTTTCAGACTGATTGAATCAATTTTGAAATTGGATACCAAGTTTGAAAAATACTAAATTCCTGTTTTTGCAGAATAATTAATTTTACGTATCATATGCGTAAAAAGACTTGTGAAAAACATATTGAATCTATGGAAGAAATAAAGATTGGATCTAAATCTAAAAAACAAACAAAAAAATTAATCTGAAAATATTTGTTAAAGCTCATTATTTTATTTCAACAATATGTACACTGCGCATAAAACAAATGGGACGGTTCTATATCTCCCGTTTTACTGGGCCGATTGATGAAATTCCACTTGCGTTTTACATGTCTATAAAGCGCGACTTAGGATATGTATTAGATTTATATATAGCATTGTTCTAATACAAGTATTTTGACACAAAATCGGAATATTTTTCTGAAATGACATACCTATGTTTTTCCATATTGCGAATCTACGATTTAAATCACGCCAAACTGACAAGTTTTGTAAAAATTGCGCGAGTAATTTTTAAAAAATTAGAGTTTTTTATTCAACATTTCCTAGGATATACGTGAATTTATATTTAGGCGAGCTTTGAAATTTAGCATATTTGTTATAAGCGATAGTCACGCCAAATGTGGCTTACGCACTTACGAAGTAAATCTTAAATACTTATTTCCTCGGAAAAATTCCAGAAAGGATTAAGCATGGTTTAATTCGCAATAATAAATGAAGGTGTTATTTTTGTTGTTGCGGAGCTACGTTTCTCTAGATTGGCAACAAATCCACTACTCTACTGTTTCAAATATAAACAAGCAATGGCCGCCATCAAAAAATTATTAGGCTTAGCGGCACTTAAACAACTTTAAAATTGTTGATAATTCTAAAAATATTGCACACAGATTTACTAAAGTCATAAAAACCTTAACCGGAAGATAAGAACAACATAATTCAATCACTTTTAAAGAAAAAATTGCACAATTTACAAACATATAAGAGTAAAGAAACTGAGATCACTGAGCCGGGTAACAGAGTGGATATATGTATAAATATATTTATATACTTAAGACACAATAACACGCCGAATAAATACTAATTCAGAAGTCAAACAACAAAAATTAGCGTTACATTTACAAAATTTTCACAGGACTAGTTTCGATGGTTTTACCGAACCACCATCCTCAGCTGCAAAACCGCAAATGTACAAGGTAGGAAACCAGAACTAAAACATAATTTCTTTAAGGGCCGAAGGCAAATTTGGATTGGAATTAGGATCGTTAACTAGAACAGAAAGATTTTTATGAATGTGAAATGCCTCTAGAAAATACAGTTCTCCAATGGAAGATGTTTCTTGAATAATTTTGGCAGCAGAGAATTTGAAAGTGTGGTTTTAGGACCAACAATGTTGAGCAACAGAAGAATTCTGTGTTGTCTTTTTTCTAACATATGCCTCATGTTCCTTGACGCGAAATTTTAAAGCCCTTAAAGAAATTATGTTTTAGTTCTGGTTTCACCAACAGATGGGGCCACTTGCTTATTCTTGTCCAGGCTTTCTTATCTTATCTAAACATTATTTCCTACCTTGTTCATTTGCGGTTTTGCAGCTGAGGATGGTGGTTCGGTAAAACCATCGAAACTAGTCCTGTGAAAATTCTGTAAATGTAACGCTGATTTTTGTTGTTTGACTTCTGAATTAATATTTATATACGTTTGGCGCGGCCGTTTGCAACCAAAATACGAAGTGCACATCTACATGTCCTATATACAAAATTTCAACGTTCTGAGAAGTTTCTTCAGAATTCATTTAAAAGCAGTTTTATAATTTTTTTGGAGGAAAAGAGTCTTTTATTCTGTCCTTATGTGCAGATATAACGCAAGAACATCGTTAAATTGCATTCGAAAATTAAATTGCATTCAAAATGGATATTTTCGTTAAAATATGCTGCTTGAATTACAATACTTCCTTTTTACTTCGTACAAGGAAGTAAAATGGAAAGGAAAATAGGTTGCTATATATTAAAAACTTCAAGCGAATTATTTTGGGGGCAAACTGAAAAAAAAAAAAAAAAAAAAAAAAAAAAAAAACAGGCCAAGATAAATATGTTAATTTCTCCGTAACTTTCGCCCCAAATTTAAAACAAATTAATATTTAGGCATAATTTGGGTCGTAGAATTGAAGAAAAACTCAATTTGAATTTTGTCAATGAGCTCATTAGAACTGGAGATATAGAAGTGTCCCATTTTTTTTTACTGCAGTGTACATGGAATAAATAATATGTAATACAAATATATTAAAGCAACTTTGCATTTGAAATGAAAAATATTCTTCACAATTCCCTCTTCCTCGTAAAAACGTGTTTTATGTATAACAATTTTCTTTTTGTCCATTTTCACTTTCTCACAATAAACGGATCACACGTTTACATATGACTTGAATGCCACCGCCATCACTAGAAAAGCTGCAAACACCACCTTCGATGCCTATTAATGCAATTCTGTTATATTTTGACCGTAATCAGTTCAATCTCTCTTGGGCCTGATGTTTTACCGCTTTTATGAACGACGTCAGTTATTAATCGTTCTTTTCATATTGTGATTAGGTTGTTTTATAATTTTTTATGAAAGTTTGTCAACAACTTCTGTTCATGTTACAACTTCTTATCGCGTTCCTCATTACGGCCATTTACTACAAACTGGTTTTCCTATTTTCGGACCAGTTTCTGACCTTATTTTATGAAATCTGCATTTAAAATTAGTAAATCTGCCCTAAGAATTAATAACACGACTTAACCACTGTCAGCCGTTAAGCTTTACTTGTATACGAGCCAGTTTTCCTTAGAAAGACCTCCACGAAGGCGTTTATTCCCTTAGGCAGTTAGCCCTCGATTTCTTTGCCATAATAAAATAATCAAAACTATTCTTGTCCACTAGCTGCTATAAACTATATTCCTGCGTGCTTGTATTATTTTGTCGCAAATAAAGATTATGTTTTCTAGTATTTAACATTCCACACGCGCGTTTGCGCAAAATTTACGACAAATTCTATTTTTAATGCATATTTTTCGCATATTGAAGCTGAGACGTCTGAGGGTTATTTCTATTCCTCCTTTCTACCTTTCCCCACATCATGGAATGTGTCAACAAAAAGCCATTTGACTTTTCCTTATTTTTGGGGGGCTTTTGTGCTACGTGGGAGCTTTTTCGTCAAATTTACTACACGCGCGTGGTCGTAGGTGAAAATTCGCAAAATATATTTTTTCTGAAATATTTTGTAAATTTGTTTTATTAATTGCCATGTATTATTTTAATTTGGTATGCATTTGACTCTGCAATTTCTATAGCGGTTTTCATGGCAAAAAAATATGTGCAACCAGCTGATTTTGCGCGCATTCTTCAAGAATTATCTGATGAAGAAAAGGAAGACAAGGAAACCTTTGGATGGGAGAACAATAGCAATTTCCATTCGTTATTTTCTTTTATTTATATTTTTTAGAAATACATAAAAATATTAAAGTTAGTTTAAAGTGCGTTTTTGTAACCAGTAAGAAGTAAATTTTCTTGCAGAAGTAAGTAATGCTAAACTTACTCTTTTTCCTACCAAGGTGAGTGTTTTTTCTTTTTTATTTATCTATACTTGCCTTTGATGAGTATTAAAATTAGCTTCAATTTTAAAAAATAATTATTAAATAATAAATTTAAAGTTTTCTATAATGAAATACATCATGGCATTTCCATCTCACTAACATAAGAATTTTGTAAGGTATTTCTCCCGCCTTCCTAGCGAGCCTTCGTGGTGTAGGGGTCAGCACACTGAATTGGTATTTCAAAGGTCCTTGGTTCGTTTCCCGGTGAAGGCGTAGCTCATTTTTCCATCTCTTCAGCTTTTCCAATTAACATAATGTCTCTACAATTTAAAAGTAATTTACATAAATTTGAATGCGATATCATTTGTTTTTTCAATAATAAGGTTTAAATTTTAAATCTTAACAAATTTATTATCAATATTCCCTCATTTCTGTCGTTTTTTTGTGCCAAAAACGGTAAAATAATGGATGTCGTAAAAAATACGAAGTGGGCGTGCTCTTGTAAAATTGCCAAGCGCGGGTGCTGGCAGGTTAAGGAAACAAAATTCTTTGAAAATGGCTTGGTTTTCTCGTGCTACATCAACACGACACGAGTAAAAACAGAATGAGATATTTATTCTGAACTCGTGAAAAAACAGAATGAGTGAGTCAGTTTTTCAAAACGGATCTAAAATAATTGCTTACTTAACACTGATGCTGACACAACACTGCTAACAAGGCTGTCCAATGTTAGGTCGTAATTAATCATAGCCGTTCGCGCATCGTTTCGTAGTGTTTATAGGAAGCGGTGCTACACAATCATAGCAATGTGGAGATTTCGGAATGCAATTACAAATGGAGATTAGTACACAAGCTGTACAGTAAGAGAGTGATCTAAACATTAAATCGTTTGCAAGTACAATTGCTTATAATATTTTAAATATTTAATACACATATTTAAAATTTCTTACGAAAAATCATATTTTTATCTTTGATTACCTCAGAGCTTCTAAAAATCACACTTAACGAACAAAGAGTATAAAATGGATAAATGATAATATTTAACATTCCATGAGAAAAATTACGAAATCTTACATTTAGCATGCGTAATTTCAGAATGCAATGAATTTCTAATTCAACGGAAAAAGTAAATTACTTTAGACTGATTATTCGAAGCATCCTCCTTGAAAGGTAACTGTTAAAAGGCATTTCTAAATGTGCATATAGACATTTTTTCCCATTTTTCTTTCTACCCCCTGCATCGCGAATGTTCCCGCCAGCTATAGAAAAGAAATTTCTTTATCGCAATCTTAGCTTTATTTTTTAGCATTTTAAATTTTTTGGAACGATAATACGCTTTCAACCTTAAGTATTTTGTGACTTGATTTATGATGCCATTTTGTGACTTGAAACTTAACCATAAAACTTTGGTAGCATTTATTAAACTGCTTACGTAGCTCAAAGAATATGCTATTTCAATCACGGTTGACTGTAAGAAAAACTATGGAATTATTTTTTTTTCCCAGACATCATAATATGGAAAGAAAAAAAAATTGTTACAGTGGACTTATGAGCAGAGCACACAAGTACAAATGCATGCAAAAGGCATTTATATAGCTTAAATGTTTCGTTTTTTATTTAAATATGTTTGATAAAACATTAAATCATCAAACGTTAGTAACATTTTCAAATAACAAACGATTTTAGCATTTAGCATTTTGAAACGTCGCAGACGTGAACGCTTATTATATTGCATGCATAATTTTTCATTTTACAATGAAATAGCACATTGGAAATTTATCTTAAGTTGCAAAATCATTTATGGATCAAATGGCGAAATTTGTTACGCAAGAATATTTCTCTATAATCCGGTAAGCTTTTAGCTTTTAAAAGAATACACATACAGAATAGTTCAGACAACGAAGTCTCGTCTCGTGGAATTGCTTAAATAGTTTGTGGAATGTAAAATACATTACATTTCCATGAGTCCAGATGCTTTAATGGTATAGATAAAGTTTACTATTATCGAAGAAATCAGAACTAATATTAAGAAAATGGAATAAATTTATTTAAACAACGGTTAGGAAAGAGCAACACGATTTCATGCTCTATTTGCAAAAAGCAATTTGCTGATGAACTTTACATCTTGTGATATTATTTCAGAGAAGAAAACGTTTATAATAAATAACTATACACCATCAGATATAGAAAATATAAAAATTTACACTCTTTTTTCGGGAAATTTAATAAATGATGAAAAGTGTTTTGAAATCCTCAACATTTGAGAACGTATGTTTATTTTTTTACGGTAAATCACATGTAGATATAAGAAATATATTTGAATAATAAGACAAAGATTAATACTTTTTGTTGAGAAAATGTCTTCTAAAGGCGGAAAATAAAAAAAAAAGAATTTATTAATATTGTTACGAAATGTCCAGATAAGCTAAGATAAGATAGCTTCCCCGCAAAGCGAGTTTAAGGTTACCAGAAAATGGCAAGGGATAAAAAGACAGGGTTGCAATATTTGGCGAGAAATTGCCCATTTGGCGAAAAGATTGGCGATATGCCGTAGACGGATGGAGGACCTTCTAGAACGAATTCTTACTGGTTTTGACCAGAATGTTCTCGGAGGCAGCCTGAAAGCTATATAAAACCTGCCTGCACGCGGAGTAGCAGTTAGTTCATATAGTCAGTCAGTCAGTGTCAAGAGAGTCTCTTAATGTATCGCGAGTTAGTGCATCGTCGAGTTTAATCTTAGAGTGTGTTGAGTTCCGGGAAGGATCGAAAGGAGTCGGGAGCTGTACTCTAGTGTATCGTCGAGTGCATCGCGAGTTGTAGAGTGGAGGGTCTTAAGAGCACGTTGAGTTCCGAGAACGGCGAACCGAGTCGGGTGCTGTACTCTGGTGCTTTGCCGTGAAGCTGTCTTCACCACTATAGCCCGATAGTCTGAAGATTGTGTTGGTGATTGTTTCAGCGTGCTTGTAGTAGTTTTTCGACGACTGTAAACGTGTTTTAGAGCTGTCCAGAGTAATACTGGCTAATTGTGTTTTCTTTCTTCATCAAGTGTTGTCGTCAGTCACTCCAAATTCACGAAACCGTAAGAAGGCAACAATATAGATGTATATAGAAAATAATTGCAGAGGCCATGAACATACTTTTTCTAAAACAAATTTTTATAACCTATAGATCTATACAATAACACTTTTTTTGCTTTCGGATAATTGTATGCGTACGTATAATTGATCGTTTATATTACAGAATTTATGTTATGAATTTTATTTAAATACTCAGGCTTTCCTATCGGAGATCCTAGAATTCTTCTTGTATACCACCAAAAGGAATCCTCCTCCAAATTGAGCGTAGTGAAGTCATTCTCTTCAATTCAAATATTTAGCTTAGGTCTCACAGCTAGACAAAACAATAGATAACTCTAAACTCTGAGTTTTCACTTGTGTAAAATCTGAAATTAAAAGTTTATTCGATATAAAAAGCAAGCAAGTTTTATTGAACGTGTTCAATAAAGCTATTTTGTGTTTTTCAAGTTCTATGTAATACTTTATGTGTTATTCAGGTTCCAGTGCAGGCAGTAATTTTAAACTGCAATAATTCCTCGAACAACATAATACTGGGTTAATTAAAACTTAACTGTCGCTGCGGAGACATTTTTTTGGTGACTGACGCGTCACCCGTATTCGGTTACGGCAGAAGTTCTCATCAGGCTGCGTCATCCATATTCGGTGACAGTTCTTTGAGTACGCACAAGGTAAAGTAAGTATTTGAAAAATAATTGACTGTTAAAAAAAGAAACAACAGTGATTGTTGCCGACAGTTAAATTCATTTCGTTCACTAAATTGAATTGCGTTTTCTTTGATAACAACCTTTGTTTCTTCCCAAATTGCCAGTTCTTATACAATATAATCAGTAGTATCTACTCATCATTTATTATTACTGCATTTATCAGTATTCAAATAAGAATCTTAAGATGTATTTTTTAATAATTGTCTTTCTGAAAAATGTCGACTCCAATGTTTGAATTTTTATAACCCTCGCAACACGTTTATTCTTCACTGCTATGTGATTCACTTAAATATAACTCTTCCATTTTTTTCTTTTAGACATCGAAAAACGCTGGGGCAACAATTGTAACGCAAAAAACTTTCAATCATTCGTCACAACGCAAAAATATTTCGAAAAGAAAAATAATTTTTGAATCTCACACCTTTAGTTATTTCCTCCTTGAGGAGACGTTCTAAACTTCTACAATCGGAAAAATAGACGCATGATATAGGAGCGCTCGTGACCTAAGGGAGATTTTCTTAAACACTCGCCTGACAATCGACGTGTTAAACAGGAGATTATCTAACCCAAAATGTTACAGTTATCACAAATTCCTTCCAATTACACAAACATTTTTCGGATAATACAGAAATGTTTCTACAGGATACTGCAACAATCTTAGGTTTTAAAACGAAATATGCTCTAATACTTTACAGAATCGAACAAAAATGCAATTTATGTAGATGTTTCGGTACCTAAAAACTACCAAGTTATTTACGAGCTTTACTGCTTGTAAAATTTCCAACCATTTTAATTAATTTACGAAACAATTTCCGCACAGTATGGCTGCAAATCAAATGTATAAACATAAAATTTTCTTGGTATGCTTACGCTGTTAAAGATACGTTTGTTGGAACTTGTCATAGGATAGAGGGCGCTGTTGCGCCAAAAGAATTCTGTTTTTTTTTTTACATTATGTAACTGTGGTTCGCCATTGCGATGTATGTGTATTGCTGTGATATATTTTGGTGCTTTCATTAAATATAAATGAAAGATATCGTCATGAATTTTTTGTATCCAAATCAAGATCAAATTTACCACTGATGCATATTCGTCGAAACAAAATTAGCGTTCGAACAAGAATCGTCAAGTTATTACTAGCCTTTCGAACTACGCATTAGTATCGTTATTCGCTTTGTAACATGTGGTGCTGTCGCTGGGAATTATCGTAATGGTGGGGTGAGTAAATAGTTTTGTTGAAAATTTGGTTGAATAGAATATTTTGTAATTGTTGAAGTAGTAGGGTTGTTTGATGTTGTTGATCTTGTTTGGTAAAAATTTACAACTTTAGGTTTCGCATTTACTGAATATTTGCATTGGTATTTGCAAGTAAGAAAATGTTGTGCTTTTTTAGAATTAGAATTTGTTGTTAATGCTTGAAGTGTGATTTGTTGTTGAAAATTACAGTTTGTTTTCTTAGAATTCTAGAATTAGAATTTATTGTTAAAGTATTTGAGGGGTAAAATTTGTTGCTAGAAACTGTGAAAATGGCTAAATTGTTAAAGCTTCGAACTAAGCGTGACACACATCGTGAACAAACTTTAAAGTTAGTAGAAAAAATAAACATATATTTGAATGAATCAGATACTGACATAGATGTACGTGATTCATATTTAGAACAGTTGAATAGTAAAATTGAAATTATTAACATACTAAATAGTGACATTGATGAATTGTTGAAAGAAGAACAAGAAATTAAGAATGAAATTAACACAGTAGATGAATATAACGAAAAAATAATACCAGTTAAAGTAAAGTTGCAAAACAAAATTAAATCAATTGGAAAAGTTCCATATCAGTCAGGTGAACAAACAGTAAATCCAGAAAATGTTCACGTAGAAAATAAAAATTTGAATTTAGAAAACAGAACTAAACTTCCTAAACTTTCGCTTCCTCGATTCTATGGTGAGCCTTCAGAATATTTAGATTTTTGGAATCAGTTTGAGAATTCTGTACATAATAATTCTAATTTAACTGAGGTTGACAAATTTTGCTATTTAAAGTCGTTATTAGGTGGTAAAGCCCTAGCTAGCATCAAAGGATTCTCAATTACTCCAGAGAATTATAAACAGGCTGTTAAATTAATTTCGGAAACATTTGGCCAAAGAGACATTTTAATAAATGCTCACTTGTCAAATTTATTAAATCTGGCACCTGTAAAAAATGCTTCTAACATTCAGGCCCTTCGTAACCTTTATTTTGAAGCCCAAACTCAAATTAGATGTTTAGAGGAGTTAAATGTCAAATCGGAAACATACACAACAATACTGACTAACATAATACTAAAAAATCTGCCAGGAGAATTGACTCTTGAATTTTCTAAGCAAAATATAAATAATTGTCATGATTTACAGGAATTGATGAAGTTTTTACACAATGCTATTAGTGCAAGAGAAAAGGCATTCCGTATTAATTCTAATAACGTATCTTCATATAATAATTTTCATTCTAACCAACACAAACAAAACAATTTTCGAAATCAGAAACGAAACTTCCCTCCGAGTCGCAATGAACAACACGCGTCAGTAACAGAATTTATGGCGAAAACTTCCGAAGTTTGTTTATTCTGTGGTCAAGGTCACTGTAAGACTGAATGTGAGAACATGACTGTACAGCAAAAAAGGGATAAATTAATTAAGGAAAGGAGATGTCTGTTATGTTGTAACACAAACTGTTTTGTGAAAAAATGTAATGCTAAACAGTGTTCATTCTGCTTTGGTAGACACGCCAAAGCTATTTGTTTTAAATTTGAAAATTCTAGCAAGTGTAAATCTAATTCAAAACCGGAAGAAGAAAAACCAAAGGAATTGGAAATTCTGCCTACTATTTCGAATTCAGTTGTAAATGATAGGAATGTGATTTTATTGCAGTGTGTTAGGACAGAAATTGTTGGTCGTAAATCGTCAGGTACAGTTATTACAATGTTTGATAACGGTAGTGAGAAGAGTTTTATTAAAAGAAATGTATCTATGAAGTTGGGATTAAAATGTCTAGGGTCAGAAACATTAAAGATTTATTCATTTGGAGCAAAGGATCCTAGGTTGCAAACATGTCGCAGAGTTGAAGTGAGATTGCGAAATATTTTAGATGGAAATGAAGTCGTAATACAGGCGTTGGAAACAGATGAAATTTCGAGGGCGGCAATTAATTTGCCGAATGAGCGTACAAGAACTGAAATGGAAGCCAAGGGATTAACTTTAACGTGGGGTTATAATCAAGCGTCAGATGATAATGAAATTTCCTTGTTAATAGGTATAGATTTTTATTGGAAGTTGACCAAAGGTTTTGAAAGGTTAAATACGTCTTTGGTAGCTGTAAACACAGAACTTGGATGGTCCTTGCAGGGAAATTGTGGTGATATGAGTAAAACGGCTGCTGTGAACTTAATTTTAGGTGATCAAAGCACTGTATCAGCTGAACTCAGGCGTTTCTGGGAACTGGAAAGTTTAGGTATTGAAAACAAGGAAGTGGAGTGTTTGACTTTAGTGAAACAGGAGATACTTGATGAATTTAATAATTCTGTTGGGTTCGTAGATGGAAGATATTGTGTAAAGTTGCCGTGGAAACCAGGTATGAATGAGAAATTACCAAATAATAGAGAAGTGGCTCGGAAACGTTTCGATAGTCTGGTTAGGAGATTTAGAAATGATACAGCTTTTTATGAGGATTATAAAAAGGTAATTGATGATTATCGTAGGGAAGGTATCATTGAGAATTCGTCGTCAGATACTGAAGTGTCATATTCTGAGCAGTTATTCTACTTACCCCACCACGCTGTCATTCGCGAGGACAAATCTACTAGTCGACTTCGAATCGTCTTTGATGGTTCTTCTCATGAAGGAGGACAACTTTCAGTTAATGACTGTTTATTTAAAGGACTAAACTTGTATCCGAATCTATTTGAAATGATTTTAAAGTTTCGAAAAAATACAATCGCCTTTACAGCGGATATAAAGCAAGCGTATCTACAAATTTTGATCGATCCTAGTGATAGAAAATTTACTAGATTCTTCTGGACTGATGATATCGGTTCTAATTCATATCAAGAAATGAACTTTAGTAGAGTTTTATTTGGACTAAAACCAAGTCCATATTTGTTAGCTGCAACTCTGAAATATCATTTTGATAAATGTAAAGAAGAATTTCCTGATACTTGCAAATTACTGTCAGAATGGTTTTATGTCGACGATTTGATTGGAGGAGAAGAAGACTTGCAAGCGGCTTTGAAAATTACGACTGAAAGTGTAGAAATTCTCAAAAGATGTGGCATGATATTACGAAAATGGAAAACCAATTCCATGGAACTGCGTAAGCTGTGGAAAGATGCTGAGTTCGACATCGATGAGGAAAAGAGCTCAAGTACGGGACTTGACTCACCATCCAAGGTGTTGGGTCTAGTTTGGGATCCAGATGCGGACAGTATATCTTTTAACGTGAAAGATTTATCAAAGTTTGTCAGGAACGGAACTGCTTCGAAAAGGTTTATTCTTCGAGTAGTGGGTCGTATTTATGATCCTATCGGATTTCTTGGGCCTTTCATCATAAAGCTGAAGTGCATTCTACAGGAACTGTGGAGTCATGACATAGACTGGGATGATAAACTTCCATCGTCACTGGATCACAAGTGGCAGTTGTGGTGCAGTGAAATCGAACACTTAGAAGATCTCCAAATTCCTAGATGTTATTTTTCAAATTTGAACTGTAAATTTATTTCATTTGAAATTCATTCTTTTTCAGATTCATCTCTTTTAGCCTATGGAACTGTATTGTATTTAAGAGCTATATCTGAATATGGGAGGATAAGTATCAGTTTTATTTGTTCTAAAAGTCGTGTAGCTCCTCTGAAAGGTCTTACATTACCAAGACTGGAATTAATGGGAGCTTTATTGTCCGCAAGATTAGTCCATCAAGTAAGTAAATGTCTTAAATTTAATACTTCTAGTTATTTTTGGACCGACTCGATGATTACATTATGTTGGATTAAGGGACAAGCTAGTAAATACAAAACTTTCGTAAAAAACAGAATAGAAGAAATTCAATCTTCATCAGATACCAATAATTGGCCTCATTGCCCTGGTAAGGATAACCCTGCAGATATCTTGTCCAGAGGAATTTCTGCAGCAAATTTAGCTACAAACCATCTTTGGTGGCAAGGTCCACCATGGCTAAGCCAATCACCTGAATACTGGCCTACTGAAAGAGAGAACTTAAAATCTACAGACGTAGACTTAGAGCTAAAAAAAGAATTTGAAGGTACAGTGCAAAATAACTGTTTGGTAGAAAATTCGAAATTTATTTTAGATTTAAGGAAATATAGTTGTTTGTTAAAGGTACTAAGAGTAACTGCACTAGTTAAACGGTTTGTTAATAAACTTCAAAAACGACAAACGATTGCAGGTCCCCTCCCAGCAGAAGAACTTCAAAATGCTGAAATAGACTGGATAAAACATTAGCAAAACATAGAGTTCAACTTAGAATTGCAGAACCTTAAAAATGGTAAATCGATTCCTAAAAACTCTCCACTGTCGAATTTAGCCCCATTTCTCGGCAGTTGTGGTGTATTGCGCATAAAAGGAAGGTTAGAACAAGGAGCCTTTACAAAGGATGAAGCTCATCCTATACTTCTTCCTAAGCAGTCTAAATTTACAGAGTTAATTATTATTCGAGAACATAATAAAATTTTTCATGGTGGAGTTACATTTACGCTAGCCAAAATTAGGTCTAGATTTTGGATTCCACGAGGTAGACAAATTATAAAAAGAGTATTAGGTAACTGCCTAATTTGTCGAAAGTATAAGTTGAAACCAGCTAAACAAATAACTAGTCAACTACCTAAAAGTAGAATTACTGAAAACCCTCCTTTTACTGTAACTGGCATAGATTTCACTGGCCCAGTTTTAATAAAATCAGGAAAGGATACGCCTCAAAAGGCTTATATAACATTATTTACATGCAGTGTTACTAGAGCTGTGCACATAGAATTAATCACAAATATGTCAACAAAAAATTTTATTTTGTCATTAAGGAGATTTTTAGCTAGGAGAGGAAATTGTAAAGTTATCATTTCCGACAATGCTAAGAGCTTTAGAGCCACTAATGAAATTCTTAAAGAATTAGCAAAAATTATAATAGATTCAAAATTGAAAGATTTCATATCAATAAACGGCATAACTTGGCAATATATTGCGCCTCACGCGCCTTGGTGGGGTGGTTTTTATGAAAGGCTTATGAAAAGTATCAAAGATTTTTTGAGAAAGGTTCTCGGAAGGGCTCTTCTTAACTTTGAGGAAATGATGACTATTCTATCAGAAATTGAGTTAGTTTTAAATCATAGACCTCTTACTTATGTCCATAATGAAATAAAAGAGCCAGAAGCTCTTACACCTGCCCATTTCTTGTTTCCAGGGCAAGAAAATATTTCTTATCCTGTACATTTCGCCGACCTTTTCAGGAATGAACCATTGAACAGGCAGACTTTGACTAGGAGAAAACTGTATCAAACTAATCTTTTGAAACAAATTTGGAAAAAGTGGAAGGAGAATTATCTCCTCGAATTACGGTCTGCGCATACTTTTCTAAATCCATCTCCTGAAAGGAATCTTAAAAAGGGTGAGGTTGTATTGCTGGAGGGGTCGACGAAATCAAAATTTTTATGGCCTATTGGAATTATAGAAGAAGTTTATAAAGGTAGGGATGGGTATGTGCGTTCATGTTTGATTCGTACTTCTCAAGGACTTTATCGAAGACTCGTCCAATTAATCTATCCTTTTGAAGTTTAAAGTTATATATATATGTTTGTTTCATGTATTGCATTTAATTTGCAATGTAGTTTTCAGTATTAATTTGTGCATATTGGTTTTGATTATATCTAAATATATTATTGATATGTAAATTTAATGTGCTCTTAAAAGAGCACAGGTGGGGTGTGTTGGAACTTTTCATAGGATAGAGGGCGCTGTTGCGCCAAAACAATTCTGTTTTTTTTTTACATTATGTAACTGTGGTTCGCCATTGCGATGTATGTGTATTGCTGTGATATATTTTGGTGCTTTCATTAAATATAAATGAAAGATATCGTCATGAATTTTTTGTATCCAAATCAAGATCAAATTTACCACTGATGCATATTCGTCGAAACAAAATTAGAGTTCGAACAAGAATCGTCAAGTTATTACTAGCCTTTCGAACTACGCATTAGTATCGTTATTTGCTTTGTAACAACGTTTTACATAACAGATTTATTTTAAAAAACAGATTTAACCATTTTAAGAATTTGTATCATTTCTCCCTTATCATGCGTTGAAATATAATTTAAAGACACAATTGTGTGGTTCGAAAAGAATAAATGAGTACAATATAAATGAAGGTCAAAGAGTTTAAATGTTTGTCAGTCAGAAGATATTCCTGAATTTATTCCCTACTTGGTATGCGATTAAAGAAATAAATAGCAAATACTTTTGTCTAATAAATTGTTCTCGTCCAGTTATATAATATGTTGCAAATGGTAAATATTATAAAGAAATTACTAGAATTATTTCGAGACATTCCTCCCTTTTTTGTTATTTTATTACATGCCTGACATTCTTTAGCAAAACAAATTTGTTCCACGAACAATGTCGATTATTTGCAAGGTATTGCGGTATAAATGCTTTTAATACTTTTTTTATTTTTTTTTAAATAATAAGGAGCTCGCTTCTTTGTGCTTAAACGATAAGTTTGAAAGCATCATGAAAAGGATAATAATAAACCAAAAAGGAACACCTGGCGATGCGAAATTTTCTGTTCTTTTTAATAAAGTGCTCCTCTTTTCTAATTCCACCATCTTATCAGCCGAGGTACATTCTTAAAAAATTCTGCACTTCCTGCCTTGATATATAATTGCCCCAGTTCAGCCATTAGCAACAACACCTCCTTTCTTTACCGGCACAGCAATTTATCTACATTTTTAATCACTTGCAACAGAGCCAGTAGAAGAAAAAAAATATATTGTGGAGCAGAAACTTTAATTTAAGGTGATGACAACATACTGACATCTCGTTACCATAGTTACCGCTGACTTACATCGCCGTAGGAGAAAAACAAAGCCGAAAAAGAAAGACAACATTTTGTTTGACCCGCCGAAAATCGCTGCGGAGACATTTAGGAGATAAAGGTGAAATTGCGATAATAACTGATTGTGTTTAAGCTTTAAATGAAGTGTTTTAAGTGCTAGGTGTAAAGAGTAGATTTAGATAATCTGTTGGAAGGTTGTTACGGGATTTCCAATTAGGAAAAATTGTGGGAAGTAGGAATTTTGTAATTAGGTACCATTGTTTAGTGACGAAGTAGATAGAATCCTACTACAAGCCAAATCTCTAGTCTTCTTTGGTATATAATTTAGTTTCTAATTTAGTATATAATACTAAATTAGAAACTAAACACAAACACGTTAGGACCTCATTCTAGAACGCGTACAGTTTTCCAGAATGACTATGCAATCGAAGGAAAAGGAATTAGGATTCCTACGGTGCTAGGTTTTTGGATTACGTTTTCTCAATAAACTTCAGATTTCAACAACTTGGGTTCTTGAAGGTCTTGTTTTAAACATATAGATTTTTATAAAGAGATTGAGAATTA
This sequence comes from Stegodyphus dumicola, assembly GCF_044657685.1. Classification (NCBI taxonomy): domain Eukaryota; kingdom Metazoa; phylum Arthropoda; class Arachnida; order Araneae; family Eresidae; genus Stegodyphus; species Stegodyphus dumicola. The sequence goes on from NC_140770.1 coordinate 161,697,350, forward strand.
TTGCTTTTCAAAATTTCGACATTCGATAGTAAACTCAAACATGAATTACTACATAATTAAAAAGTTTATAAACTCGAATGTGACGTAAAAATTTCTGCAAGTACTAATGCCGAATCCAGACGTATTCTAAATATAACATATTCTGAAGGTATCTTCAGGATAATATCCCGAAGCTATGTGTTTAAACACATTTAGGACAGAATGTTGTTATAAATATAATAACACATCTCAGAAATCTTCGTTATAGAAGTATATCACCTCTAAGCAGAGAAAAATGTCAAGTGCATTTCGTAATGATTTTGAAAAACTTGAGAAATGAGCACTAAAAGTCAGAAATCCCGAACGTTGTTTACAAATGAGTAACGCATGATAGACCTTTCTTATCGGAATTTTTGTTACATTTTAATGTCGGTATGGGACTATTTGCAGCGGCCGTTTCGACGTCTTCTTGTTGTACCCATGCATTTCGCCGTCAAAGCATTACTTTTCTTGAAATGCTTATATTATATCTTTCCATGTCATATTAAATTTATTTAGTTTAATAATTTTGTTTACCTATTTTATAGTCGAGATATAATTTCCTTTATACGCCTTTGTTATATTTTGCCATAGTATATTATTAAAACTGTAGAGTGATTAGGTATCTTTTTTTTTGAAGCAGGAGACAAGGCATGCAATGCCCTAGCAGGGACTTGAACCCTGGACCTAACAAATACGCTTTGAGTATGCTTCCAAATACACTAAGAAGGCATGACGAAAGGTGGAAGAAAATATCTTATAAGCTTATTTAGTTTAACAATTTTTTTTACCTATTTTGCATATCTCAATGTATTAAATTTTAAAAAGGAAAATCATTTCGATTTATACACATCTTCTAGCGAGAACTGATGATTTATTTCCAGGTAAAGAGTTTATTTGGAGAGGTTTTCTCCTGTATGATAATTAGGAGTGTTTTATGCACATAATTTGGTTCAGTAAATACATTAGGTCTTTGACGCTGAAAAGCCAGTAGTCGAAAAATGGTTGCAGCGTCCCAAAAAACGACCCTTACGAAATATTGGCCAGAGAAAATCGAATCAGAATATGAAAAAAAAAAATAACAATATGCATTATGTTTGTATGAAACTATATCACAAACAAGTATCTGTGTTAAAAATTAATTTTTAGAAGATACTTACAATGATATTATTAAATAATGTTCCATATTTGTAAACAATTATTTATATTATGAGCAACTGTTAGTACGTAGTTCATCTCTAAATAAAAAGAAAATGACCCAAGGCAAATCAGCTGACCCAAGGCGGAATGTTTTGTCGATGAAACGGCGGCGAGCAAATAGGAACGGCGAAACGGCGGCGGCAAAAGTCCTACACTCCCTTAAGGTATGCTTAGACAGAAATGTTCAGTATGTGAATTTTTTCTGAAGGACTAATAATGAAATATTCACTTTTTAATGCATAAGAATTACATTATGAGAAATTATGAAATAATTTGTGAATGAAATTGGCTTGTGAATGAGTGTGGTGTTAAACGAAGTTGGAATAAAAGGTATAAGGTATATTCTCGCTCTTTCTAGCATGCCTTCCTCGTGGCACACTCAGCGCGTATTGGAGATGTTCAGGTTCAAGCCCCAATGAACATGTTGCATATTTTTCACCTCTGTCAGGATGAAGACCACCAGCGGCCGAGCGGTACTCGTAGTTGGTCGCTGAACACTGGTAGTTCGGTCCGAGGTTCGAATCCCGCGAACGGGCTGACCGCATGGGTGTTTTCGTGGTTTTCCCATGTGTAACGTGTATACAAGCCAGTTTACCTTATAAAGCCCTCCAAGAAGACATCCCTCCCCTTAGGCAGATAGCCCTCGAGATTTTGCCGTAATTAAATAACCTAACCTGTCAGGATGAAAAACCCTAATGACTGTACAGTGTCGCCCGAACTAAATGGTGGCGGGCAATAATTCGTTACCACCACGATTTGGCGATAATGTTCCCTAATCACCAGTCGCCCTTTAAAAGAAGGGGAATATAAGGGCATTGTCCTCCTTCCAACATCTCGATACTCGAAAGAATTGTCGAAATGCAGAGTTGAAACCCACAAACAGTATTCCATGGCTTCCACATCGCGCAGACTTATTCGCAATACTAAATGTTTAGTGGAACCGGATTTTGCTTTAACGCTCGACAGAAACTGAATAGGTGCAAAACATGGTCTGGAAATTCTTTGTGGGAGCGAAGTTTGCAAATCTTCAAGAATGATCTCTTCAAGCAGTCCAAAAATCATTACTGACCTATATACCATATTAGGATCACGTAAGCGAAGGAACAGAGCTTCCGAATTTTCTTTGAAAAAATTCTTCAATTTAAACAGTTGATCACTGTTGGCACAAGTAAAAAGAAGTTCGTGTTTCCTAGTAAATTACAAATCTGTAATAGTAACTCCCGGCTGGGCTGGACTGACAAGAGATGTAAGATAATCTTTTAAGGAAGTAAAAGTTGCCAACTCATTTGCAGAGATAAACAAAGCATCACCTGAAGACTTCCTAAAAGTCCCGAATTTGGGAGTCCTCAAGTTCCCACACAACTTTGCTAAAAATTAGTAGATAAGCTAGTAGGAGGGAGCTCCATCTGCTGTATTTTATCTTTACAACATATTACGTCAGTTTGAATCTGGCGGTCCACTGTCAATAGAAAAGATTGTAGATCTATCTGCTTTGCGTTATTTTCTTTAACAACATTTCTCAAACACGTGAACAAGGATTCATTTGGAGCATTAGAAGAATCAGTTGGTAGAAAAGCTGAGATTAAATCAGAAGTTTGCGATACTTTTTCTAAATTTACCAGCGTAGTTGTCTGAGAAGAATTATGAGCAACGAAAGTGCCTGCCCAATCTGTATTTACTGAATAATCCTCAGTTTCTGGAACAAAAGCAAAGCACTCAGCCACATATTCCTTAACTTTCTGAATAAATTCAACTGCCTGTTCCTGTTTCTTGACGTCGTACAACAATGTAAATTAACATTAATTTGATGTTGAGCAGTAATTGTCTTCAGTTGTGAAATCAACGAAGTATCCTTCTTTTTAAAGGATTTCAAAAGGGTACGCAATCTTTTTATCTCTGGTTTTAGAAACTTTACAGAAAGAAACTTTTAGAAACCGATTTTTCCCGAATTTACTCAAGAAAAAATCAATTTTATAAGCATCTTGTTGGGGCTTACAAAGAGTATTCTCCGCCATGATTAACTACTAAAAATAATATAACAATGTTCAAAATATAAAAGAAATTAAAATTAAGGATGTAAACAAAAAAGGAAGGTGAGATGTTGGCTTTCCTGCATAAAACATGTTATGGCTGAGAAGGTAATTTACAGGCAATGTCATAATCTAATATGCCAGGGTTGGCCAACTTCATGTCAGTAAGAGCCGCACGTTTGAATTCAGGAATATTCGAGAGCCGCATATAGATTTTCTAAAAGCCGCAAATTCATATTTATATCATTATAGAAGTAGTGGAGGGGGTTTTAAATAGAAAGAAAACCCTGATAACTTTGTAGAAAGATTCTAAACTAATTAATTACTTCTTTTTGGACACTGAATAGTTTTAGTTTACCATATTTCATACACATATTTTATATGCAGGAGCCGCACAAATTGCCTGCGAGAGCCATATCAGGCGCGCGAGCTGCACTTTGGCCACACCTGTAATATGCTATTAACAACAGTAAAAGGAAAGCAAATGTAAGTTAAACAAAATAGAACTAGCAAAAGTAAAATTTAATTCACCCATAGAAACAGCAATTCGAAATATTATGACAATAATTTCAAATTTATTGTTTAAAATTTTCTATAGGGAACTGAAAAAGACTTTAACATTAAGGCTATGGGGTTATGTTAAAAAGAACCAGAGGAATCCCAATTGATTTGAAATTCAACTAAAGCTCAAATAAGATAATATGATCCCTGTATGTAATAGTTACCGCACTCGACACTTACATGTAACATTAAACATACATACCTTCCAGTAGTTTTAAATAATGGAAGATACTAGAGTTTTCTAGGCGGCCGGGGGAAAACTATGTAAGACCGAATCAGCTCTCAGATTTTTCAGTTCAGCTTGAGTTCGGAGCATTGAGATATCTCCTTGTGATCTTCGCTCTTTAGATATGCTTTCCATTGCGTTGTGGTTAACGTTCCTAGTCGTTTGAAGTGTAATTACTGATTGTGGTCTGTTATACTGAGAACAGCTGTACAAGTAATTTTGTGGAAAGTTTCAGAACTGCAAAGTTTTTCGTTTGATAAAATTTTATCAAGTTGTTATCGGTCCTTTGTGTGCATTCAAACTGTTACGAACCCGTACGATCGTAGCAGTATTAACAGGAAAGATTCAATGCGTAGTATTAATTAGCAGCCTTAAAGTATTAAACTTTAAAATATTGCCCAGTATGAGAAAGTTATTGTTAAACATGGGAAAAAGATAGAAATGATACCCGAAAAATATACGTGTAAAATTAAGTAAAATAAGTAAAATTATGTGTTACAATAAACGGTATTACGAACAATAAATATAAGGTGTATGCTAACGTTAAGCAAACATATGAATGAAGAATAGTGTAAAAAACAATTTTAATAGATTTTCGACAGAGAACACTGTCACGGCGAGCTATCCAGCCAGAAACGTGAATATTTTTAATGTCTTTTGCTACATTTAAAAAAGAAGGTAACAGACGGTACTGTCGCATCGTCATAATAACCAGCGGTTGTCGCTGCCACTTGGCCAACATAAACATTGAGTGTTTCCACGCAAACAAATCTATGTTCGAAGCTGTAGCACTCTAATGATTGCCTGGAGTTGGATGGCCAACCCAATATTTGAGTATTTGCGCTTTTAAAGCATTTTGTAAGTTTTTAGAGAAGTTTGGGAAATTTTAGGGAATTGTGGGGGCATCGCAGAACATTTTTAATTGTATTCTATTAATTAAACCTGTTTCAGACTCGCCTTTTATACGTCAGAACACCTTGAAACTTTCAAAGTTACCATTGAAATGTAACACCTTCACAACTCCTATGAACTCATTTTTACTAGGAATGCGTGTCATAGCCCCAGAAAACTGATAATGTAATCTTTTAGCCGCATTTGTAACGCTAGGCGTTTTCCCAGGGTATGAGAACCACTTTTAAGAAATTTTCCATACCTATATTTCTTAGCCATTTAAGACATTTTGTACAGTTCCATAGGATTACATGCAGAGGGGAAAAAAACTATTGAACATACACATTCTTGGAATTACACACTCATAATGTGTGCAATAAGTTTTTCTTCCAGGATAAAATACCCTATATTTTATTTCTTGCTCAACTGGTACAGACAATTTCGATTCAAATTGCTGAGAATATATTTTTCCTAGACAAAATATCTTGTGTACATCAGATCCAGTTTCAGAATTCTTATTTCTTTACAATTAAATCCTTACAATGATAAGGAATACAGATATTTTTCAAGTATGTTCCCATAACTGCGGTATATGTTGAGATGAACTTCTCACGATGGAGAAACTGACAATAGAAAATCTTTCACTTTTGAAAACACCAGGAAGCACTTAATATTTCAGTTGAATTGCACAACAATTATTAAAGGTTGCAAATTTGGAAGAAAATTAAAATTCAAGTGATAAGTATTTATAATTGCTTGGGTTGTAATCGCTTTGCCAATGTTTGCCAGTTGTTTCACATGTTATATTATTAATTATTTTCGGAAAAAATTTATTTTTATTTTTAAGGACATTTATTTGTATTTTAAGTAGCTTTTCTGGCCAGTTTTAAGTGATTTTTTTATCAAAATCCGGTTTTTGCTTTCAAAAGAAATTTTACTGTTGTAAATGATATTTTTAAATACCTAATTTCAATCCCCTGCATTTTTGCATCCGTCATGTTCTAACTTATCAATAACATCATAAACGTTTAGACTTTCTGTTGAACGTAGATAAGAAATCCTTCTTACCGTAGGAAAATTCTAATTAAACTTTCAGTGTAATACGTTAAAACGTATTTAGACTTGTTAAAAGTTGTTAAAAGTTAGAGGCTTAATTGTTTGCCGAGAGTAAAATGCTTCGATACAGTCATTAGTCAGTTTTCTCATTAAGACCAAGAGCCAAGTAATTATTGTCTTGATTAATGATATAGTTAGTTAATTACCTACATATAAATCTTGCTTGAATATGTTGTCTTTTGGGTTATTTTAAACTAAAAAGTGGAAATATAATACACGTTATCAGGTTCAATGTTTCTTCTAACCTTCTTCGGAAACATACAATGACCTGACTAGGAACAGAGAGCTTACTAAAGCTATGTTCACTAATTGTAGTAAGTAGACAGGATACAGACGAAGGGTATACAAGACCCTTTATTTTTCTTTATATACAATGACTTCCGTACTTCGGAATACAATGACCCTCCACTCGGGGTCTAACGTAAAAGGTATAAAAATAAAACTAAACTCTAATTTAACTTTAGAATAAGATTGGCCTTATAATAACAGGAAGCGTATGTAGCACAGAGACTGTAAACACTACAATACGTTTAATTTATCAAGAGGATTAAAACCTCTGGCCTGGAAGGCAAATAGCAACTGCGTAACTTCTAAGGTAAGCGGCCTGCTTCGAACTCACTGCTTCCTCTCTCCTGCTTGGCAAAAAGGCCACACTTAAATACTTGGCGTTCGCCAGACAACTTTGCATAAAATCCTTCACGCTTATAATTCTGGCCGGAAGTAGAAAATAAGAAGTGATAGTAAAGATTTAAAATAAAATAAACGTTAGTAAAACTTAAGATCCTTACATACTTCCCGCCAGAGTTAATTTGTTTGAAACTGAGGTCTAAAACGACCTTGTTGAAAACCTTTAGCTCTAAAAACTAACGCGAGGCCAACCTTTTACAATCATAACTTAGCTAGAAACTAGAAAATTTAAAAGAAAGAAATTTGTTACAATAGTAGCTCCCGGGATATACAACAATCTTTTTTTTTTTTTTTTTTCATCTGTACTGCATCTAAACAGGAGCTTTATTCAATTCTGGTTCCTTCCAGAGATCTGGAAGGAAAACTAGTTTAATGAAATGTTACAGAATGACATTGCAATTAACATATAGAATATACTTCTCTTAACATTCTTATTTCATTCATGACTATTTTAATTATCTCTCCCCGTGCTCTCTGACATGTGTTGTAAAAGAACACCAAACACGTATGTGTTTCTGTCTACGTGTGCCACACTTCCTCCTACAATCAAAACACTAACGTGTTAAAATTCAACATACGAGACCTCTTAACACACCCTACTTTCAACTCTAAACCCTGAGGTACTATTCTGAAAGTGGCTAACTCTAAAGTGTAGCGTCAGAGAGCCTAACTACATCATTCAACCTTTAACACATATTCACCATGATTTAATCTTTACAGTCACACGAATAACAAATTTTTAACATTACTTTCACTTTTACCATATCACGGTATTTCTTAACATTCAAAATAACAGTTCACATGTATACAAGAACATATCAACATGCCGTTAATTTTACACATTTGAAAACATACATTAGTAGTACATTGTTAACTTCTATTCTTTTCAAAGCAAGTGCCAATTCTTTCTACATTGAAATAATACTACATTTCAAAAAGTCTTTCAGACTAAAACTTCTTTCTTGCTAGAATGTTTTAAATAAAATTTATACAATAACTTTTTACAATATTTAACTCTTTACACAACGCTATTATACATCAACTTTAGTTTTACGCGCGAGTAATTGAAAAACATAATAAGAAAATCGGTCACAACTCATTTCTCGCCCTTTTGGCGATAAAGGTAGACCTCGCATGAGGTAAAACTTCTTGAAATCTGCCACTTGCAGTAAGAATGAAAGATTAACTTAAGTTTGTAAAGTAACATAAAATTTTACTTATCTTTGTAATATTCAGACATCCTTTTCTGGGCCCAGTCTTTAAAGGTATAGCTGATAGTAGCTTGGTTGATCCTCCTTCTTGTACGGGCTCGCCCTTCAGTGCTTTCCTCTGGAAGCTTCCGTTTTTCACCAGTACGGCCACCCTTGAACATCTTCCTTTTGTGCTCTGCTTGTGGTCTTGGCCGTTTGAAGGCAGCTGGTCTTGGTGGAACCGGGAAACTTCTGTCGTGATCCTGCTTGGACCTCGTTGTTGGCCGTTCAAATTTTTCTTGTACTTTTTCCTCCGCCGCTGATGGCCCTTCCGCAGTTCGGCGACTTTTGCTGCGGAGAGTTCTGTCGGATGAGTCAATCTTCCGTTTCACAGCCGGGTTATAGTTGCCGTCCTTTCTCCCGGTCCTTTCCACATACGTCGTCCTTCTCCCTTCTTCATTCTGGGGGTGTTCGTGCACTCTGTTTTCTGGACGGTGGAACGGCTTCTTTTTCTTTTTACCTTCAGTTTTTCCGCGGGGCAATTTTCTTTTCACTTGCTTCTGTCTCTCATTGGCTTGGCCTTGTACTTGTCGTTTTCCCACCTCTGGAACTTGTACCTGCGGTGTCTGCCGTACCGGATCCTGCAAAAGATCACTTGTCGGATTCTATCTTGCTCGTCATTAGGCAGGTGGTCAAGATTTAACCTTGGCGGTTCAACCTTTTCTACACGCACTGGTTTCATCGTCAGCTTAAGGGACGCTGCATTAAAATCCAGTGTAGCTTGTGCGTCTGAAAGAAAGTCTATTCCTAGGATTAAATTTGCTTGCAAATTCTTTACTATAAAAAACATCACCTTTACTTGTTCGTCCTTGATACGGATGTACAAAGGTACTTTACCTACGCACTTACATTGTTCTCCTTGCGCCGCTAATACTGTTGTATTATCCGCATTATATATGCGGTATTAGCGAAAATACTTTCTAAAAAAGACTTCTGCCACACAGGAACACTGCGCGCCGGTATCCAGGAGTGCGGTGGCCGGGATATTATTTACCAAGACTTCAATCTTCGGAAGAGTTAAATTTTTCACCATTACTGTATTTAACTTGTAGGAAGAGGGGTTTTCGTGGCCTTCGGATTTCCGCACCCTCTCGTCAGCAGAAATCCGTTTTAGTTTAAATTATTTTTCCTTTCGGTGCTTTCCTTCTTTCTCCACTGGCCTTGAGACTTTTTTCCTTGGTTGCTATTGAACTGTCGACGTTCGCCGGCTGTTTTTGAATGCTCGGGTTTCCTTGCCCACTGATTCGCTTTTTCTCCGTAGCCATGTGCTTGAGTTTGCTGTAGTCTTGGCGTACCAAATTGGTTTCGCTGTTGATATTGGCGTCTTCTTTTGACGTCCGCCGTTCTTCTACTTTCAAACTGCATTGATAGCTCAAATAACTTTTCCAGTGTAGTCGGATTTCGTAATTCAATAAAGTCTTGCACTTGGGGTAGTAACGTCGGCAAAATCACTTGAATTATTTCAGGATCCGGACGGTTTCCATACAAGAGCTTGAAAACGTGAATTTTTCTTAAAATAAAGCTCGAGAGGTTTTCCATTCTTTGTTGATATATACTGAAAAGTTCTGTTTCTAATTTCGCACGATCACTTACAACAGGGAAGGCTTTTAGTAGGGCAGTCTTGAAATTTTCGTAAGTATAGGTGAGACTTCCTGCTTGACCCAAGAGACTTCTGCCGATACATTTGAACCAGTTAAGCGCTTGGCCCCTCAAAGCGCTGGTAGCTAAGGTAACTTTTTGAAACTCGTGCACGGGGTAGAGCATGAAGTGGTCATCCAATTTTTCCAAAAAACTGGTTACCTGTGAGTTTCCATTAAACGTTGCTTCTGGTTTCATCGAAGCGCGCATAGTCTGGACGATGTACCCAAATCCTTCCAGAGCGGCAGCTGGCATTTCTGGATTCTGAGCCGTTTCTGCAGGCAGCACAGGTTCTTCTTGAAATTCGGCCATGGTTATTCTTCGTCAGGCGCCACTATCAGGTTCAATGTTTCTTCTAACCTTCTTCGGAAACATACATTGACCTGACTAGGAACAGAGAGCTTACTAAAGCTATGTTCACTAATTGTAGTAAGTAGACAGGATACAGACGAAGGGTATACAAAACCCTTTATTTTTTCTTTATATACAATGACTTCCGTACTTCGGAATACAATGACCCTCCACTCGGGGTCTAACGTAAAAGGTATAAAAATAAAACTAAACTCTAATTTAACTTTAGAATAAGATTGGCCTTATAATAACAGGAAGCGTATGTAGCACAGAGACTGTAAACACTACAATACGTTTAATTTATCAAGAGGATTAAAACCTCTGGCCTGGAAGGCAAATAGCAACTGCGTAACTTCTAAGGTAAGCGGCCTGCTTCGAACTCACTGCTTCCTCTCTCCTGCTTGGCAAAAAGGCCACACTTAAATACTTGGCGTTCGCCAGACAACTTTGCATAAAATCCTTCACGCTTATAATTCTGGCCGGAAGTAGAAAATAAGAAGTGATAGTAAAGATTTAAAATAAAATAAACGTTAGTAAAACTTAAGATCCTTACAACGTGACGCAAAATATGTGCTTGCATGTTATTGATGGCTACATATTTAGTAATTTAGTAGTTGCTTATATTACATAGATCTTTTTAAATCTATTTATTATATTTCTAAGCTCTAAAAATTATTATACAGAGCATCTGAGATACTGTCTTTGATGGTAGGCTCTTAATTTTTTTCCCAAATGGCAAGCATTAGCCATTATAGGCATTGGTCATTGCTAATGCCTGAAGCGGTGATCATTTTATTATGGAGGCCTCTAAAAGGCGGGTCACCGTTGCCTGCTATGAAAAGACAAACAATTTTCATCCTCCTTCTCTGCGCTTCGAACCCGGGAAGCACCTCCTACATACAAAGCCACGGCATGGCTGACACTACGTCACTAAAGTCGTCCTTAACTACAGACAGAATGGTTGCCACATGAAGCTACTTATCGCTGTTATTCCCTTAAGACGAGAGAAAATGAAACGTAGTCCTGCCCTTGCAGAAGGCTTATATCATTTGGTTTTAAATACGTAAATATGTATACCCGATTTGCCCTTCATCGACTGCATTTCCTAATTTCAAATACGTATTTTAACTTTTCTTAAATAATTTTACACTTAAAATAATAGAACAGAAATTGATTTAGCATACTTCAGATGGTGGTAATAAAATACATGTTTAAGATCTGGCTGTTGCTGGTTTGCTTTTTGAATATATATTTTACAAAATATCATCTTCCTTAATAAAAAGGCAACAATAATGCATAATGACAACTTAACAGTTGATTAAAACTAAAAATCCCTAATCCTAAATTTATGAATCATGTTTTATTTTTGCAATATCAGTTTTTAACAACATTTGCTATTTACACATATTTGTTTAGTAATTTTCCGGTTTTCATCTTGTTCACTTCACTGTAGGATTGAATTTTGTAACATATAATAAACCTGGAGTATGATTTGAATACTATTTCTGAGCAATATGAAAAATACTATTTTTGAGCATATATTGGTATTTATTCAGTGTTAATTTTCAATATAGGCGCAAAAAATTCAATACATTTAAGCTTTTTCAATTAGATTCCTATTTTTGAAGAATATGTAATTGCATCTTTCTCAATAACAAAAATGGATAATTGCAAAAATTCAACAAACTTTACACTTGTTTGAATTCAAAATTCTCAAGTTTCATTCTTATCATTTAATGTCTGTAACATCCCTTTTGTTTAATAAGTACATATATAATTTTCTTGTAACTACTAAATTTTTGTTCCTAAAAATTATTTAATTGTAACTTATCTAAGAATTTTTTAGCAAATGATAAATATGAAGTTGTATAATTGATATGCACTTACTGGAATTTTTTTATCAGGATAATCAGCAGAAACTTTTAAAACATCTAAATAGATCAAATACCCTGAATTTTTAGAATTGTAAGGAATAAGTTTAGTGTTAAGGTAAGATTTAAATTTTCAGAATAATTTCAGATCTTTATTAAGAAAGTAGCACAAATACGGTGCAAAACGCATTAAAAAAGACTTATTTTTTACCTGAAAGTTTTCTAGCAGTACAATTATAACTAGAAATAATAGGAAATGACACCATGTATTATAGTGAGAAAAAGGTGAGTAAATGTTTATTTAGGCAACTTCATGCTACTTACTTTTTATTACAGTAAATCCCTTTGAGAAAAAATAACTTAGTACAAATGTATGAGGCCTTACAGCTGGGAAGAAATAAAAGTACTTTTTTATTCTAGTTTATTTTTTATAGAGTTATCAGATGCATTTTCCCCTGTATACGTACAACTATATTTCTAGAAATTTTATTTCTTTGACAGAATTAAACATAGAATAAAATGAAAATAATATATTAGCCTTCCAGCGGGCGCGAGTATGTGTGACATACACTAGATTTTAATTTCGCATTTTTTTGGTAGACCAGAAGGCGCTATGACCGCGTGTTCTTGGCTATTCTCTCCTCTTCGTTTGCCCTTCTTTCAGTCGTCTGCTGGATTTCGAGGCGTTAATGCGAGTCTGCAGATTTACTATTTGTATTCCAGAAATACGCGCGACCGTTGAAGTAAGTTTTTGCTATATCTAATTCTCTTTTTTATTATAGAAAATATTTATTCTTTTGCATCTAAATCTTATCATTTTGTATAATTTGTGTGCATAATTACTTTTAGTAATAAAATAGAAGCAGTGTATGCGTCACATACGCGCGACCATGTATGATATTTTTGTTCTTTTCTTTTCAGTTATGGCGAATAAAAGTAAAATGCTCGACATGAATGATCCAAAGGATCTTGAGATTATAAGAAATATGCTTTTATGTGACAGTGATGGCGATGAGGACATTATTTTAGATGAAATCATTACAGATGAAGAAGAGCGAATTTCAGAAAAAGGTGATTCAGAATTGGAGATAAGTGCAGAGGGCAATTCTGAAGAGGGAAACAATGATGATAATTCTTCCGAAATGTATATAGCTCATCAAATGAAAAACAGAAAAGTCATCGATTCTTGGACATGGCATAAAGGAAAACTAAACGAGTTCCTCGTAACATATGTGTTCATGTTTCTGGATTCATCGGCGAAGCTAAATATTTAACAGATATTTTGGATATATGGAAATGCCTCTTTACTGATAGTTTGATAGAAATCATCGCTGAAGATACGAATAAGTTTATTTCTTCTGTGAAGTCTAATTATTCTCGTATAAGGGACAGCAGAGAAACGAATGGGCAGAAATAAACTCTTTTGGGCTTACTTTACTTAGCTGGTATTTATCATGGTAACAGAGTTCTGGAATCTTGAGGAACTGTGGAGAATGGAGGAATTTAAAGTAGTAATGAACTTGAAGAGATTTTTGTTTTTACTAAGAGCTTTACGGCTTGATGACATAAACACAAGAGTAGAACGAAGAGAAGTCGACCGCTTGGCTCCAATAAGAAACATTTTTGAAACGTTTGTCTCTAATTGCAAGAAGTGCTATTCACTTGGAGAGAATGTCACAACCGATGAGAAATTAGAAGGATTTTGAGGAAGATGTGGTTTCATTCAATACATTCCCAAAAAACCGAACATATATGGCATAAAAATTTATGTCATGGTAGACGCTCGTATGTTTTACACATACAATATGGACATTTATGCTGGAGCGCAGCCAGATTGTCTTTTTACGTAAGCAACAAACCACAAGATGTAAAAAGGTTGACAGAACCTATTGATACCTATTGATTGAACCTATACACTGGAAGAAATGTAACCACAGACAACTGGTTATCAAGTTTTGAGTTGGTACGAGAAATAGATGAAAAAAAAAGTCATTTGTAGGTACTTTGAAAAACAATAAAGCTCAAATTCCGGATCAGTTCAAGCTGACGAAAACTCGGGAACCCAATACGAGTCTTTTTGGATTTAGAAAAAAATATGACACTTCTCTCCTATGTACCCAAACGTTATAGAAACGTCATATTGATTTCAAATCTTCATGATGACGTAGCAATAGATGAAAATGCCCAAGACAAAAAAAAGCCTGAGATTATCACATTTTACAATCGTACCAAAGGAGGTGTGGATACAGTGGATAAAATCTGTGCTTCCTACAATGTTGCCAGGAACACCAGGCGTTGGCCTCTTGTAGTTTTCTTCTCTATGCTGAATATAGCAGAAATCAACAGCTACATAATTCATTCCACGAATATAATGAAAAATTACTTTTAAGATAATACCTGCGAAAGCTAGCAAATGCTCTTGTGAAGGAAAACGTTGAAAGAAGAATCCCTAACTCTCTTCAAAGTGAGCTGAAATTTAAATTGTTGAAACGAAAAGCAGAATTAGCTGTTTTTGAAGAAATGAATTCAGGGAAAAAAAGATGCAAACCCTGCCAAAATGACAAGCATACTACAATTACGAGGTTCAGCTGTGAGATTTGTTTAAAATTCATTTGTCTAGAGCACTGTAAACATATTTGTTCAGGCTGCACCGATGCAATGAAGTGACTATGTAATTGATTTGTTATGTAATATCTAATGTGCATTTCACTTACTGATTAAAAATATAAAAGTTCAGTTGAAATATTGGCAGTTTAATTTTATTTTAATTTCAAGTTAGTTTGATAAGTCTTTAGTCCATTTTACATTGTTTTTTTGATTTATACTTATTTTATTTTGCTTAATTTAAAGTTAATATTGTTTACCTCAATTGTACTTATTAGCATTTAACTATTTACAAACTAATTTTAATATTTTTGCTCTGGGAAATTTATTTTTTATAATAAAACGTATCTAAGAAATACGCGCGACCTTTCTTGTTGGTGCAGAAGGCACGGCCGCTGGAAGGTTAGTAAATATCTATAAGAATTAGTTATCTGTAATTGTATTTGACTACAAATTGTACATACTTCCTTCTTACAGTTTAACATTAATGTAACAAACACATCTGTTTTAATTAAAATAAGATTAGAAAATTTCAAGATATTGATTTTAAAATATAAACGAAAGTAATATTAATTGACAAAGTATTTTATCTTCAAAAATGAATATTCTTTAGTTTATGATGAAAAAGCTTAGTATATTATATAACAGACTTTAGAGCTCTAGCACTTTTCTATGATAATTGCAAATTTTTCCCTTTTTTTTGGTGTATGCGTGCATGCATTTTGGAATAGGTGGCAAAGATTTCACACCACAAATAGAAAAAGCATTTTTTTATTCAACATATTATACACATTCTGCAGAAAATATTCATTTAAAAAAAGGAAATGTAAGTCTGAAAATATTTAGAAAAAATAGGTTAGTTTCACTCTCTTATTTTGTACCTTAAACACATAACATATTTCATTTCTGCTACATACATAAACTATTTTTTTAATTTTTTCAATTTCAGTTGCTTATTTAAATTATTGCTTAAAAGATTATCATTTAACTTTTTGGAGTAATTATTTATAAAAATATTTGTTGATGATTGTATGATATTTTTCAAAATAATCTGAGGGTTATTTTGCACAGTCATTCAGTTCCAAAAGAAAGTTTTGATTAAGTAAATTTAAAGTAATTTTACACACTGTATCTCGTGGATTAGCCGAAAATAAACATTTTTGCTCATATTCGTCTGAAATTAGTTTCTTCACAACAATAAAATTATATATAACAGCATGTAAAATATTAGGATGCGGATAGTGGAGAGATGACGTTCGTGACGACAGAGCGTTCAAGCAACCCTAGAACCTTGGCTTTGTATGTAGGAGGTACTGACCCGGCCCTTTCCGTATAATAGTTAGATCATTAGCCACTTTTCCATCTGGATGGTACAGGCTCTTAATGTAAAATAAAGAAACACTTGCATGTGTTCAATGTATATATTTATTCGAAGTTTATTCTTCACTTATATTTAATAAAGTGATATTGTCTTTTGAACAGTATTGTGAATTGATTTTTAATGATACACTGTTTCTTCTTTCAATCCATCCATAATAGAAGTGACTACACTAAAACAACTTAGTCTCTCCTTTTTTGAACCACAGAATTCAGTTGAGCTTGTTGCCAGGCCATTAAAGGAGCCTAAACACTTTATTAAAGTTATGTTCATTATCCAACGTTGATTCAAACTCTTATGGATATTATATGTTTACGTTCAATAACCTTGTTACCAAACTTTGTTTTGTAACCGTTTCCAAGGTTAGAAAACCCACTGTGCGTAAAGAAAAGTAGCCACAACTGAACACAAAATGCACGATACTCATTGGTGGTAGAGAAAAAAGAAGTGAGAGACTCTCGGACCTCTAACCGGGTGTTCTTCCTCTAATTTTGAGTAAAATTGCACAGATAATGATATGGAAGTATGTATGTACTAAGTAGAGAACTTCTGCTGGCCCGCCATCTTCTGCCTTTAACATTATTTAAAAGAGAGATTTGGCATAGCATTCCACTCTCTCATTTCTGTTTTCGAGCGTATTTTAGTGATGACAGTCTATTTTCTCCATGATATTGCGTCTCTCACACCCCAACATTTAATATTGATTGCCGAACTTATTTTTGAAAGAGAAAGGTACGGGGTATCCTATAGAAAAGTATACCCATATCGAAACGAAAGCATGCTAATTTAATTTATGCTTCTACTATAAAGTACACCTGTTATTTGAAACCGTATTTTCTTAACGTTAGGGTAGTAGCACCCTAAAAGTTCTTCTTAAAGATTGTGTTTTTCTTTTCCTTTTTAAGATAACAGGGCAGTTAAGAAGATTATGGCAACACTATAGCAAAGATCTTTTGATTAGTTAATAACATGAAAAACATACAAGAATTACAATATATTAAGAAGAATTCAAGCTAATGATATCAAACTGGATGGAAACGAGAATGGAGAACCTTTTGGCAAAAATGAGAACTGATATTCCCCAAAAGTTTTATAGATAACTTTCAGTCCACTCTGCAAAATTAGAAATAAAGAGAATTTTTCAAGCAATCGTTTCGTGGCGTGGATTCTCACGCTGCTGGTGTTAAGCTCGTGAAGTATACCTTTTGGTACTCACAATATCCCGGACTTACCTCGTGCTGCCACTGTGACCGACATTAGGCTTTTGACCGGACGCAGTAGTCTTAGTGCCTATTTGTTGAGTTTTAAGCTGACTATTACCTGAATGCCGTACCTTCTTCTAGTGAACTAGAGATACTAACCATATATATACATATATTGCATGATGAAAGCCCGCTATGGAGAATATCATAACTCCTCTCAAATGGGGATACGCAGACATACATATGTAGACTCTTAAATCCATAAAAATAAATACATAGCTACCTGGAAGGATAAAAAAGTAAGTTAAATGTTGATAGAGGGATCGATGAAAGATAGCTTGAAATACATATGTATGAATATATGTATTATTCTGTATCCCCATTTTGTAATTTTATAACTAAAGTAATACAAACTTTTAAATTTGCATATTTTACTGAGAAATCGCCTGTATTCACATTAAAGCTGAACAAGCGAAGGCGGTAAAACTGCAAATTAAACCATTCATTATACGAAACTTTTAAAACATTTTTTGAAACTAAACAATAAAGCAGTGTTATGCATATATTCATTTTACGCATATTGGCAAAATACATAAAAGTTGATAAATCTTTGATCGAGTAATTTAAACACCAAAACGTAATCCTGTGCACATTGCCTAGTAAATAAATTCTATTATGTTATTTTTCTATAAATATTCAAAATATCATAAAATTTTAAGTATATCGGCAGTTGATTTTGAATACATAAATACATTTTCGCGAAAAATGTTGGATTATATCTTCATTAACACAAAGATCATTTACATATCCTTAAGGAAAACTTCCATTGATGTGTGTATCTTCAACTGCAGATTGGTTCAGAAAGTTTGGATTAAATCCCTGCGCGCTTCGGAATAAGAGCTTGAACTCTTTTCAGAGCCACAAAAGTCAAATACATAACAAATGCCAGGTAATATTTTAAGTAGGGAAATACATTTGATGCAAATGCGAGTTACAATCTTCTTAAATTGTCTTAATGTAAGCTACCAAATTATTTGTATTGAAGTGATTAACTGAGGTATATTATTAAAATACGAAGAGCTTCAGAGAGCACCTGCCTTGATTCTGCACCAAGGTTGGGCAATGATTTTGAGAATTAGCATATGCTTTCTGTACAGTCTCGAAGAGCATGCAGACGAAAATGCTTTCCACATGCAGCTATGTCATTTGTGGTGAATGAAGGCTTAATTCTGAATTCTGTCAAGTAGCTGCGCTTATGGATGATGCCCTCTTAAAGGGGAGGAATAATTATTTCCAAGCCATTTCATTTGCTATTAAGCTACTTCATTCATCACAGGCTCATATCATTTACATTCATTTTCTCCGAGGTAGATAACAGAACGAAATTTTTGTTTTAAATTACATTTATAACATAGCGAAAATGTTCTGTTTTGGCTATAAAATGTATGCACTTCCGTTTTATTTTAAAAGGAAATGTGTGATGCATTATTTCATAACCAACTATACGCCAAATTATTTTGCCACCTTCTTCGTGATTGTTGGAAGAGTATGTACTTATATAAGACATAATTATGCAGTACCTTCGGCCCACCTCAACCTGCCTAACCGACATAAGCCGATCTCATGATTCTAGCAGACCACACCCAACATATTTATGAATACAAACCCTTAAAGAACGCTGTCGACTAAAGTATGGCTCACCAGTGGTAGCGGTGTAAATCGGAGAATGCCGGACTATATTTACTAGATTTTACCAACTTCACATCTGGGCGAAAGGGCTAATTGCAAGGGAGGTGTCGTGGTTTCTAAGCAACGTGACTACGGAAGAGTTTCTCTTAAAATATCCTCTTGTCCACTACTCTGAAGGTTATAGTTTGAAGTGCAGCGGACAGCCATTCGTCACCATGGGTCACCGTGTAACTAGAGTTGGATAATCCGCTCCGGAACTGATTTAAAGAACTTTTTCACGTTACGGAGCGAATTTACTCCAAAACAGAGCTGTAACTTCGTTTACAGTTAGTTCATGGACAGCTCTTGCTGAAAGCGTGGCAGGAGTAGAGATCAGTTATTCTTTCATGAATTACGTTATTGAAAGAGCGAACTCCGGATTGGCCAAAAATGAACGGCAGTTGGATGCATGCCAACTTCCTATTTTGGGGGGGGATGATGTCTATCTTCAGATGTTTAAGTAAGATTACATTAAATTAGGTCCCATTTTGTCCCATAAAATGTATGCACTTCCGTTTTATTTTAAAAGGAAATGTGTGATGCATTATTTCATAACCAACTATACGCCAAATTATTTTGCCACCTTCTTCGTGATTGTTGGAAGAGTATGTACTTATATAAGACATAATTATGCAGTACCTTCGGCCCACCTCAACCTGCCTAACCGACATAAGCCGATCTCATGATTCTAGCAGGCACACCCAACATATTTATGAATACAAACCCTTAAAGAACGCTATCGACTAAAATATGGCTCACCAGTGGTAGCGGTGTAAATCGGAGAATGCCGGACTATATTTACTAGATTTTACCAACTTCACATCTGGGCGAAAGGGCTAATTGCAAGGGAGGTGTCGTGGTTTCTAAGCAACGTGACTACGGAAGAGTTTCTCTTAAAATATCCACTTGTCCACTACTCTGAAGGTTACAGTTTGAAGTGCAGCGGACAGCCATTCGTCACCATGGGTCACCGTGTAACTAGAGTTGGATAATCCGCTCCGGAACTGATTTAAAGAACTTCTTCACGTTACGGAGCGAATTTACTCCAAAACAGAGCTGTAACTTCGTTTACAGTTAGTTCATGGACAGCTCTTGCTGAAAGCGTGGCAGGAGTAGAGATCAGTTATTCTTTCATGAATTACGTTATTGAAAAAGCGAACTCCTGATTGGCCAAAAATGAACGGCAGTTGGAAGCATGCCAACTTCCTATTTTGGGGGGGGGATGATGTCTATCTTCAGATGTTTAAGTAAGATTACATTAAATTAGGTCCAATTTTGTTTTCTCAAAATGTCCCCCAAGATTTGAAAATTTTTGTTCTAGAATTTTGTTGTTAGTTATGTGCAAAACGGAGGTTTTAGAGAATTCCAAAACTAAACTTTAAAGAAATCAGTTCAGGAAATTTATTATTTAATCAATTCTTCAGATCCCACTGCTCGTTCAATTCTTTTCGTCTTTCGCTCCAGCCTTAATAACTGCTCTTGATTCACCCCTTGATATGGATCTTTTACATCGAAATATATGTAGCACATGTTGACTCATAGAAAAGAACCGATTCATTTTATAGTTCAGCTGAATAGTTCTGATATAGTCTGATAAACGAGTGGCTTTTTCCATCTCTAAGGGTAACCTCCTCACCTACTTGCAATGTAACGCAAACGATATCCCACTGAAATAAACACACTCGCCTCATAAGGCATCAAGCAAAACCATCCACCTGGTTTACATAAGACTGACAGGATCAAGCCCCTCTGTGATACACTCAGCAACGCAAGCTTTTGACTGCAGGTCTAACTGATCCTTGTCTTGCATTTGGTATATATTGCATAATTTGGTACAATTTTATACATAAAATATTCCTCAAAATTTGACATGATAATAATTGCATCTTATGCAGTATGCAATATTTTGACATATTCAGTTAAGTGGTGACTGCATAATATAAAAGTAATAATATGCATAATATTAAAGTTAGTCACTTAAAATTGAATGAGAATAGGAATCAGCCCTAACAAACATAAGTAACATCCACATAGTCATAATAAGTGAGAAAATATTCCTAATTATTACACATAATCGTATTAACAATTACGTTGTATCATACCGGATTTTTATGTACATTCACTCTGTTATCTTATGCAGTGTAAGCTAAGCAAATCTTAAGAATTTCTTGCAAAAGTTAAAAATCATATTAAACACTAATACACTGACTACCAATAAGTATTTGGACACCTACGCAAATGACGATATCTGCGGTCCTAAGGTACGTCACGGACTCCGCCGGTATATATCGTGTAGGAAACAACATCGGCTTTAGTGACATGCAAGATGCCTCGCAGTTCGAAGATCTCTGATTTCGAGAAAGGTATAATTATCGGGTATCACAAATGTGGCCGATCCTTAAGGGACATATCTAGCGATCTGAAGTACAAAAAATCGACAGTGGCCTATGTGATTACGAAATGGAAGATGAGCAGTGATTGTCGGAATGTGCCCCGAGTCGGCAGACCAACCAAACTGGGGGATAGAGACCGAAGAGTGCTGTTCCGAGGAATTCGGAAGAACTGCACCCAACCGATAGCCCTCATCCGCGAGGAGTTTCAACAGGCATCCGGGAGTATTGTTTCAATGAATACCATCCATAAGGAAGCACATCTGCTTGGTTTTCATGTTTGTGCTGCTGCCCATAAGCCTTTGATGACAAAGTCCAACCACGCTGCTCGGTTAATGTGGTTCAAAGCACATCGAAATTGGACCGTAAATCAGTGGAAACGGGTTTTTTGGAGTTACGATTCAAGGTTCACCCTTTACCGTTCGGATGGTCAGGGTCCGGCGTCTACCTGGAGAACGTCTCCTGCCAGAATGCATTGTGCCAACAGTCAAGTTGGGCGGAGGTGGAATTATTGTCTGGGGGTGTTTCTCCTGGTATGGGCTGGGACCTTTGGTCCCCATTTCATGGTAAGCTCAACTCCGATGCCTACTGCACTATTTTGGATGACAATGTGCTTCCTACGTTGTGGCAGTTTGACGGGTTGAACCCCTGTTACTTTCAGCACGACAATGCCAGTTGTCATGTTTCCACGTTAACCAAGGCTTGGTATGGTGCTAATGGAGTTCATCGAATGGACTGGCCTTCCGAGAGTCCAGACCTGAACCCTATCGAGAACCTTTGGGACGAGTTGCATCGCCGAATTCAGGGGTGCACTAACAGTGCAAAATCGGTGAAGGAACTTATATGTCTTCTCTAAGCCGAGTGGAAGAAAATACCACTAGTTGTCATACAAAGACTTGTGGAAAGTATGCCCCGGAGCGTCGACGCTGTAATTACCTCTTGTGGAGGCTCTACCAACTATTGATTTTGAATAAAGTTAGTTTTTCTTTTCTATCACATGTGTACAAGTACTTATTGGTAGTCAGTGTATATAAAATGACATTTGAAGCCACATTCGGAATCCATGTGTTCAGGTATATATAAAAATATAAGTTTTACATGTGGTCTTAGGAGCGAGTATTTTAAACACATTATTTCTTACATTTGTTTCGGTGTATTGATTTTTATCTTTGAAATTCTCGCTTACAAGTTTAAATAAAAACTGAAAGGATTTAGATTTTAATTTGGTACGAGTGGAATTATTAAGGATTCTCATACTCCTTCTGAGCATCGCAGATTACCAGTCTCCTCGTGGACTCACTCAATCTAACACAGTTTTTTTTTTATAATCTATTTAGGTTCATTACTACGTACTGCTATCTTCACACTTATGCCACCTAAAATTTAAGAGCAAAATCACAGAATATTTAAAATGGGATATCTTTAGAATCTCGTTAGAAGAAAGCCTTTTATTATTCGCTATAAACTAGCCGCTCGAGTAACCAGCCGCCTGAAAGAATTATCGTAAAAAGGGAAAACTTATATAATGCTTTTAATGAGCCAAGTAGTGTAACTTCATAAAACTATTGAATATTAGACATCTCATGACATTAATACATATTTATTTAATTCAATCAGATTAAATAGTGAAAAAAATTAAGAACTGGGTTTATTGATTTTCAATCACTTGATTTGCTACTCAGTAACAGAAAGATTAAATATGAAAGTTAAATAGCTTATGTCTTCCTGAATGGCAACAGGCTGCTGCGTGGAGATAATAAATATTCTATTTGAGGCAGTGGCAGGACATTGCTTCCAAACAATTTAATTTGTACATTTAAACTAACAGATCAGTATCTTACAATTTGCCAAAGGGGAACGATCTGGAGCGCTGGAGATAAAAATGTTTAATTTGAAACAATTGTAGATCTACGCTGAATGTTTCTTAGGAGGTTATTGATGAAAAGAAGTCCTTTAAATGTGAATGTTCAATTTTGGTTTAGACGCTGTATTTTATAGTCTGTTTTATTGTTCTTAGTTTTGCTTGGAATTCAGTATTGTCTAATCACGAATGGGACTTTTTCTTTGTAGTTTCATTTGGAAATTTTTGGAGCACAAAGGAGGAGATTTCAAACCATCTCCTCTGGTTCCTGCGTTTTTACTATGTTCTGGTCTAATATGCAATGTGTTGTAGTCATTAGGATATTTTAAAACAGCCGATGGCAAAACAAGGGACTCAAACCTGGACCTCTCGAATACGCTCCGAGTGTGCTACCGTTGCAGCAGAAAGGTGTGCTGGAAAGAGGGAGAGTAGAATATAAGGTATGTTACCTTATATTCTGCCCCTTTTAAAGAGAGATTGGAAATTAGGAGACCTGATTGCCAAATACTAATGGTGACGAATTGTGGTCCGCCACCTTTTAGTTCGAACACCATTCGTAGAGTCATTAGATTTTTTCAATTAGCAGGAGACATGAAAAATGGGCAGTGCCGTCTCCAGGACTCGAACCTGGACCTCTCGAGTCGGTGCCGAGTGTACTACCGGTTCTACTACAAAATCATTTTGAAAGGAGAGGGAAAATACATTATATACTACTCTCCATTTTAAAGCGTGGCAGGGGATTAGGGGACTCAGTCGCCAAATCCCGATGGTGATGAATTATCGTCCACCACCTTTTAGTTCGGGAGCTACTTGTAGAATAATTAGGATCTGTTTTTTGAAGCAGGAATAGTGAAAGCTGTGCAGTGTCCGCACCAAGACTCGAGCCTAGACCTCTCGAATACGGGCCGAATGTTCTATCATTACACTACGAAAGCTTGCTGGAAGAAAATACCTTATATATATTCCAATGAATACGTCATTCTGTGTACGTACAAAATGATCGTATGCTTTCACATTTTAGCCAAGCATAGTAGAAAGGATTGCTTGGAAGTGAGTAGTGGAACTTCGCTATTATATTTTATTGTACAATTTAAATGAACTGTAAAAGTATGGTCATATGTGTTTGTTATTTCTATGACTTATTTCATTTTATTCATATTCACTGACTGTAATACCAGAAAATGTCAACCAATTTTTAGCATGGCAAGAAGCGCAGAATTGAATCTGCTATTGGTATGGGCTTTGGTAGCCATATAGGGGGGTACTACGACAGTACCAAATCCGTCTCAACTGTAAATGAGAATCTCCAGAGGAACGGATCCAAGTTTCTTCCACCACTGTTTCCTTACCACCAGACCATTTGACAGGCCTTTCGCCTCTCTATATACGAGTATTTTGAGTATCTTCATGCTGTAAGGACAGTATACACTTACAAACATCCAAGTCTTCTCAGAGATTCGAACCCGCATCCAATGTGGCTAACCTATCTATCAATCAGAGCAGTAGCTCATACATATATATAAATGTACAGTTCTAGTTACAAAGATCTTGGGGGATTTTTATGAAATACCGTTATTAACTGTAATCGATTTTAACTAAAACACAAGTGGAACAATCTATTAAGTGGAATCTGCTAAATATGTTTTTTTCTCATTCGTAGATAAACTATAACTTTAGAATGTGTATAACTTTCCAGTGTGACTCTAAAATGTATTCAGTGTGTTTTATGACGTAAGATAATAATCACAACTGAGGCAGCACTACCCTATAATATACATATTAAACCCTAAGACATATTAGAGAGGCCATGATTGAGACAGCCTCAAAGCTTAAATCTATAACCTTAGAATGTGACTCTATAACTTTCCAGTGTGACTCTAAAATGTATTCAGTGTGTTTTATAACTTAAGATAATAATCACAATTGAGGCAGCTCTACCCTATAATATACATAATACAACTCTATGACGTATTAGAGAGGCCATAATTGAGAGTCTCAAAGCTTAAATCTATAACATACCCAGTGTGATTCTGTAACACATCAGAAGTCCTACCATTGAGGCCAGGTGAATATATTATAAGGTATTTCTCTCGCCTTCCTAGCGTGCCTTCGTGGTATAGTGGTTCTGCACGCTGGGTCGGTATTCCAGATGTCCGTGGTTCGATTCCCGGCGAGGGCAATTGCTCATTATTAATCTTGCATGCTTCCAAAAATACCTAATGTCTCTACAGTGGCGTCACAGCTAAAAGGGTGTTGGATGATGATTCTCCTCACCCAGGATTTGGAGACTGGCTCCCCTAAAACCCCATTCACTCTTTAAAAAGGGGGAGTATATAAGGTATTTCTCCCTCCTTTCTATCGTGCCTTCGTGGTGTAAAGGTTCCGCACGCTGGGCCGGTATTCCAGAGGTCTGTGGTTCGATTCCCAGCGAAGGCGATTGCTCATTATTCATCTTGCCTGCTTCCAAAAATACCTAATGTCTCTACAATATGATTTTGCATGTACCGGAAGATCAAATATTAAGACAGTTTGAGTATATGCCCTTACAACTTAGTATGATTCTATAACATACTAGACAATACAATACAGGACTTTAAAGGAGCCAGAGTCTCTCTCTGCGACATATCCAGTGTGACACTGCGTATCTAGTTTGACTCTGTAACGTATCTAGTATGAATTTATACCGTGCACAAAAATCACGACTTAGACAGCTTGAGCATATGATTCGATAACATACGAGGGAATACACGAATAAGACAACCTGAACATGGAACGTTATAACGTACTAGAAAAACACCATCGAGGTTGGTTTGTTTTAGTTTATTATGCCAAAGTATACTAGGGCTGTCTACCTAAGTTAAGCGATGCCTTCGTGGTTGACGTTCTAAGGGGAATTGGCTCATATCATATGAGGAAAATCACGAGAACGCCCAATCAATCAGGTATTCGTCTGGAATCCCCCTACCAATCAGAATTACCAGTATTCAAAGATTTACCGCCCGCCCGCTGTTGGATTGAAACACCATTGAGACAACTCGACTATGTGATCCTTTATCATACCTAGTATCACACTAAAACTTTTTATGTATTGAAGTCATTTAGTCTGAAGAGTCATTAGGTTTTTTTGAAGCAGAAGGCATGAAAAATGAACAATGACCTCCCTGGGACTTGAACCTGGACCTCTCGAATACGCGCCAAGTGTGCTACTATTACACCAAAAAAGCATGCTGGGAGGAGGGGAAAATACCTTATAAATCCACTGTTGAATCAGAAAAGAACATAAAACATATCGACAGAATCTACTATTTCCTGCTTCTCAATAAAAAAAGAATTTGAAATTTCTGTAGTAAACCGATTTTTCCGTGTTATTTAATGCAGAGAACAGTTGGGAAATATAAGTTCCAGCTCCCATGAAACAATTTATGAAATACTTCACCTTTTAGCTAATTGATTGTGTCTTCATGGAATGAATTTGGGAGGCTGAAAGGGAGCCTCATTTGCTAATGCAAGTTAATAATTGTTTTAAAAATTCACCAACCAGGTTAAAGCAAACCTTTAGGGGAAAAATGATAACTTCCTGGGTAATAGCTTTGAGTACATAAAGTAAAGTTATTTATGAATGATTTCTTCCTTCTAAGACAATTTCATTCTTTTGTTTCTTGTAAAGAACTCATTTTATTTTGAACGCCGATTTAATTTACGTAAGCAAATGAGAATATCTTCCAAATTAAAGTGCTTGAAAATACAGGTAAATTTTAATATTATTTTTCTGCTAATTGTAATATAAACGATCCTTTTTGTGTTTACTGCCAATGAATTAACTGAGATTTTGTGTTAACCGGAGACATCATCTTTGGGATTCATCGAATAAATAAATCTCACAAAAGATTTCTGTATTGTGGGTGATTCTTTAATCTGCAGATGTTCATGACATGCAGCGCATATCGAAATTTTCGATGAACACCTTAGAAAAAAGGAATAACATGTTAAGAAAATTAAAGAAATGTTTATTTACTCCATTGCAGGTATTTAGAGTAACGGCTATACTGAGAATTGTTTTGCATGAAAAAGAAAATGCTATTTAGCATAGTATTTTTGATCAGCATAAGAGACACAAATGTAATAAAGACGCTCATAAAAAGTTTGATCCATAGCCATGAAGCAAAGTAAAAGAAAAGCCAAAAAAATGCTCTAAAGAAAAAACACACATGAATGACATTTACAGCAGCAAGAAGAAAATTCTTCCACTTCACCGCTTCCAGCCTGTATTTCATCGTCCTGAGAGACGAAGTTAAAAAAAAAAGTGCATATGTATACACACAAATATATGTATATATATATCATGCATGAATTCGAAAAACCACTAAAAGTGCCCAGTGTGAGAGAGGCTTAACACGGAAAGAAGTTATTTTGACAAAGTATGCCACTGTCAGAACTCTTACGTATGTATGAGTGCTTTTTGCATACACCGATCTCCCGTAAAAGGAAGCTTTCCATGTATCTGGCCAGGCGAAGGACAGACGAATGTCTGGGACGTGGCCTAAAAACGAGTTTTTTTCTCCTGATTCAGGAAATATAATCTAGTTTGGTGAATGAAGTTTCTCAGCGAAGAGAGAATTCTAACATTAATAGAATAACATTTTTATCCGTTTACGAATAAAATAAACATAGTTTGTCCATTAGAAAAGTAGATTTTGTTCAATGCGTAACCGAGCTAAAGTTAGGATGCTAATGCTTTATAACTAAGGAAAATGTAATTATCAGATAGATTATAATAAATTATTTTACCTCTTTGCTTTGGATATATTAAAGTCTGCTGGGACACCTGACAAGGAATATTAATTTAGTAGACATGAACTTAACTGTCTTTAAGAGTTACTAAATAACTGTGAATTATTTTGCCGCTAAAAACTGTAAGGAAGTTGATAAAGATAAACTTCATAGTAATTTTTAGCGGCAAAATAATAATACACACACACACATATATATATATACACGATGTCCTTCTGTGCATTGCGTGTGTACATTCATACGCACGCACTCATATATGCACCGTATGTACTCATATAGTCTCCCTTCCGTATTTTCCCACTAACGCTTCCAGAATATTATTTGAAAACTTCTGATTTATGATAACAGTGAAAAAATCCATGCACAAACAGAAAACAGTTTTATGTAAGAAAAAGGAAATTATTGAAATTCATAACGGCTTTGAAATATATAACATTATTAGTGTATGTATTTATGAACTTCCTAATGTGCTATGTGGATTATTTAAGCCACCTCTTTAGATATAGCATGCTCTACATATTTCTCTCCTCCTGATTTTCCTGTGGTAAACGTCGGAAAAGGGAGAAATACGTGAGTAGGTATCATATATATATGAAGAAAGAAAGGGATAGATTTTATATACATATATATGTATGTGTATCTATATAATGCATATGATTCCTGCCATGTGCTTGCTTCGTGTAATTTGAAGCACATCCGGCAACCATTCCGAGATTTAGAGTTCGAATCTCTTTGAGACAATTGCTGCTTTATTATCGTGGCAGAGTTAAAAAAATTCTGCTCTGCCAGCAGCTTCCAAATTAAAATATAGTGGGCAAGAGTTCCTCTCTACCTCTGATTGGTGACTCCTACCATTCTCACCATTTGCCCTTTAAGTGTGGAAGAAAGTAAAAATATTCTCTTTCCGTATTTCATGGTTTCAGCATTTATTTGTAAGCACACCATACTATAATTCTTCATCACTGCCTTTAGAGGTTGTACTAGTATCTCGTGAAGCACGCTTTAAATGGTGATTCTGTAAGAAATTTTCTTGTTTCTTACCGTGCATCTTTACAATGTAATTGGAAACTAATAACTCCACAAAATCATTAAGTTATTTAAACTTTTAATCTTGCTGTGTATCTAAAACTATACCGTTCTGTTTTGCATCGTGTCATCAGATTCGACGTTCTTAGCCTTCCAGCATGCGCTTATGCGCAAAATTTACGACAAATTCAGTTTTTAATGCACATTTTTCTTATATCGAAGCTTGGACGTCTGAAAGTCATTTCTATTCCTCCTTTCTACCCTTCCCCACATCATGGACTGTGCCAACAGGAAGTGATTTTACTTTCTTTTACTGGGCATTTGTGCTATTTGGCAGCTTTTTCGTAAAAGTTACGACACGCACGTGTTCGTGAGGGAAAATTCGGAAAATATTTCTTTTTCAAATATTTTGTAATTTTGTGTTATTAATTGCCGTGTATTATTCTAATTTGCATACATTTGGCTCTGTAAATTTTATATCAGATTTCATGGCAAGAAAATATGTGCAATCAGATGATTTTGCTCGCATTCTTTAAGAATTATCTGATGAAGAAAAGGAAACCTTTGGATGGGAGAACAATAGCGATCCATTCCTTATTCTCTTTCCATTCTTTATTTTCTTTTATTTCTATTTTTTAGA
Source organism: Stegodyphus dumicola (assembly GCF_044657685.1). Taxonomy (NCBI): domain Eukaryota; kingdom Metazoa; phylum Arthropoda; class Arachnida; order Araneae; family Eresidae; genus Stegodyphus; species Stegodyphus dumicola. The sequence goes on from NC_140770.1 coordinate 161,726,809, forward strand.
ATTAAATAAAAATATTTTAGTTTAAAGTGCGTTTTTGTAACCAGTAAGAAGTAAATTTCCTTGCAGAAGTAAGTAATGCTAAACTTTCTTTTTTTTCCTAGCAAGGTGCCTTTCTTTTTTATTTGTCTATACCTGCCTTTAATGAATATTAAAATTAGCTTCAATTTTAAAATATAATTATTAAATAATAAATTAAAAATTTTCTATAATGAAATACATCTTTGCATTTCCATCTGACTAACATAAGAACCTAAAAACAATTTACTTATATTTGAATGTGATATCATTCGTATTTTGCAATAATAAGATTAATATTTTATTTCTTAACAAATTTATTATCAATATTCACTCATTTCTGTCGTTTTTCGTGCCGAAAACGGTAAAGTAATGGATGTCGTAAAAAATACGACGCGCGCGTGCTCATGTAAAATTGCCAACCGCGCGTGCTGGAATGTTAGTCATAGATCAAGGTTCGAATCCGTGAAAAGGCAAGCCTTTGTCCAAGTATTTAATATCCTTGAAGCATAAGGGCATCCAAATATTATCGAGTCAAATGTCCTCTGGAGAGAATAATGGTAGAAAGAGGATTTGAAGAAACTTGAATCCGTCCTTTTGTGTTCTTCATTAGAATTAGGAAGAAGAACTCTTTAAACGACGACAGATGAATGTCTTCTAGCGTGGCCGCGATGAATTCGCGAATATGATCTACGCTATGTTGAGATCATGAAGAAAATGTCAGAAATCATGAAAATAATTTAAAATTACATATCTAAAAATCAACCGACTCAATAAATTTAAACATTCATTTAAACACCATAGTTGATATATAACGTATTTCTCCACCTTCTTAGCGGGCCTTCGTGATGCAGTGGTCTGCACGCTCAGCGTGTAATTGAGAGGTTCATGGTTCGATTCCCGGCGAAGGCGTTTGCTCATTTTTCCTCTTGCCTGCTTCCAAAAATACCTAATGTCTCTACAGTGGCGTCCGAACTAAAAGGGTGATGAATGATGATTCTTCAACCCCAGGATTTGGCGATGGGGTCCCCTAAAAACCCCAGTCGCCCTTTAAAAGGGGTAGTATATAAGGTATTTGTCCCATCTTCTTAGTCGTGGTGTAGTGGTCTGCACGTTCAGCGCGTAACTGAGAGGTCCGTGGTTCGATTCCCGGAGAAAGCGTGGCAAAGTTTTCATTTCTCTTTCTTCGAAAAAAGTACCTAATATTTCTATAGATATACTTGCGAAAAATGCCATATCTAGTAAGAATAGGAAGAACTTACAAATGGAAAGGGTCACTAAAAAGCAATAAATAATAAAGACATGATTTTCATTACATTCCGAAGTTAGAGTTTTACCTCAAATACCAGTTCCTTAGATACTTAGATTTATAGTAGAATATGAAATTTTCTCTAAGCTTACTCACGTAAAACATTGCGCTTGTAAAGAATTCGGTTCTTCTAAATATTCTTTGCCAAGTAGCTTTTAATAAATTAGAACAAAACATTTCTAGGTATTAATGCTAATTAAATTTTGATTAATCAAAGATTCTTTCCACAGAAACATTAACTAGCCGCCGAACGGTAAAATTGCTGAATATTTCTAGTTTGGCTGATGCTCAAATCTTAGCAAAAGGGCTCACTGCTTATGAATTTTCTTACGTTTTCACTAGAACGTCCTTCAGGAAGGCAGATAGCCATCGAGTGCCAGAAACCCTCTAAAATTATGCACCTGCTGGTAGCATAAAAGAAAGTCATTTGCTATAATATCTTAAATCGTTTACGTCACTAGATCACTAGATTATTTTCTCTATATTTTGTAAACGGTATCTCTATACCAATAATAATTTATTTCATGCAGCACTACATAGTGAATTTTTCCCATAACTTCGTTACAGCTCACATTGCAAAATTCACAGTGTGATCTCCAGCGAAGACGCAATTGATTTCTCTAGTTTCTTCTCTGAAAATTCTAATAACCTCTATGCATAAATATTTCTAAACCTGAATCCTACTATAGTAACGTCCTGAACAATAACTTTTATATTAAAAGTCGTTTAATGAAAAAGTCGCTTTTTCACGGCCGTTTTACTAATTAAAGAACATATGAACTATTTTAAAAGATACTTAAAATACTATTTAAAATGAATGGGATACTAAAATAACTTTTTTTTTTCATTTTTTCCTCCTGTCTTTTTAACGTTATGTAAACCATTTTATCTCACATTTTGCTAATTAGTAATATTCTGTTTAACCTATATTTGTATTCATCTTAGCACATTCACGCATGTTATGCAAAACCATTTATTTTAATTTGAATAATAATCTTAGGTTGAGGAGACTGTTAGGTTTTCAAAGCAAAATATATGATAAATTAGCTGTTCCATCGCCAGAACTGAAATCACCGAATCCTAATGGTCTAACCACAAAGCACTTACAGCATCAAGGAAAGTACAACAGTTTGCGAACATTTCTTACATTCCTTCTTTTAAAGTGCGACCGAGAAGAAACACGACCACCACATTTTAATTCGGGCTTCCCTATTTGCTGCCCTCATTAGTACAGAGGTTAGAACTCTTGTCTGCTGTGTCATTAGATTCGAATTTGAATCCGGAGGAAAACATGAATGTTTACAAGTGTAGAATGGAGGCATGGAGGTACTTAAATATACATGAAAGTTGTACGTTTTCTGTTATATCTTGGTGGTTGGGGAAGAAGTTTAGGAATCCCTCCGGCCGTCTTATCCTCCGAGGCATTCTTTATCAAAATTAGGAGAGCTTAACAGCGAGTACGGTGGGCCCACACCTGCACGATTAATTATAGAATTATATTGTCCTGCAGCATTTACAACAGTTGTTTTGATGTATATTTAATATTTGCACTTCTTTTTATTTCGCCTTATTTATGTTCTCAGTATTTAATTTTATGTTATCATTTATAAAATAATCTTGTTACTGGCAACATGTTTTATTTAATTATTTTGCGTGACTGGCAACAGTTGTTTATGTTTATTTTTTAGTTATGGAATAGCTTTCTTAGCCGCACACTGCTAAAGGCATTTTTTGTTAAAGAATGTTTCATGTTTTAGAATGTTAATAAAGTTTCTCTACAAAACTGATTCCTTTCAGTTCAAAACTGCTAACTGTAACTGTTGAGAGTAGCCGGAAACATGGGCAACACAATTGTCCCTTGGATAGGATTTGGGACCACGGGTGTTTCATTTGGACGTGTTAAGCACTTTGAACACGCGAAGAATGATATATTAGTATTTACAAACTTTTACATCTAAGTAGAGGATATACGTTAGATTAATCGGTTAACGTATAGGAGGGCTATTGGCGTAAGGCAAGGGATACTTATGTCAAAGTTGTTTTAACCTTTTAGCGTGGGCAAAAGAATAATGTTTTAAATATCGAAGCTATTTAGTCAACTTTTGAGGTAAAGGAGCAGAAAACCAAATCGAATGAGTCTGTCATTTCCTGCTCTGCATTTAGAAATTGTGCAGGAAACATGAAGAATGTACAATTCTCTCGCCTGGACTCGAACCCGGAACTCTCCAATACATGCCGAGTGTTCTATCATTACACCATGAAGGCAGAAAAAGGAAAATATCTTAGGAAGGAAATACCTTATACTGAATACAAGAGGAAAATACATTATACTGTATCCGCCCCTTATATGTAATTTTAACCGTATATGCCTTTAACTAATTTTGAGAAATGGAAGACACTAGAGATTTCTCGGCAGCCAGAGTAAAACTATTTAAATCCACAGAGAGCTTCAATTCTCAATTTTTAGTTCAGAGCTGACTTCCAGGTATTGTGATATCTGCGAGAGTTCCACCTTTTAGATGCGCTTTGCATTACGTTGTTTTAGCGTCCTTAGCAGTTTAAGTATAACTACTGATTGGTCTCTGTGATACTGTAAAAAGCTGTACGCGTGTTTTTTTGGGAAACTCTAAAACTGTAAAATGTTTCTTCGGGAAAAATCAGTTTTATCAAGCTATTACTGGTTCTATGTGCATTTAATCCATTATAACCCTTACGCACGCAACAATATATGAAAATAATACCCTATCTGATTTCAAAAATAAAAGTCTTGAAAAACATGGGATTCAAATTCAAATTACCTTAAAATCGTTGTCATCTTCAGTTCAAAAACAAAACGTAATTAAATTAAACTTTTTAGTACCTTCCAGTGTTTCCAAATACTGAGTTAATATTTTTGAATAAATAGGCGAGAAGAGAAAAAAGATTAGTCGAATATTTTGAAACGTTTTTACAACTATAATCAACAACAGTATATTTGGATATCCTCATTTATTTACATCTCAGATATAACTAGTATAGAGAATACAAAATAAAAAGTATGGAAACACTTAACATCTGTAAAAAGTAAACATTGATCAACTGAGTGCGTCCACGACACAATTACTTTTTTTTTCGCCTCTCCTAATATAAAATAGCGTAATTAAAACGATTTTAAGTTTTCCATGTGTTTCGTACTTACTGTGTTTCGAGGTTTACATTTGATATTCTACCAAGAATCATGTTACGGCCAGTTCGGTCTGTGTTTTGGCATGGTCTTTTCCTGGTTTTCCGATGTGTGACGTGTATACCAGTCTGTTCTGCTTAGAAAGTCCTCCACGACGGGGTTCCTCGCCTTAGGCACAGAGCCCTTGAGGCTTTGCCATAATCACATAAAGCAAACCAAACGAATACCGTAGAAGGCATGGTTATACCTATCCGTCCGTTCATAACGGTGGCCGCCTATTAGGTACGTTCAAAATAAAATAGGCATCACTTCGGACCTTAGGAGTGGCCAAAATCGAAAAAAGTTGCCCGCCATTTGAAGAAATAAAGGATCATGATACAAAACTCTTGCATTTTTTTCGTTTTGTTATACTTAATTTTATTGGAAATTTATATTACAGCTTTCAAAAATGTATAATTTTATTTGTCTTCATTGACATCAGAAGTGATCACTCAAGCGCTGCGCATATGTATTTGATATTTAAAGTGCATATGGGGTGTACATTCGTTTCCGTTCTCAGAGTCTCTACTACGAGTCAAAATATTTGAAATATTTTCCAAAAGCGCTAGATTTTTTATCAGCTAGGTAAACAGCGAACTTGTTGTTGTTACAGATGTGGAGCACATAGCGACGAGGCAATTCGAAGAGCGCTTACATCACAACTTTATCTAATTTTCTCACAGAAGTCCGCGTCTGAAATTTCATTAATTCAAATTCAAACAGAATAAAGAGAATTGACTCTGTAAAATTACTCACGTCTCTCTTGCACGCGATGTGACTAAAGAAAGGATTATTTGAATAGCGTTTTCTCCTCGAATATACGGAAATAAGAGACAAAAATGCAGTTCTAGCGTTCCAGAACGATTGAATTACAGCCCTTCAAACATTCGCATGCGCGAAACACGTGAGATTCATGACAGACAACGCTTGCATTTCAATACTGAAGCCACGTTCCGATCCGTGGTAGGAAAAACATTACTGACTCTACAAATTCTGCTCCGCTTCTGTTTGTAAAGCGATCACATCTGTCGTATGGAAAAGACATTTTTGATAGCTTGTCAACGAATTGTTGTATATCTTCACACGTTAAGCCGGTTTATTTCTGTTAGAAATACGATTGTCAGCAGCACATGCAAGGTTTATTTTCTGACTGAAATCATCCGCATTGAACATAAGCTCGACATCAGAATTTTAAATTTAGATTAAAGTGCTCCAGGCGTATATGGTTCAGTAAGTTACAAAATTTGGATTCCTGTACATTTCAATAAGCGAAACAACAGAAATAATTACGGAAGATCTCCTTCCTGTTTTTGATGTTAAATTAAACGGTTATTTGTCAAAAAAGTGACGTACATTCCAAAACGAATACATCGTAATATTAACACTACACAGTCTAATAAAACGGGTTCATTTCTACTTCTTTGTGACTTTAATTTCATCCGTTTTTATAGTTTCTCTGCTAGTTCTTACGCCTCGAACAGCCATAAATAATTAGAAGAATGGGAAGGGAAGGTTTAGCGGGGTCAGAGAAGTCTTAGAATCTTAGAGAAATATCTGCTCGTGTTTGCTTCGCTGCGATTGGTTGTTTCTTGTATTAGGCTGGAATAAAGTTCAATAGTTAGAAAGGAAAGTTTCGGAGGGATCATTGGAGTTAATTTGTGAGGGTAGCGGATTTTGCTCTTAGTAAGACGAAAACAATCACTACGTGGACGAATCCATCTGGAAATATTTAAGGGAGCGCTTTTCCATAGTTCATTACACTGACAAGAATATTATACAAACTTATGTAGTACTAATCGACAAATACAATTTAGTTACAAACATCCACGCCTTTTTCAAGATCCAAACCTGAGCCAATTGAATTAGTGACCCAAATCCGTCAGTTACCATACTGGCAAAGACAACATAAAGGACATATGGAATTTTATGTGCAATTAATCTCCGAATACGAGGTGTGACAGAAAAAACGAGACTAAGTATGTAGCTTGGAAAAAAGAATGGAATTGGCAACAAATGTTTTGGTAGCGTCATGCCATACACCTCCTCTATCCACGCTGCCAGTTTCCACTTAAGCGACCATGCCAGTGGGGAGTACTGCGTCATTGAGTGAACACGTGCAACTGCATTCTGCCGGAAAAAAATGTCTAATGTAAAATCCGAACAGCGAATCAACATCACGTTTCTGTAAAACTTAAGAAATCGGCCACCAAGGAATCATCTCAAATATTAACCGAGGCTTATGCAGATGGAACTTTGTCTCATGAACGTGTGTTTGGATGATATAAGTGGTTTTTGGGCAGAAGGACAGTATGAAAGATGATGAATGTGCTCCCAGCACGTTCATCATGACTGAATGGGTTTCCAATGGTCATATTGATAATCAACACACCGACGTGGAAGTACTAAGAAGACTTCGTGAAAAAAATTGCGAAAAAAGGCCACATTTGCGGAGTGATGGATGGCTGTTACACCAGGATAATGCACACGCTCACACGAACCTAATCTGCCAAGCAGTTTCTGAGCAGCAAAAACATTACTGTGACGGAGCAACCTGCTTATTCACCTGATTTGGCTCCATGCGACGTTTTTATTTCCTAAAGTAAAATCTTGCTTAAAGGGGACCCATTTTACCTCAGTTGAAGAGGTTCAGGCAAAAGCGGAGAATCTCCTGAAGGGCCTTTCAAAAACCTTGTTCCAGAACTGTTACCAGCAATGGCAGCCCCGAATGTAGAAATGTGTGACTCCTGAAGGGAACTCCGTTGAACGTGATAATGTCATGGAGAACTGATTCCGTAAGTACAATTATTGAACCAGTTTAGTTTTGTTGTGTTATGTTTTGTTGTATTTGTTCGTTAGAGCCAAAAACTACTATACCTTGGTTGGGATCCGAACTAAAATGAATCTAGCAGCCACGTCTATCAAGGGCAAAATATTACCCGAGGCTTAATCTATATACGTGCATGAGATGTTAAGACATCACAATTAATTTTGTGTGTTGTAAATTGAAATAATCATGAACCATGAAGGCAAATTAAAACAAAAGGGTTACATGTGTTCTGCAACAAAACAAAACAAAAAAAAATGTAATTTTAAGATCCAAATGTCCAGGGACTTTACTGCCTGGAACGTGCAGTCCCACGTCTAAAACCAACATTTTTTGCGTGCGTACGGGTTTGTAATAGAGTAAATGCACATAGGTCCGATAATAAGTTAATATAATTTATTTTATCTACAAAAACAAAACAAAGATATGTAATTTTCCACAGAAATACTCGTACAGATTTTACAGGATCACAAAGTATAATCAGTAGTTACGCTTCAATTTACCAAGAACATTAAACAAAACGCAATGCAAAGCGCATCTAAAGAGAAAACTAATCCAATCTTATGCTGTACTAATCACTCGTAACTAAACAACAACAGCTAACTAAACAGCTGCAAGGAGATGCTCTCTCTCCCGACTTAGGTTTCAAGTGGCCGCGGAGGTATTTTTAGAAATTTCTGCTTCTCGAAATTACTGAAAATCAATATGAGGGTCGAATTACTATTACAGATAATATAGTGATCAATTAAATTTATTCATACCTATTATGGTAATAAAGGAACCGGACCAAAATGTTCCCAAATGATCGCCAACTTTCGCGGCTTTTATCGCCAAAGATTGGAGATTTATCGCCAAAGTTGGCTACAAATCAACTCGCCAAAACAGTAGTCAGCTTGGCGATATCTCGCCAACTTACCGATATACCCATTTACTCAATATTAAATGCGCCTGCTTCTGTATTCTTAATTTTCTGGCATAACTTTCTCTTAAAATCTGTTTCGCGTTACATTACATAGGAAAAAAACTGCAATTTCATATGTAACCGCACTAAAATCGTCTATCTACGTGCAAAATTCGCAAAACAAGTAATAGTTTTACTTTATAACTAGTGAAAACTGTTTTGGGCTATGTTATAACGACGAACGGATTACTTGATGTTAATTTAAAAAACTCAAGCAAATATAATTGATATAAATAACATTACTTATAAAACTGAGTTTACGATGATGACAGAAGAACATTGAACGCTTGAATTTTATGATGCGAATTTCGTGAATTTGTATAAAAAATACAATTATTCGTTACGCAAGGGAATCAAGTTTAAAATAAAATAACAACGACTTTAGTTTGTAGACTGACTCAAATTACCAATTTTTATACTTCGAAATGAAATTTCCAAGAACAACATTTCTTCTTATTAATGCATGGACACTTGAGAAGAAAGAGATAAAGAATTTGATTTAGTATTACGAATTTTCGGGGACGTGTTAGGAAATACATAAAATTTTCAGTAGCTGTATCCCGATCCAATTATACCTTCTTGAAAACTCTTGAAGAAGGCAGTTATTTCTCGATTTAAACTTTTTTCTTTCTTTATCAGTTATTGAAGCTTTAATTTTGTATTCCAGAGATTCTTTTAAAATCTTAATTAAATTTACAGGTTTTAAACAGTGGTAGCTTCAGCACCTCCAAAATCAATAATTTCAGTCCAAGAGGTCATAGATATACAATTTAGTAATAGGTAATATTATTATAAGCAAAATATTACGAAATCTCGTAAAGCTACTAAAATATTCAGTGATTTGATAAGAAAGCAACTTATTAAAATAATGTCTATTTCAATGTCAAACGAATATATTCAAAGCTTGGATTTTAACACCTAAGCTTATTTCTATTTTCTCAGTTGAAAAGCAGCGAAAATATTAAATAATGTGTATATACTATTAAAAGTTGATTTTAATGGTTTGTAATAATTTTTGAATATTGTTTTATTGATTACGAGTACATAATTTTTATCTCAACTGAGTTCTTTCATTATTTTCCTTTCTCTGTATCTCTGTGCATATATATATATATAGAGAGAGAGAGAGAGAGAGTGAGAGAGAGAGAGAGAGCGATTAACATATATATAAATATATGTGTTGAATAAGATATATATTTATAAGGAAATAATAATTAAAAATACAACAACAAATCTGAAATGTTTCAGATTTTAAATTACGCCCAAAGGGGCGTCTTTTACTATGTGGTACATGGGGAACTTATTGTGTTTCTTTAATTAAAAAAAAGGGATGGGGGCGTTTTTTTTAACATTTTGTGTCTTATATTTTTTTTTTATTAAATATCAAGTTCTTCGCACTTAAAACATAAAATTCAGTTCAACAGCAATATCGCAAAATAGTTTTCAAATGAGCCTATCTTTAGAATTTCTCATACAGAGACTCACGCGCTGGAGATAGAATTGTTTTTTCTGTATAACGTCGCCATGGCTCGCCTTGAGTTTGTTAATCAAAAATTCGTTAAAGTTTTATAAAATAGGAAATCGATAATAAAACAAATTCCAGATTTCAAATTTGGTCTTCCACATACCCATATTCGTCGGACAAGTACATCATTCAATATTCGATGGCTCTAGGTACCGTTGTTTTATCACAATGCGAGAAATATACATCAATGTATCCAGATTTTCCATTATTTTAATTTTTTTTTAATATAACACATGGCGAAAATACTTTGTGACAACTTTAAACGTGATTCGCTGTTTGTAGTGAATAGACGCAAAATTGCCAAACGAAAACAATAGTCCTTCACGGGCAAAGCCCCTTTGACTATTAAATAATGGTGGTAAAATAAATAACAGGAAAAATATAAATTAAAACTGAAAAAAAAACATAAAATAACAAATGGTTTAAAATTATTTGATTATTTTAAGCGGCAACAGGAAACGTTTCAGCAAACTTCGCCAATAAAAACGAAAATCTCTTAACAAAATTTAATATATATATATATATATATATATATATATATAAATTTGAAAACCGAAATAAAACAATATATATATTGTTTTATTAGAAACTAATTAGAAAAGTAAAATAAAATTGAACGATAATTCTGTCGCGCGAATGATGCAAGGAATATGAATTTAGCAAATTCAACCTAATATAATATATCACATTCATATAAAATCTCATAATATAAAGCAAATTAAATTTAACATTTCATGGAAATTCAATTAAAAAAATAATAATAACGGTGGGACTTTCGATTGCAGTAAAAAACAAAGGTACACAACTAAATATTACAGCGTTTGAAATATAAAATTGTGAACGTTTCACGACTAAAAATTTGAATTCATTTTACACCTCATTTTGAAATAGAATTTACAGGAATCACACAAATAGTCAAAATGTATATTTCCGTTGAAATTTGAAAACCGAAATGTTTCGTCTTTTAGCATACTTCCTTTACTTTGCATCAGGAAGTAATGAATAGATAAGCAAAATTACTGCTGTCACACCGATAAGTAAAAGAAAGCATTGAAAACCATACTTCAGGTTTTTTTCAGTACATTCCTTAAAACTTAGATAATGAAGAAAAGCATTAAATATAAGAAACATTTTTAGGGGATGAAGGGAGGAAAGGAATCGAATATTCATCATCGTGCATATGGTTCAGCAGGATCTGTTTGTCAAAAAAGCATATAATTTTTTAATTCAAAAATAAATATGTTACTCAAACTCGTGCGCAAGTTTTACTTCAAAGGGATAGATGAACAGAATCTGCAGTAAATTGCTTTCGCTCCCAGTCGCCAGATGTCGTTTGAAAGAAAATTAAACTCACGTTGCCAATTTTAGGTCCTCTTACATTACGCCTCGCTATTTTAATTTCATTTTTTCTCGGGCTTTTCTTTGTGAAAAAAATTTTAACTTAGAAATTAGGAAACCGTTTGTTTTAATTCCGTCAGGAGGAAGTTGTTTTGCTCGCCAAATGGATAGTTTCATTTGTTTAATTTTAGAGTTTTTCATCTGTTTTCAACCTAATTGCATAGCAGAGAGGGAGAAAAAGAAAAGCGCGAACTTTTTCTCTTAATTGCTTCCGATAAAAAAGTAGTCACGGAGTTAAAGAGAATATTTAGAGTAAAATATGTAGCGAAGTTTTTTAGGAAATTTATCTGAGCTCTTATTAAGGTAAAATACAGCATCGTTAAACTTATTTTGCTTATATTAACACACTTTGTTATGGCTTTAGACAATGACATCAAAGAAATGAGCATCCGAATCCGAAATAAATATTCGATATCTTCGGAGAAAAAAAATGGTTTTATTCTTTAAATTTTCAACATAATGTTCATTTGTTAATTCATGGTGGGTGTATGCTTGCATGTTTCCTTTAATTTACCTTGCTAAATCTCTAATCTGAAATGTTAAATATAAAAAAAAGTATCTGAAAGGATTCAGATTTTGAAATCGCACAAAGGGGTCAGTATCAGAGTGCAAATTCGTTTCTTTTCATAAAAATGTGTTTTTTTAAAACATTTTAGTTATGATTTGAAGTAGTTGCTTTAGATTTATGAAGTTTTACAACTGTTTTATATTTTATTCGGTTCACAATTTATTTAATATAATAAGGTATCAGAAGTGGACGCAGCTTGACCCACCTAACCAGCCAAGTTGGCCTCATGATCATAACAGGCCAAACATATCAGGCCTTCTTTCTGCAAGCCTTTGTGGTGTAATGCTAGCACACTTGGCGAGTATTCGAGAGATCCAAGTTCGAGTCCCGCGGAGAGCATTGTTTATTTTTCATATTTCCTACTTTAAAAAAACTTATAATGATTCTGCAATATATTCAACCCATTGCTTTGAACTTTACCAATGGTTTTTTTAGTTTTTTATTTCGATGTTCCTTATTTTATACTGTTTGTTTTTACAGAATTATTTGAATTTTTGACAATGTTATATTAGTTTTATCATGCTATTTTACTGAGTTACCTTGTTTTGTTTCAATTTTACTGTATGTACTCTTTTTAATTTATTTTTGTGTTATCTATTGATTATACTCGTATATATATATATGATAAAAGCAAACTTAGAAGAAATGAGGAGCAGAAATTTCGATGGCGTAGAAGAGTTGATCCATCATGAATAGGTAGATTGTAAGCGAAATTAGATTAAATATTCCTTTTCTATTTCAGCAAACATGTTGCGGCCACAATCAAGTCGGTACATTAGTTCTGCCTATTCCAAGAGGTTTACATTTTAGATAATTTTTCAGTAAGAAAGGAGGAACAGACAGACTGCATTCCAACTAGGCCAAAACGTAGTACGTGTAGTAAAGTAAGTGCGCTATGATAAGGGCGAAATCTTAATTCAGATTGAGTTAGTATTGGTTCCCAATGCAATTTGATTGCATAGTTAATATTACTGTAAAATTACTATTGAATTTTAGTTCCATTTACAACAAGTATATGTAAGAGTATATGACATAGATTAATCTAAACGACGACTGCAGAGAGAGGTTACTATTTTTAGAATTGAAAATTTTTATAATTTACGTTGCTAATTTAATCTCTTCCTTATTCTGCATTTTTCATACATATATATATATCTGTTGATTATATACATATACCGGGCGGCCATAATTAAACTGACAGTGCTCACAGTGTTCTGTAGCGCGATCTATTTGCGAGAATGACGCCACATTTTGTAGGAAGATTAAACAAGACGGGGGACGAAGGATTCCGCGAAAAAACAAATTAGTTCCAAAAGTCACCACTTGGGGAATATTTGGCGCTACAATAGAAAATAGAGTGTTAACAAATGAAAATTAATACGGAAAAAAATTACCTTTTATTATGCACCTTTTCTGATTTAGTTCAAGTGCAATATGGCAACACTTTTAAAAAAGCGTAAAAGCTAAAGTCTCGTGATCTGCAATATCACGTACGCTGAGCAGAACAAGAAGTTCTTTATTCAAATTTCACGTTACATCCATTCGCACAGTGCCAGCTGCTTGGGTTTTAAAAGGCAATGTGTTGCGTTTCGAATCAATCGGATTGAAAGTTTATGTGCAATGTGTCCTTCTTTAGTCGAGCGTGCGTTACTGGTCAAATTCTTTTACCTGAACCAGTGCAACGCGTCAACCGCTCTTCGTGCTTTTAGAACGCACAAAAAAATGCTTAAATGTAACCATTCTGTGTCAGTTAATGGACTAAAAGCAATGGTTGCGAACTTTGAGAAAACAGGTTCTCTGAAGGTTCAGTCAGCAGAGGACGAAAAGCTGTACCACAGGATACAATCGAAGCAGTTGCTACTGCGATTGTCGACAGAGGACCAGACAATATTGCTGCCACCTCTAGCGCTCGAGGAGTAGCTCGGAATATGGATATGCCTTACAGTACGGTATGGAAAATCTTACGAAAGATTATCAACTTCTATCCGTGCAAGGTCAGCCGTGTACAGGAGTTACTGTGCCCCGACCATGATAAGCGATTGACTTTTGCTCTCACCTTTCTTGCCAGAATGGAGAAGGATGATGCTTGGCCGTGGAAAATCTTATGGGGAGACGAGGCCCACTTTTACCTGAATGGAACTGTGAATACCCAGAACTGCCGAATTTGGGATGACAAATTAACACATGCAGCCACAGCAATTCTCTTACATTCACCAAAGGTAACTGTTTGGTGTGGGTTCACAGCGGAATTTATTGTAGGTCCATTTTTCTATGAGAACATTACCCCGATACGACCGGAAACCTGTTTTGTTACTAGAGAGAAATATCGCCACATGTTGAACAGCTTTGTCAGTCCAGCACTTCAGCAAAGACAATGCCTGGGGGAAATAATTTTCATGCAAGATGAAGCCCCTCCACCCGTTGCTGTACGGGTGAACAGATACTACGACATAAATTCCCAATCGAAAGAGTCATTAGCCACTACTTTCCAACTGCATGGCCACCTCGGTCGCCTGATCTTATCCCATGCGACTTCTGGCTATGGGGTAACCTTAAGTCCAAGGTTTATCAAGGAGTGGTCCAGGACCTGGCTACGTTGAAGGATGACATATCACGGACTGTACGGGAGATTCCTGCAGACATGTTACTTTCTGCTGTTGTGCATACTGTGCACAGAATGCAATATGTGGTCCACAACAACGGCAACCACATTGAACCTCATTTGAATCCAAAATAAAAGGAAATTTCCATATTCATTTGCATTTGTTAACACTCTATTTTCTATTACACAGAGCCAAATATTCCCCTAGCGGTGAGTTTTGAAACTAATTTGTTTTTTCGAGGAATCATTCGTCCCCAGTCTTGTTTAATCTTCCTACAAAGTGTGGCATCATTTTCGCAAATAGATCGCGCTACAGAACACTGTGAGCACTGTCAGTTTAATTATGGCCACCCGGTATATGTAAGATAAAAATATGTAAATTCAAATTATAATTTGAACTAACGGTAAAACTTTAATTCTCCCTCTCTGTTCTAGAAATAGTAATAATTTCTCTGGACTGCATCATTTCTAGATCATTCGATTTTGCATGGCCTGCGCAGCGCTGATGACGTAATAATTGGGATTTGAAATTTTTAACTCAAACCAAAATTGTTCTCTTTGTGTGCTTACATTTTGTATAACTACGCACTTCATTTCCGCTCTCTATCCTGGTAGGATGTAATTTCGCTGTCTTGCTTGCTATCGCAATAATATCAAAAATTAAACTGCTGTGTAAGTAGACACGACTAGAGTGTCAAGTGATTGTGGCCACAAAACGTCAACTTTAAAATAAAACTGCCTCGACTGCCGAGTTTCTTAGTTATTATGAACTCAACATATTACCATATTCCGCAATCAGAATTCCTCCTTTCCAATATGGATCCATGATCTGTCCTATCTATGTATTACGCATTGACACTGCTCCGTTTTTTCCTTGCAGTTATTATACACAAACACACACACACACACACACACATATATATATATATATATATTAATTTTAATACATATTTTGTGTTTTACCTTGATCAATCGATTAGTATTTTACTGTGTTTTATAATTTACTTTTATTTAGCATATCGCCTATTATTTTACCTCATTCAATTGATTTGATTTTTACTGTGTTAAAATTTCCTAATTTTGCATATAGCTTTTTTATTAATTTAACTTGTAAATATTCAGATATTTTTTGACCTTTTTCACACTTTTCCTAGCAACTAAATATGCTTATGTTGGAGTTTTGTCGGAGCCACAGTGTTTGTTAACTTTTTGGCGAGCTTACTAAACTTTATCTTGTAATTTCCTTAATTTTGCAGCACAATGCGCAAAATTTTGACCTAAACTAGTCTTTTTTCGTTTTGCTCTTACAAACTTACTTATAATAATATATATATATATATATATTAATTTTAAATTTATATATATTTATATATCTATATAGATATATATATATATATATATTGATTTTAAATTTATATTATATATATATATAGAGAGAGAGAGAGAGAAAGAGAGATCAGTTGATTTTATATTTATATTGTTGCGTGCGTACGGGTTCGTTATGAAATGAACGCACAAGTCCGATGAAAAATGAACAAAAATTTATTATTATCACAACAAAAATGCTTAAATTTTCTCAAATTATCATGCAGTATTACAATATCTCACAGTAGTTATCTTTTAACTACTCAAATGTACAATAGAACGTAATTCAAAACAGCTAAATAACGCTAATCCGCGAATTCGCTACAATCAACAAGAGCAGTTTTCTAAACAACAACAAACTAAGCAACTGCTACAAACTGAGATGTTTTCCTCCTTTTATAAGATTTTAAAATCACGCGCTAGAATTTTCCAGTACTTTCTCGAAATCAAAAAGAGATATTTATTTATTTAATGCACGCGCTCTTGTATTTTCAATTTTCCGGCTTAGCTTTCTTTTAATATTCGTCACGCGCTGCATTGCGCGAGAAATAAAACATTTAATTTATAATTGAACTAACATTAGCTTTTTAAATACCAAATTCGTAACACTGCCCCCTTCCCAAGGACTGCACGTCCCGGGCAGTACAATCCCTGGACAGAAAGCTAAACTTACAACTGTGGCATAAATGCATTAATAAGCATTACATTACAATAATAAACAACATGAACAATAAATGCAATAAATAAAACAAATCAAATGCTATCAAATACAAATCAAATCAAATACACATTTAAAAACAAAAAGTACCATGGTCTTATACTATTTACAATTATTTACATTACGTACTATGGCCATAGTAATGAGCTAACCTGTCGTAATGAACTACTTTAGGTTTAGAGTTCGAAGACTTACGAATCCGAACCATGACGTCATTCAGTCTCTTCAGGACTGTATATGGACCATCCGAAGATAACTGTAATTTAGAACTGAGTTCTCTTCGTTGAATCGGGTTCCTCAACCACACCTTGTCTCCTTATTTGAATTTATGTCCAGTAGCTCTCGTGTCGTATGTGGTCTTCACCTTCTCCGTCGCAAAGTTCACTCGCTTTCGTGCGGAACGGTGCATCACTTCAAAACGGGCCTGGACATCTTGGATGTGTTCCTCAGGCGATGAAGGAGCATCCGTGCGGTGATCAAACAGGCGGTCACAAGGCAGACGAAGGTCTCGACCGAAGAGCATCTGAGATGGAGAATAGCTGGTAGTCTTGCGTTTCTTTTTGGCCCTAGCACGATTTCGGCAGCTTCCTGAGCTGGGTCTTTCGGACAAGGCGTCGGCATTTCCAGATGAGGATCCCTTTTGAGGATGGATAGCCATGCAATCAGATGCTGAAAGCAGTTTGTTGTTTTTCAAGTCTAAGGAAAAATTGTATTTCCTTAAAAAGTCCAATCCGAGTATGCATGGATCTGTGATATCCGCCACATAAGCCGTGTGATGGTAGGCGGCATTTCCAAACGTGATGCTTACGTTTAACTTCCCAGTTATGTCGATCTTATCACCAGACGCAGTCTGAAGGGTAACACAGGATGGCGTCCAAATAAGTTTATCTTTAAACTGTTCAGCTAAATCTTTCCTAATGATGGTAACATTAGCTCCTGTGTCAATGATCATATCGCAAGGAACTCCATCGATATTCCCATTAATGGACATTCCGTTACTGTTGCCACTCACTGTATAAATTTTAAGCGCTTTAAAGCAAGGTTTTTCATTATCTGACAACCTCCGTTCCTCGATATGGTCACTAATTTGTTTACTGCGTCGTTGCTGGGAAATGGTCTTATTTTCCGTACCTCGGGATGTTCTGCAATTTCTTCGTATGTGGCCTTCAACTCCGCAGTTCCAGCATTTTAGAATTAGTTTCTTTTCACTTATGTTCCGTCTCAAGCCACTGACTTGTCTGGTAAAATCATCTGCTTTATATTCCGTACCCTGGGGTGTTCTGCAATTCCGTCTTAGGTGAACTTCACTACCACATCTCCAACACCTTAGAGCCACTTTCGTCTCCCTCCTACTCCGTATCAAAGCGTCGACTTGTCTGGCTAAATCATCTAAACGAGCCATCAATTGATCCACTGGCTCATGGACTCGCACAGCTCTAACTGGATGGCGGTCTCGACGGTTGGCTTGTTGGGCTGCCTCAAATTTCATGGCATACACTAAAGCACTTATCAGATCTTTAACATCCGCCATTCGCAGTGCTTTCTGTATTTCAGGGTCCCGGATGCCATCGATGAAATATTGCAGGGACAGGATTTCCCTTGTTTCTGTCGGGCACTCCGAAAAGTCGTGATGTGACAGCCTTTCAACATCCGTGGCGAGCTCCTGAAGCGTTTCGGTGAGCTTCTGTTGACGAGATTTTAATTGGAGCCTGCTGTAGTCTTTTAAACACTTCTCCCCAAAGCGCAACTCCAAGGCGCCGGACAGAGCTTCGAAATCTATCCTTTTGTTTTCGGGAAGAGTCTGAAGGATATCCGCTGCGTCTGCTCTCAGAGAAGCGGCGAGATGACAGGCCTTAGTTTGGGAATCCCATCCATTCGCATCCGAAACGATAGAAAATTGTGTTTTATACACTTGCCAGGAGGTCTTCCCATCATATGTGGATAGCTTCAGAGGTGGACGAGCAGGCATTGGTAAGAATTTAAAATCATCACTACTGCTCCCTTCCGACGCTACGAATTTCTTTAAAGTATCAATTTCTTTGGCAACTGCAGAAACTCTCTCATCAATTTGTTGTTCGATTTGGTGTTGGACGGTACAAACTCTTCCTTCAATTCGTTCCTCCACAGCAGAAACTCTCCCTTCTATATGTTCTTTTACAGAAGAAACTCTTTCTTCTATTTCTTCTTTCACCGAAGAAACTCTTTCTTCAATATGATCTTTTACGGAAGAAACTTTTTCTTCAATATGTCCAACTTTATTTTCAACTGCGTGAATTCTGCCTTCCATAGCTTCAAATTTATTTTCTATTATGCAAGTAATTTCTCTTTTCATTTCTTCTTGACCAGCTTGAACGGCTTTCATTTCGTCCTTAACGGATTCCTGGCCCAATTTCATTTCTTCCTTAACGGATATTTGACCAGCATCCATTTTCTCTTTAATTTCTTCTTTAAAAGATGTTTGGCCAGCTTCCATCTTTTCTTGTATAGCTTTTATATCTTCCTTAACGGAGTTGACGGCTCATTCCATCTTTTCTTGGAAAGCAGCAAATGCAGTCATCATTTGCCTGAATTGTTCTTCCATCGCTCTTGTTATTGACATTCAAATCCCACCGCTGCCACCAAAAATTGTTGCGTGGGTACGGGTTCGTTATGAAATGAACGCACAAGTCCGATGAAAAATGAACAAAAATTTATTATTATCACAACAAAAATGCTTAAATTTTCTCAAATTATCATGCAGTATTACAATATCTCACAGTAGTTATCTTTTAACTACTCAAATGTACAATAGAACGTAATTCAAAACAGCTAAATAACGCTAATCCGCGAATTCGCTACAATCAACAAGAGCAGTTTTCTAAACAACAACAAACTAAGCAACTGCTACAAACTGAGATGTTTTCCTCCTTTTATAAGATTTTAAAATCACGCGCTAGAATTTTCCAGTACTTTCTCGAAATCAAAAAGAGATATTTATTTATTTAATGCACGCGCTCTTGTATTTTCAATTTTCCGGCTTAGCTTTCTTTTAATATTCGTCACGCGCTGCACTGCGCGAGAAATAAAACCATTTAATTTATAATTGAACTAACATTAGCTTTTTAAATACCAAATTCGTAACAATATTATACACATGCACATATATGTGTAAGACTTTCACTGTGTATTTCTCAGTTACTATAGAAAGTGACGAATCTTAAGAACTCGATAGCGAATAATCGCTTAAGTTCGTGGGACAAGAAACAACAAGATAGAAGGGTAACTAACCCTTTATTATTCCAATACGATTTAACAAAACTCCGTCTTGGAGTGTACAATCAAAGCCGACACTTGGGCTTGAACTTAAGAGACTAAGAATTAAACTAAAACTAAGATTAACTAAAGAAATATAGCCGAAGCTATCAGGTTTCTAATGCATTTGGCCCCTTAAACACCAGATGATTGCGAAGCTATCAAGGGCCTGAGTACGGCCGAGCGTAATAACAGCTTTGAGAGAAAGAGTGGCCAAAAGGCAGACGCGCGTAAATCAGAAACTCTAATTCTTTCTCCCTAAGATCAAAGAACTTCACGGTTAAATACCGCTCTTCCTCATTATGTATTCATACGTGATTCTGAAACTACGTTCTGGCCGGAAGTAGTAAGTTGAAGTTAAGAATTTGACAGGAAAGGAACATATACTTAAAATTTAACTGTTAATATAATTAACATAATCCTTACACATGTATGTATAAATAAATCACAAATTAAGCCATTCGATAAATCAAAAACAACGAGCTAAAAATATTAATCAAGAGCAAAAATATTTAAAATAAAAATGTTTTCGAATTTCGGTAAAATTAATAAACCTAAATATAAACGGGGTGACCCAAAAGCCCATCAACATTTTAAAATTCAATAATTAACTGAATAAATAAGTATAGACGTAAACAATATCACGCATGCCTAAAATATTATGAAATGTTATTGATAAAAAAAGAAGATTAAAATGGCCAACTGATGGCGCTTCATAAGATAAAAAGAGCAATATTTAGCATAACAGTTGATTTTTAGGAAAGATTATGTTTTTTATAACAAATGTTCAACATTTCTGCCATCATTCATCAACAATACCTGTAGTCGAGAGACAATGTTCCGAGCAGCTCTGTACAGCATATTTGTAGGTATGGTAAGAAACTGCCGTCGGATGCTGTGTTTTAGCATACCTAATGAGGTCGGAAGATCGCAGTAGACATGCAATTTCAGGTAAACCCACAACCAATAACCACACGAATTGAGATCTGCGGATCTGAGAGACCAAGCATGACGGAAGTAGCGGCTCAGCATGCGATCCTCACCAAACGATATGTGCAAGAGATCTTTCACACGTGTAGCAATATGGGATGGAGCGCCATCCTGCATAAAAGTTATACTTTCCAATAGGTGTTTATGAGCCAAACTAGGGATGATGCGATTCTGCAATGTATAAGCCTATCACATCGTCAGTTTGAATATTCACGCATTTCTGCGAAGAAAAAGAATCCGATGACGCCTGATGTGATAATTCCACATCGCACCTTGAAAAACACCCGGAATCGAGGGTAGAATAGTGACCAAGTCAAGAAGGGACTGATTCCCCAACTTCTCACTACGGCGTCACTGAATTTTGCTTCCTAGCGGCGTATGTTGGTTTAATTTATTTATTTATTTTTCGTTTCAATTAAACCACATGTCATATCAGGCATGCGAGGGAAAGTTGCATCTCTACCTTCATTATTCCGTGAATGTTTGAATTTTCAAATGGTAACTAACTTTTGGGTCATCCTCGACTTTTCTTGAAACACTTAATAGATTTTCCAGATTACATAATATACTCCAAAACTTTAAACTGGTATTTAAAATTCGCACCTGAGTAGCATATATGCATACACAGTCATAAAATAGAATACACATATTACAGTTTGAATATATAATGTTAAACAGAAAGTGGTATTTTACTTGGAAATTTTGACAGATTTTCCAGGGAAAATATGGAATCATTATAATAAGAGTTTAATTTAAAATGGCGCTGCACATGTTAAAGCAATTTCCATTAAATAGGCACATGATATCTACTTAGATAAAGCGGTAGAAGAGAATGCTTTTTGTAACTACTGTTCATTCAAAAACTTTGTACATGAGATTTTTATTGTTTGATTTGTTTTGTTTTGAACATCAATTAAATGTAGATAGAACAGTGAAGTTGTTAACCAAATTAGACTGCTTGAAAATGCAGATAAATTACTGACACTATGTTTCTAACCACTCATAGTATTAACTGTGGTCTTGAGCTAATTGAAGACGTCTCCGGTTAACTGAGAATTGACCGTAGTTCACTATGTTGTTACACAAAGTAACAATCACATATAAGAAAAGTGAAAGCAAAATGCAAAAGGATTCCTTTCAAAAACGTATGGTACAAATTTTAACTTGTAACATTCTTGACTACAATATAAAATGCAATAGCTTATGTCTATAAAGGAAATAAATAAAGTTTAAAAATAATACTTTCAAATAGATGATCGCAAAGATAAACACCAAAGAAGAAAGTTTTAGACATATTTCATGAGAACTTTTCACAATAATTAAGTTTGTCGAACTAAGGAGAAACTTCTCCAGAATGAAAGGCTAATACTCTTGGGATAATTTTACCCTGAGGGACTTAGAACAACACTTAAGTTTCTGTTTTCTTAAACTAGAAATCCTACTATCTAAGCGTACTTATTTCTGAATTGGTAAAATTGTAATCCTGTTCTAAATCAGGGTATTATGATCGAAAAAAAATAAAACTTTATTTCTTTTTTCTTTTAATTCTTAATAAGTATCAGTTTAGATTTAAATTCCTTTTATATGTCGAATATTACTGAAGCGAAATCCCTTAGTTATGAAAAACGAATATTTAACATTGTATTCAAAATAAAATTGAGAGTCATTAAGTTATTTTTAAATCAGGAGATGTGAAAAATGAGAAATGCCTTCGCCGGGACTCAGACCTGGATCTCTGAAGTACGCTACGAGTGTGATAACCGTCACACTACGAAGGCATGCTGGAAGGAATGATAAAATACTTTTAAAGGGCGACTGAGGATTAGGGGACTCAATCGCAAAATCCTGGTGGTGAAGAATCATCATTCACCACAATTTAGTTCGGGCGCCAATGTAGAGACATTAGGTTAATTTTAAACAGAAGACATGAAAAATGAGCAATGCCGTCGCTGAGACTCGAACGTGGACCTCTCAAATACGCGCCGAGTTTGCTAATTGATACTCTACGAAGGCATGCTGGGAGAAAGTAGAAAATACCTTACAAAACGTTACACCGTACATCCTAATGTTTATGAATATTAGCAAAATACCATTATCTACTATTGTTATGATATTCGTTTTCCTTTAGTATGGTGGGAAAAAATCTTAATTTTATCACATTTCACACCATGGCCTTTAGCGATAAATTTTAATTTAAATTGTATAATATATATATATACTCTCAAGAGCCAAAACATTATGACCACCTGTCAATAACGAGTTGGGCCACCTTTGGCGCGCAACACAGCTTCAACCCTCCTTCGCATGGATGCCACAAGTCCTTGATAGATAGCCAGAGACAGATTGTACCAGATGTTGTAGCAACGGTCACGCAAATCCGAGATATTGAGAATTGGTGGTCTTTGATGTCTGAGCTGCCGTCCCATGACATCCCAGATGTGTTGAATCGGATTCAGATCCGGTGAGTTAAGCGGACAGGACATTAACTGGAAATCAGCATCATGTTCCTGGAACCACTCCAACACAATTGTAGCCTTGTGACACGGGCGTTGTCCTGTTGGAAAATTCCATTTCCAGCTGGAAAAACAGAGGCCATGTAAGGGTGCAACTGGTCTTCAATGATGTTTAGATACCCTGTAGCATTCATGGTATGCTCTACCACAACGACGGGTCCAGAGACGCCCAAAAGAACGTCACCCAGAGCATAATACCGCCACCACCGGCCTGTGTATGACCTACTGTGCATTGAGGGAGCAACTGTTCGCCTGGAAGACGGCGTATCCTGACACGGCCATCGGCGTGATGAATGGAAAAACCCTGATTCATCTGACCAGGCAACTCTCTCCCTCTGATCCATGGACCAGTCGCGATGTTCCCGGGCCCAGCGTAGGCATAGTTGGCGGTGACGCTTGGTCAGCAAAGACACACGAGTGGGACGTTGACTGCGCAGCCCCATATTCAAAAGTGTCCGCTGAACAGTGTGCCCCGATACTTTTCTACTTGGCCCTGCATTGTATTCGGCTGGCAGCTGAGCCACTGTCTGGCTCCGGTTTTACTTCGCCATGCGAGACAGTCTCCAACGAGCCTTTTCTTTGATAGAGTGTGGACGTCCAACACCATGTCGTCTACTGCTGGTTTCACCGTCATTCATCCACTTTTCATACGTACTAACAACTGTATATCCCGAACAACAGGATTTCTGCCCCTTCAAACTGACTTAGGAAACATAAATAGGAATTCTGAGTGGTACAGGAAACTCACTCAAGCTACGTTCGTGTGTACGATGAAAATACAAACAAGTTAAAAAAAAGTTACACTTTATTTCACACAGCAAGTTAACTTTTCCCTTTATTTCACACAGCGTACAGGTGCTCTCGAACTTCGGAGTACAGAGACCAACACTTTTGGTCTAAAACGAACGTAAAAAACAAGAAACTTCCAGAGACATTAGGTTTTTTGGAAGCAGGAAGGATGAAAAATAGCAAAAGCCTTCCCCGGGAATAGAGCAACGGACCTCTAAAATACCGGCTCAGTGTGCTGACCACTATACCACGAAGGCATGCCAGGATGCGGGAGACATACCTTATATACTCCCCCCTTTTAAAGGGCGACTAGGGTTTTTAGGGGACCGAATCGCCAAATTCTGGGTGCAGAGAATCATCATCCAACACGCTTTTAGTTCGGGCGCCGCTGTAGAGACATTAGGCTTTTTGGAAGCAGAAAGGATGAAAAATAGCAAACGCCTTCGCCGGGAATCGAACTACGGACCTCTGAAATACCGGCTCAGTGTGCTGACCACTGCACCATGAAAGCATGCTAGGATACGGGAGAAATACCTTATACACTCAATAACTAAACTAAGTAAGAATTAAACCTAAACGCTTCACATAGTCCATTACCTCGAATATTGGCCTTTTGACACTGCCTATAAATTGAGCTAGTTACTAATACTACAATACACCTATTATATCAACAGGAACTAAGTTCTGGCCTAAACGCAGACACGAACTGCCTGAAAAGCACGTGCGTAGCAGGGCAGAAGGAAGGCTTTCTCTGTTTTGGCTAGAAGCCACTTCTTAAACACCCTTTACAGCTTGCAAACTCATTAGCATAAAAATCCTACTCGAGGGTATTGTGGCTGGAAGTGGAAAATAAGAGAGGATAGCAAAGTTTAGAATAAAATAAACGTTAGTAAAACTCAAAACACTTATGAGCAAATGTCATTTTTAGCATTTGTAACATTTGCTAATGAGAAAGAAATACAACAAAACTGCCTCTACAGTAAATAATTGTTTGAGACAAGCAGAAATATATATACATTTAATAGTAATAACTATATATATTAAATAATATATCTGCACAACTGGAAATAAATATCTTTCTTGTAAGGATTTTATTGGGATATATAAAGATGGCGCTGCTTCCATGACAGAGTTCATTATTATTTTTTTTATTTTTACAAAAGGAAAAGAAATGCTAGTGTTATTTACACATGCTGTTTTATTTATAGAGAAATTCAGATGTAAAGGTCTCCTGGGAATGAACTACCAATGGCATTTGATGCGGTTATAAAAATGGTAAACTTCATTAAACAGCAGCGACTAGACTACATAGAAAGCTCTTGAAAAACATGGATAAACAGCACAAAATCTGATGTTATATACAAAAATCCGGTGGTTAAATAAACGCATAGTTTTAATAGGGATTTCAAAGTAAAAAAGAAATGCATGAACATTTTCAACAAAACGACAAACAAAATTTTGCTTAATTCTTTGAGGGTCAAATAAGTGTGCAGATACTAGCTTAATTAGTATATTTCATAATGTGAATCACCTGAATAAGTTATCGCAAGACGGCTGAGAAAATATACTAGCTTCAAGTGGCAAGATTCCTGGATTTTAAAGAAAATTCAACTTAAGAAAGTAAAAAGGAATCTCGAAATGTTTGAATTCTTGAGGATATCAAATGGTGAAAATGGATACTAAGAATTTGAAAGTTTTATTGTGCCCCACCTTGTCAAAGAAAACTGATTATTTTCATCTCTGTCAACAGAACTTATCGCACTTCCTATCATCCTCAGAATCTAAATTTAAAAGAAGAAAAAGTGTGCACAATTGAATGGTTCAATGAAAATGAGATTTAATCTCTTGGTTTTGGAAAAATTTTAGATCTCCTTTCAAAAAGTGCATCGAGCAGTTCATGCGAAAATAATTCATATACCGCTGCAGTTTTTAACATTATACATGTGTAAACAAGCCTTTCCTTGTTCAAGAAATGTTAAGAGTAGGATCGGAGGCCTGGTGCTGCAGTAGCTAGAGCAATCACGCGGCAGGTCCGGGGTTTGATCCCCGAGCTGGGCAAGGTTGGCTCAGCCTTTCATCCCTTGAGTAGGTCGATAAAATGAAATACCCCCATATGCGGTCAGGTCGTAAATTTACAATCCCTTTTTTCAGGGGGATTGCTGACAAGGAGGGGACAATCTTGCTCCAGATCGTTTGAAAATGTGGGGGGTTGTTTAAACATCTAACTTCTCTACATTCAGTTTTATGCAGAGGAAAATACAAATTGAATTCTTCGAATGAATGCAATTTTTTACAATGAAAATGTATTACTTAACGATAAACTGTAAGATAAATAACATCTTTTTTTAAAGCCATAGGTGTAGAAAGACAGATATTTGTTACACGAACGAATTTGTAGTAAATATTGAGTTTTTCATTTCGAATGCTATGTTCCATGTATGCGAAGTAACTGAGTATGTGAGATAATAGTCATAACCGAATGGCTTTCAACCTTTTCACGGCTAAGGACTGTTTCCCAATTGCATTGTGGTCGCTGCTTTTTGGTTAATTTTCTAATGACATATAACCCATAATTGTTTTTATTTGAGACTTATGAATAAAATAACGCAAACTAGTCTGCAGAAAATTCTTAAGAATGAAGTTAAATAATACTGAAAAATACAGATGCACTTTTGGGTTTTATATGTAGTAGTAGTTACTACTATAATGCTTAAATGGAAATCCTTAAATTATATATATCTATGTATAGATATATATAAATGGAACCAAATATAGAACAAGGTATAAAATATCTTTATTATACATTGTTCATTACCATACCTATATTTACGTAATATCAATATAAATAGTTAGTTAGGTTTCGTACATATATAATTTATTTTTATATTTTGTATTTTTTGTATTAGATTCAGTATTGTATACGTATCTGAAGTTTAATTTTACTCGTTCTCTTTTTGGGTTACGACTTTAAGTGAGAAAGAATTGTTAGGGCCGTCATAGGGATTACATTATATACAATCAGTTAGGATACGACTTTTCCTTTCTTTTAATCATTATATATAAATACTACTTGGATAAGTATACATAAAATATAGCAGTTTTTTAGCTACTTATTTATATATCTATTGTTTGGTCTTGTTTGTTTGATTATAGCAAAGCATTCGACGGTTATTTGCCTAAGGGTAAGGGTGCCTCGTGGAGAACTTTCGAAGCAAAACTGACTCTTATGCACGTTACACGTGGGGAAAACCTCGAAAACGCCAATACAGCCATCCCCGTCGATCCGGATTTGAACCCCGGAATACAGCTCAGCCGCTAGTGAGCCACACACACACTCATCCACACATATACATTAAATAGTATTTACATGTCGTTTATAAACTATAATTGAGTGCAATTTAATCATAAAGAGTTAGAAAATATTCTACGGAATTACTTCACTTCGTAGACCTTTTGTTAAGCTTCACCATATTTCTTAAAGAGAATCTCAATGCTAGTTCCATTTCCAAGCTGTTTATGTACCTTATTTTTCATGCTTTGAATTATATTTAGAAAATTATTTCACTTAATTATAGCTGAAAATGCAGTTTTTTTATTGAAGAATTTAAGGGTAAGAAGAGAGTTATGCCCTTTTCTAATTATTCTTGAAGCATTTAATTTTTTTTAAAAAAAGCGCACATTAATACAGATCATTGGACTAAAGTGCTCGATACAGGACAGATTAATTAGCTACTAAATTTTGATTTTCATTGAGTAAAAATGAATTCATCTGCATTCTATAAGAAAGTAAATATTCAAATTTTTTTTTTTTTTTTTTTCCTATTCTCGCAATCATAATATTTTTCTTAAATATTCAGCTAAGTCATATTCAAATATTCCAATACATTACAATTAGTAATAAATCGATACAGTAAATAAATAATTAAAATAAATTAAATGGAATTTTAATTGATTTTAATTACTATTTTCCCTCTGATAAACCCCTCTTTAGAGTTTAATAGCAGTCGATCAGCTTGGGGTTCATTTTTCTTTATGGTATGCTTACGTTATATATGTATGTATTATGCATTGCTCATACTCGTCAATTGCAGCTTTTAATATCTTTTGGAAAAAAATCAATATGAGAATCCAGAAAATGATTCTTAGTGACGCTAAAACTATTATTAGGCACTGTCATGCCACAGTGTTTAAAAAAAATTCCATTGTTTAAAGGTAGATTCTATGCTCATATCCTAGTCTAAAATTAAAAGCTGCGAGTCAAAATTAAGGGGGTTGCTCTTAGAAAGCCTCAATTAGAAGTAGTTATATGAAATGTTAATCAATACTTATAATCTTACGGATTAAACACTTATTCCCTATTTGATCATGTGTATGGCAAACAGATATTCGTCATTCATAAAGAAAAGAAAGGTGAATCAAAATGAGTTTTCAAGCCCTATTGCAAACATTAGCAATACTTATTCTCGTAATAACAGACATGTATGTGTTATTCTCTTCGTAATTTTCAGTACATATATTTATATTTATAATTAAGAAATCTTTTGAAAGCAGCGTCAAACAGCTGTGAAAATTATATTTTAAAATTATTATTTAGAAATGCGCTTATAATGGTTTTTATATTTACGAAAGATACTTCCCGTTTACTCAGGCTCACTGTATTCAAGTCGATAGGACCAATTGATTGGAAAGATCGATTTGTTAATTCATTTCCAAGTTTCAAATCGGATGAATGGACTCGCGAATAAAATGGCACATTAAAATACGGTCACTGAACTACAGTGAGCTATGAAAATTTTAAGAAAGGTTTCGTACTTTATCTTATGAAAACAAAATATCAGAATCTAATTAAATGTTTCACTTATTAGAAAAATAGAAAATATAAATATTTGTGAATAAAAAGAAATTATCTTTAAAAAAATAAAATTTAAATGAAAAAAAAAAAAAAAAGAATTACAAAATATTGCAGAAATTACATAAAATAGCGAATAAACTTATGCGGCACAAGCTCGCTAAATGTAAAACAGATTGTACAGTCAGAAAGCTCGCCTTGTCACACAAGTGTATTGTTCATCGGGTTTAAAGGTTATTCAGATTAATGTGCGAAGTTCAGTGAGTAACTTGTATTTTCCTTTGAATGTATAAACTAGCCAAAAAAACACTTTTTTTAAGAAAATATATCTCCCCTTATGATCCCTGACACAGCCGTTTACTTTCCCCTTCCGTAATTAACGTCAGTCTCCTGCTCTTGACCGCATTTGCCAAGTCACCGATAAAATAAATACAAGTTCGCTTAGAAAATAAACACCGGCGATCCTGCGATAAGCTGACCGCTTGTCCAGGGCATATATTGACGCACTCCGGAACCAAGGTCAAGAAAGCAGATTTCGGGACACTGCAGGTCGTGACCCACTAGGGCTGTTGCGTCACTGAATTTAGTTAAAAGTAGGAACGAAATTTCTGCTTTTTATGGAGGATGAAATAATCGCACATATATATCGGAAATCATACCCCGAAATAAACATTTATTTTCCAAAAATCAGGTACAAACTTCACATTAATATTCATTATGCATATATTGTTATTTCAATGAAATTTATTATTTGCTTATGCCTAACCTATATGTAATTAAATTTGACGTAATAGCATTTTTTGTTTGTTTTCAAATAAACAACTAAACTGATGGTCATTTTAAGTTTCCATTACGATCTTTAATAAAAGTACTGTTACATGGACGCTGACGAAGGAAGTGATTAGGAAACGCTACCTTAAGACAACAATTATGTGCTATGCTTACATCTCGCTCCTGTCACAACAATATGATAATTATAGTATGCAATATATTATATCACGCTGCAAATATAACTTGAATTTCATATTCAGTTCCATCTTGGTTAATGACGTAAACTGAGAAATGCCATTCAGCATTTATTTAAAATGAGAAAGTAAAGTTTAACCTATCGTTCAGCAGTTCATAATTTCAGCAGAACTTGAAAGCAAATTTGAGGGAAGTTGGATTTGCGACGGTTTAAATATTTTACTACTGGCGATCTTGTATAAGCTGCCATAAATTTCTTTATTGTTTGAACAATATTTGTGCCAACTTTTTAATTTATATTCGAGAATCATCTTTTGCAGTTTGCATTTTCTTTTTTGAATTTGAGCCAGGCTTGCTGTCTTAATTCATCGTCAGTAATAGATTTCATTTTCCGTTTTCAATGCTCTCGCCTTATGCGTTTGAGCGCGTAACTCTTTAGTCCACCAATTTATATGAAAGTAAGGTTTTGCAGATCGTATTGGAAAGGTATTTTCACATATTTCTTGGATTTTTTTTATAAAATTTTCTGTAGCTTCATTTAGATCTTCTTTTGTTGCACTTAGTTGGAAGGTAGAAGTCACTGGAAATGCGGATTGTTGAATTTGCTTAATAAAGTTCTTTTCTTTCTTTTTAGTAATTTTGAAACGTTTCATTAAAACTGATTCTGAGCTTTCTTTGATTTCAAAAGTAATATATTTATGATCTGAGTGGCAGTTGTCTTCTTCAATTTTGCGATTTGAAATCGAATTAATTAGGTGATGGGAAGTAACTACGAGATCTGGCCACCCTCTCCCATACATTGTTTCGAAAGAAGGTAAATCCGAGGCTTGGTTGTGAATGAAGAGATTATGTGAATTGAACAAATCCTCAAGGGACCTTCCTCTTGGACTTGTGGAATTGTAGCCCCAAAGCTGGTTGTGTGAATTGAAGTCTCCACAAATTATGTGTGGACCTCGGAAGGAAAACAAGATGGATTCTAAATATTGAAGCAAAGGAGAAATATCCTCGGAGGGAGATGCATAAATAAGAAGAAAGAAGAAGTTGAGAGTTGGAACTATTAAGACTGATTGTAACTAGGTCTCTTTTGGCTGTAATTAGAATTGGGTGCCAGCTATGATTAAAACTGATGATAGCTGCTCTGGGATGTTGATTGGGGGACTGAGGAGAATATTGAAAGACATTCCAAGACGTTGGAATGCTACTTACTTTCCCTTCGATACAATAGGGTTCTTGGATTAAAACAAAGTCTTTATGGTTATGAGTTAAGAATTCTGCTAGATGATCAGAAGACGTTTTTGTTCTTTGTAAGTTGATTTGGAAAAAGAATTGAAGAAAAGGGTATCGAGTTTTTTAGCAAGGTTGGGGGTAGATTATTTTGTACATCACTGTCCACGTTATAATCTTGAGTTGAAGCGTTGTTCTTTAAATTGCGCTCTTGCATGTTAATTGCAACTGAAGAATTTTTAGTTATGGATGATGGCAACATGTGAGGTTGTCCGGGTACAATAATTTGATGAGCTGACTCCTGTACGTCTGGCATGTTCTTTCATAAGCACCGTGATCAGTTAGCAACGAGAACCAGTTTCTTGGTTACTTCGCACATAATTTACACAGAGTTTTACGTTTGAGGTACACTCTCTATGGGAATGTTGTTTTGCGCAGATGGAACATCAGGGAGGATTTTGACAGCTTCGACTATTATGTCCAAGACCCTGGCAATGAAGGCAATGGGGAAGTGAAATGTAGGGACGGAAGGAACACGGGTTGAATCCAATGAAGACTCTTGACGAAGTAAAACAGTCACTAGAATCTGAAGAAATTTCTACAATCCAATTATTTGTATTTTCAGATCGGTGAACTGGAGAACACGAAATATCAAGATTATTATTTGATGTAATTTTCAGAAATGCCGATTTGATATCTTCAGCACCCACTGAAGATGGTACATTAAACACTATGAGTTTGGTACTTTTGGGTTTTGATACACCACTCAATCGTTGAAAATTCACAACTACAAGCCTCTAAAACATATAGTAAAATATCGTACTTATTTCAAACTATAAGGTATTTTCTCCCTCTTTCTAGCCTGCCTTTGTGGTGTTATAAGGTATTTCACCCGCCTTCTTAAGGAGCCTTCGTGGTGTAGTGGTATGCACGCTCAGCACTTAATTGAGAGGTCCGAGGTTCGATTTCCGGCGAAGGCGTTGCATATTTTTCATCTTGCCTGCTTCCAAAACCTACACGATGTCTCTATAGTGTAACGGTAGCATACTCGGCGGGTATTCGATAAGTCCAAGTTCAAGTTCCGGCGAGTGCCTTACTCATATTTTTAGGTCTTCTACGTCAAAATAACCTAATGTTTCTGCAAAACATATAGCAAAGTTCTGAGTTAATTTTCACAAAATGGTGTTGGAGTGAAGACGTTTTCACGCTCCTAGTACTGATGTACAAGCTGATGTCCAAAATAATCAAAGGAGGATGCGGCTGTTATTCCCCCTCCCAATGTCTGTGGCAGTCAGACGTCAAACTATGAATTGAAATCCAAATCCATGTACTGATTTCGGATACAGAACTAACATATTCCCCTGCAGACCTTGCTTTTACCTTCAAGTACAAATATAAGCTTCAAGGGCTGCTTCAGGTGTAGCGCAATCACCATCCTCACTGCGAATTGGTGTCACTTGAAGACATCAACAATGCTACTAACATTTGAGTTGCCACATAGTAATAATTCTTCATTGTTATTTTCTGTCGATTAAACGATATAAAATCTTATAATAACATAACTATCGAATCCTTTCTTTATTTCTTACTTTTGGTAAATATAATTGCTGAGTAATAATTTTTCAATATTTTAATATTTCTATGCGTTAATTGTGAATGCGTTTTGTATAATTAAATATATCATAGTCAAAATTTGCTCAATATTTCTATATTCTTTAAGGTATGAAATTACAATATGATAATTAGTTCTTTCATATATTTTATGTATTCTATAAAATTTCGGTTTATTTTTTGACTGAAACAAGTATTCAAAATATAATAATGAATATGCACGTATTTCTCAAGCATAATATATTAATAGTTTCAAGCTTTGTTTCTACCCTCCTTCCTGAACTGCACAATAGTCTATAGTTCAATTTACACAAAAGTACCGTATCACTTCAACAGTATCGTAGACAATCTTGACCTAAAATGACTCTTTTGTGGTTCCTTATCTTTCAGTTAAAGATGACTTTATATACACTTATTGGCTAATGGAAGCTCCTTTGTTAGGAACCAGAAGCGATATCATTTGAAACTTCCCTCTCTCTTGAGCCAAAGTTTTATTTGAAACTTTCCTATAAGCCTTCATTCCCCTAATTATCAGTGCCACAATAGTTAAATGTTGTAGCGCTCATGAACGAATGCAAATTTTCGCTTTTGAAGGAAGTAGTTAAAAGCCGAGTTTAGTTAGGAGAAAGAGAGAGTTAAGCTCTAGCTTGCCGTCTCTGCCTTAGATACGTTTGCTCATTGCTGGTTCAAGTGGCTGAATTGCATTGCTTTGCTGCCACTAGCTTAGAAGGGGGGTTGAAGTTATGGGATCTCGCTGAGCCCTGTAGCCTAGTTTTATCACTTCTCAACATTTCAACACTTAGTTTCAAATTATCTGACATTCAGTTATCGCCCAAGTAGAGGCGAAGTTTGTTAGCGTCGAATTGAAGCATTGTAAGTTTTAAAGAGTTAATAAAGGGTACGTGAACCCTTCTCCTGTGTAGTTTCCTGCTACTTCAGTATGCAGACAGAAGTTTATACGTTAGACTCTACAACTCCATCATATGAAATATTTTCAGGATAATGCTTTAAAGTTCTGATGGTTTATAGCAACAGAACGTTAAAGAATTATCCTTAGATCGTAATTCAAAATTGCTAAAAAGAGCAGATATGGCGAAAGAATATCCACGTCCCAGAACGAAACATTAAAAAAATAATCGGAGGATAATACAAATAACTGAGATAATCGGATAGTTCCGAATGAAATGAACAAAAGGACTGGATTCTGAGGTTGAAGGCAGAAGTGAAAAATGAGAAATCTAGGTTTGCTAAAGTGGGAAATAAGATACCCGAAATTGCAACTTTCTATTTCAGAGGATAGACTGCTGAAGCAGACAATAATTGGATTAGCTGAGTTTGCAGAAATTAAATCCCATACATTTTAGAAGATATAAGTACATGAGCTGATATATTAATATTGAATATACTATTTGATATATTACAGTATAGCATTTTATTCATTAATATAATGGAGAATATAAAAGAATGCGGTTAGCACTGTAATAATAAATCGGAGAAAAATAAAATAATACAATACCTAAAGAAAGAAAGAAACAAAATTATCCCAAAAATATTTCAGTTTTGCTTTCTCATTCTCTTTCTCTTTCTGCCACCTTTCACACGTTTTTAAATATTCTGCTTTATTTTCCCTTAAGAATACTGTATCATTTAAATTTAATAAGATTGACGGTCATTTCGTAATAATATTTGACGGTCATTTAAACGGTCATTTCCACATATCTTCCTTTAACTAACAAATAGTTAAAAGACAATAAGAATCTTTCTTTTAAACAATCAGAATCTTTCTTTTTGCACCATCGAATAGAACAGGTAGAAGTCCTTTGAATGAAACTTGTATGAAAATTATAGCGCAATTTCGTAATTTTCGGTGTTTTGAAATTGTTTGATATTTTGGAATATTTGACGATAATGATTCAATACTTTTCAACATCTATAAATATATCG
This sequence comes from Stegodyphus dumicola, assembly GCF_044657685.1. Taxonomy (NCBI): domain Eukaryota; kingdom Metazoa; phylum Arthropoda; class Arachnida; order Araneae; family Eresidae; genus Stegodyphus; species Stegodyphus dumicola. The sequence goes on from NC_140770.1 coordinate 161,761,473, forward strand.
GGTATAAAATTTTAAAATTTTCACAGTTTATAAAACAAATATTTGGCCCTTTTTTAAAGCAAGAGCGATAAAAAATATTAATTAGTTAATTTTCTATACTAATTTAAAAATATGCTGCAAGTCTTAAGCAGAATGGGGAATAGAAGTCTCAAAGTAGAAAAGGAGTGGGGAAATTGGTGCTTCCGGCCAACTCACTTGCAGAAATACTATTTTCAAAAGTATTGTAAGGATCCTAAGTTTTACTAACGTTTATTTTATTTTAAAACTGTACTATCACTTCTTATTTTCTACTTCCGGCCAGAATTAAATGCTTTATCGTCTTTATGCAAATTGTCTTGCTAACGCCCAAACGCTTAAGTTGTGGCTTTTTGCCAAGCGGGGTAGACAGAATGAGTTTTAGGAAGCAAGCCGCTTGCCACTGCAGTTTTACGAGTTTTCACTCGGTTGCTGGTTGCCTTTAAGGCCAGAGGTATTTGCAATCTTGATATTTGCAAACGTACTGTAGTTTCAGCAGCTCGGCGTACTACATACGTACTTTTTTTAAATAAAGGACAGTCTTAGTGCTAGACATTCGTATACTAATTCAAAGTTAGCTTTTAGTTAGAGTTTTAGTTAGTAGTTTTATATTCTTACGTTCAGACCACAAGTGGTTGGTCTCTGTATTCCGAAGTTCGGAAGTGCCTGTAAAGTATTGAAAATAAAGGGTTTCGTATACCCTTCCTGCTTGTGTTGTCTACTTCACACCTTCTTGAACATAACTTGAGTAAGCTCTCTGTTTCTATTCAGGATCATTCATGTTTGCAAAGCAAATCAAGAGAAAGACAAGTCCTGACAGTATGGTGTTTTTACTTCACATAATTCTTATTATTTGCAATGAAATATACTTTACCCTTTCTGTTTAAGTGCAAATGTGGTGACGTGGGGAGGTTTTGATAAATTTATTAAGATAATGGCTTCTTCTTTTGACAAATCAATTAAATAAATAGGTTTCGTTATTTATGGACCCACAATTTTATTATTCATAAATAACGGTATCAAAATATTATTAATCAATACATTAGATAAAATCTGTAAAGAGAACTACTTAATGTTTTGGTTTCGTTAAACTTTATGACAATTTAATTTTGTCCTTTTAGGTCATTAGTTATTTTATCAGATTTAAATAGAAGCATATTTTTTAAATCCACGATTTTAAATATTTGTTTTAATTTTCAGCCCATTACCAGCTTTAGTACTTGGTAAGCTTACTGTATGTTTCGCAACGAAATTATTTTGCAGATTCATGATTACACATAGTTCTAATTCTATCTGAAATAGCTAGATCTCGATTGAATGGTTTCGTTAATTTTGAGTAAATTACTTTTAATTATATTAAGGAAGCGTGAGGTGAAATCCCAGATTTAATTTCATGAAATCCAATACAGCTTTAACATATTAATCTCATGACGTCTTTTTTGCAACAATGTTTTCGTTTCCTGAGTATTGTGCTATTTATGTGTATGGTGAATACACATATAACTGGAGGATTCAAATTTTTTCTTCTGTGTTTGCTATATCAAAATATTCTATTTTTTTTCTTCTTACCTATGCACAAATGTACTTGTATCTAAATTTACCATCTTTTGCGTATCACTGAACTTTCCTTAAGGAACTTTGTAGATCTCGAACAGCTGAATTACAGCTTTAATGGCAAAGTATTATCGCTAAACTATTGCAAGAAAAAGCGGAACGTCTATAGAATACCACATTACACTAATATCACAGCTCCAAATTCCTTTTATGCGCCTATGACGGAAAAGCTTGAAAGCATAGTGCAGCATAAGACGCTTGAAAGCGTCTTATGCTGCACTATGATTCTGAGATTTTGTTAATTAAAAAGAGAATGAAGTGCGCCCTTTTCTTAGCTAAGATTTTATTGGGAGATTGTTTTGTTCATTTTGCGTTTCAAACTCATTTTTAGCTAGTTTCCCTTACCTCTTAGTTTGGTATAAAACTTAGAATCGTGCCAATAGCTGTTTTGAGAATGCCTGTACTCTTAATACATTTCTTACAATGGTTCATAAAGATTTGTTACTCTTTTGCAATCATTCTCTTTCAAAATTTCCAAAAGTGCTCCAAGTTTCGACTGTCATAGAGGATATCGTTGCCAGTGGTAGCTTTAAAATTATCAAAAATATATCTATTTATCAATTAATTTATTATACATTAATAAGATTTAACGTTATCCTTGGGGAGTAATGAATAGCTGAGTACAGTGAAAATCTAATTATATAAGGAGGGTATAGAGCCGTTGGAATACAGCAGATTTCGAAAAAGAAATTGTTATTTCTAGAGTATTCATAAATTATTACAAATCACTGATTGAAAACGTTTGCAAGGATACATTATTATGAAACGTGACTTTCAGTGGAAGAATAGTTACATGATGTAAGAACGGATCGCTTTGCTACTTCATGGGAAACTTACGTTTGTCACGCAGGTCTTTAACATTATTTTTACAACTTGCTTGTGTGCATATTCCTCAGCTGATCATTTCTGTACAATTCTGTCTGTATGGTTTTCATTATCAGTCCAAGGGAGATTTATACTTTAAAAAGACTATTGTTTTCGTTTTGCGATTTTGCGTTGCATCACTATAAATATCCGTTTCACTTTTCAAACTGTTGCCATCAAATGTTAGAGTCCTGTATTATGTCTGAAGAAATTAAATAATGAAAAATCGGCATAAATGTATGTTTATTTCTCGCATTGTGATAAAACAACGGTACATAGAACCGAGCCATCGAATTTTGAATGACGTATTCCTCCTACGAATATGGTTATGTTGGAAGACCAAATTTGAAATTTGGAATTTGTTCTATGATCGATTTCATATTTTGTAAAACTTTAACGAATTTTTTTAGTAACAAACTCAATATCAACCATTTAAAACGAGCAATAGCAACACTCTACGTGAAAAAAAAACCTTTTTATGTCCAGAGCGGGGAACTGTGTATCGGAAATCCTAAAGATACGCTCATTTTAAAATTATTTTGCGACATTGCTATTGAACTGAATTTTATGGTTTAAGTGCAAAGAACGTGATATTTAATAAATAAAGGTAACACACAAAACGTTAAAAGAAAGCCTCTTTGGACGTAATTTAAAATCTGAAACCTTTCAGATTTATTTTTTTATTTAAAAGAATGCAATTAAGATAAGCAGGCATATCCATAATGGAGAAGCGGCTTCACTCTTTTAATCGCAAGAAGCAACCTGCTCTCGACTCCATTTGAATCCATTTAATTAAATGATATATTGAATAAAACATAAGCTGAACCATTATTAAATATAGCATATTCAATTAAGAGGAATAAGCAAACTAAGATTTTTTTTCTAATGGCACTAGCCGTTATAGGCGTTGGCCACTACTAAGGCCGTAAGATAGAGGCACGTTTACTATGGAGACACGTAATATGTGGTCACCGTTGCCTCCTATGAAACGACATGATGTTTTATCATTAAATTCAGAGAACTTTACATTGAAGATGGTTATGCCCGAATGTTGTGTTGATTGAAAGCAAACAATTCTTTACATTGGGTCACCTGGTCTTTGCTTTTTTCAGAATGCTAACTGAAGAATCTGAAAACTGGCTGAGAAATTCGTTGTGGCTTCTTCTCTGAGACATTCGTTGTCCTCAGACGCTGGATGATGTAGTCCACTGCAGCTCGCTACTGGTCATTGCTGCTGCATTTGTACAGTTCGATTAGGTTTCGTTATTAGAGTATAATAAAGACACAAGGGCTATCTGCCTAAAGTAAAATACGCCTTGTGGAGGATTTTCTGAGGAAACCGACTTGAATTGACGCTACAGATGGGGAAATTCACAAAACCCCTCCATGCAGCCAGATCGTTCACCTAGGATCGTATCAGAGCCTGGTGGAACTATCAGTAAATAGCGTTCTTAACCACTCGGCCAATCTTAAGGATGAGCAAGTTCGATAAAATAACTATGCCTATATACTGTTACGTTGCACGGTTTTCTCCATCCAAATCTTTAAGTGACATTCGGGCAAGTGCTAGTGATCATTAATGTAACAGGTGTTCATTTGCCACCTGGGGAAAATACACGCAAGATATTCTCATTATTTTTACAACTTACCTCTGTGTATATTCTGCAGCTGAAACATTCCGTAGAATTCCCTCTATCTGCGTTTTCCTACATCTTATTTTTTAGAAGATAGTGCACTTTAAACTGACTTTAAGGGGACGGTGGCTTTAAAATAGCTAAAAATCAACCAAAATGTTGAATTTGTTTTTTTATTCTCGTAATATTCCACATACATTTCTACATGATATGCAAAAAATCATTTAAAATGTGTAAACAGCGTAAACTTTGCCCTTTAAATTTGGGAGAAAATGTAAGAAAAATTATTTCAACAGCTATTTACTGATGTTATAATTTATATATTTAACCAAAAGAAGTGTTTATTTCTTAAAAAAAGGCTAGAAATGTCAAGTATTGACAACTTTTAATGAATTTAACTTTGGTTATGTAAATGATATAGACGTAGAACAGAAGGAAGCCAACTCGTTTTCCCTACTCGTTGCAAAAAAGCGTGATCAACGTCTCTTGAACCAAAGCAAAAAGACAAGTTTACCTGCTTGGAAAAAAACAGAAATAGTAAAAAATATTTTAAAGCATTAAAAAATAATGTAAAGGTAAGAAATGAAGGTAAAACATATGATGCGGATGAATTTTATAACTTTCATTGGATATAATGCATAAATTGTTTCTACCTCTAACTTCGAATCGCATACCAATTTGCGATATGTTCATTTTTCTCAGATTTAATATTAGGAGATTAAAAATAGTTAAATGATACGAAACTGTTATCCAGTGTCTACATATTCATATTTAAATTTGCTCTTTCTCATGACCATGCTTTAAAGGTAAGTTTGAAGAAAAACTTTAAATTCGGTTTTCTCAAAACAAATTTTTTCGCAGTTCGTATGTCTTGAAAATGCTCCATGCGTCTCATTTTTAGTTTAAAATGAATGATATTTGAAAAAATTTATCTTGTTATATTTTAGTAGATCTGTGTATGCATTTTTGGATATGAGTTATTAAGAAGTTTGGACTTGTGATAATGTTTAACAAAAACTGACTTTTTTCCGAAAAGTGTGTTCAAGTTCACAAAAATTCTTTTTAAAATTTTCTGATCCAGCATATTCAATAACGGATACACAAAAGGTTTTGTCAAGTCTTTAGACCTAACTTAAAGGAAAAATTAGGAAAAAATATTGAAAATTAGTTCGCAAGGAGCATTTTAAATCTTTAATTAAAATAATTAATTATGTGTTTTAAAAATTTTTAATTTAAAATAAATTAAAATTTTGAACATATATTTTATAAACTGATGTTATAATGTATATATGTATAAAATTTCTTGCTGAAAAAACAAAAACTTAAAAAACTAATTTTTAAAAAACTAATTTAATTTTTTATTTAATAAAGTCCATCGTCCCTTTAAGTGGATATTTCAACAGATATTATTTCCGAATATGTTGCATTCGTGTATATGCCTTTTAATATTATCTCAGCCCCTATTATAATTTAAGTACATTTTTGCTTGAATATGCATGTAAGTTGCTTGGAATAAAATCTGATTTATATAAATGAAATAATGGACAGTTTTCCTGATGTCAAAATATTTTGCATAAATATTCCTCCGTAACTGAATTAAATCACGTTATTACAATTTATGCGCATTCACTTTATTTTTTCCTTAATTAATTCTGAAGTTTTCTGACAGAAACTGGATATTAGATATTAAGATTAATACTAAGAACAGATTATTTTCGAAATATAAAATGTGTTATCAGAAAATACATAATTAAGTAAGAAAGACTGAGATAAAGCACTTCTTTGTAAACAACATGCAATTAAAACATTTTATAATAAACGTGTTGAAAGCATTATATAATATGGAACATGTTTTAATTAGTTTCAGTAAAATGTAACATATGAATTCATTTCTTCACAAAACGGGTTGCACTGCGAAGAAAAATCTGTCACGTCAGAAACGCAGATTATAATTACAAAATATTACGTGATAAATGAGAAGACGAAGTAAAGCATAATTCTTTTCAGTTGCTTTAATTCTTGTGTCATTCCTTTCACGCTTGCAAGCTTTGTGTGTATTAATGCGAAAGAATAAACTGTGAAATTTCTGCATTGTATAAATTCCTAAGTTATGGCCTTGTCTGTTGGGATGAAATTTTCATTTTGTAAAGAAATGCAAACTAATTGCTAACCACGGAATACTTAAGTCCCTGTCATCATAAATTCTGATGCATACATGATAAAATGTATAAAATAAACAGACCTTCTGTTGTATCTTCATGGTTCTTTGTCAGCGAAGTTAAAACAATGATTCACAATACAAAACTAAAATGCAAATTCTTGTAATTAACATCTGCAAAACCGTAATTGTGCATAAATACAACAATCCATTTTTGAAATAAATTGAAAAAAATATTTGTAAGTAAAAAAGATAAAACTTCTGTTTTCGAATTATTCCATTATAAGATTATATAATATTGTACTTTAAATAATTATTTTTATGATATATATAATGCTTGATTTAAATACGAGTAATATGATTTCTAATTTGCCTAAAAGTAATGAGGATTAAAAACGAACTTTCCGTATTTATCAACCATGAACAATGATTCACATATACGAAAAAATATCTGTAAAACAATAATTCGCAGATATTAATTAATAAAAAATAAAAGAATAATTCGCTGATATAAAATAATAAAATAATAAAACAATTAATCACATATATGAAACTAAAATGTAAAAAAATGCAAATATGTATAACAAATATATAAAGTATTTTTTCTTTCTTTTCCGCATGCCTTCGTAGTGTAACTGGAAGCTCGCTCAATGTGTATTCCAGAGTGCCGGAATTCGAATCCACACGAGGACATTGCGGATTTCCTCGAAATTTCGCCACTAAGGCCATTGCTGTCGTTTGCACTAGGTCAAGCGTAGTCGCTTTACTACACCGTTTACTTACATGCTTAGCTGTAAAAGTTTCCGTTCGTAAGAATTTTCAAGAGACTTTCCTATGCAACCTGTATAATATGATTTATAATATGATTTTTGAAAGCAATGTGAATTGAAAGAAAACAAACTCTTTCGTAGTTATGAATAATGATAATTCATTCGTTTTATACAAAAGAAATAAGTTACCTTTCTCTAACTATATTTGATAGATAACTGGGAAATGTATTAGAGAAATAACTCCATGCCTACTTATATTTTTTAGCGGAGGTTGTTATAAGGGTACCTATCTCATGTACATATTCATGTCATACAGGCATCTTAGTTTTATGTCGGTTTTTTTTTTAAACCGAATCACTAACCTTACCACTGGAAAACGAATAGCGAATTTCTTCCAATTAACTAATTATATTTTATTTTTATTACCCATTGCTGTATAAAGTATTTCTCCCAACTTCTTGGCGTAGTGGTTCTGCACGCTGGGCCGGTATTCCAGAGGTTCGTGGTTCAAATCCCGGCGAAGGCGATTGCTCATTTTCCATCTTTCCTGCTTTCAATAAATACCTAATGTCTCTACAGCTGATAAAAGTTTTAAAATTTAAAACAATAATATAGTAGTCCTTTGTAATTACAAAGTTATTCAAAGTTATTAAGATATTAATAACTTTAACGCAGTCATTTAAATAGGCTATTATCTTCTATGTACTAAACAAAACGCAACCTTTATCAAAATCATCCAATCCAATTTGATATATATATATATATATATATATATATATATATATATAGTATCTGGAAGTGCGACACAACCACCAGAGGGCCTCACCGATGCGCCAGCAGCGAGGTGAAATAGGAGTATGACAGAAACTCTTGTGCTATCCCACGCGAAGGTGGTGAGATGTCTGTCTACACGTGAAGGTGTAGAATAAGGAACTGTAGTTTTCCACACGAAGGTGGTAAATTGACTGTATAATACATCAGCAAGTGCGAGTAGGCACTAATGGGTTATGTGATAAGACTGGTAAAACTATACAGAATTATGACGGCACTTGTGATTAATCTAATCTGTACCTTCTTCTGATTATCTTTATTAAATGTTCTGTGATGTGGAAAACAACGTTGGAATTGTTATTTAGCATCTTCAACTCTTCCACTACAGAAAATCTGGGGGCCTGTCCGAGATATTTGGATACTTGATATTTGGATACTTCATACGTGGATACTTCAGAGAAGGTACTGTGAAAACTTTGCTTTATTTCTTTCTTGAAGATAGTGATACTTCTGTTTCGTTTTTAAAATGAGTTTCCTAAATAATTTAAAGAAAAGTGATTTAATAGTAATTGCGGAACAAATTGGACAGACTGTTCCAGAAAATGCTAAAAAAGCTGACATTAGAAAAGTTATCGAAAATTCTGATGTTTTGAAAACGAACGTTGAATTTGTTCGTGGCGTCGTTAAGTCGATCGCAGAGGATCGGACGCCTAAAACAAGTAATGAACAATATCTGTTAGAGATCGAACGTCTTAAATTAGCACAAATTGAGAAGCAGATTGAATTAGAAAGTTTAAAATCACAATCATTATCGAGTGATAGAGGAAACGCGCAGACTAGTGTTGAAGATATTATTAAAAGCGTCAAAACACTGACTATAGCTGTACCTCAGAAACCGGAAGCTATGCATTTGTTTTTCAGTCACTTGAGAAAGCTTTTACTACTAAAAGTGTACCAGTAGAGTTAAAATCAGAACTGTTGATTAATATATTAGGTGATAAATGTAATAATGTTCTAACGTATGTTTCTGAACAAGAAATCGCGGATTATGATAAATTAAAAACTCTAATCTTGAAAGAATTTCAGCCAACACCGCGTGAGTGTTTGAACAATTTTAAAAATGCGCAGAGACATTCATCTGAATCGCATGTTCAGTTCGCGTCTCGACTCAGTGCAACTTTCAATTATTATTGCAAGTTAAGAGAGATAGATGACTTTAAGAAATTGTGTGATCTCATTGTATCTGATAAGTTGTATGAAACTCTTGATTCTAAAACAAAGGAACATATTAGTGTTCGGGAGGGTCAAAGTTGGTTTCAACCTAATCAATTGGGAAGAGAATGTGATTTATTTTATTCAACCAGGGGTAAAACTTTAATTCATACCAGTAACACGCGAATCGAAACTCCAGAAAATAAAAAGCTTAATTTTTCCAAAAACAATCTTAGAAAAGCTCAGAGCAATTTCAAGGATTCAGGGAAGTTTGTAAATCAGGGTAGTAGTAAACCAGAACGTATTTGCTATGTTTGTGGGAGTAAAGGGGAATTATTTCACTTTGCGAGAAATTGTCCCAAATGGTTAGGAAAGGAGGAATGTTTGTCTCCAAAAAAGGTATCTGGGTTAGAGATTGAATCGGATAATGCAGCTAGAAATAAGTTAGAATTTATTGAACTGTTGATTGATGGTAAGAAAGTAAAATGTTTAATAGATTCTGGAAGTGAATTGATAGTTGTAAAGAAATCCCTTTTTCCGAATAAATTATCAAGTGGATGTAAAGAACTCAAAAGTTCGTTTGGTCACGTGGTTAAAGCGGAAACGGCTAAGTTTATTTTTTCTTTATGCGAAAGCAAAAAACAAAAAGAGATTGAAGCAGCGATGGTTGATGAATTGATAACAGACTGTATTTTGCCCCTTCCTGTCTAAAAATGATCTGTTGTGACCAGGTGATGATTACGCAATATGAAAATGATTCCGTCTCTTCGGAAAGGAATTTTTTGTCTTTTATTTCTGCAGCCATTGAGGCAGACAGCGAAACAGATTTATGGCATATTAAAGATGAAAGATTACGCAATACTGTTTCCACTCTTATTCATGAGTATAAACCGTTAGAAAAGCCGCGCAGTACAGACTTAAAAATGAAAGTAATATTAAAAGATGATATTCCAGTTTCTCAGAGTTCGAGGAGAATTCCTTTTGCTGACCAAAGAATTGTTGATAATCAAATAGATGAATGGTTAAAGGATGGGATTATAAAGCCGTCGTGTTCAGAATATGCTTCGCCAATTGTTTTGTGTAGAAAAAAATGTGGGAAGACACGGATTTGTGTTGACTTCAGGCAGTTAAATAAAAAAATAGTTAAGGATTCTTTTCCTATGGCACAAGTAGAAGTTTTAGATCGTTTGGGTGAAGCAAAGGTTTTTTCGACATTAGACTTAAAAAATGATTTTTTTCATGTTCCAGTTGAGGAAAACTGCATTAAATATTTGGCATTTATTACTCATGCAGGCTTGTACGAATTTCTAAAAGCACCTTTTGGTTTGTGCACGTCCCCTAGTGTGTTTCAAAGATTTATTTATAATGTGTTTAGAGATTTAATTCGGGATGACACTGTTGTTACTTACATGGACGATTTTATTATTCCAGCACGAAATGAGAACGAAGGTTTAGAAAAGTTGAAACGCGTTTTAGAAGTAGCCAAAGAATATGGTTTGGAGATTAATTTTAAGAAATGCCAATTTTTGAAAAGAAAAATAGAATTTCTCGGGTATGTTATTGAGGATGGTACAATTCGCCCCTCTACTGAAAATCCAGGGCTGTTCAAAATTTCCCGGAACCCAAAAACCTTAAGCAGATTCAAAGTTTCTTGGGCCTTACTGGGTATTTTAGGAAATTTATTGCCATTTATTCAAAAATAGCGAAACCACTAAGTGATCTTCTTCGTAACGGAGCAGAATTCAAATTTGGGCCTGAGCAAAAAGATGCATTTAATAAATTGAAAGAACTTTTATCTACAAGTCCGGTTCTTCATATTTTTAAACAAGGAGCACTATTAGAATTGCATACAGACGCAAGCAGTCATGGTTTCGGCGCTGTATTGCTACAAAAGTCAGATGATGGACAGTTACACCCCATTTACTTCATGAGTAAAAAAACTTGTGTCCAACAAGAGAAGCTATCTAGTTATGAGCTTGAAGTTTTAGCTATAGTAAAAGCTCTAAAGAAATTCAGGAATTACCTTTTAGGATCTAAGGTTAGGATAGTTACGGATTGCGATGCTTTCCAGAAGACTATGTTCAAGAAGGATTTAACTCCTAAAGTGGCGACATGGGCGTTACTTCTAGAAGAATTTGACTATGAAATTGTTCACAGATCTGGGCAACAAATGAAGCATGTGGATTCATTAAGTAGGAACGCAGTTATGATGGTTACTTGTTCTCAGGGAGAAGTTACAGCCAAAATTGCAGCTGCGCAAAGAAGTGATGAGCGTCTCCAGTTGCTAAAATCCTTAGTCGAGCAAGGACTAAAGAAAGATTTTCTAGTGAAAAATGGAGTATTATACAAGTTCGACAGTGGTCGTGAGCTACTTGTGGTACCAGAAGCATTAGAGTTAAAAATCATACGTAGTATCCACAACAAGGGACATTTTCCAGTGTCTAAAACAGAAGATCTGCTAAAAAACGACTTTTATATTCCTAACCTTAGAAAACGAATTGAGCAAGTTATTTCAAATTGTGTAGAATGTATTTTGTGCGACAGAAAACGAGGTAAGAGCGAAGGATTGCTGAATCCCATACCAAAAGATAGTATCCCTTTGAGCACTTTTCATATCGATTTTATAGGACCATTACCGTCGACAAATAAGAACTACAATCACATCTTAACCGTGGTTGATGCATTCACAAAGTTCGTATGGCTCTATCCAGTAAAGTCTACATCAGCTCAAGAGGCATTGCAGAAGCTGAAACTGCAACAATCAACTTTCGGTAGTCCTTTGAGAATTATAAGTGATAAAGGTACGGCGTTTACCTCTAAAGATTTTGAAGATTACTGTAGTCAAGAGAATATCCAGAACATATTCACAACTACCGGCGTTCCTAGAGGAAATGGACAAGTAGAAAGGATTCATCTCACTCTGATTCCAGGCCTATCTAAATTATCCATAAATGATCCAACCAAGTGGTACAAATATGTTGGAGATGTGCAAAGGACCTTAAACAGCACTAAGAGCAGAAGCGCAAAGAGTTCTCCATTTGAGCTTCTCACTGGTGTTAAAATGAAAAATCGAGAAGACTTAAAGATTATGCAAATTCTTGAAGAAGAAGAAAGAAATACTATGATGAAAGATCGAGAAGATATGAGAGAGGAAGCAAGGAAAAACATTCTAAAATTCAGGAAGAAAATAGAAAAACATACAACAAGTAGAGAAAAGAGGCACGAGTATACAATGTGAACGACCTAGTTGCCATACAAAGAATGCAGTATGGAGGTGGACTAAAGTTAAGGCCAAAGTTCTTCGGCCCATATCGTGTAACAGGAAGGAAAGGCAAAGATCGTTACCAGGTGGAAAAAGTGGGACACCATGAAGGTCCTGGATGTACCACTACAGCAGCTGATCTCATGAAGCCGTGGACTTCTACTATATAGGGCTGTGTGTGGTTCTTCCGCACTTCTTTCTTTTTTTTTCCTTTTCTTTTGTTTTTTTTAAATTTATTTTCAGGTGCTGTCTAGATGTTCCAGTGTTGCTGATCCGTGTTTTCGTGGACCAAAAAGTGTCAGGAAGGCCGAGTTGTAGTATCTGGAAGTGCGACACAACCACCAGAGGGCCTCACCGATGCGCCAGCAGCGAGGTGAAAGACGAGTACGACAGAGACTCTTCTGCTATTCCACGCGAAGGTGGTGAGATGTCTGTCTACACGTGAAGGTGTAGAATAAGGAACTGTAGTTTTCCACGCGAAGGTGAAATTGACTGTATAATACATCAGCAAGTGCGAGTAGGCACTAATCGGTTATGTGATAAGACTGGTAAAACTATACAGAATTATGTTTGGATCAAACGACACTTGTGATTAATCTAATCTGCACCTTCTTCTGATTATCTTTATTAAATGTTCTGTGGTGTGGAAAACAACGTTGGAATTGTTATTTAGCATCTTCAACTCCCCCACTACATATATATATATATATATATATATATATATATATATATATGCATATATATATATATATTTCCGAAACGCAAAATATTATCCAAACAAGCATTTTCGCTGAATAAACTGTAAGGATCTTAAGTTTTACTAACGTTTATTTTTATTTTGAATCTTTACTATCACTTCTTATTTTCTACTTCCGGCCAGAATTATAAGCGTTAAGGTTTTTATGCAAACTTGTCTGGCGAACGCCAAGTATTTAATTTGTGGCTTTTTGCCAAGCGAGAGAGAGGAAGCAGTGAGTTCGAAGCAGGCCGCTTACCTTAGAAGTTACGCAGTTGCTGTTTGCCTTCCAGGCCAGAGGTTTTAATCCTCTTGATAACTTTTAAACGTATTGTAGTGTTCTCAGTTATCTGTACTACATACGCCTTCCTGTTAACATAAGGCCAATCTTCCACGTTTATTATTCTAAAGTTAAATTAGAGTTTAGTTTTATTTTTATACTTTTACGTTAGACCCCGAGTAGCGGGTCGGTGTATTCCGAAGTACGGAAGTTATTGTATATAGAGAAAAATAAAGGGTTTTGTATACCCTTCGTCTGTATCCTGTCTACTTACCACAATTAGTGAACATAGCTTTAGTAAGCTCTCTGTTCCGAGTCAGGTCCTTGTATGTTCCCGAAGAAGGTAAGAAGGAACATTGACCCTGATAGTGGCGCCCAACGAAGAAGAATAACCATGGCCGAGTTTCAAGAAGAACCTGTGCTGCCTGCAGAAACGGTTCAGAATCCAGAAATGCCAGCTGCCGCTCTGGAAGGATTTGGTTACATCGTCCACACCATGCGCGCTTCGATGAAACCAGAAGCAACATTTAACGGAAACTCACCGGTAACCAGTTTTTTGGAAAAATTGGATGACCACTTCATGCTCTACCCCGTGCACGAGTTTCAAAAAGTTACCTTAGCTACCAGCGGTTTGAGGGGCCAAGCGCTTAACTGGTTCAAATTAACTGGTTCAAATGTATAGGCAGAAGTCTCTTGGGTCAAGCATGAAGTCCCACCTATACTTACGAAAATTTCAAGACTGCCCTACTAAAAGCCTTCCCTGTTGTAAGGGATCGTGCGAAATTAGAAACGGAACTTTTCAGTATATATCAACAAAGAATTGAAAACCTCTCGAGCTTTATTTTAAGAAAAATTCACGTTTTCAAACTCTTGTATGGAAACCGTCCGGATCCTGAAATAATTCAAGTGATTTTGCCGAGGTTACTGCCCCAAGTGCAAGATTTTATTGAATTAAGAAATCCGACTACACTGGAAAAGTTATTTGAGCTAGCAATCCAGTTTGAAAGTAGAAGAACGGCGGACGTCGAAAAAAGACGCCAGTATCAACAGCAAAACCAATTTGGTACGCTAAGACTACAGCAAACTCAAGCACATGGCTACGGAGAAAATGCGAATCAGTGGGCAAGGAAACCCGAGTATTCAAAAACAGCCGGCGAACGTCGACAGTTCAATAGCAACCCAGGAAAAAAGTCTCAAGGCCAGTGGAAAAGAAGGAAAGCACGGAAAGGAAAAATAATTTAAACTAAAACGGATTTCTGCTGATGAGAGGGTGCGGAATTCCGAAGGCCACGAAAACCCCTCTTTCTACAAGTTAAATACAGTAATGGTGAAAAATTTGACTCTTCCGAAGATTGAAGTCTTGGTGAATAATATCCCAGCCACCGCACTCCTGGATACCGGCGCGCAGTGTTCCTGTGTGGCAGAAGAGTTTTTTAGGAAGTATTTTCGCAAATACCGCATATATAATGCGGATAATACGACAATGTTAGCGGCGCAAGGAGAAAAATGTAAGTGCATAGGTAAAGTACCTTTGTATATCCGTATCAAGGACGAACAAGTAAAGGTGATGTTGTTTATAGTAAAGAGTCTGCAAGCACATTTAATTTTAGGAATAGATTTTCTTTCAGAAGCACAAGCTACGCTGGATTTTAATGAAACGTCCCTTAAGCTGACAATGAAACCAGTTCGTACAGAAAACGCTGAACCGCCGATGTTAAAACTTGACCACCTGCTTAATGACGAGCAAGGAAGAATCCAACAAGTGGTAAGTGAATTTGCTTCGTTATTTAGTGATATTCCAGGATTTACTCAGGTTACTAACCATAGTATTGACACCGGAGATGCAATGCCAGTTCGTCAAAAACCATACCGGTACGATAAGAATAAGGAAAAAATTATAGAATGGCATATTACCGATATGCTACGTAAAAAGATCATAACATAATAAAATTAAAACAAGCATTAACGCAAGCCCCTGTGTTGAAATTTCCTGAAAAGGATGAGAATTTAGAAATTTCAGCGGATGCTTCGGATTATGCGGTAGGAGCGGTACTTTCGCAAAATCAGCAGCCCGTGGCATTTTTTAGCCGAACTTTAAATCAAACACAAAGAAACTATTCCGCGACCGAGAGAGAGGCACTTGCAGTTCTGTTAGCAGTGCAAAAGTTCCGAGACTATTTTGGAAAGGCGCCGATAACAGTGTAGTTATGCTAAGTTAGTATGCTAAGTTATGCTAGTTATGCTAAGTTCTCAAGTAGTTATGCTAGCCCGGTGGTTTTATGTAAGAAAAATAATGACTATCCTTTGACGCATCCAAAAAGATGGAGATTCGCTATTGATTACCGTAAATTAAACTCCATAACTAAATATCCGGTATATCCGTTACCGATTATAGAAGAAATTCTAAGGAACATAAAATCAACCAAATTTATGACGACTTTAGACTTAACGACTGGTTATTTTCAAATAGGGGTTAGGCCTGAGGACGTGCCTAAGGCTGCTTTTATAACCAAGTCTGGCACTTATGCATTTTTGCGTATGCCATTTGGCCTTTCAGGGGCCCCGGCAACATTTCAACGATGCATGGACATTGTGTTAAGACCTGTTCTTGGAAAGTCCACATTTATTTATTTAGACGATATCATTATTACTAGTGATAATCTCGACCAACATGTACAGGATTTAAGACAGGTGTTTTCTTTATTAAATGAGGCCGGTCTAAAAGTTAATGTCGAAAAGTGCAAATTTGCAGCCCCTGAATTAAAATATTTAGGTTACAAAATATCTCAAAAAGGGATCGAGACAGATGAATCAAAAATAATCGCTGTACAAAAGTATCCGACTCCAAACACGGCAAAGAAGCTCTCTTCTTTTCTAGGACTTTGTTCATATTATAGGTCCTTTATAAAAACTTTTGCAGCTATTGCTGAACCATTGTTAAAATTAAAAAGGAAAAAGACAAGATTCTCGTGGACGGCCGAAGCCAATAGTGCTTTCGAAAAATTAAAACAAGGATTAACGCAAGCCCCTGTGTTGAAATTTCCTGAAAAGGATGAGAATTTAGAAATTTCAGCGGATGCTTCGGATTATGCGGTAGGAGCGGTACTTTCGCAAAATCAGCAGCCCGTGGCATTTTTTAGCCGAACTTTAAATCAAACACAAAGAAACTATTCCGCGACCGAGAGAGAGGCACTTGCAGTTCTGTTAGCAGTGCAAAAGTTCCGAGACTATTTTGGAAAGGCGCCGATAACAGTGTACTCTGATCATGCGGCCGTAACTAGATTGTACTCAGGGAAAAAGTTCTCCCCCAGGTTAATAAGAAGGGTACTCAAGCTGCAAGAATATAATCTAGTAATTAAGCATACCCCTGGAAAGGAAAATATCGTAGCAGATGCCTTATCAAGAATTCAAATAGACTAACAAGGAAATACCGTAAAGGTGGCAATGCTTACAGCATGTACAATAAATTCCCGAGAAACTGTAATAACCGAACTGGGTAAGGATCCTGAGTTTGGAAGCATTTATGAGTATTTGAAGGATCCTGAAAATTTTAGCCACCAAGATATTGTGGCGATAAGAAATAGGGCGGCCCATTACGAACTAATAGATGGTCTATTATACTATACAAAAACTACGAATTCCAACAACGAATTTCGACCTGTTATCCCAGCTAGTCTTAGATTAAATATCCTGCAGGAGCTCCATGACAGCCCTTTAGCTTCTCATGCTGGTATTCGAAAAACTATCCAACGCGTACGCGAGGCAGTCTACTTTCCTGAACTGCAAAAGTTAACAAGGGCGTATGTCCAGTCCTGCCCAACATGTCAAGCCGTTAATTATATTAATTTCCGCCCGGCCGGGTTTCTAAATAGTATTAAATCCGAATTTCCAAATGAAATAATCGGCATCGATTTATTGGGCCCTTTCCCAAAAAGTCAGTTAAATAAAAATCGCTATCTCCTTGTTATGGTTGATCATTTTAGTAAATGGACCGAAATTGTTCCCTTAAAACGAGCCTCCGCGAAATTAGTTACTGATTCTATTTTAAATAAATATATTTTAAAATACGGGGCGCCCCTAAAAGTTATATCGGATAATGGTCCTCAATTTGTAAGTAATATATTTGAAGACATGTGCCAAAAACTGGGCATACTTCATTTAAAAATGGTCCCGTATCGGCCGCAATCAAATATAGCGAACGGGTCAATAGAAATATAGTGAAAATTATCCGTAGTTATGTTAAAAATTTTCATAAAAGCTGGGATAACTATGTCAATGAATTTGCTTTCGCCCTTAGGACCGCGAAACATGATACAACGGGCAAAACTCCTGCTGAGTTATTTCTAGGCAGAAAGATTATAACACCGTTAGATAAATTATTTTATGTGCAACAAAGAGCCCCAGAATTTTAAATGGGTGATATAGAAAAACTAATAAAAGAAGCAAAAAAGAATACGGAAGTAGCACAAAGAAAACAGAAGTTATATTATGATTTGAAACGACGGGGAGTAACTTATAAAGTAGGGGATGAAGTTTTAAAAATTAAGCATTCACTTTCTTCAGCACCAGAAGATAAAACTGCCAATTTTTTTCCACGATTTGAAGGACCATATGTTATAGAAAAAATAATTCACGCTGTAGTAGTGTTAAAAGCCAGAAATGGTGAAACCTGTTCCGCAAACATTGATCAAATCAAGCCCTACTTCGATCGTAATAAAATGCAAATATTTTCAGATCTTTTGCAGGATCCGGCACGGCAGACACCGCAGGCACAAGCTCCAGAGGTGGAAAAACGACAAGTACAAGGGCAATTCAATAAGAGGCAGGAGCAAGTGAAAAGAAAATTGCCACGCGGAAAAATTGAACGTAGCAAGAAAAAGAAGCCGTTCCACCGTCCAGAAAAGAGAGTTCACGAACACCCCCAGAATGAAGAAGGGAGAAGGATGACGTATGTGAAGAGAACCAGGAGAAATGACGGCAACTATAACCCGGCTCTAAAACGGAAAATCGACGCATCCGACAGGACTCTCCGCAGTAAATGTAGCCGAACTGCGGAAGGGCCATCAGCGGCGGAGGAAAAGTTACAAGGAAAATTTGAACGGCCAACAACGATGTCCAAGCAGGAACACGACAGAAGTTTCCCGGTTCCTCCAAGACCAGCTGCCATCAAACGGCCAAGACCACAAGCAGAGGAGAAGAAGAAGGTATTCAAGAGTGGCCGAACTAGTGAAAAAAGGAAGCTTCCAGAGGAAAGCACTGAAGGGCGAGCCCGTACAAGAAGGAGGATAAATCAAACTACTCTCTGCAATACCTTTAAAGACTGGGCCCAGAAAAGGATGTCCGAATATCACAAAGATAAGTAAAATTTTATGTTACTTTGCAAACATTAAGTTAATCTTTCATTCTTACTGCAAGTGGCAGATTTCAAGAAGTTTTACCTCATGCGAGGCCTACCTTTATCGCCAAAAGGGCGAGAAATCAGTTGTTACCGATTTTGATATTATGTTTTTCAATTACTCGCGCGTAAAACTAAAGTTGATGTATAATAGCGTTGTGTAAAGACTTAAATATTGTAAAAAGTTATTGTATAAATTTTATTTAAAACTTTCTAGCAAGAAAGAAGTTTAGTCTGAAAGACTTTTTGAAATGTATTATTTCAATGTAGAAAGAATTGGCACTTGCTTTGAAAAGAATAGAAGTTAACAATGTACAACTAATGTATGTTTTCAAATGTGTAAAATTAACGGAATGTTAATATGTTCTTATATACAATGTGAACAGTTATTTTAAATGTTAAGAAATACCGTGATATGGTAAAAGTGAAAGTAATGTTAAAATTGTTTTTTATTCGTGTGACTGTAAACAGATTAAATCATGATGAATATGTGTTAAAGGTTGAATGATGTAGTTAGGCTCTCTGACGCTACACTTCAGAGTTAGACACTTTCAGAATAGTACCTCAGGGTTTAGAGTTGAAATTAGGGTGTGTTAAGAGGTCTTGTTATGTTGAATTTTAACACGTTAGTGTTTTGATTGTAGGAGGAAGTGTGGAACACGTAGACAGAAACACATTCGTGTTTGGTGTTCTTTTACAACACATGTCAGAGAGCACGGGGAGAGATAATTAAAATAGTCATGAATGAAATAAGAATGTTAAGAGAAGTATAATTGTATATGTTACTTGCCATTTCATTGTGTAACATTTCATTAAACTAGTTTTCCTTCCAGATCTCTGGAAGGAACCAGAATTGAATAAAAGCTCCTGTTTAGATGCAGTACAGATGAAAAAAAATTGTTGTATATCCTGGGAGCTGCTTCTGTAAAAACAAATTTCTTTCTTTTAAATTTCTAGTTTCTAGCGAAGTATGTTTGTAAAAGATTGGCCTCGCGTTAGATTCTAGAGCTAAAAGTTTTCAACAAGGTCGTTTTAGACCTCAGTTTCAAACTAATTAACTCTGGCGGGAAGTATGTAAGGATCTTAAGTTTTACTAACGTTTATTTTTATTTTGAATCTTTACTATCACTTCTTATTTTCTACTTCCGGCCAGAATTATAAGCGTTAAGGTTTTTATGCAAACTTGTCTGGCGAACGCCAAGTATTTAAGTTGTGGCTTTTTGCCAAGCGAGAGAGAGGAAGCAGTGAGTTCGAAGCAGGCCACTTACCTTACAAGTTACGCAGTTGCTGTTTGCCTTCTAGGTCAGAGGTTTTAATCCTCTTGATAACTTTTAAACGTATTGTAGTCTTCTCAGTTATCTGTACTACATACGCCTTCCTGTTAATATAAGGCCAATCTTCCACGTTTATTATTCTAAAGTTAAATTAGAGTTTAGTTTTATTTTTATACTTTTACGTTAGACCCCGAGTAGCGGGTCGGTGTATTCCGAAGTACGGAAGTTATTGTATATAGAGAAAAATAAAGGGTTTTGTATACCCTTCGTCTGTATCCTGTCTACTTACCACAGTTAGTGAACATAGCTTTAGTAAGCTCTCTGTTCCGAGTCAGGTCCTTGTATGTTCCCGAAGAAGGTAAGAAGGAACATTGACCCTGATAAAACATCCTTCAGAGTATGACTTCAGGCCTTGATTGAGTGCTTAGTTAAATATAAAATAGCATTATAAAGCTATTGGTAAAAATGTGTAAGTCTGTAATAAATCAGATTGGTATGAATTTAACGCAGTAAACTGATGCATTGTTCTATGCATTTTTATGGTATTATTAAGGCGAACTATGACATCTACACAAATATGACATTAGTAGTTTACAAATAAACACTACCGCCATCTGTTGGCAAGCTAAGATATAAAACCATAAACATATATTTAACAGTTGGTGGAACGATGAAACTGCCCTGGACGTCCTATAAAAACTGACTCTTAAATCATATTGTACAAGAAGAAAACCACAACAAAAGTCTATTCATCTAGCCCAGGTCGATCTACCACTGTTCAGTGGTTTTGTATACTCGACTACCTAATGGCCATTTCGGGGTTACATTTTTAATGCTTGTTTTTGGTGATATAATAATTGGCTTCGAAGTAACACCTGAAATTTTTGGAATCCAAAGCTCACAGTTTAAAAGTGAAGCATTCAATTACGGAATTGTTATAATAGCATATTGCTGCGAAATGTCGGTGACATAGCTGAACGGTGGGCTTAGAGTTGCAAGAAATTTGCAAGTAAGGGCGGGGTTTCCAGATTTGGTACAAAATCGCCCATTTGGCGAGATTTTGCGATAAAGTCAGCAATATTGCATAGACGGAGTGGGAACATACTAGAATACTATTCTTAGCGGTTTCGGGAATGTTCGAAATTAGTTAAAGGTAGACATAGCCTGCCTGTTCGCGGAGAAAGTAGTATCTTGAGTTCAGTAGTTAGTGTACTGAGGTTTCAGAGATTAGCTGGAGAAGAAACGAGTCTGAAGCTGAAATTTGTCAGAAAGTTCGTCGTTATAGCGCAAACGCTGTGTTGCTGATTTTTTCAGCATGTTTTTTGTACCTTTTTGACAACTGTAAACGTGTCTTCCGAACTCTCCTGTGTAATAATGGAGAATAAATTGTGTTCTGATGCTTGATCAACTGTTGTCATCAATTATTTCAAATCAGCAACCCCGTATAACGTAACAATATTATTTCAGGACAACGAGTATCTGCGCTGTACAAACAATTTAGAAAAACGCAAACTGTTTCTAAGAGGTTATAAGGCAGGAATTGTAAAAATACTGCTTCACAAGATCTTACTCTGTTCGTAACAACAGGGAGTCGAGTACGAGAAACTAAATATATAGATTGACAGGACTCATACATATATAAAGATTCTGCGAAACTTTATACGAAATGCTTAATGAGAAAGACTTTTATCTTCCAAAATAACTGTTTATTTTGTCATTTTAATATAAAGTAGGATAGTCTGAATTGGTGCTTGTAGCTGCAGCATTAGAGTCTGTAGTATCTAATTTACAGAGCTAAATTGTTTGTCGGATATAAAAATGTTCTAATTTAGACAGTGCGTAAGATCCAAATGAAATATTCGTAAACTAATTCGTAAATAAATAATTCGTAAACGTAAATATTCGTAAATGGCACATTTCCCGCGGAAGAGGGAAGATTCTCCTATGATTGCGATTTAATTGAAGCAGATTATGATATTTATAGTGAGCAAAATAATGTTTAAAAATTATAGAACTGTATTCACTATCAAAACGGAAAACTTTAATTATATAAAATATAACAGTATGGAAATGTAATGCTGTTTTTTGAAATCAAATCTTAAATGTCACTTAATTCTGAGAGTCTTTCTAAGATTTGTCCCCATATATCTCTCTAAATTCGTACAGAACTTCATACAGAAAGTAGAATCGTACAGAAAGAATTCGTACAGAATTCAGCAACGGAAACATTTCAGATGATGACCGAGGGTTATGGAGATGAAACTTTGTATCGTGCACGTGTGTTTGATTGGCATAAGCGGTTTTCAGGGGGAAGGGACAGTGTGGTCAATGTTGAACGTCAAGGCATGAAATATTCAAGGCAATGTTAATTATCGTCATCTGCATTAATGGAATTGTAATGATTGAGTGGGTTCTGAGTCGTCTCTCCTACATTGAAGAACTAATAAAGACTTAGTGAAGCAATTAGGAAAAAAAGACCAAAGTTGGGGGAGTGATGGATGGCTGTTGCACAAGGACAATGCACCCCTCACACGGCCCTATCTGTCAAACAGTTTCACACCAGCAAAACCACTGTTGTGATGGGTCATCCTCCTTATTCACCTGATTTGGCTCCATGCGAACATTTTTTTTTATTTCCTAAAGTTAATTCCTGCGTAAAGGGAATCCATTCCGGAATCCATTCGGAATAGCTAAATGCAGTTTACATTTAGCTATTCCGAATAGAAGAACAGGTAGTTTTATTCTGAAGCATCTGACAATGGACTCTACTCACGTTTTTGGAAATGAATGTACTGCACATAAATATCTGCCTTGTCAAAATCAAAATGTATAAGAAAGAATTATATTATATTTTCAAAGAGGCTGTATAGGATTTTTCAGTATAAAGAAGAGGAATACATGTAGCTTTGGGAGAACATACAAAAAAAGCATGCGTTGTATCTGTATGAAGTTTTCTTGTAGAACACAATAACTTGCAGAAGGGAAAATGACAAAGGCTGATTTCAAGTAAGAACTATATTTAGAGGCTATGAAAGCTTGATAAATATAAATGTCTTAAATTAAATATTTTTAATTACAATTCAGTTTTCGAACTTCCATTATTTACAAATTTAAGCCCAATAAACTGTTGTCATTTTTGTGTAACAAATATTTTCGATTGAGCATAGAAATTCAGTCATAGTATATACTGTATATACATATATATACATATATATGTGTATGTGTATATAAGCGTTCACGAATTAGAATTAAGCTAATATGCGAGGGTGACACAAAAAAGGAGACTGGTCCGATAAATCATTGTGCTTACAGAATCAGTCCTCCGTGACATTATTACCTTCAAATTCACACATTTCTGCATTCGATCCTGCTATTGCTGGTAACAGTTCTGAAACGAGGTTTTTGTAATGCCCTTCAGGAGATTTTTCGTTTTTGCTTGAACTTCTTCAACTGAGGTAAAATGGATTCCCTTTACGCAGGAATTAACTTTAGGAAATAAAAAAAAAAATGTTTGCATGGAGCCAAATCAGGTGAATAAGGAGGATGACCCATCACAACAGTGGTTTTGCTGGTGTGAAACTGTTTGACAGATAGGGCCGTGTGAGGGGTGCATTGTCCTTGTGCAACATCCATCACTCCCCCAACTTTGGTCTTTTTTTCCTAATTTCTTCACTAAGTCTTTATTAGTTCTTCAATGTAGGAGAGACGACTCAGAACCCACTCAATCATTACAATTCCATTAATGCAGATGACGATAATTAACATTGCCTTGAATATTTCATGCCTTGACGTTCAACATTGACCACACTGTCCCTTCCCCCTGAAAACCGCTTATGCCAATCAAACACACGTGCACGATACAAAGTTTCATCTCCATAACCCTCGGTCATCATCTGAAATGTTTCCGTTGCTGATTTCTTACGTTTCACAAGAACTTCACTGAAATGTTGATTCGCTGTTCGGTTTGTATATTAGACATTTTTCCGGTGTAATGCAGTTGCACGTGTTCACTCAGTGACGCAGTACTCCCAACTGGCGTCATCGGTTACGTTTAAACTGGCTGTATGAATAGAGGAGGTGTGTGGCATGACATCACCAAAACAGTTGTAGCCAACTCCACACTTTTGTCAGCTACACACTTAGTCGCGTTTTTTTTGTGTCACACCGCGTATATAATCACCGCAGTATGTTGCGAAATCGCCAATGATTCGCGAAATTAATTTCAATTAATCAATGAATTATCAAAATAAAAAATGGAGAAAATTAAATAAAAATTAAATTCTGAAAACTTTGGGACTGCTACCCAAACGAAATGAACAGCAAATGAACGTTTCAAAATAATTAAATGCATATTGCTTACAAATTACTTCAATTTAGTCTTTCGTTTTTCTGTTTCTTTACCTGAGAATTTCTCTTTTTAATTTTTTGGGGTCATATAGGAGCAGGTTTTTTCTTTTTGATTATTAAGTTTAAATGTTTTAAAATTTACTGAGCTGTACTTTTAAAACACTTAAATTATCTTAATTTTACCTAAACTTTATTAGCAATTTCTATAACTTTTGAAGTGTATCCAGACCTAAGTCATTCAGATATATTTTAGAGTTTAGGTTGAAAATTTATAAGTCATTCAGATATATTTTAGAGTTTAGGTTGAAAACATAGTTTGGTTGAAAATTTCGGCTGTTTCTTGAAAAAGACCAAGGGAATTTTAATAATTTTTATTCATTACATAATATTCTATAATAGTCAATAATTATCAATAGTAATGAGCCTCGAACTGGTTTTAAAGAATGTTTTGTTTTTTATTTATTTATTGAACATTTACGTTAACTTTCTGATTCAAATCCGCACAGACGGAAAACTGATTCGTTACACTGACTGCCGTACCCAAGGAGAAGGGTTTGAATCCCAGAGAAGGTATGGGTGTAAATTTTTTGTCTTTTCAGAAGCAACAGTGGTCCAGCTAGGTGCATATGTCATCCGTAACAAACTGACCACCGCTTTCGGCCTTAAAAGTGATCAACGCCCATAATGGCTATTAGGAGAAAAAGCATTTTTTTTTTTTTTTTGTATTTTATAGTTTCTTACCATTTTTTACCCTCTTTTGTATCTTGGAATGTTTGTGTTTTTGTTTTGTGACAGGTCACCTTTCAATACCACCTTTCAATACTTAATTTTGATCTTTTGATTATATATAGCATGTATATGTGTAATCTTAACCTGAAATTGTATAAATGAGGTAAAAAGGAAATTATAAATCATATCCTGCTCTTTCGCTGCTATGATTATAAATATAATTTATAAAAAAGCCAAACACAGTGAACTAAAACCATTTTGGGTTTTACTGTTCAGGGGAATAGATGATTATTCATCGTTTACAAAACATCAGATTTTAGATTCAATTTCTAGATGGAACTTGCAATGTTTGTGAAGAAAAGATATCACTAATTCTTGAAGGTTGCTTGTTTTGTATCACTGCAATAGAATTTATTGTCTAATAAAATGTTCTTCCTCTGGGTGTAATATAATGACGGTTAAAATAAAAGCACTGAGAGCTATTTCATAGATTTAAATGTAAAGGCATTTCAGCACCGCGTTTACTTTCCGCCTGCATAATCCGTTTCTCTGCAGCAAACATATTCTTGCAGAGAAAACAAAACCGCACGTCGGTGGGGAAGTGGAAAAGGAAGAAGGCCCAGCTCTTTTTTTTTTTTTTTTTTTCATATTTTCTTTTTCTTTCTTTTTTTTAATGTGAAGACTAATTTCCCTATATTAAAAATTTATTATAACAAACAATAAATGAAATTTTAAGAAAAAAAGCACCTGAAGCATACTTGGATATTAAAAATTTTGAACGCTACTCATGCAGATTAAATCTTTTACAAAATTTATTACAACAAACAGGAAATGGAATATTAAAACAAATATTAGATGAAGCATTAATCTTCACAGTAAAAATTTTGGGTGTTAGTAATGCAGATTAAATCTTTTACAAATGTTTTATTTCCGCGAAGAAGAGAAAATGTTCAGTATCTTTTCTTTTCTAATTCTCATAAAATTGCATTTATTTTTTCACTCAGTGGTTTCTTTTAGTCATTTGATTTTCCTCCGATAGGAAGAGAGGCGGACTGAAAATAAAATAAGGTGATCTATTTTTCTCACTATGTGGAACATGCTGAAATAAAAGAAAATCCTTTCAACCGAGAAGAAATTCCCTAGATTTAATTCCAAGTATTGGTGAACCAAAGCCAAAAAAACTTACAAATTGAGACTGATATTTATGTTAAAATGAAGTTTTACTTTACTCACTTCAATGTAATTTTATAAAGGCTTATTATATAACTTATACTATATCGTTTTCTTGAGAAATCAATTTTTCTGCCTCTTCTAGCTTTTTTTTAATACACCATGTGCATAAAATTCCTCAACGGAATTTTTTCAATATTTGTTGATAATGGGCATGTAAGTTGAAGATTCATTCTCAAGTTCCAGAATGAAATATTTAACTAATATTAAGAATGTAATATTAGTTTCAAAAAGGCTTCTGAAATTAATAAATTATAATTATGTGATGATTATAAAATATAGGTGTCTGCATAATTCTTGTGAAAATTACTGATGAATGGAATTTTTTGAAAAACACAAACCTTTTCGCATACTCTTAAAGAATTCCTGTTTTAGGAGACAACGGAGCAATTGAATATTGTTACGTAAAGGAATCATATCATTACCTACATAAATTGAAATTGAAATCTGTTTTTGCTGTAATGGATTCCTTTTTGCATTCATTCATCACAATGTTAGAGAAATGTTAATAATCATGATTTTATTTTACATTTAGTGGGCTGCAGTAACCCAGTAAAAGTAAACTAAGTCCTGAAAATTTCAAATTATGCACTGCAGAGAGTAACACTATAATGGCACAGGAAATGTAAAAGTAACGACAGCTTTATTCAAGAAAATGTTAGTAAGTACTGTATTGACTAAATAATAAAGAAGATACACCGAACATTATATTATACATTAGAATGAAAACTACACATGTCATACACTAGTGCGAATATCACGAAATTACAATAAAAGTAATATTTCTGCTATCTGAATAATGATGATACTGGCATTTTTCTGCTCCATGATATTTACTGATATTTCACTATTCTGAGACAAAGATATAGTTAAAAGGAAATACATAGGATGTTGTTACATTTTTAGAACTATTTCTATAAATAGCTAAAAATATAAATGTTTTGAAATTAAAATTTCAGGCAACAGCTTATGATTTAAAATGAAAAATATCGCCTCCTACTTTCATACTATTCTTGCTTTAAAATGTCGCATGTAAACGAACTATAGATTCAGAGATATGGTTTTGAGTTTTCCGAAAAAATACATTTTTATTCCAAAATTGAAGAACGTTTTAAAATGCACGGTATTAAAATTTCCAAGTGCGAAGTAAGCACCGTTATTAATCTCAGAGGGAAAGCCCGTCAATCATTACTTCGAAAGAAGATTCCAAACGAATAGCCGAATAAAGTACAGACTGTTCATAAAATATCTAAAGTAACATGATGGATGCAAGAGAAAAACCTGTCAATGCAAAAATCAATTTCAAGCTCATTAAATACACCTGTAACAACAATAAAGTAATAGAAAAAGATTTACAATTTGAAAATGGGAAAAAACATTATTTTCACCAGCAACGCAGAGCAATTTATAGAATCCCGTATGAGAACTCTTTAGCAGCAAATTAATAGAAATACATTTCAGCCCTCGATTAAGCATGGATTTGTTTAACATTGCACAAAATGGTAGTTTTATTATTACGTATACAAACCTTACCTCATCAATGAAAGGGAAGGGGTTTATGATTGCCTCAAAGTTCCCCTATAATGGAAAATTGAAAAAAAAAAAAAAAAAAAAAAAAAAAAAAAAAGAAACGTTAATGAAATAGACATGCTTTGAAATATACCAAAGTATTCCGTAAAATAATGGAGACTGATACAAATTTTGCACATGTACAGTTTTAGCGTATTTCTGCAACGTCCCCTGATGTTTCAGCTACAGCATATTGTGCGTCTGATCTCTTTAAATATTTTTTTCTAAACGCACATCCATCGCGAACAATGGGGTTTGGAAACAACAGCGAAAGTTAAAATCCCTTAACATCTATTATGAAGTCGAACGAAACGAAACTATCTGCAAAAGTAAAGGGATCTCGCAATATGGAAAGAAATTAAAAATTCTATCATTTTCAATTTTTAACAGAATTGGGGAGCAAATAAAGTGTAATTTTGTACTTGTGTGTTATTTTCACATACGTTTTCTAGCATGGCTGCGAAGAGGAAAATTAGCTTTAAAAGAGACTGTTGATGTAATTCGTGAAGCAGAAACTCAAAAGCTTAGATTGAAAAATTTAGGACAGAAGTGCGGAATTAAGTGAAACCAAAGTAAGTAATGTGCTAAAGGATACAGAAAAAAGAAAAAAACAAGTATGGGTTTATAATTAAGATGAACATTCCAAAACTGTAAAATTTAGAAAATAAATGAAGTGCGTGAAATTGATACAGTAGTGTTCGATTGCCTTTGTTCTGTAAGAGCAAACTATATTTCTGTAACATGAGTATTACTGAATGAAAATTTAAAAGAAAGTTTCGTAAAATCTAGCCAGATATTATAAAGAAGCTAACTGTAGTTTGTCAAGGTCAAGTAGGAGCAAGGAGCATCAAGGAGCCTATAAGCATCTACAACACAAATAAGTCTTGATTATTTATTGAATTCTGCGAAATAAAATTCTACGGTTCAAAGGAGAAAAGTGGTCAAAGTGGTAAAAGCTCCAAGGAACGTCTCAATGATATTTTATAACATGGAACATGGAAGTTTGAATGACATCTTGTAACTGGAAAGATCAGAAAATCAGAAATTTCAAACAAAGAAATAAAGAAGAATGATTGCTCTTGATGAAATAATGTCTAGAAAAAATACGTAGATTCTGCTATTTGGTAATAATGTGCATGATCATTCATCAAATTAAAACTGAGATCAGTGAAATTAGTATTTTTGCCACATAACATATCAGTTGTATCTGTACATCTACAGCCGCAGGACGAAGACATAATTAGGAGCTCCAAGGTTCATTACATATATCTGTTTATAAAGCATGTTCTTTGGCAAGCTGCTTGCAGAAAGAGCGATCAGCTTGCAAAATGTGTCATTGGATTTAATGCCATTCAAGGGCTAACTTGATAATAAGGTTGTTAAATCCGTATCACAAAGCTGTGTTTAGCACTGTTTTAAGAACGCAGGCTTTGCATGCTCTCAATGAACGTACTACTGATAAAAATGAATTGTTTGAACGTTTCAAAATCAGTGGCAGTGCTCAAAGACAAGAACATTTAGAAATGGAAAGCAGTGAGGAAGACGAAGAAAAGCCAGACGAAAAGTGTGACATAAGGAAACTATACAAATGCCTTAAAATGTAACTCCTAATTTAAAAACACTCATAAGAATTCTTGTTGACATTAAAGGATATAAGATCATCAGTGACTTTAAGATCCACATGGCAAAATGCTTGCAGTATACAGACTTCCAAAAAAACACGCATAACGGATTACATCTAATAAATTTTTATGGGTTCAAAAACTCTGCTGCATAATGATTTGTGACAGAAAGGAGTGTACAAAATGTTTTTACGGTGATATTTTTGAATTCACTAATAAATTTTAGTTTCAAAATTAGGAAGGAAACTTCAGCCCTCCAAAGCTAATCATAAGCAGAAAATTAAAGCTACTTCTAGCTGTTAACATAGTTGTATAATTTAATAGTTAATTAAACAATTTTAACAGATATAACAACACGCAGATATTTCTTTTTCTAATCTTTTTCCATATTATACTTTTCTTGAAAAAACAATAAACCTTTATAAAAGAGATTATTAACTATGTAAGTTACAAATTCTATTAACTAGTGTACCTTAGTTTTATTTTTCTAATTATTTTCAGTTTTTGAATGATTAAATTTCCTTGTTATTTTTCTCACCAAACATTTATGCTTTATTAACTCATCCACTGAGAGTCTAATACATCCACTCTGGCTTTTGAACTTAAACAATTCATGTTGTGAGAATTTTTTTTGGACACAGAATCCTGCGTAAAACATGTTTTAGATAAAATTGGCTCAATGCTTCCTCAGTATTGTTATCATTTGTAAAGTCAGTTGCATGGATTGAATACATACAGCCCTTCTGAACTGTCTCTATTTCTCTTCATATAATGTTTTACCAAAGCATAAATTGAGAGAATATGAACTGAGTAACTATATTGGTAATTATTTCAGAGGAAAAAAAGAAAGGATGAAAGACTAGCGTTACAGGAAAATTTAATTATGACCATTCTACCACATACACGAAATTGCATAATATTTATGAGCAAGCGTTGCTCAAAAACGCAGTGTGCATTAGAATACGTATCTCTGTTATTTTCTTTTTTCTCACTATGTTCCGGTTATTTAGACTGTCTTGTCAAGCAGAGTTTCATGTCATAATGAAATTCTTGTGCTTATATTAGAAATTATAACTATACATTTATGCTAATCATAACTCAGAACCTGCTCTAAGCCCATTTTCGCGTATTGCCAGCATACATATAACTTTTCTTATCCAGCATAAGCTGCAGGTGGTTTCTTGTTTTGCGTATTTCCGAAGTCCTCCTATTTTGGCTTATGTTATGTTTTGAATATAATAAGCATAAAATCTCTTACATACTGCTCAAAATTCCTCTCTCTGAATGGATAAAAATTATCCCAAGAGTCACCTTCCATGATATGGAACTCTACGGGCTTAGATAAAATAAATCGGAGTAGGTTAGAGAAAGCGGATCATGCATAAAATTAATCTACCATTAATAATGATTCAAAATTTCCGAAACTTATTGCTGTTTCAAAATTGCTAACGATTTATTTTATTTCAAGTCATTATGAATGTGATCTATTCAGCTGTAATATGTATATATATGATATAATAAAAGCAATAAAAGGAAAAGACGGAACATTGTCGATACGTAGTTATCCTATATTGAAGAGGAAGTATTCTGACTGCGTCGTAAGCTAATATGTTGACTTCGTAAATAAAAATTGGCATTCGAGGCGATTGTAATTCCATTTTTATTTCTTATTGACATTATGTAGCCACAGATCACTTGGCACCCTAATCGTGCCTGTTAAAAAGCATTTACATTATTGATATTATTTTAATAGGAAGCAGCGTTGCGAAATTGCGTAGAAGCACAGCACAGACAGAAGGTGAAGCGCGGAGTTAAACAAAATGCAAGCACACGAAGAGAAAAAGTTTTGGTTTACAATGGTCATTTTAGTTCCCAATTATAACGTCATCAGAGCTGCACAGGCCATAGAATGATACAGAAATGACGCAATCCAGAGAAGTTATTGCGATTTTTAAAACAGAGGAGGAGAATTAAAAATTTTCAGTTAGTTTAAATTATAATTTTGATTCACCTATTTTTTTATCTTACATATATACATGTTTAACTACATTGATAAAAATGCATTTTCTCAAAACGCTTATATTCATCTATATATCTTTATATATATATATATATATATTGAATAAATACATTGTAATTTAAAGTTAAAATAATGTGCAAACATATAAAAGATTTAATTTTTTAACTAATCTACAATATCATTTAAATTCAGATAGCATAAGTAAATTAAGTGCAAAACCAAACCTTGAAAATAAATTCACCAATTTAGCAAATTGAAATGCACACATATGTGTTTGTGTATATATGATGTATATATAATTTCGATATACACAATTTTCTATCGTCCTTTTTCTCTTAAAGGGGGATGTTCCAGGCAATATCGCGACATTATTTTTAAGACATTACTTACTGCATTCTTTTGTTAAAGTTTCTTGTAGAAGAACCAGACACAAATGAAGCATACTTATGAATAATCCTTTTCATTTCACTGCTTATAAGTTTTATAAATTTTCCTGTTACTGAAGGGATTGAAGTTGCCTAAAAATTGTACATTTGAAGAAAAAGCCGTCCTGATCGAAAAACTGACACTGGCTGTCGTGCCTCTGATACTGGCTGCCGTGCTGGCCACAGCGTCTAATCCCGGAGAATTAGTTTCTAAGTATGCAGTGTCTGTGCGTCATCAAGACGCTTATAATACACGGCAAACTGACGATACTCCAGGGTGGTTTGGTGACAGAGGAAGAGGTATGAAGAAGTATTGTAAATCATCGAATCCATCTCCGGTACTGTCTTCCTTCAAAGCTGAGATGAAACGTTCCGTTTTTAGCGGTTGTAATTCTGTTAATTTCTGTGCTGCATCCTGGGCAGCGCTCTCGATTATAATAAGGCAAATTATCAGTCATATAAACCAAATCTATAAATTTTTCATGGGTTAGTTGTAAAGACTTTTAAATTAGATTTCATAACTAAGAGATCTGATGGTGTAGCGAACAATCGGATTGCATTCTAAACTGGAAGGATTGTTGTAAGACATACCTTTCGTTATTAGTAATGCATTCTAAAACCTTGAATGTTTCCGCGATGGCCAAACCTCAGCATTAACTTGCCTTCACCTGACATGGATGAACAACTTGTCAAGTGAGGTTAGCAAAATAAAAATATATTTAAACAACTTGACAAAACATTTCGCATTTCCACACATCATTTGCTTAGAGAGTTGTGTCAAAATTCTGCCCCGTAATACGTTCACTTAATCATTTCAATTAAAATGCCGTTTCATCTATCCGTTAATATAGCAAGCCTATTCGCTCCACCTCACGGGACTTTGTATTGCTGTCTGACATTAATGTAATCGGAAGCCCCAAGAAATCTCAGTTCCGCTTGAATGTAATGTAAAATAACTCATAGTCTCCAAAGTTTTCCTCAGCTTCATTTAATCTGGTTCCTGTGATTAATTTCCCGAGTTCCTTCATATAGTCAATGATCTTAATGTGTTACAACAAAAAGGCTGTTTCCCACGTTTTATCACAAAGTCAGCTTTCCACGAAGAAACAAGTCACTTGATAAATTACTTCTCGACTAAACTGAAGACTTCTTTTCTGATGGTTAAATGCTCGAAAAAGAAACGAAACTTTTCCTTCATCGAAAGCGATCCATAATTTTTCGTGAAATTTCCAATCTCTCCTTCCGGACGCATAATTCTGTAAATAGGATTCTAAATTCATTTCTCAGGTTTTTGTATATAAATTGTCTGCAGAAAACTAGATTTCTGTTTTCACATGGGCATTTTTTTCTATTTTATGTGTAAATAAACTTTCTTTCTAAGGAAGGAAAACTGTTAACGAATTTTTGTTTGCTTTTGTTGTTTGTTACTGTTCACAAAACTCGTGATTGTGAAGTTAAAGTTATGGAAAATCTCTATTTCTAATTTAAAATACAATGAAAAATTTTACAGTCAAAATCATCAAAAAACGTCTTTAAAACACATATGTTCTCAGCGCAGTTGATCCGAAACTCGTTTCCATTAGGCGAACATTCATATTCTGAAGCGGAAAATGTTCTTTGTTGGTGTGAATATCCTCTTATACTGACGCACAATGCAATTTCTGCTCTTGTGACGAAGGCATGGCTGTAAGGAATACTCCTTAATATTCATCGCGTTGTTTCTCTGAAACCACGTGGAAATTATAAGCTTAATTATCCACATACAGACAGGAAATAAGAATTCCTCTTTTTAGAATAAGTAAAGGGAAAATTAGCAATTTTTGAACAGAAATTTCGAACAAGGCCTATTTCATAAAGCTTCTAAAAGTGTTATAGAGAAAATTTTGTAAATATAGAGTCGAACATTGTTAGGTATTAAAATGCAATAAAATTTGGTTTATTTTATTACGGCAAAAATTACGAGGGTTATCTACTTAAGAGGAAGAGTGACATCGGGGAGGACCTTATAAGGAATTATAAATCTTATCTACGTTACATATGGGGAAAGCCACGAAGATGCCCATGCAACCAGCCCTTTCACCTTGAATCTAACCAGGTTCAGCGTGTGTGTATCTACCACTTGGCTTCTGTTTGGATCTTTTAATCTATTAACTGGACATAAACCCAAAGTCGATACATTTCGCTAAAGTACAATATGATTAGCTAAATATGTCTTTTAAACAGTTCAGCCTCAGTTCTCAAGAAAACACAGATATATTGAAATTTACAGACATGAATGTCATTTAAATAGATGGTATACACGCAAAAAATATTTTTTGAAATTAAATATATGAATTCATTTAAATATTATGAATGTTGTTTTTAGAATTACATTTATTAGATGACAGCATACGTTATGTTTTAAGTATTTAGGCACCCCCTTTAGTTTTAAATAATTTTAAATTTATAAACGTTTAAATTTTATCTACATACCGCATTATGTTTCGAAGAGTTTTTTCTGAATTCCAAGAAACTGACCTAAAAATTGAACGATGAAATTGTTATCTAGAAGGACAGGTTATTCATATAGCGACTTATCAAAAAATATCTTATTCATGTAGTTGTGCCTTAAAAAGAAATCTAAATTTTAACAGCAGCAGATTATGAGGGACGCTCTTGTTAGATTGCCTCTGTCGCCCAGATTGGTGTAGTAGAGAATGCAATTGACTGTTGTACTCTAGGCACGATTTCGAATTCCGGAAAAGGCATTGATGCATGTAAATGTATAATGTGTATGCGGCATGGGCACTCAAAACATACGGCGAGAAGAATGTCCTCTCAAGTGGTAGTTTGGTAGCAGGAGAAGAGTAGTGGGAAACCCGGAAACCATCTATCTGGGTAATCTTCAACAAAATTTGGCCTTAAACCCAGGAGAGTCGGCACTACAGCTGTGCGAACAGTGAAGAACTTCTGGTGGTCCGCCCCACTTAAACCTGTACCTGGTGGATTGTATTTACTTCCATAAACATTTAAAAATACAAGTTACTGCGAACACGCCACCCGTTCCAAGTACATGGATATAGTACAGAACCGCTAGGCATAACACAAGTGCAATCAAGAATACATAATCTAATTTTTAAATTTAGCTACAAAAGAGGTATTGCTTCAATACAAATCATGATATCTGCGACAAAGTATAAGAGTAAAATCAGTTAATTTATATTACAATTCAGGAAATTTTTGGTATAAAAAATAAACTTTTGGAACAAAAAGCCTATCATATTTTTGTGTATTTTAGTCATATCACTTACATTCGATACCTCTACAGATATCCAAGAAGCTGACCTGTTCCGGCCTAAACATACGGCATACGGCAACAATCCCTTGAAGCAACAATTTCTCCATGACATCAATTACTTGGCCACTGGATGCCTTAGATTCAGATAGCTTTTAGTGGAAGGCTACTTTACAGATTATTGGAACCTCTAGGAGGTATTTCGACGGTATTCCTCTATAAGTATTACCACAGCACGAAGTCATGCCAAGAAGGCAGAGCCTTTGCGGTGTGGTGGTCTGCACGCTGGGCGCGTATTCCAGAGGTCCGCGGTTCAATTCCCGGCGGATGTGTTGCTTATTTTTCATCTTGCCTACTTCCAAAAAATAGCTAATGTCTCTAGAATGGCGCTCGAACTAAAAGGATGTTCGATGATGATTCTCCACAACAGGATTTGGCGACTGGATGCCCTAAAACACCAGCCGCCCTTTAAAAGGGGGGGAGTATATAAGGTATTTCTCCCGCCTTCTTAGCATGCCTTCGTGGCGTTGTGGCCTTCACGCTGGACGAGTATTCCAGAAGTCCGCGGTTCCATTTCTGGCGAAGGCGTTGCTTATTTTGCATCTTGCCTGCTTCCAAAAAAGTACCTAATGTTTCTACAGCCCTTCTAAAGGATCAAACATGTTTGCAAAACTGACCATTTTCAAATGTGTAAAAGAACTTAATACAAAGTATGTTTTACTAACGACTGCTAACAAAATCGTTTTTCATTCGACAGAACAAATTTTAACAAATCTGTTACTAGAATATTGGTATAGGTTTCTCAACATGCATATTCATAAGATTGCAAAAATGGTCTTTATTAGTCGGCAGTGTGAAATCAGGCTACAAAAAGCCAGGAAATATTAGACTCTAACTTTCCTAAGTAGGCTTTGCTTTTAAAACAAATGAATTCTTTTCTTTCGCAACACAGACCAATGGATAAGAATTTGTGAGCGCTTCACGCTTTGTTTAATCTTAGCAGTAAAACATTAAGACGAAAGCAATGATAATTCTTGCTTTGTGGCTTGGCTTGTAAATACTTGGATTTCATGGAGTACTGATCTGCTTAGAGAACGGAAATACGATACTTCTCGGAGATTTTCTCTGTGACAATAATAATGGCGCAGTTGCAAATTTGTTTGAATGTGTGTTTACTCAGCTATAAAGCGAGGCTTTAATTCTGTAATTCCATTAATATACCGATATTTTTCTCTTAAATTTGCGAGTTCATTTATCTCCTTAATTTGCGTATATACTAGCAAATAAAATTCATAATAAAGTTTAGAAGTAATTAGTGTCAAACGCAAAACGCACCTAGTTCCATTTTTTAGAACAAAGAAATCTGAATCTAAAAGGAAATTAATTCTTTCAGAATCTAAAAGCATGAACAGTGCTTATAAATTAATGAGTATTTCTTGCAATTAACAGTACTTTGTTTAATGCATTGGTTTTTACGTATGAACTGAAACATATTAACACAGTTTTATATTTAGTTTTTATTTAGCATAATCGGTTTTTAATTAACGGTAACTTCCTAAGCAATTCATCAAGCGCAAGAGATTTACGTAGTAACAATTATTATTTATATCTAATATGTTTCAGAATTAACCACATATGCTTTAAGTAAAAAATCTAAAAAAAACATTGCATTCCTAGAATTTTTTTATTCAAGTCCGACACAAATGTGTTAAAACAACAGCTTATTATATTTGTGTTATGCAATGCATCTACCCTCTAATAACAGTAAAATCAGAAATGATTTAGAGAGGTCTTAAATTCTTTATATATAAAACCTGCATCATCAGATTCGGATCGTAATGCAAAATTATGTCAAGTGTTTTAAGCCTTACCATATAAATATCCAAAATATCGACGTTATTTTTTGCATTCCATCTGAATACAAAACTTGTTGGTATTAAATGTATATTCATAGAAATTGGTAATAGTATATAACTTTGGCGAGATGACGAAGAACATAAGGAATAGTTGATAGATACAATCTGACGTCGAGTGATCATTTGCAAGATAATATAATTTGATGATAATATTTGTTCTATATTGAACATAATCTAGCAGATAAGCAACAGAGAAGAATGCACTCGATGTTCAATATTTTCATACTCAAATTTCCTCATAGGAGCGCCAGAGTTGAAAAAAGCTGGACAAGATTACATCATAGCAGTATGCAGACAGAGCAGAAGCTGAAAAGAAATGCGCAGATTCCAATATGTAAGTTACTGAAGTTATAGTTTTACTTTAGTTGGATTTATTAATTAAAATTTAGATTCGCAGAGTTATCAAATAAAATACATTTTTTCGTCGTCCGTTATCAGAACTACAAAAGAATTATAAGGAAATGTTTTAGGCTAGGAAGAGAAAATAAAAAATTGGAATGGAGACTTACAGGTATATTAAAATAAAAGTTCAAATATTGTGCTATAGGTCATGTATTATGTGCTATAGGTCTATACATTTATGCGTCAAGGTTTAGTCAGCCGCACCATATATACATATATGTTAGCTAAATTTCAAATAACTTTGAATTATGCTTTGAATTAACAGTAGCCCCTTAATTCCTAATTTTCGTTTAGGCACTTCTCCATCTCTGTTCTAAAAGTGGTAATAACCATTTATAAAATGCGTTATAAACTAATTACGCATAATGCCATCTTAACCTACTCCACTCCCTATAGATCTTAGCCAATCAGATTAACGAAAAATCTTACTATAAAGCCGCGGCAATCCAACTACGCACTCTCTTTTATTCCGACTCTTCTTCCTGGCCGTTGTTTGCTCGCTGCTCTCTTTGCTTTGTCTTGCTTCTAACTAAGCCATTATCTAAAATGTGATATAAGCTATATGAAATAGTGGAGTGCATATTCCGCCCATGAGGATGTGTGAAGGAGAATATGTTTCTATAATTAGTACGTTTCCCTGCAATAAAAATTATGTTCATTTTTGCCAAGTCTGTCTACAAGTCTCTCCCTCGTTTATAACTGACCAGATCTGTTAAGGCTATTGCCCAGTCATCAAAATAATCACAGCCATTATTATTAAATGTACGTGAAATGTATATATATATATGAGAAGAATTTTTTATATGTATTATCTCCTAGGAAAATAAATTTGAGGAAAATTAAGGTAATTAGAAATCTATTATATTAAAGGATGATAGTAGTATAATTAAAAGCCGGAAATAAAAATTTTTAAATTTAGGATACAGAAAAAATACGTAAAACGATAATGCAGATAAAAGCGAAGAAATTATTGCTATTAAACGGAAGTTAATTGATTTATCAAGAGGAACAAAACGGTTTCTAACACGTTAACAATAATTAATATAAGGACAGCGTTTTGTCGTTTTCACAAGTAATAATAAAAGTTTAAATTAGAGTCAAGAACCAATTTGCGTAGTGCAGAAATTTAACATTTATTAAGATATTCTTCTTAATTTTAAGTAAAAAGAACCGAGCTACATTTAGGATTCAAGTAAACCGTTGAAGCTTCTAATTTACGAAACACTATTCGACGCATTTGTCGTTAACTGTTAGACAAAGAGCCAAAAAGTAAATCTTGCATGTAGTACTTGTATGGGTTTGCGCATAGTGCTCAAATTCTGTGACGTTTTAGAGTGCTAAAATCATGTTATACAGCAAATGGATACAACAAGCAATTTATGCGACATTTTTCTTTGAAAAACATTACGAACCTCTGCCAAATCTAAACAGCAACAAAACAGCTAGACAAAATATCACTGATGTTCGATAACTCGAAAATAAATCTATGTACTTAAGTAACAAGAAGCTTTTCTTGCAAACATGGCATGCATATTAAAAAACTCATCAAGTGAAAGGTAGATCGTTTTAAACAATAAAATAATGAATGCAATTATTGGTAGAAAACCTACTGTTTATTTTCACGCCTCTCGTAATTAATTTACGTGTATTCCTTTTCTTGCGTTAGCAACACGCATTAGAGTTGTTGTCTGTAGAATTCAGTCGCTAGAATGTAGCTGACCTATAACTGTTTTAATGCTTACTTTTAATTGAACTATGCTATCGGAATTATTATCAGATATTCAATTACTATATATTTATAGTTTGATTCTTTTTAAATTTGGAATACTTGAATTTGTTAAAGGAATATCAGAAAACGAAACTTCTCATTCAACTTTATTAACAGTCATTTTATTAACAGCCATTAAACACCTACTTATTTTTAACCTACAAGAATTAAGGTATTAGTTCACTAGGACTGAGGCATATCTTGTCCCAGAAGACTTTTTTTACATACTGCTGTCAGACAACTCTGTCTGTGAGTCTTGAAACCGC
The DNA here is from genome assembly GCF_044657685.1 of Stegodyphus dumicola. NCBI lineage: Eukaryota > Metazoa > Arthropoda > Arachnida > Araneae > Eresidae > Stegodyphus > Stegodyphus dumicola. The sequence goes on from NC_140770.1 coordinate 161,801,026, forward strand.
ATTTAGAGTTCGAGAGAGACTTATGGTTTCAGCATAGCGCTGCCCACGATAAAATTTCCGAAAATTTAATAAAAGATGTTAACTGCCTGGTGTTAGGTCAAGACTAAAGCCTATTAATTTATAAACCTCTCGTTGAAATTTCTGAGGAAAATTTCTGTGGATGTGGCGACATGCAGCCGGGCGGTGTCTTACAGCAGTTTTTCATGAAAAAACGCCACTTGGAATGAACCCAGAAACCAGAAACTTTACTTACATAGATACGACATAAGAAGTATATAACGTTATTACGGAAAGACCTGCCTTCTTGTACGATAACGGCAACAAGCGCTCAAGATCTGCATGAAAATATAGGTTGGCTGCAGGTTTAGAAAAGGAAAAAGTTTATTTAACGAACGCCTTTCATTGCTTTTACCAAACAGTTTGTAGAGACATTAGGTTATTTTGAAGCAGGAGAAATGAAAAATGTACAGTGCCCTCAAGCTCCAGACCTGTCGAGTATACTTTCAGTTACATTGTGAAGGCATGCCGAAAGAATGGAGAAAATACCTTATCCCCTTTTTAAAGGGCAATTGAAGATTAAGGAGCGCAGTAGCCAAATCCTGGTGGTGACGCATTATTGTACAACACTTTTCAGTTTGAGCACCACTGTAGAGTCATTAGGTTATTTTGAACGAGGAGACGTGAAAAATAAACAATGCCCTCGCCAGGTTTCGAGCTACAGACCTCCCGAATACGTGTCGAGTATGCTTGGAATTACATCACGATGACGTACGGAAAGGAGGTAGAAAATACTTTATAAGGTATTGATTTTTGATTGTATTACATAAATATCGCATGTTGCAGAAAGTAAGTGGTTTGCTGTATGTGCTGAAATCCTACAATATACTGCATTCTAACACAGAATAATCTTTCACCAGCAGAGAATAGAAATGGGAGTGGAAATTTCTAGTTATGTATAACTAGATGGATAGATAAGATGATTTTTATCCAATGCATTTAATACTATGAGTTAGTTGCATAATATCCGACTCTTTATATTATCTTACTCTCATATCATATTCTTCCACTTTGTGTTTGTTTATGCTGTTTACTGTGCAATCTTCTAAAACTCCTCTTTCTTTATAAGCACTCTAGTGACATTCATCTGGGAGCTGCCAATCAGCAAGTACGATCAAGCAACAAATGTGACTTCAACGGACGTAACATCCGTTAAAGGGATATGTTAATTTGTTTTTGTATTCCATGGCCCTTTGCATTTAATACGCCATGGGCGGTAAGGAACTCGGCATCAAAGTAATATTAAGATGTTTGTTCTTAATGCTTTATTTTAGCTTGCCATGTAAGAAAATTTCGCCTTTTCCACTGCGCGTGTTCGTGGTGCGCCCGGTAGCCTATCTGGCTATCAGCGGAAAAAACTTAGTTCGAAACTCGGCTTTCTCATATGACATTTCTTCTAATTTCTCCACGGTGGCGCGCCACTAAAATGTTACCGACGAAATTTCTCCACAGCGGGGATTTGACTACCTGCTTCTCTCTTTAACTTAGAAATAATATAAAAAATTACCTTCGTTCCTCACGGATGCTCTGGTGGTATAACTGGTAGCACGTCTTAATACCGGTAGTTCGTCCGGAGAAGTCTTGTCGGCAGATCCGAAATTCCATTTCAGACGAAGCCGTAAGCTGAAATGATACGAAGCTGTAGACGAAGGCGTTTCACTGTGAGTGAAATTTTGTCATATATTTTTAATGTATATCGTAATAAGCTATCAGGTTCAAATTTTGTCATCGATTTTTAATGTATATCGTAATAAGCTTATGATGTTGCGTGGCCCCAACTTGTCCGCAACAGTAGTAGTGACTGCTATGAACTGTAAATTATACAAATTCGTAAGAAGGGTTTAAATCCCTTTTTATTTCACTTTAGAAATCACAGTTGCGTTCACTTGACGCTCACAAACTACGCCGACACGGCGGTTAAACCAAATAGAAAAGTACAACTAAAAATAAATGACAGGATGAATAAATAACGACGTCACTATCTACGAGGCTCTATAATCGTAGCTAACTTAACCGCGTTCTAAGATACAGCTGATATTCAGCAAAAGTACTGTTTAAGAAGTTGAAAGATTCAACTAACTGCCGAAATAGGCACACAGGCCGAAACGCGCGGTTCTTAAAATTTCTACCTAGCAAACTTCACGCTCGCGATTCAAGAAGCACACTTACAATCTCGTTTCCCTTCTATTTAACTCAATTTACTTTTGCTAAAATTTGAATACTCTGCGCGTTCTACTAAAATTTACATTCTCTGGCATTGGCAATTCCAGTAAAGGCTTGACAGGAAAGATAGCTTAAAATAAATGTTAGTTAAAATAAATATAAACCCTACAAGCTATCACGTTCAAATTTTGTACACACACATTCAGCCAATGACAATGCAATATGTTGAATTATGTTTTTAAAATTCGATTTAGATTTTTTATTTAATTTTAGTTTAATTTTGGCTGGTAACTTCCTTTAATGCACAAAATAAACATATTAGAGTTATATTGTTTACATCATCGAATGACGCAAAAAAAAGCTTTCAGCGAAACTTGTAATTTACATTTTTAATTGGTAGCGAAATTTGAAAATCTCTCGATTTTTTAAACTATATAAAATTTATGATTTAAATTTTCAACATCTACAAATCTATTGGAAGTAAAAGATTTGAAATTTTCAAAGATTATAAAAAAAATCTTTTTCCTCTTTTAAAACGAGAATGATAAAAATATTGATTGAGCAAATTTCTATATCTTTATTTCTAATTTTAACAAATTCTATTACAGTCTTAAGCAGACGGGAGAAAGATCCTTTTTTGTTTACCACCTTGGCGCACTTAATGGTGAAATTTGCCACTTGGAGCACATACTGATGAAGTTTCCCATATTGGCGCACTTAATGACGGATTGACAAATTCATTCTTTAGTGATATTTTTGTACTGTTTTTATAATGCTTTTATTGAAATTATGCAACTGAAATTAAAAATCAGAAAATAAAATACAATTAAAAAAGGGTTTTCATACATTATCATATCCACTTTAAAGAGCTTAAAGGGTTGTTTTTCGAAACAACCCTTTTTAAATTTTTTTTTCGTATCTCTATTCAGGTTCTCTCAAATTATATACTTTAGCATGTAATTCCATGTAAGGCGTTAAACATAGATGGGAAAAATACATTATTTTCTTTATTGATTACGTCTATATTGTTTGTTGACGGTTGAGTAAATCGTTAACCTTTTTAAATTTTGATTTACTTCATAATATCTGGAGTACGGATGTTCCCCGAGTTTTACTCAGTGAGAAGAGGCAGATGAGGAATAGTTCTTAAGAAATCTGAGGTAGACAGGAATAATTGTCTTTTGGTCTTTTGATTTTTAATTTTGGTTCAAGAAGAATTGGGCAAAATTTTACCAAGCTCGAATAAAATTAGAATTTTAATTTAGAAGAAAAGAAGCATTAATATTTCTTCAGCTTTTATCGCAACGTTTGTGTGTTCACAATGAATTTTCCTCTATCCGTTCGAAGCGTAAACAATCAAATTATCCGAAGTGAAGTCATGTATTTTTGAATGTGAAAAGTATAGCGTTTCCAAGTTACAAGGTGCTTCCAAGTAAGCAACTGCTGCGCAAAGTGCCTCATTTATAAACACAGTCAGTGCAAGTCGAATGGGAAGCTGTAATCACTTGAAATCGAAGAGTATATTGGAATCTCTGGGCATTAACAAAATGCGAAGAATGAATACGTCTTTACCTGCAGCATTCCCTGCATTGATATAGGGCTCTATTATATTCGGGAATTAATTCTTCATGCTGAGCATTTGGAGACGCACAGCTTTGACCGGTCGATGTTACGGAATAATAGGACATGGGATCCTTTATTTCAAGTGAGCTTATGTGGCGTTATTCATAGGGGCTCAAGAGCAATTAAAATATCCGTCTGCAATGCAAAATGTGTCCTGTATCCGTTATTGATTCAATGCACGAAAGGCTGACGAAATTGCAGGGAAGAATTTCCGGGATAATATCGTCAATCGATTACTTGAAGCAATTACTTTGTTACTCTTTAATATTTTTCAAAAATCAGCTTTCGGAAAATAACAATTTTATATGGTTATAATTTATTCACAATTTTTTAAATAGTTGCGAAAATCTGATACAGCTCTTCTAGAGACATTAGGTATTTTGGAAACAAGAGTGATGAAAAATATTCAACGCTTTCGCCGGGAATCGAACAACGGACCTCTGGAATACCGGCTCAGCGTGCACAACCACTACACCACGAAGGCACGCTAGAAAGGCGGGATAAATACCTTATACTCTCATTTAAATTCTTCAAGGTTCTACGCTGTTATAAAGGGTAAACGAATGCACCAAGGTCTAACGATTTGAATAAGAACCGATTGTGGGAACGCAACAGGGATGACGTACACCCAAAACACATTACGTGGTGTTAACCCGTCAGCCCACGCGCTGGGGTAAAATCCGCCCCACGTGTAGTATTTTCTTTGAAAATAAGGGAAGATCGTACATGACCTTTCTAGTACCTCATGTACCTTTCACGATCAAGGTTAGGAAGGGGTCGTCCAGAGGAATTTTTCTCGTGTCCTCCGGATTTTGTGATTTCGGGGAAGGAATCTGCAATGGGATTGTAGCTAACCCGCGTGTGTACTAACATTTCACTTCTAGAGAGACATTCATTGAGATGAGTGCGTACGAGCGAGAACAGCAACGACTGCAGGTTCTTCTCGGTAGTGTTGAAACTGATAGCAAAACTGAAGATTCGGATTCTGAGTGCGATAATATTTCTGAAAATGCTCAAGAAACTGATTCTGATCAGTAACATGATGATTCACATAATTTAGGGAGCATATCTTCTTTGACATCAGATGGCTTTTATGTTTGAAAAGATGAAACGATTTGAAGTAAAAAATTACCCTCGAAAAACGTTCGGACACGGCCGCACAATATAGTGACACATTTACCTGGTGTCAAGAAAAGATTTAGCAATTTTAAAAATCCAATTGAGTGTTTATTGCAAATTTTTGATGAAGAAATAATGGAAGATTTGGTGAAATCAACAAATATTTACATTTCATCAATAAGAAACAAATTCTCTAGAGAACGTGATGCACTGCAGACAAACGTAGCTGAATTGAAGGCGTTCATGTTCCTATTATATTATGCTGGAGTGCTGAGAGCAGCACTTCTCAAAGCAAAGATTTGTGGTCAGCTGACGGAAGCAGAATAACTGTTTTTCAAATAACAATGTCTATCAACCGATTCCCCTTCCTGTTGTGGCATATTAGGTTTGATGACATAAATTTACGAGCAGAGCGAAAGATGACGGCTAGACTTATTAGAAATGTTTTTGAAATATTTATCAAAAACATAAGAAAAGTATATTCTTTATCTGAACATTGTACTATATACAAAACATTAGAAGCCTTTCTTGGCGTTTTGAGTTTAGAGATAAAGAATTAACTCTTATTTCATATGTTCTAAAAAAGAGTAAATCGGTTCTTGTTCTATCATCCATGCATGAGGATAATCAAATCGATCTATTGTCTAAAGAGCAGCTCAAGCTCGAAATGATAACTTTTTGCACTCTATAAAAGTTGATGTCTATGCTGTTGATGAGTTATGTTGAACTTAGTCCGTTTCAAGAAAATACTGCTGCTGGCTTCTAACGGTATTTTTTGGACTAATGAACATTGCAGGTATAAATGATTTTATTATTCATCGATCAAATAAAGACTAAGCGAGTATGAACCGAAGAGCTTTTCTCAAACATTTAGCATTACAGCTTGTAAAAAAACATCTCCTAGAAAGGGCTGCAATTCTATCTCTCTCGAAAGAACTGAAAACTGGAGTAAAAAGGTTGGCAGGAATAGAAGAGGCAGCAGACCTTCACCCTAAGAAATTGTTTGTAAAAATACGTTGTCATACTATGTGAGGACTGTTTAAAACGAGATTATTTGAATAATTAAACTCAGGTAGGAGCGGGGGGGGCGGAAAACTTATGTATTATTTATATTTTTTAATATTCTTATTTAGAATCTATTCTTTGATATGAATAATTGTATGACATTATATTGAGTTTTAAGGAAAAAAGCTAGTAAGTAGCTAGTAAAAAGCTAGTAAGCTAGTCATATTCCTCTAGTGCTTTATCAAACCACTTTTTATTATAAACACTTATGTTTAAAAATATGTACATATGATTTTTCTAATATAAGAAATCATATATGTATCTTATATAAGTTAGTAATTTTGCATAAATTTCGATTTTTATGGCTTAATTTGGATAACCAGTATGGAAATGTTTGTATAACTTAAAGTAAGGTTATCTCGAATTAAAACTGGAAAAAAGGTTTAACAGAATTCACAAAGCTATTAGTCATTTATACATTCATTTAAAACAAAGAAAATGCATTTATTTATGCGTTGGAGGATGAACTCCCAAAAACAAACACTGGGGTAAAATTTGTCCCGTGCGCGTACTAACGTAGCGCAGTGATGCGCGTGTGCTGAAGGGTTAAAGGTTTAAATGCATAGAAATATTATCCACAAAGGCATCCCTTAGGGTGTTAGATCCCTTAGGGAGTGCTTTGCCATAATCAACTAAACCGAATCACTCAAAACTTCTTAATGTTTTTAAGTAATGGACACATTATTCTGTCTAAACAATATCTAAATAATCCATAAAACTTTGCGTGTCGTCATCGTAGCTAAGATTGAACGCCATGCTGAACAACGAGGCAAAACAAGGAAACAAATCCAAATAACGCGGACCGTTACGCGAGTATGCCATACTCGAGGAAATCTTTTTCAAAAAATATATTTTCGGAAACAGCAGAGACTTTCCTAGTTTAACAAACCTAACCTTCGAGTGAGCAACTAGATATTTTAGCCTAGTGCGAACAAAATATTTTCATATAAAAGAACAGAAGTAAAGATTTCGGGTATCTTATACCCAGTGAGAGTGTTTGCAAATTATCGTATATAGAATTTTTTTTTATATATATTTCAGGCAATAATGATTTTTCAAATTTAGTTTTGGCTTTACTCCAAAGAATCGGTCAAAAATCGTGATGTTTTGAAAATTTCTATGAGTTTAAAAAATCTCCGTTATATGTCTGTTGAGAATTTTACAAAAATGGTGTAAAGGCACTGAAATCACAGTTAAGATTTGAACAACAACTAACTCTAAATTTTTCCAAACAACCAGCTTTTCCTAGTCGAAACATGTTTCATTGGAGCTTGTGCCCAGTCTAGCTATACGTAACCCTTTGAAACTCAACTAAAAATGTTTCTCTTTAAGCTTCATCCCTCCTAAGATTTCTTCAAATAAAGGATTTTTCATGAGTTAGCAAATTAGATACCCGAAAGCAAAAATTTCGGGAAATGCTTTTTTCGACTCGCTGTTGAGAGTAGTTTGTAGATGTAACGCCAATTTAATTTACAGCAGAATCTGAAATTTTGGTTATTAATATCAGCTCAAGTTTTAATAAATTTTAGCTAATAATTTTGAAATTTTATCGTAATTCCATTCTGCATGAGCTTTGTATGTGTTCCGGAAATGATTCACTATTCTTGCAGAATATTTATTGTTATTTGTCAATGTAGTAAATGGCAGAATACGCATATTATGAGTATAATATACAATATGCAAAGTATTACATTATATTAAATATTATATGCAATGTTTTCGATTTTTATTCTCCTGATTCAAGGGACCTTAACGCCATGGGTATTTTCTACTAAATTCTTAAAATTTTTTATCACTTTCAAATTTGGTCCCTTTAGCGAAATTGTTGCAATTAAAGAATTTCAATTAAGTACTAAAGCAGAATATATTATGATAAAAGACTTTGCAGCTTAATTTCTGTGCTTTTCCTGAAGTACCTCATTGTTCTCATTTTCATTAGAATTCCTTTGTTTAAGCAATAGTGTTTGTTATTATCGTAAGTTGAGTTCTTAGCGTAGCTACGTACTCCCTTCGCTTTTTACACTTCAGAGAAATGATGTGAAAGTTTCACGTTCTGAAATTTTTATTTTTTTATTTTTAACTAATGGTGCTTGAAATAATAAGCTACTTAGAAACATTCAACAAAAGAACAACAAGTATTTTTGCAGTTTTCGTTTCGGAATAATGGATTAAAATAGCTAAAACACTGTGTACAAAGAACTACATTCCTAAGAAGCAATTATTATTAAGCGCGTTTTAATCTTAATCTAATTATAACCAAGCAAACACTAATTACAAACTTCATGCGCTTTGCGGAGAATTTTTTGAACTAGGCTTTTAGAAAGAGAAGTACTTCATAATAACTACAAACCTATTCACGCAATTAAAATCATGATTGGCATCCAATTATTGCTTCTCGAATAGTGCACAAAACAAAAATAACGATTTAACGATAATAAGTCTAGAACGGGGCTTATATGGTCAGATCGTATCGATTATGTATGGCACGCAGTGTTTTCGGATAAGTAGAAGTTCATATGCAAATTATCTCGTTATTCTGTAGGCGTGCATCTTGATGTGGAAGGAAATAAGGCTAAGCCGACAGATGGCTCTGATGTCAGTTAATATAGAGAGCATGTAGTTAGATGGATATTGAAAAATTGGTTTCTATCAGCAAGGAGTAAAATGAAGTTTCAACTCAATGATTCCTCGAACTTCGGATATGGCATTTGTAAAAAGGAAAGTTGATACTGTGCCTGCTTGCTTACAAGGGAAATGAAAGCCTCTTGTTAACCTGGCAGTCGATAACGAAAACACGATGCATAGTTTATGGTGACAGCTGTCGAGGTATTCTTATAAAATTAAGAATGAACAAAGTGTATGAAATAGTTGCAGTAGTGTTGTTATAATAAGCTAAAATAGTGTAGCAGTTTGTAGCAAACAAAGTAGCTTATTTAAACTTTTTTACACTCTGACGAAAGACATATTTACAAAAGCATTTTGAAATCAGAATTATACACCAATATTACTTCTTCTTCCTGGCAGGCACTAGCCACTACTCGGTAGAAAGTGGTGGTCAGTTTTTTATGAAGGCACCTAATGAGTGAGACATTGTTGCCTACTATGAAGGAACAGATAATTCACATTAATGCCTTCTTCGGTTTTCGAACTCAGGCCTTTCGGTACAGCAGTTAGCCCTACTAAAAATGCCCCATAGAAACCAGTAAAACTTTTTATGGGTACCCATAAGATTTTATGGGTTTCTATTGACTTTTACTGGTTTCTGTTGGTCTCTGTGGGTTTTTTTTACTAGTTTCAAAATGACCCATAAAAACCAGCAAAACTTTCTACTTGTACCTATAGAATTTTTGATGGTTTCTACTGAGTTTTACTGGTTTCTATTGATCTCTGTGGGTTTTTCTTACTGGTATCAATTGACACCCATACAACCAACATTTTTCTTTTTCAATGGCAGAACTTTGTACTGGTTTTTATATGTTTATATTGACTTTTACTGGTTTTCTTACTGGTATCAATATAATAATAAATCTTCTGTTGGTGTATATAGGTTTATGCTATTTTTTTTTTATCTGACGCTAATAGACTTCTTGTAAACAATAAAATTAACAGAATGAAAATATGATCTCTTTAAGACCATCAGAGTAACCTGGAAACGCAGGTGGTCGTTTTAGAGAGGGTTTTTACTAAACATGCTTATTTATTTGATTTAATTTTTTTTCGGAAACAATAACAGTAATCATATACACCACACACAACGAGGTCTCTCTAAGGCGACCAGATACACTTGCAGAATTTTCTTTGTGAATGGTCGCCTTACAGAGGGAATATTCAATACCAAAGTATACTTATGTTTTCAGAAATACTAGTTTCTTTCAAAGGCGGTCGTCTTAGGGAGGTGGATTTTGCTACGAGTTGGTTCTCTGAATACACACACATAAGCACTTACATTTCTGAATTACAAATAAACACCGGTATCAACCGACATCTCTTTAACGCGAACAAGTTCATTCACAATCGCAGAACTTTTCTCCCTGTTAACGCTGACGAGAAGAAAAAAATTCCCCTCCCTCCCCCACTCTCAGAAGTTTCCCAAACAAGCAATATGGCGCCGCTGTAGTTATTGTTGTGCGATGGTTGTGTTATTTTCTTCGTGTGGTTGTAGTAATGCAATATATTATTTACTAGGATTTACTGTATTACAAATTTTACTATGTTTTACTGTTTAGAAATTAGTAATAAATAATAAAATACCAGCACTGACTATGAACATACAACTAAAGCCATGCACGTGTAATCGTGTCTAATGTTTGAGAGAACGTTGCTGATAACTGATTAGTTGTGAAATGGAGTTTTTGTGCGTGAAATTGATGTTCCATCTTTACTTTTAACCTGAAAAACAATGTGCTTAAAGACTGAAAAGTGATAATTTCAGACTTGATAATTTGGTTCATTGTGCAGAGGCAGAAATATAGTTTTTGCATTCTACTGAAACTGTATTTTAAAAAATTTATTTTTTTGATTACAGTTTAGAAATACTTTTTTAAAGCTTGTTCATGTAGATGCTTTATCATTTGAATATTATGTACTAATAAATTTGAGCATACCTTACTTAAAAATTATCTTGCATGATTCAATTTTTCGACTAATGTGATGTGGCCAAGCAAAAAGAATGTTTTTTTATGTTTTAAAAAATGCACTAATTATATTTCGCGAGCAAAAAAGGCAAGTTTTGTTAATGAAATAAACATTGAAATATTTAATGTGTTTATTACTTATTGAATGGGGTAGACAAGACATACAAGCTTAAGGAATCTTTTTTCCACTACTAAAATTATGTGAAAATTTAGATGATCATAGTAGCTTACATTGTTTTTTTCTCTTTGGTCTATTTTTCTTTACAAGTATGAGACTAGAACCACATTTTTACATTAAATATTTTGTGCTATTTTTTAAAAGACATATAATCATTTTTATGCATACTTTAATTTTCATTATTATTAGTTTGATGAAGAAAATTTCAAATGTGTTTTTCATAAATTGCTTTTGAAATAGAAATAGATTTGTAAATAAGATTTATGTAATATTGAATGTACTAGTCTTGGGAGTATAAAAAGTGAATTATTTATTTGAAAAAAATTACATTAAGTTGAAACTTCATATAGTGGTTATTTTCTTAAATGACCAACTCTGATAATGGCACATTTGTCAGGACAATAATTAAATAACAGGACTTAAAAAATCATTCATAGTTTTGTCAGGCTACAGGAAACTGGCATTTTCCCGAATTGTTGAGTTGATTGTTTTAGGAACGTTTTGCTGTATAATCAAATGACTTCGGTGTAGTAATTTTTACGTGGGTATGAATTTTGCAGAAGTAATTGAAAGTTTTTACGAGACAATTAAAACCAAAGCTTTTCGGATCATGAGTCTTATAAGGGCACTGTTATAGCATTACTTTCAGATATAGTTTGAGTAATATTTAAAAATTATTTTCGAAAGCACTTCCACAGAGAATCCGGTTGTTCTCTGCGGATGAAAACCCATATAAATAAATCTTCTGTACAGCCTTATACAAATGCAGTTAAAATTACTGTCATTACAATTAAGCGAATATAGCTACATTTGTTTACAAAAGGTTATTATTGCTAAATACTCCACTATATAAATTTCATTTGCCATTGTAATTTCAGAAAATGCTCAGCATGAGGTATTTTTATAATCTACTGTCAAAAACAATAGCTACCTTTTCAGTACTTTAAATTTTACTATTTAGAATTTTTATGGTTCAAAATAATATTTCTATACATTTTCTAAAGTATTCTTTCTACAATAGAAATCTAAATAACTTATACCTAAAACACTGACTCAAATTTATTCAAATAATGCATCGCTTTAATTAAATTTATGTTTCTTTGAGATGATATATGAAGAACCTTGTGTAATAATAAATTATTAATATATATAGGTAAATGGTATTTTTATATATTTTTTTGGGTAAAGTGCAGAATCGCCCACTTATTTTTTGGCACTTTTTACAAGTGAAAATAGGTCGATGTGTACATGAATAAAGTCAAAGGAGTGCACAATGGCATTTTTGTGCAATTCTGGGATGTTTTTTTAAGTGAAAATAGGTCGATGTGTACATGGATACCGAGTATGTGCAATTCTTAAAAACACGCCAAGCAGTGGGCGATTCTACACTTTCCCCATTTTTCTATAGGAATTTAGTTTCCTTAAATTAGTTATTTAGTATAATTATGTGTATATGAGTATATTCATACTTATTCACATAGATGGAATTTTTACAGTACGAAAGTTGATCTTTTTTACATCAAGAACTACATATACTATAAATACCCATTATGTTATAGATTTTATTTATATAAAATCTGTGGAAGATTATATAGCACTAAAAGTGAAATACGGAATAAAACATTATACGCTATGAGATATTTTCTTAATTCCCGAACTGTGCGTTGAGAATTTTTATTTGTTGAAACTTGCAAATTTTTTAAAATTCATTTTTGTTACGATATAATTTATTGTATTTTGGGTACTATTAAGTTTATTATATGTTATCTTCATGTTTCATTTATCTTTTGAGAGATACAGGTAACATTCAAAGTATTGTAATAAGGGGTCGACACAGTGTTTGTATATTATTATTTCTTCACTACATTATATTCTTGGATTCATCCTTTCTTCCATGCAAAACATCTATGTGTATGCATGTCATAATAAGCTGCAGGGTGTTACTATCATTGGTAAGCGAGCTTTAAGGGGATAGCAAGTATGCTAAATTTGAACTCTATGTTAAGTTTCTAATTTGCAAGTCCCGTATACTTTTTGCTTGCTTGTTAATAATGTTTCTCTTCCTGAAAATTTGGTTTCTTCTAGTTATTTTTTAATTTGGTTTAGTGCATTGTAGGTAACTTAAAATTTAAACAGATGCTAGAAAGTACCATCCTTTGGCAATACATTTCTCATTAGGTATCAAATTGTTAAACAAGCTGATGTGATTAAATACAATTGTTTAATTTCCCAATTAAAGAACTGAAATACAAATATATGCAGTGAGGTACAGTACTATATGTATATATTTATAATGAAATCAATAATATATATACAGTCAAAGTAATGATTCGCAACCATCAAATGAAATGATATTATATATATATGTAATAGATTCTGTAGTCGAATACAAGCAGCTGAATCCGTAATGAACAGCAAGAATTTTGATGGCTTAGAGATGTTGAAACTCCAATCCACAATAAATAAGAAATTTGGCAGTCGAGGTAGATTTAATTCAACTTTTCTTTCAGCAAATATGTTGCAGCCACAAACAAGTTGGCACTTTATTTATGCCTATTCCAAAAATTAACATTTTTGATAAATCTGTAGTAAGAAACAAGGAGCAGACAGACTGCAATCCAGCTAATACAAAGCATAAAAAGCAAATGCGTTATGTTAAGGGTGAAATCTTAATTCAGACCGAGTTAATTTTGGTTCTCGATGCATTTTTACTCGTATTTGATAGTTAATACTGCTGTAAAATTACTATTGGCTGTTTGAGTTTTAGTTTCTTTTACAATATCAAATTATGTAAGAGTCATATGACATGAATTAATCTCGAAATGATGCAGTGCAGGAAGATTACTGTTTTTAGAATAGAGAAGGAAAATTAATTTTATGCTGCTAATTTAATCTTTTGCATATTCCTTATTTTTCTTACATATATATATGTACATATATCATTCGATAGTTGTGAATCATGACTTTAGTTATTATCTTTCTATTCATTTTATTTTCAGAATTATATAAAGGTAGTTTAAAATTTTGTAAAGAGAATTTATACAAATATTTTGTAATATGTTTATAGATATTGACGAGCATTAAGAAGGACGGGCTCGTAGGCTTCGAGATATTTTAAAATTTTTATTTATTTGCATCGAGTTTTATTTAAAATTACTTTACATGCTTTCTCCGCAGTTTAGTTCTGTACATTTCATCAGTGCTAATTATGTACTTTTGCTGGTTTATGTTTTTATGGAAATTTGATTTACAGTTCTATTTTTGTGTATTGTTTTTATAGGGTTTCTGTATATGGATACCCGTTCTATGTACGATTCTATGTATGGATACTCCACAATGTATAATGCTATTGGTTCTGTTTATGGGTTTTGTGCAGCGATTTTTCCAAGAGGTACCTTTATTAGTCTGTGGATTTTTGTGAAGTGGTTTTTACAGGCTTTGGCGTATGGGTGCCTGTATAGGTGTACATGCTTTTGTTTACTGGATTTTACAAGGCATAGACCTACGGAATGTCCATTTTTTTAATGGAAATTTGGCCAATGGATATGCATATAAAGTTTTGATTTTTGGCTATGGGTTTTTACTGGGATTTTGTTTATAGTGCCTACAGTTCTACAGGTTTCTACAGAGATTTGGCCTACTCGTATCCGTACAGTCGTACGGGTTTCTGTTTGCAGGTTTTTTACAGGTATTTGGCCTATAGGTACCTATAGAGCCGTGCAGGTTTCTTTCTATGGGTTTTCTATGGGTTGTTCGGCTTATGGGTACCCGTACAAAAGTACGGGTTTCTTTCTATGGGTTTTTACGGGTATTTGGCGTACGGGTACCCGTACAACTGTATGGGTTTCTTTCTATGGGTTTTTACGGGGATTTGGCCTACGGGTACCCGTACAACCGTACGGGTTTCTTTCTATGGGTTTTTACGGGGATTTGGCCTACGGGTACCCGTACAGTTGTACGGGTTTCTGTCTGTGGGTTTTTACGGGGATTTGGCCTACGGGTACCCGCAGAGCTGTACGGGTACCCGTAGGCCAATTCCCCGTAAAAAAATTTTATGGGTTTCTACGGGGCATTTTTAGCAGGGAGGATTACTAACAATTTTCTCGCTTGGCCCGTACTCACTAAGATTATTTTATATTCACTTCTTCCAACAACAAGACGGTTTTCGCTTGAAACGTTTACCAGAAAATTTGCTGAACCTATGGGCTGCTTCCCATGTAATAATGATAGTTGAAAAGAATTCAATTCAGCTGTGGACCAATAATTCTTTCTGTAGGTGGAAAACAGGCTCAAGCTGTGTTCATTGTCTATGTTTGTGTTACAAATTTGTTGATAATTCTCCGTTTATAATCGTCTAAGCATGAATAAGAAGAAACAAATAAGAACAATTTCGCATTAAGATATATTTAGAGAAAAGTTTCATTGCAAAAGAATTACCAAACTTATTTTTAAATCCGAAAATGTTTGATAAAAAATTGTTCTTAGATTGTAAGGAAGTTGCCCTTAGAAATTATAGAGCTTAAAATGGAGACCCATTCTCCATTATGTGCATACTGTACCTTTTATGCGTTCTAACATTATTAGACGCACATAATAATATGTGTATAATAAGGTTTCTACCTAAATACTCGTTGTTTCAAGTGATTTTATTCGAAATGCCATTTTATGTAGACAACAGCTGAAGTTTAATATTCAATAAATTATAAAGAGTATTATGAAAAATTTAAATCTATTTAATTAAGCTTATATATAATACATTCCAAAAATTATTATGCCTTGTGTAATGCATACCAGAATAATAAAATCATTTCAGATTTCAGATTTATGTGGAATAAAGACATCTAATGAAGCAAGAATGAAATTAAAATTAATAGTTTTCGGTGTTTAATCACATTACTTCTATTATACACTGGTGGACAAAATTACGAAACGGAACAACTTTTTCACAAACATCTCGATAAATACGGAATAGCAATAAATGAAATTAGGTATGGATACACTTTATTATATGGCAATAATGTGTGCAAAATAGCAATGAAAATGCCTTTCATTAGCAGAAATTATAGCCAAGAGCCCACTGTGGTCTAAACTTGAGGTTGAAAGATGGCAGTGAAAATATGGCTAGGATGGTGTGTCGTTTCCTCTGTCAGAGAGTATGGAGAACGAGTAGCCCTCTTGTTAACAAGAGAGTTCAGAAGTGCCTTTGGATGTCACTCCACTCCTTCACCAGAGCCGTTTCTAACTCCTGAATGGTTCGGGGGGGAGGTCCTGAATTGTATCGCGTTTCAGGTTCCCTCCATTTCAATAATCACCGAGAATCAATTTGTAGACGGAATCTGGACTCATCAACGAATGGAACATTAGTCCATTGAAGCTGTGTCCAGTGTTGGTGTTGTATGCACCATTGTAAATGCTCTCTTTTGTGGGAGGAAGTAAGTGGGATGCGATTAGAGGGATTTTTGCCATACCGTCCTATCTCATGGAACCTTCTCGCAACTTTCCTCCTTACAACTGATGTTCCTGTGGCAGTAGCGAGGTCATGGAACACTTGTATAACTGTTGTGATAAGATCGCATAGAGATTCTTTGTCTAGGATGAATGATTGCAGAAGGCATTGGTAGCTCTTTCAGATCAGTGGTGAAATCCTTAGGTGCCTTTGTTAATCATTGCGGTTGCAGTCTCGAAGGTCACTCCAACGGACAAAGAGATCAAAGAAGACTTTTCACCAGGCTAAGAATATGGACACTTTTGTTATGTACGAGTGAAGTAATCTTACCCGTTCGGGAGTTCAGCGCAAGTAACGACACTGTGAGATATAAAAGGTAGTTTCTTGAAAGAGGCAAAAAATTTTCTGCTGGAGCTATAAGCATATTGGCCGGCTAAACTATTACTCCTCGTGTATAATGTTAATAGTGACAGAGCATTTTCGTGTTAACAAAGTTTTGAAAATACGGGACTAAATAAATCCAAGTCCCAAACTGTCAAGAATCGCAACTGTGAATGTCTTTTTATTTTATAAAAATGCATGTTATTCTTAGAACTTAAGTTAGAAGTTCATTTCACCCTATATTACAACCCTGTGTTTGTGTAGCGGTGTCGGCCACTATACCATATTACAGACGTCCTTTGGCGCTTGCCTGAATGTACGAAATACCGTTTGTCATTGGTTGTTGTGGTTGTCGGGTGAATCCAGGTTTTTGCAACCTGAGCTTGGGCTGCCCCGCTTAGAGTCTACCCACGATATTCGGTCTCATACCTTAGTCTAAAAGAAGATGTGGGCTCATTTCACAAAACAATAAGATTATTCAAAAAACAGAATAACAACTAGTACTATGTTGCTGAGCGGAATGATCTTAGCAGCTAAACGCGAATTCTTATGCCTTCTGCTGGCGTAGTGACGCCCACAGACGTAGCGTCGCCCAGCCGCAGCGACGTCACGACACCCGTAAACACATCTCAGCTACACCAAAGCCACAGTGACATAATATGGCAACCAACTGTCTAGGGTTTGTATGGTATTTCAGGAGGAAATGTGGGAAAATGTTCTAATTCTCTCCACCAGTGTAGTTCGTTAAAACCAAAACATAGAACTCAAAAGTCTGAAGTTTTATGCGTTGTTTGTGTCTTTCTAATGAAGCAGTTAAACTGGCTATACACTGTTTTTATATATACCGTTTTCTTCGGGAGATATTGAATGACAATTTTTGTTCTTTTTCATCTATCTTCGAAATTCATCTCTGAAATTCCTCATGCCTCCATATCTTCTTTGATTTTATATCTCTCTCCCTTTTGACTCCAAAATTTAGTGACTGCACGGCAATTTGAATTAATTTTGATTGTGTATTTATCCGCCCGTGAGTACAGTTTATTGTATTTAGTGGCATATATACTGCTATTTTTTTAATTTCTATTTTAAATACAAAATTAAGGAAAAGATAATAGTAACCAATGAAACCGATGAAACTTCACCAAAACTTGTGAACAACATTTGGTGCTGAAGATTAAAAATAAAATTTTATTGAAGCTTGCTATTTCAATGAAATGCTAGAAGAAAAAATGCTTGCTTTTTTGGTTCATCTTAGGCTATATCTGTAATTGCACCCAACTAAAGTAAACAACATTTAGGCACTGGTTAAAATTGCAAGTTCGAACTAAAATCTAGTGACGCCATCTCGCAGTAAATTTGGTGATTTCACATCTCTTGTACTACTGAACTTGCGGTTGCGTCACTATGTTGAACAGAGGTTTGTTGATTGATAAAAACTGTGCATACGAGCTGAAAGTGAGTAGAAATTTCTGAAATCAATGTATCGATTTCTTCCCAGTACGAGACTTCGTGTTTGCCATGCAGTACCCGGCAGTATTCTATAACCCAGTAATTAAGCATCGGATTAGTTGTCACTCGTGGTATGGACATTTTTGCGCACCTTAAGAGTTGATTTGATTGATTTTCGCGTTGGTGGATGGAAATCGTAGTGTGTGGGAGAGCATAGTGTGCCTTTTGCAGAGATCCTGTTGTTCATGTCTTTATATTCCAGGTTTTTCTAATTGTATGGAGTTACGTATCATTCTCATGCTAGAAAGACAGACTTCTACAACCTTTCTCTTTTCTGTTCCTAGCTCCTTTACGCCACATGGCTGAAATTTAAATTCTCTGACTGTCATAGCCATAGACTACTTATTTTAAATACATTAGAAAGCACTAACCTACTAACGGGAATTTACTTTAAAATACCAGCATCAAGGTCGTAAATGAGTAAGGCCTAGTTTTGGCTCCCTTGTTAGTGCTATGTTCTAGTTGTCAGATCGCACAGCAAAAATCGCACTTTCATCGTTGTTGTGTTCTTGACCTCAGGACTCTGGCAGTAACATTAAGAACCAAACTGTGGTCAGTTTGTTAAAAACTCTACACCGGCTTCAGAGCCAGCATTCAGTTTTAGCCGTGAATTACAATATTCATTTTATATGCAGAAGTTCCTAATTCGATCTCCATGGTCACAATATGTCCGCTAAATGATGGACGTAGCAATAGTACAAATGCTACCGTCATTACGAGAAAGCGTCTCCGACTGCTACTAAAAAGCGAAAATAACTGAGCTTCACAGAGAGACATTGTTTAACGATATGGTGCGAGATCTTTAATTTCACTGGCGAAATGTATAATAATATAGTGCTCATCAATGTGCGAAAGTAACCAGTTTTAAGCAACATGCATTTTAATAACATTTTAATATATCTTAGTGGTAGAACGTCAATCTAAATTTTCTAATTCATTTTGTTCCGTGATTGAAGGGGACGATATTTTTTTGTACATTTATAAGGGAACTTTTGGAATATGTAAAAAATTCGTTGAACAGAGAAAAGTGCAAAAATCATCACAAAAGTTTAGTAATTATGTAAAACCGATATTTCGCTTTTAGTTACAAAAGCTTTAAAATCTAGCTTTCTTTATTTTTATAGAAAATGATGTACACACTGAATGGAAGGATTAAAGCAAATCTTGAAAAAGCTGATAAAATGCTTCATCAATGCATATAAGGCAAATTTTGTTAAAACAACACACAATTATTAAATTCTTACAGACTGGCTTACACGCTTACTGCCAGGCAATGTAGATATTATGAGGCGAAAACAAATCAATAAGTTTTAAGATTTCCAATGTAAAACCCTGCTGCAGTGTTACAAAAAATATAATGCGGAAGCAGAAGAGCTGTGGAAAGCTCTACTTAAGAGACAGCAAAATTACATATGCGTCAGGAACATATATCATAATCCGTGTTTTCGGTGCAGCTGGTAATACGCATATTTGTAAACCATAGTATACATTCACAAACATGAATGCCTTCTGCGGGATTTAAACCGGCGTCTTTTGGTAGGGTAGTCAGAATTACTAACCACTATCCCGTTTGGGTGTATATTCAATTTTGTCTTTGATTTTTGTACCATTCATCTGCGTAATATGATTGTGATCTAATTACCACAGCACTGATTTAAACAATCAAGACTTTTTCTTTAATTTTGTACTTTACCATGAACTAAAATGTTTTTTACATACACTTATTTTTCTCACAATGGTACCTGTAATTTTGCTGTTCTTCTGGAATCCTCTTTTCCTTTAACCAATTTTTTGTCAAATTCTTAAATGTATGGTTAACTCTTCTGAGTAACAATCTATTGTTTAACACAGCTAAGAGCATTTTTTTCTTTGTTCTCCAAACGTTGTCCTTAAAAGTGGCCATTTTAGAAGAATGATTTATTTTATCTTGTTTTAATCATTAATTTTAATTAATATGAAAGAAGAGTTTGAAATAGTGTATTTCCTATTACAAAATTATTTAATTTTTTGTCACTACACGTTAAACGGTTTTCTATAGTGCATTTATTATCATACCAATTTTAAATAAAAGTTTATCGTATAAAAAACATTTCTTAGTTGTATTTATTTTAAATGCTCTTTCATATACTCTCAAAAGATATGTCACAGGATGAAATTCCATTTAAAGTGTTATTAACCGATAGAGAAGGGAAAAACATTACTTTCTTCGATTACGTCTGTTTTCTTTGATGATGGTTAAGTAAACCGATGACCCCAATGGCAAGGTTCTTCTTGGGTGTGTTCCCCCATTTAGCTTCCCAACAATCCGCAAGCTCTTCTGATGATCGTTTATCAAACAAGAAAAGCCAGCAGAAAGAAAATCTTGGATACAGACATCGATAACCTTAACACAATATTACCTCGCAGATTTTCTTCTTATTCCGGACATAAATATCTCTATCATGAGGGGGATACACGAGAGCTTCCAGCAGGAAATGCCCGCTGCCATGGGACTATCAAGATCATGTGACTTCCGGCCAAAGGCAAAGAAGATCAGGGGAGATTTCCGGGATGGCAGATCTGGACACACATGTACCTTCATTAAAGGGAGTCTGTTTCTTTCCACCGATTCATTTTCCGTTTTCGTTACTTTTTGTTCTAAATATTCTAGAAATTCCAGCTTTCACAACTGGAGACAATTTTTTAGACAAAGCATAGTTAATAGAGTTATGTTTTATTACTCTAATATTGTTCTTACTTTATAACCAAAGCAAGGTGCGTAACAATTTTTATTTTTAATTTTGACGTAAAGCTGTCTGTAAATTCATATAAATAACTGTATATATAATTTTCCATTTCTTTTTGAATTGTATGTTATTACAGCAGTTGTTCATATAAAAGTTGTAAAATAATTAACGGAAATATTTAGGTATATTCCACTTTAACAGTATTTGATCGTAAATTTTATGTTTATAGTTTGAATATATTTTATTATTCCCGATTTATTTCCTCTTCTTTATTCAATGTGTGTGCATGCATTATTATTGTTGATTAAAATATATCAGCAGAAACACTTTAACACAGGATTCATTGGTTGGAAAGATTAAACAAAAATATTATTTCTACGAGCGTACGGGTTCGTAATGGATTGAATATGCACAGAACCGATAACAGCTTCATAAAATTTATTTTACGAAAAGAACAACTTTAGAGTTCTAGAATTTCAGCACAAACCCTCGTGGAGTTCTTCTCCGTATCACAAAATACAATCATCACTTACAGTTCAGACTAATGAGAACGCTAAACACAATTCAATGCAAAGTGCATCTAAAGAGCTAAGCGCATGCAGAAATATCTCGGTCAATCAGGTTTTCTTCTGTCATCTGCAAAAGGAAGCTGTTCACATTTTCCGAAATAAGGCGATTACTTTAAAGCATATATTGATAACTGATTAATTGTTTGACAAGTATGAATAAAATTAATAAAAATCTGCATTTACATATCTTCGAGTAAGATTTATATCACAATGTAAATTTATTACCCCCATTTATAGATTTTCTGGTGAGTTACTCATGACCGTTTTTGACAAAAAATGAAAATAATATGAATTCGGACTCCAAATAATTAAAATCCGGAAATTGTTTCAGCACCATGTTTTCAACGAATACATAACTTAAATAGCTTTGCAAGCCGCATAAAACTACTTCGTTAGCCGCCAGTTTGAGATATCGGCTTAAATAATACTTAAACTTCAAGCCTTCGTTTTTCAGAACCGTGTTAGGTAAGTAATGCAGCTTTCCAACATACGTAATAGAATAGGAAAATGAATTATGTTTCTGGTAATATTTATCAATGTCATTAGACATATTGATTACAACATTAAATCAATTTCTTAATTAAATCGAATTGGTTGATATTTTTTAAATCTGAGAAACTGTCCTATAATTCTTAAAATGAATCTTAATTGCATATGGATACCAAACCATTTAATTTACTGAACGAAATTCGTAATAACTCTCCTCACGTCAACCGGCGACCAGCGGATAAGCTTATTAAATTCGTGAACGGAAGTAACATGGCAGAGCTATCTTCCGTAAACAAAGCATTAATATAACTTGTCGTCTTTCATAAACGATTCCGTGACCAGGAAATGTTTCGGGATAATATTTCATGTGGACAGTAACTATTACACACTCCACAAACAGCATGAATGTAGGTAGCTACGCGTAACGTTATTGTAGATTTTCGCCACGTTTCGAATCTCAATTCTAGCGTAAAATTCATGAATTCTCAATGCCTAAATTGTCTTCACTATACCTTAATTTATCTTTCTTTTTGACGTCTTGAAGAGTAAACGCTTTTTACTTCCGTGTACGAAGTAAAGCAAGTATTTAAATCACGAAAGATCTCGTGTATTTCAACGAAAATATCCACTTCGACAGCTTTCGAATCCGCTTGGACGATTTATTTTTGAGCGACATCTTTACTTATCTACTTTAAACGATTCGTTTTTCCAAAATGTATTTAAAAAGTATTTTGGAAGGGGGGTGTACCTACGTATGTATGTATCTCTCATAACTCAAAAAGATTAGACGTGCATCTTTGAAATTTTGTATATGGGATTGTTAAAACATATAGTCGTGCACCTTCCTTTTTTATTGCAGCCATCAGTACTATACATAACACATACTTACATACATATACTATGTAAACCCACCTTCCTTATCCCGCTTAAAACTTCTTACCCGTCCTTTCCCCTCGCCCCGGCGATTGACGTAGAGAACATTGCGAAACTACTGGCTAGGATCTGTATCTAGGGAGAATTCGGCTAGGATCTGCATCGTAGATCTGTCAGGTCCTAGCTTAAAGTTCTATTAGCCCGGGGTGGAGTCCCGGGTAATTGCCTGAGGGTGGCGCCCTGGGTTTACTGGGTAAAATGTCCTTGTGCGACGTGCAGCCCGTGTGACTAGCAGGTGATAAATTTGATGACCAGAGTCGTCAAATGGCGATGGCGTCAATCCTGTGCGAGGACAGGGGTTGAACCCCTTGGCTTGGTTCTGCGGTTGGATTGCAAGCGTATTGTCGGCTTAAGTACTAACAGAACGTGATGCCTAAAACTTACTTACCAGTTCTTTACTTTATAAGGTTCGTCTAGCATGTGTTCTTTTTGAAGACCAGTCTGAGATGTACTTCCAATTATGGAACTGTTTCAAAAGACGAAAATATTCATGTTTTCTCAATTAAAAAAAAATTTGTTAATTTTAAACAGGAAAACGAAATCTAACCTTTAATGCTGTCTCCCGGTTTCTATACTTATGTATCGGAAAATTTTATACCCGTTATAAACAAATAAAATGATAAGAAGTTTGACTCCGGTACGGGAGGATATTTAATTTCAAAATTTGCAACGTTTTATCACTTTTTCAACTTGCCTCGAGAGATCGATTAATTAATTGTAACATTTTGAGGAAATAAATTTAAATGATGAGCAGCAAAAAATACATATGATTTATAATTTTATAATAGGCCTTACGAAGAAGTAATGTGACCTCCACATCAGATTTTTCTTTTTCAAATTCCATAACTTCGAGTGAACAGTTATGTACTGGTATAGCAGTGATTTTATAGCGAGGGGTGAAGAAAACAAATATAGCTGTGTGATATGGAGTAAGCAGGTAAAATTCACAAAACTTGCAACCAAAAATTTTGATTTCTGAAAGTATTCTAAGCATTTCGCCAAGATTTTTGTAGTCGATGAATTAGCTTACTATTTAGGACAGAGTGTATGACCAAAAACAAATCAAAATTGCAAAAGAAGAATATACAATCAAATAAAAGAACGCAGCAGACGTCGCTTAATGTGATGGCTGCAAATTTTGTCACTTGAATACTACTGTTGAATTTCCGAACCCCGTTCGTTTATATATGAAAACATAGGAAATACATCGCTTGTTATGATCAATAGTTCGGTTAATGTTCTCCAAATACTGTAGAATGAATTTTTGAAACTAAATTTCCAAATGACTAAAAAGTGTCACAAAGTAAGGGATTAAGTAACCAAAGTGTTTAATTTTTATTTTAGACAACCTTGTAAAATTAGGTAAAGAAGCAACCATTTGTTCACTTCGGCTCAAATTTTTAATAAATCCTTTAATTTCTGGAACGATCAGATACGGGTGTATTTTGTTAAGGCAAAAAATGACAGAATATACCTGCCAGGAGTTTTCTGAAACACATCCAAACATATCAAGTTATAATGCTCCTAACTACTTGCTGAACTTAGAGAAACCTGAGTTGAGTAGCGAGTTCTTGCTGAGTTTTAGTGTAACGAGAAAGTACAGAGGAGGATTAAAATACCCCTTTATTTACTCAAAGAAACAATGCAGTTGGCGCCTTCTGGGGCGAACAGGGAAGCTTCTAGTCGGACTGGAATGGAAATAGAAAAACTAAGAAACTAATCTAATACTAAACCAAACTGACTAAGCCGAAGACAGACACAAATACCTAACGTAGTTGGCCCTTAATTTAACTTAGCAGGCGATTATCAACACTCACATACAATACGGCCGAACGCAGTAAGTTTAATAACGATGTCGTCTGATGGCAGAAACGCGCCATGAAGGACTCTTAAGCTCTCCTACTGAACTAAACTGAAGCTTTCTTAAATTCTCCTTCTTCCTCATTTGCATTCAAAGCTATTCTAAAAACTCATTCTGGTGGGGAGTTGAAAGTGGCAAACAAGAACTAAAGGGTTTCAAAATTAAAAATAACTGTTATAAAATTAAAATACACCTTACAACGTAATAAAAGTTCTGAAGAACGTAAAGATTAAATATATGGACTCCCTATAAATACAGATCTAAGGAACGACCTCTAAGTATTCAGATTAAGCATACAACATCGGTCAAACGATTTGCAGAAGTACTGTGAACCGTTCATAAATGAACTTTTGCAATAAACACATTATGTGCAGTAAATAAATTAATTTTTGCATTTTGCTCATTAAAATGCTCTTTTTGTATCTAATTGTATGTTTCTAGCTATATTTATATTAAAATTAATTAAATTTAATCAGCGTATTTTTCCTTATCTTTTAATGTTGTCATTCGATTAATACTATCAAAATAGCACGTAGACACACGTGATCACATTAAGTGGAGCCTGTTGTATAATATTAATTTTTAATTACTATTTATATTTTAAGCCAAACAAATTTTGAAACCACGGCATCTACTGTTATTTTGAGTGACTGATAACCATTAATGGGGTTTATTTAATTGCTATTATATAAGGTATTTCTCCCACATTCTTGGCGAGCCTTTGTGATGTAGTCGTTTGCACACTAGGCATGTATTCCAGAGATCCGCGATTCGATTCCTGGCGAAGGCGATTGCCCTATTTTCATCTCTCCGACTTCCAAAAAATCCTAATGTCTCTATAGTGACGCCCGAACTAAAAGGGTGGTGCATGATGATTTTTCCTCACCCAGGATTTAGCGATTGGGTCCCCTAAAAACTCCAGTCGCCCTTTAAAAGGGGGAGCATATAAGGTACTTCTCCCACCTTCTTGACGAGCCTTCGTGGTGCAGTGGTTTGCACACTGGGCCGGTATTCCAGAGGTCCGCGGTTCGATTCCCGGCGAAGGCGTTGTTAATATTTCATTACTTCTGATTCCAAAAATACCTAATGTCTCTACAACTATATAGGTAGTTTTATACATTCCATCTTCTTTTTATTTAAATTTAATTAGTGATTTTTTAATTTTATTTATTTATTACTTTTTGTTATATTAATTACATTGCATCTTATTTAAAATTTCGGTAAAGGAAGATTTCAGAGCAATTCTGCTCCATTATTTAAACTAGAATATACGATTCTGGTACTGCAGTAAGCTCAGTTGGTCTTTTTGCAATGCAAAAAAAAATTCGTTTCTTGAAGTTGCACCTAAACTGTCTTCTCTCCCTTTATCAGAGCCAACAAATTCGATGCAGAAAAGCTCTGTTTATAAAAACGGTGGATCATTGAAAGAAAAAAAGATGTAATATATGAAAACTACATAAATAGTATAGTTAAGTAAACCCAATTAACGGTTATCAATTACTTAAAATATTGGTAGTTAGTGAGGTTTCAGAATTTGATTGGTTTAAAATGTAAAAAACTATTAAAATTTAATATTATACAGCAGGCTCCGTTTAATGTGATCGCGTTTGTCCAAGGGCTATTTTGATGATATTTACCGAATGACAATATTAAAAAGGAATATGAGGAAATATGAGGAATATATGAGGAAAAATGCGATGATAAAATTTAATTAATTATAATATAAATATAGCTAGAAACATACAAATAGATACTTAAAGAACAAAATATTTTTATGAAAGTTTTTTGCCCTTAATAAATCTAATTGCATGTTTCATTTCGAAATACTAATGAAAAATAGTGAAAAGTAATTTTTATATATAAAATTAATTTAATGATTGTAAAAAAATTAAAAAATAGATATCAAATTAATCTGAGCATATTTTTTGGATATTTACAAAATAATCTGAGTAGCAATAATGAAATATATTTCTTAAAATTAAAGAAAATAATGGGAAAATTCGTACACCTTTAAAATAACTATTACATTTTCAGAACCTCAATTTAAATGCTTCGCTGAAACAAGCAAATAATATTTAATAGATAATTTTTATTTTAATTAAAGTAAGGGAAAATAATAATAATAATTCACAATATTAAGAAATCTTCTATGACCAATAAAAATAAAACCGATGCGTTTTAAAAGGATAAATTAATACGTAAAAGTTTTAGGGTTAAATACATAAAATGAAATTTATGAAAATCAAATAAATGAAAGTCAGTTCTTTTGAAACAAAGTAAGAATTGCCGTATCATATTTTTAAAATCAAGGAGTATTTGTCCAACATTTGATTAATTCACATGTGAAAAGAAAATACTCGTATGTGTATTCTGAAGGGAAAGTAACGGTTTTTGCTTTATTTCATTTGAGGCATCCCCCCCCTTATACAAGAGATATTTCCAAGGCACTAGGTATTTAGGTTGAAGAGCCTATTATGTTATTTTGAAGCAGGATACATTACAAAATGAGCAATGCCCACCCTGGGATTCGAAACAGGACCTCTCGAATACACTCCAAGTGTGCTACCATTGCACCACGAAGGCATGCTGGAAGGAGGCAGAAAATTCCTTATATTCACAGCATTTTTAAAGACTGAGAATTAGGGAACCCAATCACCAAATCCTGGTGGTGACGAAGTATTGTCCACTACCTTTTAATTCGGGAGCCAATGTAGAGCCTATTAGATATTCTGAATCAGGAGACATGAAATTGAGCAATGCCGTTGCCAGGATTTGAACCTTGATCTCGCGAATGCGTTCCGAGTGTGCTGCCGTTACATCACGAAGTCATGCTGGAAGGAGGAAGAAAATTCCTTATGAGGTATATTCTTTTTCATATCGACAATTTTTATCTCTATTACAATAAAATGTTTCAACATAATCCCCATTTAGTTGAATATACAAGTATTTATCCTATTTTTAAGCGGGTCTCAAAGAGTTTTCCCAGTGCCTTTTAAATCCACCTACTTATGTCGTGGTTAAAATATTAAATAGAAAAATCACGTAAAGGTTTTTTTCAAATGTGGAACAAATGTGGGAACCCAAGTTTAGGAATAGAATGCTCCTCGAAAATGTTGAATTATTTCTGAAGTTTTCAAACTTTTTTACACAAAAGAAGTTGATTTTTCTTGCCATCTTCTTTCGTTACAAAAACAGTGCTACGAAAATGCTCCTGTATCGGTCAAACACTTAATACTGCACCAAAAAGCTGCATAAACATATCAATACTTGTTTTGGACCAATAGAGCTACCTATAAGCTCCAGGAAACGAACTGGAGCTTCGCTTTTACAACTTTCGAAACATCCACCGCATGTTAAATATTTTACCTAATTCTTAAATCAGATTGATGCAAATCAAATAAAATACTCCTTCCCCTCACATATTTATTAAAAATATTTTCATTTAAAGATTTAAACCTGCTTTCTTCAGGAATTATTTGTAATTTACTGGAACTATGCGAAAACAATTTCTTAAAATAAGTGATAAGGTAAGTCATAAGTCACGGAGGAAGTGGGCACTGTCCCTTTACCTTAATACCTTTATTTCTTAAAATAAAGTTATAAATAAATTATCTCATTTTAAATACACAAAAATGATTAATTTTTGCTACGTAATTACAATGAAACATATTCAGTAGTGGCCCACCAGCGGCCGAGCGTTAACGTCGCTGAACACTGGTAGTTCGGCTCGAGGTTTGAATCCCGCGAACGGGCCGGCTGCATTAGCGTTTTCATGGTTTTCCCCATGTGTAACGTGTATACGAGCCAGTTTCCCTTAGAAAGTCCTCAACGAAGGCATCCCTCCCTTAAGGCAGATAGCCATCGATTGTCTGCTGTAATCTAATAAAGCCAAACCAAACCAAACCATATTCAAGTGTACTTTTGTCGCTAATGCTCATTTGTCTGACCTATAGTCAGCCCAAGCCCACGAAATCCCTCGTGGCAAGCAGTGCAAGTTTATACGTGTCATTGGCTGCAGCCTTGAGCTGTTTACAGGTGACAGTGATATTTAGCCCAGTTCCGCCTCCAATTTTTATGCAGAGCACCCCGGAAAGACGGGTCCGATAATCTTCCACACGCACGTCTCCCCTACTACCAACCTCTCAAAAGGACTATCGGTTCGCCGCTTATTTAGGGTGCCCTCATGCCACACGGACACTATACATTTACAAACATCCATGCCTTTTCCGGAATTCGAAATAGGACCCTTCGGCATGGCAGTCAGTGACGCTAACCACTGTATCGTTTGGGCGGCTCAGTAGTACTATATGTCATAACAATATCATTTGATGTGAATAAAAATATTTTCTAGAAAGAGTGCATAAATTATTGCAATATGAAATTTAATCTCTCAAAAAATTTTAAATAAAAAGTTTTCAAAAAAGTTATATAATGCCCAGTATATAATGGGTGACTTTATAGCATTGAAGCATGCTCGAGATACAAAATTCCAAGAAACAAGCGCCACAGGCCATCTTCTTGCTTTGATGCATTGGCAGGATGATTCTTAAAAATTGTTTTACCAATGATATCAACAGTCACTATCATCCGTTTCAAAACAGCATAAAAATAGGGTGGAAAAATTTTATAACATATACTACACAATTTTACTTAAAGCGCAACTCAGCACTACTAAAAATACGAAACTCAATAAATAATAATACGAAAAAAATATCTTCAACTTGGTCTTCATTTATATGTAGCTCCCCTTCCCCCGTTTCAGAATTCGATATTAGGAGAAGTTCGGAATTAAGCGGCGCCCTTCAGCAGTCGATACAATTGTCGATTCCCGAATTATTCCCTGGAATAAAATATTCACTAACTTTCTCTCGCATTGGAAATGGAAGGAGTGCATTTCGTATAGATATTTTATTTATTTGTTTTGCTTATAACGCCAAAAATATTTATCCAAAACCCCATGTCTTAAAAAAGAAGATCGTGCGATAGAGAAGGAACTTGTTCTGTTTGTTTGATTTTCTTATTCATAAGGAGGTACGGGAATTCGAAAAATGTAGTTTTGTTTAAGGGGGGATATTGATTTTTGTAGATTTTTAAATTCATATTTTTTACTGACATTTATACGCATTGCGGTGTTGTGCAGCAAAACGACTTAAGTCATTCGATTTTCCTGTAAGAATGTACTTTCACGAAATTCCTTTCATTTATTTAACGTTTTGTTATGATTTCCGATTTATATACATTATCGATTTTCAATTACAATTCAAGAACAGGCTTCTTAATTTTTTTTTCTAAGAACATTTTTCTGATTTAAAATGTGTACCATTTTTTTAAAATATACATTTTCGTAACATTCTGTGACAAATGCCGTACAAAATACGTTTTAAGTATTTTAAAATTTATTTGTATTGTAGAGATAATAGGTACTTCTCGAATTCACGTCGAGCGTGCTGACTACTACACCACGAAGGCATGCTTAGAAGACGGGAGAAATGCCTTATAGTATGAACGTCACAAATATTAGATATACGTATTTTGTAAATTAGGAGATATTGTTAGCTTTTAGGGTCATCATTACGAGCATTTGTCTGCTGGATGTTTCTGGCCATTCTACGAACGAACCAAGAAGACTCTATTTTGACAAAGTAGATGCAATTAATAGCGATGACATTGTGAGAAAGAGCAGCGCCTTCGGTGCTTGTAAAACCGATCATGCTTCAAACCAAAATAAGCTATCAGACATGAATTTTCAACTCGCTTTCATTGGTAAACCTCTGTCTCTTCATCTCTCTCAGCAGCAATAAGAGGCAGTGTCTATTTAATACAGGATACGGCCATAAATCGGATCACAAGAATTTACTAATATTATTTTAAATACGTTGTAAGGTTGCAAGGTTTATCTTAACTTTCCTAACAGTTAATTTTTAGTTAAAAGTTACTTTCCTATCTTCCTGAATTTCAGCTTACAACTTTCGGCCACAACGTATTCTCAGAATCGCGTTTGAATGAAAATGAGGAGAAATATTTAACTGTGAATTTCTACTGACTTCGTTAGACAGACAGAGATTCTGACTAGCGCGCGTTTGCCTTCTTAGGCTACTATCTATCTTAAGCTATTATTACCGTCGGGTGTACTTTAGGCACTTGATAGCTTCGCCATTAATTAGCATTAAGGGGCCAATTCTGTTAGAATCTTGATAGATTCGGCTATATCTTTTTAGTTAAATTAGTTATGTTTAACCTTCCAGCACTCGCACTACGAAAATGAGTGAATATTTATAATCAATTTGTTAAGAAATAAAATATAATTCTTATTATGGCAAAATACGAATGATATCACATTCCAATATAAGTAAATTATTTTTATATTCTTATGTTAGTGATATGGAAATGTAATGATGTATTTCATTATAGAGAATTTAAAATTTATTATTTAATGATTATGTATTAAAATCGAAGCGAATTTTAATATTCATCAAAGACAAGTATAGACAATAAAAAAGGAAAACACCTTGGTAGGAAAAAATAGTAAGTTTTAGCATTACTTGATTCTGCAAGGAAATTTATTTCATACTGGTTACAAAAACGCACTTTAAACTAACTTTAATGTTTTCATTTATTTCTAAAAAATAGAAAGAAAAGAAAATAAGGAATGGAAATCACTATTATTTTCCCATCCAAAGGTTTCCTTGTCTTCCTTTTCTTCATCAGATAATTTTTGAAGAATCCGAGCAAAATCGGCCGGTTGCACATATTGTTTTGCCATAAAAACCGATATAAAATTCACAGAGCCAAATGTTATTTAAATTAAAATAATACACGGCAATTAATAACACAAAATTACAAAATATTTGAGAAAAAAAATATTTTCCAAATTTTAAAACACAACCACGCACGTCTCGTAACTTTTATGAAAGAGCTGCTACGTAGCACAAAATCCCAGGTAAAAAAAAAAAAAGTCAAATGACTTCCTGTTGGCACATTACATGATGTGAGGAAGGGTAGAAAGGAGAAACAGAAATGACCTTCAGAGGTCTCAGCTTCGATATGGAAAAATGTGCATTGAACACTGAATTTGTCGTAAATTTTGCACATACGCGCTTGCTGGAAGGTTAATTTCTTGGTTTCCTGAGTTCAAGCCCGAGTGGAGGCCATATTGTAAAACTCCAAGAAGGAGTCTTCTGTGAACTTTATTTGGAATAATAAAGTGTATTTAACTCATCTCACGTTTTGATCTCAGTCTCACGAGCTCAAGCGATTTTTCGCTTATTAGTTCTTAAGGTTCCTCAATTTTAACTTAAAGGTACTCAGGTTGGAAACTTACAAGGTTAGCGTTAATTTGAACAGTCGCTTATTTTCTGCTTAGATCTTTACTGTCACTTCTCTTTCCGTTTATCTAGTAGAATGCAAATTAAGGGAGATTTTCGGACTGTAAGGCAAAGAGTGCTTCTGCCTCTCGAGGCTGCATTACCAGGTTTTGCTAGCTCGACTTTGCACTATAGTTAGCACTATTTAAATAGTTACGCCGGTGAGAAATCGTGAACCAATTTCCTGAATCAATTCTGTAGCCTTTGGCTACTAGACTTAATTTTAGTTTAGAATTAACTGTTACTTTAAGTTACATCGCCACAAAGGTTGGCTGAATTATCATGCGCTTTTATGTTAAAGCTCTGATTTAATAAAAGTTATTTTGTAACCTTCTCAATTCTTCGGAGTTCAGTAGCAGCGATGATTCACTGCAAGTCTGTTAGGAGCTTAGACTTCGTTTATGGTACTAAAGAATATTTAATTCTATAACATTATTTATTCAGTGCATACAAGTGACTTATTAATTAAGTCACTTGTATTAGAAGAATGGAGAATCATTTAGAGGTCTCATTTCTTTCTTTTCTTCAAAGCATTTTAAATACATTCTTATTAATTTGAATGTGCTATTTTACGTTTCAGCATGTATTAGCAGTACTAATATTAGGTGGGATCTCGATTGTTTTTTTTTTATTTAAATTGCAAATTCGATAGTAGCATTGTAGAGACATTAGGCATTTTTGGAAGCCGGCAAGATGAAAAATGAGCAAACGCTTTCTCCGGGAATCAAACCGCGGACCTCTAGAATACCGGCCCAGTGTGCAGATCACCACACAATGAAGGCACGCTAGGAAGGCGGGAGAAATACCTTAAATAGTCCTCCTTTTACAGGGTGACTGGGGTTTTAGGGGACCCAATCACAAATTCTGGATCTGGAGAATAGTCCTCCAACATTCTTTTAGTTCGGGAGCCACTGTAGAGACATTAGGTAATTTTAAAGCCGGAGAGATAAAAAAAAAAAAAACTAGTAACCACCTTCCCCGGGAAACAAACCACGGACCTCTGGAATACCGGTCCTGTCTGCAGAACCACTACACCACAAAGGCACGCTTGGAAGGCGGGAGAAATACCTTATATACTCTCCCTTTTAAAGGGCGAATGTGGTTTTTAGGGGACCCAGTCGCCAAATTCTGGGTGTGGAAAATCCTCCCCCAACACCCTTTTAGTTGGGACGCCACTGTAGAGACATTAGGTATTTTTGGAAGCAGGCAAGATAAAAAATGAGCAAAAGCCTTCTCCCGGAATCGAACCACGGACCTCTGGAATACCGGCCCAGTGTGCAGACCACCACACCACGAAGGCACGCTATGAAGGCGGGAGAAATATTTTATAGCATATATACTATTGGATTATTTTGAAAGTAATTTCGTTTTTTCTCAGCAGAGGACTTAATTGTATTTTTCAAGCCAACTTCACTTTTAAGCCACATAATCATTATATATTTTGGCAGCTGGTATAACAAGGCTTGCTTGTGATAAATTTGGATTGATTTCACGCAGTGGGTTTTGGTTGGTGCCTTTTCAAATATGGAAAGTAAAAAGCAGCATTTACGGCATATTTTACTTTTCTACTATCGAAAAAGTTAAAATACTGGTAAAGCAAGAAACAAATTATCCGCTGAGTATAAAGAAGATGAATTGACAGAGCGCCAGTGCCAAAACTGGTTTGCAAAGTTTCGATTCGGCAATTTTTATCTTGAAGAATGAAAGCTTAAGACAGCGAGAAATCCATATGTTGAGCTTTGAGGTTAAACCTATGCGCTTCAAATGATCATGAACGATCGAATAGGATAATCTCACGATAAAGCGATCTCATTGATTCACGATAAAGAGATTCGATAAAGCGATCTCACGAATTGTTATTCGCCGGTTTGCATCAACTCATGCTTTTATTGTGTCTTCATAAGCTTTAATTGACCTTCCAGAACGAGGTGCATCTTCAAGATCAAAATTGCCAAATCGAAATTTTGCAAAACAGTTTTTTCATTGGCGTTCTGTCAATACATCTTCTCCATACACATCGGATAATTTTTTTTCTTGCTTGAACGGTGTTTTAACCTCTTAGATAGTAAAATATGCCGAAAACGTAGCTTTTCACTTTTGATATTTGAAAAGGCACCAACCGGAAACGTACAATGAATCGTAGATTTCGTAGAATGAATCAAACATTCTCACAAACAAGACTTGCTATATCAGCTGTCAAAATATATAATGAAGTGTGAAGCTGGTTATGAAAAAATACAATTATGCCCTCTCTTGGGAAAAAATGAATTACTTTCCATTAATTGTTCTGTAGCAATGATCTTACAAAGTTTTTCCTTTCTTCTTTTTACCTACAAAACGAAACATGAAGAGTTATTCTCAGAAGACGTCGACAGGAGTTCAAGAAAGGAGCTTAATGTTAATATCACAAGATAAAATGAATGTAATGCATGGGATTCCAAATGGCAGAATTAAAAAAACACACAATAATTCCAACATTTAACTTCCTTCAAATCACCTTTGGAAAAATAAAATAAAATTCTGGCTCGCATCACTTTTCATATCCAAGTTACTAACCTTTAGGATAAGTAAAGACAAGGAAGGTAACATTTTCTCGCAACTGAAATCTTATTTGTAACACCTATCTTTGGGATGAGTAAAAGCAGGGTATAGTCTAAGCTTGTTCATATAGGCTTTAAGTTAAATGACAAATGAAAGCACTCGTGTTCTGTCCAGCATTCAACCCTTATTTTCAATCCCTGATGATTTGTCTTAAATGAATTTTTGATGTGTTAATATTGAAAACGCCTCTTCGAGCACACAGAGGTAAAAAACTCTTTTGAATGTTCAATGTTTTTGTTATCTAGTAATGCTCCATTATATAAATTTAACCAGTTATTATGATTTAGATCTTAAGTGTTACTTCTGCCTTCCATTTTCCTAACAGAATGCAAATTTAAGCTGAGGTTTTTGGGTTCTAAGACAGAGCGTATTTCTGCCACTCGAGGCCACATTACTAGGTTTCGCTTGCTCTGATCGATTGAAATTCGATTACAAATGTCGATATTTAAATTGCTATGCCGGTTAGAAGTTTGAGACTACCTCCCGTTCTGATGATGAAACAATTAAAGCCAAAATTGAATCGAATCTTCATATAGCCATGTGAGAGATTACAAAATGATTAAATGCATCACATATAACAACTGAAAATCATATATCATGCCTTAAACTCGTAGAGTGCAATAATTGGGTTTCGCATCAATTGAGAAACGTTCACTTAAAATAACGAATCAATATTTGAGATTCGCATTTCGAATGTAGTGTAATAGACCCTTTTTGTTACAGGGATTATTACTGGTGATGAAACATGGATCGTTTTCATTAACATTAATCGGAAAATATCGTGGTCCAAGCTTGATGAGTGAGCACAAATCACATCCAAAACTAAATTAGAAAAAGATCATGCTGCTAATTTAGTTCTTAAAAGGTATTCGTAAAGGTGTTGTGTATTTTGATTTTCTTCCAAGCAACCAAACGATCAACTCTGATATTTACTGCCAACAACCTATGAAACTCGAGGAAAGCAATGAAAGAGAAAAGGCAAGAATTGACAAAAGGAATCATGTTCCACCATGACGGTACGAGGCCTCACATATCTATAGCATATACGTCCTACATTATTGGAGCTACTTTGACAAGTGATTTTGATACAGCCCCACCTTGTACGATTGGATTAACATTTTTCGCGAAGTTAACCAAAAGTCTTAAATGTTAAAAATTTTAGTAATAACGATGGCTTCAAATCGCACTTGAAAAAGGTGTTTTGCTGACAAATATCAGATCTCTGAGCCAGATTCATTAAGTTACCAGAAAGATGGCAAAATGTCTCTAACTGATTAAATATCAAACTGATTAAAGTTAAATTTTATATAAAAAAATTCAGTTTTGTTTCACATTAAAAAGTGAAATTACTTCCTTGCGAACCCGATATTTCTATTGCTTCATTTCCACATTTTTAATTTCAGTCTAAGTTTGATGTTTCCAGAAATAAAATAGATGGTTTAATTGCTTAAACCTGTGTGTATTTCATCCCTAAAGATGTGCGATCATGTTTCCTAGATTGAGCTCTAATTAAATAAACAAAATGGAAAATTAGTTGAGCAGACATGGTAATTAACCGCAGTTCTCGATGCCTCAGTCTGGAACAGTTTTTATTATCAATTCATTTTTCAGAATTATCTTATAACACCTCTTATTGCCCCAATTATTCCCAATACGGAAATGAAAATTAGTAAATTTATCTTGGTAAATAAATTCTTACTTTTTTATGATAATATTTGTCTGTGGCAATTATATTAATACTTTCACTAAACAGAAGGCGCTCAGTATTTACATAATCTGTAGGGAATTATTTTTAATGCCTAGTCTCTGCAGTGTTTCCGTTTTATGCAAAACAGTGGAGGAAGGAAGATAATACATTTCTTTGTTAAAAATCTCATTAGTTATTACTTAGGCCCTTTTATCAGGTAACGAACTGCGATTAGATTACGCATCTTCTATGTTTCATAATATATTTGTTTTCTTCAAAAGCTAAAACTGACTTTAACACATTTGTATATTTCTAAAATAAAATAGAGTCCTAGTACGTAAATTCATGTAGAAAGAAAATATATTTTATAAGGTAAAATAATTCTTTTTTTGTTTGAAAAATTATTCAGTATAATATTTAGCTGTACAATAATACTCAGCATTATTTGAATCTTAAAACTTCGCTACATATTTGATAAATTTTTGACTTGCTGAAATTCTTCTCTTCAAATTAGAAGATGGTGATAGAAGTGAAACACAATTTAATTATAAAAAAAAATCCTTCAAAACAGTCTGCACAAAAGAATTATTAAAAACAAATTATAGTGTGTGCGCTGGTTCTCAAAATATTCCACTTAAATCAAATTTATCGAAATTTAAAAATCACGGAAATATTATATGGTCTGTTTTACAACAAATACTTCTTTAATAAGGTAAATGATCACATCTGACAAAAATGCATACATTTGATCTTATAGAATTTCCTGAAATATTGATCATCACTCGTGGGTTTGCATGCCACATTTTCGAAAGTTCACTTTTCATATACAAATGAACCGGCCTCCTGACCGTGCTCAATGAGGTTCAGATCCACTAAGTTAGCTGGCAAATCTATTCTAGCGATATTTTCTGGTTCAAGCATTCTGACATCAGAGATACCCGATGCGTAAGAACATTTTCAACCAGAAACGAACTCTTTGGGATAACACAATCCCTAAGCCTTACATGGTGTTTCAAGACTTAGTGCAGCTATCTGTAAACGGTTTCAAAACCTCAATCAAGTATATGGAAATATGTATACCATTTTTATTATTTCTTCTCTAAACCAAGAAAATCAGATCTTTCTTGAACACCGCAAAACAAGCTACATGTTTCTCGCCCCCTCCTTGTCAGATAACTTCTAGAATTACATTTAGGCTACACTTCGACTCATCCGTAAAGAGTACATGGTCCCACCATCGTGATGTTTTCATTATCTCTTCACATCTACGAAACCTGTGAGTTCCTTATATTCACAACTGATAGATGTTCTCGATTTGAAAACTGAACCGCACACTAATTCCGAAGTAACAAAAATATATTTACATCTTTTTATACAATATAATCAATTTTTCAGGGTCACACGAAACATTTCCACTATTTTAACCTGATGTCAGCGTTTTTGACTTTACGGTACACTCAAAGAAAAAGCCATGAATATCTCGACAGCCCCCCCCCCAAAAAAAAAGGTTCTTCAATCATCACCACGTGCATGACGCACTCACCACGTCTACGCTTCTTCTCTTTGTTCTTTGCCAGATTCCACTTTCTTTTCGGATCGGGGAGGCTGGCCTTGACAAACTCTCCGGAAGGGCTAGGTCAGAGAGCTTTTAAAATCGAGCATGTGCATGACAATCATGCATTCTTTTCATATTAATTCGAATTAGTGGAGAATGGATGCCAACCGCGTAAGGTTGAAGTGAAGCTTCGTGAAGCCTTCGCATAACAGTAGACATATATATATATATAAATTAATAATTTCTAGACATGGAAATAATTGCCTTGTTTGCATAAATTATTTGTATATAAATGATTGTTCCATTTTGAAAAAAAAAAAAAAAAAAAAAAAAAAACTATGTTATTTTCTGCTGTGTTACAAATTTCGAGACGCAAGTATAGTTTTTTAAGTATGATATAACTGTATGAGTAAAATAAATATTTATTTAATTTTTACTATACATATATTGTTTATTTAATTTTTTAAGTTATTTAGTGCTTCATGGACCGCATTAATGGATTCCCTAGCATAAAGAATGAATCCCGTGAGCGTCTTCATGTGTTCCTGTCTTGTTAATTCAGGAGTTATGGTACTGAAACACATTTCAATATACTTTTTTTTATTATTATTTCCATTATTACCAGTGTCTCTCCCACAGCTGCATCAAGGCTTTTTAACGAAGTATGTTTGTGAAGCGGGATCATTCTGATGTTTTCCGAAATCAGTTCATGTCTCTTACGTCCCTGTTTACGCGTTTATTGAATATTAGGGCTTTCTCCTCTGACATAGCAGCATGTAGCTCATTGCCTTAGCCTAGGAAAAGTACTGGCTGACTCATTATGTATTTAGCGATAGTACCATGTTTCAAGCTTTCATTTTTTAAATTTCTCAATAGCTGCTATAGAATAAATCTCATTTCGATCTTCAGACATCAAATTACGTTTCTTCCACATATCTCTATGAAAAGAATGAGACAAAATCTACATATAGTATGAACATTTGTTTTTATAAAAGATAAAGGTAAGGTATTCAAGTCAACTTACGATTCTATCCCCTCAAATTGACAGAAATTTATAAACCGTACAAGCATTTCTCTTTTGAAAGAGTATATTCTTAACTTGTTAGCTTAAGTTACTTTTATAAAATTCATATTTTTGTTTAACAAGCAGATACTTAAGCTTGTGTGCTAAGAGTAGGTGAATTATACATGAGTTAACAAAAGATTAGGAATGTTCGGAACAATAACTTCTTTAGCGCAAATCACTTTTAAAATGACACAAAGGATTTATATCTGTTCTTAATACTTTTTGCATCATAGTTTTTTTACATTTTCTTACGGCGTGAGTTCTTGCCATACGAAACAGTCCAGAGAAAAAAAAAAAAAACATTTGATTATGATATTAACGTAAAAATAACGGAGGTTTGCAAAAGGAGTGATATTCTAGAACTGAATGGGATATACTACAACACCTAATAAATAAGTTACCCATATTTAGATGTTATTTTATTACTATTGTTTATTTTATTAAACTTTTCCCCGGCATGATCGTAGAAAAATTGGCTGCTATAGTCTTGAGGCGGTTTTTGAATTCCGCAGAAGGCATACATATTTGTAAGTGTGCCTTGTCTTTGCTGCATGGAGATACTTAAAACACTGTCGCGATGTTGCTGGTAGGAAAGAAAGAGTCGTGGGAGGAGACATTTTCCAAGAAATTATTAAAAATTGGGATTGGGCTAGGCAAAAGTCTTAATGTCACATGTAATACGTCCAAAGCCCTAGACAAAGACTAGCGCGCACTACCATTTGGTCAAAAATTAATTCATGAACCTGACCAAGGGATACTTTTACATTAGGAGGATTAGAAACAGCAATAAAGCCATAATTATAATTAACTCTAAGCCTCTTTTTAAATTTTTTAACATTAAATTATTAACAATACCTTCAATAACGTTATCTAAAGGATGTATATATTAGCAATATTTTAAGCAATTATGTACAAAAGTAATCCACTTTTATATTTGTTATATTATTAAATTAGATTAGCCTACGCGTATAGGATACAAACATTTATAACTTCATATATGCAGTGTATCGAATCGATGCAAAATGATGTTAAATGGATGGTATATTTTCTTGTATGTAATAGAAACAAGTATCTTTTAAGGAGACTTGTTTTATGGAGATCAAAACCTCCTGTTTTATTTCGTAATTGTATCATATAACAGTAGTCTCAAGCGCAAATTGCATGCTGAACGAATACACAATCTGAAATTTCA
This sequence comes from Stegodyphus dumicola, assembly GCF_044657685.1. Taxonomy (NCBI): domain Eukaryota; kingdom Metazoa; phylum Arthropoda; class Arachnida; order Araneae; family Eresidae; genus Stegodyphus; species Stegodyphus dumicola. Next base: position 161,841,244 of record NC_140770.1, read on the forward strand.
GGTTGCACGCAAACCGGATTTTTTTTATTTTTAACAAAATGAAAAATTTTATTAACAGTAAAAAAAAAATCTTTTTTTAACAAATTGCAGAGGAACAATATCAAAATTTGTTATCTTAAAGGAAGCATATTAAAATTCATATTTATTCCCAATCTAAGATCTAAAAATTTGGTACCTATCAGATATAGTTTTTGGCTGCATTTTGTATATCAAATATATTGACAGCTGAATATTAAATTCTTAGACTGGCATTTATTTCAAATATTTCTGACCTGTTTACTTAATCATTAAATACCTTACTTTAATTTTAACTAAAGGCGAATTATAAACTTCTTTATTTTTGACTATTATTTGACCCGTGATGGCTTTTCGATTCTGATAAACTTGCTAAGTTTACAAACACTTTACTAGATTACACTCATCATGGTTTGCAAGGTGTTCAACAGTAGCTGGCTTCTTTACTTACTAAATTGCAACTGTGAAAAAAGATATTCGCACATAAATTTATAACAAAACACATCGATTATTCTTAGAACAAAACTTTGTAACTGAGTTAATATATTTTTCACAAGTGAAAATAAAATTTAACAAAATTCTGATCTTCAAAAGTTTGAGTAATATCACAATATAAATTTATAAGCTCCATTTAGAGATTTTCTGGTAAATTATTCATTTTACGTTTTAGACGAAAGGAAAATATTGTTATCTTTAAACACCTGAAATTTTGAAATCATTGCAAACCACATTTGCAACTAATAAGTAATTTGAATGTCTTCGCTGGGCCCAAAAAATTGCCTTGGGGCCTCCACTTTAAGACCATTTTTATTAACAGCAGTAGAAAGACCCGCGGTTCAGCCGACAGAAGTGACTTCACAGGAAACGGGTGTGATAACCGCCATCTTTGATAGCGTGACAACCGGAAATGGCGTAAATAGACTTACGTCACAGCTGGTTTTCCCGTGTTTGCAAGATGGCGAGTTTGCGTGATTCAAGATGGCCGAAGCCCCGGCCCTTTTCCTCCTCACGAGTACGGGTGCTTACTACTAACATCTTTACAAATCCTGCCATGTTTTCCGACTTCTATGACATGTTGCATAATATCGTTTGACTGACAGACATGCAACAGTAGATGGTAAAGGAAAGGTCTTCCTGGATGTTTACAAACTCCACTAAGACAAGCAGAAAGACATCGTTAGAGGCTATTTCATTTGCAAAAATAGACCCATAAAAGGACTAAACGTGGCTAACCATTGAAACATGTGTACGCGGAAGTAAAATGAACAGCAAAATAATTTATAAAGTGACTCGTTATTTTTATTTGGACTGTGCTTCTTGCCTTCTTTTAAAATGTATCATACTAAATCAGAGCTTTGAAGAAAAAAAAAGACTAAGTAAATACAATTGTAGATATTATAATCCATCATAATTGCCAAGTAATTGTATTATATGTATATATTAGCAAATCAGTTAATTTGTTTCTACCCTCAACTGCACTTCCAAGATGTTTACAAATTATGACCATCTTTTCATCTTTCCTGCTTCCAAAAATATGACTAATGTCTCTACAACTTAGCTTTAGATTTTCTGTTTTAGGTTGTATGCACAAATTTTGTTAGCGGGATGCTTCGTGAACACTTGAATTAAGGATAAGCCAAGATTTAGTTTAGGCCTTTTTAAATGCTATGCATTCATTACATTTGATCTAAGCGTGGCCGCCCAACCGGTATAGCGGTTAACGTCGCTGAAATGCCGTGCAGAAGGGGCAGCTGGTTCGGATCCCAGAGAAGGCATTAATGTTTGGAAATGTATGGTGTCCGTGCGGCATGGGGCACTCTAAATATACTGCGAGCAGACATTTCTCTCTAGAAGTTGGCGGTAGAGCAAGAGGGGTGGGAGACTTTCGGATCCGTACTCCCGAGGTGCTCTCTATCAAAATTGGGGTGGGGGGACTGAGCTAAATCTCACCGTCACCTGTAAGGTGCTCAAGGCTGTTTCTGATGACAGGTGCGCTCCTTGGCACGAGGAATTTCGTGGGCTTGGGCTGAATATAGGTCATACAAGTAAACATTAGCAGTAATAACAGTAATCTTAGCGTGTGTTTATTTACTCTCAAGCTAGAGCGGATTCGTTTATGTTAAACTTTCAATCTCCTTAATTGCCAGATTGATGTGTTACTAGATAGATAACATTTTTCGAATAAAGTTCCATAAATTAGCATCTATGTAACAAATGTGCATGTGTAAGTTCCCTTAAACATTATAAACCCTAAGAAAATTAAAAAATATAAATTGTACATTTTTCTAAATTGCACACTTTATATAGAAATATTTTTATTATCTAACACTGAGTTACATTTTTTGAACACTACCTTCTTATTTTATGCATATACATCATTATATTTTAAGGGAGAAGAAATAATTCTTGCGTCATTTAAAATTCCTGAAATAAATTAAGTTACTTAAAATCTTTCAGAATACTAAGATTATTGAAGAGCGAAATGTCTTTCCTGTTGCTGAACAACGTTTCTATAAGCTTTTGTTAAGCATCTTATATTTAACCGAAAATGTGATGAGCATATTGACATAGTTGTGTCTGTAGATGAAATTTTGGAAGATGGAAATGATGGCGGATAAGATTTTTAGTGGGAAGTAACTTAAAATAAGTTAATTGAAATTCCGAATAGTATGTTTTTGTACAAAAATGAAAGCACTCTTTAAATGAAGTGACTTAAGGCAAATTCTGCAGAAGATTTCAATGAGTTTCCATCAGAATAAACGTCTTTGTTATACATTATAGGATATTAAACACAAAAGCACTCTACAAAAAGAAGTTTTGCAAAATCTTCTTTTAAAAATACAGAACCGAGATTCCTTCTAATTTTTTTTTCTCTGAAATGAGCGAAGAACTTCGTAAAAAGTATTTGTTAATAATAAGAAATATTACTTTTTTCAGACATTTTATATAAATTTGTAGGAAAAAATCAGTGCTGCGAATACAGAAAAAACAAACATTTAAATGATTAATTCATCTACTGCTTCAGCGTTGCTCCAACTCATTTTAAGTATGGACATCTTTTACAAATTAGAATGCGACCTTAATTACTGTCCTCTTCGAAAGCTGTTTTAGAGCATATGTTACTACCACTTTACGTACATATTAAAAATACAAGAAATTTAAATATGTTTAATTTTATATTGGCAATAATCAATTAATTAATTGATTGAAGAAACGTTATATTCGTTTTTCATATTTCAGGCGTATTCCATTTGAGATAATCCTTATCTCATTAACAAAAAAATTAGATAGATGTTGGTATTTGCATTTAAAATAGATGAACATTCCGGTTCTTTCAGGTCTGTTCTATGCTTGGATGTATACTGGTAGCTTAAGTTTGAGATCGGTAATTTCATCAAGTTGATTTCCGTCCAGTGTTTTCATTAAGAAAACTATTTCGTACACAGATGCAAAGAATTAAATTAAATTGAAATTTTTAAAGCACCATTGCCCAGCTCTCTAGATTTCGTTCTCATTGGTAATGAGGTACAAAAATTTATAATAACTCCTGTTTGGAATATTAGCTTATGTGCATTGTCATTAGAAAGTCTCTGAACACTGGCAGTTCGGTCCGAGGTTCTAATCCTGCGAGCGGGCTGACTGCGTAGGTGTTTTCGTGGTTTTCCCCATGTGTAACGTGTATACGAGCCAGTTTCTCTTAGAAAGTCCTCCACGAAGGCATCCTTTTTCTTAGACAAATAGCCCTCGAGGCTTTGCCGTAATTAAATAACGTAACCTAGCCTCGCCATTGTCATTAGAGAAGTGTTCCCTACCATTCAGTGTAAATTCGCTATTTTCAATATTGAAATGAAAGGACGAAGAACCCACAAAATCCCTTTATCATTGCGACTTCGAAAATAAGATCAAATTGTGACCTGAATATTTTGAAATTCAGATACATTTCAATGCATAATTCTTTTCATACAGCAATATAATTTTCTACCAAGAAACAGACGCACCAGCGGCCGAGCGGTAAAGTCGTTAAACATTGGTAGTTCAGTCGGAGGTTCGAATCTCGCGAATGGGCTGTCTGCTTCGGCGTTTTCGTGATTTTTCCCAAAAGTGTAACGTATATACGAGTGAGTTTCTCTTGGAAACTCCTCCTCTCCTAGATAGCCCTCGAGTGCTTTGCCATAATGAAATACCCCAAACTGTTAAAAAACATTCCAAGTTTAAAACATTTTAATTTTGTGATTTAAAAAGTAAACAAACTTCTAACTATTACCTTTAATAGTTAACATTCTAAATTCGGAAACCATTCTAAGTTTAAATATTGAAAACATATCAAGTTTAAAAACATTTTAAGAAATATTCTAAGTTTAGAAAGGGTGAAAAACTCCTCTGTTTTACAGATATAATTCATAAACAAAGTTTCCCCTCAAACCCTTTTAATTTCTTACGGGCATTGAGAAAAATCACAAATCTAAATACCTTATAGACTACTAAATACTTACTTCGTTTAGTTTTGAGAATCTATCTGAAATATATTATTTCAGGTAGAATCTCAAAATTATCCTTTATTATCCTTTATTAAATTACTATTTAACAGGACATAGACTGTCAAACGCTTATTTGTAAGCACAAAATATTACAAACTCCGACATCTGAATATGTGGGGAACATTGAACTCCAGATCATTGCGTTTGCTCATGCCAATATCACATAAAATCCCAGCAATTTGATTTTCTGGCATTCCAAAGGTATACAGGTAAAGAAAAACATCAATATCATAAGTTTAAAGAAATTATACACCGAGTCCCTTCGTACGTCCTAGATCTCTGTAAAGCATAAGTTCTCATGCTGCATATATTTAATGAGATTTTTCCTTCCGTGCTCAAGTGAAAAGAGAATGCTATCTCTGAAACCAAAACCAATATTTAAGATTCACATAAATTACATAGTCATAAATTCTATAATTAACTCAAGAGCAGCGAAGTTCAGTTTAATTAATTCAAAAAACTCACAACAGAGAAAAAAGGAAAAACTCTTACTACTGCCATCCAATCAGTTCCCTAAAATATATCAAGATTTTAAATATAACCCTGGCACCTAAAGCATTATTAAATTATCCATAAACAACATTAATAATTATAAATAAGTGGCTAGTACCTAAATTATGGGGTCCGTTGTGAAAACCTAATACTTAAAAATATTAACAATACCCCAAGTTAAGTTTCCATGTTTCCTAAAAGCCTTACGGCTCAAACAAATGCAGTGACTGGTAAGACCCGAGTAAAGTAACTCAAAATAAACAAATGAAACATAAAAGATACAAATTAAACACATGTATTACATCCTAGTACATCATAAATTTAGATAGCTGGCCAGACTATCTTACATGCAGTAGTAAATAATATTCCATATCATATTTTTTCCAAGAGTCATTTATCAAACTCAGATTTCCAAATTAACATAATAAACGATTGTTTTGATAATTCTACAGCCTTAAATTAGATAAAATGGATCTCGCATAAACTAATACAAATATAATTACCCCTTTTATAAACATCGATTTAAGGCCTGTTTATGGCGCAAATCATTTTTACTGTTATCAAATTAGAAATACATTTCTAGAAGTTACACAGAATGAATTAAAATTACTCCCACTTGACAAATATCTACAATGGTATGAACAAAAATATAATATGCACTGGTGAAATAAATTAAGAGAACTTGCATATTTTTTCAAATTGTATGAAAAGAACGGAACTGAAGGAAAAGAACCACTGCTTCTAGATAAAAATGCGAATCTTGTACGGCAAATATGTAAGCGTACACGTGTGTGTAGGCGGAGCCAGCAGAAAAACAGGCTGTATAAGCGCGTGGAGGGTAAGACGAATTGCGTTCGCTAACACACCCCGGCAAATTTCTTGGTTTTATCTTGCAGCAATCGGTTAAATTCACATCGGAGCAGTACAAATGTGTAACTACCAACGTTTAGATGATGGAATGAGGTGGCGAATTGTGAGGAGGCTAGAGGTAGGCCAATCGCAAGTCCAGATAAGCAAAGAGTTTAATTTAACGCCCAGCGTCGTGTGTAACCTATGGAAACAGTTCCAGGATACTGGATCCATCGAAAGAAATCCTGGGCAAGGTCGTCCAAGAGCCACGACGGCCAGAGAAGTTTGCTATTTGTCCATTTTAGCGAGGTGTAATAGAGGAGCTATATCTTTTCAGTTCTTTCGGGACTTGTATGCAGCCACAGGAATCCGTGTAACAAAGGATGACTGTTTCTAAAAGACTGAATGAAAGAGGATTGTTTGCCAGAAGACCGGCTGTTTGTGTCCCGCTCACGTCTCCGTACAGGAGAATCCGATTAGCGTGGTGCAGCAGCATAGTGATTGGAATACGGAGCAATGGGCGATCGTATTGTTACCGACGAGTCTAGTTTTAGCCTAAACATCGATTCTCGCCGTACTTTCATATGGAGAGAGCGAGGACCCTGCTACTTAATGGACTGGTAGCGGCTCTCTCCATATGAAAATGGACTGCTGTGAGGTATAGGGATGAGGTCTTGGAGCCCTATGTTTGCCTTTTCCGGGATGCAGTGGGTCCCGAGGTCATCCTACAGGACGATAACGCGAGGCCACATAGAGCTCTTCTGGTCGGCAAATTTCTCGAGAGTGAGGATATTCGACGGATGAATTGGCTAGCCAGATCTCTAGACCTCAACCCTATACAGCGTATTTGGGACGCTCTGAGGAGGGCAATCGCAATTTGCAACCGTCCTGCCATTTAGGGACAAAAAACTGCGTGGCTGAATGAGTGGGACCAATTACCACAGGCACTGATAAACTGACTTATTTCTAGAATAACATCATGCTACAAGGCCTGTATGGCTGTAAGAAGGAACCATAATCCCCATTAACCCATTTATTTTGTGTCTTCTGCAACCGCTCTTTCAGACCTTCAGACTCCCATTAGTGTTACACACGAATATGTGTGTCTATTATAACTGTTTAATGCTTATTTTGTTTGTATTATATCAACCTATGTACACAACACATTTTATTAAAATCTGTCGAGTAGTTGTGGAGATTGTGGATAAAATATAAAAATTCTCTTAATTTATTTAACTAGTGAAACTCACAGTTGAACTTCCTGAATCCATCATCACGAGAAGCTGCGTCATATCGGCGAATTCAGCAGACAATCACATTATGGAGCTCCTGAATAAGTCCTTTCAAAAAAATATGAACTCAAGAAAAATGACATCTTTCAGGAAACATAATTGAAGAAGCCCAGAAATCAATAATTCTGAAGTAATGGAAAGCAGTTTAATGGAGAAACATAAATGACCAGTTGACACCTGTGTTTCAGGTGTCAACTGGAATAAGGACTGCACGAGTGACGACATAAGGATGAATTCCTCATCTCACGACCGAACCGCTAGCAGTAAGGCGTCCGTCAACTAAGAGGAGCCTCGGTGAGAAAAACGTCTCTTTTCCAAGAATAGCCACTTCGGGAATGTTCATTTTTAAAGTTCGGGAGAGATTTTCCAAAATTTCGGCTGAAATGAGAAAATCTGTGCTTAATATTCTAGGCAAAGTGCTCTTTAAATCTCGCAATAAATTTCTAATCATCTCGCAAAACAAAAGGGCTCTTTATTAGCAAAGATAACGCAACCCACCCCGCTTGCGCAGGCAGCCCGCAGCAGTGCAAACTCGCAGCCAGGGATTCCCACCCCACGATCTCTTTAAACGAATTTCACAACCTCAAAATTGTCTCCTTAAATACCCTAACAAGCTCCGAAGAAAACTCGGTTTCTCCACCGAATTAAAAATGACAGGCCGAAAAATTACTCATAAAATTAAACTTGATCAACCCAAGAATTACCTGCCAAGACCTACCCAAGATGGCATGCTGCACAAAGACCTGCTGACCAGCTGGAATTAGTGATTCACCCATAGGCGTGAGAAACAGAATTTGACCCCGGCTAACACTTGCAGCATTCAAAAAGAAAGTGAAGCAAGACGCGAATTAAATTCTTCCTTTACCATCCAGTGAGCAAATCTCCGCAGTGTGAACGACCTCAAGTTTATTTTAAAATACTATTAACTAAGAAGTCATTTACGTTCAAATGTTCAAAAAAAGAAACGCCTTCTGTCTTTGTTAGAAGAACCGAACCATTGAAAAACAGAGACAGAGACTTTAACTGTTAAAAATAAATATCTACTACACTCTTTACAATTTAAATTTAAATAAAATACCAAAATATTGATTAATTAAATTAAATAAGCACAATTAAAAATTCGCGACACAATAGTACAATATTTCACTATGGTGTATAGAATAAAATTTAAGGAAACAGTAATGATGATCTATTATTATCTAGTTGTTTTCAAAGGCATAACAATAAGCAGTTTAGATCCACACTTAAAGTGAATCCAAAGTAGATATATCTACAGGGTTTATCAGTACAGGACAGGACAGGACAAAGTTTGAGAAGCACCAACACATCGCCATTGGCAGAACTGGTGTCGAGTACAGCGGAGAGAAACGTTCAGGAGAGATAGAATACACCTAGAAGATGGGAAATCACATAGGTCGGCATGGTCGTAAAACGCTTTCTGGCGCGGAAGTGACGGCACAAAACTCGAGAAAGAAAGGACACGAACGGGGTGAGAAAACAGGTTTATTATTCGGAGTACAACAAAAAAAAAACATCATAAAGAGACAACGATCATAAAGGTGTTCGAAATTACGACCCGGACCGTGATGTAGGAACCGTGCGTCATGCATCTTCCATCCGTGATGCAGATCATCCATGTACCAGAGAAGTGAGGCCTGCATCACGATCCGGAGGCGTAATTTCGAACACCTTCTATAATGACGCTAGTTGATTGTTTTTGTTCTTATTTGTAGGTTTCTGTTATACTAAATATAATAAAACATATGTTATCTCACTGTTTGTGTCCTTCCATTTTTGCGTTTTGGGTCGTCACTACCGCACCAGGAAAACGTTTTCGACCATGCATTTCCCATTGTCTAGGTGTACTCTATCTATCCTGAAAGTTTGTAACCATTGAGCTGATACACCCTGAATGATAATTAACAGCAGCTATGCACTTATATGTACGGTGATTTCTGAGTTGAATCTAAACAGTGTGATTATTCTTCATTGTATAATAATTTTACTTCTCTCTCTTATTCTAGAATTTCCATTACTGTTATTTCCTAAAATATCTTTCTCCTAGCGTTTTAGCGCCAGTTTCCGAAATTAAAAAAAATACGAAATTTCTAATTTACTATGTGTGCTCAGAGAACGAACTCTCCTAAATTTTAACATGGATTCGTCCATGCAGAGATTACTTCCGTCTTACTAACAGAGAACCCTCCGAGATGATACCAAATCTTTCCCGTCTAACAGTTGAGCTGTGTGCCAGCCCAATACAAGAATAGACCCATCATAGCGAAGCAAACACGAACTAACATTCAGTCGGTAATTTTGTCATGTCAGCTACGCATCCGCTTTATCTAATTGCTGATGAATGGTTTGAAATCTAAGGAGTGTCAAAGGCAACAAAAAGAAAGGACGAGACTCAAGTTACAGGAAAGTAGAAATGATGTTATCTTATTATATATTTTAATGTTGATATTTCTATATAATCTTATTGAAATGTATGTTTCTTAAAATAATATTTTGATAGTTACATATAATTTACTTTAGATTTGTTATGTTCTTACTCTAATCATTTCTTCCGAAAATTAAATTAGCTAAAAAGTATTTCCTTCTCGACAGTTTGGAAAGTAAATTTAGCAAAATAAGCAGAGCAATTCGTAAGGAACTACAGCACCGTTCTTGTCATATATTACCAAATGTTAAACAGCAAATACAACATACAAGGAATTATAGGGAAAAAGAGGGTCTTATTTTCTTATACGTACTATAGCAAATGCATGTCAGAAAGAGAAATTCTCAAAAAATTATGAAAGTTTTAGAATTCTTAATTTATGTCCGCCACCTAAAGTGGCTTGGTTTCCGCATTCCGAGCTTCACGAAATCTAGGCTTAAAAGGATCTGACAGCGTGCCTAAATATTATAATAAGAATTCTTAAGCTAAGTAGAAAAATATTCTTTCTGCAGCCAAGAAAAATTGTCTTCGACTGACTTACTCCGGTTACATCATACTTCGGTGATATTTATCTTGAAAGGAAAGCAGCTGTTTTAACTCCACATGGAAAGTCTTTAGAAACAAATAATAGTAAAAAGGAAAAAAGGCGTTCAAGTTAACTCAAAACGTAAGCTGAAAGCCTTTTCTATTTTTACTTCTTGGATAAAATGATGAAGTGCATTCGTGCTTGCTTTGTATTATCCGCAAGCTCTTCTGCAAAAAAACCATTTTATGCACTTTCATTTATTTTTTATGTGCATATGTATCGCAAAAAAATTCTTAACTGTATATTTAAAGTGTTTGAAGATATTTCTATTCCAAAGGAAGTTTTCTTCGGACTGCTCTAACAGCAGGTGCCTTATTTTTTAGCTTCGCACTTGTCCGAACATTTGTTCTATTCTAAGTGCTCTCTCTCGAAAATGTAACTGCACCACCTGTGTCTCCTTTCTTATAACATTGCCCATTTAAACATTCCATTCTGAAATTTATGTATAAATATATTTAGCTGGAGAATGTTGTGTACTATTTCCAAAAAGTGCAAATGCATTTAAAATAAATAAATACATGTTTTTCATATTTAATATAGATAGGTGTATTTCACATACTGTGAGCACCTATTTTTCTTAACCTTTTGATATATTAACTGCTGTTGGTATTTGGCTAAAAATCATTCCCAATTGAAAAGCTTTAAATCAAAAACATTCAAAACCTTTGACTTACGTATTTCTCAATCTAATTTGCATCTTTATGAGGGCTACATAAAGGAGAAGTTATTATAATGTTTTAATTCATAATAATTGGTTAATTTACATAAAATATCTTATAACTTTAGTCAGAAAGCTACAGTACAGACTGGATCCTATAGATTACCCTCTGCTTACGTACACTCGGGGGGGAGGGAGGACGCCAAAGACTATAAAAAGGTGTTGGAGGTTAATTACTTTAAATGAAATCCAGTGGTAGGTATTTGGTTACTTTATCAGGACTACTGTTCTTTCTAATCGCCTTGGGAAACATCTAGAAATCCTGAATGGGAACAGGGAGCTTACTCAAGCTATGTTCGAGTGTGCGTGGAATAGACAGACAAGTTAAGAAGTGTTAATTTTATTTCTCACAGCGTACAGCCCACACTTCGGGATACTGATACCAACACTTAGGTCTAAAATGTAAAAAATAAGAAATATTCACTAAATAACCAACTTAATAAGAATTAAATGCTTCACAGAGACTAATAATGCGAAAATTGACCTTTTGAACCTGCGTATGTAGATAGCTGGATGCAAATACTGTAATATGCCTATTATATCAGCAGGAACTAAGTCTTGGCCTAAAGGCAGATACAAACTGACTGAAAAGCACGCTCATAGAAGAACAGCAGGACTGTTCTTTCTCTCTCTATCTTGGGTAGAAGCCATTTCTGAAACATCTTTTACAATTTGCAAACTCATTAGCATAAAAAAATCCTACTCGCACTTATTCAGGCTAGAAATCGAAATTAAGAGAGGATAGATAAGTTTAAAATAAAATAAATATTAGTAAAACTTTCTACCCTCATAAACAGACTCGCAAGGGAGTATTTATAATTCTAATTTTAAGGACTGCATGAGCATTTGCGATATGAGTAGCTCATTTCGAGTGAAGAAGGTGGAATTAAGGCAATAAGATGACAGTTGGTCAATGATGAGGAATGTGAAAGCAGAACAAACACTGGCGCATTTCCTGTGAACCTAAACGCAGACAAAAACATCCTGTCAAGAAACTGGAAACCGTATAAATATCCTGTGATGCATGGAAAGAACTCAATGAAGATATAAAATGTGCTCCAATAAATTCTAATACCCCCTGGTTGCCATCGTGCAGAGATATCCTGATGAGAGTACCAAGGACAGTAGCCGAGTTATCTTTATTGAGGAGTGTCGTTTGTTTGGACGTTCATTGAAGACATATTAGAATATGAATGAACAAAATATTCGAAATAAGCCTTAGGACATCCGTAAAAGACATCTACAGTTGAAGGAATCTGAGCTAATTTTGAACTAAGATGGATATTTGGCTGAAGATCTTTTCTTATCATGCTTTATTATCTCCAAGTGGAAGAACTGCCGTTTTCTTCTAAAAATAAAACTAAGTAAGAGTTAAGAGATGCGCTGTGAAGTGGGATAGGAAATGGGAAAGTTTTGTGTTACGCACTTCTACGGCTACATAGAAAGACTAAATAATACGTGTTGTCTTTCCTGACGGAAAGGAAGCATTAAAGTGTTTTTATGCTGTTTATTAAGACTGCCCAGGTGATCCTGTGATAATAAAATATATTCACGTTGAAGAGTGCATTGAAACTGTGAGTAGTACTGAGTGTGGACTAAACACGACCCGAGGTAACCACTATCATAACCTTCTCAAGGAAAGTCTTTTAGTGTTTTATTTATTACACCAGCAGACAATTTATGATGCGTTAATCAAGACACAGTGTTTATTTATTACACCAGCAGACAATTTATGATACGTTAATCAAGACACCAATGTATATTAATATAGTAATAATTATGATATTAAAAAAGAGAAAATAAAAATAAAAATACCAATAATACACTCTTTTGCGGAGAAATAAGCACCATGAAGGAAGTGGTTGTTTTTGATGAAACTGAATATGTCTATAGCTCATATACAGATAGTAAAATGATTAAAAATCAAGGTCATAATACCTGTTTACGGCTAACAATCACCCATGAAGTGTTTAAATTAGTAGTTGGTCGAACCGCCCCTGGCGGCAATGCATACTTGAATTCGTCGAGGCAAGGAGTGGTAGAGGTTACTAATGTTCGTCAACACATTCTGCTTGACATTCGTCAGTTGTTCCAGATCTGCGATATTTTTTGGTGCCCCAATCTGGCGGCTTACCGTGCCATATACATGCTTGATTGGTAAAAAGTCTGGTGACCTTGCTTACCAAAGAAGAGCATTAACCACACGGAGACAGTCCAGAAATATGCGAGCGGTATGTGGCCTGATATTACCTTGTTTAAAAATGGCCTCAGGATGACGTGCCATGAAGGGTAATGCAACCGGCCGCAGGATCGTATCAACATATCGTTGAGCTATTAAAGATGCATTGAGAATGACTAAAGATGACCTGTTAGCATATGAAATAGCGCCCCACTCCATCACACCTGGGGTTATGGCTGTATTCCTTTGTAACCGCTTTGGGAGTTTTCTTGGTTTTCAGGGGTTATGGCTGTATGCCTTTGTAACCGCTTTGGGAGCGCAGACTCCGTCTTCTCTCATTTGAACACGGTTGATTTGAACTAATTTGATTTCTCTAATTTGAAAACGGTTTCGTAATTTGAACACGGTGGTCATCTGCTTCAAGAGTGAAGCGGGATTCATCGCTGACCACTATACAATACCAGTCTGATGACAGCCATCATGATCGGCTGCGATACCACTCCAGACGACTCCGCCTATGTTGTAGGGTCAAAGACAAAAGTCTTAAAAGCTTCTGTGAGCGTAACCCCACCTTAGACAAGCGCCCTGAGATGGTGGACGGTACCACGGTAGGTATAGACGTGGCTGTAGTGCGTTGAATAGTCGACAATGATACCGTTGGGGCGGTTCGGGCCTGGCGAACAATCATCCTATTTTGCCTCGCATTTGAGCTCCTTGGCCTTCCAGAGTCGTCATTTCGTCGGCAATTTCATTGTAACAACCATTGCTACCAACATCTTTGCACAGCAGTGTCTGTACGCTGCAGGTAGCGGCCTGCTGCTCGGTATGACAACTTATCTTAACGAAACCTTACAATGCAACCACGTTCCAAGTCGTTTAGTTGCCTGTGAGGTCTTCGATTTCGTTGTAATGGCATCTGCAGTTGCTTTTTTACGGAATTACAATGGCAGCAAAAAAAAAATCATTTTTCCGCCTCTGTTACTGGTTTTATGCTTTGCGAATTGCGCGCTATGATCGCAATTCCTGTTCTTGAAACATCTATATACCCCTGCTGCATCTGAGTTACTGCCTTGAAACTTTGATCATTTGCATGTTCCATCAGTATATTTTTGCATACCTAATTTCGTAACTGTCGCAAAAGTTCTTCTTGGTGGTTTGATTTTTTTTTTTCAAAAGAGTGTAATAATAATAAATTAAATAGAGGCAATGAGCATTATAAGATTTAAGTGATATATCTCCAACATATTATGGTTACAATTCGGTCCAATGTTTATACACAATCAGTAAAATATAATAAACTTATTAAATACAATACATAAGGCATGCGGAAAATGTGTTTGAAGCATGTTTCCATAATTTACTACGCATTTATTCCTGCACAGTAACTGATTACTTTTTCTACTTTTCTTTGTACCGCCTTTATTTTTGCAATGCTCTCAGCCCATTGATCAGCAGGGGTATATAAATATTCATTAAGTCTGCCGTTGCAATTGAAGAGATAGTGGTCTGAACTGGGTGTAGACTGCAGTTGAAAGTCTGCGTCTCTCGTATGCTTTAAATTCGGAGATTATGCAGGCCAATCTCTCCACTGGACTTCTTTGTTTTAAAGGTCATTGGTCGTTAATGCACCTCGATGGTGACGAGCTTTATCGTATATTAGGAGGAAGGCATTCCTGACTGGACAACTTGACATAAGAATGATCCTATCTTTGTTGAGTTTAGTATTCATAATATCACTGGTAAAAGTATGTAGGTCAGCAGGTCCCTTCAAAATGATCTGCCTTTTTACCTTTACCCTAGAAACTTTGTAGATGCCTTTTACGAATATCCTTAGGCTTATTTCGCAGAGACATGGCGTTAACCATGACGATAACATGGCACATATCCAAATTTTAGGGTTTACAAGTTGTAAATGCATATTCGCATAAAGATTTGGAAGCTCAAGATATGTTAACGACCCTTTAAGACCGTTTAGGACCGTTTGGACCCTTTTCCGTTTAGGAAGCAAAAAAAGATATAATTTCCTCCAAAACAATATGAGATTAACCAGTGTGAAAGAAAATAATTTGATAATTAACTAAGTAATTTTTTAAAGGTAACCTCATGCAGTTATTTAGATGCAGATACATGAAATATATGCAATACCTACGTCAGGATCTCTCGAATTCACGTCGACTATGTTATCAGGTTCAATGTTTCTTCTTACCTTCTTCGGAAACATACAATGACCTGACTAGAACAGAGAGCTTACTAAAGCTATGTTCACTAATTGTAGTAAGTAGACAGGATACAGACGAAGGGTATACAAAACCCTTTATTTTTCTTTATATACAATGACTTCCGTACTTCGGAATACAATGACCCTCCACTCGGGGTATAACGTACAAGATACCAAATAAAACTAAACTCTAATTTAACTTTAGAATAAGATTGGCCTTATAATAACAGGAAGCGTATGTAGCACAGAGACTGTGAACACTACAATACGTTTAATTTATCAAGAGGATTAAAACCTCTGGCCTGGAAGGCAAATAGCAACTGCGTAACTTCTAAGGTAAGCGGCCTGCTTCGAACTCACTGCTTCCTCTCTTCTGCTTGGCAAAAAGGCCACACTTAAATACTTGGCGTTCGCCAGACAACTTTGCATAAACTCCTTCACGCTTATAATTCTGGCCGGA
Source organism: Stegodyphus dumicola (assembly GCF_044657685.1). NCBI lineage: Eukaryota > Metazoa > Arthropoda > Arachnida > Araneae > Eresidae > Stegodyphus > Stegodyphus dumicola. The sequence goes on from NC_140770.1 coordinate 161,857,034, forward strand.
AGTAGAAAATAAGAAGTGATAGTAAAGATTTAAAATAAAATAAACGTTAGTAAAACTTAAGATCCTTACATACTTCCCGCCAGAGTTAATTTGTTTGAAACTGAGGTCTAAAACGACCTTGTTGAAAACTTTTAACTCTAAAAACTAACGCGAGGCCAACCTTTTACAATCATAACTTAGCTAGAAACTAGAAAATTTAAAAGAAAGAAATTTGTTACAATAGCAGCTCCCGGGATATACAACAATCTTTTTTTTCTTTTTCATCTGTACTGCATCTAAACAGGAGCTTTATTCAATTCTGGTTCCTTCCAGAGATCTGGAAGGAAAACTAGTTTAATGAAATGTTACAGAATGACATTGCAAATAACATATAGAATATACTTTTCTTAACATTCTTATTTCATTCATGACTATTTTAATTATCTCTCCCCGTGCTCTCTGACATGTGTTGTAAAAGAACACCAACCACGAATGTGTTTCTGTCTACGTGTGCCACACTTCCTCCTACAATCAAAACACTAACGTGTTAAAATTCAACATACGAGACCTCTTAACACACCCTAATTTCAACTCTAGACCCTGAGGTACTATTCTGAAAGTGGCTAACTCTAAAGTGTAGCGTCAGAGAGCCTAACTACATCATTCAACCTTTAACATATATTCGTCATGATTTAATCTGTTTACAGTCACACGAATAACAAATTTTTAACATTACTTTCACTTTTACCATATCACGGTATTTCTTAACATTCAAAATAACAGTTCACATGTATACAAGAACATATCAACATGCCGTTAATTTTACACATTTGAAAACATACATTAGTAGTACATTGTTAACTTCTATTCTTTTCAAAGCAAGTGCCAATTCTTTCTACATTGAAATAATACTACATTTCAAAAAGTCTTTCAGACTGAAACTTCTTTCTTGCTAGAATGTTTTAAATAAAATTTATACAATAACTTTTTACAATATTTAAGTCTTTACACAACGCTATTATACATCAACTTTAGTTTTACGCGCGAGTAATTGAAAAACATAATAAGAAAATCGGTCACAACTCATTTCTCGCCCTTTTGGCGATAAAGGTAGACCTCGCATGAGGTAAAACTTCTTGAAATCTGCCACTTGCAGTAAGAATGAAAGATTAACTTAAGTTTGTAAAGTAACATAAAATTTTACTTATCTTTGCAATATTCAGACATCCTTTTCTGGGCCCAGTCTTTAAAGGTATAGCTGATAGTAGCTTGGTTGATCCTCCTTCTTGTACGGGCTCGCCCTTCAGTGCTTTCCTCTGGAAGCTTCCGTTTTTCACCACTACGGCCACCCTTGAACATCTTCCTTCTGTCCTCTGCTTGTGGTCTTGGCCGTTTGAAGGCAGCTGGTCTTGGTGGAACCGGGAAACTTCTGTCGTGATCCTGCTTGGACCTCGTTGTTGGCCGTTCAAATTTTTCTTGTACTTTTTCCTCCGCCGCTGATGGCCCTTCCGCAGTTCGGCGACTTTTGCTGCGGAGAGTTCTGTCGGATGAGTCAATCTTCCGTTTCACAGCCGGGTTATAGTTGCCGTCCTTTCTCCCGGTCCTTTCCACATACGTCGTCCTTCTCCCTTCTTCATTCTGGGGATGTTCGTGAACTCTGTTTTCAGTACGGTGGAACGGCTTCTTTTTCTTTTTACCTTCAGTTTTTCCGCGGGGCAATTTTCTTTTCACTTGCTTCTGTCTCTCATTGGCTTGCCCTTGTACTTGTCGTTTTCCCACCTCTGAAACTTGTACCTGCGGTGTCTGCCGTACCGGATCCTGCAAAAGATCTGAAAAGATTTTCATTTTATTACGATCGAAGTAGGGTTTAATTTGATCCATATTTGCGGAACAGGTTTCACCATTTCTTGCCTTTAACACTACAACAGCGTGAGTTAGTTTTTCTATAACATATGGTCCTTCAAAGCGTGGAAAAAATTTGGCAGTTTTATCTTCTGGTGCTGAAGAAAGTGAATGCTTAATTTTTAAAACTTCATCCCCTACTTTATAAGTTACTCCCCGTCGTTTCAGATCATAGTATAACTTCTGTTTTCTTTGTGCTACTTCCGTATTCTTTTTTGCTTCTTTTATTAGTTTTTCTATATCACCCATTTTAAATTCTGGGGCTCTTTGTTGCACATAAAATAGTTTATCTAACGGTGTTATAACCTTTCTGCCTAGAAATAACTCAGCAGAAGTTTTGCCCGTTGTATCATGTTTTGCGGTCCTAAGGGCGAAAGCAAATTCATTGACATAGTTATCCCAGTTTTTATGAAAATTTTTAACGTAACTACGGATAATTTTCACTATATTTCTGTTGACCCGTTCCGCTATATTTGATTGCGGCCGATACGGGACCATTTTTAAATGACGTATGCCCAGTTTTTGACACATGTCTTCAAATATATTACTTACAAATTGAGGACCATTATCCGATATAACTTTTAGGGGCGCCCCGTATTTTAAAATATATTTATTTAAAATAGAATCAGTAACTAATTTCGCGGAGGCTCGTTTTAAGGGAACAATTTCGGTCCATTTACTAAAATGATCAACCATAACAAGGAGATAGCGATTTTTATTTAACTGACTTTTTGGGAAAGGGCCCAATAAATCGATGCCGATTATTTCATTTGGAAATTCGGATTTAATACTATTTAGAAACCCGGCCGGGCGGAAATTAATATAATTAACGGCTTGACATGTTGGGCAGGACTGGACATACGCCCTTGTTAACTTTTGCAGTTCAGGAAAGTAGACTGCCTCGCGTACGCGTTGGATAGTTTTTCGAATACCAGCATGAGAAGCTAAAGGGCTGTCATGGAGCTCTTGCAGGATATTTAATCTAAGACTAGCTGGGATAACAGGTCGAAATTCGTTGTTGGAATTCGTAGTTTTTGTGTAGAATAATAGACCATCTATTAGTTCGTAATGGGCCGCCCTATTTCTTATCGCCACAATATCTTGGTGGCTAAAATTTTCAGGATCCTTCAAATACTCATAAATACTTCCAAACTCAGAACCCTTACCCAGTTCGGTTATTACAGTTTGTCGGGAATTTATTGTACACGCTGTCAGCATTGCAACTTTTACGGTATTACCCTGTTCGTCTAATTTAATTCGTGATAGGGCATCTGCTACGATATTTTCCTTTCCGGGGGTATGCTTGATTACCAGATCATATTCTTGCAGCTTGAGTGCCCATCTTATTAACCTTGGGGATAAATTTTTCCCTGAGTACAATCTAGTTACCGCCGCATGATCAGAATATACTGTTATCGGCGCCTTTCCAAAATAGACTCGGAACTTTTGCACTGCTAACAGAACTGCAAGTGCCTCTCTCTCGGTCGCGGAATAGTTTCTTTGTGTTTGATTTAAAGTTCGGCTAAAAAATGCCACGGGCTGCTGATTTTGCGAAAGTACCGCTCCTACCGCATAATCCGAAGCATCCGCTGAAATTTCTAAATTCTCATCCTTTTCAGGAAATTTCAACACAGGGGCTTGCGTTAATGCTTGTTTTAATTTTTCGAAAGCACTATTGGCTTCGGCAGTCCACGAGAATCTTGCCTTTTTCCTTTTTAATTTTAACAATGGCTCAGCGATAGCCGCAAAATCTTTTATAAAGGACCTATAATATGAACAAAGTCCTAGAAAAGAAGAGAGCTTCTTTGCCGTGTTTGGAGTCGGATACTTTTGTACAGCGATTATTTTTGATTCATCTGTCTCCATCCCTTTTTGCGATATTTTGTAACCTAAATATTTTAATTCAGGGGCTGCAAATTTGCACTTTTCGACATTAACTTTTAGACCGGCCTCATTTAATAAAGAAAACACCTGTCTTAAATTCTGTATATGTTGGTCGAGATTACCACTAGTAATAATGATATCATCTAAATAGATAAATGTGGACTTTCCAAGAACAGGTCTTAACACAATGTCCATGCATCGCTGAAATGTTGCTGGGGCGCCTGAAAGGCCAAACGGCATTCGCAAAAATGCATAAGTGCCAGACTTGGTTATAAAAGCAGTCTTAGGCACGTCCTCAGGCCTGACCCCTATTTGAAAATAACCATTCGTTAAGTCTAAAGTCGTCATAAATTTGGTTGATTTTATGTTCTTTAAAATTTCTTCTATGATCGGTAACGGATATACCGGATATTTCGTTATGGAATTTAATTTACGGTAATCAATAGCGAATCTCTACCTTTTTGGATGCTCCAAAGGATAATCATTATTTTTCTTACATAAAACCACCGGACTAGCATAACTACTTGAGATAGGCGTTATGATCTTTTTACGTAGCATATCGGTAATATGCCTTTCTATAATTTTTTCCTTATTCTTATCATACCGGTATGGTTTTTGACGAACCGGCAATGCATCTCCGGTGTCAATACTATGGTTAGTAACCTGAGTAAATCCTGGAATATCACTAAATAAGGAAGCAAATTCACTTACCACTTGTCGGATTCTATCTTGCTCGTCATTAGGCAGGTGGTCAAGATTTAACCTTGGCGGTTCAACCTTTTCTACACGCACTGGTTTCATCGTCAGCTTAAGGGACGCTGCATTAAAAGCCAGTGTAGCTTGTGCGTCTGAAAGAAAGTCTATTCCTAGGATTAAATTTGCTTGCAAATTCTTTACTATAAAAAACATCACCTTTACTTGTTCGTCCTTGATACGGATGTACAAAGGTACTTTACCTACGCACTTACATTGTTCTCCTTGCGCCGCTAATACTGTTGTATTATCCGCATTATATATGCGGTATTTGCGAAAATACTTTCTAAAAAAGACTTCTGCCACACAGGAACACTGCGCGCCGGTATCCAGGAGTGCGGTGGCCGGGATATTATTTACCAAGACTTCAATCTTCGGAAGAGTTAAATTTTTCACCATTACTGTATTTAACTTGTAGGAAGAGGGGTTTTCGTGGCCTTCGGATTTCCGCACCCTCTCGTCAGCAGAAATCCGTTTTAGTTTAAATTATTTTTCCTTTCGGTGCTTTCCTTCTTTCTCCACTGGCCTTGAGACTTTTTTCCTGGGTTGCTATTGAACTGTCGACGTTCGCCGGCTGTTTTTGAATGCTCGGGTTTCCTTGCCCACTGATTCGCTTTTTCTCCGTAGCCATGTGCTTGAGTTTCCTGTAGTCTTGGCGTACCAAATTGGTTTCGCTGTTGATATTGGCGTCTTCTTTCGACGTCCGCCGTTCTTCTACTTTCAAACTGCATTGATAGCTCAAATAACTTTTCCAGTGTAGTCGGATTTCGTAATTCAATAAAGTCTTGCACTTGGGGTAGTAACGTCGGCAAAATCACTTGAATTATTTCAGGATCCGGACGGTTTCCATACAAGAGCTTGAAAACGTGAATTTTTCTTAAAATAAAGCTCGAGAGGTTTTCCATTCTTTGTTGATATATACTGAAAAGTTCTGTTTCTAATTTCGCACGATCACTTACAACAGGGAAGGCTTTTAGTAGGGCAGTCTTGAAATTTTCGTAAGTATAGGTGGGACTTCCTGCTTGACCCAAGAGACTTCTGCCGATACATTTGAACCAGTTAAGCGCTTGGCCCCTCAAAGCGCTGGTAGCTAAGGTAACTTTTTGAAACTCGTGCACGGGGTAGAGCATGAAGTGGTCATCCAATTTTTCCAAAAAACTGGTTACCTGTGAGTTTCCATTAAACGTTGCTTCTGGTTTCATCGAAGCGCGCATGGTCTGGACGATGTACCCAAATCCTTCCAGAGCGGCAGCTGGCATTTCTGGATTCTGAGCCGTTTCTGCAGGCAGCACAGGTTCTTCTTGAAATTCGGCCATGGTTATTCTTCGTCAGGCGCCACTATCAGGTTCAATGTTTCTTCTAACCTTCTTCGGAAACATACATTGACCTGACTAGAACAGAGAGCTTACTAAAGCTATGTTCACTAATTGTAGTAAGTAGACAGGATACAGACGAAGGGTATACAGGACCCTTTATTTTTCTTTATATACAATGACTTCCGTACTTCGGAATACAATGACCCTCCACTCGGGGTCTAACGCAAAAGGTATATAAATAAAACTAAACTCTAATTTAACTTTAGAATAAGATTGGCCTTATAATAACAGGAAGCGTATGTAGCACAGAGACTGTGAACACTACAATACGTTTAATTTATCAAGAGGATTAAAACCTCTGGCCTGGAAGGCAGATAGCAACTGCGTAACTTCTAAGGTAAGCGGCCTGCTTCGAACTCACTGCTTCCTCTCTTCTGCTTGGCAAAAAGGCCACACTTAAATACTTGGCGTTCGCCAGACAACTTTGCATAAACTCCTTCACGCTTATAATTCTGGCCGGAAGTAGAAAATAAGAAGTGATAGTAAAGATTTAAAATAAAATAAACGTTAGTAAAACTTAAAGATCCTTACAATGTTACCGTTACACCACGAAGGTATATTTTGACATCACAAACTGCTCATAAACTCACATAAACACAGCTTACGTTCTGCATAATTCCCAAATAGGGAATATTTTTCATTTGAATTTTGCGCGCAGTTGCTTATTATTTAAATTTTTATTTTTATATGCTTTAAAAGCAATATACTTATTACATAATTATAATGCAATATGTATTTGGAATTCACTTTTGGATACATAAACAGGAGAAATTTTAAATACGAATTTATTTCATATATTAAATTCCAGATAATTTTTTTATGTAAGTAATATTTATTATCATTTCATAAATTAAAATATTTTTTGGTGTTACGTTATACTTTCGTGTTTCTAATGTTGTGCGACTTTTAAAATTGATTTATTATATGGTTTTTCATTTACGCATAGTTTGGTATAAAATTAAGAATTTGACATGAGTTTATGAAATACGTACGCATAAACCCTTCTTTCCTCTTAACATCCAGTATATTAAAATTTATCAGTTTGATCAAAGTACTCAAGGAATACATTAGTACTGATGATGATTTAAGATTAAGGGTTTTTTTAATGAGGAAACATATACAAATCTCTTCGTGTTCCACGAAATATTTCACGATGCTCAAAGATGTAAGTAAATAACTCACAGTGCAAGGAATTCAGTGATAAAGGCTTAAAGTATAGACCCAGACATAGCAAAGAATATATATATGCATATATAAATACAAATACTTTCATAATAAATATACTAAAATATTTCATGGATAACTAAACCATGTTAATACTCCTATAAAAGAACATAAGCCAAATTAATAATAATAAAAATGAAAAATACTGATCTAAAGGAAAATAATACATCAACATTACTACATAACTTAATCATACGTAGAAAGTACTCAAAATAATACAATGGCACACAAAAGATTAAAATCCAATCATAGAAAAAATAATTATACTAAACATTCAAATAGCAAATAAAGCGGCGCAAGACTGCAAAGTCCTCGGAACTCCTAACATAGTCATAGAAAACAGGAAGGCAGAAAATAGAGAGCTGCACTAAACTCATTTTAATGCGCTTCTGGCAGTCGCATGCAACCTACAATAAAATATGTTCCACATCTTCCACGGCATTGCCGCAAGCGCTGAGTCCACTAGTAGCAATACTGAAACGAAGTAAAAGTAAGTTCCAAAATTCCAATGACCGGTCAAAACCTGTGTAAGTTTGCAATCCAGTTGAAACTGCCTATACATAAATCGTTGAGAAACAACATTTATGAGAAATCTCTTTATCCAATGGGCTTTCGAAAAAGCAAGATATTCAGCATTCCAGTCAACCACCGTTTTCTTCCAAGCCACACTTGTTTCCAATAAGACTTAAGAGCAGACAACATTAAATCAAGATCAGGATAAGTCGCTTGCTTAGTCAATTGGTCAGTCCTCTCATTACTGGGAAATAAAATTCCCATGACCAGTCAAAACATGTAAATGTTTATAATCCAGTTGAAACTGCCTATGCATAAGTCGTTGAAAAACAACATTTATGAGAAATCTCTTTATCCAACGGGCTTTCAAAGAAGCAAGATATTCAGCATTCCAGTCAACCACAGTTTTCTTCCAAGCCAAACATGCTTCCAATAAGACTTAAGAGCAGGCAACATTAAATCAATATCAAGATAAGTCGCTTGCTTAGCCAATTGGTCAGCCCTCTCATTACTGGGAAATAAAACTGTGGTCGTGAACGTAGGTAAAGTGAATATCTGCACTATGTCCAATCGCGTGTAATATAGAATAAATTTCCACCACTAGTTTCAGTCGATTTCCACTTTTCATTCACCAGTTTCATTCAATTTCAGTTTTTAGTTAGTTGCCCCTCAAGAGAGCAACTCAAAAGGCTAGAGTCTATTCTTCTTTCCTATAATGATGCCAGTTCCATACTAATGGCAAGAGAGTCTAAACTTGAAATGGATTCAATCACAGTCTTCGGAGTCCAACAAGATTCTACGGTTGATGACGTAACTGCAGCCTTCCGAGGCAGTGGCTCCGCAATCGTTGCAGGTTTCATCCCTCTTCAAACAATAATTAGACGATCAGATCAGGATTCAACTTGGATAATGGATATAAATGGAGACTATCTAGTAGAATTGGGACTGTGTGGTAACATTTTTACAGGGTTTACCTCATGTTTTTTTCGCAAGTTTGTACAAGTGTTTAGATGCTATCGCTGCCAAGCTTTTGGTCACATCGCACGTAATTGTAGCCAAGCTCATGTTTGTGCACAAACATGACAGTTTGGTACAGAATGTCATGCTGGCCCCTCATGTGCTAACTGCATTAGTTTAAATCTTGTTCGAGGCACAAACATTGCTACTGATGAAGTTGCTAGTTACAAACAATGTCCTGTTAATGAGTCAGAAGTAAAATCTCAGCTACAAAATATGTTCTCATGATTATTTACGTTGAATTGTTTCAACTGTTTTATTAAGCTTAATAATGATTTTGCTGATTGCCTCTGTTTTGCATTTAAAAATGACTATGAATTAGTGTGATTTTATTAATATTATTGATACTTAGTTATTGCCAAACGGGAGCAGATTTGTACTAGATTTCGTAACGAATTTAATTACGAACTGATTATTTTGCATTTTGCATTATTGTAATTTATTTATTTCATTGTATATCTATTACGGTCTCATTCTGCATTCAAGAACAAGACAATTCTTGTTAGATTATGATACGTATTTTGTGTATATGAATTATTTGTAGCACTATGCGTGAAGTTTTCAGTGTAACAAACCTTGCTGCTGTGTCATTCTTACTAGATTATTATATTATGTATATAAGTATTGTTACGAAATGTACAGGCGCGGTAAGATAGCTTCCCGCTAAGCAGTTTGAGGGCTGCTATAAAAGAGAAGGCAGGGCTGTCACATTTGCCGATAAATCGCCCATCTGGCGGCAAAATTGGCGATATGCCATGGACGGATGGAGAACCTTCTGGAACGAATTCTTACCGTTTTAACCCAGAATGTTCTCGAACACAAGCCGAAAGCTATATAAACTCTGCTGGTTCCCAGTCAGAGAGTGTGTCCCATCTAGTTAGTCCGTCCGGAGACGATCGAGTTGACATCCTGCCAGCGAGTGCCGAGTGGGTCGTCGAGCGCATCGAAGAGTCTCTAAAACACTTATCACACTTGGCTACAGTCCCGGCTAGACGGGACTTTTCTGAGAAACGAGATTCTGGAGGCACTGATTTAACCTGGAGGATTCTTAGAAAAAAGAGCCTTGCATGAAGCGTAGTCCCGCCTGGCTACGGAAGCGGTGTCGCGGCTACGAGGGATTTTTTCAAACCTGACCGAAAATGTCTCGGGTCCCGGGTAGAGTCAACCAATCAGACGAAAAAGTTCTGCTTCTGAAGGATCACGTGATCCCAATTTGAGTGATAATCGATTACTATTTGGCGTTCAAGTTTTCGGAGTAAGTGAGAATGGTAACCTAGCTACGAATGTTTCCTGGCATTGTGCGGGTTCTAAGAATTGTCCCTTTCGACGTCAAGTCCCGCGCAGCCGAAACATAATGTGATTGGGACCTTAGAGTATCGCGGCTAGTGCATCGTCGAGAGAGTGTGTTGAGCTCCGAGAACGACTGAACCGAAGAGTCGGGAGCTGTGCGCCGACTGTATATCGTCGAGTGCTTCGCGAGTTGTAGCGTGCAGAGTCTCGAAAGTACGTGGAGTTCCGAGAACGATCAAGCAGAGTCGGGAGCTGTACTCAGGTGCTTTGCAGCGCAGCTGTCTTCATCGTGATATACCGTGTTTATAATAGATCTTCGGCGACTGTAAAAAGTGTTTTGGAGCTGTCCTGATTAATATTAGTAAATAATGTGTGTTTCGATGTTCCATCAAGTTCATCTGTCTTCGTTATTCAATACAAATCCGCATGAATCCCGTACGAACGTGAAGGAAGAAAATAACGTAACAAATGATGACAGGAAAGAAAAAAAAAAGTAACAGTATTATTTGCAGCGCTACGTGCAAAATTCTTAATGTAAGAAGCCTTCCTACTGTAATTATTTCTTTTTGCTAGCGAACAATGTAGATTTTCCTTTCCCTGATCGGGCATTCTTCCGTTTGGTCAGTACCTCAGGTCGGAAGCCCGTTCAGCGATTAAAATAAAATAAAAGAATCCTCTAGAAAAGCTAGAGAAGAAAGTGAATCTGTGCAAATAATATATTTAAACGTCTGATTCTTACAACAAGAGCTTTGTATCCATTCCACGACAAGATATAAGCTCAGATGCTTGGCTTGAAAAACAAAATTTGCATCTGGTATCTACATTGAAGAACTACATTCCCGCTGGCATCTTTATAAATAAAAAATCTGATGTGTACACCACATGATTTCCTTGTACGGAATATTAAATTATACGCATTTTTCTTGCATTTCATTTAAACTTATTGGATTGAATTAAATCTACTTAGCCAACAGCGCATAAACCACAATAGAATAAATGCATTCTTTAAAATTCACTCTAGTATTTGTTTACCATAGTGACACTCTGGCGCTAGATTCACTTAAAAATTATTACTGTAACTAAATTTGTATTACTGTCAGTTTGCGCGCAGTGCTTCAGTACAAATTTTAAATTTTCAGAAAATACAGTTAGTTTTTTCTTTATAAAACAAATTCTGATACACTATTAAGTAAAATAAATCAAGAAAGATAATCATCTATGTATAAAGATGACACACGGAAAATTTCATATATGTAGACAAACACAATTTGACTTAATAAAACTCGAAAATCAGCTAAAATTCTCACTTTTTGTATTGCGCAAAAGTGATGACTCCCCTTCAGTACTATATTTCGTTCATATTATAATTCATAATGCACAAAATTTATATCATTTAAAGAATAGAATTATCTAATCGTTGCCACATGTTCTATTCAAATACTATAATAAAGCTAGATGTATAAAAGAAATTAAGCAAACAAAACAAAAAAGAAACAGTTTTTCACAGACGATTGAGTTTTTCTCATTCAATTAATTCAATTCTCACTTCGCGAGAAGGCAAAAATACATAAAAACTCAAAATATCTCTATTAAAAATTACGAAGTTAATCTCAAACACTTATTTCCTCGAAAAAATTACAGAAAGTAATAAGCATGATTTAATTGGCAGTAATAAATGAATGCTTTATTTTTGTTGTTGCGAAGCTAAGTTTCTCTAGATTGGCAACAAATCCACTAGTCTCCTGTTTCAAATGTAAACATCAATGGCCGCCATTAAAAACAGGCTTAGCGGCAATTAAACAACTTTAAAATTGCTGATAATTCTAAAACTATTGCACACAGATTTACTAAAGGTGTAAAATCCTTAACCGGAACATAAAAACAACATAATTCAATCATTTTTAAAGCAAAAAATGTACAATTTACAAACATATAAGAATAAAAAAACTGAGATCACGGAGCCGGGTAACAGAGTGGATATATATATAAATACTCGTATATACGTTTGGTGCGGCCGATTGCAACCAAAATACGAGGTGCACATCTACATGTTATAGCAGTCCTATATACAAAATTTCAGCGTTCTGAGGCTACTCGTTTTTGAGTTATGCGAGATACGTACGTACGCACGCACGTACGTAAATACGTTCGTACAGACGACACGAAAAATTCTCTTCGGAATTAATTTTAAAGCAGAACTTTTTTGATGGAAAAGAGTCTTTTATTCTGTCCTTACGTACAGATATCACGCAAAAACATCGTTAAATTGCATTCGATAGCGGTAAAAATGGATATTTTCGTTGAAATATGCTGCCTGAAACTTTTCGCGATTACAATACTTCCTTTTTACTTCGTACAAGGAAGTAAAAATAAAATGCCGACACTTCCATTTAATTTACTACCACCCGCGAAACAAATAAATTCTTGGAAAATACTAATATCATAAGTAACAACTGTCACTGGATTTCTATCTGAAAGAGGAGGTGGTGTTAAAGTGAAAGAATTTTTTATTAAGTTTGCCTGTTATAATTCTTATTCCTTTGGTAAATGTGGCTTTTATATACCATCAATTTCGCTTTCGTTTCTTTCTAATGCCTGGAATTTGATCACAACTTAAAGAAACTCACATTATCATACATAAAAGAAAATATAGACTCCCGACTAACTCAAAAGTTTTCAGTTTTCAAACTCTATAATGAACGTCAGGTATAGGAAATGCAAAAAATATGTTTCTTCGCTACTTAAAAGAAATTCGATTTTCATCCTTCATGGAATTCGAAGATAATTCTCTCGTATATTTAGTTTCGTGGAAGCTTCAGGTCAGATCTTAGCTGCGGAGAAATTCATTCTAGTAGAAGTAAAAAAAAAAAATGGCTGTCAACATCACATGATCGATATGGCGTCAGCATTGTGAGCTGCTCTCCACTGTTATAGATGATATAATTTATGTACGTCAAGCTGTTCGTCTAGAAGTTACCTTGAATGGTGCTGCTGCTTTAAGTATTACGGCAGATTGTAGGAACATATGCATATATTTTCTCATACAGAAATAAATATAAGTTTATCATGCAAGAAATTACTTTATGAGAATTTTTAATATAGAGTATTTTATGTTTAATATGAAAATGTGTTCAATTTCTAATCTCTTGAAAGTCTTTTATCTGTATATTGTATTATAATATAAATCTTAAATTACCGGTACAGTGTATGTGAACAAAACTGGAAGTTTATTAATAATAATTTCCTTAATGGCTGTAAGTGATGCTGATTGTAAAGCAGTAGACACAGAAAATTCTTTATGTTTGAAAAACAATGAAAATAAATAAATTAAAATAAATTGTAAAATTTATAAAGCAACTGTAATATAAACTCAAAAATGTATTAAAATGAACAACTGGTCGCCCAAAAGAATTTGGGCTTAAGCTGCATATGTTCGGGTTGAGTACTACTTAATTCAGAATTCGCCTAGGTACCGTCGTTTTTTCAATGTGGGGAAGGTACAAACATATGCATTCAGATTCTTTATAAAGTATTTCTCCCGCCTTTTAACGTGCCTTCGTGGTGTAGTGGTTTGTACACTGGGCTGGTATTCCAGAGGTTCGGGGTTCGATTCCCAGGGAAGGTGATTGCTCCTTTTTCATCTCTCCGGCTATTTCAATTAACCTAATGTCTCTACAGTGGCACCCGAACTAAAATCGTGTTGGATGATGATTCTCCTCACCCAGGATTTGGCGATTGGGTCCCCTAAGAACCCCATTCACCCTTTAAAAGGTGGGTATATAAGGTGTTTCTCCCGCCTTCTTAAGGTACCTTCGTGTTGTACTGGCTTGCACACTGGGCCGGTATTCCAGAGGTCCTGGGTTCGGTTCCCGGCGAAGGCGATTGCTCATTTTTCATCTCTTCAGGCTTTTCCAATTAACCTAATGTCTCTACATCTTAATTATTTATTTCTTTCAAAAATACACGGTGATTATATTTGCTGGCAAAAATTTAACAAGAGATTCGCCGTTTATAGTAAACCAATGCAAAATCCAAATTTGAGACTAATAGCCGCTTTTGGGTTAAAATATCAGAAATTATTTAGAAGAAAAGGTATGATACTTAGAAAGTTATATGAAAGGAATAAGTAATGTTAGCAAGCACTGTTATTTGATTTGAAAGCAAAATGAAGAATAAAAAATAAACACAGAAAATATACTACGTAGGGGGAAAATTTTTTAAACCTCTAATACCAAGTCTTAAATAAAAGCTTTTTTAAATTTCAATGTTATACCTAAAGATTGGCTCCATAGTTTGGAATCGGGTGTAGCTTGCAATATGGGTATCAAGATAGTATGGAAGTTCTTACTTTCGTACTTTTTACCTGATGTTAGGTAACAAAACATTGCCTTTCTTGTTCCTTTGCACTATGCACCACCTCTTTAAAAAATATTTTTGTCCTTATGTAATATCGCCACCGCCTTAGTAGCCATAGCCAGCGGAATCGCTAAAAGAACAGTGCTTCGAATGGTTTTCCAAAGCGATCGCTACGAAATTTTCACCCTGACAAAAACCTGTTTCTAAATATGTTTACTGATTTTTTTTTTTTTTTTTTGGGTGGGGGGAACTATGTAGCTGAAAAGTAAACTATCTATTATGCAACATATAATTTTTCTACAATAAAATTAACTCTGTCTTTCCGTACAATTCGCCAACTGATGTGGTTGAGATAATACGTAAGTACCCATTTTTCACATGTTTCTGAAATTGCTATTTTAAGGTGTAGTTTAAAAAAATACCATCATATAGTGGTTTAATTATAATTATAATCTAATGCTGCTGTGAATACAAATAGATGAAATATCTATAAAATATTTTCTTCCTCCCCCCCGCAAGCCTTCCGGGTGTAAGTGGAAGCATACTTGACGCGTATTAGAGAGAAGTCCAGGGTTCGTGTCCCGGCGAGGGCTCTGCACATTTTTCAGAACTCCTGCATCAAAGAAACCTAATGACTCTCCAGTGCGTCCCGAACTAAAAATGTGGTGGACGAAAACTTGCCACCACCAGAATTTGGCGATTCAGTCCCATCATCCTCAGTCGCCCTTTAAAATGGGGAATACGTGAGGTATTTTCTCCTTCCTTCCCGTTTGGCTTCATCCTATAATTGTAAGCACTATAAACTCGAATTCGAGAGGTCCAGGGTTCGAGGCACTGCACATTATTCACTACACTTCTTCCTCTACACACACTACTTCTACAGCCTTTATACAACTCATGCATTCTACGCAATTTTCCTATACTGAAGACAAAATGGATATAGTAGCGCCTTTTATTCTTTTCTGTAATCCCAATGATGACTTTGAGCTCTCTAAACATGCCTCATAGTTCTTCTTAATTCCTATGATAAAACTGTCAAATTGGCTTGGTATGATCAGAAATAATCTTTTTTTATAAGAAAGGCTAAAAACAGGATAATCCAAGTTTGGTAAAGTAACCGTGACCAAACGTAGGTTATTAGTATTAAATATTCTCTATATTTTTAACCCTTTCCGGCATGCTACCTTTTAAAGTTGGAATTTTGATAAAAAAATGGTAGGCAGTCTAATTAGGCCTAGAGAAGTGCACAAGTAAAATTCTGTGAAGATAGCACTTATCTTTATATTCTGTGGGTCTGCCCAAAGCGGACAGTGATTGAATACAGCTTCGAAAAGAGTGATGAAACGAGCATTGCTGTCAATGAACTGACCGATGCGATGCGGAGAAACATATTCTATACAACTTTTGGGAATTTATGATGTATCAGTTTAAGTATTCAAGTGTAACTAAAAATTATTATAATTTACCATGCGTACAAGAAAGTGTTCACAATATTCCATAAAATTTATTATTTGATGTGAGAAAATCTTTCAGTGTAAAGTTATCTTCAGCGTTGTTCAGTGAGAACTCAACACCGTTAGGACCTGATTTAAGGATAATACAGCGTTGGCGTATTATCAGGATAGGGATGTCAGACATCAGGCGTCTGTTACCGAAAGAGTGGAGACATTACTTCAAAACTTTTAAGAATATTCGACTGTTTAAATTTATTGCTGATAATCCCAATAAACTTAAAGTCCATAGCATTCGACGTATGAGTTCTGCTCAGATCTACCTCAAGGAACTCAATTTGAAAATTATAAATGTACTCGCTCATTTCCAGCAATTCTCAAGCAGAGAACCCAGTTCCACAATTTTCCAGCAGCGTAGAGGAATATACAAGCGAAAGAACATGAAATGTCGAGTGGTAAAATACTGATCATTTACGAGAATAAAATGTTTACAAAACACACATAATCGTTAAAAATAACATAGATTAAGATATTCTCGTTATTCGAAAAGTTACATGCAATCAGTGTTGGACTGCAAAAACGTTTTTTTGGTATGAGTTTTGAAGTCTTTTAGTTTGTAAATTGTGACCAAACCTTTTATTGACGTAAAGGACTTATCCGAAAGTCTATATTTAAATACAGGAACTTAAGAGGGCTGTAAAATATTCTTTATTTTAAATAACCATCGGCAAGTAGTAATGCAAAGCCGAAGATAGGAACTCTTATCTAAAATATCAAAACTAATACGTGGCCTTCAACAGGCAGAACCCGTTCTATATGGAGAATCTCAAATCCTAATTTATATACGCGCAACCTAATTTGCATTCCGGAGGGGAAAACTCAAAGAGAGAATTGATAGTAAATATTCGAAACATAAAATAACTGTAAATTAAATGAATCTCACAATGAAAAGAAGATTTGGGATAAAACTTTGTAACAAATCTGGAACATTAGTATAATAATAAAAGAAATTTATTTTCTCATTTTCTTTCAATGAAGGTAATACTTACCATGCATTGTTTGATTTATCTGATGATAGCACAGCAAATTAAGGTAATCTGCCTAAGGGAACGGATACCTTCGTGGAGGACATTCCAAGGAAAATTGCCTCGTATCCAAAGCGACTATGAGGCCAATCCATTCATCTAGAATTGAACGCAGGTGCAAGTTTCAGTTTTCAACTCCTTTACCGCAGGTGTGTTACAGCTTGCAGTGTGTAATCGAAAGTCTTGAAGAGGACTGCATCTAATAACAAGAGTAATACCAATATGCGCGCAATAATATATATTTACATTTTCTTGTAATATGAATTATTAAAATATTGTAATATGAAAAATTAAAAGGTCTATTGAAAATCTCAATTCCGAAACCATCTTCATTTTTCAGCTGCGGAAACCTGAAATGAAAGGCATTGAAAATCTGCATATGTCTTGCATATATCACCATTTGTCAGTGTCACATGCCTGCTAACACCTCGCTTCATTTAGTTCAACTAGCGAACAGTGTCTGACATGTCATCGTTGTCACTATCCCTTTCAGGCACTTCACATTTTCAATAATGTGCAGTTATCAGCCATTGTAAACGGGTGACAGTATCTCTTTTGTATGACAGAAAAGATCATCTGCTTAAAATTTAATCTTCATTGAAGGTGTTAGTATTCAATCTTAATCTAACTCAGCAATTTATAAACGCCTTATAATGGATGGATTCTACCGACTGTAAAGTTGTACAGATAATGCAATTGGTCTATTTGGTAGGAAATGGATCTCCATTCAGTCTGTTTTGAATCTTAATTTAAGAGAATCATTACGGACGTGTCTTCAAAATAACACACCAGTGAGTACCACGTTTAATGACCTTTAGAGATTTATATCGATTTAGATCTGAGAACCTGGTGGTACGGCCTTTTCAAGTTTGAAATTATTCAGTTTAAACTTCACGATGGTATGCATATTCTCTTAATTAAAAATCGTTCAGTGTGAATTACTGCAACGTCAAACATTATTATGGACTAGGTATCAATGTACAATGCACCTGGAAACCGAAATTTAGGTTACTTCTTTCGGAGATGACAACGTATTTTTATATTCCTCAAAGACCATTCACATGTATTTCTCACCTTCTAACGCAGCGGATAAGTATATTTATTAAACATTTGGGTATTGAATAAATGTGTAGTGTTCCTCGCGCTTTGCCTATGATAAATCATAGATGAACTTAGCGACTCATCGCTGAGTTCAAAACAACTAAGATATAGATTCGAGATGAATAAAATACCCTTATATTCACTCAAATAAGAATAACAGTTGGCCCCTTCTCGGGCTTACAGAACACTACTACTCGAGCTTTAATTCAGAATAAGAAATAAGAAACTAAACAAGACTTAGCCGAAGCTAGGCACTATTATCTAACATATTTGGCCCTTAAATTAAACTAGCCGGCAAATATAAGTAGGCAGGTATAATACAACTGAGAGTAATAACTTCAAGAGAGACTTAGCCAGAAGGCAAATATTCGCCGTTAATGACTCCTAGCACTCTCCGTCAAAGTAAGCTGAATCTTCCTTAAATACTTCTTCTAACTCATTTGCATTCAACGCGAATCTAAATACTCATTCTGGTAGGGAGTTGTAAGTGGAAACAGGAACTGAAAAGAAATGGTTTCAAAATTAAAATAACTGTTATAAAATTAAAATATAATTTACAAATGATCTACAGTGGGTATCGCTAAAAGGAAATATCACAGCTACGTCTTTACGAGAATGTAAATGTGTTTCTTGATTGCTATACTTATTTCATAATTTAGACTTGAGTTAAAATAGGGAATGGTAGACTGTGTTAGCAGATTTTTTTATCACTTTATATACTTCGCTTTAAGTATAAATAAAATATTATGAATAATTTTATGCAAAAGTACGAACGTTTATTAAGTAAAGAATATACTCACTAATTACATAATTACACAAATAGCAGTAACATTTTATACTAACCGATAGAGTATAACTGTTTCATTTTGTTCTACCTCTTTGTCTCTATTCTATAGAACAGTGTTTCTTAACTTTTCTAGCGAGTCGCACCCCATTGAATCTGAAAATATATCTCCGCACCCCATTGAAAAATGTGTTTTAATTTTTTTAGTCTAGAAAAATACATTTTTTGCGAAACTTATTGTTTATTGAAAAACATTGTACATTTTATATAAATACAAAACAATATTATTTTTATTAATGAATAGTCTTTTGTTGTTTGTTCATTATTATACTGGCGAAGCGAGGTTCCTTTTTTGAAAGACATACGCGTAAGTCATCACTTGCATTTAAGCGATTTCTCGCTTTAGTTTTTAGATGCAACGATGAAAATCCCATTTCGCACAAGTAGGTGGTAGCATTATACCAAATCCTTGCATTGATAGATTCAATTCATTTAAATGGCTAAATATGTCTGCTAAGTAGGGCAGCCTCAGCATTGCATCATTACTCTCAAAATCTTTTACTAATAACAGTTTTGACTAGTCAGTAATAGAATAATTTCCTCAAGCAATTCAAAAACTCTGTTAAGCACGCGACCCTTAGATAACCATCGTATTTCGGTGTCATATACGAGCACGGTATGATCAGCACCGATTTCTTCGCAAAAATGCACGAAAAAATGCGATGATTAAGCGCTCGCCCTCGGATGTATTTTACTACATTTACTGCTGTAGATGTTGTTTTAAGCATTCTGGCAATGCTTTCGACGCGAGTGCATGACGATAAAACATGCAATGCGTTATTATAACTTCTGGTAATTCTCTTTTCATGTGTGTAAAAAAATCCTGAATTTTTGCCTAACATTGCTGGGGATCCATCAATGCATATTGAGCCAATCACATTCATTGGTATTAGATATTTAGTAAAAACATCTTTGATGCGATTGAAAACATCAATTCCTCTCGTATTCACCTTCAGTGGCTCACAAAATAGAAATTCTTCTATCACCTCTTTTTCCTTCACATACCTGACAAATACCAAAAGTTGGCTACAATTATCAACATCAGTTGACTCATCCAGTTGCACGCTTATTTTTAGTGGACTGATTTTTATGTCTTCAATTACTTGCGATAAAATATCTTCACTGAGATCTTGTATCCCCGATCGTATAATATCATTTGATAATGGAATCTGTTGGATTTTTTTATGTGCTTCCGAATCTAAAACTGTTTTCAACTCTTCAGCGATCGTGTGAGGTTTCTTTCTTTTTTTGCACATAAATATGCCACTTTATATAACGCTACTAATAAAGGTTTTTTAATTGCTGGTCCGCACAATTTTAGGATAGTTCCACTGGTATCAAACCGAGCCTTCTTTGACTTCAAGCGGTTCATGTTATGCGCTTTCTCGCCACCATGCAGATTGTTGAAATGCTCTAATAACTTTGATGGTTTGAGTTTGCTGTTTGAAAATACCTTGGAACACAAGATGCATTACGGTCGTTGCGTGCTATCTTTTTCTGTTGTGCAGTAAATCCATAACCGGCATACTGATCGTTCCATTGTCGTTTTTTTTTTTTTTTTTTTTTTTTTTTTTTTTTTGACATAGTGGGGTTTCCTATAATCGATTTAATTACTTAGAATAATGTTCTTACGTTTGTAATATCACTGAATCCTATTCGGCTTGAATGGGCAAATAAGAATATATTAGCCTCAAGAGATTTCTGGACAAGTCAGAATACACAATACACATGTCGCAGACACAATAGTTGACTCAACCTAACACAGGCGCAGTAGATGCAGATACAAATCTGTGAATCCGTAGATTCCATTAGAGTAGCACATATTGAACTCAGTGCATGAGCAAGCTGGGATAACGTTCTCCGCTTGTATTCCCACAAAGGTTTTTTTTTTTCTTTTCTCCGTCACCTAGCTGCCTGTTCGCGTTTGTTTGTAGCGTTTCATGCCTTTTCGTAGCGTAGTGCATACGCCCATCGGCACCGGCTCTTTCCTGTCTTTTGCCGATAAGTGAGCTACGTGCTAC
Organism: Stegodyphus dumicola; assembly: GCF_044657685.1. Lineage (NCBI taxonomy): Eukaryota > Metazoa > Arthropoda > Arachnida > Araneae > Eresidae > Stegodyphus > Stegodyphus dumicola. The sequence continues at coordinate 161,877,830 of NC_140770.1, forward strand.
CAATTTTTATGAGCTTCAATATTGGGGACACTATTGCAGATTTCAAATATTTTATTATAAGAAATTTAATAAATGATATTTAATAAATTTTATGGTTAGGTAGAGGCTTCTCCCGCACCCGCAAAAATACATTCCCGCACCCCCCCTATAGAAGGATCCTTCTTATACTGCAGAAAAAAAGTTGTATTAAACGATAGATTATAACTTGTTTTTCCTCTGTCTTTTTGTCTCTATTCAACAATAGGATCTTTCATATTCGGCAGAAAAACTTTGTATTAACTGATAGATCACTACTGTTTCTTTCTTCTATTGTTTTCTCTCTATTCTAAAGTGGGATACTTCTTATCTGGCCAAAAAAACTTCGCATTAAACTGTAGATTACAACTTTTATCCATCTGTCACTTTGTCTCTATTCTACAATAGGATCTTTCATATTCGGCAGCAGAAAAACTTTGTATTAACTGATAGATCACTACTGTTTTCGTTTTCTTCTATTGTTTACTCTATTCTAAAGTGGGATACTTCTTATACGGTCAAAAAACTTCGCATTAAACTATAGATTACAACTTTTATTCATCTGTCTTTTTGTCTCTATTCAACAATAGGATCTTGCATATTCGGCAGAAGAACTTTCTATTAGCTGATAGATCACTATTGTTTTTTTTCTTCTATTGTTTTCTCTCTATTATAAAGTAGGATACTTCTTATCCGGCCAAAAAACTTCGCATTAAACTGCTGATTATGACTTTTATCCATCTGTCACTTTGTCTCTATTCAACAATAGGATCTTTCATATTCTTCAGGAAAACTTTGTATTAACTGATAGATCACTACTGTTTTCTTTTTTTTTCTTCTATTGTTTTCTCTCTATTCTAAGGTGGGATACTTCTTATCCTGCCAGAAACCTTCGCATTAAACTGTAGATTACAACTTTTATCCATTTGCCTCTTTGTCTCTATTAACAATAGGATCTTTCATATTCGGCAGAAAACTTTGTATTAACTGATAGATCACTGCTTTTCTTCTATTGTTTGCTCTCTATTCTAAAGTGGAATACTTCTATTCTAAAGTGGGATAGTTCTTATCGGGCCAAAAAGCTTCGCATTAAACTGTAGATCACAACTTTTATCCATCTGTCTCTTTGTCTCAATTCAATAATAAGGTCTTTCTTATTAATAAGGTTCGATTCCCAGCGAAGGCGGTTGCATAATTTTCATCTATTTTGCTTCCAATCAACCTAATGACTCTTCATGTTATTCAATTGCCAAGATCCCTCTACTTCAGGAACAAAAAACAAAAAAAAAAATGTCTGCAGAACTATATTTTTCGGAAACATCTATCCGAACTAAGGTGGGATGTTCTCTTCCAATGAGGGATGACTTCCGGATATTAAGATTAGTGGCACAGCACTGGACAAATGATTTCCAGAAATAATATGAACATTTTCTGAGAAAACGTTTCCATTTTCCGATTAAAAATACTGTGAAAATATTTATTTTTGCACCTCTTGTTGCATTTATGTTAAACGAGTGAAATTCGATTGCTGTTTTGAAGGTTATTTTTCACTCTTAAATGTTATTTACAATGTTTATATCGCATTTTTCATCATTCGGTTAATTTTATGGAATATATATTAAAAAAACATTTATTTTCATCTTCGTTATTTTCGTTTTGAGAGAGTACGTAATATAAACTATTAAAAAATAAAAACCTGAAAAAAATAGACATGTGAAAAATCTCTCAACTTACATAGTCAATAAGTAAATGCGGATGGCGCATATGTATTTGCACTTATGGTAGCTCTGTTGAGAAACTGCATGCACGATAACTACTTATTTTTAGATAATTTATTTCAAAATGATTCAGATTTCGTTTTTTAGTTGTGCCTCTATAGCTTATTTATTTTGGCATAATATTTAGATATATTCACATGTATATAAATATAGATCTGTTTGTATGCGAGGTATAAAATTTGAAACCAAAGGACTAACTTTAATTCAACAATAGTACTTTTAGTACCTCATTTTAGCTTGGTTGCATCCGCTTCCTGGAATCTGAAATGAGTTATCTAAAAAACCTAATCCACATTATGACATCTTATTAATCATCAATGCGTAAACTTTCGTCCAATCACTGTTCCAAATTTTAAAAAAAAGAAGAAAAATCCCAGGAATATCAGTTTGCTGAAAGACGCTACCTTATGCAACCATTCTGCTTTCGTCTTCATCTATTGTCTGGAAATGCGATGATTTATATAGAATTGTAAAGATGCTTGTCGTACATATAGTGTTATATAAAAGAGAATATGCGTTGTTAGAATTAGTCATCAAGCAATAAAATAGAACACGTTTTTTCTTCTCCATTGTATTTGGTGTTTTAGATTTTACTGTAATTTACAATTTTTAATGAAGATGTTCTGAGTTCTTATGTATTTTTGCCTTTCCTCAAAGAATCGAATTGATTGAATGAGAAATGTAACTCTAAAGAAAAAAAATAAATGAGGTGCAGCAAAAAAATGTGTATAATTTAGGAACCAGTCACGTGGTGTCCACATCAGCATTGCTCATTTTATCTTCGTTTCTTCCAACGGTTTGCAGTTAGTTGTTACAAACATTTTCCATTCTGTTTTAACCTTCTGAGCGGCTAGAATATTTTTGTGATATCTGTAAGAACGTACATATAGTTGCATATTAAAATATGTCGAAGAAATTAACGCAATGTAACAAAAGTACACATATCCAGGTATGAAATACCAAAAGAGGTTTTACATTAAAATGAAAAAAAAATAATTTGTTCTCAAAGTAGTTTTGGAAAATTTGTACTTTCTTAGCGAAAACCCTGGTAAAACCTTCAGAGGATTAATCTCCAGACTGAAGAACCTAGCCACGAATTTTATTTATCAAATTTAATACCGTTTAAATTTTCAAACTTAAAATATTAAACTGAAAATATAAGTATTTGTAGCAGCTAATTGCACACTGTGTTTCCAAAAATGTAAAATGTTTTGCGAAATTTTGTGAAGAAGAAATATTTTGTTAAATAACACCTTACCTTCGCAGAAATTAAGCAATCAAATAAGCAAAATTAATTTCCATTTCTTTGTACAGATTAGGATGTTCCTCTCTAATGCATACACACACAGGCATTCAATCTCCCACGAAGTTAAGTCGCAAGCAATTTCTTTGGCAAATCTATCCAATTAGTCACTGGAGGTCCCTGAAAATCTTCCTAGGATTAGCATTAACCTTTCCTCTAACAAGGACTGTTTCCTGACCCAAAGGTGACTTAGCTTCGCAACCCTTTCCATCAATTTCAATAATATTAATGATCGACCCTGACTCCGGATTCAATGGAAAGGAATTGAAAGGACCCTCTTTGCAGGGTGAGCAATAGTGTACTGCTCTCTCCATTGTTCCTTTCCAAATTTCAGTAGAGTTTGAAGTTACACAAAACTTCAATTTATAATGGTATTGTTCAAATTGGTAGCTCACTTCTTCAGTCAGAACAATCCTTTTCCTTACATGCTTCACAACTGTCTTTAAAACTATAGTTAATTACTTCCAGGTAAAGGCGTGGAAAGACGACAAAATTATGCTGCTATTGCTAACGGAGGTTTAGAGGCATTTAGTGTAGTAAGGACGTACTGCTTGTAGTTAATGATATGAATAAATTAAAGAAATAATGTGAAAAATATAAAAAGTAATTGTTTCGTGAAAACAGAATTAGTTACGATCGGTATCATGACACGTAACTGTTTAATTTATGATTTTAAAAATGCAAATATTGCCTCGATATTTACCATTTCTTTTTCAAATGTTAAACAGAATTGCTGTTACGTTCTAAGGTATTTTCTCCCACCTTTCTGTATGTCTTCGTGGTGTAACGATAGCACACTAGCCGCATATTCAAGAGGTCCAAGTTCGAGTCCCAGCGAGGGCATTGGTTATTTTTCGTTTCTCCTGCTTCAAAGTAACCTAATGAATCTACAGTGGTACCCGAACTGAAAGGGAATAGATAATGATTCTTTACCACTCGGATTTGGTGATTGGCTCCGCTAATCCCCAGTCACCCATTAGAAGGGGGAATATACAAGGTGCAAAACATCACCGTATTCTAAAGTAGTTGCAGAATTGCGCCACTGTCTTTCAGTCTAGTTAAGTCGCATTGGCTGGGCAAACCACACATCTTATTTTGGTGAGAAAAATGGCGTGCTGAAATTATAAAAGGTAGTAGGTGTACCTTGAAGACAAGTTAAATAAAAATCAATCGTCTACAAGGCCCATATTTCCCAGTATTATCTATCACATCACGCATAGTAGTAGTAGTAGCCTCGTTTTGGGTAGAAGTTGGGCCCTTTTGCCAAGAACTTATCCGATGCTTTTGATTCCATTTTTTTTTTTTTTTTTTCCTAATGGCGGGCTATTGCCTATAACGGCATTGGCCACTACAAAGGCCAGAAGCTGTGACCATTTCATTATGGAGGCAACAGATAGGCTGCCACTGTCACCTCCTATGAAAGGACAGAAAATGTTACATCCATGCCTTCACCAGAATTCGAACCCGGGCCCTTTGATATCGTAGTCAGGCTCCCTTAACCACTATACCGCCTGGGCGGGCTTTTGATTCCATCTTTCAGCGTATAACTTCAGTTACATAAGATGGTGTTTATTTTTAGTTTACATTTTCACAAAATGCAAATTTTTGAAGATCTCATTATTAAATTATATAATGAACAGAAATATTTTGTACAATAAACCGTAAATATTAATTTAAAAATTATTCTCAGGGACTTTAGAAGCATGTATAAAAATTACAAAAATGGAATATAAATTAAGGTAGAGCTACAATATGCTTGCTTAGTTACAGCCTTGCTACAATGATTACAAGGTATTTTCTCCCTTCTTTCTGCATGCCTTCGTGGTGTAACGGTAGAACACTCGGCGTGTATTCGAGAGATCCAGACTCAAGTCCCAGTGAGAGAATTGATTATTTTTCGTGTCTCCTAGTTCAAAATAACGTAATGAATCCACTTCACCACCAGGATTTAGCGATTTCGTCCCCTTATCTTCAGTCGTCCTTTAAAAGGGGAAGTATATAAGATATTTTCTCCCTTCTTTCTGCATGCCTTGGGGGTGTAAAGGTAGCACACTCGGCAGGTATTCGAGAGGTGCAGGTTCTAGTTCTGGCAAGGGCGTTGTTTATTTTTCTTGTCTCCTTCTAAAAAAATCCTAATGATTCAACAGATAACAAATAGAATAACAACATAAGATAGAAGTAACAGATAGAATACTAAACTTATTACACCTGGTTTATACAATAGTTTCAGAAGCGAAAATATTTAATGTTTATTTCGCAATTGGCATATATAGACAAATACATGTTTATCCCGAGTGCATATACTTTCATTTTTAGGTCTACATGTATCTTTTTTTTTTTTTTTTTTTTTTTTTTTTTTGCTAGTAAAGCCGTCAGAGATTATACAATTAAACAAGAAAAGTTGTTCTTGTAACTTAACACAACTGCTTTTAAGTAATAGTTGCATTACTAAGCTCATTACACTTAATTTAGCAATAGTTTTAGAGACGAAATTGATTTAGAAAACTTATGTTTATTTCGCAATATTTATTTATTGAAGAATATATTTTTCCGTTTGCATATCTATCTATCTATATATATATATATATATATATATATATATATAGATATAGATATAGATATATCTATCTATCTATATATATATATATATATATATATCTTTTCATCTTTAGAATTGTGCAATAGCCTTTTTTCGCTACTATAAGAACAGAACAGTTGCAAAAATTAGTGTTCATGTCTCAATAATAGTAGCAGTAGTAATAGTAATAGTAGTAAAAATAGTATAAATAATATGTAATTATTTTAGGTTTTTTTTTTTTTTCCAAATATCTAATAGAATTGCTGTTAAATAACAGTTGCATTACTAAATTCATCACACCTAATTCACACAACAGTTTCAGAACCGAAAACAATTTTGATGATTGTTTCGCAGCAGGTATTTTATCAACCCCATTAATATATACTTTCATCTTTAAAATTGCATTTATCTCTTTCTTCTCTACTGAAGTTATCAGAGTAATATGACTAAACCAAAGAAGTTTTTTGTTATTAACCTATCCTAACTTTTACCTTTACAACTTATTTGACCCTTTTACAGCCCAGAAAACAAATCTAACATAAGTCTAAATTTCCCAAATTATACTAACTTTTGAAGTGTAAGCGTATTTAATTTTGATAACAGCATCGTTATTTAATCGTACGAAACGAAAAGCCGGTATTTTAATAGAAAATATCTGATGTGAACACAACATGACTTCCTTGTACGACCTACTAAATTGTATACCTTTTTGGCTGCTTTCATTTAAGCCTATTTCATTCACTTCACTTAAGTGTATTTTTCCGAATTTCATTAGAGGTATATTTCTAATTCAATCAATTTATTTCTCACTTCGCGTCAAGGAAGAATACATAAAAACTAAATCTTCAATAAAAATTGTAACCTGCAGCTAAAATTTAAAAAAAAATCTTACAATTAGCGTTTCTACACAGAAAGACAAAATTTTCGGTGCACAAAATTAAAATATTGAAATTCGTGCACAAACTGTCATTATTCAGCATTCTACTAAGTGTTTCAAATGTATACAAATGGCAACCTCGTTTGGCCTTGTGCCACTTTAAATTGTTCATAAATCTACAGCTAATGCATGCAGATTAACTAAAGGCATAAAGATCTTAACTGGAATATTATAATCCAAACAGTTTTAAAAAAAAAATGCACAATTTACTACAATATAAGAATAAAAATACTGAGCTCACTGATCCGGGCATCGAGTAGGAATATATACACTGCTGACCACTGTAAATCCAACACCCTGAACGCGCGAAACCAACACGCGCGCCTGTGCCTCCACTTCAAAGCGCTATTTAAGGCTTGGAGTTTTCGACGAATTAAAATTGTGCTTTTTTGTGTTTCTGTATGTGTGGCAATTTTGTTTTTCTTGTGGTTTTTTTCAAAAAAAAAAAAAAGAAAAAGATCAATTATGGTTCGTAGTAAACATCGATCATCGTTTGATTTATATTCAAGTATTCGAGTTCGACAGAGGAAGGATAGTGGCCTGCCGACAGTGTGGATTATCTTTCAGGGAAATCGGTAGTCGTGTTGGACGAAACCAAACAACTGTAAGGCGGATTAGTGACCGTTGGATACAGGAGGGTTCGACGGATCGACGTGCTCGATCGCATCCACCTCAGGGCACCACTTCACGTAATGACAGGAACATTGTGCGCATGACAGTGACGGATCTCTCAGCCACATCACGAACCATAGCACAGCATATTCAGTCTGTAACGCATCATCCAGTGTCTGCGCGTACCATTCGACGCAGTTCACAGCAGAGTGGTCTGTCCGCAAGACGTCCATTGCTTCGTCTACCCTTGACGCAGAACCACAGACGTCTCCGCCGCGAATGGTGCAATGAAAGAAGCATGTAGACGGCAGAATGGAATGAAATTGTCTTTACTGACGAGTCACACTTCCGTCTGCAACACCACGATGGTCGAATTCGAGTCTGGAGACACCGTGGAGAAGGTTGCTGAACAGCTGCGTTATGCACCGCCACACTGCTCCTGCACCAGGTATTATGGTATCAGGCGGTTTTGGATATCACTCTCGCACTCCTCTAGTATGCATTGCCGGTACATTAAACAGCCAGTGCTACATCTCCGAGGTGTTGGAGCCAGTTATCCTTCCGTACTTTCAGAGCTTGCCCACAGCCATATTTCAACAGGATAATATGCGACCACACGTGGCACGCATTGCCCAAGAGTTCTTCGTCAATCGCCAGATTGAAGTGCTTCCCTGGCCAGCTCACTCTCCGGATCTTTCGCCCATAGAATATATGTGGTCCATGGTTGCTAAATGATTGACCCAGATTACATCCTAAGCTGCCACATCAGATCAACTTTAGGGAAGCTGCTTGGTCTGCTATACCCCAAGAACGCATCCAAAGTCTCTTTGAACCAATGCCGAGGCGTGTGGCAGCGGTGATCTCCAATGGCGGGTACTGATTCTGGAAGGAACCCCACTTCACAGAAGTCTATAAATTTAATCATTTGATACTGGTTCAACATGTTATATACTAAATAAATTTGTTGTAATATCTCTTGTCTTTCTTGGTGCTGCAATTTGGGTGGCCAGCAGTGTATACATATATACGTTTGGAGCAGCCGATTGCAACGAAAAAGGGGAGGTGCATAACTACACGTTATAGCTGTCTCATATACAAGGTCCCACCAGCGGCCGAGCGGTAAAGTCGCTGAACACTGGTAGTTCGAATCCCGCGAACGGGCTGGCTGCATGGATGTTTCGTGGTTTTCCCCATGTGTAACGTGTATACGAGCCAGTTTCCCTTAGAAAGTCCTCCACGAAGGCATCCCTCCCCTTAGGCAGATAGCCCTAGTGTGCTTTGCCATAATTAAATACACCACACCAACACCACCCATATACAAGAGTTCAGCGCTCTACGGCTACTACTTTTCGAGCTATATGATACGCACCTATGTACAGATGTCACGAAAAATATCATCTGAATCCATTCTAATTCAATTTTATAATTCGTTTTTGAAACAATAGACCTTTATTCTGCCCATACGTAAAAGATGTCGCACAAAAAAAAAGTCGTTCAAATGGACTCGAAAGCAGATAAAATTGATATTTCTGATGAAATATGATACCGGAAATTTTTCGCGACTACAATATTTTCTTTATTTCGTACAAAGAAGTAAAAATAATAGGAGATACTTTTTTTTAATCAATACGAAACAACAATGGCGAAATGTTTAGTTGATTTTTCTTATTTTCACACAAGATATTTAAACTTATAGAAGTAAGATAAACCCTGATATAATACAGAATAAAACAAAAATTTTAATTTAATTAGTATTAAATTAAGTTTGAGGATTTTGTATCTTCGTTATACTTTAGAATAATCTTATGTAATGCGTATTTAGTTTATTAGCATGAGAATAAATAGTTCAGGCCTTCACATTCATATCATTGGAATCATTGGAATAAAAAATTGCCTTATGTTTAAAGTAAAGATGTTCACGCTCTGCATTATATGTATATTTAAAGATATATTTCTTTATTAAAGTCTTTTACTACTTAATCTTATGAAATCAAATATCGATGGCTTCACATAGGAAGAAAGGAAATAGTAGTTTTAACGTATTTTTCATCTTTTTGTTCGTTACTCATATTTCTTTATTTTAAATTTTTAATTATTTAATTTTATGAAATCAGAATTTGATGACTTCACGTAACAACAAAGAAGATAATAGTTTTAACATACTTTTCATGTTTTTGCTTGTTACTATTATTTTAATCCTTTGATGTACTCAAAAGAGTTAATTACGGTTACAAAACTGAAATGTTGTACCTCATCCATGCATCATAAAATGAGACGGATCGCATGAATTGGCAAGCAAGAAGTTTACTTAAAGGCATTAACATTTATTTGAAGACATCATTTAATTATTTACAACAAAACCGCTTCACTGCAAGTTTTTTGGTGTCTAAAAATTTTAAACTCACTAATTATAATATTTCTGTCGAGGTTAAAATAAACTCTTCCACCTCATTGCCAAATAAAATAGGAACTGAGGTAATTCATTTACCGCAGGTGGCGCAACAGATGGCGCGACAACCAGTTCATGAATGCTGTTTGAAAGGCATGAAAAAAGGAAAACGGTTTAAAATTAAATTATAAGTATAAAATTTGATTTCATTGAATTGTAACTGTTTGGGCTGTACATAAGGATTATGAAGATTGGATATATATGCAAGATAAAAAATCTTCAAATATAAATTGTAACTTTAATTAGCAATAGCCCCTTAATTTTAATTTAGTTATTTCCCCTCTCTCATTTAGCAATAGCAACTGGTCATTTCTCGACAATGTAGTTTCTAGATTAGGCCATATCATATGACTTTTACTGGTCACAAAAAGTAACTAAAAACTTAATTTTAAAGCACTATTAATTATCCAATCAAATGCATTGAAACCGAAACCGAAACTAACCTAAACACAAAGCATTTCGAATCTGCTTCGTTTGCTATTAAAAGGCTTCCTACTGCAGGAATATATCAAAAATGCAAATGTTACGCTGGGAAACAGGAATGATTAGTGTGCCCATATATTTGCAGCCTAAAAATGTTTAATTAAAATAAAATAAATATTTAAAATCTACGATCACTGCAAGCTTCTACTACTGTGTTCTTCAACATCTATTATAATTGAAATCAACGTTCCTGTATCTTCATATACACTGCTCCCCAAAAGTTAAGGAACATCACGTTTTTCAAAGCTCACGATTACAAAAATGTCAGTAACGTTTAAATTAATAGCATGAAAATAATAATAGCATAAATAAGTTAATAGCATGTAATTGATAACATGGAACGTCGCAGCCGTCAGTGTATTGCAGCTAGGGGATGGGACATATTCCTTATGTGAACCCATGTGTGTAATGTTGCCAACCAATTTTTCCTCAAAAATCTGTGATACACTGCTTCTCCAAGACTGGATTTCTCTGCCAAGAGTGCAATTTTTTGTTGTAATTCATTTTTGTGTCGAACTTTAGAAACATTCTATATCACATTCATTAAAGAACTGTTTAGTGAACATTTCATATAAATTTCTTATTTCTATGTTGCTTCATTCTCAAATGAGCCGCAAAAAACATGCTGTACCTTAACTTTTGGAGGACAGTGTATATATACCATTATACTTTCTCCACTTTACTATGTATCTGTATTGCCTGACCAGAAAATACCACAGCTTGAATGACTAAATAAAATGCTATCAAAATTAGCGTAGGTAAAGAATATGTATAAGAGATTTTAATTTAAGACAAGAGCATAAAGTACACGATCAATTACGTAGGATGATCAGAAGTAAGTAGCATCATTTCTTGTAACAATACAAGAAGCAGCATATCGAGCTACAAATGAAATCTGTATATAGGTAGTCTCTTGATATATCGATGACCATATGATTTGAATCCATCCTCCTCCATGGTTTGGCCTTCGACTAAGCGAGGCGCAGATATAATGGTAATTCACATCCCAGAAAGCTTGATCAGTATGTGTTATAAAAAAGGTCTTGTGGCATGAAATATTATAATGGGGGGGGGGTTATAAGTGTTAGGTGCACACTAAAAGTATTTTCTGATTGAAATACAATACATTGCGCTATGTTGATGCAATAATCGAAAGCTAACGAATGATGAGAAAAATCTTTCTTAATAAATTGCTAGAAAACATGAATATAATAGCGCTGACTCTTTACACTGCATAGTGATAGTTAAAGAAATAAGTACGTTTAACCTTTGATTCTTTATTTGCTAGTAGCTACTTAAAATTATTCATTATGGGTATGTAAAAGGCTTACAAGGGGAAGACATAATTACCACGAACATCTTAAGAATTCTTGAAAGTTCTGTAATAAAGATCCGAAGCATAGAAGATTATGAAACCATGCCGCTATCTAAATTAATCCGCATAAATACCATTATTATCGGATTTGAACTACAAAACAGTCATTGAAGCGATAATTTTGTTGAAATCTCACTTACTATTTTAGCAGAGGAAGAGAGTTCTTACGCTTAGAAAAGGACAGAATTCCAGCCATCTGCGCATGGTGAAAAAAAAATTATCACGTAGTAGGGTTTATATTTATTTTAACTAACATTTATTTTAAGTTTAAACTATCTTTCCTGTCAAGCCTTACTTTCCCCTGGAACTGCCAATGCCAGAGTATGTAAATTTTAGTAGAACGCGCAAGGATTCAAATTGTCAGCGGAAGTATCTGAGTTAAATAGAAGTGAAACGAGTTCGAAAGTGTGCTTTCCTGCTTCACGAGCGTGGAGGTGGCTAGTTAGAAATTGAAGAACCACGCGTTTCGGCCTGTGTGCTTGCCTCGGCAGTTTGTTAATCTTTCAACGTAATATTCGAAGTTTGCTGAATTATCAGCGGTATTTTAGAACGCGGTGATGTTAGTTACGTTTAGAGAGCCTCGTAGTTAGTCACTTGTTATTATCTCTTTTAGGTTTCTTATTTTTATTTTACCGCCGGGTCGGCTTAGTTTGTGAGCGTCAAGAGCACGCATTTGTAATTTCTAAAGTTGAATAAAAAGGGATTTAAACCCTTCTCAAAACTTTGGTCTACTTCCCAGTTCTTAGCAGTTACCACTATTGTTGCGTGCAGGTTGGAAGCGCGCAACGTTACACTGGCGCCCAAACACTTGTCGAACTGAAATGGCCGAAAATTGGATGGAAGTTGCTGGACAACAACAAGAAATGGCAAGCCAATTGGAAGGATTTGGATAACTGGTCCAGACGATGAGAGCGTCAACTAAGCCAAACGTCAATTTCGACGGAAAAAATTCGGTGGCGATATTTATAGAAGGCCTGGACAATCACTTCTAGCTCTACCCTGTGCCTGAAAGACAAAATGTTGCCATCGCCACATCTGCACTAAGAGGACAGGCCGCGCTATGGTGGAAAAATATAGGCAAATTTTTATTAGGGGAATTCGGAGGCCAGACATATACATTTGAAAATTTCAAAAAATCGTTATTAAAGGCCTTCCCCATAGTGAAAGACGCTGAGATTATTGAAATAATCTTACCAAGATTGTTACCTGCTGTTCAAGACTACTTCGAAATTAGAAACCCAAGCACATTGCAGGAGTTCTTCGAATTGGCGGTTAAGTTTCAAAATCGCAGAATAGCGGAAAAAGCTAGAGGGGCATCGTATTCTCAAAGTATCTGAAGGCAATCTTCAAATGAGCAGACTAGAAATGCAAACCGCTCTTATGGGGAAAAGAGCTATCAAGCTAACTCATCGAAGCTCGAAGGTCAAGGCCCAAAAAGGAAATTTGAAAACAAACGTCCGCGTACCCAGAAGGCAGAAGTTGAAAGGAAAGCTTTAAACGAGTAGAGGGGCCTGTGAAAGCGAGGGAACCCCGGACGTTTTGAAAAAACCCTCAAAAAGACACTTAAATACGGTCATCGTAAGGAACTCGCAGTTACCAATTATACAAGTCCTGGTTGGCGATGTATCAGTAGAAGCCCTCATCGATACAGGAGCAGAAGGTAATTTTATGAGTGACATTTTTTTAAGAAGAACTTTAATAGGTTTCGGTTATTTAAAAATAAAAACAGAAATCATAGCAGCACAAGGACAAACTTGTCAATGTATCGGAAAACTATCTTTAAAGATACAACTTCAAAACGAAAGCCTTAAAGTATTAATTTTTGCAGTAAAAAATTTGCAAAATCCACTTATTTTAGGTATGGAGTTTTTAAGGGCCGCGAAGGCCAAACTGAATTTTCAGGAAAAATCTATTGTGCTGGAGATGGACCGGACGGTGGTGGAACCAGTGGAACAACCGCAAGTCGACCTTAGCCATTTGAATGACCATGAAAGTCGAGCCATCCAGCAAGTAGTGAGTACTTTTTCAAACTTGTTTTCAGAACAGCCTGGTAGCTGTCAAATAGTTACGAATGAGATACAGTTAACTGCCGACAAACCCTGTAGGACTAAACCTTATCGCTATGATAAACAAAAAGAGCTAGTCATAGAAGAACATATTCAGGAAATGTTAAAAAACAAAATAATAACGCCCAAAAATAGTGAGTACGCGAGTCCAGTCGTACTATGTAGGAAAAAGAACGAGTTTCCTCCTTCGGATAAAAGGGCTTGGAGGTTTGCTATCGATTACAGAAAACTTAATAGTATTACTAAATTCCCAGATTACCCTTTGCCGGTTATAGAGGAAATTATTAGAAAAATTAAATCTACAAGATACATGACTACTTTGACATAACGTCTGGCTACTATCAAATAGCTATGAGACCCGAAGACATACATAAAACCGCGTTTATAACAAAATCGGGCACTTATGCATTTTTACGCATGCCCTTTGGGTTGTGTGGGGCCCCATCAACATTCCAGAGAGCTATGGACATTGTTCTAAAGCCTGTCCTAGGAAAATCGACTTTAATCTATCTAGATGATATAATTATAACGAGTAGTACGTCGGAACAACATATTAAAGATCTAGAAGAATATTTTAAACTATTAATTAAAATTGGCCGGTCTTACAATTAACGCCTCAAAATGCAAGTTCGCAACTAAAGAACTTAAATATCTGGGTTATAAAATTTCGCAAAAGGGTATAGATACTCAAGATTCAAAAATAAAAGCAATCAAGTATTTCCCACCTCCCAACACCGCCAAGAAACTTTCTTCTTTCCTTGGGTTATGTTCTTTTTATCGGTCATTCATAAAAGATTTTGCTAATATTGTTGAACCCTTGTTAGTAATTAAAAGAAAGAAAAGTAAATTCACGTGGACAGCGGAAGCAAATACCGCATTTGAAAGATTAAAAGAAGCGCTCATCAATGAACCTGTTTTGAAATTCCCGGAGGGGGACGAAAACCTGGAAATTGCAGCAGATGCGTCGGACTATGCTGTGGGTGCGGTTCTTATGCAAAATGGCCATCCTTTGGCATTTTTTAGTAAAACGTTGAGTCATACACAAAGGAATTATACAGCTACAGAGAGAGAAACATTAGCCGTATTAATGGCTGTTTACAAATTTCGAGTTTATTTCGGCAAAGCGCCAGTAACAGTCTTTTCGGATCATGCGGCTGTTGGTAGACTTTACTCGGGGAAAAACCTAACGCTCAAGTTAATAAGATGGGCTTTAAAACTTTAAGAATATAATCTAATAATCAAATATAAACCGGGTAAGGAAAACAATGTAGCTGACGCACTTTCTCGTATAAAACTGGACGATGATGGCAACGAACTTAAATGCGCTGTGTTGACTTCAAAAATTTTAGATTCTAGGGATACAATTATTGCTGACTTGAAAACTGATCCTGAATTTGGAAATATCTATGCATATTTGAAAGACCCCGAAAGCTTTGAGCACACAGATATCGATGCGATAAGAAATAGAGCAGAAAACTATGAAATAATAGATAATTTATTATTTTATACGAAAACAACAAACAAAAATCTCGAGTACAAACCAGTCATCTCAGCCTCGCTTCGATTAAGCATTTTGAAGGAATTACACAACGCGAAAACAGCGGGCCTTTTAGGGGTCAGAAAGATTTTAAAAAGGGTACGCTAGGCGGTATATTTCCCGCAATTATACAAAATAGTAACTGCGTATGTCAGGGCCTGCAATCAATGTCAGTTAATAAATGATATTAATTACAGACCGGCCGGGTACTTAAATAGCATTCGCGCTACATTTCCGAATGAAATTTTAGGCATAGATCTTCTTGGTCCTTTCCCCCAGAGTGAGTTAAATAAAAATCGTTTTCTTTTAGTAATTGTAAATCATTTTTCAAAATGGACAGAAATTGTTCCACTTAAACGCGCGTGAGCCAAAAAAGTGGCAGATGCATTCTTACACAGATACATTTTAAAATACGGTGCACCGATAAAAGTCATTAGCGATAACGGTAAACAATTCGCTAGCCAAATATTTGAAAACATTTGCACTGGACTTGGCATACGCCATATCAAAATGGTTCCGTATAGATCACAGGCAAACATCGCAGAAAGAATTAATAAAAATGTTGTAAAAATAATTTGAAGTTATGTTAGCACACATCACAAGCGCTGGGATGGCTACATAAATGAGTTAGCTTATGCTTTAAGAACAGAAAATCATGATACTACGGGAAAAACCCCAGCAGAATTATTTTTAGGACGAAAGTTAATTACGCCATTAGATAAATTATTCTTTGTGCAACAAAGAGAGCAAGAATTTAAACAGAAAACGTGCAAACCCTGATTGACCAGGCGGTTAAAAGCTCGGATACGGCAAGAAATAGGCAAAAATTATATTATGATAGAAAACGCTGTGAAGCAGATTTTAAAGTTGGGGATAAAATGTTGAAGCGGAAGTTTTCTTTATCAAGTGCCCCAGACAATTTTACTGCAAAGTTAGCTCCAAAATTTGAAGGCCCCTATGTAATTCAGGAAATCAAGGGAGTCGTATGGTACCTTAAGAACGAGAGAGGGGAAATCTGTAGAGCAAGTCCCGACCAGGTGAAAAAATATTATAATCAAAATGATTTTGAAATCCTTAAAAGTTTCTTGCAGGACTCAAGCGTAAAAGAAGTAGAAGGTCCAGAAGTAACGTCAATCGTTCCACCACCCAAGAAGCAGAGAACTGAAGAGAAACCTAACCCTTCTACAACCCATGCGACGGTACCGAAAAGAAGAACTGAAAACTTTCAGACTCCAGCATTTAAGAAAATCAAGAAAGCAAAGCCGCCGCGTAAAGAAACCTTGGTAAAAAGGAAAACACCACTTACAACGTATCGCAGTAGAAATTCTACATCGAGGAGAACTCTTCCAGGGCCAGAGACTCCGGTGCAAACAAGGCCGCCGTTCCCGAGAAAGAAAAGACAGCAGGAGGAACGAAAAGACCACCACCAACAGAAGAAATTCAAGCATTACTCCAGACCGGAGGACGCCAAGACCAGCCGTCCAGGGGAAAATCGGAAAAGACAGCAACCCGACGACAACCACTCCAAGAGGCCACCATGCAGAGGGCGAAAAAGAAAAAGTAACATGGACGACACTCGGAGGACACTAAGGAGAAGACTGACGTCGATGAAACCTATAACGTGGGAACAGTTCTGCCAGAAAAGGATGTCGGAGTTCCAATCATCGAAAACTGAAAGATAAGTTAAAATCTTCTATAAATTTTTTTTCTTTGTTCCGAAATGTTATGCGTAAATACGAAGTTCTATGTTTTGACGGAAGTCAATGTGTCTCGGTTGAGACTTAGTTTTCTTTTACTTTATTTAGCTAAGGCAGAAGTATTATTTTCTTTAAGCATAAAATCTAAGAACAAGCAGTTTCTGTTTGTCGAAAGACTAATTCTGTTATGTTAAAGCCAAAATTTGGCCGAAGATAAAAATAACTTCGCATTCTTGTATTAATAAGAACTTTAGTTTCAGTGCCGCCAGCTTGGCGAAGAATAAGTAAAGTAAAAATTTATTTTTCTCTTATTCATTTTATGGTAAATTGTAAAAATCATATGTATTAGAATTTTGTTAATATACGTAAATACTTGAAAGTTATGTAAATGTAGAATTTAGTCTAGAAGCATAAAATTTTAGATGCTAAAAGTAAATGCTCAAAAGCAATGAATTCAAATTTTAAAGTATTAAACTGTAGACAAAATCATGCTTTAGAGCGAAAGCATGCATGTCTAAAGATGAATGAGGGGGAATTTAGAATGAATGTGTTTTGTAGGGTTCTCTACCTACACTTGAATTTTAAGAATGTTAAAGTAGCTCATCGAGTTGAAGAATGTTGAGTAAGGTGTGTCTATTTGGTCGTTGAATTCTAACAAATCATTGTGGTTAGGGGAAGTGTTGCAATACTAAAACACGAATATTCCCGTTTGACACCACACATGGTGGAGAGCCAGGGTAAAGTTAAATTCATGTTTGAATACTTGAATGAATGTGAATTAAGCAGTATCTAAGGAAAATAAATAGTTCAAAAACAAAAACTTATTCAGTGTCAAGAATGTGTAAATTATAATGTATTTAGAAAAATACTGATACTTATTCCTTCCAGATGCTGGAAGGAAGAGAACAGATTGATTGTTGAAGTCCAGGAAAGGTAGCTGTAAGAAGAGAAAATTAAAATAAGTATCTACAGAAATTTATTCTACCTTTTGTGAGATAAGATTTTTTTTGTGTAAATGAGGCTCTTAAAATTTAGTTCAGAATTGTAGAAACATTTCAACAGGTCGTTTGTAGGACCTGATTCCAAGTTTTCCAAATTCTGGCAGCGGCAAATGTAGGCTTTATATTTATTTTAACTAACATTTATTTTAAGTTTAAACTATCTTTCCTGTCAAGCCTTACTTTCCCCTGGAACTGCCAATGCCAGAGTATGTAAATTTTAGTAGAACGCGCAAGGATTCAAATTGTCAGCGGAAGTATCTGAGTTAAATAGAAGGGAAACGAGTTCGAAAGTGTGCTTTCTTGCTTCACGAGCGTGGAGGTGGCTAGTTAGAAATTGAAGAACCACGCGTTTCGGCCTGTATGCTTGCCTCGGCAGTTTGTTAATCTTTCAACGTAATATTCGAAGTTTGCCTTATTATCAGCGGTATTTTAGAACGCGGTGATGTTAATTACGTTTAGAGAGCCTCGTAGTTAGTCACTTGTTATTATCTCTTTTTAGTTTCTTATTTTTATTTTACCGCCTGGTCGGTGTAGTTTGTGAGCGTCAAGAGCACGCATTTGTAATTTCTAAAGTTGAATAAAAGGGGATTTAAACCCTTCTCAAGACTTTGGTCTACTTCCCAGTTCTTAGCAGTTACCACTATTGTTGCGTGCAGGTTGGAAGCGCGCAACGTTACAACGTGTTGGTTGCAAAACAAATCAATTTTCATGGAAGTAATGTTTTTTTATTGTGAGATGGATGTATTCGAAATTAATGATGCTCGCACTATTCTGGAAGCCAATTGTGACAACATTCTTTTATGAAAAATCCCAAACTTGAAACAAATTTGGATACATGATGAAACATATGTGGCGGAGGACTGAGGCTGAAACTTCCTCACCCGTGCTGCACGCTGTTCCATAAAAGAGAAAACTTGTTATACTAGAATGTACTTGTTAAGCGACATTTATAACGGTTAAATAAGTTCAAATGTGAATGCTTGTGTTTATAATATGAGATCCAGAGGTATCAGTGGCTAAGGAAACATCTGAATACTTGCAGTGGCTATCCGCTGAAGATTACAATGTTCGACTGGAAGTTATATTGCGGAAAAGCAACATTTTGCATCAGCTGAAGTTAGCGTAATGAAACTAGCTATGGAACGGTACCCACGTATCGTCGAGCCATCATATTGTTCTTCTGATATAAGCCAGAGGTGATCAGTTATGCATGAGGGTTGACACGTTTCCGAACATTATGACATTCAACAGCTGCAGCAGACTAGCACTGTCTCGAGAATCTTACTCCGCCACTGGAGTTGCTAAAACGGAACCAAGAGCTCGCTCCAGTGCCCTGGGCGGTTAAGCCATGCAAAAGCCTCTGTCATGACACGATTGCAGTCGTTGTCGATGGCAGCTTTGCGTCAGTGACATCGTCATGTCTGAAAATCACTTTCGACCAAACAGTTTAAAGAAGTAACAATAGCTGCTTGAGAAATTATTATTGCTAATTTTATAGGATCCGAAACTCATTGCACATTTTGCATTATATTGGCTTTGGAGATGGCGGGGTCATACGTCTTCTAACGCTTCCATCCAACTGTCCTCATATCCGTTTAGATGCACCTGTACTACTGGTGCGTTTTACATACCTTTCTTTAATCCATCCCTTAACAATACTGCGTACAATGGGAGCAAGTAAGTGTGTGTTTAGTTGCGATATCACAGTCGTTCGTAGACTTAATACAAGCCCCTCGTGGAGAACTCTGACTGTCGAAAGTAACTCCGACTACAATTTCCAAACTTGTCATCAAGCGCATGTTCTTTCTGAAACGCAAAACGGGTTTTTTTTGGCAGCGGAGAGGGACGTTTGTTGACAGCTTTGACTTTTCCTTCCTCTTTTAAAATGGGTTAAAAAACCTTTTTTTATTTAGTTTTAAATGGAACAGAACAGGAGTAACGTGTGGTAGAGACAAATATTCCGCTACATCTAGGTATTTAATTTAACATGACAGATAATTAAACACAAACGTAGGTAACGTAGTCTAAGACTGCACATAAAAACAGATTACTTAAACTAGCTTTGATAATTACCAATGAATATTTTAAAGAATCAGCTAGCAAGAGGCTAAAGCTACGAATATGCTGTTTTTAAGTATTTTGTGATTTTGCTGTTGAATTTTTTGAGACGTAAGTGCCAAAAGTGTGGTATTTAATTTATAAATTTAACACAGAAAGCATTAACAAATAGCAGACAGAAAAAAAAAGTTTTGCAAGTCGTATAAAAAAGGGAACTGAACATTCATATGATGAACCGAGAAAAGACCGGAAAAAAAGAAAAATGTAGGCCAGCACATAACACTTCATCAGAAATTCTAAATATTTGTTACTGTACAGCTCTCAAGACTTTTGTAATTTTGCTGAAATGTATATGACATATTTGCAAATTGTATATGACGTAAGAAACGTATGCTTAACCCGTCAACACACGCGCTGGGGTAAAATCCACCCCACGTG
Organism: Stegodyphus dumicola; assembly: GCF_044657685.1. Taxonomy (NCBI): domain Eukaryota; kingdom Metazoa; phylum Arthropoda; class Arachnida; order Araneae; family Eresidae; genus Stegodyphus; species Stegodyphus dumicola. The sequence continues at coordinate 161,898,157 of NC_140770.1, forward strand.
TATTCTTTCTTTAGAAAATAAGGGAAAGTTGTACGTGACCTTTCTACTACTTCCTGTACATTTCAAGGTCAAGGTTAGGAACGGGTCATCCAGAGGAAGTTTTCCCACGTCCTTGGGATTTTGTGTTTTCGCGGAAGAAATGTGAAATGGGATTGTAGCTACCCCGCGCGTGTGCTAAGGTTTCACTTCTAGAGAGATTTTCATTGAGATGAGTGCGTACGAGCGAGAACAGCAACGACTGCGGGATCTTCTCGCAAGTGTTGAAACTGATAGTGAAATTGAAGATTCCGATTCTGACAGTGATAATATTTCTGAAAGTACTCACGAAACTGATTCCGACCAGGAATGTGATAATTCACAGTTTACGGAGCATATCTTCTATGGTTTCAGATGATTTTTACATAGGAAAAGACGGAACAAAGTGGAGTAAAAAAGTACCTCAGAAAAACGTTCGGACACGGCAGCACAATATAGTGACACATTTACTTGGCGTTAAGAAAAGCTTCAGAAATTTGAAAACGCCGGCTGAGTGTTTATTGCAAATATAAAATAATAATGGAAAATTTAGTGAAATCCACAAATATTTACATTTCATCAATAAAAAGCAAATTCTCTAGAGAAAGTGATGCACAAGACACAAACGTAGCTGAACTGAAGGCATTGTTTGAACTGAAGGCATTTGTTATTACGCTGGAGTGCTGAGAGCAGGACATCTCAACGCAAAAGATTTGCGGTCAACTGACGGAAGCGGAATAACCATTTTTCAAACAACAATGTCTATCAACCGATTCCACTTCCTGTTGAGGTGTATTAGATTTGATGACTTAAATTCAAGAGCACAGCGAAAAATGACGGATAGACTTGCACCCATTAGAAATGTTTTTGAAAAATTTATAAAAAACATACAAAACGTATATTCTTTATCTGAATATTGCACTATAGACGAAAAATTAGAGCCCTTTCGAGGAAGGTATCAATTTAGACAATATATAAAACGCAAGCCCGCAAAATATGGAATAAAAATTTTTGCTTTGTGCGATTCTCGCACTTTCTACGCATAAAACCTAGAAATTTATGCAGGTCAGCAGCCTGTCGGTTCATATAGACAATCAAATGCGGCACTGGATATTGTACAAAGACTTATTGCACCCATAAGTGGCACAGGAAGAAACATAACTGTGGACAATTGGTACATGAGCATTCCTTTGGCCAATCAATTATTGAAAAAAAAAAAAAAAAAAAAAAAAAAAAAAAACAAATTGACATGTGTTGGAACTCTTCGAAAAGATGAGCGTGAAATTCCACAAGAATTTCTGCCAAATAAAAATAGGCCCCTGTACTCTTCACTTTTTGGGTTTAGAGCTAAAGAATTAACTTTTACATCATATGTTCCAAAAAAGAATAAATAAGTTCTTGTTCTATCATCCATGCATGAGGATAATCAAATTGATCTATTGTCAAAAGAGCAGCTCAAACCCGAAATGATAACTTTTTACAACTCTACAAAAGGTGGTGTTGATACTGTAGATGAGTTAGGTGGAAATTACTGAGTTTCAAGAAAATGCCGCCGTTGGCCTCTAACGGTATTTTTCGGACAGGTATAAATGCTTTTATTATTCATAGATCAAATAATGATCAAGTGAATATGAACTGAAGACGTTTTCTCAAAGATTTAGCATTAGAGCTTGTAAAAGAACATCTCCTAAAAAAGGCTGAAATTCCATCTCTTTCGAAGGAACTCAAGAATGGTGTAAAAGGGTTGGCAGGAATAGAAGATGCAGCAGATCTTCAACCTAAAAAATTCCAAAAAAGGACTTCAGGACGCTGTGATATATGCCCCAGAAGAGACGATCGCAAAACCTCTGTATCTTGTACAAATTGCAACAAATTGGTTTGTAAAATACATGTTGTAACACTAAGTGAGCATCGTTCAAAACGAGATAGTTGGAATAATTAAAATCAGGTAAGAGAAAAAAACCTATGAGCTATTTATTTTTTTTTTAATATTTGTATTTAGAATCTATTCTTTCATTTGTATAATTAATTGTATGACATTATATTAGATTTTATTGAAAAAGCTAGTAAGAATGCGGCTTTTAATATTCCTATAGTGCTTTATCAAAAAACACCCTTTAAAATAAACTCTTTAAAAGTTTAAAAGATAAGTACATATTAAAATTGATTTTTCTAATTTAAGAAATCATATAAATGCGTCTTAAATAAATTAGTAATTTTGTATAAATTTCGATTTTTATGGCTTACTTTAGGTAAGCAATATTGAAAATGCATTTACTTATGCGTTGGGGTAAAAATTCCGAGCAACAAACACTGGGGTAAAATTTGTCCCGCGCGTGTACTAACGTAGCATACTGATGCGCGTGTGCTGAAGGGTTAATAATAGAGCTAAAAAGACAAGTAGAACTAGGTTAAGAGGAGTGAGTGTAACAACAGGCTGGTATACTGCGAGCTCAGGGAGAGTGTAGAAAAAGCTTAACAGCCCTTTTGGGCTATCATTAAAATCTGAACCCTTTCAGATTTTATTTTAATCTATAAATTCATAAAATTCCATGACTATTTGAAGGATATTTTTTATCATCGTTGAGCGTTGCCATTTGGTTAACATTATCAAAGTAGGCATGGACAAACGTGTACACATTAAGCGGCAGTTATTGTAGTGAAATATATTGTCAGTTATCATTTGCTAGATTCCCTGGAATTTGTTTTAAATAAAATATTCCTTAAACTTTGAAAACGTTTGGGTTAAGAGTAGTAGATTCAAAACCGCAGAAAATAATGCTTTTAACTGTTATTATATTTTCTAAAGCGTCTAATATTAAATATTTTGCTTCTGCTTGCATAAACTTCTTCTAGGTGCATATTATACGGTTGTTATACGTAGAAATGTGAAAGGAAACAATTTTAAGCACTTTTCTACTACTACAAGAAGTGTTTCTTCGTTTCCAAAAGTCATATAAAATACAGAGCTGAAATTTAAGATTTAGAATATAAGCGAAAGGAATTTTACACCAACTTGATATTTTAAGTTTACTACGTTTAGAAAACTTGTATCTTAACAGTAGAATGCATATTATTCAGAAAAATAAAAAATACAAAGCGTAAAACAACGTAATTTCATTTTTAGCTTTTTCGAAACAATTTTCTGCTTGCTTGGCCTTTGCGAAAGCTAAAACAAAGCTTTAAAATGCCAGTAACTTTACTCAAAACCGAAACTAAAACGTCCTAAAAGTTTCAATGTAAACAAAGAAAAAAGTTTAAGACTATTTTAAAATGAAAAATCTGAATAAAGAAAATATTTTAATATGATTTTGAGGACTTAGAAATGGCGCTGGAACCTGAAGCTGCACCTTTTAAGATCCATAACATTTAACTTCTCTTTAACGCAATTTTTGTTCCTCGTATGGTGTTTTCTAAAACAATTCTCACCAGACTTTTATGTATTCAAAAGTCGTTATACATTTTATAGGGTTTTATTTTGATATTACACAAGAAACTGAAATAAATTTTAATTTTAGAGGGACGTGCAACATAAAAGTTGCTGATATAAACAGCACGTTAAAACGGAGAAAATAACTGAGTTTCTTTGTTTTGCGATCGACGAATTATTTTAGTGAATAATTTTAGAAATTATTCTTCCCAAGTATTCTCAATTCCAATATAAATTTAAAATAAAATATTTACATTTGTAAAATATATTCACAAAACTTCATACTTCAAAATTAAATCTTCTAGGAATCATGTTTTCTTTTTCATTTTTCATTCATACTGATACTTTTGTGAAAATAATTGTAAGTTTTCTGAAATTTAAATTTTTTTAAAGAATAACTTGTATATGATGGCATTGGCACATGTTAACAGTGGTAAATGTTTATACAGTAGTAGTTTTGCAGTTCAGAAGATATATACCATACCCATTGAATAGTGATCATGAAACTGTATGAAATTTGCTGCGAAATGTGATCACAATTTGGTCGATGAAGAGCATCTTTGCATCTGTCATAAAATCATCCATCAAACATAAAGCAATATATCGTGCTAATACTTGCTCACGTTTATGTCAATCATAATCCTGTAAGATTGTTGTTACGAACGGCAATCACTCTTTGGTTCATGATGAATATTTCTGCGGCTGTGATGAAATCGTCCGTTGAACTTAAAGAATTGAGCCGTGTTAATACTTACAGGTTTATGATCGCGTTAGTAGCGATCATAAACCTGTAAGACTTGTGTGATGAAGGACGATTCCTCTTAGGGTTAATAATGAACACTTGTGTGGCCGTCATTGAAATCATCTGTCATACGTAAAGCTTTTGATCGTATTGTTACGAAATGTACAGACGCGGTAAGATGGCTTTTCCGCAAACAATTTTAGGGAGGCCATAAAATAGCAAGTAAGGCAGGGTTACCACATTTGGCGATAAAATTGGCGACATACCATGGACGGATGGAGAACTTTCTGGAACGAATTCTTACCGATTTAGCCCAGAATGTTCTCGAACACAAGCCGAAAGCTATATAAACCCTGCTGGTCCGCAGTCAGGCAGTGCTTCGTCTAGAGGGCGCGATAGTTAGTCTCGAGTTAGTCAGTCCGTGCGGAGTCGATCGCGTTGAATGCCGGGCAGCGAGTGCCGAGTGGGTAATCGAGTGCATCGAAAGAATGGCTTCGTGTATCACAGTTAGTGCTTCGTCGAGAGAGTGTGTTGAGCTTCAGGAAGGACTAAGCCGCAGATTCGGGAGCTGTGCACTGTGTGTCGTAGAATGCATCGCGAGTTGTAGCGTGGAGAGACTCGAGAGTACGTGAAGTTCCGAGAACGGCCAAGAAGAGTCGGGAGCTGTACTCTGGTGCTTTTGTAGTGAAGCTGTCTTCACCGCAAAGAAGTGAAGCTGTCTTCACCGTGATAGCCTGATAACCTGAAGGCTGTGTCGCTGAGTTCCATCGTATTTATAGCAGATCTTCGATGACTGTGTAAACGTGATTTTAGAGCTGCCCTGATTAATATTTGCTAATTAACTGTGTTTCGATACTTCATCATTAAATGTTGTCGTTATCCTTTCCAAATCCGCACGAACCCGTAACGAACGTAATAAAGAAGGAAAAATACCGCAAGAGTATTAATACTTTATCGCAATAATGTTGTTCATAAAGCTGTAAAACATTTGCTATGAAGGATGATAGAGTTTTACTTCAATATGAAGATTTCTGCGGACATTAGGAAATCGTTCGTCAAAACGACGTGAAGCATTATATCATGTTAATACTTGATCGCGCTAAGCTGTACAAATTTCGCTGTGAAGGACGATCACTCTTTATTTCATGATGAACATTTCTGCGGTCATCATGAAATCTTTTATCAAACGTGAAGCATTGAAACACTTGTAACACTTGTAACACTAATACTTGATCACTTTAATGTCGATCATAAAGCTATAAGAATATTGCTACGAAGGACGACTACTGAAGTTCATGACGCAGGACGTTGATAAAGAACATTTCGGTTGCCTTCATGAAACGCCCATCAAATATAGAGCATTGAACTGTATAAATACTTTATGGCGTAAATATCGATCAGAAAGCTGTAAGAATTTTGCTACGATAGAAGCTCACTCTTTGTTTCATAATGAACATTTCTGCAGCCGTCATGAAATCATCCTTCAAAGTAAAGAATTGGATCTCGTTAATATTTGATAACCTTAATACTAATCATGAAGCCGTAAGCTGTTGCCTACACATGAGGCTACTCTAATTAAACAAAAGGCTATTTACATTATGATTATAATAATTTACGAAATTGTAAAACTTTAACAATTGCTTCTTTATAGTTTTTCTGTTTTCTATAATTGTTGAGTTAACAAATCTTAATACATTTTCATTTGAGGGAAACTGTTCTTACAACTAATATTCTTAGGATTTTATTTCAATTAACAAATTACTCTTCGACCAGACGGTATAGTCGTTAGGGAAGCCGACTGCGGTACCGAAGGTCCCGGGTTCCAATCCCGAAGAATGCGTGGATGTAAATTGGCTGTTCCCTCATAGGAGTTAACGGTGAACGTCTATTAGGTGCCTGCACAATATAATGGCCAACACGTCTGGCCTAAGGAGTGGTCGATGACGTTATAGATAAGTGCACGCCATTGAAAAAAAATTACTATGATTAAAAAACTTGATTATAACGTCTTCTTTCCGCAGTTACCCTAGAATTCAGATTAGCTAAACAATACTCGAGAGTTTGAATACTTTAGAATTAGAACTTCTGGCATGCGTCGTTAAAAACTTGAGCGAACGTAAGTAGACTATTGTGTGTGTAATCTGAAACTGCATTGCTTGGATTTAATTTTTCACAATTTTACTTTAACCCGGGAGCACGCGCTCTTTTGAGTTACACGAGCGCTCGCCCTGGGTCCAAAAGCCCCGGATCGCGTTTTTTGGAGAAAAAACTGTTACTCTTCATGTAAAAGTGCTACATTTCTACCAAAATATTGTGGTTAAAAATATGCAAATTATGCAAATTAAAATTTTAATTTCTATATTTTTATGAAATATTTTAAAAGAATACAAAAAAGTATTATATTAGTATAGAATTTATTAGAAATTCATTATATTATTATTCAGGTTATTCAGGAATTATTATTTACGTTTATTAGGAATATACTGCCTAAAAGAATATCTTCCTCGGAAATTTTCAAGTTTTTCATCAATTGCAATGACCTTACCGACAGTGTAATATTTCTAGCAGTTATTCACAAAATCTTTAAAAGCTCTCTTATATTTCAAGTTTATCTGATTCTTTCTGGACGGCGCGAGTGCCTATGCCATCAAAACACAAACGTCTTGATAAAAAAAGAAAACGTTTGTAGGGCATAGTTTTGTGGAAATTTTCCATGCCGAGTCATATGTGTTGCCCACAGATCCCGCACATTTACATGAGAGGACTTATGTCACAAAAATATAAAAAAACCTATAAAAGCGCAAATTTCAACTAAAGTTCTGTGATGAGCATCTCTCTCTCTCTTTGAAAGCTGTCAGAAATAGATGCAATATAAATGTGTGTATAATTGACGACTTTCAGCAACATTTGTTCACTTGGTAAAAGTTCCCGCGATTCATTTGGGATCTGCACATAGTTTGCCTCAGCGATTTTTCCAGGCAATTTAGTAACAATAATATGAGCATGAGTTCTAACATCAGCTTTAGGCTTTTCATTTGACCATTCTTTTTTATTTTGTCTTTTCCAATAAAGCAATAAATGCCATTCTCATTTTCGTTTTCAGAATGCATCTTGATTTCTGATCAGTATCATGAGAACTTAAAAAATTCATTGTAACTTTCATCATCAGTTTCTTCAGTGGAGTCTTCGACAGTTGGTACATCTTCTTATAATTTTTGCAAGCGTAACATTTCTTCCTTATAGAATAAATTACGCCACACGTTTGCAGTTTTCTGTGCTACCACAAGTGAGCTATGTTACAGCAATGCGAATAGGCGCGCTGGGTTTGAAAAACCCGATCCGATCAAAACAAACCTTCGAGTCAAATCTTCGGCGAAAATCTTCGGAACCATAAAGAGGATGGCCTTGGAGGAGACTACACTGAACCACAACCACTTGGAAAAAATAGGGGCGTTTTTAGAAAGGTTTCTTTAATCGGGAGGGTCCATTGGACCCAGTGCGCGCGCACGCGGGTTAAATACTCGCAAGTAGAGGAGTTATATTTTGTTTCACAAGCGATGCTTTCTGTTAAATTGTATGCTGCTTCAAACTAGAGATATAAATCTGTCGTAAGTAAGTTCTGAAGTACACTGATTTAAGTTTGTACACAAGCACAACTTTAAATATTTACATGGAGATAAAAACTACAAAGAGAGATTCGGAACTCATAGCACAAAGTTAAGGCATGGTGGAACACAGTACATTAAACATGTTTTATATAGGATGTGCAGCAGCCTTGGCAAAAAATATTAGGAACCCTATAATATTTGCATTAATTCTGAAATATTCTCGGAGACAAATTAAATCCATTTTTAGCATTGCATATAAGCAACCCCTTTTTTAGTTGGTTGCGAAGTGGCCGGTTGCCCGGTTGCGAAGTGGCTGGCGCACCACAGGTCCGGGGTTGGATCCCCGAGCTAGGCAAGGTTGACTCAGCCTTTCATCCTTTCAAAGGATCAATAAAATGAGTAACAAGTTCGCTTGGGGTCTAAACACCGGATGTCCTGCGACAAGCTGACCCCTGGGCATAAGCTCATACACTCCGAGGTCCACTGTCTAGAAAGCAGATATCAGGGCCATGGTTCTCTAACAGTTGTTGTGCCGCTGAGTTTAGTTTATATAAGCAACTTGTATTAACAATTTCAATACCTGATGTTTCCACATTTAGCTTTAATTACAGTAACAATTTTTACTTTTCATATTAGCCACTAGTTTGCGACACTGTTCAACATTTCAGCCACTTTAAACTTACTTCAGACTACTCGCAGTCTGATTTACAAAGAGATGATACTAGAAACGTCTCAAGAACACTAACGTTACAAAATGTGACGTCTTGGGCCATAGATTGTACTGATAACGACTACGAAACATGTTACGAAATAGAATTACACTGAGAGCAAATATCAGCATCTTTAGTCTCAGATATAATTTGCACAAAATACCACTGAAATCATCACTGCTGTTGAAAATTTGACCATGTTACATCTGTTTTATATTTACCATTTACATATTTTCATGTTCGAAACAGTTATTTGCAGTCCTTGTGATTTTTATGTATAATAAGTAGAGATTTATTTATGTTAAGCATTAAAATTAGAACGGAAGACTTATAAGTGTTCAATGATGAATAGCTAACTTGTAGATAGCACAGATCAGATTGTAAAGAAAACCAACCAGAACTTCACTATGTAAGCGGCCATGATAAGGCCTGACGTCATACCGTGAATTTTCAAACCTTCAGTTTCATTGCACGGAGCATATGGCTTACTCCATTTACTCTAACCTCCTAATATTTCCCTTACAGAACTGGTTATCATACTTCCTCAGATCATAATAAATGTGTTACATCGGGACTTCGCTCAATGAATTCTGTTGTCACTTGCTATTGTGACTTATATCACTTGTCTGAGAGTATTATCAAAACAAGCAAGTGCTAGGGTTGTGACCAGTTGTGCTAAGGGCCCGCTGAGGGTTTAATTTCGGAACCTGGAAGTGCTGGAGGCCTATGGCCTTACGGCTAGATAAATGAAAATGTAATAAATTTCTGAATTAATATAGTTAAATAATAAAATAAAATACCGAACTTCGTCTTATTTGGCGTTCCGGCTTGAATTACAGTTTCACTTAAAAACTAAGAAACAGCTCAGCTGAGGCTACAAAGAATTCAAGTCTACAATATGCAGTATAAAACATTATTTCAAGAAATGGCAGAAAAAATAAAATTCTTTTTTCAGCACACAGAGAAAAAATGCTAAAACTGTTAACGCGCCATTAATGACAATAGGAGAGAATGCCAGAAACCGCATGAGAGTATGGAAGCAAGTTTTAATGGAGATGTGTAAATAGGAAAACAAAGAAAAGAAAGATCCAGCACTTTGTGACCACCATCCTTTGCCAATTTAAATTCTAGCTGTCAATAACATGATGCCGGAAAAACGTTTCCTCTGAATCGAAGAACTGAACTATTTCTAAAGTGATGATTTTCATCCACATATCGCTCGAAAAGACCCGGGTTCGAATCCCGGAGAAGGCATGGATGTAAAAATTGTCTTTCCCTTCAGAGGAGGCTAAGTGACCCACCTATTAGATGCCTCCATAATAAAGAGACCACCACATCTGGCCGTAAGTGTGGCCGATGCCGGCATAGGCGCGCCATTGGGAAAAAAATGTTCGAAAACGTCTTCAGGTATCCTTTTCCACGAGAGGTCACTACAATTGGACGTGCACGGCCGGAGTGACCATATGTAAAACTATTCGTGAACTAAATATTTATCTGCTTTTATAATTCATTGCACCTTTCTGGAGGAAAAGCCTTTAGCTTGTGGGTAGAACATTTTGTTTTTCCTTAAACGTTTTACTAAGTTTTATTATTCCTCAGAAACGTTGATTCGCAGGGCTACAAATTATTTAGGTCTCCAATTTGCTCATGCTGAAATAATGATTTATGAAAAAACTGAGAAGTACCGTAGCTGAGCTACAGTGCAATTTACGTTCCGGTTCAACCATTTAACGGCTACCCTTTGACGTGTCGATCTCTCCGTACACTGTACTGGTACAGTTTCAGAAATTTCATGTTAAACCTAAATTAACCTACGATATCTATGATGATATTAACCTATAACTAAATTCTGCTCTAGCACCCAATAAAGAAATTTCTTTCGTTAATGTGCGCATAGATCTAACTAGCCCTGTATGTCACGTGAAAGTGGATGAGATGCCTAACCTTCACAAATTAAATTGCATATATGCACGTAATGTGTTTAAAATTACTTTTTTGGAACATATACCTAAAAAATTATATGCATAGATTGACAATTCCTGTTTTCAAATATTCTTTTCCGCTTACAAGTAAAATTTTAATCTACGCTGAGAATCATTTTCTTGAATCGCTCAGCGGAATTTACATTTAATTTAGATTCACTTACTTTCAGAATTTATTAATTCGAAATAATCTGTCTATTTTTACACGTTTTCCCTGAACAGAAATAAAATATGAACGTTATCATCTGAGCATAATGATAGTTACATAAAGCAGAAAATATTTTTTTCCTCGTTAAATCATGGTTTTATTGTATTAATAGGTATTGAGAAATGATGCTTCGTAAAGAAGCAAAATATCGATTTTATCAAAGTTATGCTAATACGTAACGACCCACGATCTAATCTGGACAAGCAAAGCAGAGCTTGTAACAGGCTTTAATTTTCTAAATATCACTTCATCTCTATTTTCATATTCGTGACGTTAATTCTCTGTCTTTGTTTTAAAGAAAATTCTCAAAGAAAAATTCTTAAATATGACACGGACAAACGTTTCTTACTTTAATATGTAGGGAATTAAGTTTTCAAATTGTTATAAAACTTTATTTGACGCTATGTTGATTTATAGTTGTGTGAAAAAACGTGCCCAGTGTCTTAATAAATTTAACGGAATATTTTTAATTTAGAGTACAATTAAACGAGAAATAGCATTCTTCAGCAGAAAAAAATATTCTTAGTTGAAGCAGGAACATTTTTGTCTTTTAAGAAGCTAGATCTGTGTCATATGCATTTAAATGCAAAAATTAGCTCCATAAAACTAAGCCGTTTATTTACTTTTGTTATATGTATTTTATTTATGTTAACTTTACACTGATAAGCTACACTGCTAAAACAATTAGGGCAGGAAGCAAAAAAGTGAAAAATGCCATTGCGCGATAGCCATGCATGGGCATAAAATGGAAAAAAAAAGAAGCAAAAATTAATTGTATGGGGACTTTATTTCTTCGGAATAGCAGAAAGAACATGAAATGATGCTTCAGGGCGACAATTTTGTTACATGTAAACGACGCGACAAAAACGTAATTGTTTGGAAATGATGCAGGATGTTTAATCTGACGTATATTCCTCCCGAACTGCTAAGACTGCACCACACCTGTTTGGTTTGGATGCGATGACGTTATCGATGAGACTTTGGGAAATACTGTTACACTCTTAAAGAAGTGCGATGTTCGACAGTAAGAGGAGATCCCAGTAACAGTCTTGCAACAACGCGTCGTCCTTGTGTGTCCCAAACACGTCTGTTTCAGCTTCAAGGAAGTTCTCCACAAGATGAGCTTTATGAGGTCCTGCATTAACAGAAAGGAATTATCAATGGCTACAGCGTAAGGAACGACACGGGGTCTCAGAATTTAGTCTGCATACTTCTGAGCAGTCAAAGTGCCATTCCGAATTATATACAGATACATACGTCCGCTTATGCTGATTCCAGCCCATACCATCACACAACTTAGTCTGTTAATGTAATCTTTCTTAAATGAATATAGGGTTGAGTGCCCCTTTCTCGCCATAACAAAACATGTCACACTCTAAACTGAATCGGGACTCATCCGTAAACATCACTTAACTCATGTCATTTTGTATCCAACCTCGATGTTCAACAGCCCACCTTCTTCGGTCCGCACGATATCTTGCTGTCAACGGAATACACTCTGTTGGCCTACTTGCATACAGACCAGCCTCATGAAACCTATTTCCGATTGATTGGCTTGAGATAATTCATCCTGTTGCCAAAAGAAACTGTCTTTGAATTTGCTTCGCATTGTCTTTTCTGTCTCTACGAGCTGTTAATCGGATATATCAGTCATCATTTGCTGTGGTACTACATGGATTACCTTGTCCTGGTCGTCTTCCAACATTCCCTGTTTCTTGAAATCGAGTCTGCAATGACATTTCTTTCCGCTCCCATAGCATCCGATACACTTCTTTGGAATTGTCCGGATTCCATTCTCCCGATAATACGCCAAGCTATAGATTCGGGAAGACCACGTTGTCGTGTCACTTTACAGCCACCTTTCCTCAAAAATAAAAAGCTGAAAGCTTGAATTTCACAACTGAGACAATGATAACAGCAATTTCTTCGAAATCCCAATTTCTGCACTTAAATCCTTTTTTCGGTTTTTGACGTCATGACCATTCATTTGTTTTGATGACTAAGTGTTATGTTTTCTGCTGCACTTTCGAATATGGATGTTTTGTTTTTACGTTAGTTATCAGTAGCAATATTTGCGTAATTTCATTAAACCATGTGCTCCCTAATTTCTTTGTACATTGAATTTCCTTAACTAAAAATCTTTATTTCGTTTTTCAAGCTAAAGTATAAGACTTTCACAATCTAGCTTATGAGAAGTATCTGGCATTTTCAAACAAATAGTCATTCTAGAAATAAAATAAAATAAAAAAAGAGAGAGAGAGAGAAAATCTAAAAAGAATTCAGATTTTAACGTCAAACAAAACGATTTGTTAAATCGTCTCTCCTCCAGCAACTGAACACATCTTTTACCATTTTTATTGCTGCCTATTTCTATTACACAGGAAATTTATGGTTACAACTATATTTTTTAAACAGGATGTAAAACTTTTAAGTTAGCTTAGGAGCTATTACCATTCTAAAAAAAGTTTGATTAATATAAATGTTAGATCAGAAAAATTACGTTATTCTGCATCATGATGCTTTTACCTATCATCAAGACGTACTGAGGGAAGTTTTCTGAATTTTGTTTTTTAAATCGCATATAAAATCTTATAAATACAATTGATTAACCTGGAAGCTTATGTGAAATAGTATAAATAAGTTCTTTTTTTTTCTTTCTCTAATTTTCTCATTAATTGCACAGTGAAATACTGCATAGCTTTTAGTTACCTTAAAACCTCGTGTATGTTTGGATATCATAAAATGCACTCGACGTTCTGAAAAAACGTCATTAGCTCAAATAAAGGTTAACAGTCGGCAACAACGCTTGCTTACAAAATTAACACTTTTCATGTAACTCAAAAGCTAATGGATAACTCAAAATTTAATTAAGTTAGGCTTCAAAGGTTAACTATCGCGCAAGCTATCTCTGACTCGAAAGTCGGTATAAACAAGCCTAATGGCAAGAATAACTCAACGCTGCTGAATTCTGATGTCTAGAAACACAAAATTACCAACGTGACCATCAAGCAGGCAGAACACTCTCTCATTTCACCTTCCAAAGACTTCGTTAAAATGCTTCCTTTGTTCTGCCTAATTTGAACATCGCACATGATGGAAATTTGCAATATGGAAGAGAAATGAAATAAGAATTGAAAGGAGAAATACTTAAAATAACGTATTAGGAAATTAAATGATACTCTACAACCTTATAAATTATATTATTTACAAACTTTCGTAATGAAAATCAACACACAAAATACTATTTCAAACTTATTACATTTACCGGGTTCTTTGCGGAAGTGCTTTCGAATTTACCTTTCATATAAAATAAAGAAACAATATAAATTCCAAAAACATTCCATTATGATTTCGATTAAATCTAACATAGGTAATAATTAATCTGTCGTATCTTGTAATTTTAATGTCCATTTATTATATTACCTCAGCAAGTTCAAATTATGTTTTCAAAAATGTCAAAAAAATATCAACAGCATTTTTTTCCTAATTAGACATAAATGCTTTTTTCATCTAAAAATATCTAGAAATATAAAATACTTTCATTCAATTTTATTATTTAACATTAGATAAACCTGAAGCTACAACAAACAGAGATAATTTTTTTAAACTGAAAGAGAACTTGAATTTATATTCTTTAATTTAATTACGCCACATCATTTAAATGTCTCAAAGAAAATAAAAAAAAATGGTTGTAGATTCAAAATAAAACTACCTGTTTTTTCATATAAAATTTCCTTTTTTAATAACAGTGAATTAAATTTAAAAACTATATATTACAAGTAAAATTTACGAAACTAAATGCAAAAATGATAAAAATTAAAAACAACATATAAAACAAACATATAAATTTTATAACTACACGAAAGTTTCATTTTTTATTTCATAGTATGTGACAGATTTTTTTAAAAGCACTGCATGCATTTTTTAGATTAAAGATTTCTTAATAATTAATCATGTTACTACTGTCTTTCGTTTTACTTTAAACTATTTCCTAGTAATCTTTTTCTGCTGGTATGTTTTAAGATAAATTAAATTATGAGACATTAGAGTAAAATGAAATAGAACTATTAAAAGAAATGAGAAACATTAAATGTATAGAAAGCTTTTAATTTATTAATTTGGTATTATGTGATATTAACAGGATGAAATATGACAGATACATATCAGAAGAATTCTGTGCTGCCTTAGTGTTACTACTGCAATTAATGTGTGAGTTCACAGTTGGTTTCCTACTGGTTTCTGAAATTATTTTCGCTTTGGAAGAATTGTATATACACTGCTGGCCATTAAAATTGCAACACCAGGAAGGAATGATCTGATGAACGTCAAAGTAACATGAGAGGAATAAGACGTAGGGTATGCAAATGATCAGTATTTTCAGCGCATTTAGAAGAAGCAGGACGGAGAAGAAACATCTGAAGCACTGCATAAAATAAAAGTTGTGTAGCGCATTTCTCATTCGAAAAGTGCTTTCTAAGGTTGGAGCTCAGAATATCGTGTTATGCTTCGAATAAAAAGAGGGCTTGCTTACCAGCAGGTTCCGAAATTTGATACAGGTATTGCCTATCGAAGTGTAGATTATCGTTCCGTCGCCGGTTGCACTGTCGACATCCAACCACTGTCATGTGACTATGGAATCAATGGATTGGTGAGGGTCATACTTAACGGCATGCAGGATCTTAGTGCCCTATCATGACGAAAGCCAGAGATGACAGGGCATATTGTGAGGACAGATCTGCAAAACCGTACTACCACATCACGGACCATTAGTCAGGAAAGTGGTCAGAAATGCTTACAGCACGCCCAATATCAACTCATAATGTGCGCGAAGTTTGCAGCAGGGTGACCATTACTTTGGCTTCTCATGACAATGCAACATAGAGAGAGAAACCTGGGTACACGAGTGGCACAATGTCGCGTTTTCCAATGAGTCGCCGTTCTACTTGCAGCATTCTCATGGACGTCTGGAGTGGCCGTATACATGTCCGACGAGACTGCATTCGATATCGGCATAGCGGCACTGGACCTGGTGTGATGGTGTGGGCAGCAAATGGGTACATGACCCGCAAATCTCTAGTTTGGATCGACGGTAATTTAAACGCAGATGGGTATATTTCTGACGCCTTACGAACAGTGGTTTTGTCCTATCTTCGAGGCCACGAAATGCCATGTTCTAATAAAATAATCCAAGACAATATGCTGCGCATCGTGTTCTGACCTTCCTCGATATACACGATATACGTTTACTGTCCTGGCCTGCAAGGTTTCCTAATTTGTCACTCGTTGAAAACATCTGGTCATGACCTGCTGAGAGACTGGCCATCCACCGCTCTCCAGCTAATACGGTTGAAGAAGCGTGGCATACACTTGAAGCAGCATGGAATGAGTTGCTCATTTCTGCCATCCAAGCCCAGTTTGACTCCGTGCCTAATGAGTTAAGGGCCGCTTTAGCTGCCAGGTTTCGCAGCTGTTTCTACTAATTTCGCAACCCTGTAAACCTCCAAAATTTTTATAAATTTAATCATTTTGTGTTCATGCCATACTATTTAGGTGCAACAAATATCTTTTTTATTTGCTTTCCGTAATGTTGTTGCAATTTTAATGACCAGTAGTGTATATACATATAATGTTATACTTTATTAGATAAATATAACTTAAATTGGCCACAAATAACCCATAAGAGTGTGTTAAGTTTCCTAATTTTAAAATTGAATCATTCGGCGTGCAAAGAATTTCAAGTAATTATGGCTGAGAAATACTGAGTTTCACTGCCAAGACTGACACCATTTATTAAACTGAAATGATGAAAATGTGAATGTTAAATGCTGGTAAAATTTTCACTTTTTTCAAATAATAATATTTTTTGCGTGCGTACGATTTCGTAATAGATTGAGTGCATGGGTCCGATAATAGGTTAATAAAAATGTATTCATATCAAATGAAATACATCAGAACGCTTGAATTTTGCTCAGAGATATTCGTACAAGTGTTCAAAATCTTACGCAGTATAATCAGTAGTTATAGTTCAAACTACTAAAAACTTTAAAATACAACGCAATGCAAAGCGTATATCGAAAGAGAAAGCTTGTAGAGACATTAAGTTATCTTTAAAGCAGAAGTGATGAAAAATGAGCAACTCCCTCGCCAGAAATCGAACCAAGGGCCTCTGGAATATACGCCCAGCGTGCAGCCCACTTCATTACGAAGGTATGCTAAGAAGGCGGGAGAAATACTTTACAAGCTAACTCTGATTTATCTCAGTTTACGCAGAACTACAAATCGCGACATTAGTAGCTAAGCAACTAACTAAACAACTGAGCTGAGATGTTCTTCCTCTGGCGTTTTATAGCTTTCAATCGGTCTCGAGAAATTTATAGTAATTTCTGCTTCTCGAGATTTCTGGAAAGCAATAAGAGGATATAATTTCGGTTAGAGATAACACAATAGTCAATTATATTTATTCAATTCAATACAAATTAAAGAGATACCTATTTATTAAATGTTAAATGCACGTACTCCTGTATGTTTAATTTCCGGCATAGCTTTATTTCAATATTTGTCTCGCGCTGCGTTGCACGGGGAAATACAACAATTGTAATTACAATTCGACTAAAATAGCTATCCAAATACAAAATAAATAACAATATAATAATCTGAATTCTTATAGCGCCATCAACCTAAACAAATGGCTTAGTCATGGCGTCGCGTCAAAGAACTTTACTCGTGGTTGATTTTTCCTGGGAATATTACCAGAACCAGAAACATGCATCCGGTTTCGTGGTTGACTAGCATACACTATCTATGGCATACATGTCTTAGCACATTGTCTTTTTTTTTTTTTTTTTTTTTTTTTTTTGTTCGTAATTAGATATGTTAAGAAAACATCCAGAACATTCTTGTAGTAAATTTATTTACTATTCCATAAATTTCTGTTTCTAGCGTCTCTGTAATAAAATATTAATTCAATTTTTGCCTGAAAAATATAAATGCTTTTCTGTGTGCGTAATCAAAAAAGTAACTTAAAAATGGGCAAGCAAGCGTAAAATTTAAGGAAACAAAACCTCGTAACATTTAACTTTAAGGCCTCATTCAATTGAAACATTTAGCGATCATTGGTTGTGATACGTCATCAGTGTTTTGGTATTCAATTGAAACGCAACGATCACTCTGAGCTCGCGACCGATCATTTCTATAACGATCACTCCGAATCCATCATTTCGCGGGGAAATCGATCGAATCAATATGGCGGCTGTGTTGTTTTTACGCTCCCGGAGCAGATAGCATTCGAATGTGCCAAGATATATTAGATTTAGGGGAAATCCTTTAGATCTACCGGATGATCAGTTCATAGCCAAGTATAGGCTGTGCCCATCGTCATTCGTGTAATTATGCCAATTGTTAAAACCGTGTCTGCAGCGATCTACCAGGGGCTATTCTGTGGAGTTACAGGTATGTTTATTCAAATAATTTTGTATTCCTTAGCTTGCTTCATAAATTTCATTTTTTTTAGTAATTGCAATATTACTGTTAAAAACGTAAAGCATATTTTAGAATTGCATTTAATGTTATAAAGTGTATTACCTGAAATGCTTAAAATTTTAAAAACTCCATTTTATAATACTTGCACTTTCTTAAAAAAAAAAAAAAAAAAAAATTTCCTAAATTTTCTTCTGTTAGGATAGACATATTAGTGACTGGTACTAAATTGTTTCAGTTTTTACATCTTTTGACCATTTGACCATACAACTTTTGTGTGCATTTTTATGACCAGAAAGTTTACACCTCAAAACTGTTCTTTAATATTTGAGCGTTCTGAATCCAGTGATTTTTTTGCAGTAAATGTGAATATGCATTGTGTGTGTGTGTATATATATATATATAACAAAATTAATGAAATGTAAGCATTCCTATCAAAAGTGCCAATTTAGACAAAACTAGGAATTTCAGTCTAAAGTCAACTACTCGTATATTTCCAATCAAGCTCCAAACAACTTATTATTTAACATCTTATAGCTACTTTTTTGCACTTTTGAGGACTCGTAAGAGCATTCTTTCCTCCTTATGAGTTGCTATTATTTCCCTACTTTTCAATTGTTCATTTTTCTGTAAATTTTGTAATATTTTCATTTGGATTTCAATTGAATTTGCTTTACCACTACTATTAGCTAATGCTTGACAGGGAATTTTTCTTTTTGCTTCCATTCTTCACTTCATGTTTATTTTCCTTTTACACTTTTTTTCTCTTTTTTTAAATTCTTTTCAATTTATTTATTTTCATTTTTTGTACTTTTTGGAATTAATACTTAAATTACGAAGATGTTTGGGATTGCTGTTGATTTCAACTTGAAATCCCTAGTTTTGGGTAAATTTGCACTTTAGATAAAAGTATTTGTCACCTATCATGTATATCATCATATCATTAATTTGATTATTAATTAAATCTTTATAGCCAAGGCACAGATTCCTAAAATAGTCCTACTTTTCTTTTGTTTGTATACGTATATAATATACACTGACTACCAATAAGTATTTGGACACCTGTGATAGAAAAGAAAAACTAACTTTATTCAAAATCAATAATAGGTAGAGCCTCCACGAGAGGTAATTACAGCGTGGACACTCCGGGGCATATTTTCCACAAGTCTTTCTATGACAGCTAGGGGTATTTTCTTCCACTCGGCTTGGAGAAGACATAGAAGTTCCTTCACCGATTTTGCATGGGTAGTGCACCCCTGAATTCGGAGATGCAACTCGTCCCAGATGTTCTCGATAGGGTTCAGGTCTGGACTCTGGAGAGACCAGTCCATTCGTTGAACTCCATTGGCACCATACCAAGCTTTGGTTAACGTCGAAACATGAAAACTGGCATTGTCATCCTGAAAGTAACAGGGATCTAACCCGTAAAACTGCCACAACGTAGGAAGCACATTGTCACCTAAACTAGTGCATTATGCATCGGAGTTGAGCTTACCATGAATGGGGACCAAGGGTCCCAGCCCATACCAGGAGAAACACCCCCAGACCATAATTCCACCTCCGCCGAACTTGACTGTTGGCACAATGCATTCTGGCAGGAGACGTTCCCCAGACCCTGCCATCCGAACGGTAAAGGGTGAACCTTGATTCGTCACTCCAAAGAACCCGTTTCCACTGATCTACGGTCCAATTTCGATGGGCTTTGCAGCACATTAACCGAGCAGCGCGGTTGGACTTTGTGATCAAAGGCTTATGGGCAGCAGCACGACCATGAAAACCAAGCAGATGCGCTTCCTTACGGATGGTATTTGTGATATCATCCCTTCTTCATCCACCGCCTCATAGAGAAATAACTCCACCTTCTTGTATTTTTAAACATTTATTTTACAAACACAAACTAATACTAAACTACACTACTAATAACTGAAATATATAAAGTAATAAAAGTGAATTTCGGTTTCATTAATAGCTCCCACGATCCTTCCGTATGACCTCTTTGTCGGTCTCCCTCTTGGAAACTAAACTTTTGGCGCCTCTCCAGACTGAGAGTTAGCGCCCTCTATACATCTTGTTGGTTGGCGTCACCCATACATCACACCCCCCATCCAAGATTGAAATAGGGTGAAAGCCTATTGAAATATGACAAATTATGGTGACGTCAAACGAAAGAGTTACTTACCTACTAAAGTCTACAAATCAATCGATACTGAAGTTGAAAGATATATAACACAATACTTATACAGGTTAGTTCTACACCTACTACAAGACTTCTTCTAAACTGTAATATATAAATGATTAAAAACTGGTATTCAAACAATTCTAATGCAATAGAATACTTAAAGTGTCTATGATATACTTAAAATTCTCTAGGAGAGTAGCTGAAAAAGAAATACACACATAAAAAATAATAATATTAAGAGTTCATAAATGTCTATGAAAAGTTCTTTCTTTCACACAAGTCACTCAATAGTCTCTAGTCTGGACAACGCATCAGCATTGCTTAACTTAGCACCTGGGCAATGTGAAATTGTACTATCATACTTTTGTAATGCTAAAGCCCATCTCTGTAACTTAGAAGATTGTAATGCGTTCTTTGTGATGAAAGTTAACGGATTGTGATCAGTTATCAGTTCCACAGGTGATCCAAAAATCCAAGTTTCAAACTTTTTCAAGCTCCAAATAACAGCATAAGCTTCCCTCTTGATAGTTGGCCATGCTTGTTGTGTTTTGGTAAGTTTCTGGCTGGCGTAACTAATCGGGTACAACTTTCCGTTTTTCCTTTGAGATAAGCAGGCTCCAACACCCGTTGAAGATGCATCACATTGAATTATAAAAGGTAACCCTGGAACAGGGGTATAAAGACTAGGTGCTTCCATTAGGCATTTCTTTAATTCAATGAATGCTTCGTCGTGTTTTTCTGTCCAGCACAGCTCTTCAGGATTTCTTCTTTTGGTGAGCTCTGTTAATGGATAAGCTGCTTCGGCATAATGTGGAATGTAGTCTCTGTAATAATTACATAGGCCTAGAATGCCTTTCAATTGCTTTTTTGTTTGAGGTCTAGCTAATTTCTGGATAGCCTCCACTTTCTCTGGATCTGTACGATGACTGCCGGAACCGATGATATGTCCTAGATACTTAATATGAGTTTAGCGAAGGAACATTTCTTGAGATTTACGGAAAACTGTAGTTCTAACAGTTTTGAAAAAATGGTGTCAATATGTACTAAATGTTCATTCCAATTATTTGAATAAACAGCTATGTCATCGACGTAGGCTCGAGCAAAATCTTTGTATTTAGCAAGGGCCTGGTTCATGACTCTCTGAAATGTTGCAGCGGCGTTGCGTATCCCGAAAGGCATGACTTTAAATTGATACTGAGCTCGATGTGTCTTGAAACATGCTAATTTTTGACTCTCTCTTTCTAATGGTATGGCCCAATAGCCTTTGAGTAAATCAATGCTGGATATCACTTTGGCTTTTCCAATGTAGAATAAGAGCTCTTTAAGGATTTTCCATAGGGAAGTCATCTGGTTTCGTTACTGCATTAAGGGATCTAAAGTCAACGCAAAGACGAATATTACCGTCTTTCTTCATAACGCATACAATAGGGTACGAAATTTAGCGTTGGTTTCTTCAATCAATCCCATTGATAACATTTCTTCGATTTGTTTATCTACTTGAGGCTTCAATGCTTCTGGAATTCGATAAACATATGGCTTCTTCCTTTCATTGTCACTTAATCTTATTTTATGTTCTCCTACTTTGGCAATTTGTACCTTAGTTATAAATAAGTTTTCATATTTTCTTAACAAGTTCATCATTTCATTCCTTTTATCATCATCTATATGGCTTAAATTTACTTCGCTAAGATGAAAATGATCGGACTTGTCACTCACACTGGGTGTGGGATGGACTTCTCCTAGTTCTTCGTTCTCAAATATTACACCTACTGCCTGTACTTTTGGATTAAATTTTCGAATTTTATTTACATGTACTCTTCTTATTGTACCATCTGTCAGTCTGACTCTGTAAGAATCTGGATTACAACGAGATACTATTTCTGCAGGTCCTATCCATCTGGCATATAATTTATTACTGGAATCTGGAATCAGCAGGTACACTTGATCTCCAGGGCTGAATTCTTTATATATAGCCCTCCGATTAGCATATCTTGCATATGCACCTTGTTTCAATTCTGCAGTTATAGATGCTTGCTCTGCTGCTATTTCTAAATTCATCTTTAGCTCCTGTAGATAATCAACAGTACTTTTACCCAATTTTAATGGTAATGGAATTTCTCCTGACCATGACGATTTTAATACTGACAACGGACCTCTGGCCTCTCTTCCATACATTAATTTAAATGGGGATACTCCCGTAGTACAATTTGGAATTTCGCGGTAAGCGAATAACAGGTATGGTATACGTTTGTCCCAATTTTTAGAGCCGTTTCTAATGATATGATGAAGCATACGTTTTAGAACTTGGTTATACCGTTCAACTAATCCCGAACTTTGTGGATGTCCTGGTGTTGCAAATCTAGGACTTGCTCCTAATCTGGCATGGAATTCTTGTGTTAATTCTGCAACAAAATTGGTACCTTGATCGCTAGCTATTACCCGAGGTATGCCCGTTCTCATAAAGATTTCTAATAATGCGTCGAATGTTGATTTTGCTGTAATAGTTCTCAAAGGGACAGCTTCTGGCCACCTAGAATGTTGGTCGACTAAACATAGTACATATTTGTGTTTACGTGCTGATGGAGGTTCAATTGGACCGATTATATCTACATTCACTGTGTCAAATGGAAATTCAGGCCTCTGAACTGGAACTATGGGTATACGATCGTTAGTTCTTTCTCTACTTTGTAATTGACATTCCTTACAAGTTTTACAATATTCTTCAATATCTCGTGACATGTTTGGCCAATAAAATGAATAACGAATCCTTTCTTTTGTTTTTCTCATCCCTAAATGATTTGCAAAAATAGATTCGTGAGCCAATTTTAAAATTTGTTCTCTTCTAACTTTAGGTAATACCAATTGACAAACTTGTTCTCCGGAAATTCTTTTGATAAATCAAGTCATCCATTAAAAAATATTTATTTTTATTTCTTTGCGCGTTTTTATAGATACTGCGTAATGTCTCACATTCCCTTTGCTGTTGTTTAAAAATACTGGCATCTGAATGTTGACCCACCCCACTTTCGTTTTCGCCCTGAATGCAACTTATGACTAAATCTTGCTCTCCTCCTGTCATAAATAAATCAGCGCGGCTTTCGCCTTCGAATTGTTTTGACTCATGACTCCTCGTTTCCGGTATCTGCGATGGAGACACTGTGTCGCAATCACGATTCGCGCTAAGCAGATGAGATTCAGAGGTCAATAAATCATAAACATATGGAGTAATTACGCAGGGAATATGAAGTTTGTTTTGTTAAAGCTACTAATACTTCGACAGGTTTCAATAAATTAGGATTATCAGTATTTTTGATGGATAGAGGAATTCTAGCCACTTTAGCTGATATGGTTTCTCCGAATGCAGAAATTAAGTCAATATTACAGTTGTTCTCAATAGAGAAATTTGATATGTGTTTCGGATTTATAACAGAAATTTCAGCACCTGAATCAATTATGGCTTGGATTTCGTTACCTGCAACGCAAATATTTACTTTTTGCAATGGTTGCCTAAAACTTTCATTTGACAAGCATGAAGATCCGATTTTTGCTATTACTTTATCACTAGTATTTTTCTCTGGTGTTTCTTTTTTAGAGGAGGGT
The DNA here is from genome assembly GCF_044657685.1 of Stegodyphus dumicola. NCBI lineage: Eukaryota > Metazoa > Arthropoda > Arachnida > Araneae > Eresidae > Stegodyphus > Stegodyphus dumicola. Next base: position 161,922,107 of record NC_140770.1, read on the forward strand.
TTTGTGTTACCGATTTGTTTCTTTGTGGACAAGATTTAGCGAGATGCGTTAATTTTCCACATATGTAACAGTCTTTGGGTGGATATTTATTTTTATTTATGTTGCTTCTCATATGAGGCGGAATATATTTCGATTCTCTTGAAGAGTGGAACGATTTAGCTATGTTTTCATTAGTGTTAAAAGTGGTTTCGTTTAACGATTTGCCTTTGTTTACAAAATACAAGTCAACTTCTTTAGCTAAATCCTTAGGTTTTAACCAATTTTCTCCGGTTTTAATATTAATGTAAGTTGCCTTTTCTTTGTCTAACGTTTGGAAAAGTTTGTCGGAAATCATTAGTTGACAAAGTGCATCAAAGTTATTAACTTCACGTAACTGACAGTACTGGAAATTTGCAGACAGTCTAGAAGCGAACTGAACATGTGACTCTTTAGGATCGCGTCGTGCTCTTCGGAAATTCATTAAACATTCATAAGCAGTTGGTTGATATTCTTTTAATACTAGTTTTTTAATGGTTTCATAACATTTTAGTTCTTCATCATTAGTGTAAAATAATATATTAGTTGCCTTATCCCATAAAATGTTAATCAAAATTTCGGATTTGAGCTCCTGTGGTACATTTTTAGTTATGAATGCTCTCTCTAATGTTTGAGAGTATTCTCCTTATATTTTTAAACATTTATTTTACAAACACAAACTAATATTAAACTACACTACTAATAACTGAAATATATAAAGTAATAAAATTGAATTTCGGTTTCATTAATGGCTCCCACAAGCCTTCCGTATGACCTCTTTGTCGGTCTCCCTCTTGGAAACTAAACTTTTGGCGCCTCTCCAGGCTGAGAGTTAGCGCCCTCTATACATCTTGTTGGTTGGCGTCACCCATACATCACAGTATTCATTGAAACAACACTCCCGGATGCGTAATGGCAAACCGCACATTGAGTTGAACAGTGTTAAACGAATGTCGCATACTGCGCATGCCCAGAAACAAATTTGGCGTAATTATTATGTTGGCGCGATTTGAAAAGAGGATAAATACGGTATGTGGTAGATGTACCGCCATCCGATTGTAAACAAATCCGGCGTTTAAGTCTTCGTAGAGTATATGTGCAATGTAAAGTAATTACTGTGTAAAATTAGATTTTTTTCCTGTACTGCTCCAACAACTGGAAAGTTGAACGATACGATCAAGTTTAAATTGAAGAATGCACAAAATGGGAAAAGGAAGTCAGCGTAAATGCAGATGCTCCAGTGGATAGCGCGAGCTTCAAACCAAATGCTATTGCGAGATTGCTTTCAGGTATGTATATATTTTCCCATTTCAATAAATTTGATATGTTATATGTGCAATATGTGATATATTGTATTTTAACACATATACAGTTCATTAACATTTTTTAACATTTCCTAAATTTCTATATAATGTAGCATTAAGAAAGATGTTTTAAGAAATTTGTTTCCTTACTGTTTTAATTTTTTCGAAAAGAAACATCATTTTCGAGAAACTTCAAGAAGAAAGTTATTAGCGTAATTTTATTACAGCTAAAACTGATGCAAGGTACTTGAGTCTTTTATCTCAAAATGTGCTGAAATGTTTTTGTTGAAGTTAATATAAAATAATGTAATGAATTGTGGTATAACTGTAAAGAATTGGTAAAAATAAAATATAATTAGCTCAAATTTACTTAACTTTTTATATTATCAAATATCTATTGAATAGAAAAACCTGTTGAAATATTAAATGTAACAAGTTCTATTTTTAAAAGGCAGATGATTGTACAGCATGTAGGAATTGATGATGATTTTTAATAATCCTAAAGTAATAGTAAAGTCAACAATAAAGTATATTTTGATGTATGTAATTTTCATCAACGATTACATAACATTGCACTTTAATATAAAGTATGCTTGGATTGTTTTCATGTATGCTATATATTATTGCAAATTAGTTCTTCATAAAATTGTATATTTCTGCTGTGAAAAAGTATGTATGCAATCATGCAAGTTGTAGGAAAACATGTACGTGTACTGCACATGTACCAGGAAGACAAGATAACAATTATGACTGCCAATCATCATTTGCTGACTGTATCTGTCAAGCTGACTACACAGACTATAGTAGCCAAAGATAAGTTGTAGAAAGTGTGTTTCAGAGTTGAATATATGAATTAAAGTTAGTAGGATAATTATTCTTAACTAAATAATAAAATTTAAATAAAACCCCTTATTTCATTTTTTATAAATTCTCTTATTATTATGATGTGATTTCACAACCATTGACCCTCCCCTATTGTTAAATAATTCATTCAGCACTGAACAACATATTATTTTATTGGTATAAAAAATAATATATTTTGTGTGTATGACCAAGTTATGATCTAAGATTTTTCAATACTTGAATCATCCTTTTAAAGATTTTTATAAAATGATTTTTTTAATTTCAGGCATTGGTACAGTGAATGGCAGGTGAAAAATTTTGACCCTTGTTTCTGGAAGTGAAATGTTAGATGTAAGTAATGATGTCTGAGACCCTTATCACACGGCATTTGTTTCACATGAACAACTTGTTTCGGACAACTTTTCTGCCTGGTTTACTATTGAAAGAAAGACATGCAACGTTTTCCTTCCTTTCTAAAAAAATTGCAAATTGTTCGTTTTCAATTAATCAGCTATCAGCTTGTTTGTAATGGGGAACCAGTTTCCCATGTTAACCCCAAAGTGATCTATGATAATTGGCTGTTGTGACAAAGCAGAAAAATTGTGCCAAACAGATATTCTTCCGAAACAAACTGACGTGTGATAATATCCTTACTGTTAATAATACTGTGAAGCACTTAATTGTATGCTTTGCTAATGAATATGTACTAGGCAATTGTGGTTATTATGAAAGAGGTGAAATTTCAAATACAATTGTTTCAGTTACAATTATTACAGATATTATTTAATTTTGTAATAATGCTAATTAAAAATATGAATTAAGAAAATGCAAAAATTGGTGTATAAACATACTAAATAATTCAGAGTAAGACTTGTACTTAATTTATAGTACGCACTCATTCACACATATGATGACTCGTACACTGATATAAATTTGATATGCTTTTATACTGTTTACATGTCTTCTATATTCAGATTTGAATCATCATCTGCCAACAAATCCGGTTAATCAGGCATTGTTGACCTTATTAGTTTCTTGCAGATGTGTGAACTTTGGAAACATTTTTAGATTTAGTGTAGTTTTTGTTTGCTTTTCAGGTTTTCACATAATATCAACTAGAAACATTACCTCTTCATTTTAAAGGTCAAAGAGATAAAATAAAAAAAAAATTAATTATTTAATATCAAACCTAAAATGTTCTTTTATTACACAACTATTATTTAAGCCATCCAAATGGGAACAATATTTTTATAATACTTTTATTTAATTTTCCAGTATATGTTATTGAAGCCATTCAAATCCCACTTGGGCCTTTTCAAGCATATTAGTTGTTGAATATTATGTCTGACTGTAAACACACAGGCAAAGTATGTATAATTATTATGTAATTTAACCTATCTTTCCTTCAAATATTTCTTTAAAATTACACGAGACAGGCATACATTTGAGCTTTGATTAACAGACTTAGTGTAGTCGCTATGACGGATAAGAAAACAGATGAATAATAGACCACCCATAATCACCAACATATAATGCAAGGATTTGAGAATAAAGATTGCTTATTAGCATAATAGTGCACTGAATATTAGATATAAAAATTATAGAACTGAAAGATTTGTCACGTATCATCTTTGCTTATTATTATATATATTGAAAATAAACAGTTTGCTTCTGCAACAGAATAAATATCGAGTGTCTTGAAATGTTTTGTATACCTGGAGCTTTACAGTTCAGTACATTATACAAAGAGCAGTATATATAATGATTATCAGGTCTGCACAGAAATTTTTAATGGAAAATTCTTGTGTATAGATTTAGTTGATATTTCTTATCTTGTGTACAGATTTAGTTGATATTTTGCAAGACATGGCAATATTTCAGAATTTTATTCTAATTAATGTGACAAAACAATCATTAGAAAATTATACACATATGAAAATTATTAATATTACATTATGTAGCTTATATTAATAATTTTCATACGTGTATATGTAATATTTTGGCAGGCACAGGAATGACCAAAGCTTGACAATATAACTACATCATAGGCCAGGCATTGTTATGGCTGGATAGAAGGTTGCAAAATGACGACAAAGAAGGATTTAGTTAGCTTTTTAGATCCCACATCTTTATTCAATTTTCTCAGCAGATCATTTTGCCTTTAGATGAAATTCTCAAAATTACATATTCAATATTGATTTAAACTAAGTAAGATTAAATTTAGACTTTACGTCATATCTGCTTTAACAAAGGAAAGAACAAGATGGGAGGAGCAGCTGCAAGGTCTTGTAGCAGCGGTAGAAGAAAGCAGTCTGACGAAAAATGGCACGTATTCAGTATGTGTACTAGCGGTTATATAACATGCCAGAATGTTCTCGCAAGTACTGGTCTAGGATAAGATCCTGAAACTGCAGTAAGTTAATTATAGGTTGCATGCTCGCGCACAGCAAAGCCACTGTATTTTCTATATTTTACATGTATATAATACATATTCTTTGTGTCTTGGTGAATACATTCTACCTCGCTGGCAGGTAACAGAAACTGATGATCAAAAGATTGATGAATATTTAATAATTTTGATGAGATTATCTAGGAAAGTAAAATAGTTTAAAATGTATTAAATATGGTTTTCCAGAATGTTTCCTAGCATAGTTTTTAATCTCAGACTAAATGATACACATTATCTGGAAGTTCATATTCTTGTGTCATAAAGTATGCTTTATTGTAATTAGTCTTAGATTGTAAAGTTAAATTTATGAAAATATGATGAGTTAAAAATGTATTGCAGATATTAAACTAGATTTTTATATGCAATTTTGAAATTTTAGAGATCTTGCTTCATGTAATTATTTTTAATGTTTTTATTAAATTCTTAATTAATGATATTATGCATGCATTAGAAAGTGAAATGAAATAATACTTAGAGATATCATTTGGCTGCATTCTGTTGTTTCTCAGTTAAACTATTCTGCATTCAAAAAATTACTCAAGGATTCTCACGAATACCAGCTCAAACAGTTCCAAAGTATTTCTGCAAAATATACGTAATTACTTAAGAATTGTATCTTTTTGATAATATTATTTAGCCTTTACAAGTTACTGCCAAAATTATTTTGTAAATCGGAAATCTTCGAGGGGATTAGTGTTTCTCGCATAGTTACCCTGGTGCCACACTATAACACTGAAATTGATAGATGTATAATTAAATGTTTAATCAAAAATGTCTAATTCCTCTTTTATGATATTTCAATAATTGATACTACTGAAACAAGAAATATTGGTACATTAACATTTTCTTAATATTCATTGTGTATTTGTTATGATGCATGTATTAATGTCATTACAAGTTAGCATTTGATAATGTTTGTTTCAACAATTTAGGGTTTGATGAAGTGCCACAGAGATTATGGCTTAAAGAATGCGTGCAGGCCAACCACCAACACAAGATATTAAAAGAGCAATGAAAATGAAAATTTAACTATAAAGAAAAATCTGACTAATATTATTACTCATAACACTTAATTGTTTCATATTATTGTAAATTTATGCGATATTATATTCCTGTATTCTGTTTATTTTGCAACTTATGTTATTGTAAATTCATGTATGTTTTCATTCTTGCTCTGTCATGCATTTCATACTAATCGTTTGTTGTGCATATTAATTATATGTGTATATTACATCATTGAATTACTGTATTTGAATTTTAATAAACCTTTTTACCATTCAGTAGTACTTTTCCATAAAACCCTGAACATTCTAAACATCCCATATCACTAATCCTCAATTCTAAATAATACTTGAGTTTACTTAATTCATGTATTAATAACGAATTTGAAAAATAATACAATAGTGACATATTTTGAGGTAAAATAAATACTGCTCAATTGGACATTTTAAAATGTTTTTCCTTTTAATAGAGGAACATTTTTTAAGGATTTAATTATTAGTATTTGAATATTGTATTAATATATGATTAATTAGTATATGAATGTATTGTGTGTAATGAATAAGTAAGGCAGTGAATAAATTTTGAACAATAATTTCATATGAGGAAATATGATCTGCCTGGGTTAAAAAATTAATCTTTAAATCCTATTTATGAGATTATATGGCTGAAATCTGTAGCCCAAAAGCAGTTAAAGCAACCCACCCCCAAAAAAGAAGACATTTTAAATAGTTTCTTCCAAAACTTGAAATATTTAAACATTACACGACCCTAAATTTCTAGTGAATTTAAAATACTCATTTCATTCAGTTCAGCTACTGGCCATTATATGAAATTTTCCTATATTATTAAAATGTTCCTCATGATTTTGCAAGGTGAAGACCACAAATGTTCTGCCCTCATAACTAATGATGATATAATAAGCATGAAATAGACTTCAGCGTAAGGAATATGGAACTATATATTTTGCTCTTTGTTTATTAATTAGCTCACTTTTAAAAAATTCATATCATATAGTAAGTAGTATTCATAATTTTTCTCATTTTCTTAATATTTCATTGAAGCATTTAAATGTTAATTTAATTAGCAATACTTTAATGTCAAATGCATATATTATTATACAGAATGGGATTCTGACCATAACACTCGGGCAAAGTGATATACATGTTAATTTTTCAACAAGTTTCTGCGTTATGCTTTTTACTCTCTACACAATGTTTAATTTTTAATTATTATTTTTTATTATTTGTAGGACCTTAGGTCCTACAAATAATAAAAAATAATAGTAATACCAGAAAGTGTAACTTTCTTATATTATCCAACAGGAGACCTATGTTCACATCTTATATTTTGAATTTACAGTTTTCTTTTGTAGATGACAGACACCATATATTCAAAAGAAATTAACATGCTGCTGGATATATGCATGTGTTTTTCATATTTACAGCTGTTGCATGTGATGTTATGTAATCGGGTAAAAAATGAAAGAATTAAGTTTATTGACACCAAAACAAATGCATACTTCGATATAAAGGCTGCATAAATATGAAAATGGCTAAATTAAAATAGTGAATTGAGGTTGCAGAGTTCTCATTTATTTTTATTAACGAGCTATTTTATGATAATTAGCTTTTCTTTCTTCCTTTCCATTTTCCTGCCAGAATGCTAATTTTGAGTGTATTCAAATGAGGTGAATTCATTTCGTTACTTTTGATTTATGCCATAAATGCTGGCTGATTCTGTATGAACAAGCTGTGCACTCTGTTAATTTGTCCGAGTCTATAAAAGGGTTTTTTTACACCTATTCCAAACCTCTGTTGTAATTTCCAAAACATAACGAGAAGTCGCTTAAGTTTTCCAGAGTTCTCACACAGTATATATTACCAAAGTGGGTGAACTCGTATAAGGTGTAAGAAAGACCAAAAGGAGATTTATTAAATCAAGAAAAGTTATCGGTGGAAAAGGCATTTAATCTTAATAATGAAAAATCGAATTTTACACCAAATATTCAGACTTTTGTAACTGTTTTATATTTAATTAGCGAGAGTTAAAAATAAAAATTACCTTTATATTCATAACATAGGTTACATTCTGTTAATTTCCCATAAATAAACATAAAGAATACATTGACAAAATCATTGTACTAAGCTATTTTGGTAAAATAAAATCTACTATTTTCATTGTACTTCAAATTTAGGTTGTTTTCATGAAATTGTTTTATTAAACATTAACTTATACTTGATAATCAATCTTCAAGTTCGAATTAAGTTAACTGTAATTGCATTTGTTTTATGATCAAATATTTTAATTTGGCATTTGAGCATTTCTAATGGCATTTCTTTTTCTGTTTGACATCTCTGCTCTGTTAAGGTTATAACCAGTTAAATTGTTACTGTGTCTCTGAAAAATCAACAGCATTCTTAAACACCATTTTAAAAATATTTCTGTGTGTAGTATTTTTCTTAAATAAATACAGTTGTTATAAAAACATTTGAGAGTACATGTCTTGAAAGAGAAACAGCATTCGTAGTGTTTAGTCAATTATGATATATTAACAGCTATCATAACTTTGCATGTATGTTGTATGCATTATACATATATATATGCATAAAGACCCAATTTTGGCAATAAGTAGAGCTGTTACAAAATAATCATGAAGTCTAAAGGAACGTACTCGTCACACATACTGGGGGAGAATCAAATTTATGTACGTATTTGCCACTCTTAAAGAATTTTTGGAGGGAATTACAAATGTACCAATTTCTTATTAATATATAATCATTTGTTAATATTAAAGAAAAATTTATTTCTTAACTTTATAACGTTGCGCGCCTCTAACTAGCACGCAACCAAGAGGTGACTGTGAAAGCTTGTATAAACCACAGAGTCTTATAAGGGTTTAAGTCCCTTTTAATTCAACGTACTAATTTACAATTGCGTCCTCTTGACGCTTACAAACTTTGCCAACTAGGCAGTCAAAATAAAATAATAACCTGAAAAGAAAATAAAGACAAGATTCTAACTACGAGGCTCTCTAAAATAACTAACTCACCGCGTTTTACAAATACCGCAGCTAATTCAGCAGACTTGAAGCTCACTGGAACAATTGCAACTACTTCCCGCCAAGCACATAGGCCGCAACGCGGGGTTCTTTAATTCTCGATTTCTACCTCCGCGCTCGCGAAGTAAGAATAACTCCCTCACCGAACTCGTTTCCTTCTATTTTAAACCATACTACTTCCGCTGATAATTTGAATGCTTGCGCGTTCTACTCAAATTTACATATTCTGGCATTGGCAGTTCCAGGGGAAAGTAAGGCTTGACAGGAAAGATAGTTTAAACTTAAAATAAATGTTAGTTAAAATAAATATAAACCCTACAACTTAACTAAGCCAGCTAAGTAATAGACCGAAATATGTGTTTCTGCAGATATTCAGAACTTCTGGAACTACGAATACATTCACAGTTACAAAATATGTAAAATATATTTCTTTTAAATGCTTGGAATATTCGGAAAAATATCTAAATTCAAAGAAATGGTAAAATACGTTTCACCTGCAGATTATTTGTTATTTATTTGATTATATCACCATTAATAACAATGTTCACCCCCCAGAATAAAAAATATATTGTTTATGTACTGAAGTCTTGGTTTGTTTCACTTGACAAGTCAATCTATCATCAATGACAATAGCTACCTTTTAAATACTTTTTATTTTGGCACTTAAAATGTTTGCATTTCAAAATAATATTTCTATGCAGCTTTTAAATAATTTTTAATGCAACAGAAATCTAAATAACTTCAAATGCTGGCTAAAATTCATTCCAATAATTCATCACTTTAAATTTCTGTTCCTTGCAGATGATACAGGAAAAACCTTTTCTAATAATATATTTCTAATTCTACCAGGAATTATTGATAAATAACCTGATGAAAAAATTGATACAGGCATAGATGGAGGAGATGTAAATAATTATTGCGAAATAATGTGAAGCAGTGTTTGCATTCAAAATGTAAGATGTTATACTTATGAAATTCTGCACTTCACTTTGGAACTGTACGAATTTTCGCTCAGAAAAAGACTGAAATTCAGGGTATATTAGTTACACTTTTAAGGAATAAAAACAATTGAGAATTTACCATACGTTACATTCGTACATACGCAAAGAAACATGGACATACGTAAAAAATATAGCAAGTGTTTGCAAATAACATTGAAGAAATTTTACAATTCCTTAATGCTGTTTATTTAATTCTTTTAAATAAGAAATAAAAGCGCGAATATACGTTAACAAACTAAGCGGGAAAATCCAGTTTACATTACTGAGAATTACAACATGTAAACAAATTACATCTAAATAACGAATTATTAAGCACAATATATGGTAACAATTATTAAAAGCACTGTTAGACAAATTAAAATGAAACATATATTAGAAAAATAAGCAAATGCAATCGGTATGAACGTTAAAATAACTAATAAACAAAGTTCCACAACATTGCAGTTGTACACATCACTCGACAGCCATGGAGATCACGAATGAGCTAGCGTAGGGTTGCTTTTAGTCGCCAATATTTCTTCCCGCGCCAAAGGTACACCATCAAGCATGCGCAGTAAGCGAAATTCGCTTAACACTGTTCAACTCAATGTGCGGTCTGCCATTACGCCTCCCGGATGCCTGTTGAAACTCCTCGCGGATGAGGGCCATCGGTTGGGTGGGGTTATTCCGAATTTTTCTGGACAGCACTTGTCGGTCTCTATCTCCCAGTTTCGTTGGTCTGCCGACGCGGGGCACATTCCGACAATCACCGCTCACCTTCCAGTTCTTAATCACATAGGCCACTGTTGATTTTGGCTACTTCAGAGCGCTAGATATGTTCCTTAAGAATCGGCCACATTTATGATACCCGATGTGATGAGGTCGCATAAATCTACGACGAATGATTTCAAATTGCAAATTCAGAGTGCAATATACGTGATGAAATCACGGGACTAAATATAATTATTTAATTGTTATTAAAATAAAAAAAATTGTTATTAAAATAAGTTGTAAAAAATAGTTGTTATTAAAATAATATAATTGTTGGCAATGTTAAAAACGCAGGCTCGAGAGCCACGTATGGTTCTCGCACGATTTCTATATAGAATTTGATTTTTTTAAAAAAAGATAGGTTTCTCTCTTCAGAATTATTGGTAGCCATTTTTTTAGCATTCAATGAATTTTCTTATGCTGTGTTTTGTTTTCAACCTGATGTCACAACCCAGGATTTGCATAGCGGTTTCGGCCACTACACCACAGCAGTAAATATTAAAAGTTGGTGGCAGCTTTTAGGGATTGTTCCTGAGAGTAAAGTTAGGAACGGACATTTTCGCCTGTGAGCTTGAGTTTTATGTTAACAGTGAAGACTTTCTTCTCTTCAAGGACGATCTAATTTTGCTTGCAAGGACAATTCGCGTGGTGAAGCCTCTTCAGTGACAAATGACAGTGTGTCAGAAGGAAACGCCGGAGGAAGCGTGATCTAGTACCGCAAAATAGTGAAATTTCTCGGAAGAATATCCAAGTAGTGCTAGGAGAGTCAATCGAAGGCGTCTTCAAAATTGGTGAATACCATTTTTGTGATTTTTGAGAAGTTATGCCAGTTATTCGAGACTAGGTTTATTTTGGATATAGTTCTGTTTTTGGGGATCAAATGTTTTCTGGTGGTTATTGAAAGTTAAGCTTGTGGTTACTGTTGCTAATTGAAATTAAATTGATTGTTCTATTGTTTTAGTAACTGTTTGAATTGTATGAAGTATTGTAACGGTATGCTTTAGAAAAATTTAGTTTTAAATCAGTCGAGAGTTAGAGGACAATATTTATATAGTTGATATAGAGCAGGAAAAGGTTGCCTCTTAATTAGCATTTTTTTATATACGCTTTGTATGTAGGCATAGGTATTATCATTAAGTGTTAAGGCAATTTGTGTTCAGAATTGTTAGGGAATTATTCAGTTTTGGAGAGATAGACCTGTTGTTGTTTTTGTGTTATTGTATTTCGGGTAGGTTATTTTTCTTTAATTTTCCATAATGGGTGAGTTTATGAGGAAATTTACTAAAGCTCTGCTATTGGAGTTAGCGGAGGAGTTTGAAACAAATGTGTCTCAGGCAAATAGAGTAAGAGAAATTAGGCAGGCTATTCTAAATGCCGAGGACTATGAAGAAGAAGCTGCGAAAGAATACGCGGCAAGAATTTGGGTTGCGGCTGAGCAGAGAAAATCAGAAGAAATAGACGAACAAGAGAGAGCAGAGCGGGAACGCGAACAAGAGAGAGCGGAATGGAAACGGGAGCGAGTTTCTGAATTGGAAAGGTTAAAACTGATGAATGTGGTTCAGAATAATAGCCTAACTTCCACGGTTTCGAAAGTTGAACAATCTAGAGAAAAAAAGGTTAATTTGAAAGATCTAGTACCGCGTTTTGAACCGAGTAATATAGATAATTCATTATTCTTTATGCTATTTGAGAAACAAGCTCAAAAAGAAAACGTTAATGAGATTGATTGGGTCTCGCAATTAATTCCTTTATTACCTCACGATGCAGCCCAGTTAATAGTGAAAGAACCAGCGGATAAAGGGGGTGATTATCAGCATGTTAAGAAATTACTCATGCAGAGATTCAAGCTTAGTTCTTGGGCACTAAAAACAAAATTTGAAGAACATTCTAGAAAAAACGGAATGTTATGGGTGGATTTAGTGTATGAATTGAGAGTGTATTCAGAGAATTGGTTGGATTCAGTAGAAGTTCAAGATTTTGAAAGTCTTAAGGAACTTATGCTCACTGAGCAAATTACGCGACAAGTCCCTCTAGAAATAAGAGAGCACTACTTAGACAATTGGGAAGAATTTAAAACAGCTTCCATTTTAGCAGAGAAATGCGACAAGTATGAGGCTTTGTGAAGAGATACGAGGATGTTAGAACAGAGAGCGAGGTTAAAGAAACCGTTTGAGAAAGATAGAGAGTGGTATATAAATTCTAACTGTAGTTAGAATCAGAAAAGTAGTGGTCATCAAAGAATTAAATCAGAGGAGCATAGAAAAGTGGAGGCTCCTAAAAAAAAGAAAGTTTTCAATGAAGCAGGTTTCGAGAAGCAGAGGAAAATAAGGTGCTACCAATGTGGAAAGGACGGACATATCCGACCTAACTGTCCATCGCTGGAAAAGAATAAGGCTAATCTGGTGAATAATCTAGGAACGAAGAGTTTAGGAAAATGTTTTAAGCCGTATTTCAAGAAAGCAGTAATTAATGGGATAGAGAGAGAATATCTGAGAGATACTGGAGCTGGTATTGATCTGTGTAATAGTACTTGGATTAATACTAGTGACTTATTAGGGGAAACTGTATGGGTGAAACAGCCTTTGGACACAGAATGTAAATGCTTACCTTTGGCGAAAGTCATCATTGAAGGTGATTTTGGTGTGGTCACCACAAAGGCAGCAGTTACTCCGGTAAAGTTAGATAAAGAGTACTATTTGTTAGGGAATAAAACTGCACAGTTAATTGAGGAAATTAGGGAACGACCGGTTCTCTTGAATGCTGTGGAGACTCGTAGTCAGGCACATGCGCGCAGGAGTTTAGAGAGAGCGAGTGCAAAAGACTTAGATTCCAGATCGGAAGAAAAGAAAGAGATAGAAAGTGAAAGGGCTGTCAATAATGAGCATTCGGAAGAAAGGAAGTTAACCAGTAATACGGAGGAAAACATTAAAATTCCAGACATCAGTTTAGAGGAAAGGGCTATCCTTGCGGATGTTTCGCCAGTAGAATTCTCGGAAGCACAAGCAACAGAAGCTCATGATAATGTTCAACACCAAACAAAATTTATTATATCGCATACTGAAGGAACACAAGATCTGCAGAATTCGATATTCGAAAAACCCACTTCTATCATGACGTTTTCTTCTGAGAAATTGCTTCCAAATAACCTTGCTGTAAAAATGGTGTTCAATTATAATGCTGAATCAAATGCATATGCTATATGGCGTGCAATGTATAAAGAGACATTACCAGCCATTGGCGAGTTTTCTTTGGATAAAGTCAGGAAAACGAAATTGGGACCTCATCCAAATATAGTTGTAAATGTTGAAGAGTGTCCTATCTCAGTGATTGATTATTCGAGATCAGATCTACGGACAGCAGGAACTTTAGCATATGAAGTATATGGAGGAGCCAATCCTTTCTGTTCTGTAAACTGTTGTTTGAAAAATGATTTTTGTAGAGTTTTGGAATTACATTTTTGTAGATTTAAATTTCTTTGCATAGTGTGTTTCATTTTCAAAATGGTTAGAATCAAATGTTTAAGTATTAGCATTTTGTAAACTGAAAAGGTACTTTGTGTAGATTCAAAATTTAAATCTTTTTGTTGTACTTTTGCATTTTTGTTATCTAGAAATAAGTGCAGGGTAATGTAACTGGCTTCTCTATTATCACTTAAATGGTTATCGCTTGTGTTTTGAAAGCAGTGAAAAGTATTTAGAATTTTTCCTTCCATAGTCAAGAAAAATTCCTTTATGAGGGGAAGAGTTGTGATGAGGTCGCATAAATCTACGAAGAATGATAACAATTTCGGGAATTCAAATCACGGGACTAAACGTAATTATTTAATTGTTATTAAAATAATATTAAGTTGTAAAAAATAGTTGTTATTAAAATAATATAATTGCTGGCAATGTTAAAAACGTAGGCTCGAGAGCCACGTATGGTTCTCGCACGATTGATATATAGAATTTGATTTTTAAAAAAAAAGATAGGTTTCTCTCTTCAGAATTGTATGTAGCCATTTTTTTAGCATTCAATAAATTTTCTTATGCTGTCTTTTGTTTTCAATCTGATGTCACAACCCAGGGTTTGCATAGCGGTTTCGGCCACTACACCACACCGATAATTATACCTTTCTCGAAATCAGAGAGCTCCTAACTGCGAGGCATCTTGCATGCGACTAATGCCGATGCTGTTTCCTACACGATATATACCGGCAGAGTCCGTGACGTACCTTAGGACCGCAGATATCGTCATTTGCATAGGTGTCCAAATACTTATTGGTAGTCAGTGTATAACATATACATATACACACATGCATATATATATATATATATATATATATAAAAGGCATAATTTAATGTGCTACTTAAATGTAAATAATAATGGTAATAATCAGATTCAATGTATTGTTCAGTGAAGTTAGCATGTACACTGCTCAAAAAAAAAATGGGACAGTGCTGTATCTCCTGATCTACTGGGCCGATTGACAAAATTCAAATTGCGTTCTTCATATCTCGAAAGCGCGACTTAGGATATATATTAGATTTATATATAGCACTATTCTAACATAAATATTTTGACACAAAATCGGACTTTTTCTGAAATAACATACCAATTTTTTTACATATTTGGATTCTACGATTCAAATTACGCCTAAGTATGAAATTTTGTAAATTTTGGAGCGAAATTTACGGAGAAATTCACAAATTTATGTTGGCACTTTTTTGTCAGTTTGCGCCAAGAATAGTTCACTTGGCGAACTTCTTAATATATGGCAACCTAGCTTCCTTTCCCGTGAGAGGAAAAAAAGTCACCATCGTTCCTTTTTTCCAAATAATATTCTTTATATTATATTTTTAATTATAACTTATTAAGTAATTTTTTCTTTTTCGAAGTTCATTTTAATTGTTTAAGTTGCACTTTTTTTTTTTTCGAGTAACTGTTTTAAAAATTTCTATTTACCTATTCGAACTGCGTAAATAAAGGTGCAGCGTTTATTTTTTTTCAAATAGTTTTCTTTATATATTTTTTCGTCATAGTTATTATTTTAGGTAATTTTTAAATTTTTATACTTTTATTTTAATTGGTTGTGTTGCATTGTCTCTTCAGATAATTGTTTTAAAATTTTCTATTTATTCCTTCGAATTGAGCATTTTTAATATATTTATTATTATAAATTTTCCAGAATTTGATTTTATTTATTTGAATTGCGTTTCTTTCGGAGGAATACTTTGTAACCTGGACTACGATGCGTTTGAAAACTGCATATATTAAAAGAGAAAATACAGTAAAGCACAATTAACACGCCTTTCAATGTTCCGTTCAGAAAAGATATATATAAATAAGAGAGATGTATAACCGACATTTAACTTAGGATGAATTGCATACACTGCTTTAAACAATTTTATCATTGTGCCCATTGCTTTACACAATTTTATCCTATATTTGGCTTCTTAAATATTATTCATATTTTAGTCAAATATTTTATTTTTGAAATCGTAAGAATCAAATATCACAAGATTAAAAAGTTTTAAATTAAAAAAAAAAAAAATACAAATACTAAATTTTACCCAAAAATTTATTTTTTCTTCTCTTTTTCTTCAGGCATTCTACTTTATTCTTGCTCTTTTTCTTTAGGCATTCCGCAACTTTATTAAAAAGCATCCAAATTTTCGAAATATCTTGATATTTTTGACAATCATTTTAAATAAAGTTATCGCCTTCCATTTCATAAAGGCCCACAAACGGCCGAGCGGTAAAGTCGCTGAACACTGGTAGTACACTCCGGGGTTCGAATCCCGGTTAACGGGCTGGTTGCATGGGCGTTTTCGTGTATTTTCTCATGTGTACCGTGTATGCCAGCTGGTTTCCCTTAGAAAGTTCTTTACAAAGACATCCTTCCTTTTAGGCAGATAGCTCTGCTTTGACGTAACTTAATAATCCAATTCAATCCATTTCATCAATATTTGGTCAGAGCCTTTATCAGTTTTTAGAGGCTAAACATTTTGAATGTATGAGATGAAAGGAAAGACTGGTTTCATAAAGAGGTTTTGGTTTATTTAATTATGACAAAGCACACTAGGGCTATCTGCCTAAGGGGAGGGATGCCTTCGTGGAGGACTTTCTAAAGGAAACTGGCTCGCATACACGTTACACATGGAGAAAACCACGAAAATGCCCATGCAGCCAGCCCGTTCGAGGGATTCGGACCTCGGACAGAACTACCAGCGTTCAGCGACTTTACCGCTCGGCCGCAGTTTCATCAGGAGGAAAAAAAAAAAAAAAAAAAAAAAACCGTCTTTAGGTGACATCCACATACATCACTGGATAAACTCCTGAATATTCAAATAATTCGAATGAGAAAAATCATGGGATTCTCAATTTATGATACGATATGATGTTCTATAACGTAATTTAAATTTATACAACCATATAGTCTAAAACCAGTCGCTCTTCACTTTAATCTGCAATGATATCGTTTTTGTCTTTTCTGTTAACCACAAGCTCAATTGACGGTATTTGCTGGTGTACACGTCCAAGTGTTTTTTCTTTAAACACTTAAATTCTTTGAAATATCCTGAAAGTATATTCAAAAGCGTCCAACTTTTTTAAACATCTTGGTATGTCTGACAGCCAAATTTCCCTGCAAATTTTTGCTTACTTTTATCCCTAATTTTCTTCTTTCCTTCTACAGTTATTTTCAGTGCACACACAAGAAAATTAAGATTTTTCGATTGCTAGACTTCCATAAATTTTGCATTCTTGTCAATTTTTAAAAATATCAATTACATGAATTGCGTTTCAGCTGAAGACAGCTTTTCATTTTCTAGTCATTTTAACTGTAAATAAAATTTAAAGCGAAGTCCAAAGGATAAATATTTTAATTAAAGGATTTTTGCTAAATGACAAAGAAATAAAACAGTCCAGCAGGGTTTATTCTGTACCACAGAGTGACCCGATTCTTATATCGGCTGAAACAATCTAAATCATATTAAAGATCATGTTTTTTTATACAATCTATAACGCGAGAGAAAAATTAGCTTCTTAAAACATTCTTTCTAAGAGGATTAATATAAAAGATTATATTTTTATATATATTTTTAAAGCTGGGACTTGAACCAAACTGTCAAATTTTTAAAGTTTAATTTACATGGTGGTTATAATTAAAGTTCCAATTTGAAATGGCCATAAAAGGAAAATTACCGTACCAAATGTTATCAAACTTGGGAATCGTGTAAAGGAGGTTACGAGAATTTATTTTCCGCGGAAAATAAAAAAAGAGTTCAAAAACTCACCACCAGGGTGAAAATGGCACTGTATACAAGATTGATAAATGAAATAAGACACGAAAACATCTGTTTAAAATATGTTTAATATTTTCCGAAACGTGTTACAAAGCATGTTCAATGTAGCGTCCAGCATTTTCCAAAAGCAAGTTAAATCCTGTTACTGCATTCTCAACAGCAGCTCTTAGCATATCAGGAGGAATCTTACGGACATGTCAGTGTATCACATTTTTCATTTCTGCCAAATTGTTTAGATTATCACCATAAACAGTGCTTTTGAGAAAACCCCATAGCTAAAAGTCACAGAGATTGAGGACTGGTGGGAAGAGGGGAAGTGTTGGCCTATAAGACGTTCATTCGTGAAATGTTGCCTAAGTAACTGTGCGACACACGTCAGGTGGGACCCAGCCCTGCATAAAATCGTAGTACCTAAAATGCCATGTTACTGCAGTTCATGTATCACGAAACATTTTAACATTGACTCTAAGTGAGCTGCAATCACAGTGGTCCAGCTGTCGACTGCTCTTCAGAGAAAAATGGTTCAGTTATAACAGTAGCTGTCATTCAACACTAAACGGTGTGAAATGACTGCTATGCAATCGAATGAAGTAGGAGAATGCAATGGAACTAGATATATAACACGAGAGATTTCTGTGGCCCAAATTGATTGAAAGCGTTTTGAATCAGTATCTTTATGTTTTAGGGCCAAATTCAGGCTTCAAAAATTACAAATTAGCAATCTGTAAGAAAATGATTTCCAGATTGTACGACTTGTGCGAGTGATTTGCGATCTCACATTTTCTAATCGCTAATTCGTGGTTTTCACGGACGAATTTCTCACTTACACGGATGGCGCACTCAACGTTTATCGAATTTAACGCCTTTAAATGGTAATTTGCTTACTTCAAAGTTTCTTAAGGGTATACAACATATTAAACCCGTGTAACAAAAGGTTAAGTTAGATTCCGACCCATATTTCGTTTAACAATATTGCATACAGCGCCATTTCCCCCCTGGTGGTGAGGTTTCGAACTTCCTTTTTTTCCCGGAAAATAAATTCCTATGACCTCCTTTACACGATTACCAAGCTTGATAACATTTGATCCAGTAGTTTTCGTTTTATGACCATTTCAATGTGGAACTTTAATTATAACCACTCCGTATATTATTAAATTTTCATTTGAAGCTATGCGTTATATGTATACCATACGTAAATTTTTCGCTTTTATGGAAAAATAAAGAATCGAAGCAAATATACTTAGGATAATGGACCAAAACTGAAAAAATTTCTCCTTCCTTCGAAAATAAAATTTTGAAATTCGACCTTGAATTTATTGGGTTATCGAAATATTTAATTTGACTTATCTTCTAAGACCTAGTTCCGACAAGAATTCCGTCAAAAATTCCGAATTACTTAAGCTGAAGTTAAAGATTTAGTATATATTCACTGTATGTTAGTAAAGTAATCAGAGTGTAATAAAATAGATTATAGAATTTACGCTGATGCAGCATTTTGTCTGACTGCACAACATGTAATGGAAGAGAAGGCTTGTAGAGATTTGTTTTTGACATGCCTCTAAAAGATACTCCTTTTGTTCCTGTCATACTCCTTTTGTCTCTTCAATATCAAAAAAACTTTCCTTTGAGAGACAACTTTAGTTTTGGGGAAAGAAAAAATATCACAAGAAGACAAATTTGAAAAACATGCAGGAAGATTGAGTACACATACTTATTTTCGGAACACAAGCGGTTCTCCGACTGGTTATTGAATAATGAAAAGATGCATTATCATGCAATACAAAACATTTGGAATACGTTGTCTGACTGAAAACGTAAGATTAAAAGTCATCTGCTTAATTCACAGGCATTTACAAGTCAACTATTGGGGCAATTGCAGAATCGTTTTGATCCTGAGCTTCTAAAACAAACCTTATATCACTGGATTTAAACACTTCTTTAATCTTCCGAGAACGTCCCTTCTTTAGCTCATATTCCAAGAATATTAAGTGAATACAATTATTGCAAAAGAAATTGAATATTCATTTGCAGTACGGCTTGGTAGTTTATTAACGAGTTAACATTAAATTCTGCTTTTTGTGTCTAAGTATACAACAATATTTTAAATATTTACAAATGAAATATTAAATTGCAGATTTAATTGGAGCCTCACCAGTTGCCTAGCATTTGAAGATTGTTAAATACTAATTGTTTGTTGCAAAGTCTAACCCAAGCTGCATGGTTGGTTTTCGTAGTTTTCTAGGTTCTCTTTACAAAGGTTCTCTATGAAAGCATCTTAACCAAATAGCTCCCATGTTCTTTCTATGTTCAAATAACCAACTAACCTAGTTTAAGCGCCATTTCCAAATGAAGTTAGTAGCAAAACCCGAATACTCATTAAAAATCATGTAGCTTGCCAATCGGAAGTAATATGAAAGAAACGGCGCCAATACTTGAATTGCTGTTACGGTACGCTGTTTCTAAATTTAGATGGTAATTCCTTAATTAAATAGCCCACCAGCGGCCGAGCGGAAAAGACGCTGAGCACTGGTAGTTCGGTCTGAAGTTCGAATCCCGCGAACGGGCTGGCTGCTTGGGCGTTTTCGTGGTTTTCCCCATGTGTAACGTGTATACGAGCCAGTTTACCTTAGAAAGTCTTCCACGAAGGCATCCCTCCCTTTAGGCTTATAGCCCTCGTGTGCTTTGCCATAATTAAATAATCTAATCCAATCCTTAGTTAAATATAATTGATTTGTAACTTCTAGAGCTGACGGTAAAAATTGAAGTGCAAATAAATAATATCGTGTGCGATCTTGATTAATATAAAATTAAAAATTTTGCATAGAAAAATATTTGCATTCAGACAGAAAGTTTTTTGAAATATTTGCAATTACTTTATAAGAAGGATTATTAATAACCGTAATGATTACTTATTATATTACTGATGATTAGGATTCAGTTCTTGACAATTACATTCTAAATTTGAATTTTAAGAATATAATGAAAATACGCTGCGAACAAAAATACATTTTAGGATAAAAAATGAGTTGTTTTTTTTTTTTATGTGTTAAAACTTCTTAAATTCATTTAATAAACATCGTATCCTCGTTGTTAATTGAATCCAGAATGTTGTGTGTCGTTTATATAATTATTCTTACTTGTCCACAGAAGCTGCTGACTTATCCAGCCATTAAGTAGCTGCAGATCATTTCTACATAACCATTGAACTTCCACTAATTCAGTCTCTAGAGTGTTGTATGTTTATATCATAATTTGACTTATATAAATGATTATTCTAAATCTTATGTTTCTATAAAAATATACTGTGCTTTAAAAATATGGATGGTAGTATCTGCCGCTCTTTCAGTCACTTCAAAAGCAACAGTTTGTTTAGAAATAAATTATGCAGTTAATGTCATAAAATTCAAATAAACATTAAACGAAAATTCTCAGTTTTAGACAATTGGATTTAAACGAATTAAAGTAGCAGATGATAAAACTCCGAAGGTAAAAATTTATTCTTAGAAAAATGTACTCTTATTTTTTTAAAAAAAGGAAGAAAGAGAGAAATTTAAAAAAAATTGTTAAAAATTTTAATAATATCATCTATAATTTTAAAAAATAGCTTTTCATATAGTATTAATAAATATTTATTACGCCTTATTGAGAGGAAAAAATTCATATAATTAATTCTCCGTAAAATTTTACTTGAAATATAAGGTTAAAAATAGCTGTGGCAATTCAGTGTAACAAAAATCCATAGACCACATTTGGCGTTATTATCGCTCAAAAAAAGATGCTAAATTTCAAAACGCGAAAACATGTAAATTCGTGTATATCTTAGAAAATTTTGAATAAAAAAGTCTAATTTTTTGCAGATATGCTTAAAAATACACCTACTTTATGATGATGGTAAAAATTTTATAGGTTATAATTAAAAAGTTTTTTCGAAAAATTTATAAAAATTATTTAAAAATAGAAATTAAAAAAATAAATCACAAAAAATGGGTAAATTTTATTTGGAATGAACCTAAATTTCGAAATGTGACAGAAAAAATCAAAAAAGTTTAATAAAAAAAGAGATATTAATAAATATTTGCCAAATTCTCTTAACATTGAGGAGCTAAAATTTTGAGAGCTAATATTTTAAAAACTAGTCGTACGATTTTTACAAAGCTTGGTATTCTGGCATAATTTGAGTCGTAGAATCGAAATATGGAAAAAAATTGGTATGTTATTTCAGAAAAAGTCCGATTTTGTGTCAAAATACCTATGTTAAAATAGTGCTATATATAAATCTAATATATATCCTAAGTCGCGCTTTCGAGACATGAAAAACGCAGTTTGAATTTTGTCGATCGGCCCAGTAGAACGGGAGATATAGCACTGTCCCATTTTTTTTTTTTTTTTTGAGCAGTGTACATTGAATTCTACACCATTAACATTAACTTATCGAAGTTCTATTATGCATGCACCATAACATTACTATTATAAGTGAGCTGTAATATATTTCTTTCTCTTTGGTAGGTTTTGGCCTTTTTTTTTAAAATTATCAGTACTGAAATACTGACTTCACATACATATTTAGGCTAATTTTTTTTTTCCGATGCAGCAAAACTTTGTCGTATAACAAGCTGTGATTCCAACTGATATTGCTTATTCATGTTCTCAGAAATACTGGTCGCTTTCACAGATACTCATCGTAAGATGGTCTATTATATACACTTCTACATCAGCAGAGAAAACCATATCAGATTGTATGAATGTTTCACGTCGTTCTTTATTGTTTGTTATTTAAATAAAAAACATTAAAATCCTATGTCATCTACTAGTTGATGAAGACTTTAAAAGTGTGGTTAAGAAAAGTTGTGCATTCTCTTAAAATAAATTTGTACGTTTGTCAAGTTAATAATTCATAAAACTTACTTTATTGACACTGAAACATGCACACAAAAAATTCACACTAGATTTCTCATGCATTAGATATAAATGTGTATAAGTTGAATAATATGTATATAAGTTGAACAATAGGAAGACACTCCTATAGTTTTAAATCAGTGTGAAATGTTTGTTTAGATCGAGCAGTGCGTACTCGAATATTTTCGACTTGCATCCTGTCGATCGTATGTTTCGTATGAACGGGATTGAGCAGTATGTACTTGAACGTTTTCTAATCTTGCTTCCCTTCGCCAGTTTGTTTCTGAAGCATGTGATGCCATTTCTTTTTTCATGCTTACGGTGCAAATCAAGCAACTGATTTTCACTTTAGTGACATATTTGATTTCACAGCAACAGTAACGCTTTGTGAACAAGTATTACTGCCCAAATTAGTACTGATCCACCATATCTCAGACAATCAAAGTTGAAATATAATTCAAAATTAACAAGAAAGTAGATTTACTTCTAGATTTCTATTCTAATTTGAATTATTTGCTTGTGTTTCTTGCTGAGTATAACTGTGCCCTTTATTTAAAAGATACTTTCTTTGTTAGGTTTTATCAGCACTCCGACTGCTTGGCACTAGCTCATTTCAGAGTGTCATTGGCGATGACTTCCTGATTCAAGCATCACAGTCAACAGTATCAAGGAATCTTCAGGGCGTTATCTTAATTGAAATACTGCCACAGTTCATGAAATTTCCAATGAGTGAAGAAGCACGTTTTGAGAAGAAATGTGACTTCTTTACAAATGGATTTCCGAACGTTATTGGGGCAATTGATGGCACGTTAATAAATATTCAGAGACCATCAGATGATGACTGGTTTGTTTTTATTAGCCGTAAAGGGAAATTTGCCCTGAATATTCAACTGGTACGTATCCAATACATATATATACATATATATTGCAATCATGTTCTGATACCATATAGCTATACAAAAAAGTTGACAAAAACTATTATATCACATTATAATAGTATCATACATATTATCAACTGTTCCTGAGTGATATTCTTAAAAACATGCACTCAATTGTGAATTAATTATTTAATTTGGATAGTCATTGCATTCTATCATATTAACCCCTTCCCATGTTTTAATGAGTCTCACTCGTGATGAAGATTTTGTTCCAAACGTAAACATCATGAGCCGGGCTCCTGAAGCCATTACTTTATAACTTCATTCATATATGAATCTAAGTGGTGGCATGTGGTTTTCTAACATTCTGTAAAAAAACATTACATTCTGTTCTGTGGAGGGCAGGCCTCAAATTTTAATTAGTTTTAATTTAATGACAGAGAAACAGTGCTGTTAAAAGCTTTGTGCTTGAAGAACAAGATTTATGCTAAAGGAAGTGCTTTTTCCCTACTTCGGCACTATTCCTCTCTGAGGCAAAAATAATCAGCATATATACTTAAAAAAAATTAATTGGCAAAAAATTGGAAGTATATTAAGAAAGTTAATGTAAACCTTAAATTTGCCATAGAATTCAGTTCTTATATTTCTTTTGCATTATGTTTTTCTAAAGGTCGGTTTCTTTTTATATATATTCAGTAATATTTTAATATAAAACAATATTCTTTTTATATATTCAGTAATATTTTAATATAAAACAATATTTTTTTTTCATATCTATAAGAGAATGGAGCAGGCTATTCCAGAATTTCAACATGAATGCTACTTAATGTTCAGCATTTCGTGTAATATAATACATATGTTTTTGGATTTTTAAACGAAGGGGTGAAATACGCTACTTTTTCAGAGGTACCAGTCTTAAGTTTTTAATCTGGAAATAGTGTGTCTCATTAGAATCTTAATAATATTCTACAAAAAATGAAACCATATTATCAATTAAAACTTTTTGTTCATTTTAGGTCTGTGATGCTAAAATGGAAATTTTGCACGTTGTTGCACGATGGCCAGGCAGCACACATGACTTCTTTATGTGGAAAAGGAGTGAACTCAGAGAACTTTTCGTTTCCGGCGAAATACCAAGACAGAATTTTCTTCTTGGTGATAGTGGATATCCACTTGAACCATGGCTCTTAACACCATATCGTTTAAGTGGAGGTTTTCTTTTTCTTAAATTTTATTACTGTGCGTAAATAAAGTTAGTTTGTTTTGCTAGAGTTAGCAATGATGCTTGAATTACACTATCATATAAAATTCACATACACCAAAACAAAATATAAATATTTATGTAAAATATACCTTTTACCATAATTTTCTATGATTAGTAAATAATTTTAGTGAAGAATCTAACAAGAAAATTCATTAAGTATATTGTAGCATTTCATAATACATTTTTTTGTAGTTGTAGCAATTTATATGCTTAATTTACTTTTCTTATATTATCAACTATGATTTCAGTGTAAATTAAGAAAAAATGCATTTCAATCAAATAATTTTATTTTTCACATAATTTTAATAAATCATCATACGAAACATTATTTTTTATACACTTTATTATTACAAATACTTTCAGCGTTTGGTTAATTTCCTTTAGCTGAGTTATTGTTTCCCGATGCAAGCTAATTAGTTCCTGAATATTTTTTTGTTCAGTTTCCACTTCTTGTGTTCTCCTCTTCTTTCTCAAATGGGAAACTCTTGGTGTTGACAAAGCATTTTTTTGGACTTTGTCATCACGAAAAATAGAGGTAGATTTATATCGTGTCATTTGCAGTATAATAAACTAAAAAATACTCCCTCAGTCGGTTGTTATTCAACAATTAACAGATAGATTGGATCCGAATAAAAGGCTATATGTTACTAAAGTACACTACTAGGTGTGCACAATGCCTAAAGCACACCATCTGTAGCCATTGGTGTCCAATTTAAAAAGGTATGTCTTTTTCTTAACAAACCTCTTACTTTAACTATTTGTTTTTATTGCACATTTATAATCTGCATAATATGAGAGACACAATTTACATAATAATCTGCATAATACTGTTTAAATACAGATAGATGTATTAATGTCAGACGAATTTAGTTCAAAATATATCTTGCAAAAGGATACATACTACATACATTCAAGTTGCAGTTAAGTATCTATAACGTTATGTATTTACATTATAGACAAAATAACTATAAAAAAATTCTAACAAAAGAAAAAAAAATACCATCAAAAAACAAAGATAACTTACTGGCTATTTAATTAAACATTCTTATTTTATAATTTTTCTGATGACCACTCTCAGAAAATATCAAGATAGAGTGTTTAAGCAAATTTATTAATAATTTTTTTTAAACTTAGTTTAATTACAAATGTTCATGATACAGGTACATATCACTTTACTGTATCTGGCTATGTATCTTATACTATTAAAAAGGGAACAAGGGTATATTTTTTATTTGTGATATAAAAACTGTTACCTGGAGTATCCAAATGAATTTCTTCATTAGTACTTATCTCTACGAAAACAAAAAGAGCACAATATGTATCAATTATGCATTTTATCATCACAAATGCTATCATATCATATACTTTAAAATAAAAGATTTAAATTTATTAATATTTTATTGTACAAAATATTCTATTTCTGAACACGAAATTCTTATGTCAAAATCACTTTAACATAGTACTTCCGAAACATTTCCTAATGAATAGCGTTAGTAATATAAAACAATGTTAAACACTTGCTACAAATATAATAAAATTATTTCTACTAATTTAAAATCAATCTCCAAAAGCTAGTACACCGACTCGTTTAAGGAAAGAATAATGCAGTTAATACAGCTTTGTCCATTTTTATATTATCACAATTAAAAATAAGCAACATACCTACTATTAAAAATATAGTCATTTTCAATATTTTCTTTGTTTTGATCTATAAAAACAAAAAAAAAAAAGGAATTAAGGTCATCCAAAAACATTCTAAATACTTTGTTTTTATGCAAAAACTCTGACAGTGCTTTGAACCCAGTAATATATCAAAAATTTTCCTCCTCTCCAAGTATTTCTAATGTAACAAACAATCTGTGATTGCACATAAAATGTAACATAAGTTCATTAAATATACATGAATTAAGACATTACATTAAAATATCGTCCGTTTATCCAAAAATCAAAGTTAAATTTTCTTTTCTGAGATGGCACATTTCTAAGTTTAAAATGCCTTCTTTGATAGTGGTTAGTTATACTGCTTGAAGGATAACTACTTACTGCACCAGGACTGAGCTTCGGGGCCGTTCTGTGACATGCCTCAGATGCTTGGTACGACCATTACTTTGACTACTATAATGATATAAATTAATTTTCACAAGTAGCAGAGTACGACTTGAACATTTTCCCTGCAAAACAACAGATGCGTGCAAAATGCAAGCAACTCGGCCCGAATAAATAACAAAAGGAGAGAGGAAAAATTGATACTGGTTGAAGATTTTAAATATTTCTTCAGGAAACTGTGAATATATATAGTTGTTGAAAAACTTGGATAAAAATTGAGCAGCAAATTGTGTTCATTAATTTGTGTACAACCCACCAGCACAAATTCAGATCAGTATGCTGTAGTAGGAAAGCATATTTTTTTTTATTGTTCAGCCATCTATATATCAACCTTATTTTCCTAATACTGTAGCAGCATAAAATACCAAAATCATGCAAATAAATAATTCTGAGTATTATTCTTACAGAGCTAGAAAGTACATTATAAAGTGATAACATTACACACATTTATATAAAAATTTTAACGTCTCATTTGCAATCTTTAGCACATTTATGTGCACTGCCTAAATACTACATTAGATACACTGGTCTGGAGAAGCCCTAGAATAGTCCCACCTAAAAATGTTATTACTTTAAAATTACAGGCTGCAAAATATTTCAAACCAGGTGCTCTATATCTGAAGTGATCAAAGGCAAATTTACTAGAAGAAATTCTTTTATCAAACAACAGCAAATAAGAAGTAACACGACTTTTCTATACTTATTTAATTTTACAGAGCAGTTCAATAATCTAAATTACAGAGCAGTTCAATACTCAAAGTTGCAGAGACCACAAAAAAAAATTTGCACATACCTAATTTAGAAGTACTTGGGTGAACTGGCACTTCCTGTAGAAATGTAAATATAAATTAGCTTCAGCATATATAGTATTATTTAATATAATTTTTTACTTTAATTTCCAGCATAAAATATGCTTACCTTTAACTGGACATACGTGCTGTCAAACTCCTGCCCGCAAACTCCTGCCACGCATGTCCTTCCAATTAGGGCCATGGTTTTTAGTTCCACATCACTTAATTTTGGGGCAGAAGGGGGACCTCCACCCGTCTGTAGAGCAGCCTAACTTATTTCCGATGCTTTTCTTTTAGTTCCATATTTTAAATCTATCCATTTTTTTTTTTTAAATTTCAAGTCCAGTGTGAATAATTCCTGAACCCAAAATATTTAACTGGGATGCAACTTCTTCCCATGCCATTCTCACTGTAGCGACATTTGGATAGCTGCCTCCCAACTTCCCACTTATCAAATCGGCTTTCTAGAAGATCGATTAATACCGATACTTTATGAGCATTCAACGCAGCTGTTCTTTTGCGATCCATTTCTCAGACCTACGCAATGTTTACAAAAAAGTTATGTGGTTGTCAGTTATCAAAACAGTTAACGGAAGAGAAAGGTTTTCATTGGTTAATTCGGAAAAAACGCAACTTCCCACCACGTGATTATCAGAATCGCGCGTCGTGTAACCTCTGGTAACCCCTATCAGTTCGACGGGTAATGAAGCGTTTCAATTAAATGCGAAAAATCACTCGTTTCCGAAAGTGATCGTAAATGCTGGATACAATGATCGCTGTTTTTGCGATCATCGTTGTTTCAATTGAATGGGGCCTTTAGTTATTGAAAAAACATTATGCTCACTTTGAAGATTTCTAAATTAAGAATGTCCGTAATTGTTTTAAGGAAAATATAATTATTTTAGATTTTCTAGATACTTTAAGTGCTTAAAAGTTAGTAAGCACGAAACAAAATAAAATATTTCGCTCTAATTATGCCTCTTCTAAGCGCATAATCAGCGAGTTACAATTTTTTGATAATAATTAAAGTTTCCGCATATTCTGTGCATCATAAATTAAACAAAATGAAATAAAATGTATGTTCCACATTAAAAAATCATGTTAAAAGTTTTCTCGTGTAAAATATTGCTTGAATAACTATATAAATTTCTCTATATAAATTTCGTATTATTATTATTTATAAAACATTAAAATACTTAAAATATGACATTAAAATTCTGATTTTTTAGAGTGTGTGTTTCTTTTCTTTTTTACTTGACGAAAAGGAAACAACAAATGTATAATGCAAAAAAAACAGATTTCTTTTTCAAGATTTTTAGAATTCGTATAATATTCGTAAAAGTAAGGAATGAAATGTACTATGATGTCGGTAGTATTTTTTATACATTTTATTTCGTATAATTTCCTTTAAAATAACATTTGGAAAATATGTTAAAAATGTCGTCAATATCTTAAACATTTTTACTCGTATAATTTTCGTTAAACTAATACGCAAATGATGCCATTCCTTTATTTCACCAAAATTATACGCATTTTGGAAGGTGTTCTGCCTGGGCAGAGACACCTTGCATGAATGAGTCTTGACAGCGATTCGCAAGGGAGAATCAGAGGGACGAAGGAGAAGGGAGACAATGAAAAGACCCGTATTTCGAGGCATTGAACCCGTCAGCAGTAAATAAGGTTAAAATGAGCTAAACGGACATAAGAGAAATAAGATGAAATCACATATTTGGAAAATTTGCTAAGTGTGACAATACTTTCACATTAGAGTAGCTTAACGAAGAATCTGCACAAAATACATTTCGTATAATCAAGGGAAAGGAAAATAAAATGGATAAAATGTTCATAAAAAATGCAAATAAAAACTGACACTGAATCAAAATAAAAGCAATCAAGTGAATATTATTTGCCAATAAAATAACTCCTTGAGAGGAAACCCATGTACACTAAACAAAGCGGGGGAATTTTTCGAATGGTTTCTAAAGTTTCAGAATCTAGCGATAAAAAGCTGGGGCGGGGGGAGTGCGCAAGGGAATACGATACCCATCAGCGAAATTAATAAATGTAGAAATATACGCTGAACGACGGATATGAAATGTAGGAAAAGAAGTTCTCGCGACATTAAATATAATAAATGGAAAGCAAATATAAAGAACTAAGTAAAATATTTATTTCTTCTATACTCCTTGAATTAGGCAATTTCATTTTAACTCGTACAGGAGTCTGTCATTAAGCAGATTTATCTGTTGCTACCCTACCTACTAAACTTCTTTTCCTTGCCAAATAATGTCAAACTATATTTATAAACCTGTAAAACTGAATTGAAGCAGAAGATAAACTTCTAAACTTGATGCTGAAAGTAAAATTCTTGAAGCGCAATATTTTATGAAGAAAAATTATGAAAGACTGTTAAGGAATATCTTCTTTTTCCTTGTTTTTCACTTCAATAAGTTTCATGGATTCTAGACTGAAAAGTGTTTTGTCCGAACTAGAGCGTAAGGGACACAGAAGCAGAAATAAATTTATTTTCTTCCCCCCTCCTTTTCTGGACAGTTTGTTTATTACTTGCAACAAGAACTGCATTCCCAAAAGTCCCAAAACTACCGTTTGGGAAAGTTTAGAGTTCAGCGGTTTGGAAAGTCTCGTTCAAACCTCGAGAGATTATACTCTCCTGCGTTCTGGAGGTCACCAAGTCCCCGGATGAAAGAAATTGAATATAGAGTTCGTGGTAAATTTTTACGTTTCGCTAAACTTGGATGATTTTGTCGATATTCTTGTTTGGCTTACATTTAAAAGAGGTATTAATGATTATAAATGGTTTACAGAAAGTAATTAATAGTTCGTACACTAGCTTGTGTGTTAAAATGTATGGATTTATTTCATCAATGGTTTATATCGAAAGAAATTTTGTTAGCGCTCTTGCGGATATTTTGTAAAGAATTTGAGAATAGTCTTCTATAAAAAGTTTAACTTAATGAAACTCGTTATATATCACCATAGTAATTTGATTGAAAGCTTGAAAATGCATTTTTCTCTGGTTAAATCCATACTTATTTAAAAAAAAGGTGTATTTCCCTTCAATAGAAAGTTGAATTAACAAATTCGTAAATTAACATTATTTTTTAATGTAAATATTTTATTTTCTAGATGTAGAATTCATTTTGTCTAGATTTCACCAGCTTATATAATTTTATGTATAACTAAAAGACAAAAAAAGTATCTTTGCATATGTAATAGATAAATAAAATTTATAAAAGGCTATCATTAGGTTCTAAGTATATTTCATAAGTTTGTTTAACTTACTCGCTATATGAAGGTTTTTAAAAGGTTCTGATATATTGCAATACATTTTAAATTTTCCTACTAATACTGTTTTGATAACTTTAGTTTAAAAATAATTAATTATGAAAAAAAAAAAAAAAAACTACGCATAAACAAGCAAATCAGCCGGCGGGCAGGAAGACGGCTTTTTCAGTGAAGAAAATAGAAAGTTATCTTTCGGTCCTACGCGGCAAAAAGGCACTGAATTTGATGCGCAAACAGGCTTAGATAATTATTCCAATAAGAGTTTCAAATGTGAACAAACAGCGGCCGTGTTCTGCCTCGTCACTTATTTTTTTTTTTTTAATTTTGATAATTATACAACTATTTCATGCAGATTAACTAAAGGATTAAAAACCTTAAACGAAACATAAGAACAATATAATTCAATCACGGTTAAAGCAACAATCGTTTGTATTGTCGTCTTTCGTGCTGCCGATTGCAATCGGAGGTGTACTACTAAATGTTACAGCAGTTCCATATACAAATTTTCAACATTCTGAGGCTATTCGTTCTTGTGTTATGCGAGAATGTACGTATGCATGTATCTCGTATGCAAGTACGTATGTACGTATACAAATCCATATATAGCCAGTACGTGTATAACAAATGATTTGTTTTGCAGTTATTCAATAGTTTTCAAACTCTTAGTAGACTCCGAGGGAAATGTCTCTAAACCTAAAGAAACAACTGAAACTTAGACATAAAATAAACCTTTATTTAAACATAAATAAGAACAGAAAGCACACTTACAACTCAACCAACCATTGTGGAAAAATATCTTAAAGGAAGAGTACGTCAAATATAAATTTGAATTTAAATACGCAGGTGAATTAACGCGAAGCTGGCCCAAAACATGACGGGTGAGGATATTCAACTATCAGCAACGATAATGCAAGGCAGAAGACTACAATCTGCTGTAGCAACCTAGTAATGTGACCTCGAGAGACAGAACACGCTCTGTCTTACAGTCTAAAACCTCACCACAGATACACGCGAACTAATACATTCTGGCGTGAAAATGGAATGGAGAAGTGACTGTGATGATCCAAAACATAAAATAGGAATATTACATGCCCTTAACCAGAAATTATTGCAAATGGGCTATGTAGAAGTGACACAGTACTGTCGGACTGAACTTTACAGATACGAAATGAAATGAATCATTTACCGTTGCGTTTCTATTTTTATTTCTTGGCTTAATGTACTAGATATATGACATCACAAGTCTAGTGCATTCAAAGTAAGCTACGTTAGAAGCCCTTTGTCATATAGTTCTGAAAATGAATTAAATAAACAACAGGTAATTTCAAGAAACTGAATGTAATTCACGGTTTCCAAAATTGTCATTTGCGGTGCCCATTGTAGAAAACGGTCCAAGCGTTTCCTCTCTACAGTTCAACTTGAACTTTCCCTCGGGCTGCATGAGTAGGCAATTGCACAAAACAGCTTCAGAGAGGTTTCTGCTATCATTTACGATTACCAACTCTATTATCACAGCTTCAGATGCGATTCTCTCAAGCGTAATTAACCTGAAACGGACCTTTTAATTGCAAATAATTTGTGAGCACGTTTTAGAGTGTTGTGCTTAGCGCTCTGCACAGACGCTGCGCAACAACTACCAAAGGGAGATAAGGGATAAATGACGTCAGGGAAGGGGTCCAAACCCATATTTCTCAGCAGCATTTCCTGATCTTTGTATAAAGCACAATTCCTGATTTGTTCATTTCATGATCAGCTGTTTGAAAACAGTCCTAACTGATTTTAAGTTACCACATCTTAACCATTCGAAATTTTTAGTACTTTATAAATATAATGTTAATTCATACAGGCCTCGATGATTTCAAAACTGACATTGTGACAGCAATTAAAACAGTAACAAAGAACACTTTAGATACGTCGTCTTCGAACTGTGTTCTGAGGAACACCGCGGTTCTACAAGACAAAACAGAAATTCGAAAAGGAAATTATAAAGTGTTCACACTAGTTTATTAATGTTTATTAAATAAAATAATATAAATATACATTTCGTTATCTTTTAAACCCAGGCACACATCTGCCACTATATATAATGCAAGGATAGGTTGCAGAGAGACATTAGGTATTTTTGAAAAGCAAGGAAGATGAAAAATGAGCAATCCCTTAGCTGAGAATCGAACCACGGACATCTGGAATACGCGCCCAGCGTGTAGACCACCACACTACGAAAGCATGCTAAGAAGGGGGGAGAAAAACCTTATATACTCCCTCTTTTAAGGTTTCCGACCTCGTTTTAAGGGTTTTTAGGGAACCCAGTCGCCCAAATCCTGGGTGTGGATAATCATCATCTACCACCCTTTCACTTTGGGCGCCAGAGACAATAGGTATTTCTGAAAAGCAAGAAAGATGAAAAATGAGCAACCCCTTCGCTGGGAATCGAACTACGGACCTCTGGAATACGCCCCCACCACACTACGAAAGCATGCTAAAAAGGCGGGAGAAAATCTCATAAGGAAATATCTGAAGCACGCGTTATTGCAAATTACATTAACTTTATCTTGACTTGAGATGCCGCTTACCCATTTTTAAGCACAGCAGTGGAGTCATAATACCTTGGAAATCCTTCCTTACCTCTGGAATAGGAAATTTAGTTTTATAGGAAATAATGCAAATCAGTATAAGCACATTGGTCGGTGCGTAAGTCCGTGACGTTCTTCATTAGCTTGGCACTACCTCATTGTGAAGTCTTTGGCTTTCGTCATTCAATTTTTTCTCTTTAGTTTGGAGATCGATTGTTGCGAATGGAAGCTTGTATGTTGTCCACAGCTCCTTTCGGCTATTTTCAAGATTAATCAATATAGACTATCAAGTAAAGAAAAATTGACACTTTCGACACATCTATTGCCACTTCGGATTGCTATCTTTACCTGTTTGTTTCTCTAATATCATTCACAGACAAATGTTTCATGATGAAGCTTGTATTAGCAACTGGTTAACAGTTCTTAAACTCGAATCCATGATAGTTCTACAAGAGAAGTACTGAACACTTACCTGAAGGCTGACAGGTGTCGTTAACAAAAATAATGATTACATCACAGAGAATGAGTGAGCGGTTATTGATTTATGACGCAGCGTATCAGTGTCTTTGTTTTGTATTGTATTGTGTTTTATTCCAATAAAATCAGATAATGATAAAAACCATAACCTAATGAAGAACGCCTCGGACTTATGCACCGACTCAATATAAATACACCGCTGGCCATTAAAATTGCAACAGCATGAATAAAAGAAAATACAAAAAAAAAAAAAAAAAAAAAAAAAAAAAGATATTTATTGTGCGTAAAGAGTATGGCATGAAGAAAAAATTATCAAATTTGTGAGCAGTGTGGAGGTTTAGAGGGGTGCGAAATCAGTAGAAACAGCTGCCACCCTTGGCAGCTAAAACAGCTCTTACCTGGTTAGGCATGGAGTCGAAGTGAAATTGGATGACAGAAACGGCCAACTCATTCCATGCTACTTCACGTCTATACCATAATTCAATAAAATTTTTAGCTGAAGAAGGGTGGTAGGCTATTCTCTCAGGTACTCATGACCATGATGGCGTTCGGAAGACCTTGGGCACAACCACTTGACGTAAGATGTCAGAAATGTACCGATCTGAGTTCAAATTACCATCGATCCGAACTAGAGATGTGCGTATCGTGTACCCACTGGCTGCCCAAATCATCATACCAGGTGCAGAGCCCCTATGCCGATATCGAATGCACGTAGGTGAGATGAGGTATCGACGAAGCCTCCAGACACGTATACGGCCATTAGAATACTGCACGCAGAACCGGGACTAATCCGAAAAGACAACATTGTTGCCACTCCTGTATCAAGCTTTGTCGTTCGTCGCACCACAGTCGCCGTCGCTCTCTATGCTGCATTGTCCCAGGGAAGCCGAAGTAATGGTCACCCTGCTGATTGTCCACGCTGCTGCAAACGTCGATGTACCTTGCGAGCTGATACTCGGCGTGCTGCAAACGTGGACATTTCCTGACTAATGGTCCGTGATGTGGTTGTACGGTTTTGCAGGTCTGACCTCACAGTATGTCTCTCCTCTCGGGCGTTATTCATGGAAGAGCGTTGAGTTCCTACCTGTCGCTCAATATGATCATGGACAACACATTGTTTTCATATTCGCATAACAGCGGCTGGATGTCGACCTGTGCGACAAGAGCTATCAGGTAACGATGATTCACACTCTCGATAGACAACAATCCTATCTCTATCGATTTTCGACACTTATTGATAAGAATTTCTCCTTGTTATCCGAGGCATAACAGGATGTTTTGAGCAAAGTCTGAGATTACGAAGCGCTTTACGAATGAGAAATCCACTAAACAAGTTATGGTTTATGCAATACTTCAGATGTCGTTTCTCCAACCTGCGTTTTCTAAATGCGCTGAAGTACTAATCATTTGCATATACCAAACTCTTCTTCCTTTCATGTGAGTATGACGTTCCTCAGATCATTCCTTCCTGGTGTTGCAATTTGAATTGCCAGCAGTGTATACTTAATGAAAAGCCGAAACCATTTATATGGAAAATTAAAATGCAAAATAGGTTCATGTTCTATCAGGATAACATTTCTAAACGCATAGCCTAAATCTAAAAGCGATTCTTATTGAGGAATGGGACAAAATGTAATATTCGACATGAAAGAATTAATTGAATCTATGCCACGTGGAGAAATAGAGCAATTTTTGCTAAAGGACATCCAATGAAATTATGCCTAGTTATTTTCATTTTTTATTAAATATGAACTCTCTATTTAAAGTGTCCGAATACTTATATGAGTACACTTTGTTACTTTATGAATTCTTAATCAGAGCTTTTCGACTATATTATGTTATTTGCAAACACATTTTGAATGATTTTGTCCCAAACAAGCAGGTTTTAAAAAACGATTATTGATAGTATGTTACATATAATCTACACCAACACTATATTATTATTTTATGTAATTTTATGTTTTACATTCACATGTTTCTGTTCTCTGTTTCTTTTGCATTCACAGAAACAGGCTGGTACATTTTTTTTACTTGTTCTCGACAATAAATAGGCCTTTTCTAGTTTCAGTCATTTTGGTAAACCCATGCTTCATTAATGATTATCATGTATTTCCATTTATCTCCTGCTGATAGTTTTCATACAGGTTTCTACAAATTGCTCTGCATTGAACCACTTACGGGGAGAGCTGTTGGCTATTACCTGTTGTAACTTTTTTAATTTGTAATTCTTGGTTTATTATTTTATTTCTTGTTGATACAGTTGCATTTCAAGACTTTTTAATTGATTTCTACAGCAGCGGATTTTCTGTTGTTACCAACGGCGTAATGTTAGAAACATTAGAAACAGTGGGGACCTTGCTTGGGCATTCGAATGGAGTTTTCTTTCCACGTAGAAGTAATGACGGACTGTTTTCTTCGATTAGTAATTTGCTAACTTTTCACTTGTAAAACTTAGTATCATGCATTTCAGAAAGTTTTAGAAAAACTGAACAGGAATATTCTACTTCGTAAAGCGCAAAATTATATTCTTTAATCCACAGTTCTTTTCCATGCGACATTTTGAAAGAAAAATAAATTTAAAAGTACAAGAAATAATTTCTCATTTCAATTAATAAACTGTTGACAAAACTTTTATTCCTAAGCATTTTCTGATTTTTAGTTCTTTATATAAACCGTTCTAAAAGTGTGTAAACATCCTCTGCATTTATTTAAAATACCAATGAAAACTCCTGAAAATATGCAAAATTAATTTGGGATTTCCGAGTCAAGATATTAACAAATATTTTGGTATTTTAATCTTTTTTTTATCACAATTCCTGTAAATATGAACACCGGTGTAAAACTTCATTTATTTATGTTTTCAATTACAAGGGAAAAAATCCTGCCAGCAAATTTACAGGAATTTAAAAAATAAAGTAAAAACTACATATAAACGATAATTTTGCATTTTCTTTACTAAAATTAGCTTACATAGATTATCAACAGTATAAATTATTCACTTTTGAAAACAATGTTTGCAAAAGCCTTTTGTTTTGTAATTTTAAATAATTAAACACTGCTTTCCTTTTGAAAGAAATTGAGTTATTTTGCTAGGGGACTTATAAATGCGCTTTTCGTTCTAAAGCATTAAACCCTCTAAACACAGAATAAAATAACAAAATGAAACCATAAAGCAAACAATTCCTTTTCATTAAAAATGAATCTCTGCAACATTTTGTGATAATTAAAATATTAACGAATTATTTACGAAAGGATTGCTTCTAAATACAAATAAAGCTTTAATGGCAAGAATTTGCACCTTCACATTACTGTTTTCTTTCAGAGCATTTAGCGTTCTGAAAATATGATTGTTACCTTACGTAATAGGTTTGTGTTTAAATGCAAAAATTTTGTTCTGCATTTAATTTAATTTTAAAAGTGGTTGTAAATAAAGGCAGAATATCTATACTGAATAATTATGCCCTGTTTAGCGGATTATTAAATAGTTACATTTTATGGATTTATATTTATTTTAACTAACAATTTAAAGTTTGATTTCAGACCTTTCCTGTAAGCCTTCATTCCTCTAATTTTCAGTGCCAGAATACTTAAATGTTGTAGCGCGCGTGAACGAATGCAAATTCTCTATTTTGAAGGAAGTAGTTAAAAGCCGAGGTTCGGTAGGAGAAAGAGAGAGTTTAGTTCTAGCTGCCTTCTCTGCCGTAGGTACGTTTGCTTATTGCTGGTTCAAGTGACTTATTTGCATTTATCTGTTGCCATTAGCTTAGAAGCGGGCTTAAAAACGGTATCTCGCTGAGCCCTGTAGGCTAGTTTTATCACTTTTTAAACATTTCAACATTTAGTTTTAATTATCTGACTTTCAATTACCGCCCAAGTAGAGGCAAAATTTGCTAGCGTCGAGTTGACGCATCGTAAATTTTAAAGAGTTAATAAAGGGTACTTGAACCCTTCTCCTGTGTAGTTTCCAATATACAGGCAGAAGGGCAGTCTGCTAGACTGCAAGGCGACGGAGACCCTGTTCTCTGGTGTATAATAATAATAATAATAGTATACAAGCAGAAGTTTATTCAATGGACTATACAACATAATAAACATATACCGTATTTACGCGAATCTAATGCGCATCGTTTTTGGCCAAATGTAGTATTCAAAATTGGGGTGCGCATTAGATTCGATGGCGCATTAGATTCGAGTGCAAAGTTCGCCGATGACGTCAACCAAATTTCTCGACTACGTTTACCGTTACATTTATCGTTGATACATTATTGCATAGAGGATACAAACTGCAGAGTACGTAGTCACGAAATGGAGGGCAAACAGAGAAGAATGTCATATGACGCTACTTTCAAACGTAAAGTAATTCTTTATGCTGAAAAAAAAATGGCAATAGAAAGACAGGGAGAGAGTTCAACGTAGCTGAGAGCAATGTTCGCGTGTGGAGACAACAGAAATTGGCACTGTTTGCAACTAAAGCTAGTAGAAAGAAATTCACTGGCCCTCGCAAAGGCAGACACCCTAAAATTGAAGAAAAAGTTTTGGAATTTGTACGTGAAAGGAGGAAGAATCGACAACCTGTGACTAGTGACACCATAAGAAATAAAGCAAAAGAGGAGGCTGAAGTTCTTGGAATACCGAAACAAGAGTTTAAGGCTAGCCGTGGATGGGTGGCTCGGTTTATGAAGCGGATGGGTTTATCTCGAAGACGCCGTACAACAATATGCCAAAAGCTTCCTGCAGATTTTGAGGGAAAACTATTAACATTTCAGCGGTATGTCATCACACTTCGGAAGGAAAAGAATTTTTCAATGGGGTAAATTGGCAACGCTGACGAGACGGCAATTTGGTTTGATATGCCTCGTAACTACACCATTACGTATAAGGGGACTAAGGAAGTTATCATCAAAACTTCGGGATGTGAAAAACAACGCGTAACAAGTGATGCTGGCAATAACAGCAGACGGGTGCAAACTTCCCCCTTTCTTAATTTTCAAACGGAAAACATGCCCTAAAACCCCTAAGAATGAAAAGCTGTTCCCAGATGATGTCCTGATTCGAAACCAAGAGAAGGGGTGGATGACGGAATCATTAATGCTTGATTGGCTCCGAAATGTATGCAAACGCCGTCCCGGTGGGCTCTCTAATTCACCATCAATGCTTTGTCTGCACGCATTTCGTGGTCATCTCACCGACGACGTAAAAAAGAAGATGCACAGCCTAGGCAGTGATCTTTTTATCATTCCTGGAGGGATTACATCTGTGTTACAACCCCTGGACGTTAGTATAAATAAACCTTTTAAGGGGTACGTTCAGGTTTTGTGAGCCGAACCGTGTATTGACCCCGACAGGAAAAATTAAGCGTGCTGCACCGCACATTGTTGCACACTGGGTTTCTG
Organism: Stegodyphus dumicola; assembly: GCF_044657685.1. Classification (NCBI taxonomy): domain Eukaryota; kingdom Metazoa; phylum Arthropoda; class Arachnida; order Araneae; family Eresidae; genus Stegodyphus; species Stegodyphus dumicola. The sequence goes on from NC_140770.1 coordinate 161,961,499, forward strand.
CTGCCTGGAAAAGCATCGAAGCACCAATGATTGTGAAATCTTTCAAGAAATGCTGTTCAAATTCATTGAATGGCAGTGACGATGACATGCTCTGGAACGCCGAGGATGACGATGACGATGATGAGGAAAGAAGAAATGAATCTGCTTCTGACGAAAAGAGCTACGAGGATTCCAGTGATGAAAACATTAGTGAATAAAGACGTTTACTATTAATCACTGATTGTAGAAACTGTTAGCTAGATAGAAATGTTACGATTTATTTCATGTTCATATTTTACGATAGCTACCGTATATACGGCATTGCTAATTAACAATGATTGTTTCACATGACAATAGCCCACTAATAGGTTAATTCTATGTTCTGCTACTTTATGTATAAATCCATTGTTGTATAAAATATGGTATCTAAATTTAAATAAAATTATCATACCATTAATTGATATATACAAATCCATTGTTGTATAAAATAAGATTCAATAAATTCCTCATATCATTGATGCGCATTACATTCGCCGACGAACAATTTTTTTATTATTTAAAGTTTTAAAATGGGGATGCGCATTAGATTCGATGGCGCATTAGATTCGCATAAATACGGTAGTTAATGATAGAAGCGAAACACTCCAAAGTAAAACATAAAATTAGCAAAGTAACGATCATGCGTTTGGAGTCAGTTTTAGTCAAGAGGGTATCGATTTCAAGGGCAAACAGGTAAAACTCCCTCTTCATCAGAAGCAGAGAAATAAATTTCTAGAAATTTGTATAACCAGAAATCACGTGAAATAGCGAGGCAAAAAACAAGAACGTTCTCAAAAATGGTAGTTGTAGCAAAACTTAAGAGAGAAGAGAAAACACCAAAGTAAAACATAAAATTAGTAAAGCAACAACCTTGTCTTTGGCGTAGGTTTTAGTCAAGACTTTCGATTCCGATGGCAAACAGGTACAGGTCCCTCTGCATCAGGAGCAAAGAAATTAACTTCCGGGAAATGAAGGTATGTAGCAACTACGTGGAGTGGCGAAGCAAACACAAATTGGCGCAATTGGGCAAGTGGAACCATTTAGTGAGAACCCAGCAGCCATAGAATAGCAATTTTCTGATCGCCTCTTAATCCTGTAGAGTCATTAGACTTTTTTAAGATGGAGACGCGAAAAATGAGCAATGCCCTTGCCGAGACTCGAACCTGGACCTTTCGAATACGCGCTGAGTGAGCTGCTGTTACTTCACGAAGGCCAGCTACTCCTCCTTTTAAAGGGCGACTGGGAATTAGAGGACACAATAGCCAAATTCTCATGGTGAAAATTTATTGTTCCGCACTCTTTTGTTTGGGCGCCACTGTAGAATCATTAGGTTTTTTTCATGCTGGAGGTGTGAAAGATGAGCAATGTCCTCACCGGGAATCAATTCTAGATCTCTCGAGCACGCGCTGAGTATGCTGCCGTTACACCACGAAGAGATGCTGGAAGGAGGAAAAAATACCTTATAAATCTTCTACTTGGTAAAATTCCAACTCGAATCAACATACAAAAAATGAAGTTATATCTATGACAAACTTTTAAATTTAAATGTGAAGCCCGAGCTTGATTTTGCAGATAAAATTTTCATTAAAATGTTGTGTATTATAATTTAGGACTACGTATCTAATTTTTTAACTAGTCAATCAGACTATACAGAATTTATTTAATATGATATGTTCGAGAATAATATAAAAAAATTAAAAGTGCGTAGTTACCTTCATAATATCACGCTGCTTCATGCCTTTGTGTCTTCGTAAGGGCACTCGGTCATCTTCGGATTGAGGTGCGGAAGTTTTAGAAATGAAAGAATAATTGTTCAAAATGTTCACTTCTTCAGTCATATGCTTGTTATTTGAATGAAATCAGAAAAGAATCGATGTAAAATTGGAGAAGCAAATTAAAATTAGATAAAAGAGAAACTTTATTTTGGAGTGATTTTGTTTGAAATTTTAGCGATTTTGAAGGTAATCAGGCATTTCCTCTCTTTCATGGGTAAAGGCATTTTATAAAATGGTAGTAGCGACAACCGTATTTGGATTGAAAGCAATTAGAGGAGACAGGCAAATGCGAAGGTAGAGTCATCTGTAAAGGAAATTAGTAATGAAATGTGAAAATTAATATATTCGAATTCAAAAAGAATCCGAAAAGACTGAATTGGAATTAATAACTATAAAAGGAAAACTCTTGTACACGTAAAATCCAGTTCAAACTCCAATTCGAAATCCAGTTCGTCAAATGAAGAAGCTTTATAGATAGTTTTTACAGAACAAAATTTGCGATTAAGTTACCAAATATAGATAGCTATTAAATATTTCTTTACTTCTTTCTTCGGAGCTGAAGATATCTTCCTTGGCAAGAAATTTTAGCGCCGCCTTAGAGTTTGACCGATCTCACTTTCGGAACGAAAGGGCCAAACGCGCACGTGCCGCGGGGCCAGCTGTTTCTTTCACAAGCGTCTATTCAGTGCTGGAGGATTTCTTTCGCTACTAAGCCTAAATTCACGAAATTACGGAAAGACGAATGCGTTGTTTAATAATGTTCTGTTTAATATATATACAGTGTATGCTTTATTTATATATATATATATATATATGCTTTATATATATATATATATATATATATGCTTTATATATATATATATATATATATTATTTACATATTTCATACACTTGGGTTTTGGTTTTGTTTTATTTAATTGTTTACATTTTGAGCATTATTTTTTTTTTCAGCTTTAACTTTCTTGTTAATGAGTTTTGGTATTATTCATTTGATAACAAACATAAATTTCAAACTTTAAATTCATTTTTAAGGTAATAAATTTCAAAGCAAGGATCTACACACAATGCTATGTAACAAACCTCGCATTTATAATAGCCCATTTCCTTCTTCGGAGGCATTTTGCGGAAGTGTGAACAAACATCCCACTTTCTTAACTTTCATTTAAATAAAGTGCTTCCTGTCTGTATTTGAAAGCAGTCAAGTTTTTTCTTTCCCTGCAAAACCAACAGCTTACCAATTTAAATTTTAAGCGAGGGAAACTTTTCAGTCATTCTTTTCATTACAGTCCTACAAGTTTTTATTCCTCGTCTAAAACGTTCATCAACTATCATTAACAGAGACATGAAAGAAACTTTCTCTTTTCCTGTGTAAATGATGCAGTTACAGATATAACCTAATTTAGATTCACGTAATTTATTGAAAGGTTTTAAAGCTTTGATAGAGTATCGCTCAACACAACGTTTCACATATACAAGGTTGTTGTCGTGTCCGTGTATTTCAGGGGAAAATGACTGCCAAAGCCTCAAGGAGGTTGGACATTTACTTTCACCCCAATTTGGAGGGAAAGCACCATGGGGGTTGTCCGTGGATCTTCCCTACCACCAAACCACACGACAGGACTTCTGGCTCCTGTTATATTGAGTTTGGCACCATCAAGTTAAGACACTATACATGTACAAACATCCATGCTTCGGGATTCGAACCCTAACCCTTCGGTAGCGCAGTAGGTTATCCTAACCACTACTGTCTGGTTGGCCCACACGAAAGACATAATTCTTGATTAGGAACTAGACTGTAAACCAAATCAAAAAACAAAATTCGGTGAATCTTCGGATTATGGTAAGTTGGCTATTTTTGGCGAAATTTTGGCGACCAACACTGCTACAGTAACCTGCTAGTTTTTTTGGGGGGGAGGACGCTATTTTGTTTTCACGATGTAAAGGCATTTTTTTTTTTTTTTTTACTCAACATTTTTTCCAACAATCTGTTAGCCGAATTACGCTTATGCTAGAACTTTTATGGAACAAAAGTGCTTAATCATGGCGAAGATTAGGTGCGAAATTGGGAGAAAGTGCAGAATCGCCCACTGCTTCGCGCGTTTTTAAGAATTGCACATACGCGGTGTCCATGTATACGTCGACCTATTTTCACTTAAAAAAAATCCCAGAATTGCACAAAAATGGCATTTTGCACACGCTTGTCTTTATCCATATACACATCGACCTATTTTCACTTAAATAGTCATAGAAAATTGACAAAAATCCAATTCTGCTTACTTTTGTAAAAACCGCCAAACAAATAAGTCGACGATTCTGCACTTTAGCAGCGAAATTGTTTCTAAATGCTTATTACCTAAAATCACGATCGGAATTTTCCGGAAAATGTCACAGGACATGTCTCACGATCTCTCATTTCTCTGAGACAAAATAATATGTGATTCGAACTGTGTAGTTCTCTGATTATTGCTAAAGTCCTACCTGGTTACCTTTATCGCCTTACCAAAATGTCGCCAAACTACCTGTTACCATATTCCAAAGAAAAGGCCAAAATTCTTCCGTAGCGTTTATCTATAAATAGCATTTAACACAATTAAAGATCTGTCAGGAAGCTTACGAATCGAGAATATGCCTTTCGCTGTCTGCTTATGTAATCAAATTCCAAGTTCGCGTGAGCTACCTTTTCGAATGTAAGATACATGTAGAAGATGAAATGTACATGCAGCTCAAATGCTACGGACATATAACGCCATCTTGTGCAAAAATATTAAATTCTAAAACGTTCCGAAACTCTGACACGAATACTTAACGGACGGGGCCGAACGATAAAACGCTCTGTGACACCCGCATGCTAGCTGTGGAATGAATCTTTTTCATTCTGGAACTTCTGCGTGAAGCCGCTCAGACGGTACAGTGGTTAGGGAAGCCTGACTGCCATACCAAAGGACAAGGGGTCGAATCACGGAGAATGCATGGGTGTAATTGTCTATCCTTTCATAGAAGGCAAAGGTGGCCCACCTATTAGGTGCCTACATAATAAAGAGACCACCACATCTGGTCTTAGGAGTGGCCGACCCGGCACTGGCAAGTGCCCACCAAGGGAAAAAAAAAAAAAACTTTTTGGGTGAAAGGTGATAGTTCTTAAACTACTCTCAAGCTGTGATAGATATGTTTAAACTGTCTTAAACTAAAGATAGGTTATAAATTCTCAAAAAATTAAAATCAGAGTTCGAATGTGAATGAGTCAAACAAGAAATTTTACTGAGAGATGAGTAAATACCCTGGAAGGTGAACTTTATAGGATATCCCTATATGTTCATAAGTTATAGAAATATGAAATGGAATGACGACCAGATTATTATTATTATTTGAACAGTTTGAAAATAATTTTTTATGATTTACCTAATGTATTTGAATTTTTTTGGACTGGGGAGTAAATTTATAGACACTAATAAAATTAACAACGAGCATCGGCATTAAATGCATTTATTTACAGAACTATAGCTTCAATAGCTTTGTTTCTCATCATTTATGGATCATTTTCGAAGTTTTTATTTTCGCTATTGAAAAAAACCTATCCTCTTCTGTCGTCGTTTTCATTCTTTCGACTAAAAGTGAACTGCCATTACTTTTGAAATATAATCCTGTATATCACGATGATTCATCTAGCTAAACATTAGTATCCCTAATATGTATTTTTTTGCATGTTTCTTTAGTTGTGTATGATTACTAAATTATTTTATAATTTACTCTTAAATTTAGAATAATAATAGTACAATTTAAGAACTATTTAAGAGGTGCGAATTAGTTATTTAGGCGAATTTAAAATGATCCTAATGCAGGCAAAAAGCAAACACTGATACAACTGAAAATATTACTCAATGCTTTGAGTACTTCCTACCTGTTATAAAAGCTTTTGTCTCTTTAACTCGAGAGAAAATAATAAACTCATTACAAAGAAAAGTTCACATCTGTTGAAAAATTAGAAAACTTTGAAATAAAAGAAATAAAAAACAAACTGTGTAGAGACGTTAGGTTATTGCATAAAAGCAGGAGATTTGAAAAATGAGCAATGTTCTCGCCGGGACTCGATCCTCTAGAATACGCGCCGAGCTTGCTGACCTTTACACCACGAAGCTATCCTAAGAAGGCGGTAGAAATACCTTTTAATCATGTACTTGTATAAACAATACATATCGGAGATATTTTGGGCTTCTTTCGTTTGAAATATTTTTATTGCTTAAGATATAAAAAGTTCAGAAACTATAATACAGTAGTAACTCGGCATACGTCGGCTTTAAAATACATCCAACTTGATATACGTCATGTTTGGACGTAAAAGGTTTTGTTTTGTATAGGACATTTGATATTTTCCGCATATTATAGACAAGCGTAATACCATTACACATTCATAACACCTGCTCTTTCCTTGATGTAACCCTGATTAACTCTTGATAAGCCACTTTTCATTTTCGTTCGTTCCATAAGCCACATCCTTTAACCCCTTACGGCGCGCTACCTTTTGATTAAAAAAAAAAAAAAGTAGGCAGTCTAATTAGGCTTAGAGGAGTGCACAAGTAAAATTTTGTGAAGATAGCACTTATTGCTTTAATTCTGTGGGTGTGCCCAAAGTGGCACAGTGATTGAATAGAGCTTCGAAAAGTGTTCTGAAACGAGCATTGTTGTCAATGAACTGACCGATGAGATGCGGAGAAACAAAGAATACAGATTCTCAGTTGTCCTAGATTATCGGTGAGCCCGGTCTGGGCACACCTAGGTTTCGCCATTTGATTTTAGGCAAGATTTCAAGGTAAAAATTTAAAACTAATATAGAATAAAAAGATTAGCATACAGCCAAGAAAATAACATACAAATTTCCTTTTAAATAATTCCACAATTCCTTATATATCCTAAAAATATCTGGGAGATTTCTTTGAAAAATGAGGGTCTTAAAAAACTAAACATGGTTAAAATATATGGACTGGTTTGTGTTGAGCCGCCATCTACTATAAATAAACAAGATTCAGAGTAACCTATAAATCCTTTTTAATTCAATTTTTCTGTGCGTACAGAAGGAAATTTTTAGGTGTGTCCAGACCGGACACACGATCCCAGTTGAATGAGTCACGATTGCATTCACTACCCTTGTTTGTAAGGTTACAACTGCCAATGAGCTTAAAAGAACGCCTGTTGCTACCATTCAAGCAACAGCCTACGTTATAATAGTGAATTTTCACTTCATTTTGTGTTTTCTTTCACTTTTTAAAAAAGTCGTTACAATGAAATTTTAAGAAAATTAAGGACAGCAGGAGCCAATCAACGAAGAAAATTGTTATGATCTCCATGGAAGCGAAAAGAAAATATTGAAATGTATGAAAATGGCATGCGTTTTGGGGACTTGGGTATTACATATCGTATGCCGAGAACGATGGCATCTAGAAACGCTATTTAATAGGCTAACGTTGCGAAAGTGGTTGAAATCGATTACCAAATAAATGTAAGAAACATTACAGCATGGACAGAAATTGATTTTAGTTTGGATAGTAGAAAAAAAATGTCGCCTACCTCATACACGCTAATACCCTATTTCGTTAAGTACAGTATTTCACATTCATATTTCATTCATGTACAGTATTTCGTTTATGTACAGTATATATTTCACCTAGGGTGTTTGTTTTGTTAACATTAAAAAGGGTTATAGTCATAGCAATTGGATTTTTTTGTATAAGAACAGATTAATTACTACTGGAAACGTTCGTTTTGTGTACGTCCAGGTTACTATATATCCAAGATTCTGGAAAGGATTAAAATCGTATACCAAAGTGGCACTGCGCAACACTTTCTAGCAGCTGTACATGGAATAAAAGTTTAATAGCGTGAGGAGTAAAGCTGTTCGTTCTAGAGTCAAACTGCGATGTGAGTCATTGTACAGGGTGAATTTGAAAAAGGTGGGCAAATTTTTAGGGGGTGACAGAAGCAATATTCGTCGTAGAATGTATGGTCGGAGCTCAAACGGCGAGCCGCTAGGGTGGCATTGTAAATTGTATAGAAAGGTTGGTCATAGCAAAGTGAACAAAGAAGCTAACGGTATTTTCTACCCTGGATTGCCGAGAGGATGACGGGTTACATGAACCATGAAATTTCCAGGGCGATGGATTGGTGGAGGTAGTCCATACCACCGTGCCACCATGCTCACCGGATCTCTCGTTTTTGACTTTTTCCTATGGGCCCATATGAAAAGCCTAATGCCCTGTTGAAACCGATAGGGATCTACTTGCCAGGATATTCGGGAAATGCCTCGTGTCTTCGAAAATGTTCGTCAATCCCTATCCCGAAGGTTCGAAGCCTACAGCCATTTTGCTGTAGGCACCTTCGCACCTTTCAGCATGTACATCAGTTATATTTTGTTAATAAAATGTTTTCTGAAGAATTTCTTCTGATTTTTGTGTTAATTCTCTAAATGTTATAAGGTATTTCTCCGACTTCCCTAATGTGCCTTCGTGGTGTAACTGTAGCACGCTGGGCCGGTATTCCAGAGATCCGTGGTTCGATTCCCGGCGAAGGCGGTTGCTAATTTTTCATCTCTCTGGTTTCCAAAAAATCATAATGTCTCTACAATGTGACAGTGGAAAACTACCCTTTAACTTCTCAACGCTTGCTTACTGACTGTGCATTCTGCGACGAATATTGCTCATATAGCTTCCTTCTGTCACCCCTAAAGTTTTATTCACATGTTCAGATTCACCTTGTATACTATCGCATTTGCAAAAGCATGCATATATAATTATATAAAAATTATATTTACGTCCAATAATAGTGTTTAAAACGAGAAACTAAAATTTCTAGAGATAGCTTCAAGAAATGAATATTCGCACTATAAGTCGTGCACATCATAATATTACTTTTATTTTTGCACATACAATAATCTTGAAATATGAATTAAAAATTTCGTTATTCTAATTAGAGAGCTTAAACATGCGCCTACATCAATATTTCTTCGCCTTTCGAATTTCTCTTAAATTTTCTCAGAAATGTACTTTTATAAATTTCTACTTTTGATGATAATGGATTGTTTTAATAGATTTAGAAACGGCCTTTCAAATCTTATTAAAGGCACTTTCCAAAGATTTCGAAATGTTTCTACAGTCTTTTTATACTTTCAAAACTCATGAAGTCCCCATCCGTGCGTTCAATTATCTTCAGCTACTCTAACAAAAGGCTGCAAGATTTCATACTCGTTTTTGTAATGTAAAGATGCTATTTTTTATGAATGCACTTTAATAATAAATGAAGAAACTCAGGAAGCTTTAAATATTCAACTATTTACCAGAGATAAATGGTCCAATACTGTCATAACTCACAGCCAAACAATCTTCTGATAACGGAGTGGGACACAGAAGAAACCATGCAAGCAGTAAATCATAGATGTTAATTTTTTCTTCTTTGAATATTCCCTTATTTCTGTCAAAATAGGAGCTCAGGCAAATTTATTGAATTCTTTGAGAGTAGTGATATTTCATGTATAGAGTATAAAATTATTCATCCGATACAATAGAAGCAAGTTTTTATTATTTCACAGTTGTGAAGAACTGATGTTATTTGCAGTTTTTTCTTTGAAAACATATATCTCATATTATAAGTGTTTTATGTGTGTATGTATGTGTGTATGCATGTGATGCTTTTAAAAGATGAAAAATAGTAAATAAATGCGTGAGATGATTGAGAAATATACATTGATTTCCCGAGAAGAAACCAAAATGAAAAGTTAGAAGCTTTTGATTTATTTTATGCTTCCTTATGGATAAGTAAAAAATTTAGATAATTATTGCGAATTATTTATGTAATTGTTCAATTCCTTCTCTCAGTATTTTACTATATTCGTTTTAATTGTTTACATAATATTTTTAATAATATTATACATTTAAAATATCGCACTCGCACACGAAGTATTAATTTTTGCTTACAGAGTTTGTCCAGGAAGTATTAGGACTGCTTTTTCCCGCCAAAACTTGGCGAAGGAGAGGCAACAAACTGCACTTGTTGGATTGTCAGGGATCTTAGCTACCAGCATACCAGTCGCCAGTCGTCTCCAAGCCTTCACAGAGTGTAGATCGAGTTTAAGGTGAACCCCTTTCAAGGTGCCTTATCATCTCCACAATGAAACGTTTGTCAGAGCAACGTTAAGCCGATGAAGTTTTACGTCAGACTTGGTAAAACTGAGAGTGAGAACCATGACATGATCAAGATTGCGTATGGGAGTCATGTCATGAGTCGATCAATTGTTTTTGAGTGGAACAAATTGTTTCGGGAGGGAAGAGAACAAGTTGAAGATGAACAACTATCAGGACTCCTTTCACTGGCCAAAAGTGACGAAAACTTACTGAAGGTGCGAAATCTTTGGAAATATGACCACCTCAGATTTAGAAAATTAGTTGCCCTCGTCCGTCGAGGAATCGCTGGATCAAGGAGGCTCCGACCATACCGTCTTTGCTGTCATGGACTTCATGTCCAAACATGTCATCACACAGCTTTCACAGCCACCCTACAGCACGGATGTCGCTCTTCCAGACTTCTTCTTCCTCGACTGAAAAGGTTCATGAAAAGACGGCAGCACGCACGGCCCAGACGATTGAAGAGGCTATAACGAGGAAGCTGAAGAGCATTCCAGTTTCTGCGTTCCAGGGAGCCTTCAATGATTGGCAGAGCCGCTGGAAACGCTTTGTTGATGCAGAAGCAACATAGTTTGAAAATTATTAAATCGATGTGTGAAAAGTTTGAATATTTTTTTTAATTCAGTCCTACTACTTTTGCGACAAACCCAGTATGTTCATGTGACAGGCTTACGCAAATATCCCATTTTATAATAAGAACAAAATTCATAAGTATTATTACTTTATTTGAATCCATTTTATATAAAGAGAATTATTGCAAAATATAAGGTTTCAAAAGCTTTGATAATTAAAAAAAGAATAGTACTATTTCGTTTTTTGATATTTATTAAAACATACAATTATACAAAATGAAAAGTACTTACAAATCAATAACGTACAAAACAGAACATGCATTAAAAACATGAGTTTTTATGCAGATGCTCAGAGTTAAAATAAATCATTAAATGCACCTTTTATGTTATCTATGTATTAATGTAATTCATGTACGCATGTATTATTAATGTATAATGTATAATGTATTAATATATCGAATGCACCTTTTATGTTATGTATGTATTAATGTAATGCAGGTATGCGTGTATTAGTAATGTATAATGTATATAGTTATAAGTTGCATAAGGAGCACGGGTACTGATCTGTAATATGCCTGTAGAGTTTAGGGAATTTTATTATTGTATGTATTAAGATATCGAGTGCACTATTAATGTATCACGTATTAACATATCGAATGCACCTTTTATGTTATGCATATATTAATGTAATGTATGTATGCATATATTATTAATGTATAATGTATATAATTATAAGTTGCATACTGTGCACTGATACTGCCCTGAAATATGTCTGTAGAGCTTAGAAAATTTTGTTATTGTTTATGTAAATATATCGAGTGAGTGCATTATTTTTTCCTGGACAGTTGCGGGATCCGGACGATACCGAATAGTCAGTGAAAGCAGCCGGGTGTCCGGACCCTGCTCTCACCTGTCATCTGTCCGTTCGGATAGAATAAAGGACTGTTTTTCGCACATTGATTGTTAAATGGTTTGTAAAACATTTGTATGTTAACAATTCTTTGCTAGAGAAGCAAAGAGGTTTCAGAGTCATTTGGTTATTTTGAAATATGAGGCATTAAAAATGTACAATGCCCTCGTCAGGACCTGAACTCAGAACCTCTCAAATACGCGCAGAGTGTGCTTACCGTTACACCACGAAAACATACTAGAAAGAGGGAGAAGATGCCGTATGAAATTAACAAGTATTTTGAACTAGTTTACGCCTCCAAGCAGTAACAGTTTCTACAAATGAAGATATCTGTAGCAAATGCGGATATCTTCATTATCCGGACATGCACATCAATTTACATGCCGCACACAAATATTATATCCGACCATTATTATTTATAATCATTTATAAGTAAAAAGGAAATTCCGAGGAAACAAAAAAAAAAAAACTATTTAAATGCAAACTACTCCTTCCACATGATACATGATATGTTGCAGAAGCATTATAAAAGCATAAAAAAGTACGTTGTCTAATTCTTTTTTTATGAAGAATAAATTTATAAGGAAAAAAAATGTCAATAAAATAATGAAGTAGAAAGAGGTTATTGAAATTCAGGAGATATCCATAAAAACAACTTGCATCGATTGCAAATATAAGCTAATTTATATACAAGGAAGCAGAAGCTGTTGAATGTTATGTTTCTACACATAAAGTTAGCTTTAAAGATGTGTTTTTTTTCAATTTACTCGTATATCTCCAAGAACACTTTTTAATGTTACGCAAGGGACACAAATTGATGAAAGGCTCGTTGAACTAATTTACTCGAAAATTGAATACATTTATTTCTACACTTTAAGCTCCTTTCAAGAAATGAATATTTTATGAGTTTTTAGGAAGGAAGATTTATTACATGAATTAATTTGATGTACTTGAGATATTTTATTTATATTTAATACTTAAGTCGAAAAAGAACTACGTAATTTAATCGAAACTTTATTGTAAGTAAGATGTATTTTTCAAATTTATGAGAAGTTCAACTCGAGAAAAATGTTTTTTCTGAAGGAATTAAATCCCTTTGAGTAAACTGTATTAATCGTTAACTAAATGGTATTCAAGTGATAATTTATTGTAAAAACATTTGATAATGTAAACCATGTAAAACTCATTAGGTGTAACATCATCAACAGTAATTGCAAGCTTCATAGTTTGTGAAAGTTGCTTGACGATCTAAAATTAAATCCATATGAAATGTAAAAATGTAAACTTCATTAAATTCAACAGCAGATAAAGATATGAATGTCTAATTCGACCAGCATATTAATTTTTATCATATTAATATATAGATTGGCAGAATAGCAACCAGCCTTCAGCAAGTAATTACTTCCGGTTGATCGCTTGTACATAATATATAATTTGTTTATAAGCTTATTGGCTTAATGTTTAATTCAAACATTAATCATTTTTACTTCCTTCTACAAAGTAAAGGAAGTAGTGTAATCACGGAAAACCGTGTATCCTGTTTCAACGACAATATTTATTTCAACCGGTATCGAATAGAATTTAACGATGCTTCTGCGTGACACCTGTACGTAAGGACAGGATAACGGTACCCTTTTTTCCCAAATGAATTATAAAACTGACTTAAAATGGATTCAGAAGAGATTTTTTTGTGACGTCTGTACGTGAGTCAGAAGAGATTTTTGTACGTATGTATGTATGTATCTATCATAATTCAAAAACGAGTAGCCTCAGAACGTTGAAATTTTGTATATACAACTGCTATAATATGTAGTTGTGCATCTCTGTTTTTGGTTGCAATCGGCAGCACCAAACATATGTATATATATCCCACTCTGTTACTCTACTCCGTGAGCCCAGTGTTTTTTAATTCTTATCTGTTGGTAAATTGCGCAATTTTGCTTTAAACATTATTGAATTATGTTCTTCTTTTCTTCTGGTAAAGGTTTTATGCTTTAGTTAATCTGCATTGCATACAATATTTCTAGAATTATCAATAATTTAAATGTTGTTTAAGTGCGGCTAAGTTTTGTTTACTATAGCAGCCATATTTGTTTACATTTGAAACTTAGCAGGATAGTGAATTCAGTTTCTGCACTTTCAATGCTTTTCGCCGAGGGGGACCAAAATGAAACTTCCATTTTTGTGCAACGAAAAATCCGCTTTGTTCCCTACTGGCCTAATTGCTTGCTTTTGAGTAGAAACTGTAATTTTAACCGTAATGTGTTTATTAATGTTTTAACTATATTTAGGGTTTTATTTTTTTTTCTTTATTTTTCAAATTTTGTGTGAAGATATTTTGAGGTTTTATGTATTTTTGCCTTGTCGTCGCGAACTGAGAACACAGTTAATTGAATGAGAAATATATCTCTGATGGATTTCGAGAAAATAAGTGTTTCGTATTAGCAGCAAATAATGTCGTTAGGTAAACGGCGCTGAATCGTCTGGGAAAAAGTTTTTTTTTTTTTTTTTTTTTAATTTGTTTAATTTCTTTTATATATCCCTTTAGTTTTATTATAGTATTTGAACAGAACATGTGACAACGATTATATATTTTTTCAGATGACATTACTTTTGTGCATTCTGAATTATAAAATGAATGAGATGCAATTCTGTTCAGTGAACCTAGTGACAGAGTGTCGCTATGGTAATAAATATAGTGAATTTTAAAAGAGTGCATTTATTTTATTGAGGTTTATGCGCTTCGACGAAGTAGATCTAATTCAATTCAATAAGTTTAAATGAAATGCAGGGAAAATTTGTAATTATGTACAAGGAAGTCATGTTGTGTACACATCAGATTTTTTAGTTCCTTGTACAATTGCGAAAAATTTCGGGTGTCATATTTCTACGAAAAGATCCATTTAGACCTCCCTCGAAACAATTTGGATGATGTTTTTCCGTGACATCTGTACGTACGGACAGAATAAAGGACATTTTTTTGGCTAAACGGATTGTAAAATGAATTTGAAAGGACTTCAGAAGAGATATTTCCTTGACGTCGGTACATACGGTACGTATGCGTGGTGTGTATCTGACATAACTCATGAACGAGTATCCAAAAAGCGTTGAAAATTTGTATATGGATCGACTATGAAATGTAGTTGCGCACCTCCTTTTTCCGTTGCAATCGGCTGCACTATACGCTTAGAGATATGTAGTGCATATATATATATCTCCTTTCTGTTAGCTGGCTCGATGATGGCTTATATGTTGGTAAATTGTGCATTTTTTTTTTTTTTTTTTTTTTTTTTTTTTTTTTTTTTTTTGCTTTAAAAGTGATGGAATTATATGGTTTTTAAATTCGGTTTAAGAGTTTTTATTTCAGTTAATCTGTATGGAATAGTTGTAGAATTATCAACATTTTAAAAGCTTAAATGGAGAGTTAAGCCTAACGAATCTCCATTTGTTTACATTAGAAGCTCAGTAGAATAGTGAATTAAGTTAGTTTCTACACTTTCAATGTCTACACTTTTCCCGAGTGGGACCAAAAGTAAATTTTTAGATTTTAGGTTTGTCCACGAAAAATTTGCCTTCTTGCCCGCTGGCTGAATTGCTTGCTTTTCTGTAGAAGCTCTAATTTTAATTGTAAAAATAATTTTTAACTGTATTTGGTGTTTTATGTTTTTCGTATTTTACAATTTTTAATGAAGATGTTATGAGATTTTGCGCATTTTTCCTTTCTGCGGCGTGAGAGCTGAATTAATTGAATGAGAAATATATCTTTAATGAAATTTGAAAAAAATAAGTTCAAATGAAATACAGCAAAATATAGGTATAATTCAATAGGCCGTATAAAGAAGTCATGTGTTGACCACATCAGATTTTTATTATTTTATCCTTCCATGCGATGGACAATAATAACTATGCGTGCTCATGAACATGCTCATTTCCGTTCTTTAATTTGAAAATATAGCATTGATCGCTGTGTTCCTTCTGTTCGTGGAATGTTTCGGATTCACAAATCATTCAGTCAACAATCATAAAATATTTAAAAGCAGCATAACTTTAGAATTTTCTATAGAATGTTAAGTGTTGCCATGTATTTCGTTTTACATTCCCTCTATTATTTATTTTTGCTATATTATTTGTTTAAAAATTACACAGCGTTTACATTTGGTGGCAGCACACATTTACTTGGAACGTTATTTGATACAAAAGTGAAATAAACGTCCGAAGGGGTAATTCTTAGTTCGAAGGAGCAATATCCAGAAGGTCTGTTAACTTCATTTTCGCATTTTCAGTTGGTTCACTTAAACGGCGCTTCACTTTTCAAATTATTGCCACCAAATATTAGAGCTTTGCTTTATATTTAAAGAAATTAAATAATGTAATCTTCATTAGTAATCTGCACGAATGTATGCATGTTTCTCGCACTGTGGGAACACAACTGTACCTAGAGACATCAAATTTTGAATAACGTAGTCCTCCACTCGAATATGGGCATCTGGAAGCCAAAATTTGGAATCTGGCATTTGCTTTATTATCTATTTCATATTTTGTAAAACTTTAACGGATTTTTGATTAACAAACTCAACGATTCCAATGAGAGCAATGACAACACTGTAGGGAAAGAAAAAAAACACTTTTATCTCCAGCTCGCGAGACTGTGTATCGGAAATTCTAAAACATATGCTGTTTTACTCTTTTTAAATATTTTTGATATTGCTATTGAATTTAATTTTATGTTTAAGTTCTCAGAACATTAAACATTATTTTAAGTTTTCTTTAGTTAATACTTATTAAGTAACGTGTTTTATTGCTGGTCATGGAAAAAAAAGCAGAGTTCGTTGTATCAGAAATCTTAGAGATTAATGCTTTGAAATAAATATTTCAAGAAAAATTACTTTGGAAATTACAATCTTAAACGCATTTTTATTACAAAGAAACTGAAAGAGGAGAAACTTTTAATCAACTTTCTCTTCACGAAGAGTAAAAAAAATGCATTTAAACACTAATATATATGTAAATTTCAATAAATATTCTTGATTAAGAACTGCATCAGGCTTATATTATATTAAAATAAATTCTTCCGCATTTATGACAGAAAATACAGATCTTAATGCAATTGTCTTTAAACAAAATATCCTAAACATAAAATAACTGATAAGACTTTGAATGCAAACAGTAATAATTTTAATTTAAATTAAAATTTTCATAAAAGCACAAAAATCAAAATGCTTCGATAGTAGTCTAGAGGCCAATAAAGGAGTAATTAACTCAGAAAGGAAATATATCTAAGCAACGAGGCCAATTCAGTTGTCTCCTCCAGGAAATCCCCCGCACTTAATCATTTAAAAAGATGCGTCAATAAAATGTTGAAGATCTTGCAGATTAGCTCAGAAGGATTATTAAACTTAATAACCATAATCAGTTTCGCAAAGAATGGCATTTTCAAGAATTATTTCATTAAAGGCCTCACAGAAAATGATTTGAAATCTGCGATTTCATAAAAGTTAATCTTGCAGATTAGCTCAGAAGGGTTATTAAACTTCATAACCATAGAGAGCCAATCAGTTTCGCAAAGAATGGCATTTTCAAGAATTATTTCATTAAAGGCCTCACAGAAAATGTTTTGAAATATCCGATTTCATAAAAGGGGTAGATGTTAAATTCGTAGCAAAAATTGTAGAGAATGTAAAAATAGTTTCTTTTATTGGGAACTACTCTTATATGCGCCCTCAGGTCGCCAAATTTCTCGCCAAACATTTTTGGCGAGAAACTTTACGGTGCCATATTACTATCTAAATGTTTTGTCTACATTTCGATATTTAAGCTTAAAATGTTTCCAAAAACGCGGTTTTTGCACATGCAAAATCCCACGTTTTGAACACACAGTTTAAGCTAAAAATCCGAAACAAAAGCAAAACAAAAAAAACAAAAAAAAAAAAAAAAAAACTAGATAGCAAAAACGCAAAGTTTCTAACCAAAATATCCATGTACACAGCGATATGACAAAAATCCATGCACACAGCGATATGTTTTAACTTAAAAAAAGACATCTACGAACTGCACAATCTAGGCAGCGAAAGTATCTACGAACTGCGCACACCTCGCTTTAATAGATTAACATAACAGCAATAAATTTCAAAGAATACCATATACACAGCATTCTGTCTAAACTTTAAAAAAAAATAATCTACGAATTGCACAATCTAGGCATTGCGCACAAATCAACAAAATAAACTAAAATAAATTAGAAACCATTTAAATAACAACAAAAAATCATAGTAAAAAACAATGAAAATAACATTCTACAAAATAAAAACAATAAAATAAAATGCACTTATCATAATACATACGTGAATAAAATTTCGCCAGCTACACAACGTCTATCAACAAAAGTGCCACGATTTTGTTATATCACATGTCTTTCTGTGGTTCAAAATTTCGGAAGGTACAATAAAATCTTCCTCCAAAGTTAACTTACTACACGGAAACCACAATCCAAATCTTAAACCCCGCTGACAGCCACATACTTTCACAGCAATCATTTGACTGCAAACGCAGACAAGTCTATCAGAAACACCATTCTTCGTCCTCATATCAGCTCCGCATTTCGGACACGCCAAACTCCGTTTTAAAAATCCTGACTCCCACAGAAATTCCAAAAATGCACTTCTATCCGCATGAACACACCCGTGAACAAAAGGCTCGTTAACAACTCCAACATCGTACCTTTTAAATACTAAATTTACTTTGCACACAATCTAAAATACGAGACTGAAATCTTGCCACCACGTCTCTAAGTTTCGACGTCAAAAGGGTTGCCATACAAACAGCATCTTCCACGGAATCGCGCCAAGAACCAGGGCTGAACACATTTCGCCACATTTGGTGATCTTAGGGCGCATATAAGAGTAGAGCCTTTGATTGGATTGAATGATAGAAGTTACATTCTGAAAGCACTTCACAGTTCTGAGACTTGACCACACAAATATACTTACACAACTCTTTTCAATATGAAGAACTACTAAGAACGTCGAGCACAAGGCAATGAAAAGAGCCTCAAAAGCTGAAGCTGGCAAGTTGATCTCTCAATACACTGAAATTTCACAGCTTAACTAAAAACTGATGCTCCTTCTAGTCCCATATATAGTTGTTCCCTGTCTGCCAGAGAAATTTCCAGTAGCTTTGATTTCTCAAAATTGCTGGAAGTTATACATAGTTACAGTTACATAGGACAGGATACAGTTATAGGTACTGACCACTACACCACGAAGGCATGCTAAGAAGGTGGGAAAAAATACCTTATATACTTCCTCTTTTAAAGGGCGGCTGGGGATTAGGGGACCTAATCACCAAATCCTGGTGGTGAAGAATCATGATCCACCACCTTTTTTATTCCGGGTGCCACTGTAGAGTCATTAGATTATTTTGAAGCAGAAGAGAGAAAACATGAGCAATGCTTTCGCCTGGACTCGAACCAAGGACTTTTCGAATACGCGTCGAGCGTGCTGATCACTACACCACGAAGGCATGCTAGGAAGGAGGGAGAAATACCTTATAAGCCTTGTAACACTATTTTTCCGGCAATTCTCTGTTTATGAAGCTTTCTAACTATCTTCTACAAAAGATACTTCAATTTACATACAACTTCATTAAAATTATATGTATACGAAATTTATAATTATTTATAATTTTCCGTAATGTATATGATTACCTGTATTAAATGAGAAATCTCATAACAATAATATAATATTCTAACAATAAACGGTTATAATCATGTAAGATTTTCTAAATTTCCTAAACTTTATTTACAATTTAGAGTCTTGCCGTCATTAAAGTGCATTTTTATTAAAAAGTTTTAATTTTTATTTAAAGGTAAACCTATATTTAATTTCCTCAAAGCCTAAGATCGTTTTCCACTCAAAATGTTGATATTGAGTGTTTTCTTTCATGCCCCTGTATAGAGCACGTATTCTCATTAATGGATTCCAAGTGTGAAGTAGAATGGAAATCTTTGCAGAAGTATAATATATTTCCAATTTTCTGGAAAGAGCAATTTTGATTTCGAGTATAATTCTGAATTAGTTTTTGATTCAGAAATGTTTGATTTAGAAAATTTGGAATTCCTGTAAAGCTTACTTGTTATGAGAATATATAAAACTGACGATGTTTAATACGAAAAAATACGAAATAAAAAATACGAAAAAGATACGAAAATCATAATTAAAAAATTATTATCGTTATTTTATTAATTTTCTTTTTAATACAGG
Source organism: Stegodyphus dumicola (assembly GCF_044657685.1). Classification (NCBI taxonomy): domain Eukaryota; kingdom Metazoa; phylum Arthropoda; class Arachnida; order Araneae; family Eresidae; genus Stegodyphus; species Stegodyphus dumicola. Next base: position 161,981,200 of record NC_140770.1, read on the forward strand.
ATGATAAACTTCAATTCATACATCATATGTACAGTCATTTCTTCATCATTATTAAAATAATTATTGTTGATCTTGTTGATGATTTACATTTGTGGCATACATTGAATCTGAAGTGGGTTGACCGATATAAGCCATAATTTTTTTATTTGAGCTTTTATCTTATTTTTAACATCTACTGCTATCTTAATTTATCCGAGGATATCAGATCATGTAATAGACTGCATTCTCACCAAAGTAATCCAACGGAAAATAATCCTTAGCCACTTCACCTTTTCCCTTGAGACAGACTCGTCAATTTGAAAAGTGTCGTCAGTTGTCTGCAACAACACACACTCGTCGGTCAAATGACCCCTGTATCGTTACTCTAGATAATTAATTGTCGTTTTGCGTTTTCCAATCCCTAGAATGCGATCAAGATGAAAAGAGAAGACTTACGGCCTGATTGGTGCCACTTTCTACAGAGCATAAGTGAATCCTAATTAGGAATGTATGCATACCCTCTTTTCAGTTGACACTGCAAGGGGAATACTGCTTATTTAAAAGAGCGCCTTTGAAAATTTTCAGATAAGCGACTAGGGTGTACAAAAGAATATTTTTCTCATGAGGACGCTGACGCTACTCAACATCCTAGAGCCTAACAAATAGATATTTTTTTAACTAGTCTTTATAATTGCTGAAAGCGGAAAGAAACACTTCTAAGGCCAGTTTAAAATGCAAACGTTTATTTTTAAAGGGAAAAAAGCAAATATTTGAGTTTGTCAAGAGCGTGAAATGGTTAAATGTCGTGTAAATATTTTTAATATATATCTTAAGCAAAAACAAATATTAAAAAACTCAAATTTATTATCCTCGTCAGAATATTTCATTTGAAAATTATCGTCAAATATTCGAAAAATTACTTTTAGATATATGCTTTCTCTGTTTGGTAATATCTTTCGAAATTAACACTGACATCGGCATCTAAACATTTTTATCATAAACCTCTATTTACTACACATTCTAAAAAGTACCATCTTCCAAAAAAGCCCTTTCTCATCAAATACTTCATCAGAAAATGTTTTTAAATTACTGGAAAACATTTCATATATTTTTCAAGAAAGGACATGTTATAGAAGTAATATTTCATGCGTAAAGAATTTGTTTTTAATCCAAACGTAATATTAACTAATTTCAATTTTCACAATATTTGATTGTATTATTATTCAAAAAATATAATGACTTCCATCTCATATCCCAATATTGCAGTACTTGCTTATTCCTATAGTAGCAAAACGAGAAATCTTTCTTCATTTAGTTGCATTATTTTCAGGCCCTACTGAGCGTTATTCTACGACGTTATTCTACGAATAGCTACTGCATTTTTAGAGACTGTCAACAAAATACGTAAATCAATTTATAAAAGAAATATTCATTTTGAAACACCTTGCCATTTGCAATTTATTTTCAGTAAACATTCTTCTGAAAGAATAATTATGTCGAGTTAAGCCTTTATACTAAGTTCCATCAGCATAATAGCTTGCATAATAAATCAAATCTTTCTATCCTTATGCGTTTTATATAACGTTTTTTATAATAAATTCGTTTGAATATAATAGGGAATATATAAATGAAAATTATTTCCTATGAAGTTGAAGTGAAATAATTTAAATAGTAAATGTGTACTATTGTAGAGATTAATAATTGAAATTTGTAAGTAATTAAAAAAGGCGTTTCGTCATTTCACAATTCTTAAAAAAATCCAAAATTCCAGTTTGAAATTTTTATTCAGTTTCTTAAAATCCGAATCTAAATCTTAAAGAAGTTCAGAAATGTAAAATAGTTCACCGACACACGGATAGACATTTAATTACAATTAATTTTAACAATAAATATTAACGTTTTTTATAATAAATATTCATACATCACAATTCTTAAACTAAAAAATAAAAATAAATGGAAAAATGAAATATAAATCAAGTTGCGAATGGAAATAAATAAATAAACCAATAAAAGTCTGACAATCATGTAATTTTTACACAATAATAGGCCTTAATTAATTTAAAATTTCCCTTACATTTTACGCTAATCAAGGGAGATTTCGAAATAACGCTATCACAGCAAAAAGCTTTAGACACTAAGCTTAGACACTAAGCTATTCAAACTTTAACGAAAAATATTATTAACACTTTTGAAAAATCAACCGCTGAAGTTAAAGGCAATACATTTCATCTAAAATTCCCATATCACATCAAAAACCTGATCAAAGAAAGTATAGGCAAAGATGAACTTTCATATACTAACGTAATCCTGTCATGAAATTTTAAGTGAAAGCTCAGCTGGAAAATAAAACGATTGGTAGACGACACTGTATCCCGTCTGATGCAAATTTTATCACGTTCACTGACAGAACAGTGAGAGACTGGATTCAGCAGTCGCCTGTTGCTAATCTTCCTGCTGAACTTAATGCTATCACCAAGCTCCTCAACATAAAAGCTCATGGTAAAGATAAAAATCTCAAGCAATTTGATTAAACACCTGTCAAATAACTACGTATTTAAACTGTGATGAATTTATAACGCTTGTCTTTTTTAAGTTATTTTCCAAGTATGTGGAAGTATACAACTGTCATCCATATCCCTAAGCCTGGGAAAGATTCTTTCGTGCTTTGGAAACTATCGTTCCTTCAGTCTCCTCCCGTCACTCTGAAAAATACTTGAGAGAATTAAATTGTTGCGTTACAGAAAATTAAGGAATTTATACTTTACAATTTCATTACCTTAAAACTTTAAACTGAATTTTAACATTCCCTTAACTACCTTGGTGCCGGACAATAACTCTCGAAATAAATAATATATCATCAATAGTTAATTTCTATTAAGGCACATAAATGTCTTTTATCACTAAACCTCAGCACATAATCAAATCAGTAATCGCAAAGATGTGTTTAGTACAACTGGGCGCGCAGTGAGTACCCGTGTAAAAAGGAAAATTAATAACACCAAATTCAATAAACTCCATGTTTCTTAAAAGCCTTTCGGCTCAAACAAATTGAGTAACATGCCAGACCACAAACACACACACAAAAAAAAAACATAAACAAAAACAAAAACAAAAACAAAAAAAAAACAAAAAAAAAAAAAAAAGAAGATAAATAAACAAATGCAATTAAATTTTAAGCAAACACATTTTTTACAGTTCTGGATTAATTCAATCACATGATAACTGGGCAAACTGATCAGTTCCGTACAAATAAACCTTAAGACGAAAAATAACATATATATCATTCCAAAATTAACATACTCGTAGTAATTTGTAAGTTATTATTTTTGAACATTCAATAGCTTACTAATTAAGCTGGTGAAACAAATCTTAAACCTTCATTTACAGACTTTGGCCCACCAGCGGCCGAGCGGTAAAGACGCTGAACACTGGTAGTTCGGTCCGAGGTTCGAATCCCGCGAACGGGCTGGCTGCATTAGCGTTTTCGTGGTTTTCCTCATGTGTAACGTGTATACGAGACAATTAATACTTCAAATAATTAGTCATTATTCAAAATATTCTAATCACATTTTTGTTTACATACATATAAAAAAATATTACTTCTATGGAATTAGAAGAAACAGAGAAGAAGAAAAATCTTTTTAAATCACTCACATATTTTTCGGAATATACAATCTTGATGGGAGTATCCAATTTTCCTACTGACGGAGGAAGTCTAATTCCTTGAGCCAACACTTTGATAAAAGTTTAACTAAGACTCTCGCGTTGAAGTCCAATATGTACACGAATTTCTGGAAACGGGGTGAAGTCCTCTCCCCCCTTTTTTAACGAACTGCCGGATCCGGGATAAGTTCGTTCTTCAAGAACATATTTCTGAGTGGAACGTCTATGTGTCAGGAACCATAGGTGCTGGATAGTAATAACAACACGTAGATCTGGGACTTACAAATGTCAGGCATATTTTCTTCGGGAATTTCAAATTTTCGGGTTAGAAGAGATTAACCGGAGGGAAATTCTGTGCTAAATTTTCTTGGTAGATTTGCTTTATACATCTCGCATTAAAGTAGTAAAAATGCTCCTTCCTGCTCACACACATTTCTCCATACATCTCGCAGGAAAACGTTCCTTGCATCTCGCACAAAACTTTTAAACATCTGCCAGAAAAGAATACATCCTCTAAAGCAAAGAAAAACGATACCCAAACCTTTTTGTTCTGGCAGCACTACAAACCGGCAGCAGGGCAAAACGCCCTTCGATCTCTCTTTCTCTTTCACATCGCTGCTGCTCAAAATTCACTCAACATCAGACTCCACTCCGACACGCGAGCGTAAGCCCCGCAAGGGGTCAATTCTAATTAATTCAATCACATGATAGGAGAAACCTTTTTCCTTGAAGCTCAAAATCAGAGTGACTTCTAACATTGTGCAGCCTTCGAGGTAAACTCGGTCTCTCCGTTCCCATTCGTTCATAGGCTTAAAAAAAATCCTAAAATTAAATCTCCCGAACACCAGAATTTTACTTAATTTTTAACTGAGAAAATTACACCCCCCACAACGAATAAAAAAAAAGGCCATCCGACAAAGAAGTCCTGGCCATCTGTACTCGGAAAAAACGTGGGAAATAGACCCCCAGCTAACAAGCGGAAACTAGCGATATATTTGTCTAGCTTGATATCTGTCTAATAAAGTATACACGGATTTATATCTAGTTTCTATTCAAAATAACAACCCTACAGATTCTAATTTACTGTTTGATTTTCAGATATTTAAAATATTATTATACTTTCAGGCGCAAACAGCAGAGATTTCAGATTTGTTAACGCATTCGTTTTTAAGCTGCTAAGCCGTAGTGCAAATGAACGTTATTTCAAGTTACATTTCCTATTATTGTATTCATTTGTTATTCTTGGAACGTAAGCTTTAAAGACGGGATAACTATCTCAAGATTCACCGTGGAATGATTAAACAAATATTTACATTTAGAAGGCATTAGGTTTACCTTACAAGCTGAGGTGTCAAAGAACGCTGCAATTTTAAGTATTTGGTTAGGTAGCTGAATTAAATAGCTAAGAATTAAGATGATTTTTGATCTTATGTTATTCATTAGGAAACCGTAGTATTGCATGATAATCCACCTTCCCACTTTCAATGACTGCATCCAGCGTGTTTTCTAAACTTGTCTCCCTACGATTATTTTCACTTTGCAGGGATTTATGTTTATTTTAAATAAACAGTTTTATTTAATTTGAAGCTTTTATATAAGCCTTCGTTCTCCTAATCGTCAATGCCTGAATATTTAAATTTGGTAGCGCACTTGATATAATGCAAATTCTCCCTGGAGGAGAAAGAGTTTAAATACCGGGTTTCAAAAGGAAAGTTAGAGGCGTTAGGCTGTTGCAGTCACCCCTGTTGTGTGAGCTTCTACGTTCGGAGTTACTGCTAGTTTACGAGGCATAACAATATTTACTTTGCTGCCACTAGTTTCGTCGCGCCTTTAAGAAACAGGAATATCTGAGCCCTGTAGCTTAATTTCTTCTACTTGTTAATATCTTCGAATTTTTAATTTAGTTCTGCTGTTTCAGTTCTCGTGATTTGAGTTACCACCCAAGTGAGTCATAGTGAGTTAGCGTCAAGTTGACGCATGTGTATTTAATATATATTACGTATTACGTGCTCCGCCCTTAGGTACTACACGGAAAGGGAGTAATGCCCCGTGGAGGTCTTTTTAAGGGAAACTGGCTCTCGTATCCACGTTACACATGGGGAAAACCACGAAAACCCACATGCACCAAACAAACACTACAGCCCGTTCGCCTGGACTCGAAACCCAGAACGAACTACCAGTATTCAGGGGATTTTACCGCTCGGCCGCTGGTGGGCCACGCATGTGAATTTTAAATAGTTTAATAAAGGATTTTAAAGAGTTTTAACTCTTATCCTGTGTAGTTCCTACAAGAACTTACTGCAGGTACAGTTGTAACTTAGAAGTTAGACAATTGGACCCTACATCTTTACAAAACTGAAGTGTCCTTTCAAAGGAAAGTTTTTTTTTGACGTAGAAGAGATAAAAGGAATGTTACATTCCACTCACCGAGTCATGCCAAAAAATGGTCTCTACAAGTTTTCTGTTTAACTGTCTGATTTGTATGAAGACAGGGAATTTTATCAATGGAAACTCTGCAACGTTTCAGTTCTTATAATGCAATCTGATTACGCAATTGTCATACTGTAAATATACCCTAAAACATCGATTTCTTGAACTTTAGTTAGTCGAAATGTTTGATGCAATGATTTTCGGATCTAGAAATTCGAATATAATTCAAAGCCATTATCGAAACACAACATATGCAACTGATGGCGTTTGAAAGTCGATTTTTTATATTTGCTTTTGTAAGTGTAATCTTTCAATTTTTAATTGAAAATTGATTATATTTCAACTGTTATTTTGCTTTTTTCCATAAAAAAGGAAGTGTTATGCACGATATACTTATATCGTAGGGGTTTATTACAAATTCATTATTTAAAAATGTAAAACAAAATTTAAGAGTTTGACAGTACTCTCCACGATAAACACAAGATACACAAATTCTGCGTACAGCGCGGTTTATATAGCTTTTGACCTACCTTCGAGGACGTTCCGTGGAAAACCGGTAAGAATTCATTCTAGAATGTTCTCGCTCCGTCTATGGCATATCGCTAATTTTGTCGCCAAATGTTCGCTTTCGCTTCAAATGTGGTGACCTTGCCTTTACTTGCCATTTTCTGGGAAACCATAAATCCACTTTGCGGAGAGGTTATCGTACAGCAGCTGGGGATTTCGTAACAATACTGTTCTGTAATCAGTGGAATAGTCGTCAATGTATGCATTACTAAAGCAGATCTGAGGAAAAGATATTAACAGCATGGGTGAGTGCCATAAGTTCGTTCAATCAGATTCAAAACTCTCAGCTTAAATATGTTCAAATCTAATTTCTATTCTAATTCTCAATCTTATGTCGAGGATGACGGAAAGGAGAAGTTATAGTAAAGATAAAATTAATAATAGCTGGTTAATTACCGTAAGATACCTGACAACTTCTCAACGAGGTGTGCTGTGCCCAAGAGAACATAAAAAAATTTATACGTGTCGACATGAGATTGCACAAGCTGAGCGTTGCTAACTTTAAAAGTGAAAAATAAACTATTAATCAGGTTTAAAGTAAACTGAATATGTCCTCAGTTACAAATGAGAGGAATAACACCCGATCCACCTGGTCTAGAAATAAACCTTATGATCTTGTTAGGGTCGCCTCAAAATATGTTTTCAATATAAGCAAAGAATGTTTTAAAACTTCCTTTCCACTGTTCAAAAGTACGCAGAGATTAGTTACAAATAAGAGGAATACGACCCGATCCGCCTGGTCTTGAAATAGACTTATGTTCTTGTTTGTGTCGCCTATAAATATGATTTCAGTATAAGCAAAGAATGTTTTAAAACTCCCCTTCCACTGTATGATAGTTGTAGTAAAAATTATTTGTACGTAGTAAAAATACTTATATTTTTAAATTTCTTATGTAATGAAAATGTGTTTATTTCTGTAGGCTATGAGAAATATTTAATACAATTATTCAGGTGTATAAGTGATAACCAAAATTTTGAATATCAATTTTATCAGCGATGAAATTATAACAGTGATTAAGAGTACATCACGTAGTTTCCGCAATAACCCGAATGATAGGGATAAAATATGTGACCTACAGAGGATAGCAAAATAAAGTACTTACCCCAGACGTTGTGATAGTTGAAGAAGAAAATACAAATTATTCGTCTACAATTTACTCTATTTATCTTTCCTATCAAAATTTTTATTGCTGAGCTCACACAAATAAACAAGAAAATTAAATAATCAGATCATAACTATAGTCCTACTATAAATACAGAGCGTCCACTCATTTATCGAAACACTACAGAGCACTATCCATTTGCATCACTTTCTATAAATCACGAAAAACCTGGAATTGAAGATATATGTAGACCAGGAATATACTTATCTTGAAATTTCTTTTGATTTTGAAGCTTCTACCAGTGAATTAATTTGGAGCAGTGCACCACGTGGCGATAGACAATGGATGAGTCTTAAATTGCACAATGAGATCGTTCATAATTCTTGCTTAAAAAACATCATTCCACCCAGGATGAATTTTCAGCAACTGCATATAGAATGAATATATTCAATAAAAAAACTACAGTTGGCTTTCTATAAATCAGAGTCCATATCATCGGACTTTTCAGGAAGGTTAAACGTGCATCATGAAACGAGGTCGTAGGTGAAGAGACAGTCAGTGAAGAGACAGACCGAAGCCCGTCCTTCACCCTTGAACTCCCAGAAGCGAAGAGAAAGAAACCGGTCCAACAACTGCCACCAAGGGCTTGGACGAAACGATGACGATTCTTGAAGCGATAGTTTGATGATAGATGCCGGCTTGCTAGCACATTCCCTCCGGCCAAAGAAAAATCACAGATCACCGCATGAACACTGCATGGTAAATGCACTTCACTGACGCTGAACACTGCATGATAAATTTCACCGAAACACAGTTCATTGCACGATAAATTTACTGACGCACAACACTCATTACAAGTATGATCTGGTATAATAGTTAAATCAAATGAAAAATAGTCAAAAATTATTTTATCATAAATTCACTGTCTGGGATAAGTGCTACACATATGAAGTACAATCAAAAATTAATAATTAATACATATCATACAAGTTACTCATATAGTTACAGCATACACTTTCATTATAATCTGTAGTCAAGTTACAATTTTCTCTTTGTAAATGGAAATTGTAAGCTAATACCTATTTTTACATTCATACATTTTCACTGTTAAACATAACCACAACTCTGCAGTAATGATCATTTTTTTGACAAGTTTCTAATTATACAGATTCTATAAATTCTTCTGGATGACATCAATTTGCCCTTGAAATTACTAAATTCATCTAGACCAATTACTCTACAATTTCATTTTTTAACACATTAATTTTCTTCTTCCTCTTTTTATTATTGTTAAAAATAAATAAAAAAAAAATAATATATATATATATATATATATATATATATATATTATTTTTTTTTATTACTCAAGCTTGTTTTAGTAGCACAATTTTCATGTCTAGCTCGTTACTTGTAATGATCACTAAGTGTACTGCACACTTTTTTTTTTTTTTTTGTAAATTCCATGACATTAATCAACCCGGACCAGCCTGCAGCCAACCAAACGTATGAGTGAAGGTGGCCAACCGGCACCCAAACTAATCATGAAATCTCAAAAAAAAATTTTTTTTGTTGGAAATAAATCCACTAAATTCCTAACTCTTACAAATGTGTGTATGTCTTCTATTTATTTATTTTTTCTAACTTAGTGAACAAGAAAAACAAGCTCGATGAAATAATTGTTCTTAATTAATCAAATTGAACCTTGGATCAACTCTTTTAAATAATTTGCTACAATGAATGTTTTTAGTTTTGTGGTCTTCGATGTTTTGAATTAAGTAGTTTTTATTTCGAAAAATTTTTATTATTTTGAAAGGTCCATTGAATTTTGGCTGAAAAGCATGAGGTGGTTGTAAAGCCTTTAAAAATACCTTATCTCCAATATTAAATTTAGTGGTTCTCTGCCTTTAACAACTTTATTTTGAGACAGAAAATATTTTTCTTCGTTTTGTTTCACTAATGCTCTAGTTGCTTTAATGTGTTCTCTCTGACGTAACAAGTATTGTGAAGGATTATCTACCGTTGCCGGTTCATTATTTGTATCTAGAGGTGTATTGAGTTCTCGCCCAAAAAATAACTGTGCGGGAGTAAAACCTGTCACTATGTGTTTAGAATTGTTGTAATATAGTTTGAAAAAAGCTAATCTATCTGACCATTCGATTACCTTATTGGATAAAGAAGCTATGCTTTCTTTCATAGTTCGATGAACTCTTTCTATGATTCCATTAGACTGTGGATAATAAATGGAGCTTTTTCGGTGTTCAATATTGAGATCTTTTAGAAATTTTTCAAATTCAGCTGAACAAAAATTTGAAGCATTATCAGATAAAATTACTTTTGGAATACCAAATTTTGAAAAATAAAGATTCATACACCTTATTATTGTAGCAGATGTAATATTTGCCAGAGGAATAGCTTCTAAATATCTTGAATAATGATCAATAATAGTTAGAATGAAAAATTTGCCATCATGTGATCTGGGCAATTTACCCACAATGTCAATTGCTAACATTTCTCCAGGTGCTAAATCAGATTTTTTTATATTGCTTGTAATTGTTTTACATGACCTTGGTTTATTCTCCAAACACTATTGACATTTTTCACAAAGTTTTTTGCATCTAAAAACATGCCCTTCCAGAAATACTTTTTCTTAATGAATTCATAAGTTTTACTAGTACCAAAATGCGGAGCATGAGCAATCTCTAAACAAGGTTTTACTAAAGAATTTGGAAGTAGAATTTTATTTTCTAAATGCCTTGTCTTTAAATGATCCGCTCTATGTCTTAATTTTATCATTACTACACCATTTTTTTATCAATAAAATATTTCCCACAAATATCAGCTTTATTATTGTTAATTTGGCTTAAGATATCCTTAATAGTTTTGTCATTTCTTTGGTGATTAACTATATTTTGGATGCTTAACTGAGTATTATCTGAATGAAATAAGTTGATATTGTTTACACTATGAGATGCTTCAGGAACTCTAGAAAGAAAATCTGCAGGATTGGAAAAACCAGGTATATGTTTTAGAGAGTAATCAAAATCTTGTAAATACAACAACCATCTGGCAACAATGTCAGGCTGCTTATCCAGTTGCATATGAAAAGTGAGTGGTCTAGCATCAGTTAAAATAGTAAATTTTTTGCCATATAAATGTTCATAAAAATGCTTGACAGAAGAAAAAAATAGGATAAAGCTCACGCCTGATCGATGGGTATCTAGACTCAGCAGGAGTGAGAAGTTTCGAATAAAATTCTACAGGAAAGAATTTATCATCAATCTTTTGTAACAGAATACCACACATAGCTACTTTAGAAGCAGCAGTGATCAAATATATCTCATGATTATCATCAATGTTCCTTATAGTTGGTTTGTCCAACATTATTGATTGTAATTTATCAAAAGCATCTTGGCAATCTTGATTCCAAACAAAGGGAACATGTCTTTTAGTTAAGTGTACTATTGGCTGAGTGATCTCAGCAAAATTATGGATTAAATGTCTAAAATAGTTCATCATGCCAAGAAAAGCCTGAACTTGTTTTACATCCTTTGGAGTAGGAAATCTTGTAACCTTTGAAATATTTTCTTCAGAAGGAGAAAAACCTGCTTATGAAATATTGAAACCCAAATAAGTTATTTCAGATTTACAGAGCTGCACTTTAGCTGGATCTAGAGTTAAATTAAATGATTTTAATATGTCAAACACTTTTTGAAGAATTACTTTTAACTCACTCATACTATCAGTTGCAATAATAATGTCGTCTAGAAAAAATTGAACATTACTACCTTTAATGTCATTTAAACATTTTGAAATTAATGTATGGAAATAAGAAGTGCTATTGCGAGCTCCAAAGGGAAGTCTACAAGGATGAAAATTACCCAGTTCGGTGCAAAATGCCAACTTTTCTTTATCAGAGTCCTGCAAATTGATCTGGAAAAAGGCTGACTTCAAATCCAGTACACAATACAATTTCCTACCAGCAATGTTATGCAAAATCTCAGAAATTTTTGGTAAACAAATTTTGTATGATTCTGTGATACAGTTTAATAGACGATAATCTACAACCATACGAAATTTTGGTGCATTTTGATCTTCACCAGGTAAATTCTTATTCCTAACAAATATTACAGGAAAACTATAACTTGAAAAAGAGGGTTCTATTATGCCTGCTTCTAATAATTTTGCAATTTCTTGTTGAGCAAACTGTTTTGCAATTTTAGGAATAGGGTAAGGTCTAGTTTGAATTGGGAAATTGTGAAGAAGTTTAAATTCTGGTACAACTTTATCAGTAGATCCTAGAGTATTATATGATTTTGAAAACACAGCATAGTTATTCATTAGCAATTCTATCATTTCATTTTTTGCTTGTTCATTTAAATGATCTAGTTTAAAGTCTGATACATTTAATTCCTCTTTTTTAAGTTTAATTACTTCTTGCAGATTTAGTGTGTTGATTTGTCTCATGATTTAGTATTATGATTTTTGGGACTAACAATATCCTCAAAGTGAAATGGCACAGCAGTTCCAATAACAGAATTCTTCCTAAAAATTAATTTCTCATTGGTGTTGTTTTCAACAATAGTTTGAATGTGGTTGTGACAATCAACTATATGTAAAGATTCATTGATATGGAACTTATTTTGTGATGGCTTTGGAGAAAGCAAAATTTCTTTAAATTGTTTTAAAGCTTCAGGAACAGCTAAAGAAATGATTTGAGATTGACCTGGCTGGACAGTTATATTAGAAACCATTCTTAATGAGTTTAAATTACAATTTTTTCTTCTTACATTAACTAAGTTGCTTAATTTTTTATTGGGATAATTTTCTTCAAAGTCCAAATGAGTATTATCTACTATGAGTTTCTTATTTATGGAATCTAACAAAATTTTGTTACTTTGAATGAAGTCATAACCTAGGATTATCTGATAAGTAGAATTCCAATTGTTTTGGGTGACATAAAATAATTTAGTGAACCATTTACTTTGAATTTTGAATTTTAAATTAACTGCAGACATGTAAGGAATGCATGAATCTTCAATAGTTTTTATTCTTACCATCCGAGAAACAAATTCAACTTTAGTGAATTGTTTAATTTCCTCAATAACATCTGGTTGGACTAAAGATAAATTTGCACCAGTATCAAGAAGAGCTTCATGAGTCTGAGAACCAATTTTAAGTTTGATTATTGGCAGATAATTAGAATTTTCTGAGTTACAAGACATCAACAATTTGGTTGAGAGTCTATTATTACATCTTTTATTTTTTGCAAACTTGTGTTGGACATTATTGCTGTTACTTTGGATCTTTTTTGGATTATGATGTCTATACAGGTGTTCTTTATAACCCCAGTCTCTGCGGATTCCTGCAAGGGGTCTAAAATTGTTGTTGTAATATATCTGGCAAGAATCCTTAGCTAGTTTAAATGCTTATTCTGACCTTTTTTGTATTGATTATTATTTCTGTAAGGATGATAGTTCCTCCGCCAAGTGTTTCGAAATTGTCTGTGTCCCCTGAATATGTTGTTTCTAAAATTATGCTGGTCTTGCCTAGGAAAATACCAACAATCAGTTGTTAAGTGTCTTTTGCTACATATATGACAAGATACACTATTAAAGTTGCTAGAATTTTGAGATGTAGAAGCATTGTGATTTATTCTTGTATAAGATGTGTTTATAAGCTTATTTTGAGAAAGTTGATTTACTTTATCTGTTAGCTCCTGAATAATTTTATTCTGTTCAAGTCTTTCTTTGAGAAGATTATCAATCTCTAAATTTTGCTCAACATTTATACTGTTCAAATATGTTTTCTCATCATTCAATGCATTTTCTATATTACTTGCCAATTCTACAGCCTTATCAAAGGAAGATGGACCTAATTTCTTAACTTCAATCCTAATGTCTGTTCTGAGGGCCTCAAGAAATTTAGTGAGCTTCATTTTCTCTTTTAATTTATGTAAACTAGAATCCTCAACCGAATCTTCATTTATGTATTTTGTCGCTGTTGTAGTAATCTCGTCAGCTAATTCCCTAACAGATTGGTTACACTTTTGAGAAATGTTTGAGAATTGCTGTAGAATGTCCTGAAAGGATTCAACTCGTGCAAATTTATTCTTTAATAATTTTTCTAAATTTTCAAATTCATTTTCCTTAGCCACTCTTGGATCATTAATTAGGAAATCTAGAGCTTTATCCCTACAGTTTATTTTCAGAATGATTATTTTCTTTTCATCTGACCATTTTTCTAATTTAGCAACACTAATTATTTAATCAAGAAAGAAATTTACATTTTCAGATAAGTTGCCACTAAATGTGGGCAGAGCAGAAGCTAGGGAAGTTGCCATACCAGTGTTAGATCTACCTTTAAGCTTTGACATGGATGAAGAAATATAGTTACTTATGTTGCATTACCTTACAATCTGCTATTTCTATTTTAATGTTATTGAGATCTACATTATTTTACACAAATACTTAGCACTCTCTCTGATAATTTACATATACATTTACCAAACATGCATATAAGAGTAGATAGCAAAGTTAAGGTAATTTTTTTTAATTTAGTAATTAATTAGGATCTCCTTTAATTTTAACCATGCATATATCAAATTAGTGATGCAATATAAGTACATTGATCATTAACACTTCTGGATTCTAATAGTTCTGAACATTATTTTATCATTACATACCACAATCCAATGAAATTACTGAAATCAGCTTTTGATATCTTAAAACTTTCTTTAAATATGCACATATATATAACAATACATATGAAATTGAATTTTTGAATTATCCAAAATAGAATTACTCTTTTATGGCATATTACCTATCGTTTATCATAAATTTTCAACAATATAAATCATATTTGCAGCAAATATACTATAGGTCACACATTTTATTTGAATTCTCAACCTGAACTAAATGATTTTAAGTTATTTCTTTTGTCACGCCACCATATGTAGTAAAAATATTTGTATGTAGTAAAAATACTTATATTTTTTAATTTCTTATGTAATGAAAATGTGTTCATTTCTGTAGGCTATGAGAAATATTTAATATAATTATTCAGGTGTATAAGTGATAACCAAAATTTCGAATATCAATTTTATCAGCGATGAAATTATAACAGTGATTAAGAGTACATCACGTAGTTTCCGCAATAACCCGAATGATAGGGATAAAATATGTGACCTACAGAGGATAGCAAAATAAAGTACTTACCCCAGACGTTGTGATAGTTGAAGAAGAAAATACAAATTATTAGTCTACAATTTACTCTATTTATCTTTCCTATCAAAATTTTTATTGCTGAGCTCACACAAATAAACAAGTAAATTAAATAATCAGATCATAACTATAGTCCTACTATAAATACAGAGCGTCCACTCGTTTATTGAAACACTACAGAGCACTATCCATTTGCATCACTTTCTATAAATCACGAAAAACCTGGAATCGAAGATATATGTAGACCAGGAATATACTTATCTTGAAATTTCTTTTGATTTTGAAGCTTCTACCAGTGAATTAATTTGGAGCAGTGCTCCACGTGGCGATAGACAATGCTGTGTCTTAAATTGCACAATGAGATCGTTCATAATTCTTGCTTAAAAAACATCATTCCACCCAGGATGAATTTTCAGCAACTGCATATAGAATGAATATATTCAATAAAAAAACTACAGTTGGCTTTCTATAAATCAGACTCCATATCATCGGACTTTTCAGGAAGGTTAAACGTGAATCATGAAACGAGGTCGTAGGTGAAGAGACAGTCAGTGAAGAGACAGGCCGAAGCCTGTTCTTCACCCTTGAACTCCCAGCAGCGAAGAGAAAGAAACCGGTCCAACAACTGCCACCAAGGGCTTGGACGAAACGATGACGATTCTTGAAGCGATATTTTGATGATAGATGCCGGCTTGCTAGCACAATAGTACGCAGAGAATAAAAATAAACAATCGTTCCCGTTAGCTTGGCGCAAAAAGCAGAAATACAAGAGAGAGTAAACAGTCACCTTAAGCTGCTAATCGATCCCTGCTAAATTTTTAAACATTGTTCTTGTTGTTGTCGTCGTGTCTATGTTGAAGCCTATTTCAATAATGCCATTGGCGAAGCTGCCAAATATTACCATCGTAGAATTTCGGTGTTTTAAACAAGACCTCAGTTTTTAACAGTTCAGCAAGGATGACTGGATTGTCAAAAATGTGTGCAGTTGTCAATTCTGTTTGCAAGGAGTTATTCCAGTTTCTGTACGTTTTCCTGCCCTCTTTGTCAATTTTCAATCCTCTGTAACTGACACTTGTAAGCCGGACTATGGTTTTAGTTTTAAGTGGATCTCCATTGATGTTATGGAGCTGGTACTTTACTGGAAATGAATGTTCCTTCAATTTACATTTGACCACGAAATTTGCGTCCGAGAGGTGATATTTACGCTATTATTTTTGTTGAGATTTGAAGCCGCTTTTGCCAGTTAATCTGTCTTCTGTTTACCTGTGATGCTGACATGCGCTCACCACAATTGTAGCATGCAGATCTTATCTAAATTTGTAAATTCATTTAGGCAAATGTGGATCCCGTTGGTAATCAGGGAGCTTCCATCCAGGATAAACTTTGAGTCACAGACGGCAGAGTCCTTTAGCTTGAATGGAAAGGTATATGTCCACATCAAATCTATACATATTAAGTTCCTTCACCTTTGTCAGAAGTTCGCAAGTGGAGTTTGAGACTACGGCTCCAGCGCCAGTTTTCTGTTGAAAAGTTCATTTCAGCATTGTTCTTAATTATATATTAAAAGAAAAAAAAAACTCCGTGGTGAAGACTGGTGAAAAGTATAGAACAGAAAAATATAAGGCAATTGGTTAATTAATATAAAACCCTATATATATATTTATAACGCATCCAATATATGTATACGTGCCTAAATTTGTACCATAACTCATCAAATGTGCTCAAGAAATAATGGATTATATTAAATTGTTTGAATAATATTCTTGCATTCCGGTAACAATTTTTATGCCTTTAGTTAACCTGCATGCAATATAACGTCCGCTAAGCCTAACGACGCCTCCATTTGTTTACATTTGAAACTTAGCAGCATAGTGATTTAAGTCAGTTTGTGAATCTGCATCAATGTCTTTTTGGGCTCCTCTGTGGACGTAATGATGAATACTTAGCAATCGAAGTGCCACCACACAGCTGTCCAAAGAATCATGACTGTTTGCTCACTTCCACTGAAGAACGACATCTAATCTGCAGCTTCACCATTTAACTTTCCATGGAAACAATCTAAGGTACTCATATGATTCAAATATGATATTCAATAGGGAGTGCTCCTATCCTAAGTCATCACTATTTATGTGAGTGATAATTATCAACTACCAGTGCCTTCAAACTACCAAAGCGCAGTACTTTGAACTTTACACTATTATCTGATGCCCATTATACAAAGTGCTCTCCATGCTGCTGCGCACAATTTTGTGCACATTGAACTCTATGCATAATGAACTCTGTGCAAAGTAAACTCTGGAAAATCTGTGCACAATCACACAATGATACCACCAACACAAAAATAACATAGCATTATAACTCACATCACATCCATCTTCCCATATGCTAAGGCATTCCTCCAAGCACACCAACAAACTGCAACACCTAATTAATTGTAACATGTTATCTCCATATTGATTCCTGTATACCAATATATCTGTACCTCGATTATCTGTACCCCAGTTTATTTTTATAACTGTTCTTCCTATGTAAATAACTTTTTACTTTAATGTAATTTATTATGTCAACTGCGTAATGTAATGACTTGTAATCTTTTGTCTTAATAAATGCCAGAAAAGGTTAGTGCAGTGGGGCAATACCATTTTTGTCTATGACGATGTCCTGCACTTTTTCCTGTCCTGTCCTGTGAAATGGTGCTTGCTACACCAGGATGCCTGAGCCTAGGCTCTACTGCCTGTAGAATATTTTTGTAGCTTCGAAGTTTAATGAAGATAACTTATCAATTAAGCATTTAATTAACTCAATAGCATAGTATTGTTAATTATATGTTAAGTCATCATAATATTTTTACATAATATACTTTAGCTTTTACTATTATGAACTGATAAGCTTAATAACATGATTGTAATAATTTAAGTAACTAAAGTAATTAATTTTCAGTAGGTAGTATTGAGAAGATAAGCTGTATGAAGGATTGGCACAGAAGCAGGTGAACTAGTGACGCATGACACACACATGGTAAGTATACATACAAGTAATTTCACAATCTGAATCCTTTTATACATACAAAATAATAAAAATATAAGGATTACATACTGTAACTACAAAATTAAGTAACATATATGCAGACACTGTGCACAGGGTATAGAGAGAACATACAAAATGATGATACATGTAATCAGGTGATACTAAGGTTACATAATCATGGTGTTCAGTTGGGCCAATGGCCTATCCATATTATTCACGTTATTATAGTCATAGTTACACAATTTTTATACTAGGATTTCTATTTTGATTTGTTTTGCATGAAAATTCTTAGCTAATTTATAATAATAAGATCTGAGTTGCTCCACACCTAACTCCTGGTATATACAATTATTTCTGATATACCATGCGGCGCTGGTTATTTGCTTTAATACCATATTTTGACATGCTTGGAGCCTTTGTCTATTAGATTTCCTTGTGTGTGCCCATACTGGGCTTGCATAACAAAGTAATGGTCTGAGAATGGACTTGTAAATAAGTAACTTGTTGTCTATAGATAAAACATTGTTCCGAGCAATTAAGGGGTAGAGTTGTGCTTTACGAACTCGGAACTTCTGGATAATAGAAGTGATGTGTGGGGACTATGTAAGAGTATTATTGAGGATCACCCCAAGATAGAGGATTTGCTTGGCCTATGGAATGCATTGATTATTTGTGCTAGGATCGCGGTATCATCCGCATACACAGTAAGTGTTGTGTCATGTGTGGTGGGAATATCGTTCACGTAAATATTAAAATATGTAGGTCCTAGCAAGGACCCCTGCAAAGATAGGGTGTGAGGTAGAGTTTGTACCTGAGACATGAAACGACAAAGTGTCAACCTGTGAGGTAGGAATTAGTAATGTTTATGATGCATTCTGTGAATCCCAGAACATATAATTTGTATATGAGTGCATCCAACCAGATTCTGTCAAAAGCCTTGGCAATATCAATGAAGAGGCTTCCTGTAATCTTAGCAGCCATTCCCTCCGAAATGGCTTCTATTAGTCTGTACAGTTGGTTCGTAGTAGATAAGTTTCATCTAAATCCAAACTGTTGAGGGATAATAATGTTTCTATCTCCGAAATGAGTGTTTATTCTTTTAAGTAAGATGGCTTCGAAAACTTTGCTAAGTGTAGAAAGGAGGCTCGTAGGTCTGTAGGAGTCAGGTTTTGCCGCTGGTTTTCCAGATTTTAGTATTGGAACTATCTTTGCTGTTTTCCAGTCTTGTGGAAAGTGCTGCCAGTCAAGAATAAGGTTGCATAACTTGGTAAAGATGAAAATAGACTTGACTGGAAGTTTCTTGATCATCTCATTGGTAATAGTATCAAGTCCAGGACTCTTTTTTCTTTTGAGTTTTTTGATAATTGCAAGGACTTCTGAAGGTAAGGTTGGAGTAATGTTGTTTGCGCGTGGGCTTGTAGAGAAGATGGAATGATACTGTTGAACAATGTTTTCTGTTACAGAGTCATGGACGTTGTTTATGCGAAATTGAGATTCCAGATGCTGGGCTAAGAGTTCTGCTTTCTCAGTTTCAGTGTATAGGATCCCTTTAAGGGGCAGAATGTTATTGCGGCAATTTTTATACCACCTGATAGCCTTCCACAAGGAATTATCCTCAGTAGTAAGATTCTGGAGGTAGCTGGCCAGTTGTGTTGTGCTTGGGTATTTAAACGAGATTTGACCTAATTACAAAGGCGGTTGAACTGCTGTTTATCCTCTCTATTTCTGGTCCTTTGAAACTGCCTTCTAGCTGCATTTCTAGATTTTATAAGTTTATTGTAGCTCCCTGCTTCTGTGGGTACGCATTAGTGGAACTTCCTTTTTGGCATTGGGGTAGGCATTGCTAATTTCAGTGGTGAAACTCTGGATTAACCTATCAATGTCATCCGTCGTGTGAGCTGTTGGTCATGTGTACTGTGCGTTGTTTAGAGTTTTGGAGAATTTCCGACAGTCAGTAACAAAGACTCTAGTGTCTGGTGGGGTATAACTGCTAATGTTTAGAATCATTCTGACCGATTATGATCAGAAGAGAGTTCATATAGCACAGAAATGGTCAGAAGGATTCTGCCGCTGGTATTTCTGAGCAGGAAGAAATCAATGATTCCTGTAGAACGGGTAGTATACCGTGTTGGGGTTTTAGGAGCTGCTATGTGTAGATTCGGCGAGTTGGCTAAGTTGAAAACTACACGTCCTGTGTCATTTGAATTATAGCAGTTCCATGCGCGGTGTCTAGCGTTAAGGTCTGCACCTATAATAACATATGTACCAAGTGAGAGTAAAGCCTGCAGGTCCATACGAACAAGTTGCGGGTTCCGTTGCTGGTGGAATGTATGTGGATACAAAAATGTATGTTATATTAATGCTTGTAATGAGTGAAATAGCTGATGCCTCAATGGCTAAAAGCTGTGGAATTGGAACAGGATAGTGAGGGATGCAGCGTTTAACCAGAAGTGCAGTGCCCCCTCCTCTGGGGTTTTGAACTGTAGCTAGTCGACTATATCTATGCACCACAAAGTGTCTTTTTGCCGTGGAGCCAAAAGTTTTGTGCACCGAAAAAAATCTGCTTAACTTTAATTAATTTAAACTCTTATTTTAATTGCGAAGATTGTTTTTTTAACTGCATTTGGTGTTTTAGGTTTTTTTGTATTTTAACATGTTTAAGGAAGATGTTTTGGGTTTTTATGTATTTTTTCCTTCCCGCAAAGTGAAAACTGAATTGACTCAGAAATATATCATGAATAAAATTCTGGGAAATAAGTTTAAATTAAATGCAGCAAAAAATGTGCATGATTTTATAGGCCGTATAAGGAAATCATGCAGTGTTCCCATCAGATTTTGTTATTAAAGAAAGAAATGTATGAACATGTATGAAATGTATGGTTCATGTTAACTTTATGTTTTGCATTGATATGCATAGTCCTTTAACTTAGTATTGTTTTGCACTGATGGTTCATGAAATATTAACATTTGTAATTATATACTCGTGTTTGCATTATATTGTACTGTTGGACTTGTATTGTATTATACAGTCTATTTATATTTACAATCTCATTATGTACCAATTGATCATTGTATTATAATTGTCAGAGGATTTCAGTATTGTTATTATATGTACTAATATTTGAAGCAGTAGTCCTTTAACTTACTATTATTTTGCACTTATGGTTCACGAAATATTTGCATTTGTAATTATATCGTACTTTTGACGTTGATATTGTACTATTGGACTTGTATTATGCAGTATATTTATAATTGCAATTTATGTACCAATTGCACATTGTATTATAATCGTCAGAGAATCTCAATATTTGCTATCATATGTACTAAAGCCTGGACGGTTGGGTGAGCGTTGTGTGGAGGGCGCTTTTGGTCAGTTTGACTGCCCTCTGGATGGTCCGAGCGTTGTGTGGAGGGCGCTTTTGGTCAATTTGACTGCCCTCTGGATGATCCGAGCGTTGGGCCTCAGCTTTTGGTGCTGGGCGCAAATGTGGCTGCTACACATTGGCTCTAGACAGTGGTGGGCACGGTGCAATACCGATTAACCATTATGGTAAAGGGACAGTGCCCGTGCTCCCCGTTACCTATACCTATACCTATACCTCTGTTTGACGTTTTGACCCATAAAGAGCTCAAGAAGGGAAAATTATTTCATGAGCGAGTTATTTGAAAAATTAATGTAATATAAGTTTAGTTGTTATTTACTTTAATTGTAAGTGAACTCTTGTTTACTTCAATTAAATGTCAAATTTTTCTGGGTCATCCAGCTTAATTATTAAAGAGAATTATCTTTACAAACCGGTAACTCGCAACAAAGTATTTCTCAGTAATTTAGTATGCAGGTTTTATATGCATGAAAGCAATTTATCATAACGGCAGAAACAAAGATGGATCTCCAGTTTGGATGTCAAAGAATATTTTTAGTAACGTATACAACATGCGATAAAGAACAGTTAAATAAGCATTTAAATAATGATAAAATGCATGATTAATGGAAACATATTTTTATTTTTAACAGATTTTACCAGTTTTCTGCTTCCGTCAAATGCATAGATAACTTAAAGCACTCGAAGTCTTCTTACATGACATTCCAAAACATTTTTTGCCATTTTTTCCTAGATTCATTCCTTTGCCTTTTAACGTACCGGTAGTTAGTTTCCGAAACCCAGAATAATCTGTAGGTAATTATTTATTTTCGTTTCTTGAATATTTTCTTTCTCGTACGGATTATAAACATGATCTCCGAAAACACTCAATTTATTTGATAAATGACTCAAACTCAATGAGTGCAACTACTTCTCTTGACATGCTCATAAATATGTAGTGCTTTGCATAATCTGGAAACTTATCTTCAAATTCCGTCTCAAGTTCCGAAATCTTTCTCCTCAAAATAAGAGTTTTTAGGAGCTCAGTTGACGGCTATTTATGAGGATTAAGGTTTAAAAAGACGGGTAATGATTACGTATTCGAAAAATAATTCGACATAAATAGAATATTCTAGCTAAGTCTCTGTTAGCTGGTAAAACATCTTTTAGTTGAAGATATATTCATGCTACAAAATGTAAATTACTCTTTTATAACTTTTGAGAGCCATTTTCTTTTGAAAAAAAAATGTTACTTTTAATTGTTACTGTTTCCCATCGTAGAAAAAATGTCATGTATGTGCACAGGATTGTTAACTGGAAAGGTACTTTCTCCCTCCTTACCGTGTGTCATCGTGCAGTAGCTGGAAGCATGTCCGGCTAGCAGTCGGAAGGTCTGGAATTTGAGTCCCGGAGAAAGCATTGCATATTTTTCATGCTCCCTGCTTCAAGAGAAACAGCTGCGCATGCGTGAAATATCTGTCGCCAAAAAGCGCCAGAGCTCGAAGCTGATGTCGAAGTTCGAACAGGTTCGACGTTCACGTTTATCAAGAGTTTAAAGCTGGGTGACTCCATCTTTTTCCTCCTCCATATTGATTGATATAAAATCAGACATCAAACTGCGATATGGATAATGCAAGTTCAACAGCCAGTGAAAGTCATCTTAACCCGGTGTTTCTCATTTTCCTGTACACGTCGCGGAGGAGGAAAATGTCGGCCAGGTCTGGTACATCATTGAGCGGGAAATTCTCGCCAACAGGTTCCATCGCCAAGTCGCTTAGCGAATTTCCGTCTTCTTTCTAGCGGCGTAGAAGACAAACAGGTTTACATTACGTCTATGGAGCCTTTCCTTCTTTACATAGACGTTCTTTGACTATGTCTCGTCTTCCTCAGCCAATGTTTGATGGGGGGATATAAGCAGGGACGTATTTAGACTTGATAAGGCTTTAATCTATTTGAGATATGGGGCCCTTTATAAGTATAGATATTATATGTTAGTGCCAAATATGATTTTGGGATACCTAGAGAGATTTTTGGGGGCCCTAAGCTACAGCTTGTGTAACTTATACGTTAATCCTGCACTGGAGATAAGGTATTCTTTCCTCCTTACCACGTGCATTCGTGGTGTAACTGGAGGCTTGAGAGGTCCCGAATTTGAATTCTAGAGAGGCCACTAGCGTCTTCTCATGCTTCCTGCTTTGACAAACGTAATGGGTATACAGTGATGGCTCCAATTCATTTAGGTCTGCACTAGATGCCAGTAGGTTTCTTTTACTTACAGAATCTTTTCATATCCCCGATATATAATTACAGACAATTATTAATTGAGTATATAATTGCAGACAATTATTGAAGGATTAAGTGGAAATTCAGTACTCTGGATGTTCTATACAATAAGCTTTATTTCTTCATTTTCTACATCGTATTGTCCAAGAAAATAAAGCTTGTTGTAGTATTGGAAAGGTGTATTTTGTCCCATTCCTCTTGAAAAGCTTACCTATGCCCAAGGAGGGTTGCAGGTAGATGTCTCCACAATTCGCTTTTTAAAAGTCCCAAAACTCAAAAATCCATGAATGAAGAGATTTAGTAGGGATATAAGTGAAGGCTATTTTCTTAACACAAGTTTATTGTTGCATTTCCCAAGAAATTAACAGTGGATTTAGACATGTGGCTGTTTCCTTTATGCTGATGCAGTTCGACTGATCGTTGGCACTGTGGGTAATGGGAATTTTTCATATTTAAAAATCGGGTAGAAAGTTTGTTACTGAAAATGTGTAAAGTTGATCTAACATTTTTCTTTGCTAGTTTTATTTTTAGTGTGCCGTTGAATCAAAAACCAGCAACAGCCGTTAACTCCTTTAAAAAATTTTCTTTCGATTCTTCGAAACATGATTTAAGATATTTCTCTATCCTTTGATGATAATATATGGAATCCTCCTCTGATGAATCTCGCCCTTTGGCGATAAACATTTTTTGTGCAGTCATTTAAATACACCGAACGTTCATCTATTGTGAGATCATTTGTCCATTTTTGTTCGGGTAATTGTTTCTCAAAAAGAAATCTGTGACGAGTCAAAAGAAATATGACTCGTGACGTATTAATCATAACAACTTGCTCTACCTGACAGTGGTGATAATTTTAAAGAGAAATACATTTTCTAATGTCATTGATTTAATGCCATGAAAGTATTTATTCCAGCGCATTCTTCTTTTGGCGATATGTCGTGTAGAAAAACTACGCACATTCCGATTATTTTCTTTTTAAGATTCAGATAAGAATTAACCATTTTGCTTACAGTTGACGCGGAACAATTAAACAATTTTGCAACTGCTCTTTGACTTGGGGAAGTTTCTTTTAGCAATATAGATCTTACCTTACAACAATTGAAACATTCCTGTTTCCCCTAGGATATGTATATGGATCAACCTTTCCACTTTAAGTCAAATTTCGACTTTTTTCCTTTCTTGTTGACAATATTACCTATCGTATCTTTAGATATCGAAACAACGTGTCTTTCGCAGCGTTCTATGAGAATAAGTTTCTTCGGAAAGAGCGCAAAAAATAGCCTCTCAGCCACTGCTTCTTTAACCTCTTCGTCGTTCGTAACGCTTCTAGCGCATTCAAATGAAACTTCTGCAGGGCCGCCGTAAAGCGCTTCAAGCGTTCCTCTACATTTTAAAACTTTTAAACTTTTAAAACGCTTTCTAAATGTTTGCTTGTTTGAGTTTTATTTTTGTTTGTTCTAATACCTACTAGAGGGCAGTACTAATCAGGCATTATATTTCTAATTGAATTCCCCCCCGGGTTTTATTAATATTCGTGCTATTCTTCATAAGATACAAGACAGAGAGAAATCTTCAACGTCTAGTCAGCTGAAAAAGAGAAAAAATGAGGTTGTGAATTGGAAAGACAAGAAGGATATACGTTTTATGAACAGTCCATAATAACTCTATGATTGATGTTGAAACACGGAAAAAAACTGTAAAAAACCAATAATTGTAAAAGATTACAACAACAAAATGGGAGGAGTGGACAGCCTGGATCAGATGTTTTCAAAGTAATCCTGCTGTTAGAAATAAGCAGAGATATTATTACTTTACCATTATGCTTTATTTCCTTATAATTTTACTTAACATTCATTTACATTCATCCATTACGAAAGTTATGTATGGAAAGTTATGCATTTACAGAGAAACCATTATATGCTTCGAAAAACAAAGGGCCGCTGGGGAGAAATTTTCGCGCACAGGAGGGGACGACGAAAGTGTTAAAAGCACCATTTAGCGTGAAAATTAAACTGTCAAGTAGTAGATGATAATTAATACATTCAAAGATATCGCAGTTAAACAAGTTCCAAGTTGAGCAAATTTAATAGCAATCGCAAAAATATTTAAAACATATGCGATCATCTTCTGGAAAGGGAGGTCTTTGAATAAGATAAGTATTTTTTATAGGAGCATTAGCGACAAAGTCCGCGTTCAAAGTGAAACAAATAATGTAAACATTAATTTGATATTCATCATCAATGAAGACGCAGATCATTTAAGAGCAATAAAATGTATACTGTATCGCTTGTTTTTCATTTTACTTATAGGGGGAAATAAAGAATAAAAAGCAACATCAATTTTAGTTAAAATAAATTAATACCTTCAATAAATTTTAAGTGTACAAAAGTGTTTTTCTAACATAATAATTCAGACCCCACATCTTGATCCAAATATTAAAAAGATATAACTTAATTAAAATACTTTACTACTTAATATTTAAATACTACGAAGTTGTGAAATAAGCGTGCTCGAACAAAGCAAAAAATTGCACTTCTTTATTAATTTTTCAATTATTTCGTCCGCAAAAAAGATGCTCACTAATTTGCCATTTTTGTTATAGTGCTTTGATATTATTAATTCAATTACAAAGAAGAGTAATATAAAGTGAAGATAGATATTTGCCCTGTCTTTACAAGCATGATAGTCTGGTGACGCAAGAAAACCATAACAGGATTTCTTTTCTGCACGTCAAGTTTTCTTTCGAGTTTAAATTAAAATATGCTTTTCTCATCAGTTTTACGTATTGCATTTCGAAGTGTCCCTCTCAAGTTTATTGATTTTGTTCTAGGTTATACAGTTCTTGCTCTCTTGTTCCTCCAGGAAAGGAAAAGCAATATTAGTTTCAAAAATGCTTCCCCAATTGTGAAACGAAATTCAGTAGAAAGGAATTAATGTTGAAGGATATTCATATCGAAATTTCTTTTCCAGTATGCAAAGCATATTTTTGCACGAAGCAGTTCATAAATTCTTTAAATAATTCTAATCTTACAAGCACTTTTATTTAATAATTTTACTTCAGGACTTAAATGCGGGCATGTACATTATAAGGTATTTCTAACGCCTTCTTAGCATGTCTTAGTGGTGCAGTGGTCAGCACGCTCGGCGCGTATTCGAGGGGTCCGTGGTTCGAATAGCGGCGAGGGCATTGATCATTTTCATGTCTTCCCTACCATTGCTCATTTTCATGTCTTGTACTCTTAACTAATGTATATAGGATAATGTAATCAACTAACCAAATGTTTTTATAGCAATCAAGTATTCAAGTATATAACTAGCATTTAAATGTATAAACGGTATTTATAACATAATTATGTATATATTATGTTTTATTGCAATCAAGTATTCAAATATATAACTAGTATTTAAATGTATAACGGTATTCATAACATAATTATGTATCTATTATAACAACGTATGTATGTACTCAAATATCGCAAGCCCCTAATAATCAATGTAAACATCTCTAATGTATGTCTTACCGTATCAAACTGCCAAGTACATAACTAATATATTTATGTAACTTTATAGTGTATTTAATGTATTAGTGTATTTTATTGAAGAATTATATTTCATGCATTTAAAAATTATTATTATTATTATTATTGTAATGTTGTCCTGGAACTCGGGAGCTGCCTGTTCAAGATAGTGGAGGGCGTGGGACATATACCTGCTTACTTTCTTTAGACACCATGTGTCCCCGTCCTCCGTCACATATCACCAGTTTACCCTACCGAAATAACCTAATGTCTCTACAATGGTGCCCGAATAAAAAAAGGTGGTGGATGATGATTCTCCATCGCCAAGTGCTGGCGATGGAGAATCATCATCCACCACCTTTTTTCCCTTAATCCCCAGTGGCACTTTAAAAGTGGGAGTATATAAGGTATTTCTCCCTCCATCTTAGCATGCTTTCGTGGTGTAGTAGTCAGCGCGCTTGGCGCGTATTCGATAGGTCCGTGCTTTGAGTCTCGACGAGGGCACTGCCCACTTTTCCTGTCTATCGTACCGAAATAACCTTATGTCTCTCCAGCATAAAAAAGGGGAAAAAACAATAATGGAATAATTTGTGTAAACAAAATTTGTAAGTAAGTCTGTTTTGAGTAAATAGAATTAGTAATTTCGAGTAAGTAAATTTTGAATTAAGTTATTGTATTGTATTAAATAGTAAGATGATATTTAGACTTTCTTAACTTTACGATTTATTAAATGTACATAGAGGTTGTTCGCACTAGAGTATAGAGCGTATTGCTTTACTGGATGTTTTTGACTGCAACCGTATTCTTGAAAGTATAAATTATCGTATGCTACTTGACAGTTCTGATTGCTTGCAAAATGGTGCTTTTAAAGGAGCAGTGGATAGAAGGCTAGGTTTTTGATCTTTCCGAAAACAATTATTCTCATCTAGTTATTAAAAACGCTGTGAAAGACGTGGGTTTTCGATTTGTAAAGATACGATAGGTAATACTGACAACAGGAAAGAAAAAAGTCAAAGTTTGGCTTAGTAGAAAAATTGCTCCAAATACATACTCTAGGGAAAAATAGAATGTTTCGAATGTTGCTAAGGTAAGAAGCTATGAATGTAAAGAAGTAATGAATGGAAGGATATGCTTGTGTTCTTTCCGAAGAAAATTATTAGTGACAAGTTATTAACCCTTTCGCTGTCCTCTCCTGTTCGCGAAAATATCTCCCCAGCGGCCGTCTGTTTTTCGTTGCTTTCTCCGTACATCAAAACTTTCCATACATAACTTTCGTAGTGGCTGAATGTCAATGAATATTAAGTGAAATTATAAGGAAACAAAGCATAATGGAAAAATAATAATATCTCTGCTTATTTCTAACAGCAGGATAATTTGATAACATCTGATCCAGGCGGTCCACTCCTCCCATTTTGTTCTTGTAATCTTTTACAATTATTGTTTTTTTTTTTCAAAGTTCTTTTCCGTTTCCGAACATCAATCATCGAGTTATTATGGACTGTACTCATCAAACGTATATCCTTCTTGTCTTTCCAACTCACAACCTCATTTTTTCTCTTTTTCTGCTGAGTAGACGTTGAAGCCATCTCTCACTGTTTTGTATCTATGTAAAGTGGCGCGAATATTCATAAAACCCGGGACAAATTCAATTAAAAATAGAATGCTTGATTACTGCTGCCATCTGGGAGGTATTAGAACAAACATAAATAAAAACTCAAACAAGTAAACAGTTAGAAAACGTTTTAAACGTTTAAAAGTTTTAAAATGTAGAAGAACGCTTGTAGCGCGTTACGGTTGCCTGTTGAAGTTTGACTTGAACGCGCTAGACGCGTTACGGACGACGAAGACGTTAAGAAACTCCGCAAGATTTAGGTTTTCGATACGTAAATTTACGATAGGTAGTGTTGTCAACAAGAAAAGAGTGAAAACGTCAGAGGCTTCAAGTGATAAAATTGTTCTGAGCAGATGGAAAAACGGAATGTTTCAAATATTGCTAAGGTAAGACTTTTATATTAAAAGATAAATCCTCCAAGTCAGAGAGCAGTTAAAAAATCATTAAAATGCTGAGTGTCAACAGTATAAAGAAGTGATTAATGTTTTTGAATCTTAAAAAGGCGAAGAAATATATTGTATGAATTTTCTTTGTCCACGGTATATAGCCGAATCCAGAATGCGCTGCAGAATTCTTTATGAGAAATATTTATCTGTACAAAAATGAAAAAATATTGTCACGATAGATGAACCTTGGATGCATTTAAATGACTGAAAAAACGTAATCCATTTATTATCTTCATTAAGAGGAAAAAATCTTAAAACATGATTCAATGATTCTAAAGAGAAATTTCAGAGAGATTTATGATTGTTGCCAGTTTTTCATATAACGTCAAATTAAAAATAAAGTGGGAAGGGACAAATGCTAAAATCATCTCCACATATTATCAGCAATATATTTTATAATCATTTATAATCATTTTCAAATATGAAATACTTTTGATCAGTAGAACTACATCAAGACAGAGAACGCAGCAACGCGTCAAAATTCACTGTTAATCTCTTAAAAAATTGAACAAGAGACGGGTGTCAAGGCCTTTACCCTTCACTCATATCCCAACTAAATCTCCTGATGGATTTTCACCTATGGAATCACCTATGGAATTTTGCGCTTTTAGAACTTTTTTTCATCCAAAAGTCGACCTTCAACCCTCCAATAAAAAGTCGACCTTCAATAAAAAGTTGGAAAGTCAACCTTCAGCCCTCTAACTCAACTTGATATAAAAATGTGTGAAAATCTTCTCTAAGACGAAAAAGTAACAATGGAGTCATTACATGAAATTCTTTGCTAGCAATTTACTGGTATTTTGTTTTAGCAGAAACCGTCGTAGTATATAATTACATATGTTAATATAACTGTCATAATAGGTAATTATATTATTGTAAGCAAAGAAGTTTGAGCTATACATATCTATCTTGTGTGTTTTTCCAATTCAAAATTAGGAATAAATTATGGAAAGGTTTGGTTTCATCAGTTAAAGTATACAATGGCTTACTTTCCTATAAAACAATTTTGTCCTAAACATGTAATCTTCTTATTTCAGACTTTTACTATCGGTCATCTCTTTCATTATTTTCATAAGCTTCTGAATTAATTTTCCCACTCTTTTAAAAAGCCTTTAACACTACTTGCTTTTAATAGATTATTCAATTATCCATGGACATTTTAATTACGCCGTGCTTTATTTCTATAATTTATATTCAAAATATACCTGAGTGTTAATTTTCAGTTGAGGATTTTTTTCTAATCTTCAAGAGTGGATACGCTTAGAGTAGTTTTAATTTGAAGCATTCAGAGTAATTTTGTAGATGCCTCAAGAAATTCATGAATAGATTGGCTCTAGAGTATTAAAAATATTGCACTTTTTGATTATTTTGTAAATCTTTAACAGCTTTGAAAATTATAAATTTTGATTAAGTATCTATTGATTTTGAAAAAAAAAAAAAGCATTCAATTATGTTAGAGTTTGTTCTTCTCTATGTAATTTGCAGATTCTTCGGACATTTTACGCTGCATAGTTTGAGCTCTATTGCGAAGCATAAAATAAATGAAAACATCTACAAAGAAAATAATCTACGGCTAAAGAAATGTTGTTATTGATGTCGTGTTCATATTACATAGATGAATGGTTGCCATAGTCTACTCCAAAGATATGTTGGACTTCTACTTTCCACCCCAATTTTGAAGGAGAGCACATCAGGGGTATAATCTGTGGGTCTCCTACTCTATATCCTTCCACCAAACCTTGACTAGAGCACTTTCGGTTCGCCGCATATTTAAAGTGCCGCACGGAAAATATACATTTACAGACATCCTCTCCTCCGGTATTCGAATCCGGGCCCTTCAGTACCGCAGTAGGGTCCCCTAATCAACCGTCTGAGTGAAGGCAAACGAATTCAGCCTAGTATAATGTTATGACTATTCTCAGGTCACGATTTGTATTTTAATTGTTAAATGACAATAATACAATTACTTAAAATTTATTCATTATTTTTATTTTGCTCAAAACCAGGAGTTGTTAAAATTTTACAATGCATAGCCTGAGCAATATTCAAAAATAACAAATAAATGAAAACACCTGTAAGGGAAACTAATCTATATCGAAAGTAATTGAGCCTACTAATAATAGCTCATCTTTTGTGAACTGGTATTTATGGAAGAGATTTCAGGCAAAGTTTTGCCATCTATAACTGGTTGAGGCATGTGCGTTTCAGCTTCCGTTCTTCACTCATATGTTTCTTATTACAGGGATGGAAAATGAATCCCGACAAAAAGAAAAAATCGGCTTAGAGGAATGGAATGTGAGCAACAGATTTGTCTAAATAACAGATTTATTTGATTAACGTTTCAAGATTAAGGATTAAAGTATGACGAAGAGTAATTTCAAATGTAAAGTTGTAAGAATCTTAAGTTTTACTAACGTTTATTTTATTTTAAATCTTTACTATCACTTCTTATTTTCTACTTCCGACCAGAATTAAATGCTTTAACTTATTCTATGCAAATTTGTCTTGCGAACGCCAAGTACTTATGTTGTGGCTTTTTGCCAAGCAAGAGAGAGGAAGGAGTGATTAGGAGCAGGCCGCTTGCCATAGCAGTTTTACTCGGTTGCTGGTTGCCTTCAAGGCCAGAGGTTTAATCCTCTTGATAATTTTAAACGTATCGTAGTGTTAACAGTTCTCTGTACTACATACGGCCTTTCTGTTAATATACGGCCAATCTTCAATTAGACACTTGTTTATTAATCCAAAGTTAGTTTAGATAGAATTTAGTTAATATTTTTATATTCTTACGTTCAGACCACAAGTGGTTGGTCTGTGTATTCCGAAGTCCGGAAATCATTGTAAAGAGAGAAAAATAGAGGGTTTCGTATACTCTTCCTGTGTATCTTGTCTACTTCCCACATTTATTGAACATAGCTTTAGTAAGCTCCCTGTTCCGAGTCAGGTCATTTAATGTTCCCCAAGCAAGTAAGGAGGAACACTGAACCTGATAGTGGCGCCCGACGAAGAAGAATAACCATTACCGAGTTTCAAGAAGAACCTGTGCTGCCTGCAGAAGCGGCTCAGAATCCAGAAATGCCAGCTGCCGCCCTGGAAGGATTTGGTTACATCGTCCAGACC
This sequence comes from Stegodyphus dumicola, assembly GCF_044657685.1. Classification (NCBI taxonomy): domain Eukaryota; kingdom Metazoa; phylum Arthropoda; class Arachnida; order Araneae; family Eresidae; genus Stegodyphus; species Stegodyphus dumicola. The sequence goes on from NC_140770.1 coordinate 162,013,527, forward strand.
ATGCGCGCATCGATGAAACCAGAAGCAACATTTAATGGAAACTCACCGGTAACCAGTTTCTTGGGAAAATTGGAGGACCACTTCATGATGTATCCCATGCATGAGTTCCAGAAAGTCACCATAGCTACCAGCGCTTTGAGGGGCCAAGCGCTTAATTGGTTCAAATGTATAGGCAGAAGCCTCTTGGGTCAAGCGGGAAGTCCCACCTATACTTACGAAAATTTCAAGACTGCCTTAGTAAAAGCCTTCCCTGTCGTAAGGGATGGTGCAAAATTAGAAACGGAACTTTTTAGCATATATCAGCAACGAATCGAAAATCTTTCCACCTTTATTTTAAGAAAAATTCACGTCTTCAAACTCTTGTATGGAAACCGTCCGGATCCTGAGATAATTCAAGTGATTTTGCCGAGGTTACTTCCCTAAGTACAAGACTTTATTGAATTAAGGAATCCGACTACACTGGAAAAGTTGAGCTAGCAATCCAGTTTGAAAGTAGAAGAACGGCGGACATTGAAAGAAGACGCCAGTATGAACAACGAAACCAATTTGAGCGCCAAGACCACAGCAAAGTCAAGAACACTGCTACGGAAGCAAAGCGAATCAGTGGGCAAGGAACCCCAAGTATCCAAAAACAACCGGCGAACGTCGACAGTTCAATAGCAATCCAGGAAAAAAGTCTGAAGGCCAGTGGAAAAAGAAGGAAAGCACAAAAAGGAAAAAACAAGATTTAAACTAAAACGGATTTCTGCTGACGGGAGGGTGCGGAAATCCGAAGGCCAAGAAAACCCCTCTTCCTTCAAGTTAAATACAGTGATGGTGAAAAATTTGACTCTTCCAAAGATTGAAGTGTTGGTGAATAACATCCCAGCCTCCGAACTCCTGGATACAGGCGCGCAGTGTTCCTGTGTGGCAGAAGATTTTTTTAGGAAGTATTTTCGGAAATACCGCATATATAATTCGGATAATACGACAGTGTTAGCTGCGCAGGGACAAAGATGCAAGTGCGTAAATTACCGCTATGCGTTCGTATCAAGGACGAACAAGTAAAGATTATATTTTTTATAGTAAAGAATTTGCAAGCACATATCATCTTAGGGATAGATTTTCTTTCAGAGGCAGAAGCAACGCTGGATTTTAACGAAGCGTCCCTTAAGCTGACTAACCAGTTCGAGAAGAAAAAACAGAACCACCAATGTTAAACCTTGACCACCTGCCTAAGGAAGAGCAACAAAAAAATCCGACAAGTGGTAAGTGAATTTGCTTCGTTATTTAGTGATATTCCAGGATTTACTCAAGTTACTAACCATAATATCGACACCGGAGATTCACTGCCAGTTCGCTACAAACCATACCGATATGATAAGAATAAAGAAAAAATTATAGAGTGGCACATTAGAGACATGTTACGTAAAAAGATCATAACGCCCATCTCAAGTAGTTATGCTAGCCCGGTTGTTTTATGTAAGAAAAACAATGACTATCCAGTAACACATCCAAAAAGGTGGCGATTCGCGATTGACTATCGTAAATTAAACTCCATAACTAAATATCCGGTATATCCGTTACCTATTATTGAAGAAATTCTAAGGAACATAACGTCTACCAAATATATGACGACTTTAGACTTAACGACTGGTTATTTTCAAATAGGGGTTAGACCTGAGGACGTGCCTAAGACTGCTTTTATAACCAAGTCTGGCACTTATGCATTTCTGCGTATGCCGTTTGGCCTTTCAGGGGCACCGGCAACATTTCAGCGATGTATGGACATTGTGCTAAGGCCTGTTCTTGGAAAGTCCACATTTATCTATTTAGATGATATCATTATTACTAGTGATAAACTGCACCAACATGTACAGGATTTAAGACAGGTGTTTTCATTATTAAATAAGGCCGGTCTAAAAGTTAATGTCGAAAAGTGCAAATTTGCAGCCCCTGAATTAAAATACTTAGGTTATAAAATATCTTAGAAAGGAATCGAGACAAACGAATCAAAAATAATCGCTGAGCAAAGGTATCCGCCGCCAAATACGGCGAAGAAGCTCTATTCCTTTCTAGGACTTTGTTCATATTATAGGTCCTTTATAAAAGATTTTGCAGCTATTGCTGAACCATTGTTAAAATTAAAAAGGAAAGAGACAAGATTTTCGTGGACGGCCGAAGCCTAGTGCTTTCGAAAAATTAAAGCAAGCATTAACGCAAGCCCCTGTTTTGAAATTTCCTGAAAAGAATGAGAATTTAGAAATTTCAGCGGATGAGAATTTAGAAATTTCAGCGGATGCTTCGGACTATGCGGTAGGAGCGGTACTTTCGCAAAATCAGCAGCCCGTGACATTTTTTAGTCGAACTTTAAATCAAACACAAAGAAATTAATCCGCGACCGAGAGAGAGGGACTTGCAGTTCTGTTAGCAGTGCAAATGTTCCGAGTCTATTTTGGAAGGGCGCCAATAACAGTATATTCTGATCATGCGGCGGTAACTAGATTGTACTCAGGGAAAAACTTATCCCCAAGGTTAATAAGATGGGCACTCAAGTTACAAGAGTATAATCTGGTAATCAAGCACACCGCCGGAAAGGAAAATATCGTAGCAGATGCCCTATCCAGAATAAAAATAGATGAAGAAGGTAATACTGTAAAAGTGGCAATGCTCACAGCATGTACAATAAATTCCCGAGAAAGTGTAATAATGGAACTGGGTAAGGATCCTGAATTTAGAAATATTTATGAGTATTTAAAGGATCCTGAAAATTTTAGCCACCAAGATATTGTGGCGATAAGTAATAGGGCGGCCCATTACGAACTAATACATGGTCTATTATTTTATACAAAAACTACAAGTTCCAACAACGAATTTCGACCTGTTATCCCAGCTAGTCTTAGATTAAATATCCTGCAGGAGTTACACGAGTGCCCTTTAGCTTCTCATGCTGGTATTCGAAAACTTATCCAACGCGTACGCGAAGCAGTCTATTTTATTGAACTGCAAAAGTTAACAAGGGCGTATGTCCAGTCCTGCCCAACATGTCAAGCAGTTAATTATATTAATTTCCGCCCGGCCGGGTTTCTAAATAGCATTAAATCCGAATTTCCAAATGAAATAATTGGCATCGATTTATTGGGCCTTTTCCCAAAAAGTCAGTTAAATAAAAGTCGGTATCTCCTTGTTATGGTTGATCATTTTAGTAAGTGGACCGAAATTGTTCCCTTAAAACGAGCCTCCGCGAAATTAGTTACTGATTCTATTTTAAATAATTATATTTTAAAATACGGGGCGCCCCTAAAATTATGTCGGATAATGGTCCTCAATTTGTAAGTAATATATTTGAAGACATGTGCCAAAAACTGGGCATACGTCATTTAAAAATGGTCCCGTATCGGCCGCAATCAAATATAGCGGAATGGGTCAATAGAAATATAGTGAAAATTATACGTAGTTATGTTAAAAATTTTCATAAAAGCTGGGATAACTATGTCAATGAATTAGCTTTCGCCCTTAGGACCGCAAAACATGATACAACGGGCAAAACTCCTGCTGAGTTATTTTTAGGCAGAAAGATTATAACGCCGTTAGATAAATTATTTTATGTTCAACAAAGAGCCCCAGAATTTAAAATGGGTGATATAGAAAAATTAATTAAAGAAGCAAAAAAGAACACTGAAGTAGCACAGAGAAAACAGAAACGGTATTACGATATGAAACGACGGGGAGTAACTTATAAAGTAGGAGATGAAGTACTAAAAATTAAGCATTCACTTTCTTCGGCACCAGAAGATAAAACCGCCAAATTTTTTCCACGATTTGAAGGACCATATGTCATAGAAAAAATAACTCACGCTGTAGTGGTGTTAAAAGCCAGAAATGGTGAAACGTGCTCCGCAAACATTGATCAAATAAAACCCTACTATGATCGTAATAAAATGAAAATTTTCCAAGATCTTTTGTAGGATCCGGCACGGCAGACACTGCAGGCACAAGCTCCAGAGGTGGAACAACGTCAAGAACAAGGACAAGCCATTAGGAGGCAGGAGCAATTGAAAAGAAAGTTTCCCCGCTGGAAAATTGAAGGTAACAAGAAAAAGAAGAAGTTTCACCGTCCAGAAAAGAGAGCTCACGAACACCCCCAGAATTAAGAAGGGAGAAGTACGACGAATCCAAAGAAAGCCAGGAGAAATAACGGCAACTATAACCCGGCTCCCAAACGCAAGATCAACTCATCGGACAGGACTCTCCGCAGCAAATGTCGCCGAACTGCGGAAGGTCCACCAGCGGCGGAGGAAAAGTTACAAGGAAAATTTGAAAGGCCAGCAACGAGGTCCAAGCAGGAACACGAAAGAAGTGTCCCGGTTCCGCAAAGACCAGCTGCCATCAAACGGCCAAGAACATAGGCAGAGGCGAAAAAGAAGGTATTCAAGGGTGACCGAACTGGAGGAAAAAGAAAGTTTATAGAGGAAGGCACTGAAGGGCGAGCCCGCACAAGAAGGAGGATAAATCAAACCAGAATCTGCGCTACCTTCCAGGACTGGGCTCAGAAAAGAATGTCCGAATATCACAAAGATAAGTAGAATTTTATGTTACTTTGCAAACTTAAGTTAATCTTTCATTCATACTGCAAGTGGCAGATTTCAAGAAGTTTTACCTCATGTGAGGTCTACCTTTATCGCCAAAAAGGCGAGAAATGAGTTGTTACCTATTTTGGAATTATTTTTTTCAATTACTCTCGAGTAAAACTAAAATTAATATATAAAAGGAATGTGTAAATACTTGAATATTGTAAAAGTTATTGTATGAAATTTTATTTAAAAGATTCTGGGAAGAAAGAAGTTTTAGTCTGAAAGACTTTTGAAATGTAGTATTTCAATGGAGAAGAATTGGCACTTGCTTGGAAAAGAATAGAAGTTAACAATGTACTACTAATGTATGTTTTAAAATGCTAAAATTAACGGCATGTTAATATGTTCTTATACAATGTGAACTGTTATGTTAAACGTTAAGAAATACTGTGATATGTTAAAAGTGAAAGTAATGCCAAAAAATTTTAACTTATTCGTGTGACTGTAAAAAGAGCAAATTATTGTGAATATGTGTTAAAGGTTGAATGAATGTAGTTAGGCTCTCTGACGCTACACTTCAGAGTTAGCCACTTTCAGAATAGTACCTCAGTGTTTAGAGATGAATATAAGCTGTGTTATGAGGTCTTGTTATGTTGAATTTTAACACGTTACTGTTTTGATTGCAGGCGGTAGTTTTGAACACTTGTACATAAACACGTTCCTGTTTGATGTTTTCTTTTACAACACATGTCAGAGAGCACGGGGAAAGAATTAAATAACGTCATGAATGAAATAAGAATGTTAAGAGAAATATAAATATTCATGTTACTTGCCATTTAATTGTGTATTTTTCATTAAACTAGTTTTCCTTCCAGATCTCTGGAAGGAACCAGATTTCAACTTAAAGCTCCTGTTTAGATGCAGTACAGATGAAAAGTAATTGTCCATGAAGTTGATAATGTAAAAAACGATTTTTTTTTAAATTTCTAGTTTCTAGTGAGAAATGTTTGTAAAAGATTGGCCTCGCGTTAGATTCTAGAGCTAAAAGTTTTCAACAAGGTCGTTTTAGACCTCAGTTTCAAACTAATTAAATCTGGCGGGAAGTATGTAAGGATCTTAAGTTTTACTAACGTTTATTTTATTTTAAATCTTTACTATCACTTCTTATTTTCTACTTCCGGCCAGAATTAAATGCTTTAACTTATTTTATGCAAATTTGTCTTGCGAACGCCAAGTAGTTAAGTTGTGGCTTTTTGCCAAGCAAGAGAGAGGAGGGAGTGATTAGGAGCAGGCCGCTTGCCATAGCAGTTTTACTCGGTTGCTGGTTGCCTTCAAGGCCAGAGGTTTAATCCTCTTGATAATTTTAAACGTATCGTAGTGTTAACAGTTCTCTGTACTACATACGGCCTTTCTGTTAATATACGGCCAATCTTCAAGTAGACACTTGTTTATTAATCCAAAGTTAGTTTAGTTAGATTTTAGTTAATATTTTTATATTCTTACGTTCAGACCACAAGTGGTTGGTCTCTGTATTCCGAAGTCCGGAAATCATTGTAAAGAGAGAAAAATAAAGGGTTTCGTATACCCTTCCTGTGTATCTTGTCTACTTCCCACATTTATTGAACATAGCTTTAGCAAGCTCTCTGTTCCGAGTCAGGTCATTTAATGTTCCCCAAGCAAGTAAGAAGGAACACTGAACCTGATAAAGTGATGATACATTAATATTCTTTGTAGACGCCACAATGAACACAAACATTCAAGCGTTCATGCATTGTATCCAACAGGTGCCATGTGCCATTTCGTAGAATGGAGTTCCGTGCCTGTTGTATTTTGTAAATCAAATCAGCAATGGTTCGGACGTCGATGACGCTTTTGTCTATTCACGTTCTATGAACGATCGGAGAAATCAGGTAATATCGCTTTCTGTAGAGCCAAGGCACAAACTGTCGACACAATGTGGATCACATTGTGTGATAGTATCGGTATGGACACGATTGTTGTCCTGCAGCGCAATGCTTCTTCGAATATTGCTCAAGAAAGTGGAGCTATTGGTGCAATTACCAATCTGTTGTACAAAGTGCAGTAGAGGTGTGTGGGATATTAACAAGAGTGTTTCTGTTTTCGCAGGAATTTGCAGTTCAGACCATAACTCCTGGTCTTGATCCAATATGTCTAGGCCACAAACAAATTTCTTAAAATCACTCACCTGGCCTCTTTCTAACCAACAAACTACCATCACTGGTGCCAAGATAGAAACGGCTTTCTCATGAGGATATAACGGATTTCAACTCCGCTCTCCAGTCATATCTTACTTGACACCACTTAAATCGCAGATGCCGGTGATCTGGAGTAACTGGTATAGCCGCTACAAGGCATCTAGCTCGGAAATATCTCTCTCAAATAATGCATTTATTACAGTTCGCTGTGTAACTCTGGTATAAATATGAAACCAAACCACGTAAATTCCATACTCATCTACCAATAACACTGGTTAATCTGAAATATAACCTAACCCAAACACCTCCCAACACCACTCTCATTGCCTTCACAGATGGATCCAAAGTAGACAACAAAGTTGGATGCGGCATGACCATTCGCATTGGAACAGAAACCACTAATGAATGGCAAGGGCATCTACGACCGGACAATAGCGTATTCCAAACTGAACTGGCAGCGATAAGACACAGCATAAGCTATCTCCAAGCACATAGCAACGTAATTCATATTATTACAGACGGCTAATTATCAATATATACAATAAAATCTCCAAATACCAGCTCTCCAATAGCACATGAAATTGAAAATATCATCTCATCCAGCAATAAAACTTTTATCATCATATGGACAAGGGGTCACAGCAGCTGCGTGGGCAATGAGAGAGCAGACACTCTTGCAAAGCAAGCTGCGACAGAACAGCGAGGCGACCTTATCCGCATCCCATGGCCCCACTCAGCAATCAAACTAAAGCTGAAACAACTTGATAACGAGGCTTGGAAAATAGAATGGACGAATGGGCATACTGGACGTCGGACACACAGTCTGCTACCCAAGGTTAATGAAGAACGCATAATCTCCAACTATTTCATCACACAATTTATCTCCGGTCATGGCCCATTCCCCACATACTTCTGCGAAAGAAATCTCTCTTCAACAAACGTGTTTGTATGTGGAGAGATGGGCGACCCCGGTCACTACATCCTACAATGTCTCCTGACTACAGCTTACCATGTGCGCCATTCCACGAACCCCGGAATAGAATTCCTAAGGTTTCTAGAGAAAGGTCGAGAAATGTGTATGACAACCTTCGAAAGTTAATAGACACATTACACCAATGTGGACTCGAGCTGTGCTCCCCAGAATGAGAAACAAGCACAAATCACCTAACGGCAACGTGATTTCAAAGACTGTATCTCAAAATCACTGTCCTCCAAAAGGACTAGCTAAAATGCGAGCTATCAATTTATATTGTATATGTGCCTGCATCTACTGGTACTATGCCATTGTGTCACTGGTAAAGTGTTCACATACTCCACAAGAGGGGACGTGTATCGTCACAGGGGTGCCTTTAACTCATCAAAAACCACCTTAAACAGGTAGCAGAATCTACACCAGGTGGAAAGTACCAATTTTACATGTGAACTGAAACAGCTGTACTGTGCATCAAATGCAATAATATATCAAATTACATGTTAAAATAGGGCACCCATGGACCGCTAAACTATGAACATTGAACTTGGACCAAATGGAACACTACCTACCTAATTACCGCACTACAACATTCAATACATAATTCAAATATAACACCGCAGGTATCATAAAACATATGTTATGCCAAAACCAACAAGCTCTATAATGAACATAACTTCTTGCATTGTAAATAATCTGTAACAGTATGTTAATGCTATGTTCTATGTGTCGAAGTATGTTGTAACAGTATGTTGTCCTATGTCCTATATGTTGTTAGTGCTATGTCCTATTTTTACCATAATCAGGTTCCCTGTGAAAGGGGTACGCTAGAGAGGTAGTGCATGGGAGGTATACCAGTTTTTGTCAATGGCGATAGCCTGATGTCCCCTGTACTTGTTCCCGTCCTGTCCTGTGTAACTCTGGTGCCAAGCTCGTTTTTGCAGCTGACATTCGAAAGCTCGAATGTAAACATACTGCGATCAGCCACAAAAATACGGTTAACGCAACATGGCTAGAATTTGGGATCCTTGAATTTGGGATACATATACGGTATTTGTCTGAAAGTTTTTCCAATTAATTACTTCAAATGCTTAGAAAATGCGAGCCAAATAAAATATAGAAAATTAAAGAAAGCAGTTGAATGGTATACTAAATAGAAGTAGCTGTTTGTGGCAGTTTTATTTGCAATATCTTACTGTCATCTCCGGAAACATAGAAAAGAGTAAACATGATAAGATATAAAACACAGCGCTTCTCAGAGGTTACGATCAAAGTATAGTAACATATGGAACAACAAGCAAAGATCTGCTTAAATCTGTCCATAAACTAAAGTAACTTAATGAAAAAAAAGTATAGTATTGAGACCTAAACCTCTTAACATATCATCTATTTATTAAAGAAAGAAAACTTGAAAATTTTATTCCGGAGCAAAAAACATGAAAAATCAGAAATACCATCGCCTTGATTCGAAGTCTTAATTTTACGATTCTCAGCCACTAAACCATTAAACATGTGGCAGCGAAGGAGAGAAGACTTTTAAAATCTAAAATTTAACTCTTTGAAGATTACATTAATTTATTTAATTTGTCAAAACTTATGAATCATCTTGTCCTACATTTTCGCGGAAAGCAGCATTAATCATTGCTCACGAGGGTCTCTTATCTCACTTATACTAAAGTAATCTTGTCAAGAGGATTTTCTGGACTGAATGCAAGCGATGCTGTGGATTCTACATTTTTGTTCCATATGTTGTTGCATATGTACGACAGAGTTGACTCTACATTTTTCGTCCTGACTGACCTGCGTTTTTTCAGAGTGAAGGCTATAATAATTATAGTTCAGAAGCTTGTGTCTTGAACATGCAAATAATTTCTCTGTCATGTTTTCCCAGCTTTTCCCATTCTTCTTAAACCCATTACGTATTTTTAGGACTCTCTTAAATAAGAAAATTTAACTTCTTTTCTGCTTTTTAGCTCCCTCTGAAATGCAGTGTCCTTTTCACGTCCGGACATACAAAATGTGTGGATTTACTTTAGGTTACAGGAAAGTACTGCTACATGAAGTAGAAATTTTGTATAAATATTTCCATATCAATTTATTGGGGTTCGAGCCCCGTGCCACTGGCACGGCAGTCAGTGTAGCTAACCACTGTACCAGCTGGGCGATTGGAGATTCGAGTAATAATTCGTTAATACAGTCAGTCCTCGAATAACTGTGGTTGTATTAACTGGAATCTCTCAACTAATAAAAGTTAAATATGCTAATGATGTAATGAAGGAAGAATTAATATCCGCGTGAATAATTTCTTTAATGCATACGAAACAGTTTCAAAGTTTCTTAAAAGCAATGTGTTAGAAGATTCGAAACACTATCAGTGTAGTATGGCCAACTACCCCACAGCCACCAGTACTCTTCTTTCTCCGACTGAGCAATACTCAGTCGGAAAATAGAAAGAATACTTGTTTGAAGGCCCCCAATAGATAGAAATACTCGTTTGAAGGGGCAAAATTAAAAGGATCTAAATTATGTTATCAGTTGTTGTGCGATATAGTATGCCTCAGTTAACAGAAGGAAGCTCAGTATAATGGACAGCTTTAGATAAAACTCTAAGATGAATCAGTCCATTGCAGGATTTATGACTATTCATATCACGGTTATCATAGACGTATGTACCATCGATATATGTATATTTGACTTCATGGACATATCATGGAGGTAAAAATAAGGATTATTCTGGGCATATATGTCATGATTATTTTAGCGGGTTTCTGTTCTCTTTGCTGCTATTATCAATGGTTGTAAGCGAAGGAGTCCTTATTGTTCACAAACTATTCATTTATTTAAAAATAAAAAGTGTCTACTTTAATATAGGTTATATAAGACAAAGGTACACATCTGCAGGATACCGTGCAATTTGGGGTATAATTTCAATGAGTGCACACATACGGGAATCGGGCAGTCATCCAGTCGCTGTCCAAACTCTCAGTGTATCATGCCCTGTGACTATCAGTCGCCAGATGGAGCTGTGTGTAACTTTTCCCACGAACACAAGAGGGAGTATCAGAAATTACAATTAAAATCATTGACCTAGGTAACATGGATTTTTATGCCATGCAATTATGTATATATGATGTGTGATGTAAAGTACTTTACATATGATTACTGATTGTAAATGTTAATATTTAAATTTTAAATGTTATATTTTTGAAATTGAAGTAAATGATATCTGCTTTCTTGAAAGCTTCTGTTGGAAGGTTCTATCTAGTATCAGATAGTATTATTTAACTGGATAACTAAACATTAAAAGAACTTTCGAGAAAACGATAGGTTAGCGGTCATTTTTCATGTTGTCAAAAAGTGTTTATACACGATTTTATCAGCATCAATATGCAATTTAACTGTTTATAATAATACCAAATATACCGCGCCCTACCATAAATAATGTAGTCTGGCCCTATCTTCGAATTAACTGAAAGTCAGAAAGGGTCGAGATAAACTACTTGAATCAACTTGCTATATAAGAAGATTCATTGTTCTCTGTTTTTATTCTTAGAGCAAGTTTTGAAGAGTGCAGTTCGATTAACAGTTATTTCTTCAAAATTAATTGGAAGTGACAAAGGTGGTATTCGGCATACTTTGCCTTTCAAATTCAGTTTAGTAGTTGTTAATAGGAATATTAAACAAAAATTTGTACAACAAAAATTAACCGTAACCGCGTCTTGTACGACAAAAATTAACCAGAATATTGAATTTCAAAATTGGCTGTTTTTGATGTCATTTTCAACTTGATATGAGGGATCGGTTAATTAAATTACAATAATTCGTGGAAAATAAAATGCCTCAAAAATGTGTATATTTTAATATACCGTACAAGGAAGTCGTATGTTCACATCATATTTTTTATCACATCACATTACCCTTTTTTTCTTGAATACAGAATTAATTTTACATAACCGAATGAACTTTTCTCTAGAGTAGATTGCTTGAAACTGTAATTTGTTAACCACATTTTTTGTTAAAGAAAGCATCGTTTATTCTTAGTTCCAGAGTTTTTTAAGCCCTCTTGGTCTAAGTGTAATTTTAATTTAATCGTGAATGTCCTTCCCAAGTGTCCCAAATTACAAAATGCCAAAATTGTCCAAAATTGAATGTCCAAAATTACCCTGCATAATTTTGACGTGATTATAATAATTAATGTGTAATAAAATGTATTCTCAATTATCTGCTTTCGGATTATCTGTGCATGGCCGTGGCTACAGACGTACACTCAAATTATGTGCGAAAATATGTAAGAAACAAACACGTGCATGTTCGAGCATGCTCTAAAACTTCTGAAGTGCGTCTTTAGGATCAGTTTCAACGATTATCTTTTAAATTAAAATTCGTTCTGCATGTGCATAGTCGAAGGTCGTCGTTTGGGTTGATCACTGGGATTTGTTTTTACTTTTGTACGCATTATCATGCATTATTTCTTCTTATTCTTTTAAAACTGCTTTAAAATTTTAGAATTTAAAAATCATTCAAGAGTGCAATATTAAACACAAGTAAATTTAATAATTATTAATTCGAAATTTTACAGCAATGGAAATAATTGATGGACAACTATGATTTCGATTGAAACTCTACTGGACATCGATAAAATCAGACTCGAATTCAATAATAAAATAGAACTTAAAAAAATACGCAGTGAAATTCGACAAACATTTGAATGCTCTCAGAAACAAAGCAAAATTCCTGATTGTTTTGAAAATAATAAACACAAACGTTATGCATGAAAACTGATAGTTTAAATTAACCATGATTTCCAGTTATCGGTGATCTCTTTCACCAGCATTAACCCGAATAATGGAGAATACACTGAATTTGGATTATTTGCTATGAAATACATAAACACAATTTCAGAACAAGAACTAAAATAAAGAAGGAAAACAGCATATGTCTGCTATTATATTTTCGGAATGTTGTCCATTTAATTTTGCATTTAGATGCAGAATTATGGCAAAGCACGCGGCAGCTGTCTGCCTAAGAGAAGGTATTCTTTCGTAAGGATTTTCTAAAGAAAACCGGAATTTCGTAAGATGTTACGAATCAACTATGAAAACGTCCATGAAGCGAAACAAAACCTATGCAGTAAAATCACGAAAGCCCCCTCGCAGGTAAACCACGAAAACGCCCATGTAACAACCCCGTTCGCCTAGACTACCAGTGTTCAGTGATTTTACCGATCGGGCGTTTGTGATCGGTAAATTACATAAAGCCCCAAATGTGATTACAGATTACAGAAATGTTTCAAACAAATTCAGAACCTAGAAATTTTGAATTTTGAAACTACAAGTACGAAATTACATGCATAACGTAAATTTAATTTTAGTTGTGTTTCTGTGCCAGAAATGCAGACTTGCATATTTTCAGGCATTTTAGCTCGAATAATATTTAATGATTGCTTAAGACAATGGTTTCACTTAGGCATTAACCGATACAAAGTGTCTGAAACTCATTTTAAAATATTATTTCTGCACATTTATTCACGAAAGTTAATTAGTTTTAACTCTTCGTCTAGAACGTGAATTAAGAAATCGAATACTTTCCCACATTTCCAAGTTATTATGTTAATCGATACTTTGTTACTCTATTCATTTTCTACCTTGTTCGTAATTAAGTTTGAAGGTTGAGTGGATTATAATTAGGCTGTGAAACGTAACTCAGATGCAATTTTAAAACTTATCAGGTAGAAACCCTAATAATCAATGGGTAGTTATTCCTTTTCGTTTTAAAGGATTCAGCACCAGTTGTGTATTTTCAAGTGTTACATAAATTTCCGTAAGAAGCCAATTTCAACAGCAGAATATTTCGATTTTCTCTGGAGTCGGTTATCTTGTACAAGATGATTTACAATTCGTCTACATAAACTTTCAAAAGCAGTGGAAAATCCGAAATGAACATTAATGGAACAGCTTTTCAAGGGAAGCTTCCACTAAATCATTGCAAGTGATATCAAACTTTATAATTACAATTTATGCCTTTAGTTTTGCTTGCGACTTATCCCATCTGCCAGACAGTAACAACAGATCAGATCTCTGAAATTAGAGCAATCCCATTTAATTCATCGTTTCAAGGGGTCAACATTGCGCCTATCTTTGGCAAGAGCATTGTGCTCCAAATGGGTGACTTTGCTCAGTTCTGCCAACAGTTTTAAAGAACAGCTCCTAAGGGAAACGGGTCCTAGGAATTCCCACCCCTTTTTCCCTGCCACAAACTTCTCAGGAAGACCTTTCGGCTCACGGCATATTTAGAGCACCGCAATGCCACATAGTCCTTAGTTATCAATTATGCTAAATACCTAAAGAAAATGCAGTTCACTAATGGAAGAAGCTTTCGGGTGATTTTTGCAGACACAAAATTCAAATTATGATTAATTTTCCAATTATTATTAGCTATCGAAGACTTGTTAAGACTTCGTCTTTTCGACATAACACTCGTATTCCTTAATGATTTTAATACTCTCAATACCCTTTTAGTTTGGACGATATATCTCAAACCACACCTGATAAGATATGCTTTAAATTTTCTAAAAATTAAGCCACAAAGAGAATTTTTATGAAAAATTTTAAATTCTTGATAGGGAAGAAAATGAAGTTTTCAATCGTTAAAAGTTCCTTGTTTGTGATCATATATATATATGAATGACTACAACACTACAGCGCTGTTTATTTAGGTTTATTATGTAATAGCCGTACATTCATAGTACTAGAACTGTTTTTAAATCCTTTTAAGAAGTAACGAATATAATGTAACCGCAAAAAATTTCGGGAATCACATTTCAACAGAAAATCCATTTTGACGCTTCTTGAATCGATTTTAAAATTAGTTTGCATGATGTCTGTGCGTACAGAAAGAATAATGAACCGCTTTTTCCGAAACGGATTGGGGCACACCAGCGGCCGAGCGGTAAAATCGCTAAACACTGGTAGTTCGGTCCGAGGTTCGAATGCCGCGAATGGGCTGGCTGCATGGGTGTTTTCGTGGTTTTCCCCAAGTGTAACGTGTATACGAGCCAGTCTCCCTTAGAAAGTCCTCCGCGAAGGCATCCATCCCCTTAAGCAGATAGTCCTCGAGGCTTTTGCGGTAATTAAGTAACCTAACCGAAACTGATTGGGAAATGGATTTAAAGTGGATCGAAAAGGGACTTTTTTGCGACATCTGTGTTCATGTACATACGTATATATGTATGTGTGTATGTACCTCGCACAGCTCAAAAACGATTATGCCCCAAATGTTGAAATTTTGTATACTGGACTGCTTTAACATTAAGTTGTGCAACTGTCTTTTTTATTGCATTATTTATTATGTCATTTTTATGCATGTATCCAATCTCTTACACGGCCTTTATTTTCGCAATTGTTGACATATGAACAATGACAGAAATGTTTCAAATGACAAAATAATCATGTTTGGGGAATGTCAAATTTAGTAAAATTACACAATTTTCGACAAATAACAAAATCTAAATTTTAATCTGTCTACCATTTTCTATACTTGTATTTGGGAAAGATTTATACTCGTTATGAAAAAATAAAATCCTAAGTTTTGATTCCCGTACGACAAAAATTGACCAGGATAATTAATTTTAATATCTGAAACTTTTTATAATATTTCCAGTTTGCCTACGAATATCATTTAATTCCGTTAGCATAATGTTAAGAAATATGTTTAAATGAAGCGCAACAAAACATGTGTATAATTTAATAGGCCGTTCAAGAAGATCATGTGGTGCGTAGTTTCTGTTTTTACTTTTTTGCGGATAATCAAGCTTGCCATTCTTTCTAGTAACAAAAATTATATAAGATTTTCTAAGTAGAATAATTATATCAACTAGTAATTTTGATAAAAATCTGCATATGTGGTCTCCTCATTTAACATATTACGTGTAAAAATACCTTTGCTAAACTGAAACTTCATTTTTAGCTGCATAGAAATTTAATCACACCTCTTTCAATTTGTGTATGACCCTTGAATTTTCAGAGGCCATTACCTCTAAATGTCTAATTTAATTTTTGTGATATGAAAGTCAAACATTTTGTGTTTTATATTTTAGAATGAGACTAATGGTTGCGAAAATGATGTGCGCTAAGGAAATTTAAGAACGTGGCGTGTGTGAAGAAACGAGGCATTAGATTCCGTTTCCGACTTCATAAAATAAAATTGTGAATGAGTTTTCTTATTAAATTTACAAAATGCTTAAACTGCAATTGGAATCTTAATCGTATTTTAAAATATAAAACTTATGAATGAAATTAGTATACATAAACACTGTGAGAGTCTTCTATTTTGAAACCATCCCTTATGTGGTTCAACAACATAATATAACAAGAACTAAATTTAGTGTACAGTGTGAACCAAATTAGGATGGTTCTATATCTCCCGTTCTATTGAGCTGATTAACGAAATTTAATTTATGTTTGTTATTCTCGAAAGCACGATTTAAAACATAAATTAGATTTACATGTACAATTGTTTTAACAAAGGTCTTTTCATACAAAAAATGAGTTTCCGCATAGAGCGATTCTATGACTCAAGTTATGCCAAAGTGATAAGTTTTGTAAAACACACAAGAGAAGTTTAAAAAAAAATACCTCTGAAAATTTTAGCTCCTCAATGTTAATTGAATTTTATACATCTTTATTGATCTCTCTTTTTTTATTAAACTTATTTGATTCCTTCTTTGACATTTCGAAATTTAGGTTGGGTCCGAATAAAATTCATAGATATTTTCGGATTTATTTGTAAAATTTGTACTTTTTAGTAATTTTAAATTTTTCGAAAAAAGTTTGAATTATAACATATACAATTTTTATCATCTCCAGCTCGCGAGACTGTCTATCTGAAATTCTAAAGATATGTTGTTGTTAAGTATTTTTAGCCTAAAGGGGCATTACTCGAAATGAGCATATGTCAATGAAAAAAAAACGCCTCTTTAGAGCGTAAATCTGAAATCTTTCAGTTCTTTTTTTTTTTTTTTTTTTTTTTTCGTGAAATAAAATTTAAGAAATCAGCTCAATTAAAAGTACTGAAACATACAGGATAATTACGTTAGATATTTTTTTTAATTTTTTAATTAAATATATTGAATACAATAGCTTTAAACACTAAATTTTGCGCTTTTGTTATAATTGTTTATTTGACAATAAATGAATAACTTTCTTCTAACCAATTACGTTTAAATTGTTGTGTCTACAAACTGTGAAATGAGATACCATTTTTTTCGGGAATTCCTTAAACAAAAAAATTAAAAATTTTAAACAAAATCTTAATTTTTTATATTTTTTTAATTATCCGAATATAAAATAAAAGAGCCGAAGACATTTTTAGGATGTAAATTACTCAACTTCGTTCTTCAATGTCAATTACCCTACATACTGAAAAATATCTTTTAAAATCCCTGTAAAGTTTGGTGGAAAAGAGTTTTTTATTACTTACGTTTTCACTAATAAAATATCCACTTCTTTTTTATAAGTTTTGAAACACATTAACTTTTGTTGGATAAATACTTCTAAAAATTAAATCCTGATTAGCAGCTGCATAGCTGCAAGGTAAAATGCTCCTGCTCCTTTAGGTTTGTAAAAAGAATTACTTTTGCTTTATTTAGAAGTAATTACTTCCTTCTTGATGAAGTTCAAGTTTTCTAAAACTAATTTTTTCACAATATTCATTTTGTTGATTAAATTCTAACAAAAAACTTTGTTTAGTTAAATGGCATTTTAGACAGAATTTTAAATGAGCTTTTACATGAATTATAAATGCATTTTTTGGCGCAGCGTGAGAATGTAATAGAAAACGTAAAAGCTAAATTATAGCAAGAAACTCATTTCGAAAATATTTTGTAAACATTTGTTTCGTAATTTAGGTTCTCTTCAAAAATTCCAAATAAAAATCAATCTTTGTGTAATGATTAAATATGCAAAAATAAAATAGTTTTCAGAAATATTCCACAAAATGCATGATTTTTAAGTAGTTGACTCATTTTTGAGAATCACATAAAGTAATTCATTATTTATTCAAATGATTGTTATGAACGTTATTAAAATTTCAACAGGACATTTTCTGATTTCTAAGAAAAGCAGGAACAAAAAATGGGCAAATAATAAATATCAGTTAAATGATTAAAATTGTTTGCATTAAATTTTTGCACATATCTTTGAATTTCAGTTATAAAGTTATTTAAATCTGCATAACAACGTGTGCTAATGGGAAAGTTATAACGTGTGGGTAATTCTTTAGTAACATAAACTGTACGAAACGTCTTAAGACTTAAAAATGAATGATCACTATGTCTTGTATAGTACCATAAAGACAGAAAGGGTATAAAAGACCCTTTTATTTAACTCAAACTAAAAGTTACAGAAGGCAGCACACGTGCTTACGAAATGCAGCCACCACCTATGGATTAAATTAAAGATATTAAATTAACTGAACTAAATAAAGTAAGTTAGACTAACGGCTAGGGAATTAAAGTAACGCCCAAGTTGACTATGACCTAAATGTCGATGTGACAAATCTACTGGTGAGAATAATCAGATGCCGCAGAATACTACCCCCATGAGAATCAATTAGCAACGTGACTTTCGACAGGCAGACTACCCCCTTGAGAATCAATTAGCACGTGACTTTCGACAGGCAGAACACGCTGTGATTCTACCCTCTAAAACCTTTCTTTAAATACTATCCTCCTATTCTACTTAATTTGAATATCACGCGAGCTAGAAATTTACATTCTGTCAGGAAAATGGGAAATGAGGATTTCAGGAAAGCAAATTGACATAAATTAACTGATTAAAGAAATTGAATGTTTACTTACAAAGTAATTATGGGTTTTTGATTTAAATAATTTCCATTTCTTATAATAACGAACTCATATCAACATATAAATACTAAACTCAAAATTCCGGAATGAGAGCCATCTTAGCGAATAGAGGTAGAAAGAAATAAAAATAAATTAAGTAAGATTTTATTAGTAAACGTTAAACGTAAATGCCACCATTTGGCTTATAAATTTGTTAAATATATTAAGTTTTGTTCTGCAGTGGAAATAAAATCATGTAAAAGTGTAATACACTTTACTAAGAGTAAGCAAACTGTGTAAAAATCTGTTACATATTGGCAAGTTTAATAAATAAGCAGATCCAGATATATGCTAAATATTAAATAAAAAGTTACTGATTCATTGCGCTATGTGTAGTAATTTGCATTCGCGTATCACACTGAATTTTATTCTAACCTCAATCAGATGTTCCACCAGTGGCAGTATAGTTAAGACGACTGAATACTAGAAGTTGGATATCAAAACCTGACGAATGGAAAATAATTTGATCCGACCATTTTCTACTCACATGGTTTTAAAGATCACAACTTCGTAACCTAGCTTTGACTGCCAACGTTTACTTGCTTTCTTGCTCGGCGTTGCTTTTGTTTTTTCTTGCTGTTGCTTTCCATTAGATTGCCACGCATGTAGTATAGGAGACAATGGTCTCTCCACTTTTATCTTACCCTCTTGACCGTTCTTGGAGTTTCACCTGCTGGTTTATTTAACTCATGTACCCTACCCTTATTCGCTTAATTTTCTTATCTAGCTTATTAAGGACACTTCTCGAACCACATAAGCAACTTCATAATCCGCATTCGTATCCCGACAAATGGGTTGATGGGTTGACTACATGTTTGGTTTTCTTAGTTTCTCCAATGTGTACCGGGTATACGAGCCAAAATTCATTGAAGTGTCTTTTCATGAAATCATTTCCCTATTTAGGTAGCTAGATCCGGTGTGCTTTACCACATTCAATAACCTAACCTTACTTAACCTGATGCGTTCTATTAAGGGGGCTATATACCTTCGATTGTTCTATTAAGGGGGCTATATATATATAATTTTTAAGTTTGTGCATTTAATGTTGGCTTTTAACTAATTAATGATTAAAAAAATGAAGAAGCTGAGTTATTTAATGACCATTAACTTTGTATTTTTGGATTAAAGTAAGTTTTGGTTTTTAAGGTATACAGCTCCCTTAAATCTTTCAAGTGACTCACGCAGGCATTTTTATTGGAGAAAACTAGTTAAGTTGTCTAATAATGGTCAGCACAACCCTACGACATTCGCCGTGGCAAGGAGGAGATTGCGCCTGTCGTTGGTAACAGCCTTGAGAACTGTACTGGTGACAGTACGACTTTGTTCAGTTCAAACACCAATTTTGAAGGAGACATCCCTGGTGAACTAGACCGAGGGTCTACCACACCTCTTCTCCTACCATAAACTCTCAAGAGGACTGTTCGCCGCACAGTTAGAGTGCCCCCCTGCCGCGCAAACATTATGCATTTGCAACATCAATGCCCTCTCCAGGATTCGAGCCTGGGAACTTCGCTACGGGAGTCAGAGTCATTAACCACTATCCTGGTTGAGTGACAGAACACTACATAAAAGATCTATAACGAAAGTAATTTATTAACTTTAAAAATTGACGTATTTATTGCTGCAGTTTAGTGCCAGCAAGTAAAAATTATATGCTATTATATTTTAAAGTTTCTGGTAGATATAAACTGAATATCATTATGATAAATGTTTATTTTTGTCAAAAAATTTAACTTCTTTTGTTATACAAGTAAGTTTACTCGATAGTTGTGATGCTGATAAAACGCTTCTCAAGATTATCACAGTTTAGCAGAATGAGTATCCTCAACAGGTCTTAGCTATGTTTTTGGGCATGCTCAGAATTAAAAAAATTTTGCAATGAATTTAAGAAATAATTATAATTTCTTTATTGATGAACATAATACACTTTGCATTAAGTTTACAGTTAATATAATACTGTTTGCACTAAATCTACTAGTGATCATTAATCACTGTAAAAATATAAATCATGACAACATTGCGGATTCTTTATTGATGAACATAATACTCTTTGCATTAAGTTTTCAGTCAATATAATACTGTTTGCACTAAATCTACTCGTGATAATTAATCACTGTAAAAATATAAATCATGACAACATTGCGGATAGCAAATAAATAAAAAAAAAATTACAATTCTAAAGCATATTTTA
Organism: Stegodyphus dumicola; assembly: GCF_044657685.1. NCBI lineage: Eukaryota > Metazoa > Arthropoda > Arachnida > Araneae > Eresidae > Stegodyphus > Stegodyphus dumicola. The sequence goes on from NC_140770.1 coordinate 162,034,357, forward strand.
ACTAAGCATAAAAATTAATTATATACCCAAAGGAAAAAAAAAATAAATATTATAAGGTAATTTCTTCCTCCTTCAAGCATGCCTTCGTGGTATAACCGAAACACACTCGACGCATGTTCGAGAGGTCCAGGTTCGAGTCCCGGCGAGAGCAGAGAGCATTGCACATTTTCAACGTCATTTGCTTACAAAAAAAAAAAAAAAAAAAAAAAAAAAAAAATATATATATGTCTCTACAGTGTTATCGAATGAGAATTACCATATTTCATTTTGAATATTATCCTCCTTCTTTAAATTACTTTTTCGGTTTTAAATCTACAGCGAAAAATTAGGCGAGTAACTTAATTTCCGTTTTCGACGGTTACACTAAGAAAATAACGTATTTATGGATAAACTACTGGTAACTATCAAAATATTATTCTTTAAAAAGAAACCTACATTATAATGTGATTGCGTTGTAATATTCACATTACTAAATTTTACGGTGCCCGACGCATATGGCTCAGTTAGCTTCTGAAGTCCTAGGGGCGCAAAGCATCAATGAATCTTGCCCGCAGTGGCCGAGAAAGACATCGGAGGAATGAATTAGAAGGTGACGAGCAAAACACACGGATTTCGAATGATAGAATACATATGTAGTTTATAAGGCTACAGGCGATAGGTGATGGAGGACGGGGACACCTGATGTCTAACAAAGGTAAGCAGGTGTATGTCCCACGGCCTCCACTATCTTGAACCGGCTGCTCCCGAGTCCCAGAAGGCCTGATTACATTAATAGATACGTAATTATATTATGAATACCGTTTATACATTTAAATACTAATTGTATACTTACATAAGGCTACAATGAACTGGACGCTAAATTATGCCGCAAGAACCGGTATAGTGGTTAGCATCTCTAACTGGCGTGCCGAAGTAAATATGCGGCAAGCCGAAATCCTCTCGAGAGATTGTTGGTAGGGGATGAGGAGTGACAGACCCTCCGGGGGCTCTCCACCAAAATTTGGCGGAACTGATCTAAATCGCACTGTCACCTCCAAGGTGATCAAGGATGTTACCAACGACAAGCGTATCTTGCGGTCCTTGCTACGAGGGTTTTCGTGGGCTTGATCTGATGTTACTGTCAGAGAAGTAAGTAACAACATAAGTAACAACAACGTAAGTAACAACATAAGTAACAACAACGTAAGTAACAACAACGTAAATTATAAAAATAAGGTAAAATCGCATGTTTTAAAAGTTGCTTATGTGTAAGAACACTTGCTAAGTCTAGGTAGCTTAACGAAGAATCTGCACAAAGTCTATTTCAAATAATTAATAGGAAGGAAATTTAAATGGATGAAATGCTAATATGAAAATGGAAATACAAGTTGAATATACTGATTGAAATAAAAATAATCAAGGGAATATAGTTTACGAATAAATCAGCGCTCAGAGAATAAAATTAGAGTATATATCTGGATGCATAGAATTGCGTCTAAATAAATTTATGGGAATATTTAAAAAATTTCACAATATTGTTCTTAAAGCTAAGGAGAATATACATGAGGAAATATGATACATGTTATATATATATAACATGTACCATATTATATATATATATATATGTAATAATAAAATTCCATAGTCAAAAATACACTTAAAATTCTAACTGCATGTTCTTTTCATTTTTAATGGCGACGGTCTCTTATTTGAAAGTACGTCGAATTAAATCTACAGCCCCGTAGGCAAGTTGTTTTTCCCGCCTTTTCTACACGTACAGTTGTAGAATGTTCTAGAGATATTTAAAGCGAACTGGAATGGCTGACGTCATTTCTTGGAAGCCCCGCTTTTCCTGAGGCTAAAAGGACTCATAAAGGAATATCGGGGTCTTTTCTTTAATTTAACGATGCAGTAAACTTTATACACAAAGTTATTAGTAGTTCTTTTTTATTTACTCCGGAGATCTGATTTTTGTAACTGCTATTTCTCCTGAATAATGATAAATGGATCTTGTTTTTTTTAACTAATCGTCTGTTACTTTGAGCTTCGACTACGTCTATGATTCTTCACCAATCTCTTTATTCCGGACAAAAGCTGGTACATCACACACACACACACGAATATATATATATATATATATATATATATATAGAATTACGAAACAGAATTCAGAATTATGAATATATATATATATATATATATATATATATATATTCATAATTGTGTTTCGCCATCCTAATATAATTATTCATATTCTAATATCGGAATGAAATATAGAAACACTAATATCTGCCATCTTCTAAAGGATTTCTTCAAATTAAATATATCTCTTCCCTATCTGAATTGTCAAACACGAATTATAATCTAATCATAGAACAAGCTAATTTTACTTGGAGTTCTAAGCCAACTGAATTAACGAACATCACTTCTCTTTCTTCTGCATGACGTAAATGAGAATTTAATTCCCCTAATTCGTTGATAAAACTCGTATTTTGATGTCATATTTTTGCGAATTCAGATCAGAAGTTATTTGATCGTCGAATATTATCTTTATGGTAAAATGAGCAAACGAAGCTAATAAACAGGTTACAGTCAATGCAAGTCTATAGCATTTTGTTTGGGAGTTTACCAATGCAAATACAAAATGATCCATATGTAAATATAGTCTGCGTTATCTTTATTATCTGCCAATTGTTCTAATCATTTTACGGATCGTTAATTAAGAAGATATCCTCAGCCAATCCTCAGCCTTTCTCACATACTTTTTAATAAAGTTCATGTTTCATTTATAATGTATACATCTTTCTTAAACTGAACTTCACTTGTAAACACTTATAAACAGAACTACTGCTAAAGAATGATCCGAATACCATTTAACGATTAAGCATTGTTCTTAAACTTACTCAATGTTATAATGATTACAATATATGCAATTAAAACACAGTTTTAAATATTTAGATATCATTTTACTTATAAATACATAAGTGAAAGCCCTGTTTGCATTGAAAATCGTAAATAGATATGTATTTCCTTTAAGCACTTTTTAATTTTTTAATTTAAGTGATCATAAATTTATAATGCGTGTATAATTTTAATGGTTAATTAAGTTACGTTTTTACTGTTTTATTTAGTTATATTGTTATGTTTATTCAGTTATGTTTTAAGGCTTTTTCAGTTTGTTTTTAAATGTATGTTTATGTTATGTATGGATACATTGTATCTACGCCTTATTATCATATTTATGCTGTTGCGCATTACTTTGTAAAAGCAAAAAATTATCGCATATGAGGCAGAACCGCTGCCATCTCTATAGTTACATAAATCGAAATTGAATTTGCTTGGGTGCAAAATGAAAAAGTCTGCAGAAGAGCTTTTAAATTTATCTCAAGCATCATAGAGATAAACAATAGCACAAACTCATATATAAATATTGTTGCGTGCGTACGAGTTCGTAATAGATTGAATGCACGAGTCCGATAATAGATTAATTAAAAATTATTTTTATCAAAACATATTTCAAAAGTCTAGAATTTTTCACAGAAATATTCGCGCAAGTCTTCATAGTGTCACACACTATAATCAGTAGTTACACTTCAAACAACTAAGAACGTTAAACACAAGGAATGCAAAACGCATATAAAGAGAAAACTATTTCCGATATCTCATTTACGCGGAGCTAAACAACTCGCAACAACAATAACTAAGCAACTGGACTCAGATACTCTCTCTCCGAAGTTGCTAACATAATGGTCAATTACATTTATTCAATTTCAATGTATAATACGAGGACACAGTGAATGGACCTTAATGTCGAAAAAAAGTTACACGTTTGGTGAATTTTGGTGACAAAATAAGTCACCAAAACCGTTGTCAGTTCAGTGATATCTCGCCAAATTATGTTACTCTGTTAAATGCACTTAAACCTGTTTTCATAATTTTAAGGCATAGCTTTCTCTTAAAATTTGTCTCGCGCTACATTACACAGAAAAATACAACAATTTTAACTTATAATTCTATTAAAATTACCTATCTAAATACAAAATTCGTAACAATATATATATATATATATATATATTACTGGAGATGGTCCCTTCTCCACATCCTTCCATGAAAAGAATCTATCTAAAAATAGGACATGGGTATGTACGGATAGGGGGATATGAGGCATCATTTTTCAAAAATAGAGTGCTTCAGTAGCTTGACTTCTTTTCACTAACTCTTACTGCTTGAGCACTGGCTTCTCTTTTCTCGTCTGTCATGCAAATTTATGAATGTTATACTGATACTTGTTGCTTTAACACCTCCTATAATCGTTATTAGGCGTGTTATTTTGACTAAAAGCAAAACAAACACTTTATATGGTCCCTATTGATCAAACAACCAAATAGTAGAATGCCTACCAGTAACCTAGAGGAAAGACTAGACACTTTTCAGTTTTATCCGGGTTTCAATTTTAGTGAATGGTCTCCTCACTTATCTACAGACATCCCCTATCTTGTTTTGGATAGAAACTGTATTATTGTCGGGACTGAGCCACCTGATCTGAGATTATTCTATTGAGGTGCACAAATGTTTCATTATAAACAAAAATTTGCGCTAATAAAGTTTTGAAAAAACCTCGCCCACTTTCTAAGTGGCTATATAGTTTTGGTCCAGCCCCATTGCAATTTTGATAGAAAACACTCTGCAGGACCGACCAGTGTACCTATCATTCATTTCCCCTTACCATTAACCTCGCCAGAGAACATACAGTTCGTCAATATTTAAGTTCCTCCCATGGGGCATGGGTATTGTACATTTACAAATATTCATATCTTCTCAGAAATTATGGCATTCAGCTTGTCTATAACCATGGCAAAAGGCCACCTAATGAATAAGAACTGAAATAATTAACAATTAAATAATTTGGAACTTATTTTCTCCGAAACGTTTAATGAAGTGGAAAGAAATATGTCCTTACCAATTTCTTGTTTAATGACACATTTTTTTTCAACATCTATATAGCTTTCATGCGTTCAAAAATTTGGAGAAAAAAATAAAAACAATTGTTTTACAATTTGGTTATTGATTTTTGTTTATATCCTCTTATTATAAAGAGATATTCCTTAGATGCTTTGGAAAAGATTCTTTTGACTGGAAGCCATGTTCCGATACATAACCCACTAATTTATAGGTCTATCTTTGACTCGCAAAGATGCAGAATTTATTTGGTAAATTTATTTTGCTAAAGCCTCGTTTACTGATCTTCAAAAGCTGATAAAATGAATCCTAAACAATGAGACATAGGTGCATTTGAAAGAATAAGGGTTAGAAAGTCGAGACAAGGAAGAAAAAGAGACACGACGAACGAAACCGAATGTGACAAGCATCCCCAAAGAGTTTTCTCAATACCAGTCTGCAGTTGAAACCTCAGAGTGACCCCGGAAGAAAAATACAAGGCATCGTCTTATTTGAGAGAACAGTTTGGAAAAATATTAACTCTTTTTCTTGCCGTTCGATATTATCACCCACTTGGCGAATGCCTGAAATCACCAAGAAAGGAATACCTGATATATATATCTTGAGATTTTCGGAGAATTTTCCAAGCGCTATCACCACGCTAGAATACAGTCAGATGGTTCAGGATTTGTTTTCTATGCTGCAAAAAATATGCATGCAATGTTCTTTTCTTTTCGAGCTCTTACTCGTCGGAAATGTATGCTAATATTTAGATCAAAAGAGGCTAGTCTCGAAATGGGAGTTTACATCGGTAAACTCTAAACGGCACATTACTTACATTCAAAATGTTGCCACCAAATATATTGCCTTGCATTATTTTTAAAGATATTTATATAATGAAAGATATGCATCCATATATATACGTTCTTCGCATTGTGGAAAAAAAGACGATACCTAGAGTCATCAAATTTTGACTGATGTAGTCCTCCATCCGAATGTGGACACTTGGAAACTGAATTTTGAATTACGAATTTATTTTATTATTTATTTAATATTTTGTAAACTTTATTGAATTTTTGATTAACAAACTCTACGATTTGAAAGTAAGGAATGACGCACGTTGTACGGAATAAAACATTTTTATCTATACCGCTCGAGGCTGTCTATCGGAAATTAATATTTTGTGATTTTTGTTGCTGATATAATTTTATGTGGTTAACTGCGAAGGAAGTGATATTCAAAAAATAAAATCAACACATCAAAAGTTAATAATAAAACGATAAAAAAAATTGCTAGCTATCTTCTTACTGAAATAACTGAATGCTAATATAACTGAGAAAAAATGAAAAAATATGAAAGTGTATGCGAACACGTAATGCTGCATCTGGAGTTCTAAACATATGCTGCTATGCAGCTTTTAAAATTTTTGTGATTTTGTTGCCGAACGGTATAGCGTGAAGCAAACGATGCATAGTAATAGAACTAAAAGAAAAAAGCGGATTAGCAGGGGTGAATGTAAAAGCGCAGTTTTAGACTGGAAACTTAGCAACAGCGGAAATTACCTTAACAAACTCTTTTGTACGATCATTAAAGTCTTAATCCTTTCAGAATTTTTTTTTTCTTTTTGCTTAACCATTCTGCCTAATTTCTGACTGTATATGCAAAATAAGAACAAAAAATCAAATCAATATTCACTATTCACATTTTTGATAGAAGTATTTTATTTTGTAAAGTGTAACAATTACAATGGCATTAAATTTAAATTACAAGACCAACTATATACAATTATTAAAACGTAAGCTTACTATATTTAATGATTATTATATGTCTAATGGTTAATATTAAATAATTACAGATTTAACCTTCAAATATAATAATTAAAACGATTTTCCGATTCTAAGCAAAGTTTCCTTCTAAGAAAAGTATAACTGGTAAAGTGAAACTGGTGAAAAAATGTAAAACTGTTAATACACCTGAAACTTCTTAATAAATGTTGAAGAATGACGCAGTTACAAAATTCTTAACTGGGCAAGCGTATTAAGAGGAACGTCTATTTTTAGCTCTATTAGGAGACGTCTATTTAAAAGCCATAAAATAATCAAAGAAAAGTTTAAAACCAACCGAGCATTCAAAGAGATAATTTGATGATTTTACAACGATCTGAAATTAAAATGCAATAATGTGCAAAATTTAAGCAACAAATTCATTTTTCCACCTTAAACAATGAAAGTGATGATAAGGGCTTTTTGCGATCAATACCCCTAGAGCCAACCCAATAGAATTGTAACACATATGAAAATATCAACACCATGACGTCAGAAGTTATGTGAGGGCAATCAAAAAGCGAGAAGTCAGTACGCGTAGTGCAAGGCAACTTAAAAATATATCTGATGTGTACACCACATGACTTCTTTGTATGAAATATTAAATTATACACATTTTTGCTGCATTTCATTTAAACGTATTTCCTCAGATTTCGTTAAATATATATCTTTCACTCAGGTAATGCAGTTCTCACTTCGCGGCAAGGCAAAAAACACATAAAACTTCATACCTTCATTAAAAATTGAAAATATAGAAAACTATAAAACACCAAATACAGTTAAAAATTAAAAATATTACAATTAAAATCAGAGTTTCTATGCAAAAACAAGCAATTCGGCTGTCGGGCCAGAAAGCAGATTTTTCGATGCACAAAATGAATGTTTACTTTTGATCTCACTCGGCCAGAAGACATTGAAGGCTGACACTGAGTGGTGTGGTGTGGTGTATTTAATTATGGCAAAGCACACTAGGGCTATCTGCCTAAGGGAAGGGATGGCTTCGTGGAGGACTTTCTAAGGGAAACTGGCTCGTATACACGTTACACATGGGGAAAACCACGAAAACGCCCATGCAGCCAGCCCGTTCGCGGGATTCGAACCTCGGACCGAACTACCAGCGTTCAGCGACTTTACCGCTCGGCCGCTGGTGGGCACTGACACTGAATGAATTCACTGTTCGGCTAACTTTCAAATGTAAACAAATATAGCTGCCAAGGTCAAAATATTAGGCTTAGCCACACATAAACAACATTTAAATTGACAATAATTCTACAGCTATTGCATGCAGATTAACCAAAAACATAGAAACCATAACCGGAAGATAAGAACAACATAATTCAATCAATTTTAAACCAAAAAATGCACAATACGATTAAAAAAAATGAGCTGACGGAGCAGAGTAACAGAGTGGAGCAAATTACAACTAGAAAGAGAGATGCACCAATACATGTTATAACAGTCCTATGTACGAAATTGCAATGTTCTAAGGCTACTCTTTTTTGAGTTATGCGAGATACATACATACATACGTACCTACTGACAACACGAAAAATTATCTTCTAAATCCATTTTAAATCCTTTTTGCTAGCCCGTATGGGGGAAAAGAGTCCTTTATTCTGTCCTTACCTACGTATCTCACGCAAAGAACATCGTTAAATTGCATTTGATAGCAGTCAAAATAGATATTTTCGTTGAAGTAGGACTCCCGAAAATTTTGTGGTTACAATACTTCCTTTACTTCGTACAAGCTGGTGAAAACGGTTGCCTGAATTAGTTTAGCTGTAAGTGTTTAAAATGCTGCAAAAAATGAAATTGCCAGTTGCAGAAAAGTCATACAGAAAAAAACGACGTCACATCAGCTTTAATCCAATCTAGAAAATCACTTCAAATTTCACGAAAATCTTTCTAAATTCTTGTAAAAATTTTCAATGAATCAATTATTCGTAAAAGTTTAAAACTCAGTCAGGTCTGTAACTGTAAATATTTCAAACAAAAAAATTAAAACGTAAATTAAAATTTAGGTACATATTCTAGATTTAGCATTAAATTTTAGTTATTATTTTAGGTGAAGATTTAGTTACTATCTTAATAACTAAATTTAAGCGTGATATCACATTTTGTAGCTGAACATAAACGCGGTCTGTTCAGCTCAGCCACTGAATAAATTCACATATTTGTAGTGGAAATGATTTAATTTAACGGCAGCTATTGCACATGCAAATAAACACAACTAGGACCACGGTGGTAATAAATATACAGCACAATTTTGGATTTGGCATAGCAGAATTAATAAGAATGCTATTTAGATTGTATCATTAATATGTACGAGTATATTTAATTTTACTAATCTGTGTCTCATTTGCGGACGTTATTAAAACACAGTCTGTTCTTTAGGGAAAAAAAAGCTAGCCCTTTTTGTTACAAAAAGAAATGTTGTTGCTATTGACTTACACTAACAGCTGTAAAACAAACTAGGATATCTAATGGAAACCAATCCTTAGGGACATCTTTGCCAGTCTTATTAGCAAAGTCGCATAAAAGAAACAGGAATCTCTTCTTACAGTGGAAAAATAGTTCTAATGGAATGAATGCTTTTATTTCTCTAAGAGCAAAAGGCAAATAATACTATCTCAATGAAAGGAGCATTTTCTTTTCTTTTTCACAATGAGAAATGACAAATATAGATATATATTTAATTAAAATATAAATTGTAATGCATGTATGCTGATTCTGTTTTAAATTACTTTTGTGTATTATCGCAAATGTGAATATATATATATATATATATATATATTGTTACGAAATGTACAGGCGCGGTAAGCTGGCTTCCCTGCAAACCAGTTTTAGGGTTGCCAAAAAATTGCAAGGGAAGGCAGGGTTGCCACATTTGGAGAAATCGCCCAATTGGTGATAATTGGCGACAAAATTGGCGATATGCCATGGACGGATGGAGAACCTTCTGGAACGAATTCTTACCGGCTTAGCCCAGAATGTTCTCGAACACAAGCCGAAAGCTATATAAACTCTGCTGGTCCGCAGTCAGTTAGTGTGTGTCTCTCATCGAGTGTGTGCCTCATCTTGCGAGTAGTCCGTGCGGATTCGATCGAGTTGACAGCTGGGCAGCGAGTGCTGACTGGGTCGTCGAGTGCACCGAAGGAGTCTCTTAGTGTATCGCGGTTAGTGCATCATTCAGAGAGCGTATTGAGCTCCTTGAACGACTGAACCGAAGAGTCGGGAGCTGTGCTCGTGTGTCGTCGACTGATCGCGAGCTGTAGCCTGGAGAGTCTCGAGGGTACGTGAAGTTCCGAGATCGACCAAGCAGAGACCAAGCTATACTCTGGTGCTTTGCAGGAAGCTGTCTCCACCGCTATTGCCTGACAGTGTGAAGGCTGGGTCGCTGAACGTGTCAGCGTGTTTATAACAGTTTAGCGCTTGTAAAAGTGATTTTGGAGCTGGCCTGATTAATATTGGATAAATAAAGTGTGTTTCGATACTTCATAAATTGTCGTCGTTATTCACTCCAAATCTACGAACCCCGAACGAACGTGAAGGAAGAAAATAACGTAACAACTGGTGTCAGAAGAATAAAAGAAACGTAAGAACAAACCATCAATTTGTTTTTTGAACAAATTACCGCTATCATTCAGTTTCTTTCCCATTTTAATTTTGTTGTTTTGATATTTGTCTTTTAAGGGTCTTCAGAGGTATACGTGGTAGTTCGTGTAAAACCATGGTTTCGCAAGCAAGGCGTACAGTTGCATTAAGTCGAAAACAAAAGATTTATTGGTTAATTTCCTTAAGTTTAACATTTAATGTCAGACTATGACACGTTATTAAAATGATATGATGACTAACAAATGAATGCACTTGACTGGTACAACATAATTTCTGTCTGCTTAACAGTACATCTAGTCAAAGCAGGTACTTGCCAGTGTTGTAAAGTATCCGGAATACTGAACTAGATTCTTATTACAATCTAGTCTTCCATAACCATATCCCGCCCCGCTACAGGTTGCCATGCCTTGAAATCACCGCACCACGCTGAAATGATTCATGGCTGTTGGGCACACAGTCTTCCAGAACCGAGAGGACACACAGACGTCACCACACACTCTCTCTCTCTCTTTCCGTCGGGAGGATTCCTCTGTGGAATTACATAATTCAGCTTTTCTGGTCAGCGCAGCCGCAAAGGGAGGAATGGAAATTTCTTAACAAATTCCAATGCGTAGATGATCTATACAATCAACATCAATTAACCAAGGCGAATGAAACTATCTGAAAAAACAGTCAAGTTTATATTTTGGGGAGCGATATAAAGCTATCACTAAAATCTAAATTCTACGGAAAATTCAGAACGAAAACCATTGAGTGAAAGCACAAGTGGTAGTAGAACGTGTCTGGTGGATAAAACTCTACCAACTACAGGATTTTGAACTTAATGGTGTGAGAATAAACCTCATATATATCGATTTCATCAGCAGTATTTTATCGTCATCGTTTTTAGCCATGACGAAAGTTTCCACTATTACAAGTTTTTTTTTTTTTTTTTTTTTTTTTTTTTTTGAGTGGTATGTAGTAAATGTAATACGTGTTTCGAAGTTTCGAATATCACTACCCGGTCCAAATAGCAATACTGAACTTCCGTGCCAGATTGGCGGTGGATCCAAGGCAACATCACGTTGAGTTCACACTTGCGGACAATCTAAACCCCCATTCCACAAGTCGACAGACTTTTTATAGTACATATAAACCCACCGCTTAACTAATCATACCAATTTCAGTGACCTAAGGGCATTGAAAAGTGATCAGAGACCGTCACTTGCAGTAACCAAAGACGACCGAGGGGGAATTATAAACCTGGAAGTTTGACTGGCTATCTTGCTCCAGCTAGTAGTGCACGGGATGCTTGGGGATGATCATACAGCCTAAAGCCGTATGATCATGTATAAAATCGTACTCCAACTCACAAAGTAGGCGACATCGCTAAGAAACCGAGGAAAATAATTTTACCTCGCTGGTCGTTTGGAACCATTAAGCTGGTATTTTTGTATCCCGTTTGCTAGTCTGCCAAGGCACTGTACGTCTCGACATGTAAGTCGCAGTGTATAACGCGCATCTATTATTTATAACTCTACTTTGTAATTTTTAAGTATATTCGCCTAATTAATAAGTATTTTTAGGTATAACGCGCGCATATTTCTTCACGAAGAACCTGAAAAATACATGTGTGAAGTTGTTATTTTTTGAAGTCATTAATTGGAAGATTTTTCCCAGGCTTTCGAATAATGGCACATGAAATTGATAAGTGAAAAGAGGAATAATAAAAGTCGCATTTGCTTTAGTTGAAATACAGTTGATCTACTGTTCCTTTCAACAGTAACAGCTTCTGCAAACGCAGTCATTGTTTCAAATGCCAAATCATTCAATTTGCAAAAGAAAATAGAAAACGTACAGCAAGGATGTTTGGTATTTGTGAAAGCTTCATACGTAGTGGAAGAAAAATGAAATCATAATAATTCATTTGCTTTGCGTAAAGGAGTAATGAAATGGCCCATCCTAGAATACAGTGTTGGAAATAATGTTCTACATAATCGCCAGAAGAGCTTAATTGTAACAAAAAACAGCATACGTTTTTTTACCTTTAAGTGGACAAAAACGATGAAAATGAAAATGAAAACTTTAAAGCAATTTGAGTTTGTGTAGTTGTTTAAGGCACAGAATTATTTCGTTCTACGAAAAAAACAAAAGTTTTGCAAATTTTTTCGAAAGATTTGGACAACAAATTGATATTTCCAGAAGTATTTTATAGACCTATAAAGTTAAAAATTTATTCACTGTCACATACTGGAAATATAGGTAAAATTCCAAGAATGTTTTATGATATGAAATAAAACAATTGATGAAAGGAACAAAAACGGTTTACATAAAACCGAAAGTTCACGAAAAATCTCACCTCGACGAAGTTTTTTCCTGTTTAAAGGACGGTAAAAATTAAAACCCATGGTTATTTTTAAGATAAAGGCTATGCGAAATGTAATTTCCGAAATGGTGTTTTCATTCATTTTCACGGTAAAGGTTTTTCTTAATTTTAATACTGACTTGGCCTTGAGCGTCTTCCTTAGAATCCTCCCAAATTACTCGGTTTTGTTTTGAATATTTAATTGATGGATATTGTAAACAGGAGAAGAATTTGTCAGATGGAAAATGGGTTTGTCTTTGCATGAAATTTGAGAATAATTATAAATTTAATTAATTATAAATAATTAATTAAATTAATAATTATAAATTTGAGAATTTATAAATAAAGTCGAATAATTCAGTATATCGTTAAGGCTCAAGATAGCAGAATTACGGTACATATCTTGATAGAGAGAAAGAGAAGGCCAAGAGTATATTAGTAAGCAAAGACGAGATTAAATTGGAAGGTGTTAGGTTAGGTAATTCTAATACACAAAGCCTACGCAAAGGCTATCTGTCTAAGAAGAGGGATGCTTAAATGGAGAATTTTCTAATGGAAATTGCCCATATTTGCGTTACACATTGGGAAACCCAGACTAGCCAGACTATTCGCCTGAGCTCAAACCGAGATCAAGCTATCCAGTATTTAGCGGTTTCAAACACACGGCTGACAAGATGATAATATGCATTTAAAAAATTAAAAAAAAAAAAAAAATAAGGATATTTTCACGTAATAATTTGTGAGTAAAAGTTGAAGTAACAATTTTACTTTTATATATTTTATTTCTGTATTGACTAATAAATGTTTACCGAAAATGCATCGAGGAGAATACACATTAAAAATATGGGAATCAGTACAATTTAATACCACATATCGCAGTTAAAATTATTTTAAACTAATACTTATTCCTTATTTCTTTAAATTACATTTTCTCATAAAAACATATTTAACATCAATAAAGATTTTTAATAATTATAAATTAAGTATAATTCAAACTTTAAAAACTTAATTTTCTTCTGGCTTTTCTATTAAACATACATTACTTAGTACAAAAGTGTGAAATGTAGAAATGAAAACATTACTTACTTTTGTTTGATCCCAAATCATTATTAAGATCATGATAAGATAATCATAAGGCGTACGTCTCTGATTTTATCACCACATAAAGAGTTTTAGATGTTTTATCTTTTAACACCATATTTTTCATGATGATGTTTTAAAATATTTAAGATTTTGCATAGGTTTATTTTCCAAATCGATGTTTCAGAATTGCGAAGTCTTCACTTTACTTTATTTTCTCCTTTTGATGTTCTGTAAAACCTGGAGTGTTAATGCGCTAGCCACTTCGGTAATCAGATTAGTCTCATGTGAATACTGCTCGTAAGGTATGTCGAGAACTACAGTCTTTTGAAATCCATCTGACACTACTTTTAAAGATCTTCGCAACTACTATTGAATACAGGCACGGCAGGATTGACCGTGCTTGATATACTGGCACATGAGCAGAACGAAATATACATATTTTTACGAAAATTCCTGCCTATCAATAAATAAGAACATAGTTTGCATTTAGGAAATTTGGTTAATTTTGCTTGTATTTTAATATAATAAAATCTGGTATCGGTTGCGTAGCTTATATATTATGAATTTTCAAATGCATCTCGAAAACGTTACTTCCGCATTTTACGCCCTTTTGTTCCTCAATGCTTCTCTTACAGTGCTTCGCTATACATAATTCAAATTTATTTGAAATATGAGCTGAAAGTGGGAGTATATAACACTCATGTTTAAAATTCGAACTTGAATGTAGCTTCTCAGCACCTAAAACTGGAATTCCTTGTTCCTCTTTCTATCTTTTCACACTTATTTCTTCCTTCTTCCAGATAGTTTAGGCAAGGGGTGAAACTAAAATACTATTTTAACGAATGGCAAACTGAAAGTAAAAGAAATAACTTTTTGAACAGACCTAGACACATGTTACACTTCGCTTAGTCACTCACATCCGCCGTCCTTTTAAATCTTTTGACAGTTCTGATTTATTTGATCCAGCGTCTTCTTCTCGCTCCGAAACATTCCTGTTGAGTGCTGTCACGGTTTGTTTCTGGGCCCTTCAGAAAGGAAAAGAAGAAGGAGATTTTCAGGCGCTGACAAACTACGCCAGGGACATAAATTGTCTGTGCATTTGTGTGTTCTTATGGTTAGCGCAATTAATCATTAGGAACACTTTTAATATAAAAATAATAATACGCGATACTGTGTTTGTAATTATAAATTTAATTTTAAGCATTTGGGGGCTGTATCCAGAAAATAGTAGAAAGTAATGGAAACTAATCAAGAAATTAAATTAGTAAATTTCCGAGTTTTGGAATATGTATGTATAATAAAAAAATCATCTAAATCAAAGTTCTAACTTTAATTTATAATATGCTCTTGACTTTCAACTTCAGCTTGGTTTTTCCCTCTTTCCAGCCAAAAAAACACTAACTTCTGACAGCAAATAACACCATTTCAAAATTACTCGTTGGCATATGATTCTTACTTAAACCTAAAGACGCAGGCAAACGCATCAATGAGTAATAATTTTAAATTTGTGAACCGTAGTTTAAAATTAGCCAATAGAGAGAAAGCTGAACTAAACCTAAATCCTCTTAAATCGGGTGTTCATCTAAGACACTACGCATTCCCCCGCTCACTTTCCAGCATGCAAATTGTCACTACTCATTCTTCGATTATGCTTTTATAAAAATGTAAAAAAGGGTCCAAATTTGAACAACAAAGGCCACGCAATTTGAGTTTAAAAAGCTGTATCTTGCTTATTAAGAATGCATTTTTGAAGAATCAGAGAAAAATGTTGAACAGCCCATAAGAACAGTTAACTCTGTTATGTATCAAGTTCCATTACTCCGTAAATCATATTCTCCGCTGCGGACAAACTTATAAATTGCTATTGGTATTACCAATTTCACTTGTTTGACAAAAGCCAACAAAAGCACACCAAATTCATCTTGGCAAGGAGTCAATACGTCTTTGGCAAGAACCATGAATATCATACAGGTAACTGGCCGACTGTGGCTCAGTTCCATCCCCAATTTAGAGAGACAGCACATCAGGAAAGCGGGTCCGAATATCCCCTACTTCTATTACCAACCTCTCGAGAGGACTTTCTGCTCGCTGCATATTTAAAATGCTCCCAGTCCAAAGACACAACACATTTACAAACATCCATGTCTTCTTCGGGATTCAAACAACAATCAGTGTAACTAACCATACTTATAAACTAATACATAGATATAAATTTAATAGCAGTTTTATATATTTTACTCGATACCCAAAACTCTCTTGATTACAAAACAGAAATTTAACTTGAATGTTGTGTAAGTTTCATTTACTAGTAGGATGTAATACAGACTGGTAAAACTACACATTGGCAAAGAGCATTTAATTTTTTCAGTTGAATATCATATAAATTCATTCACTAGTCATAAAATTGCATTCATTAATTTGATACACAAGGTACTGGCGTCTAGTAGTGTAACTCCTATCTGGGGAATAAACTAAACTCATCAGATGTATATAGCCTAGATGTTACGTCAATTCTTGAGTGAATTTTGACCCGACCTAGCTAAACACTTCAAGCAAGCAGACACAGGCGTTGCATTAAATTTATTCCATCTCGCCACTTGTGAGAGTTAAACTTGAAGTATTACAATGCAACATTGCCAGTTGAC
This sequence comes from Stegodyphus dumicola, assembly GCF_044657685.1. Taxonomy (NCBI): domain Eukaryota; kingdom Metazoa; phylum Arthropoda; class Arachnida; order Araneae; family Eresidae; genus Stegodyphus; species Stegodyphus dumicola. The sequence continues at coordinate 162,050,784 of NC_140770.1, forward strand.
GAGACTTGGCTTTAAGTACAAATTATCGTTTTAACTGCTTTTAATTAAAGATCAAATTTACTTCTAAGGAAGGCTGAAAGTTTCACTACTGACTACTGAGAGAAACTCAAAATTTTGAACTTATTAGTTAAGTTCATGTTTAGATTTTCGCAGAACATGAGACTGTTATTAATCGTCAAGTTATAAATCAAACGCCAAGCAGCTGGGGTTCAAGCTAAACACTCACACACTCGTATGATCTATTCTTCTGACTTTATACTAAAACTGCTTTCCACTCAAATCGGCATAAATTATGGAATGAATAAATCTCGTTACGATATGAGACAGTAGGAGAGATCTAAATTAAATAAATTTTGCTAGTACACTTATACTTAATGTCACAGTACGAAGTGGTAAAACCACGCAATAACAAAAAGTATTTTAATATTTTTAGGTAAATGTTCCGCAGCCCAGGTGGCATAGTGGTTAAAGGAACCTATATCGGTAACAAAGGATACACGATCGAATCCCGGAGAACGCATGGTTGTAACTGTCCATCCCATCATAGGAGACCGCCTATCAGACTGCCTATATTCTTCCGCAAAATAATAGCCACTACTTCTGGCCTTATGGTTGGCCAATGCTGAATAGGTAAGTACTCGTCATTAGATAAAAGAACGTTGAACGCTGCATATAAAGACATTCGCTAGTATGATGCACATAGAGCAAGAAGTAGTAAAATTGAGCATTGAAAAAAAAATCATATAATTTTTTCCGTAGAAAAAGAAATGTATGCAGGTTACCAGAATGAACTAGAATTTATATGTTTCATATACAAAATATACAATATATATATTCCTATATAACAGTTCCATATACAGAACTTCAGCATTCTACGTGAAATTACGTATTTGAATTACGCGAGATTATTTCCTTTGCACGTAATTACAGATATCATGAAAATATCCATTCTAAATCTATTTTACAATCCTCTTTGAAAACAAAAATACAACTTTATTCTGTATATAACTAGAGACATTACCCTAAAAATAGTGAAATAGTCAAAATGAGTTCAGGAAAGATCAAAATCGATATTTCAGTTGAAATATAATACCCAAAATTATTCCTTTATTTAATACTTCTTTAATTTTGCAAAATAAAGTAAATAAAGTTCTTTACCTTTTCTAATTTTAACTCTTCTTATAACGTTTGAAACCTTCAAGTAATTATATGAGTAATTTAAAGAATATTTTATATAAAACATGCTATTTAGAAGTAAAAAAATATTCTATAAATAGATTGTGGTGCTGCGTGGCCCCAACGTGCCCGCAACAGGAGTAGTGACTGCTATGAACTGGAAATTACACAAACTCTTAAGAAGGGTTTAACCGCCTTTTTATTCCACTTTAAAAGTTACAGATGCGTTCACTTGACGCTCACAAACTAAGCCGACCCGGCTGTTAAATAAAAATAGAAAAGTACAACTAAAAATAAATAACATGATGAATAAATAGCAAGTCATTACCTACGAGGCTCTATAAACGTGACTAACTTAACCGCGTTCTAAGATATAGCTGAGATTTCAGCAAACTTTCAGAATAAGAAGTTGAAAGATTCAACTAACTGCCGAAATAGGCACACAGGCCGAAACACGCGGTTCTTAAACTTCTACCAAGCAACCTTCACGCCCGTGAATCAAGAAAGCACACTTACAAACTTGTTTCCCTTCTATTTAACTCAAAATTACTTCTGCTAAAAATTTGAATACTCTGCGCGTTCTACTAAAATTTACATACTCTGGCATTGTCAATTCCAGGGAAAAGTAAAGGCTTGGCAGGAAAGATAGCTTAAACTTAAAATAAATGTTAGTTAAAATAAATATAAACCCTACATTTGCCGCTGCCAGAATTTGGTAAACTTGGAAGTAGGTCCTAGAAACGACCTGTTGAAAACGTTTCCACATTCTGAACTAAAACTGAAGAGCCTCGTTTATATAAAACAAACTGTTTTCTCAAAAATTAGAATAAATTTCTGTAGGTACATAATTTTACCCTCTCTTCTTACAGGAACCTTTCTTGGTCTTCAACAATCAATCTTTTCTCTTCCTTCCAGCATCTGGAAGGAATAAAAATCAGTATCTTCTAAATACATTATGATTAACACTTTCTTAACACTGGATAAAGTGGTGGTTTTCGATCGTTTTATTTTCCTTAATTAACTGCTTAATTCACATTCATTCAAGTAGTCAAGCATGAAATTAACTTTACCTTCGGTCTCCACCATGTGTGGTGTCAAACGTGAATATTCGTGTTTTAGTATTACAACACTTTCCCTAACCACAATGATTTGTTAGAATTCCAACAACCAAATAGACACACCTTAATCGACATACTGAAACTCGATGAGCTATGTTTAACATTCTTAAAATTCAAGTGTAGGTGGAGAACCCTACAAAACACATTCATTCTAATGCCCCCTCATTCATCTTTAGACATGCAGGCTTTCGCTCTAAAGCATGATTTTATCTACAGTTTAATACTTAAATTTGAATTCATTTCTTTCGAGTATTTACTTTTAGCATCTAAAATTTTTATGCTTCTAGACTAAATTCTACTTTTACATAACTTTCAAGTATTTACGTATATTTATAAGATTCTAATACATATGATTTTTACACTTTACCATAAAAAGAATAAGATAAAAATAAAGTTTTACTTCACGCATTCTTCGCCAAGCTGGCGGCACTGAAACTAAATTTTTTATTAATACAAGAATACGAAGTTATTTTACTTTCGGCCAAATTTTGGCTTTAACATAACAGAATTAGTCTTTCGACCAACAGGAACTGCTTGCTCCTAGATTTTATACTTAAAGAAAATAATACTTTTGCCTTAGCTAAATAAAGTAAAACAAACTAAGTCTCAATCGAGACAAATTGACTTCCGTCAAAACATAGAACTTCGTATTTACGCATAACATTTCGAAACAAAAGAAAAATTTATAGAAGATTTTAACTTATCTTTGAGTTTTCGATGATTGGAACTCCGACATCCTCTTCTGACAGAACTGACCCCACGTTATGGAATTCATAGAGGTCAATCGTCTTCTTTGGGTTCTTCGAGTTTCGTCCATGGTGATTTTTCCTTTTCGCCCTCTGTACGCCGGCCTTTTGGAGTGGTAGTCTTCGGGTTGCTGTCTTTTCCGTTTTTCCTCTGGACGGCTGGTCTTGGCGTCCTCCGGTCTGGAATCATGCTTGCATTTCTTCTGTTGGTGGTGGTCTTTTCGTTCCTCCTTCTGTCTTTTTGTTCTCGTGAACGGCGGCCTTGTTTGCTCCTGACTATCTGGCCCTGGAAGCGGTTTCCTCGACCCAGAATTTCTACTGCGGGACGTTGTCACTGGTCTTTTCCTATTTACCAAAGATTCTTTAGGCGGCGGCTTTGATTTCTTGTATTTCTTGAATGCTGGAGTCTGAACATTTTCCTTTCTTCTTTTCGGGATCGTAGCATGACTTGTAGAAGGGCTAGGTTCCTCTTCTGTTCTTTGCTTCTTGGGTGGTGGAGCGGGTGGCGTTACTTCTGGGCCTTCCACTTCTTTTGCACTTGAGTCCTGCAAGAAACTTTTAAGGATTTCAAAATCATTTTGATTATAATATTTTTTCACCTGGTCGGGACTTGCTTTACAGATTTCCCCTCTCTCGTTCTTAAGGTACAATGCGACTCCCTTGATTTCCTGAATTAGATAGGGGCCTTCAAATTTTGGAGCCAAATTTGCAGTAAAATTGTCTGGGGCACTTGATAAAGAAAATTTCCGCTTTAATACTTTATCCCCAACTTTAAAATATGCTTCACGGCGTTTTCGATCATAGTACAGTTTCTGTCTATTTCTTGCCGTATCCGAACTTTTAACCGCCTGCTTAATGAGTTTCTATACATCTTTTTGTTTGAATTCTTGCTCTCTTTGTTGCACAAAGAATAATCTATCTAGTGGAGTAGTTAACTTCCGTCCTAAAAATAATTCTGCTGGAGTTTTTCCCGTAGTATCATGATTTTCTGTTCTTAAAGCATAAGCTAACTCATTTATGTAGCCATCCCAGCGCTTGTGATGTGTGCTAACATAACTTCGAATTATTTTTACAACATTTTTATTAACTCTTTCTGCGATGTTTGCCCGTGGTCTATACAGAACCATTTTGATATGGCTTATGCCAAGTCTAGTGCAAATGTTTTCAAATATTTGGCTAACGAATTGTTTACCGTTATCGCTAATGGCTTTTATCGGTGCACCGTATTTTAAAATGTATCTGTGTAAGAATGCATCTGCGACTGTTTTGGCTGACGCGCGTTTAAGTAGAACAATTTCTGTCCATTTTTAAAAATGATCTACAGTTACTAAAATAAAACGATTTTTATTTAACTCACTCTGGGGGAAAGGACCAAGAAGATCTATGCCTAAAATTTCATTCGGAAATGTAGCCCGAATGCTATTTAAGTACCCTGTCGGGCTGTAATTAATATCATTTATTAACTGACATTGATTGCAGGACCTGAAATACGCAGTTACTATTTTGTATAATTGCGGGAAATATACCGCCTCGCGTATGCTTTTTAAAGTCTTTCTGACCCCTAAATGCCCCGGTGTTTTCGCTTCGAGTATTTCCTTCAAAATGCTTAATCGAAGCGAGGCTGGGATGACTAGTTTATATTCGAAATTTTCGTTTGTTGTTTTCGTATAAAATAATAAATTATTTATTATTTCAGAGTTTTCTGCTCTACTTCTTATTGAATCGATATCTGTGCGTTCAATGCATTCGGAGTCTTTAAAATACGCATAGATACTTCCAAACTCAGGATCAGCTTTCAATTCGGCAATAAAATGTTTCTCTAGAATCTAAAATTTTTGAAGTCAACATAGCGCATTTGAGTTCATTGCCTTCATCGTCCAGTTTTATACGAGATAGTGCGTCAGCAACATTGTTTTCCTTACCCGGTTTATATTTAATTACTAGGTTATACTCTTAAAGCTTTAAAGCCCATCTTATTAACCTGGGCGTTAGGTGTTACCCCGAGTAAAGGTCTACCAACAGCCGCATGATCCGAAAAGACTGTTACTGGCGCTTTGCCGAAATTAACTCGAAATTTGTGTACAGCCGTTAATACTGCAAATGTTTCTCGCTCTGTAGTTGTATAATTCCTTTGGGTAGAGTTTAAAGTTTTATTAAAAAATGCCAAAGGATGGCCATTTTTCATGAGAACCGCACCTACGGCATAGTCCGACGCATCTGCTGCAATTTCCAGGTTTTCGTCCCCTTCCGGGAATTTCAAAATAGGAGCAATGATGAGTGCTTCTTTTAACCTTTCAAATGCAGTATTTGCCTCTACTGTCCACGTAAATTTAGTTTTCTTTCTTTTAATTAGTAACAACGGTTCATCAATGTTCGCAAAATCTTTTATGAACGACCGATAAAAAGAACATAACCCAAGGAAAGAAGAAAGTTACTTGGCGGTGTTGGGAGGTGGGAAATTCTTGATGGCTTTTATTTTTTAATCTTGCGTTTCTATACCCTTTTGTGAAATTTTATAACCCAGATATTTAAGTTCTTTAGTTGCGAACTTGCATTTTGATGCGTTAATTGTAAGACCGGCCTGTTTTAATAATTTATAAACGTCTTCTAAATCTTTAATATGTTGTTCCAACTTACTGCTCGTTATAATTATATCATCTAGATAGATTAAAGTCGATTTTCCTAGGACAGGTTTTAGAATAATGTCCATAGCTCTCTGGAATGTTGACGGGGCCCCACACAACCCAAAAGACATGCGTAAAAATGCATAAGTGCCCGATTTTGTGATAAACGCGGTTTTATGTATGTCTTCGGGTCTCATAGCTATTTGATAGTAGCCAGACGTTAAGTCAAAGTAGTCATGTATCTTGTAGATTTAATTTTTCTAATAATTTCCTCTATAACCGGCAAAGGGTGAACTGGGAGTTTAGTAACACTATTAAGCTTTCTGTAATCGATAGCAAACCTCCAAGCCCTTTTGTCCGGGGGAGGGAACTCATTCTTTTTCCCACATAGTACGACTGGACTCTCTTACTCACTAGTTACGGGCGTTATTATCTGGTTCTTCAACATTTCCTGAATGTGTTCTTCGATAATTTGCTCTTTCTGTTTATCATATCGGTAAGATTTAGTCCTAGAGGGTTTGTTGGCAGTTAACTGTATGTCATGCGTAACAATTTGACAATTACCAGGCCGTTCTGAAAAGAAGTTCGAAAAAGTACTCACCACTTGCTGGATGGCTTGGCTTTCATGGTCATTCAAATGGCTAAGGTCGACTTGCGGTTGTTCCACTGGCTCCGCCACCCTCCGATCCATTTCCAGCATAATTGAATTTTCCTGAAAATTCAGTTTGAACTTCGCGGCCTTTAAACACTCCATGCCTAAAATAAGTGAAATTTGTAAATTTTTTACCACAAAAATTTATACTTTAAGGCTTTAATTTTTTACCTTTATTTGTAATGATAATTTCCCAATACATTGACAAGTTTGTTCTTGCGCTGCTATGATTTCTGTGCTTTTATTTTTAAATAATCGTAACCTATTAAAATTCTTCTTAAAAATATATCACTCATAAAATTACCTTCTGCCCCTGTATCGATGAGGGCTTCTACTGGTACATCGCCAACCAGGACTTGTATAATCGGTAATTGTGAGTTCTTTACCACGACCGTATTTAGGTATCTTCTTGAGGGTTTTTTCGAAACGTCCGGGGTCTGGACCCTCGCTTTTACACTGCCCTCTACTTCTTTAAAGCTTTCCTTTCAACTTCTGCCTTCTGGGTACGCGGACGGTTGTTTTCAAATTTCCTTTTTGGGCCTTGACCTTGAGCTTCGATGAGTTAGCTTGATAGATCTTTCACCCATAAGAGCGATTTCTGTTTCTGGTCTGTTCATTTGAGGATTGCCTTCGGAGACCTTGAGAATACGATGCCCCTCTAGCTTTTTCCGCTATTCTGCGATTTTGGAACTTGACCGCCAACTCGAAGAGTTCTTGCAAGGTGCTTGGGTTTCGAATTTCGAAGTAATCTTGAACAGCAGGTCGCAAATCTCCGCGTCGGGTTTCTTCCCATACAGCATATCCGTCAGCTTAATTTTTCGAAGAATAAAGTCCTTCAACTCTCTATATTACGTTGATAAACACTATACAGTTCGGCTTCTAGCTTTGCTCGGTCTTTCACTATGGGGAAGGCCTTTAGTAATGATCTTTTGAAATTTTCAAAGGTATATGTTTGGCCTCCGAATTCCCCTAATAAAAATTTTCCTACATTCTTCCACCATAGTGAGGACTGTCCTCTTAGTGCAGACGTGGCAATGGCAACTTTTTGTCTTTCAGGCACAGGGTATAGCTGGAAATGATTTTCTAGGCGTTCTAAGAATATCACCACCGAATTTTTTCCGTCGAAATTGACATTTGGCTTGATTGATGCTCTCATCGTCTGGACCAGGTATCCAAATCCTTCTAATTGGTTCACCATTTCTTGTTGTTGGACTTGTACAGGAGCTTCCATCCAGTTTTCGGCGATTTCAGTTCGAAAAGTGTTCGGGCGCCAATGTGGTGTTGCGTGGCCCCAACTTGCCCGCAACAGGAGTAGTGACTGCTATGAACTGGAAATTACACAAACTCTTAAGAAGGGTTTAACTCCCTTTTTATTCCACTTTAACTCTTTCGCATCGAAGTCGCCCCAAGCGCCTCAGCATTCAGACATCGGCTGGACGCCCGAAACGCCTGAATAATTTCCTACCCAGTGCTTTTCCCCATCACGTTACTGCATTGCTCATTGCTTTCAGGTGTTGTTAAATCACATGTCAATCATTCTTTTGAAGCTACTAAAAGTAGCTTCCTTGTTTCCTTTGTTCCTTCCTTTCCTTTGTTTACTGTCAGTGTTTAGCTTTTGATGCCCGAAGTTGCAATTCCGTCCCAAGGGGGAACTTCACACAGTGTCAAAGCGTCGAAGAAAGAAGTTCTCGCTTTACTTAAGTAAGGCTATTGTTAGCGCTGTAGTATTCAACTTGTCATGGGGGAAGGAAAAGCATTCCAGGAGAAATTCTTAGATACGGGCGTTTTCGATGTTTGGGGAATTGAGACTTTGCCCTCTCTCGATGCGAAAGAGTTAAAAGTTACAGATGCGTTCAGTTGACGCTCACAAACTACGCCGACCCGGCGGTTAAATAAAAATAGAAAAGTACAACTAAAAATAAATAACATGATGAATAAATAGCAAGTCACTACCTACGAGGCTCTATAAACGTGACTAACTTAACCGCGTTCTAAGATATAGCTGAGATTTCAGCAAACTTTCAGAATAAGAAGTTGAAAGATTCAACTAACTGCCGAAATAGGCACACAGGCCGAAACACGCGGTTCTTAAACTTCTACCAAGCAACCTTCACGCCCGTGAATCAAGAAAGCACACTTACAAACTTGTTTCCCTTCTATTTAACTCAAAATTACTTCTGCTAAAAATTTGAATACTCTGCGCGTTCTACTAAAATTTACATACTCTGGCATTGTCAATTCCAGGGAAAAGTAAAGGCTTGACAGGAAAGATAGCTTAAACTTTAAATAAATGTTAGTTAAGATAAATATAAACCCTACAAGGTGATTTCTTGAAAAAAATTTTTCCCACGCTTATGTAAATTTTAAAAATTCCAGAAAAATAATAGTTAAGATAAATAACGAAATAATAGCCCAACCTGAATATTCCTATTTCGTATGGGACAAAATTTAGAATTAGCACTTAAAGACGCAATATAAAAATTAAAGAACGTGCATTCTTTCAAATGTGCAAATTCGAAAAGCCGAAATTTCTAGAACTAAGAATAAACGCCCTCAGAATAATTAATATCCTTTGGAAAATACAATATGAAAGTTGTCAGGATGTGAAATTCGCGAAGTGCTCAAGACATTTGAGAATCAAAATCTTCATGACATCCTCGCATTTCCCAGCACGCAGCGACTTAATTAAGACATCACCATGATGTTAAATTACGAAGTTCTAGTACGAAGTACATCTGAGAATTACGAAGTACATCTGAGAATCATTAAACAAGACATCATCAAAGAGGTAAATTACTATGTCTTAAAGATATCTGAGAATGAATAGATTTAGGATATCTTATGTATGTTCCTTGATCTTGCGATTTACGTAGAACATCCTGAGGATAATTTGTGCTATGGAAGTAGTATTATAAGGTATTTCTCCCACTTCCCTAGCGTGCCTTCATGGTGTAACGGTAGCACGCTGGGCCGGTATTACAAAGATCCGTGGTTCGATTCCCTGGGAAGGCGGTTGCATATTTTTCATCTTTGCTGCTTCCAATCAACCTAATGATTCTACAGTATTAGAGCAGAATCAAAAACATTTATATAGCAATTATTAACACTTATTTGCATTTAAGATGAAATAATCATAATTTACTTTGAGAGAAAAATTTATTTATATTAGTGGATGTCATTATTAGACTAAAAGATTCACAATTCATACCACACAAACACAAGATGCTATAATTTAAATTTTTAATCTACAACCAGAGTTAGATTTACGTAAAAAGCAGACGGATCATTTGCTGCAGGCATTTATTTTTAGGCCTGCTTCAATATTCGTTTCAGCATTTCAAGTATGTTAAATTTTTAAATAACATTTTTAACCGAAACAAGCTATTAGACCCGGAAAGTGATTTTGCGCGGACTGCTGTAAATGGCGTTGTTCTACTTTTTATTCTAGTTATTTGCCATTCAGAAAAATGTGAGATATTACTCTTCGTATTGAATGTCTGTTATTAATTAACAAATTAAAACTATTTACAAGGAATATATGCTGTTCTTAAAAATATTGCTTTTTTACTTTTGATTCCGACTAATTTAAATAAAAATACATTTAATTTGTATTTCTATTTTTTCTTACTTTTTAACCTGAACGATCTGTAAGGATTATTTTAATTTTCTAATAGCTATTTTTAATTTTAAAATCCTTTCCTTTAAGCTCTTGTTTCCCACTTACAACTCTCTACCCGAATAAGTTTCTAGTAGCGTGTCACATGTAAATGAGATACAAAGAGGAAAGTTTAGGAAAAGGAAGTTTCCCTTTACTTTAGCAGACTTAAGTTCCGGTGTCTTCGTTGTTTAAAGCTAACTACGTTCGGTTGTATCGAACGTGCCGTGCTGATATTCGCCGATTAATTTAATAAAGGCCCACATACGTTAGATAATTCTATACAGCTTCGGCTACGGTCAGTTTAGTTTAGCATTAGATTAGTTTCTTATTTTCCTATCTTCATTTGAACACCAAGTGGAGGATTTTCTGTAAGCCCGTGTAAGGGGGCAAATGTATCTTTAGTTTGAGATAATAAAGGTTGAGTTTAACTCTTTTCTGGACTTTGTTTTAACTTTATTTATGATGGCCTCAGCGACTCAGGACTTTTGGACTCAGCGATGAGTCGCTACGCAATTCAACTGGATTTCTATGATGTAAACATACTTAAAGTTAACTAAAGCATACTAAAGTTAGATATATTATAGATTTAAATAAAATGCCCTTAATTGATGTTATATCTAATTAAAAACATAAAATAAATATATAATATAATACATAGAAATATATATAATGTAATACATAGGAACATATGTAAAGTAATACTATGAACATTTTATAGAATTAGATTGCATATTTTTATACATTTCAAATACTTTTTTTTTCATTGGCGGGAACTTAGTCGACTAAGCCATTACTAAGCCCGGAAATGGTGTGCAGGTTATTGTGGAAGCACTTAAAAGTTGGGCCATAACTTTCCATAAAATGGCGAACAACTACAGCATGTCTTCTCTGGAATTCGAACCTGGGTCCTTCGGTAAAAGAATATGTATTGTTAAAAAGGAAAGCTCCGCAGCAGCAGGAGTGGCTCCCTCCGAAGAAAAGGGAAACGTTTGGGCATGCGTGAAATATCTGTCGCCAAAATGCGCCAAAGCATGGAAGATGATGTCAAAGATCGACGGTCACGTTTATCAAGAGTTTTCCCCCTCCATATTGACATTATATATATGTCTGATATAAAATCAGACATCAAACTGCGATATGGATAATGCAAGTTCAACAGTCAGTGACAGTGAAACTTCACCTAATTTTCTTATTCATCTTAACCCGTGTTCCTCAGATTCCTGTACACGTCGCGAAGGAGGAAGGCCAGGTCCGATACATCACAGAAGGAAAACTTTTCGCCAACAAGATTCCGTCACCAAATCCCTTGGTGAATTGGTGAATTTTTCCTACTCTTTCTAGGGACGTAGAAGACAAACTGGTTTACATTACATCTTTGGAATCTATCCTTCTTTACATAGACGTTCTTTGTTTCGGTATTGCAATAGGCTCTATCCACTATAGAGTCTGGGCGGCTACTTTTGAAATGCGGAGAAGATATATAAAGTTTTCATGTTAGCCTAAGTGCATACTCATCTAATATCATATAGTAGGAAGACAGAAGAGAAATCTAAATCACTTGAATCTGAATCTGACAATACTCTTTCTTCCCTTTCTTGATATTCTTATAATCCACAATGAATCTAACTTCAACGCTACTGTTTACCGTAAACCATTTTCTGTTTGTTTTCCTTCCCATTCTAAGTCATGTCACCCGACTAAACAAAATAAAATGGCTTCTTTTTACTATTACGTTTTATACGCTGTCAAAGTTTGTTCCTCTGAATCTGTACTTGATAATGAACTCAATTATTTGACAGCCGTTCCCATTGACAGAGGATTTTCTCCCATGGTCATTGATAAAGCTCTTAAAAATTTTTCTTCTTTCAATCCAAGAAAACATTCCGCTATTAGAAATAACATTAAAAACCTAGTAGTCCTTCCCTTCTATCCTTCTGTCAGTTACAAAATTACAAGAATTCTCCAGAAGTTCAATTTCCAAATCATTTTCTCGCCTATCAATATAATCCATCGTTCAGTTCTTAAAGATACTATTTCTGGCTTCAATTCTTGGGAAATTTATAGCATACCTTGTCAGTGTGGTTCGAGATATATCGGCGAAACCAGAAGAGCATTAAGGAACATGAATCTTATGTCCGAAAATGTGAAATTTACGTTTTTGATTGCTAATCATAGTTGGAAATTTAATCGACTTCGGGTCTGCAAAAATTATTCAGAAAGCTTTTTCCAATGGAAAATTAGATTTTCTTGAAACTTTTTACACTCACAAAAATTTACCATGTTTAGTAAATGAATTTAATCCAATCCTACCTAACGCTTTTAAATCTCTATTATCCTAATTTTTCAATTTTGTTATCATTCCTACTAACAGATAGCGATACTCTGTCGTCTCTCTCGACTTCCTGAAGGTATAAATATGTCCGCAACGGGTTTTCAGTTGCAGATTTTCTTACTCCTGATGAAGAGGGCTTTTGTTCACCCTCGAAATCGATAGGTTTCTATGCTAAAAATCTACGCCTAACACGGGTTGTTGCTTCAGTTTTATGATCCTATGATATGTTTCGCTATTCCACCTGCGCCATGTCTACTTATAATCTCTGGTGATAAACTATATTAAACTTTATAGAGCACTTTTGGATGAACGTTGAAATCTGAGTCCTTTCAGATTATATAATTTATATAATTTTTTTTTTTTTTTTCAAATTCATAAATTTTAAAGTAGGAACGATTTTCTAAACTTGAGAACTTGTACTACTACATGATTTTCTAAACTTGTACTTTAGTTTTTTATGTACTTTAGTTTTTTAATGCCTTGCTTAAAACATTTTATGATCAATATTGCTTAGCAAAGCTTGGCTTTCTAAACTAACACTTACTTCCATGGCAAACACAGCCATCACGTAACTCCAAATATTGAAACGCATGATATTCACATGGTACCGAGGAGGGTTGTAGCATACTCGTATATTACATTGCATTACCATGTGAGTATGATTTCTATTATGATTATTGGAAAGGGAATTGGAACATTTCGGAAAAAGGACGAATAAAAGGCTAAGTGAAATTTTTATTCTGGTTTTAAAAAGTAAAGCAAAGCAAATAATGTTTGAAAATAATTTACTATAAAAGTTAAAGCAAGTAGTATGTTTAATTTGCTAAAATTTAATTTTGCTAAAATTCTGGACAGAATTTCTATGAAACATTCTTATCGTGTTTATATTAACTGTGGGTTTAAAGGCATATTTTCCGCAAAATATACTTAAGCATCTTAGCTGAAACAATTGTTGAGTAAGAGAAGTACAGCTGATACTTCAAAAAACTGGTAAGTTAAATTGTACAAGATATGAGATGACAAAAGGTGTTGTTTGAAGATCCGGTTGATAAGATGTCAGTCAAGAATAAAAAAAGTAGAGAATAAAAAATGCTTAATAAAAAGCAGTGAATTAGAATTCCTCCTAGGATTATCTTTGGAGTGTGAATTTCAGTTTCGTCAAGTATACTGTTATCTTTAATTATAATTTAATTATAATGGACAATAAAATCATCATTAAAGGTTTTAATGTTAAATATCACTAAGTCCTGATCTGCATGCATATATCTCTTCCATCTCGATAACTTGCGACAAGAAATTAGTGGCACTTTGTATTCAGATTCCATGCAGTGTATGGGTCACATGAATCCAAACATGTTACGCAACACAAAGCAAAAGTACCATAACACTAAAGTCATACTTATAAATATTTCTCCCAATTCCTTACAAACCATCTTAATGTCCGTCCTATTATAATGAGAAAGAGAAAATATATTAACTTTCAAAATTTGAGTATGAGTACTGGGATATAAATATGATAAAAAAAAGATTTTACCTAAGTGCACTTGGCGGTGAAATTTTCCTAAACAAATTGTGATGCCCTTATGTACTAACTATTACTTATATTTATATTCAAATTTGCATACAAATTGCTTATAAAATTTCCACGCTTTAATTACATCTGAAAATTTCTAAAACATAAACTTGTCACGGGAAAGATAAATTGAAATTTTTGTCGCGAAAAACGTATTTACGTTTAAAAGAATCTGGACACTCAGCAATTATCTGTTTTGCATTATTATACCATTTGAATATAAATATTTGATAAGGCTATTAAAATACAAGTATCTTGACATTTTCTATTGTTTATTTCAAAGAACATATTTCATTGCATATTAAAGTTAATAGTTTGAAACTATTAAATAAAGGTGGGAATAAATTGTTAAATATTAATTTTAGTTTTGAAATAGTTATATGCTTGAAAAATGATATTTATATATCTATATAATAGCTTCTGTATGTACATAATGTTCAGAAATTTTAAGGGGAGTTATGCACCTTAAAACCTATAAGATCTTCGAATATGTGACTGTTGCAAGAATTGGGATAACTTATATATTTTAAAAGCAATTACTTCCAACATTTTACAGCTGATTGCATAATGTAGCTGCTTTCTAAAATAGTAATCAGGAAGTTTGTGTTTTCGCAAATATTTTTATAATTTAATCCGCTTTGTGACAAACTTTTTTGTCATATTTCCACCTTGCGCACACAGATTAAAGCATTCTGTTGCATAATTTAATCCCATATTTAATATATAACTTTTATAACATTTAGAAATTCTAACCAAAAATTCTAAGAATTTCATGTTAAATTTTTATTTTATTTGGAGTTGAGTTTATAAAATTTATTTTATTAAAAAATATATGTAATGTTTTCGTTCATAAATTTTTTAATAATAAAATATTCATATGATTTTTGGTTTAATTAGAAAATTGTGCCCATATAAAGAATTCCATCCAATTTTAAGTATGTCCCATTAACCAGTTTTAAAATATCATGCGCGCAAGGTGGAAACATGACAAAAAATTTCGTCCCAAAGTGGATTAAATTAAAAAAATATTTTTGGCATAACAAACTTTCTGGTTACTAGTTCCCAAATCAGCTATATTATGCAGTCAGATGTAAAATGTTGGAAGTAATTGCTTTTAAAATAAATAAAATGTCTCAGTTCTTGCAACAGTCACATACACGAAAATCATAAGGGATTTAAGGTGTATGAGCCCCCTTAAAACAAAATATTGTGGCATATTTTTGAAAAACTTTGACTCTATTCTTTTATGGTATATTTTTATAAAAATGTTTACGTTGTTATATATTTATTACTTTACTTTTTGCATTTTATATCATAATTTTAGGGTACATATTTTATAATTGTATTTTTTATCAATGTACTTTATTTGAAAGAATGCATAACTTATCTACTGATTATTATATTTTAATTTCCACTCTCTAAAGAGTGAAACTAGCTCTACGGTAAGCCGAGATATAAGCAACAGATTCTCTGATTGGCCTTGGCGACTTTCTGGAAGTTTCCCGAAAATGAATTTTCAAAAACGAAAGTACGATTTATTCCCATAGCAGCAACCAGTTATAAACACTGCTCCAAGAGAATAGTAAATCAATCATTTCAGAGATTAAGTTTCGGTTCAAAGTGCTCTATGCGAATCTTATATCTTGTACTTTAAAGCTTACTCAGATAGTGATATTAGTGTTCTGTAATGTTTAAAGCAAGTCAAAGATATTTTTTTTTCATCTTTGTATTCACCTTGAGCTATTTGTAGCTATTGAATTTTCTGTGTGCTCTTAACATTTGCAATAAGCTGTCAGTTTTTTTTTCATATTCATCTGGGCTAGTTATAGAAGAGATTTTACACGTTGTTTGCAAAATGTATGTGCATTACTTTTGTACTATTATGTGTACTGCTTATTAAGTATTTCTTTTGTATTATTATGTATACTGCTTACTTATGCATACTACTTATATACTAATATTTATCAAATTTATGTGTATTTCGTTTTATACTATTATGTATACATGTATATTACTCCTCAATATGAATAATATCGTTGTAGAAATTTTATGAAAAATTAAACAATCGAAATTTGTAAGAATGAAGTTTTTGAAAATTCAAGCCATTGCTCTATCTTCTTTTGGTCTTTAGAATCTTTATCTAATGGAACGTTTGTAGAGACATTAGGATTATTTTTGTGAGCATGAAAGATGAAAAAGATCAACGCCTTCGCCGGGAATCGAACCACGGACCTCTGGAATACGCGCTCAGCGTGCAGACCACCACACTACGAAGACATGCTAAGAAAGCGGGAGAACTACTTTATATACTTCCTCTTTTAAATCTGCGACTGGGGTTTTTTAGCGGACCCAATCGACAAATCCTGGGTGTGGAGAATCATCATCCACTATCCTTTAAGTCGGGCGCCACTGTAGTAATATTAATATTTTTTTGGAAGCATGAAACATGAAAATGACGCCTTCGCCGAAAATCGAACCACGGACGTCTAGAATACGCTCCCAGCGTGCAGACCACTACTCTACGAAGGCGGGAGAAATACCTTATACGTTAAATTAATTTTTAATGTAAAATATTAGAAATAATAGTTTTATGACAGTCTAATAGAGGTTTTCATTAAGAAAGTGTACATTTATTGAAATTTAATTTTAACTTAGAATATAAACACGATATTTCCTCCTTTAAAGAACTGATTAGATATTCTAAGGGGAAAATATATTTCATCTACAGTGGGAAGAAAAAGTATTATTAAAAATTTGAACTTCTCTTTTTGAAACTCATTAAAAGTTCCCCATATTAATCAGAAAGCACGTTTTATTTTTATATACCCAAATTCTTTCAATGAATTTAACATTGTGTACTCTGCTAGTGTGTGCTTTCCTTGAACATGCGAAGTATTTTGAAGTCAATAATGTTATTGTAATACATCAGATGATAAATCTACCATTTTCATAACTGTGGCATAGATAAGTTACAGCGCAAGCTTTCACTCTATCTGGTCTGTTCAGTTTTTAAAGTCTGGTTGCTAGTCTGGCGGTCATTAATCATAATGCTATGAGATGTTCTAAGTGCTGTAAGGCATCTGTCATGAGAAGAAAGCAGATGAAATTGATGATACTTAAGTCAGAATAATAAAGAAAACGTGTTTCAGGGGTTTATGGCAGAAGTACAATTATTTGTTCTTGCACCAGCTAACGTGTTAAAAAATGTATTATTCATATCTTTCTTTCTTAAAATTTTACGCTAGAATCAA
Source organism: Stegodyphus dumicola (assembly GCF_044657685.1). Lineage (NCBI taxonomy): Eukaryota > Metazoa > Arthropoda > Arachnida > Araneae > Eresidae > Stegodyphus > Stegodyphus dumicola. The sequence goes on from NC_140770.1 coordinate 162,067,914, forward strand.
AACTGTAGTCTGGTAGTTCTTGGCTGGTCATAAATACTTCTTTCCGGCATATCTCTAAGAATTTTCCCTTTATTACAGAAATCTGTTTGTTGGTGCAAATAAAGTCTTTGACTTATATGGCCTACATCTTTTCATGACGTATTTTGCAGAATGAAAACAATTTTCGTAAGCGTTTCCACTTTATTTCTACATAAAAAGAGAGTAAGAGAGAGAAAGCAATTAACGCCTAGGAGATATCCTTGGAGGATTGAAATAATATATATATTATTTTTAAAAGCGCATTTTCTCGTTTCGTAATCATCCTAAATTATTTTTAAATTTCCTTTTGAGTGTTTTTGATGAGAATGCTGAATTAAGATTTAAATAATTCAAATAGTATGAATAAAAAATGCAAAACTGAATTTATATTTTTCTTAATTTTATTTATTTCAGATGTTTGGATGCCTGTTATGTTTGGATGTTATTGGAGGAACAATCATCTTGACCATCACCAAAGTCACTGGAGAAAATAAGACTTCAAAGAAGTATTCTATATAAATACAGAAGAGTTTCCATGCGTTTACCTTTCATACAAGTCCTCAGTTTTATTCCGATCTTAACAAAATCTGCGCACTCGACCTTCAAAATAAGCTTGATTTGTTTGCTTGTTTGGATTACGTGATTATGGCAAAACGTCGAGGCCTATCTGCCTAAGGCGGATGCCTTCATGGAGGACTTTCTCAGGGAAACTGGCTCGTATACAAGTTACATATGGAGAAAGTCACGGAAACCACCACCATGCAGCCATCTCTTTCGCGGTATTAAAACTTCGAACGAACTACCAGTGTTCAGCGACTTTACCGCTCAGTCTCTGGCGGAACTTTCAAATTAAGAGGAGGTGGTATTTTCTTGAGAATCACCCCACTTTTATATCCCTCTCTATCTATCTATATATACATACATATATATTTTATGTTAATTTAACGAACTTTTGATTAGAAACTCAGCTTTGTGTTGCCATTCTGCAAAACGCGAGATATTTATGCTTCAAATCAACAAACTCAACGATATAAAAACAAGTGTCCTGCTGCTCAGGAAAACACAATATATTTATTTGTCTTCGAATTTAATAAACAATTTCAGTGATTTAAAAGAAAATTGTTGGCGTTTTGGAATTTAAAATAGTTTTATCTTCCAAGCGTCAGTGTTTTCCAATTCAAAAAAGCCTGAAATATCAAATTTTTCTTTCAAATTTATTCTGTTATTAATTAAAAATACTAAGTGATTTGAAGCAACAAATGGAGATTCATTTCAGTTTTTAGTAATTACTAGCTGGACCCGTGAAATGAGAGTAGTTAAATCATTAAAATCATCTCTCTCTATATAGATAATTAAGAGCCTTTTTCGCTTGGCAGAATCAGGAACTCGAGACGATTTTCCACAGACATTTTGAATTTTTTACAGCTAATTTAAAGTTATTTCACACTCAATTGCAAGAAATATAATGGTTCTTTTATGTCTGAATATACTTGCGATCTTTGGTTATTTCCCGGGATGCAAACGCTATACTTTGCAGTATTTCTTCGTTTCTGTGCACGTTACCCATTCTGAGTTTTCTTTCTTTTCTGCTGAATCTCTGTCGCTTCCATTTTCACTATTATATTTTATGTTAACTTATTTTTAATTACTTTCCGCCTTCTTACACCTTTTGCTTCATAGCTATCTCGTAAGTAGTTTATGCTTATACGTAGTTTCATTCTTCATCAAAGAAAAATCGAATAATTTTCAGTTAAAGTAATTTCTTCATCATAGTCCATGCTCATTGTGTTACGTGTTTTTAAGTGGGGCACCAAAATTTGTTGTGAGCCTACTAAGTTGACAATTAACACTTAATTTTTTCTAACAACAGATATATATAGTAATCCCAATAAACCTAAAGCATTGCGTTGTGTTCGGAATAACCCTGAAATAAAATCTAAGTAGTTGACTGGTGAAAGACATGAGCACACACACACACACACACAAAAAAATAAATAAATAAATAAATAAATAAATAAACATTGACTGATCCAGAAACGTATGCCTATTTATTAAACTCTTAAACAGTTAATTCATTTGTATGCAATTTATATTCTAGCAGATCTTAACCAGTTAAGGAGAATATATTGATTATGACAAAATTTATGCTTTAACTAAATAATCTCACATTTTCCTTCAAGACTCTATAATATCAAACATTATTTCAAATTCATACTGGTAAGCATAATCACATAAAACTTTTGGATAGATTAACAATAACTTCCCCGGGAAGAAAAAAAAAAGAATATTTAACAATTTACACTTTCAAAGAAACATTTCACACTGAATAAGATATTAATGAGCTTGGTACAGAATCCAATGATATTAAGAAGGTTATTGCACATTATAATCAATTGTTTTTCTTTAGAAATTAAACCGGGTAAAATATTAAAGAATAAGATCAGGCTTTTACATCTTACAAACAATTTAATTCCTAGGCGTAGCAATGAAGCTCAATTAATGGCACCTTACATAAAAATCTTAACGACGAAAGAAATTCACTGCTTTAATTAAATATTTTAACTAAGAATATATTTCCTTAGCCAATCTATTTAAGTTACTTTATCTAACTAACAACATTCATATTTCATTCGAATTAAGTTACTTTACCTCAAATGACAAAATTATTTCATTCTAATTAAGTTAATTTATCACAACAAACTGAATTATTTCTTTAACAACCACAACTTTTGAGTAAAAAAATGTCTGAACTGCTGGAGGCCTGGTTGGTTAGTAGAAAGCGGTGTATTCAACAGATCCAAATGCTCAGAAGATTAGGAGAAAAGTTCTACACTATTGTCTTTATGTGAATTCGAAGCCAAATTTTTTTCCAGCTATTGCAGGGGACTTACAAGTCAGTTTCCATTAAATTTCTAACATGAGACGAGTAAACCTTTAGCTGAGAATTCGCACATCTGAGGAAGAGATTACGTTGTCGAACCACCTTGGTGAGCAGATGCATATAATTTTTACGGAATCACATCAGCCTTTGCAGGGAGTTCCAATGCTATTTCAGTAAAATTTCTAACATTGAGAAGAGTAAACCTTTAGTTGAGAATTCGCACACCTGTGGAAGAGATTACGTTGTCGCACCATTTTGGTGAGTAGATGCATAAAATTATTAAGGATCACATCGTCTTTTGCAGAGGAGTCTGATTATCGGTCTACTAATCTGGATGCCCTTTTCTTTTCCATTCTTTTTATTTTATTTGAAATTGAACTTATAAGTAAACACCGAAGATAAAAAAATCAGACGGAAAGATGCTGTCGACGCTATTTTTCTAGAATTTCTTTTTGCTCGGGCATGAACCCCGTAGATCCAACGGGTGAGACTCCTTTTTTTCCTTCTTTCAAAACTCCAGGAACAGCTTAATTCGCGGCCTGCGAGTAGCAGTCTCAAGTGTAAAGTGCAAAAGTCCAAAAAGTGACATTGTCCCTCAAAACCGCCCGTTAAAAACAAACGCGCGGGAACACCAACTTGGCATCGCTCACGCCCCGCCAAGGCGAAACCAGTTGCAACACTTAGCATTCCTTCATACAAATACCCACGCCAAAACAACAACTTTGAAAACCCAACGGATTTTCCAACTCGCCAACCAGCCACGCCTAGCAGAGGGGAGAAACGTGGGAATCTCAACAACCCTGGAAAAGGTCCCAGTGAAAGTGCACTGAAAACTCGAAAAACGACCATTCTACCGAAAAATGGAGATTTCCTCCCCCAGAATAGAAATCACAATGACAATGGTAAAAATCTCTTAATTAAAAGCTCATAATTAAAATGTAATTGAAGTTAGGAAAATAAAAGTTATCTCAAATTAAAGAGCTAATTTTTCTGCAACTACTGATATTAAAATACTAAGTTTAACTTAATTCTTATCATGAGAAACTGAGTTTATTACGTAAAAATCCACCTATATCCACTGTCTGAGTGTACAGGCTTGAAGACGCTGTTCGCGTAAAACCAAATAACCCAAATTTATTGCAATAAATAATAATATCCAAATAAATTAATATATACAAACTTTTTGTGTAGCTAAAATGTTGAATATTTACACATTAAAATTTTGATTTCTGTGATTCGTTTAATTACATTAAATTTGCTACACAACATATCCTCCCGTGATCGGGAAAAAAATCATAGTAAGTTTTGGTACAACCACATGTTAATCGCAAAGAGGGATACATGTACTTATTTACAATTAATCCTACCATGAGTCATGGTTAGCACATATATAAATCCTACCATAATTCTATGGTTAGCAAATCTAAATCCTACCATAATCGATGGTTAGCACATACCCAAATCCTACCATAATTCTATGGTTAGCAAATCAAAATCCTACCATAATCGATGGTTAGCAAACATTCCATTAGTGAACCGAGCAGAGGGTCAAGAAGTGTCCTGGCACACAACTAAGTATACATCAAAACAAAAATAAAAGTGTTGTCAAACAACACGTGACACGCCCTAAGATAAAAGTGTAAAATAAAATGTAAAATCACGATACCCCCAAAGGCAAACCAAAGTGAAAAGTGTGTAAACAAACAAAATATGTGTAAATAAACAAAATATGTGTAAATAAACAAACACCACTGAGTATACGAGTGTTCAAAAGCAAAACAATTGAAGAGCTAATGGCGCTTGACACACAACAAAAATGTAAACAAACTAAGTTCCTGGAATCACCAATTGAAGTCACACTACAAACACAAAAGTAAGTTGAAGGAAATGTCTACTGTATAAATCATAAATTTTCACTAACACACATAATTTTATTTCCCTAAGCACTGACACCCCACCAATAAGAGAGGGCATAAGAAACACCGAAACTGTACAACGCAAACTAAACTACTAATAAATCCCTGGCAAAAGAAATTGAAGTGAGTTGCACCATTATGAACAGAAGACAATCACCATGAAGTGTTGGCAAGAGAACTACCCAGTCAAAATTCTATCCGAAACAAATCCCGACTACCATGGCTAAGGGATTCCCAGAGGAAAAAAAATTGAACTTAAGGAAGTGGAGATAAAACGCGAGGACTAGTCTTGCAAAACCTCCAAAAAAAAAAAAAAATACAAGCTATTGAGACCAGAAAGTTCCAAACCAAGACAACTTGATCACTACTTCACATGCCAAAACATGTAAAATCCAAATGCAACACTCGACCAAAGATAAGCCAAGAAGACTACACAACTATGCTAATTGATTACAAATTTAGCCACATAGAATACAATTACCAATAAAACAAATATTAAGTTAACCGAGTTGTATACAAATCAAATTATATAATCCAAAATATTTCAATTCACTTTTTAGACACAAAACCATGTGCATCTCTAGGCCTTAGATGATAAGGTGAATCGTGTGACAAGTTCTGTACATTATCCGCCAAAATTATGTAATCTTTTTGAAGTGTGGGAAACGTAATTCTATCTGGTACTTTCGTGAGTCTGTCCATGTGTATCGTCTGAATCCGATTAGGATTTGTAATTGAAGCAATTTTATAGTTGACTTTAGTCACTTGTTCAATAACCCTGAATGGTCCCTGATTTAAATTAGAGAGTTTTCCAGCCATACCCGGCTGAACTACTGGAGTATATAAACACACCACATCTCCCACTTTTATTTCCTTATCATGAGAAATCTTTCCACATGAATTTCCCTGCTTATCCGCAGCCTTCGTTAAATTCTGATTGATTAATTTAAAAGCCTTTTGTAATCTCAAAACCAAATCTTTAGAATAGTTGTTGTGTCATCATAAGTCCTAAAATTGGTTTGCAATAATAAATCAATAGGTAAACATAAATCCCTGCCATATAAAATAAAAGCCGGACACTCCTGGAGTGCACTATGACGACCAGTTCTGTGAGCCAATAAGGCAAAAGGCAAATGTCTGTCCCAATCCTCCTGAGTTTGAGAAACTAAGTGGCTAAGTGAATTAATTAAAGTGGCATTCAATCTTTCAACTACACCATCAGAATTGTGGATGATAACTTGTAGTAGTATGTTTAGTAACCCCCAATTTCTTATAAACTTCCATTATAGCTTGAGAAATAAAATTAGTACCCTTATCTGTAACAATGTGCTGAGGTATTCCATGAGTTGAAATAAATTGCTCTAATTCAAAAGACAAAAAACAAAAATTCAGCGTTATATTTACAAAATTGCTCTAATTTCTCAATTATGGATCTGGATGTGGTGTCCTGCAAAGGATAAGCCTCAATCCATCGTGAAAAATAGTCAGTTACGACCAAAATATATCTATTGCCTGCCAAAGTAACTGGAAGGAGACTCACTATATCCATCGCAATTCGCTCAATGGGACGGGTAGCCATAGGCATTCTCATAAGGAGGTCTATAACCCCTCCTCTGGATACAGGAGTGACAGGATCCTATGTAATTGTGTACCTGCTTATGCATACCCTTCAAGAAAAAGACTTCTGAACCGTATGAAGTGTCCTGTGACAGCCTGAGTGTGCAGCAGTAGGAGAATTATGATGTTCCTGCAAAATTCTTAATACTAGTGTTTTAGGAACAACTAGCCTATCTTGTTTCTGCCAACGTGACTTGGATTTCTTGTATTTGCAATATAAAATATCTTCCCTTACAAAAAATATCTGAGAATTAGGTGTAAGCGACTTATTATTCTTAAGATCATTTAAAATCTGCTGGCAAGAAGGATCAGAAGCTTGTTCTTTTATGAATAATTCTAACAATTCAGGAGTAATGGAAGTTTGAATCAACTGTGTAACATTTACTGCCCTAGATAAATAATCTGCTGTTAAATTTAATCTAACAGGTTTGTGAACAATCTTATAATGAAACTGGGATAAACCCATAATGCAACGTGCAATTCTAGAAGTGGGATCCTTAAGTTTTAAAACATGTGATAATGAAGCTTGATCAGAATAAACTGTAAAAGGTTTACCAAGAAGATATTGTCTAAAATGTGCAGTGGCCCAAACAACTGCCAAAATTTC